>NC_084490.1:12500-5419564 GCF_030035675.1 Rhineura floridana
CAGTCGCGACAAAATCCTGGATTGGCTGGATCGAGCGCACCCTGCTGTACTTGCAGCACTACAAGGCAACATCCAAGGCACGATACAAACTCTGGCAATGCATAGATCAGTGACATTGGGTGTGGTGGAGCGGCTGCTTATAGGGCGCCGTGCACGCACATCCACACGAAGCCTACCGGACTGGCTGGAACCTGCTGCAATGGAGCGAATGGTCCAAGAACTAATTCGCATCTGGGAGGCGCCTACCTATGCCTCCCGCTACCCCCTCATTTGGACTGAGACGGGCAGACCGACCTCTACTCCACGGCGTCAGGACTTTGTGGACTGGCTATGGCGCCTCGTTGGGCACCTGAAATTTTGGCAGCGGAATGCACGACAGCAGAAGGCTACTACCCAGGGACAAAGTCGAATGCTGACCACAGAGACGACGACGACACCGATGGCCCCTCCGGCGAACCCTCCGGCGAATCCTTCGTCTGACAGAGCTGCGTCATTGGTGACTGGCACTTCTGGAACTGGACAACTCAGAGTGACAGCGGAGGAGCATAGTGGCAGAGCGGACAGTCGGGAGCGACGGACAGTGGTAACCGGGGTCGGGCGGCGATCGGCCGTACCCCCGGACCCAAACTTGGAAATGATGGCCCGGAATTCTTGCCAGGGGACTCCCCCGGAAGGGGGGCCCCCGCAAATGGGTGAGGAACAAGCGGGGAGCTATTCTCTTTCTCTTTCTCATTCTCTTTCTTTGCCTTTAAAACAACGTGTTCCTACTTCTCAGGAGAATGGTGGGCAGCGGGGAGGGAGAGTTGGGGAGGAGCTAATGGATGTGATGTGGGTGGAGGAACAAGGGCCAGTGGGAGGGATGAGGGGACTGGAGGAAGGGGTGGTTGGGGAGCCTCGGACTTCGCCACGGTTGCCCTCTCCTGCTGTGCCCTCTCCCCCCTTACAGTGTGCTGATACTCGGAATGCGGATCTCGCATCTGTGATTACATCTCAGAACTCAACCAATGAACACTTACCCAAGAAACCACGTCAAAAATACCCACAAAAGCAAGGACATCCACAACAGCCTTTCTCGACTGCAGATCCTCGCCTCCCTTTGCCATCGCAACAACAACAGCAACAATTGGTAGAGGTTGGTACCCAAGGACATCGGAATCCCCAGACTGTACTGCGAGCCGCGGACAGTGCCTTTAAAACCCCTGGCCCTCTATCAATAACCTCAGATAGAGACGTAGGTACCAATCCATCTGGAACCTGTATCGAACCATCGCCTAGCACTGCTTTAAATATCGGTCCTTGCCACGAGATTGGGGAGGGAGAACCATCAATAGGCATAGGAGGGCCTTCATCAGGAAGGGAGGCAAGAGTCACGATGCAAGGATTGGGAATGAGACAGGAGGTGGGAGGTGATTCAGTGGCAACTGATGCCCAGAAGGAAGTTCATGAGGGCAGCGGGAGGCCATCGCCTGGAATGGGAAACACAGCGGTCCGGGAGGAGGTGCCTCGGAAGGGTCCTGGAACTCCTTTACAACGCCGGCGAACTCTCAGTAGGGGGGAGGGGCAATGCCCATCACAGCCGCAGAGGCAAACTGCTGGGGAGCCAAGCTCGTTACCTAGAGAGGAAGAGGGGCGGCCTACTGCAAGTGGATCGGTGGGCCCACCCTCGGCAGATAGAGCAGCCAATAACACCGGTCAGAGAGCGCCAGAACCCGGTCGCACCTATGCAGCTGCGGCTGGTGGAGGAGCTCGAGCGATGCCGAGAGCTATAGGGGGGGGTGTCGGTGGCTCCACCCGCGGCACGGCGTCAGGTTCGAAATTTGGGTTTGGATTCGATCTGGAAGCGGAGATCCTTGAAGATGCCCGCTTTTTGGACGAATTCTATAGCAGGGTAACACGACACCCCGACCCCAGAGAGCGCTACGTAGTCCGTCTGCGCTACCGGGGGCCCGATCCCGCCCGTCTGACACGGGAATATGTGATCGAACAGGTGCTCCTCGGCCGCCTGGGGATGCAAAGGGATCAGTTTCTAGCGGTCATTACCCCCCCCGGACTGACGGAGGTTGATGTCTGTTTCGCCTCTGAACGCGCGTACCAAGCCTTCTGGGATCGTTGGCGGACATCCCGCCGGCTTGGTAACCGCTGTTTTGAAGACTTTGATGTCGTTCCGCTCTTTCGGGGCGAAAATAAGGTGGTGAACATTGGGTTTCGCACCACTGGGGTTCCTCCTGAAGATGTAGCGATCTGGTTGCGGAGGCATTGCACAGTCCTCCTTGACCCTGAGCGGCGTATCGATGAGTATGGCATTTGGACTGGTGAATACCGAGCAGTAGTTGCCCTCCATAGGAGTGTAGAAGGAGGACAGGTACTTCATCTGCCGAAGTACTTTTTTATGGGTCCGGACCGCGGAGTGACCCGCTATAGTGGTCAACCCCCGGCCTGCTTTCTCTGTGGCTCTTTCGCTCACCGCCGCCGAGACTGCCGATCGGCCCTCTGTGCGAAATGCGGAGTACGGGGACACGCTACGGCTGCCTGCCAACGGCCGGTCACCTGTAGCCTGTGTCGGAATGAAGGCCATGCATACCGATGGTGCCCACAGGCATGGCTAAATCAGCAAGACCCAGATGGGTACCAAGATTCCCTACGGCAGGCGGTAGGACGTGCCTGGGCGGCCCAAACGGCAGAGCGCCAAGAATCGGCACCGGCAGCGAATAATGAGGCAGATAGAGAGGGGCGGGCAGCACCGCCACCACCACCGCAGGAAGCCAGATGGGGAGATGGTCAACCTGAAGAAGGGGCCAAAGCGGGCCCCTGGGAGACGGCGAGAGGAACGCAGCGACAACATCGCAGGTCGCCTTTGGTAGCTCGCCCACAACTGCAACTACATCTAGGCAATCGCTTCCTAGTTTTGGAAGGAAGTGTAGATAATGAGGAGCAGGACAAGATTACTGAGAGTGCTCAGGGAGCCTCCGCCGGGAGGGTGGGGACAGCAAACGCTCTGCAACCTGAAAGATGCGGGCCACCAATAGGTACGGGAATACTAGGCAGAGGAGTGGCGCAAGGAGGGATGACGAACAATCGTCGCCGTGCTGCCAAGAGGCAGGTCTCGGAGGCGGCCGGATTTGGCGCTGCGCTCCCACGTAGCCCTCCAGGTGGAACCTCCGGAGGTATCCCAGGCAAACGCAGCAAAGGCCTATCAGAAGAGGAGAAGGCACGTGTTCTATTGCGTTCCCTTCAAGGGGTGTCTGTGGAAGAGCTCCGCAGATCCTTGGCGGACGAACGAATCGAGCTGGAGATTCTGATGCAGCGGGAAGAGCACTGCCGAGAAGGGTGCCTCGAGCGACCAACTGAAGATCGTCTGGCTGAGCTGACGGCGGTTCGCGCTCGTTGCGCGGAACGGCGTTGGCGCATTCAGACGGTGGAGGATCAGCTTGAGCGGGTAGCGAAAGAGGAGAGGAGCAGGGAGCAGGGCAACTCTCAGCGAGAGGAGGATGCCATCGATGAGAACACCCCACAAGAACCTACAGCTGAAGTAATCCAAATGGATACTACTGCTAGTCCAGCTGGAGAGGAGGTGACCATTCGGGCTGTGGAACTGCCGGGGGCACCAGCTGTGCCTCCCCCGGAGCCACCAGATGCTCTCTCATCGCGGTGGCTGTCGGGGGTGGCTACGGTGGGTGTCACCGACATTCCACCGACCATAACAAATAGTAGGCCTGCACCTGCTGCGCTTGGGGCGCAGGAGGGGGCAGGAAAGCAGAGATTGGCCTCCTCTGAGGCTGCTGATAAGGAGCAGAGGAGCGGGGGTCCAGAGTCACTCTAATGGAGTCACTCCGAGTCCTCACCTGGAACGTGCGTGGACTCCGTTCATGGGAGCGCCGCGCAGAGATTCTGGGAGCCCTTCAACAGCTTGGGTCACAGCTCATCATTCTGCAGGAAACATGGTTCGCCTCCGAACGTGAGCGTAGCCACGCGCAACGCCTCTGGAGTGTGGGCCCGTCTTTCTGGAGCTACGAGCCGGGAGAACGGTCGGGGGTCGGAGTACTCTTCGGAGAACCACCCCCGGGTTCAACTTGGCGAGTAGATAGGGTCCTGGAAGCCGTTCCTGGACGGCTGCTAGTTGTGGATTTTGCTCTGCTGCCGACGGCTGGAAGGGAGCTAGAGGCCCCGAGAGGCGCATACCGCCTCTGCGGAGTCTACGCACCGACAGGGAGAGAGGGGCGGCGGCGTTTATGGCCCCGCCTCTTCCTTCAGAGCCATACGCGACGCCAATTGCTGGTAGCGGGAGACTTTAATAACCGAGCCCGCCCAGAAGACCGCACAGTACCAGTGGGCAGAGAACCGCCGTCTCTGACAGCGGAGGAGAGAAGGCTGGCAGCTGGCCTGAAAGAGCGTGGCCTAAAGGATACAGCGCTCCAGATACCCAATGAACTAGCCTTCTGCCCACCCGGGCGTGGCAAGCCCTTTAGTGATGGCGAGCGATACGGAGTGGCTCGGGGAGTGGGGGTGTCGGCGCGCTTCACGTTTCACCATCCGCGGGTGGCCAGCCGCGTCGATCGCGTATGGGCACCGACGGGGTGGGAAGTGGAGCGATGCCGCGTCCTTGCCTCTGACTGGTCCGATCATGCTATGCTGGTAGTGACATTCAGTCTTGCTGGCAACCAACCAGCTGCAACGATGAGAAAGGTCGGGACTCAAGGCCGCCCGCTCTGGCGGCTACGTCCAGCCACCCTAGATAGCAGTGAGGAACTACGCCAACAACTAGAAGGCATGGTGGCTGTCTGGGCCGCCCAGGTTGAGGCTGGGGATCCCCTGGATCCGGACCTCTGGGACAGCTGGCAATGTCTGAAAAGACTATTGTCGGAGCGCTGCCGCGAACACTCGCGACGGGGAGCTCGTCGTGAGGTGCGTGGCTATCAAAATGCTGTCTATACCCTCCTACGCTGCCACCGGTGGCGTGACGAGGGGATATCTTTTCAACCGGAGGAACTTCTTGAGGCACAGGAGACTATTTCAGCCTTTCACCAGGGAGAACGGACACGGGCTAAGCGGCACCGTGTCTGTCGCAGCCGTGGCCCAATGGTCGAGGCTGGAGAGTGGGAACGGTCCCGCTTGGCACCGTCGACCACTGCTGCACCGATGTCCTGCACAGGCCTTCGTGATGCACCAGAGGATGTGATTCAGAGCACTCCTGAGGGGATGCTGGCGGTGATGGAGTGTCACTGGCACAAGGTATTTACCCGAAAGCCCATTCCTGAAGAGGAGATTCAAACCTTCCTTGATAGGGTAGAGGCGCAGGTTGGCTGGGGACCGGGGCTAACGAAAGAACAACGACTGATGTTAGAAGCCCCTGTCACGACAGAGGAGGTGCGGATAGCCATTGGCAGGGGGCGGGCGCGTTCCGCCCCTGGGCCAGATGGGCTACCCTGGCGCTTCTATCAATGTTATGTGGCGCTCCTAGCCGGACCGCTTGCGCGGCTTTTCAACTCGCTGCTACTCCGAGATCAAGGGCTCAGGGACTTCTCACAGGCGCTGTTAATCTTCTTTCCAAAAAAAGGGGACCTCTCCCTCCCTGTCAACTGGCGGCCCATTGCCCTTGCTAATGTAGACAATCGCATCCTGGCTAGAGTTCTTAACACCCGTCTGGCGAATGTTGCTGACCGTCTGGTACGCCCATGTCAGACCAGTGCAGTCCCGGGCCGGCGAATGACAGACTCGTTGTGCCTCTTGCGAGAGGTGTTTGCCACCACAGCAAGGGCGCCGGGGCTGGGGGGTGAAACAGAAGAAAGAGCGAAGAGTGTCACGAGTCGTGGTGGCGGAGAGGGCCTTTTCCTGCTCCAACTGGATCAGGAGAAGGCCTTTGATAACATCCACCACGACTACCTTTGGGAGACGCTCCACCGAAAAGGGATCCCTACTCGCTTTGTCTCCCATCTGCAGTGGCTCTACCGAGAGGCAACTGTAATCCCGCAACTGAATGGTTGGCGGGGGGTGGCAATACCGGTCTGCTCAGGAGTGCGACAAGGGTGCCCGCTAAGTGCGCTCCTTTATGTGCTGGCCCTTGACCCCGCTTTAGCACTGGTCGAAGCATCAGGGTTGGTGGGCTTCTCGGCACAACCGCCAGTACCCCGCCCACTGTTAAGGGAAGAGTGCCCAGGGACGGTGTCAGGGTCGACACAAGAGCCGCTGCAAGAAAGACCAACAGAAACTACAGCGGCTTGGGTGGGACTGGTGGCGCATGCGGACGATGTCACCGTCCTCATTCGGAACCGCACTGAAGTGAATGGTGTTCTAGAGGCCCTTCGTGCCTATGGGTGTGGCTCAGGTGCTAAGGTCAACCTGCACAAGAGCTTCGCCGTAGGGTGGACCTGTGAGGGAGCCGGTGAGCCACCTGACCTGACCGTGCAGCCTCTGACGGCCATTCTAGCGGATGAAGTGGGAGAGGTGACCGAGGGACCGAAAGAGTTGCCGGCCAGAGTGGAGACGGTGGTGGAGGATGTCTCTATATTGGGAGTTAGATACTCACTGGCTCACGGGGGCAACGGCTTTCGAGAGTGGGAGCGCTGGGTGCAGGCCGTCGATGCTCGATTGGAACTGTGGCGGCACTGGCGATTAGGCATCTTCCAAAAAGTCATCTTCCTAAAGACCTACCTGTACCCTATCGCCATGGCCCTAGCTAGAGTTTACCCTATCCCGGAAATTCTGCTCCGGCGAGTAGATCGCTTGGTGCTTCGCTTTCTCTGGGGGACAGTCCATTTCCCTCAGAGCCGAGCGGTAGCCTCCCGCCCGCACGAACAAGGCGGCCTGGCGCTCCCAGCGCTAGGTCCAGCCTGCTTGGCAGAGTTTCTCGCCCAAAACTTTGGGGCCTGGCGGGATTGGGAAGAAGCCACGGGAGCAATTGCGCAAGGAAGGGGAGTGATGTCACCACCGCCGCCAGCCTGGGTGGCCGCTTTTGCCTCGGGATGGCGAGATACGGCATGGGCAGAGAAATGGTGGGACACGGACCAGCTAGCCTTTCGCGTGTCGCCTGCTTGGCGGGCGACCGTGCCAGCGTATCTTATTCCGGTGCTCTCAGCAGTAAAACAATGGGTAGCACACGCCCCATGGGTCAGGAATAATTCGCTCTCCGGCCGCCACTTGCGTCGTCATCTGTACTGGCGCATGGTGGAGGAACGCCTGTTTCACCCTGAGGCAGAACGTCGGGCCGCCCGAGTTGACCAGTCCCCATATCTACGGGAGAGCCGGTACCCGATCCCCCTCTTTCGAGAACGACGGGTCCCACTCTACCTGTGGGATATTCGTTGGCGGTGGTATCACCAGGTAGCGGATATAGCGACGGCCCGTCCGTGGCTATCAGAGGAAGCCCAATTATGCAGACGGCTCCGATGTGTCACTGAACGCCGAGGGGCGGGGATGGTGTTGGTGGGCGGGGAACCTCGAGAGACCGTGCAACATGTAGTGTCCACCTGCCCTGCCTCCCGATGTGTATGGGAAGGGCTGGCTCAGGCGCTGCGCTGGCCGAGCCTGGCCCATCAGCACTGGGAAGCGGTGATCTCTGGGGAAGAGCAACCGGGGCTCCGGGGTCCCGAGCGGCCAAGGGGGGCCCGGGGTCAAGAGTGTTGGCCGGTTCCACCCTCCACCCTCCGCCTTGTCAATCTCACTGTTCTGAAGGGCCTATGGGGGGCGCGCCATTGGGAACGGATTACGCAGAAAGAAAGCAGGTCAGAGGGCACGGTACGCTACATCGTGGCATCCCTACGGCGATTAGCAGGCTATGAACGGGGGCGGATGCCATCGGGGCGTTGGGCCCGCCTTTGGCCCTGGATGACGGACACCCCCCCACCTATTACTTGAACTATGGCCTATAAGCCTTCTGGCCCCATTCTTTTGGACTTTAGGTTTTGGTTTGTGGACTCTGACCTTCGGGTCCTGGACATTGTATGGACATTATATGATTTCCTGTATTTCCTGGATTTCCTGTGTTTCCTGTATATATTTCTGTATATATTTCTGTATTACTTGTTGTTGGTTTTATTATTATTATTGTTCTTGAATTTCTTACTGTTATTGGATTTGGATATTCAATATCAACTTCCGGATTCTGGACTTTGGACTGCTGCCTCTGGATCTTGGCTTCTGGACTGGACTTTGGCTCTTGGAATTTACATCCTGGTTTCTGGACTTGGACTTGGACTTGGATGCTGTTCCTGTGCTGAGTACTTTTGGGGGTACCTTGGGGAGTTAATGATGTTGTTGTTGCCTTTGGTTTCGGGTTTGTTGGTCTTCAGCCGTATATGTAATGGCTGAGTACCTTTTTTGTAGTATGGCTTATATCTAATAAAAAAATTTGATACCTAAAAAATTTGATACCTAACCCTAACCCTAACCCTAACCCTAACCCTAACCCTAACCCTAACCCTAACCCTAACCCCAACCCCAACCCCAACCCCAACCCCAACCCCAACCCCAACCCCAACCCCAACCCCAACCCCAACCCCAACCCCAACCCCAACCCCAGCCCCAGCCCCAGCCCCAGCCCCAGCCCCAGCCCCAGCCCCAGCCCCAGCCCCAGCCCCAGCCCCAGCCCCAGCCCCAGCCCCAGCCCCAGCCCCAGCCCCAGCCCCAGCCCCAGCCCCAGCCCCAGCCCCAGCCCCAGCCCCAGCCCCAGCCCCAGCCCCAGCCCCAGCCCCAGCCCCAGCCCCAGCCCCAGCCCCAGCCCCAGCCCCAGCCCCAACCCCAACCCTAACCCTAACCCTCACCCTCACCCTCACCCTCACCCTCACCCTCACCCTCACCCTAACCCTCACCCTCACCCTCACCCTCACCCTCACCCTCACCCTCACCCTCACCCTCACCCTAACCCTAACCCTAACCCTAACCCTAACCCTGATTTGGTAGGAGGAGGTGGTAGTTTTTGGAGCTCCTGAAGATCCAAAACAAAACGTCTTTTTATTCAAAATCCGGCCAGCATGCCACTGCCTCAAGGCTTGAGGTAGGTGGAGGAGACTCTGGTGCATCTTTTGAGACCAATATGAACCCTGACAGTGGAGGGGATCCTCAAAAAAACGCTGTTGAAGAGAGACCTTTTAAAAATGCTGCAGAGGCCTCCCTGAAAGCAGAGGCCTCTCTGGAAACAATGCCTCGCAGTGAGTACAAAGAGGGGTTTTCAAAAGACCAGCTTTCCCTGGGTGGGGAAATGTTTGCAACTTCAGTGACTTCAAAGGAAGGGGGAACCCCTGAAGTATCAGCAGCTGTTGTTGTGGGCCCTCAGATCCCTTTGAATGAGTCTACAAACTTAGAAGAAGCTGGGACCCCTAGGACTCTCATAGAACAAACAGTAGATAAAATGGCTGACTGTGAAGCAGCACTTTCTATGAAAATAAAGCAGATGAAGAGGGACTATATAGAAATTGTATTAGAATATGAAAGACTTCAGAAAGAGTGTGCTAGAAGAGAAATGGTCAAACAGAAACAAATGCAGTCTGGTGACAAAAGACAAGAAGAAAGTTTGACAAAAATAAACATTGATTGCACAGCTTTTCGCCATGAGATTTTCTTGGCTTGGAAGTATGTAATGCAACAAGAAAATATTCTAAATACCTTTTCAAGTAGAGAAATTGAAATGTATGGAAGAGACACTTATGATAAAGAAAAAAGTATATTGGGAAAATTTAAAGACAATTATGTAATACAATATAACAAATGCTTTGATGAATTGGAAGTTTTGGAATTAAGTGCTCTTAAAGAGACAGTACATGTTAGTAAAACAACTGAGAGACAAAGTGCACAAGCTGCTGAGGCTTGTATGGAACCTTCACTGAATACATTACAAGAACAAAGTTTTGTAGATCTTGAACTTAATCAAGGTGGTAATCAGCAAACAGAACAAGAATGTATTATTATAGATAAAGAAATTGAAAATAATAGGCAAATGACCTTTGCTGAGCAATTAAGTAATAAAGGAGAAAATGATGAAGATAGAGGAGTGGAGAAATCGAAATCAAAAGGAAGAGAGAGCGCCCTCTCTGATTTTTCTGAACCAGAAGTAGAATTAGAATTTCTTACTGAAATTTTTGAAACTGATTTTGAAACCGATTGTGATATGCAAATGGACTTGGTTTCTGTTGAAAAATTAAAATCTGCTGTACCCAATGTGAAAGAGTCAAGGGAGAGGAAAATTCTGGCAAAATGGACTGAAATATTGCAAAAAAATCTAACCAAGGTGGAAGATATTATTTTACCAACTGAATTTGAAAAGCATGATATGTTGAGGCTTTGGGGTTATGTGATGGCCCATGTAGCTTTAACCAATGTTCCGACAAAAAATCTGACTAAATATAGTCAACAAAAAGTAGTGCAATTTTTGGATAAAACTTAGCCTTTAAAAGATGTGCTTTCAGGATGGCAGGTAACATTAAGACTGAAGGAATTAAGCTATTTAAAATCATTAGCGCTGGATTGTGTGCGGAGACTTCTAGTGGCGAGGAAGCCGAAGACGTCTATGGAGGCTTATCCTGATTGGCTAGAAGAAAAACACCTAATAAAATATTTCCAAGATATTCACAGAACTCGACTTACTACGGCTGATGATGAGGCTCCGCCTGTCTTTTGGAGTCAAATTGACAATAAGGACACGTTAGTGCCAAATGAGGAATTTAACATATGGTTGGAAAAAGTAATCGATTGTTTAAAACAGAGGCAGAAAATCATAAAACAAAGAAGAGACGATAAACAAGAACGAGTGAAGTCAACATCGGTGGCGGTGGCGTCGAGAATCCAGTCCGAAGCTCGGGTCCCGATTGAAGCAGTTCCCAAAAGGAGAACGGAAGCGGTTGCTGAGATCGATGAGGAGGAGAGACGGGCCCAATGGGTTTTGCAGGGGGTGTCTTCTAAGGAAGCGCCCCCGACAATCGGTGAGGTGATGGGGATGCAGGGAGATCTGGAAACAATGCAGAGTGGTAGATTAAAAAATAAGGGAAGAAGTAGAAAGCTTAATGAAAAAGGAGGGGATGGTACAGACAGTAGTTCAGAGCAGGAAAAAACACCCGAGACGGTACGAAAAAGACCTAGAACTGGATTAGTAGGGGAGGAAGAAGGGGGTAAAGCGATTGAGACTGCTCAGAATTGTATAACAGATGTAAGCGATCAGTCCTTATTGGAGGGAATCTCAGTAATAGAAACAGAGTTGGGAAGCCGAGGGAAGGGTTATGTAGGTGATACCGGTATGGCTTCTGGCGCTTGTGGGTTTTCTTCCTTTCATAGGCATGGAGAAGCAGTTCTGCAATCGAGGGTGGAGCGAGGAGCAGGAGTGAAAGCGAGACAAGAGACTTTTCTAATGGACATTGAAAGAGAAGCACGATCCACATTAACATCGAAAGACATTTTTTTTGAAAGGAAACACAAGGACAGATTCTGTGAGTATTGTGGAGAGTGCTTCCTCACCTGGAATGCAGAGTCCTATTAGAGCATCATTGGTGCAAAGGGAACAAGGGGAAGCTAGTACAGCTCATGAGTCTTTAGGTCAGTCCCATCCGAGTGGTTCTGGACTTTCGCAATCTCTTTCTTATGCAAAGGCAACAAGAGGCAATACGCAGAGGAAGGACATTAATTCATCAATGCCTAGGTGGTATTTTGAGGGGGATGAAGAAGATTATTTAGAGAGTTTCCTTAATACTGCTTCAGAGGATAGAGATCCTAGAAAGAGATATGTGGTACGTTTTCGTTATGTAGGAATAGAAGCTGAAAAAGACACGAGGGCTTATGTCACTAAAGTGTTTATAAGAGATACTCTAAATTTTCCCAAAGAGGATATTGTGGCTGTGATACAGTTACCTGGTTCCAAGGAGACGGATGTCTGCCTTGCTTCAGAGCGTGCTTACAGACAATTTTGGACGGCCAGTAGGGCTGCCTGTAGAGCAGATAACTTACTTTTGAGAGGTTATGAAATGATACCATTGTTTCGTGGGGATACTAGAGTACTCACGATCAGTTTACGTACTACTACTGTTCCGGCACAGGATGTAGCACTTTGGGTGATGAAATATGCAGACATTTTAATGGGTCCAACTAAAAAATATGATGAAGAAGGTTTCTGGACTGGAGAATACCGATGTGTGGTTTCTTTTAAAAACCGTTCTGAAGGGACTAGGCAGGGTTACATACCTAAGTATTTCTTTTTAGGATCAGATCGGGGAATTACGAGATACAGTGGCCAACCTGCTGCTTGTTTTCAGTGTGGGGCGTATGATCACATACGACGCAATTGTACAACATCGCTTTGCGCAAAGTGTGGGGAGCGAGGCCATCAAACGGCTTTTTGTCATCGTGGCATTACGTGCAATCTGTGCGATGAGATGGGACATACGTATCTTTGGTGCCCTCAGGCATATTACAATCGACAAGATGCAGATAGATGTGCAAAGGCAGAAAGAATGGCAGAGTCAGGAAAACAAAAAGCTGATGCGCAAATGAGAAAGAAAGCTAGACAGGAAGGAGGGATGGGAAAAGAAGAGAGGGCAAGTAGAGCACACTTTGAAAATTTGGTAGAGTCTGATACTCAAGGGAAGAAAACTGTTTCTATGGAAAAAAATGATAATTTTCAAGAAAGGCAGGATGAATGGAATATGGTGCAGAAGGGGAAAGGAGGGAAAAGTAAACAAAAGACAAAGCATTTAGAAACGGTAAATAATGGGAAATTATTTTATAAAAAAAATAGATACCGGGTCTTAAGTGAAGAAGTGGTAATAGAAGGGGAAAGTGTAATTGTAAATGAGGAGATGAGTCATAGTAATGAGAAGGAACAACAAAAGACACAACAGACACAAAAAAATATTCAAGATGGAGAAGGAATAAAAGAACAAAGAAAACAAAAAAACAGACCCCCTCCTACAAAACCCCCTCCTGCTGAACCCCCTCCCACTCCCATTCCCTTTAACGCTTTTTCTCTTAGTCAGACTACACTTCAGAATTTTTCTGAAGGGGTAGAAAGAGTGGATGAGGTCCAAGAAAAGGTAACTTGAAGAGAAGATAAGGAATGAGACTATTTTGCATTTAGGTAATAAAGTTTTATGCTAAGTTTAATGGTAAATTTTAATGGAAAATTTTTTATGTGTTTCTTTTAAAGTATTGTATTTTAAGTTATTATTTTGATGTGATTTTTTATAATATAGGTTTGAGAGGTATATTTTGTATTAGAGTTAGGTTAGAGAGGTAAATTATATGTATTAGTTAGATATGTTTTTCGGTGAGTGGCGATATTGTTACGTGATTTCGCGTGCGGGATGTAACCTAGTAGTATGAATAATTTAAATAAAAAATCTTACCTAAAAAAAAAAAAAAAAATCTTACCTAACCCTAACCCTAACCCTAACCCTAACCCTAACCCTCACCCTCACCCTCACCCTCACCCTCACCCTCACCCTCACCCTCACCCTCACCCTCACCCTCACCCTCACCCTCACCCTCACCCTCACCCTCACCCTAACCCTAACCCTAACCCTAACCCTAACCCTAACCCTAACCCTAACCCTAACCCTAACCCTAACCCTAACCCCTGACCCTGACCCTGACCCTGACCCTGACCCTGACCCTGACCCTGACCCTGACCCTGACCCTGACCCTGACCCTGACCCTGACCCTGACCCTAACCCTAACCCTAACCCTAACCCTAACCCTAACCCTAACCCTAACCCTAACCCTTTTCAAGTAGAGAAATTGAAATGTATGGAAGAGACACTTATGATAAAGAAAAAAGTATATTGGGAAAATTTAAAGACAATTATGTAATACAATATAACAAATGCTTTGCAGAATTGGAAGCTTTGGAATTAAGTGCTCTTAAAGAGACCGTACATGTTAGTAAAACAACTGTGAGACAAAGTGCACAAGCTGCTGAGGCTTGTATGGAACCTTCACTGAATACATTACAAGAACAAAGTTTTGTAGATCTTGAACTTAATCAAGGTGGTAATCAGCAAACAGAAGAAGAATGTATTATTATAGATAAAGAAATTGAAAATAATATGCAAATGACCTTTGCTGAGCAATTAAGTAATAAAGGAGAAAATGATGAAGATAGAGGAGAGGAGAAATCAAAAGGAAGAGAGAGCGCCCTCTCTGATTTTTCTGAACCAGAAGTAGAATTAGAATTTCTCACAGAAATTTTTGAAACTGATTTTGAAACCGATTGTGATATGCAAATGGACTTTGTTTCTGTTGAAAAATTAAAATCTGCTGTACCCAATGTGAAAGAGTCAAGGGAGAGGAAAATTCTGGCAAAATGGACTGAAATATTGCAAAAAAATCTAACCAAGGTGGAAGATATTATCTTACCAACTGAATTTGAAAAGCATGATATGATGAGGCTTTGGGGTTATGTGATGGCCCATGTAGCTTTAACCAATGTTCCGACAAAAAATCTGACTAAATACAGTCAACAAAAAGTAGTGCAATTTTTGGATAAAACTTATCAGCCTTTAAAAGATGTGCTTTCAGGATGGCAGGTAACATTAAGACTGAAGGAATTAAGCTATTTAAAATCATTAGTGCTGGATTGTGTGCGGAGACTTCTAGTGGCGAGGAAGCCGAAGACGTCTATGGAGGTTTATCCTGATTGGCTAGAAGAAAAACACCTAATAAAATATTTCCAAGATATTCACAGAACTCGACTTACTACGGCTGATGATGAGGCTCCGCCTGTCTTTTGGAGTCAAATTGACAATAAGGACACGTTAGTGCCAAATGAGGAATTTAACATATGGTTGGAAAAAGTAATCGATTGTCTAAAACAGAGGCAGAAAATCATAAAACAAAGAAGAGACGATAAACAAGAACGAGTGGAGTCAACATCGGTGGCGGTGGCGTCGAGAATCCAGTCCGAAGCTCAGGTCCTGATTGCGGCAGTTCCCAAAAGGAGAACGGAAGCGGTTGCTGAGATCGATGAGGAGGAGAGACGGGCCCAATGGGTTTTGCAGGGGGTGTCTTCTAAGGAAGCGCCCCCGACAATCGGTGAGGTGATGGGGATGCAGGGAGATCTGGAAACAATGCAGAGTGGTAGATTAAAAAATAAGGGAAGAAGTAGAAAGCTTAATGAAAAAGGAGGGGATTGTACAGACAGTAGTTCAGAGCAGGAAAAAACACCCGAGACGGTACGAAAAAGACCTAGAACTGGATTAGTAGGGGATGAAGAAGGGGGTAAAGCGATTGAGACTGCTCAGAATTCTATAACAGATGTAACCGATGAGTCTTTATTGGAGGGAATCTCAGTAATAGAAACAGAGTTGGGAAGCCGAGGGAAGGGTCATGTAGGTGATACCGGTATGGCTTCTGGCGCTTGTGGGTTTTCTTCCTTTCATAGGCATGGAGAAACAGTTCTGCGATCGAGGGTGGAGCGAGGAGAAGGAGTGAAAGCGAGACAAGAGACTTTTCTAATGGACATTGAAAGAGAAGCACGATCCACATTAACATCGAAAGACATTTTTTTGAAAGGAAACACAAGGACAGATTCTGTGAGTATTGTGGAGAGTGCTTCCTCACCTGGAATGCAGAGTCCTATTAGAGCATCATTGGTGCAAAGGGAACAAGGAGAAGCTAGTACAGCTCACGAGTCTTTAGGTCAGTCCCATCCGAGTGGTTCTGGATTTTCGCAATCTCTTTCTTATGCAAAGACAACAAGAGGCAATACGCAGAGGAAGGACATTAATTCATCAATGCCTAGGTGGTATTTTGAGGGGGATGAAGAAGATTATTTAGAGAGTTTCCTTAATACTGCTTCAGAGGATAGAGATCCTAGAAAGAGATATGTGGTACGTTTTCGTTATGTAGGAATAGAAGCTGAAAAAGACACGAGGGCTTATGTCACTAAAGTGTTTATAAGAGATACTCTAAATTTTCCCAAAGAGGATATTGTGGCTGTGATACAGTTACCTGGTTCCAAGGAGACGGATGTCTGCCTTGCTTCAGAGCGTGCTTACAGACAATTTTGGATGGCCAGTAGGGCTGCCTGTAGAGCAGATAACTTACTTTTGAGAGGTTATGAAATGATACCATTGTTTCGTGGGGATACTAGAGTACTCACGATCAGTTTACGTACTACTACTGTTCCGGCACAGGATGTAGCACTTTGGGTGATGAAATATGCAGACATCTTAATGGGTCCAACTAAAAAATATGATGAAGAAGGTTTCTGGACTGGAGAATACCGATGTGTGGTTTCTTTTAAAAACCGCTCTGAAGGGACTAGGCAGGGTTACATACCTAAGTATTTCTTTTTAGGATCAGATCGGGGAATTACGAGATACAGTGGCCAACCTGCTGCTTGTTTTCAGTGTGGGGCGTATGATCACATACGACGCAATTGTACAACATCGCTTTGCGCAAAGTGTGGGGAGCAAGGCCATCAAACGGCTTTTTGTCATCGTGGCATTACGTGCAATCTGTGCGATGAGATGGGACACACGTATCTTTGGTGCCCTCAGGCATATTACAATCGACAAGATGCAGATAGATGTGCAAAGGCAGAAAGAATGGCAGAGTCAGGAAAACAAAAAGCTGATGTGCAAATGAGAAAGAAAGCTAGACAGGAAGGAGGGATGGGAAAAGAAGAGAGGGCAAGTAGAGCACACTTTGAAAATTTGGCAGAGTCTGATACTCAAGGGAAGAAAACTGATTCTATGGGAAAAAATGATAATTTTCAAGAAAGGCAGGATGAATGGAATATGGTGCAGAAGGGGAAAGGAGGGAAAAGTAAACAAAAGACAAAGCATTTAGAAACGGTAAATAATGGGAAATTATTTTATGAAAAAAATAGATACCGGGTCTTAAGTGAAGAAGTGGTAATAGAAGGGGAAAGTGTAATTGTAAATGAGGAGATGAGTCATAGTAATGAGAAGGAACAACAAAAGACACAACAGACACAAAAAAATATTCAAAAAAATATTCAAGATGGAGAAGGAATAAAAGAACAAAGAAAACAAAAAAACAGACCCCCTCCTATTAAACCCCCTCCTGCTGAACCCCCTCCCACTCCCATTCCCTTTAACGCTTTTTCTCTTAGTCAGACTACACTTCAGAATTTTTCTGAAGGGGTAGAAAGAGTGGATGAGGTCCAAGAAAAGGTAACTTGAAGAGAAGATAAGGAATGAGACTATTTTGCATTTAGGTAATAAAGTTTTATGCTAAGTTTAATGGTAAATTTTAATGGAAAATTTTTTATGTGTTTCTTTTAAAGTATTGTATTTTAAGTTATTATTTTGATGTGATTTTTTTATAATATAGGTTTGAGAGGTATATTTTGTATTAGAGTTAGGTTAGAGAGGTAAATTATATGTATTAGTTAGATATGTTTTTCGGTGAGTGGCGATATTGTTACGTGATTTCGCGTGCGGGATGTAACCCAGTAGTATGAATAATTTAAATAAAAAATCTTACCTAAAAAAATCTTACCTAACCCTAACCCTAACCCTAACCCTGATTTGGTGGGAGAAGGTGGTAGTTTTTTGGAGCTCCTCCAGATCCAAAACACAACGTTTTATTCTTTAAAATCTAACCAACATGCCACTGCCTCAATGCTTGAGGTAGGTGGAGAAGACTCTGGTGCATCTTTTGAGACCAGTATGAATCCTGACAGTGGAGGGGATCCTCAAAAAAACGCTGTTGAAGAAAGACCATTTCAAAATGCTGCTGAGACTTGCCTGGAAACAATGGAGGACAGTGAGTACAAAGAGGGATTTTCAAAAGCCCAGCTTTCCCTAAGTGACGAAATGTTTACAATGCCAGTGATTTTGAAGGAGGGGGAGATCCCTGAAGTATTGGTAGAGGTTGAAGTGGGCCCCCAAATCCCCTCAAAAGAGCTTACAAACTTAGAAGAAGCTGAGACCCCTAGGACTCCCATAGAACAAACAGTAAATAAAATGGCTGACAGTGATTCAGCAGTTCCATTTAAAGCAATGGAGACTGAAAGTGTCTGTGGAAAAAAGTTTACAGAAGCCTTGCTGGCTGCAGAAACTTTGAGAGAGCGTGAAAAGTTTCAGAGAGAGAGTCTTACAGGAGATAATGTCAAACAGCAACAATTGCAGGCTGCTGACAAAATGCAAAAAGAATTTTCACCAGAAACAGGAGACTTTTCGTTAGAGGCTCAGCAGGAATTACTGAAAATGAAAGCAAGTTTGCATAACATAATAAAGGAAGAAAACTATTTTAATAGCTTTTCAAAAAAAGATATTCAAGACTATGGAAAAGATAAATACATAGAAGTAACAAAGAGGTTGAGAAGAAACAGAGCTGAACATGAGAAAATATATAATAAATATATTGTTGAAAATCAATTTGGAGATTTTTTTCTCTCTTAAAGAGACAGTACAAATAGCAACCAGTCAGTTTGAAGAAAATGTGGAAGAGAGAGACAGATCTCCACACAAGTCACAGTTGATTTCTTTTGAGCTCCAAGCCTTACAGGAGAAAGACATTATACAATTTACAAGGGAATCGTTAGAACTATCACAAATAATAACTGAAAAAAATGTGAATGATATATCTCACAGTGAAGTAACTGTGGGACAAAATGTACAATCTGCTGAGGAAGTTTATATGCAAACTTTAATTCATCTTGAAGTTAATCAAGGTGATAATCAACAACAAATAGAAGAACATATTGATATTACAAAAATTGAAAATAATACAAAAATTGAAAATAATATAGAAAATAATACAGAAAATAAACATGAAAAAATTAAAAGTGATAATGAATCAGAGGTAATAGATCTCACTGAACAATCCAGTGGTGAGGAAGAAGAAGATGAGGATAGCCAAGAGGAAGAGACAATGGTGGAAAGGAGTGGCCTATCAGAAATTTCTGAAGGGGAAGTTAATTCAGAATTTCTTATGGACATTTTTGAAAATGATTTCACTGGAACTGAGGATGATATGATAACGGCCTCTGAGTCTCGTGAAGACCCAAAATTTGCTGTACCGAAGGTGAGGGAGTCGAGGGAGAAACAAATTTTGGCAAAATGGACTGAAGTAATACATAAAAAGTTACCTGAAGTGGAACAGATTATTTTACCTGCTAAATTTGAAAAATGTGACATGCTACACCTTTGGGGCTATGTGATGACCCATGTGGCTTTACCTGATGTTTTGACAAAAAAATTGACCAAATATAGTCAACAAAAAATAGTACAATTTTTGAACAAAACTTTTAAGCCATTAAAAGAAACACTTTCAGGTTTGAGGGTGAAGTCGAGACACAAAGAATTATGTTATTTAAGATCTTTAGCGATTGATTGTGTGTTAAGACTATTAGTGGCGAGGAAGCCGAGAACGTCTACAGAGGTTTATCCCGATTGGCTAGAAGAAAAACATCTGATAAAGCACTTTCAAGATATTCACAGATCTCGAGTTATTAAGACTTCTGATGAGCCTCCGCCTCCTTTTTGGAGCCAAATTGACAATAGAAGCAAATTAGTGCCAGAAGAAGATTTTATAACGTGGTTGGAAAAAGTAATTGATTGTTTAAAACAGAGGCAGAAAATCATAAAACAAGGAAAAGATGATAAACAACAACGAGGGGAGTCAGCATCGGTGGCGTTGACAGTTCCCAAAAGGAGAATGGAAGAGGTTGCTGAGATCGATGAGGAGGAGAGACAGGCCCAATTGGTTTTGCAGAGGGTGTCTTCTAAGGAAGCGCCCCCGACAATCGGTGAGGCGATGGGGATGCAGGGAGATCTGGAAACAACGCAGGGTGGTAGACCAAAAAATAAGGGGAGAAGTAGGAAGTTTAATAAAAAAGGAAAGGATTATATAGACAGTAGCTCAGACCAGGAAAAAACACCCGAGACGGTTAAAAAAAGACCTAGAATTGGATTACCGTGGAGTGAACAAGGGGGTGAGAAGATCCAGACTGTTCAGGATTCCATAAGAAATGTATCTGATGAAGTTTTATTAGAGGGAATCTCAGTATTAGAAACAAATTTAGAAACAGATTTAGAAACAAATTTGGCAAATGGAGGGAAGGGTCATATGAATGATACTGGTATGGCTTCTGGCGCTTGTGGGCTTTCTTCTTTTCATAGGAATGAAGACAAAGTTTTGCAATCGAGGTTGGAGCGAGGAGAAAGAGTGAAAGCGAGACAAGAGACTTTTATAACTGATATTGAAAGAGAAGTACAATCTACATTAACACCAAAAGACATTTATCCAAAAGGAAATCCAAGAGCAGATTCTGTGAGTATTGTGGAAAGCTCTCACTCACCTGGACTGCAGAGTCCTATTAGAACATCATCGAAGCAAAGAGAACGAGGAGAAGTTGGGATAACTCATAGTTCTTTAGATCAGTCCCGTCCCACTGGTTCAGGATTGCCACAAACTTGTTCTTATGCAAAGGCAACAAGAGGTAATGTGCAGAGGGAAGATAGTAATCCATTAATGCCTAGGTTGTATTTTGAAGGGGATGAAGAAGAATATATAGAGGGTTTTTTCAATGCTGCCTCGAACGAAAGAGATCCTAGAAAGAGGTATGTTGTACGCTTTCGTTATGTTGGAGCGGAGGCTGAAAAGGACACGAGGGCTTATCTCACTAAAGTGTTCTTAAGAGATACTTTAAAGTTTCCCAAAGAAGATATAGTGGCTGTGATACAACTACCTGGCTCCAAAGAGACGGATGTCTGCCTTGCTTCAGAGCGTGCTTACAGACAATTTTGGATGGCCAGTAGGGCTGCCTGTCAAGCAGACAATTTACTCTTAAGAGGTTATGAGATTATACCATTACTTTGTGGGGATACTAGAGTACTCACAATTAGTTTACGCACTACCACTATTCCGGCACAGGATGTAGCACTTTGGGTAAGGAAATATGCAGACATTTTAATGGGTCCAAACAAAAAATATGATGAAGAAGGTTATTGGACCGGAGAATACCGATGTGTGGTTTCTTTTAGAAATCGCTCTGAAGAGACTAGGCAGGGTTATATACCTAAAAATCAAGCAATAAATTCAGAAGCTGTAGAAGGGCAAATTAAAATACATGTTAAATTATTAGGAATTTATTTTGCAGTTAAATGGGAAGGGTGGGAATATAATTGGACTATGTGGAGAGATAAAGTTAAAGAAAAAATACAAATGTGGCAAAAATGGCATCTTTCTATCTATCAAAAAGCCATGTATGTTAGTACGTACTTAGTCCCAGTAGTAGGTAATTTGGCAGCTGTCTACCCACCACCTGAAAGGATCATTAAGGAAATCAATAAAATGGCATTTAAGTTTCTATGGGGAACGGCTAATTTCCCCCTTGCAAGAGCAGAGGCGTATAAATCTGTAGCACAGGGTGGTTTAAATTTTACAGCAATTGGTTTCAAATTTTTAGCAATTTTTGTTAGTCATAATTTTGGAAAATGGGCAGAGGTAGAAAGAAAAGAATTGGCACCACAATTTTGGTTGGTTGCTTTTGCCAAACACTGGAGAATTAAAGATTGGGCCAAAATATGGTGGGAAGAAGATAAGGTCAATTATAAAATCACACAATCGCTAAAGTGTTTGGGACCTGATTATTTGATTGAAATTTATAGTAATTTAAGAAAATGGAAATTAAGGGCAAGCATAATAAAAATTGAAAGGGGTGAACCAAAAATTATGAAAAAGAAAATTTATAGGAATTTATTAGAAGTAAATAGTTTTCAACCACAATTTGAAAAGAATGTAAAAAGGGAAAATTTATCTATGTACTTAAAAGAGCCTGTACACCAGATAGAATTCTTTAAAGATCAAAGAATTCCTTATAAACTATGGGACATCAGATGGAAGTTTTTTCATCAGATTTATAGCGTGCAAACAAATAAGCCGTGGCTAGCAAATGCTAACCAAGCTTGTCCACGATTAAGATGTCAGGAAGAAGCTGTAAGAACAGGGCAGACACAAAAAGAAACCATTCAACATTTTGTTAAAGATTGTGTATCTGCGAAAGAGACGTGGACTATAATAGCTAAAACTCTAGATTGGCCAGATCTTTTGAGGCAAAACTGGGAAACTATTGTTTCGGGAGCAGAACCAGAAAAAGGAATTCAAGGCCCGAGACAAAAAAAAGGAGTGAAAAGACTTAGAAATAAAAACTATGTAGTCAATAATTATTGGAATGTACCCTGGACAACGATAAGAATTGTTAATTTATTTGTTCTAAGTATCTTATGTTGGCAACGGTTAAAAGAAATTAAGACTCAAAATATATGCAGTTCTGAAAGTACAATTAGGACAATATTATCAAAAATAAGAGAACTGAGTTTATTTGAAAAGGAAAAATTACCGCATGAGAAGTGGAGAAAATTCTGGCCGTGGACATCAGAGTCGACACCTCCTATAACATAGAGTTGAGATGAATATATTGTATTAGTGTTAAGTTAGTTAGGAAAATTATATGTATTAGCTAGATATGTTATTATGAGAGTGGCGATATTGTTACGTGTTTTTCACGTGCGGGATGTAACCTAGTAGTATGAATAATTTAAATAAAAAATCTTACCTATAAAAAAAAAAAAAAATCTTACCTAACCCTAACCCTAACCCTAACCCTAACCCTAACCCTAACCCTAGCCCTAGCCCTAGCCCTAGCCCTAGCCCTAGCCCTAGCCCTAGCCCTAACCCTAACCCTAACCCTCACCCTCACCCTCAACCTCACCCTCACCCTCACCCTAACCCTAACCCTCACCCTTGACCCCTGACCCTGACCCTGACCCTGACCCTGACCCTAACCCTAACCCTAACCCTGACCTTAACGGCATGCCTCCCTTGCCATCGTGTGGGACTGGTGACTTTGGTGGTCCTGGCTCGCCTGGAAGTCGCCGTTCCGGGCTGTTTTACATTGAAGAGTATTAGTGTCCGGAACAGGTAGCGGGACGTGATTTTCAGGGGCGGTTGTGGCCTTGCAGCGTGCCCCGTATTCCATCGTGTGGGACTGGTGAATTTGGAGGGCCTGGCTCACCGGGAAGTCGCCATTACGGGCTGTTTTACGTTGAACAGTATAAGAGCCCAGAACGGACAGCGGGACGTGCTTTTCGGTGGCGCTTGGGGCCTTATGGCGTGACTCCCGTGCAGTCGTGTGGGACTGGTGAATTTGGTGGGCCTGGCTCGCCGGGAAGTCGCCGTTCCGGGCTGTTTTAAGTTGAAGAGTATTAGAGCCCGGAACGGGTAGCGGGACGTGGTTTTCAGGGATGGTTGGGGCCTTATGCCGTGGCTCACGTATCGTCGTGTAGGACTGCTGACTTTGGTAGTCCTGGCTAGCCAGGAAGTCGCCGTTCAGGGCTGTATTACATTGAAAAGTATTAGAGCCCGGAACGGGTAGCGGGACGTGGTTTTTGGGGATGGTTACACCATGCCTGCTGTGTCGTTGTGTGGGACTGGTGACTTTGGTGGTCCTGGCTCACCGGGAAGTCGCAGTTATGGGCTGTTTTACGTTGAAGAGTATTAGTTGGGGACTTACGCTATGCCTCCCGTATCATCCTGTGGGACTGGTGACTTTGGTGGTCCTGGCTGGCTGCGAAGTCACCGTTCCGGGCTGTTATACATTGAAAGGTATTAGAGCCCGGAACGGGTAGTGGGACATGGTTTTCGGGGGCGGTTGGGTCATTACGGCATGCCCCGCCATCCATCGTTGGGACTGGTGACTTTGGTGGGCCTGGCTCACCGGGAAGTCACCATTCTTTGCTGTTTTACCTTGAAGAGTATTAGAGCCCGGAACGGGTAGCGGGATGTGGTTTTTGGGGTGGTTGGGGCCTTACGGCGTTCCCCGCATTCCATCCTGTGGGATTGGTGAATTTGGTGGGACTGGCTCTACGGAAAGTCGCTGTTACAGGCTGTTTTATGTTGAAGAGTATTAGAGCCCGGAACGGGTAGCGGGACGTGATTTTCGGTGGCAGTTGTGGCCTTAATCCGTGACTCCCGTGCAGTGGTGTGGGACTGGTGAATTTGGTGGGCCTGGCACGCCGGGAAGTCGCTGTTCCGGGCTGTTTTACGTTGAAGAGTATTAGAGCCCGGAACGGATAGCAGGATGTGGTTTTAAGGGGCGGTTGGGTCCATACGCCGTGGATGCTGTGTCGTTGTGTGGGACTGCTGACTTTGGTGGTCCTGGCTTGCCGGGAAGTCGCCGTTCTGGGCTGTTTTATCTTGAAGAGTATTAGAGCCCGGAACGGGTAGCGGGACATGGTTTTCGGGGACGGTTGGGGCCTTGCGCCATACCTCCTGTGTCATCTTGTGGGACTGGTGACTTTAGTGGTTCAGGCTCAACAGGAAGTCACCATTCCGGGCTGTTTTATGTTGAAGTGTATTAGAGCCTGGAACAGGAAGCGGGACGTGGTATTCGGGAGCAGTTGGGGCCTTACGGCTTGCCCCACATTCCGTCGTGTGGGACTGGTGAATTTGGTGGGCCTGGCTGACCGGGAAGTCAACATTCCGGGCTGTTTTATGTTGAAGAGTATTAGAGCCCTGAATGGGTAGCGGGACGTGGTTTTCGGGGACGGTTGGAGCCTTACGCCATGCCTCCCGTACCATCATGTGGGACTGGTGACTTTGGTGGTCCTGGCTCGCCGGGAAGTTGCCGTTGTGGGCTGTTTTACCTTGAAGAGTATTAGAGCCCGGAACGGGTAGCGGGACGTGGTTTTCAGGGACGGTTGGGGCCTTACACCGTGCCTCCCATATCATCAGGTGGGACTGGTGAATTTGGTGGCCTGGCTCACCGGGAAGTCGCCGTTACGGGCTGTTTTATCTTGTATAGTATTAGAGCCCGGAACGGGTAGCAGGATGTGGGTTTCGGGGACGGTTGGGGCCTTACGCCATGCCTCCCGTATCATCATGTGGGACTGGTGACTTTGGTGGTCCTGGCTCGCCGGGAAGTTGCAGTTCCGGGCTGTTTTACCTTGAAGAGTATTAGAGCCCGGAACGGGTAGCGGGATGTGGTTTTCGGGGGCGGTTGCATCCTTATGGCATGCCCCGCCTTCCGTCGTGTGGGACTGGTGCACTTTGGTGGAACTGGCTGTCTGGGAAGTCGCCGTTCTGGGCTGTTTTACATTGAAGAGTATAAGAGCCCGGAACAGGTAGCGGGACATGGTTTTTCGGGGCGGTTGGGGCCTTTCGGCTTGCCCCGCCTTCCGTCGTGTGGGACTGGTGACTTTGGTGGGCCTGGCTCACCGGGAAGTCGCTGTTACGGCCTTTTTTGAGTTGAAGAGTATTACAGCCCGGAACGGGTAGAGGGACGTGGTTTTCGGGGGCGGTTGGGGCCTTGCGCCATACCTCCTGTGTCGTCTTGTTTGACTGGTGACTTTGGTGGGTCTGGCTCACCGGGAAGTTGCCGTTCCAGGCTGTTTTACGTTGAAGAGTATTAGAGCCCGGAACGGGTAGCGGGACGTGGTTTTCGGGGACGGTTGGGACCTTACGCCGTACCTCCAATACCATCATGCAGGACTGATGACTTTGGTGGTCCTGGCTCCCTGGGAAGTCACCATTCTGGGCTGTTTTACGTTGAAGAGTATTAGAGCCCGGAACGGGTAACGGGATGTGGTTTTCGGGGACGGTTGGGGCCTTACGCCGTGCCCCGCCTTCCATCGTGTGGGACTGGTGAATTTGGTGGGCCTGGCTCGCCGGGAAGTCGTGGTTATGGGCTGTTTTACATTGAAGAGTATTAGAGCACGGAACGGGTAGCGGGACGTGGTTTTTGGGGACAGTTGGGGCCTTACGCCATGCCTCCCGTATCGTCGTGTGGGACTGGCAACTTTGGTGGTCCTGGCTCACCGGGAAGTCACCGTTCCGGGTTGTTTTACGTTGAAGAGTATTAGAGCCCGGAACGGGTAGTGGGACGTGGTTTTCGGGGGCGGTTGGGGCCTTACGCCGTGCCTGCCGTGTCATTGTGTGTACTGGTGACTTTGGTGGTCCTGGCTCACCGGGAAGTCGCCGTTACGGGCTGTTTTACATTGAAGAGTATAAGAGCCCAGAACGGATAGCGGGACGTGCTTTTCGGTGGCGCTTTGGGCCTTATAGTGTGACTCCCGTGCAGTCATGTGGGACTGGTGAATTTGGTGGGCATGGGTCGCCGGAAAGTTGCCGTTCCGGGCAGTTTTATGTTAAAGAGTATTAGAGCCTAGAACGGGTAGCGGGACATGGTTTTTGGGGACGGTTGGGGCCTTACGCCGTGGCTCACATATCGTCGTGTGGGACTGGTGACGTTGGTGGTCCTGGCTAGCCGGGAACTCGCCGTTCAGGGCTGTTTTACGTTGAAGATTATTAGACCCCGGAACGGATAGCGGGACGTGCGTTTTGGTGGCGGTTGGGGCCTTACGGCGTGACTCCCGTGCAGTCGTGTGGGACTGGTGAATTTGGAGGGCCTGGCTCACTGGGAAGTCGCAGTTCTGGGCTGTTTTACATTGAAGAGTATTAGAGCCCGGAACGGGTAGCGGGATGTGGTTTTTGGGGTGGTTGGGGCCTTACGGCGTTCCCCGCATTCCGTCCTGTGGGATTGGTGAATTTGGTGGGACTGGCACGCCGGGAAGTCGCTGTTCCGGGCTGTTTTATGTTGAAGAGTATTAGAGCCCGGAACGGGTAGCGGGACGTGATTTTCGGTGGCAGTTGTGGCCTTAATCCGTGACTCCCGTGCAGTGGTGTGGGACTGGTGAATTTGGTGGGCCTGGCATGCCGGGAAGTCGCTGCTCCGGGCTGTTTTACGTTGAAGAGTATTAGAGCCCGGAACGGATAGCGGGATGTGGTTTTAAGGGGCGGTTGGGTCATTACGGCATGCCCCGCCATCCATCGTTGGGACTGGTGACTTTGGTGGGCCTGGCTCACCGGGAAGTCACCGTTCTTTGCTGTTTTACCTTGAAGAGTATTAGAGCCCGGAACGGGTAGCGGGATGTGGTTTTTGGGGTGGTTGGGGCCTTACGGCGTTCCCCGCATTCCGTCCTGTGGGATTGGTGAATTTGGTGGGACTGGCTCTACGGAAAGTCGCTATTACAGGCTGTTTTATGTTGAAGAGTATTAGAGCCCGGAACGGGTAGCGGGACGTGATTTTCGGTGGCAGTTGTGGCCTTAATCCGTGACTCCCGTGCAGTGGTGTGGGACTGGTGAATTTGGTGGGCCTGGCACGCCGGGAAGTCGCTGTTCTGGGCTGTTTTACGTTGAAGAGTATTAGAGCCCGGAACGGATAGCGGGATGTGGTTTTAAGGGGCGGTTGGGTCCATACGCCGTGGATGCTGTGTCGTTGTGTGGGACTGCTGACTTTGGTGGTCCTGGCTTGCCGGGAAGTTGCCGTTGTGGGCTGTTTTACCTTGAAGAGTATTAGAGCCCGGAACGGGTAGCGGGACGTGGTTTTCAGGGACGGTTGGGGCCTTACACCGTGCCTCCCATATCATCAGGTGGGACTGGTGAATTTGGTGGCCTGGCTCACCGGGAAGTCGCCGTTACGGGCTGTTTTATCTTGTATAGTATTAGAGCCCGGAACGGGTAGCAGGATGTGGGTTTCGGGGACGGTTGGGGCCTTACGCCATGCCTCCCGTATCATCATGTGGGACTGGTGACTTTGGTGGTCCTGGCTCGCCGGGAAGTTGCAGTTCCGGGCTGTTTTACCTTGAAGAGTATTAGAGCCCGGAACGGGTAGCGGGATGTGGTTTTCGGGGGCGGTTGCATCCTTATGGCATGCCCCGCCTTCCGTCGTGTGGGACTGGTGCACTTTGGTGGAACTGGCTGTCTGGGAAGTCGCCGTTCTGGGCTGTTTTACATTGAAGAGTATAAGAGCCCGGAACAGGTAGCGGGACATGGTTTTTCGGGGCGGTTGGGGCCTTTCGGCTTGCCCCGCCTTCCGTCGTGTGGGACTGGTGACTTTGGTGGGCCTGGCTCACCGGGAAGTCGCTGTTACGGCCTTTTTTGAGTTGAAGAGTATTACAGCCCGGAACGGGTAGAGGGACGTGGTTTTCGGGGGCGGTTGGGGCCTTGCGCCATACCTCCTGTGTCGTCTTGTTTGACTGGTGACTTTGGTGGGTCTGGCTCACCGGGAAGTTGCCGTTCCAGGCTGTTTTACGTTGAAGAGTATTAGAGCCCGGAACGGGTAGCGGGACGTGGTTTTCGGGGACGGTTGGGACCTTACGCCGTACCTCCAATACCATCATGCAGGACTGATGACTTTGGTGGTCCTGGCTCCCTGGGAAGTCACCATTCTGGGCTGTTTTACGTTGAAGAGTATTAGAGCCCGGAACGGGTAACGGGATGTGGTTTTCGGGGACGGTTGGGGCCTTACGCCGTGCCCCGCCTTCCATCGTGTGGGACTGGTGAATTTGGTGGGCCTGGCTCGCCGGGAAGTCGTGGTTATGGGCTGTTTTACGTTGAAGAGTATTAGAGCACGGAACGGGTAGCGGGACGTGGTTTTTGGGGACAGTTGGGGCCTTACGCCATGCCTCCCGTATCGTCGTGTGGGACTGGCAACTTTGGTGGTCCTGGCTCACCGGGAAGTCACCGTTCCGGGTTGTTTTACGTTGAAGAGTATTAGAGCCCGGAACGGGTAGTGGGACGTGGTTTTCGGGGGCGGTTGGGGCCTTACGCCGTGCCTGCCTTGTCATTGTGTGTACTGGTGACTTTGGTGGTCCTGGCTCACCGGGAAGTCGCCGTTACGGGCTGTTTTACATTGAAGAGTATAAGAGCCCAGAACGGATAGCGGGACGTGCTTTTCGGTGGCGCTTTGGGCCTTATAGTGTGACTCCCGTGCAGTCATGTGGGACTGGTGAATTTGGTGGGCATGGGTCGCCGGAAAGTTGCCGTTCCGGGCAGTTTTATGTTAAAGAGTATTAGAGCCTAGAACGGGTAGCGGGACATGGTTTTTGGGGACGGTTGGGGCCTTACGCCGTGGCTCACATATCGTCGTGTGGGACTGGTGACGTTGGTGGTCCTGGCTAGCCGGGAACTCGCCGTTCAGGGCTGTTTTACGTTGAAGATTATTAGACCCCGGAACGGATAGCGGGACGTGCGTTTTGGTGGCGGTTGGGGCCTTACGGCGTGACTCCCGTGCAGTCGTGTGGGACTGGTGAATTTGGAGGGCCTGGCTCACTGGGAAGTCGCAGTTCTGGGCTGTTTTACATTGAAGAGTATTAGAGCGCGGAACGGGTAGCGGGATGTGGTTTTTGGGGTGGTTGGGGCCTTACGGCGTTCCCCGCATTCCGTCCTGTGGGATTGGTGAATTTGGTGGGACTGGCACGCCGGGAAGTCGCTGTTCCGGGCTGTTTTATGTTGAAGAGTATTAGAGCCCGGAACGGGTAGCGGGACGTGATTTTCGGTGGCAGTTGTGGCCTTAATCCGTGACTCCCGTGCAGTGGTGTGGGACTGGTGAATTTGGTGGGCCTGGCATGCCGGGAAGTCGCTGCTCCGGGCTGTTTTACGTTGAAGAGTATTAGAGCCCGGAACGGATAGCGGGATGTGGTTTTAAGGGGCGGTTGGGTCATTACGGCATGCCCCGCCATCCATCGTTGGGACTGGTGACTTTGGTGGGCCTGGCTCACCGGGAAGTCACCGTTCTTTGCTGTTTTACCTTGAAGAGTATTAGAGCCCGGAACGGGTAGCGGGATGTGGTTTTTGGGGTGGTTGGGGCCTTACGGCGTTCCCCGCATTCCGTCCTGTGGGATTGGTGAATTTGGTGGGACTGGCTCTACGGAAAGTCGCTATTACAGGCTGTTTTATGTTGAAGAGTATTAGAGCCCGGAACGGGTAGCGGGACGTGATTTTCGGTGGCAGTTGTGGCCTTAATCCGTGACTCCCGTGCAGTGGTGTGGGACTGGTGAATTTGGTGGGCCTGGCATGCCGGGAAGTCGCTGTTCTGGGCTGTTTTACGTTGAAGAGTATTAGAGCCCGGAACGGATAGCGGGATGTGGTTTTAAGGGGCGGTTGGGTCCATACGCCGTGGATGCTGTGTCGTTGTGTGGGACTGCTGACTTTGGTGGTCCTGGCTTGCCGGGAAGTCGCCGTTCTGGGCTGTTTTATCTTGAAGAGTATTAGAGCCCGGAACGGGTAGCGGGACATGGTTTTCGGGGACGCTTGGGGCCTTGCGCCATACCTCCTGTGGCATCTTGTGGGACTGGTGACTTTAGTGGTTCAGGCTCAACAGGAAGTCACCATTCCGGGCTGTTTTATGTTGAAGTGTATTAGAGCCTGGAACAGGAAGCGGGACGTGGTTTTCGGGAGCAGTTGGGTCCTTACGGCTTGCCCCACATTCTGTCGTGTGGGACTGGTGAATTTGGTGGGCCTGGCTGAACGGGAAGTCAACATTCCGGGCTGTTTTATGTTGAAGAGTATTAGAGCCCTGAATGGGTAGCGGGACGTGGTTTTCGGGGACGGTTGGAGCCTTACGCCATGCCTCCCGTACCATCATGTGGGACTGGTGACTTTGGTGGTCCTGGCTCGCCGGGAAGTTGCCGTTGTGGGCTGTTTTACCTTGAAGAGTATTAGAGCCCGGAACGGGTAGCGGGACGTGGTTTTCGGGACGGTTGGGGCCTTTCACCGTGCCTCCCATATCATCAGGTGGGACTGGTGAATTTGGTGGCCTGGCTCACCGGGAAGTTGCCGTTACGGGCTGTTTTATCTTGTATAGTATTAGAGCCCGGAACGGGTAGCAGGACGTGGTTTTCGGGGACGGTTGGGGCCTTACGCCATGCCTCCCGTATCATCATGTGGGACTGGTGACTTTGGTGGACCTGGCTCGCCGGGAAGTTGCAGTTCCGGGCTGTTTTACCTTGAAGAGTATTAGAGCCCGGAACGGGTAGCGGGATGTGGTTTTCGGGGGCGGTTGCATCCTTATGGCATGCCCCGCCTTCCGTCGTGTGGGACTGGTGACTTTGGTGGAACTGACTGTCTGGGAAGTCGCCGTTCTGGGCTGTTTTACATTGAAGAGTATAAGAGCCCGGAACAGGTAGCGGGACATGGTTTTTCGGGGCGGTTGGGGCCTTTCGGCTTGCCCCGCCTTCCGTCGTGTGGGACTGGTGACTTTGGTGGGCCTGGCTCACCGGGAAGTCGCTGTTACGGCCTTTTTTGAGTTGAAGAGTATTACAGCCCGGAACGGGTAGAGGGACGTGGTTTTCGGGGGCGGTTGGGGCCTTGCACCATACCTCCTGTGTCGTCTTGTTCGACTGGTGACTTTGGTGGGTCTGGCTCACCGGGAAGTTGCCGTTCCGGGCTGTTTTACGTTGAAGAGTATTAGAGCCCGGAACGGGTAGCGGGACGTGGTTTTCGGGGACGGTTGGGACCTTACGCCGTACCTCCAATATCATCATGCGGGACTGATGACTTTGGTGGTCCTGGCTCCCTGGGAAGTCACCGTTCTGGGCTGTTTTACGTTGAAGAGTATTAGAGCCCGGAACGGGTAACGGGATGTGGTTTTCGGGGACGGTTGGGGCCTTACGCCGTGCCCCGCTTCCATCGTGTGGGACTGGTAAATTTGGTGGGCCTGGCTCGCCGGGAAGTCGCGGTTACGGGCTGTTTTACGTTGAAGAGTATTAGAGCACGGAACGGGTAGTGGGACGTGGTTTTCGGGGGCGGTTGGGGCCTTACGCCGTGCCTGCCGTGTCATTGTGTGTACTGGTGACTTTGGTGGTCCTGGCTCACCGGGAAGTCGCCGTTACGGGCTGTTTTACATTGAAGAGTATAAGAGCCCAGAACGGATAGCGGGACGTGCTTTTCGGTGGCGCTTTGGGCCTTATAGTGTGACTCCCGTGCAGTCATGTGGGACTGGTGAATTTGGTGGGCATGGGTCGCCGGAAAGTTGCCGTTCCGGGCAGTTTTATGTTAAAGAGTATTAGAGCCTAGAACGGGTAGCGGGACATGGTTTTTGGGGACGGTTGGGGCCTTACGCCGTGGCTCACATATCGTCGTGTGGGACTGGTGACGTTGGTGGTCCTGGCTAGCCGGGAACTCGCCGTTCAGGGCTGTTTTACGTTGAAGATTATTAGACCCCGGAACGGATAGCGGGACGTGCGTTTTGGTGGCGGTTGGGGCCTTACGGCGTGACTCCCGTGCAGTCGTGTGGGACTGGTGAATTTGGAGGGCCTGGCTCACTGGGAAGTCGCAGTTCTGGGCTGTTTTACATTGAAGAGTATTAGAGCGCGGAACGGGTAGCGGGATGTGGTTTTTGGGGTGGTTGGGGCCTTACGGCGTTCCCCGCATTCCGTCCTGTGGGATTGGTGAATTTGGTGGGACTGGCACGCCGGGAAGTCGCTGTTCCGGGCTGTTTTATGTTGAAGAGTATTAGAGCCCGGAACGGGTAGCGGGACGTGATTTTCGGTGGCAGTTGTGGCCTTAATCCGTGACTCCCGTGCAGTGGTGTGGGACTGGTGAATTTGGTGGGCCTGGCATGCCGGGAAGTCGCTGCTCCGGGCTGTTTTACGTTGAAGAGTATTAGAGCCCGGAACGGATAGCGGGATGTGGTTTTAAGGGGCGGTTGGGTCATTACGGCATGCCCCGCCATCCATCGTTGGGACTGGTGACTTTGGTGGGCCTGGCTCACCGGGAAGTCACCGTTCTTTGCTGTTTTACCTTGAAGAGTATTAGAGCCCGGAACGGGTAGCGGGATGTGGTTTTTGGGGTGGTTGGGGCCTTACGGCGTTCCCCGCATTCCGTCCTGTGGGATTGGTGAATTTGGTGGGACTGGCTCTACGGAAAGTCGCTATTACAGGCTGTTTTATGTTGAAGAGTATTAGAGCCCGGAACGGGTAGCGGGACGTGATTTTCGGTGGCAGTTGTGGCCTTAATCCGTGACTCCCGTGCAGTGGTGTGGGACTGGTGAATTTGGTGGGCCTGGCACGCCGGGAAGTCGCTGTTCTGGGCTGTTTTACGTTGAAGAGTATTAGAGCCCGGAACGGATAGCGGGATGTGGTTTTAAGGGGCGGTTGGGTCCATACGCCGTGGATGCTGTGTCGTTGTGTGGGACTGCTGACTTTGGTGGTCCTGGCTTGCCGGGAAGTCGCCGTTCTGGGCTGTTTTATCTTGAAGAGTATTAGAGCCCGGAACGGGTAGCGGGACATGGTTTTCGGGGACGCTTGGGGCCTTGCGCCATACCTCCTGTGGCATCTTGTGGGACTGGTGACTTTAGTGGTTCAGGCTCAACAGGAAGTCACCATTCCGGGCTGTTTTATGTTGAAGTGTATTAGAGCCTGGAACAGGAAGCGGGACGTGGTTTTCGGGAGCAGTTGGGTCCTTACGGCTTGCCCCACATTCTGTCGTGTGGGACTGGTGAATTTGGTGGGCCTGGCTGAACGGGAAGTCAACATTCCGGGCTGTTTTATGTTGAAGAGTATTAGAGCCCTGAATGGGTAGCGGGACGTGGTTTTCGGGGACGGTTGGAGCCTTACGCCATGCCTCCCGTACCATCATGTGGGACTGGTGACTTTGGTGGTCCTGGCTCGCCGGGAAGTTGCCGTTGTGGGCTGTTTTACCTTGAAGAGTATTAGAGCCCGGAACGGGTAGTGGGACGTGGTTTTCGGGACGGTTGGGGCCTTTCACCGTGCCTCCCATATCATCAGGTGGGACTGGTGAATTTGGTGGCCTGGCTCACCGGGAAGTTGCCGTTACGGGCTGTTTTATCTTGTATAGTATTAGAGCCCGGAACGGGTAGCAGGACGTGGTTTTCGGGGACGGTTGGGGCCTTACGCCATGCCTCCCGTATCATCATGTGGGACTGGTGACTTTGGTGGACCTGGCTCGCCGGGAAGTTGCAGTTCCGGGCTGTTTTACCTTGAAGAGTATTAGAGCCCGGAACGGGTAGCGGGATGTGGTTTTCGGGGGCGGTTGCATCCTTATGGCATGCCCCGCCTTCCGTCGTGTGGGACTGGTGACTTTGGTGGAACTGGCTGTCTGGGAAGTCGCCGTTCTGGGCTGTTTTACATTGAAGAGTATAAGAGCCCGGAACAGGTAGCGGGACATGGTTTTTCGGGGCGGTTGGGGCCTTTCGGCTTGCCCCGCCTTCCGTCGTGTGGGACTGGTGACTTTGGTGGGCCTGGCTCACCGGGAAGTCGCTGTTACGGCCTTTTTTGAGTTGAAGAGTATTACAGCCCGGAACGGGTAGAGGGACGTGGTTTTCGGGGGCGGTTGGGGCCTTGCACCATACCTCCTGTGTCGTCTTGTTCGACTGGTGACTTTGGTGGGTCTGGCTCACCGGGAAGTTGCCGTTCCGGGCTGTTTTACGTTGAAGAGTATTAGAGCCCGGAACGGGTAGCGGGACGTGGTTTTCGGGGACGGTTGGGACCTTACGCCGTACCTCCAATATCATCATGCGGGACTGATGACTTTGGTGGTCCTGGCTCCCTGGGAAGTCACCGTTCTGGGCTGTTTTACGTTGAAGAGTATTAGAGCCCGGAACGGGTAACGGGATGTGGTTTTCGGGGACGGTTGGGGCCTTACGCCGTGCCCCGCTTCCATCGTGTGGGACTGGTGAATTTGGTGGGCCTGGCTCGCCGGGAAGTCGCGGTTACGGGCTGTTTTACGTTGAAGAGTATTAGAGCACGGAACGGGTAGCGGGACGTGGTTTTTGGGGACAGTTGGGGCCTTACGCCATGCCTCCCGTATCGTCGTGTGGGACTGGCAACTTTGGTGGTCCTGGCTCACCGGGAAGTCACCGTTCCGGGTTGTTTTACGTTGAAGAGTATTAGAGCCCGGAACGGGTAGTGGGACGTGGTTTTCGGGGGCGGTTGGGGCCTTACGCCGTGCCTGCCGTGTCATTGTGTGTACTGGTGACTTTGGTGGTCCTGGCTCACCGGGAAGTCGCCGTTACGGGCTGTTTTACATTGAAGAGTATAAGAGCCCAGAACGGATAGCGGGACGTGCTTTTCGGTGGCGCTTTGGGCCTTATAGTGTGACTCCCGTGCAGTCATGTGGGACTGGTGAATTTGGTGGGCATGGGTCGCCGGAAAGTCGCCGTTCCGGGCAGTTTTATGTTGAAGAGTATTAGAGCCTAGAACGGGTAGCGGGACATGGTTTTTGGGGACGGTTGGGGCCTTACGCCGTGGCTCACATATCGTCGTGTGGGACTGGTGACGTTGGTGGTCCTGGCTAGCCGGGAAGTCGCCGTTCAGGGCTGTTTTACGTTGAAGATTATTAGACCCCGGAACGGATAGCGGGACGTGCGTTTTGGTGGCGGTTGGGGCCTTACGGCGTGACTCCCGTGCAGTCGTGTGGGACTGGTGAATTTGGAGGGCCTGGCTCACTGGGAAGTCGCAGTTCTGGGCTGTTTTACATTGAAGAGTATTAGAGCCTGTAACGGGTAGCGGGATGTGGTTTTTGGGGGTGGTTGGGGCCTTACTGCCTGCCCTGCATTCCGTCCTGTGGGATTGGTGAATTTGGTGGGACTGGCTCTCCGGAAAGTCGCCGTTCCGGGCTGTTTTACATTGAAGAGTATTAGAGCCCGGAACGGGTAGCGGGACATGGTTTTCGGGGGCGGTTGGGTCCTTATGCCATGCTTCCCGTATCGTCGTGTGGGACTGGTGACTTTGGTGGTCCTGGCTCGCCGGGAAGTCACCGTTCCGGGCTGTATTACATTGAAAAGTATTAGAGCCCGGAACAGGTAGCGGGACGTGGTTTTCGGGGGCGGTTGGGGCCTTACGGCATGCCTCCCTTGCCGTCGTGTGCGACTGGTGACTTTGGTGGTCCTGGCTCGGCGGGATGTCGCCGTTCCAGGCTGTTTTACATTGAAGAATATTAGAGCCCGGACCGGGTAGCGGGACGTGGTTTTCGGGGATGGTTGAGGCCTTACGCCATGGCTCAGATATCGTCGTGTGGGACTGGTGACTTTGGTGGTCCTGGCTAGCCGGGAATTCGCCATTCCGGGTTGTTTTATCTTGAAGAGTATTAGAGCCCAGAACGGGTAGCGGGATGTGGTTTTCGGGGACGGTTGGGGGCTTACGCCGTGCCTCCCGTATCGTCGTGTGGGACTGATGACTTTGGTGGTCCTGGCTCGCCGGGAAGTCGCCGTTCCGGGCTGTTTTACATTGAAGAGTATTAGAGCCCGGAACAGGTAGCAGGATGTGGTTTTGGGGGGCGGTTGGGGTTTTACGGCATACCTCCCTTGCCGTCGTGTTTGACTGGTGACTTTGGTGGTCCTGGCTCGCCGGGAAGTCGCTGTTCCAGGCTGTTTTACATTGAAGAGTATTAGAGCCCGGACTGGGTAGCGGGACGTGATTTTCAGGGGCGGTTGGGGACTTACGCCATGCCTCCTGTATCATCCTGTGGGACTGGTGACTTTGGTGGGCCTGGCTCACCGGGAAGTCACCGTTCCGGGCTGTTTTACATTGAAGAGTATTAGAGCCCGGAACGGGTAGTGGGATGTGGTTTTCGGGGGCGGTTGGGGCCTTACGCCGTGCCTGCCGTGTCATTGTGTGTACTGGTGACTTTGGTGGTCCTGGCTCACCGGGAAGTCGCCGTTACGGGCTGTTTTACATTGAAGAGTATAAGAGCCCAGAACGGATAGCCGTACGTGCTTTTTGGTGGCACTTTGGGCCTTATGGTGTGACTCCCGTGCAGTCATGTGGGACTGGTGAATTTGGTGGGCATGGGTCACCAGGAAGTCGCCGTTCCGGGCTGTTTTACATTGAAGAGTATTAGAGCCCGGAACAGGTAGCGGGACGTGGTTTTCGGGGGCTGTTGGAGCCTTACGGCATGCCTCCCTTGCCGTCATGTAGGACTGGTGACTTTGGTGGTCCTGGCTCGCTGGGATGTCCCCGTTCCAGGCTGTTTTACATTGAAGAATATTAGAGCCCGGACCGGGTAGCGGGACGTGGTTTTTGGGGATGGTTGAGGCCTTACGCCGTGGCTCACATATCGTCGTGTGGGACTGGTGACTTTGGTGGTCCTGTCTAGCCGGGAAGTCACTGTTCAGGGCTGTTTTACGTTGAAGAGTATTAGAGCCCGCAACGGGTAGCGGGAAGTGGTTTTCGGGGGCGGTTGGAGCCTTACACCATGTCTGCCATGTTGTTGTGTGGGACTGGTGACTTTGGTGGTCCTGGCTCACCGGGAAGTCGCCGTTATGGGCTGTTTTACGTTGAAGAGTATTAGAGCCCGGAACGGGTAGCGGGACGTGGTTTTCAGGGACGGTTGGGGACTTACGCCATGCCTCCTGTATCATCCTGTGGGACTGGTGACTTTGGTGGTCCTGGCTGGCTGGGAAGTCACCGTTCTGGGCTGTTTTACACTGAAGAGTATTGGAGCCCGGAACGGATAGCGGGACGTGGGTTTCAGGGGCGGTTGGGTCCTTATGGAGTGCCCCGCCTTCCGTCGTGTGGGACTGGTGAATTTGGTGGGCCTGGCTCACCGGGAAGTTGCAGTTGTGGTCTGTTTTACGTTGAAGAGTATTAGAGCCTGGAACGGGTAGCGGGATGTGGTTTTTGGGGGTGGTTGGTGCCTTACGGCGTGCCCCGCATTCCGTCCTGTGGGATTGGTGAATTTGGTGGGACTGGCTCTACGGAAAGTCGCCGTTACAGATTGTTTTATGTTGAAGAGTATTAGAGCCCAGAACGGGTAGCGGGACATGCTTTTCGGTGGCAGTTGTGGCCTTACTCTGTGACTCCCGTGCAGTCGTGTGGGACTGGAGAATTTCGTGGGCCTGGCTCACTGGGAAGTCGCTGTGCCGGGCTGTTTTACGTTGAAGACTATTAGAGCCCAGAACGGGTAGCGGGATGTGGTTTTAAGGGGCGGTTGGGTCCATACTCCGTGGCTGCCGTGTCGTAGTGTGGGACTGGTGATTTGGTGGTCGTGGCTCGCCGGGAAGTTACCGTTCCGGGCTGTTTTACCTTGAAGAGTATTAGAGCCCGGAACGGGTAGCGGGATGTGGTTTTCAGGGGCACTTGGGTCCTTACGGAGTGCCCCGCCTTCCGTCGTGTGGGACTGGTGAATTTGGTGGGCCTGGCTCACCGGGAAGTCGCAGTTCTGGGCTGTTTTACGTTGAAGAGTATTAGAGCCTGGAACGGGTAGCAGGATGTGGTTTTTGGGGGTGGTTGGGGCCTTACAGCATGCCCCGCATTCCGTCCTGTGGGATTGGTGAATTTGGTGGGACTGGCTCTACGGAAAGTCGCTGTTACGGATTGTTTTATGTTGAAGAGTATTAGAGCCCGGAACGGGTAGCGGGACGTGGTTTTTGGGGACAGTTGGGGCCTTACGCCATGCCTCCCGTATCGTCGTGTGGGACTGGCAACTTTGGTGGTCCTGGCTCACCGGGAAGTCACCGTTCCGGGTTGTTTTACGTTGAAGAGTATTAGAGCCCGGAACGGGTAGTGGGACGTGGTTTTCGGGGGCGGTTGGGGCCTTACGCCGTGCCTGCCGTGTCATTGTGTGTACTGGTGACTTTGGTGGTCCTGGCTCACCGGGAAGTCGCCGTTACGGGCTGTTTTACATTGAAGAGTATAAGAGCCCAGAACGGATAGCGGGACGTGCTTTTCGGTGGCGCTTTGGGCCTTATAGTGTGACTCCCGTGCAGTCATGTGGGACTGGTGAATTTGGTGGGCATGGGTCGCCGGAAAGTCGCCGTTCCGGGCAGTTTTATGTTGAAGAGTATTAGAGCCTAGAACGGGTAGCGGGACATGGTTTTTGGGGACGGTTGGGGCCTTACGCCGTGGCTCACATATCGTCGTGTGGGACTGGTGACGTTGGTGGTCCTGGCTAGCTGGGAAGTCGCCGTTCAGGGCTGTTTTACGTTGAAGATTATTAGACCCCGGAACGGATAGCGGGACGTGCGTTTTGGTGGCGGTTGGGGCCTTACGGCGTGACTCCCGTGCAGTCGTGTGGGACTGGTGAATTTGGAGGGCCTGGCTCACTGGGAAGTCGCAGTTCTGGGCTGTTTTACATTGAAGAGTATTAGAGCCTGTAACGGGTAGCGGGATGTGGTTTTTCGGGGTGGTTGGGGCCTTACTGCCTGCCCTGCATTCCGTCCTGTGGGATTGGTGAATTTGGTGGGACTGGCTCTCCGGAAAGTCGCCGTTCCGGGCTGTTTTACATTGAAGAGTATTAGAGCCCGGAACGGGTAGCGGGACATGGTTTTCGGGGGCGGTTGGGTCCTTATGCCATGCTTCCCGTATCGTCGTGTGGGACTGGTGACTTTGGTGGTCCTGGCTCGCCGGGAAGTCACCGTTCCGGGCTGTATTACATTGAAAAGTATTAGAGCCCGGAACAGGTAGCGGGACGTGGTTTTCGGGGGCGGTTGGGGCCTTACGGCATGCCTCCCTTGCCGTCGTGTGCGACTGGTGACTTTGGTGGTCCTGGCTCGGCGGGATGTCGCCGTTCCAGGCTGTTTTACATTGAAGAATATTAGAGCCCGGACCGGGTAGCGGGACGTGGTTTTCGGGGATGGTTGAGGCCTTACGCCGTGGCTCAGATATCGTCGTGTGGGACTGGTGACTTTGGTGGTCCTGGCTAGCCGGGAATTCGCCATTCCGGGTTGTTTTATCTTGAAGAGTATTAGAGCCCAGAACGGGTAGCGGGATGTGGTTTTCGGGGACGGTTGGGGGCTTACGCCGTGCCTCCCGTATCGTCGTGTGGGACTGATGACTTTGGTGGTCCTGGCTCGCCGGGAAGTCGCCGTTCCGGGCTGTTTTACATTGAAGAGTATTAGAGCCCGGAACAGGTAGCAGGATGTGGTTTTGGGGGGCGGTTGGGGTTTTACGGCATACCTCCCTTGCCGTCGTGTTTGACTGGTGACTTTGGTGGTCCTGGCTCGCCGGGAAGTCGCTGTTCCAGGCTGTTTTACATTGAAGAGTATTAGAGCCCGGACTGGGTAGCGGGACGTGATTTTCAGGGGCGGTTGGGGCCTTACAGTGTGCCCCGCATTCTGTCATGTGGGACTGGTGAATTTGGTGGGCCTGGCTCACCGGGAAGTCACCGTTCCGGGCTGTTTTACATTGAAGAGTATTAGAGCCCGGAACGGGTAGTGGGATGTGGTTTTCGGGGGCGGTTGGGGCCTTACGCCGTGCCTGCCGTGTCATTGTGTGTACTGGTGACTTTGGTGGTCCTGGCTCACCGGGAAGTCGCCGTTACGGGCTGTTTTACATTGAAGAGTATAAGAGCCCAGAACGGATAGCCGTACGTGCTTTTTGGTGGCACTTTGGGCCTTATGGTGTGACTCCCGTGCAGTCATGTGGGACTGGTGAATTTGGTGGGCATGGGTCACCAGGAAGTCGCCGTTCCGGGCTGTTTTACATTGAAGAGTATTAGAGCCCGGAACAGGTAGCGGGACGTGGTTTTCGGGGGCTGTTGGAGCCTTACGGCATGCCTCCCTTGCCGTCATGTGGGACTGGTGACTTTGGTGGTCCTGGCTAGCCGGGAATTCGCCATTCCGGGTTGTTTTATCTTGAAGAGTATTAGAGCCCAGAACGGGTAGCGGGATGTGGTTTTCGGGGACGGTTGGGGGCTTACGCCTTGCCTCCCGTATCGTCGTGTGGGACTGATGACTTTGGTGGTCCTGGCTCGCCGGGAAGTCGCCGTTCCGGGCTGTTTTACATTGAAGAGTATTAGAGCCCGGAACAGGTAGCAGGATGTGGTTTTGGGGGGCGGTTGGGGTTTTACGGCATACCTCCCTTGCCGTCGTGTTTGACTGGTGACTTTGGTGGTCCTGGCTCGCCGGGAAGTCGCTGTTCCAGGCTGTTTTACATTGAAGAGTATTAGAGCCCGGACTGGGTAGCGGGACGTGATTTTCAGGGGCGGTTGGGGCCTTACAGTGTGCCCCGCATTCTGTCATGTGGGACTGGTGAATTTGGTGGGCCTGGCTCACCGGGAAGTCACCGTTCCGGGCTGTTTTACATTGAAGAGTATTAGAGCCCGGAACGGGTAGTGGGATGTGGTTTTCGGGGGCGGTTGGGGCCTTACGCCGTGCCTGCCGTGTCATTGTGTGTACTGGTGACTTTGGTGGTCCTGGCTCACCGGGAAGTCGCCGTTACGGGCTGTTTTACATTGAAGAGTATAAGAGCCCAGAACGGATAGCCGTACGTGCTTTTTGGTGGCACTTTGGGCCTTATGGTGTGACTCCCGTGCAGTCATGTGGGACTGGTGAATTTGGTGGGCATGGGTCACCAGGAAGTCGCCGTTCCGGGCTGTTTTACATTGAAGAGTATTAGAGCCCGGAACAGGTAGCGGGACGTGGTTTTCGGGGGCTGTTGGAGCCTTACGGCATGCCTCCCTTGCCGTCATGTGGGACTGGTGACTTTGGTGGTCCTGGCTCGCTGGGATGTCCCCGTTCCAGGCTGTTTTACATTGAAGAATATTAGAGCCCGGACCGGGTAGCGGGACGTGGTTTTTGGGGATGGTTGAGGCCTTACGCCGTGGCTCACATATCGTCGTGTGGGACTGGTGACTTTGGTGGTCCTGTCTAGCCGGGAAGTCACTGTTCAGGGCTGTTTTACGTTGAAGAGTATTAGAGCCCGCAACGGGTAGCGGGAAGTGGTTTTCGGGGGCGGTTGGAGCCTTACACCATGTCTGCCATGTTGTTGTGTGGGACTGGTGACTTTGGTGGTCCTGGCTCACCGGGAAGTCGCCGTTATGGGCTGTTTTACGTTGAAGAGTATTAGAGCCCGGAACGGGTAGCGGGACGTGGTTTTCAGGGACGGTTGGGGACTTACGCCATGCCTCCTGTATCATCCTGTGGGACTGGTGACTTTGGTGGTCCTGGCTGGCTGGGAAGTCACCGTTCCGGGCTGTTTTACATTGAAGAGTATTGGAGCCCAGAACGGGTAGCGGGACGTGGGTTTCAGGGGCGGTTGGGTCCTTATGGAGTGCCCCGCCTTCCGTCGTGTGGGACTGGTGAATTTGGTGGGCCTGGCTCACCGGGAAGTTGCAGTTGTGGTCTGTTTTACGTTGAAGAGTATTAGAGCCTGGAACGGGTAGCGGGATGTGGTTTTTGGGGGTGGTTGGTGCCTTACGGCGTGCCCCGCATTCCGTCCTGTGGGATTGGTGAATTTGGTGGGACTGGCTCTACGGAAAGTCGCCGTTACAGATTGTTTTATGTTGAAGAGTATTAGAGCCCGGAACGGGTAGCGGGACATGCTTTTCGGTGGCAGTTGTGGCCTTACTCTGTGACTCCCGTGCAGTCGTGTGGGACTGGAGAATTTCGTGGGCCTGGCTCACTGGGAAGTCGCTGTGCCGGGCTGTTTTACGTTGAAGACTATTAGAGCCCAGAACGGGTAGCGGGATGTGGTTTTAAGGGGCGGTTGGGTCCATACTCCGTGGCTGCCGTGTCGTAGTGTGGGACTGGTGATTTGGTGGTCGTGGCTCGCCGGGAAGTTACCGTTCCGGGCTGTTTTACCTTGAAGAGTATTAGAGCCCGGAACGGGTAGCGGGATGTGGTTTTCAGGGGCACTTGGGTCCTTACGGAGTGCCCCGCCTTCCGTCGTGTGGGACTGGTGAATTTGGTGGGCCTGGCTCACCGGGAAGTCGCAGTTCTGGGCTGTTTTACGTTGAAGAGTATTAGAGCCTGGAACGGGTAGCAGGATGTGGTTTTTGGGGGTGGTTGGGGCCTTACAGCATGCCCCGCATTCCGTCCTGTGGGATTGGTGAATTTGGTGGGACTGGCTCTACGGAAAGTCGCTGTTACGGATTGTTTTATGTTGAAGAGTATTAGAGCCCGGAACGGGTAGCGGGACGTGCTTTTCGGTGGCAGTTGCAGCCTTACTCCGTGACTCCCGTGCAGTTGTGTGGGACTGGAGAATTTGGTGGGCCTGGCTCGCTGGGAAGTCGCTGTGCCGGGCTGTTTTACGTTGAAGACTATTAGAGCCCGGAACGGGTAGCGTGATGTGGTTTTAAGGGGCGGTTGGGTCCATACGCCGTGGCTGCCGTGTCGTAGTGTGGGACTGGTGACTTTGGTTGTCGTGGCTCGCCGGGAAGTCACCGTTCCGGGATGTCTTACCTTGAAGAGTATTAGAGCCCGGAACGGGTAGCGGGACGTGGTTTTCGGGGACGGTTGGGGCCTTATGCTGTGCCTCCCATATCATCCTGTGGGACTGGTGAGTTTGGTGGGCCTGGCTGTCCGGGAAGTCGCCGTTCTGGGCTGTTTTACGTTGAAGAGTATTAGTGCCCGGATCGGGTAGCGGGATGTGGTTTTCGGGGGCAGTTGGGGCCTTACGCCGTGCCTGCCGTGTCATTTTGTGGACTGGTGACTTTGGTGGACCTGGCTCACCGGGAAGTCGCCGTTACGGGCTGTTTTATGTTGAAGAGTATAAGAGCCCGGAACGGATAGCGGGACGTGCTTTTCGGTGACGCTTGGGGCCTTAAGGCGTGACTTCCGGGCAGTCATGTGGGACTGGTGAATTTGGTGGGCCTGGCTTGCCGGGAAGTTGCCGTTCCGGGCTGTTTTACCTTGAAGAGTATTAGAGCCCGGAACGGGTAGCGGGACGTGGTTTTCGGGGGCGGTTGGGGCCTTGCGCCATACCTCCTGTGTCGTCTTGTTGGACTGGTGACTTTGGTGGGTCTGGCTCACCGGGAAGTCACCGTTACGGGCTGTTTTACGTTGAAGAGTATTAGAGCCCGGAACGGGTAGCGGGACGTAGTTTTCGGGGACGGTTGGGGCCTTACGCCGTACCTCCAATATCATCATGCGGGACTGGTGACTTTGGTGGTCCTGGCTCCCCGGGAAGTCACCATTCCGGGCTGCGTTACGTTGAAGAGTATTAGAGCCCGGAACGGGTAACGGGATGTGGTTTTCGGGGACGGTTGGGGCCTTACGCCGTGCCCTGCCTTCCATCATGTAGGGCTGGTGAATTTGGTGGGCCTGGCTCGCCGGGAAGTCGCGGTTACAGGCTGTTTTACGTTGAAGAGTATTAGAGCCCGGAACGGGTAGCGGGACGTGGTTTTTGGGGACGGTTGGGGCCTTACACCGTGCCTCCCGTATCATCATGTGGTACTGGCGACTTTGGTGGTCCTGGCTCGCCGGGAAGTCACCGTTCCGGGCTGTTTTACATTGAAGAGTATTAGAGCCCGGAACAGGTAGCGGGATGTGGTTTTGGGGGGCGGTTGGGGCCTTACAGCATGCCTCCCTGGCCATCGTGTTTGACTGGCGACTTTGGTGGTCCTGGCTCGCCGGGAAGTCGCTGTTCCAGGCTGTTTTACATTGAAGAGTATTAGAGCCCGGAACGGGTAGTGGGACGTGGTTTTCGGGGGCGGTTGGGGCCTTACGCCGTGCCTGCCATGTCATTGTGTGTACTGGTGACTTTGGTGGTCCTGGCTCACCGGGAAGTCGCTGTTCCAGGCTGTTTTACATTGAAGAGTATAAGAGCCCAGAACGGATAGCGGGACGTGCTTTTCGGTGGCGCTTTGGGCCTTATGGTGTGACTCCCGTGCAGTCATGTGGGACTGGTGAATTTGGTGGGCATGGGTCGCCGGGAAGTCACCGTTCCGGGCTGTTATACGTTGAAGAGTATTAGAGCCCGGAACGGGTAGCGGGACATGGTTTTTGGGGACGGTTGGGGCCTTACGCCGTGGCTCACATATCGTCGTGTGGGACTGGTGAATTTGGTGAGCCCGGCTCGCTGGGAAGTCGACGTTCCGGGCTGTTTTATGTTGAAGAGTATTAGAGCCCGGAACGGGTAGCGGGACGTGGTTTTCGGGGCGGTTGGGGCCTTGTGCCATACCTCCTGTGTCGTCGTGTGGGACTGGTGACTTTGGTGGGTCTGGCTCGCCAGGAAGTCGCCGTTCCGGGCTGTTTTACATTGAAGAGTATTACAGCCCGGACCGTTAGCAGGATGTGGTTTTCGGGGGCGGTTGGGGCCTTATGCCGTGCCTGCCATGTCATTTTGTGGACTGGTGACTTTGGTGGACCTGGCTCACCGGGAAGTCGCCGTTACGGGTTGTTTTACGTTGAAGAGTAGAAGAGCCCAGAACGGATAGCGGGACGTGCTTTTCGGTGACGCTTGGGGCCTTATGGTGTGACTTCCGGGGAGTCGTGTGGGACTGGTGAATTTGGTGGGCATGGCTCGCCGGGAAGTCGACGTTCCGGGCTGTTTTATGTTGAAGAGTATTAGAGCCCGGAACGGGTAGCGGGACGTTGTTTTCGGGGGTGGTTGGGGCCTTGCGCCATACCTCCCCTTTCGTCTTGTGGGACTGGTTACTTTGGTGGGCCTGGCTCACCGCGAAGTCACCATTCCGGTCTGTTTTATGTTGAAGAGTATTAGAGCCCGGAACGGGTAGCGGCACATGGTTTCGGGGGCAGTTGGGGCCTTACAGTGTGACTCCTGGGCAGTCGTGTGGAACTGGTGAATTTGGTGTGCCTGGCTCACCGGGAAGTCGCCGTTCCGGGCTGTTTTATGTTGAAGAGTATTAGAGCCGGGAACAGGTAGCGGGACGTGGTTGTCGGGGCGGATGGGGCCTTACAGCATGCCCTACATTCCGTCATGTGGGACTGGTGAATTTGGTGAGCCCGGCTCGCCGAGAAGTAGACGTTCTGGGCTGTTTTATGTTGAAGAGTATTAGAGCCCGGAACAGGAAGCGGGATGTGGTTTTCGGGGGCGGTTGGGGCCTTACGCCATACCTCCTGTGTCGTCTTGTGGGACTGGTGACTTTGGTGGGTCTGGCTCACCAGGAAGTCGCCATTCCGGGCTGTTTTACATTGAAGAGTATTAGCACCCGGAACGGGTAGCGGGACGTAGTTTTTGGGGGCGGTTGGGGCCTTACAGCGTTCCCCGCCTTCTGTCGTGTGGGACTGGTGAATTTGGTGGGCCTGGCTCGCCGGGAAGTCACCGTAACGTGCTGTTTTACGTTGAAGAGTATTAGAGCCCAGAACGGGTAGCGGGACGTGGGTTTGGGGGGCGGTTGGGGCCTTACGCCATGCCTCCCGTATCATCATGTGGGACTGGTGACTTTGGTGGTCCTTGCTCACCGGAAAGTTGCCGTTCCGGGCTGTATTACCTTGAAGAGTATTAGAGCCCGGAATGGGTAGCGGGACGTAGTCTTCGGGGATGGTTGGGGCCTTATGCCGTGCCTCCCAAATCATCGTGTGGGACTGGTGACTTTGGTGGTCCTGGCTCACCGGGAAGTCACCGTTCCAGGCTGTTTTATGTTGAAGAATATTAGAGCCTGGAACAGCTAGCAGGATGTGGTTTTGGGGGGCGGTTGGGGCCTTACGGCATGCCGCCCTTGCCGTCGTGTTTGACTGGTGACTTTGGTGGTCCTGGCTCGCTGGGAAGTTGCCGTTCCAGGCTGTTTTACATTGAAGAGTATTAGAGCCCGGACCGGGTAGCAGGACGTGATTTTCAGGGGCGGTTGGGGCCTTACAGTGTGCCCCGCAATCCGTCATGTGGGACTGGTGAATTTGGTGGGCCTGGCTCACCGGGAAGTCACCGTTCCGGGCTGTTTTACGTTGAAGAGTATTAGAGCCCGGAACGGGTAGTGGGACGTGGTTTTCGGGGGCGGTTGGGGCCTTACGCCGTGCCTGCCGTGTCATTGTGTGTACTGGTGACTTTGGTGGTCCTGGCTCACCGGGAAGTCGCCGTTACTGGCTGTTTTACATTGAAGAGTATAAGAGCCCAGAATGGATAGCGGGATGTGCTTTTCGGTGGCGCTTTGGGCCTTATGGTGTGACTCCCATGCTGTCATGTAGGACTGGTGAGTTTGGTGGGCATGGGTCGCCGGGAAGTTACCGTTCCGGGCTGTTATACGTTGAAGAGTATTAGAGCCCGGAACGGGTAGCGGGACATTGTTTTCGGGGACGGTTGGGGCCTTACGCTGTGGCTCACATATCGTCGTGTGGGACTGGTGACGTTGGTGGTCCTGGCTAGCCGGGAAGTCGCCGTTCAGGGCTGTTTTACGTTGAAGAGTATTAGACCCCGGAACGAATAGCGGGACGTGCGTTTTGGTGGCGGTTGGGGCCTTACGGCGTGATTCCCGTGCAGTCGTGTGGGACTGGTGAATTTGGAGGGCCTGGCTCACTGGGAAGTCGCAGTTCTGGGCTGTTTTACGTTGAAGAGTATTAGAGCCTGTAACGGGTAGCGGGATGTGGTTTTTGGGGGTGGTTGGGGCCTTACTGCGTGCCCCGCATTCCGTCCTGTGGGATTGGTGAATTTGGTGGGAGTGGCTCTCCTGAAAGTCGCCGTACCGGGCTGTTTTACGTTGAAGAGTATAAGAGCCCAGAACGGGTAGCGGGACATGGTTTTCGGAGGCGGTTGGGTCCTTATGCCATGCTTCCCGTATCGTCGTGTGGGACTGGTGAATTTGGTGGTCCTGGCTCACTGGGAAGTCGCAGTTCTGGGCTGTTTTACGTTGAAGAGTATTAGAGCCTGTAACGGGTAGCGGGATGTGGTTTTTGGGGGTGGTTGGGGCCTTACTGCGTGACTCACATATCGTCGTGTGGGACTGGTGACTTTGGTGGTCCTGGCTCACCGGGAAGTCACCGTTCCGGTCTGTATTACATTGAAGAGTATTAGAGCCCGGAACGGGTAGCGGGACGTGGTTTTCAGGGGCAGTTGGGTCCTTACGGAGTGCCCCGCCTTCCGTCGTGTGGGACTGGTGAATTTGGTGGGCCTGGCTCACCGGGAAGTCACCGTTCCGGGCTGTTTTCCTTTAAGAGTATTAGAGCCTGGAACGGGTAGCGGGATGTGTTTTTTTTGGGCGGTTGGGGCCTTACGGCGTGCCCCGCATTCTGTCCTGTGGGACTGGTGAATTTGGTGGGCCTGGCTCACCAAGAAGTCACCATTCCGGGCTGTTTTATGTTGAAGAGTATTAGAGCCCGGAACGGGTAGCAGGACGTGGTTTTGGGGGGCGGTTCTGGCCTTACGGCGTGCCTGCCATGCCATTGTGTGGGACTGGTGACTTTGGTGGTCCTGGCTCGCCGGGAAGTCTCCATTCCGGGCTGTTTTATGTTGAAGAGTATTAGAGCCTGGAACGGGTAGTGGGACGTGGTTTTGGGGCAGTTGGGGCCTTTCAGCGTGACTCCCATGCAGTCGTGTGGGACTGGTGAATTTGGTGGGCCTGGCTCACCGGGAAGTCGCCGTTCCGGGCTGTTTTCCTTTAAGAGTATTAGAGTCCGGAACGGGTAGCGGGATGTGGTTTTTGGGGGCGGTTGGGGCCTTACGGCATGCCCCGCATTCTGTCCTGTGGGACTGGTGAATTTGGTGGGCCTGGCTCACCAAGAAGTCGCCGTTCCGGGCTGTTTTACATTGAAGAGTATTAGAGCCCGGAACAGGTAGCGGGACGTGGTTTTCGGGGATGGTTGGGGCCTTGCGCCATACCTCCCGTGTCGTCTTGTGGGACTGGAGACTTTGGTGGGCCTGGCTCACCGGGAAGTCTCCATTCCGGGCTGTTTTATGTTGAAGAGTATTAGAGCCTGGAACGGGTAGTGGGACGTGGTTTTCGTGGGCGGTTTGGGCCTGACGGTGTGCCTCCCATGCAGTCATTTGGGACTGGTTGATTTGGTGGTCCTGGCTCACCGGGAAGTCGCCGTTCTGGGCTGTTTTACGTTGAAGAGTATTAGAGCCCGGAACGGGTGGCGGGATGTGGTTTTTGGGGGCCATTGGGGCCTTACGCCGTGCCTCCCGTATCGTCGTGTGGGACTGGTGAATTTGGTGGGCCTGGCTCGCCGGGAAGTCACCGTTCTGGGCTGTTTTATATTGAAGAGTATTAGAGCCTTGAACGGGTAGCGGGACATGGTTTTGGGGCGGTTGGGGCCTTACGGCGTGCCCCGCCTTTTGTCGTGTGGGACTGGTGAATTTGGTGGGCCTGGCTCACCGGGAAGTTGCCGTTCCGGGCTGTTTTACCTTGAAGAGTATTAGAGCCCGGAACGGGTAGTGGGACATGGTTTTTGGGGGCGGTTGGGGCCTTATGGCGTGCCCCACATTCCGTCCTGTGGGACTGATGAATTTGGTGGGCCTGGCTCACCGGGAAGTCACCATTTCGGGCTGTTTTATGTTGAAGAGTATTAGAGCCCGGAATGGGTTGCAGGACATGGTTTTCGGGGGCGGTTGGGGCCTTACGGCGTGCCTGCTGTGCCGTTGTGTGGGACTGGTGACTTTGGTGGTCCTGGCTTGCCGGGAAGTCGCCGTTCCGGGCTGTTTTACGTTGAAGAGTATTAGAGCATGGAACGGGTAGCGGGACGTGGTTTTCGGGGACGGTTGGGGCATTACGCCGTGCCTTCCGTATCGTCATGTGGGACTGGTGACTTTGGTGGTCCTGGCTCGCTGGGAAGTCGCCGTTCCAGGCTGTTTTATGTTGAAGAGTATTAGAGCCCGGAACGGGTAGTGGTACGTGGTTTTGGGGGGCGGTTGGGGCCTTACGGCGTGACCCGCATTCCGTCTTGTGGGGCTGGTGAATTTCGTGGTCCTGGCTCACCGGGAAGTCGCCGTTCCGGGCTGTTTTACCTTGAAGAGTATTAGAGCCCGGAACGGGTAGCGGGACGTGGTTTTCGGGGGCGGTTGGGGCCTTATGGCGTGCCCCGCATTCTGTTGTGTGGGACTGATGAATTTGGTAGGCCGCGATTATGAAGAGGGAGAAGGGGGTGGATAGCACGAGCTTAAATAAGCTTGTATGCCCCGCCCCCCCAGAAGCGTGCCGCGACTGCATCACCCCAGTCCAGTGCGCTTGCCCTCTCCCGACATGGAGGCTCAGGCTTCACCCGGGCCGCAAACATTGTTGGTTGTCCTATCAGCCAGCTCTCGGATCTCCAAGTGCTGCTTTTGAATGCCTCACTTGTCCATGGTTTAATTCTGGAGGCGGGTGCCGACCTGGCATGTATAACCGAGACCTGGGTGGCTGATCAGGGAGGAGTTGCTCTTTCCCAGCTTTGCCCACCCGGGTATTTGGTTCAGCACTGTGGTAGATCTGAGGGCCGGGGAGGGGGTCGCTGTGGTCTATAGGAGTTCTTTTCCTCTCACCAAGCACCCTGTCCAGATGGCGACTGGTTTGGAATGTCTCCACCTTGTGCTGGGCCAGGGAGGCTGTCAGGCCCAGGATGTGACTCAGGAACCAGACCAACGATTGTAGTTAATTCGTGTTTTATTAGGGTAATGTCCAAACAAAGACTGCGTTTTCTCATGAATCAATACAGGGATACAGGTCCTGCGGCATTGGGAGAAAGTTGACAGAGCAAGGGACTTCTTCCCGCCTGTTCTTTAAGAAGGGGCCAAACGGGCGCGCAATCTTTCGCTCCTCCTTAACTGCCCCTCAGGTACTGCCCGCCTTCCCCCCCTTCTCTCCTGTCTTTTCAGCTGTCTGCATGTGCGCGGTGAGGGGGGAAGCATCACCCCCTCCTCTTCTGAAGTTTCCGATTCCAGGATGGGGGATAGGGGAGGAGCTGATGGTAAACTGCCTCCCCGCTTTTCGGCTGTGAGCAGCCTCCCTCTTCCCCCTCTTGCTCTGAGCCTGAAAGAGGGGGAGGCGTGAGAATGTCCAGGGAGGGCTCAGGCTCCCCGTTGCTAAGCGACCTTATCACTGGCAGTTCCTCTGTTTCGTCTTCGCTCCAAAGGGGGGAAGTTCCTCCCCCTTCCCTCTGCCATCCATCCGAATACTCTTCTCCCAACTCTCCGGGATCCAGCTCCCCGGGATTGGGACCCCAGCTCTGCCTTCCAACACCATCCCCCCTCCCAGGCTGTGCCCCCCTCCCCTTGTCTGGCTTGGGACGGTGGGGAAAACGTTGATGGAAAAGTTTTACCAATTCTGGAGCATGCACATCAGCTGCATCTTCCCATGATCTGTCAGCCACCCCATAGCCTTTCCAGTGAATCAAGTACTGCAGCTTGTGGCGTCTGATCCTGGAATCTAAGATCTCCTCAACTTCAAACTCAAGCTGCTCATTTACCAGGAGTGGAGCTCCGGGAGTTTCCTCCGGCCATAACTCACTGGGAGGGGCGGCTTTCGTTAAGAGGGATCGATGGAACACAGGATGTATTTTAAACGTGTCAGGCAGCTTCAGTCGGTACGCCACGGGATTGATTTGAGTTTCTATTTCGAAAGGACCCACCCTCTTGTCTTGTAATTTTCTACATTTGCCCGGCATCTGGAGGAAGCGGGTGGACAGCCATACCTGGTCTCCTGGTTGAAGGGGGGGGCCTCCTTCCTGTGCAGGTCAGCAACTCGCTTGTACTCCGTTTTGGCTTCGTTTAACTGCTGTTTCAGTGTCTGTTGCGCCGCTTGCAATTCCTTAAGGAAGTTCTCAGCTGCCGGTACCAGCATTCCTTCTGAGCTGCTTGGAAAGACTTTAGGATGGAATCCATAATTAGCGAAGAACGGGGTTTGTTGAGTGCTGGAGTGCAGAGAATTGTTGTAGGCGAACTCTACAAAATGCAAATATGATACCCAGTCAGTCTGTTGATAGGACACATAACTTCGTAAATATCTTTCCAAAACGGCGTTCAAGCGTTCCATCTGCCCATCTGTCTGGGGGTGATGGGCGGAGGAGAGTTTTAATTCCGTCTGCAACTGTTTCCACATTGCTCTCCAAAATTTGGCTGTGAACTGAGTTCCTCGGTCTGAGACTACGCTGTTTGGCAATCCATGCAGCCGGTAGACTTCTTTTATGAATAACTTGGCCGTTTCTTTAGCCTCTAAGGCCCCTGCACAAGGAAGAAAGTGTGCCATTTTGGTAAGTAGATCCACCACTACTAAGATGGCTGTCATTCCTTGGGACTTGGGTAGATCAGTTATAAAATCCATGGAGAGGTCCTTCCAGGGTTCGTGTGGGACAGGCAACGGTTGTAACAGCCCTGCTGGTGTCCCTGTTTGTGTTTTTGTCCGCAGACAGACAGAGCAGGACTTTACATAACTCTCAATATCCCGACGCATTTTAGGCCACCAGAAGTCCTTGGCCACGTTCTGAATGGTCTTGTAAATCCCAAAGTGTCCCGCTGTGATGGAATCATGACACTGGCGTAGGATTCTGGGCCTTAATTCCCCTTCTGGCACATATCTGGCGGTTTTGAACCATAACAGTCCATTTCTCCAGTGAAAGGTTACTTCTGAGTCTTGACCTTGTCCCGTCTCCTGCTGATATTTTAGCATGTCTGCATCTTCTTGTTGTGCCTTTTTTGAGTTCCTCTTCCCATGAAGGCTGGCATACTCCCAACGTTAATTTCTCTGGCGGGATTACGTACTGAGGCTGGTCCTCGGATTCACTTTCTTTGTATTGTGGCTGTCTGGATAAGGCATCCACTCTCTGGTTTTTGGCTTGGGCATGGTAAGTAATCTGGAAGTTAAACCTAGTGAAGAACTGGGACCATCTTACCTGTCTCTGGTTCAGCTTTCTGGCTGTTTGGAGGCTTTCAAGATTCTTGTGGTCAGAGCGCACTTCAATTCGATGAGAGGTCCCCTCTAGGTATTGTCTCCAGTTTTCAAAAGAGTCCTTGATGGCCAGCAGCTCCTTCTCCCAAACTGTGTAGTTCTTCTCTGCAGGCTTTAACTTCCGAGAGAAGTACGCACAGGGGTGCAGCTCCTTCCCTTCTTGGTCTAATTGTAGCAGGACCCCCCCCCCCGATGGCAAAATCTGAAGCATCTGCTTCCACTACGAAAGGGCGGTTCGGATCAGCAAAGCGCAGAATGGGCTCAGTAGCAAACCTTCTCTTCAGCTCCTCAAAGGCCTCGGTGGCGTTCTCTGTCCATTGAAACTTCTTCTTCCCACTTAAACAGTCAGTCAGAGGAGCTGTTAATTTGGAAAACCCTGGAATGAACTTTCTGTAATAATTGGCAAACCCCAAAAACCGTTGTACATCCTTTTTGGTGACAGGTTGGCCCCAGTCCAATATGCAGCTTACTTTCCCTGGGTCCATCTCCACGCCTTCTGCTGAGATTCGATATCCAAGGAAGTCTAGAGACTTGAGGTCAAATCCACATTTCTCTAATTTAGCATACAGGTGATTTTCTCTCAGTCTCTTCAACAACGTCTTCACATGCTGGTCGTGGTCTTCCTGGTTCTTTGAGAACACCAGGATATCATCTAAGTAACAGATTACATACGTGTCCAACAAGTCTCTAAACACATCGTTCATGAATTTTTGAAAAATTCCTGGACTTCCACAAAGCCCGAACGGCATGACCAGGTATTCATACTGTCCGTAAGCGGTCAAGAATCCTGTTTTCCATTCATCTCCCTCCTTCATTCTGATCAGATTGTACGCTCCTCTCAAATCCAACTTCGTGAAGATTTTTGCAGAGCGCAGTCGGTCCAGCAACTCTGAGATCAGGGGCAGCGGGTAGCTGTTGGGGATGGTGATCTGGTTCAATGCGCGATAGTCGTTACAGGGTCTGAGTTCCCCCCCTTCTTTTTTACAAACAATAGTGGCGCTCCAGCAGGGGATTGTGAGGGGCGTATGAATCCTCGCCTCAGGTTTTTATCCAGGAATTCCTTCAGGGCCTCCCTCTCATTCTCTGTGAGAGAGTAGATTCTCCCTGATGGGATGCTGGCTCCTGGCACTAGATCAATCGCACAGTCGTAAGGGCGGTGGGGGAGTAAAGTCTCTGCCTCTTTTTCATCAAACTCATCTTTGAATTCTTCATACTTTGGCGGCAGGGTCACTTGCTCGATCTCTTGCACTGCCCCCGCTAAGGTGTTCTTGATTCCTTCAGGTTGACAGTTCTCCTGGCAATACTGTGAGGTGAACCACACCACCGCCTCCTTCCAACTTATTTTGGGTTCATGCTTTGCTAGCCAGGGCATTCCCAGAATCACCTCAAAGTTCGAGAGATCTGACACGTATAGCGAAATGAACTCTTCGTGCCCAGGGATTTGAAGTTTCACTTCCTCCGTGGCTTGTGTCACCCCTCCTGACTTCAGGGGTCTCCCATCGATAGTCTCCACAGCTAGGGGAGTGTCCAGTTTCCACCAGGAAATTCCATGACGCTTGACTAACTTTGCATCAATAAAATTTGTGGAGGCTCCACTGTCAATTAAGGCAGTGGAATTAAACACCACTCCTCTGGAAGTTGTAATCCGAATAGGCAAGACCAACACCCCCTTTGAGGGAGTTGGATCGTTGGGGGGCCTTTATACAACGCTGCCCCCAGTCTACCGGCCTGCACGTGGACTGGGTGTTCTAGTTTCCCGACAGCTCGGCTTTCCCCCCTTTCAGTCCACAGTCTCTGGCCACATGGCCCGGCTTTGAACAATAAAAGCATAAACGTTCCCGGCGTCGTCTTTCCTTTTCTTCTTCCGACAGTCTTGGCCTAGCCCCTCCCTGTCCCTCAGTTGCATTACCTGCCATCCCTGTAGTGGGAAGGGTCTTGTTGCGGGATGCCGAGGCTGAGTATCTCGGGACCTCCTGCTTCCTTTCCAGGCGCCTTCCTTCCATCCGGTGATCTATCTGTAGGCATAGCCGGATGAGCCCTGGTAGGTCAGTGGGGGGGGAGGTCCTGGCCAACTCATCCAGGATTTCAGCTTTTAATCCACTCCGGTACATAAACATCAGGGCGGCGTCATTGTAACCAGTTTCCTGGGACAGAATTTTAAAAGCGTTAGTGTACTCGGAAACAGTCCGTTTAGCTTGCTTCAGAGCGCCTAGTTGCCGCGCTACTGTTTCAGCCGTTTGCGGGTCTTGAAACATCTCGGTCATCTCCTGTATAAATCCTCTGTACCTTCCTAAGACAGTATCCTTTCTCACGAGATACGGAGTCACCCATTTTGCAGCTTCTCCCTCCAGGAGGCTAATCACGAAAGCTACTTTAGCCCCATCGTCTGGAAATTCCGTGTGCCTGACATCCAGATATAACTCACATTGAGCCACGAAGGTTGCCAACTGATCACTTTGTCCTGCGTATTTTGGGGGCAATCCAATGGGAACCTTTACTACGGCAGCTGGAGGGGCTGTTCGCATCTGGTCTATCGTGGCCTTCAAGGTTTGATTATCCGTCTTCAGCTCCTTGACTGCTGCTAGCAGGGCTTGAACATCCGTCTGCAAATCAGCTACCTTAGTCCTCAGGAGTTCCACTTCTTCCGTCTCAGAAGTGGGGTTCGTCCCCCCCGCTGCTCCCTTTGACATCTTGTCCCAGTCATACTCTCGATTTGATCTTCGCCACTGGACATGGAGATGGTGATCTGATGGTGGGGTGTTTTTCATCTACCCCATTGTCATGGACAGATCACCGCTTGCTGAGATTTAGACTTACAGTGGCTCTTTCCCTCTGCAAAGGTGGAGGATCTATTAAGTTGATCCGCTCCCGGAGCCGGATGGATCCTGTAGGTTTTCAGAGGGCTCTGGGAGATTTTCCGGCTGATAGGACTGGTGCTCCTGTCGAGGCCCTGGTCGCACTGTGGAATACAGAAATGACCCAGGCTATTGACACGATCGCGCGCCCCCTTCGCTGTAGAGCTCATACAGCTCCGTGGTATACCCCAGAGCTGAGAGCGATGAAACATGAGAGGAGGAGGCTGGAGTGCAGATGGAGGAAAACTCCCAGTGGATACAATCATGCCTTGGTAAGTGCCACCAATAAGTTGTATACAAAAGCGGTAAGGACAGCAAAGAAGCTCTATTTTGCTGCCTCTATTAGATCATCTTTAAGCCGCCCAGCGGAGCTTTTTAAAGTCGTGCGAGGGCTCTAACACTCTGGCCCCCACGATACTATGGAAACATCTGAGACCCGCTGTAATGAAATTGCTGGACACTTTCAAGATAAGATTGCATGTATCCGCAGGGACCTTGACTCTGATGTTGTGACAGATGAATCCATTGAAGTGTCCGGAGCACGGCCTTGTCTTTCTTTATTGGATGAGTTTCAGTTGGTGCAGCTCGAGGAAGTGGACAAGGTGCTTGGAATGGTTCGGGTGACCACGTCTGTTCTGGATCCTTGCCCATCTTGGCTAGTGAAAGCTGGCAGGGATGGAACCACCGGTTGGGCCAAGGAGGTGGTTAATGCCTCCTTGAGGGAGGGAGTGGTCCCTGGTAGCCTCAAGGAGGCAGTAGTGAGACCTCTTTTAAAGAAACCCTCCTTGGACCCAGATAATTTAAACAACTATAGACCGGTGGCGAATGTCCCTTTTCTGGGCAAGGTTTTGGAGCGGGTGGTTGCCAGCCAACTCCAGGCGCTCTTGGATGAAACTGATTATCTAGATCCGTTTCAATCCGGTTTCAGGCCCGGTTTTGGCACCGAAACAGCCTTGGTCGCCCTGTATGATGACCTGTGTCGGGAGAGGGACAGGGAGAGTGTGACTCTGTTGATTCTCCTTGATCTCTCAGCGGCGTTTGATACCATCGACCATGGTATCCTTCTGAGGAGACTCGCGGAGTTGGGTGTCGGGGGCACTCCTTGGCAGTGGTTCCGCTCCTACTTCGCGGATCGTCACCAGAAGGTAGTGCTTGGGGAACATCACTCGACACCATGGACTCTCCATTGCGGAGTCCCTCAGGGGTCGGTTTTGTCCCCCATGCTTTTCAACATCTACATGCAGCCGCTGGGTGCAGTCATCAGGAGTTTTAGAGTGCGTTGCCATCAGTATGCTGATGACACGCAGCTCTATTTCTCCTTTTCATCTTCTTCAGGTGAGTCTGTTGATGTGCTGAACCGTTGCCTGACCGCGATAATGGACTGGATGAGAGCTAATAAACTGAGACTCAATCCAGACAAGACTGAGACATTGTTGGTGAATGCCTTCCCTGCTCAGATGGTGGATGTTAACCCTGTTCTGGATGGGGTTACACTCCCCCTGAAGGAACAGGTACGTAGTTTGGGGGTTCTTCTCGACTCTTCCCTGTCTCTCGAGGCCCAAGTGGCCTCGGTGGCATGGAATGCGTTTTACCATCTTCGTCTGGTAGCCCAACTACGCCCCTATCTGGAGAGGGACGACCTCGCCTCCGTTGTTCACGCTCTGGTAACTTCAAGATTGGATTACTGTAATGCGCTCTACGTAGGGCTGCCCCTGAAGACAATTCGGAAGCTTCAGCTGGTGCAGAACGCAGCTGCCAGACTACTGACGAGGACCTACAGGCTCAGCAAATGCCGTATCTTCAAACAGCCTCAGCCCCTTTGCACAGCGTCTGGAGAGGACTTTGACACATGGGTAGTTTCTTTATTGACAGGGAGTGGCACAGAGGGATTCCTTTCCAGCACTCAGACTGGGTGAGAAATGCAGCCCTGCAGGCCTCTCTCTCCGGCCCTTGGGACTCTCGCCAGCCCTGCTCCATGCCCAGTAGTGTAGTGGCAAATTCCGAAGTGCAGGGTCCCTGCATGATAGTCATGCCACACACCCTTCACATGAAAGGAGAGGCTGTGTGTTAGCTATTGAGAAAAGTCTTCGGAGTGGCTGGTTTGCTCCAATCAGCATAAAAGGACAAGGACTCTTCTCCCTTTTCATGCTGATTGGCTTTGGTTCATCCATAGGGACCTGGCTGAGACCCTGCTCCCAAAAAAGTAACAGGCCTACAACTGTGTCCCTGTCCTTGCCAGCCTGGATGGAGGAAGGGTGCAGACATGCAGAGGGGCTGAGGCGCCTTTGGCTTTTGTGGGTGGAAGAGAGCCTCCTCTAGGAGTTGTATCTGTTGCTCCACCCAGTTCTCCTTCTGGTTCCACTCATGCGGCCCCTCTAAGGTTGACTCTGATGCAAAGCGGCCCCCAGACTGAAAAAGGTTCCCTACCCCACACTTATGTGATCTGCAGTGCTTGGGCCGGTGCCAGCATCCTGGGACTGACACTGGCCACCTCAGCATCCTTCCTTTCCCTTACAAAGCATTTCAGAGCCAGGGGTAGGTAACTGGGCAGGCATGTGGTTACAGATTTTAATATTTTCAATGTAAAATCACATTTTCCTTTTCTGCAACAAGGTAGTGCTTATTCCCAGGTAAAAGCCCTTAGCATCAGGGCAGCAGAAGCTAAGTTATAAAGGTGCTGTGATTGAAGTGAGTTTAAAATGTGGAATGGCACGTGATCGGAGTATTTCTTTTTTAAAATTTAGAGTTGGCTAACTGTTTTCCTTCTACCACCACCCTCACCTACCAGGAACCTAGAAGCATGGAATGGTGGTGGAGGTGGGTGGGGGAGAAGATAAATATTAATTGCACATTTCACAACCAAAGTCATACACATTGCTGTCTAAAGGGTGGGGGGGTCCCATAAGACCATTAAGTCCAGGGTCTAAATTACTTAGCTGTACCTCTGGGCTCATGTGTGTGTGTGGGAGGAGCCTCTCACTGTGGATTTGATCCTATGACCCCCCTCATGTAAAATATGAGCTTTGTCAGCAGAGCAGAGCCTTTCCACTGTGTTCCTGGTGTCTATGACTCGGGGGGGGAATGCCTCATGATGTGCCTGATTGCTTTTTCTTTTTGCCATGTGTGCAAATAGTGAGTGGGGGGGCATGTCCCCTGCTGCCCCCTGGTGGGGCTCAAACTCTGATATCCTGCTTCTCAACCCCAGGAACTGAGCCCCTGGAGGCTGCTGATGGGGGGGAAGTTTGTGACGTTCTTTCCTGGCACCACCTGTGAGCTCTCACTTGTGGCTACCAGCAGACAGGAACATCAGGTTTTCTTCTTACCTTTTACAGCTCTAGCACAGTTCTCAGAAGATCCCCCTGCTAGGCCTTACTACCCAACACTCTGTATCTCTTATAACCTTTAGACTGTGCCTTAGTCTCTGCCAGGCTATCTCGATACCTTGTGTCTATGGGTATAGGTAATTCCCAAACCCCCCTGCAGCCTCTTGCACTGAAGCTTACAGCCCTTGGTTTCTCTGTGGTACTGGACACAATATCTTTTCCTCCGCCGCTGCCACCATTCGATACAATTACTGTTCAGCCTTGGTTACTCTGCCATCCCCCCTGGATTGTGTATCCCAGCTGAAGAATCAGGCTTTTTGTAAACCAAGAAATATTTATTGAACACTAAAAATAATAAGATTACTTAATTACTTTGTTGACAAGTTTATGGTTTCATATATGTTCTGACATGCACTTTACTTCTCATTAATTGCCTCAGAACTCTGACTCACTCTCGACAACAACAACCTCCAAACACCACCAAAACCTCTCTTTCACCTCTCTCAACCTCCAACATCCACCCCATTCAACTGTCATTCTTCCATTTATACTCCCAGCCATTCAAATGCTCAGCCAATCATCCAGCATTCTACTGCTCATGTACTCCCCCTCCTCTTTCACTCCACTTACCATATGTCTTCTATATAACCAGCACTTACCATATTTACAATATAAGCAGGAACATCACAGGGGTGTCCTGTGGCTGCCTTTATTGTGTGTTCCAGCCCCTCCCCTTGAAGGCCTGGCAAGGTCTTCCTCCTCCCTGGTGGCTCTTGAACCCTTGTCCCAGGAGGGCTCTGGCTATGCCACCGGGGCTGATCATGCCTTGATGCTGTGTCTGTGTGTGGATGTAGGGGGGTATTGGGGGGTGTCTCAATCAAGAGTACATGGGGGGCATGAGGGCATCTTTGCTGGCATAGTCTCTGGTTGGTTGCCCCTGGCAATGCTCCTGGGGCACACCTGGCACATGGATATTTTCTGTTTGTCTGTTTCCATCATTGCCTCCTGGGCTGAGCACACTTTGGATATGGCAGCTGTACACAGTGACACCAGTGTAGCACTGATGCATTGCTGAGTCCAGCATGATTGGAGTTTGGGGTAGCTCTGCCAAAGCTTACACTGGGATGGGAGACATTTTCTGTTGTACTATCCAGAATCATGGGCATCCACAGGGGCAGGCAGGAGGGACAGTTGCCCCCCCATGAACCATAATTCCCAGATTCCCAGCTTTTGCTTTTAAAAGAGTAAGTCTCTATCATTTATAGAACCTGAAATATGAGACAAAATGCTCAAGCAATATTCTAGCTTTTTGTGCAAAATTATCCTGCTCCCCTCCACGTGTGTTACTTTGCCCCCCTCCCCTGCAGATCAAAATCTCCCTCCCTTGGAAAAATCCCTGCAGGTGCCCATGTCCAGAATGTGGAACTCCGTGCCCCATGAAATGCATTTGTCACCAGTGTCTTCCTGCTGTTGTCTAGAGGCTCTTTTCTCCCAGCAAGTGTTTAGTCTGCCAATTTCTAAAAGGAAAGCGTTGTTTGCATATATTGCTCTTTATCATTTCATTATGTAAGCCACGAAGTAGGTCAGGATAGACATTTTCTAAGCAATCAATCAAGTGTAGCTTGCTCGTGCAGCACTAGACCCATGTTTGTCTCAATGCTGCTAGTCCTGCAGAGGCCACACATATGCAGATGGCCTCAGAAGATGGAGGACCTTTCTAGAGCATGTGTACTACACACAAGACCCTGTGTAATCAGGGAAATGTTTGGCCTTCCTTTTGCAACAAGCCTTGGGTCATCATTAGTGCCTGTCATCCCCATGAAAGGGCAACCACAGTCGACCTTCTACTCTGACTCCTGACATTGAGTGTCTTTTCCTCACACAATGGCCAAGGCAGAGGCTCAACAGGGCAGGCTTGGTCTTGCCAATGTTCTGCTGGAGATGGATGGGGTCATCTTTTAGCACCATTCACTGAGTACAGAGGTGCCTTGCCCACTGCTGCACCCCTTCCTAATTGTTCACCCATACCCTGCAAGAGCTCCCAGGACACTTTATCTATGAAATGTTTGATAGCAAAGTAAGGAACCATCAACCAGCTGCACAGATGGACAGTGAAAGACCTTGGCTACCATTGCTGTTGTTATGTGCCTTCAAGTCGATTTCAACTTATGACGACCATATGAATCAGTGACCTCCAATAACATCTGTCGTGAACCACCCTGTTCAGATCTTGTAAGTTCAGGTCTGTGGCTTCCTTTATGGAATCAATCCATCTCTTGTTTGGCCTTCCTCTTTTTCTACTCCCTTCTGTTTTTCCCAGCATTATTGTCTTTTCTAGTGATCATGTCTTCTCATTATGTGTCCAAAGTATGATAACCTCAGTTTCATCGTTTTAGCTTCCAGTGATAGGTCTGGTTTAATTTGTTCTAGCACCCAATTTTTTGTCTTTTTCGCAGTCCATGGTATGTGCAAAGCTCTCCTCCAACACATTTCAAATGAGTTGATTTTTCTCTTATCTGCTTTTTTCACTGTCCAACTTTCACATCCATATATAGAGATCGAGAATACCATGGTCTGAATGATCCTGACTTTAGTGTTCAGCAATAGTTCTCTTTTTTTTCATTAATTTTTATTCAAAGTTTCAAAAAACAAAACAAAACAAAACAAACTAATAACTAATACAATAAAATAAAATGTTGACTTCCGATTTGTCGCAGATCAGTTATAGGTCTATAATATATAACAAACCTGTCTCTTAATATATTACAAAATCACTTTCATCCAGTAGTTATCTTAATTAATCATCAAATCTCATTAACATCACTTTATTCTTTCCGCAAAAAGTCAAAGAGAGGTTTCCACTCCTTGAGAAATATATCCATCGATTTTTCTCCAAATAAACATGTCGATTAATCCATCTCATGAAGTCTGCTAGGTCCAGTAATTTCAATAGCCATTCTTCCATTATCAGTATTAATTCCATCTTCCATCTTCCATCCTTGCATCCATAATAATCTTGCTGTCATAGTCATAGTCATATAATAAGAGTCTGATGGGAATTTCCTTCCTCACAAATATTTCCTTGCCATCAATTCTGAATGCGTTACTGAAATGTTGTTGTAAAGTCATATCTCTGTTCCTCTTTTTTACGAAATGCACTAGCACATCTCTTGAGAGTTTTTCCATTGTCACATATCTGTAATTAATTTTATAATTTTTCTCTATTTCAAGCTCCATCACATCATTCCAGTCCAGAAATTTTTTCAAAACATTGATAGCTTTATCTCTGATATCTTCATCAATTTCTTCAGGGACAACGCTGAATTCCAAACAGTAATCTTTATCTCTAAGGTCCATAAACTCCAAATCTTTTTCCAGTTCCACATTTGATATATCTGTTCCAATCTCCAGGACTTGCATCTTCCCTTTAATTTTTCTTTCTTCTTCTATTGCTTGTCTAGTTATATCTTTGATCTCATCAACCTCCTCTCTCATAAAATCCCCTATTTCTTTCAGCTCCTGCTTCATTTTGCCAAATTCAATTTTCATCTCTTGTTTGCCATGTCTCAGTTCATGTTTCGTTATCTCAATCTCATCCATTATTTTCTGAAACATATTTACATCCAGGGTCTCAGCCACTTTGTCATTTTTAAAACCAAGAAGAAGAAAAACCCTTCAATTTCCAATGTAGCACTATTCCCAAGCAAAGAGCAATTTATTTCTTTTTCCAGCAACAAAGGAGTTAATATTCCAAACCTGATGACATCATAATGTAGACAGCACAAACTGCCTTATCTCTTATGTGTCCAAGAATGCAAAACAAATTTAGTTCACAGCATCCAAATAGTTAGTGGCATAAAGAACAAGCAGATTCGTCAAAATGAAGTAGACCAGAAAAAATAGTCCCAGACATATAATACTCAAAAGTTCATATAAATCAAAAAAATTCTCCTCAGATTAGATGTCTCTCATCCGTTTGTATCTTTATAATGTTCAATTCCAGGCCAGCTTTTTGCAATAAAAACAAAGATAAGCTATTTCGATTTCCTTCTGCCTTAATTCCGTGTATAAAAGAGAAAAGTTATAACTCACCCAGGGATTCTTTACTGCTGGTTCTTTTAACAAATCTCTTTTACTGCAACAATTTAAGCCAAATGATAAGGATAGACAGAAGAATGCTTGCCCGTTAAAATGTTTTTCTTTGAAGAAAAGAAAAACGTCTCACTTAATCAGTTTGAGCTTGCTTGAAATTCCCTGGCTCTGTCCGACGTTGCTGGCTGGTCCTTCATTCATAGGCAATCCTAATGAATTCAAGTCCCCCAACAAACACAACAAAGCTTGTGGATGATCTCTTCGTTTCTCCCTTGCCTGGGAGAAAGTTTTTACCAGTCAAAAAAAACCTTTTGACTGGTTTTAAAACTGAAAAAGCTTCCTCTGAGACGAGAGCTCATCTCAGAGGCAGGCACAAGCGAAGCAATCCTTCCCGGAAGTCAGCAATAGTTCTCTCATAGCTGCCCTCCCCAGTCCTAGCCTTCTTCTGATTTCTTGACTATTGTCTCCATTTTGGTTACTGACTGTGCTAAAAAAAAAATGCAACACCAACTTTGCATTAGCATTAGGCCTGGTTGCTCCTGTGGGGCTGTTAAAAAAATAGGATTTGTAGATTCTTGAAAACTTGCCTGCTCCTACTGTGACAGAAGTTGGCCGATAATTAAAAATCCTTCCTTATGTATCTTATTCAGAGTAAGTTACAATTCTTAAAGTGGTTGAAAACTTGAGAATTTTCTGCCACCTTTACCAGAACATTTAGATGCAGAATAGGAACATCCATTTTGGTTTATGCTTGCAAGATTTTTTTTTTTTTTTGGTTATTCAGTACAATCCAAATTGCTGTCTCCTTAGAAATGGTTTTGTGGTAAACTTTCAAATGGATCAGCCCAGCTGGATTTTTTGCCTGGGACTAATGCATCCAAAAGCAGATTTTCCCCACTGGTTTTCCTGTGGCCTTCACAGGCCAACCAAGGCTATTTTGGGTGGCCACAAGCTCAGTCATCAAAACTGGAGATTTCCGACAGGGGAGAGGGAGAAGTAGGAGGGGTGAATGCTCCTTCTGGGAATTTGAGGGCATTGAGAAGCAGCTATGGTGAACAGGAGCCAGCACTACATGGTGGCGTCACAGTGGGGAACACTTTTTTTAGATTCCCTTTGGAAAGGGTCTGCGTTCCTGCCTCTGGCACTACAGCACAAGTGCTGCCCTGTTTTGCTTTCTGCAGCTCCCCCTGGTGGTATGAAATCATAGGTGGGTGATGTGAGGAAGGGCCTGGCTCAGTGGGAGAGCACTCGCTTTGCATGCAGAAGGCGCCAAGTTTAATCCCGGACATGTGGGGCTGGGGAAAAGTCCCCAGCCTGAAACCCTGGACAGCTGCTGCCAGTCAGTGCAGACAATACTGAGCTTGATGGATCTCCTCCAAGCACTGGTTATCACACACACGTCCCTCCAAACACAGGCAACCCGGTCCAGGGCTCATTTGTGCATAATCAATGCAAACACATAGTAAAATTGTCAAAGGAAGTGGCCTTGTGGGAAGCCTACAGGGGGAGGAGTCTTCTAAGCAAAGGGCAATCAATCCCACCAAAGGCGCAGCTTAGGGTGAGGGCACAACTTCCCTGCCCCCTTTGACACCACGCTGTGCTTCTCTTTGCTTCTTGTAGCTCTTCCTTTTGCACAGCCTGCCAGGCCTAGCGCAACACGCACAGAGGAGAAGCTGGTGGCTCTTGGCACCCATGAGTCTGGCCTTTGTAGCCTTGTGGAGGGGCTGGTGGGGTTCCCATGTCTGGCCTCTGACTTCAGGGGGGGCATGTTTGAGTAGAAGGATGTGGGGCAGGGGAGGCTGCTTGGTCGAGTTGATAGTTTCCTGACGCCTGCACATGTGCACACAGAAAGGGGAGTCAGGAAAAAGAACTGGAGGCAAAGCAGAGTGGGGGAGGCGAGCACTGTCACAAACTGCAGGGCTTAGGATCTGGGTCCCTGGAGGGAGGGAACAGTCATTCTGCCCACCCGTCCTGGACTCTGACTGGGGCTGTGGATGGGCTAGATCCACTGGGCCAATGGTTGCTGATGGGCTTCCAAGAACCGCATCCCCCTGAGTTCTTCAATGTATCAAAGTGGCATGTGGGGCCCAAGCCACGCCTCTGGAACCCACTGGCAGTTTGGCCTTGTCAAGCCATTCGATGATCCTTTGGTTCCCCATCCACAAAAGGATCCCATGGCCTTCCTCAAAGGGTTATTGTGAGGGGAAAATGCAATGGAAACGAAAAGTGCCACAGAGCAGTGGGCACGGAGGGGGTTAAAGGAAAGCATTCACGATGCCATCTCCATCCCAGTCTGGCCCCAGTGGCCCCACTTTTCTTAAAAACCCCTTCAATGCTTCAATCCCTTAGAGAGGGATGAGAACGGGACAATGGGAAAGGCATTCGTCATTCATCACCCGGCATTGAGTAGCTCTAAATACAGCCATAGTCAGCTGAGCACAGGCAGGGCTGGGCCGGCAGTCGCTTCCCTTCGGCTCACCCTCCACAGGCTGAAGCTGAGCTACAGCGTCGCCGCCCCCGCCCCGCCCCCGCGCCCCGCCATCGCTATTTCCCAGCTCTGAATGAGAAGTCCGGGCCAGTGGCCACCTCCCCTCCCCCTCCTGCGCCGCGCAGGAGTCCAGCGGGATCCCGTTTCCAGGACAAAGGCGGACAAAGGGGCCTCTATGTCCGCGCCAGCGGCCTTCCGGGGGGGAGGGAAATCCAAGCTGGAGATGATGGTGCAGGAGTTGCCGAAGGAACCGGGCCGAGGAGTAACAGGAGGGGGCTGCGGGGAGGGGGCTTGGGCTCCACAGCGGCATGGAGGGTCTCTCACAGGAAAGTACCTCCACCGCAGCCCAGGAGGAGCAGAACCACCTTGCAGGCAAGCAACCGCCCCCGCAGACTCCTGGCTTTCGCCGCGGCCCAGGTAGACGGGCCTGTCCGGGCCTGTCTCTTCCCTCTGAGGAGCCGTCTCTGGAATGCCCCCAAGCCACACACCCCATCCCCAGCAGAGGCCCTTTATCAGCTGTCTGCGAAACTGCCAGCTCAGGGGTCTGGGCGGCTGCGGCAGGCCTCGACCCGCCCCCAGGCGAGGCACAACAGAGAAAAAGCCCATCTTAGAGGGCTAGCCAAATACATTGCGGCCCCTGAGGCACGGAACCCAGCGCCGCGGCGCCCCACACACTCCCAGCCTCCTTCCTGCTATGAAATACATACAAAATGTGAGCATTTGCTACCTTTAAAAAAAAAAAAAATCTGCTGGCAGAGGCCAGAGCCTCGTTCTGCTGGGGGGGCTCCCCTGCCTCTCCCCGGACTAGAAGGCGAAGAAGCGCCTTCCACAGAGCTAGCCCGGTGGTCCATGTTGTCCAGGATAGCGCGCAGGAGCTTTCAAGAGCTCTCCAGAGGCCTAGCTGGAGATGCCCAGGATTGAACTAGGAACCTTCGGCATGCCCAGCAGACGCTTTGCCACTGAGCCGCGCCCATTTTCGTTGTGTTTAGACGGGGAGAGGAAGGGAGCCCCTCCTTCTCAGGGCAGCCATAAAAAATGGGGCTGGCCTTTTATTGGGAACTTGGTGTAGAGCCCCCCCCCCCATCCCTGCCTCCGGTGTCTGTTTCAGCACACCCTCTTAAGGCACCTGGCACTAAGAGCCGATGTTTGTCAGGAAGGGTTCTTTCGGGGTCAGCAGGCACTATGACTCAGCAGACACATTTCAGCCCTTGCGCGCACACTCCCCTTCAGTGGGTTTCTATAACCTGACCCTAGGTTTCTTCCCGTGGAGAGGAACCCATTCCAGGTTTGCACCTGGGCGATATCAGGCTCCAGCTGCTATTTGGAATCTGCGTCCACGAACTGGGCCACCCTCTGGGCCAAGTGGTCCCGCAGCCCGGGAGCGGGAGAGAAAGACAATCAGGTAGCCAGAAAGAGCCCACTTGTGATGAGTTCTCTAAAGTTTCAGTCACGCAGTTGCAGAAGGCTACCGCCTCTGTCCTTTGCTTGGAACTCACAAAAGCAGCATTCTAGGCAACAGCTGCACACTGTCTCCTGTTACCCTCTCTCCTCCCATGGATAACCCCCTCTGCCCCCAACTGTTGAGCAGGCAAAAAAGCCCCCCCCCTGCATGCAACAGACACAAGGGATAGTCCAAAGAGAGCTGTAGGCAGAGACTGGGCCTGGGTTAAAGTACATTTGCACTTTCAGCCTCCTTCAGTTCCCTGGTCCCCAAGGGAGCGCAGAAGGGAGGCGGACATTAATAAAGGAGCAAGGCCTTACATGTCTAGTAAGATTTTCAGAGGGACAAGAAAGTTGGGGGGGAACTGGAATTCATTTCATTTATTGAGTACTGGAATGCTCAGTTCCAGGATAACATTGCAAAGGATATTTTGTACTTTCAAAGGAATCTGTAAAGGGTGATTGTTGTGCTTTTTAACTAGGATGTTTGAGGTATGTTATAAACTGGGAATCAAATTCATTTTTTTAAAAAATTAAAAACCAGATCTTTCTGCCTGATGATACATTAAAGCAATTGTGTTACATATACCAGCTTTTTGATAGATGAGCAAAGCTTACCCATCCTTAAGAGCATAAGGAGGGCCCCACAGCAGCAGCTGGATCAGGCCAAAGGCATCCCGTTCTCACAGTGGCCAGCCAGATGCCCCAATGCGGGAAGCCCCCAAGCAGGTCCTGGGCACAGCACCCCCTCCCCACTTGTGACTCCCAGCAAGTGGTACTCAGAGGCATTTACTGCCTCTGACAGTGGAAGCAGAACTTCATGACTAGCAGCTGTTGATAGCCTTATTCTCCTCCATGAAAAGGTTAGGACCGCATGTTGTTGATTATGACCCCACCATGGCTCCCAGGCCACCCTTACAACATAATTCAAAACATTACAAAAAAAACCTAAAACACACGTTCTCAATATATATGACCATTTCCAATCTGCTATCCAAACACCCCCTTTAAGTACTAAACGTGGAGGGGGCAGGAATGCTTTCAGGTTGCGTCTAAATAATGGCCACATCAAGGACAACCACACTTCCCTAGAGAGGGGGTTCCATAACTGGGCTGCCATCATGGAGGAGGATTGCTGTGGATCACGCTCCTCCCACCCTCGACCTGGCCATACCCAGCAGCGGCACCACCAGTAAGGCGGTGGCTTCACACACACACACAGCCAATTTTAAGGCCTCAACTAGTTGATATTGGGAGAGGCAATCTTTCAAGTACGTAGGGCCCCAAGCCATTTAGGGCTCTACACTAGTACCGACATCTTGAATAGAGCCTCCGAGCTCAGAGGCACCCAGCGCAGTGTTTTCAAATCAGTTGAGGCATGCTGCTATCTCACTGCCCCACACAACAGCCTCTCAACTGCATTTTGCAGCAGCTGCAGCTTCCAGACCACCTACAATGGTAGCCTCACAAACAGCATGTTGCAGTAACCCAAATGGAAGGCCCCTAGAGCAGTGGTTCCCAACCTGGGGGGCATGATCTCCAGGGGGCCGTGAAGTAATCCAGAGGGGGCTGTGAACAGTAAAGAAATGAATGATTTATTAATTTCTGGACACTGTCTGCTCCCCACTGCCGCTGCAGATGACACCTCCCCCTTGCTCCAAACAAGAGGGGAGGACTTTTGCGGAAGCGCCAGAGCATCTTTCAGGTGTACTAAGGGCAGGCATCTGCCTATAAAACACCTGGCAGAGCCAAAGGAGGCTGAGGGTGGAGCTGCCAGGAAGGATTACTATCACCGACTCCTGCTGGCTGCAAGCAAATCCTGCTTCCCCCCTTCCTTCCTGACAGCCAGCTTACCTGCCTTTCTTGGCTCCTGCTTCACTGCCACCTCCTTTTAAAAATTATCCTTATTTGCGAGGCCGCCCAGATCTCGCCTTCGGCCCAGACAGAGCCAAGGAGCAGTGAGGAAGCTCAGGACTTGCTCGCCCCCCATCTCTGAGACGAAGTGTGTGTGCTAGCGTACCCCCTTTCTTCCACCTACACTCTGCTCCCTCAATCTCTCCAAGATGCTGAGGCAGTTGAGGGCTTCCCCCCTCCCATGTGCCCAAATGCATGCACGCCTGCAGATGCTTGCAGAAGGCGCAGGTGTGCGCGTGTGTGCGTGTGCACTGATCTCTCTTCTGCTCCACTCTCACTCCCCAAGTGCATGCTAACCAAGTCATCAGTTCTGATGAGCATCCCAAGGCCTAAAAGCGCTATCCCCCCTCCTCAATCTGTCTACCCTTTTGTCTTCACAATCTAGCATCCCCACCACTACCACACTGATGCTTTTTGATTATCATTATCATTTTTTAAAAGGTCAGCATTTTAGCTGAGGCTGGGGTCCACATACTGCGGCTGAAATGTATTTATTTATTTAACTATTACTGCATATATATCCCACCTTTCTTCCAACTTTCTCAAGGTGGTGCACATGGTGTGTCCCCCTTTCCATTTTATTCTTACACCAACCCTGTGAGATAGGTCAGGCTGAGAGACTGTGTCTGGTCCAAGGTCACCCGGTGGGCTTCATGGCTGGGTGGGGATTTGAACCTGGATCTTAGCCCAACACTGTAACCTACTGGGGTTGGGAGACAGAACTATACATCTTCAGACTGGGTGGGGGGCAGAGGGATACCAATTTGACTGGACCTTTGCATTATAAAAGAGGGCAGCAACTCCCTGTCTGCAGGGAGCGTTTTATGGAAAGGGATATTTGGTGATGTGATTTTGCCGCACCATTTTTTTTTCAATTAACAAATACTAAAATTACAATTAGCGGGGTGGTGGTCATGCATTTTTTTGAGCTTACAAAGGCGGTCCTATACTCATAAACGGTTAGAACCACTGCCCTAGACAATGGATTGCTGAGGGCAAGCTGTCTTGGTCCAGGATTTATAGTAGCTACTGTACCACCATTAACTGGGCATCAGCACACCTTGCCACTATAGGCACTTTGGTCTCCAGTGTCAGATTTTAATCCAGAAGTACTCCCAGCCTATATCTGTTCCTCCAAGGAGAGTGCAACCCCTCCCAGAACAGGTTGTCCCCTCATTCCTGGACATGAGAACCACCTGCCCACAGCACCTCCATCTTATCTGGATTCAGTTCCTTAATTTAGTGGCCCCAGCCCAGCCCATCACTGCCTCCAGGTACTGGTTGTACACCTACATAGCTTCTCTTGATGAAGACAGAATGGAGAGATAGAGCTGCATATCATTTGCATACTGAAGACGCCATGCTCCAAATCCTCAGGTGACAGTTCCCAGTGGTTTTATATAGATGTTGAACAGCAAGCAGGACAAAGTGGAACACAGGACCCTGCAGTGTCACTGCCATGGGGCTGAGCAGCAGCCCTGCCCCCCAATGCAAGGGTCTGGTAGCAGGAACCCTAGAGATAGGAGCTGAAGCCTGTGATATGGGGCCTCCAATGCCCAAACTGCCACCCACCCACCCAGCTCCAAAGTCACTCCAAAAGGACACCAGAGTCTATGGTGAAGAGCTAAAGCCATCCAAGTTGGTGGTCATCATTATATCCTGTGCAATGCCACAGTTTAACTCTGCGGTTTGACACTCAGCTTCACTGAATGACCCCACTGGGACTGTGAGGGAGGCTGTTCTCCCCTTCACTTCCTCCACGCCATGCATCATTTTATACACTTCTGTATGACCCCCTTCCTGTCCACCTAAAGAAACTAAAAGGCCCCAAATGTTGAAACCTGTCTTCATAATGGAGTTGCTCCAACCCCTTGATGATTTTGGTTGCCCCTTTCCTAGCTCTATAATTTCCTTTTTAAGGTTGGATGATCTGAACTGCAGAGTACACAGTATTCCACATATAACTGCACCATGCATTTGTATGACAGTATTATGATACTGGCAGTTTTCAGTCCCTTTCCTAATGATCCCTAGCATGGAATTTGCCTTTCTCACAGCTGCCCCACATGGGGTTGACATCTTCATTAACTTCTCCACTATGACCCCAAGGTCTCTTTTCTGACCAGTCGTTACTCATCTGCCACAAGTATCCTCAAGAAGAAGAAGAGGAAGAAGCACAGTAAATAATGTTGGGCTAGAGAGTAACTCTCTTTCAAAGGCATCCCCCTCTTTCTTGAGTGGGGGGGGAGGGGAAGCAGGAGATTGCCTCCTCTTTCAGCCGGAGGCACATAAGAATCAACAGGAGGTTGCTCAAACCTCCTTGAAGTGGCTTTGAGGCCAAGCACAGGCATTCTGAGCATTGCTGAGGGAAAGCATAGCCAGTGACCATAGAATCACAGAGATGGAAGGACCTCAAAGATCATCCAGTTCAAACCCTGCTAATACATGAAACCCAGTAGAACACCCTCCCTGTTTGGTGTGCATCCAGCCTCTGCTTCAAAAGCCTCTAGTGAAGGAGACCCCACAGCCTTCCCAGGCTCTCTATGCCACTGTTCTTCTCACATGGTGCTTGTGAGCATCCAAGGGAGCCATCCACACTTTGGACTATCAGCAGCGGGTGGGTCCTGATCCCTGCGGCTCTGGGGTGAGGTAATGACGGCACAGGCTGACTCATAGAATCATAGAATAGTAGAGTGGGAAGGGGCCTACAAAGTCATCGAGTCCAACCCCCTGCTCAATGCAGGAATCCAAATCAAAGCATTCCGGACAGATGGCTGTCCAGCTGCCTCTTGAAGGCCTCCAGTGTTAGAAAGCCCACTACCTCTCTAGGTAATTGGTTCCATTGTCGTATGGCTCTAACAGTGAGGAAGTTTTTCCTGATGTCCAGTCGAAATCTGGCTTCCTGCAACTTGAGCCCGTTATTCCGTGTCCTGCACTCTGGGACGATCGAGAACAGCTCCCTGCCCTCCTCTATGTGGCAACCTTTCATGTACTTGAAGAGTGCTATCATATCTCCCCTCAGTCTTCTCTTCTCCAGGCTAAACATGCCCAGTTCTTTCAGTCTCTCCTCATAGGACTTTGTTTCCAGTCCCCTGATCACATTTGTTGCCCTCCTCTGAACCCATTCCAGTTTGTCTGCATCCTTCTTGAAGTGTGGAGACCAGAACTGGACGCAGTATTGAAGATGAGGCCTAACAAGTGCTGAATAGAGGGGAACTAGTACTTCACGTGATTTGGAAACTATACTTCTGTTAATGCAGCCTAATATAGCATTTGCCTTTTTTGCAGCCACATCACACTTTTGGCTCATATTCAGCTTGTGATCAACAACAATTCCAAGATCCTTCTCACATGTCATACTGCTGAGCCAAGTATCCCCCATCTTATAACTGTGCATTTGGTTTCTTTTTCCTAAGTATACAACGTTGCATTTATCCCTAAGTTGAATTTCATTCTGTTGTTTTCAGCCCAATGCTCCAGCCTATCAAGGTCCCTTTGAATTTTCCTTCTGTCTTCCATGGTATTAGCTGTGCCCCCCAATTTTGTATCATCTGCAAATTTGATAAGCATGCTTTGTACGTCCTCATCCAAGTCGTTAATAAAAATGTTAAAGAGCACTGGGCCCAGGACTGAGCCCTGTGGTACCCCACTCATTACTTCCGCCCAGTTTGAGAAGGAACCATTGATGAGCACTCTTTGAGTACGATTCTGGAGCCAACTGTGGATCTGACTAATAGTTGTTCCATCCAGCCCACATTTAGCTAGCTTGCTAATCAGAACATTATGGGGCACTTTGTCAAAAGCTTTGCTGAAGTCGAGATATATTATGTCCACAGCATTCCCACAGTCTACAAGGGAGGTTACCTGATCAAAAAATGAGATGAGATTAGTTTGGCTGGATTTGTTCTTCATAAATCCATGTTGTCTCTTAGTAATCATTGCATTGCTTTCAAGGTGTTTACAGATTGACTGCTTTATCATCTGCTCCAGACTTTTTCCAAGGATTGATGTTAGGCTGACTGGTCTGTAGTTCCCCGGTTCCTCCTTCTTGCCCATTTTGAAGATAGGGACATCATTAGCTCTCCTGAAAGTCTGACAGGATTTGTTCTTGACAAATCCATGTTGGCTTCTAGTAATCACTGCATTGTTTTCAAGGTGCTTACTGATCAACCACTTTATAATCTACTTGAGGATTTTTCCAAGGATTGATGTTAGGCTGACTGGTCTGTAGTTCCCCGGTTCCTCCTTCTTGCCCATTTTGAAGATTGGGACATCATTAGCTCTCCTCCAGTCATCCGGCACTTCACATGCAGTTTATCGGGCCCTGCTGATTTGAACTCATTCAGAGTGATTAGGTATTTCTTGACCATTCATCTATCAATCTCAAGGTCCAATCCTGACCCTTCTACTTCATGTTTCCCGGGAGGGTCATAGGCCCTTTTTTGGGAGAAGACTGAGCCAAAGTAGGAATTGAGCACTTCTGCCTTTTCTTTGTCATCTGTTATCATTTTGCCATCCTCATTGAGTAGCTGTGCCACCGTTTCTTTTCTCTGTCTTTTACTGTGGATGTACCTGAAGAAAGCTTTTTTGTTGCTTTTAGCATCCCTCGCTAGCCTCAGCTCATTCTCAGCTTTAGTCTTATAATAATAATAATAATAAAATTTAATTTATGTGTCGCCTATCTGGCCGGTGGCCACTCTAGGCGACGTACATATTGTAAAATACAGCAAAATACAATACAATAAAATACAATATAACAATATAAATTATGATAACAACAATACAGGGTAGGAGGCATTTCGATCATAAGAACATTAAGCCTCCCCAGAAGTCCCAAAAGCCTGTTGAAAAAGCCAGGTCTTTAATGCCTTGCGGAACATATTCAGGGAAGAGACGTGCCGAAGATCTTGTGGGAGGGAGTTCCAGAGGGTGGGGGCCGCCACTGAAAAGGCCCTCTCTCTAGTTCCCGCCAATCTAGCTGATTTGGTTGGCGGGACTGAGAGAAGGCCTTGTGTGGCCGATCTTGTCAGGCGGCATAATTGGTGGCGTTGTAGGCGCTCCTTAAGATAAACTGGGCCGAGACCGTATAGTCTTCCTGACACCATCCCGGCAATTCTGTGATACCTGCCTGTACTCTTCCTTTGTGGCCTGGCCTTCTTTCCACTTCCTGTATGTGTTCTTTTTTTGTTTTCAGGTCATCTCTAAGCATTTGGTGAAGCCACATCGGCTTCTTCTGCTGTTTCCCCCCTTTTTTCCTTGTTGGAATTGCTTGCCATTGTGCTTTTAGAATTTCCTTTTTTAGAAACTCCCACCCATCTTGGACTTCTTTTCTCCTTAGGGTGGCTTGCCATGAAACCGTACTTACAATTGTTCTGGGTTTATTAAAATCAGCTTTCCTGAAGTCCAGGGGGCACGTATGGCTATTCTCAGCTTTTGCTTCTGTTAAAATCAAGAATTCAAGTATGGTGTGATCACTTCTCCCCAGAGTTCCCGTAACTGCCACTTCATCCACCAAATCTTCTCTATTGGTTAGAATCAAGTCCAGGATAGCTGATCCTCTGGTTGCTTCCTCCACTTTCTGTAGGAGGACGTTATCTGCAACACAAGTTAGAAATTTCTTGGAGGGGCCATGTTTGGACTCCTCTCATTCTAACAAATAGAGATGATTTGGTGGATGAAGTGGCAATCCTGCCAAACTAATCTCATCTCATTTTTTGATCTGGTAACCTCCCTGGTAGACTGTGGGAATGCTGTGGACATAATATATTTCAACTTCAGCAAAGCTTTTGACAAAGTGCCCCATGATATTCTGATTAGCAAGCTATCTAAATGTGGGCTGGATGGAACAGCTATCAGTAGGCTACAGAATCGTATTCAGAGAGTGCTTATCAATGGTTCCTTCTCAAACTGGGCAGAAGTAACGAGTGGGGTACCACAGGGCTCGGTCCTGGGCCCAGTGCTCTTCAACATTTTTATTAACAATTTGGATGAGGATGTAGAGAGCATGCTTATCAGATTTGCAAATGATACAAAATTGGGGGCACAGCTAATACCATAGAAAACAGAAACAAAATTCAAAGAGACCTTGATAGGCTGGAGCATTGGGCTGTAAACAACAGAATGAAATTCAACGGGGATAAATGCACAGTTCTACATTTAGGAAAAAGAAACCAAATGCACAGTTATAAGATGGGGGATACTTGGCTCAGCAATACGACATGTGAGAAGGATCTTGGAATTGTCGTGGATCACAAGCTGAATATGAGCCAACAGTGTGATGTGGCTGCAAAAAAGGCAAATGCTATATTAGGCTGCATTAACAGAAGTATAGTTTCCTGTTCTGGTCTCTGCAATTCAAGAAGAATGCAGACAAATTGGAACAGGTTCAGAGGAGGGGAACAAGGATGATCAGGGGACTGGAAACAAAACCCTATGAGGAGAGACTGAAAGAACTGGGCATGTTTAGCCTGGAGAAGAGAAGACTGAGGGGAGATATGACAGCACTCTTCAAGTACATGAAATGTTGTCACACAGAGGAGGGCCAGGATCTCTTCTCGATCGTCCCCGCGTGCAGGACACAGAATAACAGGCTCATGTTGCAGGAAGCCAGATTTCGACAACATCAGGAAAAACTTCCTCGCTGTTAGAGCCATACGACAATGGAACCAATGACCTAGAGAGGTAGTGGGCTCTCCAGCACTGGAGGCCTTCAAGAGGCATCTGGACAGCCATCTGTTGGGAACGCTTTAATTTGGATTCCTGCATTGAGCAGGGGGTTGGACTTGATGGCCTTATAGGCCCCTTCCAACTCTACTATTCTATGATTCTATGATTCCCAGGCCAAACTATGTCCATATGTTTGGTGTGTTTGTGTGCGAGAGTCTCAGAGCAAGGGAAGCAGCCAGTACCCAGCAGGGAGCTGAGCAAGATTGCGGAAGAGCCAGGGCACTTGCAAGGGCAGGACGCAAACCCTCTGGAGGTGCTGGGGGGGATGTGGCTGGCCCTGACCCTGCACACACATTTGTGTTTTGTGGTGGACGACGCAGGCAGTCTCTGCAGCCCACAACCTGCCTCTGCTTGCCAGGTATAATTTGTCCCAAAGGTGGCTCTTTTGTGGATGATGTTTGTTTATGTATGAGAGAAATATGGGGTGGAGCTGGAGGACAGGCCTGAAGGTTGGCCTCTGGTGCCCCAGACTCAGGGCTGCCCAAGACATTTTGCCACCTGATGTGAAGGCCAAGGTGGTGCCCCCTTCCAAATTTGGAAGCTGCCTCCTTGGTCCATATAGCTTAGTACCGCCTACATGGTCAGGCAGCGGGTCCCTGAGTCCCAGATAGGGGAACATTCCCAGCCCTATCTGGAGCTGCCATTGGGGACTGAACCGGGACCGTCTGCGTGCGCTGTCACTAAGCCACTGACGGTTCCCTTTTCACAGACAGAATCTGACTGGACTGGCACTTGAATTCGTCTGCCTTTATTCCAGCTGCCTGAGAGGTAGGGTAGAGGCATTTTGACCCTAGCAGGCGCCTCTGCACACACCCACGCGCGCGGGGGCGCCACGCGCACATGGAGACAAGCCGCCGCCGCTGCCCTGCACAGCCCCAGAGCCTCCTGGCGCTCACTGCCTGAAGCACAGCACGTGTGGAAGGGCAGGAGGCGGCGCGCGTCATGGGGCAGCATGGCGTGCCCGGCCGGCAGAGGACAGCATGGGGAGGGGGGCAGGGGAGAGCGAGGGGGCCGCGCGAGGGGCGGGACTGCTTCTTGTAGGCCCGGGCGAGGCATGGGGGGCTGTGAGTTTCTCTTGTTCCCGGGGGCCGCTCCGCTCCTGTCCTTCCGCTGCCGGCCGTGAAAAGCGGGCGGCGGGCGCGGGCGGCGGGCGGGCGAGTCAGCCGAGCAGTGCTTGGGGGCCGGAGACCGGACGGGACGCAGACAAAAGAAGGAGGGGAGCGGAGAGGGAGAGAGAAAGTTGGGAAGGGAGGAGAAGGGGCGGGGGAAGGGAGGAGGGGAAAAGTTCGAGAGAAGAAAGGCGAGCGGAGGGAAGGGGGGCAGACGGAGGCTGCCCGCTCCCTCCCTCCCTCATTCGCTTTTAGTCTGCCCCCACCCCGAACTGGGGGTCTCCCGCAGAGGCTCTGGTCCAGCGCTCCTTCGGTCTCCCTCGACGCCCCGGGCAGCCGCGGGGGTCGGTCTGACCGACGCCCCCAACCTTTACCAGGTGAGGCGGGGGAGCTACGCTTCGGGGAGTCTGATTCCTTTCAGGAAAGACATGTCGGGGAGGGAGTCCCTCCCCATCTCCAAAGGATGGCGCTTCCAAAGCCTTGTCCTCTCGCTCCCCCCCCCCGCAGCCTCTGGCACCTCCCTGGATCTGCGGCGCCTGATCTGCACCGCGAGCGACCCACCCCCATCCCAAGAAAGCCCGGGATGGAGTGGGCTGCAGCTAGGGGCAAGGGACTGCGGGGGCGGGGAGGCGAAGGTTCAGCTCGGGACGGGAGTTAGGCAGAAACTCCCGAGTGGGGGGCTGGCTTGGAGCGAGCCGCAGAGGGAGATGTCTTGTAAGCCGACTCCACTTTCTGCAGTGAGCAGCTAGGCCCAGATGTGGGTGGGGTGGGCGTTAACACTCGGAGAGGGAAGGCGCTCTGCACGTGCCCCGAGGGAGCTCCGTCTTGGGTTCCTGACTTTGGACGTTCCTCAAATGAAGCCTGGGTCGGAGCCCCTGCTGGGCGGGATCCAGGCCCTCGGCTGGACGTGTGCTTGCGGAACAGCTGACCGGCAGCTGTTCCGCGCTGAGTGCCAAAGAGCCGGGCTGCTGGCATAGCCGCCGAGAGAGCCACGTGCGAGAAGCAGGCCCGGCTGCCGACCAGCCGGGTTGCTCCGCGCGGGACTGGGCGGCTGCCCTCCGCACTGCCCCACCAGCGCTGCTCTTCTGGGCAGGGGGCTTTGTCCGGTGGCCGTTTGGGAGAAAGTCCTTGTCTGGGCCTGATCTGTGTCTGCCCTGAACCAGGTGGCGATGCAAAACATGACCGAGCCTGTGCGCACACTTGTCGCCTGCAGCAAAGCGTTTCCATTGACCACACCTAGAGGGGGAACAGGTTGAAGCCTTTTGTAGGCACAGGTGAATCCAGGCCCGAACTTTCCGTCCTGGGATCGTCTGACAAACATACCCCCAAGTGGAGCACCTCCCACCCACCCCGCGCGCGCCAGAGACCTCCAGGGAGGCCTCTGAAGCCAGCTAGGCGAGGGCGAGGGGCACCTCAGACTCAGGTAGGCGCCTGGGGCTGCTGGTTTGGAATGCCCTGAAGGGGCCCCAAACGGTTAAGTTTTTTAATTTTTGATTATTTCCCTTTTCCTGACAGGAAGCCAGAGATATACTTGTGGGGTGGCGTGTCTCTGGGAACTACAGAGGAACTTTGGGTGGTGTTCCGCACCTTAACGAGAGGGGAGGGGAGGGGCGATCATTTACACCTTTACTGGAAGAAGCACAATGCCTTCGCCTGGCCCCTGCCGGGACCCACCCAGGAGGCGTCTCCCTCCAACGCTGCCTAACTGAGCCGGCTCCCCACGCGGCCGTCTGCTCGGCCAGCCTCCCGATGCCCCTAGTCCTCAATGAGGAGCGGAAGGCGAAGGGCCACAGCCAGACCAGGAGGAGGCGACGGGGCATCAGAGGGACCAGAAGGGTCTCCCATGCTCGTCCCCCCCAAGTGGTTGTGGGGGGGCTGACAGTACAGAGCCCCCCGTGGTGCCATCCAATGAAATTCCAGTCTGTTGAACCATCTGGGTTTGTCTGGGGATGGGATGGGAGGGAGGGATTTGGGGAGGGGCTTCCTTCCTCCCACAAGAACAGGCCCCTGGATCATAATTTTTGTGACAGGGCAGGGGGTGGTGGAGGGTGAATGGTGCTGTGTGGTGCAGCATCCATGGAGAGGGATCCTTCCCTATAGCCTCAGACCTGCACCTGCTCTCCCCCATCCTGAGTTGGGGGGGGCAATGCATTTATTGCATCCATCTGTCTACCTGCTACTTCCTTCTTCCTTCTCCAGGACTCTCTACGTCAGCTTCCTCTGGGTCATAATTCCAGACATACAGCTGGGTTGGGCTGAGCTGTGTATGGATGGGTGTGGGGAGGGCCTGGAGGAACAGGCAGCTTTATTTATTTATTCATTTATTGCATTTGTATACCGCCCCATAGCTGAAGCTCTCTGGGCAGTTTACAACAATTAAAAACATTAAAAACAAATATGCAAATTTAAAAACACATTTTAAAAAGCCATTTTTAAGCTCCATTGGGCTGGCCAGCATTTGTGCTGGCCGGTTGCTTGCCCTTGATACCCCCCATCCCAGACCTCCACTTGGGGGGCGGGACTGTGAAAGAGTAGCGTGGCGAGAAACGGTGGAGCAGCTGCATCAATGGGGTAAGGAGGGCTAGACGGTGCTGTCGAGCTGAGCCTCGATCAGTCTCCTTGCTAGCAAGTAATTGCAGGGTGATGTCCACATACAGAGAGTGTGGTGTAGTGGTTAAGGAGCTGGACTATGACCTGGGAGACCAGGGTTCGAATCCCCACACAGCCATGAAGCTCCCTGGGTGACCTTGGGCCAGTCACTGCCTCTCAGCCTCAGAGGGAGGCAATGGTTAAACCACCTCTGAATACCACTTACCATGAAAAACTTATTCATAGGGTTGCCATAAGTCGGGATTGACTTGAAGGCAGTCCACTTCCCAGTTTGTCCACATACCTCCAGGCTTGAGCAGGGATAGGAACTTGGCTCATTAAGCTGAATGAGCTGAGCTATCCCACTGGGCAAGGCTGAAGGAATGGGAATGACCCAGGTTCCCCTCTAGGCAAAGAGGGAAGGGGGCTTGGGGTTGGGTCCAGAGGCCACAGCTTGAGACACTTGGGGGTTAGTTTCTTGACTTCCATTTATGAGCTGCCTTCCATTCCTCCGTCACGGAAGCTGTGGGGAGGTACACAGTTTCCAGGCAGCCATCCATCCAGGGTGGGGGTGGGGGTCATGGGTTTCTGTTTGGTTCTGCTAACTGCTAGGTCTGTCTTTCTCCCTCAGCTCTGTTCCTGCTCCCCAGGCCAGAGGATGAGGGTCCTCTATGGGGGTTGCTGCCGCTTCCAAGTGCTCTGGGCTGCTCTGGCCATCTCCATTACTATTGGCTTCACCATCCAGTTCTTGGGAGTCTCCGTTCAGAAGAGGTAACTCCACTACCCCCATTTGCCTTTCCACAGAACAACCTGCTTGGGGCCAAATGCTCTGTAGTGCCATCCAGTGGTCAGTCAAGATATGTGAGGGGAGAGGGGGCTGAGTGGGAACTCCCCCTCCCACCGCCCAACTCCACAGCCCTCCTTCCTTGACCTGTTCATTGCAAAGAAGGGGCCAGAGATAGTGAAGGTTTTTCTCTCCTCCTCCTCCAGGGTTACCTTGTCCCCACTGCCCCGAACCACCAGGGCCCCTCCAGCCAAAGCTGAGAAGAATGAGGGGGAGCAAGGACCCCCCAGCCAGCCCCTCCCATGCCAGCCCCGGCAGCACTTGGTCTTCCTGAAGAGCCACAAGACCGGCAGCAGCACCATCACCAACATCCTGCACCGCTTTGGGGATGCTCAGAGCCTGCGCTTCGCTCTCCCAGCCCGATACCAGTTCAGCTACCCTAACTTGTTCCAGGCACGGCGGGTCAAGGGGTGGCACCCCAGGGGGCACCCATTCGACATCCTTTGCCATCACATGCGCTTCAATTTGCCTGAGGTGTGGTGGGAGAACAAAGAGCAGGGCCGGGTCAGGAGGGATGGGGAAGGGGAGGGGAGGGGAGGGGGAGAGGTCTGTGTCTGAAGCTGTGCCTTTAGAGTCTGGCCACTGTAGCCTGGACCACCCTGTTTTAGCTTCTGCTGGCCACAGCAGAGATATCAAGGTTGTAGTCAGTCATCCAGAGTCTCGGGGGGGGTGTCTTAGACCTCTTAGGTTTGGGGAGCAGGGTCCCAGCAGGGTCCCTGTGTCCCCAGCATCCTATGAGCCAATCTGCATAAGAGGGGAGTGTGTTAGCCACTGAGAAGAATCTTCTAACCTGCTTCCTTGTTCCTTTTTGCTGATTGGAGCCAATTAGAGTGAAAGAAGGTGAGTCAGCCACTGAGAAGACTCTTCTCAATAGCTAACACTCATCTTTAATGCTAACTGGCTCCTAGGGCTGTCTGTTGTTGTGGGAGAAGGCATTAGCAAGGATCTCCTTCTCAATCCCACAGGAAAAAGGGGGGCATGGCTGTGATTAATGTGAAGGGACTCTGCACTTCCAAATTTGCCCATACACTACAGCTCAAGGCAGAGGTCTGAACCCTTCCCCACCCCTGCTCCTCCCCAGTGCCCTTGATCACTGCATGTCCCGCTCACTCTGTTCCTCTCCTCCTCCCTCTCCCCCACCCAGCCTAACCCAGCCCCTGCTCTCCTCCCTCTGGTTCTGAGGTGCCCAGAGATGCTTCCACTGCTGCCCATACACCATAGCACAGCTTATCTCTCCAGCCACAAGAGCTTCAATCTCAGTCTTTTATAAATAAACAAGGATGGGTGTGGCAGCCAAAATGCTGATCTCTGCATCGGGTACCAAATCTCAGAGAGACTTAGAGAATCACAGAATAGTAGAGTCGGAAGGAGCCAATGAGGCCATCGAGTCCAACCTCCTGCTCAACAGAGGAATCCAAATTAAAGCATACCCAAGTCAGAGCTTGGAAAAGTTACTTTTTTGAACTACAACTCCCATCAGCCCCAGCCAACATGGCCACTGGATTGGGCTGATGGGAGTTGTAGTTCAAAAAAGTAACTTTTCCAAGCTCTGTACCCGACAGATGGTTGTCCAGTTCCTTCTTGAATGCCTCCAGGGTTGGAGAGACCACCACCTCTCTAGGTCACTGGTTTCATAGTTGTACCACTCTAACAGTTAGGACTTTTTCCTGATGTCCAGTCAAAACCTGGCTTCCTGCAACTTGAGCCCGTTATTCCATGTCCTGCACTCTGGGACGATTGAGAAGAGATCCGGGCCCTCCTCTGTGTGACAACCTTTCATGTGCTTGAAGAGTGCTATCGTATCTCCCCTCAGTCTTCTCTTCTCCAGGCTAAACATGCCCAGTTCTTTCAGTCTCTCCTCACAGGGCTTTCTTTCCAGTCCCCTGATCATCCTCGTTGCCCTCCTCTGAACCTGTTCCAGTTTGTCAGCAAAAGATATACAGAATGAGCAGTGCTGTTAAGTTTGGCTCCAAACTTTGGTTGCCTTGTTTTTCCAGCAGTGCCTGGGGTCAGGGGCTGGATGATTTGAGGGCAGGGCTTTGCTGGGACTTACTTGGAATGTGAGGGTTTTATCCAGAGACAGGGGGAAGAGCGGCTTTTTGAGCATGTGGAGAGCACTTTGCCACCATCACCACCTGGAATTAAGGGCAAGGAATTTGAGATAAAAAGGTGGGCAGTGATCATTACCATAATGAAGAGTGTTTATCTGAGCTCATGCAGAGAGCATTTTTGTTGTCACATAAAAACCAGGTTGCACATAACTGGAGTTGGGGAAAGAGGGGCATTGCTTCCCGGGAGGCCTCTGCGTCACATCCTTCCCCACCTCCTCTCAAATTATGCACTGTCAGGGTCCTATCTCTTCCACAAATTCTATCTCCAAAGACATCTTAGCTCATCCTCGTGCCTCCCTCTGCAGGTCCAAAAAGTGATGCATCCTGACAGTTTCTACTTCTCCATCGTGCGGGACCCCGTTTTCCTGGCGGAGTCGGCCTTCTCCTACTTCCGAGGTGTGGTCCCTGCCTTCCGCCGTGCTGGCTCTCTGCCAGAGTTCTTGGCTTCCCCGCAGCGCTTCTACCGGCCTGGTGAGCGAGGCAACCACTATGCCCGCAACCTGCTCTGGTTTGATTTTGGCCTTGATCCACCAGTGGCCCCAGGCCTGGCACCAATCAAGGCTGCCTTGGCAGGGCTGGAGCGCATTTTCCATCTTGTGCTGTTAACGGAACATATGGATGAGTCGCTGATCCTCCTGCGTCATGCCCTCTGCTGGAGCCTGGAGGATGTGGCAGCCTTCCAGCACAACTTGCGCAGCCCAAAGGCAGTTCGCACCTTGGCACCTGCTGATGTCACCCGGCTCCGAGCCTGGAACAACCTGGACTGGCATCTCTATGTTCACTTCAATCGCACCTTCTGGGTGCAGGTGGAACACTTTGGCCGTGCCCGCTTGGCTGAGGAAGTAGCCCTGCTCCGCAAGCAGCGGGCAGAGCTCATGCATCACTGCCTGCTGGGCGGCGGTCCGCTGGAGCCAGGCCAGATCACCGATGAACGCATTCGCCCCTTCCAGTTTGGGCAAGTGCCGATCTTGGGCTATGCCCTGCAGCCCAGCCTGGGCCCTGCAGCTCAGGAGCTGTGCCAGCGCATGGTCACCCCTGAACTACAGTACAAGGACCTCCTTGATGCCAAGCACTTCCCCCCACCCCTGCAGGCCCATGGCTCTCAGGCTGGGGGAGTGGGGTAGCCCAAGAAGGGCCCTTGGCATGGGCAGGTGGGCAGAGCAGGACAAGGCTGGCAGAAACTGGTGTCACAACTCACTCCTTGAACTTGGTACTCCATGTTCTCCCCCGCCGCCGCCTGGGGGCTCACGGCACACCAAACATGCACACAGGCAGTGGCAGCAGTAGCTATTCACATGAAGGAGATAGAGAGAGTTTGGGCTTCCTCTGGGGCCTTTCCTTATGACTCCACTTCTTCAGTGCTCCTCCCATGCCTCCCATCCCAAATGAGGAGAGTCCTATGCAGTGGATTCCAGGTCAGTGCCCTCCATTGGGTTTTTCTACCTCCTCTGAGCTGCCTGGAAGGGCACTGGAGGAGGGCTACACTCTGGTAGCATTACACAGACCATACAGAAGCTCAGGAATGGAGAAAGAAAGTGCCTGCCTCAGGATGTGTGTGTGTGGGGGAGAGAGAGATGCAATATGTCCCACCTGCTGCTGTGCTATTGAAGGTTGTGCATGCATGCCATTGTGCCCCAAGCTGCAATATGCCTCCCTCTCAGTGACGACAGAATCAGAGGTGAAGCATAGAGTGTTCACTGACACACTCACAGCAGGCACTATGCCCTGTGATGAGGCTGACCTCAGCAGGCACAGCCAGGCCTAACACCACACAGGGATGGGGCAGCTACACAGTTGCTACAACCCCATGCCTGTCATTTGGGACTAAGTCCCAAGAATTCAGTGGGCCTTCTTCTGCGTACTCATGCATTGAGTCGGCCTGCATGATTGTGAGCCTCAAAGTCTGCAGTGCAAACTCACAAGGGGCCCTAAAGCCAGGTGCCATGCACTCTTGTTCTCTGTCAGCGTCATTCACGGTCACCTCCAATCGGTAATGGTACTTTCCCACCGTGGAGAGCTGTTGTGTGGAGCACTAAGGCAACACATCTGAAGTGCTGCAAACACTTGGGAAATGCTGCATAAATGCAATCTTTGTACTGGTTTAATTCCTCTGCTCCCCACCCCCTGCTGCCCTTCCTGCTGGATCTGGAGCCTTTGCCATCGGGGCCTCTCTGGCTGGGGGCCTGGGGCTGGTTCTTTTTTTGGGGGGGAGGGAGTGTGTCTCCTGGATTCAAGATTTCACAGGACCTGGCAAGGCAGAACGTTCTAGAATGAAAGTGCTGGCAACAGTGGCTGATCACTGCATATTTTGACACACCCTTTCTAGGGGACAGTCTGTACAAGAATGTTTTTAAATGTGAAACAAAGAAGGATCAGATCAGTATATGGCAGCATTCTCTCCCCTGTTGCCCCCAAGCCCCCTCCACATCACCAAGCAGACACTCATCTCCAGAGCTGCTAGTGGAGCCTGAGGGGGGAAGTGGCCACTGTCCCTCCCTCCCTCCCTCCCTCCCTCTTCCTGTTACAATCAGAGTTTTTGTTAAGAACACCCTGTGGAGCAATTGATGCTGAATTCCTTCCAGCACTTTTTACATGGCTGGACCCCAAAATTCCACAATGATGCAGCTTAGTTTTGTGTTTTTAAAAAGAATTTTACTGTGAACAATTTATTAGAGGAGATAGTTTTTAATAAATAAAACATATCAGCAGTTTGGTATGTCCAAGGCTTTATTTCATTCATGTTCTTCCTGCCTCATCTGACTTGTTTCCAAATGACCTGAAATTGGGGATGAGCAGTGAGATGGGCAAGTTTGCTGAGGGCACCAATTGTTCATGGTGGTAAAAACACAGAAGGGAGGAAAAGAATCTCTCCAAGTTGAGTGGATGAGCAGTAAAACAGGAAATGTGATTCAATGTAAGCAAGTGTAAAGTGATGCACCTGGAGCAAAAAAAGGTCCTAATTTTAGATGTGTGCTCATGGAGGCTGAACTGGTGGTGGCTGTCCACAAAGGCCACTATTGTTGTTATTCCTTTATTTATTGACCATCTTACACCACAAGGTGACTTATAGTGAAGGGAGCCGGTGTGGTGTAATGGTTGCACTAGAACGTGGGAGACCAGAGGCTCAGCTTGAGCCAGGCACTCTCTCTCAGCCTAACCTACCTGACAGGACTGGGGAGCACAGGAAGGGGAGAGCACTGGTGCTGGGCTCAGGTCCTGCTGCTTGAGAGCTTCCCATTGGGGCATCTGGTTTGCAAGAACAGGATACTGGACTAGAAGCCCCCTCCCTTGCCCTGATCCGGCTGCTGCAGGGCATGGAGACAGTGGATAGAGAGACGTTTCTCACCCTCTCTCATAACATTAGAACTCATTGACATCCAATGAAGCTGAGTGCTGGAAGATTTAAGACATAAAAAAGAAACACAGCAGTGCATAGTTAAACTGGAATTCACTCCCGCCAGAGGCAGTGATGGCCACCAACTTGGATGGCTTTAAAAGAGGATTAGACAAATTCATGGAGAACAAGGCTATCAGTGGCTACTAGCCACGATGGCTCTGCTGTGCCTCCACAGTCAGAGGCTGCATGCTTCCAAATATCAGTTGCTGGATGCCGCAGGAGGGGAGAGCGCTGCTCTTGTGCTCAGGTCCTCCTTGTGGGCTTCCCTTGGGGGCATCTGGTTGGCCACTGTGAGGACAGGAGGCTGGACTAGATAGGCAGGCTCTCCTTAAGTTCTTATCACACCAAGTGTTCTTCTTATGAAAATTATTAAAGCTACAGTCTTGTACATCCTTGCCTGGGAATAAGTCCCACAACTCAGTGGGGCTTATTTCTGAGTAGCCATTCATAAATTGCACTGTATATGTTGCAGAAAGAGGGATAACTTTGTTCTGAATGTAGGAACCATCCACAGAGACCCAGGAAGGAAGGACCTTTGGCCATTGACTGAACAGAACAAAACTGTGTAAATTGCTTTGACTTTTCACAGTCACTTCATACATTCCAATATTAGTGCTTCATCATAACTGAATATGCATTAATTAATTATAGGGATTTGTAGCAGCCCTTCAATCAAATTCCCACAGTGGCTCACAAAATTTCAAAACACAATAAAAACAAAATTAAAACTTACAAAAATAGACTAAAGGCAGCAGGATCCATTAGAGCAGTGTTTCCCTATCTCTGGTCATGACCTGCAAGTGGGCTGAGAAGCCTTGTGCAAGTGGGTCATGGGCTTTATAAGAAAACCCAAAATAATTATTGCTTGTAATCCTTAACTGGAATGATTAATACCTCTTACGGCTTTTTGTTTTGTTGGCATGCTATAATGCTGTGTTGACACTTTGTGACTGTACATCAGAGAGGCTCCCGTCTTACATTTTAACACTTGGGAACTGCTCTCTTGCAGCTGGTCTCAGAGAAGACCTAAGGTCCAAAATCCACATGACAATAAATCAAAGGGCCACCATAACAAGTAAATTTGGACTGGTGGGTCGCCATATCAAAAAGGATGAGAACTACCCTGACAGAGCAGTATATTAAGGTAAAACATGCCAGGAAATGTAAGAGAAGATCAGATTCCACCAAGGGGCCTGAAAATATAGAAAAGGTCTGTGCCTGATGCTGGAAAGATGTCTGAGTGGGTGCCCAGTGAACCTCCCTGGGGAGATTATTCCACAGGTGGGGCCACCACAAGAAGGCGCTTTCTCTTCTAGGCCACTGCCCTACATTGGATGGGGTGATGAGGGGACGAAGGGCACTTAATGGGTATCTCAGGCCTGAGGAGAAAGGCAATGTCAGAAGAGCTATGCAGCTGGATAGACCAGAAGGGCCCAACTGAGTCAGGCCTCCTGAGCCCAACCAGATGCCCCACATGGAACATGAGTACAAGAGCCCCCTCCCTTCAGCTGCACAGCTGGCTCCAAGCCAGGAAGAGCCTTCCAGGGACCCTTCCAGGCATCATCCTTATAAGAACATAGGAAGCGGCCTTATACCGACTCGGATCACTGGTCCATCTACCTTAGTATTGCCTACACTGACTGGCAGGGGCCATCCAGGGTTTTGAACATGGACTGTTCCTATCCTTGCCATTGGGGATTGAACGGGACCTTCTGCATGCAAAACAAATGCTCTGCCCTTGAGCTACAGCTCTTCCTCCACATTATTGTTGTGCGTTCATGATTATTTATGCTCATGATGGTGGGGGGGGGGTTTATATACAATTGGTGCATGTCCTGTAGCTACAAAGCTAAAGCTGCGAATGAGCTGAGGTTAGCGAAGAGTGCTAAAAGCAACCAAAAAAAGCTTTCTTCAGGTACATCCACAGTAAAAGACAGATAAAAGAAATGGTGGCACAGCTACTCAATGAGGATGGCAAAATGATAACAGATGACAAAGAAAAGGCAGAAGTGCTCAATTCCTACTCTGGCTCAAGTCTTCTCCCAAAAGAGCATCTATGACCCTCCTGGGAAATGTGAACTACAAGTTGAAGGGGCAGGATTGCAGATTGATAAACAAATGTTCAAGGAATACCTAATCACTTGGAACGAGTTCAAATCTCCAGGGCCCAAAGAACTGCATCCTAGAGTATTGATGGAACTCGCTGAAGAACTCTCAGAACCGCTGTGTATTATCTTTGCAAAATCAAGGAGGACTGATGAAGTGCAGGATGACTGGAGGAGAGCTAATGTGCTCCCTATCTTCAAAAAGGGAGGAAAGGAGGAACCAGGGAAATATAGACCAGTCAGCCTAACATCAATCCCTGGAAAAACTCTGGAGCAGATTATAAAGCAGTCAATCTGTAAGCACCTTGAAAAAAGCAGCGATTACTAGGAACCGCTGTCTATTATCTTAGCAAAATCGTGGAGGATGGGTGAAGTGCTGGATGACTGGAGAAGGGCTAATGTTCTACAGAATGGACAGAAAGGAAAAACCCGGGAACTACAGACCGGTCAGCCTGACATCAATCCCTGGGAAAATCCTCAAGTAGATTATAAAGTGGTTGATCAGTAAGCACCTTGAAAACAATGCAGTGATTACTAGAAGCCAACATGGATTTGTCAAGAACAAATCCTGTCAGACTTTCAGGAGAGCTAATGATGTCCCTATCTTCAAAATGGGCAAGAAGGAGGAACCGGGGAACTACAGACCAGTCAGCCTAACATCAATCCTTGGAAAAAGTCTGGAGCAGATGATAAAGCAGTCAATCTGTAAACACCTTGAAAGCAATGCAATGATTACTAAGAGCCAACATGGATTTATGAAGAACAAATCCAGCCAAACTAATCTCATCTCATTTTTTGATCAGGTAACCTCCCTTGTAGACTGTGGGAATGCTGTGGACATAATATATCTCGACTTCAGCAAAGCTTTCGACAAAGTGCCCCATAATCTGATTAGCAAGCTAGCTAAATGAGGGTTGGATGGAACAACTATCAGGTGGATCCACAGTTGGCTACAGAATCATACTTAAAGAGTGCTTATCTGTCAGGATGCAGGATTGGGGCCCTGGCACTTCAGAGGATGAGGAGGGGGAGGAGATCATTTTCCCCGGGTTGTGTGAAGAAGAACCAGAGGAAGGGGGAGGAATTCCTGAACTAGACTTGCCCAGCAGTAAAGACCTTGAATCTTTAGAAGAGACAGACTCTTCCCAGGAACTTCCCACACTCTCCCCCCTTCCCAGATTAGAGCAGTTAGAAACGGAAGGAGGAGGAATTCAACTCCCTCCTCAGCCAGAGAAAAGCCCGCCTGATGGGTCTGGCATCCACCCCCCTCTCTCCCCAATACCAGAGGCAGAATCCTCAGAAGGGGAGGGGGCAGCTCTTCCCCCTTCACCACGCACCCGGAGAAAACAAAAAAGAACCAGGGGGAGAGAGAGGAGAGGTGTAGAAGAGAGCACCTTGAGGCGGAGTGAGAGAATTCGCACCAGAAAGCCCCCTTTATAAGAGTCAGGGGGAGCAGGAATTCCTTGTTCTGTCAACTCTCTTGCTTGTTGCTGGACACGTGTTATTGTGTTGCTTCATGAGAAGACGTAGCTTCTGTTTGGATATTACTTTAATAAAGACTGAATTGCTTTCACCAACTGGTCTGGTTACTGAGTCAAGCCCTGGACACGACAGATTGACAGAACCACCTACTTCACCCTCAATGCTCCCACCGCTTGAACGTGACAAGATGGAGAAGGGAGCAGGGGGAACGAATCCCACTTCTGAGACGGAGGAAGTGAGACAACTGAGATCCAATGTGGCGGATCTACAGGCAGATGTTCAAACCTTGTTAGCGGCGGTCAGGACGTTGAAGACGGACAATCAAACCTTGAAAACCACGATAGATCAGATGCGGACACCCCCTCCGGCCGCTGTGGTGAAGATTCCTATAGGGTTACCACCAAAGTATGCGGGACAGAGTGAGCAGCTCTCTACTTTCGTGGCTCCATGTGAATTGTATTTGGACATCAGGAATGCAGAGTTTCCTAGTGATGAGGCCAAAGTGGCCTTCGTGATCAGTCTCTTGGAAGGAGAAGCTGCCAAATGGGTAACTCCATACCTGGTTAGAAAGGATGGCCTTCTGGGAAGATATAGAGAATTTATGCGAGCCATGACTGAGATGTTCCAGGACCCTCAAAGGGCTGAGACGGTGGCTAGGCAGTTGGGTGCCCTGAAGCAAGGGAAAGGAACCGTGGCGGAGTACACTAACGCCTTTAAAATTCTGTCCCAGGAAACTGGTTATAATGATGCAGCCTTGATGTTCATGTATAGGAGTGGACTGAGTCCAGAAATCTTGGATGACTTGGCTAGAACTACCCCCCCAAACAATCTGCCTGGACTGATTAGGCTATGCCTACAGATCGATCACCGGTTGGAAGGAAGGCGCCTGGAAAAGAAACAGGAGATCCAGAGATACTCAGTGTCAGCATCTCGCAGCAAGACCCTATCAACCCCAGGAACATCAGGCAACGCGACCAAAGGACGGGGGGGGGCTAGGCCGAAGCTATTGGAAGAAGAAAAGAAGAGGCACCGTCGAGAACGTTTATGCTTCTATTGTTCAAAGCCGGGCCACGTGGCTAGGGATTGTGGACTAAAAGGGGAAAAAACAGAGCCAGCGGGAAACTAACGAACCCAGTCCACGTCCAAGCCGGTGGACTGGGGGCCGTGTTGTACAAAGGGCCTCTGGTGGCAAAACCTCCTTCAAAAGAAGTCTTGGTGCTACCATTTCAGATTACAACTCCCAAAGGAGTGGAAGTGGACAAGGTGCTTGGAATGGTGCGGGTGACCACGTCTGCTCTGGACCCTTGCCCATCTTGGCTGGTGAAGGCCAGCAGGGCTGTGACCACCGGCTGGGCCAAAGAGGTGATAAACGCCTCCTTGAGAGAGGGAGTAGTCCTTGGTAGTCTCAAGGAGGCAGTAGTGAGACCTCTTTTAAAGAAACCCTCTTTGGACCCAGATGTTTTGAACAACTATAGACCGGTGGCTAATGTCCCTTTTTTGGGCAAGGTCTTGGAGCGGGTGGTCGCCGGCCAGCTCCAGGCGCTTTTGGATGAAACCGATTATCTGGATCCGTTTCAATCCGGTTTTAGGTCCGGTTTTGGCACTGAAACAGCCTTGGTCACCCTGTATGATGACCTTTGTCAGGAGAGGAACAGGGGGAGTGTGACCCTGTTGATTCTCCTTGATCTCTCAGCGGCGTTTGATACCATCGACCATGGTATCCTTCTGGGGAGGCTCGCGGAGCTGGAAGTTGGGGGCACTGCTTGGCAGTGGCTCTGCTCCTACTGCTCGACACCCTGGACTCTCCATTGTGGAGTCCCTCAGGGGTCGGTTCTGTCCCCCATGCTTTTTAACATCTACATGCAGCCTCTGGGTGCGGTCATCAGGAGTTTTGGAGTGCGTTGTCATCAGTACGCTGATGACACGCAGCTCTACTTCTCCTTTTCACCTTCTTCAGGTGAGGCTGTTGATGTGCTGAACCATTGCTTGACCGCGATAATGGACTGGATGAGAGCTAATAAACTGAAACTCAATCCAGACAAGACCGAGGCACTGTTGGTGAGCCCTTTACCTGCCCAGATGGTGGATGTTCATCCTGTTCTAAATGGGGTTACACTCCCCTTGAAGGAACAGGTTCGTAGTTTGGGGGTCCTTTTTGACCCTTCCTTGTCGCTTGAGGCTCAGGTGGCCTCGGTGGCACGGAATGCGTTTTACCATCTTCGTCTAGTAGCCCAACTACTCCCCTATCTGGACAGTGACGATCTCGCCTCAGTTGTTCATGCTCTGGTAACTTCTAGATTGGACTACTGTAATGCGCTCTACGTAGGGCTGCCCTTGAAGACTGTTCGGAAACTCCAGCTAGTGCAAAATGCGGCAGCCAGGCTGTTGACGAGGACCCATCGGTCTGCGCATATAACACCTGTCCTGGCCCGCCTGCACTGGCTACCCACCTGTTTCCGAGCTAGATTCAAGGTGCTGGTTTTGACCTATAAAGCCTTATACGGTGTGGGACCGCAATACCTTGTGGAATGCCTCTCCCGCTATGAACCTACCCGTCCACTTCGTTCAGTATCTAAGGCCCTCCTCCAGGTACCAACTCATCAGGAAGCCCGGAGGATTGTTGTTAGATCTAGGGCCTTTTCTGTGGTGGCCCCCGAACTCTGGAACAGCTTACCTGAGGAGATACGGCTGGCGCCTACGGTACTTTCTTTTAGGCGCCAGGTTAAGACCTGGCTATACTCCCAGGCATTTTAATGTTTAATGTTTAATGTTTTCATGTTTAACGTTGTTAGTTAACTTGCTGTTATGTGTTATTGATTTTATTATACTATTGTATTTTAATCCTGTTTGTACACCGCCCAGAGAGCTATTAGCTATGGGTGGTCTAAAAATGAAACGAAATAAGAATAAATAAAATAAATGTTTAACTCCACAGCGTTAATTGACAGTGGAGCAACCACAAATTTTATTGATGCAGAGCTAGCAAAGCGTTATGGAATTTCCCAATGGAAATTGGACATCCCCTTGTCGGTGGAGACCATAGATGGGAGACCCTTGAAATCAGGAGGGGTAACGCGAGCCACGGAGGAATTGAAACTACAAATCCCGGGGCATGAAGAGTTCATTTCGCTGTATGTGTCAGACCTCTCGAACTTTGATGTGATCCTGGGAATGCCCTGGTTAGTCAAGCATGACCCAAAGATAGCTTGGAAGGATGCGGTGGTGTGGTTCACCTCTCAATACTGCCAGGAAAACTGTCAGCCAGAAGGAACCACCAATGCGCTGGCAGGGGCAGTGCAGGAAGCCGAGCAAGTGACCCTTCCCTCGAAGTATGTGGAATTTAAAGATGTATTTGATGAAAAAGAGGCAGAGATCTTACCCCCCCCCGTCCTTATGACTGTTCAATTGATCTAGTGCCAGGAGCGAGCATTCCATCGGGAAGAATGACCCGGGCGGTTGACACGATCGCTCCCATGCGCCCCCTCCTATGTAGAGCTCATACAGCTCCATGGTATACCGTGGAGCTGAGAGTGATGAAGCAAGAGAGGAGGAGGCTTGAGTGCAGATGGAGGCGAACTCCTGACAAATGCAATTATGCCTTGGTGAGTGCCTCTTCTAAGCGGTATATAGTAGCGGTGAGGGCAGCAAAAAAGAGATATTTTGCTGCCACAATTAAGGCATCTCTCTCCCGCCCGGCAGAGCTCTTTAAAATCGTACGAGGGCTTTTACATTCTGGCCCTCAGGACATAATAATAATAATAATAAAATACGAACACTCTGGGCGACGTACAATATAAAATACAATATAAAATACAATCTGCTCATATACATAATCATCACATTATTAATATCATAACATCTCATCTGAAGACCATCTTACATTAATACAGTGTAAAACCTAACCCACCCCAGAGATCCCATAGGCCTGCCTGAAGAGCCAGGTCTTCAAGGCTCGGCGAAAAGTCAACAGGGAGGGGGCATGCCAAAGGTCAAAGGGAAGTAAGTTTCAGAGGGTGGGGGCCACGATCGAAAAAGCCCTCTCCCTGGTCCGCACCAACCTAGCTGTCTTAGTTGGTGGGACCGAGAGAAGGTCCTGTGAGGCTGATCTTGTTTGGCGGCATATTTGGTGATACTGGAGGCGCTCCTTCAGATAAACTGGGCCGGAACCATATAGAGTTTTAAAGGTTAAAACCAACACCTTGAATTGGGCCCGGTATACAACTGGCAACCAGTGTAATTCAATCAACACTGGGGTGATATGATCGTGGCGGCGGGTCTGCTTTATTAAGCGTGCCGCCGCGTTTTGTACCAGCTGGAGTTTCCGGACCGTCTTCAAGGGTAACCCCACGTAGAGCGCATTACAGTAGTCTAATCGAGAGGAGATCAGGGCATGTATCACTCGTGGGAGCAGATGTATGGGAAGATAGGGTCGCAGCCTCTGTACTAGATGAAGTTGGTACCAAGCTGCCCGGCTCACTGCAGAAACCTGAGCCTCCATAGACAGCTGGGAGTCCAAGATGACCCTGAGACTGCGGACCTGGTCCTTCAGGGGCAAATTCACCCCATTAAGTATCAGGTCAAAATCACCCAAACTTCCCTTGTCCCCCACTAGTAATACCTCAGTCTTATCGGGGTTCAGCCTCAGCCTGTTCTCTCCCATCCATCCACTTACGGACTCCAGGCACTTGGAGAAGGTATCCACAGCCAACTCTGGTGAAGATTTAAATGAGAGACATCATAGATTCATCTGTAGCCTGCTGTGATGAGTTTGCGAGGCACTTCCAGGATAAGATTGCATGCATTCGCCGGGACTTAGACTCCAATATTATGGCAGTGGGATCTAATGAAGCATCCAGAACACGGTCTTGTCCTTGTTTATTGGATGAGTTTCAGTCTGTACAGCTTGAGGATGTTGACAAGATCCTTGGACTGGTGCGGGCGACCACATCTGTGCTGGACCCTTGGCTGGTGAAAGCTGGCAGGACCGGAACCGCTGGCTGGGCCAAGGAGATAATAAACGCCTCTCTGAGAGAGGGAGTGGTTCCTGACTGCCTAAAAGAGGCGGTTGTGAGACCGCTCCTGAAGAAACCCTCTTTGGACCCAGATAACCTGAACAACTATAGACCTGTGGCGAATGTTCCGTTCCTGGGCAAGGTGCTAGAACGGGTGGTTGCCGGCCAGCTCCAGGGGCTCTTGGATGACACTGATTATCTTGATCCATTTCAATCCAGTTTCAGGCCCGGTTTTGGCACCGAAACAGCCTTGGTCGCCCTGTATGATGACCTTTGTCGGGAGAGGGACAGGGGGAGTGTGACTCTGTTGATTCTCCTTGATCTCTCAGCTGCTTTTGATACCATCGACCATGGTATCCTTCTGGGAAGACTCACGGAGTTGGGAGTTGGGGGTACTGCTTGGCAGTGGCTCCGCTCCTACTTGGTGGGTCACCACCAGAAGGTAGTGCTTGGGGAACATTGCTCGATGCCCTGGACTCTCCATTGTGGAGTCCCGCAGGGATCGGTACTGTCCCCCATGCTTTTCAACATCTACATGAAGCCGCTGGGTGCGGTCATCAGGAGTTTTGGGGTGCGTTGCCATCAGTACGCTGATAACACGCAGCTCTATTTCTCCTTTTCATCCTCTTCAGGTGAGGCTGTTAACGTGCTAAACCGCTGCCTGGCCGCGATAATGGACTGGATGGGTCTGGCATCCACCCCCCTCTCTCCCCAATACCAGAGGCAGAATCGTCAGAAGGGGAGGGGGCAGCTCTTCCCCCTTCACCACGCACCCGGAGAAAACAAAAAAGAACCAGGGGGAGAGAGAGGAGGGGTGACAGAATTCGCGCCAGAAAGCCCCCTTTATAAGAGTCAGGGGGAGCAGGAATTCCTTGTTCTGTCAACTCTCTTGCATGTCACTGGACACGTGTTATTGTGTTGCTTCATGAGAAGACGTTGCTTCTGTTTGGATATTACTTTAATAAAGACTGAATTGCTTTCACCAACTGGTCTGGTTACTGAGTCAAGTCCTGGACACGACATTATCAGTGTTTCCTTCTCAAACGGGGGGGAAGTAAAGAGTGGGGTACCACAGGGCTCAATCCTGGGCCCAGTGCTCTCCAACATTTTGATTAACGACTTGGATGAGGAGGTGCAGGGAATGCTTATCAAACCTCCAGATGATACAAAATTGGGAGGGATAGCTAATACCTTGGAAGACAGAAACAAACTTCAAAGTTATCTTGATAGGCTGGAGCATTGGGATGAAGACAACAAAATGAAATTTAACAGGGATGAGTGCAAAGTTCTACACCTAGGAAAAAGAAGCCAAATGTAGAGTTATAAGACGGGGGATACCTGGCTCAGCAATACTACATGCAATCTTGGGATTGTTGTTTATCACAAGCTGAATATGACCCAACAGTGCGAAGTGGCTGCAAAAAAGGCAAATCACATTTTAGGCTGCATTAACAGAAGTATACTTTCAATTCATGTGACGTACCCATTCCCCTCTATTCAGCATTATTTAGGGCTCATCTTGAGTACCACATCCAGTTCTGGACAACACACTTTAAGCAGGATGCAGACAAAGTGGAACAGGTTCAGAGAAGGGCAACAAGGATGATCAGGGGACTGGAAACAAAGCCTTACAAGGAGAGACTGAAAGAACTGGGCATGTTTAGCCTGGAGATGAGAAGACTGATGGGAGATATGATAGCATTCTTCAAGTACTTGAAAGGTTATCACATAGAGAAGGACCAGGATCTCTTCTGGATCATCCCAGAGTGCAGGACACGGAATAATGGGCTCAAGTTACAGGAAGCCAGATTTCAATCGAACATCAGGAAAAACTTCCTAACTGTTAGAGCCATACGACAATGGAACCAATTACCTAGAGAGGTAGTGGGCTTTCCAACATGTATTGCCAACATGTCACCCCACTGCTGAAAGAATTGCACTGGCTGCCCATTTGCTACCAGGCCTAATTCAAGGTTCTAGTTTTGGTATACAAAGCCCTATACAGCATGGGACCAGGATACCTGAAAGACGTCTTACCCCTTATGTACCCAGTCGATCACTGAGATCTGCAGGTGAGGGCTGTGACGCCCTTCCCTGGCTCTCCCTGTCAGGTTCCTACCTGCTCATGGCTACTGCCTTTCACTAGGCACCATCAGGGACTCCACCAGTCCAGACTGTCCTTTTTTATGGTTTCTCTCTCCGCTCTAGCACAGATCTCAATAGATCCCCCTGCTAGGCAGCACCACCAGTCACGTTCTACAACCAATGTTCCCAGAGACCTTGCCTGAGTCTCTCTATCCGGTTATATTTGTGACTGCGTGCTTATCCTGTTCCAACCCCCTTGTATCAATGCAGATAACTCATAACTCGGGGTTGCTCTGGATACTTATAATGTTATCTTCTCCTCTTCACCGCAGCCACCATTTGTTACTGTTTCCCTTCAGCCTTGGTTATTACCTTACCCTCCCTTCTGGTCTGTGAAACCCCAGCCAAGGATCAGGCCTTTGGTAAACCAAATATAGTTTTTATTAAATAACATTAATAACAAGATAACTTTGATAATGATCTACAAGCTTATGGTTTCATCTATTACTGTGATATTTGACTTATTACTAATCCGAACTCCATCTCCCTCTTTCTCCACACTCTCCTGACATACACCAACTCACACCCACCTCCCAACTCCACCAAAACAACCCACTAATGTCCACACAACACCTCTCAAACAACCCACCAACGTCCACCCAGATTCAACTGTCATCCTTCCATTTATACTCTCAGCCATCCAAACACTCAGCCAATCATCCAGCATTCTACTGCTCATTTACTCCCCTCTCCTCTTTCATTCCACTTACCACATATCTTCTATACAAACAGCACTTACCATATATACATTAATACAGGAACATCACATTCCCCCCCCCCCTTAAAAATAACGGCAGAGTATTATTCCTGCTCTAGGATTCATACGCCACGTTAATAATAAAATCAAGTCTTTATGGGGAAAATGTCTTTTTTGTTCCTACGTCTGCATCACGTCACTGCAGTCCCGGCCACTTGCCTTGAAAGTCCATCGGCCAATACATTGTCCTTGCCTTTGATGAACTTGAAGTCCACTTGATAGTCTTGTAGAGCCCAGGACCACCTCTGCAGCATAGTGTTATGGTTTTTCATAGTCTGCAACCATAACAAGGCCCGATGATCCGTCGTCACCGTAAATCTTCGTCCCCACACGTATGGGCGCAACTTGCTCAGTCCCCACACGACCGCTAGGCACTGTTTTTGGACCGACGAATAATTTTTCTCCCTCGATGTTAGCTTGTGACTAAGATACGCCACCGGATGTTTGGTGCCTCCTCTCTCCTGCAGCAAGACAACTCCCAGCGCGAGGTCCGACGCATCTGTAGCCACGATGAATGGTTGCTCATAGTCTGGTGCTATTAATATAGGTCCTTGGCATAAGGCTTGCTTCAGAAGATCAAAAGCCTTTTGACATTCATCCGTTCATACCACACGTTCAGCACACTTTTTCTTTGTCAGCTCATGCAAGGGGGTCGCTATTTCCCCATAATTTTTCACATTCACACGGTACGGAACAGATCTGATTGGGGCATGATTTCCAGTATCAATGGAATGTCTGGCTATACTGGTTCAGCCAGGTTTATTACTAAAGAGATCTCCATAGTTTTTCAAAACTCTCAGAATCTCTTCCTTTACTTCTTCTTTCACCTCCTCCGACCATTCCACTTGATCTACCCCTCCTTTGTCTTTGCTTTCCTGTACCAAATCTGGAAGTTCAGGCCCACTTCCCTCAGGGAATAAGGTAACTTGCAACACCTGTGCATCCCTGGTATGGTAAGGCTTTAACATATTTACATGAACCACTTTGTTTTTGTTTAATTGGTCTGTGGTAATTACATATGTCACTGTGTCAAGCTTTTCTCTTATGGTATATAGTCCCTCCCAGTTAGCCTGTAATTTATCATGTTTCCTGGGTATGAATGCCATAACCATATCTCCCACATCATACACACGTTCCCTGACTGTTCTGTCATACCAGTAACTTTGCTTCTCCTGAGCTTGACTCAAATTCTTTTGTACAGCTTCCATCATCGATGTTAATTTGGTGCGGAAGTCTAATACAAAATCAACTACAGATGTTTTGTACTCTCCCAGGGTTCCTTCCCATGAATTTTTTAACAGTTCCAAAGGTCCCCTCACTTTTCTAGTGAACATCAGTTCAAAGGGTGAGAAGCCTGTTGATTCCTGAGGGACTTCTCTGTACGCAAATAAGAAGCACCCCAAACGTTCATCCCAGTCTTGTGGGTGATCTTGAACATAACTTCTTATCATGCCCTTCAGAACCCCATTAAATCTCTCAGTCAATCCGTTAGTGGCTGGATGGTAAGTGGTGGTCTTTAGATGTTTTAGACCACAACACTTCCACATACATTGCATCACTTCTCCCATGAATACACTGCCTTGATCCGTCAGCACTTCATGAGGGAAACCCAGCCTCATAAAGATTTTTAACAAAGCCTCTGCCACTACAGGGGCTTCTATGGATCCTAATGCTTCTGCGTCTGGGTACCTGGTGGCAAAATCCACCACCACCAATAGATATTTCTTGCCATGCCTTGTGGGTTTGGAAAAAGGGCCCACCAAATCTACTCCCACTCTATAAAAGGGTTGTCCAATTATAGGAAGGGGCTTTAAGGGTGCCTTAGTCTTTACTCCACTTTTTCCCACCTTTTGGCATATACCACAAGATAGACAATGTTGTTTTACATCTTTGGAGATATTTGGCCAATAATAGTGTGCAGCCAATCTCCTCTTGGTCTTTTTTATTCCCAGATGTCCTGCACATGGGACATCGTGGACTACCTCTAGCAATCTGGTTCTGTATTTGCTAGGTACTATCAATTGCTTCACTGGTTCACATTCATCCTTTCTCTCAGCAGGCATCCACAGTCTATATAAAATCCCATTCTCACACACAATTTGATTCCTCAGTTTGTCAGTGAAAGGAATCTGTTGGGTCAGGGCTTGCTCCTTTATTTGCCTCAAACTTGTATCCCTATTCAGTTCTCCCCTGAACTGCTCTGCCTCTTCCCCAGAGACCATTTGATACAGTTTGTCTCCTTCAGCAGGCCTGCCAAGGGTTGCTATGGTGACCTTAGGCTCGATAACAGGTTGCACCCTGTTTTCTTCAGCCTCTGTTAACATGGCTTCTGTCTCTCTGCCAAGCTGTCTTCTGGTCACCACATATATTTTTCCTTGTGCCCCCATTACATCTCTTCCCAGTATCACTGGTTCTTGTTGCTGGGCATTAATACATACTTTATATTTTCCCTCTCTGCCTCTCCACTGCATTTTCACTAGGGCCATGGGTATGTAGCGCACTGCGTGTGTAGGTGAGACGTGGTATGGATCCAAGAGCCGTTTAGAACAGGAATAAGACAGGCCAGGCAAGTTTCATGTAAGAGTCTTTACTAGGCAAAGACATTAGAGACATCTTCCTCCATTGACAATTCTTCCCCCACACTCGAGTTCCTGCCAGTTCCCAGCTTATCACACCCTCAGCTAGCCAGACTGACCTTGATTGTCTGGAACTCTGTTCTCACAGTTTAACCCTTCTGCTTCAGGTTTCTCTCTCTCTGCTAAAAACCTTGTCTGTGAGTCTCACAACCTGCGTCACTGACCAACAGGGTAAGCTTTCTGGTTTACCCCTCACTCCTTGGATAGTCACCGTTTCCTGAGGTAATATTTCCTCAGATTTTATTAAATCTGGCCTCAGTAACGTCTGAGCGGCACCAGTATCAAGCAATGCCCAATAATTTGCCCCCTGAACACACACTTCCTCTCTTAGACTCATATCAAAGTCTTTTACTTCGGTCCAGTTTATCTGGCAAAACTGAACCTTTTTTGTTTCCAGCTCTTTTGGTTCTGTTTTCACTGCCCTTCCCTGAGCAGGATTACTAATAGGGTTGGCAACCTCACATTGAAAACGTAGGTGCCCCGGTCTACCACATTTATAGCATAACTTCTCCTCCATTTTAGGGTACACAGATCCACTCTGTTGTGTCCTGTGCCATTCAGATTTTATTGGAGGACTCCCTCGCTGTGGTACCACATCTTTTTTTCCGCCATTATATGGTCTGGGTTTAAACTCTCTTGATGTTTTCCCCACCCAGCCAATTCTATTGGAGGCAAAGTGATCCGCCATCTCTGCGGCCTCCTGCACCGATGTAGGGGAACGGTCTTTGACAAGGAGCCTTATTTCTGGTGGTAACTGATGGAATAGTTGATCCAGTATCATGAGGCTTTTCACCTCTTCCACTGACTGAGCTTTGGCACTACTCATCCACTTTCCAAATATATCCATCAACTTTGCTCCCAGTTCAACAAAAGACCTCCCTGCTTGGATCTGACAGTTTAGGAATAACTTTCTAAAATAGTCAGGTCCCAGTCTGAATCTTTTGTATACTGCCTCTTTATACTCAGCATAGGTGACGGGCCTGTCTGAGGGGAAATATTGGTATACCTCTGCCAATTCCCCTTTGATCAGGTTTGATAAATATTGCATATATTTATCCTCCAGTAGCCCCCACATTTGAGCTGCCTTTTCAAAGGTGCTGAGGTAAATCTGTGGATCTTGTCCAGGCTCAAACATTGTAAAATCTTTCGGTGTCACCTTTATTTTAGTTTCATTTCTGTCCTTTCTTGTTTCATCAGAATGAAACTTCTCTCTTTCAAACTTTAACTTTTCCACCTGTAATTCAGCATCTACTCTCATTCTGGTGAGAGCATCGCTGGAGGAGACTAGGCTGTCATTGCGGCCCGGCTGGCGGCGACGGCGGCGGCAGGACAACGTTGTGAACGGCGGCACCTCTTGCAGATGAGGCTTGCTATGGAGGAGGGTTTTTAATTTTGGTTGTTATTGTTGTTGTTTGATTGCATTTTAAATTGATGTTGTTTGTTGCCTGTTGTTTGCTTGTTGTTTGCCTGTTGTTGTTTGAATGAGATTGAGTGGATGTGTGTGTGTATTTTTGTGTTTTGTGTTGTTTAAGTTTGTTGTGTTGATTTATTTTAAGATGTGCCTGGGAAAACATACTTTGGACCTGGTACAGGGATTTTTGGGGGCCCCAATTAACGTAGTGACGGGTAATGGGAGGTATGGTGTTGGGAGGAGAACGTGCCAGGTAAGGGGAACTCGTCCCAGACAAGTTGTGTCTGTGCCTTGTTCCGGTTCTCCTCATATCCACAGGACTGTTGGTTGTACTGTCAGCCAGCTCTCGGATCTCCAGGTGCTGCTTTTAAATGCCAGGTCGGTTGCTAATAAAAAACCCCCTTCTCCATGATTTGATTGTGGAGAGGGGCGCCGATCTTGCATGTATTACCGAGACCTTGGTGGGTGAGCGGGGAGGAGTTGCTCTTTCCCAGCTGTGCCCACCTGGGTATTCGGTGCAGCACTGTGGTAGATCTGAGGGCCGGGGAGGTGGGGTTGCTGTGGTCTATAGGAGTTCTTTCTCTCTCACCAAGCACCCTGTCCAGATGGCGACTGGTCTGGAATGTCTTCATATTGTGCTGGGCCAAGGAGACAGACTGGGAATACTGCTGGTGTACTGCCCACCTTGCTGCCCAACGGCTTCCCTAGCTGAGCTGACAGAGATAGTCTCGGAGGTATTGTTGAGGTCCCCCAGACTTGTGGTACTGGGGGATTTCAACATTCATGCCGAGACTGTCTTGTTTGGGGCGGCTCAGGACTTCATGGCCTCCATGACAACCATGGGGCTGTCTCAAATTGTTACTGGCCCGACGCATGTATCAGGACATACTCTTGATTTGATCTTCGCCACTGGTCATGGAGATGGTGATCTGAGGGTGGGGTATTTTTCATCTACTCCATTGTCATGGACAGATCACTGCTTGTTGAGTTTTAGACTCACAACAGCCCTTTCCCTCTGCAGAGGTGGGGGACCTATTAAGTTGGTCCGCTCCCGGAGGCTTATGGATCCTGTAGTTTTCCAGAGGGCTCTGGGGTTTTTTCCGGCTGATAGTACTGGCGTGCTTGTCGAGACCCTGGTCGATCTGTGGAATACGGAGATGACTCGGGCCATTGACGTGATCGCTCCCATGCGCCCCCTTCGGTGCAAAACTCATACAGCACCGTGGTATACCCCGGAGCTGAGAGTGATGAAGCAAGAGAGAAGGGGGCTTGAGTGCAGGTGGAGGCGAACTCCTGACGGATGTAGTCGTTCTTTGGTAAGTGCTTCCACTAAGTTGTACGTAAAAGCGGTTAGGGCGGCAAAAAACTCTTATTTTGCTGCCACTATTAGATCATCTCTTTGCCGCCCAGCGGAGCTATTTAAGGTGGTACGAGGGCTTTTACATTCTGGCCCTCCTGATACTAAGGAAACATCGGAAGCCCGCTGCAACAAATTTGTGGAGCACTTCCAAGAAAAGATTGAATGCATCCGTCGGGACTTGGACTCTGATATTATGACAGTTGAATCCATTGAGGTGTCCAGAGCACGGCCTTGTCCTTTATTATTGGATGAGTTTCAGTTGGTGCAGCTCGAGGAAGTGGACAAGGTACTTGGAATGATGCGGGCGACCACGTCTGCTCTGGACCCTTGCCCATCTTGGCTGGTGAAGGCTGGCAGGGCTGTAACCACCGGCTGGGCCAAAGAGGTGATAAATGCCTCCTTGAGAGAGGGAGTAGTCCCTGGTAGTCTCAAGGAGGCAGTAGTGAGACCTCTTTTAAAGAAACCTTCTTTGGACCCAGATGTTTTGAACAACTATAGACCGGTGGCTAATGTCCCTTTTTTGGGCAAGGTTTTGGAGCGGGTCGTCGCCACCCAGCTCCAGGCGCTTTTGGATGAAACCGATTATCTGGATCCGTTTCAATCTGGTTTTAGGTCCGGTTTTGGCACTGAAACAGCCTTGGTCGCCCTGTATGATGACCTTTGTCAGGAGAGGGACAGGGGGAGTGTAACCCTGTTGATTCTCCTTGATCTCTCAGCGGCGTTTGATACCATCGACCATGGTATCCTTCTGGGGAGGCTCGCGGAGTTGGGAGTTGGGGGCACTGCTTGGCAGTGGCTCTGCTCTTACTTAGCGGATCGTCGCCAGAAGGTAGTGCTTGGGGAACATTGCTCGATACCCTGGACTCTCCATTGTGGAGTCCCTCAGGGATCAGTTTTGTCCCCCATGCTTTTTAACATCTACATGCAGCCTCTGGGTGCGGTCATCAGTTTTGGAGTGCGTTGCCATCAGTACGCTGATGACACGCAGCTCTACTTCTCCTTTTCACCTTCTTCAGGTGAGGCTGTCGATGTGCTAAGCCGTTGCCTGACCGCGATAATGGACTGGATGAGAGCTAATAAACTGAAACTCAATCCAGACAAGACCGAGACGCTGTTGGTGAACTCTTTTTCTGCCCAGATGGTGGATGCCCGACCTGTTCTAGATGGGGTTACACTCCCCTTGAAGGAACAGGTTTGTAGCTTGGGTGTCCTTTTTGACCCTTCCTTGTCACTTGAGGCTCAAGTGGCCTCGGTGGCACGGAATGCGTTTTACCATCTTCGCTTAGTCGCCCAACTACGCCCCTATCTGGACAGTGAAGATTTCGCCTCAGTTGTTCACACTCTGGTAACCTCTAGACTGGATTACTGTAATGCGCTCTACATAGGGCTGCCCTTGAAGACAGTTCGGAAACTACAGCTAGTGCAAAACGCAGCAGCCAGGCTGCTGACGAGGACCAATCGGTCCGCGCATATAACACCTGTCCTGGCCCGTTTGCACTGGCTACCTATTTGTTTCCGAGCCAGATTCAAGGTGTGGGTTTTGACCTATAAAGCCTTACACGGTGTGGGACCGCAGTACCTTGTGGAACGCCTCTCCTGCTATGAACCTACCTGTCCACTTCATTCAGTATCTAAGGCCCTCCTCCGGGTACCAACTCATCAAGATGCCCGAAGGATTACTGCTAGATCTAGGGCCTTTTCTGTGGTGGCCCCCGAATTGTGGAACAGCTTACCATACGCCTGGCGCCTACGGTATTTTCTTTTAGGCGCCAGGTTAAGACCTGGCTATACTCCCAGGCATTTTAATGTTTAATGTTAATGTTTAATGTTTAATTGTCCGTCTTAATGTTTTAAATTTTCTTGTTATTTGAAATGGATTTTATTGTAACATTGTATTTTAACTCTGTTTTGTACACCGCCCAGAGAGCTATTTGCTATGGGCGGTTTAAAAATGAAATGAAATAAAAAAGATAAAAAAAATTCTCTCAAATTTCAACTCCCTCTGCTTTTCTTTTTCTTCCGTTTCAAAGACCCTCTGCTTGTCTTTTTCCTCAGCCTCCCTCCTCAATCTCTCAGTTTCCAACTCCCTCTGCTTGTCTTTCTCTGCACCTTCCATCCTCAATCTCTCAGTTTCCAACTCCCGCTGTTTTTCTTTCTCATCAGCCTCCCTCCTCACTCTCTCAGTTTCCAACTTTAACTTCTCTCTCAAATACTCTATATAAGTGGGATTGCTTGAATACCCTTCTGGGGTCTCTTCCCTGACAGGTTGTTTTTGCTGGGCAGTTGCAAATCCTATAAGTGCTACCCTCAATTCGTCTACTCCTTTACCCTCGTGAGGTAAATTGAATGTTATGCACTTCTCCACCAGCTCCTCTCTTTTCATCTTTATATATTCAGCCATGGTGTTTGAGTTCACTCACTCTTTGCCAGTCACTCTTTGCCAGTCACTCTCACAAGTAATCTTTATTTGTTATTTCTGTTTGCCACACCACTGTTTAGGGACTCTCTATTTCGTATCTGGACTCTCTTTTGTTCGTATCCCACCGCTACAGCCAACACCTGTGACACCCTTCCCTGGCTCTCCCTGTCAGGTTCCTACCTGCTCGTGGCTACTGCCTTTCACTAGGCACCACCAGGGACTCCACCAGCCTGGACTGTCCTTTTTTATGGTTTCTCTCTCCGCTCTAGCACAGATCTCAATAGATTCCCCTGCTAGGCAGCACCACCAGTCACGTTCTACAACCAATGTTCCCAGAGACCTTGCCTGAGTCTCTCTCTCCGGTTATATTCGTGACTGCATGCTTATGCTGTTCCAACCCCCTTGTATCAATGCAGATAACTCATAACTCGGGGTTGCTCTGGATACTTATAATGTTATCTTCTCCTCTTCACCGCTGCCACCATTTGTTACTGTTTCCCTTCAGCCTTGGTTATTACCTTACCCTCCCTTCTGGTCTGTGAAACCCCAGCCAAGGATCAGGCCTTCGGTAAACCAAATATAGTTTTTATTAAATAACATTAATAACAAGATAACTTTGATAATGATCTACAAGCTTATGGTTTCATCTATTACTGTGATATTTGACTTATTACTAATCCGAACTCCACCTCCCTCTTTCTCCACACTCTCCTGACATACACCAACTCACACCCACCTCCCAACTCCACCAAAACAACCCACTAACGTCCACACAACACCTCTCAAACAACCCACCAACGTCCACCCAGATTCAACTGTCATCCTTCCATTTATACTCTCAGCCATCCACTCAGCCAATCATCCAGCATTCTACTGCTCATTTACTGCCCCCTCCTCTTTCATTCCACTTACCACATATCTTCTATACAAACAGCACTTACCATATATACATTAATACAGGAACATCACAAGGGCCTCCTGCAGATACCATCTTATCAGGAGGCCCATTCTGCACAAGATAGGAAACAGACCTTTAGTGTGGTGGCACCTACCCTGTGGAATTCCCTCCCCTTAAATATTAGACAGGCACCATCTCTGTTATCTTTTCAGTGCCTATTAAAGACCTTCCTCTTTCAACAAGTCTTTTAAGTTGAGACCTATCCCAGTCTGTGTCTGTGTTGGAACTGCTTTTTAATATGTTTTTAAACCTTCTTTTTTAAAATGTTTTTAATCGTAGAAGATTTTTTTTTAAGAAATGTTTTTAAAGACGTTTTGTTTTAATGTATTTTAAAGTTTGTTTTTGTGATATTTTAAAGTTTTTAGTGCTTTTGTTTGCCGCCCAGGGCTCCTGCTGGGAGGAAGGGCAGGATATAAGTCAAATAATAGATAGATAGATAAATAAAGTTGGATTCCTGCATCAGGTAAGGAGTTGGACTCTACAGCCTTATAGCCCCTTTCCAACTCTACAATTCTATGAATCTAGGATAATAAAACAGCCTGTTGGATCAGGCCTAAGGGGGCCCATCTAGTTCAGCATATCCTGTTCTCCCAGCGGCCAACCAGATGCCCCAACTGGAAGCCTGCACGCAGGACCCGAGTGCAGGAGCTGCGCTCTCCCCTCTTCCGGTTTCCAGCAACGGTTTTCAGGCGCGCACAGCCTCGCACTGTGGAGGCAGAGTCATCTTCATGGCCTTCTCCTCCATGAAAGGAGAACACAACCCTGTAACCTTTTACACAGCAAAAGTTGGGGGGTGGGGGTCCCGCTATTCGTGCCCACAGCGCAAGAGCGCCCTCCAATAATGGGTGACATCGGGGAAGCATCGCAAACCACTAATAAAGCGGAATGATGTTTGGACGGTCTCATATAAATCAACCACAAATCTTCTGCAATCGCACCCGCGCCCAGGCAGCTCACCAGAGCCCCTCATCTTGCATACTGTGGCTGTCTAATTTGGGGGTCGCTACGGTCGGGAAGCCAGGGAACGGGGCCCGGCCTTTAAAGGGTGGCAGGCAGCTCGTCGCCGGCTTCTCCCGTCCACTGGAAGGAGGGCTTCGAGACTGGGCACAGGGGAGCTGAGCCGACCTGGCCCTGACCCCGGAAGGCCCTTTGCACGTGCCCAGAGGCACTCCACCGTCCCTTGGCAGGCACCAAAGACGCCCCGAAATCCAGCCCTCAGCCAAGCTGCAGCAAAGGGGGCTGTCCGGGCGCCCCGGGCTGCCTGTTGACCGCGGACCGGCTCCCCTCCCTTTCTCTCCGGCGGATTACACCGGGCGCCAGCACAAGGGTCGCCCAAAGGAGGAGGGAGGACGGGCACCGGAGCCCCCGTCTGGAAGCCGAAGCCCCTCCTGTCCTCGGAGCAGAGGAGGGGGCGGGCGGCAGGAAAAGCCCGGCAGGGGGAGGGCAGGCACGAGGTACCTCACCCCCACCCCGCCCTTTCTCTCTCTCTTCCTCCTCCGTCTCTTCCTTCCGTCCTTCCTTCGCGGCTCGCCCCGCCCCGCCGCGCCGCACAGCCAAGCCCGGCCTGGCCTGTCTCCTCCTTCCGCCGCCGCTTCCCGCCCTGCCCCCGCGCCCGCGCCCACCTCGCCCTCTGGTCGCCTGCCCTCCTGACCCCCCCTCGCACGCCAGTAATTCGCCCTCTCCCCAAATCTCTGGGATTCCCCCCTTCCCGACCCTCGGCGCCAGTATCGGGCTGTAGCCCCCACGGCCTCCCTCCAATGCTTGCCCCTCCGCAGCCCCCCCGCGCCGCCAAAACTGAAGCCCCACGTCCCCTCCTCCTTTCTCCAGCCTCCGACCCCCCCGTCGCACCCACCCGGCCCCCGTGCTAGAGGCGCCCCCTCCATCCATCAACCCTTCCGCGCGCCCCGCCCCCTCCCGCCATGGAGTCCCAGTGCGATTACTTCATGTATTTCCCGGCCGTCCCTTTTCCGCCGCGGGAGGTGCTGCTGGGGGAGCCGGGCCGGTATCGGGCCCTTCCCCGTCGGAACCACCTTTACCTGGGCGAGACGGTCCGCTTCCTGCTGGTGCTGCGGTGCCGGGCGGGGGGCGCCCGTCCGCCGTGGGGGGAGCTGGCCGGCTCGCTCTCGGCCCTGGCCAGCGTCAGCCCGGGGGGGAGCCTGCCCGGGGACCACGGGGGGGACGAGGCGCCCCTGGCGGAGGCGGAGCAGGAGGACGGCGGGGAAGCGGAGGAGGTGGCGATGGCGGGCAGCTCGGGAAGCAACGGGAGCCTCTTCCGGGACTGCAGGGCCCTCCTGACCCACGGCCACGGCCCCCTCGGGAGACCCGCGGCAGGGGTAAGGCCAGGACCGGATGGCGGCGGGCGATTCAGAACAGAGAGGGGCATCCTGACGCCTCAGCCTCCCTCCCTCTGCAGGTGCCCATGGAGGAGCCCATTGTCTCCACCGACGAGGTGATTTTCCCACTCATGATTTCCTTGGACAAGTTGCCCACCACCACCATCAAAGCCAAGGTAAGCCCCAGACTGGGCCACACAATCAGACACCCCCCCCTTGGGACAGGAGCCCCACACAGACCCACCCGCTTCTCTCCCCAGATTGTGGTGACGGTTTGGAAACGAGACCAGGAAAAGCCAGAGGTGCAGGAACGCGGCTACCTCAGCGTCCTGCAGGATCGAGCCCCATCACAAACCTTTAGAGAGGAACAGGGCGCCTTCAAGGCACAAGGTCAGGTGCAAGCACCCAGATACCCTTCAGCACTGGTGGGGCAGAGGGCTGTCCCCCAAGTCAGAGGGGCCTGCCAGCCAGGCTCTGCCAGTCCTGCACTGCCAGGGCGGTTTTTTTGGCCACCTTCAGTTTTGCCTCCTGGGTTGCCCAGCTGGGTGCTAAACTAAACCTTCATCAAGAGTGAGGGTGTGCAATTGTCTGACCTTTGAAAAAAAAAAACCCACAGTGAGCACCATGCTGACCGTCCTCCCCCCGCCAGAGCTGAAGTGCCAGCCGCTCAACGTTTCAGGGAAACACGTGATGGTACTGAAAGGTGCGTGGTCAGCAGCAGGGGGCGGGGGCTGTTTGGAAAAGTCTGCATTGCCTGAGTGCAGGGAGAGCTTGGGACAGTGGCAAGATTTAGGGGTGCTGCCTCTCCATCTTCTGAGGATCTCCTCCAACCTGCCCCATAGGTTTTTCTCAAACCCCCTCCCCAAATGGAGGAAGGTGCACCCTCCCCATGCTCCTGTGTGCAGACTGCATTGGGTGCAAACAGAAATGGGTGAACCAAATATACACACGCACACACATTGTCTCTGTGGATCACATGATCTCACCCCCTTTTTCTCTGCACACACCCCTTGCCCTCCCCCAACCCCAGTTTTGAATGCAGCCTCCCAGGAGGAGCTGTGCGTGTGGGACGTGCGGATCCTCCCCAATTTTAACACCAGTTACCTCCCCATGATGCCAGATGGGTCCGTCTTGCTTGTTGATGATGTCTGGTAAGGAAAACTGCTGGTGGCAGGTGAGCTGGAGCGGGGGTAGGGTGGCACTAGTTGCTCCCCCGCCTGCCGGTCTGGCCTGGAAAGGCCTTCCTTTCAGGGCAAGCGGCTTCTGACGAGGGCCTGGCCTTATTCTGGATGCCACAAATGGCCTGCTTTTGAAAATGGCGCAAATGAAATGCAGCCACTCCCAGTTTTCCTTCTCAAATTTCTCTCCAAACACGGAAGCTTGTAGGGTGGATTCTGACAGATAGCACCTTTCCCCAGCAGGTCTTGGTTGGTTTCGGTGGCTCCATGTGTTGGGAGATCACTAAACTTATTCCCTTGAAGGACTCCACTGCACAGCTATGGATCAATCAGCCCTGTGCTGCTTCTCCAGTAAATGTTGGCTGTGTTTGTGTGTTGGACACCTTCAGAGGAATAAATTCCTGGGATGGGATGGAAGCTGCCTAGGTCTCCGGGCAGGGAGATGTCTTTGTCCTTGCACTGCTTCTAAAATATGCTCAAAACAGGGCTACAAGGGATCTCCAGGGAAGGGAAGTGTTAAATGAGAGTGCACACCTTGTCTTGACAGTATTGCAGGAGAGGACTTGAGCTGAAGAGATGTGTTCATGGCAGCAGGCAGGTGGGACACCTCTGCCTTGCTGTAAAGAGGCAGAGAAAGCATTTCCTAAGTGGGAGGGGGCACAGGCCCGGACCACTCCCTGGCAGGCCTTGCATGTGGTGCTAAGAGGACTCATGTAGGGCCATGGGGGCACAAAGAGGAGGAGGGTGTCGGAATTGCTCTCTATTGAGATGCGTAGCAAAGTTGTGTAGCACTGCGGAATGGAGAGTATTGAGCGAGCTTAGTGTGTGTGTATGAATCTTTGCTAAGATTCTACCTTCCCTGCAAATTAGTCAGACAGAGACTTTAAGCTTTAAAATAAGAAACAACTACTTTATTCTGGAAGTACATGCTTGATAGGAAAGAGTTCTATATCTAGCTAACTGGCTATGCTGGAGCAGCCTGCACTGGTCCCAGTGCTGGCCCTCATCCTGGTTGAGAGGAGAGACAAAGAGAAGATGTCTGCTTCCCTCTCAAAAGAGAACACAGAGAATGGTGGGAAGGAATTGGGATCAACATGCCTTTGCTTATCAGCCTAGCAGGAAGAGAAGAGACGGCAGAGGATCAAAGGGATAGGGATAGCCTCAACCAGCAAGAGGTCTAGCTCCCTAGCTACCCTTATTAACCCCACGCAGCCTCAACCCACAAAGTTGGAGTTGAACCTCATATATTCCAACAGAGGGGACAAGTCTGGGCCAAGGCCATGGCTTATGCCGCTGACGGGTGCGAAGGAGGAGCAGCCCAGACAGTGCACCGATTTGGCTGTGCTGGGGTGTGGGATGACAGAGGCAGTGTCTTGGGCTGTGGGAAGGGGGCTTTCCTCCTCTCTTCACCCCTCTTTCCCCTTCCCTCCCTCCCCAGCCATCAATCAGGAGAAGTTTCTATGGCCTCCTTCTGCCGGCTCCCCTCTGCTACCTCGACCTGCCCTTGCTCCCTCCGTGCCCTCGAGGAGCAGAACTTCCTCTTCCAGTTGCAGGCCCCGGAGCAGCCCCCTGACAGCACCAAGGAGGTGGGGGTCAGCAGGGCCTTGCTGGGGCACTGAGGAGGGAGGGGAGGGCTTGAGCTCCATACATGGGTTGCTGGCCCCTCAGGGCATGCTGGGGGAGGGGGAGCCACGGATGGGGTACCCTGGGAGAAGCAATATGTGGGGAAGAGGCAGGATATGCAGGGCTGTTCAGTATGTCCGTCAGACATTCTCCCGTCAATCACAGGGCCTAGAGGTGCCTCTCGTCGCTGTGGTGCAGTGGTCGACTCCAAAGCTGCCCTTCACCACCAGCATCTATACCCATTACAGGTAAGAAGCCTTCTGTTCCTAGCTGTCTCCTGCCCCCCGCAGCCCCTTCCCCAAAGACTCCTGCTCCTCCCCCCCCCCCCCGGTGCTGCTTCTCAAGCCATAATTAGATGGAGGGTGACCAGGGCAGGCTCCTCTTCATGCCCTGTGGGACAGAAGGCTCCGGGAGGCAGAGTTGTGCCTGGAAATGATGCACACTGTGCGAATAGACCCTCAACATGGGGTGGGCGGGCAGGCGGGCGAGATTCCCCTGAGAGCATATTGGGTGACAGTCCGCCTCAGCTTTGTGACTTCTGCTTTGGAGGGATGAAAAGGTAGCCCCACTACCTCTCCTGCCATGGCTGCAAATGCCTGGGTGCTGCTTGTGCCTCCTCCCGAGCCCCATGAAATGCAAGTGGTTTTCCAGCCATGCTGGGGAGACTTGGCAAGGCTTTGCCTTCCCAATAATTATCTTTCTTTTTCACTCACTCAAACATACACAGTTCTTTTGGCTTCATGGAACAAGAGTGTTTTCCAGACATGACATTTCTGCTGCTTCAGCAGTTGGGCAGGGGGGAGGGAGGCATTCAAGAGTGGGAGGCCACACTCCCAAGTTGTGACATCAGCTTTGGACCTTCCTATGCTCAGCTCTGCTAATGCAAGCGGCCCTGGCCCGGCCCCCAGTTTGGAGCAGACTGAGGAGACTGAAAGGGTCAAGCAGTTAAAAGAAACGTTGGATCGATTCAGTCCTCAGCTGAAGCCTTAAATGAGGGTGAGGGGGTTGATTTGTGCTGTTCACATTGGATAAGGGGTTGATGCTGGTGAAACCTTTGAACAATCCAGCTCAGAAGAATATCATGAGTAGCCAAAGGGGAGTCAGAAGGAGCCAACTGAAAAGGAGCCAACTGAACAGGAGCCAAGCGTTTGGTCACATTGCAGGCTGACTGCAGCAGTTAGTGACTGGGGCCTGGTGCAGTTGGCTTGATGTCCACCCACTTTGCAGAATAGGCATGTCTAATTAATACATACAGCTTGTATTTCTGTTAAAGATTTACTCCTTGGCCCCTCGGTTTCTTGCAGTCGTGGAAAATGAGTTTCGCAAAACTTTAAGGAAATATTGGATCTCTGGCTGTGGTGTATTAAAGTTCCCAGGATCTTAATGTCTCTTATGAGAGAGGCTGAATGGTGCTTTTCCTTTCTTTTTTTTGGGGGGGGGGATTCTTAAGGAGGAAAAAAGTTCCCTCTTTTTTTTAATTGTCCAGAAAAGAAATTTAGCACAGAAGGTTTTTCTTGCTGCTTATTTCCATATAAATGTATTTCTGTGCAGCTGTTGCTACAAGAGGACAGTCAGGAAAAAGGCAGCAATGTTATTTTCGGGATGCTGTGCTAGACTCCGACTGAGCCAGGGTATCCAGATACACCTACAGCATTTTTTGTTGGGAGGGGGAGGAGGGTGTCACTCCTCCACCCTCACCTTTCTGGGGGTCTCAGATATTTCTGCTGCCACACAGGCCACAGGATGGTGAACATTGTCTCCTCTTCCCCAGCGCGTGGTGTCACACGTGGCCTCTCTGCTTTTGTCCCCAGAGGTGAAGGAGTCCTTCATGCCCTGGTGGGGTGTGGGGTGGAGGAGGACACACATGCGCACACACACATTCTGCCCCTGACCCTCTCTGTGTTCCAGTGCCCAGCCTGACCCTCCTTCTTGTCCTTTAGACTACCCAGTATCCGCCTGGCCCGCCCCCGCTTTGTGATGACGGCAGAATGTGAGTCGCCGGTTGCCTTGCACCGCCGCTTCACAGTCACCTACACCCTCATCAACAACCTGCAGGACTTCCTGGCTGTGCGCTTGGTGTGGACACCAGAGAGTGCTGCCGCTGGTGAGTGGCCAGGAAAAGAGGCAGCATGCCTGTGGGGTGTGAGGGAGGAAACCATAGGGTGTGCAAGGGACAAGGAGGAGGAGGGATCCACCACTCTGTGCCCTGGGAGATGGTGATGGGTTGAGCATTAAGAAGTGTGCAAGAAATCAGCAGTTGATCTGTGGCAATTGGCCACGCTAACGAGGAAGAGAGCCTCTGTGTGCGCGCGTGACTGCCAGGTGGTGGTGGGTTGTGGAGGCCCAGCAGAAGGGGCTGCCTCTTATCCCCCTGCCGCCTGGGGGCTTCTCTGGGGCATTTGGTTTGCTCCTGGGCATGACCACACCCCAGTAGGACAGTGCCACCTTTCCTGCTGCCTGCATCCTGCCTCTGGCCCCTTCAGGCAAGAAGCTCTCCCATGAAGAACGACGTGCTGTCCAAGATGCTCAAGACTCCATTGTCTGTCACACACCCCTCAACAACTTGGGGTTTTCCCGAAAGGGCAGCGCCCGCACTTTCCGTGTCACTTTCCAGGCCCTGCGTGCTGGCTTGTACGAGGTAAAACACATGCGCACGCCTGCAGCAGCGCATGCCTGCACTAGGCACTTGCGCTCTGTGGATTCCTCTTGTGCTGCACAGCCAAGGATGCATCTGATGCTGATCCCCTCTTTCGGGGGTCCCCACCCTGCAGGTGGACAGCCCCATTTCAGTGGCTGAAGGGCCCTTTGCAACCACACAGGGCCCTTCGCCCTCAGCACATGGTATAGGGTGGAGACGGATGGGGGTGCTGGAAAAGGTGCTTCAGGCTCTGGCGGAGCCTGTTTCTGGGAGTGGGGCTTGCCAGCCGGCCTTGTGTCAGCAGTGAAGCTTGGCTGCTTCTGGGTGCTGATCAACATCCCAGGAATTCCTTCTGAATTTGGAGGTTTAGAAAGAGCTGCCCTCCCAGGCTCTGCCCTCCAAAGGACGCCAATCACCTCCCAGCATCTCCGTGGCTGTGCTGCATTGAGAGCCGCAGGCCGCCCCCTCTCTCCCTCTCCCCCCACCCCGAAGCTGTCCCAGCACATGAAGCTGAAGCTGCAGTTCACCGCGAGCGTCTCCAACCCGCCCCCAGAAGCCCGGCCAGTCTCCCGCAAGAGCAGTCCCAGCAGCCCGGCCGTCAGGGAGCTGGTGGAGCGTCACCAGGCCAGCCTGGGCCGCTCCCAGAGCTTCTCCCACCAGCAGCCGGCCCGAGGGCACCTCATGAGGTGGGTAGCGAGGCAAGGCCTTTCCCGCGCCTGCCTCTGGGGTAGGGCTCATGGCAGGCGCTGGCCCCGGCTTCTCCGCCGCGTGCAAATATGGGAGGGGTTTGGCCAGCTCCTGCCCCCCCTTAGGTGTCTGTCCCCCCTCCCCAGGTCAGGCAGCGTCATGGAGCGCCGAGCCATCACTCCGCCCGTCGGCTCCCCTGTTGGCCGCCCCCTTTACCTTCCTCCAGACAAGGCGGCGCTGGCCCTCGACAAGATTGCCAAACGCGAGTGCAAAGTGCTGGCGATCACGCCCGTCACATGAACTGGGAGCAACCCCACCCCGCAAAGTTGAGATGCTGCATCTGCCTTGCATAAGAACAACACCGCACCCCCCGTGGAAATGCCTCTGTGCTGCTGCCGCAGCCATGTTGCTCCCCAGAATCCCCCAGCATGCGCGCCCCCCTCTCCACAGGCTCCTGGCCCCCTCCTGACAGGAAACAGTCCCTCCACTCGCTTCAGGGCAATTCCTTCTCCCCAGCATTCCTTTTACCTCAGTTTAGGGGGCTGTGCCTCTTCCGCCTTCCCTCTAGGGCAAATGGAGAGCTCCCCCCCATTTACTGCCCAGCATGGTTTCCTTCATTCTGAGGGCAAGAACAGGGTTCAAAATGGAGGCGCCCCCTGTCTTGGGGGGGGGCACACACCACTGTTTACTGTGCAAATGAGGGCAAGCCCCAAAGCCAAACAGCGGGGGTGGGGTTTTCCTCTTCTCCCCCCTCCCCAACTGCCTGATGGTGCGAGTCAGCAGCTCTGGCCCCCACCTGAAGGTATGGTGTTACTCAATGGACTGTGCTGCCCCCTGCTGGTAGAGGGGCACCTTTGCCACTGCTGCCCTTCTGTCATGCCAAATTGTGCCACTTTCTTAGGCCTGGGAAGAGGACAGATTTCCTCCCCCAGAGATGAAAAGCAACTGACGTCCTTCTACCACCCCCACCCCCTTCTTCACACTGGAGGCTGCCACATCTGCCAAGGGGGGCACAGAGGCAGGGCAGGCCTCCATTCCACCCCTTCTCTCATCTCAGGCAAAAGTGCACATCCCATTGCACTTTATTAATTTAATTTTATTATTTATATTTTTTTTATTTGCCTCCGAAGCAGCTCCAACTGTGTGTGTGTTTGTGAATAAACTGTGCTGGCTAGAAAACAGGCTAATACGTCTCTGCAGGTGTCTCTGGTGCTGAGGGAGGAGGGATCATGACATGGGGGCTACGGGGCATGGAGCAAGACTCACCTAAAGAGGTAGCTGCTTAGCCCTTTGCCCCCCACACACACACACACTCAGGAATCAGATCAACAAGCTGCTTGCTGCTGTGCAGAATGTGGGACGCCCCAGCCCCCTGTGGTGACAGGGAAAGGAGTGGCAGTGTGGGTGGGGCACTGAAAGACCAAGCAATAGTGATGGACAAGGCAGGTAAGAAAGAGTGTAGACCACCACCACCCAGCCAAGAGCAATGCTGCAGCCATTTTTGCTCCATAGAAAAAAACTCTTTCCTTTGGCATTAAATGCCCTTCCCAGCACAACGCTGGAAGAGAACCAGGCATACAAGGCAGGCAGGGATGTTCACCCTCTGGAAAGCCAGCCAGCCCTAGTCCACTCAACTGTGAAGTTCACTGGGTGATTTTAGACTAGCCACCATCTCTCAACCTAACCTACCTCATATGGCTGTGGTGAGGATAAAAACCATGTATGTTGGGTTATCGAGAAGCCTGAGCCCTCCAGTGTTGCTGAACTGCAACTCCCACCAGCCTCAGCAAGCATGGCCAGGGATGGTGGGAGTTGTAGTCAGCAACATCTGGAAGGCCAGATGTTCCCCACACCTGATGTATGCCACCCTTGCATCAACACCCCCTCCCTTCCTACACCCTGCTTGGGGGTTGCTCTGCACTGTGGGTTCTCTCCACCTTTTGGCTGGAGGTGCATCCCCCATAGAATAGTAGAGTTGGAAGGGGCCTACAAGGCCATCAAGTCCAACCCCTTGCTCAATGCAGGAATCCAAATAAAATCCTTGAGTAGTCAGACAGCTGCAGAGGACAGCAGAAGAGCAGGCTGAGCTGTGGAGACCAGGGAGCCAGCCACATTCTGCTTGGGGGGTGGGAAGGGGCCATTCGGGCCAAGTCAGACCGGCTGCGCTCATTATCCTGGCCAATGCAGGCACCTCAAAAGGAGAACTGTAGTGGACATGGAGAGGGATGTCATATAAAGAACAAGCACACCCCCACTGCCCACCCACAGCACCCTTAGCAATACGGGTGCTCCTGCCCCGCCCCGATGCAGCAAGGTAGTTGTCTAATTCTTAAAAGGGTGTAACATCCACCCAATTCCTCCTGCTGGGCTGCAGAAGAGACCTGGGCTTTCTATAGCTTCGGGTAGGAAGTGGCGGCCCCCTCCCCCCATAGAGGATCAACATTTACAGGCCAACCTTTCTGGTCAAATTATCCAAAAGTGGCTGCTGACAAAAATACGTCTTTATGGCACCCGTTGGAGGGGGGTGGAGGGACTGTTCCCTGTAGCCAGAGCCCAGGAAAATCCAGACAATATTTTGAAGGTAAGTGATGAGTTCTAGAATGACGTTTGCCAAGCAGCCAGACCAAGAGGGTCATAGTTGCTTTTTTAAAAAAAAACTTTATTCCAAGTGATACAGCTGTCATGCCACAGCTGTATGTATTAAACTCCTGTTGGGGCAAAGCCCTTTAACAGTATGTGCAACACACCCCAGTGAGCCATCCAGCCGCCACACACAGGCATGTGTAACCCCATGGGATGAAGCCCCCCCCAATACCCACACCCGAAGGGGCTTTTGTCCTGCATTCCAGCTCTCTCCTCTGCCTCAACCAGCTGGCCCAAGTCCCAGCAGGCAAGTCAAGCTCAGACAATCACTGGCTCCCGGATGCCGTTCTGCCTCTTCACCACAAACAGCTTCTGGCCAGAGATGGTCACAAGGTAGGAATGTTCCCCAAACACCACTGGGGGGGCCAGAGAGAAAGAGAGCAGGCTGTTAGAAAAGAGTACTCCCAGGCAGGCATTTGGGGTGCCCCCCTTTGCTTCCCCCAAGAGAGAGGAAGCCGCCTCACACCAAGCCAGACCATTTGGCCCACCTCAGCCAAGGCCATCTGCTATACGAACTGGCAAGACGGTCTCAAGCAGGGCGGGGGCAGGGCTTTCCCAGCTTACTTAAACCTACTGGGGACTGGACCTGATACTTCTACATGCAATGCAGGTGTTCTCCCACTGAGCTACGCCCCCCAACAAGACTGCTGCTTGTTGATAGCTGCCCAGGGGCTGCCACGGGAACTGGCCCTCCTCCCCCCGCCCAAGACCTGCCGGGGGCTCAACCCCTCCCTTGAGGCTCCTGTACTGCGCCCCTTCCCCAGAATGTTGGAGAAGCTGACCCCCCTGAACGGGCGCTTCGTCCCTTGCGGGTTGGGGGCTCTGATCAATCTCCACCGTCAGTATCTGAGCACTAAGCAGCCTCCGATGAGGCCGAGGGCGCGGATGAAGAAACCTGGACCTCCTCTCCTTCACCCCACCCCCTCGGCCTCCTCCTCCTCACCGGAGATGCGTCGGAAGGGCACCTCAGGGCCGCGGGGCAGGCGGAAGGCGCAGGCCGTGTTCACCAGCTCCGAGATCACCCCGGCCGTCCGCTCGTCGTTCTCCAGGTCACCCGAAGACTGCGCAGGTAGACAGGAAGAGACAGATGAGAGGAGGAAGAGAGATGAAGAGGAGCCCCCACCCAGCTCCCAAAAGCTCCTACTACTACTGCTAGAGCGGGGAGGGGGAGGAGAAAGAACCGCCTCCCCCGTGGGGAGATACAAGGAGCGGGGGGGCGCGCGTGCGCCTGCCTGCCTCTCCTTCGTCCCCCCACCCGACTCAACGCCCCCTCCCTCGCCCGCCAAAAAGGGGGAGCGGGAGAGACTCGCTCTTACTGCCAGCACCGCTCCGTCGCAGATGACCAGGTATCCGGTCTGGTCCGGGACGCGCTCCAGGCCCTGAGTTAGCGCCACCGTCGCCGCCGCCGCCTGGGGAGGAAGAGGAGGCGATGGGGGGCATGAATTGGACGGGGGGGCTCGTCCCTCGGAGGCCGAGGGGGAGGGAGAAAGAAGGACCCGCCGCCCCTGCCCAAGGGGGGGACCACCCACCATGCTGCGACCCGCCGCCGCTCCTCCAGCTGCTGGAAGCGGCACGGGGGCGTCACGAGACCAAGACCGGTTGAGTCTCTCGCTCGGTGCCACCGCCCCCCGCCCTGACTTCCGGCGGAAACGGAAAGCGAGGTTTGCCGCTGGATCTCTAAGAGCGCCGCTCTAGCCCCCCACCTTTCTGTAGTGAAAGGCCGCTGAGGGGAGGTGGGCGCGCCTCGTGCCCGCGCGGAGCAGCCTTTGCAGCGCTGGGCGGGGAGCCGTCGGGGGTCTCCGTGAGGCGCGTGAACTGTAGGCCACGTTCTTCGGGACGGCTTAGGCCGCAGAAAGCAAAGGGGGAGGCGTTTTTCCCCCCTCCGTAGCGGCCGAATGAAGAAGGGCGTTTAGCCCCACGAGGCCAAAGCGAAGAGGAAGGCTTGAGTCGGGAGTGGAGCGCGTGGGCCAGTCAGCCGGACGGAAGAGCAAAGCGGAAAACGAACGGGCACTCCGCGGAGGGAACGGAGCCCCGCGGGTGCCTTGGGAGCCCTCCCTCGGAGCCGCGGCTGGCGGGCTGTGGTTCAGAGGGTGGGATTTCTGCTCGTCGGTGGGTGGCGGTAACGGGCTTCTTAGGCCTCGCTTCGCCGTTAGAGCCCCGCAAGGAGGAGGCCGGCTCCGTTTTCAGTCTCTGCCCCGGGGGAACCGCCCCCCTCGCTTGCTTACTGCGCTTCGCAAGGCCTCCGTCCCTCTCCCACTGCAAGCTCGCCAATCCGATCTTTTCTTTAACAGGCCATTTATATGCCGCTGAAGGACATCAAAAGAGGCACGAGGAGGAGGGCCGGGGCAAAGGGGGCCCCAGCATCTAGTCCAGCATATCCTGTTCTGTCAGTGGCCAATCAGTTGCCTCTTACGGGAAGCCCACAAGCAGGACCGGAGCGCAAAGAGCGGCGCTCTCCTCTCCTGAGGTTTCCGGCAACGGGTATTCCGAAGTATATTGCCGCCGACAGCGGAGGCACAGCATAGCCAGCATGGCTATTAGCCGCTGATAGCCTTATCCTCCAAGAATGTGTACAATCCTCTTTTACATCCATCCAAGCAGGTGGCCATCGCTAACTCCAGTGGGAGCAAATTCCACTAACTCTGTGCAAAGAAGTCCATTCTTTTGTCTGTCCTGAATTTTCCAACATTCAGCTTCATTGAATGTCCACAAGTTCCAGAGTTATGAGAGGGAGAAAAACTTTCCTCTCTCCACTTTCTCCCTGCCATGCATGATTTTAAACATTTCTATCATGTCACCTCTTACTTTAAACTAAAAAGCTCCAGCTGCTGCAACTGTTCCTCATAAGAGAGTCTGTCATGCCTCTGATTATTCTGGTTGCCCTTTTCTCAACCTTTTCCAACTCTACAATATCCTTCTTGAGGTGCGGCGACCAGAACAGTACATAGTATTCCACATGCAGCCACACCACAGAATTATACATGGCAGTTTTATTTTCAGTACCTTTCCTAATGATCCCCAGCACTGATCTTGTCTTTTTCACAGCTGCTGCGCACTGGGTCAACATCTTCACTGAGCTATCCACTACAATGCCAAAGGCTGGTTCCTGGTTAATCTCCCTCAGTTCAGACCCCATGAAAGTATATGTGAATTTAAGGGGGGGGTTGCCCTAATGTACATCACTTTACATTGAATTGTTTTTGCAATTTGAGAGATCTTGGCACTCCTTGCAAACTTCTATTTAACTACCTTGAACAATTTGATATCATCAGCAAACTTGGCCACCTCACTGCTCACCCCTAATTCTAGGTCATTTATGAACAAGTTAAAAGCACAGGAGGTCCCAATACCAATCCTTGAAGGACTCCACTTTCTACATCCCTCCATTGGGAGAACTGTGAATTTATTCCTACTCTCTGCTTCCTGTTTCCCAGCCAGTTCCTGATCCACAAAAGGACTTCTCTTCCATATGCTGGTTCTTCTGTAGGCTTGGTAATCCCAATACTTTCCAACAGTTTTTCCAGAACGGACGCTAAGCTAACAAAGCTGTATTCCCCCCCCCCACCCGGAAGCATTCATAGCTCCAGTGAGGGACACTGTTGCAGCTGCTTTGGCACCCTTCCTCACTGAGGCAAAAAAAGGGGGGATTATGTTCAGCAATATCAGCTTTAATAGCAAAGGTCCAACAACACATTAGGGCATATACAGCCCCCCAACAGCTGTTATGGGCCCCCACGACAGCCATGCCCACCGTAGGGCAGGACAGCATCAAAGAGGAAGATGCCTGCAAGGATGCAGAGGGCCAGCAGCAGCGCCACAGCCAGGACCACGTAGATGGCGGTAGTGACACCGAAGGCAAAGAGGAAGACGGTGCGCTGGCAGAAGGTGGGATGGCCAGTTGCCTCATAGTCTGGGGGATAGATGGAGTAAACCCACACATTGCCTGTGGGGAGAAATGGGGGATAAGATCACTATGGTTGCGCACTGACATGCACGCACAAGCTCTCAGAACATGGCTGCTTTATGCCAAGGTAGACCCTTCCTCTGCCTAGCTTGGCATTGTCTACACTGACTCCAGTGGCAGAAAAGCACCTTTTCCCAGCAACCCCCCCCCCAGATGCCCTCAGGGAATGACCCTGAGATCGAGGCAGGCTCTGGCTCATCTCTCTGCATTTCTGCAGTACAACACCAAACCCACAGGGATTTTTTAAAGCTATGTTTTTAAATTGCAAATTGTCTTGTGTTTTACCTACAAAAATAAACCTTACTGTAATGCATAGATGTTAGCAGAGACTCTTCATATCTCTCAGGGACATCCAATGAAACTGAATGTTGAAAGTTTCAGGACACACAAAAAAAATCTTTCTCCCCACAACAAATGCATTTTTAAACAATGGAATTTGGCTACCAGCTAGGATTGCACAAAGTCATGGAGGAGGAGAAGGCTATTGATGGCTACTAACCACAGTAGCAAGGCTCTACCTCCACTGGTGGAGGTACTACACCTATGAATACCAGTTTGCTGGGAATTGCAGGTGGGGAGAGTTGCTGTTGCGCTCGGATCTTGCTTGTGGACTTCGCTTGGCATTCCTGAGGAATTGGTTTTCTCTTGGATTTTTATTTTTGGTGCCTCTTGTGTTTGTGGGCTTCACAGACAAGGCATCTGGTTGGCTGCTATGAGAAGAGAGTGCATAAGAACATAAGAAGAGCCTGCTGGATCAGGCCAGTGGCCCATCTAGTCCAGCATCCTGTTCTCACAGTGGCCAACCAGGTGCCTGGGGGAAGCCTGCAAGCAGGACCCGAGTGCAAGAACACTCTCCCCTCCTGAGGCTTCCGGCAACTGGTTTTCAGAAGCATGCTGCCTCTGACTAGGGTGGCACAGCACAGCCATCATGGCTAGTAGCCATTGATAGCCCTGTCCTCCATGAATTTGTCTAATCTTCTTTTAAAGCTGTCCAAGCTGGTGGCCATTACTGCATCTTGTGGGAGCAAGTTCCATAGTTTAACTATGCGCTGAGTAAAGAAGTACTTCCTTTTGTCTGTCCTGAATCTTCCAACATTCAGCTTCTTTGAATGTCCACGAGTTCTAGTATTATGAGAGAGGGAGAAGAACTTTTCTCTATCCACTTTCTCAATGCCATGCATAATTTTATACACTTCTATCATGTCTCCTCTGACCCGCCTTTTCTCTAAACTAAAAAGCCCCAAATGCTGCAACCTTTCCTCGTAAGGGAGTCGCTCCATCCCCTTGATCATTCTGGTTGCCCTCTTCTGAACCTTTTCCAACTCTATAATATCCTTTTTGAGATGAGGCGACCAGAACTGTACACAGTATTCCAAATGCGGCCGCACCATAGATGTATACAACGGCATTATGATATTGGCTGTTTTATTTTCAATACCTTTCCTAATTATTGCTAGCATGGAATATGCCTTTTTCACAGCTGCCGCACACTGGGTCGACATTTTCATCGTGCTGTCCACTCCAACCCCGAGGTCTCTCTCCTGGTCGGTCACCGCCAGTTCAGACCCCATGAGCTTATATGTGAAATTCAGATTTTTTGCTCCAATATGGATAATTTTACACTTGTTTATATTGAATTGCATTTGCCATTTTTCCGCCCGTTCACTCAGTTTGGAGAGATCTTTTTGGAGCTCTTCACAATCCCTTTTTGTTTTAACAACCCTGAACAATTTAGTGTCATCAGCAAACTTGGCCACTTCACTGCTCACTCCTAATTCTAGGTCATTAATGAACAAGTTGAAAAGTACAGGTCCCAATACCGATCCTTGAGGGACTCCACTTTCTACAGCCCTCCATTGGGAGAACTGTCTGTTGATTCCTACTCTCTGCTTTCTGCTTCTTAACCAATTCCTTATCCACAAGAGGACCTCTCCTCTTATTCCATGACTGCTAAGCTTCCTCAGAAGTCTTTGGTGAGGTACCTTGTCAAACGCTTTTTGAAAGTCTAAGTACACTATGTCCACTGGATCACCTCTATCTATATGCTTGTTGACACTCTCAAAGAATTCTAATAGGTTACTGAGACAGGACTTTCCCTTGCAGAAGCCATGCTGGCTCTGCTTCAGCAAGGCTTGTTCTTCTATGTGCTTAGTTAATCTAGCTTTAATAATACTTTCTACCAGTTTTCCAGGGACAGAAGTTAAGCTAACTGGCCTGTAATTTCCGGGATCCCCTCTGGATCCCTTTTTGAAGATTGGCGTTACATTTGCCACTTTCCAGTCCTCAGGCACGGAGCAGGACCCGAGGGACAAGTTACATATTTTAGTTAGCAGATCAGCAATTTCACATTTGAGTTCTTTGAGAACTCTCGGGTGGATGCCATCCGGGCCCGGTGATTTGTCAGTTTTTATATTGTCCATTAAGCCTAGAACTTCCTCTCTCGTTACCACTATTTGTCTCAGTTCCTCAGAATCCCTTCCTGCAAATGTTAGTTCAGGTTCAGGGATCTGCCCTATATCTTCCACTATGAAGACAGATGCAAAGAATTCATTTAGCTTCTCTGCAATCTCCTTATCGTTCTTTAGTACACCTTTGACTCCCTTATCATCCAAGGGTCCAATCGCCTCCCTAGATGGTCTCCTGCTTTGAATGTATTTATAGAATTTTTTGTTGTTGGTTTTTATGTTCTTAGCAATGTGCTCCTCAAATTCTTTTTTAGCATCCCTTATTGTCTTCTTGCATTTCTTTTGCCAGAGTTTGTGTTCTTTTTTATTTTCTTCATTCGGACAAGACTTCCATTTTCTGAAGGAAGACTTTTTGCCTCTAAGAGCTTCCTTGACTTTGCTCGTTAACCATGCTGGCATCCTCTTGGCCCTGGCGGTACCTTTTCTGATCTGCGGTATGCACTCCAGTTGAGCTTCTAATATAGTGTTTTTAAACAACTTCCAAGCATTTTCGAGTGATGTGACCCTCTGGACTTTGTTTTTCAGCTTTCTTTTTACCAATCCCCTCATTTTTGTGAAGTTTCCTCTTTTGAAGTCAAATGTGACCGTGTTGGATTTTCTTGGCAATTGGCCATTTACATGTATGTTTAATTTAATAGCACTATGGTCACTGCTCCCAATCGGTTCAACAACACTTACATCTCGCACCAGGTCCCGGTCCCCACTGAGGATTAAGTCCAGGGTTGCCGTCCCTCTGGTCGGTTCCATGACCAACTGGTCTAGGGAATAGTCATTTAGAATATCTAGAAACTTTGCTTCTTTGTCATGACTGGAACACATATGCGGCCAGTCTATGTCCGGGTAGTTGAAGTCACCCATTACTACCACATTTCCTAGTTTGGATGCTTCCTCAATTTCATATCTCATCTCAAGGTCTCCCTGAGCATTTTGATCAGGGGGACGATAGATCGTTCCCAGTATTAAGTCCCTCCTGGGGCATGGTATCACCACCCACAACGATTCTGTGGAGGAGTCTGCCTCTTTTGGGGTTTCGAGCTTGCTGGATTCAATGCCTTCTTTCACGTATAGAGCGACTCCGCCACCAATACGTCCTTCCCTGTCCTTCCGATATAGTTTATATCCAGGGATAACCGTATCCCACTGGTTTTCTCCATTCCACCAGGTCTCCGTTATGCTCACTATATCAATGCTCTTCTCTAAGACCAAGCACTCCAGTTCTCCCATCTTGGTTCGGAGGCTCCTAGCATTAGCGTACAGGCACTTGTAAGCAGTGTCTCTCTTCAAGGGTCTTTGGCACTTGTGGTTTGGCCTGTGGTAATTTTGCTCTTCTGAATTTATATCCTGTGCCCCTGCTCTCACAATTCCTACTTCTAGGCCTACCCCTTTTAAAATTTCATCATTTCTTTGGTTTTTATCCCAGGGGGGAGGTTTATTCCGAACCGGACCTTCCTCAGCTCCTGTCGGGTTTCCCCCCTCAGTCAGTTTAAAAGCTGCTCTGCTACCTTTTTAATTTTAAGTGCCAGCAGTCTGGTTCCATTCTGGTTCAAGTGGAGCCCGTCCCTTTTGTACAGGCCCGGCTTGTACCAAAATGTTCCCCAGTGCCTAACAAATCTAAATCCTTCCACCCGACACCATCGTCTCATCCACGCATTGAGACTGCAAAGCTGGGCCTGTCTGGCTGGTCCTGCACGTGGAACCGGTAGCATTTCAGAGAAAGCCACCTTGGAGGTCCTGGCTTTCAGCATCCTACCTAGCAACCTAAATTTTGCTTCCAGGACCTCACAGCTGCATTTCCCCATGTCGTTGGTGCCAACGTGCACTACGACCACTGACTCCTCCCCAGCACTGTCTACCAAACTATCTAAACGACGGGCGATATCCGCAACCTTCGCACCAGGCAGGCAAAACACCTTGCGGTCTACACGCCCATCACACACCCCACTGTCTATGTTCCTAATGATCGAATCACCCACTACAAGGATCCCTCCACCCCCTGGAGACATATCCTCGGCACGAGAGGATAGCTGCTCATCCCCCAAGGAATGGGTCCCTTCTAAGGGATCGTTTCCCTCTTCCTCAACTGGATGCTCTCCTTCCCCGAGACCATCGTTCTCCATGATAGCAGGAGAGCTATCATCGCTGGAGTGGGACACAGCTATAATGTCCCTGAAGGCCTCCTCCACACACCTCTCTGCCTCTCTCAGCTTTTCCAGGTCTGCCACCTTGGCCTCAAGGAAATGAAGTCGTTCCCGCAGAGCCAGGAGCTCATTGCACCGAGAGCACACCCACGACTTCTGTCCAACAGGCAGATAGTCGTACATGCTGCAGGCTGTGCAAAACACTGGAAAGCCCCCACACGCCTGCTGGCTTCTTACCTGCATAGTTTTGTTTAAGGACTAGATGAGCCCCCTTGGCCTGATCCAGCAGGACTGTTCTTCTAGTCATTATTAGGACCTCGGAAGTACATCCATTCAAAATTATTTAACACCTTTTACAAAGTCTTTGTTAAGATGTGAAATACAAAGGAATCTGCCTGCTCAAGGCCCTTGGGCAAATACATTAATCGTGTTAACTTGTCACTTTCCACACCCAAAGTATATGCAACTAACTAGTTTTAAAAGAAATTACTGGAAAAAATCTCAACAGAAAGAAACAACAGTTATTTGGGTAGACTGCAGTGTCTGCCACCCTTTAACCCCTAGCTAGTTCTTTGAGGGCCTCGCTTGGGCATTACGAACACCAAAATGGGGGACAGGGAGAAGAGAGAATGAAAGAAAGACAAGGGCAGGGAAAGATAGATATGAAACCCTAATACGGGGGGGGGAATAGATGTTCCAGAGTGTCTACAGGCAAAACTGCAAGAAGCAGAGAATTTATTTATTTATTTTATTTATTATTTCAATTTATATACTGCCCTTAGCAGAATAGCTCTCAGGGCGGTGAACAAACAAGATAAAATACAATATATCATAGTAAAAAATCACAAAAACATGTACAAACAAACAACAGAAAGCACAACAAAAACGAAATACAACACAAATTAAGAAGGATACATGTTAAAAGTAGAAAGATTAAGAAAATTAAAAGATTAAAATGCCTGGGAGCATAAAAAGATCTTTACCTGGCGCCGGAAAGATAGAAGTGTAGGCGCCAGGCGTACCTCTTCGGGGAGGCTGTTCCACAACTCGGGCCCTCCCACCATCTTTTAGGCAGAAAAGCCCACTCACCCACCCTTTGGGAACAACAATGCATTTGTAGAAGGTAAAGGTGCCCCCGCACTTACAGTGCAAGTTGTTTCCGACTCTTAGGGTTACGTCTTGCGACGTTTACTAGGCAGACCGTATATATGGGGTGGGATTGCCAGTTCCTTCCCCGGCCTTTCTTTACCCCCCAGCATATGCCAGGTACTCATTTTACCAACCACGGATGGATGGAAGGCTGAGTGGACCTCGACCCCTTTTACCGGACATTCAACTTCCTCCTTCCATTGGAATCGAACTCCGGCCGTGAGCAGAGCTTCGGAGCTTCGGCTGCGTTACCGCTGCTTACCACTCTGTGCCATGGAGTGGCGGAGTTACTTTGACTTAAACACCCACCTCGCAAGGCGCCTGTTTTGGATTCCCTCATTTAAAACGATTTACTTAAGCCTACAGGGAAGTGCACTTTACATCTAGGGAGGGGCCAGGCCAGGCCAGGGTGCCCCGCCACACACTTCTGGAGGGCAACAGGAGAGATCCCGGTTGGGTGGCAAGCAAGCAGAGGAAGGAAAGGAGGATGGGCAAAGGAACGGGACCTGGCAGGCAGTCAGGGACCGCATGGCGGGTAGCAGAAAGGGAGGCTTACTTACCTGCCACAAACCAAATGCAGAGGAAGAGGAAACAGGCAGCGTGGAAACCCTGGATCAAGGTGCTTGGCTGGCCTCTGCCATCCCCGCAGGACACACAACTGAGGAGCAGCAGCAGAAGCACAACAGCACTCAGGACAATCAGGTAGATTGGAATGAGAGGCTGCCAGGGACACTGGCTGAGGTAGACTGCTCCTGCAGATAGAGGAACAGTGGGATGGGCTCAGAACCTTGGATTCCTGGGCTCTCCCTCCTCCTGGCTTCATACTTCCCCCCAATATGCTTGACATATAGCCCCCCCATTTGCCAACCTCCCCCTGAACCACCCAAACTTTGCTAAAAACAACCCATATCTATTCCTTGTGGGAGCAAAGGATACCTGTTATATCGGCCGGGGGGGGTTAACTCACCAATGATGATCCCAGCAATGGGCAGTGCAGCAAAGAAGATCTTTCCCAGGACTTGAAAAAAGGAAAGAGATCCTAGTCATCATCGAGACAGGAGTGGCAACTACCAGCATAAGAAAAATGGGAAAGGGAAGGCACAAATACTCACCCATCAGGAGAGAGTGTTCAGAGGACTCCTCCGTGGCTGTTAAGAGGGCAGTGCTGTCCTGCTGCTCCTCAGACATGCCTGTGGCAGCAGCTGGGAGACCACAAGACCAGCTACAGAAGAGGAAAGAGGCATCAACTGTCCACCCTCTGCACTCCCTAAACTTAAGTAGTGGTTGCCGCTTATGGCTGCCTGGGCCAGGTGCAACCCACCCTCACCTGCTCCTGAGGAGGAGGTGATTGAACTACCCTGCCTTCTCTTCTGGCTCCTCCTCCTTGTTTTCCAGCAAGTTGTGTGTTGCAGGATCAGCACCCTGAAGTTTTGCCTGTGAGGGTAGGGAGAAGGGAAGGTGGTCATGCACAGCTGGGCCCCTACCAAAGGAAACTGAGCATGTTTCTGATCAAGCACCCCCTCCAGCTGCCCTTGGGGAACACGGAAGGAAGGACAGGCAGCTGGACATGGTATTTCCTGAGCTGAGGGCAGGTGGTTGTGTTAAATTTGTACTTCATTGCAGAGCACAGCAGTAAATTTCTAAGCAGAGAGGTGCTCAGGTGATGCCCTTTGACCTGGAGCATTTGCTATCCATGCACAGCTGAGGATGAGTATGTCATTATTCAGTGGTGAGGAAAATGGACTCTGCACATGCACAGGTGACACCCAAGCTTCCTAATTCTATCTGGCCTTGGTACACACCACAGACCCCAGGCCTAAGCCCTGCCTTCTGGGTGTAACTGCTGCCGCAATGGCCTTGCCTTTGGGATTATTCCTGGGTGTATCCACTGTGCTCTCTGATCTTTCCACACTGATTCACCTGCAAGGGCAGCCGGTGTCATGCAGAGGACTGATGAGTCCAGACTAGAGTGCGAGTGCCCCACAGTCAGGCCTTCAGGCTCCTCCTCAACCTGCATAAGCTGAGAAGGCAGTTTGGACCAGGCACAGCCCATTCCAGGAGGCACAGAGCTCGTTGTTGGAAGGAGCTTTCTCGCCCACCCCTCCCATGGAGCCCCTGCCCCCAGGTTCCTGGAAGAGCAGGGTGGAAGCCACAGAAGGGAACTCTGCTAGCACATAGTGTATCTGGAGATGCTTGGGGGGAGCACATTTGGAGAGGGTTAAGATGTGGTAGAGAGCCAGTGTGGCGTAGTGGTTAAGGTGTGGGACTACAACCTGGGAGACCTGGGTTCGAATCCCCACCCAGCCATGAAGCTCCCTGGGTGACCTTGGGCCAGTCACTGCCTCTCAGCCTCAGAGGAAGGCAATGGTGAACCCCCTCTGAACACCGATTACCATGAACACCCTATTCGTAGGGTCGCCATAAGTCGGGATCGACTTGAAGGCAGTAAAAAAAAAAAAAAGACGTGGTAAGGATAAAAAAGGTATAATATGCCAATACTGTCTCACCACAAGGGATGGGTGAACAACAACAACAACATGGACTGCCTTCAAGTCACTCCTAACTTCTGGCAACCCTACAAATAGGGTTTTCATGGTAAGCAGTATTCAGAGGGGGTTTCCCATTGCCTTCCTCTGAGGCTGAGAGGCAGTGACTGGCCCAAGGCCACCCAGTGAGCTTCATGGCTGTGTGGGGATTCGAACCCTGGTCTTCCAGGTTGTAGTCCAGCACTCTAACCACTATGCCACACTGGCTTTCTGGATGGGTGAAAGGAAATGACAATTCATGAGGTTTGTATGTGAAGGGAACAAACAGCCAGGCAAAGCCTCACAAGAGCGCATGATGCAGCGTGCTCCAACCACTTCATTTCTCAGCAGAGAGATGCTGGGGCTCTGCTCTGCCAGGATGGAGCTCTTCCTCAGTCCCAGAAACTGGGGGGTTGGTCATGCTGGTTCAGTGGTGAGGGGAAGGTACTCTGCATGTGCTCAAGAGCACTATTGTTTCCCATGTTCCAAGGCTGAATTGTGGCATGACTTGGGGCTGAGCCCTGGCCATGTTTGCTTGTTGCTCTCCCTCTCAAGCCTCTTTGTCCATTCTGAGTATTTTCAGCTACCACAGGCTGAAAGCTGTTGCTCCTTCCACCCACCCTCCACCAATCCATCTGCCAGCGGCCACCTTGTAGCCTGGAAGGCCTCACTCCAGCCCAAGTCCAGCATGTGATGGCTTTGATGGGATGGTACTCTTCACATGCTCAAAGGAACTCTCATCATAGTTATTCCTTCATATGTTGTGGTCAAGCCCTGGCATGCAACCCCTTCCTAGGTCAGGCCCATGCCTTGAATTAAGCCCCAGCTGGCCCTCCCTGGGCAGCACTCACACCAGTCTTTCCTGAGGCCTGGCCCAGGGAATGCAACTAAGGTTATTAGCTCAGGAAATTAGTATTTTGGGGAAAGCACAGAGCAGTCCAGTGAGTAAACCTGTTTCCCTGCACACAAAGCCACAGCCCCAAATGGAGAAAGAAAGAAGGTGGGGAAAGGTAGGTAGGTAGGTGTGTCTGTTTAAAAAAGACTGGTGGCAGGAAGTATTCAGGGGGGTGGGGAGAGAAGGGATCTTCCCACAGCCCCTACTCTTGACTTCAAAGAGGCCAGTTCACTCGCCAAAGTGATACAAGGTCCACACTGCAGGGAGAGTGGAAACGGGGGCTTCAGGAGGGGGCTGCCTCTTTACCTGTGTCAAGGAGACCCTCCGCCAGCTGCCCACCCTCAGAACCAGCGCATGAGAGCCTCCGTCCAGAGGCAACCCACAGCAGGCTTTTGACCCACCTCACTCTTCCTCTCCCACCCACAGAAGAGCAGCTGACTCCGCTCCCGCTCCCCCTCCCCCCCCCGGGAAACCGAGGCCTGCCCAGGAGGGGCTGGGCTGGTGCCTCCCAAGGGCTAGGGAGGAAGTCCTTGGTGAGCAAGAGGTCTCCTGACCTTCCTCCTGCCAGCACTGGCCCAGCCTCAGCCTCTTATCATCAACCTTTGCTTCTCGCTCCCTCTGGAGCTACTCCAAGCTAGAAAGAACAGCCAGACGGGGACTCGAGGAGCGCAAAGATTTATTGCAGTAGCTGCTGCTCTGATTCGGAGCCCGGGGAGGGAACGCTGGCCGGTTCTCTCTTCCCCACCCCAGGCCTGAGGAGAGGGAGTTGGGCCAGCCGAGCGCAAGGGAGGCACCGTCATGAGCGGAGACAGAGGGCGGCAGGGAGATTTCGTAAGGAGGCCGCGGCCTTCGTGGTGTCAGTTGTAGGTTTGCTGGAGGAAAAACAAAGCCAAGACAACCGTGGGTTTTGTGCGCAGGCAGGCAGGCAGCTCTTTCGGGGCCGTCCAGGAGCCCCCTTCCCCTCCGGTTGTCCGGTCAGCCAGCCAGCAAGTGCCAAGGCCCAGCCAAGGCTCCCTCCTCCTCCCTACGGACCCTGGAGCGACTTCCGCTTCAGGAGTCTTGGCCCGCTTTGGCTTCGTTTGAGGTGAGAAACAGAAGCGGGACTGAAGCCAGAAGGGCCCCTGGAGGCCTCGTGCAAAGAGGAGGGTGCAGGCCCAGCTGCCCCTTCCCAGGCAAGCCCCCGCGGCCAGAGGGGAGTGCGGGAGAGCCTTCTGGAGCACCCCATATCGTTCTTCCCTCAAGGGCTCTGCTCCCAAAGGATCCTCACAAATGGATGCAATCCTCTCCACATTTACTCTGGAGTAAGGCCCATTGAACTCGGTGGAACTTCCTCCAGAGTAAGTAAGCAAGCTGGCATCTCTGCTTGGCCTGGGAGGCGCCTGTTCCCGGAGTGAGGCAGACTCACCACCGCAGTTTTCCTCGTCTTGTTGTTGCAGGTCCCACACATGCATCCAAAGAGCCCATTGAAAACCTGGATGAGGCAGAGGCCCAGCTCCAATAGCCCGGAGCCCAGGATGAGGGAGAAGAGGATCACATTGAACCTGGTGACGCCAGGAGGGTCCAGGCAGATGTCCCACAGGTTTGAGTCAAAGAGGTAATTGTCCTTACTGCCAGCACAAGGGGAGAGAGGTGCGGTGAGGTGAGGTGGGGGCTAGGAGAGAGCGCTCAGGACCATGAACCCTGGCAGAGGGCCCCTCCTCCCCCTCGAACACAACTAGCATCATAACACACACACACACACACCTTCCATCCTTTAGGAAGCCCACCCCCTCTGGGAGTCACCAAACTAACATGGACATCACGAGTGGCAGGGGATGGTAATGTCCATTACCCACCACCCCATTTTCCCAAGAGAGTGGCCATAATACCATGTAAAGCTCTTGACCAGCCACAGACTCTTCACATGCCTCCTGTGGTCATGGCAACATTGCAAGGCTTCCCTGGTGACCCCACTGCATTGTGGAATTCCCTCCCCAAACACATTTGCTTGGCTCATCTGTTCCTTCTTTCCAGCCTCCACCAGACTAATAGTGTGACTCTAAACCTCAGCCTCAGTAGTACATAGCATGGGTCACATGATTACAGCCAGGAAGTATATTCTGTTTAGTGGGTCTGTCTGTGTTTGAGTGTTTAATGTAAAATTTTGCTTTCAAGAGATTCTTGGTATTGCCTTTGTAAACTGCCTTGAGTTTAAAAAAAACCCAGCAGAAAGGCAGAGGGGCATCCAAAGCAAAACTTGGAGTCAGGGGTGGGCAAGGGCAGGATGGTGGTTTCCTCCCAGTGTGGAGGCTTTTACCCACCCAGGGGGTCTTCCTTCTTGCAAGCAAAGCCAAAGGGATTCTGAACAATGGCGAAATTCCTCCTACGACCCAGACCCCTTTATTGAGCTCCCTCCATCCCGCAACGACCCGGCAGGGATTCCCCATCTGTGCTCAGGTCCTCCAGCTGCCTCACTCACTTGAACTTCTCCAGGCTCTTCTCAAAGGGGCGCCCCCACTCCAGAGTCCTATTGTTCAGGTACCTACATAATGGCCCGTGTGCAAGGCCAAGTGAGGAGATGGTGATGGCATAGACGGCCCCCCCAGCCCCGACTGCTGCAAGCAGCACTGAAAGGAACATCTGGGGAGGAAAGGGTTAGGGTTAGTGGCCAGCCTGAGGGTGTCCCAAAGCAAATAGGAGGTGGTCTCGGGGGCACAAAACACACCCAGTTACGAGGTGAAAGAGCCGCATGGTGGGGCGGTGGGTTGGGACAGGATGCAAGGTAAGTTCAGAGAAATTGGATGTTGGGATTTTTCTGGCAATACCACAGAAGTGGTTATGGCACGTTGCCTGCCTCGCCTCCCTCCACCCGGCACATGGAAACAAGCAGGGGAGCCAGAGGCCCGACTCCAGACAAAGCAGAAGTCTCACCCCACAGCGGTTTCCACAGCACCCGTGGCGACCAGTGGCCTGGATGTGGACGGCTGGCACCAGAACCTGAGGAGACAAAGGGCTGCTCAGCCCAAGAAGCAGAGAGATTCAGCCTCCCCCAGAACCACCCCCGTCCCCAAGTCATCCCCCATCATCCATGGACCCCAGTCTGAATCCACAACCAAGCTGTTCTCCAGGAGCTGTTAGCAATGGGTGTGACTTGTAGGACAGGCAGCCAGGCATTCGAATCCCAGCTCTCCGGAAGATGGGACATGCTCTGCCTCACTCCCTCCCATCCACCCCACCCCCCACCTGGCAGGTGCAATTCCTTACCTGTACTACAAGGGCTACATTAATGACCCACTTTGCAGGGCTGACATGCAGGTGAATAAAATTTAACTGTTCATCAGATTTATTCCACTTATTCATATGAATATCTCACCTTTAACGATAGAAGCCTTTCAAGCAAAATAAAAACACAGCAAGAGATCACAGAAGACAAAAGAAGAAAGTGTTCAAGATCGTTCCCACAAGGGCGGTTGGCCCTGTTTGTGTCATGGGGCAGGGAACATGCACCTCTTCTTGAGGTCTGCAGAGCAGTAATGTGGGCCTTGCCCCCAACATTCAATAAACACTACAAAAATCAGTTTCTGAACAGGCCCAGAAGTCTCCTTTGCTGCTTCCATGTTACTTCATTTGATGGAATGGCCGTATAGAATTAATAATACTGTAAGTATGCAATTCGCCCAACACCAACATTCCCCCACAGCAAGCTTTCCTTACCAGGACACCACCTCCAACAAGCCCACCCAAGTAGAGGATTTCGGGTGTCAGGTGCTTGCCCCAGCCATGAACATACTCGGTCTTCCAGTCCGGGAAGGCGAGGAGAATGTTGGCCAAAATGCAGAGGAGAGTGAAGGGCCAGAGGGCGGCCCCCACCACTCTGGAGCAGGCCCCTGTGCACATAGTGGTATCAAATGGGGCTCTGTTGGGCAAGGAGCACCCTTATATGCCCAGTGCTGGAGGGGTGGCGCCCATGGACCATCAGGCAGGGAGGGACGTAAGCGGAAACTCAGGCTTCCTTCGGGAACCTCTGAGGAGGGACTCTCCCAACACCCATTAGCGCAACGCCACTTGCTTCATCAGCCTCATAAATGCCACCTTTGTCCCTTTGATGCCACCAAGCAACTGGGCAGAGTAGATCACAGCACTGGCGGTAGGAGCTGTTGGGCAGAAGCAGAATCCTCCCCCCTTCCAAGGGTTGAGTGCCACGGGCAAGGGTCACGCTCACCACCAACCACCCCCACGGCACTGTAGCTGGGGGGGGGATCTTGGCTCCTCTGCCAGCCCTCCATCCTCATGCACCAATTTATAAAACAGATGCCAACGTCTGCCCAAAGCCCATGGAGCATCCTGCCACAGCAAGTTCTCAAGCTGCAGTAGAAGAGGACATCTTGTCCACCACCTCCAGCCCACGTGAGATACAAGCAGGGAGCAAAGGAACAAGAGCTGCAAGGGGCTCAAGCAAGCCAGCCAAGCTGCATCTGGAAGTGAGAGATGGGGGGAAAACCCATCAGGGTCACCAGACGACCACCAAACGAAGGAGATTCTTTTGTGGCCACAAACAAAGTCATTAGCCAGCCTCTTCCTGAGCAGCTGAGCCAGGGCAATTACTAGGTCCAATTCCATTCCCCAGCCCAATGGCCCCAAATTGCCAGTTCACTATTTGTCTTACAGCTCTCCACACCACAACAAAAAGGCCCCAAATTGCACCCCAATTCTGTACCCCTCCCAAGTTGCTTCCCCAGGAGTCTGGGCTCTCAGCCCCAAAACAATCATTTGCTCTCTGATTCAAAATATTTTATTAGGTGTTTAGAGACACAGAGCTCCTTACTTCTTGGCTGAGACTGCAGAGGTCATCCAGACCCTCCCTGTGATGCCCCACTCCCCCCTGTGAAGACCCGAAAGGGTGGCCCGTGGCCAGGCACAATGACATCAGCCATGCCCAGAGCACGTGCCCTGTTCTCTGCCTGCCGTGCTGGGTCTTCGCTAAGGGTCTGCCACTCCTCAGAATCTTCTTCGCGCTCAAAAAGGTCACCAGCCACCAGGACATCCCCCAGGGATGTGCCCCGAACCATCAGGCTGACATCATTCCCTGTGTGGCCAGGAGTGGGCAGCACTTCCAGGTGCCCTGCATGGAGAGTGTAGGGGAGCCCACGGGACAGTCCAGTGGGGAGGTAGCGCCCATCAGGCTGGCTGACATCTGTGCCCACAATCAGCTCAGCCCGGGGGAAAAGATTGAGGTTACCCACATGGTCTGAGTGGCCGTGGGTGCAAACCACATGTTGGACGTCGCAGGGGGACACCCCCTGTTTTGCCAGCCCTGCCAGCAGCTGGTCCCGCCCCCACGGCCCCCCTGTGTCCACCAAGGTGAGGTACGGCCCCAGGACCAGTGAGACAGTCCCATCTGCCTGGGTGGTGCCATCTGGCAACTCTTCCGCATAGCCCTCCTGCAGGACCAGCACTGAGTAGGGGGAGCCAGGAATGAGCCGCGCGGGGAGGGGGGCTGTCCGTGGCTTGGAAGAGTTGGAGGCAGGCCAGCAACAGGCCATGGAGACCAGTGCAGTTGGGAGCGTGGATCCTCGGCCTGGTCCTTAAGTGGATGAGCGGATGACTTGAGGGTGAAGCGCTGGCAGGCCCTTGCACGGCAGATCCCAAAGCCCTTCAAGAAATAAGGAAGGGATGAGAAGGGGGCACCTGCACCAGACTCTCCATTGACTCTTGCCCTGCTTCTCTGCCGGGGCGACTGTGGCTCTGCTTCCCAATCCAGCGTTGCCATGAAGAGGATTAAACAAAGTCATGCAGCAGCAGAGGGCTGTCAGAGACTACCACTAGCCACAATGGCTACCTCCACTGTAAATGCCTCCAAATTGCAAATGGGGAAGAGAGCCCTGCGTGTGGGCTTCCCACTGGGGCATCTGGGTGCAAGTGCGTCCGCAGAAATATTTCAGGGGTGGCGGGGGTCTATGAATTGTTCCTACGGACCATTGGCGAGGCACTCCGCGCACCATTGCATGGATATTCCTGCCTCGCTGGGCGCTGAGGAAAACAAGACCCTACACCAGATGGCCCTCTGGGGCCTGATCTGGCGGCGGCTGCTGCTGCTGAGCTTTTCTGGAGTCCCAATGGCAAGCAAGGTACGCAACGGCACCCGGCAACTCGGGCCGAATCCCAGCGGGAAGGGGGCCCTTCCTTCCCCCGTCAAGAGGGCGCATGCGGTTCATTTCCTTACTCTTAAGTAAGCTTTTAGGCTCCCGTCGTCACACGAGCCCCAACACTACCGGCACCAATGAAAGCAGATAACAGCAAGTCTAATTTTGCTCCCTGGGGCGAAGGACAGCCGGTTCCCTCCCCGGCAGCGCGCTCGCTTAGGGGACCCCACCTTGTCCTCCAAGCAGCTGCCGCACTCGGCCGCGCGGTGGGAGTGCCGGCGCCGGGAGCTCCGCGCTGGTCCTGGTCGGCAGCCAAGCGCCAGACCCCCACCCCCCCTTCCGTATCCCATGCATGCTGCTGCTCAGCGGTCGAGCAAGGAAGACCCTGCAAGGCGCCTCTCACCAGGTGGGTCGCGGCGGGCGCTACGTCCCCCGGAGGGACGGGACGGGCCACGTGCCTACGGGCGAAGTCGGCTCCTTTGTGCCTGGGACAGCATGGAAAGGCGGGGCTTCCCCCGTTGGACTTCCGCCTGCTGGCCCTGGCCGCTATCAAGACCCGCCCCTTAAACTGCAGTTTGGGGGGGTGAAACAGACGGGGTAGGGGGAACTTCTCCCCCCCTCCGCAAGTAGAAGCAAGGGGGCGGGGTGGAGGGAATGTGTATATGGGGAGGTTAGCTCGGTATTGTATAAGGCGAGGAGGGAATCGCTGAGTCTGTAACTAAATTATAACAACCCTGCAGTGTAGTCCGCAGTCCTTTTCCCCCTCGTCGTAGAACTAGGAGGAAGAGAGAGATCTCTGTGACGTCATCCCCGCTGCTGCAATCCCAAGCCGGAAATACTCGTGTGCCGCTCTACACATTCCCCTCTATGGTCTTGCCTCAACGTCTTCCTAGAATCCTGGTAGGGGAGGAGCGCGCATGCGCATAGAGTTAAACGCTGCTTCTGGTGGCGGGTAAAGCCGCTGGAAGGACTAGCCGTGGCGGGAGGACGGGGGCGGGGGGAAGAAGCCTCCTCCTGCCCGCTTCTCGGTGGGGACTGAGCGGCGGTGGCCCGTCGCGGCAGTATCCTTTAAGTACTTCCGGGTGGAGGGGGACGGATCCACCATTTTTCCGTTACCGTATTTGTAGATATAGGGCTGCTCGTGGATGACGTCACCGATCAGCTGCTACCGTATTGGCGGCGGCAGGCGCCTCCTCCGTCCCATAATTGGCTCGGCAGTAAGTTGCGCCGCGAGGGGGCTCTCTTTATCCTTCTCCCCCTTGCCCCCCTCCCGGCGTCACTGGTGGTCGCGCGCTGTACATGCCCCGGGACCCTCGTACCTGGGTTATGCGGAGCAGTTCTAGGTAACAGGGCAGCCTCTGTCCACTTCGGAAAATAGAAGTAGGGTTAAACAGATGATGCTGAGTGAGCAGTAGAGGCGGTGGGAGATGGAAACTGCCGGTCGGTGGGTGTTTTTCTTTTGTCCAGCTCTGAAGGACTTCAGAGCGGCAGAGACGAGTCGGCATGTTTAGAGCCGTAACGGGACACTGTTCTTAGGAGTGGTTTGTACAGGGTCATAGATAAGGACTCTGAGGACTGAGTTCTGTGGAGTGGTGGAACCGTGGACCGTGTCATTGGGGATTGTATTTGGGTACCTGGAAGGTAGAGAGTCTGTCCTCCGAAAGCTTAGTGTTTGGGGGATTAAAAACTGAATGTGCGTTTGGCCCTTCGAGACAAAAGTCTGTGGGGCTTGGTACTGGAGCCTATTTGGCAGTTTGTTAAAGATACTGGAAGGTGGTATATAGCACAGTGGGGAGGAGAGCCAGGTTGGGAGTCCAGAGTCTGAGTTCAAATCCCCACTCGTGTCTCCTGGGTGTCAAGGGCCAGCTAAAGATCCCCCACACAGTGAGTGGCTCAGGGGTTACGTGCCCTGCCACCTGTGCAGCCGTGGGCAAGCTGCATAGTTCCAAGGAGCCCAGTTGCCCACCAGCTGGCAGTTGCGGACAAGGAAGGGGCTGGCTGGGGAGGACTAGCCTCAGAGGAAGGCAATGGTAAACCCCTCTGAATACTGCTTACCATGAAAACCCTATTCATAGGGTCGCCATAAGTCGGAATCGACTTGAAGGCAGGCCATTTAAAGATACTAAGCTTTATGAAATGCTGTGAATGAGTTGTGTTACACGAGATTGATAGTAGGTGGTGGTAATAGGGCCTTGTCCTGGCCTTGATTTGCCGTTAAACACCAGTTGAGCGGAGGAGGAGGAGGACTCAGTGGAGCCTCCATGTTCAGGTGCAGTCCACCGTTGAAAACCAGGAGGAGACAGCAGCTGCTGTGAGAAACAACAGACTGGGCTGAATAGACCCCCACCTGGCCCAACTCAACAGTAGCAGCAGAAGCAGCCAGGCTCTGGGATTGCAGGGGGGGGGAGCAGCTTGTTCTGCTGGTGATGCTGGTTGATTTGGGGGCAGTGGAGGCAGGGGGGGAGAGGGAGGGAGAAAGGGGTGCCAGAAGTGGTCCTGGACCACCACTAACCCCCTTGGCCTGGCTGTGCTGAAGAGCTCTCCGCAGAAGCTTGGCTGGGGGTGTGGGGGGGCTGTGTCCTCTAGACTCGCAGGGGTGGGCAGAAGGTAGATCTCTGGGTGAGGTGCGATGAATCCACAAGGATTTCTAATGAAAATTCTGACATGCAAAATTAGGCTGCTGAAATGAAGAGAATTGGGAGGGCAGTAGTGGAATGTGAAAGGACTGTCAACTCAGTTTTGATATTGAAAACAAATTCTCTAGGGGTGAGCTCCATTTCTGAGTTCATTTCTGAATTTTTAGCAGCCAACCCTCTGAGCCACTGCATTGCCCCTGTTGGTGGTTCTCGTAGTTCTGTTAAAAGAGCAAAGTGGATCCCGCAAGACTGACGTCTGCCTGCCCCTGCCTGGGAGGAGTTCTGCTTGATCTGCTGGTGCATCCTCCTCCCTTCCTCTTTTTTGGGGTGTGTGTGCATGCGCCTTGCAGTCCCTCTGAAGGGGTGCCCTTTGCTTTCCCCTGGATGTGGCTGTGCTTTGTGGCTCAGATATGCGGTTCCCCCGGCCCTCTCCAGTCTTCTCCCCTAATATCTGTGGTGAGGCCAGTGAGTGCAGACATGGTGGGACTGTTCTGTTCTTGCCCCCCCCCCCGCAGCAGCAGCAGCAGCCACTGAGGTCCCCCAGCCAAGATGGCGGAAGAGAAGAAGCTGAGGCTGAGCAACACCCAGCTGCCCACGGAGTCCATGAAGGTCGTGGCTGAGTCTGTGGGCATAGGGCAAGTCCCAGAGGAGACCTGCCAGCTCCTGGCAGATGAAGTCAGCTACCGCATCAAGGAGATTGCACAGGTATGTTGGGGGGGAGTGGCCATAGGGCAGCGATCAGGAACCTCCATCCTGCAGGTATGATTAAGTCCGTCAGGACTCTCCATTGGGCCCACAAGGGTGCTTTGTCAAGCCATGCCCCCCTGGCCCAGAGCCATATGTGACGTCACGTGTGCAGCATGTAAGGAGAGAGCTGGGCCAAAAGGGGGGCTGATACCAAACTGCGCAGGGTCACCTGACACTATTGTGCCATCAGGTTAGTGGCCCCGCCCACTTGGCCCCACGGGGTTTGTGTGTGTGGAAGGAGTAAGAGCTTCCTAGCGGGCACGGAGTGCGGAAGCCACTGCTCGTGCACCCACAGATTGCTCAGCTGCCTGCTGTGTCTCCCCACCTACCAGGATGCCGTGAAATTCATGCGGATGGGGAAGCGCAGGAGCCTCTCCACGGGGGACATGGACTTTGCTCTGAAGCTGAAGAATGTTGAGGTGAGTCGGGCGGGGGCAGGGAGGGTTAGGGATGGGATGGGGGGGAGTTAGATGGTTTCAGCGGGGGGGGGAGGTGCTGGGAGAACAGAGCCCGGGTCCTCACTGGCTGTTCTTCTCTGCTGCAGCCCCTCTATGGGTTCCACACGCAGGAATTCATCCCGTTCCGTTATGCGAGCGGTGGGGGGCGTGAGCTCTACTTTTATGAGGAGAAAGAGGTGGACTTGAGTGACATCATCAACACGCCCCTCCCCCGAGTCCCCCTTGATGTCTGCCTCAAAGGTGAGATGGGGGGTGAGTCCAGTGGCCATTTGGGGCTCGCATGAAGGAGGCCTCCATAGGAGCTCAGAAGATTGCTGTCTGATTGTCTCTGTAAAATAAGCAAAGCAGAAGACCTGCCAAGAGGCAGCGAGAATAGATCGCTTAAGAGCAACGTCTGCAGCAGCTGGATCAGGCCGAAGGGGCCATCTAGCCCCGCCTCCCATTCTCACAGCAGCCAGACAGGTACCCCAAAGGGAAGCCCCCGAGCAGGACCCGAGTGCCACAGCGGCAGCTCTCCCCACTCGCTTTCCCCAGCCACGCAAGAGGGATACTGAAGGGAGGACTTGGTTTTAGCCACTGACAACCTTATCCTCCTGCTTGAATCTGTGAGTCCCCTTTTAAGACTGTCCAGGCTGATGGCCATCTCTATGGCTTATCGTTGCAAAGTCCACACTTTCACTTTGCTCCATGTGAAGGAGGGAGTTCCGTTTGTCTTGAGTCTCCTGCAGTTCAACTTAATTGGATGACCTGTCATTGAGGCCACTGGTGTGTATCTCTTGCTGAGCCTTCTAGGAAATGGTTAGGCTCTCCTTCCAGAGACTCTCAGGCCAGAGTGCTCAGTGCTGGGCTAGATTAACCCACAGTCTGAGCCAGTATAAGGTGAGTGCTCTTTGTTCATAGATGCTCTGTGTTCCTTTGGGGCTCTGCTCCTTGAATCGAATGGTGGCACTGAAAGAATGGCCTGCAGCGGAGCGCAAGCACCGCAGAACTCTTGCTGCTGGCTTTGGGATGCTGGCTGCCTGCCTATCAGAGCAGAGTGGGAGGAGTAGGTTGGCCAGTTGGGTGAGGGTTAGGAAGCCACTGTGTACTGAGCCAGCCTACGTGTAGGAATCTCGAGGGTTTAAACATGTTGCATTGCATCTGCCACTCTTGCATGTTTCTGGTTCTGATAAGTCTTTATTCTTGCAGAGATATTGGCAAGCTTCACTCTGCAACATTCAGGACTAGGGAGTCTTAAGACCCAAGCGGGAATGCTCAGGGTTGTATGTCAAGCTTACAAGGGGTGGTGAGATTTGTGTCTGTCTGAGGCTCTTACTACCTTTTTCTAGCACACTGGCTGAGCATTGAGGGGGTTCAACCTGCTATCCCAGAAAACCCACCCCCAGGTGAGTAATGCCCTCCAGCATACATTTGGTTATTTTGTGGTTTTATGTTTAGTTTTAGTGTTACTTTCTGAAGAGTTGGTTGGTGCTGTTTTATGACATTTAATTAACAAGGGTTGTTTACATGTTAGTTTCTTGTATGGGTGAAATTGAAATAAGTCATATGCGCAGTGGACCCATTGAAATCAAATTACTTAGGCACTGATTTAACTGAGTCTGTTCTGTGCTGTGTATCTACCTAGTTTTTAAATTTGGTATAAGTTGCCTAGAGATAGCTTATGAGGAGGGCCCCAAGGCAGCTGGACTGGGCCAAGGGCTCCATCTGTTCCAGTCTCCTGCTCCTCACAGTAGCCAAGCAGAAGCCCACAACCAGGTGACACAGGAGCAGCAGCAGGACTTTCCCCTGTGGTGATTCCTAGGAACTGGTACTAAGATCAGTATTTTCCGTGCGGTCAGGTCCTGCTTGCAGGCCTCTTCCCTTGGGGGCATCTGGTGGGCCATTGTGAGAACAGGATATGCTGGACTAGATGGGGCCCCGTTGGCCTGATCCAGCCGGCTCTTCTCATCATAGAACGGTAGAGTTGGAAGGGGCCTCTCAGGCCATTGAGTCCAATTCGCTGCTCAACATACGTTCTTATGTTCCTTCTGGACAATCAGCAAATCAAGCAAGAAAATTGATCCATAAAAATACCACTTTCAGGACATTTCCTTAATGGGTGACCGCAGCTTTCTGTTCTAAGCTACTGAAACACAAATGAGTGTTAACTAATTATTGTGAACATAATCATCATAATTTTTATTATCAGTCTTCCCAGACCTTTCTGTGGTCTGTGGAGCTGCAAACTGCAGCGTGATGACCTGGGCAGGGGAGTTGGACAGTGGCCTGGGGGAGTCATTGAGTGACCAGCTGGGGCCACTATGGGAGGCCTCTGCGTCACTACCACAAGGCCTGCAAGGCAGAAAGGTTGGCATCCCAGGGGGTAGTTGAGTACCAGAGCGAGTGGGAACGCTGGCTGATGGCAACCTGCGTCAGCCATGGAGTGACAGACCGGTGCTCCTCTGCCAGGCCTCAGCATCTCTTCTGCAGCATCTTGGCATGAAGAAGTCTGGCGACCCGTTGGGGGGACAAAGGAGACGAGAAAGCTTGATGACCCATCTTGGGGAGGGGAGAGGAGGAAACTTTGGGATCCCTCCGAGAGGGGGAGGAGAGGAGGAAGCTTGGTGACCCCTTGCTGTGGGAGGAGAAAAGGAATTTTGGCAATCCCGGGGGGGGGGGGAAGGAGGCTTGGCGATCTGTGGGGGCTTGAGCAGGAGGCTTGGTGACCCCTGCAGAGGGGACGAGAGTGGGGCATAGAGACTTGGGGGAAGAAGAGGTGCTTTGGGGGGTAGGGGGGCCTTGGTAACGTAAGGCCAAGGGAGGGGGGAGGTGCACTGCTAACGTAGGGGAGGGGTTGGTACACAAAGCACATGGGGGCAGAGCCCTCAGTACAACATAAAAATAAACAATGTGCAGAATTAAAAACAGCAATTAAAACGGGGCCAAACCAGAGAGTGGGATTTTCAACCCATCAAGATCAGGCAAAGCAAAACCAGCCTAGGTCATCAAAGATGAGGCCATCCTGACCATAATTTTGGGGGGTGAGGGTTTCTGCTATAGAAAAGTCCACCATCCTCACCTTGCCTGTCTTGGTGGTGGGTCCTGCCCCCAGGGCAACTCCAGGCCTGCCCAGAAACAGCCACTGACATCAGTCCACCTCTTCCCCTCCTCCACAGCCCCCAAGGAGCAGCAGAAAGCGGAGGCCACGGAGCCCCTCAAAGCCTCAAAGCCTGGCCAGGAGGAAGACGGCACCCTCAGGGGCAAAGGCCAGGGCGCCACGCCCCCCGACGGCAAAGGTCAGGCCTGCCACAGTTTTACGGTGGGTGGACGGGCATGCGGGTGGGTGGAGAGGCTGGGGTTAAGGGAAGCCAGGGCACCTCAAGATCCTAGCCCAAAGCACTGTGCAGGTTCCACACGTGATGTGCAATCTCAGCATCCACTCGGAGCAGCTGTGGCATTCTGGCAGTTCCTATGAAAGCCGAGGTGAATGTTGCTGGTTGTGCAAAGAGGGATTCAGCAGCAAACTGTCTCCTATGGAAGTAAAAGAGGGCAACCACGCCTCATTTTGTATTTCCTTGTGCAAGAGGCTTCCATCAGCAGCAAGACTTCATGTGCAAAAGGGGTTGTGCTCTTCCAAACGGGCCCATCGCTAGCAGAAGGGGCAGTATTTCTGCTCAAGGCAGGGGTCAGCTACAGGGGCGACACGCGGCCATATCCTGATCCTCCTGGCTCTCCTCCCCCCCAGGCAAAGAGAAGAAGGCCCCCCTTTTGGAGGGAGCCCCCCTGAAGCTGAAGCCGCGCAGCATACACGAGCTGTCCGTGGAGCAGCAGCTGTACTATAAGGAGATCACCGAGGCCTGCGTGGGCTCCTGTGAGGCAAAGCGAGCTGTGAGCACCCAGGATCCTGCCCCCCTTCCATTAGCCAGAAAGCCCAGCTAAGTTGGCCTTGCCCCCCGCTGTCCAAGTGGCCAGCTTATGCCTTCAGCATCCTTCCCCAGCATGATGGAGATTTGGCCTACAGCTCCCATCAGCCCCAGCCGACATGACTGACGGCGATGGTCTCCCGGTCCAAGATGTCTTGAGGGCACCAGGTTAGGGAAGGCCAGTGGCCAGGCAGCTGCCGTGCATGCTGAAGACCCCCAGCTGAACCCGCGTGACCCTTCTCTGCCTGAAACCCTGAAGGAGCTGCTGCCAGCCATTGTCGACTCGGGAGAAGGCCCTTTCCTGGACCTCCTCCTTCAGGCTCTGTCTTCCATCTTCTGAGCATTCAGTGTGGATTTAGGAAACTGTTTTCCCTGCTTAAAATCTCCACCGTGCAAACGCTCCTGCACGAAGGAGAAGGTGGCCTGGCGCCTTGTCCACCTGCGTCTAGCTGCCCCGGGAGAATCGTGGGGTTCTTGCTTCTTGGCCAAGGGCTGGTGCTGTGTGAAGCCAGCCTCTCTCTGAGCACTCCCACCCAGGCGAGGGCCACCACTCATGCCTCCAGTGCCCGGCGTGTGACGCTCCACCTCAGCTATTTTGACTTTGCCCATCTCCCCCCCCTTCGGAACATCCCCAGTGAAGCCACCAACGTCTCCTGTCCCGTCTCCCCACAGGAGGCGCTTCAGAGCATCGCCACAGACCCTGGTCTCTACCAGATGTTGCCTCGGTTCAGCACCTTCATCTCTGAAGGGGTAAGGAGGGGCGGAGGGAGGGCGGGGGGTCACCCTTCACCACAGGTCACACACCCTGCTTCTGCCTCTCTGCCTCTTCCTGGTCCAGAGTCAGTTTTGTCCCGTGTGGTGTTTGCAGTGAGGCGGGCTGGTGAGAGAGAAGTCTGCCCTCAGAGGCCTTGGCACTTCTGGCTCCTCAGACTGGCCTGACGTGACTTCCACAAGTGAGCAGAGACTCTGAAGCCACGTCTGTCATTGCTGCTCCGCCAAGAGCCCAGCCCAGCCTGCGACAACATCAGGCAGGCCCCCTTAGCTTCTAGGACTGAGCTGGGCTCCAGAGAGGCTGAGCTTGGCACGCCACCTTCTTCCACCTCTTGCCCAGTTCCTGGAGTCAGCGTATGGGGGCCTTCTGGGGGTCGTTCAGCCCCACACCATTCACACTGGCTAGACTACGGCAGCCTCCGCCAACCTGCAGATATTGTTGGACTGCAGTTTCCATCTGCCGCAGCAGTGTGCAGCCATCCTGGCTGGCTCTGCAGTGGGATTTTCAGCCATCAGCATCTGGAGGGCAGCAGGTTGGCAAAGCCTGGGCTGCTGTGTCACAGATCCCTGAAGAGGTGGTTCTCTTTTGTGCCGGAGGCTCCCTTGGCACCTGCCCTGATGGAGTGCCAGATGAGCTGCTTCCTGGAGAGGGAGCGCCATAGACCTGGGCAAAGTGCAAAGTGGCAAGGAGTTCCCTGGGGAGTTCAGTGGGCTCAGCTTGGGGCTGTCTGCTTTCTCATGGTGTGCCCAGCTTCCAGTAGGGTTGGGGGGGTAGGGGTCGCTGCGCTTTCCCTCCCCCCATGAGCTGCCTTGCACAGTTGGTGCGGCTGTTTAGAACTGAAGCCAGCCATCTAGCAGAAGCTGCTGAGAGTCCCCCTCCCTCTCTTCCCACCCCCCCACCTCCAGGTGCGAGTGAATGTTGTGCAGAATAACCTTGCCCTTCTGATCTACCTTATGCGGATGGTGAAGGCTCTGATGGACAACCCCACCCTCTACCTGGAGAAATATGTGAGCAACTGGCAGCCTTTCTGGGCCCCTGGGAAGGGAAGGCGGGAGGAAGCTGGAGTGGCCTCTGAGCTGCAGGGGGCAGAGGGGGTGAGGGACTGGCACTGACCCGCCTTGGGGCTTTCCCTCCTCTCCCCCTTCACAGCTGCACGAGCTGATCCCTGCCGTGATGACCTGCATCGTGAGTCGGCAGCTGTGCCTGCGGCCAGATGTGGACAACCACTGGGCCCTGCGGGATTTTGCTGCCCGCCTCATTGCCCAAATCTGCAAGAACTTCAGCACCACCACCAACAATATCCAGTCGCGGATCACCAAAACCTTCACCAAGGTGAGGATGCCTGTGGAACGCAGGAGGTGCACTTTGGGAGCCTCCCTCCCTCTCACACTCTTGACTGGCTGTTCTCTTCCCCCCTCCCCTCTTCTCCACCAGACCTGGGTGGACGAGAAGACCCCCTGGACAACGCGCTATGGATCTATTGCTGGGTTGGCTGAACTTGGGCATGATGTGAGTGGTCTGAGGCTGGCTCTGGGGAGGCCAGGATGGGCTGCAGTGAATGTCGGGCCTCAGCCCATGCCAGCATCACACCTCTCTCCCCCTCCCCAGGTGATCAAGACCCTGATCCTGCCACGGCTGCAGGTGGAGGGTGAGCGTGTCCGTGCTGTCCTCGAAGGGCCAGTGGTCAGCAACATTGACAAGATTGGAGCCAATCATGTCCAGAGTCTTCTGCTGGTAAGCAGGGGGGGGGGCTGCTGCACAATGGAGGTGATGGTGGATGTCCCAGGCACAGCGGGGCTGGGGCCCTGACATTTGGGGCTGGAGCAGCGTTTCCTGAAAGGGGGCTGTCTTGGAATGTTCCTTCCTGCGGGGGACAATGAGGGAGCATACAGAACATCCCTATTCTGGGCTTTGGGGGCAGTCTCGGAGGGGGAAGGAGGAGGGATAGAATGTCTGACTTGGGGGTGTCTTATCCCCACTTGTGGTGTGTGATTCTGCTCTTGGCCCTCCCCTCTTCCTGGCTCCCTACACAGAAGCACTGTGCTCCAGTCCTGGCTAAGCTGCGCCCCCCACCTGACAACCAGGAGGCCTATCGGGCGGAGTATGGGGCTCTGGGCACCCTTCTATGCACCCACGTGGTCAAGGCCCGGGCCCAGGCGGCCATGCAGGCCCAGCAGGTGAACCGCACCACCCTGACCATCACCCAGGTAACGATGGAGTGCGTGCATGCATGCGCACACCCTCACTCCCCTAAGCATTGTGTTCCTACCCACTCATGGGTCTGGGTCCCCCCTTCCTTCAGAAGTTAACCCTTGGGGGTCCCCCTTTTGCATGCTGTCCCCTCTTCTTCACCAGCCGCGTCCAACGCTGACTCTGTCCCAGGCCCCTCAGGGGTCCAGCAGTGCCGCCTCGCGGGCGCCCAGCATCATCAAGATGCCCAGTTCCATCACCCTCCCGGTCCAGACGCTCGTCTCTGCCCACCCGGCCACCCCCACGCAGCCCTCGCCCCCTTCAGCCAAGTTCATCGTCATGTCCTCCGCGTCTGGGACCTCCACCTCCCAGCAGGTATGGGGGGCACAGCGGGAGCAGTACTGAGAGCTGCTGCTGCTGCTGCTGCAGGGAAAGGGGAGGGGAAGGATCCCCTGTGGGAAGTTTGGCCTGTGACTCCGCCTCCTTCCTCCTCCACGTTTGCAGGTGATCACGCTCAGCGGTGGCCCTGCTGGCACATCCACCTCTCCCGTCACCACCACAGTGCCCAGCACGCAGCCCCTGGTCAAGCTGGTCTCCGGGGGGCAGGCCGCCTCTGGCCCCCAAGTCTCAGGCAGCGTCCAGAAGTACATCGTGGTGTCGCTCCCACCTGCTGCTGAGGGCAAAGGGGGGGGTGCCCAGCTCTCGCCCTCCTCCTCCTCCTCCGCTCCCCCCAGCCTGGCCCTCTGCAGCGGCATCAAGCAAGAACGGAGCGAGAGCCCCCAGCCCCCCGGGAGTGCCAGCACCTCCGCTGCCACCGCCTTCCTCACCAAAGCCAATGGGGCTCACGGGGGGGTCCCAGAGTCCCCACAGCCCTCCCTGTGAGGGAATCTGCAACGTGCCTGAGCCATGGGGGGAGGCGCCCTTCTCCACGCAGGTGGGAAGGCGGCCTGGGGGTGGTCTCCATGCCAAGGGAAGGTGGGACCTTCTGAGGACAGCTATGGCTCCTCAACAGCCCTGGGAAGGTGGGGTGGGGGTTATGGGGTTCTCTGCCCCCTTGCCTGTGTCCTCCTTGCTTTGGGGGAATACCCTATCTCCCCCCCCCCAACCAACTTAGATTGTTGGGGGGCAGGAAGGTAGCGAGAGGTTTTTCCCCACAGTATTGCCTCTGTGTTCACCACGGGAGAGGGCAGAGTTTTTGTGTTCATGGGGTTGGGGAGATGTTGGGGATGCTCTGTTTGATGTAGCAGAAAAGCTGCCAGCTGTTTTCCGTATGACATAAAATGTAAATAGAGGCTCTGTAGTATCCAATAAACTCAACTGTTCTACCTCTTGCTACACGAGTGGTCTTGTCCATAAATGGTAGACAGTTAGTGGTCTTATGTCCCTCCGCTCCCATATAAATCTATATAGACGCACACACACACGCTTTGTGGCTGTAGCCCAGGTTGGTAGCAGGGAAGAGAGAATCCGAAGTAGCCAGCTGCACAGTGCTGCAGCAGGTGTGGCTGATACAATCCTCGCATGTGAACTGGGGAAGGGCGAGAAGGGCAGCTGTTCTCTACCTTCCCACCACGCTGGGTCAGCCCACATGGATGGTGCCCAGTTACAGAGTACTGGCGGGTGGCCTTCTGTCTTCCTCTCTGCCTGCTGGATGGTGTGTGTGTGTTGCTGCTTGCTCTGAGTCACGGGGCTCCCCGGGCGGCCCCATTTCCCCAACCGGTTCTGCCAGCTGCCTGCCAAGGTGCATTTGCCTCTCTGCAAGCTCCAGCCTGCTTCCCACAAGGAGGGACGGACAGAGAGCCACGAGAGCAGCAGCGGAGCTCAGGGGCCCCTCCTCTGCCCACCTGTTGGCGCACGTCAGGCAGCCCTCCAGTGTCCTGGGCCCAGAGGTAAGTCTGGGGGTGCTCTGGCTTGATGGGGGCAGAAAGCAAGAAGAAAGTGGATGGGCGGGGGGAGTAGCGATGGAAGGGACTTGTTCTTTATGGGAGACGAGTCTCGCCTCCTGGATTCTGTGAAAGCGGGGGGGGGGTTCTCCAGATGTTGCTGGCCTGCACCTCCCATTATCTCTGACCATTGACCATGTGGCTGGCAGGAGTTTACATCCAGCAACATCTGTAGGGCCACAGATGTTTGCCAGTCCTGCCGGGAGAAGGAGGAGGGGCTCCTGGGTCACCTCCCAGGAGGGTGACATGCATGTAAAGGTCATGATCGGCATTACCTCAGAAGGGGCTGGGCAGAGTGCTGGGGGGGGGGAGATTTAGGGCTTGCCGTGTGACTTTTGCCCCATTTCTTTTTAAACCTCCCATCAGATGAGCCTGGCTGCTGCTGGTAGTGGCAGCTCAGACCATGGGCTCAGCATCCAGGCCCTCAATGTGGGCAGACCAGAAGCAGGAGTGAAGGGCAACCACAACACCTCACCCAGCTATGTGAAGGAGATCATCCTCCTACTTGTAGATTTGGAAGAGGTTCAGAAAAGGGCAACCAAAATGATCAAGGGAATGGAGCCACTCCACTATGAGGAAAGGTGGTTAGCAATTGGGGCTGTTTAGTGTAGAGAAAAGGTGAGTCAGAGGTGTCGTAATAACGTGTGTAAGATGATGCAGCACATGGAGAAAGTGGACAGAGAAAAGCTTTTCTCCCTCATAACGCTGGAACTTACGGACTTTCAGTGAAGCTCCATGTTGGAAGACTTGGGTCCACACAGCACATAATTAAACTATGGAATTCGCTCCCACAAGCGGCAGTGATGGTGCTGGATGACCTAAATGAACACAAGAGCTGGCTGGATCAGGCCAGCAGCCCATCTAGGCCAGCAGCCTGTTCTCACAGTGGCCAGCCAGATGCCCATTATGGGAAGCCACAAGCAGGACCTGAGCCCAAACAGCACTCTTCCTGTAGCTGCGCAACTGCTTTTCAGAAGCATACTGCCTGACTGGTGGCAGAGCACAGCCATCAGGGCTAGTAGCCACTGATAGCCTTTTCCTCCACACATTTGTCTAATCCTCTTCTAAAGCCATCCAAGCTCATGGCCATCACTGACTCCAGCGGGAGCAAATTCCCGCTGTGTGAAGTAATTTCTTGCTGTCCTCAATCTCCCAACATTCCGCTCCTTCACTGAATGTCTAGGCGTTCTAGTGTTATGAGGGAGAGAAACTTTCCTCTAGCCACTTTGTCCATGTCATGCATAATTGTGTACACCTATCATGTCACCTCTGACTTGTCTTTTCTCTAAAAGCCCCAAACGTTCCTCATAGGGGAGTTGCTCCATCCCCTTGATCATTCTGGTGGTCCTTTTCTCAGCCTTTTCCAAGGTTTAAGGTGAGGCAACTGGAACTGTATGCAGTATTTCAAATGTGGCTGCATCATCGATTTATACAGTGCCATTATGATATCAGTAGTTTAATATTTAATACCTTTCCTAATGATCCCTAGTATGGAATTGGCCTTTCTCACAGCTGCCACACACTGGGTCGACGTTTTCCTCAAGCTGCCCACTATGATCCCAGGGTCTTGTTCCTGGTCAGTCACCCCCAGTTCAGACCCCGTGAGCGTATATGTGAAATTAAGATTTTTTGCCCCAGTATACCTAACCTGACACTTGTTTACACAGAATTGCATTTGCCATTTTACCGTCAAGTCACTCAGTTTGGAGAGGTCCTTTTTATGCTCTCTGCAACCCCTTTTTGTTTTAACAACCCTGAACACTTTAAAAGAGGATTAGACAAATTCATGGAGGCTACAGGAGTGGAGAGTGTTTGAGGGCTTCCCATTGAGGGCATCTGGTTGGCCACTGGGAGAACAGGAGGCTGGACTAGATGGTGGACCCCCTTTGGCCTGATCCAGCAGTCTCTTCTTACCTTCGTGTCTCTGTCCTGAATGTCCCAACGTTCAGCTTCACTGGGTGGCCTCATTGCCTTCTACTATTATTTGGGAGAAAATCCTCTGTGGGCTTTCTCCAGCCCCTGCCTAACTTTATACTTCTATCATGTTCCTTTTTTCTTATCTTGCTGAACAAAAGAGCCCCAAATGTTGTAGCCATTCCTCAGAGAGGAGTTTGTTCCATCCCGTCCTTGGCCTTGCCTTTTCCTGAACCTTTTCCAGCCTTCCAATGCCCGTTGCTGAAGAGAAGCGACCAGAACTCACTCCGTGGGGGGGGGAGTGGGGGGGTGTAAGGAGCTCCGCGTCCCCCGCGCCCCAACCCGGTCTGCCCTCTAACTATCAACAGAGAGAGAGAGTCGCTGTGAGCCCGTCTCGTGGCTCCTTTAGTGCGCGCAGAGGGGAGATGGCGAGCCTCATCCTGGCCTCTTAGGGGGACTCCGGCTCCAGCGCCTCCTTCGTCGCTGCTGGGGCTACGCCAGTGCCGGCTCTCCGTCCTCGCCTGCCATGCAGTGGAGCCAGCGGGCATCGTAGATCACTCGGCCCCGCTTGGCCTCGCCTCCTTCTCCTCCTTCCCGGCCTCTCCCTTTGGGCTTGGTCTGGAGGATCAAGAACTTGGCTGGGCGGGCGGCGGGCACGCTGCCTCTCCGCGGGGACGCCGAGCGACTCCCAGGCTGCCCCGGGCGACCGTGACGCAGCCGCTGTTGCTGTTGTTGCTGCTGCTGCAGCCGGGCGGCGCTAGAAGGCTCCGAGCGCCTGCCGCTGGCGCTGACCGCCGCCCGCTTGGAGTCCCGGGGGCTGCCGTCGGGACCCGTCCGGCTCGTCCTGCACTCTTGGGCCTCGGGAGCCGCCGGCCTCACGTCGGCCCATTGCCGGGGGAAGCAGCGGCAGTCGCTGGAGAGGCGCTGGGGGGGCTGGGGGCGTCCGCCTTCTGCAGGAGGAAAGACAGAACCGAGGATGCGGAGGTGGCCGGAGGAGTCGCCCCATCCTTCTCTGCCCACCCACACCCGGTGAAGACCTTCCCTGAGCCGAAGGAGCTCAGACCTGCCAGGACCAAGAAGTCAAGCCTGGGAGGGGAGAGCATTCTGCACATGCTTGAGAGCACGCTGCTCTTCGCGCCTACTGCACATGCTCAGAGTCTGCGCCCCCCTGGGATTGAGAGTGGAGGGAGACGCGGAGGCTCTAGTGAGCCCCAGCAGCAGAGCCGGCCAAGACAGGTTGCTGCCTGAGGCGGATCAGCAAATGCCCCCGCCCAGCCACCCACCCACCCGGGACTGCGTAGTATCCAAAGCCACCCGGGTTATTCGGCCTCTGAGGCGGTGACTCCCACAAGCCCCACGCCCGGCCGGGAAAAAGGCAACGATGTACGTGTTCCCGGCCATTGGCTGCCCTCGCATGGCACCCAACATCAGCTGCCCCAAGCGGCCGCAGTGCTCGCATTGCCTAACGGTGGCGCCGGCCCCTGCCTGGAGATGCTGTTGGGAACTGAACCCGGGGCCTTCTGCGTGCAAAGCGGGCGCTCCACCCACCGGACATCCCAGCCTTTGGGGGTTGGGGGGCAGCTCAGGGGAGGCCACGAGACCCTCAGTCTCCGGAGTCCTCCAGAAAACGCAGGCCGGCCTCTTTCGGAGGTCCGGAGAGCCCGGCAATGCGGGGGGCGCCTGAACCGACAAGGCGCCTGCTCCTGTCTAAGGAAGCGCCCTGCGTTCCTCCCGCCCGCCCCGTCTCCACCAGCCCCGAAAAAGACTCCCAGACCGCGGCTACTTGTCGGCTCCCGCCTCCTTCCGCCTCCGCGTTGCTCGCGGCGAGCATCTTTCCTCTTCGAGCGTCTTGGGGTCAGGCGGAGCTGGGCGAGAGGGAGAAGACGCGCGTCAGCCGCGTGCCAGCGCGCGGGCCGTCGGGCCTCCTCTTCCAGGAACAGCCCCAGCGTTAGGAGGACGAAGGGACGTGTGGTGCTTTCCCTCCCCAGAGTTGGAGGGGGGAGGTCAGGTGTAACTCCACCCCACCCCCATTACGGCACGGCTGGCTGCGGCCTCCGTGTCCTGCCTCGGAAGATTCCGGCCCCCTGACAGCCGCTGTCGGGAGCAGGACGCTGGGCCAGATGGGGCGGGGGGGGGGTCGAGCCTAGCACGGAATTCCCTCCTACTGTCGTGCTGTCCGCCACCACCCATACGCGCCGCCCTCACCAGCAAGATCGCGTTGTTGGCTACGCAGAGGAAGACGAGGCTGCCCAGGATCAGGGCCAGCAAGTGCCCCACCTCCTGGCAGGAGCCCCGCTGGGAGGCCATGATTAGGGAGCATCCGCGACGGCAGCTCCCCGCTCCTAGAGCCAGAGGGGGCAGAGAGCCCGCTGGTGGGGAGGGGGAGCGATTGTGAGGTGGTTGTGATGACTTCACAGTGGGGGAGGAAGGAGAGCAAACTCCTGATTTGGGAGTAACCTGGAAATGGGGGTCCAGAGGTCTCCGGGGTCTTCCCTCGCTGGCTAACGTATTCCCCGGTCAAACACTGGGGGGCTCGGAAGGAACGAATTACACAAGTCACGCGTGTCCTCAGCCTTGCCTTGGCTGGCTGTTTCACCCTCCCGCATTCTGACGTGCGCCTCCTCGTGTCCCCAGTGCCGAAGCCCTAGCTCTGCGACCCGTGGTGCCTCCTCGGGTGATGCCGTCCCGGCCGGCGCCCTTCCGTGGCCAGCGGTACAAGCGCCTGAAGCGGCGCTGCCTGAAGCGGAGAAGCGTCTTTGAGGACCCCGAATTCCCAGCCACAGATGAGTCTCTCTTCTACCGCCGCGATCCTCCGGATGGAGTCTCCTGGAAGCGCCCCGGGGTAACATGTAGGGCCTAGGGGGGACCCTGCTGCGCAGGGCGCAGGACCCCAAGTGCCGCAGCCCCCAAGCTCTCGCGGATATGGGGTCCCCTCCAGTACGGGCCGTTGGGTCCGCAGAGGCTGGGAGTGAAGGGCAGGCCGAGCAGTCCTGCCGGCGGGCTGGCGGGCTCCCACCGCGGCACGTTTGCTCAGGCCAGCCAGCCCTGCAAGGCATCCCATGCCGTCTCCGCTGCCGCTTCAGACGCAGACCGAGCAGGTCTCTTCCGTTGGGGAAGGCCTGTAGCGGGGGAGGGGGGGAAGCCCCCTCTAGAACTGAGCTTTGCCCCTCTCCCGATTTTTTTCCGGAAATTGTCTTCTTTTTAATTTGTGACATGACAGCCAATGACAATCTCCATCTAAAGAATGATAGCTTGTGTTAAGAACAGGAGGAATTTAAGAACAGGACCCTCTGGCAAATTCAGTGAATAAGGCAGGGCAAGTGCACAAGAAATGTCTCATCTGGAAAAGCCCCTAAAAGTCTTTCCATGACTAGATTTGTCATTATCACAATTGCTCTATAAGGTGATCCTGAAAAGAAACAGCCTTATAGGAACATGACCCTTGAAGAGTTAAATATTTGAACTTTGTATTATGGGCTAGAGTGAGACTCCACCTCTTGGGCTTTTCTTTGCTCTGCTTTTCAGTGTCAGGGTCAGCTGTGCTGACTACCCAGCCAGCAATAAAGAAGCATGTTTGTTTGCTTACAGTAAGAAGTAAGAGTTTGTTTATTCCGCAGTCATTATAATGACTAGAACAGGATTGGGTGCTTATTGCTAAAGCTGGAGATAAAGAGTTAGTTTAAAGTGATCTGAAAAAATGGCTACCCTTTACTGTTTTAAAGCACTCACTATACTCACAATCATACTGGTCTTTTTTTCTTTTTTTTCTTGATTAGTTGATGGCAAAGGATGAAAATAGCCCTAGAGGAATAGAAAGTTTGCTGTATACACTACACTGGCTGGATACCTAGGTTGTAACTCAGGCCTAATTTCTGATTTTCCCAATATGCGCAGCTCGGCATGAGGCCTTTTCAGGGTTTCCAAACAGAAAAATCAACCCAGCAACCGGCAAAAAAAATCCAATTGCTTTCCACAATTGGTTTCCAATTGCTTAGTTTGTCCTTTATATAGCAACCAGTTAAAAAGTTTCCCCTTGATTGTCCAACTAAAGGCCAGGAGCAAGACTAGAAGGAGGGATTCTTGAGGAGGAGTTAACAAACACATCCTAAAGTATTTATTTTCTCTCTGCTTTCCTTAAACTTGTTGTATGGGCAAGTTTGTTTTTTTGGGTGGAATCTAAAATTGAGATACGTAGTGTAGCATCAAAGCCAAGCTCAGGAGCTCACTGTCTTTACCAAAGTAGTTCAACTCATGAAGAATCAGAACACAGGGACAGACCACAGATGGAAGGGGAGTGTAGTTTTAGGCAGAGTCAAGCTTTTGAGTCTAGTATGCCTGGGGATATCTCAAAAAAGGTTGAGACAATTTGACAGGTAAACCTTCATTCATGTGAGTGAAGACAGGGCATGGAGAAGTGAGGGGAAAGGTCAGTGCATTTCCCTTCCCCTGGCCTGGTTCCCACATCCTCTTCACCAGTGGGGTGGGGTGGGGAATTGGAAGGCGCTATGCGTTTCTCTCCTTCTTAATGCCCCACCTAGAAATGTGCCAAGCAAGGCTGGCTACAGGGCTGATCTGGGGGCAGTAGAAGCCAGTCCTTTTGTGGGCCTTTCTGCAAGGGAGGGGTCTGAACTCACAGCCATCCCCTCCCTCCCCATTGCCCAGGAGCTGTGCTCTGACCCCCGTCTCTTTGTGGACGGCATCAGCCCCAGGGACCTGCACCAGGGCAGCCTCGGGAACTGCTGGTTCGTGGCGGCTGCCTCCTGCCTGGCTAGTGAGCCCAGCGTCTGGAAAAAGGTAAGAGGGCCCTCCCCGCCTCTCCCTTGTTGTGGTGTAAATTAGTTAAGCAGAGAGTAACAGCGGTCTGTGTGCCAGTGTGTGTGTGCGTTTACCTAAGAAAGCAGGCTTTTACTCTGCATTAGGATCACTGAGACTTAAGACTGTTAGTAAAATAAGAAAAACTACTTTATTTATAGAAATACATAGTAGATAGAAAGGCATACCTAGTTCTAACTAACTAGCTAAGTTGGAGGCGCAAGGCCCAGGCATGGGAGTTGCCCTCATGGCTCAGGAGAGAGAGAGCAGAGACAAAGGTGTCTCCTCTCTCTCAGATAGTGAAGAAGAGGGCAGAAGGAGGAGGGACAGATAAGCTTCCTTAAAGACATATCAGTCTAACAATGGAAGGAAGTCAGTCAGAGCATCCCAGGTAAAGGTAAACAAGCCTATCTATCTGGAGGACCCGAACTCTATTTCCTTTTGAAGCACAAACAAAAGAACAAAACAGGAGTTGCTCTTGTCCCACTTCCAACATCCCTCAGCTGGCTCTGGACGCCACACAGATCGGGGGCAGCTGAATCTTGCCTCAGTGTTAGTTGGGATGGTTGGCCTTTGTATGTTCAGCCAGGGTGCCCCTGGGCATGTGCAAAGTGTGTCATGCTACCAGAGGGAGAGATGCAGCCTGGCCTGTGTTATCCATGCGGGGGGTGTGTGTGTGTGGCACAGGCACATTCTGGAAGCTACCTCAGCTCTGCCCTTCCTGCCTCTCTTCCTCCTTCTCCTCCTCAGGTGATCCCAAACCCCCGTGAACAGGATTGGGACCCGTGCCAGCCCCAGAGATACTGCGGCATCTTCCGGTTCTGCTTCTGGCGCTGGGGCCACTGGACAGAGGTCTGCGTGGATGACCGCCTGCCCTGCCATCAAGGGAAGCTCCTCTTCTGCCGTTCCGCAGATCCCCGCGAGTTCTGGAGCGCCCTCCTGGAAAAGGCCTATGCCAAGTACGCAGGGTTGGGGTAGGCAGGGAGGGAGGGAGGCCCTCTGCCTGGGAGGGCAGCCTTTGCAGGGAGGCTTAGCTGAGCTTGCTAACAGATGTCTGAGAGAGCTTTGTGTGTGTGTGAATCCTCCTTACTGAAGCAGTGCACCTTTCCTGACTTAGTCACGCTGAGACTTTAGCCTTGAAAATAAGAATGCTATTGATTAAGGAAATACATGCTTGATACAAAAAAGCTCCTACATCTAGGTGGAGATGCAGATAGCCGAGGGATCTTTTATTTATTAGATAGATAGATAATTTATTATTACGGTCGTTGACCAAAAAAACATACAATGTTACAACATACATATAACAAATTCTGATATCAAACACATTCATAAAACTTTTAACTAGCACCATTCTTTTTTCCATTACTTTTAAAAGATTCATTTAATTTAAAATTATTGACTAGGTACCCCTTTTGTCTACACATTGTTTCCTGCGTCGAATGGCTAATTCGCAGAATTTCGCAACCTTTTCAATTACGTCAGGGGAATGATCATCCAATAAAAACTCTTCATAAAATATATCCATTCTACCTGGTATTGGAGCTATAATGGGGGTAATTATCTGCTGTCTAAAATCAGAGTAAAATGGGCAGTATAATAAGACATGTATAACTGTTTCAACCTCCTCATTATCATATGGACATTTTCTGTTCTGATATGGGACTTTATTAAATTTGCCTACAAGCAAAGCCGATGGAAGGACATTGAATCTTGCTAAGGTAAAAGCTCTATGCCTTTTTGGTTGGGTAAGATTCGATAAATAGGCCATAGGAACCGATGGATTACTATTTTATCTCCTCTTCTTCACTAACATTAGTTGTTGCTGATGGTCAATGTCTCTAATTCTCTGAAGGATACTCTGTTTAGCCTTTTCATAACCCATATCTAATATTAAAGATGGTGAGAATCCTATAAATAAGATTTTGTCTAGGATTAATTTTTTCCACGCTGACTCAAAATTATCCTTTAGAATGTGGGGTGCTAATCCAACGGGTTGAATATTAATTTTAACCAATAAGTAATTCTTATGCACCAAATCCGAGATTTAATAGTTGGAAGTCCCGTTTCTAGTCTTAGAATACAGTTTGGAACACAAGACGGGACAGCTAGAATTGATCTTTAAAAGGTGTTTTGTACCACCTCTAAGGCTATAAAATTTGTACAAGTGCTAATTTGAGTGCCATATATTAACTGCGGTACAACTTTCGCTACAAACAGTTTAACAGCTGCTGGTATGAGCTGGCCTCCTTTATTATAAAAAAAGGATAATATGGCTTTCGATGTTCTCTTTGCATTCATGATTAACATTTTCGTGTGCAATTGCCATGATTTATTTGACTGAAAAGTTATCCCCAAATATTTGAACACATGAACTTGTTCTATAGATTGCCCGTTAAGGCGCCAACAATGGTTCGACCTTTTCCTTTTGGCGCTAAAAATCATAATTTTTGTTTTATCATTATTTATTATAAGTTGTTCCTTTGAGCATACTGTCGCCAAGGTGGCCAGTAATCGCTTTAGGCCTATTGGAGTTCTTGAAAATAATACCAGGTCATCGGCATACATTAGAATAGATCTAGGGATTTCCTTTAATCTTGGTGGATGGGAGGAAACTAAGGTTAAGGATGTAGCAACTTCGTTTATATAGATGTTAAACAACATCGGTGCTAAAATACATCCTTGTTTTACTCCCTTAAAGGTTGGTACAGGTTTAGTCAGATGTCCTTTTTTATTGCATCTAACCTGCAAACATGTATTTTCGTGGAGTCCTTGTATTAGAGCTAGCAAACAAACGTTTATTTATTTATTTATTGAATTTCTCAGTCGCCCATCTGGCTGACTATCCAGCCACTCTGGGCGACGTACAAAATAGGCATACAAATGTAATAGCCATTAAAAATCTGAAAACAATGACAATAAAATCTAGCCCACCCCAAAAGCCTGCCTGAAGAGCCAGGTCTTCATGGCCCAGCAGAAACTCATTATAGAGGGGGCATGGTGGAGATCATTTGGGAGGGAGTTCCACAGGGTGGGGGCCACAATTGAAAAAGCCCTCTCCCTAGTCCTCACCAGTCTGGCTGTTTTGACTGGTGGGATAGAGAGAAGACCTTTTGAGGCTGATCTTGTTGGGCGGCATATCTGATGATGCTGGAGGCCCTCCTTCAGATAGACTGGGCCGAGACCATATAGGGATTTAAAGGTCAAAACCAACACCTTGAATTGGGCCCGGCAAGCAACTGGTAACCAGTGCAACTCTTTTAGCACTGGTGTTATGTGATCTCACCGGCAGCTGCCTTTAACCAGGTGCGCTGCCGCATTCTGTACCAGTTGCAGCTTCTGGACCGTTTTCAAGGGTAGCCCCATGTAGAGCGCATTACAGTAGTCTAGGCGAGAGGAGACCAGGGCATGTACCACTGATGGGAGCAGATGATTGGGAAGGTAGGGGCGCAGCCTCCGTATCAGATGGAATTGATATAGTGCTGCCCAGCTCACAGCCGAGACCTGAGCTTCCACAGACAGTTGAGAGTCAAGAATGACCCCGAGGCTGCGGACCTGGTCTTTTAGGGGCAGGAGCACACTTGGGCTCTTCCAGAGAGGCTGACCGTGCCTCTCCCCCAGGGGCTCTGCCCTGCAACAGACCAGCCTGGTGTCCTCTGGATGTTGTGCACCACAGCACCTGTCAGCCCAGGCTTTGCCGCCATGCAATGGGGGGGGGGACACCAGGCTGGGAAAGTTCAGGAAATGCCTTTACCCGAATAATGGCTACCAGCCCCTATCCACCTGAGAGAAGGGGGTGTTGCCCAGCTCAGAGGTGAGGCATATAAACATGTTGTTATCTCTGCTCCTGACAGAAACCATGTGGCTCCTGAAATAAGTGTTGGAAGTAGGGCAAGAGCAACTCCTGTTTTGTTCTTCTGTTTATGTTCCAGAAGGGAGATAGAGTCAGGGTCCTCCAGATGGATAGGTGTGACAACCTTTACCTGTGATGCTCCGACTGACTTCCTTCTGTTGTTAGACTGATGCTCTTAAGGGAAGCTTACCTGCCCCTCCTCCTTCCTCCCTTTCCTCTCTTCTTTTCAGACTGTCCGAGAGAGAGGAGACACCTTTGTCTCTGCTCTCTCTCCTAGCCATGAGGGCGACTCCCAAACCTGGGCCTTGCGCCTCCAACTTAGTTAGTTAGTTAGAACTAGGTATGCCTGTCTTTCTACTATGTATTCCTATAAATAAAGCAGCTTTTCTTATTTTACTCTTAAGTCTTAGTGATCCTAATGCAGGGTAAAAGCCTGCTTTCTTCGGCAAACACACGCACTGGCACATGCAGCTCAGACCCTGACGATCTCTGCTAATATCTACACATAACAAGAAGGTTCTGGCCACCAGTTCCTGGGACTCCTAAGCAGGGCAACTGCTGCTGCTGCTGCACTCGAGTCCTGTTGCTGGGCCTCTGGTTGGCCCCTGGGTTTCGGGGGGGTGGGCATGGCTCAGTGGGCAGAGCACCAACGCTGACTGAGAAGGTCCCAGTTTCAGTCCGCAGCCTTTCCAGGAGGGCTCAATGAAACCCTGGAGAGCCTCTGCCAGTCAGTATAGACAGTATTAAGCTTCGGGGGACAATAGCCTGACTCCGCGTAAGGCTGCTCCCCGCGTTCTTTAGGAGATGCTGGACGAGTTGCCCCAGAACATCCCGCCAGCAAAGCTTTCAGTGGCCCCTCAGCTGCCAAGGGGCCTTGTGCCACTTCCCAACGAGCATCGCAGGCCTTTGATCGGGGCCACTGCTGAAAAGCCCCGCTGCACCCTGGCCTCTTCGCGGAGGAGCCCTTCTGAAAGCGGGGCTCATCTCAGCACTGGGGAGTCATGCAGGGCAAGCCTTCCACTGGGCGCTCCCCTCTTCTTCCAGCCCGAGAGAGGCCCCTCCCAGCTGACCACTGCCCCTCTTCCCTCCACCTAGACTGAGCGGTTGCTATGAGGCCCTGGAGGGGGGCAACACAGCCGAGGCCCTGCTGGACTTCACGGGGGGCATCTCTGAGCCGCTGACCCTGGATGAGGGGGGCTTTGGCACCGACCCGGAGCTTCAGAAGCAGCTCTTCAAGCAGCTGAAGGAAGCGCATTCCCGGTCAGCCCTCATCAGCTGCTCCATCCGGGTGAGGAGACAAGGCCGGCTAGAGCAGGCAGAGGGGCAGAGGGGCAGTGGCCTGGGTCTATCCAGAGGGGATACAGAGGGAAGGGAAGGGGCGGCAGGATGAAAGAGAGGGAGGGGAGGCTTTCTGTTGGGTTGAAACACAAGAAAGGAAGGGGGCCTGATATGGCAAGGGGACATGGCTCAAAGTGCACCAAGGGCCCTGCTGTATTCTGGCGCTGCAGCACTACTCCATGGGGGGGGGGCTTTTCTGCCCCATCTTTCCGGCAGGTTCTTTTGCAGCCCTTCACTCTTTTGCTTCCTCTTCTCTCTGACTCTCTCCCTGCACGCACGCACACACACACCCCTCCAGGCTGCCTGCTTTATCCCCCCCCCCCCGCATCTCTGGACCCCCTCTGAGCACCAGAAGAGCCCCGCAGCTGGGACAGAGCTGCACCAGCCAGAAGCCGCATGGGATGCTCACAAGCCAGCAGGAGGGGTCAAGGAGACCAGCAGGACTTTTTCCTCTACCCTGCCGGCTGGGGAGGTTCCCAAGGCAGGACCCTGGCTGCTCTCCCCTGCTGGCCCCTTTGGTCTGGCCCAGGATGGCTGGTGCTTTTTGCCACTGTCTGGCTGTTCTCTGAGTCTGTGTCCTTCTTCTCCCCCCTCCCTGCCATAGTCACTGCCCGGTGAGGGGCCCGAGGCCCAGCTGTCCTCTGGCCTGGTGCGGGGCCACGCCTACGGCATCACGGCTGTTCGGACCGTTCACCTCAGGCGGCACAACCTCTTTGAGCTCTTCAAGGTCAAGAAGTTGCAGCTGATTCGCCTGCGGAACCCCTGGGGAACAATGGAGTGGAACGGGGCCTGGAGTGATAAGTAATCTGGGCAGGGATCCAGGGGGGGAGAAGTGGGGGGGGGAGCTTGTCTCAGGACAGTCGGCCCAAAGCAAGCCAGTTTCAGCGGTTCCAAAACATTTCCCCCCATGGACCACTGGAAAATTGCTGAGGGTCTTGGTGGACCACTTGATTTTCCCACCTGTTGTAGCAGCTGTCATGCCCTGTGCTAGAAGCTGTATGTTTTTTTATTGTGTTTTTACAGACACACCACGAACCACCTGAATGAAGCTGACACATCACAGCTTGGGGATCCCTGATCTAGTTGATCTCAGGGAGATGGGTGGGTGGAAATCATAGGGGGAGATGGAAATGCCTGGGGACCCTCCCCAGATGGGCCCAAGGACAGAAGAGGGAGGCCTGGGAGGGAGCAGCAGCTCAGGCCCCTGTGGTCATGCAGCGGGGCTTGCACAGGCCATGGGGAAGGGGGAAGGGAGGAGACCCTGATGGATAGAGGGGTGGCTGTTAAAGAAGGGATTCTGCTGGAGGGTAGCTTTGGGGCACAGGGTTGTGGCAGCCTGTCTCACTCCACCCTTCCTTCCCACCCCACCCCATTCTCACCCACCCCAGGTCCCCAGAATGGCAGCAAGTGAGCCAACGAAACCGGCAGCAGATGGGGGTCATCATTCGGGATGACGGTGAATTCTGGTAGGTCCAGTGTATGTGTGTTTGTGTGTGTGTCTCTCTCTCTGAGATTTTGGTGCCCCTCAGAGTTGGGTCCTACAGGGTTCCACCTGAGTGTCCAGCAGTAGATTCCTAGTATCTGGAGCACCTCAAAGGCTGTCTAGACCCTCCCCCCATCCAAAGGGCAGCAACCCCACCCCCACTCCATGGCAAATCTTGCTGGCTAGTTCATGCCAAAAGCTGGAAGTGTGTGTTTGCAGTCCAAAGAGCTCAGATGGCTTAAGGAAGCGAGCCAAGCCACACCTTGGAAGGAGAAGCCAAACGCCCTGGTCCTCCCAGCTTGACCTTCTGTCCTGTCTGTCTTTCTCTGCCAGGATGAGCTTTGAGGACTTCTGCACCCATTTCACAGATGTCGTCATTTGCCGCCGCATGAACACATCACGTCTGAGCTGCCAACGGAGCTGGGTGGAAGGTCTGCAATTTGGGGAGTGGGATCCTCAGAAGGGGCGTGCAGGTGGATGCCTGAATCACCGGGACACCTTTCTTGACAATCCACAGGTGAGAGAAATTGCAGATGAAAGGATGAGATTTTGCACAAATGTGAAAACCAGTAAAAAATAAAAGAATATTGACATGGGGAATCCAACTTTAAAAAACTTGGTTGTTGGTAATTTTTACATTCATAATAACAATGTGAGGTTGACTTGCATCTTGTTTTGTGTTATGATCTTATTTTTGTGAGCCACTTCAAGTATTTTGTATTTATATCCTCGCCTTTCGCCCATCTATGGCAACAGTGGAGAGCCTCCAGCCTGTGGGCCAGATTGGGCCCCGTGCAGGTCCCAATTTGGCCCAAGGCTGCTTTTTAATCAAACCACACCCCTGCCCCACACATCTGGCATCATATGTGACATCAGGTGTGGGGCAAGTGGAGGCACAGCTAGACTAGCTGTGCAGCTGAGTTCCATGAGGAAGGGGGACCAGATGGCATTGCCAGCCCCTGCAGAAAGCAAGCTTTGAAGTCCCAACCATTATCACCTGACGCCTACGGGGCTGCAGGGGCCTCTTATGTGGGGCTTCCTGTGGGTTTCCCATCCAGGCACTGACCAGCCCCAGACCTGCTTAGCTTTAGCGTTATGGCTGCATCCTGTGAGCCACCTTCTCCCATTGCCTCATAAAGCAATATGAAACAGCAACAAAACAAACTTTTCAGCAGCCACCCACAACTGGTTCAGCTCAAATGCTTCCTTCACATTGCCCCTCACAGAGTGAGCTGTGAGGAAGGCATATGGCCCTTGGGAGGGCAGGCAGGTGCGTGTGTGCGTGTGTGTGCGTACGTGCACACACATTTCATAGCCAGGAGCCACATCCGAAGAAAAGGCTTTCCTCCACACCTCTGCATGCCATGCTGCAGATAGCCAAGGAATGGGGGTCCCACACCCAGACTGTGGGAAGGCCACCTCGTCCCCTTGATGTAGACAGCCCCTCCCTTTTTATTGGCACAGGAGAATTTGGCCTCCTGGGCTGATGGGTCCTTCTGTTGCTACTCTTGTGTGTTTTGTGCTAGTATTTTTAATTTCTTAATTTTTTTTAAGCGGATGTCATTTTTTGACTTTTTAACCTGTTCTTTGATTATTTAAAAATGTATTATTTATTTTATTTATTTATTAAATTTATATCCCACCCTTCCTCTCAGTAGGAGCCCAGGGTGGCAAACCAAACACTAAAAACACTCTAAAACAACATAAAACAGATTTTAATATATATGAAAACAAAACATCTTTAAAAGCATATTAAAACTAAATATCTTTTAAAACATCTTTTTTTAAAAAGCTTTAAAAACATCTTGAAAAGCAATTCCAACACAGATGCAGACTGGGATAAGGTCTCTAATTAATATGATGCCATTTCTTATTATGGAATGCAGGTTGTTAATTTTCTACTATGGCTGTCAATCATTCAATCAAAAGCAGAATCAAAAGCACACAATGCGGCAATCCTGAAGATATCTTGGTCCCACACCAGCTGGGGTGTTAAAGCTTGAGACCAGCCCTTTGAGTTGGGTCCCAGGGGCGTCACTACCGGGGTGCGGAGGGTGCGGATCACACCCGGGTGACACCCTGAGGGGGGTGACACCCAGAGCCGCCCCACCCCGCACCGTTGCCCAACTCTTCCTCGGAGGCAGGCGGGCGAGACCAAAAGCAGGCGCCCGCTCGCTGGTGGTGAAGCCGGGACAGGCCTCCCACTGCCAGCCTGGAGCGTGTGGTGAGTGTGTGTGTGTGTGTGTGTGTGTGTGTGCGTGCACACGCAAGACCAGCCACACCCGTCCATGCACCTGGGAGGGCACGCGCCGGAGGTCCGCACCCCCCCCCTGCACTCCCTCTAGTGACGCCGCTGTTGGGTCCAGAAGCAAATTATCCAGCAGAGCAGCTGCAACAACCCTGGCTCGTGGGTGGATGCGTGGTTGATAAGATGCAAATGCTGTTGCAACAGCTAAGATCTTCTTAACAGGAAAAAATGGTTATTGGAAGCTTGACTTCTTTAACTCAGATTATATTTATTAATTTACACACTTGGCTTGCAACACTAAACTCTGCTTCTACATCTATGAGGAAAATGAAGGAAGTAGTAGAGATAAAAGCGGGAAAAACTAGTTGCTTTCACTTCTCACAATATTCAATGTTGTTGTTGTTATGTGCCTCCAAGTCGACTACGATTTATGGCGACCCTATGAATCAGTGACCTCCAAGAGCATCTGTCATGAACCACCCTGTTCAGATCTTGTAAGTTCAGGTCTGTGGCTTCCTTTATGGAATCAATCCATCTCTTGTTTGGCCTTCCTCTTTTTCCACTCCCTTCTGTTTTTCCCAGCATTATTGTCTTTTCTAGTGAATCATGTCTTCTCATTATGTGTCCAAAGTATGGTAACCTCAGTTTCATCGTTTTAGCTTCCAGTGATAGGTCTGGTTTAATTTGTTCTAGCACCCAATTATTTGTCTGTTTTGCAGTCCATGGTATGCGCAAAGTTCTCCTCCAGCACCACATTTCAAATGCGTTGATTTTTCTCTTATCCGCCTTTTTCACTGTCCAACTTTCGCATCCATACATAGAGATCGGGAATACCATGGTCTGAATGATCCTGACTTTAGTGTTCAGTGATACATCTTTACATTTGAGGACCTTTTCTAGTTCTCTCACAGCTGCCCTCCCCAGTCCTAGCCTTCTTCTGATTTCTTGACTATTGTCTCCATTTTGGTTAATGATTGTGCCAAGATATTGATAATCCTTGACAAGTTCAATGTCCTCATTGTCAACTCTAAAGTTGCATAAATCTTCTGTTGTGATTACTTTAGTCTTCTTGATGTTCAGCTGTAGTCCTGCTTTTGTGCTTTCCTCTTGAACTTTCATCAGCATTCGTTTCAAATCATTACTGGTTTCTGCTAGTAGTATGGTATCGTCTGCATATCTTAAATTATTGATATTTCTCCCTCCAATTTTCACACCTCCTTCTTCTTGGTCCAATCCTGCTTTCCGTATGATATGTTCTGCGTATAGATTAAATAAATAGGGTGATAAAATACACCCGTCTTAAACTCTTTCCGATGGGGAACAAATCGGTTTCTCCATATTCTGTCCTTACAGTAGCCTCTTGTGCAGAGTATAGGTTGCACATCAGGACAATCAGATGCTGTGGCACCCTCATTTTTTTTAAAGCATTCCATAGTTCTTCATGATCTACACAGTCAAAGGTTTTGCTGTAATCTATAAAGCACAGGGTGATTTTCTTCTGAAATTCCTTGGTCCGTTCCATTATCCAACGTATGTTTGAGATATGATCTCTGGTACCTCTTCCCTTTCTAAATCCAGCTTGGACGTCTGGCATTTCTCACTCCATATATGGCAAGAGCCTTTGTTGTAGAATCTTGAGCATTACTTTACTTGCATGGGATATTAAGGCAATAGTTCGATAATTACTGCATTCCCTGGGATCTCCTTTCTTTGGAATTGGGATGTATATGGAACGCTTCCAGTCTGTGGGTCATTGTTTAGTTTTCCATATTTCTTGACAGATTTTAGTCAAAATTCGGACTGATTCAGTCTCAGTAGCTTGTAGCAACTGTATTGGTATGCCATCTATTCCCAGTGATTTGTTTCTTCCAAGTATTTGAAGAGCAGCTTACACCTCACATTCTAAAATTTCTGGTTCTTCATCATATGGTTCCTCCATGAATGAATCTGTCATCCTAGCATCTCTTTTATAGAGGTCTTCAGTGTATTGCTTCCATCTTCCTTTTATTTCATCTCGGTCAGTCAGTGTGTTCCCCTGTTGATTATTCAACATCCCTACTCTTGGTTTAAATTTCCCTTTCATTTCTCTAATCTTTTGGAATAGGGCTCTTGTTCCACCCTTTTTGTTGTCCTCTTCTATTTCTATACAGTAACTATTGTAATAGTTCTCTTTGTCCCTACGTACTAGTCGCTGTATTGTTGCATTTAGGGTTCAATAAGGGTTACAAAAAAATATACCCCCTTTAGGCCTCGCTATGTGTTACACACAAACCATTCCCCTTGAAGAGACAACAGTTTCAACAAATGCCTCACACACCAGACAGTAGCCCTGCTGCAGCATAGAATAGAATCATAGAATCATAGAGTTGGAAGGGGCCTTGTAGGCCATCGAGTCCAACCCCCTGCTCACAGCAGGAAATCCTCAGCTACAGCATCTCCTGCAGATAGCTGTCCAGCCTCTGCTTGAAGACATCCAGCTAAGGAGATCCCACCACCTCCCTAGGTAGTCGGTTCCATTGCCAAACTGCCCTTACTGTCAAGAAGTTCCTTCTAATGTCCAATCTGAATCTACGCTCCTGCAACTTAAAACCATTAGACCTAGTCCTACCCTCTGGGGCAGCAGTGAACAAATCTGTACCCTCCTCTATGTGACAGCCCTTCAGGTACTTAAAGAGTGTAATCATGTCACCCCTCAGCCTTCTCTTCACCAGACTGAACATGCCAAGTTCCTTCAACCTTTCCTCATAAGACTTGTTCTCCATACCGGTTATCATCCTCGTCACCCTCTTCTGAACCCGCTCTAAGTTGTCTATATCTTTCTTAAAATGAGGCGCCCAGAACTGAACGCAGTATTCCAGATGAGGCCTGACTAATGCAGAATATAGTGGGACTATTACTTCCCTCGACCTGGAAACTATAGTTCTGTTTATGCATCCCAAAACCGTGTTTGCCTTTTTTGCCGCAGCATCACACTGCTGGGTCATGTTCAACTTGCGGTCCACTACAATTCCAAGGTCCTTCTCATACGCACCACTGAACCACTGAACTACTAAACAGATTAAAACAACAGCAGTACAAAATCAGTTCAAATCCAAAACAAATACCAACTGGGATAAAGATCTGAGGCTTTTTGAAAGAGGAAGGTCTTTAGCAGGCGCCAAAAAGACAATAGAGGAGGTGGATGCCCGATGTGTCCTGGGAAGGGAGTCTACAGGGGTTGGAAAAAATAAATAAATAAATAAATAAATAAAATAAAAATTGGTGCCACCATGTTAAAGACGTAATTCAGACATTGTGCAGAATGGCCCTCCTGAAAAGATGGTATCTGCAGGAGGCCGTCTCCTGCAGACTTCAGTGATGGGTTGGTACGTGGGGGATGATGTGATCTTTAATCATCCTGGTCCCAAGCTGTGTAGGGTTTTGCACACCAAAAGCAGTACCTTAACCTTAGCCCAGTAGCTAATTGGGAGCCAGTGCAATTCTTTCAGCAGCTGTGCAATATGATGGTAATATTCTGCCCCAGGGATCAGTCAAACTGCCACATTTTCTACTAGCTGCAGCTTCAGGGTCAGCCTCATAGAGTGTATTGAAGTAATCCAGTCTCAAAGGCATTCCCACAGATTTCCTTTCCTTCCATTTTTGCATTGATCCCGTGCCTAAAGAATATTCTGTGTCACTCCAAAGCTTGAGCCCACTTCTCTGAACATGACTACCCATAGAGGGATCTTGTCCCTCTTTCTTGCATGAGCAACACAGCAGCCCCCACCTAAGACTCCAAAAAGTGACAAGGAGCAAAAGCAGATGAGGTGGAGCACCCCCTTCTCTCTCTCCATTGCTGGGTGACATCCTATTTCTAGAATTCCAAGCTGGGGATCATTAGGAAAGGTAGTGAAAATAAAACTGCCAATATCATCATGCCATTATACATATTTATGGTGTGGTTGCATTTGGAATCCTGTGTACAGTTCTGGTTGCCTCACCTCAAAAAGGATATTGTAGAGATGGAAAAGGTTCAGAAAAGGGCAACCAAAATAAGAACATAAGAACATAAGAAGAGCCTGCGGGATCAGGCCAGTGGCCCATCTAGTCCAGCATCCTGTTCTCACAGTGGCCAACCGGGTGCCTGGGGGAAGCCCACAAGCAGGACCCGAGTGCAAGAACACTCTCCCCTCCTGAGGCTTCTGGCAACTGGTTTTCAGAAGCATGCTGCCTCTGACTAGGGTGACACAGCACAGCCATCATGGCTAGTAGCCATTGATAGCCCTGTCCTCCATGAATTTGTCTAATCTTCTTTTAAAGCCATCCAAGCTGGTGGCCATTACTGCATCTTGTGGGAGCAAATTCCATAGTTTAACTATGCGCTGAGTAAAGAAGTACTTCCTTGTGTCTGTCCTGAATCTTCCAACATTCAGCTTCTTTGAATGTCCACGAGTTCTAGTATTATGAGAGAGAACTTTTCTCTATCCACTTTCTCAATGCCATGCATAATTTTATACACTTCTATCATGTCTCCTCTGACCCGCCTTTTCTCTAAACAAGAAAGCCCCAAATGCTGCAACCTTTCCTCGTAAGTGAGTCGCTCCATCCCCTTGATCATTCTGGTTGCCCTCTTCTGTACCTTTTCCAACTCTATAATATCCTTTTTGAGATGAGGCGACCAGAACTGTACACAGTATTCCAAATGCGGCCGCACCATAGATTTATACAACGGCATTATGATATTGGCTGTTTTATTTTCAATACTTTTCCTAATTATCCCTAGCATGGAATTTGCCTTTCTCACAGCTGCCGCACACTGGGTCGACATTTTCATCGTGCTGTCCACTACAACCCCGAAGTCTCTCTCCTGGTCGGTCTCCAGTTCAGACCCCATGAGTGTATATGTGAAATTAAGATTTTTTGCTCCAATATGCATAATTTTACACTTGTTTATATTGAATTGCATTTGCCATTTTTCCGCCCATTCACTCAGTTTGGAGAGGTCTTTTTGGAGCTCTTCGCAATCCCTTTTTGTTTTAACAACCCTGAACAATTTAGTGTCATCAGCAAACTTGGCCACTTCACTGCTCACTCCTAATTCTAGGTCATTAATGAACAAGTTGAAAAGTACAGGTCCCAATACTGATCCTTGAGGGACTCCACTTTCTACAGCCCTCCATTGGGGGAACTGTCCATTTATTCCTACTCTCTGCTTTCTGCTTCTTAACCAATTCCTTATCCACAAGAGGACCTCTCCTCTTATTCCATGACTGCTGAGCTTCCTCAGAAGTCTTTGGTGAGGTACGTTGTCAAACGCTTTTTGAAAGTCTAAGTACACTATGTCCACGGGACCACCTCTATCTGTATGCTTGTTGACACTCTCAAAGAATTCTAATAGGTTACTGAGACAGGACTTTCCCTTGCAGAAGCCATGCTGGCTCTGCTTCAGCAAGGCTTGTTCTTCTATGTGCTTAGTTAATCTAGCTTTAATAATACTTTCTACCAGTTTTCCAGGGACAGAAGGTAAGCTAACTGGCCTGTAATTTCCAGGATCCCCTCTGGATCCCTTTTTGAAGATTGGCGTTACATTTGCCACTTTCCAGTCCTCAGGCACGGAGGAGGACCTGAAGGACAAGTTACATATTTTAGTTAGCAGATCAGCAATTTCACATTTGAGTTCTTTGAGAACTCTCAGGTGGATGCCATCCGGGCCCGGTGATTTGTCAGTTTTTATATTGTCCATTAAGCCTAGAACTTCCTCTCTCGTTACCACTATTTGTCTCAGTTCCTCAGAATCCCTTCCTGCAAATGTTAGTTCAGGTTCAGGGATCTGCCCTATATCTTCCACTGTGAAGACAGATGCAAAGAATTCATTTAGCTTCTCTGCAATCTCCTTATCGTTCTTTAGTACGCCTTTGACTCCCTTATCATCCAAGGGTCCAATCGCCTCCCTAGATGGTCTCCTGCTTTGAATGTATTTATAGAATTTTTTGTTGTTGGTTTTTATGTTCTTAGCAATGTGCTCCTCAAATTCTTTTTTAGCATCCCTTATTGTCTTCTTGCATTTCTTTTGCCAGAGTTTGTGTTCTTTTTTATTTTCTTCATTTGGACAAGACTTCCATTTTCTGAAAGAAGACTTTTTACCTCTAAGAGCTTCTTTGACTTTGCTCGTTAACCATGCTGGCATCTTCTTGGCCCTGGCGGTACCTTTTCTGATCTGCGGTATGCACTCCAGTTGAGCTTCTAATATAGTGTTTTTAAACAACTTCCAAGCATTTTCGAGTGATGTGACCCTCTGGACTTTGTTTTTCAGCTTTCTTTTTACCAATCCCCTCATTTTTGTGAAGTTTCCTCTTTTGAAGTCAAATGTGACCGTGTTGGATTTTCTTGGCAATTGGCCATTTACATGTATGTTTAATTTAATGGCACTATGGTCACTGTTCCCAATCGGTTCAACAATACTTACATCCCGCACCAGGTCCTGGTCCCCACTGAGGATTAAGTCCAGGGTTGCCGTCCCTCTGGTCAGTTCCATGACCAACTGGTCTAGGGAATAGTCATTTAGAATATCTAGAAATTTTGCTTCTTTGTCATGACTGGAACACATATGCGGACAGTCTATGTCTGGGTAGTTGAAGTCACCCATTACTACCACATTTCCTAGTTTGGATGCTTCCTCAATTTCATATCTCATCTCAAGGTCTCCCTGAGCATTTTGATCAGGGGGACAATAGATCGTCCCCAGAATTAAATCCCTCCTGGGGCATGGTATCACCACCCACAATGATTCTGTGGAGGAGTCCGCCTCTTTTGGGGTTTCGAGCTTGCTGGATTCAATGCCTTCTTTCACGTATAGAGCGACTCCGCCACCAATACGTCCTTCCCTGTCCTTCCGATATAGTTTATCTCCAGGGATAACCGTATCCCACTGGTTTTCTCCATTCCACTAGGTCTCCGTTATGCTCACTATATCAATGCTCTCTTCTAAGACTAAGCACTCCAGTTCTCCCATCTTGGTTCGGAGGCTCCTAGCATTAGCATACAGGCACTTGTAAGCAGTGTCTCTCTTCAAGTGTCTTTGGCACCTGTGGTTTGGCCTGTGGTAATTTTGCTCTTCTGAATTTATATCCTGTGCCCCTGCTCTCACAATGCCTACTTCTAGGCCTACCCCTTTTAAAATTTCATCATTTCTTTGGTCTTTATCCCAGGGGGGAGGTTTATTCCGAACTGGACCTTCCTCAGCTCCTGTCGGGTTTCCCCCCTCAGTCAGTTTAAAAGCTGCTCTGCTACCTTTTTAATTTTAAGTGCCAGCAGTCTGGTTCCATTCTGGTTCAAGTGGAGCCTGTCCCTTTTGTACAGGCCCGGCTTGTCCCAAAATGTTCCCCAGTGCCTAACAAATCCAAACCCTTCCACCCGACACCATCGTCTCATCCACGCATTGAGACTGCAAAGCTGTGCCTGTCTGGCTGGTCCTGCGCGTGGAACCGGTAGCATTTCAGAGAAAGCCACCTTGGAGGTCCTGGCTTTCAGCATCCTACCTAGCAACCTAAATTTTGCTTCCAGGACCTCACGGCTGCATTTCCCCATGTCGTTGGTGCCAACGTGCACCATGACCACTGACTCCTTCCCAGCACTGTGTACCAAACTATCTAAACGACGGGCGATATCCGCAACCTTTGCACCAGGCAGGCAAAACACCTTGCGGTCTACACGCCCATCATACAGCCCACTGTCTATGTTCCTAATGATTGAATCACCCACTACAAGGATCCCTCCACCCCCTAGGAATGGGTCCCTTCTAAGGGATCGTTTCCCTCTTCCTCAGCTGGATGCTCTCCTTCCCTGAGACCATCGTTCTCCATGATAGCAGAAGAGCTATCATCGTTGGAGTGGGACACAGCTATAACGTCCCTGAAGGCCTCCTCCACACACCTCTCTGCCTCTCTCAGCTTTTCCAGGTCCGCCACCTTGGCCTCAAGGAAATGAAGTTGTTCCCGGACTGCCAGGAGCTCATTGCACCGAGAGCACACCCACGACTTCTGTCCAACAGGCAGATAGTCGTACATGCTGCAGGCGGTGCAAAACACCGGAAAGTCCCCACACCCCTGCTGGCTTCTTACCTGCATAGTTTTGTTTAAGGTTTATTACGTCAATGGGTTGGGGACTGCGGTTTAGTTGAGGTCAGGGAACAGACGGGCAGAGTGGGGGGCCCTGGTCTCCTCGCCCTGCTGCTGAACTCGCTCTGCTGCTTAACTCGCCTTGACGCGTTGTCAGCTGGGGCCTTGACGCTTTGTCAGCTGGGGCCTTGACGGTTTGTCAGCTGGGGCTCCCTCTAGCTCATGGAGCAGGGGGATGGAGCAACTCCCTTATGAGGAAAGGTTGCAGCATTTGGGAATTTTTAGTTTAAAGAGAAGGTGGTGAATAAGAGGTGACTTGATAGATGTGTACAAAATGATGCATGGCATGGAGGAAGTGGATAAAGAAAAGTTTTTCTCCCTCTCTCATAACACTGGAAATTGTTGACATCTAGTGAAGCTGAATGTTGGAAGGTTCAGGACAGTCAAAAGAAAATCCTTCTTCAACTGTGGAATTTGCCCCCACAAGAGGCACTGATGGCCACCAACTTGGGGGGCTTTAAAAGAAGACTAGACAAATTTTTGGAGGAAAAGGCTATCAGTTGCTACTAGCCATGATGGCTCTGCTTTGCCTCCATAATCCAAGGCAGTGTACTTCCAAATGGCAGTTGCTGGAGACAGCAGAGGGGAGAGCCCTCCTCACAGGCCTCTTCCCACTGGAGCATCCGTTGGCCACTGAAAACAAGATGTGCTGGACTAAATGGACGCTCTTTGGCCTGAGCCAGTGAGGTTCCTCTTACCATCTTATGTTCCTCTCCCTCCCCAGTTCTTCTTCGAGGTGTCTGGAGCTCAAGACTCGGTCCTGATTTCTCTGCAGCAGCAAGACACACGCCAGCTGCGTAGATCTGGCTCTGGGGGACACAACATCCCCATGGGCTTTGAGCTCTTCAGTGTGAGTGAAAATACATGGCTTTGTGGGGTGGAGACGGGAGGTGTGCAGGTGGAAGGGCTGGGATGGCAGTGGGAGGAGCCTCAGTCTTCCTGAGGTGCTGTGATTTGGGCTGCTAATGATTTCATTGGCTCCCAAGATTTGGTAACTGACAAATGGCATATAAATAACTGCTGAAAGCTTTCAGTCCTTGCTCATTATGCTTCCAAATACCAATTGCTGGAAACTGTGGGACTGGGGGAGAGCATGGCCATTGTGCTCTGTCCGGCTTGTTCTGCTCCCCAGAAGAGGCAACTGGTTGGCCACTGTGACAGCAGGATATGTGTGGCCTGATCTGGCTGCTTCTGATACTCTTCACCACCACCCCAGCCCCCAGGAGCTCCCCGTAGGACTGACAACAACCCCAAGGCAGGCCACTCCCTGTGCCAGTCCTGTGGGTGATAGGGTGCCTCCCTCAAACAGAGCCCTCTAGAGAAGGAGGAGCAGTAAAAGTTGCCACTCTCGTTTGAGAGATCTGAAATGGTCTCCCACCACTTAGAGAGACTCTGTTGCTTTCTCTCAGCCCTCAGAAGGCCACCTTCCCTGGCGGTTAAGCAGTGCTGTGTTTCAAGGCAGCCGACTAAGGACTCGATGGCTCAAAAGGTGAGCTAGGCCAGCAGTTCCCAAAATCTTTCTCCCCACAAATGACTTGAAAACTGCTGAGGGTCTGGGGGGACCACTTAATGATTTTTCTTCCTCATGTAGATACTGGAAGGCTGCGTGATCTTTCCTTGCACTTTTTCTGCTTCTTTCATTATATAGGAATAAGTTGTCTAGAATTCACATTGTAATACAATATCAGAAATAACAGAAGCAATAAAATACAATGCAGATTAATATGAATCGTTCATACTGACATGCTGAATGAAGCTCGTAGGCTGCTGGTGGTCCATGGACACAGTATGAGCCAGACTGTTAACAGGCTAAAGACTCAGCCAGCCCTGGCACTTCTGGTTTAGGTTTCTGTGGCTAATCTGCCCCTGTCCTGCCCTCATGGACTCTTCGTGGGTGCTGCTGGCTTAAGCCGCTTTCCCCAGTGCTTGCAATTCCGTGTAAAACAATACATGTCAGGGCAAAATAATCTTAATTTCACATAGACAGTAAATACCTCAAAGCAGATGTGTTCCTGGACATTACTTCTTTAACAGAAACTTTGGTACCAGAGGTAGGAATAACATGGAAAGAACAGCGATAGGGTCCTACACCTGCTTATAGATGGTGGGGGCAGCTTCCACAGGGGCTTTTAAGGGTGCCTGCCCAGCACCCACCCCTCCCCCTCCCTCCTCCTCCTCCTCTCCTTCTCCTCCTCCGAATCATATTGGATCCTTCCCATCCCGGCCCTGGGAGAAAGCAAGAGAGCTCTTTAATGAAAAGCAAAGGCACAGGCTTGAAGGTTTTCCACAGCAAAACACAGCTGGTCAGTTTGACCTTTAAAAAAGCCTTTCTTAGAAGGAGCTTCTTCCTGGAGGATTCCTGAACTGAGGTATTTCTGTAGGTTCATGAGGTCTGAACCAGCAGTGACTGACCAGGACCTTGGGGTTGTAGTGCGCAGCTCAAAGAAGAAGTTGACCCCGTGTGTGCCAGCTGCGAAAAAGGCAAATTCCATGCTAGGGATCATGACGCAAAGACCTGAAAATAAAACTGCCGCTATCCTAATGCCATTATACAAATCTATGGTGCAACTGCCCCATACATTGTTTATTTATTTATTAAATTTAAATAACTTGGAATCCTATGTAGAATTCTGGTCACTGCATCTGAAAACTGATATTGTAGAGCTACAAAAGGTTCAGAAAAGGGCAACCAGAATGATGAAGGAGGTGGGGTGGCTCCCCTATGAAGAAAGATTGCGACATTTGTGGCTTGTTAGTTTAGAGCAAAGGCAAGTAACGGAGGACATGGTAGAGGTGTATAAAATGATGCATGGCATGGAGAAAGTGGATAGAGAAAACATTTTTCTCCCTCTCTCATAACACTAGAACTCCTGGACATCCAGTGAAGCTGAATGCTGGAGGATTCAGGACAGACAAAAGGAAGTCCTTCTCACATTGCAGAATTAAACTATGGAATTTGCTCCCACAGGAGGCAGCGATGGCCCCCAACTGGGAGGGCTTTAAAAGGACTAGACAAATTCATGGAGGTTAAGGCTATGAGTGGCTACTAGCCACGATGACTATGTGCTGTTTCCCCTGTTGGAGGAAGCATGTCTCTGAATACCAGTGGCCAGAATCTGCAGGCGGGGAGAGCACTGCTCTTGTGCTCAGGTGCTAGTTCTGGCCTCCCTTGGGGGCATCTAGTGGCTACTCTCTGTGAGAACAGGATGCTGAACTAGATTGGCCATTGGCCTGATCCAGCAGGCTCTTATTTTGTTCTTATGGCAGATGCTGAGCCAGGTCTGTGCAACAGGGCAGGAGGGAGTCCTGCAGCAACCCATGTCATGGGAGGAGGATATTGGGCTGGCCAGTCCCGCTGCAGTCAGACGCTGAGCACAGCACAGTTCTTCATCTGAATGAGACTGAGGGCAACTCAGCTTCTTGGAACAATGTTTTAGCTTTGGGTGAGGGGTTGTTCCCCACACACACACACCTTTTGCCTTCCTTGCAGGTGGAGCAGAATCGAAGCTGGCGCCTGCATCGAATACCTCCACGTGTGGCTGGTTCCACCTACATTGACTCCCGCAGTGTCTTGCTCCGTGCCAAAGTGCCGAGTGGGCGCTATGCCCTCCTGCCTACGACCTTTGCCCCAGGCCAGAGTGGAGCCTTCCTCTTGCGGATCTACAGTGAGCACCCAACCCATCTGCGGTGAGCCTTCATGCCCCTTCGGACTCTGTGAGAGACATCCTGGCTTCAGCTGGGCTTCCATGTTGACCAAGGCTCTGCTTTGAGATGCAGGCCTAAGGCAGAAGAAATCAGAGTACTGAGCAAGGGTGTGCATAGCTCTCTGAGCATCTGCAGAGTGCATTTCCCTTGCCTGTTGGGCCTTATTGGAGCTCAGGCTCAACCCCAAATACTCCTTTCAGCTTTGCAACCTGTGAAATAATAACAGTGTTACTTGAGGATCTTTCCCTCACTACATATGGGGGGGGGAGGATAACAAAAATAGGAAGTAGGGGACGGGGGGGGCTGCCCTCTTTGGCACTCCCAACACTCCCCTCTCGGAGGCAGGAAGTGTCTCTGCATGGCTGTTGCTAGATATCACAGCCGGGGGTCGGTGGCACTACTGTTGGACTGAGGTCCGGCTCCTTGTGGGCCTCTTCCTGCACTGGCACATCTGCCTGGCCCGTGGGAGGAACAGGGTGCTGGGCTAGCCGGGGCCTCCTTTGGCCTGAGCCAGCGGCTGCTACTGCAGGACTCTTATGATGCTCTTAACAAACCACCCAGCTCTTCTGAGGGAGGTGTGGGGGGAAACCCCTTCATCTCCCCCCTTCCACATTTAGAACCCCCTCCCCAATTTGCTGCCTGGGCCAGGCTTGCCCCATCCAGGACTCCCTGACTCTTCTCTCTCCATCTGCTTCATCTCCCTCCCCAGAGCAATTGACTGCAATGAGCCCCCCGCCCCTCACTGCAGTTGCTGTTCTGGCTCCTACCAGCTTGTCTCCTCGGTGTGGGTCCACCGGGCTGTGGGGCTGGTGCTCCCCAACTCTAAGAAGCGTGAGTTTGCACTCTGCACCGAATGGACTCCCCAGCAGTCCCCTGCCCCCCCCACTGCTGCCCAACTCCTTTTCTCCAGTTGGGGGAGGAAATGACTCTTCCCTATCTCCCCTTGCAGGGAGGGGCCATATTCACTGCACCTAATTACTTCACCACCAGCACAATACGGGGGGTAGCCCCTGGCGTAGGTGGCTTGTAAAGGGTGTGGGACTAATTTGAAGGAGGTGGGAGGAGAGGCCTGTCAGCAGCTGTTAGCCATGGTGGAACCTCCGTGGACAGAGACACTCTACCTCTGTGTATGAGATACTGGAGTGGGAGGGATGCTGCCTTCGTGCCCTTGCTTGTGGGCTTTCCAAAGTCAGCTTTTCAGCTGCTTTAAGGAACAAGATGCTGGCCTAGGTGGGCCTGACCCAGCGCAGTAGTGAGGCCCTTCTGATGTCCTTATGCCCTTGGGAGGAGGTGCTTTTTCCTCCCCCTGCCGTTTCAGGGAGATCACTCTGCCCTGGCCCTGGCTCTTCCAGCCCCTTGCAGACTGCTCCTCTATCTCCTGTTGAACTCGCTGGGGTGGGGGTCCCACAAGAGGGCTGGGGATGAATGACTGAGAAGTGCCACCTCCCCCCCTCCAGCCCCCGATGTCTATGTGAAGGTCTGCTCTGAGGGGCAGGAGGTGCAATCCTGCGTCCACAAGGCCACCTCCAACCCAGACTTCAACTTCAAGGCCATTTTTTGCCGCCGGTGCCCACACAAGCCCATCTGCATTGAGGTAATGGGGGGGGCACATCTCCCATCCCACCTGACGCCGCTGCCTCATCTCCCATCCCACCTGACGCCGCTGCCTCCATCCCCCTTCCCTGCGCTCAGGGAGGAGCAAGGGAGGCTGGAGGTTTGTCTGGGGACTGAGGAACAGGGAGGAAGCTGTCAGCCCCCCCCCCATGTGTGAGCAAGCGGGAAGATGGGTCCCTGCAAAATGAGCACCAGTTTTACTGGGGAGGGAGGGGTCATCAGTGCCACACGTCAGCCACGTCCTCCCCGGGCCAGCTGCATGGGCTGCCTCTGCACAGCCCTAGCCGGCTCCTTTCTTGCTTTGCTTCATGCAGGGGTGGGGGGTGGGGGACACACACAGAGATGTCTGTTGCATCATTCTGCTCTCGGCCTCCACAGGTGTGCGCCCGGCGTTTCCTGCGCAGCACACGGCTAGGCTTCGTCAAAGTCTCGGCAGACACCCCCACGGAGGAAGGCCAGGGGCAAGTGCTTCAGCTGCAGGGGGGTCCCCAGGACTGCCCTCCTGGCTCCGTCCTGGTGGAGACCTCGACCAGCTCCGACTTCTTGGCCCTGTGAGCTTGGCTCTGCCCTCAGGCACCAGCAAGTGGCTGGGTCATGTGGGTGTGGCACTCTGGCAATGTGCGGGGTGGCCTCCTACAGCCAAGATGGAGTTTGTACACACACACACACTGTGGCAGCTGGCCTGCTCCAGAGGCGCAAAAGGTTTAAGGGTTTTTCATGTTTTCATTGTCCACATATTGTTGCACACCGCCCTGATATTTTAGGTGAGGGCGCTATGGAAATACTTTTATAAATAAATAGATAAAAATAAGAGGGTGTTTCACTGCCCGGGCCCTGATATCCCCACTACAAAAGACTCCTCTGTCTCCTAATCCTTCCCTTCCTTAAGATGGCAGCCTGAAGGCGGCTCTTTCAGAGGACCTGAGCTGTGGAGCAGGGAAAAGAGGAGTGGACCCATCACCTCCTCTCCGGCCCTCCTGCCGACCACAAGAGGAGTCCTTGCTGCTTACATCCTTGATCCCTTCCTGTTTAAGGCAGGGAAATTCCTGCAGTGAATGAAAATGCACAACTGTCAATGGGCATCTGAAATGTTGCTATGAAGCTTTTAGCTTTTGATTTTACAACTTATGTTTGGTGCTTTAAAATGTTGGTTTTAAATTTGCCAAACTCAGTATTTTATATTTTGTTCATTTTTAATAAAGTATTTTCAATCCAATGGCATCTGTAATCTAAACAAAAAAAGAATTAACTCTGGGAATAATTAACTGAGTTCGAACCTCAGAAGATGGAGTCGCTGTGGGTGGATGGCTCCCATGTCTGGGAGACGGCTGCCTGTTCTGGACGGGCTTGCACTCTCTCTGAAAAAAAGAGGTTCATAGTTTGGGGGGGGGCTTTGTTGCTGGATGCTCAGGTAGCTGCAGGAGCCAGGAATGCTTTTTACCAGCAACTACGGCTGTCCTTGAACAGGGATGGCCTGACCAGGGTGAGTCATGCAACCTCAAGACTGGGTTACTGCAGTGCCCCTGTGAGGCTACCCTTGGGCCTGCTCCAGAAGCTCCAGCTGCTGTAGAATGCTACAGCTAGACTGTTGATGGGGACTGTGGCTAAAATCTGCTCTCTTGCCCCTCCATTTTGCCTGTCTCGGCAATGCATAACTCCCGCCCAGAGACACCAAATTTACACGCTAAAGGTGAGACTGTGGCAAGGAGATTGAGTCATCAGGTCGCAATTCTCACCAACTATTGCTGTTTTCCTCCTCACCAGGGAGTGTCTATCACCTTTCCCCAGTTTCGGAGAGGCTGTTTTTTTCCTGTTGACCTGCCAAAAGTGGCATGACCTGATTGGTTGTAAGGTGGCAGCTGCCACTCAGAGACCACCCGTACCACTGGGCTCAGTCCTGGGCCCAGTGCTCTTCAACATTTTTATTAACAACTTGGATGAGGAGGTACAAAGCATGCTTATCAGATTTACAGATGATACAAAGTTGGGGGACATAGCAAATACTGTGGAAGACAAACAAAATTCAACCTTGACAGGCTGGAGCATTGGGCTGAAAACAACAGAATGAAATTCAACAGGGATAAATGCAAAGTTCTACACTTAGGAAAAATAAACCAAATGCACAGTTATAAGATGGGGGATACTTGGCTCAGCAGTACGACATGTGAGAAGGAACTTGGAATTATCATTGATCACAAGCTGAATATGAGCCAACAGTGTGATGTAGCTGCAAAAAAGGCAAATGCTATATTAGGCTGCATTAACAGAAGTATAATTTCCAAATCACGTGAAGTACTAGTTCCCCTCTATTCAGCACTGGTTAGGCCTCATCTTGAATATTGCATCCAGTTCTGGTCTCCACACTTCAAGAAGGATCCAGACAAACTGGAACAGGTTCAGAGGAGGGCAACAAAGATGATCAGGGGACTGGAAACAAAGCTCTATGAGGAGAGACTGAAAGAACTGGGTATGTTTAGCCTGGAGAAGAGAAGACTGAGGGGAGATATGATAGCACTCTTCACATACATGAAAGGTTGCCACATAGAGGAGGGCCGGGATCTCTTCTCAATCGTCCCAGAGTGCAGGACACGGAATAATGGGCTCCAGTTGCAGGAAGCCAGATTTTGACTGGACATCAGGAAAAACTTCCTAACTGTTAGAGCCATATGACAATGGAACCAATGACCTAGAGAGGCAGTGGACTCTCCAACACTGGAGGCATTCAAGAGGCAGCCAGACAGCCATCTGTCAGGAATGCTTTGATTTGGATTCCTGCATTGAGCAGGGGGTTGGACTCGATGACCTTGTAGGCCCCTTCCAACTCTACTATTCTATGATTCTATGATTCTAAGTGCTGCAAGGACTGCGACTCCCTGCCTGACCCTTGCTCGAGAGAGAGGCTGCAGTCAATTTTGCAGCCTCTTGCATCAGCTCCTGGCTGGGTCAGGAGGCATAAAAGCCCCGCTGCTCTTGGGCAGCGGGTCTGCTGCCGGCAGGGTCACCACTGAAGGGGGTTGTCCCTTGGGTAGTCCTGAGAGTGCTACCCTCTTCTATTTCTTTTTTTCTTTTCTATCCAATCTAGAGATTGGCAGTGGGGAGGGCGTATGGCTCACGTGTAGCTCCTGCGCAGGGTGAGAGCCTGTGCAGTGAACTGAATGATAGGAGAAGGTCACCAGATGCCTTCAGAGTGAGAGTGTAACTGGCAGAAGGCTGGCACTCCCTGGGTGTGAGACAGGAGGGGGAGTAGATGGGCCCTGTCTGAAAGATATTGAGTGGGTCTGTCTGTTCCTAATTCTTGCAGAGGGCTACTGGGATAACTGGTTCAGGTAGGTTTTGTTGGTGGGCTCTTGTTGGGTCCTTATCAGGTGTTTAGGAGGAGTCTTAGTAAGGAGGGACATGGGTGATGCCACCCCAATTTCAGTGATCATGGATATATGGGAGGTATAGCCATGGGGAGGTGGTGAACTACCACAGGACAGGAGGACGAGGTTGTCTATGCCTTCTTCCTCCCTCCCACTCCTCTCATGGATGGGTTCCTTGTTGCTCATCTGCTGTGCCCAGTGGCCTGTGATCATGGATGAAAGTGCTGGTTTGGTGTGCATTACCGAGACCTGGGTGGGTGAGCTGGGAGGATCTGACCCAGCTTTGCCCACCTGGATACTCGGTGCAACACCAGCACAGGCTGCAGGGACGGGGAGAAGGTGTTGCTGTGGTCTACAGAACTTCCATCTCTGTCACCAGAAAACCACTCCATCTTGGAGCTGGCTGTGAGGACCTGCACCTGGTGTTGGGTCAAGGAGACAGGAAACTAGGGTTGCTGCTAGTGTAACATCCATCCTGCCGCCCAGCAGCTTCTCTGACTGAGCTGGCGGAGGCCATCTCGGCTGTGGTATTCAAGGAGCCCGGAATGATAGTGCTGGGTGATTTCAATGTCCCTGCTGAGGCTACCTCTAGTGTTCTGGCTTGGGACTTCATGGCATCCATGATGACCATAAGGCTGTCTCAAGTTGTCACTAGCCCATAGGGCAGGGCACACCCTCAACTTGATTTTTGCTCCAGATGGAGGAAGGGGTGGTCTGGAGATAGGCGGGATGGATGTCACCCCACTTCCTGGTAAAGTTTAGACTTATGGCTCCAATCCTTCCCTGCAGGGGTGGTGGACAGATTAAGATGGTCCGCCCCTGGAGTGTAATGGAATCCACTGGATTCCTGAATGCCCTGGGGGAGTTCCCAGTAGATGGAGCAGGTGACCCTGTTGAAGCCCTTGTCACACTGTGGAGCAGTGAGGCTCGTCAGGCTCTTGACACAGTTGCCCCGAGTGCCCTCTCCAGCATTGTGGAGCCCCGCTTACACCTTGGTACACCAGTGAGCTAAGGGCAATGAAACAGGCTGGATGATGGCTAGAGTGCAAGTGGCAAAAGACGTGCTGTGAGGCTGATCAGGCATGAATAAAACATCATAACCGTGCCTATTGTGTGGCAGTGAGGGTGGCGAAGAAGGCCCACTTCTCTGCCTCCATCGCATCCTCAAGTAGCCGTCCAGTGGAGCTTTTCCGTATTGTCGGGTCTGTTGACATCAACTCCAGGAAACTGAGTTTTAGACCCTTTGGAGGCCCACTGTGAATTGTTTGCAAGGCACTTTGCGAGTAAAGTTGCTTGCCTCCGTAGCAGTCTTGATGCCCCATCCACATCTACTGCAGTCCCCAATGAGGTGTCCAGGCTAACTGCTGCAACTTGTTGGGAGTGGTTTCAGTTGATGCAGCCTGATGACATAAACAAAGTGCTTGCGATGATGCGGCCAGCAATGTGTCCTCTCGACCCTTGCCCTTCTTGGCTTATTACAGCTTGCCGGGGGGATTTGATCAAGTGGATCCAGGGTGTGGTCAACGTATCATTGCGGGAGGGAATAATTCCAGCCATCCTGAAAGAGGCAGTGATCTGACCGCTCCTGGAAAAAGCCCACCCTGGCCCCATTGGTCAGCGACAATTACTGACGGGTCGCAAAAAAACCCTTTTTAGGGAAGGTGATTGAGAGGATTGTGGCACAGAAATTGCAGGTACTCTTGGATGAAACAGATTATCTTGACCTGTTCCAGTCTGGGTTCAGGTCTGGTTATGGGACTGAATCGGCCTTGGTCGCCCAGATGGATGACCTTTATCAGAAGAACAGGGGGAGTGTGACCCTGTTACTCTTACTTGATCTCTCAGCGGCTTTTGAAACCATTGACCATGGTATCATTGTGGGCCGACTTGATGAGATGGGTATTGGAAGCATTGTTTTACAGTGGTTCCGATCCTATCTCCAGGGTTGTTTTTAGAGAATAGCATTGGCTGATTATCTTTCAGCCCCCTGGCATTTGTGCTGTGGGGTGCTGCAGGGTACCATCTTGTCCCCCATGCTGTTTAACATCTATGTGAAGCCCTTGGAAGTGGTCATCAGGAGATTTGAGGCAAGGTGTCAGCAGTACACTGACGATACCCAGCTCTTTTTCTTTGTAACATCTGAATCGGGAGAGGCCATGCATGCCCTGGACCGCTGCCTGGATTCTGTGGTGGGCTGGATGAAGGCCAGTAAACTGACTCTGAATCCTAGTAAGATGGAGACACTGTGGGTTGGTGGTTCCCGAGTTCGGATGATTGGTCAGTTGCCTGCTTTGGATGTTGTCATACTCCCTCTGAAAGAGCAGGTCCGTAGTCTGGGGGTGCTCCTGGATCCATCTTTGTCGCTAGAGGCCCAGGTGGCTTCAGTGGCTAGGAGTGCCTTTGACTAGTTTCGTCTGGTAAGACAGCTGCGGTCATTTCTGGACCGGGATAGCCTGACCATGGTTGTCCACACACTGGTAACCTCTAGGCTCGATTACTGTAATGCACTCTATGTGGGGCTGCCCTTGAGGTTGGTCCGGAAGCTGTAGATGGTGCAAAATACCACCTTATCAGGAGGTCCGTTCCACATAACATAGGAAACGGACCATTAGTGTGGCAGCACTTACCCTGTGGAACTCCCTCCCCTTAAATATTAGACAGGTGCCATCTCTGTTATCTTTTCGGCTCCTACTGAAGACCTTCCTCTTTCAAAAAAAAAAGGTGCTTTGAAAGCTTTACAAAATGTTTTAAAAGATGTTTTGTTTTGTTTTGTTTTGATGATGTTTTAAAGTGTTTTTAGTGCTTTTGTTTGCCGCCTTGGGGTCCTGCTGGGAGGAAGAGCAAGATATAAATCAATAAATATATAAATTTACAGATTATCAGAGAACTGGAAACTGACTTGTGAGGAGACCAAACATGTAATTGCAAGTAGTGTCTTGGGATCAGACAGCCTGAGCTACAGAAGCCCCATTTTATTTCCCTTCCACTTTCCCTTCTTTATTCTTAATAAATGGGATGGACATTGGACAGTCGCATCTGCGTGCACGGCTGCCAACCTCTCAGGGCATTCAGACATCCCCATGTGCCTAAGGCCCCTGTCCCTGGGAGAAAGGATTTTGGGGTGCTAAGGGAAAGCAGGCTTCCTCATCGCTGGGAGCGCAGAGTGAGAGTTGGGTGCTGGCTTCAGCTCTCTTACAGAGAGGTTGGCTGGAAATGCAAGAGGTCTTGGTCCAGGGGCTGGGCTCCCGAGATTCTTCCTGTCTGGGGGAAAGGGGTGCAGGAAGTGGTGGGGCAAAACGTGGAAGGGCTGAAGCTTGTGGGGCAGAGAGCCCAGCTGACCCAGGCTGAGGCAAGCGTCCCGCTGGGTAGGGGTTTCCTGAACCAAGCGTGGGAGGGCTCATCCATGGTGAAGGGTGGGGTTTGCGACAGTGGCCCCCAGCTTTGCATGCTCACGCAGGGTTCCTTGTAGGGGGCAGCAGCAGGGCCCCCAACATCACACTTACACAAATCTCCTGGGTGGCCCTGCCAACCTCGGCCCTGCCCCGCCGGGACTGTGGAGGCGCTGCCCCCTTTGGAGGGCCAGATCCCCGCCTCCGGACTAGGGGCCGACCAGAGATGCCCGGACAGAGGTTGGGCTGCCCCTGTTGTTCTGGAGGGGGGGGCATCCTCTCCAGTACAGGCCGGCAACGGACGGGGATGGAAAGGGCGACGGGGGTTGGGGGATTCCGCCTCCCGCTTGACTCAGCGCCGGCCCCAACATTGCTCCAACGGAAGGAAGGGAGGGAGGGAGGAGCTGCGTGGTCGCGAGGCCGGCGGTCGGCACCGCTTCCTCCTCTCCTCCCTCTCCTCTCCCCCTTCTTTTCTTGGCTTCACGGAGGCGCTGCAAGGAGGAAGCAGAAACGTCTCGTCTGGGGCTCATGCTGATGAGGAAGGCGGGGAGGGGCAACACCACGGCGTGGGGTGGCGGCGCAGACCCCCGAGGGGACGCCCCCCGCCACCCCCCAAGGCAAAAGGGTCCTGCCAACCAGGCGAGGCGACCAGGAGCCGGGGGCGCCCACTGGCACTGCTGGAGAGCGGGGAGGGATCCTGCCCTGTGGGGAAGCCCAGGGCGGCCCTTGCTGTTGTGGGACGTGTGGTGCCTGGTTAGAAGGAGACGAGGAGGGGGTCTCAAGAGCGCAAGAAGCAGCCGCAAAGGGCCCCCAGTCCCCAGTGGTAATTGAATCCAGTTCCCCGCAAGGGCGGCCCAGCAGGTGCCTGTTCCCCTTGCAGCGCGGGACGATTCCGTTGTTTCCTCATTAATGAAAAGTATTTGCAGCCCCCTTTCCAAGTTGCAGGCAGAAATATACACAGTCCAAAGGAAAGATGATGCAAGAAGACTAATAATGAAAAACAGAAGGCAGAACTCAGTGTAAAAACAAAAACCAGCAGCAGCCACAGAAATCCAATAGCCAATATTTATTTTTATTGATTAGTATTTATTTAAATCCTATCCTGCCCTTCCCTCCAAAGGAGCTCCCTCCCTCCCCCAAAAGCCTGGACAAAGGGGTGCATCTTCACCTGCAGACAAAAAGCATCATGGTGAGCCCACCTCGGAGGGGAGGTTAGAATAGTATCATAGAATGGTAGAGTGGGAAGGGGCTTACAAGGCCATCAAGTCCAACCCCCTGCTCAATGCAGGAATCCAAATCAAAGCATTCCCAACAGATGGCTGTCCAGCTGCCTCTTGAATGACTCCAGCATTGGAGAGCCCACCACCTCTCTAGGTAATTGGTTCCATTGTCATATGGCTCTAACAGTTAGGAAGGTTTTCCTGATGTCCAATCAAAATCTGGCTTCCTGTCACATGAGCCCATTATTCCGTGTCCTGCACTCTGAGATGATCAAGAAGAGATCCCGGTCCTCCTCTGAGTGACAACCTTTCATGTACTTGAAGAATGCTATCATATTTTTGTTCCAAAGTCAATGGGCCACTGCAGAGAGAGCCTGTCCAGAGACCCCACAAATCTCAGGAGAAGAATTTCCTCTGCAGATCTTAAAACCCGGGGAAGGACCATCTTTAAAAGAGCCCTGTGGCAGCCACTGGGTCAGGCCAAAAGGGGCCCAGCATCTAGTCCAGCATATCCTGTTTTCACGGTGGCCAACCAGATGCCCATTATGGGAAGCCTGCAAGCAGCAGGACCAGAGGGCAAAGAGCAGAGCTCTCCCTCACTTGTGATTCCCAGGAACTGGCAATCAGAGCCATCCTGCCTCTGACAGTGCAGGCAGAGCACAGCCAGCGTGGCTAGTAGTAGTCATCACTTGCCTTCTCCTCCTCCATGAATTTGTCTAATCCTCTTTTAAAGCCGTCCAAGTTGGTGGCCATCACTGCCTCCTGTGGGGGTGAATTCCACAGCTGAACTAAGTGCTGGTGTGTGAAGAAGTCCTTTGTGGCGGGGAGGGGTCTCTTCTGAATCTCACACCATTCAGCTTCCTTGAAAGACCCCACAGGCTTCTAGTACCACAAGAGGGGAACAGACGCCTCCCTTGCCACTTTCTTGACACTATGTGTAATCTCATACATCTCTCTAGGTCTTAATAGGTTTCCCACCCCACAGGGTGAACTCATGACTGTCAGTCCAAATCCCACTGAGACAATCTGGGGAAAGTTCAAGGAGACAGAAGCCCACCTCGCAGGGCAGGTTTGCTGCGTGTGTCCACCCTTTTATGAAAATGGGAGCGCCTGCTGTGGCTTGGGTGGAGAAAGGAGCATCTGTGCTCACAGGCCTCCCCTACCCTCCTCACACATCCAAGCCCCACTTCTTCTTCCTTCTTCTCCGGGGGGGATGGGGATGACGACTTCCCCATGCCTGGCCATTGCTCAATCTCCCACAAACATCTTCAATTCTGAGGGTGAAGCCTGTTTCCTGGATTCTGCAGTCAGCAGCTGCAGCTTGTCTCCCAAGGACATGGCCTATGCTCTCTGAAGACCCAGAGACCCACGCAGCCTCTGGCCCAAAGGAGATGCTGCCCCAGGGTGTGCCAGTCCTGCTACTTCTGGCTCTGCCCTTAACTGGAGGTAAGTTGGAGGACCCCTCAAGAACCTGGTGGCGGAGGGGTCTTCTAGGGGGTATCCTGCCTCAACAGGGGCTTGAGGGGAGCAGCCCCCAGTTCCCCCAAGGATGAAGCCGCCAGAGAAAGAGAGAGAGGTGCCCCTCTCCACAGATTCATTTATTCTGGGATGCCAACCCCTTGTTTTGCACTTCCAAACTTTGCTTTGTGGAAAAGAGTCCTTGTTCCAGCTGCAAGAATCTGCTGAATGCACCTGGCAGGGCTGGGTGGCCAACCTGAGGCCCACCAGCTGTTGCAGGGCTCCAGCTCCTACCACCATCCCTGACCGCTGGCTATGCTGAGCCACCTGGTACGGGGCCCGACCACAGAGGTCAGTCCAGACCAGCATAGTCTGCCTTGATGGGAGCGGCTCCCTGGGGTGTCAGGGAAGGGTCCCTCTCAGTCCTGCTTGGAGATGCTGCTGGGGGCTGGACGTTGTGCCGTCTGCATGCACAGCAGCTGCTCTGCCACTGAACTACGGGCCTTCCCTCCATAATGGGTGGTGAAGCCCAGCACCTGGTCCTCCAAACACGCTCCTACCAATGAGGTAAAGACATGGTGTTCCCCAAAGGCTGTACACTGCAACTCCCATAATCGCTGACCATCAGCTGTACTGGGTGATGGAGATGGTGAGATGGGTTAGTTCAAACATCTGGAGGGCACCACATTGGCTACCCCTGAGGTATAGGCTGCTGAAGAAACAATTTGTCGAGGAGCAAATCATATTAGGAACAGATAGAACAGCCCTGCGGCAGCAGCTGGACCAGGCCAAATGGCCACTTCTAGCCCAGCATATCCTGTTCTCACAGTGGCCACCAAGCTGCCCCAAAGGGAAGCCTACCTGCGTGCAACAGCAGTGCTCTCCCACTTGTGATTCCCAGCAACTAGCATTCTGATAGTGGAGGAGGGAGAATGTAGCCATTGTGGCTAGTAGCCACTGAGAGCCCTAACATCCATGAATTTTTCTAATCCTCTTTTAAAGCCATCCAAGTTGGTAGCCATTTCCACCTCTAAACTTTTATCAACTGTGGCCTGGATAGAAGTGGGGTTTTATCCCAGAACAGCTGTTAAATTAGTTTACCAATGCCAACATATTTGTGTTGTCATTATGCTACCTTCTGTAATTTTACATACATTGCAATTATTTTGCATATATTTACCTAGCTTAAACATGTATATTTGCATTTCATTTCCCTCTCACTTCATGTCTCTCTCCCTCTCCCTCCCCACAACCACCCACATGTGCATGGAGATATGCCTACCAACCCCAGTGAATACTTCATGCACCTGAGAAAGTGGGCTATAATCCTTGAAAGCTTCTTCCATAATAAAGTTGATATTCATGTACGGTGCCATCACAAAACTCCTCCAGTTGTATTCATCATTAGTCATAGAGTAGACCCATTGAAATTAATGGACATGACAGGTTACTGGAGAGCATGATAGGAATGATGCTGCATACAACCCTTTGTTGATCCATCTGGCTGCGGTGACTGATTACCCAGCTTATTCCTCGTGAGGGAGGAGGGAGTTCCACTGTCTGCTCTTCCTCATTTGAACGTGTTTCCTTCTCTCTGCAATCACCAAGAGCTTTTGCCACTTCCTTTAAAATAGTGTTTATTTTGGGTTTATTTGTTTAACCGTATTGGAGAGTGAATATTCCACAAATCCTCCTCAGCTCCTGTCTGGCATCATGTGCAAGGGCTAGTTGAGTTTGATTAGATGCACTTATGCTTTAAAATATAATCTATGCAGCTCTCCTGTCAACTCATAGTTGCTTGGGGAGCTACGGTGGTGAGCCTGGACTGCCTTGACCATGACTGTGCGAGGAGGATTCCCTTCCCTTTAAATTCTCTCTCCCCCAGTGTGGACTGGAGGGGAATCCGCCCCCACAGGAAAGCTTCTCATTTTATGAAACAGTTCAAGGATGCCTCTTCCTCCTGGCAGTCACTAGTTGTAGTTAAGACAGATTTGGAAATTCAGTCCATTGATCCAATTTATGGGATTATGGTACGAATCTCTTGCATTCAATGGATGGTACCAAACTTCTTAAGGACAAAGAGTCTATTGCACTGCGCTGGAAAGAGCATTACCACAACCTCCTTAATCGTAACTCCATTGTGGCTAGTGAGGTCTTCTTGCAAATTCTGCAACAACATACTAGAGACGAGCTTGCAGTATCCCCTAATTTGGATGAAGTCAGTAAAGCCATTAATCAAACGAAGACTAATAAAGCTAGTGGACCTGATGGGATTCCTGCTGAAGTCTTTAAAGAAGGTGGGCCTGAACTTACATAACAACTTCATAAGCTTATCAAAAAGATCTGGATGAGGGAGGAGATCCTGGAAGACTTTAGGGACGCCATAATTATCACTCTTTTTAAGAGGGTGATAGAACAGATTGTGGGAAATATCAAGGTATCTCTCTTGCTACCACAGGTAAAATCCTTGCAAGGATCCTCACAAATCATCTCCTACCTATCTCAAGATATCCTCCTCAAATCCAGAGCTTGGAAAAGTTACTTTTTTGAACTACAACTCCCATCAGCCCAACCCAGTGGCCATGCTGGCTGGGGCTGATGGGTGTTGTAGTTCAAAAAAGTAACTTTTCCAAGCTCTGCGTCAAATCCCATAATGTTTCCGCCCTGCCAGGGGGACAGTGGACATGATCTTCACTGCACAACAGCTGCAAGAAAAATGCCGGGAGCAAAACCGACCTTTATATATGGCGTTTATTGATCTGACTAATGCCTTGGATACTGTGAATCAAACTACTCTCTGGACCATCCTTCTGAAAACTGGATGCCCTGATAAATTTGTGAATATCTTGTGACTCCTTCATGACAACATGATGGTGACAATTTTGGATAACAATGGCTTTCAGAACGATCCTTTCAGAGTCGGATCAGGCATAAAACAGGGATGCATCATTGCTCCAAACTTATTTGCTATTTTCATTGCTATGATTCTACACCTGATTGAAGGGAAATTTCCTACTGGTGTGGAAATCATATATCAAACAGATGGAAAACTTTTTAATCTCAGTAGGCTGAAAGCAAAAAGTAAGGTAAGTACAACCTCTGTTGTAGAACAATATGCCGATGGTAATGTAGTCTCCACACATTCAGAGAAGGATCTTCAAACTTTCCTAAATGTCTTTGCAGAAGCATATGGAAAGCTTGGGCTCTCGCTTAATATCAAAAAACCCAAAGTGCTTCATCAGCAGGTGCAAACTAGTCCCTCTGTAGCACAATCAATCCAGCTTAATGGTGCGACGCTGGAGAATGTTGATCACTTTTCTTATCTTGGCAGCCATGTCTCTGTAAAAGCTGACATCGGTGCTGAAATTCAACGTCATCTGAGCTCTGCGAGTGCCACATTCTCCCAAATGAAGCGTAGAATGTTCGAGGATCGGGATATTTGCAGGGAGACCAAAATGCTTATTTACAAACCCATTGTACTACTGACCTTACTGTATGCCTGTGAAACATGGACCATTTATAAATGCCACTCCCAACTTCTTGAAAGATTCTACCAACGCTGCCTCCGGAAAATTCTGCAAATTACTTAGGAAGACAGACGGACTAATGTTAGCGTATTGGAAAAAGCAAAGACCACCAGTGTTGAAACAATGATCCTTTAACATCAACTTTGCTGGACTGGCCATGTTGTTCGAATGCCTGATCACTATCTTTCAAAGCAGCCACTTTACTCCCAACTTAAGGATGGAAAACAGAATACCAGTGGACAGCAAAAGCAGTTTAAAGATGTTCTTAAAGCAAATCTAAAAAAATGTAAAATGAGCATCGAGAACTGGGAAGTCTTGGCCCATGAACGTCCCAAATGGAGGTCGGCTATTATCAAAGGTGCTATTGACTTTGAAGAAGCACTAATACAGGGCGAACGGGACAAATGAGCTAAGCGGAAGGCACATCAAGCACATCTTTATCACGGCTGTCTTCCATCTGGAAACCGATGTCCTCACTGTGGGAGGTTCTGTGGATCTAGGATGGGCCTCCACAGTCACTTACAGACCCACCGTTAAAGACCTTATATTGGAAGAATGATTGCCAGTGCAGTGGAATATTTTATTGACTTGGCCTTCCTTTTGCCAGCTGCTCTAATGTTAAATTGGACTGAATAACCCGGTGGGGAGGAGGGAGAGAGAGAGAGAGGAGCCACAGGAGCTAAGCCAGTTGTTTGGTGGTAGACCAGAGGTGCTGGGAGTGAGAGAGGGGCAATGAGCGCACATCAGTTGCTTATAACCCCTTCACCTGTTGCACCTCCCAAATGCCCCTTGAGTGCATTTCCTGCTGCTGGCTTTTGTCATTTTTCGGCTGCAGCAATAATAATTGCAGTTCCTTCTCATGTCCCATACTAGTCATGTCCACTAGCATAGCGCAAGGGGTGCAGAGACCCAGGACTTTTTTAAAGAGCAGGAGTGACAATGTAATCTGCCAAAGCACCAGAATAACTCGCAGACCTTCCTTGCCTTGGCAAATGGATGAGGTGATAAGGATTTTTCAAGTTTGTTTGTGACAGATTAGCCTAGAGGAAGTCAGAAAATGAGGGAAATTATCAGGCAGAGGCTGGATGCTTCTTTCTTTTCCTTTGACAAAGGTCCTACTTCATCCCAGCAGTTTCACTGGGTAACACTCTGCTGTGCAAGATTGTTTACACTTTTAATTAAAAAACAAACCTTCCATTTCAGCTAGCTGAAGATCTTTTGTTTAAGGTCTAAGCCACCCCCAGCATAGCCAGGCAAGTTCACAAGTGGGGTGGGGATGTCAAATGCACTTGGTCACATCCCACTCAGGCCATCCTGCAGGCATGTGGTGGCCATCGCTGCCCTGGGGGCCTTTTGGGAAGTGCCCACAATGCCGCAACCATTGCTGAGCAGTCTCGGTCTCTGGTCTATTGTTTTTGCCACAGCCAGTCCTCTGAGGAGACAGACCTGCTTGGTGATGATGTGGGCCCTGTCTCTGGGGCGACTCCTGTTCCAGTGGCCCTGGCACGCTGGCACCAGAGCGGCGAGACCACATCCCCATGCAAGCCAGGCTTCCAGCACAAGCCCCTCTCCATATCCCAGCCGCTCCCCCTGGCTGAAATCCTCAGCTGTTCCCTCCCTTCCCCCTGCTGTGTGCTTCATCAGTCCCTGGAAAATTCCCTGATGCACATTCTGTTTGGTTTAAAAATGAAATAGGAACAGTATGTAGTCTTGTGAGAGCCAGTGTGGTGTAGTGGTTAAGGTGTTGGACTACGACCTGGGAGACCAGGGTTCGAATCCCCACATAGCCATGAAGCTCACTGGGTGACCTTGGGCCAGTCACTGTCTCTCAGCCTCATGAAAACCCTGTTCATAGGGTCGCCATAAGTCGGAATCGACTTGAAGGCAGTACATTTACATTTTTATGTAGTCCTATTTCTTAGCAGAAGTATTTAGTAACAACAGCGGATTTTGAGAATCAACCAGCCCACCTTTCCTCAGACACAAATACACAGAGACAATCTTCTTAGGTAAAAAGTCTAAACGTTTACTCACGAGCTTTCATATGTTCAGGAAACATAGGCTCTAGCTTAGATGGAACAAGTAGGAGTCTTAGTCCATTTTAGTCTTTGGTGATGATGCTCCCAGAAGAGCATCTGTCATGCTGCCTCTGCTAGAGGTTAAAGCTCTATAATGGTGGGTATGCAGGAATCTACAATATCCCCAGACAAAGGAGGAGGAGGAAGGTAAATAACCCCACCCTTTAAGGAAGTTACATCATGGTATACAGGTACATAGGGATTTCCCCCAAATATTAGTTAGAGGGAACATCTCCCTATCAAAGGGGGCAGCACACAAGCTTGCTTAAACCCAACACATTCCTGGACGGCAATGCTACTAGGGTCCTGGCCCTGGTGTGGTGCCAGCTGTTGGCTCCTCCTATGGGCATCATGGCTTGGCTCCTCCAGCGTGATGAACAGTCTCTGTCTCAAGGCCACTTTGTGCAGAGTGGAACACATGGCCGCAGCCTTGGCTGTCTCCAAGGGAGTCCTCACCGTACGCCCTGCAGTGTGATGGAAGTGCACCTTCAGCATCCCAAATGCACGCTCCACAACAACGTGTGTCAGCAGCCGCAGCAGCCACCAGGCTCTCGCTGCAAGCACAGAGCAGGCAGAACAGGGCGGCACATTGTAGCTCCTTCCCCTGAATCCTGCTGTGCTACCCCATGGTTTCCCCACTGCAGCCTCCTGCCCTTCTGCGCTGCCTCCTGCAGCTGCTGTGATGGGCACCTGCTGAGCGACCCCACCCATACAATTGTTGTTTATAGTAAAAAAAAAATAACTTTTTTTTCAAAAAAGAGTTATTGCTTCCCCCCAATATAAATTTATGAATGAATAAATAAACTGATAGACTAACCAACTTGTGATTATTTAGCCAAAATTTCTTTAATCAGGTGACAACCCAAGCTTATTTTGCTATGTATCTATTAGGGGCGCCGCCCCTGCTGGCTTTGCTTGGCAACTCCACCTACCATTGTTAAATCCTCCCTTCCTCCTGGGTCACCAGAGGCCCCTTACCCCTCAACCACTGGGGTTAGCAGAACTCCCCTCCCTCCCCCTCTACCCAGGAGTCACCAAGACCTAGGCCAGTGTGCTCCAGACCTACCACACAGGCCCACCAAGCTCTGCACCAAGCTCTGGGCCTCTGCACTGAGCTCCACATGAAGCGCAGGGCCTCCTGGTGCTGCCACCACTGAGCCCAAATTGTTGTTTTGTAAGGCGTGTTGCATGATGTCATGACAGTGTGACAGCATAACATCTTATAGTATAGGATAATCATACTGCTGCTCCTGCCACTTCCACGAAAGAAGGAGGAGGGGGTGTCAACATTTGGCTTTTCTGTCTCAAGCTCCAAAATGTTGAGTCTGCCCATGAAGCACTTTCATGGAAAGGAATTGTTTCTCATAGGAACTCAGGATGCAAGAAAGACTAACTTGCCTCTGGAAAACTTTTCCCCAACAGAGAGCGTGGTCCCATCCAAACTGGAGCACAGCCACCCGAAGCCAGCACCAGCCAAGAGCCAAGAGGCATCTCCAACTTGCAGTCCGGGACCCCAAGGTTGGAAGTGGGGCAGAGAAGTGCCTGCTGTGGGACAAGGAGCAAGGGTGGGGGAAGGGTTCGACCATCCTCCAGGGCAGAAATATTGGCAAAGAAGGGGACTTCCTCTGTTCCTGCCCCCTGGGACCCTGTCTGTTACCCCAAAAACAGCCTTGCAGAGTTGGCTTCCTTTCTTCACGGGCCCCACCTCTGGGCTTGGGATGGAAATGTTGGGAAGCAGCTATGCATGAGCCTGCAGGGGGAAATAATCTGGGGTGCTACCGGGGTGAGTGGGTGGTGGTGGAGAGAGCAAACCACCAACAGCCCCAACATGGCTCTTGACCCCACAGTTGGCTGCAATGGAAGGGAAGGGAAGGAAACCAGAGGAGACATGGCAAACTCTGTGTCCATCCTGATCCTGGCCTTTCGTCTCTGCTACAGTCTAGCATGTTGGAGCTGTTGTGCGCTGCCACAGCCTAAGTCAAAGGGGGTGTTATGAAAATTCTGATCTAGGCACCTCTCGCTTGATTTGCTGGTTTAGGTGCTTGTAAGGAATATTGCTAAACCTGAGCAGTTTGGCAGCTCACAATTCAAGGTCTTCCATGGTGTCCTGCTTTCAAGGACTTAAAGCATGAGCAAAAACCATTCTTTCTGATGCGCTGCAAAGGTTGCAGAGCTTGTGGTCAGCTGAGCCACTGATCTCTAGAAAGTGCTCGCTGCCACCCACCCTGGGCTGTTTCCACCTTACAGATCCTAGCTGTCCTGGTTCCCCGGTGGCGCTTTGGCTCACCAACCCCTCCCCAGAGAGCTTGGCACTCCCCGAAGGGAAAAGGTGGGTCCTCCCACGGCCTGCCCCAAGTAATCTTTTCCCCCATCTCCCCACCTTTCTGCTTCCTTCACAGATTGTGGCACTTTCTGCACTCCGTACAAAATCTGGCAACCTTGCCACCTCTCGGCCAGGCCAAAGGGGTCCATCACCCTGCTCTGCACCTTCAACTACACCTGGCAGGCCAATCAGACCGCCTCGGTCTACTGGCGCTTTGGGAACTTTCACGGGGGCTTCCTCTTCAACCACACGGAGAATAATACCCACCAGAACTACACAGGACGGGTGTCTCTGGTCGGGGACCCCTCAAAGGGGCACGCTTCAATCCGAATCGATAATCTGGCCCCATCTGACTCCAGCATATATTTCTGCCGTCTCTCTCTGTGGACACTGTATGACGGGCTGCAGCAATGGCAAGCCATCAGCGGGACAAACCTCACAGTCACAGGTGATGTGGCCCAGCGGCCCTTCTCAGGAAGACCCCCTCCATGTTTTGATCAGCATCAGCCCCCCCTTCACTCCCAGCCCCCCCCCAGCTGATCCCCTCTCTGCAGCAGCCCTTCCTCCTTCTGAGGGGGGCGGCAGGGCTGGGAAGGGCATTTTTGCTGCCTGAAGTGGAGCACCAAATGGGGCTTCAGCCCCACCTCCCCAAGTCAATGTGCATTTTAGTAGCCAGAGTGGCCAGCCAAGTTATTCTGACACCTGAGGCAGGAAATCCCACGAGTGGCTCCCCACTCCCTGAAAATACATTATTTATTTATTTATTGCATTTGTATACTGCCCCATAGCCGAAGCTCTCTGGGAGGTTTACAACAATTAAAAACATTACAAACAAATATACAAGTTTAAAAACACATGCTAAAATGCCTGGGAGAAGAGGAAGTCTTGACCTGGCGCCAAAAAGATAACAGTGTTGGCGCCAGGCGCACCTCGTCATTAAATAAAGGACAAGGTGCAGACTCTTCACGGCCCTTAGGTTCAGGCAGCTGAGGCAGCTGCCCCCCTCTGCCCAGCCGTAGGGCCCAGGGCTGAGGGGAAACCAGCACAAACTGCTGGGCGGGGGGCTCTTGTGCAATCTGTTAACCAGCCATTTGTTATTTATTTATTTATTTGTTTGTTTATACCCCGCATTTCTTTCCTCACAGAAACAGACACCCAAATCAGTGTCATTCAGGGTGCATAAAGTTCTTGCTGCCTGCCTGCCTGCCTGGGGGCTCCTGTGCATGCACCTCGTTCAAAGGGATACTCTTGGGCTACTTGCTGGTTTAGATGGTGTGCAAATGCTCAGCCTGACTTTAGCATGAGTCTCTTCCTTCCTTCTTCCTTCCTTCCTCCCCTTCCAGGTGATCCAGTGTTGCAGCAGGCCGACCGCAGCCTTCTGGGTCCAGTGGCTGGGACAGTCCTTCCTGTCGCTGTGATAGCTCTGGGGCTGGTGATATTCCTCACCTGGAGAAAAGGTAGCAGGGTTGTTGTGGATCAGGGAGTGGCAATCATCCTGTGGGAGGGAGGCTCTCCTTCCGACCTCGCCCTCCAAAAGGGGCCACAAGGAGGCCCCCCAGCTGTCCGCCTCCCCTCCTCTTGCATTTCCCCTGCTGCTTGTTGGAGGAGCCAATGCACAAGTCTGGCCCCCCTCTCAATGCTGCAGATGCCCTGGATGCAAATGGGCAGGGTGGCCGGGCCTCAGGGCAGGCTCCCAGCAGCAGCAGCTGCCTCCGCACTGGAAGACAGGAAAGGGACTGGCCCTTGGCCTGGTGTGTCCTCTGGGTCAGCAGGGACTGAGCCCTCCACCCAGGAATGCTCCATTCAGTCCTGCAGCAGCCCCAGGCTTTGTCCAGCTCTTAGCAGCCCCTGGTTCTCCTGCCCCACTCGGAGCCCGGTCCCTCCCGGAGCCTAAGGAGAGCCCAGCTGCTGGCTGGCCCAAAGGGCCATTAGCCTAACATCCTTCCAGCAGGCAGGGAGGCCATGGCCCGGCCTTCGTGATTTGCCCTCCTGCAGCTGGTGTCCAGAGGGAGACTGGCTCTGGGCTTGGAGGGTCCATGTGGCCATCATAACTAATAGCCCTCAACAGACCTCTCCTCCTCCATCATCACCACTCCAGGTCTCCTCGGGGCAGCAAATTCCAACGGATGAATCATGCATCTCCTGCGTGACAAGGTCCTTGTTTTTCTCTGTCCTGAATATCCTGCCCATCCATTTCATGGGATGACCCCTTGGGGGCTCTAGAATTAGGACAGAGAGGGAGGGAAAAAATGTCTGTCTCTCCCTTTTTTCCAAGCTGAGCATAATTTTGAACTTTGCGCTGCTGCTCTGCAATGGGGCCGAGTCTCTCTCTCCCTCCCCTTGCGCTGCTTCCACCCTCTCTGACTGTCCTCTTCTTCCTCTCTGCTCTTTTCCAGGCTGTTCCTGGAAGTGTCGCCAAACCAGGTGAGTCCCATCCCCTCCCGCTGGGGAGAATCCTGGGAAGGAACGGCAGTTTACCCTTTGCAGAGCTACAATTCCCAGCACTCTTGACAAACTAAAGTTCCCATATCATATCATATGCTTTAAACGCGTGGTGTGTAGGATTCCTTCCCCTGCGTAGGGTGCTGGTGCAGTTTTTTCTGCATGCGATGCTTAAACGGCCTCTTTCATCCAGCTCCCATGGTGCAGCAGCCACATGCTTCAGGCAGCACTGGGGGGGTAGGAATTGATGTCTGATAGGGCAGTGAGGTTTTGGGGGGGCCCTGGCAAGCAGGGCAGGGGGTACCTTTGAGGTTGCAGTGTGCCTTCTTCGCCCAGCAGGGCTTTCAAGGGCCACATCCGTAAAGCCTGCATTGGCCACGAGGAGAGGGGGCCCTTCCGGGTGGATGCTGCCCTGCCTGTTTGTGCAGAACTGGCTCCAGGTTTGAGGTGGCCCTTGGCCAGGTACCCTCTGCTCTGGCTAGCCCCTTCCTGCATCAGTGGCCTCTCCAGGCAGCCTCCAGTGGGGGTCTGGGGAATTTAAGTGGTGGGATAGCACTGGTGTGGGGGGAGGGGATGTTTAAGGGGGCCACTGGGGTCCTGCCATCTGCCCAGGGATTCCAGCTGCTGAAGCAGGCTGCTAGTGTGCCTCAGAATCCCAAGGAACCCCAGGGGGGCTTTCAAGGGGGGCACCACCCATGTGACCATCCAGGCTTTCTCTTGCAGGGGGTCACCTGCCCAGAGCAAGGGAAAGCAAGAAGGAGAATACGAAGAGGTTGACTTTGAAGGTGAGCCCAGGGAGCGGTGGTCACCCTCCACCCCCGGCCTGCCCAAGCCTGAAGAAGGAGATGGCAAGGGCTGCTCTGTTCCTCTTTCCAATGTATGTCCCTACCCTCTCATTCCAGGAGGAAAATCCCCCCAGCGTGCAGCCCCCCAGCTGCCCTCTGGCCCACCTGGGGAGCCTGGCATCCTCTACGCAGCCTTGACCTTGTCTGATGCTGAACTCAAGAAGCCTCCTTTAAAGATGCCGGAGGAAGGGAGAGACGAACAGACCACATATGCTGTCCTACACCACTGAAAGGGGCCGTTGCATGGTGGGGGCGCATTTCCTTGGCTGCCTCCAGCACCCGTCCCTGCTGGCCACCTCCATTTGCCCCTCCCTCACCCGCTGGGCTCAGTGACCTCCCGAGTCCCTCCCATGAGCAGCAGAACTCCGAGCTGCTGCCCCTGCTGGACACAGTGACCAATTGCTGCAGCAACTGCAGGAGCTTGCCAGTGTTGGCCTACTTTACAAGGGGGTCGTAGGCAGCACTGAAAGTGTGTGGAGCACTTCAAGCATTTGGGGAAACATTATCTAAAAAACCGAGATTCAGCTCCGTTATTAATATTTCTCCCTTTGTCTGGAAGTGCATGCTGTAATAAAAAGCATGAACAGTTTGTGTGTCTCCATTTCAGCAATGTGTAGAAGCCATGGAATGTACATCACAAGCAACAAAGTGGCATTATGGGATAGACAGATGGGTGGGAAGGCACCCTGCCCCCAGGTCCCTCTTGCTTATCAGCTTTGCCCCATAGGGGATTCTGGCTGGCCAGGGGGAGATGCCAGACGCTGGTCTAGATGGGCCCCCTTTGCCCTGATCCAGCCGCTGCTGCAGGGCTCTCCTTCTGATGCGCTCAAGAGCAAGGCAGCCCCCACCAGCCTGCCCCCACCTCACACCGCCCTCCCCTCCCCTCCCCTCCCCTCCCCTCAAGAGCAAGGCAGCCCCCACCAGCCTGCCCCCACCTCACACCGCCCTCCCCTCCCCTCCCCTCCCCTCCCCTCCGGCAGCCTGTGCTGTGCTGCTCTGTGGGAACCTTCCTCTTCCAACAAGCCTTTTAAGTAGAGACCTTGTCCCAGTCTGCATCTGTTTGGAATTGCCTTTTAATATGTTTTTTAAGTTGTTTTTAAGAAGTTTTAAGATGTTTTTAGTATTTTATCCCTTGTTTGCTACCCAGAGCGCCTTCTGGGAAGAAGGGCAGGACAGAAATTTAATAGTAACATTAGCAACAATCCACTTCCTGGGCCATGTGGGGACATTGACCAGCTGTGTGGGTCATGTGAGATTTTATTTATTTATTTATTTATTGCATTTGTATACCGCCCCATAGCCGAAGCTCTCTGGGCGGTTTACAACAATTAGAAACATTAAAAATAAATATACAAATTTAAAACACATTTTTAAAAAGCAATTTAAAAACACATGCTAAAATGCATGGGAGAAAAGGAAAGTCTTGTGATGATAAAGGAGTGCCTCTGAGCATGTGCAAAGTGATTCCCTCTGGACTGAGCTTGGGGTGAAGAAAGGGCTTCCTTCTAGTTATCAGATCTCATGTCGATCACCACCCCAACCCCGAAGTCTTTGTCACTTTCGACTTTCCTGTTATTGTCAAGAAGCACTGAATGCGTTATACAAACTTCCCTGTCCGAATGGCAGGCGCACTCTCCAGGGTGACGCTGAGGCAAACACTCCCGTTTAAAACAACAGCAGAAAGTCTAGAACCAGCCAAGTTGTGGAAAGGACTCTCTGCGCCTTCCCTTGAGGACCTCCTGTCTGGCAAACAGGCACAAATACAACCGGCGCAGACCCGGTGGAATAGCAGCCAGGCAGGCAGCCGCTGCCAGGTAAAGCCCCCACCATTGAGAAGCGGGCGGGGCCGCTGCCTCGGCTAATCAGAGCTGAGGGGCGAGGCGGGGCGAAGGGGCGAGGCGGGGTTTTGTCTTAATCAGCCTCGGCTCTGACGCGCCTGGAGCTTCTGCGCTCTGGTCCCTGCCCCGCTGTGCTCGCTATGTGGGTCCAGTTCGCCCCTCTGCGGCTGCCCCTGCGGCGGCGCGTCCAAACAGCCGCGGTGTTGCAGTGGGTCTTCTCCTTCCTGGCGCTGGGTGAGGAGGGAGCGAGGAATGCCAGATGAGCCGCTCCTTGGGTGTCTTTCCGGGGGGGGGAGGGCCGCGGGGGGGACTTTCCTCTGCTGCTTCGGTCGTGCCGGGAGGAGACCTTAAAAGGGCTCTCGGGAGGGGGTGGAGGATCCTCGCCTTGCCTGTGGTGTATAATTCGGTCCTAAAGTTCCTGGGTCTCCTTTCCGAAAAAGGTCAGGGGGGAGAGAGAGAGTTTGGCCTCTCTCAAGGACCCCACGCCACCCCACGCCCGTGCGGCTGCTTTCTAGGATGCAGGCGCGCTGCCTCGGGCCCTCGCTAGGCAAGGGGGCGACTCTGCTATCTTGGCGATGGTGTCGGGGAGCAGACGCCGCCCTCTGGCGCTGAAGCCTGGCGACTGGCAGCGCGCGCGCGCGTTGGAGCTTGCGGGTAGTGAGCTTTCTCTGGGCAGCTGTGAGGCGCGGAAGCTGCTGGGGGGCGTCTGCTTGCGGAGGCGCCCTTTTCTCAGGGAAGCAACAGGCGAACCGTGCCTGTTCCAGAGCCAGTTTTCCGGGGCCAAGGTAAGAGGAAGTGCCTCTGAACATGTGCAAAGAGAGGAGCCTTTAGTTTGCCACTGAGCACCTAACAACTCTCTGCTTGGTTTGGATGAAGCTGGTAGGAAGCTGCCTGGGTGGGGGGGGCTGCTACCTTTCCCAGAGATGCCTCCAGCTGCTTACAGTGTGGGATCTTTTGGCATGATGGGGGGGTTGCTGATTTTTCGGGGGAAGCACTGAGGACTAGCCCCCTGAGTGAACCTAACTAATCCAGGCTTGTCTCTCTCCCCAGCCCAATGCTGCCTGGTGCTGTTCCTCCTCCTGCTCCTGGGGGACGGCTGGGTGCTGGCTGTCCTCTATGCTGCCTGGCTGTACCTGGACTGGGACACACCAGCCCAGGGGGGGCGTCGCTCTAGCTGGGTGCGCAGCTGGACCATCTGGGGACACTTCCGTGACTACTTCCCCATCAAGGTGAGACAGATAATTGGGGCCTGATTCTTAGGCTGCACCCTGGGCAGACGTGGAAGCCTCTCGGTGCCCTTTCTTTCTTGGCAGGGAAGGGGGCCACCCCACAGCCAGCCCCCCTACATCCTTACCTGACCCTCCCCATCACAGTTGTAGTCTGTAGGGCTTAACTTGAGCCCAAACTCCGCCCCTGCTTTGAACAGCAGAAACCCAGCAATGGATGATGAACTTTCATAGCTGGACACTTCATAGTGAAGCACTCACTGCACTCCTTGCGGCAACACGTAAGGGGATGGTCAGTATTAGTCCTCCATTGTAGGCTGGAGGCGAGGAGTTGCAAGGGACTATGGCGTGTGTGCAGAGCATCTTTCCCTCCACTGTGGAGAAAGCACAGCTTTCAACTTGGGCTTAAACACGGGGCTTCCAGACAGGGCTGAGCCGGGTCTTCTCTTCCAGGAGCTTCTGAGCACTCAGCAACAGAACGGAAGTTCCACGCTTCAGTGCCCCATAGGCCGGCCCTACGGAGGAAAGCCTTGGGGACCGCAGCCAGCCAAGACTGGCTCAGTGGGCCAAAGGTCTGGCTGGGTGTCAGTTAAGGGTGGGGTGCTATGGCCCTCCAGGGGGTGTTGGACTCTAACTCCATCAGCCCCAGCAGCAGCGTGGCCAACAGGGAGCCGGGAATCTACCTTATCCCACATCACGCCATTGCTCCACCTAGCTCAGTGTTGCCTACACTGACTTTCAAAAAGCTTTTGACAAAATACCTCACCAAAGACTTCTGAGGAAGCTTAACAGTCATGGAATAAGAGGAGAGGTCCTCTTGTGGATAAGGAATTGGTTAAGAAGCAGAAAGCAGAGAGTAGGAATAAATGGAGGGCTGTAGAAAGTGGAGTCCCTCAAGGATCAGTATTGGGACCTGTACTTTTCAACTTGTTCATTAATGACCTAGAATTAGGAGTGAGCAGTGAAGTGGCCAAGTTTGCTGACGATACCAAATTGTTCAGGGTTGTTAAAACAAGAAGGGATTGCAAAGAGCTCCAAAAAGACCTCTCCAAACTGAGTGAATGGGCGGAAAAATGGCAAATGCAATTCAATATAAACAAGTGTAAAATTATGCATATTGGAGCAAAGAATCTTAATTTCACATATACGCTCATGGGGTCTGAACTGGCGGTGACCGACCAGGAGAGAGACCTCGGGGTTGTAGTGGACAGCACGATGAAAATGTCGACCCAGTGTGCGGCAGTTGTGAAAAAGGCAAATTCCATGCTAGCAATAATTAGGAAAGGTATTGAAAATAAAACAGTCGATATCATAATGCCGTTGTATAAATCTATGGTGCGGCCGCATTTGGAATACTGTGTACAGTTCTGGTCGCCTCATCTCAAAAAGGATATGATAGAGTTGGAAAAGGTTCAGAAGAGGGCAACCAGAATGATCAAGGGAATGGAGCGACTCCCTTACGAGGAAAGGTTGCAGCATTTGGGGCTTTTTAGTTTAGAGAAAAGGCGGGTCAGAGGAGACATGATAGAAGTGTATAAAATTATGCATGGCATTGAGAAAGTGGATAGAGAAAAGTTCTTCTCCCTCTCTCATAATACTAGAACTCGTGGACATTCAAAGAAGCTGAATGTTGGAAGATTCAGGACAGACAAAAGGCAGTATTTCTTTACTCGGCACATAGTTAAACTATGGAGTTTGCTCCCACAAGACGCAGTAATGGCCACCAGCTTGGATGGCTTTAAAAGAAGATTAGACAAATTCATGGAGGACAGGGCTATCAATGGCTACTAGCCATGAAGGCTGTGCTCTGCCAGCCTAGTCAGAGGCAGCATGCTTCTGAAAACCAGTTGCCGGAAGCCTCAGGAGGGGAGAGTGTTCTTGCACTCGGGTCCTGCTTGCGGGCTTCCCCCAGGCACCTGGTTGGCCACTGTGAGAACAGGATGCTGGACTAGATGGGCCACTGGCCTGATCCAGCAGGCTCTTCTTATGTTCTTATGACTGGCAGTGGCTCTCCAGGGTTTTCCCCAGCCCTGCCACCAGATGCCACCAGCGATTGCTCCCCCTGCCTTTGCCCTGTCACTGAGCTACGGCCCTTCCCCAGTGATCAGGGGTGATGGGAGAGCGGGAGGCTGCAGGCTCCACCCCGCTGTCAGTCATTCACTGCAGGGGCCCCGAGGCGGCAGCAGTTGGCCCATGCAGCCCAGGCCCCCTCCTTCTGGTCTTTCCCTTGACCCAGGTGGGTGCTCCTCTGCCTTAATTCCTCCCTCCTCCTCGGCCCCTCCCTGCAAGGCTTGCATTTTGGCTCTTTCCTCAACACCTGTCCTCTTTCCCGTGGCAGCTGGTGAAGACGGCTGAGCTGGACCCTGCCCGCAACTACCTGTTTGGCTTCCACCCCCATGGGGTGTTGGTGGCCGGGGCTTTTGGGAACTTCTGCACGGAGGCAACCGGCTTCTCGGAGCTCTTCCCGGGTCTCTGCCCACACCTCCTGATGCTCCCCTTCTGGTTCAAGGTCCCCTTCTTCCGAGACTACATCATGAGCGGGGGTGAGCCTTGGGGAGTGGGGAGGGGACTCTGCAAGGCTGGGTGAGGCGGGACTCTGCAAGGCTGGGTGAGGCGGGACTCTGGGACCGCCACCTCTGTGGGGTGGAGGAATGGGACAGAGGCCTGGGCTGCTCTCGGAGTTGACCTCTGCTCTTTCACCCTCAGGGCTGGTTTCCTCGGACAAAGCCAGTGCCTCCTACATTCTCAGCCGTCCTGAGGGTGGCCAGGTGGCTGTCATCGCTGTTGGGGGCTCCCCAGAGTCGCTCGAGGCCCGTCCTGGTGCCCTAACCCTCCAGCTTCTCAGCCGCAAAGGTTTCATCAAGATGGCCCTGCAGCACGGGTGAGCTTAATTGGGGGGGGGGCAACGGGGGGGGGCTGCTCTGGTCCATGTGGGCCTTCTCCATGGGCTGGCCTTTGCAAACCTGACCCCTTCAGTGTTGCTTCTCTGTGGCAGAAGGTGACTTGTGTGCCAGCCTTCAGGAGCAAAATGCAATGTTTCCTTGAGGCTGTTGAGAAAGGAAATTACTGCTTTTAATGTGGGGCTGGTTATAGCCAAAGATTCTCTGGGGAAGGTCCCTCATTCTCTACGCTTTCTTCCCTTTCAGCGCTGCCCTGGTTCCCGTCTTCTCCTTTGGGGAGAATGAGCTCTTCAACCAGGTCTCAAACCCCCAGGGCTCCTTCATCCGCACGGTGCAGGAACACTTCCAGAAGGCCATGGGGCTGGCGCTGCCCCTCTTCCACGCCCGGGGGGTCTTCCAGTACAGCTTTGGTCTTCTGCCCTTCCGGAGGCCTATCCAGACTGTGGGTGCGTCACACATGCCTGCAGCCAGATCTTGACCTGGAGGGGGGGGGGCTACAGAAGCGTGGCAGGGGGGGGAGGAAGGCTTCTTTATGGCTTTAAGACAGGCCTCGACAGAAGCCATTGCTGGGTGAGGCTGGCAGCCTTTCTGCCTCTCCTCTCAATCCTCAGAGGTTAAAGTTTTGGCACATTTCTCCTGGAGCTCTGTTTGCACCTTGTGCATCTCTTGTTTCTGCCCAGGTTAACACCACCGCCACCTCCAGTGCCTTCCCCAGCTTGCCTCTAGGCTGCTGCAAGCCCCCAAGCTGCCCCGGGCTTCAGTCCTGCCTCTGCATTGTGCAGCCCACCCTGCTGTGGCCCCTCCTGGCTGGCAACACAGCTGTAGCCTTGGACTTTGGTTGGGGGAGGAGGCTTCTAGGCTGGCTGTGCCTGCCACAACTCCCTGCAGGGGGACTAGCTGGACCCCTGGCACTCCCTCTGCACCACTGTGAATTGTTGCCCATGGGGCGGGAGCAGCTAAAAAGGGACCCCCTCTTCCTGAAATTGAGGCTCATCTCCCTCTGCCAAGGCTTTTGGTGGTGGATTCCAGATTAGTCTTTCTCCCCCACCTGAGTTCTGCTCTCTAGATTTGCAACCTGAAGTCTGTGGAGGGGGAGCTCTTTTGCTGCTGTGAAGCCCCCCCCCCCAAGCCCAGCGGTGGGTGGATTTGGAGAGGAGCAGGCACTTTGGGCTGCTGCTCTTCATAACGCCATTCAGGGCCGAATCCTGGCCTTGCACGCTGAGTTCTTGGTTGAGTTTGTTATGCATATGGAGAGTAACAGCCGTCTGAGCTGCGTGTGCCAGTATGTGTATATACCGAAGAAGCAGGCTTTTACCCTGCATTGAGATCACTGAGACTTAAGACAGTAAAATAAGAAAAGCTACTTTATTTATTTATTTATCAGAATACATAGTAGATAGGAAAGGCATACCTAGTTCCAACTAACTAAGTTGGAGGCGCAGTGCCCAGACGTGGGTCTTGCCCTCATGGCCCAGGAGAGAGACAAAGGAGATGTTCCCTCTCTCCTTGGACAGTCAAAGAAGAAGACAAAGGAAGGAGGGGCAGGTCAGCTTCCCTGAGCATATCAGTCTGAGGGAAGGAAGTTAGCAGAGAAGAGCACAGATAAAGGCAGGCAAGCCTAGCCAGCTGGAGGACCCTGTCTTTTTTCTGGAGTGCAAACAAAAGAACACAAAGAGCAGTTGCTCTTGCCCCCCTTTCAACAGAGTCCTGCTCTATTGCAGTCCTTGTGAGTTGCCAGTTGGCTAGTGGAGGAATTTGTGGTGAGTGGTCTCCGGGGGGTGGGAAGGCGAGGCCCCAGGGAAAAGAGGGGTCTTTGCCAAGTAGTTGGTAGAACTCTTTCTGCCTTGAGATGCTGACTCCTTCTCTGTCTCCCCCCCCTCAGTGGGGCCCCCAATCCTTGTGCCCAAGACCCCTCATCCATCCCGGGAAGCCATTGACGATCTACACAGAGACTACCTGGAGAAGCTCAACCAGCTTTTTGAAGAGAACAAAGCCAAGTATGGCCTTCCGGAAGACAGCCATCTCCACCTGATCTAGGGTGAACAGACTCAGCAACATCCCCACCCTCCTCCACGAGGAGGGACATCACGGCCTACTCCTCAGACTACATTAAGGGACTTCTGGGTAACAGGACTAAAGGGGGTCACACTTTGTGCACAGTTCTCCCCACTGTCAAGAGGAATGGTGGATGCCCTGATTTTTGAGCCAGTGACCCTGGTAGCCTTGAAGCCTTCCTAAGAAGAAAGGGGTCTGCGGTGTGGTGGTGGAGGAAGGCAGCTCTGTTGGAAGCTTGGGGCAAAGGAGATCTGCGTACGTAAGCAGGATTGCTGACAGCTTGGCTACTTGCATGGACCATAGCTTGAGGGCATGGGGGTCTTTTTAAAAAGCAGTTTTGCCTCCGGGAGGGGGGTCCCTTTCTTGTGCTGTCCCAGTAGGGTGTGGTTTGCCCTTTGAGTGTGTGAAATGTGCCTTCAATGTAAGCAGGCTGCCTCACTTACCCCCCCAATAAAGTGGAAAATTGTCTGTCTTGCAAAATGTAGGTGAAATTCTGTTTGGGCAAAGAGTTTGTGCAAATGGCCCCCTAGAGAGCTGCTACCAGGGCCGCCTCCTCACCACCCCATGTCCAAGCTTCTCCTGGGTCATAGGTGGGCCGTCCTCTTTCCCTCATTGTTTCTCCCACCTCCTCCTCCCCCCATCTGCCAGTTCAAGGGGGGGGGTGTAAGCAAAGGTGTGGCCTCCTCATGCTCTTTGTGACAGACAGCGGGGTTAAGAGCCACACTTGACCCAGCCAGCTTTTGCACAGCCAGTGCTGGGAAATGGATCTCAGGAGGGCTGCAGTGGCCTCCAGTGCTAAAAATAAACTCTCTTGTCTCAGGACTGTCTGGTCTGGCTGCCGGCGGTGGGGTGTCACAAAGGGCATTCTGACTCCCTGGTTTGTGCCTTCAGAGCGGCCAGAGCGTGCCCTGGGCTCCTTCCCTGCAGGCCAAAGGCTGATGCATCTGTCCTTTACTTCTCACTGGATGGGGCTGGTGAGGGAAAGGCTACTCTGCACATGCTTAGAGGCATTGTTAGTTAACATTACATGCTCTGTGGCTGAGCAGGGATTAGAGCCAACAAGCTCTAGGCTTAAGCCAAAGAGCTTGTTGAGACGAAGACACTGGCTCCTTCTAGCTATTTGGTACTGACAGGCATGTAGAGGAATACAAATTGGCATGCTGGTTCTCCACCTCCAGGCTTTGACTGGACAGACATTGCCTTAAGACTTTAGATTTCCAAGGACTTGACGTTTATAATAATTGCCAATTAAATACTGCGGAAGGGCTATCAAACTGCCAACTAGGAACCTCAGTGACCCCAAACTGTGCAAACCAGAAACCTCCACAGTACAAAGTGTTGCAAACCCTTCTCCACGAGCCCCTCTGAGGGAGGTGCAGAGGGTAGCAGCACCAGAACAGGCCTTGTCAGTGGTGGCCCTGCTTGTGGAATGCTCTCCCCAGGGAGGTGTACGTGGCACCATCATTATCAGTGTTTTGGCACCTGGCAAGGACGTTTCTCTTCACCTGAGCTTTGGCCCTTAATCTGTGATCTCTCTTTTGCGCCTTTTTTAATAGGAAGGGTTGAGTTAGATACCTATATCTATAAGGTATATCTATATATACTGTAGTGCTTTTATTTTGGTAAAAAATGAGGTGCTGGCACTCTGTTCCAGGAAGCACCATCACAAAAGAAGGCCACATGCAACTAATAAGTGCAATAAAGAGTAGAGCGGGGGGAGGGGGGGAGGAAGAACACTGGAAGTGTTTAATGGCTAACAGCACTGCCCCCCCCCCAAAAAAACCCTGGAAGATGAGGTGAAACTAGCATAGCAACCTCAGTCAATCATGGTGTGCGTCTCCATTCTTCTGTCCTTGCCAAGTGGAACAGGCAAATGCTGCTAGGGGGAGGGTGGAGAGAAGAGCCCCCTGCCCTTGACAGCCTCATTCTGCCCCACCCTGGGCCCACAGAGCAGCTAAACAGCCATTGGAAACAAAATCCCTGGTCCACCTTGCGACCACCAGGCACAGAAAATGGGCACAGAGAGCAACGTTAGGGATCATTGCGAAAGAGTATCAGGAGAGCCTGGCTGTGGATCAGGCCAGTAGCCCATCTGGCCCAGCAGCCTGTTCTTCTCTCTGGGGCCAATAAGATGCCTCTTCTGCGAAGCCCACAAGCAGGGCCCGAGAGCAAGAGCACTTGGCCAAGAGACTGAACATGGATCTGCCCACATAGTAATGCTGTTACACAGATCTGTGATGAGCTCGCACTTCAAGAAGGACGTTGTACAGCTGGAAAAGGTTTACAAGAGGGCAACCACAGTGACAAAGGGGGTGGAACAACACCCCTATGAGTGAAAGTTGCAACATGGGGGGGTAAGAGAGGTGGCGAGTAAGAGGCGACATGATAGACGTGTAAAAAAGTATGTGCAGTGTGGAGAACATGAACAGGGAAAGGTGTTCTCTCAGTGCTGCGAGATACTTTGCTCTCCTCACATAATCATATCAATAGGCACATCCTATTAGTATTACTGTTATGATTATTTAAATTTCTATCCTGCCTTTCCTCCCAGAAGGGGCCTGGAGTGGCAAACAAAACACTAAAAACACGATAAAACATCTTAAAAACAGACTTTAAAATATATTAAAACACCTTTAAAAACATATTAGAACAAAAGGTCTTCAGTAGGAGCCAAAAAGAGAACAGAGATGGCACCTGCCTAATACCCAAGGGGAGGGAATTCCACAGGGTAGGTGCCGCCACACTAAAGGTCCGTTTCCTATGTTGTGCAGAATGGACCTCCTGATCAGATGGCATCTGCAGGAGGCCCTCACCTGCGGAGCGCAGTGATCAACTGGGTATATAAGGGGTAAGACGGTCTTTCAGGTATCCTGGTCCCGAGCTGTATAGGGCTTTGTACACCAAGACTAAAACTTTGAACTTGGCCCAGTAGCAAATGGGCAGCCAGTGCAATTCTTTCAGCAGAGGGGTGACATGTTGGCGATACCCTGTGCCAGTGAGCAGTCTTGCTGCCACATTTTGCACCAGCTGCAGCTTCTGGACCAACCTCAAGGGCAGCCCCACATAGAGTGCATTACAGTAATCTAGCCTGGAAGTTACCAGTGCATGAACAACAGTGGTCAGGCTAGCCTGGTCCAGAAACGGCCAGGGCTGTCTTACCAGCTGAAGCTGGTCAAAGGCACTCCTAACCACTGAGGTCACCTGAGCCTCTAGCGACAAAGATGGATCCAGGAGCACCCCCAGACTATGGACCTGCTCTTTCAGAGGGAGTACAACCCCATCCAATGCAGGCAACTAGAGCTGCTTATCATCAGCATACTGCTTAGACCTTGCCCCACATCTCCTGATGACCGCTCCCAAGGGCTTCATATAGATGTTAAACAGCATGGGGGACAAGATGGTACCCTGCGGCACCGCAATGAAGCTGACTGTTGGAAGATTCAGGACAGACAAAAGAAAGAACTTCACCCAGCATGCATTGTTAAACTATGGAAGGATGGATCACTGTCTCTAACATAGAGCTTGCCTTTTTCACAACTGCCACAGACTGGGTCCACACCTTCAGTGAGCTGTCCACGACTCCCCCAAGGTCTCTTTCCTGATCAGTCACCACTGGTTCAGGCCCCATGAGCATATCTATGAAGTTAGGAATTTTGTTTTTACTTTTTTGCTCCAACATGCCTACGTTCACATGTTGAGTCTAAGTCCTAGGTTCAATCCCAAACCAACAGGATCGGGGAGTAAAGGGGGGGGGGAGAGGGATCTTCAGACCCCGGAGAGGAGCTGCCCCACTCATTGTTGGCCATGCTGGGCTAAAGGAACAGGAGTCTGACTCGACCTGAGGCAGCTTCATGCAGTTGTGCAAATGGATTTCCCCATATCTGTATGGGGTAGCCAGAACTTGAGTTTGGTCCAGCCATGGCGCTGATAGGGGACAGTCATTGGGCCGTCCTCCTGACCGTTTGGACCATGGCTCTTATCAGGCCCCAGCCAGCCTGGCTGTGCTCCCCTCAGGCCCTCTCAGAGGCCCAGAGAGGCCTTGGCCTTCTGGCTTTTGAGTCCCCCCCTCGCCTGGAGGTGTAATACAAAAATGGCAACACAAAATAAGGCACTGTTAAAAGGGCTTCCCTAATGGAGACTGAGTGGCATAGTTTGGTCCAATGTGCATAAAAGGAAGCTGCAAAACAGTTCAAATGCCAAAAACGTAACAAGGGTGTAAATCTGGGCCAAACAGCATTCCTGGACCGGCTTCCCTTCGCCTCAGTATCATGATAGCCATTCTGGCCGGCCGGCCACCTGGCTGTGTGTCGGGGGAGGTGGTTGGTTGGTAGTCCGAACCTCAGGGGTGGGAGGAGGTTAGGCAAGGCTGGGGCGCACTCGATGGTACGCTTGCAAGTCCCACCAGAGCTCCTGTGTGCCTGGGGGGAGAGTCCTGTGCACAGGGTGGGAGGGAGGAGGCAAACAGGCAACCACTTTGGGCTGCGGGGGGGGGTCCATAACAGGGAGCTATTCTGGCTGATAGGGCCCAGCAGGGCCCAGCACATGATGGGGACCAATAAGTTGGGCCTCCAGCTCCCAAAGCCGGGGAGAGAGGGCTGAATTTAAAGGGCATATTTTGTTCATTTACATACAACACCCCTGCCAGGTCTGCCAGAACCCCCCAACTCTCTGAAAACAGGGGTGGGGTGGGGGCAAGGGGGATGCAGTTGCGGAAGTCTGCCTTGGGGCCCAGAGAAATTATGCTCTGCCAGGTGGAAGCAGTGAAGCGACAGCAGCCACCCCCACCACCCGGGGCAAAACAGGGAGGGAGACGGGGGTTTGGAGGAGGAAGGTGGACAGAAGCAGGCACTCCCTGCCCCTGTGAACAGGCCCTGCCTCACCCCCTCCTCATGCGTGCCCCTCCCAGCATGCCCCCCTGTTTCATGGAGAGGGTGGGGCACTGCCAGGGGAGAGCAAAGCATGCTGGGCCCTTTCCCACCCAGCCCCAGGAGCAGAGTAGGAGCACTCAGGGCCGCTTTTTCTGCTTGGCTGTGCAAATGCAGCGCTGGCTGGAGGGACGAAGCTGGAGCTGAGAGGCAGGACAGGGACCCCCTGCCCCTGCCCCACCCAGCCCTTTGCTGGACCCCCAGAGGTGAGTTTGATTGCTGGGCCTGCCAGGCTGGGCCCCATGTGCTCTCTGGCCTGCAGGCCGCAGTTTGCTCTGAAGGGAGTTTTCACAAGTGGGGGTAGCATGATAGAAGGGTGGGGGTGGGGAGAGGCTAGAGGAGGGGTCACCAATACAGCACCCATGAGTGCCTGGCTGCCCACCAATACCTCCTTTGCCATCCCGAAAGGTCGTCTTCACCATCTCCTCAAATATCCTCAATGCCCACAGACCGTGTGCTCAGTTCTTGCCTGTGCTGGCTCACCTCTTCCCACAGAAGCCATTTTGTGGCTGGTGCCCGTGGCGCTCTCTCAGACTTTCACATGTGCCCACTGGCCCCACAAGGCTGGCAGCCTCTGGGCTAAAGGCACACCCAGCCTCAGCCACGTGCAATGGGAAGCTGCTGTTGGCTGGGGTTCCTGGTGAAGGCAGAGTGGGTGGCCGCTATGGGGCTGGGCCTTCGTTGGCTGCCGCTCAGCAAACAGCCTCTGTTTGCAGCCCACAGGAGGAGCTACCTGCACTCACCTCCTCCAACTGGGCTGCCATTTCTGTTTGCTGGGCTCTCTCTCTGGCAAATCTCCTTCCTTTGTCTCCCTCCTCCAGCACTCCATTCCATAGAATCATAGAACAGAAGAGTTGGAAGGGGGCTGTAAGAGCCATTGAATCCAACCTCCTTTGAAATGCAGGAATCCCACTTAAAGTATACCTGAAAGGTGGCTGCCCACCTGCCTCTTAAATGCCTCCCGTGTTGGAGAGCCCACCCACCCCCAAGGTCATTGGTTCCATTGTCACACTGCTCCAACAGTTAGGAAATTTTTCCTACTGTTCAGCCAAAATATGGCTTCCTGTAAGTCCGTTATTCCATGTCCTGCACTCTAGGACGATTGAGAAGAGATTCTACCCCTCCTCTATGATATGCTATAATATCTTCCCTCAGTCTTCTCTTCTCAAGGCTAAATACGCACAGTTCTTTCAGTCTCTCATCATAGGGCTTTGTTTTAGTTTGTCTGCATCATTCTTAAAGTGCGGTGTCCAGAAGTGGACGCAGTACTCAAGAAGAGGCCTAACCAGTGCCGAATAGAGGGGAACCAATACTTCATGCGATTTGGAAACTACTTCTGTTAATGCAGCTTAAAATAACATTTGCCTTTTTTGCAGCCACATCACAATGTTGGCCCATATTCAGCTTGTGATCAACAACAATCCCAAGATCCTTCTTGCAGTACTGTAGTACTGCTGAGCCAAGTATCTCCCATCTCATAACTCTGCATTTGGTTTCTTTTTCCTGGTGTAGAACCTTGCACTTATCCCTATTAAATTTCATTTTGTATTTTTAGGCCAATGCTCCAGCCTATCAAGATCCCTTTGACGTTTGTTTCTGTCTTCCAAGGTATTAGCTATCCCTCCCAATTTTGTATCATCTACAAGTCTAATAAGCATTCCCTGCACCTCCTCATCCAAGTCATTAATGAAAATGTTGAAGAGCACTGGGCTCAGGATTGAGCCCTGCGGTACCCCACTCGTTACCTCCCATAGTTTGAGAAGGAATTATTGACAAGCACTCTTTGAGTACAATTCTGTAGCCAACTGTGGATCCACCTGATAGTTGTTCCATCCAGCCCACAGTCAGCTAGTTTGCTAATCAGAATATCATGGGGCACTTTGTCAAAAGTGTTGCTGAAGTCGAGATATATTATGTCCACAGCATTTCCACAGTCTACCAGGGATGTTACCCGATCAAAAATGACGTAAGATTAGTTTGGTAGGATTTGTTCTTGATAAATCCATGCTGGCTCCTAGTAATCACTGCATTGTTTTCAAGGTGTTTACAGACTGACTGCTTTATAATGTGCTCCACAATTTCCCCAGGGATTGATGTCAGGCTGACTGGTCTGTAGTTCCCTGGTTCCTCCTTTTTGCCCTTTTTTGAAGATAGGGACAACATTAGCCCTCCTCCAGTCATCCAGTACTTCACCTCTACAATTTTGCAAAGATAATAGAGAGTGGTTCCAAGAGTTCTTCAGCCAGTTCCTTCATTACTCTAGGACAGTGGTTCCCAACCTTTATGAGCACAGGACCCCCTTTATAAGCTGAAAATAAATTGTGACCCCCTCCCCCAGGGAGGCACGCTGGCTGCCAGGAAGGAAGGGGGAAAGCAGCCTTTCTTTGCAGCCTTGCTTCTTTTTGCTTCACAAAAAGCCCTCTCCTCTCATTCTAAGCAAGGGCGTTGCCAGTAGCGGCAGTCCAAGGAGATGGGAATCAGTGATAGCAATCCCCTCTTCTTCCTGGTTGCTCCACCCTCAGTCTCCTTTGGCATATGCCGTGTATTTTATAGGCAGATGCCTGCCCTTAGTGCTCCTGAAAGACGCTCTGGCGCTTCAGCAAAAGGCCTCCCCTCTCGTTTGGAGCAAGGGGGAGGTGTCATCTGCAGCGGCAGTGGAAAGCAGACAGTGTAGAGGGAGTGAAGACTTTAAAAAATTAATAAATAATTCATTTCTTTACTGTTCACGGCCCCCTCTGGATTACTTCGTGGCCCCCTTGGGGGTCCCAGCCCCCAGGTTGGGAACCACTGCTCTAGGATGCAGTTCATTGGGCCCAGGAAATTTGAACTCATTCAAAATGATTAGGTATTCCTTGACCGTTTGTCTGTCATTTCTCTAGTTCCTTTCGGGGATGCTGGAAAGTGTGGCTGGAGTTGTCGCTTTATTCTTAAGGAAGGTTCAGCCCAGGGGCACATAGAAAACAACTTTATATACTGAGTGAGACCACTGCAGTCCATCTAGCTCCATATTGTCTGCACTGACTGGCAGCAATGGGTCTCCAGGATTTCAGACTGGGAGTCTCTCCCAGTCCTATCCTGGAGAAACTGCTGTGGGTCGAACCAGTGGCCTTCTGCATCCCAGGCAGATTCTCTGCCACTGAGCTACAGCCCACCGACCCAGCCTGGACTCTCGTGCAATTAAATCTTGGTGTCTGCATATCTCGGCTCTAGTGCGCAGGCAATGTGGTTGAAGTGCACTCATGAGCATTAAGACACGGCATCTGGTTACTCCTACTTCACATGCTGATGAAGCTCACTTGGACCTGGGTGGGTGGGACTCTTCTTCAAGCATGTTTTTCTCCGAAATGAAAAAGCTCATCCACCCTGTCTCAGTTATTGTAGCAACTGTGGGGAAGGAGGCAGAAGGATGAAGATAGTGGGCAGGTTGAACTTCCTCCAGTGGGTAGTGAGGGGGTGTGTGGGTGACAATGACCCACCTTGATTTGAGCAGAGGGACGTTGCTTCGCAAGCATGCCCCAGCTGATTTTCACCTGTTGTGTTGGAGGGAGGGGGCTGGGCTGGTCCCTCCCGGGCTCTGGAATGTGCTGGAGCAGGTTGGGGGTGGCAGCCTGCCTGTGAGAGTGAGTGGAGTGCAAAGGAAGCTGCAGAGCCAATTCCCCCCCCCCGCCTTCTTTTGATCAGGGTCACTCTCAACTTCTTGGGAAATGGGGGGGGCACCTGTTTCCTCCCCCCTCCACACCTAGCGCTAGCTCTGCAGGGATGGCACATGATCAAGATCCAGCAGACAGCAGTTTTTAAGGAAAGGCATTTGGATCAAGGATCTGCTTGGCCGTTCCATTCCACCCCCCATGCATACTGAAGGGCTGGCTGATCCCCCCCCCTCCAAAGGTTGCCTGGCTCCCTTCCTTGAGTGTCTTCAGACAAGAGGGCATTCAGCCCACGAGAAGTCAAATTTCTTGCAGCCACAGGCTAGCTGCCCTGCTGTGGCTGCCATCCATGATCCTGAAATGGATTCTGAAATGATGCACAGTTAAAAGACAAACCTCCAGTCTCTGTTTCTAAAATTTTCCTTGAACAAAAGGAGGTGGGGAACATTTTGCTCTGTCTGTGCTGGGTCTGCGCTGCGTTAAATTTGGTCTGTGGGGTGCTGGGGGTTCTTCACTCCTCCCACCCTGGAATACTGGCCAGGGGCCTCAGCCCAGGGTTTGCAACCCGACAATGGAAACTGCCACAGTGATTCTTGCATCTCCCAGTACTTGGACACCAATATTTTCTTGGCCAGTACAAGCAACTAGAAAAAAGAACATGGCCAGGAGTGAACAGTTCCCCAAATAAGTACTCAGACACCTCAACTCCCTCCAGAAAGGAAGAAGCAAAATTCAAAGAGACCTTTATAGGCTGGAGCATTGGGCTGAAAACAACAGAATGAAATGTAACAGGGCTAAATGCAACGTTCTGCACCTAGGAAAAAGAAACCAAAAGCTCAGTTATAAGATGGGGGATACTTGGCTCAGCAATACTACAAGTGAGAAGGATCTTGAAATTGTTGTTGATCACAAGCTGAATATGAGCCAACAGCATGATGTGGCTGCAAAAGAGGCAAATGCTATATTAGGCTCCATTAACAGAAGTATAGTTTCCAGATCGCATGAAGTACTAGTTCCCCTCTATTCAGCACTGGTTAGGCCTCATCTTGAGTACTGTGTCCAGTTCTGGACTCTGCACTTCAAGAAGGATGCAGACAAACTGGAACAGGTTCAGAGGAGGGCAACAAGGATGATCAGGGGACTGGAAACAAAGCCCTATGAGGAGAGACTGAAAGAACTGGGTATGTCTAGCCTGGAGAAGAGAAGACTGAGGGGAGATATGATAGCACTCTTCAAATACTTGAAAGGTTGTCACATAGAGTAGGGCCGGGATCTCTTCTCAATCGTCCCAGAGTGCAGGACAGGGAACAATGGGCTCAAGTTGCAGGAAGCCAGATTTCCACTGGACATCAGGAAAACTTCCTAACTGTTAGAGCCATATGACAATGGAACCCATGACCTAGAGAGGTAGTGGGCTCTCCGACACTGGAGGCCTTCAAGAGGCAGCTGGACAGCCATCTGTCCGGAATGCTTTGATTTGGAAGGAGGAGCTGTGCTAAATGCCTTTAAAAGCCACACACACCAGCGCTCTTCAACTTGCCATGTGGGGTGTCTGGGTCCTTTGGGTGTTTGTGGTGGTGCTGGCGGCTGTGAAGCCTCAGTGGAGAGGACACTCATCAACTGCTCAGAGGCACTCTCTATTTTGTACAGTTACCATGTCCTGGGGCAAGCTCAACACTTGCCTTCCAAGCATCTGAGACAACAGCTGGGTGTTAAATAAAACGCCTGTTACTCTCTCTTTCCACTGTGTGTGTGTGCACACATATTTTTATTTATTTATTTATTATTTGATTTATATCCCTCCCAGCAGGAGCCCAGGGCGGCATAATAGGGGCGGGGGGCCTCTGTCCTCCCCGCTTGGTAACCCCCCAAACACACGCGCACCTCGCCTCGCACCTCCCCGCTGTCTCCGGGCGTTGGCGCACTCCAGCCGCCACGGGCCGCTAACGCTCCGCGCCTGCGCTGGGCGGCTGCCGCTGCACCCTCGCGAACAGCAACGCGCAGCACGCCCGCCGAGAGCGGTTCCCCGCCTGCGCCCAGGCTGCTGTCGCCACTGTCGCAGCCGCTGGCCCCCGCCCGCTCGCTTGACCGCCCAGCGCACCCTCGCCTTGCTTGCCACGCCCCCTGCCCCCGCGTGATACTGCGTGACGATGGGACAGCTGAGAAAATGATAGAGGCGCGCGCGTGCAACTGGGGGGGGGAGTGCCCCTAGGCCTGTCTTCCTCTGGTGCCCAAGCGGGCTGTGTGGCCCAGATGTAGCCTGGCACTCCCAGCAAGAGCCCAGTGTAGCTCGTAAGGGCAGAGGGTTAGAAATCGGAGCTGCTGGAGGTGTCAGGGGTCTTCCCCCCCCCTTAGCCAGTCTATCCCCCCTTTCCCTTCTTGCAATTTCTCTTCTCTGTTGATTGGAGGAGGGGAGGGGAGGCGGGCAGATAGATCTTGGCACCCAACCTTTGTCCCCGGCGTGCCGAGTCTACACAGGCCCACACACCTGCCAGGATTATGGGCCTCTGGGGTAGGGCAGCCTTGGACCAGGGTCCGAGGGAAGGAGCTGAGGGGGCTCCCGCCTATCTGGGAAGCCTCACCTCCTTCCACCACCCAAGTTTGTAAGGCAGGCTGTGGCAACCCCTCACCCCAACCCAACCCAGGCTTTTCTTTGTATGCCACTCTGGGGCAGGCAGTGAGGGCTTAAATGCACCAGAGATCACTGAGGCTAGCTTTAGTGCATGACTTGGAGTAAAGAAAGAAGATGACAGTGCCTCTGGGCATGCACAGAGTGCCCATTCTGCCATTACCCTTCTCACCAGGGAGTATATCTCTCTTTGGAAATTCAGTGTGGAAAATGGAAGATAAAGCCAAACGGGAAGGGGAGTCACTGATCTCTTCAAGTTAGGTGAGAATGGAGCCCCTTACGTGTTCCATGGAGAACCCAGGAATCCTGGCTCCCTGCCCATCTGGTGCTCCCCACTATCCACTAAGCTAAGGAGAAGCAAGGGGTGGCCTGTGCCAGTCTAGGCCAGCATTGCCCAACCTGGTGCCCTGCAGATGTTTTGGACTACAGTACTGGAAATTGTAGCCCAAACTACGTGCCTAGCAGAGCTGGCAAAAGGCTGGTCAGGGGTCAGGCAGGCACCATGGGGGCAGATTGACCTGGGTGCAACCCTTCACAGAATATATTTTGCCCTTCCTCCTCCTCTCTGCTCAGCCATGGGCTTTCTGTGTGACACTGGGTCAGTCACACACACGGACTCCGCTTAGTCTACCACACAAGACTGTTGTGAGGATAAAATGGATGGGGGGGCGAGGGAGGGAGAGCCACATGGACCCAGAATAAAAAGGGCCTGAATAAAATCTCTGGTCTCCTGGAGGCGGAGGAGGAGAGTGGTGGGGTGCCCCTGCCTGCCCGCCCGCCTGCCCCTGAGGAGTCTCGGCACCCAGGTGCCTCCTGCCCCACCTGGGCCCTGGCGGTGGCCGGCCCCCTCGGGCAGCTCCAACTCTCCCGAGGGAGGCTGCGTGTGCTGAGGCCAAAGTGCAAGCAGCAGAGTGAGACGTGTGCGTTGCTGAGTCAGAGCAGGAGCTCAGCAGGCAGGAGACCCCTTGCCCGCAGAACAAGCGATTGAGGGGCCTTCCTTCTCCCCTCTCCCTCCCCAAACTGCTGCGTCCTTCCGGAGGGCTGGGCCGGTTGGGGGCCCACGGGCTGGGGGGGCTTTCCTGGAGGCGGCACGGCTCAGAGGAGGCTTCCCACCTGTGCTGGAGGGCCCCTGTGGCCCCACACGGCCCCTGAGGGGTGAAGCTCTTGGCTGGGGGATCCCCCTGGCAAACTCTGCTGCACCTGCGGAAGCAGCAGGTCAGGAGGGAGGTGGCACTGTCTCCATCTTCTTCCCCAGGCTGTCCTCCCCACATCGGTCTCTCACCCGCCTCCATCTCCGGAGCAAAGATGCCCCTGCCCAGGAAGGCCCTCCAGGCCGTGAGTGTCTTCCAGTGGGTCCTCACCTTCCTCTTCTTTGGTAAGTGATGCGGGCCTGCTCTCTGCTTCACCCTAGATCAGTGAGGGGCGGGCGGGTGGTTGTGCCCCCATCCTGGGGGAAAGGCTCTGGCAGGCCAAACCCCAAGGCCTCCTCCTCCTCTCTCCTTCTCTAACAGCCAGCCTGCTGCCCTGCAGGTGCTGCTGCAATCCAGCCCCCCCCCCTTCTCATCTTCCCAGCGGGCTGATGTTCTGATCCTGAAAGAAGGATGCCTAAATCCGCCTTCCTTCTTCTAAACCCACCCACCCATCCTGGTGGGGGTTTGGGAGGGAGGGGCACATTCTTTCCTGCGCTTCTTTCACACCTTAGGGCAATGCAGCCCTAGGGCAATGGAGGGGGGGGGCTGTTAATTTGTTGATTTAATCTGGGCTGCTAACATGTAAATTCAAACCCAAATTAGATTTCCCAATTAACCTGGAGGGGAGGGGGAGGAACCACCCCAGGCGCACACCCTTCCCCCTCCCCCTAAGGCAAAGTTGCTTTGCCCCCTGTGGCCCCTGTATGAGATTTAGCACAGGGTTGTGCTTTGGCTGTAGCAAGTCACCAGCCATCACAGGCCCTCTCCTGCCACCTGCCGGCCATCCTCCCTATTCTTACAGCCCTGCTTCAAATTGTATTTATGCAGCTGTGGCAAGCTGAGCAGGCCCTCGCCAGCTGGGGAGGACTAGCCTCAGTGGGAGGCAATGGGAAACCCCTTCAGAATACCGCTTAGATTCATAGAATAGTAGAGTTGGAAGGGGCCTATAAGGCCATCAAGTCTAACCCCGTTCAATGCAGGAATCCAAATCAAAGCATTCCCAACAGATGGCTGTCCAGCTGCCTGTTGAATGCTTCTAGTGTCGGAGAGCCCACTACCTCTCTAGGTCATTGGTTCCATTGTCGTATAGCTCTAACAGAACATTTTTCCTGATGTCCAGTCAAAATCTGGCTTTCTGCAACTTGAGCCCATTATTCCGTGTCCTGCACTCTGGGACGATCGAGAAGAGATCCCGGCCCTCCTCTATGTGACAACCTTTCATGTAGTTCTTTACTCAAGACATAGTTAAACTATGGAATTTGCTCCCACAAGACGCAGTAATGGCCACCAGCTTGGATGACTTTAAAAGAAGATTAGACAAATTCATGGAGGACAGGGCTATCAATGGCTACTAGCCATGATGGCTGTGCTGTGCCACCCTAGTCAGAGGCAGCATGCTTCTGAAAACCAGTTGCCAGAAGCCTCAGGAGGGGAGAGTGTTCTTGCACTCGGGTCCTGCTTGCGGGCTTCCCCCAGGCACCTGGTTGGCCACTGTGAGAACAGGATGCTGGACTAGATGGGCCACTGGCCTGATCCAGCAGGCTCTTCTTATGTTCTTATGTTCTTACTTGAAGAGTGCTATCATATCTCCCCTCAGTCTTCTCTTCTCCAGGCTATACATGCCCAGTTCTTTTAGTCTCTCCTCATAGGGCTTTGTTTCCAGTCCCCTGATCATATTGTTGCCCTCCTCTGAACCCGTTCCAGTTTGTCTGCATCCTTCTTGAAGTGCGGAGACCAGAACTGGACGCTGTACTCAAGATGAGGCCTAACCAGTGAACACCCAATTCCTAGGGTAGCCATAAGTCGGGATCGACTTGAAGGCAGTCCATTTCCATTTTTCATTTATTTAAAATATTTATAGCTCTCTTTTCTGGACCTGTCCCCTCAAATACAAATAAATTTTAAGCTTAATGTTGGCCCGCTGGCAAAATCCCTACCACCACCATCACTTGCACAGTCCTCAACTTCCAGGATCCACTGTGAATTTGATTCCTGCTGATGCCCTTTTAGGAAGAACGGCGGCAGAACTCAGCAGCCTGATCCTGAGCTTGTTTAACTGCCCTTGCCTCAACTGCCAAGGGATGGTTCGCGTGGGTATGCTCTTACAAGGAGATCTGCCCCTCACCCTGCCTCTGGTCTATCCTTCCCAGGTATCTTCTTCACAACTCTCCTAATCTATCTGCTCTTCACCTCCTATTGGTCTATCACAGTCCTTTATTTTGCCTGGTGGATCTCCGACTGGGATACCCCACAGAGAGGTGAGTTGGATCCCCCCCAACCCTATCCAGAGGCCAATAGGAAGCTTCTTTATGTGAAGAAGGTGCTAAGTCCCACCTAGACCCACATTTTTGTGGCTGCTGGCTGACTATCTCCCTGCCTTATCTGGAGGCAGGGTACAATCATCCAAAACCTGTTGTTGTAACTAATGAGAGGAGGTGCCCAAGCAATACTCATTATTTTTGCTACTATTAATTTGTCTTCATACCCCACCTTCCAGTCAGATCAGCTCACAAAGCAGCTTGCAGTAAAATGCAGAAAAAGACACAGTTACAGAAGGGGAGGGGGAAAGGTAAATGGGGCAGATTAATCAACAAATGCAAACCCTGAGCCTGTTAGGTACAAATTCATACATTATACTGTATAGAGAAACGTCACCTGTGGTGGGCAAACAACCAGCCAAGGCCGCTGCCCAAACGGAGATGCCCGCCCCTGGCAACCACGCAACCAAATCTGTCAACTAGAGGAAGCCTTAAAGAGCTGACACTCTCGAGCCGGTTCCCTTTCCTTTCTTGTGATGCTGCAGTGCAGCTTGTTCAGGGGTCTCCTCTACAAAATGCAAAGAAAAGGAGTTGGCATACAATTATTTCACTCCTACTCCAAAAAAGTCAGAGAACGTTATTTTTTTTATGTATTATTTGATTTATATCCTGCCCTTCCAGCAGGAGCCCAGGACGGCAAACAAAAGCACTAAAAACACTTTAAAACATCACAAAACAGACTTTAAAATGCATTAAAACAAAATACCTTTAAAAACATTTTTAAAAAATCTTGAACACGTCTTAAAAAAAAGTTAAAAAAATACGGTTTTTTAAAAAAGGTTTAAAAACATATTAAAAAGCAGTTCCAACACAGACACAGACTGGGATAGGTCTTAACTTAAAAGGCTTGTTGAAAGAAGAAGGTCTTCAATAGGCACCCAAAAGATAACAGAGATGGCCCCTGTCTAATATTTAAGGGGAGGGAATTCCACAGGGTAGGTGCCGCCACACTAAAGGTCCGTTTCCTATGTTGTACAGAACAGACCTCCTGATAAGATGGTATCTGCAGGAGGCCCTCACCTGCAGAGCGCAGTGATTGACTGGGGATATAAGGGATAAGACAGTCTTTCAGGTGTCCTGGTCCCAAGCTGTATAGGGCTTTGTACACCAAAACTAGAACCTTGAACTTGGCCAGGTAGCTAGTGGGCAGCCAGTGCAATTCTTTCAGCAGTGGAGTGGCGTGTTGGCGATACCCTGCCCCAGTGAGCAGTCTCACTGCCGCATTTTGCACCAGCTGCACCTTCCAGACCAACCTCAAGGGCAGCCCCACATAGAGTGCATTACAGTAATCGAGCCTAGAGGTTACCAGTGTGTGGACAACCATGGTCAGGCTATCCCGGTCCAGAAATGACCGCAGCTGTCTTACCAGACGAAACTAGTCAAAGGCACTCCTAGCCACTGAAGCCACCTGGGCCTCTAGCGACAAAGATGGATCCAGGAGCACCCCCAGACTACGGACCTGCTCTTTCAGAGGGAGTATGACAACATCCAAAGCAGGCAACTGACCAATCATCCGAACTCGGGAACCACCAACCCACAGTGTCTCCATCTTACTAGGATTCAGAGTCATTTATTGGCCCTCATCCAGCCCACCACAGAATCCAGGCAGCGGTCCAGGGCTTGCACAGCCTCTCCCAATTCAGATGTTACAAAGAAATAGAGCTGGGTATCGTCAGCATACTGCTCACACCTCACCCCAAATCTCCTGATGACTGCTTCCAAGGGCTTCATAGATGTTAAACAAAGGGACAAGATGGTACCCTGTGGCACACCACAGCACAAATGCCAGGGGGTTAGGGTTATTCTCTGAAAACGACCTTGGAGATAGGATTGGAACCATTGTAAAACAGTGCCTCCAATACCCATCTCATCAAGTTGGCCCACAATGATACCATGGTCAATGGTTTCAAAAGCCGCTGAGAGATCAAGTAAGGATAACAGGGTCACACTCCCCCTGTCCTTCTCCCGATAAAGGTCATCCATCTGGGTGACCAAGGCCGACTCAGTCCCATAATCAGGCCTGAACCCAGATTGGAACAGGTCAAGATAAACTGTTTCATCCAAGAGTACCTGCAATTGCTGCGGCACAACCCTCTCAATCACCTTCCCTAAGAAGGGGGTATTTGTGACTGGTCGGTAATTGTCGCAGGCCAATGGGGCCAGGGTGGGCTTTTTCAGGAGCGGTTGGATCACCGCTTCTTTCAGGATGGCTGGAACCATTCCCTCCCGCAATGATGTGTTGACCACACCCTGGATCCACTTGATCAAATCCACCTGGCAAGCTGTAATAAGCCAAGAAGGGCAAGGGTCGAGAGGACATGTTGCTGGCCGCATCATCACAAGCACTTTGTTTATGTCATCAGGCTGCATCAACTGAAACCACTCCCAACAAGTTGCAGCAGTTAGCCTGGACACCTCATTGGGGACTGCAGTAGATGTGGATGGGGCATCAAGACTGCTATGGAGGCGAGCAACTTTACCCTCAAAGTGCCTTGCAAACAATTCACAGTGGGCCTCCGAAGGGTCTAAAACTCAATTTCCTAGAGTTGATGTCAACAGACCTGACAATACGGAAAAGCTCCACTGGATGGCTACTTGAGGATGTGATGGAGGCAGAGAAGTGGCCAAGTTTGCTGACGATACCAAATTGTTCAGGGTTGTTAAAACAAGATGGGATTGCAAAGAGCTCCAAAAAGACCTCTCCAAACTGAGTGAATGGGCGGGAAAATGGCAAATGCAATTCAATATAAACAAGTGTAAAATTATGCATATTGGAGCAAAAACTCTTAATTTCACATATACTTTCATGCGGTCTGAACTGGCGGTGACCGACCAGGAGAGAGACCTCAGGGTTGTAGTGGACAGCATGATGAAAATGTCGACCCAGTGTGCGGCAGCTGTGAAAAAGGCAAATTCCATGCTAGGGATAATTAGGAAAGGTATTGAAGATAAAACAGCCGATATCATAATGCCGTTGTATAAATCTATGGTGCGGCCGCATTTGGAATACTGTGTACAGTTCTGGTCGCCTCATCTCAAAAAGGATATAGTGTTGGAAAAGGTTCAGAAGAGGGCAACCAGAATGATCAAGGGGATGGAGCAACTCACTTACAAGGAAAGGTTGCAGCATTTGGGGCTTTTTCGTTTAGAGAAAAGGCGGGTCAGAGGAGACATGATAGAAGTGTATAAAATTATGCATGGCATTGAGAAAGTGGATAGAGAAAAGTTCTTCTTCCTCTCTCATAATACTAGAACTCGTGGACATTCAAAGAAGCTGAATGTTGGAAGATTCAGGACAGACAAAAGGAAGTACTTCTTTACTCAGCGCATAGTTAAACTGTGGAATTTGCTCCCACAAGACGCAGTAATGGCCACCAGCTTGAATGGCTTTAAAAGAAGATTAGACAAATTCATGGAGGACAGGGCTATCAATGGCTACTAGCCGTGATGGCTGTGCTGTGCCACCCTAGTCAGAGGCAGCATGCTTCTGAAAACCAGTTGCCGGAAGCCTCAGGAGGGGAGAGTGTTCTTGCACTCGGGTCCTGCTTGCGGGCTTCCCCCAGGCACCTGGTTGGCCACTGTGAGAACAGGATGCTGGACTAGATGGGCCACTGGCGTGATCCAGCAGGCTGTTCTTACGTTCTTTGCTGCCCTCACCGCCACACAGTAGGCACAGTTATGATGTTTTACTTGTGCTCGATCAACTTCACAGCACGTCTTTTGCCACTTGCGCTCTAGCCATCGTCCAGGCTGTTTCATCGTCCTTAGCTCACTGGTGTACCAAGGTGCAAACCGGGCTCCACAATGCCGGAGAGGGCGCTCGGGCAACCGTATCAAGAGCCCAGCGTGCCTCACTGTTCCACAGCAGTGACAAGGGCTTCAACAGGGTCACCTGCTCTATCTACTGGAAACTCCCCCAGGGCATTAAGGAATCCGGTGGATTCCATTAGTCTCCGGGGGCAGACCATCTTAATCTCTCCACCACCCCTGCAGGGAAGGATTGGAGACATAAGTCTAAACTTCACCAGGAAATGGTCTGACCATGACAGTGGGGTGACATCTGTCGGAATTTCTCTATTGAGATGCGTAGAAGAGTTGTGTAGTGCTGCCGAACGGAGAGTATTGAGCGAGCTTAGCGTGTGTGTGTTTGAATCTTTGCTAAGATTCTACTTTCCCTGCAAATTAGTCAGACAGAGACTTTAAGCTTTAAAATAAGAAACAACTACTTTATTCTGGAAGTACATGCTTGATAGGAAAGAGTTCTATATCTAGCTAACTAGCTATGCTGGAACAATGAGCACTGGTCCCAGTACTCGCCCTTATCCTGGTTGAGAGGAGAGACAAAGAGAAGATGTCTGCTCGCATCTCCAGAGAAAGAAAGAACACAGAGAGAGGCAGGAAGGAATTTGGGATCAAACATCCTGTTGCTTATCAGTCTAGCAGGAAGGGAAGAGTTGGCAGGATCAAAGGGATAGGTATAGCCTCAACCAGCAAGAGGTCTAGCTCCCTAGCTACCCTTATTAACCCCACGCAGCCTCAACCCACCAAGTTGGAGTTGAACCTCATACATTCCAACACCCCTTCTCAACGAGAACTTGGTTCATTCTACAAGGTGCATCTTGCCTTGTAGTTTCTGGTGTTGGACTTTGCCCAATGGTTTGGTCAAAGCATCAGCTGTCATCTCTTCTGTTGGACAGTAGGTCATCTCTAGAAGTCCTTTCTCCCTTATGTCCTTCAGGTGGTGGAACTTCACATCAATGTGCTTCATCCGAGAACTTTGCCCTTCTGATTCCGCGAGTCTTATGCAGGCTTGATTGTCCTCAAGTATTCTGATAGGCTCTGGTTCAGATACGCCCAAGTCTCCCAGAAGCTTGCGTAGCCACAGCATTTCCTTGCATGCCTCATCAGCTGATACGTACTCAGCCTCAGTAGATGAGTGTGCTACAGTCTTGCTTTCGACTTGTCCAACAGATAAGTGACTGCCCACTGGTTGACTTACGATCTTTGGTGTCTCCAGCCCAGTCAGCATCAGCATATCCTAGAAGTTTAGGATCTCGAGTAGCTGATAGATTTAGTTTCAAGTTTGCAGTGCCTTTCAGATATCTTGCCACTCTCTTGACTGCTTCCCAGTCTTGTTTGGCAAGCTGGTTTTTCTGCAGAGGTATCCCACTGCTACCGCCGCGTCTGGTCTGGTTATTGTGCTGATGTACAGGAGTTTCCCTATAGCTTGTCTGTACCTTTCGTTGTCTTCCCGGGGTTGATTCTTCTGGTCTGGTTTCAAGTATCCTACTTCCATTGGTGTAAGTGCTAGATGTGCATCCTTCAGTCCTAGACTCTTTCTGTTTTGGGATTTAGGATTCTGTATCCCTTTTGCTTTGAAGAATATCCAACAAAGATTCCTTCCTTTGTAGCGTTGTCCAATTTGGTTCTCTTCTGGTGTGGAATGTGACCATACACTTTTGATCCAAACACCTTTATATGAGCCAAACTGGGTATGCGCCCATACCATAATTCGAATGGAGTCTTGTTGCCATTCACTTTTGTTGGCAAACGATTTTGTAGATAGGTGGCAGTATACACTGCCTCTCCCCAATGCTTCTGTGGGAGATTGGCATCTTCCAGCATGGATCTCACCATCTCAATTAGGGTTCTGAATTTTCTCTCCGAGACTCCGTTCTGCTCTGGGTTGTGGGGTACAGTGGTTTGATGCTCAATCCCATTTTCAAGCAGAAACTGCTGGGCAGCATGTCACATGTACTCCCCTCCATTATCAGAAGGTAGAATCTGTGGTTTTCTCTGAAAATTAGTGGTCACCATTGCCACATATTCTTTGAGTTTCTGAAGCATTTGCCCCTTCTCCTTCAACATATATATCACAGTGAATCTTGAATAATCATCAATAAAACTCAAAATATATTTGTTTCCACCAGTTGAAGTGATTGGCATTTCACAAATGTCGCTATGAATCAACTGTAGGGGGCGGTTAGTCTTCAGTTCACTCTGCTTAGTAGAAAAACTGGGTCTCGTCCCTTTAGCTTTAACACAGCAAGTACATCTCCCCTTTTCTTGGCAGGGTTCAACTTTCATGCCTCTTACTAAATTATTCTTTTGAAGGGTATTTGCAATGTCTCTATGCCCTAATCTCCGATGCCATAAATGTAAACAAGGCTTGTTACAGCATTCTTTCACAACATGAGCTTGTGGACCTTCCTGATCCACTTCATACATGCCTTTTCTCTTGGTAGCTGTGCATAAAATTTCACCATCTCAAGAAATTATGCAGGAATCTTGTTCAAATAGCACTTTACATCCATTTTTGTAGCTTCACTAACAGAAATTAAGTTGTTTGAGATTCCTGGGGTCCAGAGCGTATTCCTGAGATAAATTTCCTCAGTGCTGCTTGGAGTCTGGCAAAACAGCTAAGCATCTCCTGCCCCTTTTATGGGCACCTCCCTCGAATCCGCCACTGTGACGGATCCTCCACGTGGGGTTAATTCCTCAAACAAATGTTTTTCATTTATTAAATGAGCACTTGCTCCACTGTCAGTATAGAATTTATTTTCATTGTAACATTTTTCAACATGAGTTACTTGAAAGCCCTTTGCACTTTTCTGTCCCTTTACATTCTTTATTACTTCCAAGCTTCCCTTTCTTGTCACATTGGTCTTTGAGGTGTTTTTCTGAATTGCATAGATAGCATCACTTGGCTTTCACACCTTGGGATTCCCTTTGTTCCCAAAATCTGCATCTGACTGGCTTTCCAGCAGCTTCCTTGGTAGCTTCTTTCGCTTAGGAAAGAGGAGAGCTGTCCCTTTTCCATAGCTGCTTTCTGAGAGGACTGCTCTCTCACTTCTGAAATAATCTCGTTTAGAGTTTTGTTTTGTTGTTGCATTATAAGTACAAAAGTCTCCATATATTTTGGAAGAGAGTCCAGAAATAAAGCTATCTGAACTGGTTCATGTAACTCTGTTCCTCCTTCTTCTATCCCTTGGACTAACACCATGAATTTAGTAAGATGTTCCTCAAAATAATCATCCCTCATTTGCAAATTAATAAGGGTACGTAGCATTGCAATTAAATGTCCCTGCCTTTGGGGATTATGATGGGATTCAAGAGTTTTCCACATCTCTCTGGCATTTTTAGAATTCATAATCAGAGGAATCTGATTATTACTCACAGATTTAGTGATGAGGTCTTGTACCGTTTCGTCCTTCTCAGTCCAAATTCTTTGTTCCTCCCGAGAAGCACCTTCTCCTGGTTCCGATCCTGTAATTACTTCTAACAGCTTCTGTTGCTTTAGATGTTTCTTCATGCGAAATTCCCAGAGTTCCACTCTCCGGCCTTGAGTTTCTCCAGACCTAGCCGCTCCGTCACGCTGGCCATCCTGAAGTAAAAGCCTCAACTCTTCACTGACTAAAAACTCTGAAGGTTTCTAATTTAGCTTCCTTGATTCAAACACAATAGCTCCTTTAACTGCTCAAATCTCCATTTGCACGGCTGGGCCCCGCAACCTGTTGGAATTTCTCTCTATTGAGATGCGTAGCAAAGTTGTGTAGCGCTGCTGAACGGAGAGTATTGAGCGAGCTTAGTGTGTGTGTATGAATCTTTGCTAAGATTCTACCTTCCCTGCTTTAAAATAAGAAACAACTACTTTATTCTGGAAGCACATGCTTGATAGGAAAGAGTCCTATATCTAGCTAACTGGCTATGCTGGAGCAGCGAGCACTGGTCCCAGTACTCGCCCTCATCCTGGTTGAGAGGAGAGACAAAGAGAAGATGTCTGCTCCCCTCTCCAGAGAAAGAGAACACAGAGAGAGAGGCGGGAAGGAACTGGGATCAACATGCCTTTGCTTATCAGCCTAGCAGGAAGGGGACAGATGGCAGAGGATCAAAGGGATAGGTACAGCCTCAACCAGCAAGAGGTCTAGCTCTCTAGCTACCCTTATTGACCCCATGCAGCCTCAACCCACAAAGTTGGAGTTGAACCTCATACATTCCAACAACATCTACCCCCCCATCTCCAGACCACCCCTTCCTCCATCTGAAGCAAAAATCAAGTCGAGGTGTACCCTGCCCTATGTGTCGGGCCGGTGACAGCTTGAGACAGCCCCATGGTCATCATGGAGGCAATGAAGTCCCAAGCCGGAACACTAGAGACAGCCTCAGCATGGACATTGAAGTCACCCAGCACTATTGTTCTGGGCTCCTCCAACACCACAGCCAAGATGGCCTCCACCAGCTCAGTCAGAGAAGCTGTTGGGCAGCAGGGTGGACGGTACACCAGCAGCAACCCTAGTTTCCTGTCTCCTTGACCCGACACCAGGTGCAGGCCCTCACAGCCAGCTCCAAGACAAAGTGGTTTCCTGGTGGCAGATATGGAAGTTCTGTAGACCACAGCAACTCCTCCTCCCCCCTCCCAATCCCTGCAGCCTGTGCTGGTGTTGCACTGAGTATCCAGGTGGGCAAAGCTGGGTCAGATCAACTCCTTGGGGGAAAGTGACCATGTAATGCTGGAATTCATGATTCTGGGGAAAGCCAAAGAAGAATATAGTCAAACATGTTCCTTGGATTTCAGGAAAGCCGATTTTAGCAAGCTCAGGGAAATGATGGGTAGGATCCCGTGGCTAGATAGACTAAAGAAAAAAGCAGCCCAAGAAGCGTGGGAGTTCATGAAGAAGGTATTACAAAAAGCGCAATCGCAAACAATTCCAAAGAGGAAGAAAAACAGAAGACATCGGAAAAAGCCAATGTGGCTACATGGAAGACTGGTGGAGGAGGTAAAAGTAAAAAAGAGCATGTATAAAGAATGGAAGGAAGGACGCATCACCAAGGAAGAGTACCGACGAGCAGCTCGGGCTTGCAGGAATAGCGTAAGGAAAGCTAAAACCCAGAATGAGCTGAGGCTGGCGAGGGAAGCGAGGAACAACAAAAAGGGGTTTTTCAGATATGTTCGAAGCAAGAGAAAGACCAAGGAAATGGTGGGACTGCTGCTCAATGAGAAGGGCAAAATGTTGACAGATAACAAGAAAAAGGCAGAACTGCTCACCGCCTATGTGGCCTCCGTTTTCTCCCAAAAAGGGAACAGTGTGCAACCTTGCATCGGTAGCAATCTCAGGAAGGGGTCGGGATTGCAGTTCGAGATTGATAAGGCAATAGTCAGGAAATACCTAGTTAACCTAAATGAGTTCAAATCTCCAGGGCCTGATGAACTGCATCCCAGAGTATTGAAGGAACTTGCGGATGTACTCTCGGAACCTCTTGCCATCATCTTTGAGAAATCCTGGAGAACGGGAGAGGTGCCGGAGGATTGGAGATGGGCAAACGTCGTCCCGCTCTTTAAAAAGGGTAAAAAAGAAGATCTGGGGAATTACAGGCCGGTCAGTCTGACTTCAGTACCGGGAAAGATATTAGAACGGATAATAAAAGAGTCCATTGGCAACTATCTAGATGACAATGCTGTGATTAGTAGGAGCCATCATGGGTTTGTCAAGAAAAAATCCTGTCAAACTAATCTCATCTCTTTTTTTGATCGGGTCACTAGCTTAGTAGATGGTGGAAATGCTGTAGATGTCATCTATCTAGATTTCAGCAAAGCGTTTGACAAAGTCCCCCACGACCTTTTGATTAGCAAACTGGTCAAATGTGGACTACATGGAAATACTGTCAGGTATACTGTCAGGACACTAAATTGTTCAGGGTTGTTAAAACAAAAAGGGATTGCGAAGAGCTCCAAAAAGACCTCTCCAAACTGAGTGAATGGGCAGAAAAATGGCAAATGCAATTCAATATAAACAAGTGTAAAATTATGCATATTGGAGCAAAAAATCTTAATTTCACATAAACACTCATGGGGTCTGAACTGGCGGCGACCGACCAGGAGAGAGACCTCGGGGTTGTAGTGGACAGCACGATGAAAATGTCGACCCAGTGTGCGGCAGCTGTGAAAAAGGCAAATTCCATGCTAGGGATAATTAGGAAAGGTATTGAAAATAAAACAGCCGATATCATAATGCCGTTGTATAAATCTATGGTGCGGCCGCATTTGGAATACTGTGTACAGTTCTGGTCGCCTCATCTCAAAAAGGATATGATAGAGTTGGAAAAGGTTCAGAAGAGGGCAACCAGAATGATCAAGGGGATGGAGCGACTCCCTTACGAGGAAAGGTTGCAGCATTTGGGGCTTTTTCGTTTAGAGAAAAGGCGGGTCAGAGGAGACATGATAGAAGTGTATAAAATTATGCATGGCATTGAGAAAGTGGATAGAGAAAAGTTCTTCTCCCTCTCTCATAATACTAGAACTCGTGGACATTCAAAGAAGCTGAATGTTGGAAGATTCAGGACAGACAAAAGGAAGTACTTCTTTACTCAGCGCATAGTTAAACTATGGCATTTGCTCCCACAAGATGCAGTAATGGCCACCAGCTTGGATGGCTTTAAAAGAAGATTAGACAAATTCATGGAGGACAGGGCTATCAATGGCTACTAGCCATGATGGCTGTGCTCTGCCACCCTAGTCAGAGGCAGCATGCTTCTGAAAACCAGTTGCCGGAAGCCTCAGGAGGGGAGAGTGTTCTTGCACTCGGGTCCTGCTTGCGGGCTTCCCCCAGGCACCTGGTTGGCCACTGTGAGAACAGGATGCTGGACTAGATGGGCCACTGGCCTGATCCAGCAGGCTCTTCTTATGTTCTTATGTGGATTCACAACTGGTTGGGAAACCGTACTCAAAGAGTGGTCGTCGGTGGCTCTGCTTCGGACTGGAAGGAGGTTTCAAGTGGAGTGCCACAAGGTTCTGTCCTGGGGCCGATACTCTTCAACATTTTTATCAATGACTTAGATGATGGGGTGGAGGGAAGCCTTATGAAGTCTGCGGATGATACGAAACTGGGAGGAATAGCTAACACAATGGAAGACAGGAATAAAATCCAAAGGGACCTGGATAGACTAGAAAATTGGGCTGAAATTAATAAAATGAAATTCAATAAAGACAAATGCAGGATTCTGCATTTAGGCCACAAAAACAAAATGCACAGGTACAGGATGGGAAATACCCGGCTTAGCAGTAGTGCGTGTGAGAAGGACCTTGGAATTGTAGTGGATCGCAGTTGAACATGACCCAGCAGTGTGATGCTGCGGCAAAAAAGGCAAACGTGGTTTTGGGCTGCATAAACAGAGCTATAGTTTCCAAGTCGAGGGAAGTAATAGTCCCACTATATTCTGCATTAGTCAGGCCTCATCTGGAATACTGCGTTCAGTTCTGGGCACCTCATTTTAAGAAAGATATAGACAACTTAGAGCGGGTTCAGAAGAGGGTGACAAGGATGATAGCCGGTATGGAGAACAAGTCTTATGAGGAAAGGTTGAAGGAACTTGGCATGTTCAGTCTGGTGAAGAGAAGGCTGAGGGGCGACATGATTACACTCTTTAAGTACCTGAAGGGCTGTCACATAGAGGAGGGTACAGATTTGTTCACTGCTGCCCCAGAGGGTAGGACTAGGTCTAATGGTTTTAAGTTGCAGGAGCGTAGATTCAGATTGGACATTAGAAGGAACTTCTTGACAGTAAGGGCAGTTTGGCAATGGAACCGACTACCTAGGGAGGTGGTGGGATCCCCTTCGCTGGATGTCTTCAAGCAGAGGCTGGACAGCTATCTGCGGGAGATGCTCTAGCTGTGAATTTCCTGCTGTGAGCAGGGGGTTGGACTCGATGGCCTACAAGGCCCCTTCCAACTCTAAGATTCTGTGATTCTCCAAGCTCACCCACCCAGGTCTCGGTAATGCACACCAAATCAGCACCTTCACCCACGATCAAATCATGGATGAGTGTGGTCTTAATGTGTACCGATCTGGTGTTAAACAACAACACACACAGGGCAGTGGGGACAGCAGATGAGCAACGAGGAACCCATCCATGAGAGGAGTGGGAGGGAGGAAGAAGGCATAGACAACCTCGTCCTCCTGTCCTGTGGTAGTTCACCACCTCCCCATGGCTATACCTCCCATATATCCATGATCACTGAAATTGGGGTGGCATCACCCATGTCCCTCCTTACTAAGACTCCTCCTAAACACCTGATAAGGACCCAACAAGAGCCCACCAACAAAACCTACCTGAACCAGTTATCCCAGTAGGCCTCTGCAAGAATTAGGAACAGACAGACCCACTCAATATCTTTCAGACAGGTCCCATCTACTCCCCCTCCTGTCTCACACCCAGGGAGTGCCAGCCTTCTGCCAGTTACACTCTCACTCTGAAGGCATCTGGTGACCTTCTCCTATCATTCAGTTCACTGCACAGGCTCTCACCCTGCGCAGGAGCTACACGTGAGCCATACGCCCTCCCCACTGCCAATCTCTAGATTGGATAGAAAAGAAAAGAAAAAAAGAAATAGAGGAGGTTAGCACCCTCACCCTCAGGACTCCCTAAGGGACTTCCCAAGAGGAAACTCCCTTTGGTGTTGCCCCTTCGGTGGCGACCCCGCTGGCACGAGTCCCGCTGCCCAATGGCAGCAGGGCTTTTATGCCTCCTGACCCAGCCAGGAGCTGATGCAAGAGGCTGTAAAATTAACTGCAGCCCCCCTCTGGAGCAAGGGTCAGGCAGGGGGTCCCAGTCCTTGTAGCACTTACCAGGGACTTCAGCAGTCTCAAGAGTCAGCAGCCCAGAGGAGCAAGCAGCAAGCACCCAGATGCTCAGTTACTCACTCCCAGGGCAGGTCTTCTTCAGTCCCCCTAGTGCTGCAGCTGTTCATTAAAATACAAAAGTATGCTTGTAATTTACATCTGAATTGGTGTCCACTAGAAAGTGTGCATAAACGTAGCTGAGGTAAACTCCTCAAATCCCAGACGTTAAAAATTACTCTATATAACTGCTCCTAAAAACATTTTTAAAAACAGTGCAAGGGGTCTGTGTAGAAAGGAAAGGTTTTGCAGTGCGCCCCCAGCCTATGGCAGGCCCAGACTTCCCTAGGAGAGACAAGGATATCCCGCCCTCCCCTGACCATCTCCCCTGTTCTTTGCTTTGCAGGTGGGCGCCGTAGCGACTGGATGAGGCGCTGGAAGGTCTGGGAGCTCCACAGGGATTATTTCCCCATCAAGGTAAGAAGAGGGACTTGCAGGGGTAAGGGAGGGTCTGGGTCTGCCTGCCTGCTCTAGACGAATGGAAACGTTCACCTGCAGAGACTGATTCATGGAAGAGGATAAGGCCGTCCGTGGCTGCTAGCCATGACAGCTGTGTGCTGCCTGCAAGATCAGAGGGAGTATTATTATTATTATTATTATTATTATTATTATTATTATTATTAGATATATATCCCGCCCTTCCTCCCAGCAGGAGCCCAGGGCGGCAAACAAAAGCACTAAAAATATTAAAACATCATAAAAACAAACTTTAAAACACATTAAAACAAAACATCTTCAAAACCATTACTTGAAAAAAGCTATCAAAACATCTAAGATTAAAAAGTTTTTTAAAAAGGTTTTAAGAACATATTAAAAAGCAATTCCAACTCAGATGCAGCCTGGGATAGGTCTCAACTTAAAAGGCTTGTTGAAAGAGGGAGTCTGCCTCTGAACCTCAGTTGCAGGGAATCACAAGTGGGGAGGGCGCTGCTGCTCTTGCACTGAGGACTGGCTGCTTGCGGGGTTCCCTTTGGGGCAGCTGGGTGGCCACTGGGAGAACAGGATATGCTGGACCGGATGGGCCCCCTCGGGCCTGATCCAGCAAGGTTTTTCTTCTCAGGCACTTACAGGGCTGCAACACTGGAGAGGCCAGCAGGGCAGAGAATGGAAGGGAACATGAGACCTTTGGTGGAAGGCCTGAGGAGGCCTTGGCGGGCCTCTCTGTGGCCACTTCCCCCAGGCAGCCCAGACTGGGGGAGGGGGGCTCCAGAGACAGGGAAAAGGCTGAGGGGGGATGCTGTCCTGCAGGCGGGCCCAATGCAGCACCTCCCCTGGCAGGAGGAAGAACAGCTGAAGGGTTTGCGCCCATCCTTTTAGCGTAGAAGGAAGGGTGCACGACAACGAGGGGGCCATCGTGCATGTCCAGAATGTCAGAAAGAGCCCAGCAGCAGCAGCAGCAGTCCAGCCTCCTGTTCCCATGTTGGCCAACTGGGCCATGCCCCAATGGGAAGCCCACAAGCAGCTGCCTCCTGTCATCATTGGGGTCCTCCAAGGCAACTGAGCTGCAGGAGGCGCAAGGCAGGCTGCTGTTGCTCTGTGCATAATGAGATTAACTGCTGGGGGGGGGCAGAGGCGGGCCTTGGCCTCCACATCCAGCTTGTGAATGTCCTGACTAGAGGACCTGTTGTCTGCTATGGGAAGGATGCAGGTTGCCGGCCTGGATGGGCCTCCTTCATCTGGGCCAGCCAGCCAGGCGCTTCTGAGGCTGTCCCGGATGAGGCCCTTCCTATTCTCTGGTTTGCAGCTGGTGAAGACGGCCGAGCTGCCCCCGACGCGGAACTATGTCCTGGGCTCCCACCCCCATGGCATCATCTGTGCAGGGGCCTTCTCCGCCTTCTGCACGGAGGCCACGGGCTTCTCCCACACCTTCCCTGGCCTCAAGTCCAGCCTCACTCTCCTCGCTGGACTCTTCCACCTCCCTGTGTACCGGGAGTACATGATGAGCTCAGGTAAGGCATGCACCTGTGCAGGTGGGGGGGGAGCCATCCCGACCCCCACCCCACGATGAAAGAGGCATCAGGGGCAGCTGAAGGGCCCTTGGTCATCTTCTCAGATCCAGGGCCATTAACAACTGGGGGAAGGGGCTCTGAGCATGCGCAGGGTGCCTTTGGCCTGATCCAGCAGGCTCTTCTTATGGTCAGAGTGTGTTCCCCTGTTGCGCTGTGTGTGTGTTTGTGTTGCTTAATTTCATTTAAAGCAGCACCACAGCAGCAGAGTAACAGCAGATGTTGAAATGCGAGTGTGCCAGCGTGTGCTTGCGTTTGCCTAAGAAAGCAGGCCTTTACCCTGCATCAGCATCACTGAGACTTAGTAAAATGAGAAAAGCTACTTTATTTATAGAAATACATAGTAGATAGAAAAGGCAAACCTAGTTCTAACTAACTAGCTAAGTTGGAGGCGTAACGCCCAGGTGTGGGAGTCAGCCCCATGGCTAGGAGAGACAGCAGAGACAAAGGGATGTCTCCTCTCTCCCGGACAGCCAGAGGACAAAGGAGTGGAAAGGGCAGAAGGAGGAGGGGCAGGTAAGCTTCCCTAAAGGCGTCACAGTCTAGCGACAGAGCACCACAGGTAAAGGTAATCAAGCCTATCCATCTGCAGGATCCTAGCCCTATCTTCCCTCTGGAGCACAAACAAAAGAACGAAACAGGAGTTGCTCTGGCCCCACTTCCAACACCCCTCACCATTGAGTAGCCACCTTCCAGGCCTCTGGGGGAGTTTAACCTTTTTTTAGAAGTTAGTTGAAGGGACCAATTGTGATTGTGTGGGGGGGTCTGTCCATAGAACAAAGGGAGTCTCCTGCAGTGGGTGATGAGAGCGTGCAAGAGGAGGTGTCAGAAAGGGAGCGTGCTTTTTACCTTCCAACAAAGGATAAACTACATTAGGGCACGTGGGCAGCTGGGGAGATCTGACCAGTTCAGAAGTGTGTGTTTGTGTGTGTGTGTGTGTGTGTGCGCGCGCGCATGCGTGCCCTAGAACAAGAGCCTGGGAGGGCAACAGGCAGCCTCCATCCAGGCAGCAGAAGTGACTGGAGGGGCCCACCGTCTGACTTTGCTTTATCCTATGGCAGGGATGGTTCCAGTGAACAAAAGATCCCTGAATTTCCTTCTCCGTGGGGGTCCTGGCCACGCAGTGGTCATTGTGGTGGGCGGTGCAACTGAGTCGCTGGACGGTGCCCCCGGGGAGCAGCGGGTCCGTCTGCATGGGAGACGGGGCTTCGTGCGCCTGGCATTGCAACATGGGTGGGTAGGAGGGCACTGCTGGGCAGGGACACTGCAGCAGGAGGAGGGGGTGGGGTGGAGGAGTTCCTGAGGCCTGATCTGGGCATGCAGAAGAATCAGGCAGTAATTAAAGGATAGAGTTTTGAGGGGTGTTGGGAGGGGTGGAAATCACAATTTTGAATGCTCCTTTGCACAATAAGAAATAACACTGCCAGGCCTCATGCCGTGTGCTTGTGAATGCCATTGCTGGGCATCACAAGGAGGGAGAGAGCCCCGTTGGGGTACCTGGCTGGCCATATGAGAACAGGCTGCTGGACTAGATGTGCCCCGTGGCCTGATCCAGCAGCCTCTTCTTGTGTTCTTAGGGCCAGTTGTTCCCCTGTGATGCTAGTTGTCTAGCTGTAGGGAGATGCCCCCCCCTGGCACTTTTTTTACATTTAAAAGTTCTGCTCCTCGCCTGTAGTGCAGGATTCTACCACCTCACTCACTCTTTAGGTAGACCCCCTGCCCGCCAGAGCAGTGGTGGTGGTGGGTGGAAGCTGGTGCCAGTTGGGTGTCTGGAGTTCCCCAATCCGACCTTCCCTCTTTCTCCCTCCAGGGCTGACCTGGTGCCTGTTTACTCCTTTGGTGAGAACGACATTTACCAGCAGGTGCAGTTCCCGGAGGGCAGCTGTGGACGGCGCCTCCAGCTCCATTTCAAGCAGCTGATGGGGTTTGCTCCCTGCCTCTTTGGGGGGCGAGACCTCTTCTGCAGCTGCTTCTGGGGGATCCTGCCCCTGGCAGCCCCTATCACTGTGGTGGGTAAGGACCAGTCCCCCCCTTCAAAGCAACATCCAGGCCGGCTGTGGTGTTTCTGGGGTAAAGCAGGAGATGCCCAAGTGGGTTACTGGTTCCCAGTTCCTTATTTTCAAAACGTTCGAAGCACAGCGCAGTTAGAAAAGTGGGCTTTTTTCCAGAACTGAAGGTTTGTACTCTCCTGCAAACAAGGGAACAAATAGCCCACCTTCAGCATCAGCAGAGCAACAAGTTGAGCCTGAGGGCAGATAGGCTGGCCCTTCACAAAAATCAAGAGGCCCTTGCCTGCTCAGCCTCTGGGCTTCCTTTCTGCCACCCGCCTGGCCCAGAGGCCTGCTCCCTGCATCAGCTAAGCCACCCCTCCTTGACCATTGCCTGCACCATTGCCTCCCTTGGTGCATCTCACCCCGGAGGGAGGCACGTGGGCCTTCATCCCCCCCTGCTTTTAGATGGAAGGGGAGCACAGGGTGGGGGTGATGGAGAGTTCCCCTAGCCCCTCCTGCCTTTCCTGTGGCCCACTGCAAGCGGGGATCTTGGGGAACGCAAAAGGAGGTGTGCAGAGAAGCCCCCTCCCTTCTTTTCCCCATTTCCCCCACCCCATTGTGCCGTCTCCCCTTTCTTTCTTTTCCTGTCCCTCCTGCAGTGGGGAAGCCAATCCCGGTCCCGCAGCGCCCCTGCCCCACGGAGGAGGAGGTGGACCACTTCCATGCGCTCTACGTCAAGGCTCTCCGGCAGCTGTTTGACACCCACAAAGGCAGCTGCGGACTCCCCCCCTCGCAGCAGCTCATCATCAGCTAGAGATGCCCACACGCACATACCCCGCCTGGAAAACCGGGCCCTGTGGGACGGCAGCCCCTCCCTCCCCCTCTCTCCTGCCCACCACGGATGAGGGGGGGTGCCTGTGGTGCTTTCCAGCTTTGGACCCCACGGCAGTGGATGTGTGGAGGGAGGGGGACCTGTTGGGGCTGTTCACCTTCCACACCTTTTCCAATAAAAGAAATGACGTCTCCTTGTCTGAAGCATGGAAAAAGCTGGCCGGGTCTGATTTTGGGTCCTTGGCGGGCCACCCCCACAGTGCTCACCTGCAGCCAAGCCGGGAGAACCAAATCCTGAGAGGGTGGGTGGGAGACCACATATGGACAAAAGAAGAGGCTGCCGGATCAGGCCGAAGAGGGCCCTCTAGTCCAGCATCCTGTTCTCAGAGCAGCCGGCCAGACTCCGCTCAGGGCTACAGGTGCGTCAGACCTCAGGGGCAAAGAAGAGACAGGGCTGTTGGGGGCAGGATGGCAGTGGCAGGGAGCACAAGTGGGAAGAGCGCTGCTGTTGTGCTCAGGGCCTGCTTGGGGGCCTCCCCGTTGGGGCATTTTATAGGTCCCAACTCTACTACTGTATTTTATGAGTCTATGAACAGGTTGGCTAGAAGGTCCCCCCTGCCCTTTGGCCACCCCCCTCCTGCTGCCGCCACTGGCAAATATCAAGGGGCACTCAGGCGTGGCACACCCATTCTGCAGCCTGTTGCAATGGGCCCAGCTCTGCTCAGGCCTCCAGCTCTGCCTCCTGCCCAGCCCTGAAAGAGCCTGCCTTGTTAGGTGGGGCAGCCACATTTCTAGGTGGGGCATTTGCAGGGAGAGAATATGAGGGCTGGGGCAGGGTAAGGGAAATGCAATGACCTCCTCCCCCTCCTCCATGCAAAGAGTGCTCACTTACATGAATGAAGTTTTATCTGTCGAACTGTCTCACCCTTTTTTGAGAGATCCCCAGGAATACTAGACTCAAAAGCTTGACTTTGCCCTTCCACCTGTGGCCTGTCCCCATGTTCTGATTCTTCATGAACTGAACTACTTTGGTAAAGACAGTGAGCTCCTGAACTTGTCTTTGATGTTGCATTATGTATCTCATTTTAAGATTCCGCCTGAAAAATAAACTTGTCCATACTACAAGTTTAAGGAAGGGCGGAGAGAGAGAGAAAATAAATACTTTAGGATGTGTTTGTTAACTCCTTGAGAATCCCTCCTTCTAGTCTTGTTCCTGACTTTGAGATTTTTCTTCCTGTTGGACAATCAAGGGAATACTTTTAACTGGCTGCTATATAAATGACTATCAGATCCTCCATGGTGCAGAGTGGTAAGCAGCGGTAATGCAGCCGAAGCTTTGCTCACGGCCGGAGTTCAATTCCAACGGAAGGAGGAAGTAGAATCTCTGGTAAAAGGGGTCGAGGTCCACTCAGCCTTCCATCCATCCGTGGTCATGAGTACCTGGCATATGCTGGGGGGTAAAGAAAGACCGGGGAAGGAACTAGCAATCCCACCCCATATATACGGTCTGCCTAGTAAACGTCGCAAGATGTCACCCTAACAGTCAGAAACGACTCACACTATAAGTGCAAGGACACCTTCACCTTCATATAAATGATTAACTTAAGCAATTGGAAACTAATTGTGGAAAGCAATTGGTGTTTTTTATACTGTTTGCTGGATTGATTTTTCTGCCAAGTAAACCTGGAAAAGCTTCGTACTGAGCTGCACATATTGGGAAAACCAGAAATTAGGCCTGAGTTACAGCCTAGGTGGCCAGCCAGCTGTAATGTACACGGCAATATTTCTATTCCTGTAGGGCTGTTTTCATACTTTGCCATCAAGTACTGAAAAAAAACTAGCCACTATGATTGTGAGCAGTGTGTGCTTGAAAAGAGTAAAGGGTTAATTAGGGTAGCAATTTTTCAGATACCTTTAGCAATAAGCACCCAATCCTCCTCTACTCATTATAACAGCAGAATAAACGAACTCTTACTGCAGGCAGGCAAACATTTATTTATTGCATAACAAAAAATGTAAATTACTGCCTTCAAATCAATTCCAACTTATTGCAACCCTATGAATAGGGTTTTCATGTGGCTGAGAGGCAGTGACTGGCCCAAGGTCACCCAGTGAGCTTCATGGCTATGTGGAGATGCAAACTCTGGTCTCTCAGTTCATAGTCCAGCACCTTAACCACTACACCATAATGGCTCTCATATACTTTAAACAAACATACATTTATTACTGGCTGGGTAGAGAACACAACTGAAAATGAAAAGCAGCAAAGGGAAGTCCAGGGTGTGGACTCTTACTCTAGCCCATAATACAAAGCTCTAATATTTAACTCTTCAAGGGTCATGTTATACTGTTTTGTTCAGGATAACTTAAGTAATCATAGGGTGATTGAGATCATGAAAAATCCACCCTCAGGGAAAGATTTGAGTGAGCAGACTTTTGGGGGCTCTTCTGAATGAGATGTGTGTTGTGCACTTGCCTTGCCTTATTCAGTGAATTTGCCAGAGGGTCCTGTTCTTAAATTCCTCCAGTTCCTAAAACAAGCTGTCATTCATTAAATGGAGGTTGTCATCGGCTGTCATGTCACACACACAGAAAAAATATATAATTGGGGTGAAGGACATATCCCGTGGAACATGCTTTTTGTGGAGGTTTTGTGGCTTATTGCATCAATCCTGTCATGGGTGGCTGGTTAGTTTGGTAGGCCTGGCCTGCCCAGACGTTGCTGTTCTGATTGGTGTTAAAGTGTTAATAAAATATATCAGAAGGGTTTTGGTTCTTAAATATTGTTCTCAAGTGTCGCCAAGACATTCCAGTGTTTTGGCATCCATTTCTTTGGAAAAGCGCCCCTTCCCTTCCGGCTTTTACACCATCTGGGCAGGGCCAGGTAGTTTGAAGGTTTGTGGAGGGGTTGCCTTAGGCTGAGGACAGGCCCTGGGCATGAGTGTGCTGGGGGGGCAAGGCAAGGGATGCCAGACTGCCAGGGGCTTCAGGCTAAGATGTGCGGCTGCAGTTCTGGATTCTCCTTGCTCTGTGAGCTATTCAACAGTAGTTATGCCCACTCTGTACGTGACCCGAGGCCAGTAATGCAGTGGCAAATGCAGGTGTGCAGGGCCCCTTCATGACAGCTACGGCCACACCCCTCCCCCCTTTCTTTTGCTGCTTGGCTGAGAATGGCATCCTTGTTCATGCCTTCTCTCACAAAAAACAGATTTCCCTAGGAGCCAATCAGCACGGCTGACTCACCTCCTTTCACTCTGATTGGCTCCAGTCAGCAGGAAAGAACAAGGAAGCATGTCAGAAGACTCTTCTCAGCAGCTAATAGACTCCCCTTTCATGCTGATTGACTCATAGGATGCTGGAGACATAGGGACCCTGCTCCCAAAAAGGAAGGGGTCTAAGACACCACCACCACCCCGCGACGCTGGACGATCCCCCTGCCCAAGGCCATTCTGCTCCCATGTTGAAACCTGGCAATCGGTTCAGTTCTGTGCCTGAACCCAGGCCCAGATTACGCCCCCCCCCGCCTGTAACACACACACACACGAGTGGGAAGTACGGTGCGCATGAACGGGGACAAGTGCGCTGGGAGATCGTGGGGGTGCGAGGGGAGGCAGCTGCATCGTGTCTGTTTAAACAGAGCTCGCCACACGCGCACGCAGAATCCTCAAGCCCACCGCCGCGTTCTCTGTTCTGGGAGAGGCGCACAGCTCCTTGGCCGTGCCCAGCGCCCTCGCGGGAGCCCGGTCCCCTGCTGCGGTCGCGGCACTCTTGCTCCCCGGAGCCCTGCGCGGCCGCCCTTTCGCCACTCAAAACGAGACCAGGGACAGGCAAGGGGCGGCGATCAAAACAGAGGCCCTGGCTGCTTCGGGTGGAAAAGTGGGGCCTTGCCCCGCCCGAGGCACCGCTGGGATTCGAACCCAGGATCTCCTGTTTACTAGACAGGCGCTTTAACCAACTAAGCCACGGCGCCGCGCGTTGCCTTTGTGTTCGGCGGCCAGAGCTGTTCCTTGCAAGGCTGCGGGAGCGCCAGGCAAAACCTGGCATGGATCAGGGCTGAAGGAAGGGAGGGCGGGAGCCCAACCCCGGACTGCAATTTTGCACAAATACCAGTTCTGGTGGGGTGGGAGGAGAGAGAAAGAGAGAAGGGTCCATTCCAGGGTACCAAGAACAAAAGAAAAGCGGAAGGGTGAGAGGGAAGATGAGCGCCATCAATACGCCCCCCCTTCCAAAGCACGTAATCAAGGCATTTTTAAAGTAATAGTCCCAGCTTTTGGACATCTGGAGGACGCAGTCAGACTGGATTCTAAACACAGATGTTGGGCGGAAGGGAGAAAACCTTTGCAGAAAGGAAAGGCGTTGCTGTTTTTCTACAAAATATAAAAATTAAATAACATATTTTTTCTTTTCAGTCCTGTCTAATCCAGAACAATTCTTCTGTGATTTTACAGTTCTGGCAGTTGCTGATTCAACGTTTTCCGTTTTTGTTGTGTGCAATGCAATTTTTAAAAATACCTTCAATCCCCATACCAAATCAGCTGTGTTTTTACCAAATTTTTCTAAATTCTGAGATTAGAGCACATTTAATATTGTATTTTAGATCTTGTAACCTGCCCTAGGACGTCTTGGTGAAAGGCAAGTAATAAATATAAAGAAGAAGGTAAGTAGAGCTGCTGGATCAGGCCAAGGCGGCCCATCTAGCCCAGCCGCTTGTTCTCACAGCGGCCAACCGGATGCCCCAAAGGGAAGCCCACAAGCAGGACCGGAGCGCAAGAGCAATTCTGCCCTCCTGCCGTTTCCGGCCACTGGTATTCAGAAGCATCCCGTCTCCGACAGTGAAAGGGCAGCATGATCATCCTGGCTAGTTACCGTTGATGGCCTTTTCCTCCATGAATTTGTCTAATTCTCTTTGGTCACTGTGATGTTCCTATATTAATGTATATATGGTAAGTGTTGTTGTTTTAGAAGATACATGGTAAGTGGAGTGAAAGAGGGGGAGTGACTGGGCAGTAGAATGCGAGATGATTGGCTGAGTGTTTAAAATGGCTGAATGTATAAAAGGAAGAGTGAGAGTGGAATCTGGGGGAGAAGAGAAAGAGTGGATTGCTTGGTGGGGTTTGAGAGAGTTGTTTGCCAGGAGAGAGTGAAGAAGGAGGGAGGTGGAGTTCGGATTAGTATTGAGTAAAACCATATGCTTATGTGCCTTAAGAAGAAATCTTGTTAGCTTTGTTATCTGTAATAAATACTTAATTTGGTTTACCAAAGGCCTGATCCTTGGCTGGGGTTTCACAGACCAGAAGGGAGGGTAAGGTAATGACCAAGGCTGAAGGGGAACTGTAACAAATGGTGGCAGCGGTGAAGAGAATAACAATACCAGTATTCAGAGTCTCTGGGAATACTAGTATTGGGACGTTACTGGTGGTTGCCTAGCAGGGGGATCTGTTGAGATCTGTGCTAGAGCGGGGAGGTAAACCAGAAGAGAGTGCGGTCCGGACTGGTGGAGTCCCTGGTGGTGCCTAGAGACAGGCAGTAACCACGCGCAGGTAGGAACCTGACAGGGAGAGCCAGGGAAGGACGCCTCACATGTGGTGTCAGTAGCGGTGGGATACGAACAACAGAGAATCCAGATACAGTGGTGTGGCAAACAGAAATAACAAAACAAGATTACTTGTGAGAGTGACTGGCAAAGAGTGTGTGGCAAAGAGTGAGTGAACTCAAACACCATGGCTGAATACATAAAAATGAAAAGAGAGGAGCTGGTGGAGAAGTGCATAACATTCAATTTACCTCACGAGGGTAAAGGGGTAGATGAATTGAGGGTAGCACTTATAGGATTTGCAACTGCCCAGCAAAAACAACCTGTCAGAGAAGAGACCCCAGAAGGATATTTAAGCAATCCCGCTTATATAGAGTACTTGAGAGAGAAGTTAAGATGGGAGGCTGATGAGAAAGAAAAGCAGCGGGTCTTTGAGGCTGAGGAAAAAGATAAACAGCGGGAGTTGGAAGCTGAGAGATTGAGGATGGAAGGTGCAGAGAAGGAAAAACAGAGGGAGTTGGAAATTGAGAGAATGAGATTGGGGTTTGAGGAGAGGGAGAAGCAACGAGCATTGGATGCTGAATTAGAAGTAGAAAAGTTAAAATTTGATAGAGAGAAATTTCACTCTGAGAAGACAAGGAAAGAGAGAGATGGAGCAAAAATAAAAATTACTCCAAAGGACTTTGCTGTCTATGAGCCTGGTCAAGATCCTCAAATTTACCTCAGTACCTTTGAAAAAGCAGCTCAGTTGTGGGGGCTACCTGAAGATAAATACATGCAGTATTTATCAAACCTGATTAAAGGGGAATTGGCTGAGGTATACCAATATTTCCCCTCAGACAAGCCCGTCACTTATGCTGAATTCAAAGAAGCAGTGTTTAAAAGATTCAGACTGGGGCCTGATTATTTTAGAAAGCTTTTCAGAAATTGCCAGATACAGACAGGGAGGTCTTTTGTGGAACTGGGAGCAAAGTTGATGGATATATTTGGAAAGTGGATGAGTAGTGCCAAAGCTCAGTCAGTGGAAGAGGTGAAAAGCCTCATGATACTGGATCAATTATACCATCAGTTACCACCAGAAATAAGGCTCCTGGTCAAAGACCGTTCCCCTACATCGGTGCAGGAGGCCGCAGAGATGGCGGATCACTTCGCCTCCAATAGAACTGGCTGGGTGGGGAAAACATCAAGAGAGTTTAAACCCAGATCATATAGTGCTGGCAGAAGGGATGTGGTACCACAGCGAGTGAGTCCTCCATTAAAATCTGAAGGGCACAGGACACCCCAGAGTGGATCTGTGTACCCTAAAAGTGAGGAGAAATTATGCTACAAATGTGGTAGACCAGGGCACCTACGTTTTCAATGTGAGGTTGCCAACCCCATTAGTAATCCTGCTCAGACAAGGGCAGTGAAAACAGAGCCCAAGGCTTTAGAAACAGCAAAAAAGGTTCAGTTTTGCCAGATAAACTGGACAGAAGTAACAGACCTTGATTCAGGTCTGAGAGAGGAAGTGAGAGTACAAGGGGCAAATTATTGGGCATTGCTTGATACTGGTGCCGCTCAGACATTACTGAGGCCAGATTTAGGGGTCAACCAGAAAGTTTGCCTGTGGCCCTGGTGGAAATGACTTGGAGAGGCCGAGAGGGCCGATATAAAGTAGGCATTAATGCCCAGCAACAAGAACCAGTAATACTGGGAAGGGATGTAATGGGCGCCCAAGGAAAGATCTATGTAGTGACCAGACAGCAAATTGGCAGAGAAAAAGAAGCCATATTAAGGGGGGCTGAAACAAACAGGGTGGAATCTGTTAACCAGCCTCAGGTCACCATAGCAACCACTAGCAGGCCTGCTGAAGGAGACAAAATGTATCAAGTGGTCTCTGGGGAAGAAGCAGAGCAATTCAGGGAAGAGCTGCATCAAGATATAAGTCTGAAGCAGATAAAGGAACAAGCTCTGACCCAACAGATTCCTTTCACTGACAAACTGAGGGATCAAGTTGTGTGTGAGAATGGGATTTTATATAGACTGTGGATGCCTGCTGAGAGAAAGGATGAATGTGAACCAGTGAAGCAATTGATAGTACCTAGCAAATGTTGCGTGTGCGTGTATAGATCATACAAGGATGGAATCCAAGAGTCGCATAGAACAGGAATAAGCCAGGCCAGGCAAGTTTCTTGTAAGAGTCTTTACTAGGCAAAGACATTAGACACAGTTCTCTTCACAGACGACTTTTCCCCCACACTGAGTTTTTCCAAGCATCCCACCTTATCAGGCTTCCCAGCCAGCCACTGACCTTGGCAAACTGGCGCTCTGTTCTCACAGCTTAACCCTTCTGCTTCAGGTTTCACTCTCTTTGCTAAAAACCCTGTCTGTGAGTCTCACAGCATGCTTCACTGACCAACAGCCCCCACCTGAGACTCACAGATTACAAAACTTCATTGTTCATCATTACATTTCTACAATATTAACTTTTCACTACAATACATATCAGTACATGGTTTGTTTTCTTACAGTTTCTATTTACATTTTTCAGTTCAATTCTTGTTTCTTTATTTCTTTATTCACACAAGTTTTACAGAGTCATGTTTGTTCACTTTTATTTGATAATACATTTATATTTCATTCCTCAACACAAAACTTCCACATGAGATCCATTGTTTCTTTATCTATTGGTCCTTCTTTTTCCCATTCTACTGGATGTTCATCTGTCTCATTATTCTGTTGTGTAACATTAAATGTGAATCTCTGAGGTGGTTGACCTTTCGTTTTTCTTTCTGATCTCCTAACATTATCTATTTCCATTTCTTCCTCACTTTCAATTTTACTTGGACCTGCACCTGTGTCTGCACTTGTACTTGGCATTTCTGTATCTTGCATTGCCATGTCTTCACCTCTCAGTCTTTTTACAGTACGTTTGCCACCGTGTATTAGATCAGTCAATGCAGTTCTTAATGGAATTTGCTGCCCAAAAGGAACATCTGCTGCTTCCTGCTTGCTTGCACTATCTAGGATAACTGTTTGACTGTCTCTCCAAGGTTTATCTATCACCTTTATGCTTCTGCTTAACACTAATTGTTGTTTCTCAGGCAACCAAACTCTATAGTATGAATTCTGAAATCCCAAAATGCGTCCTGCCTGAGCTCTTGAGCCTAATTTACCATGCCTTTTCTGTTTTGCAATATGTACCCAGCATTTTGCCCCAAAACGTTCTATGTGTTTCACCCTGGGCTTTCTTCCAGTCAGTTTCTCATAGGGAGACATGCCTATTGTTCTGTGCATAAGGCGGTTCTGAATAGAAACAGTGTACAGAATACATTTACCCCAATAAGTGTTATTCATATCTGCATCTGCTACCATGGCTCTCATTGAATCCTGCAATGACCGGTTCCTCCTCTCTGCAGTTCCGTTGGAGGATGGGCTGAAGGGAGCAGTGAGACTCTGTATTATTCCCTTCTTTTCCAAATATGTTTTAAATGAATTACTGGTAAATTCCCCACCTTGATCTGATTTGATATTTTTGATAACAACCCCATATTGTGTCTCTGTCCTCAGTATAAATGCCTTTAATTTCTCTTCTGCTTCACTTTTCTTTTTCAATAAGAATACATGTGTAAATCTGGAGAAGTCATCCACAATCACTAAATAAAACCTTGCTCCACCTTTTGAGCACTGGAAAGGTCCAGCCAAATCCACATGTATGAGCTGATAGGGTTCAGTGGTCGTGCTTTCACAGCTCTTATTTACCGGAGTCACAGTCATTTTTGTTTTATAGCATACCTCATACTCATCCACATGCTCACAATGTGTTAATTTCAAATCTTGACTATGCTTTGGGGTGTTTTGTACCTTTTCGAAATGTGCGTGTGCTAATTTTCTGTGCCATTCATGGAAACAATTATCATGTTTATTTTTATTAACTCCTATCCAGGCACACGTGGGTTTATCAAGATTGCACTCAACCATAAACATTTGGTTCTGTAATTTCCCTTGCATGCATATTTCACCATTCTTTCTCACAAAACATCTATCCCCTTCAAATGTAATTTTACAACCTATTTGAGCCAATTTTCTTACTGATAGAATGTTATATTTTAAACCAGAAACTGATAACACATCTGTTAATATAGTTCCCAAATTACTCAACCTGAGCGTGCCTTTTGCAATCGCGTCCTGAGACGATCCGTCAGCCAGATAAAGCTTCTCCTGCGCCGGCATTGAAGTGTAAAATAAACTAGAGTCTGTGATTAGGCAATTAGACGCTCCGCTGAGAAGCCACTTAGAGTTAATGAGTTTATTGTCCTCCTTAGTAACAAAGTTCACACTTGTTCTCTGACTTCCAAAGTCCCTGTCATTCCTCTTCTTTAAACAATGTCTCTGTATATGTCCACGGGACCCACAAAAGTAACATATTTTATTCTCTTGCCTGCTTCTTTGATTTTGTTGTTGTTGTACAGCCACAGTCTCTTTTAACTCTGTTTTCTTATTCTCTTGTCTTCTATTCCACTCTTGTTGAAGTTTCTGTTCTACAAAGTCCAAATTCAGGTTTCCGTCTGGTAAGCTTTCCAGGCTAGAGACCATGACGTCCCATTTTTGATCAAATGAAGATAACAGTATATAGACCATCTGAATGTCACTATGATGCACTCCTAAGAACATAAGAACATAAGAAGAGCCTGCTGGATCAGGCCAGTGGCCCATCTAGTCCAGCATCCTGTTCTCACAGTGGCCAACCAGGTGCCTGGGGGAAGCCCGCAAGCAGGACCCGAGTGCAAGAACACTCTCCCCTCCCCTCCTCTATCTTGCAGCTCAGCATTTAATCTACAAAATTCAGCCAGATGCTCTGTCATAGTCACTTCATCTGTAAAACGCATCTGATAAAGTTTCCGTGCTAAACACAGCCTGCTCCCCGCAGTTTGCTGCACATGAGCGGCTCTTAGCTTCTCCCACATCTGATTAGCTGTCGGCTCATTACTCACCAGCAACAGTTGTGAATCAGACAGCCCCAGAGTAATAAAAGCCTTCGCTTTCTCGTCTTTCTTCAACCACGCTGCTGAAGGAGCTGCCGGAGGGGGGTTTTCTACGACATCATTCATATCTTCTTTAATCAGAACTGCTCTCATTCTCCATTTCCAGCTGGAGTAGTTCACAGCATTCAGCCTCTCCATCGGCATCCCGGATAACAGGTTTCCAGCCATGTTGCCCACTCTTACTTGCCTCTTTCTTGCACTTTGGTTCTCTCTGCACCAACGTCACGTCAACACCTCTCGAACCCGTTAACTTGTATGATAAGCTGGGCCCATAACCCCTGTTGCGTGTGCGTGTATAGATCATACAAGGATGGAATCCAAGAGTCGCATAGAACAGGAATAAGCCAGGCCAGGCAAGTTTCTTGTAAGAGTCTTTACTAGGCAAAGACATTAGACACAGTTCTCTTCACAGACGACTTTTCCCCCACACTGAGTTTTTCCAGGCATCCCACCTTATCAGGCTTCCCAGCCAGCCACTGACCTTGGCAAACTGGCGCTCTGTTCTCACAGCTTAACCCTTCTGCTTCAGGTTTCACTCTCTTTGCTAAAAACCCTGTCTGTGAGTCTCACAGCATGCTTCACTGACCAACAGCAAATACAGAACCAGATTGCTAGAGGTAGCCCACGATGTCCCATGTGCAGGACATCTGGGAATAAAAAAGACCAAGAGGAGATTGGCTGCACATTATTATTGGCCAAGTATCTCCAAGGATGTAAAACAACATTGTCTATCTTGTGGAATATGCCAAAAGGTGGGAAAGAGTGGAGTAAAGACCAAGGCACCCTTAAAGCCCCTTCCTATAATTGGACAACCCTTTTATAGAGTGGGAATAGATTTGGTGGGCCCTTTTTCCAAACCCACAAGGCATGGCAAGAAATATCTAGTGGTGGTGGTGGATTTTGCCACCAGGTACCCAGACGCAGAAACACTGAGATCTGGAGAAGCCCCTGTAGTGGCAGAGGCTTTATTAAAAATCTTTATGAGGCTGGGTTTCCCTCATGAAGTGCTGACAGATCAAGGCAATGTATTCATGGGAGAAGTGATGCAATGTATGTGGAAATGTTGTGGTCTAAAACATCTAAAGACCACTACTTACCATCCCGCCACTAATGGGCTAACTGAGAGATTCAATGGAGTTTTGATGGGCATGATCAGAAGCTATGTTCAAGATCACCCACAAGACTGGGATGAACGTTTGGGATGCTTCTTATTTGCATACCGAGAAGTCCCTCAGGAGTCAACAGGCTTCTCACCCTTTGAACTAATGTTTACTAGAAAAGTGAGGGGACCTTTGGAACTGCTAAAAAATTCATGGGAAGGAACTCTGGGAGAGTACAAAACTTCTGTAGTAGATTTTGTATTGGAATTCCGCAATAAATTAACATCAATGATGGAAGTAGTGAAAGAGAATTTGAGTCATGCACAGGAGAAGCAAAGTTACTGGTATGACAGAACAGCCAGAGAACGTGTGTATGATGTGGGAGATATGGTTATGGCGTTCATACCCAGGAAACATGACAAATTACAGGCTAACTGGGAAGGACCATATACCATCAGAGAAAGGCTTGACACAGTGACATATGTAATCACCACAGACCAATTAAACAAAAGCAAAGTGGTTCATGTAAATATGTTGAAGCCTTACCATACCAGGGATGCACAGGTGTTGCAAGTTACCTTATTCCCTGAGGGAAGTGGGCCTGAACTTCCAGATTTGGTACAGGAAAGCAAAGACAAAGGAGGGGTAGATCAAGTGGAATGGTCAGATGAGGTGAAGGAGGAAGTAAAAGAGGAGATTCTGAGAGTTTTGAAAACCTATAGGAATCTCTTTAGCAACAAACCTGGCCGAACCAGTATATTTATGCATTCCATTGATACTGGAGATCATGCCCCAATCAGATCTGTTCCGTACTGTGTGAATGGGAAAGTTTTGAATGAGATCAAAAAGGAGGTGGAAGATATGCTGGAATTAGGAGCGATCAGGGAATCCATCAGTCCCTGGGCCTCAAGTATTGTCCTGGTTCCGAAAAAAGATGGAATGACAAGGTTTTGCATTGATTATCGGCTAATCAATAAAATTACTGTCCCAGATGCGTATCCTATGCCTAGGGTAGACGCAATGTTAGAGTTATTGGGGGCAGCAACCATTATCTCTACACTAGATCTCTGTAAAGGATTTTGGCAAATGGAACTAGACGAGCAATCCAGAGCCAAAACTGCCTTCAGTACACCAGATGGGTTATATGAGTTTGTGACCTTACCCATGGGACTAAGGAACTCACCAAGTTCATTTCAGAGGCTAATCAATACTGTGTTGCGAGGCATGTCAGATTTTGCAGTGGCCTATATCGATGACGTGGCCATTTTTAGCAAGTCGGTGCCTGAGCATGTCCAACACCTGACAACAGTATTGGAGGCCTTAAGAAAAGCAGGCCTCACAATAAAAGCTAAGAAATGCCAGTTTGGACTAAAGGAAGTAATCTATTTAGGACATAAGGTGGGGAGTGGGAAAATCACCCCCTTATGGAGCAAGGTGGAGGCAATACAAGCGTCGCCGATCCCCTTAACCAAAAAACAAGTAAGGGCATTTCTGGGTGTGGCTGGATTTTATAGGAAGTTTGTGAGAAATTTTGGGGAAATAGCAACCCCCTTGCATGAATTAACAAAGAGGAAGTGTTCTGAGCGTGTGGTATGGACGGATGAATGTCAGAAGGCTTTTGATCTACTGAAGCAAGCCTTGTGCCAAGGACCCATATTAATAGCACCAGACTATGAGAAACCATTCATCATGGCTACAGATGCGTCGGACCTGGCGCTGGGAGTCGTCTTGCTACAGGAGAGAGAAGGCACCAGACATCCAGTGGCGTACCTGAGTCGCAAGCTGACGCCGAGGGAGAAAAACTATTCGTCGGTCCAGAAGGAGTGCCTAGCGGTCGTGTGGGGACTGAACAAGTTGCGCCCATACGTGTGGGGACGAAGATTCACAGTGACTACGGATCATCGGGCCTTGTTATGGTTGCAGACTATGAAAAACCATAACACTATGCTGCAGAGGTGGTCCTGGGCCCTACAGCACTATCAAGTGGACTTCCAGTTCATAAAAGGCAAGAACAATGTACTGGCCGATGGACTTTCCAGGCAAGTGGCTGGGACTGCAGTGACGTGACCAGACAGAGGAACAAAGAAAGACATTTTCCCCATAGAAACTTTTATTTGTTAACGCGACGTATAAATCCTGGAACAGGAATAATACTCTGCTGTTGTTTAAGGGGGGGGAAATGTGATGTTCCTATATTAATGTATATATAGTAAGTGTTGTTGTTTTAGAAGATACATGGTAAGTGGAGTGAAAGAGGGGGAGTGACTGGGCAGTAGAATGCGAGATGATTGGCTGAGTGTTTAAAATGGCTGAATGTATAAAAGGAAGAGTGAGAGTGGAATCTGGGGGGAGAAGAGAAAGAGTGGATTGCTTGGTGGGGTTTGAGAGAGTTGTTTGCCAGGAGAGAGTGAAGAAGGAGGGAGGTGGAGTTCGGATTAGTATTGAGTAAAACCATATGCTTATGTGCCTTAAGAAGAAATCTTGTTAATCTTGTTAGCTTTGTTATCTGTAATAAATACTTAATTTGGTTTACCAAAGGCCTGATCCTTGGCTGGGGTTTCACAGACCAGAAGGGAGGGTAAGGTAATGACCAAGGCTGAAGGGGAACTGTAACAAATGGTGGCAGCGGTGAAGAGAATAACAATACCAGTATTCAGAGTCTCTGGGAATACTAGTATTGGGACGTTACTGGTGGTTGCCTAGCAGGGGGATCTGTTGAGATCTGTGCTAGAGCGGGGAGAGAAATCATAAGAGAGAGCGGTCCGGACTGGTGGAGTCCCTGGTGGTGCCTAGAGACAGGCAGTAACCACAAGCAGGTAGGAACCTGACAGGGAGAGCCAGGGAAGGACGCATCACAGTCACCATCACTGACTCTTGTGGGAGCGAATTCCACAGCTTAACCATGCGCTGCATGAAGGACTTCCTTTTGCCTTTCCTGAATCTGCCAGCTTTGAGCTTCATTGAATGTGCTCCTGCTATTGAGAGGCAGAAAAACGTTTTTCTATCCACTTTCTTCATGCTGTGCATAATTTTATACACCTCTATCATGTCACCTCTTATTTGTGACCTTTTCTCTAAATCAAAAATGCCCAAATGCTGCAACCTTTCCTCATACGGGAGAGTTATAAATTTGTAATATGTTTACTGGAGAATGGGCAAGCTAGTAAGAATTTTGCCAGTAAGAATTTAACTGTGCAAATGCATATGCGAGGCTGTATTAACTGTCTCTCTTTTTTTAGATTGAACCACTTTTGCCTGACCCCACATGTCAGGGCTTGAACATAGCAGAGAAGCTTCTACGCAGGCCATATGGATGAAAAAATGGACACCCAATAGCAATTCCTTTAAAAATGCCCTGCACATAGTTTTAGATCAAGAAGCTTAGTGCGGTCGATTATTAATATGCCGTCTTGTTTCTAGGGGGTCTCTGCCCAGAGGAGCATACAGTCGAAATAGGAAAGGGGGAGGAGAGCAAAGGGAAAGACAGGGCCCACAGGAAGCGACCCCCCCCCCGCGCCCTTTCTTTTGTCAGGGAGGGAGGGAGGGAGACCAGTCACGGGACCTGAGGGAGGAACTGCCCAAAGGGTTAATTGACATGCCCCCCCTGCCCAATCACGCGCGCACACACACACACACACGCTTCTTCCACTCCGTTGGTTTATTTTAATGACCTGCGAAGCAGTTCTGGGCGATCCTGCGGGGGGGGGGCAGCAGCAGCAGCCCCTCGTCCCTTAGTCGGGCCCCACGTGATGACTTAATAGGGCGTTTGTTGTCATGGTTGGATGGAGGGGTGGACGGGGGAGGAATGTGCTTCCTGCTACCCCCCCCCCCGCCTGCCAAGAAGTCCCAGCGCGGCGCTTCCCCGGGACCGTTAAGGGGGCACTCACAGCGGGGGGGGGGTCCGCCGCCAGCACCCAACGAGCGGGGCCCCCAGCCAGTGGCGGGGAGGGAGGCACATCACCCCGCCCCCTTGGCCGGCCAGGACGTCCAGCCCCAAAGGAAGGAGGAAAGGGGCCGCTTCTGGCCACGGGCGGCGCGCGCTTCTTCTGTTGCGCCTGCCGAGTCGCATTGCAAATTGCCAAAGGCGAGAGTGCCTCTGGTCAGGTGCAGAGTGCTTCTTTCTCAGATTTCCCAGCACAAATCTTTCGACGCTTTAGGAGCAGTTGCGCGCTCGCTGAAAATTATAGCCCATCTCTGCCCCCCCCTGCAAAAGTCACCTTCGGATGAATGGTTATTTTGACCTCGACGTGATTCGAACACGCAGCCTTCTGATCTGGAGTCAGACGCGCTACCGTTGCGCCACGAGGCCAGGCGTACGATAGCAACCGGCCGACCCACCAAATCCCTCCTCCGCAGACTCCTGGGGCTGGGGCGGGCTCCTCGCTTCGCCGCCCGCGCCCTGTAAGAAAGGGAGGGGGGAGACGGCAGCCCTCCCACCCCTGTCCTGCCTCAGCTCCGCATCGGGCTTGCCCCGGGGCCTTTCATGATTTCCGGGACGGGGAGACCCGGAGTGGCGCTGCGGGCTTCACTTTGTCACGGGGTGGGCAGCTGGGAAGGGTCGTCGCCCACAAAGAAAGTCCCAGGAAGAGGCAGGAGATGAAGGGGGGACGGCCAGGGTCTCTGCAAGCGGCGCTCTCGGGGGGACCAAAAGGCCATGGTGCTGTGAGCGGCCCCGGAGGCCCTCGCAGGGCTGGGGAGGGCCACGTCGTGGTCGTCCCCGCTGCCCCACCGGGGTTGCCGGGACAGCCGCAGAGGTCGCCACCTCTGGCTCTGTGGACCACCAGCCCCCCGTGGGCGTACGTCCCCCTCCACGTCAAGCGAAAGGACGGCCCGAAAAGCGGCCGGCCCGAGAGGAGCCCCGAGAGGGTCCAGCGGTTGGCGCTGCGACGCCGCCGGGGCGGAGGCCGGCCTCTCTCCTGAGGCAGGGAGTTCCCCGGTCCAGGCGCCCTCCACGCCAGAGGCGCTTCCTCGCTACTCTCCTTCATACGCCGTACCCCTGTTCAGCCGAAGGCTGCGGCCCACCCGCGTATTGCAAGACAGAAAAGGGGGCGGGGAGCTTTTCTCGAGGGGGAGGCAGCTACCGGGGGTCGCGAGCCACCGCCGAACGTCGCCAGAAGCTAGCTCGGCAGTGACGGGGGGGGGGGGTCAGGCGGAGGGAGCCGTGAAAGGCAGCCCCCAGGTCCTTCACGAGGGCCTCCTGGCAAAGGGCTCCGGCCCCGGCCACCTTCCGCGGGGTGCGCGCTTGCAAGCCCTGCGCCGTGACCGGGCCAGGCAGGAGCGGCGTACGTCTTTTGCCCCGGGGCCACCTCCCCTAACCCCACGTCGGGGGGGCTCGGGGCTTCCAGCGCAGCGTGCGCTCCGCGGGGGTCGCATCTCCCGCCCTTGTCCCCAAGTGGCCTCTCCTCCCTCCACATCGCGAACGTGGGAAGCGGCGGAGGCAGCGACCCCCCCCCCGGGACGGCCCCCCTTGCGGCGAGGTGAGGGTGTGGCTTGCCCAGAAGTGGGCGGGGCTTATCCCCATCTTTATAGGGGGAGGCGGAGGAGGTCTCGGCGCGCAGCCGGGGGAGAAAAGGGGACTAGAAGGGAGAGACGGACCCAGCCACCCTGCCGAGGCTGCTTCCCAGCGTCCGCTCGGCTGCCCTCGGCTCTTCCTCCCTTTCTTCTTGGCGTGCTGCAGGTACTGGGGGGCCTCTCGCCTCCATCGGCCCAGAATGCTCCCCCCATGCATCCCACGCGGCGGCGGGGGCTTTTTTGTGGGGCACTCATTGTATTTAGCTTGAATGTAAAGGAGGGGGCTCTGGGGGGATTTGCGGGGGGGTTGGAGAGCGTCCCTTGGACGGAACGGGGGGGACGTCTGGGGATAATAGATGGGAGGGGGCAGGGGAGCCGCCGGCTCTTGGGGGCACTTTCGTGAGAGGGTTTCCCTTCATTACCACCCCCTCAGCCTTGCAGGACCCTCCCAGTCTTGTCTTGCTCCCGACCGCGGGAAGGGGGGATCACCCGTCGGTGGAAATGAGCTGGGAGGGCGCTCAGCCGCCCCCACCATCACCCCTAAAAGGGGGAGGGCGATGCCACTAAAACTAGTCTCTCTTTCCCCCCCGTTCCTTGCTTAGCTGGGAAGACCCCCTTCCACCCCCTCTCCCTCCTCGTGCCATTATTCCCACCCCCATTTTGCGGGGAGGAGGCATTTCGAGCCCCTCACTCCTCCCTTATATTCTGACTGAAGCCCTCCCGAGAGGTGTCTATGGTTTTGCCTGCGGAGGGGGCAGGATTTTCCTGTAAGGAGGAATAGTGGTCGCTCTGCCCATGGATGCTGAGCTGGGGGGGTGTCACAGTTGCATCCCAGCTGCGGGCCGGCTTCTTATGCCATCATTATCTCTCTTTCTCTCTCCCCCCGCATCTCCACGGGAGGGGTTGGTGTTGCGTTTCCTTCTCTTCAACCTTCTATTTATAGGGCTGGGCACGTGACTTGGGGAAGGGGGGGCTCATCGGCACAGATGGAGCCCTCGGGAGGGGGCGGAGAGGGAGGGGAGATGGAGGCGGAGGCGGGTCTCATTGCCACCCCCACCCTGATTTTCCCAGTTGGAACTGGGGGGGGCAGAATCTCTCCCAATTGCTTCAAAGCCCCATGTTTCTCCCCGCTCCCCCCCCCCGCACCATCTGCTTTATATGGAACTGGTTCAGTGTAGGGGAGGGGGGAGGAGGAGGCTGGGCTGGTGAGGTGATGGATTTAATCCGCCGTCGTGTCCCCCCCACCCCCGTTAATTTCCATTCTCTTCAGTTGCAGCAGTTCCTGATTAATTCCCAGGGGGAATAGATAGGGATTGATTGTGAGACATCAGTGGTGGGTGGGAGGTGAGGGATATTGGGGGGGGTTGGAGGCAGAGGTCATGCCAAGGGTATCAAGGGAGAGCTCCCCCCAAGTCAAGCACAGATGCCTCTCTCCTGTAGCAGGTGAATCTACCTTAGGAAGCCGGCCTGGTGGGAGTTTCGGGCAGTGGAGGGTACCAGAAGGCCAAGAACCCAGTGGGGTGGGTGGGAGTGTCATCCAATGAAGCTGCAAGTTGTGGAGATTCAGGAAAGACAAAAACAGTAGCGTAGTGGCAATTCAGAAGTGCAGGGCCCCCTTCATGATAGTCACAGGCATGCCCCTTTTTTGCTGTGGGGCTGAGAATGAGATCCTTGTTGATGTCTTCTCGCAGAACAACAGATGTCCCTAGGAGCCAATAACCATGAATGGGGAGAGTGTTAGCTACTGAAAAGAGTCTTCTCTGTGGCTCACTCACCTCCTTTCTCTCTGATTGGTTCCAATCAGCAGGAAAGGACAAGGAGATATCTTAGAATACTCTTCTCCATGGCTCACACACTTCCCTTTCATGCTGATTAGGTCATAGGATGCTGGAGACACAGGGACCCTGCTCCCAAAAAAGTAAGGAGTCTAACCCCCCCAAGTCCCTGGACAAAAGAAAAGATTTCTTCACTTGGCACAAAGTTAAACTACGAGGTTTGCTGTCACAAGAAGCAGTGCTGGCCACCAGCTTGGATGCATTTAAAAGAGCAGCCCACAGAGGAGGTGGAGGAGGAGTGACTATTAGCCACTATGGCTATGTTCTATATCCGCTGTTGGAGGCAGTGAATGTCCCTGAATGCCCCTTATGGGGAATCGCAAGTGTGGAGAGCGCTGCTGCTGTTGTGCTCAGGTCCTGCTTGTGGGCTTCCCAAATGAGGAGCCTGGCCAGCCGCTACAATAGCCCCCTTTGGCCTGAGCCAGTTGCTGCTGAAGGGCTCTTCTGATTATTAATGATTAAAAGTGGATTTATTACCCGCATTTTGAGAACAATGTTCCACAAAGTGGCTCCCAACATACAAGAAGAATCAACGTCCGAGTGTTGTGATCCACAAGGATGCCCATCCCTGAGGGGGTGCTGGCTAAGGCCAGGCCAGGAGTGGGCCCAGGACCACAGCTAGTGCTTCTGCAGCTGAGGCCAAACGTCCCTGTCTGATGCCTCCACAAGATCCTGGCACAGCTGGCTGCATCTGCAGCAGCAGGGCTTGGGCACCGTGGACTGGCGGCACCACCAGGGAGTGTCTCCCTCCTCGGGGTCTCTGGATTTCCACAGGCAAGGTGGCTGCGGACTGAGCATCAGAGTCTGTCTCCTCAGGGGAGGGGAGGGAGGCAGCAGGTTCTGCCCCCCCAGCCCCCCCCGACAGCCTAAGGAGGGGATCTACCTAGTTTGTGGCACACCACTTGCCTAAAGACTTGCCTCTGGGGAGTCCAGGCCCAGGTCCCCTGGACAGCACGATATAAAACTGAATCACAGCACTAAAGGCCTAACAACCAGCACGGAAGTACACTACGACATGTAACATTAAAACTCCATAACAGCTGCTCCTAGTTTGTAGCCCTTGTTATATCAAGCAGCAAAGGCCTTCGGGAAGAAGTAGGTCTTCAGGACCTGTTTCAAGGCCACAAGGAATAGGACCTGCTTCATCTCCACTAAAACCATTATTTATTTGTATGTGGCTTGATTTATCAATTTATATAATTGTCAGGCTATCATTAAGAAGGCCCTGTTATGAGATTTGCCTGCCAGCCAAATATCCATCAGTGGTGGTAATGTGCATTAAACAGGCTTGTGCTGCACATCTCCTGGGGTGGGCAGGCTGGCATGGGTGCAAGTGGTCCTTTAGGTAACCCAGTCCTAAACTATTCAGGATTTTACAGGTCACCACCGGCATCTTGAATTGAGCTCAGAAATGCACTGGGAACCAGCGCAACTGGTACAATATCGGTGTAATATGTGTTGACTGCCTGGCACCAACCAATAATGCGGTGGCTGGAGTTTGCACCGTTTGGAATGTCTAGACCACCCCCAAAGGGAGTCCTTTGCATGGGTGAGGTGAGATCCGACCCACACACAGCCCTGAAGCTCACTGGGTGACCTTGGGCCAGTCACTGCCTCTCAGCCTCAGAGGGAGGCAATGGTGAACCCCCTCTGAATACTGCTTACCATTAAAACCCTATTCATAAGGTCGCCATAAGTTGGGATCGACTTGAAGGCAGTCCATTTCCATTTTTGCATGCACTTTGCCCAGTCATGCTGTGTGGGGGGGGGGGAAGAGAGAGCTCTTGTGACTTGAAGGGGGGGCGAACATGTGCCAAGTGCTGCTTAGTCATAGAGAGGGGTGGGTATATAAGGCAGAAAGATGAGTCCATTTTTGGGGGGGGTGGAATGGCCATTATCACAGTGATTGGGAATAAGATATTCTCTGTGGCGGGCCCTAAGTTGTGGAACTCCCTCCCCACACAGGTGTGTCTGGCAACCTCACCATACAGTTTTAGGTGAATGGTGAAGATGCACCTCTTTACCCTGGCCTTCAACACCTGAGAGTATGTTTTTAGGACTCACCCTATTTTGGGATTTTAGGGTTTTTAAAAATGTTTTAATGCTGTATTTTAAAAGTGTTGTATCCCACCCTGGGACCTTTGGGTGCAGGGTGGGTAATTAATGATGATGATGATGCAATTAGAGGGAGAGAGAGGACAGGCAGGAACATGTCTGGTCTCCTTGGTGTTCCCGACCCTCAGAATCCTGTCAGTTGTTCATGGTCTTGTTCCGTTTTTGCTATTTAGGCCTCTCCCCTCCAGGACTCAAACCCACATGATTTTTTGGGGGGGGGACATTTCCCCAGGGCAGAAGGAGGGGACTTTGTCTGGGTGGGGGCTGGAGGAGCCCTTTCAGCGCTGGCTGACCAGTTCCCCCCCCCCGCCTCCCCCAAAGTTTATGTGCAGATAAAGGACAGAGAAGGGCACCTTATGGGGACCCCAACTGTGGGTCCATCCACCCCAGGGTTGGCTACTCAAAGTGCAAGCAGCTCTCCTGGGTCTTCTCTAGCAGATTCCCCTGCAACCCACAATCCTTTTTTCTTTTTGAGATTGAAGCCAGGGCCTTTCTCCTTCGGGCAGAGCAGGCGCACCACCCCAGAGCTGTCGTGGTGCCTCCCTCTGCAGCACAGTGAGTCCCTCTCCACTCTGGATGCCGTGCCCAAGCGAACAGAGGAAGCTGCCTTAGGCTGAGTCAGAACCTTGGTGCATCTGGCTCAAGAGGATCTACACTGGCTGGCAGCAACAGCTGGCTGGGGATTCAGGCAGGCGTCCTTCCCAGCTCTTCCTGGAGATGCTGCCATTGGGGATTGAACCCGGGGCCTTCTGCAGGCCTAGCGATGCTCCACTGCTGAGCTGCAGCCGTTCCCCAAGCAGCAGCATCAATGGCCGCGGCTGGCAAAAGGGGCAGAGTTAAGGTGATGGGGCTGGTTTCCCATCAGGCCACTTCTGTTCCCAGGGGATGGGTGAATGTGTGGGTGCAGTTGCCCAATGACTAAGGAGAAATGTGCCACTGTGTGCATCTAAGGACCTGTCAAGATGGCCCTCATGACTCTTGCCCGCCTGGGATTTCTGCTTATTTGCAGAAGGAAGATTAACCTCACCGCTTGGCAGGGCGACGACACCAGGGCAAGTTACACACTCCTCTGTGGGCCTCTGCACTGTCTCAGGGGCAGTGTGTGTGATAGAGACTCTCAGGGAGGGGATCTCCCATGGTGGGTCCCTGACCCAGTCTCTCTCTCCCGCCCCCTTGCAGGCTGTACATTGAGGACAGCAGCCAAGGGAATGGGAACGCCAGAAAAGTAAGGAACTCAGCAAAGACAGGATTGGGTCAGGCCCCTTTCAAAACGGGATGTGTGTGAACAGATTGGGTTGGGCTGAACCACTTGAAAGACAGTTTTCCAGTGGGCACACTCAAAGATGGTTCTCTGAGACATTCAGTGGCCACAATTGAGCTGAAGGGCTGCCCGTCCCACTGCATTCTTGGCTCACAAGGACAGTGGAGCATTTGGGGGGGTGCGTGTATATGTGCATGTGTGTATAGGGCTTCTCTGCTCTGCCCCTCTTCTCCAGAGCCACCCTGACAGAGCTGCTGCTGTTTTGCTGCTCTGGTCAAATGAAACTGTTGCTTTCTCCGACTCTGCCACTCACAGCCACCTGGGAGCATCGCAATAGCACATCAAGCTATGATGAGAAGTTGACTGGAATATTTCTTGCTCATTTCCCTTTCTATTGCCAGTCGTGTCTTGCTCTGCTCTTTATAATGTCGCCTCTGGGCAGCTGGTGCAGATCAGGAGACTCAGTCACTCCTCCCGTCATGCCCCTCGGGACATGTGGGGAGAGAGCCATCAATCCCCCTATGAGCTCAGCTGCCTCTGTGCGTCTCCCTCAAAAGCTCTGGTGGCAGCGGCGGCAACAGCTCTTCTTTCCTCTGAGACACCTGCAGGACTGAGGCAGGCATCCTTGCGATTTTGGCACCTGAAAGGTCCCGAGTGCACCTCAATGATTGTGCCAGCCCTTCCCTCGTTGTAACAGCTATCTTAGTGAAAGCATGACAGGAGAGGGTTAAAAACCTCCAAGTTATATTTATATCCCACTTTTTCAACCAGGTTTAAAGCATCTTCCAGAGAAACAAATACAGTGACAGAGTGCATTATGAAGCTAGGAAGAAAGGAGGCAAAAAGTGCTTCCAAATGTCAGTTGCTGTGCATCACAAGTGGGGACAGCTCTGCTGTTGCGCAAAGGTCCTGCTTGAGGGCTTCTCCTGATGGGCATCTGACTGGCTGCTGGGAGAAACAGGACGTGCTGGACCAGATGATGCCCCCCTTGGCCTGAGCCAGCTGCCCCCGGGGTCTTCTTTTGTGTGTAAGGGTCTTGGGGCAGGGGAGCTGTTGGAGCCCCTTTGGACAGTATGTAAAACTAGCACCCTCGCCCCCATAGCCTCAGAAGGGACCCCGGCACCCCTTTCCTTTGGGTTTGCCATTCCACCACAGAGAGATTACTTTGCAAAGAGAAAGGGGCTTGTGGCTATGGAGAAGCCACTTCCCTTTGACCTGCAGGGTTCAGCTCCTAAGCTCAGAACTGTGGAGAAGGCCCTCTGCAAGGAGCAGAAATCTTTCTGCCTTGGCTAGTGTTTCATCGTGTGTCCCAAGGCTGGACACTGAAAGTAAGAGGGGGGCGGGGAGAGGTATTGAGACCTGCCTCACATGAAACCCCTCCTTCAACAGTGGTAGATGCCTACTGTACCCGGCCCCCTTCCACCTGTGCACAGGTGGTCTTCAGTGTTCCCGGCTGGTGTTAGGTTCCACACCTCTTTTGCCTCGAAGAGGCCTCGAGTTCCATGTCATGGAATATTCATGACCAGTTGCCAAGGGAGCCGTGGGCCAACATCTCAGATGCAGGCCCCTACCTAGGTCAAGGGTGTTTGGAGATGAAATGCAAACAAGGACTGGACTTATGTTTCCAAAGTCCCTTGTAGTCATCATTGTCTCTCCCAACAATGGCCCCAAGGAACTGGCCACTGTTTTATTTGCTGATATCACAGTTCCTTCTTTCGCTACATAAGGACACATACACACACCCTGCCAGCCCCAGTCCTTAAGACTTGTAGTGGTTAAGGTGTGGGACTACAACCTGGGAGACCAGGGTTTGAATCCCCACACAGCCGTGAAGCTCACTGGGTGACCTTGGGCCAGTCTCTGCCTCTTAGCGTCAGAGTAAGGCAATGGTAAACCACCTCTGAATACCGCTTACCATGAAAACACCATTCATAGGGTCGCTATAAGTCGGGATCAACTTGAAGGAATTCGTACATAAGTCAACCTCCCTGGTAGACTGGGGATGCTGTGGACATAATATATCTCAACTTCAGCAAAGCTTTTGACAAAGTGCCCCATGATATTCTGATTAACAAGCTAGCTAGATGAGGGTTGGATAGAACAACTATCAGGTGGATCCACAGTTGGCTACAGAATCATACTTAAAGAGTACTTATCAGTGTTTCCTTCTCAAACTGGGGGGAAGTAAAGAGTGGGGTACCGCAGGGCTCAATCCTGGGCCCAGTGCTCTCCAACATTTCGATTAATGACTTGGATGAGGAGGTGCAGGGAATGCTTATCAAACCTCCAGATGATACAAAATTGGGAGGGATAGCTAATACCTTGGAATACAGAAACAAACTTCAAAGTTATCTTGATAGGCTGGAGCACTGGGCTGAAAACAACAGAATGAAATTTAACAGGGATGAGTGCAAAGTTCTACACCTAGGAAAAAGAAGCCAAATGCAGAGTTATAAGATGGGGGATACTTGGCTCAGCAATACTACATGCAAGAAGGACCTTGGATTGCTGTTGATCACAAGCTGAATATGAGCCAACAGTAGCAGATGTGGCTGCAAAAAAGGCAAATGCTGTTTTAGACTGCAATAACAGAAGTATAGTTTCCAAATTGCAGGAAGTATTGGTTCCCCTCTATTCAGCACTGGTTAGGCCTCATCTTGAATACTGCATCCAGTTTTGGTCTCCGCACTTCAAGAAGGATGCAGACAAACTGGAACAGGTTCAGAGGAGGGCAACAAGGATGATCAGGGGACTGGAAACCAAGCCCTATGAGGAGAGACTGAAAGAACTGGGCGTGTTTAGCCTGGAGAAGAGAAGACTGAGGGGAGATAGGATAGCACTCTTCAAGCACATGAAAGGTTGTCACATAGAGGAGGGCTGGGATCTCTTCTTGATCGTCCCAGAGTGCAGGACACAGAATAATGGGCTCAAGTTGCAGGAAACCAGATTTCGAATGAACATCAGGAAAAACTTCCTAACTGTTAGAGCCATATGACAATGGAACCAATTAGCTAGAGAGTTAGTGGGCTCTCCGACACTGGAGGCCTTCAAGAGGCAGCTGGACAGCCATCTGTTGGGAATACTTTGATTTGGATTCCTGCATTGAGCAGGGGGTTAGACTTGATGGCCTTATAGGCCCCTTCCAACTCTATGATTCTAAGACTCCAAGTGGGTTACAATTTGCAATAACACAAATGAGCGTTGGAAAAGCAATAATTAATTGATCACTTTGGTCTACTAAAGTGCCCTCCCCAGCTTGGGTGATGCTCTGAGTGCCTCTCTGCAGGTTGCTAAAGGAACACAGATAATGGTGTCACCCCTGAGGGTGTGAGGTGAGTCCCATAGCAGAGTAGGAAAGGGCTTTGTGTGTCAGTGAGAGAGAGATGGGTTGGTCTTTGCAGAAGGGCTTGCAGGGGAAAGTAAATCTCTGAACCTTTTGTAAAATGCATTTCCTTTTTGTTTTAAAGTAATCTGAAAAAGAATCTGTTTGCTTTCCTCGCCTCCTCCCCTTCCCTCTCCCTAGGTGGACTAAATTAAAATCCCCCTAATTGTCCTGATTTTGTCTCCAAAGTGTTTGTGGCTGGACCCCCTGGGTGAGGCAAGAGGCTGCCAGAGCCCCACAGGCGCACCAGGACCACCACACCACCAGCGACTGCTATCCTGGGAGCGGCTCAGTCCAGTCACACAACCCGTAAAGCAGAGGTTTTTCTTAAAAAAGAAATCTGATGTTGAATTTCTCATAAATGGCTGTAACTGCAGGAATTGTAGATTTCAGGCACAATAGCTGGCTCTGGAGGAGTGAGGGTGGGATGGGGCAGAGGCTTTGGAAGAGCAGTCGGAGCACGTGCAGGATGGAGGGGGCAGGCAGGTGTGGGTTTGGATTTGGGGGAGGGCCAGGTAACAACACTAGGAGAACATCAATGGTTTGGGGGGCACCATCTGTGAGAGTCAGGATTGTAACTTGCTGTGCCTTGCAATATACTCTTATTTGGGGGTTACTCCCTGGTTGTATATTTTACCTCCCAAGAACATTAAAATATTTGGGGTGCGAGCTGCACCACTTTGCTTCTTTTCCCATACTCATCAGTCCCTACTGGAAAAGTGGAAGCCTGTGGACACCCTGCTTCTAAATGCATGACATGAAATGGACCCTCTACATTTCACAGGGATTCAGACCCGCTCAGTTCCTTCACCTTTGGGGTGCCATAGTAAAATGGGTGCTTGGGAGAGACTTTGTGTGGGTATGCAGGAGAGACGATGGTTTGCAAGCTCAAATACTGGGATGCAGCCCCTGGCCTGGAATACATGCAGGCAGGTGGGGGGGGGAGCTCATTTAGGTGCTTCTCTGGATCTCTAAACATGTTCTGGAGCAGCAGGGATGTCGCTGGAGGGCTTAGTCTGTTGGCATTCAGTTTCTTACAAGTTCTTGACAAATGCAAATGGGGCAACTGTTAAGTGGGAAGGAAGTACCTGTGCTGCCATGGGCAACTCCAGAATAAGAGCGCTGTGGATTGTGGCCAATGTGTAGTGGACAGGAAGCTTGCAAGAGGCACCTCAGCCACAGGGACCCTGAAGTGTCATTTTCAAACAATAACATCGTTGCCCACTGAGCCACTTTCTCCCTCTTTCTATACCAGGAGAGTTGCAGAAAAATAAGTCCTGCAAAAAAGAAAAATTAGACTTAATACTGCCTCCCCCAAATTGTCTGGGAGTCCAGGCAAGCTAGTGCTTGCTCTTTCCTGGGGGGAAAAAGGCTCCCCACGAGATTTCTGGCACTGTCGCTGCTGCTTTTGGCTGTTAAATTTTCAGCTTGTTGCGAATGTGAGGAGTCCATCAGGAAGCACCTATCACAGCTACCCCCAAAGCAACCTCCTGCAAGCTTCAGAAGCCAACAGACTTGGAGAAGGCTGCTTCTCCTTCCAGCATCCCCTCTAGACAGTTTAAAAACTCACTTTTCCTTCTGCAGAATAATATAGAACCATTGACAATGTGATGTTCCTTCCCTGTCATCAGGGTTAGGGTTAGGGTTCTTGCTTCAGCCGGAGCTGCCCACTTAATCAACTTGAAGAGCTCTGACATCCGCTCACACACACCCAGGCTCCCCTCCCCTTATGCTCTTGCAGGGCAAGCAAGAGCAAAGGCTACATTCACACTGGCTGGGTCAGGGAAGCAGGAAACACAAGCTGTTACAGGCAGGGAGCCTTTCACAGCTGTATCTGGAGATGCCATTGGGGACTGAACCTGTTACCTTCTCCATGCGAGGCAAATGCTCAGGCACTGAGCCACAGCCCCATCCACAATGGGACTCCCAGAGGGGCCCAGATTCAGTGCACCCAGGGAGAGAGAGGGGGCTCCTTTGCCATTCTTGTTTAATGGAATGAACACTGAACTGGCAATCTAGTCTTTCCCATGGGAATCCCAGTATTATGCCAGTACAATGTGGGTGCCATTGCAGAGTTAATATTTGCATTTTTACCCCAACAGATTATGGAGCTTATGGGGAAAATGAGAGTAATATCAAGGGGCATATTTGCATGGCCAGGTTTAATTCTGGTTATCATTGTTGTTGTTGTTGTAGTTTAATTGTTCAGCACAGAGTTGGAAAACAGGTAACTCCCAACCCCCTCGAGCTTCGTATTCCTCACTGAAGTTCAGGCCTATGCAGTTTGACATTTTCTTGAGCAGCCAGTCATCCTAATGTTTGTTCTGTACTGTAAAGCAACTTATCCTGGTTAGTTCACCTTTTAAAATGCATTTTTGCTTTTGCTTTTTAATGCACCCAGAAACATTTGTTTTCCAGCAAACATGATTTTGATCAAGTAGCAACAGCGATGGTTTTGTATTGACACACAATTCTGCCTTTACAGGCAATAATGAACAAAGTCTGCCCATAATAAGTTTTCTGCTTGTTTGTATATTTATGTATCCTCAAACTCTTGGCGTTCTGCCCAAAATAACATCTAAGGCAGATATGGGGGAGAAAAGGCATATTTAAAAACAAAGATATACAGCAGAGAGAGAAACAAGAACCTGGTTGGGGGGGAGGTCATAGCAGACCAAGCAACCCTCCTCCTCACCCCAGAAAGCCCCCTGCATGAAAATGTTTTCACGGGGAGGGGTGAGTGGGAGTCACATGCCCTTGGGGGGAGCCTGGGAGAAGATTGCCAAGCAAGGCCCACCTGCCTGATCTCCGTGAGGGGCTGAAGACCAAAGAGGGCAGAGAGGCTTATATATGCAGCCCCATCCACCCAAGTAGCAACAGCCCATAAAGGCTGTGGAGTGGCTGGCAACCAGACAGGAAGCCTCTTTGCCTCACCCCAGAGCCAGTTGCCCCACTCCTCACTCAGACCTAGGAACACAGCATACTAGCACAGTGCTGTCTCCACTGGCAGGCAGCAATGGCTCTCCATGGTTGCAGGCAGGAGTCTCTCCTCCCAGCCGTCCTGGAGATGCCGTGGGGGAATTGCACCTGGGACCATCCCGCATGCAAAGCAGGTGTTCTCCCCACTGAGCTACGGCCCACCCCACCCCATCAGACTGAGAGAGCTGCATTGCGACAGGTGGGTGCCTGTTGGTTCTGCCTCTTCATTAGGCAGAGTGAGTGGGTGCTGGGAGGGGTGAGGGGGGAAGGCCCCCCAGCCATGCCTCCTCAGCTCTCCTGGGCGTTTCCCTCCGTTTGAGGGCAGAGCTAAGTGTGCCGCACGCAGCCTGCCCTGCGCCCCGTGAGTGGGCCTGGCTGCCTTCTGGTGTGGCGGTGGATTGCACCCCATGGCCAGTCATTCAGCTGCCAGGCTCTTGGCTTCTGTATTTGGAATTGGGGGTCGGGGGGGTTGGCCGCCATCGGGTCCTTCACCTCAGCCACCAGCATGCCTTTGGCCATTCCTGTCCCGCCCCGTTGGCCCTTTGTGTCTGTCTAACTGGCTTGTTTGCAGAGGCCTCAGGAACTTGGGGACCCCCCACAGCGGCTCCAATCCTGTCGCCCCCCCCGGGTGGTTTTCATGGAAGTTTATCTCCCTGCAGCCACTCTGTACCCCGTGTAGCCATGAAGTTGGAAAGTCCCAGCGCCGACTCACAGCTGGAGTTCACAGTCGCCACGGAGAAGGAGTTTGAGGAAATCCTGGCCATGTCCAAGGGCATCTATGGGGGTCTCGACTATCTCCCCAGCCGCTACCATTCCTGGATCCGTGAGCCCAACCGCACCGTCGTGCTGGCCAAGAAGAATGGAGCTGTGGTGAGCATGGCGTGGGGATCCTTGCTCTGCCGAGGGCTCGGCTAAGAATTGGGCGCAGGGCACTGGGAGAAGCTCTGCCACTCCGGGGGTGAAGGGCGCGTCTCAGTGGATACTGCTATGGAGCTGGAGAGGAGAGTTGCCGCTCTGTGCGCCTTTACTTGGGGGCTAGGGTCAGTGAGGAAAGTGGGGCCCGGCTTCAGAGCGGAGATGCACAGGGCAAGGCTGCGTGGTGGAATGGACAGGAAGCCGTTTCATCTTCAGGAAACCCACCAAATGGGGGGGCGTCCAGGCCAGGTTGGACCAGGTGTGTGTGTGTGGTCAGACTCTCAAGCTAAGAGCTGCCCAGGCTGAGCCACAACAGGGACGACGCCTTTTGTTTCAAAGAGTCCAGCATGAAACAGATGTAGCTGGCTCTTCTCCATTCAGAATCCAGCAGATCCCAGGGATCCTGCCCCTGCTGCATCTCCCACCTCACAGCCACACTTGGAGGTGCACAGAAACCGCTGTGTTCAGCACCTGGATCTTGGTCCAAACAGAAATTAATTAGGGTGGGGGAAGGCAGTCCTCAGGCTTGCATCAATGTACCCCTCCTCCCAGTTTATGTTTAATCATCATCTCCAATTACTTCTGTCAGTTTTTATGGGGAGGAAACAGGTGTACAAGAGCTCCGCAGTCGGCAAGCTTAATATTTATTGCCTTAAGATGCCCTTGGCTGGGTGTCAAATTTACTCTGTTGTTCCTTCAAAAATGAATTTTCAAATAAACCCCTTGCAATTCTGCTGAATTTTGAATGTGTACTTTTGAGTGTTTTGGCTGCTGCTGCAGCTGCTGTGATGGCCACCAGCAGCCCTTTGGAAGGATTGGCTCATGCCAGGGAGGGGTGGTCCCTTGGTGGCTGTTAGGAGCACCAGCCAGGAGAGGCACCCACCTGCATGGAGGGAAGGGCAGGATGCCTGTCCTGCTGTGCTTGTGAACTGCACAACCAGGGATGTTGAGAGGTGGCCGGTGTTCATTTGGCTCTCCATCGACCCTGGGGTTTGAAAGGAGCTCCAGCGTTCTTGTCCGAGCACAGGGTGAGTCCCGCCGGCTCCACCCAGGCTCCCTTACACAGCCCGAGCTGTGGGGAGTCCCAAGCAGGCAGTGAGGGAGGAGTGCGACAGGGCGGGGGCTGCGGTAGAGCCAAAAGCAGGCCCGGTGACGCGTGCGATCAGGAGGGCCCTGGCGGCTCCATGGCAGAGCATCTGGCTGGCGTGCAGAAGGCCCCCGGTGGAGCCCCCAGCAGCATCTCCAGATGAAGCTGAGAGGCTTGGACAGCCCCCGCCAGTCGTTCCAGGCAGTGCTGAGCTAGATGGACCCCAGCAGTGTGACTGGTAGGAGGCAGCTTTGCTTGCTCTAAGTGGGCAGAGATTCCTGTCTCTGGGGGAGGCAAACTGCTTGCCGTGGCCACAATCCAAGTGGATCTTCTGAGGGAAGGAAAGCACTTGCTGCTCCCACTGCTAGATGGTGCTGCGATGAGGCAGGCTTTGCCTCTTGCTCCATAGTAGTATCCTGTGCGGCTTGAGACCTCCTTGCACCCCCTTCTGTGCCTCTGGGGGCAGAGAAGAGGGGGTCTTTTGGTGCCCCCCTTGAGTCCTCTCTTTATATTTCATTCTTCACCTACATCTGATAAAGGGTGTGGGGTGGGGGAACTGGGGGGGCCAGGAGCTTCTGGGTCAGTCTGTCTCACCCTCGGGTGCAACGCCTGGCACTGGAACTGGATGTGTGTGTTTTTCGCCTCAAGGCTGCCTCGCCCCTCCTTGTCCCAGGGGGTTCCAGGAGATCTGTGTGTAAGGAAAGAAAAGCAAAAGGCTAAAGCTCCACAACTGAGGCCTGACAGGCGCCTTCTAACGCTGTGGTTCTGTGTCATTTTCAATCAGCTGCCAGGCGATTGCTCCAAATTAATGGAATGGCTTAAGCAGGACCCCCAAATCCTCCTGGACCCACACATGTCAAAATCCACCAGTGGGGGGACAATTGGAAGACAATGTGGGGATTTTGAGGCCTCATCACCACAGTGAAAAGCAGGGGAAACTTCCCACTGTTAACTAAGGAGGTGTTTCCTGCCATCACCCTTACTACGGGGAGCTGCTACTCCACGTGATCCTACAGCGTGTCCACATCCACTGATCGTCTCATCTGAGAGCTAGCCCAGGGTGGGCTTCTCCACCTCGTCTCGGCATGAGCAGCTACTGGGGGTGGCCAAGAGGTAGAGAATTGGGCTGTTGTCACAGTGGCTCAGCCCATAACTTCTCTTTGCAGTCTTTCCCTCTGTGTGTGCTCTCAGTTTTCCATTCTGGGGGGTCTTGAGGAGGCCAGATCCCCCTAAGGCAAGGGTTGGCAATAAAGTCCCCGCTTGCCAGGATCATCTGTGGATGGAAAGTGGTTGGTAGGCACTCCGTTACCCCCTGGCACTGAGGAGAGGCCCAGGGCTGCAGATTCCTGCCCAGCTGCTACTCCTCCCCAACCTCCAGTTCTGGTGCCTCAGCGTTGCACTCTTTCTCTCTCTCTTTCTCTCTCTCTTTCTCTCATTCTCCCCCCCCCCCGCCTCTTGATAATTTCATGGGATTCTATGTTTCCAGCTTCACTCTGGGCTCGCTTTTTCTCCCTCCGTCTCTCTCTCTCTCTCTCTCTCTCTCTCTCTTTTGTAAAGAAAGCAATGGATAAAAACCAAATGATTTTCGTTGGATTTTATTCACGTAGGTGTATGGGGGATCAGGCCCCCGTCAAGGAAGGTGACGGGGCTCCCTCGGAGGACCGGGACGGGGCTGCTGCAGCGCGGATCCTAAATCCTTACAGTTCGGCCTCAGGACACAAGTTACCAAAATAAATGTCTCCCTCTTTGTGTTTCTCTGCTCTTGAGACCCCCGTAGCATAAAGGGCCCCACCCATAATGGTACTAGTATGATGCTTACTCTGTGATCTTGCTGTATCCCTCCCTTTTGTTCTCTTTTTTTGTAATTGCTTAATAACGTGCCCAGACTTGATGCTTGAACTGCGTTTTCACTCCTTCCTCTTTGCCTCCCTCCTCACTCACCCACCCTCACCCACCCTCCCTCGCCTACTTTGTTTAATTAACACCACAATTTTTTCCAATTACAGATTTGTTCAAGATTGTAGGTGATGCGATCCAGCACACTAAGAGTTAAACTCTCTGCTCTCTTCCCCCCGCCCCTCCTCCTCCCTCCCCCCCAATCTACAACCAGATCGGGCTCCAATCTGTCTACATCATTGATGCTGGAGAGACGGCCCTGGTGGAGGGCCTGCGCGTGGCCCCCTGGGAGCGTGGCAAGGGCGTGGCTGGCGTCTTGCAGCGCTTCTGCTCGGAGATGGTGAAGGAGAAGCACCCAGATGTCAAGGTGTCGCGTCTGACCCGGGACGACAAGCTGGGGCCCAAGGACTTTAAGAAGTACCGCGTCATTGCTAAGCAGGTGAGGGCACCATGGAGGCCCCTGCCCCCTCCCCTCTCCCTCCCTCTAGGATAGTCGGTGTGTCCTGGGTACCTAGCCAGTGTGGAGTGGGGTCGTGGTGGAACAACTCTGTGTAAGCACAAAGTCACTAGGGATCACTTAAGTGGAGTGAGGGATGGTGCTTTTTGTACAGCCTCAGAGGCACTCTACACTTCCATGTCCCAGGACTGATCCTGTCATGTCAAACAGGCTGCCAGCTTTTCTCTCTTCCGATGCGTGTGTCAGGCTTAGACCCAAGATTCAGTGCCCAGAGCTGTGGAGTGAGGACGGGATGCTTTCTTTCTCCCAGGGAGAGGTGAGCTGCCCAGCTGGCCTTGAAGATGATTCCCTGCTGCTTACTGTAACTCTGGGTCCTCACAAGACCCCGGAAAAAGAATCTGATTCCATAGGAGGTGCTTTTCACACCAAGAGAGCATATTCAGGTTTTTAGAATAGATTAAGGGATGCTCCCCCCCCCACATTTGCAGAAATGGCGGAGGTTCTGTCAATGGATTTCCATCAAAACTGACCTGAGGCCCCTCATAAATCCCATAACTCTGCACAGAGGCCTGTCTGGCACCTTTACTATACAGCTTCCATCTATACTGAAGCCGCAGCACAACTGAGTGTGCAAGAAACTTTACCAGACTTTTACTGCTGTAATCATTGAGGCTTCAGACTCTGGTAAAATAAGAAAAGCTTCGTTTATTGAAAGAAATACGCTGTAGCCAAGTTCTGACTAGCTAGCTAGGTTGGAGGTGCAAAGGCCAGGCCCGGTCATTGCCCTCATGCTGCAGGTGAGAGAGACAAAAGTAAAGAGGTCTCCTCGTTGCCAGAGATGGGGAAGACACGAGAAGCAGAGTGTGGAAGGAGTGGTCAGCTTCCCTGAGAGTCTCACTTGACAGAAGGAGGATTAGCTGGTGAGCAAAGGACGGGAGCAGCTGGGCCTCCCGGGGACCTCATATCTAGCTCCCCTCTGACGTGCAAATACCCGGTTTGAAGTGCTTTCCCCACAATTCCAACAAGACGCCCCTCTTCACCCCAGCCGTTGACACTTGGGAGAGAGACTTTTAGGACCCTCTCTAACTGTGAATATAATTTCTTTTAAACTGTTTTCCGTGCTGTATTTTAATATTGTTGTGACCCCACCCTGGGCCTGTCTGGTGAAAGGCAAGTAATAACCTTAACAACTGCTACTACAGACAAAATTGCGTCCCCAGCCCATTCAACACCTTTCCAAAGCCCCTCTCTGGGGGCGGGAAGAGTTCCAGGGCTCTTCATGCAAGGAGACCCTTCCCCTTTGGGTGCACAGGAAGGGAACGTGTGTGTGAGTGTGCTGTTGCCTCCCTCACCTGGCTGCCCCTCCTCCACAGACACGCATAGGAGCTGCTTTTCTTGGTCAGGTGAGATCCTGGCAGAAGCTCCCCCCTCCCCCCCCCCAGATGCCAGCAGCAATAGGCGAGCACGGGAGCAGGCAGGGTGGGTGAGTCTGGAGGCTTCCCTGGGGCTGATTTGGATGATGAGGAGAGGTAGGAGTGAATGAAAGGCTCTTGGGGGGCACCTACCCCAACATTCTGCCCCTGTCAGTGCGCAGCAAGGGCCAACAGGGCAGGGCCTCGACTTTTGCTCAGCCTTGCACTGGCTGCCTTGTGATGTATGTGATGATGTGCTTTTTAGTAAGGGTGGGGCCTCTGGGCTTAATTGCTTGAAACCAGCGCCCTCCAAAGGGGAGGGAGGCCTCTGGGTCCAGTTTCAAAACTGGAGGATACTCGGTGATGAAGGGAAAGTCACCCTGCATGCACCCAGAGGAAGCCTTGCTGTCACTTCACAGCTGCTGACCCTGGCACTCAAGAAGTGGCTCTATGTGCATCCCTCCATGCCAGACTAGGCTAGACACCCCGCCCCCCAAATCTCTTGCCTGCAGGCATTTTATCCTAGGAAGCTCTCAGCTTAGCCAAGTTTCAGCGAGGGCATTTCTGACTCTGGACTTAATGGGTGCCTTACCCTCTTTAAATGGTAACAAGTATTACTTCACCTACAGACCCTCCTGTCAGTCTACTATCTGGGGAGGGGGCTGATTGTCTGCACCAAAATCCTGCCGTAACAGCACCAGTGTGCAGCAGCAGCAGTTGGGAACCAGGTGGTACAGTCCTGAGATAGCCACTTTGGACTGCTGTGGGTGGGGACAGGGGCAACTATGAATGTTTCCTGGTGTATGAGCAAAAACAAACCCTTCCTGCCAGTAAAAAGAGATGCGTCAGGGAGGAAGGGTCTTCCGTACACCTTCCCCTGCTTTGCACATTTTCTTCTTGGTGGGAGTTGTGTGCATGTGTTTTCCACGGAGGAACATTCGAACTGGGTCCCTCTCCGGCTGCAGGGCCTAGCTCAGTGCCTGAACGCTGGAGAGTTGGAGAAGGGGAAGCCAAATGATCAAAGGGATGCAGCAGTTCCCCTACGAGGAAACGTTACAACCTTTGGGGCTTTTTAGTTTATAGAGTTTGTATACAATTATGCATGACATGAAGAAAGTAAACTCTCATAACACTCCTGGACATCCAATGAAACTGCGTGTTGGAAGATTCAGAGCAGACATGAGAAAGGACAGCTTCACACAGCCGTGCATACGCAAACTATGGAATTTGCTCCCGTGAGAAGCAGTGACAGTCACCAATGTAGATAGCAAATGTAGGCAAATTCATGGAGGGAAAAGCTATTGATGGCTAACCACGATGGCTGCGCTCAGCCTCCACTGTCGGAGGCGGGATGCTTCTGAATACCGGTGGCCGGAAACGGCAGGAGGGGAGCATAGCCCTTGCGCTCCGGTCCTGCTTGTGGGCTTCCCTTTGGGGCATCCGGTTGGCCGCTGTGAGAACAAGCGGCTGGGCTAGATGGGTCGCCTTGGCCTGATCCAGCAGCTCTTCTTACCTTCTTCTTCTGCTTCTTCTCCTTTATATTTATTTCCTGCCTTTCACCAAGAGGTCCTAGGGCAGGTTATAAGACTTAAAATGCAATATTAAATGTGCACTAATCTCAGGATTTGGAGAAGTAATCTCAGAACAAATCTCTGCTCTTCTGGAGTCTGCCTGTGTCAGCCAGGCTAGTCCAGGCTCCTCTGTGGGGCAGGGAAGGGGCACGGATACTTGGACCCCCCGTGCTACAGCTTGTGCCTCTTGGCATGAAGTCCCCCTCTGCCCCTCCCCCAGCTCTGTTGGAAGCACCCTTGGTAGCAAACAGAGCATTCCCACCACCCACCCTGCTGTCAGGCATGTTCATGGGTGACTTTGCACAATGTGGTTCCTCTTCATTCGTGTGTGTGTGAGAGAGAGAGAGACGTGCTGTTGCAGACAAACGAGTGGGACCAGCACCCAGGAACTCTCACACACTTCCAATCTTGCTACTCTGCCTCCTCCATGAGGGGTCGAGAACACAGGAAACCCAAGTGGTCCCTGCTGCTGCTGCTGCGGCCCCTGCATGTGCCTGCAGTCCCTCCCTGGTGGCCTCCCCTGTGACCTCTCCTCTCCCCTTCCTCCATCTCAGGGGATCCTTCTCGTGCGCTTCAGTGCCCAGGAGTTGCTGTCACGGCTGGATGCCACCGTGCTTGTGCTGGCAGAGGGTGGCTTCTGCCCGGAGCCCTCAGAGCTGCTCTTGAAGAGTGAAGTGCCAGAGGTGATCCTGAAGGAGACCTTCCGGCATGAGGTTCTGCCCAACCAGACCATCATCCAGGACTGGCAACCCTTCAAGGCCACCGAGAGCAACCTTGGCCTGCTGATGAAGAAAGACCTCTGCTGGGTGGTTGATAAGAAATCCTGCCCCACGGTGGCTACCCTCAGCACCCACCCTTTCGCCATCCCGCTGGGCGAAGGCTGGTTCTACCTCAACATTGATGTCTTTGGCCGCAACCTGGCACACGTCAAGAGCCAGCTCATTCACCACCTTCGCCTCCAGGTGCCCGCTGCGCCCCAGGGCAATGTCATGTGTCAGCTGTTCCTGGATCCAGACTTGTGGCTAGAGATGGCCACATTCTGCCAGTCGGCACTGGGGCTGGAGCTGGCAAAGGACTACACTGAACAGTACCTGCTGGAGGCTGACATCTGAGGGGTGGGAGAAGGGGGCTGGGCAGAAGTGGGAGGGGCAGTGGCCCCATTCCTCCCTCCCCATCGGCTCTGAGACCCCCTCCCCTGCAGCACAGCACTTTCTGAACCTTTTTAACATTTTATCCTGGAAATACTTGGTTCCCTTGAACACCCTCCCCCTCCTTGAGTTAGCACCCATCTCCCCTCCACCCCGCATAGAGGATAACTAGAGAGAGAAATACCCCTCCCTCCCCCCCAGTCACTGCCTTGGTGGCCCTTCATGGGCAGCAGCCGACAATTGGGGAGCTGAGTCTGGGGAGCTGGTTGGGGTGATGGCAGAGAAAGGGGCTGGGGCTGGAGAAGGCTCTCCAAGAGCAGTGGCTTGTCCTTGGTATGGGTCGCTGAGAGTCTGGAGGCAGAGTCTTCCTCCACTGAGCAGCTGGTCTACAACGGACAGCCGGGGGGGGGCGTTAGAGGAGGCTTCCTGCATGGATGTGTACACAGTAATGGACCAAACTATCTAGATTTTGCCATCTGAATGCATTTGGGTAAATCAAGCAACATTGGCCTAGATTTGCTAATTGTTCTTTTCATCAGTTATTCTGCTTCTGACAAGCTGCAAGGGTTGGACAAGGAGCTATTCTCCTCATGCCACCCCTGCCTGACTGCTGAGACTTTACCTGCACCTGGTGACGTCTTTGCAAGCTCAACTCCAGGTCCACGAGGACTGGAAGGCTGGCCTTGATTAAAATGAAAACCAGAGTTCTCTGGGTGCTGAGCTTGTGCACCTGATGGTTAATGTCTTTGTGGTGCAGCAGAGAGCTTTGGGGGGAAAGTTTTAGGTCTGGATAGGCAGGGAACCACTGGCATAGCCACCCCATAACTCTGTCAGGGCGTCTCCCACGCAACCCAAAACTTTTGTGACACTTGTGGTGAATGCATAGCAATAGCACCTTTGCTCTTCAGCCCCCTCCCCTCCTTCACTCTCTGTCAGGAGCTTAGCAACAGCTGGCACGGTGACGGAGCCCCCTTTGCAACGGTTGACATGGCAGCAGTTGAGGGAGCCTAGCAACCAGACTGACGCAGGGGGCTGCACGGGGAGTGGCTGACGTGGTGATGAAGCCCAGGGATGTGATGGTCTAGCACCAAGGTCGCTGCGACCTCCAGCACAGACAGAAGGGGCAATGTGGGTTCTGGCAAATCCTCCACTAACCCCCCTCCCAGATCTAGACCCAAACTCTCCCCACCCCTATTTCCTCTAGAGCCGCTTTGAGACTGACTAATGTGCAATATTAGCATCTTGTAAATGGAGATATATTTATAAATATATGGTGTGCAAAATACATTTGGGCTTCCTTACTATGTATGTATTGAACTGGCTTCTGGATCCCTTTGGAGTCAGATCCTACAGATGATTCCCTAATGTTACATTACATTACAAAACACGGACTGACACCCATCCCTCCAGCACTCCACAGCTGCCTTTGCTGTGGTTTGTGGACAGGGGAGACTCAGAGAGACAGAGGGTGATATACCGCAGCAGCACCAGCTGTTCAGCCTTGTGAATGCACCAGATATGGAGACTCTCCTGAAACCTTATCACATATTGGGGGCGGGGGATCTGTGACACACACACACACAAAACGCCTTCCCTTCGCTGCTCCGCCCCCCCCCATCTCTTCACTGTTAGAAACAGTAAGCAGGCTGTTTAGAAGGGGGGTCCCCTCCCCGCCACTTTCACACACAGACATTTGTGGTCATTACCTATTTATTGATATACTGTATTTTGCACAAATATATCTGCTCAAAGAGGTTCACATAAAAAAATGTTCTGAATACTGTGGTACAGTAATGATACATACTAATTATAATATCCTTACAATGTAACACTAAAAAAGAAAGCACCTGGTTAAATTAACAATTAATTTAACACACATACACACTCTTGTGGGAAGAGCCCTTTCTGCTCCTGGCAACGTGTGACTCTCCTCTTTCCATCCTTGGGATGCAGAATTTCCTTACCCCACCCCCTGCAATAAAAGCCCGGCCTGCATGCTCAGACTTGAAAGGGTGGTGCTGGTGTGTGTGAGAGAGAGAGGGGAGCAATTCATCCCCGGGATAACTGCTTCAATGGTTTTTAACGTGTATTCTCATAGTTTTTCCAGGAGTCTCACAGAGGGTTGTGGCTACTAGATCTCAAGACTGTGGGAAAAGTTGCAAAGTATTAAGTTCTTCAAAATTCTTGCCTTCATACAGATATCTCAAAAAATAATTTTTAAAAATTGCGGGGGAGGAGGAGAGTCAATATTTCAAATGCAACTTTGAAAGTTCATTCAGAGTCCCAGTGCTTCCACAATTGTGCTTGCCTCCAGCATTTCCGGGAGACCATCACCTTCTTGAAGGGAAAAGACTGGAACTGTGTTCTGTTACATTCCGAGATGTAACCCAGATTTCATTCCATCTGTGTAACATGAAAGTTTACATCCCCTTGTGGCTTAGCCCAGAAATCTGTCTTTAAATCTCAGAACTCAAAAACTGCCTGGGGAGGAGGAACTCAGTGGCGGAGCATTTGATCTTCGTGCAGAAGAAGGCAACAGGTTCAATCTCTGTTAAAAATATTATAAGTTGCCAGGCAGCAGATGGAAAAGAGCCTCTGCCAGTGACTCTGGGCAGCCAGTCAGAGGGCAGTCCTGGGCTCGGTGGCCCAGTGGGCTGAGCTGGCAGAATGTGCTCCCTCGGTCCCCAGGCTCGGTCCCAGTCAATATGAGAGTTGGGGGAACGCATGCGCAAGTGGCAGAAAACCTTCCAGCCTTTGCTCTCAGGCCCAGCCAGTGGGGCTTCCACACGCGGCTCCTGCGAGAAGTGCAGCCCCACCTCCTTCCCAACCTGAGGCTGAGGGGAGTTGGTCCAACAATATCTGGAAAACATTAAGGGGGAGCTGTTCTATAGCAATGGAAGAGCCACACACACAGCAGTACACTTTCTCTGCTGAAGTAAAGCCCTGGGCACAGCTGGATCAGGCTAGTAGCCCATCAGGCCTGGCCATGGGTTCTCCCAGTAGCCAACCAGTTGCTCCGATGAGAATCAGCAGGACCTAAGCCCAGTGGTGCACCCCCCACCAGCAACAGCATTCAGAAGCAGGCTGCCCCTGGCAGCGCAGGCAGAACCTCGCGATTGTGTCAAGTACCCCCCCCCGAGGCCCAGCTGGAATGGAGGCTGCTCGCTGGGGTCTTTCTAGGTCAGGATTCTCTACACTGACTGGCAGCAGCTCCAGGGTTTCAGACAGGAAGTCTGGTCCCAGTCCTGTGTGGAGATGCCACTGGAGATTGAACCTGGGACCTTCCGCATGCAAAGCAGGTGCCCTTCCTACGCTCATGCCAGTAGGGAGGGTGCTCGGAGTGCCAACTGCACAGAGAGAGCAAGAGTGCAAAGGGACAGGGCAGGCAAGGGATGACAAGTGAGGCGAACAGAGGCATCTCTGCACAAGTGCTCCCCTTTGGAAGAAACTCCATCCTCCATGGAAGAAGTGGGTGCTGTGCCGGTGGGGGGATTCTTTGTTGTCTCTAAAACTGGCTTTCCTTTTATTGGCGGTTAAATGTATGACGGCTGGAGAGCAAGTGGCGAAAGAAGTGCTGTGAGGCTGATTGGACATGAGTAAAACATCGTAACTGTGCCTGCTGTGTGGCGGTGAGGGTGGCAAAGAAGGCCCGCTTGTCTGCCACCATCACATCCTCAAGTAGCTGTCCAGGGGATCATTCCCATATTGTCAGGGGTCTGTTGACATCAACTCCAGGAAATTGCATTTTAGGCCCTTTGGAGCCCCACTCCAGGATAGCCTGACCATTGTCCATGCATTGGTAACCTCCAGGCTGGATTACTGTAATGCACTCGTATGTGGAGATGCCCTTGAGGTTAGTCTGGAAGCGGCAGCTGGTGCAAAATGTGACAGTGTGATTGATCTCTGGCGCAGCGTATCGCCAACATTTCACCCTGCTGCTGAATGAATTGCACTGGCTTCCTATTACCTACCAGGCTAAGTTCAAGGTTCTAGTCTTGGTGTACAAAGCCCTATACAGCTTGGGACCAGGATACCTGAAAGACCGTCTTATCCCTTATAGACCCAGTCGACCACTGCGCTCTGCAGGTGAGGGCCTCCTGTAGATACCATCTTATCAGGAGGTCCATGCCTCACAACATAGGAAACGGACCTTTAGGGTGGTGGCACAGACACTTTGGAATTCCCTTCCCTTAAATATTAGACAAGGTGACTTCTGAAGACCTTCCTCTTTCAACAAGGCTTTTAAGTAGAGACCTTACCCCACTCTGCATCTATTTGGACTTGCTTTTTAAGATGTTTTTAAAGCTTTTTTTTTTAAAAAAAGATGTTTTAAATACATTTTCTTTTAATATGGTTTTAAATATGTTTTGTTTTAATACGCTTTTTAATACTTTTTAAAAATATATTTTAAAGTCTGTTTTTAAGATGTTTTAAAGTGTTTTTAGTGTTTTGTTTGCCGCCCTGGGCTCCTTCTGGGAGGAAGGGCAGGATGTTGTTGTTGTTATGTGCCTTCAATCAATTACGACTTATGGCGACCCTATGAATCAGTGACCTCCAATAGCATCTATTATAAACACCCTGTTCAGAGCTTGTAAGTTCAGGTCTGTGGCTTCCTTTATGGAATCAATCCATCTCTTGTTTGGCCTTCCTCTTTTTCTACTCCCTTCTGGTTTTCCCAGCATTATGGTCTTTTCTAGTGAAATGTCTTCTCATGATGTGTCCAAAGTAGGATAACCTCAGTTTCATCATTTTAGCTTGTAGTGACAGTTCTGATTTAATTTGTTCTAACATCAAATTATTGGTCTTTTTCGCAGTCCATGGTATGCACAAAGCTCTCCTCCAACACCACGTTTCAAATGAATTGATTTTTCTTTTTCTGCTTTTTTCACTGTCCAATTTTCACATCCATACATGGAGATCAGAAATACTATGGTCTGAATGATCCTGATTTTAGTGTTCAGTGATACATCTTTGCATTTGAGGACCTTTTCTACTTCTCTCATAACTGCCCTCCCCAGTCCTAGCCTTCTTCTGATTTCTTGACTATTGTCTCCACTTTGGTTAATGATTGTGCCAAGGTATTGATAATCCTTGACAAATTCAATGTCCTCGTTGTCAACTCTAAAGTTACATAAATCTTCTGTTGCCATTACTGTACTTTAGTCTTCTTGATGTTCAGTTGTAGTCCTGCTTTTGTGCTTTCCTCTTGAACTTTCATCACCATTCGTTTCAAATCATTACTGGTTTCTGCTAGTAGTATGATATCTGCATATCTTAAATTATTGATATTTCTCCCTCCAATTTTCACACCTCCTTCATCTTGGTCCAATCCTGCTTTCCGTATGATATGTTCTGCGTATAGGTTAATCAAATAGGGTGATAAAATACACCTGTCTCACACCCTTTCCGATTGGGAAACAATAGTTTTCTCCATATTCTGTCCTTACAGTAGCCTCTTGTGCAGAGTATAGGTTGCGCATCAGGACAATCAGATGCTGTGGCACCCCCATTTCTTTTAAAGCATTCCATAGTTTTTCATGATCTACACAGTCAAAGGCTTTGCTGTAATCTATAAAGCACAGGGTGATTTTCTTCTGAAATTCCTTGGTCTGTTCCATTATCCGACATATGTTTGCGATATGATCTCTGGTACCTCTTCCCTTTCTAAATCCATCCAGTGATGTCTATGAGTACAGTCATCTTTGCAGTTGCTAAAAAAATGTGTTTGCAAGAAACAAATTATTGGCTTCACAGAATTCAATAAGTAAAGGGCAGGATAGAAATTTAAAATAACAATAATCTGTATTAATTATTAAATTATTATTATTATTATTATTATTAAGGGCAGGATATAAATTTAAATAGTATTAATAATCATCATCATCATGTTTAAGATGTGCCTGATCACTCTCTCCTGGATTTGGTGGTATAATAATAATAATAATAATAATAATAAAACCCAGAGGAGGGCCAGGATCTCTTCTCGATGGTCCCAGAGTGCAGGACATAGAGTAATGGGCTCAAATTGCAGGTAGCCAGATTTTGGCTGAACATCAGGAGAAACTTCCTAACTAGAGCAGTGTGACAATGGAACCAATGACCTAGGGAGATGGTGGGCTCTCCAACACTGGAGGCATTCAAGAGGCAGCTGGACAGCCCCCTGTCAGGGATGCTTCATCTTGGATTCCTGCACTGAGCAGGGGGTTGGACTGGATGGCCTCACAGGGCCCTTCCACCTCTACTATTCTATGATTCTTAGTTTCCCAATATTCTTCATCAGGTAGAATGTTTCTGTTGTGCCTGATGAATCTTTCTGTGAGTCTAGCAACCCTGCACACCTAAGCAGATGCATAGAACCAGCTGAAACTCTATCTTGTTAAGGCCAATGTGGGCCTCTCCCACCTGCTGAAATAGCAATCTGTCAGTGAGGAGAGAGGTGTGGGTGGGGGATTAATAAGTGAAAGGAGCAGCAGCAGGGTTCCCCTTTCAGACAGCAGCGGAACATTAATCTTGGGACATGCACAATGCAGGCTGATGGGAGAGGACTGGGCAGACAGAGCCAGGAAATATTTGAAAAGCTCTGGCTGAAAGTGGCTCAAGCGCTCCCTTCACTCTGCCCTCCAGACTATTTTTCCCCTGCTGGCACTGATATTGCAAGCTCCTTGTGGAAGGGAACTGTCATGTTCTGGACTATCATTACCCTGCAAGTGCTCCTGCATTAACAGACACCACAGAAATGTCATAAGAAAGGCTTGCCGGGCTCTGAAACATTTCAGAAAGCACAAGAATGAATGATGCTCCAGCCCAAAGGGCCAAGAGATGGTTTCAAAGGCAGCAGCCCCACCAGTGTCGGCTGTGTCTCCCACCCACCACCACAGCAAGACCCCTTGGAAAACAAACCCAAAATCCATGGCATGAAGGGGGAAAAAACAGGCGTGCAGCTTCCAGAAACTGCCCGCTAGATGTCACTTCAGCACCTGAATAGTCTCTGCTGTGGCTGTCTTCCATATCCCTCCCTGCCTTGCTGCAGCCTGTTGTTATTTTATCAATGAATTTGGAAAGCCTTTGGGATGGGGGGCTGTCAGAGGAGAACTGGGTTGGTGGAGCAGAAGGGAGCCGCTCACCCCAGTTCTGCTAGAAATCCCCCAGACCTCTGTGCACGCACACATACTTTTCCAAATAGGAACGATTTCATAGAAAGAATTCTTCTCCTAAAGAGAGATTCCATAGCAAGTCCTTAGTGGAATTAATTTATTTATAGCCTGTTTTTCGGCAAACAAAAGCAGAGTACAATAGAATAATTAAACGTCAATAAAAATATAAACAAACAGCAGTACACACAATATCATCAGAAATCAGATAAACACTAAATACTGTTATGCTGTGTGTGTGTTATATACCTTCAAGTCGATTATGACTTATGGCGACCCTATGAATCAGCGACCTCCAAGAGCATCTGTCATGAACCACCCTGTTCAGATCTTGTAAGTTCAGGTCTGTGGCTTCCTTTATGGAATCAATCCATCTCTTGTTTGGCCTTCCTCTTTTTCTACTTCCTTCTGTTTTTCCCAGCATTGTTGTCTTTTCTAGTGAATCATGTCTTCTCATTATATGTCCAAATTTTGATTTCATTCTCCATCTCAAGATGGTTAGGTGGCTGATAGCACATCCCCAGTACTAAACTACTCTCAGAGCCTGGTATCTCCACCCAGTGAGTCTATGGGGGACTTTATGTCCTCTACAACATATAGAGCAACACCATCTTCAGTGTGCCCTTTGCTGTCCTCCCTGTAGAGTATATATCCAGAGATAACCACATCCCCCATTCCACCAGGTTTATGTTATGCCCACTATATCTACGCTCTCATCTGAGATCACGCACTCCATCTTGGCTGAGAGGCTTCTGGCATGAACATATGAACAGTAACCTATGGAGTCTCTCTCCAAGGGCCTTTCGCATGCCCATTGTACCTGAAGGAGCTTTGGCCTTTTGAATGGCTGTGCCTGGCTCTACCCTGCCCCATCAGAAACATTTTCACCTCTCCTGCCCCTATTGATTTCCCCCCATGGATTGGTTTAAAAGCTGCTCAGCTGTTTAGATCACTCTACAGCTTGTGTACTATGAACCAGGGTGTTCCAGCACTATGTTTCTCCTCTAACCTGTGCTTACCTTCCTTCAAGTGTAAACTGATATTCTTAAGGTTGCTGACCTTATTTCCCTGGGCAACCAGAGAATTGGGAGAAGAAGGACTAATGCTTCCATCCATGATTGACTGACAGGGGTCTGGTGGCAGCTTCCAGTTCCCAGGAAAAGAGCCTGAAGGCTGTGGGTCCCTGTGCAGCCCATGGATTGAGAGACTGATAAGCAGAATAGTGGCAGTGCCACCTAAAGGTTGGGGTGGTGGGAGGTGCTTCCCCCCACATAGGGTGGCTGCGTTGAGGGCTTGGTGACAACATCCATCAAATTTCCTCCTGTGACACAAGTCCCATATCTTTTTTGGGAGAAAACTATTTTAGCAGGATTTCCCAGAAGGAATGGTGGAAATATCAGCCATCCAGACCAGGCTGATGCTGTGATAGTAAATTCCAAGACATCTTGATCCCAAGTGATCTTGAGAGGCTGGAGCATTGGGCTGAAAACAACAGAATGAAATTTAACAGGGATGAGGGCAAAGTTCTACACCTAGGAAAAAGAAACCAAATGCACAGTTATAAGATGGGGGATACTTGGCTCAGCCATACAACATGCAAGAAGGATCTTGGAATTGTTGTTGATCACAAGCTGAATATGAGCGAACATTGTGATGTTGCTGCAAAAAAGGCAAATGCTATATTAGGCTGTATTAACAGAAGTATAGTTTCCAAATGATGTGAAGTATTGGTTTCCCTCTATTCAGCACTGGTTAGGCTTCATCTTGAGTACTGCATCCAGTTCTGCACACTGCACTTCAAGAAGGATGCAGACAAACTGGAACAGGTTCAGAGGAGGGCAACGAGGATGATCAGGGGACTGGAAACAAAGCCCTATGAGGAGAGACAGAAAAAACTGGGCCTGTTTAGCCTGGAGAATAGAAGACTGAGGGGAGATAGGATAGCACTCTTCAAGTGCTTGAAAGGCTGTCGCACAGAGGAGGGCCAGGATCTCTTCTCGATCATCACAGAGTGCAGGACAAGGAATAATGGGCTCCAGTTGCAGGAAGCCAAATTTCGAATGAACCTCAGGAAAAACTTCCTGTTAGAGTGGTATGACAATGGAACCAATGACCTAGGGAGATGGTGGGCTCTCCAACACTGGAGGCCTTCAAGAGGCAGCTGGACAGCCACCGGTCGGGTATGCTTTGATTTGGATTCCTGCATTGAGCAGGGGGTTGGACTGGGTGGTCTTATAGGCCCCTTCCAATTCTATGATTCTATGACAGTTTGAGCTGCTGGCACCAAGGGCAGAGGAGGAGAGGGGAGACTCTTTCCCAGCTTCCCTCAGTTGCTACATTGAGAGGCTCAGCTCTGTCTGGAAACCCCTACCCACCCACTCCCCAGATGTGTGCTGGCGGGCTGGAGTTCCCAGGGAGAAAGAAGAGTTTTCTGCTTCAGCTAGTTTTGAAACATAGCTTCCCACTTGGGAGGGTGGAGTCCTGGCACCCTCCCCCTCTCCCCAAGACCTTGAAGACTTCAAACAAAAATGGATCTGACAGGCACTGCTCTCCAGAGGGAGCCAAAATTAGGCCATTTACAGTGATGGGGGGAATGCTGCTCTCTGCCTTGTGGCTCAACCTGTGCCAATAACATGAGTCCTTGCTCTGATGTGGTGCATGCCTCCCCAATCTCTGAGCGGTGAGATTTCCAGGGGTCCCTGCACTCATCCAGGGTTGGTTTCCTTTAGGTCAGTGGAGACTGTGGTGTCTTTATGAAATATGGTTTATTTATTTACACACATTCCAACCAGAGCTTAGAATGGAGGGGTTCAAGGCATCAGCAGTCCAATATCCAGCTTTTCCATCAGGGTTACAGGAGGCATCCTAAAGCCATGGTGCAGAGAGCCTGTCTCTCTGCCTGCCTCCAGGCCCCGGTCATTCTCTAGACACACTCTAAAACACACTCAAAGCTTAACAAAAGAAACTCATCTGGCCAGCAGAGCCAGCCCCTCCCCCAAGGCACAGGATTCCAAATCAGAGGCTGGAAGGGGACCCACAGGAATCGTCCATTCCAACCCCCAAACTCACAACAGATGTGAGGGATTCTTCAGAGCAACCAAGAAAACAGCGTTGGCCCCTGCAGTGATGGAATATTTGACTTACAGTATTCACGCACACACACAGAGAGAAAGCAATGGAAGGGTGTGACTGGCATCATAGAATCACAGTTTGGGGGTCTTGTGCCCCCCCAGTACAACCTCCTACTCAAGCTGACATTTGCCACCTGTTTGGCAGGGGGAATATCCAAGCTCAGGGGTGAATGCAGGTGATGCTGCTGTCACTGCCTTGTCATCATGACCTACAAGGGTCAGTCATGGGGGGGGGAGTGAGTAGGAGGGTTCTTGCCCCTGTCCTCACCAAAGACACCACTGAGCAGCCAGGTGCCTTCTATGGGACTGTGCCATGATTTAATCCATGTGTGGTCTGCTAGCTGCTGGGAGCTGTTGGGATGGATGAGGCTGTTGGGCTCCGTTTAAGGAGAAGGAGGGGATATACAATTAGTAAATAATAACAACAACAATAATAAAGGAGCCCCCAACCCCAGGAAAAGGCCAGGAAAGAATTGGGGGCCTGCCCCCTCTCTCTTTGGGGGGCAGGCAGAGGGCAGGGGTGGGGAAGACAGAAAGAGAGAGAGAGAAGCCGCTGGACTCCTAGAGTGGCAGGGGGGCTTGTAGGGCATGCTTTCCAACCCCCCACTCGATGCAGGGAACCCAGAGCCAGCGAGTGCCCAAGAGATGGCTGCCTCACAGCTGTGTGCCATTCTCCAGTGGGCCAAGGGGAGTCCAAGTCGTTGGCTTTGTTGCTGAAGGGTCAAGAAGTTTCTCCTCATGTTCAAGTGAAACTGTCTCTCCAGTAACTGACGTCCATGTGATCTAGCCCTGCCCTCTGGTGTGGAGCCCCAAAACGTTGCTCTGAGCCTGTCAGGTACTACTACAAGAGAACTATCATATCCCCCTCTCCACACAAATCTGCTCCAGGCTAAGTATTTCCAGTTCCTTCACCCACCCCTTGCCTTCCATATCCCTCACCATCTTTACCACCCTTCTCTGGAGCCATTCCCAGTTTGTCTTTATCTTTCTGAAGACAAGAAAGAGAACTGGTTCCATGGCTGAACTGGTCTCACCTAGGGCCCTTCAGGGCCTTTGTTCAACCAAACTCCACAGCTGAAGCACGTTAAATCGAGCTCTACCTTCTGGGGTCACAGCGGAGAGCAAGGCTCTGACCTCCTCCACAGAGTCATGTGCTTGTCAGGCTCCCCTGATGCCCTCAGGGAGGATTTCCAGGCAGAGGTCCAGGGCCTCTTCCAGAAGAAGGGACCCCAAGCACAGCAGGGCTGGCGCATCACATGTCAGGGAGAGTGAAGGAATGCCCATGCCCATAGGAAGGGGCATGTCCTGGAAGTGCTGGAAGGCAATTCAGCTTGGCTGGTTGGCAGTGCATGGAGATAAAGTAGAGGGGGAGGCTCTCCATGCTTCCTATCTGACCTAACCTGTGGCTGACCTTCCTTCCAGATATTCTTGTTGGAATATGTGGTTCAACTCCAACTTGTGGGTTGAGGTTGCATGGGGTTAAAAAGGGTAGCTAGAGAGGAGACCTCCTGATTGCTAGGCTAATACCTATCCTTTGATCTCCTGCTGTCTCTCCCTACCTGCTAGACTGATATGCAGAGGATGTTGACCCCATCTTCCCATCTCCTTCCTCCTCCTTTCTCTTGAGAGGGAGAGCAGACATCTTCCCTTTGTCTCTCCCTCTCCTCCCAGCATGAGGGCAAACACTAGGCTCAGTGTTTGCATCTCCAACTTAGCTAGTTAGCTAGATGTAGAACTCTTTCCTATCAAGTATGTACTTCCAGAATAAAGTAGTTATTTCTTATTTTAAAGCTTAAAGTCTCTGACTAATTTGCAGGAAAGGTGTAATCTTTAGAGCAAAGATTCAAATGCAAAAGGCTCACTCAGTCTCTCCGTTCCCAATTTCACCACTCTGTGACAATTCTTAGGGTTGCTGACCACTTCTTCCTCCAGAGGGGAGACATCTTTACCCCCCCTCTCTCTCTCCAGCAGCAAGAATGCAAAGAGCAAGCCTGGCTCTTTGCATCTCCAACTGAGCTAGAAGGAGGAACCCTTTCCTATCAGGCATACATTTCCTGTAATAAACCAAGCTTGCTTATTTTCCCAAGAGTAGATTCTCAGTGTGATTATATCCACTTCATAAGGTGCTGTCTGCTGCTCTGCTAACAGTATTTGGGGGGGGGAGCTCTCATATAGCCATCCAGTCTTTTCTCTAGGACTCCTTGAGTGACCCACCAGCTGGCGCCAGTCCCACCTTGGGTGACTCCACCATGACCTATGCTGGCTGCCTCTGTCCTGTGATTCCTACTCAATGTGTCCCTTTTATAATAAACAACCAAATGTTGGCAGAGGCATTCTAGGCTTTCGGGGATCTCTCCGCCAAGGAAGCAAATGCAGCTCTGAAGTGATGAGCTGCAGATGTTATTTGTCCCGTAGTAATGGTGTCACTTTGAATGAGGCAGAGGATGAGGGCAGGGGCCTGAGGCGAGGACAGGGGGGGCGTCTGCACACAACTCTGTGGGACGTGTGGCAAGCGCAACTCCTGTTTGGGTTCTTTTGTTTGCATTCTAGAAGGAAGACAGAGTGAGGTCCTCCAGCTGGCCAGGCTTGCCTACCTTTACCCTACCTAACTTCCTTCCCTTGTAAACTGATATGCTCAGGGAAGCTGACCTGCCCCTCCTTCCTTTGTCTTCCTCCAAGGAGAGAGGAGATATCTCTGTCTTTGATCTCTCTCCTGAACCATGATGGCAATACTCAAATCTGGGCATTGCTCCTCCAACTTAGTTAGCTTGTTAGAACTAGGTATGCCTTTCCTATCTACTATGTATTTCTATATTTTACTGTCTCAGTGCTTTAAATGAGGGGTAAAAGCCTGCTTTAGGTACATACCCACACTGGCACACGCAGATCAGACCTCCGAGTTACTCTCCATATGGACAACAAAACCAAGGCATGAGCAATGAGACATTGCTCCCTCCCATATCACCCCCAGGAAGGGTCAGAGCACTTTACTTTGAAGATATGCTGGGGCTGGGAGTTAAAACAGGTGTGGGGGCATGTTAAAAAGTCCTTGCTGACTGTGTCTGAGATGGCGTCATAAAGGGCAGTGAGATTAATTGCCAATCAGAGGTACAGGAGGCGCTCAGCATGGAAGCCCTGAGGGAGGCAGCTAGCAAGGAGAGCGGGGGGGGGGGGAGGAGTTGCCCATTGCCGGCTTCTGCAGATGGGGAAATGGTTGGCCATAGGAGGGGAGCCTGCTGGGCTCGGGGAGGCTTTCCCAGAGAAGAATCAGAACTCAGAACACCTGGACCCAGTCGGGGTCATCCCATAAAGTTCAGTGATGGACAGAGAAAAGAAAATCCTTCTCCCAGCAGCATGAGCACAAGCAGCAACAGAGAGGAGGGGAGGAGGCAGGGAGGGAGGCAGGGCTGACTTATGCATTAGGCACAGTAGGCACAGTGCCTAGGGCCCACAATACTTTTAGGGGCCCATGAAAATGTTTTAATTTCTTTTAAAATCAGAAGAAGAAAAATGAACTTTTACGGTTGAAGAAAATCTTTTAATTTTTTTCTCACATCAGAAAAAAGGAATTTTTTAGGGCCCATGAAAATCTATTAAATTTTGCCTACAACAGAAAAAAATAAAATGTTGAAGTATTTAAAGTTATATCAAAAATAATTTTTAATATTGATATTATTATGGAGGAAGGGGCCCACGAAGGCAAAAGTGCCTAGGGCCCACGAAAGTCATAATGCAGCCCTGGAGGGAGGGTTACCCCGGCTGAAGAAGCAGATATGGGGAAACGGGGAGGGGTAACACAGGAGGTTTGGAGGGAGAGAGCGAAAGAGAGCATGGGCATCTGTTACTTCTACACTCCCAAGCACTCACTGGATAAAGGAAGAGCATTGGAGTGTGTGAGTAGGAAGTTCAGGTGTGGTGAGGTGCAGTTGTGGGAAGGAAAGATGGTTGGAGGGTGATAAGTACTTGGATGTGTTGTGTGATGAAGTTCTGGAAAGCCTCCCTGCAAAAAGGGGAAGGGAATCCTGCAGCTCACAAGAACATAAGGAGAGCCCTTTAGCTGGATCAGGCCAAGGAAGGCCCACCTAGTCCAGCATATCCTGTTCTCACAGTGGCCCACCAGATGCCTCTTCTGAGAAGACCCCAAGCACGGCAGGAGTGCAAGGGCACTCTTTCTTCCTGCAGCTTCCAGCAGATGGTATTCAGAAACATACTGCCTTCAACTGTAGAGGGAGAGCATAGTAACCACTGACAGCTTGAGCAAAGGAACCTATCTCCCACAAAGAAGGGGCCGTCTTAGATGGATGCAGTGGCTCTTCTGGAATCAGTGAGGGGCTGGCTGAAGTTCTCACCACTGGTGAACTTGGCACAAGTAGATGCAACCAATGCCAAAGGAGAGGCATTGGCATGTGTGTTGCATTCTTTGGATGAGAGGGTGTGAAGATGCAAGTCAGACATCAGGACAAATGTCATAATAATGTAAGAAGAGGCCACACACACCCGCCCCCGGACTGCAGCAGCAGTTGGGTAAGCCCAAGGCAGAGCCATTTAGTCCAGTATCCTGTGAGAGGCCCGCAAGCAGGCCAGGGAGGCCACAGCAATTCTTCCCACAGCAAGCCCCCAGCAACCAGCATTTGAAGGTGTCCCTGGTCCATTGCCAAGAGAGCAAGCTGTGCCAGGAATCCCGTCTTGGAAGGTTTTCACAGCAAAGCCAGAAAAGTGCCTCTCAAAGAATGTTTCAGGGGTGGGTGTTCTCCACCTCAGACAATGGGGCTGATGATCTGCCTGGTCCTGTCAAGCTCTGTTGCTGAGGAGGTTTGTGCAGGTGCGAGTGAAGTGGACAGATAAAAGTTTTCTCCCTGTCTCAACACACTAGAACTGGTGGACATCCCAAGAAGCTTAATGTTGGGAAATCCAGACAAAAGGGAGGCCCTCACTCCCAACGGCGCCAGCCATGGCCACCAACTTGGGCAGCTCTAAAGGGGGATTGGTACAATTCATGCAGGAGGAAAAGGCTACCCTGGATGACTAATCCTGGTGACCTCCAAGTTCTGCCTCTGCTGCTGGGGGCATTGTGCCTCTGGACACCAGTTGCTGGGAAGCGCTGGAGGGAGCCTGCTCTTGCACTTGGGTCCTGCTGGGGGCTTCCCCTGGCTGGCCACGGTGAGAAGAGGCTGGGCTGGGGGGCCCCTTGGGCCTGATCCAGCTGCCGCTGCCGCTGCCGCTGCAAGAGCCTTCTGGTTTTCTTGTGGATGGAAGCATGGATAGGTTGTTGCTGTATCTCAGCACAAACAAAGCACATGTTACATGTGTGGCGGGGGGTATTGAATCTTAGATCCAAGCACATTGGGGTGCCCCTGCCACACTGCAGCTTCCCCAGGAGGTATCTGGTCGTAGCCCCAGGACTTCTTCTCAATGTCCAGCACAGCACTGAAAGGCAGAGGGGGCAAAACCAGTGGAAGGTGGTGCCACTCCCCATGGGGCCCAAGGACATCCTGGCCCTCTGCCCATGCCCTCTGCCAGCCCCACCAGATGCCAGCATGAGCCCCCCAGCACCATCTGCCGCCACCTCCGAGATCGCTGATGGGAAGGGCATCCATTAAGGGCGGCTGACTGGCCGTCAGACGCGGGTTTGCTGGCAGCAAGTCGAGATGACTCTTAACATGACTCCCCCCCCCCCCCAGCTGGGGTTTGAGCCTTGGAGATCTAGGAAGGAATCTCCCCTCTGCCGCAGACTCCTTGTGGGCTAGGGCCAACTCTCTCATTCTCAGCCACCCCTCCCTCCATCTGGGAAGTGGGAGCAGCCCTGAGCTGCCTTCCAGGGTTGTTGTGAAGCTAGCAAGGGAGCCAGTGGGAAGCCAGAAGCAATGGGTTATCACGGGCTGAGTCTCTTGAGTTCAGTGCGGGAGCCTCCGAACCCCCCTCCCTCAGTGATCCACTTGCCGATGCTTCCTTTGCCAGCCCCTGCCCCTCTTAGGTGGCCTCCTATATGGGACGTCCCGGGGGGCTTTCAAAGCTCTCCCCTCCTCCCCGTCGCCCTATATTTAGCTGCGCCGATCTCGGAAGCGCTCTCGGAGCGGCGTGACTCATTCTCTGCAGCCGCTTCCTGCGTCACGGGAGCGGGAAAGGGAGGAGGAGGGTGCCGGGGGGGGGGTCTGGGCTGGTCGGGGGGGGGCGGCCTTCAGGTGCCCCACCACGACCAGGGCGCGGGAGTGCGTCTCTGGCCCATATGAGGGGAGGGGAGGGGAGGGCGGAAGGGCTCCAAAGTCGGCTCTGCATTCCACTCCGGGGCGCACGCCCCGGCCCCCTTTTCTGCAAGCCAGCCCACTGGCCCGCGCTGCAGCCTTTAGCGTGAAAGGGAAGGGGTGTGCACTGCTGCTTGTCGCCCCCAGGCATACACACGAGGAAGGGGTGTGGCGACCCCCCTCAACCGTTCCGGCATGCGCAGAATGCTTCCCCTCGCCACTCCTGAGGGCAGCCTGAGCCCCCTTTATTTAATTCATTCATTCAATTATTTTATTAAATTTATATCCCGCCCTTCCTCCCAGTAGGAGCCCAGGGCTGTCACTGGCCTACTCACCACGGGCCTTCGGCTAAGAACCAGGACCCGGGCCTCTGCGCCCCCCCTCCCCCAACGATTGGCCCTCACCCCTTCCCTCGCCACAGTACCGAGGCAGGGGGGCAAGCAGGGACGAGTGTGTCATTTTTGAAATTTCATCTTTCACCCTTGTTGGAGGGGTTGCTCCTCATCCTACTGAAATGACGCCCTCGGCACCTCTCCTTACAAATTAACTGCTTTCTCCCCACTCACCCCCCCCCCGCATTCCAAGGTGGCAGCGTAAGACCGAGGCGACACCGGAAAATCAGCTCAGCCTTTCGCAAGTCTTCATTAACTGTGACTCATCCGTCCGTCTTCGCCTCCCCCTCCCCCCACCCTACCCCACCCGAGATACCTACAGTGAGTCTGTTTGCCTATGGACGGGGAGGAGGAGGCCAGTATTCTGCTGCGGGGATTGGAGCTGCTGCAGTGTGTGTCCCCCGCCCGGCCATGGCCTTCATTCCTCCTGCTCCCCCCGCCTCAAGACGAAAGCAGAAGTGGCAGGCCGCTGATAACAGGTTGAAATGCAGCTAATTCGCCCTTTGTGATTCATCGCTTCCTCAAGCCCTAAACTAAGAGCGAAGCGCAACAGGGAGGGAGGGAGGGAGGGAGGCGGGTTCCCCCCACATCACTTCCAAACTTTCTCCTCTCGCCCCATCCCCTATACATCCCGCCATCACCCCGCCCCCACCCGCAAACACACTTTGTTTCATTTACACCTCCATCCATCAGGCTCTGGAATAGGAGGAGCCATGATAAGAGTGCCTCTGAGCAGCTGCAGAGTACTTTTCCGTCACCACGGAATAACTACAGCCCAGCCTCCCCCCCGCTTGTCTGTATGAGCAGTGGCTTCCAAAGGTTAGGGGGCGATGTTCCAAGATATATATGAGCTCCAGCACCTCTCTAAGGCATCGAGGGAATCCGTCAGTGCCTGCCGGCCTAATTCTGCAGAGGGGGAAGGGATACAAGAGTCGTCGAAGCAAACAAAGCTCCTCGCCCAGGAACCCTCCCCCTCCGCGGTCACCTTCCTGAACGGGGGCGGCCGAGAGGAGCTGTCCCACGTGCTGAGAGGAGCCTCCGCCGCTCTCTGGAAGAGGCGGCGGGCGGCTCAGCGCTTGCAAGGCGGGCCAGCAAGGTTGCTAGGTAGGGAGGAAACAGGCCCCGATTTCTCCACAAATGCAGCCCCCAAACCGTGAGGTCGAGGGCCGCCGAAAGCCACGTCCGCTTGGCAGGGTCTAGACGCCCCGCCGGCCACAAGGCGTTGCTGAGGAAGGGAGGGAGGGAGGGGAAGGGAGAGGGGTGCGTCAAGGCCGCCGAAAGCCCGGGGGCAGGTCGGGCGGAACGACCGGAGCAGCGTCCGCGCGGCAAGAGGCACCAGCAGACGGCCCCAAGGGCCTAGGATGGCGAGGCTAGGTCGGGAGAGGCCGGAGGTCCTGGCGCCAGCCAGAGGTGCCTTTCCGCTCCCTCCCGAGGAACCCCTTCTGCACCGTTTCCGCAATGATCGGGACCCTGTCCGCGGCCCCAGGAGCCACGCGGAGGCGCCCCTCGTTTGCAGGCCCGCGGCACTAGCTCGGCTGTTGGGCAGGACCCCAAAGGTATTGGGAGAACCGGCTCTTTCTCCCAGCCCCAAATCCTGGCAGATTTCTAACCGGGGGTCGCGCGGGTGGTCGGCCACTTCTGCGCCGGCCTCCCTAAGAGTTGGAGCGCCCGACCCGATAAGCGGAGGAGGGTCAGTCTCCGGGGAACAGGAGCAGGACTGAGTCGAGACGTCCTAGGGAGGGAGGAACTGGCGGCCAGCGGGGGGCTAAGGGGCCTCTGGGAGGGCAGGTGGGGCTTCTGCAGCACTCCCGGGAGCGAAGGGCCGGAGGAGAGGCCCCCACTTGCTTCTCCCCGAGGGGCGGCGTCTGGGGGAGCACAGAAATGGCAGGGCTGCCAGGGGGCTGCTGCGTGACAGCGCCTGGCACGTCTTTCTCTGTTGGCACGTGCTGAGCCACCGCCACCCACTCGCCCACCGGGACACACACACACACACACACCGCTTGCGCTACCCTCCCCCCCAGTCTCGAGCTATTTCCAGCTCCGTTTCTATCACGTGCTCCACCAGCTGGGCGGGGGGAGAGCAGCAGATGGAAGGAGCCAAGCAAGAATGACACACACACACACACACACACACGTGTGTGTGTTTTGGGGGTCTTTTTGCCTCTCACTTTGACAAGGGTATTGGACAGGAGGGAGGCCGCTTCGCCTATTTGTTTCCAGGAATGGTGCTCATCGCAGCTGGCACGTCTCCTGAAATTTCTGCAGGGAACTTGAGGCAGAAGAGACCACAGGGAACTACTGAACTTACTTCTCCCGTCCACATCAGAGGTTCATCCACCCGAGCACTAGGCATGATGCGGGGGCGGGGGGCGGGAGAGCCACCCTCCCTGCCCACCAACATGGAGCCAACATGGAGGCTCTGTTGAGCTGGGATGACTAAGAGCCGCTGACAGAGCCCTCCTCCTCCTCCGTGGATTTGTCCTTTTTAAAGGACTCTTGCCACTGGTCGATCTCCCTGGCGGGGGCAGCGAGTTAAAGACTGACCCGCACGAAGCCGCACCTCCTTTGCCTCACCGCGCAGCCAAAGCCAGCCGATGCCAGAGGGGGACTGGCCTGTGTGGTCTGGGGGCTGCATTTCCCCACAACATTCCTGCTTTCATAAAAACCTCCCTCACCCCTGGGGAAAGCCGCCTCCTCGGGAGGAAGGAACTTCTCTGGAGTTAAAATGTTCTCTCTCCCCCACCCCCAACATGAAGGGCCCATAGGAAGGAAGCTCACCGATTCCCATCTCTCTCTCTCTCTCTCTCTCTCTGTCTCTCTCTCTCTCACACACACACACACTTATTCACATGCATGCCATTGCCACCCCTGCCAGAGAACCCAGGAGTCCTGACTCCTCTTTCCTGCCCCTCCCTATCTCTCCTGAACTGGCTTGCTGGCCAAGGGCAACCCCACCCCACCCTACCCCACCCCAGGCCAGATGGCTCAGGAGGGCAACACAAACAAGGCAGCACCTGGCTCTGCAAGAATGGGGCTCCCGCAGTGACAGGGGGCTGCACTCTCTGTCAGCCTGTTTCCCCTCTCTCTTTTCTCAGTTGGCAGCAGGCACCCTTCCTGTCATGTGCACCCATGCACGCACACACACACGAGTTCTGCCTGCTGCTCTTCTTACAAATCTGCCTGACCGTGGTTGGGAGGGATCACCATCTCCCTCCTGCCCCTCCCCTCACAGAGCTATAAACCATGCCTAATTAACCAGAAAGGATGTCTCATCATCATCATCATCATCTCCTCCTCAATGGCTTGGCTGCTGCCCGCCTGTGAGTCACAGGCTCAGCCTCCCACCCTGTGGAGACAGAGAGCTTGGCTCTAGGATCTTGCAACCCAGTCAGACACTGCAGCAGTGGCACCCCCAACTGGCCATGTTGGCACCCCTTCTTTTCAGGCACACACCCAACAAACAGGCTGCAGGGGAACCTCCAGACTGCCTTTAAAGCAAAAGCATTAAAAGCCACACACTAAAGACAGACTTAGGCTGGGCAGAATAGAATTGAATTCTTCTAGCGCAGAAGCACCTTCAGGCTCATAGAATCACAGAATAGCAGAGTTGGAAGGGGCCCATAAGGTAGGAATCCAACTTACAAGCATACCTGACAGGTGCCTGACCAGCTGCCTCTTGAAGGCCTCCAGTGTTGGAGAGGCCACCACCTCCCGAGGTCATTGGTCTCATTGTTCTACTGCTCTGATAGTCAGGAAGTTTTTCCTGATGTTCAGCCAAAATCAGCCTTCTTGTAACTTGAGCCTGTTATTCCGTGTCCTGTATTCTGGGGCAGTTGAGAAGAGATCCTGGCCCTCCTCTGTGTGACAACCTTTCAAGTACTTGAAGAGTGCTATCATATCTCCCCTCAGTCTTCCCTTCTCAAGGCTAAACACACCCAGCTCCAGTCCCCTCATTATCCTTGTTGCCCTCCAGTTTGTCTGCATCCTTCTTTAAGTGTGATGTCCAGAACTGGACACAGTACTCAAGATTAAGCCCAACCTGTTCCAAATAGAGGGGAACTAATAGTTTACACTGTTTGGAAACTATAACTCTGTTAATGCAGCCTAAAATAGTATTTGCCTTTTTTGCAGCCACATCACACTGTTCGCTCGTATTCAGCTTGTGATCAACAACAATTCCAAGATCCTTCTTGCATGTAGTATTGCTGAACCAAATATCTCCCATCTTATAACTGTGCATTTGGTTTCTTTTTCCTAAGTGTAGTACTTTGCATTTTTCCCTGTTAAATTTCATTCTGTTGTTTTCAGCCCTGTGCTCCAGCCTATCAAGATCCCTTTGAATTTTGTTTCTGTCTTCCAGGGTATTAGCTATCTCTCCAAATTTTGTATCATCTGCAAATTTCATAAGCATTCCATGCACCTCCTCATCCAAGTCATTAATGAAAATGTTGAAGAGTACTGGGCCCAGGACCGAGCTCTGTGGTACCCTACTTGTTACCTCCTTCCAGTTTCCCAGGGATTGATGTCAGGCTGACAGTCTGTGGTTTCCAGGTTCCTCCTTTTTGCCCTTTTTGAAGATTGGGACATTAGCCCTTCTCCAGTCATCTGGAACTTCACCCATCCTCCACGATTTCAGAAAGATAATAGACAGTGGTTCCAAGAGTTCTTCAGCCAGTTTCTTCAATACTCTAGGATGCAATTCATTGGGCCCTGGAGATATGAACTCGTTCAAAGTGATTGGGTATTCCTTGACCATTTGTCTATCAATCTCAAGCTGCAATCCTGCCCCTTCAACTTGTACTTCCAGTTTCCCAGGAGGGTCATAGACTCTGTTTTGGGAGAAGACTGAGCCAAAGTAGGAATTGAGCACTTCTGCCTTTTCTTTGTCATCTGTTATCATTTTGCCATCCTCATTGAGTAGCTGAACCACCATTTCTTTTCTCTGTCTTTTACTGTGGATGTACCTGAAGAAAGCTTTTTTGTTGATTTTGGCATCTCTTGCTAACTTCACCTCATTCACAGCTTTAGCCTTCCTGACGCCATCTCTGCAATTCTGTGCTACCTGTCTTTACTCTTCCTTTGTGGCCTGGCCTTCTTTCCACTTCCTGTAGGTGTCCTTTTTTTGTTTTCAGGTCATCTCTAAGCTTTCTGTGAAGCCACACTGGCTTCTACGGCTTCACCCTTTTTTCCTTGATGGAATTGTTTGCCATTTTGCCCTTAGAATTTTCTCTTTTATAAACTCCCATGCATCTTGGACTCCTTTTCTCATTAGGGTTGCTTGCCACGGAGCCTTACTTACCATTGTTCCAAATTTATTAAAATCGTCTTTCCTGAAGTCCAGGGTCCACGTATGGCTACTCTCAGCTTTTCTTTCCTTTAAAATCAAGAGCTCAAGGATTGCATCATCACTTTCCCCCAAAGTGGGAGAAACCAACCAAGACCTGTTTGTCATGATGGTCACAGGGAACCTGCATCCAAAGCCCACTTTCAACACACACGCCTCTTATGCTATAATCTTAAAGAAAATTTTTATAAAATGATGTACCGTTGGTACATGACTCCAGAAAAGTTGTCAAAAATGTATAGTAATGTTTCTAATGTTTGTTGGAAATGTAAACAACAAGAAGGATCATTTTATCATATGTGGTGGTTATGTAAAAAGGCAAAATCATTTTGGGCACAGATAGGTAGGAAGATGCAAAAAATTCTAAAGATAAATATTCAGTCAAAACCAGAATTTTTTTTATTGGGTTTTATGGATAAACAAATAGAAAAGAAATATGGAAGAATAATATTATATATGATTACGGCAGCAAGATTATTATATGCACAAAAGTGGAAAATGGAATCAACACCAACAATGGAAGAATGGTTATTGAAATTAATGGACTTAGTAGAAATGGATAAATTGACATGTTTACTTAGAGAAAAATCGACAGATACATTTCTTAAGGAATGGAAACCTCTCTTAGACTTTTTGTTGAAAGATCAAAATAAAATGATGATACTGGGATTTGACGATTAATTAAGACAGCCTATGGAGAAAAGGGACTCTGTATGTATACATTAAGGGACAGGTTTGATGTATATTATATACTTATAGCTGATCTGCGACAAATCGGAAGTCAACTATTTTATTTTCATTTTTTGTTGATGTATTGTTATGTCTTTTTGACTTTGTTTTGTTTGTTTTTGGAAAAATTTGAATAAAAATTATTAAAAAAAAAAAAAAACACGCCTCTTAGTCTAGCACCTCACTGACTAGAAAGTGCTGCCAGCCAAGTGCGGACAACGCTGAGCTAGCTGAACCAGTGGCCTGACCTGGTGTAATACGGCTCTCTCCATTTCCCTTCCAAATCCATCAATGTGGATGGCTTTACAAGCGGATTAGACACATTCATGGAGGAATAGGCTATCAGTGGCTACTAGCCAGGATGGCTGTTCTCTGCCTCCATAGAAAGAGGCAGCGTGCTTCCAAATGCCACTTTCTGGAAATGGCAGGAGGGGAGAGTCCTCTTGCGCTCCAGTCCTGCTGCTTGTGGACTTCCCATAATGGGCATCCGGTTGGCCACTGTGAGAACAGGATATGCTGGACTAGACAGGCCCTTTTTGGCCTGATCCCGCCAGCTCTGCTTACCTTCTTATGTTCCTGTGGTGGAAAAGAGTCCTCTGTGCCTGAGATACTGGAGAGCTGCTGCCAGTCAGAGCAGACTCCAGATGCAGAGTCTGCCCTGGTATAAGGCAGCTCCATTAGCTGCACCAGCTGCACCTTCCGGAGCTTCCTGACATCCACTGCCATCCCACATGTCAACAAACCACCCCCACCTCACCTCTGATGACAATGCAGAGTCTACACGTGGCAAGTCGCAGTGGGGTAAGGTGTCCGACTCCAGAGCAGCCCTACTCAGTCAGCTGGGGATGGATGAAGTGCATCCTGCTCTGGGTTCTGCAGCTGACCCACACATCTTTCTTCCTTGGGCCTTGCGGGGAGGAAGGGCGGGATATAAATAAAATGAATAAATAAAATACATCAAGTGAAGCTGTTAAGACTGAACCAATATCCTCTGTGGGTTAGGGAAAGGGGGCCCTCAACAGCTAGATCAGAAGTAAATGGGACCACCCACAAATCACCAGGCAAAATAGTGCCCCAAGATTGGGTCAGTAGGTCTTGCACTTGCACACCAGACTCAGCGCTGCAACCTCTTTTGGATCAGCAGTCTCCCCCCCCGCCCCCCCGCCCCCCCCATTATGGTGCACAGCACCAGAGACTACCCCGTCACTACATAAGGCTCAGAACCTCTCCTGTTACAAATTAGGGCAGGGGGTTCTGTGCTGGGTCCAGCAAATGGATCCCTCCTTGTGGAGTCTGCCTTTCATCTCTGCTCCAGAAACGTAGACTGCCTGCAGGCCTCTGTCTCATTGCTTTTGATTCCTCAGGGAGAGCTTTTTAATGCCAGAAATAATCTTCACAGGCATTTGTTATTCTCGATGGGTGAAAAATCACAGCTTATTTGTTGACAAAGAAGTGCTGGGCTCTGGTGAGGCAATCTGTCTTCCCCACCCCACCCCATCCTGAACATCCACCCACTTTGGTGCTCTGCAGGGCACAACAGAGCACAGCAAAGGTTCAGAGGGGCAGGCAGGCAGAGACACAACCCCATCAGGAAAAGAGCGCCATGTGTGTCTGGGCGGCTTCAGGGCTGGAAAGTGGATTAGTGTTTGACAAGTGCCCAAGGTTGGGTTGATGGCCAGTGGAAGGATGTGAGGATGAGGAATGGGAGGCGGGCAGGGGCCTCAGAGGAACATATAGTCTGCCTTACACCAAGAGGGCCCATCTCTGGGCTCTCCAGGGGTCCAGACAAGGAGTCTTTCACAGGCCCCCTGGAGAGGCCGCCAGAGACTGAGCGTGCAATCCGGGGCGGAAGGGGCCTCCCTGGAGCTACGGCACTTTCCTTCTGTTTCGAGCCTGGAGTGAGTTTGGGGCCCCCAGAGGGAGGAGGCAGAAGCTCTGGCTGCTCTGGGGAGGTCACTGAGTCCTCGCAGCCAATGGAGCTGGGCTGCATATTGTCTCCCCTGACTGGCAGGGACCCTCTGGGGTTCAGGCAGGAGTCACTTGCTCAGCCCAGCCCAGCCTGGCAATGCCATTGGGGGTGGAACCTGATGCCTCCTGGAGACAAGACAGGTGCTCTGCCCCTGCTATGGTGATGGGCCTGGGAGGGGCTGTTTCCTGAAACAAAGGGAGAGAAAGGGGGAGGGCAGGAGGGCAGGATGGGTGGGTAGAGACAGGGAGGGCTTTCAGGGCAGCTGGGTGGGCAGAGTCTCCCTGTGCAGAAGGAGGAAGGAGAGCAAGGAACAGGCTTGCTTAGGAGAGGCAAATGCTTCTGAGGGTGAGGCAGCCTCACCTCACGTGGTGTGACAAGAAGGGGGGGGCAGGAACTTGCATCCAGCTGGTGCAGCAAGGCTTTCCAATGTGCTGGCCCTAGCAAGTGGGGGGCAGGGAAGGGGGCACTATTGGGGTTCCACTCGAGGCCACAACATGTATTGGGTGATGCTGGAGAGGTTAAAGGATGGCGAGGAGGTGGACACAGATGCATGTGCTGCAGGTGAACTGAGGAGGAGGAGGAGGCTACGCAGGGGGGGCAAGGAGAAGTGTCCCGAGGAGTGATCAAGGCCGGGGAGAGGCAGGCCCACCAGAGCCAAGGACTTGAAGGGCAACATTCTTCTCTCAGCACTCCTTGGAGATTTCCACACCCAGTGTCAAAGTCACCACTAACCCCCTGGATTGTAAGAAGTCATTGCAAGACCAGTGGCTCATGGCATGCTACAATTCAAGGCTTTCAGAGGAGAATGAAGAGGCAGCAGATCACAACGTCACAGCCCCAAGAGGGAAGCAACAGCCAGCAGCAGCCACCCACTTCCTGGCTCTCAGGGGCCTTCTCCTTGAGCCAGAGGGGCTAATTGGGAACAGTGGTTTGGCCACACTCAGCAGACGGTCCAGCTGGCATCCTTTTCTGGGCCCATTTTTATGTGGAGGGAGGGAAATGCCCCCCTCTGGAATCAGCCACCTGAAGCAAAGGCTTCTTGCTGCTCTTCGCCAAGACTGGCCCAAGTGCAGCTCCAGAAAAGGCAGGGCCATATTTGACCCAAGTGCAGCAGGGAAGGAAGACTAACCCACTTGGGCGCCCTAGGAATGTCCATGAGGGGGGGCTACATTCACCCTCTTACCTCCACACCCCTCTGCCAGACCTCCCAGGTGTCTGGGCACGGGGTCCTCACAAAGTCCACGAGGGTGGTCAGTGTCTGGAGTCTTCCTTCAGAGACCCACCAACCCACCTGGCACAGCCTACAAGCTAGTAAACGGCTGCTGTGTGTTTGTCTGGGTTTCCATTCCAGGGTGGTGGTCTTTGGGGGGACGAGAGGGGAGGAGTAGGACACATAGATAATTACTAAGGAGCAGGAGGAAAGCTGAAGCTTACGGAGGAGTGAGGAGACCTGGCAGAAGCAAAGGAAGCAGAGGACGTAAATGGCTGCCACTCCTTTCCGCCCCCCCTCCTCTCACTCCCATCTGTCCATCCACCCACTGGATCTGGCCAAGCATGAAATTGAATCCTGCAGCCTCTGCCAAGGAGGGCTGCCCTCCTGCTCTGTGGGCCTAGCCCCCCATTCCATTTCTCAAGCCATGCCCCCCCAGTCTGGGCCACTTTCTCTCCAATCCTGCGACTTAAGGGAGAAGGGGAGACCCCAGACTCCAGCCCTGGTTTACACCAAGCAGGGATCCAGCCCTTTTGATTCATTCACACAATCAGAGGCTCCTGCTGCAAGAGTGACTCACTCACCAGGCATCAATCTAAGCTCTGACAGCCCGGAAATCCGGCATTAGCCCCGGGAGGGAGCGACTAATTTACTGGTAGAAAGGATGGAAAATGGCAGAGGAGGGGGTGACGGGGGGGGCATGCAAATGGCTGTGTGTACTCTGTGTACTCAAACAGAAGATGGGGGGTAAGGGACAAATGGGCAGGCTGTTCACATCATCCCCACCCTCGGATCCCAGAGCAGGATCCCACATTGCCCTCTGCATGAGCTCAAATCTCCTAGCCCTCACTGTCCACTCACTTGCCCTTCTCATCTCTCACAAGCCCAAGTCCTCCACTGTTCTCTGTGGTCTTTCCGGCCCTTTCTTCCTGGCTCAAACCTTCTTGTTGGAGAATTAGCAGCTATGCCTTGTGTTAGCAGAGGGTCTCCATTGGCCAGGGGGGCAGGGAGGGAGGGAGAGGACCCCAGCCTGCGGAGTTGAGTGTCAAAGTGGGAATGAACTTTTGCGTCTGAAAAAGTGGGTGGTGAACGTGCAGTTTGCAGGCATTGCAAAGTCCAAAAAACAAGGACCTACATTCCTAACCTTATGGATATTACCCTCACATATACACCAAGGAGGTCTGAAATGGCAGAGCCTGACCAGGAATGAGACCTTGGGCATATAGTGGATAGCCTGATGCATAGTTAACCTCCACAAGAGGCAGTCATGGCCACCAGCTTGGATAGCTTTAAAAGAGGATTACACATATTCATGGTGGACAAGGCTATCAGCGGCTACCAACCATGATGGCTATGATCTGCCTCCACAGTCAGATTTTATTATCATTGTTTTCAGATTTTTAATGTCTAATGTATTTGTATGTCTATTTTGTACGTTGCCCAGAGTGGCTGGATATCCAGCCAGATGGGAGACTAAATAAATTCAATAAATAAATAAATAAATAGTCAAAGGTGGTATGCTTCCAAATACTTGAAACTGCAGGATGGGAAGAGTGCTTTTTGCACTCAGGTGCTGCTTGCAAGCTTCCCATGAGCAATGGGTTGGCCACACTGTTCACTGTGAGAACAGGATATACTGGACTCAATGGGCCCCCTTTCGCCTGATCCAGCAGGAAATTCTTATCTTCTTATGTCAACCCAATGGAATTCACTCCCACAAGAAGCAGATGGCCACCAGCCTGGATGGCTTCAAAAGATGAGATAAATTCTAGGGCAGTGTTCCTCAACTTTGGATCCCCAGATGTTGCTGGACTACAACTCCCTTGAACCCTTGACCAGTAGCTAAGCTAGCTAGGGATTATGGGAGTTGCAGGCCAAGAACATCTGGGGACCCAAGGTTGAAGAACAGCATTCTAGAAGACTGTCTGGAGATTAGGGATACCAGGTGAGTGCGTAGGTGGGTGGGATTGCCCTCATGTCCTGGTCAGCCACCGTGGAAATCAGGGTGTTGGACCTTGGTCTGATCCAGCAGGGCTCTTCTCGCAGGATGGCAACACAAGTTTCTGTTGCATTGCTGCATGTGTGTGCGCGTACATGTGGAATGTCTGGTTTCATAAATCCAGCAGTGCCACTGATAACAACCACATCTCTCCAAGGGAGCAGCCATTCAGCAGGAACTGGTTTCACACCTACATTTCAGCAGAAAGAAAGATCTGCTTGAAAACATCCTCCTTAATGTTGAAAGTTCAGCACTGAAGTTTACCAATTATTTTATCTGTGTTTGGTATCCAGAGTCTTTTATAACTTTTTCTGGTTCCAATATTTGATGTTACTTGACAATTAGCATACAAATGATGTCCCAGTTTGGATGGTTTATTGTAGCTGAAATCTGCCCAAACCCAAGAGAATCTAGAGCTTTGCCCAGAAATCTAAAAGGACTCTGAAATAATCGTCCATGTATTTGTGAGTGTTAATTTCAGCTCTAAATCAGATGAACAGAGAATTCCTGCAGCTTGTTGGGGAATGGGGGTGCCTGGAATAGGACAAAGAGACCCCCCTGAACCCCCTTGGTTGTGTGAACACAGAAAGATGAAATGTGGCTTCAGGGACAGAGCCACCTTCCTACAGCAGAGGTCAGCTGCAACGGGGGGTAGCCACCCTCCCTTTGATGCCTACCCCAGCACTGAGCAGCCCAGGGTTCCACCAAATCCTGAAACTGCAGCACCAGGAGTATGGGCCAAAACGGATCCCCTCATTGCAGCAAAATACAAATGATGATGCTTGGGGGGGGGGAGCGAGAAGCAGCTTTGCAGGATCCCAAGAAGCAGAGGAAGTGGGGTGTGCCCCAGAGCATCACCCCCATGCTGAGCTGCCTCTCCCTCGCCCATGGTGTGGGCTCTTTGACTAATGCAGCCACAGCAGAAGACACAGCAGCGCGCCCTCCCCAATTCAGAAGGGGCGTGAAGGACGCAGAGGACTGCGGAGAGTATGAGGGTGACTCATTGCCCCTCCCCTCCCCCCAGGACCCATGGCACTCCCCACACACACATATAAAGGGTGTGTGCGTGGGGGTGGGGAGATAGAATGGCGCTTCTTATTCTGGGAACCAAGAAGATCCCCGTCTAGGGATGGAGGGCAGGATTGAACAGGGTGGCAGCGGCGAGGTATGCGTGTCTGTGGAGGGCACTCTGTGCATGAATGGGAGACACTGCTGCGAGAGGGGACGGGAAGGAGAGAGGGAGGGGAGAATGGAGCCCCAGGGTCGTCGGGAGACAGAGCCATGGCGGAGGTGGAAAGGAAAGTCCACGCGCGGGCATCGCCGCCGCTGTCGCCACACCACCACCTGCTTTGCATTCAGGAGAAAAGCGCTCCCGACAGGCGCCTGCCGCAGAGACAAAGGGTACTCGGGCCGGCGCAGAGAAGGAGCCGCGCGCCGAGGTCCGCGTGCGTGCGCGCGCTTGCAGAAAGACGGCGAGGACTCAAGGCGGAGCACACGCCTGAAAGCGCGCTCCTCGCTGGGCTCCTTGCGCGCCCGCGCGCCCACAACCCACAGGTAGAGCCCTCCCCCGCGCACCGGTCCTAACAAAGAGGGTGGGATGAAGAGCGAGCGAGCAATTCTCCGCCTCTCTAACTGGAACCCGGAAAGGCCCCCAAAGCCAAGGATCCACGCCAGCCACAGGCGACGGGGAAGCCTCGTAAAGGCCCCTGGAGCCGAGGCTTCCTCGGTGTCTCCTCAGGCTCCGTCTCCCTTCTCCCATCCATTCAGAACCCCTTTCTCCTTCTCCTTTTTCAGCCATTCATTCATTCATTCATTCACCCACTCCACTCCGTTCCATTCATTCCTTCATTCATCCATTCACTCACTCACAGGGCTTTCTCACATTCCGCGCAGGCGCGGGGCTCCCCTCCAATCGTGCTCGAATTTTATGAATGAACACTGACGTCAATGGAGCCCCCCACGTGGCCCTGGCTGGTGGTACAAAAGCAGCAGCCCAACCCAGCCGCTGTCCAAGGTGCTGAACGCCAGCGAGCCGAGCCGTGCCAGCCGAGCGAGCGGCGCCGGACAGGCAGCGGCAGACGGGAGACCGACTAGGGGTGGGTGGGCGCCGGCGAGCCCCCTGGCCGGCGCAGTTGCCACGGAGCCGGTAACACGTCCCCCTCCCTGTAAAATCACGCGCAGGCACAGAGGGGTGGGGCACCCCTCCCCGCGAACGGAGCGGAGGAAGGCAGCGGGGGCGTCTTGAGGAAGGTGGGGCGCTGCTCGGGCGGGGGAGGGGGAGCCGGCTGTTGCGAGGCGACGGCGGAGAGCCGGAGCGATGTCTGGCTGGCAGGAGGGCGTCCGCGCTTCGCCGGGCGGCCGAGATGGGGGGTGCAGGGCGGTCCCCTGTAGCGGTTCCCGGAGAGGGACGGGCGTCTTCCGCCAGCAAGAGAGCGGAGGAAGAGGGAACCCCGTCCGCGGGAGGAGGAGAGCGGGACGATCTCGGCCGCTTCGGGAAATGGCCGGTAGATGGACGCGGGGGGAGAGCTCCCGTCACCTGGGTGGTGTGAAACGCGCGTGGGCAGCCCCGAATACTCGCTTCTGGCAAAGAATCCGGAGGGCCAAGAAAGACGGAGCGGCCCCGCTAGAGAAGGAAACGCACGGCGGTCCCTCAAGAAGAACGGGGTGGAATTAGGTGTCGCCTCGCAGGGCTCTCCCGAACAAGGCGAATGTTTTTCGTGGGGGGGAGGGAGACTGTGAGCGTGTTTGATACTGCTTTTTTTAAAAAGAGAAATTTGGGGTGTTGGGAAGGGTCTCTTAAGATTGTGATGGAGCCAAATTATGTAGAGGGGCTGAAAATGGGCCCCTTTCGGGGGCCAGCGAAGGTCTTAGCCGGAAGAGGGCGAGGCCGCGGCGTCGAGGCTGCCAGTCACTGTCTCCCCTGCATGTGTGGGTGGTGGGTGTGGGGACTGCAGAGGGGGGGGGGAGCGCGCAGGTTTTCCGCCCTTGTTCTGATGGAGGAAGGTGGCACTCGGCCACCAGGAACCAGTCTGGCCAGTGAGTCACAGCCGTGACTTAACTGGGAAAGCAAAGGTGGGCTGTGAGAGAGGCGGGGGCGTCTTTGTTCTAAAATAACTCTATGTGTGTGGTGGGAGGGAGGGGAGAGAAAGATCTCACTGTCACTAGAAAGGAAGCCTCTGGGGTGAAAGAGAACCGCAGCTGATGAAATGAGGATGAGGGTGTGTTTGTGCCCCATTAGGGACGCTCAATGATGAAAACCCCAGATGTGGCTATAAAAGGACCCCACCAACCCCTCTTCCACCACGGGATTCAGACAGCAGAACCTTCCTGCCCCCCACAATATGGGGAATCATCTTGGGCTGGTGGAATAATGACAGTAATAAAACTATTGATTTAAAATTCATTCCAAACAAACAGCAGCCCCTCCCCCCACTGAAAATACCCAGCTGAGAATGCAAGAATCTAACAGGGTATCAGATGATTGTCCTGCCAAGGGAAGGGGGGTGCAGGGGGGGAGTTTGCCAGGAGCTCTCCCTCCCTCCGCTGTTGGGGTTGGGATGAGTGGGGCAGGTGAGCAGGAGTGGACTATTCTCCACACGTTTTGGCAACCCCACAGAGTTGAAAAACTGCACAGGGAGGGAGCATGGAGTTTTCCCCTACCAGTCCCTGCGAGTACGTATGCGCATGAAAGACAATTTGTCAGAAGCAGCTGTGTACGTACAGCCTGCTGGCAGGCAGACAACCCTACGACGAGAGTATGATCCAGGAATTCGGCTGTAATGCACGGAATTGTCAGTGAGCCCATTTTGAATGCACAGTACAGAATGTGCCACTTCACAACTGTGCAGGCAGCTGGCAGGAATCACTCCGGCAAACAGCACATCACAGCTGGGTGGTGGGGTGGGAAGGGGCAAGGCAAGTGTGTCGCAATGAAAATGAGTTGTGAAGAGTCCCAGGCCCCATTTTAGCGAGGGCTGGGCCCCTGCAAATGTCACGTTCTAAGAAGGGGCACATAATGAAAGAGAACTCACACCAGTTTCCATCATCTCCGGGGGGGGGGGATTTAGAAGTTGCCCGGCTTGTGGGTCCAGGTACCTTTCCCCAGGGTTAGGGGGATTGTGGGGGAGATTTTGGCTCTTCCGTGTGTGTGTGTGTGTGTGTGTGTGTGTGTGTGAGAGAGAGAGAGAGAGAGAGAGAGAGAGAGAGTATGAGAGAGAGAGAGAGAGAGAGAGAGAGAGAGAGAGAGAGAGAGAGAGAGAGAGAGATGTATATGTGTGTGTGTGTATATATGAGAGAGAATGTGGAGGGCTCATTCTTCAGCAAGCTCTGATCAGGCATTCCTTTTTGTCCCTGCACAGCCCCTCCATCCTCGAGGCAGGATGCTTCGGCCCCAATCCCTGCACAGAGCAGCCTGTCTCCTCTCTCTTTGCCTCCTGGTGCAGTGCCACCTCCCTGCTGCTGATGCTGTCCCCCTTTCCCTTGAGGAGGAGGAGGCCCACCCAGGCAACACTTTCCTCAAGGCTGAAAACATGCCAGCCAGCAGCATCCGGGTTCACTCCCTCCCAGGGACCAGCCCAGGTGCAGAAGACCAGAATGACAGCCATGAAGGTGACCTCTTCCAAGACGTGGACCCCAAGGCCTTGGCTGCCATCCTCCTGCAAGCACTTCAGATCCAGCCCAGCAAACCCAGCGAGCGGCACCTTAACCCCGAGCCCAGCGCCAATGAGGAGCAGGTCCCTAGTGAGACCATGAGTTCTGACGTGCAGCAGCCAGAGAAGGAGGAGGGCTGGAAAGCCAGCAAAGATGGAGGCCAACCAGAGGAGGAGGAGGAAGAAAAAGAGGCAAAAGCTGAAGAAAGAAATTTTGGCCAGCAGGAGTTGGAGACGCTCAAGTCCATGCTGGAGGAACTGCAACAGTACAGCTCCACCACCAAGAGGGAGGTGTCCTCCCAGGGCTACCAAGCAGCTGGCCCCGAAAGCCCCCGGAATGATGTGCTGAAGGAGCTGGAAGAGTATGAGCAGCTGAAGGTCAACACTAAGCGCAAGGCTCCCCCGAGTGAGCCCTGGGCAGGGGCCAGGAAACTGAGGCAGCAGCAGCACCTGGAGCACCAGCTCCTGCAGAGGCGCTACGAGGAGCTGGCTGAGAGCCGCAAGCAGGCAGAGGAGGCTCGCAGGGCCGCGGCGGAGGAGGAGCGCCTTGCAGATATGGCCTCAGACCTGCTGCTGCAGTACCTGCTGAAGGATGGGGAGGAGGGGGAGGAGGAACAGCAAGGCGCCAATGCCCAGGAGCGGTCCGAGGAGGAAGAGGGCGCGAAAGGCAGCTCCCTCCTCTTTGAGGATGAGGAGGGCAACGTGGCCGAAGACAAGCGGTCCAATGAGGCCCCGGAGGAGGAGGAGGAGGGCGGCGAGGACGACATAGACCCCAACACAATCGACCGGCTGATCGAACTCTCCAGCAAACTTCACCTGCCGGCTGATGATGTCATAGACATCATTAACAATGTTGAGAAGAAGAAGGAGGAGGTGCCAGAGCCCAGCACCACCACCACCAAGGGCAAGTTGTCAGTGGCAGCACCGTGGAACAAGCCCCCAAAGAGCCCTTCCTATGGCCCCTATTACCAAGACACATGGCCGGCCCCCAACCCATACTACCCTCCAGCCTACAAGCCCTACCACCACCTCCCCAAGCAGAATGAGGCAGCCTGGAATGAAGTCTTGAAAGGAGATGAATATCCCGCACCCAAATGGTACCGAGCCAGGCCTAGTGGCCGCAGCACCACCACCAACAAGATCTCCAATTACATCAAGCCCTGGACTTTCCAGCCTCCAGCCCACCACCGCTACCACCCTCTTCCCGGTCCCATTGTGCCAAGAGACGAATATTATGACGACAGCGAAGCCCACGATGAGGAACTGGAGAACTACATTGAGAGTGTGCTGATGAAGCATCCCAAAGTTTTCCAGTAAAAGCGACAGAAGCTGTCTCCCTTCCCACTCCTGTCCCCACCCAAAGAAACTTGGTCATTCACAGTGTATCTGACATAAATTCAGGTTCTTGCATGAGTCAGGAGAACAAAGTCTCCCCACCTAGAGAGAGGTCCCCACGGAGGACATCGGGTTGCAATCTTTTTTTCTCAACCCGTTACCTGGATGACAAACCTTCCCCCACTCCCCATCAACACGCATCTCATAGATGGCTGCCCTCCTGGTTGTAGAAGAAAAGCTGCGACACACACCATGGGTGTGGAGCATTAAGAGGAACATCTTTTTCTCTGCAATGAGTCAAAATGAACCGTTTCGTACCCACACAGCACCCGCTACCCACTGGCACCAGTTGTTTGAACAAACAGGTATCAACAGGCCTTAGTCACAATGGAGCCATGCAAGGCCACAAATACTCAGCCTGACCTCTTCCCAGGGGCAATCTCAAAACAAGCATTCCAGGTGCAGCACTGCAAACTCTTAGAGGCGTTCAATTAAAACCACCATCACCACCACCTGGATCCGTTCTGTCCCCCTTCTGCAACCCTCAAGAAATCACAGTGTTATAGCACACTTAGAGAGGAGTCTCAGCAAAAATGGAGTGGGGAAGGGTGAATGTGGAAGTGGGCCACACACCCCAAGTTGTGTGTGATAATGAAGGCCACTGGCTGGTGTTGAATGTGAAACCCCAAAACTCCTAACTCACCTGCCCTTTCTCACCCCAACTCAGAATCACTTGCCTTTTCCCCTTTGTGAAGTCAGCATTGTTAGTTTAAATCACAAGACCCTCCAGAGGATCTTATCCTGCAACATGCATGGAGCAGCCGCAGGTGGTTAATTCTAACAAAGCCTAGACTGTGAGGGCTACAAAATCTCTGCACAGTTGCTGGAGACAGAAATAACATTTGTACATTATCTGTACCTTGAAGGCCAAAGAGAAGAACAGCAGAAGCTGCCTCAGGGTCAGATGCTCCTTTAAACAACACCCCTTCGATGGGGTCCAAACAGGACAGGGCCTTCAGCAGCTGCCCGTATCTTAGCAAACGTGAAGAGAACGTCACAGGGTAAAAGAATGAACCCAGAAGCCATGCAGAAGTGCTGCTCCTCCGCTTCCTGGCTCCAACTCCATCCAAAACAAAGGCTGGTGGAAATTCAGGACTGTCTAGGGACCCACAAGGGGGAATCCTTTACTTTTAAATAACGCAAGGAGGCAAGGATACAAATTAATCCAGTTTACTTTGTGAGAAGTTTACAAATCCTCCAGTCCAGACCAAATTTCCCTCTGCTGAATAGGCAAAGGAATCTGAAGAACAGGGCAGGAGGCAAAACAACATTTTAAGCAGATATTTAAAACTTCCCTTTTTTAAAAAAGGGGTAGGAAATGAACCACTGCAAAACACAGGAGCATTCTCTCCAGCCCCTGGTGGTAGATTTCAGCTCTGGTTTAAGCAGCCGGGTCTTGTTGAGTCTTAGGCCATCTTAAATCCAAAAGAGGCCCTGCCCAAGGCAAGCCTTTCATCACAAAAGTCACACTTCTCCCTCAAGCTGACTCTCCTCCAGAGAGTGTCTCTCACCTTGGAGAACTTGGCTGGTGGCTCCCCACTAGGGACAGAACCAAGGCAGCAGAAAGAGAAAGATTCTTTACCAAACTGCCTTACACCTTTATCTTCACTCCGAGTCATTCAGTCCAGCCATTAGCACCCATGTTTGGGGTACCTTGAGCTCCTCGCTAGCATCCCACACCCAGAAACAAGTGGCCCTCCAAGGGGCAGGGTGGGGAGGTGGGGGTTGAGCATGCCGCGTGACACCTACTTGTGTAAGTTCATAACCATCCAAAGCTGCATCTAAGGGGTCCACCAAGGTGGACGCTGGAAGGCAAGACCAGGGGGTGGAGAAGGAAGCAGTTTGCACGTGTTCAGAAAACCTTCCGCTGGCATCAGTCCTAGAGTGTGCGAATTTCTTCGCTTTGTGGCGTCCAGTCCTGTAAAAAAAAAAAAGTTGTTTTGATGTCCTGATCCATTTTGTTGTACTTGAAATAAAACACATTTGGCCTGTTGTAAATAGCATGTGGAATTCCTAGTTTTGCTATAAAATAAAAGCAACTATTTTATTATGAGTTATTCTCATTATTTACAGATCTGGTGGGTGAGAACAGCCTCCATCTTCTCCAAACCCCACAAGATCTGGGGGCTCCGAATTCAAAAACCTATGAGGTTTGGGGGGGGTGCATGAGGAGGGGTTTTTTTGTGGTGGCGGCACTAAGGATATGGAATGCCTCATCCTCCAAGGTGCCTCTTCATCATATCAATTTCAACATCAGGTTAAGATGCACCTTTTTGCAAAAGCACTTAGTGGGGTGGGGGGATGAAATCAGAATGTCCCTCCCCCCCCAGCCACGGTTGCTCCTGACATGGTTTAATTGATGATCTAGTAGGGTTTATGTATTACAATGTTTTCTTGTACTGAGCTTTGTATGCAATCAAACCACATGGCAAAAGGCCATATTGAAATGCCAATCTATAAATAAATACATACATAAATCAATATCTTCCCTCCTCCGCACCCGCAGCAGAGGCATTAGCAGAGCGCTGTCAGTTGTGGGGAGGGAGCAGGGTTCAGCAAGTTCTGGCTCCAGAATCTGACTCCAGTGTCTGGAGCCCTGGAACATGTGAACTCACAAAAGTGGCCTCTGAGCATGCGCAGATTGACAACTCAGCCAACCCCCACACATGAGGAAGAACAACAAAATGAGCCTTGTGCCTCCCTGAAGACCAACAAAGTCGTTAGAGCAGTTTTCCTGGACGGCATCAGATGCATAAACTGTGGTCCTGAGTTACACAAGTTTTTTTTTGGGGGGGGGGTGAACAGCGAGGTCAAAGGGAAATGAAATGCAGCGTTTCCAGCCAGCCATGTGCAGATACACACCTTCAAGCCCAGGTGACGCTTCGTGCGTCCGAGGAAGCCGAATGGACTCCACACAAGCTTGTGCCAAAATCAACGTGTCGGTCTTTGGGGGCCCAGAAAGACCCTCCTCACGTCGTGGTTTGCGCTGCCGGAGACTCGTGAGCTGCAGCCCCTCCGGAAACCCTCTGGGGGCTGGGTTAAACCTCAGGGCTCCTCGGAGGTCGCAGCGATGCCGCCTTCCGAGGCGCTCTGCACCGAGTTGAGCGCAACCAGGAGGCGCCCTCGCAACTTGCTGGCCTGCTGAATTTGACCCTCCGGCGGCACCGCGATTTCCGCGGCTCCCGAAGCCGGCCCGAGTGAAGCCCTGCTCGTCCCCAGCGAGCAGGCCGCCGTCCCTCGGGGGCTCCACGAGGGCTGCAAAGACCCAGGAGAAGCCCCACCCCGGCCAAGCACCGTCTCTCAACTAAGGAGCGGCAGGAAACTTTCCGAGCGGCAGCTCCGCTTGCATCCGGCCGGCCCCGGCGGGGCTCGGCCGTGGCCAAGACAAAGGCGCATTCCGGCCAGGGCCTCTCCCCTCGCGCCCGGGCCCGCCCCACGCCCCGCCCCACCCTCCGGCCTGGAGCACCTCGAGGAAGAGGAACCCCCTCCCCCTTCTCAGTTATTTTGGGATTGCAGGCGGCAGCTACACGGAGGGTGGGAAAGAACGGAGGTGCCAGTGACTCCCCGCGGCCAGCCCCTCTTCTGCGGGCGAGGAGCAAGGGCTTCAGAAGGCCCGCGGCTAGATCTGGCGCAAGGGGGCTGAGCGCATCGGCACCCCTCCGCGCAGCCGGTCTTCAGGACCACCGTCCTCCTCCGCCCCCTCCCGCGGCAGCTGCCTTGAGGAAGGTCAGGGTCCTTTGCCGTCCTTAGGGCAGGCGCGCCTGACCCGACAGCCCCCGCCCCGCTCGTTTCTTTGGTCCGGACTGGCTGGGTGCGCGGCGGGTTAGAGGCCAAGGAGGTGAGATGGAGGCGGGAGGACCCCCCCAGACACACACGGCCTAGCAGAGGTAGCGAGGGGAGCACAGCAGGTCACTGGGGAGAAGGAAAGGGCCCTTCAGACTGTTCCTTGCGGGCTGCATCCAGGTTCAATGGGCTCCTAAGCCCCCGCCGAAGTCTGCGGTGCGTGCGCCATTAGCCCTCCCCTTCCAGCCCAGAAGGGGGCCTGCAGGTTCCCCGTGGAGGAAATAAAGCCGGATGGAGCCAAGGAGAGCGCGCGCACCCCACTCCCGACCAGGAGACAGAGGTTCAAATCCCCGCTCGGCGACTTTGGCACCAGCCAACCTCACAGGGTTGTCGCAACAGGTGAGGAGAGCCACTGTACGTTCATTGGAAGAAAGGCAGGACCCAAACATAGTTCAGACCGGAAGGGCCTCTCTCTCTCTCTCTGCACAGGAGCTGCCTGCTTCCCAGTAGCTGAAAGCCCTACCCCACCCCCCAAAATCCCTAAGCACTGCAGAGGGGCAGGAATCCAAGAACAGCCACCTGTAATAGGCATAGAGGCGGGGGGTGCATCCTCTCTTCATCTTCTAGCCACAGCCAGACTTATTTGCTACAAGCAACAGCTTTAGCCACAAAAGTAAAACTTCAGCAAGTGGAAGACTAGGCCAGACCTCCTTTGCTGGTCCTGGAGATGCAAGACCTACCAAATGCTTGTGGCTTATTTTAATCCATTTCAGTATGAAAACTAAGCACTCCTCACTGCTATTACATTTTTTTTCTCTTCTGTACCATTTTGGGTGCATGATGCAAAGGTCTAGAAAGAGCAGTGATGGGCCAGGGAAGACTTTCTCCACCAAAGTGGGTGTGATGCTCCTCCTCTGGGGGGGCTCCTCCTTCCCCCCTCCCCTGCAGCCAAAGAGCCCAGCACTACAAGGCCTTTTGCTCCAGCTGAATCAACCTCCCTCTGTCCCTCCCTGCGGCCGTAAGAGGTGGCCAAGCCAGGCTGTGCAAGGTACACTGAACAGGACGGCCTCTCTCCATTACTCAGACTGTCAAGTGTGGTAGAGGTTAGAGGGCTGGGCATGGGCACAGGGGCACCTGGGGAGCCCTTGGCTATGAGTGGGTGAGGAGGGATGGCTGTTACCTCCTTCTCCTTTGCAAAGTACAGAGCTGGAGGAGGAGGCTGGGAAAGCACCCTGCTTGGTCACTTTCTCGGTCAGCTCCAAGTGGCTTGTAAGGCTCAGGTTAATTCCCTTGGGAAAGTTTAGGATGTGTGTGCGTTCACTTTGCCTTTCTGGCTCCAGGGTGAGGCTGAACCCATGGCACTCACTCAAAAATCCAAAACAAATGTTGGCAACCTCTGGACTTCAAATCCCGCAAATGTTGAGGCCTGGACTCAAAATCCCCATCTAGGCATGAAGCCCACTGAGTAACATTTGAGCCTTTTTCTCTGCCTAGCCTAACCTGCAGGGTTGGGTCACTGCAAAGATATAACGGAAGAACCATGTATATCACCTTGAACGCCCTGCAGGAAAAGTGGAATATAAAATGTAAGACGCAAACAGATGAAGGCAATACCAGCTGAGCAGGCCAACATCGCCCTCCAAGACACAACTCTTTACAGAGGAACAGGGATAGCCCTGCCCCCAAAAGTAGCAGCCACAACCATGACCCTAAGCTGCAAGTATCGCCCCACTTGAGCTGTTTGGATGTTCCTTCAGTGCAATGGCAGATTGCCACCCAAACGATGTCCTCCAAGGAGGCATCTCTGCTCTGCTCTCCATCTGAGCCACAGCTATGAACAACGTTGCCTGTGAAGGCCTGCAGCCAAGAACCACAGATAGGCCAGAGTCTTCCACACCCACTTTATTCCAAAACGGGAGGAGAGAGGGAGGGAGGAGAGAGGGAGGGAGGGGAGACACACGCACGCACACACACTCTTCTTGGTCTGGAAAGACCATGCCTTATAGGAAGATGGGGGGGGGGAAACGTACACACAGCCTATGCACACACACACCAAAGACCAGACGGCAGCTGGCTGGCCACACGGCTGATGAATGTAGGACGCTCCTCCGAGTTTCTGGGCTCCTTCCCACCCCTCCCTCCATGTGGCGCTGGCCTCTTGACACAAAACGAGGGAGAGAGAGAGAGAGAGAGAGAGGCAAAGCTGGTGCTGCTGCCACCTCATCTGGGACCCGTCACATGCTGCCCGGGTGAGTCACAGGTTTGGGGGCGGCAGGAAGTGCCACGTTGCTGGTGTGAACAGATTGGGGGTGGGGAGAGGAGGGGGCACAGAAAACTAAACAGATGAAGGTGGACAGCAGAGAAAACACAATCCCCCCCAGCAGACAAACACATTTGCCCAGCAGATGGGGGCAAAAGGCTCCCCCTTCTCCCCCCACGCTTTGCGAGAGTGAACCCTCCCCACGGAGTTGGTTGTTCAGTATTTACAGGCCCACCGTGTCCAGGTCCCGCCACAAAGAGGGTCCCTTCAGTTGGGCAGGCTGTGGCTGCCGCCACCTCTTCCGCACAGGCAGCAGCAGAGGGACACAGGGGGTGCAAGTGGCAGTGGGGCAAGGGGCGTTGGCCTGAGACGATCCTGTGGCAGCACTCAGCTACGCCAACCCCATCTCCTCCAGCACGCTTCGGGGTGACTCATCCTCCTGCAGCAGGGAGATACAAGAGGATTCAGAGAGAGGTAGCAGCCGCCAGCCTGCCCGCCCGCTCCCCACTGCAGAATGGAGCTCAGCTCAGCTGCCCCCCAACACTTGCATCCACAGAGATGAACCCAAACAAGCCCAGCTGGTCCAACTTAATAAGGTCCTGAGGAGGCTCCCCGCCCTGAAGTCTAGATCTCTGCAGAAGCTGACTGTGAGAGAAAGGCAGTCTGCACATGCTCAGAAGCGCTCTTGAACCTCCCTTGGCTCTGGAGACCAACAACAAGGGCTGCCACCATTTTAACTTTCTGCCTGCCTGGAAGATCCGAGGGAAGGACTTGGGCTTCCTGATGGCCCAGACAAGCATCAGTCCCATTGTGCAGATCCCCAGAGGAGGTTTTTGGGGGGCGCCACGGGGGGCAGAGGCAACCACATGGCTGCTGCTGCTCTCCTCTCCACCCCAAGAGGGTTTTCACAGAAGCAGTGCTGCTGCTGGCTCACAGAAGGCTGATTCGCCCACGCCCGCAGCAGGCAGAGAAACCGTCCTGACTGGTGACTCATCGGATGCAGCACAGCCAAGCAGCCTCCACGGGGGCTCCTTCAGCAGCCCCCCAAACCAAGCAACATGCCACTGCAGCAGCAGGCACAAACAAGGCGGGGGCACTATTAAAGGGAGGGGAGAGTAGGACCCCCCAGCAGAACGTCACCCCCACCACCCCCAGGCAGAGGGAGGGAGGGATGGAGGGAGGGCCCCCCCATCCATGCCGCCCTGCACCCGTCCTCAGGGCATGCAAGACCCCCATGCAGGGCCCCACCTCTACCTCCTGCAAGAGATCCGCCTGCTCAATGGCCTTCAAGACACTCTTCTTGGAGGTGTCCTGCACCTCACCCCCCATCAGAAACTCATCCAGGATGAAATAGGCCTTCTCAAAATTGAAGATGATATCCAGCTCACATACCTGTTCGAGTGGGGGGAGGAGTGGGGGGGCAGAAAGAGGGAAGGGAGAGAGACTGAGAACAAAGCAGGGCCCAGAGCTCTCGCCTGGGACTCCAACCCCCCCCCCCGCCCCAGGGACCAAGAGCCACGCCCCCATCTCCTGACTCAGATCCTCCTCCAACCTGGCTGCCTTTCCTGTGCCTGGAGGGGGTGGGAGGGAAGCAGCCTCCTGGCAGGAGCAGCCGTAGGCTGCGGTGGCTGCCAAGACCTCGTTACATCCAATTAGCAGCCACACTTAGCTGGATTTCATTACAGAATATGGACAGGGTTAACGGTGGGGGGGGGTGTTTGCCTGTGTGCTAAGAGCCGGCTTAATAGATGGAAGCAGGCAGAAGCAGGGAAGGGAGGGAGGGGCGGAGGGATTAGCTCTGGGCTTTTCCCTACCCACCCACCCCACCACAGCAGCAGGTGGAGGGGTGCCTGTCTGGGCAGGAGGATGCTTGGACTCTGCAACAGAGCCACCGATGCCACAAGCAGAACTAAAATTCTGCTCCTGATGTTCGCTGGATAGAGGGGTGGGGCACCAAAACTGCAGGCGCTGGAATCCCCGTTCTGCGCTCTGTGCACGTTCTGGTGCCAAGGGCCACGTGGCCCGCCTGCCTTAACCCCAAGGGGCTTGGGCTCTACGTGCCGGCGTCCAGGGGTCCCTGGCCTGGGGCCATACTGACACTGGAAGCAGAAGAACGAGGACATGGCCCACGCACCAGCCCGCCCACCCAGAGCGCTGGCCAGAGTTCTTTACACTGAGATATAAGAGGGGGAAGAAGGTGCCGTCCTGCCCCCACCCCCACTGGCCTTTCCCAGCCACTCACACTCCCAAAGTATTTGTCCAGCAGCTCCACGTATCGATGGATGAGCTCCAAGGTGATGAGTTCATTGTCTTCCCCCTCAATGGCACAGCAGAAGTACAAGCTGGCATACCTGGGCGAGGGAAGGAGAGTGGTCAGACCTCCCCTCTGCGGCCTTGCCCGCATAACACCCTCCTCCTCCCTCCCACCCACTGTGAATTAGTGGGGGCCCAGCAGGAGGCCACCAGCCACGCCAAAGCCAGACAGAGCGGGGGATGGGGCACGGATGGGCCCACGGCACTGCTCTGAGAGGAGGCAGGGCCAGTATTAGCCGCACATGTCCAGCAGAGCTCTTCACAGGCCCACGATGGCACAGACACCACGGTGAGCTCAGAGAGCCCCCTGTGGACCATCTTTGTCTTTGCATGCACTGGGGGGGGAGGGAGGGAGAGCGTGTGACCGCAAGAGCTGTCTGCCATTTGGGGCTCTACCTGGGGGCAGCCAGGGACAAAGCAAGCGCTTCTCTGCACAATCCCTCTGGATTTGCACCCCAGCCTCCACGTCACAATGAGGATGGCTTCCTATATCTCTTGATGCTGTTCCAAACACTTCACAACCACATCAACTCAGCAACCTTCAAAACTGCTCTGCAAGGCAGTTTGGTCTTAAGGATCCTGCACTGCAAGGCAGGTGGGCCAAGGCTTCGGGGGGGGGGCTCACCCGAAGCCAAGTGCTCAAGTTCACAGAAGAGACAACATTTGAACTGGGAACGTTCGGGGGGCAGATGCTGAACCAGAGGAGCCTGCGGCATAAGCCAGTGGCCCACCTGGCCCAGCAGCCGGTTCTCACGTGCAAGCAGGACCCGAGCACAAGAGCGGCACTCCCCCCCCCCCGCGGTGTCCAGCAACTGCTCTTTGGAAGCTCACGGCATCAGACTATGGAGGCAAAGCACAGCCATCTCAGTTGGTAGCCACTGATAGTAGCCCTTCCACACCATGAATTTGTCTAATCTTCTTTGAAAGCCATCCAAGTTGGTGGCCATGACTGCCTCTTGAGGGAGCGAATTCCATAGTTTAACTCTGCGCTGTCTGTGTGAAGAACTTCCCTTTCTCTGTCCTGAATTTTCCAGCATTCAGCTTCATTGGATGTCACGAGTTCTAGTGTTGAAATGGAAATGGACTGCCTTCAAGTCGATCCTGACTTATGGTGACGCTACGAATAGGGTGTTCATGGTAAGCGGAATTCCGAGGGGGTTTCCCATTGCCTCCCTCTCAGGCTGAGAGGCAGTGACTGGCCCAAGGCCACCCAGGGAGCTTCATGGCTGTGTGGGGATTCAAAGCCTGCTCTCCCAGGTCGTAGTCCAGCACTCTAACCACTACACCACGCTGGCTCTCAGTTCTAGTGTTATGAGGGAGAAAAAACTTTATCCAGTCTCTCCACGCCATGCATAATTTTACACTTCTGTCACATCACCTCTGACTTGCCCTTCCTCTAAACAACCCCAAACGCTGCAGCCTTTCCTCCTAGGGGAGACACGCCATCCCTTGATCATTCTGGTTGCCCTTTTCTGAACCTTTTCCAATGCTACAATAGCCATTTTGAGGTGAGGTGACCAGAGAAATAACTGCACACAATATTCCAAATGCAGCTGCACCACAGATTTGTATAATAGCAGTTTTATTTTCAATACTTTTCCTCACGATCCCAGACTGGAATCTGCCTTTTTCCACTTGCATTTGAGTTCTCCGAGAACTCTCAGGTGGATTGCCATCCGGGCCTGGCATTTTGTTAGTTTTTACTTTGTCCCTTAAGCCTAGAACTTCATCTCTCCACACCACTGCCTGCCTCAGTTTCTCAGGCGCCCTTCCTGCAAAAGCAACTTCAGGCCCAGGGGTCAGCCTCAAATCGCCCTCCATTATGCTTCCCTATTCTTCTCTTAAGGAAGCAAAGTAGCACCTCTTGGGGGGAGGGGGAACCCTTTTCAGTCCAAGGGCTGCATTCCCTTCTGGGCAACCTTCTGAGGGCCACATGCCAGTGGGGATGGGACGATTATTAAAACGTTTACCTTTGCATACAGTCTGCCGGCCGCTATGCCCACCCCTCCCCCCAGGCAAGCAGGAGTTGAAGGGCGCACGCCAGCCAGGCAGCCTCTGGGATGTGAGGCAGGGCCCTTGAGAAGTGTGGCCGAGGGGGAGGGCCAGACAGAGCGGGCCAGAGGGCCGCATTTCACCTCTGAGCCTGAGGTTCCCCACTCCTGTTTCAGAGAAAGTAGTTTGAGGGCTGGAGCTGCCCCTATGCCTTGAAGCCCTAGGAGGTTCCTGCTTATTCTCCTTATCAGGGAGGGAGGGACGCAGAGGGACCTACTCAGATCTGCAGGGGGGGGCAAAGTGCTCAACCTGTCACTTCAGGGAAAAGAAGCCTCCCCAATTCTGATTGGGGGGGGGAAGTATGAAAAAAACACCAGAGGGGCTGGTGGTGAGGCATCCTGGAGCCTCTCTTAAGCCAAGGTAGTTCCTTCAACAGCCTCAGCAATGCCCCCCCCCAATTCACAGGCCTAAGGAAACGAGAGTGGGGGAGGGGCACAAGGGTGTGGGTGCAAGCAGAGGGGGCTGTGTCCTGAGCAGCAACAGGAGGCGGCCCTCTTGGCAGTGATGCCCCACCACTGACAATGCCTTTTAGGCCCCAGGCAAAGGCTCCTCCGTTTCCCTGGCCTTCTGAATGGTCACTGGGCTGTCCTTCATGCTGTCTCCATCTCATGCCTGTTCTCATTCTGATGATGCTGGGACAAAATGGAACGGAGGCCCAGTCTGTGAGAATCCCACCTGGCTAAACCCGTCACTGGGAGGAAAGCAGCAGAGGAGGCTGGGGAGGAGGAGGGGCTGTGGGAGGAACGGGTGAGTGTGAGTGGGTGGGAACAGGGCAGGGGGGGTCACCTTTTGTAGACCACCTTGAGGTCTCGCCACTCCAGGAAGCTGCACATTTTGGGCTTCCGGGCCAGCACCACCTGCATGAGGTCTCGCACCATCTTTTTCTTGTCCTTGTCCGAGGTGGCCAAGTACCATTTCTGGAGGCGCAGTTTGCCCTGGCGGCTGAAGAGGAGCATGAAGCGCATCTGGGGAGGAGATGGAGAGAGGGGGGGGATCATCTAGACGCCCTGTGGTTATGGCAGCAGACACCCCCACCCCCAAAGGAGAAGTCTGTCCTGGAGAGATGGGGAGAACAATGGGGCATACTCACAGCCTGTGGAGGGGCACACCAAGATAAGAGAGACCGGATCCTGCACAGATCAGAATCCCCCCCCCCAAGATAGAATAAACCTGCGAAGTCCAGAGTTCAGCTTCTGCTCCATCCCTTTCCTAAAGAGCCCAGGAGCCTGCCCCCCGTGTGTGCCTGACTCCAAAGACACCCCCTTTTGCCAGAGAGAACAGGGGTCCCCCTCCCTAGCCCCTCAACATGCGATTCAGAAGGACTCTTTCCTCCTTTCCCAATCTCCCTTCTCCCAATCTTCAGCCTGCCTTTCTATGACCAACTGGATTGCGCACCCAATAAACTCAGTCTCCCTCCCCCGTGGAGAAGCCACCTCTTTTTCCTCCTGAAGGAATCCTGGGGCCAGGTGTGTGCGTGTGCATGTGCAGGCATGCAAGAGAGTGTACAACCCTCTCCCAGAGGCAAGAGCGTCACAAATAAGCCTTGACAGGTGAGTCAGCAGGATGGCAACCCTGGTAACAACAAGAAGGCCCTTGCCAGGGGACACCTCCCCCGTCTACCTCTCCACATCTCCACCCACAAGGGGGCTCCAGTCGTGCTGGCTGAGGCTGTAGCCTAAAACATCTGGAGGGCACCAGGTTGGCAAAGGCTGCATGAAGGGACTATACCCAGTTCACACATTCAGTGCCCTGCCTCTTAACCCTAATCCCCCTTCTTACACACACACATGCTCACAAGTATTACAGCACAACAACACACACTGAGAAGGTCTCCCCCGCCCCACAAGTCTGGGATGCTGCCTTTTCACGCGCGCCCCCCAAGCCTTTTGGCCGTGCCAACCAGTTTCGCTAATGGCCTGGAAGAGGAGGACTGCCCAGAAGTCCCTGCAAGGCCGTGCCCGGAGGGGGGCTGAAAGAGAGCCGCCCCCTTCCCTCTGGGCCCAGAGATGAGGTTCCCCACGGGGGAGGCGAATATCCTGCTTCGCCCGAGCCAGGCAGCCAAACCTCTGGGGGAGGCAGCGTGCCGGGGGGAAGCCGGCGCTCGGAGCTGCTGGTGGGGCCGGGACTCCTGCCGGCCCCCGACCCCGACAGGCGGGCCAGCCCTGGATCCCTCCACCCCCCGCCGGCCGGGAAGCTGCCGAGGGTCGAAGCAGCACTGCAAGGAGGTCTCCTCGAGGCAGCGAGAAAAGCCACTCCCGGCCCCGAAAGAGGGAAGGGCCGGGCCAGGCCGAGCAAAACGCCTAGGAGAGTAACGCCCCCCTTGGGAAGAGAGAGCAAGTCAAAGTCGGGCGCGGCGGCGGCGGCGGCGGCGGCGTACCCCCCCCCCGTCTCCTCCCGGGGCTCAAAGGGGATCCTCCAACCCGGGATCCTCAGGGGCAGGGCGAGGGCCTCCGGCCTGCCACGCCCAGGACGGCCCCCTCTGAGCGGCAGCGCCGCAGTCGCCGGGGGGGGGGGTCTTCCGCCTGCAAAGCAGCAAGGCGACTGACGGTGCGGGCCAAGGCAGCTCCCCGAGGAACCCACCCTGACGTCAGCACATGCTCAGAGGCGCCCTTGCTCCCGGGCCGCTGGTGGCAGCGAAGCGGGTTCTAGGGCGCGCGGAGGGGGACCCCCGCTCTCGGGTTCGCATCTCGGGGCCAGAGACCCGGGGGGCGCGTGGGCCTCTCTCCAAAGGTCGCCATCGCCCCCTCCCCGCGGAGGAAGGCGGGAGACGAAGACTCTCCCTCGGGGCGCCCACGGGCGAACCCCCCAGCTTGCACCCAGGACCGGAAGCGGCTGTCGTGCCACGTGGGAGCCCCCCAAATAACCGGATGTGGGGCGAAACGGTGGGGGTCTCCTCCTCCGAGGTAGTCACTCACCATGGTGGGGCGGGTGTATCCCCCTCGTGGCCCCCGCGGCCCGGCTGCGGCCCTCACGCTGTCTGCTCCTGCCCGAACCTGTCCAGGTGCCTCCCGGCTGGGCGCCGCCTCCCAGCCGCGCATGCGCCCTGCGCCCGCTTCCGGGACGGGCTGGGGGGCGGGCGCCCGCTCTCCATGGCAACGGGAGAGGGCGGGGCCTGGTCCTGTCTCCGTGGCGACTGGAGAGTCAGGAGTTGCCGTGGCGACGCAGGAGGCGCCCCGCGTGACGTCATCGGGATGGGGCAAGACAACAAGGGATGAGAGCCCCCTCCCGCCACGCTTGCCCTTACGAGTGCCTGCCTGCCTGCCTGGGGGGGGGGATGCTCCTGAGCATGTTGGGAGCGGAGGGATGCAGCTGAGCCCCCACGACAACTCCCCGGAGGGGGGACATAGACACACATCTGCATGTGTTGATTTGTAAGTCACCGAAGGCAAGCCCGCCAAATACCCCCAGATACGACCCTGCAATTCATTTGCTCCCCCCAGTTCAGTTCCCCTTCCATTCCCGTGGCCCATCCCCCACCAGCACCCCGTGGGGTTGGGGGCTGCCTGGAAGCCTTCCCAGCAGTAGCAGCTTGAGGTGCTAGACCGGTGCATAGAGGGCGTGGCGGGCTGGATGTGGGCCAATATATTGACCCAGACTCCTGCCAAGACAGGTGTTATGGGCCCAAGTTCTCATGTACGGTCGGTGGGAAGACGGACTCTCCTGGACAGGGTTGCAGTCACCTCAAAGGAGCAGGTCCATAACCTGGGCGTACTCCTGGATCCAATGCTGTCACTGGTTGTTCAGGTGGCCTCGGTGGCCACGAGTGCCTTTTTCCAGTTCTGGCTGGTTTGCAAACTTTGTCCCCTTTTGGACAGAGTCGACTTGCCACAGTGCTCCATGCGCTGGTAACTTCCAGACTGGATTATCACAATGCATTCTACACAGGGCTGCCCTTGAAGATGACTCTGAAACGTCAACTGGTCCAAACTGCAGCGGCCAGATTACTGGCTGGGGTTCCATTTAGAACTTATGTAACTCCAACTTTAAACAGCTACATAAGAGCCCGCTGGATCAGGCCAGAGGCCCATCTAGTCTAAAATCCTGTTCTCACACCGGCCAACATGGGAGACCTGCAAGCAAGACATGAGTGCAACAGCAGCACTCTCCCCGCCTGCCATTTCCAGCAACTGCTATTCGCAAGCACACTGCTTTCCACTATGGAGGCAAAGCACAGCCAGCATGGCTGGTAGCCACTTGTGGCCATCACTGCCTCTTGTGGGAGCAAATTCCACAGCTTAACTCTGTGCTGTCCATGTGAAGAAGTCCTTTCTTTTGTCTGCCCTGAATCTTCCAACATTCAGCTTCACTGGATGTTCTAGTGTTATGAGAGGGAGAAAAACTTCTCTATCCACTTTCTCCATGCTATGCATAATGTTATACACTTCCATCATGTCACCTCTGACTCGCCTTTTCTCTACACCAAAAATCCCTAAATGCTACAACCTTTCCTTACAAGGGAGTCACACCATCCCTTTGATCATCTTGGTTGCCCTTTTCTGAACCTTGTCCCACTCTGCATAGGTTGCCGGTTGTTTCTGGGCCCAAGGCAAGGTACTCACATCAGAATGTAAAGACCTGCATTACTCAGGCCCCCAAAAGCTGAAAGACCACCTCCTTCCCTATCAACCCTCTTGGGTCAGCAGAGGAAGCCCTCTTATTTATTTGTTTGTTTATTATTTGATTTATATCCCGCCCTTCCAGCAGGAGCCCAGGGTGGCAAACAAAAGCACTAAAACCACTTTAAAACATCATAAAAACAACTTTAAAATACATGAAAACAAAACATCTTTAAAAACATTTCTTAAAAAGCTTTCAAGACATCTTTTTTTAAAAAAAAGGTTAAGAACATATTGTAAAGGCCGGTTGGGGTACTCCCTCGTGCCTTCCTTTGTCCCAGGAGTCAGTCCCCAACCCAGGGCAATAGATCCTGGCAAATATCCTGCTTTGCCAAGGCTGTGCACGCTCACAACAGCCCTACAAGATAGTCGACTGCCACCACCCTCCTTACTGGTTAGTCACTCTGTGCCGAAGGGGAACCCAGAGCCCAGTCACCCACGCTGGCTTTTACAGGGCAAGAGCCAGAATACACTCCTTGCTCCTAAAAGTCGTAGGTAAAACACTTTAAACTTACACGGTAGTTATGGTCGATGGTAAGGACTGAATTTAGGACTGGTCTTTCTCGTGGAATGAACACACACTGATAATAGAATTAAAGTTTATTAAAGAATAAAAAAAGTAAAAGAATACAAATATAAAGGTAACAAGGTAAACGAGGTGCACAAGGTTTAGCAGCAAAATATTTCCCTAAAGACCACTGTGATGTTCCTGTATGTGAATGTAATGTAAATATGGTAAGTGCAGGTTTATTATAGGAAATATGGTAAGTGGAGTGAGTGAGAAGGGGGAGTAGATGGGCTATAGAATGCTGGATGATTATTGGCTGTGTGTTTGAATGGCTAAAGGTATAAATGAGAGGGTGACAGTTGAGTGGTGTGGGGGTTGGACAGGGTGGTTGTGGACAGGGAGGTTGATGTGGAGAGTAAGAGGTGGCTGTTGAGATATTGGATTGGGAGTTCTGAGGCAAATAGTAGGAATTAGGAACATAAGAGAAACACATGAAACCATATGCTTGTCAATGAAATCGATAAGTAATCTTGTTATTCTTAGTGTTATCAATAAATATTTTCTTGGTTTACTTAAAGCCTGATTCCTCAGCTGGGGGGGGCACAGACCAGGGGGGAGGCAGAGTAACCAAGGCTGAAGAAGAAATAGTATCTATGGTGGCAGTGGTGAAGGAAGAGATATTGTATCAACATCCAGTACCACAGAGCAACCCAGAGCTGTGAGCGTCATAGGCAAGAGGCTTCAAGGGGGTTGGGAATTACCTATACACACAGACACAAGGTATCAAAATAACCAGGAAGAGACTAAGGCACAGTCTAGACTCTAGATGTTATATTGGTACACAGAGTGTTGGGTAGTGTGGCCTAGCAGGGGGATCTTTTGAGATCTGTGCTAGAGCGGAGAGAGGTAAAAATAAACACAACGATCCTGACTGCTGGTAGCCACGAGTGAGAGCGACACAGGTGGTGCCAGGGAAGGACATCACAACCACACCCAAAGGGGCAAGGTACAGCAAAAGACTTGAGAGTTCAGTCACAAACAAAAATAACAAAGTCTATCTAGCCTATGCTATACTTACAGAACTGAAAGACTTGTAGATGGATAGCCTTCTCCCCTCAGAGAGATTCAGGTCAGGATGGTAAGTTGGAACTGCAATTGAGCAGCATCAAGCAGGCATGATAGCTCCCAAAAGTGGAACAAAAACCAAAGATTTCTGCCCCGTACTTATGGCAAAAAACCTCTAGCAACAGCCAGAGGCAATTAACCAATCAAGGATGTTAAAATGAGATTTAAAAACTCCTTTCTCACAGGACACAAGGCACCTCCTCAAAACTCCCTAGGTTTATAGCCTTGATGGAACCAGGCCCCTTTGCTGATAACAAGGTGTTAGCTGGGCCTTGTAATCATCCTCAGCTGCACTGTAAAACTGCCAACTCATTCCCGTGAGCAAAACCAGTTCTTAACCTTTCAGGATCTTAGGCTATCAAAGAGTATCAAAAGGAAAGACCCCACAATTTAGTTGCAGGCAAGCTGGCATGAACATAAGAACATAAGAACATAAGAAGAGCCTGCTGGATCAGGCCAGTGGCCCATCTAGTCCAGCATCCTGTTCTCACAGTGGCCTACCAGGTGCCTGGGGGAAGCCCGCAAGCAGGACCCGAGTGCAAGAACACTCTCCCCTCCTGAGGCTTCTGGCAACTGGTTTTCAGAAGCATGCTGCCTCTGACTAGGGTGGCAGAGCACAGCCATCATGGCTAGTAGCCATTGATAGCCCTGTCCTCCATGAATTGGTCTAATCTTCTTTTAAAGCCATTCAAGCTGGTGGCCATTACTGCATCTTGTGGGAGCAAATTCCATAGTTTAACTATGCGCTGAGTAAAGAAGTACTTCCTTTTGTCTGTCCTGAATCTTCCAACATTCAGCTTCTTTGAATGTCCACGAGTTCTAGTATTATGAGAGAGGGAGAAGAACTTTTCTCTATCCACTTTCTCAATGCCATGCATAATTTTATACACTTCTATCATGTCTCCTCTGACCCGCCTTTTCTCTAAACTAAAAAGCCCCAAATGCTGCAACCTTTCCTCGTAAGGGAGTCGCTCCATCCCCTTGATCATTCTGGTTGCCCTCTTCTGAACCTTTTCCAACTCTATAATATCCTTTCTGAGATGAGGCGACCAGAACTGTACACAGTATTCCAAATGCGGCCGCACCATAGATTTATACAACGGCATTATGATATCGGCTGTTTTATTTTCAATACCTTTCCTAATTATTGCTAGCATGGAATTTGCCTTTTTCACAGCTGCCGCACACTGGGTCGACATTTTCATCGTGCTGTCCACTACAACCCCGAGGTCTCTCTCCTGGTCGGTCACTGCCAGTTCAGACCCCATGAGCGTATATGTGAAATTAAGATTTTTTGCTCCAATATGCATAATTTTACACTTGTTTATATTGAATTGCATTTGCCATTTTTCCGCCCATTCACTCAGTTTGGAGAGATCTTTTTGGAGCTCTTCGCAATCCCTTTTTGTTTTAACAACCCTGAACAATTTAGTGTCGTCAGCAAACTTGGCCACTTCACTGCTCACTCCTAATTCTAGGTCATTAATGAACAAGTTGAAAAGTACAGGTCCCAATACCGATCCTTGAGGGACTCCACTTTCTACAGCCCTCCATTGGGAGAACTGTCCGTTTATTCCTACTCTCTGCTTTCTGCTTCTTAACCAATTCCTTATCCACAAGAGGACCTCTCCTCTTATTCCATGACTGCTAAGCTTCCTCAGAAGCCTTTGGTGAGGTACCTTGTCAAACGCTTTTTGAAAGTCTAAGTACACTATGTTCACTGGATCACCTCTATCTGTATGCTTGTTGACACTCTCAAAGAATTCTAATAGGTTACTGAGACAGGACTTCCCCTTGCAGAAGCCATGCTGGCTCTGCTTCAGCAAGGCTTGTTCTTCTATGTGCTTAGTTAATCTAGCTTTAATAATACTTTCTACCAGTTTTCCAGGGACAGAAGTTAAGCTAACTGGCCTGTAATTTCCGGGATCCCCTCTGGATCCCTTTTTGAAGATTGGCGTTACATTTGCCACTTTCCAGTCCTCAGGCACGGAGGAGGACCCGAGGGACAAGTTACATATTTTAGTTAGCAGATCAGCAATTTCACCTTTGAGTTCTTTGAGAACTCTCGGGTGGATGCCATCCGGGCCCGGTGATTTGTCAGTTTTTATATTGTCCATTAAGCTTAGAACTTCCTCTCTCGTTACCACTATTTGTCTTAGTTCCTCAGAATCCCTTCCTGCAAATGTTAGTTCAGGTTCAGGGATCTGCCCTATATCTTCCACTGTGAAGACAGATGCAAAGAATTCATTTAGCTTCTCTGCAATCTCTATCGTTCTTTAGTACACCTTTGACTCCCTTATCATTCAAGGGTCCAATTGTCTCCCTAGATGGTCTCCTGCTTTGAATGTATTTATAGAATTTTTTGTTGTTGGTTTTTATGTTCTTAGCAATGTGCTCCTCAAATTCTTTTTTAGCATCCCTTATTGTCTTCTTGCATTTCTTTTGCCAGAGTTTGTGTTCTTTTTTATTTTCTTCATTTGGACAAGACTTCCATTTTCTGAAGGAAAACTTTTTGCCTCTAAGAGCTTCCTTGACTTTGCTCGTTAACCATGCTGGCATCTTCTTGGCCCTGGCGGTACCTTTTCTGGTCTGCGGTATGCACTCCAGTTGAGCTTCTAATATAGTGTTTTTAAACAACTTCCAAGCATTTTCGAGTGATGTGACCCTCTGGACTTTGTTTTTCAGCTTTCTTTTTACCAATCCCCTCATTTTTGTGAAGTTTCCTCTTTTGAAGTCAAATGTGACCGTGCTGGATTTTCTTGGCAATTGGCCAGTTACATGTATGTTTAATTTAATAGCACTGTGGTCACTGCTCCCAATCGGTTCAACAACACTTACATCTCGCACCAGGTCCCGGTCCCCACTGAGGATTAAGTCCAGGGTTGCCGTCCCTCTGGTCGGTTCCATGACCAACTGATCCAGGGAATAGTCATTTAGAATATCTAGAAACTTTGCTTCTTTGTCATGACTGCAACACATATGCAGCCAGTCTATGTCTGGGTAGTTGAAGTCACCCATTACTACCACATTTCCTAGTTTGGATGCTTCCTCAATTTCATATCTCATCTCAAGGTCTCCCTGAGCATTTTGATCAGGGGGACGATAGATCGTTCCCAGTATTAAGTCCCTCCTGGGGCACGGTATCACCACCCACAACGATTCTGTGGAGGAGTCTGCCTCTTTTGGGGTTTCGAGCTTGCTGGATTCAATGCCTTCTTTCACGTATAGAGCGACTCCGCCACCAATACGTCCTTCCCTGTCCTTCCGATATAGTTTATATCCAGGAATAACCGTATCCCACTGGTTTTCTCCATTCCACCAGGTCTCGGTTATGCTCACTATATCAATGCTCTTCTCTAAGACCAAGCACTCCAGTTCTCCCATCTTGGTTCGGAGGCTCCTAGCATTAGCGTACAGGCACTTGTAAGCAGTGTCTCTCTTCAAGTGTCTTTGGCACTTGTGGTTAGGCCTGTGGTAATTTTGCTCTTCTGAATTTATATGCTGTGCCCCTGCTCTCACAATGCCTACTTCTAGGCCTACCCCTTTTAAAATTTCATCATTTCTTTGGTTTTTATCCCAGGGGGGAGGTTTATTCCGAACCGGACCTTTCTCAGCTCCTGTCGGGTTTCCCCCCTCAGTCAGTTTAAAAGCTGCTCTGCTACCTTTTTAATTTTAAGTGCCAGCAGTCTGGTTCCATTCTGGTTCAAGTGGAGCCCGTCCCTTTTGTACAGGCCCGGCTTGTCCCAAAATGTTCCCCAGTGCCTAACAAATCCGAACCCTTCCACTCGACACCATCGTCTCATCCACGCATTGAGACTGCGAAGCTGGGCCTGTCTGGCTGGTCCTGCACGTGGAACCGGTAGCATTTCAGAGAAAGCCACCTTGGAGGTCCTGGCTTTCAGCATCCTACCTAGCAACCTAAATTTTGCTTCCAGGACCTCACGGCTGCATTTCCCCATGTCGTTGGTGCCAACGTGCACCACGACCACTGACTCCTTCCCAGCACTGTCTACCAAACTATCTAAACGACGGGCGATATCCGCAACCTTCGCACCAGGCAGGCAAAACACCTTGCGGTCTACACGCCCATCACACACCCCACTGTCTATGTTCCTAATGATCGAATCACCCACTACAAGGATCCCTCCACCCCCTGGAGATATATCCTCGGCACGAGAGGATAGCTGCTCATCCCCCAAGGAATGGGTCCCTTCTAAGGGATCGTTTCCCTCTTCCTCAGCTGGATGCTCTCCTTCCCCGAGACCATCGTTCTCCATGATAGCAGGAGAGCTATCATCCTTGGAGTGGGACACAGCTATAACGTCCCTGAAGGCCTCCTCCACACACCTCTCTGCCTCTCTCAGCTTTTCCAGGTCCGCCACCTTGGCCTCAAGGAAATGAAGTCGTTCCCGGAGAGCCAGGAGCTCATTGCACCGAGAGCACACCCACGACTTCTGTCCAACAGGCAGATAGTCGTACATGCTGCAGGCGGTGCAAAACACTGGAAAGTCCCCACACCCCTGCTGGCTTCTTACCTGCATAGTTTTGTTTAAGGTTTATTACGTCAATGGGTTGGAGACTGCGGTTTAGCTGAGGTCAGGGAACAGACGGGCAGAGTGGGGGGCCCTGGCCTCCTCGCCCTGCTGCCGAACTCGCCTTGATGCTTTGTCAGCTGGGGCCTTGACGCTTCGTCAGCTGGGGCTCCCTCCACATATTGATTTAAAAAATGGTTTAAAAACATATTAAAAAGCAATTCCAACACAGACGCAGACTGGGATAAGGTTTCAAAAGGCTTGTTGAAAGAGGAAGGTCTTCAATAGGCGCCAAAAAGATGACGCCTGTCTAATATTTAAGGGGAGGGAATTCCAATGGGTAGGTGCTACTACACTAAATGTCCGCTTCCTATATTGTACAGAACAGACCTCCTGATAAGACGGTATCTGCAGGAGGCCCTCACCAGCAGAGCACAGTGCTCAACTGGGTATATAAGGGGTAAATCAGTCTTTCAGGTATCCTGGTCCTGAGCTGTATAGGGCTTTGTAGACCAAAACCAGAACCTTGAACTAGGTCTGGTAGCTAATGGACAGCCAGTGCAATTCTTTCAGCAGTGGGGTGACATGTTGGCGATACCCTGCCCCAGTGAGCAGTCTCGCCACCATATTTTGCATGAACAGCAGCTTCCAGACTAACCTCAAGGGCAGCCCCACATACAATGCATTACAGTAATCTAGCCTGGAAGTTACCAGTGCATGAACAACAGTGGTCAGGCTAGCCTGGTCCAGAAACGGCCGGGGCTGTCTTACCAGCTGAAGCTGGTCAAAGGCACTCCTAACCACTGAGGTCACCTGGGCCTCTAGCAACAAAGATGGATCCAGGTGCACCACCAGACTACGGACCTGCTCTTTCAGAGGGAGTACGACCTCATCCAAAGCAAGCAACTGACCAATTATCCAAACTTGGGAACCACCAACCCACAGTGCCTCCATCTTACTAGGATTCAGACTCAGTTTATTGGCCCTCATCCAGCCCACCACCGAGTCCAGGCAGCAGTCCAGGGCTTGCACGGGCTCTCCCAATTCAAATGTTACAGAGAAATAGAGCTGGGTATCGTCAGCATACTGCTGACACCTCGCCCCAAATCTCCTGATGACCGCTTCCAAGGGCTTCATATAGATGTTAAACAGCATGGGGGACAAGATGGTACCCTGCAGCACCCCACAGCACAAATGCCAGGGGGCTGAAAGACAATCACCCAATGCTATTCTCTGAAAACGACCTTGGAGATAGGATTGGAACCATTGTAAAACAGTGCCTCCAATACCCATCTCACCAAGTCGGCCCAGAAGGATACCATGGTCAATGGTATCAAAAGCCGCTGAGAGATCAAGTAAGGATAACAGGGTCACACTCCCCCTGTCCTTCTCCCGATAAAGGTCATCCATCAGGGCGACCAAGGCCGATTCAGTCCCATAACCAGGCCTGAACCCAGACTGGAACAGGTCAAGATAATCTGTTTCATCCAAGAGTACCTGCAATTGCTGCGCCCAACCCTCTCAATCACCTTCCCTAAAAAGGGGTATTTGCAACCAGTCAGTAATTGTCGCAGACCAATGGGGCCAGGGTGGGCTTTTTCAGGAGCAGTCAGATCACCACCTCCTTCAGGGTGGCTGGAACGACTCCCCCCGCAATGATGCTTTGATCATACCTTGGATCCACTTGATCAAAAACCCTTGGCAAGCTTTAATAAACCAAGAAGGGCAAGCGCCGAGAGGACACGTTGCTGGCTGCATCATCGCAAGCACCTTGTCTACGTCATCAGGCTTCATCAACTGAAACCGTTCCCAAGAAATTGCAGCAGATGTTACACTGGACACCTCAGTGGGGATTACAGTAGATGTGGATGGAGCATCAAGACTGCTACAGAGGTGAGCAACTTTACTCGCAAAGTGCCTTGCAAACAATTCACAGTGGGCCTCCAAAGGGTCTAAAACTCAGTTTCCTGGAGTTGATGTCAACAGACCCGACAATACGGAAAAGCTCCACTGGACGGCTACTTGAGGATGCAGTGGAAGCAGAGAAGTGGGCTTTCTTCGCTGCCCTCACTGCCACACAATAGGCAGTTATGTTTTACTCGTGCCCGATCAGCCTCACAGCACGTCTTTCACCACTTGCGCTCCAGCCGTCGTCCAGCCTGTTTAATTGCCCCTAGCTCACTGGTGTACCAAGGTGCAAACCGGGCTCCACAGTGCCAGAGAGGGCACTTGAGGGCAACCGTGTCAAGAGCCTGGCGCACCTTACTGTTCCACAGCATGACAACGGCTTCAACAGGGTCACCTGCTCTATCTACTGGGAACTCCCCCAGGGCATTCAGGAATCCTATTAGTTTCCGGGGGCTGACCATCTTGATCTGTCCACCATCCCTGCAGGGATGAATTGGAGCCATAAGTCTAAACTTCACCAGGAAGTGGTCTGACCATGACAATGAGGTGACATCTACTCCCCCATCTCCAGACCGCCCCTTCCTCCATCCGGAACAAAAGCCAAGTCAAAGGTGTGCCCTGCCCTATACTTTGAGCCGGTGAGAACTTGAGACAGCCCCATGGTCGTCATGGGAGACCATGAAGTCCCAAGCTGGAACACTAGAGGCAGCTGCAGCATGGACACTGAAATCACCCAGCACTATCATTCTAGGCTCCTCCAACACCACAGTCGAGATGGCCTCTGCCAGCTCAGTCAGAGAAGCTATTGGGCAGCAGGGTGGACGGTACACCAGCAGCAACCCTAGTTTCCTGTCTCCTTGACCCAACACCAGGTAATAATAAAGCCAGCTCCAAGACAGAGTGGTTTCCTGGTGACAGAGATGGAAGTTCTGGAGACCACAGTAACTCCTCCCCCCCGTACCTGCAGCCTGTGCTGGTGCTGCACCGAGTATGCAGGTGGGCAAAGCTGGGTCAGATCAACTCCTCCCAGCTCACCCACCCAGGTCTCTTGGTAGTTCCAACATCCTCAGAAGTTGGGGGGGGGTCTGGCCTGGGAAAAGGCGTTTTCTGTGGCAGCACCTACGTAGGGGACCTCCCTCCCCACAAAGTTGGGCCCGGTGCGTTCACTGTACCATTTTCGGCAAATGCTAAACACACACCTCTTAACCCTGGCTTTGACACCTAACGTGTATTTTGGGGACCCACCCTACTTTTGTAATTGCAATTGGTTTTTATGTTGTACTTTACATTGCTGTAACCTGCCCTGGGACATTGCGGGCATGGGGAGAGAGGGAGAGAGCAGGAAGTCAGTTTGCACCAGAAAACTCAACAGCCAGAGTCATTTTAGTGTTTTTATTTCATATCAAAAGTAGAATGCAGAATAAACACCCAATAGAAATATTTATATATACAAATATAAATCAAATTTCTGTACAGCTTCTACAAGGTGAAAAAACAACCTCGTCTCTCAATAGAATTTGATCTCTCTTTATAAATGCTGACTCCCAAGGCAGCACGAGCAGGCAGGTCCTTTTAAGTGCAAGCCGCAGCGTGGCAGTGGGGCAATAAAAGTGGGCAACAGTCTATGGAGCCACCATTCTAGGGGAGAAAACCCAACCTCTCTCTCTCTCTCTCTCTCTCTCTCTCACACACACACACACCCACACACACACACACCCACCCTTGGGAGTCTCTCATGCTGGACTCAACTTTAAGGAATGGACTGATAGGCATGAGGCAGCTAGAAGCTGTGGGCTCCTGAAACTCCTCTTAAGAGTCAATTAGAAATCAAACTGCTAGCACTTTTCATCCTTCTGGCAAAAACAGAAATTGACTTTGCTATAAAAATTGTTCCAGATTGTTCCATTTCAGTGCAGCACCACACAGAATCCCGTCACTGTGCTCTGGGACATTGCCACAGATAGATTTGTCTCACTGCCCTCATAATGGATAAGGAACTAAACACACCCAATTTGGGCTAAGGCCAGGATTTCAGGAGCTTGGTTGCAGGTACCTTGTTTGGGGGCACCAGAACCCTCACAACTCAGCAGAATCTAAGGGGATTACTGAGGCAAGCCAAAGTCGCTCGCTGAAACATCACACTTTGTCTGAAATGCCCTGAGCACATATGCCTGGCTCAGCAGTTCTGATGCCATTTTACAATTAATTGGAATTTGTTCTGGGGAATCAAACATGCCAAAAGCATAGAAATTCAGGCAACATTGGACAGCCGTTAAACGAACTGCTGGGGCTCAGCCCGACAAAATGTTACCACAATCCCTTTTGCAACAGAATCATAGACTCGAGGCATCTGACAGGTTTTACAGCCATCCATCCAGGCCATGGCCTTGCCTCAAAAGTGGCAGGATTTCCAAAAAAGGGGATTCCTTTTACTTGGAGAAGCCACAGGTATAATCCCCCTTGCTCTTGTGCACCTCCTGCCCTCTTCCACTGGGGTGTGGGAAACAGCTGCCATAGGCCTTGTTCCACAGAGATCAGAGGATCTGTAGCATATCCAAGGTCTCTGTTTAAGGGGAACTGGGCCACGGGCCACACTAGGGCCAGATGTATCCGGTCTAAGCCACTTGTGATTTCTTCGTCTCTTTTAAGCATCTGTTTGTTTCTGCATTTTGGCTAACAAACAATTAGCTCCAGCAGCCCCAGAATGGAGCTGGTGCCCTTCTCAAACACAGAAAAAGGAAGCGCATTCACACCTCCCTCCCTCATTACCACCTCAACATATGTCATTCAGTGCAAATAATAAGCAAATATATATATGTATATATATTAAGCCTCTCTGTTTGACTTTACAATATACTTCCATCTTAGCAGTGCAGAAAGAAAACAGACTCAAAGTGCTGATCTGTATCCCACCTGTTCATATCCAATGGGGGGAAAAGAAGCCAGGGGACCCCTATTCACCTTACCTAACCCTCCTTCACTCCCCAAACATGTACATACATGCATTTAAAACAAACAGGGGAGGCCAGTTCCCTGGACTCCTCCAGCGTAAACATGAAATGACATCACTAGCCCTGACTGTGCAGGGTTCCAGTCCAATGTGAGGTAGGAGCGTATCATCCAGGGGTCTCTTGGCATCACCACATCCCCCACCCTCCCCCCCGTTTGCCTCCAAGTGCGGACAAACAAACTTTTGTTTGGGAGTGACACTCTGCAGCATGGCATCTTGGCTGGCAACAGAAGGCTTTTCAGTCACTGCATGCAACTTCTGCTCCAGTTCATGAAAGGCTCTGGTGGAGGTAGAATCATAGTGCTAACATCTTGGTAAAGTCTCATCTCTCTGCAGGGTGGGTCTCCCAGGAAGCAGTGGAGGGATCCAAGGGATTCTCTTCACAGCAAAGCAGCCCCTGAAGCTTCTTCACTGCTTAAGAGGGTGGCAGGCATAGCTGCTCACTCGGCAACAGGGCAAGAGATTATGGCCGGTGTCAGGCCTCTTTGCGGGTGGGGGGAAGAAACGTAGAGGGAGACCAAAGTGAGACCTCCAGCTCCAGAGATTCCAGCAGAGCAAGCCGGCCTGGCTGTTCAGGGTTCCATCACCTGCCCCATGAACAGGATGGTGCCTGCAAAAAAGGGAGGGATGGTGGCAATTAGGAATGATACCAGGATTCTAAATAGATCACACACACACCAGGCTAATTTCATGGAACTGTCCTGGTGTCATGCAACAGAAATGGCACTCTGGAATATAGATGGCTTCTCTCCTTGGGGAAAAAATAAGGCCAGGTCATCCCAGAGCCAGCCACAAGGGGGCAGCTTTGCACCATTTCTAATACAGCTTCATGCCTAGCAGCTCTGAGTATAGAAAAGGAGCAAATTGGCCTTCACTAACCTGAGAAGCCCCACCCATCTCAGATCAAACACGGCTGGATTTCCCTGGGAAAGATGTGGCATGGCAGGATGGAGGAGTCCTGCGTTCCTGCACTTTATTCCTGCCTCTGCAAGCACTGGCACATGCTCCAGTGTCTTTCGGCAGATGGTCAGACATTTGCAGCAGTCTTAGTGGTGACATGAAAGCGGCCTGCAAGTCAGTCGCTCTTGGGTTGAGAACAAGCAAAGGCACCCCAAGCAGGCTTTGAAAGGCTCTTACCAGTTGGGTTGTGCTGCACGAGAAAGAGGAAGGGTCTGTCCATCACAATCTCCAGAGGGGCCATCCGGGAATAGATGATGGCAGCTGGAGAAAGGCAGAGGGGAAAATGGAAGGAGTTTGAGGGCTGCAGGATGGCTGGTGCATTAAAGCGGGGAACTGAAGACAACACAGACAGTCCCAAGACTTAGCTGGCTGTTGGGGCCATCTGAGGAGAGCAGAGGGATCCGGGCTGAGCCACTGACAACTCCCGGTGGTCAGCAAGGCCTGCTCTGTTAGAGGGGCATCTTTGAGATGATCTTGAGCCACCGTTTGTGAAGAACCCCCATCAGTCACCTGCTTCAGATCTCTTCTGAAGACATACCACTTTTCTCCTCAGGCTTCCCCGATTGTTAATCCCAACTCCTGCACTTTTATATTTTGTAATGCTGTATTTAATAATTTTTGTACTTCTCAGTTTTGTTTTTGGTGGTCTATATTGATGATTTTACTGTATATTTGAATTTTATTGGACACTGCTTAGAGGAATGTTAATATTAAGCAGTTCAGAAATGTCCTTAAGGGAAAGTAAGCAAACTATAGGACAAAGCATTAACAGCAGGTTCAAAACTGCACTACTGATTAATAGGTAGGGCTGCAAAGACACAAAGGTCTGGGTCTGTCAAAGGGCACTGATGCTGCCCCACAAAAATGCCAGCTCCTCCCACCCTGAAAGGAAGCAAAACAGAAAGAGATGCCTTTCCCTTCCCCCAGTGCATTTTCAAAAGAAACACCCTAAATCCCCTGTGCCTGATATTCCTCAGAGCAAGCTCTCGATACAAACAGATCTGGTGGCCTTTTAAAGACAGCAAGAACCACTGAAGGAAGAAGAGCTGAGATGAAGTCAAGGCCAGGCACTCCTACAATACTGATATACCCGGAACATGTTTGTCTCTCTGCACCAAGACTACAGTGTGTGTTACTCTAACAACAAGTGTACCATATTTGATGTGATGGGGGGGAGATTGCTTTGAACAGAGGTTCACTTCCACTAGTTAAGCTGAATGCTACCTCAGTAAGGCATCTTCCACAAAAGCTGTGCAGTATGTAATTGCATGTGAAGTCGCATCAAACAATTAAAAATTGGTTGGAAACAGATCAGAAGGATTCAAAAGACATTAATCAGTTGGCAGCCCTTTTATCTTCTCAGCTCAGGGCAGACAGGAGGAATTTATCCTGCATTTATCCTGGGGGAGTCCCAGGGCAGGAGCAGGTGGTGAGCTCTCCCTCTGCAGGAGTTACTGAACAAGGGAGGAGTCCGTTTGCGCTTTAAGTTGGATTCCTGCATTGAGCAGGCAGCTGGACTAGATGGCCTTATAGGCCCCTTCCAACTCTATGATTCTCTGTTGTTTATCTGTTTCGTGGGAGAAGGGGGAGGGGTCTTGGTAACAGCTGGGACTGGTGTGCTAGGAATGGGGGTAGGGTGAGGTGCAGAAGAGCCACACTGGATCTAGAAGGGGGTTCACCCTTCAGCACCACCAGATGGCCCACTCTGAGGTACTCACCTGTGGCAGATGAGGCCTCAGTCCCGCTCTCATTGATGTCAATCTTCACCTTCTGTAAGGCCTGGGCCACAAAAAGGGGCTCTTCGTCTGTAAATGAGGACAAGGTTGTGAGTGTGGAAAGTGGGCTGTGGGAGGGCAGGAGAAGGTAACGTGTGTGGTGTTGGCTCCTTCATCCTTTGCTGAGACATGAAGGAGAGAGAGTCAGAGAGAGACTGCTGGGAAGGAAGAACACAGAGCTGCATTCAGCCAAGTCCTGCTCTGAACAGGCCCACTGAAAGTTGGTCGTGTCTGTTAATGTCAAAGGGCCTGAGCACAGCCACAGAGCGCACCCCAAGCGGAGGATCCCTCCCAAAGCCGCAAGGCAGGCAGGGCACAAATTGCTCTCTGCATCCTCTGCAACACTGAAAGAGAGTTGTTGGGGTGGAGGAACAGCTCTGTCTCATCAGTGGTGGCTTCAGTGGGACACTCCTAAAAACACTGCTGCCCCCCAAGAGCTGTTTGTCTTGCCTGTGAGGTCAGGAATTGGCTGGCCAAGGCACTCAGTACATGCTCATCAGCACCTTCCTCTGCCCTCTGGGGCTGAAGCAGGTTCACACACGTGCTGCGCTCAAGGTACCCCAGGGATGCAGCCTGGGCTGGGGTATTCCCAGTGGTGCCCGAGGGGACTGACCTGAGAGACTGTGGAAGTCGGCCTTGCTGGCATCAAACATGTCCTTCATTCCCAGTGTCTCCAGGGGGCCACGGAGGTCAGCTTCGCTCTCCAAGGAGAACCTGCAGGAGGAGGAGGAGGAGGGAGGCAAGGAGAAGTTAGCAAGAGGGAGCCTCTGTGGCATCTCTCAGAGCCATGAAGCAGGCCAGGCCCAGCACCATGCCAAGGCCTGGAGAGGCATGGGCCCAGAGCAGGGGGCAGAAAGTGCTGGCGTGGCCCCAGGGGCCTCTTGGCTCCCCGTACATCCACCCACCCTCCTAGGCGGGCGGGGCTGTGCAGTCACCTACTTGGGCAGGACGAGGAGCCTCGTCACCTTGGACAAGTTCCCCTTCCAGTCGGCCACCAGCTGGGAGCTGATGATGTTGGTCAGGGCCGAGAGCGGGGTGTCCATCTCGAAGGGGGCAGCAATCAGCATGCTGAGGGTCTCCCCCTGATAGGGCAGCTCAAGGACATCGTAGCCCACTTCTTCAGGGGTGGAGAATTCGCCTGGCAGGGAAAGGGTGGCCGGGGCTTAGTTGCAGAGCTGGGAAGAGGTCACCTGGATGCCATATCTTCCATCCTGAAAGCCTTGACAACCCCAGCTCCAGATAGACAGAGAGTGCTTGAGGTTACCCAGCCACGAGGGAGAGGGATTCTGCACATGTTCAAGGGAACTCATGGGCTCATCACTGACTGGCAGGTGATAGGCGGGGGACTCCCCTCCCACCTCTCAGCAAGGCCCACAGCTCACCATAGTTGAACTTGGCTGTCTGCTCCATCATGGGGACTGAGACGCTGCTCCCATCCAGCTTGTGGAAGAGGCGCTGCCGAGTGGCCGCCTCTGGGAAGGGCAGATTCCAGAGGCCCTTGAAATGGATGGCGTTCACCAGCACCAGCCGGGTCATCTGGCCCAGAGCTCCCTCAGGCAAGAAGTCCCGGATCATACCTGGGGGGCAATGGAGGAATGTTGGGGGTGTGCCTAGAACCGAAGGGTCCTGCCCCACTGCCTCCCCATGCAGTAGCCCGCCAGGTGGAAGCACTTCCCCTTGCAGGGACCCAGGAGTCCGGGCTCCTCCCCACCTTGACGCACATGCTACCCCAACTCCAGCCCCACTAAACCCCGTTCTCTGACCCAGAGAACCCCCCCACCTCGCCTCCCAGCAAGCTCAGCCTTCACTCAGATGGCGATCCCCCCCACCGGTCCAGATTTCCATCCAGGGCTAACTCAGCCACTCAGATCACTGGGGGCAGTGCGGGGGCAGCCCGGCCTCTCCCTGCTGCTCTCATTCAGTGGAAGACTTTCCTCCAACTGGCCTGGCTCTAACCACTACAGCAGAGCTGGGTCCTGGGCTCCAGCAGGCCCACCAACCTGTCAGTCACCCAACATCACCATGATGTCAGGCGAGTCATTTCCCCCTTTGCAGCACAGCTCCAGTTGAAGCAGACTGGGCTGCAGAGGCCGGCCCAGGAGACCAAGTGATCAGCTGATTGGCACACAGCTCAAGCCCTGCTTTCTGCAGGGACGGCAGTGCTACAGATGGAGGAGTTAGCATAGCCGATCCCAGCAGGCTCGCTGTCACCGCCCGTCAGCCATGGCAGGAAGCCTTCCTTGCAAGAACAATCGGGGAATGGAGGAGGTCAGACCCTTGGGATCCGTCTAGCCCAATACTGCCTACACTGACTGACAGCAATGGCTCTCCAGGGTTTCCAAGCAGGGAGTCTCTCTCACCCCTCCTGGAGATGCCACTGGGACTGAACATGGGACCTTCTGCAGGAAAAGAAGCTACTCTACCCACTGAGCCACCAGGGCCCTCCCCCTTCAACGAGGGGCGCACTTTAAGGCTCCCCACTGTTGGTTGGCAGCCCAGTCTTAGCCTGCCCCACAGCTGATATCAGATATGATGGCGGGTGGGCATGGAATTGGAAACGGACTCATGAGCCAAACTGGCCTCCCCCATGATGCACTGCCGGTCTCACCCCACCCCAAGACCCAGGAAACGCAGCTGCCTCCCGACAGCCCCAACTCCTAGGGCGCCCCTCTCTGAGACCCCTCAGCCCTGCCTGCCTCACAAAGACACAGCCACGCCCCGAGGGGATCCTGCGGCCCCTCCTCACCTTCTGTGTGGTCCTGCACCCAGGTGTTGATGATGTGGCGTGCTCGGTCACTCTCCGTGAAGTTCACCTGCTTGACCATCTGGCGGAAGACCCGATGGAACCGCGGCATGAACTCGGGCACCAGCTCCAGGTCCCGCTGCACAAAAAGGGCATCTGCCGTGCCCACCACGTCTTTGTTGCCTGGGTCCATCAGGGCCTTCTGCAGCCAGCGCAGGGCTCTGGGCACACCCCATTCTGCAGGGGGGAATCATGAGACAGGGTCATCCCTCTCTCCAAGAAACACAAAGGCAGGTCCCCCCCTTTCAGCCAGTGCGGGGATAAGACCAAGCCTGTGGGCACACGAGTCACTTTAAAAGCAGCCAGAATTGCTTTTCTGACTACAGGCAGGCCCCGCTTATACAGCAGGTTCCGTTCCAGACCCTCGGCATAAAGCGGAAATCACCATAAAGCAAAACCCCATTGAGTATAATGGGGCACGTTGCACAAAAATGCCGCAAAAGCGGCTTTAAAACGGAGGAATGAAAGCCGTCGCATTAGCGGAAAGCCGGTAAACGAAGCGCCGGTAAGCAGGGTCCTACTCTACATTTTGAAGCAATTCTGCCCCCATCTCTCTTCGGATAGAAACACACTCACTGTTCTGCCGGTTCCAGTGCATCTCCACTTCTCTCTTCTGAAAACGGGGGCACATGACAATGCTAGTTAAACTCCGCCCCTTTTTACTGTAAAACCTGGTGGGAGCAGCTTGAGTGTGCTTTTAAAAAAAAAACAACTTCAAAGAGATTTTGCAACTGATTGGCAGATCAACGCATTCCCCCTCTAGGTGTGGCCAATGGAAACCCTTTGATTTACAAGACTTCCCCACTGCTGACTTCAGGCCTTTCAGGAGCACCCACAGCAAAGCGTTGGGCCAATTGTTGTCTCTGCCTGAGCCTGCAGCAAAGTGTTTCCATTGGCCACACCTGGAAGACAACTGGGTTGATCTACCAATCAGTTGCAAAACCTGCCTTAAGCTGGATTTTTAAAAAATGCACTTGAGCCAATTGAACCAGGGTTTTAGAGTAAAAAGGAGCAGAGTTTGACTGGCGTGGGGTGCCCTCGTTTTCAGAAAAGAGAGGTGGAGACACAGTGGAACCGCACAACAGGGAGTGTCTCTCTACCCCAAATAGTGATCCAGGCCAGGAATATGCCCAGGCCCTCTCCATTCCTGTCACTTTCAAATGCCCTGAGCTTGTTTGCTTTCTAATTGCATTTGTTGCTCATTCCTCAACTTTGATGCACAATCTGCATGCATGGTTTGTCTCTACCATATGTGCAGCTGTGAAAAGAAGTCCCCGCTTTAAAAAACAAAACAGGGATGCCAACCCAGTGGTGCGCAGGCACATCAGCATCGCCAGCATCACAAGTGAAGATTAAACAGCATTTGTGCTTTTTGTTTCAGCCCTTGACCAGATAGCTGAGGAGATGGCAGCCCAGCCAGGCACCTTCCCACACACCTAGGCCCTTGCCCGAGTCACCCAACCGCAAATTTGGCTCTGCATGGCGCAGGCCCGGAGCTCAGACTAGCCAAAGTCATTTTGCTACTGCCTGAAGACAAGGACGAGCCCTTTCCACGGAGAAAGAGTCAAGGGGTCCCTCGTCTCCTTCAAGCCGTCTGGGGTACCTGGAGGGACCTGGCACGGCTCCACCGCGGCCCCTCAAGAAACTGATAAGCGGCACAAGCATTAGCAGAAGAGCAACCTGGGAAGTGGGTACCGCTCACACCGATCGGCAGCAGCGGCTCCCCAGAGTTTCAGGCGCTGGGCGTCTCTACCTCCCAGCCCTGGCTGTGATGATGCCCGCGGGGCTGCGCGGGGCCAAGCGCGCTGCTCGGGCTGCCAGGGCCTTGGGCGGGCTGCCCTGCTTCCCCACCACGGGCGGAGGGGGCCGTCTTACCGTTGACGCCGAAGGCCATGGCCTCCTTGATCTGGCTGCGCGTCTCCCCGGCGGCCGCCATCTGCAGCATGGCCAGGACCGAAGCGACGCCGTAAGGCGAAAAGGCCACGTTGCGGTCCTTGGAGGCCCGCGCCACCTCGCGGAAGACCTTCACGCCGAAGTCCGTGGAGAGTCGGGACAAGCCGCCGGGCCCGGCAGGGGGCGCCGCAGCCTGGGAGAGGGCCGCTAGCGCCGCGCAGGCCAGAGCCAAGGTGGCCACGCTGGTCGCGCTGGGCACGGGCGGCCGCGGCATCCTGGGAGGGAGAAGCAGAAGAGGAGGAAGCCACGGAGGGAACGGGAGGCAGGGAGGGCCGGTGGGCGGGGAAGGGAAGGGGGGCTCAAGAGGAGTCGGGGGACAGGGAGGGAGAGAGTGCCGGCTTGGGAGGGGCCTGCCCGTCGCGGCTGAGAGGCGCGATCCCACGGAGGGCCCCCCGCCTTCTCCCAAGATTTGCGGCCAGTGAAACCGTAACGACCCCCGCCGCAAGAGAGTCCCAAGGCATGACAGTGCAGGGAAGGAGGCCGCGGGAGGTCCGGCCTGGACACGCGTCCGTGACTCCCGACGTGCGTTGCAGTCCGCAGGCCTCTCAGACACGAAAACCCCGCCATGCGAGGGAGGAGGCGGGCGGACGAGCCCCTTACCTGCTTGCTGGGGTCACTTTTGCTCGCTTATTCGCTCGCTGCTTCGGCTGCGGCTGTGACTGCTGCTCCCGCTGACGGCCGAGCGCTCCTTTTATGCGCGCCGCGCCCGCCGCGGGCCAGGAAGCCGCGATGAAGTCACTGGCCGCGGCTCCTTTTCGCTCCCTCCCGCGGGATGAGCAACAGGCCCTCACAAACAACTCGCGCCCCGGCCCAGCCCCACGTGCACACATCCCCGGAGTGGGTGATGAACGGGAGAGTCTGAATCACGGTCTCCGGCCGCAGCAGCAGCGGAGAGCGGGATGGGGGGGGAGGTTGGAGAGCAAGAGCAGGCGGCCTCTCGCCCCGATCCCTGCCCCTTTGACCAGGAGCGCCGCGCTCGGGAGGGCGGCGGCAGCATCATGCGGGAGACAAGGCCTGCGCCTACGCCACTGGCTGTAATTCTTGGCACTGGTTTTAATACTGAATTTCAAATGGTTGCAACCCATCCTGGGGCCTGCTGGTGAAGAGAATCCGGAAGGGCCCAGGCTCGCCGTCCAGGGTTTCCGAGTCCCAGCCAGCCCCACAAGCACACCGGCAAGCCTGCATTTCGCATAGCGTTCCTATCCTTTGTGTGTCTGCGCACTACGCAGCCCCACCCTGTCGCCTTTGGGGTAGAGCCCCCTTTGCATGCAGGAGGTCCCTGGTTCACCCCGGGGGGGGGGCTGGGGGAGATTCGAGCCTGAATCGCTGGGGAGGCGTTGCTGCCAGAGAGCTTGGACAAGACTGCACCAGAGGGCCCAATGGCCTGACCCCTGTGTCCCTTCAGCCTTGGCACCTCCGGGTGAGGTTGGAGTGACTCCTGGTCCAAAACCCTGGAGAGCCACTGCTGCCAGTCATTGTCGAGAATATCTATTTATTTATTTGCCTATTTGTAATCCACACTTTCCTAAAAATATATCAAGGCGGCTTACAACCTTTCAAAAATAAAATCAGCAACAAAGGAACCATAAAAACCTCATTGAAAACATCACTAAGTACAGATTGGAAAATTAGTTGCAAAGACCTGTCTAAACAATATAGTTTTCAAAAGTTGTCTGAAAAGTTCCTGCCAAACCTCTACGGGCAGGGAGTTCCACAGGGCAGGGCTGCCACCACACTAAGGGCTCAGTCTCTGGTGAAGGCCCTGTGGGGAACCAGCAAAAATGCCCCATGGGGGGATACCGACGTTGGTGGCCCCCAACGGTCTCTGGCTCTTTCCAGGCAGCTTTCTATATTCAGCCTGGAGGGATGTTTCACTCTGGTCGGAGGAACACGTGAGGCAGCTGCTGTTCTAAAGCTAAGCAGGTCCAGGTCTGGCCAAGGCCAGGATGGGGAGGGAGGCAAGATATAAATATATATATGCCAAATAAATACATGCCTGGCTAACGTCATGTGCTGAGTCTAGTGCACTCCTGGGAGGCTGCCTTAGCTGGGGAGGCCTGGGGTCAGCCACATGAGCCTTTGTCAAATAGCTGGAGGGCACCAGGTTGGCAAAGGCTGGTGCACAGTCATGTGGCGCCTGTGCTGTTGATGGGGAACACCCAGCCCCACACTCTCACAGCAGTGGAGGTGGGTGGGTGGGAAGGGGCATCCTGACCTGCTGAGAGGTCCTCTGAATTTCTCCAGACGGCTCTCAAGGGCAGCCACTGCTGAGGTCACTTCATAGTGGCTCTTCGCTCCCACCCCCGCCAGCCCTTTGGTCGCGTGGATGGGATTAAAGACTCAAATCTGCTCCCAAAGGCATCTGGTCCGGCATGCAGGTGATGCACTTCCAGCCACTTGGGGGGTCTCTCATTTGGCTTCCACACATACTCCCCCCGGGGGGGGGTGCCAGCTGTGCTCTGCCAGCAAGCTCAGCTTGGGCAGGAAAGAGGAACAGGGTTATTTCTGGTTTCAGCTGGCTTCCGGGGCAGCCAACTTCTCGTAAACTGGGGGTCCATAAGCTATGGAGAATCATTACTAATAAAACACCACACAAACATCTGCACCCTTTTGTCCTCCTTGCACTTTTGGGGCCTTGACTCAGCTGATTTCTGCCTCCGTTGCAAGGCAACAGGGGCCCATGACGAAGTCAGGAGGGCTGTGCAGTCCTGCTGAGGCAGATTTTCCAGTGACTCCCCAGTGACCCCCACAGGCACACACATGACTCCCAGCTGTTCCTGCATACCCGGGAATCTCCCACAACAACCGCTGCCTTTCCCAGATGCCTCTGGATGGGGCAATCCAAGCTCTCAACAGGAAGGGCAAAAGAGCAGAAAGGAAATTGGGGGGGGTGGGGAACCCTGCTCTGGTGGGGCAAGGAGAGAGTGAGAGTGCTAGGACTCGTGTGTGCATGTGTGCGCGCGTGTGCGCGCAAAAGGAAATACTTTCCAAAAAGCTTTTGACAACATACTTCAAAGACTCCTGAGTAAGCTTAGCAGTCATTGAAGAAGAGGAGGAGGCCTCTTGTGGATCAGGACTGAGTCAGAGAATAGTACATTTGGAAGGGGCCTATAAGGCCAGAGAAGGTGGCTGTGGGTGTTTGTGTGTAACTGGAGTAGCTGAAACATGATGTTGAACCGGTAGGTTGTATTTATTTGCATCCCAAGGAAGAACAATGATATCACTGACAATTTGGGTCTTAGCTGGAATAATTTGAGACTCGGCTGTGAAATTCCAGAGGGTCACCTGGGGTGCGAGCATCCCAGCCCTTTACATTTTCAAAGTGCCTTTTCCTCCCCAGACATTACAGCAAAATTGACCCCTTCCCCGCTCTGACTGCTCTCAGGATGGAACGCACACCTGGCCATGTGCTTGCAAAGGAATCTTTGGCTGCAGAATGTAAATCATTGAGCTGTGCTCTTACCTTCAGGTTTACATCACTGTTGCTTCCAGCTGTGCCAAATGGGGCATAACTCAATAGAGTGTGACTGTGTGAGCGTGTTTGTGTGTAACTGGAGCAGCTGACTGAAAGTTTGGGACATGATATCAAACTGGTAGGTTACATTTATTTGCATCTCAAGGAAGAACAGTGGTATCACTGACCATTTGTGCCTTCTGAAATAATTTGAGATGATAATCTCTATTCCACATTCCTTCTCCTTTTTTCTATAAATATCACGCAGTAATAATTCATTGTTCAAAATATTGTGTATTTGCACAGCGCAGAGGAAGGGGATTGTATAAGTGGTGAAATAAATGGTCTGCATAAAACTATTCCTGAAGTTCCGAGATTTTTGTTGGACGTTTTGTTTTCGTGCTTCCAAATTTGAGGGGAGGATCTTAATATTATAAATGGGTCATTAGCAGTCATTTCTAAATCTTACCAGATTTTCCCTGGAAAGGCTCAACAAGGATTAAATTTGGCCTGATGCCATGTAGGTGCTGCAGAAAACGTGCATGGATGAGGAGCTTCGATCCCACAACAAATGCCCATCTGGAAGCCCCCATGTTTCCAGCATATAAGATTCTGATACGAGCACCCAGAGGAAGGCTGAGATCAGACGCTTGCCTCCCCCTCCCAAAAGAATTGACATAAAGCCTATGGGGGGCAGACACACAACAGCAGGAGGTCATTCATTTATTTATTTATTTTAGGTGTCATTTCTCAGAATCATAGAATAGTAGAGTTGGAAGGGGCCTATAAGGCCATCAAGTCCAACTCCCTGCTCAGTTCAGGAATCCAAATCAAAGCATTCCCAACAGATGGCTGTCCAGCTGTCTCTTGAAGGCCTCCAGTGCCGGAGAGCCCACCACCTCCTTAGGTCATTGGTTCCATTGCCGTATGGCTCTAACAGTTAGGAAGTTTTTCCTGATGTTCAGTCAAAATCTGGCTTCCTGCAACTTGAGCCCATTATTCTGTGTTCTGCACTCTGGGAAGATTGAGAAGAGATCCCGGCCCTCCTCTGTGTGACAACCTTTCATGTACTTATCATATCTCCCCTCAGTCTTGTCTTCTCCAGGCTAAACATACCCAGTTCTTTCAGTCTCTCCTCATAGGGTTTTGTTTCCAGTTCCCTGATCATCCTTGTTGCCCTCCTCTGAACCTGTTCCAGTTTGTCTACATCCTTCTTAAAGTGTGGTATCCAGAACTGGACACGGTACTCACGATGAGGCCTAACCAGTGCTGAATACAGGGGAATGAGTACTCCATGTGAATTGAAACTATACTTATGTTAATGGAGCCTAATATAGCCTTTACCTTTTTTGCAGCCACATCACACTGCTTCCTCGTATTCAGCTTGGGATCAACAGTAATTCTGAGATCCTTCTCGCATGTAGTATTGCTGAGCCAAGCATCCTCCATCTTATAACTGTGCATTTGGTTTCTTTTTCCTAGCTGTAGAACCTTGCACTTACCCGTTACATTTCATTCTGATGTGGAAACAGGAAGCAGAGAGCAGGAATAAACGGACAGTTCTGCCAATAGAGGGCTGTAGAAAGTGGAGTCCCCCAAGGATCGGTATTGGGACCTCCTGTGCTTTATAACCTGTTCATAAATGACCTAGAGTTATGGGTGAGCAGTGAGAGGGCCAAGTTTGCTGATGATGCTAAATTGTTCAGGGTTGTTACAACAAAAAGGGATTGCAAAGAGTTCCAAAAGGACCTCTCCAAACTGAGTGAATGGGTGATAAAATGGCAAATGCAATTCAGTGTAAACAAGGGATGCATGCTGGGATAAAAAAAATCTTATTATTTCACATCTATGGTCATGGGGTCTGAATTGGCAGTGGCTGGCCTTGGGGTCATAGTGGATAGCTCAAATGAAGATGCTGACCCAGTGTGCAGCAGCTGTGGAAAAGGCAATTTCCATGTCAGGGATCATTAGGAAAGGTACCGGAAATAAAACTGCCGTTATCATAATGTTGTTATATAAAGCTATGGTGAGGCTGCATTTGGCTGTTCTGTGTTCAGTTCTGGTTGCCTCACCCCAAAACAGATATTGTAGAGTTGGAAAAGGTTCAGAAAAGGGCAACTGGAATGATGGAGATGGAGCGAGTCTCCTATGAGGAAAGGTTGCAGCATTTGCGTTTCTTTTTAGTTTAGAGAAAAGATGAGTAAGAAGTGACATGACAGAAGTGCATAAAATTATGCACATCATGGATAAAGTGCATAGATAAAAGCTCCCTCTCTCATAACACTAGAACTCCTGGACATCCAAAGAAGCTGCATGTTTGAAGATTCAGGACAGACAAAAGAAAGGACTCCTTCATGCAGCACATAGTTAAACTGAGGATTAGACAAATTCATGGAGGGAAAGGCTATAAAAAGCTACTAGCCATGATGACTGTGCTCTGCTTCCATAGTTGGAGACCGTACGCTTCTGAATGCCAGTTGTTGGAAATTGCAGGAGGGGAGAGTGCTCTTGCATTCAGGACCTGATTGTGGGCTTCCCATAATGGGCATCTGATTGCCCACTGTGAGAACAAGATATGCTAGACTAGATGGGCCACTGGCCTGATCCAGCGGGCTCTTCTTATGTACACACACCCCAAGTCCCGCCATAATGGCTCTTAAGAATGACATTCTGGACATGCCCAGAATGTGAACTACTCCAGTCTTAGTGTGAAGGGGGCTGAGTCTTTGCATCTCACAGGGCCAAAGGAGCCTGAGTTTTAAAGGGGGTTCCAGGCTGAGCTCTAGGTGAGAGGCTGGCCTCCAATTAAGTCTGGAGCATGTCCTTGATGTTATCAAATTTACGTTCATAGTACTATCTAGGTGCAAAGGCACTTTGTGATTTTGGAAACTGTAAAGGCAGTTCCCTGCCCCAAGACCCTTACAGTCTACACTCTCAGCAGATTGTGCTCCACCACTTCCTGTGAAGAGACGTTTTGCGTCCCTTCAGCTGCAAATGAATTGACGCAGGCTGTTCTCTGTTTTGCATCCCATCTACTAAACGCTGAGAGCAAGGGAGAGAAGGGGGGGGAGGGAGATGTGCCTCGGGTCACAGGCCAGATGTGTTTCCGTAGTTGCAACACTCCTGACACCCAGCAAAAGGGGTCAGAGGCAGAGCGGGCGAGAGCCCTTGTGATGCGTCCTTCCCTGGCTCTCCCTGTCAGGTTCCTACCTGCTCGTGGTTACTGCCTGTCTCTAGGCACCACCAGGGACTCCACCAGTCAGGACCGCACTCTCTTATGGTTTCTCTCCCCGCTCTAGCACAGATCTCAACAGATCCCCCTGCTAGGCAACCACCAGTAACGTCCCAATACTAGTATTCCCAGAGACCCTGAATACTGGTATTGTTATTCTCTTCACCGCTGCCACCATTTGTTACAGTTCCCCTTCAGCCTTGGTCATTACCTTACCCTCCCTTCTGGTCTGTGAAACCCCAGCCAAGGATCAGGCCTTTGGTAAACCAAATTAAGTATTTATTACAGATAACAAAGCTAACAAGATTAACAAGATTTCTTCTTAAGGCACATAAGCATATGGTTTTACTCAATACTAATCCAAACTCCACCTCCCTCCTTCTCCACTCTCTCCTGGCAAACAACTCTCTCAAACCCCACCAAGCAATCCACTCTTTCTCTTCTCCCCCAGATTCCACTCTCACTCTTCCTTTTATACATTCAGCCATTTTAAACACTCAGCCAATCATCTCGCATTCTACTGCCCAGTCACTCCCCCTCTTTCACTCCACTTACCATGTATCTTCTAAAACAACACTTACCATATGTACATTAATATAGGAACATCACATTTCCCCCCCCTTAAACAACAGCAGAGTATTATTCCTGTTCCAGGATTTATACGTCGCGTTAACAAATAAAAGTCTCTATGGGGAAAATGTCTTTCTTTGTTCCTCTGTCTGGTCACGTCACTGCAGTCCCAGCCACTTGCCTGGAAAGTCCATCGGCCAGTACATTGTCCTTGCCTTTGATGAACTGGAAGTCCACTTGATAGTCCTGTAGGGCCCAGGACCACCTCTGCAGCATAGTGTTATGGTTTCTCATAGTCTGCAACCATAACAAGGCCCGATGATCCGTAGTCACTGTGAATCTTCATCCCCACACGTATGGGCGCAACTTGTTCAGTCCCCACACGACCGCTAGGCACTCCTTCTGGACCGACGAATAGTTTTTCTCCCTCGGTGTCAGCTTGCGACTCAGGTACGCCACTGGATGTCTGGTGCCTTCTCTCTCCTGTAGCAAGACGACTCCCAGCGCCAGGTCCGACGCATCTGTAGCCACGATGAATGGTTTCTCATAGTCTCGTGCTATTAATATGGGTCCTTGGCACAAGGCTTGCTTCAGTAGATCAAAAGCCTTCTGACATTCATCCGTCCATACCACACGCTCAGAACACTTCTTCTTTGTTAATTCATGCAAGGGGGTTGCTATTTCCCCAAAATTTCTCACAAACTTCCTATAAAATCCAGCCACACCCAGAAATGCACTTACTTGTTTTTTGGTTAAGGGGATCGGCCACGCTTGTATTGCCTCCACCTTGCTCCATAAGGGGGTGATTTTCCCACTCCCCACCTTATGTCCTAAATAGATTACTTCCTTTAGTCCAAACTGGCATTTCTTCGCTTTTATTGTGAGGCCTGCTTTTCTTAAGGCCTCCAATACTGTTGTCAGGTGTTGGACATGCTCAGGCACCGACTTGCTAAAAATGGCTACGTCATCGATATAGGCCACTGCAAAATCTGACATGCCTCGCAACACAGTATTGATTAGCCTCTGAAATGAACTTGGTGAGTTCCTTAGTCCCATGGGTAAGGTCACAAACTCATATAACCCATCTGGTGTACTGAAGGCAGTTTTGGCTCTGGATTGCTCGTCTAGTTCCATTTGCCAAAATCCTTTACAGAGATCTAGTGTAGAGATAATGGTTGCTGCCCCCAATAACTCTAACATTGCGTCTACCCTAGGCATAGGATACGCATCTGGGACAGTAATTTTATTGATTAGCCGATAATCAATGCAAAACCTTGTCGTTCCATCTTTTTTCGGAACCAGGACAATACTTGAGGCCCAGGGACTGATGGATTCCCTGATCGCTCCTAATTCCAGCATATCTTCCACCTCCTTTTTGATCTCATTCAAAACTTTCCCATTCACACGGTACGGAACAAATCTGATTGGGGCATGATCTCCAGTATCAATGGAATGTATAAATATACTGGTTCGGCCAGGTTTGTTGCTAAAGAGATTCCTATAGGTTTTCAAAACTCTCAGAATCTCTTCTTTTACTTCCTCCTCTACCTCCTCTGACCATTCCACTTGATCTACCCCTCCTTTGTCTTTGCTTTCCTGTACCAAATCTGGAAGTTCAGGCCCACTTCCCTCAGGGAATAAGGTAACTTGCAACACCTTTGCATCCCTGGTATGGTAAGGCTTTAACATATTTACATGAACCACTTTGCTTTTGTTTAATTGGTCTGTGGTGATTACATATGTCACTGTGTCAAGCCTTTCTCTGATGGTATATGGTCCTTCTCAGTTAGCCTGTAATTTGTTATGTTTCCTGGGTATGAACGCCATAACCATATCTCCCACATCATACACACGTTCTCTGGCTGTTCTGTCATACCAGTAACTTTGCTTCTCCTGTGCATGACTCAAATTCTCTTTCACCACTTCCATCATTGATCTTAATTTATTGCGGAAGTCCAATACAAAATCTACTACAGAAGTTTTGTACTCTCCCAGAGTTCCTTCCCATGAATTTTTTAGCAGTTCCAAAGGTCCCCTCACTTTTCTAGTAAACATTAGTTCAAAGGGTGAGAAGCCTGTTGACTCCTGAGGGACTTCTCTGTATGCAAATAAGAAGCATCCCAAACGTTCATCCCAGTCTTGTGGGTGATCTTGAACATAGCTTCTGATCATGCCCTTCAAAACGCCATTGAATCTCTCAGTTAGCCCATTAGTGGCGGGATGGTAAGTAGTGGTCTTTAGATGTTTTAGACCACAACATTTCCACATACATTGCATCACTTCTCCCATGAATACACTGCCTTGATGTGTCAGCACTTCATGAGGGAAACCCAGCCTCATAAAGATTTTTAATAAAGCCTCTGCCACTACAGGGGCTTCTCCAGATCTCAGTGCTTCTGCGTCTGGGTACCTGGTGGCAAAATCCACCACCACCACTAGATATTTCTTGCCATGCCTTGTGGGTTTGGAAAAAGGGCCCACCAAATCTATTCCCACTGGTTCACATTCACCCTTTCTCTCAGCAGGCATCCACAGTCTATATAAAATCCCATTCTCACACACAACTTGATTCCTCAGTTTGTCAGTGAAAGGAATCTGTTCGGTCAGAGCTTGTTCCTTTATCTGCTTCAAACTTATATCTTGATGCAGCTCTTCCCTGAATTGATCTGCTTCTTCCCCAGAGACCACTTGATACAGTTAGTCTGCTTCAGCAGGCCTGCTAGTGGTTGTTATGGTGACCTGAGGCTGGTTAACAGATTCCACCCTGTTTGTTTCAGCCCCCCTTAATATGGCTTCTTTTTCTCTGCCAAGTTGCTGTCTGGTCACTACATAGATCTTTCCTTGGGTGCCCATTACATCCCTTCCCAGTATTACTGGTTCTTGTTGCTGGGCATTAATGCCTACTTTATATCGGCCCTCTCGGCCTCTCCAAGTCATATCCACCAGGGCCACAGGCAAACTTTCTGCTTGACCTCTCACTCCTTGGATAGTCACAGTTTCCTGAGGTAATATTACCTCAGATTTTATTAAATCTGGCCTCAGTAATGTCTGAGCGGCACCAGTATCAAGCAATGCCCAATAATTTGCCCCTTGTACACTCACTTCCTCTCTCATTTTCTAAAGTAGTCAGGTCCCAGTCTGAACCTTTTGTATACTGCCTCTTTAAACTCAGCATAGGTGACGGGCTTGTCTGAGGGGAAATATTGGTATACCTCAGCCAATTCCCCTTTAATCAGATTTGATAAATACTGCATGTATTTATCTTCAGGTAGCCCCCACAACTGAGCTGCTTTTTCAAAGGTGCTGAGGTAAATTTGAGGATCTTGACCAGGCTCATAGACAGCAAAGTCCTTTGGAGTAATTTTTATTTTTGCTCCATCTCTGTCCTTTCTTGTTTCATCAGAATGAAACTTCTCTCTTTCAAATTTTAACTTTTCTACTTGTAATTCGGCATCCACTGCTCGTTGCTTCTCCCTCTCCTCAAACCCCATTCTCATTTTCTCAGCTTCCATCCTCAATCTCTCAGCTTCCAACTCTCGCTGTTTGTCTTTCCCATCAGCTTCCCATCTTAACTTCTCTCTCAAGTACTCTATATAAGCGGGATTGCTTAAATATCCTTCTGGGGTCTCTTCTCTGACAGGTTGTTTTTGTTGGGCAGTAGCAAATCCTATAAGTGCTACCCTCAATTCATCTACCCCTTTACCCTCGTGAGGTAAATTGAATGTTATGCACTTCTCCACCAGCTCCTCTCTTTTCATTTTTATGTATTCAGCCATGGTGTTTGAGTTCACTCACTCTTTGCCACACACTCTTTGCCAGTCACTCTCACAAGTAATCTTGTTTTGTTATTTCTGTTTGCCACACCACTGTTAGGGATTCTCTAGTATTCGTATCTGGATTCTCTGTTGTTCGTATCCCACCGCTACCACCACATGTGATGCGTCCTTCCCTGGCTCCCCCTGTCAGGTTCCTACCTGCTCGTGGTTACTGCCTGTCTCTAGGCACCACCAGGGACTCCACCAGTCCGGACCGCACTCTCTTATGGTTTCTCTCCCCGCTCTAGCACAGATCTCAACAGATCCCCCTGCTAGGCAACCACCAGTAACGTCCCAATACTAGTATTCCCAGAGACTCTGAATACTGGTATTGTTATTCTCTTCACCGCTGCCACCATTTGTTACAGTTCCCCTTCAGCCTTGGTCATTACCTTACCCTCCCTTCTGGTCTGTGAAACCCCAGCCAAGGATCAGGCCTTTGGTAAACCAAATTAAGTATTTATTACAGATAACAAAGCTAACAAGATTAACAAGATTTCTTCTTAAGGCACATAAGCATATGGTTTTACTCAATACTAATCCAAACTCCACCTCCCTCCTTCTCCACTCTCTCCTGGCAAACAACTCTCTCAAACCCCACCAAGCAATCCACTCTTTCTCTTCTCCCCCCCAGATTCCACTCTCACTCTTCCTTTTATACATTCAGCCATTTTAAACACTCAGCCAATCATCTCGCATTCTACTGCCCATTCACTCCCCCTCTTTCACTCCACTTACCATGTATCTTCTAAAACAACAACATTTACCATATATACATTAATATAGGAACATCACAGCCCTCCCCTCCTGCCCTCTGTGTGGGAGGGAGGAAGCCAGGCCCCTGCACTCCCCATCCGTGTGCCGGGGAAAACGTGCATGGAGGGCTGATCCCACCAGGATGCTATTTCTGTCATGGCTTCTCTCCACACCTCTCAGGCCCCAAATATCCCAGCCTTGCCTCCCTGTCCCTCCCTGCTGCCAGGCTGCTCACTCACCCTGCAAGCATCCCAGCCACCGGGCTGTACGTTCCTGTCCCCAGCGATGGGATGTGGTGCACCCACTCGGGGCTCCCCTCAGGCCTCCTCTGGGGCTGCTGCTCCATGTGAGTGTCTGCCTTGAGTCACCCACTCCTCCCTCCCCCCCCACGTGGAGCCCCCATAAAAGGGCTGGCTGGAGAAGATGGCCAGGGGCCAAGTGAGTGATCCACTGGGCAAGAGCATTCCAAGGGGGCCGCTCAGACCAGCAGGACCCCAGGCCACCAAGGCTCTGGCGGGAGGCCAAGAGACCACTCCCACCAAGCAGGAAGGGGTGGGCAGTGGGGGAGGTCTCTGGAACAGCACCCACTCTCCATGGCTGCTTCTTTGGCCCTGCCATGGCTGCTCTTTGCCGCCCGCTCGTATCCCCAGAGGCAGGACAAAAGAGGAGAAGCCAGGCCAAGCCAGGGAGTCCTGCAGAGGGGGCCAGGGCGGCAGGGGCCTTACGCTGCTGACCAGCGGAGGCCTGCCCCCTGGCCCTGGCCCCCTCGCTCCACTTTCCTCAGTGGTTGCAAACCCCACGAGGAACAGCCCTTTTCCCTCAAGGCCTTTGGGTGCTCTCCCTGATTGCTGCCCGTTGTGGCCTCTCAGTCCTTCTTGGGAGCCAAAGAGGGACCTTCCTGCCCAGGCATTCCTGGAGGGCAGAAAAACCAGCAAGACTGCAGCCTCAAAGCCCCTCTCCACCCCAGGGGTGGCGGTGCTGCTGGCACTGCTGCTGGCACTGCTGCTTCCTCCTCCTCCTCCTCCTCAGTTTTAAGGTCAAATCAAGGGCAAGGAAAGGCCCTGTTCTCACCTTCTGCTGGCAAAAAACTTTTTAAAAATGGACTCACTCACAGCCTTTGCACCCTAAACAAACTGCCAAGAAATCTCCAACCCCGGTCCTTATCCTGAAAGGATCCTGATCCTGAAGGGGCGATCCAACAGACAAGCCTGTCATTCCCAAGTGCTCTCCATCTTCCACATGCCTCACACAATCCCAAATAAGGTGATCTGCTGTTCTGCCACCCCACAATATTCAGAATCCGTTCTTCCACCCTTGTACAAGATTAGACAAATTCATGGAGGACAGGGCTATCAATGGCTACTAGCCATGATGGCTGTGCTCTGCCACCCTAGTCAGAGGCAGCATGCTTCTGAAAACCAGTTGCCGGAAGCCTCAGGAGGGGAGAGTGTTCTTGCACTCGGGTCCTGCTTGCGGGCTTCCCCCAGGCACCTGGTAGGCCACTGTGAGAACAGGATGCTGGACTAGATGGGCCACTGGCCTGATCCAGCAGGCTCTTCTTATGTTCTTATGTTCTTATGTTCTTACAAGCCACTCCAAAGAGCACAATGTTCCCTTAAGCCCCGAAACAGTCTGACTTGTGTCTGCCGCCCTTTCAGATGAAGACCTCCAAAATCCTCCAGAACTGGGCAAAAGCAAAGCACCCCTCGACCCAGGAATCTGCCTCCCAGGGCCTTTGCCATTCACCCAACAGCATCCTTTCCGCCCAACTCCTAACTTCTGAAGGGGACAGAGGCAACACAAAGTCTCTGTCCCTCTGCTCTCCTTGCCCCCTGGCCAGCCATCTTGTTCCCAGCAGTGCCCACATGAGCCGGAATCCAACAAAACAAAACCAAGATGCCCAGTAGTTCGTAATTCTGTACTCAGCCCCTAGATCTCATTCACAGATTACTTTTACAACCTCCATGCCGAATGGCCATCTGGCCTGGCAGGGAGTCTGATACACAACCGCCTGCTCAGGTCTCACATCCCGTCCCCATTCCAATGCCAAGAGGATCGCTATCTGTTCAGCAGTCATTTGAGAGTCATTTCAGTTTAATCTTTGGCAGCTCTTTCTCCACTAAACCAGTGGATATATCGAAAGAGCTAGAAGACATCCCGTTATGGCCGATAATCACCATCGATGAGATCGAGAGGTTAGTTCATTCCCTGAAAGCCGGAAAAGCCCCTGGAGAGGATATCCTACCTCTTGATTTCTTGCTTCAGGATTTATCCTGGTGGGCCCCTCTCTTGGCGGCCCTGTTTACTAATATAAATAATACAGGATGCATCCCAAGGGGATGGCACACCAGCATAGTGGTTCCGATTTTTAAAAAAGGGAACCCTACAAATCCAACAAATTATCGCCCGATCAGTCTTTTAGACGTAACTGCGAAGATCTATAGTCGCTTCCTCTTAAATAAATTAAATGAATGGGAGCAAACAAACTCAATCATATATGAGGAACAAGCAGGCTTCAGAACAAAAAGGAATACAATTGATCAGGCCTATATATTGCATCATTTAATAAAAAAAACAAAGAAAAAAATTTGGCCATCTTTGTATATAGCATTTGTTGATTTCTCCGTGGCATTCGATACAGTGGACAGAGGACTTCTCTGGCAAAAGCTCGCCCAATCGAATATTGACCGCAGATTGTATTGGCTGATCAGGGCTTTATATCAATCAAATAACATTCAAGTGCGCCTAGGTACTACTGGCGCCTTATCAACTAAAATTTCAGTATCCAGGGGAGTTAAACAGGGGTGCCTTTTGGCCCCCTTTTTGTTTAACTTCTTTATAAACGACTTAGTAGAGGCTGTGTCTTCACCCTCCTTCTTCCCACCTTCAGTAGGCAATAAAAAGGTCCCCATTCTTTTATACGCAGATGACGTGGCCTTATGTTCCTTGAACAAAATCGGTCTCAGACGTATGCTGCGTAAATTAGAGGAATATTGCTGAGCCCAGAAACTTAAGATCAATCATACCAAATCTAAAATTATGGTCTGCGGCAAATTCTCCAAAGCTAAAAACATTTGGACATTAAATGGGACCCCAATTGATCAGATCGCATCATTTAAATATCTAGGAATCCATCTGTCCAACAGATGCTCCTGGGCTGCGCAAATTAAAGCCACGACATTAGCCGGAACACAAATCTTAGGCCTGACCAGAAGATTCTATTACTCACAGGGAGGTCAACTTATACACCCCATGATTAAAATACTTAAATCTAAAATAATACCAAAGATCCTTTACGGCTCAGAATTGTGGGGCCTTTTAGCCAGTTGCCAATTGGAGCCTACCCAAAATGCGTTTATGAGACTGATATTAGGATTACCACCAGGCACGCCAGCAGCACACTTAAGAGCTGAACTGGGCTTACCATCGATAGCAGCTCGTATTGACTTGGCCATTATACGATACTGGCTGAGAATCCTCAAAATGGAGGACACAGCTCTGGTGAAACAGTGCTGGACGGAACAGATGCACTCTGAGGGTTGGGCTTCGGAATGTCTACAGTTACTCACAAAATATGATCTTTCTCAAGCTAAAGTGCTAGAACTAAATAGAATAGCCCTCCGTAATTACATATTTGAGAATGATGCAGGCCAAGATCGAGCCTATATTATGATGGCCCCCTTTTCTCGTTGGTATCCACACTTTAAGTTAAATCACTATATGTCTAACTACCTTGATACTATAGACAGAGTAAAAATCAGAAGAGCTTTTACGGCTCTTTGATTTCAAGTCATGCCCTCAGCCTTTCTAGAGGGCAGGTATAAAGGTATTCCTCTGGCTCAACGCCAATGTTCATATGGCTGGGTTGCTGTAGATGAGATCGATCATTATTTACTTCATTGTCCTCTTTATGAACAACCCAGACAAAAAATTTTAAAAATATTTTTAGAACCAATAGTATCTTACCCCAATGAGGATAAGGCTAATATACTTTTATCGGATTACTCCAGATCAGTTTCTCTTGCAGTTGCACATTTTGCGGCAGCCGCACAAAAACTGAGGGAGTTTTTTATTCATAGACTAACAGATTCATAGGTTTATTTCTTCTTTTTAATTTGTTTAACGTTTGTTTGATTTTGTACATGTATCTGTATTTGTATTTGTACTTGCAAAAGGCTTATGGCTATGATTGCAATAAAGTTGTTGTTGTAGTCATTTGAGAGCCAATCCAGCAAGCGACCAAGCCCTTTGAACCTGACAGGCTGGAACGCAATAGGCAGCACCCACACGGTCATCCTGTGGATCCCGAGATCTGTCTGTGTAGATTGCACACCATGGGTCCCACCTAGACACAATGGCTGCTGCTGCCCTGCTTTTAGATATTGCCGGCCCAAGCTGACTTTGGGTAGCCCCGCCACAACTCAGATCAGTCTGCGTAAGAACCCACAGCCAGCCAGCCATGAGGCGAGCAAAGAGACAATCAAGGGACACTCAGTCCGGGCATCATATCAGATTTCAGCCAAGCCTGAACCCTAACCCCATGGGGAGCACACCTGCCACGCTTTGCAGCAGCAGCAAATCCCCACCAAACCCCATAGAGATTATACCCAAATTCTAACTGTGAGTTTTGCCTTCTACCCCCAAAGGTAAGATCCAAAAAAGCCTCAGTGCCAGGGCCGTTCCTCAGGGCCCGCATTGGGACTGGCGGGCAGAAGGCAGGGAGCCCAAAGACTCAGTGGGGCACAGCCTATGACAGCCAGAGTCAGAGCCAGCTCATTCTGGTTTGGTCCCCCCCCCACTGCTGAGTTCTTGTAGGGCAATATTGAGACTGAGGAGGAGGAAGGTGAGGGTCAGGGCTGCCCCCTCCTCCCCGGACTGTTTGCAAGCAAGAAGGCAGGTGGGGGGGCTGGCGGGGGGCAGACTGAGGTTGGTGGACGCCCAAATGGACCAGCCTCAAGGCCACAAATGGCAACTTCCCGTTGCTGGTCTTGTGACCCACAAGCGTCTTTCATGGCGGCTCCTTCACAGGTACGCAGGAAGCCGGTCTTGTTCCAGGATAGTCTCTTCATAGACTCTCCATCTCACGGAGGGGCCTTTGTCATCATCTGCAGTGGGGCCTTTGTCTGGAAGTTGCTTCCAGGGCCAGAAACCGCCTGGGAGGCTTCTGCATGCAGAAGAGGGGTCCTTCCCACCATGCAGCAGAGGGTGTCCCATCCCCCCACCTGCAATTCCACCCACCAGCAAAATGCAACTTACACTTCCATGTGTTGATGTTGAGAGGGGGCCTCCCACGAAAGGCACATCAGAAACACTCCCCCCCACCACCACCAAGACCCCCTCGGGATATACACGTCAAAGGAGCAGATTCCCACCAGGACTTCAGTCAAGCACCTGCTGGAAGGATGCCGGTTCCCCTCCTGAGCCTCCTGAGCGGCTCCGGCCCTCTCTCCTTTCCTGTTGCTTGTGCCTGTGGCTCTTTGCACCTCCATTCATTTTGTCCCTTACATTTATCTCTGTTGAATGTCATCCTGTCGGTTTGGGCTCCCTTGTTTCCAACTGCAGAGATTGTTTTGAATCGTGATTTTGTCTGCTGTGGTGCCAGCTGCCCCCCCTCCCCACTTCACGTTCGATAAGCATCCCTCCCCACCCCATTCCTTCATCCAAGCCATTGCTTAAACCTTTTAAGACACAGGGCCTTGGACTCCTCTAGAGAGGCCTCCTTCTAGGTGGAGGAAGAGCCATTAATCAGCCGTCATGTCTGGGGAGAGATGCGCAGTTAGCTGCTTGTCCAGGTAACCCTCCACAATGTCATCCAGTCTTCATTGTTACCATCTTGTCAACAAACATAAAAATGTAAATGTACTGCCTCCAAGTCGATTCCGACTTATGGCAACCCTCTGAATAGGGTTTTCATGAGGCTGAGAGGCAGTGACTGGCCCAAGGTCACCCAGTGAGCTTCATGGCTATGTGAGGATTCGAACCCCGGCCTCCCAGGTCGCAGCCAACACCTTAACCACTACACCACACTGGCTCTCTATCAACAAAGATACCAGGAAGATTTTGTCAAAGGCTTTGCTGAAATCAAGACACGCCACCTCCATGTTGTAACTCTACCAAACTAGTAACTCTTTAAAAAAAAACACAAAAGGAGATAAGGCTGGTCTGGCATGACTTGTTCTTGATAAACCCGACCGGGTGCCTAGGAATCAATGCATTCTTTTCTTAGATGCTCACAAACTGACTGCTGAATCATCCAGGGATGTAGGAAGTGTTGGCTTCTACCAAGTCAGGCCATCTGCCTCAGGATTGTCTTCCCCTGCACTGGCTGGCAGCAATGGCACTCCAGGGTTCAGGAATGGGTCGCTCCCAGCCCCCCTGGAGATGCCGTGGGGGAACTGAACAGGGCCTTATGCATCCAAAACAGGTGCTCTACTCACTGAGCCATGGCCCTTCTCATCTAGAATTTGCCTGGCCTCCATGCCAGGTGCATCAGCCTTCTTGAAGATAGGGAGCCCATTTGCCCATCTCCAATCGGCTCGCTCATTCTCGAGGACTCGGAAAGACTGCCAACAGCAGCTCTGAATGATACCCATCAACCTCCTTCAGCACTCTAGGATGTAAGTCATTTGGTCTGGAACTCTTGAAAGTAAGTCAGTGTTCCCTAACCATATTTTTTCACCATCCTGGGGTGCAAGGCTCTCCGTATCCTATTTCCAGAGGAACAGCAGCCGGGTTAATCTGTTGCAACCACAAAAACCAGCAAGGAGTCTCGTGGCAACCTTCAAGACTAACGCAAAAGCTTTCGTGGATGACAGACCACTTCACTAGAAAACTCTCGGTATTATCCTGAGTTACAGGCACTTTGAGAGCCAGTGTGGCCTAGTGGTTAAGGTGTTGGACTACGACCTGGGAGACCAGGGTTCAAATCCCCACATAGCCATGAAGCTCACTGGGTGGCCTTGGGCCACTCACTTTCTCTCAGCCTCAGCGGGAGGCAATGGTAAACCCCCTCTGAATTCCGCTTACCATGAAAACCCGGTTCACAGGGTTGCCATAAGTCGAATGGACTTGAAGGCAGTCCATCACAGGCACTTTATACACACAGCTGTGGGAGAAGGAATTGTAAACAGTGAACTCAGAGAGAAATGAAATGCAGAAAAGTACAGACGGTGATAATGACGTAATCCGCTGTGGTCATACACAAAGCAGTTGCTGAAAATAGACTTCCTGGCCCTGATAAGCTAATTCACAGTGTGATGAAAATCCTTTGTCTCCGTTCAAGCCAGAAGCCATAGCACTGACATTCCATTGTAATTCAGGGATGTCACAATGCAGCCTCCCTTTGCTCCACGAGGACCACTTTAAGCTCACTTATAGAGTGAGGGGAGGGCGGGAGACCGTGAAATGTTCCTCCACCATCTGCTTCTGGATGTTGCCATGTCTGAAGTCAGAGTTATTCTTCTGCACTGCCTCTTTATGTTTGACATCCCACTTCTCAATTCCCCTCGTGGGCAGAGACTGCGGCAAGAGAGCTGCTGAGTGGCGTGGTGTCTTCTCCGTCGCCTGGAGACGCTGGGAAGAAGACCTCCCTCCTGGGCGAATTCTCTTGCGCCCAGCACAGGCCCAGGAGCCCTTTCACCTTGGTTCCGAGGCCCCCCTGAGCCTCTGCCCGTCCTGGGCCTGAGTCTTCCTGGCACGAGAGCATAAGATCCAGGCCACAGCACGCGGGGGAGGGGCATCTAGTCTCTCCAGGCCGTCCAGATGCCCCAGAGGGAAGCCCCGCGTGGCCCGAGCGCAAGAGCAGCGCTGCTCCCTCCTGCAGTTCCATCCAGCAACTGGGGCTCAGAGGCCTGCTAACTTCAGCAGTGGGGGCAAGAACATAGCCATCATGGCTAGTAGCCACGGATACTCTTATCCTCCATGGATTTGTCAAATCCCCCTTAAAGGCATCCAAGTGAGTGGCTGTCACCACCTCTTGTGGGAGTAAATTGCCTGAAATAAATCCAAATAAGAAACCAGACCTTTTTAAAAAAACCACCAGTACTGATTATGTGGAAGGGTAAGCAAAGTGGCCTAAAACCGAACCCAGTCTGTGTTAAGTGATCTTGAGAATGCTCCCTTCCGAACACAGGTATGTTCTTGAAGGGCCAATCTCCCAGCAGCTGTTAGCCCTGACACTTCAGTGGCACCTCCATGAGCAGGGGCAATCTGCCTTTGAAGTCGGGTTGGTGGGGAGGCAAGCTGGCTGCTGCTTTCAGTGATTTTAATTTTTGTTTAACAAAATTTATATACTGCTTGATTGTAAACCCCCCCCCCTCTAATCAGTTTACAAGAAACAGGCATGCCTTGCTCATGGGTTACCCAGGATGTGGTTGTACAGGGTAGTGGGGGCTCATAGACCCCTTACTTTTTGGAAGCAAGGTCCCAATGTCCCCAGTATCCTACAGACCAATCAGCATGGAAGGGGAGCTTGTTACCCATTGAGAAGAGTCTTCTGGAAGCTATTGTTGTGTTCTTCCCAGAGCTTGGAAAAGTTACTTTTTTGAACTACAACTCCCATCAGCCCAATCCAGTGGCCATGCTGGCTGGGGCTGATGGGCGTTGTAGTTTAAAAAAGTAACTTTCCCAAGCTCTGGTTCTTCCTGAACCTCAAAATGTCAGGCTGTCATCCTGCATTCATCACTCGCCAGAACTCCAAACATAGTAGGAGACTGAAAGCTCATTTTATTGTATAATTAGAAGGGGGCATGGTTGTGACTCTCATGAAGGGACCCTGCACTTCTGAATTTGCCACTACACTGCTGGAGCTACCATAAGCATCTGTCTGGCCACTGAGAGAAGCTGGATGGACCTTTCCGCCAACTGAGCAGGGGTCTTTCTCTCTCTCTCTCTCTCTCTCACACACACACACCAGTTCATTCACTGAGGTGTCTATTTTCTGTCCAAGGAAACCATAGATTATTTCAGCCAATCTGTCCTGTTGTGTCTCTTTGGCTTCTCCGGCCCCTCCCTTTTCTGGCTTCCAGCCACGTCTGCTAAAGAGCTGCCATCGCCCCCGGGTCTGGCCGACGGGCAAATATTTGTCGCTGGAGATTGAGGTGGGTGTGTCAGCCCAGTCTAGAGCACAGCTGCGTCCAGGGCTGAGCCAGAAGGTTCCCCCCATCCCCCCTCAGTTGCTTTGAGAGTTTTCAGTAGGATTTCTGCTTTGTGACTTTGCCTTTTCATTTTTTAAGATATAGGTGCAGGGACTAAAGAATGCCATAATCCTTGCCCTAGAAAATCCTGTGGCTAAACGGTGTTGATGGGGATGCACTCTGTACATGCTCAGAAAATGTGTGTCTTCCAACTTCATGTCTTCCAGGAAGGAAGGAAGAAGACCGGAATCCAGATAAGAACCTACTTCCCTGCCCCCAGAGAGCCTTGCCTGCCCCCAGAGAGCCTTGCACGTTCCTGGAGAACCCAGGAGTCCTGGAATCCCCTCCTGCTCCCCTGCTCCCCACACACATTTGACCAGATGAACCATGCTTGATTCAAGAGTGCTGCATCACCACCCCGCCTCTTCCCTGCCGTCTCCTGCTCCAGGCAGACTCAACTCAGCTCCCCATCACCGTCTGGCTCTGGTCAAGCCATGCCCAGGCGCAGGATGGGCCCGTGGGTGGAGCCCAGGGGCTGCTGAGTGTTTGGCCAGAGAGCAAGGCTTAAGTGCTAAAACGAGAGGCACTGGGGCTCACAGCTTCCTGGACTCTGAGACTTCTGACTTTGCAGACAAGCCCCTTTCTCACAGAAATAAGACCGCTCCTTCAGCACAAGCGCAGAGGCTCTGGTTTTCTTTTCCCGGTCCAGGGCAGACCTCTGGCAACTGAAAATGGACTCTGGCAGCCTGAAAATGGACTCTGGCTGAAGGAGCGGCCTTGCTGGGAAACAAAAATGGGGGGCTTGGAGGAGACTCAGGGTTTGAGTTTCCACTAGCCCCGTGCCAGCAGGCGAGGGCTGCAGGAACTCACAAGCGGACCTGAAGGGGCAGGTCACTGGTATCTGGTACTCAGCGCTAGACTGCCTCTGAACATGGAGGTTTTCTCTTTGATGCCAGCACATTGCTGTCACACGGGAGGCCAGACTTTGATGGCGAGATGCACATTACGGGAGGATGGGCCCATTGCTCAGTGGCAGAAGGCCTGCTCTGGATGCTGCCGGCCTGGGTGGGCACGAGAGAGAGAGAGAGAGAGAGAGAGAGATGCTTCCACTCCTGCTGCTCTCAGAGGAGGCCGTATTGGCTTAGGTCTGCAACCTCTGGCTGGCCAACGCAGGCGCCTCATCTTGGGCCTAGCCGAACCCCCAGGGGCTGACTAGGTACAGGCAGCTTAGGAGTGGAGGGTCCATCTTGGCTAAGAGTCACAGGCTCCTCACAGCCTTCTTAAACTGGAGGGTGATGACTCACTCGCTCCCATAGGGGCACCTGGTGGCCACTGTGAGAAGAAGAAGGGGGCTGGACTCAGTGGGGGGGCTGGGTCAGGATCCTCCTCCTCCTGCTGCTGCTGCTGATGCTCTTATAAAGGGTTACACAAATGAATTGAGGAGGATCAGGCAACCCGTGGCCACTGGCCACAATACCTCTGGTCTCCCCCACGGACAGAGGCAGGAGGCTCCTGAATCCCCATCAGGGATGGGAAGTGCTGTCAGTTTCAGTTCTCTCATTTTCTCATTTTTCCAATCTTAAATTCCGTTCTCCACATTTCTACAGCAATTTGTAATTTAAATTTTTTTCATGAAAATTCTCCAACATTTTAGTGCAAATTTCTCTTAATAAGCACATTTTGTAGGCAATTTTGACTATTGTAAACATTTTTGCAAGCCATTTCTCATCATATAATGCATTTTTGTATGTGATTTTCACTCATACATCCATTCTTATGGACACTTTCCCCTAACAAGTGCTGGGCTAGATGGAGGGGGCTTTGGCCTGGCCCGGCAGCCTCGTCTTCTGTCCCCTGCCACACGAGGCCCAGTGAACACCCCCCTGCTCCACATGAATCACTCTGAGCTGCCCTCAAGACACAGAGCTTCTCGGCAGCCCTTATCTCCCGCCTGAACCTGCCTGCCCTTCCTGCTCTGCACCCGCACCTTCCAAACGGCCTCAGTTCCCTCTCTGGCTACAGATGTTTCCTCCACATCATATCCACCAGCTTGGAAGGCCCCAGGGGGGTTGCCCAAGGAATGAATGGGCGTCTGGCTGGCAGGTGGGGGCTGTGCATGCGGGGGTGGCCCTCCCCTCAGGCCGGGTTAGTTGTCATCTATTTATTTATTAGCTTTGTTTCCTGCCCCTCCTGGCAGGAGGAGCCCAGGCTGCCTGAGAGCCTTGCTGGCCCGGAGAGCCCCGGCCCCTGCCCGGCCGCGTCCCCCAAGCGAGTCCCTCCCTTACCCTCCCTTAGTTGCCCCTCCCTCCCATTTCATGCAGGCAGCAAAAGGTGCTGGGCCCTGGTGGGCAGAGGAGAGGAGGAGGAGGCCTCTGAGGCTGGCTGGAGGGAAGTGCTGGATGCTGCCCTGGGCTCCTGCCAGGAGGAAGGCGGGATACACATAGCACAACTAAACTGAGACTCAATCCAGACAAGACTGAGACACTGTTGGTGAATGCCTTCCCTGCCCAGATGGTGGATGCTTACCCTGGTCTAGATGGGGTTACACTCCCCTTGAAGGAACAGGTTCATAGTCTTGGGGTTCTTTTCGATCCTTCCTTGTCTCTGGAGGCGCAAGTGGCCACGGTGGCAAGGAATGCATTCTACCACCTTCGGTTGGTAGCCCAGCTACGCCCCTATCTGGACAGGGATGACCTCGCCTCAGTTGTTCATGCTCTGGTAACTTCTAGGTTGGATTACTGTAATGCACTCTACGTAGGGCTGCCCTTGAAGACAGTTCGGAAGCTTCAGCTAGTGCAAAACGCAGCAGCCAGACTGCTGACGAGGACCAGCCGGTCAGCGCATATAACACCTGTTCTGGTCCGTTTGCACTGGCTACCTATTTGCTTCCGAGCCAGATTCAAGGTGCTGGTTTTGACCTATAAAGCCTTACACGGCGTGGGACCGCAGTATCTTGTGGAACGCCTCTCCCGCTATAAACCAACCCGGTCACTTCGCTCAGCGTCTAAGGCCCTCCTCCGGGTACCAACCCATCGGGAAGCCCGGAGGACAGTTACTCAATCTAGGGCCTTTTCTGTAGTGGCCCCCAAATTGTGGAATAGCCTCCCTGAAGAAATACGCCTGGCGCAGAGGCTTCTATCTTTTCGGCGCCAGGTTAACCTGGCTATGCTCCCAGGCATTTTAAAGCGTTTAATGTTACAATTTTAAATCTCTTTGTTTCAGTTTATTTATTGTGATATTTTGTATTTCTGTACTTTTAATCTTTTGTACACCGCCCAGAGAGCTATTCGCTATGGGCGGTTTAAAAATGAAATAAAATAAATAAATAAATAAATAAAATAAAATAAATACATAAATGTCTCCCCGGTCAGCTCTGAAGCTGAGCAGCTTGGGGAATCGGGCTCTGCTGGAGGAGACCAGGATCCCACCGTGCACACCCAGAGGCATGGGGCCACCGGAAGCTGCCTTATGCGGAGCCATGCTGTGGGGGTCCATCTAGCCCAGTGCTGCCTGCATTGACTGGCAGTGGCTCTCCGGGATCAGGCAGAGGACAATCCCAGCCCCACCTGGAGAAGCCTCCTGCATGCCCAGCAGATCCTCCCCACTGAGCAGCAGCCTTTCCCCTCTGGAGGGCTGTGTGAGGGGGAGGAGGGGCTGGAAGGACCCCTGGCTGAGCCACCCCAGGGAAGTGAGGCCCAGAGGGGGGGCAGTGAGGGGAGCAGGGGGCCCAGCCGAGGAGAGGCACAGAGGGCATGCCTTGTCTTGCAGGGGAAGGGGCAGTCCCTCAAGCAGCTCCTCTCACAAGGGTCTCGGGCAGCAGAGCCAAGAGGGGCCACGGAGGAGGAGGAAGGCCAGATGGGGGAAGGACTCAGGGAGGCAGCGCAGGGGCAGCGACCGAGGGAGGCCCCAGAGAGCGGGGGGGGCACATCACAAGCTCTGCACAGAAGGAGCGTCTCCTCTCACCAGGACTACAGTTGCAGGGGTGGGAAGGGGGCCCTCCTCTCCCTGAGGCCCTCGAGCGACCCCCGCACCCCATCTGGTGAACCGCAGAGGTGTTGGACGACACCTCCCAGCAACCACCGCGTCATAAGGCCCTGCTGGGGTGGAGGCACCCGGTGGTGGTGGTGATGGGGAGGCTGCGCTGGGAGCCACAGCCAGCCAGATGCAGCCAGCCAGATGCAGCAAGCCTGGGCAGGATGGGGCTCCAGGGGGGCAGCTGGGGCTGACTCAGTCCACAGGCGCCTCCAAGGTTGTTCAGGGCTGTAACCCACAACTGAATCTGAGCGCCTCTCTCAGGCTTAGAACAGGCCAAGGGTTGCCACCGGCGGCTCTTGTTCAGTTTTGGGGCTGTGACTCAGGAAGGACTCTCACCCCGCTCTGGGCTCAGCCCCTTCTCCCTCCGTTGCTCCCAGACACAGACTCATCCCCACAGCCTGGAGGCGGTGGCGGCAGCTTCTGCTGGGATTGTGAAGCGTGGCTTTTCGACCTGTTGGGCCTGGCCAGGCCCAGACTGAATGTCTTGATGGGAGAGGGGAGCCTCCTACGCCCAGGGGGTGCGGTGGGCATGTGGGCTGGGTCCCAGGTGACAAATCTGGTGAGCTTTGGCTCATGGCGGGAGGCAGGCTGGCCCGTAACTGAGAGGAACGCCAGCGTGTGATCTGGGCTGTGTGCTGAGAGTTTCTTCAGGCACGCACGCACACATGCACGGACATGCACCACCCGCAGCCCTCGTGCAGCAGGAGCTGAGTTTTGAGGGCTGGTGGTTTTGGGAAACATTCCCTGGCAACGTTTGCCTGCAGATGACCGAAGTCCCAGGGCCCACCCAGCTCATAGCACAGGGAGCTCAATGTGACACCGTGGGGTGGGGGAGGGAGGGGGAAGCATCCAGGAACCCCGCTGGGCTACTCTCCTCCCCCTCTCCTGCAACAGGGCCAGAGGACACTGAGTCACTGTCCCCATCTCGGAGCCAGCTGAGTCGCCTGTTGAGGAATCTAAGGGGGCGAGGGGAGCGAGGCACAAGGCTCCCCCCCTCCCCCCTTGCTATGACAGGCATTTCCTACCAACTCCCAGTCCACGCTGGCCGAGGAGCAGAGAAGGCCTGCAGGGACACACACACCCCATTGTGCTCTGTGGGGTTGGAGGGTGTGTGGGGCGGGGAAGGGGAGACACACATCAGAGATTAAAATTGTATAGTGGGTAGGAAAGACCTGGATGCCTGAGGAGGGAAAGCCAAAGGGCGCCCCCTCCTATTGCTGACAGACACGGGCCCCAATTCACCAGAAAGTTCTCCTGCTCAAACCTCATTGAAATGAGCCGGGCTGCAAAAGACCCAGACCCAGCCCACAGACACACACAGACCCCCAGTGTTGCTGCTGGAGGGAGACCCCCAACCCTTGGCCAGGACTCTTAGTGGGGGCACGGTGTGCATGTGTGCGTGTGCATGTGTGACTTCTTCACAGCTCTGGCAGAGGGTTCAGATGAGCAGACAGCACATCAGGACCAGTTTAAAGATTCACCCACAGACTGGTTCAGACAGCCACCCATCTTCCTTGCTCATGGCCTATAGGTACAATTGTGGTGCCTTTTGTGTGTGTGTGAATGAACCAAACAACACAGAGGAAAGACCAAAGCCCTACACAGCTGGGGACCAGGATCCCCGACAGGTCATCTCACCCAGTCGATCACTGCACTCTGCAGGTGAGGGCCTCCATGATACCATCGCATCATAGAATAGTAGAGTTGGAAGGGGCCTATAAGGCCATCAAGTCCAACTGCCTGCGCAATGCAGGAATCTAAATCAAAGCATTCCCGACATATGGCTGTCCCGGAGTCCTGCTCCGCACAATGCAGGAATTGGGCCTTAAATGTGGTGGCACCCTAACCTGGAAAGCCCTCCCGGTCCACATCAGACAAGCACCTTCTCTTCTGGAGCCTGCTAAAGATGTTCCTCTTTCATCAAACCTTTTAAGCGGAGATCTTTATCTCAGTCTGCATCTGTATTAGAACTATTTTTTTTACTTTTTTAATACATGGAATTGGTTTTAAATGTTTATAGTTAGTATATGGAATTGCTTTTAGTTGTTGTATAAACTGAACTGTTTTTAAATTGTTTTTACACTTGCTTTATTATTGTAACTGTTTTATAATTGTATATTTTATTGTTGTAACCTAAGAAATCTAATAAAGTCAAAGTCTTTCCCACTGTGAGCCACCAAGTGCTGGTTTATCCCACTGATATCCTGCCTTCCCCTGGGGGGGGGGTGTCAAAGGGCTGTCTCCCACCCTTGCACTGTCCTGCAGAGTCACACCTGCTTAGCTTTGGCAAGGCTGCCTTAGACCACCTAAGTGTCTTTGCCCAGATACCCCGGGATTGACTGTGCTGGTGGGGATCAGGCCCGTCACCAGATACCTGCAGTCCTTTTCACTGGGGATGCCCGTGACCAGGGTCAAGCCGCTTGGGTTAATTCACAAAGCCCTAAACAACTTGGGCCCAAAGCACCTTAAGGACTGCCTGGATCTATATGCTCCACCTCGATTGTAGAGATCCTCTGATAGGGCACTTCTTGTGGTTCTCCACATAGCGGTTCAGTCAGCCTTCTCTAGTGACAGAGCCTTTAGCGTGGCAGGCTCTGCCCTGTGGAACTCCCTAACACTAGAGGTTGGGCAGGAGTCATTCCTGCCTCCTAAAAGCTGTATTACTCAGACAGGCCTCTGCAGTGTGAATTTCTTTTTACCAACCAGTATTTATGTTTTTACTGCTCTTTTGGTTGATGTTTTTATTTACTGTATTGTAATTTTGCATGCTGTAGATCACCTTGCTTCATTTTAATGAAAATTGTATAAATTAACAATCAATCAACACTCAGAGCCTTCTGCATGCAAAGGATTTACTCCGCCCCCCAAGTGATGGTCCCTCCCTATAGATGTTGCTGCATTGTAAGTCTTCCCCAGACTACAGCCTTGGGGTCAAGTGATGCGCCTGCATGTAAGAGCCCGCCCAAAGTCCTCTGTGGGCCTCTGATGCAACTCTGCAGGGCTCCAGGGAAGCCCACATCCTGACAACCACACAAACAGCCCCAGCAGCAGAAACAGAGACTTCCACGACAACTGTTACAACACAAGTGGAATGCGAGGACAAAAGATTTCACCAAAAGTCACGAACAGAGGTCAGCCTCAGAACTTAAAAGTACGCCTTCTGCTCTCACTCACTTCTAAGTGGATTGCCAGTTATTTGGCATGTAGGAATGTAAGGTTATGCAAGTGGTTGCATAACTTGTGGTTGGTTGACAGTGCGCACTTGGGGTGTGTGTCATGGAATGAGGGGAGGAGGAGCCTGCATTGGTTTCAGGGCAGTTCGCTAATTAAGAGGATTAGAGGAAGAGATTTCTTTTTTTTTTTCAATAATTTTTATTCAGATTTTCATAAAACATACAAGACAAAATCATAAAACATTCAAAGACAAAAAACAAAATCAAAAATAGTTAAACAAAAAGAAAAAAAGAAAAAAAAAAAACAAAAATAAAAAATAAAGAGTAAAATATTGACTTCCCATTTGTCAAAGATCAAATCAGTTATAAGTCTATAATATATAACAATCCTGTCTCTTAAGTCATATTATAAAATCGCTTTCCTCCAGTAGTTATCTTACTTAATCATCAAATCTCATAAACATTACTTTATTCTTTCCACAAAAAGTCAAAGAGAGGTTTCAATTCTTTAAGAAATATATCTATCAATTTTTTTTCCAGATAAGCATATCGATTAATCCATCTCATTACTAATTATGATAATCTTATTGTCATAACCATAGTCAAAATAAACATTTCAATTAATCCATCACATCAGAATCTGTTAGGTTCAATAATTTCAGTAGCCATTGTTCTATTATCTCTATTAGTTCCATTTTCCATCTTCCATCTTCAGTAGTCTTGTTAAGTCCAGTAATTTCAATATCCAATCTTCCATTATCAGTATTCCATAATAATCTTGCTGTCAAAGCCATAGTCATATAGTAAGAGTCTGATGGGAATTACCTCTATCCCAAATATTTTCTTGCCATCCATTCTGAATAGGTTGCTGAAATACTGCTGTAAAATCATATCTCTGTTCTTTTTTTCAAAATGCACTGGGTCATCTCTTAAAAGTTTTTCCATTGTCACATGGCTGCAGTTAATTCCATAGATTTTCTCTATATTGGGCTCCATCACATCATTCCAGTCCAGAAGATTATCCATGCCATTGATAACTTTATCTCTAGAATCTTCATTCATTTCTTCAGAGATAACATTGAGTTCCAAACAATAGATTTTATTTCTAAAGTCCATAGACTCCAAATCTTGTTCCTGTTCCACGTTGGTTCCAATCTCCGGGATCTCCTCTCTCACAGGGACCCCTATTCCAGTCTCCAGGGTCTCCTCTCTCACAGGAACCCCTGTTCCAATCTCCGGGGTCTCCTCTCTCACAGGGACCCCTTCCAGGGTCACCTCTCTCACAGGGACCCTTATATCTTTAATCTCCTGCTTCATTTTACTCAATTCAATTTTCGTTATCTCAATCTCATCCATTATTTTCTGAAACATAGTTATTTCCAGATTTTCAGCCACTTTCTTAATTGCCATTTTAAAAGAAAAATATAGGAAAACCACTTCTTATTTCAGCAACAATTGGGTTAATACTCCAAACTTGGTGACATCACAGTATAAACAGTGCAGACAGCCTTATCTCTCCAATAGTTAAGTAAACAAAATGCAGTTCCCAGGATCGAAACAATTAATGGCAATCGTCAAGAAACAGATTCGTCAAAATAAAATAGACCAAAAAGAGAGTAGTCTCAAAACAGTATAATATTTTTCAAAATAAAAATCTGGAATAGAAATCCCTCTTCTGTGTATATCTTTAGAATGCAAAATCCAGGACAGCTTTTTGCAACAAAAACAGAGATAAGCTATTAATTAGTGCGTAGCAGAGAGAAGTTATGGCTCCCCAGTGAGATGTCAAAAACTGATCAATCTGGCAAATCTCTTTTAAACAGCAACAATTTAAGTCAAGTAAAAGAAAAATATAGAAAGAAGGGTGCTTGCCTGTTAGTGCGTTCTCTCTTAGAAGATAAGATGAACGTTCGCTTTAACAGATAGAGCTTGCTGTTGAAAATCCGTCCCACCTTCGTCGGCTGGACCTCGTCCCATAAATTAATGAGATCTGGTCGTCCCAACAAAAATAGGCTTTGAGGTTAATCTCTTCGTTTCTCCCTACCCGGGAGAAGTTTAATCAGTCAAAAAAAAAAGAAAAAACTGACTGATATATCTGAATAAGCTTCTTTTGAGGCAGGAGCCCGTCTCAAAAGCAGGCACAGGCTAAGTCACCCTTCCCGGAAGTCAGAGGAAGAGATTTCAAGGTCCCAAATTCTAGTTCGGTTCTTAAGAGTCTAACATCCTGTCAGCTGCCCTGACCAAGCTGGACACAGGTGCAGCAGCCCTCTCCTGCTGTTCTCCAGTGATTGGTATTCAGAAGTAGACTGCCTCTGAACATGGAGGGTTGATTTAACTCTCATGTCTAACAGCTCCAGCCGCCACCTCCCCCTTCTCCATGAATTTGCCTAATCCAGCCTTTGCCTGATGGGGGCTATAATTCAACAACTTCTGGAGGGCATCAGGCTGTCATAACTCCATTTTCAAGCCTTTAAGCCCATGGCTACTGCATGACAATTAATTCTACAGGAAGGGGCATAGCTTTGCATGTAGGAGGGCCCAGATTCAATCCCCAGGGCAACTCCAGTTAAAAGGATCAAAGGTAGGAAGTGATGGGAAAGGTCTCTCTTGCTGCCCAAGACCAGAGTACGCAATGACAGCTGTATGGATGGATTGTAAATTAGCCCTGGTCTTGTTGGGCCAAAGGACAGACCTGGTAGAGAAGCAGCATCACAGGTTCCGATTAATTCCACCAAGTTGTTCCTCGTGTGAGGAAGTTCAGGTACTCAGTTCCCAGAGGGGGACCAGCCCCCCCACCCCATGCAACGTCAGGCTGTGTTGCATCAAAACTGCCCAAGAGTGGGGGGTTAAAAACTCAGAAGAGTTCATGGGCATGAGCCCACCACCTCCCTAGGTCAATGGTTCCACTGTCATACTGCTCTCACAGTTAGGAAGTTTTTCCTGATAATAGAATCATAGAGTTGGAAGGGGCCTATGAGGCCATTGAGTCCAACCCCCTGCTGAGTGCAGGAATCCAACTTAAAGCATCCCCAACAGATGGCTGTCCAGCTGCCTCTTGAGGGCCCCCAGGGTTGGAGAGCTCACCACCTCCCTAGGAAATGCTATTTTAGGCTGCATTAACAGAAGTATCCTCCGTGGCACAGAGTAGTAAGCAGCATTAACGCAGCCGAAGCTCTGATCATGGCCGGAGTTCGATTACAACAAAAGGAGATAGTCGAATCTCCGGTAAAAGGGGTCGAGGTCCACTCAGCCTTCCATCCATCCGTGGTCGGTAAAATGAGTACCCGGCATATGCTGGGGGGTAAAGAAAGACCGGGGACGGAACAGGCAATCCCACCCCATATATACGGTCTGCCTAGTAAACGTCATAAGACATCACCCTAAGAGTCGGAAATGACTCGCACTACAAGTGCGGGGACACCTTTACCTTTAACAGAAGTATGGCTTCCAAATCGCATGTATTGGTTCCCCTCTATTCAGCACTGGTTAGGCCTCCTCTTTTGAGTACTGTGTCCAGTTCTGGACACCACACTTCAAGAAGGATACAAACAAACTGGAACAGGTTCAGAGGAGGGCAACGAGGATGATCAGGGGACTGGAAACAAAGCCCTATGAGGAGAGACAGAAAAAACTGGGCATGTTTAGCCTGGAGAAGAGAAGACGGAGGGGAGATATGACAGCACTCTTCAAGTACATGAAAGTAAATAATCCCTGGTCTAACCAATGGAACCAATGACCTAGAGAGGTAGTAGGCTCTCTGACACTGGAGGCCTTCAAGAGACAGCTGGACAGCCATCTGTCGGGAATGCTTTGATTTGGATTCCTGAACTGAGCAGGGAGTTGGACTTGATGGCCTTATAGGCCCCTTCCAACTCTACTATTCTATGATTCTGAGAAATGACACCTAAAATAAATAAATAAATGAATGACCTCCTGCTGTTGTGTGTCTGCCCCCCATAGGCTTTATGTCAATTCTTTTGGGAGGGGGAGGCAAGCGTCTGATCTCAGCCTTCCTCTGGGTGCTCGTATCAGAATCTTATATGCTGGAAACATGGGGGCTTCCAGATGGGCATTTGTTGTGGGATCGAAGCTCCTCATCCATGCACGTTTTCTGCAGCACCTACATGGCATCAGGCCAAATTTAATCCTTGTTGAGCCTTTCCAGGGAAAATCTGGTAAGATTTAGAAATGACTGCTAATGACCCATTTATAATATTAAGATCCTCCCCTCAAATTTGGAAGCACGAAAACAAAACGTCCAACAAAAATCTCGGAACTTCAGGAATAGTTTTATGCAGACCATTTATTTCACCACTTATACAATCCCCTTCCTCTGCGCTGTGCAAATACACAATATTTTGAACAATGAATTATTACTGCGTGATATTTATAGAAAAAAGGAGAAGGAATGTGGAATAGAGATTATCATCTCAAATTATTTCAGAAGGCACAAATGGTCAGTGATACCACTGTTCTTCCTTGAGATGCAAATAAATGTAACCTACCAGTTTGATATCATGTCCCAAACTTTCAGTCAGCTGCTCCAGTTACACACAAACACGCTCACACAGTCACACTCTATTGAGTTATGCCCCATTTGGCACAGCTGGAAGCAACAGTGATGTAAACCTGAAGGTAAGAGCACAGCTCAATGATTTACATTCTGCAGCCAAAGATTCCTTTGCAAGCACATGGCCAGGTATGCGTTCCATCCTGAGAGCAGTCAGAGTGGGGAAGGGGTCAATTTTGCTGTAATGTCTGGGGAGGAAAAGGCACTTTGAAAATGTAAAGGGCTGGGATACTCGCACCCCAGGTGACCCTCTGGAATTTCACCACCCAGTTTTACATGGGAGAACAAAAAGGAACACAAACGTTGGCAAAAGAAACGTGGAGGCAAGAAGGGGTGCAAAAATCAAGAATCAGAGGAGCACACACTTCTAAAACCCTAAAGGCAACAACATTATTTAAATATATTCGTTGCAGGAGAGATGGTTGGACCTTTGGATGACAAAAGGAGGCAAAGCTTTGTGTAGAATAAAGGTAAGGGGGGAGGGGGAGGGAGGAGTCTCTGCTTGTGCGGTTCCCTTTGGGGCCTCTGCGAGGCCCCTGTGAGCCTGGAGGCCAGATGGGCCCCCTGTGGCCCTCACCCAGCTGCTGCTGCTGCTGCGGGACTCTTTCCCCACCCCCACCTGAATGAACCGGGGAGAGCCATCCAACTCCTCGGACGCCAACTTTTGCTGATTACATGTACGGTCAAAAGCCATACAAAGTACACAGCTGAGCAGCTCCTCCTGCCCTTTTGCACTTCTACTCGCTAAGTCAGACCCAGAAGCTGGGCTCAAATGTAAGCTGCAGAGGAGGCTTTGCCCCGCCCTCTGGTGGTCATCGTGGGGAATGACAACCCCAGAAGAGTAAACGTCAACTTTGGGAGTTAAACTAGCCAGACAGGAGGGAGGAACGATTGCTCTCTGGCAGCCACACACCGCAGCTCACCCTGCACAGACCCTGAAGCACCAGCCTGCCTGCATCACTCACGTGGCCTGTACAGGATGCTCACAGATTTTCTTCCACTTTTTAAAGAAAAAAGTGTTACATCTTAACTTCCCAAATTCAGCACTCTACACTCATTCTCTCTCTTTCTGCAGCAGAAGCTGAACCCTTTTTTCATGCAAAGACGTCTGCCTGTGTGGAACCCAGAAGCTGCGCAGTGGAGACGGTCCTGAGGATCCCCTTAGAAACGAGGCTGCTGGCTGGAAGCCACAACAGTGAAACAAGCCTAAAATTAACTGGCAGGCACTCCCAGTGAGCCCCTCAAACCAGAGATCACCCGTGCCCCCTGAAGTGGTTCTGCAATTCTCCCCTCCCCAATTCCTCTGGGGAACAGCACACACACATGCACCCACTCTGGGGCATGCAGCATCCCCAAAGGAAATCTTGCCTGCCTCCGCTTCACTTGCCCTGATACCTGATCTTGAAGATGTGGACGGTGCCATTGCTCAAAGCCACTGCGAAACGACCGTCCCCAGCAGCCGTGACCACCCGTGGCTGGTTGATACTGTTCTCAGCCGTGAGGAACGGCCCAAGCTCCTCCCCATCCTGGGAAAAGGCCACCACCTTGTTTATCTCCCGCAGCACCACGTAAGCAATCCCAGTGGCATCAGCACAGACAGCACCCGGCTGGCATTCACTCAGCTGCTCCTCCCGGCTCTCAGCCACCAGCTGCCCTCTCTGGGAAAGGAACACCAAGCTGTGCCGGTACCAGTCGGATCCCACAAACCCCCCTTTCCTGCTGGCCAGGAATACCAGGCACCTCTCTGCGGTGCCTTCTGGCACAATCGTCTCCACCAGGCGCCCCTCAAGGTCGTACACCTCGAGGCGCCCAGCCACACAGACTGCCACACGGTCACCACCAAGGGCGGCCACTGCATGGCTGGCTTGACCCCGCTGGAGGGCCTTTTTCCACATGAGGCCCCCTTCTCCGTTTAAGAGGTAGAGGCAAGAGCCAGCCGTGAAGGCCACTTTGCTGCCCACAGTAGCCACGCTGCATGGGGCCACACCGCTTGGCACTGGGATTATGCCCTTGAACTCCCCCTGCAGGGAGAACCTCTTCAGCTTCTGGTTCATCTCATCGGCCACCAGGAGCTCGCTGGAGCCAAATGGGCAAAGGCCTGTGACCTGGGGCCGCTTTTTGTCGGTGGGGGTCTTGACCCAGAAGCTGCAAGAGAAGAAGGGCTTGGGGGTGAGCAGGGGGGCTTCTGGCCCCTTGGGGGGAGGCAAAGTGGGGACCACTGTCGGGAGGCTGCCTTCCCCACTTGGTGGCTTCCCCTGGCAGCTGAGGAGGGTCTCCTGTGCCCCTTCCCTGCTTGGCTTCTTCTTCTTCTTCTTTCCTTCCGTGGCCCCTTCCTTGTGGCCCTCTGGTGTCCTCGTGGGCATCTCCTCTTTGAACTCCAGGCGGAAGAGGCGGCGGCCGCTGCTGCTCTGCAGGGCCACATCGATTTCCAACTGGGGCAGCTGAGGGCTCAGGGGCTCCCAAGAGAAACTCTGCAGCTGCCTGAGGCGCTCGGAGATCATCTGCTCCAGGAAGACAATCTCCACCTCCCGGCCCAGGGCCAGCACCTTCTGGGCAAAGGCCACCGTGCTGGAGGCCACCTGCTCCTGGAACTCCAGCTCAGAGCACAGGGTCTCGCAGGCCTTCTTTCGCTCCTCCACGTAGTCCGAGAGCTGGCTCAGGACCTCCTCCTGGTGGGCCAGCAGCCGCTCCACTGCCCTGGAGCATGCCTGCTCCACCACACCCCGGATGCCGGTCTCGCGCACCTTCAACCGCTCCATCTCTTCCTCCAGGCCGGCCCTGCCCTTCCCGATCAGCCTCACAGTCTCCTCCACCCCTGCCAGGAGGTCCACAATGATGGGCCGGTGCCTCTCGGCCGCCTGGGCCAGGGACAGACAGGGGTGCTGCAGGTGGGGGCCCAGTCGGCACTCGCGGCATAGGACCGCTGCGCAGGGCGTGCAAAAGAACCGCAGCTCCTCCCCCACATGCTCCTTGCATTGCAAGGCCTGGCGCTTCCGGATCTCCTCGTCATACTCCCCAGAGAGGTAGCCCCCCATGCCTACCACGTGGTGGGAGTGGGTGAGCCGGGAGCAGCGGTGCCCACCAGCACAGACCTGGCACATGTCGTCGGCACAGTCCAAGCAGCGTGAGACCGCAGGCCGGTTGGCTTCTTGGCCGATGAGCGGGCACAAGCTGCAGGTGGGCTCTGCCTTCCCTGCAGGGCGGACCAGGTCAAGCAGGCCGTTGATGAAGAAGCTGGTCTTGAGACCGCCAACGCCACATGGGAGGGCCACCTGCTCGCGGCACTCAGGGCAGTGCAGCTCCTTCCGGCCCTCTGCCAGCTTCTCCAGGCAGTCATGGCAGTAGCTGTGCAGGCAAGGCAGGATCCTGGGCCGGGAGAGGCACTCCAGGCAGATGGTACACGTGAGGAAGCCACTGGTGAGAGCCTCCGAGAGGGAGGAGGAGGAGGAGGGGGCCTGGGCAGCCATCCTGGCTTCCACAGCTGAGCCTCGAAGGGCCACCTGTGGGGGGAGAGAGAGAGATGGGTGGAGACGTCCAGTTTGAGCTGAACTGCAGCAGGGAGATTGGCCTGCTTAGGGTGGGCGCTTGTGGGAGGGGGCTGGGAGCGGAGGAGGGGAGGGAGCCCCCACTGGTCAGCAGGGCTGGAAGGAACCCCAACAATTCAGGGTTCTGGATTCAGTCTGGGGTGAGAGTCAAGCCTGTGGAAATCACAAGGGAGGGCCACTGCGGACTGGGGTCAGGGGGCCATAGGGCCCAGGGGCGGAGCCAGACTGTTGGCCTCTCTTGCTCAGCAGAAGTAACCAACGTGGCCTCCCAAGAAGAATATCGGATGAGTCTGACAGCTGCAGCAGCTGCTGGACCAGGCCCAAGGGGGCCCACCTAGTCCAGCATCGCCTGCTCTCACAGTGGCCCACCAGACGCCCCAACGGGAAGAGGCCGCAAGGAGGCCCTGACCACAAGAGCACCCTCCCCTCCTGCGGGTTCCAGCAACTGACGTTCAGAAGCAGGCTGCCTCCGATCGACAGTGGAGGGAGAGCAAGGCCAACGTGGCTAGCAGCCATCGGTAGCCTTGTCCTCCGTGAATTGGTCTAATCCTCTTTTAAGCCGTCCATGTTGGTGGCTATGTGCTGTCTGTGTGACGAAGGACTCTCTTTGTGTGACGAAGGACTCTCCTCGGTCTGTCTGAATCTTCCAACATACGGAGGTGCACACCAAGAGGCGCTGCCCCAGGGGAGCGCCTGTGCTGGGGCCACCCAGGGGCACCCCCCTTGCCCCCTCACCCCTGCTCTTTAGGGACTGCCCTTCACCAGGAAGAGGAATATATTTGGGTTTCAGTAGCAGCTGTTTAAGTCTTAAGATTTTGTTGTCTTAAATTTTTGTAAACTGTTCTGTTCTTCTCTTATTTGCATTTGTGTGTATTTTTTGTGAGCTGCGCTGGGGGGCTTTTTTGGTCAAAAGGGAGCACAGAAATAAACCCTAATGTCACATAACATCACGTTACACCACACTGCGCTTCCCTGCGCCCCCCCCCCCCGTGTCCTTGGATGCTTCACTCCCATCTGCCCCAGCGAGCACGGCCAGTGGCCAGGGAGGTTGAGAGCTGCCGTCCAGAAACAGCTGGAGGGCACCACGTTGGCTATCCCTGACCTGCACTGACTTGCAGCGCCTCTCCAGGGATTCAGGGAAGGGGGCTTTCCCAGACCCCCTGGAGATGCTGCCGGAGACTGAGCCTGCAATCCGGGGCGCAGGGAGTCTCCCGGGCCCTTTCCATCCGTTTTGAGCCCGGGGTGCGTTTAGGGTTCCCGGAGGGAGGAGGCAGAAGCCCCGGCTGCTCTCGGGGTGGAGGCGGAGGGTGGGAGTACCGAGTCGTTGCAAGCCAAGGAACTGGGCAGGAGCCAGCGGCCTCTGGGCTTCTTTTTGCACTCGAGGGGGCCAAGGGGCGACCCTGGGCGTGGAAGGTGGCGAAGAGGCAGGCCGGACTCCTGGGTTCTTCTCGAGGGTGCTGTGGGGGGGGGGGGCTGATGCTGCCGGAGAGAGGCCTTCCCCAACTCTCTCGGGGGACCGCTGGCGACAAGAGGCCTCCCTGCCCCCCCTCCGGCCAGGCTTTGGGCCCAGGGTGCACAGGCCTCCGCCTCCCGCTGCTGCCGCCGCCATGAAGGCGTCTCTCCCAAAGCAGCCTTTACCTGGGCTAGCGAGGCGAGGCGGGCTCCGTCTCTCTCCTGCGCAGGCCGCCTCAGACAGGGACCCGAGTGGGGTGGGTGGCGGTTGCCCGCCCGGGGAGCAGCTACTCCAAACAGGCTGCCAGCCGGGAGGCGGCAGGAACGTCACCGGGCAGAAATGAAAGCGAAACTCAACCCCAGGCGCGGGGATGGAGGGTTGCCCGAGGGCTACGGGCGCACCGGGCGAGGGGGCTGCTCCTCCCCCGCGGCTGCCCCCGCAATGCCCGCCGCTCTGCGCCTCCTGTGGGTGGAGGGTGCCCAGCTGGAAAGGGCCTGAGGGAGCGAGGAGGAGGAAGAGAGCGCGAGACGAGGGTCGCGGAGGAGGCGCGGGCAGCCCAGAGGCCCCGGTAATGGCCGCCCAGCCCCCAGGGGCTCAGCGGGTGCCTGGGTGGCGGCGATGCCTCACTCCTCGCCTTGCTTCGCCCATTATGTACGGGCATTGTCCCCAGAGCTGTTGGTTCTGGGTGACTTTAACGTGCATGCCGAGGCCGCTCTCATAGGAGCCCCTCGGGATTTCCTGGAAACCATGGCTTCCTGGGAACTGTACCTAAGTAATACTGGGCCCACCCATGTAGCCGGTCATGCTCTCGACCTAGTATTTGTCCTGGGAGAGGAGAGAAGTGGTCTGAAGTTGGGAGTGATTCTTGCCACTCCTGTGTCATGGTCAGACCACTACCTGGTAAACATGGACTTCTCGTTGCCATGCCCCCTCCGCAGGGGTGAAGGACCTATTAAAATGGTCCGCCCCAGACGCCTGATGGATCCGGATGGATTCCTGACTGCGCTTGGGGAATTGGAACCTGCTGAAGGTCGCCCGGTCGAAACCCTGGTGAAGGAGTGGAACGTGGGGATCACCAGGGCATTAGACCGGGTGGCTCCGAAACATCCTCTCCCCCTGAATAGAACTCAGCTAGCACCATGGTATACACCACGGTTGCGTAGTCTGAGACAGGAGGTGAGACGACTAGAGCGCCGGTGGCGGAAATCCCGCTCCGAAGATGTCCGGACACAGGTTAGAGCAGCAGTAGCTACCTACCAAGTGGCAATAAAGGTAGGAAAGAAGGCTTTCTTTGCTGCCTCTATTGCGTCTGCGGAGTGCTGTCCCAGGAGGCTGTTCCAGGTGGTCCGAAGTCTGGTTGGTCCAGTTGCTCAGGAACCCTTGGAACAGTCAAAGGCTCCGAAGGCAGCCTCAGGGGTCCCGCCCACGCCAGTTTGCCACATTTCCCTCTTAACTGCGGCGAGGGAGGGACACTGGCATGCTCTTTGATGCAAGCAAACCTGCGGGGAGGAGGGGCGCCCCACGACGAGCACCCGGTTTGGCTCCGAGTCCCCCAAATCCGAGTGGGGCGGCGGAAGCAGCGACGTGGCAGGCCAAGCGTGGCCCACCGAGCCACCCGTTTTCCCTGGTCCCGCCAGGTGCCTCCCGGAAAGGTGCCTCCACAGGCGCAGGTTGCTGGAGCAGCCAGCACTGCTCCCAGTACTCGTCCTCATCCTGGTTGAGAGGAGAGACAAAGAGAAGATGTCTGCTCCCCTCTCCAGAGAAAGAGAACACAGAGAGAGGCAGGAAGGAACTGGGATTCAACATTCCTTTGCTTATCAGCCTAGCAGGAAGGGAAGAGTCAGCAGGATCAAAGGGATAGGGATAGCCTCAACCAGCAAGAGGTCTAGCTCCCTAGCTACCCTTATTAACCCCATGCAGCCTCAACCCACCAAGTTGGAGTTGAACCTCATACATTCCAACACCCCTTCTCAACGAGAACTTGGTTCATTCTACAAGGTGCATCTTGCCTCGTAGTTTCTGGTGTTGGACTTTGCCCAATGGTTTGGTCAAAGCATCAGCTGCCATCTCTTCTGTTGGACAGTAGGCCATCTCTAGAAGTCCTTTCTCCCTTATGTCCTTCAGGTAGTGGAACTTCACATCAATGTGCTTCATGCGAGAACTTTGCCCTTCTGATTCTGCGAGTCTTATGCAGGCTTGATTGTTCTCAAGGGGAGAGTGTTCTTGCACTCGGGTCCTGCTTGCGGGCTTCCCCCAGGCACCTGGTTGGCCACTGTGAGAACAGGATGCTGGACTAGATGGGCCACTGGCCTGATCCAGCAGGCTCTTCTTATGTTCTTAAGTATTCTGATAGGCTCTGGTTCAGATACGCCCAAGTCTCCCAGAAGCTTGCGTAGCCACAGCATTTCCTTGCATGCCTCATCAGCTGATACGTACTCAGCCTCAGTAGATGAGTGTGCTACAGTCTTGCTTTCGACTTGTCCAACAGATAAGTGACTGCCCACTGGTTGACTTACGATCTTTGGTGTCTCCAGCCCAGTCAGCATCAGCATATCCTAGAAGTTTAGGATCTCGAGTAGCTGATAGCTTTAGTTTCAAGTTTGCAGTGCCTTTCAGATATCTTGCCACTCTCTTGACTGCTTCCCAGTCTTGCTTGGCAAGCTGGTTTTTCTGCAGAGGTATCCCACTGCTACCGCCACGTCTGGTCTGGTTATTGTGCTGATGTACAGGAGTTTCCCTATAGCTTGTCTGTACCTTTCGTTGTCTTCCCGGGGTTGATTCTTCTGGTCTGGTTTCAAGTATCCTACTTCCATTGGTGTAGGTGCCGGATGTGCATCCTTCAGTCCTAGACTCTCAAGTAGGTCTTGAGTCTTTTGTTTTTGGTTTAGAAGAAAGGATCCATCTTCCTCTCTTTCAATTTGAATTCCAAGGTAGTACGTGATGTCGCCTAGACATTTCACTTCAACTTCCTTGCTTAGATTATTTACTAACTCTTGCTTGTCTTGTGGATTCTCATAAGCCAATACCAAATGATCCGCATAAATCAAAATATAAGTCCATTTGTTGTTCTTGAATCTGCTATAGAGGCATTGGTCTGCTTCGCCTCTTTTATAGCCTTGTTTCAAGAGCATTTGGTTCAGTTTGTCATTCCATGCTCTAGCAGCTTGTTTTACTTCTAGTTGCTCTACTTGCATCTTCTTCTTGCCGGCGACACTCAGGAGTGTCCTGATTGTTGTATGCTTGACTACAGTTTCAGTATCTTTCCAGGTCTCTGGCTCTGGAAGTTCACCAGCTCTTGCCAGGTAGGACAGTCTCAGTGGAGGTACACCTCTGTTGGTGCGGTTAGAGCGTCTTGGTGCAGGACTCTCTGCTGCCTCTTCTGGCTGTGCAGGTTCCCCTTCTTGCTCTGATTCCTCACTGTCCTCCAGTGCTGGCATGTTGCTGTAATCTGTAGTGCTCTATGGTATTTCTACTTCATCTTCTTCACTGTTGTGGTCTTGGAATGGTGCCCCTTCTGGTTGGAATGCACCTTGACCTCAAGGTAGACAGCTCTTTGGATTTCAATCCTTTCTGTTTTGGGATTTAGGATTCTGTATCCCTTTTGCTTTGAAGAATATCCAACAAAGATTCCTTCCTTTGTAGCGTTGTCCAATTTGGTTCTCTTCTGGTGTGGAATGTGACCATACACTTTTGATCCAAACACCTTTATATGAGCCAAACTGGGTATGCGCCCATACCATAATTCGAATGGAGTCTTGTTGCCATTCACCTTTGTTGGCAAACGATTTTGTAGATAGGTGGCAGTATACACTGCCTCTCCCCAATGCTTCTGTGGGAGATTGGCATCTTCCAGCATGGATCTCACCATCTCAATTAGGGTTCTGAATTTTCTCTCCGCGACTCCGTTCTGCTCTGGGTTGTGGGGTACAGTGGTTTGATGCTCAATCCCATTTTCAAGCAGAAACTGCTGGGCAGCATGTCACATGTACTCCCCTCCATTATCAGAAGGTAGAATCTGTGGTTTTCTCTGAAAATTAGTGGTCACCATTGCCACATATTCTTTGAGTTTCTGAAGCATTTGCCCCTTCTCCTTCAACATATATATCACAGTGAATCTTGAATAATCATCAATAAAACTCAAAATATATTTGTTTCCACCAGTTGAAGTGATTGGCATTTCACAAATGTCGGTATGAATCAACTGTAGGGGGTGGTTAGTCTTCAGTTCACTCTGCTTAGTAGAAAAACTGGGTCTCGTCCCTTTAGCTTTAACACAGCAAGTACATCTCCCCTTTTCTTGGCAGGGTTCAACTTTCATGCCTCTTACTAAATTATTCTTTTGAAGGGTATTTGCAATGTCTCTATGCCCTAATCTCCGATGCCATAAATGTAAACAAGGCTTGTTACAGCATTCTTTCACAACATGAGCTTGTGGACCTTCTTGATCCACTTCATACATGCCTTTTCTCTTGGTAGCTGTGCATAAAATTTCACCATCTCAAGAAATTATGCAGGAATCTTGTTCAAATAGCACTTTACATCCATTTTTGTAGCTTCACTAACAGAAATTAAGTTGTTTGAGATTCCTGGGGTCCAGAGCGCATTCCTGAGATAAATTTCCTCAGTGCTGCTTGGAGTCTGGCAAAACAGCTAAGCATCTCCTGCCCCTTTTATGGGCACCTCCCTCGAATCCGCCACTGTGATGGATCCTCCACGTGGGGTTAATTCCTCAAACAAATGTTTTTCATTTATTAAATGAGCACTTGCTCCACTGTCAGTATAGAATTTATTTTCATTGTAACATTTTTCAACATGAGTTACTTGAAAGCCCTTTGCACTTTTCTGTCCCTTTACATTCTTTATTACTTCCAAGCTTCCCTTTCTTGTCACATTGGTCTTTGAGGTGTTTTTCTGAATTGCATAGATAGCATCACTTGGCTTTCACACCTTGGGATTCCCTTTGTTCCCAAAATCTGCATCTGACTGGCTTTCCAGCAGCTTCCTTGGTAGCTTCTTTCGCTTAGGAAAGAGGAGAGCTGTCCCTTTTCCATAGCTGCTTTCTGAGAGGACTGCTCTCTCACTTCTGAAATAATCTCGTTTAGAGTTTTGTTTTGTTGTTGCATTATAAGTACAAAAGTCTCCATATATTTTGGAAGAGAGTCCAGAAATAAAGCTATCTGAACTGGTTCATGTAACTCTGTTCCTCCTTCTTCTATGCCTTGGACTAACACCATGAATTTAGTAAGATGTTCCTCAAAATAATCATCCCTCATTTGCAAATTAATAAGGGTACGTAGCATTGCAATTAAATGTCCCTGCCTTTGGGGATTATGATGGGATTCAAGAGTTTTCCACATCTCTCTGGCATTTTTAGAATTCATAATCAGAGGAATCTGATTATTACTCACAGATTTAGTGATGAGGTCTTGTACCGTTTCGTCCTTCTCAGTCCAAATTCTTTGTTCCTCCCGAGAAGCACCTTCTCCTGGTTCCGATCCTGTAATTACTTCTAACAGCTTCTGTTGCTTTAGATGTTTCTTCATGCGAAATTCCCAGAGTTCCACTCTCCGGCCTTGAGTTTCTCCAGACCTAGCCGCTCCGTCCCGCTGGCCATCCTGAAGTAAAAGCCTCAACTCTTCACTGACTAAAAACTCTGAAGGTTTCTAATTTAGCTTCCTTGATTCAAACACAATAGCTCCTTTAATTGCTCAAATCTCCATTTGCACGGCTGGGCCCCGCAACCTGTTGGAATTTCTCTCTATTGAGATGCGTAGCAAAGTTGTGTAGCGCTGCTGAACGGAGAGTATTGAGCGAGCTTAGTGTGTGTGTATGAATCTTTGCTAAGATTCTACCTGCCCTGCAAATTAGTCAGACAGAGACTTTAAGCTTTAAAATAAGAAACTACTTTATTCTGGAAGTACATGCTTGATAGGAAAGAGTTCTATAACTAGCTACCTAGCTATGCTGGAGCAACGAGCACTGGTCCCAGTACTCGCCCTCATCCTGGTTGAGAGGAGAGACAAAGAGAAGATGTCTGCTCCCCTCTCCAGAGAAAGAACACAGAGAGAGGCGGGAAGGAATTGGGATCAAACATCCTGTTGCTTATCAGTCTAGCAGGAAGGGAAGAGACGGCAGAGGATCAAAGGGATAGGTATGGCCTCAACCAGCAAGAGGTCTAGCTCCCTAGCTACCCTTATTAACCCCACGCAGCCTCAACCCACCAAGTTGGAGTTGAACCTCATATATTCCAGCACAGGTCAGCCGGGCGCCCCTCCGCCAGGAGGTCTGCCCCAGCAAAGCTTCGGGCCCCTGGCCACGCTCCTCCCTTTCCCAGTGGGCGCCATTTTAGCTGCATGGAGAGGGCATTACAAAACAAAAGTGCCCAACACTCTTCTTTGCCTGTTAAAGAAATTATTAAAACATGCATGCAATACTGCTTAAATAAAAAAGGCCGGTTGTTGCAAAGGGGGAGAGCCTGAAGCCTGCTGAGGTAAATGCTTAAGCCCACACAGGTGTCATTTAACCCGCTAAAGCAGGGGGTGCACATGCCCGACCTGTAACGCATCCCCACGTGTGTAGAGTCGGCGGGGGAAAGGCTGCAGTGCAGTGGCAGAGAATCTGCTTTGCATGCAGGAGGTCCTGGGTTCGCCCCCCAGGGAGGGGTCCGGAGTTCTGCCTCGAGCTTGCAACAGAAAGGCAGAGAGGGGTTAGTGCCTGAAGTCCGCCACCTGGGCACTCCCTTTCTAAGATGGTCACCTCTGGGGGCTGCAGAGTGGCTGAATCACCTGCCTATCAAGGGAGAGGCGTTGAGATGCCAAGGGAAGCGAGGCAGCGGTGCCCCCCCCATGGTGATGCCAGGGACCCCAGAGCAGCTGCCTAGAGTGTGTTCTGTCACTGCTTGGGTCGGCGGTGCCCAGCCGTGGCGCAGGAGGAGCTGAGTTCAAGTCTCACCTTTGCCGTGCAGCCTCTGGCTACCCCCTCCCCCATTCTTGGCCTCACTTGTTCCATCTGTAAAGTAATGGCCTTCAGGGTCAATAGCAGCCTAGACTGTGCAGCATTTCTGCAGACTGGAAGGGCTGGCCCAGTGACACCCCGGAGCCATGCCGGCCACCAGTTACACTTATTTTAATCATTTCCCTCAGAGCAGCATCCACGATCGCCTAGTTTCCGGAAAAACAAACTGGCATCTTGTGGTGGCACCTTAATGACTTAACAAATTCACCATGGCATACGCTTCCATGGCCTAGAGGCCAATTCATCAGACATGCGACAGTACTAACAGGAGGACGTTTGGCATGCTTGAAGGCACAGGAGTCCATCTCTCAGGATCAGGACCTGTCAGCCCTACTTGCAAATGGCAGTAACACACACATGACTCCCCACCCTCGTCACGCATCCAGAGAGCATGCGGCCACGCTGACAGAGCTAGAAAAGCCACAGGGCCACACCTAAACATTCAAACAGGGAAGTGAAACTCAGAGGTGGAGAGGAAGGAACCCAAAAGAGCAGCTGAAGCCTCAAACCACAAGAGGCATGCAGGGCTGGGCGAGGCTGGTTATGGGGCCTTGATGGTGAAGGAAAAGCATTCAAGGCATGCTCAGAGGCATTCCCTAACATTACATCACATGCCCCAGGGGTGAACTCTAGACGTGGAGCACAGCATCATCCTGGTATGCTGCCTGTGCAGTGCCCCAAGGTGCATAGTTCTTCATGATATGACCACACGCTCTTCAGCACTGAGTGCAGGTTCTGGGCTCAACTGAGGCCCAAAACGGGGGTGGGCGGGTCCCTAGGAGGCTGTCTGTGTGTGTGTGTTGGAGGTGTTGCTTGTGTCTTTATAGGGAAGGGGGTGATCCTGCATTGTGCTGGTCCACTCTTGCAAGAGGCCTCCCTCTCCACACCAGAAGTCTGCTGCTCAGCCCTCGTGTTCCTCAGCTCCCCTCTGTTTCCCCTGAATTTGTGCCCCATCTGCAGTCCCACTTCATCCCCAGACAGGTTTACCAGATTGCTCGTCGAAGGCCCTTCTCCGTGTCCCAACGCACAGGGAGGCACGGAGAACAATAACTAGAGCTAGGGCCTTCTCAGTGGTGGCCCCCGAACTATGGAACGCCCTCCCTGATGAGATACGCCTGGCGCCTTCTTTGTTATCTTTTCGGCGCCAGGTAAAGACCTACCTCTTCGCCCAGGCATTTTAAAAATTTTAAAAATTTAAAAATTTGAATTTAAAATTGAAAATTTTTAATTATGTTTTATTGTGTATCTACATCCACTTGTATTTTAACCTGTTTTATTATGCTGTACACCGCCCTGGGAGCTTATTGCTATAGGGCGGTCTAAAAATGTAATAAAATAAATAAATAAATAAATAAATTGCTCTCCAGGTTGCTAAAGGAGGAGGAAGAGGAGGGCAGATCAAGGATCGATATTGGGACCTGTACTTTTCAACTTGTTTGCTGACGACACTAAATTGTTCAGGGTTGTTAAAACAAAAAGGGATTGCAAAGAGCTCCAAAAAGACCCCTCCAAACTGAGTGAATGGGCAGAAAAATGGCAAATGCAATTCAATATAAACAAGTGTAAAATTATGCATATTGGAGCAAAGAATCTTAATTTCACATATACGCTCATGGGGTCTGAACTGGCGGTGACCGACCAGGAGAGAGACCTCGGGGTTGTAGTGGACAGCACGATGAAAATGTTGACCCAGTGTGCGGCAGCTGTGAAAAAGGCAAATTCCATGCTAGCGATAATTAGGAAAGGTATTGAAAATAAAACAGCCGATATCATAATGCCATTGTATAAATCTATGGTGCGGCCGCATTTGGAATACTGTGTACAGTTCTGGTCGCCTCATCTCAAAAAGGATATTATAGAGTTGGAAAAGGTTCAGAAGAGGGCAACCAGAATGATCAAGGGGATGGAGCGACTCACTTACGAGGAAAGGTTGCAGCATTTGGGGCTTTCTTGTTTAGAGAAAAGGCGGGTCAGAGGAGACATGATAGAAGTGTATAAAATTATGCATGGCATTGAGAAAGTGGATAGAGAAAAGTTCTTCTCCCTCTCTCATAATACTAGAACTCGTGGACATTCAAAGAAGCTGAATGTTGGAAGATTCAGGACAGACAAAAGGAAGTACTTCTTTACTCAGCGCATAGTTAAACTATGGAATTTGCTCCCACAAGATGCAGTAATGGCCACCAGCTTGGATGGCTTTAAAAGAAGATTAGACAAATTCATGGAGGACAGGGCTATCAATGGCTACTAGCCATGATGGCTGTGCTCTGCCACCCTAGTCAGAGGCAGCATGCTTCTGAAAACCAGTTGCCGGAAGCCTCAGGAGGGGAGAGTGTTCTTGCACTCGGGTCCTGCTTGTGGGCTTCCCCCAGGCACCTGGTTGGCCACTGTGAGAACAGGATGCTGGACTAGATGGGCCACTGGCCTGATCCAGCAGGCTGTTCTTAAGTGGAGCTGAGACACAGGGCACCACCCGCGGGGCATGCAGCATCTGCAGATGAGGGGTCTTGGGTGAAGAAACAGGGCTGGCCCTTTCGCTGGGCAGACTGGGGCAACCCTTTCAGGTGGCAGGTGCTGGGGGGGGATTCCCTCCTGGCTGTAGCTCCCGACCCACTCAGCATTGAACTCGGCTGGGGGGCAGATCTGTTTGGGGCCCTGAACTACCAGCTGCCTCAGGTGCAGTGGAGGACACTGTCCTGTTGGCAGCATCCCAGGTAAGACTCTGCCATTTGTCCAGTTGGCTTCCGTCCATCGAATGGGGAGGGGGCGTTACCCAGCCCTCTGCCACAGGGAGCAAATGATCACCTGAGCTGGCCCTGAGTGGCACCAGTTTATTGTCATTCCTGTGCCTGTTTCCTCCAAGGAAGCCCCACAGGGGAGCTATTCTGGACCTGCCCATTTCTTGCCAAGGGGGGACAACGGGGACTTCTCCCCATCCATCTTCCTGTGAAGCCACAGATTATCAACTGGCAAGGAGAAAACACTTCATATGCTCACTCTGCCCCGGCCACATACCTCTCACAGTCTTGTCAGAGACACCGGCTGAAACTTGTGGTTGCACAACCGACACCCTCAGGAGCCTCTTCCAGATGTTTACTCCAGTCAGTCACTGCGGATGCCCAGAAAAGGATGGGGGCTTTTCTCCTTAATGTCCTGCAGCTGCTATGTCTGGCAGGAGGGCAGCCAGGCCAGGAGACCCAGAGGGATGAGGGGTTGTCCTGGTGCAGGAGGAGGTAGGCGCAGCTCAAGAGGCTTGGGGCACTGGCGGTGGAAGCAGCTGCTGGCGGGAAATGTCAGCAAAGCTCAGTTCACTCAGAAAGGCAGATTCAGCCTGGCAGAGGCAGAGGCACATCAGTGAGGCGCACACAAAGGCAAGCTCTTGCAAAATGTGAGGTTGGTGGCTACAGGCCCAGAGTTCCCAATACCTCAAAGAGGCTTGTGACCAGTGTGGTGGGACAGACAGGCATGCCCTTGGTGCCTACAAAAACTAAAACAGACAGGTGGATTGGGAGGCACTGCTGTTTCTCAGCAGAAAGGGAGACATGCACTGCATGCGCTCAGAGACACTCTGTGCTTTGTTCCTGGACAGAACCATGGCATAGAAAAGAGGCTCCAGGGCTGGAGCAAGCAATTGCTTCAAGGGCTAAAACTGAGCCCCACTTTTCACAGCAATGGCCCCAATGTGGGTCACTGTCAGAAAGAAGATTCTTCAAGGGACAGGGGAGCCCAGCACACAAGCCCCTATCCAAGGCCAGCCCAGGACAATTTGCTGCCTGAGACAAAGGACAAGATGCTCCCCCAGCTGTAGCTCAACAGGAGACACACTGTTTTGCAGGAAGAAAGTAGCAGGTTCAGTCCCTGATGCAGCTGGGAAAGACCCCTGCTTTAACCTGGCAGGCTGCTGCCAGTTAGTGTGGACATTACTGAGCTAGATGGACCAATTAGTCTGACTCATTACAAGGCAACTTCTTGTGTACCTAGTTAAATCAACCACTTATTCAGAACCACAAGAACTGATGTTAAAAAGAGATTGCAAAGAGCTCCAAATAGACCTCTCCAAACTGAGTGAATGGGCAGGAAAATGGCAAATGCAATTCAATGCAAACAAGTGTAAAAGTTGTGCATATTGGAGCAAAAAAAAACTTAATTTCACATATACACTCATGGGGTCTGAACTGGGGGTGACTGACCAGGAACGAGACCTTGGGGCCGTAGTGGATAGCTCGATGATGATGTCAACCAGAGTGAGGTAGCTGTGAAAAAGGCCAATTCCATGCTAGGGATCATTAGGAAACATACTCAAAAGAAAACTGCCAATATGATAATATAAATTATCAGGATATACATTAAATAATTAATAAATAAATAATGCCATTATACAAATCTATGGTGCACTTGCATTTGGAATACTGTGCACATTTCTGGTCACCTCACCTCAATAAGGATATTGTAGAGTTGGAAAAGGTTCATTATAGGGCAACCAAAATGATCAAGGGGATGGAGCCACTCCCCTATGACGAAAGGTTGCAGCATTTGGGGCTTTTTAGTTTAGACAAAAGGTGGCGAATAAGAGGTGACATGATAGAAGTGCATAAAATTATGCATAGCACAGAGAAAGTGGACAAAGGGAAGTTTTTCTCCTCTCATAACACTAGAACTTGTGGACATCCAGTGAAGCTGAATGGTGGAAGATTCAGGACAGACAAAAGAAAGTGCTTCATCACACAGGCAGCACACAGTTAAACTATGACATTTGCTCCTACAGGAGGCCAGGGATGGCACTAGAGGGCAGCCAAGTTGGGCCCTGGCTGAGGGCCCTTGGGTCCCAGAGGGGCCCCTGAAGGGCCTCTTTTTAGGGTGGGTTAACAGTCCCACTTCGCAATCCACCGCAGCAGCATCTCCCGACCCTGCCAAGGATCAGAGAGAGAGCTCCCAGGCACCCCCTACAACCGTGTAGGCACATGATGCCCGCTTGCATGCCCCACCTACCTCTCCTGTTGGGGTGAATGCTGGCCATGCTGTGCGCATGCCTGGCATCAACCAAGGTGGTGGTGCAGGCACCAGCCCCTTAGGGAAGCCTCAGCCACCATATTATATGATGGCAGGCATGCACATGCAGCACGGCCAACATTTGCCACAGCGGGAGAGGTAGGTGCAGCTGGGCACTGTGGGCCCAGGACAGGCTGGTGCACAACAGCCCAGTCATGCCTGGCACTGGCCCCACAAGAGGCAATGATGGCCACCAACTTGAATGACTTTAAAAGAGCACTAGACAAATTCATAAAGGAAAAGGCTATCAGCGGCTACTAGCCATGATGGCTGTGCTTTGCCTCCATAGTCAAAGGCAGTGTGCTTCTGAATAGCAGTTGCTGGAAACAGGAGGAGGGGAGAATTGCTCTTGCGCTCAGGTCCTGCTTGCGGGTTTCCCATGTTGGCCACTGTGAGAACAGGATGCTGGACTGATGTTCTGGTGAAATCTGTATAGCTCCGTGACAGAGCACCTGCTTTGCACGCCGAAGGTCCCGAGTTATCTCTGTTATCTTGCTGCGCCTATTGAAGACCTTCCTCTTTCAACAAGCCTTTTAAGTGGAGACCTTATCCCAGTCTGCTTCTGATTGGAATTGCTTTTTAATATGCTTTTAAACCTTTTAAAAAAACACACAATGTTTTTAACCTTTTTTTAAAAAGCCCTCAAAGCTTTTTGAAAGAAATGTTTTTAAGCTGTTTTAATGTATTTTAATGTCTGTTTTTATGATGTTCTAAAGTGTTTTTAGTGCTTTTGTTTGCCACCCTGTGCTCCTGCTGGAAGGGTGGGATATAAATCAAATAAATAAATAAGTTCAATACGTGGTGGCTCCAGATAGGGTTGGTAAAAAAAAACCCTCCTGCCTGACACTTTGGAGAGCCTCTGCCAGCCAGGGCAGAGAATACTGAGCTAAATGGACCCCAGTGGCCCGACTCTGTCTGTGCACAGCAGCTTCCGACATTCTTCCCTTCCCTGTGCAGAAGCCAACCTCGTCCGCCCCACCCGAGGGAAGAAGCAGGCAGGCCCAGCCCGGGGGGGGGCACAGACAGTCCTGACCCCCACCCCTTCCCACTGCTCCCAGCCTGCCCCAGCGCCTGCTCACCCTGTCTCATCTCAGGGCCACCCCCAAACCACACAGGGCAAGGCGAGAGATGGCAGAGGCAGCAAGTCACTTTTCGTGGCCCCCGGATGAAGGTGGGCTGGATTCAGGAGGTTGCGCTGGGGAATGCTGAGCCCCCGAAAGGCTCTGCCGCGAGCTGCGTTCTCAAGGGGTCAAAGGCGTGTGCGCGCGCATCCCTCAGCAGCCCAAACCTACCCGGGCTGACCCTGCAGCCAAATAAGTCATCCCGCAGCACCACCTGGCGGCTCGCGCTTGCCCTGCCCAGAAAGGACCGCGCGCCACTTTTCGTAGTTTCTTTGGGACCCAAGCCTGGGGGGCAACGTGGCGGTGGTGACGGCAGCTCTTCCTCCTCCTCCGGCCCCCGAGTGCGCATCTCCACCTGGAGTTGTGGAACCGGCTGCTCCGCCGTCTCTCCGGGAACTGCAGGCAATACGGCCGAGCCAACTGAAAGCCGAGCGGCAAGTTAAAGGCCGCGGCGGCCGATCCGCTCTCTGGCTCCGTAGCCCGCGGGGAGCGCAGCTGCGGAGGCGCCTTCCCACGTTGCCGCAGCCCTTTCAGTCCCTAAAACTAACCCAGGCCGACGTTTTAAACCTCCCAGACCCCCTCATGATGCCCCAAACCTGCATCCCTTGGGCGCCACGTCACGCTCGGGCCCCTCCGCCCGACTCTCCGCCTTCGGTAGATGGCTGCGGCATTAATTTTCCCAACATGGCAGAGGGAAGCGGGGGGTCCCTGCCCAGAGCCCACCCTCGGTCCGACTGGACTGGCAAGCGCTCTTGGGAGGGGAGTGGGGAAGGTCCCCCGAGGAGCAAGGGGGCACGGGGCTGCTTATTCTGCAAGGAAAGAGATGCCCGAGTCTCAGCGGCTCTTGGATCCAGTCAGCATTTAATAAGCCCAGCGCGGTGCAGCCAGTACAGCGATAAGGAACGCCAAGGCTCGTCTTAAGGGTGCAGATGACCAGGAACCAGTCGGTGGAACTGCCGGCAGGAGATCCTCTTGCGCCAAGAGACGGAGGGACAGAGGGAGAAAAGTCCGGGGGGACGGGGGTCTGGCCAACCACTAGCTCAGGGTGGCTCCAGTTCAATGAGGTGACTCCCACTGCCCACCCATTGAAGACTGCCCGGGAGTTGCACTCTGCTTCCATCAAGTATTTGTGCTATGGCGGTTTTAAAATGCAAAAGCTTCCTAGTCCTCACATTTGACCTCTCAACAAGTACTGCCCTCCCCCTTTACAGATCCAGACCACAGAGGCTGAGTGAGTCAAAGGAGGCTGTGCCATGAGCCCCCGACAAACCTGAGCTTGGGCCCCTTTCAACCACGCAGACCCCAGGGCCTCCTCTCCATCTGACTCTTGCCTCCCCTCCCCACTTATTGTCTGTTATCATCGTTACTCATTTCCTGCCTTCTGAGGGTTGGAGGTGCTGTTTCTGTGAGGCTGAGTGCTCCAACGAGGGACTTCCGGAGACCCCAGACTCCATCCTTGGAGAGAGTGGAGGAAGAGAAGACCCCCACACCCCACACCTAGACCTGCCCCACCCTGGACCAGTTGGTCCTGGAGAGCTTTTCCCTCCCTCTCGCATAGAACACCAGAACTCAGCAGGGCCATCCGAAGCAGCTGAGATTTCAGGAGACACACAACACAGAAGGTCAACTGGGGGTTTGCTGCCACGAGATGTGGCCACTTGGACAGTTCAAAAGGGAAAGTAGGTATCTGTGGCTACTAGTCAACATGGGTACAGAAGCTGCCTGCAAGGTCAGGGGCAGCGTGGCTCTGAACAGCAGCTGCCCGGAATCCCCAGTGGGAGTGTTGCTGGGGCACTCCTCTCCTGCTTGTGGGCTTCCCTTGGGGGCATCTGTCCAGCCGCTGTGGGAACAGGATGCGCTGCGTGGGGGAGGCCCTTGGCCTGATTCAGCTGCTGCTGCTGCTGCTGGGCTCTTCCGCTCTTATCTTCCTTCCCTGAAATCCCCCCCACACCCTCCGTTACAGGCCCCCTGAAGGTCAGCCTTTCCAAAACATTGTTTGGGAAACAGAGAGCAGTCATTTCCGGCCTTTCACCTGCGGGGAGACAGAGAAGGGGGGCAGGGAAATGCTGTCACTGAGGTGGTGGTGGGACTCCTGCTTTGCAGAGGGGAGGACAGGTTCCTCCTGCACCAGAAATCTCCCCCCTCCCCAGCCCACAGAATCATAGAATCGTAGAGTTGGAAGGGGCCTATAAGGCCATCCAATCCAGCCCCCTGCTCAATGCAGGAACTCTTTGCAATTGCAGTTGCTCACATTTGTGCTCTTCCTTCTCTGGTTAGGCTGCAGCCCACCCTTTGCCAACCTGGTGCCCTCCAGGAATTTTGGACTATGGCTCTATACACAGTCACACCACGCATTTAAGGAACATTCCCCCTGCACAAGAATGCTGGAAACCGTAGTTTTTGCCTCACAGGGCCTCCATTCCCAGCACACTTAACAGTGTCCAGGATTCTTTTTTTTGGAGGGGGAGGATGTGCTTTAAATGCATGGTGTGTACGCAGCCTAGGACTCCCAACAGCCCCAGGCGGCACAGCCAGCGTACACTTGATGTCTCTCTCTCTGCGGGGTCCCAGCCCTCTTCTCGGGCCATCCCTTTTGGCTTGGGAGGGGAGCCCTTTGCCCGCAAACCCCTTGCCTGCCCCCTTTCCACCCCACTGCCCACTTGCCAATGCTCCCCGTCCCCAACCTGCTCCCGCTTTGGCTAAAGAAATGCTACTCCCATCGCAGAGGGGCCAGGCGTCCGGCCCCAGGCACCCTCCCCAGCACTTACCAGAGCAAGAGCAACGGCCACAGCGGTGACAACGGTGAGCGGGAGGCTGATGCCAAGCCCAACCTTGCTGATCTGGACATCACACTGATCTCCCAAGAACCAGAAGGCAGCCGTGCCAGGGCAGCTGCCGGAGGGAACAAGGAGGAGCCATGTGGGACGAGAGTCCATCCCAAACTGGACAGAACAGCATCACCCCCAGCCCACAGGAGGCTCAAGAGAGGCAGAAAAGGGCAGGCAGGTGAGTGGGGGGGGAGGCCCTGGGGCAGCTCCCTTGTAAGGAAAGGCCATGCTGCGTTTGGAGACTTGGGTGAAGGGAGGGGGAGCGGGGGGGGAGTGAGGGGCACAATCGATGTGCAGAAAACTGCAGAGTGTGTGTGGGTGTGTACACACCTCCCTCTCTCATAGCACTAGGACTCCAGGGCATTCAGTGTGTCCGAGGACTCTTCACGCAGCACATGGGTAGACTTTGCTCCCTCACGAGGCAGTGACGGCCACCAACCGGGGGGCTTTGGGGACAGAGGGAGCTGCCTGATTCGGAGCCGGACACACGGGAGCCTGTCTAGCTCAGAACCGACTGCACTGACTGGGAGTGGCGCTGCAGGGTTTCAGGCGGGATCGCAGATGCCATTCGGGACTGAGCCTGGGGCCTGCCGCATGCCAAGCAGGTCCTCTGCCACTGAGCCACGGCCCCTCCCCATCTGAAAGGGGTTCAGACAAACTCGTGGAGAAAAAGGTGTCAGCGGTGTCTAGTAATGACGGCTACTTACAGCTGCTTATACCAGATGCAGACAGCCAGTGTGGCATAGTGGTTAGAGTGTTGGACTACGACCTGGGAGACAAGGGTTCGAATCCCCACCCAGCCATGAAGCTCACTGGGTGACCTTGGCCCAGTCACTGCCTCTCAGCTTCAGAGGGAGGCAATGGTGAACCACCTCTGAATACCGATTACCATGAAATCCCTCTTCTAGGGTCGCCATAAGTCAGAATCGACTTGAAGGCAGTCCAAAGCAAACACCAGATGCAGTCTACCTTTCAATATCATCAGAGGCAAGGATCCGGCAACAGAGGACATGTGGAGGGGGTCCTTGTGATGCGTCCTTCCCTGGCTCTCCCTGTCAGGTTCCTACCTGCTCGTGGTTACTGCCTGTCTCTAGGCACCACCAGGGACTCCACCAGTCCGGACCGCACTCTCTTATGGTTTACCTATCCGCTCTAGCACAGATCTCAACAGATCCCCCTGCTAGGCAACCACCAGTAACGTCCCAATACTAGTATTCCCAGAGACTCTGAATACTGGTACTGTTATTCTCTTCACCGCTGCCACCATTTGTTACAGTTCCCCTTCAGCCTTGGTCATTACCTTACCCTCCCTTCTGGTCTGTGAAACCCCAGCCAAGGATCAGGCCTTTGGTAAACCAAATTAAGTATTTATTAAAGATAACAAAGCTAACAAGATTAACAAGATTTCTTCTTAAGGCACATAAGCATATGGTTTTACTCAATACTAATCCAAACTCCACCTCCCTCCTTCTCCACTCTCTCCTGGCAAACAACTCTCTCAAACCCCACCAAGCAATCCACTCTTTCTCTTCTCCCCCCAGATTCCACTCTCACTCTTCCTTTTATACATTCAGCCATTTTAAACACTCAGCCAATCATCTCGCATTCTACTGCCCAGTCACTTCCCCTCTTTCACTCCACTTACCATGTATCTTCTAAAACAACACTTACCATATATACATTAATATAGGAACATCACATTTCCCCCCCCTTAAACAACAGCAGAGTATTATTCCTGTTCCAGGATTTATACGTCGCGTTAACAAATAAAAGTCTCTATGGGGAAAATGTCTTTCTTTGTTCCTCTGTCTGGTCACGTCACTGCAGTCCCAGCCACTTGCCTGGAAAGTCCATCGGCCAGTACATTGTCCTTGCCTTTGATGAACTGGAAGTCCACTTGATAGTCCTGTAGGGCCCAGGACCACCTCTGCAGCATAGTGTTATGGTTTTTCATAGTCTGCAACCATAACAAGGCCCGATGATCCGTAGTCACTGTGAATCTTCGTCCCCACACGTATGGGCGCAACTTGTTCAGTCCCCACACGACCGCTAGGCACTCCTTCTGGACCGACGAATAGTTTTTCTCCCTCGGCGTCAGCTTGCGACTCAGGTACGCCACTGGATGTCTGGTGCCTTCTCTCTCCTGTAGCAAGACGACTCCCAGCGCCAGGTCCGACGCATCTGTAGCCACGATGAATGGTTTCTCATAGTCTCGTGCTATTAATATGGGTCCTTGGCACAAGGCTTGCTTCAGTAGATCAAAAGCCTTCTGACATTCATCTGTCCATACCACACGCTCAGAACACTTCTTCTTTGTTAATTCATGCAAGGGGGTTGCTATTTCCCCAAAATTTCTCACAAACTTCCTATAAAATCCAGCCACACCCAGAAATGCCCTTACTTGTTTTTTGGTTAAGGGGATCGGCCACGCTTGTATTGCCTCCACCTTGCTCCATAAGGGGGTGATTTTCCCACTCCCCACCTTATGTCCTAAATAGATTACTTCCTTTAGTCCAAACTGGCATTTCTTAGCTTTTATTGTGAGGCCTGCTTTTCTTAAGGCCTCCAATACTGTTGTCAGGTGTTGGACATGCTCAGGCACCGACTTGCTAAAAATGACCACGTCATCGATATAGGCCACTGCAAAATCTGACATGCCTCGCAACACAGTATTGATTAGCCTCTGAAATGAACTTGGTGAGTTCCTTAGTCCCATGGGTAAGGTCACAAACTCATATAACCCATCTGGTGTACTGAAGGCAGTTTTGGCTCTGGATTGCTCGTCTAGTTCCATTTGCCAAAATCCTTTACAGAGATCTAGTGTAGAGATAATGGTTGCTGCCCCCAATAACTCTAACATTGCGTCTACCCTAGGCATAGGATACGCATTTGGGACAGTAATTTTATTGATTAGCCGATAATCAATGCAAAACCTTGTCGTTCCATCTTTTTTCGGAACCAGGACAATACTTGAGGCCCAGGGACTGATGGATTCCCTGATCGCTACTAATTCCAGCATATCTTCCACCTCCTTTTTGATCTCATCCAAAACTTTCCCATTCACACGGTACGGAACAGATCTGATTGGGGCATGATCTCCAGTATCAATGGAATGTATAACTATACTGGTTCGGCCAGGTTTGTTGCTAAAGAGATTCCTATAGGTTTTCAAAACTCTCAGAATCTCCTCTTTTACTTCCTCCTTCACCTCCTCTGACCATTCCACTTGATTTACCCCTCCTTTGTCTTTGCTTTCCTGTACCAAATCTGGAAGTTCAGGCCCACTTCCCTCAGGGAATAAGGTAACTTGCAACACCTTTGTATCCCTGGTATGGTAAGGCTTTAACATATTTACATGAACCACTTTGCTTTTGTTTAATTGGTCTGTGGTGATTACATATGTCACTGTGTCAAGCCTTTCTCTGATGGTATATGGTCCTTCCCAGTTAGCCTGTAATTTGTCATGTTTCCTGGGTATGAACGCCATAACCATATCTCCCACATCATACACACGTTCTCTGGCTGTTCTGTCATACCAGTAACTTTGCTTCTCCTGTGCATGACTCAAATTCTCTTTCACTACTTCCATCATTGATGTTAATTTATTGCGGAATTCCAATACAAAATCTACTACTGAAGTTTTGTACTCTCCCAGAGTTCCTTCCCATGAATTTTTTAATAGTTCCAAAGGTCCCCTCACTTTTCTAGTGAACATGAGTTCAAAGGGTGAGAAGCCTGTTGACTCTTGAGGGACTTCTCTATACGCAAATAAGAAGCATCCCAAACGTTCATCCCAGTCTTGTGGGTGATCTTGAACATAGCTTCTGATCATGCCCTTCAAAACGCCATTGAATCTCTCTGTTAACCCATTAGTGGCGGGATGGTAAGTAGTGGTCTTTAGATGTTTTAGACCACAACATTTCCACATACATTGCATCACTTCTCCCATGAATACACTGCCTTGATCTGTCAGCACTTCATGAGGGAAACCCAGCCTCATAAAGATTTTTAATAAAGCCTCTGCCACTACAGGGGCTTCTACAGGTCTCAGTGCTTCTGCGTCTGGGTACCTGGTGGCAAAATCCACCACCACCACTAGATATTTCTTGCCATGCCTTGTGGGTTTGGAAAAAGGGCCCACCAAATCTATTCCCACTCTATAAAAGGGTTGTCCAATTATAGGAAGGGGCTTTAAGGGTGCCTTGGTCTTTACTCCACTCTTTCCCACCTTTTGGCATATTCCACAAGATAGACAATGTTGTTTTACATCCTTGGAGATATTTGGCCAATAATAATGTGCAGCCAATCTCCTCTTGGTCTTTTTTATTCCCAGATGTCCTGCACATGGGACATCGTGGGCTACCTCTAGCAATCTGGTTCTGTATTTGCTAGGTACTATCAATTGCTTCACTGGTTCACATTCATCCTTTCTCTCAGCAGGCATCCACAGTCTATATAAAATCCCATTCTCCCACACAACTTGATTCCTCAGTTTGTCAGTGAAAGGAATCTGTTGGGTCAGGGCTTGCTCTTTTATTTGATCCAAACTGGTATCCTTATTCAGTTCTTCTCTGCAGGGCTCTGTCTCTTCTCCAGAGACCAGGTGATACAATTTGTCTCCTTCAGCAGGCCTGCTAGTGGTTGCTATGGTGACCTGAGGCTGGTTAACAGATTCCACCCTGTTTGTTTCAGCCCCCCTTAATATGGCTTCTTTTTCTCTGCCAATTTGCTGTCTGGTCACTACATATATTTTCCCCTGTGCCCCCATAACATCTCTTCCCAGTATTACTGGTTCTTGTTGCTGGGCATTAATACCAACTTTATATTGGCCCTTTCGGCCTCTCCATTCCATTTTCACTAGGGCCACAGGCAAACTCTCTGGTTGACCCCTCACTCCTTGGATATTCACCATTTCCTGAGGTAATATTTCTTCAGATTTTATTAAATCTGGCCTCAGTAACGTCTGAGCGGCACCAGTGTCAAGCAATGCCCAATAATTTGCCCCTTGTACTCTCACTTCCTCTCTCAGACCTGAATCAAGGTCTGTTACTTCTGTCCAGTTTATCTGGCAAAACTGAACCTTTTTCGCTGTTTCTAAAGCCTTGAGCTCTGTTTTCACTGCCCTTGTCTGAGCAGGATTACTACTGGGGTTGGCAACCTCACATTGAAAACGTAGGTGCCCCGGTCTACCACATTTGTAGCATAATTTCTCCTCACTTTTAGGGTACACAGATCCACTCTGGGGTGTCCTGTGCCCTTCAGATTTTAATGGAGGACTCACTCGCTGTGGTACCACATCCCTTCTGCCAGCACTATATGGTCTGGGTTTAAACTCTCTTGATGTTTTCCCCACCCAGCCAGTTCTATTGGAGGCGAAGTGATCCGCCATCTCGGCGGCCTCCTGCACAGATGTAGGGGAACGGTCTTTGACCAGGAGCCTTATTTCTGGTGGTAACTGATGGTATAATTGATCCAGTATCATGGGGCTTTTCACCTCTTCCACTGACTGAGCTTTGGCACTACTCATCCACTTTCCAAATATATCCATCAACTTTGCTCCCAGTTCCACAAAAGACCTCCCTGCTTGGATCTGACAGTTTCTGAAAAGCTTTCTAAAGTAGTCAGGTCCCAGTCTGAACCTTTTGTATACTGCCTCTTTAAACTCAGCATAGGTGACGGGCTTGTCTGAGGGGAAATATTGGTATACCTCAGCCAATTCCCCTTTAATCAGATTTGATAAATATTGCATGTATTTATCTTCAGGTAGCCCCCACAACTGAGCTGCTTTTTCAAAGGTGCTGAGGTAAATTTGAGGATCTTGACCAGGCTCATAGACAGCAAAGTCCTTTGGAGTAATTTTTATTTTTGCTCCATCTCTGTCTTTCCTTGTCTCATCAAAATGAAACTTCTCTCTTTCAAATTTTAACTTTTCTGCCTGTAATTCTGCATCCACTCTCATTCTCTCAAATTCCAACTCCCTCTGTTTTTCCTTCTCTGCACCTTCCATCCTCAATCTCTCAGCTTCCAACTCCCTCTGCTTGTCTTTTTCCTCAGCCTCCCATCTTAACTTCTCTCTCAAGTACTCTATATAAGCGGGATTGCTTAAATATCCTTCTGGGGTCTCTTCCCTGACAGGTTGTTTTTGCTGGGCAGTTGCAAATCCTATAAGTGCTACCCTCAATTCATCTACCCTTTTACGCTCGTGAGGTAAATTGAATGTTATGCACTTCTCCACCAGCTCCTCTCTTTTCATTTTTATGTATTCAGCCATGGTCACTCACTCTTTGCCACACACTCTCACAAGTAATCTTGTTTTGTTATTTCTGTTTGCCACACCACTGGTAGGGATTCTCTAGTATTCGTATCTGGATTCTCTGTTGTTCGTATCCCACCGCTACTGACACCACTTGTGATGCGTCCTTCCCTGGCTCTCCCTGTCAGGTTCCTACCTGCTCGTGGTTACTGCCTGTCTCTAGGCACCACCAGGGACTCCACCAGTCCGGACCGCACTCTTATGGTTTACCTATCCGCTCTAGCACAGATCTCAACAGATCCCCCTGCTAGGCAACCACCAGTAACGTCCCAATACTAGTATTCCCAGAGATTCTGAATACTGGTATTGTTATTCTCTTCACCGCTGCCACCATTTGTTACAGTTCCCCTTCAGCCTTGGTCATTACCTTACCCTCCCTTCTGGTCTGTGAAACCCCAGCCAAGGATCAGGCCTTTGGTAAACCAAATTAAGTATTTATTACAGATAACAAAACTAACAAGATTAACAGGATTTCTTCTTAAGGCACATAAGCATATGGTTTTACTCAATACTAATCCGAACTCCACCTCCCTCCTTCTCCACTCTCTCCTGGCAAACAACTCTCTCAAACCCCACCAAGCAATCCACTCTTTCTCTTCTCCCCCCCAGATTCCACTCTCACTCTTCCTTTTATACATTCAGCCATTTTAAACACTCAGCCAATCATCTCGCATTCTACTGCCCATTCACTCCCCCTCTTTCACTCCACTTACCATGTATCTTCTAAAACAACACTTACCATATATACATTAATATAGGAACATCACAGTCCTCCCTTCATGCCTTGCCTCTGGGCCCTGGGCAACAGGGTGCTAGACTGTAAATAAATGCATCCAGCTTCAGCCTCTTCTTGTTTCTATGTACTTAACTGGGAACGCTCCTAAAGGCCATTTAGTCAAGACAGCGGCCTCCCCAAAAGCAAGGGCATCCATTCACCAGCCCCCACCCACCCCCGCTCTCAATTGAGTTGCATATCCAGGTCACAGCTGACTCCTCACAACCAGACAATAGCAACCGGCCACCCTGTTATCACTCAGCACTAGCCCCGCCTTGGCTCATCTGGTGCCCTCCAGATGTTTTGGACTATAACTCCCATCCACACAGCTGGAGGGCACCAGGTTGGCCAAGGCTGGGGGCTAGAAAGTGCAGAGCTGCCCAAGAGGCAGCAGAGGAAATGGCCAAGGCCTGCACAGGGAGAGGAGTTGATAGGGTTGCGTTTATGTGCGGAATCTGGCGCAGGCTGGCCTCATGGATTTCCCCTGTCCCTGCCCTGTGGGCTCCTTCCAGAGGGATATGTGGCACTTACTGGCACTCGGGCCCAGAGTGGGGGACCCGGCACTGGCCGTACTTGCAGCAAAGAGGAGGAAAGGCTCCGGCACACCTCGTGACACACTCGAAGGCGGCCTCTGTGTTGCGTCCTTCAAAGTAGTCGCTGAAACCAGCTGGGAGAGACACGTTGCAGATATCTGGGGAGGAGGAGCAGGAGTCAGTGGGGAGAACAAGGCAGTGCCCCAGAGGGAGGGCTGGCCCACTGGTGGCACTCACCCTCCTGGCCAGATGCCAGGGTCCTCCCAGAAGCATCGATGGATGAGGCATCGTAGCACAGCTTCCCTGGGGAAAGAGAGACCACAGCTCAGGCCCTGGGAACACAGAGGGGCTCCTTGTCTTTTTTAAATTATTATTTTTTATTAATTTCAAGATTATATACAATACATACATATGACTTCAATTATTCAATCCCCCCTCCCCCCCTTATGGGACTGAAAAACGAGTCCGATTTATATGTCCCCCCCACCTTTTCTCTTTCTAGCAAAATCCAGCTCAGGTAAGTAAATAAGACTAAGCAATAATTGCTACCTATTGACTGATGACAAATTTACTCTCATCTCAGTCTAACCTCCTTTGCCTCTCAGATGTTCCAGGCCCCATTTGCAGCACCAGCATAGGGCTGAATTACTTGGAGGTGAATGCTGGTTTTCATCATTGTTAACAAAATAGACAAAGGGCACCCAAACTCTTATAAAAGTGTCCGTCTTCTCCTGTCCTCTTGCAGCTGCTTGCCTTGTGAGGCAGCCAGAGAACTCCTGTTAGGGGGCAGCCCAAAGAAAAGGCACAGAACTGGGGGGGGGATACTGTGTTGGGAGGAGACAGAACATGTTGGAATGTATGAGGTTCAACTCCAGCTTGTGGGTTGAGGCTGCATGGGGCTAAAGGCGTAGCTAGAGAGGAGACCTCTTGGTTACTAGCCTATACCTGTCCTTTGATCTCCTGCTGTCTCTTCCCTTCCTGCTAGACTGATATGCAAGGGATGTTGATCCCAGTTCCTTCCCTCTTTCCCAGTCCTCTCGAGAAGGGAGCAGACATCTTCTCTTTGTCTCTCCTCTCAACCAGGATGAGGGCGAGTACTGGGACCAGTGCTCGCTGCTCCAGCATAGCCAGTTAAGCTAGATATAGAACTCTTTCCTATCAAGCATGTACTTCCAGAATAAAGTAGTTGTTTCTTATTTTAAACCTTAAAGCCTCTGTCTGACTAACTTGTAGGGAAGGTAGAATCTTAGCAAAGATTCAAACACACACACACTAAGTTCGCTCAAAACTCTCTGTTCTGCTACGCAACTCTGCAGGGTCCTATAGGTTATTGGGCCCAGCCTCCTATAGAACATACCTCCCTTCATGCTCCCCACCTTCTGCAGTCCCCTCCACCCCACCTCTGGCCCTCTCTGCTAAAAACCCTTGTTCTAGAGTAGCCCCACTGAAGACAACTATGGAGGGCAGGAAGGGGGGCAATGCAGGTCCATGACTTAGAGAAACTAGCCTTCCAGATGTTGAACTAGAACAGCCATCAGCCCTGCAGCAAGGACGGCCAATGGAGAGGCTGTAGTTCAGCCACACCTGGAGGGCCAAAGGTTTCCCACACCTGGCTTAAAGGTTGCATATACACCATACATTCAAAGCACACTCCCCTCCTCAAAGACTCTGGGAATTAGTCTACCCCTCACAGAGATACAATTCCCATGTTATTATTAAATTTATTACCCACCCTTCCCCAGAAGGTTCCAAGGCGGGTCACAACGATATTAAAAACAGTTTAAAAACAAAGAACACCCTTAAACAACTATGGTTCGCAGGATTCTTGGGGGGGGGCTTTAAATGCACAGTGCACACACAGTTCACACCAGCTATAATTATGGGTGAGAACGCAGGTGGGTGGGGTAGCTCAAGAGAAGGGGAGTCGGAGAGTTTGAGACGGGCTTGAAAGGAGATTTAATGGCATCACACATGACGTTCAGGGGAGAATTTCTGAGCGGCATCAGAGTCCGCAAGGGAGAACACTTGCCCAGTTCCACCCCCAGCTCCCCGTCAGGCCCCACAGTTCCAGCCCCCTCCCCACCACAACCCCACCCCCTCCTGCCACCAAAGCGTCAGCCAGAAGGAATTGGCCAGAGATGGACACTCCTGACTAAGAAGCTCTTCTTTCACTTCTTTACTTACTTGCAGGGAAGTTCAAAGCACACCTCAATCAGAAAGCTTTTTTAAATGGGCTGAAGTTGTCCCTGAACCACAAAGTGAGCATTGGCACACCCAGTATTGTGCGTCTCCACGGTGGGGGTACTGCCCCCTTCATGGAGGATAAGGCTGCCAATTGCTACTAGCCATGATGGCTGTCGGAAGCAGGATGCCTCTGAATTCCCATTGCTGGGAGTCACCAGTGGGGAGAGTTGCTGCTGTTGCGCTCAGGCCCCACTGCTTGTGGGCCTCTTCTCACTGGGGCACCATCCGGTTAGCCTCCGTGAGGAACAGGATATGCTGGGTTGGGCTGGGTTCGGCCTGATCCTGTTCAAGAGCCCTTCTGATGTATTTTATTATTATTATTATTATTACTACAACAATCAAAATAACCATGACCAAGGAAGCAAAATTAACAAGAGCTAACAAAGGAGCAATAAAAACAGTCCTCCACACCTGATCTGCATGGAAGGGGGTTGGACTTGTTGGCCTCTGAGGCCCCTTCCAGCTCTACTATTCTATGATTGTGCTGCCCTCCTCTGGGGCCCCACATGGAGAGAGCCCAAAGGCCTTCTCAAAGCCTGATGGAAGCCCCTTTGCCTGCTGGCCACCATTTTATCTGGGCAGCAAAATGTTCATATCACGAAGGCTGATGGAGAGGCTGTGAAAACTCTGGGGCTGCGAGTGCCTGGTGTGCCCACCTGCGAAGGTGAGAGGCTGGGGCGGCTACGGGATCCTCAGGGAGGCCCTGCGCCCCAAAGGGAAGCCTGCTGTTTTCACAGGCAACCCACACTCTTTCCAGACCTGATCTCAACCACTGCCCGGGTGACCCTTTGGCACCCAGCATGGACACTGAAGGTTGCTGCCCATTGAGATGGGGTGGTGGTGGTGGAAGGCAGAGAGGCCACCAGTAGGCCGAGCCAGAAATCCTAGTTTAGTCGCCATCCTCCCCCCCCCATGCTGGGTTCCACAAGAACAGCAGAGAGACTAAAGGGTCAGGTGGCAGACTGGTTGTAAGAAAGAAGGCAGGCTGGGCGAGGGCAGACTGAGCAGGGTGAGGCAGCCAGTGCCCCACTCACCCCATGGACCACTGCCCCACTGCACGTGGGGCTCTTTGCCCAGGGATGACAGGTGGCCAGGTGTTACTTGCGGCTGCAAGCTACTGTCATCGAACACAGGGGAATCACTCCATCCCCTTGGACACTTTGCTTGCCCTCTTCTGAAACTTTTCCAGCTCTACAATAACCTTTCTTTTTTTAAGGTGAGGCGACTAGAACCGTACACAGTACTCCAAGTGTGGTCTCCCTACAGATTTATATAACAGCATTATGGGAGTGGCAAGTTTGTTTTTGATCCTGTTCCTAATTATCCCCAACATGGATTTCACCTTTTTCACAGCATGTTTTCAGCTGTTTCTTTTTTCTCACTGGGTGTTCCTCCTGTACAACTGCTCAGGGAGCACTTTGGTTCCTCTGCTGGGTCCCTCCACTCTCCAGATCTTTCCCAGAGAAACAGCTTCAAGATGTCCTTATTTGCTTCATGAAAAACAGCCAAATCTAGACTTTTAAATAACACAAACCTTGACAGTTGTGCTGCTGCAAACACATGCCACACGTTCAAAGCTAGGCCCCCACTGCCCACAATACAGTCTGAGAACGGTAGTTTGTTAAGGGTGCTGGGAACAGTCGCTTTGTGAGGGGGTAAGCTGCAGTTCCCAGGATTCTTTGGGGTGGAGATGCGCTTTCAATGTATGGTTTCTGTATGCAGCCTTAGTAAAGCACGAGTCTGGCCTGGCAGAAGTGGGTGATGCGATAGGCCAAGCAGACTGACCCCAACTGGGTCTGGCTCAGGGGATCTTGCACGCCTGCACAGCAAACTGATCTACGTGTCATGGCTAAGTGACCTCCTCCCTCTCTCTCTCTCTCATACACACACACAGAGGAGCCCAGGGAACTGCATTGCTGTCAGAAAAGCCAAACCACCTCACTTGCTCTGTCAGCCTGGGAGAGCCTTCTTTGGCCAACCAGCTCCTCCTTAGGAAGAGGGCACCCCCCACAGGAACATCAGACGCTGCCTTATACCAGAGTCAGGCTGTTGAGGTCCATGTACCTCAGTAGTGCCTACACTGACCAGCAGGGTCCCTCTAGGGCCACCAGGGTCCCTTCTAGCCTGAAGATGGGCTCCTGGTTGGCATGCCAATGACATGCCCCCCCAACACACACACACACAGGTGCCGGGTAGCTCATTTGGCCCCAGATGGTGTCTTGTCTTATGAGGGGGAGGTGAGTTATGCTTTTGACAGCAGGAAAGCATTTTCTGTGGCTCACTTCAGTTGCACGATCGTCATATTGTGGTACTCGGGCACCGTCCGGTAAATCGGTTCCACCTGGAAGGCAAAATTCAGGCCTGACACTGATATTCTTGTGATTCTATGGCAGACTAAAGTCAGACTTGTCGCCTCAGTGAGGCTTCCTTTTCAACAAATCTGGCTTGGCTCAACCACAGTCCTCAAGAGGTTCCTACGGATATTACAACAGGAAGTCAGCCTTAGGGACCCACCCCACCCCCCACAACCCTCCACCCTGTGGACGCCCTCCAGCCCCACTGCCATTGGAGGCCACATGAGGCATTGATTAGGGTAGCTCTCCCCGAATTTTGTTTCACTGATGAGTGATGAGTAGGCTCCACATGCAGCCCAGCAGCCTTGGAGGTGTGTGTGTGGGGAGTGGTTAACCCTTTCCTTTCATGCCCCTTTTCCTGATCTGAATCCCTCCCCCCCACACACACACTCTGTAAGGAGGGGACAGATCTAGCATCCCTGTCTTTTTTCCTCCACAGAGTTAAGAGCAACTTGGGGGGGGGTGAGCACTTGGAAAGGGGAAATCAAGTGCCCTTGTGCAGCCTTCCCATGATTGGAACTGTTAATTAGCAAAACAAACTCCCTGGGAACTGCTGCTCATTACAGAACCTCTCTGGCCTCCTCCCTAGCCAAGGCTTAATTTTCCAGCGAAGGAGACCCTGGGGCCTCTTTCTGTCTGGACTCGCACAAAACCATCTTTCCCCAGGCCTTGCTGTGGCTGTTCAGTGGTGGGAGAAGTGCACTCTTCACTGGCTCAGGGGCTCTTCAGTCTTTCATCATGTTGTCCATTCTGAGGAGGGGGCAATTGCTCTGGGTACACCTTAAGCCCTGTGTCTGGCAGGCTCATCCCTCACCTGTTGTATAAACTCCTGTGCAAAGTCTTTATAAGCTGGAGAGGAAGAATTAGCCAGTTCTGATGTGAAGTTGCGGTTGGTGATCTTTACCATTATGTCAACAAAGGCATCCACCACTGCCAAGAGAGCACATTGTTCCAACAGTTAATTCCCAACCCAGTCAACCCAGGACAACACATGGATGGAGACTCGAGTCCACTGGGTTGTAGTTGGGGGGAGGGGAGCTGGAAATAAACTATTTATTGACAATTTATTTCTTGCCTACTCTTCAGCCAAAAAGGCTCCCAGAGCAGATTACAGATCAATAAAAGTTCTTCCATCAGGCTAATAGTCTAAAAGACATGACACAACAGGAAAAAGGAATGATGATGCAAAAATTGACTTTCATTATTTTAAAAGAAACATACACTGGAGATTAGTATCAATTGTATGCAACACCAACAGCTAAAATCCACCCCTGGACAAAACTGAGAATTCAGCCCAGAGCTTGAATGTCAGATTCCGAAACAGAACTTTTAATTTCTGAATCGAGGGGCTAGGAGGGTGACCTGAATCTCCCCCTCCCCAGATTTCCCTCTGCTCTCATTCAGAGTATCAGGGCATCATGTCAGCGTACCTGCGTTGACCTCAATGACATTCATAACAAATTCACACTGGCGGCCCCAGAAGTAGCGGGTGCACAGGCAGTCTGTTCCACTCCAGATCCCCCCGTTTAGGCAGTCTTTGGTGTCAAATGATTCACACAAAAGCCCCCAATAACCAGGGGGGCATACGCAGTTGGACCCATTGAAATGGCCACCATTTTGGCAGAGAACTGAAAGGGAGAAAGGAGTTATTGTCAAGTCCCTTCAGCAGCAGAGCCAAAGGGGAAAAGAACTTGGCCATTTCACTCATTTGCAGGTCTTCAAATCCAATTCTGAGGAGCAAGTCTAAAAAGAAACACCTCAATCCATCCCAAAGAGGCAACAGTGCTAAATATTAACATGACATACTCATTACCTGATAGCCTGCAACCTTCCCCCACCTTGTTGGGAGGACTATCAATCAGGTCACATCTACATTACACGTTTAAAGCGCTCTTATACAACTTCAACAGTCATGGTTCCCCCCCCCAAGAATCCTGGGATTTGTTAGGAGCCCTTTAACAAATGACAATTCCCAGGATTCCAAGGGGGAAGTCAGGCTACAAGCACAAACCATACACTTAAAGCCAGAGCTTGGAAGTGACTAGTTACAAGCAACTAATTACTTGTAATTCATTACTCTTTTGAGTAACGAGTGGGTAATTCCTTTACATTTTGATTGTAATAGAACTAGAAGTAATTTTACTACTTTTGCGGAGTAATTGTAACGTTTCCAGAATTACTTTTGGGCATTACTTGGGGGGGAGCAGGGGAAGTCTTCTGCTCCTCTGATTTGTGGATGAAAACCATGTGCCTCAAACTGGGCTTCTGTGCAGTGTCGCTCTTTCCTCATGCTCTGTGGATGGGTAGGAGGCAACGAGGGAGGAGGCGGAGAGTGAGATGGGGTGGAGTGAAGAAAACAATTATTTTTAAAAACGGATAGTGGTGGTGAAGAATGGAGTGGAGGGGAAAGGATCCGGAGGTCAAGAACATGGATAAAGGAGGAGAAGGAGGCAGCAGCAGAATGGAGATAAAGAACTGTGGAGGGGAAAGACGACAAAGAGAGAGAGAGAGAGAATAATGTGTTTGCACTTGGCACACAAAGTGGCCTCCACCACCCTCTCTGGCTACTGCGCTGCATTTGCAGTATTTTAACTTTTTTGCATCTCAGGGGAAAATGTTTGCTATTATGCTGGCTGGCTGAGGGGGGGGGTTGCACTTGGTTTAACATGCAAAGATCTGAGCAGTGGCCTCAGCCTCCCTCCCCACCACCCTTACCAGCAGAGAGACCACCATTGCTATCTTATGAATAAAAATAATTATTCTACTACCTCTGTATGTGTTTGTTTATTTTTAATATTGTTTTAGGCTACTTAGATGTGCAGCAGCCAAGACCAGCACCTTGTAGGCATTTTTTAAAGTAACTGAAATGTAATTGTAGCGATTACTTTGAAGGCAAAGTAAAGTAATCAGTTACTTTCAGAGCAATTGTAATTGTAACGGTAATTACTACTTTTTTGGGCCATGTAACTGTAAGTTACTACTTTTTAAAAGTAATCTTCCAAGCTCTGCTTAAAGCACACTCCCACCCTACCCCCAAGAATCCTGGAAACTGTAGTTTGTTAAAGATACTGGGAATTGTAGCTTTGAGGGGTAAACTACAGTTCCCAGGATTCTTTGGGGAAAATAATGTGCTTTAAATGTGCATTAAATGTATGGCGAGTGCTTTAAATGTATTTGACAACACTGTGAAAATCTTCAAAGTCAGCAAAACAGAAATGTGTCTTTTTGTAAGCAGATTATGAAAAGTTACGCTCCCCCTCCCTGTCCTCACTGGCCCAGTTGCATGACTGATTGTGGGATGACACTGGCAGGGGGGGGGAATGGATAGTGACAGCCTGTGTTAGCCATGGAAGGCCCAGCTCCTGGTAGGAAGGGACACCTCTGCCCACTCCAGACCACCTCTGGGGAAAAGGTATTCCAATAGTTCTTACATTTAAAAGCACGCTTTTCTTTAACGCTCCAAAATAAATGCCAACAATGAGCAGGATGAGGACTGACTCAAGAGAGCAGCTAGAAGCGACCCAGCATTCCCAGATGTAGGGGGCAGGGGGTTAAGGGGGGGTTCTTCCCCTTCCTCCGGCTCTGGGCCATGGCTTTCTAGGTTCTTCACACAACTTTCCCCCAGAGCTAAGCCTCCCCCACTACAAAAGCTCAAATGACACTCTGTGAGCCTCCCTGTTCCCAAAGGGAAGCAGATGAAAAATGTAGGCCCAGCCCCACATGCCAGGAGGGTGGGGCTGGCCCTTCACTCACCTGGAGGAGTGGTAGTGGTAGGCCTTTCCTCTGGGGCTATGGAAGTAGCAGGGGTGGGGGAGCCATCAACCAGAAATTCACAGCGAGGGCCATAGAAGGAAGGCGGGCAGCGGCACTTCACCCCATCATAGACACCCCTGTTCAGGCAGGTTTGCGCTGCAAAAGACAAAGTCCAGCCGGGTTCTCAGGAAGAGCAGCTGTCACAGGCAAAAGCTGCTAATGGGCACAGAACCCCTTCCTTAAGATGAGGACTTGGGGGGCAGGCTCTGCCCACAACCTCCAGCCCTGCTCAACACCATTTGGACTCCTGCTGCCTCCCCAGAGGAAGCCACTGGGCTTCACCCCCCCTTTCTACTCCCAGCAGGCCCCCCGGGACCCCTGACTCCCAGCACCCCCTGGTTCCCAGCCCCTCCCTGCCCCTGCCCCTTTACCAGCTGTGGTGAGCAAGAAGGAGAGGAGGAGGAAGGCAGAGATGAACCAGGTGTGGTGACTATCCATGGCCACCCAGGCAGAGCAGAGCAGAGCAGTGTGCCAGCCGAAGATGGTCTGCTTGGGCAAGGAGTTCTCCTTGCCAGCGTCATCGGAGGAGCCACACGAGAACTTTGCACCGACAGGATTCTCTGAGTCACTGTGTCAGGGGAGGGGCTGTGGCAGGGAATTATGAAGTATGTCTCAAGGGACACTTTACGGGAAGATGAGCCGTAAACTTTGGTCAGAAGATCCAGTGCCAAAGTGGGGGTTGGGATGGGGTGGGATGGGGGGGAGGCCAGCCAGCCTTGGGTGAGTTGAATCCCCCCTCCCCGCTGCCTTCCTTCCTCCCTCCCTGGCTGTTTGGCGGCCTCAGGGAGGGTCAGACATGGAACAGGAGGGACAAAGGAAGGCAATGGGTTCTTTCACAAGCCAATTCTTATCGGTACCATGGTATGCCGGATTCCAGACTTCACAGAACTCCTCATCAGACAGAATGAAAAAGGGAGCAACATTTATTGTGCACACAGAGCACATCAGTTCATATGCTTCTGGAAAACAGACAAGACAGAAATGTAAGGGATTCAACAGAGGAACTTTTTAAAAGTTAAAATTACAATAAACAAATTAAATCAAAGACATGGGGAAACAACACAATCCAAAAAAAGACAGCTAGCAGGAATAAATGCAAACAAAACATTTGCATAGCACGTGGCCTCCACACAAACAGGAATTAATGTTTTGTGGCCCACTTTGGGGTCTGGGTTGCCACAGGCTGATCTGTGGCAGAGGCTGGTGGAGCATAAGTGTTAACTGTATTTATGATGGGGGGGGGGAGATTGGTCAGAAGAAACTAGCCACTGCCTGAAATGGGAGACTTCAGCTTCCACATTCAACACCCCCACCCAGCCACTGGCCAGGGAGGCCCTTTGGCATCTAGAATAGGCCACTTTGCTCCAGGATTAGAGACTGCAGGATCACAGGGGCAAACTTATAAGAGGAGGAGGCAGGGGACGGCATGGACTTTGATTTGGATTCCTGCATTGAGCAGGGGTTGGATTTGATGGCCTTATAGGCCCCTTCCAACTCTACTGTTCTATGATTCCATGACTCTCGTGGGAGACAGACGCAGGAAGCTGCCTTATACCAAGTCAGAACATTGGGCCATCTAGCTCAGAACTGTCCACACTGACCTGCAGCAGCAACTCTCCAAGGGTCCAGGCAGGGGACGTTCCCTACTCGGAGATGCCATTGGAGAGTGAATCTGGGACCTTTGCATGCAGAGCAGATGCTCCCCCACTGAGCTATGGGGGGCCCCCAAAGATGATACGGATACTGTCTGTGACGCTGACATGTCTGGTGCCCTTGGGTGTGGAGTGTCTCCTGCAGCAAAGGAACTTCTTTATTTTGAATGCTGATACGTCTAACATGGCAGCGACTCAACTTCAATTATCTTCACGAGGGCAGAAAAAGAGCCCTAAAGCAGCAGCAGGATCAGGCCAAAAGGGTCCCCCATCCAGTCTCCTGCTCCTCACAGTGCCCAACCAATGGGGGATGCCCAGAACAGGTCAGCTGAGCGCAACGGCAGTGCTCTCCCCACTTGTGATTCCTGACTCCTGGGAATGAGGTTCTTAGTCAGCTCAAATGAGAGGCTAACATCTCTTTCAAAAGGTTTGTTTTAAATATATCAGTAGAAGACCAGTGAATGCATTTCAGTTTATGAAAAATTTGAGCATAATAATATCAAAGAGAAATCAACAGAACATTACATTAAAGAATTGTGAGGAAGGGAACAGTATATGCAAACAATGATGTCACAGGAAACAAAATAGAATATAGATATGCAACTGAACTTTTAAACCTAACTCTGTTCAGAAGAACCAGCCCTCTAGTTAAAGCTTACTACATTGTCCCAGCTGTCCTAGAAATACATGGCCTTTTTTCATTTACGAGAACAGAGCTACCAATCCAGAGTGAAATTCCAGGACACGGCCTCCTGTGGTCTTAGATGCATATTACATAAAATCAAGAAAGGGAAGGTGGTGTTCAGCACTGTTTAGGCCTCATCTTGAGTACTGCGTCCTGGACACCACACTTCAAGAAGGATGCAGACAAACTGGAACAGGTTCAGAGGAGGGCAACGAGAATGATCAGGGGACTGGAAACAAAGCCCTATGAGGAGAGACTGAAAGAACTGGGCATGTTTAGCCTGGAGAAGAGAAGACTGAGGAGAGATATGATAGCACTCTTCAAGTACATGAAAGGTTGCCACACAGAGGAGGGCCCGGATCTCTTGTCAATCGCCTCAGAGTGCACAACACAGAATAATGGGCTCAAGTTACAGGAAGCCAGATTTTGACTGAGCATCCTTAAAAATTTGCTAACTCGTAGAGCTGTACGACAATGGACTCAATGACCCAGGGAAGGTGGGGGGCTGTCCAACCCAGAAGGCCTTCAAGAGGCAGCTGGAAAGCCACCTGTTGGGGATGCTTTAATTTGGATTCTTGCATTGAGCAGGGGGTTGGACTCAATGACCTCATAGGCCCCTTCCAATTCTACTATTCTATGAATCTGGTGTCCAGGATATAGGATCCTGGAAAATAAAAAATAGTCCAGATAAAAATTAAAGAAAAATGTTTAGAAATAGCATAGTGAGGTCTGAATGTCACCCAGGAATAAAATAATCATTGCTGTTCAAAACGTATGTGGAAACCTCAGTGCAGGAAACCTTAACCCAGTGCAAAATTCATCAGTGGCTCCTTGTTGGTATCTCTCTGCCAAACTACACTATATTAAGCAGGAGACCCAACACAGGATCTCCAAACTTTTTTGGTTTTTAGTCTAACACTCCTGTGCCTCTGGAGCTGTAAATTTGGTCAGAGCAATAGGACTCTTGTTATTATTCCTATATCCAACAAAGAGAATAAAAGCAGATTACTACGGAATATTTAGAAGCACACTGCAAAGGAGGAACTCCCCACACAGCCTTCTTTTCCCCCTCCTTCCTCCCTAGATGAGGAGCAGGAGGTGTTTGGCGGAAGCAGGATTGACGCAGGGGGGGGGGACTTTGCAGGCTGCAAATGCCAGGGCCGCCAGCAGAGGGCGCCCTTTTCCTGATATAGGTGTGTGAGGCTGGCAGAGGAGTCAGCAGCGGGCAGGTCACAAATTGGCGTGGGGGCCCAAGCACCTCAGGGGAGGGTCCGGGACTCCTCCCCTCCCTGGCTGTCTTCTGCCTTGAGTTCATATATATATAAAGCAACCAGTTGCAAAGCATTTTAACATCGAGGGTCACAGCCTGTTGGACTTTTCCATGACAGCGATAGAGATGCCAGCAGATCCAGCAGCATTGACCAAAAGGGAGAACTTTTGGATTTACTCTCTGGACACATTGGCCCCACATGGCCTGAACCTGGAGGACAGTACCAGCATCACTTAGCTTCTGCAAATGAAGCCCCTCTGACCATTCCATCCTCAAAGCTCTATAACTGCCACCTTGGTAACAGCATTTGTATGTTGGCAGCTGGTGAAGGCGGAAGCTGAAACGTTTTGTTAATATAATAAAAACCTCTGTTTGGTTAATCACAATTTCGTTCGTATATATATATATATATATATATGTACACACACACATAAGCTAGCATTAATTGAAAAATGGAAATGGACGGCCTTCAAGTCGATCCCGACCTATGTTGACCCTACGAATAGGGTGTTCATGGTAATCGGTGTTCAGAGGTGGCTCACCATGGCCTTCATCTGAGGCTGAGAGGCAGTAAGTGGCCCAAGAGGTCACCCAGTAAGCTTCATGGCTGGGTGGGGATTCGAACCCTGGGCTCCCAAGTCGTAGTCCAGCACTCTTAACCACTACGCCACACTGGCTCTCTAGCATTAATTAATTAGCATTAATTACTATCAGCTGCCTTGAGTAAAACACACACACGCATATATATGTAGTAGCATAGTGGGTTATAAATCTTTACAATAAGTGAAATAACAAATGGGATCCACAGACACTCACTACCAGCAGCTTCCAGGGGCTGCTCAGGCCAAGCCGCTCCCCACCTTTTGGGGTGCCAGTGGGCAAATATGGAGATGGCACCATCACAAAATGGCTGCCACTGAGGGGAATCCCCATTCACAAAATGGCTGCTGTGGTGGTGGCCCCATACAAAACCCTTTTCCCATCAAAGGCAACCTGGTGAGGCTGACATAGAGAAGTAGCTGTGGTGATTAGGTTCCCTTTCAGCCTTCTTTTAGGAGTAGTAGCCAGCCGAAGGGATTCAGCCCATAAAAAAAGGTAAGAATGGGGAATTGGCAGGCCCAGGGAAACTTGTTCAGCGGTGGTAAATATACTTATAGTAGAATAAAGTCTTTGTTATTTCCTTCTGACTTGTTTCTGGGACACAACAGTAACTTGGCCCAAGAAATAGAGTATGAGGTGGGGGGGTCTGACCCCAAAATTGCCACTCCTTTGAACCCACAGTTTTCAACAGAACACCCATTTCAGAGGCTGCATGTTCAAACCATTTATTTGTTTTTATTCAACAAAAGTTACATTTCACTTTTTAAAAAAACTTAAGTGGTTCACAGAAACTAGTTTGTTAAAGGTGCTGGGAACTGTAGCTCTGTGAGGGGTTAAGTACCCCTCCCAGGATCCTTTGTGGGAAGCCATGTGCTTTAAATATATTGAGGGGGGGCATACACAGCCAAAGAATCCAAACTCCCCCCCTTGTCAGCAACAATTGCCCCCCATATCTCTTTCTCTCTCATCATCATCATGACCAATACACCTCCCCTTTCTTTCAGGATCACCCGTCTCCAAAGCCTCCCTCCCTCCCTCTTTCAGGATCACTCCCCTAACCTCTTTCTCACACATGCATGCACCATCCCCATTCATTCATTCATTCATTCACACATGAAAGTGCATGCACCCTATACATCCATCAGGCACACACCCTTTCTTTATCATCACCCCCCCCCAGCCCCAGTCACTCCACTGCCCTCACCAATCTTCCATAACTCTTGAGAAACAGACATGGGGAGTCCCCACAACTGAGTGGTGGAAAAGGAGAGAGAAAAAAGGGGGCAGCCCCCCTTTTATCTCCAGTCCCGCCCATTGCCTGTATGTGGCCCCTGACAGATTACCCCTGTAATATGGCCCTTGACACACAAAAGGTTCCCCAACCCTGTTTAAAAGGGAGGGGGTGTTCCTTAGAGGAGGCAGCACAGCCCTGACCCCCACCCTGCCCTCTCTTCTCTCCCATGGCCCTGACTCCAAATAAAAGCTGGAAGGGGAAGCTGAGGCAGCAGATCAAGGCACAGCTGAAGTTGCGCACTTTGTACAGAGCGGTCAAAGGACAAGAGAGAGCCACCTCCACTCCCTGCCCTTTGGTTATGTTGGCAAAGAAAGAGTGCCTGAATGTATTTTTCCACAGCAGAGTTACAAGGCCAAGAAGCACAGAGTCCGTGCAGATCTCAAGGACAAGTATCCAAGGCAACCAGCTGGCCTTATCTATAAGACTTAGCAGATCTGGCCAGTCGGTGTGGGGGTCGAGGAGTTTGTACAGAGAGAGCTTGTGATATATTGTCAGTAAAGTGACTCTTAAAACTTATTGCTTGTCCGGCTCATTCCTTCAACTGGCATCTAGCCTGTCACTATACTGTTCTGCATCCTGGGCATCTGCTTGCACCAGATCCAACATCCAACAAATGGTAGCAGAGGATGGTTACCTGGTGCTGATGGTTACCTGGTGCTGAGGATTGCAGAAAAGCGGCAGAGAAAAGCCAGAACTGCAGACCAGTGAGTAAAACAGCAGAGAGACGGAGAAACCGAAAGCTGAGCTGAAAGCTGTGAGAGAGCCGTGGGGAAAAAAAAAAACCTGACTGAAGGACAGAGGTGAGAAGCTCTAATTACAAAGGCGGTGAACTGTGAAAAGTGAAAGTATGTCTGTTACGTTATCAGCCGGGATTCCCTTAGAAAGGCTGACAAGGAAAAATTATGGCACTTGGAAACAGAGAATGCAGGCTTTTCTAGTGAAAGAAGACCTGTGGAAAGCTATCGCAGAAGACCCACCCGCCGGGGTGCCTATTCCAGCAGATTGGAGAAGGCTGGATGAGAGGGCAAAGGCGTTAATTGTTCTTGCTATTGATGATTCTCAATTACTGCACGTGCGTGATGCAACAACAGCTAAGGAAACCTGGGAAACTTTAAGAAATATTCATGTGAAAAAGACTGCTAGTTCTAAAATATATCTTGCCAGAAGATTGTATCAGATGTGCTTATCTGGAGATACAACCATGTTAGAGCATTTGTTGGAAATACAGACTGTTTACTGAGTTGTCAGAACGTGAAATTGAACATTGTCAAACGCAAAAAGTGTATATCACATTATCTTCACTAGATTCATGTTATGATAGTCTGGTGAGCTCTTTGGAAGCAATGGACAATGCAAATCTCAATATGGATTACATAGAAGGAAAACTTTTACAAGAATTTCAAAGAAGGCAAGAAATGGCAAAGCAAGAAAGGACTGAGTCTAAACACGTGGAAAAGCAGAACAACAAAGCTGCACAAGAGAGACTGTATGGACAAAGGGCATGTTATTTTTGTGGTTCCAGGCAACATCTACAAAGGAATTGTGAAGCAAGAAGAAGAGAAAGAGGAAGAAAACCATGTGTACAGGTGATCTATGCTAGTAAGAATAAGCAATGTATTAACAATGAGCAGGGAAATAACTGTAAAGATTTATGGGCAATTGACAGTGGGGCAACAAATAGTATAATCAAAGATAAATCCATGTTTCATACATTTTGTGACGTAGAGGATCATGTAATAATGGCTGATGGATCTAAGAAACAGATCAAAAGTAGGGGAACAGTGAAATTAGCAGGTTTCAATACCATGACTGATGTGCTGTTTGTTCCTGATATTGAATGCAACATTATGGCTGTGTCAAAACTCAATGAAATGGGGTTCAATGTAATGTTCAAAAGGGGTTCAGTGCATGTAATGAGAGGAGGAAAAATATTTATGAAAGGAATAGTGAGGAACTCATTGTTCTTCTTACACGTGAAACAAACAAATCATGTACTCATGTGTGCTAATAAGAAACCCCATAATAATTGTGTTCATTTATGGCACAGAAAACTAGGCCATATAGGATATGAAAATGTGGTGAAAACAACAGAGAACAGTAATGATGTGACATTGAGAAACTGTGAAAAATATGTAGACTGCCACGTGTGTAAACAAACTAGGCCAGTTGTGGCTGCAAAGAACAAAGAAGCCATGCCCAGTACAAATGCACCTTATCAATTAATACACATGGACTTAGTGGGGCCATTTCAACCTACTCAGGGGGGTGCAAGATATTTCCTGACAATAGTTGATGATTTTTCAAAATTCTGCACTGTTTATTTACTAAAAGCTAAATGAAGCTGCAGAGAAACTGAAAAGATTTATTACAAAAATTGAAGTGCAGTTTGGTGTCAAAATACAGAGAATAAGATCAGATCAAGGAGGAGAGTTCTTAGGACACTCTTTTACTGAATACTTGGATAAAAGAGGGATAAAACAGGAGTTAACAGCCCCTTATAGTCCTCATCAGAACGGGTTAGCTGAACGCTGGAACAGGTTGCTTCAGGACTCAATAAGATCAATGCTATGTGACTCCTCTTTAACACAAGGTTTCTGGGGAGAGTGTGTTCTGTATTCAGCTTACATTCAAAACAGAATATTCCATAAGGCCACTGGAATGTCTCCTTATCAGAAATTGTATGACAGAAAACCCAGATTAAAACATTTGATTAGATTTGGAGCAGAATGCTGGGTACATGTTCCCAAAAATAAAAAGGACAGGGAAGCTGCAAAGGAGAGCAGACAAAGGGTACATGCTGGGATTTGAAAACACGTATTACAGAATTTGGATGCCAAAACAAAGGTCTGTGGTGTTAAGCAGAAGTGTGCAAGCAATAGAGCAGGATTGGGAAGAGAAAACATATGTGGAGTTGGGAAACACTGAAGTTAGTAATGAACAAGAACACGCAGATACAGTACCAATAAAACAAGAAGAAACAGGCAGCAGTAGTGAATCAAGTTCTAGCTCTGAGAGAGAAACTGAGGAATCGCCTGACACAGACACAGACACTAAGGCAGAAATACAACCACGCAGATCAGAGAGAACAACCAAAGGTATTCCACCTGTTAGATTTAAAATAAATTCCATTAAGCATATAGACTTCAGTAACTGGAAAAAGTGGGATGATGGGAATCATGAAAAATAATTGCTGAAAGAAATATAATGAAAATGATGCTGAGATTGCAATGGAGTAACTGTATTACAAATGATGCTGATGTAAACTGAAGAAAAGAAATGTATCATGTGGAGAAATGTAATTTAAGTGACTGCAAGAAATGTAACTGTAATTGTGATAACAAAAGTTAGAAGAAACATGAAAGATGTAATGTAAATGATAAAGGTTTATGCTATGGAAAAATAGGTGGGGGGTGTTGGCAAAGAAAGAGTGCCTGAATGTATTTTTCCACAGCAGAGTTACAAGGCCAAGAAGCACAGAGTCCGTGCAGATCTCAAGGACAAGTATCCAAGGCAACCAGCTGGCCTTATCTATAAGACTTAGCAGATCTGGCCAGTCGGTGTGGGGGTCAAGGAGTTTGTACAGAAAGAGCTTGTGATATATTGTCAGTAAAGTGACTCTTAAAACTTATTGCTTGTCCAGCTCATTCCTTCAACTGGCATCTAGCCTGTCACTATACTGTTCTGCATCCTGGGCATCTGCTTGCGCCAGATCCAACATCCAACAGGTTAGAGGGAGCAGGAAGTTTCATTCATTACCCAGACTTGGTCATGACCTTGGTGGCTTGATAGGCCAGCCCCATCCAGGCCCAGGGAGAGGCAGAAAAGAGAGAAAGGAAAAGGGCAAAAGGTAGCCTAGGGTGGCTCCCGCTAGCCTGTCTCAGGAGCCTGTGAGACACGCTGCCTCACCCCAGTCAAATGCAGGGGAGGGGAAAGGCCAGGGAGGGCAGGTCTGAGGAGGGGGGCAAGGGCAGGGGGTCAAAATCCCCAGGGCCAGGACCTCTGGAGGCCTCTGGAGACCTGGACCATGGGAAAACAAAACATACATTACAAAATAAAAGCTGGTGTCTCCACAGACAACACAGTGACTATAATGTCTGTTGCTAAATCTCATTATGAAGTAATTTGCCTGTACACTTAGCTCACCAAAAGAAACTTGCATATTTTACCTTTTCTTTCATTTATGTGAGTAAAACCAAATATGAAACACTTGCTCTTTAAACACCAAGATAATTTCAGTGTACAATCCTTGCAGAAAAATTAGGACCACCATGACTTTTCTGGACCTCCTTTGCAGATCCTGTGCTATATTAAAAAAAACAAATCTATATACAACATTGAAACAGCATAAAAATGAGCCTGAACTGATATAAAGTATGTCTGGAAATTATGTTGAATATTTTTTTTAAAGAAAAAACTTTTTTTGCAAGGGTTTTTTTAGGCATAACAGTTTAATTGCTCAGGTCAGGATCCAATAATAAGGTGCAGCACCCCTACCTCCGATTAAGAGCCCTGTCCTCAGTAGCCAGTCAGTTGCCGAAAGCCCATCTGAACAGAAAGGTCTTGGTCTGCCAGGGAAGGGGATGAGGCCAGTCTAGACTCTCTTGGAAGGGAGTTCCGCCATCTGGATGCAGCCACTGAGAAGGCCCTCATAGAATCATAGAATAGTAGAGTTGGAAGAGGCCTATAAGGCCACCAAGTCTAACCTCCTATTCAATGCAGGAATCCAAATCAAAGCGTTCCCAACAAATGGCTGTCCAGCTGCCTCTTGAAGGCCTCCTGTGTCGGAGAGCCCACTACCTCTCTAGGTCACTGGTTCCATTGTCGTATGGCTCTAACAGTTAGGAAGTTTTTCCTGATGTCCAGTGGAAATCTGGCTTCCTGCAACTGGAGCCCATTATTCCGTGTCCTGCACTTTGGGACGATCGAGAAGAGATCCGGGCCCTCCTGTGTGTGACAACCTTTCATGTGCTTGAAGAGTGCTATCCTATCTCCCCTCAGTCTTCTCTTCTCCAGGCTAAACATGCCCAGTTCTTTCAGTCTCTCCTCATAGGACTTTGTTTCCAGTCCCCTGATCATCCTTGTTGCCCTCCTCTGAACCTGTTCCAGTTTGTCTGCATCCTTCTTAAAGTGCGGAGACTAGAACTGGACTCAAGATGAGGCCTAACCAGTGCTGAACAGAGGGGAACTAATACTTCACGCGATTTGGAAACTATACTTCTGTTAATGCAGCCTAATATAGCATTATAATATATAGCCCTCTCTCTCTCATCCTCACCAAAGCGTCCCTGAGGGTGGGGGAGTGAGAGAAGGGCCTCCAAGGCAGATCTGAAAGCCTGGGCAGGCTTGGATGGGAGAATATGGTCTTTCAGATCCCTTGGACCCAGGCCATCGTTTCAGTTGTGAGCTGATATATTAAATAAAATTTCATATATTATCTTTATGCTATGTTTTGCAGACACACCTTCAACCTAAGTAACTTAAAACCCGTTTAAAGAAAGTGGTAACACTTGGTTTGTAGGAAGATTTAGGGAGGGGGCTGATCATGCACCTTGCCCCCGGCCCCATGCCAGCTCTCAGCGGCCCTGGGGGGTGGGGAGGATCAGCAAGCATCCAAACACAAAACTGATGACCTCTCTCAGCGGGGGGAAATGGAAGTATGAATGCCACAAAGTGCTGCGCATTAATCTCCCAGCAGCACCTTCTGGAACCAACCCTCCACGTGAGAGAGGAGCCACTGAAACTCCACGCTCCCCCTCCTCCTCCAGCCCCCAATCTAGAGAGCCCATCAAGGAGGGCACCGTGGTTGGGCCATGGGATCAAAAGCCGCTGCTGAAAGATCCAGGAGAATAAGCAAGGGCCCCTGTTCCTCGTGTCAGTCACCTGGCCCAAATCATCCGCTCAAGCAGCCACAACAGAATCTATGCCGAAACCAAGCCTGAAGTGGATCCAGATCATCAGTTTCACCCTAGAATGCCTGGGAGTTGCGGAGCACCCACTTCTGCCCTTGGGGTCCATGAGGGCTTTTCTCAGGAACCGCTTCACATCTCCCTCCTTCAAGGCAGCCAGGACTGACTCCTTGACAAGCAGTTGAGATTCACTTCCTTCCCGTGGGAAGTCAAACACCATGACGGCCAAGGGGCACGCTGGCCCTCTCCGCCCCACTCCAAGCATCTTGGCCATGTCCTCACAGGGTGCCAGCATAGCTCATTCCACGCAGGAAGCCTCGGTGTGGGGTGTACTCCAGACAAGCCCCTCGACTGAACTGACAGTGGCGCTCAGAGAGCCTGCAAAGCTGCCGCGTGTCAAGTCCAGACCCCTGGGGTCCATCTGGGTCAGTACTGGCTACACTGACTGGCAGCAACTGCCCAGGATTTCAGGCAGGGGACGTTCTCAGCCTGACTTGGGCCACCTCCAGACTGTCAGTATTTTGTGGGAGGTATTCAGTCACAGATCAGGAACTTTAGGTTTCGAAGTGGATTAAAGCGCTCTGTCCCCCTAGCACCACAAATCCACACGGCCAGATAGGCGGCCTAGAAATAAAATTTTATTATTTTATTATTATTATTATTATTAAAAAAATAGATTTTTTGCCATTTGGAAAGTGACAGGGAAATGCAATGAAACTTGTGGGATAAACAAATGATGAACAGGAAGACATGTAAACACCCAACAAACATCAGGATGACGCTTGTCAGTTATATAACCGCCCTATAAACAAATCTGAACAAATGTTCAATAAAGAGCAGATTACCATCTAACCCCCATTATAAGCTTTGTGCAAGCCAGTCAGGATGAATGTGAAATCTGGAGGAGTCCTTGAAGGTGTTGCAGAATTCATAGGCGCTGCATGCTGAGGCAGATACGAGTGATTTATACCCTTGAAATGCTGAGTAAACGTGCCCCAGTGGGTTCCCTTCATATAATCCAGTGTCAGACTATAGCAGGCCCCAAATCACTGGGAGAAGCTCCCCCGAATGTCACCCCCGGGATGTGTCACAGCAGGCCTGAGCTGGCCAGACTGATCACTGTGTAGCCATGCCACGTGGAAGCTAGTAGATGGGCAACCAGGTTGCCTGGGATCTTGTTGTGAACCAAAGTTCACCGTATTGGGGCAGTGTGAACTTTTATCGTGAGAACTGCTCCCCTAGAAACTTCCCATGGAGGCCTCAAGGTTAATTGGTGTTATGACTTAAGAGTCATAGAATGGTAGAGTTGGAAGGGGCCTACAAGGCCATTCAGTCCAACCCCGTTTTCATCTAGCATAGCTTGGCCTTGGAGATGAGAACTTTCCTTTGTTAAGGTAGGGAGCCAATGAGAGAGACCATTACGCACGGGGGTTGGAGCTGGAACAGAGAAAAAGGGGTTTGCTTTTGAACTGACACTTAGAACGTGAACCTGCTTGCCATCAAGTTAATGTGCGATTTGGTTAGAGAAGAGGGAAGTGTGTGTGTGTTGGTTCTTGTAACAGCCGACTATGGACCTTTGCTGAATGATAGTATTTTTGTTAATCCTGCCACTGAATCTATTTTTGTTAAACAATAAGAGTATAACCAGGTTTATTGCTGTGGGGAAATTTGAGGAACCTCTAGTTTGCTGGGGACCTCTCAAATTTCAGCATCAAGTTTTTTTACCCACATAGGTCTGCCCTCTGACAGATGCAAAAGGGCAATGGTGAAACCTTGCTTCTTTGCCACCATTTCTGCCACAGCATAGGCTTGATAAGGAGCACATAAATTTACATAAAGTCTCCCCCCGAACCCCTTGTGTTGCTTCCTGTTTCATTGCTTGGGGCTGCCGAGTGGGCTCTCCATTGCAATAGAACACACTTTGGAGGGATCATGTCCACCGCCTGCGTTACCTCTATATCCCCATAGATCAACTAGGGCTTTGACATCATCTCAAGATGATGTCACCTCCTCTTCAGATGCACACCTTAACGTGGTGAGGGGGTTTGAGAGTGTTGAAGAAGCTAAGAGCAATGCCGTCAGGAGTCCAGACCAAGAGGTTCGACTCCTAGCAAGGCGGAATGGTCAAAGCTGAAACACCAGGCTAAGATGCACCCAAACTCAGAGGAAGACGTGCTTCACTTTTTCTTACATGGAAATAAGGGGATCGGATGGTGCTTTTCCTGAGGATCTCCTCCAGATTCCAGACCTTTCTGGCAGAGCTTCTGTCTGCTTCCTGGGCTGCAGCCTCCCAGGTCTCCTGGTTTGGGCCCGCCGCTGGCCTTCTCCACTACACAGGAAGGAGGGACTTCACACCACTCTTGTGCCTTTCCCTGGGGTAACTGCCACAGAAAATTACTCTCCGGTGGCATCTTGCCTGGAACTCTTAGGTGGTGTTCACTTACTCACTCACTCCTTGATCTCTTTCGGCGGTGGGCCCGGAGTTCTTTTTGTGACAAAAACTGGCTGCCTGCTCTACCATGGAATCCCTCCCTAAAGGCTTCCTTGTTCCTTCCCTCATTACAACAAACTCTGTAACTGGGGCTACTTGACCTGGGTCAATGCTAAGTTTGCCTGACAAATCTTTTATATCTATTTCTACCCATATATAAAGATTTCCCCCTCTAGGATGCACACCTTAATGTGGTGAGGGGGTTTGAGAGTGTTGAAGAAGCTGAGATCAACGCTGGCAGGACACTAGACCAAGAAACAAGACTCCTAGCAGGGGCACCCAAGGCGGAATAGTCAAAGCTGAAACACCAGGCTAAGATGCATCCAAACTCAGAGGAAGGCAATGGTAAACCACCTCTGAAGATGAGACCCCCAGGTCAGAAGGCACTCACCAAGCTACTGGGAAAGAACAAAGGACAAGTACGAGTAGCACTGTGACTAATGACGCAGCTGGGTCAAAGCCGAAAGGAAGCCCAGAGGCTGATGCACACAGATGCGAAAGGAGAGTCCGGAGTTGTACGACGCACACAATAGGAACATGGAATGTGAGAAGCATGAACCAGGGAAAGTTAGAAATTGTCAAGCAAGAAATAGAACGCATCAACATTACAATACTTGGTGTGAGCGAACTAAAATGGATGGGAATGGGACATTTGCAACCAGGCAACTACAAAAAAGTTTACGCAGGAAATGAGAAATTAAGAAGAAATGGGGTTGCTTTAATAGTGAGAAGTGATGTAGCAAAAGCAATTAGGAGCTACAAGGCAAGGTCTGAGCAAGTGATATCAATGAGATTAAATGGGAAACCTATTAACATAACCATCATCCAAGTCTACGCTCCAACATCAAATGCAGAAGAAGAAGAATTGGAGAGATTTTACACAGAAGTACAGGAGGAAATTGATCACACACCAAAACAAGATGTGCTGATAATAATGGGGGACTGGAATGCAAAAGTAGGGAACAGAGAAGAACTAGGAATTGTGGGGAAATGGGGCCCAAGAGACAGAAATGAAGCAGGAGAAAGACTTATTGAATTCTGTGAAGCCAATAATTTGTTTCTTGCAAACACATTTTTTGAACAACCGAAAAGACGACTGTACACATGCACATCACCAAATGGTCAATATAGGAATCAAATTGATTATATAATTGGTAGCAGAAGATGGAGAAGTTCCATACTTTCTGCAAAAACAAGACCAGGAGCAGACTGCAGTACAGATCATGAACTGGCCGTATCGAAAATCAGAGTAAGGCAACAAAGCAATCATAATGCCAAAATACAATTTAAATAACATCCCAGAAGCATATAAAGATCAAATAAGGAACAGGTTTGAGGCTTTAAACTTAGTTGACAGAGAACCAGAAGAACTATGGAATGAAGTCAGAGACGTTATCAGGGAAGAAGGCAAAAAGACAATACCTCTAGTTAAAAAGAAAGACCTCAATGGATGACTGAAGAAACTCTTCAAATGGTTAAAGAGAGAAGGAAAGCAAAAGCAAAAGGAGACAGAAACACGGTCAGAACCCTAAATGCAACAATACAGCGACTAGTACGTAGGGACAAAGAGAACTATTACAAGTTACTGTATAGAAATAGAAGAGGACAACAAAAAGGGTAGAACAAGGGCCCTATTCCAAAAGATTAGAGAACTGAAAGGGAAATTTAAACCAAGAGAAGGAATGTTGAATAATCAACAGGGGAACACACTGATTGACCGAGATGAAATAAAAGGAAGATGGAAGCAATACACTGAAGAACTCTATAAAAGAGATGCCAGGATGACAGATTCATTCACGGAGGAACCATATGATGAAGAACCAGAAATTTCAGAATGCGAGGTGAAAGCTGCTCTTAAAATACTTGGAAGAAACAAATCACCGGGAATAGATGGCATACCAATAGAGTTGCTACAAGCTACTGAGACTGAATCAGTCCGAATTTTGACTAAAATCTGTCAAGAAATATGGAAAACTAAACAATGGCCCACAGACTGGAAGAGTTCCATATACATCTCAACTCCAAAGAAAGGGGATCCCAGGGAATGCAGTAATTATCGAACTGTTGCCTTAGTATCCCATGCAAGTAAAGTAATGCTCAAGATTCTACAACAAAGGCTCTTACCCTATGTGGAGCGAGAAATGCCAGACGTCCAAGCTGGATTTAGAAAGGGAAGAGATACCAGAGATCATATTGAATGAATGAATTTTATTATTACGGTCATAGACCAGCCAAAGAGATCATATTGCAAACATACGTTGGATAATGGAATGGACCAAGGAATTTCAGAAGAAAATCACCCTGTACTTTATAGATTACAGCAAAGCCGTTGACTGTGTAGATCAGCCTGTCCCAACCAGTGTGCCTCCAGATGTTGTTGACCACAACTCCCATCTTTCCTGACCATTGGCAATGCTGGCTGAGGCTGATGGGAGTTGTGGTCCAACAACATCTGGAGGCACACTGGTTGAAAAAGGCTGGTGTAGATCATGAAAAACTATGGAATGCTTTAAAAGAAATGGGGGTGCCACAGCATCTGATTGTCCTGATGAGCAACCTATACTCTGCACAAGAGGCTACGGTAAGGACAGAATATGGAGAAACCGATTGGTTCCCCATCGGAAAGGGTGTGAGAGAGGGGTGTATTTTATCACCCTATTTATTTAATCTATACACAGAACGTATCATACGGAAAGCAGGATTGCACCAAGATGAAGGTGTGAAAATTGGAGGGAGAAATATCAATAATTTAAGATATGCAGATGGTACCATACTACTAGCAGAAACCAGTAATGATTTGAAACGAATGCTGATGAAAGTTCAAGAGGAAAGCACAAAAGCAGGACTACAGCTGAACATCAAGAAGACTAAATGACAACAGAAGATTTACGTAACTTTACAGTTGACAACGAGGACATTGAACTTGTCAAGGATTATCAATACCTTGGCACAATCATTAACGAAAATGGAGACAATAGTCATGAAATCAGAAGAAGGCTAGGACTGGGGAGGGCAGCCGTGAGAGAACTAGAAAAGGTCCTCAAATGTAAAGATGTATCACTGAACACTAAAGTCAGGATCATTCAGACCATGGTATTGCCGATCTCTATGTATGGATGTGAAAGTTGAACAGTGAAAAAAGCTGATAAAAGAAAAATCAACTCATTTGAAATGTGGTGTTGGAGAAGAGCTTTGCGGATACCATGGACTGCGAAAAAGACAAATAATTAGGTGTTACAACAAATTAAACCAGAACTATCACTAGAAGTTAAAATGATGAAACTGAGGTTCTCATTCTTTGGACACATCATGAGAAGACCTGATTCACTAGAAAAGACCATAATGCTGGGAAAAACAGAAGGGAGTAGAAAAAGAGGCCGAACAGGAGATAATAATAATAATAATAAAATTTTATTTGTGAGTCGCCTATTTGGCCGAATTAACGGCCACTCTAGGCGACGTACAACTTCACAGTAAAAATACAATAAAAGCCAATGAGGACCACAACAATAATATTACCATATTAAAAACTAACCCACCCCAGAGGTCCCGTAGGCCTGCCTGAACAGCCAGGACTTCAAGGCCCGGCGGAAACCTATCAGGGAAGGGGCATGGCGGAGGTCAAAAGGAAGGGAGTTCCAGAGGGTGGGGGCCACAATCGAAAATGCCCTCTCTCTGGTCCGCACCAGCCTCGCTATCTTAACTGGTGGGACCGAGAGGTCTTGTGTGACTGATCTTGTTAGGCGGCATAATTGGTGATGCTGGTGGCGCTCCTTCAGATAAACTGGGCCGAAACCATGTGAGGCGTCCTTCCCTGGCTCTCCCTGTCAGGTTCCTACCTGCTCGTGGTTACTGCCTGTCTCTAGGCACCACCAGGGACTCCACCAGTCAGGACCGCACTCTCTTATGGTTTCTCTCCCCGCTCTAGCACAGATCTCAACAGATCCCCCTGCTAGGCAACCACCAGTAACGTCCCAATACTAGTATTCCCAGAGACTCTGAATACTGGTATTGTTATTCTCTTCACCGCTGCCACCATTTGTTACAGTTCCCCTTCAGCCTTGGTCATTACCTTACCCTCCCTTCTGGTCTGTGAAACCCCAGCCAAGGATCAGGCCTTTGGTAAACCAAATTAAGTATTTATTACAGATAACAAAGCTAACAAGATTAACAAGATTTCTTCTTAAGGCACATAAGCATATGGTTTTACTCAATACTAATCCGAACTCCACCTCCCTCCTTCTTCACTCTCTCCTGGCAAACAACTCTCTCAAACCCCACCAAGCAATCCACTCTTTCTCTTCTCCCCCCAGATTCCACTCTCACTCTTCCTTTTATACATTCAGCCATTTTAAACACTCAGCCAATCATCTCGCATTCTACTGCCCAGTCACTCCCCCTCTTTCACTCCACTTACCATGTATCTTCTAAAACACTTACCATATATACACTAATATATAGGAACATCACATTTCCCCCCCCTTAAACAACAGCAGAGTATTATTCCTGTTCCAGGATATATACGTCGTGTTAACAAATACAAGTCTCTATGGGGAAAATGTCTTTCTTTGTTCCTCTGTCTGGTCACGTCACTGCAGTCCCAGCCACTTGCCTGGAAAGTCCATCGGCCAGTACATTGTCCTTGCCTTTGATGAACTGGAAGTCCACTTGATAGTCCTGTAGGGCCCAGGACCACCTCTGCAGCATACTGTTATGGTTTTTCTTAGTCTGCAACCATAACAAGGCCCGATGATCCGTAGTCACTGTGAATCTTCGTCCCCACACGTATGGGCGCAACTTGTTCAGTCCCCACACGACCACTAGGCACTCCTTCTGGACCGACGAATAGTTTTTCTCCCTCGGCGTCAGCTGGCGACTCAGGTACGCCACTGGATGTCTGGTGCCTTCTCTCTCCTGTAGCAAGACGACTCCCAGCGCCAGGTCCGACGCATCTGTAGCCACGATGAATGGTTTCTCATAGTCTGGTGCTATTAATATGGGTCCTTGGCACAAGGCTTGCTTCAGCAGATCAAAAGCCTTCTGACATTCATCTGTCCATACCACACGCTCAGAACACTTCTTCTTTGTTAATTCATGCAAGGGGGTTGCTATTTCCCCAAAATTTCTCACAAACTTCCTATAAAATCCAGCCACACCCAGAAATGCCCTTACTTGTTTTTTGGTTAAGGGGATCGGCCACGCTTGTATTGCCTCCACCTTGCTCCATAAGGGGGTGATTTTCCCACTCCCCACCTTATGTCCTAAATAGATTACTTCCTTTAGTCCAAACTGGCATTTCTTAGCTTTTATTGTGAGGCCTGCTTTTCTTAAGGCCTCCAATACTGTTGTCAGGTGTTGGACATGCTCAGGCACCGACTTGCTAAAAATGGCCACGTCATCGATATAGGCCACTGCAAAATCTGACATGCCTCGCAACACAGTATTGATTAGCCTCTGAAATGAACTTGGTGAGTTCCTTAGTCCCATGGGTAAGGTCACAAACTCATATAACCCATCTGGTGTACTGAAGGCAGTTTTGGCTCTGGATTGCTCGTCTAGTTCCATTTGCCAAAATCCTTTACAGAGATCTAGTGTAGAGATAATGGTTGCTGCCCCCAATAACTCTAACATTGCGTCTACCCTAGGCATAGGATACGCATCTGGGACAGTAATTTTATTGATTAGCCAATAATCAATGCAAAACCTTGTCGTTCCATCTTTTTTCGGAACCAGGACAATACTTGAGGCCCAGGGACTGATGGATTCCCTGATCACTCCTAATTCCAGCATATCTTCCACCTCCTTTTTGATCTCATTCAAAACTTTCCCATTCACACGGTACGGAACAAATCTGATTGGGGCATGAACTCCAGTATCAATAGAATGTATAACTATACTGGTTCGGCCAGGTTTGTTGCTAAAGAGATTCCTATAGGTTTTCAACACTCTCAGAATCTCTTCTTTTACTTCCTCCTTCACCTCCTCTGACCATTCCACTTGATCTACCCCTCCTTTGTCTTTGCTTTCCTGTACCAAATCTGGAAGTTCAGGCCCACTTCCCTCAGGGAATAAGGTAACTTGCAACACCTTCGCATCCCTGGTATGGTAAGGCTTTAACATATTTACATGAACCACTTTGCTTTTGTTTAATTGGTCTGTGGTGATTACATATGTCACTGTGTCAAGCCTTTCTCTGATGGTATATGGTCCTTCCCAGTTAGCCTGTAATTTGTCATGTTTCCTGGGTATGAACGCCATAACCATATCTCCCACATCATACACACGTTCTCTGGCTGTTCTGTCATACCAGTAACTTTGCTTCTCCTGTGCATGACTCAAATTCTCTTTCACCACTTCCATCATTGATGTTAATTTATTGCGGAAGTCCAATACAAAATCTACTACAGAAGTTTTGTACTCTCCCAGAGTTCCTTCCCATGAATTTTTTTAGCAGTTCCAAAGGTCCCCTCACTTTTCTAGTAAACATTAGTTCAAAGGGTGAGAAGCCTGTTGACTCCTGAGGGACTTCTCGGTATGCAAATAAGAAGCATCCCAAACGTTCATCCCAGTCTTGTGGGTGATCTTGAACATAGCTTCTGATCATGCCCTTCAAAACGCCATTGAATCTCTCAGTTAGCCCATTAGTGGCGGGATGGTAAGTAGTGGTCTTTAGATGTTTTAGACCACAACATTTCCACATACATTGCATCACTTCTCCCATGAATACACTGCCTTGATCTGTCAGCACTTCATGAGGGAAACCCAGCCTCATAAAGATTTTTAATAAAGCCTCTGCAACTACAGGGGCTTCTACAGATCTCAGTGCTTCTGCGTCTGGGTACCTGGTGGCAAAATCCACCACCACCACTAGATATTTCTTGCCATGCCTTGTGGGTTTGGAAAAAGGGCCCACCAAATCTATTCCCACTCTATAAAAGGGTTGTCCAATTATAGGAAGGGGCTTTAAGGGTGCCTTGGTCTTTACTCCACTCTTTCCCACCTTTTGGCATATTCCACAAGATAGACAATGTTGTTTTACATCCTTGGAGATATTTGGCCAATAATAATGTGCAGCCAATCTCCTCTTGGTCTTTTTTATTCCCAGATGTCCTGCACATGGGACATCGTGGGCTACCTCTAGCAATCTGGTTCTGTATTTGCTAGGTACTATCAATTGCTTCACTGGTTCACATTCATCCTTTCTCTCAGCAGGCATCCACAGTCTATATAAAATCCCATTCTCACACACAACTTGATTCCTCAGTTTGTCAGTGAAAGGAATCTGTTGGGTCAGCGCTTGTTCCTTTATCTGCTTCAAACTTATATCTTTATGCAGCTCTTCCCTGAATTGATCTGCTTCTTCCCCAGAGACCACTTGATACAGTTTGTCTTCTTCAGCAGGCCTGCTAGTGGTTGTTATGGTGACCTGAGGCTGGTTAACAGATTCCACCCTGTTTGTTTCAGCCCCCCTTAATATGGCTTCTTTTTCTCTGCCAATTTGCTGTCTGGTCACTACATAGATCTTTCCTTGGGCGCCCATTACATCCCTTCCCAGTATTACTGGTTCTTGTTGCTGGGCATTAATGCCTACTTTATATCGGCCCTCTCGGCCTCTCCAAGTCATATCCACCAGGGCCACAGGCAAACTTTCTGGTTGACCTCTCACTCCTTGGATAAGTCACAGTTTCCTGAGGTAATATTACCTCAGATTTTATTAAATCTGGCCTCAGTAATGTCTGAGCGGCACAGGATCAAGCAATGCCCAATAATTTGCCCCTTGTACACTCACTTCCTCCCTGAGACTTGAATCAAGGTCTGTTACTTCTGTCCAGTTTATCTGGCAGAACTGAACCTTTTTCGCTGTTTCTAAAGCCTTGGGCTCTGTTTTCACTGCCCTTGTCTGAGCAGGATTACTAATGGGGTTGGCAACCTCACATTGAAAACGTAGGTGCCCCGGTCTACCACATTTGTAGCATAATTTCTCCTCACTTTTAGGGTACACAGATCCACTCTGGGGTGTCCTGTGCCCTTCAGATTTTAATGGAGGACTCACTCGCTGTGGTACCACGTCCCTTCTGCCAGCACTATATGGTCTGGGTTTAAACTCTTGATGTTTTCCCCACCCAGCCAGTCCTATTGGAGGCGAAGTGATCCGCCATCTCGGCGGCCTCCTGCACAGATGTAGGGGAACGGTCTTTGACCAGGAGCCTTATTTCTGGTGGTAACTGATGGTATAATTGATCCAGTATCATGAGGCTTTTCACCTCTTCCACTGACTGAGCTTTGGCACTACTCATCCACTTTCCAAATATATCCATCAACTTTGCTCCCAGTTCCACAAAAGACCTCCCTGTCTGTATCTGGCAGTTTCTGAAAAGCTTTCTAAAATAATCAGGCCCCAGTCTGAATCTTTTAAACACTGCTTCTTTGTATTCAGCATAGGTGACGGGCCTGTCTGAGGGAAAATATTGGTATACCTCAGCCAATTCCCCTTTAATCAGATTTGATAAATACTGCATGTATTTATCTTCAGGTAGCCCCCACAACTGAGCTGCTTTTTCAAAGGTACTGAGGTAAATTTGAGGATCTTGACCAGGCTCATAGACAGCAAAGTCCTTTGGAGTAATTTTTATTTTTGCTCCATCTCTGTCTTTCCTTGTCTCATCAAAATGAAACTTCTCTCTTTCAAATTTTAACTTTTCTGCCTGTAATTCCGCATCCACTCTCATTCTCTCAAATTCCAACTCCCTCTGTTTTTCCTTCTCTGCACCTTCCATCCTCAATCTCTCAGCTTCCAACTCCCTCTGCTTGTCTTTTTCCTCAGCCTCCCATCTTAACTTCTCTCTCAAGTACTCTATATAAGCGGGATTGCTTAAATATCCTTCTGGGGTCTCTTCCCTGACAGGTTGTTTTTGCTGGGCAGTTGCAAATCCTATAAGTGCTACCCTCAATTCATCTACCCCTTTACCCTCATGAGGTAAATTGAATGTTATGCACTTCTCCACCAGCTCCTCTCTTTTCATTTTTACGTATTCAGCCATGGTGTTTGAGTTCACTCACTCTTTGCCACACACTCTTTGCCAGTCACTCTCACAAGTAATCTTGTTTTGTTATTTCTGTTTGCCACACCACTGTATCTGGATTCTCTGTTGTTCGTATCTGGATTCTCTGTTGTTCGTATCTGGATTCTCTGTTGTTCGTATCTGGATTCTCTGTTGTTCGTATCCCACCGCTACTGACACCACATGTGATGCGTCCTTCCCTGGCTCTCCCTGTCAGGTTCCTACCTGCTCGTGGTTACTGCCTGTCTCTAGGCACCACCAGGGACTCCACCAGTCCGGACCGCACTCTCTTATGGTTTACCTATCCGCTCTAGCACAGATCTCAACAGATCCCCCTGCTAGGCAACCACCAGTAACGTCCCAATACTAGTATTCCCAGAGACTCTGAATACTGGTATTGTTATTCTCTTCACCACTGCCACCATTTGTTACAGTTCCCCTTCAGCCTTGGTCATTACCTTACCCTCCCTTCTGGTCTGTGAAACCCCAGCCAAGGATCAGGCCTTTGGTAAACCAAATTAAGTATTTATTACAGATAACAAAACTAACAAGATTAACAGGATTTCTTCTTAAGGCACATAAGCATATGGTTTTACTCAATACTAATCCGAACTCCACCTCCCTCCTTCTTCACTCTCTCCTGACAAACAACTCTCTCAAACCCCACCAAGCAATCCACTCTTTCTCTTCTCCCCCCCTTGATTCCACTCTCACTCTTCCTTTTATACATTCAGCCATTTTAAACACTCAGCCAATCATCTCGCATTCTACTGCCCATTCACTCCCCCTCTTTCACTCCACTTACCATGTATCTTCTAAAACAACAACACTTACCATATATACATTAATATAGGAACATCACACGCTCCTTCAGATAAACTGGGCCGAAACCGTATAGGGCTTTAAAGGTCAACACCAACACCTTGAATTGGGCCCGGTAAAAAACTGGTAGCCAGTGTAGATCTACTAACACCGGAGTGATATGATCACGGCGACGGCTGTTCTTAATCAAACGTGCCGCTGCATTCTGTATCAGTTGTAATTTCCAGACCGTTTTCAAGGGTAACCCCACGTAGAGCGCATTACAGTAGTCTAACCGGGAGAAGACCAGATGGATTGATTCCATAAAGTAAGCCACAGACCTGAACTTACAAGATCTGAACAGCATGGTTCATGACAGATGCTCTTGGAGGTCGCTGAGTCATAGGGTCACCTTAAGTCGCAGTCGACTTGGAAGCACATAACAACAACAAGAAGAACATTCAGGAATTCCATGGATCCCCGTGACCCTCTGGGGGGCTGGCCATCTCAATAGTCTCATGGCCACTTCAGAGGAGAGTAGTAGCCTCTGCAAGTCTAAACCTCGGCAGCTGGAAGTTGTCTCTTGGCCATGACAAGGGAGTCGATAAAAGATCAACCCACATCCAAACCACTATCTTGCTGGCTCATGAGGGCAATCACATCAGGATTACAAGCTGCCACATGCGTACATAGAACCTCCATATTCAAAGCCAGTCAGTGCTCTCTCTATCAGCAGTTAAACAACAAAGAGAAGGGGGAGGATACTGTTGCTTTCACATCAAATGTATGATCATAGAATCAGAGAACAGGACTGGAAGGGGCCTATAAGGTCATCGAGTCCAACCCTCTACTCAATGCAGGAATCCCAAGTGACTTGGGAGTTGCATCTCTGCCTCCTGCTCTGATGATGCAGTTCATCTGTCTAGAATGGCAAAATATTTGGGGCCAGCCCTGAATAGGTGGGGAAAGATGCCATCAAGCCACCTGTGGGGGCCCCCAATGCTCCCCCCATAGCTGCATGATATGCCTTCCTCTGAAGGATGTTCTAAGTAGGAAGGAGCTCCCCGACCCCGAAGACCACTTTCTGAGAGATCACAAAAGAACAAGAAGGCTTTTGCTTCACTTCCTTTATTTTCCCCTCAATGAATCAATCAGTGTTGACATCATCATCATAATTTATCTGGCAAGTGAGAACTGGCATTTCACCCTATATTGCACTCTGAATTTGATCAAGTCAAATGCCGGACAAGAGGGGGCGTGTGCGTGGCAAAGAACCCCTAGAGGGCAGACCACGGAGGCCACGGGACCAAACTGACCCAGGGAAAGAAAAGTGGCAGGCAGTTTCCTGGAGAGGGCACCCCCTCCTTTGAGGTTCCCACCACCCACCTCTTATTGAAAAAAAAGAACAGGCTCCCATGTGCTCCCTCTTGGAGCCCCCTTAGACACTGGCTATGGGGGGAGGGGTGATAGCAGTTGAAATCATCATGCTCTGCAATACTTGGGGAGACATGCCCCCCTCAAAGGGACCCACACAGCCCTGGCAACCGTCAGCACAAGGGTGCCCCCTCAGCTTCACTCATCAACCCACCAAGCTGCACTGCACACGGGTGGTTCATCCCAGAATGCACTGCTGTGCATGCTGATGCATTACACTGTGGATCATCAGTGTTGCTACAGGTGCATTAGGGGCTAAACTGGAATAGATGGGGGGGCAGTTTACGTTGATGGAGGGAGCAGAAGAAAGCCAGAAACCGGGGGAGCTGGTGGCAGGGGGGAGGAGAAGGAAACCAGAGCCAGGATGGAAAGGGGAAAAAGAGGAAGGCAAAAGAAAGTCAGCGAAAAGAGGGAGGCCATGATTGTTCCAAAAGTGCTAGCCACGGTCCCTGGCCTGCAGAGACAGTGCGAGACCCTTGCAAGGAGGCTCCTGCACCCGCTGGCCTTGGAATCCAGCCACGGAGCAAAGTCTCTCCCTGATGTGAGTGCTTGTGCAAGTCCAGTCTTTGTGTGCAAGCCCTCACAAGACTGTTTTTTCTTCTTCCAGTGTCGCTGTGCTCTGCTCAGAGGAAGAAGGGCACTGGCGTTCAAGGGGGCAACAACACCCCACTCCTAAGTTGGAACAGTGGGCAGGAAGGTGACACAGCAGCCCCTTCCTGTCACTGCAGCTGCACTGCCTCTTCCTGCATGGTGGATCCGGACTCCTGGGACAACCCTGTGCAAACCCTGTGCATCAGGGCCAGACCAGTCTTCTGTCTCATTGCCACCCCGTTTCCAGACTTCATCACAGCCGTGTCACGTGGGGCCGAGCGATGCGTGTCTGCAGCCGTGGTGCACAGGGAGACAAGGCAAAAACAGAAGAGTGAGGCAGGGTAAGGAGACATTCATAACAGGAGCCTGCTCTGGATCAGAGCCAAGGTTGACCTGCTTCCAACCAGGTGCCCCAAGTAGAAGGCGACAACAGCCCTCCAGTGTTACTGATTCCCCCCCACCCCGGGGAGCAACTGACATCTATTGGTAGACTGACTCTGAAACTGGAGGCTCCATTTTGCTATCCTAGCTGGTAGCTTTCGACTGAGAGAATTGTTCCTCTGCCAGGAATCTGCCTAGACCCCTCTGCAGTGGCCATTACCACATGTTGTGGCAGGGAGTTCCATATGCATTCTGCATGCGAGAAAGACTTTTGTTTTTTCCTTCTGAAATCTCCCACCCTTCAGCTTTGTGCCCCATTTCAAGAGAGAAAAACCTCTCTGTCCATAAGCCTACCACGTCCCCTGCACACACCCCGACCACGGCTGCCGTTTTAATACGCAAAAGCCCCCAAGGGCTCCGCGCAGCCTTCCCTGGCTGGGCAGCCGCTGCAGCCTCCTCCTCGCCCCGCGGGGCTCTTCGGCGCCCACCCTTCCCCATCAGCGCTGCCTCTCAGCCGCACGACCCCTCCCCAAATGCCCCCCCGGCCTTTGTACCTGCAGGGAAGTGTCCACTTTGTCCAGGCGGGGCCGGAAGGAGCCCTTCTCCGAGGAGGGGCCGCTGTCTTCGTCGGCGCCGCTGCTCCCGCCGGCACCAGGCTCTGCAGCGCAAGGGAGGGAGGCGCCCGGTCAGCCATCTCCAAATCCAGAGCGGCGGGCGGGCGGGCAGGCCAAGGGGGCCGCGAAGCCCAGCCTGCCCGCTTTCCTGCTGCGGTGAAAAGGGCGCCGCGAGGGCAGCCGCGCCCCGAGCCAGCCCGGCCCAGCGGGGTCCAGCGAGCGGAGCGGAGGGCCTCCCCGCGGCGATAATGGGCCCGCAATCAGCGCTGGCGCTGCGGGGAGGGAGACGCCGCAGCGCCTGCCCTCCCTCCCTCCCGCCCTCCCTCCCTCTCTCTGCTGGGCCCCCAGGAGCCCTGAGGGCAGCCTCGGCCCCCCGCCCATCCCTTCCCACCTCCCCACACGCTCGCTTTACAGAACGCTTGTTTTGCGGGGGGGGAGGCGCCGGTGGCCTCCTCTGGTGCTGTTCGCCGTCAATTCTTGTTATTGCCTTATTATTTCGGGGGGGGGTCTTCGTAACTTCACGCATGCTCCCTCACTCAGCAACCCCAGACCCTCCCTCGTCCCATTAGCCCCCCCCCGCGGGCACCGCAAGCTGCGGGCAGGGACGTCGCAGTTGCCATGGCAACCGCCGAGGCCTGTCGCCGCCCGCCTCGCCTCGCCCACCCTGCGTACCTGGCTCGCTGCTGTCGGCCATCGGTGGGGCGCTTGCGGCGGGGCCTCGGGGCCGGGCCACCCACTCCGGCTCGTTCTCGTACAAGCTCTCCTCGTCAGGAGCCGGATTCTCCACCCTGGAACGGGAGACGCCAGCAGGGGCCGTCAGGCGAGCCCCCTCCTCCCGGCCCATTTCTGGGGCCTCCGGGGGAAAGGGGTGCCGGTGGCGCGAGGAGGGAGCCCCGGCCGCCCCCCGCTGTATCCCACCCCGCAGCCCTGCGCCTGGTGCCCAAGATGTGATCCTCAGCCCGCGAAATTCAGGCCTTCTCCGTGCAGAGTCGAGGCTTCCAAAAGCAGACTTCAGCCCTGAATGAGCCTGCCTGGGTACAAATAGACCTAACCCTCAACGAAGTTCTGGGGCTGAAAGATTTAACTGATTCATCAGCTGAAACAGTTTGGCCCTCTGAAAAGTAGACCCTACAACATCTTTCCTCCAAGGAGTTCAAGGCGAACTCCACGGCTCTCCCCCTGCCTCCCTCCTCGCCCATTTTATCCTCTCAACAGCCCTGTGAGGTAGGTTAGGCTTAGTGTGGAAAGATCTGAACCAGGATCTCTCCAGCCCTCGTTCTGCACTCTTACCAAAATACCACACTGACTCTTTAATACAAGTAATTATAAAAACTGCCAGGTGGTAACCTCCATCTTAGAAGAGGCATCCCCACCCCACACCCTCTTCTAAGATGGTCTCTGTTACAGCACACACGAGCATCATCAAAACAAAGGATGCTATTTGCTCCCACTCATAATGCAAATTAAAATTAATTAATTAATTGATTAATCAGCTAAACCTCATCCAATTAATTGACTTTTCTTTGATTTGGGAGGGAGCCCCATTAGATATCTGTGTGCATGATGGCTGAACCTGAAACCTTACCCTGGGGAGAAGTAACCAGAGCCCTAATGCTCCTTGATGAAGGCGACCCTCCTACCCACCTCCACCTTGTGCTGTATATGTGCCAGGTATAGTGAATTAACTGTACTGACATCTGAAGCACAATGTAGCCTTCCTTTCCCCACCCCCACCTAGGAAAAACCCTGGAGAGGCCTGAGTTAGGAGTCTGCCGGGGAGGTGTATATAACCATATGCGAAAAACAAAAGTTAAGTGATCAGCGCCTGTGATTCCGTAGCCAAGGTCCAACAGACCAACACTACCTGGTGGTGCAGTGCAGGTGTCCACACAGATTAGAGCAAGGGATTTTGAAACTGGAAATACTGCAGAGAGACTCAATGGAGGGAGCTGGATTTTTTTACCGGATCAGAGCCACATAAGTGGTCTGCAGCCCTGAAGGCTGTTCATTTTGCAAAATATGCATTGGGCCAAAGAACAGAGATATCTGCAGATGTGGGAATGTGATGGAGGCAGGAGACCCAGGTGCTAGACTGTTTGCGTTATTTGAGGCCTGCTGCAGCCCAAAGCAAAGGGAGGAAATGTTCCCAGGAAAGAGACTAAGCAAGCCCAACTGGAACAACTGATGAATGAATAATTATCAATACAACTATTAATACAGGGTTATGCCTTTGCAGACATGTTTCATGGGGTGGCCAGGTGGAAAAGGGGACAAGGCTCTTGCACCTGTATCATCTTGTATTGGGACAGCCTCTGCCTCTAGGACAGCGTGGGAAGAAGAGGATGACTCCGTTCCCTGCGGTGGTTGCCCAGACAGCTCTTGGAGTGACAGCAGGGAGAGGCTCAGGGCCTCTGGTGCTATGTCCAAAAACTACGCTTGGATTTCCTTTCTGAGAAGGTGGTGTCCGCCTGTCAGTCCTCTGGTGGAAGCTAGACAGTAACTTGCGACATTTGCCAGAGGTGTGCAGTGCATTGCAGCACACAAAGTAAGGGAATGCCCCGCACTGAGGAAGATAACGTGGGAAGCAAAGCACTTTGCAAGCACCACAAGCTCTGCAAGCAGGTAGGTGAGCAAAGGGCGACGGGTGAGGTGAAGGGGTGTTCCCAAGACAAAGAAATCAGTGGCTCAGATGCTACATTATTCCCATCCAACATGGGATTTGGGAACAGAGGGAAGCATTTGGCACTGTTCGTGTTAAGCTCCACAACAGCGGGTGACAGGCAGACAGCATCCCTGTGAGAGGATGCAAGGTAACAGGCCAGAACATGGAGCTAGCAGTGCTTGAACCCAATGCACAATCCCCGCGCTGGGCCCTCCTCCTCCTACCTGTGTCCTTTCTCCCTCCGGCAGCAGCGCCTCCAGCAGAGAAGTATGGCCAAGATGAGGATGAGCAGCAGCAGGGCTGCCAGGCCAAGGGCCACCCCCACGGCTACCCCTACTTTGCTGATGCTTTGCTCACAGCGGTTGCCCACGTACCAGTAAGAGTCTGACTGCTCACAGCTGGGGAGGAAACACAGTGTCACTGGGCTGGAGGAGGAAGGGCAGGCTCTTTGAGCAAGAGGGTACTGCTGCTGCAGGGGGGGGTACTGAGTGCCATCAAGGCCCTTGATTTCTATTTATTTATTTATCATTTGATTTATATCCCACCAACCCTCCCGCAGGAGCCCAGGGCGGCAAACCAAAGCACTAAAAACACTTTAAACATCATAAAAACAGACTTTAAAATATATTTAAATAAAACATCTTTAAAAACATGTTTTTAAAAAGCTTTCAAGCCTTTTTAAAAAAGTTAAAAACATTGGTTTTAAAAAAAGTTTAAAAACATATTAAAAAGCAATTCCAACACAGATGCAGCCAAGAGCCAAGCCAAGATCACTCTAGTCAGACAAACGAACAGGTTCAGAGGAGGGCAACAAAGATGATCAGGGGACTGGAAACAAAGCCCTATGAGGAGAGACTGAAAGAACTGGGCATGTTTAGCCTGGAGAAGAGAAGACTGAGGGGAGATACGATAGCACTCTTCAAGTACATGAAAGGTTGTCACACAGAGGAGGGCCCGGATCTCTTCTCAATCGTCCCAGAATGCAGGACATGGAATAATGGGCTCAAGTTGCAGGAAGCCAGATTTCGAGTGGACATCAGGAAAAACTTCCTAACTGTTAATATGAAAATGGAACCAATGACCTAGAGAGGTAGTGGGCTCTCCGACACTGGAGACATTCAAGAGGCAGCTGGACAGCCATCTGTCGGGAATGCTTTGATTTGGATTCCTGAACTGAGCAGGGGGTTGGTCTGGATGGCCTTACAGGCCCCTTCCAACTCTACTATTCTATGATTCTGTGATTCTAGTCTGAATCGAAGCAAAACAAGGGGCTTCTGTAAGTGGCACCAGGAGCACCAGAGAGCCTTTGGGAGGGACTGAAGGTAGAGCCTGACACTGATTCCCTATATGTGTGTGTGTGTGTGTATTGTATTTTATGTATTTTAATTTAATGTTTTTGTGATTTTATTGTTTATAATTCTATTATGTACGTGTTTGATTTTAATTTTGTAAGCCGCCCTGAGTGCCCTATTATAGGGTAGAAGGGCGGGATAGAAATATTTTAAATAAATAAATAAATCTAGTCTGCACTGCATCTCTCGTGAGCACAACTCAGAAAGTGGCATGGAGCAGGCCGGCGCTTACCATCCCATAACCCCGCCTCTAACCTGGCCCTGAAGTACCAGAAGCGAAATCTGATCAAGGGAACCCAACTGCTTGTCGGAATTGCTCTCTATTGAGATGCTTAGCAAAGTTGTGTAGTGCTGCGGAACGGAGAGTATTGAGCGAGCTTAGTGTGTGTGTGTGAATCTTTGCTAAGATTCTATCTTCCCTGCAAATTAGTCAGACAGAGACTTTAAGCTGTAAAATAAGAAACAACTACTTTATTCTGGAAGTACATGCTTGATAGGAAAGAGTCCTATATCTAGCTTAGCTGGCTATGCTGGAGCAGCGAGCACTGGTCCCAGTACTCGCCCTCATCCTGGTTGAGAGGAGAGACAAAGAGAAGATGTCTGCTCCCCTCTTGAGAGAAAGAGAAGAACTGAAAGAGGCGGGAAGGAACTGGGATTCAACATTCCTTTGCTTATCAGTCTAGCAGAGGAAGGGAAGAGACAGCAGGATCAAAGGGATAGGGATAGCCTCACCCAGCAAGAGGTCTAGCTCCCTAGCTACCCTTATTAACCCCATGCAGCCTCAACCCACCAAGTTGGAGTTGAACCTCATACATTCCAACACCCCTTCTCAACGAGAACTTGGTTCATTCTACAAGGTGGCCCCCGAACTATGGAACGCCCTCCATGACGAGATACGCCTGGCGCCTTCTCTGTTATGTTTTCGGCGCCAGGTAAAGACCTACCTCTTTGCCCAGGCATTTTAAAAAATTTAAAATTGAATTTAAATTTGGAATTTTAATTATGTTTTATTGTGTACTGTATTGTATTTACATCTGCTTGTATTTTAATCTGTTTTATTATGCTATTCACCGCCCTGGGAGCTTATTGCTATAGGGCGGTCTAGAAATGTAATAAAATAAATAAATAAAATAAGGTGCATCTTGCCTCGTAGTTTCTGGTGTTGGACTTTGCCCAATGGTTTGGTCAAAGCATCAGCTGCCATCTCTTCTGTTGGACAGTAGGCCATCTCTAGAAGTCCTTTCTCCCTTATGTCCTTCAGGTAGTGGAACTTCACATCAATGTGCTTCATGCGAGAACTTTGCCCTTCTGATTCTGCGAGTCTTATGCAGGCTTGATTGTTCTCAAGTATTCTGATAGGCTCTGGTTCAGATACGCCCAAGTCTCCCAGAAGCTTGCGTAGCCACAGCATTTCCTTGCATGCCTCATCAGCTGATATGTACTCAGCCTCAGTAGATGAGTGTGCTACAGTCTTGCTTTCGACTTGTCCAACAGATAAGTGACTGCCCACTGGTTGACTTACGATCTTTGGTGTCTCCAGCCCAGTCAGCATCAGCATATCCTAGAAGTTTAGGATCTCGAGTAGCTGATAGATTTAGTTTCAAGTTTGCAGTGCCTTTCAGATATCTTGCCACTCTCTTGACTGTTTCCCAGTCTTGTTTGGCAAGCTGGTTTTTCTGCAGAGGTATCCCACTGCTACCGCCACGTCTGGTCTGGTTATTGTGCTGATGTACAGGAGTTTCCCTATAGCTTGTCTGTACCTTTCGTTGTCTTCCCGGGGTTGATTCTTCTGGTCTGGTTTCAAGTATCCTACTTCCATTGGTGTAGGTGCCGGATGTGCATCCTTCAGTCCTAGACTCTCAAGTAGGTCTTGAGTCTTTTGTTTTTGGTTTAGAAGAAAGGATCCATCTTCCTCTCTTTCAATTTGTATTCCAAGGTAGTACGTGATGTCGCCTAGACATTTCACTTCAACTTCCTTGCTTAGATTATTTACTAACTGTTGCTTGTCTTGTGGATTCTCATAAGCCAATACCAAATGATCCGCATAAATCAAAATATAAGTCCATTTGTTGTTCTTGAATCTGCTATAGAGGCATTGGTCTGCTTCGCCTCTTTTATAGCCTTGTTTCAAGAGCATTTGGTTCAGTTTGTCATTCCATGCTCTAGCAGCTTGTTTTACTTCTAGTTGCTCTACTTGCATCTTCTTCTTGCCGGCGACACTCAGGAGTGTCCTGATTGTTGTATGCTTGACTACAGTTTCAGTATCTTTCCAGGTCTCTGGCTCTGGAAGTTCACCAGCTCTTGCCAGGTAGGACAGTCTCAGTGGAGGTACACCTCTGTTGGTGCGGTTAGAGCGTCTTGGTGCAGGACTCTCTGCTGCCCCTTCTGGCTGTGCAGGTTCCCCTTCTTGCTCTGATTCCTCACTGTCCTCCAGTGCTGGCATGTTGCTGTAATCTGTAGTGCTCTATGGTATTTCTACTTCATCTTCTTCACTGTTGTGGTCTTGGAATGGTGCCCCTTCTGGTTGGAATGCACCTTGACCTCAAGGTAGACAGCTCTTTGGATTTCAATCCTTTCTGTTTGGGGATTTAGGATTCTGTATCCCTTTTGCTTTGAAGAATATCCAACAAAGATTCCTTCCTTTGTAGCGTTGTCCAATTTGGTTCTCTTCTGGTGTGGAATGTGACCATACACTTTTGATCCAAACACCTTTATATGAGCCAAACTGGGTATGCGCCCATACCATAATTCGAATGGAGTCTTGTTGCCATTCACCTTTGTTGGCAAACGATTTTGTAGATAGGTGGCAGTATACACTGCCTCTCCCCAATGCTTCTGTGGGAGATTGGCATCTTCCAGCATGGATCTCACCATCTCAATTAGGGTTCTGAGTTTTCTCTCCGCGACTCCGTTCTGCTCTGGGTTGTGGGGTACAGTGGTTTGATGCTCAATCCCATTTTCAAGCAGAAACTGCTGGGCAGCATGTCACATGTACTCCCCTCCATTATCAGAAGGTAGAATCTGTGGTTTTCTCTGAAAATTAGTGGTCACCATTGCCACATATTCTTTGAGTTTCTGAAGCATTTGCCCCTTCTCCTTCAACATATATATCACAGTGAATCTTGAATAATCATCAATAAAACTCAAAATATATTTGTTTCCACCAGTTGAAGTGATTGGCATTTCACAAATGTCGGTATGAATCAACTGTAGGGGGCGGTTAGTCTTCAGTTCACTCTGCTTAGTAGAAAAACTGGGTCTCGTCCCTTTAGCTTTAACACAGCAAGTACATCTCCCCTTTTCTTGGCAGGGTTCAACTTTCATGCCTCTTACTAAATTATTCTTTTGAAGGGTATTTGCAATGTCTCTATGCCCTAATCTCCGATGCCATAAATGTAAACAAGGCTTGTTACAGCATTCTTTCACAACATGAGCTTGTGGACCTTCCTGATCCACTTCATACATGCCTTTTCTCTTGGTAGCTGTGCATAAAATTTCACCATCTCAAGAAATTGTGCAAGAATCTTGTTCAAATAGCACTTTACATCCATTGTTTGTAGCTTCACTAACTGATATCAAGTTGTTTGAGATTCCTGGGGTCCAGAGCGCATTCCTGAGATAAATTTCCTCAGTGCCACTTGGAGTCTGGCAAAACAGCTTAGCATCTCCCCGCGCCTTTATGGGCATGGCTCTCGAGTCAGCCAATCTAACTGTGTTTTCATATGGGGTTAAATCTTCAAACAAATTTTTTTATTAAATCAGCGCTTGCTCCACTGTCAACATAGAACTTTGCATCATAACACTTTTCAACATGAGTTACTTGAAAGCCTTTTGCATTTTTCTTGTCTGTCCCTTTAAATCCTCTATCTTGTTTTTCAGACTTTCCTTCAGGCTTCCCCTTCTTATCACACTGGTTCCGAAGGTGTTTTTCTGAGTTGCATAGAAAACATGGCTTGGCTTTCACACCTTGGGATTCCCTTTGTTCCCGAAATCTGCATTTGACTGCCTGTCGGTCAGCAGCTTCCTTGCTAGCTTCTTTACTAGGAAAGAGGAGAGCTGTCCTTCTTCCGTAGCTGCTTTCTGAGAGAACTGCTCTCTCACTTCTGAAATAATCTCGTTTGGAGTTTTGTTTTGTTGTTGCATTATAAGTACAAAAGTCTCCATATATTTTGGAAGGGAATCCAGGAATAAAGCAATCTGTACATTTTGGTTCAGCTGCGTTCCCTTCTCTTCTATCCCTTGAATTAACACCATAAATCTAGTAAGATGTTCCTCAAAATAATCATCCCTCATTTGCAAATTAATAAGGCTTCTTAACATTGCAATTAAATGTCCCTGGGTTTTGGGATTATGATGGGATTCCAGGTTTTTCCACATCTCTCTGGCATTTTTAGAATTCATAATCAGAGGAATCTGATTATTACTCACAGATTTAGTGATGAGGTCTTGTACCGTTTCGTCCTTCTCAGTCCAAATTCTTTGTTCCTCCCGAGAAGCAACTTCTCCTGGTTCCAATCCTGTAATAACTTCCAACAGCTTCTGTTGTCTCAGATGTTTCTTCATTCGAAATTCCCAGAGCTTCCATCCTCTGGCGGTAAGCTTATCGGTGCCTAGACTCTCCATCACGGTGGCTATCCTTAAGTAAAAGCCTCAACTCTTCACTAAAACTCTGAAGGTTTCTATTTTAGCTTCCTTGATTCAAACACAATAGCTCCTTTAATTGCTCAAATCTCCATTTGCACGGCTGGGCCCCGCAACCTGTTGGAATTTCTCTCTATTGAGATGCGTAGCAAAGTTGTGTAGCGCTGCTGAACGGAGAGTATTGAGCGAGCTTAGTGTGTGTGTATGAATCTTTGCTAAGATTCTACCTGCCCTGCAAATTAGTCAGACAGAGACTTTAAGCTTTAAAATAAGAAACTACTTTATTCTGGAAGTACATGCTTGATAGGAAAGAGTTCTATAACTAGCTACCTAGCTATGCTGGAGCAACGAGCACTGGTCCCAGTACTCGCCCTCATCCTGGTTGAGAGGAGAGACAAAGAGAAGATGTCTGCTCCCCTCTCCAGAGAAAACACAGAGAGAGGCGGGAAGGAATTGGGATCAAACATCCTGTTGCTTATCAGTCTAGCAGGAAGGGAAGAGACGGCAGAGGATCAAAGGGATAGGTATGGCCTCAACCAGCAAGAGGTCTAGCTCCCTAGCTACCCTTATTAACCCCCATGCAGCCTCAACCCATCAAGTTGGAGTTGAACCTCATACATTCCAACACTGCTGATGGGGGATTGAGAGTGAATGGTGCCGGCCTAATTGTTAGCCGTTCTTGCTCCAAGACAAAGGATCCCATTTCTCAAAGGGTCCCTGCCAACTTTGTGCTGAAAGTGTCCGTGAAGAAAGCTCCACAGCCTTCCTGGGGACATCTACTCCGTTGTTTGGCTCTCCTCTTGCAGCTCAAAGCCCTTTCCATCAATCACCCTTTTCCAAGTCCTTTCCAGCTTCTGGACTGCAGGGTCTCCAGGTCCAGGGTCTGTTGCCATAAAACCCAAAGGCCAAGTGATCCAGCAGACAAAGAGGTGGACTAACTCTGGGAGCCTGTACTCAAACTTTGCTCATGATGCCCCACTGGGAGTCTCTCTCAGCCTCTCCTTCCCATGGGCAAAATGGCATTAGCGTTAATCTTCCTCACAGAGTTATTGCAAGGGACAAGATGACCAAAGATACTTGCAAATAAATTGCATGGTTTTCTTTAAAATGACATGTAGGGATGTGCCAAAATTCTGCCCAATTCGGATTTGGTATTGAATTTTCCGTTAATTCACTTACTTGCTTGTTGTGGATCGGATTTTTATGTAGCAATTTTCCGTGGCAATTTTCAAAAATGATTTTTAAAAAATCCACCTCTGAATGATAATTTTATTGATACTTCTTTTCATTAATTGATCTTTTATTTCAAAATACTGATGTTAATATTAATATTTTTTGTGGGGGGGAAATGGATCAATATAAGCAGCCACTGGTGTGCAGAGAATGAACTCAGATCAGTATCGGCCTGCTCGGCTGCCAGAATGCTTCCAAAGCAGCACCACAGCCAACGGATCCCATCCCTAATGACGTGTATCTTTGCCGTTAACACAGTCTATAGGAGCAGGCTGTGGAGGTGATTCAGCCCCCCTCCACCACAAACCCAGCTCTTTTGCCACCCCCTCCTTCTCCCCCGGCATGCTACTTACTAGCAGTTTGGCCCGTCAGATTTGATGTAGCAGTTCCCATTCATACAGCTGAAGGTGTTGGGGTGCAAAACGCTGCAATTAGACACACACAGAAGTTTGTTGCTGACATTTTGTGCTACATAATATGGCTGGAGGTTGAGTGCCACCACTGAGGTATTCTTGCATTCAGCCGACAGGTCTGGGAAGGGAAAGGAAGAGAGACCAGTCATCAGAGGGGATGTTGAGCCTCAGCTATCCCAGAAGGAACAGGGAGGGGGGAGGCATGAGTTTCAAGCGCCTCCACTGCCAGAAGACGCAGAAGATTTGGAAGTTGTTGAGTCTGAGCAGGACCTTGAGCGAGGGGGTGAGTCCAAACTCCAGCCAGTTCCCACGAAAGGCGCGATCTCTGAGGAACACAGCGCGCCGCCCCCAGCTCCTGCAGAGGACCTGTTAGGGGAAGTTCCAGAGACAGTGCCAACTCCTCCTTTGCCCAGCCGTTCCCGGGATGCTACCAGTGTGGCGCAGCCCCCTGACCTCGAGCCCGTTGCTCAGGAGCAGGTGTCTTCTGATGAGCTGTTGGAGACACGCCCCCCCTCGCCTCGCTCCCGCCACCCGCGAGAAACTAATGGGGCAGAGACAGGACTTGCGAAGGAGTCAGAGATTACAATCGAAAATGTTCCCTACTTAAGCTTGCCACTCACAGCGGGGAGTTGCTGAGTCAACTTCCTTCATACGCTGCAGAGCATGTCTAGAGTGCAGTTAGGGATTCTAGTGAGTTAGCACAGGGTTTTCTATGAAGCGCAATGCCTTTGATGTATCCATTACTCATAAAACGAGATTTACTTGCACCCTCGTCTCAGCCTCGTACTTCCGGCTCTGAACAGGACAGGGAGAATGCAAGTGACGCTTATCGCAGCACCACATGCATGGCACCAGGAGAACAGCAGAAAAATCTGGTGCAGGATCAGACTCGAGGCCCTTTGAGTCCAGCACCCTTTTTCCCATAGTGCTCAGCCACTTGACTCCGGGAAGCCCACAGGCAAGACAGAAGCACATCAGCCACCTCCCACTCTTGTTCCCCCAGCAACGGATACTCTGAGGTAGGCTGCTTCTGAACATGGAGGTAGTATACAGCCATCATGCCCAAGAGCTGCTCAGAGACATCTAGGCCCCTTTGTCTAATCCTCTTTGAAGCCTGCGGCCGTCACCACATCTTGTGGCAGAGAATCCCATATGCTAATTGCACTTGATGTGAGAAGGACTTGCTCTTGTCTCTCCCGAACCTCCCGTCTGTTCATTTCATCAAAGACCCCACCCCGCCCGTGGGAGCAATAGCTGGAAGGCCTTAACTGGGTCTGTTTCTTGTTTGTTTACCTCACCAACAGAATTCCTTATTCAGCCATTTTGTCAACTAGGCAGGTCTACTCAGAAGTAAGCCCTGCTGAATTTAATTTACCCGGGCTTACTTCCGGGTATGTGGGGTCAGAATTACAGCCTAAGTTGCCCATAAGCAAAAAGAACCAGGCCTACTGAGGTGCCACCAACTGTTCTCCCGCGTTCTTCTCTGCCAGCCATGACAGTGACCAATACCTGCCCTGGGATTAACCTCTGTGCATCTCAAACGGTGCTACGTGGACACAGGTGACAACATCTGCACAGCCAAGGACAGCAGTGACACGGAATGTCTGTGGGTGTATGGCATTTGTTCGCATGTGGTGGTTTTCTTCCTCGTGCAACTCCTCAGTCTCGTGCAACCCCAGTGCACCTATTGAAACGTTGGACTGTGTGAGGCACACATTGACACGCACTCACACCCGTGCACCCCCAGTCCTCACCTGCAGGGTTCAGGGGTACTCGTGTCACACTGAACGCTCCTGGAGTAAAGCACAAGTTTTCTGAAGGAGAGGGGGGAAAACAAAGGTTAGGCTTGTAGAAAGGAGAAATCGGAGAGAGTGTCATGGGGAGGGACCTCTTCTCTCCCCACCACCCACCACCAGGGTTGCAGGAAAGACACTCCCACTATCCTCATATGCCCCACCAGCAAACTGACATCTATCTCCGTGTGGGTCATGGGAGAGGCAGTTTGTATGTGCTGTTACGGGGCAGCCTCTGGGGGTAACGGATAAATGCCTTTGTACCTTTCTCCCCACAGCATGGATGGATAACAACCAGTGGCCTCAGATATGGTGTATGTGAAACACTGGGAGGAAGGGCGGGATATAAATTTAATAAATAAATAATAAACTCATCCTAGTCTTGATGCCTGTTTTTCTTTTGAGTGAAAGCGGCAGTGAAGGCAGACCTTGTGTCCCCTCCATACTAGCATGTTTACCCGTCGTGCATTTTGCTCCACCCCTTTGCGCTTAAGCCCCCCCCTTTGCATCCTTATTCATTTCACTGTTTTGCACAGTTCTTTGTTTTCATACTCAAATCTGCCTCTCTCTTTTTCTTCCAGTGTGGTGTAGTGGTCAAGGTGTTGGACTACGACCTGGGAGGCCAGGGTTCAAATCCCCACACAGCCATGAAGCTCACTGGGTGACCTTGGGCCAGTCACTGCCTCTCAGCCACATGAAAACCCTATTCATAGGGTCACCATAAGTCAGAATTGACTTGAAGGCAGTACATTTACATTTTACTTTTTCTTCCAGCTCTTTTGGCCAAGGCATTTCATACATAGTCAGTCAGTCATAAGATTTTATACCCACCCTTCACCATAAGGTCCCAGGGCTGGTTAAAACTCTTACAACTGTAAAAACAAGTAAAAGCATTCCAAATGGAACAGAACAGTATACATTCAACAAAATAGGTGGGTCCCACAAAACAAAATATGTTAATTGTCAAAGGCCAGGACAGCAGTCATCTCTGTTCAAAGGGGGCCATAGCCTGTGAACCAGCCAGAGCTGGAAATGGCACTCCTAGCCAACAAGGCTACCTGAGCCTCCAGTGATAGTGTTGGATCCGGGAACAGTTCCACGCTACAGACCTGCTCCTTCAAAGAGAGTGCAACCCCATCCAGGACGGGCCATCTCCCCACCTCTTGGTCTTGAGAACTTGGAACACGTAACTTTTCAGGATTCAGCTTCAATTTATTGGCCCACATCCAGTCCATTACCACCTCCAAGCACTGGTCTAGCACTTCAACCTTCTCTCTTGATTCAGATGTAACACAGAAATAGAGCTGGGTGTCACCTGCACGTTGGTTTCAGGTAGGTGTTAAATAGCATGGGGGACAAATGGAACCCTGTGGGACACCACAGGACAGACCCCAAGATGCCAAACAGTGCCCCCTTAATGACTTTCTGGAAATGGCCCTGGAGATAGGAGCAGAACATTGAAGCACAGCCCCCTCTCAAGACACCATGCCAAGAGGTTAAGGAAAATCGGTTGCACTCCCCCCATCCTCCTGAGAAATGTCACCAACCAGGCAAGCCAAGGCGGTTTCAGTGCCATGAAAAGGCCTGAGGCTGGGCTGAAATGGATGCATATACTCGCTCTCCTCCAAGCATGCCTGCAGGAGGCCCCATCCCTCAAGCACCTTGCCCCAAAGGGAATTTTCGCCACTGGGTGTTTGTTGTTTTAACACTCCTGGGTCTAGGGAGGTCACCTTAAGCAGGAAATACAATGCTGCTTCCTTCATAGAATCAGAATCATAGAGCTGGTTGACTTCCGGGAAGGGTGACTTCGCTTGTGCCTGCTTTTGAGACGGCCTCCCGCCTCAGAAGAAGCTTATTCAGATATAAATCAGTCAGAACATTTTTTTTTTTTTGACTGATGAAATTTCTCCCGGGCAGGGAGAAACGTAGAGATTAACCTCAAAAGCCTGTTTTTGTTGGGAGGACTGGATTTCATTAATTTATGAGAAAAGGTCCAGCCAGCAATGCCGGACGGACTTCCGAACAAGCTCTATCTGATTAATGCGACACGTTTATCTTTTCTTCAAAGAGAAAACGGACTAACAGGCAAGCACCCTTCTTTCTATTCTTTTTTTTACTTGGTTTAAATTGTTGCAGCAAAAAGAGATTTGTCAAATGAATCAGCTTTAAAGAACTTCTGGGTGAGCTATAACTCTTCTCTGTTATTCACGAAATTAACAGCTTATCTCTGTCTCTATTGCAAAAAGCTGTCCTGGAAGTGCATTCTAAAGATATAAACAGAAGAGGGATTTCTATTCCGAGGAGAAAAAAATAAAAAATATGAACTTTGGAACATTATATTGTCTGGGACTATTCTCTTTTTGGTCTATTTTATTTTGACGAATCTGCTTCTTCACGACGCCACTAACTGTTTTGATGCTGGGAACTAAATTTGTTTTGTATTCTTGAACATAGAGAGATAAGGCAGGCTGCTCTGTTTATACTGTGATGTCATCAAGCCTGGAATATTAACCCAATTGTTGCTGAAATAAGAAGTGGTTCTTCTTTATTTTTGTTTTGTTTTGTTTTTGTGGTTTTAAAAATGGCAATCAAGAAAGTGGCTGAGAATCTGGAAGTAATTATGTTTCAGAAAATAATGGATGAGATTGAGATAACGAAACAAACCCTGCGACAGGGTAGTAAGGAGCTGAAAATTGAACTGAGCAAAATGACGCAGGAGCTTAAAGAAATAGGGGATCCTGTGAGAGAGGAGAATGAGATCAGAGATGAGAAAAGAAAAAATAAAGGGAAGATACAAGCGCTGGAGATTGGAACAAATGTGGAATTGGAAAAAGATCTGGAGTATATGGATATTAGAAATAAAATCTACTGTTTGGAATTTAACGTTCTCTCTGAAGAAATTAATGAAGATATTAGAGATAAAGTTATCAATGGCTTGGATAATCTTCTGGACTGGAATGACGTGATGGAGCTTGATATAGAGAAAATCTATGGAATTAACTGCAGCCATGCGACAATGGAAAAACTCTCAAGAGATGAGCCAGTGCATTTTGTAAAAAAGAAGAACAGAGATATGACTTTACAACAATATTTCAGCAACTTATTCAGAATCGATGGCAAGAAAATATTTGGGATAGAGGAAATTCCCATCAGACTCTTATTATATGACTATGGCTATGACAGCAAGATTATTATGGAATACTGATAATGGAAGATTGGACACTGAAATTACTGGATTTAACAGGACTATTGAAGATGGAAGATGGAATTAATATGGATAATGGAATAATGGCTATTGAAATTATTGGACCTAACAGATTTTGATGAGATGGATTAATCGATATGTTTATTTGGACTATGGTTATGACAATAAGATTATTATTATTATTAACGAGATGGATTAATCGACATATTTATTTGGAGAAAAATTGATAGATGTATTTCTTAAAGAACTGAAACCTCTCTTTGACTTTTTGTGGAAAGAATAAAGTAATGTTTATGAGATTTGATGATTAATTAAGATAACTACTGGAGGAAAGTGATTTTATAATATAATTTAAGAGACAGGATTGTTATATATTGTAGACCTATAACTGATTTGATCTGCGACAAATGGGAAGTCAACATTTTATTTTTTTGTTTAATCATTTTTGTTTTGTTTTGTTTTTTGTCTTTGAATGTTTTATGATTTTGTTTTGTTTGTTTTATGAAAATTTGAATAAAAATTATTGTAAAAAAAAAAAAGAATCATAGAGCTGGAAGGGGCCTTGTAGGCCATCGAGTCCAACCCCCTGCTCACAGCAGGAAATCCACAGCTAGAGCATCTCCCGCAGATAGCTGTCCAGCCTCTGCTTGAAGACATCCAGCGAAGGGGATCCCACCACCTCCCTAGGCAGTCGGTTCCATTGCCGAACCGCCCTTACTGTCAAGAAGTTCCTTCTAATGTCCAATCTGAATCTACGCTCCTGCAACTTAAAAGCATTAGACCTAGTCCTACCCTCTGGGGCAGCAGAGAACAAATCTGTACCCTCCTCTATGTGACAGCCCTTCAGGTACTTAAAGAGTGTAATCATGTCGCCCCTCAGCCTTCTCTTCACCAGACTGAACATGCCAAGTTCCTTCAACCTTTCCTCATAAGACTTGTTCTCCATACCGGCTATCATCCTCGTCGTCCTCTTCTGAACCCGCTCTAACTTGTCTATATCTTTCGAGGTGGGTAGTCCCTCCTCCTCCTCCAGTGGAGCATTAATCATTCCCTGGACCCACCAAGTCTCTTCAACTGACTCTTAAGGAGCCACGGTGGGCAAGGGCAGGTGGGCAGCTGCACTTCTCCAATCAGTTTGTCCACATCCTCGGGCAATAATCGTCAAAGGTGATCCAGTACAGATGGAACAGACAGCATTCTGGATGCCTCCAATGGACCTGCTCTAACTGGCATCCAACTCTGTCTGAATCTGAATGATTCTGACCTTATAATGCTCACCAATTCGTTACAGCAGGTTGTGGAGAGTGTCGGATCAGCACTCTCTTGGCCAGATGACAAAAGCTCATTCACCACTCAGGAAGGCTCTGCCGACTGTCTGCTTGTGGGCGCGACGGTGGCAAAGAAGTAAGCTTCCCTTGTCTCCATCACCACCACCACATGGCAGGCTCAGTAATACAGCCTCACTTCTGTTCAGTCAGGTTGAAACCAGGATTTATCTGCTGTAGCTGCTAACTGTCCTTCCATTGCACACAAGCCAGCAGAGTACCAAGGTTACCTGCATGCTCCACAGTGGCAGCAAGGGAGCAATCACGTCAGTGGCTCTATGCGTCACAATTCCACAGTGTGAGAAGAGCCTCGACAGGTACGCCAGCCGTGCCAGATGGGAAATCTGCAGAAACTTCCAAGAATCCATCAGATTCCACAAGTTTCTATGGGGAATCCATTTCAGGGAATCCCCTTGCAGAGCGGAGTGGAGTGGCAGGGGTTTGGCACTCTGGAGTCCCGCAAGATTTCAAAAGGCTGCCCACCTACCTAGCAAACTAACACAATAGTTTGGACTGAGGGGGGAGAGGAGTCTTGGGCTCAATTAAGCTGCTTATGTTCGCAGGGGGGGTGTCCATGGGCCTTCTCACAACCTGATTTCAGTCTCCCATTGTGACCAGCCTCACAAGCCTTCTGGTGCCATCCCAAGTTTTAGTCCTGGCTAACACACATGAAGCCCCATCCTGTCCATGTTTACTCAGAAGTAATTTCCCCTGATGCTGGTGGGACTGACTTCCAAATGCAGTCCGGATGACAGCTGATCTGGAGATATTTAATGAGCAGCCTTTGCCTCACAGTCCACAAGCTGGGAGGGACAGGCATGTACTGAAAGAGCTGCCTTGTGACATCCAAACAAAGGACGTCTTTGGGCTTCTGCAGCTGCCAGCCGGTCCTGCCCATCCCAGCAGTGGGCCTGAGGAAGTGGCAGGTGCCTCCTCACCTGACTCATTGGAAGAGCATGGTTTGTTATGCAGCGTCAGGTTGATGTCCTTAACGGATGTGTCATAAGAAGCATAGAAGTCCGAGAAGGGCACATTCAGGAAGACTTCGTGGTCCACGATAATGCTGCCTTTGCTGAGAAGAGGAAGCAGAAAGGAAGAGAGGGAAACCATTTAGCAGTAGCTGTGAAAGTGTCCGCAGCTGGCCTGAGGAGAGGAGGGTGGCAGGGTCTGTAGGAGCGTCTGTGGCCGAAGGTGGGGCTGGCACTCCAAGGAGTGGCCATGCACATCAGGGGCCAGGCGTGGAGCCAGCCAGCACCCTCCCTGCAATACTGGCCCTCAGTCACAACTTTTCTATGGCTTACCTCAGCCGAAATACCTTTACACCATGGTACCCGGGAACATTCTTGTAGAAGATGTTCATCTGCACACAGAGAGAGAAAGAGAGAGCCTCAGCTCAGCTGCAGGAACAGCATAATGTGGGAAGCAGCAATAAATAGGGTGCCTCTGTGCAGGTGCAGAGTGATTTCTACTTGCTGTCCTCACCAGCCCCCATGCATCAGCGGAGTGGGTGGGTGGCTTTAAGGTGGCCCTGAGCAGTCCTGAAGATTACAACATACCAAGAGGGCAGCACCAAAAAGCAGAAACAAAAACTCTGCAGGTGCAAGAGACTAGTTTGTTGATCCAAGAAAAATAAACGCAACCCCAGCGGATGTTTGGTCGCTTCCATGTTTAGTCCCTATTCACTGGTGCTTCTTTAAGTCAAGCACCCCCCCCCGTTTCTAGAGTATCCCCCTGTGCCATGGATGGAGAGCCAGTCGCCCTCCTCCAGCTCTGATTGAACTTTACCTCACAGAGCCAGAATGGCCAAAGGTCAAGGGTCGCTATGGAGTCCAGCAACATCTGGGGCAGGGCTGCAGGTTCTGCCCCCACTCTTAGCTGGGATACTGGACCAAACTGCCCGTAGGGAAGACTGCTCCTGATGTGTTCAGGGGGTAAACCATCAAATCTCAGCAAAGTATCACAGTTTCTTGATTTCTATACTCATCTGATGGCCTGATTTCCTAATCTGAATATCCAGGTACATAAAATAATGGAAATCTGACGGGGGGGGGTAGAGAGACACTCCCTGTTCTGCCAGTCCCAGTGTGTCTCCACCTCTCTTTTCTGAAAAAGGGGGCACATGACGCTAGTCAAACCCTGCTCCTTTTTACTGTCAAACCTGGTGGGATCAGCTTAAGTGCTTTTTAAAAAAAATTCACTTCAAAGAGATTTCTCAGCTGATCACCAGATCCATCTGTTCCCCCTCCAGATGTGGCCAATGGAAAAGCTTTGCTGTAGGTGACTAGAGTGCTCACAGCCTAGATCTTCAGATGTATTGAGCAGACATCTCCCTCTGCATGAACTTCACCTCTCCGGGAATGGTGTGCAAATGGGGACTCGGCTCACAAGCAACTAGAAGTCTGTCCACATGTGAGCATTTTCCTGACTGCATCATTCTCATCTCCTCACCTGTTCAGTAAAGTGCTCCACGAAGCTTTTGAAGGCGTTGGAGTCATAAGTCGCCATCTCAGGGATGAAATTCCAGTTCTGCACCTCTACAGAGACGTTGACTGTGACCACAACAATCTCTGCCAGCAGAAAGCACAGGAGCCATTAGACATGAAGAGGAGCCACGAAACTGCCTGGCTGCTTGGTGAAGGAAGCACACGGCTGGCCATCCCTGGATCCACCCTTCAGCGTTCTCTTGCCAAAAGGGTTGCAGCCCTGAGATGGCTCACCAACAAACCCACCCATAAGGGTGCTGTTGTGTACTCTCCACTCCCACACCCTGTGAGGAGCTCCAAGGGACCGGTTTCCTTTGGTGGAGAGTGCGCTGGAGGATTATGGCCTTATGTAACATTTGACTAATTCACTGGTATAAAGGCAGAGCATCACTGGAGGAAAAAGCAGGCATCCTTCAAGGCTGCCAATCTGCCACCCAACTCCAAATCCTGGAGGGGTAGACCCTGCACCCCCAACTCTCTCCTCTGCCCCTCTTATTTATTTATCTATTTATTTATATCCCTCCCTTCTCCCAGTAGGAGCCCAGGGTGGCATCAGTCTCTCACCAACACACATCTCTCCCCGCTTCCTCCCACATCTTGGAGGGGGTGCAGATAAGATACCAGGTGCCAAATTCCCAGGGAGAAAACCTGCATCCCCAATTCATAGCTCTCTCCCATCCACCACACACACCTCCCTCCCCGCCCCCCTCAGCTTGAAGCTGATGCAATGAAAGGAATCCTTGGCCAGCTCCATTCACTTCAGTGGGAGTTGCTCCCAAGTAAGTAAGTGTGGATGGGCTTGCAATTTTTGATATCACTTGGGAAGTACCTTCCCATTGACACCTCCTGATGTTTACAGGTGAAAAGACGACTTCACAGTCCACATGTAATGAGCCCTTCAGAAGGCTGAGCTGCTGCAGGACCATTGCAGTGATCATGGAAGCAGCATGGATAATCTCTGAATCCACACCAGAAAGTGTGGGAAGTGCACTGGAATTTGTCCATCTAAGCTCAGTGTTCTTTACTCTGACTGGCAGCAGCTCTCCAAGGGCCTCAGGCAGACAAGGGCCTTTTGCATCACCTGCTGCTACCTGAACCTTTTAAACTTGCAGGTGGCAGGGACATGCCATGGAACAAGCACCATTTTGGATCAAGCTAGCCAGGTCATCTTTCCTTGCAAATCTGATGGAATACACGTCTTCTAATTATGCAACTAGTTCCATAACCTGTTGATGTGGAAGTCATGTAGATCAGTAACCAGAAAATTATCATATCCATGGGCTGCAAATTTCCCTCTTCTTTCTCAGTATTCAGTCAAATGTCAGTGTCAGTGAGAGACTTTATTTCTCAATAGTTCCAGTACAAGCAAGGGGATGTCAGAAGGGCCCCTCAGCCTGGTGTAATCCAAATGTTCCTGTGCCACAACTACCTCTCCTCTCTGACAACTGGCCCTGTTGGATGGAGCGGATGGGAAACCCAACAACAACTGCAGAGCACCAGGTTGAGGTAGGCTGGCTTAGATTGCAGTCCCATGACTTCAGTGGAGCAACACTCAAGACGACAGAGCAGCAGGATCTTTCCCACCAACACAAAACACACTCAGAACCACCAATATTATCCAAGTCTAGAAATGCAAAGCTGAATCACATACTCAGATGCTTCTCAACTCTTATTCTCAAAGGAGGAGGAGGGAAGGGGCACTATTTAAGGCTTATAATGCTTTAAAAGAAATGGGGGTGCCACAGCATCTGATTGTCCTGATGCGCAACCTATACTCTGCACAAGAGGCTACTGTAAGGACAGAATATGGAGAAAACTATTGTTTCCCAATCGGAAAGGGTGTGAGACGGGTGTATTTTATCACCCTATTTGATTAACCTATATGCAGAACATATCATACGGAAAGCAGGATTGGACCAAGATGAAGGAGGTGTGAAAACTGGAGGGAGAAATATCAATAATTTAAGATATGCAGACGATACCATACTACTAGCAGAAACCAGTAACGATTTGAAATGAATGCTGATGAAAGTTAAAGAGGAAAGCACAAAAGCAGGACTACAGCTGAACGTCAAAAAGACTAAAGTAATGACAACAGAAGATTTATGTAACTTTACAGTTGACAATGAGGACATTGAACTTGTCAAGGATTATCAATATCTCAGCACAGTCATTAACCAAGATGGAGACAATAGTCAAGATATCAGAAGAAGGCTAGGACTGGGGAGGACAGCTATGAGAGAACTAGAAAAGGTCCTCAGATGCAAATATGTATCACTGAACACTAAAGTCAGGATCATTCAGACCTTGGTATTCCCGATCTCTGTGTATGGATGTGAAAGTTGGACACTGAAAAAAGCGGATAAGAGAAAAATCAACTCATTTGAAATGTGGTGTCGGAGGAGAGCTTTGCGCATACCATGGACTGCGAAAAAGACCAATAATTGGGTGTCAGAACAAATTAAACCAGAACTGTCACTAGAAGCTAAAATGATAAAACTGAGGTTATCATACTTTGGGCACATAATGAGAAGACATGATTCACTAGAAAAGACAATAATGCTTGGAAAAACAGAAGGGAGTCAAAAAAGAGGAAGGCCAAACAAGAGATGGGTTGATTCCATAAAGGAAGCCACAGACCTGAACTTACAAGATCTGAACAGGGTGGTTCATAACAGATGCTCTTGGAGGTCGCTGATTCATAGGGTCGCCATAAGTTCTAGTCGACTTGAAGGCACATAACAACAACACTGTAGTAACAATAATCAGACTTACCCGCTTGAACTTCATTTATTGCCTCTTTACAATGCAGCCCAGTATATGGAGACTTGCAATTACAATGGCCCCCAACAAAGACTCCGCCATTAAGGCACTTCAGAGGAACAACTGGGGTGGAAGAAGCTAAAGCAGAGGAAAGAAATGGAATGTTAAGAAAATTAAGAAGAAATTAACATATCAGCCCCCAGATTATGCTGATGATATTATTATTGTTGTTTTGTTGTTGTTACAATTTATATACCGGTCAATACTGTAGTTTTTAAGCAGTGTACAACAAAGGTACAAAAGAGATAGGAATGATAAAATGTTAGGCTTTCTGATCTGCTGATTATTTCTTTCTCAAAATGCTTGCTGAATTTTGTTTTTAAAAAGTCTTCACCAGGTGCCTGAGGTTCAATAGGGAGGGGGTCTCAGCCTGGAGGGAGTTCCAGAGAACGGAGCCCACAGTACTGAACGTATGGTCCATGCTGTGTGTGAGATGTGTGTCTGAGCCACGGGGGACCTCCATACAGCGACTCCCACAAAGACCTCAGTGAGCAGACAGGGCTATGAAGGATCAAGTGGCCTTTAAGGTAACCTGGACCAAACTTGTTAAGGGCCTTGGAAATGGGAAGGTAGTAGATGGGTAGCCGGTGCAAGCTGTTAAGCACTGGAATTCTGTCCCAAGAGTGAAATGTCATTTCCATAGAAATATAAAACTACCTACCAGCAGAACTTGTGTGTTGAGAATGGGTTGATGTCAGTACACTAACAATGGTTGATGAGGAAGGTGTTTCTGGGGAGGATATTCTCACAATAGTAGTAGAAGGAGTTGATCTCACAGGCAGAAGAGTTGCAGTCGTTTCAGCTGTACTCACAGCAGAATGAGTGGCTGAGGTCTCAGTGGTGGCTGCTGGAGATGGTGTTGGCTTGGAGGTACTGCTTGCAATGCTAGTTAGAATAGTTGACCTTTCCCCACTTGGCTGCAATGATGTGGATGGACGAGATGCTTCACTACTAGAAATCTCAGAGGTAGCAGTGATGTGACTAGTTGTGGAAGCTGATGTAACTGGTACCTGTATTGAGGTCACTGCTGGTGTACTTTTTCCGTTTTGATCAATTGGGGTGCTGGTCAAGAGAATGTGAGTACCTGTCCCAGAAGGCTCTATCGTGGATCTGATTGAGGTGCTAGATGAGCTAGGTGTCATGGTCTCAACAGCTGTGTTTGCTGCCTTTGAAGTCAACTCATTCTGAGTGACAGGCAATGTTGATTGCCTGGACGTCTCTGTAGTGGAAACCTCTTCAGAGGAATATGTGCGAAATGTTGACGTTACTAGTGGTTGAGTGGAGGTCCCTTCTGACGTACTGCGCATTGAATGACCAATTGTTGTATAGCTCCTTGGGGATGTGATGGCTGTCATTGCCTCAGGAGGCTCTGTAGTGGAAGAAGGTGACGTAATTGGTTGTTCAGTGGTCATCTCTTCTGTTGTGCTCTGCACTGACTGATTAATTCGTGTGTAGCTCCTTGGAGATGTGATGGCTGTCAGTGTCTCAAGGGGCTCTGTAGTCGAGGAAGGTGATGTCATGGGTGGTTGACTGGTGATCTCTTCTGTTGTGCTCTGCACTGACCGACTAATTGCTGTGTTGCTCGTTGCGGATGTGATGGCTGCCATTGTCTCAAGAGACTTGGTAGTGGAAGAAGGTAACGTCATTGGTGGGTGACTGGACATCTCTTCTGTTGTACTCTGCACTAACTGACTAATTGTTGTGTTGTTTGTTGAGGATGTGATGGCCGTCATTGTCTCAAGAGACTCTGTAGTGAAAGAAGGTGACGTCATTGGTGGTTGAGTGGTCATCTCTTCTGTTCTGCTCTGCACTGACTCACTAATTGTTGTGTTCCTCATTGGAGATGTGACGGCTGTCATTGTATCAGGAGACTCTGTAGTGGAAGAAGGTGACGTGACTGGTGGTTCACTGGTAATGTATTCTGTTGTGCTCTGTACTGACTGACTAATAGTTCTGTTACTCGTTGTGGATGTGATGGCTGCCATTGTCTCAAGAGACTCTGTAGTCGAGGAAGGTGACGTGATTGGTGGTTGAGAAGTGATCTCTTCTGCTGTGCTCTGCAGTGACTGACTAATTGTTGTGTTGCTCATTGGGGATGTGATGGCTGTCACTGTCTCAGGGGGCTCTGTAGTGGAAGAAGGTGTCGTGATTGATAGTTCAGTGGTAATCTCTTCTGTTGTGCTATGCACTGACTGACTAATTGTTGTGTTGGTCGTTGGGGAAGTGATGGCTGTCAGTGTCTCAGGAGACTGTGTAGTAGAAGAAGGTGACATGATTGGTGGTTCAGTGGTCATCTCTTCTGTTGTGCTCTGCACTGACTGACTAATTGTTGTGTTGCTTGTTGGGGATGTGATGGCTGTCACTGTCTCAGGGGGCTCTGTACTGGAAGAAGGTGTCGTGATTGATGGTTCAGTCATCTCTTCTTTTGTGCTCTGCACTGACTGACTAATTGTTGTGTTGCTCATTGCAGATGTGATGGCTGTCAGTGTCTCAGGAGACTCTGATGTAGAAGAAGGTGACGTGATTGGTGGTTCAGTGGTCATCTCTTCTGTTGTGCTCTGCACTGACTGACTAATTGTTGTGTTGCTCGTTGGAGATGTGATGGTTGTCACTGTCTCAGGGGGCTCTGTAGTGGAAGAAGGTGTCGTGATTGATGGTTCAGTGGTCATCTCTTCTGTTGTGCTATGCACTGACTGACTAATTGTGTTGCTTGTTGGGGATGTAATAGCTGTCACTGTCACTGGGGGCTCTGTACTGGAAAAAGGTGACGTGATTGGTGGTTCAGTGGTCATCTCTTCTTTTGTGCTCTGCACTGACTGACTAATTGTTGTGTTGCTCGTTGGGGATGTGATGGTTGTCACTGTCTCAGGGGGCTCTGTAGTGGAAAAAGGTGACGTGATTGGTGGTTCAGTGGTCATCTCTTCTGTTGTGCTCTGCACTGACTGACTAATTGTTGTGTTGCTCGTTGGGGATGTGATGGCTGTCACTGTCTCAGGGGGCTCTGTAGTCGAGGAAGGTGACGTCATTGGTGGTTGAGTAGTGATGTCTTCTGTTGTGCTGTGCACTGACTGATTAATTGTTATGTTGCTCGTTGGGGATGTGATGGCTGTCAGTGTCTCAGGAGACTCTGTAGTGGAAAAAGGTGACGTGATTGGTGGTTCAGTGGTCATCTCTTCATTTGTGCTCTGCACTGACTGACTAATTGTTGTGTTCCTCATTGCGGATGTGATGGTTGTCACTGTCTCAGGGGGCTCTGTAGTCGAGGAAGGTGATGTCATTGGTGGTTGAGTAGTGATGTCTTCTGTTGTGCTGTGCACTGACTGATTAATTGTTATGTTGCTCGTTGGGGATGTGATGGCTGTCAGTGTCTCAGGAGACTCTGTAGTGGAAGAAGGTGACGTGATTGGTGGTTCAGTGGTCATCTCTTCAGTTGTCCTCTGCACTGACTGACTAATTGTTGTGTTGCTTGTTGGGGATGTGATGGCTGTCAATGTCTCAGGAGACTCTGTAGTGGAAGAAGATGACGTGATTGGTGGTTCAGTGGTCATCTCTTCTTTTGTGCTCTGCAGTGACTGACTAATTGTTGTGTTGCTTGTTGGGGATGTGATGGCTGTCAATGTCTCAGGAGACTCTGTAGTGGAAGAAGATGACGTGATTGATGGTTCAGTGGTCATCTCTTCAGTTGTCCTCTGCACTGACTGACTAATTGTTGTGTTGCTTGTTGGGGATGTGATGGCTGTCAATGTCTCAGGAGACTCTGTAGTGGAAGAAGATGACGTGATTGGTGGTTCAGTGGTCATCTCTTCAGTTGTCCTCTGCACTGACTGACTAATTGTTGTGTTGCTTGTTGGGGATGTGATGGCTGTCAATGTCTCAGGAGACTCTGTAGTGGAAGAAGATGACGTGATTGATGGTTCAGTGGTCATCTCTTCTGTTGTGCTCTGCACTGACTGACTAATTGTTGTGTTGCTCGTTGGAGATGTGACGGCTGTCACTGTCTCAGGGGGCTCTGTAGTGGAAGAAGGTGTCGTGATTGATGGTTCAGTGGTCATCTCTTCTGTTGTGCTATGCACTGACTGACTAATTGTGTTGCTTGTTGGGGATGTAATAGCTGTCACTGTCTCTGGGGGCTCTATACTGGAAAAAGGTGACGTGATTGGTGGTTCAGTGGTCATCTCTTCTTTTGTACTCTGCACTGACTGACTAATTGTTGTGTTCCTCATTGCGGATGTGATGGTTGTCACTGTCTCAGGGGGCTCTATAGTCGAGGAAGGTGATGTCATTGGTGGTTGAGTAGTGATGTCTTCTGTTGTGCTCTGCACTGACTGATTTATTGTTATGTTGCTCGTTGGGGATGTGATGGCTGTCAGTGTCTCAGGAGACTCTGTAGTAGAAGAAGATGACGTGATTGGTGGTTCAGTAGTCATCTCTTCAGTTGTGCTCTGCACTGACTGACTAATTGTTGTGTTGCTTGTTGGGGATGTGATGGCTGTCAATGTCTCAGGAGACTCTGTAGTGGAAGAAGGTGACGTGATTGGTGGTTCAGTGGTCATCTCTTCATTTGTGCTCTGCACTGACTGACTAATTGTTGTGTTGCTCATTGCGGATGTGATGGCTGTCACTGTCTCAGGGGGCCCTGTAGTCGAGGAAGGTGACGTCATTGGTGGTTGAGTAGTGATGTCTTCTGTTGTGCTGTGCACTGACTGAGTAATTGTGTTGCTCGTTGGGGATGTGATGGCTGTCACTGTCTCAGGGGGCTCTGTAGTCGACGAAGGTGACGTCATTGGTGGTTGAGTAGTGATGTCTTCTGTTGTGCTGTGCACTGACTGATTAATTGTTATGTTGCTCGTTGGGGATGTGATGGCTGTCAGTGTCTCAGGAGACTCTGTAGTGGAAGAAGGTGACGTGATTGGTGGTTTAGTGGTCATCTCTTCAGTTGTGCTCTGCACTGACTGACTAATTGTTGTGTTGCTTGTTGGGGATGTGATGGCTGTCAATGTCTCAGGAGACTCTGTAGTGGAAGAAGGTGACATGATTGGTGGTTCAGTCGTCATCTCTTCAGTTGTGCTCTGCACTGACTGACTAATTGTTCTGTTGCTCATTGCGGATGTGATGGCTGTCACTGTCTCAGGGGGCTCTGTAGTCGAGGAAGGTGACGTCATTGGTGGTTGAGTAGTGATGTCTTCTGTTGTGCTCTGCACTGACTGATTAACTGTTATGTTGCTCGTTGGGGATGTGATGGCTGTCAGTGTCTCAGGAGACTCTGTAGTAGAAGATGATGACATGATTGGTGGTTCAGTGGTCATGTCTTCTGTTGTGCTCTGCACTGACTGACTAATTGTTGTGTTGCTTGTTGGGGATGTGATGGCTGTCAATGTCTCAGGAGACTCTGTAGTGGAAGAAGGTGACGTGATTGGTGATTCAGTGGTCATCTCTTCATTTGTGCTCTGCACTGACTGACTAATTGTTGTGTTGCTCGTTGCCGATGTGATTGCTGCCATTGTCTCAGGAGACTCTTTAGTGGAAAAAGGTGATGTCTTTGGGGGTTCAGTGGTGATGTCTTCTCTTGTACTCTGCATTGATTCTCTAATTGTTGTGTTGCTCGTTGGGGATGTGATGGCTGTCATTGTCTCAGCAGACTCTGTAGTCATTGGTGGTTCAGTGGTCATCTCTTCTGTTGTGCTATGCAGTGAGTGACTAATTGTTGTGTTACTCATTGGGGATGTGATGGCTGTCACTGTCTCAGGGGGCTCTGTAGTGGAAGAAGGTGTCGTGATTGATGGTTCAGTGGTCATCTCTTCTGTTATGCTGTGCACTGACTGACTAATTGTTGTGTTGCTTGTTGGGGATGTGATGGCTGTCAATGTCTCAGGAGACTCTGTAGTGGAAGAAGGTGTCGTGATTGATGGTTCAGTGGTCATCTCTTCAGTTGTGCTCTGCACTGACTGACTAATTGTTCTGTTGCTCATTGCGGATGTGATGGCTGTCACTGTCTCAGGGGGCTCTGTAGTCGAGGAAGGTGACGTCATTGGTGGTTGAGTAGTGATGTCTTCTGTTGTGCTCTGCACTGACTGATTAACTGTTATGTTGCTCGTTGGGGATGTGATGGCTGTCAGTGTCTCAGGAGACTCTGTAGTAGAAGATGATGACATGATTGGTGGTTCAGTGGTCATGTCTTCTGTTGTGCTCTGCACTGACTGACTAATTGTTGTGTTGCTTGTTGGGGATGTGATGGCTGTCAATGTCTCAGGAGACTCTGTAGTGGAAGAAGGTGACGTGATTGGTGATTCAGTGGTCATCTCTTCATTTGTGCTCTGCACTGACTGACTAATTGTTGTGTTGCTCGTTGCCGATGTGATTGCTGCCATTGTCTCAGGAGACTCTTTAGTGGAAAAAGGTGATGTCTTTGGGGGTTCAGTGGTGATGTCTTCTCTTGTACTCTGCACTGATTCTCTAATTGTTCTTTTGCTCGTTGGGGATGTGATGGCTGTCATTGTCTCAGCAGACTCTGTAGTCATTGGTGGTTCAGTGGTCATCTCTTCTGTTGTGCTATGCAGTGAGTGACTAATTGTTGTGTTACTCATTGGGGATGTGATGGCTGTCACTGTCTCAGGGGGCTCTGTAGTGGAAGAAGGTGTCGTGATTGGTGGTTCAGTGGTCATCTCTTCTGTTGTGCTATGCAGTGAGTGACTAATTGTTGTGTTGGTCGTTGGGGATGTGATGGCTGTCACTGTCTCAGGGGGCTCTGTACTGGAAGAAGGTGACGTGATTGGTGGTTCAGTGGTCATCTCTTCTTTTGTGCTCTGCACTGACTGACTAATTGTTGTGTTGCTCATTGCAGATGTGATGGCTGTCAGTGTCTCAGGAGACTCTGATGTAGAAGAAGGTGACGTGATTGGTGATTCAGTGGTCATCTCTTCATTTGTGCTCTGCACTGACTGACTAATTGTTGTGTTACTCGATTCCGATGTGATTGCTGCCATTGTCTCAGGAGACTCTTTAGTGGAAAAAGGTGATGTCTTTGGGGGTTCAGTGGTGATGTCTTCTCTTGTACTCTGCATTGATTCTCTAATTGTTGTGTTGCTCGTTGGGGATGTGATGGCTGTCATTGTCTCAGCAGACTCTGTAGTCATTGGTGGTTCAGTGGTCATCTCTTCTGTTGTGCTATGCAGTGAGTGACTAATTGTTGTGTTACTCATTGGGGATGTGATGGCTGTCACTGTCTCAGGGGGCTCTGTAGTGGAAGAAGGTGTCGTGATTGATGGTTCAGTGGTCATCTCTTCTGTTGTGCTCTGCACTGACTGACTAATTGTTGTGTTGCTCGTTGGAGATGTGACGGCTGTCACTGTCTCAGGGGGCTCTGTAGTGGAAGAAGGTGTCGTGATTGATGGTTCAGTGGTCATCTCTTCTGTTGTGCTATGCACTGACTGACTAATTGTGTTGCTTGTTGGGGATGTAATAGCTGTCACTGTCTCTGGGGGCTCTGTACTGGAAAAAGGTGACGTGATTGGTGGTTCAGTGGTCATCTCTTCTTTTGTGCTCTGCACTGACTGACTAATTGTTGTGTTCCTCATTGCGGATGTGATGGTTGTCACTGTCTCAGGGGGCTCTGTAGTCGAGGAAGGTGATGTCATTGGTGGTTGAGTAGTGATGTCTTCTGTTGTGCTCTGCACTGACTGATTAATTGTTTTGTTGCTCGTTGGGGATGTGATGGCTGTCAGTGTCTCAGGAGACTCTGTAGTAGAAGAAGATGACGTGATTGGTGGTTCAGTAGTCATCTCTTCAGTTGTGCTCTGCACTGACTGACTAATTGTTGTGTTGCTTGTTGGGGATGTGATGGCTGTCAATGTCTCAGGAGACTCTGTAGTGGAAAAAGGTGACGTGATTGGTGGTTCAGTGGTCATCTCTTCATTTGTGCTCTGCACTGACTGACTAATTGTTGTGTTGCTCATTGCGGATGTGATGGCTGTCACTGTCTCAGGGGGCTCTGTAGTCGACGAAGGTGACGTCATTGGTGGTTGAGTAGTGATGTCTTCTGTTGTGCTGTGCACTGACTGAGTAATTGTGTTGCTCGTTGGGGATGTGATGGCTGTCACTGTCTCAGGGGGCCCTGTAGTCGAGGAAGGTGACGTCATTGGTGGTTGAGTAGTGATGTCTTCTGTTGTGCTGTGCACTGACTGAGTAATTGTTATGTTGCTCGTTGGGGATGTGATGGCTGTCAGTGTCTCAGGAGACTCTGTAGTGGAAGAAGGTGACGTGATTGGTGGTTCAGTGGTCATCTCTTCAGTTGTGCTCTGCACTGACTGACTAATTGTTGTGTTGCTTGTTGGGGATGTGATGGCTGTCAATGTCTCAGGAGACTCTGTAGTGGAAGAAGGTGACGTGATTGGTGGTTCAGTGGTCATCTCTTCTGTTGTGCTCTGCACTGACTGACTAATTGTTGTGTTGCTCGTTGGAGATGTGACGGCTGTCACTGTCTCAGGGGGCTCTGTAGTGGAAGAAGGTGTCGTGATTGATGGTTCAGTGGTCATCTCTTCTGTTGTGCTGTGCACTGACTGAGTAATTGTGTTGCTCGTTGGGGATGTGATGGCTGTCACTGTCTCAGGGGGCTCTGTAGTCGAGGAAGGTGACGTCATTGGTGGTTGAGTAGTGATGTCTTCTGTTGTGCTGTGCACTGACTGATTAATTGTTATGTTGCTCGTTGGGGATGTGATGGCTGTCAGTGTCTCAGGAGACTCTGTAGTGGAAGAAGGTGACGTGATTGGTGGTTCAGTGGTCATCTCTTCAGTTGTGCTCTGCACTGACTGACTAATTGTTGTGTTGCTTGTTGGGGATGTGATGGCTGTCAATGTCTCAGGAGACTCTGTAGTGGAAGAAGGTGACATGATTGGTGGTTCAGTCGTCATCTCTTCAGTTGTGCTCTGCACTGACTGACTAATTGTTCTGTTGCTCATTGCGGATGTGATGGCTGTCACTGTCTCAGGGGGCTCTGTAGTCGAGGAAGGTGACGTCATTGGTGGTTGAGTAGTGATGTCTTCTGTTGTGCTCTGCACTGACTGATTAATTGTTATGTTGCTCGTTGGGGATGTGATGGCTGTCAGTGTCTCAGGAGACTCTGTAGTCATTGGTGGTTCAGTGGTCATCTCTTCTGTTGTGCTATGCACTGACTGACTAATTGTTGTTTTGCTCGTTGGGGATGTGATGGCTGTCAGTGTCTGAGGAGACTGTGTAGTAGAAGAAAGTGACGTGATTGGTGGTTCAGTGGTCATCTCTTCTTTTGTGCTCTGCACTGACTGACTAATTGTTGTGTTGCTCATTGCGGATGTGATGGTTGTCACTGTCTCAGGGGGCTCTATAGTCGAGGAAGGTGATGTCATTGGTGGTTGAGTAGTGATGTCTTCTATTGTGCTCTGCACTGACTGATTAATTGTTATGTTGCTCGTTGGGGATGTGATGGCTGTCATTGTCTCAGCAGACTCTCTAGTCATTGGTGGTTCAGTGGTCATCTCTTCTGTTGTGCTATGCAGTGAGTGACTAATTGTTGTGTTACTCATTGGGGATGTGATGGCTGTCACTGTCTCAGGGGGCTCTGTAGTGGAAGAAGGTGTCGTGATTGATGGTTCAGTGGTCATCTCTTCTGTTGTGCTGTGCACTGACTGACTAATTGTTGTGTTGGTCGTTGGGGAAGTGATGGCTGTCAGTGTCTCAGGAGACTCTGATGTAGAAGAAGGTGACATGATTGGTGGTTCAGTGGTCATCTCTTCTGTTGTGCTCTGCACTGACTGACTAATTGTTGTGTTGCTTGTTGGGGATGTGATGGCTGTCACTGTCTCAGGGGGCTCTGTACTGGAAGAAGGTGACGTGATTGATGGTTCAGTCATCTCTTCTGTTGTACTCTGCACTAACTGACTAATTGTTGTGTTGTTTGTTGAGGATGTGATGGCCGTCATTGTCTCAAGAGACTCTGTAGTGAAAGAAGGTGACGTCATTGGTGGTTGAGTGGTCATCTCTTCTGTTCTGCTCTGCACTGACTCGCTAATTGTTGTGTTCCTCATTGGAGATGTGACGGCTGTCATTGTATCAGGAGACTCTGTAGTGGAAGAAGGTGACGTGACTGGTGGTTCACTGGTAATGTATTCTGTTGTGCTCTGTACTGACTGACTAATAGTTCTGTTACTCGTTGTGGATGTGATGGCTGCCATTGTCTCAAGAGACTCTGTAGTCGAGGAAGGTGACGTGATTGGTGGTTGAGAAGTGATCTCTTCTGCTGTGCTCTGCAGTGACTGACTAATTGTTGTGTTGCTCATTGGGGATGTGATGGCTGTCACTGTCTCAGGGGGCTCTGTAGTGGAAGAAGGTGTCGTGATTGATAGTTCAGTGGTAATCTCTTCTGTTGTGCTATGCACTGACTGACTAATTGTTGTGTTGGTCGTTGGGGAAGTGATGGCTGTCAGTGTCTCAGGAGACTCTGATGTAGAAGAAGGTGACGTGATTGGTGGTTCAGTGGTCATCTCTTCTGTTGTGCTCTGCACTGACTGACTAATTGTTGTGTTGCTCGTTGGAGATGTGACGGCTGTCATTGTCTCAGGAGGCTCTGAGGTCGATGAAAGTGATGTCATTGATGGTTCAGTGGTCATCTCTTCTGTTGTGCTCTGCACTGACTGACTAATTGTTGTGTTGCTCGTTGGGGATGTGATGGTTGTCACTGTCTCAGGGGGCTCTGTAGTGGAAGAAGGTGACGTGATTGATGGTTCAGTGGTCATCTCTTCTGTTGTGCTCTGCACTGACTGACTAATTGTTGTGTTGCTCGTTGGAGATGTGACGGCTGTCACTGTCTCAGGGGGCTCTGTAGTGGAAGAAGGTGTCGTGATTGATGGTTCAGTGGTCATCTCTTCTGTTGTGCTATGCACTGACTGACTAATTGTGTTGCTTGTTGGGGATGTAATAGCTGTCACTGTCACTGGGGGCTCTGTACTGGAAAAAGGTGACGTGATTGGTGGTTCAGTGGTCATCTCTTCTTTTGTGCTCTGCACTGACTGACTAATTGTTGTGTTGCTCGTTGGGGATGTGATGGTTGTCACTGTCTCAGGGGGCTCTGTAGTGGAAGAAGGTGTCGTGATTGATGGTTCAGTGGTCATCTCTTCTGTTGTGCTATGCACTGACTGACTAATTGTGTTGCTTGTTGGGGATGTAATAGCTGTCACTGTCACTGGGGGCTCTGTACTGGAAAAAGGTGACGTGATTGGTGGTTCAGTGGTCATCTCTTCTTTTGTGCTCTGCACTGACTGACTAATTGTTCTGTTGCTCATTGCGGATGTGATGGCTGTCACTGTCTCAGGAGACTCTGTAGTGGAAGAAGGTGACGTGATTGGTGGTTCAGTGGTCATCTCTTCAGTTGTCCTCTGCACTGACTGACTAATTGTTGTGTTGCTTGTTGGGGATGTGATGGCTGTCAATGTCTCAGGAGACTCTGTAGTGGAAGAAGATGACGTGATTGGTGGTTCAGTGGTCATCTCTTCTGTTGTGCTCTGCATTGATTCTCTAATTGTTGTGTTGCTCGTTGGGGATGTGATGGCTGTCATTGTCTCAGCAGACTCTGTAGTCATTGGTGGTTCAGTGGTCATCTCTTCTGTTGTGCTCTGCACTGACTGACTAATTGTTGTGTTGCTCGTTGGAGATGTGACGGCTGTTACTGTCTCAGGGGGCTCTGTAGTGGAAGAAGGTGTCGTGATTGATGGTTCAGTGGTCATCTCTTCTGTTGTGCTATGCACTGACTGACTAATTGTGTTGCTTGTTGGGGATGTAATAGCTGTCACTGTCTCTGGGGGCTCTATACTGGAAAAAGGTGACGTGATTGGTGGTTCAGTGGTCATCTCTTCTTTTGTACTCTGCACTGACTGACTAATTGTTGTGTTCCTCATTGCGGATGTGATGGTTGTCACTGTCTCAGGGGGCTCTGTAGTCGAGGAAGGTGATGTCATTGGTGGTTGAGTAGTGATGTCTTCTGTTGTGCTCTGCACTGACTGATTTATTGTTATGTTGCTCGTTGGGGATGTGATGGCTGTCAGTGTCTCAGGAGACTCTGTAGTAGAAGAAGATGACATGATTGGTGGTTCAGTAGTCATCTCTTCAGTTGTGCTCTGCACTGACTGACTAATTGTTGTGTTGCTTGTTGGGGATGTGATGGCTGTCAATGTCTCAGGAGACTCTGTAGTGGAAGAAGGTGACGTGATTGGTGGTTCAGTGGTCATCTCTTCATTTGTGCTCTGCACTGACTGACTAATTGTTGTGTTGCTCATTGCGGATGTGATGGCTGTCATTGTCTCAGGGGGCCCTGTAGTCGAGGAAGGTGACGTCATTGGTGGTTGAGTAGTGATGTCTTCTGTTGTGCTGTGCACTGACTGAGTAATTGTGTTGCTCGTTGGGGATGTGATGGCTGTCACTGTCTCAGGGGGCTCTGTAGTCGAGGAAGGTGACGTCATTGGTGGTTGAGTAGTGATGTCTTCTGTTGTGCTGTGCACTGACTGATTAATTGTTATGTTGCTCGTTGGGGATGTGATGGCTGTCAGTGTCTCAGGAGACTCTGTAGTGGAAGAAGGTGACATGATTGGTGGTTCAGTCGTCATCTCTTCAGTTGTGCTCTGCACTGACTGACTAATTGTTCTGTTGCTCATTGCGGATGTGATGGCTGTCACTGTCTCAGGGGGCTCTGTAGTCGAGGAAGGTGACGTCATTGGTGGTTGAGTAGTGATGTCTTCTGTTGTGCTCTGCACTGACTGATTAACTGTTATGTTGCTCGTTGGGGATGTGATGGCTGTCAGTGTCTCAGGAGACTCTGTAGTAGAAGATGATGACATGATTGGTGGTTCAGTGGTCATGTCTTCTGTTGTGCTCTGCACTGACTGACTAATTGTTGTGTTGCTTGTTGGGGATGTGATGGCTGTCAATGTCTCAGGAGACTCTGTAGTGGAAGAAGGTGACGTGATTGGTGATTCAGTGGTCATCTCTTCATTTGTGCTCTGCACTGACTGACTAATTGTTGTGTTACTCGATTCCGATGTGATTGCTGCCATTGTCTCAGGAGACTCTTTAGTGGAAAAAGGTGATGTCTTTGGGGGTTCAGTGGTGATGTCTTCTCTTGTACTCTGCATTGATTCTCTAATTGTTGTGTTGCTCGTTGGGGATGTGATGGCTGTCATTGTCTCAGTAGACTCTGTAGTCATTGGTGGTTCAGTGGTCATCTCTTCTGTTGTGCTATGCAGTGAGTGACTAATTGTTGTGTTACTCATTGGGGATGTGATGGCTGTCACTGTCTCAGGGGGCTCTGTAGTGGAAGAAGGTGTCGTGATTGATGGTTCAGTGGTCATCTCTTCTGTTGTGCTGTGCACTGACTGACTAATTGTTGTGTTGGTCGTTGGGGAAGTGATGGCTGTCAGTGTCTCAGGAGACTGTGTAGTAGAAGAAGGTGACATGATTGGTGGTTCAGTGGTCATCTCTTCTTTTGTGCTCTGCACTGACTGACTAATTGTTGTGTTACTCATTGCGGATGTGATGGCTGCCATTGTCTCAGCAGACTCTGTAGTCATTGGTGGTTCAGTGGTCATCTCTTCTGTTGTGCTATGCAGTGAGTGACTAATTGTTGTGTTACTCATTGGGGATGTGATGGCTGTCACTGTCTCAGGGGGCTCTGTAGTGGAAGAAGGTGACGTGATTGGTGGTTCAGTGGTCATCTCTTCTTTTGTGCTCTGCACTGACTGACTAATTGTTGTGTTGCTCATTGCAGATGTGATGGCTGTCACTGTCTCAGGGGGCTCTGTAGTGGAAGAAGGTGTCGTGATTGATGGTTCAGTGGTCATCTCTTCTGTTGTGCTCTGCACTGACTGACTAATTGTTGTGTTGCTCGTTGGAGATGTGACGGCTGTCACTGTCTCAGGGGGCTCTGTAGTGGAAGAAGGTGTCGTGATTGATGGTTCAGTGGTCATCTCTTCTGTTGTGCTATGCACTGACTGACTAATTGTTGTGTTGCTCGTTGGAGATGTGACGGCTGTCACTGTCTCAGGGGGCTCTGTAGTGGAAGAAGGTGACGTGATTGGTGGTTCAGTGGTCATCTCTTCATTTGTGCTCTGCACTGACTGACTAATTGTTGTGTTGCTCGTTGGAGATGTGACGGCTGTCACTGTCTCAGGGGGCTCTGTAGTGGAAGAAGGTGTCGTGATTGATGGTTCAGTGGTCATCTCTTCTGTTGTGCTATGCACTGACTGACTAATTGTGTTGCTTGTTGGGGATGTAATAGCTGTCACTGTCTCTGGGGGCTCTGTACTGGAAAAAGGTGACGTGATTGGTGGTTCAGTGGTCATCTCTTCTTTTGTGCTCTGCACTGACTGACTAATTGTTGTGTTCCTCATTGCGGATGTGATGGTTGTCACTGTCTCAGGAGACTCTGTAGTGGAAAAAGGTGACGTGATTGGTGGTTCAGTGGTCATCTCTTCATTTGTGCTCTGCACTGACTGACTAATTGTTGTGTTGCTCATTGCGGATGTGATGGCTGTCACTGTCTCAGGGGGCCCTGTAGTCGACGAAGGTGACGTCATTGGTGGTTGAGTAGTGATGTCTTCTGTTGTGCTGTGCACTGACTGAGTAATTGTGTTGCTCGTTGGGGATGTGATGGCTGTCACTGTCTCAGGGGGCCCTGTAGTCGAGGAAGGTGACGTCATTGGTGGTTGAGTAGTGATGTCTTCTGTTGTGCTGTGCACTGACTGAGTAATTGTTATGTTGCTTGTTGGGGATGTGATGGCTGTCAGTGTCTCAGGAGACTCTGTAGTGGAAGAAGGTGACGTGATTGGTGGTTCAGTGGTCATCTCTTCAGTTGTGCTCTGCACTGACTGACTAATTGTTGTGTTGCTTGTTGGGGATGTGATGGCTGTCAATGTCTCAGGAGACTCTGTAGTGGAAGAAGGTGACGTGATTGGTGGTTCAGTGGTCATCTCTTCTGTTGTGCTCTGCACTGACTGACTAATTGTTGTGTTGCTCGTTGGAGATGTGACGGCTGTCACTGTCTCAGGGGGCTCTGTAGTGGAAGAAGGTGTCGTGATTGATGGTTCAGTGGTCATCTCTTCTGTTGTGCTGTGCACTGACTGAGTAATTGTGTTGCTCGTTGGGGATGTGATGGCTGTCACTGTCTCAGGGGGCTCTGTAGTCGAGGAAGGTGACGTCATTGGTGGTTGAGTAGTGATGTCTTCTGTTGTGCTGTGCACTGACTGATTAATTGTTATGTTGCTCGTTGGGGATGTGATGGCTGTCAGTGTCTCAGGAGACTCTGTAGTGGAAGAAGGTGACGTGATTGGTGGTTCAGTGGTCATCTCTTCAGTTGTGCTCTGCACTGACTGACTAATTGTTGTGTTGCTTGTTGGGGATGTGATGGCTGTCAATGTCTCAGGAGACTCTGTAGTGGAAGAAGGTGACATGATTGGTGGTTCAGTCGTCATCTCTTCAGTTGTGCTCTGCACTGACTGACTAATTGTTCTGTTGCTCATTGCGGATGTGATGGCTGTCACTGTCTCAGGGGGCTCTGTAGTCGAGGAAGGTGACGTCATTGGTGGTTGAGTAGTGATGTCTTCTGTTGTGCTCTGCACTGACTGATTAATTGTTATGTTGCTCGTTGGGGATGTGATGGCTGTCAGTGTCTCAGGAGACTCTGTAGTAGAAGATGATGACGTGATTGGTGGTTCAGTGGTCATGTCTTCTGTTCTGCTCTGCACTGACTGACTAATTGTTGTGTTGCTTGTTGGGGATGTGATGGCTGTCAATGTCTCAGGAGACTCTGTAGTGGAAGAAGGTGACGTGATTGGTGATTCAGTGGTCATCTCTTCATTTGTGCTCTGCACTGACTGACTAATTGTTGTGTTGCTCGTTGCCGATGTGATTGCTGCCATTGTCTCAGGAGACTCTTTAGTGGAAAAAGGTGATGTCTTTGGGGGTTCAGTGGTGATGTCTTCTCTTGTACTCTGCATTGATTCTCTAATTGTTGTGTTGCTCGTTGGGGATGTGATGGCTGTCATTGTCTCAGCAGACTCTGTAGTCATTGGTGGTTCAGTGGTCATCTCTTCTGTTGTGCTGTACACTGACTGACTAATTGTTGTGTTGGTCGTTGGGGAAGTGATGGCTGTCAGTGTCTCAGGAGACTCTGATGTAGAAGAAGGTGATATGATTGGTGGTTCAGTGGTCATCTCTTCTATCGTGCTCTGCACTGACTGACTAATTGTTGTGTTGCTTGTTGGGGATGTGATGGCTGTCACTGTCTCAGGGGGCTCTGTGCTGGAAGAAGGTGACGTGATTGGTGGTTCAGTGGTCATCTCTTCTTTTGTGCTCTGCACTGACTGACTAATTGTTGTGTTGCTCATTGCAGATGTGATGGCTGTCAGTGTCTCAGGAGACTCTGATGTAGAAGAAGGTGACGTGATTGGTGGTTCAGTGGTCATCTCTTCTGTTGTGCTCTGCACTGACTGACTAATTGTTGTGTTGCTCGTTTGGGATGTGATGGATGTCAGTGTCTGAGGAGACACTGTAGTAAAAGAGAGTGACGTGATTGGTGATTCAGTAGTCATCTCTTCTGCACTCGTCTGCACAGACTGACTAATTGTTTTATTCGTTGGAGATGTATTGGCTGTCACTGTCTCAGGGGGCTTTGTAGTGGAAGAAGGTGACGTAATTCGTGGTTCAGTGGTCATCGCTTCTGTTGTGCTCTGCACTGACTGACTAATTGTTGTGTTGCTCATTGGGGATGTGATGGCTGTCATTGTCTCAGGAGACTCTGTAGTGGAGGAAGGTGACGTGATTGGTGGTTGAGTGGTCATCTCTTCTGTTGTGCTGTGCATTGATTGTCTAATGGTTGTGTTGCTCATTGCAGATGTGATGGCTGTCAGTGTCTCGGGAGACTCTGATGTAGAAGAAGGTGACGTGATTTGTGGTTCAGTGGTCATCTCTTGTTTTGTGCTCTGCACTGACTGACTAATTGTTGTGTTGCTCATTGGGGATGTGATGGATGTCAGTGTCTCAGGAGACTCTGTAGTGGAATAAGGTGATGTTACTGGTAGTTCAGTGGACATCTCTTCTGTACTCCTCTGCACAGACTGACTAATTGTTGTTTTGTTCGTTGGAGACGTATTGGCTGTCACTGTCTCAGGAGGCTTTGTAGTGGAAGAAGATGATGTCTTTCGGAGTTCAGTCGTGATGTCTTCTGTTGTGCTCTGCACTGACTGACTAATTGTTGTGTTCCTCATTGCGGATGTGATGGCTGTCACTGTCTCAGGGGGCTCTGTAGTCGAGGATGGTGATGTCATTGGTGGTTGAGTAGTGATGTCCTCTGTTGTGCTCTGCACTGACTGATTAATTGTTATGTTCCTCGTTGGGGATGTGATGGCTGTCAGTGTCTCAGGAGACTCTGTACTGGAAGAAGGTGACGTGATTGGTGGTTCAGTGGTCATCTCTTCAGTTGTGCTCTGCACTGACTGACTAATTGTTGTGTTGCTTGTTGGGGATGTGATGGCTGTCACTGTCTCAGGGGGCTCTGTGCTGGAAGAAGGTGACGTGATTGGTGGTTCAGTGGTCATCTCTTCAGTTGTGCTCTGCACTGACTGACTAATTGTTGTGTTGCTTGTTGGGGATGTGATGGCTGTCAGTGTCTCAGGAGACTCTGTAGCGGAAGGTGACGTCATTGGTGCTTGAGTGGTCGTCTCTTCTGTTGTGCTCTGCACTGACTGACTAATTGTTTCAGAAGTCACTGTACTGCCTGAAACAGAGGGTGTTGAATCAGATATGTCTAATCTGTTTTGTGAAATAGAAATCCTGGCTGTATTTTCATGGTTTTACCACTGCTACATTTCTTGAACATAAAAAAGTAAGAAGAGTCTCCTGAATCCAGCCAAAGGAGGCCCATCCAGTCCAGTCTATCTTGTTCTTACAGTGGCCAACCAGGTGCCCCAAAGGAAACCTGCAGGCAGGTCTTGAGGACAAGAGTCTTCTTCCCTTCCCAGGCAACTGGTGTTCAGAGCACAGTGCCTCTGACCATGGAGGCGGAGCACAGCCATGATGGACAGTAGTCACTGACTGGGATTCTAGACAAAAGCATTTATCACCCAATGCAGCTAAAAGAGGACTTCCGTTAACCCTTCATGAGGTCCAGGGCATTTTTTGAAGCCTGTGAAGCAGCAGGGAGATCCCCCACTAGCCTTTATGAATTGTCCACCAGTGGACTCAAACTTCCTTTTCAGTTCACTACACCTCCTTTCTTCAATACGAGGAAAATGAAGGGGTCCCAGTCCCTAGTCTGCCCTTCTGCTATCTGGCCCATCCTGTGCCTCTTCTCACTATCCCCCATGCCCTTTTCACCCCCCCTCCTCCAAAATATATTGTTCAGAGCACCACTCAGACAGGGGACGTACTAAGGTGAGTGACAATAAAGTCCATTTCAAGTAATGGGACCTCATGTGAAGACTGACTGGAAGTAAAAGGAGCTGGCGGGTGTCAGTTTTCAAGACGGGGCTCCACTGAAAGAAATGCAAGCTTGAGCATGATCAAATATGATGAAACCTTGATATTAGCTGTCCACTTGAATAACTTTCTATCTTATAATAGGAAATAGAAATAAGAATGAAGATCAAGAGGAACAGGAGTAGCAAAAGGGTGGCTGCCACTCTAGCACCAACCCTGCAAGTTAGTCCACTAGTAACAGTTCCCGCCCTATCCCTCTTTCTGTTGCCACCCCCCTCCCACTTATATGTCATCGAGGGCAAGGGACACAGGATTCTCACTGCCTTACAGAGAACCAGCCAACTGAATTCCAAGTCTCCAGCTTGGCAACTTCAGTCCATCTCTTTGAACTGTTTTTTAAAAAATGTGTTTTTAAATTTGTATATTTGTATATTTGTTTTTAATGTTTTTAATTGTTGTAAACCGCCCAGAGGGCTTCGGCTATGGGGCAGTATACAAATGCAATAAATAATAAGAATAATAATCTCCCATCCTGCTCTTTCTAAGTGTTTTAATGACCAGTTGAGTAGCCTAAGCCACACAAGAGGTTAGCCAGCCTTTGAATGTGTCCAGAAACCCAGGGCAGCCAAGGGATCCAATTCAGCAGTGAAAAAGAATGTATGTATGCAATAAAAAGACCCTGAAAGACCGTCTTACCCTTTATATACCCAGTCAATCACTGCGCTGTGCAGGTGAGGGCCACATGCAGACACCATCTTATCAGGAGGTCCGTTCCGCGCAACAAGGGAAGTGGACCTTTAGTGCAGTGGCACCGACCCTTTGGAATTCCCTCCCCTTGAATATTAGACGGGCACCATCTCTGCTGTCATTTCCGCACCTACTGAAGGCCTTCCTCTTTCAGCAAGCCTGTCTGTGTCTGTGCTGCAATCGCTTTGTAAGATGTTGCAAAGTTGTTTTTTACAGATATTCTTAAGATGTTTTGTTTTAATATGTTTTTAAAGAAGTTTTGTTTTAATATGTTTTAAAGTGCTTTTAGTGTGTGTTTTTTACCACCCCCGGGTGGGATATACATTTAATTAAAAAATAAATAAGGAAGAGGGGAGAAAGACCGTATGCAGAATATAACAGAAACAAAACACTAACTTGCACATAATATGTCGGAGAGTCACGATGCTGGGAATGGAGAGTTCTGAGCTAGCTTATGTGTGTGTGTTTGAATCCTTGCTAAAGATTCTACCTTCCCTGCAAATTAGTCAGACAGAGACTTTAAGCTTCAAAATAAGAAATAACTACTTTATTCTGGAAGTATGTACTTGATAGGAAAGAGTCCTATGTCTAGCTAACTAGCTAAGTTGGAGACTCAAACATTGAGCCCAGTGCTTGCCCTCATGCCTGGAGGAGAGGTAGAGAAAAAAGGAATATGTCTGCTCTCCCTCACAAGAGAAAGAAGAAGTAGGAAGGAGGGAAGGAACTGTGATCAACATCCCTTGCATATCAGTCTAGCAGGAAGGAAGAGACAGCAGTAGATCAAAGGACAAGTATAGGCTAGTAACCAAGAGGTCTCCTCTCTAGCTACGCCTTTAGCCCCATGCAGCCTCAACCCACAAGCTGGAGTTGAACCTCATACATTCCAACATAATAAGCATGTGTGTCACCATGCACAGTGTTGTGCCCAGATGGTGCAAGAAGTGTCCACAGCAATGGATGGCAATTTTTTTCTTAGGTTCCATATTTTGTGAAAACACCAAACCTCCCTGGAGAATAAGCTTAATGATTTCAAGGATGACAGCTAATTAAAAAAAATTATTCTCTAAGTGATGTCCAGACCTTGGAAAAGTTACCTTTTTGAATGACAACTCCCATCAGCCCAATCCAGTGGCCATGCTGGCTGGGGCTGATGGGAGTTATAGTTTTAAAAAGCTTTTCCAAGCTCTGGTGATGTCACTATTTCAGAGATTCCATAGTTACACCATTATTATGTTGTGATTATCCTTACATAAGAAGCTATTTGCTTTCAACAATTTATTATTTGTATTAAAATTATTTGTTTACTTTGTTGTTTTGATGTTGGAAATGGTCTGTATTGATCTAGAGAAAGATTTAAATAAAAAGTTTTTTTTAAGGGATTCCAGAACCCTCTAGACCTGCATAAGGAAGGAACCACTTTACTCAACCCCAGGGCTATGCTAAATTGGCTTGGATGCTTTACCGCCACTCAGGCAAGCCCCAAAGAGAAGCAGTTTGTGATCACCATGTATGTGGCATGATGAGGTCATGGCCTGGATAATTTCCTCATTTGTGGAGTAATTGGGTCTAGAGAAATGGAAGGAGTGCCTGGAGGCACTGGTGAAGGTAGGAATGAATGATCCTATACATTCCTTAGGCTAAGAGGCTGTAGGATCTGGCACAAGCCCTGCTACACCAGTGGAATTTGAGATACATAGGAGAGAGCCTTCCACTGGGTCAGACCAATGGTCCATCTAGCTCAGTGCTGTCTACACAGACGAGCAGTGGCTCTCCAGGGTTCAGACAGGGCACCTTCCCAGCCCTAGCCGGAGATGCCAGGAAGGACTGAACCTGGGCCTTCTGCATGCAAAGCAGGTGTTCTGCCACTGACCTACCAGGGCTCTTCCCTGGTGAACACTGCCGGCATGGCAGGTACAGGGTGCCTCCAGACTGTCAATATGTTGTGGGAGGAATTCATGTTCATACTAGAACCTTCGGTTTCCACAACTGAAGTGGATTAAAGCACTCTGTTACTTTAGCACAACAAATCCACTTTTTAAAAAATCGCTTTTTGTGGTCTGGAAATGATCTGCTCACAGAAGACTCCACCAGTGGAACTGCTACCAGGCCTGGCGCTAGTGGCAGCCAGCTCAAGCACTGGCCAAGGGCCCCTGTGGCCTGGAGGGGCTCCTCCTTAGGCTGGAAAGGTGGAGCTCCTGATCTACGTCAATGTCAGGTTGCGGGGTCCAGTGACCTGATGCTGCCATGGATTGCAGAGCAGGAACTCCATTCTCCCAGGAAACAACCCCCATGCATGTGGTGTGGGCTTAAATAGGGCCGACCACCCCAGCTACCTCCTGCGGTGCCCTGTCAGTGCACTAGTGCTCTGTATGTGCATGCGTGGCATCACCCAAGATGGCGGTGGGGGCATCCTTAACGGGTTGATGTGATGTTCCTATATTAATGTATATATGGTAAGTGTTGTTGTTTTAGAAGATACATGGTAAGTGGAGTGAAAGAGGGGGAGTGACTGGGCAGTAGAATGCGAGATGATTGGCTGAGTGTTTAAAATGGCTGAATGTATAAAAGGAAGAGTGAGAGTGGAATCTGGGGGGGAGAAGAGAAAGAGTGGATTGCTTGGTGGGGTTTAGAGAGTTGTTTACCAGGAGGGAGGTGGAGTTCAGATTAGTATTGAGTAAAACCATATGCTTATGTGCCTTAAGAAGAAATCTTGTTAGCTTTGTTATCTGTAATAAATACTTAATTTGGTTTACCAAAGGCCTGATCCTTGGCTGGGGTTTCACAGACCAGAAGGGAGGGTAAGGTAATGACCAAGGCTGAAGGGGAACTGTAACAAATGGTGGCAGTGGTGAAGAGAATAACAATACCAGTATTCAGAGTCTCTGGGCATACTAGTATTGGGACGTTACTGGTGGTTGCCTAGCAGGGGGATCTGTTGAGATCTGTGCTAGAGCGGATAGGTAAACCAGAAGAGAGTGCGGTCCGGACTGGTGGAGTCCCTGGTGGTGCCTAGAGACAGGCAGTAACCACGCGCAGGTAGGAACCTGACAGGGAGAGCCAGGGAAGGACGCCTCACAGTTGACCATCTTGAGTGATGGCAGGTGTGTGCTAGCACATTGAAGCAGTGACACAGGAGGTAGGTAGGGTGAGTAGGCCTATTTAAGCACACGCCACCTGCATTGGGAGGGTGTTGTGGAGTATGATGATGCCACTCATATCTGGTGCCAGCCCTGCCTGCTACACCAACAAAGCTCCATTCTGTGCCTTTTAAGTCTGGTGCCAAATACAAGCTCCGCTGGGATCATCTACACTCAAGAGCTCCCTAACTCTAACAGGCAACCTGCCTCAGGAGTTCAGGCACAGACAGCACCCTCCACTTGACCAGTGGGGGTTGCAACAGCAGAGCTCGCTACACACAAGTCAAGGGAAAGGAATACGCCATGCCGTAATGGGTAACTGCTGCAACCGTCCACCTTTTCCACACATCCTTTTGCCACATGTGAATACTGTGTCTTGCCTGAATTGTACTGCTCTAACATTCTTCCCCCTCCCCCGCAGTGGGGAGCAGCATATGGGAGGGAGAGTCGTCATCCCCACATCATAGTCATAATTATAATTTACTAAATTTGTCTTCCACCCTTCCTCCCAAAAGCCCCCCAGGGCAACAAACAACAAAGCAATAAGAAAAATGAATATATTTTTTAAAAAAAACATTTAAAATATCTAAAAACATCAAGAACATCTAAAAACAGTAAAAAAAACAGTCACACACCCTTGCAGTTAATCCTGCCAAGGTTGCCAGGAGCACTATGGGTAGAGGCACAGTCCCTGTTCTGCCCATTCAGGTGTGTCTTCCCCTCTCTCTTCTGAAAACAGAGGCACATGACGACGCTAGTCAAACCCTGCCCCTTTTTACTCTAAAATATGGGGGGATCAGCTGAGTGCATGTTTTTTAAAAAATTGCTTCCAAAATTTTCCACAACTGACCGGCAGATCAACCCGTTCCCCCTCCGGATGCGGCCAATGGACACACTTTGCTGTAGGCGACTAGTGTGTTCACGCAGCCTGTCGTTCAGCCATCAACCGCCTGGGTGAACATGAATGTTTCTGAATTCCTCCTGAATGTCAATAATAAGGGAGAAAGATGCACCTCGCCAGGGAGGGTGTTCCACATATGGGAAACTATCTATCATGGTGAAGGCCCTGCCACAGGCGAGCACCAAGTGGACAGCAGCAGGAGCCTTGCATGCAGAAGGCCTCTGTTGAGAAGGGGCAGGCGCTCCACTCCACTCTAGCCACTGCAACTTCCAGGCAAACACGAGCCCTTTTGACTTGCAGGATCCCAGCCTGGATGCAGGAAGCAGAACCAACAGCCTCAGAATACAGAGTGCCACTACAACTTCCAGAAGAGCAATGGCTGAGTACAGTAGACCCTGCAGTCTCTTCCCTCCCCAGAATGGCAGCAGCAGGACACACTGAGGCATGAGAACATCACCATTGCCACCCCAAGGTCTCTTCCCTCATCAGTCACTTCCAGCTGAGACCCCATCAGGGTCCCCAGCAGCTACTTCTCTTTTAGCCCGACTTCAGTCTTCTTCCAAAGGTTAACTGAAGCCATGTTCCTCGCCCCTGGTGAGGGTGAAGCTCCTATCTCCCGCTGCTCCCCAACCCCACGCAGTGAGCCAACCTGGAGGCTGCGGTCAGGGCACCTCTTGCCACAAACCCTGCCCCTCCCTCTGAAACGGGTTTCAAGATGCTTTTATTGTTTTACCACTTGTTCCTTGCTCCTTTTCCGAGGAAGAGTGGGATATAAATGTAATCAATCAATAAAAGAGCGGCTGCGAGGAGCATAAAGGGAATCTGAATTCCTGACCTGGGGGGAGTGCCTGAGGACTGATAGGGGGGGGGTCTGTGGCACCATTGTGTGGGTGGTGGAGGTGCAAGTGAGTGGCCTGGTCCTCATTTGTTCATTGGCTTCCTCCATTTCTGAGTAGAATGACAGTGTACAGTTCCTGACTGGTAGGCTGTTTCTACGGAAACCGGAGGTGTCTCAATATTTTAAAAGTATGTTTGGGGAATATGTAAACAAATACCATGCAGCACATACATTATTCATGGGAAAACATTCATCTTAAGTGTGCTAACCTTACCCCAAATAGTAAGTTTAAGAGGTGGCCATCTTTCCAAATACTGGAGATTTCCATGATCAACCCATTTAAATTGATTTTTGCCACCCTGGCTCCTTCTGGGAGGAGAGGTGGGATATAAATTTAATTTATTTATTTATTTAATCAATGGAGAGATAGCCAAAGGAACCAAAATCCCTAAGTATGTTATAACCTGTGGACACCAACATAAACCTCAGCTGGCATATAATGCAGATGATTTATACTTGCCCACCGGCTTTCAGATGTTGACCAGTTTATCAGGTACCCTGATATTCTACCAAACTCATCAATGAATTTAATTAATTCCAATATAGATATTTCAGATCTATTGATAAATAAATTTGTTGTGACGTGTTTGCCTCCCTGGGGTCCCTTGGGAGGAAGGGCAGGATCTAAATTTGAAGAAGAAGGAAAGGGAAAGGTGCAGAAAATGATCAAGAGTTCATACAAACGATGGAATTTGGTCCCACGAGATGTAGTGACAGCCACCAACCTGGATTGCTATAAAAGGGATTTAAACTGGTTTGTGGAAGATAAGGCTGTCAATGGCTACAAGCCACAAAGACTGCGTACTATCCCCACTGTGAGATGCAATATACTGAATACCAGTTGCTGGGAATCGGAGGTGGGAAGAGCGTTGCTGTTGCGCTCCGATCCTGCTTGTGGGTTTTGCAGAAGAGGCGTCTGGTTGGCTGGATTAGATGGACTCACTTTTGGCCTCACCAACAGGCTCTTTTTATATTCTTATGAAGGAACATGTCAATTAAGGAAATCACTGAGCCTACTTCAGTGGGTCAAGTCATCAAGAAAAAGGGGGAAATACTCATCTGAAAAAGCTTAACGAAGCTGTAGTCAAGAGAAAAATATGTATTTCCAACACTAGAGCACCCTCTGAAAACAGCAGCAACCAAAACATATTCCAAAAATGGATGTCTCAACGCAGAACACTAAACTGACTACACTGATCGCATATTTGGGAGATTCAATTTTCAATGCTTGCCATTTGGAATCACAACAAAACTTCATAAAATTTTCAAAGGAAGATAACAAAACTTCTGAGAGACGTAAAAGGAGTCACTGGGCTTATCCAAATGGAGCAGGATAATCCACGGTTTCTATATTTGGTTTGCCATCTGATAGTCCTCACTTTGCCTTTTAGTTCACCCTTTCCCAATTTAAAAAAATGCTTTTTTTGCACCCGCACACGCAGCGGTAAGACCCCCTACATTCTTTTTGCTTTTTCCAAGCTCCGCCTCTAAAACCTCCCCTATCAACCAATTGGTCAGCAAAAAAATTACGTATGCTCCTCTCCCCCTTTGCAACGAAGCACAATATGGCTGTAAAGGAGTTCTCGACTTGGAAGGAAAGGCTGCTGGTCGGTTTCACGCCTGCCTTGTTTGTATTTGCGATATTACACTTAAACGAATGTATGCTTTTCTGCCTTTATTGATATTTAAGGAGATACACACGCTGGCAATTGCACTTATTTCTCCAAAAAAGCAAGGAAGTGTCACACACACCCTCCTTCTCCCTTTCCTTCCCAGGGAGAATGAAATTGACAAAGCTTTGGAAGGCAGACTGAAACCGACCAGAAGCCCTTTTCTAAGTTTGTATTTGCCATATTACACTTAGAAGGTATGCTTTTCTGATTTGAAGCAAAAACCCCAGCAAGTACAATGAAATTGACAAAACTTTCCGAGGCAGGCTGAAACCGACCACCACCCCTTTCTCGCTTGCTGTGCATTGCAGATCTCACCCAGAGCGGCCGCCCAGTTTGCAGGCTGACAAAAAATAAAATGTATCTGCGCAGTAGTTGCAGACCCCCCCAACACCCCAGCATTGTGGCTTCCAATATGCTTCCGGGCCAGATTCAAAGTGTTGGTACTTACCTATAAAGCCTTATACGGCGCGGGACCACGATATCTGTCGGAACGCCTCTCCCGATATGAACCGGCCCGTACACTACGGTCTCCTACGAAGGCCCTCCTCCGGGTTCCGACTCATAGGGAAGCCCGGAGAGTGGTGACAAGATCTAGGGCCTTCTCAGTGGTGGCCCCCGAACTATGGAATGGTCTCCCCGAGGAGGTACGCCTGGCGCCGACACTATCATCTTTTCGGCGCCAGGTTAAAACCTTCTTATTCTCTGAAGCATTTTAATTCCTGTTAATTCTAAATTATTATATTTTGATTTTAGACTGTACAGTTTTTTGTACAGTTTTGTGTTATTTTTATTGTTCACCGCCCAGAGAGCTGTTGCTAGTCGGGCGGTATATAAGCTTAATTAAATAAATAAATAAATAAATTTTCCCGGACTTATTCTTGCACATGCGCAAAAGTGCAGATATGTGATTGGCTGGAATGAGGAGAAGGGGCAAGGGGAAACACCCAAGAACCGCCCATCAGCTGTAAAGTCCGCAGTATTGCATCCTAACTCCTGAAGGCACAGCGGATGATTCCCGATTTTAAACAGCAAATCGCATTTTTGCCGGCATTGCAAGGAGCGGATTTAACCCGCGAAAATGCGTAACATCGCGAGACGTCATTTGGACGACCGAAAAATAATGAACACACATAGCGGGCGTGTCACACATTTTGCAGTTGTCTGGATGAGCCCACTGTCTTCATCGTCAACATCCTAATACATGGCATATCAATGTTCAAAATGCTGCCTATTGTCTTGAAACAGATGCATGAAACGACTCAAGCTGAAAAGTGAAATGGACTGGCTTCAAGTTGATTCTGACTCATGGCGACCCTACAAATTGGGTTTTCATGGTAAGCAGTATTCAGAGGGGGTTCACCATTGCCTCCCTCTGAAGCTGAGAGGCAGTGACTGGCCCAAGGTCACCCAGTAAGCTTCATGGCTGTGTGTGGATTTGAACCCTGGTCTTCCAGGTCGTAGTCCAACCATTATGCCACACTGGTGTGGTGAGCTCTGGACTCAAGCTAACCAAGGATAAATGTATTTTTGTCAAGGTGAAACTGAGTTCTTGGGGCAAAGCTCTGCCCAGAAACAGTAAATGCCATCATAGAATGGTAAGGCCATCCAGTCCAACCCCCTGCTCAATGCAGGAATCCAAATTAAAGCATCACTGACAGGTGGCTGTCCAGCTGCCTCTTGAAGGCCTCTAGTGTTGGAGAGCCCACCACCTCCCTAGGTCATTGGTTCCATTGTTGCACCAGTCTAACAGTTAGGAAGTTTTCCTGATGTTCAGTTGAAATCTGTTTTCTTGCAACTTGAGCCCATTATTCCATGTCCTGCACTCTGGGACGATCAAGATCCCGGCCCTCCTCTGTGTGGCAACCTTTCAAGTACTTGAAGAGTGCTGTCGTATCTCCCCTCAGTCTTCTGTTCTCCAGACTAACCATGCCCAGTTCTTTCAGTCTCTCCTCATAGGGCTTTGTTTCCAGTCCCCTGATCATCTTTGTTGCCGTCCTCTGAACCCATTTCAATTTTTCAGCATTCTTTTTAAAGTGCAATGTCCAGAACTGGACACAGTACCCAAGATGAGGCATAACCAGTGATGAATACAGGGAAACTAGTACTTCACATGAATTGGAAACTACTATTAATACAACCTAAGACAGCATTTGTCTTCTTTGCAGCCACATCATGCTGTTGACTTATATTCAGCTTGTGATCAACAATAATCCCAAGATCCTTTTCGCATGTAGTATTGCTAGCCCAAGTATCCCCCATGTTGCGTGCCACCCCAGTCTCTGAGCGGTGAGATTTCCAGGGGCCCCTGCGCTCCCCCTGGGTTTGCTTTCCTTGGGAAGAAGGTCAGCGGAGACTGTGGTGTCTTTATGAAACATGGTTTGTTTATTTACACACATTCCAACCGGAGCTTAGGATGGAGGGGTTCAAAGCATCAACAGTCCAATATCCAGCTTTTCCATCAGGGTTACAGGAGGCACCCTAAAGCCTTGGTGCAGAGAGCCAGTGTCTCTGCCTGCCTCCAGTCCCAGCCTTTCTCTGACCCAACTCAAAAGCCTCTCTTTGGCCCCAGGAAGGGGGGGAGCTCTCATGAAGATTTTCAATGACAAAAGGGTCTTCCTGGCCCATTCACCAGTTGCTGGGCACCTGATAGACCCATTAGCCAACATGGCCATTCTTATCAGCTTAACAAAAGAAACTCATCTGACCAGCAGAGCGAGTTTCTCACCCCAAGGCACAGGATTCCAGATCGGAGGCTCGAAGGGGACTCATAGGAATTATCCATCTCAACACTCCATCTTATAACTGTTCAATTTGGTTTCTTTTTCCTAGGTGTAGAACTTTGCAATTACCCGTGTTAAATTTCATTCTGTTGCTTTCAACCCAATGCCCCAGCCTGTCAAGATCCCTTTGAATTTTGTTTCTGTCTTCCAATGTATTAGCTATCCCTCCCAATTTTGTATAATCAGAGAGCTGAAATTATCAACAACACCAGAGAATATTTTCTGGGAATAGTGAGCTATCGAGGTTCATTTATGCAAAACCTCTCCACAGAGGCACAACCCCTACACCGACTATTTTTTTGTCCTGTCAAGGGTGACATCCCCACCGATGGGGTGGGGGACATGCTAGCAGCAGGTGGAACCAGAACCAGTGATGGAGCTGCGGGGAAAATTGTTTCAGATTTACTAAACTGGAATAAAGGCTGCCCTGCTTCAGTTGTCACCATATCTACTTCAGATTCAAATTCCCAATCATAGCTGGGTCTACTCAGAAGTAAGGACAACAGGGTTTGATCGGGTTACTCTCAAATAAGCATGCAGAGGATTTTTAATTTTATTTTTCATGAAGGTAAGATTCTTTCTGACACACACACACACACACACACACACACACACACCCTAAGAAAACTTATCAGACAGCTGGGCAAATGTTTCCTTCTGCAATCCACACAACCGGGAATGGATGAATGAATTATTTATTTTTATCAAGTAAAATAGGGCTTCTTCCAGTAGTTGTGAAGCTCCTCAGTAAAAGGCAAAACACATTTTTAAAGACACAGACACACACAAATAAAGATGAAATGAGGAAGGAACTGATTGGATGGAAGAATGAGGCAGTTTCAGGTGTTAGAGGCTGCATAAATCAAGGTCTAGGGGGCAGGTCTGTGCTAAATCTATGACTAAAATCCACCTGCTTTGGGGTGCAAGATAAAAACACACTTCAGCATATCCTCTTCTCACAGTGCTCAAACAGATGCCCGTCACGGAAAGCCCACAAGCAGGACCTGAGCACAAGAGCAACTCTCCCCTGGGATCCAGACGCAGAGCACACTGCAGCCATCAGGGTTAGTAGCCATCAAATCCTCTTTTAAAGCCCTCCAACTTCTGTTGTCATAATTTAGCCATGTACCGAGTGTAGTATTTTCCTTTGCCTGTCCTGAATCGTCCACCATTCAGCTTCATTGAAGCCCCCCCCCCCCGGGTCCTAGTATTATGACAGAGGGGGAGAAGAATTCTCCTTATCAACTTTCTGCTCACCATGCATAATCTTATGTACCTCTGTCATGTCCCCCACTTAGAAGAGAAACACAGTCCCTGTTCTGCCAGTCCAGTGCATCTCCACCTCTCTTTAATGAAAACGGGGGAGCACACGGCGCTAGTCAAATGACCCTCCCCTTTTTACTGTAAATCCTGGTGGGAGGAGCTTGAGTGCATTTTTTAAAAATTCAGCTTCAAAGAGATGTCACAACTGATTGGCAGATCAACCTGTTCCCCCTCCAGGTGTGGCCAATTGAAAAGCTTTGCTCTGGTGACTGGTGTGTTCACAGCCCTCCTTGCCTTTTTTTCTAAACTAAAAGGCCCCAAATGCTGCAATCTTTCCTCAAAGATGAGTTGCTCCATCTCCCTTGATCCTTTTGGCTGCTCTTTTCTAACCCTACAATGTCCTTTTTGAGGTGAGGCGACCAGAACTGTACACAGTCTAAGTATGCCTATACTGGAATCAAACATGCAACGCACACCCATGGAATGCCGACTGGAGCATGGCCACTATGAGCCTCCTGTGGGTCCGGATTTGTCTGGCCCAGCAACAGGCCATTCCCACATTAATTGCAGCAATGAAGTCAGGTACTTCTGGACTGTTTGTATGGCCAGTTCTGTAGGGTCAAACTACAGCTGTTCTGCTGGGCTTTGCCCTCAGACTAAGGGCCCATCCATACCTCCTTTCAAAATGCAATCCAAGCCCCTTGTGTTTCCAGTAATTTGCTGGCGTCCATATGGCATTCTCAGCCATTTTGGACTTTCTTGTATTTAAATCTGCGTGTCCCCTGCCCTGCTATAAACTGATTATTATTGCTCTCTGGTATATTAACCGCTGTAACATCTGTAGTGAGGACATCTTGCCCTGTCTTTTTGCATTAGGGGCTGATCACAGGGGTACGTCCCACCTCTGTCCCACCCTCCTCCCTTCCTCCTCCCTTACAGCTCCTTTGTGCATCGATCTGATACTGACCCTGGGCACTTCCTTCTCACTTCTGTAGCTGCATCGCATTGCTCATTGTATTCCCATTTGTTTTTCTTTTAATAAATCTATATTTTGCTATCAAATGTAAAAGCAATTATTTACTCAAACACAGTATCACTTTTCTTTTTAAAGCTGTTTTGCTGTGTTATGCCAAAAATTGAAAAATGGGCTATTCCTTGAAAACACAGAATGCACCTCTTTCCTCCACTACTGTCAGCTCTACACTGCGTCAGCAGTGCCGGTGGGGGGCTGGAAATTCCTGGGTGGTTGGCAGGGAAGCAAAGTCCTTAGCCAGCAGTCTGGTCATAAATCTGCCAGGTCTAGGAGGAGGGGAGCTGATAAGGGCCAGGCTTGTCCGAAGCGTACTTGCCGAGTCAGGAGTCCAGAAGTGAGGTCAGTAGAGGTCCAGGATCAAGTGCCAAGGGGTCAGTCCGAAAGAGGGTGCCAGGAAACTAGGAACACACAAGCCACGCCTGACGTTGCAGTCAGCAACAAGCTGCAGCCAAGGTGTGCCTTATAAAGAGCAAGGTTGACAGCAGGTGTGAGTCCTCAGTGTTTGGGCCTTAAGGAGGCAGGCCTGCCTCTCTTCTGCCTGACCTTCTGCTGTCTACGTTCTGCAGGTGAGGGGGGAGTATCCTGTTCACTGTCTGTGTCTGGCTGCAGGGACTCTGCTGTATCTGGGGTGCTCTGCAGCTGAGGGGGAGAAGGAGCTGGATTCTCAGGAGGCTCCTCCATGTCTCCTTCTGAGTCTGCTGCTCCTGGGTCTGCTGCTGTTACTCCTGAGTCATCCTCATCTGAGGAGTCCTCTGACGGGGCCATGACAACTACAAAGGTTTATATCGTATTAATAACTTTTTTAAGTACTATGTACTGTACTCTATGTAACAGCCCACGAAAGGATTTTTGTTCTTGTTTTTGCTTGAGCGTTTTGTGCTCAATTGAAAATAATTTATTTACAAATGCAGATTTTCTGCATTTTCATACAAACATACATTGTGATATAAGATGGCTGGTGGTTTTTCTAGGAATGGTGTTTACTTAGCTTGCACTTTGCGGGGGGCTGCTGTTAACTTTGCCACTTTGTACATCCATTTCCTGTTTATCTTCTTCTGATGCTTTTAATAAAGGGTCATTTCACATCCGGTCTGCAAACACCTTTCTTTCTAGGTCCTCCTTTCCTTCCATTGCAGGTAACCATTTTCTGCAGCCCATTGTTGGAGTAGGATGGAAAATATCCACTCCTCCGATTTCTGAACAGGCTCTCAGTCCTCCTCCTCAAATCATTCTCGCAGACCCCCCCTCATCTGACCCTATATCTTTAATTCTCTACTCAAGTTTTTTTCTACACAAATACAAACCCAAGCATGCGCATCAGTTTTAAAAAATCAGATATGCATTTTTGCACTCTTCCAGAAGTGTGCCAGAAGAGAAAAATGCGCAAAAAGCAAAGGATCTTTAAGGACCAAGCACCTTAAAGGGGTGGGGTTAGTGGCCTGACAAAACGCAAAAGCAAAGTAGACAAAGAAATAAAATGCCCACACAATGTCTGAAAATTCGGGTTTTAAAAAATAAATCCGAGCACAAACAAGACATGTATGGATGTCGAGGCCACCAACCTAATACGGAAAACATGGATTTTGAGGTTAAGTCTGGAGGGGCCCTAAGAAGCGTCCACACACTTCCCTTTCATGGAGCTGAGGACGATGTGGCCTTTCAACTGTGCAGCAGCAAGAGGCCAGTCTAGGAAGACCACTGGGAAGTCCCTGTCCAGCACCCCAGGCAACCCCCCAGGAGGGAACCCACTGGGATATGAGCCATTTGACTCTTGTTCAGCAATGTAACCACTTTACTTTGCATGTCACCCAAAGAACTCTTGTTATTGGGAAGTCAATAAAGTGAACAAGTAAAGTCACCACAGACAGTGAGTCCTCCTGGGGCCAAGGGACTGCCCCCCCCCAAGTTCTGGTTTGAAGCAATTTGTGGAGAGGGCAACTGCAAACTGGAGGAAAAGTTGAAGGAAATTATTGTTCTCTCTTTCTCATTGTCTAAAGGCTGGAAAATGTCCCTCTCTTTCAGGCAGACAACAGGGGTGTGTCTGTCTGGAGGCCAGTACTAGGGCTGAGGAAGATTTGTGGGGAGGGTGAAGTGAGGGGTCCTGGGGCTTGAGCCTCCCTTGGCCACTCTCTCTGCCTCCAAAAACCATACACGTGATCATGCCAGCTATATGGAGGATACAACTATGTGTGACTCTGACAAGACAACACCCAGTCTGGGTCCTGCCACTTCCCTGTAAAACTGGGGGGGGGGGATTAAGTGTACTATGAGTTCCCTGCCCCCCCCCATGTCTTCATCTCCTGAAACCATATTTGAATAAATAAATAAGCTGTTGTTCTTCCTGGTGTGGTTATTTCAGTTCTCAGAGGCCCGCCAGGTGAAAATTGGCTTTCACTGTATCATCATCATCATGGGACACAGATGGGGGAAAACAGCTTCCATCCGCCCCCCTCCCTCGTAATACTAGGGGCATTTCCTGACTGTCACTGTTTTGAGGTGGGATTTAATCACATACCAGCACATTAAGTGTGTGCATTTACAGTTGATGGAGAAGTCTTGCAAAGCAAACCTACTTTCCCCCAGCAGATCATAATTTCTGCAAAAAGGAGAGTGATGGGAAAATCCACTTGAAAGTGTGGGTAACACTTACTGTGACACAATGTTGTCTAACCTCCTGGCAAATAGCCACAGTAATCTAATCTCCCTGTAATTTATTTATTTAACAAAATTAATATACCACTTGAATGTAAGACCTCTAAGTGATTTACAACAACAAACCATTAAAATTATCAATAAAAGCAGGAAATTAAAACATTTTAAACAATTAAAATAGCAAAAAGATTAAAACAGATCAAATCTATGTGTCTGGACAGACCTGTCTAAACAGAAAAGTTTTAAGCAGGTACCACAAGGAATACAGCATGAGTAGGCAGAGAGTTCCAAATAGCAGGTGCTGGCCCGCTAAAAGAATGATTTCTTACAAGGGCAGAACAGCTATTATGGATTAATGCTCAATAAACAGGTATTCTGGAAGCAGTCTAGAACTCCAAATGGGGTCATCAAATGAAACTGGTTAGTAAGAGACTCAGGAGAGAAAAAATAAAGTGCTTCTTCGCACAGCGCATAATGAAACTATGGAATTCACTCTCTCACAAGATGCAGTGATGGCCACCAACTCAGATGGCTTTTTAAAAAGATTATACAAATTCTTGGAGGAGAATAAGGCTAATATGGGCTACTACTAGTCATGATGGCCGTCTATGAGTATCGGAGGCAATCTACTGCAGGGTACTCATCACTGGGGAGACTATCAGGAGACGGCCATTGCCCTCACATCCTGCTTATGGGCTTCCCAGAGGCATCTAGTCAGCCACTGTGGGAGCAGAATGGTGGCTAGAGAGACCCTCAGTCTGATCCAGCTGCTGCAGCGCTCTTCTGGTGTGCTTTGTGTGACTGAGCTTGGGTTTCTCGGTGAGGAGGGAATGGGATTCTGCACATGTTCTGGGAGACGCTGGGCCCTGCCAGACTTCCTTTTTATTGCCCATTCATCATGATTTGTGCTCTTGATTGACTAGGGCAGTCACACGTGATCCTGATTTCCATGTGATTTGTACCGACAAAGGTTTTGGGGCAGACACACTGCCTTATTTCCAGTCAGTGCTGAAATCCCATAACTTTTTATATTACCACTGGTCTGTTTTATTTTTGTTCTGATGACGATTTATTATTATTATTATTATTATTATTATTATTATCTGCCCTTCCCCAGAAGATCCCAGGGCAAGTCACAATATAAAATACAATATTAAAAACAGTTTAAAACAAATTACAATCACAGTTCAAGAGGGACCTAAAAGTACATCTCTCCACAACTTAGGGGCTGCCACTGAGGATGCTTCTCCCAGGCCGCAGCCGCTCTCGAATGTCTGAGAGCTGAGAAACTACCAAGAGGGCCCCTTGGCTGATCTCAACACCCGAGATGGTCTGTAGGGAAGCAGGCGGTCTTTCAGATATTTGGGGACTAAGTCATTTTGGTTTTAAACCTTAATGTGACCACTTTGAATTGGGCCTGGAAAAGATCTGGCAACCAGTGCAGCTGTTTTAAAATGGGCTTATATGAGATCTGAAGGGAACCCCAGCCAATAATGCTGCATTTTGGACCAGCTGAAGTTTCTGAGTCATCTTCAAGGGCAGCCCCACGTAGAGGGCATTGAAAAAGTCCAGTCTGGAAACACAGTGGCCAAGACACGTCGGTCCAAAAGGGCCGTAGCTGGTGAACCAGAAGGAGCTGGAGGAAGGCCCTCTGAGCCACTGAGGCCACCTGAGCCTCCCGTGACTGTGCTGGATCCAGGACCACCTCCCGGTTATGGACCTGCTCCTTCCACAGAAGCGCAACCCCATCCAGGACAGGCTGTCTCCCCACCACCCAGACTTGAGAACTCAGGACACATGACAGCTCTGTCTTTTCTGAATTCCACCTCAGTATTTGTTGCACTACAGCCCCTTTGGGCAGCAGTAATGTGGCCGCATGGGGGAAGCATCACAGACCAATGAATAAAGCAGTAAATCCACCACGAACGCACTATTACTGTGTCAAAAACATGTTGGAGACTACGCCTGCAATAAAACACCCGTCTCTTTTCATTATTACTTTGAGCTATGCTTCTGGAACTGGGCCCCCATGAGCCTGGCCTGAATTCAGCCTGGCCAAGGGCTCTTTCCCTTTCACCTGGCTGGTGGTTGCCCAAACAGCAGGGGTCCCACCCACCCCATCAAGAATGATTCCCTGCCCCTGATACTCACCCGCTGTGTAGGTCATAAAGAGCCCCATCCAGAGGCAGAGAATAAAGAGATTCACCCCCATTCTCCCATCATTGGGCCTCATGGGTTGGGGGCACCACTGGCCACTGGTAAAGGTGAGGGCAAATGCCAAGGTATGTTTCATGCAGAGGGCGAGCAAAGGCTTCCTCCTCCGGTCAGCACCAAAGCTGGATTGAAGCACAGAGTTCCAGGGAGAGACTTCTAGAGGGAGGAGGGAGAGGGAGGAGGAGGTGCCCAGCAATGCCATCCCTCAAGATGATGCTGATAAGAGTGGGGATCTGTCACCTTCAGGGAGGGGCACTGGGCCAAGGTATCTCATGGAGGGACCCTCCTGGGAAGCAGTGGACTGGCCAGGCATGGGGGGGGCTCTTGGCCAAGTGAAACGGGGGGGGGCACTCAGGGGTGCCGGGAAGGAGGGGGACAGTTGATCCTGGAAGGCATGTGCCAAGTGTGGTGCTCAGCCCGCCCAGGGTAAATAACGTTGACAAAGCACCTTCGGCAAATATTTGCAGGGGGAAAGTGGTGAGCCAGGCTGGACACCTCCCTACAGCTGAGAGAGAGAGAGAGAATGAGAAAAAGAAAATCAGGACATGGGGAGACTGAGGAGAGAGAAAGGGGGGGGGAGATTAGAGAGACAATGCAATGATGCAATGACCACAAAAATCCGGCTATAAATTTTGGGTGGGCCACTTTTGTCTGTCTGGTTTCAGAAGTCTGAGAATAAATGACCTTCCGTGTCAGGCCAGTCTGATGCTTGCTGGAGCTCTAGTGCTTGCTTGGTCTGCAGGACCTCCTGGAGGCCTTTCTGCATGAGACCCTCCAGGTTCACCTTTCACAATAACCGTGCCCAAGTGGCACTTCAGTAAGCATCATATGCAGGTGGCAGCCTACTTTGCTGCTGATTGCCATTCTGTTGTCATTATCGTCGTCATCATCCTCATCCTCATCCTCATTATTACATCCTGCCCTTTCTCCCAGTAGCAGCCCAGGGCAGGAAACAAAAGTGCTAAAAGCAAGAGTGCGGCAGGAAAGATCCAGCACTCAAGATGGTTCCCAGGCTTATACACTGTGGGTCCCAATGTGTGCCATCTGGGGATCCACTTTCTTGTGAGACTTTGGGGAGATTTGTGTGTGTTTGGGCCCTGGGTGAGAGCCAGAGTGGATGGATGGAGTCCTGCATGGGAGCCAGGAGGTTGAGAGACGTTGAGTGGGGAAGTGTGAAGGAATTTGTGTCTGTATTTATTAATTAATAATTTGTATTATGTATGTATTCTTTGTATTATGGTTTTATTGTGCATTTTGATGATGCTTGTAGTTGTTTTACTTTTCTATACACCACTTAGAGATCTTTTTATGTGGTATAGAAATAAAAGCACTCTAAAACATCATAAAAACAGACTTTAAAATATATTACAACAAAACATCCTTAAAAACATATTAAAACAAAACATGTTTAAAATATTTTTTTAAAAAACTTTAAAAATGTATTTTTTAAAAAAAGCAATTCCAACACAGACACAGACCTGGATAAGGTCTCTATTTAAAAGGGTTGTTGAAAGAGGAAGATCTTCAGTATGCGCCAAAAAAGTAACGCTACACTAAAGGTCCGCTTCCTATGTTGTGTGGAACGGATCTCCTAATAAGCGTTTGACAAGGTACCTCACCAAAGACTTCTGAGGAAGCTTAGCAGTCATGGAATAAGAGGAGAGGTCCTCTTGTGGATAAGGAATTGGTTAAGAAGCAGAAAGCAGAAAGCAGGAATAAATGGAGGGCTGTAGAAAGTGGAGTCCCTCAAGGATCGGTATTGGGACCTGTACTTTTCAACTTGTTCATTAATGACCTAGAATTAGGAGTGAGCTGTGAAGTGGCCAAGTTTGCTGATGACACTAAGTGAATGGGCGGAAAAATGGCAAATGCAATTCAATATAAACAAGTGTAAAATTATGCATATTGGAGCAAAAACTCTTAATTTCACATATACATTCATGCAGTCTGAACTGGCGGTGACCGACCAGGAGAGAGACCTCAGGGTTGTAGTGGACAGCACGATGAAAATGTCGACCCAGTGTGCGGCAGCTGTGTAAATGGCAAATTCCATGCTAGGGATAATTAGGAAAGGTATTGAAAATAAAACAGCCGATATCATAATGCCGTTGTATAAATCTATGGTGCGGCCGCATTTGGAATACTGTGTACAGTTCTGGTTGCCTCATCTCAAAAAGGATATTATAGAGTTGGAAAAGGTTCAGAAGAGGGCAACCAGAATGATCAGGGGGATGGAGCGACTCCCTTACGAGGAAAGGTTGCAGCATTTGGGGCTTTTTAGTTTAGAGAAAAGGCGGGTCAGAGGAGACATGATAGAAGTGTATAAAATTATGCATGGCATTGAGAAAGTGGATAGAGAAAAGTTCTTCTCCCTCTCTCATAATACTAGAACTCGTGGACATTCAAAGAAGCTGAATGTTGGAAGATTCAGGACAGACAAAAGGAAGTACTTCTTTACTCAGCGCATAGTTAAACTATGGAATTTGCTCCCACAAGATGCAGTAATGGCCACCAGCTTGGATGGCTTTAAAAGAAGATTAGACAAATTCATGGAGGACAGGGCTATCAATGGCTACTAGCCATGATGGCTGTGCTGTGACACCCTAGTCAGAGGCAGCATGCTTCTGAAAACCAGTTGCCGGAAGCCTCAGGAGAGGAGAGTGTTCTTGCACTCGGGTCCTGCTTGCGGGCTTCCCCCAGGCCCCTGGTTGGCCCCTGTGAGAACAGGATGCTGGACTAGATGGGCCACTGGCCTGATCCAGCAGGCTCTTCTTATGTTCTTATGGGATCTGCAGGAGGCCCTCATCTGCAGAACACAGTGATCGATTGGGAGTATAAGGGGTGATGCAATCTTTCAGATATCCTGGTCCCAAGCTGCATAGGGCTTTGTACACCAAAACCAGAACTGTGAACTCAGCTAATGGGCAGCCAGTGCAATTCTTTCAGCAGTGGGGTGACATGTTGGCGATGTTCCTGCCCCAGGGTAAGCTTCATGTAAGCTTCCTCCTTTCCTATGAAAGTTGCCCCATGCAAGTGCTCCAGATCTGTAAAAAGTTTAGAGAGAACAATCGGTGCCCGTACCACTGGGCACCTGAAGTGTGTGTGTGAGAGAGAGAGAGAAACAGCCTACGGATTTGCTCACAGTATGCATGTTTTGTGAGAATGCTGGGGTGAGTGGGTGGGGAGGAGAGAGATGTGGTCCCAGGGACCGTCGTCTCTCTCCACACAGGTTGTTTAACTGTGTACCTGTAATTGGGGGAAGTGTATAAATAATGGTGCACATTGTGTGTATATCAGCAACTCCATAATCCTGTCTGATTACGTTTCTGGAGCCCCAGGAAAGGCAAAAGAAAGCAATCTCTGAGCTCATTGCAAATATACCCCTCATGCCTGTTTGCACTGGAGGGAAAGCAAGGCTTGTGTGCAGCACTCAATGGGGTACAGAGCCATGGGGCATGACCTCTGCTGTCGGCTTGCCTGTGTCTGCAGCAAGTATGTGTTTGGCTCCACTGTATCACTTCCTGACAAATCCAGATTGACGTCAGGCAGTCCCCATTTGGGCTCATTGACCTGCCCTGAAGTGGGGTGTGTTACCTGCCCAGGTGCTGCTCAGCCCCTTACAGGTGAAAGACTGTGTGTGAGCAGAGCGCCAACGGACCCAGGAAGCTGTGTATCTCCTAGGAGCAGCCACAAAACAAGGGCTATAAATAGCACTCCTCCTTGGATTCCTCGCTTGACTCACCACCTCTTAGCAACGCCCCCACCTCTTGGCCATGACTCGGCCTAGGCCTCCTCACCCTCCTCCTCCTCCTTGTCCTCCTGGCAGCTCCACGACCTTTGCCCACCTTCGTTTGGGGGCTCCAAACTGTAGCCTTGGAACTAAAGAAAAGGGGGGCCGCGGGGCTGCTGCAGTCCAGTGGAGCAGAGGAGAAGGGCTTCCCGCCTCCTGATGTAACCACACACATAGACATCCACCCACAGGACCATGCACTAATGGTGACTTTACTCAAGCATCTTAATGTCACTTACAATCTTTATAATCATCATCATGATAAACAAATCGCCTGTCCTGGGTCTCCAGCCAGCCACCTTCACTGGATGACCTCAGCCAGTACCAGCAGAAAGACTCTTCTCCATCCGCCTTCACTACACCAGGTGTAATTTTGGATATCTCCATCATGTCTCCCCTTACTCAATCTTTTTTCTAAACAAAAATAAATACAGTGCTGCCTACAGCCCTTCCTCCTAGGGGAGTCGCTCCAGCCCCTTGATCATGTTGGTTGCCCTTTTCTGATCCTGTTCCAGCTCTGTGATATCCTTTCTGAGGTATGACAACCAGAACTGTACACAACCCTTCAGTGCAGTTGCACAATAGAATCATAGAATAGTAGAGTTGAAAGGGGCCTATGAGGCCATCCAGTCCAACCCCCTGTGCAATGCAGGAATGCAAATCAAAGCATTCCCGACAGATGGCTGTCCAGCTGCCTCGTGAAGGCCTCCAGTGTCGGAGAGCCCACTACCTCTCTAGGTCATGGGTTCCATTGGCATATGACTCTAACAGTTAGGAAGTTTTTTCTGATGTCCAGTCAAAATCTGGCTCCCTGCAACTTGAGCCCGTTATTCCGTGTCCTGCACTCTGGGACGATCGAGAAGAGATCCCGGCCCTCCTCTGTGTGACCACCTTTCATGTACTTGAAGAGTGCTATTATATCTCCCCTCAGTCTTCTCAGATCTGCATAAAAGAATTATGATGGGGAAGTTTTATTTTCAGGCCCTTTCCTAGTGATCTCTAACATGGAATTTGCTTTTTGCACAACTGTTGCACACTGGTCTCATTTGCATGGCTATTTATTTATTTATATTGCACCTTTCTTCCCAGGAGCTCAAGGTGGCATGTGTTTTTCCCCTCCCCCTTTTATCCTTACAACAACCCTGTGAGGTAGCTATGCCTAAAAGACAGTGCCTGGCCCAAGGTCACCCAATGAGCTATATGGCTAAGTGATCCTAGTTCAGTACTCTAACCACTATACCACACTGGCTTAGCGTGAACGAGCATGAGAAATTTGTGGCCACTTTGGTCTTGCTGCCGCAGTGCTACTGTAAGCTAAGCTACAGTTCAGCTTAGCGTTACGTCCAAGCCCAGGCTCATGGTTTTTCCCAAAACCACACGTGGGAAGCCAAGAGCCTTCATGGTTTGTTTGGAGCAAAGCAAACCACAAGCCCAGGCTCAACCATAATGCTAAGCCAAGCCACGGCTGAGCTCCTGGTAGTGTGGCAGGAGCCACATGGGCGTGAATTCCTCCTTGTGCACACAGCCTCGCTCCTGCTAAGCCACTCTTGGGATGGTTAGCGATAGGCATGAACCAGACAGCCACTGAGCTCTCCCCATGATCTCAAGACTGCTTTGCTGCCATCTGAGATCCCATCAGTAATGTCAGGAATTTTATTATTTTGCCCCCATGTGCATCAATCAACACTTTCTCACATGAAACTGCCATCGCCACTCTGTTGTCCACTCACCCAGTTTGTGAAGAGATACTTTGGAAGTTCTTTGCAGCTTTGGCTAAATAATTTAGAGTGATTTGCAAACGTGGCTTTACTGGGGACAGATATCAGATCAGGGGCTGCCCCAGGTACACAAGGACAGCTGGAGCCTTTGGGGACAATTTGGAGGGCAGAAGAACTGAGGCACATGAACAAGTGTAAATTCGTACCCTGCTGGAGGGTGGTCTTTGCTAGGAGCATGATGGGAAGGGGAGGCCAGGACTGCTGGGCCAGGAGAAAAGTATCTCGGGTGATCCTGCTGGAAGAGGGATCCAGAGGCTATGGTTGTGCCATGAGGCACAGCTCACCAGCTCGCAGAGCTTGGAAAAGTTACTTTTTTGAACTACAACTCCCATCAGCCCCAGCCAGCATGGCCACTGGATTGGGCTGATGGGAGTTGTAGTTCAAAAAAGTAACTTTTCCAAGCTCTGATCCAGCTGCCACCCAGGCCAGGGTCCCAAACACAGCCCATCGTGGGCCAAGAATTGGATTCGTGCATTGAGCAGGGGGTTGGACTTGATGGCCTTATAGGCCCCTTCCAACTCTATTATTCTATGATTCTATGATTCTAAGAGCAAAGACATGCCAGGTGGTTGCCTGCAGGGCCAATTGCTGGATGTCACCTGGCAAATTCTCCACCGAGAGTATCTGGATTAAAATTAATGGGGCAAGTAATAAAAGGAGTGTGGTGCTTGGAGTCTACTACTGACCACCCAATCAAGGAGAAGACGAAAATGTAGCTTTTGAAAAGCAAATTGCCAATGTTTCGAGGAGGCATGATGTAGTAGTAATGGGGGATTTCAATTATCCCGATATCTGTTGGGAGACAAACTCTGCCAAACACGGCCCCTCCAAGAAATTTCTGACTTGTGTTGCAGATAACTTTCTCCTACAGAAAGTGGAGGAAGCAACCAGAGGATCAGCTATCCTGGACTTGATTCTAACCAATAGAGATGATTTGGTGGATGAAGTGGCAGTTACGGGAACTCTGGGGGAAAGTGACCACACCATACCTGAATTCCTGATTTTAACAGAAGCAAAAGCTGAGAGTAGCCATACGTGCACCCTGGACTTCAGGAAAGCTGATTTCAATAAACTCAGAACAATTGTAAGTATGGTTCCATGGCAAGTCACCCTAATGAGAAAAGGAGTCCAAGATGGGTGGAAGTTTCTGAAAGAGAAATTCTAACGGCACAATGGCAAACAATTCCATCAAGGAAAAAAGGGGGAAGCCAGCAGAAGAAGCCAATGTGGCTTCACATACAGCTTAGAGATGATCTGAAAACAAAAAAGGACACATACATGAAGTGGAAAGAAGGCCAGGTCACAATGGAAGAGTACAAACAGGTATCACGGAATTGCAGGGATGGCATCAGGAAGGCTAAAGCTGAGAATGAGCTGAGGTTAGGGAGAGATGCCAAAAGCAACAAAAAAGCTTTCTTCAGGTATGTCCACAGTAAAAGACAGAGAAAAGAAACGGTGGCACAGCTACTCAATGAGGATGGCAAAATGATAACAGGTGACAAAGAAAAGGCAGAAGTGCTCAATTCCTACTTTGGCTCAGTCTTCTCCCAAAAAACGGTCTATAACTGTCCCAGGAAACATGAAGTAGAAGGGGCAGGATTGGAGCTTGAGATTGATAGACAAATAGCTAATACCATGGAAGACAGAAAGAAAATTCAAAGGGACCTTGATAGGCTGGAGCATTGGGCTGAAAACAACAGAATGAAATTCAACAGGGATAAATGCAAAGTTCTACACTTAGGGGAAAAAAACCAAATGCACAGTTATAAGATGGGGGATACTTGGCTCAGCAGTACGACATGTGAGAAGTATCTTGGAATTGTTGTTGATCACAAGCTGAATATGAGCCAACAGTGTGATGTGGCTGCAAAAAAGGCAAATGCTATATTAGCCTGCATTAACAGAAGTATAGTTTCCAAATGAAGTACTAGTTCCCCTCTATTCAGCACTGGTTAGGCCTCATCTTGAATACTGTGTCCAGTTCTGGACTCTGCACTTCAAGAAGGATGCAGACAAACTGGAACAGGTTCAGAGGAGGGCAACAAGGATGATCAGGGGACTGGAAACAAAGCCCTATGAGGAGAGACTGAAAGAACTGGGTATGTCTAGCCTGGAGAAGAGAAGACTGAGGGGAGATATGATAGCACTCTTCAAATACTTGAAAGGTTGTCACATAGAGTAGGGCCGGGATCTCTTCTCAATCGTCCCAGAGTGTAGGACACAGAATAATGGGCTCAAGTTGCAGGAAGCCAGATTTCGACTGGACATCAGGAAAAACTTCCTAACTGTTAGAGCCATACGACAATGGAACCAATGACCTAGAGAGGTAGTGGGCTCTCTGACACTGGAGGCCTTCAAGAGGCAGCTGGACAGCCATCTGTCGGGAATGCTTTGATTTGCATTCCTGCATTGAGCAGGGGGTTGGAGTTGATGGCCTTATAGGCCCCTTCCAACTCTACTATTCTGTGATTCTATGAATGCTACATGGCTAACCACACACTTCATGATGTGTGTAACTGAGCCAAGATCAGCATTGAGCAGGGGGTTGGACTTGATGGCCTTATAGGCCCCTTCCAACTCTACTATTCTATGATTCTATGAAATTCAGCATAATCAAAGCTTGATAAAAGATAACCAGGGCAGGGGCAGCATTTTTAATAACAATGGAGGACAGAAAGCAGGATTCTGCCCAGACTAGTCACAGAAAGGTAGAGATCCCTCTTTAAAGATCGGAGCAGCAACGCAGGATGCGAAGGGCACTGGGAAATCTGAGCGCTGTAACTGTAACCAAGGCGTTATCATACATTCCCCTCCCAAGATAAGATTCTGAACAGGTTTTACTTGACTCCAAATTGTTTATTTAAGCCTGTTCTGATTTGTCACCATCAGCTGCACAGAGTGAGGCAAGGAGGATCTATTTAGGGAAAACCGTGTACCAATGTCAGGTGTAAAAATTTAGGTTCATTGGTGTTTGTTCTGCAAGTTTATCTGAGAGATTACAGACAAGGGTCGGGGGGGGGGAAGGGAGCCTGCCCTTCTCCACTTGCCTCCCCGCACAAGTGCACAAGCACACACACACTCACCTTGTCATCCTCACACTCTTCGGCCGCTTTTCTCCCAGAGAAAGTCTTGTCTATGCCTCCTGACCCCAGCTCTTAGCTTCATGATCATTATTATTAATAGCACCAACAAGAGTGTTTTACCAGATAATTTTCAAGTACTTAATGTATCTCAGTTACCTGTACAACAATCCTGTATGGTAGGCTGGTGTTCTTACCCCTACACTGCAGGCAGAACTCTGAGCCTGAGAGGGAGGAGTGTGGGGTGTGTCAGGCCTCCTCAGGCTTTAAAAGAGGGTTCAACACATTTGTGGAGGAAAAGGCTATCCATGGCTGCTAACCCTGACAGTTATGTTCTGCCTCCACTTTTAGAAACACGCTTCTGAATTCCGGTTGCTGGAAACCGCAGGAGAGGAGAGCGCTGCTGTTACGCCCAGGGCCCTGCTTGCTTTGGGGCTTCTGATTGGCCCCACGGGACCTCTTTGGCCTGTCCCAGCTGCAGGGCTCTTGTGATGTGCTTATAAGTTTGTGGCCAGATCAGATTTTGAACCCGGGGGGGGGGCTTCCTGATGAATTTCTTGGGCCCCTTGAAGGACCCAGGAGCTACATCACAGACTGACCCCATAGTAATTCAGAGAGCCCCACGGGCAGAGGTTGCCACAGCAACATGTAAGCCACCCCCTGGCTTGCCTTTACAACACGGAAGCCTGAAGCCTCTGCCCAGGGGGATCCGACCCCCCAAACCCTCAGATTTTGTGGGAGTGTAGAAGGCAGCAGCCTGCTGAACATTCCAGAGTCTTGCTCTCCTGCCCAGCCCTGAAAGACACGAGTTGGCCCTCGAATTTATTACTTCCACTCTCCCAGCGGCAGACCTATAAATCTGTGCAATTGTGTAGAACAAATAAACCAGGGTTGGTCGCCCCACCTGGGCCGGGCATGGCTGAGGTAACGAAATGGGGCTGCCTGGGACCTCCCCGGGGAGAGGAGGGGGCCAGCTGGTCCCCCCAGGGCGGCGGGGGACTTAAATCATTGGGGGTGAGCAGCAGCCAGAGCCCCGGAGGTACCGCGTGAGGTCACAGGCCCCTGGATTGTTTAAGCAAGGTCGGAGGTGGATTTCATGAGCTTGGAGGGAGGGGGGGGCTCCAGGGTCCCCCATGGGGGCACAGGGGTGCAAGACACCAAGGCCCCCTTCAAAGTGATTTACCCATTGGGGGTAGAGGAAGGGAAGAAGGGGAGCTCAGGACAGGCGTGGCAGTGGGCCCCAGGCCTCTCATGGGGGTGGGGGAGAGCAGGACTCCTGGGTTCTCTAGGAATTTGGTGAGGGAGGGGCAGGAGCAGGGAGTGGCCCTGAGGTGAGGCTGGCAGTTTCGATTCCCGTGTTGCTGAGTCATCCCGTGACCTCTGGTCGTGACCTTTTTCCTCATGGCACCTGGCAACAGGCATCCCACTTGCACACACACAGCAGCGCGGGTGTGTATGTTTGCTTCCCCTCCCTCCGCTGTCGCAGAATCCCTTGGCATGGCCTGGCATGGCCTGGCACAGGCAGCAGAAAGCCATCACGGTGCACAGCAGCCCACAGCAAAGTGAACTGGCGCCACTTGTGATCAGCTTGTAAAAGATTTGTGGGGGCCAGGATGCGGGGAAGGTGGAGGGCAGAGGGTGAGGAGCGCCCCAACATCAGAGCAGCTTTTGCAAAGCTGGTGCCCTCCAGACATTTTGGACCACAACTCCCATCAGCCCCATCCAGCACATCTAGAGGGCACCAGGTTGGCAAAAGCTCCGTGCTAGAGGCGAACCTGTCTTTTGTTTCAGAGCTTTGCAAGGGTGAAGAGTTTCAGAGTTTATGGGACTCCTGCCAGTGGATCAGGGGGAAGTCAGTATTTATTCTTCACTTAATAGTTTCAATCCCAGAGTGTGGAAGAAAACAGGATAAACAGAAAAATATACAAAAGATACATTTTTGTCAGTAAACCAACTGACAATTCTGTCAGAAGGCTGGTGAACACAGTCACAACAAGGACAACAAAGTAAAATTTCCAGCTTAATCTAAATAAAGCAAACGCGGGACATTCAAACAGATTGACAATGGAAGTGGACTGCCTTCAAGTCGATTCCAACTTATGGTGACCCTATGAACAGGGTTTTCATGGTAAGCGGAATTCAGAGGTGGTTTACCATTGCCTCCCTCTGAGGCTGAGAGGCAGTGAGTGGCCCAAGGTCACCCAGTGAGCTTCATGGCTGGGTGGGGATTCGAACCCTGGTCTCCCAGGTCGTAGTCCAACACTCTAACCACTACGCCACACTGGCTTTCTCAAACAGATTAAGCCATCTTTAATTAGCATTTTAAAACAGCATTTTTCAGACCACATTCATGGACTTCAGTTTCATGTGCTGCTCCATTCTCATTGTGAGAAAATAATTAAAGGAAGGAGAGCTGCCATAGGAAGGAGGATCTCCCACCCCCCAAATCACCCACAGCAGCCCACCAGGGGAGGGGGAGGGCCACTACTTTTCTTCTAGAACAGAAGTGTATTATATTACACAGGCAATGCATACAGGATCCCCAGACTGACAGTAACTACCAAATAGCTGCGTTATGTGATCCTCCCCCAAAACAGGCACTCTCTGGGGCTACCCAACCCTCCCCACATCTCTCTCCCTCCCCCGCAACAGCAGTTTGTTCAGTTACTCAGATCATGTATATCCAGCCCTTTCTCATAAAGATAGTTTACACAACAAAGTTCAATAAAGCACAGCATACAATGAAAATGAAAGAGGAACATTCCAAGCTGCCAAGTCAGACCACGGGTCTGACTAGCTACGCTCAGCACTGGCTGGCAGCAGCTCTTCAGGCAGTAGTCTCTTTCAGCCCTACCTGGAGATGCCACTGGAGATTGAAGTGGGACTTCTGCATGCAAGGCAGGGGCTCTGCCCCACTGAGCAATGGCTCTTCCGCCTGGCTGTACCAACCAGCCAAAATGGTATTAAAGCAGCAGACTAAAATCTAACATTTAGGAGTTACCAAAGGCCAAAATGTCCTCCTTGACCTGGTTCCCCCCGCCTCCGCCTCTGTTTGGCCAGCAGTGGCCAGAAGGGGATTATTATCATAATCATTCATTCATTCATTCATTCATTCATTCATTCATTCATTCATTCATTTATTTATTTATTTAATTTGTATCCCGTCCTTCCTCCCAGCAGGAGCCCAGGGCAGCAAACAAAGCGCTAAAAACACTTTAAAACACCATAAAAACAGATCTTAAAATACATTAAAACAAAACAGTGTTAAATTTAAAAAAAAACTTTAAAAAAGGGTTAAAAACATTATTAAAAAACGTATTAAGAAATTCTAACACAGATGCAGACTGGGATAGGTCTCATCCTAAAAGGCTTGTTGAAAGAGGAAAGTCTTCAAAAGGCGCCGGAAAGATAGCAGAGATGGCGCCTGCCTAATATTAAAAGGGTCCTTCCTCCCAAAGGAGACATAAGGGATAAGGCAAACCACCTAAAACAGTTCCAGTACAGATGAAAGATCTCTGCTTAAAGGCTTGCTAAAAGAGAGCACCAGTGGCTGCCCCCACATCCGGAAGGGCTAGGCTGGGCAGAGGAGGCAGGCTCTCCATCCCTCTCCTTCTGTTGTGCTGTAGCCAGGCCTGCAGGGTTTCCATGGTGCCCATTGTCGGAATTTCTCTATTGAGTTGCATAGCGCTGCAGAATGGAGAGTATTGAGCGAGCTTAGTGTGTGTGTGTGTGTGTGTGTGTGAATCTTTGCTAAGATTCTACCTTCCCTGGAAATTAGTCAGGCAGAGACTTTAAGCTTTAAAATAAGAAACAACTACTTTATTCTGGAAGTACATGCTTGATAGGAAAGAGTCCTATATCTAGCTAACTGGCTATGCTGGAGCAGCCTGCACTGGTCCCAGTGCTGGCCCTCATCCTGGTTGAGAGGAGAGACAAAGAGAAGATGTCTGCTCCCCTCTCAAAAGAGAACACAGAGAAAGGTGGGAAGGAATTGGGATCAACATGCCTTTGCTTATCAGCCTAGCAGGAAGGGGAGAGACGGCAGAGGATCAAAGGGATAGGTATAGCCTCAACCAGCAAGAGGTCTAGCTCCCTAGCTACCCTTATTAACCCCACGCAGCCTCAACCCACAAAGTTGGAGTTGAACCTCATACATTCCAACACCCATCCCATCAGTCTCATGCACCCCAGACCTTCCCCATGCGCAACGTCTGTGTTTCCCCGATTTATCTTTGTGCCTCTTTATACTCCTCCTGAGCATAAAAGGAATGGTGGCATGTGGATAACTGAAAAAAGGACTGACAGAATGTCGGTACAAATGTGCATATTCCAGTAAGGAAGCGGAATGAGAAAATTATTTATCCAAAGTTTACCAACAGAGTTTGCATTAAGCAGCGAATGAATGGCAAGGCTGCAATATTATTACAGACATGTGCTGGATATTTTCATGTTTTTGTTTTCTTCATTTCTCTGTTGGTTTGTTTAAAATTGTTATTTGATATTTTTGAGAAAGGGGAAAGAGAATGGCCTGCTGCAAGGAGGCAGAGCCCTGAGTAAACTTCCAACATGGCTTGGCTTTGCCCACTGAAGGTGTGGCCATTCGGGGGCAGCGGGGTGGGTGGGAGCGCAGCATAGGAACAGAGGATGCTGCCTTATACAAGTCAGACTATTGATCCATCTAGCCCTGCCTTTCCCAACCAGTGTGCCTCCAGATGTTGTTGGACCACAATTCCCATCTTTCTTGACCATTGGCAATGCTGGCTGAGGCTGATGGGAGTTGTGGTCCAACAACATCTGGAGGCATACTGGTTGGGAAAGGCTGATCTAGCCCAATAATGTCCACACTGACTGGCAGCAGCTCTACAGAGTTTCAGGCAGGTAGCTCTTCCAGACCTACCTGGAGATGCCTTGGCGGGGGGGGGATTGACCCTGGGACCTCCTGCATGCAGAGCAGGTGCAACAGGGCCCAGTCAGGGAGGAAGGGCCTTTACCCTCCTTTCTTTCCCTCCCCCCCACATCCCTTATTCCTTATGTAATGCCACCTGGTTGGGGGGAGGGGGTTGTTTGAGGGGCTTGTAATTAGTTGCATTGAAGTTGACAGTTGTGTAAAAGATGCATGTTCTCAATTAGCTACAATGTGTGTGTTACCCTCTTAGAAGAAACAAAAATGTCCGTTACATCATATTGCAAATTTTATTTGGAAAATCAATAAAACATTAGATATAAAAAAAGGAAGGAAGGGTCACCTGCGTTGCACACAGAAGATCCCCAGCCTCGCCTGAGTTTGACCTGGGGGAGAGGTCACCAGAGGCCTGGACGCTCTGCCGGAAAAGGTCGCTCTCGCTCTCGCTCTCTTCCTTCCGGGCCCTTTGGAGAGGAGGATGACCCTGCTGGTGTTCATACATTTCTCTCTCTCCTTTATGATCTAAAAGTCACAAAACACTTAAAATCCATTACTCAGTCAACAGGCAAATATAATGCAACAATCGGAAACACAAACAGGAGTGTAAAGACAGCGAGATAAGCAGCAAAACTGCTGGCAGGACTAACAAAGGCCAGCCACTCCGGCAGCGGCCTTAGGCTGAGGGAGAGGGCCGCTCCACCTCGCGGGGGACTCTTTGCTCGGACTGGCAGCAGCTCTCCAAGCGGAAAGAGGCAGTTCCTGCTGCGCTCCCTTTACCGCGGAGCTGCCCAGGGATCGGCCCCGGGACCGGAAGGCACAGCGCCGCTCTGGCGCGCCTCGCGGCCCCTGCTCCAAAGCGGCCCTTCCCGCAGGTGCTGGCTGCGGCTGCAGGGGGTTGAGCTGCGGCGGGGCGGTCTGGGGCAGGGAGGCCGCTCCAGAGCAGAAGCCGCCAGGGGCGTCCCGTGTCCGGATTGCAACAGACTCCGCTAACCCGGGCTTGGCCCGCTTCAGTGCCTCCCAGTTCTCGAGTCCAGGCACAGCAAAGCGCTCCCGTGCCCGAACCCTCCCACATCACAAATATTTCATACGGAAATTCCGCGGAAAGCTTCCCACTTCCTCTTTACTGCCCAATATCACACCGCATTGAGCAGAAGAGCAGGCAGGGGCTCCTTCGAGCGGAGGGCGAACGGTTTGCGGCGTCTCCGCGCCGGATCACGCAACGCCAGCAAGGAGGACGAGGACGCGCCTCCCTCGCCCGCGCCGAGACCCGCCGCCACTCAACACCCGCGGCCCGGGGGAGGATGGGACGGGCCGGCCGCCTTCGCCAGCCATGCCAGAAGCAGAGGGGGTGACGTCCTTCTCTGACAGTGCCTGGGGACGCTGAGGGGGGAAACCCGCCCCTTCCGGACCAAGAGGGAGTGAAACTCCCCTGTCCCCAAGCTCAGCGGGAGAGAGGCTCTTTGTGGTGACTTGTGCAAGGGCGGGGAAGGCACCCTGCACATGCTCACACGCACTCTTTCCTGACACAGCCGAGCCTGAGCTCCGCCCAGCGCTGTCCACGCCCACGCTTTGTCAGAAGAAGACGCACACCCCTCTCCAACGTGCGGGCAAGCAGCCTGTCCCATTCCTTCGCTTCCTCGGGCTCTCCAAGCGTTTGCAGTGACTGAGATAAAGCAAAGGTCCTGGCACAAAAGGCCCTTGCAAGAAACTCAAACAAAGTGGAGGAGGGAGTCTGGTTGCCAAGAGACACCACACAACCGGCGCTCTTGTTGTTGTTATTATATATTTATTTGCTCCCCACCTTCCTCCATGGGCTCAGGGTGGCAAACACAGCTTTTATTTTTTCCCCATGACTGTTTCATCCTCACAACAACCCTGTGATGTGGGATAGGGTGAGAGAAAGAGAGTGGCTGACCCAGGGCTACTCAGTAAGCCTCACAGCCGCACAAGGATTTGAATCTGGATCCCTTCAGTCCTCTTCTGACTGGCCAATGAGAAGTTTTGTTGTGTGGAACTATCAGCACTTTCTGGGGGGATCCGTCTGCCAACCCCACCCTGCCCCTGCAGAGTTTGACCAGGGGTCCCTGGACATACATCCAGACCAGATTTTGATGCCAGTACTCCTTTCTGGAAGACGTGAAGTGTTTGTGTGCCTCTGAGCATGAGCAAAGTGCCTTGCTCTCACTCCTGACTAGGCATAGCTGTTTGCCCCCAAGCCTCATCCTCTGACCTGGAGTGGGAGTGGGGTCCTGGGGACTGGCTGGGGCTCCCCAGGAATGAGGCACTCCAAACATGCTCAGAGTCATCTTCTTGTTTGTTCCCATGTTCTAAGGCTTTGGGCCACTACCAGAAAGAGGTTCTGGGGCCCAATTCTGCCCTCAAGAAAAAGATTGAGACTGATTGTGCCCAGGCTGACAGCTGTGCCCTGCAGGAGGGGGAGAGAGTACCCTCTGCTGGCCCTGTGCGGGAAGGAGACAGATGGGGCAGGAAGTAGTGCCTGGATGCGGTGTGGGGATTTTTAAAGGGGGGAAGCACCTTTGGGGTTTCATTTCGGGCAACACCATGCCTGGAGTTAGAACAGCTTTGCACTCCCTTTTGCAAGACCAGGGGGAGGGGGCCCTTCTCAGCCTGGGGGCCTCATTTTCGCAGGTGGAATCTTCCAGGGGCCACAGGCCAGTGGCGGGAGGGAGCAATGGATGAGACTCTCTCAGCGGCACAGGCGGTGACATTCCAGGCACACAGAAGTGAGAGGCTCTTCTACCAGCCCCCCATCTCCATCCCGGCCAGCAAGAGATGTTATGTAAATTTGTATAAATGAGCAGATGTCAACGGTCTGAGATGTGTGTGGGCCAGTGCGTGCGTTTGCCTAAGTGGCAGGCTTTTACCCTGCATTTACCCTGAGTTCTGGAGTTGAGTCTGTTATGCATATGGAGAGTAACAGCCATCTGAGCTGCATGTGCCAGTGTGTGTATATATCGAAGAAGCAGGCTTTTACCCTGCATTAGGATCACTGAGGCTTAAGACTTAGTAAAATGAGAAAAGCTGCTTTATTTGTAGAAATACATAGAAGATAGAAAGGCATACCTAGTTCTAAGTAACTAAGTTGGAGGTGCAAGGCCCAGGTTTGGGAGTCGCCCTCATGGCTAGGAGAGAGAGCAGAGACAAAGGTGTCTCCTCTCTCTCGGACAGTCTGAAAAGAAGAGAGGAAAGGGAGGAAGGAGGAGGGGCAGGTAAGCTTCCCTTAAGAGCATCAGTCTAACAACAGAAGGAAGTCAGTCGGAGCATCACAGGTAAAGGTAGTCAGGCCTATCCATCTGGAGGACCCTGACTCTATCTCCCTTCTGGAGCACAAACAGAAGAACAAAACAGGAGTTGCTCTTGCCCTACTTCCAACAAAAGACACATCCCAGTCAGGCAAAAACAGTCGAGGAGGGGGTGGAGCAGGGGCACGGCCTGGGGAGTGTCCTGAGTGCCAGATAATGAGGCCTGGTGAATGACTGTGCCAAGGTATTGATAATCCTTGACAAGTTCAAGGTCCTCATTGTCAACTTTAAAGTTACATAGTTATAAAGTTGGAGTGCGGACCTCCGGCGCATGCCCTCCTAGGGGCATGGATGGAGGTGGCCGGCCTCGCATGTGCGCATGCGCATGCTCCTGGCTGACGGTGGAAGGCCCATCCCAGCTTCACCGCCAGCGAGCGGGCACCTACTTTTGGCGCACACCGGACCAGGTGCCGGGGGGCCCTTGGCGAGCCCCCAAATCTTGCGCTGATCGTGCGCATGAACGCAAGGCCAGCCACCCCCGTCCATGCCCCTGGGAGGGCGCGCGCCAGAGGGGCACCCAGCTGGAGAAGCAGGCCTGGGAACACCGGCGCGGCTCCCTCTCCCCGCCGACGCTGCTCCCGGTCTCGCCCGCCCACCTCCAAGGAGGAGTTGGCTGCTCCGACGCCAACCCGGAGCGCTTCTCGGCTCCTTTGCCGGGCAACGGCACGGGTGCCCTGCCCTGTGACGGGGCAGCTCTGGGTGTCACCCCCCTCATGGTGTCACCCAGGTGCAGTCCGCATCCCCCGCACCCTGCTAGTGACGCCCCTGTTTGCATGCATATACGTAATTAAAAACACAATTTAAAACGACAACACATGCATATAAAACCAGCTGAAACACCAGCTGCTCTCTCAGCAACACTTCCAGGCAAGGCAAATCAGTTCCCACATGCGATGCAGAGCTGCAAAACTCTCGTTCCTGGCAAACCTCGCCTTTAAATGAGGCCACAATCACAAGCAGCGGCACACATACACCAGGCGCAGCAACGGGAAGAGGTTGCAGGCGGGAGGGAGGTGGGCTTCGAGTCTCCTACCACCACCCAAACACACGAGGGTTTGCTCAAGTGGACGTTCAGTGCAGAAGCCCAGCAGCATGGGGGGGGGGGGGGAGAGACAGACATTGACACACTGCTGCCACCTCCTGGCCGTCGGCGGTACCGTCTGCAGAGACGCAGAGAGAAGGGAACGTGAGAACTGGCGGCGGCGGGGGGCGCTGTTGTTTGCACACGCGTGCATTGGGCGTGTCCAGGGGGTGGTGTCTATCCCGCAGCCATTAGGGGCCGAGCGAGCTCAGTGCGCGTCTTGCAGTCTCTCCGCCGCCCCGGCGGCTCTCCCTTGTAACCGGATCTCTCGCGCTCTTGCCGGATTCCAGACATTGCCGCCGGCCCAAAATACCCCAGCCTCCTCCTGGCCCTCCACCCCCCCTTCCTAGATCCGGCTCCGCAATCAGGATCCATCCCAGCCGGGCTGACGGGAGGGGGGGGAGGCGGAGCGAGACGACAGGCGCGGCCGGCGTGGCGCTGTCCACCCGGCGGAGGTGCTGGAGAGGGAGGGAAAGCCGGAACTCCTGGGGTCCTTTGGAGGAGATTGTCGGGGAGCTGGGGATTGGACGGGGGGCAGGCCCTGATGCCCCGAAGGAGAGGTACGGGGGCTCAAGGCAGCCTGGAAACCTTTCCCTGTCCCGGGCAGGTGCTTACTGACTCTTTGCACGCGCTCAGGGGCACGCCGCTTTTTCTCCGCTGCAGGGCCGGACGCTGCTTCTGATGCGAAGGCCTTGCCGAAAGAGGGGGGAGGGGCTGGAGGGGGCGCGGCCGTTGGATGGAGGGTCTAAAACGCCCGCATTTTTCCAGAAGAACCGAGTCTGTGCCCTGCGAGGGAGCGGCAGCCGCCCTCGGATGGGCCGCGTGCGACCTGGACACTCGTTTTCTAGAACACGTGCACACCTCGAGCTCTTCTTGGGGGGGGGCTCTCTCTGCCCCTCCCCCGCCGAGTCTTTCCGCCGGCGGCCTGGGGCTCCCCTCCTAAAGGCGCCTCTCGCGGCTCCTCCAGCCCAGTCTTCTCGAGGCCGCCGCTGCAAGAGGCCCGAGCCCGGCTCTGTGGGGAGTCTGGTCGTGTGAACCAGGTTTACCCCGCTCCCCACGCCCCCAATCTCTCCCTCTGCTGACCCACTTTCCAAAAATGAGGCTGAAGGCAACGGCGGGGGGAGCTCAGGGAAGGCTCACTGGGTGAATCCAGACTCGCCCCAATCCCGGCGAGTCCCGGGTCAGCCCTGCGCGCTTTGTGCTGCCTCCGCCTGCGCACGTCCGGCAACCTAAGCTGGGAACAGCGGCAGCGGAAGGTTAAACCCCCATTGGCCTCTCCCGAGACGGCTGGGAGAGATTCCCCGCCTGAACCCTGGGGAGCCATTGCTACCAGTCAGTGCAGACACTACTGAGCTAGGTGGGCGGGCAGCCGGGTGACGGCTGCGAGGAACACTGGGAGGGACCGGGCGGGTCAATTCGGGAGCAGCGGGGGGGATTGGGGGTCTCGGGGTGGCGCAGGGAGGCCGGATTCGGACCCGGCGGGCCGAACAGTTCTGGGAACTGGGAAGGGTCCCGCCGTCGGAAGCTGGGCTCCTGACATCCTCGCCGCTCGGTACCAGCGCCGCCCCCCGCGCAAGCCTGTTTCGCTCCATGGGGCCAGCTCAAGCCGAGTCGGGAGGAGCGCAGGCTCGGCTCCTTCCAACTCCCCAGCTCTGCCCTGCTCTTGCCTCGGGCGCTGCGGGCAGCCCCTGGAGGGTGTCCCGGCGGGGGGGGGGCTGATCCGGCCCGGGAAGGTCAAGCCCGCGGGGCTTGGGGGGCGGCAGGGGCAGCAGCTGCCCCCTGTCTGAGCCGCCTTGGCCTCGTGTCCCTCTCTCCGCCAGGCGAGGGCTTCCCTTCGAGGGAGGGAGCAGGCTCGCGAGATCTGCCTGCCGCCGCCGCCGCCGCCGCCTGGAGAGGGAGGCTGGGCCGGGCCAGGCAGGCTGGGCTAGTTCGGGGGGAGGGGGCGCCGCCGCCCCTGCTCCTCTCGCGCCGCCAGCTCGGAGTCTGCAGACGCAGCGCAGGCAGCAGCAGAAGCGGCGCGGCCGCCAAGGGGCCCCTTCCTCCTCCTCGGCCCAGGTAACGGGGAGCCCCGGGCAGGTGGAGGCCCCTCCCGGCGCCCCAGGTTCGGAGAGGGGCCGGGGGGAGTCGGTGAGGCGCGAAGGCCCCCTTTGCCGATGGGGCCGCCTGGACTGTCCTGAAGGGGGGCTCTCCTCCCCCTCGGCTTTGCTGACGCAGCCGGCGAAACCTCGCAGCCCCCTCCCCGCCCCCCCTCGAGTACCCCCAGTCTCGGGCTGGGCTGGAAGCATGGGGAAGGGTCGGGAAGTCCAATCTCCCCCCCGCCCGGCGAAGCATGGCTGCTGCGGCGCCCCCATAACCAGCTGGCACGTGCCGGGAACGCGGGCGGGCGGGCGGGCGAGCGGGGGGGGGGCAGTGCGAGGTTCGGAGGCTCCCCCGCCGGGTCGCTCTTTCCCGAGGCCGAATCCAGCTCTGCCCTCCCGCTCCCGGCGATGCTCCTCCGGCCCCAGCACGCGGCCCCTCGCCCCCCATCTTTCCCGAGTCATCCTCCCCACCCCCACCCCCACCCCTTCTCTGGCCCCACTTCACCCCCTTTCCCTCTCTTCCCGCCCCCCCCGGCCCTGCCCGCAGCTCGGGGTCGCCCTCGGGCCCCCTGCAGGCGTCCTCCCTGGTCTTCTAGGCGGCGAGGAGGGCGGGAAGTTTCCAAAGTCAGGTAAGGTTCCCCCTTAGAGAAAACGCATCTGAGAGCGTGCAGAGCGCCCTCCCCGCATCGCTGAGTCGTCGCGACCCTGCCCCCCGTAGGATGTGGAGTTGGGCAGGGCGGCTGGCTGCAGCCGGGAGTGGGAGGGTGGCGGGGGCTGCAAACCCTGATGGGAAGTCCCGCGGGAGGGGGTGAGATCATGGCTGCGTCGAGACGGGGTGAGTCCTTCGGGAGATAGGGCTGGGAGGGGGAGGGCGTTCCTGGGCACCTCCAATGGGAGATCCCTGTGTGTGCGCGCGCGCGCGCCTGCGCGTGCCTGCCCCTCCCGAGAAGGGGCCTACCCGGGGCCGCGTTGGGGTGCAATCCAGCCGGGCTCTCAGCTGGAGCAAGATCGGGCCCTGAAGGGACTGGGCAGGACTTGGGCGGGAAGGAGGGGGCCCTGCTCGGGTCAGCCCCTGGGAGAGTCACGCCAAGGCTGTTTCCACGGCCACCTTGCCCATGTTTGCAAACGGAGCAGCTGAAGCGCTCCAAGGGAGGATAAGGATTATTGAAAGCCCGGAGCTCCTGCGGCTGACGGGGGGGGGGGAGGCTGGGTGAGAAGGGGGGTCGCAGAAGCTCCCCCTCCCCAACTCTCACAAATGGGCTGTGTCGTGGTTAGAAGCCGTCAGGGGAGGGGATGTACCCTGCCAAGCAGCCATGCACCACCCCACACATGCAGGCCCCAGCAATTCATGAGCAGGCCCCACTTCCACCTGCCTTCAGCTACTCCTCAACAACCCCAGGTCTCTGCCTCCCCCCCCCCCGCAAACATCTCCCATCCTTGAGCATGACCTGCCATGTGGCACATCTCTGCATCCCCCCCCCACTGGATGCATGCAGATCCCCCCTTCCATTTCCTCTTCCCCACTGTCGACCCCTCCAGTGTGTTCACAGAAATCCCTCCTTCTTCCGCTCTGTCCCCACAGGGCTGCTGGTGGTGGGGCTATCCCCCTGGGGGCCCCCAAAGCTTCCGGCAGGGACTGTCCCAGGGATGGGTGAGGCCATTTGGGGCTAATGCAAAGGCTCCACAGTCTTCAGCTTGTCCTCAGGTTCAGCCCAGAATGAGCCTATGTGCCTCTGAGCATATGCAGAGTGCCTCCCTCTCACCAGCAGTGGGCCACAACTAGGCCACCACACATCTAGGATTGTAGGCGTGACAAGAGTCCCCACAACTTTGGTTTTGGGAACTAAATTTTGGGGACTCGTTGGCCAGAGCAAATGATGGAGACCTGGTTTATGATGATCCACTTGGCGAGGTGTCTCCTTTCACCATTCCACGGGAAGAAAAATGGACGGCTCCCCATAAACCTCAGAGTAACTTTACCCTGTGCATACAGAAGACTCTAAGCAGAGCCCTGAAGCTGGATCAGACCCAAAGGAGGGCATCCAGTCCAGCCCCATTTCTCCCAGTGGTTCCAGCAGAGGCCCAATGGGACGCCCTCAAGCAGTGCAGGAAGGCAGTGGCTGTCGTACCCAGGGCCAGGGTGCCTCTGCACTGGAGGCAGAGCATAGCCATCATGGCTGGCAGTCACTGATAGCCTTACCCTCCATGAATATGCCTAATCCCCTTTTAAAATCGTCTTAAATTGGTGGTTACCACTACACCTTATAGGAGCAAATGCCATAGTTTTAACTATGCGCCGGCCCTGCATGCTTAACTTGACTTGCAGATGGAAGCTGTGTTAAAATGGCACTCTTGGGAGAAAGGGCACCTTCCTCAGCAGTCCCAAATATAATTAAGTCTGGGATGTTCCTGCTGTGTGAATGGAATGGAAGCAAAACTCAGGAAGAAAGCCTCAACTGAACAACACCTGTGAAAAACTTTCAGGGACAAACTGTTGACTTCCTTTATGCTGGAGGTCCCAGCATGTGACCAAGTCACATGGTCAGTGCATGCCCTCAACAGCGTGGGCCATGTGCTAATATGCGCAGGATGTGTCTGTGTCAGAAGCAGTGCCAAGACTGGCCTCTTCTGCCACTCACAGCGCTCTCCATTTGGAAGGTACAAGGAGCACTTTGGCCATTCCTGTTGCTTCTAATCTAGTTCTCCATGAAGCTTGCAGGCCCTCCCAGTTGTGGGTCACCTACAGAAATGGGTAGACTGGTGACAGTTTCCAAAGCGCCGAGATCCAAGCGTGTCATGCAAATCTGCACATTTGTTCAGGGGTTCTGTACAAACTACAGATACAACATCTGTGGCCATCTTTTTTTTCACTGAGCAGAGCTGGGGGATGGCTAAACAACGGGGGGGGGGAGTACTCGGCAGTTATGCAGGCATTAAGAGGTAGACAGAGCAGTGGCCCTAAAACCTGACATTTGAAAGCCACAGTTGTGTGTGTGTTGCAGGGGATCAGAATGGCAGTATTTGGAGCAGCCTTTCATGATGCTCCTAGGAAAGTCAGTCGGCCCTGCAGCTGGTGCTGTGTAGCTCTCCCCTCCCCCACCCTCTTTCTCTGCTGCAGCATCTCTGTTGGCTGCAGGCATGAGGGTAAGGGCTGCAAAGAAGCAGCAGGGTGCAGGTTCTCTGCCCCAGGATTTGATTTGATTTCACAACATTTATGCAGGGCTTGATTGCAATAAAACCTCTAAGCAGTTTACGAAAGAAAAACATTAAAAGTGTCAATAAAAGGCAGTTAAAAATGAGGATTTAAAAACACTCAAAAGGTAAGAAAAATTGACAGTAGATTAAAACGTGTGGCGGCATTCTCCATGTCTGGATGGGGTTGCCTAAAGCAAAAGGGTTTAAGCAGGCGACGAAGGGTACAGCAAAGGCGGCTGCCTGATGTCAGTAGGCAAGGAGTTCCAAAGGGTAGGTGCTGCCACACGAAAAGAATGACTTCTTACAAGGGAAGGGCTGCAGCTCATTGGCAGAGCATCTGCCTTGCACAGAGAAGGTCCCAGGTTCAATCCTCATCATCCCAAGGTAGGGCTGAGAGAGACTCCCTACCTGAGACCAGTGTAGACCATACTGAGCTAGACGGACTATTAGTCTGACTCCGGTTAAGGCAGCATCCTCTGTTCCTAGAAATGGGGAATGTGTATTATGTGACGCCTGTAAGAGGGCCAGTTCCACAGAGCAAAGTGCTCGAGTGTGCACCTAAGGGGTAAGGAGGTCCCGCAAGCAGACTGGTCCCAAGCCACTGAGGGTTTTATATAGCATACTTGGACTGGGCCTCGTAGCAAATCAGCAGCCAGGGCTGATTTCTGAGCAGGTGTTACATGCTGACAAGGTCTCACACCTGTTGGCAACTGTCCTGCAGTACTACAGAATTACAAAACTGTGCATTATAGAACTGAGAAAATGCACAGATTGCAGCATGTCATGAGTTGTTGGGACGTAGCATCCAGTACAGAGTTCTTGCACGCAGTAGCCATCACACCTCCAGCCCAGCATATTCCACTTTGCTCTCAGGCACCTTTCCCAGGTATTACACCTGGGACCTTCTGCCTGCAGTACATATGCTCTAGCCACTGGGCAAAGGCCCCTCCCCTAGGCGATGGGTCAATTTTGTTATTTTTTCTGCTATTTGCTTTCTCAGCAAGTCTGCAGATCACACAAACCTGGGAGGAACTGCATGCGCATCTAGAGGACTGGATTAGCATGCACGGTGATGACAGCAGCAACAGAGGAGGGGACTGGCACTGACATTCAGGAGAGGCAAACACAAAGCCAGGAAGGAAAGAACAAGTGAGGAGGTAACGATGGAGGCAGCAGGAGCTGCTGTCGCCTTGCAGAGGAGAACCTGGTGGGGTTTGAGGGGAGTGGGCAAAGGCTACCCCCCAAAAAAGACAGAGAAATGGGGAGGAAGAGAGGAGGAGTTGCACAAAGTGGCAGGCAAGGGAGATGCACACAGGAAGATCTCTTCGGGGTCTCTCCGGGAGCTGAGTGTCATAACTTTAGGGGCACAGATGGGGCAGGCTCCAGACCCAGGGGGAGTCACTGGGCTCCAACTGCCTCTGACTCCAGCTCCAGTTTCTGCCTTGGGGTGGGGGAGATGTCTTTTTCCAGGCCCAGGGGCAGGAGTTACAAAAGAGGCCTTGGCTACCAGCCTGAGCAGTCGCACCGGATGTTGGCGGCTGCCAAGGGCCAGGTTTGGTTAGCACTTGCTAATCCCTCACAGGAAGGGGAGGGGAGGGGACAATTAGTTCTGGATGGAGGGTTTCCTGACACGAACAGGAGGAGCAATGCAGATGGCACTGATCTTAATGCCACCCTCTCAGGGAGAATGTGGCACGCACACACCCAGTCAGAAGCCAGGACAGAGAGATCCTGCAAGAGACCAGCACAGAAATGCAAAAAGTGATCATTTCAAGCCTGGCTGCTTAGCCCTGATCTCCCTGCCCCACCTCCCAGCCGCCGGGTTACCCGCCCTTGATACTCCCACTCACAGTCCTGCAGAGAGGAGCAGGAACAAGCTTCCATTTAGTGAGCAAGCTCCTGGCACCCTCTAGGAACCAAATCCATGCCACCGCCACCCCCAGCAGCTGGACCAATGCTGCCCCTCCCACAAGGGTGCACACTCATGCCCTTCAGGGATGCCCCTTGCCCCACCTGCCACCCTTTTGTGCCAACACAGCAGGATACCAAATGAACAGCATCAGTGCACCTGATACTTACACACGAACACACACTGCCCTCTCTCTTGCCTTGCGCGCACACACACACAAATGGCCTGCTAGTTTATTTTTGACTTGAGTTCTTTTAATAGCTGAACAACTGCTGGGCAAACATCCCAGAATGGAAACCGGGCATCTGAATCCCACCCCATACACATGCTTGGGATCTCCCATTACCATCTTTTTCCAGCCCCACATGGAATGATGACCCCACATCTAAGGTCCACGTGGGCCCACAGTCAGAGGCGGTATGTTTCCAAATGCCAGTTGCTGGAAACCACAGGAGGGGGGGATGCTGTTTGCACCCAGGTCGTGCTGCTTGGAGGCTTTCCCTATTGGGGCATGATCTGGCCGTCCACTGTGAAAACAGGGCACTGGACTAGGGGGGCCTTTTAGCCTCCTCCAGCTGCTGGGCTCTGCTTACATTCTCATGTGGGCAAATCCCACTGGGAGAGAGAAAAACCACCCCACAATTCTGACCCACAGTGTCTGGCTGGCTAAAGTGAAGCCATGACTCTCAGTGCCCCCCCTTGCGAGTTGCAGGAAGAGCAGGGAAGGGCATCAGGATCCAAACAGAAGAGCCACTCCGTCTCCCACCCCTCCGGACCCCATAAAACATCCTTTCTTTTAATGTAAGAACATGGAAACATCAAAAGAGCCCCACAGCAGCAGCTGGATCAGGCCAAAGAGAGCCCCCCCCCCCCCAGTCCGGCATCCTGTTCTCACAGGGGCCAGCCAGATCATGCCCCAGAGGGAAGCCTGCAAGCTGATTGCATGAGAGCAACACCTGCGCTGTCACCTCTTGTCATGCCCAGCAACTGGTACTCGGAAGCTACTGCCTTCAACCAACCAGGGGGGCAGAGCAGAGACAGCATGGCAAGTAGTAGCCTTTTATAGCCTTATGCGCCATGAATTTGACTCATCCTTTTTTAAGGCCATCCAGGCTGGTGGCCATCACTGCCTCTTGTGGGAGCAAATTCCACAGCTTAACTATCCACTGCTGTGTGAAGCTGGCCTTTCTTTTGTCTGTCCTGAATCTTCCAACATGCAGCTTCATTGGATGGCCACAAGTTCTAGCATTATGAGAGAGGGAGAAAAACTTCTCTACTCACTTTCTTCATGCCATGCAGGGAAGAGGCACCAGAGATCATATCTCAAACATACGTTGGATAATGGAACGGACCAAGGAATTTCAGAAGAAAATCACCCTGTGCTTTATAGATTACAGCAAAGCCTTTGACTGTGTAGATCATGAAGAACTATGGAATGCTTTAAAAAAAATGAGGGTGCCACAGCATCTGACTGTCCTGATGTGCAACCTATACTCTGCACAAGAGGCTACTGTAAGGACAGAATATGGAGAAACCGATTTGTTCCCCATCGGAAAGAGTTTAAGACGGGTGTATTTTATCACCCTATTTATTTAATCTATACGCAGAACATATCATACGGAAAGCAGGATTGGACCAAGATGAAGGAGGTGTGAAAATTGGAGGGAGAAATATCAATAATTTAAGATATGCAGACGATACCATACCACTAGCAGAAACCAGTAATGATTTGAAATGAATGCTGATGAAAGTTCAAGAGGAAAGCACAAAAGCAGGACTACAGCTGAACATCAAGAAGACTAAAGTAATGACAACAGAAGATTTATGTAACTTTACAGTTGACAATGAGGACATTGAACTTGTCAAGGATTATCAATATCTCAGCACAGTCATTAACCAAGATGGAGACAATAGTCAAGATATCAGAAGAAGGCTAGGACTGGGGAGGACAGCTATGAGAGAACTAGAAAAGGTCCTCAGATGCAAAGATGTATCACTGAACACTAAAGTCAGGATCATTCAGACCTTGGTATTCCCGATCTCTGTGTATGGATGTGAAAGTTGGACACTGAAAAAAGCGGATAAGAGAAAAATCAACTCATTTGAAATGTGGTGTCGGAGGAGAGCTTTGCGCATACCATGGACTGCGAAAAAGACCAATAATTGGGTGTCAGAACAAATTAAACCAGAACTGTCACTAGAAGCTAAAATGATAAAACTGAGGTTATCATACTTTGGGCACATAATGAGAAGACATGATTCACTAGAAAAGACAATAATGCTTGGAAAAACAGAAGGGAGTCAAAAAAGAGGAAGGCCAAACAAGAGATGGGTTGATTCCATAAAGGAAGCCACAGACCTGAACTTGCAAGATCTGAACAGGGTGGTTCATGACAGATGCTATTAGAGGTCGCTGATTCAGAGGGTCACCATAAGTCATAATCAACTTGAAGGCATGTAACAACAACATCCACTTCCTTCATGCCATGCATAATTATATGCACCTCTTACTCACGTTTTCTCTAAACTAAAAAGCCTGAAATGTTTGTCACCTTTTCTCATTGGTCCATCCCCTTGATCATTTTGGTTGCCCTATAATGAACCTTTTCCAACTCTACAATATCCTTTTTGAGGTTAGGCAACCAGAATTGAACACAGTATTCCAAATGCAACCACACCATAAATATGTATAATGGCATGATGATATTGGAAATTTTATTTTCACTATCTTTCCTAATGATCCCTAACATTGAATTTGCCTTTTTCACAGCTGCCACACGCTAGGTTGACATCTTCATTGAGCTATCCACTACAACACCAAGGTCTCGTTCCTGGCCAGTCACCCCCAGTTCAGACCCCATGAGCTTATATGTGAAATTAAAGCTTTGCTACAACATGCATAACTTTATTTATTTATTTATCATTTGATTTATATATCCCGCCCTTCCTCCCAGCAGGAGCCCAGGGCGGCAAACAGAAACGCTAAAAACACTTTAAAATCATAAAAACAGACCTTAAAATAGATTAAAACAAAGCATTTTACTCCCTTACTTGCACTATTTTTAAAATGTTTTTAAAATCATTTTAAGTGTATGTTTAAACGTTTGAATGTCGTATATAGTTTAATTCAATTTTAAATGCAGGTTTTTGTATGTTTTTATTATATGTTTTCGTTTTTTATTTGTAAGCCGCCCGGAGTTCCAGCTTTGGGAAAAGGGCGGAGTAAAAATAAAGATCATAATAAAACGTTAAAAACATTTTAAAAAAAGCTTTAAAAACATCCTTTAAAAAGGATTAAAAACATATTATTAAAACAACACATATTAACAAGCAATTCTAACAGACGCAGACTGGGACAGGTCTCAACGTCAAAGGCTTGTTGAAAGGCTTAAAACTTTACACTTGTTTATATTGAATTGCATTTGCCATTTTACCAGCCATTCACTCAGTTTGGAGAGGCGTATGTTTCTATATGCTTGGTTAATTTATCATAATCTAGATCATTCATGAACAAGCACAGGTCCCAGTATTAATCCTTCGAGGACTCCACTTTCTACATCCTTCCGTTAGGAGAATTTATTCTGACTCTCTGCTTCCTATTGCTTAATTTCCTCATCCCATTACTGCTAAGCTTATTCAGGAGTCTTTCATGAGTTACTTAAGCAAAAGGTTTTTGAAAGTCTGAGTACACAGTGTCAACTGCATCACCTCTATACAGTTTGTTGACACTCTCAAAGAACTCTAAAAAAATAGTGAGACAAGACTTACCCTTGCAGAACCACGCTGGTGTGCTTCAGCAAGATTTGTTCTTCTATATGCTTGATAATTCCATCTTTAATCATGTTTTCCACCAGTTTTCCCAGTATAAGCATTAAGCTAATTGGCTGTAATTTCCCAGATCACTGGATCCCGTTTAAAAAATTGGTGTTACATTGGCCACTTTCCAGTCCTGAGGTATGGAGGCTGATCTTAGGAACAAGTTACATCTTTTTCTTAGAAGATCATTTAATATTTGAGCCAGACTTGGTGATATGCCAGTTATTTATTTGTCAGTAAGGCCTAGAACTTAATCTCTCATCACCACCATTTGCTTCAGTTCCTGAGCCTCGCTTCCTGCGCATGTTCAGGCACAGGGACCTGCCCTATATGTTCTGTTGTGAGGGCAGAAGCAAATAATTAATTCCACTTCTTTGCAATCTCCTTATCCTCCTTTAGCTTACCTTTGACTCCCTTGTCACCCAAGGGTCCAGCTACCCCCCTAGTTGGCCTCCTGCTATTAATGTATTGAAAGCGGGGTTCCCAAACGTCCCTCCCCAGACCACTTGAAAATTGCTGAGGGTGCGGGTGGACCACTTTTATGATTTTTTATATCTGTCATAGCAATTGCAAGGCACTATGCTAGATGTTGTATGATTATTAATTGTATTTTAACAGGCCACAGACTACCAGAATAAAGTTGCTGGTGATCCATGAACCATAGTTTGAGAACCCTATTTATTTATTTATTTATTTATTTATTTATTTATTTATTTATTTAACAAAATTTATATACCACTTGAATGTAAAAAACTTCTAAGTAGTTTACAAAAGACATTAAAATTATTGATAAAATAGTTAAAACATTTTTAAAACACTTAAAACAGCAGCAGACTAAAAAGATTAAAATAACTCAACATCTATATGGATAAAATGGAAATGGGCTGCCTTCAGGTCGATCCCAGCTTATGGCTACCCTCTGAATAGGGATTTCATGGTAAGCGGTATTCAGAGGGGGTTTCCCATTGCCTCCCTCTGAGGCTAGTCCTCCCCAGCTGGCTAGGGCTGCTCAGCTTGCCACAGCTGCACAAGCCAGCCCCTTCCTTGTCCGCAACTGCCAGCTGGGGGGCAACTGGGCTGCTGGGGACTCTGCAGCTTGCCCACGGCTGCACAGGTGGCAGGACACGTAACCCCTGAGCCACTCCCTGTGGGGGTGATCTTTAGCTGGCCCTTTACACCCAGGAGACATGAGCAGGGATTTGAACTCACAGACTCTGGACTCCCAGCCAGGCTCTCCTCCCCACTGTGCTAGACTAGCTGTATATGTCTGGACAGGCTTGCCTAAAGAAAAAAGTTTTAAGCAGGCACTGAAAATAATACAATGAAGGCGCCTGCCTGACATCTATAGGCAGGGAGTTCCAAAGAGTAAGAACACAAGAAGAGCCTGCTGGGTCAGGCCAACCAGATGACCATGGGAAGCTCACAAGCAGGACTGCGCACTCTTCCTTCCTGCAGCTACTGGCAACTGGTTTTCAGAAGCATACTGCATCTGAGTATGGTGGCAAAGCACAGCCATTGTGGCTCGTAGCCGTTGATAGCCTTTTCCTCCATGAATCTGCCTAATCTTTTTAAGCCATCCAAGTTAGTGACCATCACTACCTCCTTTGGGAGCGAGTTCCATCCTTTAACTCTGCGCTGTGTGAAGAAGGACTTCATTTTGTCTGTTCTGAATCTTCTAACGTTCAGCTTCATCGAATGTCCACAGATTCTACCACACTAAGATAACAATTTCTTGCAAGTGCAGAAAGAGTATTATGTGGAACCTGTAACAGTGCCTGTTCCACAAAGGGAAGTGCTTGAGTTGGCACATATGGGGTAAGGCAGTCTTGCCAATAAACTGGTCCTAAGCTGTTAAGGGCTTTATATACCAATAGTAACACCTTGAACTTGGCCTGGTAACACATTGGCAACCAGTGCAGATCCCTGAGCAGAGGTGTTGTATGCTGACAGGGTCTCACTCCTGTCAGTAATCTGGCTGCAGCTTTCTGCCAGTTTCTGAGTCAAGTGCAAGAGAAGCCCCACACAGAGAGCATTGCACTAATTCAGTCTTGAAGTCACCAGTGCCTGAACTCCTGTGGCCAAACTCTCTCGGACCAGGAGTGGTGGTAGTTGTCTCACCTGGTGCAGCTGACAAAAGCACTTTTGGCCCCTGAGGCTACCTGGGCCTCCAGTGACAGAGCTAGAAGCACCCTGGGCTGCACACCTGCTCCTTAAGGGGGTTGACCAATTTCTCAGAAACGGGAACCACTCGCCCACAGTGCCTGACTTGCCAGGATTCAAGATCAACTTATTTTCCTTCATCCCACCACTGTGTCCAGGCAACGGTCCAATGCCTGCACAGCCTCTCCTGACTCAGATGTTATGGAGAAATAGAGCCGATTACCTGCCTGGAAACTTAAATACATTTTTATTTAGATTTAAATAATTTTTTGTTGTTGGTCTTTATGTTTTTAGCAATGTGCTCCATAAATTCTTTTTTCAGCACCCTTTATCATCTGTTTGCATTTCTTTTGCCAAATGTTCTGTTCTTGTTTGTTCTCCTCATTTGTACAAGACTTCTGTTTTCTAAAGGAAGGCAACTCACATGAGTGACCCTAATGAGAAAAGGAGTCCAAGATGGGTGGAAGTTTCTGAAAGAGAAATTCTAACGGCACAATGGCAAACAATTCCATCAAGGAAAAAAGGGGGAAGCCAGCAGAAGAAGCCAATGTGGCTTCACATACAGCTTAGAGATGATCTGAAAACAAAAAAGGACACATACATGAAGTGGAAAGAAGGCCAGGTCACAATGGAAGAGTACAAACAGGTATCACGGAATTGCAGGGATGGCGTCAGGAAGGCTAAAGCTGAGAATGAGCTGAGGTTAGGGAGAGATGCCAAAAGCAACAAAAAAGCTTTCTTCAGGTATGTCCATAGTAAAAGACAGAGAAAAGAAACGGTGGCACAGCTACTCAATGAGGATGGCAAAATGATAACAGATTGCAAAGAAAAGGCAGCAGTGCTCAATTCCTACTTTGGCTCAGTCTTCTCCCAAAAGAGGGTCTATGGCCCTCCTGAGAAATGTGAAGCTGAAGGGGCAGGATTGCAGCTTTAGACTGATAGACAAATGGTCAAGGAATACCTAATCCTTTGAACAAGTTCAAATCTCCAGGGCCTGAAGAACTGCCTCCTAGAATATTGATGGAACTGGCTGAATAACCCTCAGAACCGCTGTCTATTATCTTAGTGAAATCATGGAGGATCGGTGAAGTGCTGGATGACTGGAGGAGGGCTAATGTTGTCCCTATCTTCAAAGAGGGCAAAAAGGAGTAACCTGAAAACTACAGAGCAGTCAGCTGGACATTAATCCCTGGGAAAATTCTGGAGCAGATTATAAAGCAGTCAGTCTGTAAGCATCTTTAAAACAATGCAGAGATTATTAGAAGCCAGCATGGATTTGTCAAGAACTAATCCTGTCAGACTAATCTTATCCCATTTTTTTACTGGGTAACGTCCCTGGTAGACTTTGGGAATGCTGCAAACATAATATATCTTGACTTCAGCAAAGCTTTTGACAAAGTGCCTCATGATATTCTTGATGAGCAAGCTAGCTAAATGTGGGCTGGATGGAACAACTATCAGGTGGATCCACAGTTGGCTACAGAATCGTACTCAGAGAGTGCCTGTCAATGGTTCCTCCTCAAACTGGAAGGAGGTAATGATGGGGAACCGCAGGGCTCAGTCCTGGGCCCAGCACTCTTCAATATTTTTATTAATGACTTGGATGAGGAGGTGCAGGGAATGCTTATGAAATTTGCAGATGATACAAATTGAGAGGGATAGCTAATACCCTGGAAGACAGAAACAAAATTCAAAGGGATCTTGATAGGCTGGAGTGTTGGGCTGAAAACAACAGAATGAAATTTAATAGGAATAAGACAAAGTTCTACACCTAGGAAAAAGAAAACAAACGCACAGTTATAAGATGGGGGATACTTGGCTCAGCAATACTACATGCAAGAAGGATATTGGGATTGTTGTTGATCACAAACTGAATATGACCCAACAGTGCAATGTTGTAAACCACCCAGGGAGCTTCAGATATGAGGCAGTATATAAATGCAAATAAATAAATAAATGTGGCTGCAAAAAAGGCAAATGCTATTTTAGGCTGCATTAACAGAACTATAGTTTCCAAATCGCGTGAAGTACTAGTTCCCCTCTACTCGACACTGGTTAGACTTCTTCTTGAATACTGTGTCCACCATCTGCGTCAAACAGTGGGTCAGGGGACTGGAAACAAAGCCTTATGAGAAGACACTAAAAGAACTGGGCATGTTTAGCCTTGAGAAGACTAAGGGGAGATATGATAGCACTGTTCAAGTACTTGAAAGGTTGCCACAAAGACTAGTGCCCAAGTTACAGGAAGCCAAATTTCGGCTAAACATCAGGAAAAACTTCCTCACTGTTAGAGTAGTACAATAGAACAAATTACCCAGGGAGATCTTGGGCTCTCCAACACTGAAGGCATTTAAAAGGCAGCTGGACAGCCACCTGTTGGGGATGCTTTAAGTTGGATTGAGCAGGGAGTTGAACTCGATGGCCTTTATGGGCCCCTTCCAACTCTACGATTCTCTGATTCTTGCTTCTAATAACTTCTTTAATTCTGCTTGTTACCCACATTGGCATCCTCTTGGCTTTGGTGGTACCTGTCTTGATTTGCAGTATGCATTCCAGCCGAGCTTCTAATATTGTGGTTTTGAGAAACTCCCAAATATTTTGGAGACATTTGATGCTCTTGACTTTTCCTTTCCACTTCCTTTTAACCATTCCCCTCATTTTCCGGGAAGTTTCTGTTGGAATTTCTCTCTATTGAGATGCGTAGCAAAGTTGCTTAGCGCTGCAGACTGGAGAGTATTGAGCGAGCTTAGTGTGTGTGTGTGTGTGTGAATCTTTGCTAAGATTCTACCTTCCTTGCAAATTAGTCAGACAGAGACTTTAAGCTTTAAAATAAGAAACAACTACTTTATTCTAGAAGTACATGCTTGATAGGAAAGAGTCCTATATCTAGTTTAACTGGTCTATGCTGGAGCGATGAGCACTGGTCCCAGTACTCGCCCTCATCCTGATTGAGAGGAGAGACAAAGAGAAGATGTCTGCTCCCCTCTCGAGAGAAAGAGAAAAACTGAGAGAGGTGGGAAGGAACTGGGATTCAACATTCCTTTGCTTATCAGCCTAGCAGGAAGGGAAGAGTCAGCAGGATCAAAGGGATAGGGATAGCCTCAACCAGCAAGAGGTCTAGCTCCCTAGCTACCCTTATTAACCCCACGCAGCCTCAACCCACCAAGTTGGAGTTGAACCTCATACATTCCAACACCCCTTCTCAACGAGAACTTGGTTCATTCTACAAGGTGCATCTTGCCTCGTAGTTTCTGGTGTTGGACTTTGCCCAATGGTTTGGTCAAAGCATCAGCTGCCATCTCTTCTGTTGGACAGTAGGCCATCTCTAGAAGTCCTTTCTCCCTTATGTCCTTCAGGTAGTGGAACTTCACATCAATGTGCTTCATGCGAGAACTTTGCCCTTCTGATTCTGTGAGTCTTATGCAGGCTTGATTGTCCTCAAGTATTTTGATAGGCTCTGGTTCAGATATGCCCAGGTCTCCCAGAAGCTTGCGTAGCCACAGCATTTCCTTGCATGCCTCATCAGCTGATACGTACTCAGCCTCAGTAGATGAGTGTGCTACAGTCTTGCTTTCGACTTGTCCAACAGATAAGTGACTGCCCACTGGTTGACTTACGATCTTTGGTGTCTCCAGCCCAGTCAGCATCAGCATATCCTAGAAGTTTAGGATCTTGAGTAGCTGATAGCTTTAGTTTTAAGTTTGCAGTGCCTTTCAGATATCTTGCCACTCTCTTGACTGCTTCCCAGTCTTGTTTGGCAAGCTGGTTTTTCTGCAGAGGTATCCCACTGCTACCGCCACGTCTGGTCTGGTTATTGTGCTGATGTACAGGAGTTTCCCTATAGCTTGTCTGTACCTTTCGTTGTCTTCCCGGGGTTGATTCTTCTGGTCTGGTTTCAAGTATCCTACTTCCATTGGTGTAGGTGCCGGATGTGCATCCTTCAGTCCTAGACTCTCAAGTAGGTCTTGAGTCTTTTGTTTTTGGTTTAGAAGAAAGGATCCATCTTCCTCTCTTTCAATTTGTATTCCAAGGTAGTACGTGATGTCGCCTAGACATTTCACTTCAACTTCCTTGCTTAGATTATTTACTAACTCTTGCTTGTCTTGTGGATTCTCATAAGCCAATAGTAAATCATCTACATAAATCAAAATATAAGTCCATTTGTTGTTCTTGAATCTGCTATAGAGGCATTGGTCTGCTTCGCCTCTTTTATAGCCTTGTTTCAAGAGCATTTGGTTCAGTTTGTCATTCCATGCTCTAGCAGCTTGTTTTATTTCTAGTTGCTCTACTTGCATCTTCTTCTTGCCAGCGACACTCAGGAGTGTCCTGATTGTTGTATGCTTGACTACAGTTTCAGTATCTTTCCAGGTCTCTGGCTCTGGAAGTTCACCAGCTCTTGCCAGGTAGGACAGTCTCAGTGGAGGTACACCTCTGTTGGTGCGGTTAGAGCGTCTTGGTGCAGGACTCTCTGCTGCCCCTTCTGGCTGTGCAGGTTCCCCTTCTTGCTCTGATTCCTCTCTGTCCTCCAGTGCTGGCATGTTGCTGTAATCTGTAGTGCTGTATGGTATTTCTACTTCATCTTCTTCACTGTTGTGGTCTTGGAATGGTGCCCCTTCTGGTTGGAATGCACTTGACCTCAAAGTAGACAGCTCTTTGGATTTCAATCCTTTCTGTTTGGGGATTTAGGATTCTGTATCCCTTTTGCTTTGAAGAATATCCAACAAAGATTCCTTCCTTTGTAGCGTTGTCCAATTTGGTTCTCTTCTGGTGTGGAATGTGACCATACACTTTTGATCCAAACACCTTTATATGAGCCAAACTGGGTATGCGCCCATACCATAATTCGAATGGAGTCTTGTTGCCATTCACCTTTGTTGGCAAACAATTTTGTAGATAGGTGGCAGTATACACTGCCTCTCCCCAATGCTTCTGTGGGAGATTGGCATCTTCCAGCATGGATCTCACCATCTCAATTAGGGTTCTGAATTTTCTCTCCGAGACTCCATTCTCCTCTGGGTTGTGGGGTACAGTGGTTTGATGCTCAATCCCATTTTCAAGCAGAAACTGCTGGGCAGCATGTCACATGTACTCCCCTCCATTATCAGAACGTAGAATCTGTGTTTTTCTCTGAAATTTAGTGGTCACCATTGCCACATATTCTTTTGAGTTTCTGAAGCATTTGCCCCTTTTCCTTCAACATATATATCACAGTGAATCTTGAATAATCATCAATAAAACTCAAAATATATTTGTTTCCACCAGTTGAAGTAATTGGCATTTCACAAATGTCGCTATGAATCAACTGTAGGGGGCGGTTAGTCTTCAGTTCACTCTGCTTAGTAGAAAAACTGGGTCTCGTCCCTTTAGCTTTAACACAGCAAGTACATCTCCCCTTTTCTTGGCAGGGTTCAACTTTCATGCCTCTTACTAAATTATTCTTTTGAAGGGTATTTGCAATGTCTCTATGCCCTAATCTCCGATGCCATAAATGTAAACAAGGCTTGTTACAGCATTCTTTCACAACATGAGCTTGTGGACCTTCCTGATCCACTTCATACATGCCTTTTCTCTTGGTAGCTGTGCATAAAATTTCACCATCTCAAGAAATTATGCAGGAATCTTGTTCAAATAGCACTTTACATCCATTTTTGTAGCTTCACTAACAGAAATTAAGTTGTTTGAGATTCCTGGGGTCCAGAGCGCATTCCTGAGATAAATTTCCTCAGTGCTGCTTGGAGTCTGGCAAAACAGCTAAGCATCTCCTGCCCCTTTTATGGGCACCTCCCTCGAATCCGCCACTGTGACGGATCCTCCACGTGGGGTTAATTCCTCAAACAAATGTTTTTCATTTATTAAATGAGCACTTGCTCCACTGTCAGTATAGAATTTATTTTCATTGTAACATTTTTCAACATGAGTTACTTGAAAGCCCTTTGCACTTTTCTGTCCCTTTACATTCTTTATTACTTCCAAGCTTCCCTTTCTTGTCACATTGGTCTTTGAGGTGTTTTTCTGAATTGCATAGATAGCATCACTTGGCTTTCACACCTTGGGATTCCCTTTGTTCCCAAAATCTGCATCTGACTGGCTTTCCAGCAGCTTTCTTGGTAGCTTCTTTCGCTTAGGAAAGAGGAGAGCTGTCCCTTTTCCATAGCTGCTTTCTGAGAGGACTGCTCTCTCACTTCTGAAATAATCTCGTTTAGAGTTTTGTTTTGTTGTTGCATTATAAGTACAAAAGTCTCCATATATTTTGGAAAAGAGTCCAGAAATAAAGCTATCTGAACTGGTTCATGTAACTCTGTTCCTCCTTCTTCTATCCCTTGGACTAACACCATGAATTTAGTAAGATGTTCCTCAAAATAATCATCCCTCATTTGCAAATTAATAAGGGTACGTAGCATTGCAATTAAATGTCCCTGCCTTTGGGGATTATGATGGGATTCAAGAGTTTTCCACATCTCTCTGGCATTTTTAGAATTCATAATCAGAGGAATCTGATTATTACTCACAGATTTAGTGATGAGGTCTTGTACCGTTTCGTCCTTCTCAGTCCAAATTCTTTGTTCCTCCCGAGAAGCACCTTCTCCTGGTTCCGATCCTGTAATTACTTCTAACAGCTTCTGTTGCTTTAGATGTTTCTTCATGCGAAATTCCCAGAGTTCCACTCTCCGGCCTTGAGTTTCTCCAGACCTAGCCGCTCCGTCCCGCTGGCCATCCTGAAGTAAAAAACCTCAACTCTTCACTGACTAAAACTCTGAAGGTCTCTAATAGCTTCCTTGATTCAAACACAATAGCTCCTTTAATTGCTCAAATCTCCATTTGCATGGCTGGCACCCATGACCTGTCAAATTTCTCTCTATTGAGATGCATAGCAAAGTTGCCTAGCACTGCAGAATGGAGAGTATTGAGCTGGCTTAGTGTGTGCATGCGTTTGAATCTTTGCTAAGATTCTACCTTCCCTGCAAATTAGTCAGGCAGAGACTTTATGCTTTAAAATTTATTTATTTATTTATTTATTTAGTTTAATTTATATACCACCCTAAGCCCGAAGGCTCTCTGGGCGGTGCACAAAAAGATAAAAACAAGCATAATATATAAATACAATAAATCAAGAGACAAAACAAACAAACAATGAACCAAACAACATCCAAAATACAGAAATGCTGTTAAAATACAGTTTAAAATGCCTGGGAGTATAAAAAGGTTTTCACCTGGTGCCGAAAAGATAGTAGCGTCGGCGCCAGGCGCACCTCATCGGGGAGACTATTCCACAGTTCGGGGGCCACCACTGAAAAGGCCCTGGTTCTAGTCATCACCCTCCGAGCTTCTCGATGGGATGGTACTCGGAGGAGGGCCTTAGATGTTGAGCGCAGTGTACGGGTAGGTTCATATTGGGAGAGGCGTTCCACCAGGTATTGCGGTCCCATGCCGTGTAGGGCTTTATAGATCAAAACCAGCACTTTGAATCTAGCCCGGAAACAAATAGGAAGCCAGTGCAGATGGGCCAGAACAGGTGTTATATGAGCGGACCTTCTGGTCCGCGTCAACAATCTGGCCGCTGCATTCTGGACTAGCTGTAGTTTCCGAACAGTCTTCAAGGGCAGCCCAACGTAGAGCGCGTTGCAGTAGTCCAATCTAGAAGTTACCAGAGCATGAACAACTGAAGCGAGGTCATCACTGTCCAGATAGGGACGTAGCTGGGCTACCAATCGAAGATGGTAAAAAGCATTCCGTGCCACCGAGGCCACCTGGGCCTCAAGAGACAAGGAAGGATCGAAAAGAACTCCCAAGCTACGAACCTGTTCCTTCAAGGGGAGTGTAACCCCATCAAGAACAGGATGAACATCCACCATCTGAGCAGAGAAGGCATTCACCAACAGCGTCTCAGTCTTGTCTGGATTGAGCTTCAGTCTGTTAGCTCCCATCCAGTCCATTATCGCGGCCAGGCAACGGTTTAGCATGTTAACAGCCTCACCTGAAGAGGATGAAAAGGAGAAATAGAGCTGCGTGTCATCAGCGTACTGATGACAACGCACCCCAAAACTCCTGATGACCGCACCCAGCGGCTTCATGTAGATGTTAAAAAGCATGGGGGACAGTACCGATCCCTGCGGGACTCCACAATGGAGAGTCCAGGGTATCGAGCAATGTTCCCCAAGCACTACCTTCTGGTGACGACCCACCAAGTAGGAGCGGAGCCACTGCCAAGCAGTACCCCCAACTCCCAACTCCGTGAGTCTTCCCAGAAGGATACCATGGTCGATGGTATCAAAAGCAGCTGAGAGATCAAGGAGAATCAACAGGTCACACTCCCCCTGTCCCTCTCCCGACAGAGGTCATCATACAGGGCGACCAAGGCTGTTTCGGTGCCAAAACCGGGCCTAAAACCGGATTGAAATGGATCAAGATAATCAGTGTCATCCAAGAGCCCCTGGAGCTGGCCGGCAATCACCCGTTCCAGTACCTTGCCCAAGAATGGAACATTCGCCACAGGTCTATAGTTGTTCAGGTTATCTGGGTCCAAAGAGGGTTTCTTCAGGAGCGGTCTCACTACCGCCTCTTTTAGGCAGTCAGGGACCACTCCCTCTCTCAAAGAGGCGTTTATTATCTCCTTGGCCTAGCCGGCGGTTCCGGTCCTGCCAGTTTTCACCAGCCAAGAGGGGCAAGGGTCCAGAACAGATGTGGTCGCCCGCACCAGTCCAAGGATCTTGTCAACATCCTCAAGCTGTACAGACTGAAACTCATCCAATAAATAAGGACAGGACCGTGTTCTGGATGCTTCGTTGGATCTCACTGTCATAACATTGGAGTCTAAGTCCCGGCGAATGCATGCGATCTTATCCTGGAAGTGCCTCGCAAACTCATCACAGCGGGCTACAGATGAATCCATAATATCCCGAGGGCGAGAATGTAAAAGCCCTCGTACAATTTTAAAGAGCTCCTCCGGGCGGGAGAGAGATGCCTTAATTGTGGCAGCAAAATATCTCTTTTTTGCTGCCCTCACCGCTACTATATACCGCTTAGGAGAGGCACTTACCAAAGCATAATTGCATTCGTCAGGAGTTCGTCTCCATCTGCACTCAAGCCTCCTCCTCTCTTGCTTCATCACTCTCAGCTCCACGGTATACCATGGAGCTGTATGAGCTCTACATAGGAGGGGGCGCATGGGAGCGAACGTGTCAACCGCCCGGGTCATCTCCGTATTCCACAATCCAACCAGGGCTTCAACAGGAGCGCCAGTCTTCTCAGTCGGAAAACCCCCAGAGCCCTTTGGAAACCCTCAGGATCCATTAGTCTCCGGGGGCGGACCAATTTAATAGGTCCCCCACCCTTGCAGAGGGAAAGGGTCACTGTGAGCCTAAACTTCAGCAAGCGGTGATCTGTCCATGACAATGGGGTAGATGAAAAAACCCCAACCACCAGATCACCATCTCCATGTCCAGTGGCGAAGATCAAATCAAGAGTATGTCCCGACACATGCGTTGGGCCAGTAACAACCTGAGACAGCCCCATGGTTGTCATGGAGGCCATGAAGTCCTGAGCCGCCCCAGATAAAGCAGTCTCGGCATGGACGTTGAAGTCCCCCAGTACCAAGAGTCTAGGGGACTGCAACAATACCTCCGAGACTACCTCTGTCAGCTCAGTTAGGGAATTTGTTGGGCAGCAGGGCGGGCGGTACACCAACAAAATTCCCAGTCTGTCTCTCTGGCCCAGCACAAGGTGGAGACACTCCAAACCAGTCGTCACCTGGACAGGGTGCTTGGTGAGTGAGAAAGAGCTCCTATAGACCACAGCAACCCCACCTCCCCGTCCTTCGGTTCTACCATGATGCTGAACCGCATACCCAGGTGGGCAGAGCTGGGAAAGAGCAATGCCTCCCTGATCGCCCACCCAGGTCTCAGTTATACACGCCAGGTCGGCAGCCTCCTCCACAATTAGATCATGAACAAGGGAGATCTTATGGTGAACCGACCTGGCGTTTAACAACAGCACATGGAGAATAAGAAACAACTACTTTATTCTGGAAGTACATGCTTGATAGGAAAGAGTCCTATATCTAGCTTAACTGGCTATGCTGGAGCAACGAGCACTGGTCCCAGTACTCACCCTCATCCTGGTTGAGAGGAGAGACAAAGAGAAGATGTCTGCTCCCCTCTTGAGAGAAAGAGAAGAACTGAGAGAGGCGGGAAGGAACTGGGATTCAACATTCCTTTGCTTATCAGTCTAGCAGAGGAAGGGAAGAGACAGCAGGATCAAAGGGATAGGGATAGCCTCACCCAGCAAGAGGTCTAGCTCCCTAGCTACCCTTATTAACCCCATGCAGCCTCAACCCACCAAGTTGGAGTTGAACCTCATACATTCCAACAGTTTCTTCTGGTGAAATCAAATGTGACTGTGTTGGATTTGCTTGACAATTGTCCATTTATATATGTATTGAATTTGACAGCACTATAGTCACTGTTCCCAGCTGTTTTGACAACACAGCTTGCATCAGGTCCTGGGCGCCACTTAGAACTAAGGCCAGGGTCACTGCCCCTCTGGTCTGTTCCGTGACCAGTTGTTCTTTTTTTTTTTTAATATAAATTTTTATTCAGATTTCTAAAACAAAACAAAAGAAAAAGAAAAAGAACAAATTAATAACTAATACAATAAAAATATTGACTTCCGATTTGTCTTAAATCAGCTATAGGTCTATAGTATATAACAAACCTGTCCCTTAATATATTACAAAATCACTTTCCTCCAGTGGTTACCTTGGTTAATCATTAAATCTCATTAACATCATATCATTTTATTCTTTCCACAAAAAGTCAAAGAGAGGTTTCCAGTCCTTGAGAAATATTTCTATCGATTTTTCTCCAAATAGACATGTCAATTAATCCATCTATTCAAGTCTAATAAATCCAGTAGTTTCAACAGCTATTCTTCCATTATCAGTGTTAGTTGCATCTTCCATCATCCATCCTTGCACACATAATTCTGCTGTCATAGTCATATAGTAAAAGTCTGATAGGAATTTCCTTCATCACAAATATTTTCTTGCCATCATTTCTGACTGTGTTACTGAAATATTGTTGTAAAGTCATATCTCTGTTCTTCTTTTTTACGGGGTGCACTAGCACATCTCTTGAGAGTTTTTCCATTGTCACATATCTGGAATTAATTCTATAAACTTTCTCTATCTCAGGTTCCATCAGATCATTCCAGTCCAGAAATTTTTTTGAAACATTGATAAATTTATCTCTGATATCTTCACCAATTCCCTCAGAGACAGCGCTGAATTCCAAGCAATAATCTTTGTCACTAGGATCCATCACAGCTATAAAGTCCAAATCTTTTTCCAATTCCACATTTGATATATCTATTCCAATCTCCAGGACTTGCACCTTCCCTTTAATTTTTCTTTCATTTCCTGTTGCTTGTCCAGTTATACCTTCTTTTCTCATAGAATCCTTTATTTCTTTCAGCTCCTGTTTCATTTTGCCAAATTCAATTTTCATCTCTTGTCTGCCCTGTCTCAATTGTTGTTTCGTTATCTTAATCTCATCCATTATTTTCTGAAACATGTTTAGAGAGAGAACCCCTTCCTGTACATCCAGGGTCTCGGCCGCTTTCTTGATTGTCATTCTTAAGACCAAAAAACCCCCCCTTCAATTTCCAATATAGCCACTATTCTCAAGCAAAGAGCAATTTATTTCTTTTTCCAGCAACAAAGGAGTTAATATTCCAAGCCTGTTGACATCATCTTCTAGACAGACTGCCTTATCTCTTATGTTACCGAGAGTGCAAAACAAACTTAGTTCCCAGCATCAAAATAATTAGTGGCATAAAGAATAAGCAGATTCGTCAAAATAAAGTAGACCAGAAAAAATAGTCCCAAACAAATAGTACTCAAATGTTCATATTAATCAGATGTCCTCTTAGATTAGATGCCCCTCATCCGTTTATATCTTTATAATGCTCAATTCCATGCCAGCTTTTTGCAATAAAAACAAAGATAAGCTATTTCGATTTTCTTCTTCCTTAATTCCGTGTATAAAGGAGAAAGGTATAACTCACCCAGGGATTCTTTGTTGCTGATTCTATAACAAATCTCTTTTACTGTAACAATGATAAGAGTGATAGTAGATAGTAGTAGACAGAAGGATGCTTGCCTGTTAAAATCCGTTTTTCTTTAAAGAAAAAAAAAGTCTCGCTTAGTCAGTTTGAGCTTGCTTGAATTCCCTGACTCCGTCTGCTGGCTACACCTTCATTCATAGGCGATCCTAATGAATTCCAGTCCCCAACAAACACAACGAAGTTTCTGTGGGTGATGTCTTCGTTTCTCCCTTGCCTGGGAGAAAGTTTTTACCAGTCAAAAAATTCTTCTGACTGGTTTTAAAACTGAAAAAGCTTCCTCTGAGACGGGAGCTCGTCTCAGAGGCGTCACAGGCGGAGCAATCCTCCTGGGAAGTCCCGTGACCAGTTGTTCTACAGCCCAGTCATTTAGGGTGTCTAGAAATTTCACCCTGACTGGAGCATGAGAAGGTAACTGAAGTCGTCCTTTACATAGAATCATAGAATAGTAGAGTTGGAAGGGGCCTACAAGGCCATCCAGTCCAACCCCCTGCGCAATGCAGGAATCCAAATCAAAGCATTCCCGACAGATGGCTGTCCAGCTGCCTCTTGAAGGCCTCCAGTGTCAGAGAGCCCACTACCTCCCTAGGACAATGGTTCCATTGTTCTACTGCACTAACAGTTAGGAAGTTTTTCCTGATGTCCAGTTTTTATTGCAGATTTACTGCAGCACTTCCTCTTTGATGTCCTTTTCATACGATTCTTTGCTCATCTAGCCCAGTGCTGGCTGCTCTGACTGGCAGCAAAGGTTCCCTGGCGGAGTCTCGGAGTCTCCTGTCTCTTGCTGCCCAACCTTTTTAAGACTGAGATTCCACCAGAGACTGAACCTGGGACATTTGGCATGCAAAGCAGCTGTTGGTTTCCAGGTACACTTCAGGCAGTTGGTTCATACCTTTAAAAGTTTGAACTCCCCGGAGTTTTGAACTGGGAGGATCTCCCTGCACTCCCTTGAGCGCTCCATTCGGCATCTGAGGTCCTGATCCAAAGACTGTCGCCAGCAGATGCTTGGTGGGACACTAGAGGAGCGGGGCCTTTGAAGCAGTGGCGCCACCCTTCTTGGCCCAACCTCGTGCCTTCAGACCAGGTAGAATCCTGTCTCTTTGGGGTCAGCTGATCCTGCTTCTGTCCCTCTCTTGGCTTTTTTTTTAAACTGGTTTTGCAGAGTATTCTTGATTTTGGAATCCTGTTGCCCTCATAATTGGCATGCATTTCCTTTGGATGCTCTTCGTAGTTCGATTCTAACAGTTTTTCGTCATTTAGCTTGTCAGCCGCTTTGAGCTATCCATAAGAAAAGTAGGCTTTAAAAATTAATGATGTGAGGCAGCCCAAGTGAATCTGCCTTCGAGGTTTCCAAAATAGGTTCAGGCCTTGGTGGGTCGGGGGGGGGCAGGGAGGGGAGGGCCTCACTGATGCACTGAGAGACCTACCAGGGCTGAACACTCAGTGAGGGGGAGAGGTTGCACTGAGTTCGCCCCTCAATGCAAGAGCTTCCTAGACTAGTCTGACTGGGAGCCACACTCTTGTCCTGGGGACCTCCCTCCACCCTCCAAAAAAATCCTAGCTGTGTGTGGACAGCCTGTGGGTACCAGGGGCAGCCCAAGAAGTTGTGGTGGTGCCTCTCCCCCATGCCCATTCCATGTACAAAAGCTGGATCTTACTTTGACTGTGGGGGGCACCCTGCATGGCATTTGAGAACAGCAAGGTAGGCTAGGGGGCTCTCAGGGCAGGCTGGACGGTGCCCAAAGCTCTGTCCGCTCCCCAGGCCCTAGGCAATTGCCTCATAGGATGGCTAGTCCTGGTGGTAGGATACTTGGCAGGGAAGGGGCTCTGCACATGCTCAGAGGCACTGCTTTCTTCCTTTCTTATTGGGGCTGACAGCAGGTCCTGGGGTTTCTGTGCAGCACTTTGCACAGGACCAGAAACATGTTTGCCTGTCTATTAGGAGCCCTGCCAAGAAGGCCCTGCCCCAACGCAGAAGCGAGGAGGGGAACCATATTGCTGGAATTAACTTCTTTGATATCTGCATCGCAAAGAGGCACCTGCTTTGCAGTGTGGCCTCAAGAAGCGGAGAGAGGCTGAAGAAGAGAGAAAGGAGGGCCGGGGTGGGGGTTGCTTGCGGTCAGAGCCAAGCAGGAAGGACAACAGATGCAAGAATTTTGGCTTGATCTGAGATTTGGTGCCTGCCTGCTGGTTATGGAGAGACAGAGGAGAGATGGACGGGTGGTGGGGGGGGATATTTGAATGGAAAGAGGCATGAATTTCCCGTAAGAGCTGAGTCCTGATTGGGAAGGGCTCCTGTCACTTGGGATTGGTATTTACTTTTTGTGTTTGTAGTGATCCTGAAAGAGCAGAACTGGGAAGAGCCACTAACTTCCTTTTGCTCTGCAAAGAGCCAGCCTAGCCGAGTGACACTTTGCAGCATTTGGACTGCTTGCCTTGCCCGTTTCCTCCCCCGCTGGCATTCAGTGGGTGGATGATTTCTTGCTCCTCTTTGGTTAAATATCTACCAGTCCTCCCCCCCCCCCGCTGCCTCCCAGTTGGGGGTGGGCAGAAATGGGAGCCCCATCCAGGGAATTTAGCAGCAGGTTAGCCAGCCCAACAAAGCCTACGATCCTGTTTCACCCCCTGGGGAACTCGCCTGTGGAGCTTGAGGCCTAGCTCTGGGCGTGAGGCCTGGGCCCGGCTTCTCCCCTTGCACCCAGGGCCCCTGGGTCCCCCGCCTGACAGTCCAGGGCCTTTCCCACTCATTCTACCCTTCTGAGCCACCATCGGGGCGGCTGAGAGAAGTGGGTCCCTGCCTCACCTTCCCAGCCCCTCCTCCAGCTCCGAGCCGCCTGCAGCCGTTCATCCGGCCTTGTGCGCAGGAGGGCTGGGCCGGGCTGATAGGGGCCAGAGGTCCTTTTATCAGGCTGCAGAGCAAGGGCTGGGCTGGGCCAGGCCTTGAGGCTGCCGAGGTGGGGGCAGCAGGCCCTGCCAGGACTAAAGCAACGGCAGGAGGCAGGCTTTGCAGGGGGCCCTTGAGTGTGAGTAACCCACTTCCCTTCCTTTCCCCTGCAGATGCCCTGTAGGCAAGCTGGCACCATGCCTGAGTTCTGGCTCCTCCTCTTCCTCTTCAATGTGGCAGTGTCTGCCCAGGCGGACGAGCTGCTGGTGGCCACCCAGACAGGGCGGGTGCGTGGCACCCGGATGCGGGTCCTGGAGGGCCACGTCTCGGCCTTCCTGGGCATCCCCTTTGCTGAGCCCCCCGTGGGCAGGCTGCGTTTCCTGCGCCCGGAGCCTGTCAGGCCCTGGACCCATGAGCTCGATGCCTCCTCCTACCAGCACGCCTGCTACCAGCTGGTGGACAATAGCTACCCAGGGTTCTATGGGACGGAGATGTGGAACCCAAACAGGAACATGAGTGAGGACTGCCTGTACCTCAACATTTGGGTGCCCTCCCCACGCCCCAAGAACGCCACTGTCCTGGTCTGGATCTACGGGGGCGGCTTCTACAGTGGCTGTTCTTCGCTGGATGTCTACGATGGCCGGTTCCTGACCTACACCCAGAACGTGGTCTTGGTCTCCATCAGCTACCGGATCGGGGCCTTTGGCTTCCTGGCCCTCTTAGGGAGCCAGGAGGCCCCCGGCAACATGGGCTTGTTGGACCAGCGCCTGGCCCTGCAGTGGATACAAAGCAACATCCAGTTCTTCGGGGGCAATCCTAAAACAGTCACCATCTTTGGAGAGAGTTCTGGAGCGGCCTCCGTCGGGATGCATCTCCTTTCAACTCAAAGCCGGTCTCTCTTCCAACGAGCCATTTTGCAAAGTGGGGCCCCCAACGGGCCGTGGGCCACCATCACCCCGGCAGAGAGCCGCCGCCGTGCCACTCTGCTGGGCAAGCGGGTGGGCTGCCACTTCACCAACGATTCCGAGCTGGTGGGCTGCCTCCGCTCCAAGAAGCCTCAAGAGCTGATCAATGAGGAGTGGTCCGTCCTGCCCTACAAGAGCATCTTCCGCTTCTCCTTCGTGCCCGTCATCGATGGAGACTTCTTCCCTGACACACCCGAAGCCATGCTCAGCACCGGGAACTTCAAGGAGACGCAGGTCCTGCTGGGGGTGGTGAAAGACGAGGGCACCTACTTCCTCATCTACGGGGCCCCCGGCTTCAGCAAGGACCACGAGAGCCTCATCAGCCGGGAGGATTTCCTGGATGGGGTGCGGATCGGTGTGCCCCACGCCAATGACATCGCTGCAGAGGCTGTGGTGCTGCAGTACACCGACTGGCGGGACGAAGACAACCCAGAGAAGAACCGGGAGGCCATGGACGACATTGTGGGTGACCACAACGTCATCTGCCCAGTCATGCACTTTGCCAGGCGCTACGCTGAGCACGGCAACAAGGTGTACACCTACCTCTTCGACCACCGGGCCTCCAACCTCATCTGGCCCCTGTGGATGGGCGTCCCCCATGGCTACGAGATCGAGTTTGTCTTTGGGCTGCCTCTGAACGACAGCCTCAACTACACGGCAGAGGAGAAGGAGCTGAGCAGGAGGATGATGCGCTACTGGGCCAACTTTGCCCGCACGGGGTAACTGGGGGTCGGAGAATGGTGTGAGCATGGCAGGGGGATGTGGATGCGGGAGGAGGGAGGTGCTGCCAGGGAAGGCATGGACAGAAATAGGAAGGGAACCCGAGCGGGAGTGGCAAAGGGCGAGGAGCATGCAGAAGAGCCGACAGCAGTGGGAAGTCAAGCCACCAGGCAGATGCTCAGGGTTCAAATCTGTTTCATGGGCTCATCTACATGGTGATTTAGTGTATGTCTGGTGCAACTCACATGTCCTTTTAATCCGCATGGTTCACATGAGGTTACTGGCAAACAGAAGCCATCACGCAGTTTCCCCCTGTAAATCCGTACTAATCCAATCCGCTGGGAATACGAAAATGGAAGGAAAAAAGACTTCTTCACTCCGTATCTCTAGGGCTTGCAGACGCTTTGATCCGATGCTTTTGGGTGGGTGTGTCGGTCATTCCCCTCTCCACGCCCACTCCCTCCCACTCTCTCCGTTCGTTTCGTTTCCTGTGGGCTGAAGAGAAACGTCTGCTGCTCTCTCCCATTCTGCAAGCTGTTGCTTTTTCTTTTTCTGTTGCAAATGGTGCCTTTCTTTTTCCCACTAAGGTGTGCACAAAAGCATAACGCTGCTCAAACAAAGATTTGTATTTCGTCTGTGTTGTACAAGTGAAAATACAAATAATCACACTTCCTGGTTGTTTGTTTTTTAAATGAAACTTCCTGGTAGAACAAGCTGAGCATGCTCAGTTGCCAGGTAACAGAGGGAGTGAAAATGTTAAATTAGAGGGCGTGGTCATTAGGAAACTGCTTGATTGATGCTTCTCCTCAAGTGTGACTAGAAGCCACTGTGTTTGCAGCTGGCATTGAGCCCTTACTGTGGACGGTGCAAACAGAAAACAGGTAAAAACAGCGTATTTACCACAAAGTTATGCTCCCATGTGGATAAGCCCCCTGACTTGTATCCCTCACTGGAAGAAAACAGAGCTTCACGTTGTGTTAGGAGACCTGCTAGAGACACTTTTTATTACAGGAAAGCAAACTGAAACCAAGCAAAGCAAAGCTCTGTTTTCTTCCACACTGCTGATGTGCCTAGTCGTGAATGATGTTTTTGATTGTCTGGGCATTTTTCAGTAAAAATTACTGATTTGGGGCAAGTGAAAAGTTCTTAAAAATATTCCCTAAGTTTTGTTTTTAGCAACCAGACTTTTTTGCCCCTCAAAACTCTTAATTTCAAAAATGTTGAATCTTGACCATGTTAAAAAAACAACAGCCTAGATTTGAATTTTAAAATTCACTGACCTTTGAACTGGCACAACTTTTCATTCCTTGTTCACATATGTCTGAGTCTGTGTGAGTTTCTGAAGGAAGAGTGGCAGGAGGTGTGTGTGTGTGGGGGGGTGCTCTGTGATGTTGGAAGGTGTCAACAATGAATGCTTGACTTAAAAATGGGGATGGACAGCTATAAAAGTTTCCCTGCACCAGAGAAATTAAGGCACATAGGAAAAGGCTTCTGAAGAATGGGGGGACAGGGAGGTGGCAACCTAAGCCCACCCCCCACGGGGGAGAAAGGAGGGGGCCTCACAGTGCATTGTCCAGAGAAGTGGAGAGAGGGGACCCCGAAGGTTCCGGAGCTTCTTCACGGCCACTTGGTGGCCCTTGCTGTGTCAGGGTGTGGCCCTCAGCAGCATGTGGGGGAATATTCTGGGGCATTTTGTGGGGCGTAAGGGACAACAGCACAAGCAAATAGACACCCCGACTCCTAGAAATGTGGCATCTCCTTCCAAGCAGGTTGATCAAGGCGATAGAGGAATCTATGGAGGAATTCCTCTCCTTGCCACACTTTCCCAGAAACTGGCACAGCTAGCTCTCTCCCTCCCTCTCAACACAGGAACCCCACAGACCCCTCAGGGAAGGAGGCCACGTGGCCTGCCTACACTCCGTCGGAGCAACAGTACGTCAAGCTCAACACCCAGCCACTGAGTGTGGATCGCAGCCTCCGTGCCCAGATCTGCGCCTTCTGGACCCACTTCCTGCCCAAACTACTCAATGTGACAGGTGGGTCACAGCGTCTTCGGGTGGGGCAGGAGCGGGGGGGGCAGCGGGGAGAGAAACAGGTAAAATCCAACCCAGCCAAAAAATAGTGCAGGTCAGCTCACTTCAATATGGAAGTCAGCCCCATCCCCAGGCTTCCTCAACCTCCCTGTTCCCTTGGCCACTGCCTCCCCCCGCCTTCTTCTTCCACCCCAACCTCCACATCTGTTTCTTTACCGTCCACTCCACTCCCTCCTGCTTCTCTGGCTCAGGTGATTTTTTTCTCTCTCTCAGCCAACCAGACTTCTCACTTCCACAACAGAAGGTGCTGTGTTTGTCAGCATCCTGTTGCATCCTTCCCCCTCCATGCCATCACACTCCAGCCACTGATTTTGGGATCACAGCATTTTGGTACATAAAATGAACCTTGTGTGGGCCGCGCTCGCCTTTCCCCCGGCCCAGGGTTTAATGCCTCATTCTCTTCTCCCTTGTAGAGTCTGCCAGGCCTTGTGCTGAGTCCAGTTGGGCCCCAGGGCCCCCCTCCACCCCATTTGCCCTCCTCCTCCTCCTCCCGCCATGGCACCTTCTGTCTTGAGGCACCCACGGATCACCCAGAGGAGCAGGAGCAGGAGGAAGCCGCTGCCGCCCAGGAAGAGGAGGAGGAGGAGGAGGAGGGTCAGGCGATTGTTGCGGGAGGGTCACCCCAGTTGCTGCACGGACCAAGGCGGTGGAAAGCGAGGCCTCCGCACCAGGAAGCCGGCAGGTGGCCAGGGCATCGTGTGTGCATGTTGGGGGGGAGCACAGGTGGCAGACGCACACTGCCCTCCTCACCTGCTTTTTCCAGAACGTGTGTGTGTGTGTGACAACTGAGGGCTGCCCGATTTTTGATATCTAAATCTGCGAGCTATGAAATTTTGATTCTGAGATATGCTGAAAGCAATTTGCCACTGATAAACCAGCCAGGCAGCAGAGTTGTGGCATTCATTTCTTGACTATCTGCTTGTCCTAAAGGCCACCCCTCCCCCCACAAGTCCAACAGCAGCTGCTGTTTGGGAAAGTCATAAAACAGCCAGATTTTTTTTGGGGGGGGGGCTTCTCAATGTGGATTTCAGCACAAAAAGTCAAGCCCAGCATCTGTGCTGGGCACTGGACCTTGCCAAATTCAGTTCAGCCCCCGTCTCTTGCCCCACAGCCAATGGACCCAGCAAGGTGGGAGGGAGGGGCTGCGTTGAGTGTGTCAGCTCAGGCAGAGGAGGAGGAGTGTGGGAAGGGTGGGTTTTCAGGGCAAAATGGACAAGTCACTGAGAGGCGCTCAGCCCAGTTGGGGGGCCCTTCCTCTTCCAGTATCAGGGCCTGGTGAGGGAAAAGTTCGGGGGGGGGAACAGCTACAAGGAGGTAAGTCACGGGGACTGGGGTGGGTGGGAGGCAGGACTTAGCGTCCCTTGCCCATGCACCCATTTGCTCCCCAAACCACCCTCCGCCTGCTGCCATACTCTTGACTGGAGCAAACATGGGCTTAAACATCCACATTGGCCATCTTCGCTCTGTGAGCCCCCCCCCCGACCCTCCTGCACTGACCCTCTGCACACAGGGCTGGCAGGGGGGTCGATGGGGTGCAGATGGGTCTGGTCCTGCCAGACATTTGCGCAGAGGTGAGTTGAAAGGCTGTCTGTCTGCCTTGTTTGTATAATGTTTAGTGTATAGATCTGCTCATAGCTCTATTTTCTGTTTTAATGTTTATATGCTGAAGGTTTGTATTCTAGTGTTTTGTTACGCACCACCCTGAGATTCCTTTTGGGATAGAAGGGCAGGCCTAGAAATAGCATAAAAATAATAATTCATCATTTTAAACACCCCTTTGGTGCTTTGCATGTTTTGGAGTGGGTGTTTCTGCCTGTTTCTGCCTGTTGCTTTGCATTCTAGCTGCATCACTGGAGGTGCAAAGAGGTGTGGGGTTATTGGGGCAGAGAGAAAAGAGGCAGGGGTGTGTGTGTGCGCGCTGTGCAGGAAGGGCCTTTCAGGGCCAAGGCAGGCTACAGGAGGAGGAGGAGGCCTTTCAGCTGCAGGTGGGAAACCTGCCCTGCCTCAATGTTGCAGGGTGCAGGGGCTATGACAGAGCCTCAGAAACTGGGGGGATCCACATTTTGCTGGACGTGCAGGCAGGGGGTGGGGTGGGGGCTTTATTTCAAGGTCTCAGGCAGGGGTTGGCCACTTTTGCAGCCCCAGAGCTTTTTTAACAGGAGGTACTTGGGGGTTCCCAGCAAGCAACGCCCAGGCAGTGTGGGTGACAGTGGCCTCCCCCAGCTGCAGCTCCTGAACAGCATCTACAGCTTTTATTGGGGTGGGGGTGAGATGTGAAATTGAAGCTCAGTATTCAATTGGTCAGTAAGAGAGCAGGGCGGTAGGGTGAGGGTCAGATGCCAGGCACGGAGACCGGGGGGGGCACCCCTGTCCTGTCCTCCTCCCAGAAAACGACCTGAGCTGGGACCTGAACCTCTGTGCTCCTCCTGGCCCCCAGCTCACGCTCTTAACCGCAGCGCCACTTCAGCTGCCTCTCCCCCTGCCTTTGCCTCACTCACGTTCACGATCTTGTACCTACCTGAATGTCCTCAGGGCATCCCCCACCCCCCCTTGGTCTCTCTGAGGTTCCCCATCCCACCCCCAGAGGAGCTCTGAGCAGCTCCTCAAGGGTCCAGCTGGCCAGCCTTCCTCCTCTCAAAGCCATCCCAGGATGGAGCATCCCACAGGCTGACTGCAGAACTGGTGGCTAGAGTGCCGGACTTGGGCCTGGGAGAGCAGGGTTCGAATCCCCCGTCAGCCATGAAGCCCCCCGGGGGGACCTTGGGACACTCACTGTCTCAGCCCATCCTCTCCCCTCCTCACAGGGTTGTTAGGAGGATAGAATGGGGGCAGGGAAGGATCCCGTGCAGCTGTGCCTTGAGCTCCTTGGAGAAGAAGGAGCAGGCTGGCCAGCCGCCTTTTCGCCCAGGGGTTCTGCAAGGGGGAGGGAGGGGGCTTTGGGGCCTGATTCACTCTGCCATTTGCCCCACGCCGCCCACAGGCAGAAGAGGGGTCTTGCTACACCAGCCGCTGCTCTGTAATTCTTTCTTTCCCTCTCTCTCTCCCGCCAACTCCTTGTTCTTCTTTTTCTCCTCCTCTGTGCTTTCCTCTCCTCCTGCTGCCCCCCCGCCCCGCTCTCCCTGCGCCCATTTTTGTCCTGTGCTCAACTCCAGATAATATTGAGGAGGCCGAGCGCCAGTGGAAGCTTGAGTTCCACCTCTGGAGCGCCTACATGATGCACTGGAAGAGCCAGTTTGACCACTACAGCAAGCAGGACCGCTGTGCAGAGCTGTGAGGCGGAGGGGCGCAGAGGGAGCACTCACCACGGATCCAGCCGGCCACCAGCCCAACACTCAGCCCAAGCTCACTGGTGACACCACCCACAACAATCATCAGTACCCGACCCAATCATTGTGCTCACAACCATTCAATGCAACCTCCCCCCAGCCAAGCAGACCTAATGCCCCCCCCCGGTACCCCCCCATCTGACCAGCCAGCCAGAAGACTACAGACAAGAGTCCTGCTCAGGAAGCACAAGTGATAGTCAGCCAACCCAAGCAGCCGTTCAAGATTCACCCAGGCCTAGCAAGCGCCTGCCAGTGTGCCAACCCCTAACCGTCCCTGCAACAACCCGGCGCCCTCCACAAATCCAATCCCCACTTACATCTCCACCTCATAGAATAGTAGAGTTGGAAGGGGCCTGTAAGGCCATCAAATCCAACCCTCTGCTCAATGCAGGAATCCCAATCAAAGCATTTCCCACAGATGGCTGTCCAGCTGCCTCTTGAAGGCCTCCAGTGTCAGAGAGCCCACCACCTCTCTAGGTCATTGGATCCATTGTTGTATGCCACTTAGGAAGTTTTTCCTGATGTTCCTGATCTCTCCCCAAAAGAAATATGGCAGCAAGTTGATCTACTGCTTTGATATTGAGGTGTGTGTGAGAGAACACCCCTGCTCTCTCCCCAGTGCCATCTCATGCCCCCCTTGTCACCAGACACATACCCCAACCATCACCCAGGTGTAGCATATCCCAAACCCTCCCCTTGGTGTTCACTCCTCTTTGCTGTCTGGGATTTCCTGTCAACTCTCCCCAACTCTTTGCTGTGATCTGTATATAAAGTTTATTTAAAGGCGGGGGGAAATGTGATAAATAAATACATAAATATATATATATATATATATAAATATAAAAATATATATTTGAATTGTATAGCAACTGGAGCTACAGGCAACCCATGCTGCCCACCCCTCATCCCTGCTGCCTTATTTTGCTGATTCCCATTTGCCCCCAATTTCCCACTCATGTCACAAGACACCCCAAGATAAGCCATCTCTCAGAGTCCCCCCAGGGTTCCTATGCTTGGGTCAGCTCCAGGGACCCCCACCCAAAGTAACTCCTCTCCTTCGTCTGTTTGCCCTCAAAGGCCCACTGGCCGTCCCACTCCCCGACCGATGCGCCAGGACTCAAGAATCCCTTGGGAAAGGGAGATGGAGGAAACTACCCCCAAACTCCTGGTGAGCTGGGTTCCCCAAGTCAGTTCCGCCCCCCCCCCATTCACCTCCTCTGCCTGCATGGCCGGCACCTGTAGAACTCCAAGCTGTGTGCGACAGTCCTCCCCGCAACACCCAATAATAATAAAAAGGGTTAAATCCTAAATGGTGTCGCTGTGTGTGGCGTGGGCACTGGGTGGAGGCGAGGCAGCTTGTGTTTGGGAGAGGATGCCAGGGGGCGAGTATGAGGCTGCAGCCTGCAACACTCAGCCAATGGGAAAAGGTGAGAAGAATCTGTCAAGACCATTTTGGCTGAAAAAGATTAATATCATTCTGAGAATGAAGGAGCCCAGCTGAGCAGTGGTGTCACCCGGTGCGGTAACTCCTTGGCGAGCCCCCAAATGTGTTGCGCATAAGGCCAGCTACCCATGTCCCTGGGAGGGCGCACGCCGGAGGGGCACCCAGCCAGAGAAGCAGGCCTGGGAATGCCGGCGCGCCTCCCTCGCCCCGCCGATGCTGCTCCCGGTCTCGCCCGCCTGCCTGCCTCTGAGGAGGAGTTGGCTGCTCCGACACCGACCCGGAGTGCTTCTCAGTTCCTTTGCTGGGCAACGGCGTGGGAGCCCTGCCCTGCGACGGGGCGGCTCTGGGTGTCACCCCCCTCATGGTGTCACCCAGGTGCGGGCCGCACTCCCCGCACCCCGCTAGTGATGCCACTGCAGCTGAGCCAGACCAAGGCCTCTTGAATCCAGCACCCTGTGTCTCACATTATATTATTGCCGCCCTGGGTTGCTTCTGGGAGGAAGGGCAGAATATAAACCAAATAAATAAAATAAATATCATGGATTTATTCCTTGCCTTCTGAAATATTTTAGAAACATAGGAAGCTCCTTGGGACAAAGACCTTTGTCAGAACATTAGTGAATCAGATTGGAGTGGCATTTGGACTAGAGTCCCTTTTAAATCAGTTTCTTCCGGAGTTCATGAAAATGGGCTGAAGCGTACCCCACTCCCGACACCCTGCATAGAATTAATGAGCTTTCCCTCTTATGTTGGAGGGGTGTGGGGATTGAGGTACATTTGATCATATGTGGTGGCCCTGTGCATTGATCATCGCGCTTTGGCAGGAAATACTCAATGAAAGCAACAAGATAAGCAAACAGTCCCTTCACCCTGACCCAGCGCTGGCTTCGTTACTTGTCTTTGATGGAATTAAAAATAAAGTCATACACAAAACCCTCACAAGCGTCTTACAGCAGCACGGCTGGGGATAGCTGCTACCTGGCAAACCCTCAACCACGTATGATTCATAAATGGTGTCAGGGAATATGGAAGTTAGCACTTGTGGAAAAACTAACACAGATTAAAAGCAATGAGAGAAGGCACGGAAGCAAGACAAAACTACGAACAACGGGGCATCTTTGTCAAAGTGATGGGGCTTGCAAGCCGCCAGCCTCGCGTGGTCAGATCTGACGGTCCACATTAGGATAATCTCTGTAAAATAAAACATGAGAATAATTAGTATAATTCATACTTACCTCCCTAGAACATTACATGCATATCAAAGCTCATTGATAACTATATTATTTTCTCTCACTGTTGCGTAAGTTATATTTGTTTTGTATTCTGTTCAATTTAAAATAGTGAAAACATTTTTTAAAAGTAACATAGGAAGTTGCCTTATACCAAGTCAGAGTGTTGGTCCATCTAGCTCAATATTGTCTACACTGACTGGCAGCAGCTTTCCAGGATTTCAGGCTGTCCTACCTTGAGAGGCAGTCGGGGACTGAACCTGGCACCTTCTACACTACGGCCCTTTTGCCTCTGGGAAGGTCCCAAGCTGAACAGGAGGGCTGCAGCTCTCCTGACGACTCTGGTGCAGACACCCCCTCCACACTGGGAACCTCCACAGAGCAGCCCTCGCCAACCTGGTGCCCTCCAGATGTTTTGCACTACAACTGTTTGGTGCTGGGGCTGATGGGAGGTAGCGAAGGCTGGCAGAGCCATCATAACTAGCAGGGTCACAGACTTTAAGGTGTTCCAGACTTTAAAGCCTGGATTCTCTTGAGTGTTTCGAGCATTGCCAGGACGGCTGTTAAGCAAGCATTTCTGAGTTCAGGACTGTAAGGTTTTGTTTTGAAATGAGCCAATGGGAAGTATCAGAACGGCATGGCAATTTAACATGGCAAAAGGAGAAAAACCCCTGCTGGGTGTGGCCCAAGGCATCTCCAGGCAGGCTGGGAGAGACTCCTGAGCGTGAAATCCCGGACAGCCATTGCTGCCAGTCAGTGCTGGCCAGGGTGAGGCGCCGTCTAAAGCCAAGGGGCTGCCTGCCTTCATGGGAGGCCTTTGTCCAGGGTGGGTGGGCCGGGGCAAAAGTGGGTAACTGATCCAGGGATTGTTGAAGGTGCTGAGCCGGTTAATAGATGTGGGAGGGGGCTACTGTTCACCACTTCGAGTGGCCAAACCTTGTGGGAGGAAGGCAGACCACATCCCCCCCGGCACAGCTCCAACAAGACTGTCACCAACTTGGATGCCTTTAAAACAGGTTTTGAGAGCCAGTGTGGCATAGTGGTTAGTGCTGGACTACGACCTGGGAGACTAGGGTTCGAATCCCCACACAGCCATGAAGCTCACTGGGTGGCCTTGGGCCAGTCACTGCCTCTCAGCCTCAGAGGGAGGCAATGGGAAACCCCCTCAGAATACCGCTTACCAGGAAAACCCTATTCATAGGGTCGCCATAAGCTGGGAGCGACTTGAAGGCAGTCCATTTTTTTCCTATCCAAAAGAGGTTTCGACAATTTCGTGAAGCAGGCTAAGGCTGCCAGTGGCTACTAGCCAGGCTGGCTGTGCTGCTCCTCCACTGTTGCTGCCTCCGGGCGTCCTTTGCAGGGAATCACGAGTGGGGAAAGTGCCGCTGCTGTTGCGCTCAGGTCTTGTGGGGGGGTTCCCCTGCTGGGGCCTCTGGACAGCCCCTGTGAGAGGAGGACGCTGGCTTCAATGGGTGGGGAGGTGGGGAGGGGGCGCTTCCAAGGCTCTTCACTGGCCCCTGCCCAAGCATGGCTTAAAGGGCACTCCGTGTGGGTCTGTCTACCCGGCAGAGCCCTGCAGCTCAGCGCTGCTCACTTGGGGAGGCCCAGGGATAGGGTTGCCAGGCTCAGGGCCTGAGACTGATCCTGTATCTTTAGGAGAAGAGAAAGTCAGCCAAGTGCAGGTGTTCTTGCAACACTGTAATGGGAAAAACCACAAGGTGGAATTCTCCCTTCCCCCTGCACAACTTTTAAAGATACAGACCTCTTGATTGCCAGGCCCGGCCTCCAAGAGGTCTTCTGTATAGTGGGGCCCTGCTTCTCGGTGCCTTGCTTTTTGGCATTCCGCTAATATGGCGCCAGTGGGGCGATCAGCTGGAGGGGGGTGCACTTCAGCTGATCTCTTCTGGCGCATCAGCTGATCGTGCAAGAGGAGGGGAAGATCAGCTGTAGCCAGGGGCGTCACTAGCTGGGTGCGGGGGGGGGTGCGGACCCCACCTGGGTGACACCATGAGGGGGGTGACACCCAGAGCTGCCTCATCGCGGGGCAGGGTGCCTGCACAGTTGCCCGGCAAAGGAGCCGAGAAGCGCTCCAGGTTGGCGTCAGAGCAGCCAACTCCTCCTTGGAGGCAGGCACGCGGGCGGGCGAGACCAGGAGCAGCATCAGCGGGGCGAGGGAGGCGCCGTTATTCCCAGGCCTGCTTCTCCGGCTGGGTGCCCCTCCGGCGCACGCTCCCAGGGGCATGGATGGGGGTGGCTGGCCTTGCACGCACGCGTGTGCTCAGCACAAGATTTGGGGGCTCGCCAAGGGCACCCCAGCACCCGGTCCGGTGTGCACCGAAAGTAGGCGCCCGCTCACTGGCGGTGAAGCTGGGACGGGCCTTCCACCGTCAGCCTGGAGTGCGCGCGTGCGCACGCGCGACACCAGCCACCCCCATCCATGCGTCTGAGTGGGCGCACGCCGGAGGTCCGCACGCCGGAGGTCCGCACCCCCCCCCCCCCCGCACTCCCGCTAGTGACACCACTTGCTGTAGCTCGCTACAGCCGATCTTCTGCTTCGCCATCAGCGGGTTAGGTTCCAGACCTCCTACAGCTGATCTGCTTTTCAGCGGTTTTTGCTTTTCGGAGGGAGAATTCCACCTTGTGGTTTTTCCCGTTACAGTGTTGCCAGAACACCTGCACTTGACTGACTTTCTCTTCTCCTAAAGATACAGAATCAGTCTCAGGCCATGAACCTGGCAACCCGACTGGGGATGGGAGACCCTCCAGCTGCCCCGCCCCGTTGCTTCCCCCCCCCACTCCAGGAAGCTAATGGCTGAACGGGGCTCCAGTCAAAGGCGGGGACGCACCCCAACTTTCGCGGGTTAGGGGAGAAGCCCCGTGTTCTCCTGCGGTCCCCTCGCTCGCCTCCGCGTTGGAGCAAAATCCTTCCGGTTGGGGTGGGAGCTGCCTTCGCCACCTCTCTCTGCCGCTTTGGATGGCTCCCCCCCACCCGCCGGTCACGCGTGGCGTGGCCCCTTCTCGGTCCGGCGAGGCTTGCTTTGCAAAACGGCAGTTTCCGAACGCGGCAGCCAAGAGGCGCAAGAGCACGCACCAGCGGGGAATCCACGCATCCTCCTCCACGTGCACTTCCTCCCCGCGACCACTGGGGGCGCTGCTGCAGGGGCTGCAAGTATCCGTGGAAGGCTCTCCTCCCCCTCGCCCGCCCCCCCCCTTGCTGGGAACTAGTATTTGCTGCACGGGAGAGCAGGTGGGGAGGGGACCCCCGCGAGGGGCGGCTGGGATGCGAGAGACGGCCCGCGGCTCCATAGAGCGCATGGAGGTGGAGCCCGGCGGGGGAGCCCTGCGCAGAGCCAACGACGCCCCGCTTCTGCCGGGGCCCTCCAGGAAGAGAGGAGAGGAGGGAGGGAGAGACGGAGGAGCCGGCCGAGGGAGCGGCGCCCCGAGCCCGCCAGGCAGCTGAGCGCCCCCTCCCCATTTTCCCGCCTCCTTGCAGCCCCTGCCCTTGGAGGAGGCGACAGGGCCCGCGAGGAGCTGCCGCCGGCACGTCTGCCTGGAGAGTGGGCTGGGGGTGAGCAGGGGTGCCTCCCCCCCCCGGGCTTCCCTACCCCCGGCTGTGAACGGGGTTTGCAGGGGGGCGGGGCGAGACGGGACCCAGCCCGAGGCTGCCGCATCAGCTTCTCCTGCCTTTGTAGGGCGCGCCTCGACGGTAGCAGCCCCGGCCCGGGGGCCATCGACGGGGTGAGTGCGGAGTGTGGGGTTCGGGGCCAGGGGCGGAGGCTACACGGGGGGGCTGGCTCTTAGAATCATGGCCTCGTAGAGTCGGAAGGGGCCTCTGAGGCCATCGAGTCCGATCCCCTGCTCAGTGCATGAATCCAACTCAAAACATCCCCGGCAGGGGGCCGCCAGCTGCCTCCAGTGTTGCAGAGCCCGCCGCCTCCCTAGTACTTGGGGGGACAACTTGGGGCCGGTGGAAGGGAGAGGGGCAAGCCCCGCTAACTTTCTCTCCCTCCCCCAGTTCTCAAGTTCCCCCAGTGCTGTGACCCCCAACTCTTGGCATCTCCAGAGGTGAGTTGGGGGCAGAGGTAGGATGGGGAGGAGCAGCATCTATTTGGGGAGGCTGTGGAGGTGGGAGAGGGCCTTGCTCTCTGTCCCTGACCTAGCACGACCTTTGACCCCATCCGCTCCCCCCCTCCAGGCTCCCCCAAGCACAAGGACCCCTCCATCCTGGAAACCCTTAAGAGGAAAGGTGAAGGGAGTCTATGGGGGAAGGGTGGCAAGGGCAAGATGGGGGGAAGAGCCCATCTCATTCGTGGGGGTGGGGCGGGGGCATTTTGGAGGTGTAGGTGTAACCGGGGGGGGTGACGTTGATTCGCCCTTTCATCCACATGTCTGCTCTTTCCACAGGAGGACTGGACGTTGACTCTCCCCCAAAGAAGTTGTTTGTGGCTGGGGTCCCCGGCACCCCCCCCCCAGCCCCATAGCCACCCCCTCTGGCCCTGCAGGTAACAGTAAAGGGCACCTCTTCTGCTGCGAGGGCTCGAGTTGCCTTGGACGTTGGACCCCCCCCCCCCGCACGTGCACACACACACACACCCCTCACCCTAGAGATGTGGGGCTTGGTTATGCTCGGAACTGGCGTTTGTTCATGGGGAGAAGGCCCTCCAGAGGCCAGTGAAGGCTGGGGCTTGTGGGGGAGGGGAAGTTCAGAGGTTCAGGGGATCCTCTTTAGAAAATACAGCAGGAGGTTTTGTTTTTTGCTGGAGGGGGGTTCTGTTCTGTGAGGCTTTTGCAGAACAAGGGGAAAGATGGTACAATGTTGGGGGGAGGTTCCCTAAATGGAGCCCCCTCCTCCAAAACTAGCCCCCTTTCCTTGCTAGCCCTTCCCCATCCCTAAAGGGGGAGAGAGTCGCCCTTAGATGTTTGCAGTGTCGTCCCCCAAATCACCCCACAAGGTCAAGGATGCAGGCCTTTCTCCCACCCGCTCTGGGCCTCAGCTGGGCCCAGGCTCACTTGTCCTCCTCTTGAAACGTGGAGCTGAAAAACAAAGCAGTCCCTAGTCCCTGCATGTGCGCACACAAGGGTATGGATGTGGGGTTTTGGAGGGGCGGTGTGCCTGTCCCCTCTTCCAAGCATAAGCAAATGGTTGCACTTCCAGAGTGCTCTCTCTGAAATCACCTCACAAACGTCTGCTGACCATGCAAAGCTCAACAGGTGTGGAAGGCCAGCAGCGAGCAAGAGTGGGGTGTTTCCAAGGACCATCGTTTTGAGGTTCTTTCCCCTTCTCCAACAGTCTCCCCACCCCAGGCAAGAACTGTGCATCAAGATGGACTGGTGGGGGGCCCTGAATCCCATCCTCCCGCAACATAATCACATACTGTATAAACCATATTTTGCTGATGAGGAGGAGGTTGCAGGATTATTTTTGTATGCTATATAATTTGTACATATCTGTAAATATATATTTTTTTCTGTTAAGAAAGAGGGGAGGGGGTTGCGGGGCATTGAATGGCATTGCTTAAGCAGTGCACTCCCGCGCCCCCTGTGGCTCCACTGGACATTTTGCACTTCTTCAATAAAATTATTTTGAAGCAACCCCTCTCCCTATTTTCTTCCCTGCTTTCCCTGTGTCTGGGCTGGGGGAGACGCAACACATGCCTGCAGACAAGCACATGCCCCACAAGGCCGGAGACCGAGGGGTGGCCACAGAATATGATGCACCCACAGAAGAGGCCCTGCCGTCTGTCCCACGGCCGGCATCTTCCAGCGGTGGGGGAAGGGCTCCAAGGAGAGAGGCCACACAGCCTGTGTCGCGTTTGGCACCAGCCTGGCACACGCCCCTTTGGGAGGATAGCCCAAACCAGCTGGAGGGTGCTGGGGGTTGGGTGGAAGGGTGTGTTACCCCCACCCAGCTCTGTTCAGCTTTTTCTGAGGCAGCTAAAGAGCATTAGGGGGAGGGGAATCACCATGCAATAGGAAGGATGCCTGAAAATGACCTGTGCACTAGGGCTGTATTGCCCACCACAAAAAAAACCCCAACCCCTAAAACATTTGCTGCTGCAGCAACCAGCCAAGAGCTATCGCTCTCTTTTTAAATTTGTCCCTCCCCAGGCAAATGTACGCACTGGAACCATGGACCTGCAACACAAAATAGAAAGAGGAATCTCAGAGAGGGGCTCAAGCACTCCCCCACCTCCCTATACCTTCAGAGCTGAGGTGCAGGAGGGGACTCTGCATGTGCACAGAGGTACTCTTGCATGACCCATCAGCCTTGCAAAGCCTCTGCTCCTGGACCTCTGCTGCTGCAGGTTGAGCAACGCTGTGCCCATGGACTCCCCCACAGGGCCAGCCTGCATCTTCCCTTATGGCCTGGCTGCTGCTGAGGTCAAGCTGAGGTCACTGCCCTTTGACCTTTGCTGCTGGAGACAGGCAAGCCCTTTGCAGGATGCACTAAGAGGAGGGGGGATGAATTCCACGTGCTGAGGGCACACAGATGTGATTGGTGGAGGCACCCACAGACCCTGCCTTAGCAATGTGGGGGCAGGCCCTGACAGCCCTGTCAATACCCTGTCGCAGGGAAGGGAGGGTTCTTGGCAGTGCCCGTTCAACCCATTTTGAGAGGGGTGGGGGAGGAGAAAGAAAGAGCGGCCTTACAAACCTGTCTGCACTTTAGCATCAACAGATTCGAGACGGGCGCTTCAGTGGCAGCTTGCAAAACACACACGCCTGCATGCTGTGGCCTTGTCTGTTAAAAAAAGCACATACAGAGCCCTTCACGCACAGGAACTCAGGGTCTAGAGGGGGGTCGGGATATGGGGGGGATGCAAGACTGAGGGAGGTGAAGATTGCACCAGGCGTGGAGTTATGAGTGCTGCGTACAGAGACAAAGTGGCCGTTTGAAAAGCTGATCAGCTGCCAAGCCAGCCTTGCAAGTTGGCACCGCGACAAAGTCAGCTGGGGACGTTAAAGCTGGCGGGAGACAGAGCCGTGCAAAAGCTATTTTTTTCCTTGGGAGTGGTCGCCCAGATCCGCTCCAAACTTCACACACCTCCAGGGGGGTGCTGGGGCTTCCCCCTGATTTTTTTGCAGATTTTTTCAACCCCCCCAAAGGGGTTTATTCAAGTGTAGAAAGTTGTGCAGGGGGAAAAGGGGCCAGGCTTTTCTCGGTTCACCCTGTTTTTTTCCCTCTCCCTCCCTCGTTGCCTTCCACAATCGCACGGAAAGGGCTGGCAGCTCTTGGGGGGGGTGGGGGGGACCCTCTTATTTTTTTCATTTTTTTCCATATCTGGATTCCCTGGAAAATTTAGAGAAGTATTTGGGGCAAGATGGAAGGGGGTCCCCAATTTCTGTGGTTTGAACAGAGAGGGGGGACAATTTTTTTCTTCTTTTTTCGGGGATGGGGGACAAATGCGGCATGGATCCAGAGAGGGCTGTGTGCCAGGATTAGGTGGCAACAAGGGCCCCCTGCTCTCTCTGTGGTGTAAAATATTTTTAAGGGCTAAAATAAGGCTTCTGGAAAACTCACCCCCCCAGCGTCTGGATGGGGGCAATGGGGCAGCAGCGGAGGTAAGTTGGAGATGCACAGGGATGTGGGTGGGGGCCAGGGCGGGCTCAGGAGTGTTCCACCACCACCACCATCACCGGGAGAGCCGGGTGTGTTTGTTTCCTCCGTGGCTAGCAGTGTGGCACTGTGGTGCAGGAATGGGAAGGCATCAAAAGGCCGCTGAGGCCAGAGCCAGACTGCCAAGAGTCAGAAAATGGGGGGTGGGGGGGCAGCAGCCTGAGACCAAGAGGAGGCCCCTGTGTTGTTAAGGCCTTGCAGACCAAAAGGGTCCAGTTCTGGTGCCAAAGGAGGGGGTGGAATCGGACCTCACCAAAATAGCCTAATTCACACCCTGTGAGGGGAAAAACAGCCCCGAAAGCAAGCAAGGGTCACTTCCAACGGAGGGAAATAACTTGGAGACCCCCAAAGAGCCCACAAGCAACCCCATGATTAATTAATATCAGCCCCAGCAGGCATTCCCCTCGCCCCCAACAAGGAACCCCTCCTTTAAAAAGAAATGCGTCATTTTCAGAATACACCACATCCTCCCCTCAAAGCCTTCGAACCTTTCCTCCTGGAATGGGGGGGTGGGAATTGGGCTCAGGAAACCTCCAAATGTTTCATTGAAAAATAAAGGGATTGAGCTGGAGGGTGTGTGTGGAAAACAGACGCCCACACTGAGAATCCTGAGATTTAAGGGTCCCCTGCCCTCAAAATCAGAAGAAGCAGCCCAACTGAAAGGGAAGTCAGACACCCCAAAAGGAACCAGAGAGGTTTTCAGGCAGGACCACTTTTGATTCTTCCCCCCACACCTCAAAAAAAATCAGCCACAAAAACGAAGTGGAATTTTGGCTCCCATCCCCAGAAAAATATTCCTCCAGAGCATCCACCCCCCAAAACAAAAAATATTAAAAATGATTGGGCCCCAATACAATTCCCGCCCCACCAGTCCCCGAAGCCCCAAGAATTGCATTTTATGGGTGTCCTTTCAACTCAGTTCTGCACCCAGGAATTTAACAAAACAACACCCCCCCAACCAAGCCTTCCAAACACCCCCTCCTCAATTTCTCCATTTTCCAGATTTAAAAAAACAAACCGTATACTTCCTACCTTAGAACATAAGGGCTTGCCCCATAAAAGCCACCAGGCACTTCTAGATTTTTAATCAGCCATTTGCAACATTTGATACACTCTCAGCCCCACTAAAAAAAGGGGGGGCAAGTTCACTTCCCCTATCCTCCCGGCTAGAGAAGTAGGGGTCACAGGGGGAAATTATATATTCCTGCAATATTGGAGTCAAAGGGATCACTTTCGCGTAATGACAAACATGACAAAGGAGATTTGCATTTTGGCCCCCACCCCTTTTTTAAACTGTACACACACACACACACATGCAGAGGGTGCTCAGCTACAGACTGCAGGCACGGTGTGAGACCTCTTAAAAATCTTGTGCTCCAGCACATTGCAGAACATGGCCTTTCTGTGAGTGGGCTTCTCTTAACAGTGCTCCAAGAGCAGGAATGCTGCTTTCATGACCGTTCCCTGTCACACACACCCATCAGCTAGCAGAGCAATGTTGGAGGATGGTTTTTTTGGGGGCGGGGGGGAGTTAATTTCTTTGTACCTGAGATACGATTGAGGAGTGTCTACTGACATCAAAGTGACAAAAGGGATCTCTGCTGCAAGCAGACAAATGCATGATTTGAGCACAAATATCTACAGAGCCATCGGCACCCCAGGAGAGAGGGGGCTCCGACCCACCCCCAGATGCACTTCCACCGAGGTGCCCCAGGCCAGCCGGCCTATCGAATCTGCCCAGAGAGGGACCAGGCCTCTTCTCCTAATCCCCCCACTGCATTTGGAGGGGGGGGGCTGCTTGGGAGCGTATGAATGCACGCAATTGTACAGGGCTCTGCTCCCCATATATTCCCTGCCCCGTGATGTGAACTGCGTTGTGAAACTGGGTGTTTGCAAATGGTTGGCTCCAGAGGGTGGGGGATGCACCTTGCGCCATGTGCTGTCAGGGCCTGCGGTGCAGAGCTGGCCACGGTCCCCTCACCCCACCCGGCCATTTTCTCCTCCGTGCCCAGAGTTGCGTCACAGTCCTTGGGTGCCTCAAAGCCTCCTTGGCACATTCTCTCCCGACCTCTGCGGTGTGCTGGTAGCTGCTCCTGCCCTTAGCCTTAGGGCTGTGTGCCCCCCACTCACACACACATCCCAAACCTGCCCCCTCCCCCCTAAGCTGCTTCTCCCAGCCCCCCCCCATTTCTCCGTTTCATAAATCCAGGCTCTTTGCCCACACTCCTCCCTCCCTCTGCACCCCAGCAGCCCGCCACCTCTGCACCCCTGCCCCTTCATACACACACCCAGTGGAAATTGGCACGTGCCACACAGGCTGCTGGGAATTATCTCCATTTTGAAACGTCGGCACGTGGGGACGGTGCAGGAGAATCCAAAGCCGAACCGGTGACTTGACTGGGACCACTCTGGGTGCAAGCAAAGCTCCAGAGCTTCAGGAGCCTTTTCTGCTGCTGCTATTCCCCCCCCCAACAACAACAACCCCTTGGACAGAAGGAGCTGAGGCCGGCGCCCGCACCAGCAGCACAACATGGTTTGTTAGGCAATCAGGAATCCACAAACCATTTTGTGGTGTTAACGCGAGTGCCCGGGACATCGACGGGGAGCAGAGGGAGGAAAGCGGGCCTGCCCCCTCGCCCAAGATGGAAACCAGACGCCCCACAGACACCCACACCGTGGAAACACCGCCCCCCATTACACAAAGCAAGCAGCGCCAGTCCTGCTGTAGCAGCACATAAATATTGGCACTGCCCTGCCCAACTGGCTGCCAGTATTGCTTGTGCTGCTCCAATGGGGTGGGCACAAACAGCAGGAGCCAAGAAATTGGGCTGGGGTATTAAGCGGCCTTTACCTGGGCTGGGAAGCAAAAGAAGAGGGCCTGACAGCCAAGGCAGAGGAGGAGGAGGAAACTGAGGCAGAGAACGCAACACCTCTCCATCTCACACAACATGCCCTTGGGTGGCGGCAGGTCACCTCTGTTTTACGTACATGTTGCAGTCTGGGCCCAGAACTGCCGGGGGGGGGGCTTCCTCACCCCCCATTACACAGCTGTGTCCAACCCTTAAAACACAACACAGATGAGCTCAGAGACAGGCAATGTTTATTGCAACCACCACACAAAAGGACAATAAAATAACACTCTTAAGGGACCATTATACCGGGGGGGGGGAATAAAAGGCGGAGGAGGAGAGAGTTGACTGTCCATGGGATGGAGTGGTGGCAATTCCAGAGAGCGAGTGCACACATGCCGGGTGATTAGGGGAAGGGGGGTGACCAGAGGGGGCAGCCACAGCCAGTAGTGGTTCCAGGGGTCCCAAGGTGGAAGATGGCAGCCCAGGGGGTGCAGGAGAAGCCGTCCATCAGCGGGAGAGGAGGGGCAACTCCGTGCCAGGGGCCATGAGGAATCCAGAGTCCAAATTCAGGCTGTCTGGAAAAGAGAGAGAAAGGACCAGGGAGCTGGAGGGAGGCACTGAAAGGCCACAGCTGCCCCCCACAGCCCCATTCCGCTGGGAGAAGGAAACAGAGAAAGCCCGGCCCAACCAATCAATTGATTTCTGCAGACATGCCCCCCAGGCACCCAGCACCTCTGCGAATGTGCCCCTCCCCACGCCTGAAGCACAGCCCTGCAACCAGCATCCTCCCCACCCCACCCCACTCCTCTCTAGCCCAAGACAGGAGAGTGGGGCCCAATTCCCAACGGAGGAAGGAAGAGACAACAGCCCCCCACCTGAACCACCCCACCTGGGCCAGTCTTTACCCTGGTCGAAATTGAGCTTCTTGGCAGGGGGGGCATCTCCCAAGCCTTCAATATCCACCAAGTCATTGTGGGCATCTGCATCATTCAGTGCGCTGAGGGTCACATCTGGTGGCACAAGAGAGCCCCATCAAGCTCAGACGGGGTGCCCACCCAGGCAGCTGTGCTGGGGGACACAGGGGACCCCACCCCACCCGAGAGAGACAGACACGAGAGGCCTGCATAGCCCTTCTGCCTCCTGCTCCTCTGCACTCACCAGAGGCTTTCTGTTTCTTCACAGTTGGAGTCGAGGGGTCAGGAAGGCCCCCCAACCCCTGGGCAGAGGGGGCACCCTGCTGCGGCAGCGGCGGCTGCTGCCCCTTGCGGGCCCCTTTCTTGGGGGACTCGGTGGGGAGGGGCAGCCCACTGTCCTCATAGGCCTTCCGCTTGGCTGCTCCTTTCAGCTGGGCACTGGGGGAGATGGGGGGGAGAAAGAGGTCAGAGGTGTGGGGAGTTTCCACATGCACTCTTACACGCATGCGCACACACAGGGCTTCCCTAGACAAGGGCGATGGGTGGGGTAGCGATTAGGGAACCCGCCTCAGGATGCCTCTTCAGGCCCCTGCTGGCTGACCTTGGGCCAGTCCCCTGCTGTTAGCCTGACCTACCATGCAGGGCTGTGGCAGGAGGGGGTTGGGGAGGGGCTCCTTCAGAGGGCAGCGAGGCAAAAAGGAAATATAACCCCCAGCTGACCCTCTCCCCCTTGGCCCCCAAAGCCCCAGCCCTAGGGGTCCTTCTCTAGCTGCCCTACAGAACAGCCTCTCTGGGCGGTACAGCAAAGACCCCGCCCCGCCCGCAGGCCCCACCCCTTACACAGTCCGGTCTTTGATGAGCGCGCTGATGCGGTTTAGGTCATCTCCAAAACGCTGGACGGCTGCCCGTAACAAGGAGATCTCCGCATCGGTCCATTTGGCCCTGGGGAGGGACGGGGGTCAGGATGCTCCGAGGGAAGCCTCTTCCACTGCTAAACCCCCCCCCCCGCGCAGAAGTGTTCCTCCCATCCCTACTGCTGCCTGGGACACCCAGCGAAGACCCACCCCCAAATGCATACAACCCACCCTCCCTGGTCCACTCCTCTAAGACACTCTTCCCCCCCCCGCACAGAGAGAGCTCTGCATTGCTTGGGGATGAGAGCCTGGAGCCGAGGCTGGGGCTGCTTTGGGGAGTTCAGAGTGAGACGCCTGCTAGGCCCGTTTGGCTTAGCAGCGTCTGCCCTGGGCCGAGGGAGCTCGCGCACAAGGCGCTACACTCAGGACTGGAGCCGGAGCATGCAGGTGGACTAAAACGGGGGGGGGAGGGCGCACTAGAGTCCCCGAGGTGGGTTCCCTCTCCCCCCACAAAAACACATGCATCCCCTTACAGAAAAAAGGCGCGTCTCCCCCCCGCCGTCCCTCCCTCCCTCCTGGGGGGGGGCTCACCCGGCTGGCGAGGAGTCGGCCACGGGGTGCAGCTGCATCGTCAGTTCGCCTAGCTTGGTGAAGGCAGCGCCAGCGGCAGAGAAGATCTCCCCCACCTGGGAAGGCGCGCCAAGAAACGGGTTAGGGGCGCTGGGGAGAAGCGGCAGGCACCTGCAAGTCCCGTCACCCCCTACGAGGGTGGACGGGCAGCGAAGGGGGTGCGGAGGAGCGGGAGGGAAGCAGCCCCTCCCCGAAAGTCACTGTGGAAACGGGGAGGGGGCGCACGTAGGAATCACCCCTCACCCGAACTCCGTGGGAGCCAAGCAGGATGAAGCCATGCCAAAGTGCCTCTGAGCCTGTGCAGAGGGCTTCTCCCCTCCCCAGCCCGCAAGCAGGGGCAGAGGGGCGGGGCCTTCCGGGGCGGGGGCCCTTGAAAACTCCGCGTTTTAAGAAAAGAAAGGAAGAAACCGACTCCCCACCCCATAAGACTGAGAACTTCGATCCACTGGAAGGAAAAGGGGCAGGAAACGGGGGGAGGGGCCACAGGAATGGCCGCGAACTCCCCTCCCCCACTTGCTGCCACCTGATTTTGGCGGCGCTACATCATCACCGCCGACACGGGGGACGATCAGGCCGCCGCACTCTGTCCATCCTCAGGAACACTCTCCTCCTCCAAGAGGTTCGGGAGTTACAGAGCCGCCCCCTCCCATAATCCTGTGCGCTCGCGGTGCCTCCCCCCTCAATTCCCCGCCGGTACCTTGGTGGAGGCCGAGGTCATCGCGGTCCCCGCTGCCGCCGAGCCGGGGCAGGCGAGAAGACCGGGCTGCTCCGCCGCCGCGCTTCCCGGGCCCTCTATGGTCCCGCGCCCGCCCGCCCCCTGGTCTCCATGGGGACTCGCAGGCTCTCCTTCGCGCGCTTCCTCTCTCTATGGTCCGCCTACAGAGGCCTCCTTCTAGCCTTCCCGCCGTCGCTCATACTCTATGGCAGAGCTTGGAAAAGTTACTTTTTTGAACTACAACGCCCATCAGCCCAATCCAGTGGCCATGCTGGCTGGGGCTGATGGGAGTTGTAGTTCAAAAAAGTAACTTTTCCAAGCTCTGCTCTATGGGCAGCAACAGGGGCTGGAACTCCTTCCTCAGCGCTCTATGGTAGAAGCCCTCCCGCCCGGATGGTCTGGCGGCGGAACGTGGGAACCCTCCTGCCCAATCGGAAGCGGGGTCGACAGAGAAGCGTCGTTCGGCCCTTCCCCTCCTCCCTGGCCAAGGGGGCGGAGCCTTCCCCCCAGCCTCTCAGGCCACCTTTTGATCCGTCTAGGCAGTGGAGGACTCAAGACTCGGTGGGAGTTGCTGTGACTACCACCCTCCACAGCAAGACCCCCTCCCTCGATTTAGACATGAGACGCCCACCCCACTTCCCAAAAGGAGACAGAATTCAGTTAAGCATAAAATAGAAACCAAACCGAACCTCGCTCTGTCTCTCAGGGAAGCGTACGGAACCCCCCACCACAAGACATGGCGCAGGGCTTTGGAAGGGGAGGACGGATGGCCCTGAGGCTGCTGCCAGGGCCGTCAGTCACCACGGAAGTCCGTTAATCCGACCCAACAGGCCTCCTCTCGCGTTCCTAAGCGGCGCCCAATAACATCTCCAGAAAATGCCCATCGTGTCAAAAGGGAAGGCAGTCCCCCGCTGGGCTTTTTAGACAGCTGCATCTCCTGTGCTGTCAGCACTAGACACCCCCATTATAATGACAGGGACACGGGCAGCTGCCTTATGCTCCTCTACACTGACTGGCAGCAACAGCTCTCCAGGATTCAGGCAGGGAGTCTCTCCCAACCCTACCGAGATGCTGTCCGGGACTGAACCTGGGAAAGGTCTGCAAGTAGAGCAGACACTCCGCCATTGAGCCACAGCCCTTTCACCACCCCATGAAGACTACAAGCTTCTAAGTCCCATTACTTAAGATTATAGTGCATTGTTCCAAGACTATGGAATTAACAGAAAACATCATCCGTATTAAATTTGTTTTGGAATAATCCTTTATATTAGCAGACGTTCACACACTTCTATATTCCTGTAATGTGGGGACTAACAGAAGGGTAAGAAAAGTGGATCCTGCAGGCCCTTCTGGTTGTAGACAGGCATACTTCAAGGTCAGAAGGACAAACGCACAGCCCACCATCCACGACTCGGTGGTCTGCAGATCTTACTGTCCTTTCTACATTTGAATATATATCTTATTATTGTCATTCTCAATTGAATATCTTATTTGGACAACTTACATTAATGTATATGTTTAAATTTGTACTCCCATGACTGGAATACAGCGATTGAAGAATATAACTTGCTCCCAGAGAACAGGATAGGGAGGCGGAATCACACTATGTTTAAAAAATATATCTCTACACAGAAACAGAGGAGGATAAGCTTGGTAGGAGCACCAACAGCATCTGGATTAACAAAAATGGGGCAAGGAATAAAAGGAACATGTTGGATCTATTACCGACCACCCAATCAAGGAGAAGAGAAGGATGAAACTGTTGAAAAGCGAACTGCTAATTTTTCAAGGAGGCATTATGTAGTAGTAATAGGGGACTTCAGTAACCCCGATATGTGTTAAATTCTGCCGAACGCAGTCCCTCCAAGAAATTCCTGGCTTATTTATTTATTTATATTAGTTACTTCTTTTTTCAGAATGAAACTCAAAGCAACTTACAAGAAAAAAATCTCAAAAACATACAGAATAAAGATCACAGTACAAAAAGAAAAATCAAAATATACCAAGCAAAACTCAAAAAAATAACTCACAAAACAATATACAATAAAATACAGTACATCATACAATTAGGACTTGTGTTAGAGATAACTTTCTCCTACAGAAAGTGAAGGAAGCAACTAAAGGACCAGCCATCCTGGACTTAATTCTAACCAATAAAGATGACTTAGTGAAGTGGCAATTATGGGAACTCTGGGGAAAAGAGACCATGTTATACTTCGAGTTCTTGATTTAAATGGAAGCAAAGGCTGAAGGTAGCTATAAGCATACCCTGGACTTCAGGAAAGCTGATTTTAATAAACTCAGAACAACGATAAGTAAGATTCCATGGCAAGCACCCCTAATCAGAAAAGGAGTCCAAGATGGGTGGTTTCTAAAAAAATAAAATTCTAAAGACACAATAGCCAACAATTCCACCTGTTTTCCTTGACGGAAGACAGCAAAAGAAGCCAATTTGGCTTCACACAAAGCTTAGAGATGGCCTGAAAACAAAGACATACAGGAAATGGAAGGAAGGCCAGGCCACAAAGGAAGAGTACAGTCAGGCAGCACAGAATTGCAGGGATGGCATTAGGAAGGATAAAGCTGAGAACAAGCTGAGGCTACCGAGAAATGCCAAAAGCAACAAAAAAGCTTTCTTAGGTATGCATGATAAAAGAGAGAAAAGGAATGGTGGTACAGCTACTCAATGAGGGTGGTAAAATGATAACAGATGATAAAGAAAAAGTGCTCAATTCCTACTGTGGATCAGACTTCGCCCAAAAGATGATCTATGATCCTCCTGGTAAATGTGAAGTTGAAGGGACAGGATTGCAGCTTGAGACTGACAGGCAAATGGTCAAATGATACCTACTCTCTTTGAATGAGTTCAAATCTCCAGGGCCCAATGAACTGCATCCTAGAGTATTGAAGGAACTGGCTGAAGAACTCTTGGAACCACTGTCTTACTATCTTTGCGAAATCATGAGGATGGGTGAAGTGCCAGATGACTGGAGGAGGGCTAATGTTGTCTTTATATTCAAAAAGGAGGAACCTGGGAACTGCAGACCAGTCAGCCTGGAGGAGGTGCAAGGAATGCTTATCAAATTTGCAGATTATACAAAGTTGGGAGGGAGAGCTAATACCCCGGAAGAAAGAAACAAAATTCAAAGGGACCTTTATAGGCTGGAGCATTGGGCTGAAAACAACATAATGAAATTTAAGAGATAGGCGCAAAGTTCTATACTTCAGTAAAAGAAACCAAGTGTACAGTTATAAGATGGGGGATACTTGGCTCAGCAATTCTACATGTGAGATGGATCTTGAAATTGATCACAAGCTGAATATGAGCAAACAGCGTGATGTGGCTGCAAAAAAGGCAAATGCTATTTTAGGCTGCATTAACAGAAGTATAGTTTCCAAAGCACATGAAGTATTGGTTCCCCTCTATTGGGCACTGGTTAGGCCTCATCTTGAGTACTGCGTCCAGTGATGGACACCACACTTTAAGAAAGATGCAGATACACTGGAACAGGTTCACACGATGACCAGGAGACTGGAAACAAAGCCCTGTGAGGAGACTGAAAGAACTGGGTGTTTCACCTTGAGAAGACTGAGGGGAGAGATGATAGCACTCTTCAAGTACATGAAAAGTTGTCACACAGAGGAGGGCCGGGATCTCTTCTTGATCGTCCCAGAGTGTAGGACACGGAATAACAGGCTCAAGCTGCAGGAAGCCAGATGTCAACTGAACATCAGGAAAAACTTCCTAACTGTTAGAGCGATATGACAATGGGTCCAATGACCTAGGGAGGTGGTGAGCTCTCCAACGTAGAGGCCTTCAAGAGGCAGCTGCAGAGCCATCTGTTGAGGATGATTTAAGCTGGACTCTTGCAATGAGCAGAGGGTTGGACGATGACCTTATAAGCCCCTTCCAACTCTACATGTCTGTTTCTATGAAGTTCTTCTGTTGTCACACACTCTCCTCTCTTCCTGGAAGCCAAGTGCAGAGAAGTGCAGGACTAACAGCCTCATCAGCCACTGCCACCCCACCCTGCCCAAAAGAGGAGGAACCCAGGAAGAGAAATAGAAATCAGCCCACACGGATCAAATGCTGTTTATTGCACAGGTGATCAAACAGAGACAGAACAACTTTCAACATGTGAGTCCCTATGTGCAGACAAGCAGCTGCCACCTCTACAGCCTCCAACCGCCCCACAGAGTCAAGGGGCCGCTTCCTCTTCCTTTTCTTACCCCGCCTCCTGATTAAAGGGCAAGAACCCAGCAAAAAGGGCACTCCAGGGACAGGACCATGTTATAAAACTGGCCAGCTCTTAAATCCATTACTCTGAGCAGCAGCATTCAGGCCAGCCTTCACATGGCAGGACCCAAATAAGTCAGTGTTAAGGTCGCTCTGCACACTGGTATGAGCAACTGATTCCAGAACTCCATGGGCTAGCAAGGGGCGGGGGACCTGACCAAATCAGAGAGCAGAATGAGTTCACAAGTCATGCCTTGGGCCAAACAACGTAGCTCACACATGCACCCAATTCTTCCCAGCCATCAAGAACCAAAGTTTGCACAAGAAACACTGAAGATAAACATCAAAAACAGAATCAGGAGAGACACACAAGACTGTAACTGGAATGGACTGGCTATTTGATTGCTGTGTGGACAAACGGCCCTGCAATAACTCCCAGAAGATCCCACAAACATAAAATAGGGAGAGGCTGTGTGTGTGTGTGTGTTTTCACTGTCCACATACCACTGGGGGGGGGGCAGGAAAGAGCGTCTGTGCCATTTACACAATACTGGCATCCCTGTTTGTTCAGCCAAAACCAGCAGGACAAAGCAGGAAACTTCCTGGCCTTTTAAAGGGGAAGAAAGGACAGGACAGAGAGAAGGCATTAATGGGCAGAACTGGGTCAGATGATGGGCAGGGGAGAGGACAACTAAGGCACAGCTGAAGCCTTGATATTTTCCTCCCCCAAATTGCAGGACCCTGGTAAACTATGTCAGAAAACAGGGGTTCAAGTTGCAGAAGCTGGGAAACTACCCCCCCACACAAAAGATAGGGGGGAGAAATATCCCTCCCCCACCCACCCTCCTTCCCCACCTGCAGAGCCAAAATCCTAACTTGGGATCTGAAGATGCCCTTGGGAATCAGCACTTCTGAATATCCCCAAAATGGACCCCCAGTGCCCAGAGAGGGAATAAATATGAGACAGACGGGGGTTCGCCATCCCCAACAGCGGGAGGTAAAAGCCATGGGCCCCTCCGGCAGAGGAAGGAGGGCCCGGGGAGTGTCATTAGCGGACCATATACTCCTTGCGCTTGTTGAGACGCACTTGGCAGAATGAGAACCCCCCCAGGAGGACGTAGAGGCCGGCTGCGATGAAGCAGTTGTAGCTCACTTGCTCGTAGAGGCCATAGATCTTGCCCGGCCCACCTCTGTCACCAAATGCACCGGGGAGGGGGGAGAGAGAGAGAGAGAGAGAGAGAGGTCAGGCCCCGGTTCCCAACAGGATCCTCTTATCCAAGCCAGCACCCCCGCAGGTCTGGACCCCAGGGGCTGCGTAAACCCTACAAGGCCTCTGCTGCCTCCTCTCGATGACTCCCCCCGTCTCAATTCCTCCAGCATCTATAGCCACGCTTCCTCTGGCTGCCTTGTGGCCATGGACCACGTCCGCACACACAATCTCATAAGGACCGGGGTGGTGGCGGCAGGGGCTCTGGAAACAGCAGGTGGTGCTGGGCACCTGGCAGAAGCAGCAGCAAGGGAAGGACAAGCCCCCCTGAGCCCTTGAGCTGAGCTGCCCTAGAAATAAAAAAGGGGGGAGGAGTGGCTCCAATTCCCCCCCTGCAAGGCTCCCCCCACCTCCCTTAACTCACTTGAAGTCCTCCTCAGTGGCGGGAACATCTTCAATCAGAACAGCCGAGTGGACGTTGAAGAAGATCCCCAGCAGAACCTGAGCAGAGAAAAGTTGGAAGAGTTCGGGAGTCTTTGGGGAGGAAGCAAGGGCTCCTCCAGGCCCCCCCATAACAAAGAGCCAACTGCAGTCTCCACAGAGAGAGAGAGAGAAAGGCAGAGTGACCCCAGAGGATGCTCCTGGGACCCCCTTCGGTCCAGGCACCCTCAGCTGCAATCCAGCTCTCAAATGGTGGCATGGGCTGCTGGTGAACATTCTCTTACGCGTTCTTAAAAAAAACCTCCCCGGTCTCTCAGCGTTTGGCAAACCCTGAGCTCCCCAGAATGCTGTCTGGTGAGACACACACACAGCCTTGAAAAAAGGCACGTTTGCATCCTGGAGGTAGCCTGCCTTCCCCCGATAGAGACAAGCTGCCGCTCTGTGCACATGCTTCCGCATCCTCTACTGTTTACACAAGAACTTCTTGCTGAAGGCAGACCTGGCAGCTCCCATTACCTGCCCCGGCTGGCTACAAGGAAGAGGATCGGGCAAAGCCCATCCAAGGGGCACCCACAGGCCAGCGGAGCCAGGATAACGAGGGTATATTGGAGCGGCAGAATCCCCCGGTTCAAAAGCAAGCCATAACTTCCAGTCCCAGTTTAGGCAGTCTGGCTGAGGAGAGGAGAGGGAGGCCAGGAGAGGCTCTCCCGGTGAGTGATGCCCGCCTGAGCCGCCGATGTCACCCTTTCCAGCTGCTATTGGGGAAGCTAGTCCTGAAGGAGGAAGTGGGGGGAGGGAAAGAGAGAGCGGTGCCCCCTCCCCCCACTAAAAAGCACCAGGGAGGGGTTTCATTCATAAATGGGATGGGGCACCACTACCACCCCACAACGGGGGCGAAGGGGCTCTCCCGCCCCCCGTGTCTCTTTACAGGCGGGGGCGTTGTCTAACCCAACCCTAACCCAAAAGGCGCTTCGCTAAGGTTGGCTGTCGCCCTGGGCTCGGCCCCGCTCTTCGCTCCGAATTACCCACTATCGGTACAACAGTCCGGGTGGCGGTTACTCCAGATTAAGGAATCCGGAGCTGAAAACTGGGTTAAATAGGGGGTTGGGTGGAGTGAGAGAAAAGCGGCACAAACTGACCGGCAGCCACCCGGCCGACCTCCGTCACCCCCGATTCCTCCCTGTAAGCACAATCACTTCCTCGTACACGCATCAGGGAGTTCACACGCGCGCCCCTCGTCCCCTCCTGCTTACCAGCATAATGACCCCCCAAGCGCTGATCACAATCCCGCAAGCGGCCATCTTTGGCCCACAGCACAAAAGGGAAACCATGGCCGGTGCTGGAGAAACCCCGACAGCAAGCTATCACAGAAACCCCCTCTCCGAGCTGCTGCTTGCAGAGCCGACGCAGCAAATGACCCCACCTCCCGACGCCCTTGGCAGGTCAGGCGCTGGGCGCGACCAATCGCGTGAGCCACAGCAGGGGATATGACTCCCCCCGCTCAGGGGAGCAATGGAAGAGGCCGGGAGGCACGCCCGAACGCCGGCACTGGCGCTCATTGGGCGAGACTCGGCTGGGAGCGTCCCATTGCAAAAGATGGGGGAAGCAAGTCGTCCCAGATATAGAGGTCAGCTATTATCAAAGGTGCTATGGACTTCGAAGAAGCACGAATACAGAGCGAACGGAATAGGCGAGCTGAGCGGAAGGCACGTCAAACAAATCCTCATGGCAACCATCTTCCATCTGTGGGAGGCTGTGTGGATGCAGAATTGGCCTCCACAATCACTTACTGACCCACCTTTAAAGACCTTATCTTGGAAGACAATCTTACTCATAGAATCATATAATAGTAGAGTTGGAAGGGGCCTATAAGGCCATCAAGTCCAACCCCCTGCTCAATGCAGGAATCCAAATCAAAGCATTCCTGACACATGGCTGTCCAGCTGCCTCTTGAAGGCCTCCAGTGTCGGAGAGCCCACTACCTCTCTAGGTCACTGGTTCCATTGTCGTATGGCTCTAACAGTTAGGAAGTTTTTCCTGATGTTCAGTTGAAATCTGGCTTTCTGCAACTTGAGCCCATTATTCCGTGTCCTGCACTCTGGGACGATCGAGAGCCCGACCCTCCTCTGTGTGGCAACCTTTCAAGTACAGGAATACTCCACATTAATGTACACAATGGGTCCCAAGCAAGTACGTAAACCGAAAATGTACTTAAAGTGAAGCACTACCTTTTTTCACTTGTGCCACCACTGTGCCACCTCTCTCCTTCACGCGGAGCCTCAAAGCCCCACGCTAAAGCCTCTGCTGCTGCGCTGCCGCACCTCCCAGCTGATTTGCGGTCGTGTCTCTTTCCACCCCTCACTGAAAGAACAGGCCACAACCAAAGGTTAAGTGTCTGTTCTTGTGAAGCGAAGTACGTAAACAGGGGAATGGTGCTACTATATGTCCGTACTCGAGAGTGTCCATAAAGTGAAGGTCTGTATAGCCGGGTATTCCTGTACTTGAAGAGTGCTATCATATCACCCCTCAGTCTTCTCTTCTCCAGGCTAAAAATGCCCAGTTCTTTCAATCTCTCCTCATAGGGCTGTTTCCAGTCCCCTGATCATCCTTGTTGCCCTCCTCTGAACCCGTTCGTTTGTCTGCATCCTTCTTGAAGTGTGGAGACCAGAACTGGACACAGTATTCAAGATGAGGCCTAACCAGTGCTGAATAGAGGGGAACTAATACTTCACACGATTTGGAAACTATATTTCTGTTAACGAAGCCTAATATAGCATTTGGCTTTTTTGCAGCCACATCGTACTGTTGGCTCATATTCAGCTTGTGATCAAAGACAATTCCAAGATCCTTCTCACTTGTCGTATTGCTGAGGCAAGTATCCCCCATCTTATAACTATGCATACTCAGCCACGAGTGATCGCCAAAGAATGAATGAAATGAACCCCCAGGGCAAATTTTGCATAGCTGTAGGATTGAACCCACCAGATCCTGAAAAGCCCATTCTAGTCATCCCCTTACTACAGCCTTCGCCAACCTTGCACCCTCCAGATGGTTTGGACTACAACTCCCACCAGATTCCAAACACACCTCTTAGTTATAGGACTTCTCCCTCAGGATTTGAGATGTACAAATGTTATATATAAATATTTATGTTCTGCTCAGGCAAACCCAAACCCCACCTCAGGGAGACAACCCTCAAAAGCTGAGCAGATTTAAGAGCCTGCTTGGCACAGGATGCGTACCCCAAATGGAGCAGCCTCTTCTATGCACGCATGTGGACAAGGGATGCACACAGGGACTCTTGCTGCTGCCGTCACTTGTAGCTGAGCCCACGGCTTCCACCCCGCACCCTCCTGGGCAGCCGTTCAACCCACCAAGCAGAGTAAAGGAACGTGGATGAGCTGATGAGGGCTGAAATTGCCCCCCTTCTTTTGTCACTGTGATCCACCCACATTTGCTCCCTTCAACCCCAAAACCCTCCAACCCAAACTCAATGTTAAAAGCAAGAAACTTTATTGAACCTTTTAATGTGTGCAAAAAAAAAGTCGCTCCCCAGCAAAATACACATACAAAAAATGAAAGAGAAGAACAGGCTGTTCAGTCCAGAGGGCAGTGATGGGGAAAGGGGGGAACCCCAGCTCTGCCCTGCCCAGCCCCACACTGCCTCTCCCTTTGATCACGAAGGTGCAGAACCATCAGGAACTGGGTTCAGATGGTGCCTTCTCCTCATCCGGTGGGCAGTCCACAAAGTCAGCCAACATGGCTTCCGTCTCGTCTACTTCTGGGGCCTGCTGGGAAGGGAATTAACTGGCATTACCTGCAGCTTGTGGGACTCTTCCCCCAATTCCCTATCGAGTGGCCACCCCCAGCTGCATTGCACTTTCCTCAACACAGGATAGGTAATGTCTCCTGTCACTCTTTATAGTAATAGGGTCCTTTGATCTCTTTAGTTTAAAGTTATGAATGGGTTAGGATATTAATGATTAATGCTGCCATGATCCCAGTAGTTTTGTAATGCTATTCTTCTCTTTCTCTCAATAAAAGCAAGCTTTGCTTTAGTCTGGTTTGGACCTGCATTTCTTGGGTTATACACACACCATTTAGCCACATTTCAGGGCAAAGCGCTTGTTTTATCCCTAGCCAAAGATCCCCCTCCTCTCAAGGAGGTGTGTTTCATGGGACATGGGGGTGGCAATTTCACATACTCAGGTTCCCAAGAGCTCATGTCGTAACAGGGGCTTAGCTGAAGAAAACTCTGAACACCTTACTTTAAAAACTTACAGCAGCTGCACACTCTGTCAATAGATATGATAGAGACAGCCAGACTTTAGCAAACACAGAATGCAAGCAAGGAGTATTGTTCCTGGCTGCTACTGGAAGAGCCCACTCCTCAAATGTGAAGAAACAGCAGACGCCCCCTCTCCAAAAACATTCCAGCCCATTTGGCTTCCTCTGTGCTGGAACTGCAGACAAGGCCCTTTCATGGCCTTCCTTCCTCTGCCTGGGCTCTGAGAGTATCACCTGAGGCCCTGCCTGGGTGCTGCCACCCAGGGAGATCTCGGGGCAACGAGAGAACAGGCTTTTCCTGCAGGAGCTCCCCACCTATGAAATGCATAGTCGCGGCAGGGGAAAGGGGCTTTTTTTCAAAAACATTCAGGCACTACCAATAACTGGATGCTGTTACTCTTTTTTTTTTTAATATGCTTTACGTATTTTTACTACCATATTGGGTTCTGCTGTTCGTGTGCTGCCAAAGGTTCCTGTGGCTGTTATGGGTTGAAGTATATCTTTGTGTGTATATGAATTATAGGAGTTTAAATGAGAATGTCAAAGTCCTGCATTAATTTTTAATAGCATATTTATATTTTTAAATGTAAATCACCTGGGAGACTTTTTGGTAACAAAAAATTATTATTAACAACAACAACACACAAAGCCCTGAACAGCTTGGGCCAAGAACACTTTAAACGCTGTCTGAGCCCTTACAGCCCAGCTCGATCACAAACATCATCCACAGAAGCAGCACTGCTAGTTACAGAGGCCCAGCAGGCCTCAACGGTAAGTCAGGCATTTAGCATTGCCGGTCCCACACTGCGGCTCACTCTTCCGCCAGAGACAGGGCAGAGTCATCCTAGCTTTTGACTTTCAGGCATCTCTTGAAGCCCTTTTTATGCCAATAGGCATTTGCAGGGGCTTAAACTGATTAGGCAGTAACTTTAATGATTATATGTAGTATTTTTAATGGCCCTGTGTTATTATATGGTGGCGTAGCGAGGAACATAAAACTTGTATGTAAGTGGATCGTACAGTAATGTTCTGGATGTCTGCAAATGAGTTCTTTACAATTTAAATCTGATTTGATTTTTTTTTAAATGAAATACTACACAATGTTTAACTACACATTATATGATATATTAAGATGAAAAAGAAATTAATGAACATATTTTCACTTTATAATCATGCAGTTTTATCAAATATTAGAGTGCTATCTAATCCTAAAATAACACTGTTATCTTTTCGGTGCCAGGTCAAGACTTTCCTCTTCTCTCAGGCATTTTAGCATGTTTTTAAATTGTTTTTTTTTTTAAATGTGTTTTTAAATTTGTATATTTGTTTTTAATGTTTTAATTGTTATAAACCGCCCAGAGAGCTTTGGCTATGGGACGGTATACAAATGTAATAAATAATAATAATATAAATACTTTTAATAAATAAATTTATTTATTCTTGCTGAAAATCTCTTTTTGTTGTGGGAAAAGATTCAGATGTTCAATAAACCTCTCCAAACTCCTTCCTACACATCAAGCTTCAGCTTCCTAGTTACAGTGCAGATGGCTGCCTGGACTTTTTCAAGAACCATTACCAGATTAAGATTCTGGTAACTGGATTCATCTGGAACTGGGGACATTTCTACTGCTCTTTCACAAAAATGCCCCCCTTGAGTGGTTATGGCACTCCCCTCCCCTGGAACAGCTGGAATCTGATGCTGCCAATGTTGGTCATGACATGGCAGACATGTGGGACTCCCACATTCATTCGCTACACACATGTGGACTTTGAATCTGGTCTAGATCTGGATTAGATTATCCAGAGCATGGTAATAACTTCTCACTCTGAGTTTTACTGTAATGCAACCTGTAAAGTCAAGTGTGGGGGAGCTTTGGCCCTCCTGATGTTGTTGAATCACAACTCCCAGCAGGGCCAACAGCATCATCAGGAGGGCCAAAGGATCCCATGCCTGCAATAAGTCAAATAAAATTTCATGTGCATCCTAAAGCCCCTCTTCTCTCCCCCACGCCAGCTGATGGACATTTCTTCCATCCAGGAGAGAACCACACCCCTCACATCGCTGCCCAGGACACCCCCCAGGGGCCACCATGCCCCTCCCGGCTCCCCCCCCCACGCACCTCCTCGCCTTGTGGCAGTGACTGCTCCTCCAACTCGTCTTGCACGCTCCCAGCCTCTGGGTCCAACTCCCCTGGGTCTCCACGGCCCCCTTCGTGTACCACCACCTCCTCCTCCTCCTCTCTCGGAGTAGAAGTGGACGAGGGCCCATCAGCGGCGGCAGCTGCGGCTACCCGTTCCACAGAGCCCTCCCCCTCCTCCTCCTGCTTCACGGCGGCTGGTGGCGGCGGCGCCTCCTGTGGGGGCAACGGGGGGGCGGATTCGGTGCCCGGGGGGGGTGGCTGTGCTGGTGGCAGCTCTTCCAGTGGAGGCAAGGCTTGTTCTTCTGTCTTCATCATCAGCACGCCCACCTCAGTCCTGCCTCCCTCTTCCTCCTCCTCCTCCTCCTCTTCCTCAAGTGGGTGGAAGACTTCCTCCTCCACCTCCATGATGAGCCCAGCCCCCTCCTCCTCCCCCTCCAGTTTGGGGGGCTCATCTTTCACCGGCAACAGCTCTGGGGGCTCTTCGGCGCTCCTGTGGGGCAACGTGGGGGGCAGCCCCTCCTCCTCCTCCTCCTCCGTCAGGCCTTCCTCTTCCTCCTCCTCCTCCGTCAGGCCTTCATCAAACTCGTCATCTTCCTCGTCCAGCTCCTCCTCTTCAAACTCTTCCTCCTCATCATCAAATTCTTCCTCCTGCTCAACAAAGGGGAGAGGGAGCATTATCCAGTCTCCCACCGACAACACTGCAGTCACCCTGGGCCCCTCATGGCTGCCCCCTGCAGCCTCTCCACTGAGGGGGCAGCTCTTTCACACAAGTCTTGGCCTCGGGACCTCCAAGCAGCTCCCTCCTCCCCATGGCTGTTCTACTTGTGGGGGGGAGCAGAGAGCACCAGGCCAAGTTCACTAGGCCTTCCCACCCCTCATTGCTCTCCATAGAACATACCCCATTTTAATGTAGTGCATATTTTCTCAGAAATTGTATTTTGCATTTGATGGCTTTGGGATTTCCTTTGGTTGTGGGAGCAGTGAATAGGTTTAATGACATCAAGTAGCTTCTGAAGTGGGGAGCCCTCCACAAGCCCCCCTCCACCTCAGTCGCCAGTCCTCCTCCCACGCAAACGCCTGAGGAGGGTCTGAAGCAGGGGTGGGGATCTGGGTCTGGATGGAAGGCCCAACCTGTGACTCCCACATCCCCGCAGGCCAACTCTGACCAATGGGTAGGGCCACCCACCTGCCAATCACCTGATGTCATGATGACTGGCAGCAACAATGAGCCCCTTTGAAGGCTCCCTGTCAGCGCCCATCAACAAGCCCCGCCCGACAAGGAGCAAGACTGACGTTCCGGATGCTTCCCCTGCCCCACACCTGGCAAGCCACACGTGAGGTTGGGTGGGGGGCAAGTGGGGGTGGTTTGAGGAAAGCTGCCTCCCCAGCCAAAAGGGGCCCCCTGAAAGGGCTGAATGACCCATTGATGGTTTAAAGTAAGAACTCACCGCCCCACAAGAGGAAAGAAACTCCCAGATGGCCCCCCTTTACCTTCCCTCAGGAGTCCTGGCATAGTTGGATCCATTCAGCTGGACTGCAATGGGGGCCAGCCCGTCCCCACCCCCTCCCCAGGTGCCACCATCGCCCCCACCCAGGGCCTCACCTCCTCGTCCTCTTCCTCCTCTTCATCAAAGTACTCCTCATCCTCAGGGAAGTCTTCCTCCTCCTCGTCCTCCTCGTCCTCTTCTTCGCTGCTGTTGATGTTGATGACTGTGGGGTCCTCCTCCACCAAGGCAGGGAACGGGGGGTCGCTGGCCGCAGGGGCTGGGGAACCTGGGAGCGCCAGCACTGCGGAGGGAGGGGGCGGAGGGGCCACCAGGGAAAGAGGCAACGCGGCTGGTTCCAAGGGGGCCTCCTCAGGGGCTGGGGGAGGGGAGGCAGGGATGGCCAGTGGTGCTGGGGGCGGCAGGGGGACTGGAGGAGGAGGGGCCACTGGGGCCACCGCCGCCACCACCGCTGCTGCCACCGTCACAGTGCTGGTGCTGTTTGAGATCTTCCCCAGGTGGCCCTTGGGCACAATGACAACGCTGTCATCGGAGTCACTCTCCAGGGAGATCTCCACATCCTCCTCTTCCTCCTTATCGTAGTGGATGAAGACCGAGCGCCGCATCTTGGCTCCCGCTGCCAGCGCTGCTGCTTCTGCTGTGCTGGGGGACGGGGGCAAGGCGGGGTCCTCGGGGGTCAGGCGAGGAGGGAGCTGGGCCAAGGCCGAGCCGGGCAGAGGCAGCCCCAGTGAGTTGGCCACAGAGGGAGGAGCTGAAGAAGGAGACGCTGGCGGAAGGAGGAGCAGGTGGGCTGGGAAGGGCAGAGGGGGGGCTGGGCGGAAGGGCGAGGCGAGGGCAGGGGAGATCTCGGAGGAGCCTGGCGGGGGGGCAGAGGGCCCAGCCAGAGGGAGCTGCAAGGATGGCACCCGGGGGTGCAGGAGGGCATTGCAGATCACCAAGGCCTCCGCACAGAAGGAAGAAACCTACAAGAGACAGAACTGCATTGAGGGCATGGAAGTGACGCTGGGAAGCCTTCAACAGGCTGTGTGGGGTTGTAGCACCGGGGGGGGGGCAGAGAGAAAAACGAGAGAGGAAGCCTCACCTGAAGGTTGGGGTCCGCACGGCCCTGGCTGAGGAGGCGCAGGGCGCAATGGAGAGGAGGGGGCCAGGAGGGGGCTGGAGCCAAGACCAGGGAGAGGAGGAGGTGGTAGAGCTCCCGGCGGCAGCCAGCACTGGCATATGGAGAGCCGGGCAGGGGCTCGGCCTGGCCCAGCCGGATCAGCAGCGGGACCACCAGCTCATGCAGCCTCTGGGCAGGGGGCAGAAAGGAGAATGTTAGGAGAAGGTGCGAGACGGTCCTGGGGAAGGGTCCTCCCTGCACTAGAGAACAACACCGGCACTGAGGGAGGCCCCCTATGAAGGCTTTCCTCAGTCAAGCTTCCTCCCTCCCCCAGTCAAGTGGGTCAGCACCCATCCAGAAACTGCCTGAAAAGGCTGGCCTGAAGTCAGTGGAAACTGATGCAGAAAGCCAAACAACGGCCTCTCAAAAGGGTAGGAGTCACACGAGGCAGTCAATGACTATGAGCATGCGCAGAGTGCCTTCCACTCAACTCTTTGCGAATGCAGCCGGGCCTCACACATTTGGAGAAAGTCAGACTCAGACTCATTAAGCCTTTGGGGGAACCCCCAGCCCCGTCTCCCCACCCCCACCCTCCTGTAATCAAATCTCAGTTGAAATTAGCGTTCTTCCCTGTGTGCCCACCCCTGCCAGGCCTCCATTCCTGCCCCCGCAATTCCTCTGCTGGCTCCTTTGGGTCATGTTCCCAGACTAAGAGGAGCTACCACATTAGCACATGTGCAAGCATGCACAGCCAGTCGTAGGAGGCCGCCTTGCGATTCAGAACTGAAGCCTCTCCAGTGCACCCTCTGCCTGCTTGGATGCCCAGGCACCAAACCCCTTCAAGGCTGCCCTGAGCCCCCTAACTTCACTGCCCAACCACAAGGAGAAAGACGCAGACAGAGACGGACGCCACTGCCTCACCTTGTGGAGTTGCTCTTTCATGAGGCTACCGGTGAGGAGGACGGCACGGCTCAGACCTGGGGGGGGGGGGAGAGAGCATCAGGGGGCTGGAGGGGAACATCCCACCTTGTCCTTCCGTCTCTACTGAGCTGCACAAAATGCTCCTTATCAAGCCACATTTTGGCAGAGGAGGTGGTTGGGGGGGGGGCAGACACACCTATTTGTTACACTTCTACCTTCTCCAAGAGAGCCAGTGTGGCCTAGTGGTTAAGGTGCTGGACTACGACCTGGGAGAGCAGGGTTCAAATCCCCACGCAGCCATGAAGCTCACTGGGTGGCCTTGGGCCAGTCACTGCCCCTCAGCCTCAGAGGAAGGCAATGGGAAACCCCCTCTGAATACAACTGACCATGAAAACCCTATTCGTAGGGTTGCCATAAGTCGGAATCGACTTGAAGGCAGTGCATTTACATTTACCCTCTCCAAAGACACTCAAGGTGATATATGTGGTTCATATGTGGTAGGCTAGGCATACTGAGAGTGCCCTCTGCCCAGCCAGTGTTCCAGTGCCCTTCGGGGCTTAGTGGGGCTCTGAAGCGGTGCCCCCTCAAGTCTTCTACAGCACTCTTCACTTTGACACTGAACTGGCTCTCAGCCTACTAGCCTCCCCCCCAGATAGTGTCACCCACAATTCTCCTCCCCCAGAGGTGTCACCCATAACCCACAAAGGGAGGGGGCAGAAGGCTCACCAGACGACTCTACGAACTCCGATCCTATTTTCCAACCAAAGCAACCTCAGGTCCACCCACCACCCACTATCCTGCACTCCCTCAGCAGAAGATGGCTTCAGGCATGGAACACCCGCACACCAGAGGCACCAGCGCCCCCCACCCGTCAGCTGGGCTGGATGCAAGGGACTGGAAGCGGGTCCCAGCCGTTACCTTGCAAGGCCGCCAGACAGACGTTGCTGTTGGCCCAGGGGTCGTGCTTGTGGTGCAGAGCCCCCAAACTCCCCACATCAGACAACTTGGCCTTCTTTGGGGCGCTGGGCTTCCCGTCAGAGCCAGACCGGGCCTCCCGCAACTGGAGGGGGAGGAGGAAGAAAGGGGAGGAGCCATGAGAAGGCAGCTGGGGAGGGGACGGGAGGCTCACCAAAACAGCCTGGGGAGCATGGAGGAAGAGAGGGGAGAAGGAAGCCTCACCTTGAGCGTGTCAGCTGGGGGGCTGATGTCGCTGATCAGGTGACCCAGCAGAGCCTCAGTTTGGGTCCTGGGCCCCAGCAGGATGCCAGAGGCCACCCCAGCCATCTTTATCCAGAGATCCAGGACTTCATAAAGCCGAGTCCGAACCGCACTGAGGAAGAAGAGGAGAGCATTTGGGGCCGATTCTTTGCCCAGGGCTGGTTTGCAACATTCTCATATCAATGAGGGGAGCCCAACCCAGGGACAGAGAGGGCCCTGCTTTGTCAACAGGCTGCCCCCCCCCCGTTTCTTTGCTAATTTGGGGCATTTGTTTAACAGCCAACCAACATTTGCCCTGCAAAGGGCTCTTCACCATCGGAGACAATCCTGGAGGACAGCGGCTGCCCCTCAACAGTAAACCACCGTGGGCTAAATGGCCAGAATGGTCTGAACCAGCTCATCACACCCACACGGTACATTGAACACTGAAAGCACAGTTCTACCACTTTAACAGTTCTGGAGGATCCTGGGAACGGCGATGGGTGCTGGGAACCCTGTGAAGTCAGCACCCTCCTTAAGAAACTACAGCTCCATGATGTAAGAATGCTTCAAATGCAGGGTGCAGATGTGGCGCTGGGGTTATGGCAGCTTCCCAGACTCTTTCCTACGGAGCGCCTGCAGCAGACGACGAGGTGGTGCCTCACACTACGTACCAGGATCACTGCACAGCCTACCACTGCAGATGGTTCACTACCCCAAACAAGGGCCTCCCCGCGCCACTCAGCCAGCCTTGCAGGCCCCCCACAAACCTGTAAGGCCGCTCCTGTCCATGGGGGAAGAGCTCTCGGCCACTGCTCCACATGCTCAGGACTTGCGGGAACAAGCGGCAGAGGGTGCCCCCAAACCGGACCAGGCGGGGACCACACCTGCAGAAGGGGGCAGGTGTCAGAAAGAAACATCCAGCCCTGGGGAAGACCCTCGAGGGCAACCCCAGCAGGGGACCCCGTGCCCCCTCCCTCCCTCGGACTCACGCCAAGATGAGAGCAGAGAGGAGGTCTAAGGCCTCCAGGTGGATGGAGGGCAGGAGCAGCATCCGGAGAGGCCCATCCCCGAACCAGCTCTGGAAGGGAGGAAGGGGAGGGAGATCAGGAGGAGGAGAGCACCCCAACCCACCCTTAACTGGGGCTTCTGCTCACCTTGCTGTCTCATCATATAGTCACAAACTGCATCATCAATTGTCATCAGTTCTAATAAGTTTAACATACATTTGCAAGGTTTAAACCATTACCAAAAAATCATTACAAAAGAAATAAAATATTTCATCTCTATATAATACCCTGCATCCATATACTGTACAAAAAGCCAATTCTGATTTAAGGAGTGTTATGAAGTTATTAGCAACCCTTACCCACCCCATATATATGGTCTGCCTAGTAAACGTCGCAAGACGTCACCCTAACAGTTGGAAACGACTCGCACTACAAGTGCGGGGACCCCTTTACCTTTTTTACCTGCTATTATGTTTTAAGGTGAATGTCAAGTTACGCAAGTGAAAATAAAAGACTGAACGCTGTCTTGGAATTTTACACTCGATCAACAAAAGTCACATGTGAACCTGATACCACCTTAACCAATCATGGCCTTCCCCCAAAGTATCCTGGGATGTGCAGCTTGCGAAGGGTGCTCAGAGCTGTTAGGAGACACCCCCCCATTCCCCTCACAGCGCTCCAGTTCCCAGAGTTCCCTGGGAGGAGGGAGGGGTTATTGTCAAGCCATCTGTGGCTTGGAGCTATGCGGAGAGGTCCCGGAGTCACCACCTCTCCATACTCACTATGTTTTTCGTGGAGATATTGAGAGCTCGGCAAATGAGGTCCAGGATGTCTTGAACAGGGACAGTCACGGGAGCCACAAACTCGTTACTGAAATGGGAAGCAAGGCAGATTTGGGGGTCGTGAGTCCCACATACTACAAAGCTGTGAAGCGGCACAGCAGGTGGGGGCAGAGGAGGGAGGGTCACAACCTTAGCATCTTGCAGAGGCATTTTGCCAGTCCTGAGAATCGGTGCTTCAGATGAAGGATGAAGTTCACCTCTCCATCCTCTGGCGCTGACAGCGGGATCTCCACACCAGGCCCGTCGTAAGGGAGGGGATCTGGAGGAAAGGTGCAGCAGGGGACCCATCAGGCCTGCCTTTTACTTTAACAAGGTGTACTTTATACCGCTTACTAGAACAAGAGACCTCTAAGTGGTTAATAAAACAATCTAAAATATTCATTTAAAATACCAATAAAATACAAACATTGAAAACAAATTACAGATTTTATTTTATCCTTAATTTTTTTTAAAATGTAACACACCTACTAAAACATACCTTGGTCAGCTTGTTTTTTATTACTTGTTTCTAACTGTTTTTTAACTCATCATTTAAAAGAAAAATTGTAAACGGCTTAGAGGTTTTATTACAATCAGGCAGTATGTAAATTTTGTTAAAATAAATAAACCTCTGCTTGTTCTTCGTCTTGTTTGAGTAAATCTTTTTGTGTATTTTACTTATATTTAGCTACGTCAGGCACCCCCTGAATGGAAAGGCAGGACATAAATTCACTAAAATAAATAAACCTGTTCCAGGTGCAGAGGCAAACTCAGAAGGGGACCACACTGCAGTCACCTGGAGGGGAGGCAACCCCTTTCGGCACTGACACAGTGGGGAATCCTGCTTTTAACAGGGCCCAGCAGCTGGACAGCCATCTGTCGGGAATGCTTTGATATGGATTCCTGCAATGAGCAGGGGGTTCGACTTGATGGCCTTACAGGCCCCTTCCAATTCTACTATTCTATGATCAGCCAGACTAAGGGCCTACAGTACCTACTTTGAGGAAGAAGGTCCCAGGCACCTCCTGTTAAACATGTGCATGGCTGGGAAATGGCCCTTCTCCTTGTTGGATCCCCGGCACCCCTGTGCCTCCCCAACAGCCTGCCCCCTCTCCCATCTGAACAGGAAGGTGCTTCTTGACATCTAGGACTGACCAGAAATGCCTGCTGACAAGACTGCACTAGAGGAAGATGGCCCAAAGGTCTGGCATTGTACACGGGCAGCATCATGTTGTGGGCCCAGAAAGACTAAAATCTGACAATGAGCAGGAAAAGGGTGAAAAAAGGAGTCCCTTGTGGTTAAAAAATGCCCACCCTCAAAAGGCGGAGGATGGCCAAACAACCATTTTAAAATACTGAATCACAAGTAAATAACCCGTATTTTTGGAAGATATTCAGACTGAATGGGCGTTAAGCACATAAAATGAAAATGCATTTTGATCAGATTTGATCAGACCAATGGACAACAGTTTGATTTCGCTCTTCTCTTTAATCAACTTTCAGCACTGATCCTGTTCATCTCAAGCGGATTCAACACAACACCACAACCAAAAGGCTCCAGCTCATAAACAAAGCATTTAAATTAATTGCTCCCTCAAGTGTAAATGTTGCAGGGGACATTCAAGCACCATCTGTCAGGCATGACAGTGCAAAGTCAAAACGGCTCCTGAAAAATTAATGTGCGTGTGTTATATGCTTATGATCCAATACTGATTAGCTAGGAATGCTGATTACAAAGTGATAGCTAGCTGGCTGGTCCTGGGTGCCAGGTTTGTCCCCGTACCTTGACCAAATTGGCTCCCAGGTGAGGATCAAACTGGTTCTGTCCCCAGACTCACCACCAGCCAAAATCCTCCCCCACCCAATGGTCAATGTGCGCAGGAACACAACTGCAGGCAAATCTTTTCAACATTGAGCCAAGAGTTGTAGTTCAACACTGGAGAGATTCTGGCCCAACATGTACGTTTGCTTCCTGTAATAAACACTCGTCCTGCTAAGAGCCCTGCCCCCCCCAATGCACCTCCTGCCTGGGGCTTGGCTCATCCCTCCAACAGTACGCACCTGTCTCTGCACCCTCATAGAGTGTCCCCAGCATGCTGTGGAGCGTGGCCAGAAGGCAGTGGGCTTGTTGCTCCCAGCATTCTGTGTACTTGAGCCCCTGAGTGAAACCGGCGCCCAGAGAGGGCAAGAGTGCGTAGCATTCGCAGGCCAGCTGAGGGGGAGGAAGACAGACAGATGATGCAACTGCAAGCACAGGCACCAAGACAGCGCCATTCCGCCCGGGGGGGGGGAGTAGAACCACGCTGTGCTCCCCAATTTCTACCAGCAGCACGTGGGTGACTGAGGGAGCAAACTACCTTGGGATCTCCCATGTGCAACAATCAACCATCTAGGGGGGTGGGGAGGTTGTTGTCTGGCTTCTTGTATTCAGCCCCAGGATGTAAACACCCACAGGGGCAATTAGTCTGGAAGCCATTTATGTAATTAAGCAGGACAAAGGGATGTTAACACCTGAGGAAACAGTTAATAAAATTAATACACTAGTTTTAATGTTTCAAAAAACACATGCAGAAGAGAAAACAGTTCCGACATATCCTCTCCCTTCCTCAGACAAATTTAATAGAGGATATGGCTACCAGTGGCTACTAGCCACGATGGCTTTGTTCCCCCTTCACTGTTGGAGGCAGGAAATGTCAGCTGCTGGGAAGTGCATGGGGAGGGGGGAGAGCACTGCTGTGGCACTCGCACAACCTGCGTGGGAACAAGGTGCCCCCTGCGGCCTGATCCAGCAGCTGGGCTCTTGTTACTTTTCCATTCCCACCCCAATGAAAGTGAGCTTTTCCCAGTTTAAGCCAGAAGACGGGGGGGCAGGCATAGGTGGGAAGAGGAAGAGAGAGTGCAAGAGAGGCTGTTACCTGCTGCAGGTGGGGCGTTTCTGCATCAACGTGGGCCAGGATGTAGGCTGCCAATTTACCCTACAGGGGCAGAAAGGCAGTGGGGGGGAGAGAAATCAGTGGGGATTCAGGAGTCAAGAGCTCCTCCACCCTCACCCCAGGCACAGAACACTTACTCGCAAGGAGCCACACGCCCGGGGATAAAAGGTCATGCATGCTTTGCTTCCCTCCAGGGTGGAAATCTGGCACTGAGCAGAAAAGGGGGGGGGAGAAAGGTGAGAGTGAACACTTTCTGTGGGAGGCAGCCTTGACATGGGCTTGGCTGGCTTTCAGGAGCACCACAAATGAAGGTTTCCTAATTGGGGATGGGGCAGGCTCACCTCAGGTTTGAGGGCCAGCAAAGAAGTGAGCAGTCCAGGAATGTGGTTGATGCCGATGTCTCGCGCCAGTTCAGGGATCTGGCAGGAAAACTCCAGCAGGTCCCGGAGGACCACCACAGCCAGCTCCATCGTGGGGGGCGGATCCTGAGACTTTAAGGAAGAGGAAACAAATGGGGGGCCCTCCTCAATCATCCCCACAATGAGTCATTAAGCCGCCTCAGGGATCCAAAATATCCTCGGCCTCCCCCCGTCACCAAATGGAACCACCACCCACCACCCTTGGGCCAGGATGCCCAGAGAGGGTGCTGCAATCCTCCCTCCGCCTCACCTGGATGAGGTGCTGCAGGCTCCGCAACCAGCTCAAGCAGTTTTGGCTGAACACTTCGGTAGAACTCTCCGTCACCAGCAGAGAGAGCAGACAGAGTCCCTCAAACCTTCAGGGGAAGGGGGAGGAAAGGTTGAGGAGGGTGATGCAATACATGCCAACCCTCCACCCAACATCTACCTGTTGCACACGGGTGGGCAAACCCTGTCTGCTCCCCAAACTTACTACAGGCCAGTATTTGGTGAATGCAGATGAGATCGTTTCTCCTCCCCACAACCCAATCCAAAGAGGACTAAGTAAGGATGAGGAAGCGTCTGTGGCCCCACAGATGTCACTGGACCCCCAACTCCCAGCAGCCAGCCTGGCCCACGGTCCTCAGGGATGAAGAGGGGAGTTGGGAGTCCAGCAACACCAATGTTTCCCCTGCCTTGATCTAAAGTTCTCAGCCACCTCTGTGCCTGGAACCTGAAGGAGGAAACTAAAACGAGGCTACAAAATTTAAGGGTTTTTTTTAGCTTGGAAAAAGGTGAGGAGCCCATATGACCCTTCCCACACACCAAGGCCTGCTCCAGGGTCCATCTTGAGAGCTCACCCAAAAAATAAGCTCAACTGGTAGAGGACAAGAAACAGGGACTTCTTGGTGGTGGCCTAAAGAGGCCTTAGGAGAGGACACTGCAGCAAAGCAATCTTAACCAGGGACTGCAGAAGGTGCGTGTGTGTGGGGATTATGGGAGGGGGTTGCTGCACCGGTTCCAGGGTGGTACAAGCTAAGGGACCCAAGGATCGGGTGGGCTTTGGTCACCACTAAACACCCAGTTTTCCACTAACTATGGGTGGGGTGGCAGAAGTAGAAAAGTGGCGGATGAGCTCTTGCAAAGGGCTCAGTTGGCATTGGGTCTTGCAGCTCAGTTCTTGCACCTTAATCTGGGGGTGCGGGCAATAAGCAGTTTGGAGCCCTTGTGAGGAACCTGACCAGGCCAGCAAGCAAAGGGCCAGTTAAGGGGGCGGGCAACCTTTAACTCAACCCTGCTTGCTGGGGACTGTAGACCAACACACCTGTTGGAGCACCCAAAGGCGGCTTTAACTGCAGGGATATAATGGGGGGGAGGAGTGGGAAACACTCACCGGGTTTTGATGGAGCCCAGCCGGATGCTGCTGACGCTCACCAGCCCACCGAGGGTGGGCGATGCCTGGACGGGGGAAAGGAAGGCGCATTTCAGGGGGAAAGGTCTGCCACCTTCACACGCCTAGGACTGGCAGCCCCAGATCCCGCTTCACTTCTGGTGGGGGATCCCCGTCTAACCCCGCCTAGGAGTCACCTGCAAGGTCCCACCTCTACATACAATCATCATCATCATAATTATTATCATCTTTATTTATCCCCCGCCATTTTTCCAAAACTGGAACTCATGGCCGCTTCCAGATAAAAAATACATATAATTAAAAACATACAAAGTCTACATTAAAATAAGATTAAACTATTTCCAATATTAAAACAATATTAAATTGTTCTCTGGAACTCTGCGGATACTACTCCACGCCTCCTTTGCTCCAACAAAAACGTGCGGGCCACGCGCCGCTCTCCTTGAAAAGGGCGCACAGGAGACCCCTCAAATGGGGCGAAGATGCGGCGCCGGCGCTATCCGGCCGTCTGTGGTCTCCCCCTCCCAGTTCTGGGGGTTTTGTATGTGTGTTTCCACGAGGTCCTTCAGCGCCCTAAGCCCGGTAAGGGGGGTGGGGCGCGTCGAGCTTTCCCCAGGAAGCAAGATGGGGGAGGGGGAGATAGAAATGAGCGGGGCGTCTGCGCGCCCTCGGGACTCACCTGCGCGCTGCCCCCGCCGCTCTCCCTGGCGCAGCGGACCAGCCCGGCCAAGCCGCGGGAGGGCGCTAGGGGGGGGCCTCCATGGCCCCCGCCGCTGCCCTCCCGCACTAGCCCGGCCAAGGTCTCCAGCACCAGCCGCCCCGAGGACGGCGTCGCCCCCGCGGCAGCCCCCAGCGCCGCCGCCATCGCGAGCAACGCTGCTTCGCCCGCCCCCTCGGAGGTGGCTACGGCGCCTGCGCACACAGACAGGCAAGGCTGGAGACACCCCCGGCCCACCCCCTGTCTGCCAGCAAGGCATGCCGGGAAACTGGAGGGGGGGCGGCGGCGGAAAGAGACCCCGGTGGGGGGGGAGGAATGGCTCCGGGGGAGAATGGCGCCTTGAAGCTGCCATTTGCTCTCCAAGCGGAGCGCCTCCCCCCGGCAGCTGAATTCACAAGAGGGGAGGGGGTGAAAAAGACCCCCAACCCCCCCGCGCGCGATGGTGAATTGCTGCTATTCGCTCCTGCTCCCCGGAGAGCCCGCTCTTTGCCCGGCACCCCAGCCAGGACACGCGGGGGGCCCTGAGCATGTACAGAGAGGGACGTGCGCATGTGGCCGGAGCTGAACAGGCAGGGTTGAGCCCCGGAGCCTCGCCTCTACAGCGAAAAGTGCCGGGACTCAAACCCGCCTGAGGAAGAGTAGGGGATGCAGCCCCGTCGGAACCTCTTGCGACAAGCGAGGGGAGGGTGGCACTCTGTATATGCTCGAGGGAGGCTGCGCGCCCACACTTTCTCTTTTTGCAAACCGGTGCCGTCTCGCGGGGGGGGCTTATCTGCCTGTTGCAGCGTCCCGCTCTCCCGGTGACGTCTTCGCCTCCCCCCTCCCTCAACCAGCTCCCGTGCGCGCCCTGCCATTGGCTGCGGAGGTGCCCACGTGACCGCGGCCCGGAGGCCAGCCATGGCTTCACTGTGGTCCGCTCCGCCCTGCAGCCCGGACTCGGGTCTGGAGCAGCCCCGGCAGTGAGGAGGAGGAGGAAGAAGAAGAGGAAGGCGGCAGAAACGGGCGGCATGGGGGAGAAGGCGGGAACCAGGTAGGAAGGGACCCAGGGGTCCTGGTTCTTCTCCGCCCCCCGTCCGCCACTGGGGGTCCTGTTGGGAACCCAGGAGTCCTGCCAACCATTCCCCTGCAAGCGCACGCCCGCTGCTCCCAAAGAACCCAGGTGTCCTGCCCCCTCCTCCCCAACGAACCCCGAGATCCACCATCCCCCAGTCCTCCTGGCCGCTTCCTTTCCACCACCCCCGGGGCCCTCTCCTCATCTGTCAAAGAAAGTCTCCCACTCTAGAGGACCCAGGAGTCCGGGCTCCTCTCTTCTCTTTAAGGGAGGTAGTCGCTCTCCCGCCTCCAGAGGACCCAGGCGTCCTGGCCGCTGGCTGGAGCCTCTGCCCTTCCGTGGAACCCCGGCGTCCAGGTCGTAGGGCAGGGAGGGGGGGTCATGTTCCCAAAGGACTGGCCCAAGGTCTGGGGCGGGGGTGAGTCCTTTGCTTTCTGAGGCTGAGGTGCCTAATCCGGGCATTAGGGTGCCAGGCAGGGGGCTGACATGTGGGGAGGGGGGAGGGTCATCCTGGGTCTGGCGGTGAAAGAGGAACTGCAGCTGCCCCAGCCCCAGCGGCTTTTCTGCAATCTGTCCTGGAGGACAGGGGGCCCCGTCATGCATAGACTCTTGGTAGGGGGTTTCTGAACATCCTGTGAACTAATGCTGGGCGGGGAGTGCATCCGTTTTTGCTCGGGTGGAGAGAAAGCAGAAGTTTCTCTTTCTCTCTCTCTCTCTCTCTTCTTTATTTACTTTATTAGTCGCCGATTAACCTAGCCCTTGGAGCCAGGCAGGACTTGGCACCAAAGCCCCATATGTGTGTGGGGGGGAGGGATTTGCCACTTGCAGGCAGGTGGCCACGTGTATGTATGTACACCCCCCCACCTGCTTTATTGACTTGGAGGTGAGAGGAGGCCTGACGCAGGCAGAAGCATGATGCTTCCTTCCAGAGGCAAACCCCACTTCTCAGCCCCCCCTTATCCCAGCCCCCTTAAACTTGCTAAGGAGCCTGAATTGCACTGCGCCACCAAGTAGGACGGGGGGCGGGGTACAGAAGGAGGGGCTCGCCTGGGCTTTTATAAGGAACCTGCTGATCATCGCACAACTTGCCTGGGGCAGGAAAACAGGAAGTCTCCCCACATCTGCACCGTGACATTTTGAAGGGAGTAAACAACTTTCTTTGCTCTCTCTGCCTTTGGGGTGGGTTAGATTTTATCATTATCGCTTTTAGATTTTAATGTTATTGTATTGGTGTGTCATTTTGTGTCATTTTGTTCATTTTCTACGTCGCCCGGAGCAGCTGGATGGCCAGCCAGATGGGCGACTAAGAAATCCAATAAATTAAATTAAATTAAATTAAATTAATTAAATTAAATTTCCGTGGGGGTCGGGAGGGCAGTGCCAAGGTCCCTTTGCTGCTCTTTATCCATTTTGGCACACGCCTGAGGTGCTTCCACCTGCACCCCTTTGGGGCTTACCAATAAAAATGTCCCCCCACATGCAACACTCCTGGTGCCCTCGTGTTGTCCTTGAAAGGGGACAGCAAAACTCCCCACCTTCCTTTGCCCCTCTGTTGTGCACCAAAGTTCTGTGCCCCGATGAAACTCCAGCTGGGGTAAAGGGAATCCTCCGTCTTTCTCCTAAAGTGCAGGTCATGGTGTGTGCATTTGTCTGCGTGTGAGAGAGAGAAGTTGGCCTTCTGTCCACTGAGGGCCTTCAGGGCTGCCCCACAGCTACAATGGAGCCAGTTCTGGAGAGGGGTATTCAGAGCGTGTCCTTCTCCCTCTCTGTCACCTTGGAGAAAGAGCCCCTCCCAAGTGTAATGAATTGTTGTAAACTGCCCAGAGAGCTTTGGCTATGAGGCGGTATATAAGTGCAATAAATAAAATAATACATAAATAAATAAGCCAACCTAATTTTAGGACCAGTGCAGCATGTTTTCAAACTTTTGGGGTCCCCATCCGCCATCCCATCGATCAAGTCCTGTTGGCGTGTAGAGGACTGGGAGGGGGGAGTGCTGGTGAGAGGGGAGGGACTAATTTTTCAGGTGGGATTTGTGGAGGGGCTGGAAGACCTTCTTGCATTTGGGTTTCGGGGGAAAGGCCATAGGGCAGGGGCAGAGCAGGTGCCTGGCCTGCAGAAGGGCACCAGGTGCAGACTCCCGGTAAGGCTACGAAAGGGTCCTCGCCTTAACCCACAGAGAGCCGCTGCCAGTCAGTGTAGCCAATACTGAGCGAGATGGGCCACTGATCTAAGGCAGATCCCCATGTTCTGTTGCGCCGCACCCCCTCCTCTTTCCCCCCTTCCAGTACACAGATTAGGGAGAGGGGCTATTACTCCCGGGGAGCTGCTCCCCACCAGCCCTTGACAGCAAGAGGACAGCTGCTCCCGTTGCTGCGGTGACGCCCAGGAACCTGTCCTGATGCTGTTCCCATAGCAACACTTTGCACTGATCCCTGCTGGGAGGATGGGGGGGGGAGAGCTGCCCCAGGTGTGTGATGTTTCCAGGGGGGGAATGAGGGGAAACCCTTATGTTGGAAGAAAGGGAGGTTCAGGAGTGGGTGCCCCACGTGGTGGGGGGGCTGGGGAAGGGGTGGGGGTCCCTCGTGCCTAACCAGGAACATCCCTTTTCTCTCATTTCTCTGGTCTCCCCCAACAGAGTTTTCAAGAAGTCGAGCCCCAACTGCAAAGTAAGTGCCCTCCCCCTCTTCTCCCCCCAACACCCCCGTTATCCCCTTTCCCCACAAAATCCACCCCGCCTGCTTCTCTCTGAGCTTGGCGCCTGTGCAAGGAGGGCATGACGGTGTGGGGGGGTCACCTTCCCCATCTCTAGCTGTGGGTTTCCTGTCCCTTGCCTACCCCCCCCGTTTCCTTCCGCCCCAGCAGCGCCTGTGAAAACCAGGAACTGGCTGTGGCGTCGAGCAGGGCGCGTTTCTCTCGCTCCTCTCTCAAAGCGACTCCCCCCCCCCCGCCTGGGCCTGTCAGTTGCACGAGACACCCCGGCCCTCTCTGATCCAGAAATGCGAGCAGGGAGAGGTGACCCCCTCCTCCCGGCCCGCAAAAGCGATACGTTCCTGCTGGAGTGCGGGAAGTTGCTTCGTTTGGGATCTGGGAGGAGAGGGTGTGGAGATGCAAGGAGGTGCGCATCGGACTTTGCGGGGTGCAAGCTGGGCACAGCTGGAGGCAACTCGCGGCAGGCTAAAGTTTGGGCCTTTCCCCACGTGGGGCCTTGGGTCACTTAGCGCAAGGAGGGGCCGCTTCCTCCGGTGTGCGCTGGGGTTGGGGGGGGTGTTGAATGCAGGTACCCGCTCTGCTTTCGAAACGGCGGCAGCTGCAAAGCGACGGTGGACGCCGGGAACTGCCTCTCTGGGGCTGCCCGTAGGCGCCTGCCCGAAGGCCTGGAGGCCTCTCCTGGCCAGGCCTGAGTTAACCCGGGGGGGGGGGTGCTGCCGGTGCTTTCTCGTCTCCGTGGTGATGGTGCCTCGGCTGAGTTGGCTGCTTCCCTCCCGGGGGGCGCCTGGCAGAGGCTCCTTGCGGGCGGGCGGGCAGGGGTGCCATAGAGAAGGCCCGGGCAAACAGGGCGGGTTGGGGGAGGTGAGCTGGTGCGGGGGGGCCTGACGGAAAGCAGTGGAGGGAGGGGCGCAGGATGGAGCCCCTGGAGCTGGATCGGATCCGGTGCGAGGTGCCTCGCGGACTGCGGGTTTATCGGAAGCAGCTGGGCACCCAGGTGGGCTCGGCGGGGGGGCAACCCCCCACGTGCAGATTCTGGCTGGGGGGCTCAGGTCTGGAGACGGGGGACAGCAGAGAGGTGGAGGATGTTGTGCCAGGGTTGCGGGGCTGCTACGTGGAACTGGGATTGTATCCACGTCAGCTCTACTCGGAGTAGACTCTCTGAAATTAAGACACCTCAGACAGCCGCGTCCGTCAACTTCAGTGGGCCTACTCTGAGTCGAACTGACTTGGCTGCAACTCTTGATCTTGCCGAGTAACGGCAACCCACCGCGTAGCGGTTGTTTACGCAGCTGATTTAATTGCATTGAGTTTTGAACAACAAGAAGGGGAGGCGTTGGCCCAGAATTCACCCCCACCCCCAGGCAGAGATTCCATTTTGCTTCCATCTAACGGGGGCGTCTTGGCTCTCCCCCCCCCCTCCAGCTCACCGTCTACTTGGGAAAGAGAGACTTTGTGGACCACTTGGACAGAGTCGACCCCGTAGGTGAGTAGTGATGGGGGGGTGCACGAAGAGTAGCTGGGGCAGCAGGTGCAGATTGATGGCAGCCCCCCCTCTTACCCTAGAGAAACATTCCCCTCTGCCTCCATGGATACTCTCCTTTCGGCACTTAGAAGACAAAAGAGGCCAGGCGCTCCCCCCACAGAGGCAGGGAATAGTCCCCAGGAGAGAATCTCTCTCCCCATCAAAGAACTGCGCAAGAAGCCAAACAGCATGATGCGCTCAAAAGAGGCACACCTGACCTCCCCAGTGCTGTTTGCTGAAGTGCAGCTGGGGGGGGCTGCCAATTTGTTTGAGGTGAAGCTAGGAAGCTCTTGTCTTAAGTCTAAATTCTTTCCCCCAGCCCCTCCCCCAACCTGCTGTCTTGTCCCATGTACAAAAAATACATTTTAAAAATTTATTTAATTTATATCCCACCCTGCTTCCCAGAAGGAGCCCAGGGCAGCAAGCAAAGACACTGAAAAGACATCTTAAAAACAGACTTTAAAATATATTAAAACAAAACATCTTTAAAAAAGAAAGCTTTAAAAACATCTTAAGTCATTCCAGCACAGACTCAGACATACACGCAGGGCAGGAGATCAGTTAGGGCTCTTGCAACGTAACTTGCATGTTGTTGACCCTAATATTTTCAATAACAAAGAGACCTGTGGCACCTTAAAGGCTAGCAAATTTGTTATGGCGTGTGCTGTCATGGACTAGAGGCTGTGAGTTGTTATCCTGAGTTGCAGGTACTTAAGAGACATGGTTCAACTCAGGATAACACTTCATCCCTTTGGTGAAGAGGCCTCTAGTCCATGAAATCTTAGGGCAATCTGGCGCCCTCCAGAGGTTTTGGACTACAACTCCCAGCAGTGCCTTGTAATTTATGCCTTTATTGGCCAACAAAAAAAGGCAAATGCTATTATAAGCTGCATTAACAGAAGTATGATTTTCAAATCGTGTGAAGCACTAGTTCCCCTCTATTTGGCACTGGTTAGGCCTCATCTTGAGTACTGCATCCAATTCTGGCCACCACACTTTAAGAAAGATGCAGACAAACTGGAACAGGTTCAGAAGAGGGCAACAAGGATGATCAGGGGACTGGAAACAAAGCCCTATGAGGAGAGACTGAAAGAACTGGGCATGTTTAGCCTGGAGAAGAGAAGACTGAGGGGAGATACGATAGCACTCTTCAAGTACATGAAAGGTTGTCACACAAAGGAGGGCCGGGATCTCTTCTCGATCGTCCCAGAGTGCAGGACACAGAATAATGGGCTCAAGGTGCAGGGAGCCAGATTCTGACTGAACATCAAGAAAAACTTCCTGTTAGAGCAGTGTGACAATGGAAGCAATGACCCAGGGAGTTGGTGGGCTCTCCAGCACTGGAGGTCTTCAAGAGGCAGCTGGAAAGCCATCTATCAGGGATGCTTTAATTTGCATAGAGCAGGGGGTTGCACTGGATGGCCTTATAGGCCCCTTCCAACTCTATGATTCTGTGGCCTGGGGATAAAAAGGTTTGTTATTCACATAAAAAACCTTCCCGAGAACGGGAACTGGGCAGATTTGACCATGGGAAAGTTGGGCGCAAGGCAAAGGTTCTGTTCCAGGAAAGGACACAGGATGGTATAGAAGGAACTGGCCCTCCCTGGGGAAGAGCGGAGGGGCAGGAGCTTTTTGCACTGTGGCTCTACCTATCCAGGGCAAGGGGGGTGGGAATGGTGGTCTATGTTTCCCCTTACCCACCCGCCCACATGCTGTCTCTTTTCTTGCCCATCAGATGGCGTAGTGCTGGTGGACCCTGAATATCTCAAGGACCGGAAAGGTAGCTGGTGGCCAGGCACTGGGGGAGGGGTGCAGGAGGGAAGAGCAGTTTGTTCCTGATCCTGGGGTGTGTGTCCTATTTTTTATGGTGAAATGGCTACAGTAGACCCTTGCGGTATGGGGGGAGCAGGGTAAAGGAGACAATTTGAAGGCAATTTCTTTGCGCTTCTGGTGTGATTTTCACTCACATTACCACAGAGGAAGGATTCCTGGAATTGAAGCTGTGCATTCAACATACAGTATGCCAATAGATGCAAATTTATTCCAGCTAATTTTTGTTCTCTTCCTTAAGCTCAGGGAAGATGGGGAGCATTTTTAAAAGACAAAAGTTAAAACATTAAACATTCAGCTGAGAGAATAGAAGTATTGTTGTCCTCTATGCAGAAAAGAGATTTTGTTTGCCGCTGACCCTAATAAAATTGGCAGCTGTTTAGCACTCTGATAGAAGTGGAAGACAGCCCGGCTAATCTGAGATCTTAAAGCCAGAAAAGAAGTCTCTCTCTCCCCCTCTCCTGCACCAAACCTTAAAATGCTTGAGATTGCTGCACAGTGGCTGATAATGGGGAGGGGGCCACAGAAGAGGAGCAGGGAGAATTTATATGGAATGTTAAAGTATCTTCAGAATTCTATTGCAGAGCAGAAGCAGGAAATCTAAATGCCCAAAATTGTGTCATGGGGGAATTGAATTGTGTGTTATGTTCCCTTTTCAGCTTTCCCTTCCCTTTCTTGCCTCCAGACTCTTATTTCCCCCCCCCCTTAGTGTGTGGGGCTCCAGGATTTTTTTTAGCAAAGGGAGAGGCTGGGGAGTGAAGCTGCATAGCAATAGAGACAGACCCTGACCCCCTTCCTTCCAGTGTATGTGACGCTGACCTGCGCCTTCCGATACGGCCGCGAGGACCTGGACGTGTTGGGGCTCTCTTTCCGCAAGGACCTCTTCTTGGCCTCATGGCAAGCCTTCCCACCTGCTGAGGACGCATCTGAACCTCTCACCCGCCTGCAGGAACGGCTGCTGCGGAAACTGGGTGCCAACGCCTACCCCTTCAGTTTCATAGTAAGATGGCCAGGGGGTGGGGGGTAGAGGAAGCCTGAGGTTTTCACCCCAAAGTATCCTCCCCTGCTACACTATGCCAACAAAAGAACCCTTTTCATTGCCCCTGCCAACTGTGTGCTAGACTTCCTTAGTTACCCCTCCCTAAAGCTACTTTGCCCCCCCCCCCAAAAAAAAGTGGTGCAAAGTGTTTGGGATGGACTCTTCCCACCCAGACCTGTCCATTTCCCCTTCTCCCTCCACACCTCACCCCCCACCCATGCTCTTAAGTTACAGCAGGAGTCGCCAACCTTTTTGGTCTGGTGAGCATGCCTGGAATTTGACCAACAGGCACGGAGAAGAGCCCGATAGGGCAACGTGATCGTTGCCTGCTCCCCCCAAGACGGACACACACACATCTTGTGCTTTTCTATGGGGTCTGCATGAAAGTCTGATCCAAAAGAATTAAAACTGATCCTCTTGAATTTTAGATGGGATCTCAAAAAAACCATTATGAAAGTAAAAGCTTACAGTGGTAGGCAGCATGGTTTTAAGAAAAACACCACAGACCTTGTGCTTCCCATTGATTCAAAGCACGGATCCTCATGAGATCATTGTGAATTTTATATAGGATGACAATAAAATCACCAACAAATCACAGAACACGTCTGTGGGCACAGAGGTGACCTAGGATTCGATGGTGGTTTTGGGGGATCCCTTGCAAAAATGATGTATCCATAAGGATCTGTACTTCATTTCCATGACGTTTCCATCACGGCACGGCAGGGATCTGTGCTTTTTAAAATTCAGTCAGTAGAGACCGAAGTGACCTGAGATTTGATGGTAATGGTGGGGGCTTGACGAAAACCCTTGCCGTTTCGATAAGAGTCCATTTTCCTGGATCTGTGTGCGTGCGCATGCTTGCTTTCTTGCTCTCTCTCTGGCATCCCACTTTCTTTTCCCTCCCTCCTGTTCACCCCATTCTCCACCCCCCTCCAAGGTGGCTCCCCCCTCAGTCATCCTGCTGCTTGTTCAGCTGTCTACTTGCCAGTCTGAGCCTTGAAAGGCCGGTGAAAGAGGAAGTGGGGAAAGCCGTCACTCTTCCAAGTTCCTTCTTCAGCTCTATGTACTTTTTGGGGGGGGGGGGGAACACGATGCAAACAGCCTTGCCCACCTCAAGACGGAGGCAGCAGTGAGCGGTGGTTGCAGGGGTGGGTGGGTGGGGTGGGGGCATAGACACTTCAGGTGCAGCAGGATAATTTCTTGAGGACACCACTGTGGCCACGCCAGAGTTAGAGGTCCGTGAGGGTAGGGCACTAAACAGCTGTCTCCATTTGAAGGCCCTTTCCTGTAGTTCACTCTCAATGCTTCTGCATACCCCACAGATCCCACAGAACCTGCCATGTTCAGTTACCCTGCAGCCAGGTCCTGAAGACACAGGAAAGGTACTGGGGGGGGGTTCAAAAGGGGTTAAGGGCCCATTTTGGGAATGGGGAGGAAAGGACTGGAATAAGGGATGTGGTCCCAGGCTATGGTCTGAAGGCACATGAGGCCAGCACCCTCCTGAAGCTAAGCAGGGTCAGGTCTGGTCAGTGCCTGGATGGGAGACTGCCTGGGAACCATATGTAAGCTGCCTTGGGTTTCTCTTGTGCATACTATACTGAAACACGTATGGGGCGGAATGGAGGGGCCCTAGCAGTGCTAGTCATGGGGCGGGATGGTCAGACAGCGACCTGGAGCAAGGACTGTCAGCGTTAGCAGGGACTGACCCTGCAGCCTGTCTCTTCCCTCTTCAGGCTTGTGGAGTAGATTTTGAGATCCGGGCTTTTTGTGCCAAAAATCAAGATGAGAAGATTCACAAAAGGTAACAAGACTTGCAGGTTTCTTGTTTTAGGGATGTGAAGTTGGGGTGGGGGCAGTAAGTGAAGGTGACGTCATGTGGGCCAGGGGAGAGGCCCCTTGGAATTGAGATATAGGGCTACAATGGAGAACCAACGTGGCCTGTCGCAAAGAGGGATTGCACAGAGCATTGCATTTATTTTATTAAAGTTTTACGTAAAACAGCCTCCCCAGCCTCCAGCTGTTTTGAACTGCAACTCCCATCAGCCCCAGACAGCAAAGCTGTGCTCTGCAGTCCAGGGCATCTGGAGGGTGCTAGGTTAGGGCAGTATGGTGTACCTCCAGAACAGCCGGGCACGTGAGTACAAATCAGTGTCTGCGAGATCCACCCCTTTCCATCTGCTTTGTTCAACCCCCGGCAACATCTCCAGGTGAGGCTAGGTCAGACTCCCTGCCTGAACCCTGGAAAGCCGGTGCTGCCAGTCAGTGCAGACATGCAGCTTCCTAAGTTCAGCCCACCCCGCCCCTTCCCTGGCTGCCCACCCTCTCTGCCTAACAGGCACGAGGACCTCTGCCGGCTTTCCCACAAACATGGGGATGCTGCCCTTCAGAAAGTTGTCCTGGGTGAAACCCATACAAATGCCTAAGAATCCATTAAAAAAGCAGCGCTTAAAACACCTGCTCACCAGAAGTTGAAAGGCCAGGGGGCGGGTCATAAGGGCTCCTTCACCTGGTGCCCAAACATAAAAGTAAATGCCAGGTGAGCTTCCCATTATCAGGGGGCCACCACTGAAGAGGCACTCCCTCCTCACTCTCCGCCCAGAGAACCCAGGAGTCCTGTCTCAGTCCCCTCCTCTTTTAACTGCTCTCCCTGCTTGCCTCCCTCCTCCCCCCATGACTTGCTCAGGAATTCCGTCCGTCTTGTCATCCGGAAGGTCCAGTATGCCCCAGAGAAGCCCGGCCCACAGCCCATGGCTGAGACCACCCGCCATTTCCTGATGTCCGACCGCTCTTTGCACCTTGAAGCTTCTCTTGACAAGGAGGTGGGGGAACATTTGTTTATTGGGGGGGGGAACAGCAGTGCAGAACCTTTGGCCCTCCTGCTACTGATGAACTACAACTCCCATCAGCCTCTGCAGCAAGCGTGGCCAACAGCCAGGAACGATGAGAGCTGTAGTTAGCAACATCCAGAGGGCCAAAGGTTCCCCATGCCTGCTTTAGAAAGTCTGCGTGATGCAAATCTTTAATTCCGAGTTCCTGACAATGAGGTCGCCATAGTCAGGAGAAGCCGGTCTGAAGGTCTGGCTGGCCAGCAGAGCGTGCAAGAGCAGGAGGTCATCACTCAGGGGCTGAGGGTGGTCTTGGGAGAAGGAGGCAAGGGCTGGCTGTGGATTATGTTTTTGGAAATGGGCCTCCCGGCTCAGCTACATTTCTGACCCCCCTCCCTTTTCTCCCCCCAGCTTTATTATCACGGTGAGCCAATCAGCGTCAACGTGCACGTTACAAACAATTCCAACAAAAGCGTCAAGAAAGTGAAGGTGTCCGGTACGGAGAGGGACCCTGTAGAGCCTGGCTGGGGGGGTGCTGGGCCAACTTGGAGCCATGTGTCTTGGGGCGGGTGGGGCGAGGAGCAAGACCCGGGCGTGGGCTGAGCCACCTTGCAGAAGATAACCTAACCCAGCCGGGCTGGGAGACTGTCTGTTCCCCCCCCCCTTTCTGCTGCATGGATATAAAATGAATACTGGCTCAGGAGCAAGGACTGCAGAATCCTAGGACTGGTGAGAATTAAAGACCATGTCTAGCCCCCACACACTGCTGCCCCCAAGAGCCAAGACCACCTAGCGGTTCCAGAACCCCAGCCTGGAAAGGCGCAAGCAGAACAAACCGCTCTCCCAGGGAAGGCAAAGTACTTAAGGGCTCCATTGAGCATCTGCAGAGTGCTTGGGGGAGAGGGTATAATGGTATCAGAGAACTGTCCTTTGTAAGGATTCCGGGTGCTGCTAAGCAGAACTCTGGGGGGTGGGGTAGCTGACACTCCCTTTTCCTACAGCTGACTTTTTTCCTTCCTTCCCTCCCTGCCCTGCAGTGCGGCAGTATGCAGACATCTGCCTTTTCAGCACAGCCCAGTACAAGTGCCCCGTGGCCCAAATTGAACAGGAGTAAGTATGTACCGCGCTGCCTTCCCTCCCAGCTGCTGTGGTCCTCTCCACCCTCTGGCCCTAACCTCAAACTGGAACTTGGCTTGGAGCAAGGGGGGGCTACAAGTGTTTGATTTGCTTTTAAAAAAAATTGCAATCTTCATTTCTCCCCCCAAAACAGAGGTGCCTTTGGACAGCCTTCCCCAACCTGGTGCTGCTCTGGCTGTTTTGGACTATGACTCCCATCAGCCCCAGTCAGCACAGCTCCGTAGGGCTGATGGGAGTTATAGTTTGAAACCTCTGGAGGGCACCATGTTTTTAGGTGAGGTGGGGACTGCTCTGTTGGGATTATAAAATCTGTAAAATGGCACTTGGGAAGTTCAGATCTGAACTTTGTTCTTTGTTGTTAAAATCAAAATAATAAAAAAGAACCTTCCTGGTTTGGGATTTGTGTGTTATACATTCCGCTGAAACCTGGTCTGACTGGCTGTCCCTCCACCAACTGCACTGATTATTTAGGGTTGTGGGGCAGTGGGGGGCGGATTTGCCTTTCATTCTGCCGTCTCGATCCCGCCAGCGACCAGGTGGCCCCCAGCTCCACCTTCTGCAAGGTCTACACGCTCACGCCACTGCTCAGCAGTAACCGGGAGAAGCGCGGCTTGGCTCTCGACGGAAAGCTCAAGCACGAAGACACCAACCTCGCCTCTTCCACCATGTGAGTGAGACGGCAGCCCCCTCCCCACGGCTGCGGGGGCACCCTGGGTTTTATTAATACAGGGCATTGGTAGGCTGCTCCTGAACTCACTGACTAGCTTATCGTTTTTTTAAAAAACCCACTTAGAAACATAGGAACACATAGAGTCAGACCACTGGTCCATCTAGCTTAGTATTGTCTGTACTGACTGGCAGCAGCAGCTCTGCAGGGCTTTAGATGAGGGTCTCTCCCAGGAGATAACAGGGATGGAGCCAAGCAAATGGGCTGCCACTCTTCCACACCCACAGCTACAAAAAAAAAAACACCTTGCTGCACCAAGATTACAAACAGATAGCCAGATTATATAAATTTTATTTAAAAGTGCCTGGGTGCCCAGAAAGGTCTTCCTGCGATGCCAGGGAGATTACAAAGGTGCCAGGCAAGCCTCCCTCGGGTGCCACCACTAGAAAGGCCACTCCCTGGTGGTTGCCCCCTTCCATTCCCCACAGGCGCAGAGGAGTGCCAAAGGCTGCGATCCTGTGCAAGTGTGATGGGCACAGTGGGCATGACTGACCTCTGGGCTAAACGTGCACAGAATTCTGCTGAAAGCCTCCTTTTCCTGGGTGGGGGTGGTGGCAGTGGAGTGGGAGGATGAAGAGCCCCTTCCCCAGGGGACAGAGGCTGCCATGGGGACCGTCTCCAGCATGACTCCAAATAAGCAGGTATCTGTATCTGGCAATGAGGGTGAAAATGACAGCCCTGCAGGTGGGTTCATTTTCATGCAGTGGAGGCTTCACAGACACCTGCCATCTGACAATGCTCACCCCCCCACACACCGAAAAAAACCCCAACCTTCTTTTGCATTGCAGAGTGAAGGAAGGTGCCAACAAGGAGGTCCTGGGCATCCTCGTCTCCTACCGCGTCAAAGTCAAACTCGTGGTGGCCAGAGGAGGGTATGTAAGGGAGAGGGGAGATGGGTTGCTCTGCCCCCACCCCCACCCCTGGACCCATTCCTCCCTGAGCTTGACGGAGCACCCTTCTCCTTTCCTGCCCCCCAGGGATGTCTCTGTGGAACTGCCTTTTGTCCTCATGCACCCCAAACCACCGGACCAGCCCTTGCCGCCCCAGCCTCCATTAGGTAAGGTTTAGAAGGGGCGGTCTCTCCCTCTCCAGACCCCACCCAACCCAAGGCAGATGCATTTGTTCCAGGGCTGGGGAGGGACAGCCGCCTCAGGGGAACGAGGCTGTTCACTTCTCTTCCTCCTGCTCCCTCCTAGCCGCTCCAGAGACAGACACGCCAGTCGACACAAACCTCATTGAGTTTGAAACCAAGTAAGATGCATCTTTGGGAAGGCTTCGGGGAGGGGGGGGGGTTGGTAGCAGGGCGAGGATGCAAGTAGAGAGCCCAGCACCCTTCAGGCCCCACAGTCAGGGCAGAGGAAGTCTGGCACAGCCCATAGTCGGGGGGGGGGAAGAAGCCTGTCTGTGGAAAGAGGGGGAGCCACAAAATATTTCCTGGGTGCCCTTGTCCTGGTGGAAGTGTGTTGAGTTGGGGCAGGTGAAGGGGATGTAAAAGTACCCATCTTTTTGAAGGGTTGTTCTCCCCCCCCCCCCCCGGTGATCAGGCCAGCCCTTTATCAACCATGTGAAAGGGGCCGAGGCTTTGAGCCCAGCAAGCCATGCTTTTGTGCCCCTGCAGCAGTCTGACTGTGCCCCTTTCTTTTTCTCCCCCACCCCCCAAGCTACGGTCAGGATGACGACATTGTCTTTGAAGACTTTGCCCGCCTGCGGCTGAAAGGGGTGAAGGATGACAAAGAGGACGATGAACAGTTCTGCTAGGGAGGGGGCTGCCCCCCCCAGCCCCACACAAGCCCAGCAGGTCCATCCAGGAATAGCTGGGGGGTGGAAGACAGAGAGGAAAGAGACACCCCCCCCTTGTACGAATGTCGCCTTGTCCTCCTATCCTTTGTCATAGGAGCCGTTGCCCCTCTGCCTTGTCTCTTTAGTGCTGTATGGGGGGGAGGTTACCTGGGGGGGGCTTTTAATGTGACTAAAATTGGGGAGTGGGTTGCCCCAGCTTTTCTTCTCTCCTCCCCCTTTGCTTTGCTGCTCCTGCATCATTTTCCAGGTGGGGTTTTAACTTTTAAGGACCCCCCACTTGTTTAACGCACTGGAATCATTTCTTGGGCATTATCGTCTGATGGTTGTATTTCCAAGCACCACAATGTGTGTCTCTGTCTCTGCCCACCCCACCCCCACTGTCAAGAATTCCCCCTTGTCTTACTTTTAAATGCTATTTTAACTGGTTAGGGTAATGTTGGTAACACAATTCCCACCTCTCTCCTTAAAATCAATTGGGGGGGGGAGATGAAGCACCTTTGTCTACCCCCCCGACCCGTCAAACCCCAGAAGGCAGTGGGAAGAGAGCCAAAAGCACACACACTTCCCCCCCCCCCCGCTGGGATTGGGGCTTCTTGAGCCAACTGGGGGAAGGGCACAGCCTATGCCAGAACGTCTGTCTCTCTCTCCTTTGTGCCCCCCCATGTTTGCAAATGTCTCCCCCCCCCCCAGTACTGCATTTGTCTGTAAACAGGTGCAGGGAAGAGGGTGCAAAGGCCATTATTTCCTACATTGTCTGAGCAGAGAGGAACAACTGAATTAAAAAAAAATGGTTAACAGATGCCTGGTGGTTTTATTGAGTGACTGGAGATATATATATAATATATATATACACATACACCCTGTTAAGAGGCAGGGGTAGCTGAAAGAGTCATCCCTTCCCTTGCTTTGGGGGGAAGTTGGTCCTTGGAAGAGGTGAACTATTTTTGAGGGTATCAAGGGCTGGGGGTGCACAGGTTAAGGGGTAGGGGCTCCTGCACTGTCTTGGTTGATGGGGAAAGGTTGCAGGTGAACCATGGGGGAGACCACCCTCTCAGCGGCTACGCCCCCTCACCTCTGCAGCTGGCTGAGGAAACCTGTGGCCCTCCCCTTGCTAGACTCCCAACTCCAGGGATGATGACAGCTGTAGACCCACAAAACCTGGAGGGCCACAGGCTCCCCCCCCCCAAAGCAGGAAGACCTCTATGCAGCAACAGGGGGGGGAAGGTGTAAATGCACCCACAGATGTGCTTTGAATTCACAGAGCTTAAGATATCTGCCACTAGGCAGCACTACTCCTGACCCCACAGCTTGTATGGAGAGCAGCCTCCTTGGTGGTGGCCCCTCCTTCTGCACAATGCCCAACACCAACCTGATTCCCCTGCCCAAGTCAGGAAGCCAAGCAGTAGCTGGGCCTTATTCATCATTGGACTCCACTCCATCCCACCCCGGTGCAAAGTTGCTCTGGCCACTACAATGGCCGCCTCCCTCAGCTGGCTTTGGAAGAGCTGCTCCATTCACAGTTCAGCCGCCTCAGGAGATCTGCCCCTGCAGCAAGAGAGGAGCGAGTTACCACGCTGGGAAGCAGTTATGCTGACCCACCCACCCACATCCTAAGGAACGAGTATACTGTTACCTGCGGTCTGGGGTTAAACCGCACCCTGCACTCCTCAGAGGAGATGAGGCGCCTGTAGGGCTAGACTCCGTTTGCTCTACTGCTGCAGCCTAGAAGGCGGGGAGGGGGGGGAAGAGAGCGCTATGGCAACTGACTTCCATCTACTTGTCGTGAGGACCCAGCTTGGCATTTGGTGGCACAAGACACAGTCTGAGCTCAGCCCCAGCACCTTTTTGAACTCCCATCAGCCCCACCCAGCAACGGCCAACGGTTGAGGGATGATGGGAGCTGTAGTCCAAACCACCTGCAGGGCACCAACATTCAGAAGAGCCTGGCTGCTGGATCGAGCCAAAGGGGGTCCATGTGGTCCAAGTTCCTCTTCTCCCAGTGGCCAACCAGACACCCCAGAGGGAAGCCCACAAGCAGGTCCTGAGCACGAGAGGTGCAGTTTCCAGCAACTGGTAAACCAGGTAGGGAAGTGCTCTGGCTAGTCAGTTCCAATGCATGCTGCCTGCCCCGTGGATAGCTCTTATCCGCCACCCCCATGCATGGTTTCCCTGTTCTCCCCCATTCTGCTGACCTGCAAGAAGCCTGCAGCCCCCAGTTCTGTGCCTGTTCCTGCAGACACCCAGAGGAACATAGTAAGTTCCTTATACAGAGGCAGACCATTGGCCCATCTAGCTCCATACTGTCTACACTGACGGGCAGAGGCTCTCCAGGTTTCAGGCAGGGAGTCTCTCCCAGCCCTCCCTGAAGAAGCTGTTTGGGATTGAACCTGGGACCTTCTGCGTGCAAGACAGATGCTCTGCCACACAGCTACAGGCCTTCTCTGTCCCGCTGAGATTTAACAGCATAGCAACCCACTTCCCTCTGCCCCTCGAGTAACCCACACTTCAGCCAGACCGTCTACTTTTGCAAAGAGACAACCTTTCTAAACTCTGGGACTCCCACACACAAGGAGTGAGCTGGCCTCCTTGGGTGCCGTTTGCAGTTGTGGCAGTGAAGCTCTGACTATACTGTCACAACCATCAATACTCTGTGTGTTGTATTGGAAGGGGAAAGGAAGCGAGAGGAGCCTGAGAGGTCTGTCTGGGCTATCCCGTCTCCAGTTGCCTTACTGGAAAGATCCTGATGACATTTTAGGGACCACAATAAACATCCATACAGAAAAGCCTGTACTTTAATGCTTCCTTACAAGCCCCCTCAGAAGGATGTGTAGAGAAGCGGGGCGCAAATTATTTTAATAATGTCCTCTCACGATCTCCCAGACACCCAGGCACCTACCTTGCTGTCTGCCTTGTCACAAGATGTGCTGAAGCTGCTGTCTCTCGAGGAAGTTTCTGTAGCCGGCCCCAGAATCCTGCCACAAGAGACACGCATGATTTGGGTAGGACAAGCCAGGGGGATACCGTCCTTTCCTAAGCGAAGGGCTTCCTGGAGGCAACAGCACCTATTGCTCAAAGCCAGGACTGGCCTCTGCCTCTGTGAACTTAGCTACTTAAAAAAAAACAACTCCCCTTTCCAGTTTATTGGGTCTCAACGCAGCTTACAAAACCTAAAAACATTCCAGTCCATTTATTAATTACATTTTCATCCTGCTGCTTTTCTCCCAATTTCTTTTACTGTCATAATGACCGGGCCTAGCATCAGCATGCTACATGGCCGCGCAAGAGGCAGGGCTCACTGCGATTGATGCTGGCATTTAAACAACAAAAGCAACTTCTGTTAAGGGCCTGGTACAGAGGGTGGCAGAAGCTGCCCAGCCCAGGAGTTCCCTGATCAGTGCCAGGCCCCTAAAACATCAAAGGGCACACCGTGTGTCAGTGCTTGCCTCCCATCTCAAAGCATCACCCTCATACTGCCCCCCCCCGGCTTAACAGGGACTGGCTTCTATGCCCAGCACAGATTTTTTTTTTTAAGGGCCTGGCCCCAAAAGCAGCAGGTGCATCAGGTGATTACAGCAGGAGCTTCCCCTCGCCTGCCCACCCCCCGCTCACAAAGCAAGGCAGCCAGGTTGTGCTTTGCCCGCCTACCTGCCCCTCAACCCTGGTGCCAGGACTGACAGCCCAACCTTGACTGTCATGTGCACAGGACGTGTACGCACCTGAGTGACCCAGGGTCACCTGGTGCACTTCAAGGCTCATCTCTCCTCAGTGACTCCTTCCCTCCCCTTTTACCCCTCAACCACCAGAAGAAACAAGTCCTCACAGGGCAGCTGCCTCTCTTGCGCTCGCCAGCTTCTCCTGGAGGCGCCTCACCCTCCGACGGGACCTGTGGCAGGTGGGGAGAAGGCAACTGGGGATTCAAGGCTGGAATGTATTTCACAGAACAAAAAGTCTTAGTGCAAAAAGCGTCCAGCATGCCCAAGGCGGGGAGGCTGCTGGGTTTAAAGGGTCCAGAAAGCATGCAAAATTTATTTATTTATTATTAAATTTATTAGTCACCCATCTGGCTGGTTGTCCAGCCACTCTGGGCGACGTACAAAATAAAGCGTACAAATACATTAAACATTAAAAATCTGAAATAGTAGTAAAACCTAGCCCACCCCAAAAGCCTGCCTGAAGAGCCAGGTTTTCAACACCCGGCGGAAGCTCATCATAGAGGGGGCATGGCGGAGATCATTTGGGAGGGAGTTCCACAGGGTGGGGGCCACAATTGAAAAAGCCCTCTCCCTAGTCCTCACCAGTCTGGCTGTTTTAACTGGTGGGATAGAGAGAAGGCCTTTTGAGGCTGATCTTGTTGGGCGGCACCACTGATGATGCTGGAGGCGCTCCTTCAGTTAGACTGGGCCGAAACTGTGTAGGGTTTTAAAGGTTAAAACCAACACCTTGAATTGGGCCCGGTAAGCAACTGGTAACCAGTGCAACTCTTTTAGCACTGGAGTGATATGATCTCGTTGTCAGCTACCTTTAATCAGGCGCGCCACCGCATTCTGTACCAGTTGCAACTTCCGGACTGTTTTCAAGGGTAGCCCCACGTAGAGCGCATTATAGTAGTCTAGGCAAATACTGAATTTGGAACGCTAGCATTCTTGTCTCCATTATCAACCAGCAAGACTTGCCATAAACACTTTGCTATGCAATCAAGGTGAGAAGATTTGGAACGCCAGGTCTCCAAAATCCAAACTCAAATTGTCCCCCTTTCCCTCAACCAGCACCCCAATGTCCTAGATGAAGTAGAAAGCGGTGGAAAAGCCCACACCCCTCCCTTCCCTCTCCTCACTTTTCTTCCTGTTCATTGGCCCAGTTCACTCGCTTGGCCTCCATCGCCTTCTCCTTCACCCAGCGGGCCTCCAGGTCCAGACGTTCTTGCTGGGACTCCTGCAAGAGCCCCTGAACCCACTCCAGGTCCTTGCGCAGCCCCTCAGCCTCCTGGGAAAGGGTCCAGGCCTGGCACTTCACCTCCTCGTACTGACGGTTAACAGCAGCCAAGTCCTGGGCAAGGTGCCTCATCCTGGGAAGGGCACGAGATGCAACATAGCACCCAATTAATTTCTCAGTGGGGCATATTGTGGTTGAGAACAAGTAGGGGATTTTTCTTTTGCCTACTCGTCAATTCTGTTATTTAAATATACTTTTTAGTTGATTTTCATTTGTAATGTTTCACTTTCTGATGTTTAGAGAATATTGTATCTAGCTGTTTACAATGTAGAATTCTTGTATTTTTATAGCTGATTTTTATGTGGAATGTTTATTTTGATGCTAAAGTGGGATGCTTTATTTAGCAGTTTGTGGCTGTTATGTGCCTCCAAGTCGACTACGACTTATGGCAACCCTATAGGTCAGTGACCTCCAAGAGCATTTGTCATGAACCACCCTGTTCAGATCTTGTAAGTTCAGGGCTGTGGCTTCCTTTATGGAATCAATCCATCTCTTGTTTGGCCTTCCTCTTTTTCTACTCCTTTCTTTTTTCCCCAGCATTATTATCTTTTCTAATGAATCGTGTCTTCTCATGTGTCCAAAGTATGAGAACCTCAGTTTCATCATTTTAGCTTCTAGTGATAGTTCTGGTTTAATTTGTTCTAACACCCAATTATTTGTCTTTTTTGTGGCTCGTGGTATGCACAAAGCTCTCCTCCAACACCACATTTCAAATAAGTTGATTTTGCATAGACCAGCCTTTTGCCAACCTAGTGCCCTCCAGCTGTTTTGGACTCCAACTGCCATCAGCCCCAGCCAGCACAGCAGGATCAGGCCAAAAGCTGATCTAGACTAATGAAAAAAAAAAATCTGCATTAACAACCCACTTTGCTGGCTCTCTCACCAAGAATTAACCAGTCTCTCTGATGAGGAACCCTGTTTATCTCAAAAGCCTGCACCTATTCAAATTGCCCAATGAATGAATATCTCCTTCACTTGCTAATGCAAGTAAAATAAAATCTGGGGACTTAGGCCAAATTTTTAAAAAAATGAAATTTAAGGAATTGAGGAAGGATAGCATAAAGGCAGGGGGGCAGGGGTTCCCCCCCAAAGAAGTCCACAATGTCTTCCAACCAACTTGCCTTCCTTTCTATTTTTATTTTTCTCTAATCTGCTTTTTTCACTGTCCAACTTTCACATCCATACACAGAGATCGGGAATACCATGGTCTGAATAAACCTGACTTTGGTGTTCAGTGATACATCTTTGCATTTGAGGACCTTTTCTAGTTCTCTCACAGCTGCCCTACCCAGTCCTAGCCTTCTTCTGATTTCTTGACTATTGTCTCCATTTTGGTTAATGACTGTGCTGAGGTATTGATACTTGACAAGTTCAATGTCCTCATTGTCAACTATAAAGTTACATAAATCTTCTGTTGTCATTACTTTAGTCTTCTCAATGTTCAGTTGTAGTCCTGCTTTTGTGCTTTCCTCTTGAACTTTCATCAGCATTCGTTTCAAATCATTACTGGTTTCTGCTAGTATGGTATCTGCATATCTTAAATTATTGATATTTCTCCCTCCAATTTTCACACCTCCTTCATCTCGGTCCAATCCTGCTTTCTGTACGATATGATCTGCATATAGATTAAATAGGGTGATAAAATACACCCCTGTCTCAGACCCTTTCTGGTGGGGAACCAATCGGTTTCTCCATATTCTGTCCTCACTGTAGCCTCTTGTCCAGAGTATAGGCTGCGCACAATCAGATGCTGTGGCACCCCCATTTCTTTTATAGCATTCCATAGTTTTTCATGATCTACACAGTCAAAGGCTTTGCTGTAATCCATAAAGCACAGAGTGATTTTCTTCTGAAATTCCTTGGTCCGTTCCATTATCCAACATATGTTTGCGATATGATCATTTTATAGAATGCAGAATTTTGTTGTTATTTTTGTATTTAAGATGTCTTAACTAATCTCCAAGTGGTTTACAACACAAGTGGTATATAAATTGCCCAAATTAAAACAACAACTTGGAACTGCCATTGGGGGTTGAACCTGTGGCCTTGTGCATGGAAGCAGATGGTCTACCATGTGCTACGGCCCCTTCCCCAGATCCCACCAAGGGGGCTAAATGAAAAGGAAAGAGGAGGAAGTGGGGGGGGGGGAGAAAATTCTCCGTTCAACTTCTGGGCCTGTTCACGCAATATTTACTTGAGATCCCCAACCTCAAATATTCAGGTCAGTAAGTTGATTAATGATCATTACATGTAAAGTGCCTTAAGAAGTAGGTGTGGTACACTGACTGAATTAAAATAACAGAACAAATGCTGCCCACAGGCTTATGGTCTCGTAAAAAGAAGAGGGCTGTTTTTCACTCCTGCCCTTCAAATGCTTGCCACAAAGGTGATGCGTGCATGGTGGGGGCAGGAGGTCCAGAGGCACGGTGAGGGAGGAAGGGAGCAGCCGGCAGATAGAGAAGGAACAGCCAGAGAAGCAAGATTTAAGGAAGAAAAGTAGCAAGGACAAAACACAGCCAACCAATCTCAGCGTCTGGCTCAGCCCAAGAAAATGCCATCAAGCAGCCCCTTTTCCCTCCCCTCCCAAGACAAGAGCAAAGCTGTCACCTCTGCCTAACAGTGGCTGCAGATTCCACGAGGAACTTGTGCAGGACCCCAAGATTTCACTGTGGCAAAGGCGGGACAGGGGGCCAGTTGCTGGCAGCAGCAGCAGCTAAGGAGTTGGTCTTTGCATCCCTATACCTCGGCCTCACAGGAAGATGCCTCTGTTCTCACACCAGTGTCAGAGGCAGTAAATGCCTCTGAATCACAAGTGGGGAGGGTGCTGCTGTTGTGGGCTTTCCACTGGGGCATCTATTTGGCTGCCCACGGTGAAAACTGGAGGCTGGACTAGAGGGGCCTGATCCAGCCACAGGGCTCTTCTTACAAACGTATTCTGACTCAGTGAGCAACCCTCACCCCCACCCTGATTCCAGTTCCTTTCTAGAAAATGGAGGACTGCCCCCAGTTTTTTTAAAGACGTCTCCCTCAGAGCTAAAACCCACCTTCCTCTCCCACAGCCTCAGTGGCCAGACAAGGGGGGTGGCACTACCTTGCCCGTTGATCCTTGTTCTCAGCCTCTGTCTCCCTCAGGACATCCGTAAGGAGGTCGACCTGTTGGCGCAACTGCAAAGGGGAGCAGCATTAGATGCAAGGAGAAGGGATGAACATCTCTAAGGGCGAAAAAGGATGGGCGGGGGTGGGAGAAAGGCACCGGAGGCAGAACTCAGAAGGTGCAAAGATTTCATCCCCCACCCCACAGCCACAGGAAGCTGCCTTATGCCAGGAGAAACCATTGGTCCATCTAGCTTGTCTGCACTGGGTATCCGGCCAGGAGTCTCTACCTGGAGATGCCCTTGGGACTGAACCTGGGGCCTGCTGCATGCAAAACAGGTGCTCTGCCCCTGAGCTCAGGCCTTTCCCGGTATTTTATTTTCACACCAACCTGTACCAGACCAGTCTGTTCTTCTAGCTAGCCCCACATCACCAGCTCTGACTGGCAGCAGCAGCTCTCCAGCACAGAAAGGTGTTTCCACTCACCCATTATCTGACCCTTTTTTAAAAAGGGGAAGAAGGCTGGAGTTGCTGGGACCTTCTTCATACAAAGCTGCCTTCCCCAACCTGGTGCCCTCCAGATGTTTTTGGATTATTTAAATAAAAGGAGCCCAGAGCAGCAAACGAAGAGTGATGAAACAGAAAGAACCATCTTAAAAAGAAAGCCTCTTCAAAACTACAGCTCCCGTCAGCCCCGGCCAGCACAGCCTTACTACGATGACAGGCCTGATAGGACCACAGCTGTGCTGGCCGGGGCTGTTGGGAGTCAGAGTCCAGAGCATCTGGTTTGGAAAAGCCAATACAAAGCAGGCGCTCTGCTGATGAGTTGTGGTCCCTCAAGCTCTCCCCCTCTATCCTTCAACTGCCACCCCAATTTCTCAGACAAAGTCAACTGGTCCTGCAAGAGGCTTGCCTGTTGCTATTCCGGGGTGCAGGAAAGGCCCTCTAAACAGGATCGACCTTCATAGCTCCCACAGCGCCGCATTACAGGGCTAGGCCCTCGCCCTGGTAAACACCCAGCCTCCAGCCCACCCACCAGGACAAACCTCACCTCCACTCTCTCTTGCCGGAGTTCGGTTATCTCCAGCTCCTGTTGAATCTGGAAGGAGGCCAGTTCCAGGGGGCCCCTGGAAACGCCAGAAGAGGACCCTGGTTCAGCAAATGTCCATCCTCCCACTCCCACTCGCCCCACCAGCCCCGGCCAGCCAACTCCCTCCTCACCGGGAGGCCTCCCCTGCAGGCAGCACCTTCCCTTGCACCACCAGAGCATCAAGTCGGTCCTGGAGCTTTTCATCTGGAAAAGGAAGAAGGCAAGGCAGACCGGCTCAGGAGGGGCTGGAAAGAAAATAGATCTCTGGGGAGGGAAAAGGGAGGTCAGCAAGAGCTGTTGTGGGGAAAAGGGGGCAGAAAAGGTGACCCCCCCTCCACTTTTCTCTTAATCATTGGGAAGCCCAATTAATGTACAAGCAAACAGCTGCTGCAGCAGTCACTACCACCCTGGTGCTGTAGGACTACATCTGTGGTGGCTGGGGCTGCAACATCATCTGGAGGAGCACCAGGTTGGCAAAGGCTGCTGTTGTAGCCCCAAGATTCTGCACCAGGCTGAGGGTTGGGCACATGACCTCTGAGGTCCCTTCTAACTCTATGCAGGGAATGCACCCTTCCAGGCCTCTGTCTGGCCCGCGGGGCTCTCCGCAGGCCACACCCCTCACCGGCCCTGCGTCACAGCCTCCTTGGGTGCTTTTGCTGGCCGGAAAAGTGCCCTTGAACTCCGAAAACGCCTCTGGCCTGAGGGAGGACAAGAGCGTGGGTGCACGGCCGTGTGCTAGAAACAGTCCTAGTGAACAAAGGCAACATTTTCGTCCCTTGTCCTGCATCCCACTGGGAGGTGGCCCCCGGATGGCTTCCCAGAATAGAAAGCGGCCCTCAGGGCCCCCATCCCTGTTCTCTGCTCCGGGTGGCGCCGGCTCCCTCCAGGCGAGCTCAGGGCAGGGGAGGTGGAGGCGCAGGCTGAATGGAGCCCCGCCAGGTGCCTGTGGGGCGAGCGGGGCCCATCCAGCCGCCAGCACCCGCTTCACGCGGGGGCCGTCCCGGTGCCTCAAAGGCGACAAGCCCAGAGGCTCCATTATTGGCAACGGCTGGCGAAAGGCCTCGTCCGCCACTTCGGAGGGGCATAAGAGGAGGCCGACGCGCTAGCCGCCCTCCGAAAACCAGACTGTGAGCTTCACTAATCCCCTCCCGAAGGCACTTCTAGTGGCAGCGAGTTCCGTGGGCTCTCCTCCCCTGAGCCCCCCACGACCGCGCCTAACTCGTCCCTCCGGGCACTCTGCACACGTTCAGAGGCTCACGTCGCTCCAGCAGCCCACGCAGGCCGCGCACGCGCCGCTCCCGCGTCCGCAGCTCAGCCTGCACGTGCTGCCTCCACCCCCCGCGCAGCATTCCACCCCCTTTCGGATCACGTGCCTCCCGGCAACCGCAGGGGCTCCTGGGAGCTGGAAATATTATGCGCAAAAAGGCCCGCCCTCAGCATTGACGCATGCGCATGCGACCCCGGAGACTGGAAGAGCGCTTACGGGTGCCGGCAAGGGCCGAACATGGCGGCGGTGGCCGCAGCTGCGGGGTCGGGCGCAGGAGCGGCCGCAGGAACGGCGGGTGGGAACGCCTACAGCCTGGGCTTAGCCAACGAGCGCCTGCGGTTGCTGGAGGAGCTGGAGCGCGAGATCGGGACGGCGCTGCAGAGCGCGGGTGGGCGAATGGGCGGGGTCTGGGGAAGTGGGCGGAGTCATTGCAGTCCCGTGGGCGGGGGTTCGGGATCCTGCCTTGGGGGCGTGGTCTCTTTGCAGCGCCCGCAGCCGACGTCACCGCCTCTTCTCCCTCCCGCCCCCGCAGGCACGGTGATCCTGGAGCTGTCCAAGGAGAAGCCCAACGAGCGCCTCTTGGAGCGACAGGCGTCGCAGTTCGTCGCCTCCGTCCAGAAGGTGGAGTCGGAGCTCTCCGCCCAGATCCGCTACCTCACGCAGGTGCGTGGCCGGTGGTGGGCGTGGCTACCACAGGCCCCTCCCCTCCCTAGTCTGGGGAGCATGCGAGGGCAGAGGGTGGCGGAGGAAGCGCTCGTGGACGACTCCTGTGAGCGAGCCAAGCCGCATCTTCAGGGCCGGCTCCAGGCATGCGGGGCCCCTTGGGCATCAGCTTGCCCTGGTTCCCGGTGGGTGGATGGATGTGCGCTCGCAGCTCCCCCACCTGCCCCCTACCTGTCTAGACTTTACCATTGCCCTTAATGAAGATGGTGGCCGCGGTTTCCCTAAGGGGAAATGAAGCCTCCACCGTCATCTTTGTTGATGGCACGCGTGCGTGGTACACGTGCACACTCTGCCATCAATTAAGATGGCGGCAGCGGCTTCTGTACCTTAGGAAAACTGCGGCCACCATCTTCATTAAGGGCAATGCTAAGAAGCCGGCTGACAGGTAAGTGGGGGGCGTGGATTGCAGAAGGGGAGCGGAGGGCCCCTCAGGGGCTCCTGTAGCTCCGGGGCCCTCGGGCCAGTGCCCAACCTGGCCGCCCTTTAGAACCAGCCCTGCGCATCTTCTTTGCACCCAGGTGTGACTTTAAAAGGGACCTAGGCCAGCCCCCCCCAGATGGTGCTGGACTCCCAGCAGCCCCAGCAAGCCTGGCCAGTGCTCTGGGATGATAGGAGTTGTAGTCTGGCAACATCTGGAGGGCTGTCATCAGTGGCCACTAGTCACAATGGCTTTATATACCCTACTAGCAACTGCAAAAAGGCAAATAATTGGGTGTCAGAACAAACTAAACCAGAACTAACATTAAAGAATGAAATGGAGGTTATCCTACTTTGGACACATCATGAGAAGACCTGATTCACTAGAAAAGACAATAATGCTGGGAAAAACAGAAGGGAGTAGAAAAAGAGGAAGACCAAACAAGAGATGGGTTGATTCCATAAAGGAAGCCACAGACCTGAACTTACAAGATCTGAACAGGGTGGTTCACGGCAGATGCTCTTGGAGGTCGCTGATTCATAGGGTCACCATAAGTCGTAATCGACTTGAAGGCACATAACAAGCCACTTTGGGACCAGGATGCGGACTGAGGTAGGCCTTTTGAGCCGATCCAGCTGAAGGGCTCTTCAGTCCTTCTTATCCTGACTGTGCAGGCAGAAGTTGCACCACAGTTGTCAGTGGGTGATCTGAGTCACCCCAATAACTCCCCAATGGGAAGTGCAGTCCCCAGTCAGACCACCCGCTCACCCGCCCTTCCTCAGGCGGAGCATCCCTCAAGGGAGAGCCACGTTTACACTCGGGCCCTGCTTGTGGGCTTCCCTTTGGGGCATCTGGTTGGCCACTGTGAGAACACGATGCTGGCCTAGATGAGCCCCCTTGGGCCTGATCCAGCTGCTGCTGCTGCAGGGCCCTTCTGATATTCAAAAGGGGAGGCATCGTGCATAGCGCACGGGGCCAGGCTAGGGAGGGAGGCAAGCTGAGTATCAAGGCTGCGGGTGCTCCCTCTTTGTGTCCCCCTGTCGCCTCCACAGGGCCATTCACCAAAGCGCCCGACAATGTCTTCTTGCAGGTGGCCACCGGGCAGCCGCACGAAGGGTCCAGCTACTCTGCCCGCAAGGACTGCCAGATGGCGCTGAAGCGTATCGATTACGCCCGCGTCAAGCTGGGAGAAGTCTCTCGGACGTGCGAGCAAATGCTGGAGCAGTAGGCTGAGAAACTGGGCCCCGGGTTGGACCCTCCTGGACATCAACAGAGGGTGTATTATTCGTGGACAAAGGGCCTGTGTGTGCAGTGAAGAGACCTCTGTGGCAAGGGCGATCACGGGAGCTTCCCTTGGGTCCACTGGAATGCCCTGGGCTTGGAAAGGGCACCCAGCGCACAGCAGGAGGCGCCACAAGATAAGAATCGTGGCTTGTGCTTGCCTGAAACTGCCTGCTGGCCCTGAGCCTCCCTTGGGACTAGCCAAGACAGCCTTCATCCCACCTGGTGTCATCCAGATGTATTGCTGCATGAGGCTGATGGGAGTTGGAGCCCAAAACATCTGGAGGGCACCAGGTTGGAGAAGGCTGATCAAGACTGCAAACCTTAGCAACCTTGTGTGCACAGATTTCGTATTACCCTGAGCCAGCTCTGACATGTGACAACATGACTTGACATTACTTCTTTAAAAAATCTCTGTGGGCCTTAGCTGGGTCACCTCTGCAACGTGCTTGGAGCATTGCTGTATACCAGAAACGATATGCCATAAACATGTATTTTGTGTACACAAGTGTCCTAGTAACACCTTTGGGTCCTTTCTATACTTAGTTGTTTTGCTTCCATTTCTTCAACGTCTGTCCTCAAAGGAACTCACAACGTTTATTTATTTATTTTGGCAATTTACCACTTAATTACAATCACCTCTAAGCAATGTACATGAAGCTCAATGAAACTAAAAACGAGTTAAAGCTATAAAATCAGAATTTGAGAAAAATGCCTTCTGGAATAAAAAAAAGTCTTCAATAGGTGCTGGAAGTTCAACCGGAAGAGGGCTTGTTTGACCTCAGCTACAAACGAGTTCCATAAAATTGGGCTCGCAGTACAGAACACATGGCTCCCCAGATGCTCCCAGATGTGGCCCAGGGCACCTCATTTAGGAGATGCCATTACTACATTCAGTGTGGCCTTGGTTTTATGTTTGACAAGACATACCACTGGCATCCACATGCAGTCTGACTTTGTGTGTCCTCATACATGCATGTTGACTGACTGCCTCTGACAGAGGTGGGGAATTTTTCTAGCCAACAGGCCAGATGCTTGGTTCCCCCAACGAGACACATTGACAGGTGGGCAGGGCTGCCTAACTAACATCACGATGGCAACAGGTGACCCAGTCTGAGTTCAAGCCATGGTGCAAAGGAGGATCCCAGAGGGCTTGAAGTCAGCGCCTGTCAGCTGATCAGAACTGAGTTCAAGCCCTGGCCGGCAACACTGCAGAACTCCCGTGAGAAACTCTAATGCAGCTGATCTCAGCGGGCTTGAAGTCGCCACTGATCAGCTGATGGGCAGTAAGAGCAAGCCAACCCTGCCAAGGAAGAATCTCCTGTCTCTGTCGGTCACGTATGTCCTCGGGGGGGGGGTTATGGGGAAGTGGCCTCGCAGGCCAAATTGAGACCTGTGTCCAACGCCATTTGGCCTGCAGGCTGGAGGTTGCCATGCTTGGCATCATGCAGAACCCACAGTTGCCTGTGCCCTAATCTGGCATGCTAATAGCATAGATAAGATGCATCCCCGGGGGGGGGGGTCCCTTGCCAAGGATTCAGCTCCCGTCTGTCAGGAATGATGTGCAGGAGAATTGGCTTCCAAGGCAGGGCTTCAGGGTGAGGATGCAGGGAAGGGAATACGTGAGGGCAAGGGCGTTCATCGAGGTGTAACAGTGGGAGGGGGGAAAGGGAGACCGTCCGCTCTGCCAAGCTGGAATAAGTGAGCCCAAAGAGAGTTGCAGGGACAGAAAGATCCAAAATCTCAGCAGGGTGCTGGGAATCAGGGCTTGCTCTCTCCGAATCACAGGGGCTCCTCTGAAACGCAAGCAGAGGCTTGCCTTATCACTATCGAAGCAAAATTAACCTGCCATTTCTGAAAGGAGGGACTTGTAAGTATTGCATGCCATCCATTCATTCTGGTGTTTGTTCTCTTAAGAAACATTAATTCTGTGCTTCACTGTTTTGTCTTTGCCCCATCAAAGCCGTGGCTATTGTTCTGAATTTAACAATGGGGGAACTGAAAGGAGGTGAGTCCCAAGAGGTGTGTTTTGCCCTCATTGCTGAAAAGAAATTTGAATACACCTGCAGACCAGGATTGTAAAGGGAAGGCTGAGAGATCCCCTACATGCCCATTCCTAGTTAAATATTGCGGCAGGGGCCTGAACTCTCTAGAACCACTGCCAGGGTGGGTGGGGAGCATTTACTGTCCTGTAACAGATACACACTTCCAATTGTGTTTATGAGTCAGTTGGAGGCCAAAATCTGTTTATTCCAATTAATGATGCTTTAAGGTTCAGTGATCTCTCCTAGTGAGGACAATGGAGGGAGTTTTGCAGAGGCTGTTCTGATCCAGGACACTCCAAAGAGGCCGGCTGGATGGACTTTATAGAGACCTCCTACCTAAACTTTCCCAAGCTCCCAGGCAAACTAGACATGGTCACCTACAGGTAGTAAGGAGGAGGGGAAGGACCTACCTGCCCACCCCAATTTGTAATGTTTAGGGTTGCAAACATGCACTAAAATGTACACGGATTTTGAATAGTTCTTTCACAATATTGTCCCTGAGTGATATCGGGCAGGAAGCTACACTGAGAGTTGAGCCACTGAAGTCAATGAAGAGTTACCATTGGTCATGACTAACTTGAGCACATTGATTTATGGGTGTACTCTGCGGATGACTTAGAGACCACCTGCCACAATTCAGACTGGAGGGAAGAAGATGCGAGATAAATATTTAGAAGACTATTCAAAATTTGCCCAAAATTGGATGTACACCACCCCAAATTTGGAGGTGTTTTTACAACAGCTTTATAGCAAACTTTGGTGTGTATGTTGGTGTGTGTGTGAGTTCTCAAGTATTTTGAAAACAAAAGTGTGTGTGCGGAAGGGAAGGTGAATAGTTCCTTAGCAATTATAAGGCCCCCGCATGTTCCCACCCCACCCCCACCCCTGGCAACCTCCCTCCGTCCCTCCCCTCTGCCTTTTCACAGCAGGGCTCCTTTCCATGGGCTCTGGCTTTCGAGGTCGTTCTGGGCCAGTGGAGACAGGCAGCAGGCCAGGCTAGTCTCCCTCCCCTTCCTTGCCAGGGTATAAAACACAGCCTGACTCCCAAGGGATATGAGCCATTCGCCCTCCAAGCATGGCCACTGCCCTGGGTATGGTTGCACGCCTGCTAGTCCTGCTGGGTTGCCTGACCCCCAGTGCTGTGGGGCATTTCTACTGCGCCATGCTCAATGTGTCCAACGGGGGCGCTGAGGGGGTCTGGGGGCAACCAGAGTTCTGCAAGTCAGGCTATGCAGATGGCTTTGCAGTCAAGGTGAGCGGCCACCAGAGCAACCTCTTCTGCCCCACAGGTGCCAGGTGTGGAGGGCAGAGGACTGGGCAACCCATCGGAAGGATAAGCTGGAAAGGGGCAACCTAAAATGATGCAACTACCGTGTGAGAAAAACTTGCAACACTTGGGGGCTTTGTAATTTTTGAAAAGGTGACCGACTGGAAACTTCCAGTTAGCAGCATTCAGTCATGCAATTAAGTTGATGTTTCAGCAAACTCAGGCTGGGCAAAATAGGCGTCCCTCTTCTGCAGTGCAGAGGTAGCTCGTGGAAATCGCTGCTGCACAAGAAATGGGGGTCGCTGCTGGCCAAGTAAATGACTTTAAAAGGGGCTTAGTCAAATGCAGTGAGGAGGAGGAGGGGCAGAGGGGGCCCCCAGGGACTTGCCTCCACAAGGGCTTAGACACAACGTCCGAGTTCAGGTGCAGGAGGTCAGAGTGTAGAATTTCAGTACAACAGCAGTGATTGTGTGGATCAGCTGTTCCCCAAGCTGGTGCCCCCAGATGTTTTGCACTACAACTCCCATTGGCCCCAGCCTCATATAGCCATGCTGAGGCTGATGGGAATTGAAGTCCAAGCTGTCTGAAGGGCAACAGGTTGGCAAAGGCTGGTTTAGAAGAAGCGCCGGCCTCTTTTTCTGGGTTTTTGTGTGTATTTCTGTGGGCTGCCTTGTCATTGCTTCTTGTTTACTGAATGCCAGTGGCCAAGAAGGCAGAGGGAGGAGGCTATTCTCCTTCAAGGTCTCTTTTTGGAATTCCAGACGCAGCTGCTGGTGTAAACGGGACTGCCTTGGTCTGCCTCAGCAGAGCTTTTTGGGGTGCAGGGGGGAGGCTGCGTGACCAAACAGGCAGAAGAACCCCTAGGGACATTGGGATCCATCTAGCTCAATATTGTCTACACTGGCTGGCAGCGGCTCCCAGGGTTCCAGGCAGGGGTCTCTCCAAGGGGACAGACCCTGGGACCTTCTGCAAGAGGAGCCATGATCTTCCCGCCTCCTTTTCGAAAGTCAGCACCTGATTGTCGTCCGTTCTGCCTTCCAAGCCAGGAAGGTCCCCAAAGCAGCTTGGAAGCACTCAGGCAGCAAAGAAACTCGCTGGCGCTGGGGCTGCTTCTCCCCCCTCCGACAGATGCGGCCTTGCCCTGCTGGGATGGCACATCCACCCCCTTCTCTCCTGGGCTGTTCAATGGCCGACGGCAGGGGAGGGGGACCCCACCAGGGCCCGCGCTGAGTGTGGAGCTGGTGGGGGTGGTAGCCCAGAACATCCAGAGGGCACCAGACAGGGGATGGCCTTTGCACCCTCAAGGTTAGGGGGCCACTCACTTTTCTAAGACACAGTCACCTTTCCTGTTTTTCTCTAGCACCATCCCCATCCTGTACCAATAAACGTCAGCAAAACTGGAAGGCTTTTGCCCTAAATAGCTTACAAGGTCCATTTTTTACAGTAACAGGGAGGAAACAGCTTAAACGCGGACCCTAAACATCTCAGCCCTCAGGCAGACATTTTCTAAAACCTAAACCGTCACACAGGTTTTTTAAATTACTTATTATTTCATTTATATCCCACCCTTCCTCCCAGCAGGCGCCCAGGTCAGCAATTTTATAGGGAAGAGCAGAGCAAAAACCAAAGAGAGCTGCAATCCCACCCATGCCCCATCATTAGAACATCAGAAGTGCCCTGAAGCAGCCGCTGCCACCGCTGGGTCAGCCCCAAGGGGGGCATTTCGAGTTCAGCTCCTGCTCTTCTCTGAGTGGCCAACCAGGTGCCCCAATGGGGGACAGCGGACCTGAGTTCAACAGCAACACTCCCCGTTTGTGGCTCAAGAGGCATACTGCCTTATTATTATCACTACTGCCACTACAGAGGCACACTGCCGCTTCACAGAGACATGCTACCACCCGACCTCCTTCCAGCCACCAAGGCCTTCGTTTGCCTGTTCTCCTCTGCCCCCATTCCTCCCCCCAGCTGGAGTCACCCCAGGGCTTCCTCCCCGGGCAAGACAACACAGCGCTGAACAGGATCCTTCTGCTTTGTGCCCAGGGGGCAACATCACTTCATCTGTGGGCAAGTGAGTGCATTCCAGGGCATGCCCAAGAGGTACCAGTCAACCCAGGGGCAGGGAGGAGTGCATGAGGGTGGGAATGGAAGGGCCAGGACTCCTGGGTCCCCCTCTCAGGGAAAAGGGGCCACAGGGATGCAGGCAGGGGTAAGGAATTGGGAATGAAGGTTCCTGCCGGGGTCTCGAGGGTGGGCTGGGGGTTGTTAGGACTGGTGGTCTACACAGGCAGCAGAATGAGATGATAGAGTACCTTGGACTGTTTTTACCTAAAAAAAAAAATCTCCCCAAGTAGAAACTAAGTACAATGGGGGGTGGGTTCAGCTAGATTTTCTGCCCCCACCCCAGTAGATTATGCTGGTTTTCTAGTTGCAGGGAGAATGGAGGGGGGGATTAGAAAATGGCACTGTGACGCCCTTCCCTGGCTCTCCCTGTCAGGTTCCTACCTGCTTGTGGCTACTGCCTGTCACTAGGCACCACCAGGGACTCCACCAGTCCGGACTGTTCTTTTTTATGGTTTCTCTCTCCGCTCTAGCACAGACCTCACCAGATCCCCCTGCTAGGCAGCACCACCAGTCACGTCCTATAACCAGTATTCCCAGAGATTCTGCCTGAGTCTCTCTGAATCAGGTTACCTCTGTGACTGCGTGCTTAAGCTGTCCCAATCCCTTTGATCTATATAGAATGCATATAATTCTGGTTTGCTCTGGATACTTGTGGTGTTATATTCTTCCCTTCACCGCTGCCACCAATTGTTACAGTTTCCCTTCAGCCTTGGTAAGTACCTTGCCCTCCCCTCTGGTCTGTATATTCCCCAGCCAAGGATCAGGCCTCCGGTAAACCAAAATAGTGTTTATTAAATATTAGAAATAACAAGATTACTTTATAAAGGCACATAAGCATATGGTTTCATCTATTCCTGTGATACTTGTCTTAGTATTAATCCGAACTCCACACTCTCCCCACATCCACCAACTCTCCACACAATCTCCTCTCAAAAACCCCACCAAACACCTCTCAAACAACCCACCAACGTCCACCCAGATTCAACTGTCCTCCTTCCCTTTATACTCTCAGCCATCCAAACACTCAGCCAATCATCCAGCATTCTACTGCTCATTTACTCCCCCCTCCTCTTTCATTCCACTTACCATGTATCTTCTATACAAACAGCACTTACCATATATACATTAATACAGGAACATCACAGGCACCCCCTAACTTAGCAATGAGGAACTTGTGCCCCTGCAGATGTTCATAGAATAGTAGAGTTGGAAGGGGTCTATAAGGCCATCAAGTCCAACCCCCTGCTCAATGCAGGAATCCAAATCAAAGCATATCCTACAGGTGGCTGTCCAGCTGCCTCTTGAAGCCCTCCAGCATTGGAGAGCCCACCACCTCCCTAGGTAATTGAGTCCATTGTCGTACCACTCTAACAGTTAGGAGGTTTTTCCTGATGTTCAGCCGAAAACTGGCTTCCTGCAGCTGGAGCCCATTATTCCGTGTCCTGCACTTTGGGATGATCGAGAAGAGATCCAGGCCCTCCTCTGTGTGGCAACCTTTCATGTGCTTGAAGAGTGCTATCATATCTCTCCTCAGTCTTCTCTTCTCCAGGCCAAACATGCCCAGTTCTTTCAGTCTCTCCTCACAGGGCTTTGTTTCCAGTCCCCTCATCATCCTCGTTGCCCTCCTCTGAACCTCATCCTCTCTTTGCTTCTCCCAACCCAAGCTGGGGCAAATGGACCACGAGCCAATGGTGTTCCAAGGGGCCGCTCGTCTCCTTCCAGCTGCAGGTGGAGTTCCGGCGAAGGGGTCTCGACGCCACGGCAGCCAACGGCCTCCGGATGAGGTGCAGAGACAAGGAAGACCTGCAGGTCCACCAGGACGGCTGGGGGGAGTGGGGCTTGTGGAGCGCCCCCTGCCCCAGGGGCTACATCTGCGGGCTCCAGACTCGAGTGCAGCCCCCCGTGGGCATCAAGGATGACACCGCTCTCAACGACGCCCGGTTCTTCTGCTGCTGCTGAGGATTCTGGCAACCACAGCGATGCACGCCCACCCACAGGAAAATGCCAGAGGAGAATCGGGGGGGCAATGAAAATGTGGAAAAGCTGCAGTAAAAAGTTGCTTCTCCCTTTCATGTTGCAAAGTTTCTTAATGGTGTAAAAAAAAGCAACTCCCAATTATAAATAGCAATTTGCTAAAGGTCAGTCCGCTGTGGGGATCTGAGTAGTATTGCAGGTTGAAGGCAAAGTTCAGCCTGCTCATCTCTCCAAACAACCAGAAGTGACACACACGCACACACGTGCAAGCCCAACCCAAATTGTACTGGCTAGTTACCTGGGATTTCAAACCAGGTTTTTATTCTTTTTCCGCCTGCCTGTGTACTGAGTTTCTCCTCTGGCCATCCATCTGCCCTTTCACCTGGGGAGAAATCTAATTTAACAACAAAGATCTGACCAGCTCTTAAATGCCTTCTTAAGTCTGGCTTTCCCCCTTGATGGAAACAGGTTGTGGGAAATGGCGGGGGTGCACAGCTGGGGCTACATCATTCTGCCCTGGTGGCCCCCGATACCCTGTGCCACAGCAGCTGGCCCACCCTGTGGCTGTGAGGTGCCGTCATCCATTCACACTAACCAACTGCTCGCGTTTTCCTCTTGAGGCTTTGTTGGAAACGGGTGGAAAGCCCCGTGACCTCATAGCAGGAAGTGAGAGCTTGAATGTGCACCGGGGAGGTGCAAGGGCTGGGCTGGCATTTTCAGACATGAATCATCAAGCAAACTTCACCTTTTGGGAAGTGAAAGCAGACGCTGGGCTTCCAAGTGAACACGCGCAGGGAGAGGCACCCGCCAAATAAGGCTCACAGCGGCAGTTTCTTTTTTTTTTTTACAAAAAATATTCTTATTATTTACTCTGCTGTACCAAAAATAAGGCTCGAAGGAGGAACATGGGGGTGAAGGGCAAACAACAAAGCTCTGGAGGCTTGGTTGGGAGGGGGGCAGGCACCCCCTTTCCAGAGCCCCAAATGTTTTCATACACATGTAGCACAAGATTCAGATTTTTCACATCTGACCTCCTGCTCAGAGTCCTTCCAAGCCCCCTCCCACAATGAAGTGATGCGGCAGACTTGCCGGATCCTCTGGCGGAGTCATTCCAGGGAACAGCATGCCACCTTCAGGTCTCCTCACGATAAGGCTGGCAGAAATTCTCCTCAGCTGAAAGGGAAAAAAGTGGGATTGCATTTTAGCCGTGGGGCAGCTGTGGGGAGGGCAGGGGGGAATGCAATGGGTGAGCACAGGGGATGCTGAGAGCAGGACTCCGGGGCTTCCTGAGGGAGGAACGTCTGTGGGCCAGAGCATCTGCCGTGTGTGCAGAAGGTCCCACGTTCCGTCCCAAATGGCACGTCCAGGTAAGAACTTAAGAACAGCCTTCTGGATCAGGCCAGTGGCCCATCTAGTCCAGCATCCTGTTCTCACAGTGGCCTACCAGGTGCCTGGGGGAAGCCCGCAAGCAGGACCCGAGTGCAAGAACACTCTCCCCTCCTGAGGCTTCCGGCAACTGGTTTTCAGAAGCATGCTGCCTCTGACTAGGGTGGCAGAGCACAGCCATCATGGCTAGTAGCCATTGATAGCCCTGTCCTCCATGAATTTGTCTATAAGAAGTAGTGACCCTGAAGAGCCACTGCTGCCACCAGTGCTGAGATATGGCCTGACCCATGACCCTACAGACTGCCAGGCACCCTCGATGTGGACTTCTTCCGCCCTTTTCCTCTTCTGAGGAGCTCAGAGTGGTTTGAAAAGGAAAGGCTTTCAGGCCAAACCCTCCTTTGCTTTAACAATGCTTTTTTTAAAAAAAAAAATTATGGCCAGCTTTTCTGCTGAAAAAGCATTCAAAACGTCTAACAAAAATATAAAAATTTGTAACTTTAACAAAACAACTAAAACAAGAATTTAAACAACCAGCAGAAAGGATGAAAGCACCAGAGTTCAGAGAAGGCTTTCAAAACTAGCTCTGGGCTCTCTTGGTGGGGGCCACATGTGTCGCCTGGGGCTGTAGGGAGCTGTATCCCGAAACAGCTGGGGGGCGCCAGCTTGGCAAAGGCTGTTCTGTTGGTGTATGGGCCATGGACGAGAGAAGACGCAGGATGCCACAACCACTCCCTGCTCACCTGGGTCTTCAAGAGGCCTGCCGGCTGCCAGCACTCCTCCCCGGCCCCGGCGCCTCCTCCGGCACACCACACCAATGGCAAGCACCACCGAGGCGAGTGCAACAGCAAGCAGGGACACCACAGCCGCTTTGGGGGACCCCCTTTCCGCCTGCTGTGGGGACTGGCTGGCCTTGCCTGGTCCTGCAGGAGAGCCAAGTCAAAGAGTAAGCACAGTCAGGGCCCCCCAAAGATGGCAGGTGGTAGCCCCCTTTCCAGGGTTAGCAGCCCTCTTCCACACCCACTCACCATCGCCAGGCTGCGGGGGGCTCCTAGTTGAGCCACTCATCCAAGCAGCACCCGTGGTTGACTCTGGAGCCAGCTGCCCTCCACGTGTGGTCTCGTCTGGGGTGTCCCTCGGTGGAGCCGTGGGGGTCTGAGCTAATAGCGAGGCTCGGGAGGTGGAGGTGGGACGCCCCATGCCAGCATCTGGCCTCCCGGCACCCTTCCCTTTGGGAGAGGGAAATGCACAATGAGACACCAAGGAGGTGCAGGGTGGGGTGGGGGACAGGACAGAGGCCCTCCCAGCCTGGTTCCCCTTCTGCCCAAAGACACATTAGGGACGGAAACCTCCATTATCTGGGTTGCCAGCCCCAGCTCCCCCCCCCCTTGTGCCTTGAGCCGCCTGGGCTGCAGAGAACCCAGAAAATGTGTAGAGAGAAGGCGAGGGGCAGCCCCCAACTGTTCTGCAGCCCCAGAGCGCAGTGGAGGGCCGGAGAGGCAGAGGAACCTGCCTTTTACTGAGTCAGGCTGTGTGGGTCCATCTAGCTCCATATTGTCTACTCTGACTGGCAGCACTGGCTCTCCAGGCTTTAAGGCAGGGAGTCTCTCCCAGCCCTGCCTGGAGATGCTGTTGGGGAACTGGACCTGGGACCTTCTGCATGCAAGCCAGGTGCTCTGCCACTGGGCTGTGGCCCTTCCTCCTCCCGGTGGCAAGGGGTAGTTCCCCGACTCACGTGGGGCTCCCCTGAGTGGGCACAGTGGCCTTTGTGCGACGGAGCTAGCAATGAGCTTCTCTTGCCTCCCCCCCCCCGGCTGCTCATGGCATGCAGGATGGAAGGTGGGCCTCAGGCACCCCAACCCCTTTTTCTCTTTTGCATGGGGTGGGAGGGGGGAAGACTCACTTTTCCCAGGGTATTTCTTCATCAATGCAGTAACCCAGTCAACATCTTGCAAGGAACAAATATTTTGATGGCGAAGTGTGAACCTGGATAAGAGGAAGACAGCATGGAGGAGATGGAGGTGGAGAGAGGGAGAGGTGGCTGACAGCGGGAAGAGCAGGACGGCAGGCAGAGAAGTCCTTATTATGGGCTGGCAGAGGTGGGGGGGCATGATTCTGGGAGGTGGCACTTACTTGATCAAACTCATGCAGGGCTCCCAGGTCTGGATCCTCTGGGGGTGCTCTTTTAACACCCAGGGTTGTTCAATGTACCTAGTGCACTTGCAGGCCCCAGCAGCTCCGCCTTCATTCCCAAGAGCTGCAGAAAGAGGAGGGCAGGGGCTAGGAAGGAGCTCACACGAGGGTGCCTGTGGGGCAGATGCGGCCCTCTGGGCAGCCCCCTTTGGGTCCATTACTGCCTTTGGTGAATGCCCAGCAGACACAGAGGAGGAGGAGGGGAGGGAGGGCTGCGTTCCCTTTACCCTGGTCTGTTAGTGTTTACTGTTACTCTTATTTACTAGTTTATATGCCGCTTCCTTGTCCAAATGCCTTCTAAGCAGTTTACAGGTATAAAACCGATTATAAAAAAATACAAAATGCACAATAAAATAATCCCATCAAAACATTCAAATAAACAGGCCGGCGTCAGAGGGCAGCCAGGTCAGGCCCTGGCAGAGGGCTCCTGTGGCCCAGAGGGGCCCCCAAAAGGCCTCTCATTATGGTGGGAGGGTAGTGCTCCCATTCCACGATCTGCAGCAGCAGCAGCTCCTGACCCTGCCACGGATAACAGAGAGAGAGCCCCAAGGTACCACTCCATACAACCGTGCAGGCCCGCAATGCCCACCTGCACACCCCACCTACTTCTCCCATTGTGAATACTGCGTCCGCTGCATGCACATACCTGCCATCAACCAAGATGGTAGCCGAGGCTTCCCTAAGGGGCTGATACCACTGATGCCATCTTGGTTGATGGCAGGCATGTGCGTGCAGCGGACACAGTATTCACCTCAGCAGGAGAAGTAGGTGGTGCATGTGGGTGGGTGCCACGGGCCCGAGTCAGGCTAGTACCCAAGGGCCCTGCCATGCCTGGCACTGGCCCTGAAAATAAACATCCACAATTAAAATGTCCACTAGCACAAGTCCATCAAAACTGCACAACAATTAAAACAATCAAAAGGGCAATTAAAACAGGAGGTTCAGGGCAGGTGATCAGCGAAACCCTTGCCCAAACAGGGGTGTCTTCAGGAGGCATGGGGGGGGCTCTTGGGTTTCAGCAGGGAGGGCATTCCCCCACCCTGTGCCATCAGTGAAAAAGTCTGCTTCCATGTTGCCACACAGACAAGGGCTCCACAAAGGGGGCTTGATCTGCTTGTGGCTACGCTCCACCTCTAAACAGGAGGTCCTGGGCCTAAACTCACACTTGGCTCCTGCTGCCCCTGATCTCATGCACATGTGTGTGAGACAGCGAGAGCAGGGCAATGCTCAAGTGCAAGAGGAAGGTGGGATCAGTGAGGGAGCCAAGTTTGCTGATGATACCAAGTTGTTCAGGGTGGTGAAAATAAAAACAGATTGCAAGTGGCTCCCAAAGGATCTCTTCCAACTGGATAAATGGGCAGCAAAGCGGCAAATGTGATTAAATGCAAGCAAGTGTAAAATGACGCACTTTGGTGCCACCCAACCTCCAGCCCCCAATTTCACATACACACATGGGGTCTGAACTGGTGATGACCAACCAGAAATGAGACCTTGGGGTCATAGTGGATAGCTCAAAGGGGATGTGTGACAGCTATGAAAATCAAAAAACTGCCAGGATCATCATGGCATTATACAAATCTATGGTGCGGCTGCACTTGGAATACGGTTTTCAGTTCTAGTCGCTTCACCTCAGAAAGGATAATGTAGAGCTGGAAAAAGTTTATTAAAGGGCAACCAAAATGATAAAAGAGATGGAGCAACTCCCCTATGAGGAACGGTTGCAAACGTGTGGGGCTTTTTAGTTAAGAGAAAGAGAGCCAGTGTGGCGTAGTGGTTAAGGTGTTGGACTACGACACATAGCCATGAAGCGCACTGGGTGACCTTGGGCCAGTCACTGCCTCTCAGCCTCATGAAAACCCTGTTCATAGGGTCGCCATAAGTCGGAATCGACTTGAAGGCAGTACATTTACATTTAGTTAAGCGAAAAGGTGAGTACGATGTGACATGATAGAAGTGTATAAAATGATGCATGGCATTGGGAAAGTGGATAGAGAAAAGTTTTTCTCCCTCTCTCATAACACGAGAACTCCTGGACATCCAATGTAGCTGAATGTTGGAAGATTCAGGACAGACAAAAGGAAGTCCTTCTTCACACAGACAGCGCATAGTTAAACTGTGGAGTTCCCTCCCACAGGAGGCAGTGATGGCCACCAACTTGGATGGCTTTAAAAGAAGATTAGACAAATTCATGGAGGGTATCGCTGGCTACCAGCCATGACAGAGCTGGAGGCTTCTGAATGCCACTTGCTAGAAACCGAGGGGAGCGTGCCCTTGCACTCAGGACCTGCTGAAGGGCTTCTCATGGGCATTTGATAGGCCACTATGAGAACAGGATGGTCCTCCTCTGGCCTGATCCAGCAGGCTCTTCTTGTGTTCTTAAGGCACTCTGAGCATGCTCTGAGGCTTGCTGACCATGAGTCATCAGCCCTGGCACTGGAGAGAGTGTTGGAATTTCACCCTGGCTCATATTATGCCGCAGCCCTGGCAGAGTGGCAGCATCAAGTGCCCGCATGAGCTGCTGCCCACCCTCTCCCCTCCTGGGCCCTGATTTACTCTGAGCCAGGAGCCATTCAGGGACCCCCTCCCCCGTCCCGCTGGGTCTGGAGCCACACAATCATATCTGAGTGTGCTCTGAAACCAGGCGAGGAGGGTAGGGCCTCTCCCCCTCCCCGATCTGCCATCAGGTGCCAAGCCAGATGCCCTTCTACAGACAGGAGAACAAAGAGCACCGATTAGTTGCCATTAAAGACAAGGAAGTAGCAGGAAGCGCCTGCACCAGAGAGAAACTGCGTCTCAAAGGGGGCTCGGGAGCCGCGGACGGCCGTCGGAAGAACGAGCGGCACCCACCGACCCGACCCGACCCGCGGGCGCCGTACCTTGTCCGGCCAGCAGCAGCACGAGGAGGCTCGGCGGCAGGAGGAGCGGGATTCGTCGCGGTTTCGTGGAGAAGCGCCCGGACGTCGTCGGAGCGCGCAGTCCTTGCGGGGCCATCCTGCTGCTTCCGCGGCCGAAAGCGAAAGGAGAGGAGAGGGAGAAGGAGCGGGAGCACAGAGGGAGGGTGGCGTGGGCGGCCATGTGAGGCTTTCCGAGGTCAGGAGACGTGGAGAGGGAGGGCAGCCTCCGTCGGGCCCGGAGCACTGATGCCGCCGGGGAGCGGCAGGACCCAGCCCCGCTGCAGCTCTCCTCCACCTGAAAGGCAGCGGTAGACTGCTGCTGGACCTAGAGGAGGGTCCTTTGGCCACCGGGCTAGTCTCCCTCGAGAGACCTCGCCGCCTCCACGCCATGGGAGTGTCTAATCGCCCAAAGCCGTCGAAGCAGGGTTCCTTTGTGTGCCCCCTCCTTTGATGACTCCCCATCCAGAAGGGGGAAGAAAGGGGCCCCTCTGTCCACTTTCTCCACACCAGGCATAAACGTCTGCCTGATAAGAACTTCCATCTAGCCCGTGTCCTCCCCCCAACCGCACCCGCTTCCTTTGTATTCCTCTTACGGATGCCCCAAAAATAAAACTAAAAATGGAGTGAGGTTAGGAGCTTCACGCCCACCTTAAACCTGTTGTGGACCACCCCTTCATCTCCCACGCCTCAGACCCTTTTGCCTTCCCCAATTAGGGAAGGTGGGCCTGGCTGCAGCAGGGTCGGCCGAAGGGCCGCCTAGTCCAGCACCCACAAGCAGGACCGGCACACAACAGCAGAGGGAGAACAGAGCCCTTATAAGTGGTTGCCACCGCCAACCTTGCCTTCTTAGCTCATGACCACTTGGGTTTCTCAGGAGTCTTTGATGAAGGGTTTGTCAAAAGCTTTTCTAAAGCCAAAACATACAGAGCCTGCTACCAGATCATCACCATTATCCACATGTTTGTGAGGCCAGGGCGGACCCCCACCCTGAGCAGCAGCACCGTGAGACTCCAACTTGCGTAAGGTGTGGCTAACACCTTAACACCTTAACACAGACTAACAGCACCAGAGGAGCGGTCAACCCAGGCCCCAGTATCATCAGGACCCGCCCCAAGGCACAGCCGGATCAGGGGCCCTTATCTGGAGCCTCGCTGCCTCCTGTCTCATGAGCTTCTTGGCAGGATCAGGACAGGACATCTGGCTGTATATCAAAGACCTCCAAGACATGGTGAGGAAGGATGTCCCTTTGCAGAAGCCATGCTGGGTCGTCCTCAGCAAGGCTTCTCCTTCTGTATGATTGAGCATTCTGTCTTCAATAATACTTCCATCAGCTCAACCCTTCCATGTTCTGGTACGGAAGGGGCTGTAAGAATGGCTCTCCCTCACTTCTGTGAGCTTTCCATTCCAGGCCAGGTGCTGCTTGAGCCCCAGCACCTCTCTTTTTGGGGGAAATAAGCACCCTTTGGGGCACAGCCACACAGATTGGGCATGCAGTATACCCAATTTGAAACCCCAGTGCATTGGTAGGGAGGGGGTTAAATTAAATGTGGCATATAGAGGTTGGGCTGACCAGGCTTCTCCTCCTCTTCCACATGGGGAAACTGAGGCTGGGACAGGATGACCTGCCCCCTTGCCCACCCCAGGGAGTCAATGGCAGAGCAGAAATTTGAACTTGGGACTCCCTTCTCTCCCAATGATCCCACCTCAAGAAATGGATGCCTCGTGGAATGGCAACACCTCAAAGGAAGCTACGCACGCCCCAATCAAGGGGGGAGGCGGAGTTAACACCTTGGAGGAGGGGCAATGGTTGTGCATCTGTGACATCATCAGCTGGAGTTCTGTGACATCACAGGGTGCCGCCTGAAGCCCCTCCCACACTTAAGAGTGGATGCCAGTGATCTCTGGGACTGACCCATGGATCTTCTGGTGGCACATGCCTTGCTGGTGCTGCTGCAGGGAACGGGCATTTGGGCACAAGGTATTGGGGGCGCTGGCATGGAGCAAGGCCCTGTGCAGGCAGAGCTGGGGGAATCTTGTTCTCTCCCTCGGACCCCGACTCAAAGATCCCCACCACCACCAACGGACTGTCAACCTTCCAAGAACACCTTGCCCTGCCTCTCTGGCTGTTCTGTTTCCTGTGACATCACGGAGGAGCTTCAAGGACTTCCTCCTTGCAATGTGACACCACCAACAGTGGGAGCGGGTGGGAGAACAGAGGGAGGGAAGTGGGTGGGGGTGGCAGGCAGAGGCCTGCTGCATGGAAGCATCTCTTGGGGGGTGTCTTCATAATGGTGACTCTGCTTCCATCTCCTCCTCTTCAGGCTGCGGCTTCCGGCCAGAGTTCGATGGTCCCCACGCCTCCCCCATGGCTGGCTCTCGCATTGTGGGGGGTTCAGCGGCAATCCCTGGGAAATGGCCGTGGGTGGTCAGCGTGCAGACCAGCACCTACCACTTCTGCGGGGGGTCCATTGTCCACCCCTGGTGGGTCCTCTCGGCGGCCCACTGCTTCACTGAGAGAAGGTAACAAATGAAGGAGGGTTGAAGGACCAGCTGGTAGTGGTGGGGGGGGCTCATTCCCACCCTCTGGCTGCCAGCAGGACCCTCTTAAGTGAAGCCTCGGCCCCCTTGCAGGCTGTGCACCCTCAAAGCCACTCCCTGGGCCTTCCTCTTGGGGCCAAGGAGGCAGGCTGGTTGGCCCTAAGGGCAGCCTTGGGGGGGGGTGCACACGTATGTGGAGTGGATGAGCAGGACCTTCTGAGGGAGGGTCCTCCCTGCCCCCCAGAGCGCCTTCCTGGTCCTCAGTGCTGTCAGGGGCTGCACAAGTGACGCAGGTGAGCAGGAGGGGCCCTTCCTTGTGCCAGTTGCAGGATCCAGCACTTCCAGGAGTAGGATTGGTGTTACTTGCTAGGTTGGCACAGTTTTTTTTTTATTTCCCACCCTAAATGCAGATACTTTGCTCAGCCCCACGGAAGGCAGGTGCCCCCTTTCTGTGCCCTATGGAGGTGTCACTGTCTCCTGCCTCTGAACAGAGCAGCTCCATTTCTTGCAACGAGGTTCATTGTTTATTTGCAGCACACAAACACACACACACACTGGAACCTGGTGCCCTCCCGATACTTGGGACTACAACTCCCATCAGCCCCAGCTGGCAAGGTCTTATGATGCTGGGACTGAGAGGTGCAGCTTTGCTGGGTTGATGGGAGTTGTAGTCCAAAATGCCGGAGGGCACCTAGGAACATAGGCAGAGGCAACTATAATCAGTTCAAATTCCTTTAATTGGGCTGAAGCACTTCTTGGAAAGTCTTGTTCCAAGGCTGTGTCCACACCATACAGCTAAAGCAAATCCCCCCCCCAAAAGGATCCTGGGCATTGTAGTTCACCCCTCACAGAGCTACAATTCCCAGCACCCTTGACAAGCTATCATTCCTAGCATTCTTTGAGGGTGGGAAGAATGTGCTTTCACAGCCCAAAGAAAGTGGGATGGAATTGTAGTCAATCTCTAAAGAGCCTTTTCCCTCTCTCTCTGACCCCCCCACACACCCCTCCTCACTCAGCGACAACATCAAGGTGGCAGCCGGGAGCAACTTCCTTGGGAGGCACAACGTGACGCGCTGGGTGCGGAAGATCCACATCCACCCAGAGTACAACACCAGGACCTACAACAACGACATTGCCCTCCTGCTCCTGGAGAGGCCCGTCCCCTACAGCCTGTACCACAGCCCCCTCTGCATGCCCGACCACAGCATCGTCCCCGACGACAACATGTGGGAGGGCTGCTTTGTGGCCGGCTGGGGGCTGACAAAACCTGGTGAGCCCCGGCGGGCACCGCTTCTGGAGCCTCTCTGTGCCCCAGCAGAAGTTCACGAAGACCCCCAGAAGAGGGGCCTGGGACCTCCTCTGCTTCCAGTGGACCTCTCTGCCCCCCCCTTGTTCCTGGCTGGGTTGCTTTGGCCCACATATTGTGGGCTGGGGGGCAGAGTTGGATCCCCAGACGTGTGGGTTGTCGATCCTTGCTTGGGGGGATCCCACCCACCACCACCACCTTGCAGAGTGTCCAAGCAGGGAGAGTGACCTGGGTGGTCTGTGAGGTCCAGCAAAAAGTGTTTTATATGAGAGGCCCGTAAAGACCCATGTTAGGGCCACTGACAGCTGTCCCTCCCTCCGTTCTTCATCTGTGAAATGGGAACATGGTTCTGAATGCCAGACTCGGATCTTGCCTCCATCGGTGGGGGTGGGATGGGGGTCACGCATGCAGAGCCTGCACCCTGCAGCCTGAATGCTGTGTTCTCCCAGAAGGCTTCATTGCCCCGAGATGTGACCATGGGCCTAGGTGGGTTTCAGGTGGGATGAGAGGAATGCAGGAACAAGGAGGCTGGCAGGGCAGCGCTACTCTGAACTGCTGGTTGCTGGGGCGCAGGAGGGCCGTCTCCATGCGTGGCCTGTGGGGCTGTTGTACTCATGTCCTGCTTGTGGGCTTCCCATTGCAGAGTCTGGCTGTCCACGGCAGGGAACAGTGTACCAGCCCCCCTCCCCGGTCTGATCTAGCAGCTGGGCTCTGCTGATGTTCCCAGTGAAGCCTGCCCCAAGGGTTGTGAGGGGGGGCAGTTTCCATAGCTCGTGGGGTGCTGTAAGCTCCCCTGTAGCTGTAGCTGGTCTTCTGGGGCTTACACAGAGAGAGAGAGCAGTTGTCAGCTCTGACCCCAAACCAGCTTGCCTGTTGGCCTTGTCTCTCGCCTCCCCTCTGCCAGGGACTGATCGGGGCTCCTACGCTTTGCTGGATGTGCAGGTGGGCATGGTGGACTGGATGCTCTGCAAGAGGTGGCTCCACTCCCTCACCAAGAACATGCTGTGCGCCGGATACGAGGAGGGTGGCCGGGACGCCTGCCAGGTAGGAGACCTTGCTCGCCTCTGGCCCCTCCCGGCTTCATCTCCGGCCTTCCTGTGGGCCTTCCTCGGGCACCAGGTGCTGAATGGAAGCTTCAAGTCTCTGCCGTGAAGGGAGTCCAGTTTGGGAAAGGGCCGCAGCTCAGTGCATACAGAAGGTCCTAGGTTCAGTCTTTGGTGCCTCCAGGGTGGGCTGGGAGAGACGCCTGTCTGAAGTCCTGGACAGCTGCTGCCAGTCAGTGCAGGCAGTACAGGTCTGGCTCAGTATGGGGCCGCCGCCTGCGTCCCTAGGCTGTGAGTGGACAAACCGGAGGACAGGCGGAGATGGGCAAAGGAGGGGGAGGCACAGTGGAGGCAAGCACAATGAGGGGTGAGGGTGCCACTTGGGATGAGACGGTGGGTGGAGGCCTTAAGCTCAGCCTTCCCCAACCTGTGCCCTCCAAAAATGTTCAGCCAGATCACAGTCAGGAGGTCTAGTCCAAAACATATAGAGGGCACCATGTTGGGGAAGGGTGCCCTGAAGGGAAAGGACTGAATGGGCTGTTTGATCAGGGAGGGGGGGGCAGGGGACTGAATGCTGGCTGACCTTGGCTGGAGACGGGGGTAACAACCTCGAGGGCCAGTCCTGATTGCAATTTCAGCATTTTGCTTATATAAATTAAAGTCAGTTGACAAAATCTGTGCCGCAGCGCATGCCGTAGCCCTCAAAATGAGAGAAGGGGAGGATGCAATTTGAATGTGTCCAAAAGGGGAAATCCAGGAGTAAATCTAATCTCCCCTCCCCCCGCTGAGTAAGAGAGAAAGGGCAGGAAGCCCAGCCGACGCTTTTTGCGCTAAGGAAGCGTGATGCTTTCTCGTAATCTGCCTCCTTTCCCACAGCAGCTGCAAGGCCGGGCACTGCTAGAGGATCCAAAACAGATCCGAACAGCTCCCCCTCCCTGCTCCTGATCAAGAGCCTCAGAGGCTCTCCTCACAAGCCGCTCTTTCCCTCCCACATTTTAACTCGCTACACATGCCACGTGCCGCATCCGTGACGCCAATCTGCTGGGGGGAGGGGCTCCTTGCTTCAGCGGGAGAATCAAGTTGCACCCATTCTTTAGAGTACCAGAGAACGCCTTCCATCTGCTGTTCAATGTGCCACTGTCTGCCCTATTTAAAAAAAATAAAAATAGACCATGGGGCTATCCACACTCTCCCTTCCCTTCTTCGCCTCCAAACTCCTGGGTGCTTCCTTGCTCCCACCCACTCTCTCGACTGCTTTCCTCTCCCCCCTCTCTGTTCCTGGGCCCCCTCCAACCTAGCAGTGTAGTGGAAATTCAGAAGTGCAGGATCCCTTCATGATAGTCATAGCCCTCCCCCTTTTTTCCCTGCTGGGTTGAAAATGAGATCCTTGTTAATGCTTTCTCCCACAACGTCCCTAGGAGCCAATAAGCATGAAAGGGGAGAGTTTTAGCTCCTGAAAAGAGTCTTCTCCGTGGTTCATTCACCTCCTTTCACTCCGATTGCCTCCAATCAGCAGGAAACAACAAAGAAGCATGTTAGAAGACTCTTCTCAGTGGCTAACATCTTAATGCTGATCGGCTCAAAGGATGCTGGAGACATAGGGACCCAGCTGGGACCCTGCTCCCAAAAAAGTAAGGGGTCTAAGACCCCCCTCAGTACCTGGACAACTATACCCCTGCTCCAGTTGGGCTTCCATCCCCTGCACTTCACTGAATCGGCCCTCTCCCAAAATCACCAGTGCTCTTCACGGCCACTTCTAAAAGTCCTCCTCCTTTCTCCTTTTTTTGCTTGAGGCTGAAGTTGGTTCCCAGTTCTTACTCCAACAAAAGCTCCAAACAGCTGAACAAGCAGCCTCAATTACAAAATGAAGTGTATATGTGCTGTCTGCACCCCATAATAACCTTTGGTCTATCCCATACTGTCAAAAATAAGATCTCCATTACTCAGGAACTGCCTCCTTCAAGAGTCACAAGAATTCTCTCCAGGCCAGGCCAGGGGTTTCCAAACTGTGGTCCGTGGACCGCCACCACGGTTGTTGTGAGATCTCTCTCTTTCTCTCTCTGGTCTTCGCTTGCTGGACCTTGGTCCCCTTACCTTTACCCAAGACTCTGCTCCCAAACCCACTGTCCTTAGGCAGTGCCCCCCCTTCATTCCCAACCCTGGCGCTTCCTGTCTGCTCCCGGATCCAGCAAAAGCTCCTCCTTGCCTCCTCGCCCTGCAGGGCCCCCCAAGGCGTGGCCCCACCACCTCTCTCTCTGCTCTGAGATCCAGCACATCCCTATTCACCACCTTCCTCCCGCCAGTCCTTCTACCCTTTGAGGGTCTCCTCCTCCTCCAAAGACTCCGGCCTTTCTCTCTTGCTGCCCCCCCGAGGTCTGGAACTGACGCTCCCTACGTGACACCACCACCCTGCTCCCGGTTACGTCCTTCAAATCTCTCCTCAAACCCACCTTTTCTGTGAAGCAACTGGGATGACCTCTTAGCCCCCCCCCCCGCAATCCCTCACTGCAACTCAACGGCACTTATAATCAAAAGTCAAAAGCTCCCTTTGCCCCCTGCTGCCTCCGCTTCCCTCCCTTCCTCTGTGGCTCCCATGTCAGATTTTAGACTTCCAGCGCCCTGAGGTACAGACTTGTTCTCTTAGATTTTACAAGGCACTATATGCACACTGCTGGGGTTCCTCAGGACTGGAGGAAATTAAAGGCAGTCCCAGTCCCAGCTATTACTGTTATTGAGATAACCCCAGGACTTCTGCAATACCCTCTATGTGGGACTTACCTTGCACCTGCTCTGGAAGCCTGGTGCAAAATGCTGCAGCTAGACTGTTCATGAGGACAGGCTACCGCCAGCACATGACTCCAGTGCTCAGAAACTTGCTCTGGCTGCCCATATGCTACTGAGCCAGGCTCAAGGCTCTTGTACTAATTTACAAGGCGGACCCTTAACTGGGGCCCAGGATATCTTAAGGACCGCTGATCCCTTATATCACTGAGATCTTGGGGGGAGTCTCTGATGGTGAGCCCCCATGGTTCAGATGCATGGCTCTTATAATGAGAGAGTACTGTGTCCAGTTCTGGACACTGCACTTTAAGAAGAATGCAGATGAACAGGTTCAGAAGAGGGCAACAAGGATGATCAGGGGACTGGAAACAAAGCCCTATGAGGAGAGACTGAAAGAACTGGGCATGTTTGGCCTGGAGAAGACTGAGGGGAGATAGGATAGCACTCTTCAAGCACATGAAAGGTTGTCACATAGAGGAGGGCCGGGATCTCTTCTCGATCGTCCCAGAGTGCAGGACATGGAATAATGGGCTCAAGTTGCAGGAAGCCAGATTTCAACAACATCGGGAAAAAATTCTTAACTGTGAGAGTGGTGCAACAGTTGAACCGATGACCTAGGGAGGTGGTGGGTTCTCCAGTGCTGGAGGCATTCAAAAGGCAGCTGACAGCCACCTGTCGGGGTAAGTAGGATTCCTGCATTGCGCAGGGGGTTGGACTTGATGGCCTTATAGGCCCCTCCCAACTCTGTGATTCTATGACCAGCCATCGTGCATTCAGTGTTGTGGGCCCAAGTCTGTGGAGCTCCCTCCCAGCCCTGCCTGGAGATGCCGTGACCTTCGGCCTGCAAATCAGGGGCTCTACCCACTGGGCCACAGACTTTCCCCATCCTGGTGTTGCTCTGTTAATTGTCATAGTTGTGTTATCCCCAGTTGTCACCATAATCTGGCCCTGTGTCTTTTCCACCAGTTAAGGGGGGCTTTGCCCTGGAACGTGGACCTCTTAGGCCAGCCTGGGGAGCATCTTTAGGCCTCCAGATGTTGCTGGGCTACAACTCCTGTCATCATCCCTAACCATTAGCCATGCTGGCTGCTGATGGGGTTGGGATCCAGCATCATCTGGAGGGTCAAAGACGGACCCCCCGCCCTGCTCTAAAGGGGGTGTTACTTCAGCAGTGAAGCTGCTCAAACGGCGATCTTGCTAGGAGCTGGAGCCTCCAGCCCTTTGTGACTCTCAGCAGGGCCCGGATCTGGACAGGCACTTACACATGCTTCCCCTTCCTCCAGAGTAGCCTCTTGTGCAGCTAGATGGACTCGGGCTGAAGCTCTTGCCTGGTTCACCTCTCCTCTGCTGAGAAAGAGCCAAGGTTAGCAAGGGATACTAAAAGCAACAAAAAAGCTTTCTTCAGGTACATCCACAGTAAAAGACAGAGAAAAGAAATGGTGGTGCAGCTACTCAGTGAGGATGGCAAAATGATAACAGATGACAAAGAAAAGGCAGAAGTGCTCAATTCCTACTTTGGCTCAATCTCTCTTCCTGGCAAACATGAAGAACAAGTTGAAGGGGCAGGATTGCAGCTTGAGATTGATAGACACATGGTCAAGGAATACCCAATCACTTCAGTGAATCCTAGGCCATCCTTCTTAGTCATACATGTGGATTAACAGGGAGTGCAGAATTTCTTAAATCTGCAAGCAGGGAAGGCCTGCAGCAGGGCAGTTATACAGTTTATGTACACCGCCCAGAGAGCCTTCGGGCTTAGGGCGGTATATAAATTAAATTAAATAAATAAATGAGTTCATATCTCCAGGGCCCAATGAACTGCATCCTAGAGTATTGAAGGGACTGGCTGAAGAACTCTCAGAACCACTCTCTATTATCTTTGTGAAATTGTGGAGGATGAGTGAAGTGCTGGATGACTGGAGGAGGGCTAATGTTGTCCCTATCTTCAAAAAGGGCAAAAAGGAGGAACCAGGGAACTACAGACCAGTCAACCTGACATCTATCCCTGGGAAAATTCTGGAGCAGATTATAAAGTGGTCAGTCTGTAAGCACCTTGAAAACAATGCTGTGATTACTAGAAGCAGACATGGATTTATCAATAATAAATCCTGCCAGACTAATCTTATCTCATGTTTTGATGGGTAACCTCCCTGGAGGACAGAAACAAAATTCAAAGTGATCTTGATAAACTGGAGCATTGAGCTGAAAGCAACAGAATGAAACTTAACAGGGATAAGTGTAAAGTTCTACACCTAAGAAAAAGAAACCAAATGCAGAGTTATAAGATGGGGGATACTTGGCTCAGCAATACTAAATGTGAGAAGGATCTTGAAATTGTTGATGATCACAAACTGAATATGAGCCAACAATGTGACATGGCTGCAAAAGAGACAAATGCTATTTTAAGCTGCATTAACAGAAGTATAATTTCCAAATCACATAAAGAACTAGTTCCCCTTATTCAGCACTGGTTAGGCCTCATGTTGAGTACTGCATCCAGTTCTGGACACCACACTTTAAGAAGGATGCAGACAAACATGAATGGGTTCAGAGGAGGGCAACGAGGATGATCAGGGGACTGGAAACAAAGCCCTATGAGGAGAGACTGAAAGAACTGGGCATGTTTAGCCTTGAGAAGAGAGATGATAGCACTCTTCAAGTACTTGAAAGGTTGTCACATTGAAGAGGGCCAGGATCTCCTCTCAATTCTCCCAGAGTGCAGGACATGGAATAACGGGCTCAGTTACAAGAAGCCAGATTTTGGCTGAACATCAGGAAAAACTTCCTAACTGTCAGAGTGGTAGAACAATGGAGCCAATGACTGAGGGAGGCAGTGAGTTCTCCAACACTGGAGGCCTTCAAGAGGCAGCTGGACAGGCACCTGTTGGGGATGCTTTAAGTAGGATTCCTGCATGAAGCAGGGGGTTGGACTCAATGACCTCATAGGCCCCTTCCAACTCTACTGTTCCATGTTTTTATGCCCTGTGGCTCTAGAGGGGATGAGGGTGGGTTTGAGAGCCAGCCAGGACCCCCAGGGCAACTTGTGTGGAGACCTCCAGTCCTGGGGTGGGGAGGTCTAGATCCAAGAGCCCCTCAGCGTTACTGGCAGTGTGGAGATCTGTTGTGGGGGTCCTTCTCCAGGGGACTCGTTTGTCCAGGTCTGGACTATGCTGAACCCGCTGGTTGCATTTGTGCCCCTGTATAGCATAGGTATTCATAAACCTGCCAAGTGTGCAATTTTATTGTAGCCGCCCTGAGTGCCCTATTGTAGGGTAGAAGGGCGGGACATAAATGTTTTAAATAAATAAAGGGTTTGCTGTGATAAATCTGCTTGCCTTTCTGGCACCACAAGACCCTTCCGGCTTTCGCTGCCACAAGCTAACGCAGCTGCTGCCTCTCTGGAAGTTGTTTTGCTGTGTGTATGGTGTCCTTAGGATGAGGAGGGTTTAGGGTCCTTGGGGTTAGGACTGTAGTTGAGGCTGCAATACAAAACTCACTTACTTAGAAGTAAGCCCCACTAAATTCAGTAGGGCTTACTTCTGAGAAGATGTGTTAATCCCTAGGTGGCATGGGACTTGGTTGTGCTTGTGTCTTTTACAAAGCAAAAGTAAAGGCTTTGTAAACATTGCCACCTTCTTTCCCCTTCCCCAACCTGGTGCCCTCCAGATGTTTTGGACAACCACCTCCCATCAGCCCCAGCATCATATTTTTATTGTATATTTATTCCATTTATACCCCGCATTTCTTTTTTCATGAAACCCAAGGCAGCTTACATGTGGTTCCCAGCGGTCTCCCATCCAGGCACTGACCAGACCTGACCCTGCTAGCTGGCCTCATGTGCCTTGAGACCATAGACTGGGACCATGCTGCCTAGGGCTGATTGGAGCTGAAGTCCAAAACACCCAGAGAGCACCAGGCTGGGGAAGGCTGCCATAACGTGAAGGCATGGAGGGCTTTGGCCTGATCCTTCCTCCTTGTGTGTCTGGGCAAAAGAGAGCAAATCTTTCTCTTTTCAGGCCAGGCTGCAGGATGATTGAAGCTGAAGGTTTCCGGTGCCCCCGGGAACTGTCCATTTCCGTGCCTCCTTAGGAATATCTGAGGTTTTAAAACCTGACTTCTGACACCACATCATGAAAGCATGTCTGACAGTTGTCTGTGTCAAATAAACAGTTATTTCCCCAGGCCTTTGGCCATTCATTTGGAGGGTAGCTTGTGTCGGTGACCTCGTTTTGTGCTCTTCCTTTTAAGTGGGGTGGATAGGATTTGTTCTTTTATATAATATCTTTAGAATAACACTTCTGGTGTTGTTTTATTGCCGTTCTAATATTTGGTTGTGATGTTACTTCTTTTTTTTATCCTTTGAGTAGCTTTGAGACGCTTTGGTGTAAAATGTGACAACAGTAATAAAAATCCAGTGCACCTTGTGACCAAAGCAGCTTTTGCCAGCCTGGTGCCTTCCAGATGTGCCGACTGGGGCTGAAGGCAGTTGCAGTCTATAACATCTGGATGGCAGCAGGCTTAGAAAGGCTGGACTAAACTGTAGGATAATAGTTTTGCGCAACACCTGAGTCTCCGAGCGGTAAGAGATTTCCAGGGGTCCCTGCGCTCGCCCAGGGTTTGGTTTCCTTGGGAAGAAGGTCAGTGGAGACTGTGGCGTCTTTATGAAATATGGTTTGTTTATTTACACACATTCCAACCAGAGCTTAAGATGGAGGGGTTCAAAGCATCAGCAGTCCAATAGATCTTTCTTTTCCATCTGGCTTACAGGAGGCACCCTAAAGCCCTGAAGCAGGGAGCCAGCCCCTCTGCGTGTCTCCAGTTCCCAGCCTTTCCTCAGACTCTGCTCAAAATACAAGCCTCTCCTTGGCCTCAGGAAGGGGGGGCTCTCCTGAAGAGTTTCAGTAACAATAGGATCTCCCTGGCTGGTTTGCCACTTGATGGGCACTTGATAGGCCCTTTAACTCACCTGGCCACTCTATTAGACTTACAAAGGGGACTCATCCAACCAGCAGAGCGGGTTTCTCACCTCCAGTTGCAGGGTTCCAAATCAAAGGCTGGAAGGGGACCCATAGAAATCATCCAGCTCAACCCCAAACCAGTAATACTAGTATCTATGCCAGCCTTTGCCAACCCTGTGCCCTCCAGTTATTTTGGACTACACCAATGTGCTGGCTGATATGAACTGCAGTCCAAAACAACTAGAGGGCACTGGGTTGGCAAAGGCTGATCTACACTTTTGCTAAATGGCTTTTTAATTCATTTGATGTATTTGGCTGATTTAAGTCACCCACTCGCCCTTCTTCTTTTTCTCTTCTTGATCCAGGGGGACAGTGGGGGGCCCCTCATGTGCCGGCCGCCCGGGAGTGGTGGCACCCACCAACGCTGGTACCTTGTGGGGGTAGTCAGCTGGGGCCGAAGCTGTGCGGCACGCCACAGCCCTGGGGTCTACACACGGGTCTCGAACTACCATTCCTGGCTGGAGCAGACTTCGGCCCACGACAACCACCCCTTCCGGGTGCCTCAGACTATGGAAAGCCACTCCCCGATGCATGGGGCACAGCAGGAGATGGACATGTGGGCCGGCGTCGAGGCCGATGCGGCTGCTGGGGGCAGGCGGCAGAGCAAGCCCCTCCGGATCCTGTTCTGGTCCCTGGCGGGTGCCAGTTTGACCCTGGGTTGGCTGTTGCGATGACAGGAAGGATCAGCCACAGTGTGGTTCTGAGGGGGGGATGATCATGATGGCTGCACCTCAAGGGACTCTGGGAAAGCGTGGACTTGATGGGGTTTGGCTCAGAGATGAAATAAATATTCTTGGATAAGCCTGGCTCTCGTTGTTTGGGAGGAGAGAAGGAGCAGGATCTTCCAGGAAGCAGCATGGAAGGAACTCTGTAGAAACATCATCATCATCATCATTATTTACCCACTCTTCACTGTAAGGTCCCAGGGCAGGTCACATCTAAAAAAGCTAATACAATACAATAAAGCAAATGAAACAACTCTGCCCCAAAATACCACACAATTTAATACTTTTCACATCATCTAAACCAGGCTGCCTACAGGAGGATATTAACAGTAACCGTTCAGCTGCCAAAGGCCAAGGAGAAGAGGTGCCTCTCCAGTGACCACCTGAAGCTGTGAAGAGTTGGCCCTTGATGCCCCTCAGTAATGCGGCAGAGAGGTGGTGGCAGTGGGGAGGGAGGATCACAGAGGAGGGCTGTGATGTGGGGAGGCAAACAGCTTCCAAATGGCAGGGGGAGAAAAAGCAGGGTGGACAAAATGGCTGCCGTGGAGAGGCTGCCGTAACTCATGCTTGGGATGCTGCTGGGTTGATGATGCTCCCTAACCTAGGGTGGTATTCCATGCTAGTCCTACTCAGAGTATGGACATAAGAAACTTAGGTCCATTCTTTTTAATAGGTCTACTCTGGGTAAGACTTAGCTGACTGCAACCCCTAGCAGGTAGTTCATTTGCAAAACAAGGAAGCTGGCGCTACCTGGAACGCACATCCCCCTGCCTGGAAGCTCTGCCCCCTCCCCATTCCAGAGACTACTCAGGAGCAAGAGGGAGCACTCTGCAGGTGCTCAGAGGCCTTGTTATTCAGGGGTCTCGGGCCTGAGCCCTGACATTCAAAACAGGTCCCAGCAGCCAAGTGCTGGTGGGCCCCAGTTCCTGCCTACAGAGCCCCGTGAAAATCCCAAACATGAAGCAGCCGTGGCTTTGCTAGGCTCATCTGGGAAGGAATCCCGTGGCAGTTGGCCACAGACATGGCCAAGCCCGGCTGCTTTCTCCACCTGACAGCCTTTGAGCCTCTGCTTTCCTCCTCCTTTCCCCCCAGAGAGAATTTGGGGCAAGCCAGCAGAGTATGTTTTGAATGCAAAAAGTCCCTCTTTCAGTTCCCACCAACGTCTACAGGGAACCCAGGCTGGGTTAGGGCCTCTGCTCAAGACCCCAGAGAGCCACTGCCGGCCCCAGGAGGCAATCCTGGCCCAGCCAGATTGACAGCCAGACAGCATCTGGAGTTGGTATGCAGGCTGTGCAACCACAGGCAGGGCAGGTTCAGGGTGGCTGTGGGGGCCAGTGGAGCCGGCAAACAGATGCCTCCCAGTTTAGACTCGGGGGGGGGAACTCTTCCCCCCATTCTCCCCCCTCCCGCTGCCCATGTCCCACTGCTAGGTATGTAATTGCAAAGTAGTTATGGCACTTTTCAAATAATATAAGAGGGCAGGTCCCTGTCCCAAGGGGCTTAGAACCTAAAACCAGACAAAAGTGTTAATTGTCCAAGAGCTGGCAATATGGCCTCTTCTGGAGGGTGTCACAATCCCCCCTGAAGAAGCAGGTCTGTGCTTGGGGAAATTCCTTTATTTGCTCAGGTGGCATAAGTGGAAGGAGTGCCTATCTCTAGCTATGGCTGGTACGCCAGTTATGGCTGTTCCTAGACTGGGCCAGTTTAGCCACAGTAACCCATGCTCTGGTCACCTTGCATATAGATAACCGCAATATGCTCCACGAGGTCTACCTGTGAAGATGGTCCAGAAGCCACAGCTAGTGCAGAACGTGGCTGCCAGAGTGGTGGAAGGTGCTTCTAACCGGCAACATGCAACACTGATCCTGTGTGAATTGCATTGGCTGCCAGTCTCTGCTACTAGACCCCAATGAGTTGGGTCCCAAATACTTAAAGGACCACCTCTCTCAATATCAGCCAGCCTTGGCCTTAAGATCTTCTCGGGAACGCCCTGGATGCGGTCCCGCTAATAGGCCTAGTAGCCCCCCACTGTGTGATATCATGGAGCAGGGCCTTCTTGGTGGTGGTGAGGCTGTTGTCCTCAGGAGTTTTTGGCATATTTCATCAAGAGATCAATATCTCCGACCCGAACATAAGTGATATCTCTTCTTCCCTCCTAGAATGTGGGAGGCTAGCAATGCAATTAGCCTCAGTAACGTTCTATTATGTCCTGTTGTAGAGCCAACTCACATGAGTAGCCTCGAGACAAGATGGCTGGTTAAGTGAGCTGGCTCTGTAACAGAACAATATAAGACAAAGTAGAACTGAGACGGATCTCCTTATTTGCAGCCTGTTATAAAAATATATTGTCTTGAACATCAGTAAAACAGGATGGATCAGAGAGGTCAAGAGTAAATAAGGATGGGATAAGGAGACAGAGTCCATACAAATCTAATTCATTGGTTTCCCTTTACCTCGTCTGACTGACCACCACCCGCAATGAAAAACTTTTTTATATTACGTGTTGTTATATTATTATTCCTCCCCCCTTGTGGGCTCCTCCCATTCAGGAACTCAGTCTGCAAGCAAGGTCATTCGTTGAGATGTTTTCTCCAACACAGGATCCAAAATAATATCCGCTAAAGGAAAAGCCACTCAGAAGAACATATCCGTGTAAATACGACTCTATTCTTCACAACTAGTCGCAAGATGGCTTTCCTCAGGCCCACTTTGGAGGCTTTGCCTTCTGTTGCATGGCTAAACACGAGGTGGGCCAGCATGGAGATCGTGTGACAGTTTGAGGCCTCCTGTGGGGCAGACTGAGGCGTTCCCTCCAGGCCTATGCAACTGCAGATGTGCTTTAGTGATGGATTGATGAGATGTGATTTATAAATTGATTTTTTTTAAAAAGTTTTATTGAGTTTTATTGTTGGATTGCATTTCTGTCAACTGCCGTGGGTTCTTGTTAAAGAAAGGCAGTTTAAAAATTGAATAAATAAAATAAAGGAGACGGGGGGTATGGGAGGAAATGTAGGCTGGGCTAAATGGGGAGGATCTGTGACTAAAGTGTACCCACATATCAATTTGGGGGTGCTCCCAGGCCTGAGCTTTCATACGGGATTTGATCTGTGCACATCAGTGGATTGTTTAGCCCTAGGTGTTATTCAGCTTGTTTGGGAACTCTTGCATCGGATGCTTTACAACTTGATTTCTCCCCCCCAACACACAAATGTAGCCCACCTCCCTTAACTTTCAGTAGCAGAGGCCCCTCTCAGCCTCCCTGGACAGGCGGGCCAAGGGACAGCCTTTCAGAGGGCAAACAGAGAGGGGTTCCCTTTCCCTGCCAGCCTGGGCAGAGTGGTGCCTGTCCAGCTGTGGAGAATGGGACCCAGGTGTCCGAGGTACAGTATCAGAAGGGGCCGAAGAGGAGGCTGCTGCCCACTGCCCCGCCCAGGGTTCCGGAATCTCCTGATGTCACAGTGGAACCCAGGGAAACCCCTGGCTATTTACCTTCAAAGCGGTCTTCGCTTCAGGTAGTTGGGGAGGCCAAGGTGGGCCTGGGCCGGGGAGGGGGCGTGGGCAAGGGTGGCCTGGACTCCATGCTATGGGGCAGGAATTGGGAGTGCACAGTGCTCTTCAGTAAGCCCTCCCAATAATCCACTGGGCGTTTGGGGAAGTGAACTGAGCTGATTTCAGGTGTCAGTTGTTGACGGCCCAGAAGTGGCTGGGTTGGGTGGGAGCGTTTTCCCACGTCTGGTGCTGACTTAAGCGACATCCACACGTGGCTCTGAAAGTCCCTGTCCTCTGAAACTGCCTCCCCCCCCAGTTGGAGAAGGGAGGGAGGCTTGCCCTCACTTGTGGAAGGGCAGCTGTGCAACTATTTGTTTATTTCCCCCTGTTTGTTTACAAAGAAAACATATTCCCTGTTCAGCTCTCAGGACAGCTCACCACCAAATGAAAACCTTTAAAAATAAATTGTAAAAAAAAACTGTGAATGGGGGGGGGAGATTACAATTAAAACAAAAAACAGCAGGAAATACAGCAAAAAGGGCAGCCAGTAGAATGAAACCCACCAAGAGGACATGTTAAAAGCCTGGGGAAAACAGAAAGGTCTTTGTGTGGCACCAAAAAGACATCTAAGTAGGTGTCAGGCAGCCTCCAGAGATTTGGGGGGGGGGGACACAATTGAGAAGGGGCAGGTACATGGTGAAAAATGCCCCCAGCCATCAGCAAGGCCCTCTGAAACAAAATTGGGCCCAGCGAGGACATGTGGGCAGCCCAGCAAGAGCCCCTGCCATGGTGGGCGAAACAATGGCCGCCCAGCTGGCAGTTTGGACCCAGTTTCTGAGATGCCCAAAGCAGGTTGAGTTCACTGGGTGGCATCTCCCCCAAAACCACCTTTGTGTGCGAGGAAGAGGGGCACCAAGGGCCAGAGCAGACAGCCTGAGTAAGAGAGGGCAATCTATTTTATAAGGATTTATATGTTGCCTTTCAAAACAAAAGTTTTCTCAAGGGCAGCTTAAAATCAGCTTCCTAAAAACATTTTCATCTACAAATTTAAACAAATCCTAATCCAGACCAACAAAAAATACTACAATTTAAAACAGAGGGCAGTTTAACAATACAAGCCGTCATGTTACCTGAAGGTGGACTGAAATACAAAGAGCTTTACTGCCCTCACCCCCTTAAAAGCAGTCCAGGCAGGAGCCGGAAAGGCCTTCCTTGGCAGGAAGTGTTGAAAATGGAAACAGACTGCCCTCCAGTCGACCTGACTTATGGCGACTCTCAGAATTGGGTTTTCATGGTAAGCGGTATTCAGAGGGGGTTTACCATTGCCTCCCTCTGAGGCTAAGAGGCAGTGACTGGCCCAAGGCCACCCAGTGCGCTTCGTGGCTGTGTGGGGATTCGAACCCTGGCCTCCCAGGTCATAGTTCAGCACCTTAACCTCTGCACCAGTGGTTCCCAACCTTTATGAGCACAGGACCCCTTTTATAAGCTGAAAATAAATTGTGACCCCCTCCCCCCAGGGAGGCAGGCTGGCTGCCAGGAAGGAAGGGGGAAAGCAGCCTTTCTTTGCAGGCTTGCTTCTTTCAGGAGATGGGAATCAGTGATAGTAATCCCCTCTTCTTCCCGGTAGCTCCACCCTCAGCCTCCTTTGGCATATGCCGTGTATTTTATAGGCAGATGCATGCCCTTAGTGCTCCTGAAAGATGCTCTGGCGCTTCAGCAAAAGGCCTCCCCTCTCGTTTGGAGCAAGGGGGAGGTGTCATCTGCAGCGGCAGTGGAAAGCAGACAGTGTCGAGGGAGTGAAGACTTTTTAAAAAAATTAATAAATAATTCATTTCTTTACTGTGCACGGCCCCCTCTGGATTACTTCACGGCCCCCCTGGGGTCCCAGCCCCCAGGTTGGGAACCACTGCTCTACACCACACTGGCTTATATCAGGGATACTGACTGGGGAGGCACACCCAGGAGCCCTATTGAGGTTTTTTTTGGGGGGGGGGGTAGATAATGCAGCCATGGTGGCTGCTTACAGGCCTGAAACCTGGAATTTGGAAACCAATGACCTACCATCCTGGAAGGCTTTACCCCTAATGGTATATATGGAGGGACATGTACTTGGCGTATGCTCAGAGTCCCCCTTATTTCCCTGGCACTGGGGCCACTGGCCCAAGAGGTTCTGGGGCTAAGGGCTGGTTTTGTGGTGGGGGGGTTGCAGTGTGTGTGTGTGTGTGCTTCCCATGGCTTATCAAGGCCTGGCCTTGCCACTCCTTCCTCCGCAGACATGGAGTTTGTCACTGGCTACCGGGCAGAGATCCTCGACTTTGCCGAGCTGCTTTTTGGCTGGTACCGGCGGTTCCTCCTGGACTCGGCATGCCGCCATGGCAGTGAGCGACGCAAGCGGCAGGAAGGCTCCATCCTGCGCCTGCCCCTGGATCCAGCCCTCTGGGTCTTGCATGTCTTGCCCAACAGAGCCTTGGCCTTCACCGTCACTGACCCAGGACAGCAGCTGGGTGGGCGCCTCTACAGCGAGGAGGCCCTGGCACTGCGGGACCTGGACCGCTTCATTACCTTTGTGGGCGCAGGCGAGGAGGAAGAGGATGCCACACCTGAGACAGGTACAGGGCACTGGATGGGGCAGAGGACCCACAAGGAAGAGGCTGGGAGGGGTCATATCTTTTTTCCCCCTGAGGAGGAGGGAAAGTGTCCAGCACATGGGCCTGTTAAAAACTAAGGTGGCCCATTGGTTGAATATTTTATGAGAAGAGTTCAGATACCCAAATCAAGAACAGTGAGGGCTGTCAATGTGGTGCCAGCAGGCGCAAGCGTGCCCCCACATATCCTCCTACTGTTCCCGCAAAAAGTTGCAGTAGATACCCCCTAAAAAATGCACAATGCACTTTAGACCATTTGCTCAGTTCCTGTTTGCACGGGATCACAGAGACACTCCTACATCAAACAAGCCCCCTTAAACATGTCCACATTTCCCTGGGTGCCAGGATTGGGCACATCCAGCCTCCCTCCTATTCTGAACATAGGAGAGATGCAAAGATCTTCCCTCTGTGACTGACCACAGCAGTGGTTGATGTAGGAGCCTTTTTCCCATTCATGGGGGGCAGCTATGTGTGCGTGGGGGTATACCCACACCATTTTGAGGACCTTTTCTGTTCTTTTTGATGTGGCAACCATTTTGTGCTATGGCATGCCCCCACATCTGCCATTTTGTGTGATGCCACATCCCAGGGCAGCCATTTTGTCAATGTGCCCACTCTCCCAGAAAGATTTATGACCTCTGGAGTAGAGCATGCCCATTACAGGATGCTCTGCCTAGGAAAGGTCTCATCACGCTGAATCTGCCCTCTTTTTGGTATCAGCCAAAATTTTTTATTTTCACAGGCATTAATATTAAATGGAATGGCTTTAAGTGGCTGTATATCTGGTGTTTGGTGGATATTCTTGTTTTTTATTTCAGATTAATTCTTTTACCATATTTATGTTGTTTTTAATGGAAATTTTATTATGTAACTTTGTATTTTCTAATTTTTGTAAATCACTTTAAGACTCCTTTTGGCTGTATGAAATGATAAATGTAATAAACTAAAGTAAACATGGCATTTTTTAACACATTAATGCTTGTAAACCAGGAAAGGCTGGTGTTTGCCTAGGGCAGGGAGGAGGGGCTGTATCTGAGCCTTCAAGCTGGTGCCCTCCAGAAGTTTTGGACTACAGCTCCCGTGGTAGTGCAAAACATCTGCAGGGCATCAGGCCCCTGAAGGCTGTGCTACATCAGTGCTGGATATTCTGTCTGCAGAGTCACTGGACCCAAACCCTTTCCCCTCCTGCCTTCTGGCCAGGGAGTCAACTCTTCAGCCAAATCTTCCTCAAGAAAACTGGATGCATTTTGGTGCCCCCACTTGAATGGGAGACATCCTAAAGCTTGGATTGCAGCATATTATTCACATGGCAACTGGGAAAGAGCCAACGTATTTCAGTGGCCACTCTCTGCCATTTCTTTTACCTCATGCCCTTGGTTGGGTGGGGAAGTGGGGCAGATCTGGGCCTCACAGCAAACCAATCCTTGCTTTCCCCCTCCCCCCGCTCCTGTTTTTTTGCAGGGCAACTGCTTCGGCGTGTGGATCACCTTCTGCTGGTGACGGATGAGCATGGCACGATCATGGGCTTTGACTTCTTGCTGGGGGGGTCCTTGGGGGCTGCGGTGGGGGGGCATGTGCCCCTGGAGCCCCACGCCTTTGCTCTTCTCTGCCACAGCATGATCTGCCCACTGGGGGCTGGGGAGCCCCGCCGGCCCAAGCTGCTCGTCGTGGGAGACTCTGCCTTGCACAAGTGAGAGAGGAAGGGGGCCTACAGAGGGGGGGGAGGCCTCTGGATGCCAGGTGCTGGGAGGGGTCACTCACAAGTGGGCAGAGCGCTCCTGACGGATGGGCAAACGTCTCAGGTTCAGCTTCTCTCTAAGTTCCATGCTCCACATGTCCACCTCAGGTTGCTATTTTTTTAAAAAAGTCCTCATGAAAATTTTCCAGCATTTTAGTGTCAATCTCTCCGAATATGCACATTTTTATATGCAACTCTGCCTAATATCTGCCTTTTTGCAAAGCATATTTCCCCTATTATTTCTATTTTCCATAATATAATACATTTTTGTATTTTATTTTCACTAATATATGCATTTTTATGCTCACTTTGTCCATGTATTTTCGTACACATTACTTTGCTAGAGAATTATATTTCAGAATTGGGAGGGGGTGCCTATGTAGCAGCTTCCATATTGCTTTGCAAAGGATGAATTAGGCAGAGTCACCTTTAAATGCAAATTGAATCAAATTTCTCTCCCACCTCATGTGTTTCTGTTGCACTCAAGTGCTACTTATGGGCTTCCCATTGAGGCATCTGGTTAGCCACTGTGAGAAGAGGATACTGGACCCCATGGGGGCCCCCTTGGCCGGCTGCTGCTGGAGGCCTCTTCTGATGTCCTTGTGGATAGGCCCCCGGCCCCTCTCCTCCTACTCCCTCTTCTCTGTTCCTGCCCCTTGCAGGTCCCTTGAGTCACTGCTTTCCAGGCTGGGCGTGAAAATGAGCAAGGGGCCAATGAGGGGCTGGGGCCCAAAGCCAGCATTCACATTCCCGACCACGCGTGTGCGAGCCTGCCACGTCTGCAAGCGGCACAGCTTTGAGGGGCAAGTCGCAGCATGGTGAGCACACACACACGCAAAATGGGTTTCTTTGTGCCTAGGACACGCAGCCCCATGCGCAAAATCACAACCATTGCTCTGGTGTATATTTGCAAGATGGTGTTCGCCTGGTGGTGCTTACATCCACACACAAACTCAGAAATCTTGAGGGGGTCAGCAGTAGCATGGTGGCAAATTGAGAAGTGCAGGGCCTCACCCTCCCGTGTAGGCTTATACAGCCTTCTAAAACTATAGAATACTCTGTCCAGGCCTGAACACTGCTTTCTGCTTCTCTGTCATTGTCACCATCAGACTGTCCTTTTGCACTCTCACAAGATATAGCTTGAATGGCTGAACTCAGTGTATACACATTTATCTCCTGCTGCTACCAAACTGCTTAATGATGTAGACGGGATGCTATCCCCAGGACTCACTGTCTCTTCTTCTGCAGTTACAGAATTCTCACTCTCCACAACTTGTCTCGGCTTTTTGATGTAGGAACTAATAAAGGCTTACTTGCAATTGACACTCATTGGGACTCTTCTCAGTGGTAACATACTCCCCTTTCATGCTGATTGGCTCATATGATGCTGGAGATGCAGGGATCCTGCTGGGACCTTGCTCCCAAAACAGTGAGGGGTGTAACACCCCCTGGGACCCCGAACAACTACACCGCTGGGGGGAGTATGGTGCAAACACGTGTTGTCTCCTTCTTCAGCTGTTCACTCTTGCACCACACCTCTGTTTGCCAGAGAGACGCAGGCAGCAGCACACCAGGCGCCCTCTAAGAATTCCCCCTTTATACAATCATATTCTTGCCATTTTTCTTGTGCTTTCCCAGGCTCTCTTGCACGCCCTGGGACACAAGAGTGTGTTTTCTATCGCTCTTCTTCTCTTGCACTCTTTCAGGCACCATTGTGCACTCAGAGGTGTGACAACCGCCCTGCTCATTTCACTCCCAATTTGTACACTTCCAAGGGGCTCTCTTTCTGGTTCAGCCCCCCCTCCCACATACACATTGGTGCTTTCTCTCCTAACGTTGCTTGCACCATTCTATTTATTTATTTATTTATTTATTACATTTATATACCGCCCCATAGCCAAAGCTCTCTGGGCAGTTTACAGCAATTTTCTCTTGCACAGTTAATTCTCCTTTGAAAAATGTACACTCTGCATGTTCCCCCATGGCCCCCAACTCTCTCGCCTGCTGCCTGTTTCACGTCCCTCGACCCACCCTGACTGGCTCTTCTCTGTTCCTGCAGCCAGCACTGCCGGGCTGTCCTGTATTGCTCTGAGCGCTGCCGCAAGATGGACTGGAATCGCAGCCCCGAGGACATCGGGCACCAGTTTTGGTGCCAGCGCATGGCTGGGTACATGAATCACACTCGGGAGCTTGCCAACTTGCCCTTCACTTTTGCAGCAGGTGGGGAGCCTACTGGGGGGGGGACCTCATAGCACAGCTCAGCCTGGCAAGAGGGGTGAGGGGCTGTTCTGGGGTGGGGTCATTAGAAGCACGATGGGGGGAGTCAGATGCCAGGGGGACAGCGAGCGAGGCGAGTCTCTTCTTCCCTGTTCCCTTTGCAGAGGTGACCAGCGAGACCTTCAACAAGGAGGGGTTCCTCTCTGCCAGGGGTCTGACCCGGGGCTACTGGGCTGGGGAGAGTATGCTGGTGAGAGCCCCCGACTACGGCGTGGGACTGCAGGGGGCCTCCGAGAAGCCGGTGGCCTTCCTGCAAAGCGGTGAGAGGGGAAGGGCAGGAGGGGGGAGGCGGTGTCAACGCAGAAACCCCTGCCCCCCCTGGCTGCAGGTAGGGTTGTGATGGTGCCCAGAAGCCTTGCCTTCTCTTTGTCTCCCCTCAGGCAATCAGTGGGGAGCTGGCTGGTTGAAGACATTTGGCTCTCCCCCCACCCCCAAATCTGGCCCACCCACTTCCCCCAGTTCCACGGACAGTCCCTGGGCTGGTGGCAGTTGCTTGACTTCCACAGGGGCAATGGGGCAGGGTCCTTGGACTCGCCAGAGTGGAGCTGAGGGGTCCCACCCGCATGCCAGGCTGTGTTGCACCCACAGCTCTCCTCTCCCTTGGAACGGCTGTGGGGGAGGGGGGCTGCTGCCACCAGCATCCGCCACCTGGGGTGATCGCCTCCTTCTGCCCAATGGTGGGGCTGGCCTCCACCCCCCCAGTCCCTGGTCTTGATGTCTCCCCCAACCAGCTTTTTCCTTATCCCACAGGTAACCCCTTTGAGGCGCTGCGACCGGAAGGAGGGACAGCTCTCCCACCAGCCCCCCCAGAGCCCCCCACGCCCCGGATGTTCTTTGGTGAGATGAGGAATTGGGGAGGGAGATCTCACATTCTGCATGTCCCTGTGAGTGCTCGTTTCTGCACAGTGACGGGTCCCCCCCTCTGACTCCCAATGAGTTTTTGTCATTTGCCCCATAGGTTCATGGAAAGAATATTACCAGTGGCGGGGGCTGCCCCTCGGAGCCCCCCTGGCTGTCATCCTGAGCTACCCCCTTACCACATACTACATCATCACCCAGCTGGCCCCTCAGCACTGTGAGTATTGGGGCACCCCCTCCCCTCCCTTATCTCTGCCCAAACCCACCCTGGGAGCGTTTATTCACATTCCCAAACAGAGCGGACATCAGATCCCCTCTTCAGCAGGGATGGGTGGGGGACGGAGGTGGTGCGACAGCAGCCGCCTACCAGCCACTATGGCTGTATTCTCCCTCCTCTGGAGGAGGAGGGCAGGAGAGGGCTTCTGCTCTTGCGCTCAGGGCGGCCCATTGGGGCTCCTGGTTAGCTACTGGGGGAACAGGGTGCCAGACTAGATGGGGGGCCCTGTGGCCTGATCCTGCTGTTTCAGGCAGGGCTCTTCTGAGGGGCCTGTGTAGGTTCATGAGGCTTGCACTGGGTGACCTTAGGCCAGGCACAGCCTCTCAGCTAACCTACCTCACAGGGTTGTTGTGAGGACAAAATTGAGAGGGGGAGAACCAGGTAAGCCACCTTCAGCTCTTTGGAGGAAGGGTGGGATATAAATGTAGTAGGAAACAACAACAGCAGGTGGTGCTTGAAAAGGGGATTCTACAAATCGATGGAGAAGAATAAGACTGTCAGTGGTGTCAGGCCCCAGCAGCCATGCTCTGCCTGCAGCATCGGAGGTGGCCTGGCTCCGAATCCCAGTCGCTGGGGAACCCCAAGGGGTGGAGAGAGGGCGGCTGCGGCAGCTGTGGTGACACTCACACGCTCTCTTTCCCACTGCAAGGAAGAGAAAGCGGAGCTCAGTGGCCCCCTGCGGTGTGTGCATGGCTCAGCGCTCCTGCAGCTCCCCACTTCCCCTTCAAGGGAGCTCTTCTTCCCCATCTCCCAGCCATTTGCCTCCTGCCGATGCGGAAGCCCACACCAGCCAACTGCTCAGGGCTGCTAGGGCTGCATTCACACGTTTACTCCGCCATTATTGCACTTCATACAGTCATGGCTTCCCCCAAAGAATCCTGGGAAGTGTAGTTGCTGAGGGTTGTTAGGAGACTCCTATTCTCACAGAGCTACAATTGGCAGAGTGGTTTAACAGTCAGCCCCTCTTCCCAGAGAACTCTGGGAATTACAGCTGTGTGAGGGGAATAGGGGTCTCCTAATAACTCTCAGCACCCTTCACAAACTACACTTCCCAGGATTCTTTAGGGGAAACCATGATTGTTTAAAGTGGAATCATAGTGGAATATATGTATGGTGTGAATGTGGCCTAAGGCGCCGTCTGCCTGACAGAAGGAATGGATAGCCAGTGGCCTTAGCAGTTACAAAGGCACCAGAGATCCCAAAGGCCTTCAGAGCAGCAGTGGGGTGTCATACATAGCCCCCACTCCCACTAGTTAAGGGAGGCGGTGAGCACTGGGGTGCCCCTCCTCTAAGAGAACGCTGAGCTCAGCAATTACAGTGGCAGCCCCTGGCTATACCAAGTCAGACCGGCGAGCCATCTAGCTCAGTACTGTCAACACGGACTGGCAGCTGCTCTCCAGGGTTTCAGACAGATATAGATATATTGCAACCAAGGATTGGCTGGGTTACTTTGAACCAATATGTGGCATTTTGCATCCCTTCCTGCTTCCTGTCTCTTCCCCCTGCCATTCAGCTACCTAATTCACATGCCCCTCTGCCTCTCTGGACCACCTCTCACCATCACCAAGACCCTGCTATTCTGTCCTTGGAAAGTAAGGGAGGAGGTTCCCCCTCCCCAGACAAACAGATCCTTCTGTGATGCAGCAGCAGGACTCTCTGAAGAGTCTCTGTGAGATTTGAATTGGGGTCAGCTAGTTCAGCCCCCTTGTGGAAGGGTGTCTGCCTTGGAGGCAGAAGGTCTCAGGTTCAAATTTCAAGGCATCTCCCTGTACGGGGGCGGGGGCGCATGAGACAAGCAAGAGAGCCCTGCTGAAGGCCTTCCTAGCCTGGCCAGTCCTGGGGGATGATGGGAGTTGGAGTCCCACAACATCTGGAGGAGGGCTGCAGAAGTTCCCCAGCCCTGGGTTCGATGGAGAAACAGGGACGAGTTGGTCTGAGGCAGCTTCCTCTCGTTGGGGTGGTTTTAATGTTAATTTCCGGGTGTGTAGAATGAGGCAGGATATGTCAAGCATTTTAAAGCCAATAGATAATGCACGTGTTTTTAAATGCTTTATCTTCTTGGTGACTCGCAGCAACCTCTTCTTTTCTACTCCCTTCAGTTCCCGAGCTGAACATCTTAAACAAACAGTCCCTCAAGATCCACGTGGTGGAAGCAGGCAAAGAATTTGGGGTCCTGATGGTCTTCTGGGTAGGTGAAGGCACTCCCAGGGAGGGCAGAGGTGGTGGTGGGCATGGTCGAGGGGGCTGCAGACTGGCACTGTTGGTTCAGCAGCCAAGGAATCCCTGGGCGTGGATTCCCCAGACGAAGCTGGGAAGTGTGCAGCCCTTGCCGGTGCACCCTGTGAGTGCGGCATGCACACGTCTGTGGCAGCCATTCATGCGGGATGAAGCACGTTTACATTTGTGGCACCCCAGCTGTGCACATCGTGATGAGGGCTGCCTGCTCCCTCCAGAGTCAGAGGTGGCAACAGCAGCAGCAGCAGCAGCCGGAGCCTCTGGGTGCCCTCAGCTGGGGAGCCCTTGTGCTCTGTTCCCCCACTGAGGCCTCTGGACTAGATGACAGGCCCCCTTGGCCTGATGTAGCTGCTGCTGGTGGTGCTGTAGGGCTCGTGGATACTTATGGGGCTCGCATGTAGGGCCTTCTCTATGCATTTCAACTCCCCTTTGTACCCTGGGAGGGATACGAGGCCTGAGCCGTCCTGCTCTTCCCAGGAGCTCAGTAAGGGCTGAGTGGCGACTCGAGTGTGAGTGACTCCTGGGCAGTCAAAGGCATCGGTGGTGGTGTTTTAAAAAAGCTTGTAAGGCCGGCCGGCCGGCTGGCTGGCTGGGGGGAGGAAGCGGAGCACTTGCAATGATTGGGCCTGAATGTGGGGGGATGGTTCAGCGTGGGGGGGCAGAGAGATCCTGAAGCTGTTAGTGGGGGGTGGGAAGTGGGTGGGGGTGAGGAGCGGCGCTGGGGAGACCCCAAGGGGGGTCTGGCGGATGGGCAGAAGGGGGTCCAGGGAAGGCCATTGCTTTTGCTCAGGCTGCGTGAATCCCCTTCCTCCCTTCCCTCATTCTTCCACCCCCCACCCCCGCTGCAGGAGCTGTCTGTCCTGCTCCCCCACGTGTCGCTGGAGCTGCTCTTTGTGGGCGACACGCTGCCCCCGGAACTGGACGGCCAGCAGTTCCTCCTGCAGAGAGATGTGAGGAGTCCTGCCTGAGGGAGGGCCGGGGGGGGAGGAGGGGGTCCTCTTACATTGCACTCATGTGCCCCTCACCCCCACCCCCTTTGACAAACCCCAGCCGTGCCTGGCGGAGTGCTGGGCCCCTCCTCGCCGCCTTTCCGTTGGGCATTCAGGACGGTTTGCGCTCATGACGGTTCTGGGGCGCTGCTTATACACGATCCCACTTTCAAAGTGTTTTGGAACAGACATACAGCTTCATTTCCAATCGGTGCTTGCCCTGTAACGCCCAGCTGCAATCTTGTAACTTTTCATACCGCGAATGCTCCAGCTCTTTCCCCCCGCCCCCCCACCGCTGCACAAGCATCCCCAAAGGAGTAATGAAGCGGAAAGATGCTTGCAGGGCACACGTTGCAGACTCTACCTGTTGGACGCCTGCATCTGGCCCTGTAGGCTCTGAGGCAGCACAATCCCCCCCTGCTTCTTGGTTCCTTGAGAGACCCTTTGGCCCTTGGTGGGGCACACTCCTTGCACCTGGGACCCAGGAAGGTCCCCCCCTCCCCAGTCGTCTGGGGGGGTCCTCTCCAGCTTTTTGTTTGGGGAGGGAAGGAAGTGGGAGAGTAACAACGGAGATCTAGGGCCTTCTCGGTGGTGGCCCCCGAATTATGGAATGCCCTCCCTGACGAGATACGCCTGGCGCCTTCTTTGATATCTTTTCGGCGCCAGGTCAAGACCTACCTCTTTGCCCAGGCATTTTAGTTTTAGTTTTGTTTTTTAATTTTAATGTTATTGTTAATTAGTTGTGAGTTCTATTTTTGTCTTAATCTGTTTTAATGTGTTTTTATACTTACATGTTTTATCCACATTCGTTGGTTCTAAATGTGGTTTTATCATATTGTACACCGCCCTGAGAGCATGTTGCTATAGGGCGGTTTAAAAGTGTAATAAAATAAATAATAAATAAATAAAATAAATTAACTTCTGCATTGAGGCTTCTTTGTGACTGACATCCTTTGTTTGTGTTGCCTCCCCCCTTCTTTTACCCCACCCCGACTGCAGGAGGAGCAAGGTGTTTCTGTCCGGCCTGGGCTGGCCCCCAGATCCAAGGGGGGCCGCCGTGAGCTGCAGTTGGGCTTCAGTGCCCGCCCGTACCACCTCTTGCAAGCCCCCAAACCAGACCTGGTCATTGGTGAGAGTAAAGGGGAGAAGGCAAATGACCAGCATGCACGCACACCTGCACTGTGGGGCAGCGATAGGTTTGGCCCCTTGGCCAGAGAGAGGCCAGATGGGACTGGATTGCAGCAACAGGGTGTGTAGGTCTATATCCTGATGCAGGCCTCCACATAATGCCCCTCCTTCCATTTAGGGTTCAACTCTGGGTTCGCCCTCAAGGAAACATGGCTGAGTTCTCTACCCCGACTTCAGGTAAGAGCACCCCACACCCTCATCACTAAGGACTTACAAAGTTTGTCACCCCGATACCCTCCCAAGCAGCCCCCCCTTCCCCTCCATCCCATGAAACCCTGGAAGTGGCCGGAACAGAAGGGTGTCGCTAACTCCTCTAAGCAGTGACATCACTGTGACATCACCCCTTGACAACAGGACAGCTGGTGACTGCAGTTTCCCTCAGCATCCATGATGATTTATTATTAATTATTTATTAATTAAATTTATATACCGCCCATAGCCGGAGCTCTCTGGGCGGTGCGCAACAAATAAAACATCCAATATACAATTAAAAACCACACATCCAACAATTTAAACATACATTAAAATCTGAAAAAATTTAAAACATATATATATTTATACATATACTGGAATACCTGTTAAAATTAAATACTACTAAAATATTAAAATACTGAAATACTAAAATGCCTGGGAGAAGAGAAAGGTTTTTACCTGGCGCCGAAAAGATAGTAATGTTGGCGCCAGGCGTACCTCATCAGGAAGAGTATTCCATAATTCGGGGGCCACCACTGAGAAGATGATGATGATGTCACAAGTAACCTGCCTTTGCTCCAGCCCCAAAGCAATGACATCATCTCATTCCCTAGCCTGACTCTTGAGGTGTGATGTCATCAGACCTTTGTCACTGTTCACAGTATGATGTCAGAACTGATCGGTGCCAAGCAAGGGACTAGAGGTGAAACAATTGCCGGGGGTGTGGGGGAGAGGGAACTTGTCAAGGAATGTCTTCTAAGTTGAATAAAAAATCTTACAGTATCCCAAATTACTTAGGATTGCAGTTATTATTATTATTTAGTTTAATTTACATACCGCCCTAAGCCCGAAGGCTCTCTGGGCTGTGTACAAAAAGATAAAAACAAGCACAATATATAAATACAATAAATCAAGAGACAAAACAAACAAACAATAAAGAACCAAACAACATCCAAAATACAGAAATACTGTTGAATTCAGACAATTCAGAAAGGGGAAGATTAAAAAAAATCAGCAAGTCTACAGAGTTGTTTGGTAAACAAAGAAAAAGCCTGCATTTTAAATGCAAAATTTCAATACTGAGAAATATCAGGTTGGAAGCATGTGAGTGAGATGAATGTACCAGATCTGATCACAACACATCCACCATTCCTGGGACCCCCCCCCCCGTATGCAGAATGGTTCCAGGTCAGAGGAAGCCATCACAGATGCCGTTATGGGATGGATGGGAGATGCAGCCTATCCACACTGCCTCCTGGGCGAGAGAAGAGGCTGCCCCTCTTCTCTCTCTCTGTCTCTCTCTCCCCCTCACAGTCGCTCCGAGTGCCAGCCTACTTCACCGAATGCAGCGAATACAGCTGTGCCGTGGATGAGGCCGCTGTCTCCATGGCAACGGGGGGCAGCGCCAGCCCTGCCCAGATCAACCCCTTCCGCTCACCTTTCCGACAAGCTGGCATCGACAACGCCATGCCTTGGTGGGTACCTGGGGGGTAGCAGCATGTTTCTGGCTAAGTTGACCCTGACACCTCCCCTCCCAAGCCTGTCCTAAAGAGATAACTTTGAATGCCACGCTCCCACTGCCCCCCCCCGCCACACACGCCCTGTGGCTATAGAGGCCTCTCAGGATACTCCTGATGTGGGTGAGCCTTCCATCTCTGGCCAGTGTCCCGTGCTTGCCTGTGGCGGACAGCTTGGTATGGTGACCTCCTCACTTTCGTCCTTCATCTGAAAGGCTTCCCCCCATCCCCACCCTGAGCGCCTGCAGCCCCTTCCTCCTCCTTTTAGGAACGCCCTTCCTGCCCCCCCCACAAATCCCCCCCTTTGCCTGTGTTCATTTACTTCTTCACCAAAAGATTCCTAACCTACCTTCACATTGCAGTTCTCCATAAAACATAACCACCAATAAAATCCTCAGCCCTAAAACACCTTTTGGAATGAACAGTGCAGATGAGGCCAAAGGAGAAGTGAAATCAGAAAGCCTTTAAAGCTGCTTTGTTTTGTTATTTTGTTTTAAAATGACTGATGGAGCCACACAAATTTCTAGGGACTGAATTACAGAAATGTGGAGCCACCGGCGAGAGAGCCCTGCCTCTTATTATTTCCACCCTCTCCTCCTCCTCCACCACCACCTTTTCTGCCAGGTACTCCAACGCCTTCATCTTCCACCTGATCTACAAAGCATCCTCAGCTAACAGTCATCGGCAGATTCCTGCCCCTCCCCCACAGCCCCTGCCTGCCAATGGGAACATGGACCCACCGGAGCCGGCCCGGAGCCGGCGCAAGGAGAAGAGGCAGATCCGTGCAGCAGGGCGCCGGCGGAAGTGAAGGGGCAGGGACAGGGCGGGGGTGGGGGAGAGACATGGGAAATAATAAAGAGCAGGTGTGCAAATCATGCGTTGGTGCTCATTTACCAAACTGGGCACTGCACAACAGTCCACACAAACGGTGGCACCTTCGGCTTCCAAGTAGCTGAAGCGCACGCGCACGCACTCCCCTGCCAACCAGCTCAGGTCTCCCCAGAGGACAAGACCCGCTTTCCACTTTGAAAGCAGCACAACTCTCATTGCCGTCCCTGCAGATTCTGTGTTCCAGGACTGGGGTTCAGTTTAGCCGGTGCCTGTAATGGAGGTGGGGGGGACCTTTCTCCCATGACTGCCAGTGTGAGTAGGCCAGCTGTGCCAGAGGCGATCAAGTAGGCTGCCATCACACTCCTCTCCGGATCCTTCTCGCCCCAGACAGACCAGGGGTCCAGATTTCTGGGGATCCAAGGCAAATTCTTAGCAGGGGAGGCAGAGGGAGTAGCTTGCTTGTCTCTCTCAAACGCCACTCACAGACATGCACCTGGCATGGACCAAGTAAGGAGGTGCACAAGAGTTTTGGCGCAAAGGCACCCAAGACCCCAAACAGCCACACTGGATGAGGCTTATTTAGATCAAGAAAGAAAGGAAGAGGGCAAATGGGAGAGGCAGAGTCTTGCTTCAAGAGAATGACAAGAAGGACCTTTTTGCCCAAGTCTGTCTGTCCTTCCAAACAGGCTTCTGGTCTGCTGAGGGTTGGGGGGGGGAGACAAGGGAGGGTAGGAGGCACCAGCACACTATGGAGGGTGTTGACCCAGCTGGGACTTTTGGACTGACAGCTGGCATTGCCCAGCCAATCACAAGGCAGGCAGCCATGCAGCCAGGGTGATGCCCAGGGGCTTGGGGCTGGAACAATCCAGGTGGCAAAGGTCAGAGATGGGCCATCTGGGTGCAGAACAGCAGCCTTTCCTCAGCTCTTGGATGGGAATCCTCAATTTACAGAGCATTGAGCAGGGGGTTGGACTTGATGGCCTTGTAGGCCCCTTCCAACTCTACTATTCTGACTCTATTATTCTAAGGTAGACTGGGAGCCTGGCGAGGGTAGAACTGCCACAGAGCCCAGGAGCCGTTTCAGTGCCATATCTTGGCCATGGAATGTGAAGTTGTCATGAAGCAGAGGACACCTCCAAGCATGTGCAAAGTTGCACACTTCCCCTCATCAATCATAGCCATATAGAGACCCTACACAACTGAGATTAGAGGTATGAGCTACTGGCATGTTTGACCCACCCCACTCCCTCACACAAACACTCTCGCTTAAAAGTGAAAGGCACTTTGCACATCCTCAGAGTCACATACCCAGGGACAGAGCCCTGCCTCTCTACCATCCCACTCAGGTAGCAGTGAGTTGCAGCCCTAAACAAGAGGCTCTACTTTCCTACCCCACTCCAGTATGGGACTGAGCATGTGCAAAGTGCCTTCCCTTCAGCTTGGTGCAACTACATGAAGCTTGAGCTCTTCTGGTGCCTCCCTTCAGGAGTGACACTTCTTGAGACCACCTTTGCTGACAAGCCCTCTGCAGAACTTTCCAGATTGCCTGTCTAAAATCCCACAAACACACCGGAGCCTTTTGCATACTGTGCTCACGATGGCTGGTGCTCCTGCTTAACCTGTCAGCCTGCCTTGCAGGGATGGACGGTGGGTGGGTGGGTGGACGCTGGATTCCATCTTTAAACCAACTCCCCTTCCACCCTGACTGAACATCCGAGAGGGTGATAAGTCCTTGCAGAGCGACATGTCTGCTTCCTGGCCTTTCCCACCAGTTGTTGTTGTTATGTACCTTCAAGTTGATTACAACTATACACGGGAGTGGACTTCTTGTTTTCCACATTTGTAAAAAAAACATTTTTTGGTTCATAAATATAACAAGTAAAGAAGAAGATAGAACCAACCTCAGCTGATGTTGTTGTTACGTGCCTTCAAGTCGACTACGGCTTATGGTGACCCTCTGAATCAGTGACCTCCAAGAGCATCTGTCGTGAGCCACCCTGTTCAGACCTTGTAAGTTCAGGTCTGTGGCTTCCTTTATGGAATCAATCCATCCCTTATTTGGCCTTCCTCTTTTTCTACTCACTTCTGTTTTCCCCAGCATTATTGTCTTTTCTAGTGAATCGTGTCTTCTCATTATGTGCAAAGTAGGATAACCTCAGTTTCTGTCAGAATTTCTCTATTGAGATGCGTAGCGCTGCGGAATGGAGAGTATTGAGCGAGCTTAGTGTGTGTGTATGAATCTTTGCTAAGATTCTACCTTCCCTGCAAATTAGTCAGACAGAGACTTTAAGCTTTAAAATAAGAAACAACTACTTTATTCTGGAAGTACATGCTTGATAGGAAAGAGTCCTATATCTAGCTAACTGGCTATGCTGGAGCAGCGAGCACTGGTCCCAGTACTCGCCCTCATCCTGGTTGAGAGGAGAGACAAAGAGAAGATGTCTGCTCCCCTCTCGAGAGAAAGAGAACACTGACTTGGGAAGGCGGGAAGGAACTGGGATCAAACATCCTGTTGCTTATCAGTCTAGCAGGAAGGGAAGAGACAGGCAGGATCAAAGGGATAGGGATAGCCTCAACCAGCAAGAGGTCTAGCTCCCTAGCTACCCTTATTAACCCCATGCAGCCTCAACCCACCAAGTTGGAGTTGAACCTCATACATTCCAACAGTTTCATCATTTTAGCTTCTAGTGACAGTTCTGCTTTAATTTGTTCCAACACCCAATTATTTGTCTTTTTCACAGTCCATGGTATGCACAAATCCCACCAGATGCCACTTTAAAAAGGGTAAACTCAGACACTTAGGAAGCGCCTTCTGTGGCGGGAGCTCTATTATTTGCCCACCTGTGCGTCTTTTCTGGCCTTCCAAAAACAGGAAGAAAAACTCAGTTTCCGCCCCCTCTCCAGGAAGAGATAGAAAAGACTCCTTGCCTGAGACCCTGGGAAGCTGCTGCCAGTCAGTGTAGATGATGCAGAGCTAGATGGACCAACGGTCTGACTCAGTGCAAGGCGGCTTCCTGTTCCTGTTTAAATCCGTCCTTTATTCCAAATCCTGAGGACTAGAGTCATGATTTATCTTTAGGAGAAGGCGCAGAGGTCAGCAGTAGGGCACCTGCTTTGCCTCCAAAAAGTCCCGGGTTCAGTCCCAGATGGCATCCCCAGGTAGGGCTGGAAAAGACTCCCTGCTTGAGACCGCGGAGAGCTGCTGCCAGTCAGTGTAGGGAATACTGAGCTAGATGGACCTGTGACTCAGTACAGGGCAGCCTCCCGTGTGCCTAACATCTCCAGCAGTAAGGAGGCGGCAGCACAGCAGAATTACAAATGGGTGGTGCCGCTGCGTGTGTGGACAGCTCACCAGCTCTGAGCGAATGAGGCAACTGCACTCTAAATGCCTGGTGTGGAAGTATCCCTAAGCCAGTGTTGTCCACTCTGGCAGGCAGCAGCTTGTCTTGGGCAGGAAAAGATGTTTCACATCACTTTGCTACCTAAAGCTTTCAACTGGAGATGCCAGGAACGTTGCTGATGTAAACCAGATGCCCTGCAGATGCTTTGGACTGCAACTGGCTGCTGGCTGGGACTGATGGGAGTTGTGGTCCAAAACATGTGGAGGGCACCAGGTTGGTGAAGCCTGGTCTATGTGGTCAGCCTCCCCTTGCCCTGTGTCAGGGTTGGCCCTCCATGGCTGTCAAGCTGAGAACGGAGGGGAGGGAGCTTTGGTTCCAAGGTTGTCTCCTCAACCAATCCACTTTCAGGAGGGGTGGGACTTACTACTACTACTAGTCCTTTCTCATTTTGTCCCATCCCATCATACAATTGGCTCCCTGACTGTCTATTCCCCCCCCCCAATTGCTTGGGTGGCCTTACATAAATTTGTTGTTTCCTGTGCACTTTGCCAGTGACAGGCAATCAGGAGGGGCAGAGGGAAGGAAGGCCGGGGATGTGTGCGCTCATGCGTCCCCCTCCGTCCCTCCCTCAGTGTCAAGTTACATCCACACTATGCGTATTATACCAGCTTAAAGCCATCATCCTCCCCCGCCCCAAAAGAGTCCTGGGAACTGTAGTTTGTTGAAGGGTGCTAAGAGTTGTTAGTAAAGCCCTATTCCCCTCACAGAGCTCCACCTCCTAAGCTGGTTCAACAGTCAAATTCTATCTTGGAAGAAGAGCCTTCTGCTGAGGGATGATCTCAAGCATTTAGGAAGTATTTGCATGCTGGCACATTCCACCTGTTGACAAGTAGAATGGTCCATTTGGGAGGAGCTGGGCAGTATACAAACTCAATCAAGGGTGTTGAGGACTAGTCTCATGCACAGAGTGCCTCTTGGCCCAGGAGGCAGATGGACATCCCAGCAACCTCTCATAATCTCTTTCCACATCTTGTCTGCCCACCTTCTTGTCACTCTCTCACTGGCAAACCACAATGGCGATGGAGAGGAGGGCTGATTAATGTTGCGAGTCCTTGGGCCAGGAGACGAGCGACATGAAGCTCCTGTTGCCCAGCAACCACTACATCTCCATGCAAGTGTTGCACACTACAAAGGAGGGAAAGAACAGAGGCGTCATTATACCTTTTATTCAAAACATGAGCATGTAACCCTGAGCACGCACAGAGTTCTGGCAGCAGCTCTCCAGGGTGCCAAGCAGGGGGGGTCGCCCAGTCCTACCTGGAGATGCTGTTGGGAATTGCGCCTGGGGTCCTTCTGCATCCAGTGCAGGTGCTTTGCCACAGAGCTATGCCCCCTTGAGACCAAGGCAGCCACCACCGTCCCCAGAAGTGCCTTGCAGAGATGGGTTGACACGTTTGGCCCAGAGAGGATGTTGGCTGAGGGGGGTGCCTCAGAAACTGTCCTGGATGGAGATGTGGGGCTCCCAAGAACCGGCACTTCCTCCACCCGACAGAAGAGTAGGCACTGCCCGCCCCAGGGGCTTTGGTTTGGAAGAGGAGGAGGCAGGGATGCCAGGCCGGGAGGGGAGCGTCACATCCCTTGCCAGCCCTTTGCCCGGCTTATCTGTGAACAAACAGCCTCCTGCTCAGGCCTCCACATCAGCTGCCGCTGTCGCCGCTGCCACCCCCCACCGCAGTTTGCCTTGCAGCCGCTACCATGTGTACGGGCAAATGCTCCCGGCTGGTGGGCCTCTCCTTGGTGGCCATGTCCCTGGCCTGCATCGTGGCCAACCTCCTTCTGATGTTCCCCTATGCCGAGCTGGGCTGGAAGCCTGACCAAATCACCTTGCAAGTGTGGCTGATGGGGGGCCTCATTGGCGGGGGCCTGATGGTGAGTGTGAGGGGGGGCCCAGGGGAACATGTTGCCCTTCCCCCCTGCAGGACCCTTGGGGGCCCTGGGTGCAAAGGGGCCCTCTTCCCCTTCCCTGTGGACTTGCCGCAGCTAGTGGGGGGGGGCTGGGGACAGCAGAGGGTTCACCATCCTCAAAGAGGCCTTTGAGTTGGGGTTGGGAAGAGTCTCCCTTTAAAAGAGGGAGGACAAGGCTGCCCATGGCCACTAGCCACAATTGCTATGATTACGCTCTGCCTCCCTTGTCGGAGGCAGTAGCCTCTGAATACCATTTGCTGGGCGTTGCAGGAAGGCAGCGTGCTAGTACTGTCAGCACCACCATCACTATGCTCAGCTGTTGCTAGTGGGCTTCTCTCCAGGGCATCTGGCTGGTCCCCGAGAGGACAGGGTGTGCTGGACTGGGTGGGCCCCCTCTGGCCTGATCCAGCTACTGCTGCGGCAGGGCTCTTAGGACGTCCTAATGACTCTGAGGGTTGGACGCTGATGTCTCCCGCATCCTGTAGCTTGGCTCACTTCCTTGAGTCACCTGGCCAGGCACAGTCCTGCTGTGCACCCATAATCCTCTACAATGCAGCCTGGAGAAGCGGACCATCATGCCACCGGCCCATAGCAGGATCCCAGACAGCCCCATGACTCAGAGGCCATCTTCCCATGCACAGGGTGAGACGGATGTCCCCAAATAGTTGGGGGTACCATTAGAGAACCCAGGCGTCCGTCAGGCTCCCATCCCAAAGCAGGCTGTTTCCTCAGCCCCCTCCCCGGCCATCTCTTCCTTCCAAGACCCCGCTCTCCACCCAGAGACACAGGAGACCCCCCCATCTTCCAGCACCCCCACCTTCCCCACGTGAAGTCCTCAGCTTCTCTCCCTTTGAACTTTGAGCAAACCTTTCCTGCCTCCCCGTGGAAGATAACAGAGGCCTTATCTGCATGGGAGACAGGTGGTGCTATGGGGGGGGCAGTGAGATGTCCATAAAACAAAGTGACCTCTGCCCCCCTGAAGGGGGAAGTGAGACACATCAAGGGGAAGGGAGGGGGAAGGGCAGGAGCAACAAAGGCTCAGAAATGGACTGCCGGATGGGCCTGATTTGGGGGGGGCATGGTTCTTACATGGGGGGTGTCACATCATCTCTCTTTCCTGGGGATTTCAGAGCAGCCTTCCTTTCCTGCAATACATCAGATGTGCTTGGGACAACCTGAAGACTGAAGGCAAAGATGCTCAGGCCAGAACAGCAGGCCCTAGATCTGACAAGCCCAGGGCCCCCCATGTTGCTGGTCCCCCAACCCTCTTCCCAGCCTCCGATGCAGGAAGCTTGCACTCGGGTCCTGCTTGCGGGCTTCCCCCAGGCACCTGGTTGGCCACTTTGAGAACAGGATGCTGGACTAGATGGGCCACTGGCCTGATCCAGCAGGCTCTTATGTTCTAAGCTCTTCTGCCCCCCCGATTGTTGTTTGTGTCCCAGCAAGTGTGTTGTGGACTCCTGACAACTGCAGCCCAAAGGCCGCTGTTTGCCCCACACCCCACGCCTGCCGCCATGTTGGGGGTCGGCTGGCAACCTTGCGGGGCACAAAGCAGCTCTGACTTTCCCTTGTCTCTGCTTCTCACCAGGTCCTCTGCACCGGGTGCTCTGCAGTGCGGGCTGGAGGAAAAGGCTGCTGCGGATATGGGTGCTGTGGGAACAGATGCCGGGTATGGATGCAGGAGCAGCCCAGCCTTCGCCAACCTGGCGCCCTCCAGCTGTTTTGGACTACAGTTCCCATCAGCCCCAGGGAGCACATCCTACAGCTGTGCTGGCAGGGGCTGATGGGAATTGTAGTCCACAACAGCTGGAGGGTGCTGGGTGGAGCCAGCCCAGGCTGCAGTGGGGCTGTGTTGCTAAAAGGGCCGTGCAGGTATATGAGGTGCAGGGTGGAGTGGGGTGGGGTGAGAGAGTAATATGTTCTAAGAGGACAATGCTTTTCTGCCCTTTAAAACCACAAGAGATCTGGGGGGGATAATTCCTGGCCATTGGACCTAGATATTCCATTCCCTTCTTAAAACATCCAAAACTCTGCTGTTGGGATACAATATGCAAGTTGCTTTGCTGCTTATCTTGGCATATCGCTTTCGGCCCTTATTATTCATATTTTCAGCAGTGGTGTCGTGGCAAATCCAGAAGTGGAGGGTCCCTTTGTTATAATCATGCCATGCCCCCTCACAGCCACGCCCCTCACTTGCTTGCTTGCTCTCCATTGTCATCTCCACACTCCCCAGTCCTTCCTGTGTGTGCCTTCTATCACAACAGCAGACATCCCTAAGAGCCCATCAGTATGAAAGAGGAGTGTGTTAGCTACTGAGAAGAATCCTCTCAGTGGCTCACTTACTGCCTTTCACTCTGATTGGATCCAATATGCAGGAAAGGACAAGGAACCATATTAGAAGACTTCTTGTCAGTGGCTCACACACTCCCCTTTCATGCCAACTGGCTCGTAGGATGCTGGAGACAGAGGGACCCTGCTGGGACCCTGCTCCCAAAAAAGTAATGGGTCTAAGACCGCCCCCCCCAGACCCCAGAAGACTACATTCCTGATTTTCAGATCTGACAAAGGTGGTGTTGGGGGGGACCTGAGTGGAGAGATGTACAGACTTTCCTTCTGCGTGCCCTAATAATAAAAATCTGTTCTTGAATTTCTAAAAAGAGAGGTTCTGGGACTCAGGCCCAGCTGGAAGCCCCTCCCCCTTCCCCCTCCCTTTCCCATTTCAGGTTTCCTGACTCTGCTTTCAGCCGCTCAGTGGTGAGGTCAAGGCAGCCTGCACAGGAACAGAGGCACAGACATTGTTATGACCGCTTGGCATGGCCCACACAGCTGGGTGTAAGTGGCAATGCACAGGCACTCTGTGTGTGCCTAGGAGCACCATCTTCTCTAGGATGTGTCTGCTAGTTGCAGGGCTGAGCTCTGCCATCCAAAACAGCAACAGAAGTGCAGGGAGTCCTGGTTCTAGGTTTGAAGGCGAGCCAGTGTTTCCACCCCTGGTTGATCCAGCACTTACCCAATAGACGAAATAAGAGGTGCTCTCCAATAATAACAACAATAATAATAATAATAATAATAAATAGTGGCTCTGCCAAGAGGGCTCTGAGTTCGAGAAGTCACCACGAGAGGGATGAAGTTGTTGAAGCAGAAGAGGGGGTGGGCAAGCGGGAGGGGTGCTGGGGACCTCCAGCTCTCCTTCCCCCCACCTCATCCTCTCCTGCCCCCACTCTCTGCCCTGCACAGATGCTCCGTTCAGTGTTCTGTTCGGTCTTTGGAGGCCTGGGGGGTTTCTACTGCCTGGTGGTGTCGTCGACAGGCCTGGCCAATGGGCCCATGTGTGAGACAAAAGACGGCTCATGGGGGTCACCCTTCAAGAATCTCAGGTGAGGGGGCAGGGAGGCAACCGACCCACAAGGGCCCCTTCCAAGAAACGGAGCCTGCCTCGATTTCCCCACACGCAGCCCCCTCCAAAATCCCCCTAGCCTCAGCCTGGATTCCCATTGCCCCAGCCCCCCTCAACGCAGGGACAAAGGAGGCAGCCTATACCAAGTCAGACCATCTAGCTCAGTACTGCTGACACGGACTGGAAGCAGCTCCCAGGGGTTCAGGACGGGGCCTCTGCCTCAGCCTTTGCTGGCAATGCCTGGGGGATTTCTGCACCTGCCACTGAGCCACAGCCTTCCCCCCCCCCAGTATCAGGCCCAACCCCCCCAACCTCAACCCCCCCACCCCACCTGTTCCTGCTGGCTCAGCTCCCAGAGTAAGAGGTGCTGGTGCTTAACCCAACAGGCAAGGCACTCCCTCCCCCTCCCTCTGCCCTAGACGCTCAGCTGGGCGGCCCTCAGCCTTTGCCAGCCGCTGCCCTCCAGATGTTTTCGACTACACTTCCCATCAGCCCCAGCAGCACACTGCCCTGCCAGGTGAGGTGATGGGAGTTGTAGTCCAAAACATCGGGAGGGAGGAGACTTGGGGTTGGCTGAATAAATCCAGAGCTTGGCAGTCACTTTTTTGAACTACAACTCCCATCAGCCCAATCCAGTGGTCATGCTAGCTGGGGCTGATGGGAGTTGTAGTTCAAAAAAAGTAATTTTTCCAAGCTCTGAATAAACCCCCAACCTGTCAGGGCTGGGGTTTTTTGGGGGGGGGCGTTCAGGGCACCGCCCGGTCTCTGCCCCACTGACACGCCTCTTGCCTCCCCTGGCAACACCCACAGCGAGAACTACCTGGGCAACCGGGCCCTGTGGGAGGAGTGCGTGAAGCCCCCCAACGTGGTCCTCTGGAACGTCGTCCTCTTCTCCATCCAGCTGGGCCTGGGCCTCCTGGAGCTGGTGCTGTGCAGCGTGCAGGTGGTGAACGGCCTCCTGGGCACCGTCTGCGGGGACTGCCGCCGAGCAGAAGACCGCGCGGTAAGGGGGCTGGCGGGGAAAGGCTGGGGCTGGAGGAGCACGGCGGCTGCACCTGGCGGGCCAGTCAAGGGGGCCGAGGGCGAGGCACGCCGAGGGGAGCAACACTGCCTCTCTTGCCCTTCTCTCCCGGGGGAAGGTTGCCCTCCCGGCCACGGAGGGGCCTTCCCTCTCCTCTCTCAGGGCACCCGCAGGGCCAGTCCGCAGGCTGTTGCTGAGCGCCCCCCCCCGCAGCCATTCCGTGACGTCACAGCAGCTCAGCCTGCGTCCCCTGGGCACCTCGGAAGAAGCCCTTTGTGCTCCTGGGCTACATATAGGGTCAAGCTGGCGGTCGCTTACTCTCCCCCTCTTTGCTTTCCTGGTAGGGCGAAGGCCTGTGAGGCCCCCCCCCCCGGACCACCTCCCCACAGTGTGCACACTCCTTCCAAGCCCCCCAGAGCCATCCCAAAAGCCAAGCCACGCTCTCCTGTCTTTCTTGGCTACAATCTGCAAAGTGCATTGTTTATTGGAAGATGCAGGAATAAACATCCCTCTCCACTGCAGAGTCTGCTCCTGAAGGTTTGTGTGCAGAGAGGACGGGGGTGGGTAGGTGGGGGGCTTTTGAGAGGCGCGGCGGCCGCGGCTGGGGGGCACCCTGGAGGTGGGGATCTGAATCTGCCCCCAAGGGAAGGAAGGGAGGAGGGGCTACTAGGGGAGAGGAGCCTCACACTCGGGTGGGGTGGGGTGGGGGCATCTGTGATAACACACGCACAGGGGGGAGGGGGGCACGGGTCTTAGAGCGGTACTTAGGAACATCCAAAGGGAGGGCCTTGTTGGCGTCAGCCCAAAGGCCCATCCTGCCCCCAAAGGCAGCGGCCTCTGGGAAGTTCACAAGCAGGGCATGAAGACAATAGCCCCCTCTGCTTGTGATGCCCAGCAGCAGGTATTTGGGGGTAGACTGCCTCAGAATGTGGGGGTTCCGTTTGGCTACAAGGGCCGACGGACACTTGCAGGCCTGTCCTTGGCATTTCCAAATCCTGAAGTTGTAAGGAGGGGAGACCCCTGAGGGGTGCAGAGTGTAGAGGTGACAATGGCTGCTTAGGTGAAAGGCTGGGCAGTGCATAAAAAGGCATTCCGCAGATGCTCAGAGGCACTCTGTTTTTAATATACAACCCAGTGAACCCTGGTAAGCAGTGATGAGATGGAAGCACTCTGCATGTGCTCAGAAGTAATCTCATCTTTGTCATTAATGTATTCTGGGACAAACCCTTTGCACTGACTGAGCAGGGTTCAGTAGGAGAGTGATGTAGGAAGACAAAAGTGTGTCTCATATTTGAGGTGGGGTCGGTTGCTGCTGGTGGAACAGAGAGGAGGGGGTGGGAAGAAGAGCTTGAGGTCTCTGCGGAGCCCCCTGGTGGCTGGGGGAGGGGGCCCTTTGCTTGAAGGATCCTCCTGGCTGTGTTGCTGGCAGGTCTCCAGCTGACTCAGGGCAGGAGGGAGAGGAGGGGGGCGGGTCTCACCCACTGAATTTCCCAGGGGCTGGGGGGCTGAGGGGGAAGGGGGTCTCCATCCCTCCTTGGGATCTCAGTGGTTGCAGCAGTAGAAGCGGACGTCATTGAGGGCGGTGTCGTCCCTCAGGGCCCCACGCACGGGTTCCTGCTTGGTCTGGATGCCACACAGCACTCTCTTGCAGGAGGGGCTCCACCCTCCATACTCCCCCCAGCTCAAGCCGTTTCCCTCCAGAGTCGCCCCGCCTGAACAAGCAAAGCGGACGTTGGTGGCACCCATGACGTCCTGAATGCCAGGCCGGTTCTGCTCCACTCGCAGGGAGAATCTCACCAGGTACGTGCCCTCAGGGCACCAGATGGGCTGTAGCCAGTGCCCCCACCTGGAGGAAGAGAGACAGAGGAGGGAGGCAGTAAGAGGCAGGCCATCGCCCAGGACACTGCTCCACAATTAAGCAGTGTGTATACCCAGCCCCACCGCCTGAACCTAAACCTACCGTCTTCCCCCTATACCAGTGGGGGGGAGCCTCTGACCCATGGGGCCTATCAGGCCCTCCAGGCTTCCCCATTTGGCCAGTGAGGCTATTTCGGTCAAGCAATGCCCACCTGCCCTCCTCCCAATATCATCTATTAACATCATTTGTGGGGCAGGCAAAAACCTGGATCACAGCTCCTTGTCCTCGGTGCTTTACAGGCTGAGCCTGTTAGTTACCAGGTTGTATCCGCACCTGGAACCTATCGTTGTTGAGGCACAACTTTTCTGCTTTTAAAAAAGTATTTTTATTATTCACTCAGAATTGTTTCCTGCAAGCAAGAATCTTTTAAATAAAAGCAAAATAGCCCTATAAAGCTCCTATAGGACTTTGTCTGTCCATTCTGGTTATAACTGCATGTTGTTGAATGCACAAACAAATCTGGTCTTGAAAAACACAGGAAGACTTTGCAGAAAAACACCAGATTGTAACAACTTAGCATGAATGCTGTCTGGATTCTCTATAAAATGTCCGTGCAAAGCAAAGGACTCACGGGCCACTCTGCGATTCCACGATGTGGGCTTCGCGTTTGTCACCGTGGCCGCCACGTGTGCAAAACAGCCGGATTCCGTTCAGCGCCGTGTCGTCTTTCATTTCCCCCTGATAGGACTCCACCTTGGGCAGCGAGAAAGAAGAGTGTGGGGAGGGGGCCAGATGATGCATGGATCCTTCTCCCCACCCCCAGGTAATCGGCATGTGGGGGGAGGAAGCCTCCAGGTCACCCACCCGCCTTCCAGATCTGTGGCAGTTTCTTGTTAAAAGAGTCTGAGAGGAGTCAGGCCTCAAGACTGCCTGAAAGCCACGTCCGGAACTCCCACCTCCCTCATCATCATCATCATCATGCCAGGAGTGTGGGGTTTACTGTGCTGACAGCAGCCCTCAGGCACCCAAAGTGGCTTCATCGCACAGTCTAAAGCATCGGAGATCAGGATAGTCATTCCTTTTTGGCCATTTGATCACCTGTGGAGCTGGACTGGCCCTGGTTACGTGGTGGAGGGCAGGTTGGAAGGAAAGGCACTCTGTACAGGCTCAGGGGCACCGCCTTATTTTCATTCCTTCATGTGTTCCTGAGCTTAGCATGTCTGGGTCAGGACTAGCCCATTCTGAATTCGGCAGGAGAGAGACTCAGAGGGCCTCAAGATGACCCCTCTGCCCCCCTGATGGTCCTTTAGAGCCCCTCAATTGTCACCAGCCTCAGGAGAGGCAGGCCAGGCACAAGGGAGATTTTTTGGGGGAAGCGGTGTTACCTTGAGGCTGAATCCTGTGGCATAAGTATCTTCTGGGCACATCTCCTGCCAGCCCCAGGACCCCCAGGTGCCTCCGTTGGATACCCCAATGACAGCCTCGTGTTCCAGGACCCCTTTGGGCTCCGCCATGACTCCAGCAAGTAAAAGCACCACTAGGGCTGCCAGCCCTCTGCACCCCACAAGCCACATCATGCCAGAGAGTGCACGATAAATGGGCGCCGGGCTTTTATTCCCTTGGCTGGGAAACGTGATCCTTCTCACTGCACGGAGATTGGCTTCCTTGAGGGGGTGGGGGTGAAGGGCTCAGGGTGAGTGGCGCCTCCCGGCAGCTGATCCCAGGCACCCACAGGTGCTGCCGCAGCAGAAGGGCCGGTCTGTCCAGTTGGGATTAGCCTGGAACAAAAGGGGAGCAAGAAACCAGAGCCCGGGCCCTGCTCTGCCCCCCAGGAAGGACGCCACCTCCAAAGGGCACACTGGCATCAAAGCGAATCTGGGCCTTCCTCCTCCTCCAAACACGCACAGACCTCTCTTTATTTGGCATTGAATCCCATCTTTATCCTCCAAGGAGCTCCAAGGAGCCAACACGTGTTCTCCCCTGCTCCATTTAATCCTCACAACAACAACAACCCTGTGTGGTTGGTGGGGTCAAGAGATTGTAACTGGCCCTAGCACTTAATGGCGGAGTGAGGACTTGTCTTAGTCTCATATTTATTTATTTGTTTACTATATTTATATCCCATCCTTCCAGCAGGAGCCCAGGGCGGCAAAAAAAGCATTGAAAACACTTTCAAACATCATAAAAACAGACTTTAAAATATATTAAAACAAAACATCTTTACAAACATTTTATAAAAAGCTTTAAAAACATATTTAAAAGCAATTCCAGGACAGAGGCAGACTGGGATAAGGTCTCAAAAGGCTTGTTGAAAGAGGACGGTCTTCAATAGGCGCAGAAAATATAACAGAGATGGTGCCTGTCTAATATTCAAGGGGAGGGAATTCCACAGGGTAGGTGCAGCCACACTAAAGGTCCATTTTCTATGTTGTGTAGAATGGACCTCCTGATAAGAAGGTATCTGCAGGAGGCCCACACCTGCAGAGTGCAGTGATTGACTGGCTATATAAGGGACAAGACGGTCTTTCAGGTATCCTGGTCCCAAGCTGTCTAGGGCTTTGTACACCAAAACTAGAACCTTGAACTAGTAACTGCACTGGTTCTGTGCTGAGCTGGATTGGGGGTGGGGGTGGGGGTAGGGGTGGGTTCTTCTCCCTATGGCTGCTTCACAGGCTTCCAGGTTCTAGCATGGAAAAGGGACTTCAACGCTGACTAAACCTTTTAGTACAGACTTCTCCAGCCTGGTGCCCTCAGTGCTGGCTGGGGTTGATGGGAGTTGTGGACCAAAACTTATGAAGGGCACCAGGTTGGGGAAGGCTGTTTGAATGCATGCTCCAGGGATAAAAATCCACCGCTATGACCGTGAGTCCCTTGCTTGCCAATCATCGCAATGCTTTTCTGCTCATTCGCTGAAACACCAGAAGGTGGGAGGGACCCCATTCACCACATCTGGAACAAATGGGCCGGGGGAGATGCCTGCCCATCTTCCTCCTTGCTGCAAAGGTGAAGTGCATAGAGCTGAAGGAGGAAGGTGGAAGAGTGGCACTCTTTCCCACTTCCTCTTCCAGCTCTACATGCTTTCAAGGTGCAGAATAATTCTGCTGGAGCTGACTTTGGGTCAGATCCTGTAGAAAAGCAAAATCTATGTACCCATGCACCCATGGCACTCACTCAAAAATCCAAATGTGCCCACACCTAAAAAGGTTGGTGACCTCTGCATGGCCCTTCCATCTCTGATTCTACAGTGTGGTGACTGCCACCAGCTTAGATGGCCTTAAAAAGAGGATTAGATCCATGCAGGATAAGGCTATCAACGGCTACTAGCCATGGGGGCTGTGTATTTAGTTACCTCCAGTATGAGAGCCAGTGTGCTGCTGAAGACCAGTTGCTGGGAATCACAAGTGGAAGGAGTGCTGTTGTGCTGAGCTCTGCTTGTGGGCTTCCCTTTGAGGCATCTGTGCCCAACAGGATGCTGAACTATGTGGGCCTTTGGGCTGTCCCAGCAACAGCCGAGCTCTTTTTAATGGGCTTCCTATCAATTAAAGGAAGGGCAAGAGGGAGCTCAACAGTTAACGGGTCAGGGAGCCCAGGAGATTGCTTAGGGTGTACTAGGCACCGGTCTTTTAGTGTTGCAGCTCCAGCCCTCTGGAACCGGCTACCAGCTGAAATTAGACAGGCGACTTATGTCTTGATGTTTAGGCACCTACTGAAGGCATTTTTTGTTTAAGAAGGCTTTCCTTGAAATGTGACCCAGTCATTTTATGGAATAGTAATTCTACATGAGTAGGAATGAGTTTATGGTTTTGTGATTAGAGTTTGTATGTTATTGTGTTTTGTTTTACACTGTTTTGATGGCCTCAGGCTGTGAAGCAGTTTATGAATTTGTAAAATGAATGGAATGAAATAGCAGCAGTGGAAAAGGCCTCTCTCTGTCCTCCTCCAATACTCGGCTAGGCAGAGAAACTGTTGGCAAGAGCTGGGCGATGCCAGCTGGCAACTGTATGAGCACCCCTACGAGACATGGCTTGGACCCCAAGGAAGGGGCACACTACAGGCATAAAATGCAGCGAGGCTGTTTTGTCTGGCAGTGTTTCGATTGGATTTTGCAGCTCCTGGTGGTGTCTGCAGCTGCCTGCTGTCTGTGCCCGGTTTCCCCTCTCCTCTGCCCACCCCAGCTCCTATTGGCAGAGCTTTCATCTCTCCAACTTCACCACCCCCTAGAAATCATCTCCTTATTTCTCCTGGTGTTAGCACTTTAAATAATCAAAGGGAGTGAGATCTCTCTCTCCTCCCCGCTTCTTTTTTAATTAATTAATTTATTTATACCCCACCTTTCCTCCAAGGAGCTCAAGGTGGCGCATATGATGCTCCTCCCTCTCCATTTTATCCCCACAACAACCTTGTGAGGTAGGTTAGGCTGAGAGACTGTGACTGGCCCAAGATCACCCAGCAAGCTTCATGGCTGAGTCAGGATTTGAACCCTGGTCTTGCAGGTCCTAGTCCAACACTCTAATCGCTATGTCACGGTGTCCATTACAGAGACTGATGGGCAGAGACAAACCCACATCTTCCCCCCCACACACCAGCCTCTTGTTGCAAAATGAGTAAACCCCATTGAATTCAGTGTGGCTTACTTCTGAGGAGACATGGGTAGGACTGTGGTAGGCTGGCGGTGGGAGGGAGGGAAACGGGATGCTCCACCGTGATACACCCACACACATCCACTGACTTCAGGGATGTGGGACCAGCCCTAGGAAACATTTCTACTGTATACACCTGGCAGTCGCCACTCAGGGTAGGAACTCACTCCCTGTCCTGCTGGTTGCAGTGCGTCTCCGCCTCTCTCTTCTGAAAATGGGGCCACACAAGAATGCTAGTCAAACCCGCCCCCTTTTACTGTAAAACCTGGTGGGAGCAGCTGGAGTGCACTTTTTTTTTAAAAAAAAATCAGCTTTGAAGAGATTTCGCAACTGATCAACCCTTTTCCCCTCCAGGGGCTAATGGAAACGCTTTGTTCTGGCAACTAGTGTGTTTACAGCCTCAAACAGTTTTAAAGTTGGAGTGAAGCTGGTTTTGTTTATATCGAACATCACAACACATCTTCTTGCCACATATCCATTCCCCACCTACTTGCCCCTCATGGGGCCAGCTGAGGCAAATCACTCCCCCAGGCTGCTTGACACAACTGGGCCAGCAGGGAAAAACAAGCACATTTTAAAGCTGCTCCTTTCCTGCAGGACTCAGTCTTTGCTGCTTAAATCCCTGGCCTGGGCGTGGGTGAAAATTCCCCACCTTTGTTCAGTTCTTCTGCACGCTGAGTAAATAGCCTGCATTTTTTACCTTATCAAATGTTTAATCCCCAAAGCAGCCTGGTTTCATTTGTAGCTCAGTTTCATTCCCTCCCTCTCATGCTAGTCCAGCGGGGAGCCCTCCTCCGTATGTCAGGAAGGGGCTTTTCCATGTTAAACCAGGGGAGGTGATGCAGCGCCCAGAAACCCCTTGGGAAAGCTCCCAAGTGCTGCTTATGCAAATCCTGCAGAGTCAGTGTGCACATGGGGAGTGCACCACAGCCCAGGCCACCTCCCCTGGCTTTCACCGGGTGGCCTCCAGATGTTTCAGACTACATCTCCCACCAGTCCAGCCAGAACGGCCATGCTGTTGACCAAAACATCTGGCGGGCACTAGGTTAAGGGAAGCCTGGACCAGGAGAGGACTTTCTGCAGGCCTGTGCTAAGAGCCCTGCCAAGGAGGTGGGCAAACCGAGGAGGAGATTCAACAAACCAGTGACAATTTTTTTAAAGCATACATTAGTTTCATAAAAGAAAATACAAACATCATCATACATCACTTTTATGTTAACAAGAAAAGAAGAAAAATTGTTTAGAGATGAATAAACAAATCAAGAACAAAACAAGAAAAATTATAGTTATTCCATAGTGCCATTTATATATGGTTTATATACAGTTACAGTGTTGAGTTTAACTCAAGTCTTTTATGAAAGGATGACTTGTCCAATATTTATATATATTTTGTTTTATTAAGCCAATAAGAAAAAATCTGAACCAAGGTTTTAACACGTTGTTTTGTTTGTCTAAAGTTCCATCTGATCATTGTTGGGTTTTTTGGAATATGATCTCTCATACTTAAGAAATGGAAATGGGCTGCCTTCAAGTCGCTCCCGACTTATGGCGACCCTATGAATAGGGTGTTCATGGTAAGCGGTATTCTGAGGGGGTTCACCATTGCCTCCCTCTGAGGCTGAGAGGCAGTGAGTGGCCCAAGAGGTCACCCAGTGAGCTTCGTGGCTGTGTGGGGATTCGAACCCTGGGCTCCCAGGTTGTAGTCCAACACCTTAACCACTACACCACACTGGCTCTCCATACTTAATCCTGTGCTAAATTGCCTGTTCCCATTGCTTTATGAATGGAGCTTGTCATTTTTCCCTTGTTGGGAGCTGCGGAGCAGGAATCTTTGCAAGAATCTCCTTGTGCCGCCCCTGCACCGGCTTAAATGAAAACTGTGGCTTCAAAGAAAAAACGGAGGAATCAGGTGGGCGCTCCTTTGAAGTTTGAATCACCTGACATCATGTGGCATCAGGGGAGTGGCAGGGGTGTGGGACCACTACCTGTCCAATGCAGTTTCCCACACTGGCTTTAAGGCGTAGAAAGTCAAAAACAGGGATACATAATCCCCTGCTGAATTAGTTATTCATCCTGCTAAAGCCTATGATTTGTAAATGGGTCAGTAATTCTTAATATCCCACTTGCTCTCCGTTCCTTCTGCTCTTGTCTGTCTACAGGAAAGAGTTCAGCTTGCCATCTCAGCTGAGAGGATGTTGCCAGTCATATGCACAGGACATGCATGGCTTTTGGCAATCAAATCAATGCAATCCCAAAAGCAATTGTAAAAGTTTGGCCCTCAGGAGAGGAGCCCATCCTTCAAATCTGTATCTTATCCAGCTAGCGAATAAGTGAATGCCCCCACCCGTCTTCACAAAAGAAGAGCCCATTACCTTGACCATAGGACTCAAGGTATGGAGACCAAGCAAGGACACCTGCATGACCGAATCAATCCTGCATTCTTGTTTAAGGCTTTTGTCCAGAAAGGTATACAAACTGGACTCCAAGAGCCATTCTCGATCCTGGGGTTCTGGGTCCTGGTTGCTCAGGCCTGGAATCGCCTCCTGAATCACTTAGCCAGACAGACAGACCCCAGTGAAGGGTCTGACTCTCCCCTGCTTTCCCTTCCCTCTCTCTGGACCCCTCCCTGCTGAAACAGAGGTCCCCGCTTGCTGAAGCTGCTTCAAGGGCCCTTGTCAGGGCTCCACTGCTTCCCCCTGGACCTTTGCTAGCCAAAGCAGAGATCCAAGAAGCAGGACCGGAGCCAGGCATGACAGGGCCCTGCACTTGCCACCTACCTCTCCCGCTGCAGTAAATGCTGGCCACGCTGTGTGCACATGCTTGCCTTCAACCAAGATGGCAGTGAAGGCATCAGCCCCATAGGGAAGCATCAGCCGCCATCTTGGTTGATGGCAGGCATGTGCACACAGCACAGCCAGCATTCACCACAATGGAAGAGGTGGGTGGGGTGTGCTGTCAGGCATCGTGGGCCTGTGTGGTTGTAGGGGGGGGCTGGGAGCTCCTTCTCTGTGATCTGTGGCAGGGTTGGGAGCTGCCGCTGCCGCGGATCGCGGAACAGGCGCTACCCATCCACCCAAAGGAGGCGCCCTTCAGAGGCCCTTGGCCAGGGCCCGACCTGGCCACCCTCTGGTGCCGGCCCTCCCAAGAAGCCACTTCAGGGCCTGCCTGCTGCATCTGCTCTTTCCCCGCCTGACCCAGGAGTTTCAATGTGCCCCAATTCTACTTCCAGATTGCCCACCAGGGCTGGGAAAAATCTATCTTGCCCTCTGTCCTGTCTTCTGGAGGTTGTTTCCCTACAAATTGTCATCTCCACATCTGCTCCCTTTGCCTGCCCAGATCAGAGGCCGATCTCTGGCCCTCCCTGCCCAGCTGAGCATGACTAAGGTCTAGTCTGCAAAGTCCAGACTAGAGAGCCCAGAGAGAGAGAGAGAGAGAGAGCAGGCTAGTGCACCTTCCTCAGTTGTGCTGAACTCAACCACCCTCCATCTACTTATGCCTTGTGTGCATGCTCCTTTGTGTGTGTGTGTGAGAGAGAGATTTGTTAGGAGTAGGGTTTTTTTTGCTGATTCCCTTACATGTACTGTTACTGAGCCATCCCCCAGTGAGGTGTTAAATGTGTATATGTTGATTCCGTGTGTGTATGCTCAATATTCCCATGTTTAAGGTCCCTGTGTAAGCTACTGGGTAAATCTGCCAAGATGCGCTATGGCCAGTGTCTAAAGATCCTAATTCATATGTGAATGTGAAACACATGTCTACAGAAGAGTCTTGCTAACGGTTGAGGCCCCTGAATTTTGTGGAAGCAAAAATGTTGCAGGCAGCTAACACCGCCTCTCCTGTTATCTGGCTCTCCGCATCTTGGATTCTGGGCCTGGTGCTGATTCTGCTTTGCTGCACGCCAGCCCTTCAAACTCTCTCTCACTCTGTACCTTTGTAAGCCACACAGATGCCAACAACAGCTTTTGGGGTGGGTTAGGTTTCTTACTGTTATGGTTTTAAATTTTAACGTTTTAATGTATTGTTTTATCTTGTACGTCACCCAGAGTGGCTGGACAACCAGCCAGATGGGCGACTAATACATTTAATAAATAAATTAATAATAATAATAACAACATCCAGTGCGTGCGGGCAGGTAACCTTAATGCCTGGACTTAAAAAGGTCCCACAACAGCCTCCCTTTAAGCAGCTGTGCAGACTACTTCAGTTGCAAAGCCCACAATTAACATTCCTCTTCCCCTCTGCCCCCTCCCCATCATGCCAATCCATGCTTTAACAACTGCTTCTGCATTCCTGATACAAGAAACAAAAGACAAAACAAAAAGGAAGGGAGGAAGGTGGAGTTTTACCCTTCAAACTCCCTTCAATCATAGCTTCACCTCTGTGACTGCAGGAATAAAATGGGCTTTCCTTCTCCTGCCCTGACTTGGGAACAGGCACAGTTCTGCTGCAGGAAAGGAGAATATGTTTTCGAAGTAAAAATCATAAAACGAGCATCTCTGTAACCATGTACAGGCCCAGCCACCCTGCCCAGCCCCCAGACTGTACAATGTTTTTGAAAAGTCAGAAGAAAAAAAGGGTGATGCTGTGGTGGCCACTGTCAGCCCTGGGGTGGTGGAGTGTGCGGGGGGGGCAGGATGCCCCCCACCCAGCCTAAGTGCTGATGCAGGGCGTGTTTGCTGCTGTCCCCACTCTCTGGGTGGTCATTTGAGGGCCCTGGTCCTCTACCTGAAGGTCCAGCCCTTGCTGCACCCCAGAGGACAACCCCCAGGCTGGTCTCTGGCCCCTTTGATCCCCTCCACCTGACTCCCTGGCAGGGTCCCCTAAGTGACACTACTCGAGAGGAGCTGCTCCAGGGAAGGAGCTGTCTCATTTCCTCAGGATCTGGCCACCAGGTGTCAGGGGAAACTGGCCCTGAGCTGCTTGCCTGGAGAAGAGAAGACTGAGGGGAGAGATGATAGCACTCTTCAAGCACATGAAAGGTTGTCACATAGAGGAGGGCTGGGATCTCTTCTTGATTGTCCCAGAGTGCAGGACACAGAATAATGTGCTCAAGTTGCAGGAAACCAGACTTCAACTGAATATCAGGAAAACTTCCTAACTGTTAGAGCCATACGACAATGGAACCAATGACCTAGAGAGGTAGTGGGCTCTCCGACACTGGAGGCCTTCAAGAGGCAGCTGGACAGCCATCTGTCCGGAATGCTTTGATTTGGATTCCTGCATTGCGCAGGGGGTTGGACTTGATGGCCTTATAGGCCCCTTCCAACTCTACTATTCTATGATTCTATGCCTCTGCCATCCCATCCACCACCTTGGTCTGTGGCCTGCCGCCTTCTCAATCCCCGCTGGGGCTGTTTGCTTTCCGCTGGGGCAAAGGTCTCTCCAGGGTGTCAATGATTAATCTGCCCCACAGTCTTCCTGTTTGCAACATAACCCCCAAGGGAATGGGGGTTGCTTCTCCAGGCACGTGGGTGGGGGGCACGCACACCAAATAATGGGATTCAGGAGAACGCGCGAGCTGGCCTCTCCTGAGACCTTTCCATCCCACCCAAGTGACTTCTGCCAAAATGAGCCATGGGGAGGCGGGCGAGAGATGCAGCCATTCAAAGCACCACCCACAGAGCACCTCGTTTTGAGTCCCCCCTTCGTCCCCAGGCGGCTGTGCCAGTTTGGGAGGTGAGGGGTTCAAGGCTTTGGCGTCGCTTGTGGTCACACTGGCAGCCCTTCCCTCCAACCCTGAAAACTGAGGTGCTGGTTGCATTACCCAGCACAGAAGCACAAGGAGCCTGCACAGGCGCTTTGCAAAGGCCAGAGTGTCCCTTTCGGCTCCAGGGTGTGGCAGTCAAAGCGTTCTTGCAGAGGTCAGAGGCACTCCCTTTGTTGCAGGGATGCTGGACGCTCCAGGAGGAGAGCCCGACTCTAGAGAGAGGGGCTGGGGCAGAGCGCCCCCGCAACTCTTTCTACACGCCAAGGCAGCCTCCACCCTCCCTGCCTCCCTCCGTCCCTGCCTGATAAGCAGGGCCTTATCTCCCCAGGTCAGAGAGCAAAGGGAGCTGGGGGTGGGATGGGCCTAGCTAGCGGCAGGCAGAAACAGCAGGTGCCGGGCATGGGTGCCACTGCTTGGGCGCACCCACGCCTCTGCCGCCTGATCCTCCCCGTGGGGGTCTTCCTCCTGCTCCTCTGTTTCTCCAGCCTGCGCCTCCGTAAGTCAAGGGGCGGCGGGCGAGCGTCTACGTGTGCATGTCCGTGTGCCGGTCCTCAAGTCAAGGTAGAGCCGCTTCTCCTCTCCACTCAGCCACCCAACTCAGTCTGCACCCTAAAGGAACCTGCAAAGGTCCCCCTCCCCCCCAGAGGTGGAGCCCCATCTTGGAAGGGGCGAGGGACCAGGGTCACCCAGGGAGGGGAGGGGGCTGTGACCCCCGTGTTGCTCCAGTAGGCAAGGGTACCTTTCAGGAGGACCTGTGCAACTTGCCCAATCCTTTCGCAGCAGCAGTTTGTCTGAAGGGTCCTGGGCATGGTCTGAGTGAGGGCATTGCAGGGTTGAGCTCCTTCTAGTCGGTGCCTGGATGGGAGACTGCCTGGAGAAACTCCCCCCCCCATATTGCTTTCAGTTCTAGTTTGGAGAAGAGGTGATGTGTAAATGCAATAAATAGGGCTGCTGGCCCTAGGATACTGCATTTCATATTATCTGGAATCAAGAGCTGCCGAAACTGCCCTTCTGGGGCCCAGGTGGAAAGTGGAATGACTTGATCAGCCTGCCCTTGGCCAGCCAGATGTTTTGGACTACAGCTGCCATCAGCCCCGGCCAAGGTTGGCAAAAAACTGACCCAAAAATGCATTTGCTCTGATGTGTATGTGTGTGAGAGAGAGGGAATTGGTCTCTGGGCATTTCTCTATTTGGGTCTTTCAGCCTGGCCCATCCTAAACATATTAGATAGTGGCGGCAGCAGCAACAGCCTCCCATAAGTTTACCTGGCCTGGAGGCGCTTCCCATTTCCCACATGTCCCTTGAATGTGACTGCGGCCTTCCCTCCCCCTCAAGACCCACCACCTCCATTGTGTCATCTCCACCTGCATTGTGCTTCCTCTGCCTTTGCCTTTCTGTGGCAGTGGGCGCATCACTGCTTTCTGCGCAAGAATGCACCTGCATCTTCATGGCTATGGCTGAAGGTGCTTCTGTGTGGATGCGCGTGTTAGTTATTTGTTCAATTAAAACACTGATAGAAGCAGAGATTTTCATAAATGAAATCACTTTAAATAAATGATAACAATATACCCACCATCCTTTATCAAAACTGGATTCACAAACTGATGTTTATAGGTGTGTCTTTTGGGGTAGAGGGCCTGCTTTCCTGCAGGCTGATGTGGATGCATCAGCCGCATGAAAGCATGGAAATGGGGTGGCAGGGGGAGGGGGGGAGAAGAGGTACCTGCCTGCCTGCCTGCCTGGCATCCATCTGAGCTTGGTCCTGGCTGTAGGCTTGTGGGTCAGGCAGAGGCAGTGTGGGACTTTTGCTTGGCCTTGGTCGTGGTTGAATGGACCCACGGGAGGGAGCCTGGGGCTGGCCCCTGGCCCACATATAAGTCCTCACCCTTTATGCCATGGGGCAGACCACAGGAGGGAGGATCTGGAGGCTTTTGGAAATCACTCCCCCTCCCCTGAAGCACAGATGGCTGCACAACATGATTTGTTTATTTGTTTATTTATTTTATTAAATTTATATCCCGCCCTTCCTCCCAGTAGGAGCCCAGGGCGGCAAACAAAAGCACTATAACTAAAACATCATAAAAACAGACTTTAAAATATATTAAAAACATCCTTAAAAACATATTAAAACAAAACATCTTCAAAAACATTTTTTAAAAAAGCTTTAAAAACATCTTTTAAAAAAAAGGTTTAAAAATATCTTAAAAAGCAGTTCCAGCACAGATGCAGACTGGGATAAGGTCTCAACTTAAAAGGCTTGTTGAAAGAGGAAGGTCTTCAATAGGAGCTGAAAAGATAACAGAGATGGTGCCTGCCTAATATTCAAAGGGAGGGAATTCCACAGGGTAGGTGCTGTCACACTAAAGGTTTGCTTGCATTGTTGTGCAGAACAAACCTCCTGATCAGATGGTATCTGCAGGAGGCCCTCACCTGGAGAGCGCAGTGATCGACTGGGTATATAAGGGGTAAGACGGTGTTTCAGGTATCCTGGTCCCAAGCTGTAAAGGGGTTTGTACACCAAGACTAGAACCTTGAACTTGGCCCGGTAGCAAATGGGCAGCCAGTGCAATTCTTTCAGCAGAGGGGTGACATGTTGGCGATAACCTGCCCCAGTGAGCAGTCTTGCCGCCACCTTTTGCACCAGCTGCAGCTTCCAGACCAACCTCAAGGGCAGCCCCACATAGAACGCATTACAGTAATCCAGCCTAGAGATTACCAGTGCATGGTCAACAGTGGTGAGGCTATCCCGGTCCAGAAATGGCTGCAGCTGTCTTACCAGCCAAAGCTGGTAAAAGGCACTCCTAGCCACGGAGGTCACCTGGGCCTCTAGCGACAAAGATGGATCCAGGAGCACCACCAGACTACGGACCTGCTCTTTCAGAGGGAGTACGACCCCATCCAAAGCAGGCAACTGACCAATTATCTGAACTCGGGAACCACCAACCCACAGTGCCTCCGTCTTGCTCATCTAGCCCACCACAGAGTCCAGGCAGAGGTCCATGGCGTCTCTCCATTTAGATGTTACGGAGAAATAGAGCTGGGTATTGTCAGTGTATTGCTGACACCTCTCCCCAAATCTCCTGATGACCGCTCCCAAGGGTTTCATACAGATATTAAACAACATGTGGGACAAGATGGTACCCTGTGGCACCCCACAGCACAAATGCCAGGGGGCCAAAATACAATTGCCCAATGCTATTATCTGAAAATGACCTTGGAGTTAGGATCGGAACCACTGTAAAACAGTGCCTCCAATACCCATCTCACCAAGTCGGCCCAGAAGGATACCATGGTCAATGGTATCAAAAGCCGCTGAGGGATCAGGTAAGAGTAACAGGGTCACACTCCCCCTGTCCTCCTTCTGATAAAAGTCATCCATCATGGTGACCGAGGTCGATTCAGTCCCATAACCAGGCCTGAACCCAGACTGAAATGGGTCAAGATAATCTGTTTCATCCAAGAGTACCTGCAATTGCTCTCTCAATCACCTTCCCTAAGAAGGGGGTATTTGCTACCGGGTGGTAGCTGTCGCAGACCAATGGGTCAAGGGTGGGCTTTTTTAGGAGCTGTCAGATCACTGTCTCTTTCAGGGTGGTTGGATTGCTCCACAGACTGATGGTTCTGCGTGTGTCTGCCTTCTTTTGCAACATGCCACTGACGCAATGATAGTGCACTTGTGGTGGGTTTGTATTGGAGCATCCACGCATCATTCCGCTTTATTCATTGTTCTGTAATGCTTCCGCAACGTTACCCCGTTACTGCCGCCTGGAGGGCTGTTGCACTAGAGCACGACCCAAGCAGGACAACACCCACCCACCGGCCCTCAGAACGTTTGTGGTATGAAACGTACATGATTTCAGCAGAAAGTTATGGGACATGTGCCAAAGGTTTCAGGAGAAATGGCCTGAAACCTTTGCAGTATTGAAAGTGGGATCATATCTAACTGCCTTGATACCATCATGAGCACAAATCATCACGAATGTGCAATGAAAAGGATGTCTGGAGGGACCCAAAGCTTCCACTGCCTGGTTCAAAGGAACCTGTTAGAGGCCTCTGGAGATATTTAAGTCACTCTTGTTTTAACTGGGGCACTTCCAGACATGGAGGCTCAATATTGCAAATGGGCCATTGTCACATACTGCAAATGGATAATTGGCAACAGTTTTTTTAAAAAAAATTATCAGATTTTTTTCCTAGGAAATGGTAAATCCAGATTACATGGGGTATGTGGGTGGGCTGGCATTTTTATGCTGACATTGTTTGGACTCTGCAAAAACAACTTGCATGCAGGAGCAGCTTCCTGCCCCGCCATAAACACCCGTTTGGAAGCCCCCCTCCCCCCAAGGTTCAGGTCTTATTACCAGTCTGTTTGATCTGCCACTGTTTATTGGTAATGGTTTTGTACTGGATTTTAGTCTGTTGGAATGGTCTGTTTGCATTATGTTTTCAGATATTACTGTGAAGAAACTGCCCTGTTTGTAATGAAGTGTGGACTATACATTTCAGTAACAATTTTCTGCTATGCCTTCTTGTCCTTGTGAATCTGACCCCATTCTTCCCTCTGTGCCACAGCAGAGCACTCTCTCTCCGCCTGCATTTTGGGGGGCCGTCCATGCCACTGGTTTGGGGAGACACCTTCCAACAAAGAGGATAAAGAGAAGGAGGTGAGAAGCTGAACACTCCTACCTCAGCTGCTTCTGGGTTCATGATAGAGCTGAAAGGGAATTCTGCTCACATCTTATATTCAGATCTGAAATGATGAGTTTTGAAATGCTTGGATTTCCATCAGGATCCCAACTGAGGGGGGAAGAGTTAAACCTCCCTGTTCCTTGTGGCGGTCCAGATGAAAACCCCACCCCATCCTCCTTGCTAAGTAGTATATTTTGCTTACAAAAACACAACCCAACAACAACCAGGTATACAAGTCACAATATCCACTTTGATCCTTAATCTTGTTGAGTCTGATGGGTGGGTGTTACGGAGCGGCTGGAAGACTGAGCAAGAAACCAGACAGGAGTCCCCACCCCTAACACAAGCTCACCAGGTGACAGTGGTAAGGCAGCCCCCCCTCAGGTTTGACCCCTCCCATTTTCTGGGGATCATAACATGGGCCTACCCTACAGGGCTATCATAAGGAGCACTGCGTGATAATGTCTGTGAAGTGCTTTGAAGCCTCAAAAGTGGCATATAAATGTTCAGTGTTCGATTGCTAGTATTTTACAACTGTGCTTCCCCTCAAAAACTGAACACTGTTTTGATACATTGGACTGTCATTAAATAAAACTGAATGAAGAGGGGAGGGGTGGGAGCAGGAGAGCTTCTTTTTTTGAGGGGCGGGGACTCTTAATTCCTTCAGTGCCACCAGTTCATCCTCTGCCCTCACCAGTGACCTCCTCCTTTCTGCTCTGCTCCCAGATGCCTCCTCCTGCCTCTCCCCCCACAAACACCACTGGGGCACCCCTCCTCCCGCTGAGCCCTGCCGACCCCCAAGACCAGAGCAATGAGTTCCACATCAAGCACATGCAGAGGGCTTTCACAGCCAGCCTCATGCCCAGCGGGCAAATCCTCATCTGGGAATACCTCAGTGGCTGGAAAGAGCTTATCAAGTGAGTAAAGGCCATAGCCTCCAAAGACGCTAAAGTGGCAGCCCTGGCCCAGGGGCACCTGTGGAATGACAAGCAGGTGTCACAAGTGAGATATTCTGCCCCTGGATGTCACTTATTATCCAGGGTAAGCAGGATTTGTCTGAAAGGATGCAAGTAAATTTTCAGACTCTTCAGGAAACAGCAAAGTTTGAGGAAGTACTCTCTGTAACCGTGACAGCCAGCAGCCTTTGAAGTGACCAGACCCACTGATCCCATTCCTTCGAACAGCACCTAGTGTACTCCCTTCCCTAAGCCTTCTGCAAGGTGTTTGCCCATCCAAAGTGACCTTTCACTTCCCTAACAGAAGATGGGCTGCCTGTGAGCACTCTATGGCTGACACCACCCTGAACAGCATGGCCAATCGGCGGCTGAGGAGGCGAGTGCACAATGGTGGCCAGTCTGGTTTTGGTCTCTGCATTTGCAAACTAAATTCAAACAGGCAGGCAACAAAGTTTCTGGGCAAGTGGGAATTAGAGCAGCCCACAGAGGGAGGGAGGGAGGCCCCTGGCTTGATCCAGGCATCAGGCTCCAGACTCAGGCGGCAACCTCTGTTGTTCTTGGCAGGTTTATGGATTCTCTGGGCGCTGCCTTTGGTTTGATCTCACGGGAGACTCAGACCAAGATCGCCATCATGCAGCAACACCAGAATGGGCCGCAGGGCCCTCACTACCACACCCTGCAGTCCATGGTGAACTTTGAACTGGCCAAGGGCTTGGTGGGCTTCCAGTCTCTCCCAGCCGGCCACCTCCCCTCTGGCTGCCGGACACTGCTGCGACTTCATCGGGCCTTGAAGTGGCTGGAGCTTTTCCTGCACAAGCTGGGGACCAGCGAGGACAGAGACCCTTCCCAGATGTGTGCGGACGCCTACCGGGAGGCGTTGGCCCCATACCACAGCTGGTGGGTGCGGCAGGTGGCTTCTCTGGCCTTCATGGCTTTGCCCTCCCGCCAGGACCTGTACCACATCATCTGCCTGGAAGAAGAGCGGAAGGCTCGGACCATCCTCCAGGCCACCGTCCACAGCATCGCCCGGGTGTACAACATCACACACGAGGTGTACGCTGCCCACGGGATGCTGGACCTGCCCTGATGCCTCCTCGTACCCAAAGGCTGCAGGAAGAGTTGTTTGCCAGGAGAGAGGGAAGGAGGGAGGTGGAGTTCGGATTAGTATTGAGTAAAACCATATGCTTATGTGCCTTAAGAAGAAATCTTGTTAATCTTGTTAGCTTTGTTATCTTTAATAAATACTTAATTTGGTTTACCAAAGGCCTGATCCTTGGCTGGGGTTTCACAGACCAGAAGGGAGGGTAAGGTAATGACCAAGGCTGAAGGGGAACTGTAACAAATGGTGGCAGCAGTGAAGAGAATAACAATACCAGTATTCAGAGTCTCTGGGAATACTAGTATTGGGACGTTACTGGTGGTTGCCTAGCAGGGGGATCTGTTGAGATCTGTGCTAGAGCGGGGAGAGAAACCATAAGAGAGTGCGGTCCGGACTGGTGGAGTCCCTGGTGGTGCCTAGTGACAGGCAGTAGCCACGTGCAGGTAGGAACCTGACAGGGAGAGCATTCCTGGGCAAGGTCTTGGAACGGGTGGTTGCTGGCCAGCTCCAGGCGCTATTGGATGAAACTGATTATCTAGATCCATTTCAATCGGGTTTTAGGCCCGGTTTTGGCACTGAGACAGCCTTGGTCGCCCTGTACAATGACCTATGTCGGGAAAGAGACAGAGGGAGTGTAACTCTGTTGATTCTCCTTGATCTCTCAGCGGCTTTTGATACCATCAACCATGGTATCCTTCTGGGGAGGCTCGCGGAGTTGGGAGTTGGAGGTACTGCTTGGCAGTGGTTCCGCTCCTACTTGGCGGGTCGTCTCCAGAAGGTAGTGCTTGGGGAACATTGCTCGACACCGCGGGCTCTCCAATATGGGGTCCCGCAGGGGTCAGTTATGTCCCCCCTGCTTTTTAATATCTACATGAAGCCGTTGGGAGAGGTCATCAGGAGTTTTGGAGTGCGTTGTCATCAGTATGCTGATGACACGCAGCTCTACTTCTCCTTTTCATCTTCTTCAGGTGAGGCTGTCGATTTGCTGAACCGTTGCCTGGCCGCGACAATGGACTGGATGAGAGTTAACAAACTGAAGCTCAATCCAGACAAGACTGAGATGCTGTTGGTGGACGGGTTCTCTGATCGGATGGTGGATATATACCCTGACCTGGATGGGGTTACACTCCCCCTAAAGGACCGGGTTCGTAGTCTGGGAGTCTTTTTAGACTCTTCCCTCTCACTTGAGGCTCAAGTAGCCTCGGTGGTTAGGAATGCGTTTTACCAACTTCGGTTGGTAGCCCAGCTACGTCCCTATTTGAGTAAAGAGGACCTTACATCAGTGGTACATGCTCTGGTAACCTCATGTTTGGATTACTGTAATGCGCTTTACGTAGGGCTACCTTTGAAGACAGTTCGGAAGCTACAACTAGTGCAAAATGCGGCGGCCAGATTGCTGGCAAGGACCAAGCGGTCCGAGCATATAACACCTGTTCTGGCCAGCTTGCACTGGTTGCCAATATGTTTCCAGGCTAGATTCAAAGTGTTGGTATTAACCTATAAAGCCTTATACGGTGCGGGACCACGATACCTTGCGGAACGCCTCTTCCGATATGAACCGGCCCGTGCACTACGTTCTGCTACGAAGGCCCTCCTCCGGGTTCCAACTCACAGGGAGGCCCGGAGGGTGATGACAAGATCTAGGGCCTTCTCAGTGGTGGCCCCCGAACTATGGAACAGTCTCCCTGAGGAAGTACGCCTGGCGCCGACTCTGCTCTCCTTCCGGCGCCAGGTCAAAACCTTCCTATTCTCTGAAGCATTTTAAGTTACACTGATTTACTTTTTAAAATGTTTATTGTATTGATGATTGTATTTTAGTATTATTTTGTTATTCATTGTATTTTTATGCTATTTTATGTTCACCGCCCAGAGAGCTATTGCTAGTCGGGCGGTATATAAATTTAATAAATAAATAATAAATAGATAAATAAGAGAAACAGTGGAGGGGGGTGTCTCAGTGCAGGGGGCACCAAGGAGGCAGGAATGCCCCCTCCTTGGCTGATCTTATTGGAGCTGTTCTGGAGGGGCCTCCCAGCCCCAGGAGTGATCCTGGCAGCCCCAGGCCAGACGGAGGCTCTTTGATGGGGCAAACGGCACAGCACCTGGGTGGCAGTGCTGGTGGTGGTGACTGAGAAAAGCCAACATCACAGAGCTGCTGCTCTGTTCCTGAATGCAGCTGTTAACTCAGGCGCAATATTGTGTCAAATACATTTGAGAACTGGGCAATCTCATTCATTGCCGGTGTGCCAATACTCCCTCTGTTGGTCGTTTGGCATTCTTCATTTGCAAAGCCCCATACCATCTCCTAACTTCCCTGCCACATTTTAGAGAAGAAAAATGGGTACTCCATACAGATGACTTTCTGATCCCCACACCCTCCCCTATTAAAAGCCAAGCGGGCAAGGGCTGTTTGGCATATAGATGTTTCCAGCAGTTCCAACAGGAATAAAGGGACAGTTCTTCCAATGGAGGGCTGTAGAAAGTGGAGTCCCCCAAGGATTGGTATATTTATTTATTTATTTATTGCATTTATATACCGCCCCATAGCCGAAGCTCTCTGGGTGGTTTACAGTCACTAAAAACATTAAAAACAAATATACAAATTTAAAAACACATCTTTTAAAAACAATTTAAAACACAATTTAAAACAATTTTAAAAAATGCTAAAATGCCTGGGAGAAGAGGAAGGGACCTCCTGTGTTTTTTAACTTGTTCATAAATGACCTAGAGTTAGGGGTGAGCCGCGAGGTGGCCAAGTTTGCTGATGATGCTAAATTGTTGAGGATTGCTGAAACAAGAAAGGATTGTGAAGAGCTCCAAAAGGACCTCTCCAAACTGAGCGAATGGGCGGTAAAATGGCAAATGCAATTCAATGTAAGCAAGTGTAAAGTGATGAATGTTGGGTGAAATATCCTCCTAGTTTCACATAGCCAGTGCTGTTTTTGTGATGGTGCTCACCGGTATGGACAACCGTCACTCTTTTTTTTTATGTCCTCGGCAGCCATTTTGTGCTGGCACCAGTGGCACTTTTTTCAAGATATGAGTACTGGCACCTCCCTTTGGGAGGAAGAACAGGATGTAAATTTAATAAACAAGCAAATACATAAATATAGCACTGCACATAGCTCATGAGGTCTGAACAGCTGGTGAACGACTAGGAATGAGGCTTTGGGGTTGTAGCTTGATGAGGATGTCAGTCCAGTTTGCGGCAACTGCGAAAAAGGGTAAACTCCATACTAAGAAGTCTTAGGAAAAAGACCAAAAATAAAACTGCCGATATCACCATGCCATTATAGAAATCTATGGTGAGACCACACTTTGAATACTGTGCACAGTTCTGGTTGCCTCATCTCAAAAAGGATATCGTAGATCTGGAAAAGGTTCAGAAAAGGGCAATCAAAATGGTCAAGGGGATGGAACGATTCCTGTATGAGGAAAGGTTGCAGCATTTGGGACTTTTTAGGTACTTTTTTTTTCAAGGTCATGGACAGGGCTGGCTCCAAAGGGCAGCAAGGTGGGGCCCTGGTTGAGGGCTCCATGGCCCACAGGGACCCCTGAAGGGCCCCTCGTTACAGAGGAGGAGTAGGGCTCCCCTTCCACAGCAGGATGCCTGCCATGGATCGCAGGGAGAGAGCTGCCTACCCACTTGCTGGCAGGCCCGCACCCACACTGCTCGTGCTCCCTCCGCTGGCTCCCTCGCTCGCCCGCTGGCCCTCCCTCCTGCCTGCTCACTCGCTCACCCTCTCCCCCTGCACCCGCTCACTCGTTTCCACCCTGCTCCCTCCCTCACTTTTGTTATGGTGGGGGAGTAGTGCTCCCCTTCCACGGCAGGCTCCCTGTTGCGGATTGCAAGGAGGGACCTGCCCACCCGGGAGGGAGCTGTCTGCCTGCCCATGCCCACTTGCTCGCCCTCCCCTCACTTGCCCTCCACCCCACTTGCTCCCCCTCCCCCTCATCGTTTGTTCGCTCGCCTGTCCGACCTTCCGCCCCCCACCTGGTAGGTAGGTAGGTGGTGCGTGCGTGCATGAGGGTGCCAGGGCCCAGGGCAGGCTGGTGCCCAAGGGCCCTGGCATGCCTGGGGCTGAACAATAGAGGTGTATACTATTATGCATAGTTAAGTGGATAGAGAAAAGTTTTCCTCATCATAGAACCCAATGAGACTGAATGTTGGGAGATTCTGGACAAAAGGAAGTAACTTCTTCACCCAGTGCATGACCTACTGCAAAATATTGTGATGGCTGCCAATTCAGATGAATAGGTGTGAGCTGGAGATGGCAACACAACATTGCAAGGGGACCCTATGAACTGGAGAAATTTCCTCTTGGTTTCTGGTAGATGAGACTCCCTGGGGGATGACAGAGAAGGGCTGGATACTGGCACACAGGGAAACCATGGACTGGAGATTCTAAGACATATCACACTCTGGAACTCACTCCCACAAGAGGCAGTGATGGCCACCAACTTGGATGGCTTTAAAAGAGGATTAGACAAATTCATGGAGGAGGAGGAGGCTATCAATGGCTACTAGCCAGGGTGGCTCTGCTTTGCCTTCATAGGCGGAGGCAGCGTGCTTCCAAATAGCAATTGCTGGAACCGGCAGGCGGGGAGAGTGCTCTTTGCACTCAGGTCCTGGTTGGGTCTTCCTACTGGGGCAACTGGTTGGCCACCATGAGAAAAAGATGCTGGATTAGAGGGGCCCAGTTTGGCCTGACCCAGCCACTGACAAACGTTGGACACAGGTATGAATGTCACCCCTGCATTTTAAAACAAACCTAAGAATGCAAGAAGAGCCTGCAGCAGCTGAAGCTGGATCACGCCAAAGGGGTCCCATCGAGCCCAGCATATCCCCTTCTCAGAGGCCAGACAGATGCCCATTACGGAAGTCCGAAAAATGGACTCGGGTGTGGGTGCGGCAGCAGCAGCGCTCTCGCTTCATGGTTGACCCCCACCCCAAAATGGGTTGTGGGGTATTAAGTACCCAATGATGTTGGGGCTGCACTGCAAGGCTGTTGCAAATGACTCCCTAAGCCTCATCGCCGGCATCACCATCAATTACATTTATATCCCTCCCTCCCTCCTAAAGGGGCCCGGGGAGAATAGGGGAACAGAACAGTTATGCTGGACTGTATTGCAGGGCTGTTGTGTCCCACTCAGTCCCCAAACCACAGCCCCCCTCCCCTTTCCAATGTGGGCATGGCAACAGGAAGGGGCTGCCATTTTCATGAGGTGATGACGATAATGACGACAATGCCACCGCCCACTGCAATAGAGTTCCGGCTCTTTCCATTCTCCTCCATGGGGAGCGGCTCTTAGTTTTGCCCTTTTCTGACAGAACAGGAAATGGCGTCAAAAAGGAGGAAGGAAGTGCCAGGATTTTATTTTAAAAGTCTATGGGCGGGAGGGGGCGGACCGGCCAGGGGATGATGCCTGTGGTATCACTTGCGGGGTGTGAACCAAAAAGGTAAGAAAGGGAAGAGTGATACATCGCACCAACTGGATGCATGATTTCCTAGTTCCCCTGCAGCAGCCTTTTTTATTTTATTTATTTATTTATAGAATTTATTAGTCGCCCATCTGGCTGGCTCTCCAGCCACTCTGGGCGACGTACAACATAGGCATATAATACCTAGACATTGAAAATCTAAAAACAATGAAGATACAATCTAGCCCACCCCAAAAGCCTGCCTGAGCTCTCCGCCCCGCAGGGTCGGGGTAGTGGGGGAATTGCCCATAGAAATTCTCGGAGGCAGTAGTGTAGTGGCAAATTCAAAAGTGTAGGGTCCCTTCATGTTAGTCACAGCCATTCTCCCTCCTCCACTGATGGGTTAAGAATTAGATTCTTTTTAAACCTTCTCCCACAACAACAGATATCCATAGGATCCAATCAGCATGAAAGGGGAGTGTGTTAACTGCTGAGAAGAGCCTTCTGAATGACTGGCTCACCTCCTTTCACTCTGGCTCCAATCGACAGGAAAGGGCACGGAAGCATGTTAGAAGACTCTTCTCAGTGACTAACCGCATGTGTAAATCCCAAAGAAAACGCCACGCCCTATCATTGCGAGCCCCCCCCCGCCCCACTGCAGGTCGAAGAGTGTTGGGAGGGAGTCCTGTCGCAGAGCCCACACAAAACATTACAGGCTGGAGGTCAGGCCAAGAGAATGGGGAGGAACAGCCCTGCAGTGCTGTAATCCCACTGTGGCAAGTGGGTGTGCTGTGCTGAGAGATCGTGGTTTACAACAACCCTGCAGGGGAGTCCACTGTCAGTACCTCAGGTCAGCAGAGGCTGGTGAAGAGTTGCGGCCAAACGTAGGGAGCTGCAGTGCCTCCCACTGAGTCCGACCCAAAGCCCATCTAACTCTGTAAGTCTGCACAAACTGGCAGCAACGGCTCTCCGGCAGAATTTCCCTGCCCTCCCTGGGGTCCCATGGGAGACTCAGCCTGGGACCTTCTGCACGCGAGGCAGCTGCTCTTGTCACTCAGCCTCAACGGTCCTTCCCCCCCCCAAATCGGGCTACCCCCCAAACACGCCCCTTCAGGTTGCAGCAGAGGAGGATGCCCCCGAATCAGGACGCGCAGAGGACCTTCTGCGGTTCTCACGGGGCAGTAGAAGCGAGCATCTCTCTCGTGCTAAAATCCCGCGTTTCTCCTCTACCGACGGATCTGCCTTCGCTTCGCCCGGGGGCCTAGTGAACTCGGAAGCACCCCGGGGGCGGCGGGGGAGGCGTCCTTCCTCATCTTCATAGCTCTGAACTACTAGCACCCGGCGCCGTAAAGCGTCCTGCGCGATGCCTCCGCGGTTTCGCGACAGTGTCTTGCTCAGATTCAAGATGGCGTCGACGTCGGTGCTGGGGCCGAGCGTGGGGCTGGCGGGGGGCTGCCCGGACTGGACCCACCAGGAGGTCACCACCGGGGTGAGCAGGAGGAAGCGGCAGCCACTAAGGGGGCCGAGCCGGGCGGCGGGTCTCTGCCCCTTTTTGTTGCTCGGGGGCCCTCTTGCATCCCCCCCCCGATCTGGCATTTTACGGAGGGACGGCGCGAGGCGGGCAGGTCCCTGCCCCGAGGAGGCCCCAGTCTGAGGGCGCCGTCCTAAGCGTGCTGGCCGGGAGTTAGCCCTACTGAACCCCGTGGGCCTGATTCCGAGTAAAGGCCGTGGCTCCGCGGCAGAGCGCCCGGTTCACCCCCGAGAGCATCTCCAGGTGGGGCTGGGAGGCACTCGCTGCCCGAGAGCCGGTGCTGCCAGCCAGGGTAGGCAGTACTGAGGTAGACGGAAGAATGGTCTGACTCGGTCTAAGGCAGCTCCCCGCGTTCCCGTGAGCAGACCAGGGGCGGCTGGGCCCCGTTGGGACTGGAAGGGCTGGAGGCCGAGATGCCAACAGCAGGCAGAGCCAGAGGCAACGTTGGGAAGGACCAAGTGATTCTAGTTCTGTCCCCATCCTGCGAGCCCTCCCTTCAAGGGCGACACTGAGACTGCGGAGGAGGAAGCTGGCAGCCGGGGCCGCCCCTGGACGGGTTGTAAGGCAGGAGGCAGGCGGGTGGGGGCTGTCTGAGGGCAGAGCGAGCTTGCCCGAGTGGACCAGCCTCCACTGGAATAGACATGTGTAGAATTGCACTCTATATCTTTTAAGAGCTGGGCAGGACTGAGTAGTTGTAGTATTAATAATATTTAGCATTTGTGTGGTGATTTTGAGCATTCAGAGTGTTTTCTATATTTGACTGTGTTATCATACTTGTAACAACCCTGTAAGGCAGGACTGTATGGTCACAGGGTGGTTGTGAGGGTAAAATTGGAGGAGGAGGCACACATGCAATCCTTGCCCCTTGGAGGAAGAGTGGCATTAAAATATAATGAAGGGATGCAATGTCTCCCTTTTGCTGATGGAGGCAAATGCTGATTGGGGATGGGAGGGAAGTGGCGTTCCTAACACCATGTAGTGACTTTGTGGCAGAGGGTGAGGTGAGATTTGAACCCAGGGCCTTCCTGATTTATAGAGTGGCTTGGCTACTCTCATACGCCACTGCTTGTGTGAATGTTTATACAGAACCCTCCATCACAAACCTTGCAGCCAAAATAGAAAGGTAGGCGTCTGCCTCAAAGAACTAGTGATCAAAGTGCTGGTACTGAGGTAGACAGCAAAAGAGAGGGGGATGAATGGGGGCAAACTCAGCTATAGTTGAGGTTAGGGTTAGGGAGCTCAACCAAAGTATTAGTGGAAAATGTGGTTTTTTTCCGAAGGGAGATTCAAAGGAGGGAGGAGAGGGGAGCCACAAACATGTTTGGTTGGGGATGGGGTGAATTCCTTGCTTAAGGGGCGATCAGAGAGAATGTGCAGAGTCCTTGAAGGAAGCAGAAGACCTTTTCCCAGCACGGACTGCAGTAAGAGAAGAAGCTCCCCTGCTAGCCACAGGCATCTTGCTTGTTCCTAACATCTGTGTCTCTCCTCCTTCAGACAACCATCATGGCTGTGGAGTTTGATGATGGGGTTGTGATTGGGGCCGACTCCAGGACCACCACAGGGTGAGTGGGGGGGGGGAGGCGGTGGGAAGGAGTCTCCTAGCGTTTTTCAAGGGGGCCCTCCCACAAGGCAGACTCCATCTTGTTCTGCATGGAGGCTGGTTGTGTCTGAGGAGGCGTTGGCCTCTTTCGTTGGGGTCCGGCCAGCCCAGCAAGAATAACAGGGGAGAATCCAACAGTATGGAGCAGCACTTTTGATAGGTGCTAGGTTGTGAAGGGCCGTAGCTGAGTGGGAGAGCGCCTGCTTGGCATGCGGAAGGTCCCGGTTCAGTCCCCGATGGCATCTCTGGTAGGGCTGGGGAAGACGCCTTGCCTTAGACCCAGGAGAGCCAATGCTGCCAGTCAGTCCTGAGTGGGATGAACAAAAGGCCTGCCTCGGTATTCGGCAGCTTCCGCGGCGTTTGTGTGGCTTCATCTTCTGATGTGGGAGGTTTGTGGGCACCTGGGCCCCCCAGCCACAGCCTTCCTCAAATCCCGTGTGGTCATTGAACTCCTAACGCTGATGGGCCTCCCTGTTGCTTGCAGCTCTTACATCGCCAACCGAGTCACGGACAAGCTGACGCAGATCCACGACCACATTTTCTGCTGCCGGTCGGGTTCTGCAGCTGACACTCAAGCCATTGCTGATGCTGTGACATACCAGCTGGGCTTCCACAGGTACGGAGGATGGGTGCCCCTCAGGGGAGATGGTGGTGACCCGGTGTATGTCTTGCCCCCCTAAGCCTGCAGGCCCGTGCAAGCTAAGCAAAACCACACCCTGCTGCACTCAGGGATGGACATGAGCTGCCGGAGGAGAGGGCTGTTAAGATTCACCACGATAGCAAAGGGGGAACCTCCGTGTTTGGAGGTAGTCTACCTCTGAAGACCAGTTACTGGGGGAGGATACAATGTGGGGCAGGGGGTGCTGCCTATGTGATCTGCTTGCGGGCCTCCCAGAGGCATCCAATTGGCCACTGTGGGAAGCTAGATGCTGGAGTAAGTGGACAATTGTTGTTGTTAAATTTATATCCTGCCCTTCCTCCCAAAATCAGCCCAGACCTTTGGTCTGATGATGCACTCTGGCCTTTTCAATGATGCACTCTGGCCATTCCTTCCAGCGGCCCCTTGCAGTTCTCTAACATAACATCCCCGCTGGATCAGGCCCGAGGGGGCCCATCTCGACCAGCATATCCTTGGCTCACTGTGGCAAACGAGACGCCCCAAAGGGAAGCCGCAAGCAGTGCAACGCCGCCACAATCCCCACTTGCGATTCCTGGCCACTGGCATTCGGAGGCAGATTGCCCCGACCAGGGAGGCAACACACAGCCACCTTGGCCAGTAGCCGCTGCTGGCTTTATCCTCAATGAATTTGTCTAAACCCCTTTTAATGTCATCCAGGCATATGGTCGTCACTACATCTTGTGAGAGCAAATTCCTTAGTTTAACCCCAGACCCTTGCAACACTTTCCTGTTGTTTTTACTAATCTGTCAGGACTATTTGTTATCGCCCTGTTTTGCCAGAAGTCCCCAGGTGTTGTCTAGGAATGTCAGGCATGCTGCTGAGCAAAGATGAAATTTCTTTCTGGAACGCCATCCCATCTTCCAGCTGGGCCATGCCTCTCCATTCCCATTCACTTTCACCTCTTGTGTATATTTGGTATAATTAACGTGGAATAACTGGTCAGTGGTTCTATTTTCACAAGTAGAAGCCGTGTTGCCTCCCCAGCCCTTCAGACCCTTTAACACTCCTGATTGTGAGAATGAGGGACATCTGCCTGTGTGTGTGTGAGTATGGGTGTGCGCGCACAGAGAGGCATGTGTGACTATCCTCTTTCTGTTCCTGGGTATGTTCCTCCGAGATCTACTCCCTTCCTCACGTCCTCTTTGTGGTCCTTGAGACAAACAGCCTGAGATTCTGTTAAGTTAGGAGCTCACAGGGACAGGCCTGAAGAATCCAGAGGCTGACTCGTTGTGGTTTAGACATAATACTTCAGCTTATGCAAGGAGGCCAAAGGTGAAAAGCATTTTGAGCGCTCTGAGGAATCCACGTGTAGGTGGCGAGGGATGTGTGTGAGTGCCACTACCCGTGGGCCCAAATCCGTCCCCGTCTTCCCCTTGCTTGCTCCGTGTGTGACTCATGTTCTCCTTTCTGTGGTTCTTCCCCCTGCAACCCGTCTCTGCAGCATTGAGCTGGACGAGCGCCCTCTGGTGCACACCGCTGCCAGCCTCTTCAAAGAGATGTGCTACCGATACCGGGAGGATCTCACAGCCGGGATCCTTGTGGCTGGCTGGGACAAGCGCAAAGGGGGCCAGGTGAGGCTGCTCCCAAACCAAGCTGGTCACTCACACATATTCTCCTACCCCAGAGGAGGCTCCAGCTGAATCCCACACAAGGGTGCTCTGTGAACCTGGCGTCCTTTGGGGAAGGGGCAGAGCTCAGTGGCAGAGCCCGAGTTCAGTCTTCCCAGTCCTACCTGGAGATGAGACTCCTGCTCTGAAACCCTGGAGAGCCACTGCCAGTCAGTGTAGACAGTACTGGCCTAGGTAGGCCCATGGTCTGACTTGGGATCCTTGTGGCTGCCTGGGTCAAGGATGCTCCCTAGGCAAGCTGGCCACCCACACGTCTGCACCTGAATCCCAGGCGAGGGCGCTCTCTGCCAGACGGGTGCCCAGGGAACAGCCTGGCTCACACTCTGTGCACCCCCCCGGCTTGCTTTCCAGGTGTACTCGGTCCCTATGGGCGGGATGATGGTGCGCCAGCCCTTCTCCATCGGCGGGTCCGGCAGTTCCTACATCTATGGCTTTGTCGATGCCACTTACAAGCCGGGCATGAGCAAAGAGGAATGTTTGACCTTCACAGCCAACGGTAAGGAGGCCTCTGGCAGCCCCTGCCAGAGGCAGACAGGGCCCCTCTGCACACCACAAAGGGGGGCAGCAGGACCCTGTTTTGTGAGTGGGGTCCCGCCTCACTCTCCTCTTTCTTCCCTTCCAGCCCTCTCCCTGGCCATGGACCGCGACGGCTCCAGCGGGGGAGTGATCCGCCTGGCCGCCATCACGAAGGACGGGGTGGAGCGCAAGGTCATTCTGGGGAACGATCTGCCCCGGTTCTCCTCCCTCTGAAAAATGGGGAGGGGGCCCATGCCTTTTGGTGGGGTGGGAGGGGCCGGGGAAGGGAGTCTGTAGCTTGTTCTCTTTTCAGATGGTCTGATGTTGTATTAAAATATGGGGCACAAAATGGAGTGTGTTGCCCATTCCTCTCGAGTGGCTGGGATGGAAAGCCTGGGTGGAGCAATGGTTGGAGAAGAGGAGTGCAGCGGGGGGGGGGGGGGGGAGGACTTGGCCGTACCTTTTTCCAAGCATTGTGGGACTTGCAGTTCAATGAAAGTGCAGAGCACGCTGGAGGAGGAAGCCCCCCCCATCTCCTCTGGAGGGGGAGAAGGGGCGTGTGTGCATGAATGTTTACCTTTCAGTGTTTCCCCCCCCTGCCTTCCCCCCTTGAGGCTGCTACTGTCTCCCTCCCCGGGTAGGGTGCCTCACTGCAGGGCTGGCTCCGCTCCCTTGTGGTTTCTTCATGCCTGTGATTACCGTGCGCGTGGGGGTGAGATAAGGGGGTTACGCCCAGGATCTGCACAGCCGCACCCAGCCTGTCCTGCTGTCTCCAAAAGGGGGGAGTTCAGGGGCACAATGGAAGAAAAAAGGACTCTGGATGCCCCAAACCCCAGCCCCGCGAAATGTTTTTCTGCCTGTTTTTGTGGGTGGAGTGGTTGTTTTCCACTCAGCCCCTCCCTCGTGCCTGCTCCAGCCTGTCTTCTGCTTGGACTGGAGTGGCTGGGCTGAGCGCCAGCTCAGGAGGCGTTGCAGGCTGGCGCCTCCCAAAGTCAGCAATGCTTGCGTGCTTGCTCGCTCACTCACTCACCCACCCACCCACCACCCACTCGCGTGGCATAAAGAGGGCTCTCCTCTGCTGTTTGGACCCCCCAACACACCCCAGTGAGCTTGGCCTGGTGATGGGTTTGAAAAGCAGGAAGGGAGGGTGGAGCCCAGCTCGTGGTCTAGTGGAAGAAAAGTGGCTCTGCACCAGAGGAGGGTCAACAGCGGCTACTTTTATTGGTCTGCACCTGCTTGGGCTGTGGATCAGGGCCTAAGGCTCCATCGGCTGTGCTTCAGGTGACAGCCACCACCTGGACTCCACCTAGTCAAGTTCAACTTAGCAGCCTTCTTTCTGCCTCCCCCCCCCCCCGAAAACTATCTGGCTTTTCCCATCCCTCCACTTGGGCCTGACCCTTCTTGCCCCCTCGCTTATTCTGTGCTCCAGAAGGGCTGACTGGCACAACCACCCTCTCCTCATCCAAACAGCGTCCAATGCGCAGCTCCACTCACGAGCCAGAGTTGCTTTGCTTGTTGGTCAACAATGGAGGGGCGGGGGCTATGCTGACCCCCTTTATTGCCAGTGGTCTCCCATGGGGCATTGGGCCAAAGTTCAGCCTGTCCTGGGCCAGTGGCGCATTCAGCCCGTGGGGGGCTCAGTTGGTCGAATCCCTCTCGGAGTCCAGTTGGTGACGGAAGGAGACGCGTGCTTTGCCGCTGAAGTAGGCCCGTCCACTCTGGGAGTCGGTCTCGCTGCTGGTGGATGGTGTGGAGCGTGTCCGTGGAGTGGTGGTTTCAGGGGTGTCCGCGGAGGCTGCTAGGGAGAGGAGAGGAGAATGATGGGGAGGGGGGCCCTCAGCCAGCTCACAGGCCAGACTTTTCCCAAGGGACACCTGCAGGAGGCCTGCGCTGGAAGTGCCAGGGCAGAGTGGGGGGAAAGGCTAGCCTGGCCCCTGCTGCCGGGTGGAGGCCACATAGGGCAGGCAGAGCTCAGGGATCCAGAGGCGGTGGGGTGCCCTCCCTCCTTACCGGTGGGGTGCTCCTTCTGCCTGGTCTTGCCCTCTCGTTTCCAGCGTCTCCCCCTTGGGAAGCAACTCGGGAACTTGGCCCCCATCCTGCAGGGTCCGGTGGCAGGAAGGCGGTTGCCCGAGGGCGGCGGCGGCAGCAGCAGTAGCGGGCTCTGGGAGTGCGGACGGCCCGGGCGCACTGAGGCAAAGAACGCAAACGAAACGCCACTGCGGCGCAGAGCGTAAGCGCAGCGCTAAAGGATTTGGGGCGGCGCAAGAAAGCCAGGCTGGAAGGCGATGTGCTCTTCTTCCTCGCGCCCCCCACCATGTCGAAGTTTCCTAGCCTCACGAGGGGGCTCCACGGGGGGGGTCTGGCTTCTCTTCCCCCTGCCCTGCCGGTCCCGCCCCGCGCCTCACCTGCCTGCGTCCTCTCGCCTCGGCTGCTGGAGCGTCGGACTCGGGAGTTCCCGGCGGGCCCCCCAGCCTGGAGCCCGGAGCCGCTGCCTCCCTGGGTGGGCCGCGCTCTCCGCCCGCCTCCTTTGGCAAACAGCGCCCGGCCCCGCCTCCCCTTCCAGCTGGAGCCCGCGAGGGGCGCAAGTGGGGCCGGACCAGAGTCAAGGGGAAGGGGGCTGAGGCTGCGACCGCGCAGGAAACAGCCCTGCGACTTCCCCAAATGCGGGAAACGCCACTGTCAAAGTTGTGGTCTGAGACACACACCCCGAAATACCCACGAAAAGCCCTTTGGGTCCGGGGGGGGCAGGAGCGCCATCTTCTGGGTCAGCCTACACGTAGACAAGCACCCTTTCTCCCCCCCCCCGCCCACGGAAAAGTTAGGTGGAGGGGGGTTGCTTGTGAAGAAAGTTCGCAGAACTATTACCCCCCCCCCCAAATGGGGTAACTGCAGGAACTTCAGCCAGGAATGCGGCCTAGAAAAATAATTCAAAATGTAAATAAAACCAGCAGTTAAAAATACCCATTATAAAATTAAGTATTAAAAAGTATGTCAACTTTGCAGAGCCGGGCAAGCTTGCCTAGAGAGAAAAGTGTTTAGCGGGGCATTCTGTGCATGCTCAGAGGTGGTTTTGGAGGCCGAGCACCGCCTCTCCTCCAAATGCAAGACCGGCCTGGAGTCCCGCAACAGAGGAGGGCGGGGGAGGGGACTCTAGGCCGGCCGAGGCAGCAGGATTCGAGGGTGGGGTGTCGCGCTTCTCCTCCCCCATCTCCAACCCTCCTGCAAGGAACTTGCAAGTTTCCGAGCGGCACACAGTTCATCAGGCGGAGCAACCTCCGAGCGGCCTCCCCCGCCCGCCCCGCCAGAGCCGCCTTTCTCCCCGGGGTCCAATCCTGCCCCAGCTCCGCGCTCCTGGGGTGGGAGGGGGGACTTCAGCGCCCCCCCAATCCCGTCAAGGCAGGGAGACACTCTGCACATGCTCCGGGCTCTCTTGTTTGGACTGGCAGCCGAGACTGGGGCGGCGCTGCCTTCCGCTCCGCCGCTAGAGAGGCCCTCCTCTCCCCGGGACGGCCCAGCCCTGCCCTGCCGGGCGGCTGCGCTCTTCGTCTTCTCGGCAGCGGCCCCGCTCCCGCCTCCACGCTCGCCCCCTCCACCCCAGGTAAGCTTCGGGAATCGGGACCCCTGCGCCCCCCCCCGCGTGCACATTACAAGGAAGGGCACCCCCATAGTCGGATGAGCCTCAGCCCCACTTCCGCTCCTCCCGCCCCAGACCCCCCGGCACCGCCGGGGACCCGGCATGAGTCAAACGCTCCGGTCGTCGGAGATCTTCACGACCCGGGACTGGCAGGGGGGAGAGAGGGACGTTGCCTGTCGGTGCTGCTCCTCCTAGAGACGCCGCGGCCGTGTGGAGGCCCCCTACCCCCACCCCCCGCTTAAAGGAGGGGCAAGACGCCTGGGTGCTTCAGGCGCTGCCTGCCCGGCTGTGGGGAGCCCTCGACGGCGACGGGTGATGGTGGCCCCTCCTTGCTGAAGGCCCCTCCCGTGCCCTGCCTGGGGAGGCTTGAGCCTTTCACCCCCGCTCCCTTTCCCTTGCAAAGGCGGTCCCCTCCCGAGGGACACTGGGGTGACGTATCCTGGGGCAGTGCCCCCCCCGCGTATCTGTGTCCGCCTCCCGCGGTTCAGCCTTCGGAAGGAATGCGCGGGACGAAGGCGGCCACGCGGAGGTATTGCAGACCCGCCACGGATCCTCCCTGGAAGCCCAAATTCCAAATTCCATATTTGGGGAGGGAGGAGCGAGAGAGCAGATGGCATGCCTAGCAGAACCCCTCTGTTCTCTCCCACCCCCCTAGACTTGCGCCAAGGTACTGGCCAGTCGGTGACTGCCTGGGATGTGTGCCAGCTCCCTCTGGGCATGAAGATCCCCAGGGTGGGCTGGGCATGAAGATCCCCAGGGTAGGCTGGCGTGGGGCCCAGCACCTGCCTCTGGATCCCATTTCCCAGGGAGGATCTCCGATGCCCCACCCCAGAAGACAACTAGCCAGTTAGTCTGCTGGTGGAAAGAGTTTGCTTTACCTGGGCCCTTTTTGGGGGCGGGGGCAGTGATATGAGCTCAGTGCTGTAGCGTTGACCAGAAGTTGTGGTCCCCGCCTAGGCGTTCCTGGAGACACCCCCCAAGTCCTGCCTCCCCCAGACCCTTCCTGTAACCCCCTGGGCTGGTTTTCCTAGGACCTCTGCAGGAAGCCCTGGTTTCAGGGTGGGGGTGAGAGGGGTCTTCCCCAGCAGGGCCAAGACCTCTTCTTTGCGCTTTGGACAACTTAATCTTATTATTTTATTTTTGAACATTGTGTAGAGGGCACATTGGTGCACTGCAAAGCACAGGTCTGATGAGACCCTCCATGCCCCCCAACCTGCTTAATTTTCCAGCAGCTCCAATGCATATTGATTGATTATATTTGTAGGATCCATCTTTCATCCAAGAGGATCCCTGGGTGGTTTACAAATAGCACTTTAGAATAAAAACCAATTCTCCAGCAATTTCCCCCCAAAGACCCAAACAAACAAATACAACTATGGAAGGAAACTTTCCCCAACGATCTGGGTGGCAGGATGTGTCTTCAGACGGTGCCAACAGTGCTAGGAAGGCGCCTCTCAGGAGAGGGGGCTCCATGGCTGAGCCACCCCCGAAGGTGCCAAGACACCAGTGCAGTGGGCCTCCCTTGCAGGCCTCTTGCAGCCGGGCCCAGCCAGCTGACTAGGGGGAGAGGCCACGCTTGAGTATGTGGGTCCCAAGGCACGTAGGGCTTTATAAACTAGCACCAGCTCTTTGTGTGGGGCCTCATGGCCTACAGGCAGCCAGTGCCTTCCACCTCAGAGATGCCTCTCTTTTGCAGGGCCTTTCCCGTGATCCCCAGACCCTGCCAGGGCTTGCACCTGGGGCCGTAGTGGGCTGGTGGTCAGTGTGCTGCTGCAGCCCATCCGCCCCGCCCTGACCGGCCCCTCCTGCCCAACGTGTCTGCCTGGTGCGCAGGCAAGCCTGGCCACTCCAGGGCCAGCAATGTGCTGGGGGGGAAGAGGAGCCCCCCCTCTCCCTGGCTGAGTCAGACTGAGCCTGACTGGGCAGGGTGGAGCAGGAACTGTCTGCTGCTGGCAGGCCCAGCTGCCGGCCTCTCTCTCTGGTGAACATTTCCAGCAGAATCCCCCATCGGAGAGGAGGGAGGGAGGGCGGGCGGGCTGCCATCCTGGGAAGACTAAGCGAGTGATTTCTGTGTCAAAAGGCTTGGAGACGGGACTCTGCTGCGTCCTCGGATGGGGGAGAGGCTGCTGCGGCTTGGCACAGAGTGGCATGAGGCGTGGGACTCTTGCTCCCCCAAGTAGGACAGCCATATGCTGAGCCTGGAGAGCCCGCTCCCTGGCGGGGAGACCCTCGACCTCTGGGACCTTAGTGTGGACCCTGGCGAGAGGGATGACCTCTGTGACGGTGAGGTGCCAGGTCAGTGGCAGCAGTGGGGGGGAGGAAGCGGGAGGGGCGACCCCTGGCAGGCTGGGGGTGGCGGCCTTTGGGCTGAATAACAATGCTGCCCTCTCTCCCTCTCTGGCAGGCGACCTCTGCCCCTTCCTTACTGTCTACCAGTTGAAGCCGCTCCGCTCTCAGGGCCCCCTCTTTGCCAAAGGGGTGCCTGTCATTGCTCGGGTGGAGGGCAGCGAGAGATATGCCAGCGGCTCCAAGGTGAGGCGGGGGGTGGGATCCAGGAGAGTGGGGCGGAGGGGGACCTGGCAGCCCTCCTGCAAATAAGAGGTCCTCCAAGAGTTTCACAGAACTGATTTTTCTGAAAAAGTTGAAGACTGGGCATTGTTGAGTGAGGGCTTTGCGTTCAGCTTTCAGGAGAGGAGACCAGTGTGGAGGCAGCTGCTTCTCCGCCCTGAACGAACAAGTCAGAGAGGGTGCTATGTGTCAGGGTCTCAGGTTATAGGCAGATGGGACAATCTCCCGAGGAGGGAGAGCCCTTGGAAAACTTCTGGTTGGCAGAAGAGCCCCAGAAGAGCCCTTCAGGTGGATCAGGCCCAAGGGGACCCCCATCCAGTCCAGCATCCTGTTCTTGCAGTGGCCAACTGGATCCACCAAAGAGAAGGCTACAGTCGGGTTACACGAGTGTAACCGTGCCCAGCCTGCGTGTGATTCCCAGCAACTGGTATTCAGAGACATGTACTACCTCTGATGGTGGAGGTAGCACATAGCCATTGCAGCTAGTAGCCATTGACAGCCTTAGGCTTTTTGATAGCCAGTAGCAGGCAGCAGCTCTGCAGGGCCTCACCATTTAAAAGCTCCCTGGAGATGGATGAAGGAGGGAAGCGCCCAGAAGTCCTCCAGCTTGGAGCCTCAATAGAAGTTTCTCATTCTCCACTCTCTGTTGTTTGTGGGCTTGGCACCTTGAGGGTCCCCCTCGCTTTGGCTGGAGCGCTGGGCTGTAGGTGGCACTCTTCCTGGCTGGCTAAACGAGCAGATGCTTGGGTGTCCCCGTCTCCCGCCCCCATCTCTGGGGCTCACCTGAGACGTGTCATAAGAACATAAGAAGAGCCTGCTGGATCAGGCCAGTGGCCCATCTGGTCCAGCATCCTGTTCTCACAGTGGCCAACCAGGTGCCTGGGGGAAACCCGCAAGCAGGACCCGAGTGCAAGAACACTCTCCCCTCCTGAGGCTTCCGGCAACTGGTTTTCAGAAGCATGCTGCCTCTGACTAGGGTGGCAGAGCACAGCCATCATGGCTAGTAGCCATTGATAGCCCTGTCCTCCATGAATTTGTCTAATCTTCTTTTAAAGCCGTCCAAGCTGGTGGCCATTACTGCATCTTGTGGGAGCAAGTTCCATAGTTTAACTATGCGCTGAGTAAAGAAGTACTTCCTTTTGTCTGTCCTGAATTTTCCAACATTCAGCTTCTTTGAATGTCCACGAGTTCTAGTATTATGAGAGAGGGAGAAGAACTTTTCTCTATCCACTTTCTCAATGCCATGCATAATTTTATACACTTCTATCATGTCTCCTCTGACCCACCTTTTCTCTAAACTAAAAAGCCCCAAATGCTGCAACCTTTCCTCGTAAGGGAGTCGCTCCATCCCCTTGATCATTCTGGTTGCCTCTTCTGAACCTTTTCCAACTCTATAATATCCTTTTTGAGATGAGGCGACCAGAACTGTACACAGTATTCCAAATGCGGCCGCACCATAGATTTATACAATGACATTATGATATCGGCTGTTTTATTTGCAATACCTTTCCTAATTATCCCTAGCATGGAATTTGCCTTTTTCACAGCTGCCGCACACTGGGCCGACATTTTCATCGTGCTGTCCACCACAACCCCGAGGTCTCTCTCCTGGTCGGTCACCGCCAGTTCAGACCCCATGAGCGTATATGTGAAATTAAGATTTTTTGCTCCAATATGCATAATTTTACACTTGTTTATATTGAATTACATTTGCCATTTTTCTGCCCATTCACTCAGTTTGGAGAGGTCTTGTTGGAGCTCTTCGCAATCCCTTTTTGTTTTAACAACCCTGAACAATTTAGTGTCGTCAGCAAACTTGGCCACTTCACTGCTCACTCCTAATTCTAGGTCATTAATGAACAAGTTGAAAAGTACAGGTCCCAATACCGATCCTTGAGGGACTCCACTTTCTACAGCCCTCCATTGGGAGAACTGTCCGTTTATTCCTACTCTCTGCTTTCTGCTTCTCAACCAATTTCTTATCCACAAGAGGACCTCTCCTCTTATTCCATGACTGCTAAGCTTCCTCAGAAGCCTTTGGTGAGGTACCTTGTCAAACGCTTTTTGAAAGTCTGAGTACACTATGTCCACTGGATCACCTCTATCTATATGCTTGTTGACACGCTCAAAGAATTCTAATAGGTTACTGAGACAGGACTTTCCCTTGCAGAAGCCATGCTGGCTCTGCTTCAGCAAGGCTTGTTCTTCTATGTGCTTAGTTAATCTAGCTTTAATAATACTTTCTACCAGTTTCCCAGGGACAGAAGTTAAGCTAACTGGCCTGTAATTTCCGGGATCCCCTCTGGATCCCTTTTTGAAGATTGGCGTTACATTTGCCACTTTCCAGTCCTCAGGCACGGAGGAGGACCCAAGGGACAAGTTACATATTTTAGTTAGCAGATCAGCAATTTCACCTTTGAGTTCTTTGAGAACTCTCGGGTGGATGCCATCCGGGCCCGGTGATTTGTCAGTTTTTATATTGTCCATTAAGCTTAGAACTTCCTCTCTCGTTACCACTATTTGTCTCAGTTCCTCAGAATCCCTTCCTGCAAATGTTAGTTCAGGTTCAGGGATCTGCCCTATATCTTCCACTGTGAAGACAGATGCAAAGAATTCATTTAGCTTCTCTGCAATCTCCTTATCGTTCTTTAGTACACCTTTGACTCCCTTATCATCCAAGGGTCCAATTGTCTCCCTAGATGGTCTCCTGCTTTGAATGTATTTATAGAATTTTTTGTTGTTGGTTTTTATGTTCTTAGCAATGTGCTCCTCAAATTCTTTTTTAGCATCCCTTATTGTCTTCTTGCATTTCTTTTGCCAGAGTTTGTGTTCTTTTTTATTTTCTTCATTTGGACAAGACTTCCATTTTTTGAAGGAAGACTTCTTGCCTCTAAGAGCTTCCTTGACTTTGCTCATTAACCATGCTGGCATCTTCTTGGCTCTGGCGGTACCTTTTCTGATCTGCGGTATGCACTCCAGTTGAGCTTCTAATATAGTGTTTTTAAACAACTTCCAAGCATTTTCGAGTGATGTGACCCTCTGGACTTTGTTTTTCAGCTTTCTTTTTACCAATCCCCTCATTTTTGTGAAGTTTCCTCTTTTGAAGTCAAATGTGACCGTGTTGGATTTTCTTGGCAATTGGCCAGTTACATGTATGTTTAATTTAATAGCACTATGGTCACTGCTCCCAATCGGTTCAACAACACTTACATCTCGCACCAGGTCCCGGTCCCCACTGAGGATTAATCCAGGGTTGCTGGATTCAATGCCTTCTTTCACGTATAGAGCGACTCCGCCACCAATACGTCCTTCCCTGTCCTTCCGATATAGTTTATCTCCAGGGATAACCGTATCCCACTGGTTTTCTCCATTCCACCAGGTCTCCGTTATGCTCACTATATCAATGCTCTTCTCTAAGACCAAGCACTCCAGTTCTCCCATCTTGGTTCGCAGGCTCCTAGCATTAGTATACAGGCACTTGTAAGCAGTGTCTCTCTTCAAGTGTCTTTGGCACTTGTGGTTAGGCCTGTGGTAATTTTGCTCTTCTGAATTTATATCCTGTGCCCCTGCTCTCACAATGCCTACTTCTAGGCCTACCCCTTTAAAATTTCATCATTTCTTTGGTTTTTATCTCAGGGGGGAGGTTTATTCCGAACCGGACCTTTCTCAGCTCCTGTCGGGTTTCCCCCCTCAGTCAGTTTAAAAGCTGCTCTGCCACCTTTTTAAATTTAAGTGCCAGCAGTCTGGTTCCATTCTGGTTCAAGTGGAGCCTGTCCCTTTTGTAGAGGCCCGGCTTGTCCCAAAACGTTCCCCAGTGCCTAACAAATCCAAACCCTTCCACCCGACACCATCGTCTCATCCACGCATTGAGACTGTGAAGCTGGGCCTGTCTGGCTGGTCCTGCGCATGGAACCGGTAGCATTTCAGAGAAAGCCACCTTGGAGGTCCTGGCTTTCAGCATCCTACCTAGCAACCTAAATTTTGCTTCCAGGACCTCACGGCTGCATTTCCCCATGTCGTTGGTGCCAACGTGCACCACGACCACTGACTCCTTCCCGGCACTGTCTACCAAACTATCTAAACGACAGGCGATATCCGCAACCTTCGCACCAGGCAGGCAAAACACCTGCGGTCTACACGCCCATCACACACCCCACTGTCTATGTTCCTAATGATCGAATCACCCACTACAAGGATCCCTCCAGCCCCTGGAGATATATCCTCGGCACGAGAGGATAGCTGCTCATCCCCCAAGGAATGGGTCCCTTCTAAGGGATCGTTTCCCTCTTCCTCAGCTGGATGCTCTCCTTCCCCGAGACCATCGTTGTCCATGATAGCAGGAGAGCTATCATCATTGGAGTGGGACACAGCTATAACGTCCCTGAAGGCCTCCTCCACACACCTCTCTGCCTCTCTCATCTTTTCCAGGTCCACCACCTTGGCCTCAAGGACAAGTCGTTTCTCAGCAAAAGAGTTGTACAGGTTTCTTAATGAATCCCCTCCGCAAAAGCAATTTGCCTCGGACGGCTCTGTTACGCTCCTGAGCGATCTCTGGGGGGGAATTGCCAGGATCGCAGGTGGTGACCTGGCAACAGCACCTCAACTTTCTGCACGGCCTTCGCTTTTTGTGTGTTTTGTCACTGCTTCTGCTGACAGCAGTTCTTCTCCCTTGCTGGTGGGGAAACCTTTGGATGCCCCTCACAACCGCTCTATGTCTCGACCCTGAACGAGTGCAGCAGCTCTGCCATTGCGTTTTGCTTGCGCGCTCTGCCTCGTTGATGAGAAGAGGCAGTTTGTGTTATGATCAACAAGCTGACCACGGCTGAATGCACCCATTGCTGTTCAGTCACGCACGGAGCGTCATGCTCTGTGTGAAAAGTTGTCATGCTAAATAATGGACCATGCGGTGGAGAAGAGTGCACATCCTTAGGAACACTGAACCTTTCTGGTGCTCCTTTAGCTTTCTTTAAATAATTCTTTTCCCCCATTCTGCTGTGGCTTTCGTAGAGTTTTGCAGCTCAGCATCTGGGTAGTCCCCCGGCATTTCTTAAAGCCTCAGAGCTGTTTGACCCGAAGTGACATCACTCACATTTCATGGTTCCTCATTAAGAGTGCTTGGAGGGCAACAGAAATCTCTTCCCTATTTGGCTCTTGCCTGAGGAAGTAGAAGCGACTGGCCTAGAGGGGTGTGGCAGCCTCCCTCAACCTGGTGCCCTCCAGCTGTCTTTGGACGGCAGCTACAGATGTTTGGACTACACGAGGGTCTCCCTGCTCTTAACACTCGAACTCAGGGAAGATTCAGGACAGACTCCTTCACACAGCACTGCATAATTAAACGATGGGATCTGCTTCCACCGGAGGCAGTGATGGCCACCAGCTTGGGTGGCTTAAAAACAGGGTTAGACACATTCATGGAGGAAAAAGCTGATCAGTGGCTATTAGCCTTGATGCCTCTTCTCTGCCTCCACATTTTTAAATAGAAAAACAGTTTAAAGCAACTACAACAGGTACAGAAAATCAATTCAAATCCAAGGCAGATGCCAACTGGGATAAAGATTTTAGAAGGCTTGTTGAAAGAGGAATGTCTTTAGCGGGTGCAGAAAAGGCAATAGAAAAGGTTCCTGTTTGATATGCAGTGGGAGGGAGTTTGTTTGTTTTTTAATTAAATTTATATCCCGCCTTATGGCCAAAAGGCCCTCAAGGCGGCTTACAAAAACACGAATGTAACACATCATAAAGCATAAATACAATAATGCAATTCTCAAAATTAAATAACAAATAACATTATTAAAAGAAAAAAAATATTTAAATGTGTCACAATAAGAGAACCAAACACTTTATAAAAAGGCCTAGATAAAAATCTTCAATTTCCCAGCAAATAAGTAGCATTTTTATTTTTAACATATAAATATACACAGTATATAAGTAGCCAAACAATAATAATAAACAACAAACTAATGAGAACATCTCAATAAATATACAATTAAACAATCCCCACACACTTCACAACAGTGTTTAACAAAAATATGCTATAGTCCAAATAACAGCAAAAATGAATCTCCAAAATTAAATCTTGACCCCCAAAACAACTAAAAAACAACTAACCCCAGTAGTCTATAGACATCCCGAGCAGCAGGTTCACGCACAGATACACACACACACACACACGATCTCTGGCCCCTTCAGCAGTTGCTGCTTTTGTAGCTGGAGAGAGACAGGGCCCCGCCCTTCCAGGCCAGGTGGAAATCAGCCAGAAATGCAGGGAGCAGGTCTTGCAGAAACTCACACAGGTAGATGGTCTCTGGCCCCTTCAGCAGTTGCTGCTTTTGTAGCTGGAGAGAGACAGGGCCGCGCCCTTCCAGGCCAGGTGGAAATCAGCCAGAAATGCAGGGAGCAGGTCTTGCAGAAACTCACACAGGTAGATGGTCTCTGGCCCCTTCAGCAGTTGCTGCTTTTGTAGCTGGAGAGAGACAGGGCCGCGCCCTTCCAGGCCAGGTGGAAATTAGCCAGAAATGCAGGGAGCAGGTCTTGCAGAAACTCACACAGGTAGATGGTCTCTGGCCCCTTCAGCAGTTGCTGCTTTTGTAGCTGGAGAGAGACAGGGCCGCGCCCTTCCAGGCCAGGTGGAAATCAGCCAGAAATGCAGGGAGCAGGTCTTGCAGAAACTCACACAGGTAGATGGTCTCTGGCCCCTTCAGCAGTTGCTGCTTTTGTAGCTGGAGAGGAACAGGGCCCCACCCCTCCAGGCCAGGTGGAAATTAGCCAGAAATGCAGGGAGCAGGTCTTGCAGAAACTCACACAGGTAGATGGTCTCTGGCCCCTTCAGCAGTTGATGCTTTTGCAGCTGGAGAGAGACAGGGCCCCACCCTTCGAGGCCAGGTGGAAATCAGCCAGAAATGCAGGGAGCAGGTCTTGCAGAAACTCACACAGGTAGATGGTCTCTGGCCCCTTCAGCAGTTGCTGCTTTTGCAGCTTGAGAGAGACAGGGCCCCACCCTTCCAGGCCAGGTGGAAATCAGCCAGAAATGCAGGGAGCAGGTCTTGCAGAAACTCACACAGGTAGATGGTCTCTGGCCTCTTCAGCAGTTGCTGCTTTTGCAGCTGGAGAGAGACAGGGGCCCACCCTTCCAGGCCAGGTGGAAATCAGCCAGAAATGCAGGGAGCAGGTCTTGCAGAAACTCACACAGGTAGATGCATAGGTGCTGCCACACTAAAGGCCCGATTCTGTCATTGTATGGAATGGATCTCCTGAGGATGGTATCTACAGGGTGCCCTCTACTGCAGAACTCAGTGATTGGTTGGGCATGTATGTCATGTCTAACTGCCATCTACCTTCCTGCAAATTCAGGCCCTTCTTTTCATAATTGCCTTTAAAAAACACCAGCAAGATGCAGCACCCAAACTCCCTGGGTTCTCAGTGGAAGGGGAGAAGAGGGACCCAAGTGTACTAGAGTTTATTGTGCAGCACCAAAGTGCATTATGTGATTATTTCAGCTGCTGAGTTCTGTCCTTGGCAGGTGCGGCCAAACACAGTGTACTCCTTGCGGCTGACGCACGGCGAATTCACCTGGACCGTGAAGAAGAAATTCAAACACTTTCAGGAGCTCCATTGGGATCTGATGAGACACCGGATCCTCATGAGCTTCCTTCCTCTGTCCCGGTGAGAATCGAGAGTTTGCGAAGGAAATCATGCTGTGGACGGGTGGGAGAGAGGAGATCTATCTGTGGGTGGGCAGAAGAGGGGTCCACAAACTGTGGCTGGATTTGGTAGCCAAAGGTTGTTTCCCGCTAGCCAGTTGAGAAGTCCAGTCCGAAAAAGACAGTGGAAAAATATTATGTGTATTTATCAAAATGAATATTCAGTTTGATGGAACTGACAAAGTTACCTAAAATCAGGCTTTATCTAGGTTTATTTTAATCGGTGATTCATTCCACAATTTGTTGGCTTGCTAAGACTCTGCTTTCCCCCCCAACATAAATGTGTATGTTTTATATAAGCCCAAATATTAAAACAATATTAATGTTTTCTGATGCAAACCCAAAAGGTGGCGGAAGTGTGGATTTTGGCTGTTCTGGTGCCTGTTGCTGTTATCAGTATTATTATCACAATGAAGAGAAGGGGGACCCGTTTTTCCAAGAGGCATCTTTTAAAGGCAACGTTTTGGCTGGCCTCTTTTTGTTTATTATTTGATTTATATCCCTCCCTTCCTCCCAGCAGGAGCCCAGGGTGGCATATGTTCGTAGTCTAGAGCAGTGACGGAGCCCACTGCATGTGCTGGACTACAGTTCACATTGTCATAGGAACAAAGGGAGTTGCCTGACCCTGAGCCAGATCACTGGTCCATCTAGCTCAATACTGTCTACACTGACTGATAGCAGCTCTCCAGGGTTTCAGGCAGGGAGTCTCTCCAGCCCTACCTGGAGATGCTGCTGCAGATTGAGCCTGGAAGCTTCTGCAGGCGAAGCAGGCGCTCCACCCACTAAGCTACAGCCCTTCCCCACCTGGTCCCCTCCCACTGCATAGTTCCCAAAGCCAGCCAGGTTACTCAGCATCTGAGGCAGAGGATTCCATGAGCGCCTTTCCCGTCCCTCACCAAAATAACACTGAAACACTTAAGAAGAATTTGCTGCCCTTTCACGACACCCAGAATCGGTTGCCTGAGTCGGCCGCCCTGCTTGCTCTGCCTCATGCGCTCAGCCATGTTTGGCGCAGGTGGCCGTGAAGACTAAATTGGTTCCTTCCTGCAGTTTCTATGACTCCCATCATCCTGTCGCAAGCAGATTCCACTTTGTTCTTCATGCCAAGTAAGAAAAGCCATAATTTGGGGGAAAGAGGAGGAACTAATTTACACTGATTTTCAAGCGGAGTTTGCTAACCCCTCCATAAGTCCCAAAAGTTTTTATCTGGGTGGAAAAAACCCTGTAAAGGTGTTCAAAATGGAGGGAAGAGATCTGGAGTATTCCATTTATAAGACACTTCCCAACTTTCAGTTACTCCAAATCACCAGCGTTGACTCTTCAGCATATTCTTTTAAGACCACAATCCTTTATTGAAGTTGTTGTTGATGTTGTTATATGCCTTCAAGTCGACTACGACTTATGGTGACCCTCTGAATCAGTGACCTCCAAGAGCATCTGTTGTAAACCACCCTGCTCAGATCTTGTAAGTTCAGGTCTGTGGCTTCCTTTATGGAATCAATCCATCTCGTTTGGCCTTCCTCTTTTTCTACTCACTTCTGTTTTTCCCATCATTATTGTCTTTTCTAGTGAATCATGTCTTCTCGTTATGTGTCCAAAGTATGATAACCTCAGTTTCATCATTATTATTGAAGTTATTTCTGAATAAAACAACCAAGGTCTCAACCTGCAAAGTGCGTTGAGCATTTGGTCTCCTTCTGCTGGCTGAAATGCACATTTGGTGAAAAACAAGTGACATTTTGCCATTTCAAAACAATTGTTCTTTTCTTCTAATGCAGCCATGGCCAACCTGGTGCCCTCCAGAGGTTTTGAACTACAAGTCCCATCAGCCCCCAACCAAAACCTCTGGAGGGCACCAGGTTGGCCAACAATATTTCCAAAGTTCTTAACTGCTAGTTTGAACTGGGAGTCCCATCCGAGAGAGAGAAAGAGAGAGGAGACTGTGCCTCTGATGAATTATTTTCCTCCCTCTTTTGGTTTTATTTATTTTATGATATTTAGACCTTGTCTGTTGAGGCTGATGCTTGAAACATTAGAACTGAAAGTGAGTTTTTCCCCCTGCCCCCACGCTGCCAAGTGACAGCCAAGGGCTAGCAGTCGAAAGGAGAGAGCCTTTAGCCTTCCTTTGAAGTAGGAATTCCTGCTTGATCAAATTCTGTTAGCACAGATAAGATGACAGAACAAGCCCACCTCCTACACGCTACAGAGGCTGCCTCTGTTTCCTCACCCGCTGAATCTGAGCACATTGTGACCCACCTGGTAGAGGTGGTCTTGGTTAGGGTGTTGGGGACCCTCAGGCTTTTGGTGTTGGGGGACTTCAACATCAGTTCCCTTGTAGACTTGATAACAGAAAGATCCGTATGAATGATGGATATTTCCACCTCCACTGTCAGAGGCCGTGCTTCTTAACCCGTTTTAAAAATATTATTATTTGATTTATATCCCGCCCTTCCGCCCAGCAGGAGTCCAGGGCGGCTGGAAACTGCAGGAGGGGGAGAGTTGCTGTTGCGCTCAGGGCCTGCTTGGGGCCTCTTCCCATTGGGGCATCTGGGTGGCCTCTGTGACCAGGATGTGGTGGACTAGGTGGGCCCCCTTTGGCCTGAGCCAGCCGCTGAAGGGTTCTCCTGGTATTCTGAACGTTTTAATAAACGCAAATCATCCTGGACTTGCTGTCTCAAATGCACAGGGTGAGGGAGGCGGCTGAGAGCTGTGTCGTCTCTCTCTCTGTCTGACCCTTTTACCTGCACAGGTTTGCTCTGCAAGGTTCCCAGTCGGAAGGAACAATCCTGGGTTTGCCATCTTTGCCCCATGGGGGTGAAGTTTCCCGGCGCCCATCCAGCAAACAGGTGCGACTTCAGCGTATATCTGTGTGTGTCTGTGGGAATGGAGGGAGGAGTGCTGGGGCAATTGCAAGGCGTATATTATGCATGACACATGTGGGAAACCTTTGGTCCTCCTGATGGCACAGACGACAAGTCTCATTGCCCCCAGGCACCTGGTTGGCCACTGTGAGAACAGGATGCTGGACTAGATGGACCACTGGCCTGATCCAGCAGGCTCTTCTTATGTTCTTATGCCCCTGGCTGTTGGCCGTGCTTCCTGGTGGCTGATGGGAGTTGTAGTTCAGCAACAGCTGGGAGAGCCAAAGCTCTTGCATAGTATGAAGTTAGGCAATAGCTCCCCCTGCTGACAGTTCCAGGAGTAACTGCACAACATCTTCCAAGGTGCTTTATAACTTTTCAGTTAACTTTGGAGTCCTTAGTTTGCAAACAGGGGACAGAAGAGGAGGGAGAGGAGTTGTCACACTGGGCGTTACTGGGACATGAGCGGATGCTGCTCAGGTTTTGCAGAGTGGTGGAGAGGCAGCCAAGCACCGTGAATGACTGTTCTGCTCTGCGTCTTGAGAACGGTGGGGTGCAGTGGGGGGAGGAGAAGGGAGGAAAGGGCTGGAGAATCTCTCCGCCCCCCTGCCCAGGGCTTATGGTTGCTTCCTTCCTTACAGAAGCACCTGGAGATGTACCTCAATACCTTGCTGGAGATGAACTTGTACCGGGATCACCACGCAATGGTAATGCCCCCTTGGGTCTCCCCATACCAGGAGGAGAGAATGCCCAGTTTGGGGGGGCAGGGATGGGGCCTTCCTGTGGGCTTTAAGCTGGTGGGGCTGGAAACCCAAGATTCTCGGTCCTCCTCTGAATGTCCCTGAGCTGTAGATTCCCCTGATTCCTCGCTGCTAGTTCATGCTTCTCTCTCTCTCCCTCTCTCTGGCAGACGGAGTTCCTGGACGTGAGCCAGCTCTCCTTCATTCCGGATCTGGGCCCCAAGGGCGTGTGAGTGCAAAATGGGCCCCCACCTCTGCTGGCCATTCTTTGGCATGGCCCTGTTGGTATGGGGGAGCTGCACCCCGGGGCTGGGGGCCACAGGGGCTTGTTGCCAGAGTGGAGTCCCTTTATGCCCAGTGCAGGACCCTTTACATTCAGCTGAGCCATCAGTTTATTTATTTGTATACCGCTTGCATGCCAAAATGGCTTCTAAGCAGTTTACAAGTATAGAATCAATGATAAAATTCATACATAATTAAATGCCCAAGAAAACGATTCCATCAAAGCATTAAAAACATCCATAATTAAAAGATTCAGCAGAGCAAGGCAGTTGTGAAGCCTAACAATTAGAACAGTTTAAAAGACCCATGAGATCTGGAAGTTCAAATTTTGCTTGTCTGCCCTTGCTGGCAATGGAGGTAAGTTCCTGCAGCTGCTGGTTCATGAGTCGAACCTGGACTTAGATGGGGGGAGGTCGAGGCAGCAGCCTTTTGTGCTTCTCTATATGATGCATCTCCTCCTGCCCCCCCCCAAATAAAGTTACCCCCACTGCTCCTGCTTCTTTCCAAAAATGTTCCAGGTTTTTTTAAATCTGTGGGTCTTTGGAGCAGATCACACAGAGCCAATATACGTGCAGACATTTTGGTGTCCTTGGAATGGAATTTTAGACACACATACACCTCTCTCTCCCTCTCCCCCCTGCTCCATTCCCAGGTTGTGGATGATTCTATGTGCTTTAAAATAATTGTCCTGCTTGTACTAGATGGTGCTGAGGCCCTGAGCAGTTGAAATCTCCTTGCGGCCTCCTCCTCCTCCTGGGGCCTGAGGTTGCATCACCCCTGCTCATTCCTGGTGGCAAAAGGCTCCTTCCTTCTCTGCCCACCTCCAACCCTGAAGGCAGGCGTAGCCAGCATAGTGCCCTCCTTCCCTCCCTCCAACTCCCGTCCTCATTGATCACTGGCCACACTGCCAGCTGGGGCTGATGGAGGATGAGAGAGTCCGACAAGATCTAGGCAGCAGCAGGGTGTTGGGGGGGGTGTCACTGTCTTGGCTGCACTCCCCTTTTCTGTCAAACAAAAGCCTTGGTGCTGAAGGTCCGGAGTCCTCTGCACCAAATTTGTTTGGGTGCAGCACATGGTCAGCACGCCAGGATGTGCACAGATCTTCACCCTCTTCCTCAGGTGGGGAAGAGAGTTGTTGCCCTGTCCCAGATGCCCAGGATCTCCAAGTTGTAACCCTATCCATGTCCTCTCTTTCTCTCTCCAGGGAGGGCATGATCCTGAAGCGGTCTGGGGGCCACCGTCTCCAGGGCCTTAACTGTGCAGGGCACCACCAGGTCTGCTATCGCTGGTCAAAGAGGTGAGTCTCCTGGGGTGCCAGGGGGTGGGTCGAGTGGCGGTGCTTCTCCCCACCCCTTATGCCTCTCTGTCCTCCTGGACCCCTTTAGGTGGCTGGTGGTGAAAGACTCCTTCCTTCTCTACCTGAAGCCAGAATCCGGCACCATCTCTTTTGTGCTGCTCTTTGACAACGGCTTCAACATTCAGGTGGGCAAGAAGCCCACCGAGACCAAGTACGGGGTCCGTGTCGACAACACGTGCAGGTCAGGGTGCCTGCCTGCCTGGGCCTCTCGGCCTGCAGGGACTGGGGGGCGGAGGCGGTGTTGCTGCAAGTCACGTTCTGAATCTCTGGGCATGCAGAGCTGGAGCCGACCAGCGGGTGGGCAGTTGGTTTTGTTTCCTTTCTTGCTGGCGTGTTTTTCTGCAACGTGCCATTGATGCAGTAACAGTGAATTACTGGTGGATTTATCTTGGGCAATCCACACATCAATCTGCTTTATTCATTATCCTGCAATGCTTCCCCAATGTTATCTGATTATTGCCATCTGTATAGGAGGCTGGGCCCAATAACCTATAGGACTCTGCAGAGTTGCGTAGCGGAACGGAGAGTTGTGAGTGAGCTTATGTGTGTGTGTTTGAGTCTTTGCTAAGATTCTACCTTCCCTGCAAATTAGTCAGACAGAGACTTTAAGCTTTAAAATAAGAAATAACTACTTTATTCTGGAAGTACATGCTTGATAGGAAAGAGTCCTGTATCTAGCTAACTGGCTATGCTGGAGCAGCCTGCACTGGTCCCAGTGCTGGCCGTCATCCTGGTTGAGAGGAGAGACAAAGAGAAGATGTCTGCTCCCCTCTCGAGAAAGAAGAAAACTGGAAGGGGGGAAGGAACTGAGATCAACATCCCTTGCATATCAGTCTAGCAGGAAGGAAGAGACAGCAGGAGATCAAAGGACAGGTGTAGCCTAGCAACCAAGAGCTCTCCTCTCTAGCTACGCCTTTAGCCCCATGCAGCCTCAACCCACAAGTTGCAGTTGAACCACATATATTCCAACGATCTGGAGGGGCACCCTGGCCCTATAGCGCAACAAAAGTGGGACAGAAAAATAAACTGGGACATTTGTGGTTGGAAAAGTTCCAGGATTTCAGCTGGAAGGTACCGCCGCACGTCTTCCCGAACGAGACTTTTGCAGGCACAAACGGCACTGAAAGGATCCAGTACAAGTCCCCTGATGCCATCGGGAGCACAAATCATCATGAACATGCAATGAAAGATGCTGCCTGGGAGCAGGACGGGGGGAGAGAATTCCAGGGAAATGTTGGGGATTCAGGATGGAGAGGTGCACGGAGAACACCTTTTACTTCTTGCTCTGTAAGAACTTGGAAGCATAACATGGGAAAGGACGAAGCAGCAGCAAGGGCAAATCTAGTAAAAAAGTTTTAACCAGAGAGGCGAAGAGCCACTGATGCAGAGGACAGGAGCAATTTCTAAAGTCCGAGGAGCCATGTGGGCAAGTCTGAGCAGACAAGAAGACATCTTTGCGGTTTGGATGTTTACTCACCTCTTGGGGAAGAGAGTCATTTTCCAGACAAGGGCTTGGACTTGCTCCCCTGGAAAGGAATATTTGGCTTGGGGAAAGCTCTGGGGGAGAGAAGCTGGTGCAGTGAAAATTGTCTTTCCCCCCCCCCATATATCCAAGGGGGCACTTGCTCATTTTGCAGCATCAAGTTGTGATCCTTTTCCTGTGTTTTTTTAATTTGATTTTAGGGGCTCCTTAAAACAGCCTTTGCCAACCTGTTGCCCTCCAGATATTTTGGACTACAACTTCCATCAGCCCCAGCATCATACAGCTGTGCTGGCTGAGGCCGATCGGAGTTGTAGTCCAAAACATCAGGAGGGCAACCAAATGGCGAAGGAAGGCTGCTGTAAAATCTTGCTTTGCTTGCGGCTGTCTCCGCAGAGGGGAGCCAAGAAGTGGGGAGGGGAGGGAGTTTGGCTTGCCCCTCTGGCAGGGGAGCTGCTGATGGACATCTGTGCCCCCCCAACGCAGGTCGCTCATCCTGAAGTGCAGCAGCTACCGGCAGGCACGCTGGTGGTGCCAGGAGATCACCGAACTTGTTGAGGACAAAGGCAAAGACTTCCTGCGGCTGCATCGCTACGAGGGGTTTGTGCCTCCTCGCAAGGAGACCCCTGCCCGCTGGTGAGGGCTGCAAGCCGTGGGGGGGGGAGGTCATGTGTGGTCCTCGCATCCAGCATGCAGCTCTTTCTCATCTCTCCCCCCCCATTCTAGGTTTGTAAACGGTGCTGGATATTTTGCCGCTGTGGCTGATGTGCTGATGCATGCCCAGGAAGAGATCTTCATCACGGACTGGTGGTCAGCAGCTGGGGTGGGGTGGGGAGCACTGAGATGGGGTGGGGAGCGCTGAGGTGGAAGCTATTCTGCCTTGAAAGCGGGGCGGGGAGAGTGGAGGAGGATGGCTAAGGCGGGCAGCTCCATGGAGCCCCCACAAACACCAGCTTCTGTGGCAGCCCCCGTAACTCCACAAGTCATTTCTTCCCCTCCTCCCCCCAATATTCCTGATGTGATGTTCCCAATGCTGGCAAATCCTTGCCATGTTGGAGCTGGGTAGCATATGCTGATGCCCGGGGGGGGGAATTAAGGGTTCGTTGGTGAGCAGCCCTTTGGTCTCTGTGTGTGGTTGCCCAAGCAGGTGGAATGTGGCTAGTGGTTTAAGAGAGCTTCCTCCTGCTGGCACCCCAGGGATCCTTGCAAGGGATGGTTGTCCTGGAGCCGAGGGCAACTGTATGGGGCACTGAGCAGGCTTCTGGGTCTTTAAGCGCTGGATGGCAGGCAGAAGTCAGGCAGGTCAAGCCTTTCCCAGACTCAGGGTGCCAGGGACATGAAGAGGCTTGCATGGATTTCTGTTTTTCAGGCATTCCTGGTAGAGAGGGATGTTCTGAGCGCTCCTCAAGGCCAGCCTGCTCCAGACTCCTTGATTTGGGCAGGAAGCTTCTGTGTCCAATCAGAGGGCAGTTTTTGGGCCAATCCCAACTGAAACGCCAATGGGGGAAATAGCAGGGGATGTCCAGCCCACTCTACCTCTCTCTGTCTCTCTCTTTGCTCTCCTAGGCTCAGCCCAGAGATCTACATGAAGCGCCCGGTTCAGTCCGATGCCTGGAGGCTGGACCTCATTTTGAAACACAAAGCGGTGAGTGAGTGGCTGCCTGGGGCTGGGACAACAGGCAGGGGCGAACAGCCCCCAGGTGCCTGGCCGGGCACCCTCCAGGCTTCCTTCCCTCCCGGCTGCTGATCTCTCTCTGTCTCCCCGCTGCCCCCCCAATTGGCCTTCCCTTTTGCAGGAGCAAGGGGTGCATGTCTGCGTCCTGCTCTTCAAGGAGGTAGAGCTGGCCCTCGGCATCAACAGCGGCTACAGTAAGCGGGCCCTCATGCTGCTGCACCCCAACATCAAGGTAATGCACTCCCCCACTCTTGCATGGCTGGTTGGTGCACACTCAGACCGGGCGGTGCCAGGAGGTTCTTCTTATAGAAGGTGTTTGCCCTGCTGGGAGGGAGGGAGGCAGGGATGGCACCGTCCCTTGAACAACCACTCCCTCAAGGGGGCGGGGGCATGCAGACACGCAAGAGCTGCGTCCTGGGCCCCTTTCAGTCTCCTAGATTTCTCTCCTCTGGAAGGAGGGATGCATGGATCCCTCAAAATTAAAAAGGTGGCAGAGCAGCTTTTAAACTGACTGAGGGGAGAAACCCGACAGGAGCTGAGGAAGGTCCGGTTCGGAATAAACCTCCCCCCTGGGATAAAGACCAAAGAAATGATGAAATTTTAAAAGTGGTAGGCCTAGAAGTAGGCATTGTGAGAGCAGGGGCACAGGATATAAATTCAGAAGAGCAAAATTACCACAGGCCAAACCACAAGTGCCAAAGACACTTGAAGAGAGACACTGCTTACAAGTGCCTGTATGCTAATGCTAGGAGCCTCCGAACCAAGATGGGAGAACTGGAGTGCTTGGTCTTAGAGGAGAGCATTGATATAGTGAGCATAACGGAGACCTGGTGGAATGGAGAAAACCAGTGGGATACGGTTATCCCTGGAGATAAACTATATCGGAAGGACAGGGAAGGACGTATTGGTGGCGGAGTCGCTCTATACGTGAAAGAAGGCATTGAATCCAGCAACCCTGGATTAATCCTCAGTGGGGACCGGGACCTGGTGCGAGATGTAAGTGTTGTTGAACCGATTGGGAGCAGTGACCATAGTGCTATTAAATTAAACATACACGTAACTGGCCAATTGCCAAGAAAATCCAACACGGTCACATTTGACTTCAAAAGAGGAAACTTCACAAAAATAAGGGGATTGGTAAAAAGAAAGCTGAAAAACAAAGTCCAGAGGGTCACATCACTCGAAAATGCTTGGAAGTTGTTTAAAAACACTATATTAGAAGCTCAACTGGAGTGCATACCGCAGATCAGAAAAGGTACCGCCAGAGCCAAGAAGATGCCAGCATGGTTAATGAGCAAAGTCAAGGAAGCTCTTAGAGGCAAAAAGTCTTCCTTCAAAAAATGGAAGTCTTGTCCGAATGAAGAAAATAAAAAAGAACACAAACTCTGGCAAAAGAAATGCAAGAAGACAATAAGGGATGCTAAAAAAGAATTTGAGGAGCACATTGCTAAGAACATAAAAACCAACAACAAAAAATTCTATAAATACATTCAAAGCAGGAGACCATCTAGGGAGACAATTGGACCCTTGGATGATAAGGGAGTCAAAGGTGTACTAAAGAACGATAAGGAGATTGCAGAGAAGCTAAATGAATTGTTTGCATCTGTCTTCACAGTGGAAGATATAGGGCAGATCCCTGAACCTGAACTAACATTTGCAGGAAGGGATTCTGAGGAACTGAGACAAATAGTGGTAACGAGAGAGGAAGTTCTAGGCTTAATGGACAATATAAAAACTGACAAATCACCAGGCCCGGATGGCATCTACCCGAGAGTTCTCAAAGAACTCAAATGTGAAATTGCTGATCTGCTAACTAAAATATGTAACTTGTCCCTCAGGTTCTCCTCCGTGCCTGAGGACTGGAAAGTGGCAAATGTAACGCCAATCTTCAAAAAGGGATCCAGAGGGGATCCCGGAAATTACAAGCCAGTTAGCTTAACTTCTGTCCCTGGGAAACTGGTAGAAAGTATTATTAAAGCTAGATTAACTAAGCACATAGAAGAACAAGCCTTGCTGAAGCAGAGCCAGCATGGCTTCTGCAAGGGAAAGTCCTGTCTCAGTAACCTACTAGAATTCTTTGAGAGTGTCAACAAGCATATAGATAGAGGTGATCCAGTGGACATAGTGTACTTAGACTTTCAAAAAGCGTTTGACAAGGTACCTCACCAAAGACTTCTGAGGAAGCTTAGCAGTCATGGAATAAGAGGAGAGGTCCTCTTGTGGATAAGGAATTGGTTAAGAAACAGAAAGCAGAGAGTAGGAATAAACAGACAGTTCTCCCAATGGAGGGCTGTAGAAAGTGGAGTCCCTCAAGGATCGGTATTGGGACCTGTACTTTTCAACTTGTTCATTAATGACCTAGAATTAGGAGTGAGCAGTGAAGTGGCCAAGTTTGCTGACGACACTAAATTGTTCAGGGTTGTTAAAACAAAAAGGGATTGCGAAGAGCTCCAAAAAGACCTCTCCAAACTGAGTGAATGGGCGGAAAAATGGCAAATGCAATTCAATATAAACAAGTGTAAAATTATGCATATTGGAGCAAAAAATCTTAATTTCACATATACGCTCATGGGGTCTGAACTGGCGGTGACCGACCAGGAGAGAGACCTCGGGGTTGTAGTGGACAGCACGATGAAAACGTCGACCCGGTGTGCGGCAGCTGTGAAAAAGGCAAATTCCATGCTAGGGATAATTAGGAAAGGTATTGCAAATAAAACAGCCGATATCATAATGCCGTTGTATAAATCTATGGTGCGGCCGCATTTGGAATACTGTGTACAGTTCTGGTCACCTCATCTCAAAAAGGATATTATAGAGTTGGAAAAGGTTCAGAAGAGGGCAACCAGAATGATCAAGGGGATGGAGCGACTCCCTTACGAGGAAAGGTTGCAGCATTTGAGGCTTTTTAGTTTAGAGAAAAGGTGGGTCAGAGGAGACATGATAGAAGTGTATAAAATTATGCATGGCATTGGGAAAGTGGATAGAGAAAAGTTTTTCTCCCTCATAATACTAGAACTCGTGGACATTCAAAGAAGCTGAATGTTGGAAGATTCAGACAGACACAAGGAAGTACTTCTTTACTCAGCGCATAGTCAAACTATGGAATTTGCTCCCACAAGATGCAGTAATGGCCACCAGCTTGGATGGCTTTAAAAGAAGATTAGACAATGGAGGACAGGGCTATCAATGGCTACTAGCCGTGATGGCTGTGCTGTGCCACCCTAGTCAGAGGCAGCATGCTTCTGAAAACCAGTTGCCGGAAGCCTCAGGAGGGGAGAGTGTTCTTGCACTCGGGTCCTGCTTGCGGGCTTCCCCCAGGCACCTGGTTGGCCACTGTGAGAACAGGATGCTGGACTAGATGGGCCACTGGCCTGATCCAGCAGGCTCTTCTTATGTTCTTAACTCTGGTTTCGTAATTTCTCTCAGCTGCAGTTCTCCACATTTCCATGTCAGTTTGCAATTAAAAAAAAGGTTCTCATGAAAATTCTTCAGCATTTTGGTGCAAATTTCTCCTAATATAATGCATTTTAATGTTATTTTCACTAATGTATGCATTTATATGCACACTTTACCCCTAGTATTTGCGTTTTTGTACACATCAGCTGCCTGGAGAACTGCAGTGCGGAATTCAGGGAAGTGCAAGTTTCGAAGGGCAACTGTTTGGGTTCACATATTGTTTTGGAAAGTGTGAATTAGGTCACTTGGCCTGTAAATGCAAATGGAGTTATGGAATGTTGTTCTTGATGAGGTGCGCCTGGCGCCAAAACTGTTATCCTTTTGGCGCCAGGTCAAGACTTTCCTCTTCTCCCAGGCATTTTAGCATGTCTTTTAAATTGTTTTAAACTTTTCAGTTGTGTTTTAAATTGTTTTTAAAAGATGTGTTTTAAATTTGTATATCTGTTTTTAATGTTTTTAGTTACTGTAAACCGCCCGGAGAGCTTCGGCTATGGGGCGGTATATAAATAAATAGAGTTTCTCTCGCACCTCTGCCTGCAGGTAATGCGCCACCCTGACCACGTCTCCTCCATCGTGTTATTGTGGGCCCACCACGAGAAGCTGGTGGTGGTGGACCAATCCGTGGCCTTCCTGGGCGGGCTGGATCTGGCCTATGGGCGCTGGGACACCCACGAGTACCGCCTTGCAGACCTGGACGGGGACAACTGCCTTGGCAGCAAGGTAGCAGACTGGGCTGGGCTGGGGGCTGTTCTCGCTGTTCTACTCCCTATCCTGGGTGGCAGCAAATTGGATCCTCTTCCTCAGCCCCTTCCCCCCCCCTTTCTCTCTTGTGCTTCTCCACTCTTGCCCCCTCTTAGCAGCCCTCGAGCCACAGATACCCACCCGGGTGAATTCTTAACCACATGTGATGGGGAATGCTGAGCATGGTATCTCTGGAAAGGTCTACATACCCCCAAGAGTTGGGAAATAGGTGGTGAGCCTGCAGAAATCATGTGGCTATGCATGTAATCACGGTTTTAACCGGAACACCAGCACCCCATTCGTTTTACTCTCCAGTATTTCTGTATATAAATAGCTTTTGTTTTGTTGATTTATTTAAGTAGTTATAGACCACACTTGCATAAACAGAGAGCAAGGCAGTGTGCAACTTACAAAATTTCAATCAGGTCAATAAAAAGTCAATAAATGGTGCTTGTTAATAAACATTTTACAAGGCTTTGGCGGTGGCATTTTCTCACAAAGTGACCAGAAAATAGAAAAAAAATAGAAAAATTTCTTCAATAGAAGAAATTAGAACTGGATAACATAAGGGTAAAAGACATATTTTAGCCTTTCTGTGAGTGAATTTCCTTTTGCTCTTGACCTTATCTGTTGGAAGTGGGGCAAGAGCAACAACATTATCAAATAGTGGGAACATATTGCTCTTAGATCTTATCCTACAGGACAAAAGGTTAAGACACCAATGGAATGTTCTGTGTTTGTTCTGTTATATTTGTTCTAAGCTTCCCATGAAAGCAATTTCACCTCTTAAGCTTCACTTGTTAAAACCTAGTTACTTTATTCTGAGCACATCTGGCCACCCTCAAAGCTGTCACCCCAATCATCACTCCAGCTCTTCCTCTGGTAGATCTGCACCATCTTCTTAACACGGTGCCTCCTCTCCATATCTCTGCTCTGTGACCCGAACTGCCAGGCAGATGCATCGTTGCAGCTGACGCCACTTAGTGCAATCGCAGGCCATTGATCCAGCCTGGCCTTGGGTGCTCTGTGGTGTCAGATCTGGGGTGGCTCAAAGCTTCTTGTGGCCCCTAGCTCCTGCCTATTTTGCATCTCTTGGTGTACAGACCTTGCATACAGTCACCTTCAGCATTGTTTGCCACATAGAATCAGTATTTTGGTCCTGGCTTGCGGACTGTGGTTTCCCTTTTTATTGCAGCCAAACTGACCTGTCACTTGCCTTCCTTTGCAGCAGCTGTTCTGATTTGTCAGTGTTCCATGATGTCACAGCCATGCTCAGCCAATAGTTTGCAAGCAGCCTTAGAGCTGACAGGCAGGTGACGTCTAGCAGTTGCCTAATCCGGGGTGTTTTCCTCTGCCTTCCGTTTCCATCGCCCTCCTTTTTGCTCCCCCCCCTCCCCTGTTTCTGACTTGTCCCTCTTCTTCTTCTCCTTTCTCTCCCTCTTCTGGTTCCAACCCCCCTCCCCGCCCTACAGGGATGCTGGTAGCCTTCTCCTGCTGACCTTCTCTCTCTCTCAGGGCGGGGCTGCCCTACCTGGCAGGGACGAGGCCCGGTTGGACTTGGCCACTAACCAGCACCTCTGGCTGGGCAAGGATTATAGCAACCTCATTGCCAAAGATTGGGTGCAACTGGACAAGCCCTTTGAAGGTGAGTGAGGCTGCCTGGGGGCGCAAGAGGACAAAGGCCGGCTGTTCTGCTGCTCTTGGCCAGATTCCCCTCCAGCCCCAGCCTTGTCACCTTAACTCTGCCCTGGGAAGGTGGGACCAAACCTTGCCCTCACTTTGACTTGTTCCTTGCCATCCTAATGGTCGTGAAGGGATGGAGCCCCCCTCCAAGGGAGCTTTCTCCTCCCTCGCCTGCATTCCACCCCAATACTTTACTTCTTGAGGTTGGGAGGGAAAGGAGGGGGTTGGCCCCACAGGAAGGTCTTGAGTCATTGTGGCAGGGGACTGGGCTTGCAGGCCTGGTGGCAAGGGGCTCCCCCCAGAGCACTCCCCCAAAGTTACAAGGTGGGGGGCAGCTGTACGGATGCCCCCCACCTTCTTTTCTTTTAAGTTTGGGACTATCACTGAGTGGGAAACATGCAGGTGGCTCCCAGTCTCCTTTCCCCAAAATGCTTCTGGGCCCCAGCACTGTGTCTGCTATGTTGTCACCCCCCTCATGCCTCCTTTGGGGGGGGGGAGGAGAAGGGAGTGATGCTTCTCTACTCAGTCCTAGCCCCTTAAAAAGGTTTAAACGTAAAAAAAAAGTTGTTCCGGCATCCTCAGGGCTCCTGAGGCTTGCCTGACTTTGCCAGGTAGTGATGCTGAGCCATTTGGGGCCGGCTAGATTTCATTGACAGGTGCCAGACCCCTCGGATGCCGTGGCGGGATGTGGGGGTGGCTGTCCATGGCATGGCTGCACGGGATGTTGCCCGGCATTTCATCCAGCGCTGGAACTTCACCAAGGTCAGTGGGGCAGTGCGGGTGAAAGAGGCTGCAAAGCCAACTTGTGGATTGATTCCCCACAGCTCCAAGGGCTGCAGGCCTTCAGGAGTGTCTGCGTGTCAGACCAATAACTTGACTGTAAACTTGCATTAATAACAAGCATTTCAACAAGCCTTTATGGAACTAGACAGCCACCTGTTGGGTGTGCTTTAACTTGGATCCCTACAATGAGCAGGGGTGGGTGGACTTGATGGCCTTATAGGACCCAACTCCACTGTTCTATGGTTCTATGATTCTATACCAGTCTGCATCTGTATTGGAATTATGTTAAATATGTTTTTATTGTTTATCACTTGTTTGCCTCCTGGCTCCTTTGGGAGGAAGGGCATGATATAAATTTTAAAAATAGCACATTAAAGTATAATTAATTAATTTATAATAATTCACAGACGTGAACTTACAAGATCTGAACAGGGTGGTTCATGACAGATGCTACTGGAGGTCACTGATTCTTAGGGTCACCATAACTTGTAATCGACTTGAAGGCACATGACAACACAACATCCATTTATAAGTAATTGCTAACCATCTTAGATGTACTTACAGGAAAGCAAGGTGGTGACAAATACATGGCAGGGGATTTCCCTGTGTTTTGTGGTCATAGGGTTGTATCAGCTGAATGCTAAATCTTCATCAACTGTTTGTTGTAAAGTGAAGGTGAATTGTGAAAGGGAGAAAGCATTTAAATATGAGCCAGTTCTGCCACAGGGAGGAGAGGGCAGAGTGGCAGGTTTTGGGGTTCCACTAAATGGCAGCAGACGGATGATTGCTGGTGGTTGCATTTTTGTCTCTGAGATGTGGGTGCTGGGAGGAGGGTGGGAGAAGAGCACCACCCCTGAAACATCTCTGCTGGTCCCTCTGATCAGTAGATAGTAAACAAACAGGATGGCTGTGAGCAGATCCCAGAGACGATAAGCTGTCTTCATTAAGTGGCACAGTAGTTAAAGGAGGGTTGTAAGGGGAAAAGGTTGGGTCTTCAGGGCTCCTTTGAGCATGATGCTGATCTGCTTGTTTTGAAGCTGGTGACTAACTTGCACCCTTTCACAAATTGCTAGCGATGGGCTGCAGCTGAACCCTCAGTACAAACAGCAGCCTGTGGCCCTTGGCTGTTGCTGGCCCGTGTGTTGCTGTGGTGCAAGCTCCAAAGGAAGGGGCTTAGAGACCCCGCCCCTCCAACCTGGAGGCTGCTAGCAGAGTCTAACATCTTTGTTCCCCTGTCCCCCCATTAAGCCCACTTGCAAGTAAAGGCAACTCCAGTATTAAAACAGCAGATTCACTACTCTGCTAGTAGAGTAGTAATACTACTCTACTACTAGTAGTACTGTACTAGCAGATTCACTACTACCAGCTTGGACTGGTAAGACAGCTGCGTTCATTTCTGGACCGGGACAGCCTGACCACTGTTGTCCACGCACTGGTAACCTCCAGGCTGGATTACTGTAATGCGCTCTACGTGGGGCTGCCCTTGAGGTTGGCCCAGAAGCTGCAGCTGGAGCAAAATGCGGCAGTGAGACTGCTCACTGGGGCAGGGTATCGCCAACACGTCACTCCACTGCTGAAAGAATTGCACTGGCTGCTCATTTGCTACCGGGCCAAGTTCAAGGTTCTAGTCTTCATGTACAAAGCCCTGTACAACTCAGGACCAGGATACCTGAAAGACCGTCTTACCCCTTATGTACCCAGTCGATCACTGCGCTCTGCAGGTGAGGGCCTCCTGCAGATGCCATCTTATCAGGAGGTTCGTTCTGTAAAATATAGGGAATGGACCTTTAGTGTGGCAGCACCTGCCCTGTGGAATTCCCTCCCCTTAAATATTAGACAGGCACCATCTCTGTTATCTTTTCAGCACCTATTGAAGACCTTCCTCTTTCAACAAGCCTTTTAAGTTGAGACCTTATCCCAGTCTGCGTCTATGTTGGAATTGCTTTTTAATATGTTTTAAAATCTTTTTTTTAAAAAACAATGTTTTAAAAAAAAGAGTCTTGAAGGCTTAAAAAAAAATGTTTTAAAAGATGTATTGTTCTAACGTATTTTAAAGTCTGTTTTCATGATGTTTTAAAGTGTTCTTAGTGCTTTTGTTTGCCACCCTGGGCTCCTGCCGGGAGGAAGGCCAGGATATAAATCAATAAATCAGAAATCCTCTGTTGTGTTGTGTTCCCTGCCCTGCTGCGCCTCTGGGAGTCTCACCCCTCCTCTGTGTCTTCCTTTTTCTGCAGACGGTGAAGCCCAAGTACAAAGGGCCTGGCTTCCCCTACCTGCTGCCCAAGTCCCCTCGAGCGACCCCCCTGCAGCTGCCTTTTGCTGTGCCTGGTGCACAGACCACCAACGTCCAGGTGAGAGGCTGGGAGGTGAGAGACACGTTAGCATTTGGAAAGAAAGGTTTAAAGGGAGGGCGAAAATCATGGGGCTGTCCTAGGGAATTGGGGTGGGGGACACACACACAGAGCAAACCAAGGGTGCGGGAGGCCCTAAAGGGTGAAGATGAGAGAAATGATTCCAACGGGGGAGGAAAGCGCTTTAGACTTTGTCGGCTTGTTTTGTACCAGCTCTTCTGTGGGTTTGGGAGGGGGACAAATGGTGGGGGCCAATGGCAGGGTCAAAAGATGTGCCGCTACGTGGCACCAGCGCCCCTGACACCACTCCTCCCCCCAGAAGTCCCTCTTGCATCTTCTCTGGCTTCACCAGCCCCCGTTCACAGGCTCCCCTCTCTGGCCATCGGAGCCCAGGAACTTCTTAAAAACTTTGAACAAAAGCGAAATACAGCAAGTGAGCCCAGCTTCCTTTCTCCCCAGGTGTTGCGTTCGGTGGACCGTTGGTCAGCCGGCCTCCACGAGTGCTCAATCTACAACGCCTACCTGAGCGTCATTAAGGATAGTCAGCATTACCTGTACATTGAGGTAGGTGAGCCCATAGAGGGACCGTGGGTGCGTAAATGTGTGTGGGATGTGCTGATGGAAAGAGGCCAGGAGGTGGGTGGGGATCATCCCTGTCTGGCACTCTTGCCCCTCTGTTCCTCAAAGGTCTGTGGGGAGACAGGGCATGTCTCCAGGGAGAAGCAAAAAGGGCACTCCGCACCTCCTCAGACTCCCTCTCACAGGGGTGGTTCACACTGTATGATGTGCCGCTCTTGTTTCTTAATGAAAGTATTTATATACCGCCCTCAAGGGAAACATCAGGGTAGGGCACAGTAACATAAAAGCATTTTAAAACAATACAAAGCAATCATAAAAATGACTGGCTGCTCAAGAACACTTTTAAAGAGCTGCAGAGGCCTGTGGCACAGAGAAGGCTTCAAGAGACATCTCGAAATCAGAAGTGAGGAGGGTGCTGGCCGAATCTCTGCTGTAGGATTGTTCCACAGCATGGGACCGGCGACACTTGATGCCTGACTTCTGGTTGATCTCTGTAACTTGGGGAGGGGGGGAACACAGTAAATTATTATTAATACAGCAGACATGCTGGGGCTGAGCTGAAAACAGGTCCTGGGAGTTAAGAGTGGGGAGCCCTGTTGCTTTTGGGGGGGGCAGGAAGAGTGGTTTCTGTTGATTCTTCTTGCAATATGGATGACTCTCTCCCTCTCTTTCCTCTGCTCTCCTGGGCCCACGTGCACCCTCCTCTTCCTCCTCCTCCTCTTCCTGTCCCAGAATCAGTTCTTCATCAGCTGTGCAGATGGGCGTTCGGTGCTCAACACGGTGGGAGACGCCATCGTTGACCGAGTGCTACTTGCCCACAGGTCTGTTCACTGTCGCTGCTTTGGCCCCAACCCAGATTGGCTGTGAAGCCTCATAAGTGAGGGGAAGGCCACTCTGCACGTGCTCAGAAGGGCACCTCTTCATCTTTCAGAGCAGCATCACACACCCCATGTCTCTGGGGTCTCGGGCAGCCTTTGCCAGTCTGGTGCCCTCCATGGGTTTTTGGACTACAACTCCCATCAGCCCCAGCCAGCATGGCTGTATGATGCTGGGGCTGATGGGAGTTGTAGTCCAAAACACCTGGGGGCACCAGGTTAGGGAAGGCTGCTCTGGTGTTATGAGGGAACTCGGGGTCACACCACAAAGCTGATGGGTGGCTGGTCCCATTTGCAGCACAGAACAGATGCCTGGGATTTTGTTGTGACAGGATGCACTAGCGAGCTCCAGAGAGACTCCCATTGAACTATAGTTCCCACTAAGCCCTGGTGTAGAAGGTAGAGGCACTCTGCATATGACCAGAGGCACTCCCGTCAATCCAGACTGTGCCACCTAAGCCATTTGGGGAATTGAAAGGCATGGAAGTGCTTTTCAGGGCCACACCCACTAACCACTGGTGGGTTTCCCCACTTTGTAGTAAGAAGAAGCCATTCAGGGTGTACGTCCTGCTGCCTCTGCTCCCCGGATTTGAGGGGGACATTGCGCAAGGGGGAGGAAACTCCATCCAAGCCATTTTGCACTTTACCTACCGGTGAGTTGGGAAAGCAGTTTGGAGGTTTGGGGAGGAAGGAGGACGGCTGAAGACACAGGATGGTGTGTGTGGGGGCGTTAAATGGGGCTGGGATAATAGGTGCCGCATACACAGAACATCTTCCGTTCAGCTTTGTTCCTGCCCTAGGCAAGAGGTTCAAGGTGGGAGGTGCTATTACACTTCACCTACAGAATTTGTGGTTTTTTAAAGTAAAGTATCTTCCCCTCCACTCCTCTCCCCCCCCCATTTCCATTAGGCCAGAAAGAGATGTGGTATCACAGGGTGAGAGCTCTGGCGCACCCCCCAAGGGGGACAAGTGGAGGGGGCAGATGGCTGGCTGGGATCCCCTCCTCTCCACATTCACCTTCTGGTGCTTCTTTTAAAATCCAGGGAATCTCAGCACTGCTCTCAACAGGGTGCTTTGGGTTGATTTTTGGAGCCGGGAGGCAACAGAATATTGGGGAGGGAGGTGCATTGGGATGGGGGGGCTAAGTGATCCCACGGCCTCTCTTTTTTTCCTTCTCAGGACAATCTGCCGTGGAAAGGCGTCCATCATCAGTCGCCTCAAAGCATCCAGTAAGTCTGGAGGGAGAGGGGCAGAATGTGCTTCACTTCTTCATGTGGGGCGGAATCCAGAAGGCGCATCTTCTCCCCTTCCCCCAAGCCCACTGGGGCAGCCCTTCGGACCCTTCATCTGTGTGGGGCTCCCTCGGCTGATGGGGGCAGGGGGGAGGGGGGAACAGGGGTGCCTCTGCTGTGGGAAATTTGCTCCCCCTAACAACGGAGCCTTCTCCTGCCAGCCCAGGCACTGTGTGCGCATGTCTCCAGATAATATCTCAATGCTGAGGGGAAAGGCACTCTGCACCTTTCTCTGAAGGCCTCCTTTCCATGTTGCTCTGCTAGTTTTGGAGCTTATCTCTAGCATTTGAAAGGTCGTCCTCAGAGTGCGTGCGTTAACATATCCTGTCCTCTCTCTCCTTCCTTAAAAAGTGGGGGAGGACTGGAAGAACTACATCTCTTTCTGCGGGCTGAGAACGCACGGGGAGCTGCATGGCAAACTCCTTACGGAGCTGGTCTACATCCACAGCAAGATGCTCATTGCTGATGACCGGCGTGTCATAATTGGTGAGGAATAACGCCTCCGGGCCTGGCCCATCAGGGGCCGCCAGCAGCATCAATCTGGTGCCCCCTCCCAAAAGTGGCCTTTAGTTTAATTGTTCCTGCTTTTCTGTCATAAGGTTCAGCCAACATTAATGACCGGAGCCTGCTTGGGAAGCGGGACAGTGAACTGGCCGTCCTGGTGGAGGATACGGAGCTCATGACGTCCGTCATGAATGGGCAGGCATACCAGGCAGGGAAGTTTGCTCTGAGCCTGCGTCTGGACTGCTTCAGGTGGGTGCAAGTGGGATTGCCGAGGGGAAGGAAGGCCCTGAGCCAGAGCTGGGGCCATTGTGCCTGGAGGGGGTGCAGCATGCACAGATCACCTTCCGTTCAGCTTTGTTTATGCCCAAGGCAAGAGGTTCAAGGTGGGAGGCAGCATGCTATTACACTTCATCTACAGAATTTGTGGTTTTTTTAAAGTAAAGTGTCTTCCCCTCCACTCCTCTCCCCCCCCCCCATTTCCATTAGGCCAGAAAGAGATGTGGTATCACAGGGTGAGAGCTCTGGAAGGGAGGCACACAGGCCAGTCACCTCTTTTCTTTGTACTGAGGCTGTCATGAAACCTTAAGGGATGCTGGTTCTGCTGGCATGTGGGTGGCCCACAGGCAGACCCTCCCTCCCTTTCCTCCATGCATTTAAAGGCTCTTGCACATCCTGCAGGACGCTCCAGAGGTTAGGCTCGCATCGCCAGGGCTTCCTTTTTGTCCATCCTGAGCCTGTTGCGAGTGTCCTTGGGGCAGAGCTGAGTCCCAGGATGTGAGAGAGAAGTTTTCGTCTCTCTGTAGTGTGAAACGCTGAACCTTGATCGTGCTTCTCTCTTTCTCTTCCCCCCCCCCCAAGATAGCTTTCTTTCTGTGCAAATTACAGTCTGCCTTCTCAAAAAGGGCTCTGTTTCTCCCTCTGCGCACATTCTGTGTTAAAACTTTGGGGAACGAAATGGGAAGCATTTCTGCCCTCTCTGCCTGCCATTGCTTAAGGCAGACGTTGCTGGACTCCAGCTCCCACCACCCCGATCATTGGCCATCCTGGCAGTGGCTCATGGGAGCTGAAATTCAGCCAGCCCTGAAGGGCCCCAGCTTCCCTGCTGCGTCCTGACTGACAGGCAGGTGGGAGGGCACCATGGCTCAGGGGCAGGACATATGCTTTTGTGTGCAAAGGGCCCCAGGTTCAAAGCACCAGGAAGCAGTCAGTGAGGAGGCATTTCTTGGCCTGAGACCCTGAAGAGCTGCTGTCAGTCTGGGTGGGCAGGAATGCTGGGTGAGAGACGGACAAAGTAGTCTGAGCTGGGCCGAAGCAGCTTCCTGTGTTCCTAAGGGGAGAACTAAGCAAAATCCCTTTCTTCTACTAAAATTGGCAGGTGCATTTTGGGGGTGACCTCTGACCTTGACATTCAAGATCCAATCAGCGACTGCTTCTTCCATGAGGTCTGGCAAGCCAGAGCTGTGTCCAACGCCAGCATCTATGACCAGGTGTGTGGCAGCAAGTGCGAGCAGGATTTGGCAGGGAGGTGGGGAAGAGAGACGGAGGCTGGCCAATGACGCGCCTGCGGCAGGTTGGGGTGGGTGTCCCACAGGTCAAGCATGTTGGATGTGATAACGGCTCACAGCTTAGAGGAGCCACCCCAAATCTAGTTGTGCCTTCCAGAGACTGTGGCGTGCCACTCACGCCAGCACAGCCATTGACCAGGGATGATGGGAGTTGTGGTCCAACGATATCTGGAGGGCCACAGCTTCCCCATCTCTGCAGAGCTTTTCCTTGGACCAGGTGTGGGGAACCTTTGGCCCTCCTGCAGTTGCTGAACTACAACTCCCATTAACTCTGGCCACTGGGCAGCTTGCTGGGGTGGATAGGAGTTGTAGTTCAGCAACAGCGGGAGGGCCAACGGTGCCCTGCACTTGCCTTGGCCCACGAACCTCCTTGTGAGGATCTTCTTTTACCACAAGGGTGTGTGAACAGCAGTTAAATGAGGCAGGCTCCCTCCAGCTGAAGTTTGTCTCTCCTTCAGGTACAAATAGGACTGCAGCCTAATGGTGGGTTTCACCTCTCTTTCTTGCCCTGCCCCCCAGGTCTTCCGCTGCCTCCCCACTGATGCTGTGCAGTCTCACCGGGCCCTGCGGGATTACGTCAGTGTGGAGAACTTGGCCTCAGTCAGCCCTGTCATGGCTCACCGTCACCTGCAGAAGGTGCAAGGACACCTGGTTCAGTTCCCCCTCGAGTTCTTGGCTGAGGAGTCCCTCCTGCCCCCCCTCAACAGCAAGGAGGGCATGATCCCTGTGGAGGTGTGGACTTGAAACAATGTGTGGAGGAGCCCCAAGGAAACAGGAGCAGAGCACACCGACTCCTGGCGAGCTGGCTTGTGCTCTGTGTATGTGACCTGTGGGCCTGTCTCCACAGACCGACGGTGCATTTCACCAGTGGGGTGCCTCTATTTTGATGCCCCACTGGGGGGTTGTCTGATTTGTTAGCAAGAAATGACTCTTGACTTCAGCCAGTCCTGGGTAACGGCCCAGCCTCTGGGATAACTCCCCCCCCCCGAGACATTAATCACTTTAAAGCAGCCTCCCCCAACCTGGTGCCCTCCAGATGTTTTGCACTACAATTCCCATCAGCCCCAGCCAGCACAAGACTGGTCTAACCCCCTGAAAGGCTTCCCCCTCCCCCACTTTGAGGAAAGGGTTGAGTTTTTTTCCATCATGATCCAGCCTAGCCTCCCCTCCCTACTCTCCGGGCAAACAGCTCCAGCCTCTGCCAAAACACCCATGGGCCCCTCTCCTCTTCAAAATATTCCAGGGGGTTGTGGTCTGGAGCTGGCCTCCTCATCTCCTTTCTTCCTAACAGTTTACACCCCATAGCTTGATAACATAGGCCTAGCTTCCCCTTAGACCTCCCTGTCCCTCTTTTGGGGTATGCCTGTTTCAGAACATCCGCGCTACAGGGTTAATTCAGTTTGAAACTGTTTCAGCTATAGCTCTCATGCAAAGAATTGCCGCCCTGGGCTCCTGCTGGGAGGAAGGGTGGGATGTAAATCAAATAATAAATAAAAATAAATAAAAGAATTGGGGAAAATTTTAGTCTGTTGCGGCATAAGCAACACATAACAAATGATGGGCAACATTATTCCATTGCAGCAACAAGTTGCTTTTTGTCAAGTTGCTTTGAGATGTTTTTGTTTGAAAAAGAACTACTGATAAATGAAGTCAACAACAACTAGTTTTGTGGTACCTTAGAAGTATTTTAAGGTGGTGCAAGGCTTTGTTGTTTTTTTCAGTACACTGTTTCACAGAGTGCTGTGGAGCAAATCATGCCAACTCTTACCTAGTTCCATGTCTAGTGTAGTTGGGTACACCTTTGCTCCGTGAAGGGATGGCAAATGGCTCGAGGCATTCTTAATGCAAACAAGGGGGTCATAACTTAGTGTGGTGGCACCTGCCCCTTGGAATTCCCTCCCCTTAAATATTAGACAGGTTCTGTTATCTTTTCGGCACCTATTGAAGACCTTCCTCTTTCAACAAGCCAAGTTGAGACCTTATCCCAGGCTGCGTCTGGAATTGCTTTTTAAGACTTTTTAAACCTTTTTTAAAAAATGTGTTTTTAACCTTTTTTAAAAGGTGTATTGAAAGCATTTTTTAAAAATGTTTTTAATATATAATGTATTTTAAAGTCTGTTTTATGATGTTTTAAAGCGTTTTTAGTGCTTTTGTTTGCCACCCTGGGCTCCTGCTGGGAGGAAGGGCGGGATAAAAATCAAATACTAAATAAATAAATAAATATAAACTCTACTGTGTCCCCTCCCTGCCATAGTATAACAGTGCTGATCCAGATCCTCACCATTTTCCACTTTTGCATTATGTGACTATGTTCCACCTATGGCCTTCGCAGGCCCACCTTGACCAAGCTGCGGTGGTCATTGGTAAATTTGCCTTTAAAAATTAAAAGAAACCTGTTGAAGGTAAGTGATGAGCATTAGCCATCCCTACCCTTTACCCCCGAGGTATAGGATTTTGCCTCTTTGTCAGGCAGCTGCTCTTTTGGGGTTAGCTTGAAACCCCCCAATCTTCAGTACGGACGACCCACTCTGATGGCCTTTAGAGAAGACTCAGGGTGGTTGTGGGTCCAAGAGGGGAGAAGGACCGACTGGAGGAACACTGGGAACCTCAGTTCTCCCAACAGCTGTGCCTGCCTCCTCCCTCCCACAGAGAGCCACAGGCAGCATCTGGTACCTGCTCCTGTTTGTAGGGATGGAATAAATCTGCAACGGCTGAGGCCTGCCAGAAAGGCCCTGTTTGTTTTCTTAATGGCAGCTGCAGCAGGAAAGGAAGAAATGGTTGCTGCTGCCGCCACCGCTACCACCTCTGGTAGGATGAGAAGCTTCTAGGGGGAAAGCAGGGTGGCCAGCTGACTTGTGTGACTGTATAGCACAGCAAGCCTGGCGCTTGGGGGAAAGAGGAGGTTTGGGGTGGGGGTGCTATTACTGAGGGTGCCCACAGCTGCGAAGCCAGACGGGCAGAGCCACTTCTGCTGGTTACACGTTGCTTGGCCAGTGTTTGTGAAAGGGCAAATGGGGTGACGTGCAGAACACACAAGAGCAATGCGCTCCCTGTACAAGGGGAAGGTTTGCTGCGTAGGCCAAAAGGGGAGCGCTGTGGGAATGAGCACCTATGGAGAACCTCAAGGTGACAGTGGAGGAACAGGTTCGATGAAGACAGGCTGGGAGAGGAAGAGGGTGGATCTCACGAGAAGAGCCTGGCTAGAGCCTGATCAAGCCGGAGGGGGGTGTGTGTTTAATCCAGCATCGTGTCCTCATGGTTGCCAACCATCTGCCCCAATGGGAAGAGGCCCACAAGCAGGACCTGAGTGCAACAGCAACACTCTCCCCACTTGTCACTCCCAGCAACTGGCATTCAGAGGCACCCTGCCTCCAGCCGTGGAGGGAGCACATAGCCATTGTGGCTAGTAGCCATTGATCTGGAAGGCCAGTAACTCTTCTCAATCGTCCCAGAGCGCAGGACACGGAATAATGGGCTCAAGTTGCAGGAAGCCAGATTTTGGCTGAACTTCAGGAAAAACTTCCTATCTGTTAGAGCCATACGACAATGGAACCGATGACCTAGGGAGGTAGTGGGCTGTCCGACACTGGAGGCCTTCAAGAGGCAGCCCCGTCAGGGATGCTTCAAGTTGGATTCATGAACTTGATGGCCTTATAGGGCCCTTCCAACTGTACGATTCTATGATAGCTTTATTCTCCTTCATGAATTTGTCTAATCCCCCTTTGGACCCATCCAAGGAGATGGTGCTCACTGTATCTTGTGCTAGCAAAATGCTATAGTTTTTAATTTTGCGTGGTGTGAAGGCCTTCCTCCTGCCTGACCTGAATCTTCACTGGTTCTTGAGAGAGGGAGAAAAACCTATTTGCTTTGGGGCCAAGGTTCCATCTGCACTGGGTGCCTGAGTTGGCATCCACTGACATCTGCTGGCTCTATGGCCAACACCTGTTGGGAAGCAGGCTCCATAGAAGACTCCCCTGCTGATGCACCCCTGAAGCACAGTAGTGGGCTGAGCCTAAGCAGGGCGAAGGAGTGTCAGGGCCACCCCATCCTCACTGGCTTGGCCCCCTCCGACAATGACTCATTTTCTGGCTGCTCCCTGACTTCCCCACCCCACTCCAAGCATAACAGGGCTGCAGGGTGGGTGCAGTGAGTACTTCTACTTACAGGGCGAAGGGAGGCACAAAAAAGGTTGCATGCAAAAATAAAATTTTTATTTCAAAAAGTTAAAGCAAGGTTGTGGGCTATGTTTATTTTAAAGCATTACTAAACCACTCTTAAAAACAAAATTATGATGCCAGTAGACTCTCAGCTCTGAGGCTGGGCCTGCGCTCTCTCTCCTGGAGATAGCAACATGGAGGCAGACATGAGAATTGCCCACCACAGGCAGGATCTGGCTGGTGAAGAGGGAAGCAGCAGATTAGTGTGTGGTGGTTTTGTTTTTCCAGTGTTTTAGCCCTGTTGTGTTTTTATGGATTTCAGGCTACTAGCCATGATGGCTGTGCTGTGCCACCCTAGTCAGAGGCAGCATGCTTCTGAAAACCAGTTGCCGGAAGCCTCAGGAGGGGAGAGTGTTCTTGCACTCGGGTCCTGCTTGTGGGCTTCCCCCAGGCCCCTGGTTGGCCCCTGTGAGAACAGGATGCTGGACTAGATGGGCCACTGGCCTGATCCAGCAGGCTCTTCTTATGTTCTTAAGGAAAAAAGTGACTTCTATACGTGTTCACTTGCGATCTCATTCCCTCTTAACCTGTGGAATGGCTGCCCATCTCTTCTTCTGAGACAGCACTGCACTATTTGCATTGCCGGTTGTGTTTTGCTGGAATATCTCCACGTAAGTTACGAATCCTTTTAAAGTGTTTAATCACAGTGGTAAATGGAAATGGCCTGCCTTCAAGTCAATCCCAACTCATGGCGACCCCGTGAATAGGGTTTTCATGGTAGTGGTGTTCAGAGGTGGTTCACCATCGCCTCCCTCTGAGGCTGAGAGGCAGTGACTGGCCCAAGGCCACCCAGGGAGCTTCATGGCTGGGTGGGGATTCGAACCCTGGTCTCCCAGGTTGCAGTCCAGCACTCTAACCGCTGCACCACACTGGCTCTCAATCACAGGGGTAGGGTCCTTAATATTAGCTTGAGTGAGGGATTTTGCGTGTTATGGAAAGGCAGCAAGAGTTAGGTACTGTTAGGTCCAAACCCAACCACGAGCCGTCCACACCTCTTCTTTGCCCTGGGAAGAGTGCGGAGTTGAGTGACTTTTCCCCACTGCCAGAGGCCAGGAAAACACGACATGAGTACCTTTGCAAAGGGGTCCCAAACCGTCCAGCAAGGTCCTTTCCAGAGATGGGAACCCTGTTTATTTCTACTATAGTCCATTTCCAGTCAACAGTACTGAATTTCTTTTTGGCGTTGTTACTGCCACGGAGGTGCTTGTGGGGAGGGAGCACCGCTTGCCCGTCCGCCTCAGGAGGGTTGCGGCCTCGTCTAGCGGGGGCCATGGCGCTCTCCCCCAGGCAACGAACGGCCAAGTGCCTGAGGCTGGAGCGGCTGCCCCCGCCAGGTAGCACCTTCACCGGTCTTAAATGTGGGCTTCTTTCAGCTTTTTTCTGCTGCCATGTTGCTTCTGGTTCCGCAAAGCAATCTGACGAGAGCGGCCTTTTTTCTTCTAATTGTATGTAACATTAATAAACAGCGTGAAGGGGGTTGCGTGGAGCACGTTGAAGACCCAGGCGCTGGCACCGCAGGGGCTTCTCCCTCGGTTCATGTTCGTATTTCTAGCCACGGCGGCAGCGGCCTGTGCAATCGTCGTCACCTCACGAAAAACTGCCGCCCATCCCCCGCCGCCGCCGCCACAAAGCGGGAAAAATCCGTCTCTTTCTGCCCCCGCATGCGCCTCGGAGCACAGGCGCGCCGGCAGCGTCGACCTTCCTACTTCCGCCACACCTCGGTCGAACAAACTTTGCCAGGTGACGCCTTCAACAGGCCTCTCCCTACTAGTTTTTTTAAGTAAAAGGTAAAGGTGTCCCCGCACTTGTAGTGCCAGTCACTTCCGACTCTTAGGGCGACGCCTTGTGATGTTTACTAGGCAGACCGTATACATGGGGTGGGATTGCCAGTTCCTTCCCCGGCCTTTCTTTACCCCCCAGCCTATGCCGGATACTCATTTTCCCGACCACGGAGGGATGGAAGGCTGAGTGCACAGTATTAAACAAAACAGTATTTCCGCCTCTCTTTGCTTTCTGCGCATACTCAGAGAAGCGAAAAAGGAATCCTTTCGCGCCTCGCCGCCGCTTCTACGCCTGCGCCCGGCTTTGCCGCCAATTGCGAGAGCGCTCGCTGCTCCTTTTCATCCAGTCCCCCCACCCCTCGCCTTTTTTGTGGGTGGAGCTTGCAGGCGCTTGCGCGGAAGCTGCCTTCAGCTGCGACGCTTGCGCAGTGCCTTGCGCTAGGTGCCGCGGACAGTGCGCCTGCGCGCGGAGTGCCCCTGCCCACTCGAGTCCTACGCCTGCGCAGTGCGGCGGTGTTTTCCTCCCTGGTGCCTGTCTGTCAGTCAGTCAGTGAGAGCGAGCGAAGGGAGGAAGGAAGGCACGAAGCGGAGCCGCCGTCGCCAGCTGGATGGGGCCACATCACTGAGGGGAGCAGCCGCGCCGCCCCCGCGATGGCCGACCCGGCCCCCGCCCGCAGCCTCGACGACATTGACCTCTCCGCGCTCAGGGTGAGCGGGGTCAAAGGTCGGGGCGGGCTCAAGGGAGGGAGCCAGAGCTACGGGGAGGGGGCGGAGCCCCGCCCGCATCCTTGCATCGCGCGTGGTGAGGGGACTGTCACTCCCCCGCTCGCTCGCTCTCCTCTTTCTCTCCCCCCTTCTGCCTCCCTCCCGGTCCCCGGTGGGGCGTGTGAGTAAAACCAAGCAATCTCTCGGGGGCCGCCCTGCGCACCTGCATCTCCTGCCTGGTGCGAGCTGATGGGGAATGCGGGGGCGGGAAGCTTCCCTGGTCCTTGGCCCCTTCCCTTCGCTGCAGGGCGAGCGTGCAGAGTCATCTCCTTCTTTTGTAACCTGCAGCACCCGATGGCGGGGGGGGGGCTCTCCTCCTCTCTCCTGTGCTCCCCCCTAGTCCGGCTGCGTAGTCCCCACTCGAGGCTGCTCCTGCCCCTGTTGTTATGGTCGTTCTTCCCTCCCAACTGCTGCAGCTGCAGCCTTCTTTTTCCCCCTGCCCCCCACCCCAGCTTAGTTAGTTGGGGAGAGGTCAGGGAAATCCAGTTCTCCAGCAAAAAGATGATGGGGTGGGGTAAGGCGAGCCAAGCCGGAAGGGAGAGACAGACCTGCCTTCTCTGGATGTGATTCTCCCTGTCACAAGCGCAGGCACATTGCACAGGGGTGGGTGGGTAGGGAACTGTGTGCTTTGATAAAAGGCAGATTGCACTAGTGGGTAGGGGGATGGAGGCTACTTCTTCTCTCACCGCCTTCTCCCTTCTGTTTTCATGGGTTCTGTATGTTAAAAAAGGCTTACATCCACACCTTGGAATCTTCTCTCTGCCAATTACAAAAAAAGCATATTTAACCCTTAAAGGTGAATGCAGCTCCTTATCATCAACAGGATGACACCGCCAGAGGTGGATCCGTTCTGTGGTTGTCAGCTAGACTGCGTAGTCTTATATTGCTGTGTGAATATTTGTCATCCAGAACGTTATCATCTGAATTTGTTGAGATTCTCTTCCATCTTCTCTCAGGTGCATAAAGGCAAACCTGGCTCCATCACCACAATCCTCTGTAAAGCATCTCCCTGGTTATTCAGTCTCATTGTTAGGAGGAGAGTCCTGAGGTCTTCTGTGTAGTCGTTGTACTGTTATATTCCAGGGCCTCTTTAAGAAGTGTGCCTTTTGAGTTCTAGAGGCTTTGGGGCCCACAGCCCAGTTAAGGTCATCACCCTTTCCTCTACAAGGTTCCTGCCCATAAATGGGGGGGGGGAGAGAGAGATGGATATCCGTTGCATCTCCCTTTCCCTCCTCTGTTGTTTCCCATAGTGTTAAAACTGGTTGATAATATACGCTCATTGGTGCAGGGATCTGTCTTTCCTGCTTATGAAGCTCTGTTGAGTATAGTGTGTATCAATTTATAAATAATAATACTGTAATCAACAGGCTCTTTCCCTCATAATGCTTTGCAAAATGGCCCTTTTAAAAGAGAGTCCCTACAGAGGAATGTTTAGACTTTGCTCAGTCTTGCAAGAAGGCTCTGGAGACACAATTCTGGGCAAAATAACTTCCCTCATGCTTTCCTCTTTTAACTTCTGTTATATAGCTGGATTTATGTAGAGTGCCAGTCCAAGGCCTGCTTGATGAAGCCTTCATGAGGGTAGCAGTGGGCTTTTGGGGGTGGCTCTTCTTCCTTGTAATACAAAGGAAAGCTTGCCAGGGAGTTGGTGAGTTTTGGTTGGTGATGTGCAGGGGTTTGATTGTTGTGCCAAGTTTTCCACTGTTGGGTTGGTTACGAGGTGCTGTTTTACCTGTTGGTTTCTCATCAGGCTTGCGTGTGTAATTCTTTCTTGTAAGAAAAGGAAGGACTAGCAGGATGGGCTGCTTCATCTGTGCATTGTCAGCAGTATCAGTAGCCAATGGAGCTCTTTGGAATCCAGTCTGCCTTTCCCTTCCATTTAGGGAGGGAGCCTCTGTATCTGGAGTCACCTCAGGGAGGCTGCTCAATGCCATGGCTGGATGGATAGGTGGGTGGGTTTTTGGACGGGGAGCTTTCCCTCCCTTGGCTGATCTCTGTTTTCCCCAATGTGGAAACATGCTCTTCTTGTGTCTGTTGGCCAAGATCCATCCCAGGAACAAGGGAATGGAGAAGAGAGGCTTTCTTGAAATCAAGGTAGAGAACTAACTAATCAGAGCACCTTCGTCTCAGAATGTGTAAGGGTCTCAGTTCCACGCGTTCTCATTGAACAGGAAAGAATGAAGGTCTTCTGCGTGATGAGATCTGTGAAACTCAAAAGCTTGCACACTCTTGCACCAATCTAAGCTGGCCCAGCAGCGACATCTTCATTATGAGCCAACATGGCAAGCATCAGCTATTGAACTGGAAACCAAGAGACAGAAAATGTAAAGCTATTGAGAATTGCTATTGTTCTGCTGTCAGCCATGGAACCCTCATCCTCAGAGTCTCAATAGACAACCTAGAACTGGCAGCTAACAAAAACGTGAGAAATACTAATTAAGGTTCTTTAAATGGGAGACAGTTGTTTCTCTTCAGATGCACCCAGCTTTTCAGACTCCCTCTTTCAAGGTGCAAAGTGAGAATCTACTCTTGTTGCAAAATAGGAAGGTTTTCTTTGTTGAGAAACTGGATAATCGTCTCAGAAGAAGATATGGTTGGGGAAGCATGAGACAATCTGCCCACAGGTGTTTTAAAATTCCACATGCTGTAGAAGAAGTAGTGAAGAACGTTTCACCCACTTTTCCTCTGCGGGATATAGGATTTTAGGGCTCGCTTAACTGAGGAGTAGATCCACTACTGGCATCTTTTGTGTCAGCTAATCCCTTTCTCTTGTCTTGTCAGAAGGAAGAAGTGTGTGTGGTGGATTGGGCTTTGCAGGTGGAGCCCTTCCCTCCCCCCGCAACTAGTAGCACTTGGTGGCCGTTGGGTTGCTCCCTCTCGGAGGAGCTTCCGTTCTGATGAGAGGTGGTCCTCAGAAGAACTCTGCGATAGATAGCAGGAGGGGGCCTGCAGGTGCCCCTTTTCTGGGTCATTCCCAAACTCAGCCGACTGCAGCAGCATAACGGCACCTGCCAGTTGTAAAATTTTGGCTCCTGGGGGAGAAGCTCTGGGCAGCAGCTGCCTGCCAGCTGTTGGATTCTTCTCTGCCACTGTGAGGTCTGCAGTCTCACTCTGCTTTCTTGACGTTCACCTTCTCTAGGTGGAGAACTAGAGGGCCCAGGTTCTTCCCTAGCTACAGACAGTCTCCGATTCTTTGGCTTTGATTTCCATCCTAGAAGATGCAGTTGCAGGCATCTTTACACACCACAAGGAAAGTGGGTCATGGAACCTGCTGCTGCCCTGGGGTGTGGCCAGGAGCTGGGAAGGAGCCCAGAGGAGATGCCCTTGCAGCTTACGTGAGTGAGAATATTCATCAGGAAGGGAGAGGAAGGCCTCTCCTTGGAGGCGCACGGCAGCCAGGAATGGGCAGTGGGAGTGCAGCCTGGCCGTGACCTGCTTTTCCTGCGTGCTAGTGGGTGGGTGTGGTGCACAACTCAGTGCTTTTCGTTATAACTGGGGGGGGGCGGCTGGGTTAGAGGATCTGGTGTGGTGTAGATTTGGTGATTCAGTGCGGGAGGCCAAGATGCCCTTCTCTGAGCATGAGTTGCAGGGGAGGGAGGCAGGAGTGTCTTTCAACCAGGCGACATGTCAGAACGAAGCTCTGATGGGTGCCAGCCTTGCAGAATTGGCCTATCAACAGAAAATCCACTCACTGAGCCCTTCTACTGCAGCAGAAGTCAGCTTCTTTTTTCATTGACATCAAGAACAAGGAGCAGACCTTACATTTCCAAGTGGTCATTTCCCAAAAAGAGAGGTGCTGGGGCTCCAGCCTGCCTGGAATAGTTGTCTCCTAAGCCCAGGAATTTTTTTTGGGGGGGGGGGATGAGTCCCAAACCAACATGTAGTCAGACTGGCCAAAGGGAGTGAAAATCTGGCACCTCAAACACAGTTCTGCTTTGGCCTATATCTGGTAAGGACAGCCAAGACTTGTTTTGGAATTGCTCGGGAGTTGGTGCTTGAAGTGGATCATCTGGGGAGGGGGTAGGAAGAGCCCCAAATGTGTGCTGAGGCCACCTTGGCCTTCCGCTATCAGGGGCTGGAGCCGGACTTTTTCTTTCAAGGCAGAGGGCATCTCCTGGAACCTGCTATGTCTGCTCAGGTGCAGGAAGAGAGAGGGGCCTACTGGGGTCTAGATTCCTCCCTAGTGGGGAGGCTCCTGCAGCAGCTCCTGGGGGGCTGGCATAGGAAGCCCAGCTGGGCTCAAGGGGGCAGGGACCATGGCTCCATGGCAGTGCCCATTGTGGATGCAGAAGGGCCCTGGTTTAATCTGTGGTGTCTGCTGTGAAACAGGATCTGGGGTGGTGGCAGCAGCAGCCCAGCTGAGGAAGGCCTCTCTCCTTCTGCCTGAGACCTTGGAGAGGGGCTGCCCTGGGCTAGATGAGCCAAGGAAGGGCTGGCCCTTTAGGAAGCACCTTTGTGTGTTGTGCCTGGACTCCTCCCCCCCCATCTCCCAGTGGGAGGAGGTGGGGCACATGGACTCTTCCTTTTCCTCCGGGAAGGCTTGACAGTTGGATTTTGCCCACATTCACGGTCTGACTTTGGCCATCCCTTGGGCTGGAAGGGAATTCCTCCCCAGGTCATGTGGCTTGGAAGCTTGTGGGGGGTGCCCTCCCCTTTGGCACTGATAGCTTGACTTGCTTTCTCTGTGCGCCTCCCTCCCTCGCGATGCACCTGCTCTCTGGTCATGGCTCGGGGTTTGTTAGGGGTCTTGGCTGCCTTTAGGTGGTGTTTGGGGGTTTGACTGCCTCCTTCCAGCTCTAGAGTTGTCTGGAGGAGCTGATATTTTCAGTTTTCGGTTGCTGTTGCTGCCTCTCTCCCCTTTTCCTCCCCCTCGTCCTGCTAGGCTAATTCCTCCCTGTACCCGAGAGGCACAAGCCTGCAGCAGAGCTTGCCTGTGCCTTCCCTCTGTGCGGCCTCCGTGTTTGAAAAGGGATCTCCGTGCAAGGCTCTGTGTTCATGCTGCCGTGCTTCCTTGTTGCTAGGGAGAACTTGTTGACTGCGGCATGTTGGCCTTGATTGAATTACGGTTCCCCTGTCATGCTTGCCACACACACCTCTCCCCTTGAACCAGCATGCGATGGAGGGAGGCTGATGATGGTTCTGTTCTCCTGGCTGTCCACTCTTGGTCCTGCATGCTGAGTCTTGGATTGCAAGGCCACCATCTTCTCCACAAACAGGAAGGGAAGCCAGAGCTCCAAGTCCAGCTCTGTTTCCTTCCTTCCAGCAAACCTGTCTGCAGCTTCTGGTTCTGATGCATGCCAGCACCCCTGCGGTGGGCTCTGCGTGCTGAGAGGCCTGGCAGCCAAACCACGGAAGGTGGGAAGGGAGGGAAGTCCCTGCCCCCAGACCCGGCAGGGGGCTCTTCACCATCTGGCCCCTTGACTGACAACCCCCTTTTGCTGCCCTGGTGACCAGCAGGATTCAGGAGAGCCCCATTAGGCTGACAAGGATGACCACCCCTCCTCCAGCAAAGTTGGAGCTCTATGGGGGGGGGCTGGAGGGAGGAACAGCGAGCACTCAAGGTGATGTGGAGCCTCTCTGGTGGGTTTGGGATGCAGGATGGCTCTGGGGAGTTGAACCACACATGGGGCCCCTTGCTAAATAAGAGCAAGAAGCCCCCTGTAATGGGCCGGCCTTGAACTCTGGAAAGGTCAGCAGACGAGTCTTGCGTGGGTTGCCTGCCTGCCATATGTGAAATCAGGAAGGAATTTCAGCCTCTTCCCCCCCCCCCAGCATGCCTGTAATGTGCAGCTTGCCTCACTTGCTTTTTGAGTGGCAAACACTCGGCACTTTTGCCACTGCCGCTGCCCCCCCGCCTGTGTGTGCTGATGGCCTAGGGGCTGGCCTGAGGTGGGGGCAGAGAGTCCTGCCCCACAGCGGGAGGTTGGACCCCCTGCTGTGTGGGACTGGTAGGGAGAGCTGAGCAGCTGCCTGGGCTCATCATCTAGGCCTCTGTGGGGTGGAAAGTCCTCTGCTGCTGCCGCCGCCACCACCACGGCCTCCTCCTCCATAGGTGGGGCTGCTGCTCCCTTTGCTCAGGGCGGGCCTGCCCTAACCTGCTTTTCCGTCCTGGTGGCTCTGGGTGAATAAGCATTTTCCTGCATGGTTTGCTGGCAAGGAAAGCTGCATATGGAGGCTCTTGTTGCCTCTTTTTCTCTCCTTCCCCCCTCCCAAAAAATAAGAGGCTGAGAAAGTATGTCCAATGGCTTCCTTTGCCATTTTAATACCTTTGAGGGAAAGGAAAGGCCTGGACGAGACAAAAACGAGAAAAGAAAGGAAAAAAACTGCCCAAGCACACAGTGGACTAGTTCTGTCCCCCCTCCGCCCCAAAAGAGCCTTATCAGCAGAGAAGAAAAGGAGGTTGGGGGGTCCTGACTCTTCCACCACCACACTGCTGCACTAAATGTCCCGGATGGATATTCCAGCTGTCTAGGCCCGAAAATATTGCAGGTCCATTTTAATCCCCCCCCCCAAATTGAGGTTCTCCCCCCCCTTTGCTAAGAAAAGGGGAACCTGTTTTCTTCCCCTTGCTGCTGCTTCCTGGCCCTTTGGATTTCCTCTGTTGAAGGCGTGTGAGCTTGAGCAAGAGGGAGTTTTGCCAACTGTTCCTCAGTCGCGTGGGAGGTGCCTCCCAAAGTCAGAGAGATTGCAGCTGCTGCCTGCCCAGGTGCCCAGCCGGGGTTCACTCCCTCCCTCCTGCAGCCCATTCCCCACTCTCCTTGTGAGCTCTTGTGGTCAGCAAGCGGCTAGCACAACCTCAGAAGCCAAAGGGATTCGGTGGCATGAGAGTTAGGGAGTGTTCAGTGTTTGGCATTGCTCTAGGCGCTGCCCGGGGCTGAGAGAAGCGGAACAAGTCATTGAAAAAAGAAAACGGAGAAATGCAAAGGTGCCTTGTTCTGGCGATGGGACTCTGATTCTGTACCGGGCTGCTCTGGGCCCAGCCTCAGCACCTGAGATTTTATGTGCATGTGGGAAGACAGTGATGGGCCTGGGGGGCGGCTCCTGTCATGCTCTCTGCGGTGATGCTTTGCAGATGCAAGGAAGAGCCTGTTTCTGATGCTTTTCTAGCTCATTCCTGAGGCTTCCGCAACCCACCCCCTTACGTCCTGGAATTTTTGCCTGGGTCCTGCCTGGAGGGAGGCCAGTCCATGTGGTGGCCTGGCAGCGGGTGGCGCTTTGTCCACATAGAAGCAAAGCATATTCCTGCAATCCAAACCTTGGTCTGTCCTTTCCTCAGTAGGCGGTTTGCCTTCAAGTGTTCCCTGGGGATGTCTGTGTGGCGAATTGATATGGGACCCAAGTGCCTGGGTGGGGAGCCTGGCCACCTCCTGCAGTGGAGACCACTGTGAAAATGTCACACCCCGGAGGGAGGCAGTGTGGAAGACAGCAGCAGTGGAGCTGCACTGGCAGGGGCCTGCTCGGAACAGCCTCCTTTGCAGCAGGACTGGCCGGCCTCCTCTGGAAGCAATATCTACTGCCAGTGCAAAGCAGGGGGCAAAATGCTGCATAGCAGCACCTGCGGAGGGGGGGGCAGGAAGAGGGCAAAGACTGTGACTCAAGTGCTAAACAAACTACCTTGCAGGAAGCCTCACCCAACATCTGGGTGCCCAGGCTGGGAATGAGTTGCTTTTTGCTTGCTTCCAGCCACTTTGCCTGCCGCAGGATTTGTGCTTTAGAAAGGAATAGGTGTAGGAGGACACTCCCCCCCATACACAGCTCCCTTCTTGTGGAGGTGGGGGGAGTGACTTGAGGGACACAGTCTTGCACACAACCCCCCCCCCCCAAAAAAAGAGAGAGAAATGGTGGGAGTGACAGGAGGTGCTCTTAATTGTCTCTAACTGTCCTCTGTCACAAGATTCATCATCATAAACTGGTGGAGCGTTTAGCTGCAAAATCTGTGGGGGCGGGGGGAGAGTTGCATGCCTGGGGGGGGGGACTGCAGCCTGCGATGGTTGCGACCTGAACTGCCAGAGGGGGAAATGCCCGCTCTTCCCCCAACCCCCAGGTGCCAGGCTTAGATTTATAGCTGCCAGTTCCCACTGGGACTCTTGAGTGGCAAACCCCTGTTTGGTGCCAGGGGAGCCTCTGTGTGTGTGTGAAGGATTGGGGCTCTTCAGCAAGTGTGGGGGGGGTTGTAAACGGTTCTGGGGAAGGTCGTCTTGCAGAGTTAGATTGGATATGGGATGGGGGGGTTGCCGCGTTGCTTGTAAACCTGTTTATGTGGTGCTCGTGCAGGCCCAGCGGCTCAGATTTCTCTCCAACTTGCACCGCTTTCTCCTCCCCTCAGTTACTTATTCCCCTTCTCCCCACCCCCGCTTTTCTCCTTGTCTAGTCTCTGCAAAAAATATGCTGACTTCTGCGAGGACCCAAAATACAGCAATCCATGTGAAATAAACAGAGCAGCCTGTGGGAAACATGTTGCTCAGCCAAAATGTGGAATAGAGGCTCTGCCGGGGATGGAGCTAGGAGTTTTGAGGTGTAGCTGAGGAGGGGGATCCTGGATCCCCAGAATTGGAACCTCACCCTACATCCCGTGATCTGGTCCTCAGGCACCCTGCTCTTTGCCATCCTAAATGCTCTTCTTGGGTGGAGAGCCTGGCACTCAGGGTCACACGGGGATGGCTGCCACCCCTGCCGGAGCAGGATTTCTGTTAGCAGCATCAAAGGATGGCTTTTCCTCTCTAGTGGGGGGTTGCCCTGGTGCAGCGTCTTGCTTGGGGTGCAGCCTCCCTCAAATGTGGTTGAACCTGAGGAGGGGTCCATTGCAAGATGCAGTTGTTGGGGACCACCATCTCTGTGAGGATACTGCTCTAGAACTGGTTCAATCCAGGCTGGCTGTGAGGCCATGTCAAGAAATCAGAAGAAGGCTAGGACTGGGGAGGGCAGCTATGAGAGAACTAGAAAAGGTCCTCAAATGCAAAGATGTATCACTGAACACCAAAGTCAGGATCATTCAGACCATGGTATTCCCAATCTCTATGTACGGATGTAAAAGTTGGACAGTGAAAAAAGCGGATAAGAGAAAAATCAGCTCATTTGAAATGTGGTGCTGGAGGAGAACTTTGCAAATACTATGGTCTGCAAAAAAGACAAATAACTGGGTGTTAGAACAAATTAAACCAGAACTGTCACTGGAAGCTAAAATGATGAAACTGAGGTTATCCTATTTTGAACACATCATGAGAAGACATGATTCATTAGAAAAGACAATAATGCTGGGGAAAACCGTAGGGAGTAGAAAAAGAGGAAGGCCAAACAAGAGATGGGTTGATTCCATAAAGGAAGCCACAGACCTGAACTTACAAGATCTGAACGGTGGTTCATGACAGATGCTCTTGGAGGTCACTGATTCAGAGGGTCGCCGTAAGTCGTAGTCGACTTGGAGGCACATAACAGCAACAACAAACTCAGGAGGGCGAGGGCAAGGAAGCGTCTCTCCAGGTAGCCTCCCCCAACCTGGCGCCTTCCACACATTTTGCATGCACTGGCTGGGGCTGATGGGAGTTGTAGTCCAAAACCATCTGGAGGATAGGAGAGGGTGCCTTAAGCAAAGGTGCCTGCCTGAGCTGTGGGTCTCTTCTGTTGCGGAGAGAGGTCCCATGGCCCTCCCTGAGCTGGAAACAGAAACGGGGTGTGTGCATGGGCAGTGCCAGTGGGTGCTTCTGGAAAGATCCTCTTGAGCAAAAGGAGCGACAGAATGAAACCTGCCCCGTCTGGAAGGGTCGCTGGTGTCAGAGTTGGGAAAAGATGGACGCCTAGGCGCTGGGGAGGGGCTTCAAGAACTCCGCTTACATCAGTGGTCAGAAAGTCCAGATTCTGACCCTAAAATCCCTTCCCCCCCGTCCGCCTTTGCAGGCACTGTCCATCATGCGGAGCCCCATCCGTTTGTTCTCTGCTGCAGCAGCCCACGTGGTTGTCACTCCTTGAGGGTGACGGCATGCCTCTCCCCACCAGGGTCAATGTGCCCCAGTGGCGGCTATATCTGGGAGGGAGCTCTGTGTCCTTTGCCACTCCTCCAGCGGCAGAGAAAAGCAAGAGGGAAGGGGGAGCTGCCCTGCCCCTCCGCTGACCCCACAAGCCAGCTTATGGGTCTTTGCGTGACCCACTTCAGGTGACCTGCAATGAAAAGGCAGATGGGGAGGCCTCAGAGCAGAGCACGAGGGCAAGGCTCTTGCTCCAGCCTCACCCTCTCTTCCCACAGACGAAGACGGGGAAAGAGGCCGTCAGTGGGGAGAAGGAGGCAGCCTTCTCAGTGGCCTTGGGGAGTGACGCAGCCCTAACAGCTCTCTGGGCATACCAAACCAGTGGGGTGGGGGGGCAGGAGAAGGGAAGGTCTGATGCTGGTGCTTCGGAAGCCCTCCCCCCAGATGTGCTCCTGTCCATGTGTTGGCCAGATCAGGAGTGGGCGATGGCTGAGGAAGAGCCCTGCAGAGGCAGCACCCGGATCAGGTCAAAGGGGGCCTGCCTGGCCCAAGGCTGAGTCTGTTCCCCCCGATGCCCCAGTGGGAAGCCCCCTGGCAGTGCTCTCCAGCAACTGGCATTCGGAGCCGCTCATTCCGGCGGTTGTCTGCAGCTACATATTGTGCCTGGGCAAATAGTCCCACTTCCCAGGAGCTGCCACTTGCTGCCCGGGCTGAGGCTGCTCTTGGGCTGTCGCCACCTGGCCCCCTGCGTGTCCCCTCGTTGCCTTCCGTGGGCTGCTCTTTGGGGCTGGCTGGCGGCACAGAGCTGCTTTCCCTAAGGAGCTGCTGTCCTGCGTGTGCTCAGCTGGGATAAAGTGGCGGTGTGGCGGCTTTGATCCTGCTTGATTTCCTCCCAGGCAGCCATCAGGTTCAGCCCTGCTTTCCAGGTGGGGTGGGCTTCTGTGGCATGCAGCCCCTCCTGCTGGCGTGGGCAGGGCCTGTGGGGGGAGCGGTGCAAGTGGGCGGCTGTTGCTTCTCTACGGCCCTCCTCCTTTTCTCTCTTTTCCTGCCTCCCTCTGCAGGCTGACTCACAGCCGCCCCCCACGTTCCCTCCAAGGGGCATGGTGTTGGCCTCCCCCCTCGCCTCTCCTCCCACACACCCAGGCCCTCTTGTCCCAAAGGGAGCCAGCGCCTCGGCCTGGGACCCTGCCGTGGGCCTGCCGTCTCCTCCCGTTGGCCCAGGCTTGCCCCGCACAAGCCACCCTGGGACGGGACTTGCTGCAGCTTCCTTTGCCCAGCTGGGTTGTGCTCTGTTACTGGGTGGCATCTCTCTCTGCCCCCCTCCCAAACCTGCAAGTAACAAACCCAGGAGCCCTGAGTTCTTTGGGGAAAGGTGAAGCGGAGTAGTCTGGAGCAGTGGTGCCTGGGGGGCGGTCTAGGAGGTTTGCGCGTGGGGTGGGGAGAGGCTCCCTTCCCAAGCCTTGTGATGGACTTTGCTGGAAAGCCTGGAATCTGTGCGGGGGGGGGGCTCTGTGAGCTGACTCACAAAAGGGCCTTTGTCCTGCAGGGGTCCCTGCCACAAACTGGGCTTGGCAGGCTGGGGAAGAGAGGATTAGAGACAGGGCTCCCCCCAGCACATGCAAGGAGAAGCTGAATGGGGCTGGCTGGCCCCTTGTCAAGGGCTGGGGGAGGTGGCAGAGACGAAGATCACCTTCACACCATACATTTAAAGTGCATGGCTTCCCCCAAAGGATCCTGGGAACAGTAGGTTAAGAAGGCTGGGAATTGTAGCTGTCTGGGGGGTAAGCTGTGGTTCCCAGGATGCTTTCTGGGGGTGGGGGAGAACCCATGTGCTTTAAATCTGTGGTGCGGAGGTGACCTAGGATTCCTGCATCATATGCCATCTCAGAGCAGGGAGTGCTGGCAGCTTCTCATGGGAAAAGGTGTGGGCTGAAAGCCAGGGCTCTCCTAGCACCTCTGTGAAGAAATGGGACTAGTGCCTGCCTGCCAGGGGGTCTGTTGGGATATGAGGGCTCCTTCCGTCTTTTTCATGCAATACCCATGTAACCAGTGGAACTCCTTGCCACAGGGTGTTGTGATGGCAGTTAACATAAGTGGCTTTTTGAAAGGAGCAGGCAGGTGAGTTCCTCGGTGGATACAAGTCAAAAGGCCAACTCCCTCCTTCTGATTGGTAGCATCCGTGTGGGTGCAGTTGACTGCGGTGCTTCCCTGGAGCAGGACCGTCTGAGGTATCATGAAGTGGAAGAGAGCTGAGGGCATCTGGCGGGGCAAGGCCTCCTCTGGCATCCCCGAGAGAACAGCGCAGCAGGGACTGATTTGCCTCTCCAAATATGAACGCAGTGAAGTCCATGAAGCACCTTGCCAAAGGACGAGTGCACAGAAGTCCCAAATCACAGGGACTGAGGTGGAAGCCCCCCAGTGGGAGGTGTGCTGGGGGTCTGGAAAATGCCCTGGCCTCTGGTGAGAGGTGAGCTGAATGAAGGCATTGCTCATGTCAGAAGAGGAGGAGGAATTGGGTGAGGAACCGGCAGCCCACGGCGGGACTGAGAGCAGTGCCCATCCACGGCTCTGACCTGTAGGGCCTCTGAGGAATGCTGGCCCCGCTTGCTAGACATCTCGGGGGATCAGCATTTGGGAGATGTGGCTAGATGTCTGTTTTAAAACAAAACAAGGAAAATGTGGAACTGAGCAGCTGAAGAGAGCAGCGTGCCCCAGAGGCTCTTCCAAAGACTGGGCAGGGGTGGAGGCTGTCCTTGCTGCTGGCCACATCCCACCCTGGACACCAGGAGCTGCCTTGGAGTGGCAGAAGAGGCCGCTCGTCTGACCAGCAGCAGCACATGGCCAAGCATATAGAAGAGCCTTTGCCCCCATGGATTTCTCTGATCTCCTTCTAAAGCACTGGGAGGACAGGGTGCTGGACTCTGTGGGCCCCCTTCCGTTTGGCCTGATCCAGCAGCCAGGCTCTCCTGACGTTCCCCTCATCAGCTACAGTGGAGGAGAAATACGAGTTCCTCGGTTAATCAAGGGTCATAAACGCAGATCAGTTATGTCCAGTTATGGTTTCAATAAAAGGCAAAAGAGATTGGAACTTCCCTCCCTTCTGGGAGCAGGCCTGCCCCTTCCTCCCCTCCTGTCTTGGAGCTGTGTGGGACGTTGTGACCCTATGCCCCCCCCCACACACAATCTGTCTGAAAGAGGCAGTTCCTCCAGGAGGCAGCTTTACAAATACAAAGCCCTGAGAGGCAGGCAGGGGATGAAAGAGTCCAGGCACCCACCAGTCTTGGGGTCTGAAAAGCATTTCAGATTCACGGGCGCCGGCATCCCGGCTCTAGGTTTTCCCAGGCTTGCCAGTTTGGCCGAATGCGTTCCTCTTGCTTGAGGGGACAGAGGGCGCAGGGTGGTTGGTGTAGCCATGATTATCTCCTCTGCTTGGGCCACAAGGACGTGACTGCAGGATGAGGCCCAGCTCTGGAGAGGCTTCTCTGCCTTGGTTGTTCACATTCCTCCTTGGAAGGGCTTTTGGAGCCCACCCTGCAGGGATCGTGGGCTTTGGTCTCCTTGCCCTTTTCACTGTGGTTAAAGAGAACTGGCCCTCCCCCAAACAGGCAGCAGCAGGGCCTTGCCTTGAGTAGCTCTCTTGGGCCATCTGTTGTGTTTGTAGCTCTCTCTGCCTGCCACTGCAAGTGGCCCCTGGAAGGGAATACTGCCCTTGGGCTGAAAAGGTCCCCCAACTCTTGTCTGCACAAGCGTGTTATAAAGAAATTAGCATTTGTAAGGCACTCGAGCTACATTCAGAACGCTTCACAATTGGTGCCTCCCAGCAACCCGGTTTCATTGTCCCTATGTCAGAAACTGGGGCGGGGGGCTACTGGGCTGGTGTGGCTTGCGTGGCAGAGGTGAGACTCCCAAGTGGGAACTTGCAGATTTGTACCTCCGTCGTCTTGCTTTCGTGCCACAGAAGCGCTTGCATTCAGGGAAACAGAGCCACTGAGCAGCAGTCGATGCTGCCCCTATGCAGAGTAACCGCACTGAAGTTAATAGAGATGACTAACTTCCGTTTCAGTGGGTCTGCTCTGAGTAGGACTTAGCTGAATGTACCCAATTCTCTTTAAGTGGGACACTTTCATATTGCGTTTCTGAGCTGGAAAAAGTCAGGGGAGCCTCCATCGGAGACCTTCACCTCGTCTTGGCAACCCCCACCCCAGTATGCAGGGGGATGTTTGTACATTGAACTGGGTGTGGGTGTGTTGGGGGGCTCTAGAGAGAAAAATACTATGACTTGGTTGTTGGTTATTGATCTGGGGGGAAGTGGATGACCCGGGCAAAGGGCTATTCAGGAAGGGGTTAGGAGAAGCAATCTCAGCTGTGCCAGGAAGTATGCTCAACTCTCAAAGTGTGTATGCACACATTCCTGCATGTGGGACAGGCACTTGTGTTCTCCACCTGTGCAGTTTTGTAGCTACTATTTTGGGAATCTCAGCTCTAGTTTTCATGTGAATGGAAGAATTTTTCCCCCCGGCCCAGAAGAGACGCAAGGGCGGCTAACCCCGGCATCGCCCCTGACCCTTTGCCCTGCCGGCTTCTGGGCCCTGTGGGAGACCCGCGACATCTGGAGAGCCATGCGTTGGCCACCCAAGTGAAGCCTGACTGGCCAGGAGCTTTGTGGTCTTCACCCTTGCAGTAAGCCTGTGAGGGAGGACACTCCTGCTCTGATTCTACAAAGAGGGAACTGAGGCGCTTGCTCACACACAGAGCTTCAGCTGGCCAGTTTCTGCCCAGGCTACGCCTGACACGCAGCATCCTCCCGTGACAGAGTGACGGGCCTTCCTCGACTGTGTGGCCGGCAGCCTGATTCTCCTCCTGCAGAGTCGGAAGCAGCCCGAGGAAGAGGCTGGAGCTGGAGCTCCACCACAGGTGCTGGAGTGCGCTCCTGAAACCGGAGGAGGAGGCGGCGGCGGCGGCAGCAAGGGTGTCCTGTTGCACAAGGCGGCGGCTGCCTGCTTGGCCTGGGTCCCATTCTGGCCCCTCTCTCCAGGCTGGCTTGGGGCAGCTGAATCACATCCTGTGGTCTCCTCTTTCAGGACGAAGCCCACTGTGTGTACGTGTGCGTGTGTACTTCCCCCAAGCCTCTCCTGGCCAGGGTGGGGGCTTGATGCCCCCCGCAGCCCCTTTCCTCATATCTTCCCCTCCCTCCTCTCGTTGCTGCGGCACATGTGCTTCAAGGGGCTGCAAGGAGCCGTCTCCAGCTGAGTAGGAGGGCTGGTCTCCCTGAGCTCAGCACCAGTCACCGCTTTCAGGTGCCTCCCTCAGGGTATCTCTGCCCATGATCATTCTTGGGTCTGGATCTGGCTGCGGAGACTGAAGCGGCTCTTCTTTCCCAGTGTCCTACAAAACACCACCTCCCCCCCCCCAAATGAGAAGCTATTAATACTGGCCACAAGGGACGTGGCCCACTGGTGGAGCGTGGCTGCCACATGATGGTCCTAGATTGGAAGCGGCGGTGCACAGCCACTGCCGGGCGGGGTTGCAGAACGGCGTGGGACTCTGGTGCTGCTGCCTTGGGGAGAACGGTGATGAGGGCAGGTGCGCCCACCAGAGAGGCAGAAAGAAGAGCACCCCTCCTCTCCTCCACGTGTCAGTGTGTATGTGTGGGGAGGGGGCGCTGCAGGTTGTGGCTGGCCTCGGTAGCTGAGCTGGGACTCTGCCTCTCCCCTCCAGCACGATCCTGTGCATGCGTAGATCAGAAGCCAGCCCTGTTGGGTTTAGCAGGCCTCCCTCCTGGCCTCCCGGGGCTGTGGGCGTGGGATTGCAGCCTCAGTCCCGGACCTTGTGCTTCTTCTCCATGGGAGGTCAGGAATAGCCTCTTCTGCTTTGCACTTTGGGAAGCAGGCAGCTATTCCTTGACTGTTCACCCCAGGAACAGCCAGCCCTAAGCAACCCTCTCCCCTGTCATTCCACTGAGCCCTCTGAAGCCCAGTACGACCGTGGACCACGCTCCCTGTAACTAGTGGCAGAGAGTTCCACAGGTGCGTGAGGTATGGAGGGAAGCAGGGCTTTCCTTTCTGTTCATTTCCAGCCTCTTCCCTCCTCCTCCTCCTCCTCCAGGTCCCTAGGGAAGACCCACTGTTCCTCCCCTCCCTCCCCACTTGCCCTGAGACCCCAGCAGTCCTGACATCCACCTGCCCTCTCTGAAGCTGGAAAGGCTGTTCTGTTGAAGGAGAGCCACCTCCCTCCCCTTCGCATGCCTCCTTCCACCTCCTTCCGTGTACGCTGTGACTCCCTCTCTGGCATGCCTCCTCCCTCACTGGCCAGTTTCCCTGGACCCAGATGCCAGAGGCCTGCCTGCCACAGTGGTCTCGGTTTCCCCATGTGCATTTGTGTTGGCTGCAGCCTCTGAGGCATCCTGGCATTTCCCCCCAAGGCATGGAAGGGAACATGCGAGATGGGGGCCTTGGGTTCCCGCCAGTGCAGGCTTTGGGGCCCAAGCTCTGGTCTGCAAGTCCTGCTTGTCTATATACAGGGAAGATTCAGAATCTCTGTGTGTGCAAACGGGGCTTGGATGTTTGAAGTTCCTGTGAGCGTGCAGCCTTCACCAACATGGTGCCCTCCAGACATTGTGTACTTGCAGCCCCCGTCAGCCCCAGGCAGTGCTGCAGCTGCTGGCAAAGGCTGATTGAGAATGTTCGCAAAGGTTTTCTGTGGGTGGAGACCACGGGAGGGGGAAATTGCTGTTGCACTCAAGTCTTGCTTGGGGGCCTTTTGCTTGGGAGACATCTGGTTGGTCACTGTGAGAACAGGGTGCTGGACTCGATGATGGGGCCCCTTTGGCGTGATCCAGCAGGCTCCTCTTACGACATTCCGTTTCCACGGCGCACCCTTTGACCAAGCCCTTTGGGTTTCATAGCTCAGCCTGTGAGCGTGCGCAGGCTTTCGTTTTGCCATCACCAGCCCCTCCCCTCAAAACCCCTCTCTTTCCCACTGAGCTGGGTTGAGGAGGCTCAGTTCCCCAGCTGGAGAATGTAACATCCAGGAGGAGTCTTGTTGGGCCCCAGCACCTCATCCTGCCACTGGAATCAGCACTGCATCACACACACACCCTGAAATAATGTCAGTCAGGCTGTTCCAGAGAGAGAGAGTGTGTGGGGCAGAGGGTGGAGGTCTAATACAGCCTGCAGGTTAACTTAAATGTGTGCAAATATTCCTCATGAGTTCCAGCCTTGGGCAAGAAGAAGTCTTCTTTGCACAGTTCCTGGTTCCGTAGGAGAACCAGGATCCAGGTTCCCTTCTCTTTCCAAGGTGCCTGGGAGACCCTTCTCAGGATTAGCACACAACTCACTTGGGAAGGAAGTGTCCACGTTACGGATAGGCACGCCATGTAAGCAAGCTGGATAGTGTTGCGTTTGATAAGCGACACAGGTGTGCCTTCTGCTGTTCTCCTCCCCAAGATCTCTTCTCTTTCTGTGTCTGTCATGCAGGATCCATCGTTAGGTCTTTTTGAAAAATTTCAATGAACGTACACACTTTGAAAAGGGGGGAGAAGGTGGGAGTGTTTCTCCCTCTAAGTGTGCAGCTAGGGAGCGTGTGAGTGCCGGGACCCCCTCTGGGCCCCCTGTCTAGTTTGGGTACCCTTAGCAAATGCAGCGCTGGTGCCTGTAGTCCTCGGTGGTCTTGCCCTCGGGGGGCCCGTAGCCCACCTCCACAGCCTGCAAACCCCCAAGCCATGGTCCGATTCTGCTGCTGTCTGGAGGAATCTTAATCCATGCGTTTGTCTCTCCTCTGCAGGACCCTGCTGGCATATTTGAACTGGTGGAGGTGGTCGGCAATGGGACGTACGGACAGGTGTACAAGGTGAGTGTGTGGCTGACTCATTTGCCCTGCCCACCCACTGCAAGGCTTCATTCACCTTGGAGATCTTTTGCTGATTTGATTTACACGCTGCCTGTGAACTGCTTACAGAAAGCAGGAAAACAAATTCAGCCTTAAAACACCGCCATATATATCTATATTGGTCAGTAGGATGAAAGTCGGTACCAAGCAGTAGAAAAGCAACCTCCAGAGGGTTAAAAAGCAGACTTGGAGGATTCAGGGCTCTTTCCCTGGGGCCAGGTGAAGCTCCCTGGGCTGCAGGGTGAGGGCGCTGCATCTCCTCCTGAATTTGTCTCATTTGCTGCCCCAAGATGTAGCGATGGCCACAGAGCAGGGATGGGATGGCTTCAAAAGGGGTTGGGCAGGTTCACGGAGCGGGAGGGGCTGGAGTAGGAGGAGAGTCTGCCCCACTGGGATGGCAGCCGCCCCTCGATCTCTCCTTTCAGGGTTGGGGAGGGAGGGAGGGAGGGAGGGGCAGGGCCCTTTTGCTTGGTGGAGCAGTTTTTGATCGTAGGGTCGGTGGAGGAGGAGGAGGAGGGAGGGCCAGGCCACTGGCCCAGCGGTGTACCTCTCCCATGGGATCCATTTCCTGGTTTCACTCTCCTGCTTCCCCCTTCTGCCCTGGATGAAGCCATGCCCCAGAAATCAGAGCGTGTGTGCACGTGCACACCACAGTCCCAGGATGCCCTTCTTGTTGCCCACTTGGACCAGCTGGTGTTCCAGGAAGAGTCCTGGCACAGAGCGGCTGCCTTAGCTTGGCCCTCGCCCCAGCTCGTGCCTTCCTCTCCTCCAGGCAGGCAGAGAGGCCTGGGCTCCCTGGTGCCGGTGCCAGTCCTTTCTCTCTCCAGCTCTGCTGCTGCAGTTTGCTAGGGGAAGGAGCTGCGTTGGCACTGGAGAGCCGGCAGCCCCATGGGCGGTTTGCCCGGATGGGTGGCCATCCCCTGGCTGCAGCTGCACCCCCTTTCCTCCGTGCTCATTTGCCTCTTGCTCTGCCAGCCCGGCGCAGCCTGGCCCAGGGGCGACTCCAGTGTGTGTGAGAGGCTCTGCAGAGTCCTGAATTAGCACTGCAGCAAAAAGAAAGCCCCACAGCCCGTGGTGGTGGAGGTGGAGGTGGAGGTGGAGGTGGAGGAAACCCAAGCCCTCCGTCACTCCGACCCCCCTGGGCAGCTGATGTCCAAAGGCAAATCCTCTGGCCTGGTGCATAAATCACGGAAACGAAGCAAAGATTTGCGGCTGCCTGCACATATTGCATACTTAATTGGTGCCGTAGCAACAGCCTCCAGGTGGGGCTCAAGGACCACCCGCTGCCAGTAGCTGGAAGGTCCTGCGTAACACACGCGTGCACACCAGTGTCTGGGATGCTCTGGCCTACAGCGTCTCTTTCAAAGTATGGGGGGAGGAAGGGGGGAGTGACCCTTGCAAGAGACAGTGGCACGAGCCCAGACTCCCTTGCGCCCACCTGCCAAGCCCTTCCTCCCCCCAGTGCTGCTGCCTTAGAGGCAGAGAGCTTGTGACCCCCCAGGGGCAGAGTCATGGCAGGCCACATTCTTCCCTCTTTGCACCATGGCGCTTAGGACTTGGCCCACTGAATTCTCACAGAACCCAAGTGGAAAGGATGTGAAAGGGCCTCTTGGTCCCCCCCCCGACCCACTCTTCTCTCCCCTCCTCTCCCCCAGGATACTTCTGCAATCGACTTTACTAGAGAGCAGATCCAAAGCAGCATAGAAGGGATCTCAGGCTTCAGTCCTGTATTGCGACCCAAGATCAGGAAGTAGTGAGAGTGCTTCAGAGCTCATGCAGAGTGCTTTCCCTGCACTGCTGAACAGCCCCCAAGAGCTGGGCCTGGTGGGGAAAGATAGCGGCCTGTTTTCCAGGCTGGCTGGGGGCGCCTTCAGAGCTTCTCATCTGAGCCATGCAGCCTTGCTGTCCCTGCAGTTCTGTGGGTGTTCCTATGGGAACCAACTGCGTGTGCGCGTGGACGTGGCTTTTTTCCTCTGCAACCACCCCCCACTCCATTTCTGGAATTCAGTTCCATTTTTTTAATATGAACGCCCCAGTCTCCCGTGTAAAAATAGCATGAGCTCACCTCCCAGCTGGGTAGAGCAGAACGGCCGCTCGTCTCCCAGCCCCCTCCCCTCAATAATGCGGGAGGGAGGTGTGTGAGTGGCGGGAGGGAGCCTGTCCCACCCCTCATTTCCCACCTTGACGAGCCTTCCCCCTTGAGCAACATGCCTGACAGTTGAAAGTGGGCCTAGCTGGTCTTGGCACAGCTTTTCCTCTTTTTGGAGGGCGGGGTGGTTTCAGTCAGGCTGTCGGAAGCAAACAGGCCCAGCATTGCTGGAAGATGTTCTCCCTTCCCATCCTCCAGGCACATTGCAAAGAAGTCGGCCACAGTGGTGATCTCCACAGGGTGCCTCTGGGAGAGCCCTTGTCCTTTGTGCCATAAGATGTGTGCGCTCTCTCTCTCTCTCTCTCTCTCTCTCTCTCTCTCTCTCTCACACTCACACACACACACACACACACACACACACACGTTCTCTTATACTCCTCCCTCCTTCTGACCCCCCTCAGCGCTTTGAAACAGGAAAGCCCAGCAGTTGCAGGATACGGCTCTCAATAGCCACGAGCCACGGGTCCCAGTGGCTGTGGTCTCTCTCCACCGCTGCTTCAAGGCTCTTCTGGTGTTCTTTAGCCCCTGCAGTGAGAATCAGTGACGCCCTGCTGTGAACGAGCGGGCAGGCCTGCCTTCCCCTCTCCCTGTTTCTGTCCTGCCACAGATCCCCCCCCCCGTCTGCTCCCTCCAGGCAGAGGGAGGGAGGGCGCCTTCCCCTTCGGTGTCCTCTGCCCTTTCTTAAAGCTTTCCTCACTGACCCGCTCTTGTCCCAGCCAATTTAGGAGAAGGGCTCCTTCGCCCTCCTCCTCACTGTACTGGGGCTGCCTGGGGCTTCTTTTAAATCGACACCTCAGTTCTCCCAGATCAAAGGTGCAAAGGGCCAGGTGGGTGGCCAGGCAGCCTTGCTTGCACCCTTCATGGCGTCAGTGGGGGCTGTGGGGTGAGGCAAGAGAGGCGCGCCCGCCATTCCCCCCTTCCTCCGTGCCCTGGAACGTGGGAGGGCCAAATGCAGCAAGCAAGAAGAGCCTTTCGCAGAGCAGAGCAGAGGAGACCTGGCTGCTTGTGGTGCTGCTGTGGCCCTTTGGGGGCAGGTGGAGGGGCAGCAGGCCAGAAGAGGCTGTTGTGGAATGACCTCCTCTTCTCTCTCTCCCTCTCGCCCCCCCTTCCCCGCATCCCTGCCATCATCCCCGCCCAGGAGGCACAGAGCCGAGGTGTACCAGATCGTTTTGTTCGTGCAGCAATGGGGGAGGCGAGGCTTTGCTTTCCAGTGCGGCTGCGGCTGCCGCTTGAAAGAGAGAGGAAGGTGGTTGCCAGGCGACAGCTGCCCACGCTGGGCTGTATGGCATCGTAGACAATGCCAGCACATGGCCGAGGGCAAGACGGGGGGGGGACTTTGCAGAAATGCCTCACAGCGCTCTGTCCTTCCCCCCTCCGCCAGTGCTAGAATAGCCACTTGATGATGCGGAGACGCCTGAGGGGCTGGGTGGGCCTGGGAGGAGGCAAGAAAGTGGGGAAGGCTTGGTGGGGCAGGGGGGGACACCCCTGCGATGAAAGGTCCTGGGAGAGCAGTGAGAGGAACAACAGAGGGGGGAAATGCCTTCTTCCCTTTCTGCTGCTGCTGGAGCGGCAGAGGAGTGCTCCTGGTGCCTCTCTGCGTGAGGCTGACTGGGGCAGGCAGTTGGGGGGGCAGCGGAATCTGACTTCATGGGCTCTTCTGTTCTGCGCGAGTGAGATGGCTCTGACTTCTCCCAACAGTTGCCCACTGATGGACGAGGTCTTGGGGGGGGTCAATACAGTCCCCCTGCACCCTAATACGCACACACACATGCACAGGGAAGGCAGACTGCAGCCTTTTCTCCCTGACTCCCCCCCCCCCCGAGAGCCATCCGGCCAGGTGCTCCTTGTGCATTCTCTGCAGTCTTGCCCTACCTGCTCCCTCAGGGCAGGGCACCCGCTCTGCGTGCAGGACAGCCCCAAGATGAGCTTGGTGGACCCCAGTGGTCTGGCCTGGTCTGAGGAGGCTTCCTCTGTTTCTGGCGTGCAAGTTTTTCTCCTCTCCCCCCCCCCCACATCATCCTCTGAACAGCCAACAGAGGCCCTTAACTGGCTCCAGGTTCATAGAATCATAGAAGAGTTGGAAGGGGCCTATAAGGCCATCAAGTCCAACCTGCTTCTCAGTGCTGGAATCCAAATCAAAGCATTCCTGAGGTTACCCTTGAACTTTATGGCTGGGTGTGGGATTTGGAGCTGGGTTGCCCCAGACCCAGCGGGACGCTCTGCCCACCAGCACTTGCCCCGCTCTGGCTCACCTTGCACCATTCACCCCCCCCACTGGTTACAACTTGCACTCTGCCTGCCAATTTGCCCCCCCACACACACACATGCTTCGTCCCTGCAGCTGCCAAGCTGGGGGAGGGGGAGGGAGAGCTCACAGTCTTGGAGCTCTCTGGGCAAGCAACCCTGAACCAGGTCTGCTCTGCCTTCCGAAAGTGCACATGGATCACAGACCCCACCGGCGCCCTCCTCCTTGTGGGCGTCTCTGCTTTGGAGTGGGAGGGGTCTGTGATCCAGGTGCACTCTTGGAAGGCAGAGCAGACCTGGTTCAGAGTTGCTTTCGTTTCCTGATCACCAGCTTCCCTCCTGAAGTCCATGAGCTCCTGGCTGATGTAACTGAAGGAAAGGGAGCTGGACTGGGGGGGCGGGGTTGGGTGCTTCGTTTGGAGTGTGGGGAGGGGTGGAGGAGAGCCTTGTGAGGGACCAAGAGGCTCAACACGGCTGCCTTGAAATGCTCGCCGGAGCTGCTCATTTCTCTAGGCCAGAGTGTGGGTCACTTCTCTCTGGGTGAACTGATGTGGGAGGGGCGTTGCTTGGAGAGGTCGCCTCTGGCTCCCTCTGCCGGGTCTGCAGCACAAGTGAGGCAGGTTCCCCCATGGGAGGAGTGGGGTGGGTTCAGTGCCCACCATCCGTGTGCACGGTGTCTTCAGCAGTCACCCAGCCAGAACCAAACAGGTCTCTAGGGTTCCCCCCCACACTTGCAATCTAAAACCCACTGAGAGGCATCCACAGAGGGGTCAGCCCAATATCATCCTGGCCGCCTCTTTGGATTAGCAGCCATTGTCATGAACCGCACTCCCCCCGTGGCGTGGCTTGCCTCCTCCTTGCGGGTCCCCAAAATACCTCAATGTGGGAGATGATGCCGTTCATTCAGAGGGCCAGATGTGAGTCTTGAGGGGAGGGGGCTGCTCTTCAAGGCCGCAAACATTTATCAAGGGCAGTCTGTAAAAGGATACGTAAACAAACGTAAATGTCCTGCCTTCAAGTCGATTCCGACTTATGGCGACCCTATGAAGAGGGCTTTCATGAGGCTGAGAGGCAGTGACTGGCCCAAGGGCACCCAGGGAGCTTCATGGCTGTGTGGGGATTCGAACCCTGGTCTCCCAGGTCGTAGTCCAGCACCTTAACCACTACACCACACTGGCCCACATATACACAGCATTAAAATCAATTGTCAGTCGTACCGTGATTTGTAAGTTAATCTATTAAAAATGAACAATTCCATGCTATACCAAACACTGGCTGTAAAAGCTCTTTGCCTTGTTGATGTATTTGTATATTTCTGTTTACTTTTCTGTAAGCTGCCTTGAGGGCTGTTTGGCCGAAAGGCGGGGTATAAATAAGCATTAACATAACATAATAAATAAGGGGAAAAGTTTGCACACTTCCTGTGCTCTTGGCCTTCTCCCTGTATCCCAGAGCCAGCTGTCTCCCAACATCTTGTGTCTGTACACCAGTGAGACAGCTGTGTGGCATTTGCACTATGCAGGCGGATTCCTTTTACTGCTTTTGGTGCATTTGTAATAGAGACAGCTCTGCAAGGTGTTTGGCTGTTTGCCAATTCTAATTATCATCATTTTCAGTGTTTTGAGTTGTTCTTCCCCCAGAGCCAGTCTCATTCAGCATACTAAGTCTGAGGCATTGTTTTGATACGCATGTGTGCAAGGCAATAGGTATTTCACCTTTGCGTTTGTTTGTCCCTTTTGCTTGCTTCGGGTTCATTTTTCGGGAGAGAAGTTGAGTTGGAATTTTCCATTTTGGTGTCATGTATTCATATGTTAAGTTTTTAGGTTAAGTTAAGAGTTCCATCTCAGTTGTCCCTGTTTTCCTTATTTCTTAGAGCTTTTGCTGTTTAGTATAGTATAGTGTTTAGTATAGCACGGAATTGTTCATTTTTAATAGATTAATGTATAAATATATTAATCATGGTATGACTGACAATTGATTTTAATGCTGTGTATAAGGATGCTTTTACAGATTGCCCTTGATAAAGGGCTCCTTCCACCCAAAACACCTTTGCTTCCACTTCGGGCTTTTCACTGGCAAGGCACCTTGAGGGTTCCCCTCTCCTTGTTTTTCTTTGTGGTATTTTGGGGTGCCTCCCTCCTTGCTTTTCCGCCTGCTCTTCAAGGCCCCTGGGTGTTGGAAGCAAGCACCAAAACCAAGATTCAGAACTTCCCGGCAATGTACATTCAGCTACACCAAAACATAAACACAGCAATGGAACAAGAGATATAGCTTTTAATTCTTGGAATGTTCACCAGATTAAGGTGCCAGGCTAGCAGCGTTGCCACCGTGGGCGAGGGCTGGTGAGCCTCTGGAGGGAAGAAAGGACTTCCATAGACTGGGCAGTGCGGCTTCTGACGGGAAAGGCCATTTCCTCCATCTCATCTCATCCCTCCTGAAGGAGGGCCTTAACACAGCCGCAGGGTGATGAGTTTGGGCTGATATTCCCCTGGTAGATTGTCCTGTTAAATGAAGGCGCAGGAAAGGCTTAAACTGGAATGGGGCCAAATGTAGGCTTCCACCTGAGGGAGGGCATGTGTGAGGCCAGGCACAGTCCTAACTGCAGGTCAGCCCAGAGTGCCAAGGAAGTTGGGGGGAGCGGGGGCAGGAAGACCTAGGCCATTTTGACATTGCTCTCCTTTCCTCCTCCTCCTTCACAGGGCCGCCATGTCAAGACGGGGCAGTTGGCTGCCATCAAAGTTATGGATGTCACGGAGGTAGGGTGCGTGGCACAGGGCAAGGGGGTGGGGGGAGTGGTGGTCCTTGGGTGGCCATGGTGTGGAAGGGAAGGGCCTGGGGCCTAGGAGTGTTGATGGGGCCAGAGGGGCAGGCATGCCCACCACGTGTACCCTGCCAGCCACCGTCAAGGGCTGCCTTTCTTGAGACAATTCTGAATGAGGGCTGTGGGTTGCTGTGACCTCTGACCCCCGGTGTCCCCCTCCTCAAAAGGACGAAGAGGAAGAGATCAAGCAGGAAATCAACATGCTGAAGAAGTACTCTCACCACCGCAACATCGCCACTTACTACGGGGCATTCATTAAGAAAAGCCCCCCTGGGAACGACGACCAGCTCTGGGTGAGGAGGAGGACGGGAGGCTCAGGTTGTGGGGTTGGGTGGGGAGGGGCTCTCCTGGGCACAGGCCCACTACTTGTAGGGCTGCAGCTGGCCCCTGGAGGAGCCCCCTGAGGGAGGTATCTTTGGGAGGCTGGTCAAGACAGGCTTTAAAATCTTTGGGAAGAGAGGGTGTGGCACAGAGTGTTCCCTCCCCCTCCTCCCCTCTGCCCTTTCAACCTGGGCCTTTCTCTTCTCCCAGCTGGTGATGGAGTTCTGCGGCGCAGGTTCAGTGACAGACCTGGTGAAGAACACCAAAGGAAATGCTCTCAAGGAGGACTGCATTGCCTACATCTGCCGGGAGATCCTCAGGGTACGTGGGCAGAGCTGAGGGTGCTGGAGGCGGATAAAGGTGGGGACGGCTGCGGAAGGTGTGATCTGGCGCAGGCACACCAGAGGCCGGCCTGCCTGCCTGTCTCCCACCCGCCCCTGGGAGTAGTTGGAGGCCTAGTGCAGCAGCAGAAGACGATGACCTTCTCCTTGCCCTGCCTTTGCTTCTCTTCCCACCAGGGACTGGCCCATCTGCATGCACACAAAGTGATCCACCGAGACATCAAAGGCCAGAATGTCCTCCTCACTGAGAATGCGGAGGTGAAGCTGGGTATGTGAAAGGTGGCCCGTTGCATGGTCCATAGTCAGTGTGTTACCAAGCCTGCCTGTGTCCCTATTCACACCTCGACAAGCACCGAGGCACGAGATCTCTTACCCAGAGGCATTCCGTGCTGCTGGGGCGATTGCAGTGCCCCTCTATTACCTTACTTACTTGGTGGAGTTAGCAAGAACCACTGAGGGCATCTAAAGTTCACAGGGAATTGACAAATGTTTGACAGTTCTACAGAGCCAGAATATAATTTGAAAGTAAAATGGCTTTGTGGCTTGAATTGCCAAATACAATGTTTACAGAAGGAAAAAGTAGAGCAAAACTGTGCACAGACTAGCCAGACCCACATTGGCTAGACCAACTTACTTAATGCTTCCCTTGTTCTAACGACAGAGGCAGGGAGCTTTCCATTGCTGCCCGTTCTCCCACCCCTCTTTATATGGCCCTCAGTGGGTAGGATTGGAGGGCTAGCCGTGGCGAGGAAGGAGAGTGCTCGCATACAGATGGCATGTGGCTCAGGATAATAATCTGTCCTGAGGAGGAGGAGGAGGAAGACAGTCGGCTTCCTTGGTTTCTGACCAGAACTTGGCAGTGCAGCTGGTCTCTGCCCAAGGCGGGGCTTTCTGCGTCAGCAGTCTGATTTCAAACCATGAGGGCCAAGGAAGCTGCACTTGCGGCCATCCTGCGGCCCCTGGCTTCCTTTCCCCAAACACTTCATCGCCTTAAGGAGCCGAGAGGTTCTGGGTGAGAGCTCCAGCTGAACTGAGCCCCTCGGTAGCAGGTGCAGGGCAAGGGGCTCCCGTGTGTTCTCCTTCCTCCCTCCTGGTCTGCCTCTGCGCCCCTATTGCAGTGGAGCCCCTTGGCCACAGAGCCCACTGATGCCCTCAGAAGCCACACCAGCTTTGAGGCCGGCTGACCCGCCTGCTCTCTTCTCTTCCATAGTTGATTTTGGGGTCAGTGCCCAGCTGGACCGCACGGTGGGGCGCCGGAACACATTCATCGGCACCCCTTACTGGATGGCGCCGGAGGTGATCGCCTGTGATGAGAACCCCGATGCCACGTATGACTACAGGGTAGGTGTGAAAGGGCAAAGCTGGGAGGCCTCCCTCGCTAGTGGAGGAGGCTGCTGCCGCTGCTGCCGCTGCCACCACCATAGAATCATAGAATAGTAGAGTTGGAAGGGGCCTATAAGGCCATCAAGTCCAACCCCCTGCACTCCATCACCCTTTGTAATGACTTGAGCCCAGGCAGCCAAAGGCTTAAGGGTGAACCTTGAGAAGTTCAAGGGATGGCTCTGGGAAGGGTTGGATGTGGTGAGAGGAGTTGAGCCACAGGGAAAAGGCCTGGCTGGAGGGAGTGGAGTGCCAGAATGTCACAACAACTTAAAACACGTCATTGAAACAGTTAAACGCAAACCACAGTGACAAAAATAGGGGGCTCCTAAAACATACCCCTCATGTGTCAAAGGGTTCGGGTTGAGAGGTGCGTTTCCAGCACACGATGAAAACTACCGTGAAGGAGGCCCAAGAGGGGCAGAGAGTGGAAGGGCGGGAAAGGGCAGAGGCTCCGTCTCAGGACATTGCCTTTCTGCCAACCTTTTCCTGCTTCCTCCCCGCAGAGCGACATCTGGTCCCTGGGGATCACTGCCATTGAGATGGCCGAGGGAGCACCGCGTGAGTAGCAAGAAGCGTGCTTGGGGCTGAGGGGTGGGGCTGGCTGTGCCAAAGCTGGGGAGGGGGTGGGCAATGAGTATCCTGTGCCTCCCCTGTCGGATTGTAGCCCAGTGCTCCCGGGTTCTTGGGGGGGGGGATAGCAGGTGGAGGGTGCTTAGGGCAGACAGACAGACAGATGGGGGGCTGGCAGTCCAGCCCCCTGGGCTTCTCCAGGAAGAGGCCAAGGTGTGGTTGGGGCTTGGGGACTGATGTGTTATGAACATATATCCTGCCCTTCCTCCCCAAGCAGTCCCAGGGCAGATGCTGGTGACTGGGGCCTAAAGGCCTCTGCTTAAAGGAGGCTGGATGACGAGGAGGGTCTTCCGCAGGGCCTTCCCTTGCCTTCACAGCATGAGCCATGGTGGGTCAGGGGTGGGTCTGCTTCTTAAACTCTCTCCCTTTCTCCATGTCCCCCCCCCCCCCGTGCAGCCCTGTGTGACATGCATCCCATGCGGGCTCTCTTCCTCATCCCTCGCAACCCACCGCCCAAGCTGAAATCCAAGAAATGGTACGTCTGCCACGGGGGGAGGGGGAGGGACTGGGTCTGATTGGGAGGATGGGGTGCTGGACTCAGAGCTTGGGGAAGTTACTTTTTTGAACTACAACTCCCATCAGCCCAATCCAGTGGCCATGCTGGCTGGGGCTGATGGGAGTTGTAGTTCAAAAAAAGTAACTTTTCCAAGCTCTGGCTGGGCTGCCTCACATAACAGCCAAGTGCCATGATCCCAGCAGCCCTGCCTTGCCGCAGCTCTCGCACCTGAAGCGGGGACTCAGTGTCGTTGGCTGTCAGAGGCGGGGAGGGGAAGGGGCTTGCCTGAGGCTGTGGGGGAGGCGGGGAGGCTGTTGCTGCCCGGTTCACAGCTTGGCCTCTTGGCTGTTGCCCTTCAGCCGCTCTGGAGGCCTGGTGGCCGTTGCTCGTGGGTGCTTGCCCCCTCCCCCACATCAACAGCAGAACTTGTCTGAGCGCCCTCTTCAAGTGGGGCCCGTGAAGGGCAGCTCTTGGCTTGGGACAGGCCCTCCTGAGAAGCATCAGGGGAACTGGCTGTGCTTTCCTAGCAGACTGGGGGTGTTGCAGGCAGTTTGTTCTTCTTTCGGAGGGTGCAGTGAGACGTGGGGCTTCTCACTGCCTTGGCTCAGCTGCAGCTGCAGAACTGCCTGCCTGCCTGCCTGCCTGCCTGCCTGCCTGCCTGCGTAGGGAGAGAGCGAGTGCCAACTGAGGCCCGCGTGAGCCGTCCTTTCTCTCCCTCCCTACCTCCCAGGTCCAAGAAGTTCATTGACTTCATAGACAACTGCCTCATCAAGGCCTACACCAGCCGCCCCCCCACGGAGCAGCTCCTCAAGTTCCCCTTTGTCCGGGATCAACCCACGGAGCGGCAGGTCCGCATCCAGCTCAAAGACCACATTGACCGCACCCGCAAGAAGAGGGGAGAGAAAGGTGGGTGTGCCGGGTGGGGAGGGTGGAGGCAGACCTCAGCCCAGCTTTGGAAAGGGGGGCGGCCCCTGCATGATGAGCCCAATGTACTGCCCTTGGCTGATGCTGCCTGTGTTGCCTTCTGGCAGATGAGACGGAATACGAATACAGCGGCAGTGAGGAAGAGGACGACGGGCACGGCGAGGAAGGGGAGCCCAGGTACCTGGGGGAGGATTGGGGCACAGTGGTGTTGGCCCACCCCCCGCATCTGGCAGTCCAAGGCCGTGTGCCCTCCTGGCTAGATACCCCCCGCCCCAGGGGTAGGATCTGTTTCCTGCCGCCTGCCTTGGTGGGCTCAGCAGGTGCCGTGAGGCAGGGCAAGCCTCATTCCGTGGCTGAACTCTGGCGTGGCCAAATGGTTCCGGGCAGAGCTCCACTGGACCGCTCCCCGCCCAGAGGCGTGTTGGGGAAAGGGGTGCTGGGCCTTGTGGGGTTTGGGATTCCGGCCCTTCTGAGCCTGTCCTCCCTCCAGCTCCATCATGAATGTCCCGGGCGAGTCGACACTGCGGAGGGAGTTCCTTCGCCTGCAGCAGGAGAACAAGACCAACTCGGAGGCTCTGAAGCAGCAGCAGCAGCTCCTGGCAGCCCAGCACCGCGACTCGGAGGCCCACATCAAGCACCTCTTGCACCAGCGCCAGCGGCGCATCGAGGAGCAGAAGGAGGAGAGGCGGCGTGTGGAAGAGGTGAGCAGCCCTCTGCAGTTGCCAGGAGGGACAGGGCAGCAGCGCCTCGTCCCGGGGGGGGGGGCTTGGGGAAGGGAGTGGGGTCCCCCAGGCCTGCCGTTCTCCTGCCAGAGCTCAGGCAGATCTCCTGTGACCCCCGCCCCGGCCATCTCTCCCACCCCCAGCAACAGCGCCGAGAGCGAGAGCAGCGGAAGAGGCAGGAGAAGGAGCAGCAGAGGCGCCTCGAGGACATGCAGGTCATGCGCCGAGAGGAGGAGCGGCGGCAGGCTGAGCGAGAGCAGGTGGGGATGCTTGCGGTCCTCGGCCACGCTGGGGGAGTGCCTGCTGTGTGGGCAGAGGGGCCCGCTGCAGTCCCCAAAGGCAGCATCGCCAGGTGGGACCTGGATGCCCAGGAGCCTGGCTCTGAGCAGGGCCTCTCGCGCCTCCCGGGGCTCCTTGGTACAAGGGGGAAGGTGAGCAGGTGTGCGTCCTGCGTGATGGAGGGAATCATTGCCCAGCTCCTGCCCAGGAAGGGGGGGGATGGGCTGTGCTGCTGTCCCAGGTGAGGTGGTGGGAGGCCCCTCCCCCAGCCCCTCCCCCAGCCCCTCCCCCTCTGCTCTTTGGGCTGCGGTCCTGCCTTGGGTGTGCTCTCCGCTCTTCACCTGCTGCTTCCTCCTCTCCCCCCCTCCTCTCCCCCCCCTCCTCTCCCCCCAGGAATATATCAGGCACAAGTTAGAGGAGGAGCAGAGGCAGCTGGAGATTCTGCAGCAGCAACTCCTCCAGGAGCAAGCCCTGCTGTTGGTAAAGAGGGGGGGAGGGCCGCTCTTGCTCCTGTTGCTGGCCCCCCATCCTCCTCATCTCCTGGGGTGGGCGCTGCTCTCTCCCTGAGCACGGGGTGCCACCGACGGGTGCAGCTGCTGGCCTCATGGGGGGATGCCGCTTGCGGGAGATTGTCGGCCCCACTAGACCGCCCCCCGGCCCTCCTTTTCCAGGAGTACAAGCGGAAGCAGCTGGAGGAACAGCGCCAGTCTGAGCGGCTCCAACGGCAGCTCCAGCAGGAACACGCCTACCTGAAGTCTCTCCAGCAGCACCAACAGCAGCAGCTTCACAAGCAGCAGCAGGAGAAGAAGCCCCTCTACCACTACAACCGCAACGCCAACCCTGCGGACAAGCCCACCTGGGCACGAGAGGTATGCTCTGCTGCAGTGGGGTGTGCAAAGTCCAGCAGGCTCTTAGCAAGGCGCTCAGAGGCACACAAAGGTTCCTCTGGATTCTGGCTGGGGGAGCGGGCGGCTGTCCACGGTGTCCTGTGAGAAAACGGGGGGGGGGCCTTGAGAAGCAGCCACTGCCCAGGCCGGCCGCAGCACCACAGCTCTCTGCCATGGACTTCCTCGTGGGCAGGTAGAAGAGCGGACGCGCATGAACAAGCAGAACTCTCCCTCGCCAGTGGCCAAGACCAAGCTGGGGGGCAGCACAGGACCAGAAGCAGCACCCCAGTCCCGCTCCGAGTCCGTGGCGCTCAGCTCGTCCCCCGCCTCGCAGACCCCACCTATGCAGCGCCCCGTAGAGCCCCAGGAGGGGCAGCACAAGGTGAGCAGCCCCCTCCCCAGCCCCAAAATCTCGGGGAGCATCGCCTGCCTGCCTGCCATGCGCAGGGCTTGTGCCCAAGCCAGCCAGTCATCCCTCCACTACTCATTGCCATCCGCCACTGCTTCTCCTCCCCCCCCCCAATCGGCTGTGCTTTGATCTCTTTATCCTGGAGGGGCGGGATAGGCGTGGCCTGGGCCCATCCCTTGGCCTGTCAGTAGCGGCCTGAGGCTGTATATGCAGGGGGACATCTAAGAGGCGTGGTGGGGGAAGAGGGGGCTACGAGGAGCCAGGACGGGGAATTCAGAAAGCCATGAGAGGCTTTACTTACCCTCAAGAGGGCCGCCCTGTGCAGCAGCAGCAGCAGCAAACAGGGGAAAGGTCTTCCTGGCCTGCTCCTGTCAGCTGGTGCTAGATCTCCTGGGTTCTTGAGAAGGGAGACCGTGGTGGAGAGAGGGCGCCTAGCAGGGAGTCATGTGGGACAGGCAGGGTTTTGAGGCGGGGTGCAGCTGTCGGTAGGAGAAGCCAGGCTCAGTGGGAACAGCTCCCCCCCGACCCCCTTTTCAGCATCTGCCCACCCTCTCCGTCCGCAGAGCCACCTTGCCCATCGTGTCCCGCTCAAACCATACGCTGGCCCCGTCCCTCGCTCCCAGTCGCTCCAGGACCAGCCCAGCAGGAACATGGCCGCTTTCCCCGTCCATGACTCTTCCGCCTCTTCCTCCTCTGCCCCATCCCCGCCTCGAGCGGGCATGATCCGGCAGAACTCCGACCCCACCTCAGAGGGGCCCGCCCCGCAGCCGTCCCGGCCCACCACCGAGCAGCGAGGACCCTGGGTCAGAATGGATCCAGAGGCCCCCCCGAAGGTAATGGCAGCAGAGGGCTGTGGGGCAAGGGGTTGTCATGGCAGATCTAGGGCTCCTGGGCTCTCTGGGGCGGCACAAGGACACCTGGCCTTCTGGAAGTAGGCGCAGCAGCAGCAAAGACAGCATGGCCCCTGCCAGCCAGAGTCAAGCGAGGCCCATTTCCACCCGGGCTGCACCCTTTCCTTAGCTGGGCGGCCCCCAATGGGCCCTTACTTTGGTAGTCTGTCTCCCATTCCCCAGCCCCACATCATCCTTGATGTGTTCTATGCCACACCTTGCTTCCGACTGGCATCCACTGCCTTAAGTCTGACCCACAGGGGGAGGGTTGGGCAGGGGTGGTCTGTGCTGCCCCAGAGATGCATGGAAGGTTTTGCATGGCCACTCCGTCCAAGAGCCAGTGGTCCTCTTTTGCTGGAGTGACAGTGGAAACGCCAAGAGTGGCCAGGGGTGGGTGCCCTTGGAGTAGCACACCCCTGCTCCCCCTCCTGGCCCAGCTCTCTTCCATGCATTTTAATCAGAGGCTCCAGGCATGAGGGGGAGAATCTTTTTGCTTGGAAGTCTGAGCCGAGCAAGCGTGAACTCTGTGACTGTTGCTGCTGTGGAGTCTAGTAAGCTGCAGCCTTTCCTGGGACCAGGCCAAGAGCAGAGTTGTCCCCCTTCCCACTTGGCAGACCAGGAACCCCCCGCCTCCACCCCCCACCCCTGAAACCATTTGGAAGGGAAGGGCTTCTGCCGCCTGCAGCCATCGCCACCCACCCACCCGCTTCAGCCCCCCTGCCCCCTCCGCTTGCACCTCCTTCCTCATCTAGGGGGCTTTCTTCAGTGGCCCCAGAGTGGCCCAACGGGGCGAGGCAGACTCTCTTCCCTCCTGCCTTCCCCAGCCAGCCAGGGGTTGCCATCACGGGGGGCCTGGGCAGGTTGGTCGCTCGGCCCGTCCTGCGGAGGCTGCTGTTTCCTTCTGCCGTCTGCATCTCACAGGTGTCATTCCTGTGTAAAGTGCTCTGTATTGTCTCTGCAACATCCCCATCAGGAAAAGCAGAAACAAGGAACTGAAGAAGACAGAGTATCCCCTCCAGCAAAAATGGGACTTGAATTCTGCACGCCCCCATTCTCTGCTGTCTGTCTGTTGCCAGGTTCTCGTCCTGACTGAGGAGACGGGCAGCTCCCCAGTGCTGCTGCCCCCCCACATACAAAGACACTTTTCTTCTACCACCTCCAGGTTCCTCAACGGACGTCCTCCATAGCGACAGCGCTCAACACCAGCGGGGCAGTGAGTGGTGGCAGCGGTGGTGGCATCAGGCCAGTTCACGCCGTCCGAGCCAGGTAACGGTTCTGCAGCCCTGACCCGGCTCCTTGTACTGGGCCTGGCTGCTGACCCTCGTGTGTTACTGTGAGGGCCGCAAGAGTCAGGATGGCAGGCAAAAGGTTCTGGGGGAGCTTTTCCTCTAGGAGTTGTGGGCCTGGGAGGAGCCTGCTTTGTTTGGCTGTAAAAGCAGTCATGCCAAGGCCAGATCGACCACAGAGCTTGCCTAGGCAGCCTTCTCCCTCCACCAGTCACCCTGCAGTCCGCTTGGAGGAGCTGTGCATGCTTGTTCCCAGCCTGGTTAACTCTCAAGCCAGAGAGTCGGGTAGCTTGTGGGAGGTGCTTTCGTTGTCCAAGGAAGAACCTGCAGCCGGAGGAGTGTGCTGGGCTCTCCCTTGCGACAGCACGAATGGACCCCTCGGAAGGAGACACGCGGAGAGCCCCGAGGCCATAACTCGGCTGCTCATTGGTGTCTATGTACAGCACTGCAGGGCTGCCATAGCCCCCATCCCCACATCAGTCCTCCTCTGGGTGGGACAGCTCTTTTTTTGACAGTGGTGCAGCCCGCTCCCTTCCCCCCATGGCAACCCCCCTGACCGTCTTCTGCTCCCCTCCACAGACCCCGTAGCAAGTCTGCGTGGCATATCCACATGCACAGCCGGCTGGAGAGGGGCCCCAAGTGGGGGGATCCTTCGCCAGCCCCTCCTCCTCCTACCCCCTCCCAGCCTGCAGGCCGGACCCCATCCCGGGACCCGCTGGCTTCTGTGCCAAACGCCAGTAGGTAATGGAGCAACGCACTGGCGGTCTCTCGGGCGCGGCTGTGGTGGCTGGCTGGCTGGCGGGCGAGGTGGCTTTGTCTACTCCGGTTCTCTGCGGTGATGGGTACTGTGCTGCTGGTGCTGTGGGGGGGGGGAGTCGTGGGCTTGCAAAATGAGTGTGCTTTGCAGGGAGGGCCTTTGCCAGGTGGGTGGGGCTCAGAGCAGTGTTCTTCCCTCTTCCCCTCACAGCAACCCCGATCTTCGGAGGAGCGATCCGGGCTGGGAGCGTGCAGACAGTTTGCTGCAAGCTGGAGGAGCCAACCTGCCCCAGGCCGGTTCTCTGGAGCGTAACCGTGGAGGAGGTGCGGGGCTGGCTGGGTCATCCAGGGCTGCTGAGGGGGAAGGTGCCGCCCCATTTGCTTGGGAACTTGGCTTCCTCTGCCATACTGGCCCAAGCCTGTGTGCTTCCCCACAGGAGCCCTCTCCCAGGGGCCCGTCCCCACTCTTCGCTGGAGCCTTGTGGGCCAGCTTCTCTGGGACGGGTGGAGGGTGCAGGGCGGCTCTTAAGGGGGTAGGCCTGGAGGGGCAGAGAGGGCAGTCAGGGAGCCTGTCCACAGCAGGGGCCCAACTTGCCCGTGGGCCCAGAGCCAGCAGGCGGCCTGGGAGAAGACAAGGCCCTAAGGCAGAGACGGGAAACCGCCGTAGGCAGGCCTCGGAGTCGGCCCTGCAGGAGGCTTTGGGTGAACCGTGGCCTCGCCTGCCTGTTGTCATCGGAAAGGGGCCGGCACAGAGAGGCTCCAGCATCAGAAGGCGCCTTGTCCTGAGGGAGACCCTCCAGAGTCCTCCTGCTCTCCCCAGCCCCTGTCCCAGCCCTGCCTGGAGACGCCATCAGGAGCAAACCCTGGACCATCCTCCATGCAGAGCAGTTGTCTGCGGCACGGCTGTGGCTCTAGCTCAGGAATCAGGAGTGGCCTGGGGGCGGGGGGAGGAGGCTTCGGCTCTCTCTGACGCTGCCTCTTGTGTCCCTTCCGCAGCACCCCTCAAACTGGACAGCTCCCCAATCCTGCCACAAGGAGACAAGCCAAGGGGAGAGGACCATCGATCCCGGCCTGGCCGGCCAGCAGTGAGTCCTCCTCTGCGGGGGATAGGCCCCTGCCCCCCCCGTCCCTATGCATATAAGGGATAGATCCAACAGTCTTGCTGCTGTTGCCACCTCTGCCATGTCCCATCTCAATCTATCACTCTGCAGAATAACTCAAGACGCTGGCCTCCCCTGAGAGGGCCCTGGGTGGGCGAAGGTGTCGAGCGATTGTGGAAGAGGAAGGGGAGTGGCAGGGGGTGGTGAGCCTGGAAGGGAGGCAGGGCTGCCACGGGGGGGGGAAGCAAGGACTGGCCTCTGGCCTGGGGGGCGGGGTCACGTGTGTGTTCGTTCATCTGTTCGGTCTCCTCTTTGTGGGGCAGGCCTTGGCGCGTGACCTTCCTTGTGTACCTGAAATGATTTTGGAATAGAATCTGTTCCCGTTTTCCCTCCAGGGCTCAGAAATAAAAGGGACAAATCTTTGCCTGGGGAGGTGACTGGGGATTATTGAGTCCTGCCCCACCCACCCCAGCCATCAGGGCACTGCCACCTTCCTGGCTTTCCTCTCTTCTCTCCTCCAGCTAGAAATTTGTAGCCATGAAGGCTACAAGCCCAGGACTCTGGGCCATTCCACAAGGAAAGGGGGAGGGAGCGGATGGGCAGCTGACTCTTGTAGGGGGTGGTGGATGGGGGAAGGGGCAGATTTCCCTGGTGGTGGTGACCTAACTTCTTCCCTTCCTTCCTCCCTTCCGTCCCTTTCCTCCCTTGCTCTTTCCTCTGCACGGCTCAGAGCTATAAGCGGGCAATTGGCGAGGTTAGTGCTTCCCTCCCTGGCGATGTCTGTCTGTCTCTGCTGCCATGAGATTATGAGGTTCTCCCCCCTCCCGATCTCTGTCCCTCTGTGTCCACCAGGTACCTCCACACACGCACACTCACCCCTTTGACTTTCTGCTGTCCCCACTGCTGCTCCTTGTGGTGGTGGGGTGGCTTCAACTTCTGGGTGGATATGTGTGGGGCCATGGCACAAGGGGGCAGGCTGTGCAACTGATAGGACATCGTTCTCCCTCCACCTCACCCTGTAGGGTTGCCCACCCAACATATTTGCCTTGAATAGCAGCATATTTAGGCTTCCGCCATACAACGTGCCCAAGAACCCAGCAGTCCCAGTCTCACCTCCCCTTTTCCTGACTCACACAATTTGCCCCCCCCCTAGAGGGTGACAACAGCATGGCGATCTGGGGGCTTCTTGGGGTGAGTTGAGCAGGAGGCGGGTTTAGGGAATCGATAGCTAGGACGGGGGGGCGGATGGCAGGCTGGTGCTGGCTTCTGCAGTCGTCTTTACGCCTGTCCCAGTGTGCCCGCTTGGCACCCCTCCTCGAGACTCTGGGGGCTCCCCCCCGCCCCTGCCATCTTGCTTGATGGTGTTTCAGGCAGCTTGTCGCCATCTTTGCCCTTCCTCTCCCTGCCTGGTGTTAACATGCAGCCGTTCGGCGTTCCTCTCCCTCCTTAGAACTTTGTGCTGCTGAAGGAGCGTCCAGAGGAAGCGGCCCCCAAGCCCCTCAAGAAGGCCATGGACTACTCCTCCTCCAGTGAGGAGATGGACTCCAGTGAGGAGGAAGAGGAGGAGGAGGAAGAAGCAGAGGGAGAGCCCTCCGAGCCTGCCTCTGACACCCCAGGGGCCAGGTGAGGGGTGTGGGGACCTTAAATGCATTACCCAAGTCAGCTCAGTGCCCTTGGGCGTGCCTACATGCAGGAGGCTGTCAGAAGAGCCCTGCAATGGCAGCAGCAGAGCTGGGTCAGAGCAAAGGGGCCCCTCCGATGCACCCTCCTGTGCTCACAGTGTCCCAAAGGGAAGCCCGCAGGCAGGGCATGCGCACAACAGCAGCCCTCTGCTTTGCACATACCATGGATTGCGCAAAGACAAATAACTGGGTGTTAGAACAAAATCAACCAGAACTATCGTTAGAAGCTAAAATGATGAAACTGAGGTTATCATACTTTGGACACATCATGAGAAGACATGATTCCCTAGAAAAGATAATAATGTTGGGAAACACAGCAGGGAGTAGAAAAAGAGGAAGGCCAAACAAGAGATGGATTGATTCCATAAAGGAAGCCACAGACCAGAACTTACAAGATCATAACAGGGTGGTTCATGACAGATGCTCTTGGAGGTCACTGATTCAGAGGGTCACCATAAGTCGAAATTGAGTTCAAGGTACATAACAACAAGGAACTGATATTCAGAGAGGACAGTGGAGGTAAAACCAGCCAACAGTCATAGTTATTGATAGCTGTGTCCTCCTGCTCTCACCACTCCACAAGGCGTACATCAGCTCTTCCTTGATTATCAAGAAGAACCTTGCCTGGTTGGGCTCCAAAGGCCAGAGCCCCCACCTCCTTGCCCTGTGGGGCTGTTAAGGGGGCTTCTGCCTCTTGTGATGCCCTGTGCGCCTTCCGACCTCCCGCTCCTTCCGCAGGGATGGCGACACGGACTCCGTGAGCACCATGGTGGTGCACGACGTGGAGGACCTGACAGGTGGTGGCAGCGGCGGCTCTGAGAGTTCGTACGGCGAGGGCACCATGCTGGTGCAGCGGGTGAGACTCCCTTTCCCCACCCTGGCCTCCCACCCACGTGGGGGGCTCCCCAGTCTCTTCATCATGAGGCTGGGAGACGCAGGAACTGCTTGCTGCTCTCTCTGCTGAAATTTGGCTGAGGGGCTGAAGTCCTCCTAGCTGGGGAAGGGATGCCAACCTCCAGCCACTTGCCCAGGCACCTCGCCCAGCCTTCCTCTGCTGCTCAAAGCCATCCCTGCTGGAGTGTAGGAATGTAAGAACCTCCCTTGTGCTGAGTCAGACCGTTGGTCCAGCAAGTGCCAGTATTGTCGGCACTGACTGGCAGCAGCTCTCAAGAGTTTCAGGGAGGGTGCTGCAGTTGCAGGAATGGCGCGGGGCAAGGCCTGTCTGCTCAGGCGTTCTGGGGGTGCCTCTGCCTCTCGCTTTGTACTCACTGGAATGTTTTGTTTAGATTTTTCAGCCCATTCCATCAAGAGCCTAATTTGAGCTGGCTGAAATGGGCTCATTGCAGAAAAAATTGGGGAATGTCCACTTCCAAAGCTTTTAGCAGCTTCACAGCTGGCCACAGTGAGGGTTAGAGGTTTGCTGGATTATTATCATTTTTTTAAGGGGAAACAAAGGCTCAGCATACCAACCAAAATGTGCACTTGTGTGTGTGTTTGGGGGAGGGAGGTCAGGAATGTTGGAACTGACTGAGGGCTTCAAGCCCACCACCACCACCAGCTCCGAGGGGGCTGGAGGGCGCCATTCCTCCAAGCGGCTCTTCCTACCCTGACTCTGTGCCCCCTCGTCCCCCCTCCCTCCCTCTTCCAGACCCCCGAGGAGGAGCGGGGCTTCCTGCACAGCGACAGCAACGGCTACACTAACCTGCCAGACGTGGTTCAGCCCAGCCACTCTCCCACGGAGGCCAAGAGCAGCAATGGCTCTTCCTCGCCTGCCAAGGACACGGCCACGGATGTGAGTCTGGAGGAGAGAGGCCCCCCGTGGAGGGAGGGAGGGGGCTGCCAGGCTCTGGGGTCCCTCCCTGTGCCACCAGCTCCTTGGGTGGCCTCAGCCAAGTTGCTCCCCTCTGCTTTATCACCTCCACTGTGCAAGGGGAGCAGCTGCAACCAGCCTGAGGTTGGTGCTGTAGAGACTGTTGTGCGTTTTGGGTGCTCCAGTGCAGCCCCCTTAGAACCTCGTGCACTTTCACCTACCCACCCAGCCACGGTGTCTTTGGGGGTGGATTTGCACCCTTTTCTTTTTAGTGAGCAAGTGAGGGGAACTAGGGAGGGAAGGACTGGGGAGTGGAGCTGCTCTTGGGCCCCCTGAGGAAGAAGCTGTCAGTCCCCAGGAGCAGACTGTGCTCTGTGTCTCGACGACGCCAGCCCTCCTGGGCAAAGGTGATGGGAGGGAGGGGGAGTTCTAGTTCTTAAGCATGATTGGGGGGAGACCAATGCAGAGGCTGGGGCTAGAGCTCCCCCTCCGCCTTCAGGCATGGGATGGTGCCCCCTCACCCCACTGCTTCTCCCCCCCCCGACCCCTTGCAGTACCAGTCACGGGGGCTGGTCAAGGCCCCTGGGAAAAGCTCCTTCGCCATGTTTGTGGACTTGGGCATCTGCCAGACCTCGCCTGGAGGTGGAGACATCATTCCCATAGCAGGTGAGAGATTGGGGCAGGGGGGAGGCAGGGGACGGTTTGGGGTGTGCGAGACTGTGCTGCGTGTGGGGGGGTGTTCCTTGGCATGACTAGTTTGGCAGGTTAATGTAGCTGTTGCTGCCGCCATGCAGGAGACCTTGCTCCTCCTTGGGGTCTGGAAGAAGGAGGGGTGGGGGGGGTACAGAGTCATGGTAGGAAAAGATGTGAGGAGGACTTGGCACTTAAAAAAACAAAAAAAAGTCCCTACCATTTTATGCAAATGTTCACATTTGCTTGTTTTGCCTAATGAATTCACCCAAAGATTTGTGAAGATCTGCGCCGCTATAAGGTCCTGCTTAGTTGCCCACTGTAGTCATGAGATCTGGAACCTTGGTTTCCCTGCTGTGGCCAAAGGCCTTTGCTGCTCCCTCCCGAAAGGGAGTTCTTCAGTATCTTGATCTCCTGATTTGCATGCCTGCTGTTTAATTGTTTAATCCAGTCGCAGAGCCCACCCCATCCCAAAGACTAGAGACAGGTCATGTGGCCTTAAGGACAAGTGTAGACTCCTAGCTGAGCTTACAATGGGGCCCTCCAAAGGCAGGAAGGTGTGATGGATTTCTGTGTGATTTCTCTCCCTGGCAGCATTTGACCCGGGGCGGTTGGAGCAGCTGCAGCTAGAAGCCAGGAAAGGCTCTGTGGTCAATGTGAACCCCACGAATACGCGGCCCCACAGCGACACGCCTGAGATCCGCAAGTACAAGAAGCGCTTCAACTCGGAGATCCTCTGTGCCGCCCTCTGGGGTGAGAGCAGGAATCTGGGATGCAGGTTGGGTGGGGGAAGGCAGGGATGCGAGGCGCCCACCCCCACCTCGAGGGGACTCCAGGGGAGAAGGTGCCCATCTCACACACACCCACTCCCTCTGCCTTGGTGCCCACAGGGGTCAACTTGCTGGTGGGCACTGAGAATGGACTGATGCTCTTGGACCGAAGCGGGCAAGGCAAGGTCTACCCCCTCATCACCCGACGTCGCTTCCAGCAGATGGATGTCTTAGAAGGGCTGAACCTCCTGACCACCATCTCAGGTGAGAAACAGCACCAGTTTTGCCTCACCCCCCCCCGCTTCCCCCCACTTCCTGGTATGGACTCTGGAGCTGGTGGCTGAGGACACAGCGACTCCAGCACAGGGCACAGAGAGGAAGAGGGAGAAAGTTGGAGCCCTCGTAAAGAGGGCCCAGCAAGCCACTGAAGTATGTGTGTGTCCTGTCTCCCCCCCCCCGCAAAAAAAGATAGGGGTCTGAAATTGTCATCCGCTGGTGTTTCCTGCACACACGTACCTTCCTCCCAAGCCCTGTTCCACACTCTTTCACTCTCCTGACCTGTGAATAATGGCCCCTTGGTTCTCCTCACTGCCCCTCACCACCACCCTCCCTCCCTCCCTCAATCTTCAGGGAAGAGGAATAAGCTTCGTGTCTACTACCTCTCCTGGCTGCGGAACAAGATCTTGCACAACGACCCTGAAGTGGAGAAGAAGCAAGGCTGGACCACTGTGGGGGACATGGAAGGCTGCGTTCACTACCGTGTGGGTAAGTGAAGCCCCCCATGGGCAGTGCACAGGGGCCAGAAGCCCCTCCAAAGGGCAACAGAATTCTGCCTTGAGGAATACTTGGAAATCTGATGTCCCATTAAGTATGATGTTTGTAGCAGCTGAACCCAGCACTTTATCCATGCTGTGGCCCACCCACCCAGACCAAATCCAACAATATCCATAATTAGGTAAGGATTTAAAAGAAAACAAATGCTCAGATGCATTTCTTGGGTTGTCTCTTGAGGGGTCAAAGGAGAGCTGATGTCATAATCCCCTCTCCCCTTCCTCCGCTTGCCCCCCTCCAGCCCCCCTCCACCAACCCAACAGCGAAGGCAGTGCAGAAAAGTCACCTGCAGAGCAAAGAGCCCCTGGTGCCAGCAGCCAGCTGAGCTGCACCAGGATGTGGCTTAATCCAAAGGGCTCAGCGTCTCTGGCCAGCTGGACTGGCCAGGAGTGCTGAGATGAGGTGCAGCAGACCCACCACTGCCAGGGCACCTCCAGAGTTGCGCCACTTCCTGACTGCGTGGGTGGGGAAAGGCGGTGAGGGGTGTTCCCCTTTGAGCCCCGCTAAATAAGCATCTAAAGGTGTCCCGTCTTTCTGGGAGCAGCGGAGGAGCCTTTAGCCTCTGTGTGGGTTTGTTCCAGCCTTAATAGTTACTTTTTCCTCCTGACTCACTCTTTCCTCGTCTCTCCCTCAGTGAAGTACGAGCGGATCAAGTTCCTGGTCATTGCACTCAAGAACTCAGTGGAGGTTTATGCCTGGGCACCAAAGCCCTACCACAAATTCATGGCCTTCAAGGTACTGGGGGGGTGTAGGAGAATGGGGGAGGCTGGAATCTGGGACTCTGAGGAGGGAGCCTTTGGACGCTACTGGCCAGGTGCTCTGAGATGGGCATGGCACGGGCCTTCATTCACAAGAGCCCCTGATGGGGGTGGGAGGAGGTGAGCTTTGATAACGGTGGAGGGAGGGAGGGGAGAAACGGTTGCAGTGAGTGGCACGAGAGTGAGCATTGTTGCTTGACAAGCCCTCCTCTGTCGTGGGTGGATGCTGGCTTGGGTTTTCTAAAATTCCCAGCCTGGCAGCTGGAGGTCTTGAGCATGCACCCTCCTGCCAGATGGACCCAGGAAGCCTGAGGGGTCACACAGACTCTCACACATGCTCCCTTTTTGCTTTCTCCCTGCCTCCAATAACCTCCTTGTCGACGTTTTTAGTCTTTTGCTGACTTACCTCACCGGCCGCTGTTGGTGGAGCTAACGGTGGAGGAGGGCCAGCGACTGAAGGTGATCTACGGGTCCTGTGCTGGTTTCCACGCCATCGATGTGGACTCAGGAAACAACTATGACATCTATATACCAGTACATGTGAGTCGGGGGGGGGCAGAAGACAGAGAGGGAGGAGCAGGCTGTGTGTGCAAAAGCTGAATGTTGGTAGAGCCTCATTTTGGCTGGGGGGGGGGAGTACCCCCGAGAGGCACACTGAGCGTTGTGACATCTCAGGCACCCTGAAGGCTGGTTTCAGCAAAAAAAACCTCCTCCTTTTTCCACCTGCCACAGATCCAGTCGCAGGTCACCCCTCATGCCATCATCTTCCTGCCCAACACGGAAGGGATGGAGATGCTCCTTTGCTACGAGGATGAAGGCGTTTACGTCAACACCTATGGGCGCATCATCAAGGATGTCGTGCTGCAGTGGGGAGAGATGCCCACCTCTGTCGGTGAGCGTGGCGCAGAAGCCCTTGGGAGGAACCAGAGCCTCGGCACTGAGAGAGGCCCACCGGAGGGGCGGCCTAGGCTCTCAGGCAACAGGAAGGCTCGTAGCACAGGGGTGGGCCCATAGCACAGCCTCTCCGTTGTGTGCAAAAGGTCCCAGGTGTTCACTCCCTGACAGTGTCTCTGGGTAGGGCTGGGAGAGACTCCCTGCCTGAGACTCTGGAGTCCCGCTGCTGCCAGCCAGTGTGGGGAATACACAGTCGATTGATTGATCCATTGATTGGTATCCCACCCTTGGCCCCAAAGTAGCCGGAGGCGGCAAACATATCAGCAATAACAAAGCATCTAACAACAGTCATAGATCATAGAATAGTAGAGTGGAAGGGGCCTATAAGGCCATCAAATCCAACCCCCTGCTCAATGCAGGGATCCAAATCAAAGCATTCCCAACAGATGGCTGTATATATAAAAACAATTGAGAACAGTTCCTGTACGGATGCAGCCTGGGGTCAAGAGCTAGAGATGGAGCCAAGGGCCTGTGCCCGTCCCTTAAAGAAACTGCTCTGGCTGAGTGGGTGGAGCATCTGCTTTGCATGCTGGGGGTCTCAGGTGTTCCATCCCCAACGGCAGCATCTCCAGGCAGGGCTGGGGCCATTCCGTGCCTGGATCCCTAGAGAGCTGCTGCCAGTCAGCGCAGGCACTGCTGAGTTGTATGGACTTAATCTTGTGCTGAGTCCCAGGCAGCTTCCTGCCTCCGTGACGGGGCTGGGCTGGGCTGGGAGCCCTGTGCTCAACGAGACCGGCTCACCTGTCTCTCTCCTTCCTCCCTGCCCTGCTTCCACCACCAGCTTATATTTGCTCCAATCAAATCATGGGGTGGGGCGAGAAAGCCATTGAGATCCGCTCGGTGGAGACGGGGCACCTGGACGGTGTCTTCATGCACAAGCGGGCCCAGCGCCTGAAGTTCCTGTGTGAGCGAAATGACAAGGTGGGTGAAGGGTTGCGTTTCCCCCAAAGGAGCCGCAGCCTCCGTCTGCTTGAGCGGTCCTTGGAAGAAAAGTAAGAAAAGTCGGCGGGTCCTTGGCTGGAGCGAGGTCTGTTTCCACCTGCCTGGCAGCTGACGGGTGTCCGGAGTGCTCCTTTCTCAAGGAGGGGGAAGCAGATTCCACCTCTGACACAAGGGGGAGGCTTGCAAAGCCCTTTCAGCATCTGATGTCGCAGGTTGGAAGGGTCAGTGCAGGGCAGCCTGTGCCAGACCTCCCACACTGCCCCCGTTCAACCTTCTGGGTCAGGATTTTGACAGGTCGGCAGTGCAACCCACCTGTCAAAGTTGGCCCAGTGACAAAACACACAAAGTCCTGAATCTGGGATCTACTGGAAGCCCACAGTCAGCAGTGGCTCAGAAGGACACCACCACCCCTTGCAGAGCGGGGCAGCAGGCCAGGCCGCCTTCCGCTCTGCCGTAGGGGCCAGCAACAGCTCATCGGATGCAAAAAGCGGGCCTGTGAGCGAAGGGGAAGGTGCGGATTCAGTGGTCGAGGGCCACGGGAGAGGCGGGCTGAGAAGTGAGGAGGAGGAGGCGCTTCAAGGACCTTCGGGGTGTTGGAGGCGGTGTAAGCCCCCCTCCCCAGCCTTGTGCCCCTGCTGTGTGTGACCCCAGCCCCTTCCTCCTGCAGGTCTTCTTTGCCTCCGTGCGCTCAGGGGGCAGCAGCCAGGTCTACTTCATGACGCTGAACAGAAACTGCATCATGAACTGGTGAGGGAGGGGCTCATCCGACCCTCCCCGCGGGAGGCAGCGGGAGCGTGCCCGACGGCCCCGTCCGGGAGCTGACCAGCCAGTGAAGCCGTGGCGGTTCATCCTCAGCCCCGCCCTCCCCTCTGCTGCCATTTGGGGGGAGGCAAGGCCTCTGCTCCCTGTCTACTCTTCTGTCTCTGATGGGGAAGAGGCCGGCTGGCCTAGGAAGGTCTCTCTGAGTAGCCATCCATGGCCACTTCCAGGTCCCAGAAGAAACATCTCTAGTGGTCCCACTTCAGGGTGCTTCGGGGGGGGGGCATGGAGAGGCGTGCATAAGTTAAGCTGCAGCACCACCCCAGAATGGGATTTCAGTGTTCAGAGGAGGAGGAAGAGGAGGCTCGTATATGATGATCAAAGCCAAATCCTGTAAATAAAAAACAGCGCCTGAGACTCCCGTCCGTGCGCACGGATGCACCCCCCACTTTCCTATCAGAGGAGGAGGAAATACTCCCCTCCCAGCAACATTTGGGGGGATAGGCTGGGTTGCAGTCGCTGGGAGCCCCTTTGGGGTGGGGAGGAGGAAGTGGGCCCAAATTCACACACCTGCTTTCCGCCGCCGCTGCTCTTGCACATCCCATGCAGACCCTCTTCTCTCTCTCCCCATACACCCTGCGAGATACACAAACTGTGATCTGCCCCCTGTATTCGCCTGGGGTGCAGCCCCAAACACACCTGCCCCCCCACAGTTGGCTCTGTGAAGCGCCCCCTGCCCCTCACTCTCGCACACGCACATTCTCTCACACCCGTGCTGAAGTTAAAATGACTGAGAATGAGGTTGCCTTCCCTCCTCCTCCTCCTCCTCCTCTCCTGGGTCTCCATAGGGTTTTTTTTTCCTGGTGGTGGGGGAACCAATATTGCTGTCGCCTTCTCCCCAGCACCCCCCTAAACCAGTCATGGGATATATGTGGATCTATCTCTCTCCCACCCCCACCATCGGGGAGCTGTGAATATTTTGCTTCAATTATTCTTTTTGTAATGGCAGTTCAGTAATTAACAAAGCACTTTAACGGCCCAGCTAATCAGGGTGGTTAGTGGATTGGGGGGGCAGGAAGCAGAGGGCTTAGCAGTGACCCCCACCCCTGCAAGGCCCCTACTTGGCACCAGCTTTGGCTGTCACAGAGGCTTTGCCCTTCAGCTAAGGCCCTGCTGCCCCCCAGTCTCTCTCTTTCTCTGGATTCCTTGCTGGGTTTGGGGTTGCACACGTTGGGCTTAAACTGACGACTAGCTGGTGGAGAGGTGGGGGCCACAAGGTCAGAACCCATACGCATCCCCCCCCAGGCAACTTTGGTTTCTTGTGTATTTTGCTTGCGTTTGTATATATAACCCTCTCCCTGACCCACACGTGGAAGGAGCTGCCCCACCTTCCGGAAATCAGCGGTGGCCTTGGGACGGTGACAACCTCTGTTTAATAAAAGAACCAAAACCTGTGATTCCTCCTTGTGTCTGGCTGTAGTCGTTTTCTCAGCGCTGCAAAAGCAAGAGAGACAGTTGGCATCAAACCAGAAACTCCACTTTAGCCCTTAACCCTAACTGTGAACCTGGAAATGGCCTAGCCAGAGAAAGAGACGGCTCCCTCTAGTCTTATTTATGTCAGTAGGTCTCCCTCCCTGCCTGCCTGCCTCCTCTGCCATTCTCTTTCCCTTCCTCATCAGCTGGCATCCTTCATCCTTTGCCCACTGAGCATGCTCAGTCCTCCCTGGCCTGTTTTGTTTTTGAGAGGGGGAGAGGAGTGGGGTTCCTTCCTTCACTTAGGCCTCCCATAGATATACTTCTGCAAACCTCAGCCATTGGCAATGCCTCCCTTTGGATTGGGGGTGCCACTCTTTTAGGCGCCCCCCCTGAATATCAGGAAGAGAGTCCTGCAAGATGTTTAATATGGTGGTGGAAAGCAGAGAGCCCCTTCCTCCCATTTGAGGAGTTGGCAATTGTCCAGAAATGTGGGGCTTCTGTGGCTAACTGAGGGCAGGAATGTTGGTCCTTTCAGCCCCCGCCTGACTCCCAAAGAAGCGTTTGTTTAAAAGGAAGCCTTTGCCAAACTGGTGCCCTGAGAGGTGTTGGAGTGCAACTCCCCTCGGGAAGCCATAGGAATTGTAGTCCAACACTTCGGGAACGCACCAGCTTGGTGAAGGCTGCTCTGCGTGATCTGTTAGGTCTGACAATGGATCTGGTGACACATTAAGTAAAGCTGTGGAATCTGTCATCTGAGTATAAATCCCCCCCCCAAGGAAGAGGAGTATATTTTTTTTTAAGTAAAATGACTTTATTTGAGGAAACTGATATCTACATGATATTACAAGTTAAATGCACAACAGTAGCTCTCAAAGGCATGAAAATGTCAAAGACACATTTATTTATTTATTTTTGATTTATATCCCGCCCTTCCAGCAGGAGCCCAGGGCGGCAAACAGATGCACTAAAAACAGACCTTAAAATACATTAAGACAAAATGTTAAAAACATCTTTTTAAAAAGGGTTAAAAACATTAAGAAAAACATTTTAAGAAGCATTTGGCCGCTGTCCTTTCCTGGCTGGAGAGGTGTGAGCTGTGTTGGGGGTTTGTGTTCCTTTTTAAACTTAAATTTGTTCCAAGACAAAAACAAACTTTTAAGCAAAGAGTCAGGAAGGGCCAGGTAAGCAACTCTAGGCCACCCTTTGCCAACTTGGTGCCCTCCAGCTGTTTTGGACTACAACTCCCATGAGCCTCAGTCTGCGTTCCCAACAGTCAGACTCCGGGATGATGAGAGCTGGAGTCCAGCGGCAGTTGGGAGCGGCAAAGGCCACCCTAGGCCAAGGGGAAGGCAAAGGGGACTCTCCCTTTGAGCAGACGCGTGCCGGGGCTCTGCACAGCCAAAGCCTTAAATACAAATGGTTACAAGAGACTGAAGTGTAGCCTTCCTCTCCCGGTTGTGACTTTCACAAACAAATGTGCTGCTCACAAGAGCTGCTGCATCCCCCTTCCCAGCCCAAGTGTATGTATACGCAATGTATTGAGGCAAACCCTGGAGCCCACCAGCTGGGTGCTGCCTCGGGTCTACTGCTGCCTGCCCCATAGCCTTTAATTGGCGATGCCAGGAGCTGAATCCAGGACTTCCTCCATGCCAAGCAGCTGTTCTGCTGCTGAGCTATGGACCCAACCCTGACCTTAGGCAGGCCTGACAAGGAGGTGGGGGCATTGCATGGGTTTCCACACTGCTGTCACTCCAGAGGCCCCCCTGGATTCTTTCCATCTGACTGTGTCATGAATTTGGGTGAGGATGTCCCTCATTGGCCACTGGGCTTCAGCTGTGGCCAGAGGTCATGCAAGGCAAAGGATTTGGACAACTTTAATGCAAAAGGGGTGGGGAGGTTGAGGGTGAAAATACTAATTTGGGATGTGTGGATGAGCTGGCAAAGGAGCACAGAAGCCCCAGAGGGTCTTGCATGGTGAAGCGCATGGGCAGGAAATGCCCCCTTTGCTATCCAGCGCTGTTGGAAGGAGCATATTAAATCTACCTAGAGAGGAGGGAGCGACCTGGGGAGTGGTCCAGTGCTGAGGCCCAGGCGGTGGGCTGAAGGTATCTTTGGCATTTCGCCTTTGACACAAAGCTGAGCCTGTCTGGAACCAAGATATGGGGGGGGGGGAGCACTCAAAATGCCCACTGAGGCCTCCTTGGGAGCAAGCCAATAAATGCAACCTGATGCTGTACGAACTGGTGAACTCTCTGCCTCAGGCCTTTCATAACAGAGGAAAGAGCCAACATAACACTTGAGCATCTGGCCCTGTCTTGTGACTGGGCCAGACCCCCCCCTGCCAGGGTCCCATTAATTCTCCCATAGGCAGCAAGCCTTGAGCCTCTCCCCTCCCTTGAGTTACTTCAGAATTGGCTGTCCTTCTAAGATGGGGCCTGGGGCCTGCTCCAACCCCTCCAGGTTCCCCTGCCAACCTGTGATGCGAGCTCATTCCTGCACCCTCAAGGAAGCGGAGGCCCTACCCTTGGGGTCTCAGGTCCTTGGGCCTCTACAAGGTGGAGGCAGCATATTTCACCCTTACGGCCCCAATGGTGTCCCTTCCGCGATCCAAGCTGTAGGAGGAGGTATTTCCCTGCCTGCGCTCCCAGGGCCACTGTTTGCCAGGCCCTGGCAAGCTGATTAGTAGCCAGGTGACGTGGCGGAAGGGGGCAATCTTGAACTTCTTGCAGACACGGTAGATTGGTGGCCTACCCAGAGGCCTCGGCATTTCAGCACCCATGAACTGCCACCCTTTGGATGTGGCCTTCTGCAACTGCTGGTACCTGACCAGCCGGGCCCCTGGAGCACGTTGCAGGGCTGGGCGGTGCCAGCTGCGGTACATCCACCCCAGCCAACATAGCACAGCCAGAATTGGAAGGAGCACAAGCACCAGGCAAGCAATGTACAGCACCAAGCGCACAGGGCAGCAATGAGCTGCCAGCATGCTTGCCCAAGTCCCTGGAGACCGACGGTGACTCGTGAGCTGTAGTGCTCTAGCTGGCAGCACCGGGCACAGGCAAGGGGCGGTGGGCTCAGTGGGAGGAGGAGGGCAGCAGTCAGATGCAGGAGCTGAAGTGCTGGGAGGTCTTGTGGCAGGCGGGGGTCTTGATAGGGCTGCGGTGCTTGGCGGAGGATGGGCATTGGTGACAGTCATCACTGGAGCTGGTACGGCTTGCAGAGTTGTCAGGGGCACCAGGGGACTTGAGGGGGGGGCTGAAGTGAGAACAGGGACCTGAGTGGCTGTAGGGATTGGCGTGTGGACACTGGTGAGTGGTATAGCCATGGTGGGGGTGGTTGTGGCCGGGGTAGAGGAGGTGGGGATAGTGGGGACACTTGGTGGTGGTGTCACAGTGGTGGGGGCAAGTGTGGGGGCGGCAGCTGTTGAAAGGGGCCTGGCGGGTAGGGGCGTGCTTGGGGTGTATGTGGTGGGCATGGCAGGGCTTGTGGATATGCCAGTGGACAGAAGGACATTGGTGGGAGTCATTGGCATGGTGGTGGTGTCAGCAGTGGTGATAGTAGTGGCGGCGTCAGCAGTGGCAGCGGTAGTGGTGGCGGCAGCGGTAGTGGTGGCGGCGGTGGCAGCAGTAGTGGTGGTGGCGGCAGCGGTAGTGGTGGTAGCGGTGGTGTATACTGAGCTCTCCCGGGTGCCCTCCCGGGTGCCCTCCCCCACATCGCTGTCACCCTTGAGTTTCCTGCAGTCTGCCTGGAAGTGCATGACGGGGCGTCCTTCCTCTGCAGCCGGTGTCTGGCACGTGATGCTCTCGGGGTTGTTCTCTGTGATCTCCTTTTCCTTGCCTTTTACACGCGTGTACATGCTGATCTCGTTCTCGAGGATCCAGTCGCGCAGGTACACCAGCCCGCAGTCGCAGGCCCAGGGGTTCTCGGCCAAGTAGAGGTAGGCGAAGAGGATGTCCTCGGGGAAGAAGGCGTCTGGCACGTTCTTCAGCTGGTTCCTCTCCAACCGCAGGATCTCCAGCGCCCCCAGCCCGACCAGCAGCTCCCGCGGCAGGGACTTGAGAAGGTTATCGGACAAGTCCAGGTCTTTCAGTCCCACCAGGCCCTCGAAGGCTCCTGGAGTCAGAGTCTGGAGCCTGTTCCCTTGGAGCTCCAGGTCCTGCAGGAGGCCCAGAGCCTGGAAGCCCGCCTCGGGCAGCGCGGCAATGGCGTTGTGCCCCAAGGCCAGGCGCCTCAGGCTAGGCAGCCCCTGTAGGGCGGGCAGACTCTTCAGGGCGTTATGGGACAGATCCAGCTGCTGAAGGGTGGGCAGGAGGGCCCCTGTCTGCAGGGCTCCCAGGCTGTTGTTCGACAGGTCCAGCTCGACCAGGCTGCTTAGGTGCTGGAAGGAAGCCATGGAGACCTGGGCCAGCCGATTGGAGCCCAGAAGCAAAATGCCAGTGTCTGTGGGCAGTCCGGAGGGAACGCTGCTCAGCCCCTTGTCTACACAGCTCACCTGGAGCAGGTCCTTGACCTTGTTCATCTCGGAGTCACAGAGTTTTGGGGGATCCACAGCTCTTGCCGCAGCAAGGAGGATCAGGAGGGCAAGATGGGGAAGGTCCATGGAGCACTGCAGTGTATCTGTGGGGTTAGGAAAAGAGACATTCAGTCACGTCTGGGAAGCCAGGCAAAGGCCACTGTGAGGCTCTGCCTGGGTAACAATTTTGAATGCAAAGCCTCACGTGTGGAATATTTGAGCAAGGAAGAAGGATGTCTCTGAGCCCATTCACCACTCAGAAAAGCTGTCGGCCGGCTACTTGAGGACACAATGATGGCAGAGAAGTAGGCTTGCTTCACCCCTACCACTGCCACCCTGTAAGCATGACAGTGCAGCCTTACCCACGTTTGTTCAGGTTCGGACTAAGATTTGCACCACCTGAGCTCCAGCTGCCGACCCTCATGTTTCAACGCACACAGGTCACTGGAGTACCAAGGTGACCAACATGTTCCAAAGCGACAGCAGGGGCACTCAGGAGCAATAGCGTCGATGACTTTATGCATCTCAGTGTTGCACAGCGAGACCTGGAATGGTGCTGCACCAAGTACCCGTGCAGGCACAGCTGGGTTAGCCCCGGGCCACTGAGCTCACCCACCCAGGTCTCAGTTATACATGCCAAGTCTGCCCCTTCATCCACAATCAAATCGTGGCTTATAGATTTTTGTTTTGGGCAGACCCGGCATTTATCAACACCACCACAAGGCCAGGGGATCGGCTGATTGGCATTCCCAAACTCTCTACCTCTTCTTCACAGGGGCTCGTGGATGGACATCACAAGGACACAGGAAGCTACCTTATGCAGTCAGACCAGTGATCCATCTAGCTGCATATTGTCTACACTGACCGGCAGTGGCTCCCCAGGGTATCAGGCAGGGAGTCTGTTCCAGCCCTCCCTGGGGATGCTGTTGGGGATTGAAGCAGGTGCTCCATGCTCTACCCCTGAGCTGCGGGGGCCCTTTACTGGTCTCCACCATCTTTGCTTCCCTTTTGACTATTGCTGTGCCCCAAACTGGCTGAAGCCACAAATGTCCAAATGCGCCCCAGGAGATGGCTTGATGGGGTTTTGCCCTTTCTAGCCCAACCCTTAAAGGAGCTGCTTTGGGGTGACTCTTGGGGGAGGCAGAAGCGCCTAGTGGGCTTTCCCTCAGAGTCCTGGGCTTACCTCCTGATTCCAGTGGAAAACCCTTGAATGGTTTGAATCCAACAGCCACAATCGGAGAATACCTTCACTGGGACCAAGGGGGAAAATGTCGCAAGGATTAGTGAGCAAGCTTCCCAGTTCCAGAGAGCTCTTCTACAGGCTGGCTGGATGTCGAGCAAAGCAACAAGGGGGGGGGAAAGGCAAGACACCTCTGGCTCTCCAGATGTTGCTGAACTACAACACCCATCATCCCTGATCACTGGCCATGCTGCTGCTGGGAGTTGTAGTTCAACCACCTCTGGAGAGCCACAGATGTTGGCTATCTCTGTTCTGTTCGACCACCTGAACGTGGGTGAGGGAAAGATACACTTGGGCTTCTATCAGCTTTACCCTGAGTGCACCACCTAAAACGATGATCCCCCTTTGCTGACCACAATGCTTCTCTTCACTGCAACTCTCCATCTCTCAAGAGACTTGGGAGTTTCTATACTTGGCCTTTTGTATAACTGCCTGTCTTCTTTGCACCTAATTCCTGGCTGCATACCCCACACACAGCCTCTTCCATTTCACAAAGTGTACAGGACATGACAAGCTTTCTCACCGTGGTCAAGAATGTGGTTTTCTCTCACTGCAGGCTGATGAACAATCCGGATGACGCTGCCTGCTCACTACTTTTGTGCCTTTGTAGCCTGCCTGTTGCTGCGTTTTGTTTTGCTCAAATGGTCTCCTGCAGCTGCCTGCGATGTTTCTGCCTTGAGGGCTGCTGGCTTGGCAAGAGCAGATGCCTACCTTGCAGGGTGTGTAGTCTGCCACCAGCACCCCATCTCTTCCAAGACACCCCAAGTCTTACCTTCCTCCTCAGCTCCTCCTGGCAACGCTCACAACTTCCAACTCACTCAGGCACTTTGGATCTAACCCACAGCCCAATCTCCTGCCCCACAAACAGCGGAAGGTCCCTCCGTGGTTTCCTGGACACCCCTCCCCCTCCCTCCCTGTTCAGCACCCTCCCAAATAGTGTTTTTCTCTCTCCCAGGGATTCAATGGGGAAAGCTGTGACAGTTAAACTGGTTTCACTCTGGTTTAAATGTATAGTGTGTAGATCTACCCCTAACCCAAACAGCTGAACTGGCAGAGACCGCTGGGGGTTTGTAGCCTCGGCTTGTGATTCTCTTGCAGAAGCCCAGATTCTGCCTCAGCTGGAGCCATGTCAGGAGAGCCCTGAGGCTGCTGGCTCAGGCCCCAGAAAGACCCATCGAGTTCGGCGCCCTCTTCCTCTCACAGCCGGATGCCCCAATGTGGGAAGGAGGCCCTGAGCAGCAAGCCCTGAGCTCCACAGCAGTTATTTTCTTTCAGAAAGGTGAACTCAAGTGACTTACAAAAAAACACGGAAAACATGCAGAAAAATGAGTGTAACCCTATCCTAACATGTTCACCAGCGGCACATGTATAAAGCCTGGGTGACTAAGACCGGCTCCGCCTGGCACCTCGAAACAGAGGGATGGCCCAATTGGCACCGGATTCCTGGCAGCCAGCAGGCGTTATTCAGAGGCATTTCCTGCCTCCGGCGGTGGAGGCAGACGCAGCTATTGTGGCCCGGAGCCATTGGCAGGCTTGAAAGGGTGGCCGGGCGGAGTCAGGCCTCCTGCCCCAGAAGCAGCTGCAACTCAGACACAGCCTCCGTCATCACGCCTGTGTGGGGCACCCTCCGTGTGCCAAGGGCCCTGGGGAGAAGAAACGGGCGCTTTATTATTAGAGCTGGGAAGAGGCACCGGGCGCTATCTGTGAGGGCCAGACAGAGCTGTGGGAAGGAGGAGGCCAGAGCCGGGAAGGAAGGAAAGGCGACGAGGGCCTGCCTGTCAGGGCCTCCCCCTCCGTTGGAAGGAAGGGAGCCCGGACTCCTGGGTCCTCTGATAGGGGAGGGGCATTTAGTTGGTTGAAACGGGGGGGGGCTCTCTGCGGAAGTATGACTCCATGACTCGGGCTTAAAGCTGGAGAAGGGGGCAGGGGAGAAGCCAGGACTCCCGACTCCTCTGGGGAAGGGAATTGGCCTGGTGGGCGGGAGGCTGGGAGGCAGCACGCTGGATTTGTAGGCGGGGCCTTTGAAACAGAGGAGAGTGCTCCTGGGGATACCCAGAGTGCACCGCTATAAGCCGGAGTTATGGGACGGGCGTCCTTGGGCAGGGGGGCAGCCGCACTGGGGCAGATCTGGACGGTCAGGAGGGATTGGGAAAGATTTGGGTCGCCTCCCTGAATCCGGCAAACTCATAAGCGGGAGGAGATGAACAGAGCCCCCCCCCCAAAAAAAACGCTGGGCCTGTGGAGGGAGGCGGGGCAGAAGGTGTCTTGGGTGCTTCTGAACTCCACCCGCCTCTGGAGAGGGGCTTTCAAAGAGCTCCCCATGGCCGGCCTTCCTTGGGCAGTTGGGGGGCAGCGGGGCCGCGAGCTCGGCTTCCCGGCTTCCCTCTCACTCCCCCCGCCTTCCTTGGCCAGGAGACCGACTTTCCTGTCCGGAGTCCAGAGGAGCCCTCGACAGGTGCAGGAAGCGAGTCGGGGGCGGCGGGGGGCTTTGAAAGCCAACACCCGGCATGCGTGCGGGGGCCGAGCCTGCTGGACGCCCCTCCTGGGGAGCGGAGCGCGGCCTCAAAATAACCTCCTGCCCGCCCGGCCCAGCAGGGAAAGTCTTTGCAGAGTCCGGTCGGCGCCGCCATGGGGCTGAGCTTCTGGCTGGGGGCGCTTCTGTGCTGGGGAATCTTCCGTAAGAAAGGGCCGGGAGATGGGCGTCCGGTGCGCGGGGGGCCCGACCTTTTGCTTGGGGGGCTGCTTGGGGACTCGTTGCCAGCCGGGGCTGGGTATTCGACGCGGGGCATGGGGGAGTGCCTGCTGTGCTGGGACGGAGCGGGGGTGCTGATGGTGTCCCCCCCACAGACCTCCTGGAGGGCAACGAGGAGGCCCGCCTTTTCGACGCCCTTTTCGCCGACTACGACAAGACGGTGCGGCCGGTGGGCGAGGGCGGGGGCGCGGTGGAAGTGCAGGTCAAGCTGACCCTCACCAACCTCATCTCCCTGGTAAGGGCAGCCGGGTCGGTCCCCCCCGTCCCCCCCAGTTGCTCCTCTCGGGGGCGGCTGTCTAGAGCCGGAAAGAAATCTCGCCCTTCTCTTTGCAGCACGAGAAGGACGAGACCCTAACCACCAACGTCTGGATTACACAAGTGAGCCTCCCCGCACAGCCCCCCTTCTCCTCCTCCTGCAGCACCCTCGGCCAACCTGGCGCCCTCCAGGTGTTTGGACCATACCTCCCGTCAGCTCCAGCGTCATCAAACAGCTCTGCTGGCAGGGGGAGCGCAGGCTGATGGGAGTTGTAGTCCAAAACATCTGTAGGGCACCCAGCTGGGGAAGGCTGCTGTAGCTGAAGAGCCCCCCCCCCGTCACCAGCCTTCCCCTGAGGGACTTCCACTCCCCCACTCCAGATCTCCCCCTTCACAAGGCACCCACTTCTCCTCCTAGAGCAGGTGACACCCCCACTCCCCCGCCTTGGCTTCTGGGCTGCTGCAAGCCACAAGGCTGGCTCCTCCTGTGCCCACGCCCCGGAGCCCTCCACCCCGGTGACCAGCAGGAAGGCCGGTTCTCCTCAATCAGGCCGGGGGGCTCTCCTTCCCCTTCCCAGCCTGATCAAGCCTTCCTCCTCCCTCCTCCTTCATGCGCCCCTCAATTCTCCTCTCAGCAATGGCTCGATTACCGGTTGAACTACAGCAGTAAAGACTTTGGGGGGATCAGTTTGTTCCGGGTCTCCGCAGACATGGTGTGGCTGCCAGACGTGGTCTTGGAGAACAAGTGAGCTGGGACGACTGGGGGGGGGGGCATTTCCAGGCTGAGGGTGGGCAGGTGGGCAGAGAAACTCAGGTGCCCAGAAGGAGAGGGTCAACCTTCCCTGGGACCAAATCCCCACCTGCCACCTCCTCCTCGTCCTCCTCCTCTCTTGCTCCCACAGCATCGACGGGAAATTTGAGGTGGCCTATTTTGCCAACGTCCTGATCTCTCCTGGGGGAGTCATAGCTTGGATCCCCCCAGCCATCTTCAGCAGCAGCTGCTCCATTGAGGTCACCTTCTTCCCCTTTGACTGGCAGAACTGCTCACTCGTCTTCCGGTGAGAGCAGAGGGCCACCATGCGGCTGCTTTTGGGGTGGTGACGGTAGAGGCCGCTGTTTGGATCCAGGCCCTGGAATTGCTCCTGTGGCTGAAGAAGTGAGGCTGTCTAGGCAGGCTGTGGGAGCTTCCCTGCTGCTCAGGGCCTGAGAATGGTGGTGAGGGATGTAACTGGACAGGTATCGCCGGAAGATTATTTTGGTTTGGAGTGGCTGTTGTGCAGCGGGAGGGCAGGGCGGGGTGGGATCTGTCTCTGGACGTCTGAGCTCTCTGAGGTGGGATGAGTTTGAGATGAGGAACATTTGAATTTTGAAGATAGTTTTGATTTACTAAAAAGATTCCCCCACCACAATTAATGGAGGAATGCAATACAGTATATACCATTTTGCCAGCAGGGAGCCTTGCTAGGCTTTTGCAGCAAAAACAAAGCAAAGAGCCTTCTAGTACCTTAAGGACTAGCACTATGAATTGAATCACATCTTGATAGAGTTGGTAGGGGCCTATGAGGCCATCGAGTCCAATCCCCTGCTCCGTGCTGGAATCCAACTTAAAGCATATTCGACAGGTAGCTGTTCAGCTGCCTCTTGAAGGCCTCCAGCGCTGGAGAGCCCACCACCTCCCTGGGTCATTGGTTCCACTGTCGCACCTGTCTAATAGTCAGAAAGTTCTTCCTGATGTCCAGTCGAAATCTGGCTTCCTGCAACTTGAGCCCATTATTCCGTGTCCTGCACTCTGGGACGATCGAGAAGAGATCTTGGCCCTCCTCTGTGTGGCAACCTTTCAAGTACTTGAAGAGTGCTGTCATATCTCCCCTAAGTCTTCTCTTCTCAAGGCTAAACATGCCCAGTTCTTTCAATCTCTCCTCATTTGTTTCCAGTCCCCTGATCATCCTTGTTGTCCTCCTCTGAACCAGTTTGTCTGTATCCTTAAAGTGCAGGGTTCAGAACTGGACGCAGTACTCAAGATAAGGCCTAATCAGTGCCAAATAGAGGGGAACTAGTACTTCTATTGGATTATTGCAATGAGGTCTATGTGGGGCTGTCCTTGAAGACAACTCAGAAACTTCAGCTGGTCCAAAATGCAGATTACTGTCTGGGGTTCCCTTTAGAACTCACACAACCCATTTTAAAACAGCTGCATTGGTTTCCTGTTTGTTTCCAGGCCCAGTTCAAGGCGCTCACTCTGCCACTTAGAGACTTAAAACAACTTAGCCCCAAATATTTGAAAGAGCACCTATTTTCCTATAGGACCCTCTCAAGAACTTTTGATCTGAGTTTTGCCACCCTCAGAAGATTGGTGTGTGTGGCAGTCGGGAAGAGGGCGTTCTCTGTGGCAGCTTCTAAACTGGGATTGCCTCCCCAAAGAGGTGTGCCGGCCACCTTCATTATGTACATTCTGTCATGTCCTGAAGATCCACCTCTTCATGCTAACCCTTTGGCACCCGAGAGACACATAATTTAGGACCCACCCTGTGCTTGTGGCTGTGATTTTTTTAAACTGTTTTTAATGTTGTACTTTCATGTTGTTGTAACCCACCCTGGGACCTATGGTGAAGGGCAGGTAATAAATCCAAATGAATTATTATTATTATTATTATTATTAAATAATAATAATAGTGTCAAACAGCAATAAAAACAATGAAAAGATACTAGAACAGCAAGGCAGATTTTAAAAAAATCAATGAAAACATTTGGGCAAAACCAATCTCAGCATATCTACAAGGTCTCTGTAAATAAGGCTGCCTTTGCCTGCCAGTGGAGGGTCATCCCTGAAAAGTGATGGTGCACTGGGCCTCCTTTGGCAAAGAGTGCCACTGAGAAGGCCCTGCTCTTTCTCAACTTCCCACCAAATGGGCTTGAGATGTCGCTGGTGGGGCAGCCAAAAGGGCCTCTCTTGAGGATCTTAGAACCCAGCCAGGCCGGATAGGAGAACTGCACCTTTTTCAGGTAATCTGGTTGCAAGTCATGAGCATAAGCACCACTCAGAATTGTGCCCATTAGTGGACCAGTAGCCAGAGAAGCTATTGTGATATGGATGGGGAGTATCATGGGATGCCTATATTCTGGCTGCAGCACTCTGAGCCAGCTGAGATTTCTCCAGGCTGTCTCCAAAGGCAGCCCCACACAGAGGGCATTGCAGTAGCCCCAACTAGATGCTATGAAGGCAAGTGTGTTACCCCAGTGGCTGCCCTTGGTCTTCCCCAGGTCTCAAACATACAATGCCAAAGAAGTGGAGCTTAAATATGGGCGTGACGATGTTACAGGAGAAATTCTAAAGAAGATCGTGATTGACCCGGCAGCCTTCACAGGTCAGTGGGGTGGGCACCGTCAGCCTAGGAAGGGAGGCCAGGAGGGCACTTGCTGGCCCAAGCTGTCTTGCCCCGCTGCTTGCAAGCCCAGAGGCGCAGCTTGTCTGAGTCAGGCCCAGAGGGAGCTAGCTGCTTGCCTTCCTGGAGAGACACGTGAGGCATAGCCTGCGGATCTTGTGGTGAGTGGCAGTTGCTCATCCTGGCAACACTCCTTTTGAGCTCCTCTGCCCCCCCTCCTGAATTATGTCTTCTCTTCAGAGAATGGCGAGTGGGCCATCAAACATCTCCCGGCCCGCCAGTCCTTGGCCCCGATGTCTGGGCTAGAGGCTCCCGGCTTTTCTGAGCTCCACTTCTTCCTCATCATCCAGCGCAAGCCCCTCTTCTACGTGATCAACCTCATTGCCCCCTGCGTCCTCATTTCCTCCTTGCTGGTACTGGTCTATTTCTTGCCTGCCCAAGGTGAGAGCCCTCCTCTTCCTGCTCCTGAAAAACGGCTGCAGAGGAGCACGGAGGCTCCATGTGGGGTTGCAAGAGCAGAGGCGGAGGTCTGTAGCATGCATGCGCAAGGCGGGGGGGAGAGAAGGTGCTGCAGGGATATTCTGGGGAGTGAGGGTCACAATGCACCAAGGTGGCCCCTAATGAAGTCTGGCTCTACAAGTATGTGCAAGGGGAATGAGGGACTTGTTACAAAAGTGTGCAGAATGTGAGTGGAGTTGCAGTGCAAGGAGTGAGGGTCACAAGAATGCATTGGGCAAGGCAACTGTTTTAGACCCTTGAAATGGTCTTACAAGCCCCCCCTTATTTTAATGTTTAAATATTTTTTCATTCATTTTCATTAATGATTACAAATGCAAATTTACAAAAATACGTTACAAATCACATTTAAAGTAACAGTAAAAATAAATGAAAATAAACTTGATAACATGACTTATGAATAGTAATATAGTCAGGTAAAGTACAACTTTTGACATAGGGACTATATATAGATTACAGCCATTTTTCCATGTGTGGTTGTATCATTTTTTTACAGTGATTTCTTTTAGATCTTTCAAAAATCTGGCTTTTAGAACCTTGGCTGCCATCAATAAATATCCAATTAATGTTTTACATATAATACCTTGGTTTTCCCCAATAAATCAATTTAACAATGCCAATTCTCGTATTTTTAAATTTTCTTTACCAAATATATTTGAGATATTTGAGATTTGTGTAAAAAAATGGTCCTAAAACTTAGCTACCTTTTCGCATCCGCACCACATATATTTGAAGGATACCTGCTCTCACCTTAGACGGCACCTCAGGCAGGAAACAGTTCACATTTCACCCCCACTCCGTCTTGCCCTGCCTGCAAGAATCATGCTTCCCACCACCGTCTACATTCCTGACGTGAGAAAGCAAAAAAGTTTGCCAACCCTGATAAAAGGAAGGAAAGAAATACTCTTAGCATGTGCAGTTTTGCATTTTAAAAACTCACTTAAATGATCATAATGACTACAGGAATAAAACGACTTCTTATTCGGAGAAGCACCTGCACTCCATGCAAAGGATCCTGCCTGGAGACTTGGAGAGTGACTGCTGCCAGGCAGTGCTAGGCTAGATGGACCCCAGTGGGCTGACTCCATATGCAGCGCAGTTACCTGTGAGGTTTTGTACTCATGCCCTGATGCTAAATACAGTGGCTTCTGGGACATGAATAAGCACTCTTCTGTGGTGGGAAGTGATATTTTTAAACTAAAAAGGATAGCATTAGCATCTCTGTGGCCGTGCACCGTGCCTGGCTCCTCTGGCCTCAGCTGGCCTCTTTCTGCCCGGCAGCTGGAGGGCAAAAGTGCATCGCCAGCATTTCGGTGCTGCTGGCCCAGACGGTCTTCCTCTTTCTGATCGCAAAGAAGGTTCCAGAGACCTCACTCGGCATACCCCTCATTGGCAAGTGAGTCATCCCCGTGCCTGGCTGGAGGGAAGGAGCAAGGCCAGGACTCCTGGGTCCATAGAATCGTAGAGTAAGAAGGCGATCAAGTCCAACCCCCTGCTCAGTGCAGGAATCCACTTAAAGCATCCCCCACAGAGCGCATCACTCTCTGGAATCAGCACGCTGGGGTGGGGGTTCATGCTACTGAGAGCCCAGTGGGGTAGATGGAGGGGGAGGGGAATCAGGACCCCTGGGTTCTCTGGGCGCAGCAAGAGGTCTCTGGCCAGGGGATGGCTCGGAGACCCCACAATGCTGGCCTTCTCTTTCCCGCTGACAGGTACCTGCTCTTTGTGATGGTGGTGGCCACCCTGATTGTCATGAATTGCGTCATCGTGCTGAATGTCTCTCTGCGCAGCCCCAACACCCACAGCATGTCAGAGCAACTCAAGCACGTGAGGAGGGGGACACAGCAAGGGGGGGTCTGTCACCTGTTAAAGGAGGCAGAGGAGGTGGGCTTAATGCAGCTAAACAAAATTCAAGCATGTGGAATTTGTTAGAGTTTAATCCTCTGCTGTAGAGGGGCGGGTGGGAACTTTGGGCTTGTGGCCCTCAAGGCCTCTCTCTCTGGCCCGCAGATCCCTCCCCAGGTGGCCCCCCTTCCCGGCCTTGCTTTGAACCTACCTCGCATGTTCGTGCCTGGCTGGACGTGTGTGCTTCAACTCTGATCAGGCCTCTGGCCTGCCTGGGTGCAGGATGGAGAGGGGTGGGTGCACGTGGGTATAGGAACTGCACAAAGGTAAGGTTTATATTCATTGCTCCACCCACTTGTGCCTCTGGCCCTGGCCACCACATATGGCCCTCAAAAGGGTGCCCAGAAGTGAATGTGGCTCTTCGGCTGGAAAAAGGTCCCTTGCCTGTTTTAGAGGCCATCCTACTAAATGTCCTCTCTTACTTCCACATTCTGAAATGTGAAGAATTTCGCTGGAGATCCTGCAAAGTTCAGTCCCCAATCAAAAAGGAGGTTATTTTGTCAGTCACGTTAGTTACAGTCAGGAAGCTTCCTTGTACTGACTCAGGCCAGTTCCATTGTCTTGGCCATGGGAGGAGGACATCTGTAGCCCTCTGGGTGGTGATGGACCCCTCACTTCCAGCAGCCAGCAGGGCCAGTGGTCAGGGAAGATGGGCAGGTGGCGTCCATCAACATCTGCAGGGCCACAGTTGGCAAGTGGGCAGTCTTAACCAGCTCCTTCTTCCCCTGCTTGAAGTGTCTGGGGCACCCCCCAAAAAAAGGCATTACCCTAAGCATTGCTTGCAACACGAGACCTGTCCATCCATGAAGATCTTCTGCAGAGGCCCCGTTCAAAATTTTCTATTTTTCTGTAAGGTCTAGCAGGGCACAAGGAGAGGCCTTGGTGGTGTTGGCTGCTATGATGGACTCCATGTTGGAATGAGGCCCACCAGAGGCCAGTACTTGGCGCCTTAGGCAGCAATGCAAAATTTCCTTTTTGTGAAAATTGTTCTTATATAAGACTATGTGGTTTGTTCCACTTTGTTGATTTTAATTGTAAGCCACTGTGGATTATTATATTTTTTAGAAAGGTGGGCCAGATTGGTTTGGAAATAACGGATACGGCCCTATGAAGGGGTGCCGTCTTAAACCATGGAGGACTCCGGCCCTCTCTGATGCTATATAACACATCACCCAGGTATTCTTGGAGGTCCTCCCACGGTACCTGGGCTCCAGCTTAGAACCAGCAGGCGATGACCCCTGGGACGCCCCACGCCCACGGCGACGCAGCTCCTTTGGGGTGATGCTGAAGGCAGAAGAGTACATCCTGAAGAAACCATGGAGCGAGATCCTCTTTGAGCACCAGGGGCTGCGGCACGGACTGCAGAGGGTCCCAGGATACAGTGCAGCTTGTGAGAATGCCTGCCGGGATTGGGGGGGTGGCTTAGTGGGTGAGACAGGGAAGAGGGGTGGGCATGGCAGCACGGGTGGGTTACGTGTACACGTATGTGGTTTCACATTCTTCTGGCTGCCAGCAGCGACCATGCTTTCAGAAATCCAAGTAGCTTGCACTCAAAAACGACAGACTGGCCGGAGCATCTTCCGTTTTCATTTACCGTGGCTGCTCTATTTTGCGCATTCATTTTCCGTACTGCCACGAGCCAGCCTAAGTGGAACCAAATTAACAGCTGCCGGGGCTGATCTAGCAGAAAACTGACCGTGTCATCTTTGGGTGCCTTGTATTAATTTATTTATTCTTAAATTTAACTAATTATTAAATTGCCTCCTTGTTTCTGAATTTCACTTGTTTCAGAAAACAGACATACCTAAGCCCACAAAGCCTTTGAGATCAGGCACACCTCGGTCCTATGAGACCCCCAGACAATGGAACCAATTACCTAGAGAGGTACTGGGCTCTCCGACCCTGGAGGCCTTCAAGAGGCAGCTGGACAGCCACCTGTCGGGAATGCTTTGATTTGGATTCCTGCATTGAGCAGGGGGTTGGACTTGATGGACTTACAGGCCCCTTCCAACTCTACTATTCTATGAAATGTTGGTTGATTTCAATTTTAATAGGAAGTCTGACCCACATTTCAAAGTGCTCAGCCTTCCCCAGCCTGGTGCTCTCCAACAAATATTTTGGACGGCAACTTCCATCCGCCTGAACCTGTGTGGGAAGAGCTGATGGGAATTGTAATCCAAAACCTCTTAAGGGCTCAGGGAGGAACCTGCAAGCTATAGAATGCTAATAAACAGCACAGGGCTTGGTGAGCACAACAAAAGGTCAGTTTGCTTGAGCAGAAATATCACGTAGCCTTGAAGGGCAAGAGGAAAGGAATGGCCAAGCGAGGGAGGTTTGGCTGTTGCCATTGCAAGAGCTGCTGCCCTCTGGGGAAGGAGAAGCAGGGGGTCAGTTAGGACTTGTGTGTTCTTAGATTTTATCTGTCCATCTCCCTGCTACTCTTTTCCCCAGATGGCCTTGATGTGGGGATGACCAGCAGCTTGTACAAGAACCTGGCCAGCTTGGCACCGGAGATCAAGGAGTGCGTGGATGCCTGCAACTTCATTGCCGAGAGCAGCAAGACCCATAGTGCTGACAGTGCGGTGAGTGAGTTGGCCTAGCGCAGACCTTGCGGACCTGCTGCCCACCAGGAGCGCTGGCTGGGGTGGGTTGCTGGGACAGTATCTGGAAAGCAAAGTCTAGTTGGTGGCTTGGTGCCCCTTGAAAGGGCTGGAGGCCCTCAGACATCGTTCCTGCTCAGCTTCCACAGCCGGCATCCTGACGCCCCTCTCTCCCTGCAGGAGATGGAGAACTGGGTGCTGATTGGGCAGGTGATAGACAAGCTCTGCTTTTGGATCGCCATCTTGCTCTTCACCATCGGGACTCTTGCCATCTTCTTCATGGGGTACTTCAATGCTGTGCCCGACAACCCCTTTCCTGGAGAGGAGGAACTGTAGGGCAGGCATCGTCCTCTCTGCCTCACTGGCCAGCCCCACTGCACATGAACATTCACGATGGCCCACAGGGGGCTCTTTCTCTTGACTCATGGAACAGCCATGGTACCCCCCCCTCAACTGGATGGTTTTGCCCTCTGCATCTCTTGAGTATTGTCCCACACACACATACAGCAGCCATGCCTGAATGGGTTGGCCTTCTAAGAACCAAGGAAGTTCCCCCCAGCTGGATGTGTGATGAGCAACCTCGGCAAGGTAACCTCAGTTCTGTGGAGTTACAAAGTCTGCACACATCTGCATTAGCCAGACATGGACAAATAAAAGATACATGATCGCCCATGCTTTGAGACATCTGTGCCTTGAATCAAACATTTTAAGCTGGCTCTTGTCGTCCTAACAAATGTCTTGTGATCCTTGCATTTCATGTGGGGCATCTGGATCAGCCTACAATCCTGTGGGAGTCACAGCTGCTGGAGAAAGCATATCTGATACGCAAAGCGTCTGACTGACTCAGGATAGTTTGGGAAGATAGTTGCTGTCCCATGCAATGGACGTCACCAGTTCCAGGAACCCCCATGAAACAGAAGCACTTATTCTTTGGGATATTCCCTTACTCCACCCCCTCCAGCAAAAATTAACATAAGGAGGATCTTGCAGGATCAGTCCCAGTGGATTGTATTCAAGATAGCACTAAGGCCAATGTTCCGTCAGCATCACAAGAAGTTCTCCTTATGCAATAGAATGTTCTCCACATCACCTCACTTTGCGCGCTGCCCCCCAGTCTGTCCCAAGAGTTCCTCTAACCCTCTGGAGCAGATTTGGGGATGACACAGGGCACATGATGGGGCGGAGTGGGGAGGAGAGGAAGTCCAGTTGCACTCAGTAATCCTTGCAGTTATGGGATGGTTTAGTTCTGGTGTGAGGAACCTTTGGCCCACCAGAAGTTGCTGTACTACCACTCCCATCATCCCTGGCCATTGGCCATGTTTGCTGGGGATTGTTTGTAGCCATTGACAGGTCTGTCCTTGAACTCTCCCATGACTTGCTTGCCCCCCTTTTAAAAGGCATCTAAGCCACCAGCAGCAGCAAATTCGAAATCCTGCATTGTGTGGAACAGTTCTCGCCCCGCCCACTACAAATGATAGTATGATTCTTTTTCACAGAAAGTCAAGGACCTTGAAAGGATGACCTTAGGGCTAACCCAGAGGTCTATGGCCTACCAAATGGTTCTTGGCAATTATGCAGACTTTTGGGTTTTTGTTTTTTATATTTTGGAGGGAAATCCTCCCCCTTTCTGCAGTTTATTACCTTCCTGGGCTTCCCTAAGACCCTCTGGGAATTTTCTGTGCTCATCCAATTCTTGCCTGTTGCTGCTTCTGGGTGCACTATTAATTGCACTACTAATTAGCAGCCTATTGGATTCACTTTTATTCACCGCTGGCTGCATTGTTTCTGCGATATCTTCAGCAACCAATGATTAATGATCATTCTCTGAGTGCTGCTGAGGGCATCAAAGTAGGAGAACCAATGCAGCCAGCAGTGAACAGAAGCCAGCATCAGCTATTCGCTCACCAATGTGTGGGAAGAAGAACTTTGAAGGTATAAAAGTTTAAATGATCAGTAAAAAGAAAATGGTAATAGAATGAGTTTAGGGAAGAAGGGAATGGGCTGACTTTGGATGGAAAGAAAGTAAGAGGATGGGGAGGGGAGTTAATGAAAGGATCATTAATGAAATGAAGGGAAGAGGATGATTATGGGAGGAAAGCTGATTTAATGCAGGGATTTGGGGTGGGGAAGAGAAAGGATGTTAAATAACAAAGAAGGAAATCATAAATATACTTGTGTGGAAATTGTGGGAAAGGTCAATGCAGGAAACCCATTGCTACAACATCCCTGCAAGGTGGCCACCCAGCCTCTAGTGCAGGACAGCCCACCATCTTCAGAGGGATGTCTGTCCTACTGCAAGTGGCTTGTACTGTCAGTTCAGTTGAAACTCCTTTTCATATTATTCAAAACCCTTGGTTCAAGTCCCATCCTCTCTAGCAGCAGAACACAAATTTGTTCCATCCTTGATGTATCTGAAGATGTCTACTATGTCTCCCTCTGAGTCATCCCAGCTCCATGGTATCCTTTTTTGAGAGAAGTAGCTCCTTGCAAAGCCTCCCCAACCACTGTGGCACAATGACCCACATATAGCACACGGGTCTAGTTGCACTGTTTACAGAAAAGTGTGGTCTCCTCCAGTTCAAAGTATTTGGTTCACCTTCTGTGGCGTGTCCCACAACCCGCAATTCCCAAACCCATTGGACTCCAGCTCCTGGATCTCTGCTGTTGAAGGACGCTCCAGATGGCTTTGTGGAAGCTGGACTTCAGCCTCAGTCTGCCTCCCAAGGGGATGCTGTTTATGCCAGAGCAGGAAAGCAACAGTGTGTGTGTTCTCGACGGGGTTTGAACCCTTGTGCCATCTCCTCCTTCCACCGCAGGTCAGAGCCAGCATGAGCGATCACAGTCCAAAGAGCACTCCCCTCTGTAATTAATCAACCCCCCCCCCAATCCACTGGGGACACAAAATTCTCCATGGCTTCCTTCCAGCACCTAAGCAGCCTGGTCGAGCTGGACCTGTCGAACAACAGCCTGGGAGCCCTGGAGACAGGGGCCCTCCTGCCCACCCTTCAGCAGCTGGATCTGTCCCATAACGCCCTGAAGAGTCTGCCCGCCCTACAGGGGCTGCCTAGCCTGAGGCGCCTGGCCTTGGGGCACAACGCCATTGCCGCGCTGCCCGAGGCGGGCTTCCAGGCTCTGGGCCTCCTGCAGGACCTGGAGCTCCAAGGGAACAGGCTCCAGACTCTGACTCCAGGAGCCTTCGAGGGCCTGGTGGGACTGAAAGACCTGGACTTGTCCGATAACCTTCTCAAGTCCCTGCCGCGGGAGCTGCTGGCCGGGCTGGGGGCGCTGGAGATCCTGCGGTTGGAGAGGAACCAGCTGAAGAACGTGCCAGACGCCTTCTTCCCCGAGGACATCCTCTTCGCCTACCTCTACTTGGCCGAGAACCCCTGGGCCTGCGACTGCGGGCTGGTGTACCTGCGCGACTGGATCCTCGAGAACGAGATCAGCATGTACACGCGTGTAAAAGGCAAGGAAAAGGAGATCACAGAGAACAACCCCGAGAGCATCACGTGCCAGACACCGGCTGCAGAGGAACGACGCCCCGTCATGCGCTTCCAGGCAGACTGCAGGAAACTCAAGGGTGACAGCGATGCGGGGGAAGAGGGGGAGGGCACCCGGGAGAGCTCAGGATATCATGCCACCACCACCACTCCAACCAGTGACCTTCTGACCACTGGGCTAGGCGCAGGCCCTGCAAGCACAGCTACGTCTCCCACAACGGTCGAGCCCCAGGCATCCACTGAGAGGAAAGGACGCCCCGTTGTGGATATCCAGCCAGCTTGCAGAAAACTGGGAGAGGCAGATGGGCAAGGGAGCCCGGGCACATCACCCACTTCTGCCCCAAGATCTTCCTCCTGGACAATTACTGTAACAGAAGATTGCAAGAGCGAGGAAAAATGTTTGTGTTGGTGTTCTGGCTTCTAACGCAACAAGCAGGGAGTTGTTCTTTTAGGGCACGGTGCTCAGTTCAAGGCCAAAGCGCTTGGCATAGTTAGTAAGTTGGCCTTTAAGTAATCTCACCTCCTTGCATGCTGACACAGAGAACCTTTCCACAATCAGTTAGACCCCTTTTTATAAAATTAAGTCCTTTCCTTGTTTGGGCTCTTGATCTGAACTGGTCCCAGTCCACTTCTGCTTCCGCAAACACCAAGTTGACCCTCCACCTTTCTAAAGTCGCTACTGTCCAGTTTCTCTGATTATCTCACCCCCCTCTTGCCACACTCATTTAGAATCTCCTCTGCCAGGACCTTCAGGGGATTTTTGCTATCTCACAGGCCTTGAAACGTCACTGCTCCATCACGTGTGCTCGGGTCCATTCCTTTAGCAAAGAGGGCAAAGATTCAAGCTCTTGATCTGTGTCTTAATTAGACTGACCTGGCTACGATGCAGGAACCTGATCATTTAACCATTGCTTTCAGGCACCTTGCATAATTCGCAAAGCACTTATAATATACAATACTAACAAAACAACTCTGCTTACAAGAGGTTTATTTTGGAAAGGGGATCGTCAGAGAACAGTCGGCGGGGGTCCTCCTTCCAGGAAAAGTTGGCCAATCCCAGGAAGCTGAAGACAAACATGGGCGGAAGCAGAGGTAGATGGAGGGCTCCGTGATTAAACTAACACTGCAAAGGGGGGGAGGAGAAAAGGAGTCGCCCTCCACATTTCACACAGGCCCGCCCTCCTCCCCCTATTGCACATGGTACAGCCTGGTGCCTCCAGCCATTTTGGACTGCAATGCCCAGCACAGCAATGTTGGCTGGGACTGATGGGCGTTGCAGTCCAAAAGAGATGGAGGGCACTATGCTGCTGTAGCCGATGGCTGCTGCAATCCACGAGGGGGGCTCTTCTGGGGCCCCAGAGCCAGGAGTCCACCCCTGCAGCCTCCAGGGCCCGTCCTTCCTCTTCCAGGCCCCCTGCCCTGCTCAACAGAAGGACCTCACAGCAGACAAACAGCTTAAGAGCATGATTGGTTTTTACTCAGTGGAAAAGAAAATGTGAGGAAGGGGTGGGGAGCTCCGTGGCTGGCCAGTGTGGCTGCAGAGGTGGCAGCTTGGTTTGGAAAAGGGGACGTTCCACGGCAGGCCTCTGGCCCACAACCCCCCCTGCTCCCCGGCAATAAATAACTTCAACGCACTGCACCCCTTCTCCCCCCATATCTGCCCCCAATCCACCAGGAGGGTTCAGTTCCTTCCTCATGATTGGAAAGCAGGGGGCCTCCGGAGACATATGCGCACACTTCAAAAATGAGGGAGGGGGATGTGCTCATGGGACTTGAGAAAGGAGGTGGGGTGGGGGGTCAGAGTCCATCCTTTCCCCCCCCTCTCCCCCCCCGGCCGCCTCAGGCACTGAGAAAGAACTTCTGGTAGAACTTGTTCATCTGCTCCAAGAAGATGAACGTGAGGACTGTGTGGGGGCCGAGGCGGGCATAGTAGGGAGTGAAGCCTTTCCATAGGCTGAAGAAGCCCTCGTAGCGGATCACTTTCACCAGCACGTCCTGCAAGGCGAGAGCAAAGGGTCAGTGAGGGCTCCTGCAAAGCGGCTGATGAGGAGCGGATCACTTTCACCAGCACGTCCTGCAAGGCGAGAGCAAAGGGTCAGTGAGGGCTCCTGCAAAGCGGCTGATGAGGCGCTCAGGGGAGGCTGTGGGAAGTGAGGCCAGCAGGAGAGCCTGGCTGCTGGGTCAGAACAAAGGGGCCCCCCAGAGGCCGGCAAGCAGGTCAGGACAGCAAGGGCCCCCTCTGGCTCCCCAGCAGCTGCCTCTTCATAGGAAGAGTGGAGGTAGCACGCAGGCGGCATGATGCGTAGCCTTCGCCTTCATGAATTTGGCTAATCCCATTAAAAACAGAAGAGGTGCCTGGCTGCGGCTGGATGGGGCCAAAGGGGGCCCATGGAGTCCAGTATCCAGTCTGCACAGTGGCCAAAGAATGCCCCAACGGGAAGCCCACAAGCAGGACCCGAGCGTAACCCCAGAGCTTGTGGGGATTCCCAACTAGCGGCGTTCGCAGGCGTGGGCCTGGAGCCTTTACTGGACAGTTTCGGTCTAAAGCTAAGCCACGCCTCTTCTCCCTGTCCTTTGACGCTTGAGACATGCAGGGATCCAACTTGTGCTGGACGGGGTTACACTCCCCCTGCAATCACAGGTCCGCAGCTTGGGAGTACTCCTGGACTCGGCTTTGAGCCTGGAGGCACAGGCCTCGGCTGTAGCAGGGAGTGCTGTTGCTCAATTAAGATTGATACGCCAGCTGCGCCCGTTCCTTGATTTGTCAGACTTGACTATGGCGACACATGCACTAGTTACATCCCGATTAGACTACTGTAACGCGCTGTACGTGGGGCTGCCCTTGAAGACTGCTCGGAAAGTTAAATTGGTACAAAGAGCTGCAGCCAGAATGTTAACTGGTGCTGGACTTAGAGAACGTACAACCCCTCTACTGTACCAGCTCCACTGGCTGCCAATTTGTTTCCGGGCACAATTCAAAGTGCTGGTTTTGACCTATAAAGCCCTATACGGCTTAGGTCCAGGCTATCTGTTAGATTGTATCTCCCCTTATGAACCTGCTCGGCCTTTGAGATCATCTGGTGAGACTCTTCTCTCTATTCCATCTTCTTCGCAAGTTTTTCTTGCGCAGACACAGCATAGGGCCTTCTCAGTGGCTGCCCCTCGATTATGGAACTCTCTCCCCAATGAGGTTCGTACGGCTCCCTCGTTATCGTCTTTTCGTACCCAGTTGAAGACTGTTTTGTTTAGACGGGCTTTTAATTAATAATGTTTATCATTTTTTAATCTATTTAGGATTTAATGTACTTTTAACTGTTTAATTGTATTCTTGTTTTGATTCTTGTTTTGATGGTTTTTTAGTCTAATTATGTTTTAATTGTAAGCCGCCCTGAGTCTTTTGAGAAAGGGCAGGGTATAAATATTTTAAATAATAATAAATAATAATTTTAGGGCACAGCCTGTCCTTGTGATTATAAGTTGCTTTAAACTGTTTTTAATGTTGTATTTTAAACTGTTGTGACTCGCCCTGGGATGGGACCTTAGGGTGAAGGGTGGGTAATCATAAACTAGTGATGCCCCCCGAGCCCTTGTGACCAGTATTCACTGGTAGCCTCCTCCTCCTCCACGAATGCCTCTAAGCCCCATTTAAGTCAGAGGTGCCGTCTTCAGAAGGGTCACTCTCCAACTCCCCATCCAGAGAAAACCCACAGCTGCCTGGCCCCAAACGGAGGGAGGGAGCTGTATGAAAAAATCAACCAGCCCCATACAAGGACTTCATTTGTGCAAGAGAAGGAACTCACAAGAAACAAATCCTAGCTGCAAGGGCGGCGGGCGGGCGGGCAGGGGGTACGGGTCTTTCTTCTAGGAACTGTGGACACACTTGACCGTGGGCCTGGGCCAGGGGATGAGCCAGGGCAGGAGCCACACGGGCCCAGGCCACAACCCCCTCCCAAGCCCAGGTCTCCAGGAGGATCAGAGCAGACTGCTCCCTGGACTTTAGCCTCTTCTCCCTGGCAACAGGCACACAATCGCAATGGGGACAAAGTCCTGGACCAAGAGATGTTCTGTTTTATCCGCGCTGCCCCCCCCCCCAGCTCCTCGACACTGGCACTCTGCTCTGGGCCAAGGGACCTCGGCCTGGAAGGCAAAGTCCTCCTTGAGAGGAGACTCAGCGGATGCCCAGGGCCAGAGTCTTCACGGAGCATCCCTGACTCCCTCCCCTCCATCAGGAGAACAGGAGGAGGGAGCCGCTTCCCACCCGCCACCCAGTGCGCAAGGTGCCCCCTGAACGGCAGGCTGGCGCTGGCTGAAGGCACCTGGCGATGGCAAGCTGCAGTGGGCGCCCAGAGCGAGATAGGAGCGGGCAGCCTGATCTGCCTCGCTGCATGATTCTTTCTGCCTGGGCTAGCTGTGGGGAGAGGCACAAAAACGGGGACCCTGGACACCACAGTTCTCCCTCAGCCCCCCAGTCACATGAGGTCCTGCCCAGCTGACTTCCTTGCCTCCGCTCCGGCTGCCAAGCATTGACACATTTTTCAGAGTGATGTTTGCAACCTTTTCAGAATGCCACACTGCATTCTGCTCTTGCCCGAGGGGTGCAGAAAGAGGAGGTGGGGGGGGCAGAGGCACAGCCCCACAAGCGGCAGCTGCTGAACACGCCTGGTCTGCACTCACCAGCCCATTCCGGTACTCTGGCTTCCCATCAATCATCCGCATGTTCTGGATCCTGGGGAAACGCAAAAGCGGCGATGTGTACCTTCCAGCCCCAGTTAGAGGGGGTGCCAAAGCACAGCCTCAGAGGACCTTCACCACCAGCCCTCCTCCTCCTCCTCTCTGCGTGTGGATGTGAATGAGGCACAGGAGGGGATTGCCCCCTGCTTCCGTTTCCCAGGAGGGAGGGGAAGCAACGCGTTTCAGAATAGGGTCCCTAACCCCACATGATCTCCGCTGCTCCCTCCCCCCAAGCCCAGCTCCACATCTCCAAAAAGGCCGCTCTTCCTTCTCTCTCTCTCCGCCCCATCTAGACCCTAACCTGGTCTTGGCAATGTCCACCGGCATGGAGGCCGCTGTTGTCACCAACCCGCTGATCATGCTGGCACAGAAGTGGCACAAGATGTTGTCCCGGAAGTAACCTGGAGAGGGGGCAAAGGGAGGTGAGCCGCTGCTGCCTCTACCCCAACCCCCCCCCAGGGCTGAGTTCAGCGAGGCCCCCACAAGCCCTGCTAGCAAGCTGTGTGTAACCAACACACACGCACTCAAGACTCAGAAGCCACCGAAGGGACTCAAGGCAGCAGGTGGTGCTGGCACCCGCAAGCGGGGAGAACGCGGCTGTTGCGGCCACGTCCTGCTGGGGCTTCCCTTTGGGCCTCTGTGAGAACAGGCCTTTGGGCTGAACCAGCTGCTGCTGCTGCTGCTGCAGGGCTCTTCTGCTGCCCTTGTGCCTGGCACAGCTAATGCCCGGCCAGACCCTGCACCACCCCATCAAGGCCCATGGCCGCCCCTGTGCACAGCTGCAGCACTTTCCAGGAGAGCCGAGAGTGACATCTCGTCAGAGTACAAGACAAGGCGGGACAGGGCTGGCTGAGCCTTGAGGGGCCTGGCCGGATGGCCTGGCGAAAGAGGGACCCCCAGGCACTCCTTGCCCCTCCGCACCCAACGCCAAGGGCCTGCCTGGCGCACGGCTTACCAGAATCGAGCAGGAACTGCTTGGACTGTGAGTAAGAAGCCAACTGGGCAGCGTTGACAACCACCGCTCGAGCCATGGTGGGAACACAGCCCTAAGGTGGAAGGAAGGGAGGCAGAACAGAGCGGCAGTGAGGTGCCACAGGGACAGAGGGCAAGGCCACCAGCCTTTCTCCAGCCTGGCACGGCACAAGGAGGGGGAGGGGGAAGGGCTCTCCTCTCACAGCTGACATACAAATGTCAAGATTCTCCAGCAGCAGCAGCAGCTGCTGCTCAGGTCAGGGGTGGCGGGGGAGAGACAGATCAGCTGGCCTGTGAAGCCCCACCCGCAGCCCTGAGATCTCTCATAAGTGGCGCAAGGTGGAGGCTGCCAGCCACGTATCTGGGATGGGGCAAGACCCAACCAGAGAGATGGGAACAGCTGATGAAGTGGACTGTAGCCCAGAAGAGCTCTGACCACCCCCAGGAATTGCTCTTTTAAGATGGAGGCCGGTGGGAGGAATCAGCAAGACCCCCACCCTTGCCCCTCTTTGTAAACAGAGGGAGTTTCCATTAGAGGCAGAAATGAGGATCTCTCTGCTATAGGGTGGAGGTCATCCTGGTCGCAAGAGAAAGTAGGCTGTTTTCTCAGCCCTGACCGGGAGCCCTTCCCTCCCCATTTGGCGAATTAAGCCCTTCTTATTCCCAAGGCTGCCGCCAAGGGGCCTCCTCCCAGCCTCTCCCATGTCTTCAAGTCCCCACCAGCCTCCAAAGGACATACCCTCCAGAGCGTGGGCACCCCCTCTTCGCGAGTTATCCGCAGAAGCGCATTGAAGACATTTGTGTAGCCTCTCCTCTGGTCAGGAGGCAACCTGGAACAGAGAGACCCAAGGGGGGGGGTGGGAATGAGAGAGAGAGAATGAATATATAACAGGCTCACATTTTGCCACTCAGAATCAGTCTGCATTTCACAGCCAACTCCTGGCCTGGCTTCAGGCCTACCCTCCACTCTCACTCTAAATACAGGCAGGCAGTCGTAAAACTTTTATTGCATGTAGCCAAAGGCCATTACAATGTATTAAAGGAGAACTCAATACAGTAAAATTATTTAAAAGATAAAATTATAATATACAGCTCAACAGGTCAGCTTTTAGGTGTTCCATCTAGGCCAACCTCTAGGAAAATCAAATCCTAGAATTATAAAGATTAAGAGTTATGTTTTTCAATATGCAGCTTCTTGGCTGCCAATGCAAATTGGGCTCCCATATATGTCATACATAGTTGGTTGCCGGCTAGTCTTCCTCCCAGAACCTCCTGTGGTGTTTGATCTGAGTACATCTTAAGAATGAAGGACAATTTTTTTCCTCTGGGATCCACGTACAAGGACAGAACAGCAAATAATGAATTATATCTTCAGTCTGATTACAACTAAACATACATTTCTGTTCTGTAACTGGAATTCCAAGGTATCTTTCTTCAAGATATGCAGATGGCATCTGCTGAAATCTAAGTTCTGTGCAATCCCTCCAAAGCTGTGGGAAAGTCAGTGGCTCAAGGTTAATGTGCCCTTGAGTGATTAGCCTTCAACTGAGGGTACCAAACAGAGAAATACACGCCAACAATGACTGCTGTATCTTCGCTGACATCATGACTGAGGATTCAATTCCTGAGAGCATGAGGACTAAGACACAGGTATTTTTCCATGGTAAGGTTATAGGCCTTTACCTTGGCACTGCTGTGCCCACCCTCCAAACCTAAATTGCTCTAGCCGACATAACCCAGTAAAGAGAGAAAGAAAGAGAGAGAGAGACAGAGAGAGAGAGAGAGAGAGAGAGAGAGAGAGAGAGAGAGAGAGAGAGAAGCCTTCCAATCCATTTAATCTAAGCCAGTATCTGAGGTACAGTATAAGTCCATTCTGGCAGCAACCGATGGGAGCCCCAACTCAGCCTCAAGATGGGCAACTGGCAGTCCCAGTGTCTGCCTCATGAATTTATTTTATAGAACCTCCACCACAGACTTGACTCCATCCCCCCAAATTTCTGCCCTGGGTAACACCTGGGCTATAATTTTAGTATTAAAGACCTTAAGAGCAGGGTTCACCAGCTGGCCCCCCTGGGATAAAAGAGCTGCCCGACAGACCTGGAACTTGATTAACGTGGTAGCAACTAGATGTTGCTTCCAAAAATGTTTCTCGTCAAAGTGGAGCCCCAGATATTTTCAAGTGCGTACCTGTCCTGGAGTATGCCCACCTAATGACCAGTTATAATTTGGGGCCCTCTTCCCAAATACAATCATCTTAGATTTTGAGTAGTTAACTATCAACTGTTCCTCTCTGCAAAGCTGCTCAGATTTGGCTGGCATCCTTTCAAAGCCTATTTTATTCAAAAGATATCAATGCCAAATCAACGGTGTAAAACAATATTGATATTTTGCTATTTCCAGCTGAAGAGCAGGGAGGGAAGGAGAGGAAGCCATTCTGGGAATTAGCTCATGAATGTACAAGTTGAATAAGAAGGAAGCCAAAATGCAAACTTGTTTCACTCCTCAGTCAATATGGATTGCTTGTGATATGGCACCATGTGAACCAGCTTTGATCGGAATCACGTTATCTTGATGCAATATCTGAATAAACCAGAGTAGTCTTTTATCAGTATTTGACATGGCTGATTTATGCCAGAACCAGTCTCCGTCTACCGGGTAAAAAACTGATGAGAAGTCAATAAAGGCAATGATGATGAACTTATTTGGGCTCTTGCTATACTTAAAGATTAGGTGGGTAATACATAAACCTGATCAACAGCACTTCTGCTCTTCCAAAAACACGCTAGTTCATTACGGACAACAGAATTATCACTATCCCAGTATGCAGCTCGTGCAAAAGACATTGCAAGTGAAGTCTGAAGGCTACATCTAAAATACTGATGGGTCTATATAGTTACCAAGATTGGCAAAATGACACTAGACAGGCAGCCTGAAGGGAGGATACCAGGAAGACTGATGTCAGTAAATAAATTCGCTAAGATTGAGGACCACCACTTGGCATCTAAGAATAAAACCTCGGGAAGAATCCTCAGGAGGAATCCTATTTTCCCCAGATCTCTCCAAATATGGAGGTGGCATCCATTTGTGGTGCAACACTCCCCTCCCTCCGTGCCACCACAGGGTCTACACCACCCACCTTCCATCAGCTGTCATGCGGATGAGTGCCACCTCGGCAGGAGTGCCAACGAAGGCCCCAATGGCGCCAGCTGTCATCCCAATCACTGCTTTCATGAAGAAGTTAGGGGGCGTCCCATCCGACGAGGTGAGCTTCTCAAAGAGGATGGTGTAGATGCCCAGGCGGGTGGTGGTGTAGGTGGCCTGGCGCAGGAGGCCAGCAGACAGCCTGCCAAGGAGAAAGAGAGAGCCAGTCTCAGGTGGCCCAGGACAGACAGCCAACCCCAGAGGCTCTCCTGCCACCCAAGCCCAGGCAGGCCTCGCACTGGCACGAGACGGAACTATTCTTGGGCTGCCTTGATTCCAGACTATTTACTTTATGTACTATATATTTCATGTTGCATCTCACTCCAAGACTGATCTTAACAAAAAAGGAGGTTACACATCAAAAACACAGCTCAGCTCCCAAATGGAACTGTGAGTGGTCTTGCCAGTGCCCAGGTCAAGGTCCTGCCTCCTCCGTACGAAGGGAGGGAGGGAGGGAGGGGCACTTGCTGTGCTGCTGCCAATGCACTTTGGCCCACCAGCTGCCACCACTTGTGCCTCCACAACGCTTGAATGCTGCCACCTGCCACTCTCTCACGCTAACTGAGCTTTAATCACCCTCAAGGCAGCCTTAGTTTGGTGCTGTACCTGCAAGCAGCCACAATGCTCGGGGGGGGGGGCTGTACTGACCTTAGCAATCTCCCATTCCCCAGAGGACAAGCCCCCCCAGCCTCTTCCATCATTGATTTCTAACCCCTTACCTATAGACTCCCCATGGCTTTCAAGACTTCCTGCCCGTGAGAGGCAATGCCTCTCTCTTCGCTCCACACACGCCAGACCCACTCCCTGCTCAGCCCCCCAAAGAGACCTCCCCTCCCCTCAGGCACACCTACCCGGTGTAGATGCCCCGGATGCCCTCCTTCTTGAGGATGCTACCCACAGCGTGGAAGCTGGTCTTGTACTCTTTTGTCTTGGCACCCTCCCCACTCAGCTGCATCCGGTTCTTGACCAGGTCCAGGGGCTGTACAAACACTGTGGCTGCCATGCTGGAGGAAAAGAGGGGCAGAGATCACTTGCAAGGTGCAAAACAGGAGGAGAGCATCATAAAGTACAGGACAATTTTGTAGAACTGAATAAAACCAACCCTGATTCCTATGGTTATGGGCCAATGAGTTTTGAGGATGATCGACAAGGACTTTTCCTTTGTCTCTGGAGAGAAGCACCTCCCATCTCCCTGCTCACTTGCAAGACATCCCAACCTTCTCTTCCAGGCCGGCCCATCTCTCCTCCCAGGCTGGCACAAGGAAAGCTGCCTCCTATACCTTTCCGGATGGTGCACTAGAATGGAAAATATTTCCCCTGCCCACTCAGGATTTGAATCCCTGCTTCAGATGTCCCACCCGCCGACCCCCACTGCCAGATCCCTCAGCGACATATCAGGCAGATTCTCTCCCAGCAGCCAAAGCTGCATGATGCATGCTCCACCACCACCCCGCTACCTGAGAGGCTCCAGGAGTCCTAGCATCACTGGTTGGAAAGGAAAAGCATCCCAGGGTACAGACGCAAAGGGAGGGACAGAATTCACAGGGACCCCTTTTCCTGAATCCCCCCACAGCCCTCCTTCTCTTCCTCCCTCCCCCCAGCTGTTCCCTTCTGGAATGCCCGAATATTAGAGGGGGTCAGAGCAGTCAGCGTTCCTTCACCCCTTTCCCCTGACCCACTTTAATCTCCTGCTTGGGATGTAAACAGATTAACATTTTTGCCAGCAGAATAAGCACCAGTGCAACTCAGGGAGCATTGCTCTGTTCTGGATGCTGGGGAGGGGGTGTCTCTCCCCTGCCTCGCAGTATAACCCAGTGCACTATGCCCCCCCAATTTATTACCATAGCTGAGGAGCCGGCTGACCTCCTGCTCTGCATGCAGAGGGTGGTCCCAGGCTCACATTAGGCACCATTCACATGAAGACATTTCCACAGCAGCAAACAAGATTTAAAATAATTTAAATCTACAGAAAATAGAATGCATTATCATAGAAAAAACAAAAGTACCATAAATCTATATCATCACAGTGCGGTGTTCTACAAAAACACTTTTTTTAAAAAAAATGACGCTACCCATTAAATTCCTCATCAAATGCAATCCTAGATAGGTTTTTAGAACCCACCAGTGGAATACCAAGGAGGGGGCTGGTCATGCATCTCAAGGGACCAGTGATCAGAAGTGGAGCCGTCACTGAGAAGGCCCTCAGTGCCTTGCACCCACCAGCCCCATTTCCTGGCAGGCATACCAGAGGGGCAGCCTCTGTGGCCATTCTCAAACATTTGGCAGGTTCATTCCAATGCAGGCAGCCCTCTAAATTAAAAAGGGGTCCCAGGATCCAGAGTTTGGAGACCCTGAAGAGCTGCTGCTGCTGACCCAAGTGGGCAATGAGGGCCTACAAAGCCCAGTTTATCTGGTCCAAAACGTCCGGAGGGCAGCAGGTTGGGGGAAGGCTGCCCTAGAGCCGGTGTGGGGAACCGTCGGCTCTCCAGATGTTGCTGAACTACAACTCCCATCACCCCTGCCCACTGACCATGCCTGCTACTGCAGAAGCTGATGGGAGCTGTACTTCAGCAACACACGCTCCAGAACTGTTTTTGGGGTGGGGGCAAGCAGCCCCTCCCCCAGAGTATAAGCATTTGAAACTGGGGGCCGGGGGTTGGAGAAACCCATTTACCCATGAGCCCTTGCAGCAGCAGCAGCTACGGGGGGAGAAAGAAGCGCCGCCGCGGGTTCCTTTCCGCGGTTTTTCCGGCGGCGGCGCGGGAGTGTGCGCGCGCAGCAGGGGGACAGCCCCCCCCTTCCTCCTCTTACCCGGCGAGACCCCCAAAGAGGAACTTGATGGACTTGGGCGACGTCTTGGGCTTCGCGGGGGCGGCTACTGCCCCCGCCGGCCCGGCCCCGCCAGCAGCGCCCGCCGCCGCCATGAGGGCTCCTCTCGCGCCCGGGACCAAGGTGACTCCAGCCCGGCCGAAGCGGGACGGAGGGTGAACGGGAAGCCAATGGCCGCGCGCGCAGGCCGTCAGGGGCGGGACTTCCGCCGGGGAAGGGGGAAGGCAGCAGTGCGAGCGCACAGAAGGGCACGCGCGCAAAGAAAAAAAAGCGGTTGTGCCCGAAGGTCGCGCCTGCGCAATGGCCTCATGAAGTCCGGGGGAGTGAGAAACGGGAGGGCGGAGCTCCAGGACTCCTGCGGCCAATCAAGAACCTCCCTCGTGGCAGGTGGGGGCGGCGGTGGTGCTGGACTCCAAGTCCCATCATCCTCCCCGGCCGCCTGCCGCGCCTGATGGGAATTGGCCTAAAAGTTGCGCGCGCGCGCACCCACCCACTTCCGGCTGCCAACCCCCCCATTGCGGGCAGGCCCCTTTCCCCTCTCAGCTCTTCACCTGTTGGACATCTGCCCGCCGAGGGCTCTCCCCTCCCTGTCGCCGCCGCCGCCTCCTCTCTTGGCCGGGGAGGCATGTGAGAAGCCGGAGGCGAGCTCGGCACCGGGCACTGGGGGAGCCCTGCTGGGGGGCTGAGAAACTGGCGGCCGGGGGAGGGGGGCACGCGCTGCGTCAGAGTTCTCTGGAAAACCCCCCCCCCGCCCCGAGGAGGCTCCAAGACGATGCATCCATTCATTCCGCCTGCACGGAGGTGGCAGCGGGGCCTGTTGTTTCCAGGGCGCCCGCCCCGTAGACCACCTGGTGTGTTGATCAGCCTGCGTTGCGTTTTATGGTATTTTGGCGTGGGGGCTGTTTAGTTTGTTTTATTGCATACTCTTTTTCAGATGTATCCCGCCCTGGCACCTTGCCATGAGGGGCGGGTGACAAATGTAGTCAATACTTTTTTTATCATTAATTTTTATTCAAATTTTCAAAAACAAGAAACAAAACAAAACAAAAACAATTAAACAATAAAATAAAATGTTGACTTCCGATTTGTCGCAGATCAGTTATAGGTCTACAATATATAACAATCCTATCTCTAAAATTATATTATAAAATCACTTTCCTCCAGTAGTTATCTTAATTAATCATCAAATCTCATAAACATTATTTTGTTCTTTCCACAAAAAGTCAAAGAGAGGTTTCAATTCCTTGAGAGATATATCTTTCAATTTTTCTCCAAATAAACATGTCGCTTAATCCATCTGATTCAAATCTGTTAGGCCCAATAATTTCAATAGCCATTCTTCCATTATCTATGTTAATTCCATCTTCCATCTTCAATAATCCTGTAAAGTCCAGTAATTTCAATAGCCATTCTTCCATTGTCAGTATCCCATAATAATCTTGTTGTCATAGCCATAGTCCAAGTAAACAAATCAATTAATCCATCTCGTCAAATCTGTTAAGTCCAATAATCTAACATTATCAATATTAATTCCATCTTCCATCTTCAATAGTCCTGTTAAATCCAGTGGTTTCAGTATCCATTCATCCATTATCAGTATCCCATGATGATCTTGCTGTCATAGCCATAGTCATATAACAAGAGTCTGATGGGAATTTCCCCCATCACAAATATGTCCTTGCCATCAATTCTGAATATGTTGTTGAAATATTGTTGTAAAGTCACATCTCTGCTCTGGGTGCATCTCTGCTCTGTCACATATTTGTAGTTAATTCCATAATTTTTTTCTATGTCAAGCCCCATCACATCATTCCAGTCAAGAAATCTGAATATGTTGCTGAAATATTGCTGCAAAGTCATATCTCTGTTCTTTTTTACAAAATGCACTGGCTCATCTCTTAAGAGTTTCTCCACTGTCACATATCTGTAACCAACTCCATAGATTTTTTCTATGTCAGACTCCATCACATCATTCCAATCCAGAAAATTATCCAAAACATTGATAACTTTACCACCAAAATATTCATTAATTTCTTCAGAGGCAACGTTGAATTCCAAACAGTAAACTTTATTTCTAACATCCATAAACTCCAAATCTTTTTCCAATTTCACATTTGTTCCACTCTCCAGGTCTTGTAGCTTCCCTATCCCATCAAACTCCTCTCTCATAGAATCCACTATTTCTTTAAACTCCTGCGCCATTTTATTAAATTCAATTTTCATCTCCTGTCTACCCTGTCTCAGGGTTTGTTTCGTTATCTCAATCTCACCCATTATTTTCTGAAACATAATTTCTTCCATGGTCTCAATCACTTTCCTGGTTGTCATTCTTAAAGCCACAAAGACAAAAATTATTTCAGCCACAATTGGGTTAATATTCCAGGCTCTTATATCAGTGTAGACAGTACAGCCTGCCTTATCTCTATGTATTCAGGAATACAAAACAAACTTAGTTCCCAACATCAAAACAATTAGTGGCGTCGTGAACAAGCAGATTCGTCAAAATGAAATAGATTAAAAAAAAAATTTTTTTTCCCCTCCTCGAAATAAAAATTCCTCTTCCGTTAGTATCTTTAGAATGCACCTCCAGGACAGCTTTTTGCGATAAAAACAAAGATAAGCTTTTTCGATTTCTTTCCTCCTTAATTTCGTTAGTGAAAGAGAAAAGCCATAACTCACCTAGAAGTTCTTCACAGCTGATTCATTGACAAATCTCTTTTTTGCTACACCAATTTAAACCAAGTGAAAAAAGAAAATAGAAAGAAGGATGCTTATCTGCCTGTTGAAGTCCGTTTTTCTTTAAAGTAAAGATAAACGTGTCGCTGTAATCAGCTAGAGCTTGATGAAAGTCCGTCCGGTATTGCAGTTTGAACCTTCTCTCAGAAATAAATGAAATCCAGTCCTCCCCACAAAAACAGGCTTTGTGGTTAATCTCTACGTTTCTCCCTGACCGGGAGAAAATCTTTACCAGTCAAAAAGAGCATTGTGACTGATTTTTAAGCTGAAAAAGCTTCTTCTGAGACGAGAGCTCAGACTCAGAGGCAGCACAGGCAAAGCAACCCTTCCCGGAAGTGAATGTAGTCAATACTCATGGGGACACCCCCCATGGTGCCTGCCTTCTGATCTGTTGGGGCAGGTGTTAATAGAGCACCACCTGACCTCGGCTCGGTTAGCCCCCCCCCTTCCAGTGTATTTCCCCCTCAGTTTGCACATCACAAACTTTTCCAGTTTTTTTTTTCTTGGGGGGGGGTTGCTGTTGTTGAGAAACATGTTTGTGGTACAACGAAGTCAAATTAGTTTAATTTGCACAACCTAAATTTTCCAGCATACCAATGGATTATACCCACAAAATAGCAAAGGCTGGAAGCACCCTCCCCCACCCCTAAAACCCCAAACATATAATGGTAAGGTGGCCAGAAAATGGACTGGAAAATGTGGACGAACAGGGTTCATTGTAGGAAGCTGCCATGTACTGAGTCCGACCAGCGGTCCACCTAGCTAAGTACTGCTTACACTGCCTGGCTTCAGGCAAGGGGACGTTCCCTGCCCTCGCTGGAGACACCATAAGGAATTCAATCGGAGACTTTCTGCATGCAAGGCCAGTGCCCTGCGACTGAGCCACAGACGTCCCCAACAACGCTTGGTGATGTCATATAACCTCTGCACAAACACACAAGAATATTCAATAAACAGTATCGTAAAGCCCCTACACAAATTTTGTGCAAACAAATCAGAATAAACAGATCATCTGGAAGAGCCCTGAATGAAACAAACAAGTCACTATAATATAAAAGTGCAAGAAAGCAAAATAACACTGCAGTTAATTTATAAAAATAATTGAGTGACAATTTGCAAAATTATCAGTCATAGCATACTCCTATCTGGCTTTGTCCACCCAGGGAACTTGTGGGAACAGGAGCCACTTCAAGAAGGAAACAGATTTGTTATCTGTTGTGTTTGAATGCGCATAAAACCATCAGTCTCCTGTGAAGTGGGTAGAGAAGCCACAGACTCTCCCTGGCAGCTGCACTTGAGGATGGCTGCTTTCAGCCTGTCTGGCCTTTGCATTAACATTTAATGAGCATAATCTTTGGCACTATATATCTCTGCCTAGTAAAAACATGTCTGGACAGGGCGTTTTTCTCTGCTCCAGGTGTAATCAGATTCTTGCGTTGCTCTTCCAGCAGTTTCCCCAAGAGGATGCCTTCTGCCCTCAGCATTCCTTGGTGAGGGATTGCCCCTGTGGTTACGGCAACACCGAGAGGAAAGGCAGGCCTATGCAGCCATGAAGGGGGGTGGAATCCAGGGAACATCTCTGGGTTGCCATCTCTGTGCCTTGGGAAGGGGAAAAACCTGGTGCTTCATGTGAGCCCCAAAGAAAACCCACTGCAGTCCTGAACCCCCGTTTCAAATGTTTTTGTGGTACACATGAGAAATGATACAGATCCCTAGGGGTCTGCCAGGCGCCACCCCTGCAAGGAGGCCAGTGTCTAGAAGGCCTCAACCCTGCCTGCCTCTCCAGCTGTCTGTGTGCAGTTCCTTGCTGTCCGTGGTAGGTCTCTCTGGCTGTGTTCACATGAGCAAGACCTGTTATTGTCTGCCAGGGGCTCCTCTGAGGGTGCGCTCTTCACAAGCCAAGGGCAACCAAAAGGATGAGCAAGGGGCATCTTCTCGGTTGGGGGGAGCCAACCTGGTCCCCTCCGGACTCTTTGGACTACGACGCCCATTAGCCCCAGCCAGCAGGGTTGTGTGGTGTGTTTGGCAAAGGCTGGTTTAGATTTTGAAAAGGGATCAAGGGAGGAGGGTCATGAAGGAGGTTTACAAAAATATTGCAAAGCATGGGAAAAGCGGGTAGGAGTAGACATGGGCGCGGGAGGGTCTCTCAGTGCCTCCTATTAACTTCAGTGGCTCCATGGAGTGTTTAGAAGCAGCAGTTTTGTCACTGAATCCCGATGAGAAGGGGGCACGGGGGGGGCAAGAGCTTTTGCCTTCCTGTTTGTGGCTTCCTGGACCAGGCGGCCCGGTGCTGTCAGCCTGGGTGAGAGCTCACCTTTAGGCACCAACTGAGCTCTGCCCTTATTCCCCCGAGCCTTCAGGGCCCCACTCCAAATCCTCCGTGCCACGTTTCTCCTCGGCTGCAATTGTGGCCCTTCCCCCGGGGTTTGCACGTTTTTCCCCAGTCGCTTGCCGTTCTGTGCCCGGCCTTCGGCGGCCCTTGGGCCTCTGGCAGGGCGAAGCAAAGGCCGACAGAGCCCTCATCCTCGCGCAGCCCTCCTGCGCCTGGGGAGGGCCTGCTTTGGTTTTGCAAAGCCAAGCGCGGGGAGCGGGGTAGGGCCGAGCGCCTGATTGCTCCTTTCTCGTCGTCATTGTCGTCGTCACCATCGTTTCACTGCTTGGAAGAAGAGGAGGGCTTTTGAGGGGGGGTCTCTGTCCCTTTCCTGTTTTGCAAAAGGGAGTGCTGGGGGAGCTCCCCTCCCTGAGAACCCAGGAGTCCGGGGAGGAGGAGCCCTGCCTGCCTCTCGCGAGATCTCCCAGCCATGTTGCAGCGCAGGGGCTTGTAAACAGTCGGCAGCCGCGGGGAGGCCCCCAGGTGTGTGTCTCCCGCCCGGCCGCCCTCCTTCCTTCCCCAGAAACGCCCGCAGGATTTGGGCCCCCCAGGCCCCTTCTCCCTCCCCCCCGCGCGCTCCATGAGCCAGACTTGAGGCACGCTCGGCGCCTCCCCTTTCCCAGGAAGAGAGGAGGGGAGAGACGCCCCCTCCCCCCCGCCGCCTGGGAAGGTAAGTGATTCCGGGGGGGGGCGGAGTGTGTATGGAGGAGCCGCCGTCTCCTCCTCCTCTCCAGGACGCCTGGGTCCCCTGGGAGAAGGTCGGGTGGGGAAAGGGGCGGCAGCTCGCTGGGACGCCTGGGTCCTTCGCGGGAGGGGCCTCTGGGGGCTCGCTGCAGCCTCCGGCCCGCAGTCAGGGTGCGGGGCACCCCCCTTGCGGGGCCTACTTTGGTTCAGGGGACAGGCTTCTGGGGCTCTTTCCCGGCGGGTGGGCGGGGTGGGTGCCGGAGAGGGTGCGGGTGGGGATGGGAGGGAGGGGCCCTGCTTCCACGTTGCCCGCCCGGTGGGTGCGCCGGGCAGGACCAAGGAGGGCCTTGGACCGAAGCTGGGGGGGGGTTTGGGTCACCTTGACCTCGTGGGGGGAGGCTTGTGGGTTGTGCATCACCGGGGGGCGGGGAGTGCTGGTTTCAGGTGGGCAGGCTTTGGAGGAGCTGGGGGCGGAAGGGAGGCATAGGCAATATAGCTCAGCCCTGACTCCCCCCTCTCCTTGTTCTGACCTGGGGCAACTGGGCTTCATGGCGTGTCCGTTCCTCCCCCAGTTGGACACTATGTCAGGGGTCGGCAGAGGGGGCGAGGTTGCAGCCTGCTGATCTCCCCACTGTGGTTGGGTCACAGCCAAAGGCCAAGCAGCCATTTCCCCACTTCGGGGATCCTTTCTGGAGAACAAACAACAACAAGGGCTGCTTGCCGTGACCCCAGGGATGATACATGCAGGAGGGGGTGCCTCTAATACGCAAATAAAAAATGTCAGACACCCCCCCACATGCACACACTCTTTCTCTTCCTCCTTGCCACTACTTCTGAAAGGTGAGCCCAGGAAATGCCCCCACCCCCTCAGGTGACTCACCTTTCAGTGATGCTGTCCTAACAAGTCCCTGACCTTCCCTTCTGTGGTGCTTGGCTGTGCTTGGCTGTGGTTCCCTCTCCAGCAGCAGCCTAATATCATTCAGTGCAAACCCTCTATCTCTGCTTTCTGGCTGTGATAACAACATCTGAACAATTTTCCTTATACACCAACTTCTGACAGTTCAGTCAGGCCAAGGCGTTTTGTGTCTTCGCTTTTATTTGGAAGGTGTGGGCTGCTGCTTCAGCTTGGTGTTGTGAGTTGGGCAAGCCTGAGGCCTCACCGGCCATCGGCCTGCATATGGTCCTCCAAAGGAGGAGCATAACCTCTGCAATTCAAGAGGAGGAAGGAGGCAGATAAGCAAGGAAATGATATGCATTTGTTTTGGTTATGAAGGCCGTGAGCACACCAGTCTCTTACAGCAAAGCATTTCCCTTGGCTACACCTGGAGGGGCAGCAGGTTGATCTGCTGATCAGTTGAAAAATGTGTCTGAAGCTTTTTTTTTTTTTAATGCACTCCAGCTGCTCCCACCAGGTTTTACAGTAAAAAGAGGCAGGCTTTGACCAGCATCATGTGCCTCTGTTTTCAGACATGAGAGCTGCACTGGCAGAACAGTGAGTGTGCCTCTGCCCACAGACTTACTGCATGATGCAGGCTCCACATCTGCCAGGAAGGGGGGGGGTTAGGATATGGCAGAACCGTTCCCCCATCACCACAGTGGAGGGGAGCCCATATAGGCCCCCACTGGCAGCAACCTTTCTGCTTGCCCGCAGACAGCCTGTTGGGTGCAGTTTGCATCCACTGACAATCCTCTCATGCCACCCAAAAAGGTGTGCTCGGTGTCTGGGGCGTGGGGGGCCTGCAGTCATCGTACATTTGGAGTGCCACTGGGGCCATGTGCATTTGTTTACAGAGTCACAGAGGGAGGGGTGTGAGTTGCGTGTGTTTCTGATGGGTGTGTGTGTGTGTCGGTTTGATTGTGTGTTCAGATTTGCTGGTGGCAGAAGAGTTTCCATGGATGCCCTGGGCATGACTCTGTAGCTTCCTCTAGAGAGCCAGTGTGGTGTAGTGGTTAAGGTGTTGGACTATGACCTGGGAGACCAGGGTTCAAATCCCCATATAGCCATGAAGCTCACTGGGTGACCTTGGGCCAGTCATTGCCTCTCAGCCTCATGAAAACCCTATTCAGAGGGTCGCCATAAGTCGGAATTGACTTGAAGGCAGTACACAGCTTCCTCTGGGCTTGTGAACTTTTCCCTGGCCACAGCCCCTCTGAAGTGCTACTCAGCACGGTTTGGATGCTGCATTTTTTGTTTTTTGCATGGTGGATCTCCAGCGATCATGCCATCCAGCGGATTTCTGTACAGTAGGGCCCTGCTTTTCGGCGCCTCACTTTCCGGTGTTCCAGTAATATGGCAGTGGCAGCGGGGCAATCAGCTGTAGCATGGGGAGCTTGCACGCTACAGTTGATCACTGTCAGCTGGAGCACGGTGGCTGGAATACAGTAGGGCCCCACATTCCGGTGGTTTTCGCTTTTTGATGTGGGCCTGGAATGTAACCTGCCGTATGAGTGGGGCCCTACTGTATTTTGGATTGCTCTGCCTGGCATAGTTGCAGTCACGGGGCATGGGAGCGAATGGATTGTGCCAAAGGTCTTCTGGAACAGCTGGCTTTTGAGGAAGGGTATGGGGGGGAGAGAGTTGTCATCATGAAGGTGTTCTGGAGGACAGCTCAGCAGTAACCCCCACTGGAGGCAGTGATGGCCACCAACTTAAGAGGATTAGACATATTCATGAAGGATAAAGCTGTCAGTGGCTATTAGCCACGACGACAGTGCTCTGCCTCCATTGTTAGAGATGGGATACCTCTCAATACCAGTTTTGCGGAATCACAGTGGGAGAGGGTGCTGCAGCTGTTGCGCTCAGGTCCTGCTTGTGGGCCTTTTCCCTTCGGGGCATCCAGCTGGCGACTGTGGGAACAGGATCTGCTGGACTAGATGGGCCCCCTCTGGCCTGATCCAGCTGCTACTGCAGGGCGGCCACTGATTCATTGTTGTTGTTGTTGTTGTGATGTGCCTCCAAGTCGACTGCGACTTACGGCGACCCCGTGAATCAGCGACCTCCAAGAGCATCTGCCGTGAACCACCCTGTTCAGATCTTGTATGTTCAGGTCTGTGGCTTCCTTGATGGAATCAATCCATCTCTTCTTTGGCCTTCCTCTTTTTCTACTCCCTTCTGTTTTTCCAAGCATTATTGTCTTTTCTAGTGAATCAGGTCTTCTCATTATGTGTCCAAAGTATGATAACCTCAGCGTCTAGTGATAGTTCTGGTTTAATTTGTTCTGACACCCAATTATTGGTCTTTTTCACAGTCCATGGTATGCACATAGCTCTCCTCCAGCACCACATTTCAAGGGAGTTCATTTTTCTCTTACCCGCTTTTTTCACTGTCCAACTTTCACATCCATCCATAGAGATCGGAAATACCATGGTCTGAATGATCCTGACTTTAGTGTTCAATGATACATCTTTGCATTTCAGGACCTTTTCTAGTTCTCTCACAGCTGCCCTCCCTGGTCCTCCCCAGTCGTCTTCTGATTTCTTGACTATTGTCTCCATTTTGGTTAATGACTGTGCTGAGGTATTGATAATCCTCGACAAGTTCAATGTCCTCATTGTCAACTGTAAAGTTACATAAATCTTCTGTTGTCATTACTTTAGTCTTCTTGATGTTCGGCTGTAGTCCTGCTTTTGTGCTTTCCTCTTTAACTTTCATCAGCATTCATTTCAAATCATTACTGGTTTCTGCTAGTAGTATGGTATCGTCTGCATATCTTAAATTATTGATATTTCTCCCTCCAATTTTCACACTTCCTTCATCTTGGTCCAATCCCGCTTTCTGTATGATATGTTCTGCGTACAGATTAAATAAATAGGGTGATAAAATACACCCGCCTCACACCCTTTCCGATGGGGAACCAATTGGTTTCTCCATATTCTGTCCTTACAGTAGCCTCTTGTGCAGAGTATAGGCTGCGCATCAGGACAATCAGATGCTGTGGCACCCCCATTTCTTTTATAGCATTCCATAGTTTTTCATGATCTACACAGTCAAAGGCTTTGCTGTAATCTATAAAGCACAGGGTGATTTTCTTCTGAAATTCCTTGATCCGTTCCATTATCCAACGTATGTTTGCGATGTGATCTCTGGTGCCTCTTCCCTTTCTAAATCCAGCTTGGATGTCTGGCATTTCTCGCTCTATATATGGTAAGAGCCTTTGTTGTAGAATCTTGAGCATTACTTTACTTGCATGGGATATTAAGGCAATAGTTCGATAATTACTGCATTCTCTGGGATCCCCTTTCTTTGGAATTGGGATGTATATGGAACGCTTCCAGTCTGTGGGCCATTGTTTAGTTTTCCATCTTTTTTCTTGACAAAATTTTTGTCACAATGTGGACAGATTCATTCTCAGTAGCTTGTAGCAACTCTATTGGTATGCCATCTATTCCTGGTGATTTGTTTCTTCCAAGTATTTTAAGAGCAGCTTTCACCTCACATTCTAAAATTCCTTGTTCTTCATCATACTGTTCGTCTGTGAATGAATCTGTCCACTGATTCATAGGGTCGCCATAAGTCGTAATTGACTTGAAGGCACATAACAACAACAAGAAAGAAAAGGAGTTGTGTGAGGGAGCAGGAGACCTGGGGGTCGTTCACCTGTTCTGTGCATCTTCTGGCCGCTTTATTTATCATTCCATGCGCCATGTACGGCTATGTGCAGCATGCAAAGTGGTAAACTGTGTAAGCTACAGGGAAGGCACAGAGATGGGAGCTGATGGAGAGGAGTTGCTGAGGTTTGGCACTGCTTGAGGAACTGAGATGTTCACATTTATGGGATCTACAAAGATGTGCTTTCTAGGAAGGCTTCTTGTGGCCTGAGTTTTCTGTCAGGCAGCAACAGCTTATTTCATATATTTAGTGCTTCCATGTCCCAAAACCCTTCAGAAGTTGCATGCAGGGAAGTGGGCTCGCTCGGTTGGACTCACTGAGAATTTTGCTGCAATGAAAAAGTTAACATGCTGTCACGGAACATAAATGAAGGCAGCATGTTGATGATTGTTTGATGTAGGCAGAAGTTAACCTCTTTAAATCCAACCTTGTAAGTGAAGTGGGGATTCCAGTCCATATTTGTTGGGGTGAGCATAAATAGATGAATATAAATTTTGTGTAGCTGTAGACCAGACCAGGCTGCAGCTGAGTGGGGCTGATGGGAGTTGTAATCCCAAACATCCAGAGGGCACCAGCTTAGGGGAAACCTGGCAGATACCTGACTGGGGTGGCCTGGGAGACCCAGGGCCTGCAGGAAGAGAACATCGTCGCCCAGGGAAGGAGAGGCTGCTGCTGCTGCTGCTGTGGGATCACCACCTCCACCACCCTTCCCTGTGGGACTTCTGCCTGGCAGACCTGCATCCTGCAGGACCAGGCCCCAGGTACCCAACCAGCTGGGACTGATTGCTACCACCTGTCCCTCTTTGGAGGGATACATAAGCTGGCTGGCTGGGGTGGCCTGGGAGACCCAGGGCCTGCAGGAAGAGAACATTGCTGCCCAGGGAAGGAGAGTCTGCTGCTGCTGCTGCTGCGGGATCACCACCTCCACCACCCTCCCCTGTGGGACTTCTGCCTGGCAGACCTGCATCCTGCAGGACCAGGCCCCAGGTACCCAGCCAGCTGGGACTGATTGCTACCACCTGTCCCTCTTTGGAGGGATACATAAGCCGGCTGGCTGGGGTGGCCTGGGAGACCCAGGGCCTGCAGGAAGGGAACATCGCCACCCAGGGAAGGAGAGGCTGCTGCTGCTGCTGTGGGATCACCACCTCCACCACCCTTCCCTGTGGGACTTCTGCCTGGCAGACCTGCATCCTGCAGGACCAGGCCCCAGGTACCCAGCCAGCTGGGACTGATTGCTACCACCTGTCCCTCTTTGGAGGGATACATAAGCCGGCTGGCTGGGGTGGCCTGGGAGACCCAGGGCCTGCAGGAAGGGAACATCGCCACCCAGGGAAGGAGAGGCTGCTGCTGCTGCTGTGGGATCACCACCTCCACCACCCTTCCCTGTGGGACTTCTGCCTGGCAGACCTGCATCCTGCAGGACCAGGCCCCAGGTACCCAACCAGCTGGGACTGATTGCTACCACCTGTCCCTCTCTGGAGGGATACATAAGCCGGCTGGCTGGGGTGGCCTGGGAGACCCAGGGCCTGCAGGAAGGGAACATCGCCACCCAGGGAAGGAGAGTCTGCTGCTGCTGCTGCGGGATCACCACCTCCACCACCCTCCCCTGTGGGACTTCTGCCTGGCAGACCTGCATCCTGCAGGACCAGGCCCCAGGTACCCAGCCAGCTGGGACTGATTGCTACCCCCTGTCCCTCTTTGGAGGGATACATAAGCCGGCTGGCTGGGGTGGCCTGGGAGACCCAGGGCCTGCAGGAAGGGAACATCGCCACCCAGGGAAGGAGAGGCTGCTGCTGCTGCTGTGGGATCACCACCTCCACCACCCTTCCCTGTGGGACTTCTGCCTGGCAGACCTGCATCCTGCAGGACCAGGCCCCAGGTACCCAGCCAGCTGGGACTGATTGCTACCACCTGTCCCTCTTTGGAGGGATACATAAGCTGGCTGGCTGGGGTGGCCTGGGAGACCCAGGGCCTGCAGGAAGAGAACATTGCTGCCCAGGGAAGGAGAGTCTGCTGCTGCTGCTGCTGCGGGATCACCACCTCCACCACCCTCCCCTGTGGGACTTCTGCCTGGCAGACCTGCATCCTGCAGGACCAGGCCCCAGGTACCCAGCCAGCTGGGACTGATTGCTACCACCTGTCCCTCTTTGGAGGGATACATAAGCCGGCTGGCTGGGGTGGCCTGGGAGACCCAGGGCCTGCAGGAAGGGAACATCGCCACCCAGGGAAGGAGAGGCTGCTGCTGCTGCTGTGGGATCACCACCTCCACCACCCTTCCCTGTGGGACTTCTGCCTGGCAGACCTGCATCCTGCAGGACCAGGCCCCAGGTACCCAGCCAGCTGGGACTGATTGCTACCACCTGTCCCTCTTTGGAGGGATACATAAGCCGGCTGGCTGGGGTGGCCTGGGAGACCCAGGGCCTGCAGGAAGGGAACATCGCCACCCAGGGAAGGAGAGGCTGCTGCTGCTGCTGTGGGATCACCACCTCCACCACCCTTCCCTGTGGGACTTCTGCCTGGCAGACCTGCATCCTGCAGGACCAGGCCCCAGGTACCCAACCAGCTGGGACTGATTGCTACCACCTGTCCCTCTCTGGAGGGATACATAAGCCGGCTGGCTGGGGTGGCCTGGGAGACCCAGGGCCTGCAGGAAGGGAACATCGCCACCCAGGGAAGGAGAGTCTGCTGCTGCTGCTGCGGGATCACCACCTCCACCACCCTCCCCTGTGGGACTTCTGCCTGGCAGACCTGCATCCTGCAGGACCAGGCCCCAGGTACCCAGCCAGCTGGGACTGATTGCTACCCCCTGTCCCTCTTTGGAGGGATACATAAGCCGGCTGGCTGGGGTGGCCTGGGAGACCCAGGGCCTGCAGGAAGGGAACATCGCCACCCAGGGAAGGAGAGGCTGCTGCTGCTGCTGTGGGATCACCACCTCCACCACCCTTCCCTGTGGGACTTCTGCCTGGCAGACCTGCATCCTGCAGGACCAGGCCCCAGGTACCCAGCCAGCTGGGACTGATTGCTACCACCTGTCCCTCTTTGGAGGGATACATAAGCCGGCTGGCTGGGGTGGCCTGGGAGACCCAGGGCCTGCAGGAAGAGAACATCGCCGCCCAGGGAAGGAGAGTCTGCTGCTGCTGCTGCTGTGGGATCACCACCTCCACCACCCTTCCCTGTGGGACTTCTGCCTGGCAGACCTGCATCCTGCAGGACCAGGCCCCAGGTACCCAGCCAGCTGGGACTGATTGCTACCACCTGTCCCTCTTTGGAGGGATACATAAGCCGGCTGGCTGGGGTGGCCTGGGAGACCCAGGGCCTGCAGGAAGGGAACATCGCCACCCAGGGAAGGAGAGTCTGCTGCTGCTGCTGTGGGATCACCACCTCCACCACCCTTCCCTGTGGGACTTCTGCCTGGCAGACCTGCATCCTGTAGGACCAGGCCCCAGGTACCCAGCCAGCTGGGACTGATTGCTACCACCTGTCCCTCTTTGGAGGGATACATAAGCCGGCTGGCTGGGGTGGCCTGGGAGACCCAGGGCCTGCAGGAAGGGAACATCGCCACCCAGGGAAGGAGAGGCTGCTGCTGCTGCTGTGGGATCACCACCTCCACCACCCTTCCCTGTGGGACTTCTGCCTGGCAGACCTGCATCCTGCAGGACCAGGCCCCAGGTACCCAGCCAGCTGGGACTGATTGCTACCCCCTGTCCCTCTTTGGAGGGATACATAAGCCGGCTGGCTGGGGTGGCCTGGGAGACCCAGGGCCTGCAGGAAGGGAACATCGCCACCCAGGGAAGGAGAGTCTGCTGCTGCTGCTGCGGGATCACCACCTCCACCACCCTCCCCTGTGGGACTTCTGCCTGGCAGACCTGCATCCTGCAGGACCAGGCCCCAGGTACCCAGCCAGCTGGGACTGATTGCTACCCCCTGTCCCTCTTTGGAGGGATACATAAGCCGGCTGGCTGGGGTGGCCTGGGTGTTTGTTTGTTTTTTGTGTGTGCTGCTTTTTTTTATGATGTTTTAATTGGACATTGGTTTTAAATTGTTTAGGACTGTGGTTGTTTTTGTATATGTATATTATGTATAGCTTTTTGTTATTGTAAGTCGCCTAGAGTGTCCACTAACCTGGACAGAGAGGCGACCAACAAATAAAATATTATTATTATTATTATTATAATACCACGGCTGACATTCCAGGAGTAGTGGGGTTGGTGGCTCCCCCAGTAACGCAGAGCTCGAGGAAGGGGTTTTCCTTCTCTGTGTGGGGGTCTTCCTGCTTCCAGTGATATGGAGAGCACTTTGCCTGGCCCGTTCCTCGGACTCGCTCTGCTCTCTTATCCTGGCTGTTTTGCCTGTGACAGATCTGCTGCAGACAGTGCAGGAAAATCCCTCCCTGAATGAAGCCTGCCAAGGACTTTGCTCTGGCCTTATCTAGTGGGAGTGGGGGGGGCAGTCAGGGGCCTTGTGGTGGTGCAGCCACCCGCCTGTCCTGTCCTGTGCCAGTGAGGGGACCCTGCTTGGCTCAGAAGGCAGGTCAGACACCTTGGGCAAGACCAAAATTCACTGCCGAAGGATGCAGGTGGGGAGCTTGAAAAGGGTGGGTGCATCTGGCCACGTTTTGGAGTTGGGAAGGGCTGACTGGCCAGAGACCCTGGTTTTGATCTCCTCCCCGCCCGCATTTACAGTTTGTGGCTTGACTTGCTTGCTTGAGCTGCCGGTAGCAATCTGCTCACCTCTTTTGCAGCGCATCAACACCTCTGTGGTTGTGGCCTGGCGTGGCTTCTCCGCAGGGGTCCCTTTGGTGGCTGGGCCTTGCTGCCCCTTTCAACTAAGGCTGCGTAAGACCATGCATTTAAAACCCATTCCCCCCACAGAATCCTGGGAACTGTTGTTTGATCCTCATAGAGCTACAATCCCCTGCCTCCCTAAGAATATAAGAACAGGTTGCTGCATCAGGCCAAAGGAGGCCCATGTAGCCCAGCTTATCCTGTTCTCACAGTGGCCAGCAGAGGCCCCAAAGGGAAGCCCGCAAGCAGCAGGATCCGAGTGCAACCCTTGATAAAACCTTTGGTTCCCAGGGTTCTTTGGAGGGATGATGATGGACTGCCTTCAAGTCGCTCCCGACTTATGGCGACTCTCTGAATAGGGTGTTCATGGTAATCGGTGTTCAGAGGTTGTTCACCATGGCCTTCATCTGAGGCTGAGAGTGGCCCAAGGTCACCCAGTGAGCTTCATGGCTGCGTGGGGATTCGAACCCTGGTCTCCCAGGTCGTAGTCCAGCACCTTAACCACTGCGCCACACTGAAGGGAAGTGGGCTTTGAATGTACAGTAGGGCCCCGCTTATATGGCGGGTTAGGGACCAGGCCCCCGCCGTAAAGCGGAAATCGCTGTAAAGCGGAACCCATTGACTATAATGGGTCACGTCGCTCGAAAATGATGCAAAAATGCCGCAAAATGCCACAAAAGCGCAAAATCGGCTTTAAAATGGGGAATTTCCCCTAATTAAAAGCCACTGCATCAGCGGAACACCGGAAAGTGGAACGCCAGAAAGCGGGGCCCTACTGTATGCCATGTACCCAGCCTAAATGGGAATTTGGGCTCAGGACATCTGAGCACAGCCCATTGGTGGGTGGCCAGGGGTGGGGGGTCTCTAGTGCACCCTTCCCCAAACTCTGGATGTTGTCGAGCACCAGCTCCCATCATTCCTGACTGTTGGCTGAGGCAGATGGGGAGCAATAGTCCAAAAGGTCTGGGGACCAAACCTCCTTGCCTGGATTATTTTTCAGGTAAAATGAAATCAGGGTGGCAAAGCCTCAGTTCAGCTGAAAAGTGCTTGAGTGTGGCCTCTAAGCGCCTCCTGCTCTGAACCCGCCTCCACCGTGTTGCTGCCTCTTGGTCCCTTGCGAGGCAGGCCATTATTTTTGTGAAAGGAGAGCTGAGCTGGCTGGCTGCGGTGAGCCAGGCCCACCTCTTCCTGGGCAGACCTCGTCCTCCCGCAGGCAGAGCTGCAGGGTGTGAAGGAGGCTTTTCTCTCCTTTGCCTTTTGTTGACTTGCTGAAGTGGGCAGACCTTTCGCTGGTTGCCTGGAGGCTGGCTTTGAAGCAGCCTTGTGTGGTGCTTGTCTCCCACCCGAAAGGGTCTCTGCAGGAAGGCTGCAGAGTGTTCCTAAGAGGAAGGATTGTTGTTCTGGCTGGTCGGAGGCTTCTTGGAGACTGCTACCAGAGCTGGCTGTGCTGGGACTGGCATGATCCCTCTGTGCCCAGCATCTCGTGGGCTGTGGAGGCGCTCAGGGCGAGAAAAGAGCTCCAGGTAGTTTCTTCTTACTGCCAGTTCTCTTTCTTCTTGTTGCAAAGCTGGGAGAGGAGTGGGAGAGAGCGGCACCCTGCATGTGTGTTTGTGGGGTGGCAGAGATTGAGACAGTTACTGGGTATCTGTACCATGAGAGGTGCCGAGGACATGCCTGCAGTGGGATGAGCAGGGCTGCAGAAGGGTCCCCATGAGAGACCCCCACCCCATCCCGGGCCTGAGTGTGCTCCTCTCTCCCTCCCACTCCAAACTTCCTGGGATCCTTAGCCTGCTCCGATCACGTCGCCACTGCTTGTCATGGCTGGAGGCCTCTTGATTGACAAGGGGCTTTATGTGATTCACTGCCACAACAGCACAACAATGTGTGGGGCATTGTCACTCCCATTTTACAGATGGAAGGACTGAGGCTGGGAGTTGAGGAACCAACGTGCTCCAGGTCCTGGGCCTGCACACGAACCTGCCTCAGTGAAGTATTAGTTCCCCTCTATTCAGCACTGGTTAGGCCTCATCTTGAGTCCAGTTCTGGTCTCCGCACTTTAAGAAGGATGCAGACAAACTGGAACAGGTTCGGAGGAGGGCAACGAGGATGATCAGGGGACTGGAAACAAAGCCCTATGAGGAGAGACTGAAAGAACTGGGCATGTTTAGCCTGGAGAAGAGAAGACTGAGGGGAGATAGGATAGCACTCTTCAAGCACATGAAAGGTTGTCACACAGAGGAGGGCCCGGATCTCTTCTCGATCGTCCCAAAGTACAGGACACGGAATAATGGGCTCCAGTTGCAGGAAGCCAGATTTCCACTGGACATCAGGAAAAACTTCTTAACTGTTAGAGTCATACAGCAATGGAACCAATTACCGAGAGAGGTAGTGGGCTCTCTGACACTGGAGGCATTCAAGAGGCAGCTGGACAGCCATCTGTCGGGAATGCTTTGATTTGGATTCCTGCATTGAGTAGGGGGTTGGACTTGATGGCCTCATAGGCCCCTTCCAACTCTACTATTCTATGATTCTATGACTCAGCACCCGCCTCCTCGTCTGCTCCAACGCCATGGGCGTCATAGCAACGCAGGAAGAGGCTCTGTACTGAGGCAGGCTGTTGCTCCATCTAGCTCAGGATTGCCATCACTAACTGGCAGCGGCTCTCTGGGGTTTCAGACAGGAACGTTTCCCAGCCCTACCTGAAGATGCCAGGATTTATTTTTTATTGATTTATTATATTCATTGTGTTTATAGCCCTTCCTTCCCCCCAAGGGGAGCCCGGGGCAGCAAACAGAGGGTGAAGCATTAAAAACATCACAAAACCAAAACATCTCTAATACCAACGCAGAGTGGGATCAGGCATCTCCTTAAAAGGCTTGTTGAAAGGGGAAGGTCTTCAGCAGGCACCAAAGAGGAAAGCAGATGCTCCATCCCGGAGCTACAGCCCTTCCGCCCTCTGCTGTAACCCACCAGACCCTCCCCTAAAAGCTCCCGGGAACCTGCTTGCCCAGCCAAGCTCTCGTATCATTGTGATATGTGAAGTAAGGTGATAATAGTGCCTCTGGACATGTGCAGAATGCTTCCCCTTGCCACAAAGGGACAACATCCAGCATCAGGGTGAGCTCCCATGCCTTCCTCCCGGCTGATTTGAGCCCTTTGCAGAGGAGCTCCAGCCACCGAGCTGGCCCGCCCAGGCCGCCACAAGGTTGCCTTGTGCTCTGTTTTGCCTCGGGGTGCAGAGGGAGGCATGGGGGGGTGTTCCCGTGTTGACATTCAGCTGTGGCAGAAAACCCCCTCTTACTCAGACCCCTTGCTGACAGAGCCCCCAAGAAGGAGGGCTCTGAGTCCTGTGCCTCCCGGCCTGTACCAGCCTAGCCTCGACCTGGGGTCCTCCAGCCACGTAGGGCCATGTCTGCCATCAGCTCCAGCCACACTGCCTCAAGCGAGGCTGTTTGACCATGTTTGGGAGCTCACTCTCAGAGCAGCTGTTGTCCCCGGCAAATGTTCTGGCACTTCCTGGTAAAAATAGGGTTTAGAAAGGCATCGTGCTCCCTCTCCCTACCTGAGACATTGAAGAGGCGCTGCTACTGGTCCGAGTAGACACTACGGAGCTGGGTGGATAGATAGTCTGACATGGGATCATGCAGCTTCCTCTGTTCCAGAGAATTGGAGGCCGTGCAAGCCCTCACCTCACACCCTCGTGCTCTGTGCTAAATAATCTGAGGGCATGACTGACTACCCAGCCACCCCCAAGCTCCAAATGGGCCATCTCGAAACCAGACTTGCATGTCAGCCTGCCCTGCGAGGGACCATTGAAGGGTTGTCTTTAAAACCCTCTTCTTTCTTTACTGAGAGCCAGTGTGGCCTAGTGGTTAGAGTGCCGGACTACGACCTGGGAGCCCAGGGTTCAAATCCCCACACAGCCATGAAGCTCCCTGGGTGACCTTGGGCCATCACTGCCTCTCAGCCTCAGAGGGAGGCAATGGTGAACCACCTCTGAACACCGACTACCATGAACACCCTATTTGTAGGGTCAACATAGGTCGGGATCGACTTGAAGGCCGTCCATTCCCATTTTCTTTCTTTATCGCTCTTTATGCAAGTTGTCTCTGTGTGCGTGTGACCAGGTTACTACCCAAATACAGACCAGAAGCTGCCTTATACATAGCTGGACCATGGAAGTCTATGTAGCTTAGTACTGTCTACACTGACTGGCAGCGGCTCTCTGGGGTTTCATGCTCCCGGCCCTACTTGCAGATTTGTTCTACCCCTTGATCTGTGGCCCTTCCCTGACGTTTGGGGGTCCTGGCTGCTTTGGAATGTGCAAACTCTGCCTGGGAAGGTCTGTGGTGGGTGAATGCAGTTTCCCAGTGGGGGGATGGGTGGAGTAGGGAAATATTCTGCACATGGTCAGAGCCCTGCACACATTGCAGAACTGGCACCGAAAACAGATCCTGGGGCTGAGCTCTGGCTTATATATTAAGCCTGCAATCTTGAGCAGTTTCAAACAGCTTCCTTGATATTGGGGGGAGACTCCTTTCCAGCAGCAGCTGTCGTGGGGGTGACGGTATCAATGGGGTGAGGGGAGTAGGCCAACCTCCACTGCCAGAGGCAGTACGCCATGAACGCCAGTTGCCGGAAACTGCTAGAGGGGAGAGCGCTGCTCTTGCGCTCCAGTCCTGCTTGTGGGCTTCCCTCTGGGGTGTCTCGGCCACTGTGAGGACAGGATATGCTGGTCTCGGTGGGCCTCCTTTGGCCTGATTTAGCCGCTGCTGTAGGGCTCTTGTAACGTTCTTAGAATTACAGAATCAGAGAATTGGAGGGGGCCTGTAAGGCCATCAAGTCCAGCCCCCTGCTCAGTGCAGGACACCTGACAGGTGGCTGGTCCAGCTCTTGGACGCCTCCAGTGTCTTAAAGGCTGGGATGGTGGCTGGCCAAGAGGCCTGGCCAGTATGTCTACACATGTGGGTGTCTTCCCTTTAACTTGGGGAAGGGGAGGGGGCCTTTCTACACATATTGATGTTGAGGCCCAGTCCAGCCAGGCAACCACATGCTCTGCCTGACGGTGGAGAGACACTCTGTACATGGTCAGGTGCCATCTTTGCGTGCTCTGGGGCTCATCCACGTCCTGGGGATTTTCTCTGTGACTCCCCCGTGGGGCTCTTGTGTCTTTGCCGTAGTTGCTGCTTGCCTGCCAGACGCCACCGGCCGTGCCATGATGCAACCTCAGCGCCCACTGCCGGTCGCGGCACTTGTCTTACCAGTTTGCCTGCTGTTGGAACTGCCGGCTGCAAAGGGCTACATCCACGCTGTAAGTGTAGCATTTCCCACCGCCCCGCCCCAGCCATGCACCCCTGTAAGGCCTTGGTCATGAGCAGAACACTTGCAGTCGCAATGGGGGCATCGGGGTCAGGACAGACAGTGAATGGTGCCCTGGGAGGTGGGGGTGGGCTCCCCACACAGCCCTCCTTGTTGAAAACTCAGCCGCCTTTTCCAGCTGACACCCTCTCCATCCCTGCTCAGGTGGGGATCTCTTTGTGGTGACCATCCGAAACTGCCTTTTACCGAATCAGACCGTGGGGTCCATCCAGCTGACTGACAGCAATGACTCTCCCGGGTTCTCAGGCGGGGGTGGGGTTTTTTCTAGCCCTACCTGGAGATGCTGCTTGGGACTGAACCTGGGACCTTCTGCATGCAAAGCAGCCGCTCTATGGTCCTTCCCCAAAACCTCCTCCCTTGCGCGCAGAGAAGCGCACAGGCAAAAGCCTCCAGAAGATGGGCAGCCTTGTGGCTGGTTCCGCCGTTGCTCCTCGTGTGCGCTCCTCTGGGGCATGTCATCCGTCTGTGGCAGAGTGGAGAGCCAGAAGCCCAGGCTGTGCTCTGGGGCGCCCCATGCTAGCTCTCCCCACACAAGGGCTCCTCAGACCAAGGAACTCCCTGTGCAAAACTTTGTGGGGCCACCCGTGACTCACAGCCCTTTCAGGCTTGGTTTCTTCTTGCAGAAGAGTTGTCCGGTTGGATTTAGGCCTAGAAAGAGGCAGGGCAGGGTGGGACTTCCTTTCCCTCCCAAAAGCTGCGCCTGAGCAGCCATTTTCTTTGGACTGCTTTGGGCAGGATTCCTTTGCAGGTGGGCGGTAAGCAAAGGTTGGGCAGAGGGCCAAATGCATCACACGCCAGAGGTCCCTGCTGCTCCCGGAGCTTATCTGAGCAGTTTAGCTGGCTTAAACAAATAAGCCATGCCTTCCACTTGGCCTTCCAGAAGGGCTCCCTGGAGTTTGGTGGGCCTTGGTGGCCGCACCACAAGGTCTTGGCTGCAGGGCCCAGCCCTCCTTTGTCCCTGGGCTTCTGAGCGATGTGGGGGCACAATCCCCTGCTCATCTCCCCTGAGTGGGATGCTGGGGCTTGACTTGTCACATGTGCCAGAGCAGGATTGTGGGCTCCTGCACCCTCAGAGTGGCCAGTAGCGCACACTCAAGGCATCCTGTTCCAACTGTTCTTCTCTTTCTGTTCCCTGCCCCCACCAGATGTCGGACCAAAATTCCAGCATGGAGTTTTCTGACCTGCCAGCCATGTTTGGGGACCCCCTGCCACATAAGGGACTTGGGGTGAGTGTCTGAAAAATGGGCAGAGAGACTTGGGGGAGTGCTCATGCCTGCCCCTCCTTCCTGGCGCCTTTTCCGCCGCCTTCCCTGTGCCTGCAGTGGCGGCCCCTTTCCTGACCCTCTGGGGCAGATCTTGCGTCCGTTGAGTGAGAGGCAGGAGGCACCAGGCTGAGCCCCCTCCTTTTTTGCCCACAGGGCTTTCTGGTGGAAGCCAGGCCAGCAAACGCCTGCCAGGCTATCGAGGCCCCTCCGGAGCTGTCCAACAGGAGTGTCTTCATCGCCCTCGTCCGGAGATACGACTGCAGCTTTGACCTCAAGGTGACCTGGGGCAAGGCCCAGTCCCTTTCGACAAGGACAAATTGCGGGGAGGGAGTTTTTTTGTATTGAGTGTAAATCTCATCGACCCCCAGTTGGGACTCGGAATTTGGCGTTGGCCCCAGAACACCCCATTCGTTCATTAGCTGGGATTCCTTTTCCCTGCTCACCCCGTTCGTGCTTATGAGGCTGCTTCATATCAGGATAGAGGGTTGCCCACTTGGCCTCTGTTGTCCTGCTCTGACTGGCAGCTTCTCTCCAGGCTTGTGGGCAGAGGGAGAGGCTCCTTTCCCAGCCCACCTCCCTGGGATCCTTCCACCCTGTGGCACACCACCCTGGCACCTGGCATTGCTAGGAGTTGTAGTCCAAGTCCTCAGGACGTTTGGGCTGGCTCAGTAATGGTACTCCTGAGCATACACAAAGGTTTTGTGTCTGGGAGGCTTGGCGGGCGCCTCTCATCCCCCTCTCCCATGTTTTCTCGCCCACAGGTGTACCATGCTCAGCAGGCAGGATTCCTGGCTGTCATCGTGCACAATGTGGGTTCAGACAAGCTGCTCAACATGGTTTGGGACAGTGGTGAGTGCATGTTCTGTCCTGGTCACTCTGGGGAGCTAGCACACTTCTCCAGCTCTACCTCGTGCCCCTCTGGCTGCTCTCAGCTGACCACCTCCCTCCCTCTTTCTCTCTCTGCCGCTGCTGCCACCACCACTACCGCCACTTCCAGAGGAGCGCCGCAAACTCATCACTATCCCTTCTGTGTTTATTGGTGAAACGGCCGCCACGTATCTGCGCAGCGCCTTCACTTACGAGAGAGGGTAGGAACCAAGGTGCAGCAGCTGAGGGGAAGGGGGGACCTGTTTTGTCAGTACACTCAGCCCTAGAGTTCCAGTGCTGAATAAGACATGGAGCTCCGAAGACTTCTTCAAACGCCACCCATTTAATACTTTAATGTTCCACTTTTCTATGAAAACAAAATGGCTTGTAGCAGAATAAGAAAATGCATTGGGATGGAAACTAAGTTGGAAACAACAGATCTAGAAAACCGCAGGAATTAAAATACTAACAGATAGCAACGAAAAATACTCTCTCCAGCAGATGGCATTTTTTAAAAAGTTTAGAAGCAGCAGGCCATGCATTAAAAGCCAACTGGAATAAATTACTTCTATATCTTTTGTTTTAAAAAATGAATATGATCTGCCAATACTGGGCTTTCAGAGAATGGGTGGAGATTCACACACACACCCTTCCTTAGGAAAGATGTTTGGGGCAAAGTTTCCTGACATCCTGTTCAGGCAATGCATATGGGAGAATTGGCTGAATATTGGCTCCTGACGCCACCTTTGCGAAGGGGAAACTCCTGCTTTCTAAAGCTGGCTTGTCCCAAAGCCCTCATGGGGTTTTGGGGTAAGAGGCACAAATTAGGTGCTAGATTCCTGCCAGCTCCTTGGGACAGAGCCCTCGATCCTGAACATCCTGAGCCCTGCAATGATAGGGAAGTTTCCTACCTTGGGGGTGGGAGGTGAGCTTAGTCCTAGGCAGGTGTGAGCTCAGCACCTCTCCTTTTTCGAAACAGACTCCCTGTTGTGGATCTTTCCGGTGTGCCTTCCTCAGTGGGGGCTTTTTCACTGAAATGTTTCCAGTGGGGGAAATGGGTGTGATGGGATTGGCCCTTCTTATAAGCGGGGGAGACCAGACTGGGAGGCTGTACGCTAGAAGACCAAGAGGGAAGGTCGGGGAGTTACGCCCTGAGGAAAGGGCAGGAACTTGTTTGGTTTTTTATGTCCTGGTTGAATCTGACCCTTTTTTCTTCTCTCCCTCTCCCTCAGGGGTCAAGTTATCTTGATTCCAGAGTACATCTTCCCCCTGGGCTATTACCTCATCCCTTTCACAGGTGTGGTGGGCATCGTTCTTGCTGTGATGTGTACCATTCTGGTGAGTGACACCGGCCCGTGTTGGAACGAGGGCAGCTTTCTGGTCAGGACACGGCTGGAATGGGAGGGTGGGTGACTGGATGGGACACGTTTGACTCCTTGAAATATTGGGGGTGGGAGGAAAGAAAGCTGGGATTTTCTAGCCTTCTGGATCCAGAGAGGGAGGCGCGTACTGGGGGACAGTTGTGTACTGGGGCCTGTTTCACACCATACATAGCAAGAAACACATGTTGTTGCCACCGGCTGTGCGTTCAAACACAGAGCCCGACCCAATCCCAGCTCCTGATGAGAATGGGGGTGGTGCTTCTCATGTATTTGCAAGCACAAGTTTGCCCCTGTTACAATTTCCCCCCCGTTTTTACATGCATGCGTTTGGGGAAAAAAATAGACTTACACCTAAGATGGGGAAAGGGGCAATATTCCCTGGGTCTGACGATCCCTCCTGAAGGGCCTGGTAAAGCTTATTTCTCTTTCTGTGCCAAACAGATTGTGCGGTGTGTTCAGCACCGGAAGAGGATGAGGAGGAATCGACTTTCAAAGGACCAGCTTAAGAAGATTCCTGTCCACAAGTACAAAAAAGGTAACTGGGTCTCCTGTGCAACCCTGGCCACTTCATGAAGGCACAACAAAGAACTAGAGGGAGGCTTGTGCTCTTTCTTGCCCCAGCTCCTGGAGCGGGCCATCTGCAGAATCTGTGCAAGGAACATCAGAAGAGCCTGCTGGATCAGGCCAGTGGCCCATCTAGTCCAGCATCCTGTTCTCACAGTGGCCAACCAGGTGCCTGGGGGAAACCCGCAAGCAGGACCCGAGTGCAAGAACACTCTCCCCTCCTGAGGCTTCCGGCAACTGGTTTTCAGAAGCATGCTGCCTCTGACTAGGGTGGCACAGCACAGCCATCACGGCTAGTAGCCATTGATAGCCCTGTCATAGAAGCATCATAGAAACCAGCCGTTCCCATGCTCTGGTGCCTTCCAGATGTTTTGGACTACACACTGGGCAGTGCTGGCTGCGGGCTGATGGTAGTTGCAATCCCAAACATCTGGAAGGCATCAGAGCATGGGGAAGGCCGATGTCAACAATCTTCTTCCCCCTCTTCCCCCAAACCACCCATTTTGGGCAAAGGATCCCTGTGTAGGAAAAAGAGAAAAAATATTTGAGTACAGGTCCTAACATGCAAAAGCAAGACTCCCGCCGCCCCTGCCAGCATGGTGGGATTCTGCATTCTGCTTGTCCACGCTGTGGTCCTCTCTTCCACTCCTTCAGTTGTGGCCTACCCTTCGCTGCCTCGTGGCCATCTAATGTTCTGCTGCCAAAATTACTCATCCGTCTCTTCTTGCTCTGGCTGCGTGGGGGCCCCTCCCCTTAAACCCATGCAGGGAACCCACACAAGCTTCTTGCCTTCCACCGCCTCCCCCCCGGCAGCCTTGGCTTCACCCCCCCTCCCAGTATAGCTCTGCTCTTACACCCCGACCTGCCCGCCTGTTGAATCCGGCCTCAAGGATCATCTCTTTGAGGAAGGCTTTGGGACATAGAATCATAGAATAGTAGAGTTGGAAGGGGCCTATAAGGCCATCCAGTCCAACCCCTTGCTCAATGCAGGAATCCAAATCAAAGCGTTCCCAACAGATGGCTGTCCAGCTGCCTCTTGGATGCCTCCAGTGTCGGAGAGCCCACTACCTCTCTAGGTAATTGGTCCACATCCCCTTCATAGACCCCAGTACCCTGCTGTGATAAAGCTTGTACCATTGACCTTACTGTGCCCCTTCCTCTGTTTATCCCTGCCCCCTTTCCTCCCACCTCTCTTCCTCTGTGGTGCCTCATTTAGATTGGAAGCCCCCCCCCCCCCAGGCAGGGACCTCTCGGACCTGTTCTGTGCAAACCTCCATGTCAGTGCATGGGACTCTATAGACTGTAATGCTCAAGAAAGGGAGATGATATTGGGGGCTTGGTTGAAGCTGCGGGTGGGGGGCAGGATTTGCTTGAAGGAAAAGGGTCTCTGGGATGGGCTTAAGGGAGGAGAAGGGGCTGCCTGGAAGGGGGAGGAAGCTGATCCAGGCTGATGGATGAGGGGAGTCCAAGTGGAGCAGGAAGGGGCTGGGGGGCAGGGCAACGGAGGAGATGATGCCCAGCAAAGCAGGAGCGCTGTGGGTGTGGGGGGAGTGCTGGAAAGGCCTCTTTTTCTATGGGACCCATCTGTGTGGCAGAGGGGCCAGCAATCCCACGGCACGGCTGTTCTGGACAATCCAGTCTCCTGGAGCAGTGAGTGATTCAGGGGGCCCTCCTTGGAGTCCCTGCAGTGCCCAATTTGCCCAGCAGGGGGCACCCTTGCACCCTCTGTGTGTGTCCCCCCCCCCCCCCCGCTCTCCTTCCCGCCAAACCTCATTTGTTCCCTTCCCTTTTCAGGGGCAGGCAGGGAGGGGGAGGGGCAGGCGGTCTTGCCTTGACGCTGCACCCCCCCTGGTTTTTTTCCATCCATTCCTCCTGGATTGGAAGAGAGGGAGGGGGAAGTGCATGGGGGGCTGACTCTTCTTTTCCTCCCCCTTTATGACTTGAGAGGAGGAGGCTTTTGCCATGTGGGCAACCTGCCAAACTGCCTTCTCCGTGGATCAAGATTGTCAGTCCCTCCCTTGTCCAGAGTCTCTTTGGGCTCGTAGTCGTCAAAAAGGGGCTCCCCCCCAAGGCCCTTTCTCCAGCCGGAAAATGCTGGGGTGGGGCGGGTAGATCCTGGGATCCGATGCATGCAAAGCTCCTCTGCTGAGTCACCACCTCCTTGCCCAGTGTGTACATGGGCGGGAGACTGTGGCTCCAGACTGCCTTCCCCAACTGGTGCCCTCCAGCTGTTTTGGACTGCAAATCCAGCCAGCCCCAGCCAGCGTGCTAGGCGGGCACCTGGTTGGCAAAGGCTGGCACTCTGATGTTACAGCAGCAACTCTGCACCAGAGGGGGAGGTCCCTTTCCCATTCATTGCTCCCTGGAAGCCCTTTTTCACTGGACATGTTGCCACAGAGATCCCTTCCCCCTGAGACCTGCACGGAATGCTTGGCCAGGTGGGCCCTCAGGGACTCTTTCATGACGGGGAATCTTCTCTGCCTTGTGCCCCCCACCTCTGCTACTTGCAAGTAGCTTTGTTTACATCTCCGCCACCTCCGGATCCCCTGTAGAGTCTCATTTGCGGGGGAGAGTTGGTGTAATGAATATCTTGCCTTTCAGGCAACCAATTTTTCCAAGGTAGCTCCCAACAGAAGATAAAACAATGATTAATATGGGATCCTCGCGCATTAAAACACCCCAAGGGTGACATGTAGGAAAGCAGCAGATTTTAGGGGGACTTGAACCCACCAGGGGCGGGGGTGGCCAGCTGGACCTGTGAGAGGGAAGGGCATGCCTCCTCCTTGGGTGGGGGGAGAGGCCCAGGTAGGCCTACGAGTTTTGCAGGCTGGAGGAAGGTCCTTGTGCAGAAGGTACTGCCTACTGTCTTCCCTGGGGGGTGTTTTTGCTCAGCCCCCTTACCTGCAGCATTGCCACCGCAGGCTCTGGTCCTACAGGGAGGTCGCACTCAGAGGCCCCTTTGGAGTGGGGGGTGAGGATGTGCCAGCTCTGTGTTCTGCTTCAGCCCACACCACAATGGGGGCGGGGGAAGCAGCTTCTGGTGACTCTGCCACATGCAAAGAGCCCAAAACAAATGGCTGCACGAGAGGGAGCTTGGTCAGGAGAGGAACCCAGGTGTCCGGGTCTCCATCTCCTCCTCCTTGTCCTCCAGCACTGTGGCAGGGTCTCTTCCCCTCCCCCCCACATCCTTCTAACCAGAGCAAGGGTGTAGAGTGAGAGGGTCTCCCTGATTGGCACCCCCTCCCTTCTGCCCCTAAACCAGAGTCCCCTCCCCCACATGCGGAAGGCAACTTGTAGGGCTGAGCTGACTGGCCATCCACCCCCACCCCGCATCCATTGCCCCAAATCCTCCAGGGGACCTGCCATGTTGTGGGGGTGGGGGAGGAGGAAGAGCAGCAGGGTGGGGGCTCCATCTGGAGCTTCCCCTGCCCCCCTAACAGACCCTGCAGGGGCCTTGGAGCCTCGCTGGCTGCCCCCCCTTGCTTCTGAATTTGGGGGCTTTGTCTTTTCTTCTTCCTTGCTCTCTTCCTTCCAGTGTTTATATTTCCTGTGCTCATGATGGGCTAGATGCTTGCACAGTTGCAAATCTGACCCCCTGTCTGCCCTGCTGCACAGAAGGGGCCTGATCCTATGACACCCACTGTGTGGCTTCCCTGGCGGCTGCTCTGTCACTCCCCCCCAGCAGTGCCTCTTTTCACATTTGAGTGCGGGAGATGGGGTGGGGTGCGTGTGGGGCCGGGAGAGGCCTGCCCCCCTCCCAAGTGCTGCAGCAGGGTGTTCAGGGGGCGGTCCCACTGGTGTCCCTCCGCCTTTTGTGGCTCTGCTTTTTTCCTTTCCCTTTTCTGGGCCCGTCTCGCTTTTGCTACACGGCTGACTCAGACAGGGAAGGAAGGCAGCCGGCCTGAGCACTCCTGCTCCTGTTGCTGCCGCCCTTTGCCTTATAAGGCCGGACAGAGACGCCGGCAGCGGCGGAGACTGTTTTGCAGAGTTCAGCTGAGCAGCCCCTCTGACCACTTCCCTTCCCTGCTGCTGCTGCAGGGGAGGCCAGCTTGCGACTTCCTGTTTTTGCTGGAGCTGCTGAGAGAGACAGAGCAAGAGAGAGGCCCACAGCCCCTAGGCAGGAGGTGGCCAAGCACAGCAGCACCCACTGCACACAGACGCACAGGCACCTCAGGGTCCCTGAAGGCGCAGCGGCAGTGGGGAGCCCCCCACCCCCAGGAAGCAGCTGCCTCCATGGGCCAGAGGCAGCTGCTTCTGTGGGGGGTGTGGGGCTGCTTCACAGGCAGAAATAGAATCCTCCCTCCACTTTAGAGGTGAGTAGGGCCCCCCCATCTCTGCCCCCACCTGGCCATTCGCACCATTTGCCCTCTCATGTAGACTGTGCTGGGTGTTTGTTGCTTCAGGATTGATTGATTGATTGATTATTTGGTTTATATTCCGCCCTTCCTCCCAGCAGGAGTCCAGGGCAGCATTTGTACAGTGCCTAGCACATTCAGGACGCTCTTGCCTGGATCAGGCCCCAGTCGGTGCCCAACCCAGTCCAACTGCAGCTAGCTAGCCAGAGGCCTCTGAGGAGTGATCCCCCAAACAGACTGTCATCTTCTCCTCTGCTGCAGCTAGTTGGGGTGGCAGGTGGGCAGAGAACACACAGTTATTGTTCGGCCTCATCTGCACTAGGCATTTAAAGGTAGATCATACCAAGCCGTGGCTCTCCACCCCCAAGAATCCTCAGAAGTATAGTTTCTTAAGCACACTGAGAGCTGTTAGGAGACTCCTGTCCCCCTCCCAGAGCTACAATTCCCAGAGTGGTTTTAACAGTCGTAGAATCGTTGGAAGGGGCCTTCAAGGCCATTCAGTCCAACCCACTGCTCAACACAGGAATCCAAATCAAAGCATTCCCGACAGATGGCTGTCCAGCTGCCTCTTGAAGGCCTCCTGTGTCGGAGAGCCCACTACCTCTCTAGGTCATTGGTTCCATTGTCGTATGGCTCTAACAGTTAGGAAGTTTTTCCTGATGTCTAGTCAAAATCTGGCTTCCTGCAGCTGGAGCCCATTATTCCGTGTCCTGCACTCTGGGACGATCGAGAAGAGATCCGGGCCCTCCTCTGTGTGACAACCTTTCATGTGCTTGAAGAGTGCTATCCTATCTCCCCTCAGTCTTCTCTTCTCCAGGCTAAACATGCCCAGTTCTTTCAGTCTCTCCTCACAGGGCTTTGTTTCCAGTCCCCTGATCATCAGTCCCTGTTCCCAGGGAATGCTGGGAATTGTAGCTCTGTGAAGGGAATAGGTGTCTCCTAACAATTCTCAGCACCCTTAACAAACTTTTTTTTGGGGGGGGGGAGCCATGACTGTTGAAAGTGGGATAATACTGCTTTCAATGTGTTCTGCAGAGGGGACCTTTACTTAGTTATGGGAGGACACAGACATGCACTCTTGTGCCTTACTTAACACTTGACTCTGCTTTGCACTGAGAGTAGTCCTCGCAACAACCCTGTGAGGTAGGAGACTTTGTGATATTCCTGCTGTGCAAAAGGAGAGGGGAGGTTGCATCTTGCACATCTACAACTAAACAGGGGGTTCCTACCCACACCAAACAGGTTCGTAAAGTGGGTGCCAGGGCTGGGAGGAAATTCTCCCTGAAAGTCACTGCCTCCCGCTTTCTGTGCCTTTGCAGTGCAAAAGGCCAGGCAGCTGAATGTGTAAACGGTCTGCAGGGCAAAGCAGCTTGTGTGGTGGTGGTGGCACGTGTCAAGGGGCAAAGGGATTTCTGTGCAAAGTTTCACATGTATGAGTTTCCACCCAAGACACATGTATGTGTGAACTCCCCCTTAAAGAGTTGGGAGCTGGTGGTTGGCGAGGAGGGGTTTTTGGGTGGGGAGACCTGATACCTCTCCCTGTCTTCTGTCTGTAGGGGATGAGTATGACGTTTGCGCCATCTGCCTGGAGGAGTATGAAGATGGGGAGCGGCTGCGCATCCTCCCCTGCTCTCATGGTAAGGGGGCAACCCGGAAGCACTGGGACCCTAACGTGGACCCTTCCCCAAGGCTCTCTTGCCAGGGCGCTAGACAGTAGCTCTTGGCTTCCCAGCATCCTTTGCAAAATTGCAAGGGGCTTATGTGCTGAGCAAAGTCCACTCGGGGTGGGTGGGGAAGGATTGCTGAGGCTCGCCCTGCTAAGGGGTCCTGTTGCCCCCTGCCCTTCTGTGGGCAGGCAGAGAATGGAGGCAAGCAGTGAGATTTTGGAGGGTGTACATGGGTCCTGGCGCACCTGGGTAGATCCAGGCATTGGGTGGGGGCAGCTGTCTCCTATCTGCTCTGAGGGTCAGCGTCCCCAGCCTCAGTTCTCCCCAGCTATGAAATGGGATTGATAGTAAGCTCCCTGTCCAGGGGAGTTGTGACGGCAAATCCAGCAAGGATCAAGCCTGTTTGTGAGCCAGAGCAGTGCTTGAGCGGCCCCTCTCTCTCTCTCTCTCTCTGGCCACGGTCCTTCTGCTTAGCTTACCACTGCAAGTGTGTGGACCCGTGGCTGACCCAGACGAAGAAGACGTGCCCAGTCTGCAAGCAGCGCGTGCTGAACTCGCCGGAGGATTCGGACTCTGATGGGGAGGGAGGGACCACTGGCCACTCTGTCCCTCCCCGGGATGAAGAGGAAGGCGGGGAGGAGCAGGAGGAGGAGAGTGACTCTGAGCGCACCCCCTTGCTGCGGTCCTCGCCCACGGTGGCACTGGGGCCCCCCTCCTTTGGCAGCATGGCGCACTCCCCCCCTTCCAGCCCTCCAGGCCTGTTGGAGGAAGGGGGCAGTCAGGGCCTAGATCTTCCACGGAGCCCCCTGATAGTCTAGCCCCCTCCTCTCCACCCTCCCTCGCCCCCGCCATGTACTGCGCACTGGCTGGGGGGGGGCAGTCAGTACTGGCACATGCATTCCTCCCTCCCTCCGAAAAGGGGGGAGGGGAGGGGAAGGATCCTCTGCTTTGACCACTTCGAGCTTCCACTGTATTTTTTAACTATTCAGGGCAGAGAGCGGAGGTGGGGTAGAGTTTAGGGTGTGGGGGGGACACAGGTTGAGGAGGGGAAAGAGATGAAGGGCAGTTGGATCTCTGTCCTGCTGGTGGTGCCAAGGCCCCCTTGGGGTGTGGGGCGAGGGAGACGGCAGAGGCTGCAGAATCCACCACCCCACCCCCTTGCAAGGAGGAGCGTCCTTGATGCAAGGCAGATGTCCACATGGGCAGCAGTCTCCATGCTGCCTGCATTCCTCTGGCCCGGCTGCTCCTGCTAGTCCTGGGGGAGGGGGCCAGCATCCTTTCTGCCTCCCCCCCCCCCAGCAGCGCCTTCCTTCCTTGGGGCAGGGAGAGAGTAGAGCCCACCTGGGGGGAGGGGAGTTGTACATGGGTAAAATAGTGTTTGTTTGTCAAATGCTAGCATGAGGGACTTGTAGGTTAAGGTGGGTGTCCTGGCGATGCGGGGGTGTATACTTTGGGAGGGGGGAAGCTTAAAAATGGTTGCAGGGGGGTGGCATGGACCGTTTCCAAAAGTAGGACAAATCTTGTGTTATCTGTCCCCCCTCCCAACTGTTCCTGGGGGGAATCATTTGATTGCAACTCATGGCTCTTAAAAGCTGTTGAAAGCATTGCAGGGTAGAGCCCCCCCCCCCCCCCGGCAGTTTTGCACTTTTCTGCCAGTCGTGTGCCAAGGAGGGGGTGGGGCCCTTCTTATTTCTCTTGGCCCCTCCACCTTCCCCCCGGACCTGTGGCTACCTCCTTGCCATTCCAGCAGTCACCGCTGAACTTTTTCCTGGAATGTTTTTCACACTAACTTTGATTTCCAGAAAAGATGCAACACACTGCATTGCCCTATAACATGGGGCAGCGTCTGGGTGGGTGGGGTGGGGTGAATCCTTCCTTTTAACCTCTCCCCCTGCCTAATTCTCAACGCTCCACTCCTTGCCCTGCTGGGCAGGATTTTGAACCCCATTTTTTTAAATTTAGGAACTAACCGGTGACACTAGGCTGCTTTAAGTGGGGGTTGGGGGGAAGGGAGCATCGGAGCAGAGGGGGTCTGCTGGGTGTGGGAGTCCCCCATGGAGTCAAGGCTGTCCTCCTGCCATCTGCCAGAGTTGCTGCTGCTGCATAGCCTTCTACTGAGCGCCTTGAAGAATTTTTACTGTAAATTACTTTTATTTTTAACTGTACAGTTTTATTGTAAAGGAATAAAAGTTAGACGGGAAGGGGGTTGAGACTTTGGGGTCTGTTCTCCCTCACAAAGGGCTTACACATGCCTGGGGAATCAAAATGTGGAAGTCTGAAGCCGATTAAGTGGGGGCCACCGCAGCCCTTTAGGGCAAGCCCATTGAATTAAAGGGAGATGATTGAAAATAAAGTACTGGCTGATGCTTTTTTTCTCTCCCCAGAAAAAAAAATTGGGAGGTTGCCTGTGAATAGGTAGGGGGAAGAGAAATGATCTCTGCCGCTTCCCCTCCCTTTCCAGCCAGGGCCCATCAAAGACGGCCAGGGTGAGCTCTTCACTAGTTCACACACAGTAGAGCGTGGGCCCTGGACGCTTGTGGAGGGTATGTTCTGCATCCACTTGTGGAAGGCGCTATGTCTCCGATTGCCGTTCCTGGGCAAGAGAGGAGTGCTGCCTTTGCACTCATGTGACCCACATGCAGGTTTCCCTTTGGGGCATCCGGCTGGCCACTGCAAGGACAGGATATGCTGGCCTGATCCAGTTGTTGCTGCTGCTGCGCGCTCTGATGGCAGCGGTGCTCTGAAATAGCCTTCACCACCTCCCATCAGCCCCAGGCAGGCTGTATGTGTGTCTGGAAGGCAGCAGGTTGGGGAAGGCCTGCTCTAAAATGCCCTAGGAGTTCCTGAGTGGTATGGAAACCCCCTCCAGGGTTCCAGAAGAATGCTGGCTCGGTGCTCTATACAGCGGCATCCTTCCACCAACTACAGCTCCCACCAGCCACAGCCAGCTTAGGCAGCAGTGAAGGAGGGAGTTTTACTCCAACATCCCCAAGGGAGCTGCAGTTGAAGGAGCTGCTCTCTAGCACAAGCTCAGCCCCTCTCTCGGGGGAAACGCACCCCCCTGCTCACCCCGAGCCAGTAGACAACCTTAAAATCTTCTCACCAGCTACAAGGTGGCTTCCAAGGACGGCTTAAAAGTGGCTCTCCCTACCAGCCCAGCAGGCCTCAAGGCCTGCAGCCAGCATTGCCTGGCAACCACTCCTCAATAATCCACCACCACCTGAGTTACAGCCTTGTGTTTACAGGGCGGTTAGGCCCAACCCACCCCGTCATGTTGGACTTTGCACCCCAGGTTCAAGCAGGCAAGGCTCTTCCCAAACAACTGGAGCCCTGCCAGCGAGCATTGTATCGTCTGCAGGACCGCTGTGGGGTCAGGGTCAATACACACCATAGCTTCTATTTATTATTTGAATTATATCCTGCCCTTCCACCAGGAGCCCAGGGCAGCAAACTCTGCCCCCCCCCCCCAGACCAACTTCAATCTGCAGCCTTCCAGGTCTTGCTCTAACCCAGTCCCATCCGCCTCGGGAGCATGGCCAGTGGTCACCGAGAATGATGAGAATTATAGCCCAGCAACACCTGGGTGCTTTACTCCAAAATGAATTAAAGTCCCAACCTTTGCTGTGGCAAACATTAAGCAACCTGAACCTAACAGAGCTGGCTGCTCCACAACAGCCTTCACCAACTGGTGCCCTCCAGAGATTTTGGACAACTCCCATCAGCCCCGGCCTGCTCGACTTGCGACCACATTCTGTCTCCAAACCCTTTTCTGCAACAGCCCAGAAACTCCGTTTTGAGGACAGCCCTCCTCTCCACCAGATCAGCAACTTTATCTTGTGTGTATTTTTCTCTTTGCTGGCACCACCCAGAGATGAAACATTTAAACTGACCTGCTATTGCACACACAAAAGCTTAAAGGGACAATCGCCCCTCTGCTGGGAGGCACCCATTGTTCAGAGGAACAAGCCAGCCTCTGTCCTGGGCCTTTTACTTAACAATTGTTTTCCACATGCAAGACGGGGAAAGGGTGAGGGCAGTTTGCATCCATGCAGGAACATTGTTGTACCTACCTACTTAATGTAGGTAGATACATCCAGGCCTCCGCGCCCCTTGTGCTTGTCCACTGGAGTAGGGAACCTGTAACTGGGGCTCAGACGTAGGAAGGGGACAGAGTGGGTCAGCTGCAAGGGGAAGAGCTGTCGCTCAAGTCAATGCACATACAAGGCCCCAGGTTCAATCCCACACATACACCCAGCATCTCCAGGTGGGGCTGGGAGACCTTGGTCTGACTTCACTTAAGGCAGCTTGCTGGCCAAATTACTGCGGCATGGGGGAAGCACTGGCCAAGCCAGACCCTGCAGGTGGGCTCCCAGCTATACTAGCTAGTTTATCAGGACACTAACCCGAAAGAACTCTGGTGCCCTCCCCTGGGTAAAATATCCCTGAGCAACTCTTAACTGTCCCCACAACGACAAAACGCTTCAGAATTCAAATTCTTTTATTTTTTTTTCTTGTTCCAATATAGTTTTCTTAACCAAAAAAAACTACACCTTGTAACAACCAGAAAATTTGGCAGCGATAAGGATTTGTGATAGAAAAAATGGCAAAAAGAGAAAATGGAGTGGGTGAGGAGGGGGCGTGTAGAGGGAGGGATTAGAAAAAAATGATAGAAACCAGGGAGGAAGAGGGCTGGAATCTGTGGCGATCCGGCGCCAGGGCTGGTCCCACGATGGCAATGCCGGGGGGCCCGGGCGGTCGCAGCCACTTGGACATCCTTACACCGTTCCATCAGTAGTACCGCAGCGGGACAAAGCAGGCGCATCAATACTGCGACCGCCGCAAGTGGTTGGCCATCTCGTAGCACTTCTTGTTCACGCATCCGCCGTGGACCCCTTCCTTGCCCATCACAAGGACTATCGCTGCACAAGGAGAAGGAAAGGCAGATGGAGCCAGCTCAGTGGCGCAAGAAGCAAGGGGGCAGCAACCCCCCAACCCCGTTATGGATGCCCCATGCAAGGGTATTGTCAAAGGTTTTACTGGGCAGCAAAGCGGCTTTGCTCAGTCCTCCGGAGCCACTAGTGGCCAGCCGGGTGGTGGCATGGAGGGCGCTCCTGAACCACCTTTAGGATGAAGTGCCCACCCACCCCCAGGCCAAAGCAAGGGGAGAGCTGCGGGCTGTTGAAGGAACACGCTGCAGAGGGAAATTCTGAGGAAACGTGCCCTGCCCTGCCCTGATCAAGTGCAACTAAGTGCCGGGGCCCTGGGGCTGCCCATGGCTAGATGTGCACCCCAGTCCTAGCCCCGGGCCCACAGGGGCAGGAGGGAAGTCGAAGCAAGCCCTCCCAGTCAAGCCCCACAGCTCCAGGCCCCTCTTGGGGCTCAGGAGGGGGGCCACTGGCCACTCGGTGCGTGGGGGGGAAGGCTCCTGTCCTGAGTGCCCCCCTCCCCAAGCCCACCTGCTGGTCACTCCCTCCAGGCAAAGGACTGGCTCCCATTCAGCCAGATTTATGGCCCTCTCCATCTGCTCCCACATGCCCAAGGACAGAGGCAGCCTTCTCTTCCAAGTGGGGGCCGGATTAGGCCACAGCTGTTTCCTCCCCCTTCACAAGGAGCCCAACAAGAGGATTCCTGGCTGGTCACAGCTGTCGGGGGGAAAGAATGCAGCCCCACCCCCAGCGGAAGAGAGACAGACAGCTGCAAGGAATCTGGATGGGGAGGGGAGCTGCCCAGCCCCCCCACCTGTCCCACAACTCACTCTTGTTGGTCATGGCAGCTGTGATGTTGAAGGTGGGGGCCCCCCCGGTGCTCTTCGTCCGCAGGTCCATGGTGCACTCTCCATCCGTGTGCAGGCTGTCCCGGATGACAGAGCACTTCTGGCCCCCCAGCGTCAGGCCGTTCACAAACAGGTTGCTCCTGTCCTTCCCCACCAGAATGTTCACCTCTGCCGGCTGCAAGGAGGGAAGGGGGCAGGTGAGGATCAATGCCCCCTGAAGCCACCTCAAAGCCCCAGGGCAGGCTCCCCTCCCCCACAAAACCAAAGGGCAACTAGGCTCATCTGCTCACCCTGAGAATGGAGAAACTCAAAGCGCCGTCCCAAGGCGGGGCCCAGAGATCCTGGGGGAAGGGGCCACAGGACTTCTTTAGCAGCTGGCCAGCAAAGTCATGGGGGAGGGGGACCCAGCCTTTGCACCCAAAGATGCCCCCCACCCTCACATGCTCCTGCAGGAGCGGGCAACTCCTTTAGGGTCAAGCACTGGGGGGGGGGGAAGAAGAGTAATACATGTATTACCCTACTCAGCCACTCCCCCCCATTTTTGCCACGCAGCTGGAATAGAGCACCTGCTCCCCCCCAGCCACGCAAGCCAGCCTCTATTTCCAGCCATTCATTCAGCAAAGGGAAAGATGACAGCTTCCTCCCGCCTGCTCCACACTATGAAGCCCCGTTGGGAAGCCAGAGGAGGAAAGTGGGGGGCAGTCACTCCCCCCAAAGCTATGCCTACATGCCATATATGGGACTGGACCCTATGGACTCTGTAAGAGCCCACTGTGAGAGATGTAGGGCTCATGCCCCAAGTAGGACTGAAACCAAAAATCCACACTGCAAGCTCACTGGAGGGTTCTTGCCACCCTAGGAGAAGGGCACTCGGTGCACCCAGCACACCCCAACTCCCACTGCGACTTTGAGAAGGGGAGACACTGATCAAAAGAATGCTTCTTTAACACAAAATTATTTCACCCTGTGCCAGCTTGCATCTACCTCCTGCAACCTGCGCTGGCTGCATCCGATGGGAGTTACAGTCCATATCAGCTGCAGAGGGCCCCAGGTTGGGGAAGAGTTCATTACGTGATTGCATGCCACATTTCAGAGGTAGGGCTCTCTATTGCCAAATTAAAGCGCCTACCTTCTCCCCCTTCCACCCCCAAAATTCACTGATGTGGGGAGACATCCAGATTGCCTGCTCAGCCAGCACCAGTGGAGCTTCCCCCTAAAGTAACTTTGGTTGGGGGCCAGGGGCTCCAGAGCCATGTCCCCTATTTGAGGGCAACTGAAGGTGCAATGCGGGGGGGGGGGAGTCTTCAACTTCCCAGTAGCAACCAATAGCAGCTCTGGAGAGCAGAAGCTTGAGGAAGGCTGTCCTAACGGGACTCTGCGCCCTGCCCAACCCACAGCATCCCCAACTGCCCTCAAACAGAGCAGGACTCTGGAGCAGCCTGATGACAGCTCTTGCGCAGAGTGCCTTGCAAGCCTACAGCTTCCGCAGCATCTACCCCAGGCCCTCACTCCTTCCCTACCTCCCTCACCCTCCAATTCCCCAAGAGGAGCTTGGTTTGGGCACAGGCAGCGGGCATTTCCTGATGACGGCCCAGAAGCGCTTGGCTGGCACCAACCCCCGTTACCAGGCTGCACATTAACTGAAGACACAAAACTTTCTGAGTGAAGGAGAGAAAGGAAATGCCCGCGGGAGACTTCTTTCCCAGCTCCCTTTGCTGCTGCTGCCACCGCCCACTAAGCCTCACTCCCCTTCTAGATGCAGAGAAGGGCAGGAGAAGCCTTTACTTCCAGCCTAGCCAGGCACAAGGCCTCCTTCCTTTCAACACCTCCTAGCAAACTCGGGGCCCCTCCCAGCTTGGCACCCAGAGTCAGAGACCTCTGGAAGCAACCATCAGCTAGCTCCACTGGGCCTTTCAGCCCGACCAGGATCTGGCAGGGATGGGCTCCGCTTAAGGTCCCTGCCCCACAGGATCAGTCCTTCCTCTCCTGCCCCCAGAGGTGCCCCACAGACAGGATGCCCTTGGCTGGGGGGCTGGGGTGAGGCTACTGATCCTGGCCATCTCTGCAAGTGCTGCTTCCTCACCACCCCGGGGAACCCGCCAGAGAGCTCCATCTCACCTCTTCCCCCCAAAAAAGCAGAGAGCAGGTTGCATAACTTGGAGAAACCTGAGAAGCTGTTCCTCCCTCACCTTCCCAAAAATGCACATTTTGCACTTCTGCTTGGATGAGGAATTAGATGGTAGATGAGCAGATCTTCTTGGGGAAGGGCCCACCTTCCCTTCCCCCATGGAGTGATTCTGGGGCTCCAGGATTACTGCAGACACCCCAAAGGCCCCAGATCCCTCCATCTGCCACCCCAAAGGGGATTTTTAAAGGCCTTTGATCCTCCAAAAAAAAGAGAAAGGAAACTCGATCCTTTCAAGTGGGTGGAGAGCGGGGGGGGGGGGAGGAGTGGGGCCACCACATGGCAACAGTATCTGGCACAGCAGATCAAAGAGGCATCATTCAAGATCTCCTCGGTTTGGGGAAAGGATCCTTTTGTGATTCCTTGGCGAGGATCTGGAAAGCCTGAACAAGGAACCAATCTGAAAATTGCAGGGGTGGGAAGCGGGAAACAACTCAACTTCCATTGGCCCAAAGTTCTGAAATGGGGGCAAGACCCCTCCCCACTTCCCTCCCCTCCTCCAAAGGAGAAAGGGGGGCTTTAACACACCCACACCAAACTGCGCTTTGCCCCCGATTCCCGCAGGAGGCCCAAAGGCTGCCTTGCCCAGAGATTAGCCACAGCCCAGAGGAATCCAGGTCTGGAGACGTGGCACGGGGGGGGGGGGAGTGAGGCCGAGCGCTCCTTCTCCGAACCCACAAGATCAGCCTCACCGCCGCCACGGAAAAAGCTGGGGAGGGGAGGCGGCTCAGCGCGTGTGCGTCCCCCCTCAGTCAACTCTCACAGCCGCCGCCGGAAGCGGCAGAAAGTTTCTAGAACTTTGCAACTTCTTTTCCGCCAAGGGCTTTGCGCAAGGCAGGAATTGGGGGGGCGGAGAGGGTTGATTCTGTTGCCAAGCGCTCAGGGCCTTGTTCCTCGAGGAGGAGGAGGAGGGCCGAGGACCTGCCGCCCGTGCACGGCAAGCCCCACCTGCATCCTGTTTTGCAAAAAAGTGCCTTTTGCCCACATCCTGGAAGGCCGGCCCCAAATGCGGGTGGGGGGGGACATGCCCTCCCCATGCAAAACCCCAGGGGAGTGGAGAACCGTTAAGAGAAAGGGAGCCCCTCTTTGTGACAGATCTTAACGGGCGGGGGTGGGGCGCTGAATGCTTTTCACCAGGGCGCTCCCGTGCCAAAGATGGATGCCAGTAGGCCAGCCCCTCTGGGGTGGGGCAGGCCAGCAAAAGTTAGCCCCGGCTGGACCCCTTACACAATCCTGGGTCCCCGCCGGGGGCAGCCCGGCCGGCACTTCAGGCGACCCTTCCCCTTCCGGAAGGAGGAGGTGCTGCGCTCAGCCAGGAGAGCCTGCCCCGCAAGAGCCGGGGGGGGGGCTGCTCCACCAGGATGAGCCCCGACGACACCCGGGACACAGCGCCCGACCCACCCTGCGCTAAGGCGTGGCTGGGCTCCTCTAAGGGCGAACTTCATCGCCAGATACGTCAGGGGGGAGTTGGCCACGCCCCAGCCGGAGTTTGGCTGGCCAGCCCAAGGCGAGCGAGGCCGAAGCGGGCCCACAGAACTGGGGATCAGCGAGCTCCCTAAACGAGAAGGGAGTCCGGCGCCCCAGGACGGGGGGGGCTCCCGCCCCCGAGTCCGGACTCCAGAAAGGCTCCCCTCCCCCCGTTCCCCCTCCCTCTCTCCCTTCCTCCTCCCAGTGGCTTTTGAGTCATTTCCTCTGGCTGGCGGGGGTGGGGCGGGGGAGGCAAAAGCAACCGCAGCCCGGGAAGGCGCCCGCCCTCTGCGCACCCCAAAGCCAGGCAGGACGGGGGGTCCGGGGGGCACAGCTCCCCTCCCCCCGGGCCCGACGTTGCAAGAGGAAGTGCCGGAGCCGCTTTGCACAAAGGCGGGGGGAGGGGCCCCTCCCTTGCGGCCGCGGCTGACTGCCTGGCGGGGGAGTCGCCCAGGTAGCGCCTCGTTGCAGGAGGAGGAAGCGGCTTTGTCGGGAGCCTCTCTGCCCCCCCACTTCCTGCAGCCGCGCCGCGCCGCGCTCGGCAAACTTCGCACGGCAGGAAGCCGCCGCCGCCGCCCGGCCCGCAAAAAGGAGAAGAGGCGACCCGCAGCGCGCCTTCCTGCCTGCCTGTCCAACCGTGCAACGGGGGCCTTTGCTCCCCGAGCCCCCCCCCGCGTGCAATCCCGCCGCAACCTGGCAGGGAGCCCCCCGGGGTGGGGGAGGGGTGCAGCTGCCCGCGCCCGCCTCGTGCCCGGGTGAAGATCGGGGCTCACCGTGATGTTGACGAAGGTCTTGCCCGGGGCGGCGGCCCAGACGGAGGGCGCGTCCTTGTAGCCCACGATGGCCGCGTCCTGGCAGGTCTCGTCCGCCATCAGGTTGTCGATGTAGCAGTTCCAGCCGCTCATGGCCGCGGAGGAGGAGGACCCGGAAGGGAGGAGGGAGGAAGGCCGCTACTGCCGCCGGGGCCGCTGCGTCTGCTCCGGGAGGAGGAGGAAGCACGCCGCTGCTGCCTGCCTGGGCCTGGCCTGGCTTTGCTCCGCCAGCGGCGCAGAGGCGTAACCCGAGGGGGCGAACGGGGCGGCTTCTCGTGGGGACCCCCGAAAAAGAGGGTGCCAAAGAGGCGGCGGCGGCAGGAGAGCGCTGGAGCCGGATCTGAACGTGGTGCTTGCGGCGCCGCGAGCAACTCGGGCTGCGCCGAAGGAGCAAGAGGAGGAGAAGGCGGCGAGGGCGCCGGGCGCGGAGGAAGGGAACCGGGGGGGCGGGGCGGGGCGGGGCTGGAGGGGAGGGGCCGCGCGCGCGCGCGCCCGCCCCTCCCCGATTCATTTTTCTCATGCCCGGCTAGGGGGCGCGCGCGCCAAGGGAGAATTGGCGCGCGCGCGCGGATGGGGGGGGTGTCGCCTCTTTCTCCGGTTGCAGTTTGGGACTTTTCAGTGCGAAGGGAGGCGAGAACGGAGCTGCTGGAAGCTCTGAGCGCCCCCATCCGCAGCAGGAGGGCCCACTTTCGCCCTTTACATCGCCCCCCTCTCCTTTCTAACCCCCACGCGAGGAGCCGGGCGCCCTGGCTTCCCCCCGGCGCGCAAAGCCCTCTCCTGCCCCATTGTGCAGCCCCCTCCCCGCACGACTCTTGGGCCTACTGCCCTCCGTTCCGCCCCCCCGCCCATCCGAAGGAGAAGGCGGCTGTGCCTGGGGCTCCCTCCACGACCCAGCCCGCCTCAGCTCTGGGAACTGCTGGGAGTTCGCTCCCCTGCCCACACCCAGCCGTGAACGGCGCGTTCAAAGGGAATACGGGATGGGCCATGCTCAGGGGGACCTCTGCCCATGCTCAGAAGCCCCCGCTTCACGTGCTCCTCGAGTGGGTGGCGGGGAGCGCCGTGATTCCGAGCCGGCCGCCTCGCCGGTCACCTGCGGGGGTCCCCTCCCGTCCGCGTTTGCCCCCTTGGTGTGAAAGTGTCCCCCCCTGGGCCCGGCCGCCCCCATGCGCCCACCTTCTCCCCGTTCCTTCCTTGCCCCGGGGAGATCAAAGAGGGGCCTTTTCGGTGGGGCTGCGGAAGTTGACTCTGCCTGCCTTTTTTTGCAAAAACGGAACAAACTGCCCAGCGTCCTCTTGCAGCGCTTGGGCCGGGGGAAGGGAGCGGCCTCGGCTGGAAGCAGGAAAGAGGAGCGTTGCCCCAAAACCTCGGGGCGGATCGGGCGGAGAGAGGGGCCCGGGTGCCGGCATCCCAGGCGCTTCCCCGGAGACCAGAGTGCTGCCTCCCAGGGCACCCCCCAACCGCAGAAGGCGGAAGGGGAAATCAGAGGGGAGCCCCCCCCAAGAGGGGGCCACCCTGCCCCTACCACCCCCCTGGACAGAGGCTGTGCCATTCGTGTGACAAATCTTTTTGGGAATTCACACGTGCTCTTTGCCTTGCCCTCCAGGGTGTTAAGACCATGGCTGCTGGTTCCTTCTTCCTTTTACCTTTTTAAAAATGCCTTTGGTTCAGTAAAGCAGGCTTTGCCAACCTGGAAAATGGAAATAGACTGCCTTCAAGTCGATTCCGACTTATGGCAACCCTACGAAAGTGCGGAATTCAGAGGGGGTTTACCATTGCCTCCCTCTGAGGCTGAGAGGCAGTGACTGGCCCAAGGTCACCCAGGGAGCTTCATGGCCGTGTGGGGATTCGAACCCTGGTCTCCCAGGTCCTAGTCCAACGCTCTAACCACTACACCACAATGCCAACCTGGTGCCCTCCAAATATTTGGGGACAATATACATATATGGGATATCATACTTTGGACACATCATGAGAAGACCTGATTCACTAGAAAAGACAATCATGCTGGGAAAAACAGAAGGGAGTAGAAAAAGAGGAAGGCCAAACGAGATAATAATAATAAAATTTTATTTATGAGTCGCCTATCTGGCCGAATTAACGGCCACTCTAGGCGACGTACATTTACATAATAAAATACAATAAAAACCAATGAAAACCAAAACAGTAATTAATGTACCAATATTAAAAGCAACCTACCCCAGAGATCCCGTAGGCCTGCCTGAACAGCCAGGTCTTCAAGGCCCGGCGGAAACCTATCAAGGAAGGGGCATGGCGGAGGTCAAAAGGAAGGGAGTTCCAGAGGGTGGGGGCCACAATCGAAAATGCCCGCTCTCTGGTCCGCACCAGCCTCGCTATCTTAACTGGGTTGATTCCATCAAGGAAGCCACAGCCCTGAACTTACAAGATCTGAACAGGGTGGTTCATGACAGATGCTCTTGGAGGTCACTGATTCAGAGGGTCACCATACGTTGAAATCAACTTGAAGTCATAATTGAGTTCAAGGTACATAACAACAACAATGTATATGGGTCTCTGTTTTACAGGAAGACCTTAATGAGACCCCAAGGCCTTTCGTCTGCTGGCCTGAGTCTGTGTGTTTGTGTGAGTAGGTTATCAGTGTATATATTTACATGGAATTGCTGATGTGCCCAGTTTGCCCTAGTCCAAGGCCCCGCATAATCTTGTGATGTGGGAGATGTTCGGGGTGTGTGCTGACTCCCCTCACTTAACCCGGGGGAGAACACCTTCCCCCCTGTGGGCCCAACGACTGTAATCACTGGGATGGAGTAAAAGCATCCCCTGTTTTGCTGCCCATGGTGGCCATTTTGTGCTGGCACCCACAGCATTTTTCATCTAGACATGAGTACTCGCATCTCATTTTTACCCCATCCCCCCAAAAAAAGCACTGAGTGGGCCAGATGAAAAAGTGGCCAACCCTCCACAGCCTGGATGAGGCCCTTATGGGGTAAGACTTGTCCCATGCCTGCCTTAGCCTGATCCAGCCATAGCAAGTGGTGAGCCACATGCACACATGGCCACAGTCAGGAAGAGCCAACTTTTTCCATTGGTCAAAGACGGTGGTTTGTTGTATAAAACGTGTCTTGTTACAACATTAATAAAAACATACACCGCAAGACTTCAGCAAAAGTGTGCAACTTACATTGTGCAACATCCTCAGTCTCCGTCTCTCTGTCCATCATGCAGAAACCTGCAGAGTGGATTCTCTCCAGCAAGGAGGCCTGTTGCATCTCCCAGACATTCACAACACAGTCCTGTACATAAGTAGGTCCCATTTAGTTCATCAGAGGACTGGAGCGCAGATTATTTACTTACCTATTTGTATGCTGGCTTTCTGCTGAGGTAGGTATTCAAGGCAGTTTTCAAAGAAGTTAAAAACAGCACAAAGACATATACAAACTAAATGTGAAGCCTGACCCCACTAAAACCAGTATGAAAAACTAGAGAAACGTTAGACTAAAAGCAACAGGTTTTTTTTAAAAAAAACAAATGCAGCAGCAACACTTTCCCTCATTAAGATGCAATTTTGAACAAGTTCATCAAGATAAGGCTGTCTTTGCTGCCTGTCTAAAAGGAGGCAGTGCAGGCCCGGCAAGCCTCTCAGAGGCTGTTCAAAATCCAGCCACCACAGATGAAAAACATCATCTCCCTGGGTAGTCACCTGCTGTTCCTCTGACAGCAGAGCAACCCTTTGCCCCAAAGTGGAGCAGAGTTTGGGGGCTGGACTGCAAGGGGTGATTCTTGAGACATTCTGGCTCCAGGCCACTTAGGGTCTTAAAGGTCAAAACCAGCACCTTGCTTTAATATTTATTTATTATTTATTTAATTTAATTTATATACCGCCCTAAGCCTGAAGGCTCTTTGGGCGGTGTACAAAAGATAAAACAAGCACAGTGTATAAATACAATAAATACAATAAATCAAGAAACAAAAACAAACAAACAATAAAAGAACCAAACAACGTCCAAAATACAAAATAATAGTGAAATACTGTTAAAATACACTTTAAAATGCCTGGGAGTATAAAAAGGTTTTCACCCAAAGCAAATGCATAACCAGGAAACTGGGCAGACCAGCTGGGGGGAGTAATATTCTTCAATTTAACCCTCCCCACCCTCTATGGATTGGGATGAAAACTGGGTTTTCTTCCTTATTCCTGAACTGATCAGCTGTGGAGAAGGGTGAGGGGGTGGGAAGGGGTGGGTTAAAACTCAGTATGTTGCCATTGGATGAAACTCAGGGAGGGGCATAGCTTGCCAGAGGGAGATGTGGGGTGGGGGTTACATGAAGAGTCCTGGTAAGCCAGCTTAGACCCATCCTTGGGCTCAGGGTCCCACATGCCTGAGGCTGAGGATTGGTGTGACATGATCTGAATCCACAGGCAGACCCAAATGGCATGCAGCATGTTACAGCGATCCAGAGCAGAGGGATCAAGCTCAGGCTGGGCCAGGTCTGGGTTCTCCAGAAAAATACTGTGATTTATGTATAGGACAAAGCTGGTAGAGAGCATGCCTGGCCACTGCCGCACTCTGGGCGTGCAAATGCAGGTCCGGGTCAGCCAGGAGTTCTCCCAGCCTGTGGCCCTGCTGCTGTTTCAGAGGGAGAGCAGCCCCACACACAACAGGCCAGAGGCATTTTCTCCCACCACAAAAGGCAGCTTTTGGTCCGGAAGCTGCAGCTGGTGCAAAAGGCGGCTGCGAGACTGCTCACTGGGGCAGGGTATCACCAACATGTCACCCCACTGCTGAAAGAATTGCACTGGCTGCCCATTTGCTACTGGGCCAAGTTCAAAGTTTTAGTCTTGGTGTACAAAGCCCTGTACAGCTTGGGACCAGGATACCTGAAAGACCGTCTTACCCCTTATATACCCAGTTGATCACTGCGCTCTCCAGGTGAGGGCCTCCTGCAGATGCCATCTTATCAGGAGGTCGGTTCTGCACGATATAGGAAATGGACCTTTAGTGTGGCGGCACCTACCCTGTGGAATTCCCTCCCCTTGGGTATTAGGCAGGTGCCATCTCTGTTGTATTTTTGGTGCCCACTGAAGACCTTCCTCTTTCAACAAGCCTTTTACGTTGAGACCTTATCCCAGTCTGCGTCTGTGTTGGAATTGCTTTTTAATATGTTTTTAACCCTTTTTTAAAAAATAAAGTAAAATATGTTTTTAACCTTTTTTTAAAAGATGTCATGAAAGCTTTTAAAAAATGTTTTTAAAGATGTTTTGTTCTAATGTTTTTTAAAGTCTGTTTTTATGATGTTGTAAAGTGTTTTATATAGTGACTATTACGTAGGGACAAAGAGAACTATTACAATAGTTATTGTATAGAAATAGAAGAGGACAACAAAAAGGGTAGAACAAGAGCCCTATTCCAAAAGATTAGAGAAATGAAAGGGAAATTTAAACCACAAGTAGGGATGTTGAATAATCAACAGGGGAACACACTGACTGACCGAGATGAAATAAAAGGAAGATGGAAGCAATACACTGCAGAACTAAAGAGAAGCATGTATGCCCAGGTACTACCAAGTGTTTTTTTTCCCCGCACAGCTGTTTTCATGTGTTTAATTTGTTGTTTTAGTATATTGTTTAATTGCTTTAATTGTTCTTATTGATCGTTTGATGCCTGAGAGTACCTTCCTGAAGGACCCGGGCGCAACAGCACTCTCCCCTCCTGAGGCTGCCAGGAGCTGGTATGCAGAAGCATGCTGCCGCTGACCGTGGGGCCAAAGCACAGCCGTCCTGGACAATGTGTGGGCACCTCCCATGCCTCAGTGTCATGAACCACAAAACCAACATGGGTTTCTCAACCAGAAGCAGCAGCTGTTGCCTCACTTTGGCCATTCTGCCCTGCCACCTACCTACCCATGCTTCCTAGCCTGCATGAAGAAGTTTGTTGCCTTCCTCCATGGGCCGGGGGGGGGAGTTGATGTCTGTCCTTCTGCCAGCTTTTGGATGTGGTGCAACTGCCTGGGCCAGAGAATCCGTCTTCATTTCTGCAGCTGTCCCCATCTGTGATGGGCCATGGCTTGTTTTGTGTTTTTAATAAAAAATGGCTGCATGGCTTCTTAAGCCCCGTGTCTGCAGCATGAGCCCTTTAGCTCATCAGGAATGGTTGATCAGATGAGTGACACCTCCTGGATGCAGGCAAATCCCATCCCGGCTAATCAACTGAAACCCTGAGATAGTCACTGGTCTTGTTCTTCCATTACCCAGGAATCCTCTGTGCAGCCCTCCTGACATAGTCTCTGTACAGTACCCATAATCCTCCAGGCTCTGGTGTCTGCAGCTGACCAGATCTTGACCAAAAGCTTTTAGCCCTGTTCTGCTATCCACCCCCAACAATCACACCATATGTGTAACTCCCATCAGCTGCAGTCTTTACTGATGGCAAGGTTCTTGTGCTTTGGGTTTCTGTCATGCACATGAGCCCTATCTGGGAGGGGGGAATGTGTAACCCTTAATTTAGCACTTTATCGGTTGCTGCCTCTGGTCCGAAATAAAACTGCAAGCCTACAAGTGCAGACATGGACTGCATTACTGGGTCAGACCAAAGGCCCATATAGACCTAATGCAAAAAAGCCTGCAAATGGACTGGAGTTTACTGAGTTGGATGGATGGTGGCTGCTTTTTTTGACTTGCGGGATGAGAAATAGTAAAGCCCATTATTGTTGGATCCACTTAGCCAGCTTTCTGGTTTCACAGAACACTTCATCAGGCAGAATGGAAGGGAGCAAATCTCCTAGAAACTTACAACTGAAACCGGTGAACAAGATACTTCAGCCAACTAATTAAGCCTTAGCCTGTGGATGAGGATTTGATGGCTGATGCAGAGCATACATTTGTTTACCTTTCAACTGATGGCAGGCGCTGAGTTCCTTGCTCTTTCCCTCTTCCTTTTGAGCTGTGTCCACAGTGCTCCAGCCAGGGTGCAGGAGGAACAGCCAGAAGTGGTTTATTGGGGACAGAATGGTTGTATATTGAGGCCTGATCTTGGAGGTGAGGTGGGGTGGAGGCAAGGGGGCTGGCTCTCTGGACCCTTTTGCCTGCAACCTCAGTCAGCGCTAATTATATCAGTAAGAATTTACATATTGAAATTAGTAAATAGCATTTGCTGACATAATGCAAAGATGGTCTGTTTAGATTCTGACAGATAATCTGTGCATGCACAAGGCCCCAGATCTGGTAGCAGCACCTGCTTGAGACCCTGGAGAGCCACTGCCCGTCAGAGCAGACAATACTGGCTATGTGGGCAAATGGTCTGATTACACTTCATGCATCTGGTGACGTGAGCTGTGATCCATGGAAGAAAGCTTATGCCTTGCACTGCTTTATCTTTAGTGTACCACAATACTCTTGGTCCTTTCTGGTGTGAGGCAGTCTCTCTGCTCTATACATTCCCTTTTGCCACAACCTTCTTGCAGAAAAATCGATAAGAAATATTCACAATGACCAATTCATGATTTTGGTGCAGCGGTGAGGGGGAGGAGAAAGGGGGAGAGGGCGCAGGTAGGGTGTTGCTGCCAGGCAGGACTGGAAGAGGAGAGTGGTCTTGTGGATTTGAGGAGTGGGAGATGCTGTTGCCCCCGGGTTCTCTCAGGAGAGCAAGGGGCTCGCAGGGAGACAAGACCCCTAGGATTTCTTGAAAGGTGGGGGAGCGGAACAGATGGGGGTGGGCTAGAAACCTTCCTGCCCATTCTGGGGCAGGGGTTGAGGTTCATACTCAGCTGCAAGGAGCACAGAGGATCACTTGCTCTAATCAGAGTAGTCCCAGCCACTCATAGGAACAAAGGACGCTGCCTTAGATTGAGTCAGGCCATTGGTCCATCTAGCTTAGTATTGTCTACACTGACTGGCAGTGGCCCTGCAGGGTTTTTCTCCCAGTGCTACCTGCAGATGCTGCTTGGGATTGAACCTGCATACAAAACAGGTGCTCTGCCCCTGGGCTGCAGCCATATCCTGGCCCTCCCCTGACAACTGGGGGGAGGGCAAGACCCCATTATTTGTGTCACAATTGTGTGTCAGGGTCATAGGTGCAGCTGATCCTCAGGGTGTATGGGGGAACTGAAAGGGGGGGAGGGACACAACTCCGAAGAAGTCCCAGGACAGGAGGTGAGTTATGTGTAAGGGACGAGTCTTGATTAAATGTACATTGTGAGGAAATATGTCATTGTGTGGCAAGAGGAGCATAAATGCAAAACAGTAAGAGAGATGAAGTAAGGTAGAAGTTATCCCTTACTGGAGCAAGTCCCTGCAGGAATGTTCAAACCTTTGCGTTATACAGAAACCTTCCGACATGATTTTGCTTGTCTGCTTAAACAAAGCTACTTTTCTGTCAAAGAGAGCTGGATAACAGTGGTGAGCAACACAATCCTGTGCGCGTTCCCGCATTGCAACCTGTCCATAGCAGTACAGGACTGCAAACGAGAAAACAGGAAGTCCTTGGTCTGAATGTTGCTTGGTGCAACCCAAGGTGACAAGTGACAAGCCACACCCAGCCGCCGCCTCCCCCACCCTCTCTGCAATATGGAGACAACACTTGCAGGGTTGTTGTAAAGGCTACAGTAATTTAATGTAAGTGAAGTGATCCAAATGTTCAAAAACACATTTTATAATGTTTGTATCCCACCCTTCATGAAGCAAATTTAAACCAAGAGATTAGAGAAATGAAAAGCAAATTTAAACCAAGAGTAGGGATGTTGAATAATCAACAGGGGAACACACTGACTGACCGAGATGAAATAAAAGATTGAAGCAATACACTGAAGAACTCTATAAAAGAGATGCCAGGATGACAGATTCATTCACAGAGGAACCATATGATGAAGAACCAGGAATTTTAGAATGTGAGGTGAAAGCTGCTCTTAAAATACTTGGAAGAAACAAATCACCAGGAATAGATGGCATACCAATAGAGTTGCTACAAGCTACTGAGAATGAATCTGTCCACATTGTGACAAAAATTTTGTCAAGAAAAAAGATGGAAAACTAAACAATGGCCCACAGACTGGAAGCGTTCCATATACATCCCAATTCCAAAGAAAGGGGATCCCAGAGAATGCAGTAATTACCGAACTATTGCCTTAATATCCCATGCAAGTAAAGTAATGCTCAAGATTCTACAACAAAGGCTCTTACCCTATGTGGAGCGAGAAATGCCAGACGTCCAAGCTGGATTTAGAAAGGGAACAGGTACCAGAGATCATATTGCAAACATACGTTGGATAATGGAATGGACCAAGGAATTTCAGAAGAAAATCACCCTGTACTTTATAGATTACAGCAAAGCCGTTGACTGTGTAGATCAGCCTGTCCCAACCAGTGTGCCTCCAGATGTTGTTGACCACAACTCCCATCTTTCCTGACCATTAGCAATGCTGGCTGAGGCTGATGGGAGTTGTGGTCCAACAACATCTGGAGGCACACTGGTTGAAAAAGGCTGGTGTAGATCATGAAAAACTATGGAATGCTTTAAAAGAAATGGGGGTGCCACAGCATCTGATTGTCCTGATGAGCAACCTATACTCTGCACAAGAGGCTATGGTAAGGACAGAATATGGAGAAACCGATTGGTTCCCCATCGGAAAGGGTGTGAGAGAGGGGTGTATTTTACCACCCTATTTATTTAATCTATATGCAGAACATATCATACAGAAAGCGGGATTGGACCAAGATGAAGGAGGTGTGAAAATTGGAGGGAGAAATATCAATAATTTAAGATATGCAGATACCATACTAGCAGAAACCAGTAATGATTTGAAACGAATGCTGATGAAAGTTAAAGAGGAAAGCACAAAAGCAGGACTACAGCCGAACATCAAGAAGACTAAAGTAATGACAACAGAAGATTTATGTAACTTTACAGTTGACAATGAGGACATTGAACTTGTCGAGGATTATCAATACCTCAGCACAGTCATTAACCAAAATGGAGACAATAGTCAAGAAATCAGAAGACGACTATTGATATAGTGAGCATAACGGAGACCTGGTGGAATGGAGAAAACCAGTGGGATACGGTTATCCCTGGATATAAACTATATCGGAAGGACAGGGAAGGACGTATTGGTGGCGGAGTCGCTCTATACGTGAAAGAAGGCATTGAATCCAGCAAGCTTGAAACCCCAAAAGAGGCAGACTCCTCCACAGAATCGTTGTGGGTGGTGATACCGTGCCCCAGGAGGGACTTAATACTGGGAACGATCTATCGTCCCCCTGATCAAAATGCTCAGGGAGACCTTGAGATGAGATATGAAATTGAGGAAGCATCCAAACTAGGAAAGGTGGTAGTAATGGGTGACTTCAACTACCCGGACATAGACTGGCTGCATATGTGTTCCAGTCATGACAAAGAAGCAAAGTTTCTAGATATTCTAAATGACTATTCCCTAGATCAGTTGGTCATGGAACCGACCAGAGGGACGGCAACCCTGGACTTAATCCTCAGTGGGGACCGGGACCTGGTGCGAGATGTAAGTGTTGTTGAACCAATTGGGAGCAGTGACCACAGTGCTATTAAATTAAACATACATGTAACTGGCCAATTGCCAAGAAAATCCAGCACGGTCACATTTGACTTCAAAAGAGGAAACTTCACAAAAATGAGGGGATTGGTAAAAAGAAAGCTGAAAAACAAAGTCCAGAGGGTCACATCACTCGAAAATGCTTGGAAGTTGTTTAAAAACACTATATTAGAAGCTCAACTGGAGTGCATACCGCAGATCAGAAAAGGTACCGCCAGGGCCAAGAAGATGCCAGCATGGTTAACGAGCAAAGTCAAGGAAGCTCTTAGAGGCAAAAAGTTTTCCTTCAGAAAATGGAAGTCTTGTCCAAATGAAGAAAATAAAAAAGAACACAAACTCTGGCAAAAGAAATGCAAGAAGACAATAAGGGATGCTAAAAAAGAATTTGAGGAGCACATTGCTAAGAACATAAAAACCAACAACAAAAAATTCTATAAATACATTCAAAGCAGGAGACCATCTAGGGAGACAATTGGACCCTTGGATGATAAGGGAGTCAAAGGTGTACTAAAGAACGATAAGGAGATTGCAGAGAAGCTAAATGAATTCTTTGCATCTGTCTTCACAGTGGAAGATATAGGGCAGATCCCTGAACCTGAACTAACATTTGCAGGAAGGGATTCTGAGGAACAGACAAATAGTGGTAACGAGAGAGGAAGTTCTAAGCTTAATGGACAATATAAAAACTGACAAATCACCAGGCCCGGATGGCATCCACCCGAGAGTTCTCAAAGAACTCAAAGGTGAAATTGCTGATCTTCTAACTAAAATATGTAACTTGTCTCTTGGGTCCTCCTCTGTGCCTGAGGACTGGAAAGTGGCAAATGTAACGCCAATCTTCAAAAAGGGATCCAGAGGGGATCCCGGAAATTACAGGCCAGTTAGCTTAACTTCTGTCCCTGGAAAACTGGTAGAAAGTATTATTAAAGCTAGATTAACTAAGCACATAGAAGAACAAGCCTTGCTGAAGCAGAGCCAGCATGGCTTCTGCAAGGGAAAGTCCTGTCTCAGTAACCTATTAGAATTCTTTGAGAGTGTCAACAAGCATATGGATAGAGGTGATCCAGTGGACATAGTGTACTTAGACTTTCAAAAAGCGTTTGACAAGGTACCTCACCAAAGGCTTCTGAGGAAGCTTAGCAGTCATGGAATAAGAGGAGAGGTCCTCTTGTGGATAAGGAATTGGTTAAGAAGCAGAAAGCAGAGAGTAGGAATAAACGGGCAGTTCTCTCAATGGAGGGCTGTAGAAAGTGGAGTCCCTCAAGGATCGGTATTGGGACCTGTACTTTTCAACTTGTTCATTAATGACCTAGAATTAGGAGTGAGCAGTGAAGTGGCCAAGTTTGCTGACGACACTAAATTGTTCAGGGTTGTTAAAACAAAAAGGGATTGCGAAGAGCTCCAAAAAGACCTCTCCAAACTGAGTGAATGGGCGGAAAAATGGCAAATGCAATTCAATATAAACAAGTGTAAAATTATGCATATTGGAGCAAGAAATCTTAATTTCACATATACGCTCATGGGGTCTGAACTGGCGGTGACCGACTAGGAGAGAGACCTCGGGGTTGTAGTGGACAGCACGATGAAAATGTCGACCCAGTGTGCGGCAGCTGTGAAAAAGGCAAATTCCATGCTAGCAATAATTAGGAAAGGTATTGAAAATAAAACAGCCGATATCATAATGCCGTTGTATAAATCTATGGTGCGGCCGCATTTGGAATACTGTGTACAGTTCTGGTCGCCTCATCTCAAAAAGGATATTATAGAGTTGGAAAAGGTTCAGAAGACGGCAACCAGAATGATCAAGGGGATGGAGCGACTCCCTTACGAGGAAAGGTTGCAGCATTTTGGGCTTTTTAGTTTAGAGAAAAGGTGGGTCAGAGGAGACATGATAGAAGTGTATAAAATTATGCATGGCATTGAGAAAGTGGATAGAGAAAAGTTCTTCTCCCTCTCTCATAATACTAGAACTCGTGGACATTCAAAGAAGCTGAATGTTGGAAGATTCAGGACAGACAAAAGGAAGTACTTCTTTACTCAGCGCATAGTTAAACTATGGAATTTGCTCCCACAAGATGCAGTAATGGCCACCAGCTTGGATGGCTTTAAAAGAAGATTAGAGAAATTCATGGAGGACAGGGCTATCAATGGCTACTAGCCATGATGGCTGTGCTCTGCCACCCTAGTCAGAGGCAGCATGCTTCTGAAAACCAGTTGCCGGAAGCCTCAGGAGGGGAGAGTGTTCTTGCACTCGGGTCCTGCTTGCGGGCTTCCCCCAGGCACCTGGTTGGCCACTGTGAGAACAGGATGCTGGACTAGATGGGCCACTGGCCTGATCCAGCAGGCTCTTCTTATGTTCTTATGTTCTTATGACTGGGGAGGACCGGGGAGGGCAGCTGTGAGAGAACTAGAAAAGGTCCTCAAATATAAAGATGTATCACTGAACACTAAAGTCAGGATCATTCAGACCATGGTATTTCCGATCTCTTTGTATGGATGTGAAAGTTGGACAGTGAAAAAAGCTGATAAGAGAAAAATCAACTCATTTGAAATGTGGTGTTGGAGGAGAGCTTTGCGCATACCATGGACTGCGAAAAAGACCAATAATTGGGTGTTAGAACAAATTAAACCAGAACTGTCACTACAAGCTAAAATGATGAAACTGAGGTTATCATACTTTGGGCACATCATGAGAAGACATGATTCACTAGAAAAGACAATAATGCTTGGAAAAACAGAAGGGAGTAGAAAAAGAGGAAGGCCAAACAGGAGATGGATTGATTCCATAAAGGAAGCCACAGACCTGAACTTACAAGATCTGAACAGGGTGGTTCATGACAGATGCTCTTGGAGGTCACTGATTCAGAGGGTCACCATAAGTCGCAGTCGACTTGGAGACACATGACAACAACTTAATTCCAGGGCAGGGGAAAAACCATAAAATATCCATACAGCATTATTATTATTATTATTATTGTTGTTGTTGTTGTTGTTGTTATTGTTGCTACTGCTGCTCTAGCTATAGTTGTAGTAGTACTAGCTAGTTTTATAAGAACGTAAGAAGAGGCTGCTGGATGAGGCCAAGAGAAGTCCATCTAGTCCACCCTCAGTGGCCACCATTTGCCCTTGGGAAGCCCGCAAGCAGGATCTGAGCACAAGAGCACTGCCACCCTTGCATTTTCCAGCAACTGGGATTTGGAAGCATCCCGCCTCCGACTGTGGAGGCCAAGCAGAGCCCTCATGGCTAATAGCCACTGATAGCATTTTCCTCCATAAATTGGGTTAATATTTTAAAAGCCCTCCAAGTTGGGGGCCGTCACTGCCTCTTGTGGGAGCAAATTCCATAGGTTAACTATGCACTGTGTAAGGAAAAACTTTCTTTTGTCTGTCCTGACCAAACTTGTTACCTGCCTTTGACGGTAAGGTCCTGGGGTGGGTTTCAACAATATAAAAATATTGAAATAAACTAAGACAACTTACAATCAGAAGAATAGGATGGGTCCTAAAATATATATCTCCCAGGTCTCAAAGGTCCAGCTGTGAGCCATCAGCCAAAAACACGCAGCAGGTTATGGCATTATATGGAAAAACATTAATGTCTTCACCTGGCCCTGGAAAAAAAATGTAATGTAGGCACCTGGCACACCTCTTCAGGAAGGATGCTCCATAACTGGGGCAGGGAGGAAAAGGCCACTGAAAAAGCCCTGGCCTTTGTTGTTAGGATAAAGAAGCCACTTGGAGATGAGCTGCCTCTTTCAGGCAGGCTTGTGAGCATGATGATATCTGGTGTGTGAAGTGGCTTGCATGGGTTGTAAGGCTGGATGTGAAGACTGCCCTGTAAAAACACACACATACCTCAACTGCATCCCATTGCTTTGACTGGTTGTGGGGACCAACCTGACCCCAAACTGGCATACCTATGAAGGACTGGTTTTAGGGTCTGGTTCTGGGAAGGAAGGATGGCTGGTCACAATGGCCGTGGGGTACTGAGATCACAGTGAACTCAGAAGAACACAAGTAGAGCCTTCTGGGCCAGGCCCAAGGGGGCCCACCTAGTCCAGCATCTCCTCCTCACACAGTGGCCCACCAGACGCCCCAAAGGGAAGAGGCCTGCCTGCAAGCTGGACCGGAGCACACTGCATTCTGCCTCTGATCGTGCAGGCAGGGCATTGCCATTGTGGCTAGCTAGTTGCCACTGATAGCCTTACCCTGCATGAATTTGGAGGGGCATTAAGAAGGGCTAGGTGGGGAAACAGAGATGTAATTATGTGTGGCAAAGGCTTCCCCATGTGTATGTGTGTGTGTGTGTGTGAATGAGGGGGAATTGCCATGGCAATGGGGCCTTGTGTCAGAGGCAGGGCCTGCCTTGGGTGAGAGCAACAGTTCCTTCCTACACCCTGGTGGATTGTGGGTAATGTAATGCATTGGGGCAAGGGACGGGTGTGTGTGTGAATCGGAATTAATGCCATGGGGTGGCGGCACATTTAGTCAGAATGGGACATTGTCCTTTTGCTCCCCCCCCCCCATCCCAGGAGGAAGTTTTACACTAAATCAGCAAAGCGGACCACTCAGTACCATCCCAAAGAAAGCAGTGGGGGGGGGAGTGCATAGATACACACACGAACAGAAACACACACGCAAGGAGGAAACATGTCAGGGACAGGTGAATGAATATTTATTAATTAATTTATTTAAAACATTTATAGGCTGCCCTTCACCAAACCAGATTGCAATTATTGTGAGTAGTTTAAAATGTGTCCACGTTTAAAAAGAACAAAATATTTTTTAAAGCAAAAACAACACATGCCAGCCACCGTACACTCTTTCAAAGGCTGGGGTTAATGTGTTTAAAGATGGGTTTGGTTTTGCCCAGGATAACCACGCTGGTGCCAGGCCGGCCTCCTTGGGGAGGGCATTCTGCGACTAGGGACTCCACAGCTGAAGTCGCTGTCTTGACCAGCCTGCCCTGCTGCTGAACACAATGTGTGTGTGTGTCACACACAAAAATACCACCTTGCCGTGTATATTTAAAGACAGCGAATGATTTAACAGTAATATGGAAGCAATGCACACTTAAACCCTTTAAAACAAAGATGCAACATTAAAACAGCAGTAATTTATAAAATCGCATTAAATATATTTTGTTCCTCTCTCTCTCTCTCTCCTCTCTCACACCCTCCCCCACCTTCATGGGCAACGTGCATCAATGAGGTCCACTAGATGGCACCACAGCTGGGCCTCCACATCCCCCCCCCCGCATAACAGGCGTCCTTTCACCCTCACCCCATACAAAATCCCCTGCTCCCAGCCATGGGCAGGAGGACAAGTCAGGAAACCTCACCCTGATGACCTTCGTCTGGAGTAGCTTCCCAGATCTTCTTGGCGGCTATGCCAAGGTCAGATAAATCCACACACACCAGCTGGGAAGGAACCCAGGAGTTCAGGTTCCCAGCCACCCCTCTGTATGGTATCCCACCAAAACCCATCCTACTTTCAGAGATCTCAGGGACCCTGAGTGCCTGCGAGAGAAACGGCAGCATATACAAGGACAGTTGTTATAATTATTATTAGTGTTTGGGGGCATTTGTTTGTTTTTTCTAAAAAAACAAGATATGTCAGTATGCATATCTTGATAAAACTCCCATGGGTACCACAGCCAGGAGAAAATGGTTGCCATGGGCAGCAAAAAAGAGGTGGCTGCACTCTGCTCTGGTGAGTACCATCACACAAAAAAGCTGTGATGATGATGATGATTTCAAAACAACAGCATTGCACTCTCACACAACAGTGTCCTGGCCCTCACTTCCCATCCTTCCATCACTGGCTGCTTGTGAACCCCCCTTCACTTCTGGCAGAGCTTCAGGGCCTTTGACGGGCAGAAAAGCAAAACACTGCAGGCCCCCTTACGAGGGACAAGCTTCACCCATTTAATGTCTGTCTGAAGCGCAAGAGCCCTGCCAGGAAGCCTTCTGCCCATATCTGGCATCTCCCCGACCCATGCCGTCCCAACAGGCCCCCCTCAGGATCCTGGCTCACAGCTGCCAAAATCCTGCTGGGACAGAGAGTGGGCCAAAACTCCCCAGCTCCTGGGCCCTGGAGGGTCTGATCCTTCTGGGTCCAGAGAAGGGATCCCCCATTCCAGGCCTGTGAACGGTGAGCAGCAGCTAAAGTTACAAACTCGCCCTTTAAGCAGCTCCTTGGAATGGTCCCTCTGACCTTTACCAGGCTCTAAATTTAGGCCAAGACTTTAGAGGAAGGGCCTTGGGCAAAGGGACCGTCTGCAAGCAATGAGGCGCAGGAGGGGACAACAGGTGCCCCACACCACCTCAGATGTGTTGAGGGGACAGAGCTCTAGGAACAGGCGTCTCCCCTCTGGAAGGCAGGCAGGCAGAGCAGGGGCTACTGCCAACCTGGTGCCCGCCAGCATGGCTGACGGGAGTCGGTCATTATTCAATTATCTGCCCATCTGTCATCATTAGCAGTCGGTTCAGGACGGAGAAAATACAGTCATTTTTCACACAGTGCACAATGACTTCCACAGAGTTAGTTTGCTGCCAGCAGATGTGATGGTGGCCATTAGCTTGGAGGGCTTTCAAAGGCGGCCAAATTCCTTGAGGCCAGTCTGCCCAGGGGAGTTTGCCTCTGACTACAGAGGCCTCCTTTAGCCTCTGGGTCCAGCTGATGAGGGCGCCCATCAGGCCCACATCATGTCTGGCTGTGGGCCTCCTCGCCTCTTTGGGGGTCCACTTGACCAGAGGGGGCTGCCCGGCTGCCTGCTGGTCCGGAGGAACCTTTGCTGTGATCCCACCGAGTGGGTCTCAGGGACAGCTTGAACGTCTGCATTATCGTTACTGCTATTAAAAACAGGAACAAACCCCCCCAGCATGGAGAGTACATAGTAAACCATACATCATATGTCTGAACAAAAGTCATAGACCTGGGACAGAGGAAGCTGCCTTTCAGTGAGCCAGGCCAGTGGTCCATCTAGCTCAGTACTGTATACACTGACCGGCAGTGGCTCTCCAGGGTTTCAGACAGGATATCTCCAGCCCTCTCCGGAGATGCCACTGGGGACTGAACCCGGGACCTTCTGCATACAGAGCAGATGCGCTGCCCTTATTACGACGGGGCCATTTGTAACTGGTTGGATTGTTGTGTTCCAAGCAGGGATGAAGAGAGCCCATTTTTCTCTCCTACTTTTTCTGGTGACCGTGTTATCTGATGATGGCTATCCCTAAAGCTGAAACTATCCCTAGTCCTCTTTCAGTGGATAGCAGGCATGGTGACCACATTCCACGGGCCTGGCTCTGTGTTCAAACCTCTGGCGCACATGACGCTTGCACTGCTGCAGCAGACTAGCATGGCACCTGCCTGAGATGCCACATGACCAGGGAGTCCACTTTGAATGAGGTGCTGCCAGTCACGCAGAATGTAGAATACCCCACGGGCCAGTTTTTTATTTATTTATTTTTTTATTTATTAAATTTATTAGTCGCCCATCTGGCTGGTTGTCCAGCCACTCTGGGCGACGTACAAGATAAAAAACAATACATTAAAACGTTAAAATTTAAAACCATAACAGTAAAAACCTAACCCACCCCAAAAGCCTGCCTGAAGAGCCAGGTCTTCAAGGCCCGGCGGAAGCTCATCATAGAAGGGGCATGGCGGAGATCATTTGGGAGAGAGTTCCACAGGGTGGGGGCCACTATTGAAAAAGCCCTCTCACTAGTCCTCACCATGGTAGCGCTCCCACCATTGTGCTTCAAGGCAGCCTTCCAAATAGGCCAAGAAGGGGTGCAAGTCCCAGGGCAGTTCCATTCGCCTGCTGGGAAATGAATGCAATGGGGGAGGGAGCAGCAGCCGCAGCGTTCAGGAGCCACAGGTGGGGGCAGTTTCCTCCAGGAGTCGCTGACTGGACTGGCAAAGCCTCTGGTGGGCACCCACCCTCCCATCCACCCATCCATCCGTCCGGCTACTTGCTGATAGTCCCTGGCTCAGCAGAAGGGAGGCGGAGCTGCTATGGGATCCCCCTCAGGGTATAAAGGCTCAGGGTCAGCCCCCAGCCTGGGCACTGTCAGCAGCTCCCAGCGACAGCCACCGACCCCCAAGCCAGCCAGCCACCCCGCTCAAGTGAGTGGCCCCCTACGGTGGGGTGGGGAGGGGGGGAACCCAGGGCAAGCTAGGGGGTGCCCTTGTCACCTTTGGTGCCTGGCACTGTGGCACCTTTGGATGCCAAACAACTCCCAAGTGCCTGGCGAAGGCAAATCTTTCAGCCTGTGAGCTTCTCTGCTGCTGTGCTAAAAACAGCGATTCCTTTTGGATCCAGGCGGCTTCCTCATTTGCGATTCCTTTTTTTCAGTGTATTATTTTGACTCCCTCTCTGTTCCCATTGTTCAGCTCCTAAATGTGTCGGCATGCATGATAGACTATTTAAAACCTTCCAAGTGTCCAGAAATGTTGCCCTGGGGGTTGGGTGGGCCAGGGTGGTGTGCTAGGCCCTGGAGATGTCTGGGTGGGAGTGGGCCTTTTGGGGGTGCAGTGAGGGCCCCCTTCGCCCCCCAGCCCTGGATGCACCAGCTGCATGCCCGGCCCCTGTGAGGGGTGGTGTGACATTTCCTTGGAAGCAGGAGTGCAAGCGGGTGGCCGGCTATTTTTAACTCTGGCATCTGTTTCAGTCTGGGCCCCTTCCTGGCTGGCTTGCTGGGGAGAAGAGGGTCTAGCACCAGTGGTGCAGCTAGGCCGTTTTAGACGGGGGTGGTGGCGAAGGCTCTCACAGAGGCGGGTGGCACTTGTGTTGGGGGGCTGCTCATGGGGGAAACAGGTACGGCTTCTTTACTGTGCTGTGGTCAGCCAGCCCTGCTGCTCCAGACAGGCCCTCCTGCCCCCTCGGCCAAGTGGGCCCCTGGACCTCTGCCCAGACACAGAGGGCTCCTTGGTGGGACAAGGGGCTAGCTGGCCTGGAGGGGAGGCAGGAGGACTCTTGAGGCTGGCAGGGGAGAGCTAGAGACGGAGAAGGCCGACTTCCACCTGCTGACACCCCCCCATGTGTGCCCTTCTCCCCCACAGCCATGTCTATCCAGAAGATCCATGCCCGTGAGATCCTTGACTCTCGGGGGAACCCAACAGTGGAGGTCGATTTGCACACCGGCAAGGGTGAGCTGCGGGGGGGAAGAGTTGCCCTGGGAGTGGCAGGGTGTCTGGGGGGTGTTTCTGGGTGCTGGGGGGCAACTGTCCCTGGCTGACCCTCTCCTCTCCCCTCCAGGCCGCTTCAGGGCTGCTGTGCCCAGCGGTGCCTCCACCGGCATCTACGAGGCCCTGGAGCTCCGGGATGGCGACAAGGCCAGGTACCTGGGCAAAGGTGAGGAATGAATGGTGCAGGGGGGGCAGGGGGGGCGGTCAGTTTTCTTGCAATTCGAAAGGAGAGGAGGGCTGGGCAGAGGCAGAGGGCGGTGGCTCTGGGGACCATGGAGAGGGTCTTCTTGGAAGGGGAGGGGAGTCAGCTGGCATGGACCAGCCTTAGGGGGAGGGAAGTTGTTTTCTGTGCCTCAAATGTATGAATGAGCGATGGAACTCTCTGGCACAAGAAGCCCAGCCTCTCTGCTCGGGGACAGGATCACCAGCCAGGGGCAGGCTGCCCCATTGTGCCCTGCTTGGGGGGCTTCCCTGGGGCCCCTGGCTGTTGGGAAGGCAGGATGCTGAGCTGGGAGGGCTGCTCAGGTGCGGGAGGCCAGTCTTTGCACCACCTCTTCCCTCCCTTGAATCCCCGTAGGGCTACCTGCCTGCTCCAGGTACAGAGAGCTGCAGAAATCTCTCCCTTTGAGGCTGCCTCCCCTCTGCCTGCCCATTAGGCCAACTTCTGCCTCCAGCTCCTCCTCTGTTCGCTCCTCCAGTTCTTCCCCAGCACCCCAACAGGATGGCTGGGGGCCCCCTCCTGCTGGACTGTCTCTGCCCATCCATCCACCCATTTGCCTGTCTGTGTTTCTTGTGCAGGAGTGTTGAAAGCTGTGGAACACATCAACAAGACCATCGCCCCCGCCCTGATTGAAAAGGTGAGAGGCAGAAGAGGGCGGGGCGGGGGGGTGGCTGGCTGGGACACGGGCAGAGCCAGCTTTAGTACATCACCCTGAACAGAGCTGAGCTCCCTGAAAGAGGGAGGGAGGGAGGGAGGGAGAGAGAGCGAAGCCAGGGCCTCAGTGTTGGCCAGAAGCCCTTTCCCAAAAGCCTAGAGCCCTAGAATGAAAATGTAACCTCCACACGCATGCAGAGAGGTGTGCTCTGCAGGGCAACCCTTCGCCAGCCAGACAAGCCACACTTTGCCGGGGAAGGGAAAAGTCCCCCACAGTCAGTGACCAAGCTGCTGGGAAGGGGATCACCCCCATACACTCCCCACCCCATTTTGGACAGAGGTTTCATGCGGTTGCTCAATGATTGGGAAATGGAACTCTGCGCACACTCAGAAGCCCCATCATTGTTACCTGTTCAAAAGCAGAGTCCTGCCTTTCGGTCCTTGGTTTCAGCTCAAGCCTGAGCCTGGAGCTCCGGTTCTTCTGAGGGAAGAGAAGTGGGGCTGGGAGTTGAGGCAGGGGTGGAAGGCAGGTCGGGTTCTGAGGCATGAAACCCTCCCCTCCTCTTTGGGGACATTGTGCAGAGCAAGGTATGCTGGGAGCCCAAACTTCTGTTTTGCTGGGGTGGGGAAGGGGACTGTTAGGTTAAGGACAGAGCAAACCGAGAAGAAAATGCCAGCAGGAATAACTGATACAAGCCAAGCCAGGTGTAGGGAACCTCTGGCCCTCCAGATGTTGCAGAGTGACAGCTCCCACCATCGTTCCTGGCCATTGGCCATGCTTGCTGCAGGGGCTGATGGGAGTTGTAGTTTAGCAACATCCAGAGGGCCAAAGGTTCCCCATACCTGCTCTAAGTTAAAACTTTAATACAGCAGCCCCTTGTATCACTGCTTTTTGTATTTCAGGCTGCTAGTGGCTGGGGAGAGATCAACATATGAAATTTGGCATGTTAATAATTGACTTTTGTCACCTATAACTTTTTACCAACAAGTCTTATTTCAAGTTTCCGCAGTACTGAATTTCAAGAACAACATCTGAAACTCAGCCATGTTTTCGTATTTGGTGCCAAATCTAAGCTCAGCTTTGGGATTTAAATGTCTCCAGAATTTCTGAAAAATACCTGATTGCCCTGCCTGCTTTTTTCTCTCCTCCATTAGAAGCTGAGTGTTATTGAACAGGAGAAAATCGACAAGGTCATGATTGACTTGGATGGAACAGAGAACAAATGTGAGACCCCCCCCAGCACTCTGCCTCGCAGTCCTCCCCCCCCCCCGGCTTCACCAGGGGAGGTCTGGCCCTCACTTTGTGCTCTTTTTCCTCCTCACAGCGAAGTTCGGGGCCAACGCCATCTTGGGGGTCTCCCTTGCTGTTTGCAAGGCTGGGGCGGCTGAGAAAGGGGTCCCCCTCTACCGCCACATTGCAGACCTGGCTGGGAACAAGGAGCTCATCCTTCCAGTGCCCGTGAGTGACCAAGAGGGGGTGTATGTGGGGGGGGTGCTTTTGGGAGTGGGGATCAGAGCAAAGGCGTCTCCGGTCAGGCATTCCGTCTCCCACTGTTTCCCAACAAGGAGCCCACCAGCAGGGAGGCGTTTCACGTGAAGGGAGGTGTGGCGGTGGGTATTTGGGCTCTAAGTGTTAGGGTTAGGGCCACGACAATGGACTGATGAGGGCTAATAAACTGAGGCTCAATCCAGACAAGACTGAGATGCTGCTAGTGGGTGGTTTTTCTGACCAGATGGTGGATGTCCAACCTGTCCTGGATGGGGTTGCACTCCCCCTGAAGGAGCAGGTTCGTAGTTTGGGGGTTCTCCTAGAACCATCTCTGTCACTTGAGGCTCAGGTAGCCTCAGTGGCACGGAGTGCCTTCTACCAGCTTCGGTTGGTGGCCCAACTACGTCCCTATCTGGACAGAGATAACCTGGCTTCAGTTGTCCATGCTCTGGTAACCTCCAAATTAGATTACTGCAATGTACTCTACGTGGGGCTGCCTTTGAAGACGGTTTGGAAACTGCAGCTTGTGCAAAATGCAGCGGCCAGATTGGTAACAGGGACCAGTCAGTCCGAACATATAAAACTGATTCTGTCCCGCTTGCATTGGCTGCCTGTATGTTTCTGAGCTCAATTCAAGGTGCTGGTTTTGACCTATAAAGCCTTACACGGCTTGGGACCACAATACCTGATAGAATGCCTCTCCCGATACAAACCCACCCGTACACTACGTTCAAGATCAAAGGCCCTCCTCTGGGTGCCTACTCCAAGGGAAGCTCGGAGGGTGGCAACAAGGGAGAGGGCCTTCTCAGTGGTGGCCCCAAATTATGGAATGATCTTCCTGATGAGGTGCGCCTGGCACCAACACTGTTATCTTTTCGGCGCCAGGTCAAGACTCTCCTCTTCTCCCAGGCAGTTTAGCATGTGTTTGAAATTGTTTTTATATTGTTTTAAATTTTTTAAATTGCGTTTAAAATTGTTTTTAAAATATGTTTTAAATTGTATATTTGTTTTAATGTTTTTGATTACTGTAACCCACCCAGAGCGCTTCGGCTATGGGGCGGTATACAAGTGCAATCAATCAATCAATCAATCAATCAATCAATCAAGAAAGAAAGAAAGAAAGAAAGAAAGAAAGAAAGAAAGAAAGAAAGAAAGAAAGAAAGAAAGGGGGGAGATTCCTGGGTCCTGATCCTTTTTCTGCCTTTTCCAGGCCTTCAACGTGATCAATGGGGGCTCCCATGCCGGGAACAAGCTGGCCATGCAAGAGTTCATGATCCTGCCCGTGGGGGCAAGCACCTTCAAGGAGGCCATGAGGATCGGGGCCGAAGTCTATCACAACCTGAAGGCTGTCATCAAGAGCAAGTACGGCAAGGATGCGACCAATGTCGGGGATGAGGGTGGCTTTGCCCCCAACATTCTGGAGAATAATGAAGGTAAGTGCCTAGCCTGGGGGCAGCCCAGGAGGCCGAGAGAGAGAGAGAGAGAGAGAGAGAGAGAGAGAGACCCGTTTGGCCAGCAGCCGGCTGGGAGTTGTGTTTCGCACCACCTTCCCCCTTGCCCTTTCAATGCTGGGGCCAGAATTAGCTCGGAGGCTGTAACTGGAGCCCTAGGAAAGGTCAAAGGAGAGGCTGGCCTCACCCCCGGACATCAACCTCCTCAGGACCTGTCAAGCCCTGGAGCTGCAGAACAGGGGAAGTCAGAGACAGCAGCATACGGCCGGAGGAGGGGCCTTGGGTGGCCCCCTGGCTCCAGCAGCAGCCCTAGAATTGTGGGAGGACAGTATGGCACGCTCAGCCTTAGTGAGCTACCTCACAGGGTTGTGGTGAGGGCCCATGAGGGGGGAGGGGTTGCTGGGAGCGCAGAGAAAGTGAGTCAGTATGTTGTTTGGGGATGGATGTGAAAGTTGGACAGTGAAAAAAGCGAATAAGAGAAAAATCAACTCCTTTGAAATGTGGTGTTGGAGGAGAGCTTTGCAGATATCATGAACTGTGAAAAAGACAAATAGTTGGGTGTTAGAACAAATTAAACCAGAACTTTCATTAGAAGGTAAAATGATGAAACTGAGGTTATCATACTTTGGACACATCATGAGAAGACATGATTCACTAGAAAAGACAATAATGCTGGGAAAAACAGAAGGGAGTAGAAAAAGAGGAAGGCCAAACAAGAGATGGATTGATTCCATGAAGGAAGCCACAGACCTGAACTTACAAGATCTGAACAGGGTGGTTCATGACAGATGCTCTTGGAGGTCGCTGATTCATAGGATCACCATAAGTCGTAGTCGACTTGAAGGCACATAACAACAACAACAACATGTTGTTTGGGCCAGTGAGCCTTTGGAATCCCCTCCCCTTACACATTAGACAGGCGCCGTCTCTGCTATCTTTTTGACGCCTACAGAAGACCTTGCTGCCCTGGGCTCCTACTGGGAGGATGGGCAGGATATAAAATAAATAAGTAAATAAATAAATAAAGACCTTCCTCTTTCAACAAGCCTTTTAAGTAGGGACCTTATCCCAGTCTACGTCTGGTTTTTAAAGACGTTTTGTTTTAATATATTTTAAAGTCTGTTTTTAAGATGCTTTAGAGTGTTTTTAGTGTTTTTGTTTGCCGTCCTGGGCTCTTAATGGGAGGAGGGGCAGGATATAAATGTAATAAATAAAATAATAAAATAATAAAATAATAAATAAATAAATAAATAAATAAAACACTGGATGCAGCAACACTGGACTTTTCTTCAAGCTGGACCTTCAAGGAAATTAAAATAATACTACTACTAATAATAAATTTAATTTCTGTGTCGCTTATCTGGCCAATGGCCACTCTAGGTGACGAACAAAATCATTAAAATACAATTAATAAAATACAGTGATACAATATAAAACAGTGTAAAATCAATGAATCTGCAACAACAGTATTAAAAGAGGGCAGGAGGCATTACAGTTATAACAATTAACCCTCCCCAGAAACCCCAAAGGCCTGCTGAAAGAGCCAGGTCTTTAAGGCTTTCCGAAACACATTTAGGGAAGAGGCGTGCCGGAGATCTTGTGGGAGGGAGTTCCAAAGAGTGGGGGCCGCCACTGAGAATGCCCTCTCTCTAGTACCCGCCAATCTGGCTGTTTTTGTTGGAAACAAAATAGGAAAGAGGAGCCTTGCCAGGCAGTTTCCTCAGGATAAACACAGGCTTCTTCTGCGTGAGAGCCAGTGTGGTATAGTGGTTAAGGTGTTGGACTGTGACCTGGTTCGAATCCCCACGCAGCCATGAAGCTCACTGGGTGGCCTTGGGCCAGTCACTGCCTCTCAGCCTCAGAGGAAGGCAACGGTGAACCCCCTCTGAATACCGATTACCATGAAAACCCTATTCATAAGGTCGCCGTAAGTCAGGATCAACTTGAAGGCAGGATGTTTACATTTTCTCCTTCTGCACACTTCCCCCACCTCCCAAAACGCCTCTTAGGTCCCCCTGATTCCTCTGGTGCGCCAGGTCCTCTCCTCTGTGCCCGCAGCCTCTCACTGTCGCTCTCTCTGCTCCCTCCCCAGCCTTGGAGCTGTTGAAGAGTGCCATCGAGAAGGCTGGCTACCCTGACAAAGTGGTCATAGGCATGGATGTGGCGGCCTCTGAATTCTTCCGCAAAGGCAAATACGACCTGGATTTCAAGTCCCCCGATGACCCAAACCGTTACATCTCCGGCGAGAAACTGGGAGAGCTTTACCAGAGCTTCATCAAGAACTATCCTGGTGAGGGGGGGGAGAGGGAAGCCCTTCCCACATCAGTGGTGAGGGAAAGGTGCTCTGTGTATGCCCAGGGGCACTCTTTTCCTTCCTCAGGCCCCGGGGAGGACCCCCGGCCTTGTCCATCCAGGAGGCAATGATGAAGATGAGGATGGCTGTGATGCGCTTTCCGGAGGGAGGGGCGGAGATCACTTGGGGTTGATTGCTCTTACCCCACCCCTTCCTGTGCCCACCCCAGTTGTTTCCATTGAGGACCCCTTTGACCAGGACGACTGGGAGACCTGGACAAAGTTCCTGACCCAGGTGCAGATCCAGATTGTGGGAGATGACTTGACAGTCACCAACCCCAAGCGCATCCAGCAGGCCGTGGAGAAGAAGGCGTGCAACTGTCTCCTACTCAAGGTCAACCAGATCGGCTCCGTCACCGAGTCCATCCAGGCGTGAGTGTCCTGGGGCCATTTGCTGCAGACTTGCGTGCTTGGAGGCAGGGGGGTGGGGTCCCCAGAGAGGCTCTCTGGTGGGCAAATGCATCAGCTGTTGCTCAGGCAAGAGAGTCGCCCAGGATTCCTCCCACTTCCTCTGCCTTTGATTTTCTAAAAAAGTTTATTACCAGCAGCAAGTAGCATTCCAAAATCACACATCTTGCATAAACCCATCTAAAACAGCACAGCCACGTATAACAATGCATGATGACACAAACTCCCAGGTGCGTGAGGAGAAGGATTTCTACACTGTATGTTTGCGTTTCCCTGACCTTTGCCACTTTCCCTTCCTCTTCAGCTGCAAACTGGCCCAGAGCAATGGCTGGGGGGTCATGGTGAGCCACCGTTCTGGGGAGACAGAAGACACCTTCATCGCTGACCTAGTTGTGGGGCTCTGCACAGGGCAGGTGAGAGACCAGCACCCACTTGGGGGCAAGCCCCTTCCAGTGCCCTCCAGAGCCTCTTAGCATCTTAAATGTGTGCCTTGGGCAGAGCAGATTATCTCCTCCCATCTCAGTCTTGCTCCAGGCCTGGCTGTGGGACCGAGGCAGCTCTGGTTGCCTTGGCAGACTATCTGTGCTGCAACTGGGCAGGGGGAGTGCACCCCCCCTGCACCACTCAGTGGCCCTCGGAGACCATTGGCTGTGGGCTTCGGGCCCTTCCTGTTCCTTGGTGGTTCCGGTCCCCCTTTGGGGATCAAGAGGGTGCTGAGGGAGGCCTGATCAGTAACTTGGTCCCTGGTGCATGGTGCCGCTCCAGTTCCAACACACCCCAGCCAGTGCTATTTAAGAACTACTTGCACCTGCTGGGAGAGACTGGCCAGGGACTGGAGTGCATTGTCATTAATGCACAGATGAGACACAGCTTGACTTCTCCTTTTCAGCTGGTTCCAGGGCAGCCCTTGGTGCTCTGAACTGCTGCCTGAAGGCAGTCACCAGCTGGATGAGGGTTCTAATAAACTCAAGCTTAATCCAGAGAAGATAAAGGGGCTTCTGTTCAGGAGAGGGGCAAGGGGGCTCCGGTATAGATGACAGCCTGTTTCTGACAGGGGCAGCATTCCCCTTGAGGTGTCATCAGGTCCCCAGTTTGGGGGCTGCTTCTGGACCAAGCTTTGCATTTGGACGCCAAGGTAGCAGCTGTGGCCAGAAGCTGCACTGCTTAGAGACAATTGCAAATTAGTGGTATATAAATGGTCCAAATAACGTGGCTTTGGGTGGCTTAGCTATGGCACAAGCTCAGCTCACTCCAGATCAGGCCTGGCCACAGCCACACATGCCTTGGCTACATCCTGCCTTGGTTGCTGCCATGTGATCTCCACGGGGCAACTTTTGGAGACTCTTTGAAACTTCAGGCGGTCCAGAATGTAGCACAAGCTGGCTCATCGGATCACATTACAGCTATTTTGCCGCAGCTGTGCTGGTTGCTGGTGTTTCCAGGCACCGTTCAAAATGTGGGTGATTGCCTTTAAAGTCCTAAATGTGGGCACACTCCCTTCTGGTGCTCTCCTACCCGCTCCCAGAGATCTACTGGCTAAGCCTTCCCTGTCTCATCTGCATAATTAGTCGGGGAGGGGGTACATCTCAATGTTTGTGGAATACCTTACCCCATTAAGATCCATTTGGCTTCCCCCCTTCTTGTTTTCAGGCACCTTGTTAAAACTTCCCTGTCCTAGGAAGCATTTTGTGTTGCTGGGCTGGTGATTTTTAGGGGGCAAACCTTCAGTTTTAGAACAGGGATGGGAAACATCTGTGACCCTCCAGATGTTGGACTCCAACTCCCGGCAGCCCCCATGCCCGGCAGAGCCAAGGGTGATGGGAGGCCAGGTGCAGCAGTCGGGAGGTTCCCATGTCCATTGCAGAATGCTCTTGCCTGCTAAGCCTGTTTCTGTTTCTATACTGTTCTATGCATTTTATGGGATTGCTTTGCTTTTAAATATTGTAAGCCACCCTGAGCAACACAAACCCATTGGAAAGGTGGAGTGTAAGCATAATAAAGAACTGAATATTGTTTGTGCTGTTTTGCAGATCAAGACTGGAGCCCCCTGCCGGTCAGAGCGTCTGGCCAAGTACAACCAGCTGATGAGGTGAAGAGATGAGGCTCCCTCTCCCCCAGCCAATGCTGAGGCGGCTGTGCAGGGAGGGGGAGGAGGGGTGTGGCGGGTCTGGGCATGGGGGTGGTTTGCTTGCAGGGAGTTTCCAGCGCTGCAATGGGTGACCTTGAGCGGCAGTTTCAGCTGTTTTAGGACCGCTGCCGTCTTCCTTTTTGCAGGATCGAAGAACAGCTGGGAGACCAAGCACACTTCGCCGGGCGCAAATTCCGCCACCCTCTGGCCAAGTAAAAGAAGCTTCTGGCCCACAGCCCCACCCCGGGGGCAGAGTGCTCCAGGGAGTCCCCCCTCCCCCCTCCTGGAATGTGGCCCTGCTTTGCACCCAAAAGGCTGCCACAGTCAACATCAGCAGCTGCCGCCGCCACCAGAGCTGGCTGGATTTCATCCTCTTTCCAGTTCAGGGTCTTCTGTGAACCCAGCTGCAGCACAGCTGTGGAGCCTCTCCACCCCCACTGGGGCCCCAAATAAAAAGGCCGTTGTGCAAGAGCAATTCAAGTGTGCTTCATGTTTGGGGGGGGGGCTGAGGGAGAAGCAGAGTGACAAGAAAGGCTCCTCTCACCGTCCTCCACCAAAAGGCCTGCTGGCGCCCCCCCCCTAATCACTTTCCCCCTTCTGCCTTTGGGCCGCTGCTGCCTGCTTTACAGGCGGCTGGACATGAAACTCTCAATGGCTTGAGCCCCTATGTTTCCACGCCTCAGTAACTAGCACACAAGTGAAGCTACTCTTCCATTGCGGGGTTATGATATGTACGAGAGCTTGTCGCTTTTCAGCAGGGTCGGGAGACGTGGCGGCATGTAGTCCAGCATCCCATTTCCCACAGTGCCCACAAACGGCCTGAGTGCAGTGCTCCCACTGTATATTCCCCCAGCCGTAAGCATGCAGCAGCATGCTGGCCTCTGGGCCTGCTCATCCATTACGGCAAACCTGGCTAAGCCTGCCCAAGGCCACCTGAGCCAGGGCGGAGGGAAGATGGTGGCCTCCAGTTGTTGCTGGACTACAGCGCCCATCGTCCCTGGCCAGAGGCCATGCTGATGGCAGTGGACAGAAGCCCAACACCACCGGGAGGGCCACAGGTGCTCCCCCACCTGCCAACGGGACAACCCATCAAGGAACGACACAGCAGGCAACCAACACTTGTTTTTGCTTGCTCTGGGATCTATGGCCTATTAATTTCAAGGGCGATCCAAAGTTCCAGGGTAGCATAAACCTCTACTGTAGTCGCTCAAGTTATCTTCTTTCCAACCCAACATTTTAGGAGCTGGGACAGGGGACTCAAAACATTAAGAGGCAGAGACACAGCAGCATTCAAAACAAGCCTTTAATGGAATACAGACACCCCTCTGCCCCAGCAGCAATTGCACCTCCCACTGCAGCATTTACAGCTGGGCTCCTTGGAGTCCTGGGCAGACTGAGTGGAGCCCCAAATGGCAGGACGGCAAGGCGAGAAAATCCAACTCTATATTTATACACTTAATAGAACTCCAGACCCAGCAAAGATGCTGGAGGAGAGCAAAGGAATGAAAAGCAACGTGGGAGTTTCACACTTGTGCTGCCAGACCCCAAAAGAGAGAGCCCCAATCTGGCCACAGACAAAGGGACCCTCCTTCCAGGTGCAGCAGAGACCCCTACAGCTCTTCCTTCAAGAGGCCCCTTGCCCTCAACTGCAGCACCTACACCCCATAGGGGGAAAAAGAGGGCTTTTTGTCCTACACCCTCCCTTAACTCATTTGCAGTGTGTCAACTGGGCAATCCCAACAGGATTTAGGGGTGCAATAGGTGAACAAGTGGAACTGAAGAGGAGCAACTGCGACATCTACTGCAAAGAAGGCAGTACTGCAAGGAGGGCTCTCAGCAATTTCTCCCTCTGGTGGGGAGAAGGGGAAGCAACAGAAAAGCACGGAGAGGTGGCCTTCCCCCTGGTGGGGCACAGACAATACTGCAGCTCTGTGGACAACCCCCCCTTGTGGAGAGGAGTGGTACTGCCATGGTAGGAAACTTGGGGGTGGGGTGAGGAAGAGGGGAGTTTGAGTTGGGGGAAGGTTGGGGGTGGGGCTGCAAGACCACAACCAAGTTTTCTAGTGAGAAAAAGCACACTACAAGACTTCCTCTATCGGTTAAAAGGAGCAACTTCAGTTGAGGAGGAGACTTGAACAGCAGCACAAAAAAGAAATTGTTTGGGGGAGGGGATATATTATTTCTTCTCTTAATACATTCTCCAAAAAATACGCACACACACACACAGACTATCTCACCTTGCTAGCTTGGGGTGGACCATCCATCTTGGTCCTTTCTCACCAAGACAGTAAAACGTTAAAATAATGCTCTCCCTCGCCTGCCAGTATTAAAATGCAATCCTAGATTATCTGTTAAAATTCTCAGAAGGCCAACGGAGGGGGGGGCACATCTTGGGAGGTAGGGATGCCCTGTGACGTCCCCTCCCACTCCTCCTAATCCGCTCTGAAGCACCCCAAACAGGTTTCACAAAATAGCAGCTCTGGAGGCAGTCCCTGAAATAATCAAGCAGGGAGGGGGACGTCAGGCAGTGCCAGCCCAATCACTACAACAACCACAATTCTACGAGCTATTGGCCGCCGGAGCGGGGCCCTCATCCTCACTCCGGCGCAGACGTTTCTTTGCCCGGATCTCGTTCATGGCCTCCTCAATGGAGCGCGTGTCCCTCTTGTTGGCAACGGGAACTGCAAGGTAAAAAGGAAAGGAATTGATGGCAGCCAAGAATCTGTTAGCTCAGCTACAAGCAGACACACAAAACCCGGCACTCTCCAAAGGACACAGGAGCTTTTAAAGCAGCATTTACGAACCTGGTGCCCTCCAGATGGTTTGGACTACAACTCCCATCAGCCCCAAGCCAGCACATGCTGATGGCAGTTGTAGTCTAAAACATCTGGAGGGCACCAAGTTGGCAAAGGTTGCTCTAAAGAGCAATTCCGCAACAGGAGCCTTGAGGGGGTACCTCCCTCCATCAGAACCTAGCCAGGAGAAGGCCCTCTTTCGAGCCCCCCCCCCCAGCCATCAACCAGTACACACGTAATGCTGACTCACCACAGCCATAGGCCTTGTTGGCCTCCACAGTGTGGGCAGCGTCCTTTGCGGCCACCTTCCCAATGAGGTGGCTGTATTTGTCTTTGAAGTCTGTGTTGGGGTTCACCACTGTTGGACCTTTCAGCGCCTCTTCTTCAGCCTGCTTCTGAGCCAGCTCCTGGAGGACATTGGAGAGCAAGAAGGAAAGCTACCGACAGCCCACCAATTTAAAAACAGGGGAGAGGGAGCAGGGAAGGGACCCCAAGCCCCCCCCCCCAGAAGGAACTCGAGGAGAGCAAGCTCTCCATTTTGGCCGCTGAACGGCCCTATGGTTTCTCTGATCCATTTATTACAGGAGTGGGCCACCCCACAGGTTGCGCCCGAGTCTCCTGTTCCCCTCGCCCACCAAGCAGAGATACAGCTGCAGGCGTAAGGCGCAACCACAAAGCAGAATGGCTAGAGGGTCCTTCAGATACACGTTCTAGCCATGGGAGGGTTCCAATCTCTCTGCCTGTTCCCCTCCTCGGGACAGCTAAACTGCTGCAGACCACATGAAGAGAATAATCCAGCTGCCGCAAGCGTAATGAGAGCAAAGATAGGGAGGCACTCAGGGCCCAACCCAAGGACACTGCAGCTCCTCTGCTCCACGGATGGGCCCCCAAGGAAAGGAAGGGATGAGAGGGAGGCAAAAACGAGGTGGCAGAGGAAGTGAAGGAGAAATACGTCAGTCAGTAAGATGCATCACACGTGCTCCCACAACGGCTCTCTCTTTCCTGACCCTCACTGTCTAACACTGTTTCTCTCTCTCACTCTCTCTCAGCTCTAAAGAGAAACTGTGTGTGGGGTGGGATTGAGGATCTTAACGCAGAGTGTGCATTGGGTAGCTCCAGCCCCATCCATCTGCATGCGGCCCCTATGAGATCACTTCCAAGGGAATTTTAGCCCTTGACAGGAGGAAGGTTCCCCAATTGTGACTGATCAGAAGGAACATGGCAGGGAGGTGGAGAATGACTGAGCACCGCAGCAGCCTTTTGTTCTCCACAAATGGGGTAAATGTTTGCAATGAGTAATAGGGGTAAGCTGGAGAGGAGGCTCAAGGGCAGTTTCCAAGAATCCAAAAGGTCTGCTAGCTTGTAAATAAATGTAGAAAATGAGGAGAGTTGGGGAGGGGAGACTGGCAGTTGATTAGCCACCCTCAAATTACACTCACAAACTACGAGTAATGCTGGCTTCCAAGCACAAATTCGTAGCACTGCATGGTTAATGGAACATGCTTGATGCCCCTTGAGGCCGTGCCTGTTCTGACCTGTGCCCAAACATCCTCTTGGTTAATAGGTGGAAGTGGTGGGAGGTTTCTCTCTGGCTCCGCAGTTTTCAGATACTCCCAGCAGCGCCCTGGCAGCAGTCACAGACCTCACTCAATGACCCCAACCCTGTCCCCGTGAAGGAAAGCCACACACCTTGAGCCGGCGCTTCTCCTCAGCCTGCTGTGGGTCCCACTCTTCTCCCTGACGGTAGGCCTCCAGCTCTTCATCTGATGGGGCAAATTCCTGAGAGACAGACGATGCAATAGGAATGTGGGCTAGAAAACCTGGACCCTCCACGCTGGGACAGAGGAGTGACGTGACTCCCAGCAAGGACATAGAGATGGCAGGAGCCACAGATCTCCCACTTGCCTTCTTAAAAATCATGACGTATCGTGATTCCTCATCATCGCCAAAGGAAAAGGAGGTAAGGCCTGCCACTTCCACCACATCGTGTCTGAAACAGGAAGGTGGAAATGAGGACCGCTATCAGATTTTGGGAAGAGGCAGCCAAGACGGAGTGCTTCACCTGGGGCTGGAAGGAAGCTGCCCCTTCCTTCACTCCCTGCCTGCCAAACTTGACTCACAGGATGCTGCGCTCAATCTTGTTCATGGGCTGGAACTTCTTCTTGCTTTGGTTGCTGTCCTGGATGAAATCAGACACCTCCTTCTCCATCTGAAACATTGGGGGGGGGCACAGAGAAGGCATTGCAACCAGTAAGAGTTGAGATGCAAAAAGGGAATGACCCCCATGTCTCCACCTGGACTTGTTGGGGGCATGTGACTGGGGGGAGGGGGTGACGGGGGAGAGGAGAGAACAGAACAGACCCGTTTCCTGAACTCGACTTTCAGGCGTTTCTCTTGCTCCTGCAACTTCTTCAGCCGAGCAGTTTGCTCTGTGGAGGGGACAGAGAGATGGGTGGGAGTCAGGAGGGGGGCTTGGGGAACCCTAGGAAGAACAGCACTGAAGAGTTGCCACCAGGGGGGCCCTTGCTCCCAATTCTAGCCCTAGTCACCAAATGGCAGAAAGGGGTCGCTTGTCCAGCCAGTTCCAAACTGAGAGGCAAAAGCTGTTTTATTTTAGAACATTGGAAAAGCCCGGGAGCTGCAGCCCTGGATCAAGCCCAAGGGGGCCTTCACAATGTTCTCACCGTGACCAGCCAGAAGCCCCAATGAGAAGCCCGTATAAAGGACCTGAGAGCATCAGAACACTCTTCCCTCCTGCGGTTTCCAGCTACTGGTATTCACAGGCACACTGCTCTGACAGTAGAAGGAGACCATAGCCACTGTGGCTAGTAGCCATTCATAGCCTTATCCTCCATGCATGTCTCTAATCTACTTTTAAAGCCATCCAAGTTGGTGGCCATCAATGCCTCTTGTGGAAGCAAGTTCCATAGTTTAACTATGCGCTGTCTGTGTGAAGGACTTTCTTTTGTCTGTCCTGAATCTTCCAAATTTCAGCTTCATTGGATGTCCAAGAGTTCCAGTGTTATGAGGGAGAAACACTTTTCTCAATCTGCTTTTTACATGCCGTGCATAATTTTATACACCTCTGTCACGTCATCTCTTGCTCGCCCTTGCTCTAAACTAAAACACCCCCAATGATGAAACCTTTCCTCATTTTGGTTGGCCTTTTGGGTTCCCCGCAGGCATCCGGCTGGCCACTGGGAGAACCGGATGCTGGACTAGATGGGCCTGCTTTGGCCTGATCCAGCTACAGGACTCTGCTTACGTTCCTTTTCTGAATCTTTTTCCAACTCTACAATACCCTTTTGGAAGTGAGGCAACCAGAACTGTATGCAGTATTCCAACTGTGGATGCACCATAGATTTATATAACGACAGTTTTCTTTTCAATATCTTTCCTAATGATCCCTAGTATGGAATTGGCCTTTTTCGCAGCTGTCACACACTTGGTCAACATCTTCAACGAGCTCTCCACTACAGCCCCAAGGTCTCATTCCTGGTCAGTCACCCCCAGTTCAGACCCCATGAAGGTGTATGCAAAATGAGGATTTTTCTTTGCCCCTAACGTGCATCACTTTACAAAGGCTGACATTTAATCGCATTTGCCATTTGCCCTATTTGGAGAGATTCTTTGGGAGTTCATCATAATCCCTTTTTGTTTCACTAACCCTGAACAATTTAGCATCATCAGCAAACTCACCTGCTCACCCCTAACTCTAGATCATTTATGAACAAGTTAAAAAGCACAGGTCTCTATATCGATCCTTGGGGGACTCCACTTTCTACAGCCCTCCATTGGGAGAACTGTCCATTTATTCCTGCTCTCTGCTTTCTGTTTCCTCGCCAGTTCCTGATCTGCAAGAGGACCTCTCCTCTTGTTCCATGACTGCAAAGCTTACTCAGGAGTCTTTGATGAGAGACTTCATACAAGGTATACAACGTAAACTGGTTCCCTTCTGTTTAATGGATTTATAATCCACTTTTCAAGAATATTCTCAACAAAGCGCCTTACAGCATATAATACACATGAATTGCAAAATACAGTATAAAACAATTTAAAATACTTGCTTCATAACAGTACTAACATCTAGAAAGCAAAACAACATAAACTCATCCAGACCCAATATAAAATCCCCAATTTATTTCCCTCTTTTTAAATTTACAAACAGGAATCAAACAGCAACAAAATCCCAAACTCCTAAGTTTTACAAGTACCATTGGAACATACAACATAACCACTTTTTAAAGTACTTTTAATAAACAAAATGAGAACAGTTTTTTCAACTGAGAAACCTGAGAGCAAAGTACAATATCTTTAAAATATCCCCAGTTTATGACAGTAGTTTACATTAGCCATTAAAAGACATGAAGAAAAAATGAGTCTTCAAGGTCCGCCTAAAGGTTGCAATGAATAGGGTCTGCCTGATCTCACTGGGAACAGTGCCATAACTGCAAGCCACTGCTGAGAAGGCCCCGTTACAAGTGTCTGAGTGCAAGTGGTCCTTTAAGTAGACCAGTTCCAAATGATTCAGGACTTCAGATGTCATAACCAGTACTTTGAATTGGGCTTGGAAATGCCCTAGCAACCGGTCCAGCTGGTGGTACAGTATTGGAGTAATATGTTCTAGGTGTCTGGTTCTAACCTATAGTTGGGGAGCCACGTTTTGTGCCATCTGAAGTCCCTGAATTGTCTTTAAAGGCAGCCCCATGTACAGTGTATGACAGTAGTCCAGTCTGGATGTGACCAGTGTGTGGACAACTGAGGTCAGATCTGGTCTCTCTAAACAGAGTTGCAACTGAGGGCGGAGAAACACACTCCTGGCCACGGCTTCTACTTCCCTGACACTGCTGAGTCCTTCAAATCGTGACGCCTGGTCCTCTACAACAGAGGTGGGGAACCTCCAGCCCATGAGGTTTGGCCTGCAGGGCCATTTCCCCCAAACCGTACCCCTCCACTGGTATCAGCTGACAAGCTGGGTTCAATACTGCACTTGCTGAGGGGCTTAATTTGTGTTCCTCAGCTGCTGAGTGGGGGTTAAATTCTGCTCATCGGAATGCCTGAGACTGTTCCCAGCCGAAGAGGCATGTCCAGCCCAAAAAACCTGTTCAGTGTGGGCTTCTTTATCTCTCCCCTGGGAAGAGTAAAAAGAAGTACTTTGCCAGCCTGGCCCTTCCAAAAGCACCGAGCTTAGGGCCAGCAACACCCCTTGCACTACAGTGCCCAAGCGCCTGCCCCACGCAAGGGATTTTGACAGGTGGGCGGGACAATCTGCCTGTTCATCATCTCGATGAGGATCTGGCCCATGGAACCAAAAAGGTCTCTCTCCCCCCCCCCAATATGCAGGCTAGAGCCAGCGGTTCCCTCACCTTGCCTAAGTTTCAACTTGCTCATCTTCATCCACCCCAACCCAGGAGGTCGCGCAGCCTCCCTGGGGCAAGCAGGGGCCATGGGACCGGACCAAGCTGGGACCACCCTCACCCTCCCTCCCTCCCTCCGAGTCCCACTGGAGACACCACAGAAGCGGGCTTTCGGGGGGGCGGGGATCCCTGCTCGTCTGGAAGGCCAGAATGGGGAGGGGGAACCTCCTGGCCCCCCTTTCCTAAATTAGTATGTTTTGGTGCTTGGTTCACGGGGGGGGGCGAAGAACTCCTCGCAGACCTCCAGATTTCGTTTATTTATATATGGGGGGCGGGCGGGTCTGGGGTCTGCTGTCGCCTGACAGAACGGGCGGGAGAAGAAGACTGTCATGGAGGCTGCAGGAGGAGGAAGGGGGCTCGGACTCCTGGGTTCTCCTCCCTCCCACCTTGTGCCCGCACCGGGACTCCTGAGTCCCTCCCCCGACAAGGCGAAAGGGGGCGTGGCTTCCCTCCCGCGCTCCTCTCCGCCGCCCAACCCCCGTGTCGGCGCCCCCTCCCTCTCTCTCACCCTTGGCGCGGCGCGCCTCGCGGTCCCCGAGCGCCGGGGGCGGCTCCATGGAGCTCAGGATCGAGCCCAGCAGGTCCAACTCCGCCATCTTCGCCGCCGCGGAAGCCCCGCCCGCTCGCACGCCGAGTGACGCCAGGACGCCGCCCTTCAAGGGAAAGGCGTCAGCGCTCGAGGCGAGGCCTGTGGGTTACGCCGCGACGCAGGCAGGGGTCACGTGGGCCCCGTAAAGGGGCGGAGTTGAGGGAGGTGGAAACCCCACCCCCTCCTGGCGCCGCGTCGAACTTCTGCCAGTTGGAAGCGGCAACAAATAGGGTACTCTCCCTCCCTCTCCGCAGTGGGCGTGGCTCCCCTCGAGCAGGAGGCGGGCCCCCGCCCTTTGTGACAACTGCAGGATCGCCAACTCGCGCGCCCCTTTGGGGCACGTGGCTGGCCCCTGCGGGAACACAGCGGTGGAGCGCGGGAGGGGCGCGGGCTCTGTGCTGCTCTGCACCGGTGACGTCGTGGAGTCCCGGCCCGGAGGGGGCTTCGCTGGAGGGCGGGAGGCGCAAAGCGACAAGCATGCCCAGAGGCACAGGCGCCCCTTGTCCTTTCGCGGGTGCTTCGAGGGCGGAGATCCGGCCGACCCGGCCTGCGTGGAAGGAGCGCTCCAGGTTGCGGCCTCTGTCTCTGCGTAGTGTGGAAAGCGCAAGCCCTCCTCTGCGGCAGCCGCCCGGCCGAGATCTCTGAGCAACAACCGGGAGAGGTTCACAGCGTCGCCTTGGCAGGTTTCCGCTTTGCTGTCGGCCCGAGCGCCAGGCTGCCTTAGGCCAGCCCCGTCTTCCAGGGCCCCAGAGCAGAGGAAGCGCAGCCCGTTCCCAGCAGCGTCTGAACTACGGCGGCCACGCGGGGCAGGCCCTCCTCTTCCAGCACGTGGTGGGGGGAGCAGAGGGAATCCTGGGGAGGGCACGGAAGTTAGGGCACCCTCTTCCCTGAGCGCATCGAGGAAAGGAGCAGCTGGGCCAGGCCCCTTTGCCAGAAGGATGACACCCCCCCCCTGACAGACTGAAAGCGTGTGGACGTGGACACGCCTTCGCGCCCGCCACCTACCCTCCCTCCCTGGACAGTCCTGTAGAACAAGGGAAGGGACTCTTGGCCCATGGGGGGGGCAGGAAAAGGTCCCCTTGCAAACAACCCTGGGCTGCTCTTTAAACCTCTTTGATCCCCAGTTTTAAGGAGCAACGCGGGGCTGCCGCTTGCAAAGGGCTTTCGACCATCCAGCTGCTCTTCCAAGTCCTGACAATTGGGGCTTCAAAGTGCAGCAGCTGCTGATGTCACTATGACACCAAGGCAAATGCCCCACCCAAGCCTGAGCTAAAAAGGTTCCCCACACTCTGCTGGCCCCCATTTCCACCCCCCCACAACCCTCTTCCCCTCTACCTCACCCCCTCGTCTCTGCCAAAAATCAAACTCCTAACTCTGGCCCCTCACCACTGTCAGACTTGACATAGCTTGAAGGGCCCGGCTGGTCCTTGAGGGTTGAGATATATGCCCTGGCAATCCCATGACTGAGGCCAAGCTAGGGGTGTGTGTGTTACTTTTCCCCACCTTCACCCTTTTACTTTTCATCTTCAGACTGAACCCTTTCAGGGAAAGAAACTTAGCCCTGCCTTGCAGGGGGGTCATTTCATGTAGCTCTTGAAGCAGGAACAGTTTTGCCTACTCTTTGCTGCAGCCAAGCTTAACTTCTCTGAGGATTGCATAGCAACTGCCATTTCCAAAGTGGATGTACACAACGTGGTTACTTATCTACCGACTGTCTCTGTTCCTGCAGGTACTCTAAGGGTCAACAGCCCTCTGGGTCAGGCAGGGACAGAAGGGAGGGAGCAGCATGGCTCTTGGCAGGACATATATCTAGACATGGACAGACGCCACCATCAGCAGTAATTGCAGAAACAAACTCAACCAGCCTCTATGGCGACATGAAGTAGAAACAAGGAAAATCAAAAATGCCAAGCAAAGAGAACATTAAAAAGGTCACAAGGCGGCGGCAGCAGCTGTCTTTTGGGGAAAAATCTTTTTTTCTTGATATTTTACAATGTACAGAAGTGAAACAAGGAAAAAACCTCAAACGTAGGAGCCACCTCTGGAGAGAAGAGCACAACAAAAGCAGAAACACACAAAATGAGAATGTACAGCCAAAAAGAATGAGGGAAATCACTGGAGCCCTTTAGAAGGAATTTTCTACCCTCTGAGGTAGAAGATGATAAATAGTGAACACAAAATATTTACAATTCTGTACATGCTTAGAAAGACAAAATCTTTACAATATTCCATAATTCTCTTCAAATATATATATATATATTCATATAAAATATATATGTATAATTTAATATATTTAAGGCAGCAAATGGGGAGTGAGACTAGAAAGGGGCTAAAATTTGAGAACAGAATCCAGACTAAAGACCCCCAGGATGGGGAAGAAAGTCACTTTTGCCCTGAATTAAGGCATTTCTGTTAAAACTGGCTTTTTAAGGCCCTCCGCGTACTTCCAAGAACCTACCATACCAGAAGTATCATGGAGGGGACAGTGTTCCCAGCCAAGCACAGCTAAATACTTCTTTCATGTGGAAGTAACGTCGTTTCCCCATACAGAATCCTCCTCCCTCCCCGCAGCTGTCTCAGTGAACCTCTGGAAAGTGCACATGTACATGAAGGGAGGAACTCTGCATCCAGGCAGCCACACACACACCCCGTGGCACCAAAAGGGGGGAGGGGGAGTTCAGAGTAGTGAAAGTTGCAAAGATTCAGAAAATGTTTCCCAGGTAGCCAAGAACTACACGGCTATTATGACAAGTGCAGTGTGACTGACTCACCAGAGGGTCCCTGGGAAGGCTGCAAGTATTTAGTCCCCAAACCTAGAAATGTCTTGGATTCACCTGCCTGGAAGCCCCCCCCCCAAAGGACCAGAACAGACACTCCTCTAGGAGGTGGAAGGGAACTGGGAAGCCCCTCGCACCTCACTTTGGGGCAGAGTTCCTCAAGTTGCTGGGAGAAGCCTGCAGTGTCTGCAAAGAAGATTTTCCCAAAGCAGGGGAGGGGGCAACAACTCTTGGCCAGAAGGGCAAAGGCAAATTATTTGGCAGTTCTGAATCCCGCAGGAGAGGCGTGTGTGGTGGCAGCAGCAACGAAAGGCGTGAGGCCGCCGGAGTGTTGAAGGGCCCTGCTCTTGCTGTAAGCAGTGGGCAAGGGATTCATCAGGCTGCCAGGTGGGAGGGTGTGTGCAGGGCTATACTGGTGCCCCTCGCCACAGCCACTTGACATACCCACCACGTGTGCACAGATACCCATGGCAGGCACTCGTGGATTAGTGCAAGGCGGTTTATGTGCACGCACAATGGAGAGGGGGAGACCTCTGCTATGGAACAAGGCACAGCCGAGGTGGGGAAGCCGAGGTGGGCAGGAGCTGCACGGCACCAAGTCAGGGCTCTGCCAGCACAAGTGCCTGCCCTACGGGGGGGGGGAGGCTGCCTTCAGACTGGTGAAGGAAGGAAGGGCTCACTTTGGGCAACTGTGGTGGGGAGATGGCAATGAGAGTGTGCTGGCTTCATGGGCCCCACGAGAAAAAGAGATTCCCCCCCCAACTGCATTGCTAACCTCACCCTGTACCCCTTTAGGGTGGAGTCTGTGCAAAAGCCTGACCTGGAAGTCAAGGCAGGAAGGACAAGCCAACATGTGGGGTTGTGGGGGGACGGAGGGGGATCTCCAGCACTGGGCCAGGCCCCACCCAAGGGACCTGATCCCGCAAGGCGGCAGCCGCAGCTGAGGAAGCCCCTCTCCTCCTCCCCACCCCCGCTCAACAGCAGCAGAGGTTGCGATAGGCCAAGTACAGCAGCAGCATGACGACGACATAGAAGACGCCAAAGCCAGCAAGCGGCTCAGAGAGAGCTGCGGGGGGGGCAAGAGGCCTCTCTGCCCCGGGATGGAGCTGTGGTGGTGGCGGCAGCAACGGCGGCAGCAGGGCCTCAAGGAGGAGGAGCAAGCCACGGACACTGCCTTGCAGGAGGAGGGCGACCTCGGAGGCGGAACAAAGAGAGACCTGTGGCAGCAGGGGGGGGGAACACAGGACGACAAAAAAATAAAAGCAGGCAGAGAGACACGCAGGAATGTTAACGGGGAATAGCAAAACATGGCTGGGGGGAGGGGGTTTCCAAGCCCTACTCAGAAGTGGAGGGTCTGTGTGAAAGTGGGAATGGAAGGAGTGTGTGTACCAAGAGTGCGTGGAGGTTGGGGTCACTCCCGAAAGGAGGGTGCTCCATTGCCCAGGCCACGCCCTTCCTCCCAGCCCACCACCATCGGGCACGTGCAAGCCCAGTCTCACCTCTGAGATCCCCAACTGGCGACAGGCAGCCAAGAAGCTCTCCACATTCTTCCGGCTTTTGACAGCATTCAGCTTGGGCTGTTGTGAGAGGAACCCAGAAGGGGAGAAAAGGGAACGTCAGTCCAGCCGGTGTTTAAGGGGAAGTGGCCATAGCTTGGTGGGAAGAGCACCCACTTTGCATGCAGAAGGTTCCAGGTTTCAGCTGAGAGAGACTCCTGATCTGATACTCTGGAGAACTACTGATGTCTCTCAGGGTGGACAATAGTGAGCTAGACTGGCCAGTGATCTGGCTCTGCATAAAAGCGGCTTCCTGTGTCTGTCCTGGCCTACTTTACTCCCAACTTAAGGATGGAAAATGGAAAATCGGTGGATAGCAAAAGAGGTTTAAAGATGCTCTCAAAGCTAATATAAAACAATGTAACATGAGCATCGAGAACTGAGAAGCCTTGGCCCATGAGCGTCCCAATTGGAGGTCGGCCATTATCAAAGGTGCTACGGACTTTGAAGAAGCATGAGTACAGGGTGAAAGGGACGTCAAGCAAATCCTCATCGCAACCATCTCCCATCTGGAAACCTATATCCTCGCTGTGGGAGGCCGTGTGGATCCAGAATCGGCCTCCACAGTCACTTTCGGACCCACTGTTAAAGACCGTACCCTGGAAGACAATCTTACTCGGCCACGAGTGATCGCCAATGCATGAATGAATGGCCCAATCTAGCCCCTGCCACTTGGGGATGAAGATCCAGCCCAGCCTAGAGGACTCCCGGAAATACCCTTGTGGACTTGGAAGTACGGCGGCCTCCTCTCCCCACCCAAAGGCTCACCACAGCAGGTGAGGGCACGTGGATGAAGGGCACAGATCGTGGGCGCAGGTGATTCACCAGCTGGCACAGGACTACCCCGTTGGCCAGTGCCTCACCCAAGTCTTCGGCCAGGGTGATGTTCAGCTGGGACTCAATTGCCTGAGAGAGAGGAAAGGGAAAAGAAGCAGCCATCAGTGAGGCAGAAAAGAAGACAAAGAAGGGACTCTCTAGGTGCATCTAGGTAAAGAACATCAGCATCCTCCGGTGCAGCTGCTTTATTTTTAAACAAAGGCTTCTAGTCCTCATGGCAGCAAAATTAAGAGTGAAAATACTCCAACAGAGCCCAGGTTAAATTTCCAGTGCCTGAAGGGGGTGGTGGGCATAGCTCTTGGCCTCACCCGTCACCAAGAGTGGCAGGATAATTAAGGATGGCTAAGCAAAATATGAAAAAATGTGCATGATTTATGCACGTTGCACAATCCAGTTTTTATTGGAAAATAATTCCAACTTTCAGCATGTTCTGCTATTGCTTCATCTCAAGGCATCCCATTCCTTCTTCCCCGCCTCCCAGTCCTTACTCAAAATACTCGGGGCAACAAATCCTACATGCTTAGGATGCCTTTGTTTACCATCACTGGATACAGGACTTTTTGTTTACAGCACAAACAACAATGTGTACTGGGCCTTTCGAACTGGGCCTGCCGGCAGCATTGACTCCTCCATACCTTACGCAGCTGAATAGTGAGCTCTCTCTCGTCCAGGGCCTGCGAACCAGTGCGCGCCCTCAAGTGGTTGTTGAGCTCGGAAGGGGAGAGATCAGGAGAGAGGGCACCTGGGAGGGAAAAAGCTCAAAGTTTTTCTCATTCAGAGGCTGAGGAGGGAGGGAAGGCACAGCTGTAAAGCCCAGGGCCAGACCACCAGCTGCACCTGCAGGAGAACCCACATTCCATCCCGTGCACCTCACAACACTGGTCCAAGATTCTGGACAGCCATTGCCAGATAGAACATACGTTTGGAGCCTGACGGACAGTGCGTGGACAGGACATCTCAGTCCACAGCTGGCTTCAGAGGGTACCAGTTTCTCTGGGTGCCGATATCCAGAAAGAAGAGGAAATCCCACACAGTCTGTCACAGCCCTGCTCGTCTGCTTGAGCCAATGCTCCAAGCAATGCAACTGCTGTCTGTCTATGTCGCAACAGTGTGAAATGAGGGTGACTTCTGGGGACTGTCCCAGGCGTTTATGCCCATTCCTACCACTGTCTAGTGGGGCCTGGGACAGTGTGTGCGTGCACAGGCTACGGTGCCTTCGCACCAACTGTCAAGGGACCAGCCGCCACTCTGCCCAACAGAGAAGCCATTTTCTTCTGCAGGCTTCTCCCTCTTTGCCACTCACCAGTGCCCCCCCGCTGGACGCTGTTTCGTGATGAGGAGCGGAAAAGGAAGCTATATGGTTTCTGCCCGGAGCCAGGCTCACCACGGGATGAAGGGTGGGCAACAGTCAAATTCTGGGAGTGAGCAGGATCTGCAAAGGAAAGGAGGGAGGAAGGCAGGCGGAGGAAGAAGAGAGGGCTTAACACTGGGGGACAGAGAGAAACAGCACCCAAGAAACGTCAGGGAGCAGAAAAGTGAGCCCCAGCACCTCCTAGTCCCCCCTGCCATATGGACAGTACATTCCCAGAGAAAACCCGCAAGCTTCCTGCTTTGCAACATGCACGGGTCTCTCACCCACCCCGCTTTGGCACCAAAAAAAGAGGACACCCAAGCCACCCCTCGCCCTCTGTTTGCCAAGAGGCTCATCGCACGTGCCCTCTCCCGCCACCCTGCACTCCAGGCACTGCGCTTGAAAATGAAGGCACGCCCTGCACTGTACTTACCTGCAGAGCGCTGCCTGGGGGAGCCAGCTAGCTGCTCAGGTCCCTATATAAATAAAAGAGAGAGATCATCACTCTGTGATCAAAGGGGATGGGGGTGGGAGGTGGGGAGAGGAGGAAAGACGCCTGAATTCTGTGAATTGTTATTCAACCGGAGCAAGTGCTCACATCTGGCAGTTCAGTCATCACTGCAGGGCCACATGAAAGCACAAACATTTTCTGAATGGAAAGTATACACAGATTGTCACATGCAACGATCGATCTATCAATATCTCTCTCGCACACACCACACACTCCCCGTGCTCTGATCTGGCCATACCTGGCTCCGATACTTCAGCTGGGAGAGGCCGCTGTTGCTGCTCTCCACCAGGCTGCTGCGTAGGAGAAAAGAGGCCTCAAGTCAGGAAGACAGACCAGAACTGCCCAGTCAGTGTCACTGGGGTGTTACAGTTTGGGGGTACAACACTACACCCCGATGTCTGCTCAACACCCCCTTCCCCAACAAGCAAGTTCTGGATTTTAAAAAAGGGAGTCCAACTTCCTTTTAAAAAAAAAAGGTAGCAAAGGAGAGTGATAGTGGTAGCAGCCAAGGGGACCTGGATTCAAGTCCTGCCTCTGAGAGGCACTGTGGGGCTTTCAGCTAGTCAATCCCCTTTCCTCAGCACCCCCCCCCCAAAAAATATTTCCATAAAATGAAGAACAGCCGCCTGTCTCACACGACACCTGTGCATGGGTGAGAATGAACGGAGGGTTGGCGAGATGGTGCACTCCCTAGAAAGGCATCTGGAAGAATTTCTGCCTTAATCTGTCGGGCACCATCATGGCCTCCAGGAATCCCTTGAAGCACAACTGCAGGCAGGTCTGGAGCGGATTGTGGGCACTGGCTGATCCCCGATCAGGAGAGACTCTTGCACGGTAGAAAATGTTTCTGCTGCTCACATGCCAGGTAGGCAGTTCTACAGGATGTTTGCTGGGGGAAGGGGGCCACGGCTCCAGGAACCCTTGGAGCACTGCATGGAAGAGGCCTGTCTTCCCCATGGAAAAGCAACAGGCCCACCAGGAGCAGCCCCTACGCGTCCCTCCCTCCCTCCCTCTGCCTGGGTACCTCTCTCGCTTCTCTGCCCCCTGGCTCCACAGGGGCCGCTGCTGCTGCTGGCGCTCCCTCTCCTGCCACAGCTGCAAGAGATCTGGGCGACGGCGCTCCTCGCCAAACGGCTCTGGTCTTGGCAGGGTGGCCCTGGGGGTGGGGACCAAAAGCCAGGAAAGTGAGAGCTGGGGGGGGGAGAACCACAGGCCACCTCCAGAAAAGCCCCCCCCCGACCCACGCAGGGCAGGCCAAGAGCTCCAGGCAATGAGGCCAAAAGGGAAGTCAGCCCAAATGGGAGGGGGGGTGGCAGGAAGTGGAAGCAACATCACATGCCCATCTGTCCCCCCCCTGGGAAAACCGCCCAGAGCCTCAGCAGGAGACAGAACCTGCCTGCCAGGTCTCCCCAACTGAAATGGGACTAGAGAGGGGAAAAAACCAGGGGAAAAACCAGGGAAAACCTTTTCCCCCATTTTTTTCTGAAGCCTTTTTTGTTTGTTTTTCTGAAAAATTGGAAAAATGTTTATGGAATGTTTTATTTTAGCATGATGAATAAAGTGTTTAACTGAATATTGCTCCCCCCTTTTTCTCAGTTCTTTTTATGGGAAAGGGTGCTTTATGTCTGCCACTGGGTGCCATCATCAGGAGTTTTGGAGTGCGTTGCCACCAGTATGCTGATGACACGCAGCTCTACTTCTCCTGTTCATCTTCGTCAGGTGAGGCTGTCAAGGTGCTGAACCGATGCCTGGCTGCGGTAATGGACTGGATGAGAGCGAATAAATTGAGGCTCAATCCAGACAAGACTGAGATGCTGTTAGTAGGTGGTTCTCCTGAACAGATGGTGGATGTTCATCCTGTCCTGGATGGGGTTGCACTCCCCCTGAAGGAGCAGGTCCGTAGTTTGGGAGTTCTTTTAGAACCATCCCTGTCACTAGAGGCACAGGTAGCCTCGGTGGCATGGAGTGCTTTCTACCACCTTCGGCTGGTGGCCCAACTACGCCCCTATCTGGACAGGGACAACCTTGCGTCAGTTGTCCATGCACTGGCAACCTCTAAACTAGACTACTGCAATGCACTCTAGGTGGGGCTGCCTTTGAAGACGGTTCGGAAGCTACAGCTCGTGCAAAATGCAGCGGCCAGACTATTAACAGGGACTAGGCGGTCCGATCATATAACACCGACTCTGGCCCACTTGCACTGGTTGCCCATATGTTTCCGAGCTCGATTCAAAGTGCTGGTTTTAACTTATAAAGCCCTAAACGGCTTGGGACCGCAATACTTGTTGGAACGCCTCTCCCGATACGAACCTACCCGTACACTGCGCTCAACATCAAAGGCCCTCCTCCGGGTGCCTACTCAGAGAGAAGCCCGGAAGGTGACAACGAGAAAAAGGGCCTTCTCAGTGGTGGCCCCCGAACTGTGGAATACTCTTCCTGATGAGGTACGCCTGGCGCCAACATTATTGTCTTTTCGGCGCCAAGTAAAAACCTTCCTCTTCTCCCAGGCATTTTAATATTTTGATATTCAATATTTTAATACTTTTAATATTTAATATTGTAATTTTTAACACCTTAACGTCTTCACATCCTAATATTTTAACTAATTTAATTTTAGTATTTATTATCTGTGTTTAATTATGTTCGATTTATGCTATAATGAATCTATTTTAAAGTTGTTTAACATATGGTTTTAATTGTATATTGGTTGTTTGTCTGTTGTGCACCGCCCAGAGAGCTTCGGCTATGGGGTGGTATATAAATTTAATTAATAATAATAATAATAATAATAACACTGTGGAGGTCTAGCGGAGACAAATAATTTTCTTTGTTATTGATTGTTCCTTCTGGTTTTTTAAAATTGTTTTTTGCCTGCTCCTCATAAACTTGCAAAACGAAAGAGGTTCCTTACAGTTCAGGAGCTTGTAGCTCCATTTGTTAAAAGAAAAAGTAAAAGTTTTAAAAAGTAAATTCGATTTGTAATAATTGTTTGAATAAAATGTACTTTTTATATACCAAATGTGATAATTTTATGCCAAACCAACTTGTACATAATTACATTTTATGTTCCTGAAGTAACAAAATGACTTTCAATCTGTAAAAAGTGCCAATATTGCATTTTTTCAATTTTTCTGAAAATCTCCATTTCCCGCCCCCCCCCAAAAAACCCGTTTTTTTCCAGAAATTTTACATCTCTAAATGGGACTAAGCCCCTCCCCCATCCTGAATCCCATCCCTGGTGGCGGAGACGGATTCGAGAAACAGCCCCCCAAACCCACCTACAGACTCCAGAATGGGGCAACGCTGCCCAAGGAGAGAAAGGAAATGGGAGGGAGGTCAAGGGGCAGAAGAACAGAAGCTGGATCAGGCTAAAGCCCCCCCCCCCAAAAAATCTAGTCCAGCATCCTGTTCCCACAGCAGCTACTCAGGTGCCTCTTATGAGGAGCTGACAAGCAGCAGGATCTAAGCACAAGAGCAGCGCTCTCCCTCCTGCCGTGTCCAGCAACTGGTATTCAGGCACATGTTGCCTTTGACCGTGGAGGCAGAGCAGAGCACAGCCATCGTGGCACATCGTCGCCCTGTATGATGACCTCTGTCGGGAGAAAGACAGAGGGAGCGTAACTCTGTTGGTTCTCCTTGATCTCTCGGTGTCTTTTGATACCATCGACCATGGTATCCTTCTGGGGCGACTCGCGGATTTAGGAGTTGGAGGCACTGCTTGGCGGTGGCTGTGCTCCTATCTTGGGAATCATCTCCAGAAGGTGATGCTTGGGGAACACTACTCGAGTCCCTGGGTGCTCCAGTATGGGGTCCCGCAGGGCTCAGTTCTGTCCCCCATGCTTTTTAATATCTATATGAAGCCGCTGGGTGAGGTCATCAGGAGTTATGGAGTGCGTTTCCAGCAATATGCTGATGATACGCAGCTCTATTTCTCCTTTTCATCTTCTTCAGGTGAGGCTGTTGCTGTACTGAACTGCTGCCTGGCCGCGATAATGGACTGGATGAGAGCAAACAAACTGAAACTCAATCCTGACAAGACTGAGATGCTGCTAGTTGGGGGGCCCTCTGCTCAGATGGTTGATGTCAGACCTGCCCTAGATGGGGTTACACTCCCCCTAAAGGAACAGGTCCGTAGTTTGGGGATCTTATTAGATCCGCTTCTGTCACTTGAGGCCCAGGTAGCCTCGGTGGCACGAAATGCGTTCTACCAGCTTCGGCTGGTAGCCCAACTACGACCCTATCTGGACAGGGAGAACCTAGCCTCAGTTATTCACGCTCTGGTAACCTCTAGATTGGATTACTGTAATGCTCTCTACGTAGGGTTACCTTTGAAAACGATTCGGAAACTTCAGCTAGTGCAGAATGCTGCGGCCAGAGTTCTTACTGGGACGAAGAAATTCGACCACATAACACCTATTCTGGCCCAACTGCACTGGCTTCCAATACGTTTCCGGGCCAGATTCAAAGTGTTGGTCCTTACCTATAAAGCCCTTAACGGCACTGGACCGCAATATCTGATGGAACGCCTCTCCCACTATGTTCCTACCCGTTCACTCCGCTCGACGTCTAAGGCCCTTCTCCGGGTCCCAACCCATACAGAGGCCCGGAGAACAGTAACAAGATCTAGGGCCTTTTCGGTGGTGGCCCCCGAATTATGGAATGCCCTCCCAGATGAGATACGCCTGGCGCCTTCTCTGTCATCTTTCCGGCGCCAGGTAAAAACCCACCTCTTCACCCAGGCATTTTAAAGTATTTTAAGCTTTTAATCTTATTTTTTTAGTTTTCTTTTACTTTGTTTATATAATGTTTATATTGTCTGCGCAATACACACTTGCTGTATTTTAAATATTGTGGTTTTATCATGTTGTACACCGCCCTGGGAGCTGCTAGCTATAGGGCGGTTTAGAAATGCAACTAAATAAATAAATGGAGAAGGCAGCAGGGAAGCCAAGTGGGGGTGGGTCACAAATCAAGGCCCCTTCCTGGCTGGATCCCATGGGTGGGGGCTCTCACTTAAAAGCAGCCCGTGCCCCTATGGGACAAACTTCAAGAAGGATGTAGACAAACTGGAACAGGTTCAGAGGAGGGCAACAAGGATGATCAGGGGACTGGAAACAAAGCCCTATGAGGAGAGACTGAAAGAACTGGGCATGTTTAGCCTGGAGAAGAGAAGACTGAGGGGAGATATGATAGCACTCTTCAAGCACATGAAAGGTTGTCACACAGAGGAAGGCCAAGATCTCTTCTAGATCATCCCAGAGTGTAGGACACGGAATAATGGGCTCAAGTTGCAGGAAGCCAGATTTTGACAGGACATCAGGAAAAACTTCCTAACTGTTAGAGCCATACGACAATGGAACCAATGACCTAGAGAGGTAGTGGGCTCTCTGACACTGGAGGCCTTCAAGAGGCAGCTGGACAGCCATCTGTCGGGAATGCTTTGATTTGGATTCCTGCATTCAGCAGGGGGTTGGACTTGATGGCCTTATAGGCCCCTTCCAACTCTACTATTCTATGATTCTATGAACACCAGCAGATGGCGCTACTCACCTGCCAGTTGGGCCTTGCTCTGCAGCACCAGATTTTTGAAAAGAACAGCTCTTCCTGGCCTTCTGGAACTCCTGCAAGAGAAGAGCCGGGGGTGGGAGAGAGAATGAATGAATGGATGTGCTGGGAAAGGCACACTGCTGCTGCCTCCCACCAGGATCACAATCGAGAGAGGGTGGCAAGGGTGCCCTCCTTTCAGAAGTCCAACCCCACTGTCTCCCTTGCCGGAGTGAAAAGACTGTTCAAGATGATTCATCAGCCTTCGTCCTCAGCCCACCACTAAGGCTCCACCACCACACATCACCCACCTGGGATCCCAAAGGGCTCATAGAGGATGCAGCAGGCCTGACTCCCACAGTCCCTTGTTCTCCCCACCCCCCAGTGCCATTTTCTCTCCGTAGGAGGACCCTGCCTGGTAGTTGCTCAGCGGCTTTGAGTGGCTAAGAGAGACCAAAAGAGGCCCAGGCTAGCAGGAGAAAGACCACCCAAAGGCCCATTTGTACCTCAGTGGATGCCGTCCCCTGGGAGCTGCTCTCTGGCTTGGCCCCTGGCACCCCTGGTGGGGTTGCTGCTGCCGCCTCTTCCTCTTCCTCCCCATTGACGCTGCTGTCAATATAGTCGATCTGTTCCAGATCAGCAGCATCAGCTGTGGGAGGGAGAGAGGAAACCGTTCAGGCTCAGGGGCTTTCTCTGCACCGCCGCCCGCTGGGCAGTTCTCAGCTGCCCCCCAGCTCCACACGCCCCTCAGCCTGGCTCCTCACCTGCTCCATTGCGCTTCTCCCTCAGCTGCTTGGGGTCCCGGGCCAGCTCAGCAATGCGGAAGGAGAGGTCCGAGAACTCATCTGTGGACTAAGAACAGGGAGATGAAGCAGAAGCCCAAGACTGGGACCGAATACAATAAATCCACATGCCGGACCACCCACCCCACCCCCGGCTAAAAGGCTATCAAGGTCTGGCCAGGCACAAAGCACAGCCATTCCTAACCTCGTTCCCTGACCACCGTTTGCTTCCGCTGTCAACGCTGTTGAAGCCTGAGTCGAGGCCACCATAGTGCCGCACAGGGTAGAAGTCGTCTGGGAGGCTGCAGAGGGAACAAGAGACACAACACAGCCATGTCGGGGGCCAAAAGGCGGCTCTTGGGGTTTTCTTCCAATCCCTCTAAGGTGACCAAAGCACCACCAGAGAAGTCTCCTCCCAGATATAGTCTCTCCCCCCCCCCTGCAAAAAAAAAAGTGGCCCAGGCACTCTGTGCAAGACAGGCTGCTCCTTTTACGAGGGAGGGGGTGGCAGCAGGTGCTTGGCAGCGCCTTCTCAGCCTGCCTGAGTCACCCAAGCGCCTTACCACGTTCCAAAGCCGGCCGGGCGGATTCCTCGAGCAAACTCTGCCAGGTCCGACCTGGCCTTGCTACAGGCCTCAATGTTGAGGTATTTGAAGATGTGGATTTTGCCTTTCAAGCAGATCTGCGGGAAATGGGGTGCTGGTCACAGGCTGGAAGCAGCTCCCACAAAACAAAGGCCCACCGCCTCCTTTCAGCAAGGCTCCTCCAAGGCCCCCTTGGGAAGGGGAGGAGGAGGATCTGGTGCAGGGAGCCTGGACCCCTCTGGCTCCCCATGAAGACCTCTGAGCAGTGATCCTAAGGGCAGTCAGGTTGGCTAGAAGGCCAAGATTAGGAAGGGAGTCCCAAGGATGAGGTAGAGGAAACCCCTTGAGTCCATGTCACCCCAGTCCAGACCCGGAACTACCCACAAAGTTTACGAGATGTGTGCCCGAAGGAGGTAAGGTGGGCCTTGACCTCCAGAGGTTGTGAAGGAGCAGAGAAAGACCTTGGGGTGGGAGCAGTCAGTGACAAAGGAGCAGGAGCTCGGAGGGCTACGAGGAGTGTGTGCTGGGGGAGGGCGTTTGGGGGCAGGAATAAGTCTGCCTCCTCTCTGCCCTTGGCTCCCCACTTTCCTTCCCCATTACCTGCGCAGGAGGGAACTGCAAGGGGTTGTTCTCAAGGAGGATGGACTGCAGGTGCCGCAAGTGACGGTAGCAGGCGGGAATGCGGACAACACGATTGCAGGAGAAGTCCAGCCGCACCAGGGGCAGCTCTGCCAGCTCTGAGAAGGCAACAAACACAAGGTATCAACCAGGTGGCAAAAGAGGGGTGGGGGAAAGGGGGAGCAGAGGATCTCCTGGGGCCAGCAGGGAGCAGCAGCACAGGAGGCAGCGACGGGGAGGCTTCAGCCAGGCCGTCAGCAGAGGCACCCACCCTCGGGCAGGATGGCAATTTGGTTCCTCCGAATGTTGAGGTCCCGAAGAGACTCCAGGCCACCCATGCTTGCCGGGAGGGACTGCAGGTCATTGCTGCTGACATCCTGGATGGAAAGGAGTTAAGAAAAAAAAGAAGAGTCACATAGGTACGCTGAGCAACATGCCAGTGGAGGCAGGGAGAGAGTGCAAAAGGCAGCAATACCATCACTTACTTAGACTACTGCACTGCACTGTGTGTGGGGCTGGCCTCCAAAGACTACTCAGAAAGTACAGTCAAACACACCAGCCACCAGGTGACTAACTGGGACCAGCTGAACGGACTGCACTTGCCAGTTTGAACACAACTGCTTTGGCTAACTGGCCGTTATGAAGCGCTGCCTCTGAGGCCAGAAGTGGTTTGGGCCCAAAAGGGCCTTCTCCTACATGCATTTAGGCCCTGCTCAGGGATTAAAGACTTTCTCCCCACCTGACTGGAGTGGGGGCCTTCCCTGCATTGCTGCTGCCTGAGCCGCTATGGGACGTTCCTGTGATGTCCTTATATGTTAAAACCTGTAAATATGGTAAGTGCAGGTTTATTAAGGGATGACAGTTGAGAGGGGGTCGGTTGGTGAGAGTTGTTGGAGAGTCGTTAGTGGAGAGTTATTTGGATGGGTTGGTTGGCAGAGTTCTGAGGGAGGGTTGGATTATATTTGGCTGATATTTAGACAGTATATATATGGCCAGAAACATAAAGAGTGACACTATAGGAAACCATACACTTCTTAAACATTCCTAAAGTAATCTTGTTATTTCCTGGTGTTATGAAATAAATACTTTTATTGATTTACCAAAAGCCTGATCCTTGGCTGGGGATTCACAGACCAGAAGGGAGGGCAGGGTAATTACCAAGGCTGGAGGGAAATTACAGGCCAGTTAGCTTAACTTCTGTCCCTGGAAAACTGGTAGAAAGTATTATTAAAGCTAGATTAACTAAGCACATAGAAGAACAAGCCTTGCTGAAGCAGAGCCAGCATGGCTTCTGCAAGGGAAAGTCCTGTCTCAGTAACCTATTAGAATTCTTTGAGAGTGTCAACAAGCATATAGATAGAGGTGATCCAGTGGACGTAGTGTACTTAGACTTTCAAAAAGCGTTTGACAAGGTACCTCACCAAAGGCTTCTGAGGAAGCTTAGCAGTCATGGAATAAGAGGAGAGGTCTTCTTGTGGATAAGGAATTGGTTAAGAAGCAGAAAGCAGAGAGTAGGAATAAACGGACAGTTCTCCCAATGGAGGGCTGTAGAAAGTGGAGTCCCTCAAGGATCGGTATTGGGACCTGTACTTTTCAACTTGTTCATTAATGACCTAGAATTAGGAGTGAGCAGTGAAGTGGCCAAGTTTGCTGACGACACTAAATTGTTCAGGGTTGTTAAAACAAAAAGGGATTGCGAAGAGCTCCAAAAAGATCTCTCCAAAGTGAGTGAATGGGCGGAAAAATGGCAAATGCAATTCAATATAAACAAGTGTAAAATTATGCATATTGGAGCAAGAAATCTTAATTTCACATATACGCTCATGGGGTCTGAACTGGCGGTGACCAACCAGGAGAGAGACCTCAGGGTTGTAGTGGACAGCACGATGAAAATGTCGACCCAGTGTGCGGCAGCTGTGAAAAAGGCAAATTCCATGCTAGCAATAATTAGGAAAGGTATTGAAAATAAAACAGCCGATATCATAATGCCGTTGTATAAATCTATGGTGCGGCCGCATTTGGAATACTGTGTACAGTTCTGGTCGCCTCATCTCAAAAAGGATATTATAGAGTTGGAAAAGGTTCAGAAGAGGGCAACCAGAATGATCAAGGGGATGGAGCGACTCCCTTACGAGGAAAGGTTGCAGCATTTGGGGCTTTTTCATTTAGAGAAAAGGCGGGTCAGAGGAGACATGATAGAAGTGTATAAAATTATGCATGGCATTGAGAAAGTGGATAGAGAAAAGTTCTTCTCCCTCTCTCATAATACTAGAACTTGTGGACATTCAAAGAAGCTGAATGTTGGAAGATTCAGGACAGACAAAAGGAAGGACTTCTTTACTCAGCGCATAGTTAAACTATGGAATTTGCTCCCACAAGATGCAGTAATGGCCACCAGCTTGGACGGCTTTAAAAGAAGATTAGACCAATTCATGGAGGACAGGGCTATCAATGGCTACTAGCCATGATGGCTGTGCTGTGCCACCCTAGTCAGAGGCAGCATGCTTCTGAAAACCAGTTGCCGGAAGCCTCAGGAGGGGAGAGTGTTCTTGCACTCGGGTCCTGCTTGCGGGCTTCCCCCAGGCACCTGGTTGGCCACTGTGAGAACAGGATGCTGGACTAGATGGGCCACTGGCCTGATCCAGCAGGCTCTTCTTATGTTCTTATGTTCTAACGGTGGCAGCGGTGAAGGAAGAAAGTGTAACATCGTCAAGTATCCAGAGCAACCCAGGATTGTATGCTTTATAGACAAAGATACAGGGGGGATGTGTACAGCAAGGGCACCCAGACACAAAGTAACAATAAGTCATAGGGAAACTCAGGCAAAGTCTCCAGCAGTATTGTTTAAAGGGAGTGGCTGGTGGTGGTGCCGCCTAGCAGTGGGATCTTGTGAGATCTGTGCTAGAACGGAGTGAGAAAAAATAAAAACGACAATCCTGACTGGTGGTGTCCTGAGGTGGTGCCTAGTGAAAGGCGGTAGCCACAAGCAGGTGGGAACCTGACAGGTGGAGCCAAAGGTGGGATCGTCACAGTTCCTCCTAAGGGGGTTCACCTTGACGGCCTTTTCGGGATGGGGGGGTTTAGATGTCTTTAAGCCTGTATTTAGTTGCTCAGCTAGACTTTTTTTAACACCAGTTTTATTGATTTATTGCTTTTGCTGTTTTATGTTCTTGTTATGCCATTCTAGATGTATTGATTTTTTATTAACCCATATGGTGCTGTTAAAGGGTATGCAGACAGACAGGGAGGAAGGTTCACACACTCTGGGATGTCCTGGAGGTGAAGCAAAACTCACTTCACCAGTCCAGAGTACGAGTCGGACATTATCTGGCTCTTGGTATTCAAGCATCTCAGGGCAAGAAGGCAGCTGTCCTCCCCTACGAACTTATCCTCTGTCCTTTCTGGAATGTTAGGGTGGATGGAATGGAAATGCCCCCCATCCCTGCCCCCCATGTTTCTATTTGGAAAGGGCCTACTTGGGGGTTGTCATTGCAACATATAGCTTTGCTTAATTGACTGAAGCATGTGATGGATGGGGGGGAGAATCCTCCTCTTGCTTTTTGAGTTTGTGTCTGGAGGCCTTGGGGGTTTCCGACCACCCCCACCCCAAAATCTTCGCATGGCATCAACCCAGCTTCACTGTGGAGGGACCAGCCAGGCTGAAACCAGCAGTAAAACAAGGAGAGTTCACATCCGATTTCCATCGGCCCTTTGAAGGATTCCGCCAGCACTGCTGACTCACCAGTTGGCGAAGGCTGCGGAGGGAGCCGATGTCGTCAGGCAGGGATGCCAACTTGTTATTGCTGGCAACGAGGACTTTGAGGGGCAGGAGGCAGAGGCATGGGGGCAGGGAAGTCAGCTGGTTCCGGCTGAGGGGAAAGAAAGGAAAAGAAATGGCTAGCCAGTGGAGGAGGAGGAGGACTCTGCATCCGGGAGGCAAAGGGAGGGGGGACACTTGCTGAGCTCCCTCCACCCCACCCCACCCTGTCCAGTTCCTCCCAGACTGGCATCCCTTCCGCAAGTCACCTGACGTTCAGGTAGGTGAGGGCTTGGAGGTTGGCGATGGCTGAAGGGATGCTGCGCAAACAGTTGTGGTACAAGCTCAGCCCTTCCAGGGACATCAAGCAGCAAGCATCTTCAGGCACCTCCGTGAAACGGTTCCGGGAAAGGTCTGCAAGGGGAGGAGGAAGAGGAGCACCTTGTGTGATTTAACTCCTGGAGACCCTTCACGAGTCCCAAACTGGCCTCGTCCCTTCCAAGCGAAACAGGCAACTACAGAAGAATCCGTGATGCTCTGCTCTGTGCTTTGCTCCGGCCCAAGGAGGAGGAGGAGGACTATGCAGGCAGCCACGCAGGGCCTCTCTCCAGTGGCACGGCATCATCCCTGCTCTGCCATTGGGGCTGGGAGGAAGGTCTGCCTCACACAGCCACCACTGAGGGGGAGCAGGGAGATCCCTGGCCATTGCTTCACTGCGGAGGGGAAACCAGTCGGTTTGGCTTGCAATGCTCCAAACCCGCACTTTGGTTAGCTCAAACGGGTGGGATGTGCACAAGGAGCTGGGGAGAAGGCTGGCAGGATGGGGAGTGGGCCCCCTGGCAGCTCCTTCCCCTGGAGTCTCCTTTGTCATAAGACCTAGGAGCGGGCCTTGAGAAGCATCCCTTGCACCAGCCTCCGCGAACCTGGTGCCCTCCAGACGTTGTTGGACTACAACTCCCATCAGCTCCATGGTGTGCCTACGATGTGCTGGCTGGGGCTGATGGGAGTTGTAGTCCAACATCATCTGGAGGGCGCCAGGTTGGCAAAGGCTGCCGTACACAGAAAAAAGGTTGCTAGTCACCATGTCCCAACAGATGCTTTTTTCCTAGCATGTTTCAGGATATGGTAATTTCTCATAGGATTTCATTTCATCACATCTGACTTAGGAAGTTTTGGGTGCCCCCCATGCTAACTAATATTTGTGGGGGGGCACAACCCAGCAGGACATCCCTATGTAAGCCCCACCGAAAATGACCGGGAGCCTCTGCTCTTGCACAGAAGAATGTCTCACTGCACTATGCCCCCCCCCCCCACGGAGTCAGCCCTGCTCCTCTCCAGCCACACAAACAGGCTCTCTAGGCAAAGAGGCTCTGCCACCTGCATGGCGCAGGTACAGATCCAGCTGCCCATGCAGGAGTCTTGGTCAAATCACCCACCCACCTTAAGTTTGTTTAACTTTACAAAATGTATATGCCACTTGGTTGTAAATAGAACCTCTAAGCAGCTTACAACCCCCCCCCACAAACATTAAAATTATCAATAAAAAACAGTTAAGACAGGAATTAAAAATAATAATTAAAATCAACAGTTAAGCTAAAAACAGATTAAAAACACATGTTGACTTTTGTGTGTCTGAATAGGCTTGCCTGAACAAAAAGGTTGCAAGCGGACACCAAAAAGATCACAGCTAAGGTGTGGTGTAATGGTTAGGGTGTCGGACTGCAACCTGGGAGGCCAGGGTTCGAATCCCCACCCAGCCATGAAGCTCACTGCGTGGCCTTGGGCCAGTCACTGCCTCTTAGCCTCAGAGGGAGGCAATGGTAAACCCCCTCTGAACACCGCTACCATGAAAACCCTATTCGTAGGGTCGCCATAAGTTGGGATCGACTTGACGGCAGGCCATTTCATTTTTTTCAAGGTGCCTACCTACTGTCAATATTTAATTTTAATTTTATTAAACTTATATCCTGCCCTTCCTCCCAAAGGAGCCCAGGGTGGCAATAGGCAGGGAGTTCCAAAGTGCAGGCGTTGCCGCCACGTTCAGATAGCTAGTCTTCTTCCAGGAGACCTAAAGGCAAAGCCTGCATAAGCAAGGGTCAGGCCTTTCACACCCAGGCAAGAGGCTCTGTGAGCAACCACACCTTCCAGCAGGAGACGCAACAGCCAACGCCTGGCTGTGAATTTGCAACCCCTCCTTGCTCTCAGGATCTCCAAGGAGGGTGGAAAACCTAGACAAGCTCAGGAAGGCAGAGCTCACTTTTTAAAATTGTGTCTGCTCAGATGATGTTTTGGGAGGAGGAGCGGAGGCTAAATTTAGAAGCAGCAGAGAGAGCGCCAGCATTTCCAAGGCTCTCCGCACACCCAGAGGAGCAGAGGGTGCAGCTATGCACTTTCAGAGGTTACCTTTGCAGCTGTAAGAACCCCCATCATGAAGTCCCTGGCTCAGGGGCTTGCTCCTTGAAGCATTTTAGATTTTAAAAAAACAGGGGAATATACAAGTTCCAAACAGGCTTTCCGCAAGCCACCCTTAAAGAGAGGGAGGCCTCAGGACAGACCCACCTGAAATCAGGAGGCTTTCACAAAACACAAAGGCAACAGAAGGAAGCGCTTGAAGGAACTGGGTGCATGTCACCCAGAGGAATTTAGGGGGAAGGAAAAGTGCACCCTGACCAGTTTAAAACAGGGGTTCCCAAACTGTGGCCCATGGACCACCAGCGGCCCATGAGTTTCATTCAGGTGGTCTGCAGCTTGTCTGTGGTTGGAAACAGGACACAGCACATCCGTCACATTCAACACTCATATCGATTTTTAATAGTATGTGTTGAATTCTATGGAATTCAAATTGTAATACAACAAAACACCACATTTAACAAATAAAAGTAGCATTTCAAATACAATTAAAAACCAAACAGCATCTTGCACAGCGCATGGCAACTGTTACAACAGGAAGAAAAAGTGGTCTGCCAAGGCCCTCAGCAATTTTTGAGTGGTCCTTGGGGGGAAAACGTTTAGAAACTACCGGTTTAAAATAAAGAGGGCAACTGTACACCCTGAGAAGCTGCCAGGGAATCGCACGTGGACTTAAAGTGAAGTTGGGAGACAGAGGCTGAACATCAGTAAGAAAGTGGCCCCCAGAATGGCTCTGTGGAAGCCAAGGTCAAGCAGGGCTGTTGTGCTACTGCCTGAAGGGAATCCAGCAAGGGCCTGGATGAGGCAAGCAGCCCTTGGGAGCTCTTCCCCTGAATGTTTCTGGTTGGGGGCAAAGAACAGACTGGGAACCAGGGAATGCACAATGGGATCGTTGCCTTCGATTCAAACAGGAGAGAGTGTCAGCTCTACATGACTGTCCCCTGCCATGTTAGCAACCCCTCCCCAGACACCCCTGCACCACAATGCCACACCAGCCTATTGCTCTTTGACCTGAGGAGAGGCTGCAGGTCGATCCTCAGATGCTGGAATGCAATCCAGGGCAGGTGGCCAGCAGGAGAGGGAAGAGGGCAAGGTGGAGCCCCTCAAGCTGATAGCCATGGCATGCACTGCAAGGCTGGAAAGCTGGCCACAGAAGGAAAAGCAGCCTCCTGGGCAGGAGCTGGATCACCCTGCCAGCCTTTGCCAACCTGATGCCTTCCAGATGCTCATAACTCCCACTGGCCTGATGGGCATTGTGGCCCAAAGCATCCGGAGGGCAGCAGACTGACCTAGGTGATGCCCAGCTCTGGAGCCCACTCCCAGCAAGAGGTGGCGCCTTCAGCATTCTGAGCAGATCATCTCCAAGGCAAGCAGCCAAACACAGTGTTTTTCTGGGGGGGGGGAGAGAAGGTTGCCTGGCAGATGGTGGAACGGAGCCAGCCCCCCCAGCCTTCTTGGCCCCCCATAGTAACAATAGTGACAGAACAGCTGGCCCACGTGACCTGTCCCAGACACAGAAGCCCACTGTGTGTGCGCTGAGCCTGCCAGGCTGGAGAAACGTCTTGCCAGCCATGTGATCCAGGGAGAATGGCATAAGGGCTGCTAAGGAGGAGTGTTTGCTCTCAAGGGAGCCCGAGGGAGACTTTGCCAACGTGACGGGGCAAGACAGGAGCCACCACGATGCCGTCACCACCCAAGAGAAGATCATGGAGAGATGACTTCCCTTTGGGTAATGCCCCCCTGCCAGCCATGATGAAAAGTGCGCTGGGGAACCCCCCAGGATTTTACATCACACTCCCACAAACAAACTGTGCGGCTGCATTACTTTGGCAAAGCACACTTGTGCTTGGGCCTCTGTAGAGCAGCAGAATTTGCAAAAGGCAACCTGACCTCCAGGGCCACCGAAATGATTACTCTGGCATTGTGAAAGAGAAGAGCCCTTCTGCTGGATCAGGCCAAAGGGGTCTGGCATCCAGTAGCCAACCAGATACCCAAAAAGGAAACCCGCACGCAGGGTCAGAGTGCAAAAGCACTGCTCTCCCTTCCGGAGGCTTCCAGCAACTGGCCTGCAGAAGCATCCTGCCTCCGTTGTGGCTAGCAGACACTGATGGCCTCCTCCTCCTGACTAGCCCTCTTTTGAAGCCCACCAAGTTGGTGACCATCATGGCCCCTTTGGGGAACGCATGCCACAATCTGACTATCAGCTGTGAGAAGATACACTTCTTTTATACACTTCTATCATGTCCCCCTCCCCCTCACGCACCCTTTCTAGACCAAAAAGCCCCAAATGGTGTAACCTTCTCCGATAGGGAACAGCGCCAGACCCCTCATCATTTTGGTTCCCCATTAAGATACAACTCCACTAGTCCAAGGAATGCAAGCGGCATCCCAAAGAAACTGCGCTGGGGAGGGGGAGAATATTTCAGACTCTGAGGTGGCAGCATCCAAAATGCTTAGGCACCAGCTCCTTTGAGACAAGGGGGGCTTCTGCCAAGAGGAGAAAGGGCACTGCCACGACTTGTTGCTGCCACCATGAAGTTTAGAAGTCTTGCCAACCTTCACAGAAAGGTGTCCACAAAATGCTGGCTGGCCTTGGTACACAGATGGGTGGTTGCCCAGACCCTGCCCCGCACTCCCTCAACCGTAGCTGGGGGTCTTGTCTCCCCAAGTCCTGACTGGACTTCAGGAAGAGATCAGCATGAGGCCACGCTCCAAGGACGTTTGGCGCACCACAGAAGCAGACAGCGACCCAGAGGGGCTGGGGATTGCCCCAACCCTTGGACTGCACTTCAGGGATGCTCCAAGCACCTTGAAAGAGTAAGGCAGCCACGGGGACAATCTCCCCCAGCCTGCTTGTCATGACGGTGGGCAATGGGTCAGTGCAGTAGAATTTGCTCCCACAAGACACAGTAATGGCCACCAGCTTGGATGGCTTTAAAAGAAGGTTAGACCAATTCATGGAGGACAGGGCTATCAATGGCTACTAGCCATGATGGCTGTGCTGTGCCACCCTAGTCAGAGGCAGCATGCTTCTGAAAACCAGTTGCTGGAAGCCTCAGGAGGGGAGAGTGTTCTTGCACTCGGGTCCTGCTTGCGGGCTTCCCCCAGGCACCTGGTTGGCCACTGTGAGAACAGGATGCTGGACTAGATGGGCCACTGGCCTGATCCAGCAGGCTCTTCTTATGTTCTTATGCAGTGTAGAAGGATAGTCCCATGCTGGCCACAAGCAAGCAAGAGCTCCAGATTGCGGGAGGGGGGAAGAGATGTCAGGCTCCCCAACTGCCTGGGATGGAAGGAGAGGCAGCAGAACCCGAACCCTCCTAAGCCAAACCAACTTTTTGAAACAAACCCACTGCATGGAGAGTCCTCCTGGCCACCTGCAGGGAATGAGCTTTCCCTGGTGCCAGGCTGGAAACATCTCTGCGTCAGAAGGACAAAAACAGCTAACATGCACGTAGGACGCAGCCTAAGCAACGTGGGGGGAGGGGGAGGCGGCAGGCGCAGTCTTGGCCTCTGGAGAGGAAGGGTCACCTTCTTGTCATCTGCCTGCATGGTACTACAAGAGCCACTGGCAGTGCCAACCGAGCTGCCCTGAGTGCGCTGCCCACCATGCCACAGCAAACACAGCACGATGAGCCACCAGAGAGAAACCGTCAACTCCCCTGGACCTCTGGCATGCGGCCATTAATCTGGGGGTCCCCTTTTGGAGGTCAACAGTTGAAGCCTCACCTTGCCCAGGCACCGTGCCAGCTGGCAGGGCGCTCGCAAGCATTACTCCACCCTCCCCCAACCCGGCACCCTCCAGATGCTTTGGACTGCAACTCTCCGTAGCCACGGAAGCTCCAGCTCTGGCCACGGAAAACCACCGGGAGCCACAGAAGAGGTGGAGTATGGGAGAGTAGCTTGGTGTCCAGACAGCCCCAACAAAAACGGTTAGGGGCACATGACACAAGCAATTGCAGCATGACAAAGATACAACCCAAGCCCTTTATGCTCCTAAGGTTTGCCTTCAATGCTGCAGCACTAGCTGTGTCCACTCCTACGCCTCAAGGTCATTTTTTAAAAAGCCACAGCCAAGAGTTGCTCCAGGCAGGTTTGCCTTGAGGAAGAAGAGGGCCAGGTGCCACTCTGCCCATTTCAAGGGACAGAGAATCAGCTGCCAACTCTAGTGGCTCCACGGGGGACAAGGAGCTCATTCCGACAAACAGCAGGTGCTACTGTGCAGCCAGGACGTCAGGCCACATTTGCGCACTTACCTTTTGGAAGGTAGGTAGGTACAGTACAGTATGGACGACTGTGATGTTCCTGTATTAATGTATATATGGTAAGTGCTGTTTGTATAGAAGATACATGGTAAGTGGAATGAAAGAGGAGGGGGAGTAAATGAGCAGTAGAATGCTGGATGATTGGCTGAGTGTTTGGATGGCTGAGAGTATAAATGGAAGGATGACAGTTGAATCTGGGTGGACGTTGGTGGGTTGTTTTGGGGGAGTTTGGAGGTGGGTGTGAGTTGGTGTATGTCAGGAGAGTGTGGAGAAAGAGGGAGATGGAGTTCGGATTAGTAATAAGTCAAATATCACAGTAATAGATGAAACCATAAGCTTGTAGATCATTATCAAAGTTATCTTGTTATTAATGTTATTTAATAAAAACTATATTTGGTTTACCAAAGGCCTGATCCTTGGCTGGGGTTTCACAGACCAGAAGGGAGGGTAAGGTAATAACCAAGGCTGAAGGGAAACAGTAACAAATGGTGGCAGCGGTGAAGAGGAGAAGATAACATTATAAGTATCCAGAGCAACCCCGAGTTATGAGTTATCTGCATTGATACAAGGGGGTTGGAACAGGATAAGCACGCAGTCACAAATATAACCGGATAGAGAGACTCAGGCAAGGTCTCTGGGAACATTGGTTGTAGAATGTGACTGGTGGTGCTGCCTAGCAGGGGGATCTATTGAGATCTGTGCTAGAGCGGAGAGAGAAACCATAAAAAAGGACAGTCTGGACTGGTGGAGTCCCTGGTGGTGCCTAGTGAAAGGCAGTAGCCACGAGCAGGTAGGAACCTGACAGGGAGAGCCAGGGAAGGGCGTCACAACGACCTTCAAGTCGATCCTGACTTACGGCGACCTTATGAATTGGGTTTTTATGGTAAGCGGTATTCAGAGGTGGTTTCCCATTGCCTTCTTCTGAGGCTGAGAGGCAGTGACTGGCCCAAGGCCACCCAGTGAGCTTCATGGCTGTGTGGGGATTCGAACCCTGATCTCCCAGGTTGTAGTCCAGCACCTTAACCACTACACCATACTGGCTCTCTAGGTAGCTACACATTCTCTAAATAAATAACTAAAATTCCCTCCCGGGTCCCACCCACTCTGAATAATACAGTTGCTGCCTCCCTCCCTCCCTCCGGGGCAGGCCTAAACAATGAAAGAGAACAAAGGAGAGCTGAAGAAGTTTTGGTCTTGAGCAGCCAGGAAGGAGGAAAGTCTGCCTGTCCCCCCACCCCCCCCCCCGGCTTCCCGCCAGGCCTCTCCCCAAGAGCTTCCTTCTTCCTTCCTTCCAACTCTTGCTTCAGATTCAGAGAGAGGGAGCCCTGCCCTCCATCTGAACTCCTTGGTGCCTTTTCCCACACTCGGGACTCCTCCAGGAGGGCTGCCTTGGGCAGCAGAGGCAGGCAGGCAGGCGAAGAGGGGGCTTCACAACGCCTTCACCGGCAGCAGCCCAAAGTAAGAGGCATGGGGGGCATCTCTGATCAAGCCCAGCGCTCTTCTCAGCCGCCTCTTGCCTGGCTGCAGCCTGGCCCGGTGCAGGACAGGCACTTAGAGGGCTCCTCCTTGAGCCAAGGACGCTGCCTCCTGCCCGGATCAGGGCCGCAGCAGGTGACAAGCACTTTGCCAGGCTCAGGCTCGGATTCGGCAGGTTCCCAAAAGGACCACATGAAGCCGCCAGACCTCACGCCAACCGGAGGTATCGGAGGGCCAAGATGCTTTAGAGTGGCCTTTGCCAACCTGCGCCTCTCCCACCGGCTCCAGCCAGCATTGCCAATAGTCAGGGATGACAGCAGCTGTAGTGCAAAACACCTGGGGGGCACCAGGTCGGCGAAGGCTGCTTTACAGGAGTTCGAGGCCTGGCTTATTCTGCAGAATGTACCCTGCTTCCTCCTGTCACAGCAAGGGCACAAGTTGTAATGCTCAATCCCCCAAACAGTCCCCGAGAAGTCACCCACCACTAACCCCAGCACATATTAAAGTTCTCCTTCGCAGCCATAAGGGCCAGAAACTTGGCAGATTATCTCCAGGAGGCCAACGTCTGCACTGGACAGTGCAAATGCAGGTATATATAATACACAGAGCAGCCATCATCGTATTACATGCACCTGACATTAGGCCTACATATTAAACTAGTGACTTGCCATCCTGTGCAGAAACTGCCCCTCCACAGACACTCATCCTGAACAGCGAGGCGGGTATGCTTTAGATTGCATTCCTGCACTGAGGGTGCAGGCGGGGGTTGGACTCGATGGCCTTAAAGGCCCCTTCCAACTCTACTGTTCTGTGATTCTGTGAAGAGAATCTGCTCCGCATCAGACAGCTCCTCTCCCAAAAAGAGAGGCTGAGGAGGGAAAGGCGGCCCTGCAAGCTGATCCTTTCCAGCCCCCCACGGCATTCTGCAGCTGGCCCCTGTCCAAACACAGCCAAGAGAGGCAGCTGCCCCTTCCCTCCCCCACCCCCAGGAGCCAGAGCACAGGGGGAGGAGAGCATAAAGTACCGGCAGATTAGGGGGAAACTCCAGACCCCTGGCTAAAAATAAGTGTTTTTTTAAAAACTGCCAGATGTTTCCTTCCTTGGATAAAAGGAGGGTGTGTGTGTTTTTTTAGAGCAGTAATTGGTGGCTGCCCTGTTGCACATTCCTGCTCTCGGCAGACATAGGTAGCAACGTTTGCTGGGAGCCAGAAGGCGGCTCAGCTCCAAGGGGAGCAGCAGTCAAGGGACGCTCTTCCACCTACAGGCACTCTTAGGGATCAGGGAGGAGAACCTCTGTCCTTGCCAGCTCCACAGAGGACACAGAAGCCACGTCTGCCCCTTTCAGCCCTCAAGGGCCAAAGCGCACCACCCCAGCCCAAGGGCAGAGCGGCCTTCAAGGGTGCCCGCAGCAGCACAGGAAAGGAGCGTGGATGGAGACACAAGGCAGCGGCAGCAGAAGAGCCTGGCTACCTGATCAGGCCGAAGGAGGCCCATCTCATCCACTGGGCAACCAGATGCCTGAGCACGACAGCGGCAACTCTTCCCACCTGCGATTCCAGGGCAGCTGCCTCTGACAGTGCAGGGGGAACACAGCCGTCATGGCTAGTAGCCATTTATCCTGCATGAATCTCTCTAGTCCAAGTGGGTAGCCATCACTGCAAATTCCAGAGTTTAGCCATGCTCTGTGTGGCAGGACCCTGGAGCAGCCCCAGCAACAGGCTCAGGAGGAGGAGGAGGCAGCGGCAGCCCTAGCCCATCCACACTCAGCGCCAGCTGGGCAAGGAGGAAGATGGCTCTAGGGGGCCTGTGCCGCCATCTGCGAGACTCAAGCAAGAGGGCAGACAGAACAGGGGCAGGCACCTGGGGACCAAGGCAGGAGCACCCATGGCCCACCTAGCGCAACACTGCCTGGCAGCAGCCCTACCTGGAGATGTTGTCGGGCATTGACCTTGGGACCTTCTGCATGCGAAACAGGCGCTCAGCCTGTCCTTTAAAAATATTCTAGCTCTCATGGCTCTGAATAAAGACCCATTTTAAATATCAGCCCAGTCTGCCTGAAGGAGGGCCTCCAACATCATCAGGGATGCCGCTCAACAAGATCAGCCTCAAAAGGCCTCCTCTCTATCCCACCAGTTAAAACAGCTAGACTGGTGAGAACTAGGGAGAGGGCTTTTTCTATTGTGGCTCCCACCCTGTGGAACTCCCTCCCAAACGATCTCCGCCATGCCCCCGCTATGATGAGCTTCCTCCAGGCCTTGAAGACCTGGCTCTTCAGGCAGGCTTTTGGGGTGGGCTAGGTTTTGTTATTATTGTTGAGATTTCTAATGTTTTAATGTATTTGTATGTTCTTATTCTGTACGTCGCCCAGAGTGGCTGGACAGCCAGCCAGATGGCGACTAATAAATCTAATAAATAAATAAACAAACAGGGAAAGCTGCCTTTGCACTAGGTCAGACCTTTGGGGTCCATCTAGCTCAGTATTCCCTGCACTGACTGGCAGCAGCTGCTCCACAACGGTGCAGACAGGACGCCTCTCCCAGCCTTACCTGGAGATGCCATCGTGGACTGAACCTGGGACCATCTGCATGCAAGGCTCTGCCCCACTGAGCTACGACCCTTCCCCAAATGTAACGTTACTGCATAAGCTGCTTTGAAAACTGGCCCGTTAACATTCTCAATTGCCCAACCTGGTGCCCCTCCAGTTCTTTGGGACGGCAACTCCCATCAGCCCCAGCATCGTGCGGCCATTTGGGGCTGGGGCTGATGGGAGTTGCAAAGCAAAGCCGCGAGGACTCGGCGCAACGCAGCTCACTTCCATTGTTGCTGGTGCCCCTTCTGGGCACCCAACCCCCACCCCCTGCAGGAGAAGCTGTTCTGACTACAGCAATTTGTCAGCAAACAGCTGAGAGGCCTGGCACGGGGTCTTTGGGGACTGGAGAGACCCTGTCCCCTTCCGACAGACGCCTCCCCCCCCCGAAATCATATCCTATAAAGAAACTGGGTCCTATTTCACAGCTGCGTCTCTGAACCATTGGCATTAACATTCCTTACACAACAGGGGCTGGCCGGCTGGCCATTCACCCAGGAGACCCTTTTACAAAGTTGTGGGCTGGCTAGCAGGCCTGGGGGGGGGGGAACCATGAAAAATATAAACCATACGTTATAAAATAAATGTTGGTATCTCAACAGACCAGACAGCGGGTATAATGTTGGTTGCTACATCTCAGCATATCCTTCTATAGACACCGACATTTCTTAATGTGATTCAGACATGGCAAAGTGCAACATGCACCGTGAGACCAGGACTACTAGTCCTCAGTAGACAACAGACAGACGCACTCTGGAGACTTTGATCTGGCAGTCTCACCCAACCCTGCCTGGAGCCCTCTGCATGTGGGGTGGGAGTGGGCTGGAGGATGGGCTTGAATCAACAGGAGAACTGGTCCATCCTCTGCTGGGCAGCCCCTTCCCCCAAACTTCCAGCTGCCTTTTGATTCTCCCCTCCCAAAGGCTGCCGTCTCTTCTCAACGGCATTTTTGCTTTATCTCAGAGAGAGCCTGTGTGATTACGAGCATGGACACACTGGACCCCCATCAGCCTCTGCTTCTCTTTCTCACAGCCCTTCTCTGCGGAAGGAGTCCAAGATGATAAGCGGCAGGCCCCCTCAAAGTGTGGGAAACTTCCTAATCTTCTTTCCAACTGCTACCAATACACACACGGGGGGGGGAAGAGCTCCCCTCCCCTTTCTCATCCACTCTTTCTGGGTCTCCCACGGGCTTCCTCTCAAAAAGAACAGCTGCATTGGCCCATGGGATGCTCTGCAGACAAAGGCGCCAAAACAGCCAAAATGCACCTGAGGGTGGCCACCACCTCCACTTCCAGCCACCAGAGACTGACTGAGAAGGGTTTAACAAGCCCGACTACGCACACGTGGCAGCACATAAGGAAATCTACTCCCATCAAGGCCACCTGACTCTCTGGACTCTACATTTTATAAAGATTAAGCTTCTCACCCTCTGAGTGGCAGAGACCCTGAGCACACGCAGGAGAGGTGGACGTCTCTTCCTACGGACTCCACTCAAGCAAGGCCTCCAGCGGTCAGAGGGAAGCATTGCTTCGCTCACCATCACCCCCTCCCCTTCCTCTCCACCCCCTTCTACATTTCTTCAGACCCCCATCCTCCTCCTCAAGGCTACCACCACAAAACTGGGACTCAGAGTCAAGATTCTGAAAGTTGACACCTGTAAACAAAGCACATTTATATCCCAATTGTTGCAAGGGCAGAGTCTGGAATTGTGTTTTCATCCTGGGGTTCTGCATGCGGGATCTCTCTCTCTTACCTGCACAGGTGCTCTGATCCTCTTTGTAGGTGTTTCCTGGCATGTTCCAACTCCTAAATGTCAGGAAATACCTACAAGGAGGATCAGAGCACCTGTGCAGGTAAGAGAGAGAGAGATCCCGCATGCAGAACGCCAGGATGAAAACCAGCCCCCAGCAAGATGACACATCTGTTTTGCATTCTGTAAAGGCCCTCTAGGGGGCACCGAGAGCCCTTCTCCATCCCACCCACCAGCAGCAACTGTTCTTCTTGGGGAGGTGGCGGGTGGGAGGGCAAGGATGGGGCAAAGCAGGCCACATCACCACCGTCTGTGGACTAAGTCAACGAATTCTGTTTTGCCATTTCCATGAACAAAGTACATCAACGTTCGTTTGACTGAGGTGGTTCTTCTTGCAAATGTACGCTTGGCCTCGCCCCCCCCCCGTTTTATTCTTCAGCAGCTTCCCTTGGAAACAGAAGAGTTGCTGGCAAAGCTTCAGAAATCAAAACCCTCTAAGAGGAAGGATAAAGGGGGGGATTACAGGAAAGCCAAGCTGGGAGTTGGGGGGAGGGAAGAATCCTGCTGGGTCAGGGTGCGAGCCCCAGCTCAGGGGCAGCCCCAGATGAGGTTATTTCAGGTGGTGGGGAAAGCCCCCCCTCTGCCCAAGGCTCCCCTTTTGACCCCATTTACTCTCCTAATAATAGTTTAGCTACAGGATTAGCGGCTGATGCCTTTTAAAAAGCCTTTCAATCATGCTGTTGCTGGCCAGCCAGCTGCCCCCCCAGAACCCCATCTCAAAGAGAGAGAGCACAGGCTTGCCAACCAACAGCAAGACACACAGACAGACATCTTTGAAATGAAGGGGGCAAGAAGAGGAGAGGGGATGGAGAGGGGCTCCTCTGTCATGCAAGCAGTGAGGAGGGGGAAGGGGGCTTGGTACTCTCCAGGCTTTGAAGCGATAAAACTCAGGGGTCTGCAACACCGGAGTGCAAATGTTTCAAATGCCACGAATTTGAGCCCAGTCCTTCATGAGGACAGAGAAGATCCCTCCAGCAACAGGAAGGAGGCTTTTGAGTCATTAAAAGCCTGAAATGCATAAACGCCTCTCCAAGAACAAAAGAAGCGTGTGCTCCGTGGGAAATGCGCCCAGCGCCCCATCCCGCCCCCAGCTCCAGGTGTGTCAAAGGCTGAAGGAGCCCCCACACACAAGCAAAGAGCTTCCCTTTGCCCACACAGAGGTGTCTGGATTCCCCTGCAGAAGGAAAAACACAAGGACAAGGACAGACACTCTCCTCTCCCAGAAACCATATCCGGGCCTATTTTGGAGAGTGCACTTCTGTTTCCTGAATAAATCTCAGCCTTTTTGTTTTTTTAAGCCACTGCAGCACACACTTCTAGCCCCCAAATGTTTGCTGACAAGTATCTTCTGAAGGCTCAGAAACTAAATGGGGGGGGGGTCCCAGGGTTTGGAGAGAGGGAGGGATGAGGGAGGCATATGCCCAGGATCCCCGTCCTGCATGGCTTCCGACCCCCACGGGGCCTCCTGCACCCCCTCCACTCACACCAGACCTGCTGAAACCCCTGGCCTGCCAGCCAAATCAAATCCAGTCATGCCTGCAGGCAAAAACTCACTGGGCTCAGAGCTGGGGCTTCCAAGGTCCAAAGTACATCCAGCCCCAGACTCTGCCGCCCCCCATATCAGACCTGCAGCCCCACCAGCATTACAGCAGCCATGCCTCTCCCCCCCAAACCTCCAGCAGACAGCCCCTCCCTTACGCCACCCTTGCCAACCCAGCACCCTCCAGACATTTGGGACAACAGCTCCCAGCGGCCCCATCCAGCACAGCTGTGCTCTGCCACCCTAGTGCTGTGCTCTGCCACCCTAGTCAGAGGCAGCATGCTTCTGAAAACCAGTTGCCGGAAGCCTCAGGAGGGGAAAGTGTTCTTGCACTCAGGTCCTGCTTGCGGGCTTCCCCCAGGCACCTGGTTGGCCACTATGAGAACAGGATGCTGGACGAGATGGGCCACTGGCCTGATCCAGCAGGCTCTTCTTATGGTTTTCTGCTGCCATCAACCCCAGAACCCGACGGACGTGCTGGCTAGGGCTGATGGGAGCATTATTATCATCATTATTGTTGGTTTATTAGAGTTGCTACCCACCCTTCACCGGAAGGTCCCAGGGCGGGTCACAACAATATTAAAAACAGTTTAAAACAAATTACTACCACAACTAGAGAGGGCCCTACAATCTCTCTCTCTCTCAAATGTCCAAGGCCGGGGTGAAGAGGTGCGTCTTCAGCATTAACTGAAAACTGTCTAGCGAAGGTGCCAGGCACGCCTCTGTGAGGAGGGAATTCCACAGCTTTGGGGCTGCCACAACCAAGAACGCCCTCTCCTGCGCCACAATGCCCCAAACTTCTGAGGGCAGAAAAACTCTACACTGACTAGCAGCAAAGGCTCCCCAGGGTTTCGAGATGCCTCAGAGGGTCTGGTAGGAAAGGAGGCGGTCTTTTGATATTTGGAACCTACGTTGTCTCAAGTCTTTAAACACTAGCATGAGCACCTTGGATTAAGTCTAGAAACGAATTGGCAACCGATGCAGCTGCTTTAGAACAGGGTTTCTAAAGGGAACCCCCACCAGTAATCTGACTGCTGCATTTTGGACCAGTCAAAGTTTCCAAGTCGTCTTCAAGGGCAGCCCCAAGTAGAGCGCATTGCAATAATCCAATCTGGAAGTTGCATTACTGCCCAGAACTTCTGGAGGGCATCAGGTTGGCAAAGGCATTGAGGGCAGGGCCGTTGCTTAGGGGTAGAGGGTCTGCTCTGCAGGCAGAAGGTCACAGGTTCAATCCCCAACGGTATCTCCAGGCAGGGCTGGGAGACTGCCTAACTGACACCCTGGGCAGCCACTGCCAGTCCGTGTAGACAGTACTGAGCTAGATGGACCCCAATGGCCTGACTCCATGTAAGACAGCATCCCATGCCCCTATGCTCACCCTACCTTGCTTCCCTGGGGTAAACTTCTAGCTGCTTCCCAAGGTGCCTTGCCAGACCTCAGGCACAGAAGCCCAGGCCCTGGAGGCAGAATGTGGCCATTGTGTGGCTGCGCTCTCTCCCTCCCCCCCCCCGCAAATACCAGGGTCCCTCAGCAAGCCAAATATTAGCTCACAGCTTCTTCCCAATGGTGCCAGAAGAGGGGCTGGCACTCAAGTGGGACAGTCCGTCTGCAGCACCAAGGAGACCACAACGATCCAGGGCAGCTTTATCTCACACGCTTACTTAGAAAAAAAGACTTCTAAAAATGAAACTGGATTTTTAAAAATTCAGTTTAAACTAAGTGCCGCTTCTAAACTGAATCACAGTCAGTCAAGTCTGTCCAATTCTACACGTACCTCTTAAAGTACAAATTCATGGCCTCATCTGTCAGGCACAGTGAAAGCTTTTCAATGTTTTAAAAAAGAAGGGGGAAATAAAGAAAATAATAAAGGAGGAAATACAACTACTTAGATCAAGCACTGTAAATATGATTCAACAGGTCATGTGTTGAGCTTATTATTGCAGAAAGTTATACATGTGCCATACGTTGTTTTTTTTTTAATGTCAGCTTTATATTCCTTTGGAGGGTGCAATCCCTCACTGAAGTTCCTTCGGCTGAGGGGCTACAGCAAGAGTGGGGAGCCTCCAGTTCATGGGGCTGCATGCGGCCCTCCAAGCCTCTCTATGCGGCCCCATCCCCTCACGGCCCCCCTCTGCCCCCTCCTCAAAGTGCTTCTGCTTGGCGCAAGTGCAGCCCTGAATGGCCATTGCGCCTCTGGCTTGCCGGGGAGGGAGGGAGGGAAGGTGGAAGGAGACTGGGGTGTGCATGCACGAGGCCTCTGGTGTTTTGCAGGGCTAGAACACAGTAAACAGCCTGGAGCTGTCCAGAGGCGAGGGTCTCCCCCATCTTTGCTCCCAGCCCCACCTTCCACCCATGGGAGAATGTGACCCTTGGGCTGTAGGTCTCAGCAGAAGCCCCACTATGCCTGCAGAATGCCATCTCCACCAGCAACGTGCCAGATATGTTGGCACAACACTTCACCAGCCAGCCGTGGGCCCATGCGGCGTCCTCAGATCCCACGTCAACCCACAGCCACGCAACCATTAACCAGCACTTCCCGCCAGTCTGACCTGGCACAGGAACTTCACTCCCAACGGTGGGGTGAGCCCATGTCACCACACCACATCGTAGGACAGGGTTCAAGTCAGCACGTAAGGAAGCAGCCTTATACCAGGCCAGGCCACTGGGGTCCATCTAGCTCAGTACTATCTACACAGACTGGCAGCAGCTCTCTGGGGTTCCGCTACCAGTCCTACCTGGAGATGCTGCCATTGGGGATTGAACCCGGGACCTTCTGCATGCAAGGAGGGTGCTCTACCCACTGAGCTACGGAGCCTTCCTTGATGGGCTTAGCGGCCTCTCCTCTCTTGCTCAGGGAGATTCCCTGGACTGAGCAGGCCTCTCAGGGTGCACAGATGGAGTGGGGGGGCTGCCAGGGGGTGGAGAAGGATGGGGAGCAAATCTTGCTGGGATGCTGCCTGGCAGAGCTGGCCTATCAGGCGATGTGGAAGGAGGGTGCCTGGCCAGGGGCTGCTGGCCCATGGAAGAAACGGCACATCCCACCAGTGATGGAATGACTGCCCGCCCTTACATCCTCTCCTGCACAGGAGCAAAAATACAGACTGGATGTAGGAAGGACGGAGAGGTGTAAGATGCCCTTTCTGTATGATTTTTAATTTATTTATTTTATTTATTGCATTTATATACCACCCCATAGCCGAAGCTCTCTGGGCAGTTTACAATAACTAAAAACATTATAAACAAATATACAAATTTAAAAACACATCTTTTAAAAACAATTTAAAACACAATTTAAAACAATTTAATGCTTGTTCTCTGAAGTTGAAATAAGAGCACGAGAAGAGCCTGCTGGATCCGGCCAAAGGGGGCTCTTCTAGTCCAGCATCCTATTCTCACAGTAGCCAACCAGATGCCCACTGGAAATAAGCCTGTATGGAAATTTACTCCCCATAACTACTTGATCCTGGGAATCAGTCTGAACGGGTAGATCAGCCTCCCACACCCGCCTTTCGTCCCTCCGCATCCCCATAGCCTTGTCAATTAAAACATATATTGAGGATACCAAACTGTTATCCGTATCATCTGTTAGCCTAACTAATATTTCAAAAGGGGTCAGAGTTCTGGCAGCCTGTTAACTTGTGAAAGTCGGATGAAGTTGTCCACCTGGTGCCATGCCAGCCATGAGACTCCTAAATCATCCCGCCGTTGGTTTCTACAAAGATTTCTGGGGAGTAGCTGGCTGGGCCACAGAATATAAATCCCTAAGAGTAAAGAATCCCAGATCCTTGAATTTCCAAACATCAAAAAACGTACTCTTGTAGTTGAACTCTGGGTGACAAAATAAAGGCAATAACGGAGAACTCCCTGGGAGTAAAACGTTCCTTTCTCCTCAGCAAGACTTGTAGGGCTGCTTGAAGCGTGGCATTGCCATATGGCAGCCCCAAGCGCAACAGGAACAGCCGACATTTTGCATACTCAAGTGCCCTGGATTCGAACCACAGACCAACCCAAAACTGGAGAGAGCCTCCCTGCGCCACACGCACGCACACACTCCCGAGGTGTCTGGCAGGAGCACTGCACGGATCAATCGCTTGGCTCCTGCATGGGCCAGAAGCCCCTTTTGGGTTGAAGGGGATGCATAAATAAAGGCAAAGAGGCTTACGCTAGAGAAGAAAAGGAGACCCGGCGGTGAGGGAGAGAAAAGGAGGATAACTGGGCTTCACGCCTACAAAGGGAGGGGCCGCATTGGGTCTTCCCAGCAGCCAAGACTGAAAGGCCAGGCACGTCACACAGCTTATTAGCACTGGGGCGGAGGGAGAGGGGGAGAATCAGTGGGGGTTGCCGTCCACAGTCCACACGTGCAAGGCTGGGCAGCCCCTCATCCCTTGCAAGTAGCAGGAGGCTTGGGGTCCTTGAAAGACCCTGGACTGGCAGCAGAGACACTCCAGCATGAATCCATCCAGCATTCGACCACACAAACTCTTGATGTGCAGTGAAGCACCTGTGCGGGAGGGTATGCGAGAAGAGCCTCCTTGGCTGCATCTCCCCTTCCACACACTCTCCAGCATGGCAGGCTAGCAGAGGTCAGCTCTCTGGCAGCTGCATCCTTAGTTACAAGCCTGTGGGTTTGTTTCCAGGAACTCAAACTGCCGGGTGGTTGTGGCATCTCAGTCTCAGAAAGAGAGACAGAGAGAGAGAGACAGACACACACACACACCCTAACCTGTGGAGACAGACGCCTTGGAATGTGTGTCCTGGGCAACTATGCCTGGGCTTAGCTGTGGCATCAGCAGAAATAGCTGAAGCCACAGGTGGTGAGCAGGGAAGAGCTGGCGCTCTCCCTCTCTCCCTCTCCCTCTCCCTCCCCCCTCTCTCCCCCCCCTCTCTCTCTCCCCACCTCCCACCCCCACCTAATTCACAGTTACCTGTAATGCAACTTCCTTGAGCAGAGCATTTTGGGAAGGGGGGGTGATCCAGCCAACTGATCCCAATAGACAGGGTGGCAGGTCAACGGAGAAACGTGTGTCTGCACTGGGTAGTACAGAACCATTATTCAGGGTTAAATCCTCATCCCCAAAAGGTCCAAGTGGTCAATAATCCCTTGGAAAAAAGGCATCGAACATCATTTACCCAAGCTTGCTCTGGATGCTAAAAACACTTTAAAACATCATAAAAACAGATTTTAAAATACATTAAAACAAAACATTAAAAACATTTTTTTAAAAGCTTTAAAAAATCTTTTTAAAGGGTTAAAACATTATTAAAAACATATCTTGGGATTCATGTAATCACTGAAACAATACAAATGATAACGCAATTTAACAAAACAGAGGTTTAATTTCTGTTGCAAAAATGTTTTGGCTTCCGCCTTTGTCAGCTGCTCTGGTGAAAATAAGAGGACGTTAAACTGTGAAACTGCCACCTTGGGAACAGCACCCTCTCATTTTCATCAGAGCAGCTGACAAAGGCGGGAGCCAAAACATTTTTTGCAACAGAAATTAAACCTGTTTTGTTAATCGTGCATACACACACAATCATCATGACCCCCAAGCATGACAGACGCCAATCTTCCCAGGTGCCCTCTAAGGTTTGAACAACTCCTCCCATTGGCCTCAGCATCACACAGCCACACTGGAGTTGTAGTCCAAGCCAACTGGAGGGCACCTGGTTTATTAAGGCTGACTTTAGGCCTCCTGCTTCCAATAAGAGTGCTTGGCCTTTGGCAAACCTCCAAGGGGAGAAGAGTTCTCAAACGGTGGCACACAACCACGGCCAGCAAACATAGTGCAACAGACACCACAAGGTGAAGAGGGGAGAGAAGATTCAGATCCCTCTGAAGCCTTGGTGATGGTGGTGGAGGGAGGAGGAGGAGGAGGGGAGCATGTCACAGTGAGCATGTTTCATCATTTCCTCTGGAGAAGATGCCCAGGCACTCAACAGTGGTCTGTCCAGGGCACCTCTGTTGACCTAACTGCGCCTCCATTACCTCAAATGTGAGAGGCACTGGTTAGAGCACTACAGCCACTCAGCACCCACGAGGCTCACTGGGTGGCCACGGGCAGCACACTAGCCTCCCTCACACGGCTGCTGTGAGGATGAGAAAGAACAGCCCTCTGTGCGCGCCCCTCCAAAGGCCTTAGAGGAAAGCCAGGATGTAAATATGCCTTGATAAAGCCACACGCCTTAGCTCGGGGCCTTCCTCCACCACAGAAAGTGCAAGATTGCACCACTCAGCCCTCCGGACAGCCACCCCATCAGCCGGGCTGTTGTGCAAGTCAGTCGACTTCCCTTTGCACAGCAGAGGCCCTTCCTCACCCGCCATTACAGCAAGCGCTGGCCAAGACACTCTACACCACAGAATATTTGTGTATGTACACACAGAGGTTTGGGTGGTGCATTTGACACAGAGGGAAACTCAAGCCTGTTAATCCAATTAGGGCCAGAAGCGGGTTGCGCAGTCCCTGCCCATTCCTTCCTCCTCTCCTCTCCCCCCCACCTCCAAGTGCTGGCCTTGGTCCTTGGCAAGGCCCCTCCCCACCTCTCATCTTACTGACTGAGAGTCATGGGGAGGTTAGGAATCGCAGTAAAGGCTGGCAGTAAAGGCTGGAGCCGGAGAGAAACAACTTTCCCTGGGGCAGCTCACGCAGGAGCACAAAAGGCTTCCAGCGGGGCCAAGGCAGAAGGAAAGGCCCTCCAAGAGGCAGAAGCACCTACCAAAGACCTCCCAGCACAGCATTCTTCATGTTTAAAAAAAGGGGAGGGGGTCCTGCTTCACTGAGAGCGCTGGGCAGGGCTGGAAAGAAGCAAACAGTACTTAGCAACATGAAGCCAACCACCGCCCCCTGCACAGGCTGGATGCTTAAGTGGTGCTGGCTTCTCCAAATGGGTACATGATGGCCCCTCTGTCCTCAGAGTGTGGGGCTTAGTCAGCTGCTCTGGAAATGTGTCCTTCCCCCCACTCCAAGCAACAGCAGCCTCACAGCCCCCAAAGGCCCAAGCCCTCCCCCGGGCCGGCCGACCCAGCCAAGACAGGGTTCCCTAACGCCACTTCCAGGCCTCTCCTGCAGCCAAAGGGCAAGGCTGGCCTCAGGACGAAGGGGGGCAACGGACTCCTGGATGGGGCAGAATGCAGTACAAATTGTATTGTGTTTATTGTGTGTTGTTTTATTGATATATGTGTATATGTAATGTGTACTGGTGTTCTTTTGTAAGCCGCCTTCAGGGCCTTTTGGCCGGATAGAAATATTAAAATGAAAATATAATCAAAACAGCACCCTGGTGTTAAAAGGTGACACCCTCTTCCAGACCCAGCACTTCCTGCTGGCATCCACCGTCTTAGGAACCAGCAGTGGATTTTCAGGTGGGGGCCTGCCCCCCCCCCCAGTCCTGCCTCAGTGCTAGAAAAAAGGCTTCCCATACTCTTGGGAGTATCAGCACAAAGGCTGCAGGAGCCGGGTAGACAGCCGGTGTTTTTCCCCTCAGCCCTGATGATCAGCCTCAGTTCCTCCATCTGCAAAATGGGAGCGACAACGGCCTGTCCCGAGGTACTTAAAGAGAGAAAGGCGTGGGGGTGGGACGACGGGATGGGTCTCCCAGCTCAGAGACCACCTCTCTGTTTGGAGAGCCACACTCACACTGCCCCCTCAAGACACAGGGTCCCCAACTGCATGAACTGTGACCCCATTTCTATGGCTTCACAGCAGTACCCTTTGTGGAGGCTGGAGGCACATGGGGAAAGAGGAGGAACAGCTTTCACAACACCCCACCTTCCCCAGGTATGCAACTGCTCTGAGCCCAAGGCTCACCTATCACTCCGTTTCTCCAAGGGAAGCGTGTTTTATGAAGCAACAAAATGGGTTTACAGCCCAGCCTGGCCGCACAGCAGGACACCCGAGAGCACTGAGAAAAGGCCTCCTTTGTACGCATGGCTGGCTCACACAGGCCCAGCAGCACCGCCATCACCAGCTCCCCCACCCTGACAGAGTTGCCATCCTTCCTGTTTAAGAGCACAACAAGGCTTTGCAAAGAATCTGCAATAAAGCGTGCCTGGGGAGGGAGAGAACTATAAATTACCCGGCTGGGAAATCCACCCTAACGTTCATGTCTCTGACTCTGATGTAACACTTGGCTGCACCTACGAAGTCTGAAAAACAGCAAGTTTCAAACCAAGCAGCTGGTTAAGAGGGGCTATAGTTTGGGGGTACAAAGCATACTTTGCTTCCAGAAAGTTCCAGGTGCCACCCTGGAAGTCTCCGGCTAAATAAAGGTCAGCAAGTGGTGGGAAAGAGGCTTCTCTGCCCCGGGGGCAGACTATCCTGGGCTGAGGAATCGGTGCACGGTCTGGCTCTGTAGTCTAAAGTGGCTTCCTAACTGGAGCACCCCTGAATGCCAGGGGGCTTGCAGCCGGGAGGGGCCACCAGGGACTCGTTCTGCAGCCAAGTGCTGGCCCCAGCCACACACCCCTTGCGGTACTGCCAACAATATGTAAAACTGCAGTTATCCTGAAACAGAAGATAGAGATAAAGATCACTGGAGAGAAACAAATGGAGCCCGGCAGAAGGAAGGGAGGCCCTTCCCCTGAACCACTACCTGGCAGCCACAGGAGTCCCACCGTCCTTGGCCAGGAAATTCAAGGGCAGCCCTTCCCTTCTGCCCCAGCCCCAGTGCAGCAGCCCTCCCCCCACCCCCAGAACAAGCTCTGGGGCAGCATCAGGCTTGGGCGGCAGCCGCCATCGCACCCTCACGCTCGTTGTTTGGCCCGGGTCAGTCTGCAGCAGAGACAGACCCCTCCACACCCCCAGAAATCCCCATGAGGGTTGAGGCACTGGGGGGGGGAATGGTTGATGCTGCTCTCAGGCTAGAGACTGGGCGTTGAGCTCAGTATCATCTACGCTGACCGGCTCCAATGGTGCTCCTGGTTTCCAGGCAGGGGCATTCCCAGCCCCACACAGGGGAGTGCACCTGGGGTTTCTGCATACAAGGAGACTGAGCTACGACCCTCCCCAGAGTCACCCCCCTTTTGAAAACGGCTCAATGAAAGGGGCTGTGGCTCCATCAGAGGTAGGCTTCCTCTCTCCTTCCTCCCCCCCCCCAGGCGGGGCTCAGAAGTGTACAAGGACCAACTACTCCAAGGTCAAGAGAAACTAGACAGCTCTGGGGGGGGCAGAAGAGAGTATGCCTTTACCTCCTCCTGCTGTCACCCTTCGCACTGGGGGCAGCTCCCCCCACCAAGGTCTTCTCACTGACCTTCACATCAACTTTAGTTGGAGCACAACTCTGCGTGACAAGGTCCCCACCCCACCCGGAGTGCAAGTGGGGCTCCTGAGCGTGCCATCATCCACCCGGCTGCTGGAATGAAAAGGAGAGACAGCTGTTCTCTGCAGCCAACAGAAGCAGGGGAGCCCCCCCTCGCTGCCGCCATTGTCTTGCCTGACAGCTGGACTGATTACAGGAGGGAGGGCCGGGGTGGAGGGTGGGGGACACATGCTCAGAGGGGGAGGGCCCAGCACAAAATGGCAGAGCCACTCCCAGGACCAGAAAGAGAACTCAGCAGGGTGCTTCATTCACAGAAGTGCAAACTGGGCCCACACAAAAAAGGAGAAGACACAAGTGGCACTAGACAGACGGGGGGGGGGGTTAGCTTCCATTTATAGAGATCAGGTTCCTGGACGAGCGACTTGAGGCAGGGAGCCATTTACACCGAGGCACTCTGCACCACTCCTCCTTCGCCAGAGAAGCAAAGAGGCATTTCGAGCCTCAACAGACCAGCTTAAGTGGGCGCTTGCTGAGCGGCGGGGAAGGGAGAAAGAGATATCGGGTATGGCCAGTGGGTCCGCGTGTCTGAAGTCTGCCACATACAATGTCTGGACCCGTTTCCCAGTGTCATCCTGAGATGAGTCTCAACTTGGCCACCCCGGCTTCCTTCAGCCTCAGAAAGTGAAGCCAGCGAAAGGAGAGTCACCTCTGCGTGGCAGGAGCAAGGACCCACAATCCACCTCCCTTCCACCCCAGCTTAAGAGAATAAGACAAGCCCTGCAGCGGCTGGATCAGGCCTGGGGGGAGGGCAGCTCTGGCTGCCGCCCAGTTGGCATTGCCTAGAGACAAGGCCTTCTTGGTGGTGGTTCCCCGTTTCTGGAATGCCCTCCCTAGTGAAGTGCACCTGTCTCCCTCATTGAGTTTCAGGAAAAATGTAAAAACATTCCTGTTTACCCAGGCATTAGAGACACTGGGCGTGGCAAATATGAAATTAATAACTGTGAGGTATGCAATTGCTTTTAAGTGTTTTTAGATGTTCTCAATATTTTTAAATGTTTTAAATATGTTTTTATTTTATTTATTTATTATTTATTACATTTATAACCCGCCTTTCTTTTCATCATAGAAACCCAAGGCGGCTTACGTATGGCTCCCAGGTGGTCTCCCATCCAGGCACTGACCAGACCTGACCCTGCTTAGCTTTAGCAGAGTGCTAGCCTCACATGTCTCTACTGTTTTAGCATCTTGCTGTTTGCTGCCCTGGGTTCCTCTGGGAGGAAGGGGAGAATATAAATGTAATAAATAAGTCTAGCCCTGCATCCTGTTCTCACAGGGGCCAACCAGATGTCCCAAAGGAAATCCCACAAGCAGCAGGACCTGAACGCAACAGCAACTACGATTCCCAGCAACTGGTATTCAGTATTCACTGCCTCCAACAGTGGAGATGCTTCAAGTGACTATAGAGACTAGCAGGGGTCAGACTGGTGGGGTCTGATTTGTTCTTCCCCCCACCCAAAAAAAACCCTGAAATCCACACCACAACACACACACACACCACGCCACACCACAACACACACGAACAAAGCCTGAGCCCAGGAATTTATTTTTTACTACCAGAACTGAGTGGAGCTCACCATCCTTCCACACAAAAAAGTTTCTTCATTTCAGCAGCATAGTTGGGAGAGGAGGCATTTTCTCACTCCTATCGTTGAACGCGGGCAAGTCAGAAACCGCCCTTGCAGATCCAGTGCAAAGAGATCTATTCCTCTGTGGGGACGGGGCTCAAAACCTCGATGTAACCCCTCTCTGAGACCTGGCCATGGAAGCAAACTCCCTGAAGCAGCGCTCGGGGCAACACAAAACATGCTGTGGATAATATCTAATGGTCTCTAGGCATCATGGAGGAGTCACTGGGTGCCACACTTCTCCAGAGGCGGCTGCATTTCATCTGGGAAGAACAGCTGAAGACTCAAAAACTCTCCTAGATAGGCACGAAGAACAGGCGGTATAGAATCATAGAATAGTAGAGTTGGAAGGGGCCTATAAGGCCATCAAGTCCAACCCCCTGCTCAATGCAGGAATCCAACACCCCAATGGGAGCCACTGCTGGGCTGTTCCTTCACCCCCACTCCGGGGAGCTGTTGTTGGACCACTGGCCAGGCTGGCTGTGGGGCTGAGAGTCCAACAAAATCAGGGGGGCACACGCTCCCCACCCCCGAACGAGAGAGACTGAGCCATGGCCAACAACAGAATTCCCAACCACAGGCATTTTGGGCTTCAAGGGTCCAAGACAGGCAAAAAGAGGGATTCCAATTCTCACACACAAACACACACCCTGTTGTCCCAGGCCCCTCATTCCAGCTGTCCCACAGGGAGAGACACAGCTGCGAGAGGCCCCGAGTCTTTAGCACTTTCTCACAGCAGGCGTGGATGCCATCCCCTTTGGCCAAGGAGAGGGGCAAGGCTCTGCAGTCTCCCTTCCAGCCTCAGAGCTTCAGGCCCAAGCCTCCCCCTTGTTTCGGGAATCACTAGCAGGAAAGCAGCAGCAGCGATAGCCAAGGAGGCGTCTTCGCCACACGCAGCCTCCACTGAGCTAAAAGAGGATGGTGCCTGGTGCAGGAGTGGATCTGTGGAGCAAGTTCTCTACAGAACACTGCACACACCCCAAGCCAAACTTTTTGGCTCCTCAAGACCCTCTCAATTTTGGCAGCAGTGGCAAAAAGGGGGGATTTAAAATAGACACAGTACTGGGTTGGGCGGAGAGTCCAACACACAGATTGCGATGCAAGGTGGCCCCTCCCAGTCATTGATCATACAATGAGCAGGGAGAAGGCGATATCCCTCTCTGCAGCTGATCAGCAGAAATCAGCTGGGAAGGGGGCTGAGCATGAGAGCATGAGGGGAGTCTGTGCCCACTTTTGGACACCCACCCCACTGACATGCAACCTCCAGAGGGTTCGCCAAGGGCTGGCCACCTCTGTCCTAGAGGCAGCAGCTTACCAGAAACGGCTTGGGTAGATAAGGAGCTTCACTGTTTTGGCAGAATCAACATGAAGGGGACAGAAATTGTTCTAATTTTTGTTCAGCTACCCTTGGGCAGCTTCGCCAGCTACTCTGGAGTGCAGATGGATTCCTGGAACAGTCACTCAGTGCCTGCTCTTGGAGCAAGCTGGCTCCCACAGCCATGCAGGCAATCTGGAGGGTGCCAGAGGCACTGCCAAGTCCCATGCAACGGGGGGGGGGCAGGCCTAGAAAGAGGTGATGGAAGCCCATTAGGCCAGTGTTAACAACCTGTTCTGCTCCAATGATGGGAGACAGAATGGTAAATTACTGAAAGATATTTAATTAAAAAAAGGGAGATTTTAATTTTATCTATTTATAAAAATATTTGTATAGCACTATTCATTAAAAAGAATAAAAAGTTTACAACAATCACACATATACAACAAAAATTATGTAAAAAATTAAAGCCAGAGATCAGCTCACTATTACCAAAAGGTATTTCCAGTCCCTAGCGAAGAACAGACCTGTGACCAACAGACCAGCAAGTATGAAAACAGCAGAAACTCTCCAGATGCCACATATAGATGGAATCAGAGCAGTCCACAAGGTCCGTCATGCCTTTTGTTGTTGTTGTTGTTGTTATGTGCCCTCAAGTCGATTATGACTTATGGCGACCCTATGAATCAGTGACCTCCAAGAGCATCTGCCCTTTGTTCTTCCCAGTAGCTTGGTGAGTGCCTTCTGCCCTGGGGGTCTCATCCTCCAGCACTATCTCGTGTTGCATTTTGGATACTCTGTTCATAGGGTTTTTGTGGTAAGAGGTATTCAGAGGTGGTTTACCATTGCCTCCCTCTGAGTGTGGATGCCTCTTAGTCTGGTGTCTCAGCTTTGACCATTCCACCTTGGGTGCCCCTGCTAGGAGTCTAGCCTCTTGCTCTAGACTCCTGACGGCATTGCTCTCAGCTTCTTCAACACTCTCAAACCCCCTCACCATGTTAATTTGGGGTTTTTTTATTTTTAATTTATCCTGAGGACTTCAGTCAGCAGGTAGAACTCTAAGGCGGCTTTGTCAACAGTTACTTGCCAATGGCAAGTAAGAATGATCTCCAATAAATCAAGGCAGGGAAGAGTTTGCAAACTAGAGCTGGCTGGTGGCCGCTCTCCACACACACCCACACACCAAAATAGGTTGCTGATGTGCCCCCAGTGACTAACACTGGTAAGTATGCCAGTAAAGTTCTCTTTCATGACAGCATCTGTTGGTAACTAAATTTGCAAGTCTATCTTAAAACATTTCCAAAAGACACAGAACTCCCAGGCTGAAAGGAAGCCAATGGCCACCTAAATCAGGCCCCTGATGCAAAATAGGATTACCTACTACCACAAGCACCCCACCACCAGACAACTCAGTTCCCTGCACACAGGCGGCCAGCCTGCCTCTCTCTGCTCTGGTCTGGGAACAAGTACACAAAAAAATCTCAGGAAGATCCGGACAGCAGAACCAAGCACAGCTTCCACAGGCTGGCGGGTATGGGGGGGGGAAGGAGAGGGGCATGGTGGGACCACAAGCACAACTCCAAGGCTGCTGTGAAACTTAAGCCTCCAGGGATCACCTGGGCCTCACGGGCTAGCTCAATATTTCCCTTTAAAAGTCAGCCTGGGGAGCAACTTACAGCATGCTGAAAATATGCAAGGCTCTTTCCATTTTGCACAGGGCATGCCAAGCTTGCTCCAGGGAACTGGCATCCCAGGGTCCAGCTGGGCAATTGGCTGGCCATCCACCCATCCATATCCCCGCCACTCTCTCTCGAGCTGTTCCCACACACAAGAAAAGTTCACTCCAGTACTAAGGAGATGGAAGTTACGGACTTGGAAAGAGTGTCCAGTCTGAAGCTGCACAAAACAGAGTCGCTGCTGGCTCAGACCATGACGAGACCAAGTCTTCATCCACCAGCCTGCAAACCCAGATGATCCATTGAATGTTTTGATTCCTTCTGCTTTCTATTCTACTGAAGGCTAACAGCATTCACATACCTGAAGACGGCCTTTTATGAAACAACAGACATGTGCAAAAGCAGGTCCAGAGAAATGGCTCCAGGTTTGCAAAGCTGCCATCACGTGCCAGAATGTGGGCACAAAGGGCTCAAGTTTTATAGAACAGCAAACCTGATCTGCAAACTGCTGCTCTATCTATGTTCCACTTTGCTGGGGGGATCAGAGCAAGCCGGTAGGCCTTAGCAGGAATGCACCACAGCAGGTTAATCTGCGGCACAGCATGGCAGAAGGGTGAGGAGCTGGGTCTCTCAGTCCAGAACTCTCTGTAGTCAGTTTTTCCACAAGACAGTCACCACCGGCATGATTTCTCTGTGTGAGCCAGCTGGTCCTGGCCTTAAAGCAGCCTCTGTCAATAGTGCTGGCCAGGGCTGATGGGAATTGTAGTCCAAAATCTCTGGGGGTCACCAGGATGGCAAAGGCTGCCTTCAAGGATCCCATCAATTCAAAGCCTAACATGGGACAGGCAATTCTGGCTGGGCTACAACTGCACCTTTTTGGCCCATGAGCAAAACTGGAGATAGGGCAATCAAGGCCAAGGCCCAGAGTAACTTTGCAGGTTTATCCAGCGAAAGCATCTTCCGGCATCCATCTGCAAAACACCCACCCCCTAAGCAAAGTTTTCAAGGGTTACTTTCCCAGTTCAAATTATTCATATGCATTATCTACCATGCGTGTGCACGGACACCCCGACACACACACACACAAACTAACACCATTCTGTGACACACAGCGTCACAATTCAGATATTGCACCAAACCATGATTAAGTAAGCTATTGTACTACATCTTAATGTGATACCCGTACTGACAAAACTTGGTTTCCAATTGGCCAGCAACCCAGAACTGGAAATTATGAAGTGGATTTGCACGCCATGTTTGTGCTAAGAGTGGTTTGGGATGAACTGACAAACCATCGTGAACAGCCACTGCTCCTCCTCCTTTGGAGACCAACATACCCAGAGACTGAGCAGGCAAAGGGAAATCAGAGCAGTCCATGGCAGCCTTTGTGCGCCTGGGAGCTCAAACAATGGTTTAGGGTAATATCTGAACTCACCCTGTGTATGTCAAGAAGAGCACAATCTTTTGCTGGGCTCTTAAAGGAAAAAATGTTGCCCTTTACTCATGAAGAGCCAAGCCATGACCCAGCATGATCCACAGTAGAAGCAATCTCTCTCGGAGCCGCCCTCTCCCTCCTGCCCCCCACACACACAACCAAGAGCGGTGAGTCCAGGTTTCCATGCAAGCCCTCACCTCTGTACCCCAAAAACCAGGGAAGATGCCTCACAGCTCCTGTCTCTCACCTCCTAGCAAACACAAGTAATAAGACATGAAGACTGCAATTACCTGGGAATAAGCCCCACTGAACTCACTGGGACTTACATCTGGTAGATGTGGGCAAGATTGCGATGTAAATTTCAGATGAAAATATGATTAGAATGGCTGTAATAGATGCATTCCCACCCCAAAAACCCCTGCAAAGGTCATGCACTCCACTTCTGGAGGGATTAAGTCTGCAGTTCTTCTGTGCTTGTGGCTGGATGAGAAGAGGTGGCCACTCCACAACCACATGATCTAATCAGAAAGGAGGGGAGAGGCGACCTCTGAAAAGGGCATGCTACCATGCGATTTCTGACCACCACAAGGAAAGACGTTTTCGCTCTCAAGCCACTTATGCTGAACAAAAAAGGCAGCAGTCCCTGGCACAATGGCATCTTCATTGCCCTTTGGAATGCACTGCCACAAGACGCAGCAATGGATTAGATGGATTTCAAAGAGAATTAGGCAAACTAAAAAGAGAAGCCTGTCCACGTGTATTAGGTAGGATGGCCAAGCAGAACTTCCATGTTCAAAGACAACATACTAGACGCTGCAAGATATGTGCGTGGATGCGTTTACAATGTGCAGAGGCTGCCGCTTGCACCTCTCACTTGTGGGCTTCCCAGAACTGTTTGGCTGGCCACTGTGGGAAACAGGATGCATGCCTTGATGGACCCTTCACCTTACGAGCACCCCAGGGGGAAAGGGCAGGGAAATCACCCAACAGTCAGCTTCATATCAACGCAGCACTGGCCAAGGGCAACCCCCAGAAGTCATTTCAGCGGCAAGCCAGCCTTAGACTGCCACAGCAAACACACTGCGCAGCCTCAGCTGACTCACCCCTCGCAAGGAAGAAGCACCCTTGCTCTCTATCTGCCGCCCCCCCAGCAGCACTCGCCAGGATCTTCCTTGGCAAGCAAGCCAGCCTTTGGATCACAGGAGGCATCCTGCACTCCAAATGCCAGAAGCATTTTGGGGGGGAGGGGGGAAAAGAAGCCAGCTGTCTGCAGCAACAGCTACACATTCGCGGAACTGCAGAAGTCTGCAAGGAACATATGCAAAGCAGCACAGGAAGAGAGACTGCAACACCCAAATGAAGGCTCCTCTCCCTTCAGAGTCTGTTAGTGCTGCAAGTGTCAGTCTTACAATCAGAAGCCCCACCCAGAGCTCCCTGGTCCAAGAACAACTGATAAGCTTAGGCAGAGTGTCAGAAAAAAATATTAACTCGTAAAAGATTGCTCCTAATAAAAGAGGAGATTCAACTGAAGCCCCCGTGGAAGACAACAGATTGTCTAAACTGATTTTGAAAAGCTCTCCTTATGCAAAGCCAAGGCCATCCGTTTGAGAATGAATGTCAGCAGAAGCTTCTCTCTCTCTCCCTCCCCCAATTTTCACAAAGAGGTGCCTAACAAGAACTCTGCTTCTGTAAGATACAGAGATTCTCCTAAAATACAAACAAATACGCCCATTTCCTTCACCAGAAACCTCGCCCTCAAGGTGAAGGAAGTAGACTGTCTTGGCAGACATATGCCACACACACACACACGCACACACTCTGAACTCTTTCTACTACTTCCATTGGTCCTGGCAAGGCAGGGATGGGGAACCCGTGGCCCTCCAAATGTTGTCGGATTACAACTTCCACCTTCACCTCCCACTGCCAGCCAGCCAGCCATGTTGGCTGAGGCGGATGGGAGATGGAGTCCAACACCTGAAAGGCCACAGGTTCCCCCCTTGTGGTAAGGCAGCTTAACCCTCAAGCACCCAACTACAAATCCCGGCAGCTGTGTGTAGCATCACATTTCCAGATGTTGCCCAGTTCCCCACTTGACTTTGGGCACCTTGGTACCCAGGTTATTCCAGCTGTAAACTCCCCATTCCTGCAGCTGGAGTGGTTCTGACCTCTGGGAATTTTGCACACCTCTGACCAACAATCAAAATCAATAAACAATGGAGTGGAAGAGGGAGCACTATCTCCCAAAACAGCCTTCCCTCTCCTTGCAGTCCCTGGAGCAAGAGTCATGCCCACCAGCCCTTGTATCACATGGGAATGGCAGCCACTCAGAGGTATAGCAGCCACTTTGCATGCAGAAGGTCCCAGGTTCAACCCCCACTGGCATCTCCAGGTAGGGCTGTGAGAGACCCCGTGCCTGAAAACTTGGAGAGCTGCTCTCAGTCAGTGGAGGTAATACTGAGGTAGGATGAACCAATAGTCTTAGTCAAGGCTGTGGAGTCAGTACGCCAAACCTTTGACTCCGACTCCTCTATTTTTCTACTGTCCCACTCCAACTCCACCCAAAATTGCTTCCAACTCCACAGCCCTGGAAAGGGCTGTAAATGTCTTTTTAAATTGGAAGCTCTCATAGGAGCATTTTTATCGCTGCCTGAATATGCGCTGATCTTGGCATCACAGCATTTGTCTTCATCTGGGTCCTGTGTCATACACTGACACACAAAATGTTTTCCATCTTGAGTTATGGTGAAATGCTCAACTACAGCTGACTTCATGGGAAGCTTCTTTGACATTGTGAATTTATATTTTAAAAAATTTGTCAATCAAAATTTATTTTGAAGCCAGAGTCGGTACATTTCTACCAACTCCGACTCCACCCAAAATTGCTTCTGACTCCGACTCCACAGCCCTGGTCTTAGTACAAGGCAGCTCTCTGTGTGTCGTTCTGTGTATGCCACATTGTCTCTCTCACTCACACACGCACAACCCCCAGAGGGATGGGATCTCCTGCCTCTAAGCTACTTCCTAAAATTAGTATGGTTGGACATCTCCTTGAACTACAATTACTCTTGGATAGATTCCACCAGATTCCTCAACAACCTGCTCCGCAGCTGGACCACTGCTTGCCCTCTTGTGGTCTCATGGATCCTCCTGCTGCTGCAGCTACTAGGGTCCAGGCATCTTTTCCTCAGCAACAGCAGAGAACATTTGCACCTCTCTAGGAACCTTTGCAATTCTTCATCTCAGCTAAACAGACTTACAGAAGCTTCTAATGGGCTGGGAGGAAGGGCAGGATATAAATTTAATAAGTAAAGAAACAAATACCTAAACTTTAAAGCACATGTTCTCTGTACAAGCCCAACTAACTTTTAAGGACAGTGGCAAATTCACCACCCTCGCTATCCATTAGCCTAAAGGAGCGGGTTCGTAGTCTGGGAGTCTTTTTAGATCCTTCCCTGTCACTTGAGGTAGCCTTGGTGGCACGGAATGTGTTCTACCAACTTCGATTGGTAGCCCAACTACGTCCCTACCTGAGCAGGGAGGACCTCACATCAGTGGTACATGCTCTGGTAACCTCGCGATTGGATTACTGCAATGCGCTCTACGTAGGGCTGCCTCTGAAGACAGTCCGGAAGCTGCAGCTTGTGCAAAATGCGGCAGCCAGACTGATAACGTGGACCAAGCGGTCCGAACACATAACACCTGTTCTGGCCCGCTTGCACTGGCTTCCAATATGCTTCCGGGCCAGATTCAAGGTGCTGGTTTTAACCTATAAAGCCTTATATGGTGCGGGACCACAATACCTGCTGGAACGCCTCTCCCGATATGAACCTGCCCGTACACTACGTTCTACATCGAAGGCCCTCCTCCGAGTTCCGACTCATAGAGAAGCTCGGAGGGTGATAACTAGAACTAGGGCCTTCTCAGTGGTGGCCCCCGAACTCTGGAACAGTCTCCCTGATGAGGTGTGCTTGGCGCCGACATTACTGTCTTTCCGGCGCCAAGTCAAAACCTTCCTCTTTTCTGAGGCATTTTAATCTAACTTAATTTAGTTTTAATATGTGTTGTAATTGCTTTTAGTTTTCTTATTCTTTTACATTGTTGTTGTATTTTACTATAGAATTTTTGTATATTTTTGCACTTTGTTGTACACCGCCCAGAGAGCTATGCTAGTTGGGCGGTATAAAAATCTAATAAATAAAAAAATAAAAAAATAAATAAGTGAAATGCAACAGGTCCTCTTCTGCTGTGGCCCCTCTTCTAAGAAACATTGCCTAGAAATGCTCACCAAAGCCCCACTTTTTCAGGTAGGCCTTTCACAAGCTACTGTGATAACATGCTCCTGCTCTGAACACAGTTTTTTGTTTTTTATTTTTAAACCCTTGGGTGCACCAACTGGATCTAGCTCCAGAATCAATCTATGCACAGATAGGTCATGCTGAAGACACACACATAAGCACAACAAACCACCACTTAGAATTCCAAGAGGCAGCTGCTACCTTTGGAGAAAAGGGGCTTCCTTCAACAAGGAGAGCCTTAAGTACCTGGCCACCTGGTGGTCAAGAGAAAGCCTTCTGAAGACTACAACGCAGAGTAAATCTGATGACCACAGAGAGAAAAAGGTGCATTGGGGAAACCTTGATACAGAAAAATAAGTGGAGTTTTTGGCTGCATAAACACCACACATTTAAAGGACAAAGAGTCCCAGGAACTGTAGTTTGTTAAGGCTGCAGGGAATTGTAACTCTAAGGGTTAATCTACATTTCCCAAGATTCTTTGTGAAGAAAGCATGTGCTTTATATGCATGAGGTGCATATAGACAACCTGAGGACAAGATACTAAACCAAACAAGGATGGAGCCCTCCTCATCAGGTGACAGGAACAAGGCAGAGGCCCATCCCTGGGCAGAAAAGTACATATGAGCCCAGGCAAGGACCAGCGAAACTCAAATTTCTGCCTTAGACAACCCAGTCTCAGCTTAGCCTACCTTGCAGGGAAGCTGTGCACATAAGGGGGAAACCCAGGAGCAATTAGACACGTAAGCCCAACCAACCAAAATGCTAATTTCGAAAGTGGGTGGCTTTGGAGGGAGGGCACAGCCAAAAAGGGCGTGACCAGAAGGAAGATTAGTATTAAAATATACAAAAGAGGTGTGAAAGAGGAAAGAACATCCATCGACAGGTGGAGCCGATAAAGGGGGCGTGGCCAATGAGAAAATAAGGTGGGGAGGGGGTCTTAGAGGTGGGAGGAGCACAAAGGAGCGGGCAACGGGGAGGAGCTACGGGACTGGGGGCGGAGCAAAAGGCGCGTGGCCCGGAAGGGGAAAGGGGCGTGGCCGAGCAGCTCACCCGCTTGCGTGGTATCGCTGAGGTCCCAGCGCCGGGCTGCTCCTCCGGGGAAGTGCCTCAGGCGCCGTCCAGCCAGGCTTAGGCTGCCCGAAGCCGCCGCTTCTTCCAAGGCGCGCTCCGGGCCAGGGAGGGGACCGTGCAAGGAGGGAGAGGGCGGGGGCAGCGACGCGGCCCCGCCCTCGCCCGACGCCATCCCGCAGGCTCCGCTGTGTTCGCTGCGGTAGCAGCTGTCCGAATGAGAGCTCGGAGGCAGAGATTGCGAGACCCCAGCCAAAGGGGGCGGTGCTCAAGTCGTCGCCTCAGCCTCTCAGGAGCCGGCCACGCAGGACGCCACCAATCGCAGCGCGCTAGGCGGGACGTACCCAAACCACACAACCAATTGGGTGAAAACCGACCGGCAGGTCTTCCTCCTTCTGCTCCAATCAAATGCACGGAAGGAAGAACCGGGGGTATAGTTGGTGTCCAGCCAATGAGGCGTCCGTGAAGAGCACTGGCTATAGTTTCAACCAATCAATTACAAAGGAGGCTGATGGCCCGGCCCCCCGTCTTTAAGCATACTGTGACATCCCCTCGAGCCTCCCTCAGCCAATGGAATTCGAAGAGGCAATACGTGAAACTTATTGACCAATCATTAACCAGACAACTAGAACGTAGCTAATCACAGCATGCAGAATGGAGACGTGATCTGCTGCTTCATCAGTGATTGATCGCTTTTATCACCAATCAGGCAAACGGTGACGCCCCTTCGTATTTATGGCGGCAACGGTTGAAATAATTGAATACCGAGCCAACCCCAGGTAAGAGACTTTTTGCTGATCTTTAAGCAAAGATCGGCGACGGAAGAATGAAGAGTGGCATAAATGCCGGCCAATGAATAGGCGCATATCCCTCTGCGAGGGTGGGCGCTGGGAGGGAGAGGTGGAGGCCAATCAGCGTTAGCCTCGCCTCAGGAAAGGCGGGCGTTACAAGGAGGTTGGCCAACCAATACCAGGAAATGGAGGGAAGGAGGGGGAAAATCAGTGTCTGACTGACAGGCCATCCTGCCAATAGGATGCCAGGTTGCTGTGAAAAAAGGGCGGGAGGCAACAGACATCTCCGTGCATCATGGCGCGGGCGTAGCTGCCTTTCACCCATCTTCACTCAGCGTGTGCAGAGTGCCTTCCCCACTCCCCTTTAAATCCAAACCATGGTGTGGGGTGGTCACCTATTAGTCAACTACTCTTTGAATCCCAGAAGAAAATGCTTCTTCTCTTTGAGCATGTGTAGAGTGCCTTTCCCCTCATTGCTAATTAACTTCAAGTTGCCCCAATGCAGCTGGGATTCCTCTTGCCAGAGGGGGCGGGGAGGTTTCATTTCTAGCATTTTGTGTAGATTTATTTTATTTATTATTTAACAAAATTGATATACCGCTTGACTATAAATGGAACCTCTAAGGGATTTGCAAAATGTTGTGCAGTTGTTTTATGCAAGTCTTTGCCAACCTGGTGCCCTCAGCTGTTTTGGACTACAACTCCCATCAGCCCCCATGTCTGATGGGAGTTGTAGTCCAAAACAGCTGAGGGCACCAGGTTGGCAAAGGCTGCTCTATGCCATTTTGCTCCCCATTGCCTTGAGCATGGGGACTAAGGTTAATTAGTCAATAACTGGTTGCCTAGCACACCCTTCTTCACCATGACAGCCTGACAAATAACACAGGCCTGTGGGGGTGCCACATCCACACAACCCACAGTGCCTCCGCTCTTGCGCTACTCAGCTTCAGATGCCATTGCCAGCTAAGCCGGCACCCTCTTCTGCTGCACACTCCCACACAACCCAGGCCCACGATTATCTGTCGTTGCCAGAGCTGCTGATACATGGTGCTGGTGTAAAAAGAGAGCAGGGAGGGAAGGAAAACGGCAGATGGTGAAAGGTTGGTGGATGGGGTTTGGTAGGAGTAGACCGAGGCAGGCAGCTAGATAAGGGGGCAGAGGCTGAGAGGAGGGAGCGTGAAGTTCCAGTCCCTGATTTTAAACCCTGAAAAACTGAGATGTGCAACAATCAGCCATGTGTTTATCTATTCCCCGGTGTTTCCTCATGTTAAAAGTGGTGTAGTGGTTAGAGTGTTAGACTAGGACCTGGGAGACCAGGGTTCAAATCTCCATTTAGCTTGAAGCACACTGGGTGACCTTGGGCCAGTCACTGCCTCTTAGCCTAACCTACCTCACAGGGTTTTTGTGGGGATTAAATTAGGAGGGGGAGAACCAGTACGCCACTTTGAGCTCCTTGGAGAAAAAGTGGGATATAAATGCAATAATAAATAAAATAAAGTGACTTTCCTGTCTATAGAACCCTAGCCACCACACACACAAGGCATGAAACCTCAGCCTACATGGGACCTCTTTGAATTGCAGCACAGCATTGGCAGGTAAAAAGAGTAACCCTTCAGCGCAGTGTTCCCCCACCTGCTTCCCTGCAGATATTTTGAACTATAACTCAACACTGTGCTGGCTGGGGCTCCATGAGTTTCATTCCAAAATATCTGGAGGGCACCCGGTTGTCAAAGATTGCTGCAGTGATACCTGCCCATGAGAGTAGCATGGGGGGGGGGAGCTGGGGAGCAGAGCAGGCCGTAGTGGGCCAAGAGCAAAAAGGGTCTGAAGCCAGGACACTTGGGTTCTCTGGAATGAGAGTGGAGACTTGTGGGTTAGAACTAGGGGGCAAGATCTAGAATTCCTGAGTTCTCTGGAAGGGAAAGGGAATTCAGTGAGGGGGTAGACTAGAAGCACTTGATATGAAGGTGCACTCTGAGGGAGCTGGCCGCTGGAATTATCAAGCTTTAAGCTGAGTCGCAGTGTATGCTGTATTTCTTTGGTTAGGGAGGAAATTTCCATGGTGTCTTCATAATAAAGGCAGTTGCAAAAATGTGGCATTACTTACACCAGCTTTCCTCCCAACCGTGTGTCCTTCCCATGTTTTGGAGTACAGCTCCCATCATCCTCAGCCAGCACGGGTGTATGGATCTGTGGCTTCTGGGAGTTGCCATCCCAAACTCCTGGACGGCGCCAGATTGGGGAAGGCTGTCCTCAGCAGCCCATCCGCACCTAACCCTCTTCTTATTCCTACTCTCAAACAAGTGGGATCAGAAGTAGCTACAGGGATAAAGCCAACCCTTGACCTGCATGGATTCAGAAGCCACTGACACCTCTACACCAGCTTCCTCTCTCACTTATCAGCCAGTGCTTGATGCTGCAAAGGAAAGGTAGGAGAAACAACAGAACAGATAGTGATAAAACCATCGTTTGCCGCTCAGTCCTTCAGGTTTAAGAATAACCCTCAGTGTATGACAGAAGCATCGCACAGTACAGATATTACTAATGAGAGAACTCACTATGACTCTAAGGAGAGAAAGTCACAGCCTCAGCCCTCATAGCCCACTGCCCCTCAGCATCACATTGTGAGGTACTGGGGAACAGAACAGACCATGGAGTGCTGGTACAAATCAGAGTTGTTAGCCTGATCCAGGCCCTGCGGCACACTTCTTCACTGATCTTTGATCCCAGGACCAAGGTGGTCGCTAGTGCTCAGGTCATAAACACAGTCCCAGATAGGTGCTGATGTCACAGTGCCCCAGTTACCAGGGGAACCCCAGTCTCTGTGAAGCCATCAAGACGGCCATTATCACATAGTGCCATGTCCCCCAGGGTGATTGACCTTGTGGGCAGAGGCATTCGTAAGCCTTGGCCATGCTGGACCCAGCAACAAGGGTGGGTCTGAGAGCTCACACCCACCACGCTGGCTATGGCTGGGCGGGCAGACATGAGCGACAGGCGCATCGCCCGAAAATTCAGAAGGAGAAAGCTCCAGCGCTTCTCCCACATCTCTAGCATTGAGGAACCGCTTGGAGTGAGCATGCTATATTTTTGCCACAGGGCAGGGAGGAGACCTGTGTGGTAAAGTTTCCAAGAGAGGAGGGAGGAAGCACTTTGGTTCAGGGGCTGAAGAAGCACCTCAGCCAAGGGGGAGCTTTTCCCTTAAACTGGCTGACTAGGGGTTGCTGCTTCTCTCATTGCTTGATTACATACACAAATCAGTTTAAAGCAAACTGTCTAGCCAAAGTGAGAGCCAAGCTACACAATACTTTCTTTAAATCTGGAGAAATCCACATGAGCAGGCTTTTTCAGAGGGTTTCTTATGAACATGTCAGTATTGTGACACACCCCTTCGTGAACAATCTTTGAAAAGTGGATTGCAAACAACAAAACAGACTTGAGACACCTTAAAGAGTAACACATTTATTATGGCATAAGCTTTAATGGACTACAGGCCACATCAGGATTTTGCAAGGCCCGCTCTGAGGATGCCTGTATTCACAAGTCCAGGTTCAATGCAGCTAAAACAACTGCACAAAAAGTAAAACTTCATGTTATCTTTGCTATGTAAAAAAAGTGTCACATGAGTTGTGTCTACTGGGACAGAATAACTTCTCGGCATCAAATATACAGAGCAAAGAAAACATGTTTTCCAAGGGAGGGAGAAAGATTCTGGCTTCATGTTTATTTCTAATAAAGGGTCCTGTTGCCTCCTGGTGTTCATCCAAGGAAATGCATCCAGATTTCATCCGCTATCTCTTGAAGTATTGCTCCTAGCAGTCCGATTCCATTTTCATGACAAATTTAAATTATTATGAACCCAGTTTCACATTGATACTCTTCAACATTTTTATCAATGACTTAGATGATGGGGTGGAGGGAAGCCTTATGAAGTTTGCGGATGATACGAAACTGGGAGGGATAGCTAACACAATGGAAGACAGGAATAAAATCCAAAGGGACCTGGATAGACTAGAAAATTGGGCTGAAATTAATAAAATGAAATTCAATAAAGACAAATGCAAGATTCTGCATTTAGGCCACAAAAACAACATGCACGGGTACAGGATGGGAAATACCCGGCTTAGCAGTAGTGTGTGTGAGAAGGACCTTGGAATTGTAGTGGATCGCAAGTTGAACATGACCCAGCAGTGTGATGCTGCGGCAAAAAAGGCAAACGCGGTTTTGGGCTGCATAAACAGAGCTATAGTTTCCAGGTCGAGGGAAGTAATAGTCCCACTATATTCTGCATTAGTCAGGCCTCATCTGGAATACTGCGTTCAGTTCTGGGCGCCTCATTTTAAGAAAAATATAGACAAGTTAGAGCGGGTTCAGAAGAGGGCGACGAGGATGATAGCCGGTATGGAGAACAAGTCTTATGAGGAAAGGCTGAAGGAACTTGGCATGTTCAGTCTGGTGAAGAGAAGGCTGAGGGGCGACATGATTACACTCTTTAAGTACCTGAAGGGCTGTCACATAGAGGAGGGTACAGATTTGTTCTCTGCTGCCCCAGAGGGTAGGACTAGGTCTAATAGTTTTAAGTTGCAGGAGCGTAGATTCAGATTGGACATTAGAAGGAACTTCTTGACAGTAAGGGCAGTTCGGCAATGGAACCGACTGCCTAGGGAGGTGGTGGGATCCCCTTCGCTGGATGTCTTCAAGCAGAGGCTGGACAGCTATCTGCGGGAGATGCTCTAGCTGAGGATTTCCTGCTGTGAGCAGGGGGTTGGACTCGATGGCCTACAAGGCCCCTTCCAACTCTATGATTCTATGATTCTATCCTGGCTTCCCTTGAAAAGCCCTGGGCAATCATTGTTTTGTGCTGGAATTCAACAGGGGATGCATTTTCTGCCACTGTATGTTCATGCTGGGGGGGAAGCTACACCTAATGAATTTTTGCCATCCGTGAAGCAGTTAAAGACACAGGTTTCCTAGGGGTGACCAAACTTGAGGTCCAGCACTTTTCTTCTTTAAAACTAAGCCCTGGGGATAAGATTGTGCCTGGCTGCTCATGCTGTTGTCTCCCTCCTCTTTCCCTGCCCTCAGCAGCCCAAGAAGAAGCGGCGGAGCTCATCCACGGAGGCCACGGAAGACAAGAAGGGCAGAGGAGATTCCACCTCTATCCAGATCTTTCCTCCAGAACTGGTGAGTGAACCTGCCTGGTGGGCGGGGGAAAGAGAAAGAGAGTGGGGGTCACAGGGAATTAATGGGGCGTGTGACCCTCTCTGTGCCCACCTTGACTGAGTCCCCCCCTCTCTCTCCAGCTGTATTACATCATCTCCTTTTTGCCAGTGAAGGATGTGGTGGCTCTGGGCCAGACCTGCCGGTACTTCTACGAGGTGTGTGACAGTGAGGGGGTCTGGCAGAGGATTTGCCGCCGTCTTTCTCCTCGGCTGCGGGATGAGAACTCAGGTGGCGGCCGGCCATGGAAGAGATCGGCCATCCTCAACTGTCAGTATACCCCAGTGGCTGAGCAGAGGACATGAGGGAGGAGGGCAGCAGCTTGGACAAAGGAGGGGGGATGTTTCCACATCGTGACAGGACTCTCCGCATGAGGAAAGTCTTAACTTTGCCAGGGGAAGGCATGGCCTCTCTTTGGCGAGGGAGAGGAAGGGTGGCCCTTTGTGGAAAAAGAGAACTCCACAAAGACAAAAGCAGGCCTTGTCCCCATCCCACCCCAGGGAAGGGAAAGGTGTCGCTCTGCCAGCTCCTTCAGACAGACCCAACTCCCCTGCCCTGGGGTCTCTCTGTCCCACAGACACCAAGGGCTTGTACTTCCAGATGTTCAGCGGCCGCCGGCACTTTGTCAGCAAGACAGTTGCCCCGCTGCTGTCCCACGGCTACCGGAGGTTCCTGCCCACCAAGGACCATGTCTTCATCCTGGACTACAATGGCACCCTCTTCTTCCTCAAGAACGCCCTGGTCTCCTCCACCATGGGCCACATCCAGTGGCGCCGTGCGTGCCGCTACATGGTGCTTTGCCGCAGTGCCAAGGACGTAGGTGCCCAGGAGGAGAAACCCCTCTGCTGTGGGCGGGCGTCCTCCCCTCCACCCCTTCCTCCTCAGAGGGGACAGCGAGTGGGGGAGAATATTCCAGAGCTGTGTTTTGGCATAGCAGTTGTAGGTAGAATGCTCTCCTGGGTGAGAAGATAAGAGGGAGGGAGGGAGGGAGGGAGAGCAAGAACGTGTGCCGGCACAAAGCAGGACCCTCTCCCCTGGCATGTGGGGCACACACGCCCTTTCCAAAACTAGCTCGCTCATGCAATGAAAAAAAATGGAAATGGACTCCCTTCAAGTCAATCCCGACTTCTGGCGACCCTACGAATAGGGTTTTCCCGGTAAGTGGTATTCCGAGGGGGTTCACCATCGCCTCCCTCTGAGGCTGAGAGGCAGTGACTGGCCCAAGGCACCCAGTGAGCTCCGTGGCTGTGTGAGGATTCGAACCCTGGCCTCCCAGGTCATAGTCCGGCACTCTAACCACCAGCATGAGAAAGAGTCGCTCTTCCTGTTAGCACATCCCAGACAAACTGTTCTCCCAGCACATTTATTCATCTTTTGCTTCTGCTCACCCCCTACTCTGAGACATCCAGAGTCACAAATCTGAGAAGAGTGACTCTGGACACGGAGGGCTGCAGAAGAGACCTCCCCATTTAGGCTCAGGCAGGGCCGCCTGGGGCTGCACCCTACGCAAGAAGGCAGCGTTGGTCCCCATTTTCATCTGCTCAGTTTCCGCAAGGCAGGTGCTCTTAATTGCGGAGCAGGGACCAGTTAAGAAATGGGCAAGAGTCCCATTTAAAGTCCATTGAGAATGCAACCTACAAATCTTCTTAAAGTGGCAGGCTTACACACAGGGGTAGATAAATCACATTTAGTGTTTCTCAACTGGCTTTTTAAAACCAGATGTAAGATATCCTTGAGATGCTGCTCCTGCTTAGTATTTAGGTAGCAGGTTTCCTTCCTGGCTTTATACTGCTCTGTAATCTTTACAGTGGCTCATATGGAGGCACATTGCATAAAACCACCCAGTCAACTGCTGAGCTAAGATGTGAACTGGAGGCTTCCTGCTCACAGCTCATGCTTTTAACAGCTGTGCTACACTTGCCCTTAATAGCTGAGCCAGCCTTACTGGCTTTACTGCCACGCTAGCTCATAGGGCAGAGCAGGTGGACCTTTTTCAGCTCAAGGGCCAGGTTTCCTTCTGGGGAACCTCCTCAGGGCCACAGGAGAGTGGTGGGTGGGGCCAAAGGCAAAAGTGGGCAGAGCAACAAATGTAAATTCCAGGCTAGTTCCTGCCCATCCTCCTGCGCCCGTCTCTCCCTTCCGTCCCCATTCAGACACGCAAGAGTCATTTTCGGAGTTCAAGGACATCTTCCAGGGCCAGAGAGGCCTGGAGGACTGCACTTGGCCCCCGGGCCTGAGGTTCCCCACCCCTCCTGTCCAAGAGTGAGGAGAACATTGGGGATCAGGGAGGATAATCCAGCCAGGGCCTCAGGAAGTCTGGCTTAGGATGGGGAGCCAATATCTTGCCTTTTCATAGTGTTGTTTTAATGCCTCTGTAGGGAAAAGAGGCAGACAGGCCTGTGGCATCTTAATGTTTAACGTGTTTCACCATGAGCCTGCCTAAGCCTACGGAAGCTAATCGGAAGCTGGGTGCCCCCACAGGATTCTTTGTTTCCTTTTGCTACAGCAGTTGGCAAGTCCTTGGTGCCCTTTCAGCAAGCAAGAGGGAAGGTTCTGCTCTGTTGCCCCTGAGTGCCCAGCCTGGCCTCCCACTCACACGTGCCAGCTACTTCTTTCCCCTCTAGATCCCCCATTGGTTCCTGCAACATCCCAAGATCTCTGGCTGCCTGACGCTGGGTGCCTCCTCCCTTCTTCTGCCTGCAGTTTGCCACGGACCCCCGGAGTGACACTGGGTACCGCAAGTACCTGTATGTGCTGGCTACCCGTGAACAGCCGGTCACTGCAGCCACGGGGCGCAGCAGCGAGGGCTCTGGCACAGCCACTGGCAGCGGCCGCCTCTGTGACTGCGTGGAGGTCTATCTGCAATCCAGTGGGCAGCGGGTGTTCAAGATGACCTTCCACTTCTCCATGAAGTTCAAGCAGATTGTGCTGGTGGGACAGGAGACAGAGAGGTCCCTCTTGCTCCTGACAGGTGAGAGGAGACAGTGCCGAGAGACAGCCTCCCAAATCAGCAAAGGGGAGCGGGGGGGGGTCATGTGGCAACAGAGGCTGCAATTCAACGAATGCTCCACCCACCAGCACCCCTGCTCACTGCTGATGCACCTAAAGAGGAGGCCCTTCAGGGCAGAGCTTGCATCCTTGCTCCTGAATTTTGCTCCTGTGAATGTTGCCAGAATGGGGTGCACTTTGCCCCTTTCCCCGGGGTGCTTTTGCCTACCACAGAGTTTATTTTTTATTTATTTATTTGATTTTATTAGTCGCCCATCTGGCTGGACACCCAGCCACTCTGAGTGACGTGCAAAAGCAAAAACAATAACAATATAAACAATGTAAAACATCAAAAGGCTAAACAATAATACTAAACAGTAGGTAGAGGCCAACTCCGTTTCCATCATAGGGCTTCTCGCCTGTATAGTCCGAAAGGTGTATCTTCAAATGGAAGCTCCTGGAGTAAGTCTTCCCACACATAAAAACCAGTGCGGGTGATAGTCCGTCTGCAATATCAAAGGCAGCCTCCCCTCTTGATCTTAACGTCCAGCTGTTCCAACAGAGAGGGGACAGGATGGACAAGCCCCTCAAAGTCGAAACTAACAGGGAAGTTCTTCTAGAAGAAGCCAAAAGCGAAAGTGCCGGGATGTAATGCAAAGTGTGGTATTTCAGTACTGGAGATTCATTCACATGAATTTGCCAAATACAGTCCTCCTTGTGAGGGAAGAAAGAACATATTTTGTACACAGAGTATGTGCAAACCATACAGAAATGAGGCACGACCCTACCGCCTTCCTCCATTCACCCTCACCCAGTAGTCCACGCCATCACTTCGATGGCCTTTGCCTGTGTAAATGCAGCCTAACGTTCTTCACTACCATTCCCTTCTGTGGGGTGGATTTTTATCTCTCCAGAGGAAGGGAAGATCTACAGTTTGGTGGTGAATGAGACGCAGCTAGACCAGCCGCGCTCCTACACCGTCCAGCTGGCATTGCGGAAAGTCTCCAAGTGCCTTCCCCACATCTCCATCCGCAACATGCACTCGAACCAGAGCAGTGCTGTCTACCTGACAGGTAACTCAAAACATGCCGGGCAGGCCAGTTTCAACCCAGAGGCCACCACAATGGACTCCGCAGACACCACCACCAGGGCCCCTCAATCTTGCATCACTATCACTAGCTCCCATTCATCTAGTATCAGCAGAGTGCCAGGTATCACAAACACACACAACATGGTCCTCCCTGACAGGGCTTGCAAGTGTCATCAGAAGGCTCAGACTGAGATGAGAGAGGCCAAAGGCTGAGAAGTGGCTTGTGGGGTTTGGAGGAGGAGGGTTAGGTAGGACTGGAGTTGTAAGCAGAGGGAGCCTGAAGAGAGAGGATTTGCTGAAGAAGTAGGTCTGGAGGGGAAGGGGAGGCACAATGATGATCACAGAGGGCGAGGTTGTTTCAGAGGCAGCTTAGCAGGTGCCTGAACCCTTACATCTCAGCTCCATCACTGAGATAATCTGCAGGAGTAGCTTTGGTCGTCCCCTGAGTTAGCGAGGCTCATTTAGCAACAACACGAAATTGAGCCTTCAGTTTCATTGGCCCAGTCCTCTGCCAACAGAGATTCAGCAGGCGCCTTCTGTTTTAACTTCTAAGAGCCTGCTGAAAACCTTTCTGTTCTGCCAAGCCTATGCAGACAATTAAGATTGCACGCTTTTCCCCCACAACAGTTGACCTTTGTTTTTATGTATGTATTTATTTATGTATTGTACTTAAATACTGCCCCATAGCCGAAGCTCTCTGGGCGGTTTACAGTATTTTTATTGTTGTTTATTTTATGGTTATTGTTGTTGTTAATATGTTGTAACGTGTTGTAAACTGCTTTGATGTTTTTTAACAAAATAGGGGTATACACATGTCTTTAAATAAAATAAATAAGAGTGGGAGCAGGAGACTGGGAGCAAGGATGATAACAGCGGAGTTTGCATGAGCAAACAGCAGGGGGTGGTGTAAGAGGTGAGTAGGGAGGATGTACGGTTCTGAAAGTAAGAAACAGAAGCTTGGCCTTGATGCAAAATATGACCAGGAGCCACTGCAAGGGTGGAGGAGTCGATTCCCAGAATCTCTGCTAGACTCCAGTGGGGAAGAGCCCTTAGCCCCAGCCGTCTCCCCTCAGATAGTTGGATCCTACTCTGGGGCAGCCCTTCTGTTTCCATGCAGGGATAGAGTTGATCAGCAATGATCCTGTCTCCCCTCCACAGATGAGGGCACCGTGTACTTTGAGGTCCACTCACCTGGTGTTTACCGTGACCTCTTTGGCACCCTGCATGCGTTCGACCCGCTGGATCAGCAGATGCCCCTGGCCCTCTCCCTCCCGGCTAAGGTAACATAGAGGTGGGGCTCTGTCTTCCCCTCCCGCCCCTGCCCACAGGATTGGGCTGGCATCAAGCAAGGAAGAGACTTGCACATGAAGGGGAAGCAAGGTGGGCCACTGCGGTGGGGGAATGCCAAGAAGGTTGCAGTGTCTCTGAGGGGGATGTTTCAGGGAGAATTCCACGTGCTGGAAACAAATGTCAGCATCTAGATACCTGCTGAGCCTCTCCAGCAAGCCTCAGTCTTGATTCTGCCATTGCTGCTCTCCTCTGATGCCTCTCAATGCTTGCAGCGGCCCCTGATGTTCCCAGACGCCATGTTTCCTCATAACACCCTGGCAACCTCCAGATGTTTTGGACTACAACTCCCATCAACCCCAGCCAGCATTAATTTCAATGGCCCTATTCTGAGTAAAAGTTAGTTGACTACAATCCCGTATAAGTCATTTAAAAACTAAAATAATTAAGACCCAGTCTGAAAACTAAGAAGCCCAGACTGTGAAAGACCACTTGTTTTAAAGGCCTCGGTGAACAGAAAGAGCCCGCCTGGTGAATGGCTATGAAGTGGTGGGCTAGGATTGGGGAGTCCCAGGTTCAGGTCTCGCCGTGGAACTTGCCTTGAGCCACCATCTCCCCCACCTTCTGATGGATCTCCCTCACAGAGATTGTAGTGAGGATAAAATGGGGGTGGGGAGGAAGAAGAATATCCCTTGTGTGCTGCTTTGAGCTTCCTGGAGGAAAAGCAGAATACATGGGTTCTAAGCAAACGCATAAATCTTCACCTGTTACCAAAACAAGACCATAAAGGTGATACCAGGCAAAGCACTTGGGGAAGACTGTTCCATAACCAGTATGCCACCTCTCCCTAACAGTGGTTACCTACCATCCTTCATGTGGTGAGGATCCCCTCATTGGATTGTCACCTTGCAGTGGTGAGTGGGCTTGTGTGTTGTAATGAACCCTGTGAGAGATGCCGTCGGGAGTCATGTACTCCCAGCAGGGTCACCCATGGTGGTAAGGTTGAAGGGAGAGGAGCCAGACAAAGAACAATCCAAAAATGTCCTCAACGGCAGAACGGGTGGAGGATAACAACGAGTACATTACAACGGCTGTGAAAGTGGATGAAGGCTGCAGCAGATAAAAGACTTCCAGTCATTGTGGTACCCATGCCATTGGATCAAAGCCTTTTTCTGTCAAAATTGTGTGTTGATCATTGTGCGCTGATCTCCCCACATAAAAAAAATTAATGCACAGGCGTCTTCAAACCAACTGAAACCAAAAGTCCCATGGCGATTGGCAAATGGCTACGGGGGCAGGATTGTGAAATCTGGAAGCCCCTAGTCATGGACCGGCACATGGGCAGTGGATACAGACTGAGTTGTCCTGGCTCAAGGACTGAGGCAGTTGAGTAATTCAGCAGCTATATCCACAACCTACTCAAGATCCACTCTGCGTACCCCGTATGGGGAGGGGGCTAGAAAAGGTGCCCTAAACATAGTCTGCCTCATCTCTCTCCCTTACTGGAATACCGCGTCCAGTGAGGTCACCACTTAGCTGTTGGAAAAGACAATTGAATTTTGGAACATGGAATATACAGACATTGCTAGACAATACAGATAGTGAACATCCTGAACGCAGGACTGCCATCATCGTGAGAGAGTTGAGATATTTTAATATTGACATAGCAGCACTCCAAGAAACTCGAAGAGCAGGAGAGGGACAATTCAAGGAAGAAAAAGGAGGTTACACCTTCTTCTGGAAAGGACTGCCTGAACAAGAATGACAAATACATGGAGTAGGCTCTGCTATTAAAAATTATCTTTTAATTTTAATTATAGAATCACAGAATAGTAGAGTTGGAAGGCCATCGAGTCCAACCCCCTGCTCAATGCAGGAATCCAAATCAAAGCATTCCCGACAGATGGCTGTCCAGTTGCCTCTTGAAGGCCTCCAGTGTTGGAGAGCCCACTACTTCTCTAGGTAATTGGTTCCATTGTTGTATGGCTCTAACATTTAGGAAGTTTTTTCCTGATGTCCAGTTGAAATCTGGTTTCCTGCAACTTGAGCCCATTATTCCGTGTCCTGCACTCTGGGACGATCAAGAAGAGATCCCGGCTCTCCTCTGTGTGGCAACCGTTCATGTACTTGAAAAGTGCTATCATATCTCTCCTCAGTCTTCTCTTCTCCAGGCTAAACATGCCCAGTTCTTTCAGTCTCTCCTCATAGGGCTTGGTTTCCAGTCCCCTGATCATCTTTGTTGCCCTCCTCTGAACCCGTTCCAGTTTGTCTGCATCCTTCTTGAAGTGCGGAGACCAGAACTGGACGCAGTATTCAAGATGAGGCCTAGCTCTCCGATTAAAACTCGCCAGAAACCAGCAGGCAACTATTCTAAGTGCTTATGCACCAACACTAGATGCTGATGAAGACATCAAGGGAATTTTTTATACCCAGCTGGACACCATCTTATCAGAGATACCTATGGAGGATAACATTATCCTCTTGGGCAATTTCAATGCAAGAGTTGGGTGTGATTTCGATTTATGGCCAGAAACCATTGGGAAAGAAGGCATTGGCAATAGCAACCTGAATGGCATTCTACTTCTGACTAAATGGGCAGAGCATAATATTATTATTACAAACACACTCTTTCATCAGAAAAATAAATTTAAAACATCATGGAAGCACCCTTGGTCAAAACACTGGCATCTCCTGGATTACGTAATTGTCTGTGCCAGAGATCGTCATGATGTACTCACTAGGGCCATGACGAGTGCCGATGACTGCTGGACAGATCAGTGATTAATTCGATCCACTATGGCCATTCATATTGTTCCTCAACGTAGGCTCCAAGGAAGAAAACCAAGGCGTAAAATGAACATCCACGCCCTTCAAGATCCTATTAAGCGAGCCTGCTTTCAAACGACTCTCAAGAAACATCTACCGACGGAACTCCCTGAAAACGTTTAGGTACACTGGATTAAACTGAAGACATCCATTATTGCAGCATGTGAACAAACTATTGGATACCAAACTAAGAAACATCAGGATTGGTTTGATGAGAATGATAGTGAGATTGAACATATCATCGACAAGAAAAGGAAAGCCTTCCAGATATGGCAGAAAGACATTAACTGTGCTGCTAAGAAAAATATATATGCCAGTGCAGAGGCTGAGGTCCAAAGAAGAAGAATCCTGGTGGATAAAGAAAGCTCAAGAAATCCAGCACTTTGCAGATGCTCATGATGCACGGGGCCTATTTAATGCCACAAAGGCCATCTATGGACCAACAAATTATGGTAAGAACATAAGAAGAGCCTGCTGGATCAGGCCAGTGGCCCATCTAGTCCAGCATCCTGTTCTCACAGTGGCCAACCAGGTGCCTGGGGGAAGCCCACAAGCAGGACCCGAGTGCAAGAACACTCTCCCCTCCTGAGACTTCCGGCAACTGGTTTTCAGAAGCTTGCTGCCTCTGACTAGGGTGGCAGAGCACAGCCATCATGGCTAGTAGCCATTGATAGCCCTGTCCTCCATGAATTTGTCTAATCTTCTTTTAAAGCCATCCAAACTGGTGGCCATTACTGCATCTTGTGGGAGCAAATTCCATAGTTTAACTATGCGCTGAGTAAAGAAGTACTTCCTTTTGTCTGTCCTGAATCTTCCAACATTCAGCTTCTTTGAATGTCCACGAGTTCTAGTATTATGAGAGAGGGAGAAGAACTTTTCTCTATCCACTTTCTCAATGCCATGCATAATTTTATACACTTCTATCATGTCTCCTCTGACCCGCCTTTTCTCTAAACGAAAAAGCCCCAAATGCTGCAACCTTTCCTCGTAAGGGAGTCGCTCCATCCTCTTGATCATTCTGGTTGCCCTCTTCTGAACCTTTTCCAACTCTATAATATCCTTACGTTCAATGGATGGTACCAAACTTCTTAAGGATGAAGAGTCTATTGCACTGCGCTGGAAAGAGCATTACCACAACCTCCTTAATCGTAACTCTGCTGTGGCTGGTGAGGTCTTCTCGCAAATTCCACAACAAACAAACTAGAGATGAGTTTGCAGTATCCCCTAATTTGGAGGAAGTCAGTAAAGCCATCAACCAAATGAAGAACAACAAATCCAGAGCTTGGAAAAGTTACTTTTTTGAACTACAACTCCCATCAGCCTCAGCCAGCCTCAGTGGACCTGATGGGATTCCTGCTGAAGTCTTTAAAGAAGGTGGGCCTGGATTTACACAACTTCATAAGCTCATCGAAAAATTGTAGATGAGGGAGGACTTTAAGGACACCATAATTATCACCCTTTTTAAGAAGGGTGATAGAACAGATTGTGAGAACTATCGAGGTATCTCTTTGCTACCACAGGTAAAATCCTTGCAAGGATCCTCACAAATCACCTTCTACCGATCTCAGAGGATGTCCTCCCTGAATCTCAAAATGGGGGGACGGGGAACAGTGGACATGATCTTCACTGCGCAACAGCTTCAAGAAAAATGCCGGGAGCAGAATCGGCCTTTATATATGGCATTTATTGATCTGACTAAGGCCTTTGATATTGTGAATCGAACTGCTCTCTGGACCATCCTTCTGAAAACTGGATGCCCTGATAAATTTGTGAATATTTTGTGACTCCTTCATGACAACATGACAGCAACAATTTTGGATAACAATGGCTTTCAGAGCAATCCATTCAGAGTTGGATCAGGCATAAAACAGGGATATGTCATTGCTCCTACCTTATTTGCTATCTTTATTGCTATGATTCTACACCTTATTGAGGGGAAACTTCCTACTAGTGTGGAAATCATATATCGAACAGATGGAAAGCTTTGTAATCTCAGTAGGCTGAAAGCAAAAAGTAAGGTAATGTCAACCCCTGTCGTAGAACTTCAATATGCCGATGATAATGTAGTCTCCACCAGAGCTTGGAAAAGTAACTTTTTTGAACTACAACTCCCATCAGCCCCAGCCAGCATGGCGCTGGCTGGGGCTGATGGGAGTTGTAGTTCAAAAAAGTTACTTTTCCAAGCTCTGGTCTCCACACATTCAGAGAAAGATCTTCAAATTATTCTAAATGTCTTTGCAGAAGCATATGGAAAGCTTGGGCTCTCACTTAATATTAAAAAACCAAAGTGCTTCATCAACTGGTGCAAACTAGTTCCTTTGTAGCACCATCAATCCAGCTTAATGGTGCGATGCTGGAGAACGTTGATCACTTCCCCTGTCTTGGCAGCCATCTCTCTGTAAAAGCTGATATTGATGCTGAAATTTAACATCGTCTGAGCGCTGCGACTGCTGCATTCTCCCAAATGAAGTGCAGAGTGTTCAAGGATCGGGATATTCACAGGGAGACCAAAATGCTTATTTACAAAGCCATTGTATTACCAACCTTACTGTACGCCTGTGAAACATGGACTATTTATAAAAGCCACTCCCAACTTCTTGAAAGATTCCACCAACACTGCCTCCGGAAAATTCTGCAACTTGGGAAGACAGATGGACTAATGTTAGTGTTTTGGAAGAAGCAAAGACTACCAGTGTTGAAACAATGATCCTTCAACATCAACTTCACTGGACTGACCATGTTGTCCGAATGCCTGATCACCGTCTTCCAAAGCAGCTACTTTACTCCCAACTTAAGGATGGAAAACGGAATATTGGTGGACATCAAAAGAGATGTTCTTAAAGCGAATCTAAACTAAAAAAATGTAAAATGAGCATCGAGAACTGGGAAGTCTTTTTTTTTTTTTTTACAATAATTTTTATTCAGATTTTCATAAAACATACAAAACAAAATCATAAAACATTCAAAGACAAAAAACAAAACAAAACAAAAATGATTAAACAAAAAAATTAAATGATGACTTCCCATTTGTCGCAGATCAAATCAGTTATAGGTCTACAATATATAACAATCCTGTCTCTTAAATTATATTATAAAATCACTTTCCTCCAGTAGTTATCTTAATTAATCGTCAAATCTCATAAACATTACTTTATTCTTTCCACAAAAAGTCAAAGAGAGGTTTCAATTCTTTAAGAAATATATCTATCAATTTTTCTCCTAATAAACATGTTGATTAATCCATCTCGTTAATAATAATAATAATCTTATTGTCATAACCATAGTCCAAATAAACATATCGATTAATCCATCTCATCAAAATCTGTTAGGTCCAATAATTTCAATAGCCATTATTCCATTATCCATATTAATTCCATCTTCCATCTTCAATAGTCCTGTTAAGTCCAGTAATTTCAGTGTCCAATCTTCCTTTATCAGTATTCCATAATTTGCTGTCATAACCATAGTCATATAATAAGAGTCTGATGGGAATTTCCTCTATCCCAAATATTTTCTTGCCATCAATTCTGAATAAGTTGCTGAAATATTGTTGTAAAGTCATATCTCTGTTCTTCTTTTTTACAAAATGCACTGGCTCATCTCTTGAGAGTTTTTCCATTGTCACATGGCTGCAGTTAATTCCATATATTTTCTCTATATCAAGCTCCATCACGTCATTCCAGTCCAGAAGATTATCCAAGCCATTGATAACTTTATCTCTAATATCTTCATTAATTTCTTCAGAGATAACGTTAAATTCCAAACAATAGATTTTATTTCTAATATCCATAAACTCCAGATCTTTTTCCAATTCCACATTTGTTCCAATCTCCAGGGCTTGTATCTTCCCTTTATTTTTTCTTTTCTCATCTCTGATCTCATTCTCCTCTCTCACAGGATCCCCTATTTCTTTAAGCTCCTGCGTCATTTTGCTCAGTTCAATTTTCAGCTCCTTACTGCCCTGTCGCAGGGTTTGTTTCGTTATCTCAATCTCATCCATTATTTTCTGAAACATAATTACTTCCAGATTCTCAGCCACTTTCTTGATTGCCATTTTTAAAACCACGAAAACAAAACAAAACAAAAATAAAGAAGAACCACTTCTTATTTCAGCAACAATTGGGTTAATATTCCAGGCTTGATGACATCACAGTATAAACAGAGCAGCCTGCCTTATCTCTCTATGTTCAAGAATACAAAACAAATTTAGTTCCCAGCATCAAAACAGTTAGTGGCGTCGTGAAGAAGCAGATTCGTCAAAATAAAATAGACCAAAAAGATAATAGTCCCAGACAATATAATGTTCCTCGGAATAGAAATCCCTCTTCTGTGTATATCTTTAGAATGCACTTCCAGGACAGCTTTTTGCAATAGAAACAGAGATAAGCTGTTAATTTCGTGAATAACAGAGAAGAGTTATAGCTCACCCAGAAGTTCTTTAAAGCTGATTCATTTGACAAATCTCTTTTTGCTGCAACAATTTAAACCAAGTAAAAAAAAGAATAGAAAGAAGGGTGCTTGCCTGTTAGTCCGTTTTCTCTTTGAAGAAAAGATAAACGTATCGCATTAATCAGATAGAGCTTGTTCGGAAGTCCGTCCGGCATTGCTGGCTGGACCTTTTCTCATAAATTAATGAAATCCAGTCCTCCCAACAAAAACAGGCTTTTGAGGTTGATCTCTACGTTTCTCCCTGCCCGGGAGAAATTTCATCAGTCAAAAAAAAAATGTTCTGACTGATTTATATCTGAATAAGCTTCTTTTGAGGCGGGAGCCTGTCTCAACAGCAGGCACAAGCGAAGTCACCCTTCCCGGAAGTCGAGCACTGGGAAGTCTTGGCCCACGAACGTCCCAAATGGAGGTCAGCTATTATCAAAGGTGCTATGGACTTCAAAGAAGCATGAATACAGGGCAAACGGGATAAGTGAGCTAAGCGGAAGGCACATCAAACAAATCCTCATCGTGACCATCTTCCATCTGGAAACCTATGTCCTCACTGTGGGAGGCTGTGTGGATCCAGAATTGGCCTCCACAGTCACTTACAGATCCCCCGTTAAAGACCTTATCTTGGAAAACACTCTTACTTGGCCAATAGTGATCACCAATAAATGATGAAATGATGAGGGCACCCAGAGGAGGGCCCCTTAAGGTTCAGGAAGATACCTATGGGAGAAGGCAGGACTTTCAAGTAACTTGATCCCAACGTTTTTAAAATACAACCAGCACTGTAAATTGGACCCAAAACCAGAGTGTGAGCCAGTGTAGCTGACAGAAAGCGCAGGCATAACATGCTCAAACTATCCAGTCCCAATTAATAGACTTGCCAGTGGCACTTTCCAAATGGTGCCCAAGTACCCAGCCAAGTAACTGTTCCCAGGTTGGCCTGAAAGGGAATGTTCTAGGCCGGCATGATTCAGGGTCTGGAGGCAAGTTTAGGCAGCTCCTCTCCTGGTTGCAGGTGAAGAGGGACATGTACTCTTCCTGTGCTCAGAAGAACTAATTTAGCAATGTGTCATGTGTTTCCAGGAAGCAGGCTTGTCACTGATGACAGGCTTCAGACTGAATATGTGGGAGCCCCATCTCAGATTCAGCCTTGTGTCCTTATTCAGTCCATAAGTGTGGGTCAGACTCTCTCTCTCTCTGCACCTCTTTGTCCTTCTCCATTTGTGCCAGGTCCTCAGCTGTGCCCTTGGCTACAACCATTTGGGGCTAGTGGATGAGTTTGGGCGGATCTTCATGCAAGGAAATAACCGCTATGGCCAGCTCGGCACAGGGGACAAGATAGACCGTGGGGAGCCTGCACAGGTGAGAACAGCCCACCCTGATGCCCTTTGCACCTTCCAGAGGGTCCTCTAAAGCAGGGTGGGTGGAGGACCTCAGATTGCCCATTCTCTGATAAGCATCCACCCCTTGCAATGTCATTGCGGCCCCTATTAATTTGGGCCCACCCTGCTTTTTGGTCTGGCCAGACACATCTTTGTAGACTGTGAGTCTCGGATCACACTGTGATAGAGCTGGATGACTGAAACTTTTTAAGACTTGGATCATTTAATCTGACCCTCTGCCAGCAACAGGAACCCTCCCTGAAGCAATCCAGATGGCAAAGGATCCTCAGCCACACTTTGATGTCGCTCCCTGTCCCTCCTTCCCTCTCTACCCAGGTGCACTACCTCAAGTGCCCCATTGACCTCTGCTGCGGCCTCAACCACACACTGGTGCTGAGCCAGAGTGGGGACTTCAGCAAGGACCTGATGGGTTGCGGCTGCGGAGCTGGGGGGCGTCTGCCAGGGTGGCCAAAAGGCAGCGCCTCTTTCGTCCGGCTGCACACCAAGGTGAGTGGTGCCGTGCGCCAGGAAGAGAGCGGCGAGGCTGCAAGTACGAGGATATGGAGTCAGGAAGGAGGCCGGCTGGGTAGGATGGCATTGACGGTGCAGTGAATTGCAGCCTGAGGGTGTCTGTCACTCTTGGGGAAGGGATGGGCATCTCTCCTGCTGTCCCCTTCCCATGTTATCCCCAAATCTTTTCTCCATGTAACCAGTAACTGGAGAAGAAGTTTCACAATCTGGAAAAAAAAAAACCTCGAACTCCACTACTAAATGAGAAAGAAAAACTACCCCCAAGTTTTGAGGAGCAGATAGAAGCTGATTTATTTGCAGGATCTAAATTTATTCCATCAAGTTGTTTCATAATTCTGAGTGTGGTTTTATCTCCCAGTTTTCAATGCCCCTCTTTGGGGGTTGGGGTGGGCCTCCATCCCATCCTTTGGAGCATCCCGTGTGGTGCCTGGACACTTGTCCCCTGCCCCCGCCACAGGTACCGCCCTGCGCCCGCCGTATCTGCTCCACCCGCGAGTGCCTCTACATGCTGTCCAGCCACGACATTGAGGAGGTGCCTGCCTACCGTGAGCTGCCGGCCAGCAAGGCAGGAGTGGCGTCGAGCGACACGGAAGCCATGGCGGCCCGAGCCTGCGAGGAGTACTTGAGCCAGCTGCACAAGTGCCCGACCCTGGAGGGGCGCATGGCCAAGATGAAGGAAGCCGTTGGCAGCATGCCCCTCATGACATTCCAGAAGGACTTCTTTTGGGAGGCTCTGGACATGATCCAGCGGGCGGCTGAAGTCCGGGAAGCCCCTTCTTCCAGCTAGCTCGCAGATCATGGCTCCCTCTCACCCCATTCCTCCTGTCCACCCCCACCCTTATACACATCATGGATCATGATTAACAGATAGAGAAGACTTCACACTGAACAATTGGGAGTAAATAAACCACAAGCACAGACCTCATGCAGCAGCCTCCGTCTGGACCGTGCCAAAGGGGTAAGTGACCACAGGCTGACCTGGGGCATCGGAGGGACCTGGCGGGCAAACATGGCATGGGCACTTTGGGTCTGGCTGTGGTGCCCATGCAGCCGGCATCAGGCCCACTGGCTTATCCTCCCCACCCTCCAGCCCATCTTCTTTAGCCTTGGTTCTTTGGTCCATTCATTACTTATTCTCAGTCAGGAGAATAAAGATAGGTGAGCAATCTTTCCCCACCTGTGGTAGAGAGGGCAGAGCAGCCATGCGTTGGCTTTAGGGCATCACCAGATATTGGGAGCATGGCTGGCTTCCCCCAGTGAGCTCTCTCCGCTTAAAGGGGCTGGTGTGCCACGTCTCCATCTCAGAGGACAAAGGCCTCCCACCACACACCCCACCTTAAGAACTGCCCTCTGCTGCCAATCCAGTGTCCAGGGATGCAGGTGGGCATCAGTGGAGAGCAACCAGCCTCTCCAGGTCAAAGTTCCCAGCATGCACTGGGGGAGGGGGAGGAGAGAGAGGGCGATCAGGAGGTGGCTGAAATGATGGCGCTGTCGGCCCAGAGATGCCCTCAGGCCCACAGAAGCCACGATGGGCCCTGTGCTCTCTAAGGAAGGTCCACGAAGCAGCAGACAGATTCCAGGTGCCAGGAGAGAGTCCCAGAGGCCCTGCTGCTCCCACCTGCTTCTGTCTGCAGGATGCATTCCCTACTAGGCAGCCCCCTGAAGCTGCAGCCTCTGCCCCCTGCCTGCCGCTTTTCTGGAGAGAGATGCAGCACAGCCTGGCTAGGCAAGCCACTAACCAATCCCATGGCTGGTTCCAGGGTTTCCTGGCCTAGATCAGGGTCTGATATTCCCCAAGACCTTTCGTGGCAGGATGTTTTTGATTTCTGTGAATGGATGGAGCCTTAACAGAGTCAGCTCAGGGGAGCATGGGCTCCTGGGCGGGACGTTTTACAGGTTGCAGGACTCGCAGGTTAAGTTTCCTCCAGCTGTGACCACGGCAGTCAGAAAGTGTGCAGAGTAGGACTTGCACGTCTCTTGCAGAGCTGGCATCTTGCCAAAGTGGACCCTCAGCCCCCAGAAGAACAGCTAAATTGACTTTAGAAGGAGCCGTTACTCTGACAGAGCACCTGCCTTGCATGCAGAAGTCCAGCATCATTCTCTGACAGCATCCCCAGGGAGGGCTGGGAGAGGTTCCCTGCTGGAATCCCTGGAGGGCTGCTGCCGGTCAGTGCAGACAGAGCCCAGCTAGATAGAATAATGGCCTGACTCAGGGTAAGGCGCTTCTGGTTCTGCATGTGGATGAAGACATGAACCCAGAGCCCAGGGAAGAAGGAATTTGTTTCCCACAGCTGAGGGAGGCACTGCATGAAAGCCCCTCCCCAGTTACTCACTGCATCTACTGCCCTCTGCTGGGCTGCTTCATTGGGGCTCAGGCTCAAAAGGGGGAGGGCCACAGCTCAGTGGCACAACATTTGCTTTGCATGCAGAAGACCCCCGGAGAGATGCCCTGCCTGACGCCCTGGAGGGCTGCTGCCAGTCAGGGTGGACAATACTGGGCTAGATGGACCAATGGTCTGATGCAGCATGGGGCAGCCTCCTCTGTTCCTGACAGCTCAGCCCCAGGATGCATCATCACCTGTGCAATGGCTTTCAGCAAAAGCGGCAGGCACTTCCCCCTCTTTGCTACCCCCAGAAATTTGGGATTAATTAGATTTGGGTTGCAAGTTTGAGAGTGCTTGAGCGCTCGCACACATCTACACACTCTGTCTGACGTAGAAGGCCAGCTTTGGCGAGCCCTGCTAGGCCTAAAGGGCCCACAATGGAAGCCCCACTGTGAGCCTCTCCTTCGCCAGCCTCTGGCCCAGGGCTGCTCTGTGCCACTTTCACCATGACGCACCCTGGCAAGGGATTTCCTCCCTTTGTCCTTCATCTCACCAGGTCTTGGTTCTATATTTAGCAGCCCCCTCCCCCGGAGCGCCTGCCAAGTTCCCTCCTGCCATGATTCAGGGTAGCCACTCAGCCGCAGAGGCTTGGGGGGAGTTCTGCCCCCCACTGGCAAAGGTCTTGAATGCTGATCTTCTTGGGGAGCCTCAGCTGTTCTGGCCCAACTTCCCATGCATGTCACTGAGCTCAGCCCCCCCCCCCAGCTGTCCCTCTTCCCAGCCCAGGCAGCAAGCCTGGCACAGCTGCTTCCTTCCTTATCATCCCAGCATCTGGAAAAGGCACACTGGAGCTCAGGTCGATGGCCAACAGATGTGAGGGAGGAGGGCATCGGAATGGCCCTGGTAGGTCCAGGCAGTGCCGCTTTTCTTTCTCCCAACAGGGGCCTGGGATGGGATGGGGAGGCGGCGCCATGACAGACCCCTGCCTGTCTCTGAGCATAAAAAGCTGCCCCCTCTCCAGGCCAGCTCACTAATGGCCATCCTGACTGGCAGCAGCAGCTCTCCAAGGACTCGGGGAGATCCCTTTCCCAGCCCTAGTCAGAGATGCCACTGGGGACTGAACCAAGGTTCTCCTGTATTCAAAGTGGGTGCACCCTCCTTCTGTTCATGCCTGGCAACGGCAGGCAGGCAGCCTCTGAACAGGGCAGTTACCCTTCAGGTTGGCTGGGGCTAGTTGGATGGATGGATGGGTTCCCTGCTGCTAGCTGGGTGGCCGAGGAAATTCTTTTGTGTGAAGCCACAGTAGTAGTCAGGGGCCACCGTAGCATCTTACGGCTAGAAGCGCCGTGGATGGCAATGCCTCATATCCCTTCCTTTTGTTCATCTCTTATCTACTCTCTTATCACTTGCAGTGGATGAGCCTGAGTACTCTTCGGTTTCCTTTTCTTGTATTTCAGTACAGACCCAACTCCTGGATTTCTCAGCCTTGGTCATGTTCCTCCACTCCCCACAAGCTAGACATGCCCAACAGTTGAACCCTTTTTCTCCCTGACTCAGCCAGCTGCCCAGCTTGCCTCATCTGGAGGAGCCAGTGGCATGTGCCAGGTCTTCCAGCAGCACCAGAGGTCAAGGTCAGCTGGGCAGCACATGGACACACAATGTTTTGTCTCTGCCTTGGACTCCCTGCCCCCCCCCCGGAGGGGAATGTGGTTCAGCCCATTAGAGCAGCTGGGAGGTAGGAGCTTTGGCTGGCTGGCTTCCAGGCCCCCTTGCTCCTACACTGAGTGAAGGAGGAGCAAACACTTGGTGGAGATCTTGGAATATAGAATCATAGAGTTGGAAGGGGCCTCTGAGGCCATGGAGTCCAACCCCCTGCTCAATGTCGGGATCCAACTTCAGCACACCTGACAGGAGGCTGCCCGGCTGCCTCTTGAATGCTGCCAGTGTTGGAGAGCCCCCACCTCAGTGGCATATAGTGGGGACAGAAAGGGACTCTGTGCAGGGTTGGGTGGGGGTGCCCTCTTCACCTTTGCTTCCCAGGGGTGAGCGGGAGAACTGACCCCCTCACACTGGCAACCAGTTTTTGCTGCCAAGCCGGGGGGGGGATTTGAGACTGTGGAGACTGCGGCTGCTGCACAGTTCAGGGCAGAAGGGAGACCTGCTGCCCTGCCAGGAGCTGGAGGTCCCTACAGGCTACTGTTTGGACTCTGAGACACCAATAATCCCTTACTAGAAAACCATGTCTCCTGGGGAAGAGGCGGATGCTCCTGGGTCTGCTCAGGAGTCAGGATACAAGCATCAAGTGTAAGGCCTTTATTGGCCATCCGACTCCCCCCTCCTCTCTCTCTCTCTCTCTCTCTCCCTCTCTCTCTCTCTCTCTCTCACACACACACAGACACACACAGACAAATACAGACCTTGCTCCTTGCTCAGACAAGCCCCAGCAAGAAAAGGGTCTGAGACTCCTGCACTCCCACTTTTAGAAATTAGGCACTGAAACCTGCACTGTCCAGGAGAAAGGGGTGGGAGGGGGCAAAAGGCTGGTGGGTTAGATAACCGGTGTCAGACTGCCACTGCCAGTTTCACACAGAAGTAGCAGGCCATGATGATGCCTTTTGCCCTGGCTGCCTTCTCACCACCACCAGCAGCAGCAGCAGCAGCTGCAGTCCCCTAGCATTGCAGGGACCTCAGTTTCTCTCAGGAGTTATTGGGGGCGGGGTGGAAAAAGAAAGGGGGAAGGTGTCCTTTTGGCCTAAAGTGCAGGGAGAGGCAGAAGATGGCCTCCTTCCATCCTGCAGAGCCCTTTGACATGCAAGCTCTGAGGCAGCCGCTGAAGTTTCCACTCCAGCTATTTTTGCTGCTGCCGCGGCTGTTCCCCTCCCCACAGGCACACACACAAAAAGAACTATTTTTGTGCATTAGACACAACCACCTCATGTGTGCATGTATATATTTAGGCCGAATTAAACCCTTTCCTAAACCTGTGGGCCTGGGAATCAGGGAGGAGGCTTCTAGGCAAGATACCTGCTGAAGAGAGGCAGAGGCCAAGATAGGGCGGGAGGGGGAGGGTACTTTGTCAGAAGAGGCTTCCAGAACATTTCTGTTGTTGCTGTTGTTAATCTTTCAGAAGAGAAGGCAGGAGGGCTGGTAAAGGCAGAGCTGATGAGCAGAGTAAAGTCCAACACTCAGCTAAGCCAGATTCACCTTGCAGCCTGCTAAAAGCTTTACTAAGCCATCCTTTGCCATCCTGGTGATCTCCTGATGGGAGTCGTAGTCCAAAACAGCCAGAGCGCACCGGTTGGTAAAGGCTGGCCTAAGGGTACGGCAAGCTCTAGGATCCTACTTGTGGGCTTCCTCTGAAGGCATGTGGCTGGCCACTGCGAGGACAGGCTGCTGAGCTAGGTGGGCCACTGGCCTGATCCAGCTGGAAGGCTGCTCTCAGGATTCTGGCTCCCAGCAGGCACTGGGCTGAGGAGGCCCCAAAGCAGAACCATGAGGCACCAGCCCTCACGCCTGGCCTGGACGCTGCCCCTTCCCCAGCCAGCCTAGGGATCCAGCTCTCAACTAACCCCCTCCCCCCTCCAGAGAACCCAGGCCTCCTGGCTCCCAAAGACATCTGCCACCCCTCCCTGAATGCTACCAGACACCACTGCCAGCAGCTCAAGGGGTGAAAAGGTACTGCCCCTACGGCCTTCCCCGCTATCAAGGCCACATGTTTGCCTGTAGGGAAAATAAAGCCGGCTGTGGACAATCTCTTGTCTCCCCATCCACTCCCTGTTTCCGCTGTGTTTGCTCAGTGCCTCAGAGATGCCGCCTCTCAGGCTCTAACCACACCCAGTCCCTGCCCCTCAGTGTGGGGAGGGGGGCACGCTCTTTCCAAGGGATACACTTCTGTGGTCCAAGTCACCTCCTCGTTTTATTTCAGGCATCCCCCTTTCCCTCCTAAATCCACAGCACAGATGTTCAAAGGTGTGTTGCGCCCAGGGTGCCTCACCCAGATGCCATGCAAATCAGGAGACGCCTTGCAGCCGCTCAGTGCATTTTAGTCCCCTTGCTCCGCTGGTGACTTGCATGTGCTCTGACCCCAAACCAGCCAACGATGCCAGCCAGCAGCAGCAGCAGCATCACGCCGAAGGTGGAGAGGAAGGTGGGCGCTCTGGGCAGGAGAGGGAGCCCTGCTCCCAACTCCTGCATTTCTCCTTGGATCATGTAGAGTTCATCCAAGATGCTCATTAACGTGCAGCAGTGGAACCACTGGTGACTGTGGCCCCAGATGTCAAACTTCCCCGGGCTGAAGCGTTCGGGGATCTTGCCGACGTTGAAGATCCCCGAGGCCAGCAACCAGAAGCAGTGGCGCAGGAAGAAGTGGCTGGTTCCTTGCCCACCCCCGGCCTGCCACAGCTTGTGGAAGACTGGGATCGAGACCACCCCAAAGGGGAGCAGGAAGACCAGGGTGCGGATGAGGTAGCGGTACCGTGGCCATTGGTGGCGGGTGCTGCAGCAGGCCAGGGTGCAGAATAGGGCGATCAGGCAAGCTGTGGGCACGTACAGGGTCTCAAACCACGTGCCCACGTGGCCGGCCACCACAGAGAGCCATCCCATGGCCTCCCCGCTGGGCCAAGCCCTCGAAGAGTCCAGGGGTGTCAGCAGTGGAGATCCTCGCGGGTAGATGTAGTAGAAGTAGGCCAAGGAGGAGCCGACTGTAGGCGCTGATGGTGCCGTAGTCAATGTAGAAGCAGATCTCCCGGATGACCAGTGACATGGAGTTGAAGAGGTGGGCCATGCTGCTGGCCACCAGCAGGCCACAGACCCCCAGAAAGTAATTCCAGAGGGGGTAGTAGAAGGGATCCAGAAGCCCCCCAGGCACTCTCTGGCCTTCCCCCCAGAACTGCTCCAGAAAGTGGAAGGCAAAGACAAAAATGGCCAGGAAGTGGGTCCAGAAGTTGCCAGTTTCATTGGTGGGCCGGAAGGCCGAGACCAGGCACTGAGCAAAGGTGTAGCCTGGGCAGCGATACCCGCTCAAGATGAAGTTTTCTGTCATGCTGGGTGACAGAGGGGAGGGCTCCGCTCTGCCCCTGCATCCCAGATGGCGGCCCCCAACCCTACAATCGCGAGGGAAGGGGAGAGCGGGTGGGGCCGCGTCTTAAAAGATCCCCCCAACACACACACACACCGATAACGGGAAGAAATGTGCAATTGGGAGCCGGCCGGGGCGGAGGATGAGAGCTCGCGGCGGGGAGGCCAAGCAGGAGGAGGGGATGGAGCCGGGCGGGTACCTGGGCGATCCGTCGCCGCCTTCGCTGCCTCTCCCTTCCTCCTCCTCCTCCTCCTGCCGCCGCAGACGCGACCGTCACCCGGGCTGAAGAGTCGCCGCTGGAGGAGGAAGAGGCGCGAGGCTGGCGGCAGCGGCTGGGTGCCCTTCCCGGGATCCGCAGGACTGACCGCGGCCGAGGCTGCCTTTATCCCGGGAAGACTCCGCCTGCCTCCTGCCTGCCTGCGGGTGGCGGCCCGGGTCCAAGCCCCGCCTCCGGGGGGCGCGTCCAGCCGGCCGGGAAGGCAGCAGGTGCGGCGGAGGTCGGCGCGTCTGCCGGCGATGCTCCGCTGAGCGGCCGGCGGATCTGTCCCCGGGACACCGGAGGGCGCCTCTTTGGCGTGGCCTTCACCGGGCCTTGAAAGCCCCTCCCCAATGGGGAGTACATATTAGGCGCCCAGAATGGAGCACTCGCTTCAAAGACGGCGAAATTATAATTTGGGGCGGGGGTGTCGAGAGAGCCCCCCTCTGGGGAGGAGCAGCCTGCAGGAAAACACGGCCGGGACAGCCGGTCTGCCCCGCCCTCCTCACTAGTTTGGGGGGAGCGTGCAGAGAGCTCAAGGACGCCCACTAGGCGGGGGGTCGGCGCAGGCCAAGCAGGGGTGCCCTGCGGCTGCCTCCCCTCCAGCGCCCCTCCAGTCCACGCCAAGGCAGCAAGGTCCAGCACCCTCCGCTCGCTCCCCGCCTCCCCCCGCCGCGGGCGGCTGGCAACACCTTCAAAAAGATCAGTGGGTCTCCCGGCTGGGCTCAGACCCCTCCCTTTCCTGAGGGCGGGGGCGGGGAGGGAGGAAAAGAGCTCAGGGTCGCCACCGCCGCCACCACCAGGAGGCGCCCCAGGAAGCAGCAAGAAGATGCGAGGGCAGGAACACAAGCCAAGCCCGGATAGTGACCTCTCTCTCTCTCTTACACACACACACAAAGTGGACCCCTCCCCAGTTATGGCCCAGCCCGCCACGGCCACTTCCACTCTGAGCAGTGTCTGCTGCGGAGGGGGGGGCACAGCGGGCCTGGCCCTGGAGGACCCCGGGACCCCTTTGGCCGGCCAGCCCCTCTCCCTCCCACCTCTAGGCATGTACCATCTCCACCCATCTTTGTTCCTGCGGGAAAGAGGCTCAGGGGTCGTGCCAGGCCCCAGCAGCCTCAGTGGGCCGTTTGGGCACCCTTGCCTTCGGCCTGGGGCTGGCGCTGCTGCTGCTACTGCTGGCATCTGAAAATCGGCCAGCCCCCATCCTGATGCCCCTCTGTTGCAAATCTGTGACTATTTCTGGCCCACTCTGTGCCATAGATGATCTCAGGGTGAGTAACAACCATTTAAGATACAGTAGAATGACTGCCTTCAAGTCGATCCCGACTTATGGCGACCCTATGAATGGTGTTTTCCTGGTAAGCGATATTCAGAGGGGGTTCACCATTGCCTTCCTCTGACGCTAAGAGGCAGAGACTGGCCCAAGGTCACCCAGTGAGCTTCATGTCTGTGTGGGGATCCGAACCCTGGCCTCCCAGGTCGTACAGTAACAACAGGAAAACCCAGAAGCGCAGCCCTCCAGCAGCAGCAGGATCTGGCCAAAAGGGCCCATCTAGTCCCCTCTCTTGTTCCCATCTTGGCGGACCAGCTGCCCTAATGGGACACTGGCACCCTCACATCCAATTAATGCAGTAAAGGCCGAGTGCGCTGTGCCTCCCATCTGCCCCAGGACAGGTGGACAGAGGCACCTGTTGGAAGAGAAGCGTCTGCAGCAGGAGATGGGTGGTTGTCTTAGCTGGGGGAGGGGGTGGTCCAGAGCCAGGGAGCCAACATCTGTTCAAAGATGGTATAGTCAAGAGGGCAATATGGGGAGCAGCATGGCTTCAGGTAATTGGACCCTGAATCGGATCATGCCGGGCTTGATGCCTCAAAACTAACACCTGGAATGGGACCCGGTGAGGAACAGGGAGCCAGTGCATCGTTAAGGTCAGGCATAACATGCAGCGGGCAGAAAGGCCCATCAACACTCTGGCCCCTGTTTGCAGCAGCTGCCATCTCCAGACGTTCTTCAAGTGCAGGAAAGAGCAACCAAATCGACCAAGGGGCTGCAATCACTCCCCTAGGAGGGAACATACAACATTTGGAGCTTTTCAAGTTTAGAGAACAGGCAAGTAAGGAAATGATAAAGGTATATAAGATTGTGCATGGAGTGGATGGAGAAACATTTTTTCCCTTCATAGTAGTAAAACCCAATGATGGGATGGAGATTCAGATCAGCCAACAGAAAATAGGTTCCCACAACAATGCATAACTAGCTCCCAGGGTTGGCTGCCTTGAGATGTGATCAGGGGCACAAGCTTAGACGGCTTTAAAATGGAATTGGACAAATCCATGGAGGAGGAGGAGGAGCAGAGCCTATCAATAGCTTCGAGCCTTGCTAGCGAAAGGGAGGAGCCTCTGGGCTGAGAGGCATTCACCGCCGGAGATCAGTTGCAGGGGAGGGCCGATTGCACGCAGATCCTACTTGCAGGTTTCCCCTTGGGGCGTCTGGCTGACCATTGCGGGAAAGAGAAGGCTGGACTGGTCAGGAGCTGGGAGCTCCTTCAGTCCCACCCTGGAGCTGCTTCAGGGCTTTCCTGAGGTTGGCCCCACTTGCCTCCCCCATGGGTGCGGAAGCTCCCGCCCCGCCCCGCCCCGCCCCGCCTCTTCATTCCTCAGGATCAGGGGCCAGACTCTTCCCTCCTCCTCCCCCCGCCTGCCTGCCTTGTGGGTATTTTTAGACGCGTCCCCCACCGAGAATGTTGGGCCCAGCGTAAGAAGGGGACGATCCGACCCTGCAGACAGACGGGGCCACCTGCTCCTCCCAGGCCTGGCTCAGGGCCCCACTTGGGGTCGCCTCAGGACAGCAGCTGGGACTCTTGGGAGGGGTGGGAAAAGATGAGTCGCTCCCTCCCACTTTAATTTCTTCTTCGCGAGATTATTCTTCCCCCGCAATCCCACTTGCTGCCACAAGGAGGCGCCCAGGACCAACGCCCAGGACCAACTTTTCAAGATGCACCGCCTAGCTGCCCCTGCTTGGGGGTTGGGGGAGAGCGATCTAGGGGCCAAAGGGGATGCTGGGAGCCGAGACTCCCTGGGGATCTTGGAGGAGGCGCCTTTAAGCGGCAGAAACATGGGGGGGGCAGGGAAGAACAAGGACTCCCGAGATTAAATGGGAGAATGGTGTTAAACGGGGGGGGGAGAGAACTCCTGGGTTCTTCACCTAGGGGGGAGGAGAACGAATCCTAGCAGATTAGAACCGGTGAGGCGTAGAGAGTAGAAGCAAGGAGCCTTTGCTTCCCAGGGAGCAAATGGAGGCCAAGGCATCTCCTTGCTTGGGGCAGGCGCGTGCGTAAAGCTCCCTTAATTCCTCCATCTCCCGCCGCCGTTGCCAGCCAGCCCAGTAGCTGGGTTTTGGAGGGGGGGTGCTTGCGTGCGTCAGACGAGACCGTGACAGGAGTCTGGGGCAACAGAGGCAGCAGCTTGGGAGCCAGGCGGCCTGCTTCCTTGGAAGGGTTGCAGCAGGCCAAGAGGCCTCTCGGGCCAGGTGGAGACGTGGGCCCTCTCCCCACAGACCAGCTGGCTGCAAAGGGGCAAGGCAACCAGGCCTCGGGGGCCAGGCCCAAAGACAGCCTTGGCTGTCCTCGCTCAATTTCTTTCCCCCGCCCCCCAGGTGCAATCAGCACCCCTCGTTCCCCTCTTGCTTCTCCATCCTGGCCCAGCCGCGGTCCCTCCCTGGGGACCTTGGCCCTCGCCAGCCGGCCTCGCAGCCTGAATGATGTGGCAGGCCTCGTGGCTTCCCCTTGGCCCGCTGCGAGGGTGGAAATTTAATCCGCGCTTTCCTCGAGAAAGCAGGAGACTCCAGGAGCCGCTGTTGGGGCAGCCTGGTTTGGGGGGGGGTTGCCAGTACAGTACCCCGCATCTCCTATCCAGACCTGGCTAGACCCCAAGAGCAGCCTTTGCCAACCTGGTGCCCTGCAGCTGTTTCAGATTACAAGTCGGCCAAGGCCGTCTAAGGAAGGGGGAGCAAGACCCGTGTGCAAAACAGGCCAGTGACCACCACCCCTTTCCCCAAGAACTTGGGCTTCAGGCCATGCAAAATAGGGGAATGGGAGTGCCTGGCTGGGCTTGCTCTGGATCTGACGGAAAGAGCAAAGACACATGGGTGATGCCCCAGGCAGGAAGGTCACCACAGGGGATGAGAGGGAGCACACAAGCTGCTTTCAAGCTGTTGTTTCACCCAGGACAGAACTTTGGGATATTCAAGCCAGCCTAAGGTGAGACGGCAACCGCTGTGCCTGGAAGGAAAAAAAGCACCCCTGCCCAACCGCACCCTCTGCGCATCTGCAGCCCCAAGATGCATCCAAGCACACCAGAGAGGATGCCAGTTGCCCCCCCAGTCAGGTGGGGGCACCCTGCCTGTTCTCCTGGACTCTGCTTTGAGGGGGACGCTACTCTCATTCTCCCTTAGCCAGAGGGACAAGGCAGGCTACAAAGCTAAAAAGAGTGAGGAAAGGGCAACAATGATCACCCCCCTTTTTTTGTTGCTGCAAGTGACGAAATGCTTTGTGGGACAGAGCAGGGCTTTGTCAGACTGAACCCGGGGAGGCCCACCTTTGCCCTGGAGCCATTGCCTCAGGACCGCCTTGGCTTATGGGGCAGCTGCCCCCAGAGCCCTTCCGTGTGCTGTTGTCTTACCCCAAGCCGAGACTGGAGTGCACGATGCCCCCTTGCCACACCAGCACTGTGGAGGGTTATACGCTGCAGGAGGGCTCACACGTGCTGTGCCACCACCACCCCACTTGCCTTGCGCCAGCATCTGGTGCCAGGCCTAAGGAGCAGCCGAAGCTGATTGATGCTGGCAGAGACCATTGGTGTGCCCAGCTCTACTGTCTGCACTGACTGGCAGCCGCAGCTCTCCAGCGTTTTTCAGGCAGGGGACCTACCTGGCGATGCCCTTGGGGGTTGAACGGAGCCCTTTGCAGGCAAAGCAGGCGCTCTGTGCAAGGTCAGGGAACCCTTCAAATGATCACAGGGCACAACCGTCTCCTCAGCCAGAGGGACAGAGGGTGAGCAACGAGTCACAGAAGCGCAAGGGCTGCTTCGACACTGAGCTCAGTGGGAAGAGCTCAAGCATGTTACCATTCAAGGAAGGGCCAGCACAAGTGTGTAAAAATACTTTTAAGAGAGCTGCAGCCTGGGCATGCACAGACGTGTGTTGACACTCACCCCTGCACAGACGCAAGCGCAGGGAGTCTGTGGGATACATCTCCTCTCCCCCTTTATTGGTTATATGGAGGCAGATGGGGGCAGGCAAGTGCCACTCCTTGAGGTGGTAAGGGTGCACGGCCAAGGTCTCTGTCCGCAAGTGAGCAGGGAGGCGGGGCCCTCCCCGGACAGGCTCAGGTCCGGTTCCTGGTAGCAGGCGGGGCACAAGGGCGTTTGCTGAAGTTGGTGAGGATCTGGTGCTGCTGCTGACGGAAAGGAACCACAAAACTGTTGGGGGTCAGCTGCCCGGCTCCGTCTGCGCCCACCTTGCCCATGAAGACGTAGCTGGCCCCTGCAAGGGAAGAAGCAGCGAGGATGAGCCCCAGGCTCCTGCGCCACTGGCAGAGGAAGCCAAAGGCCAGGGCAGTGCACCAGGGGAGAGAGGAGGGCGGGCTGGAGCCCCAGACCTACAGCAGGCCAGAGGAATCTCAGACGCAAAGGCAGATGGGGGTTGTAGTCCAACACATCTGGAGGGCGCCAGATGGGCAAAGGTTGCTGCAGGAATCCCTCAAAGCACTCCCCTCTCCCCCCGTTCTGCACAGCGCACCCAGAAAGAAGTTGAAGGGGCTGATGGTGGAAGCAGAAGGAAGGCTGCACAAGGGCCTCTCACCTTTCTTGAGGATGGGGCACTGTCTGCAGGGCACCTCCAGACGAAGAGTGGCTCCATTTCCGGCTGCGGGGAGGCTCAGGGCTCCAGCTTTGTACGTGTTGGTGAGCGTGAGCGTGGCAGTCACTCTGTTCCCAGCTCCCCGCACGGCCGTTTTCACCGTACCCGTGATCACTGCAAACGTGACACTAGGTGAGAAGCAGAACGGAGGGGGCAGAGCCTGCCTTTTGGACGGGTTAGGGCTTCACTCCAGGGAGAGTTTAGGTCCTTCCTGATTCTACAGTTGCCCTGCCCGGCTGAGGAGCTGCCCCGTTGTATTTCCAGAACCTGGCAAGACAAGTAGCAGGGCTGCACGCTCCCACCACAGACAGTCACCCACAAGTCTGTACAAATGGGTCCACCTGCCAGACCTGCTCCTCAAAGGCTCACCAAAATCACTGCTGCAGAAATTGCTTTGGAGTGTCCCTGTCCGGCGGCACTGCTGTGGGCATGAGACCTCATCTGAGGGAAAGAAAAGGGGAGTGGGGGGGACAGGGAGACAGGAGTATCAAGTCACCCCCCCACCTAGGAGAAGGCATGGTTAGACACACACACACCTGGGCCCCCCCGCTTCTTTCTTAACAAGAGTTGGGGAGATGGCTTTGCCCCCAGTCACAGGGAAGAGTATTCTGCACATGCTCAGGGGCATACTCTTACCTCCACCTATTCCAGGAGAGAGGCCTGGCAGCCCCCGTGAAGCCTGCCCTCACCCAGATACCCTCACAGGGTCCCTTCCACGGGACTTACCAGGGTCTGTTGCTGTGGGCTCTGTGCCGCTGGGCCGAGGCTTGGGGTTTGGCTTGGGGCCTGGAGCTGGCTTGGCAGGAGCTGCGGGATTGCTGGCAGGTTTGACCTTTGGAGGAAGAGGCTTCCTGTCCGGCTGTGCTGGCTTGGAGCCTGGGAAGACACGTCCCCCAGGCTGGGAGACGGCTTTATCCAGCAGCAAATTGGGGTTCTTCACCACATAGGAGGCAGAGAAGCCATCGGCCGTGACACTGAGGTCCGAGACGAACTGGACCAGCAGTTCATTCCCATCCGAGTAGACCGGGCTAAGCGATGGAGAAGAGGAAAGAGAGCTCTTGCTTCCCTTTTGCTCCGGGTACACACCTACAGCTAGACCAGTTCTCCCTCTCGGGAGACTTCTGGGAAACAAAGTCCCCAGTAGCTCCTTTACATGACAGGCCAAAATTGGATGAATGCATCAGGACTCCTCCCAAACAGCCCTGGGAGAAAAGTAGGTCTTGCTTGCGTGGAATTCAGTTGAGATAAGCTTTGCAAAACCTGAGCTACTTGGTCAAGACAAAGCTCCTTGCAAGTCCTCAGTTCTTCCACCAGTTAATTGCACTAAACAGCTAGACAGAGTGAATGTTTTTGCCTTTAACACACATGTGGAAGTCAGAGTGGAAAGGAAGGTCAAAATTAGCCTGATTGTTCTTGGCTGAGCCTGGCTGCCTGTTGCCGAACCGTTCAGCAAAGTGATACCATTGCCTCAGGCACCGGCTGCAGCCACAGCAACTGCGGCCCCCAACCTGGCCATTCCTCCTGAGCACCACCAGCATGGAGAGGATCACCCTCAAGTAATTCCTTATGAGTAAGGGTATGTGTCAAAATATGCCTAAATGATAAATATTTGATATATGGCATGATGTACCTCTGGCCCTGCCTCTGTTCCTTAGGGTTCAGGGGCCCTCTTGGAACAGGAGTACAAGAGCTGGATTATGTTTGTTGTACTTACTGATCTGAAATAAAATGGTCCTTTAAAGGCAATTCTTGCCAGTTAGGGTAGTCCTGGCGCCCTCCAGATGTTTTGAATTACAACTCCAACAGCCCCAGCCAGGAAAACATCTGGAGGGCACCAGGTTGCAGAAGGCTGGTGCACACAGCACCGAAGGGCCTGACTCAGTCAAGTCCTGTGTTCCTTTGCATGTTCACAGGTACTGTGCACCTTGACATTGGTGGGGGAGGGGACCAGGGGAGGGCTCTGCCTAACTGAAATGCTTTGGGCCAGCCCAGTGGCTCAGGTCCCAGGCTGTGGTCTGAAGGCACATGAGGCCAGCACCTGCTGAAGCAATGCAGGGTCTGGCCTGGTCAGTGCCTGGATGGGAGACCGCCTGGGAACCACATGGAAGCCGGCCTGGGTTTCTAGCATGGAAAGAAAGGTGGGATGTAAATGTAATAAATAAAAAATAAAGTCCTGTCACAGGCCTGAGAGGGAGATGCACTAAACCTTCCCGACTGCAACTTTCCAGAGGAAGGGCAAGTGAGGCCCTGAAAGGCAGTCCTACCTGGGTGATTCATCCCCACAGAACTTGCCGACGCGCCGCGAGTCATCCCGGTCTCCTCCATTGAAAACCGCAACGTAGTCATAGCGGCAGTAAGTGTCAGGCTCTACATCAAACTTCCCAAAAGTCAGCGCAATCACCTGGCCCGGGTGAGAAGGGAAGGGGGTCAACTCACACTGCTCTAGGGTGTCTGTGTGACCCATGAGCCTTTGGGGGAGAGATTGGATGGCTGCTAGGTGCCCCCACTAGAGCAATCCCCATTCCAAAGAGGGGAGGAGAAGCCCCAGAGGGACAAAGGAGCTGACAAGATGAGGAAGACCTCCTAAGGGGCTGGGCCAGGCCGAGCACCACCCCCACCGCCTGCCAGCCATATTACCTTGTCCTTTGGGGCAACAATGTGCCAAGAGCAACTGACGCCAGGTGGGTAGTCGCTTTCAGGCCAGTTGGGGGTTTTGAGGGTGCCCTGGGGTTTCTCGAGTTTCCCCCCACAGAACTGGTGCTCTGCAAAAAGAGAGGGGCAGCCAAAGGAGTCAGCAAAATGCAACAGGCCTGGGAGGAGACGGAGTCCAGCGGGCAAAAGGAAGAGAGAAAATGGCAAATGCTTGTCATGTATAGAGCAAAGAGCAGCCTTTGGGCACCTGCATGCCTGGGCGAGGACACTGCTTCGATAAGGGTAAAAAAGGCATATGAAAGCAAGCAGAAGCCTTCTCTCACTGTCATCTCCTCTCGCATGGGTGAACGGCATTTAGGGCCACGTCTCCAGGCCCAAAAGCCACCCTTGCGGCAAGAGAAGCTCCTTTCTTTGGGCACAAGCAACCAAAGATGTTGCACAACAACAGAAGTGGGCAAGGGCTTCATACCAGCACTAGAGTATATTCCCCCCCCCCACCAGAATCTGTGTGGCAGGCGCTTGTTCACCCACTGCAAGCGCACACACAGTCACATGCTTGCTGTCACATGACATGTGCACAGCCACAAGTAGACACGTCACAGATAAGTGCAAAAGGCACACAGATCCAGCCTTTCAAACCAAGACAACCCTCCTGGCACTGCAGCCCGCATGTGCCACATTCCCACGTGCAAGCTGGTGAAATCTCTGCACTCCCTTAGGCCAGCTGGCCATTCTTTTGCAAGTGTGCAACTTGCTTCCACCCGCATGCCAGCCAACATTCTCTCTGGGAAGAGATCCTAAGCCAAGTGGCTCCCTAACTAAGCCTGATTCATAGGCCAGGCCTGTCCTGTGTTCAGTGCAGGCTTTTAAGTGCCTGGGATCAAAGCCCCAAGGCGACAACTGGAGGGTTGTTGCAGAAAAGGAGGGGGGGTTGAGGGGGGGAAAGCAAGGCTGGGCTGGCGCTGTCTTTTGGTCTGAATCCTTGTTTGCTCTGCAAACAGTCCAGGGGGTGAGCAGCTGGGTAGAGAGAGGCCGCCCAAAGGGAGCAGAGCCATACAGGAAAACAGCAATTTTGGAGACCGCAGCACTCCTGCTAATGACCGGTTGCAGAGGAACAGGGAACGGTTGCAGAGGAACAGGGAACGGAGATGGAAGGAAAAGGCCACAGTTGTCCGGGTATGGGGGGGGGAGCAAGGAAAGGCAGAGCTTGCGAAGAAGAGGGGAGGGATGGAAATAGCACCGGGGGTGGGGTACTGAGCAACTCTCTGCCAAGCTCCTGCCCCCCCAGCTTTGCCCCTCACTGGCAGCCCTTCCTGAATACAGAGGATGGTGTATCCCCCTCAAGCAAGGAGCCCAAGCCTGATATCCCTTGGCACTGAACAGCAGCAGGAGCATCCCCCCCTCTCCAGGCAAGGTCATCCCCACCCCTTCCCAAGAAGGGGAGCCAAGTTCAGGCCTGCCTTTTAGATTTCCCCCAGGAGGCTCTGGGGTGCAGCTAGGGAAGATGGGGGAGGGGACCTCAGGGTCTCATACTTGCCATCCCAGTAGGCCCACGGCCCCCAGAACCCCAGGAGTCTACATGGTTGGCACCCCATTTCCTTCATCCCTTTGGGCACCCTAGAAAAAGGTTGTGTGTGGGGAAGGGAGGCAAAGGCAACTGGGTGCAAGATGGAGAAGGGGGTGCAACCTGCACACATACACCCCGCCTCCCCCTTGTGCTGAAGCTCCAGGCTGGGCAGAAATCCAGCACCTGAGGGTTAACCAACGGGGGTCCCCTCCACCCACTCTGTGGCCCTCCACTGTCCCCTAAAGAGTTGGACTAAAACAATAAACGCACCATCTGTGCATACTTCAGAATGTTAACATTTCTCATGGATGTATTGATGCTTTGGCCTGGCTAGACAGAGAAATGCTGGGACACTGAATCGCTCCTTCAGTGGAGGAATGAGCCCCCACATTCCATGCATCACCCCAGGGAGCAGAGTTCCAGCATCCCCACCTCCCAGGTGGCCAGCTGTTTCCTGCGGGTGATTCAGTCTAATCTCTCTGCTTCCTGCAGGATGGATTCTTTTTATACTAGGCTGAAGGTCAAATAGTTGACATGATTCACAATGCTTGCAGAGCTGACCTCCTCAAGCGCTTTGGCTATCCCAGCATGAAAATTCCCACCTTCCAAGAGCAAATTTAACCAATGTTTGCGAACAGATTGAAAAGCCTCCCCTCCTTCAACACACATCCCCCTTGCAAACTTTTACTAATTGCTTGTCAACTGAATAGTTATTTGAGATCCAATTCTTTTTGGATCCAGAATTGGTTACTTGCAACCGCCTGAATTTTCACAAGACATCTGCAGTCATGAAATACAAAGTTACCAAATATCTAACTAATCAGAATTAAAACTCTTAAATATACAAATTAAGTTTGATAGGGAAAATGGACTGGCATCCCAACCACGAGTTTTTCCATTCTTGGCATAGGGCCTCGAAGGATAATGAGTAATTTGCCAGAGCAACTGTGGGTAAACGACCGAATCTGGAGCAGCTTTTGCCAACCTGGTGCCCTCCAGATGTTTGGACTGACTGGGGCTGATGGGTACTGTAGTCCAAAACACACGGAAGGTGCCAGGTTGGCAAAGGCTGCCTCTGCTCTGGAAAGGGGGCTCCGGATGCCTCCAGCAAGAGGAGCCCCTTACCGTTGACATGGGGCAGCCCGCCATTGAACCACACGAGGAAGCCTCTCCCCCCGGTGCCCTCGTCCGACACCATCTGCAGCATCATGCGGTTGCTGGTGGAGAGGATGGCGCCCGGGCGGAAGGTGCCACAGAAGCGCCCCAGGCGCTGCCCCTCCATCGCCGAGTGCCCATTGTACACATCCAGGTAGTCATAGCGGCAAATGGGGTCTGGTTCCAGGTCAAAGACCCTGAAGGAGAGCATCACCACTTGCCCTTCTGGCACCTGGAGAAGAAAGAGGTGGTCAGAAGCCAGGAGGATGGCAGCGTCTTGAAGGGACAGAAACCAAACGCACATGCCCAGAAGAGAGGCTGGGACTTACCTCACAGCACTGAAAGTGTTGCACCCCCTAATTTTCACCTGCACCTCGCTCTTAAATAAAGCAACAACGACGCATGCAGCAGGCAGAAAGAAAAGTCAAACATGCATTTTCCATTTATGCAAGCTTCATGTATGTGCAACATCAGATTTGGACATGCAGATGTTCTAACTGATGATTATTGTCATTCGTGAGCAAGCTGAACCCTCCCATGACTATCCCCCTTCCATGGATTAATTAAAACTAGAGCAGAATTCTGGAAATTGTTCAGTGACAAGCATGTAAGGCCTTAACATGCGCATGGATAACCACTCAGCCCCTTTGAGCATGTGATGGTGCGGATAAGGAACTGCCCACATGCAGGGGCCCCATATCTGGGATGAGGGGGGGAGGGAGGAGTGCACCAGGAATCTAGGCAGGCAGCCAGGGGGACCTGACAGCCAGCCTCCCTCTTGCCCCCCCCTCCAGGAAGAAGCGGGAGCCACACACGGCCAACCTCCCAAGTCCCAGCAAGGCCAGGGCTCCAGGAGGGCGGGCCAGAGCTGTCCCCCACCCCGGATGGTCACCGTGATGCTCCAGGTGCAGGTCTTGCTTGGAGGATAATGGCTGGGGAAGCCCTCGCTGGCAATGTAGCCGGTCTCTCCAGTATAGTCACCTCCGCAGAGAAAGACGGGCCTGGAAAGGGGGGGAGAGAAGTTGAGAGATAGGGGGAGGAGGTTGACAGGCTGCTGCCGCCCCCACAGCCTGGGGTGGAGGGGAGTCTGGGAGAGCACAAGCCTCTAGGAGAGCCCCAGTGGGCAAATGCGAGGGGAGCCAAGTGAGGATTAAGCCTCACACCAAGCAGGAGATTCAGCGGGGGCGGGGGGCCAGTGGCTATGAGCCCCCTGCCTGGCCTCCCTCCCTCACCAAAAGCCACCCCCCCAGCAGCCCGTCGAAGAATTCTGGGAATCCGCTTGGCTGGTCCAGCTGGGCTCCTGGCAGCGATCAGCCGCCTCTGCCTAAAGCATTCCAGATGTGCGGAGGGCGCCGCGGGGGGGCCAAAGGGGTCCACCGCCCCCGTTCTGGGACAAGCAGGGATGGCGCCAACGGGGGGCGGGGAGCAGGCGCCCCCCGAACAAGGAGCTCCCCCCCAGAAATACACCTTGCTCCTCCTGTGCCCCCCCCCGAGTATTTTCTGGTGCCGTTGCCGTTGGTGGGGGGGCAGCAAATGTCGGGGAGCAGCCGAAGGAGGGAGAAAGCGGCGGTTTTGGGGGGGCAATCAGGAGGAGGTCAGAAAGGAATGGGGCTGCCGGGGGCGCCGGGCTGGCCGAGCAGCGGAGTCCGGGCGGGGCGGAGAGGTACCTGCTCTGGTTGTGGGTGGGGGCGGCGGCGGGGTTCTGGGCTCTGGTCAGCTGCAGCAGGGAGAGCAGCAGAGCCGGGAGGAGGCAGCAACCGGGGGCCATCCTCACACTTCTGGGCGCTTCCCGGAGCTGGAGCCGGAAGAGCCTGGACGGGACGGACGGCCAAGCTGCCGGCCTGCGTGGGACGAACTGGCGGAACACCTCCCACCTCCCGCCCGCTTCAAGGCAACCGGGGGGCGGGCCGGGAGGGGCCGAGTTGCCGAAGGGGAGGGCGGAGAGAGGGACGGCGAGTCCAGGCGCCCCGAAGGCAGGCAGGCGGCGGCACGCCGTTGAGCATGTGCAGACTGCTCCTATCTCCCGAGCGCCTCCTCCGGGCGGGTCTGCCTCCCAGCCGCCAGGGAGGCCTCCTGCCACGGCGGCCCTCAGAGGGAGGAGGAGTAGGAGGAGAGGTGGGCCCTTCCCAGCAGAGGGCCGGAGGGAGGCACGGCGCTGTTCGTCAGGACGCCCTCCCCTCTCCAGCTCGGCGGAGGCCGGCAGGGGTCCGTGGTCGGTCCGTCCGTCCTCCCTCCGGTGCTGCTGGCGGGAGGGGGAGGGGAGCGAAGCCCCCGCGTGCAGCGCCGTCAGCATCCCTGCGGGCGCGGCGCCTACCCCGGGGTAACTCCGGCTCACTTACTCCGGGGTTCTGTCTTTTCGTCCATCCTCAGGGATTCAGCCATTCAGTCATTCCTAGTTTGTTTTTCATTAACAACCACCAACCAGCCTCCCCACCCCACGTGTTTGTCTTACTGTTCCTTTATTAAGGGCGCCCCACACGCGCCTCCCACCCAACCCGGCTGGGGCTCCAGGTAGGCGGGGCGGACACTTCTGCCCGTGGTGTGTGACGTGGCAGGGAGCTCCCACCAATCAGGGTCGGGAAGGTGGGCGTGGTTTAGTTGCGGGGACAGGAAGGCGGCGGAGATCAATGAAGACGGGAACAGCTCGCGGGGGGGCGGAGTTTGTGGAGCTTTTCCCTCCCCCAAGGCTGCTCCTGGCCATTAGAAGAGCCAGAAGCGAGAGAGCCCCGCCCATGGGGGGGCCGGAGAAGGAGAGGCTTGGGCCAATAGGGGCGAGGAGAGGGCGGGGCCACGGTGCGAGCGGAGAGGAGGCAGCTGGTGAGCGGGGAAGGGGGCGGGAGCGGGGGCTCGGTAAATCCCTGCCCCCCCCCGGTGCGCCGGGGAGTCTGAGCAGCTGCGGAGTTCCTCTCGGAGCCGGCCCTGGAGACCCCCGGGGCAGACAGCCCTGGGCCAAGAGGGGGCGAGGCGGAGGTGGCTGCCTGGGGGTCCCGGGAGAAGCGCCTGCCAGGCTGCGGAGGGAACGGCAGGAGCGGAGACGCGGGAAGGGGATCGTGCACGCCTGGGCGCGTAACAAGGGGTCGGTAGGGAATAAGGCCCGCAGCCGCCCCGGCGCAAGGCCCTTCCTCCCTGTGAGGCGTTCAAGTTGCCTCTGAATCCCTCATGCCAAAGTCGCTTTTTCCAGCAGGGCGGTTCACCCTGGCTCTGGAGCTGCTGAAGCCGAGTGCCTCTGTGCATAGGCAGAGTTCATTTCCGCTGCTAGTCGTCTTACAGGCGGCATGAGGGAGAGGGCTTCCAGCTCAGGAGGGCGAGCCCCGTTGAACTGATGCCCGCCCCACTACTGCCACTTCTGTCCGTCTCTTTCCCCCACCCCCACCCCCTTTGCCTACTTGCACAGGAACATTTGCCGGCGGGAAGAGCAGTGACCCTGCCCCGAGGAAGCAACCGGCCCGGCCCGGCACAGAGAGGGCAGCAGCGGGCAGGCATTCCGCATGGGACACACCTTATCCCGCTGGCCCCAGGTGAGTGTGCTGCGGGCAAAGAGGTGGGTGGGCGTGGAAAGCAAGCAGAGACGAAATAAGAGACTAATCCTTGCTGTGGCAGGACTGTCCACCTGCATAGCATGTGAAGCTGTCATAGGCCATTCTGGACCCTTGAGCCATCGGGCTACGTAGGTGCTGTAAGCAGGGCTAAGCTGTAGCTTTCCAGGTGCTGCTGGATCTGCCTTGGCCATCAGGCCCAGTGGTCAGGGCAGATGGGAGTTGGGAGTCCTACACCTGGATGGCCACAGGTTTCCCATCCCTGGTCCACACTGACCGGCAGCAGCTTTGCGGCGTGTCAGACAAGGGGTGGTTTCCTTGCTGCAGATTGGAGCTCCTGCAAACCTGCAAAGGTGTTTGTTGCGCTGCCAGTGGGCTCTGCCCCTTTCCCTTAGGTGTGTGTAGACAGCACGAGGCAGTGGCACACCTCAAATGTTTTGATGTGGGACCCTCTTTCCAGCCAACTCCAATACCTCCGTTCCCTCCAGCCTCTGCAATGGAAATCACAGGAATATCACATCAGCAGTGTTTTAAATTAATATAGGGTGCCTGTACAGGAGGGCCCCACTCATATGGCAGGTTACGTTCCAGACCCCCGCCGAAAAGCAAAAACTGCTGAAAAGCGGAACTCATTGAATAGAATGGTGCGCAACACCCAAAAACCACCCTAAAAGCGGAACAAGCACCGTATGAGTGGGGCTTTAGTCTAATTTCATCTAATTGAGACCACCGCATTAGCGAAGTGCCGTAAAGCGGGGCCCTACTGTATATGTATGTATGTGTATATGTATGGAAATAGGATTCAAGCATGGTGTACAGGAAGGGTGAGGAAGTTGTGGTCCTCCAGACGCTGTTGTGCTTCAACTCCCATCATCAGCCCCGGGCAGGGGTGGAAACTGTAGCCCTGCGGCTTCCAGAGGACCCCTGGAGTGGGTAGGCCTATTTCTCAAAGGCCCACACCACAGCAATGTTGTACTGCAGGCCCAGTGGGAGGAGTGGGAAGCCCATGACTGTGGATCACACCAGACACCTCTTGTCGCGGCTGCCCCACCAGGGAACATGCCAGGTCCCTCCATTTGAAGGGCAGGGAGAGTCCAGGCGTCACTTGCAGAGCAAATCCCTCCAGCCAGCACCAAACCCGAGGTCAAGCTGCATCCGCAAAAGCAGTATTTGTCCTGCCCGTTGGTTTGGGGAGAAATGCACTTGAGACGCCCTTTGTGCATTTCTGCCCATTTGTGAATTGTCCCCCCCTTGTCCCAGGAAGGGTCGCGTAAGGAAGCCTTGCCTCTTTCCCCCTCCAGGCCAGGCTCAGCCAGTCCCTCCACGGATCTTCATCCTCTACGTAGCGGTGGCTAGCACCCTCCATGTCACCCTCCCCCAGAAGCTGGTGGCTGCTTACATCCTCGGTAACAGCTTCTCTTGGGATCGGGCCCTCCCAACTCTGCAACCGAGGCCTGGGTGGGCGGTAGAAGCTTGTGAGAGCACAAGTGTGGAATGCAGAAGGCCAGATGATTCAGTCTCATACCACAAAACCTCAAATTCTAGGGGCAGGCAGCTTTTAAGTTGAGATGAAGTAATTTGAGCATTCCCAACTGCTGGTCCGAGCTGTGGTGGATATTCCCAGCATGCCCTTCTTGAGAGCAACGCTAACGGAGCTTGCCCCAGGCTCATTTGGAGCACAGGACTCTGACCCAATTGATGGGCAGTGGGAGGGAGGGGCTTCCCTCCCTGGGATCTAAGGAAGAGCTACTGCGTTCTGTGTTTCGGTATTGCCTCTTAACAATGGCGTTCCTGCGGACCTGAGCCCCCCTTCTCTGAAGTGTACTGAACGTGCAGGGACAAATCAAGGCCAGGATTGGGGGGGAGGGGGCAGCTTGTCCAGGAGGTCCACAAGCCCCTCTTCTCCCCCACCCTGCCACGAGGGTCCATGCCAGTCTACCATCCACGAATGAGGAAGCATGGTGACCCCCTCCAATCTCATCCAGCCACCTCTTTGCTGTGAATGCCCTTGTGAGTAGCAGGGAGCCTGGCTGCCCTGGCGGTGTTTGGAAGGTGGACGCTTTGGGGGATGGCCTGGAGCCTAATGTCTTAAAAGGGCAGGAGGTTTGGGGGAGGGGGGTTATCACACCATCTGCCTGGACAACTTTCCATCATGTTGAAATAAAAACAAGCCATCCAAACAAGGACTCTCCTCCAAGTCACGGCCCTTCCTGACTGAGCAGCTTGGTCTTGTCAGTGGGTGGGGAGCAACAGCCGCAGCCAGGCCCAGAGAACAGAAAAGTGCAGAGCAGCTTAACCTTTTGGGGTTTACGGCCAAGAGAAATAGCGATCTGCAGCACCAAGAGGAGTCCCTGGCCTCCAACAGCTCCTAGGCCCTGCTTTGCTGACCAAAGCCCCAAACGAGCTGCACCCCATCGTGCCTCTTCACTGCAAGGCTTGGGGGGTTGTATTGGGGGGCTTCCCGGAGTAGCAAGACTCACCCCCCCCCAGCTCAGCACCCCACACTCCCTCCCCCCGTGCCCCCCAGCCCAGCGTCACTCTTTGGAAAGGAAGGGCAGAGCCTGTTGTGAGATCTGGCAGGTGGTTCCCACCTTTTATTTAACAGGATTATGGTATAGATTCTTCAGCCATGATTCCGGGGCAGTAAGGACAGAGCACAGCCCCAGAACACACACACAAACAGCCCCTGCCCCACACATACATCCCACAACCCACCCACCCCATGGAGAGAAAGCCACAAGAAAACCCTCAAGGATCAGCTCAACAAGCAGTTTTGGAAGGGATGGACAGACCCACTACCCCTGCAAAGGCTCTGGCTGGCTAAGAGATTCTAGGCATGGTGGGTGGGGGTGGGGGGAGAGCGTGGCATGGGGAATTACAGCAGACTCCCCTCTTGGGGTAAATGGTGCTCCACAGGATTACTTGTGGGATGGGGTAGGGCAGAAGAGAAGGTAAAGAGCAGCTCGAGGGTGCTTTGGGCAGGATGAGTTCAGCCCCATCCATCAGCTTCTCCAGGCAGCCTAGTGGGTCTTTTTTTTTTTATGAGGGTGGGTCAGTGGGTGTTGATCTAGGGTACTACCTTCAGTCACAGAGATGGGAGACTCTCCTCTCTTTGACCCACTCACCACCCCCCAAAAAAACCCCACGGTAAGACATGCAGACACCTTGCCCTACTGAATTGCCAAGCGCTCTGGGGCACAATAGCAGCAGGCCCACTTCCTGAAAGGGGTGCTACTCTCCCCTCCCCCAGAACTATAGAAGATTGACAGCTCCTGGATGGGAAGAGTCAGCAGCAGGGGGACCCAAAAAGGATCTTCCTGCTCCCTCCTCTAGAGTCCAAAAAGGGGCAGGAAAAGCAAAAAGGGGGCCACAGATTTTGAGCCAGGTTTCCTGTGCCAACCTTTGCTTCAAAACTGAGCGTGCCTGTGTGTGTATGTGGGGAAGAATACTACCACTTCAGTCCCTCTCCCTCTTTCAAATATTCCAGCTGCTGATGGGTGGTGGGCGCTCTCCTGCCCCGACACAGATCCCTTTTGTCCCAGCCCCACAGAGGTTTCTTCTGCCCCACAGACTGCCATTTCACAAGCAGAGACTATTGGGAGGATTGCAGCCCCACAGAACGTACAGCCAACATGCCCCAGTCCCCCTACCACCCAAAGCAACTGCCCCCCGCTCTGCCAGCCTCCCCAGCCCCCCTCGCCGGTTGGCCAGCCCACTTTGGAATCTCCTACGAGAGGAGGAAGCACCCTGCAGTCCTTGGGAGACGGACGGGGGGGGGGGAAGCATCAGAAGTGGCCATTGCCCAGACGTTCTGACTCTCCTCCCTGCCCCCTGGCCCAAATCCTTAAGCGCTTCTCTTGGCAAGCCACCACACTTCCTTGCACCCAACCCTCCTGACTCCCATGAATCACACAAATGCTTTGCGCAAACCCTTCACAGCACATACTTCTCCACTTTCCTTCTCAAGACAATAACAAAAACATTCTCTCTTCCCTCCCACCCCTCTGGCACACTCCCAAATTCATTCCTATTAAAAACCTACAAGAGTTTCTTTGGATTTCCCACAAAAAAAGCCCCTGATGCAAATGGCGTTTGCTGACACCTCCCCTATTCACCAACTCCTCCCTGCAACCGCCGGTTCCAAGCCTCCATCGCCCCCGTTCAGTTCCACAGCCCCCCATGGCAAGCTCAGTGTTGTTGCAGAACGAGGGCTCTGTCCTGTCCATCCACGGCCAACAGGCAACAATCCCACGAACAGGCCGCGCTCCAGGCCGATGGTGCTGCGCCTCTCCTCCTGTTTGGCCGTGCTGGTGGCAGGGAGCGCATGAGCAGCCTTCACTCTGCCACCACAGCCATCAGACGGCACTTTCACGCTCCTGTTGCAGGTTGGGTGCCGATCTCTGCCGGCGCATGCGTGGCGGGGGGTTGTTGTCGGGGTTGCTGGGCCGGTGCTGGGGGTACGGCTGGTGCTGGCGGGGGTAGTAGTTATGCTTGCGGGCCTGGAAGTGCTCCTGCGCCTGCTGCCCGCGCCTGCCTCGCTGCCCGCCCTCCAGGGAGTTACGCCGGGCTGAGCGGCCAGGGTGTTTATTATTATGCTGGGGCACTGGGCTGCTCCGCCGGGCAGGCCTGCTGGGGCTGGGGGGTCGGGGAACCTCCTCCCTGGGAATGGCCTCCTCCCCGCCCCCCACCATGAAAGCAGAGTTGGGGCCCCAGGAGTAGCGGTGCTGAGGGTTGCTTTTGAAGGGGAAGCGCAGCTTGCAGTCCTGCGGGGGGATGAATTTGCCGTGGGTGGGGGGCAGCTGGCTGCGGCGCAAGGCTTTGGTCAGCTGCTGCTGCTGCAGGTTCTGAAGGCGGGCCTGCTCCTGCCGAAGCCAGCGGAGGCGCCCCCGGCGGAAGGCTGGATCCTTCTCCATCAGGTGGGAAACCCGGTCGCAGCAGGAAGCAGCGGCAGCAGCAGCAGAGCCCTCGTCCTCCTTGGCATCCAGCGAGTCCTGGCTGCCCGTCGGTGCCTTTGGCTGCCCCTCCGACACGAGGCCCTCGGCAAACAGCAATGAGCCCCACTCGTTCTCTAGGTCTTCATCCTCCTGAGACGAGGAGAAGGAGGAGAATAAGACGATGGCCCAGACAGGATCCCTCTCTGCCAGGGTCTGGTTCTGCCACAAGCCTAGCTGAGTCCCCCCACCCCACCCTTCAACCATCACCGCCACCCCAGCTCTAGGGAATTGAGCTCTATCAGAGAAGCTTCTGTGCAATTTTAAGCAGGACCTTTCAAAAACCACAATAAAAGTATTTCCCAACTCTGCCGTAAGTTAAAGATGTGTTTTGACTGAATAAGAGCCACAGAAATGGGGCAAGACAAAAGGAGCATACAGCCCCCCAGTAGGATCCCCCTTCTCTTAGTGCATGTCGGGGTGGGGGATCCTTGCTACAGGGAGGAGCTTCACCTTGCTGGTGTCTCTCCTCTTTAGAAGAGGTGCATAGCATTGGATCCTTCCTTCTGAGAGAGCCAGTGACTAATCCACCCTTTGCCAACCTGGTGCCCCCCAGCTGTTTTGGACTAAAACGCCTCATTTCTGCTCCCATCTAGAAAATGGGGATTGTAAAGATCTCCTCGCTTTGGAGAAAGCAAAGCCTCTCACAATTAAAAAGCAAGCCCCCTGCAAATGGGGAAAGAGCAAACGCTGCAGACATTAAATTTTTTTTGAAGGGAGGGATGCTCCTCAGAGGCACAAGCTGATGTTGGCTGCTCTGTAACTGGCACTTGTCCTTTAATCAAAGGCGGAAGAGGAAAGATCTGACTCCATCTGCCTTCCCCACACTGTGCATCATTGCATAAACTTCTGGGCCAGCTGTCCCCAACCTTGTGGCCTGCAACTCCCAGCAGCAAAGAGATCTCCCCCCCCCGCCCACTCCCCCGCCCTGCCAGAGAGTGTGCCAGTGTGGAATAAACATAAAGCTCCCAGACTGACTTCAGACCTAATCTACCTCAAAGGGTTGCTTGTTAGGTAGCTAAGTATATTGAAATTTATGGCATAGTGTTGGCTTGGCCATATTGCGGTCACGAAGGCAGGAGACTTTTCCCCAATAATCTAAACAGTCTTACAAAAGCAAAAAGTGGGAGGACAAGCCAGGCACTGGGGCTCAGGAAGCGGCACTGGGCCTATGATGTTCATGCAGGAGAAGCACCCCCAGGGGGGCAGGAGGAGAGAGAACGATGTGCCTTGAGGTCACTGAGTCCCACATATGTGGGGGGGGGCAGGAAAGACTATTGGGTCCCTGCCTCACTGCTCAAGAGCATGCCAGGAGGCATCGCCTGCCCCCAAGGGAAGGAGTGGGAGACCCTTTTGGTCTGATCCAGCATCAGGGCTCTCTGACGTCCTTACAGAATAGTTAAGATTTTTGTTGAAGAGGGCAACCAGATTCTTACTCTTGTTATGTTTGCAAATAAGTAGAACATTTTACTGAAAGGCTATTTTAAGCAACTGTTGATAGCCTGCCACTCTGGGCTGCCTGCACTGGAGGGCAGCAGCTCACCTGGGCAGAGATGGGGATCACACGCTCCATCTTGACCACACGGTCCCTCAGCGCCTTGATCTCCTCATCCTTCATGTTGTTCTGGATCTTCACCTCCTGAAGGATGTCGGTCAGCTTGTCAATGTGCGCTCGGAGATCATCTACGTCAGTGCCGGGGGTGCCGGAGCGGCCGTCTGGGGTCCCTCCCCCTGTGCCGGCAGTGCTGTCAGGTTCACCCACACCAACCGTGTCCCAGACATCCCGGGCCACCGCCCGCCAGCTATCGCGCTCGTTAGGGTTGCACTTGCCATAGAGGCGGCATAGCTCCTTCATCTTGACGATGCTCATGGCTTCGATCTCCTGGCGGGAGTGGCGGAAGTCGTTGAGGGCCACCTCGTAGCAGATCTCCTTGACCGCTTGCATCTTGAGGTCAGCCAGCGTCAGCCAGCGTGGATCCTTAGCCAGCCGCCGGCGCTGAGGGATCTGGTACACGCGCAGTGGCTCCCGCTTCTTGCCAGAGCTAGGCAGGCCGCAGCGGCGCACGATGGTCTGCACTTTGGTGGCCGGGAGCTTTTCACGCAGCGATGAGATGAGCCGCCAGCTTTCCTCACAGGAGCGCTTGTCCGAGTCATCGCCACTATCAGAGTCTGCGTACTGGGAGAGGAGGGCAGAGAAGGAGAGGCAGAACTGAGGGATGGGGCTCCAGCGATGCCACGCTTGCACCCAGCCTCCAAAACCAGAGTTGCTGTAACATTTATAGACAGAACTAGGACAGGCCAACAAAGTGCTTGAATCACAGAATAGTAGAGTTGGAAGGGGCCTATAAGGCCATCAAGTCCAACCCCGCCTCTTGTTTGTCGCTTGTTGCCTACAAACTCTCCACATCCCCAAGCAGGGCCAATGTGCAGCCTGCAGTGACTGCTCTGGAGAACACCAGCAGCAGAGTGCCCACAAAATGGGCAGCGTCTCTGCTGCTTTGCCCCCCCGTTCCCACCCCATACCGGTAGGCGTACAAGCAAATACACACACACACACACACATATACCAGCCTTTGCTGCTCCAGAAGCAAGTCAGCCTCCTCCTTCTCTCGACGGTATTGGGTCTCCAGATCCTGAAGTCTTTTTGGTCAGGGGGGAGCAGAAAGACAGAAACATTATATCTCTCTCCCTCAGCCACAGTCCATGGCTCCTGTAGGTGGAAGGAGCACCTTCACTCCAGGGGGACCAGTCTCCTCGCTGTTGACACGGCTGCCTTGCCAAACAGGGTCCCCCTCCACATGACAAGGGAACAGAGCTGTGATGGCAAAGGTGGGAAGCTTGGGAGGAAAAGCACCTTCAGGCAGGGAGCAGCACATCCCCAAAGAAGGGCTGACAAAGGAGCTGCCTTCCTGGAGTGCTCACTTAACCCCTCCCAAAGCTGCGCTAACCTGAAAGCCCAGAGCCCACACGAGGCCCATTCCCAGACCGGCCTCCCCCCCTTCTTTCTCCTACAGCCAGTCTTGTGCTCCAGACATCTCTGCCCCCACCTCTTCTCCATCTCCAGCTTAATGTCGATGCCTTCCTTCTCCAGCAGCTCCCGCTGAGCAAAATTCCAGTCGACCGGCTCGGCCTGGCTCTCGGCGGGGGTGTTGCGCTCCCGTTCCAGGCGCGCCTGCTCTGGGTGGTTGAAGCGGAAGACGTGGTTCTTGCCCATCACAATACGGTTGCCTTGGCGGGAAGAAAGAGCAGGGGGGGAGAGGAAGGAGACAAGTCAGCCCAGGGGGAGGAACTGGGGTGCTCTGAAGAGGCACACATTTGGGGGCATGCAAGGGGGAGGGTGTGGGAGCACCCACAGAAACTGGCAGCTGCTTCCATATCGTTTCACATGAGACAGCCCACATGTATTCATCCTGCCGAAACGCCTCATAAGTCACAAAGGAACATGGATGCACAGCTGGACTGGACAAAAGCACCCAGCCAACGGAACAGTCCTGCTGGGATGCCCACAAGCAGGACAGAAACGCAACAGCAGGACTCTTCTCCCTGCTTGGGGTTCCCGGCCGCTGGTATTCAGGGGATTTCTGCCTTCCCTCCTCCTCCATGGACCTAACTGCTCTTTTACAGCACTCTGAATGGGTGACAACACTTGTGGGAACAAATGCCTTCATTTTAGGTGTGCGCAGGGTGAAGAAGTCCTTGTTTTTATTGGTCCTGAATGTCCCCTGCAGTTTCATGGCCATGCCTAACATCATTACACCTCTGTCATGATTCCCACCCTCTTGCTTGGCTAAGAAGCCCCAAATCGCAGCTTTTTCTCAGAGGAGTCACTCCAGTCTCTTGGTCATGCTTGTCCCCCATGCTGTTTAACATCTACATGAAGCCCTTGGGAGCGGTCATCAGGAGATTTGGGGCGAGGTGTCAGCAGTATGTTGATGATAAGCAGCTCTATTTCTCCATAACATCTGAATTGGGAGAGGCTGTGCAAGCCCTGGACCACTGCCTGGATTTGGTGGTCAGTTGGATGAGGGCCAATAAACTGAATCCTAGCAAGATGGAGGCGCTGTGGGTTGGTGGTTCCCAGTTCGGATAATTGGTCAGTTGCCTGCTTTGGATGGGGTCGTACTCCCTCTGAAACAACGGGTCCGTCACTAGAGGCCCAGGTGACCTCAGTGGCTAGGAGTGCCTTTTGCCAGCTTCAGCTGGTGAGAGCTGCGGCCATCTCTGGACTGGGATACCCTGACCACTGTTGTCCACGCACTGGTAACCTCCAGGCTGGATTACTGTAATGCACTCTATGTGGTGCTGCCCTTGAGGTTGGTCCAGAAGCTGCAGCTGGTGCAAAATGCAGCAGCAAGACTGCTCACTGGGGCAGGACATCGCCAACATGTCACCCCACTGCTGAAAGAATTGCACTGGCTGCCCATTAGCTACCGGGCCAAGTTCAGGGTTCTAGTTTTGGTGTACAAAGCCCTGTACAGCTTGGAACCAGGATACCTGAACATATCGATCACTGCACTCTACAGATGAGGGCCTCCTGCAGATACCATCTTATCAGGAAGTCCATTCCACACAACATAGGAAGCGGACCTTTAGCGCAGTGGCACCTACCCTGTGGAATTCCCTCCCCTTAAATATTAGACAGGTGCCATCTCTTATCTTTTCGGTGCCTCCTGAAGACTTTCCTCTTTCAACAAGCCTTTTAAGTAGAGACCTTATCCCAGTCTGTGTCTGTGTTGGAATTGCTTCTTCAGGTGTTTTTAAAAAATTTTTAAGCTTTCTTTAGAAGATGTTTTTAAGGCTTTTTTAAAAAGATGTTTTGTTTTAATGTATTTTAAAGTCTGTTTTGTGATGTTTTAGAGCGTTTTTAGTGTTTTTACTTACTGCCCTGGGCTCCTACTGGGAGGAAGGGCAGGATATACATTTAATTAATAATAATAATTCTGGTTGCCTTTTTTTGAACCTTTTCTAGTTCTATAACTGCCTGATAGAGGGGAAGGGACCAGAACTGTACAGTACATGATATTCCAAGTGTGGCCGCGCCATACATTTGTATGATGGCAATGGGATATTTGCGGTTTTATTTTCAGACCCTTTCCCCAACGTGGAATTTGCCTTTTTCCGCAGCTGCCGCACAGTGAGTCACCCTTCTCATCCAGCCGTCCACCACAAGCCCAAGATCTTTTTCCTGGTCACTCACCGCCAGCCAGTCAGACTCCATCTGTGTATGTGTCAAGTTAGGATTTTTTTGCCCCAATTGCGCAATTGACCCCCTTTTTGCACACCTTGCACCATTCGAAACACTACCTGATCTCAGCACCATGGGCTCCAGGACCTGCTTCCCGTTGACATAGGTCTCAGCGCCCTCACAGGGCTCCAGAGTGACGACCGCTGAAAGAGGAGTGAGGCACAGATCAGGACCCAACAGGGCGGGGTGGTGGTGGGAGAAGCATAGTCTTCCACTTGCCAACTCGCTTCCTTCTCCTCCCCCCACAACAGCAAAGGCCCAGGCCTGTTACACCATGGGGGTCGCTCTGCTGGAAGGCCAAGAGGGAGAAAGGCAGCTATGGGGCAGAAAGGACCTCATATCTGGATGTGAGGAGGAGAAAGGGCAGGAAAGCCTAAAGCATGACACACAAGGGCAGGGTGGGAGGCAGGAATCTGGGCCTGCAGGTCAGTCCCAAGGTGGTTTAATATATCCCCACCTCCCTCTCCTGCAAGGACAGCAGACAATCCAATACCTGTCGGCATGTGGCCCCACAGCCAGGCCCCCCTGCTCCACGCAAGCACAGAAGAGAGGAGAGGAAGCATCATTAGTAGAGAGCGAGTCAGAATCTCACCCACAGAGGCACAGCTGGCCGTCGAGGGTCAAGGTGCCTGTGTGCTTAACACCCACACACCCTGCTCACCTTCTCCAGACTCATTGGTGACACTACGGAAGATGCAGTGTTGCTCTTTAATGAACTGTCCAGTCAGTTTGATATCCACATTTTGCTGGCCGACTCTGGGGCAGAGAAGAAAAGGGTCCGCAGGGGGCAGCAGGCAGGCACAACGGAGAGGGAGAAAGAAAAAAAGAGAGTTGTAGGTGCAGGTCAGAAGGACCCTTTTCCTTCTCCCATCCGACAAATTTAGCCCAGCCCAAAGGGTCTCACCGGGTGACACCATCCTTGATGTGGTAGAGGAGGCACTCGGACATCAGCGGATCCTCGTTCAAGTTCACCAAGTGTGGAGTCTGCATAAGACACGGCGGTTAGCGCACGCGTGCGTGTGTGTGTGTCTGTCTATAAAATCAGGGGGCACATTTTTGCATTTGTGGCTATACCATTCTTGCAAATGCATCCAAAGGGAGCAACTGGCGCCACCATGTGGCCATTACTACACACTCACTCAGTCACTGTCTCTCTGAGCTTGTCATAAAGGTCTTTTATTTAGTATAAAACCTAAGCAGAGCCTACAGAATCATGCCCCTGGCCCACCTAGTCCAGCCTCCTCTTCTCACAGTGGCCAACCAGATGCCCCAAAGGGAAGCCCACAAACAGGACACGGGCGCAAAAGCGCTCTGCCCTCCTGCTGTTTTTGGCAACTGGTAATTGGAAGCATCCTGCATCCGCCTATGGAGGCAGAGCACAGCCATCAGGGCTACTAGCCACTGGTAGGCTTTTTCCTCCATGAATTTGTCTAATCCTCTTTTTAAGCCCTCCCAGTTGGTGGCCATCACTGCCTCCTGTGGGAGCAAAGTCCACAGTTTATTTCTGCAATGTGAGAAGCATTTCTTTTGTCTGTCCTAAATCTTCCAACATTCAGCTACATTGGATGTCCACCAGTTCTAGTTTTACGAGAGAGGGAGAAAACCTTTTCTCTACTCACTTTCTCCGTGCCATGCATAATCTTATATACTTCCATCATCTCACCTCTTACTCTCCTTTCCTCTAAACTTAAAGCCCCAAATGCTGCAACCTTTCCTTATAGGGGAGTCACTCTATCCCTTGATCATTTTGGTTGCCCTTTAATGAACCTTTTCCAGCTCTACAATATCCTTTGAGGTGAGGTGACCAGAACTATACACAGAACAGTCCAAATGCAGCGGCACCATAGATTTATGTAACAACATTATGATATAGGCAGTTTTATTTTCTAATATGTTTCCTAATGATACCTAGCATGGAGTTGGCCTTTTTCACAGCTGCCGCACACTGGGTCGACATTTTCATCAAGCTGCCCACTACAACCCCAGGGTCTCGTTCCTGGTCAGTCACCACCAGTTCAGACCCTGTGAGCATATATGTGAAATTCTTGTTTGCTCCAATATGCCTAACTTCACACTTCTTTACATTGAATTGCTTTTGCCATTTTACCGCCCATTCACCTTTTGGACCTCTTCACAATCCCCTTTTGTTTTAACAACCCTGAACAATTTAGCATCATCAGCAAACTTGGCCCTCTCACTGCTCACCCCTAACTCTAGATCATTTATGAACAAGTTAAAAAGCACAGGAGGTCCCCATACCGATCCTCGGGGGACTCCATTTGCTACAGCCCTCCACTGGGAGAACTGTCCTTGTATTCCTGCTCTCTGCTTTCTGTTTCCTCGTCAGTTCCTGATCCGCAAAAGGATCTCTCCTCTTATTCCATGGCTGCTAAGTTTGCTCAGGACTCTGTGAAAGTCCTAGTACACTGTGTCAACCAAGTCACCCCCATCAGTGTGCTTACTGAAAGAACTGTAACAGGTTAGTGACACAGGACTTGCCCTTTAGACAGCAAACTCTCCACAAATTGATTTTCCCCACCTCAAAAGGTAATTGTCTAGATCTTATACAACTGAAGTACAATCTTGGAGCAAGGGGCAGCTTGTGCTGCTTTAAGGCAGTGATTGAGGACCTGCTTTGCACTCAAGGGGCCTTGGGTTCCAACCCCACCATCTCCAGTTTCAAAACGGATCAGGTAGCAAGCAATGGAAAGAAAACTCACTCTCCCTGCCTGGGACCCTGGAGAGTTGCTGCTGCTAAACTGAGGCTAAACTGAGGAGCTTCCTGTGTTGTTCTATGTCGAGTTGCAGCTCCACCAAAGTAGTCATGCCTGGGCCAGGGCGCCCACACACAGGCTTACCTTCTTGGGGGAAAAGACCCCAACAGTGCCCCCATCCTCCCGGAGAGCCACACCCATCTCTGCCAGGAGCGCCTCTCTGCAGGGAAAGGACAAACAGAAAGGACTCTTCAGATAGGAGCTTCATGCCAACCATTTCAGTGGTTTACCAAAAGGGCACGGCTGCTGAGCATGTGTGAGAATCAAAGGGATGGACTGCAAAGAAAGTTAGGCAAACCAAGCACCTGTCTTGCCACTTTGCAGAGAGCAAGGGAATTATGCAGGATGCGTTTAAGCCTTGCTTGCTTGCTATCCCGCCTTTCCTCCTGGCAGGAGCCCAGGGTGGCCAACAAAAGCACTGGCTTGAGCCAGCCACAGAAGTTCGGCTTGGCCTCCTTCTGGCTTCTGAGGGTTCATCCAACAAGTCTCAAACGGTTCCAGGTCCGATCTTTGCAGCCATGAAGAACGAGAAGCATTGTTTCCTACTAATATCTGTCTAACATCAGCCTTCCCCACCCTGGTGCCCTCCAGATGCTTTCAATTACAACTCCCACCTGTGCTGTCTGGGGCGGACGAGAGTTGTAGCCCGAAACTTCTGGAGGGCACCAGATTGGGGAAGCTGGTCTTCCCTTGCCACCGCAGACAGATAATACACCCTGCTCGGATACAAAGAAGCCGTCTTGAAGGGGAGGAGGGTGTGTATGCAGGGGAGGGGTGAATTCCACTCACCGCTCCATCCGGATGGCCTCTGTTTTCCGCAGTTTTTCCTCCCAGGTCTCATTGAGCTCAGCAATGATCTTCTCAGTCTCCTAGAATGGCAGGAAAGCAATCAGGGTGCAGGAAAAGAAAAGAAAAAACGTGGCTCTACCCTTACTTCCTATCGCTGGTTATAAGCTAGTGCCTGTGTTAGAGGAAAGGAGGGATGCCCAAAGATCAGCCTAGAGCCATCGTGGCACGTGAAGAGAGCTTGCAGCTGGGATGCGGAACCTCCACGGCGCTCTTGTTGTGGAGAAAAAGCAGGGCATGCAAGGACAAAGGGCATGAACGGACGTCTCTCATCCATCGTGGATGTGCCAGCCTGATGGGTTAGAAATGGGCACGATGACCCCCTGCTCCCCTAGGTGAGAGCCTCCATACAAGGCTCAACACCACCTGGAAGGCAGGCTAAAGCCATTCCTTTGCTGCGAGTCCAACAGAACTTCCACATACCACTTCTTGCCTTTCACAGCTGTTTGGCCCTGCAGCTTAGTGGTTAGAGTGCTGGACTAGGACCTGCGAGGCCAGGGTTCGAATCCCCCACTCAGCCATGAAGCTCACTGGGTAACCTTGGGCCAGGCACTGCCTCTCAGCCTAATCTACCTCACAGGGTTGATGTAAGGATAAAATGGAGAGGGGCGAAACAGGCATGCTACTTTGAGCTAAGATAATATATATAAATGTAATAAATATTTTTTCCCCTCTTACACCTTCTCTTTCAGCAGGAATATGCCTGCCAAAGTAACATTTTGCAAGGAGGGCTCTGGTCCACAAATGCTCCTCTCTCCCAACCTTTCAGGTGGCACAAGACGCTTGGTTGCATTTGCTACTCCAAGCGCATACGACTGCAGGCGTTTGTCAGGGATTCCAGAACAGCCAGCTGTTTATTGAAGCAGCCTGCTCTCGCTCAGGTATGCCTCAAAGCATGAAGACCGCTTGGCCCAGGAACTGTTGCTTTAGATGCCTGCGTTTATCTAGGGCAGGGGGGAACATTTCCCACCCTGAGGGCCACATTCCCCTCTAGACAACCTTCCAGGGGCCACATGACCGTGGTGGAGAAGGCCAGAGGCAAAATGCATGTAAACGCAGCCTCTGTGCAGGAGGCGAGTTTCTACACACACTCGCCCGCCCGTCCCTATGCTCCATTGGCAAGGGGTCTTGCAAGAGCTGAAGGGCACATCCCAGCCAGGCAGAAATATTTGGGGTGCGAAGGAGGGCCAGTGAGGGGGCTGGCCTGGGGACCGTCTCAAGCGCCACATTTGGCTCCCAGGGCCAGAGGCTGCCCGCCTCTGATCTAGGCTTTGCTTTTTAGAATAGGGAGTCTGTGCTGGAGGCTTCATGCTGCCATCCGATACACACTCACCCGGGAGTTACTTCTGGGTAAACATGTCCACTGCTGCGCTGCTGTTGTGGCTCTTCGTGGGTCTCCACTTTGGAGCCCACCCTGGATGGGAATCTTCTTGTTTGAGCTCTCACCTGTAGCCTCTCCATGGCTTCCTCCGTGCAGATCATCTCCTCCTCCATGGTGGGGTACTCCTCTGACTCTCCGTTGAGGGCAAGGGGCTCCAGCAGGAGTGCAGATTCTGCACTCGGGGCAAAGGGCGAGGTGGGAAGGCCTAAGCCCCCGCCCGGGTCGTCAGGCTTGGCCCCTGAAAAGAAACACACTCGTGTACGTGTGAAGCAACAGGCATTGCACACCTCCTCCATCTGCCAAGAAAACAAGCCAGGCTTTAATTTTGCAGACAGGGGCGAGCAGAAATTGTTTCTTTATCCCAGAATCTGGTATCTGTCGCACCAAGAAGGGACTGATTCAGCCTGCAACAGCCCCTCTGGGAACAGAGTCTGCAACCTGTCCCCATGGCTACTACCATCAGCCTAATTTGGGGAGTTTTTATTTTTATTTTTCCTCCTTCCCCGCCCCCCACCCCTTGCCTTGTGTAACATCTTGCCAGACAAGGAGTTCTAGAGACCTTGAGAGGTTGCCACACTTTTGTGACATTTGGTAGATCCCAATAAAGGCATTGCCCAGCAATGGATTTTGGGAGGTTTCTTCTCCTCCTCTGGGCTCTTAGATGTCTTGCACTGTTGGGAGAGATCCCCAAAGTCTTTGGCTTCCTGCAAGATCCTTGTGAGGGCTAAATTCTGTTGTTCTGTCTTAATGCTCAGCCATGGAACATACAGAGAGTGCCTTGGCTCCCTCCCTCCAGAGCACTTCCATCCTCTCACACACACCCCTACCAGCGAAGGTGGCAGCCGACAGCCCCTGGGCAGAGAGGAGGTCCCGCAGTCTGGCCACTTCTTCTTTGAGCTCCCGGATGAGCCGGGCGTTGGGATCCTCGTTGATGATGGCATTGCAACGGATCTGCTTGGTGCGGTCCGCGTAACTGGGGGGGGGGAGGTCAGAAGGTGACATCAGCAGCACTGAGAAAAAGTACCCAGAACAGCCCTGCAGCAGTGGGATCAGGCTGAAGCCCCCACCCCAGCAGCCAACCAGATGCCCCAAAGGGAAGCCCACCAGCAGCTCACAAGGGTGAATGGGCACGGCCCTTCCTGCTTGCAATGCCCAACAACTGGCACACAGAGGCGCCCTGGCTTCGACGGAGGAGGTGTCATACGGAACCTGAGAACAGCCCTGCTGGATCTGATCAAACCTCCAGTCTAGTCCAGGGTCCTGTTCTCACAGCAGCCCACCAATGACCTAGGGAGGTGGTGGGCTCTCCGACAATGGAGGCCTCCAAGAGGCAGCTGGACAGCCACCTGTCGGGAATGCTTTGATTTGGATCCCTGCATTGAGCAGGGGGTTGGACTGGATGGCCTTACAGGCCCCTTCCAACTCTACTATTCTATGATTCTATGAGATGCCCACAAACAGGACCTGAGCGCAACAGCGGCACTTTCCCCTCCTCCCATTTCCAGCAACTGGCGTTCAGAGGCACCCTGCCCCCAACAGTGGAGGGTGGGCATAGCCATCGTGGCTAGTAGCCACCAACAGCCTTATCCTCCATGGAAGCGGGCAAGTTGGTGTGTGTGTGCGCGTACATGCATGAGAGAGAGTGAGTGAGTTTGCGTGTGTGAGGAGAGAGGGAGAGCAGATATTTAGGTCTCTGATGGACTCAGCACAATAGCAGGGCAGACACTCTGGCTACCCCGGCAGGAGAGTGGGGGAGGAATGGGACTCCTGGTTCCTTTTTTAACGAAAAAAATTAACAGAGGCCAAGACAGAAGCCCACCCCCACCTCCCCGATCTGCCTTCTCAGCTCACCGGAGGGTGCTGAGCGTCTCCTCATAGTTGATGTCAGCTGGGCTGAGGGCAGCAATCATGGCTGTGCGAGAATTGCCCCCTGAGAAATAGAAAGGAGTGGGGGGGAGTGAGGAACCCAGGGGTGATGAGGGTGGACTGGAAACAGCTCTGCTTCCTAGTTGCCTTCCCTTGTAAAAGGGCGAAAACCAACTATATCAAAAACTCTTCACAGTCAACAATGTTAGGCATCACCTGAAAAAGCCTCAAGGAATCCAGAGCCCTCCCATCTCCAGCCCTACAGCCCACCCCCACGCAGCCCACCCCACCACACAGCTTCCCACAGGGGCTCCCAAAAGGGTGGCTCTTCCTTCTTTTCCAGCCCCTCTTACACACTCACCCAGGTTCTCTTTCAGCAACCACGTGAGCACCGAGTCACGGTAAGGGATGAACTCAGACTTCTTCCTCTTGTGGTTTTGCTGGGGAGGCAAGAAGGGTGAGAGGAGAGAATTCCACCCCCCCCACAGTTCCCCATCAGCCTGCACTTCTCTCCGGTGCACGGAGGAGGAGGGGGAGACACAGCAGGATAAATGAAAAGATTCAGGCAGCTGAAAACAGGCAAACTCAAGCCGTTTTTGGCTCTGCACCAGCGGGAGAGAGGGCAGAAGGGCGGAACTCCTTCAGCTGGACAAGAGCCACCCACACCTCCCCACGAGCCCCGTCTTCCACACTCTCCTGGGCTACTTGGCACAGCGCGCCAGGGCCTTGAGGGAGGCTGCTCGTAAGCGGAAAGGAGCTCAGATGGTGGGAGATCCTTCCCTGTGTATGTGGCTCCAGCTTGTCAACCGGCCGTTTTGGGGGGCCAGCAGGAGAGCAGTCCTGATTACCCCAACCCCAGACTCTGCTGCTCCTGAACCTCTGCAGCACCTGAAAGGCTGAGCAATCAAGAGAATCCTGCAGACCCAAACAAGGGGGGGGGGGAAGAGCGGCACTCACCATCTCTGCCGGGGGGGGGAAGAGCGGCACTCACCATCTCTGCCGGGGGGGGGAAGAGCGGCACTCACCATCTCTGCCGGGGGGGGGGGGAAGAGTGGCACTCACCATCTCTGCCAGTGCGGAGATGACTTTGCCCAACGTCGTCAGAGATTTGTTGATGTTGGCGCCTTCCTGGAAGGGCAGGGCGTGTGCAGAGGGTGAGTATCCCTTGCTCAGAACTAACTTCTCTCACACACCAACACACACTCTGTCTCTCTGTCCCCCTCACTCTGGGCAGGGAAGACTTAATTTAGACCCTTCCTGGAAATGCGGCAACTTCTCAATGCTTCAGGGTGAGCTCTCACCTTTAACCTCATGCCCTTGGCTCCTGACGAATCCGCCCGTTCGCTCCCAGCCAGGTCGACCAGGCTGATCTTGCTGACCTGTAAAGAGATGGGAAGGAACAACAGGCGATCTTCCTGTTCCTATTAGGGTTGGAAAATGGAAATGGGCTGCCTTCAAGTCGATTCCGACTCATGGCGACCCTATGAATAGGGTTTTCATGGCAAGAGGTATTCAGAGAGGGTTTCCCATTGCCTTCCTCTGAGGCTGAGAGGCAGTGACTGCCCCAAGGTCACCCAGTGAGCTTCATGGCTGTGTGGGGATTCGAACCCTGCTCTCCCAGGTCGTAGTCCAGGAGTTTAACCACTACACCACACTGTCCTATTAGGGTGAGGGCCCCCTTTATCACTTTCTGTAACAGTTGCTGGAACTTAAGATGCCAAAATGGCAGGATACCAGATACATTTTCTTCAGTTATGGATTTCAGATGTTCCAAACACACCCAATGCAGTGTTGCTCATTCGTTGTCCCCGAGTGAGACTCTGATGCAGCATTAAGAACACATTATGTTTCTTAGCAGAAGAGCAAAATGTCAGTAGTAGCCAAGCTGCATGTAAATCCTGGTTTGAAGGACCACACTTTACCCTGGATATAATCAGACTGAGATTCTGGATTTCAGAAAACAAGAAAGATGGCATTTATCGTAGGACATAAATACAGGATAGGAAAGATCCCTAGTTCTAGCTAACTAGAGTTGGAGATGCAAAGAATCCTGCTTGCTCGTTCATCTCCGTAGGGGAAAGAGAGAGAGAGAGAGAGAGAGAGAGAGAGAAAGGAAAGACACGTCCCTTCCTCTTTTCCTACCTTGGGAGAGGACGTGTCTTTCCTTTGTCTCTCTCTCTCTCCTACGGAGATGAACGAGCAAGCAGGATTCTTTGCATCTCCAACTCTAGTTAGCTAGAACTAGGGATCTTTCCTATCCTGTATTTATGTCCTACGATAAATGTCAGCTTTCTTGTTTTCTGAAATCCAGAATCTCAGTTGAGGGAGGAGAAGGAAATGAGGTCAGCAACCCCTACCAATAGCCGTTTTCATCATGCTGCCAAGGGTCCAAGAGAGCAGGCAACTCATGCTTGCTAAGTCGAGGGTGCAAGAACACACACAGGCAATATGTGGCAGGAACAGAGACTGGGCTGTGCCCATTTCACAGAAGAACCTGCTCCCCGCCTGCCGGCTGCAGCAATCTCACCTTCTCTGTGTCAAGGTCTGTGAGTTCATCGTGTCGCCGTTGCGTGAACACGATAGTGAAGACTGCATGAGAGCGGCTGCTAGTTTCGTTCATGTTGGTGGCCGCAACAGTTCTGGAAACGGGAGTGTTCAGGTGTGAGAAAGAGGAAGTCTCCCTTCTCCTCTCCTGACTGGCCAAAAACTCAGGCTCACACCCTCTCCCTCCCCGTCACTGGAGCGCTTTCTCTTCCAAAAGAAGTCAGACCTCCCCGGAATCTCCCAGCCCAGGATCCCTTCTCAAAGGCCCGTCTCCTCTCAGAGCTAAGAGGAAAATCCCACAAGTCCCTCTGGTACAATCCACGTGTGGCCAATGCAGTTAGTGCTGAAGAACTGCTTCTCCATGGCTGGCCTTCAGGTCACCCTGGCATCATCCTAGGCAGATGCCATTCAAGCAGTTCATCCCACAGACATGTTGCAAGACGGCAGCCTTTGCCAACCTGATGGGAGTTGTAGTTCAAAACATCTGGAGGGCACCCAGCTGCGGAAGGCTGCAATAAAGGGGCAGGAAGGAGGGCCTGCCCCCCAGCACAGCACTGGTATACTGGCAGCAATGCTGACTTCCCATTTCCTCTTCACCACCCCGCCAAACATCTTGCTGGCAGACATCAGGACTCCTGGGTCCTGTGGTCAACAGAGGGTGTACCTGGCTTTATTTCCGCAGTCCATGAGGTCAGCGACGTCTTCGTAGGAAGTGACTGCCAGCTTGGAGAGATCTTCGACGTAGGGGCCCATGATGGGATGCTCCCGCACACGCAGGTTCCCGCGGCTTTTGGGGTTCAGGAGGTCGCGCACACGCTCACAATAGATTTCCATGTAGCTTACCTGGCAAGACAGGCAGGCCAAGCTATCAAAAAGAAGGGCAGGCACGAAAGGCCAGAGATGCCTGGGGAAGGGGGCAGGACTTACCTCCACAGAGTAAGAGAGGTTGGGGCAATTGTTCTCATCTACTCGGGCAAAGAGATCTTCACAGAGCTGGAGAGAAAGAAAAAGGGAGGGAGAAGATCAGGCCCCCGAGGGGCCCAGTCGTGGTGGAGGCAGAAGCGGCTTTAATTCATCCAGACACAGGGCCTCTTCAGACCGGCTGGGTTTTTTGCAAGCGTATTCTTCTGAAACACATGGCTTACACAATCATAGTGTATTACTAGTGGATTTATACTGGACAGTCCACACATCACTCCACTTCCTTAGTCATTCTGCAATACTTCCCCCAATGTTATTGAATTATTCCTGCCTGTAGGGGCCCATCTCGTGCTAAAAGGGGAACAAAAAAAATCAAACTGGGACATTTGTGTCATTAAAAAAAAGTTACAGGATTTTAGCAGGAAGCTACAGGGCAGTGCACCGACTGGAAGTGAAGTGAACTGAAACCTTTGCAGACACAAACAGTACGGAAAGTGGGATTGCATAGAACTACCCCGATGCCATCATGAATGCAGAACAGAAAGGACGTCTGGAGGGGCCCATTCAGTAGTGCCAGGGAAGGAGGAGGGCAACTCAGAACGTGAGGAAGAGGGTATCATCTTTCCTCTTGAAGGTGAAGAATGGATGGGCTGCTTGGGAGAACAAACGCGGACTGCAGAGCCAACCATGCACGGGCAACGGGAGTGCTGGTGGCAGCTAATAGCCACAAAAGAGAACCAGAGGTCCATATTCATGGGAGGGGGAGGAGAGGAAGGAAACCCCTCTGAGGCTCCGAGAAACTGTGGTGAGCCATCTCCATCGTACGCAACAGCCAGAGACATAGCGCTAGGGAAAACAGGCCTCCCTCCCTCCAGCAGCCCCTTGAATCCACAGCCTTCTCCCTACCAGGCATACCTGTGGTATGATGCCTTCCTGGCCTTTGTCCTGTTTGCCCATCATTGTGTAGGACTTGCCCGCCCCCGTCTGCCCGTAGGCAAAGATGCAGACATTGTAGCCCTCAAAGGCGTGAAGCAGCATCTCTTCACCAATATCTTTGTAGACCTGCTTTTGGGAAGCGAAGTTGGGGTCTTCCTCCTAGAAGACAAAAGCCATCACTGCACCGGGTTCAAGGGGCTACAGCCGCTGCTGTCCCAGCTCCAGTCCCAAGGGCTGCCAACCTCCTAAGCCAGCCTTCCCGAAGTCCAGGACTATAACTCCATCAGCACCTAGCCAGTAGAGCCGTGTGAGGCTGGGGCCAAGGGAAGCTGTAGTCCAAAACGTCTGGAGGAGGACACCAGGTTGAGGAAGGCCATACCGATTCACCAACCAGGGGGCCTGGTACAACTGATGGTCTCACACATGTTTCTCGACCCCTCCCCTCCCCTCCCCCTGGAAACTTACCGAGGTATGAGACCAGTAGGAATAGTCAAAGGTGAAATTCTTGAGGGCATCTTTTGCCTGCTTGGGACTGGCAATACCTGAGGAGAAGGGAGGTGTCAAAGGACTGAAGAGCTCAGCCAGATGGAAGATGCCGGAGCACCACCGCCATCAGAGGGCTGCCAAAAGCTCCCTGCAGCCGTTATGGCTGCAGGGAGTGGGTGCTTTGTATGTCTTGATGAATTGCATGCATTTTTATATGAATGTGTTATTGTAATAATGTATTTATGTTTCTTAATGTGTTGTAAGTTGCCTGGAGACCTCTGAGCAAGGAGGAAGTAACAAGCAAACAGTAATCGTCATCCGTTGTGAGGGTAAAGAGGGCAGCAAAATTTTTCTGTTCACAAAAAACTAAGCTGTATGTCTTACGATCAACAACCTTAGCATTCTGGCACGAGGCCCACTGTCAGTGGGGCTGCAAGGTTTTTATCAAGCGACCAGTTAGATTTTTATCATTAGTTAAAACTGCAAGGGTTTACAGGTGTGGCTGGGATTATATGCTTCCTTGCCCTTCCCTGTGCCACCTCCGAGGAAGAAGAACGGGTCACTTTTCCTTCCAGCATACATCTCAAACATACACTGCACATATTTTGCACTTAGGTATGGTTTTCCATGTAGAATTTAAGGAGAGTGCTGACCTTAGAGGACAAGAGAGCAGCCCCCTGCAGCAGCAGCAACAGGCCATAACCCTCCCCTCCTTAAGTCCAGCATCATGCTTGCCACTGTGGCCAGCCAATGGAGGAAACCCACAAGCAGCCCCCAAGGGCAACAAGCCCTCCCCTACAACTGGCACGTTCAGTGGCACATAGTCTCTGAACAGGACAGTGTCTTTTAGACAGAGACAGAGAGATTTTTAAAAAATATTTGTATGCAGCTTCTCATCACCAGGTGACCTCAAAGCGACTTCCATATCAAGGTTCTTAATGATATGTACTTATTTTTATCTGGAAGCCGCCTTGAGTTCCAGTTTGGAAAAAGGGCGGGGTATAAATAATGATAATGATGATGATGATGATAATAACAACAACTGGAACGGGTGATTGCCGGCCAGCTCCAGGGGCTCTTGGATGACACTGATTATCTTGATCCATTTCAATCCGGTTTTAGGCCCGGTTTTGGCACCGAAACAGCCTTGGTCGCCCTGTATGATGACCTTTGTCGGGAGAGGGACAGGGGGAGTGTGACCCTGTTGATTCTCCTTGATCTCTCAGCTGCTTTTGATACCATCGACCATGGTATCCTTCTGGGAAGACTCACGGAGTTGGGAGTTGGGGGTACTGCTTGGCAGTGGCTCCGCTCCTACTTGGTGGGTCGTCACCAGAAGGTAGTGCTTGGGGAACATTGCTCGATACCCTGGACTCTCCATTGTGGAGTCCCGCAGGGATCGGTACTGTCCCCCATGCTTTTTAACATCTACATGAAGCCGCTGGGTGCGGTCATCAGGAGTTTTGGGGTGCGTTGTCATCAGTACGCTGATGACACGCAGCTCTATTTCTCCTTTTCATCCTCTTCAGGTGAGGCTGTTAACGTGCTAAACCGTTGCCTGGCCACGATAATGGACTGGATGGGAGCTAACAGACTGAAGCTCAATCCAGACAAGACCGAGACACTGTTGGTGAATGCCTTCTCTGCTCAGATGGTGGATGTTCATCCTGTTCTTGATGGGGTTACACTCCCCTTGAAGGAACAGGTTCGTAGCTTGGGAGTTCTTTTCGATCCTTCCCTCTCTCTTGAGGCCCAGGTGGCCTCGGTGGCACGGAATGCTTTTTACCATCTTCGATTGGTAGCCCAGCTACGTCCCTATCTGGACAGTGACGACCTCACTTCAGTTGTTCATGCTCTGGTAACTTCTAGATTGGACTACTGCAACGCGCTCTACGTGGGGCTGCCCTTGAAGACTGTTCGGAAACTACAGCTAGTCCAGAATGCAGCGGCCAGATTGTTGACGCGGACCAGAAGGTCCGCTCATATAACACCTGTTCTGGCCCGTCTGCACTGGCTTCCTTTTTGTTTCCGGGCTAAATTCAAAGTGCTGGTTTTGACCTATAAAGCCTTACACGGCATGGGACCACAATACCTGGTGGAGCGCCTCTCCCAATATGAACCTACCCGTACACTGCGCTCAACATCTAAGGCCCTCCTCCGAGTACCATCCCATTGAGAAGCTCGGAGGGTGATGACTAGAACCAGGGCCTTTTCTGTGGTGGCCCCCGAACTGTGGAATAGTCACCCCGATGAGGTGCGCCTGGCGCCGACGCTACTATCTTTTCGGCGCCAGGTGAAAACCTTTTTATACTCCCAGGCATTTTAAAGTGTATTTTAAACAGCATTTCTGTATTTTGGAAGTTGTTTGGTTCGTTATTGTTTGTTTGTTTTGTCTCTTGATTTATTGTATTTATATATTGTGCTTGTTTTTATCTTTTTGTACACCGCCCAGAGAGCCTCCGGGCTTAGGGTGGTATATAAATTAAATAAAATTAAATTAAATAAAATTAAATTAAATAAACAACAACAACAAAATAATATAATAATAATAAACTACAAGTATCAATAACAACAGCACAAAATACCATAAAACAGGCTAAAATCTCAACTCTGCAAAATCTAGAGAAAACAAGACTTTCCTCTCCTCCCAGGCATTTTAGCATGTGTTTTAAATTGTGTTTTAAATTGTTTTTAAAAGATGTGTTTTTAAATTTGTATATTTGTTTATAATGCTTTTAGTTATTGTAAACCGCCCAGAGAGCTTCGGCTATGGGGCGGTATATAAATGCAATAAATAAATAGATAAATAGATAAACAGATAAATAAAGAGAGAGAGAGAGAGAGACAGAGAGAGACAGAGAGAGAACAGGAATACCTCTCCTGTTCTGCATCCCCCATGGGAATATAGACAGCTGCCTTATACCGTGTCAGTCCATCGTCCCATCTAGCATTGCCTGCACTGACTGGCAACTGGTCTCCAGAGTTTCTGGCAGGGAGTCTCTCTCCCATGCCTGCTTGGAGATGCCACTGGGGACTGGACCGGGGCCTTCCACACGCACTGCAGGGCCCTTCCGGGCTTGGCCCCTTGACTGCTGCCTTTGCCTGCCTGCATCCAGTCAGGTGCTCCCGTTTTAAGCACTCCTGGCCCTTGGCTGCTGCTTCATGCTGGGAAGAGCCTGGCACCTGCACCCTCGCCACCCCGTTTGAAACACAGATTCATTACATTTAGCCAGAGTCAAAGCCAGCCTGTGAACTCTGTGGCTGGCACAAGGAGGAGGAGGAGGAGGAGGAGGAGGTCAACAGAAAAGATGGCAAGGTTTGCTGCCCATCTCCCACTACCAACTCAGGGGCCATCAGCATGGGCCAAGGAAGAGGAGGGGGTTGGTCTCTCTTTGGTAGTGTTGCTGACAGAAGGCAGCAGGGGGTTCCTTAACCAAAGAAATAAAAAGCTATGGTAGTTGGTGGGCTTTAGGAATTTCCAATACACAGTCAAACAGAATGCCCAGGTCTCTTTATTTTTTAATATTATTATTTATTAAATATATATCCCGCCCTTCCTCCCAGTAGGAGCCCAGGGCAGAAAACAAAAACACTAAAAGCACTCTAAAACATCGTCAAATTAAAATATATTAAAACAAAACACCTTTACAAACTTTTTGAAAAAATTAAAAAAACATATTAAAAAGCAATTCCAACACAGACTGGCATAAGGTCTCAACTTAAAAGGCTTGTTGAAAGAGGAAGGTCTTCAGTAGGCGCCGAAAAGATAACAGAGATGGCGCCTGTCTAATATTTAAGGGGAGGGAATTCCACAGGGTAGGTGCCGCCACCCTAAAGGTCCGTTTCCTATGTTATGCAGAACGGACCTCCTGATAAGAAGGTATCTGCAGGAGGCCCTCACCTGCAGAGCGCAGTGATTGACTGGGGATACAAGGGATAAGACGGTCTTCCAGGTATCCTGGTCCCAAGCTGTATAGGGCTTTGCACATCAAAACCAGAACCTTGAACTAAGCATGGTAAGTTCCCAATAGTGTGCATATGGGTTAGAGAGTACTGAAAGTGCACACCATCACATATCAGAAAAGTATGAAGACCCAGTAGCTGACCTTTTTTAAAACAAAAATTAAATTTATTTACTACATTTCTATCTTGCCTTTCCTCCAAGGTGTGTACATGGCTCCTCCTTCTCCATTTTATACTCACAACTATCCTGTGAGGTATGTTAGGCTGAGAGATTGGGACTGGCCCAAGGTCACCCAGGTCTCCCAAGTGCTAGTCCAACACTTTAACCACAACACCACACGGGCTCTTGACGAGGAAAGGCTCATTGGGTCACCTCTGTTTAGCCAGTCACATCTTACCCCAATCTACCTCACAGGGATGTTGTAAGGGTAGAAGACGGGGTGGTGGACCATGTGTGCTGCCCTGAGCTCCTTGGAGGAAGGGACAGGATAATGACGCAAGAAATATATGAACACAAAGATCATGTAACAAATTACTTGTCTTTCTTCCTTCTCCCTGTGGCCACAAAGCACACAAGAGATTAAGTTGTGGGTTTCCTCCAACAGCCTACACGGAAAGGTTGCTTTTCATCAGGACACACGAGTCCCATTCATGGAGGGCTGGGCTCACAGCCAAGAGTGGGAGGACCAGACGGCAAAGCCCCGGCAGCCGACCCAAGGACCCGCTGTACACCAGCTCCTCCTTGGCGGCAGCTTGAAGCCCAGAGGCAAAGAGGTAGGGGACTGACACGGCGGGCTTTAGGGAACTGCCTTTCCACCCCTGCGAAGTGGGCCCAAAGTTACACCCCTACGTACCAAACCAGGCACAGCCACCGTTTTCCCATCTCTGCTGGGTCACAACAGGCAGCGCTCTTGCCTCAGAGGCTTGGTGTGTGCCAAAGTCATCTCCTGGCTGGCTACCGTGTCAGAGCACCTTGAAGCAAAGCAGCACCCCCCAAACACCCACTCGCTCTGCCTGTTCTTCCCCCAGGAAAAGCCGGGGGTGGGGAAGGGGTACTAGATGCCACTGCTTAAAGGCACACACGGAGCCCACCCAAGGCGCTCAGAGCCACACACATGTGCCCACCAGCCCTTCCCTCCTGAGGACAGGCTGTGCGTATCTGTCCGTCTTGGCACTAACGTTTTTGCCTGGCCAGCAAGGCCAGCCAAAAAGTGCAACCCCCTCATAGGAAGCTGCCTTATACTGAGTCAGACCTTTGGGGTCCATCCAGCTCAGTACTGCCTGCATTGACTGGCAGTGGCTCTCCAGGGTTTCAGGCAGGGAGTCTCTCCCAGCCTTACCTGGAGATACTGAGGACTGAACCGGGGACCTTCTACATGCAAAGCAGGTGCTCTGCCCCTGAGCTCAGGCCCTTCCCACCTGCACAGTTGGGGACCAGGGCAGATGAATGTCTAACAACTGTCACCGTCAGCTTGTCCAGATCCCTCCTCTGGGAAGGACCCCACTCTCCATGGAGAAACTGCCAGTGACAGGGGAAGCAGGGCCTTCTCAGTCGTGTGTCCCCCCCCCCATTTTCCCTAGAGGTCTATAGCTCAGTGTCACAGCTCCTGCTTGGCAGGCAGACAGTCCCAAGTTCCACCCGTGCCCAACATCTCCTGCGACAGCTGGAAAGATCTCTCCCTGAGAACGGCTGCTAGTCAGTCATGGGAAGTGTAGTTTGTGTAGGGTGCTGAGAGTTGTTAGGAGACACCCTTTCCCCCTTACAGAGCTATAATTTCTAGAGTGGTTTAACAGTGATTTTCTCTTCCCAGAGAACTCTGAATTGTACCTCTGTGAGGTGAGCTGAGGGTTTCCTAACAATTCTCAGCAACCTTCACAAACTACACTTCCCAGGATACTCTGCGGGAAGCCACGGCTGTCTGAAGTGGAATAAAATGTCTGACATGAATGTGGCCTCAGTCTCTGCTACCTCCAAGCTCAGATGCAGCATGTCACTGAACCCCACTTGCTGGGGCTCTGCAGTAGAGGGGGACCCCTCCTTCCACGCTCTGTTTGCAGGCATGAGGCTGGCCACTGTAGGGACCCACAGTCTGATCGCGCAAGACCCATCTTCCATTCCTACGAAAAGGTTCCTCAAGACTTGAAAACCCGTAAGAGGCTCGAGGCCCCAGCCCGAACCTTTCCACAGGCCAGCGGAGGCTGACCCATTTGGGTAAATGGGCACTGTCCCACCAACCTGGGTCTGCCCTCAGCCAGGCCCCACACGGATCAGCCTTCTTACTTACAGCCAGCCCAAGGGGTACCCTGGTTGACGGCGGTTGACTCTGGCTCTGCCTACGGTTGGGCTCCCTGGTTTCCGCCCCACTGATCCCAAAGGGCACCAGCTGCCACCATGACTAGTGCTTCAGTCACCTCCTTGCACTTTTGGTAGTTTAGGATTATTTATTAAATTTATATCCCACCCTTCCTCCAGAAGGATCCCAGGGTTGATATTTAAGGTGTGGCAGTTCAGCACACATTAACTGCTGGATTAACGTTCTGTACCTATACAGGTTCAGGCCTAAAATTTGCATTTGGGAGCAAGACAAGAGAAGGGCGTTTCCTCTCTAAAAAGCTGCTCCCCTCTCTGTCTCTCTCTCTAAGGGGAGCCACAACGGGACCGGCCGAAAGTGTCAGAGGACAACACAGTCTCTCCCGCGTCCTAGGAAAGCCACAGCCTCCGAAGCAGGCGGATCAAGCTGAAAGGGATCAACAGTGCCTGGCCCTCCTTGCAAAGTCAGGCCAGAGGCATTACTCAACCTCAACTCTTGGAAAAACATTCCCTGCATAACTCAAATATCTGCAGCTTTGAAGTTGCCCTTTTAGCTGGCAGTATGCAGCCGGGGACAATGCATTTGGGGGACAAAAAAGCACTGAGAAACAGCTTCCTCACTTTGGGAAACCCAGACACTGCTGTGTGCAACATGCCCCCCGCCACTATGCCCCCTGCAACAGCCTCTCAGCTGCCCCATGGCTAAATATAGAAAGGTCAAACAACTGATGAGATGGCCTGACTTGCAGGGCTTCAGATGCCAGCAAGAAAGATCACGTCAGGGCAGAGGTTGCATCCTGAACCTGGGGAAGTCCTCTTGGAACCATACCGCCTTCTTACCTGGCAGAGACACACAGTGGGTAGATTTAATCTTTGCACTGCCTTACCAAAAGGTGGCTGAATTTTTAGAGATTCAAAAGAACAGAACCAAACAACAGCCACTTCCATTTTGCAGGCTTCGAAGGAGAACAGATTTCTAGAGAGCTATTTACACCAGAACACAGCAACTCAGATGTGAAGGGTCTGGGATGTTCACAAAATCTGCTCGCCACACCATTTCCACCAGGAGACAGGATTAGTTCAACTTAAATGGGCCCCAAAAGATGTTTACCCAGCCTGTATTTATAAGCTTCGTTCACTTGCTCAGCCAGCCAGAAATATATACACATACACACACACTCGCTCTTCCTCCCATATAATTTCTTTACTTACAACTTTTAAGTCAACTTCCTCTAGCACCAGACAGAATATTTGTTTATCATCAAAAAGAAACTTTGGAGTGAATTTTCCAATAAGTTCTGAATAAAATAACACAGAAATTTACCAAACACAAGTCTTTCTTCTTTACAAAATGACTCCTCCTCAAGAGTTTTTTTTTTCTTTCATGCTTTTTATTCTTCCTCTCCTGATCCTTTACAAGTTTTTCCAAACTGTGTTCAGTTTTGGGTAGATTTACAGAGCAGCAAAAGGCAGCCTGTTGGGGGGGGGGGGAGAGAAGAGAAACCAACCTCCAGGGCCCTGTGAGGCTGGAACAGTCCCAGAAAAACTCAGGAAATTTGGCACCAGCTGCTGAGGAACCAAATAAAAAGTTACAGCTCCTGGCAATTAAAGTTTTGCCCTGATTAACTGATTTAATTAAGCTAACCCATGTGACTGCATTACAGGACTTCAACTACAGGTGACATTTTGAGGATATTTAATTAAAGTGAACAGCAAGTGAAGCAACAGATAGTCTGTTCTTCCATGGATGGAGGCTCAAAGCTCCACGCTGCAGCCTGTTGAAATATGAGTAGTACCAAACTCCTGTAAGGGAGGGGAGATGTGGATCTAAAGATCAGAAGGGGAGGGAAAGAGAAGGGGTCCTGATCATGCTTGCCCCACAGAACCCACCGCTCCTCCCCAGCCTTTTTTTCAGGGTTCCAAGATGAGGAGAGGAACAGCTGGGCAGAGACAGTAGGGGACGGATTCAGCATCCCCCACTCACCTTCTCCGTATTGTAAATAAACCCCATTTTATAGGAATTTGGCATAAACTGCATTCTAAGAGATGGCTTGCACTACCCTAATATGTAATTTGAGCCTCCATCATTTCATTTCAATGGCTTGTGAAAGGCTGGGTCCCCGGAACCCACGTGGTCTTTTCAGTGGGAAGGAATGTGCCCACCGACAGAACCGAAGGTGCTGTCATAGGGGACAGCCTTGATGTTGTTTTTTTAAAAGCCTCCTCCCACCAAAGCCCTGCTTAATCTAAAAAACTAGCTAAAGAAATGGGCTGGACATAGCTCAGTGGTGCCGCATCCTTAGCAGGGGACTGATGGGAATTGTAGCCCAAAGCAGCTGGTGTAGATAATACTGAGGTAGACAGACCCGTGGTCTGACTTGGTGTAACAACACAAACTTCATCTACTGATTCGGTATAAGGCCACTTCCTATGTTCCCAATCCCTTTGTTTTCAATTGATTGTTTTTGTAATGCCTGCACCCCAACAAACTGGCCGGTTTTGTTGGGATCCCAACTATTAAAGTTAGACTCAAAGACAGACAGACTCAAACACACACACCCCAGCAAGGTAACTTACAGGTGGTTTTCCCCTGCATCTGAATGACACATTTGGCATCCCGGCTGATTTCGCGGGCGTTGAATGGCCGCACCCGGACAGCTACTTTGACGGAAGCGCCAGCCATTTTGGGTCAGATCTGGCTGCAGCTCACGGCGGGATTACCTGAAGGGAGAAAGCAACACACACGCATGTCATTTTTCGTACTTTTGGAGCAGGGGAGGCAGTGTGTGTGGGCTGGAGAGGAGTAGACTTGTCCTGCACCAAGCGTCACAGGGGAAATGTATAATGATAGGGACGGATGATCAGCCTCTACTTGTGCATGCATTTATTTATTAATAAAAGTATTTGTATACTGCCCCCTTGCAAAACATCAGGGCAGTGTACAGCAAATATAAAAACATTTTAAAGCAATACAAAGCCATCATTAAAAAGACTCAAAACACACTTTAAACAGCTGCATAGGCTTGTCAGCATAAAAACACTTCTCAAGAGATGCCTGAAAGTCAGAAGTGAGGGCGCCTCTGCCAAATCTCCACCAAAAGAGTCTTCCATAGCACAGAACCAGCTGCCTCCCTCTCCACCACTAACCCTGACAGCTATGATCTACCTCCACTGTTGCAGACAGTATGCCTCTGAATGGCGGGGGGGGGGAGCACTGCTGTTGCCCTCATGTCCTGCTGCTTATCCCTGTGAGGAATCTGGTTAGGCACCGAGAGAACAGGATGCTGAACTAGGTGGGCCTTGTCTGGCCTGATCTAGCAGCCAGGCTCTTCTTTATGTTCTTATGAATTTGTCTAATCCTCTTACAGCTGTCCAAAGTGGTGGCCGTAATTCAGTCATCAATAAAGCTCCTTGGGATGCACTTCACTGCCACGCCATCCCCGTCTGAGGAAGAAAAAGGCAGGCAGATAGACATATACACAGCCTTGCACAAAGACTTGCAGCTCTCCATGAAGAATCTTTTTAATTAATGGCCTAAAACTCAGAGTGGTTATAACTGAGTGGCAGGCGCCTTGAACAAGGATTTGAAGGTGCAGAGTCTGCACCTCCTGGAACGGAAGAATCGATTCTTTACTCCATGAGTGAAACCTTGAAGCTGTAACAAAGAAAAAGCAGACATCCTTGGCTCCCAGCCACAGTCACGGGCTGGCATCTCCATGACACGGGTGATGTTTATGTATACTTGTTTAATGGGCTTCTAGGCCAGTTTTTAGCCACAAATGCCTCCCAAAGCAGTTTATAACCACATAAAATCCAACAGTAAAACCAGATAATGCAGCCCAATACCCAGAGTGGATGCCATGCCAGGACGTCCAAAGGCCCAGTGGTGCAGTAGGGTGGCCCTGGAGAGGGCAGCACATGCAGGACCAAAAGGGAGGGAACTGGGCTCGCAAGTGTAGGAGCCTGATGTAAGGAGGAGAGCCCAGCTAGACACAGACGTCTCTTTCCAGCCGCCGCCAGCCAGATGTCTCTAGGCAGCTCACAAGCAGGGTGTGAAGGTGATGCCCACCCAGTCTTGCCCTGGTATTTACAGGTACACTGCCTCTCAGCATGGAAGCTCCATTTAGTCAGGATGGCCAGAATTATTTATTCAAGTTATTTGGCCCACTACTGCATTCCTCCTCCTCCTCCATTAATTTGTCTTTTTTTAAAATAAGCACCCAAGCCAGTGCCCATGATCCCATCTTGTGGCAGTGAGTTCCATAAGCCAACTATGTGGTGTGTAAAGGCCGTTTTTCTCTGCTCTAACGCTCCTGTCAATCACTTTCATTGGGTGACTCACAGTTCTAGTATTATTTATTTAACAAAACTGATATAACGCTAGGATGTAAGGACCTCTAAGCGGTTTACAAAAAACATTAAAATTATCAATAAGATAGTTAAAAACAAATAATTAAAAATTGTTCCGTGAGTGTGCGTGTGAAGTTAGGATTTATTTTTTACCACCACTAAATGCAACGCTTTGCATTGCCAAGCCTCCAAACTCTGAAGGGGAGGTTCCACAGTCTGCTTTGGATTTCACCTTCCTGAACGAAATGCAGTCCTGGCGACCTCCCACTCATCCTCGACACCAGATCTTCTATGCCCAAGTTAACACCAGGGAGTCCAAAGGCAGCACTTGCTACCTTCCCACCATTTATTCCTACCCTCTGTTTTCCAGCAAGTTTGGGCAAAATCCAAGATCGGCCTTTGCCAGCCTGGTGTCATTCCAGATATTTTGGACTACAACTCCCATCTGCCCCAGACAGCACCACTGTCCGGGGCAGATGGGAGTTGTAGTCCAAAATAGCTGGAATGACACCAGGCTGACAAAGGCTGATGCAGATAAACACCTGTTAATTACACTCAAATGGCCAGCCAAGGCTCTGGTGAGTCACCGAAGTTAAAATATGTACATTTTACACCCTCCCCTCCGTCCAACACAAACACACATACACCTATTTATAGGGTGTCCTTTGGTGTTGTAGGAGCAGAGGTTGGAAACTGCCAGTGCTAGACTGCCAACATGTCAGCTACAGTGAAACTGAAAACAGGGGAAAAATGCTTTGGACTGTCCCAAGCGCACAACAGGCAGCAGCCAATACTATGGCAAGGTCCTAGATGGTGCTGTTTCTACACGGATTACACGTAGCGGGATAAAAACCAAACTGATCCTCACCAAGGGTCAGAGCAGTGGACTTGGCCTGCCTTTGAGGGGTCAGTATCAGAGGCAACAGTGCCAGGAACACAGGAAACAGCCTCATGAACACACCCCTGGGGTCCATCTCGCTCAGTATTGTCTACACTGACCGGCAGCGCCTGTCCTGCATTTGAGGCAGAGAGTCCCTCCCAGCCCTACGTGGAGATTCTGTCTGGGAATGAACCTGGGGTTTTCTACCTACAGCCCTTCTACAGAGCAGCAGTTATTTTCTAACGGAGAGGTACAAGAGTAGAGACTTTTCAGTCTAAATGCGAATGGCTAACTACTTGGTGCAGGGAAATGTCATGCTCAGAGGCACCTGCCACCACCTCCCATGTTCCAGAATGCAGCCTTGACCTGGAGGAACCCCTAGAAGTTGGGCAGGTATTCACAACCATCTTCCCCCACCATCACCGCCATGGGAACATATTTGGCTGTGAAGACACCACCGTCCCTATTGCTAAGAATCTGTGTTGGCACCTGGTGGTATAAACACACTCCCAACCCGAGGTGAGCACCACAAGTGGCATATGAGAGCCAGTGTGGTGAAGTGGTCAGAGTGTCAGGTTGGGAGCGGGGAGACCAGCCACGAAGCTCACCAGGTGACCCTTGGGCCTCTCTCTCAGCCTAACCTTCTTCACAAGGTTGTTCTGAGGATAAAATGGGGGGGGGGACTATGTATACCACCTTGAGCCAATAACAAAAACTACTGTGACTGTGCCAGCGTGCCACAGCGGCAGTTTAAGTGTGGACGTACGACCAGTAAGGCCTGGGTTCATATTTCTACACAATCATAGAGCTCACTGGATGAACTCTGGGCCACTAACAGAGTCTTGGATTAGGCTGAGAGAGGTTTATTTATTTATTTTATTTATTTCGTTTCATTTCTAGACCGCCCATAGCTAGTAGCTCTCTAGGCGGTGTACAAAACTGGATTAAAATACAATAATATAATAAAATCAATAACACATAGCAGCAAGTTAACTAACAAAAAATTAAACGTAAAACGTAAAAACATTAAAATGCCTGGGAGTATAGCCAGGTCTTAACCTGGCGCCTAAAAGAAAGTACCGTAGGCGCCAGGCGTATCTCCTCAGGTAAGCTGTTCCAGAGTTCAGGGGCCACCACAGAAAAGGCCCTAGATCTAACAACATTCCTCCGGGCTTCCTGTTGAGTTGGTACCCGGAGGAGGGCCTTAGATACTGAACGAAGTGAATGGGTAGGTTCATAGCGGGAGAGGCGTTCCACAAGGTATTGTGGTCCCACACAGGTTCTTGCTGGGTCCGGCCAAAGGAGGCCCCTCTGCCTAGGGCAGCATTGCCCGTGCCACAGTGGCCAACCAGATGCCCCAATGAGAAGCAGGACATGAGCGCAATGCCACACAGGGTTGTTGCAAGGATTTCTAAAAAGGGACGGTGACGCAAGTGCCCACTCTGCCCTGGGATTCTTTGAGAAAGTGAGGAATAACAATGCAATAAAATCAAATTAACATCTGTGGCGCTGTAGTGACTGCCCGTAAGTCACTGCCTGCGTTGGCCCCAAGGAAGCAGCTAGCCTAGGACCAGGCGAAAGGCACAAACCAGGAGAATATATGAACCTGTGAAGATGTTGTTATAGCAAGGCAAGTAGAATGTGGGGCTGAGCTGTGGTTCAAAACACCGGCCTGGTTGTCTTCAGAGCAAAGACAGAAAGGGGCTGTGAGTGAGAAAAGGGGGCAGCAACCTCCCCCACCCCCTGGCTCTACTCAGCCTCCTTTAAAAACACGGCAGCACGTGTGTGTCTTTTTCCATCCACAATGTGATCCCAAGGACATCAAAGGAATGATGATGGCTCAGAGATAGTGAAATAAAGCTACTTGCTCACATGAGGGCCGATGACAGCTAAAGAGGAATTATTTTTAGCTAAGACAGCTGGTTCCATGGCAACCAAGAGCGGGAACAGAAGAGAGATGAAACAGGCCAGACGTGTTTTATGCACAAAGATTCTGGCAAAGAGGCTATTAAACAGGCAACTTCTCCACCCCCCTCACCAACAGAACAGGCGCTCCTCCGCTGCCCACCTTGAGAATTAGGCATGTATCACAATTGCACCCTTGGGAGAGTCAGGCTTCTGCTGGCCCATTTCATCCTCTCTCAATAATTGACTTATTTATATATATATTTAAATGCACTATCCTAATCAGAACCATTCTGCAGAATTGTAAGAGCATAAAGAACAGAGCGCTGCCCCTGGTTCTGGCCAAAGGGGGCCCACCTAGTCCAGCATCCTGTTTTCATCATGGCAAAACAGGTGCCCCAGCAGGAACCCCACTTGCAGGACAGGAGCACAACATCATTCTCCCCACTCGCGATCCCCAGCATACTGCCTCCTACGGTGGAGGGAGAACATGGGCACCCTAACAGAGGAAGGGAACCCAGGAGTCACATGGACTTAGCCACTGCCCCAAGATAAGGTACTCTGGACTCATCCAACTTTTTCTTTGAAACCTTTCACAGCGTGTTCATTTATTCTAATGTTTTGCTTCTTCTTCTCAGCCGAGAGTCCTCCAAAACAGCCCACAAACAAGAGAAACAAAGCACAACTGAAGCCACAAAAGTAATTCTCAAAAAGCAATAGCCACTAAAGCACAGTAGCGTGACGAAACAACGCTGGGGGCAGCGGGGGAACAACCTTCCTAAAAAGCCTGCTGAAATAAGACGGTCTTGCGCTCCGTCCTGCTTCCCTTTGGGACATCTGCTTGGCTACTACAAGATGAAATGGGCCCCCTTTGGCTGCAACCAACAGCCAGGCGCTTTCTCTATTCCTGAAGGGAGGAAGCTCCAGATTTTAGGCACCCCCACAGAGAAGGCCCTGCACCTTCTCTACTCAAGCCTAACTTCAGAGGTTGACGGGGGGCAGAGTACCACCTTATTCCAAAGTTTGCAGCAAGTGGCAGACTCCTATGCAGTCATTTTGTTCAGGTATCAGGTGACATTAGTGCCTTAAGGCAGCCTTCCTCAACCAGGTGTTGGACTAAAACTCCCATCGTTCCAGTAACCTTTGGCCATGCTGGCTAGGGCTGGACTCTGTAGACCAAAACATCTGGAAGGCCCCATACTGTGGGGAAGGCAGCCCTACAGACATGAAGACAAGTCTAGAGGTGGCAGAACAGCAATCCGTCTGCAGCTGGGTTGCTGTGAGACACAGAAGAACTGCAGTCAAATACTTTACATAGGAAGGGGGCAACATGCCATGGCAGGGCTGGGGAAGCCATTCAAAATCTAAGCACCATCCCACCCACCCACCCTGAACACGAAGGCGCTTCTGTTTCTTCTGTCCCAGCATCTCATTTATAGGTGCACAAAATGCAGGAGGATCCCCCCCCCGGAGTCTTTTATGTGTGAACCAGAACCATGCCCTATTTTCAATTTGGACCCACACCAACTCAGAACATCAGATCACCAAACTGTTCTTTATATCAGGTGGGCCAAACTCCAAGTGTGCTGTCAGATCCCCAGTTCAGCAGATGATAAATGGGAAACCAGCTCATCCACTTACACATAAGGACATAAGAAGATCCCTGTAGCTAGATCAGGCCAGTGCCCCATCCAGTCCATCTAGTTCTTACAGCAGTCAACCAGATGTCCCGAAGTCACCCTGGGCACAAGAGCAGTGCTCTCTCACCCTCCCAGTTCCAGTAACTGGCATTCAGAGGGGCACTGCCTTCAACGTGGAGGGAGAACATCGCCATCAGGTTGAATGGCCATTGATAGTCACATCCTCCTACGAATCTGTCTAATCCGCGCCACCTTGGGCCTGTGATCCATGAGCTTAATTACTGCTGAGCAATTTTATTTTAGTAATCTAGAGTGTGCTAGTTGCTAAACTGGCTTCAAACTGTGGCATTCCCTTGTAGACAAGGCTCTTCCTAAGACACTGGCTGTTTATATTTTTTACAATATCAATTTGGCCATGATGAAAATCTTCATTCTAGATCTTCAATTTGCATCCTTTCAGCTGAAGAATGGCAGCCAGCCAAGGAGCTGGCATTCCTGAAGGGTGTGTGCGAGTGTCAGAACTACATAAGTGAATAAGTGTACTGGAATCCCAACAAAGAGATCCTTCCTGTTTTGAGGGTTCCTCCCAGTCACAGCACTTGCCTAAGCCCAGCCCAGCCCAACTAGTTCAGCTGGGTCCACAAACAGGCCTCGAACAAAGGGGTGGGGGGGGGGGAAGCATGGGACATCACAAAAACCAGCTCCAGGTGCCAGCCAAGACACTCGCCACAGGACAGAAGCAACAGGGAGCACAGGGATGGACGCCCTTTCCCATACAGAAACCGAGCAATCCATGTTTGTCCCTGTTCACAGCAAACATATAAAGAGGAGAGCTTGCAGCAGAATGTGGGTGCAGAAGGCAGGGAATGTCCCACTCATTGGGTCAAGTGCGACATCCCAAACACAAAAGCTGGTGTGGCTAGCCTCAGTTTTTAAGTGGCAAACACTCAGAAGAGTAAAATGTAAATGTACTGCCTTCAAGTCGATTCCGACTTATGGCGACCCTATGAACAGGGTTTTCATGAGGCTGAGAGGCAGTGACTGGCCCAAGGTCACCCAGTGAGCTTCATGGCTATGTGGGGATTCAAACCCTGGTCTCCCAGGTCGTAGTCCAGCACCTTAACCACTACACCACACTGGCTACAGGACTACAAGTAAAAACACCACCAACTAAAGTCTCTTTGGCTGGTCCCAGATTTCCAGATGAGCACATCAAGAAGGCAAACCAGCATCAATCTAAACCAGTTGTGGGAGACCTATGGCCCTCCAGATGTTGCTGAGGTACAGCTCCCATCAGCTCCAGTCAGCATGGCTAATGGCAAATAAGAGTTGCAGAGTTCATCAACATCTGGAGGGCCAAAGGGACCCCATGCCTGGCCTGTACATTTCTCTGAACAAACTTGAAAATGCAGCAATATTTAAACACTTAGGTGTCTTTTTAAAAGACTTTCCCCCAGGGTAAAATGGAGCAGGATACTCAAATACGAGGCTGCTTCCCAGAAAGACGACCCAGCTGGCAAAAAACCAACAAAGAGACGGCACAGTTAAGAAGTGGCTTTTGGCTAGGTTTAAATGGACCCCTCCTGCACATCCTTCCAAGCCCCCACCAAATTCCAGTCACTAGTGGCAGGCATCCAAAGCCCCCTGCCTTGTTATTCAGCAGTCGCTCTTTGGACTGCCTCACCCACCTGCCTGAAGCTTCACCCCCCACTGGGGAAAAAAAAAAAAAAACCCAGCCCTCCTCCTAGCCTGAAATATTCTCAGGCACTCTGAAGCTGCATTTTGTGACACCATCCTCCCCACCATCCTCCCCTCGCCCTCTCCTGGCTCCATGCGCAGAGATTCGCACTGCGGCAGCAGCTTAGGTTTGTATGTTTAAAGTATTTGCTGTTTCAGCTCTGTTCTCTGAGCTGTACTCCCATTACAAGGTCTCCTTCCACTTCCCCTCAGCTGCCACCCTGGCCCCTTCTGGCTGCAGAACTATTCTGACTGGGAAAGAAGAGGGGGGGAGGGGTGTCTTGCAACAACAATCGCTTTGGGTTGGTGGCATTACTTTTAAATGCAAAGTGGACTTTGCACAACGCTAACCAGGGAGGCTTCTCACTCAAAAGCCATTTGGCCTCAGTTCAACTACACAGAGCATCCCCGCTAGTGTCAAGGACGGGAGAGACACCTTCCTGCCCCAATCCTTAGCTTTGGGTATGGCCTTTTCTGAAGTCTGCCATGGCCAAGCGGAAGAGTCTTATGGAAGATCTGGGCGGACCTGCTCATGCATCTGCCTCTCCAGTATGGAGTGATCAAGGTCAAAGAACGGGCAGAAATCCACTCACCTCTGCAAAACGGAAGAGTGTTTGGAAAGCGGGGGGGGGGGGGAGAGGAATAACTATTGCCTGTGTTCTTTAGGCCTCTTCCAGAACCCATACAAACTCATTTTAGGTGCTCCTTCTCTGCCAGACAACTCCTGCCCTTTTCCTCACCACTCAGTTTTTAATGCCTGACCTCTCCTTCGCTCGACCACTGTCTTTGGGGCAGGAGTGATGTCACTCCAGGGGCAGGGATAGCACAAGGACATCCACCTAACCTGCAGCGCAGCGCTGGGGCTTAAGCAGGCTTGGAGAAGCCACACTCTCCAACCACTCAGCCACGCCCCCTAATCTCACTGCTGTGCAGGTGGGCCAGGAAGTGGACACTGAACATGCTCAGAGGGCATCATTCCCGCTGGAGTGGTGGTGAATTTTAGCAGAGGAGCAGATTCTGGTAAACTCAGCTCTGCCCTGCAGAGGCCTTACTTCACAACATGCCTCTCAGTAGGCCCAAGTCCATTTGCTTCTACAAAAACAGCAGCTGGCTCTGCCCTCGACCTTAGGAAGCCGCCGCCCCATCCTTGCCTCAATGTCCCCCTCTCTTACACGCACTCACAAAGAGCTGCAGTTATTGCTATAAAGTCTGGCAGGCAATTCAGCCTCTCTTGTGGCACCCGGAGCATGAAGGAGCCAAATAGCAGCTCAGCAGGAAGGCAGCGATAAGCCTTTAATTAAAGCTTCTCGGCCATCAAGTGGTGTTAATTACCATAATCACAGAGCTGGTAGGAAGCAGGCCTAAATGAAAAAGCACAACTGAAGCATCCATATTTCATTCAGCAGCAGGAGGACCAAGTAGCAGCCAACCTCCACCTGCTCCACAACACACACACACACGCAGAGGCAGGGTTAGCTTCCAGACATCTATAAGGCATTCTCAGAAGTGGACAAATGCTTGCAGATCCAAGGGTGTCTCTCTTCATTTCTGAAATAGAGGCACTTTTTGCACCATGAAGTTACAGGCCTGTGTAAAACTAGGCACCTTTAAACAACTCCCCACTTTGCATCCAGACAAGTAGCATGGCCCATAGTTTTGATTAGGCTCCCTGGCAAGGGACAGCTATATCTCTCTGCACTCAAGGTGTCTGGAAACAAGAGTTCTTCAAAGGGCAAGTCACAACTTGGCTTGGGCAACATGGTGGGAGGGTTTGTTTTGCTTTTTTCGAGGAGGGGATTGATTTGTAATGGGGGGAGTGGCGAGGAGGGGCATGTGCAGGAATGATTCAGCATACAGCAGGGTCAATGCTAGGAAACTAGATATAAAGCACAGGGCAGCTCAAGGGGACAAGCTGACACCAATGTCAACTCATCAAACTGCCCTGAAAAAACTATGCATGGCGTGCAGAAAGTGGTCAAAGAAAGGTTTTGCTCCCTCTCATATAATAACACTAGGACTGGATGCAGCTGTCCAATGGAGCTGAACGCTGGAGATTCAGGACAGACAAAAGAAAGTATTTCTTCACAAAACACATAGTTAAATTATGGAATTTGCTCCCACAAGAAGCAGCAAGGGCTTTAAAAGAGGATTAGACAAATTCATGGAGCACAGGGGTACCAAAGGCTACTAGCCAGGATGGCTGTGCTCTGCCTCCGCGGTCTGAGACAGCATGCTTCCAAACACCAGTTGCCGGAAACGGCAGGAGGGGAGAGTGCTCCTGCGCTCAGGTCCTGCTTGTGGGCTTCCCACAATTGGCATCTGGTTGGCCACTGTGAGAAAAGGAGGCTGGAGTAGATGGAGGGCCCCCTTTGGCCTGATCCAGCAGCCTCTTCTTGTGCTCTTAGGTTCAGTGTGAAGAAGTAGCTTCTTCTGTCATAAGTATTTCCTTCTGAGAGGCAACAGACAGACCTTGCCGTAGATTTGGACTATCTGTCAACATTTTATGGACTACCAAGATACGGGCAAGGGCCATTAGGTTCCAAATCCTCTGGGAAATTTCACTAGCCGTCGATCTGAGTTAAAGGAAAGAGGCACAGCCAGCAGCTGATGATGATGAGCCACAAACGTAGAGGGCACACACCTACATTTTTTTCCCTTGGGTTGATGGAGCGAAGGGAGAAAGGAAAAGACCAGGAAGGGAAAGGGGAGGAGAAGAGCGAGAGAGAGGCAGGATTCTCTTCTTTGTCAAACTGAAAAGGAGAAATCAGTGCAAGGGTGTGGAGTGCCACCAACCGCAAAGAGCAGGATTGATAGGCTGTGGCACACGCAGGAGAGAGAGAGAGAGAGGAAGGAAGGAGACAGCTCAGTTGGAGAGGAGCTGGTCAAAACACCGGGTTTGCTGTCATGTTCACAGTGTGCACACATGAAATGGCACACCCAGTATTTACACAGAGCAAAGAACCCACGCACTTGAAAGGCATCCAGAAAGACAAGTTGTCTTGTCCTTGGTAGAACTGTGAGCAGAAGCCTCATTTGTTCTTGTTATGTGCCTCCAAGTCGATCATGACTTATGGCGACCCTCTGAATGAGCGACCTCCAAGAGCATCTGCCGTGAACCACCCTGTTCAGATCTTGTAAGTTCAGGGCTGTGGCTTCCTTGATGGAATCCATCCATCTCTTGTTTGGCCTTCCTCTTTTTCCACTCCCTTCTGTTTTCCTCAGCATTATTGTCTTTTCTAGTGAATCAGGTCTTCTCATTATGCACTCTCCCTCTAGGCTTGCTTTTATGGGCATTTGATTCACACAACCTGCCCCGTTCTTGGAAAGATGCAGGGAAACTGAGGCTTGGGGAGAGAACTCCGGAGGCAGCCATAAGACACCCGGGTATAAGAGAGGGGGCAGATTAAGCACAGGAATGTCGAAAGGTGCCTTACACTGGGTCAGACCATAGCTCAGCATTGTCTACACTGGCTGGCAGCAATGGCTCTCCAGGGAATTTCCAGGCCCTACCTAGAGATGCCACTGGGGATTGAGCCTGGGGCCTTCTGCATGCAAAGCAGATGCTCTAACCACTGGGCCACCAGAGAGGGAAAGGTGGGTGGGCGGAGACAGAAGCTGCAGGGAGTGAAAGCGGAGGATGAGACTGGAGGGAGGGGTCTCACATAGGGCCCGGAGATGCTGTGGGCAGGAACAGAGCAGGTGAACAGAAGGAGACCGTGGAGGCTGAGGGGCTACAAGGCAACACAGCCAAAAGAGACGGGGGGGGCAGCATTGCACGTGCGAGGTGGTGTGAGCCAAAGGTCCGCTTTAGACCAATGACCACTTCTTCACACAGTAAGCCGGTGGGAGCCACGTCTGGCTTGCTCCTTCCCCCTCCCACGCCAGTAGCAAACCAGCACAGTGGCCACCATGAAGTGCATCCTGCCTCAGCTACAGCAGCCCAACACTAAACGACAGGGAGCTGTGGAGCCGACGTAATCGCTACTAATGAACCAGATCCTTAACTTGCAGAACCAGCCAGAGACAGACAGAAAAAGCAGGTGGGAGATTTTTTCCCTTCTGCATTCACAAGGAAGGTAAGGAGAGGCGTGAGGGAGCAGGCAAGTTCCCATGCTGAGCAACTTGAGCAAAGCTTTCTGCAGGAGCATCACAGCGGCTTGGTCTACCCCTCTGGCGTTCTGGCAAAGCAGGAGATATTTGATCAGCTGCCTGGACCTCAAAGAACAGTCATGAGAGACGGGATCAGGAGGGCTTGTGCTTAAACAGGCCAAGGCAGATGGGAAGACTTGACAAACGCAAACACACAAGGTGATGGTCACAAACACCCTTCTCCAAGGCAAATGAGGAAACCTGTAAAAAGAAGCAACGCAAAAAGCAGCCGTGCTGGCCCAGAAGAAAGATTCCAAAATCCATATTCAGTAACCAAATTATCATTATTATTTTTTTGGGAGGGGAGCTGAGACACTTCCCCAACCCAACGTCCACCAGATATTTTGGACTACAACTCCCATCAGCCTCAGCCAACACAGCCATGGAAGACTGTTCCGAGGTATCCAAAAGCTGAACTCTGAATGCTTCCTCCAGGTATAAGGAGCTGCCCCAGCAAGAGAGCAAGACCGTCGGGTGCTGCTGCTACTCCTCTCGGGGAAAGAGTCGTGGAGGGTCCAAGCCAAAGGTCATCGGGTCCATTCCTCTGCCCTAGGGGGCTGCCCAGCCCCCCTCCTTTCCACCCCACCCCCACACAATCCAGACATCAGTGCGTGCCATAAACCAAAGAGGATGCTCTGCAAGAGCTGCTAACAGAGCAAGCAGCAAAAGACAACTCAGACAAGTGAGCCAAGCCGTATGACGTAGGGGGAGGTCCAAAGATCCATAAAGAAATCTGAGGAAGGAGCCATCTCACACAACCTGGCATTAAAAAAATAGGAAGTTGCTTTATACGAAGTCAGATCGTCAGCGTCCATCTAGCTCAGCAGTGCCCACACTGGCTGGCAGTGGCGATCCAGGGCTCCTTAATGTCCCATGGAAAGGGGTCGTGGAGAGAATTCAGGACACACGGGGGAGGGGGAACCTTCGGAACTGCAGCATGCCGCTAATGAAGCAGCGGAAGGGAGATCTTCCTTTCGCTGCGTGTGCAGATGACGAGTAAATGGCTCCAAGTGGCCTCTCCTGGGAACAGGGAGAGGATCGCTTAGGATGAAGTCCATTTCCATAGAATTTGGCAATCATGTATTTTTTTCACCTCTCTCCCAAATGGCAACTGGCATAGCTTTCGAACAGTTTTGACATTTTGTGAGGATATCAGAAGAACATCCAAGCTTTTCAGAACTTGCCATGGACAAAGGAAACATCATTACCTCCACCCAAGACCACAAATACAACACGCACCTTCTATCCAGTGCAAAACCGTAACCCTGTCCACAGCACTAAGGCACAACCCACCCAGCACCGCTGCCTCCCTTACCTTGCTAACAACTGCTGAATATTTGGGAAGTATCTATGATCAGCCTCTTAAAACAGTTTCAGCAGCTTGCAGCCCAACAGGCTCCATGTACACTGGAAACTTTGCCTGCCTGCTCATCCAATGAAGAAGCGTTCTGTGTGACTCAGTCTGCATACGCCTATGTCCACCTAAGTTGACCCAAATAAGCAGTATCATTTTACTCATTTTGTATTCCTAGGAGAATGTAACGGGGTGCCCTTGAACACCCAAGAGACAGAACAACATTGCATTTTCCCTCTTTCCTAATGCACCCCAGACCGGGAATGGTTCTGTGTATCCAGAACATCCTAAAAATAACTCCTGACAAGGGATCTCTCTTTTATGCTCCTGAGTGCCACCTCCCCTCCCTCAGTTGGTCAGCAATGACCTGAAACAAATGTCAGGAGACTCCAAAGTGTTACAGCCCTGTGAATTTAAGAGTTTAAGAAGGGGCGGGGTCAACATTAGAGGCCTTTCCACTCCTGAGATTCCTCCCTTGCCTGAGGGGAGGATCAGGGGTCAGAAACACTCCCTAATGCCAACATGGCTTTCCTCCCTAATTCAGGTGCCTACCTGTACATCCTGCAATCTTCTCACCCTGTTCAGGCCTATTCCCAACCTCATTGAACATCTACAACCTACTTCAGATGAAGCTCCTTGATGTTTTTAATCTCATTAAAAAAAACACAACCAGGCAAAGCACGCAGGGATTGGATGCCCTCACCCCAGTCTTTAAGATGGCTCTGGAAATCACTGGTGCATGGGCCCTATTCCCTTATAAACATCATGAAGCCTGCTTATCAGTCAGTGGGAGAGTGAATGGCTTATTGCAATCACAGGCCAAAGGGCATCAAACCCATCACCCCAAAAGCAAGGCAGGAATGTTTACCTGCCCCATCAAAAGGCCAGCCCACACATACAAGATCTATCTCCATTACTGAAGGTAACTTTCCACTCACCTAACAAAACAGGCTGCACTCCACAAAAGTGTATGCTGCCACAATCAATAGTTATTTCGGGCACCACAAGGCCCTTTTGTGTTTTCACACAACACAGATGTATACTAACAGACGACTTAAGCAACTGAGCCACGCTGCAGGAGGGAAGAAGGAAGGGCTGCTGGGATGCTACCCAGGTTGGGCTTAACTTAACTCTGGGTGGAGCACTCCTCCTTGCTCCGCCTTCCCATCTCAAGTGGGGCTGGGGAGAGGATCTGGCGCCTGCTGATGGGGGCGGGAGGACGCCTGCCTAACCCCACCGGGGCACACCACAGCCGCGAGATAGAATTTGTATGGCTCTCGGCACAGGTGTCAAAAGTTCAACAGTCCCGAAGCTGTTGCTCCGGCCTCGCAGGGCTCCTTTCCTGCTCACAGGGTTGCAAAAGCGGCAGGAGAACAATCGGGGGCAGTTTTAGCCCCCCCCTTTCTCCCTTCCCCCCCCCCGATCGCCCATCATCCGGCGCCTCACAGCTCCAGATAAACAGCACCGGGCCACCGAAAGCAGCCTTATCTACCCTGCCCAGCCCGCCACCCTCGCCCAGGAGAGCCTCCTAGAACAATAAATCTGTTTGTCTATAAGGTGCCACAACACACTCCCTCTGTTGCTGCCGCCGAAGCGCATCGGTCCCGGGTTGGCGAGCAGGAGGAGCGTCTTGGAGAGGTCCGCAGCAGCGCCCTGACCTCCAGAACGGCCTCCCCCCACATGCCAAAACAAGGCGCTGCCTCCTCCCTGCCTGCCCACCCGCTCGGCTGCCTCTCCGCCGCGAGGGGCCCCCGCTCTCACCCCTCCCCACCCCCTACGCGCTCACCTTCCTGCGCGGGGCCCCGGCCAACTGCTCCGCCGGAATGCCAAACTTCGCCTTTTCTCTTCTCCCCGAACTTTCCCTGTTCTTAGGGCTGCGGCGGGCGCTGCATCGTTGTCCCCGGGAAGAAAAGACGGGGGCAATCGTGGGGGTGGGGAAGTTCAAGGGGGCGACCTGCCCCGGCCGCAATGGTGGCGAGGTGGAGCAGCAGCAGCAGCCGCAGCCGGCGCCGCCACAGCAGTTGCCGGCGCCCGCCGGGCAGGGCAAAGGGGAAGCGGGGAGGAGCACGCGGGAGAGGACCGGGGAGGAGGGGGGGAGAGACGGGTTAGGGAATGTCGCGAGACGGGAAAAGTTTCCTGGCCCCTCCTTAGGAGGGGGGAGTTCTTAAAAGGGCAACAACGCTCGGGCCTCGCCGCCGCCTTGCTCCGTGCGCTGCGCCCAAGGCGAGGGCGGTCCGGCGAGGCGGTGTGAGATGCGCGCAAAGGGAGCAGGCTTTCGTCCGGCGCCCGGGAAGGGGCTGCCCCGCCCTCTGCTCTCTGCTCTCGGGGCCGAACAGGAAAGAAGAGAAAGGGGCGGGAGCGGAGCAGGGACCCCGCGCGCATTAGGACGGGCGCGCCGGTCAGCTGAGCCATCCCAAAGAAAGTCGACCGAAGTCAGAAATTAATCCTAATAGCAGCAGCAACAGTAATAGCCGCCCTTCCCCCAGCGATCCCAGCCCGCAATGGCTACTAGCCACGATGGTTGTGTTTTCCTTCACGGCCGGCGGCAGCAGGCCCCTGAGTGCCAGTTGCTGGGAGTCGCCAGTGTGGAGAGCGCTCTGCTGTTGCGCTCGGCGTCCTCTATTGGGGCATCTGGGTGGCCTCTGCGAGGACTGGACATGCAGGACTAGATGGGCCCCCTTTGGCCGGATCCAGCTGCTGCTGCTGCAGGACTCTTCTCTCTCTTAAGGTCTACAACAAAATATAAAACCTTACAAGAGATAACATAAAAATACATACAATCTTAAAGCATTGCAAGACATGTTACACAGACAGCAGGGACCAACAGTCACTAGAACTCGGTATCATAATATACTTGAAAAAATAGCCCACATTGATTTATATCCTGATCCTTCTCCATGTTATCCTCACAACAACCCTGTGAGGTAGGTTATGCTGAGAGAATGGCCACCAAGTGAGCTTTCATGGCTAACCATAGGAATTTCAACCCAGATCCTAGTCAGACATCCTCATTGCTACATTACACTGCCTCTTCCCGCCACCTCCTTAAAATAAAATAACCGCCTTTTTAAAATAACTTTTTAAAATGTTTCAGTCTTAGTTATCATTTTAACTTTGTAGCTGGAGGCTGACCCTGTGTTCCAGGGTAAAACCCAGAAAAAGCATTCAGTGAATCATTCCCATTTATAGAAATGTTCCTTAACTTTGTTAAAACTTTATAGTGATTCATTCCATTTTAAAAAACAACAAAAACTTAATAACAAATTGTAAGCAGCGTATGTATCAAACCTCTTGATGATTGGAACTGCTTTGTCAGTGCAATCGTGTACAAGTTTGACTGCTCAGTCGACCAAATATTTTCTGAGCAGCAGCCACCACAGTCCTATCCTGCCCTACAGAGAAGCATCTCTTTTCCCTCACTGTTGCTTTCTTGAACATCCTGTGGAGGAAGAGTGCTGTGTCACTTGAAAGCTTGCACCCTGCATTTCAAGCATGAAGCTTCTCCAAATCAAGAGGTGTTGATTGCCTCACTTATTTCACACTCTGTGAGGCTAATAATAGCCTGATCTTCAGGGCTGCTATGCACAAGGCACGGAGTGGGTAAGGTCAGGCACACTGGTCCTTGCACCACTGCTGTGCCAATGTGATTCATGGTGTTGCCCTGCTGTAAGAACTATAGACAGTGTGACTGCAGCAATCTGAACCTGGGCAAAGCTACCAGCTCAGAGGGTGTTGTGATTTGGAGACAGGTGATAAGTGTCTTGATGGTGGTGAGTTTCTTAAAAGAGAGGTGATGGGGCTCAAGTTTGTTTGTTTATTAGACTGAGGACACAATCCTACACTGAGGATCTGCCAGCTGAAGAGTCAACAGAAGCCTGACTGTACTGGTGGAATGCCAGATACAGAGCCACATGACAGATACCGCAGCAGAACATTTCAGATGTGCTAGCAGTATGGTTCAAGGCCCAGGAACTCTCTCTCTTGTGCCTCAGACATTACCTTTTCTTTCTTTTTTCTAAAGCAGGCATGCAGAAGATGAGCAGGGGCACATTCTCCAATTCCCTCTGGTGGGCCTTGATCTCCCATCTGCTTCCCAGCCCCCTCCCCACCATATGCAGTGACCAGTGAGCAGATGGAGGTTGCTGCTGCCCACCCTTCTTGCATGTCCTCCTTGGCAAAAGCACCTTTCCCTTCCGGGGGGGCTTGCATTCTTGTCCCAGGAAGGCTCTGTATGATTTTGTAGGCTTTCTCCCCTGGGAGAAATGTGGGTGCTCTGTTGAGTGTTTTCTCCTTGCCTCCCTGTGTGTTGCTCTCACAAAACAGTGCTTCTGAGGGGCATAAGGGGATCCTAACCCCTGCCTGGAGGGATGCCCAGCAGGGTGGGGGTGCTAGCAGTGGCAGGGTCAGTGCTGGCTGTGCCATGGGGCTGATGGAGTGGGGGCATTGCAACATTGTTTTCTGCCTTGTTATGATGGTGATGATGATGAAGAAGATTTCTTACCCCCTCTTCACTATAAGATGACAACAACAAACATATGAAACTATAGACCTGGTTGCAAATGCAATTCAGCTGGCTTTGAGGAGACTGGAATTTAACACAGAAAATGCAGTTACTTGTACCACGGATAAAGCCACCATTAAGAGCTGTTATGTGTATTGTTATTTAATTTTTGCAGATTATATTTTGTATTGTTTTATTGATGCATTTTTATATTGTATTTTATATTTGTGTTTTTTGTAAGCCGCCTTGAGGGCCTTTGGCCAAAAGGCGGGGTATAAATAATAATAATAATAATAATAATAATAATAATTAATAAAGGTCGCAAGGCGGGTTACAACAATGTAAAAATACAATATTAAAACCAATGAAACCATTTTCAGTCAAAAGAACAGGATGGGTCTCGCTCCGTCTGTGGTAGTGTCTGCTGCTGGGAGCATGACTGTCACTGTGAGTTCATTGGCTCCCGCTCTGTGTGTGTGCGCATGTCACATGGGTGCTGTTGTCACCCCCTGGTAGGCCCTGATTGGTGGGATGTAGTGGAGTTGCCAGAGTGCCTCTGGACATAGCTTATAAAAAAATACCTTTAGTCTTTTGTTGTTGTATCTTACTTTTTGATTTTATTAATATTTTAAATTGTGTTTCAGATAAAGAATCAACAACTGAAAGAACCCCACTGAGAAGAGGTACAGTACCATACAGAAACATAAACACTAATGCATCTCTATACTGGGAGGAAAATATATCAGGAACCTAAATTATTATTTATTACAAAATGTATTGTATCTTTTACTTCTGTGCCCCTCTTTCCTGAGTGGGCTGAGCACTCACTGAATACAGTGTGGCCTGAGATTGCTCTTCCAGACTGACATCTCTCTCTCTCTCTCTCTCGGAATTAACTCATTTTCTCTTATTTTGAAGGCAGATTTTCTGCCTAAAATACTAGGGGATTTTTTAATATAAAAGTAAAACACAAATAGGTTTCTGTCCTTTAAAATTCCGGCATCCATAGAATTCTAATTCTCCTCTTCCAAGATAAAAATAAACTAAACAACTACAAAAAAGGTGTGTGTGTGTGTGTGTAATTGTATACAGCTAATGATGCATTTCTGTGCCTGTAAAGATGGTGCATTCATAAGGAGAAGCTGCCTTGATTTTCCTATTATATGATGTTTTAACCTCCTCCCACGCCTATTATAAAAGTTTATGGCAACATGAACTGGATAGATATGGAAAGCGAGGGGCGCTTTTTAACAAAAAGGTTCATTTCCCTAGTTTGGTTGCCTCACAGCTTTTATTCCAGACAGCAGCAGCAAAAGCCCTGCCAAAACGGAGGTGTAAGGGGAGGGGGAGATCCTGCCCTAGCGTTATTATGATACATGGAAAAATACAATCAATCCAGGAAGAGGCTTGCAAAGGGAGAGAGGGCTGCATTCCTGGTGTTAATCTGTCTAGAGCTCCATCTGCTGGAATCCATTTGTACTGCTAAGCTTTGGGAAAGGGGTTTCTACTCAATGCGTTCACCCCACTCTTTTTGAAAGGAACAGGTGTCTATTCCTGAGTCAGTGTCTTCCTTGTCCTCAAGGCCACTTCAGTGGAGGAGTCAACTACTACAGCTACATAGTTTAACCTGATAAAAGGCACATATTTGTCCACGCAGCCCAGGACTGTCTTTTCTGCCTTGTAGTGGCTCTCTAGAGTTTGGGGCGCTATTTCCAGATGGGATTCAATCTCATACTGGTAAATTCACATTGCACAATTAAAGCTGATTTGGAGCTCTTGCAAAACAAATCCGCTTCCCCAAAAGATCAATTTTTTTGCAATCAGGAAAATGCAGTAGCAAGTGTGGGATAATCATCTCTTATCCTGATTTGTTTCTGAGGGAGTGCGCAATAAACCGGTTGTCTGGGACCCAACTGCACTATACATTTCAAGTAGTATCATACCACTTTAAACAGTCTCAGCTTCACCCCAAAGAATCCTGAGAACTATAGGGTGCTGAGAGCTGTTAGGAGACCCCTGTTCCAGCACAGAGCTACAATTTTGAGAGTGGTTTAACAATTAGCAATCCCTCTTCCCAGGACCTCTGAGAATTGTAGCTCTGAGAGGCGAATAGGGATCTCCTAACTACTCTCAGTTCCCTTAAACTACAGTTCCCAGGATTCTCTGATTGTTTAAAGTGATACTGCTTTTAAAAGTATTGTACAGATTGGGCCCTAAAGGACCCACAGCAGAAAAGAGAATTTCCCATTACCTGCAGCAGCACTACCTGAGCTAACAGGAGATGACAGGCATTGAACCAGGACCCTTCTGCCTGCAATGCATGTGATGTGTCACTGAGCCAGGCTCCCTCTCCTAGCTAACTAATGCTGTGCTGCAGCTTTGTCTACAAGCTAACTGACCAGGATAGTCCAATATTGTTCCCTTTCGTGAAGAGTGATCTGGGGAGCAGCAGGGCTTTTTGTGAAGGGACCCCAGGCGCAAATAGTCACTCAGCCCTTGTGCATGGCCTCCCTTTTTCTTGGCTCAGTCCATTTTGCTTTTTTTAATTAAAAAAAAAGAGGAAGTCCAGGACACAGAAGTTGGCACTACTGAGCTCCTTCCAGCTGTGGCCTAACCTGTTCTGCGCAGAACTGTCACATTTATTTTCTGTCACTTGGATATGACTCATCTCTGTGTATGAAGCTCAGAAATTATGGACTCTCCTTCTGTTGAAGGCCTTTTATTCTTTCTGCATCATCCGTGTTGGTTACAATTCCCACACAGAGTGAAAGCCGCTATTGCTTGTGGGGAATGGTTTACCACAAATAGTGCCGATTTCAAATCACAGGTAATGCCTACAGCCCTTGAAGGGAGGGCCGCCTGTATGGCAGGGAAACTTCCTCTGTTTCCTCACAGAGGTGACCACAGCAGGAAACAGATGGACTGAACACAGGAGTTGGCACCCGCTGTATTAGCTGGAAAATGCCATTCTTCATGCGTGGGTGTAGGCTTTGCACTCAGATACTGCTGGTTCTGGGGGATGTAAACATCCATGCCAAGGCCACCTTATCCGGGGTGGCTCAGGATTTCATGGTCTCCATGACAACCATGGGACTGTCCCATGATGCCATTGGCCCAACACATGTGGCAGGGCATACTCTAGACTTGTTTGTTGCAACTGGACATGGAGATGGTGATGATCTTACATCAGTCCCTCTGTCATGGACAGATCACTGCTTGCTGAAGTTTAGACTTACAGCGGCTTTTCCCCTCTGCAACGGTGGGGGACCTATTAAGTTGGTCCGCCCTCAGAGACTAATGCATCCGGATGGTTTCCAAACGGCTTTGGGGAGTTTTCCGGCTGACAGGGCTGGTGCTCCTGTTGAAACCCTGGTTGAACTGTGGAATACAGAAATGACCCTGGTGGTTGACATTATTGCTCCTGTGCAGAGCTCGTACGGCTCCATGGTATACCCCAGAGCTGAGAGCGATGAAACAATATAGGAGACAGCTTGAGTGCAGATGGAGATGAACTCCTGGTGGATGCAATTACACACTGGTAAGTGCCTATGGTAAGCTGTATTTAGGGGCAGTGAGGGCAGCAAAAAAACAATATTTTGCTGCCACTAGCAAATCATCAATCTGCCGCCCAGCGGACTCTTCAGAATTGTCCGGGGGCTATTACACGCTGGCCCCAAGGACATGGTAGAACCATCTGAGGCCCGCTGTAATGAATTTGCTAGGCACTTCCAGGATAAAATCTTTAGCATCCACCAGGACTTAGACTCCAGTGTTATAGCAAGTGAATCAAGCGAGGTATCCAGAGCACAGCCTTGTCCCAATTTCTTGGATGAGTTTCAGCTGGTACAGCTTGAAGACATTGACAAGGTGCTTGGACAGGTTCATGCAACCACTTCTGTGCTGGATCCTTGCCCTTCTTGGCTAATAAAAGCTAGCAGGGATGGAACAGCTGGTTGGGCCAAGGAAGTGATTAATGCCTCTCTGCAAGAGGGGGTGGTCCCTGGCTTCCTGAAAGAGGCAGTAGTGAGACCACTCCTGAAGACACCCTCCCTGGACCCAGAAAATCAGTATCTAACAGGTGCAAAACTGGGAGTATTTTAAGGGTTTTTACAAGGATGCAACAGAGCATTACCTGCCTGAAGATGAAAGGGAAGAAGAGGAGGTTCTGGCCAAAAATAAGAAGGTGTTTGAATATGATTTGGGAAGTTTGCTTTAAGTATGGTGGTAACTGGGTGCATTCGACTCTTATATAATCTGTGTGTACCCTGCCCTGACTTTGCCTGTGATGTAAGTGTTTAATAAACAGATAAGCCTATGTCTAATTTCTCTCACACACATTCTTCAAATTGCACATTAATACATTATCAGATTTCCAATTGCACCAAAAAATTTCCAACTCCACATGCAAACTAAGTGCAAACTAAAAAAAAAGTTTAGTTTGTCCAAATGCAAACTAAAAAAACACCTGGATCCTGTCCAACATCCTGTTTTCTACAATGGACAACCAGAGAAGCATCATGACATAGTGTTTAATCTCTCAAGCCTTAGACCAGGGAGACCCTAGTTCAAATTTCCACCCAGCCATGAAGCATATTGGATGACCTTGGGCCATTCATTCTCTCCCTACTTAATCCACCTCACAGGACTGTTGTGCAGATAAAATGGGGAGAGAATATCACACATGCTACTCTGAGTTCCTAGAAGAAAAGATAGGCTTAAAATATAATAATTAATAAAACAAATAACAATCAGATGCCTCTGAGAAGCCCTCCAGGAGCACCTGACACTCTTGCTGCTACTTTGAAGTGGCTGGTATTCAGGAGAAGACTTCTCTGAACCTAGAGGTCCCATCACAACTAATAGCTCCTGATAGGCCTTGTCCACCATGAAGGTATCTAACACTTTTTAAATGACGTAAGAAGAGGCCCATCTGGTTCAGCACTCTGTTCCCAGAGTGGCGAAGAAAATGTCTCAAAGGGAAGCCCCGAAGCAAGGCCCCCTCTGCTATGGAATCCTTGCCTCTCATGATATGGAAAGGTAGACTGCATCTGGTGTTTGCTTTGGACTGCCTTCAAGTCAATCCCAACTCATGGCGACCCTGTGAATAGGGTTTTAATGGTAGCAGTGTTCAGAGGGGGTTCACCATTGCCTCCCTCTGAGGCTGAGAGGCAGTGACTGGCCCAAGGCCACGCAGTGAGCTTCCTGGCTGGGTGGGGATTCGAACCCTGGTCTCCCAGGTTGTAGTCCAGCACCTTAACCACTGCGCCACACTGGCTCTCATGTAGTTTATAAGAAAGCCTTTCCTATGTAGTTTATAGTTTGTAGTTTATATACCGTAGTATGTGTACTTACCTAAGTAGCAGGCTTTTACCCTGCATTTAGATCACTTATGGAAATGGACTGCCTTCAAGTCGATCCCGACTTATGGCAACCCTATGTATAGTGTTTTCATGGTAAGCTGTATTCAGAGGTGGTTTACCATTGCCTTCCTCTGGGGCTGAGGCAGTGACTGGCCCAAGGTCACCCAGGGAGCTTCATGGCTGTGTGGGGATTCGAACCCTGGTCTCCCAGGTTGTAGTCCAGCACCTTAACCACTGAGCAAACTGGCTCTCTTGCTAGCCATCATGACTATCAGCCATTGACAGACTTACAACTCTCCATCAATTTCTCTTGTTTCATCTCTTTTGCCATACGTATGGAAGCTTGCACCTTTCATTTCAAGCATAAAGTGTCTCCAAGTAAAAAGGTATCGGCCTGTCTCCCTGGTTTCAGGTTCTGTGACAGGCTGAGCGAACCTGCTGCCCTACAGATGTTTTTGACCCAGTGGGGATGATGGGAGTTGTAGTCCAAAACATCTGGAGTGCACTAGGTTTTCAAAGGTTGCTGTGTAGGGCCACTTCCAGCCTGCTCTTAACAGTGCGTATGCGTGCAAGGCAAAGAACCCAAAGTACCTTTTTCTCTCTCTCGGCCTGCTACTATTTCCTCCCTCTTGAATTTTCTAGTACGGGAATTATTCATGTACAGCAGGGATGGAGGAATGTGCAGCCCTCCAGGTTTGTTGGACTCCAGCTCCTATCCACCCCAACAGCAGCCAGCATGGCCAATGGTCAGAACTGATGCAGGCTGTGGTCCAGCAATGGACACAGGTGCCCCATCCTCATCCTTTCCAGGATACATTCTAAAAGATGGCTTAATGCAGATGAGCTGCCTTTAACCCCTTGTAGTCATAATCCTCAGGTGGGAAGCAGAAGCCCTTTGCATGTATGTTTAGAGGAGGAGAACTGAGAAGGGGGATTTCATCAGTGTGGAGGGCAAGAGAATGGCCTTGTGGGGCTGGCTACTAGCCTTTCCCCACATGCAAAGGTCCCCCAGGCTGTACATGTGCTTAAGGCCCAGGTGCCAAACCAGACTCTTCTCCCTCTCTGCGTGGGGAAGTCAAATCACTTCAGCCCTCGGCTGAAACTCGCAATACATCAGAGTCATCTCTTCCTCCGATGCATCTTCTTGACCAACAACCACCTCATAGCCCATTCCTAACTCTTATTTATATATTTAAGATTAACAGCCCCTTACCACAGTTTTATCCCTCAGTCTTTTTCCTAACACCAGGCAAAAACATTTCTTTTCACCCAGGCTTTCGGCCCTTAATTTGGAGGGTATTAGACATATCTGTGGCCTCTTTTTCTTCATCTTTAACTGGGGTGGGTTGTGAAAAGTCACTTTGGGTCACTTTTCATGAAAGAAGCAACTCATAAATGGAATTATGATGTTCAGCCCCCCCCCAACTGTCCCTTTGTTTTACTTTTCCTCTCCATCCAACATTTCCTCCTCCTCAGCTTCATAATCTTCTCCTCACAGCTCCCCTCCATCTTGTCTCCTCAGCTTTCACTACCCCCACAACCCAAAATGTCCCCCATTTAATTATAACACAACTCACACCCTGCCTGCCCAATCTGTTCCTTCAGTCTGCCTGAGGGAACAGATGCAGAATATATTTGGGGCTGACTGGGTGAGGCAAAAAGGGATCTAGCCACTTACCCAGCCTCAAAGATAGCCCCATCTTTTCCTTTGAACAACATAATATTTTTCCTGTCATCCCTGTCTCTACCCATCCCTTTTAATTTCCTTTTCTTTCATCTCTAATTATTTTCCTGCCTCCCCCCCACCCCATAAAAGCCAGCCTGTGACAGGCTTTCCCATTTTCCCACATCCAGCACCTTAATTTTTCCCCTGCCTTTCCCCCTCCCCTCACTCTTTTGTGCAGCCTGAGGTGATCAGGAGAAACTACCATATCTGTGAGGAAAATCTGGCAAAAACAAAATGGAGTACTCTTTGTGCCTTTAGCACGCTCGGGATGGAGGGAAATAAGGACAACTTCATCCTCCACACTCTCAACACAAAATCTGTCCAACAATATTAAATGGGTGTGCGGGGGGAGGGGAAATCGCAAGAGGGGCTTTATTTGGAGAATGGCTGGCTGGTCAGCATCCTCCAAGACATTAGCAGGAAAAGAAATATCACAGGAACTATTATAAAACATTTTTGGGGGATGGGGGACAGATGTGTTCTCATGAAGAAAAGCTTTGTCACCGTTAGGGTGGGGTGAGAGCTATAAAAAGGTTATTTGTCAAGGCAAGGGTAACAGGCAACAAAATGGGGCAGAGGTTTAAAACGTGTTTTTTTAAGGTGGCAATGTCATAGGGACATTTGTTTCATCAGGTGGTATCGTGGATGCGTATTTCCTGGGGTAACATAGTGGGGTTCAGCAGGATGCCATACAATGCCCAATCACCACCACACTGTGCTGTGCCTGTGGAGACACCCCTTCATTCATTGCTATTTAATTGGCAATAATGGGGGATTTTATTAAAATATCACTAAAAGAGAGTGAGGGATATTTTGCATTGGGACTCACAGATCATCTTCGTATTAACAGTTCAGCTTTTATTTATTTATTTGTTGCATTTGTATACCGCCCCATAGCCAAAGCTCTTTGGGCGGTTTACAACAATTAAAAACATTAAGAACAGATATACAAATTTAAAACACACTTTTAAAAAGCAGTCTAACGTGCTTTAAATCCTAAACCCACTGAAAGAGGGCAGCTATGCTAGTGGCATTGTGAAAAACAAAAGAACACAAAACACTACTTCTTCCCACAGCACATAGTTAAATATGGAATTCGCCCCCACAAGAGGCAGTCATGGCCACCAACTTGGATGCCTTTAAAAGAGGATTAGACAAATTCATGGAGGAGGAGGACGGCTACTAGCCATGATGTCTATGTTCTATCTCCAGGATCATTCGCTATACGTCTCTGAATACTACTTGTTGGAAATCACAAATGGGAAGAGGGCTATTGCACTCAGGTCCTGCTTGTGGGCTTCCCTTTGGGGTATCTGGTTGGCCAATGTAAGGAGAGGATGCTGGACCACAAGGGGCTATGGCTTGATCCAGCAACCAGGCTCTTCTTAGGTCTTTATGTTGTACACCCACAAATAGTCCTATATAAGGTGAGAATTGCAGTATATAGGAATGACGTGCCTGTTCTGATGAGTTCAGTGTGCGACCCTCAGTTGGTTGTTATTCATTTCAGGTAACAGAGAGAGCACAAAAAGTGCCGTTGTGAGTCAGCAGTAAAAGAGACCTGTCAAGCTATGGAAGGAGACAGCAGTACTTCCTTCATGCCCTTTGTAAAGTAAGTTTCTTCCATTTGCCTCAGCAACTTGTACATTTTTTTTAATAGAGGGAGAAGAGCTGGCTTTGTAACGTATGATGTGGCATGTTATATGTGCTTCTGCTCTTTGACAAATTCATCTTCACTTTGTGACAGTTTCACATAACGCCACATACACAGCACCAGAGGTTGGTTTGGATAGCTTTCCACCTCCCCTGCTCTCCCCCAGATGATGATGCTATCATCAGCCGTGGTCTCCAAGGGCAAAGCAACCTCCCAAATCATGGCGTGTTGGTTTAGGTGTAAGACAAAGCCACAGTTTGCCCATACAGTAGTTTCCAAACCAGCGTCAAGCTGTGGTCCCAGAACCCAGATCATCAGCCGCTCAGAAACAATGGTTTATCTTCAGATGGTATTGGTTCAGACATCAATGCAAACGATAGCTTGGGATTACACCTGAACCATCTCATCCATGTGTTCCTTATTATTTATTAAATTTATGCCCCAACCTTCCCCCCAAAAGAGCCTAGGGCAAACACATCTGTGGTAAAACAATACAATTACACTAAGAAACATATTTAAAACATTTAAAAACAATTAAATGCAATTAAACAAATTTAAAAACAGATGCAACCAAATCATATGTCCTGATAGGCCCACTGAAACAAATGTTTTCAGCAGGCATCTGAAACAGCATAGTGAAGGTGCCTGCCTAACGTCAATCTGGACTCGGCTCTTCTGCTGCTAGAACAAGGCAACTCCTGCCCTTCCTTTGCACGGAGAGACAGAGTTCCTGGTTCTATATCGGTGCTGGCTTCATTGTAGTGTTAAGGGAGAACTAAGGGGGAAAAAACCTTGCTTCTGTCCTCTGGAAAGCCCCCTAGGATTACATGTATTCAGACATTTGAAAGTAACATCATTCTTCCTGGTGGTGGCTCAGGCTGGGATTGGAATATATTTTTAAGAAATACAAGAGGCAAAAGATGAAAAGAAGCCAAATTCAGTTATATTTGTAGTCAGCTGGGCTGACTCAGTGTTGAATGAATGGGCAAGGCAAGAGCAAGATAATTAAGGAAAGACTGCAAGAGGAAGAAGTTTGCCTTTTTAATATTTATCCAGTGAGGTCATCATACCTGATCCTTAAGGAATCCCACCTGAAAAATTAGGAAATGCTGCATTGCTGGTGCCGGAGGTGATAGTTGATGTTGCTGCTTTACTTGACAGGATATGGAAGTGACAAAACAGCAATATGAAGTGTGAGAACAGTCCCTAAGCAAAAGTTACCAGCAGGTGGCAGAGAGGAACTGAATGGAAAGATGTGAAGATATTATCAATATAATCCTTAATAACCCCTATTTTTTTCCTGGAGGTTAGAAATAACCTCTCATTTTGTATTAAGGTCTTTGTTGAGTTTTAAGATTCTTGAAACATCCGTGATAGGATGGTTCTTTATAGAGCCTTTTCAGTGCATTCATTCAGCACAACCTTGAGATTTACAAGTAATGCTATACCCTCAGACTGTGCAGAAGTCTAGAACTATTTGGCAAAAAAATAAAATAAAAAGAGAGGCCCATTATACAATGCCTAGAAGAACAGTCAAGCAATCCTGAAAGAAGTATGTAGGTATTGTGAACGGAGTGCTAGACATAAGTCTCACAATGGCTAATAGAGGGACAGAAAATTAAATGGTACAGATTTTAGCAGAGGCACTTTTTAAAAAGATGTTTTGTTTTAATATATTTTAAATTATTATTATTATTATTATTTATTACACTTTTATACCGCCCGACTAGCAATAGCTCTCTGGGCAGTGAACACAAGAGTACGATAAAATCACACAATATAATACAATGGAGCATATAAAAACAACATAATCTAAAATCAATTACAACACATTTAAAATTAAGTTAACTTAAATTAAAATGCCTCAGAAAAGAGGAAGGTTTTAACTTGGCGCCGAAAGGATAATAGCGTCGGCGCCAAGCGCACCTCCTCGGGGAGACTGTTCCACAATTCGGGGGCCACCACTGAGAAGGCCCTAGATCTTGTCACCGCCCTCCGGGCCTCCTTATGAGACGGAACCCGGAGGAGGGCCTTCGTAGTAGACCGTAGTGTACGGGCCAGTTCATATTGGGAGAGGCGTTCCGACAGATATCGTGGTCCCGCGCCGTATAAGGCTTTATAGGTCAATACCAACACTTTGAATCTGGCCCGGAAGCATATTGGGAGCCAGTGCAGGCGAGCCAGAACAGGTGTTATATGCTCGGACCGCTTGGTCCTTGTTAGCAATCTGGCCGCCGCATTTTGCACTAGCTGTAGCTTCCGAATTGTCTTCAAAGGTAGCCCTACGTAGAGCGCGTTGCAGTAGTCCAAATGCAAGGTTACCAGAGCCTGTTTTTATGATGTTTTAAAAATTGTAGTGCTTTTGTTTGCCACCTTGGGCTCCTGCTGGGAGGAAGGGTGGGATATAAATCAAATAATAAATAAATAAACTCAAGAAGTGAGGCATAGAATACCAAGGGTTTTTTTGGAGGGGAATCTTTACTTATTGTTACATTCCTATTCCACCCTGGATCCAGTGCTCATGGAGGGGACTTATTATTACTATTGTTGTTGTTGCTGCTATTTATTAAGTAATTAAGTAGCTAATCAGTTAATTAATTAAATTTATATCCTACCCTAACTCCCAGTAGGAGGCCAGGGAGGCAAACAAAAACACTAAAAACACCATAAAACATAATAAAAACAAAGATTAAAATATATTAAAACAAATCATCTTTTAAAAAAGCTTTAGAAACATCTTAAAAAGCAATTCCAACACAGACACAGACTGGGATAAAGTCTCTACTTAAAAGGCTTGTTGAAAGAGGAAGGTCTTCAGTGGGCACCGAAAAGATAAGAGATGGCACCTGTTTAATATTTAAGGGGAGGGAATTCCAAAGGGTAGGTGCCACTACACTAAAGGTCCGCTTCCTATGTTGTGCAGAATGGATCTCATGATAAGATAGTATCTGCAGGAGGCCCTCATCTGTAGAGCATAGTGATCAACTGGGGATATAAGGGGTAAGACGGTCTTTCAGGTATCCTGGTCCCAAGCCATATAGACCTTTGTATAGCAAAACCAGAACCTTTAACTTGGCCCAGTAGCTAATGGGCAGCCAGTGCAATTCTTTCAGCAGTGGGAATGCATGTTGGCAATACCCTGCCACGGTGAGCAGTCTTGCTGCTGCATTTTGCACCAGCTGCAGCTTCTGGACCAACCTCAAGGGCAGCCCCACATAGAGCTCATTACAATAATCCAGCCTGGAGGTTCCCAGTGCATGGACAACAGTGGTCAGGGTATCCCAGTCCAGAAATGGCCACAGCTGTCTCACAAGCCAAACCTAGTAAAAGGCACTCCATCCTAGCCACTGAAATCACCTGGGCCTATAGCAACAAAGATGGATCCAGAGCACCCCCAGGCTGCAAACCTGCTCTTTCAGAAGGAGTACAACCCCATCCAAAGCAGGCAACTGACCAATTATCTGAACTGGGAACCACCTACCCACAGCTCCTCCATCTTGCTAGGATTCAGACAGTTTATCGGCCCTTGTCCAGCCCACCACCAAGTCCATGCACAGGTCCAGGGCTTGCACGGACTCTCCCAATTCAAATGTTACCAAGAAAGAGAGATGGGTATAATCAGCATACTGCTGACACCTCACCCCAAATCTCCTGATGACCGCTTCCAAGGGCTTCTTATAGATGTTAAACAGCATTGGGGACAATATGATACCCTGCAGCATCTGACAGCACAACTGCCAGGGGTCTGAAAGGCAATCACACAAGGCTATTATGTGAAAATGACATTGGAGATAGGATCGGAACCACTCTAAAACAGTGCCTCCAATACCCATCTCACCAAGTTGGCCCAGAAGGATACCATGGTCAATGGTATCAAAAGCCACTGAGAGATCAAGTAAGAATAACAGGGTTGCACTTCCCCAGTCATTCTTCCGATAAAGGTCATCCATCAGGGCGACCAAGGCCGATTCAGTCCCATAACCAGGCCTGAACCCAGACTGGGATGGGTCAAGATAATCTGTTCCATCCAAGAGTACTTGCAACTGCTACACCACAACCCTCTCAATCACCTTCCCTAACAAGGGGGTATTTGCAATCAGGCTGTAGTTGTCACAAAGCAATGGATCCAGGATGGGCTTTTTCAGGAGTGGTCGGATCACTGCTTCTTTCAGAGCAGCTGGAACCACTCACTGCCCCCTCCAACCTTAATTTTCCCTCACAAAGACCCACACCCGCCATCTTAGCTTAAGACCAACCCAAGGGGTGGCACTGCCTATCAGCTTCTGCTCCTTAATCTTAGTATTGCCCTTGTAGAACTCAGCAGAGGGAGATGGGGACAAAATTAGAATTAGTGGGCACTGCCTGCCATTGGTTCTGGCTTTGCCTGTCATTTCAACTGTTGGCCTCCCTGCCTTCTGCCCTTCGAGTCCCAATGGACACCATCTACCACTGGTATTACTGCTTCAGAGTGTTGCTGTCGCAATTATTGTCTAGGAGAACTTTTCCATACCAAACGCCTACCATATCTCTGTGACCCTGAAACAGTTTCATCATGATTAGTTTCAGTGTCTGTGGGTAAATGGTTTAAATATCATGTTCTATTTCGTTATCAGCATCCTGTATTATAAAAAAGGAGGGGGAGATTAAGTAGCAATTAAATCGGCAACATCTATATAAACCACAGAAATAAAATATTAATTTGTTAACTTGAAAGATTGCTGGAAGCAAATAGGAAATTGAAACACTGCCCATCCTCCAAGCAATAAATATATTTCAAAGTCTTCCTTGGAGATCTTTCTAGGACCTGTTTGGTTGGTACATTCTTTGCACTTCCTTTCCTAGATTTATTGCATTTAACAACCCAGTGCTGCACACGGCTACAAGGATGCTTGGAAAATAATTACACAAAGGCTAGAAGGATGCTTGGGAAAAATTGTTTATGATCTGTGTATACTTGCTTATCATCCTGCATTGGTTGTACCTGAAAGGTGAACTGATCATAAAAGACTGAGCGAATCTATTTTCCAAAATGAACTTTGAATTCTCCCGTATGAGCTGCTAATAAAACTGCCCTTTTAATTGCTTTGCACTGTGGGTATCAAGCAGGAAAAAGCAACATTTGCCAGAATGTTTAGAATATCCAGACATTATCAAAATATCAGAAAGAACTTTGTAGCTGGAAAGTACATTCCTGTCTACTTGTGAAGAGAGGCATTTTTGGTAACATGGGGGCGGAGATGGACTGAATGTTTTAAAGTGGACATTTTAAAGTAACTAAAGATACAATGTTACTATCTCTTATTAGTATTAAACAATAAGAAAGTAACAATAATCCCCCTTTATCCATGTTATTGGCATGTTTTTTTCAAAATGTGCTCCATGACCAAGAAGTCCAAATGCCAAGTCAACTTCACCCACTTTGGAAAGTAGCAACAAACTCTTGCTGGAGGGTCAAAAGGACAGGACAGACCCTTGTGAGGCTTGCATAGAACAAAAAGGACATTTTTTCCTTAATAATGTTATTTGTTATTTAGTTTAATGTTTGTAAATTGTATTGCTTTTATTGATGTATTTTTATACTTGTGTTTATTTTTCTTTGTAAGACACCTTGAGGGCCTTTGGCCAAAAGGCGGGGTATAAATAAATTTAATAACAATAATAAAATGGAGGCAGGGCCTGGCCACCTTCACATTTCTGGCCACTGTGATACCACCACAGCCCCTCTCCACTCCTTCCTTTTACAGTAATTATGTGCCCTTGGCTGTGGTGATAGTCTGAGCACTCCCCAGGCCAAAAGGTCCAGTTATTATCCTTATTGGCTCATGTATGCATCTTGGTGGAGAGAGGGAGGGAGCTGATTTGTTGCAGGGCAATCTGGTTTCATTGTTCTTTTGAGTTGTTCCTCTCCTGGAAATCAATAGTGCTCTCCAGGCTATAATTGTTAGTCTGTAGGTGAGCAGTGGTTTAGAGCCACTTTCTCCAATGTGGTGCCCTCCAGATGTTTCGGACCAGATGTTTCAGATGCTCCAGCCAGCATGGCCAATGGTCAGGGATGATGGGAGTTGTAGGGTTGAGACACACTCACTGTCCTGCTGTTTCCAGTGCGTCCCCACCTCTCTCTTCTGAAAACGGGGGCACACAACACTAGTCAAACCCCATCCCTTTTTGCTGTAAGAGGTGGTGGGATCAACTTGAGTGTGATTTTTAAATTTAGCTTCAAAGAGATTTCACAGCTGATTGGCGGATCAACCCGTTCCCCCTCCAGGCGTGGCCAATGGAAACGCTTTGCTCTGGCGACTAGTGTGTTCACAGCCTGGGACCTTAGCCCCTGAGGGCACCCACCAGGGTGTGATTAGTCTGTTGCACCAAAAAGAACAAAGAGGCTTGTTGCACTTCAGAGATTGAATTGAATTGAATTGAAACTTTATTTTTACTCCGCCCTTTTTCCAAACTGGAACTCAGGGCGGCTTACAAATAAAACTACATGTAGTTAAAAACATAGAAAAACATACAATTAAAATACAATTAAACTATGCACAACTTTAAAACCGTAAAAGGCACTTAAAAATCTAAAAACAATTTAAAATAATACAGATAACAATATAAAACAATAAAACAAGCCTTGTAAAGCCCAATCCTAAACACCTTCTCTTATACGTTGTGGTATAAGCTTTAAGGCATAGTCTTTCATAAGCTAGAGTCCACTCTATCAGATGAAATGGGAACAAAGTGTGACCTGGGCTGTGTACACATTACTAGCTTAAAACGCAGCAAGTTTGTTTTCCCTCTTGAGTTTCAAATCACATGTTCTTCTACACATCAGCACACTTGGATGTGTTTCCAAGTCACCCGCTTTCTGTCCACACCAGCTGGTGGAGAGGGGACATGGATGTATTTGGATGGCTTCCATTTTAAAATCAGACCAAAGCCAGTTTTGGGGGTGAGGGAAAAGTATCAAAACACAGTATTACTCCAGAAAGACAAGACAGAAGTGGATTGATTTGTGGCTAACGTTGTGTGCACACAGCTTCACAAGCCAGCAGTGGGATTGCACTAGATGCAGAATAAATGGGAGTGTATGTGCACAGCCTAATTTAAGAACTGATTTATTGGGTGAGGTGGAGCTGCTATGCAAGCTTCCTGGCAGGTGGGTTGCTTATTGGGAGGGGGAGGATTGAGGTGGTGGGGATGTCAGTGTGGTAGTGCAAGCACACCAGAGGAACCAGTCCCACACTCCTGGGTGCATTTACACTATGCTGACCTCCTTGCCATTTTGTTTCTTCCAGTAAGAAACCCACTTGCCGGTAAGCGAGTGCAATAGGCTCTCTGCCCCATCCAGCAAGCTGCTGTTGACTAACTTAATCTGGATCTATCCCAATGTCTATAGGCCTCTAGCCCAGCAGCTGCCAACCAGCCCTCCCATTTAGACCCTGTGGGGTGGTGAAGAAGCTTGATATCACTTGCATGCCTTAATATTGTATTAATTTGACACCCAGCCACCCAGACTCTTTGTTGACATCACTTGGAATAAAATAACTGCTTTCTAAACCAGTCTTCCCCAAACCAGTCTGGGGGCCCCCAGATGCTTTAGGCTGTAAACACACTAGTCGCCAGATCAAACCATTTCCATTAGCCACACCTGGAGGGGGAACGGGTTGACCTGCTGATCAGTTGTGAAATCTTTTTGAAGCTGGATTTTTAAAAAATGCATTCAAGATGCTCCCACCAGGTTTTATAGTAAAAAAGGGTGGAGTTTGACTAGCGTCCCGTTTTCAGAAGAGGGAGGTGGAGACACGCTGGAATGGGCAGAACCCTCAGTCTAGCTCCAAAATGAGATCCAGAGGCAAGGTCAGGCAACAGTCCCAGGCCAATATCACAGGGAGTTTAGGCAAGGCTGGGGAACAAGGACCCAGAGATCTGCGCTGTTTCAAGAAGCTGGAATGCTCAAGAGGGAGACCTGATATACTCCAGCCTTCTAGGTCACACATTAACCACAGCTGCTGGTAGTGAAGGCATTTCAGGGATTGATTACTCACAAAGAGTCCCCTTACTCATGAGCCATGCATCTACTCTGGGTCCCTACAATCTTTCTGTGCCATCACTGTTTGGCCCAAACCTGGACCTTTTGGTGCCGGGGTTCTCAAGAACTAGGGGGGATGGCTTCAACTCCTCCTCTGACACCTCCAAAGATTCTTCATGAGGTCTCCCACCAGAGTGCCCTTCAAGGGGATCCTCAGCACTGCTTCCAGGGGACTCTGCCTGCTTCTCATGGTCCTCAACCTGCAGGGTATCTGGTTCATTCTCTGAGGGGTCTGTGTCAGGGCTACATGTGATGCTAACAGAGCTCCACCTCTGGGAATTAGTTTTCATTGAAATCATGTTAGTCATGACTCAGTGGAATGCAACTAATGGGTTAGTTTGGATCCATTAGTTTGACAGTTATTGAAGGAACTCCCCCCACCAACAAAAATGTCAAAGTCTGAGCAATGTGGCATGCTTTGAAATATCACTAAAGCATGTGTACTGGGCCCTGCTTGTATGTAATATATATTTGCTTTGTCTTCTTTTCAAGACAGTCCAAGATGGTCAGCAGATATCAACAACAATCAGAATCAGAGGCTCATAGCTCTGACTATTCCAGCAGCAACTTTTGGGATAGGCTTAGCCAACAACCAAGGTAACTCTGCAGTTTCACACCATATTGTGCACAACAGTTCAAAGTACAGATCCAGTCCTTCTGGGAGAACTTTTTCTGATCTCTCCACTTCTGCCGCCCCTTTTCACATTATAAAAGAAGCATGTTGTATATGTCAGCATATCATTGTCCTCTAGACTATCCCAGAAACATCCAGACTACTTTCAGTTGTCAAGGAGCAAAGGAATGCAGAAAGTCATGGAAATACATTTTCAAATTCTGAATAATTTGTCAGGGCAGCCATTGAACTACAAGGTTGATCCTGCAGTAGGCTGAAAATCCAGAGCCAGGATTTAATAGAATCATAGAGCTGAAGGGGTTTTGAAGGGCCATCTAGTTAAACCCTCTTCTCTTTAGTGGAATTTGAATTTTGCGCATCTCAAGTTTTAGTGTTAATATTATTTTATTTATGACTTGCTTCCCATGAGGCATCCCAAAGTTATTTACAATAACTGCAGTAAAGCACTGTCCTGTGCTTGTTAACTGCCCGTGGACTGCTGAATGCATACCCCCCATTCCAAGTTATGAATTTAATATCTAAAAGGCATTTTGAAGTAAAAGTCAATGGCATTTAGCTGCACATTTATCTTTCAGCCCCCACTGGATGGAAGAATATCACGAGGCACCATCCCTGCTGGTATGTATTCATGGGTGACATGAGGCTTACTTTGAAATAATTTGCTTTTCTCCTGCGGAACTAATGCCCTGTGTAAAAATAGGAAAATGCAAATAGAATTTGTCCTGATTAGTCATCTCAGCTGTGAGTGTTTGTGTATGTATTTCTTTGCAATTCTCATTTGCTCCATGGAACCTGAAACCTTTTTAGGGGGAGGGTATGCACTGCAGAAAAAATGGAAGGTAATTATTTTATGTGGAGAATTCCAGACACACTAGGCTTCAGTCCAAACAATCCTATACATGTCTGATGCTGGGGGTGGGGTGGGGTGGGGGGAGAAGACACATGGCTGCTACACCAGTGGAACAGTGGCTACATCTTATACCCATATTCAGCCCAGGAGGGAAGGGGAGAACACAGAGAATTGGAGAGCACCGTAAAAAAGCATGTTCCCAAGCATTGTGGGCCTTCCACCAAATCCTAAGGCCCATATGGTGTGTAACCTAAGTATCAGTTTTTATCTGTTAATTAGATTTAATTTGCTTAAAGGTTTGCTGAAGGCAGGGGTGGGTACCTGATGTGGAAAAGCCAAAGGGCAACCTCCTCACATGGACTAATAATATACGGCACACACAATACCCCAGGGAAGTTCTCCTACACGAGCCCCATTAACAAGACTGAGAGATGCACAAGGGTGCTGTAGGGCCACCAACCTCTGGTGACATTGTCCAGATTTCCTGACCTACACAGTCAAGCATTTGGTGATAACTGAGGGGAAAGGAGGCCATAGCTCAGTGGTGGAGCACACAGTTGGCATGCAGAAGGTCTCAGGTTCATTCTCTTCCAATAAAAAAAAGAGAGAGAGGCCACTCTGTGCCCAAGACCCTGGACAGATGCTGCTAATCAGAGTGGAAAATGATGGACTGTGTATAAGGTACTTTCCTATGTTCCTCCTAATAATCTATTTTCCTTCTAATTTCTTCCTAATAATCTCTTTTCCTTATAATTTTATTTAGAAAGAAGGCTTGGGGCACACCATGCATTTAAAACACATCCAGCACACATTTGAAGTACATGATTTCCCCCAAAGAATTTTGGGAACTGTGGTTTCCTTCTCGCAGAGCTACAACTTCCCAGCAACGAACTGCAATTCCCATAATTCTTTTGGGGATGTCAGGTGCCTTAAGTGTGTGCTGGATGTTCTTTAAATGTACGTGATGGCTCTGTCCTTAGATGCTTTGCCCTCCCCATCCCAAAAGCCACTGGCAGCAAGTACCTCTTGCTTCCAGTACCCAAAAAGCCCGGGTTCTCATAAGCCAGTTTCTGACAACGATGCCACTTTCCCCACCTTAGACGGTACCCGATTCTCTTCTTACCACCTGCTCGTTTCAATACGGCTGGTAAAGGATGCTGCTTCATCCCCACAAATCCTCCAAAACCTGCTTACTCTTATATTCATCTCACAAACAACATTCCTGGCTGCCCCCCACGGATATAAGAGTATCACAAAAAATTATATGTATGGCAGTTTCTCATGTTTTGGGTATGTGAGAGCAGAACTGCCATCTCTCAGACTTTTTCTTTTACAGATTGATTGCTTTGCCATTCTGAATCAAATTATGGCAGCTCAGGTTTTGTATTGCTTTCCCTCCAAACCTCAGGGAATGGGTGGGACATTCCTGGCAGCCTTCTGCGCTGCAATTTCCTTCCGAGGAAGGGAGCCATCATCACTGATTATGAGGACAAAGCCACAGAACAAAGCACATTTTCAGTTCCAGGCTTCCTTCGCCTCATTTTCTGCCCTTCACTAGCTGTGGCTAAGTATATCATGGACCATAAGATAATTGTCTTCTGAAACAGAATAGGTTTATTGGATTGTTACTCTCCACCCCACCCCCCAAATAGATTTTCTCTTGGGAAGAAGCAGGTGAATCTTACATTTAAAATAAATACATATGTACCTAAATACTTATTGCAATATATTGATTGGAAAAGATGGTAGAAGCTTGGGTTTTTTTCCTCCTCACTTATGCCCGTTTGGATTAATTATCTTCTGATATGCATGGCATGTATCTTAAAGTGTTATCATTTCTCCACACTTAGCTCACTGATAGTTGCTAATTAGGGATGCTCTTGGCTAAGTGAAGCTGAGCTCATTAGGTCGAAGACTGGCAGGTTAGTTGGTGCAAGGAGAACCTCTCCCCCCCCCATCTCCCAGAAACTTGCCTCCCAAGGGGCACTGGGGTCTCATATCAGGGAACAAGACCCTGGCAACAAAGATACAGGCAGCACCTGTGCCCTACAAATGACACGTGTTATGTGCTCACAATATACACCCTGGTTGCACAGGCCCCTGAACATAATAAGAGTTCTGTTGGAGCAGACCAAACATCCATATACACTTATGGGGCCTGAACTGGTGGTGACTGACTGGGAACGAGATCTTGGGCTCATGGATAGCTCAATGAAGATGCCGACCCCGTGTGTGGCAGCTGTGTGAAAGGCAAATTTCATGCTGGGGATCATTAGGAAAGGTACCGAAAATAAAACTGCAAATATTTTATTTATTTATTTATTTATTATTTGATTTATATATCCCGCCCTTCCTCCCAGCAGGAGCCCAGGGCGGCAAACAGAAACGCTAAAAACACTTTAAAACATCATAAAAAGACCTTAAAATACATTAAAACAAAATAACATTAAAACATTTTTAAAAAGCTTTAAAAACATCTTTTGATATATAAAAAAGATTAAAACATATTATTAAAGAAAACATATTAAAAGCAATTCTAACACAGATGCAGACTATCATAATGCCATTATATAAATATTTGGTGCAGCCACGCTTGAACAGTTCTGTGTACGGTTCTGGTTGCCTCACATAGAAAAGGATACTGTAGAGCTGGAAAGGGTTCAGAAAAGGGTGACCAAGATGATCAAGGGGATGGAGCAACTCCCCTATGAAGATAGGGTGCAGCATTTGGGGCTTTTTAGTTTAGAGAAAAGGCGAGTAAGGGGTGACATGATAGAAGTGTGCAAAATTATGCATGGCATGGAGGAAAGGGATAGAGAAAATTGCCCTCTCTCACAACACAAGAACTCATGGACATCCAATGAAGGTGAATGTTGGAAGATTCAGGACAGACAAAAGGAAGTCCTTCTTCACACAGACAGCACATAGTTAAACTGTGGAATTCGCTCCCTCAAGAGGCAGTCATGGCCACCAACTTGGATGGCTTTAAAAGAAGATTAGACAAATTCATGGGTGTGGTGGTTAAGGTGTTGGACTATGACCTGGGAGACCAGGGTTCGAATCCCCACCTAGCCATGAAGCTCCCTGGGTGACCTTGGGCCAGTCACTGCCTCTCAGCCTCAGAGGGAGGCAATGGTAAACCCCCTCTGAATACCGCTTACCATGAAAACCCTATTTGTAGGGTTGCCATAAGTCGGGATCGACTTGAAGGCAGTCCATCATCATCATCATGGAGGAAAAGGCTATCAGCGGCTGCTAGCCATGATGGCTGTGCTCTGTCTCCATAGGAAGAGACATTTTGCTTCCAAATACTAGTTGCTGGAAACACCAGGAGGGGAGAGTTTTCTTTGTACTCTGCTTGTGGGCTTCCTATGGGCAACTGGTTGGCCACTGTGAGAACAGGATGCTGACAAGATGGGCCATTGACCTGACCCAGCAAGCCCTTCTTAGGTTCATATGCTATGATCTAATCTAGCATACTGTTTTCACAGGGGCCAACCAGATGCCTCTTCTGAGAAGCCCACAAGCAGGACCTGAGTGCAACAGCAACTATTGACCTCCTGTAGTTTCCACCAGCTAGTATTTCAAGGCAATCTGCCTCTGACCGTGGAGGTGGAAGATAGCCATTGTGGCTAGTAGCCATCAGTAGCCTTATCTTCCATTAATTTGTCTAATCTTATTTCAAAACCATCCACGTTGGTGGTAGCCATCACTGACTCTTGTTGGAGCGAATTCCATAGCTTAACCATTCACTGCGTGAAGAAGGACTTCCTTTGTCTGTCCTGAATCTTTCGACATTCAGCTTCATTGAATGTCCTCGAGTTCTAGTGTTATGAGAGAAGGAGAAAAACTTTTCTCTATCCACTTTTTCCATGCCATGCACCCTTTATGGCTTGCCTGGACGCAAGGGGAAGAGGACCAGGAGACCAAGCTTCTTTACAATAGATTTTTTATTAGGAGCAGTTTACATCACACCAGCTCTAATATCCTAGAATGAGTCAAGACCAAGAGCAGGCTTGCAGAAGCCCAAGTCAGTCAGACACTGGGCATGGGTAATTTTAGAGGGGATGCAGTTGGCTTTTCCCACACCACCCCTCCGGCTTTGGTCCTAGGGCCTGAAGCTATCCGTTAAAGTGAACCCTAGGATGACCTTACAGGGTCCAGGAAAGTGCATCTCAAATAGGGGTGCAGGCTAAGCAGGCTCCCCCGTGTGGGGCTCAGGTTGGCTCCACACCCTTTTCACTCAGTCCAGCTACTGCTCCCAGGGGTGGAGGAACACTGATCTCTAGGGTTACTCACAGAGAGATCAAAGGTGCTTCCTCCAGTTGCCCCATCTGGGTTTGACTGTGCGGGAGTTGCCTCAGGCTTTGCATACCCAAAGACTGAACAACAACATGCTGCCACCCATCTGTTGCCTGAGGCCTGCAGATTCCTGGAAGAGACTCTAGGAAAAGTCCTCACCAGGAGGTTTCTCTGTGGGCACTGGCTTTGCCAGGCCAGTTTCACCTCCATCCAGCAGTCCTTCCCATTCTCCTTGTGGGCTGTTTAAGCTCATTTCCTCCTTCCTCCCTTTGGCAAGGCTCATCAGTGCCTCCTGGTGTGTGTGAGAGCCCGCTCTTCCTGTTGCTGGGCTGTATGCATGGTTCATTGCTGATGTCCCAGAAAGAAGAGTCTCCCAAAGGCCCAGTTGGTGTACAACTGCAGGAGCTGATCAAGAGGGGCTGATCAAAGCCTCTTTAAAGGCACAGGAGGCAGCGGGGGCGGGTGGTGGTGGAACGCAAGCAACTGCAAAGAAGGGGGCGAACTCCAGCAATCCCCCATAGAGTGCAGTGGCATTCTCCCACTCCTGTTGCCCAGCAACTAGTATTTCAAGGCATACTTCCTCTGATGCTGGAGGTAGTACACAACCATCATGACTGGTAGTCTTGCTTGTCTTATTCATAGAATCACAGAATAGTAGAGTTGGAAGGGGCCTATAAGGCCATCGAGTCCAACCCCCTGCTCAATGCAGGAATCCAAATTAAAGCATATCCAACAGGTGGCTGTCTAGCTGCCTCTTGAATGCCTCCAGTATTGGAGAGCCCACCACCTCCCTAGGTAATTGAGTCCATTGTCGTACCACTCTAACAGTTAGGAGGTTTTTCTTGATGTTCAGCCGAAATCTGGCTTTCTGTAACTTGAGCCCATTATTCTGTGTGTTCTGCACTCTGGGACGATCGAGAAGAGATCCTGTTCCTGCTCTGGTACCTTTCAAGTGCACACTTTGCTATCATATCTCCCCTCAGTCTTCTCTTCTCCAGGCTAAACATGCCCAGTTCTTTCAGTCTCTCCTCATAGGGCTTTGTTCCTAGTCCCCTGAACATCCTCATTACCCTCCTCTGAACCCGTTTAAGTTTGTCTGCATCCTTCTTAAAGTGTCCAGAACTGGCCACAGTAAAGATGAGGCCTAACCAGTGCCAAATAGAGGGGAGCCAACATTTCACACAATTTGGAAACTATACTTCTGTTAATTCAGTCTAAAATACCATCTGCCTTTTTTGCAGCCACATCACACTGTTGGCTCATATTCAGCTTGTGATCAACAACAATCCCACGATCCTTCTCACATGTAGTATTGCTGAGCCAAGTATCCCCCATCTTATAATTCTGCATTTGGTTTCTTTCTCCTAGATGTAGAACTTTGCACTTATCCCTGTTAAATTTCATTCTGTTGTTTTCAGCCCAGTGCTCCAGCCTATCAATATTACTTTTAATTTTGTTTCTGTCTTCCAAGATATTAGCTATCCCTCCCAATCTTGTATCATCTGCACATATGATAAACGTTCCCTGCACCTCCTCATCCAAGTCATTATTCAAAATGTTGAAGAGCGCTGGACCCAGGACCAAGCCCTGCAGTACCCCTCTCATTCCCTCCTTCCAGTTTGAGGAGGAACCACTGATAAGCACTCTTTGAGTATGATTCTGTAGCCACCTGTGGATCCACCTGATGGTTGTTCAATCTAGCCCTCATTTAGCTATCTTGCTAATCAGAATATCATGGGGCACTTTGTCAAAAGCTTTGCTGAAGTCGAGATATTATGTCCATAGCATTCCCACAGTCTACAAGGGAGGTCACCCGATCAAAAAATGATATAAGATTAGTCTGGCAGGATTTGTTCTTGATAAATTTATGTTGGCTTCTAGTAATCACTGCTTAATGGAGTATGCTCCATTAATTTGTGTAATCCCCTCTTAAGCAGTCCAAGTTGACAGCCATTAGTATATCTTGTGGCAGCATGTTCCATAGCTTTAACTATGTGCTATAAGAATAAGTCCTTCATTTCCTCTGTCCTGAATCTCCCAACACTGAGTTTCATTGGATGACCATGTGGGGTTCTAGTGAGAGAAAAGGAGAAAAACACTCTATCCATGCCAGGCATAATTTTATACATGTCTCCCTCTTTACTTGCCCTTTTTCCAAACTAAAAAATCCCTGAATGTTGTAACCTTTCATTCTAGGGAAGTTGGTTCAACCCCTTAATAATTTTATTTGCTCTTTTCGCTACCTTTTCCAGCTATATGTACAACATCCTTTCTTAGGTGAGATTATCATTACTGAACACAGTATTCCAAGTGCAATCACATTAAAGACTGTATAATGGCATGATAACTGGCAGTCTTCAGTTCCTTTGCTAATTATCCCTAACACAGAATTCACAACTTTTGACAGCTGCCACACACTGGCTCAGCATCTTAATCAGGCTATCCACCATGACCTGAAGACTGTAGTCAGTCACCACCAGTTCAGATTTTGCTTGCCCAATGTGCATCACTTCACATTTGTTTACATTTAATCCCATTTATCTTGTAATGCCCATTCACCCACTTTGGAGGGATTATTTAGAGCTCCTCACAGTCCCCTTTTGTTTTAAGCACATTGAACAATTTGGTATCATCAACAAACTTGGCTACCTCACTGCTCACTCCAAACTCTGGACCATTTATGAAGATGTTTAAAAACGCAGGTCCCAATATCAGTCCTTCGGGGACCCCACTTCTTACATCCCTCCATTGAAATAACTGTCCATTTATTCTTACTTTTCTGCTTTCTGTTCTTTTACCAGCTACTGATGCATAAGACAATCCTCCATTGAGCAGGGGGTTGGACTTGATGGCCTTATAGGCCCCTTCCAACTCTGCTATTCTATGATGATTTGCTTTTATCCCGTGACTGCTAAGCTTACTCAGTAGGAGTCTTTCATGAGGGGCAGGGGTGAAGGAAGCTGAAGTAAATTAGAGGCTGGGGCAAAGCATCACATATGCTCTAGGAGGATGCAGGAGAGAACGCCTCTTTTAAGATATTGTGAGCACAGGAAGAACTTCAGAAATGGGATGAATGTGAGATTAGTGAAATCAAGGGGGATGAAGAGAGAGACTCAGTTTCACATATTCAACTATGCCTTTGGCAGAAGTCCTTTAGTATATATTTTGAGTAGAAGGCCTTTAGAGTTGGGCTGCCACTTGATTAAAGAAATGTTAGTTGATTAATTAGCCGCGTATTTGTTGACTGATCATTAATCAAATTACTTAAATTGCACACATGTGCATATGAGAAAAATTATTTATTCCAACAGAAGTAAAGCAAACTTTATTTTTAGATAATTCATGCCATATGTCACTTACAGCAGGTATCTCTTTGACTAGGAGTGCCCTTGCCTCTTCACCACACACACAGAAAATAATTTTATCTATTAAGATGGTGTACCTACCCACCTGAAGTTTTTACAAGTACTTGCAATAAAAATAATTAACTCTTTTTTTTACAAACCCGTTGGACAATTACAGGCATCTTCTTACCCGATGGGGATGATTTTAAACTGATTAATTTCACTAGTTGACTAAACAATGCAACTTTAGATAAAGCAATTATTAATTGTAAATGCTACAACATTTTGTAAAAATCCTTCCCCCCCTCTTAAGTATTAATCAGCAACTAAAGGCATACATCCAGCTTTGGCTATCTCTGCTCTCACTTTCATCATCATCTCCACTACCACCACCACAAAAAGTAGTATCACTTCAAGAATCAGTGCCAAATTCTTTTTTTCTTTACCTCTTTACCTCAGACATCTGGCTGCGTAGTACAACAGCCTGCTGAGGCTGAGAGAGATCCTTTCCCCTGGCAGATGGTTTCAACTGTGCAGAAACTTCCATCGCCTAAGGAGCTGTGCCGGAGGAAGAAAAAGGGTAGAAAGCTGAAAAGACTTGAAAATGTCAGAAGCTTGTCAGTTTGTTATCATCTGGAGGAACTGAGGAGAAAGCAAAGCAGCATTGATGAGTAGGGAAACAAACCTCCTGTAATTACTGGGAAATTAACTTGGTTACCACCAATTACTTGTAAGGGAGGACTGGGAATCATGTAGCAACTCAGTGGAATATGTTTGCATTTGTATAGTTCTTTTAGGGTCTCAGGGCGCTTCGAGACAACACGTTTATTAAGCATTCTTTCTGATTTGTTTGTAGGGAGATTAGGCAACATTGGCTATTTATTTATTTATTTATTTATTAAATGTGTAGGCTGCCTTCCTCCCAAAGGAGCCTTGGACAGCAAACATATGAACAACAGAACAATTAGAACATCCAAAAACAATTCCAATGCAGATGCAGTCTGGGAAAGATCTCTACTTAAATGGCTTGTTGGAAGAGGAAAGTCTTCAGTAGGTTGCAAAAAGACAACAGAGGTGGTGCCTGCCTAATATTTAATGGGAGGGAATTCCAAGGAGTAGATGCGACAACACTAAAGGCCCGATTCCTATATTGTGCAGCACGGACCTCCTGATAAGATGGCTTCTGCAGGAGGCTCTCACCTACAGATTGGTGATCAACTGGGTATATAAAGAGTGCGATGATCTCTCAGGTATCCTGGTTCCAAGCTATATAGGGCTTTTTTGTACCCTAAAAACAGAACCTTGAACTTAGCCCAGTACCTTAAAGCAAGAACACAACAGAGAAGGCACTTCCAGGAATGTGATTGGATCCTACACAAAAATAACAGCAGTATGGAAGCACCTTCTCTGTTGTGTCCTTGCTTTACGTCTGGACTGCAGAAAAATGGAGAACACACCCATGGGGCCACCACACAATCAACCTTGGCAAAGACCACAGCTGGGGCTGATGGGAGTTGTAGTCCAAAGCTTATGGAGGTTGGGGAAGACTGCTTTAGAGTACATGGCGGGCTTTGCTTACAAAATGTCTGTCTGCTGTGAGTGATTGGGGCATGCACTGTAGGCTACTTGTGACACATACCTTACCGTAATAAACACAAAGTGATCATCAGAACTAGGCAATGATCACAAGACCTGTTTGGTGGTAGCCAGGGCTGAACTCCCAACTGAAGCTGCTATCAAGGCCAAATCTCTTCCTGCTCTTTTAAGAACATCAGAAGAGCCTGCTGGATCCGGCCAATGGCCCATCTAGTCCAGCATCCTGTTCTCACAGCGGCCAACCAGATGCCCCAAAGGATCCTTGCAAGGAGGACCTGAGTGCAAGAGCGTTCTCCCTTCCTACAGTTTCCAGCAACTGTTATTCAGAAGCATACTGTCTCCAACAGTGGAGGCAGAGCATAGCCATCAGGGCTAGTAGCCAAAGATAATGCCCACGGTGAATTTGTCTAATCTTTTAAAGCCCACGTTGGCACTGTAGCCATCACAGCCTCTTGTAAGAGTGATTCCTGCATCCTGTGATGTTAGACAACATCTCACAGCAAGCAGCACTTCAGCTCTCTTGTATACAGATATTCTTGTATCTAAGATCACAGAACTAGGCAAGGGGGAACACAAGGGTTCAAAAAGTGAAATTATTTTAGCAAGGACAATGTTTACTAAACATTGGCCATATGGACGTACGAAGCTGCTTTATACCTTTGGGCTGTTGGTCTGCCTTGACCACTGTTGCGTGCTCTGACTAGCAGCAGGCAGCTCTCCTCCATCTCAGGCAGCATCTTCCTTAGCCCTTCTGCCTGAGATCCTTACATCCTTAGAAACTGAATGCAAGACCGGCTGCATGGATTGCTGCTGGGGGGTGGTGGGCCTTGCTGATATTTGCCAGCTTTTTGTTTAATTATATATATATATATATTACATTTATACCCCGCCTTTTTTTCATGCTAGAAACCCAAGGCGGCTTACATGTGGTTCCCAGGCGGTCTCCCATCCAGGCACTGACCAGACCTGACCCTACTTAGCGTCAGCAGGGAGCTGGCCACATGTGCCTTCAGACCATAGCCTGGGACCTGCTGTATATAGGTGCACTTGTGTAAGGAAGTACTACGCTTCTAAAGTTTTAAAACGAAGAACTTTACATAAATATTCAGAACAGTGTGGATATAGACAGAGGAATTGTGCTGCTTGTCCCTAGCTATGTCTGGGCTCTGACCAGTAAGTATCACTACAGTTATTTATTATACTTGATGAATGTATTTCATCTTGCATTTGTAAACCACTGTGGAAGTTCCACTGAAGTGTGGTATATAAATATTTTATATAAATAAAAGTTCCTGCGGCACTTGCGCACACACAGTATTCCTGATTGCAATGGATGTGCTAAGCTGGGACGAAAATTGCATTTTCCCAGGAACAAAATATTTCACTCTAAATGCTGGGAATATGTTTTCTTGCAACAGAAGCACTCCCTTGAGGAAACTTGTCTGGATCCCATGCAACCGCTGAATAATAATAACCAAGGAATGATTGCACATGAAAATAAATATACACTCTGAAAAAGCCTTAGATGTCAGAATCCCACTCTTTGCAACTGCTATACCTGTTTTCCATTTAAAGGCTGAAAAAGGCTACATGGGGCTTGTGTGTGCCCCAGCCACTCCACGAAGGAGCAGAAGGCACTGCTGATTCACTCACAAAGGCAACATATCACAAAGACCAACTGAGCCCTTTCAGCATGCTGAAGCCAGCTGCCCAGTTCTATGAAAATCACCCAGCCTTCAACAAACCCAACAATGCACAGGTGAGCTAGATTTATGTAGCAACGAAAATCAAGGATGCCCATCAAAAACATGCTGTTGTGGTGCAGCCAACATGGTGTGAAGGCTGCCTGCCTGTCAATGCCGTTTGCAATTAGGAACAGGATGAGGGAGATGGGACTCTGTGGCAGGACAGAATCAACTCGATTTCTCCATCCAGACAAGCAAAATGTATTATCACAGTTCAGGGACACACAATCCTGCCAGACAAAAGCACCCAAGCAGAGCACAGAGCACAGAGCACAGCCAGTGGCCAGGGAGGGGCATAGCGTTGGGAAAGTCCCAGGGGCCAGCCAGAGAGACCTGGAGGGCCGCATTCACCCCCTGGGTCTTGAGGTTCCCCCTCCCTGAGTCAGAGCCTGAGCAATACTAGAGGAAAGTTAAAAAGCAAAGAAATTCCACTCCTTCCTTTAATGGCAGAAGAGAAAGATTTCTTCCTCTGGAGTGGAAGGCATCATTTGTTCTGCCATGTTTTAGGTGCTATGTTTCATCAACGGCATGTGAGTATAAATATATCCAAAGCTAAATGGTGGTTGAGAGAGATGGCTAGGTGCTGCAGAATCCATGGGTGGATCCAGATAGCCATTTCCCCCTACAACTCTTCACTGCCAGGTGGTGGGAGTCAGTTTAACTTCTTCCAACTAGCGATGGCTGCAGAGTTCAATGTTCACTGATTCCCCCTTTCAGCCAAGTTCCACTGCATTCTCATCACTGCAAGAAGTCAACACTTGTTGGGAAAAGCAAGTTATTTGAGTTTCCCCTGCAAAGTAGTAGCAAGAGACGAGGCTGCCTGGTGGGTTCTGGTGTGGAAACCATACATGCTGTTCTTGTGGAGGGGAAGATGTTGGTTTGCAATTACTTTCTGACATTCTAGAATAACGTATTCTGGATCAGACCAAAGGTACATCTAGTCCAGTGGCTGAGCGGATGCCCCCAAGAAGTCCACAAGTGGGACATGCAGGCCACAGCTCCTCTCCTGCTCTTCAACACATCAACTTGTGTTTGCATGTAGCTATTGTGACAAACTGCTACGCTGCATGGTTTTGTCCATCAGTGCACTTTGGCCCTCAAATTCTGTACATCAACTATGCATTCTGTGTCAACAAATTCTTTGATTTTGTCTGTTCTCATCCTAAAGCCAATCCACTTCACTGGACAACCCTGAGTTGTAGTATTATGAGGCAGGGCAGGGGGAAAATTCACCCAGGTAACTTCTAACTTCCATTCTAGCTCCTCTATCCAGAATGGAACCCCACCATGAGAGAACAGCTGATGATCCCTTCAGAAAGCCCCATGATCTCCTACACGATGGCTACACGGGACAGATGTCAAAGGGCAGCAGGCTGTCGGTCTGAGGAAGACTATTGGGGATTCAAGCTACAGTCGGAGGAATGACCTTGATGAGGTATCACGTAGCCAGAGCCAGCTTCTTGTGAAGGAAAACCTTTCTCAAAGTGCTAATAGTCTGCATGGGTGAGGGGGAGATGGCAAGCTGCTGTTGTTGATCCATGAGTGCAGAAATTGGAAAAATTAACTAATAGAGACCAGCCCTATCCATTGCTGGTCCTCCTGTTCTTTGGCTGTTTATTTTTGCAATTATTCTGTGGCCTTTTCATTTACTTGGCACACATACACACAAGCATCTTTCTCCCTCTTGATGCTGTTGGTAAACCTTCTACTGTAGGCTGCAAAAAAAGGAAAATAAAAAAAATCCATGGGAGACTTTGGGAGTGTTTCCATAGCAATGCAGCAGCAGCAGAAGTGGAGAGGAGGCCTGCTTGTATCTAGTTTGGCATCTTCCCCCCTCCCTCCCCATATAACGTAGGTGTGTACTGTGTAATAAAATACATTACAATTCTGGGACCCTGGACCACATTAAGGGCAAATAACATATATCTAGCTTGGGCTGGTCTGAGGGGTCTTTCCTTCCCACAATCATTCCCTAAAAGGCCTCAATTTGCTTGGCCTTTCAGCAGGAACCCATTTGCCCCCAGTCTCTGGTACCCATTAAAGAAGATAACTTAGCATGTGTCTCTCCTTTTCTTATGGATGACAAAAAAAGATCCAGGCTTCTTGGTTATTATTTTCTTCAACAAGACCAGTCTGTGAGAGGTAATTGTGGGAATAAGAGCAGTGGCTTGCTGCATCTTCCAGAGGCAATGTCAAAAGTGCCCCTCTGGCACCTTTCTTCTCTCACTCCACTTCCTGCTCGGGTGAATTATAAAATGGTTCTGAGACTAACCAGATCTTTGTTGCAAATTCTCACTGGAGATGAAACGGGTGGTGGTGGTAGTGGAGGCCCCAGTTTTCCCTTTTGATGATTCAGAGCAAAGTTACTAAACATTTCCTTGAATTTTTACTTGTTCTGCCTGATGGTAGATTATTCCCTATGTAGGGGCAAATTAATTCTGAGAGGCTCATCATAAAGGACTTAAATGGCTTCATGTCCAGACAATAACAATAAAAGGGAATGTTGAGTCCTAACTATCCCACCAAGCCCCAGTGTGGGGGCACTTTGTATTTGCAGTGGTTTGGGAGGGAATTGTATATACTGAAAATGTTTTTTACTTGGGAAAAAAACCTATAAAACAGTCACCACAGGGCTTTCAAGATATTGCTCTAAAGGCCTTTTAAATGTATGGCTGGAATGTTTTTGAAATGCAGGGAACTCTCTTTATATAATGTTTAAAACTTTAACTGTTCCATGTGGGAGTCTATTCACAGGTACTTTCACAGGATACAATCTCACCAGGGAACTATGATCCACAGGCCTGGCAACAATATCTTGCTCAAAAAAATTTCGGCCTCCCAAACCTCTGCTATTTTATGGCAGCCAGTAGGTCTGGATTACCAAACTTTTAAAATGGTTAATTGAAAACATTGAATACATGGGTAGTTAAACAGAGCTAAGCTGTTAAAAAAAACAAGACCAAAACTTGATTCAGTTGCATCCCTTCCGTTGCATTAATGTAAGAATGTTTGAAGTAATGTTAATGTGAAAGAAAAAGTATTAAGAGTTTCAGTTGTTCAAACTTTTTATTAAATGTTTTGTAAGACCAGACTGTTCTTGTTGTGAACGGCTTTTCTCTATTGGTTTACTATGATTGGAAGAACAGGCAAAAAGCTTTTGCATGCTTTTGTCTGGTAAGAACTTGAGAAGAGCCCTGCTAGATCAGACCATCTAATCACGCCTTTGTCAACCCAGTGCCCTCCACGTGTCTCTTGGACTACAACTCCCATCAGCCCCAGCCAGGACATGCTACTTAATTAGGTGACTCCAATTCCTAGTGTCATGAGAGAGTCAGAAAAATCTCAGGTCAGCAAGAGTGAGTCTTCATAATGGAGGAGAAATGAAGACTTTGGTTCCACGCAGCCTGTATATTGAGCATGTTGCAGTTTGCAGGGAAATTAGATGGCGGCAGCTATTTAATGGGCATTGACTCTGCTCATGGGGAGGCTAGATGATGTTGCATCAAAGCCAAGTTTTATCCACACTTCTGTGCGTTTTCCCATCACTTTCCTTATTACAGAAAGTCCGGTCTTCTGAGAGGAAGTTGGTTTCTCGTGCAAGAGCTCCCAAGCTGTGGAACCTGAATTTGCCAGTATGTGACTGAATCCTACCCCAAAACAGTGGCAAGTCTGGAAGCGCCCACAGGGAGAGAAAAGGGTTTCCTCTCCCCCCCCCATTTTTCCCCACCACTGTGCAAAGTGGTATGCCAATTGTCAAAGGTTTCCCAACAATTCCACCTGGGCTAGGAAGGGCTGGCTCTTCCAGCTGGGCAGGCGGAGGAGGAGAGGGTGCTAATGCAGCTGCTGCAGGGCAGAGATATGTGAGCAGCAGAGGGAAGCGATCAAACTGGGAAGGTCTGTGCCTGAGGAGCAGCTCAGCAAGGGCTGAAAGGAGCCCAGTGAGAAGCCCTGATGGCTCCTACATGAGCCATGTGGAGCGCTGCAAATCCACCTTGTGAGGCTGGTTGCCTCCTGCTTTGCAATGCCTGGAACCCCTTCGTGCCAGCGCCTCCCTAAAGTGTTTTTGATACTTCTGGAGGGAGAAGTGGGGAACTCCACACCACACACTCCTGAAAATGGCTAGCAGGTAGGCAAATGCTCCTGCCTCTTATTACTGGCCCAGAATCTTTATGTCCCATTGGTGGGAACCCCCAAAACCTGTGCCAAGGATGGGATCCTGGTATGAATGGAGTGGAGGTGGGGAGCACTCTTGGCAGTGCCTGTCTGTCTCTCCTCATCTCTTGCTGAGACACAAAACCGCACACTGGGCATAGCTCCAGCCACGCCACCAAGAAGGCCTGCTTTGGCAGCCATGTGCAGATCATCACTTTTGTCCCCCTGGCCTGACGATGCTTTAACAGGCAGGTTGCAGCCTTAACTCACCTTGGCACCTAAGCCATGTGTGTTGGGGTTTTGGCAGAGCTTTCCAGCTAGTACTGCAACAACAGCATTGTGGGTGTGAAAAATGTATTTATGCCTCTTCTTCCGGGCCCCGCCAATGTTTCCGGGAAAGCTGCGTTGGGGTGTTTGCAGCTGTCTTGGTTCTTATGGGGGCGAGGAGGACGCCTCTCTGGCGGGTGGAATCAATGGGGCCGGCTCCTAGCTGGGTCGGGGTCCAAAAATGCTTAGGGAATAAGGTCGCGCCTGGACTGGAGTTTGGGGCTTGTGCTGATACTTGTTTAGCGACCCAGGGACGGAAAGTGGGGAGGACGGCGAGGAGGGAGAAGGGGGGGGCTGGGTGCGTGGGAAATTTCTCCGGCAGATTCCCAGCCCTGAACTTTGCAACCTGGCCACGCGCCGCAACAGAAGGAACAGCCCCAATTTCGGAAGAATGGGAAGAGCTAAGTCCCGGGCCTTTGGAGGGGGGGGAGGTTCCGCCCAGACTTCCGTTTCCAGAGCCCCGTGCCGCGAGCAAGGCGCCCAGCTCCCGGCCGGTCCTGCCTGCCCTGCTCTGTCCCTGCGGCGGCAGCCTCCTCCTCCTCCTCTTGCGCGCTGAGCTCAGACGCTGCCGGGCCGGGCCACGGCGAGCTGTCAGCTATCGGGGCGGAGCGCAGCTCTAGGGAAGGAAGGGAAGGGGCCGAGCCGCAGCTGGTGCTGGGGGCTTAGAGAATGGCGGCCGGCAGCGGCAGCGGCGCTGGACCAGGATCAGCGGGATCCCCGCCGGCAGGTGCGCCCGGGAGGCGCCGGGGAGCGCGCGGGGCGCCCTGGTGGCGTCGCGCTCCGGGCCAGCCTCGCGCACGGCGGCCGGAGGGCAGCGGGGCCTGGCGGGGAGGAGGCGACCGGGGCCCCGGCGGAGTGAGGGGGGCCCTGGCGGGAGCAGGGCAGCCACAGCGGCTGCGGCCGGGCGCGCGGCTACAGGCTGCGGGTCGTGGGAGGGATGGGGATGGGGCGCGTGGGTGGGCGCCGCGGCAGGTGTGGCGGAAGGACCGCTGGGATGGGCGATGGGGACGAGGGGGGGCGGCAACGGGCAGGTGTGTGTGTGGGGTAAATGAGATCTGGTGCTTGTGGGCTCAGCGAGGGACTCGCGGGGGTGGTGAGCCGCGTGTGGGGCTGGGGTCGATCTGGGACGCTGGGAGGAGCTGATGCTGGGCGTTGAAGGGGCTGAGGTTGGCCATAGGGGGTGATGATAGACCCCTGCGTGTGGTAGGTATGCCTCTGTTGCGGGGGGGGGGCAACAGAGCCAGAAATGGCCCCTGTTTTGCCGAGGAGGATGGGGCACAAAGGCTGGGGGGTTGTATGATTGCGCCCCCCTGCCCGCCTGCCTGGGGGATGCTGCTAGGACCAGGGCTGGCCGAAGAAGAGACAGGCCCCTCTTGTAGGGTGCGGGGCAGGCAGGGCACCTGGAGGGGGGGATATGTGTGAGGGGTTGAAGGGAGCCCCCCTTCAGTTGACACAGACCACCAGAGCTGGAAGATGTGAGGGGCAGCAAAGAAAAGGGGGGTCTCGCTGCTTGGTGGCCCCTGAGGGGGGGGTCTCTTTAGAGAGGGCAGCAATGAGTGAGTGAGGGAGAGAGAATTAACACCCCCCACCGGATATGAGGCTTGTTGGCCAATGGAGGTGAGGTAGTGGAGTGGGGAGGGGAGTGGAAGGCCTATAGGTCAGGCATGGGGCACATGGGGAGTTTGGGGGTGAATGGATGGGGTATCGAGGGGTTTGAGTATAGGTAACAGCCTCCCCCCCAGTTTCTTAAACCCCCCACGTGCCGGCTGCCTCTCCAGGTCTGATCCCAATCCTCCTCACCTGTCCTGATCGGAGCCCCCCAGGCCGAGAACTCTAACGCTACCACCACTCAAAGCTCTAAAGATGAACAAGGAAGCCACGGAGGTCTCTGGTGAGTTGTGGGGGGAGAGTTTTCACGGACAGGTTTCTTATCTCTTCTTGCTGTGATGGGGGCACAGAATATGGGGCGGGGGAGGAGTGGCACTGCATCATAGACAGGAAATGCCTTCCTCCCATTCCAACAGACCCAGGAGTCCTGCCTGCCCCTCCCCCACTGGCTTCTCTGTGCTTTAAAGTGCTGGATTCCTGTCCATTCCTGTCTTGCGCACGGAGCACCCCCTCCCCCCAGATCTGAACTTTGCACTTCATTCATATGCCCCTGTTTGTTCCTGTCTGTCAGAGGGGGGAGGCTCTCCTCTTGTCCATGCAAGTACAATATGTAAGGGAGGAGAGGGCAGGGCCTTTTCAGTGATGGCGCCCATGCTTTTGACTATTCTCTCATGGAATATTGGCTTTGCCACTCACTTTGATGTCATTTTGTCACCAACCACAGGCTTCTTTATTTAGGAAGGTGCTTCTAGATTGTGGTGAGGAGGGTGTTTTCAATTCAGCAGAGCGATGGAGCAGCCAAGTGTTTTTTATTTGATTTTAAATGGGCTGCTGCTGTTGAGTGTTTTGGTTAGGGTCTGGTTTTTGTGTGTGCGCGGCTTTTGAATTTGTTACTGGCATTTGCTTGGAGTGCTATCGTGGTCAAGAATTATACTTGTAGGTTTTAAAAGCAAGCAAAACTAACAGAGGACCCAAGAATCTTCATTCCTTGCCAGAGGCCTCCACCTTGGCTGGTCCTATAGATTCTGAAGAAGGGAGGCAAGAGAGCAGCATAGGGATGGAGAATCTCTCTTCAATCCTTCCACTGCAAACAAAACAGAACTCCAACACAGCCTTCTGCAACTTGGTGCCCTCCAGATATTTTGGACTACAGCTCCCATCAGCCCTGGAGGGCACCAGGTTGCAGAAGAATGACCTTAACATATCAGGGAGAAAAGGCCTAGCCCAGCTCTTTTTGTTTTCTACTGGCTTCTTTTTGGCAGAGAGTTTTGGGGATGGAGGGGAACATTCAGAAGCAGCGCAACAGATTCTGCCACCTCGGGACTCTTAGCACCTCGTTCCACCGCGCATTTTGATCAATGAACGTCCCCAAAACTCCAGGATGTCACCCCACTAAGGTTCACTCCCTGGGTTCCTCCTCTGCCTCCACCTCCTCTCCAAGGCTGTAGAGTCGGTACGTCAAACCTTTGACTCCGACTCTGACTCCAATGCCTCTATTTTTCTACTGTCCGACTCTGACTCCTTCATAAATGGCAAATGTATATTAATTTATTGATATTAATAAATTAATATTAAAATTAAAATATTAATTTTATTTTGAAGTCGGAGTCGGTACATTTCTACTGACTCCACCCAAAATTGCTTCCGACTCCGACTCCACAGCCCTGCTCCTCTCACCCAAGTCCCTTCCCAGAGAAGCCTGAGACTCTGGCTTCCCACTTACCTTCCCCTGAGTGCGAGTCTCACTCTCCACCTGCCTCGCCTCTTCTAGAGAATAACCACCACCTGAAGGTTTTCCTGCCGAAGAAGCTGGTGGATTGTGTGCCTAAGTGCCCTGCCCTGCCGAAGGAACGCCTGTGCTGGAACACCAATGAGGTGAGCCACGCGGAAGGTGGGAAGGGGCGGCTCTGTCCCACGGGGGTGCCTGCATCTTACTTATTTATTAGAATATTTGAATCCATAAGACTAAAGAGATCCTGTTGTGATGCTTCTTGGATACCTTTAGGCAATGGGGGTAGGGAGAACCTTTCTCAGGCCAAGGGCCACCTTCACTTCTGGGCAGCCTTCTGAGGGCCACCTGCTAGTGGTGGGCAAGGCCAGAGGTAAGAGCGGGTGGAGCAATGGATGCAAATTTTACTTTTATATAATAAGCTAGTTTCTACACACCCTTCTCCATCCTCCTTTCAGGCAAGCAAGAGGCATTTGTGAGTTCAGGGACACATATTCCAGCCAAGCAGAAATCCTCTGGGCGCGCGCAAGGGCCTAGGGAGAGTTTTGCATGCTAGATAGAGAGGCCTGGAGGGTGCACTTCCCTCTATAATTTGGGAAGTGACATACATGGTTAAGCTGACAGGCATAATAAGGGTAAGGTAAGGCAGACAAAGAGACAGTAACTTCATTGAGAAATTGAGTTTATTTTTTTAATGGCATAATAAAGATCTGGTAAACCTTTATTTAACATTATGATCTATAACCATTGACTGCAAAAAACACAAATAATTGGGTGTCAGAACAAATTAAACCGGAACTGTCACTAGAAGCTAAAATGATGAAACTGAGGTTATCCTACTTTGGAAACATCATGAGAAGACCTGATTCACTAGAAAAGACAACAATGCTGGGAAAAACAGAAGGGAGTCAAAAAAGAGGAAGACCAAACAAGAGATGGGTTGATTCCATAAAGGAAGCCACAGACCTGAACTTACAAGATCTGAACAGGGTGGCTCATAACAGATGCTCTCGGAGGTCACTGATTCAGAGGGTCGCCATAAGTCGCAGTCGACTTGGAGGCACGTAACAAGAACAAAAAGCCCCAACATGATCTATAAAATTACATTTTCTTGTCTGGACCACAAGTATAGCCTTAGATAATCACTTATCATTAATGGTTGAATTACCTTAATGATCATATTTATACATTTTATTTATTTATTTGTATTCTCATGTACTTACTCTATGTAATCTATATCAATAAGAGATGTAAATTAGTTTCTTCTTTTTGTCGTCTAATTAAAGTAATCAGTCCTGCCTCTCAGTCTAAGGCAGCCCTTCCAACCTGGTGCCACTCCGGGTGTTTTGGGCTGCAGCCCCTGTCAGCCTGAGCCTGTATGGCTGGCGATCAAGGATGACGGGGAGTCCAAAACAGCTGGAAGGCACCAGGTTGAGGAAAGCTGGTCTAAGCTCAAGGCTCTTGAGGCAGCAATTTTAATGTACTGAAAATCACAAACCTTAAAAAAGAAGCCTCTCTTGGCAGTAAGGATCAAATACTGCTGCAAACTAGAGAAAATAAGTATGCATACGCCTATCCCCTAAACACAATGCAAATGGATGCCTGGCAGATAGCTGGGGCAGGGAGTTCCAAAAGCAAATGCAGTCCTGGATCAATCGGTCTTGATTGCTTTAAGGCGCTTTGTGCGTGGCTACCCTTGTATTTTGACCAGAAGCATCTGCAAGTGCAGGCTGCTCACAGGAGCAGGTTACTGGCATCATGTTAGTCCTTTGCTGAGAGAGCTGCCCTGTTGCCAATTTGCTACTGGGCCAGGTTCAAGGTGCTTGTGTAGTTCACAGAGCCCAAAACAACTTGGGCCCAAAGTACTTTAAGGACTGCCTGATCCCTTACGCTGCGCTTTGATAGCCGAGATCTTCTGCTGGGGGCCTTTTGGCGTTTCCCCTACATTGCCCTCGAGGTTCAGTTGGGTTTTCAAGGTGGCAGGCCCTGCCCTGTGGAACTCCTTGCCAATAACCCCCGCTTTCTTTTAGACATCTTTTAAAAGCTACTGTGGAGACAGGCCTTTGGAACATGACTTTTTAAAAACAAACAAACACCTGACCAGTCCTTATCGTTCTGTTATCATGCTTTTATGGTGCACACTGCCTTTATGAAATACAGCTTAAAAATATTTTTTTTGAAATGCAGCTTAAAAATATTCAAATATTTATTCATTTATTTGATTTATATCCCGCCCTTTCACCCAGTAGGAGCCTGCAATACCCATATAAATACCTATACATCTGGGGAGGTGTGGGGAGGGTTGTGCCCCCTCAGGCAGTGGTGGCTGGTCCGTTAGGGTGTCTGGGGCACTGCCCCCCATCCTCGCTCTGCCCTCAGCCAGCCCCCCTCTGCCTCCCTTCTTGCTTGCATCCGGTCCAGGGGGGCCCGGGCTGTCTTCTCCCTCCCCCTTCCTCCTCAGTCTCTGTTGCCCCCGAAGAACCTCGCAGGGAGGAGGATGGGGGGGACCAGCATCCGTTTTCTCTGCCTCTCGTTGGCTCTCGGGCTTCACTTGCTACACTTTGGGCTCCTGCCCCACCAGCTGCCACTGACCTCAGGTGTCGGGAGCTCATTTTTTTCACGCCGCTGGAGTACGGGGGGCATTTCTGGTACTGTTGCGTGACAGAGGAGCTATTTGTGAAACTTGGGGAACAAGGTGCACTTTATATTTTATGCATTTTAATTTATTTTATTGTTTTGGTGATTTTATTGTTTACAATTTTATTATGTACATGTTTGATTTTATTTTTGTAAGCCGCCCTGAGGGCCCTATTATAGAGTAGAAGGGCGGGATAGAAATATTTCAAATAAATAAATAAAATTAGAGGCAAGGCTAGCCCCAGGACCTGTTTCCAGTGATGGGCTGAACCCTGGACCATTTGAAGTGGTAGTAATATTTAGTCACACATTTTATTACCTTTTTTCCTAATTCAAGGTGCTGACATTAGCATTTAAAGCTGTGAATGGCTTGGGCCTCAAATATTTGCAGGAGGGCCTATCCCAATAGCAGCTAGCCTGGCCTTTAATATCTGCATGTGCGGGTGAGACTTGCTCACGGTCCTGCCAATGGGTGCCCCTCATTTGGTGGGGAGGTGAGGCTACCACCTTCTCTGTGGTGGCCCCTCCAACTAAGGGACTCCTTCCCTGTCTGCCCCCCACACTGGCATCTTTGCTCTGACAACTAAAACACACACTTGTTTGTCTAAAACTTTGGGGAAGGGTGATTGGGGCTGATGTTTTTATCTCTGCTTTTATTGTTTTAGCCTGTTATTACGTCAGATTACATGCTTGCTGCCCTGGGCTCCCTTTGGGAGGAAGGGAGGGGCAAAAATGTGACAAAGTGGTTTCCACTGCAAGGAAATACAAGGCTAAACAACACAATTAAATAATCATAGCAAGTGCACAAATAAGAGCAGCATCAGGAAATTTAAAACCTCATAAAACAAAATAGGAATATTTTATGCATTTTTTTAAAATTGAAAAAGAGAATAAGGCAGTGTTGGAGCCTTCCTAAATGGTTTTGGAAGCAAGACCTAGAATGTGAGGGCTATGGCGTTAAAAGGCCTGACCTATGGCCATCCAAACCTCTTATATGGAAAGGTCAGACAGCAAGGGGGACTTACTTGGGGTCCTATAGGGAAGAGGAGGTCCTTAGGGCATGCGGGTCCCAGGGCATGCAAGGTATGAAAAGTCAAAACCAGCTCCTTGAACTAGGCCCAGAAGCATCAGTGCAGCCAGATTGACGAGCACCTGCCTCCCAAGAGACGCCAGGATCCCTGGAGGAGCATTTTGCACTAGTTGAACCTTCTTCAAAGGCAGTCTCAAGCAGCTTTGCAGTAATCAAGCCTGGAGGTTGCAGAGGCATGACCTGTCTTAAAAGTGGAGGAAGCCTGCTGATCAACTATAGTCGGGCAAAGGCACCCCATGAGCAAAGCTGATCTCCTAAGAATCCTCAGTCCCTGTTCCTGATCTGACAAGCTTGCACAGACCTGATCAATCACTGTTGTTGTTGTTGTTGTTTTTAATTATTATTATATTATATATTATTATATATTATTATATATTATTATTATTATTACCAAAGGTCCAAGGGTGGGTTACAACAATTTTAAAAAACAGCATTAAAAAGAATTAAAAACAACATAAAATCACGAAATAGGGTGGGTCCTAAAAATTATGCAGCCATGAGAGTGGCTGGTATACTATAGTCAGCATGGATTTTTAGCATTCCGCAATGTTAAATTGAAAATACCCCCCATGCCATTCTCATGCTTCCCATAAGCTCATTTCAAAACAAAGCCTTATAAAACTTATAGTCCTGAACTCAGAAACACTTGCTTAACAACCCTCTAAATTTTCATGGCGATACACAAAACAGAGAATCGAGAGTTCAAAGTGTAAAAGGAGAGAAAAAAACCCCAGAGTGCTCATAATTTGTTGAAATTAATTAAAAATCAGCCATGTTCACAGAGTACCTGTAATCCTATTACTAACCTTGCCCCATACTCTGACCTTCATCTTCTGCAGTTTAAAAGTTAAAAAAAATGCCTGGCTGATTTTTAATTAATTTAAGAAATTTTGGCTTGAACTCAATGATAATGTTGGGCATGCTCAATAAGAACCAACTGTCAGTATTCTAAAAGCCAGACTCACAGCTGCTTTGCTTGCCTAATCAGGGGGCCACACCCACAGTCATGGCTTCCCCCAAAGAATCCTGGGAAGTGTAGCTTGTGAAGGGTGCTGAGAAGAGACTCTTATTCCCCTGACAGAGGTCCAGTGGCCAGCGTGGTTTAACAGCACCCTTCACTAACTACACTTCCCAGGATTCTTTGCCTATCCTAGGACTATGACCTGGGAGACCCCTGATTAAAATGCCCTTGGACGCATCAGCAACTGGCACAGTCTGAGGCAGGCGCTGTACAAAATAAGTTTTGCTTTGAGGAGATCTGGTGAATGGGTGTTGCCCACACGAATTGCCCTCTTCCCCCCTCCCCCCGGTCATATAAGTTTCTAGAAACTCTGAGGATGAGAATAATATGAGTCCAATTTACGAGCCGTGTCTCATTAAATATCTCAAGGAGATTTCACAGTGAAAACATCAACAGTAAAAACAATTGGATATGTAAAAGCAGTTTCAAATCCAGTTCAGGTGCCACAGACTAGGGTAAATATCTCCACTTAAAAGACTTTGTCCTTCCTTCCTTTCTAGGTGTGATTTGGCTCACTGTTACAGACAAAAAAAAAACACCCGGCTGCATTTGCTCCATGATTTTGGTACCCCGCAAGGTGCATTATGTGTGGGGTTATCTGTTTGGGAAGGTTTATTTAATTTATTTATTTATTTATTACATTTACCTTTCTTTTCATGCTAGAAACCCAAGGCGGCTTACACATGGTTCCCAGGCGGTCTCCCATCCAGGCACTGACCAGACCTGACCCTGCTTAGCTTCAGCAGGGAGCTGGCCTCATGTGCCTTCAGACTATAGCCTGGGACATAGCCAGGTTGGCTTGGCAGGGTGAGGGATGAGAAAGGTTCTCACTTTTGGCCAGCTGCCTGTCGGTGTTTGACTCGCTGTCCTCTTGGTCCCGTCGAGCGCAGTTTCTGTCGCTCTGGAATCCTGCGTGGATATACAGACGCACCCCTCTGCCCTCCACATCCTGGCCATGTCTCATAACAACCGTGATGGGGGAGGCAATTTTCTGATTGAGCTGCTTTCCCTCCTCCCCTTACTCTCTTTTTCCATCTTAGGAGATCGCTTCCTATCTGATCACCTTTGAGAAACATGAAGAGTGGCTCTCGTGTTCACCCAAGACCAGGTAAAGGGGGCGGAGTCGTGGCCTCCCTCTGATTTGGGACATTTTGGGGACAGTCACACAGGGTAGGGAACGGAGGCACAGAAATGTTTTCAGGAAGAGAATAATTTGCTGCGGGGGCTCCCATCTTGGGCCGATGCCAGAAGGTGGTTCGTTACTGTTTTTTGTCTTAATTAACGTGTCTTTATTCCGTCTCAAGGACAGAGCGACTCTGGCATAACTGCCATGTACTTGGTCTTTGTTTTCCCCTTCAAAACTTCCTAATTTGCCCTCTGGTCCCTCCCTCCGTTTTATTTAATCGGTTTTGTCCTACTTTTCTATTGCGCAACTTACTAATGAACACAAATATGTACGTGTTCCTACATTGTGCATTTTTCTTCTTTTAAGATATTAAGAACAAAAAACGCATGCTGTAGGAGTTTAGGAAGCTGCTAAACGGAGTCAGCTCATTGGGGTCCATCTAGCTCAGTACGGCCTACTGGCAGCAGTGGCTCTTCAGGCTTTCAGACTCGGTGGTCTCTCCTAGTCTTACCTAGAGATGCCATTGGGGATTGAACCCGAGACTTTCTGCATGCAAACCAGATGCTCTGCCACTGAGATATAGCCTTTTCCCAAATATACAGCAGCAATAGTAGCAGAGCAAAAACTGGTTAAATATTTCAGGGAACAGCTTAAGAAGCAAGGAATCTGCCTTGCACCAACCAAGTCTGACCATTGGTCCATCCAGCTCAGTGCCGTTGACTCTGCTGGGCTGGGATTCTCCAAGTGTTCCGGCGGAAGTTGATCCCCAGCAGTGCCTGGTGATGCCTGGGATGTTTCGCACGCGAAGCCTGTGCTCTGCTGTGAGCTGCAGCCCCTTCCTCAAGCTCGCTTAAACAGCTCCTTTAAGGCAGTGGTTCTCAAACGGTGCGCTGCAGCACACTGGTGCGCCGCAAGAGGTGGCTAGTTGTGCCGCGAATATTATGAAAGTATATTATGAATAAGTTATTTTTATTCATAGTTTAAAATATATTAATATATTTTTAATTTTGTACTGGAAGTACACCAGAAATTTTTTATATGTCTTACAGTGCGCCGCGAACCAAAAAAGATTGAGAACTGCTGCTTTAAGGGAGAGCCTGTGCAGGCCAAACTCTCTCAAGACAGCTTCCAACATGCAAACTACCATAAAAACTACCAGCAAAATACCAACAAAAAGCACTAACAATAACATGCAAAACATTAAGCCCAACATAGCGAAACAGCACTAAGCTCAGATCAAATGGTTGTACCTAAAACAGCATCTCACCAAACTGTGGCACAAGGAAATTTCTGCAAAAATAGTTTTAAAGGAAGGCCCCTTCAAGGCTTGCTAAGGGACCTGATGATCTTCAGTAGGAACAGAGTTCCACAGGTGTGGAATCACCGCAGAGAGCACCAGTCTCCTTGATCCACAGGAGTGCATGCAAACAGGGTCTCCAAGAATGACCCCCAAGTGCAGGCAGGATTGATAAACGTGCTGGGCCCATAACCCTTGTTGCTGTGTGTTTGTGTGCTAAATTTGTTTAAAGCAGCACAACAGCAGCAGAGAGTAACAGCGGATGTTGAAATGCGAGTGTGCCAGCGTGTGCTTGCATTTGCCTAAGAAAGCAGGCCTTTACCCTGCATCAGCATCACTGAGACTTGAGACTTAGTAAAATGAGAAAAGCTACTTTATTTATAGAAATACATAGTAGATAGAAAGGCAAACCTAGTTCTAACTAACTAGCTAAGTTGGAGGCATAACACCCAGGTGTGGGAGTCAGCCCCATGGCTAGGAGAGACAGCAGAGACAAAGGGATGTCTCCTTTCTCCCGGACAGCCAGAGAACAAAGGAGTGGAAAGGGCAGAAGGAGGAGGGGCAGGTAAGCTTCCCTAAAGGCGTAACATTCTAGTAGCCGGAAGGAAGTCAGTCAGAGCATCACAGATAAAGGTAATCCAGCCTATCCATCTGGAGGACCCGAACTCTCTCTCCCTTCTGGAACATAGATAAAAGAACAAAACAGGAGTTGCTCTTGCCCCACTTCCAACACACCTGTACTGAAATTAGCTTTCAGTGCTCATCTAAATGCATGGAAGGGAGGGAGCCCAGTGCGTAGAGGGGTATAAAATCATGCATGCAGTGAAGAAAGTGGGCAGAGCTGCTCTGGCCCTGTTGCTCACTCCCCCATTTCCTCCTCCTGCCCTCCTGCATGTGGCGCCTGGCAGACCCCAGAATGGATCCATCATTCTGTACAACCGCAAGAAGGTGAAGTACCGGAAGGACGGCTATTGCTGGAAGAAGCGGAAGGACGGCAAGACCACCCGTGAGGACCACATGAAGCTGAAAGTGAAAGGCGTGGAGGTACAGGGGGCAGACTGACAGAAGGGGAAACGCCAAGAGGCAGAAATGCTGTGCAGGGGCCAGCACCGCTAGGCCTCTTCCAGGGCCCATAAGCCAGCAGGGGATGGTGCCAAACCCCAGAGTGTTCTCTCCCAGACAGGGGAGAAGGATCTAGTCTGGGGGTTCCCGAACTGTGGCCCATGGACCACCAGAGCTTTGTTCAGAGCTTTGTCTGTGGCATGTTCCACATTAAATATTCATATTGTGGTGTAGTGGTTAAGGTGCTGGGCTACGACCTGGGAGACCAGGGTTCGAATCCCCACATAGCCATGAAGCGCACTGGGTGACCTTGGGCCAGTCACTGCCTCTCAGCCTCATGAAAACCCTATTCAGAGGGTCGCCCTAAGTCAGAATCGACTTGAAGGCAGGACATTTACATTTTATTTTTTTGTGGAGAAAAAAGTTTGGCAACACTGATCTAGTCTTAAGTGTCTGTGTGTGGGAGGGGGCACATGCTAGATCCAGACTCCAGGGACTCCAGATCACCCGTTGCTAGGCCCAGTTCAGGATCCTGTAAGCGGAGGCAGGGCAGGCAGAGCAACCTCAGTCAAGGTGAAGTCAGAGCCGGATGAGCCAACCAGGCAGGCCTTATCGCAGTCCAGCTCCTCAGCCTGAGTGCTGTCTGCCCTGGTTGGCAGCAACTGCTCTCCAAGGCTCCAGGCGGGGAGTCTTTCGCCAACCCTACCTGGAGATGCTGGAATTGGACCTGGGAACCTCTGCACGCCAAGCAGGTGTTCCGCCCCCTCAGCTATGGCCTATCCCCATAGGACGAGGTGGAGGTCAGTCCTACGAAGCAGAGGTGAGGGCCCGAAAAGGCAACCCAGGAAAGCAGTTGTCACCCTGGAGGGCGCCAAGTGGAGCCAAGGCAGGCCTGGGCGGGACTCTTCACAAGTCACGAGCCCAGACTGGGCCTCAGGGCAGCTAGCCCCTTCCCCCCCCGTTTGTGAGTGTTCAGAGTCTTTGGCACCAGCCGTGCTGTGCAGGCTGAGGCTCAGCTGCGGCTTCTGAGGGGGGGCTGCAGAAGGCAGGCTGGGGAGGGGCTGGAACTCCCGGGGAGACAGAGACGTCTGAGGCTGGTTGTGAGGGCAGCTCCCGGTCCAAGATGTCCTCTGTGTCCCCTGAGGGTGGGAATCTGGAGCCCCCTGGCCCTTCCTGCCAGCTCCGCCGCCCCACTCCAAGCCCGGAGAAGCAGCCTTTGGCCACCTTGCTCTCTCCCTCTGAGCACTGGTGTGGATTGGGCCCGGAGGAACGAGCGAGTGGGCAGCAGTGACAGTGATGAAGAACAAGTTGGGCTGTCCAGGGAAGGGACACTCCCCCCGTAAGGCTAATTAGCTTACAGGCTCCCCAGAACCTAGAGGTTAAACTACAGGTCACGACAACTGCTTGAGGGGCATTTGGGGGGGCATAGGGGTTGCTGATAAAAGGGGATGGGAGAGAAAAGTCTGGCTGGTCTTGGGGGTCGCGAAGCACTGAGCAGCCCACTACTGGGGTAGAACTCTTTGGCTTCAAAGAAGCCCGGCAAGGGGCATGCTGTGGGGAGGATGCATGAGGGCGTCTCGCTCTGCCCAGCAGCCCCACCCTGTGTCTTTCTCTCTCTCTGTGCCCCTCCCCTCCAGTGTCTCTATGGCTGCTATGTCCACTCGTCCATCGTCCCCACATTCCACCGGCGCTGCTATTGGCTGCTGCAGGTACGTCTCATGGGGCTGGGGAAGAATGGCCCTGCTTGGTAAGCTGTGGGAGACTCTTCTCCACCTGTCCTCCTCAGAGGGTGGGGAGCAGAAAAAGGCGCCTTGTCCCAGGGTTACCTGGGAGGAAAGTAGAACTGCAGAAAGATTGGGGTAGAGGGCCATCTCCTGCCTGTCCTTCCTTCCGTTTACATCCCACCCTCTGGTACTAAGTATTACTGCTACCGTTATTATTTAAAACCAACAGCCTAAAGCAATGGTGCACCGTTGTAAACTGCCCTGCAGTTTCACAGGACGAAAGGCTGCCATTTCCTGGAAACCCCCACTCCCCGGAGCCCATTTCCCCTCCTTGGTGAGATTGGGACTTTGTCCATATCCAGGCTGCTGGGCTCTTCAGACTTACTAATGATCCATATTCTTTGGATGACCCAAATGCGTGCGTGTTGATGGAGTCACTTTGTTCCTTGGGAAACTGGAGTTTAATGTGGATTTGAAGCTGCTTGTGTCTCTGAGTTTTTTTGTGGTGTCCGCATGACACCCCCCTCATACAAGGGACAGACAGCGCTCACACACACCCTGCTACATTCAAATTTTCCTAGTCCATGGATAATCGTATAAGGGAAGAAAATCCAGTATAAAATCACATGCAAGTCACTCCACATCCTGGCCTGGCCTGCTCTTTTGTGCAAATCTGGTACATGGAAAAACTTGAATTTCAACAATTTTTTTTTATAAAAAAGGTGTGCAGCACTGGCAAACAAATACCTGCATGCATGCCCACAGCGGACCTCAGATTTCCTAGCTTGGAGGACACCCACACATTTTTTTAATTGACTTTTGTGCAATTATTATTTATTTTATTTAGTTTAATTTATATACCGCCCTAAGCCCGAAGGCTCTCTGGGCGGTGTACAAAAAGATAAAAACAAGCACAATATACAATAAATAATAATAAAAAACAAACAAACAATAACGAACCAAACAACAAGATTTTAGCCTGTTTTATGGTATTTTGTGGTGTTGTTATTGATACTTGTAGTTTATTATTATTATATTATTTTGTTGTTGTTGTTTATTTAATTTAATTTTATTTAATTTAATTTTATTTAATTTATATACCACCCTAAGCCCGGAGGCTCTCTGGGCGGTGTACAAAAAGATAAAAACAAGCACAATATATAAATACAATAAATCAAGAGACAAAACAAACAAACAACAAAAGAACCAAAACAACTTCCAAAATACGGAAATGCTGTTTAAAATACACTTTAAAATGCCTGGGAGTGTAAAAAGGTTTTCACCTGGCGCCGAAAAGATAGTAGCGTCGGCGCCAGGCGCACCTCATCAAGGAGACTGTTCCACAGTTCGGGGGCCACTACTGAAAAGGCCCTGGTTCTAGTCATCACCCTCCGAGCCTCTCAATGGGATGGTACTCGGAGGAGGGCCTTAGATGTTGAGCGTAGTGTACAGGTAGGTTCATATTGGGAGAGGCGTTCCACCAGGTATTGCGGTCCCATGCCGTGTAGGGCTTTATAGGTCAAAACCAGCACTTTGAATTTAGCCCGGAAACAAATAGGAAGCCAGTGCAGACGGGCCAGAACAGGTGTTATATGAGCGGACCTTCTGGTTCGCGTCAACAATCTGGCCGCTGCATTCTGGACTAGCTGTAGTTTCTGAACAGTCTTCAAGGGCAGCCCCACGTAGAGCACGTTGCAGTAGTCCAATCTAGAAGTTACCAGAGCATGAACAACTGAAGCGAGGTCGTCACTGTCCAGATAGGGACGTAGCTGGGCTACCAATCGAAGATGGTAAAAAGCATTCCGTGCCACCGAGGCCACCTGGGCCTCAAGAGACAGGGAAGGATCGAAAAGAACTCCCAAGCTACAAACCTGTTCCTTCAAGGGGAGTGTAACCCCATCAAGTATATCTGGTATATCACAAAATGTGTCTTTCAAGAATAAAAAAAATAATGGGAAGGTGCATGCACACAGCTAAACAAATCCCTGCTGCACGTGGGACCTCAGGTTTTCCTGACTTGAGTGAGGCACACATATATTTAAAAACATCTGGTTTCCCCCGTGCACACTAATGGCGTAGGGTGGGATACAGCCTTGCTGGGCCAAATCGGCCGTCCTCCCCTGTTTCTCGCAGAAACCCAGGAGTCCTGAATCACAGGCTCCCTTGCAATAGGCCCTCTTCTTGGTCCTGGGAGTCGCCAGGGCTTAACCCTGCACTCACTTTGAATGCCAAGGTTTAGCCCTGAGCCATAAGGAGGAGGAGGAAATTTTAAAAGTGTCAGTGAGTGTCTACGGAGTCTCTCTTCCCACTGCCCACACTAACACTGCAAGCAGCATCAGGCCTACACAACAGGGAGGGTTGCAAGGCCAGGAGGCTTCAGCCCCAGTGCCTCTCTCTCCTTAGAAGCAGTGTTTTGCCCCCAAGGGGACCTTCCCCATTCCACTTTGCCAGCCCAAAGACCTTCCCTTTCTCCCTTTCCCTCTAGAATCCAGATATTGTGTTGGTTCATTACCTGAACGTCCCGGCGATTGAGGACTGTGGCAAGATCTGCGGCCCTGTCTTGTGCTCCATCAACAGCGACCGCAAGGAGTGGCTGAAGTGGTCAAAGGAAGAGCTGGTTGGCCAACTGAAGCCAATGTGTAAGGCAGGGGTGGGGTGGGGTGGGGTGAAGGCTGTCCTGGGATTGTGTGGGTTTGGGGTGTAGGGTGGTTGCCTTGTTGCAGGGTGCCCTGGGGACCAGAGGAACAGACATCTCTATTTATTATTATTATTATTAATTATCATCATCATCATCTTTTACATATGTCTCAAGGTAATAATTTAATATAAACAGCTTAAAAAAAACCCAGTAAAAAATAGCGCAAAAAATAACATCTTATAATTAAGATGTGGAACTCCCTACCACATTTCTTTTTAGCATAAATTCCTTTTGAGGGCTGCTATCACAATTGGCTTTTTAAAAAAGATTAGGTTAGTTCATGAGATGGATGGATCACTGAATTCACACAGAGTAGGTCTACCCAGAGGGAGGAGCCCTGAAAGCCTCTTGAAACTCCCATGTGCAAAGGCAGCCTACCTTTTCCAGGTAGATGCAACGTGGCACAAACAGTGCAGGATGGCTGGCTTGCCCTGCCTGTGAGTTTCCCAGGGGAATCTGGCGGGCAACTTCTGGAGACGAGCTACAGGGAAAGGGAAGGCCATTCCGTTTAGACTTGGCTGTGGGCAGTTCTGAAGTCCCCTCTTGGCCACGTTCAGCAGAGGGCATGATTTCCCTGTCCTGAAGACACTCTCCTGTGCTTCTGGGCACATCTACACTACGCGCTTGAAACATTTTGAAGCTGATTTAAGGGGGAAGCCCTCTCCCCAAAGAACCCTGGGAATTCTCATTTTGTAGAGAATGGCTTGAACAGCCCTCCCCATCCATCCTGTGCCCTCCAGCACGTATGAACTACAACTCCCATCAGCCTCAGCCAGCATGGCCATTGGGCTATGCTGGCTGGGGCTGATCTGGAGGGTGGCAGGTTAGGGGAAAGTCTTCTTGACAGCCGCCCTTTCACGGGATGACAGCTGCCAAGCTCCCTTTTGGTGTGCATTGGGGGGGGGTGAGGTGCAACAGTTCCACAGGCCTGAATCTTGTTTCCATGCCACCTTTCCTCTCTTCCTGCAGTTCATGGGATAAAGTGGACGTGCAGCAATGGGAACGGCACAGCAGAGTTCTCCATTGAGCAGCTGGTGCAGCAGATCTTGGAGAGTCACCAGGCCAAACCCCCTCCGCGGACTCATGCCTGCCTCTGCAGCAGCACCCTGGGTCAGTCCCCGCCTGCCCCAGGCTCCTCCTCTGCTTTCAGGGGTCACTTGTTAGGGGACCCAGGAGTCCTGGCTTCCAGGTAGATCTGGTATAAAACTTGGATCATTTGACTCTTCAGGTGACTTTGCTTTTCCCCAGCATTTTGAGGAAAATAGCAAAGGGAGATTTATTTATTTTTATTGTCACTTAAAAGTAAATACATCTCACACCTTTATTTGGTGTACCTTATCAGTTCTAGAGGAATATGCATAAAAAAGGACATTGTGATATAGCCAATTTGTGTGTGTGTGTGTCTTCCGCAGCCAGGTGCCCTGCAGATACTTTGGAGTACAATTCCATCAGTCTCAGACAGCAGGGCCGTGTGATGCTGAGGCTGATGGGAGTTGTAGTTCAAAACTTCTGCAGGGCACTGGCTGGGTGAAGGTTCAGCTAAATGATCACACAATTTGTATAGGTTTCTCTCTATCTCTCAAATGCACGGACACTCATCAATAGATATTGGCATCTGCTCTATAATAAGTGAGATAAGCTGGAGATTCACTCTGGTGAGCTTCTATCATACCCATCGTCAATACATTCTTGTACTCCGCTTGGGTATTTTTTAAATGTAGCGCAGTTTGTAAAATCTGAGATAAAGAAACCTCCCACGGTGGGAGTCCACAGATCTCCCCGACCTGTCCTCCTCCACACATCAGCTGCCTGCTGTTCGCTTGACCATTCAGACTGTTTCAGGGGCTTTACCTAACCAGGTCACGTGTGGAGGGCTTGCTGGCAGCCTCCTGGTTTCTGGTATCTGCAGTTCTGGCTGTGATCAAGGCTAGCTCTTGGTAGCTACTACTGAGAACCAGCTCTTTCATGAATTCTGCAGACAACTTGGCAGATCAAAGGGCAATGAAATCTCAGCTATTTCGGGGATTCTGGGTCCCTTCATCCCTGCTTACCATTTGGGCTGTCAAAGAAAGAAATCTTAGGTCAATTAATCAAATTAGTTTTAACTGATTGCCTTTTATTAAATCAGTCTGCATGATTAAAACAACGGTTTGGAGAACAGAGCAGGCTTCCTTTGTTTTTAAATCTGCTGAGCTTATGTCACTTGCAGGTGCCCCCTTAGAAGAGGCATTCTGCCCCCACCCCGCCCTGTCTGGGAAGGAAGGGAGGCAGGCAGGGGCAGGATACCTCATTTAAGAGGGTGCCCCAGCCTCTGCAGATTTATAAGTACTTCTTATCACACAAACAACTAACATTTTTGCTTTTTAAAACAGTTGCCTGTTTTATTTACCTTTTTAGTCTATGAAAAAGATTTTAGCCCTCATGTTCACTATGTCTGAATGTTGAATGTGCAAAGAAAAGAAAAGGAGCTCTCCACAGTCAGGAGATGTTTCATTTTTCCTTGCTGTCCACCAGAAAGTTCTCTTGCAAAGCCTGTGGAAATGAAATGAGCTCTGCAAAAACACCAGAGCTGATTGATGGAGTTATTTGATTTGATAAACCAGGCCAGGGGTGGGGGAGACATTTAGCCCTCCAGATGTTGCTGAACTACAACTCCCATCAGCCCCAGCCAGCATGGCCAATGGCCCAGGACAATGGGAGTTGCAGTAGACAAGCAACATCTGGAGGGCCAAAGGTTCCCCACATCTGTGACGGAAACTTTCTGTCTTTAATCGAGAACTGACATGTACTTTGTAGTGGGAGAGCGAAGAGGGCGGCACCCCAAATGCACCGCAGACAGAGAGAAGGAAGCCTCAAAGTGCCCAGCCAGCAACCAGCCAGAAATGAAAGTGGTAATTGTTTATTGCAGCCCAATAAACCGCAATAAACAATTGCCACTTTCATTTTCGGCTGGTTGCTGGCTGGGCACTTTGAGGGCTTCCCTCTCCTTGTCTGCATGTGCTTTGTAGCATCGAGAGGTCTGCTACGCACACGCACGACAGGCAGTCCTTCCACTAGATGAGATCAGCCTTCCCCAACCAAGTGCTTTGGACTACAGCTCCCATCAGCCCCAGCAGGATGCGCCATGCTGGCTGGGACCGGGCTAGCTGCAGTCCAAAACATCTTAGAGGGTGACCAGTTGCCCGCACCCTTTGCAACCCATTTCTTCTTGGTTTGGGTTTGAATGACGTTAGAGTCAAATTCACAGAGGTTAAGGCTATCAGTGGCTACTAGCCGTGATGCCTATGCCTTGCTTCCATAGCCAGAGGCAGCATGCTTTCAAATACCAGTTGCTGGAAACCCCAGGAGGGGAGAGTTGCTGCTCTTGCACTCAGGTCCTGCTTGCGGGCTTCCCATAATGGGCGTCTGGCTGGCCCTGTGAGAACAGGGCATGCTGGACTCTATGGGCCCCCATTGGCCTGATCCAGTTGCAGGGCTCTGTTCTTGTGAGAGTGATGGGGTGCCCTCCAGTGGTGACAGGCTGAAGTACTGTTGCATTGCAATATATGTTCTGTGGGGAAAGCACCATTTGTATGCTTACCTTCAGTGCACAATACTTAGCCTGGCATGCGGATACTTTATTATCAAAGTAGCGAGTTCCCTGCTGCCCCCAAAGCTTTCTTTTTTTATTTGAACTCCTTCCTTGTGTTTTAATTTAATTTGTTCATCGATAACAATATTTATGCCACTTTCGGTTTGGGCTGAGGGCCAGTGTGGTGTAGCGGAAGGTGTTGGACTACGCCCTGGGAGGCCAGGGTTCGAATCCCCACACAGCCACGAAGCTCACTGGGTGACCTTGGGCCAGTCACTGCCTCTCAGCCTCAGAGGGAGGCAATGGGAAACCCCCTCTGAATACTGCTTACCATGAACAGGGTGTTTATGAGGTTGCCATAAGTCGGGATTGACTTGAAGGCAGTCTATTTCCATTTTCAGTCTGGGCTAGTCCCACAAGATGTCTTACCATGAAAAAAGGGGGCAAATCCTTAAAAATCCATTTCAAGACCAACAAGGTAGCAGCCTTAAAATCATCCCTTTTTGCTGCCTTGGCTCTGCCTTCTCTGATGCCAGCCTCCCTGCCGTCTGCCAACCTATTATGATCATTTTACATTTGTCGCTTCATACTAAAGAGAAAAATCTCAGAGGGGCTTAATAAGATAAATAAAGGCCGTTCAAAACCAGAACAATGTGAAACAGCAAACAATATAAAATGCATAAATTGTTCATCCAACATCATATTAATATTCCCTGTGCCAGAACAGGCAAGTGCTGCCCGGTCTTTCCTAACCTTGGCTGTTCCTCAGAACACAGAGAGGCCTAGTAGCTGAATCAGGTCAAAGGCCTCTCCCCTTCAGTGTCTGTTCCCACAGTGAGTGGCCACGCACGCACGCACGCACGCGGCCCTCCCACGCCCCCCCACCTACCTGTCTGTCTTTTACCATTGCCCTTAACGAAGATGGCGGCCGCGGTTTCGCTAAGGGGATGACGCCTCCGCCGCCATCTTTGTTGATGGCACACGTGAGTGCTACACGCGCGCATCTCTGCCATCAACTAAGATGGCGGCAGGGGCTTCAATATGTAGGTGGGGGGCATGGGGGGCGCGGATCGTGGAAGGGGAGCGGAGGGGTGGCTGAGGGACCCCCTGTAGTTCCAGGGGCCGTCAGTCCAGTGCCCCACCAGGCCACCCTTTAGAACCAGCCCTGCCTCTGCTGACAGGATTGCACTGGCTGCCCATTAGCTGCAGGGCCAAGTTCAAGGTTCTAGATTTGGTGTACAAAGCCCTACGCAGCTTGGGACCAGGATACCTGAAAGACCGTCTTATCCCTTGTATACCCAGTCGATCACTGCGCTGTGCAGGTGAGGGGCTCCTGCAGATACCATCTTATCAGGAGGCCCATTCTGCACAACATAGGAAACGGACCTTTAGTGTGGCAGCACCTACCCTGTGGAATTCTCTCCTCTTAAATAATAATGTCTGTTAATATCTGCCATCTCTGTTATCTTTTCGGCCCCTACTGAAGACCTTCCTCTTTCAAGAAGCCTTTCAGTAGAGACACTGTCCCAGTCTGCATCTGTGTTGAAATTGCTTTTTTAAATGTTTTTAAATATTTTTTTTAAAAGATGTTTTATTTTTAAAATGTTTTATAAGATGTTTTGTTTTTTGAGATGTTTTAAGATGTGTTTAGTGTTTTGTCCTTTGTTTACTGCCCTGGTCTCCTTCTGGAAGGAAGGGCAGGATACAAGTTTAATTAATTAATTAATAATCTCTCCATTTCCCTTTTTTTCTAAACTAAAAAAAACCCAAATGCTGCAGCCTTTCCTCATACGGGAATTGCTCCATCCCCTTGATAATTCTGGTTGCCCTTTTCTGACCCTTTTCGAAGTCTACAATATCCTTTTTAAAGAGAGGTGACCAAAATTGTACACAGTATTCCAAGTGCAGTTGCACCATAGATTTGTATAACGGCATTATGCTACTGGCAGTTTTATTCTCAGTCCCTTTTGTAATGATTCCTTTCCTGGAACTTGCCTTTTTCACAGCTGCTACACACTGGGGGCTCATCTACACAGTGATTTAGTGTGTGTCTGGTGCGACTCACATGTCCTTTTAATTCACATGGTTCACATGATGTTAACTGGCAAACAGAAACCATCACGCAGTTTCCCCCCTGTAAATCTGTACTAACCCAATCCTCTGATAATATGAAAAGGGAAGGAAAAGACTTCTTCACTCCGTATCTCTAGTGCTTGCAGACACTTTGCTCTGATGCTGTTAGGTGGGTGTGTCAGTCTTTCCCCTCTCCACGCCCACTCCCTCCTCCTCTCTTCATTCATTTTGACAGACAACTTCTGGCCAATTTCCCCCGTTCTGCTAGTATTTTTATGTTGCTGCAAACAGTGCCTTTATTTTCTTTCCCCCCCTAACTTGTGCGTAACAGCGTAACACTGCTCAAACAAAGGTTTGTATTTCACCTGTGTCCTACCAAGGAAAACACAGATGTTCGCACTTCCGTTTTTTTTAAAGAAACCCATTAGAGCATGCTCAGTTGCCAGTTAACCAGAGGGAGTGGAAATGTTAAATTAAGAGGGTGTGGTCATTACAAAACTATGTGATTGATCTTTCCCCTCAGTGTGACTAGAAAACACCGTGTTTGCAGCTGGCTTTGAGCCCTTACTGTGGACTGTGCAAATAGAAAACGGAGGTAAAAAGAGCATCTTTAGCACGAAGTGATGCTCCCGTGTGGATAAGCCCTGGGCCAACAGTTTAATTGAGCGATCCACCTCAACCCACAATCTTTTCCTGGCCAATCACTGCCTCCTCCACCAGCATATCAGTTCTGTCTGCCAACTGTGTATGTGAAGTTAGGTTTTGTGAGGTGGGAGGGTTTGCCCCAGTGTGCATCACTTACACTAACACTGAATTACATTTGCCATATCAGTGCCTGCAGTTTGGAAAGATGCCTTTTTAGCTCTAAGCAGACCTTTTTCTGTTTTTACCATTTGACTAATTTGTTGTCGTCGGCAAAGTTGGCCACCTCACAGCTTGCTAACTCCAGATCCTTTGTAAACAAGCAAAATAGTGCAGGTCCCCATTCCAGTCACTGGGGGACCCCCCTTCTTAGATCCAGTCATTCCTACTCTCTCCTTCATGTCCTTTAAGCAGTTGCTGATCCACAAGAGGACTTCTCCTCTTATCCCATGACTGTGAAGCTTTCTCAGGAATCTTTGGTGAGGAACTTTTCAAAAGCTTTTTGAAAGGCCAAGTATGCCACGCCTAGTGTCTCACACCCCTCTCCACATGCTTGCTGACATTCTCAAAGAGCTCTAAAAGGTGAATCAGACGGGATTTACCTTTGCAGATGCTGTGCTGATTCTTCTTCAGCAAGACTTGTGCCGTTGTGTGCTTTCTTATTCTGTCTTTATTAATCATGCTTTCCACCAATTTACCCAGAACAGACATGGGAAGCTAACTGGCCTGTAATTTCCCAGATCCCCACTTTATATCCCTTTTTAACATGGATGTTATATTGGCCAGTTTCCAGTCCTCTGGTACAGAGGCCAATCTTAGGAATATGCTGCATGTTTTTGTTAGAAGATCAGAAATTTCACATAAAAGTTTAGTTCTTTAAGAACTCTTAGGCCATAAGGACCTGATGATTTGTCAGTTTTAAATTTCTCCATAATGTGTAGAACTTCAGCTGTTGTCATGACTGTTTGCCTCAGTTTCTCAGATTCCTTTCCTATGAAAGTTAGCTGTTCAGGCATAGGGATCTTGCCTCTACCTTCTGCTGTGAAGACAAATGCAAAGAATTAATCCAGCCTTTTTGCAATCTCTTTTTCCTCCTTTAGCACACCATTGACTCCTTTGTTGTCCAAAGGTCTAACAGCTTCTCTAGCCAGTCTCCTGTTACTAAATGTTGTATTCAACTAACTTTGGTCATGACTATCTATTAATTTCAGTGGTTCTTCTCTGAGTACAAGTTAGTTGAATACAACCCAATGCATTTAAACAATGTTTTGTTGTTGACCTTTATGTGCTCCTCAAATGCTTTTTATGCATCCCTTATTGTCTGCTTGCATTTATTTTGCCAGAGTTTGTGTTCCTTTTTATTCTCATTTGGATAAGTCTTCCATTTTTTGAAGGATGCCTTCTTGCCTTTAATAGCTTTCTTGACTCTGCTCATTAACCGTGCTGGCATCTTCTTGGCCCTGGTGGTACCTTTCCTGATCTGTGGTATATATACCAGTTCTAATATTGTGTTTTTAAACAAAGCCCAAGCATTTGGGAATGATTTGACCCTCTTGACTTTGCTTTTCAACTTCCTTTTTACCAATCCCCTCATTTTTGGGAAGTTTCCAAATGTGACCATGTTGGATTTTCTTGGCAATTGGCCAGTTACATGTATGTTTAATTTAATATTATTATTATCAACAACAATAGCACTAGGATCACAGCTTTCAGTTGGTTCGACAACACTTACATCTCACACCATGCCCTGGGCGCCACTTAAGATTAAGTTCAGGGTCACTGTCCCTCTGGTCAGGTCCATGACTAACTGGTCTAGGGCACAGCCACTTGGGGTATCTAGAAAATGTACCTCTTTGTCGTGACTGGAACACATATGTAGCCAGTCTGCGTTAGGGTAGTTGGTCACCCATTTCTACAACATTTTCTCTTTTAGATGCTTCCTCAATTTAATTTTCCATTTCAAGATCACCCTGGGCATTTTGGTCAGGGAGATAACTGTATGTCCCCAGCACTAGATTATTCTTGGGACCCTCCTGCCCCCCTTCCACTTGCCCCCCTCCCTTCTGTTATTCACACACACACACACTGTGTCTGCAGGCAGTTAATCTTGCTGGGCAGAGACTGGGGCACTTCTAGGTTCTTATTGGGTTCCCTGGAAGACACCCCAGGGGTGCGTAATAACATTCATTCATTTATTTATTTATTTATTTAAAATTAAGCTCAGAAACAGTTTTCAGTTCTCTGTATAAAACAGCAAGAGATAACTTTGTTTTATCATCGCTTATCCAATTTTGTTATTGGCATTAGGATTTCTTCCTCCTCTTCTCCTTCTTATTTGGTATTGGAATACCTTTGTAACTTTTAATGAATATATTCTAGTTCCTCCTTCTTATCTCTTGTGCCTCTTCTCTATTCGCTTCCTTTTTTCCTTGTTATTCTTTCTTGTCTCAGTTCTGTATGTTACGTAATTACCAAACCGATGATCAACTAAAAAAAGTCTTGATAACCTAACAACATGGACTGCCTTCAAGTCGATCTCGACTTATGGCGACCCTACGAATAGGGTTTTCATGGTAGCGGTGTTCAGAGGGGGTTTACCATTGCCTCCCTCTGAGGCTGAGAGGCAGTGACTGGCCCAATGTCACCCAGTAAGCTACATGGCTGTGTGGGGATTCGAACCCTGGTCTCCCAGGTCCTAGTCCAACGCTCTAACCACTACGCCATAACCTGGATCATAACTATTATCCTGGAGATTCAAATCTGTAAAGCAGAAATAAAATGTGTTAGACCAATTGAATTATATTTCTGTAAACAAATTATAAGGAAAGGTGTCTCTTTTTATTTTCTTATTCTAGAAATTTATAAAGAGGGCCCACCTCTCAATGAACCTGTCCGCTTATAAATGATTTAGTGTTCTTTTTTGATACAGTACCTTAATTAATACAGCAGTTTCCCAGACTTTTTTTAATCAGTCGAGTGGGTAGGAGCATTTTTATTTCACCATAGTTTTGCGATGCAACTTTTTGCTGCAGTTAATGAGCTCATCACCCATTGTGGTCTGTATTTCTGCTTTTAGCATGCTCAATAGAATGATCTTAGGGTTATGAATTAGACTGTATCCCTTCTGTGGAGGTAATCCGCTCTTGGCTTCCTGCATCTCCAACAGGAGCTGTGGATGTTAATATTTCACTCAGTTTGTATGGTGTCAGGTACCACTGTTATACAGCTTTAAAAAAAATCTTTTTGGTTTACAGTTATCAGCAGTCTTGGCACCGCTCCAAAAAGCCAGTCCCATTGGGTTTCTTTTATGGAAAGTGTGAAACTATTCAGTAGAACCCAGTTCTGAAAGTATCTTGTAGAGTTTACTGACTTCTGAGTTACTGAATTGTAAAGAAGATTTTCAAATGCTGTCATATTTAAGCATTATTTGTTCAATAACATGCCGCAGTTGGAAAAATTGGAAAGGGTGTTTGGAACTGATTAAATCTAGCAAGCAACTGCGTATAAGAAATTATGTTTCCATTGGCGAACCAAAGCATTAATCCCCAATTCTCAGTGTTAATGGTGCTGTACAAATCCATGCCCACAAATTCTTTAGTTAGTATGGAAGAAATAAGGAGAAATCTTGGAGGGATCTTAACTGATAATTTATTCCAGATTTTTAAAATAGCTTTTGTTGATGCTAACAGTTCTGAAACCTGGAAGAGTTCTCTAGGTCTATACCATAGCAGTACCCACATCTGCTTCCCACACGGCCTTTTGTTCTGCTAAAAGCAAGTCGTAGGGAGTCTACCAATTTACGTAAATGTATTGCCTTCAAGTCGATCCTGACTTATGGCGACGCTACGAATAGTGTGTTCATGGTAGCAGTGTTCAGAGGGGGTTTCCCATTGCTTTTCTCTGAGGCTGAGAGGCAGTGACTGGCCCAAGGTCACCCAGGGAGCTTCATGGCTGTGTGGGGATTCGAACCCTGGTCTTCCAGGTCATAGTCCAGCACTCTAACCACTACGCCAAACTGGCTGTCCTACCAATTTATGTATTGATGATAATTTTATTGCAGTGACACAGAGTGGTAAGCGGCGGTAACGCAGCCGAAGCTCTGCTCACAGCCGGAGTTCAATTCCAATGGAAGGAGGAAGTCGAATCTCCGGTAAAAGGGGTCGAGGTCCACTCAGCCTTCCATCCATCTGTGGTCGGTAAAATGAGTACCCGGCATAGGCTGGGGGGTAAAGAAAGGCCGGGGAAGGAACTGGCAATCCCACCCCATGTATACGGTCTGCCTAGTAAACATCACAAGACATCACCCTAAGAGTTGGAAACGACTCGCACTACAAGTGCGGGGACACCTTTACCTTTTTTTTTACAGTTTCAGGTTATGCTAGGTACTCCTAACCCCCCTCCCCCTTACTCATTTTTGGGGTGTAAATTTCCTTTTGCAGTTCTAGATGGTTTGACATTCCACGTGTTTAACCTCTTCTGGGGCACTTCTAGGCTCTTTTGGGTTCCTTGGAAGACACCCCAGGGGTGCTGAATATTATTTAGTAACGTATATAAATCAATCTTAAAAGCTCAGTCGAGTCACAGCCCACTCTCTCCGTGTCCCCTGTGGAGCCACAGCTTAGGGGACAGAGGCCTGTCTTTGCATGCAGAGGGTCCCCAATTCAGTCCCGGGTGGCCTCTCCGGGCAAGGCAGAGAGCCTGGGAAGTTGCTGCCAGTCGTTGCAGATCGGTCTTCCCCGACCTGGTGCTCCACAGATGCTTTGGGTTGCCATTCCCATCAGGCCGATCAGGCTTGGAGTCCAGAACATCTGGAGGGCATCAGGTTGGGCCAAGCTGGAGTGGGCCACCCTGAGTTGGAGGGACCACTCACTGACTCAGCCTAAGGCAGCTCCTGACCTTCGGATGCTTAAAGGCAGCGGGTCAGCGCCTCGTTCCCACGCCTCCTGGTTGTGTGCAGAGAGGCTCCGAAAAGAATTTCTGTCCAGCAAAACAAACCTTGGTTGCTTCAAACTGTAAGGACATGAGAACCAAGAGGATGGGCCCAGAGGAGGCCCCTCTAGCTCCGCATCCGCCTTTCACAGGGGCCAGCCAGATGCCCCAGAGGGAAGCTGCCCGCAAGCGAGATCTGAGCGCAGCAGCAGTGCCCTCCAGCAATGGGCATTCCCAAGCACGCTGCCTCCGGCCGTGGAGGAGCAGCCTGGCCATCCGCCTTTGTTGCTCACTCTTCTTTTCTACCCACTGCAGGGAGCCCCGGCCACATCCCCCACAAATGCAGCACCACGAAGCATCGCATCATCTCCCCAAAGGTGGATGTCCGCCCTAGCCCATATCCTGCCCTGACGGAGGTCCAGAACATCTCCAGCGGCGGTCCTGAGGCAAAAGCTGAGCCAGAACTGGCCAAGTTGTCTGGATCTGACAGCAAGGAACAGAAGCTAGCCAAAGCTGCCACCGCTGCCTCTCCCGGCGTGCCTGATGCCTCCCCTGACCCCACAGTGTGCTCTCCCAGCCTGGCCCAGCCCAACGGCTTCCCCAAGCAGGAGCTGCCGGGGGTCACGCTTTCCGTGGGCCTTCCCAGGAGCACAATTTTGGTCATGACGGGGCTGAGCAGTGCTGAAAAGCCACTGGCGCTGACTCCTAGCCAGCACCTGGTGTCCGGAGACAGTGGTGGGGCACCTGCCACCCCCCTCGGCTTGGCCCTTCTGCCAGGACTGGGCCTGGTCCTGTCTCAAAACCTGGAATCCACCATGGAGACGAATGAAGTGGCCCTGGCGACCTTTGACCCGGACTGTTTCCTGAACAGCCCCAAGCAAGGCCAGACTTACGGAGGTGGGGCAGGGCTCGAAGCCAAGCCTGAGCCCCCAGAGACCCCCGCTCCCCCAGCGCCTTACTCTCTGTACATGCCCAGCAACCGCTTTTTCATCCAGGACGATGGGGCCGGACAGGTGCCCGTGCCCCCCTCGCCGTGCTCCGGTGTAAAGACGGAGGCCAAGAGCAGCCCAGAGGTCACCCCCATGGAGACAGCAGGAGAAGGGAGCTCTCAGGCCGAGGGGGCACCCAGGGAAGGTGGGGCCCCAGCTGGAGGGGTGGGAGAGATCGCTGCAACAGAGCTTCAGGAAGAGCTCTACTCCATGATCCAGGCAGCGTCAGGGGCAGCGGGTGGTCTTTTCGGCCTCTCGTTCGACGGCCACTTCCCAGACCTCATTAATGAGCTCATGACTGATGACGGGGGGCCTGGCAGCGCACGCAGCACAGATGGGGATGCCAGCTCCAGCTCAGAGAGCCCCGTGCCAGCCCTGCCGGAGGCTCTGCCGGAGGCTCTGCCGGAGGAGGAGCCCTGCTATGCAGCAGAAGGGGGCACGGGGGGATCCCCCCAGCCGCTTGTGTCAATCACTGACTTCTCGCCTGAGTGGTCCTACCCAGAGGTGGGTGCAGGGACAGTTGGGAAGTGGCAGCAGTCGAGGGAGGGGGGAACGGAGAGAGAAGCGCTGTGGGTTGGAGTGGGAAGGCGTAGGGCAGACCTCCCCCACCATGACACCCTCCAGCTGTTTTGGATCCATCACCCAGCATGTCCGTATGGTGTGCGACTGACGGGAGCTGTAGTCCAAAACACTTAGAGGGCGCCATGTTGGGGATGGCTGGGCTGCAGTTAGGAGCCAGGAGGGGCCCAGGACCTTGTGGCTCAGTTCAGTGGACAAGGAGGGGTTTGGGGTTTGGGGTTTTTTTGCTGGCCATCTTGTTCGGATGCCTGAGACAGTCTCCTTTTTCTATTAACCCATTCCACTCTCTCTCTCTCTCTCTCTCTCTCTCTCTCTCCCCCCTCCTGTGGGAACAGGGCGGGGTCAAGGTGCTCATCACCGGCCCCTGGATGGAGGAGACCAAGCCGTACAGTTGCCTCTTTGATCAAATGTCCGTCCCTGCATTGCTCATCCAGTCTGGGGTGCTGCGATGCTACTGCCCAGGTAGGGGGCCTCGTGCTTGGGTTGGGCGGATTGGTCCAGGGACCCCCCTGGACCCATGAGGGGAGGGTGCCTCTGATCTGTGGCTGCCGGGCTGTTTCCGGGGGGGGGGCATCCTTTTTAGCCTTCTGCTTCACGGTGCTCTCCGTCTTCCATCTGGCAGCCCACGAGGCAGGCGTGGTGCCCTTGCAAGTGGCCCATGACTCACACTTGGTCTCCACATCGGTTCTGTTTGAGTACCGGGCCCGGAACTTCATGGCATTGCCCAGCACCCAGATGGATTGGCTCTCCCTGGATGGTGAGTGGGCTGGGAGGGGACCCAGGGCTTAATTTTTCCAAATGGAGTGGGCGATGGGGCTCAGAGCGGCCTGGCGGGCCCTCCTCCAGTGGAGCGGGCCCTCCTCCGGTGGAGCGGGCCCTGGTGCCTTTGTGGAGGAGGTTCTGCCTGGATCGAGCATCCCCGGCCCCTCTGAGGGGGGAGCAGGGTGAGTGGGCTGGGGTTCCTTCCCTCCAGCTTCCCAGAGAGGGACAGTGTAGCCGATGGGTTGGACTGGGGAGTCAAGACCCTCCCAGGGAGATCGGATGCTTGACCCCTCTCCTGGGGATAGAACCCAGGTGTCCTGGGACCCAGGGCCCTCTTCGGCCCTCCAGACGTTGAGGAACTGCAACTCCCATCAGTCTTAGCAAGCATGGCCCAACCGCCAGGGATGCTGGGAGCTGTAGTTCAGTGGCATCTGGAGGGCCAAAGGTTCCCCATAACTCTGGGAAGCAATGTGCTTCTTGCAGTGCTTCTGCAGCATGGGCGGGCATCCTTTGGCCCTCCACATGTCGCTACAGCGCCCTTGGCCGTTGGCCATGCACCTGCTCTGTGCCTAGCCCTTTGCATTTGACCCTACATCCATAGGGGGTCCTTGATTTGACCCACACACCCCACTGCTGCTGCATTGTCTAAGTGCTGCTGCGTCTGATCCAAGCTCAGCTGCCCAGCTAAGGCTCGAGTTCCATTCTCGACAGCATGGTGTCTTCAGTATGTGTGTGTGTGGGGGAGCAGTGCCTGAACTAGGGGGATTGTTTGTGGCTTTACTGTTGGAAAAAAACTTGCTGTCCAAGTCATGCCTGGGGCCAGTTCCAGAGTGTCACCTTACGGAGAGGGGGGGGATATTCCTGGCACGCTGGCTTGTGTGCAGTGGAAAATGGAATGGCCTGGGAGGAGAGTCTGGAGTTTCCATGACGGGACAAGGCAAGCCAAGAATAACAGCCTGGGAGAAGGCTTGGCTCTGGGCCTGCTGGTCCCCTCCAGGACAGCCCAGGAGCCCCGTCTTCCCCTTTGCAGGTGGCTTTTCAACCTGCACAACGACAAAAGCAGGTGTGATGGTCCAGATCCACAGTTGTGCAATTCTTTTACTGCGGCGAAGCAAAACGTATGAGCTTCTGAGTCCTGCAGAACTCTTCATCCAGCAAAATGGTGCACGTAGCACCCTAGTTTAGATGGAAGGGGCACAAAGATTAGGCTGGACACTGAAGCATTGAGGTCTGCGTTGAGGCTCTGGCTGAAGATGGGGATTGCCAACTGTGCTGGTCTCTGCTCGGTGCTTGCAGATGCTTGCCGGCTGAGGGCTGATGGAGGGTACCAGACTGGCACAGGCTGGGCTATACCTAGGTAGGATTCTGGGAAGAAGAAGCAGGAACTGGCCTTCAAATTTGAAAACACAAAGCCCAGTGGTATGACCCATAAGTGAAATGCTGACTAGGCAGAGATCTGGTTGGAGACAGAGCCATGGGTAGCTTTTGTGTTAGCATAGCCGGAGATTAATTTTGGGTGGAATGCAAAGTGGGGGGGAAAGTCAACTGACGCGTGTAGCTGTGGAGTGTTACTTAGTGCAGCCTCTCCCGACCTGGGTGTTTTCGACTGCCAACTCCCGTTGGACTCCGCATCTTCTGGATGTGCTGGCTGATAGGAATTGCTGTCCGAAACTTCATGATGTCACCATGTTGGGGAAGGGTGGGCTTGTGGTTCAAGCCAGTCTATCTCCTGCTGTTTCCCTGCAAAAGCGAGGACCATGGATCCTGCCACATGGGGTGGGGGGTGGGACTAGGGGGGCAATTGCCATAATCTCCAGATCCCCAGATCTTTCTCTTTTAAAAAACCCCAACTGTTCTTAGCATTTGTGGAACGTGAGATACCAGGCAAAACGTACAGGCCTATTCTTCTCAATTTTTTGTGACAAACTAGCCTGCTTCCCCCCACCCCTTTTTCACTGTTTCACTTCCAACCCCCTCAGAAAAATTCCTGCAGATGCCCGTGCTCATGCCACTCCCTCTCCACCCCACCCCACTTAAATCTCCTTGCACCCACACTTCTTCCAGGGCTCCCTGCTTGGGGTCCACAGCAGCTGACCTGGGAGACCAGGGTTCGAATCCCCACATAGCCATGAAGCGCACTGGGTGACCTTGGGCCAGTCACTGCCTCTCAGCCTCATGAAAACCCTATTCAGAGGGTCGCCATAAGTCGGAATCGACTTGAAGGCAGGACATTTTTTCTATTGTTACGGAGAGGAGCCCCCTGCTCACCATTTGCCTGTTGATCTTGAGGACCGAGTAGAACAACAGCTGCTCTAGAAGCGCCCGCTGCCGCTACTGCTACCCTCTCAAGAAGAAATTCCATCCCTGAAACACAAGGCTGCCTGGCATGTCTCAAAGACGCAGGCTCCAGCACCACCCCGAGAGAGACGCCGTCGTTGTCACAGACCTTGGGGCCAGCTCAATAGATGCTTGCACTGGTGAGGTACCTGGGTGAGCCTGTAGTGGCTGAGTGAGGGCATTGTCACAAGTGCAGGCCGTGCTGTTACTCAGGCCTGGACATCTTCCCAGGCAGAGGTGTGTTTTTGCCCCTGTGCTCTCGAACAAGGGGTTGCTCAACCACCGCAGTCTTGAACTGAAAATGAGCAAATTTGCAGCGAGTGCCCTAGGTGGCTGCCTTATGCCATCTCAGACCACTGGACTATTTAGGTCAGCAGAAGTCTCTCATTTTCCCAGCCCTACCTGGAGATGTCAGGAACTGATCCTGGGGTCTTCTGCATGCTCTCCCACTGAGTTGTGGGTCTAAGGGGTGGAAATGTCTGGATCTGGTTGCTCCCCAACCAGCCCCCTTGAAGAAGCTCACCTAGTGTAGAAATCTCTGTTTGACATGGTCGCCCTTATCTCTGTTACCTATTGTTGCAGATTGCATATAGTAGGGCCCCACTCATACGGCGGGTTATGTTCCAGACCCACACCTAAAAGCGAAACCCGCTGAAAAGCAGCTCATTCAATAGAATGGTGCCCAACACCCAAAAAACACCGTAAAAGCAGAACAAGCACCGCAGAACAAGCGCCGTATGTGTGGGGCCCCTCTCTAATTGAAAGCCGCTGTGTTAGCGGAATGCTGCAAAGTGGGGCCCTACTGGACTCTGATTACAGACTTGGGTTCGCCCAGGCTTGTCTTACAAATCCTTTGTGTGTGGAGGGACAGGTATTGTTCAGCGGTGGAACATCTGCTTTGCATGGAGAAGGCCCAAGGTCCAATCCCCATCGCCTCCAGGGGATGGGAAGGCCTTTTGCTGCCTGGGACAAACCTGGAGGCATGCCAGCTAAGGTAGGTCAGCTTTCCCCAACCTTGTGCCCTCCAGATGTTTCAGGCCACGTGGATATTCAAGGTGGGGTTGATGGAAGTTGAGGTCTAAAATATCTGGAGGGGTGCCAGGCTGGGGTAAATAATACTGTTTTAGACAAAGGATTGGTCTGGGCCCCTGCAGGCATCCTTTTAGATGTTCCTTCGTGGTGGTATTGGGGTGGTCACACGCAGTCCCGCTTCCAATACTGTTTCCACCTGCAAAAGTTTCGAGGTGGACGTAATGCTGGATTGCCAGTCAGGGTGTCTGCTGCAGCTTCCTGCTGAAATCCTGTAGTTTTTTTATATGACAAAATGTTTTGAGCTCTTCCTCCCACCCCTCACTGTTGTTGCACAAGAGTGTCCCTCAAAATGTTAATAATGCGGTAACATTGGGGAGACATTGCAGAACAACTAGCATTTTGTATTCGAAGGTATTTTTATGATGTTTTAAAGGGTTCTTAGTGTTTCTGTTTGCTGCCCTGGGCTCCTGCTGGGAGGAAGGGCGGGATATAAATGAAATAATAAAATAAACTAGTAAAGCGGAAGGATGTGTGGATGGACCAGTATAAATCCACAAGTAATGCCCTGTTATTGTGTCAATTACATGTTGCAGAAGAGTGCTCATGCAAACAATGAGACCCCGTCTGGAGAGACCTTCCGACTTGGTTGATAACAATTTGCAGAGCCCTGTGAGGAAAAGGCACTCTTGTTCCCCGGGGTGGTTGTGCCAGAACCCCTGGGGCGCAACCTGAACTCTAGACCCCTCCACCAAAGGCAGCTGTCCTGTACTGAACTCAGACAAGAGTAAACAAGGACCCAGTTTGCTTTGTTAAGAATTTGCACAGTTTCCACTACCCCCCCCCATGCTCAATGACTAATAATTATCTTTTATAAATGCAAACTTTGCAAACCACACTTTAAGATAACTCATTCCGGCCAACATGACAAGCTGGATTGTTAAAACGGGTGTTAAAGTAGAGCATAGGGCTTGTGCCAAACACAAGGCAAGTTGCCAGAGTTCCAAGGCCGTTAGATTTGGGAAGGGACCCAGAAAGAACATCCAGTCCAGCCCTGTGTTCAAAAGCAGCCTCCCCTCTCATACACACACACACACACAGCCACCTGTTGCCAGGCTGCTCTTGGGGAAATGTATTTCTGATCAAATATGGCTTTTTGATCTGAGCAAGCCATTGCAGGAAGAAATTTTAGTTCAGGGGAGCACCACCCCATGTAAGATTTCTGCTCCCGGGGGGGGGGGAATGATCTTGGACGGATGTGGGGCAGGGGAAGAGAAGGGGAGACTGGACACTTTTTCTTCCTTAACTTTGAGACAGGGCACTAGGAATCGCCATGCGCTGGGCATCCGTTCCCCCCGCCCCGGCTTTAAACAAAGAGTTAACTTGCAAGTGGGTCTGCCCCCTCCCCACACACACAAGTGTGCGCTAGCTATCGTGACTGCTTTAGATCTCATGAAGGGATTGCCAGGCACCCTCCCCACACTTGTGGCTATTTTGGGGACAGCTGGAGTCTTGTCGCACTTTGCTGCTGCTGCCTTTCCCGAGTCAGCCGGGCTCCTGCTTGGTCTCTGTAGGAGTTGGGGAGTCACAAGGAGGTTGGCTGGGGGGCGGAGAAAGAGCCTGCTTACCCCCCACCACCTCAACCCCTGCCTTCTGCCAGCTGGGCGGGGTGTGTGACAGCCCCACCCTCCACACTCCTCACTGTCATTGCATACCAGGAAGGGTTGCAGTGCCCTGATCTTTTCTCCCCCTCCAAATATCCAAGTGCCGGGGGGGCGGTGCTAACCTGGGATTTCTCTCCACGGTCCCTGGCAGAGGCTTTTGATTCCCGCTGGGAGTCGAGGAACAGAGCACTGGGTGCTTAGTGTGTGGGCCAGGGGGGTGCCCCCCTGTTTTCCCCAGGCAATGGACAAAGCAGGTACCTGGGCTTTGGGGGCATGGTGGTTATGGGGCAGGGGCTGGATGGGAGAAACGTTGCATCCAGAGGGACTTGGGGAGGGCTGGTTAGAGGGGTTCATGGGGGTTGGTGCCTGGTGTGCAAGCAGGATTCATGTTTGGAGGAGTGATGGAGCAGAAGATAATGCGTGCATGTTGGGAACTGTAGATGTTTATGCTATGTGGTAAACCATGAGGGCATCTAGGCTGACCCTCAGTTTAAACCCAGATGGGATGATTCTGTTGGATTAATAGGCTCTCAGTTTGGGAGAAAGCATCTTCTTGGGGAGGAAGGAAGGACAGAACCTCCCTCTGTGCTGCAGTGGGGAGCCCCTCCCTCCCTCCCAGTGTGCTGTGCCTTCTCTCCCCTAAGTGTTGGTGTCTGGTTTCAAACTGAAACTACCAGTTGTGAGGTGGGGGGCGGGCGGGTAGAGACGTGGCTGTTGCTTTTGGTGGCCTTGGTGCCTTTGCTGGAGTGACTGAGACTTTTTCCCCTCTCGTTCACCCGATAGCTGCCATCTCTTTGGAGTGGCTGCCTGGATAGTTGCCCCTCTGAAGGGGATGGTGAATGAACTGACTGAGTGTGTGTGTGTGTGTGTGTGTCTAGAGAGAAATGAATGGGCTGGGATGTGTCCAGGCTGTCAGTATTTTGCAGGAGGGAGTCAAGCACAAGCCAGGAACTTTTGGGCTGGTGCATTTAAAGCAGATTGAAGGGCAGTTTCCCCAGTGCAACCAATCCACTTGAAAACAGACAGACAAACACGTCTACTCCTTGTGGTTTTGGAAACAATGGGGAAGTGCATTGGAAAAGCATGGGATGAACAAATGATGAATGGGAAGACGTGTCAACACCCCACAAGCAACTGAGGATGAACACTGTCATGTAACTTCCCTGTCAACAAATCAGAATGCCTGCTCCGTGAAAGAGCAGGTACAGGATATAACCTCACCTCTGCAGAGGTTTTGCGCAAGCAGATAAGGATGAATTCTGAATGAGCAAGTTGCCTTGATTGCCCCTGGATAGTGGAATAATCTTCCTCGTAGTATTTACAGCGGTGGGGCACAGGGGAGGGACAACTGTGGAGCATTATGAATTTTAAAATGTGAACGGATGGGGAAAAGGAGGACAAAGTGAAGCCAATTCTTGACGGTCTGGTGCTGGGGGCTGCAGGCACAACAGGGCACTTGGCCGATGCTTCTGGTGGGTTTGTGATGGACCAGGAGAAAAAGACTCCCCAAGACTGTTTCCATATTCTAACAACTAGAACAGGGGTTTTAATGCAAGGGATGGGCTGTTACATCTCCTCACAGTGGGTCCCTCTTGGAGTCGACGGGGCTGGAAATCTTCAGCACCCCAGAGTCCTCTCCTTGGGTCTGTTCCACTAAATCCTGATTTGCAAAGCCTGCAAGTGCTCCACTGTTAGAGAGCCACAGAGACTATCTATTCTGCTCCCCAGTACTGCCTGCTCTGTGCTGAGGCTGCCCAGGGTCACCTCCCGTCACACACACAGACATCTCCTCAGGATTACAGCAGCCATTTCCCAACCTGGAGAAATGACGCTAATCAGCCTTCTTGAGTGAGGACTAGCTTAAAATATTTCCCTGCTGCCCACCCCTTTGACCTCCCCTCCCCTTTGATCTCCCCCCTCCCATCATCCACAGAATCACGAGTCCACCTTGGAAGAGAGTCTGATGGTTAAGGGCTGGAGATATTTGGGGGGGAGGGAAGTGGGCCACCAGTCTCACCATCCTTTCTTTTGCAACCCCAAACAACTCTCTAGATAATCAGTTCAGAATGTCTATCCTGGAGCGCCTGGAGCAGATGGAGAAGCGAATGGCGGAGATGACCGCGGCCTCCGCAGCAACTGCTACCGCAGGAACAGCTCAAGCCCAACAGGGAGGAGGGGAGAGGCCTCCGAGTCAGGTGAGATGGGGAGGGTGGGAGAGACTTAAGTGGCATATCGGGGGGGAAGGTGAGGGCAGGGTAGCAGTGGTGGGCCTGGTGGCTACCTGGCCGTTTGTTCTGGTAGCCAAGGTCTCCTGGAAGCCTCCTGACTTGTGCTCGTAATAGCAGGTCCTCTCAGGAACTGCCCTTTTCCCTCTGTGTGGGAGGTGCTCTTGCATGCCTGTCATTGTCCCCCTGCCCTGCACCCCACACATGCCTTGTTTTGTGTCTGTGGGGCAGAGTCTCTGCTGTTCACAATGGTGCAGCTACCCTGAGCTCTGGGCATGTTTAGCCAGTACTCTTCAAGTACTTAGAATCATAGAATCATAGAATAGTAGAGTTGGAAGGGGCCTACAAGGCCATCGAGTCCAACCCCCTGCTCAATGCAGGAATCCAAATCAAAGCATTCCCGACAGATGGCTGTCCAGCTGCCTCTTGAAGGCCTCCAGTGTCGGAGAGCCCACTACCTCTCCAGGTCATTGGTCCCGTCGTATGGCTCTAACAGTTAGGAAGTTTTTCCTGATGTTCAGTGGAAATCTGGCTTCCTGCACCTTGAGCCCATTATTCCGTGTCCTGCACTCTGGGACGATCGAGAAGAGATCCCGGCCCTCCTCTATGTGACAACCTTTCATGTACTTGAAGAGTGCTTGAAAGGTTGCCACCCAGAGGAAGGCCAGGATCTCTTCTCGATCATCCCAAAGTGCAGGACACGGAATAATGGGCTCAAGTTGCAGGGAGCCAGATTTCCACTGAACATCAGGAAAAACTTCCTAACTGTTAGAGCCATACGACAATGGAACCAATGACCTAGAGAGGTAGTGGGCTCTCCGACACTGGAGGCCTTCAAGAGGCAGCTGGACAGCCATGTATAGGGGATGCTTTAATTTGGATTCCTCCATTGAGCAGGAGGTTGGACCCGATGGCCTCACAGGCCCCTTCCAACTCTATGATTCTGTGAGCTACATCTAAGCCATCTTTGAATCTTGGGCAGAACTCAAAAACAATTTCCAAAAGGGGGGTTTGTTTTTGGGGTGGCTCCATCTCACGTGAGCCCTCCTGTGCTGCCAGGCCCTCAGTATGCCACAGCAAAGGGGGGGGGGCTGGGAGACGGCATTTTGCCTCTCTTGCCCTCACCTTCCTTTCTCTTTGGTGGACAACGTGTATATATTTGGCTCCTTCCTCTGGCGTCAGCTCTCGGGTTTCACAGGGATTGGCACCTGTGTGGCCGGCAGGGCTATTCTTGGCTGCCTGGGGCTGGCAGAGGGGGAGATAAGGCCCAGGCAGGCAGCAGGCATCCTCCCTCTGTTTGTCGGCACATGGGGTGGGGGTGGGATTAGGGAGGCCAGCCGGCCAGCCAGAACAAGACGGGAATTCTTTCCATTGAGATCACCAGGCAGTGGCGGTGGGTGTGGGGTAAGTTGCCTCGAGACCACTTGGCCTCCTTTGTCAGAGTGATTCTGATGGTGAGTGGGTGCTTTCCCCTCACCCACCCACCCGCCCCACAGCCGCCCAATCCTGCCCCTCAAGAGTCTGTGCAATTGGGGAGTGTGGGAGGAGAGGGAGGGAGGGGGAGACATTTGCGCAGGCAATTCCTACGCAGTCGTCTTCATGGGCCTTGATTTATGTATTTAAAGCCTCCCCTGCGCCGCTTCTCTGTGAAATGTGCTCTGAGAGGTTCAGAGTATAATGCAGTTATTCTCAAACGGTGCGCCACAAGAGGTGACTAGGTGTGCCTTGAATATTATGGAAGTATATTTTAAAAATGAGAAGAAACCCATTTGTATAGAGATTTATTACATCCATGATCAATTAATAGCTAGGCTAGGCCCTAAATATATTAATATATTTTTAATTTTGTACACGAAGTGCGCCAGAAATGTTTTGTATCTTTTACAGTGCGCCGCGAACCAAAAAAGTTTGAGACCCACTGGCATAATGGATGGCATGGGGAGGGGGAACAGAAGACCAAACACAACTCACTAAAATACAAAATGTTGAACTGAAACCACATCAATCTAAAGATCATATCAAGCAGCAGTAAAAAGCAGCGCTTGTAATCCACTAAAGGAGCCTGATGGAATTAAAGCAGCTGTTCCCAACCTGGTGCCCTCCAGATGTTTTGGACTGCAACTCCCAGCAGCCCCCAGCCAGCATGGCTGGGAGTCGTAGCCTAAAACATCTGGAGGGCACCAGACTGGGGAAGGCTGAGTGAAAGAGTCTTTACCTGCCACTGTAAACTACAAAAGCATTTGTGCCACTTGAAGGTGCCTACAGAGGACGCCCCACTTCAGGGGAGCCACCACCAAACAAGGCCCTCTTTGGACATTTGAGCACACTCTGCCCATGCTCTGTCTCCATGAGTGAGGAGTTAAAATTGTGGGCTGCTTCTTCAAGGAGACAACCTGAAGTCCTTTATTTTTTCCCCCATGTGAACCTTCTTATTGATTGATTGATTGATTGATATCCCACCCTTCCTCCCATCAGTAGCCCAGGGCGGCAAACAGAAGCGCTAAAAACACTTTAAAACATCATAAGGACAATTTCTTGCCCTTCTTGTGCTGGTCCTCCCCTTGAATGGTGTTTGGACCAGCAGTGACTGGCACAGGGCTGACACCGTTTCCCCCCTTAGCCCTGCTTTTGCCTGGTGGGTGTTGCCAGCCACAAATTACCCCTGCTGACACTTTAAAAACCTTCATCTCCACCCCAACTGGAAGCACTCTTGACAAAGCCAGTCAAGTTAGGCTGGGTTCCTAGATTTGCAAGCTGTTAATTCTGAAACAGAGCTCCAGGTGGCAAACATTTAAAGCCTTCCAGGAGGAGACGGGTGCCCCAGACCAGGAGACTTGGCCTAGAGCAGGAATTTGGGCAAGAGGCTGCTCCCCCCCCCTTCTCCCAGTTCAGCGGGCCTTGCAAGATCCTCAGTGGGATGTCTCTCTCTTGTTGAATGCAGAAAAGCCTCAGATGTTCACAGAATCACAGAATAGCAGAGTTGGAAGGGGCATGTGAGGCCATCGAATCCAACCCCGTGCTCCATGTAGGACTCCAAATTAAAGCATCCCCAACAGGGAGCTGTCCAGCTGCCTCTTGAAATGTTGTCCCAGGCAGACCCAGAAAGGGCTTTTGCCCTCCGTTTGTGTCTTGGTGGTGCTGGTGCTGGAGGGAGGGGGGCTAAGTTGCCAGACTCCAGTGGGGTTGGGGGCCATCCGCCTGCGAGGTTGCCGTGACCCAGAGAGAGCGCAGCGGAGCGATTCTTCAAGGACCTCAGCCTGGGTTTGCCGCTGTGGTGTCTGCTGCCGGAGTGCGCTGGCATGCCAGCCTCTCAGGTTGCCCCACCCTAGCAGGCTTGGCACCCAGGCCTCTTGCTAGGGGAGAATGTGGGGGCTCTCGCACCCTGGGCCAGCCCAGCCCTTTTTTCTCCTATTGTTTTCCTTTTCCTTCAACTGTGTTGATCCTGAACCTCAAGGAACAGTGGCCTGCTTCTCCCCCCCCCAACAAACACCCCCTTTTAACTCTTGTGGTCCTTCTTGCCCTTCATCATCCCCCCCCCCGCAATCCTCACTCCTGAGGGTCGGTCATTGGTAGTTTGTTTCATGCCATGCAGAGCAGGAGCAGGGTGAGGGGACAGGAGAGACAAGCAGTGTGTGTGTGTGTGTGTTTTGGGGGGGGGACATGGCCCGCATAGGTCGACACTGGGCCAGCTGCCTCACTGACATTTCATGGTGGATTTGCGCCCGAGAGCCTTTGTAGCTGGACATGCCTTTGAAGAGCCGCTGGGGACCTTCCATCAAGGGCAAAACCATCTGTTGAGGGGCCTTTGAAGCCTTCCCCAACATGTAGCCCCCCAGCTGTTTTGGACAACAGCCCCCACCAGCACAGCTGCCGCCCAAAACAGCTGGGGGGCTCCAGGCTGGGCGAGGCGGCCGCAAGGGGGGAAGGGGAAAGAGTTTTGGGGAAGGGGCCTTGCATTCCACAACACTGGGGTCGAGCTTGCTGTGGGGTGTGTGAGGGGTGGGCTGTCCCATTTTGGCTCCTTATGCCCCTCTCCCCACCCACTGGCCTTCCCCAAAGCAGGCCACCTTGGACTCATTCGAAGACCGCATCGTGGCCCTGTGCGAGAAGATGATGTCTCAGTCCTGCTGGCTCCGCTCAGAGACCCTCGTTCACCACGTCAGCTTCCGGGGAATGACCCTCCTCCACCTGGCTGCAGCGCAAGGGTACACCCGCCTCATTGAGACCCTCATCAAGTGGCGGTGAGTTGCCCTGGCCCGTGAGGGTAGTGCTGCTTCCTAGCACCTTGCCCTTTGACACAGCTTTGGCCTTGTTTTCCCCTTGGGGAGGGCTCACAGCTTGGCTTTCAGGGCAGAAGGCTCCAGGTTCAATCCCTGACAGGACCTCCAGTTAAAAGGGAGTGTGGTGCAGTGGTTAGAGTGCTGGATTAGGAACAGAGGAGGTTTCCTTATACAGAGTCAGGCTGTTGGTCCATCTAGCTCAGTACTGTCTACACTGACTGGCAGTGGCTCTCCAGGGCTTCAGGCAGGAGTCTCTCCCAGGCCGGCCTGGACTGAAGCTGGACCCTTCTGCATGCAAGGGAACTCTGCCCACTGAGCTACTGGGCCCTTCCCCAACTAACCCTTCCCCTTATGACTAAGACACAGGCAGGGAAATGGATCCAGCTGGTGGCAGGCCTGATCCTGCTCTCCCCCCCCCCATAGGCCAAGTTTGGCAGGCGGGCGGCTCAGTGACGGTCACACCACACTGGGCAAGCCCTGACAATCAGATGATGATGACGATTTATGAATCGCTTCCCATGAGGCATCCCAAAGCAATTTACAAAACAATAACACAAAACAGTTACATATTATACTAGCCAGCATGGATTTTTCGCATTCTGCAGTGTTAAATTGAAAATACCCCCCATGCCATTCTGCTGCTTCCCACCAGCTCATTTCAAAACAAAACGTATAGTCGTGGACTCAAGAAACGCTTGCTTAACAGCCCTCATGGCGATACACAAAATAAATGGTCAGACAGAATCGAGAGTTCAAAGTGTAAAAAGGGAGAGAAAAAATCTAGACCCCTGCTGGACTTTTTTCTGCCAGTGGTCTCATAATCAGTTGAAATTAATTAAAAATCAGCCATGTTCACAGAATACCTGTAATCCTACTACTTACCTTGTCCCATACTCTGACCATCATCTTCTATAGTTTAAAAGTTTAAAAAATGCTTGCCTGATTTTTAATTAATTTAAGAAAATTAACATTGAAGTCAATTATAAGCATGGGCATGTGCAGTAAGAACCAACTGTCAGTGTTTTAAAAGCCAGGCTCACAGCTGCTTGGCTTGGCTAATCAGTGGGCCACACCCATGCCAGGCCTTTATTTCACTTTAGACAGTCATGGCTTCCCCCAAAGAATCCTGGGAAGTGTAGTTTATGAAGGGTGCTGAGAGTTGTTGGGAGACTCCTATCCCCCTGACAGAGCTCCAATGGCCACAGTGGTTTAAATGCCTGGCGTGGATATGGCCAGGGACAGCTTTGGTTTAAATTTGGGTGTCTGCTGTAGAATACAAAGGTGGGAGAAACCCTGAAAAATAGTGATACTGTTAACAGTGTTTTCCTTTTGGAAAGGAAAGGGGCTTTTCCTCTGCCCAGTGCCCACCCACCCAATCTCCTCCCCTCCCCTCCCCGCCCCTCCCCTCCCCTTCCTCCTCCCCACAGAAGTAAATCCCATTGAACGCAAGAAGCATGCAAATGATCAAACCTGCCCTCCCTTCCTCCTCTCTCCTACCCCTCCCTCCTGCCCTCTCCTTCCCCATTTCTTACCTCCCGGGTTAAAAAGCAGAGAATTTCACTAATTGGCAAAAAAAACCTTGCAGTTTAAGAATGTACCTATAGCCAACAGCAATTTCTGTCAAACTTTAAAAAGCAAGGAAATTCGGCAGCTATAGTGAATGCACCAGGGGAGCAGGAGACCTGATCTCCTCTCCGACATATTGTACTGCCTTACAAATTTGTAAAAATGCAAACACAATTTGGGTTGGTGTTTCACAGTCCAATCCACTTGCTGTGTAGCTTGGAAGAATTTGGTAACATGCCTCTGAGCAAATGGTGGAGTAGACATCACTGAACTGGGTGGACAGATGGCCTAGCACAAGTCTGCTTCCTACTTCCATCTTAGAAATGAAAGCATTGAGGAACCCTCAAGGATAATCTAGAGTTCCAGGGTTGAAAGTGTCACTTCAGGGCCATCTAGTCTGACCTCCCTGACAGTCTGTCCTGCTCTGCCATGCATAGTCCTGAAACGGGGCTGTAAAACCCCTGTAAAAGAGGTGACCTCCTCAACTCCCAGCGAAGGAGGCGCAATGGTCTTCCTCATGCTTAACCTGAATCAACCACTCACCTTCCCAGTATCCCCCTCCTCCATGGGGAGAGGCGATGGGCAATTCTCTGGGCTCTCGTTTCTGATCACTTTGATATTTGGCAGCAGTCAGTGGCACCCAGGCAGATTTCGGGGACTGAGCTGGTCCCAATCCACAACTGAGTGCCGTCAGCAATACAACACAAGCTCTGGAGTGTGGCCTCAATGGCAAGTGCCGCTGCAGCCCGGCTTTTGGAAGAGTCTTCCTCATGAATTATTTCTAAGGTGCCCCATTATCCAGTTCAGGAGCAGGTTTCTGGAGAGAATGCCTCACCCCTTATATACCCAGCAGCTCACTGCATTCTGCGGGAGAGTTTCTCCTTGAAGTCCCTCAAATATCAGCAACGCAGAGCAGGACCTCCAGCACGGCTGCCCCTATTCTGTGAAATAGCATCCCTGTTCAGATTCAATGGGTGCCCACTAGCTGAGCTTTCCAGAAACAACTGTGTTGATGAGCTTTCCCAGCTGGATGAAAGGGTCTCTGCCACACGGTTGTCCATTGTGTGTGTGTTTGTGTGTAAAAATTCATTTGCTGCCCTGAGTTCAGTGTGCATTAAAGAGCAATCAAGACTCTGCCCCCCCCCAAGGTCAGGGGGGCCGGAGGCGAGGCTGAGGCTGGTCTGCTTCCTCCTCTCAGGAACCTCAGTGCTCAGAGCCTGGACCTGGAGCAGGAAGTTGACCCCCTGAACGTGGACCACTTCTCCTGCACCCCACTGGTGAGTTGCATGTTGAGACTTGGGGGGGGCAGGGGCTCAAGTCACGTGACCTGGAGAGCCCCACACACCCCAGAAAATTGTGCTCTGCGCCCCCATGATCTGTTCTAGCTGTTAAAGCTTGGTTAGGAGTTTTCCTCCCCATCGCTCAAGTCCTTAGTGTGTGGGGGGTAGAGATTGTGGAAGAGAAGGGCAAGTGCAGGGGGAGGGGGGAGATTGGGTCCATGAGAATTTTGAGGCACGGTGGGGTTGAAAGGCCTCACTCTTGCTTCTTTGAAGGGTCACCACCCAGTTTATCCCATGTGTACAGGCTTTCCTCCAAGAGGGAGAGAAACTTGTTTTTAAAACAAGAACAAATGAAAGTTTCTGCTTTGTGGGATATCCTCTGTTCTGTGCCCCACTTCCTGCCACGTAAATTAGCCTGGATGTCCCTTGCAGCACAACTGCCCTCCCATCCATCCTGACCCCCTTCCTATCCCTGCCCCTCTCTCTGACTAGATGTGGGCCTGTGCCCTTGGCCATTTGGAAGCAGCCCAGCTTCTCTACCGTTGGAACAGCCACGCCCTTTCCATCCCGGACTCCCTGGGCCGTCTCCCGCTCGCTGTGGCTCGTTCCCGCGGCCACGTCAAGCTCGCCACATGCTTGGAGGAGCTGCAATGGCAGGAGGAGCAGCCTGCAGAACTTCTGGCTGCGGAGCCTGTCCTGGACATTCCAGGGAGCCCCAGCAAGGCCAGCAGTGGCCCTCGGCGCCCGGCAGAAGCCCTGCGCATCCCGTCTCCGCTGTCAGCCAGTCCAGACACAGGTGGGCTCTGTGGCCAGGTGCAGGCATCCTGTGGGAAGCGCCAGCATTTCTTTAAGAGACCTTTTACGTTCAGTAGCCTCTATGTGTGTGCTGAGGAAAAGTTCCAAATTTGGGCCTTTTTAATTTAGAGGAAAATGGCCAGTTGTGTGTGTGGGGGGGGATGAAGGGGAGGAGAAAGTAGGGAGAATTTTTCTTCCCGCGGGGGGCATCCAGTTAAGCTGAATGTTTGGAGATTCAGGACAGGCAAACAAGGAAGTCCTCCTTCATGCAGCGCATAGTTAAACTCTGGGACTCGCTCCCACAGAGGCCTTCGATAGCCACCAACTTTGGATGGCTTTAAACTGGATGCAGACAAATGCAGTGGAGGACAAGGCTATCAGTGGCTACTTGCCACGATGGCTACGCTCGGCCTCCTCTCTCACAGGCAGTACACCTTTGAATACCATCTGTTGGGAATGCTTTGATTTGGATTCCTGCATTGAGCAGAGGGTTGGACTTGATGGCCTTATAGGCCCCTTCCAACTCTACTATTCTGTGATTCTACCAGTTACCGGGAATCGCAGGAAGGGGAGTTGCTGACTATTGCCCTCAGGTTCTGCTTGCGGGTTTCCCTTGGGGGCATCTGGCTGGCCACTGTGAGGACAGGAGGCTGGCCTCGATGGGCCCCCTCTGGCCGGATGCAGCTGCTGCCGCCGCTGGACTCTTTTGGGGCAGCTCCATCACTTGCCCACAGGAAACTCACTCTGCACAACTCCAAATGCTTCGCCCTGTTGGCACTGACCCTGAGCGCCTCCCTTTCTCTCCCCTCCCCAAGCAGGACAGTGCCTCACTCTAACAGCTGCAAAAAGCTGTCCCACAAATCGGAGTGTCTGAAATTTAATTCCTTAAATTCTCTCGCTTGCGCCTAGTTTTATCATGTAGATTCTGAGGAACATGCCCCACTCAGGCCCGCAACGCCAGGGCAGCTGCTGGTGGAGGGTGGGGTGCTGACAGTAATTTCAGAGGTGCAGATAAAACACCGCAGTGTCCGTCCCCCCATTGCCTCCTCTGCAGAGTGGCAGGGAATTCTGGGGTTTTACTCTCAGAAGATTTTGGGCGAGCTGCCTGTGCTAGTGGCTTCACAGCATCCTATGGCAATGAGTTCCATAGGTTAATGATGTGTTGGGTGCAAATGTACTACCTTTAGTCCAGCCTTCACCAGCCTGGTGCCCTCCAGACTGTGACTCCCATCAGACGCACTGGCTGGGGCTGGGGTGAGTTGTAGTTCAAAGCATCTGAAGGGCGCCAGGTTGGCAAAGGCTGCTTTAGTCTGACCTACGTTCCACCTTTCCTCACTCTCTGTTCCCTCTTCCTCTCCTTGCAGGGCGGAGCACCGCAAGTGGAGTCTCGTCACCTTCTGAGCTGTCCGAGGGCTCCATCTCCATCACCTCGGCCTACTCCAGCGGGTCGGCCCTGCGGGAGTCGCCAGCGTACAGCCCAGAAGCTGAGGGCGCCATGGACGTTTGCCACGCCCCAGCACCTGGAAGCATTGCCGGCTGGTACCTGCGGGAGACCCCCAGCCCCCACGGCCTGCCCCACGCCCCCTTCTTCATGGACTATGATGAGGTGGGGGCTGGGGGCCATGCAGCAGGAGGCCCTGAGCCAGACCTGGAGCCAGAGTTGCTGGGCTATGGGGAAAATGCCGAGAACGAGGACTACTTGCCGGCTACGGATGTCCTGCAGGTACAGATCAGAAGGGCTGGAGGAAGACGGTCGGGGGCAGAGTTGGGCAGAAGCACTTTCCCGAAACGGGACCTCTCCAAACAGAACCCCAAACTCCTCATCGCCCAGCTCCTAGCTGATGGCAGTTCTTGCTACCTCAGTATCCCAATTGCTGCCTCTCAGCCACCTCCCTGTTTCCCTCCAAGGGGGCCCAGGAGCTGTTGTTGCCAGAACGCCCCCCACACCCTTCCTCTCCTTTCTGCAAAGACTGCGGTCCCTCCTTGCCTTCGCTTTCCTCTAGCAGAACAGGAACGCCGGCACGCACGCGCCGCCCACTCGCCATCCCCTCTGTCCCTGGGACCCCGCTGGAATCCTGCTGTGGGGGTACTCAGGGCCCCTCCACAAAGGCCACCTCTGCACAGGCCAGGCATGGAGAAGGCCCCAGGTTTCCTTTTGTGTGTCTCCATTAGCACTGTGGAGGGAGGGAAGGGGAGAAATGCACTCTTCCAGCCTCCTCCGTCTGACCCTTGGGCCTCTCCTCTGCCACTCCCCTCACTGGCCCTACTTTGCACCCTCCCTGGGCGCCAGCTGGGATGCATCCTTCAGCTCCCGCAATGCCCCTTGCTGGCCTCGATGGAGGAGAGGTGTGGGCCTAGAGAGTAGCCAGCTGCACAAAGGAAGAATTTACATTTCTTGCTGTGCCCACTTTTGCCTCTGGCATGTGGCCCCTGGAAGGTTACCCAGGAGGGAATCTGGCCCTTGGGCTGGAAAAGGTTCCTTACCTCTGCGTTAGCAGGGGATGGCTTGCTCCATTTGATTTGCATTCCTGCATTGAGCAGGGGGTTGGACTTGGTGGCCTTATAGGCCCCGTCCAACTCTACTATTCTGTGATTCTATGGGTTGCATCCAGGGCTAGCCCTACTCAGAGTAGACCCGTTGAAATGCATGGACCTGAGTTAGGCGTGGCTAATAATATCAGGAGGTCTACTCTGAGTAGCACTAGCCCTATCTGCCCTGTTCCTCTAACCACAGAGCAGCTTCAAAATACTGAAACTCATTGTTTTTTAAAATCAAACCCATTTTAAAAAGACCGCTGCCGGGAACCAACTGAAAATCTAGATACAAAACGGGCAGCAGTTAAAATAAGTCAAAAGAGTGTTGAAGGCAGGAGTAAACTTTCAAGGAGAAGGAGGAAGAGGGGGGAGCCTGGCAGACCTTTATGGGGAGGGTTTTGCAGAGGCCCTGGCACCACCAGGGGAAGGCCCTGCCTCCTGGACTCCCTCACCTAACGGCCCAAGATTATGGGGGAGAGCTGCTGCCAGTCAGAGAAGACCAGCCTTGGGCTGGCTGGGGCTGATGGGAGTTGTAGTCCAAAGCCAGCTGGAGGGCACCAAGTTGGAGCAGCTGCAGCGGACAAATGGCCTGCGCAGCTTCCTCTGTTCCTAGTGCCCTTCCGGGCTCACCTTCCCTTCCCAATCCCGTTGGAGTCCCCCCCCCCAAATAAAGGAGTCCTTGTCTCCCAAAGGTGCGGGACTGGCATCCAGATGCCCAGCCTCCTCCCTCTCCTCCCTCTCGCAGGTGGATGTGATAACCCTGGCCAAGCAGATCATCGAGGCGACACCGGAGCGCATTAAGCAGGAGGACTTCAGCTCCTCCGAGACACCTCTCCGGGAGCGACCAGGCAACCTGGGCCTGAACGAGACCATGTCCTGGCTGGCCAGCTACCTGGAGAATGTTGACCAGCTGCCCAACTTCTCCCAACGACGGTATTGGCTCTCCTTCTGCCGGGGGCCACGGAGGGGCTTCCCCCCTTGCAGCCCTGCCCCCAGTGCAAGAGTCGCTCAGCCCTTGGGTGTCTTTTCTCCCAGGTCCTTGACTTCCTCCCCGTCGGGTCACGCCTGCCTCAGCCCCCTGCCTGCCCCACTGGGCGAACTGTCCTTTGACCGCCTCTCCCCGCCCCCCACGGCAGCCAGCTGGGCGGAGTTCCTCAATGCCTCTGCCAATGGGAAGATGGAGAGTGACTTTGCCTTGCTGACGCTGTCGGACCATGAGCAGCGTGAACTCTACGAGGCTGCCAAAATCATCCAGACGGCCTTCCGCAAATACAAGGTATTTCTCATTCGGGAACAAAACCAGTCTTGATCCTCATTGTGCATCTTGCAGTTCTTGGCAAATGGCAAAACGGGGCAGCTGCTTCCTTCTGTGGGCTGCTGCCAGCTCGCTTCTCCATATCGGCTTGCTCCCCACTCTCGGAGACAGAGCACTGGGTTGGATGGCCTTCTGCAACTATGTTCTTAATGCCATGTGCCGTGGACTCTACCTCTGTAGGACAGTGTGTGGTGACTCTCGCAGGACACCACAAATCTCAGCTTGGCTTTCATATCTGGAAAGTTTCTAGGCCTCAGGGAGTAAAGCTGTGGCTGGGAGCTGATGGGAGTTGGAGTCCAAATCCTCTGGTGGGCACCAGCCACTGCCGGAGCCGCTGCCTTCCTGTGTGGTGCTTGGAGAGCTTTGGGGAAAGGGTTGGGAGTCTGACCTGAGTTCTCTCACTCCCTCTCTCTCTCTCCATGCCCCCCTGTTTCCTGCAGGGCCGCCGCCTGAAGGAGCAGCAGGAAATGGCAGCCGCTGTCATCCAGCGATGTTACCGTAAATATAAGCAGGTAAGGCCAGCCTGGGACAACGGGGGGGGAGGGGGGCAGAAGAAAGGACGAGGGGGGCGTTGCTTTTTCTCTCTGGACGGTGCAGGCACTCCCAGTCACCCCCTCCCCTCCCCACAAAATGCCCCAGACAAGGTACCCCTGGGATAGGTGTGGGGAAGAAGTTCACTTGTAAAGGTGACCCTACCCTAATTCTCACTTCCCAAAACAATCTGAGAACCGAAACATAAGACGCCCTTCAAAATTTTAACTTCTCCACATTTTGCAGTGTAGCTCTTTCCAGCCAAGAAATGCGTCCAGAAAGGGTGAAATGGGCATGAAAATTATGCATTACATGAGGGGAAAACTGCTTTGCAAAATTGTGCACGTTAGGCAATATTGCACACCAATATTGCACCCCAAATAGGAGAAATTTGCACTAAGTTGCTGAGAGATTTTCATGAGGACATTTCTGCAAACTGATGTGGAGAACAGAACTTAAGACTGGGGGGAAAAATCAGAAACCAAACAGAACTGAAGGAACAGATCCACCCATTCTTACTCTGGGATGACCTCCCCACACAAATAGCCGCCCCCCACCGCCACCGGCACCTAACCTGCTCTTCCATCTCTGTCTCTCTGTCTTGCAAGCTAACCTGGATTGCACTGAAGGTAAAAACAGGAGGAGGATGGCGATTTGTTTGTGTGCCTGTGTGTCACAGAGGGCAGACTGCCCTGCTTTGGGGTGGGGTGGGTTATGCACGGCCTTGACTCCACTTGCACCAGCTGGGACAAGGAGGGGTGGCTGGGAGGGCAGAGACACTGTTGCAAGCTGAAGTGTTGGGGTATAGCAATCAGGGTGACGAGCAGCTGTTGTCTCCCCGTAACGTGAGGAAGGGAAGGCATTTGATCAGCTGCAACACACGGCCATCCTTTCCTGGACTTGCTGCAGCCGCCATATCTGGGGAGAAGCGGAGTTCTCCCCGCTGTTTGAGCAAGGGGTGTCTGTGACTGAGCTCTTGATGGCTTTAACCATAAAGGTCATGCTGTCTGCAGGCTACAGCACCCTTTGCCAGCCTGGTGCCCTCCTGATATTTTGGACTACAGCTTCCATCAGCTCTGCTGGCTGGGGCTGATGGGAATTGTAGTCCAAAACAACAGGAGGGCACCAGGTTGGCAAAAGCTGGCTTCTGGGAGGGTGGGACTCATGGAAACTCCACGTCCATCTTTCTCTCTCACATATGCACACGCTGTTATCCTAAAGTTGCTCCCTGTCGGATAAATTCTGAGTGCACACCTGTGAGAGTCTCCGGGGTGGAGAAAAGGTGTTTACTTGGGTGAGATAGGGGTGGAGGTGTAACTCTACCACAGGTGGTTTCCAGGCATTGTGGGCACAGCAGTCTGTGGGAGACGGGGCTCTGCAGCGACCCTAACAGTTTCCTCCTTCCCTCCCTCGGGGCAGTATGCGCTCTATAAGAAGATGACCCAAGCCGCCATCTTGATCCAGAGCAAGTTCCGCAGCTACTATGAGCAGAAGAAGTTCCAGCAGAGCCGGAGGGCTGCGGTCCTGATCCAGCAATATTACCGCAGCTACAAGGAGTATGAGAAGCTGAAGCAAGGCCGCAGGGCCTCCGCCGCCATGCAGCAGAAGATCAAGTGGGTCCCAGGACGCCTGGGACCTCCAGAAAGGTGGGCAGCGGGGAGTGGAGCGGGGGGGCAGGGAGAAGGACAACCCAGAACACCTGGTGTTCATCACTCGTGATCAAAATAGTTAGTCTTGCTACTTCTCCAGTTTCCTCAATGTGCAAACACTTGTTTGTTTTAGAAGGTATGTAACCAGCTCAATCAAAGAGCTCTCTAAGCAGCAAGTACCCATACAGCTGTAGGTAAAAACCCCACGGTCACATACACTGTCTTATAAATAATGTACAAACACATTAAAACCAAATATACCTAAAAACCATCATTGTTGAAACCGATAAAATCACCAAAACGTTTTAAAAAGTAATGTAGGTAACTAAACTTTATGTCTGGGTTGGAAGCCCCCCTGTGGAAAAGGGGAGTTTCAGCAAGTGTCTAAGATAATATCACGAGGGCTGCCTGCCTAATGTCACAGAATCATAGAACCGTAGAATTGGAAGGGGCCTATAAGGCCATCAAGTCCAACCCCCTGCTCAAGTCAGAAATCCAGCTTAAAGCACACCTGACAGGTGGCTGTCCAGCTGCCTCTTGAAGGCCTCCAGTGTTGGGAGACCACCATCTCCCTAGGTCATCGGTTCCATTGTCATACCACTCTTAACAGTTAGGAAGTTCTTCCTGATGTTCAGCCGAAATCTGGCTTCCTGCAACTTGAGCCCATTATTCCGTGTCCTGCACTCTGGGACAATCGATAGGCAGGGAGTTCCAAAGAGCAGGTGCTGCCTGCTAAAGGCATGACTCTTCAGAAATGCAGAACAGACGTTATGTGGCACTTGTGAAAGGGCAAGTTCCACAGATCGAAGTGACAGAATGGGACAAGGTGACCCCTGAAGTAAACTGGGCCCCACTTTACAAAGTACGAGGAATAACTCCTGCCCCCTTGAGGGGCTCACAGTCAGAAATGCAACAGACTGGGGAGGCAGCAGAGGAAGGAAGGGGCCATCATCGCCCCCTCCGGCACTTGCCTGCGTGGCACCCACCTGCTCGCTCCCATCTCTCAGCTTGCCTGCCTGCCTGCCAGGACTGAGTGCAATATTATCTGTCCCAGCTGAGGAGGAGTGGGGGTGTGGGGGGTGAATAATTTCAGAAACTGTGATGTCACCACACCACCACCCCGCTGGATTCCCCATGCGGTCTTTTTCCCAGTGCTCTCTAGGGACTAATCTTGGCGAGCCCTGCCCTTTGGGGCGGGGGGGCAGGACAAAGCAACCTCCCCTACGTCTGTGGAAGGCGGGCATGCTGCCATGTCCTTTCCTAGAGATAAGGGAGGTATAATTTTTTTATACTTTTATAAGAGTATTTCTAATCTGCCAGCTCATTAAAAATATAATTGTGGTGGTATAAAATAAAATCTTTAAAACATTATAAAGTTAGAAAATCATAAAACGGAGTACAAATGACCAGCGCTGAATCTAATTCATTCTCTAAAAGCTGTTGCAAACACAGAAATGTTTTCAGCGGGTGATGAAATTCAGACTGGGCACTCTCACCTTTGCTGGTTCTGTCCATTGGAGCATCAGAAGAGCCTGGCTGCTGGATCAGTCCCGGAAAGTCCCCCTCTAGCCCACCATTTTTTATTTTAGAAGCGGATGCCCCCCTTTCTCCCCTCTGCAAAGGAGTTGCTCAAGGCAGCTTGCAAATACGAGAGCAAGTGTGCGGACAACAGTGACCCAACTCTTGACACATAGTAAAAATAGCAGCATTGAAACGAGGCAAGCAGGACATGAGTGCAATAGCCCTCTCCTGCTGCTGGCAATCAGAGGCACCTTGGAGCTGGGATCCCTTTGGGAAATGGCCCTCCAAGGCTAGTCACGTTTGCTCCCATTTTACAGAATGAGGAACTAAGGCTGTAAGTGACTTGGCCAGCATCCACTGAGTCTGTAGCAGAGAAGGGAAGAGGCTCCTGCTTCTCCCCATCCCCCTGCCATCCAGACTCCTATAAACTCCAGCACCCTACCAACCCTCTCTCTCTCTCTCTCTCTCTCTGCTTTTTCCCTAACAGAGGAACGTTCCTAACCAAAAAGCAAGATCAGGCAGCCCGTAAGATCATGAGGTTCCTACGACGTTGCCGACACAGGTATGGAAAGAACAGAGGGAGGGAAGGCAAAAGTCTGAAGCTGGGGTTGGGTGGGTAAGTTGGCTTAGCAGCCTTTAGACTGGGCTGTGCTGGCTTGGGTGGAGGGGAGAGGGGGTTCCGGCGTGTGTGTTTGTGTGTGCGTGCATGTGCTGTGCATGTTTGCATTCTTTATCTGAGTACAGGAGGGCTCCACTCATACGGCGGGTTACGTTCCGGACCCCCTCTGAAAAGCAAAAACCACTGAAAAGCGGAACTCATTGAATAGAATGGTGTGTGGTGCCCGAAAACCACCCTAAAAGCGGAACAAGCACCATATTGAGTGGGGCTTTAGTCTAATTGCATCTAATTGAGACCACTGCATTAGTGAAGCGCCGTAAAGCGGGGCCCTACTGTATGGCATATGCTAAGGCTAGTGACCCTGTGGCCCTCCAGGTGCTGCTGAACTACAACTCCCATCAGCCCCAACAAGCATAGCCAGTGTACGGGCATGATGATGGGGGAGTTGTAGTGCAGCGACATCTGGAGGGCCAAAGGTTCTCCAGCAGCAGCCCCGGTACATGCAGGTGAAGGGAGCAGCCGAGGAACAAGGGGAGGTGCCTTTGAACGAGCTAGGCCATTGGGATTCACCTAGTTCAATATGCCCTGCGCTGGCAGGCAGGCAGCAGCAGCTCTCCAGGGTTTTAAGCAGCGCTACCTGAAGACCCCTGGCATGGAGGAGGTGCCCTGCCCCCCGAGCTTCGGCCCTGCTTTGCTAGGGGTTCCCCCTGCCTCTCCGGCTGAGCCTGCCCTGCCTTTGTAGACTGCTTGCAGTGCCTGAATTGGGGCAAACGATGAGATGTTGGGAGTTAAAGAGTGGGTGTGTGTGGAGGTTCCTAACTGAAGGGTTGGGACAGGAGTCGGATTTTGGCATGAGCAAATTTGAATGACACTGAAGAGGGGGGTATGGAAGGCAGGTGGCAGGGTGTGTGTGTGTAAAGGGAACGCTTAAGGCCCCCTGACCCGCTGCCCAGATCAGGGTTCTTTGGACGTCCGTGCTGGCCAGGGCAGGTGGGAGTTATAGTCCAGAATGTCTGCCGGAGGGCGCCAGGGCAGGGAAGCCTGGTCTACAGCATGTTACGCTTTTTCCTTGGGGGTCCAGCCATTGGGATGGTTGCAAATATGGCCCAAGGCAGAGTGAACCGCTCTCTCCACCCCGCCCCCCAGCTGTGGTTGAAAGCAGTGCCAAGTTCAGGACTCGCTGGGCGTGTCCGTGGTGGCTGCCTCCCACCCAGAGGCATCCTCTCCGGGGCACAGCCGATCCTGCTTGTGGGGGGGGGAGGCTGCTCTCCCTTCCAGCCCCTCCCCTCTCACGCTTGGCCTCTCTGTCTGTCTGTCTGTCCCCCCCTCTGCCCCCCCACAGGATGAAGGAGTTGAAGCAGCGGCAGGAGCTGGAGGGCCCCTCCCAGAAGCGAGGCCTGGCCCCCTAACCCCAGGATGACGGCAGTGGCCTCCGGAGGAGAGTCTTAAGCCCAGCCGAGGCCCCTTGAAGAAGGAACGGGGTGGGGCAGGCTGCCTGCCACCCCCATTTCAAGTATTGTGCAATAGTGACTGTCCAGGGAGGGGCAGAGTCCTTTCTCCTCCCCCTGGGGAGGGGTGGAGGGTGCCCTTGCTCGGATGCCAGCGCTGAGGCCCCAGCAGGGACGCCCCCCACCCTGTGGTGCTGGACTCCCCCACTCCCCAGCCCACCCTCTCTCTGCCCCCCCACGCCACGCCTTACATCCGTGCCAAGTCTTTGCCCCTCCTTTCCTCCTCCCTCCCTCTCACCCTAAGCCATGGGGGGGGCAGAGCTCTTTCCAGGGGGTCAGAGTAGCAAACTGTGTGGTGGCAGAAGGCCTGGTCCTGGGGGTGTGTGCAGGGAGGTGGTGGTGGCTGAAGCCTCCTCTAAGCCAAGGAAGCCACCTTCTCCTGAGTCAGACCTCTCAGTATTGCCTGCGCTGGCCGGCAGCAATGGCTCTCCAGGGCTTCAAGCAGGGGCCTCTGCCAGCCCTGCCTGGAAATGCCGTTAAGGATTGCAGCTGGGACCTGCCTGCTCTGCCACTGAGCTGCGCACCCCATCCATCGCCAGGCTCGTCAGAGAGGGCCCTGATCCCTTCGCTCCACCTCTTAAGGGGCCCTGTGCCCCAGACTTGCAGAGGGTCCTTTTTGAAGAAGCCCCCCTCCCCAAGTTACTTACCCCTCCTTCTCCTGCAATGCACTTTTGAATCCAGCCAAGCCCCATGTCTTCCCTGGATCGTCCCTAGTTCCCTTTTTTCACAAGTGTGTATATATATTCTTGGGCTCCTCACAGGACCTCAGAGCTGGTGGATTTCACGGGGAGGGGGAGGGTCCCCTCCCTAGCTGCCCTCCTCCCAAGCTGGGCTGCCCTCTTAAACCCACTTTTCCCCTTGGCCTACCCTCCTGTACATATTTGTAACATACAGACACAAAAAAAGTTATACTTCAAAATCTATTTAAAATGTGAAGGCATCTTGCTTTGCACAAGGGTGCAGGGGGGGGGAGGGAGGGAGGGAGAAAATGCATGGATTTTAATTTCAGAGCCACACCCACTTCCTTGTGTATTTAAACCTGCCCATCTCATTGCTCCATCTGTCATTTCTACAGTTTTTGCATGAGTTTTTGTTTGTTTGTACTAATTTACATTAAACAGCAAAAAACAAGTGTCCAAACAATTAACGAGTGTAATTAATCAGAAGCGCTACCTTGGCCTCAGCAGAGCCACGAGGAGGAAAGAGAAGCAACTCCTGCCTTTCCTGAAGTGGGAGGGCAGCCGATGGTGGCTACGCGAGCGAGCGAGAGGAGAGCCCTTTGGAGGGGTCGGTCTGGGGTAAGAGAGTTTGTTGCAGGGCAAGGCCCTTGCAGATGTGAGGCCGGCAAGGAGTTGCAAGGCTCAGGTGCTCTGCTCTGGATATTTTCAGCACCAGGGCTTCAAGCAGTGTCTCTGAACATATACAGAGTGGATTTTCAGCATTATTGAGTAACCCCAGCCAGTCTCCACAAAGTTGGGTTAGGGCACAGATTTAGCCCCTGGGTTGCTGGTTGGTGACCATGACACCAGAGCAGTAGTATTTTAACAGGCATTCAGTAATGCTATATTACTCAACCTGGGTTTGTGTGCGAAGGTTTGCTGTGAATGAGGTCATAAAGGTCAATAAAGACAAATGCAAGATTCTGCATTTAGGCCACAAAAACAAAATGCATGGGTACAGGATAGGAAATACCGGGCTTAGCAGTAGTGCGTGTGAGAAGGACCTTGGAATTGTAGTGGACTGCAAGTTGAACATGACCCAGCAGTGTGATGCTGCGGCAAAAAAGGCAAACGTGGTTTTGGGCTGCATAAACAGAGCTATAGTTTCCAAGTCAAGGGAAGTAATAGTCCCACTATATTCTGCATTAGTCAGGCCTCATCTGGAATACTGCGTTCAGTTGTGGGCGCCTCATTTTAAGAAAGATACAGACAAGTTGGAGCGGGTTCAGAAGAGGGCGATGAGGATGATAGCCGGTATGGAGAACAAGTCTTATGAGGAAAGGCTGAAGGAACTTGGCATGTTCAGTCTGGTGAAGAGAAGGCTGAGGGGCGACATGATTACACTCTTTAAGTACCTGAAGGGCTGTCACATAGAGGAGGGTACAGATTTGTTCTCTGCTGCCCCAGAGGGTAGGACTAGGTCAAATGGTTTCAAGTTGCAGGAGCGTAGATTCAGATTGGACATTAGAAGGAACTTCTTGACAGTAAGGGCGGTTCGGCAATGGAACCGACTGCCTAGGGAGGTGGTGGGATCCCCTTCGCTGGATGTCTTCAAGCAGAGGCTGGACATCTATCTGCGGGAGATGCTCTAGCTGTGGATTTCCTGCTGTGAGCAGGGGGTTGGACTTGATGGCCTACAAGGACCCTTCCAACTCTATGATTCTATGATTCTATAACACCTGCAGCACACACACACACCCTGGTGCACTGTGAGCCCTTCCTGCCCTCGAATCATAGAGTTGGAAGGGGCCTATAAGGCCATCGAGTCCACCCCCCTGCTCAATGCAGGAATCCAAATCAAAGCATTCCCAACAGATGGCTGTCCAGCTGCCTCTTGAAGGCCTCCAGTGTTGGAGAGCCCACTACCTCTCTAGGTCATTGGTTCCATTGTCGTAATGCTCTATCTGGAGCAAAAACCAGGGTGAGGGTGTGCCCTGCCCTATGCGTTGGGCCAGTGACAATTTGAGACAGCCCCATGGTCGTCATGGAGGCCCCGAAGTCCCGAGCCGGAACACTAGAGGCAGCTTCAGCATGGACACTGAAATCACCCAGCACTATCGTTCTGGGCTCCTCCAACACCACAGCCGAGATTACCTCAGCCAGCACAGTCAGAGAAGCTGCCAGGTAGCAGGGTGGACGGTACACCAGCAGCTACCCTAGTTTCCTGTCTCCTTGACCCGACACCAGGTGCAGGCCCTCAAAGCCAGCTCCAAGACAGAGTGGTTTCCTGGTGACAGAGATGGAAGTTCTGGAGACCACAGCAACTCCTCCCCGCCCCCCATCCCTGCAGCTTGTGCTGGTGCTGCACTGAGAATGCAGCGATCAGCTTCTGAGGAAGGAGGGTCTGGTGGCGGTAAGTGGGGCGGCTCAGTGCTTTGGTAGCAGCAGAGCCTGCTATCCCGCTAGGTAGAGGGGCAACACAGACCTTAGATGGACCTGAGCATGATGACAGAAGCATCTGGAACAAGAAAGCCCTTCTCGGGACTCGGTGAATGTTACCCACACGCTTAGGCATTATACAGAGACATGGAGAAGCAGCCTTGTCCTGAGGCAGACCAAAGCTGACTCACCTCAACAAGGAAACTAGAGCTGCCAAAGGTACATTCAAGGGCAACCAGAATGATCAAGGGGATGGAGCGCCTCCCCTGTGCAGAACGGCTGCAGCATTTGGGCCTTTCTAGTTTAGTGTACAGGAGGGCCCCACTCATACGGTGGGTTACGTTCCAGGCCCCCGACTAAAAGCGAAACCTGCCGAAAAGCATAACTCATTCACTAGAATGGCACCCAACGCCCAAAAAACGCCATAAAAGTGGAACAAGCGCCATATGAGTGGGGCCTTACTCTGATTGAAAGCTGCCGTATTAGTGGAACGCCGAAAAGCAGGGCCCTACTGTATGAAATTATGCATGGCACGGAGGAAGCAGATGAGGAAAGATTTTCTCCCTGGCTCATAATAGTAGATCTCGTGGACGTACAATGACTTGGAATACTGGAAGATTCAGGACAGACAAAAGACAAAAGATGACCTAGAGAGGTAGTGGGCTCTCTGACACTGGAGGCCTCCATGAGGCAGCTGGACGGGCATCTGCCGGGAATGCTTTGATTTGGATTCCTGCATTGAGCAGGGGGTTGGACTCGATGGCCTTGTAGGCCCCTTCCAACTCTACTATTCTATGATTCTATGACAGGACTTCTTCGTACAGCGCATAGTGAAACGTGGAATTTGCACCCATAAGAGGCAGTGATAGCCACCAGCCTGGATGGCCTTAAAAGAGGATTAGACAGATTCACGGAGGAGGATAAGGCTATCAGTAGCTACTAGCCTTGGCTCCATGATCAAAGCAGAATGCTTCTGAATACCAGCTGCAGCAACTGCAGGAGGGGAGAGTTGCTCTTGCACTCAGGTCCTGCTTGCAGGCCTCTTCCCTTTGGGGCATCTGGTGGGCCACTGTGAGAGCAGGTGATGCTGGAACCGATGGAGTGGCCCAGTGGGGCTCTTCTTATGTCCCCATGCTCCCTGGCACTGAGTGGCAGCAGCCCTCCAGGTTCAGGCAGGAATGTTTCCCTGGAGGTGGCACCAGAGATTGGACCTGGGACCTTGTGCGCATAAAACAGAGGCTCCGCTGCTGTCCTATGGCCTGTAGCTCACTGGCACAGCATCTTCCCTGCATGCAAAAGGCCCTGGGTTCAGTCCACAAGGGCATCTCCAGGTAGGGCCTGGAAGACGCCTGGCTGAACCCTGGGGAGCCAGTCACAGTGAGCTAGAGAGGCCATTTCTCCTGCTCAGAATAAAGCAGATCCCTCTATTCCTTTTGCATTCAGCAAGAAATAAAAAGGGGTGTTTGTGTCACATCTAAATCCTTGCACGGTGTGATTCTAAGGATGTTTACTCAGAAATAATAATCCCCACTGAGTTCAGTGGGATTTAGTCCCTTGAGAGTTTACGATTGCAGCCTTTGAAGATAGTGAGACAATTGTAGACTTCCCTAGCCCCCCCCCCCCCCCCCGCATCCCTGGTGAGCAATCCAATTATAATCCGTCTCTGTCAAGGGCTGCCGTTGAGGCTGTAATCTCTATTTACTACAGAGTAAGTTCCTTTGAACTCAAGGGGACAGAACTCTCAGCAAACTGGCATAGGACTTTGTGGATAGTCAGGATCAAGGCCCTTTGCAGATAATTATTTCCTAGCATTTAAAAAGAAAGACCTTTTGTAAAAAGTATTTTTGAATTTTTAATTTGGGTGCGTGGGTGGGGGACACATTTTGTTTGCGATAAATGCATTTGATGAAGTGGCCACGCAGTCTTATGCTGGTTGCCTTTGAGGCACCACAGGGCTCTTTGCAGCCTTAAAGATGCTGGTTACTTCTGTTGGCCCCAGAGGGCGGAAGGTCCCTCCAGGTCAAAGATGGTTGGTTTTGCTGGGATTGGGGAATATGCACACACACAACTTATCCATGAATGCAGCCTAGAAAAGGACACTGATAGATGCAAATATTGTTAAGTGGCCAAATAATTAGTGTTTAGAATTTGAGTGGGGGGGGAAGAGATAGAAGACCCTCAGAACCCAGGACTTCTCCCATCTGACCCCTGAGGCCAGTCCATTCTAAACCCCATTGGAGGTGTATGGCATGCCAAGGTGGGTTTTGGGAGAAGATTTCCCTTGGGCCCAGCTGAACCTCCTCAAGAGATGTTTGTGTTCCTAATGAGCTGATGAGATCTCATTAATGAAGATGGTTCCAGCCTGCGAAGGAGCGAGCAGATACTACTTTTTCCTCTGCAGAACCTGGACTTGGTGTGAGTTAAGGAAATCTGTCAGGAGGGTTTCAGCTTTCCCTTTTCTCTTGATTTATTATTTCAGGGACTCTTTGCATGGGGGGGAGCTCAGTGCACCCCTTACTCTCTGCTTTTGCAGCTTTTAGGGCTCCCCGGGTAGAAACGGCCTGTTTCTCTGAATATTTACTGCATGTTTAAATATTTGTTCCACTAAACAGTTGCATAAATACCTAAGTGTATTTTTAATCAAAGGGGAAAAGTAATTTTAAAATGTTTGTGATCCAATTATTTATTTTTATTACTTAATTTAAAAAAAGTCCTCCAAGGTCCCACACTTAGCTGCACCTGTGGTTGCCCTTAGGCAGGCAGCCATCTTCCTTGTGCTTTCATACCCCCTCCCCAAATTACCAATGTTAGTTTCATTAGTCCTCCCTCTGGTCAAGCCAAGCCGTGCAGACTTTGAAGGGGTTACAAATCTGCACTGAAAACCTCTTGAGATCCCTTGGATTCAGCTTTTCAAGACTAAATTAGCCCAGAAAGTGGTGCATTTTAGAATATTGGCTGTGGTTAACAGATACACACACCTCTCATCCTAACCTGTCATCATCCATCTTTTTCTAATGGGAAAGGATTTATGCTTTTGACATGCATACCCAGTAGACAGGCCGACTTAAAAGGTTTATACATTATGTATTAGAATCATAGAAGAGTTGGAAGGGGCCTATAAGGCCATCAAGTCCAGGAATCCAACTTAAAGCATCCCTGACAGGGCTGTCCAGCTGCCTCTTGAATACTTCCAGTGTCGGAGAGCCCACCACCTCCTTAGGTCATTGGTTCCACTGTTGTACCACTCTAACAGTCAGGGTGTTTTTTCTGATGTTCAGTTGAAATCTGGCTTCCTGTAACTTGAGCCCATTATTCCATGTCCTGCACTCTGGGACTATTGAGAAGAGATCCCGGCCCTCCTCTATGTGACAACCTTCCAAGTACTTGAAGAGTGCTCTCATATCTCCCCTCAGTCTTCTTTTCTCCAGGCTAAACGTGCCCAGTTCTTTCAGTGTCTCCCTCACAGGGCTTTCTTTCCAGTCCCCTGATCATCCTCGTTACCTTCCTTTGAACCTTCTCATCCTGACTTTCCTCCAGGGAGCTCAAGGCGGTGGATGTTGAGCTCCTCCCCCAACATTCTATCTTCAAAACAACCCTGTGAGGTAGGTTAGGCTGAGGGAGAGCAGTTGGCCCAAGGTCAGCCAGGGAGCTTGAACCCACCTGTCCCTGCTCCGGGTCCATGACAAACACACACACGCACACGCACCACTACAGCACCTTCACTTCCCCTTTGGAATGCAAGTGTCCATGAGCCAAGGCATCTGCAATCTTCCTTGCCACTCGACATACAGCCCCCTCCAATATAACTGCATACAAAGGGTTTTGAAATAGCACAGGAAGCAATGGGGAGGGGGGTAGTATCAGAAGCTCAGGTGACTAGGAGAAGAAGCCTCGCAAGGGTGTCTTCATAGCCGTTTATTCGTGACTATTGTATTTAGTACATTTTCAGTAGCATTTCTAGGGAAAGTTCTTTAACAGGGCAATTCTGTCTGAGTCTACTCAAAAGTAAAAGATACTGAGTTCAATGGGACTAACTCTCCGGTGCGTATAGGACTGCAGCGCACTTCTGATTTGCTTGCCCACATCTAACCCTAAACCCAACAAAATATTATATTAATGCACCTGAAGCTATTTTATTTCCAGGGAATCCCCCACCACGCACATGCACATACATGTATGGTCCATTTCCAGCACCCGGCTCTCTCAGTGGCCAACCAGATGCCCCAAAGTGAAGCCTGCAAGCAGGGCCTGAGTGCAAGAGCAGCACCCTTCCCACCTGCCATTCCCAGAAACTGCCTCTGACAGTGGAGGCAGAGAACAGCTAACATGGCTAGTAGCCACTGATGGACTTGTCCTCCACAAATTTGTCTAATCCTCTTTTAAAGCCATTCAGTTTGGTGGCCATCACTGCCACTTGTGGGAGCGAATTCCACAGTTTAGCTATGCACTGCATTAAAGAGTCCTTTCTTTTGTCTGTCTTGAATCTTCCAACATTCAGCTTAACTGGATGGCCACAAATTCTAGCATTACGAGAGGGCAAAAAGCTTTTCTGTGTCCACTTTTCCATGCCATGCATAATTTTATACACTTGCATCATGTCACCTCTGACTCACCACCTTTTCTCTAAACTAAAAAGCCCCATGGACTGCGAAAAAGACAAATAATTGGGTGTTAGGACAAATTAAACCAGAACTGTCACTAGCAGCTAAAATGATGAAACTGAGATTATCATACTTTGGACACTTAATGAGAAGACCTGACTCACTAGAAAAGACCATAATGCTGGGGAAAACAGAATAGAGTAGAAAAAGAGGAAGGCCAAAGAAGAGATGGATTGATTCCATAAAGGAAGCCACAGACCTGAACTTACAAGATCTGAGCAGGGTGGTTCATGACAGATGCTCTTGGAGGTCACTGATTCAGAGGGTCACCATAAGTCGAAATCGACTTGAAGGCACATAATAACAACAAAAAGCCCCAAATGCTATATCTGTTCCTCGAAGGGGAGTCACTCCACTCCCCTGATATGTTCTCTATCCTCCTCCTCCACGGCAGGCATCGTTTTAAGGACCTCTGTCAGAGTATGTGTCCGTGCATACGTTTGAGAGGGGTACATGTCCCACTGGAACTCTGCGCAATGTAGTCATTTTCTAGTTGGGAAAAACATATATATTGTGACAATGATCTTGGTGCTGTTTCCTGGAATGAAGCAGAAATTACACAACTTCTCAACACAACGCTGCAGGGTTCTGTGCCCTTTCTCCTCATCACTGAATCGACTTTTCTGTTCTGAAAGAAAGCCGCCTTCTGCACACGAGAACACATTAAAATGTATTTCAGTTGAACAACTGGAGCTCCCGCGTGCAACATCGCTACAAGGAAGGAGTTCATTCCTCAGAGTTGTGCAAAATTATGAAAAGAAAACAAGGATTTAAATGTAGCTGACCGTAATTAAAATTTGTGTGAAATCTGTTGCTGTTACTGTTGGTGTCCTTCAGCCTCGCCGGCTGGAAATTAAAAACGAAACAAACCCAAATAATTTGTCAAGGGCCGTAGCTCAGTGGCAAATCACCTGCTATGCGTGTACAAGGTCTCAAATCCCTGATGGGGCTGGGAACATCACCTGCCTGGACAGCTGCTGCCAGTCAGAGTAGACAGTACTAAGCTAGATGGACCCCAACGGTCTGGCTCAATACAAGGCAGATTCCTATGTTCATTTAAGTTTGGAGGCGGGGAAGGAGAATACTGACTATTTTTTAATGTCTTCTCTGGCCCTGCAAACTCTCCTACTGGCTTTGTTTTGCGTGCAATTGGGCCTTTGCCAACCTGGTGCCTTCCAGAGGTTTTGGACTACACCTCACACGCCCCCCCCCCCGGTCAGCCTCAGCCAAAAGGGCTGTGTGAACCTGGGGCTGATGTGGACAGAGCTCTGCTGGGTGGGGAAGATGGGAGTTGTAGTCCAGGGGCAGGAGGCTGGCAAAGGCCAGCATGCGATATCCAATAAAAGATATTTGCAGCAGATGAAGGTCTGTTTGTAGGCGCCTTCAGGTGAGTGCTACAATGGTCTTCCCCAAAGGCTGCTTTTTGGTGTGGGTGTGGGTGTACCTTCTGGACCTTTGCATGGAACCTGAAAACCCCAGCAGGAGCTGGATCAGGCCGTGATCTCATCCAGGGCCCTGTTTTCAGCGGCCAACTAGGTGCTAAATGGCCCTCTTCCTCTGCGGGACTGAAATGCAAAGGGCTTCCCAAGGAGAACGAGCCGAGCCCGCAGCAGCTTCTTCCAGAGCAAGCCAAGCGAGAGCCTAATTAGGGCCCAGGGCTGGCCCTAATGTGATTTCCTTTACAAGTGGGTGTTGATGGCCCATCGGCAGAACTGCAGCCCAGCTGGGCGGGGTGGGGCGGGACGGGGTGGGGGGCTCCTATAAAAGGTGCTCTCTTTACTCACCCACCCCCTCCCTTCTTCTCCTCCTCAGTTTGGGAGGCCCTAAGCAGCAGATCAAGCAAGCCTGGGAGTGAGGCTTGGATCCTGCCTCACCCACCCCACTCCTCCAAAAAGGGAGGCACTGTAAGGTCCCCTTGGGGTGTTCAGGGAAAGAGCCGGGGTCTTCCCTGCTGTGGGGTGGGCCCCAAGGCCTTTCTCTCTGTTTGCTGTGTCTTTTTTGCAGGTTTTGCAAAAATGTTTGAAGACTCTGACCCCCGGCATGAGCTCTGGGACACGGAGGAAGAAGAAGAAGAGGAGGAGGAGAGTGACTCCAGCTCAGATGGAAGCCAGGAGTCCAGTGGGGATGGTGATGAAGGCCAGGGGTTTGGGGCAGGGTGAGTGAGGGTTTTGGCCTGTGGAATTGGGCTGACATCCTCTTGTTTGGGGCTTGTAAGCTCTCTGGGGCAGAGACTGAGTTGCGGGCCTGGCACAATCCTAGGCATTGGATAAATGCTGCGTAGCAATAGGGTTTCTTGTAGGGTTTGGTTTGGTTTTCTTTAGCGAGGGGGAGGTAGCTGGGTTCAGGATGTGAGGTGAGGGGTGTAACCTGGGTTTGTTTAATGGGATGGAACAATAAGTGACAGATCTTAAATCTGTGTGCTTGAAGGGGGGTTTCTCTCCACCTCCCTGCTACAAACACAGCCCACCCTCTCCAATTTCAGTGGGCGCAGCTGGAGGGGCTAGGGCACGGTGGAGCCGGTTTCTTGCAGGTTGGTGGCATGCATGGCCGGAACCTCATGTTGTGTGGCTTCCTGTGAAAGCTCACAGTGGGGCTTTTTAAATTACTTTTTAAAAAATGTGTAACATATTTTTAATCTTATTTTTTATCTGTATCAACTCTTTTGAACAGCTGTCCTGTTGAATTACCCTGAAAATCATTATCCCAGTCTGCATCTGTATTGAAATCCTTGTTAAGATGCTTTGCATTGTTTTATCATATGCTGTTAGTCATCCCGGGCTCCTTTAGGAAGGAAGGGCAGGATATAAATTTAATAAATAAACAGTAGAATAAAGTAATTGTAACCAAACTGATTAAAATATCAGTTCATTAATATGCTGAGGGGCAGGTGGGGGGAGATACCCCCAGTCAGACCATCTCGCTCCTTTAGCAGATGCTCCACCACTAAGCTACAGACTGGGAGGTTGTTGGGAAGACTAGCAAGGGCACCTCCTTCTCCCCCCTCCCCCCTTAAGGAAGAGGACCCAGTCTTCAGAGTGTGCCATCTTCTCCCCCAAACTTTCACAGGGGTCAGGATCCGGCTTCTTGCCTTCCACTGCAGTGGGCCTCCCTGGGATCCCAGAGCTGCCGCCGATGGCTTTTTGCCCCGTACCCCTTCCAGGACCGAAGTTCCACAGGTGGGTTGAGGAGGAGATGGGTGGGACGGGGGGGGGAATCTGATTTCTTGCGAGACAGAGGTCCTTGGAGCTCAGCTTGGCTGGAAGAAATGGCTTCTGGCTTAGAGGTCATACTCCTTAAATCCCACGTGCGTGTGGTCTAGGAGACGTGGTGGAGACGTCACCAACTGGGCATTCTCCAGTTGTTTTGGACTACAGCACGTCTGGCTGGGGCTGATGGGAGTTGTGATACAAAATATCTGGAGGGCACCTGGCTGGCAAACTCTGCCTTTCAGCTTCTTTCGTCTTGGCTGTAGCTTGCGCCAACGTTGTATGTGCCTGTGGCTTTATTTCTTGTATCTATAGGGCCCACCAGCTGCAATGGAACGGGCATCAGGCCTTGCGGAAGAGAGACCCCACCTAGGGATCAACCCCCCTCTTGCTGGGTGCACGATATAAAAGCCATATGCACAAGGAACTGGCCTACACAGCAGGTACGTTTGGGACAGAGGTGGTGTGCTGTTCTGGAGAATTAGTAGAGAGGATGGCACTCTGTGTTTTTTTTTTCTCCCTCACCCCCAGATTTTGGGGGTGTGCTGCACTCAACTCACTAAGAGGGGAAAAGTACTCTGCACATGCTAAAACACCCTCTTTGACATGCACTGGGGCTAATCTGCCCATCTCATGTTACCTGCTGCAATTTCCATGCTTAATTATTTTTGGGGGGGAAACCAATATACATTTTTTCATGAACTGATTATGCTCACAACACCCTTGTTCATATGAAAGATCGATCGCTAGATTCTCTTTTCCAATTTGGCTTTGAACATTTACTATTTTCTATCAAAATCTTGTAAATGTTAGATAGTGAGATCTTTTGCTGCCTAGAGACAGGTGATCTCCTCTCCAGGGCTGTGAGATCTGCTGTTTACGTCTGTTCCTCTTAGCTGCGATTTGTATATCAGCCTTACCCGGCACCTCCCATCAACCCATGAAGTTGAACGTGTGTGTGTGTAAGCCACCTTATCTTGAGTCAAGCCGTTGGTCCATCTAGCTTAGTATTGTAGACACTGACTAGCAGCAATGGCTTCATGATTTCAGGCAAGGAGTCTCCCAGCCCTAACTGGAGATGCTGTTGGGAGCTGAACCTAGGAACTTCTATGTGCAAAGCAGGTGCTCTAACCAATGAGCACCGGGGTCTTTTCTCCTGGGAGGGGCTCTCATCTCTGCTTGACCTTTTCCCCTGTAGGCTACCTTGGGATGCTCCCGAACCCTTTCCCATCCTTCCTTCCAGTCGTTTTACTCTGCCGTCTCCACTTGCGACCGCTCCAGTCTGCCTTCGCTTGGAGGCTGTGCTCCACCCTTGGGATCTGAGCCCAAAGCAGGTAAGCTGCACAAGGAGGCATGTGGGGAGGTCATTCTCTCTCTGGACTGGAGAGGTGGTTACTGCTGTTTTATTTATTCAATTTATATCCTGCCCTTCCTCCTGAAGGAGCCCAGGATGGCATGCATGTGAAAAACCCCTCTGAAAACAGTGAAAAACATTATCCCAGGCTTTTATTTCAGGACTGCAAGGAACAGTGTCCTTCAGGAATGTTTCAACATTGCTCCTGCCAGTCAATAATGAGGGAGTCACAGAGGGAATTCCACAAACAGGGTGCCACCACTGAAAGGGCCCTTTCACAGGCAGAACCACCAGTGAGGCCTCCCCTGCCAGTTGTGGGCTTGAGATGGCTGATAACTGGGGGAGGCTATTATTGCTGGGCTAGCTCTTTCACTTTCAGCAGCCTTCCCCAGCCTGTTGCCCTCCAGATATTTTGGACTACAACTCCCATCAGCCCCAACATTATGGAGCTAAATGTAACCTCCTCTCCCTCCTCTCTTCAAAGAGCCTCTTCCCCTTGTTGACGGGAGCAGTTTCTTCTACATCGACCCAATGATGCCACCAGGACATCGGATTTACAACTGGCTCTCAAACCCCTCCCAGCAAGTAGGTGGTCTCCCACCCACCCCAGTCCTGTGCCACCCCCACTTGGGAGAGGGATCAAAAAGAGTGGTGGGTATAAAAAAGGTTTTAAATTAGGAGTGGGGGGAGCCTTTAGGAACAAAATTCATGTGGCAGGGTGTTCCAGTGGGTTGACACATGCATGTTGCCTTGATGGCTGGGCTGTGCGGGGTGAGGAGGGGCGCAGGGGCACAAGTCTGTGGTTCTCTGGGTCGTTTGCATCCTCCAACCCAAGGCAGAGCAAATTTGCCTCTCCCTGCAGCGAGCGGAGAGTTGCAGAGGGTGACTCTGCTGTTGCCTTGCCGCTTCCTTCCACCCCAGGTCTTCCGCCGCTTGTCCCTCGACACCCCGGCTCCCATCATGTCCATCCGTGAAGCTTCTCCCCCTCGCAAGGCATGTGCCAGGAGCCAGTGGTTCTCAGATCTGGAGTGCGAGGCGGTCTGTGCTCTCCTGGAGCTGCCCGATGGCACGAGCCACGACCCTGGAGGATGCCAGCCCTCCCCTCCTCTGCCCTGTGAAGTGAAGGGGGAGGGAGGAGGAGAGAGAGATGCCCTGCCAGAACTGTGTCTGTAGGCTGCGGGCAGAGCCCTCCTCCAGGGGACGAGGACTGCAGTGCCTTGCATGTGTGAAGGCCAGACTCCTTGTCTGTGCCACAGAGACCTGACTCTCAATGGGAGGGTTTTGACAGTGGGTTGGGGCATCTGCATGTCCTCCTGGGTTGCTGAAGGGCTCGCTTGCTGGGAAACGCTCTAGTCTGGAGGCCAAAATGGCCCAGCCAGCTTGGTTGGCGGGAGGGGCAGGGAGAGGCGGAGGAGAAATTCACTTGCTGATGTCTTTTTGTAACCCCCGAAACCAGCCTTCTCCACCTGGAGCCCTCCAGATGTTTGGGATGACACTTCCCATCAGCCCCGGCCAGCTTGGCCGTAGGGTGCAGGGGTTGATGTGAGCTGTAGTCCAAAACATCTGGGGGGGGGCAGGGAGAGGCTGCCGAAAGGGAAAGCAAGGAGAGTCCATTTTGGGGAGGGGGGGAACAGGGTCCCTGGGTGCTTGTTCTTTTTGGTGAGTGGTGGCCTGTTGGTTTAAGAAGAGAGCACGTTCTCTTGTCTCCACTGCCCCAGTTATCCCTGCTAGAAATGGGGTGTCTTTTGCTGGTCGGGGTGCGGGTGGGAGGTTATTTCAGCAGAGAAGGGTTGTTCTGTGTCCATGTTTCTTTCCGTTTATTGTGATTTTTTCCCCTGTTCCCATAACTTTGGGATTGTGTCTTTCTTGTGGGGAATAAAGTTCAGTTGACTGGTTTGTTGTGCTTTTAAACTTACTTTTTAAAAGTGTTTGAGGCTTAAAAGTATCTTAATCTCCGTTGCTAGCACTAGGGAGAACTCTTGAGATATCGGGGTGGAAATCCATTCTCCTATGCTGGGCAAGGGTTGAATTCCCAGCCATGAAACATGTTTTCAAGGATAGACTCGGCCCCAAGGGTGGGGAGGATCATTCCTAAGGAACTCTGAGCATATGCCTCTGAGCATATGAAGCATGCCATTGGGTAACCCACAAATTCCCCCACCCCTTTTTATCTAACAGAGAAAGGGCAGAAGAGGGTGATCCAAATGATTAGATGGCTAGAGCAACTTCTCTGTGAGGAACAGATATACTGGTGGCCTCCTTTGCATGTCATTTTAAACAGCTGGTATAGCACAGTGGGGAGGAGAGCCTGGCTGGGAGTCCAGAGTCTGTGAGTTCAAATCCCCGCTCGTGTCTCCTGGATGTCAAGGGCCAGCTAAAGATCATCCCACAGGGAGTGGCTCAGGGGTTATGTGCCCTGCCACCTGTGCAGCCATGGGCAAGCTGCAGAGTCCCAAGGAGCCCAGTTGCCCCCCAGCTGGCAGTTGTGGACAAGGCAGGGGCTGGCTTGTGCAGCTGTGGCAAGCTGAGCAGGCCCTAGCCAGCTGGGGAGGACTAGCCTCAGAGGAAGGCAATGGGAAACCTCCTCTGAATATCACTTACCATGAAATCCCTATTCAGAGGGTAGCCGTAAGTCGGGATCAACTTGAAGGCAGGCCATTTCCGTTTTTCAAGCTAAACTATGGTTTAAATGTGGTGCAGCCTGCTGGCGTCCTGCTGTGCTGCCAGGAACATAGCCATGGTCTGGCTTCGTGTGATGTCTAAACAAACCCCAAGCGTTAACTTATGGTTGTTCTTGGCTCATGGTTTATGGATTATTTGGGGGACACGGAGCCGGATTTTGTTGTAATGGCGGCGGAAGGAGTGGGGGACCAGGAGGGGTGAAGCAAATTGCCAGCCATTTCAGTGGCCTGCACCAGCCTGCCACCATGTCCACATTTTAAACCATAGTTTTAATTTAACTGCAGTTAAAGTGACGTTGGAACCAGGCCAGTGTATAATTAAAAATAAGCAAGTCACTAGATCCAGCTGGTATGAGCAATTAAAGAACTGAAATGTGAAATTGCTGGTCTTTTAAGCAAAGCATGTTGTTTATCCCTAACATTGGCTTCTGTTGGCTGAGGACTGGAAAGGGGCTAATGTAACACCAGCTTCTAAGATGGGATTGAGCAAAGTTCATGCTAGTTAGCTTAATGTAGTCTCCTAGGGAGAAGTGGCTGAATGCATGATTAAAGATAAAATTACCAAGCATATAGAAGCAGTCTTGCTGAAGAAGAATTGGCTGCCACAGGCGTTACATGAACTCGCCTTTTGTAGAGTTCTTTGAGTGTCAACAAGTATGGGTAAAGGGGTGAGGCAGTAACCCTTATATGCTTGACCTGTCCAAAGTCCCTCCCCAAAACTTCTTATAGCTGTCAGTGCTCCATAAATTGTCTTTTAAATTGCTTTTTAAAAAATGTGTTTTTAAATTTGTGTATTTGTTTTTAATGTTTTTAATTGTTGTAAACTGCCCAGAGAGCTTTGGCTATGGGACGGTAAACAAATTCAATAAATAAATAAAATAAATAAATAAAAACAAGTCATGGGGTAAGAGGAGAGGCCCTCTTGTGGATCAGGAACTGGTTAAGTAGCAGGAAGCAGAGAGCAGGAATAAATGGAAGTTCTCCCAGTGGAGGGCTGTAGAAAGTGTTGGGATATGTGGTTCAACTCCAACTTGTGGGTTGAGGTTGCATCGGGTTAAAAAGGGTAGCTAGAGAGGAGACCTCCTGATTGCTAGGCTAATATCTATCCTTTGATCTCCTGCTGTCTCTCCCTACCTGCTAGACTGATATGCAGAGGATGTTGACCCCATCTTCCCATCTCCTTCCTCCTCCTTTCTCTTGAGAGGGAGAGCAGACATCTTCCCTTTGTCTCTCCCTCTCCTCCCAGCATGAGGGCAAACACTAGGCTCAGTGTTTGCATCTCCAACTTAGCTAGTTAGCTAGATGTAGAACTCTTTCCTATCAAGTATGTACTTCCAGAATAAAGTAGTTATTTCTTATTTTAAAGCTTAAAGTCTCTGACTAATTCCAGGGGAGCTGTAATCTTTAACAAAGATTCAGATACACAAAGCTCACTCAGACGCTCTAATTTCACTACTCTGCAACAGAAAGTAGAGTCCCCCGAGGATTGGTATTGGGACCTGTGCTTTTTAACTTGTTCATGAATGATCTAGAATTAGGGGTGAGCAGTGAGGTGGCCAAGGTTGCTGATGATGCTAAATTGTTCAGGGTTGTTAAAACAAAAAGAGATTTCAAGGACCTCCAAAAGATTTGCTTCAAATTGGGTGAATGGGTGTTTTAGAATGGCTGTGTACACTTCTGGTCACCTCTCCCTTTAATAGGCTATTGTAGAGTTGGAAAAGGTTCAGAAAAGGGCAACCAGGATTTTCCCAGGGGATGGAGCAACAGCAGGAAAGGCTGCCGCATGTGGGGTATTTTCATTGAGAGAAACTGAGAGTTAAGAGGTGTCATGACAGAAGTGTATAAAATGATGCACGGCATGGAGAATGCGGACAGAGAAAAGTGTTTCTCGCTCTTGCATAACTGGAACTTGTGGACATCCAGCGAAGCTGAATGCTGGAGGATTTAGGACAGACAAAGGAAAGTCCCTCTTCAGGCAGGGCATTGTTAAATGATGGGATTCGCTCCCACGGGAGGCAGTGACAGCCACCAACTTGGAGGGCTTTACAAGAGGAAAAGGCTCTCAGTGGCTACAAGCCCACAACGGCTATGTTCTCCCACCACCATTGGAGGCTGTTGGCCTCTGGACGCCAGTTGCCAGGAATTGCGGCAACAACTGAGAGAGTCCTGCTGTTGTGCTTGATCCTGCTTGCAGGCTTCTCTTTGGGGCATCTGCAGATCAGTGCAGGAAGCTGCCTTCCATCAGTTCAGGCCAATGGGGGTCCAAGTACCTCTCACTATTCTCTACAGTGGCCAGCAGCAGCTGTCCAGGATTTTAGGCAGGAGACATTTCCACAGCTATCTGGAGATGCTCTTAGCCAGGATTGGATCTGGGACTGTCTGCGTCCAAAGCAGATGCTGTGCCCCTGAGCTATAGCCTCATCCAATCAGATCCTTGCTCCATGTAGTCCAGTATTCTCAACACTGACTGGCAGCATACGTGCAGAGTTTGAAGCAGGAAGGCTTCCCTAAACCTACCTGGCAGTGCCACTGGGCATGGAACCTGAATGCCAAGCAGACGCTCTGCTGCCTGAGGTTCAACCCTTCCCATCAGGCCAGATCATGTGGAACCTCTTCAGCCTGACCCAGCAGGGCTGCTCTGGTGAGGAGCAAGGCCCCAGGCAGGGCTGAGCTCCAGAAGGGTGGCCAGTGCATGCAGGTGGTAGAAGGGGTGAAGTGACCCTTTACTGTTGGTGCCTTGGAGGGGGGGGTGGAATCAAAAGAACTTTGACTCTCAAAAGTTTTAACAGTTTCAGGGCAGAGTTGCAAATCATTTTTTGTTGCCTTGGAGGGCAGTCAAGAGGCAGCCTGTGGAACTCCCTGTCACTTGGAAGCTCCAGACCAGAATTAGGAAGAGGCAAATAGGGGGAGGTCCAGCAAGAGTCGTGCTGGACCAGGCCGAGGGGTGTCTGTCTTGGGAAGACAAGGCCGCAGCTGCCTTCTGTACCCTGGGCCATTTGTTGGTCTCCCCCAGCAACTGGTTTTCAGTGACAGACTGTCTCTGAACATGGGGGTTCCCTGCCTACCCTTCAGGAGCCCCTGAGAGTCTTTGGCTACATCCCTTTTAAAGCCAAAACAAGCCACTAGCTATGGCTGCATTTTATGTCCGTGATTCCATAAAGGAAATTCTGCCTTGTGGGCAAATGCGTTTGCTTGTGTCTCACCTGAGCCTCCCAAAGTTGGTTGTTGGATGACTGGGGAGCTCTAACGTCACAAGGGAGGGAGAAAAGCATTCCCCAACCACTTTCTCCACACTATAATGTGATACTTGCTCCCTAGAGAGCGGCTGTAACTTTGCATGCAGAAGGGCCCGGTTTAAAGAGGGAGGGTTGGGAAGGCCTGGAGAGCCGTTGCTGCCAGTCGGTGCAGACATTGCACTCAGGCAGAGCGTCTGACTCTAGCAGGCAGCTTCCTCTTCCCAGCAGACGCTGCTGGGTGAGGCGAAATGGAGGCTTGAGCGACACAGTGGTCTCTAGGCCCTTTCTAGTCTGCAAAGGTATAAAACTCAAAACGAAACAAAGCCATCCTTGCAATTAATTCTTGGACTAGCCACAGAGGAACATTCTGCTGCTAAGGGAGCTTTACTCCAACATGACCCGTCCGGTTCCCATCCCTCTCAGCTGAAAGCCTTGGCTGCCCTCTGGCTTCCCCGCCTCCTCTCCAGCCGCTGCAGGTGGCTCCACGTCTTCTCCATCACGGCATCCAACAGGTGCAGTGCCTCCATTAGCGCCACCTCTTCAGGGTCTCCTTGCTGGGATGGTTCAGTCTTACTTTGCTTCTGGGGAAAGGAATAGGAGAGTGAGACCCTGGCCCTCCTATAATGAGATGGAGAGTTCCACAGCCCCACTCACTCCAAGTTCCCATGAAATGGCAGAAGTCTCTGTGCCCCACAACTTACATCCCGCCTTTCCACCAAGAAACTCACTGTACATCGCTGTTCTTCAGCCTTGAGATCCCCAGATGTTGTTGGACTACAACTCCCATCGTCCTTGGCCATTGGCTAAGCTGGCTGGGGTTGATGGGAGGTGTAGTCCAACAACATCTGGGGACATAAGGTTGGAGAACAGTGGCATACCCTACTCCCCTCCACAACAGCCCTGTGAGGTAGGTAGTCTGAAAGACAGCAGCTGTTCCAAGTTCACCCCCAACAGGCTTTATGGGCGAGTGGAAGTCTGAACCCTAGTCTCCCAGGTCCAAGCTCAGCACTTTAACTCCTGACACCCCAAGGGATCTCCATCCCATTTTGTCTGTAGAAGCCACAATAGGGTGGATTTGTTTTTAATCATTTTAAGTATGGTTTTACTTGATGTTTAAATTGCGTGACTTTTAACATGTCGATGCTTGCCATCTTGTGCTTCCTTGGGAGGAATGGTAGGATCCAAATTTAGTCAAATAAATAAAGATGGTGGCAATGCACTTGGTGTTAATTAAAACACTGCCTCAGATGCCCCCCCGCTAGGTTTCCAGGGTGGATGGGGTCACTGACACTGTACGCAATCCCCTTCCCCATTTTAAAGTGGCATCAGATACCCACCCACCCCCAACCATAGGAAGAGTAAGATCCCCCCCCTTTGGGTACCAAACAAGGAATCAAGTGATGGACATGGCAGTATGAGTCTTTCTCCCCTCGGCCAGCGGCTGCCCTCTGCTCCCCCCCAAAACCCCTTACCTTCTGTGCCCTGAGAACTTGTTTTGTGAAGAAGACGGCTGTGTAGATGGCCATGGCTGCCAAGGTCCCGATGATGACCCAGTAGCAATACCCCAGGAGGGTCTGAGCGTTGTGGATGAAGCCCAGGCGCATCTGGGAGGGGGCCAAGGTCATCCCATAGGGGCGGTCCAGCCCCCCATGGTACCACTGGGGCCGCTGTGCCCCACTTGCGCCCCACAGGCTACTGTTCATCAAAAGCCCCAGGGCCCATACAACCATCTGTCCCATAAGTGTACACAAAACGTCTAGGCACCAGTTCTGAGCTGGATTCCAGAACCTCCCTCCCTCCCCGCTGGTTGCTGGGCAATAAGGGAGGCCATCATACAATAGGGGGAGGGGGGAAAGAAAAGGACCCCCACACACACACCTCTCTCACAGGGCCAGGCACTTGTGGTGGCCTAGATGCCCTGGGGATTAGATTCAGTCCTGAAAGCTCCTATACAATTTTGTTGGTGTGATGTGCCTTCAAGTCAGTTACGACTCATGGCGACCCTCTGAATCAGCGACCTCCAAGATCATCTGTCATGAACCACCCTGTTCAGATCTTGTAAGTTCAGGTCTGAGAGGCACTCTGCACATGCCTTAGGGCAAAGGTAGCTAATATGGCATCCTCTAGAGGTTGCTGGACTCCAGTTCCCAGCACCCAGCATGGCCAATGGTCGAGGATGACGGGAGTTGGGGGGATCCAGCAACATCTGTGGGGCACCACGTTGCCAACCTCTGCACTAGAGCTACTCTGTCCTATAGTAATGTCTTCCAGGGCTGAGCATTGGCCTAATAACTGGCAACACAAAGCATATGGTGAAGGTTATGACCTCCCCGCCGCTGCCCTGGACCAAGGCCAGGCATGATTGAGATGTCCTTTCACCTCAGAAATTCACAGTAATCTCTGGTTTGGATGGAACCTACTGCAAACGTCATGAGCAGCAGCAGTCACCAGAGGGCAGCATCTCACTGGTGGTTGAACTCAAGAGGAGTTTTGTGGCTCAGGCTAAACTGGAAAGATAATTTGGAGGGGGGGGGGAGGGAGAACAAGGGCCGAAGCATCCCAGAAGTCTCTCACTGGCTATTCCAAGGAATGGTTTGCTGGGCAGACAGAAGTGATATTCTTATGGGGCACATGGCCGCACAGCCTGTGCTGTTTAACCAACACTTTGGAGTGGGCCCGGATAATTTCAAATTAAGGGGAAAACACAAAGTCATGTTTGGGCAGCCCTCTGCTCCACCTGAGCTGTTTTGCACCTGGCAGGCCTAACTCAGGAGGGAGGGACACTTGGGCCCTTCCAGATGTTGCTGGGCTCTCATCATGCCTGGCCAACCGTTGGCCATCCTGTCTGTTAGGAGTCTCAGTATCTGGAAGGCAAAGCAACTCCCCCTACCCACCCCCCTTTCAGAAGGATGCAGACAAACTGGAACAGGTTCAGAGGAGGGCAACAAGGATGATCAGGGGACTGGAAAGAAAGCCCTATGAGGAGAGACTGAAAGAACTGGGCATGTTTAGCCTGGAGAAGACTGAGGGGAGATAGGATAGCACTCTTCAAGTACATGAACGGTTGTCACATAGAGGAGGGCCAGGATTTCTTCTCAATCATCCCAGAGTGTAGAACACGGAATAATGGGCTCAAGTTGCAGGAAGCCAGATTTTGACTAGACATCAGGAAAAACTTCCTAACTGTTAGAGCCATACGACAATGGAACCAGTGACCTAGAGAGGTAGTGGGCTCTCCGACACTGGAGGCATTCAAGAGGCAGCTGGACAGCCATCTGTCAGGAATGCTTTGATTTGGATTCCCGCATTGAGCAGGGGGTTGGACTGAATGGCCTTACAGACCCCTTCCAACTCTACAATCCTATTATATGATCCTTGGGCTCATCTGATGAAGTCTGCCTAACAACCCCTCTGGGATTCCATCTTCACCGCTTCGCTTTTGAGCTCCCAGTTTGTAAAAATTGTCAGACACACCCCTGGGAAAGGTCACAGCTGAGTGGCAGAGCACCTGCTTTGCGCACAGGCAGTCCAAGGTCCAATCCCCAACAGTGCCTGCGGGGTCAGTGCAGGCAATACTGAGCCAGATGGACCCTAATGGTCTGACTTGGCAGAAGGCAGGTTCTGGGGTCTCATCTTTAGAGAGGCCAGTCCCCTCTTTGAAGGGCTTGCTGGTCTGCATCCAGTTCAGAGATAGACCCCCCCCCCAAGAAGGGATAGCAAGAAGGGCCTTGAAGTTGCCCCATCTGGACCGCAGACTGAGCAGGCACACAGGTCACCTGCTCACTGTCCCCCCCCCCTGTGTGGCAAGGGATGCATTTTTATTTCAATTATAGTAATTATTTCTAAGTGTGCATCTTGTACATGCAAATTAGTACATGCACATTTCAAACGCATGCTGTTTTTTTGAGGGGGGATGTGTGAAGTGGCTGCCCTATTTGTTTTGCTTACATCGTGTAAGAAAAAGAGCCCTGTTGAACTCAAAAGCTTACTATTTTTGTGATATGTTTTAGCTTTCCTCTCTCATGGCTTTGGGGCTTAATAGTGTCCAAGGGAGGTATCTCACTGGGAAAAATGCACCATGCCAGACCCTGCACACAAATGCCAGGATCCCGGACAAGAATTCATGCATCATACCGCAAAGGCGCTGCCACGCTTCTGCCACTCAGCTCCTGCCTTTTGCTGTAGCTGTTGGAGGACAGCAACCAGGCTCTGAGAACATGTTCCGTGGTGCTGGGCGTGACCATCTGCTCCCAAGGCCCTCCTCTGCTGTTTGCATTTCAGAGACGTAAATGCTCTAGAAATGTTACAGGACCCACTTGGCTGCCTCAGAGTGTAAAGATGGAAACCTACCTTTGTGGTCACATACCAAGGGCCTCTTTATGACAGCAATTTCTGAGGAGCAAGTCTCCCTCCTGGCAAAAATAACTTGGTTTCTAAGCAGGGGAGGTGAGGGGCAAAGTCTACCTCTGAGCTGGTCTACCTAACGGGCAGAATGATACTCCACCCTTGCTCAGAGGCACTCCCTAGTGTTCTAAAAAGGTAAAGGTGTCTCCGCGCTTGTTGTGCGAGTTGTTTCCGACTCTTAGGGTTACGTCTTACAACGTTTACTAGGCAGACAGTATACAGTATATGGGGTGGGATTGCCAGTTCTGTCCCCGGCCTTTCTTTACCCCCCAGCATATACCGGGTACTCATTTTACCGACCACGGATGGATGGAAGGCTGAGTGGACCTCGACCCCTTTTACCGGAGATTCGACTTCCTCCTTCCGCTTCGGCTGTGTTACCGCTGCTTACCACTCTGCGCCACGGAGGGTCTTAGTGTTCCAAACAAGAGATTATTAAGATTTTTAAAATTAATGTATTTTAATTGCAGGTTGCATGGTTGCAGCATGGCCCACAGAAAGCCTAGGCCAGCCTTTGCCAACCTGATGCCCTCCAGATGTTTTGGGCTACAGTTCCCAACCAGCATGGCTGTGCTGATGCGAGTTGTCGGTGCAAACTTCTGAGGGGCACAAGGCTGGCCTCTGTGCCCTGAAGGTGCATTATCTTGGACTAGGGTTCAGGGAACAAGCTTTCTGGAAACACAGATCACCATGCTTGCTGAAGAATTCTGTGCAATTTAGAGAAGGATGTAGACTTCATCTGAGAATATCCAGCCCAGTCACACCTTCGCCCTGTTTATTGCCCCTCCCCCCCAAGGCCCCTGCTCTGCTAGCGTGTCCCAATCCATCACCTGCCCTCTCCCATTTCCCACCACAAAAAGCTGTCAGTCAGAGGCAGCTGAAGGGGGAGGTTCCCACAGGCCCCAGGCTACTAGCCACTCTGCTCCCGTCTCCTCTTTCCCAAATTTCTGGCAGTCCCTTTTATTTGCTCCTCACAGATCAGGTAACCTGCACAGCTGCGGCCTTCCATCAGCACAGGGATCCAGCTGACTTCAGCTGCTTTTCTCCCTCTGCATCCAGAGTTTGACCCTAACCCTGAAATTCCCCCATGCCCATCTCTCTGACTTTTGTGTTTCATCTAGCTACTTAAAATTGATTGCAGCTGGAGCTGGGTTCAAAATCTTACGTTTGCTGAACAAACTCAGCCAGTGGTAAAAAACTTATCTCAGTAATGTAGTTATTCTTTCCTCCTTTACAAAGCAAATTTACTTTTTATCACAGCTGCTGGGTTTGCAGCCAAATATATACCCATTTTGGGTGGTGCATGTGTTGTTTTTGCCCGAAATAGAATTCTGTATGACTCAAAAATCTCACTTCCAACGATTCCATGGAGAGTTGTCTCACTTGTGCTGTTTTCTAGGGTCACACAGCTGCTTCAGTGATGAATAAAGGAGGGGGGTCTCACAGAGAGGCTTTGTGTGAAACCACCACACCAACAACCCCCCCAACATGGCAAGTCCCTGAAAAGATAAACATACATAGAATCATAGAGTTGGAAGGGACCTATAAGGCCATCAAGTCCAACCCCCTGCGCAATGCAGGAGTCCAAATCAAAGCATTCCCGACAGATGGCTGTCCAGCTGCCTCTTGAATGCCTCCAGTGTCGGACAGCCCACTATCTCTCTAGGTAATTGGTTCCATTGTCGTATGGCTCTAACAGTTAGGAAGTTTTTCCTGATGTCCAGTCAAAATCTGGCTTCCTGCAACTTGAGCCCATTATTCTGTAGTACATAGTACTTCCATATCCAAAGCCCAACTCTAGTTCAACCAAACAGAGAATCACTGCTGCAAACGCATCCTCTGAAACACAACTGTTGCCAGCCCCATCACTCACCTAGGAGAAAGCGAGCAGGAAGAGGGTCAAGCAAGTCCCATGAGACGACCCTCTGTGAGTAGGGCTGTGGGGATTCTTCTTAGATGGTTTTAAAAGGGCTTAGACCAGGGTTTGGAGAACCAAGAAGCCCAATGTGGCTGTCCAGGCTTCTCCAGCTGGCCCTTGGGGCTGTTCCCCAGGCCCCCCCTTCCTTCCACTGGAAGGGTGCCGGGACAGAGATGCAGCCCTCGGGCTGAAATGTGATCTCCCCCAGCTCAGGAAACATCATGGTGCAGGAAGGGTGCAGTGGGGACCACTGGCCATTTGCCATGAAGGCAACCAGCCCCTTCCCATTTTGAGCAACCCCTGCTGGCTGCCTGAGGGGGGCAGGGGCCACACCCTGATCCAGGCTGGCTCTGGGCCTCTGTCTCAAGTGGGGAAGGGCAGAAGAGGAATGCCCGCCTCAGGAAAGAAGCGCCCGCCCGCCCATCCGCCTGCCTTTGAAGGATACAACCATCCCCTTTTCATCACATAACAAAGCGTCTCTCTTCCATACTGAAAATCTTTATTTCCAGATATCAGAAAAGCAAATGGAGCCAGTTCCCAACAGCTAGCAGAGAAGAGGAATTGCTAGGCATTACAGGGTGGGCAAGAAGTTTTGAGTAAGGGGTGCTTGTCCCCCAAAACATACCCCCACAGCACTCTTCTCCTAGAGCAGTCACTTAGGGCTCTTTCTGCAAACTGCTGTAGTGGGGGGGGGCTTGTTGGGCCTTGAGGAGGGTGAACTCAGGCACTTGAGTCGTGGGAGGGAGGCGGCCTGTGTGCGTATTTATTTGATGGGACTGATGAAATGGGGACTTGATCACAAAGGACACCAACCCAAGATGAGTGCAGAAAGGCTCCGCCTCCTCCCCAAGCATCAAAAAGCACTCTCCCCGTTTCGTGTCCCCCCCTGCGCTTCCAAATCAAGAAATTATTTCTGGGATTCACACACTCTTCGTTTCCCCAACGAAATCCGACTGCATATCCAAGGAGCTATGCCTGCTTGCAGGTGGCCCCACACAGAGAGCTCCCCCCCCCCAAATAAACACACACTCATCTTTGGTGGGAAGTGGGGCAGGGCACTATTCCAGAGGCTTCCCTTGTTTGGGGGAGGGCGCAGAAACCCCCACAAGGCACTTGGCATCAAGAGGCTGCAACACAAGGACAGACAAGGGGGAGAAAGAACAGGATGCAAAATTGCTACGGTGCAAAACCAAGCACAAAGGCCAGCTTGAGTGACCGCAAGACGGTTCCTTCTGGCAGGATCAGGAATCTGAAATAAAAGAGAGGGGGAAAGGGGGGGTCAGTTCTGGCCCTGAAGGGTCAGCTGAGCAACAGCTGTAGCTGGAGATGGCCCTGCCGAGAAAGGTCTGTGCTCAGTCAGGAGGTCCTGGGCAAGCCCCCACCCCACTCAACGGGAGGCCAGTAGGAAACAGGGCCAAGTGTAGCCAGGCTGTGGTGTGCTGGCTGGGGCTGACGGGGACAGTCGTCCAGAACAGCTGCAGGGCACCAGGTTGGCATAGAATGCCAGAAGGAGAGTCTGGCTGCTGGACTAACCCAAAGGGGCCCATCTTGCCCAACCGGATGCCGTTGATGGGAAGCCCAAAGGGGCACGAGCACACAGGAGAACTCCCCCCCCCTGCACTGGTGCTCCCCAACAAATGACAAGCAGAGCCTTCCTAGCTCTGCTCCTAAAGACAGTGCAGAGCTTCATTCTCCTCGTGGACCAGCTCTAAACCTCGTCTTCCAGAGCCATGTAAGGTTGGCAGCCATGATGGAGGATAAGGCTGTCAATGGCTACTAGCCAAGGCAGCTCTATGCTAGCAGGCCACTGAATCTCGGCTAGTGGGCACTCAGGTCCAACATGTGGGCTTCCCCCACTGGGGCACCTGGCTGGCCTCTGTCAGAACAGGAAGCTGGACGCGATGGGGGGGGCTTTGGCCCAATCCAGCTGCCGCTGCTGCGGGGCTCTTGCTGCACTCTTAAATCTCCTTACTCATTGGAGTGGAGGGCTTGCTGGGAGACCCACCGCCCCCACCCCAGGACACAGCCAGAACAGCTGGAATGCTAAACATATGCAAGCCACCATTTTTTAAAAAATCCCCAAATCCAGAAGAAGAAAAATCATTATTTTGGGGGTGGGGTGTGAGGGGTGTTTTCTGAGGAAAGAAGACACCAGACTCCAGCAAACCTGTGACTAACCTGTGGCCAAACCCAAGCCTTCGGCAGGGGAGTTGTGAGCTGGAAGACGGACAACAAGGAAGTCACACCCCTGCTCAGCCTCCCAACAACCCTTTGAGGTAGGCTTTAAAAAAATATTTTTTTATGTGCTTTATCATTTGTTTGGCGGCCTGGGCCCCTTTGGGAGGAACAGCAGGACATAAGTTTGATAAATAGATAGATCAGAGTGAGAGTCAATGCCCTTAGTTCAAGGTCACCCAGTGAGTTTAATGGATGCCTGGGAATGTGAAACTGGGCTTTAAACAGGGGAAAAAAGGCAGAGAGAGAGAGAGAATTCAATTTATAAGTTATCTGTCTGGAAAAGGACAAGACACTCTTTCCCACCCCCCGCAAAGGCAGGACAAAGAAAGAGACTTCACATGTCCCCACAGTGCGCACATACACACAGCCACAAGACGCTCCCTCCACTGGACGCAGAAGTCTGATGATGGGGTAGGAATTGGACAAAGGCACAGGCAGCTGGAGAAAAGAACACTCTGCACATGCTCAGGGGGACTCCATCCCTACTTCACATTGGGAGTGGGGCTCTTGGAATAGACTCTTAGCTCAGACCAGCCCCCCACCACAAGAATGGCACATTCAGGAAATGTAGCCCCTCCACTCCAAAAAAATCAACCAACCAACCCTCACTTTAAAAATGGTTGTCCAATTTTTTTGCAGAACCCTGCAGACCTCACTCATGGCACACCAGTGTGAAGGCCATTGCCACAAGGGCAAGATCCAGCCCCACAACTCTACCCCTCTCCCACTTAGGCAAAGGGGGCGAGGCAGGCCACAAAACAGAGATGTGTCTCAATAACTGCGCCTCTAGTTAAACGCAACAAGCAGCCACGTTTCTGGAGTAACTGATAAAAAGGAAAATCCAAACGTTGTAAGGGAGCAGAGCTGCGCGCGCCTAGGAGGGCCCGCCCTGGCATGAATTTACAGTTTGGGAATAACGTCCCAGGATTATTAAAAGAAACACCAGTCCTATGGCCCAGATCAGCCGAAGAGGAAGGGGGCGAGATAAACAGAGACCCCATTATCAAAATCCACACAAATGGAACCACGTTTAAGGATGCAGGGGGGGCGGGGGGGAGACCTGGGGGAGAAGATGGCTTAAATGGCAAGAGGAAAGCTAGAATGAACTGATGGGGGGAGAGAGAGGTGGATGTTCCATGGGAAAGAAGGCCGAGAAGAGGAAGCAAAAGGCAGCCCCCCCCCCCCGAAAGCAATGCCCCGGATGCAAGAGGAGAGGGGGGCGGCCCCTCCAGGGACTGCAAAGCAGCCTCAGCTGTCGGAGAAACGCGATAAATATAGAGAGGAATTTTAACAGGGGGCAGGAGAGGATTTGGAAAGCTGGGGGCCCTTCCTCCATTCCCTTCCCTCCTTCCCCCAAACCCAGCCCCCAGCCGCACTATGCATTCAAAGCTGTATCTCGTCTCTTTAAAAAAGCCATCACTTCCCCCTGATAATCCCGGGAACTGTAGTTTGTTAGGGGAGCTGAGAGCCATTAGGAGACCTCTGTCCTCGCCACAAAGACACCATTTCCAGAGTGGTTTAACAATAATCAATCCTTCTTCCCAGGGAAGTCTGGAAATTGCAGCTCTGTCGTGCTGGCTGGGGGCTGATGGGAGATGTAGTCCAAAAGAGCTGCAACCCTTCCCCAGCAAATCCATGAAAGTCTAATTCACCATTAAAGCTGTCTAGGTAAGCCAGTGGCTGCCATCACGTACATCCTGAGGCAGAGAGTTCCATGAGCTATGAACAGTGCAAAGGACTCTTGCCTGTTCTGATAGATGACCTCTACATTCTAGTACTATCAGAGGAAGAAATCAAATCTTTCTCCATTTTTCTCGTGCCGTGCATCACTTTAAACACTTGCCCCTTTTTCAAGCCCCAAATGCTTCTGCCTGTCCCTGGAGAGAAGGATCTTGCAGACCCTCATGGTGTCAAGCGATCTTGGCCCTGCAAGAACAGCCTTAATTTAATCCTTCTGGCAGCCACTGAGGCATTTGCAGTTGTAAAATGCCTCTCTAAATTAGAGAGCTGAAATGAAGACACGGGGGGTTAACAGGAGCAGGAGGGCTGAGATTCATCAGGACACCCCACACTTCCAAGTCTGCCGTTTTGTACACAGATGCAGAAGTCAAAAAGGATGTTGGGAGGGCCACTGAGTCCACCTCTCAGCCCGGCTCCACTCAGCCTTGCCCAAGAATATCGCCACCCCCCACGCGCCAGGCAGAAAGTGAGGAGCAGCCAGAGGTTCAGCTGCACAGAGGCACCTGCGTACAGCACCGGAGGTGCTTTCCGTCTGCAGTGCAACCAGATGAGCCTCACCAGGGCCTTTGGGAGGCAGACAGGACATGAGGGAAGACCAAGGGACATCAGCCTTAAAGGAAATGTGGGAAGGGGTCTTTCTACGCTCAACTCAGAGCAAAAGCAAGAGGGCTACCCCCACTGGGCTGAGAATGAGATGCTGGGTTTTCCACAAGCAAAAGCCTCCTTCTGGAGCTTCCTGATGAAGAGATCTGCATTACTCAGAAGCCTGGATTCACCCACCTTACATTCGGGGGACCCTCAAAGCAAGCCTGCTAATAATGCTTAAAGGTATTACAGATCCAGATGAGATTAAGCATGCTCCAAAACAGGTTGAGAAAAAGACGAAAGATGGTTGGTCTAGCTAAGCCCTCCCCAACCTGGTGCCCTCTAGATGGACTACAAACCCCATCAGCCCCAGCCAGCACATCTGTTGCAGTTCAAAACATCTGGAGGGCAGCAGGTCAGGGACGGATAGTCTGTTGAAAGCTCCAGGGTGTGTGTGTGTCCTTTCCCACCGTATCCTGCAGACGCAGGGCAAGTAACTATGTGACTTGAGAATGCTGTGCAGTGCAACGGCCCCTGCTCCAAGTGGCTTCCCTAGCCGAATGCAGGCCCAGCAGCAGCCGATGACTTGACCTGCATCAGCTTCCTGACTCATACAGAGACCTGCAGGCCCCACATCAAAGGGGCCCCGGATTCAGGAGTATCCAGATCCAGGCCTGGCAGTGACCTACTTCCCACACCTCGTATATATCAACATGTCAGGCCAGGAAGAGTCTTTTAATAGCACCTAATAAATACTTCCGTATCTTTTTCGGTGGGACAGCAGCAAGGGAAAGGTGGATCTCTTCAGCTGCACATCTGTGAGCACAAAACAGAGAAGGAACGGAGGGAGCAGCACCCTGCAGAAGGCCCAGAGTGGGCATGAGGGGGGGGGGACAGAAGAGAATCCCCCCCAGATTTACAGAGAGGGGAAGCAGAGTTCTCTCTGGGGCACAGTCCCAGCCCCACCACCGGCAGAGTCTTGGCTCAACACACAACTGGTGCGATTAAGCCTGCATGGCAGCCCAACACAAGGAGGCTGACTGTGCCCAATGCTCACTTGGCACTTCAGAGCACTCAAAGTGCTTCTTCACATGCACTGCCTTAGGACCACCTTTACCCAATGCTTAAAGCAGTATCACACCACTTTAAATAGAATCATAGTAGAGTTGGAAGGGGCCTATAAGGCCACCAAGTCCACCCCCTGCTCAATGCAGGAATCCAAATCAAAGCACTCCCGACAGATGGCTGTCCAGCTGCCTCTTGAAGGCTTCCAGTGTTGGAAATAGTCGAAGAGTCCTGGGAACTGTAGTTTGTGAAAGGTGCTGAGAGTTGTTTGTTGTTGTTGTTATGTGCCTTCGAGTCGATCACGACTTATGGCGACCCTCTGAATCAGCGACCTGCAACAGCATCTGTCATGAACCACCCTGTTCAGATCTTGTAGGTTCAGGTCTGTGGCTTCCTTTATGGAATCAACCCATCTCTTGTTTGGCCTTCCTCTTTTTCGACTCCCTTCCGTTTTTCCCAGCATTTTGGTCTTTTCTAGTGAATCATGTCTTCTCATTATGCATCCAAAGGATGATAACCTCAGTTTCAACATTTTAGCTTCTAGTGACAATTCTGGTTTAATTTGTTCTAACTGAGAGTTGTTAGGAGAACCATATTCCCTGCTCAAAGCAGTGGCAGCCATGTCAATGGGGCAGTGGAATCGGTTCCATCCAAGGCTCCTTTGAAAGTTCAGGTTAAAACACAGAGTGGATTCTGCTGCCCCACTGACATGGATCCACCAGTTGCCGCTACCTCTCAGAGCTACAATTCCCAGAGTTCCCTGGAGGAAGGGGGACTGACTGCTAAACCACCATGGCAGGGGAATAGAGGTCCCCTAACAATGCCCAGCACCCTTAACAAACTACATTTCCCAGGATTCCTTGGAGGGGAAGCCATGGCTGTTTAAAATGGTACAATGCTGCTTTAAGTGTCTGGTGCAGGTGGGCCCCTTGTTGCAACCCTTGCAACAATTCTGTAAGGTTACTGCAGAACGGTACCCATGGGCTAACACTGTCCCCATGGCACAGATGGGGGGGACTGAGGCCACCCCACTTCCATGCCCCCAAACCCTCAACAAATGCCTGCCAGCAGCCAATATTCCCTCTATCCAAACACACTCTTCACAACACGCACATCCAACTCTCGTTCACTCACCTGCGCCCTCGCTGTCTGCCCCCCTGCATCCACGGAGCTCCCCAGAGCGGTGGAAGTCGATGCTGGCATAGCTATGGAGCAGCCCTGCCTGGTCGGGGGCAGCAGAGGGGCACAGGGCAGGGGCTGTCTCGTTCACCAGGTCGAGGTCAATGTAGTTCAGCCCCGGTTCGGTTTGCGCCTCACATGGCAGCGCCCCGCTCCTCTCCACTTCTGGGAACGTCTCCGAACAGTGGCGCCGCCTCCCTTGAGGGCACGCTCGCACCAGACGGGCACCTGGTGCCATCTCTGCATAGCTGTCGGGCATGGCCACCCCCCTGCTGGACTCTGCTGGCAGGGCCCGGACGTCCATACTGACGTAGTCGGCGGTAGCTCGGGGGCCGTACCCGATGCTGACGTATTCCCCGGGGCTCCTGGGTGCAGCGGGCACCTCCCGCCTGCCTCTGGACAGGCCAAAGAACAGGCTAAGCGAGCGGCCAGGGACGCCAGCCGACTCCTCCAGACTTTCTGAGCTGGTGGAAGAGGAGCAAGAAAGGCGCCCTGGGTTGAAGGGGCACGGAATCACCCTGGGGACATGCTTGTAGGAGCGTGGCAGGGAGTAGAAAGGGGCGCCGCCAGGGATGGCCGGCAGGGGGCTATACTCTGGCGGGGTGCTGGACGCTGAGCGGCTGACAGGGGACATGTTCATATAGTCACTGCTGTTGAGAGATTTGCCCTCCCCACTGTTGGGCCCCCACTGGCTGGGCACATCTGGAGAGCAGCTCCCACTGGGGGACATCAGCATGTAGCCCCCGCTTTCCTGGGGAGGCGAGACACTGCCGGGGGTCATGGGGACATAGTCCCGGTCCTCAGTACCCACGGCCACGCCTGGCAGCATGGCCACGTAGCCAGGATCCGTACTGCGAAGGTTTAGCCCCTCTGGGTAGCTGGCAGAGACGGCCACAGGCGTGAGCGCTGGCGTTTTCCGGGGCAAGCTGGGCGTATCTTTATCCAGTGCCATCGGCGGGAGAGATGCCCGCTTGTTGGTCCCTGCCCCCAATGCCCATTTGGCCAGGCAGTGCCCATTTGAAGACGCCAACTTGCCCATGCTAATATAGTCCAATTCACCCCCCACCAGCATGTAACTCAGCGGGTCAGGAGTGCTTGGGGGACGCGACTCCCCTGGGCTGGACCCGCCTTCATCCGATGAGATGGCACTGTAATCACTCAAGGAGTCTGGCTTTCTGGGGCCCGACCCTTTCTGCCCCAGGGCTATGGGGCTCCTCTTCAAGGAGGGCGTGCCGTCTGGGAGGGGTCTCCAGGGGAAAGCACCCTGGCTGGGCGGCGGATTGCTAAGGTGCTGTCGACGAGGGGGCACCGAGATGGGTGTGGACGCCAGCGACTCGCTCTTGCTGCGGACACGGAACTCGTCACTCAAGGCCTTCATGGCCTCCAGGATCGTTTCGTGCATGTTCTGCGCCACCACAAGATCCTCCACTTGCATCCACAGCTCCCCAGGGCCTGTCACCGCCGAGCGGCCGACCTCCATGAAGAAGTAGTTCTCCGAGTGGCCGCAGCGGCGGACGTTCAGCAGCTGAAGGACCACAGCGGCCACGTCGGAGTTCAGCTTCACAAAGTTGATGGTCTTCTCTGTCAGGCACAAGAGGTAGGCGCCGGCGAGGTTTTTGGTGTGTCCCAAACCTCGGGGGCGTAGGCTGACCTGCCAGACCTCTTTGAAGGCTGGGCCGGGGACCACAGTGTCTCGGTTGCCATCGGAGGACACTTTTCCTGTGAGGGAACAAGACAGAACCTTTGCTATAGAAGAAATAGACCAATGCAGGGGCTACTTTAGTAATGTGGTGGTGGCCCCCTTGGATGGGGCGTCAGAAGGACCAGGGACCTTGTAGGGTGCTCAGGAAGGAAAGGTGAAAACCTCTAAGTGCCCAGCGTCACCCTTGCCCTGCAACCAAGTGGAAGGGATCCCTCTGCCTACCACTTCCTTGGCCATGTCGCCAGTGCTGGTATTTTAGATTGTAAGCAAAAGTGCTGCATCTCAGAGTTCACTGCGAACAGGGTGACTGGTGAGCTCCTCTTATCCTTGCACCTGAGTTATCCTCGGAGACTTTGCAGAGGAGCACCCTTATCAGTCAACAGTGCCCCACAGGGCAGGGGAAGAGTCCCGTGGGGCCAATTAATTGCTGTAAACCGCCCAGAGAGCTTCGGCTATGGGGTGGTATATAAATGTAATAATAAATAAAAGGGGAGAGTGACGTGCAGGGTGCCTATGGCAACGGCAACCCACATCCAGCACTAGCAGTGTTTTATCCATGCCCCCCCCCCCACTACAGCCCAACCTGCACCAGAAGCCTTAACTAAAACTTTCTACTTCTGGGCAGTCACCGAGGGCAGCCCCACATGCAGAGTGCTGCAGCAGTCTAGCAGTAATTCTTCACCTTCACCCTGTGCTGAATTGCAGTTGACTCTGGAGTGGTCCAGCAGTTAGATAGGTAAGGTCCCCTCACCCCGCCAAGGCCAGATTTTTGCCTCTTATTTTATTCTTTGATGCGTTTTGACAATTTACATTGTGTGTCATTGCAGCCGCCTCTGAGCCCCTCATCCCATTGAAGCCTTGCCTGGATGCAGCATGAGGCAACAATGAGACAGGCCTTGGTTATTCAGTGGGCCGATTGGGGGGGAGTCAGAGAGGACAATGGTGGAGGTGGGAGGGGAGGTAACAAGGTGAAGCAAGTGGGTGGGTGGAAAGCGGAAAGAATAAACAGACCCAAAAACAGCTCAGCACCCTGGCAACGCATCCGCATCTATCCACGTCACCTGGGGGAGAAGAGATGCGGCCGGTTGCCACAGAGACTCAAGCGGGATAATTTCCCCGGAGGTGAACTCTGGGGTGCAGGAGACAGAGCAAATGTTTAAACTAAATAGTTCCAGGAAGAAGCCAGGGGGTGGTGGGGTGCAGTTGAGTGTGTGGGAGAAGTGTCCACAGCAGGTGAGAAAGCGGGAGGGAGGACTCCTGGCTCCCTTTCAGGGTTCACCTTCGCCATGGTGTCACACCCCCTCCCCTCCCTCAAGCCTCTGGACCTAGACCTCGCCCCTCCTCATCTGCCAGAAGAACCCAGGAGTCCTAGCCCTGGCAGGAGCCAACTCTCCCCCCTGCCTGGAGCAGGGAATAAGCCCCAGACGAAAGAACATTGAGTACCAGGCAGTGCATACCAGCTGTGTACACACACAGCGAGAAAACACAACACCGCAAGCCACAGAATTGGGGAGGGGGGCATCAGAGGGAATTACAGCTTGGGGGGGAGAGAGACAAGAAGGAGTTTGGACCCGAAGGAACTCTCACGGGGACGAGGTGTCAGAATGGCTGGGCTTGCTATCAAGTGGCCACAGCCCCATCTGGAGCAAAGTTCAGCCACACACGCCACTCAGCAGACGGCAGCTTGGCACTGGGGCTGTTCTGATCCAGTTCCAAGGTTTGCCGTGGAGGCCGGCACCAACTCCTTCCCGTGCATGTGCGCATGTGTGCGCACACACAGAGACCTCTGTGCCAGGGGACAGCTGGTTGTGCAAGAGTCTCACCCTGACCCAAAGGCCCACAAAACCAAAAGCCCAAGCAGCACATTTGCTCCCCCCCCAGTCCCGCCTAGGCTAGGTGGGGGCTCCCAGGAGGAGGAGGAAGAATGGGGAGGCTGCTCTACCAATTGATCCATCTAGCTCAGTATTGTTTGCACAGACAGGCAGCAATTCTCCAGGGTTTCAGACCACGGATCGTCCTCCCTGGAGATGCCGTTGGGGACTGAATTACCTGGGACCTTCTGCATGCAGGGCAGATGGTCTCCTTACAGAGCTACCGGGACCCTTTCCAAGGGGCTGCATTTTGCAGCAGGGGCTCTGGCCCTGGGCTGAGATTTTGCCTGGAAGGGAGAAGGTGATGAAAAGGGAAAGCTGCGAGAGCCAGGACGCCTGGGTCCTCTCCGGAGCACCTGCCTGCACCTTCCCGACAGTCGCCAGCCTTGCTTCTCCACTGAGGGAGCCCTAATGAGGGTCTGATCCTCCCCCCCAGGTCTAAGCCACCCTGGCTGGCTGGCCAGCAGCTGCCGCTGGGCAGGGCACAGCGAGCCTCGCTAATTAGCAGGAAGCCGCCTCCTTGGCCCAGATTTCAAGTGAACGAACTGTGCCCCGTTTCAGAGAGAGCAACAGTGAGAAGGTGAGAAAGTTCATCAAATGAGCGCAGACGGAGGGGAATGTTCCCATCAGGAGACCTTGACACGCCAGCCAGGCCACCCCTGCCAGGGGAAGGGGGTGAGGCCAACAGGCTGGGGGGCTGGTGGAAGTTGTAGGCCAAAGCAGCTGGTGGGCACCAAGCTGGAGAAAGCAGGCTCACGGCAAGGCAGAATCATTCAGGGAAACCAGCCATTGGCTGCACCTGATGCTCCCAGAGCCTTGCTGCCAGCAAGCCGGCCACGGAAGCCAGTGGAGGCCGGCCTAGGGGGGCAAATGTTGCACTGCCCGCACTGCAGTCTGTCCTCAGCCAGCCCCACATGCCAGCTTCCCCTCCGTCTCTGCCCCAGCTTCCCCCACAAAGCTATGCCGCCACCTGGGCAGAAGGAGGCCGCCACATGCACGGACGGAGACTAGAGCGCGCAGCAGCTGCAGCAAGAGAGGAAGGGCAGGCAGGCAAATGTCGGCTTTATTTGTGCAGCAGCTTTGTGTTCTTATGTATTTTAGTCCTGCTTGTTTACGGCTTGCTTGTAAAAATATTATAACCACGACATGCATTTCCTAAGAGCTATTACAAGCCGCCCTTGAGCTACGTTTGCTCAAAAGCGAAGTATTAAGGAAAGAGCCGGTCCAGACCTCACATAAGCCAATGCACAGGGGTGCCTGGAGTGAAGATCGTGGCCGCTGCCTCTTCCCCTGGTCCGGCCGCCTCCACGGCCTCCGCCACACTACCTGGGAAGCTTGAGGGAGTCCCAGACAAGCAGCTGCAATGACTGAACAAATCAAAGGCAGCTACGATGCAGGAATTAGGGCTGTGAGCAGGATTTGGCAAATGTACTACAACCGCTGGAAGACACACAAGCCCAACAGGCTCCAAGGGAGCCCTGTTCTCTGGAACCTCTCTGTGGGCAAAGACTGAGGTAGGTGCCACGGCCGTCACTGCAGCCGAGTTCCCGTAGCCAAAGGGATGCACATTTACTACACCTGCACGTTCCTTTCCACGTTGCCTTTGCTATTAGCATCTTGCCTCTCCCTCCAAATAAAACCCGGGAAAGGAACCAGCCTGATGTGCTTCATAGCCTCTCCTTTGAAGAACCCCTGCCCGAGCAATATCTAAGGCAACTTCCTCAGATACCTGACATGTTTAAGGAGGGGCAGAGCTCAGAAACAGAGTGTCCGTTTTGCCCCAGGTTCAGTCTCCCAATGGCATCTCTAGGTAGGGCTGCGAGAGACTCCCTGCTTGAAATCCTGGAGAGCTGCTGCCAGTCAGTGTTGACACTAATGAGCTAGATGGGCGAAGGGTCTGGCTCACTGTAAGGCTGCTTTCCACGTTCCTAAGCAACATTGTTGATCCAAGAACAGAAGCAGTTGCATTTATTTTCTAAAAAAACCTCCTCTTTCTTTTGATAACCTATCTTCTGACCACTTGATTGATTGCAATGCAAAAAAAATTTGTAAAACATCAGAAGATTTTAAGCAGAACAGGAGTTATTAACCATATTTCAGGTATTCAGCAGAGGAGGAAAAACAAGGCTAAAATAATCCCAGACACCAATTATCCAGATGCCTTAAAATGCTGACAGAAGAGTTTCAAAACGTTAAGAGGTCCCAAAATCCTACCGCAGGAATTTGCCACGGATGCCTGCCAGTTTGCAAACTCTGCCGATAATTATGCAAGATCCATCTTCCCAACCCTCCACCCTATATAGCTGCTTACCCCACGCTCAGGGGAGGAGGGGGGGAAATTAGAGGGTTTTGAGCAAAGAATGTTGTTATTTATTAAATTTCTATCCTGCCCTTCCTGTCAAAGGAGCCCAGGGCAGCAACAACACGACATATAAAACAATTCCAGTACAGACACAGACCGGCATGGGATCAACCCTCCTTCCCCTGTGCTGTCGCCCTCCCCATCCCGGGTTCAGCTATGAAGCTCACTGGGTGGCCCCGGGCAAGCAAGAAGCTCAGCCTTACCTGGCTGGTGGGTTGTGAGAAGCAGAGCAAGGTAAGGAGGGGAGAAAACGGGGAGGAGGGCTGACGGATCAAGAGCTGGTCAACAGGTGTTTGGGTGACAGGTCAGACAGGAGTTTCTAACTGCAGAACCCACTTGCAGAAACAGCTGTGAGGCCAGGTGGGAACATGAAGGGTGTGGGGGCGGGACAACAACTTTGTGAACTTCCTATTCTGTGCTCCATTGGCTACAGCCTTGCCCTTTGACCCAGGAAATCTGTATTCAAAGTCTGCATGGCCCACCTATGTAGCCTGGGGGAAGGCAGAGGCTTGCCCATCTGTGAAATGGGATCAGGAAGTTGACTGAGGACTGCTGAGGTTCACCAGGCACTGGCACATCCAACCACTTGCTCCTGCTTTCAAAGCAAGAAAACTAGCTCTCCAGGGTTTTTCTTTTGGGTAGGTGTGTATGTCTCTCTCTCGTAGCCCTACCTGGAGATGGCAAGGATCTAACCTGGCATCTTTTGCATGCAAAGCAGGCCCTCTACCACTGAGCTATGGCCCTTCCATGCCGTCTACAGCTGCAGCCCAAAACATCGGGAGGGCACCAGGCTAGCCAAGGCTGACACAGGCAACCCTGCGCTACATGGGGCAAGGCACCTCCCACAGTTCCAACAGCATCATGTCTGCCTGCCTCCCACCCCTGCCAGGTGCCACCTGGACACCACCCCTGCAAGCCCTTCCAACTCACCCTTGCCGTGCAGCTCGACCATTGCCGCGTACCACATCTGCTGCTGATCAGCATCTTCCGCTGCCACCCCAAAGGTGCCATCGCGCCCATAGAGGACAATGAGGTACCTGTGGCGGGCATCCGCACGCTTGTTAATGTTGAGCACACTGGCCAGGAGGTAAATTCTTTTGGGGCGTGAGCAGAGACCCCCCGCGCGGAACTTCTTTTCATTCTCGTAGCACTCGAGGCGAGGCGGCCCTCGCTCGCTCGCACAGCGCAGCACAAAGTACCGGCGGCGATGGGACTTCTGCTTCCGCAGGTAGCCGCACAAGTGGACGTCAGAGAAGGCAGTGAGCTCCATCGTGAGCCAGTCAAGGGGCGGCCCAGGAGACAAAGCCCTCTGCCCAACCCCTGATCATGCCAGCTGCCCAGAGATCTCCACGTGCATACGTCCAGCCCCTCGCGCCACACAGTGCTTCTCAGGAGGAACAACTACTGCTGGCTTTTGCTAAAGCGACGGATACAAGAGTGGCTCCACAGGTATTCTTACAAGCAGCATGGAGTTTCTCATTAGTGATCAACTGTACCACCTTGGCTCGTTTAGCACCTACTTGCACCACTCCCAAGGCTGCTCCAAAAACTTTTCTGCATATTGTGCACAAAGGCAGAGAGAGAGAGAGACGCACACCAGGTGCAAGAGAGGCCTCTGCACTGGTGCCCAGGAGACAGAGGAGCCAATGGCACGAATGGGGCACCACAGATTCACTTCATGGTCTGCAGATTCAGGAAGGAGTTCTCTTCTCAAGAGCGTGTGTGTGTGTGTGTGTGTGTGTGTGTAGGAAACACACAACCCAGTCTCATGCACCCAGCAAGAGAGACTATCTTTGGGGGTTTCCCTGAAAAGATGGCTCACAGTTTGGATTTTGTAACACCGAAAAGCCCTTCTGAAGCATCGAGACAGAGAGGTTCAGAGAGCAACACTTCCTGTCCAGATTCTGCCTCTTTTGTTTCTACTCCTTTTAATTATCCTCTTCATTTTCTTGCAAGCATATCGATAAGCAGCTCAGCCATCCAGAGAAGGGGTGCAAGGTCTCAAGTGCCCTCACTCTCAGGCTGGCACAGGATTCCTTTCTACCTTCCAGGTGACAGAGATTTAGGCCAGGTCCTCTTTCTAGAGAAAAAAAAAATGAGCGCATCAGCCTGGCTCTTTCAACTCACACAAATGAAAAAGTTACAAAAGAAGAAAAATTAAGACAAAAAATTGGTGAGGGAATATGCAGAAAGAGTCTCTTTAAAGAGCCTAGAATGTGTAAAACATGTTGGTACCCCCACTGTAAGAACTGCTTTGCAACAACAGCCTCAGTTGCCCCTCCCTTTTGTGTTGGAATAGAAGCTCTTTGCCACAAGACAGAGTCTCTTTTTGCAAAACTACTGCCAGTTTTATTTTTAATAAAAGTCACATGTGAAGAGAAGGAGAAAAAAAGCAGGAAGAGAAAAATAAATCAGGCCAGTTTTTTCCATGCCTGTGTGTGTGTGTGCACTCTGTAGACTTAAGAGCTATAAAAAAAAGGTTTGTGCTGTGATCCCACCCTTTAAAAAACCCCGACTGATTTATTGCAAAGGTTTTTCAGACATCATTTTTTAAGGATGGCATTAAGAAACAGAGACACAGAAAGGGAGGGTTTAGGTCCGGTGTTTCCTTAAGTCCACAGAAGAAATATTATGCAAATAAGTTTTTTTCTTCATTAACCTGGTTTGGGGGGGGGAGACGTTTGGAGGCACCAGCCCAACACCGGAGACCTCTTCAGGTTAGCAAAGGCAAGCAGAGATTTTTCTGAAACTCTTGCATCATTTCAAAATTGTATATAAAAGATGAACATTTAGCACAGAGTATCTGCTTTAAAGGCAAAATATCAACCACATTTTCTGGCAAATCTGGATTCCTGTCCTCCTTGATATTGCAAACTGCAGAGTTGAATTCAAGTTTTTGGATACCCTTCTTCCCCCCAGGAGAAAAATTTAGCTGCCCCCTGGTGGTTTTTAAATTTTTCTTTCACAGAATAAAAACAGCCACATAGCCGGGGCACTGAGCCCAACCTAGAAAAACCGGAACACTATTGATGCATCCCAGGGAATTACATGCAAATAGCTCTCGATTAACCCAAGCGTGCTTTTTTTTAAAAAAAGAAAAATTCATGTGCAAACTGGAGAAATCAGGCTAGCTTGCTTTAAATCTGTAGCAAGAGATTCCTTAAAAGAGTGCAAAAGCGATTCTGATTGGGTGAAAGGGGGGAGAAGTGGCCAGTTTGATGCGCGCACACACACACACCAGACTTTTTTTTCCTTTGCAAATGTTGCAAGAGCAGAAAAAAGGGCAAAGCTGCCGTTTAAAGGACAAGACAGCAAATGGTTTTTAAATGAATAAAAAAAAGAGGGAGTTTTCTAGACGGAAAAAAAAGGAGAGAGAGAGAGGCGGGGGGGGTGGCACTCAATGGTCCCCTGGAGATGCAAGAGAAATCGCGCAGGGCTTGCAAAGGAGGAGAAAACGAGGGCAGCGGAACTTGGCGCCGTCCTGTCGACACGCCTCCGGCCAAACGGGGGAAGGGGGGAGACCCGAGCCAGGGTTGCAGTCCCCGCCGCGCGCACCTTACGCTCTCCTTGGACCTGCCTGCGAAGCCTTCTCCTCTTGCTCCTGCGGCCGAGGCGGGCGGCCCTGCCTTCTCCCGAGGCTGCAAGGGATCCAGGCGGCTCCGCGCACTGGCAAGCACCGGCGGCGCAACGATCCTGCGCGCCGCGGCCGGGCCTGGGGCTCGTTCTGCAAGGCTGGGCTGGGCTGGCCAGCGGGGGGCCAGGGAGGGCGCCGGGCAGGAGCCGCCCCACTCGCACTCGCCCCACTCGCACTCGCCCCTCCCGCCCTTGTTTACCCTCCTCGTGCGACTGCAAGCGGCCTCGCGCCAGCCCCGAATTTATGCACGGCTCTGCTGCAGCCGCCGCCGCGGTCCTAGCGCCCGGCCCGACTCAGGCGAGCCTTCTTCTCGGACCTGCTTAGGATCCACTCACAGGTGGCGGGCGGCGCGCAAAGGAATGTCGCCGCGATTCGGTGTTTGCAGGCGCGCGCGCATGCACACACACAGGCTCCGATCCAGCGGGAGGATCTCCTGCGCAAGCCCCCTTGAAACTAGGATCTTGGGAGCGGGCCTGCTAAAACCATGCCCTCTTTGTAGTTTCCCATGGCCCCCTCACCTTCCCTCCTCTCTCTCCCCTCCCCCTGCACCCCCAACTTCCTTGTTTTGTTTGTTTGTTTATTCATTTAACGCTGTCTTTCTCTGCGCAGGAATCTGCGCAGGGCCCCAGCTAGCCCTAACCCCCGAGCCTGGCATCTGGCTGCTCACAGTGGGCAACCAGGGGAAGTCTGGCGATGGGGATCCATCCCCTGGGAGCCTCCTGCTTGGATTACTGCAACTTGTGGCCTGCACAGGGCTGCCCTTGGAGACTGTTCAGGAATCTGCAGCCACTTCAAACGGGGGGAGAGTGGGCACCTCTCGGGCCCGCCTCCAGCCTGCGCCTCAGCCAAGCAAAGTGCTGGCGTTAATTCTGAAGGCCTGCTGCTTGGGTTGAGACCCCGAGGAAGGCCGGCTGGGCCCCACATGCTCTCCCTCCGCAGTGTGGGGGCAGCCTGCTCCTGGACAGCCATTGCTGGGGGGTGGGAGAAGGTGCTGCTGTTGCGCCCAGGGCATGCATGTGGCCTTCTCTTAGAGGCATGATTCGGTTGGCCACTGTGCAGTAGTGTAGTGGCTAGTTCAGAAGTGCAGGGCCCCTCACAATAGTCACAGCCCAGCCCTTCCCTCCTTTTTTGCTCTTGGGTTGAGAATGAGACCCTTGTTAATACCTTCTCCCACAACAACAGACGACCTTGGGAGCCAATAAGCACAAAAGAGGAGAGTGTTAACTATTGAAAAGAGTCCTCTCAGCGGCTGACTCACCGCCTTTCGCTCTGATTGGCTCCAAAGGGCAGGATGAAGCATGTTAGAAGAGTCTTCTCAGTGGCTAAGACACTCCCCTTTCATGCTGGTTGGCTCATAAGATGCTGGAGACATAAGAAGCTTGCAGGGCCCCTGCTCCCAAAAAAGTAAAGGGTACAAGACTCCCTAGAACCCTCTGGCGCAGAGTGGTAAGCGGAGGTAACGCAGCCGAAGCTCTGCTCACAGCCGGAGTTAGATTCCAACGGAAGGAGGAAGTCGAATCTCCGGTAAAAGGGGTTGAGGTCCACTCGGCCTTCCATCCATCTGTGGTCGGTAAAATGAGTACCTGGCATATGCTGGGGGGTAAAGAAAGGCCGGGGACGGAACTGGCGATCCCACCCCGTATACTGTATACAGACAGTAGTATACTAGGCAGACAGCCTAGTAAACATCGCAAGTCATCACCCTAAGAGTAGGATACGACTCGCACTATAAGTGCGGGGACACCTTTACCTTTTTACAAGACTCCCTGAGACCCTGGACGACTACACCACTGCCACGTGAGAACAGGACCTGCTGGACTACATGATGCCACCCCCACCCCCGCCTGATCCGGCTGTGGATGTGTTATCAGCCTGCCTGCATATTTTCCGATCTGGTCAGGAGGCCTTTTTCCAGGTGCCCCCACCGCCACAGAATCAGGTACAAAGCACAGACGTCGTGGGGAGGGGCAGTTGCCCCCTCCTGGGAGAACCACCATTTCAGACGCCCGCTTAGAACACAAGCGCCTGCCGCTTGCAGGAACCAAAGGTGCAGGCGCCCTCCGTGTCCGCTGCTGGTGAGAAACTAGCCTGCTCCCGCCTTTCAGTACTCCCCCCCCCCGAAATTCCTGGGAAGTCGGAAGTTGCCCAAGGGCTCCCCTAGAGACTTCCCAAGCGGGGGGGGGGCTCCAGGTGTTTGGGACCGCAACGTACGCTTTCACGGTCCCCAGGCCGCTCCGCAGTCCGCGGAAGTTTATGAGCTACCCCGGTTGCCCTTCAAGTGTTTTCTGTATTTGCCATTCTTGCCTCTGTGTATTTATTGCATATATTTGGGGCGGGGTCGTGCAGGAAACAGCCTGCTCCTACTGTTGACCCTCCGCGTGGGGTACTCGGCGGTAGGCTGCCCCTGACTCGGGAGGCTCTCTGTGGCAGCTGCAGGTGCAATTTTATCTGCCTCCGGAGCCCGGAGGGCCACTTCCAGGCACTGTGGTAGGCAAAGCCAATTTAGAGGGGCCAACTCGGTCGGACTCGGAATAAAGCTGCTTCCTATATCCTGACTCCACAAAACTTGACGAGCCTCTTCCACGAAGGGATTCCACGAAAGGCTCCCCCTCCCTCCCAACTTCCCTCACTTCCTCCTTCTCCGTATTCGGCTGCGGAATACGCAGCCAGACCCGCCGCCGCCTCAACTGCGCGCCAAATCCACTTCTCCCAATGGGCCCGTGTAGACGGGAATGGCTCTGAATGGACGGATCCGGATTTCGAGACGGGGCTCCCCTTGCGAGGCCGCCAGTCCTCCTGTGGGCCAAGCAGGCGGCGGCGACGGCGAGATAAGGGACCCCCTCGTGCCCCCCCCGCATCCCTGCAGCGGCGCTCCTCCCCAGAGGCGTCAGCAGGGCGCGCGGCGGGGGGGCTGCCAGCGGCTCGGGCGTGGCCGGCGTTAGCCAATCAGCGGGTGGCTCCGGCTCTCCCCGCGAAATGTGGCGACCCAGCGGCCAATCAGAGGGTGCCTCCTGACTCTTGGCCCCGGGCGGGTTCTGTATCGCGTGTTCGGCTGACCGGCTGCGTGTTAGCGGCACGTCGTCTGAACACGCGCAGAGACGGAAAGCGAGTGATCCTGGGGGCAAACACGCGCAAGACTTATTAGCACGGATTCATGACCACTTTGCCCCTCCCCGCGGACTTCCCTCACTCTTCTAGCGCCTGAGGGGGGGAGGAGTTAATGTCAGTGTTTTTACAGAACCGGGGTGGTGGTTGTGGTAGCTCCTTTTCTGGACTGCTTAAACGAGGAGTGCAAAACACGTGTGAATGTAGTAAATGCGGTCTGGCCCTTGTAATAATGACCTCCATCCATGCAGGGCAGGATCGTTGGAGATGCGTGTAAGGCATTCGTTGGATATGATGAGTGGATCCCGATTTTTTTTTTAAAGAAAAAATTCCTGCAAATGCACACATTTCCAAAATGCATTTCCCCACCAACGTGCCTGGCATGAGGCCTTGGGCGTCGCCACACCTTATCTCTGCCACTGCTGCTCCACTCCTGTTCTTCAGGCCCGTGGCTGCCCCTGAAACATCCCGGGCCCGCTAACATATTTTACAAATAATTTAATTTATTACAGGAAAACAATCTGCCCCTCCACCTTTTCGCTGGCTACGGCCCGCGTGCTCCTCCCTCCCTCCCTCCGCCAAGAGCTTGCTAAAAGGTAAAAGTAAAGGTGCCCCCGCACTTATAGTGCAAGTTGTTTCCGACTCTTAGGGTGACGTCTTGTGACGTTTACTAGGCAGACTATATATGGGGTGGGATTGCCAATTCCGTCCCCAGCTTTTCTTTACTCCCCAGCATATGCTGGGTACTCATTTTACCGACCACGGATGGATGGAAGGCTGAGTGGACCTCGACCCCTGCCGCTTACCACTCTGCGCCATGGAGGGCACAAGAGCTTGCTAGGGGGGTAGAAATGCTCCGATAATTCCAGGTTGCGCCTTGAATTACATTTTAACAAGGGCTGGCAAAGGGCGATAAGGTGCGGAGGGGTGTATGAGCAGTGGCAGCTGAGCGCGGGGCGTCCCGGAGCAGCAAATCCACCATCGAAGCACAAGGCAGAGGGCCCACTGGCCTCGCATCCAGGCAGTGGCGTCACTAGGGGGGTGCGGGGGGTGCGGACCGCACCAGGTGACACCATCAGAGGGGGGTGACTCTCACCTTTAATTAAAAAAAAAAAGTTTCTAGGTGGTCCGGTTCTCGAGATATGCATAAAAACGTCAGCCGCCACCCAGTGGCGTCACTAGGGGGTTGCAGGGGATGCAGACTGTACCAGGTGACACCTTCAGAGGGGGGTGATTCTCAGCTTTAATATAAAAAAAAATTAAGTTTCTAGGTGGTCCGGTTCTCGAGGTATACATAAAAACGTCAGCCGCCCCGTTAAATCTTTTTTTTAAACTACTGTATAGCACTTCGTAGCTTTAACCCCGCCCATTCAGGATTGCAGCCAATCAGTGAAGTGTTTGTTTGACCTGTGGCAGTGTCTAGTAAACCTCATTGCAAGGCCAGAAAATGGTGGTTTCCCCCCCCCCCGTTTATCTGAAAATCTCATAAATTGGGTAAGTATATACATTTCAGTTTTTTCCCCTCTTGTGTGTAGGAGTCAGATCCTGGGCAGTGTTTTCAAAACCTTCCCAATACTTGCTTTTGTGGGGGTAAAAACATTGCTAATCCCATATGCCCAGAGTAAATCCCATTGAATTCAATAGGATTTACTTTTGAGTAGACATGGTTATGAATGTGCTGAAAATCAATGGGACTTTGGAGTGAATGTAAAAAAGAATTGTGTTTGTGTTCTCTTTCCTTCCCCCCCCCCTCCAGTCCTAAAGCAAGTAGGCAGGGCTTACTTAGGTATTACAGCTCAACAAGATCAGCCTCAGAAGACCTTCTCTGGATCCCACCGGTTAAAACAGCTAGACTGGTGAGGACTAGTGAGAGGGCTTTTTCAATAGTGGCCCCCACCCTGTGGAACTCTCTCCCAAATGATCTCCGCCAGGCCCCTTCTATGATGAGCTTCCGCCGGGCCTTGAAGACCTGGCTCTTCAGGCAGGCTTTTGGGGTGGGTTAGGTTTTTACTGTTATGGTTTTAAATTTTAACGTTTTCATGTATTGTTTTTTATCTTGTACGTCGCCCAGAGTGGCTGGACAACCAGCCAGATGGGCGACTAATAAATTTAATATTATTATTATTATTATTATTATTATTCTGTAGGAAACGAATACTGATTTTTTTAAAACTAATACTGATTTTTCTGCAATGACCAACTGGTTTGACAATAAACTATTATATGGGCTGTATGTATTTATACATCTGCAGTGTGTGTGTGTAGTCTTTCCAACAACCCTGTGAGGTAGGGTTGGAAACCAAGACAGCTCACAACAAGAAATAAAGCCATTTAAAATCCAATAACCATAAAGCAAGAATAAACAGTTGGAAAACAGCCTAAAGAGGCATGATTCTGAATTTTGGGTTGGGTGAATGAAGTTTATTTATTTATTATTTGATTTATATCCCGTCCTTCCTCCCAGTAGGAGCCCAGGGCGGCAAACAAAAGCACTAAAAGCACTTTAAAACATCATAAAAACAGACTTTAAAATATATTAAAACATCTTTGAAAATATTTTTTAAAAGCTTTAAAAAAACATTTTTTTTTAAAAAAAGAAAAGTCTTAAAAACATATTAAAAAGCAATTCCAACACAGACTCAGACTTGGATAAGGTCTCAACTTAAAAGAACAAGTTGAAAGAACAAGTTCCTTATCACTTGAGGCTGTAGTTCTCTGCAATTGAATACATTGAATACATTGGGACTTGCTTCTGAGTAAACAAGCATCAGATTGCACTATAAATATATTTACAGATTGTGTAATTCATAAACATATTTGATAGTCATGTTTATATAAATATTTCTTCATCCTGTGTCCCAATAAGTATTTGATTTCACGGTATGGTTGTAGATGATTTTTTCCTCTACATTTTAAGTGTGCCCTTCTTCCTGGGGGTGGTCATGGTTCTCCATTGTTTTCATCCTGAGGGGAGGATAGGCTGAGAGATGGTGAGTAGCACATTTAAGGTCTCTTCACCTCCCCCCCCCCTTTTTATTTGTATTTATTTTATATTTCTCCAATATCTTCCCCTGGCTGTTTTTATGTATTTTAAATATTTTTAGATTAAATAAATAGGAAATTATAATTGTGAACCTCCCTAAAAGCAATTTACCTATCCTTATGTTTTGGCAAAGTGATGGTGTGAAGGCATGCTGGTAGAACAAGAGACCATGTTTGAGGCATGTTATAAGGTGTTTGAGGACTTTGTCACACATTACTTTTTGAGACCTGTAGATTCATGTTGGAAAGAACATGTGCACGTATTGAATGGTGGCTTGGGTGCTGTTTTTTCAGTCTACGCTGCATGCGTAGGGAAGGTGATACATCATCTGGCAGCTAGCTTCATAACGTGAGAATGAAAAACATTTGGATCACCATTCACTTGTTTACTTTTCTCACTATTGAGACCACTTCATATATTACTTTTTCATACACAGAAATTTAATCATTGTATAGGAAAAAGTATTTTGTAAAATGTGAAGGACAGTGGCTGCCCAGTCAGTATAACCACTGTACAAGATCTACTCAGCCACCGTAATTACCTTTTTGTTTTGAGTGCCCTTTTGTCTGGGTCTTGGTTCAGGTGTGTATCCAACTTTGATGTGCTTATGGAAGGGGTGTGCAAGTAGTGCCCCCCCAAGTGTGGAGGCTTGGACAAACATTGTGTTATGGAAAACCAAAGTCCGTGTGAAAGTACATATTTGGGAATGCCATCAGTGTAATCCTAAACACACTTAATAAATAATATCGAACTTGCACGTCACAAAATATATTACGGTCATGTCCATAAGCACCAGGAGGGTAGTCGCCCAGGGGATCTTAGTCCCTCTGCTTTTTTGGGAGCAGGGTCCCTATGTCTCCAAGCATCCTACAGTCAGCATGAAAAGGGAGTGTGTTAGTCACTGAGAAGAGTCTTCTAATATGCTTCCTTGCCTTTTCTGTTGATTGGAGCCAATCAGAGTGAAAGGTGAGTCAGCCACTGAGAAGACTCTTCTCAGTTGCTAACGCTCTCCACTTTCATGCTCATTGGCTCCTAGAGATGTTTGTTGTTGTGAGAGAATGCATTAACAAAGATCTCATTCTTAATCCAGGAGCAAAAAAGGGTGTACGTGGCTGTAACTATCATGAAGGGACCCTGCAGCTCTGAATTTTCTACTAAACAACTGATAAATACCTATGTCACGTTGTGTCTGGAGACTTATTATTAAGAATCACTTTCCATAATTGTAAGGAGGTGTGTCCACACGCATGCATCCCAGGCACCTAAATGAGGGGTGGGAGCAGCATAGGGACATTAGCAGGTGTCTTAGACGAGGGGTTCCCAAACCTTTCTTCTACATAGACCACTTGAAAATTGCTGAGGGTCTGAAAGTATCTGAAAATTTACTATGGGCATATGCAAGATAATTAACTCCCATTAGTAATAAGAGCAAGAATTTGAGCTGTGTGTATAATATTGTAATTTAAAGGTGTGATTTTAATTTTGCGAGTTGTTTATGTCACTACTATTGCCATTACATTCAGTGATATACGGGAATTACGATTTACGAGTAACATTAGTACAAAAAACACTACTAAGGATTCTGTATGGTCTGGTACGGGAGAAGGTCCATGGGGGTGACACCATGAGTTACTGCACTGGGTGACACCAACCCTAGTGACGCCACTGCATCCAGGAAAGGAGATCGCTCTCCGTGCCACAGCTGAACCATGGAGGACGGCCCCATAAGTCCTGTGGAATGCATTGGGGTTTAACATCTGTGTAACCCCCCCCCCCAATAGGACTGTTCCCGTGAGCCTGGGACCACCCTCCACTGAAGAGCTTTGGAACTACTGACTGCAAATGCTGTACCCGGAAAAAGCATTATGTTCACAGGCAGATAGCAAAATGTTTTGTGTATTTGAAGCGCAATGCATCTCACCCTCCAAATCGTATAATGTTCAGAGTTTAAAGTTCCCTGATAATGTTTGCATTTTGTTTTTCTTCCTAGACATCTTGTTTTGCTGGCCAAACAACAGCCACCACCATATCCTCTGTACACACCCACCCACCACTGAAGTCTGGGCATTTTATCTTCGAAGCACGCTGCCCTGGATGCCCAGAACATTCATTATCCTTGTTTTTGCATGCTTCAGTTTCCATGAAATAAACACCACAATTTAATTTTTAAAAAAAATGTTTTTATTGATGTACCAAAGAGGTGTACAAAAAGAGAATTATAAAAAATTATTTAAAAGTATAAAATAGAATTCACAAGATCACATTGCTAGGAATGTACAGAAATTAAATCAGCTGGAATGACCCAAGTCAAAATAAAGGCTTGCAGCATACCCTGGAAACCCAAGATTGCCAGTGCCTGCTTTATTTCAGGAGGAAGAGAGTTCCAAAGGTCAAATGCTACTGCTGCATAACAGCCCCATCGTGTGTCAAAGGAAGCGGGAGGCACTGTCAGCAAGGCCTCCTCAATGGACTGTTTGGCCAGGCAGGACTACAGGGGAGGGGCAATCTCGCCTTAAAACTTTTGGAAAGCTCACTGACAACATTAGTGACACATGTACACAAAGGAAGCTGTGTTGTTCTATTGAAAAAACACAACCAATCAAAATCCATGATCCGATAATACCTTTATTAGGACCAAGCAAGAGCCCAAACATTGTGAACAAGCTTTCAATTCTTCATTGGTTTGGATCTTAAGCAGAGTTTAGGGGAGTGGCCCGATATCCAGCCTGATGAAGAGTGCTGGAGAACTTTAATGCTTGTTCACAATTTTTGTGCAGATTGTTCGGTCCTAATAAAGTTATTGCTTGATTGCTGACAAAGTTATGAGAGCAACTCTTGAGTCAGAGACAGCAAGAGAAAGAGTGAAGCCATGTGCTACCATTTGGATAAAGGATCAGACCCACTCATGGTGGACTGACCCATCAACAGGTATTGATGATGATAGCAAAGAGTGGAGCCTGCAGGTTCAGATGCAGTGTATCTCAGAATACCAGTTGTAAAGGAAAGGCTATTTCCTCTAAGCCCTCCATGTGCAGTGTCCAAGAAGGAATTGTGGGTAACAGGATGCTGGACTAGAGGGCCTGGTGCTCTGATCCATCAAGGCTCTTCTGAATGATGTTCTTATGCTTTTGAACCTCTGCCTGGATTGATCTGTTTCCATACACTGGCAGCGTTCTCTGGAGTGGAGCGATAGCAGCAGGAGCAGCAGCAATAGCACAGACCCTGCACCCAAGGGATAGCATAATGTCAGCCCTGGAGGCTGCCTCGGATGCAGCAGGAAAGAGAAGGAGCCAGGGAATTGCCACTGAATTGCCAGTGCAAGTCCGGACACGTATCTGGGGCAAAGTCTTTCAGGTGACAGGGCATGCCTCCCGGGCGGGTGTCAGCCGCCGCACCTCTTCCCAAAGATACAGAAATCAGCCTTTGCCAACCTGGTGCCCTGTAGGAGTTTTGGGCCACAATGCCCATCAGGTTGGCCGTGGCTGGTCTGAAAAGTGGCGGTAGGTGGGCACCCACTGATTGAAAGGAGCGGCTGATCCCAGCATCTCAGCCCAGCACATGGCAAAGGGCCGGATGCCGTGAACGTAGCGATTGCCTGGAAAGAGCGGCTGTTAAATCCCACCCTATCGCTGAGGTCATCCAGAGGAGTGCTGATGGTTGTCCCCTGCGTTGCAGAGACCCGGCTGGGCTCATGTCAGGCATTTACTGTTGCTGGTCCAACTCTCTTCCAGCAGAGATTCGGCAGGCAACGTTGCTTTTCACTTTCAGGCATCTCTGGAAGACTTTTTTTGTGTGCTGAAGGCCTCTGCAGCTGTTTAAAATGTCTCTTGAGTTGCCAGTCAATTCAATGACTCATTTGTAGTACTTTTAAATGTTTTTATGTCACTGTACATCCCCCCCCCACAGCTGGTATAGCACAGTGGGGAGGAGAGCCTGGCTGGGAGTCCAGAGTCTGTGAGTTCAAATCCCCGCTCGTGTCTCCTGATTACGTGCCCTGCCACCTGTGCAGCCGTGGGCAAGCTGCAGAGTCCCCAGCAGCCCAGTTGCCCCCCAGCTGGCAGTTGCGGACAAGGAAGGTGCTGGCTTGTGCAGCTGTGGCAAGCTGAGCAGGCCCTAGCCAGCTGGGGAGGACTAGCCTCAGAAGGAGGCAATGGGAAACCCCTCTGGATACCACTTACCATGAACACCCTATTCGTAGGGCAGCCATAAGTGGGATCGAAGGCAGTCCATTTTTTCCATTAAATCCCTTTACCGGGAAGCCGTTCTCCTCTGCATCATCTAGAGATGCTTTCTCTGTTTCCAGAAGCAAAACAAAAGCACCATTCAGAACAATGGTGGCTGGAGTGGCAGAACTCCTCCTGTGACATAGGTTGTGTTTGTTGTGCTTAAAAATTGCCATTAATTAATTTAAAAAAAATTAAATGATGTGGTCTGTTGAGACGGTGAATTAGGGAAATGGATGGTTGGGACTGAGAGGGAGATTTTTTTGCGGGGGGGGGAGCTGAAGGTTGGTTGTGTGTGCGGACAGAAAAATTCCAGAGGGAGATAATTTTGCTCTGGAGAGAACCGTCTGCAACCTGATTCAGCATCCTTCCGACCCCAAAAGCCAACTGAGACCTGGCACAAGGGTCTAAAAACTGGCACATTTGCCGGCAGAGGGAGAGGGGAGCCTCATCATGTGCTTGGTGGGGAGGAGGGGCAGCAGTCAGCTCTGTCTGGGAGGCATCATCAGTGAAGGTGATTAAGATTAATGAAGGACGGACAAAGGGCAGAAAATTATTTACACCAAACACTTGGCCCCTGATAAGTTATCTCTCGGGCAGTCCTACTTTTTACCCACCCCCACACCAGCATCCTGATAATGATCTCTGGACAAGTCCTTGAAAGATTTGAGAAAACGGGGCCAGGCTAATCCAGTGGTTGGGTTAGGCCCCAGTCCTTAAGAGCACCGGTGATGGCCTGAGCCTCTGCCCCCTCCCCTTTGCTGGAACCCCACAACCCCCCAGTTCATAGGCCTCGACCATCCCACCACCGCATATCCACAGCTTGACTCATGATGAGCTCATTTACTGGAACTGGAGCTAACAACATTTATTCTTAGCTTGCACACACAGAGAGAGAGAAGTGGAGTAGGAAGCGCTGAACAATTAGGGCCTTAATTAGCTTTTGCATTGCTTCTTCTGGGTTTAATAAGTCAGTGTAAGTGGCTTTGGAGATGGGCTTGGGATATTTTATGTCACAGCAGAGCTGGAGGAAAATGGAAATGTTGACACCCTCCTTTCCCAACTAATTAATATTAAAGCAACAAAGAGGCAACACAGTGGCGCCTTAAAGACTCACAGATTCCTTAAGGGTTAAGCTTTCGTGGAGAGTCTCTTTCATCAGAGGCATCAAGATACATTTATAGGCTGATCTGTAGCGGACCTCCTTTTTATCTTCATACCAGCCCTGTGAGGAAGACGAGCCTGAAAAGCAGCGAGTGACTGGCCAACGGTCATTTGCTGACTTTTGTAGCTGAGTAGGAATTTGAAGCCAGGTTCACCCAGCCGTACATTGCTGGGGTGAGTGGTGCCATCTGGAGTTTGGGGCCTGGTGTCGCTAATATGCTGATGGCACCCTCTAAATCCAAGGAGCAGCAGCAGCTGGAGGTGGCTCCATGTCAGTGGGGCAGTGGAATCCACTCCGGGTTTTAGTCCGAACTTTCAAGGAGCTGTCCAAGGTGTCCAGTGTCATGAATGAACTGGATGACGGCAAAGAAATTGAATCGTAGTCCAGAGAGGGCAGAAGTGATTCTGGTCTGTCGGAAGCCAGATGAGGGAACAGGGCTTCAACCTATCTTGGATTTGGTTGTGCTCTCCTTGAAAACCAGGCCCCACAGTTTGGGTGGACCTCTGGATGCATCCCTGAATCGGGATGGGCCAGTTTCGGTGGTGGCCAGGAGTGGCTTTGCTCAACTAAGGCTAGCGTGCCAATGGTGCTTGTTCCTTTGAACGCTGGATCTGGCCTCTGTGCCCTCTGTGTGGGGCTGCCTTTGGAGAGAGCCTGGAGAAATCTCAGCTGGCTCAGAGTGCTGCAGCCAGAATATTGACTGGGCCTGGTTACAGGCAGCCGATGATACTCCCCATCCATATTACAACAGCTTCTCTGGCTACTGGTCCATTTATGGGCACAATTCTGAGTAGTGCTTATGACCCACAATTCTGAGTGGTGCTTATGACCTACAAAGTTCTGCATGACTTGGGACCAGATTACCTGAAAGAGGAGCAGTTCTCCTATCCAGGCCTGACTGACTTGTGAGATCCTCAAGAAAGGCTCTTCTGGTTGCACTAAGCATATTTGGCAGGACGTCGAGAGAAGGCAAGACCTTCTTGGTGGTGGCTCCTAGGTCTGGAACGCCTTCCCAAAGGAGGCTCAGCCAGCCCCCTGGCCTGTCTCTGATGGCCTTCTGACAGCAGTTGAAGACAGCCTAATTCAGACAGGCCTTTGGCCCATATGATGAATTGTAGATGCAGTGAGATTGGTTTCACCCTCTTGTTTTGACCGTTTTTTTAAAAAAAACTGGCTTGTTTTTATATAATTTTACATTGTATTTTCTTGCTGTTTTACAGTATTTTAATATATTGTGTTGTATAATATATTGTATTGTATTTGCATTATTGAGAGCCAGTGTGGCGTAGTGGTTAGAGTGTTGGACTGCGACCTGGGAGACCAGGGTTTGAATCCCCACACAGTCCTGAAGCTCACTGGGTGACCTTGGGCCAGCCACTGCCTCTCAGCCTCAGAGGAAGGCAATGGTAAACCACCTCTGAATACCGCTTACCATGAAAACCCTGTTCATAGGGTCGCCATGAGTCGGAATCGACTTGAAGGCAGCCCGTTTTCCATTTTTGAAAGGAGAGAGGGGAAAGGCAGGAAGGGGAAGATGCATCCATGTATATAGCGAGAGTAATCCCTTCAGAAGTATCTGCTGTTTGCTTGAATATTGCTCAAGCGCTTGCCCACCCCCTGAGCAGTTATGGCTGAATGGAATCAAATCCCTTACATTAAAGGGATTTGTTGTTATGTGCCTTCAAGTTGATTTCCACTTATGGTGACCCTATAAATCAGCGACCTCCAGTAGCATCTGTTATAAGCCACCCTGTTCAGATCTTGTAAGTTCACGTCTGTGACTTCCTTTATGGAATCAATCCCTCTTTTGTTTGGCCTTCCTCTTTTTCTACTCCCTTCTGTTTTTCCCAGCATTATTGTCTTTTCTTCTAGTGAATCATGTCTTCTCATTATGTGTCCAAAGTATGATAACCTCAGTTTCATCATTTTAGCTTCTAGTGATACAACCTGGGAGACCAGGGTTCAAATCCCCACCCAGCCATGAAGCTCCCTGGGTGACCTTGGGCCAGTCACTGCCTCTCAGCCTCAGAGGGAGGCAATGGCAAACCACCTCTGAATTCCGCACTTTCGTAGGGTTGCCATAAGTCGGAATACTCTTCAAGGCAGTCCATTTCCATTTCCATTATTATTGTCAGCTGCCTTGAGCACCTTTTAGTGGAAAGGCAGGGTACAAATTTAACTTGCTAAATCCAATTGCAGGCTAAAGTGAAGGAGAGGAGACTTAGGCTAGATTTGCCAGGACATGAAAATGGCTTTCGGGGGAGGGACCGGAGCTGTAAGTGTAAGTGGAGTGTAAGTGGAGCATGGAAGACCCTCTCTCAGGCCTGGATATCTGTCTGCTGTTTTTTTAAAAGGTTTTTATTTATACCTGTATAAGATCCTTTTAATACAAAACAAAAAAGCAAAAGAACCCCAGCTGGGTGTCTTAGACATTTGAGATTAAAAAAATCAAAATACAATGTATATAAATCCCAGACTGTCTTTCACAAGCTGCGATAACTCAGAGGCACATGAACCACACTTTGAACATGCTCAGATACCCTCATGTTTGTGCTCCAACTTTTGTAGTTGGATAATACCTTTATTAGGACCAGCCAAAAAGTCACAAAAATGTGACAAGCTTTCAAGTTCAGCAGAACTCTTCATCCAGCAAGAAGTTATTCAAAGCAGGGAGTGGTGAGAGAAGGCAAAATCAAAAGCCAGAACATTAGGTCACTTCCATATGCTCCTGGGCTCATGAAAAGCTTGGCAGATTACCTTTTTTCCAAAGTGAAAATAAAGCCTCTGGTTTTCCTCCTAAACTCAGATTCCTTTATTATGTTTGTGCTCAGCCATTCCTCCACAAAACCCGCTGAGTGTGTTTGCCTCACAACCACCCTGTGAGGTGGGCCAGGAGGTAAGAGACTGTGACCTTTCTCCATGAGCTTTGTGGCAGAACAGAGATGGATGTGGTGTGTGTGTGTGAGAGAGAAGTTATGTTGGATGTTGGAACAAGGCTTGTTCCAGTTTTAATATGCATGTATAGATAAAGTTACTGTATTATTACAGACTTTTTATGATTTTATTGTGGTGCAACTGCACTTGGAATACTGTGTTCAATTCTGGTTGCCTCACCTCAAAAAGGATATTGTAGAGCTGGAAAAGGTTCATTAAAGGGCAATCAAAATGATCAAGGGGATGGAGTGACTCATCTGCGAGGAACTGTTGCAGTGTTTGGGGCTTTTTAGTTTAGAGAAAAGGCGGTGAGTAAGAGGTGAGATGATGGAAGTGCGTAAAATTATGCATGGCGTGGAGAAAGTGGATAGAGAACAAATTTTCTCCCTCTCTCATAACACGAGAACTCCTGGACATCCAATGTAGCTGAATGTTGGAAGATTCAGGACAGATAAAAGGAAGTCCTTCTTCACGCAGAGTACAGTTAAGCTGGAATTCGCTCCTAAAGGAGACACTGATGGCCACCAACCTGGATGGATTTAAAAGCAGATTAGACAAATTCATGGAAGAAAAAGCTACCAGTGGCTACCAACCCTGATGGCTATGATCTGCCTCCACTAAGACAGTATGTGCCTGAATGCCAGTTGCTGGATACTGCAAGGGGAGAGCACTGCTGTTGCCCTCCAGTCCCGCTTGCCGACTTCCCCTTGGGGCATCTGGCTGGCCACTGTGAGAACAGGATAGGCTGGACTAGATGGGCCCCCATTGGCCTGATCCAGTTGCAGGGCTCTTACGTTCTGACTGTTTTTTTAAAATGTATATTGTTCTCCACTCAACCCATTGTTGAGGTGATTTTAATAATAAGCAGTTTAGAAATTATTCAGAATCAATAATTAGAAGCATATTTTTGCCAGCAGATTCCAGGTAGGGCAAAGGACCTGATCCACCTACAGTATACCCAGAAAATCCTGATGGCAGCTCAGAGGGAGCCCTGCAGCAAATAGGCCAGCATTGCTCTCTCCCTGCTCTGGAAGTCAGCCTGAATTTGCATCCATACATATAGATCAGCACACATATTAACATTTTATGCAAATTCATTATGGTACATTCAAGTACCTACAAAGGAGAGCGGTAACCGCTAAACAAGCAACGCTGGAAAATTAGAACTCCTAAGGTCTGGCCCCAGCTGCAGAAAAGCGCTTTCTTTTGGGGCTTTTTACTTTAGATGATGACTGCAGGGGAACAGAGGCATAAGAGAATTATAACATGATGCTTGTTGTCGCCCTGATGGATGACCTTTATCAGGAGAAGGACAGGGGGAGTGTGACCCTGTTACTCTTACTTGATCTCTCTGCAGCTTTTGATACCATTAACCATCTCCTTGCATATTCTGGGCCGACTTGGTAACATGGGTACAGGAGGCACTGTTTTACAAAGGTTCCAATCCTATCTCCAGGGTCATTCTCAGATAATAGCATTGGGTGATTGTATTTCAGCCCCCTGACATTTGTGCTGTGGGGTGCCACAGGGTACCATCTTGTCCCCCATGCTGTTTAACACCTATATGAAGCCCTTGGGAGTGGTCATCAGCAGATGTGGGGCAAGGGGTCAGCAGTACACTGACAATACCCAGCTCCATTTCTCTGTAACATCTGAATTGGGAGAGGCCGTGCAAGCCCTGGACCACTGCCTGGACTTGGTGGTGGGCTGGATGAGGGCCAATAAACAGTCTGAATCCTAGCAAGATGGTGGTGCTGTGGGTTGGTGGTTCCTGAGTTCAGATAATTGGTCAGTTGCTTGCTTTGGATGGGGTCGTACTTCCTCTGAAAGAGCAGGTCCGTGGTCTGGGGGTGCTTCTGGATCCATCTTTGTCGCTAGGGGCCCAGGTGACCTCCATGGCTAGGAGTGCCTTTGACCAGCTTCGGCTGGTAAGACAGCCGCAGCCATCTCTGGACTGGGATAGCCTCACCACTGTTGACCATGCACTGGTAACCTCTAGGCTCGATTACTGTAATGTGCTCTATGTGGGGCTGCCCTTGAGGTTGGTCCAGAAGCTGCAGCTGGTGCAAAAGGTGGCGGCAAGATTGCTTACTGGGGCAGGGTATCGCCAACATGTCACCCCTCTGCTGAAAGAATTGCACTGGCTGCCCATTTGCTACCGGGCCAAGTTCAAGGTTCTAGTTTTGGTGTACAAAGCCCTATACAGCTTGGGACCAGGACACCTGAAAGACCGTCTTACCCCTTATATACCCAGTTGATCACTGCGCTCTCCAGGTGAGGGCCTCCTGCAGATGCCATCTTATCAGGAGGTCCGTTCTGCACAACATAGGAAATGGACCTTTAGTGTGGTGGGACCTACCCTGTGGGATTCCCTCCCCTTGGATATTAGGCAGGTGCATCTCTGTTGTATTTTTGGCGCCTATTGAAGACCTTCCTCTTTCAACAAGCCTTTTAAGTTGAGACCTTATCCCAGTCTGCGTCTGTGTTGGAATTGCTTTTTAATAAGTTTTAAAACCTTTATATATATATATATATATATATATATATGTTTTTAACCTTTTTTAAAAAAAGATGTCTTCAAGGCTTTAAAAAATTTTTTTTAAAGATGTTTTGTTTTAATGTATTTTAAAGTTTGTTTTTATGATGTTTTGGAGTACTTGTAGTGCTTTTGTTTGCCACCCTGGGCTCCTGCTGGGAGGAAGGGCAGCATATAAATCAAATAATAAATAAATAAATAAAGTGGACGGTGAGATATTTTTCTCCCACATTCACAACACTAGAACCCCAGGAAAACTGTTGAGGAATAGATCCTGGACAGAACAAGGTTCTCCGCACGATACATCATGAAGCAGAGGAACTCACAGCCACAGGAGGTAGTGACGGCCTCCGGTTTAGATGGCTTTAAAAAGGCAAATTAATGGAGACGGAGCAGGAAGAGGTGGCTCTCAATGGCTGTTGGACATGACAGTGAAATGGAACCTTCCTGTTCCGAGGCAGTCTACCTCTGGATACCGGTCACTGGAGAGTAATAACCGGAGAGGGCTGCTCATGGGCTTCCCAAAGGCATCTGGCTGGCTCTTGTTGGAAACAGGACATTGGGCTAGATGGGCCTTTGGTCTCACCCATTCTGGCTCTTCTTACGCGTTTAGGTCAGGACATCCCTGTTTGTTTCACCACATAACCCTGAGCAAGGTAAGCTACTGTTAGCGCTGTGGCAGGCTTCTCCAGCCTGGTGCCCTCCAGATGTTCATAGAATCATAGAATCGTAGAGTTGGAAGGGGCCTACAAGGCCATCAAGTCCAACCCCCTGCTCAATGCATGAATCCAAATCAAAGCATTCCCGACAGATGGCTGCCCAGCTCTCCAGATGTTGTTGGACTACAACTCTCATCAACCCCAGCATGGCCAATGGAGGGCACCAGGTTAGGGAAAGTTGCTCTATTGGGGTATTGATCAGTTTAGACAAAGAGACAAAGCAAATCCAGAGGAAACAAGGCATCGGCTTCTCCTACTGAAATCCGCATGCCAGCACCCTCTGTAGCCAAACGCCCACGGGGCCGAAAGCACAGGATCCTTTTTCCTCTGCCGGGTAGACAGTGACCTCCGCCACTCTTCCAGTTCTCTTCCCAGCTCCTCTCTCCACCCCACCCTCCACAGCCTGGCCTCCTCCTGGGTGGGCTTAGCTAGCAGACTGCAGCCCACCCAGTCCGTTGGGGGGTGTTTGGGGTGCCATGACTAGGCTGTTTACTAAACCCGAGGCTGTTGCTGGCTGTGCACCCCCGGCGTTTGTGGCCAAACAGTCTCTGCTGCTGCTGCTGCCGCCACGTGCCCCGGCCAGGCATTGCTGTGTTGTGATCACACAGACCAGGGTGTTGCTTTAAAGCAGGTGTGACTTCTGGGATCTGCTCTCCTCAGCAGCCAGTCCTTGCCTTTTGACACATCAGGTGCAGAAAACCAACGCAATTAAAGAACCAAAGGAACGCAAAACCAAATTTATTTATTTATTTTTTGCAGGGCAGTCCTTTAGATCCGCAGACTTGCCGTGTTTGAACCATATCTGTGCGGAGAGCGTGTTTGGATTCTCCTGTGTGCGCAGAGCAAGCTGGGAATCGGGTCCCAGCAAGGGTGCTTGACTAGACTGATGTACACAGAATCGTAGAAAGATCCCTGCACCAGGACCATCATCAGTCCAAAGGGGGGGGCATGTGGTCCTTCTTGCCTCTTCCCAGGGAAGCGCACAAGCAGGATAGGTGCACAGCATGGCCCTCTCTCAGCTGAGATCTCCATGCTTCAGTGATGGGACACCAGGCTGTTGCTGCTCAGGCTGGACCAGGGCCCTGCAACAGAGCAGCAGACTGTATGGGGGCAGCAGCATGCGTGTCCTCTCAGCCCCTGGACTGGGATGGGCACGCCGGGGCTCACTGGGGCCTATGCAGCAGCCTTCCTTATTTAAAGAAGGCATTATAATGGGGGAGGGGGGTTGATCAAGCACATACCTGCTTACAGATGCTCATTTCCTTATTTTCCCTTATATATATATATATATAATGACAGTTTTGAAAGCAACAAACAGAACTTCACTCAAGCTTGCTCTGGATCCCTATAAGGATTCTGTTAATATATATATAAACGTAATTGTGATTAACTAAACAGAGGTTTTTATTATATTAACAAAACGTTTCAGCTTCCGCCTTCACCAGCTGCCAACATACAAATGCTGTTACCAAGGTGGCAGTTATAGAGCTTTGAGGATGGAATGGTCAGAGGGGCTTCATTGGCAGAAGCTAAGTAGTGCTGGTACTGTCCTCCAGGTTCACGCCATGTGGTGCCAATGTGTCCAGAGAGTAAATCCAAAAGTTCTCCCTTTTGGTCAATGCTGCTGGATCTGCTGGCATCTCTATCGCTGTCATGGAAAAGTCCAACAGGCTGTGACCCTCAATGTTAAAATGCTTTGCAACTGGTTGCTCCACTTTTTTTGTCAAGATTGCCGACTTGTGGTTCCTGAAGCATGTGCGTAGGTCAGTTGTGGTCTTTCCTATGTATTGGATATGACATCCTGGTCTTTTGCACTCAATGATGTAAACTATATTGCAGGAGCTGCAGGTGATGTTCTGTTTGATGTAATATGTCCTGCCTGTCCTAGTGCTTGTAAAAGTGGCTGTCTTCCTGAGGAACACACAGGTGATACAGCGTTTGGAGTGACAAGGATGAGACTCAGGATTGGTGATAGGTGGCTTAAGCACAGCTCTCGCTAACAGTCTGCGCAAATTAGGAGGTTGGCAAAATGCTATAACAGGAGGCCTGCTGATGGCTCTGGTAAGATGTTCAGAGTTTGCCAGCAATAGGTAATATATATATATATATATATATATATATATCGTTTTCTACAGAAAAGTGGTGCTTATTCCCAAGTAGCAGAGCAATCCTAACTATAGGAAGTCAGCTTAAGTTACCCCTATTCCAAACACTGTTTAAGAGGAATTTGGAGGGCTGTGACTTCCCTTTCCCTTTTTGCTGGCTAAATTCACCAGGTCACAAGCGAAAAGAGGTGTGCGAGTGTCTTCTTCCTGTGTCTGCCCCCACCACACCCCCTTTTTGGGGACTTATGTTGGTGTAAGTTACACCGGCTTAAATCAGCTGAGGGGCATATGCTGCCATATCTCCGGTGCAGGCACGGTGAGGGGCTTGTGCCATTGTAGCCTTGCCTCAGCCAGAAAAGCCACAGACAAACTCTCATCCCTGTGGATCTTGGGTTAGGACTGCACTGCAGATGTATTGAGCATCAGGGAAACAGGAGCACAACCCATTTTATTCCTGCAGTCTAGGTGGTTCTGTGATGTTAGTGGACTTAAAATGTGAAACTACATCTGCTCATAGTATCTCTTTTTGTACAGACAAACGTTTTCCCCCCTTGAACGTATCCGGAATGCAGAAGCAGTTGTGAAGCATGGAATGGTTGTGGGTGGAAGGCAGGGAAATGTTAATGGTGCGCTTCCGGGCTGTTTAGAAGGGCAACCCTGTAAGACCACTAAGTCGAGGCTCTAAGGTTGCTTAGACTGCTTCTGAATCTGGAGATTCTGCATAGCTACTGAGACTAATGGGCAGCGCTAGACATCTCCTCTGTGAAATTGTCTAACCTGCCATGTAATGCAAAAATGAAATAAAATAAAATAATTGTGCATAACTATATGCATCAGCTAATTACATGCATGGACTTTTGGTATGCTCTCCACTGCTGTCATCACCACCTCAGCCTACCCTTGAGCGACTCAGTTTGAGCCAGTGTGGATGAAACTGTCTGTTCAATATATTAAATGGATGATCTGAACTGAATCCAGCATGGATTGCTCGGAGCCTGCACAGAGGAGGACAATTTGCTCCTGCGGTAAAGCATGCTAAGTCTTGACCATGTGCTTTTTGCATCATGGCGCTAATTCTCTGGAGCCCTCTTTCCTTTGAAGGGAAGGACGCCTCAGCCTTGGTGTTTAATTATTTAGTACATTTATACCCCACTCTTCCTCCCAAAGGTTTTCGACATTTGTTGAAAACTCTTTCTCTCCAGTCTTCCCAAATTAGTCTATCTTGGGAGCAAAGTAACAAAGGAACCACCTGGTAGTGAGTCAGACCGTTGGTCCCTCTCATTCAGTGTTGTTTACACTGACTGGCAGCAGCTCGCCAGGATTTTCAGGCAAGAGTCTCTCCCTGCCCTGCCTGGAGAGCAGTTTTAATCATGAAATCATGGAATAGTAGAGTTGGAAGGGGCCTCTAGGGCCACTGAGTCCAAGACTGTGCTCCATGCAGGAATCCAAATCAAAGCATCCCTGACAGATGGCTGTCCAGCTGCCTCTTGAAGGCCTCCAGTGTCGGAGAGCCCACTACCTCTCTAGGTCATTGGTTCCATTGTCATATGGCTCTAACAGTTAGGAGGTTTTGGCTGATGTTCAGTTGAAATCTGGCTTCCTGCAACTTGAGCCCATTCTTCCATGTCCTGCACTCTGGGATGATTGAGAAGAGATCCCGGCCCTCCTGTGTGTGACAACCTTTCATGTGCTTGAAGAGTGCTATCCTATCTCCCCTCAGTCTTCTCTTCTCCAGGCTAAACATGCCCAGTTCTTTCAGTCTCTCCTCATAGGGCTTGGTTTCCAGTCCCCTGATCATCCTTGTTGCCCTCCCATGAACCTGTTCCAGTTTGTCTGCATCCTTCTTAAAGTGCAGTGTCCAGAAATGAACACAGTACTCAAGATCAGGCCTAACAAGTGCTGAATAGAGGGGAACTAATACTTCACGCGATTTGGAAACTATACTTCTGTTAATGCAGCCTAAAATGTAATATTGCTGAACGAGATGCATCTTGAAATTGTTGTTAATCACAAGTTGAATTTAAGCCAACAGTGCAATGTGGCTGCAAAAAAGGCAAATGCTAAATGCAATATCCTTGATTATTGTTTTGTTTTATACTATTTTATTATATATATTATGTATTAAATTATATTTCTATACTTCACTTTTTATGCTGGTTTAATTATACATACATCTTTCGTATGTTTATATTTCATGATCAGATGGAGTGTTGTTTTTAAATGGAGATTGTAAGCTGCTCTGTGGAGGAAGTTCCTCAAAAAGCAGGCTATACATTTTAAAAATAAAATAATGACAAAACGTTCCACCACTCATGTCGGTTTCTTGCAGCAAAAACTAAGACAAAGAGTCTTGTGGTGGAACTTTATAGACTAACAAATGTATTATGTACAGTTTTGGGGCTGATGGAAACAGTTTTGGGGCTGATGGAATTGTAAGTCGCTTTGAGTTCTACTGTTGAAAAAAAGTGACTAACAAATGCCAGTAATAAATAAATAAACAATAAATAAATAAACACAGTTGTACTGGTTGGAGGTGATGGGCGTTAAACATCTAGGGAGCGCCAGCTTGGGGAAGGCTGGCATAAGCCTTTGCAGGCAAGAGTCCACTTCATCAGGTGCAATGTGAAGGGATGGGCACTAGATGGAGCTTTAGCCTTCGGAAGGAGGTTACAGAGCCACCTGCATGCCGTGGATTGGCATCTGCACGTCTTCCATCTAGAATGGCAGATCTGTGAACGCCAGGAAAGAGAGCCCACTTCACCAGAAACTGCAACGGGCTTCATAGAAGTGTAAGAACCTTGCTGGATCCATCCTCAAAGGCCCTTCTAGTCCAGCAACCTGTTTCCCAGAGTGGCTGAGCTGATGCCCCAAAGAGAAGCCTGCAAGCAGGACATGCGGGTAACAGCACAGGATGAAATGCAGACAGGGAGAGCCCCTTTGAGCTCCTTGGAGGAAAGGTGGTATATAAATGCAGTACATAAAATAAATGAACTCAGAGGCATAACTGCCTCCAACGGTGGAGGGCAGAGCATAGCCATTGTGGCTAGTAGCCTTTGATAGCCTTATCCTCCATGGATCTGTCTAATCCGCTTTTAAAGCCATCCAAATTGTTGGCTTCCAGAATTCATCTTCGTTGGATGGCCCCCATTGGATTCTAATATTATGAAGGAAGAGTCACATCCACACCATACATTTAAAGCACAGTCTCCCCAAGAATCCTGGGAACTGTAGTTCCCCCCAGAGCTACAATTCCCAGCACCCTTAGCAAACCACAGTTCCCAGGATTCTTTCGGGGAAGACATGAGCTTCAAATGTGGATGTGACCGAGGAGAAAAAGGTTTATTTCTCCATGGCATGCATAATCGTAGGTAGGCTGCCTGCCTCTGAATCTGGAGACTCTACTTGGAGCTTCCGTGAACAGTGAGCTGCTCTCCTCACCTTCCTGCTGTGCTTGTGAGAACATTCTGGGACCAGGGACCTTCGGCCTCATCCTGTTTGTGTGTGTGTGTGCGTGTGTGTATGTCGGGGGGGGGAGCATAAAAAGCACAAAGGCCTGGTGTAACTGGGGAAGTAAGGCAGCACGAGCAAGGACTGAGCACCATCCTCTGTGGTCCAGGTCACACAGAAAGATGGGATACAAATTGAGCACATGCAAATAAAGTGTGTTGTCACTTGTCAGTGCTGTCACCTGGTGGCTCCAACTGAAATAGCTGCAACTGAGCCTGCAGCCAAATAATAAATAAATATAAGGCTGGTTTTTCCAAGGAGGGTCCCTAACTCAGGGACAAAGGCCCTGCTTTGCCTTTCAGGGAGAAGCCCTATCTCCCCCCTGCCCCGGGTTCAACCCTCAGCATCTTCAACTGAAAAAGGACTGCAGGTAGCGGGAAGATGCCTCTCCCTGCCTGAGATCAGCCTGGAGAACTGCTGCTAGTCAGGGTAGACAAAGGGGGGCACTCGTAGCCTGCCCTGGTCAAAAGCTGCTTGTCCTGTGGGGTCAAAGCACCACCACCAGCAGCAGACAGCCTTGCGGTGAAGGACTCAGGATGCCCCCATCCGAGGGCTATATCGTACCACCTTAAACAGTCAAAGAGCCCCGGGAACTGTAGTTTGCAAGGGTGCCCCCATTCCCCTCACAGAGCTCCAATCCCTTGGGAGAGGGACTGGCTGTTGCTATACTGCCCTGGGAATTATACCTCCAACAGGGGAATGGGTTTCCTGACAACTCTTGGGGGAAACCAGGTCTGCTTTAAGTGGCATCATAGTGCTGTAAAGGTCTAGTATGGAGATGGCCCAGGATTGGGGGGGGATCTGGGTCAAAGGTCATGGCCTGCAACAGCCTTGAGGTCACAGAGGCCCCCCTCCTGCTCCCTTGGCCCCAAAGCCTGGGGGCAGGCTGCCCCTCCCATGGTGCCCTGGGCCACCTTGGCCCTGGGGGCTGTCAACATCCTCCTCTTCTGGCACCCCCTCCACTCCCCCGGAGAGGCCTGCCTGAGCGTGAAGTGGGTGTGGGACCGGGGCCAGTGGGGCCGGCTCCTCCTGGCCCCCTTCCACCACCTGGGCCTCTGCCACCTGCTGATGAACATGGCCACGCTGGCCTGGCTGGGCCACGGGGTGGAGCGGGAGGTGGGCAGCCTGAAGACAGGGGCCCTCCTGCTGGCCCTCGCTCTGCTGGGGGGGCTCCTGCACCTGGCCCTCAATGCCACGCTGGCAGCAGCCACCGGGCAGCAGTGGTATCGGGATCACTGTGCCGTCGGCTTCTCAGGTGCGCCGCCTCCTCCTCCTGCCCTGGGGTCCCCGAGATCCTGAGCTCTGGGGGCCTCTTTCTTGGCAAGCCAGGACCCACTCCGCTGCCCCCCACACACCACCTGCACCTGCGCTCTACAGAAGCAGAGCCCTTAAGAGGAGCCCGGGGCCTTGTCCCCTGCCCAGCTGGATGCCAGCCCTTCCTGCCCAGGGAATGGGGGAGCTCTGCCAACCAGCCCCGCTTCGGAAGCAATGAAAAGGCAGCCTTCCTTGGCCCAAGGGCCTTCTGGCTCCTCCTCAATGCGTGGCTTTGACCCCAAAGTAGTGCTTGAGTTGCCGGAGGGGGCTGCCCCTTTACCTTTTGTGTTGGCTCCCTCATTTACTGGTGGGGTGTCTGTCTGCTTGCGTGCCACGATCTGGTTAACACTGTAGAGGAATCAAGGAGTGCTTTGACTTATTGAGGGGTCCCCTGCGTACTGCAGGCACCCCAGAACCTTGCCCCCTCCTCCCTCCCCTTTGTCTTCTCCATCCTCTTCTTCTTCTTCCTCCCCTCCCCCATGTTCCTTGCTGTAGGGGTCCTCTTCTCCCTGGAGGCCATGGGCAGGCAAGTGGAGCCCCCTCCTGTGGCAACAATGGGCAGTGGATTCGCCATAACAACCAGGTGGCTCTGCATTCTGGAATGCCTGTTCCTGGCCATCATTTATCCCAGGTAAACCCTTGACTTAGAGGGCGGGGTGGAGAAGAAGCCCAAGCAAAGATGGGGGGGGGCTGGAATCCTTCAAAAAGAGGGAGGTAAAAAAGACCCTCCCCCTCTTCTCTGCCAAATTAAATGTTCAGTGTCATCAGGGGAGAATTGTGATGCACTCTGGACATGCTCAGCGGCCCTGTGGCCTGATGTTTAATTGCATATTTAGGACAAGCTCTCAGCACCGAGACCATTGATGGGAGCTGAGCTTGCCTCCTAACTAAACACTGCCCTCCACCAACCCATCCACCCAGTTTTCCTGGGGTGACGTCATTTTTCTGTTTCCCTTCCCTGGGAAATCACTGCCCTCCCAATGGCCCTTGTAGTTCACCACATCCTGTTCTCACAGGGGCCAACCAGATGCATTATGGGACGCCCACGAGCAGGACCTGATTGCATGAGCAGAGCTCTCCCCTCCTTCCAGCAACTGGCATTCGGAAGTGTACCACCTCCTCTGATTCTGGAGGCAGAGCATAGCCATCATGGCTAGTAGCCTTTTATGGCCTTATCTTCCAGATAATTTGTCTAATCCTTTTTTAATTTAGGGCTTTTTGGTTTGGAAAAAGAGCAAGTAAAGGGGCACAAGACAGAAATGTATAAGATTATGCATGGCATGGAGAAAGTGGGTAGAGAAAAGTTTTTCTCCCTCATTCATAATGCTAGAACTCTGTGAACATCTAATGAAGCTACATGTTGGAAGATTCCTGCATTGAGCAGGGGGTTGGACTTGATGGCCTTATAGGCCCCTTCCAACTCTACTATTCTATTATTCCATGATTCAGAACAGAGAAAAGAAAGGACTTATTCATGCAGCGCACAATTAAACTATGGAATTTGCTCCCAAAGGAGACACTGATGGCCACCAACTTGAATGGCTTAAAAAGAGGGTTAGACAAATTCATGGAGGATAAAGCTGTCAACGGCTACTAGCCACAATGGCTGGGCTCTGCCTCCAGTCAGAAGCCAATTGCAGCTGCTGGGAATCACAAGTGGCGAGCACACAGCTGTTGCATCCATGTCCTGCTTCCCATTGGGGCACTTGGTTGGCCACTGAGACCAGGATGCTGGACTAGATGGGGGGGGCCCTTTGGCCTCATCCAGCTGCAGCTGCAGGGCTCCTCTTACGTTTTATGCATGCAGGGTCAAAGTGCAACCCCACCCCAAATTGTGGAATGCCTATCTGCAGTCTTGCTTGCAGTTTACACTGGAACAGCAAGGATAAGTGAGTGCTGGGAGCTGAGCTGTCCCCTCGAAGCATCCTTAGTCACACGAGTGAGAGCATGAGGCACTGTGCACATGCCCACATGGAGGGCCAGTTTGCTGCCTGGGGTGCAGGGCAAGCTGTGCGGCAGAAGGCAATGGGACAGGAAGCTGAATCTTACTTCAGCCCTGGCGCCAGGACAGCGCCCTCCACAGCACGGAGAGCAGCAGTCTCTCCCCAGCAGTAGGTGCCTGAGTCAGCTGCTGCTGTCTGCCTCTTTGGCCCTCCAGTTGTTGCTGTAATACTACTCCCATCAGCCCTAGCCAGCATGGCCAATGGACCGGGATGATTGGGGTTGTAGCTGGAAGGCCAAAGGTTCCCCACACCTGACCTAATGTCAGGGCCGGCCCAGCTCTGTGTGTGTGTGCATGTGTGTTCATGCCAGCTTATGGGAGGATACTTGAGGTTAGAAGTACCATAACTACTGCAAACAACTGTATGTATCCCTTTGTTTTTCTGCCTCTTTCTCCCCCTGGGCCGCTCCCTCCAACCTCCAGGAGCTCTTTCACTGGCCACATCTCGGGGATTCTGGCTGGGCTAGTCCTTTCTGCTGCCCCCCTGCACTTGGGCACTGGCTGAAAATGCAACCATTGGCAGAGAAGGAGAAGCAGAAACATCCAGGAGGACCCCTCCGCTGGGAGAACTTCTAGGGCATCCTGCCCCCCCTGCAATACAGCTGCACACCCCCTTCCTAAAGTGGTTCTGAATTGCAAGCGGTATCTAGTGGTGGGATTAAGTAAGAAAACGCTGACCCTGCCATGTAGCACTTAGAGCAGTGGGGGTGGGGAACCTTTTTCAGCACGAGGGCCACATTGCCTCATGAGCAGCCTCCTGGGGGCCACATGCCAGCAATAATGCCATTCTTACCTTTGCACACGTAGGTTGTATTTCAGCCATGCAGAAGTCAGAGGTTCCTCCACACACCTCTCCCCACCCCGCCCAGCAAGCGGCCTGGTCATCACGCTTCAAGGACACTCCCAGCCAGGCAAAGGCACTCAAGGAGGGTGCAGAGCAGGGGTGGAGCCTGGGGACAGGGCTGGCCTAGAGAGCACCCACAAAGGCCAGAATGGCCACATCTGGCCATCAGGCCCTGAGGTCCCTTATATCTGACTTGAGAGGCACAGGAAGCGGGTGTTTTTCCTGAGCCTGCAAGCGGGAAGGACTGAGATCCAGGACTCAGAATGCGGGTGTGTGTCTAATTTGAACAGCTCCTGATCTCACTCTTTGGAGGAAAGTGAGGTCAGGGTGAGCAGGCATCACTCAGGTTTGCTTTGCACAGCCTCAAAGCCCTTCTTTACCCACCCCCCTTTTTCTTAATTCCAGGGCTAACATTGAAACATTCCCCTGACATTGAAAATAGGTTCAGAACCTTGCCCAATGTGAACTGCTGAAAGTGGGTGCAGGGGAGCACTGGAAATGAGGATCTGAGGGCTCTCTAGGAACGAATCTGTGGAGGAGGGTGGGATGCTGGAATTGAGCTGCTGCCTTGCACCAGGCTAGACTTAATTATCTAGCCCAGTGTTGCTTGCTCTGGCTGGCAGCAGCTCTCTAGGGCCTCCACCAGACCTTTTTAGCTGGAGATGCTGTCATGGGTTGAACCTGGGACCCTCTGCTTGTTGGAGGGAGCAAAGATCACGTTAGGAATCACATGTGGGGAAGACTGCTGCTGATGCCCTCAGATCCTGCTGCTTGTGGGGTTCCCTTTGGGGCATGTGGCCGGCCACTGAGATGCTGGACTAGATGAGCTCCCTTTGCTCTGATCCAGCTGCAGCTGAGGTTCTTACAAGTGCGGCCGCCCACCTGCGAGAGGACGCGGGCAAGGAATGAGAACAAGGGCATGTGCTTCTTTTCATAGGGGGCAAACTAGATGTTGGGACAGTTTTTTTCTGCGGAGGGTGGGCACATAAAACAGTGACCTCTTGGCTCCCGTGTTAGGAAAGTGACGCCAATTTCAGGGGAGCAAAAGGGTGTGTATGAGACTGGCTGGACTCTGGTTTTCAGGGAGCAGCTTAGGAAGAGGAAAGAATACTCAAAAGACAGAGGAGTCCCCAATTCTCTGCAAAGGGTGTGATCAGGGCTTGGGAGCCAGGAGACCAGGGAGGGGTGGGAAATGAAAACTAGGCACAGAGAGCCTGGAGCTAGAACCCTTCAGGATCTGAGACCCAGGTGACACTTTTAACACCGTTTGCACAAGCCATGGGAGCATTCCCCAAGTTGGTGCCCTCTGCTCAAGAGGTTTTGGACTACAATTCCCATCAGCCTAAGTCAGCACAGCTGTGCTCACATCAGACCTAGCTAGGCTAGGCAGAGTTCAGGTTGCATCGAGGTTTGCTGCGATGAAGAAACGTACAGCGGCTGATTCCACCACCCCCTTCCAAAAATATAAAACCCAGCAGCTGACTGGACCTGTTTTCAGCCTTAAGTGAAACAGGTTCCTTGCTAGTCAGAGAAAAGGAAAAAAGAAATGAGGCAGTTTGTATATAGTTAGAGGAGCTGGTGATTACTTTAGGTGGCTTACTATTTCTTTATTTATTTATTAAACCTGTATACCGTCCCATAGCCGAAGCTCTCTGGGCGGTTTACAATAACTAAAAACAAATACAATTTAAAATACATCTTTTAAAAAAACAATTTAAAACAATTTTAACTAGCATTAAAAAGTTAACTGGTGTCAAATTGGGTAGCATTAGGTAGTGGCTGGAGGGAGCAAAGCTGATAGGAGCTGTAGTCCAAACCACCAGGGGGCACCAGGTTGGCAAAGGCTGCAGTAACAGCAGTGTTTTAAGATCCCAGTCCTGAACTGCTGAATTCAGAAATTCAAAGAAGAGTGGGCTCCACTGTTGTCCCTGTACATCACTGTTCCACCCACTTCTGATTTCCTGCTTTCAGTCAAATAGAAACTGAGTTACTGAGACTTAGATTTGGTCAGGGTTCCTGAAACCACACACAAAAATAAGAAAAACAAGCCTTGCTTTTGCTTTCTAAAATTGGGCAGTATAAAAAGTTGACTGATCAGGACAAAGATGGCTGCCTTCTGTCTCCTCCCGCTCCGGCTCATTCTGCACTCTACTCACAAAGTTGAAGCCCCAAAGGCAAGATACTGGCCCCTCTCATTCCTAGTTGTGATGGCTGTCATCTTCCACCATCCCCCACCCACCCTGCACAGAATCCAGATTTAAACCTCACTTTATAGATGTGACATCTTAAAAGATAAAGTTGCAGCCCTGGTGATGCTTCTTTGGGTGCCAAGGCAAGGTTGTTTATGAATCCAGAAGCTGTTTGTGGCAGCGGCAGCAACCAGAGATGTGCAACCGGACCCTTCCCTGCTTTGTAGTCACAGATGGTAGTTTGAAAAAACGATCCAAGAAGACTCAAGACCACCAAGCTTGTTTTTAAATAGATATTTCATATATTTATAGACATTTTGAGTGCAACGTCTTGTTGTTTATATATTTTGTGAGCATATAGATATATATATCTTTAAAAATGTAGTCCATATTTATCTTGAAAATATAAACTCCAGTCTTCCTTAAGGAGCAATCCCTTCTTTCTTAGGGGAGAGATTAGGGGTTACAAAAACAAGCCCCGGCTGACATGGGCACCTCGGACAGGTAAAATACCGCGAGGGGATCCTCATGACCTTTGGAAAGAGCCATAGGGTGAAAAGTGTTCGGACGAAGGATGAGGAGAGGGGAGTGCAAAGTAGTAAGAGCTACAGCACAATTAACAAACAAAATAAGGACTACTGCCTTTTGTTTAACAAAGCCACAATTTTCTGCTCCCAGACATTAAGATTCAGCAAGAACATTTCCACCCACTTCTGATTTCCTGCTTTCAATCAAATAGAAACAGTTACTGAGACTTAGCTTTGGTCAGATTTCCTGAAATCACACACACACAAAAAGAAAAACAAGCCTTGCTTTTGCTTTCTAAAATTGGGCAGCATAAAAAGCAGCTGGACTCAACAGGCACTGTCTGACCAGATGAGGCTGGTAGAAGAACTCAAGGGGGCTTTCTGGGGTTCCCTAGGGTGGGACTGGAAAATCTGGACATCACAGGGAGGCAGAGTAGGGGCATATTTGCTGAGGGTCAGTGCTCAGACAAACAGAGACAACTCTGAGCCCGTCTCAGCAGGGGTGGGGGTGGAGAGATCACCATCTGCACTTGTCAGGATGAATCTGAGACTTCACCCGGGTTTTTCCCAAGGGCCTTCCCTCAAGAAGTCAGTATCCCTACAGAGCTTGTGAGGAATGCCCAGCGGGCCACAAGACAGGCAAAAGGAATCCACACAATGCAAGGCCAAGGGGCAGAACTCTTTGCAAAGTCCAGTTTCCCAACCTTTCTGAGTTTTGCATGAAAGCACAGAACCAGAAGCCTAGGCCAAACCTGTGCAAAAAGGCCCCTGCCAACCTCTACTTTTCCTGCTTTCTGTGTAGGGCAGGTGTGGGGAACCTTTGACTCTCCAGATGTTGCTGAACTACAGCTCCCATCACCCCTGGCTATTGGTCAGGCCTGATGCAGGGACTGATGGGACATCTAGAGGGCCAAAGGCTCCCCATGCCTGGAATAAGGGCAGCAGAAGGAAACACTCTGAAACGCTTTTGCTCTCAAGAGACGAGGGCTGTTGTGGTGTGGGTCAACCTGGCACCTCCATTGCTCCAGAAGCCACACTGAGCTGGGGACTGGCCACTCAAGGCGCTTGGCTTCCATCAGTGTGGCCTGGCATCATTATTGCTCCAGCCCTCCTCTGCTCACAAGCAGCGTGTGTGCGTGTGTGTAGAGCAGCTGACTGGGAAGTGAAGGCTAGTGCTCGTACTCAGTACGTGAAGCAAGAGCCAACCCTTCTCCACATCCCTCTCCCCACCTAGTGCAATAAAATCATGAGAGGAAGAGGACAACAAGTGTGGGAAGAGGATTCAAAGCAGGAAGCCTCTCTTACTTCCCCCTTTGGGGCACCTTTGCCCTAGAGAAGAAGGCCTGGAAGCCTCTCCACGCCCACTGGGTTGAAGGGCCAGCAAGGGAGCCCAGGAAAGGCCAAGGAGAATGCCACAAGTGCCACTGGGGGAGGGGAGGGGAAGGCAGACGGATCCATGCAAAGAAAAAAACCTGAACTCCCTTCTTTCCCCCTTGACAATCCAGATCCACCAACAGCAAGGGCTGTTGGGAGGCTGGAGGGACTGAGGGGCAAGCAGAGGGTTGCTGTAAAGAAGCCCCTTGGTCAGAGAAGGCTCAGTGTCAAGGACTTCCTGTTTTCCCAGCATGCATTGCTGAGTGATCTCTTCTAGACATGGAGTCCCACTGCTAAGAGGGACACCACCTCATCTCTCTAGCTTGGGGCTATCTTTCCCCCTCCCCCCACTTTTCTCCCCAGTGTGTATCACTGCCTGATTTCCAGTAAGTGCCCCGCTCAGCTGCCTTACAAGTCCCATCATGCGTTGCTTTGGGGCCAGGCCCCCTCATAATGGCCAATAGTAAAAGCACTTAAGTGCCTGTCCCTGTCCAGGCGGAGCCAGGGACTAGAAGAGTAAAGTGCCCGAGTGGCAGAGACAACGCTCTCCTACACACACACACACACACATTCTTGGAGGGAAGTTGGGGTCTCCTCCGGCATCTGTTCAGGGCCAGCGCTATAAGAAAGGGTTGGTGGGGGGATGTTTTGCCAGGGTGAAAGGACCAGCCGGTGCTGTGGCCATCTGTGGGGCCTGTAGGAGACAACAGACAGAAAGGCAGCAGGTGAGTGGAGCAGGGGGGAGCAAGACCAACAATGCACGCACACACACAGATCAACTGAACGAACAGGCTCTGAAAGACAATATCCAAACGCTCTGAAGGCTTGGACAAAAGGCAACACACACGCGCACACACACATGCATGCTCCCTCCCCTTTCCATACACTCAGGAGTGGGCAAAGGAAATCACACGAGTGGGGGGGAAGGGAGGGAAGAGGGGAGACCTCCTTACCACAAAAGGGTTGGTAGAGATGCCAACTGGCTGCCCGAGGGGCCTTGGCCCGGGTTTGGTGCCAGGAAATCCACTGAAGGGGGACCCTGGAGGAGACAAGGAGAGGGGAGAAGAGCGGAGGCAACCTTTACTGTAATGAGGTAAAATCTTAGAAGACCTGGAACGGGTTCAGAGGAGGGCAACAAGGATGATCAGGGGACTGGCCATAAAGCCCTGTGAGGAGAGACTGAAAGAACTGGGCATGTTTCGCCTGGAGAAGAGAAGACTGAGGAGAGATAGGATAGCACTCTTCAAATACTTGAAAGGTTGTCACATAGAGTAGGGCCGGGATCTCTTCTCGATCGTCCCAGAGTGCAGGACACGGAATAATGGGCTCCAGTTGCAGGAAGCCAGATTTCGACTGGACATCAGGAAAAACTTCCTAACTGTTAGAGCCAGACGACAATGGAACCAATCACCGAGAGAGGTAGTGGGCTCTCCGACACTGGAGGCCTTCAAGAGGCAGCTGGACAGCCATCTCTCGGGAATGCTTTGATTTGCATTCCTGCATTGAGCAGGGGGTTGGAGTTGATGGCCTTATAGGCCCCTTCCAACTCTACTATTCAATGATTCTATGACCTAAAACACAACCCAGGAAGCTGGCATTTATGTACAAATGATGAGTCTTGGAGTAACGGGTGGGAAAGAGGTTTTGCTTAGATTCATTGTGTCTTTGAGGGCCAGAAAGAATTTATTTGCAGATCACACAGGCCGGTGACCTACTCTCTCCTTGGGACACACCCTGTGCTCCACATTCTGTAGGCTGATAGCTCAGGTGGCTTCTGCACACTCCTGGGGAGTCAGAGTATGCTGATTTTCCAGAGGAGTCCTCTGCTATTGTGGCACTCAACAACAGGGAGGGAGAGGTAAACTCAGGATTGTCAAGTCTATTTTCTCAGCATGCTCTGCTTCACACTGAGAACAGAATGGTGTGTGGACACACTTACTTGTGGGGAAAGGGGGCAACGAGTTACGTTGGGAAATCCAATAGCCTTCCTCTGGCCTCAGAGATGTTGGCCACATATACAGCCTATCAAGCTGATCTTGACAGCCCATGATGGCTAGAAACTTGCCTTACTTTTAGAAAAAGGAAAGTGGAGATTCAGGTTGTGGAATGATATGGCTTCCAATGTGAAGCCCCACAGCTTCTCTGAGTGTGCGTACCATACCTCCAAACAGAAAAGCCTCTTACCACCATTCTGCTGTTGACCCAGCATCGCTTGTGGCTGGAAAAGAGGCAGCTGCTGCTGCTGCTGCTGCTGCAGTGCGGGTGCAAAGATGCCGGAGCGAGGGGAGGCAGAGAAGCTGCTGGGAGACCCTACCACGAAGGCGCCTGCAAGAAGAAAGCGGGGGGCAGGGGGAGGAGGAGGAAGAAGAGACAGTGGAAGGAAGGAGCCCAGAGTCTTCTCTGTGCTCCCTTCTAGACAACCCAGGAGTCCTGGCTCCCATTTGACCCCAGAGTTGGTCTTCTCAATTACGTTGCCGTATGTGTGTGTGAGGGAGGAGAGGTGGACCCCCCCCCACTACCTCCCCACCCCCACTCACTGCCCCAATACGCTTCTGAAGGGCCACCGTGCCCTGAGGGGAGGGAGAAGCAGCAGAAACAGACATGCCCTCAGAAAAGGGCAGTCTTTCCCAATTTCCTCCTTTTGAACAACTGTGTAATAGTTATCATCGCTGAGTGTCTTTAGGTAAGCCTCTCCGTGAGGCCCACCTGGAAAGTGGCATATAAATGGGGCTGTGAGCCCGTGGCAGCCTCTGACGTGGGGCTCCCTCCCCCAGACCCTGCTGCCCACAGTGGTTGCTGCCCAACATCCACAGCTTTGCTGTGAAGCCACCTGGGCTATCCCGCTGCGCTATTTCTCAACTGTACACCTATCGGGCTTGCAATGTTTAATCAAGCTTACTGTTTAACCATAGCTTAGGGAGCAGGGCTGTAGCTCAGTGGGGCAGAGCACCAGCTTTGCATGTGGAGGGTCCCAGGTCCAATCCACAAAGGCATCTCCAGGGAGGGCTGGGAGAGACTCCCTGCCTGAAAGCCTGCAGAGCCATTGCTGCCCCTCAGGGTAGAACATGCAGATAGATGGAACAATGGCAACTCCTCCCCCACAAGTGGGCATCCTCTACAAACAAAGGAGGAATGTTTGCTGCTTGACACCAGAGCTGGGGAAGCTCTTCCAGCCAGCAGGCCAGATCCTGGCTTCCCTGCTTTGGAGGTGAGCGAGGCCACTCACTTGCCAACCACCCAACCTCGCCATGACATCAGGTGGCCCCTTTCCCCTTTGTCGTGCAGCTTGAGTTCAAGCCACAGAGCAAAGGAAGATCCGAGCACAGCTTGAAGCCATTGCTGACTGGTGCCGACTGCAAGCCCTGCTTTTGGCAGGAGTCAGCTGGGCTATGGAGAGCCCCACAGTGCAGCCAATCCCAGCAGGCTCCTTTGCCAAGGAACCGTCAGGAGGGCACTTTAAGGCCCCTGGTGGACGTGGGGCATGGTTTTGGGGAAATTTAATTGACTGATTAATCCACTAAGACACGTACGGCTGGTCAACTGAGATTTCTAAACCTCAGACATGACAGAAAATGGGAGGAGGGGAGCGAGGGATGCGAACGCTTTCAGCAGCACTTAACTTGCTGAGCTGGCAACTGCTGGAGGACAAGGCAGCCGCTTGGGGAAGGCCGCAGCTCGGGGCAGAGCATCTGCCTTGGGTGCAGAAGGTCCGGGTTCGGTCCCTGGCAGCATCTCCAGGTGGGGCTGGGAATGCCCCTTGTCTGAAACCCTGCACAGCTGCTGCCAGTCAGGGTGGACAATGCTGAGCTAGACAGACCAATGGTCTGACTTAGAACAGGGCAGCTTCCTGGGCTCCACGGGCTGCTGGCCACGACGCCTCTGCTCTGCTCCCAATGCCGGAGGCATGATGCCTCCAAAGACCAGTCCCTGGGAATCGTGGATGAAGTCCTGCTTGCGGGCTTCCCTTTGGGGCATTTGGTCAGCTGCTGTGAGAACAAGGTGCTGGACTAGATGGGGGGCCCTCGGGCCTGACCCTGCTGCTGCCGCTGCCTAATTTCTAATCTGTACAAAGCTGGTCCAAAACATGCAAAACCCTTATCAAAGATGGACTGATTGTTGATAATGTTATTTGTTATTTAATTTTTGTAAATTGTATTGCTTTCATTGTATTTTTATACCTGTGTTTATTTTTCTTTGTAAGCTGCCTTGAGGGCCTTTGGCTGAAAGGCAGGGTATAAATAAAATAAAATAAAATACAGTATGGCCCCGCTTATACGGTGGGTTCCGTTCCGGACCCCCGCTGTAAAGTGGAACCCCATTGACTTTAATGGGCCGCGTCGCATGAAAACGGCGCGAAAACGGCGCAAAACGGCGCAAAACGGCGCAAAAGAGAAAAAATAGCTTTTAAATTAAAAACGAAAGCCGCCGCATCAGTGGAATGCCTTAAAGCGGAACGCCGTAAAGCGGGGCCTTACTGTAATAATAATATTGCTACTGCTGCTGCAGGGCTCTCCTTATCAGTCATTAAAGGCCTGTTTGAGCAAGAGCGTCTCATGCTGCTCTCTTAAGGAGGGCTGGCCGCCACGCAGGCAGCTGGGAGGAGAAAGGCACTGGGAGGGCTTGAGGAGGCTCCGGCACAAGCTCCTACTCCTCCCCTGCCCAGCTCCCCCTCAACCCACTCTCCCAGGGGAGCCTGGTAAGAAACAGAGAAGGGCTCACCTGGGGCCACACCGTTGGTTTGGAAGGGGTTCGTGGAAGGCAGTGTGGGCTGAGCAACAGCAGATGCAGCAAAGGGGTTGGTGCAGGCTGGAAGTGTGAGAAAGAGAGAGGGAAGCGGTGGGATCAGAATGACATTAGACCAATCTACCCTGAGGGTAAGGAGGGGAGCTACTCACCCCCATAGGCCGCGGCTGGGCTGGGCGGGGGCAGAACAGGCGATTGGCTGAGGGTCCCAAAGACACTGGCAAAGAGACAAGGAACAACCAGTTCAGCATAAAGAAGAGCAGCTGCTGGGGGAACGCTCCGGACAGACGGGGTGCTCACTCAGACTGGACGAGTGGAGGCCCAAAGGCAGAAGTCTCCACCCACTTACCAGCCCCACCAGTTCAATCCAGGCCACAGGCCACGGAAGTGCCTGCTAACCCAGTGACTTGAATAAGCCAGCCAAGCCACTACTGAAGGAAAGAGAACTGGGGTAGGAGAAGTCATCCTGACCACCAAATGTCATGCAGCCCTACACACACACCCCACAGGATTCCAGCGCAAACAAGCTGTTTGTCCATTTCTAAGGCTGCAATTCCCATCATGACCCTCTGTGCAAAGTTGGGCTCAAGTTAGACTGTCTGTGTTTGTCAGATGCCCCTTCTGAGAGTTTTGCAGAGCATAACGCTGACTCCAACAAGATTTTGGATTAAATGCCTCCTTAGTCCCGACCTGGCAACTGTTTTGGAGCCCACTAACGATCAGCCATTCGTTATTCCAGTTAAAATAATGATGCTATGTATCTACGTTTATTTATGATTTCTGGTCTTTCACTTACGATCTATTGTTGTGTGGGGTTTATGAATTAAGTAATTTTGAAATGTGATTAAATTGCTTGTGTATTGTTATCTTGCTGGCTCCTTGTTGAATGAATTATTGTTGTATAAAACGGATCATTATTCAACATGCTTGACATACTGAAGTTTTGCTGTTGCTGTCAGGTTGTTTTAAACGCCTTTAAGCACATTTTTCTTACAATGCAGAATACAAATAAGCTGATTGCTTGATGAAGCCGGATCCCCCCACCCGCCTTATCTCACAGCATGCTGCCGTTGGTTTTGAACAGATTCTAGAATTGGTCCTCTGCATTACTTGCAGCAATAGGTGAGGGAGAACTGGATAGCTGCCCTAAGCAGATAACAGCAGACAGGAAATGGCCATCCAAGGCCTCCTCCAGCCCCCACCCACCCCACCCCCCATCACATGGAAGGGACAGAAGAGAACAGGATGGGACACAGTACCTGCCTGGAACTCCTCCCACTCTGAAGGCCCCGCCTTTGTCTGGAATGCCTGCCCCTGGTTGGCTGGCAGGAGAGGCAGGGAATCCGCCCATGTGGCTACTCCCTGCAAGGAAGAAGAGGAGACAGAACGGTAAAAAGGATACAATGGGGGTGCCTTTGCCCAGGGTGGAGAACCTCCACCCCATCCCCCTCGGCCTAACTTAGGTCCACCAGGCCTCCCCATAGAATCACAGAATAGTAGAGTTGGAAGGGACCTATAAGGCCATCAACTCCAACCCCCTGCGCAATGCAGGAGTCCAAATCAAAGCATTCCCGACAGATGGCTGTCCAGCTGCCTCTTGAAGGCCTCCGGTGTCGGAGAGCCCACTACCTCCCTAGGTCATTGGTCCCATTGTCGTATGGCTCTAACAGTCAGGAGTTTTTCCTCCACCTGTCCATTTTATTTATCATGTATTCATTTAAAGATATTTATACATTGCTTAATATTTCAGAAATCTCTAAGTGGTGCACTGTCTAAAAAAACCTCCAGACAATATATCATTAAAACAGAAATACAACCTAAAACCGGTAAAACAGCAAAAGAAAACATGAAAGAAAGCAAATAAATCCAGAAGATTCAAATGCGCAAACAGGGCTCGATCTTCATGGGTCTGGGGAAGCCTGGGCGGAAAGACAGAAGTCTTCTGAGGAGGCCTGAAGCCACTGACGGCTGCTGTGCTCAACAATTCAGGGGCAGCCGCAGAAAGTGCCCGTTCTCAGGTCACCAGCTTGTGACTTTCTGTAGGGTGCGGTGCGGCAAGTAGAATTCCCCCAGAAGATCTATGCGATCTTACAGATCCACAGAGAGGCAGGAGATCTTCATGCCAAGCCACACCAAACTGCCCTACACCTGACATCATGCGTGCATGGGGCAGGTATATAATGTGAGGTGTGGGCCAGGTAACTACTTGGCTCGGCTGATTGACACCAGCTGTAAAGCCCTGGGCACAGCCCTCCGCAAGACCCGTGCAGGTCAAAAAGGCTCACCTGGTGTCATGTCAATGAGATATCAGGTGAGTGACAGGCGGGCAGGGGAGATAATGATCTGGGCGCCATCCCCCGGCCAGATCCAGTTCCCAGTGTCTGCCCTAGCCTACCATTGAATCATAGATAGGGAGAACAATGTTTTTGCTTAAAGCACGGCTGCAATGTTTCAGGAGTCCACTAGAAAGGTAGCCCCAATTAAGTGAGCATCTTTAAAAAAAATACTATTGTTTTTAATACAAATACTGCCCTTGAGGGGCATGTTACCTGCTACAATGGGCTGGCTCTGGAAAGGGCTGTGGCTCGAAGCTGACGTGTCCCCAAACACCATTCCTGCAGGACTTCTGCCAAAGGCATCAAAAGTAGTGAAGGCGATGTGGGTTGGCATCTGGCCTGAGAGAGAGACAGGGTGGGTGGAGAATGGGGCAACAGAACACCTCCCCTGCTGTCCCGCCTTCAACCAGCACAGATAGCTCTCTACGCAGGCACAAGGGAAGTCGCGCAGGTTCCGACCAAAGGTCCACCTAAGCCAGCATCCTGCTTCCTGCAAATGGCCAGGCAGATGCCTCTGGGGAGCCCACAACCACAGCATGAAGGTCACGGCCCTCCCGTTGCCTGTGCCTCTCCATGCCCCCCCCAAACTGGCATTCAGTGGCACGCTGCTGCCTCTGCTGCAGGAGATGTTTCCATGTCACTGACATGACTGCTCCGTCTCCTCCATCAGCTAATGCCCTTTTAAAGCTGGCTCCCCATTTTGCGTGAGGAAGTGACTTCTCTTGCTTGTCCTGAACGTCCTGCCCATCAATGTCATCAAGTGACCCTGAATATCAATATCAATTGCTGTGAGAGAGGGAGAACATTCCCTCTACACATCTCCTTCACCCCAAATCAAAATTTCTTAAGCCTTTATGTCATCCCCACCACTACCGCTGCCTTAGTGGTCCATCTTCTAAATTAAGAAGCCACAAATGCTTTTGCTTTCCTGCTTTCATAGGACAGCCCCACCAATCCACCCACCGCCTGGGCTTCCCTCTTCTGCCCCGCTCCCTCCAGCAGGTACCCACCTGAAGCCTCCTCAGCCACAAAGCCGCAAAGTAGGGCCAGCTGGACGCTCTCTAGCCAGAGACATCTGCTTGAGCTGCCCTGTCTTTGGTGTGATGAGGAGGCTCCCACAAACCAAGGGACATTACTCACCCCCAAAAGCGGGGAAGGCTGTAAAAGCAGTTCCGGGCGGAGGAGCAGCAAAAGGGTCCCCCCCAATGTCAGCCAGGAGGTCTGTGCTGCCCTTCTTGGCTGGCTGAGGGCCTTGGTCCGTGGTCTGGAAAACAAAGCTGGTCAACCTGAAAGCCAACATTCCTGCCCTATTATTATTAATGACATTTATTAGTCATTTTCTAAAAACAAAAAGTAACTCAAAGTGACTTACAACATACAAATATTAAAACCAAATGTAAAAAAACACAGAACAAAACTGGAGCCTAAAAACACGTAACAACAATATGAAAAAGGTCTCATGCAACCCCCCCCCCCCAAAAGCAGGCACGGAGGAGGGCAGGAGTATCTTCACCCGCTCTAAACTAAGGGCCAAGAGCCAGGGTCAAAAGAAACATCTTTGCCTGGTGCCTCAATGTTGACCGTGATGGCACCAGGAGGCCTCCCTTGGGAGAGCATTCCACAAGCGGGCAGCCAGTCATGACAAGGCCACTTCTCGTATTGCCACCCTCCACACCTCCCTCAGAGTGGACACATGGAGTAGGGCCTCAGATTATGGGTTGGTTCTTGTGGGGAGAGGTGTTTCATAGAATAGTAGAGTTGGAAGGGGCTTATGAGGCCATCAAGTCCAACCCCCTGCGCAATGCAGGGATCCAAATCAAAGCATGCCCGACAGATGGCTGTCCAGCCGCCTCTTGAAGGCCTCCAGTGTCAGAGAGCCCACTACCTCCCTAGGTCATTGCTTCCATTGTTGTATAGCTCTAACGGTTAGGAAGTTTCTTGAGGTATTTGCTTCCTGGGCCACAAAAGGCTTTATAAGTCAAAACTGGTACTTTGCATAGAGCTCAGAAACTAACCGGTAGCCAGTGCAGCTATGCGGTGGTTTTATACACTCAGACTATCTTGCCCTGGTCAGCGATCTGGCCACTGAACTATGCACCAGCTGCAGTTTCTAAACCATCTTCAAAGGCAGCCCCAGGTATTATGCACTGCAATAATCTAACCTATAAGAGATCTTGCTCCCTGCTCCTCTCTGAGCCTGGCATCCACCACAATTGCCCTTTGAAGCAAGCTGTCTTCCTTTAGAGCCTGAGACTCAAAGGGCATCCTGCCCAGGGCACAGGCACAAACAGCCAGAAAGGGTGCAATGCATTCAAGTGAGCAGTGAGACCACAGCAAGGTGACTTTTGTAGTGCAGGGATGATTTGCGTGAATGTTCTGAAGTGCCAGAAGAACAACGATCATCACGGCTCACCACCTCCTGCTCTCATTCTTTGGAGCAAGTGAGCTGTGACACTACAAATCCTTTAGACAAAACATAGAATCATAGAATAGTAGAGTTGGAAGGGGCCTATAAGGCCATCAAGTCCAACCCCCTGCGCAATGCAGGAATTCAAATCAAAGCATTTGCACATGCCAGCATTTACGCAAACAAGGAGCTCGGCTGTTTGTTTGAAACCACTCTCTGGGATCCCTTACTGAGGGGGCCTGGGAAGAACCAGGAGCAACTAGAAGCCCAGTGAAGGAACCCCAGGCTGTAAATGGGCTGTGGCATTGCAGGCCATCCACACCTCTTGTTGCAGGAGTCTGCGAGGTCATGTGGCAAGTGGTGGAATGACATCATCATACTACCGCCAAGAGGTGGGACGCCAAGGCTGCTGTAACAGTTGAAGAGTCCCTCATGGACTTGAGGGTTAGTGGGCTCGGGAGGCCAGCCTGAAGGAATTTGGCTATCCCCCCCCCGGCTCCCCAACAGCTGGCAGTGGCTCTGATACTAGAGCAGGACTACTTGTGAAAGAGGCATGGGGCCAAGTCTGGGTTGGCCAGAGACGAGAAAGAAGTTCTTGGCAACTCAGCCAAGTCAGGAGAAGGCCTGTTAGTTCCAACCTGGCTAGGCTTGGCCGCCGTAGGCAATGCTCCCGAGTCTCCCAGCAGCGTCTTGACCTCTGTCATGGAACTCTGGGAAGTCAGAGAGGGCAGCCCCTTGGCTTGCTCTGGTGAGAGGTACCTGCAGGGGAAGCCAGAGAAGAAAGTGAGCTACCTGCGAGGACAGTCCCCCAAACAACCCCATCCCCTAATTTCTTGCCAAACGTCAACATTTTGACCTTGGACTATGACATGAAAAAACAGGCAAACAAACGCACCCTGCTCCACTTTGCAGAACTTCAGCTGCATCCTTTGCCACACACAGTAATAAGCTGTGGATCTGACCTCCACCCCCTCCCCTCTCACCATCGCTTCTTCTCGTATTTCTCCTGCAGAAACTCCTTCACCTTCTGAGGGTCCTGGGAATCTGGCAGCGAAGACGTCCGCGAGTCAAAGGTGCCCAGCCAGATCTTCCGACAGGCCTGGGATGGGGCGGCAGAATTAGAGGAGGAGGGGGCTGCAATGCAGGACTCCAAGGTGCTTTGGGAAGCGGGTGGGCTTGAAGGGGCTACAGGAGGAAAGCAAAGGACCCCCCCTCTGAAGCCTCCCTCGGGCCTTCCGCTGACTCCACAGTCATAATATCAAGCTTGTCTCTTGCTCTTTGGGCATTTTCTTAGATGAATCCCCTTATATGTGGGGAAGGATGAAAACAACAAGGATGGTCCCTTGCAGGTGCTACCTTGACACAGACCAGAGTCAAGGCCCAAGCTGGCCTCCAGCTCACCTCATTCCCACGGGACTGCAGGAACTGCACCTCGCTCTCCGTGAAGGTTGTCATGGAGATAGATTTGACCCGGTGAGGGGGATTCAGGCCACGGCTGCATGCGGGTGGGAAGAAAAGAGAAGAGCACCTGCTGGTTATAGCCACTGATTGGGCACCAAGGGAGGAGGAAGGATAGACAGCGAGAGGAAACCTGGACTCCTGGGCTCCATTTTGCATTTAGCAACATAAGCAAAGCCTGCTGGATCAGGCCAGTGGCCCATCTAGTCTAGCATCCTGTTGTCAGTGGCCAACCAGATGCCCCAAAGGGAAGCCCGCAAGCAGGACCAGGGCACAAGAACACTCTCCCTTCCTGCAGCTACCAGCAACTGGTAATTGGAAGCATCCTGCATCCGCCTATGGAGGCAGAGCACAGCCATCAGGGCTACTAGCCACTGGTAGGCTTTTTCCTCCATGAATTTGTCTAATCCTCTTTTTAAGCCCTCCCAGTTGGTGGCCATCACTGCCTCCTGTGGGAGCAAAGTCCACAGTTTATTTCTGCAATGTGAGAAGCATTTCTTTTGTCTGTCCTAAATCTTCCAACATTCAGCTACATTGGATGTCCACCAGTTCTAGTTTTACGAGAGAGGGAGAAAACCTTTTCTCTACTCACTTTCTCCGTGCCATGCATAATCTTATATACTTCCATCATCTCATCTCTTACTCTCCTTTCCTCTAAACTAAAAAGCCCCAAATGCTGCAACCTTTCCTTATAGGGGAGTCACTCTATCCCTTGATCATTTTGGTTGCCCTTTAATGAACCTTTTCCAGCTCTACAATATCCTTTTTGAGGTGAGGTGACCAGAACTATACACAGAACAGTCCAAATGCAGCGGCACCATAGATTTATGTAACAACATTATGATATAGGCAGTTTTATTTTCTAATATGTTTCCTAATGATACCTAGCATGGAGTTGGCCTTTTTCACAGCTGCCGCACACTGGGTCGACATTTTCATCAAGCTGCCCACTACAACCCCAGGGTCTCGTTCCTGGTCAGTCACCACCAGTTTAGACCCTGTGAGCATATATGTGAAATTCTTGTTTGCTCCAATATGCCTAACTTCACACTTCTTTACATTGAATTGCTTTTGCCATTTTACCGCCCATTCACCTTTTGGACCTCTTCACAATCCCCTTTTGTTTTAACAACCCTGAACAATTTAGCATCATCAGCAAACTTGGCCCTCTCGCTGCTCACCCCTAACTCTAGATCATTTATGAACAAGTTAAAAAGCACAGGAGGTCCCCATACCGATCCTCGGGGGACTCCATTTGCTACAGCCCTCCACTGGGAGAACTGTCCTTGTATTCCTGCTCTCTGCTTTCTGTTTCCTCGTCAGTTCCTGATCCGCAAAAGGATCTCTCCTCTTATTCCATGGCTGCTAAACTCATTCAGGAATCTTTGGTGAGACACTTTGTGAAAAGCATGTGGTGAATGAAGAGTGTCCTTTAACAAGAGAGACACCTTGATGAGGAGTGATAATGAGAGCTATCTGTGCTGCCAGGGAAAACACAGCCACACCCTGCCCTGAGCTGATGAGCTCTGGAACCCAGGAATCTGTGCCCTCCGGTAAGAGAGCCAAGTAGCACCTAGACTCTGCCCTCTAGGTTCCTCCTGGCTCAGTCATTTCCCCATCTCTTGCCACTCTGAACTGCTGATGCAAGAATTTTCTGCCTGTGGGGGTTAATTATTAAGAGGGACGAAAATGAAATATTCAGAATGCCAGTCAGGGAAGAAACACAAACCTCACACAGAGATTACTCTCTCTGGGACGAGAGCTGAATTAGGGAGCAATCATTTACAATTACAGAGTGGAGGAGGGGGAAGAAGAGGAAGGAGTCAGAGTTCTAACTCTTGGCACAATTGATTTAAGAAGAGTCCTGTGGCTGGATCAGGCCAAAGTGGGCCCATCTAGTTCACCATCTTGTTCTCACAGTGGCCAATCAGATGCCCCAATGACAAGCCTGCAAGCAGGATCCAGTGCAACAGCAGCGCTCTGCCCTCCTGGCACTCAGAGCCATACTGCCTCCCAAAGTGGAGGCAGAACATAGCTGTTGTGGCTAGTAGCCACTGCTAGTCTTTCCCTCCATGAATTTGTCTAATCTTCCTTTAAAGCCATCCAAGGTGGTGGCCATCACTGCCTTTTGTGACAACGACTTTCATAGTTTAACTATGAGTTGTGAAAAGAAGTTTTTTTTTTGCCTGTGCTAAATCTTCCCTGGATGTTCCTGACTTCACATTGTGGGAGAGGAAGAAAACGTCTCCCTATCCACTTTCTCCACACCATGCATAATCTTGTATACCTCTATTACAACTGTACCATGTGCAACCAGAGTTCTCCCATGAGGACTAGCCTTCCCAGACCAGATGCCCTCCAGAGGTTTTGGACTACAACTCCCATTAGCCCTAGCAGGATACAGCCACACTGGCTGTAACCTAAAACCTCTGGAGGCCACCAGGTTGGCAAAGGCTGGCCTAAAGTCTTTCAGTCATGCAAAGACCCTCATGGGGTCAACTATGTCCACAGTCACTTTGCAGGCTCTCATGTCAGCCATATGCCCCACCATCAAGGGCAACAACTTCCACCCACTGAGATTTTATTTATTTTAGTTAAAAGATGTTGAACCTGTCTTTCAACTCACAAGGGAGCTTACAACACTCTATTTATTTATTTAGCTAACAGATACCTCTGCCTTCCACTGGCTACTGAAGGCCAAAGACCATGGAAAGCATCACAGACCGGTTTGGAATGGATTATTTTGTCTTGCAACAAACCTCCCTTACCACCCCAAAGGCCTTTCTGCATCCCAAAGTGGAAATTAGCCTCTTCCAATTGTTGCTGATTTCCATCAGTGCTTTATTATTTGCTGCACTTGTTTTAATTGTTAGCACAAATTCAGTTGTTTTGTTTTAGAATAGTTTTAATTCATGCTTGTTATTAGCAGTCCTGGGCTCCTGTAGGAGGAATAGCAGGATATAACAACCAACGATACACAAATTAAGGCCACAGCTACTGAATGAAACTAAGTTTGTTACTGTATATTGATTTAGGTTGCTTATAATAACAACAACAACAACAACGACTGTGCTAGAAAGCACTCCTGCCATCACCAACAGCTTCAAAGACAACTCTGAGGCCACAAGCCATCCTAGACTGTGTACCTGGCCTTTCCAGGGGATTGTGAGCTACACCCAGAGCTCATTCAGATGACTTTTACAAGAGGATTAGACAAATTCATGGAGAATAAACTTATCAATGGCTACAAGCCACAACAGCTATGTTCTACCTCAACTGTCAGAGGCAGGATGCCCCTGAAAACCAGTTGCCGGCAACCCCAGGAGGGGAGACTTGCTCTTGTGCTCAGGTCCTGCTTGCGGGCTTCCCTTTGGGCATCCGGTTGCCACTGTGAGGACAGGGGGCTGGCCTGGATGGGCCCCCTCTGGCCGGATCCAGTGGCAGAGCTCTTCTTATGAGCAAACTTCCCACAGTACTTCTGCCTTATGCAGATTAAGCTCCAGCTTGTTAGCCCTCATGCATCCCAATGGGGAAGGGCCACAGCTCTGTGGTGGAACATTGGCCTTGCATGCAGAAGGCCCCAGGCCCAGTCCTTGGTGTCTCCAGGTAAGGCTGGTTATACCCCGCCTGAAACCCTGGAGGGCAGCTGCCAGTCAGTGTAGACAGTCCTGGGCTAGATGGGCCAACAGTTTAGCCCTGTATATGGCAGGCTCTTATGTTCCAATACTGCCCCCAGGCAGGCACCAGTCCAGGGTTCAAATGTCTCTTTGGGGTTAGGCAGCAGAAATGAGAGGCAGAACTGTGTGTCATTTGCATACTGATGACACCACAGCCCAAACGTACAGGCGACTTTACCCAGTAGTTTCATTTAGATCAGACTTTGCCAACCAGGTGTTCTCCAGCTGCTTTGGACTACAACTCCCATCAGCCCCAGCCAGCACTGGGGACCTGTAATCCAAAACAGCTGGAGGGCACCAGGTTGGCAATGGCTGGCGTAGGTATTGAAAAGAATGGAGGACAAGTCTTGAGGTGCCCCAAGTATCAGTGACCACATACTTGACAAGCATCTCCCTACTCCTCCAGATGTCGCTGGACTACAACTCCCACCAGCTGACGGCAGATGAAGTACAATAACACCTGGAGGGCACCAGGTTGGCGAAGGCTGTTGCATCCGCCTTTAGCCCCGCCCCTGGGAGGGGTTCCATATGGAAACCGTCCCTCCCACCAACTTGGAGCCCCGCCCTCTCGCGTGCGCGCGCGCCTCGTGAGCCAGGCCCCGCCCCCATTCCTCCCCCCCCCCACTCACAGCGCCCCCGAGCAGGCGGTGCAGACGAAGCTGCCTATGGTGATGTCCACGTAGGTGACACCGCGCTGGCCGCACTCGAAGCAGAGGCGGCTGGCGGGCTCGGAGCTGACAAGCTCCCTCACGCGGCGGGACCAGACTTCCGACTCCGAGTCCCGTGGGGAGCTCGGCTTCCTCGACCCGGTCGCCGCCATCCGGGTGCTCCTGGGCCCCTCACTCGCTGTCACTGCCGCCGCCGACACTGCGCATGAGCCAGAAACCGCCCCACCGTGCCCAGCGCATGCTCCGTTCTGACCTGGCTGGGCTTAGGCCCACCGACCCCTCTCGCCACCGCCCGTGAACTGCTTCGCGCACGCGCATATGGAGACTCGCGGCGGCGCTTCATTTGCGCGTGCTCCGAATTAGGCGGGCAGCGCACGGCCTGCAAAGGGATGTGTGTATATTTGGTGTGAGGGTTTTTTCAACCTTTGGAGCAGGCGTTGTCAGTGCGCACGCGCACAAGCTCCAAACGCCCGCTCCCCCGTCCTTTCCTATTAATTAGCAGTCTACCTCTCAAGCCGCATGCGCGAATTCCTCCCGCCTTTTCGGCGGGGCGGGGCCGTGCCTCCTGAGGGTGAGGAGTGGAGAGGGTGGTGAGGAAGTTTCCTGCCGAAAAGGCCAACCGACTTCGCAGTTTTACCTCAGAATTTACAGCCTCGTTCTTAAACCACGCTTCATTTACTATAACTTAGGTTTTCTGGTAAACGTTTCCAGCCCTGCCATTCCTGTCATTAAATTAAAACCATAAGAAGAGCCCAGCGTCCTGTTTCCCACAGATGCCCCAAAGGGAAGCCCGCAAGCAGAGCATGTGGCTGGAAACTGCAGATAGTGCAGAATGCTGCAGCCGAACTGCTGACCCTGTAAGCTAGGCTCTGCTCAGGGATTTGTACTGGTTGCCAATTTGTTACTTGGACCAAGATGAAGGAGGTGTGAAAACTGGAGGGAGAAATATCAATAATTTAAGATATGCAGACGATACCATATTACTAGCAGAAACCAGTAATGATTTGAAATGAATGCTGATGAAAGTTAAAGAGGAAAGCACAAAAGCAGGACTACAGCTGAATGTCAAGAAGATTAAAGTAATGACAACAGAAGATTTATGTAACTTTACAGTTGACAAGGAGGACATTGAACTTGTCAAGGATTATCAATACCTCAGCACAGTCATTAACCAAAATGGAGACAATAGTCAAGAAATCAGAAGAATGCTAGGACTTGGGAGGGCAGCTGTGAGAGAACTAGAAAAGGTCCTCAAATGCAAAGATGTATCACTAAACATCAAAGTCAGGATCATTCAGACCATGGTATTTCCGATCTCTATGTATGAATGTGAAAGTTGGACAGTGAAAAAGGCGGATAAAAGAAAAATCAACTCCTTTGAAATGTGGTGTTGGAAGAGAGCTTTGCGGATACCATGGACTGCGAAAAAGACAAATAATTGGGTGGTGTTGTTGGCTGCCTTCAAGTCGATTCCGACTTATGGCAACCCTACGAAAGTGCGGAATTCAGAGGGGGTTTACCATTGCCTCCCTCTGAGGCTGAGAGGCAGTGACTGGCCCAAGGTCACCCAGGGAGCTTCATGGCTGTGTGGGGATTTGAACCCTGGTCTCCCAGGTTGTATCACTAGAAGCTAAAATGATGAAACTGAGGTTATCATACTTTGGACACATAATAAGAAGACATGATTCACTAGAAGAAAAGACAATAATGCTGGGAAAAACAGAAGGGAGTAGAAAAAGAGGAAGGCCAAACAAAAGAGGGATTGATTCCATAAAGGAAGTCACAGACGTGAACTTACAAGATCTGAACAGGGACTTCCGGGAAGGGTGACTTAGCCTGTGCCTGCTTTTGAGACGGGCTCCTGCCTCAAAAGAAGCTTATTCAGATATATCAGTCAGTTTTTTTTTTTTTTTTTGACTGATTAAACTTCTCCCGGGTAGGGAGAAACGAAGAGATTAACCTCAAAGCCTATTTTTGTTGGGACGACCAGATCTCATTAATTTATGGGACGAGGTCCAGCCGACGAAGGTGGGACGGATTTTCAACAACAAGCTCTATCTGATAAAGCGAACGTTCATCTTATCTTCTAAGAGAGAACGCACTAACAGGCAAGCACCCTTCTTTCTATATTTTTCTTTTACTTGACTTAAATTGTTGCTGTTTAAAAGAGATTTGCCAGATTGATCGGTTTTTGACATCTCACTGGGGAGCCATAACTTCTCTCTGCTACTCACTAATTAATAGCTTATCTCTGTTTTTGTTGCAAAAAGCTGTCCTGGATTTGCATTCTAAAGATATACACAGAAGAGGGATTTCTATTCCAGATTTTTATTTTGAAGAATATTATATTGTCTGAGACTACTCTCTTTTTGGTCTATTTTATTTTGACGAATCTGTTTCCTGACGACCGCCATTAATTGTTTCGATCCTGGGAACTGCATTTTGTTTACTTAAGCATGGAGAGATAAGGCTGTCTGCTCTGTTTATACTGTGATGTCACCAAGTTTGGAGTATTAACCCAATTGTTGCTGAAATAAGAAGTGGTTTTCCTATATTTTTCTTTTAAAATGGCAATTAAGAAAGTGGCTGAGAATCTGGAAATAACTATGTTTCAGAAAATAATGGATGAGATTGAGATAACGAAACAAAACCTGCGACAGGGTTGTAAGGAGCTGAAAATTGAATTGAGTAAAATGAAGCAGGAGATTAAAGATATAGGGGTCCCTGTGAGAGAGGTGACCCTGGAAGGGGTCCCTGTGAGAGAGGAGACCCCGGAGATTGGAACAAACGTGGAACAGGAAAAAGATTTGGAGTCTATGGACTTTAGAAACAAAATCTATTGTTTGGAGACACAGGAGATTAAAGACATAGGGGTCCTTGTGAGAGAGGAGACCCTGGAGACTGGAACAGGGGTCCCTGTGAGAGAGGAGACCCTGGAGACTGGAACAGGGGTCCCTGTGAGAGAGGAGATCCCGGAGATTGGAACAAACGTGGAACAGGAACAAGATTTGGAGTCTATGGACTTTAGAAATAAAATCTATTGTTTGGAACTCAATGTTATCTCTGAAGAAATTAATGAAGATTCTAGAGATAAAGTTATCAATGGCATGGATAATCTTCTGGACTGGAATGATGTGATGGAGCCCAATATAGAGAAAATCTATGGAATTAACTGCAGCCATGTGACAATGGAAAAACTTTCAAGAGATGACCCAGTGTATTTTGAAAAAAAGAACAGAGATATGATTTTACAGCAGTATTTCAGCAACCTATTCAGAATGGATGGCAAGAAAATATTTGGGATAGAGGTAATTCCCATCAGACTCTTACTATATGACTATGGCTTTGACAGCAAGATTATTATGGAATACTGATAATGGAAGATTGGATACTGAAATTACTGGACTTAACAAGACTACTGAAGATGGAAGATGGAAAATGGAACTAATAGGGATAATAGAACAATGGCTACTGAAATTACTGAACCTAACAGATTCTGATGTGATGGATTAATTGAAATGTTTATTTTGACTATGGTTATGACAATAAGATTATCATAATTAGTAATGAGATGGATTAATCGATATGCTTATCTGGAAAAAAAAATTGATAGATATATTTCTTAAAGAATTGAAACCTCTCTTTGACTTTTTGTGGAAAGAATAAAGTAATGTTTATGAGATTTGATGATTAAGTAAGATAACTACTGGAGGAAAGTGATTTTATAATATGACTTAAGAGACAGGATTGTTATATATTATAGACTTATAACTGATTTGATCTTTGACAAATGGGAAGTCAATATTTTACTCTTTATTTTTTATTTTTGTTTTTTTTTTCTTTTTTTCTTTTTGTTTAACTATTTTTGATTTTGTTTTTTGTCTTTGAATGTTTTATGATTTCGTCTTGTATGTTTTATGAAAATCTGAATAAAAATTATTGAAAAAAAAAAACAAGATCTGAACAGGGTGGCTTATAACAGATGCTACTGGAGGTCGCTGATTTATAGGGTCACCATAAGTGGAAATCAACTTGAAGGCACATAACAACAAATCCCTTTAATGTAAGGGATTTGATTCCATTCAGCCATAACTGCTCAGGGGGAGGGCAAGCGCTTGAGCAATATTCAAGCAAACAGCAGATACTTCTGAAGGGATTACTCTCGCTATATACATGGATGCATCTTCCCCTGCCTGCCTTTCCCCTCTCTCCTTTCAAAAATGGAAAACGGGCTGCCTTCAAGTCGATTCCGACTCATGGCGACCCTATGAACAGGGTTTTCATGGTAAGCGGTATTCAGAGGTGGTTTACCATTGCCTTCCTCTGAGGCTGAGAGGCAGTGACTGGCCCAAGGTCACCCAGTGAGCTTCATGTCTGTGTGGGGATTCAAACCCTGGTCTCCCAGATCATAGTCCAACACTCTAACCACTACGCCACACTGGCTCTCAAAGCAGAGTGCAGTGCACTTATGAGAAAGTTGCTGACAGTCTCCTCTTTCCTGTTTTCCAGAGAGAAAAATAGATGTTTCTCTGATAGAGAAACTCCGGGAAAGGGTGGAGTGCACACACTTTGTCTTTATGAGAAAACATTAAAGAGTCTGTTGCCTGAACCATCTTTGCTTTTTATTATCGTTAATGATAACAATTTATAAAATGTCTAAAATGTATTAGTACTGTACAGATTAAAAACAAAACAGTTCCTGCCTGCATGGTTTTGTTGGGATAAAAAAATTAAATTGATCATGATATAAAATAATGTCGGTTTATTTCCTGATGACCTGACCCTTTTGCATTCCAGTGGCTCAGTGAATAAAGGCCGGTTTAAGCTGGAAACCTCCCCTCCCCTCACATCCTTGACACTTGTATCCCATTGAAACTTATTACCTCGCTTATAGTTGCACAGCATAACGTATAGAAATGTTAAAGTTTCCCATTGCCCTAAAAACCTTGATTTGTAAGCCTTTGATATGCAAGCCTAGAAATATGAAGTCTGTCGCCACTCAAGGGGCGCCCGGTTGCAACTGGGGCCCCCTCCTATGTGTATCTCTTTGTTCCTAGTTGCAGAGTGCTTATCTCAAGGACATGTGAAATATGCAGACCCAGAGTCTGTATGATATTCTGATGTTTCTACTTATGTTCTCCCTCTATACCCCTTTGCCTCCTTTTACATATCTTTAGGTTATAGTGGCAATTAAGTGTTTCTTTACAATTTATGATGCTGCTCCCCAATATTGTAACCTCGGGGAAAGGCTATATATTCTCTGACCTATCAATAAACAGGGTTCCCATTCTGACCTGCCTTTGGCTCGTAAGTATCGGGTTCCCCTTTGCAAAGGAATTGTGTTGTGCTTACTTGATCTCTGATAGTGGGTTATTATTTGCACTCAACTCCGCACACACACACACACCCCCGGGTGAATGCGAGCTGGGGTAGACAGAGACGACTCGCATGTTGGGTTTGGACCTAACAGTTTCAATCTAGAAGACATCACACAAGAGGAAAAAGGGATAGGGAAGGAAGAGGAAACAAGCAAACTCAAACACCAGTTCTTAAAGTTCTAAAGTTTTTGTAATTTCTAGAGGAGCAGCTGTGTTACCTGTTTTTTACAGTAAAACAAACAGTGGGCCTTACGATACCATAAAGGCTAGCAAACTTATGGCAGAAGTTTTTGTGGACTACAGTCTACTTCATTAGGTGTATGAAGTATTATCCTGAGTCACAGGTATATATCCACATGGGTTTTTTTTGAGGGGGAGGAAATTGTAAAAAGTGAGGTCAGAAGAAAAACAAATGCAGAAAAGCACAGACAGTGATAATTGCGTACTTAACAATGGCAGTTCACAAAACAGTTCTTGATCCTGCCATTGGTAAGCCAATTATCACATATAATGTGCCAAAAATCCTTTGTCTCAAGTTCAATCCACAAGTGACAGCACTGAAATATTTGATGTCTTGAGATTCAGCAGTTTCACGATGCAATCTCTCTCCCTTTGAAGTCCCTTTGCTCCAGGATGGCTCTTTTAAGGTCATTTATAGAGTGTCCTGGAAGGTTTGTTTGTTTGTTTTATTGATTACATTTATATCCTGCCATTTTTGGATATTGCCATTTCAGATGTCAGATTTATTTATTTATTGCATTTGTATACCGCCCCATAGCCAAAGCGTTGTGCCTATTTATTCTTTTGTGAAGAGACTGGCCTGTTTATCCTACATAGAAAGCAGAAGAGCATCACTGACAGATGATGGCATAAATCACTTTGGAGGATGAGCAGGTGAATGAGCTCCTCTTATTGTGGATGACGTTATTAGGTCTCTAACAGTGTTGCCAGGGAAGATGGGGGATCTGGATTGGTCCCTGTGTCTGTATTTCTGTTAGGGATGAAAAGATCTGTCAATTTCAGTTCTTTCATTTTCTCATTTTTCCAAGCCTAAATTCAGTTCTCCATATATTCATTTTTATGCACGCTTTCCCCTAACGTGCATTTTTGTAAACATTATTTGGTTGTTGAACTGCATTGCAAAATTGGAAAATGCAAATTTTGAAAGATGGCTGTGTTTCAGTTCTCATATTGTTTCAGAAAGTGAGAATTTGAGAGATTTAACTTGAAATGCATACTGAATCAAATTTATCACCCATGCTCATCTCTGTTAACATGGCCTGTTGCTGCTGGTACCATGTCTTTTAGGTTGAGGAAGGTGCATTCTGTAAGCAAGTACAGGCCTCCCACCCAAGGGCCTGTTGAATGGAAACAGTTCAGGGAGAAGAGGAGCCAATAAATCTGGTGTCTCAGCCCAGCTCTGAAAAGGAAGGGCTGAAGCTCAGTAGCAGAGCATGTTGAAACGGTTTGTTGTCTCTTTAAGGGGAATGGTTTGTGTGTAACACATAGAGAGGCCTAAAGGGGGTATCTTTTGTGTAACCCTTATTGAATATTATGAGAAGTGAAAGCAACTAGTTTTCCCACTTTTTTCTCTACTACTTTCTTCCTTTTCCTCATAGTTTGTAGAAGCAGAGTTTAGTGTTGTTGCAAGCCAAGTGTGTAAATTAATAAATATAATCTGAGTTAAAGAAGTCAAGCTTCCAAGAACCATTTTTCCTGTTAAGAAGATCTTAGCTGTTGCAACAGAACATCAACTTTGCATGCAGACGTTCCCAGGTTCAGTCCTGGATGGAATTTCTAGGTAAGGCTGGGGTGGACTCCCTGCCTGAAACCCTGGAGAACCACTGCCAGTCAGTGTAGACCATACTGAGCTAGATGGACTGGTAGGCTGACTGAGGGTACACACTGGCTGTTCTGCCTGTTCCAGTGTGCCTCCACCTCTCTTTTCTGAAAACGGCATATGACGCTAGTCAAACCCCACCCCTTTTTACTGTAAAACCAAGTGGAATCAGCTTGAATGTCTTTTTTTTAAATTTGCTTCAAAAAGATTTCACAACTGATTGGAAGATCAGCCTGTTCCCACTCTAGGTGTGGCCAATGGAAACACTTAGCTGTAGACAGCTAGAGTCCTCACAGCCTAACTATAAGGCAGCTTCCTCTGCTCCTATGCCCATGTCTCCCATTTGCTCCCAGCAGATGGCTCTTTACTCTGACCTTTGATAGTTAAGATATTTTGTTTCGTGGGTCCTACCCCTTTTTCTGAATTTATATTGTTCTGTTCCATTTGCAGTGGTTTTATTTGTTTTATAATTGTAATAATTTAATCTGTTGGTATAACTGTACACTAACTGGTTGTAACCCGCCCTGCAACCTTATGGTGAAGGGGAGGTAAGAAAGTATAAATAAATAATGAACAAATGCCTCGCCCTATGCAGCAGGAGTTAAGCATGCTCAAGGTTTGTTACACGGAAGAACGACACCCTTCCTGGTTGAGCAGCTCTTAGGTCTGGGCTATGAAGTTTGATTTTATTACTTCAAAAATAGCGTAATAATGTAAAGCCAGTCTTGTGAATTTAGGAAACTATGTATGGAATGGGTTATATTTCAGATTTTTGAACAGTTAGCAGCCCTCTGTGTGTGTGTGTGTGTGTGTGTGTGAGAGAGAGAGAGAGAGAGAGAGAGAGAGAGAGAGTTTGGAATTGACTCTTTGTTTGTTTCTGACTTCATTAAAAATACAGCCTGTTGGCAAGAACCAGGCTGTTTGCAGTGTTTTCATAACCAAAAGGAGGTAGGGGTCCACGATGGAACTGTTTAGTGCATTTCACAAGTTAGCTGTTAATAAATCCTTCAGCCCCTAAACCTCCTGGGGAATTCACAGCAGTGGCACGGAGGAAAGGAGGGGTCCTGCCACTCTGTCTGCCTCTTCAGAACCCGACACCACCACCCTGGCACACGCTGATCATGTGCTTCCCCAGACCTGTTTTCTGCAGGGTTTTGTTTGCTTTTCAGTCCAGGCCTCAGGAAGCTTTCCTTAACTTCTCTTGTCCAGCTTGTTTCTGTGAAGAATTCAGCTTCTTTTCTGTGGAAAAGATTCCATATATTTTAATGTAGTCAGAAACCCCAACCATCTTGGGTGGCACAACAAGTAAGCGGAGACATGATAGAGGTGTACAGGATTTGCTACCGGGCCAAGTTCAAGGTTCTAGTCTTGGTGTACAAAGCCCTATACAGCTCGGTACCAGGATACCTGAAAGACCGTCTTACCCCTTATGTACCCAGTCAATCACTGTGCTCTGCAGGTGAGGGCCTCCTGCAGATACCATCTTATCAGGAGGTTCGTTCTGTAAAATATAGGGAACGGACCTTTAGTGTGGCAGTACCTACCCTGTGGAATTCCCTCCCTTTGAATATTAGGCAGGTGCCATCTCTGCTATCTTTTCTGCGCCTTTTGAAGACTTTCCTCTTTCAACAAGCCTTTTAGGTTGAGACCTTTCCCAGTCTGTGTCTGTGTTAGAATTGCTTAATATGTTTTTTAATAATGTTTTTAACTCTTTTTTAAAGTTTTTTTTAATGTTTTTTATTATTTATTCAAAGCCCTATGAGGAGAGACTGAAAGAACTGGGCATGTTTAGCCTGGAGAAGAGTAGACTGAGGGGAGATATGACAGCACTCTTCAAGTACATGAAAGGTTGTCACACAGAGGAGGGCCCGGATCTCTTCTCGATCGTCCCAAAGTGCAGGACACGGAATAATGGGCTCAAGGTGCAGGAAGCCAGATTTCGACTGGACATCAGGAAAAGCTTGCTAAGAGCAGTACGACAATGGAACCAATGACTTGGGGAGGTGGTGGGCTCTCCGACACTGGAGGCCTTCAAGAGGCAGCTGGACAGGCACCTGTTGGGTATGTTTTAAGTTGGATTCCTACATCAGGTAAGGGGTTGGACTCAGTGGCCTTATAGGCCCCTTCCAACTCTATTTTTCCATTATTCTAAGCAATGTTTGCATTCCCATATAATACACAACAGTTTATAAAACTGACTCCATACAAACTATATTTCAGTAAAGTCTGGTTCCTTCACAGGCACCAACTTGGACGGCTTTAAAAGAGGATATGGCAAATTAATGGAGAATAAGGCTGTCAGTTGCTAGTAGTCATGATAGCTGTGCATTACCTCCATTGTCAGAGGCAGCATGTCTTTTACGACAGTTGTTGGGAATCACAAGTGGGGAGAGTACTGTTGCATGCACATTCTGTTTGTGGCATTTGGTTGACCACTGTGAGAAAAGGATTCTGAACTAGGTAGGCTCCCTTTGGCCTGATCCAGCTGTAGGGCTCTCTCTATGTGCTGGCTTCCTTGGCCTGTTGCTTTTTCCTCTGTCCTATAGAGATCTTGAGCCTTCTAGGGCCAGACTGGGAATGTAGCTCTACATATTCTATACTGCACGTAGCCACGCTGTAGCCAACTAGCCAGTTTGTCTTAGTAATTTGTATCTCAGCCCCTACAGTACACTAATGAAGCAGATCCTGAGCCATAGCAAAGGCCATCTTCTCAGTTTTCCTAAAGAGAATTTGACTTCAACAATGCCACACTATAAAACCTCTTTATCTGCTGTAGCCGCCATGCCCCCGCAAGTCGTAGAACTCTCCCCAGGGAGGCTCACTTGGCAAATGTTGTCACATCTTTTTGGTGCTGGGTGAAGACATTTTAATTCTCTCAGGCGTTTGGGCACTGATATGGTCCCTGTTTTGCTGGCCTTTCTTGCCAGCAGTTTGTATCATCTGTTTTTGTGTGTGAAGTTTTAATTTTAAAATTGATTTTTTTTGGTCTATTATCTATTTTACTAATGTTGTTTGTTAAAGTAACTCTTCTGGGGGGAGCAAAACACAATACAGTTAATCACTCCTGGATGCAGAAGTCATGTCTGGAAAGAAGGAGGACAAACTTGAGTTTACAGATGGTAGTGAGGTGGGGGTGAGGAAGAAACTGTTGCCCTAAAAGACAATAACTGAGCCAATTATTTTATTTATTACTGCATTTATATCCCACCTTTCCTCTGAGGATCTCAAGGTGGCATACATGGTTCTCCCCATCTCCATTTTATCATCACAGTAATCCTGTGAGGTAAATTAGGCTGAGAGACAGTGCCTGGCCTAACGTCGCCTAGTGAGCTTCAGAGCAGAGTGGGGATTTGAACCCTGGTCCTGTTGTTACAACCTCCCCATCTTCTTAGCAGCCAGACATTCTATGAGCAGCACCAAGGAAATCAGGTGTTTTTTTTAAATTGGCCTGACTGGAGACATTTATGGCATGTCTTTGTTATATTTGCTTCCTTTACAAATATACAAGCAGATTCCTAAAAATAGCAACTGATTTCTAGAGGGAAGCTTGTGTAGCCAACCAGCCACAGACCCATAGGTGGAGGGGGGGCTAGGAGCAGCCCACCCTCTAAAGATTTTCTTTCCCACTAAAGGGTTTTTTTTTACAAAAAAAAATTAGATGAACCTTGCTTTGGTGTGGTAGGGATGGGTGGGGAGAGACAACATTTCAAGCTCAGGAAATGAAGTGCCTTATGCCAGCCCTGTCAGTCCCTCCTTATTCTTTTTCACTGCTGATTTACTGAAGGTTGGCAGGATTTTAAAAATATGCCAGGCATAAACAATAAAAAAGAAATCCCTGTGTGTTTTGTGAAGGCTAAACTGTTCCTGACATATTAATGCAGCACGTGGCTTGATTGTGCACACACATGTTCCTTCTGCAGCTGAGGGAGGGCAGTGCCTCTGTGTAGCTGCTGTGGGGTGAGACTGGGGGAAGCAGCATGTGCGGATGTGACCCAGAAATTTCATTGATGCAAGGAGGGGGATGTGCCAGCATCAAGAGCTCCCATTGAGTGGAATCTCCCACTCACATTTCTCACTGCCTTCTCTGCCCTGCCTTTTGATATTTGTGAAGGAAGGAGTAATGCCATCTTCAGCACCATACAATGTAAATGTGAATGCAAGCAGTAAATTGTTCTGTACGTGCCCCATGTGAGAAAACTCTCTTGGCAGGGGCCAACCATCTTGGGCTGATGTAGTCTTGAGCTCCACACTTAACCTTGAAGTATTTTTTTTAACTTTCTTTTTAACCTTGAAGTATTGATCAATGGGAAGTCATTCTCAGACCAAGATATTTGGGAGGGGGTATGAAGTTCCAGAAGGTTCCTCCTTTTTGAAGATAGGGACAACATTAGCCCTCCTTCAGTCATCTGGCACTTCACCTTTCTTCCATAACAATAATAGACAGTGGTTCCAAGAGTTCTTGAGCCAATTCCTTCAATACTCTAGGATGCAGTTCATCAGGCCCTGGAGATTTGAACTCTTTCAGAGTAATTAGATATTCCTTGACTGTTTGTCTATCAATCTCAAACTGCAGTCCTGCCTCTTCAACTTGTACTTCATGTTTGCCAGGAGGGGCATAAATCCTGTATTGGGAGAAGACTGAGCCCAAGCAGGAATTGAGCACTTCTGCCTTTTCATCTATTATCATTTTGCCATCGTCATTGAGTAGCTGTATCACCATTTATTTTGTCTATCTTTTCCTGTGGATGTGCAGTGCCATGAAAAAGTATTTGTCCCATATCTGATTTTCTGCGTGGTTGCATATTTTTGGCACTGTCTGTTATCAGATCTTGAACCAAAGCTAATATTAGGGAAAAGGGAACCTGAGTGAACAAATAACACAAAATTTTGATACTTATTTCATTTATTTATTAAAGAAGGGTAAGCAACACCCAATGCCTCCGTGTGAAAAAGTACTTGCCCCCTTAGACTCAAAACCTGGTTACATCACCTTTAGCAGCGATGACTGCAACCAAACGCTTCCTGTTGTTCTTGATCAGTCTCTCACAGTGTTGTGGTGGAATTTCAGCTCACTCTTCCATGCAGAAGTGCTTTAACTCAATAACATTTGTGGATTTTCAAGCATGAACTGTGCTTTTCAAGTCTTGCTACATCTCAATGGGGTTTAGGTCTGGACTTTGACTAGGCCATTCCAAAACTTTAAATTTCTTGTTCTTCAACCATTTTGATGTAGACTTGCTTGTGTGTTTCGGATCATTGTCTTGCTGCATGACCCAGCTACGCTTCATCTTCAGTTGACAGATGGGTGGCCTGAAATTCTCCTGTAGAATTCTCTGATACAAAGCAGAATTCATGGTTCCTTCATTGATGGCAAGTTGTCCAGGTCTTGATGCAGCAAAGCATCCCCAAACCATAACACACCCCCATGCTTGACCATTGGTATGAGGTTCTTCACGTGGAAGGCAGTGCTGGGTTTTTGCCAGACATAGCGGGGCCCATGTTGTCCAAAACGTTCCATCTTTGACACATCTGTCCATAGAACATTGTTTGCCAAAAAGCACCTGGATGATCCTCAAGAGTTCCGGAACAATGTTTTTATGGACAGATGTATCCATTTTAGTATGTGTTGAAAAATGGTCTTGATTCTTCTGGATATTTTATAATTTTAAAGTTTTTAAAAAGTTTTAAATTTGTTTATATGTGACCTATTGTATTTTTATGTTTAAATGTTGTGCACCGCCCAGAGAGCTTCGGCTGTGGGGCGGTATAGAAATCTAATAAATAATAATAATAATAATAATAATGTATCAAAGGTGGAACTTCTTGGGCAACATGGGCCCTTTTATATCCGTTTGTTCTCTGTCTTGCTTGTACCTGTCCAAACAGGAGTTCAGTATGTGAATTTCCTCACTCGTAATAGTTTAAAAACATATTCAAAGAACCCCAACATTTGGGGAATGTATGTGCAAGATTGCCACACCAAATTCCCCTCACATTTTAGGTGGAGATTTGAGAGAGAGGGAGAAAACCACAGCATTTATCAAAGAAACTTTCCCTTCCTTCATCCTTCCAAAACCCCAGTCTGGTTTCTTGTGAGATCTTCACACAAGAAACATTTCCTCCAGGGCTTTTTTCCCCTTCCCCTCCTCTTCCCTTCTCTTCCCCAGCAGAGCTTTGCTTGTTCCCTTCTGAGCAGGCAAATACGAAAATGAGCAGCCAGTTATTAACATTGTCAAGGGATGCTGAGGGATCAGCATCTCACTCAGCTTGGCTGTGATTCTGGGCAGAAGCTCAGAAGCGTTTTCCAGTGCCTGGTCTCAGTTTTGGAGCATGCAAAATAAGAACAAGGGTGTCTCTGAGCATGTTCTTAGCATGCTCCCCTCACCACTGAGCAACCACAGCCTGTCTCATTGCATCTCAGATTTATGGAGCAGGGTTTCCGTGGTCAGACAGGGCAGCTTCCAGGATAGCTCAAGGGTCCCAGCACCCCCTCCCTTTTAGAAATTAAACTCATCAAGCACCTTGTGCTACATGGAGAAGAAAGGGTGGTCTCGTGATAACCAGTGATGAAGTGAGCAATGTGACTAAGATAAAAGGGCTGTGGATTCTTATGCTGACTTTCACAACAGGAACATTGACTAATGGCCACCAACTTGGATAACTTTAAAAGAGGATTAGACAAATTCATGAAGGATAAGGCTAAGTGGTTACAAACCCTGATGGCTGTCTTCTGCCTTCTCTGTTAGAGGCAGAATGCTTCTGAATATCACTTGCTGAGAATCGCAGGTGGGGAGAGCACTGCTGATGCACTGAGGACTAAGAGATGTGAAGGCCCAGCGGGGAAGGAAAAATTTCTGAAATTTTCCCTTTTTTTCCTGGGCATTCACATCTCTAGTGCTGATTACAGGCTTTCCCATTGTGGTAACTGGTTGGCCACTGTGAGAACAGGATGCTGGACTAGATGGACTTTTGGCCTGATCTAGCAGGACTCTTAAGTTTGTATGAAAGCTGAGCTACATCTCAGTTCTAAACCATGACAGTTAAACAGGTATAATTTCATAGCGCAGTTATGTCCAGTTAGTGCTGATACAACCAATATAAAATTCCAATGTGAACTAGCATTCAGATATACATATTTATCACATAGCTTCACTACCTGTGGTGATTGAGCAATACTAACACAGATCAGGTTTGGGACTGTCACAGAGAGTTGCAAAGTTTAGGGTTACATTATAGAAAATGCCTAAAATGTTTAAATTTGACCCTCTGCGGCACCCTAGTGCCTCAGTGTCCCTGCCTGCCTGCTTAAATGGGCAAAGATGACCTTTGTTTCACCCTTGCCAACATCCTGATGCAGTTCAGGCCACCGTGTCAATTTTACAGGCAAAGATCTCAGCCAAGCCCTATGCTAGGCGTCTTCCGTTGGAGTTAGAAGAAGTTCCATGCAGTCCATGCTGTTTATCTTCTAGGAGGATAGAAAGGGAGTTTGCTGATTCCAGGCTCAACTAGCCCTGCAACATGTAGGAGAAGCTACTTGCCTATATTAGTAGTTAGGGCAAGTTCAAAAATTAAAGCAACCTTTTATTGTTCATTGACATTGACTGCAATATACATGTTCTATATACTCTGTTAATGAATCAAACTGTTTTAAGGTACAACTGGTGTGGTTTGATCCAAGGGGAGACTGAGCAGCTTACAGTATGTCACCCCACTTCCACTAGGACCATAAGAAGAGTCTGCTGGGTCAGGCCTGTGGACCTTCTAGTCGAGCATCTTACTCTCGTAGTGGTCAACCAGATGCGCGTGGGAAGTATGCAAACAATACTTGAGAGCAATAGTATTCTCTCCTCTTGTAGTTTCCAGCAACTGGTATTCAGAAGCATTCTGCTATTCTGATGATTTCTTACCTGGTAATTTGCACATTATATTTGATCTTCACACGACGCACAAGCTAGCTCCAGAATTCTAGTGGAACGTAGTGGAAGTTTAGCGCTAATTTCCATGATAAATGATACCAGAAATAATCCGTTAGCAAGGCTGGGAACCTGAAAGATGGCTGGAGTTTATTGCTAGCTGTAGCCGCTCATGTGACAGGCATCCCAGCATGCAGTGCGTTCCCACCCTTTAGTCATGCGGGCGGGGGTTGCCTGATGAATGTTGTACCGGTATTCCAGCATCAGTGGAGATAGCAGCAGCATTTCCCACACATACCCCTGTCTTGATACAACTAAAACAATTTAAAAAGTCAGATCCTAAAGGGAGAGGGCTTTCATGGCGACGGGACGAGATCTTAGAGGAACCGTGTGCATGGGTGAGGGATGAAAACAAGCCGTGTGAAAGACAGTTGCGCAAAATGCCGGTATATCGGATGAAAAAGCTGCTGTTCCTTAATGCAACAGCTACTGCACTGTGGAAGGGATTTTAGAAATCGGGACAGAAGCGCTACCTTTTTAATCCATTAAACTAACGCAGTCAGCCCCATGTGTGAAAGCAGCCAGGATATGATAGCCATATCCTCCATGAATTTGTCTAATCCTCTTGGAAAGCCTTGGGCCTTTTAGCCAAGCTATGGTGAGAAACCTAGCATTATATATTTAGTAAGTGATGGCAACTAACAGTCCATTGGGCCATTCTGTTCTGGGTTTAATCCCCTAGTTGTAAAGCTGGGACACTTAGATGTTCAAATAAATTGGTCTTCTTAGTGACCCCCAGGGTGTGCCAGGGTACAGAGTGGTATGAAGAATACCTGGGTACGTCCCAGAGGCTTTGAACCCTTTTGAAGACATTGGGTGGGGGGGAAAACCCTCCTTGGACTTTGTAAAGCACCCACATTGGCCAATGAAATCCACTGGAAGGCAGGATCCACCAGGTGTCATCATGTGCAGCATGAACAGTTTTGGCAGGCAGCCCTTCACCAGCCTGGAGGAGCTGGCTCTGCAAGGCAGACAGCTTTTGTTTGTGGTGTTTTGGTCTCATCTCAGCACTACTGAAACTTTTGTTGCTCTGTGTGGAATCTAGGAAGGAGAAGGCCTGCTTGGCTAGCTGTTGGGATACAGGAAGGAGGCTGTATTGCAAAGCTTCTCTGTAGCCTTTATTATCTATTCAGTTGTACTTGAGCCTTCCCCAAACTGCACAGAAAGGCTGCAGTTATCATGGCATTAAGCAGACTCCTGAGTCAACACGCTATTTGGAAAGGTAGGAGAGGGGGATACCTTCTACTCAAGAATTTGAACAGGCTGCACTATATCTTAATAAAACCCTCCTCACCTTCCTCCCCAAACCTCAGGAGCTTGGCTTATAATTCCTACCCTGTAGACACACCCAAGTACCCAGGCGCCTTTACTTGGTTTCCCCTGCAATTGCCTTGATGTCCAACTACCAAGCCTGCTGTGAAGAAAATACAGCCTGCATCTTGCCACTTCATAAACGTCCTTCACTAAACAGTGGCATTAGAGAAGACTGTATTTTAGAATTCTCTCTGGAGTTTAGATAATGGGAGAACCTCCAATTTGCTTGCACTCCTTTAAAGAGAGATTACAGTTTGTCTTTGGTGGGGCACTCTGAAGCTTAGAGGAAAAGATCAGGTAAAAACCTTTCAACAAACTTCTTAAAAATCACACAGCCTTAAATCACTTAAATCAGAAGATAAAATATGTTAATTAACTTGTAGTATTCTTTTCCACAAGATGCAATTATGGCCACTAACTTAGACGGCTCTAGAAAAGAATTTTATTTGTAGGGGAGGAGAGGTCTGTCCAGTAGCTGCTAACTGCCATTGGGTAGACCTCTAGAGCTAAATAGAGGCACAGGGACACTCCCTACCTTGGAATACCAGGTGCTTGGGATGATTAAGAGAAGTCTTTGTGCCTGTCTTGTGAGGCTGTGGAGGCAACTGCCAAGTGGTTGGTTACTGTTGAACACTAAGCTTGATGGAACTTAGTTTGATGCTGCATAGATAATTCTTACAAGATAAAGATTTGCAGGAGCTTCCTCTGAAATATCTGTTAATACTGGGTACCCAGAAATAGCCAAATAAGGCTATTTCTGTAGGCAGTTGGGCTTCAGCAGGACTGGATCCTCTGAGGTGGTTGAGAAGCTGAATCCATACAAACCATCAGGAAACTGGCACCAATCCCTATGCCACCTTTCCATGGAAGGCTGCTCTATGGAATCACTTCAAAGACAATACATCCCCAGTGGGTGGGAGGTTTGAACTGGCTTTGTTGGATCTTCTGTAGTCCTGTTTAGAGCAGAAGCACAAATCCATTCAAATCAATGGAATTTTGCAATGACATCTAGGCATTCCTGCATGTTGATAGAATCTTAGTCAGATACGGTAACAATAGCCATGAGTGACATAAAGACTGGGATATGAGTGCACAGATTAGCAAACTGTTTGCTACAAAACAGCGAATCAGTAACATATAATGTCCTATAAATATTTTTAAAAGCAAATCCCAGAACTGAGCTCAAGAAACTAGTCCACAGAAGAGCAACCCAGTGTGACAGTTTTATTTTCTTTCCATCATTGTTAATATATAAATACCCTCCCATGAATCCCCAGCATAAATATTTTTGCAAAGCAGTTTCATCATCTTGCTACGCTAGACAATCTTGTGAAATAATTAAATCGGGTTACATAAAACCCAGGACTCTCAACTGGGCTCCCCCTCCCCCCACGCGCCTTACGGTGGTTTTGTAACCCTAGTTGCTAGTTCATGCCAGCGCCTCAACCGGTCCAGCCGTGTCTTGTGGACGCTAACAGGAAATTGTGGCAAATGGATTCACACTTAGTTGGAAGTAGACATGAGAGAAAGGATGTGTTCGATGGTGCTGGGATGGACATGAACAAGTTTATTTATATATTAAATTTATATCCCGCCCTTCCTCCCAGAAGGAGCCAGGGCGGCAAGTAAGTTCTAAGACCCCCCCAACCATTTTAGGTTGGCTAAAGATGAGATTTTAAACACACTGATCAAAAATGCTTATGTAGATGGATGGGATTGTAATTTTGGGAATACCCATAGACTTCCCTGCTTGATGTTTGCCATAAAAACACTGACTGCAGAAACAGAAGCCATAACCTGGGGCAGGTTATGTTGAGGCCAGGCAACAGGAAGGATATGGAGGACATTTAGAGGATCAGGAGGAAAAGATGGTATCTGTGGAGAGGATGGGGCAGGTGGACAGGGAGTGGGGCAAGCGAGGCAACAGGAGGGGAATGTGGACTGCTAAAGGGATAAGTATGATGTTGCTTTGACAAATCCCACACTGATTTAGGATGCTTCCAGATGACCTGTTTATTCAGTGTTTATCCTGATTTGTTTGTGGGGAGATTAATTTACATGAACCATTTAATGAATATTCATCCTGATTTGTTTGTCAGGAGGTTAGATGGCATCGAATCAAAGCAAGTGTTATCTCACACACTTTCCGGTGCATTCTCCCTCGCTTTCCTTATCATAAAAAGTCCTACATTTTGAGGGGGAAGTGAGTGTGTTGTGCAAGAGCTCCCAGTCAGCTATAATTGTACAACTTGAATTTGCCTCTGTGTGGTTGGATGCCCCCTGGAAATAAGCAGGCAGTCTGGATGCGCCGTTAATGATCTACATCAGTGTGAGTTTCAAAGGGTTACTTAATGAATTGAAGTGGGGAGGCTGGTCAATGCTAGCTGGTCTTCTGGGGCTCCCCCACAGTTGACTCTGTTGACTAGCTCTGTGAAGGGGGAAATGGGCAATGTCTAAATATGTTTCTCCCTGCTCCCCTCCTCCCTCCCCAAGTATGCAGTGTTTAATGCATGTCACACTTAGCGTATTATGATGTCTGGCACTAGTTTACATCATGTTCTTTACCCTGTGTTTAACCTGCTATGAATAAAGCCCTCCGAGCTCTTGAGTCCTCCAGTGCCCAGAGAAGACCAGAATCTTTTGCCATGGCAAGGAGCTAATTTGAACTGAGAATGGAGACTTTTCACCTCTTATGCGCCCAGAGAGCATGAAATGCATCAAGGCAGTTCCCCCATCTCTGTTTTCTCAACCGCATACTTTGAATTGTGGCAGAGTAATAGTACAATCGTGTAAATCTGTGCCAGGTCCTAAGAATATGCCATTTCCAGTAAAATCTTCTACAGACTCTTACATTTTCCATTTTGCTTCTCTTGGCAGGAAAACTGAATTACCCTAAAGGAATTCTTTAAGCAGACTTTAAGTAAGTAGAATCAATGGGAGATGAAAGGCTGAGCAAGGTCCATTTTTGTGCCTTTAGTCTATAAAATCAGCCAAACCTGCTGGATCTCAAAAGTATCAGCTTTCAAACTAATAAAAATTAGCCAGAAATTGAGAAATTTGGGGCAGAAAGCAAGAAGAAAAAAAGGACATTAAATGATGCTAAATGAACATGTTTGCTACATGGGAAAACATTAGATTTGATTTTTCCTGGTTCTAAAGAAGTGCATTTTCCACCAAAATTCTTTCACCTTTTCTCAGATCTAATGGATTAGAAAACTATGTTTGTATAATTTCAGTGCTGGGCTGAAAGTGGCTTGTTTTTGCTTATTTATTTTGTAACCAAATGGGGCTCATATCTTTTTAGAGAGCTGAGAACTGACAGCAGGCAAGAAAGCCCACAGCTGTGTACAGAGACAAAAGTCAGCTCTATGGTTTAGGTTTGATATGAAAATTAAATTTCAACTTCCCTCTGCTGCAAAGAAATGTGTAAAACTACCAGATAAATATTATTGGCTCAGTCAGAGGTTATGCCAACCCAAGCATTGGGGTGGAACATGAAGACTTTGCTCCTGACTCACCATGGCAGCTTGCTTGTTTGCTTTCTCTGGGAACTAGATGGCCAAAAACTCAGCACCACAGGTTTGGGAACTCAGACTCTCCCACCCCCTCCTTCCTCCCAAACTGTTCAGGGAGCAGGAGAAATTTTAGGCACCTCAATCAGTCCCCCATGTGAAGTTGCAGTCCTCCCCCCCCCCCAAAGTGGCATTTTTAGAGATGGAAGGAAAAAAACCGTGTGAAGGATTGGAAGTGCCCCTGGCACTTTTAACCACATCATCTTTTGGCAAAGAAGGAGGCAGCTTTCTTTAGCTTGACACACGCAACTACAGCATGGCTACACCTGCCCCCCCCCTCCTAGAAAGGCGAGTGTTGGTGTCTTAGATGTCCGTCAGTTGGCATAGATGCAGCTGGCTCTGGGGTGTGTGGGAGCAGCTGTTCCAAACAGGCAATCTTGCTTGACTCTGATATGCAGCTGCCTCTGGAATGTGGCTGTGGCCACTTATGCAGGGGTTTCTCAGAGTGAGGCAGCACAAGCTGGTTCTCTGCCAGGGCGTGTGTGTCTTGCCTGGCATTTCCAGCATCCCTCTCTCTCTCTCTCTCTCTCTCATCCAGGGTATCATCATCACCCTCCGCCAAAAGTCACAGCTCAGCAAGGAGCACTCCGCCCAAGCAGTCCCTGGTTAGTCCCAGGCAGGCGGGCGAACAGGCAGGGCACCATGCTGCCAGCAGTCAGCCCCGCAACGACGGCGTGTTCAGCTGGGCCAGCACAAGGCACTGGTTCCTTGGGGCTCAGCCCCCACCTACTGTCATATGGCCGTGTCCCAGAGCACCGTCTGCTGGCGGCGGCAGGGCGGCGTCCCAGACTTGCGGTTCTCTGTGTTCCTCCGCCAGCTGGGCAGGATGGGCATGCTCTCCTGTTTGCACAGGCTTCGCTCAGGACGATGCCGTGCTTTGATCTCTTTACAGACGCACCGCTTGCGCTCAATGACCTCCAGCAGCTTCCCATCCCTCTCCCGGGTGCTCTGGGGGACCCCTGGTGCCGGCAGCTGTGCGTGCTGCAAGGCCTGCAGGGAAAAAGGGGCATCATTATTGGAGGGAGAACGGTGGAGGAGGAAAAAAGGTCCCCTAAACACTTGCCCCCTTCCCTCTTCACCAATCTGGTACCCACAGATGTTTTGGGGCCACAACTCCCATCAACTCCAGCCAGCTGCAGCCCCATCAGTGCTAGTGTTGTAACGTCTGGAGGGCACCAGCCTGGCAAAGGCCAAACTTTTCTTTGTCTCATAATGTTAGAATCCAGTGAGGCTGAATTTAGGAAGATTTGAGATGGACAGAAGGAAATACTACTTCACACAATGCGTAGTTAAGCATTGTGGAATTTGCGCCCACGAGATGTAGATGGCCACCAACTCGGATGCCTTTGAAAGAGGATTAGGCAACTTCATGGAGGGTAAGGCTATCAATGGGTACTAGCCCTGATGTCTATGTTTTATCCCCACTGCCTCCGAATACCAGTTGCTGGAAATCACAAGTGTGAAGAGCACCGCTGTTGTGCTCAGGTCCTGCTTTTTCAGGCTTTCCGTTAGGGCATCTGGCCGGTGGCTGTGAGAACGGCATTCTGAACTAGATGGGCCCCCTTTGGCCTGATCCACCTGCAGGACTCTTATGTTCTAATAGATGCTAGCCCAGTTAAAGCATCTCAGGTAGCAGAGCTGAGGGCCTGGAGAGCTGTTGCTTGTCAGGTTATAAAGCAGCTTCCGATGTTACTCTGAAATCTGTAGTAGCGGAGGACTGGGGCCGGGGGCTCACATAAATAGAGTAGAATGCTTTTTTCTCTGTTTCCATCCTGCTTCTTTTCTCAGCCTAAGAATGCCATAGCTGATCTGTTATTTGTTACTTCCATGCCCATCAGGACAGTGCAAGGAATTCTGCAGCTATTTGTCTCCCCCACCACCACCATTTTCATATCCCCCCCCCCGGAAAAAGGATATACATTTATAGAACTTTTTATTCTGACTACACCCCCCACCCGGCTCCCCAGGGGTAGGAATGTCACCCAGGATCTGAACTCCTGTTTCCATGTCCACAGTTTCACATTTCAGTTCTGTGCCGGAGAGCCTGGGCACCGTGTCTCCCGGTGTCCCATGGCTCTGATTCAACAGGCTTCCTCTCCATTTTCACAAAACAAAGGCACCCCACAAACCCAGAATCCCTTTGTCTAAGCCATTAGGCCCTACTCCCTTCCAGGCACCCCGCCTCCACTGCCCCACAGGCCTTCATTTCTAACATACCAGGCTGGCTGGGTCCTGGGAATGGCTACATGGCCTCTGCGTGTGAATCACGGCATGTCGGACGCCAGAGGTGGATGCTGAGCGGCCCAGAAGGTAACCACTAGTGAAATCTAGGGTGTGTGGGGAGAGCAAGAAACAGACACTTGAACAAGGCCCCCTACTGAGCACTCCCTCCCTCAGCCCCTCCCTCTCTATACTGGTCAGCCCTGGGGGTTACTTGTCTGTAAGAGGCATGCAGGTAGTGGGACAGGAATGTGGCCTGGAGAAACAGACCTCACATGCTGAACGAAGCAAAACTGCAAAATCTCCAGCAATGATAAGGCAGGATTTCAGGGGAGACGAGGGACCCCTTGGAATGCCCCATCCCCAGCAAAAATAATCTCGCCTAATGACCAAGTGAGCAAACACCTGTGTGTGTATGTTTTCTCTCCTCCTCTCCCTGCATCCCTCTTGCTGCAATTTGTCCTCATTTGAAGGTCACTTGCTTCTTTGCAGCTGCATCATGTACAAGTTCTGCAGCCAAAAGCAGCCCGAGAGAGAACAAACAGCAATCCCTCACCCCCTCCCTTCCAAGCAAGGCCTCCCGCAGGCAGAGAAGGGTGTGCCTACAAGTCCTGGTGGCCTGCGCCTTGCACAGCAGCCTCACCTCCATTACGGTGACAGGCAGGAAAGGTCTGGCAGGGAATGGGTAAGTTTGTCCTCCCCGTGGGCATCTTGGCAGCAAGACCGTCTAGCCCTGGGGTGCGGATTGGGATGTTTGACTGCAACAGGGCAGGCTGGGCCTTCTCTTCCTTTTCCGTGTTGGGCTGTGCACCGTTGCCACCATCCCATCCTTGTGGGCAATCTGTGGCTTCTGCAAGGGCATAAAAAGAGCTGGAGGGAGGGGCCACAAATAGATGGGAAAGCCCACCCCCACTGGGCCAGGCTGAGCCCATCCCAAAGGGAAAGGAGGACCTGGATTTCAACATTCCCAGGGACCAGTTTGAAAGAAGGTCCGCCAGGCCTCAGACCTAGGAAACTTGAGGAAGAAAAAGGCATGCCTCCCAACACAGGTCGTGGCTACTGCAAAGCCAACACCACTGGGACTGGCATAAAGGAAGAGCTTCTGTTAGCAGCGGAGCCTCATTGATTGGGAAAGACATCCCCTAGAGAGGAAATCCCCTCTCCCAGTGCTGGTATCTGGGCTCAAGAGGGAAGAACAAATTCCCTACCCCCATAGAAGGCCAGCCCCTCTTAGCCCTCGAGACACTTTGGTTGCTCATCTTCACCACTCCTTGCTGGCTTAGTACCAGCCAGTGGATGTCCCTAAGTTGGAGACAGCACCTCCCCAATGAGAGAAGCTTAATCCACCCTCAGGGAGGCCCGTAAGCCCTGGAGGGCAACACCTTGAGCCTTCATCTTCCCACAGTCCAAGCCAGAGTTATGTCTGCCCCAAGAACTACCACCTTGACCACACTCACTGTCTGGTTCTTTGCCTTTCTGGCTAGCATAGCCCGTCCTTCTGTGCTGCAGGACCCATCCAAAGGACTCCTCTTCTCCTGACGGGGGCCGGACACATCCCTCACTGGACAAAACATGGGAGCAGGCGATGCTGGTGAATGCCTGCTCCTGGAGCTGGATCTTAACTGCGGATGAAGCTTTGGTGCCCACATTCTTGATGCTCTCATATGCTGGCGGGCGCTTCATGCCTGCACATGGTGCAGGGTACGTCCAGACCATGCCCAGAGGTGGGCGGTCAGGCAGCGTGCATGCCCGCTGCACCTGTTTACAAGAGGGCACAGTGGACGGGCGGGCACACAGCAGGCCATGCAGCACTGAAATCTCTTTCTCAGTCTTCTGTTCAGCTGGGGCGGTGTGTGTGGTGACCTTGACTGCTGAGTAAACCATGGTGTAGGAAACGGCCGGCTTCTCTTTCACCGGCAGCATGGAAGGGATGGAGGCCGCAGGTGGTGCCGGCATGGGGGACTGCTTGGCTGGTGGACAGATCATGCTGTGGGAATTGGGGAGTTCCTTTTCTGCTTTGCTCTGTCCAGTGGGCTGTGGAGGGAGTGGTGTGGAGTGGCTGCGGGCACGGCCAGAGGGCCCCAAGGCGGTTGTCTCACCACTCCGTGGATGATGGTGGTGGTGACTGGGGACCTGTGGCGTCATGGGGGCAGATGGTGCGTCCTTGGTGTGGCACAGAACAGGCAGCTTGGAGCCATCTTGTCCAGTGGATTTGTATCCTTTCTTTCCCTGGGGGAAGGCCAGGAGGGGAGGGCGGTGCTGCAAGAGATTGGGGAAAGGTGGTGGGATCTCGCACGGGGATGTCTTGGTAGTTGGCACCGCTCCCTTGGCAGCCTCCCGCTTGGCAAGGCGGTGACGGGGGGATACTGGGGCCCCATTGGGGCGGGACTCCCCACTTTCTTCGGGGAGTGGGTATTTCATCTCCTCGTAAATGGCTTCACTCTCGTCAGAGTCTTCATCTGCTGTGGGGGGCACTTGAGAGGGGAGGGCAGGTCCCCGGAAAATGTCCCCAACCATCTCGATGTAGACAGGCTCATCCTCCTCGGCATCAGAGCCCTTTGCTTGGCTGTGGGAGAAGGCGCGGCCATAGCGCTGCATTGGCCCAGCTGGAGCAGGGCCTGGGAGTCGGCCCGAATAAGTCTCATCAAATGAGACAGATAAGTGGGTGTTAGGGCTGCGTTTTGGCTTCTGTGGGGGTACCTTGCGCCCAGATTCTCGGCTCTCTGCACTTGACTTTTGGGAACCTAGTGGAGAAAAGAACACCAAAGAAGAAAAAGTGTGAAGAGCAAGATGTGGTGGCCAAACAAGATGATGTAGGGCTCAGCTCCAGGAGCAGTTAGCAGTACAAGGACTTGGCCCCAGAACATGCAAAGGAACAAGTAAGACAGACGGCCTCTGGGCACAAACTGAGCTGTTAAAGCCAGCTACTGCCTTTCTGAAAACCTGTTTTCCTCTAGGACTGGCAGGCAGCTTTCCAGCCAGCCTTGCACCCTAACATGCCACCTCTTGGAAATGCTGCTCTGGGCTCCTTCAGGGAGGAAGGGCAGGATATACATGTAATAAACAAGCAAAATAAGCTCCCCAGCCTTCATCAAGTCCTCCTGATGCTGCTTCCAGAGCATCCCACTCTGCTCTGTTCTCTCACAGGGAGGCCATGACTTGTTCAGGCTGCCTCTTGCCCTCCCACTGCCTTTGCCACCTGAACAATGTAAGAAGAGCCTTTCAGCTGGATCAGGCCAAAGGGGGGTCATTTTAGTCCAGCATCCTATTCAGATGCCCCAATGGGAGGCCCACAAGCTGGACATAAGTGCAACAGACACTCCTGGCCTGCGATTCCCAGCAACTGGTCTTCAGAGGCATATTGCCTTCAGCAGTGGAGATTGGACATAGCCATCATGGGCCCTCGCTCTCTCCTTCCTGCTTGGGCAAGTTGGTGGGGCCTCAGCATTGCACCCCATGTTTTCCCTCCATGCTCTGCACATACCCCCTGTGCATTTTGGCCCTTTGTTGCAGAATGGCACCATCCCGTCCTTACTTCCTCTCTTGTTCCCTGCTGGTTCCAAGGCAGTCCTGGCCTCAGCGCTGAGCTTGGTGCTGGGGTGGCGCTTGGGCTTAGCAGGTGGCTTGTGAGATCCAGCAGCTCCATCCCCTGAGCTGTTGTCCATGCTGCCCACAGAGTGGCAAGAGAGGGAGCGGGGCGCCATGCTGCTGGCACAGGGGTGCGGGGCATGTTCCTGTGAGGCTGGCATGGTCATGAACCCCATCCTGAAGTGACGACGGAAGGAGGCCACGTCCCGCACCTTCCCCACGCTGGGCTCCTTAGCTGAACTGCAATGGAAGAAAGAGAGAAGGAAATGGCACAATGAGATGTGGCTGAGGGCAAGCATCTGAGGTCTTGAGGTCATACCCTGATGGTCAGGGGGCCCCATCACTACAATTTAGATGGTCAGGGGGCCTCTCTCCCACTCCGTCGCTACCATCTAATCCTGATATAGCACAGAAGTGAGCTGCAACTTGGGGGCCCTACAGACCGGTGGGTTTTTGCGCATGTATTCTACATGTGGTAGATTTATACTAGACCAGCCACACATTATTCCACTTTATTAGTTCTGTGATGCTTCACAAGTGTTGCCACATTAATGCCATCTGGAAGAGCACTCTTACACTCATCACCACTAATTCCCAGGGCAGATTGCAACAGTGTAAATTCAGCTTTAAAAACAAATTACAGTCACAACTAGAGAGAGTCTTAAAATATGTATATCAAGCATGAAAGGCCAGGGTGAAGAGGAGTATCTTCAGCATATGACGAAAGCTGGGTAGTGAAGGTTCCAGACGCACCTCGTTGAGGAGGGAATTCCACAACTTAGGGGCTGCCACAGAAAATGCCCTTCCCAGGCTGCATACACCCCCAAACTTCTGATCATGGTGGGACTACCAAGAGGGCCCCCTCTGCTGATCTTAACACCCAAGAGCGTTCCTTCCTTCTGTAGGGAAGGAAGCAGTCTTTCAGATATCTGGTGCCTAAGTTGTTCAGGGCTTTAAACACCAGCATGAGCACCTTGAATTGAGCCCGGAAACAAACTAGCAACCAATGCAGCTGTTTTCAAACGGGGGTTGTATGAGTTCTGATTGGAACCCCAGCCAGCAATCTGGCTGCTACATTTTGGAGCAGTTGAAGTTTCTGAGTTGTCTTCAAGGGCACCCCCACATACAGGGCATTGCAACAATCCAATGTGGAAGTTACCAGAGCATGGAGTATTGTGGCCAAGTCATTTCTGTCCAAAAGGAGCTGTACCTGGTGAACCAGCCATAGCAGAAAAAAGGCACTCCTAGCCACCGAGTCCACCTGAGCCTTCAATGAAGGTTGGATCCAGGAGCACCCGCCAAACTATGAACCTACTCTTTCTAAGAGAGTATAACCCTGTCCAGAACAGGCCATCTCCCCACTTCCCAAACTTGATAACATGGGACACATAACACTTATCTTTTCAGGATTCAGTTTCAGTTTATTAGCTCTAATCCAGCCCATCACCGCCTCCAAGCACTGGTCTAACACCTCAACTACCTCTCCCAAATTAAATGGAACACGGAGATAGAGCTGGGTATAATCTGCATATCGGTGTCACCTCACTCCAAATCTCCCGATGGCAGGTTTCAGCGGCTTCATATAGATGTTAAATAGAATGGGGGATAAGATGGAATCATGTGGAACACCACAGGGAGAGCTCCCATGGTGCTAACTACTTTCTGGAAACAGCCCTTGAAGTAGGAGTGTAACCACTGAAATACAGTGCTCCCAATCTCCACCTTTTCTGAGATGCTCTAGAAGGATATTGTGTTCACCAGTGTTGAAAGCCACTGAGAGATCGAGGAGAAAGAGAAGAGTTGCACTCATCCAACAAACATCATCAACCAGGGCCACCATGGTGGTTTGGGTGCCATGACCAGGCCTGATGCCTGACTAGAATGGATCCAAGTAATCAGCTTCCTCCAAGCATGCTTGAAGCTGGACCACCAGAACACTCTCAAGCACTTTTCCCAAAAGGGATATTTCGCATGGGGCAATAGTGGTTTAACACTTCTAGGTCCAGAAAGATCTTCAGGAAGAGACGCACCACCACCTCCTTCAAGGTGGATGATGCTTCCCTCTCCAGTGAAGTATTGATCACTCCCTAGACCCACCCAATCAACCCCCTACACTAGCTCTAAGAAGCCAAGATGGTCAGGGGTCAAGGGAGTAGGTGGTGAGCTGCCCTTCAAGCAGCTTGTCCACATCCTCAGGCCACAATAATCAAAACTGATTCAGTACAGATAGATCAGAAAGTGCTCTGGATGCCCACTGGACTCACGCTAACTGTGGCATCCAACTCTGTGTCCGAATTTAAACGATTTTGTCCCTAAAGTGCCTTGCAAAATTCTTACAGCAGGCTGCCAACATTATTAGAGCATCTAGGCCAGATGAAAAAAGCCCATTCTCTACTCAGCAAACCTCTGCTGGACGTCTGCTTGTGGACACAATGGTGGTGATGAAGTAAGTTTTCTTTGCTGATGCCACTGCCAGGCGATAGGTGCAATGATGCAAGCTCACCCATGTTAGATTGGGTTTGGACCGAAATTTATGTCACCTGCAATCTAGCAGTCAACCCTCCTGTTTCATCACAGGCAGTTCACTAGAGTACCAAGATGACCTATGTGCTCCACAGTGTTGCCCTTCTCTGAACCAGTTCCAGTTTGTCTCTATCCTTACAGTGCAGCATCCAGAACTGGGTGCAGTAATCAAGATGAGGCCTAACCAGTGCCAAATAGAGGGGAACAAGTACTTCACGCAATTTGGGGCCACTGGAAGGGTAAGGGAGGGGGAAAGCAGGAGGTTAGTGGGAGGGAGGAAGCTAGCTGACATAAGCACAGCAGGAAGAGGTACAGAGTTCCTCTCCTTTGCAGAACCAGCTGACTCCAAGAGGCTGTTGTTTTTGGGAGACCTTTATAATAATAATAATAAATTTTATTTAGTTAGTCGCCTATCTGTCCGAGTTAACGGACACTCTAGGCGACTTACAACAACCAGGATAAAATACAATATACAATCAAAAAGTACAAAAATAATCCAAACATCAATTAATACATTATAAAAGCTCATCCACCCCAAGGATTCTGTAGGCCTGCCTGAATAGCCAGGTTTTTAAGGCTCGGCGAAAACCCATCAGGAAGGAGGCATGTCGGAGACCGAAAGGGAGAGAGTTCCAGAGAGTGGGGGCCACCACCGAGAATGCCCTCTCTCTGGTCCGCACCAGCCTAGCTGTTCTGACTGGTGGGACCGAGAGAAGGTCCTGTGTGGCTGATCTTGTTAGGCGGCATAATTGATGATGCTGGAGGCATTCCTTCAGATAAACTGGGCCAGAACCGTATAGGGTTTTAAAGGTCAAAACCAACACCTTGAATTGGGCCCGGTAAACAACTGGTAACCAGTGCTCCCGGCGGCAACAATGTGTAATCAAACGTGCCGCCGCATTCTGTACCAGCTGCAATTTCCGGACTGTTTTCAAGGGTAACCCCACGTAGAGCGCATTGCAGTAGTCTAAGCGAGAGGAAACCAGGGCATGTATCACTCGTGGGAGCTGATGTACAGGAAGGTAGGGTCGCAGCCTCCGTATCAGATGCAATTGATACCAAACTGCCCGGCTCACTGCCGAAACCTGAGCCTCCATGGACAGCTGGGAGTCAAGAATGACTCCAAGGCTGCGGACCTGGTCCTTCAGGGGTAATCTTACCCCACTGAGCACCAAGTCGATATCTCCCAGCCTTCTTTTGTCACCCACGAGCAATACCTCGGTCTTGTCAGGGTTCAGCTTCAGTCTGTTCTCGCCCATCCATCCACTTACTGACTCCAGGCACTTGGACATAGTCTTCACAGCCAACTCTGGTGAAGATTTAAATGAGAGATAGAGCTGAGTGTCATCCGCATACTGGTGACACTGCAGCCCAAAACTCCTGATGATGGCCCCCAGTGGTTTCACATAGATGTTAAACAGCATGGGGGAGAGGATAGAACCCTGTGGCACACCACAATCTAGAGGCCAAGGGTCTGAAACCTCATCCCCCAACGCCACCCGTTGGTACCTGCCTGAGAGATAGGAACGGAACCACCGTAAAACAGTGCCCCCTATTCCCATACTCTTCAGGCGATTTAACAGGATACCGTGGTCAACGGTATCAAAAGCCGCTGAGAGATCCAGGAGGACGAGGAAGGTATATTCTCCCCTATCTAACGCCCTCCTCATATCATCCACCAGAGCGACCAAGGCTGTTTCAGTGCCATGCCCAGTCCTGAAGCCCGATTGGAATGGATTTAACATCAGGACTAGGCCCTGATGAGGCTGTATATCATCAGTCTGTGTGGCTACTCCTCAAACCAGCACTCCTTACTTTGGTGCTGAGGAAGGAGAGGACAAGGCCCTAGGAGGAGAGACTGAAAGAACTGGGCATGTTTAGCCTTGAGAAGAGAAGACTGAGGGGAGATATGAGAGCACTCTTCAAGTAGTAGAATGGTTGCCACATGCAGAGGGGGCCCAGGATCTCTTCTTGATTGTCCCAGAGTGCAGGACATGGAATAATGGGCTCAAGTTGCAGGAAGCCAGATTTCGACTGGACATCAGGAAAAACGTCCTAACTGTTCAGAGTGGTATGACAATGGAACCAATGACCCAGGGAGGTGATGGGCTCTCCAACGTTGGAGGCATTCAAGAGGCAGCTGGACAGCCACCTGTCGGGGATGCTTTAAGCTGAATTCCTGCATCAAGCATAGGGTTGTACCCGATGGCTTTATAGGCCCCTTCTAACTCTATGATTCTATGAAACTCTTGAGAGCCATTACCAGTAAGTGTAGAGGCAATACTGAGCTTGATGGACCAACATTTTGACTCTGTATAAAGCAGCCTCCTATGTTCCTGCGTTCCTCATGTAAGTGAGCCAAAGTAAGGGGCCTAACCCTTGGCTGCTCCAGGTAGGCCTGGGAAAGATTCCTGCCTGAAACCCTTGAAGAGTCTCTGCCAATCAGTGTGAATTAGGGTTGCCAGGTCCATGGCCTGAGACTGATCCTGTATCTTCAGGAGAAGAGAAGGTCAGCCAAGTGCAGGTGTTCTTGCAACCCTGTAATGGGAAAAACCAAAAGGTGGAATTCTCCCTCCCCACTCCACAACTTTTAAAGATACAGAAGACCTCTTGGGGGCCGGGCCTGGCAACCAAGAGATCTTCTGTATCTTTAAAAGTTGTGCAAGGGGAAGGGAGAATTCCACCTTGTGGTTTTTCTCATTACAGAGTTGCAAAAACACCTGCACTTGGCTGACCTTCTCTTCTCCTAAAGATACAGGATCAGTCTCAGGCCAAGAACCTGGCAACCCTAGTGTGAATAGACCAATGGCCTGACTCAGTATAAGGCAGATTCCTGTTCTGATGACAGAGAGATGGATGGGAAGGGGGAGCAAGTTGAGGGTGGGTGCAGGTACCTCTGTCTCTGATGAGAGGAGGGGTGGGCCTGCTGCCTTGTTGAAATACTAGCCCCTTTGGCTTCACTGATGCTCTAAATAAAGTAAATGTTACAAAGACCCTGTTAGTTCTCCCATGCATTCTCTCTTTCTCTTTCCCCCTCCCCCTCCAAAGGAAAGCAAACCCTAGGAAGCACTTCTCACTGCTTGGGGGAGAGCAGTGTGTGTGACCCTATTCTTGCTAGCTCAGCCTTCCCCAGCCTGTGGCGGCCTTCAGTTGCAACTCCCATCAGCCCAGGCGGCACAGGGTGAGGAAGGCCGCAGTAGTGAGTGAATGGATGTTAGGAAACGACTCTCATTTCAGAAGATCTCTGGAAGGACACCCCCTCCCCCATTTTTCCAAAAAGGTGTCGTCATTTGCTCCAATAATTATTTCTCCCCCCCCCCCCGTTTTTTTCTTCCTTTTTAAAGCATATCTGATTGGGCCCAAGTCAAAGCACTGTGAACTGGACTGCCACTCATTTACTGTGGCATGCAGAGGATTATTGGAGCACTAGGTGGGACCCTTGATTTCTGGAATGCGGACCAGGATAAAACAGAAGGTGGTTTGAACCAAATTCCTTCATGGGTGATGATGATGTCAAGTAAGGTCAATGCAGCAGAGCCTGAGGTCGGGAAGGAGCTCCCTCCACACAGTGCCTCTCTCCCCCGCCATAAAACTTCAGAGGAGCCCTTCAGCAGCTGGATCAGGCCCATCTAGTCCAGCATCTTCTCACAGTGGGCAAGCAGATGCCTATGCTGGGAAGCCCATAAACAGGACCTCTCCTCACGTGATTCCTAGCAACTGATATTCAGAGCCATGCTGCTTCCAACAGCTGAGAAAGAACATAGCCATCACGGCTAGTAGCCACTGATAGTCTTAACCCCCATGAATTTGTCCAATCTTTTGTTAAAGCCATCCAAATTTGTGACTATCACTACCTCTTGTGAGATGGATAAAATACTTCCTATCCATTTTTCCACACCATGCATTAATTTATATACCCCTGTCTTTTATACACCCATTTTATTCATATATTTTTTCTTAAAATAACCCCCAATACTGTAACATTTCCACATAGGTGAGATGCTCCAAGCAGGAGCACAACAGCGCTCTCCCCACTTGCGATTCCCAGCAGCTGGTACAGAGAGGGTTACTGCCTCTGACAGGGGAGGGAAGACCTGGCCACCCTGGCTAGTGTCTCCACCAGCAGCAGCAGCAGCAGCCGCCAGCTACCACATTTTAAAAATACATCTCCCCTCTCCTCTCCTCCTCCCCCCAACATACACATTGCACTTGCTGGTAGCAGAGAAATGTGCTGCAGTGTGTCAGCTGCAGCTGGCAAAGCGCCAGCGTCTGGGAGTGGCTTATCCTGAATGCCCCTCAATCCCGACATGCAGCCCCCTCCCCTCCTCAGTATCCTTGATGGGGCCTACAGTCAGAATCTCCAGGCCCCGCTCCCTCTCTTGGCACAGCAGTAGAGAGGCGGGCATGCGCCGGCAGCAGACACTGGGCGAGTAAACAAACCCTCAGCTGCTCCCTCATTTCAGAGACGTTGGCTGAGACCCAGCCAGTCTGGCATCGCCAGATCCACCTCTAGTCATCACACCAGATCTGGGTGAGACAGAGCAAGAGAGCGCCTGCAACAGCCTTCATAGCCAAGTGAGGAAGAAGCCATGCTGGCAAGGTGGCCAGAGACAGGGGGAGCCTCTTTCATGCCCTCCATCGTAGTCCGCCCATCTGCCTTTGCCACCCCCATCCAAAATCCCCCCTCACCCCACACAGACATGCAACTGTCTTCTCATCCCCCGCCATCCAGTAACCCAGCCTTTGCCAATGTGGTGCTCTCCAGATGGTTAGGACTACAGCTCCCATCAGACCCAGCCAGTAAGGTTCTCCTAACCCATATCCACACATAGCTAGGTCGCCGAGTGCTCTGACCGCACACCTCCAGCCCCCCAGCGGCTGTTCTGACATGGTTACTTCTCAGTAACAGCAACAGCTGCTACATCAGTACCAAATAAAGATAAATAACATCCAGAGTGATTCATTTGATACCTTTGACAAGGCCTGTTCTGTTTTGGAAAGTAGGCTACCAGGCCGTGGAGCTGCACAGAACTGCTCTTCCGGCAGGGTTTCTTACAAATTTTCTGCAGCTTCAAAACTTGCTACCTAGCAAGCGGCCTTAAGCCTTTAATCCATGAAGATCAGTATTGTCTCCACCAAGGTAGCCAATGAGGTGGGCTCCAGATGTTTTGGACTCCAGCTTCCATCAGCCCCGGCCAGTGGTCAGGAATGATGCGAGTTATAGTCCACAGCATCTGGAGGGCATCATGTTGGCTACTCCTGGTCTGCACTGACCACCAGCAGCTCTCCACTAGTAGAGCTTGGAAAAGTTACTTTTTTGAACTATAACTCCCATCAGCCCCAGCCAGCACGGCCACTGGATTGGGCTGATGGGAGTTGTAGTTCAAAAAAGTAACTTTTCCAAGCTCTGCAAGGATGAACCACAGACTTGCATGAAAAGCAGATGCAGTTCATACATTTCTACACACAGCTGGTCCAATAAAAGCCATTCCATACAGGAGGCTCATATGTTGAAAGGAAACCTGCTTCTGCAGTCAGATTGCATTTGCTAGCCTGAGGCATCAGTGTCTACTCATAACCAAGTGAAGATGATATACATGATGGTTATAAGGCACTGACTCACCATACCCTGGAAAAACCATGAAAGAGCCAGTCGTTATCTTGACAATCAAAACAACATTTGTAACAGTTCATCATTTATCATCATCATCATTATAGTTAAATAGTTTTAGCATGTGTTTTTAAATTGCTTTTAAAAAATGTATTTTTAAATTTGTATGTTTTTAATGTTTTTAATTGTTGTAAACCACCCAGAGAGCTTCAGCTATGGGGCAGTATACAAATGAGATAAATAAATAAATTGCCCCAAACCACTTAGGGCTGTTTGAAGGCCTCTCCTCTCCTCAGCACACCACCTTCCATCCCCTACTCATTCTCATTCATCCTTCCAGGTCTTTCTTCTCTACACCTATCCACTGACATTGTAATTCCAGTTCAGACATCTTTCTTCCCCACAATTCAGGATGCACGCCCTTCTTTCAACTGCCTTCCTTCTGACTTCTGTGGACACACCTCTCTCAGCCTCCTGTTCGCAGACCTTTGGCATCTCTCTTTCCTCCCTCCAGTTTTAATTCACTGGAGTGAAGGGTCCTGGGTACCAAAAGTATGAGGATGCAGGAGGATGCTGGCTGATGGCCCAGCAGTTTCCATGGAAACTACTTCTGGGTGACCTGCAGGAGCCAGGAAACATCAGCCTGCTGGTGCTTTTAACCCTTCACTTCCTGTGAACCAGAGAGAGAGGGAGGAGAAAGCAATACTGAAACAGGTCTGATTCCCCCTTTGGGGGCAGGTGGGAGTGGATGCACCAGCAAGGGTAGCTGTGGAGGGTCTATCTGTTCTGTCTCCCTGCCAGCCTCTTTGGAGACAACAGCCTGAGCAACTTCAGGCCAGGCTGAACACTCAAAGCCATCTCAACAAACTGAAGAAATTGGCAGATCAAATTGAAGTCCAGCAAGGTCAAAGGTAAACCAAATGCACAAGCTGGAGTTGGGGGAAGAGGAAGGGACTGGCATCAGCAACTTTCCTAGAAAGGTGGGAGGGGGGACCAGGGGATGGGTGCTGGCACGGATAATGCACAGAGCAGGCCTGAAGTGGGTGGCACGGACCCTATTCTAAGGTGATGGGAGAAGAGAGCAAACGGGTTCACTCTCTGAAGAACACAAATGCCAGGCAAGAGCAGGTCCCCTGGTGTCAGCTACTGGCATCTTTGGGCAGCTGCCAAGGCTCCAGCAGGGCTCCTTGGTGCCAACGCCTCTGGATCCCTCTTGCCAGGCAGCAGGAAACTACAAGCTGCTATCCTAATTTCCCACAATGCATCGCAGCAACACTTTGTTGGGTGCTCCAAGGCATTCTGGGACATTCTAAATGGTGGCTGCCTGGCACTAATCATAGGAGTGCTACCACTGGGTACGTCTGCTGAGGGCACTGTAGCAATGCCCCCCCCTTAAGCCAGGAACCGGCCCTGCTTAAAACTTCCTAATTATGTAAGCAAAAGCGCAGGATCTCCAGGGAGGCTGCAGGGCCAGTGCCTTGGTGGGAGAGCTTTTCATTCAGGATAGCCTGCCCTGCGAGAGGTTGGGGCACCTCCTAACCATGGGATGGATTGTGTGATGGTTTTAGCCTCCTTTGCTATCAGCCACTTGGTGACTAAACCACCCAAGGAACTCACAGTCATGCTGGTGGCTTTCTGTGGCAGACACCATTTCTTGGTGAATGACGCTACTCTTGGGAAAGGAAGCTCCTTTAGACCAGCCACCTTTCGAACAGGCTGTGTACACATTACTGGCTTAAAATGCAGCTAGGCCGTTCTTTTTCTCAGTCTGGATCAAGACTAGTTTGGGAGAAATGCATCAAAGCACAGTGTTTAATAAGAAACGATGGGATAGATACAGGATAGCTATGGGTTGTGGCTAACATCGTGTGTACTCCGCTTCCCAAGCCAGCAGTGGGAGTCCCCTGGATGCAGAGAACCTAAGCAGAGCCTGCTGGATCCGGCCAGAGGCCCATCTAGTCCAACATCCTGTTCTCACAGTGACCAGCCAGATGCCCCAAAGGGAAGCCCACAAGCAGGACCTGGGTGCAGAAACACTCTCTCCCGGCAACTGATTTCAGAAGCATGCTGCATCTGACTATGGTGCACAGACAGCCATCGTGGCTAGTAGCCACTGATAACTTTATGAAGCCCACGAAAGTGTGCACACAGCCATAGTTAATCCGTGGAATTCACTTGCAGGTGATGGAATGATGGTTGCCAACTTAAATGGCTTTCAGCGGATTAGATGAACCACGGAGGCTGTGAATGGCCACTACTAGTTATCATACATTTGCTTTGGGGTCAGAAGTAGCCTCTGAATACCAAATCATGGGGCGCAACATCAGGAGAGGGCTGTTGTGCCCATGTCTTGCTTGGGGCCTCCATGGGAAACAGGATGTTGCACTAGATAATCCTTTGCTCTGGTCTGATAAGGGCTTCTTTATGTACTTATCTAGTGGCTAATGCTAACCTTCTGTTTTGAGCCATTGTGGCTTGTTTAGTTTTGGAAAACACAGTGTCCAACTGGAAAAGGCCGAGCAAATAAAATGTGTACTAAATTCCGTGTTCTCAATTAAAGCCAAAGCCAGCTGAAATAAAATACTTTTACATCATACACTCCACCACCAGAGAGACTTGGGTTCAGATTTGGATGGGCTTCTGAGGGAAGTTTCATAACTATTATTTATTTATTTTATTTATTTAGTTTAATTTACATACCGCCCTAAGCCCGAAGGCTCTCTGGGCGGTGTACAAAAAGATAAAAACAAGCACAATATATAAATACAATAAATACAATAAATAATAATAATAAAAAAACAATAACGAACCAAACAACATCCAAAATACGGAAATGCTGTTTAAAATACACTTTAAAATGCCTGGGAGTGTAAAAAGGTTTTCACCTGGCGCCGAAAAGATAGTAGCGTCAGCGCCAGGCGCACCTCATCGGGGAGACTATTCCACAGTTCGGGGGCCACCACTGAAAAGGCCCTGGTTCTAGTCATCACCCTCCGAGCCTCTCGATGGGATGGTACTCGGAGGAGGGCCTTAGATGTTGAACGTAGTGTACGTGTTTGAATCCTGCTTTTTACAGGCTTCAGGTGCACAAGGGAGTTCCCCACAGGAAACTAGCATGCATAGCCAAACCAAGCAGGATTGTACACCCCCCCCATCAGGTTTAGGAAAAATGGCTTTACAGACCAAATTGGAGCCCCTTGTAATCTAAGACTGGCCCATCAGCTGGATGTTGCCCTCCCCACAAGAAAAATTCCACCCTAGGAGTTCTCCTGGATCCCAATTTGCTTTTTGGTAGACAGAATTTGGGGGGTCCCAGGAATTTGTTTTATCAAATAGATCCTATTTCCAGAGAGGATAGATCTAACTTTCTCCACATTTTTATATGTTCCAGAAATAACTATTGTAACATGCTCTATGTGGGGCTGACCATCAACCCAGAAACTTCAATTAGTGCAGTGTTGCTGCCTGTTTCCTGTTAAGAGAGCATATTCACCCTTAAAAAAAGTTGCTAGGAAACTACAGAGCTGAACAGAAGCGACATTCTGGCCCCTGGCACTGGAGAGAGGAGCAGCAGCTGCAGGGAGCTTGCTTTCCCCTTTCCTGTTAGAAAGAAGCCAGACTACAGAACTGAAAGGGAGTGCATTCTTACCCCATCCATCAGCCAAAGAACTAAGGGCTGCTGGGTTCTGTGTACACAGTATGGGGGAGCCACTGAGGAAAGCAGGTCCTGGTGTGAGAGGTCCTGGTGTATTGAACCTGGACAGTAGCCCAGTCTGTCATTTGACAAATCTACCTTGCCTGTAAAATGGGACAAGCAGTGGTCCACCTTACAGGGCCACTGTGGGAGCAAACATGCTAAAGATTTCACAGCACTTTGCAGTTGCAAAGGTTACATAAATGTGTACTCTTCAGAACTAGAAAGACTGTGTGTCCGTTGTGTCATAAAAGATCAGCTGCCTTGTCAAAAACTGCTCATGTGAATCATCCCTCTGGAGCAGAGATCAAAGCCCTTTCAAGGAATCCTTTATGCCGGTACTCTCCTGAGTCACGCAGTCCCAGGCTTAAGCCAGCAAGGGCTCAATTTGACCCAGAACTCAATGGGTTTTAGCTCCAGAGCCTGTTTTCAATGCCTAGGGTTGGCTCTGAAACCAGTGGGATAAGGAAGTCCTTTGCACATATGCAGACTGCCTTTCCCTCTGCCAGCCCCCTACTGTGTGCACAAGAGATTGTGGGCAAAGGCTTCAAGGCCAAGCAGTCTCTCTCACAACCCCCCCCCATCTTACCCTCCATCACACTGAAGGGGAAAGAGTCACAGACAGCTCCCCATTTGAGTTGAGTTTTGAGATCTTGCTGACAATCTGCCCCTCCAAAGAAAGGTCAACTAGTATTTATTTATTATTAGATGTATATCCTGCCCTTCCTCCCAGCAGGAGCCCAGGGCAGCAGTAGACCTTTCCTGTGTGTGATGGGCGAAAGCAGGCTGTCACACCAGGCTCTCATTCACCCCACCATTCAGCAAAAGCCCCCTAGATTATCTGAAGATAGCCTGGGCTTTTAACAGCCTCTGAAAATGCCAGGGGCTATTTTGAGAGTACTTAGTCCAGGCAGGGAACTCCCACCAGGGCAGAGGGATTAGAGCCAGAGGGGAGAAGATCTGCAAAGAGTGAGGGGGAAGTCCAAAGACATGGAGGGGTTCAAGACAGGAAGGAGATAAGGGGCTCCAGGGCAGGTGACTGATGCTCGAGTGAGCTGGGCAAGTCAGCTCAAAGTCACTACACTGCTGGGTTCCAGGATGGGTAGAGTTACTGCTGGAGAAGGATCTCTCTCCTTCCCTACAACCCTTCCTCCTCCACAGTGAGCCCCTTGACCACCTCAAACCACTGCTGCCCATCTCCCTAGCCCAGTCTTCCCCAACCCGGTGCCCCCCCAGTTGTTTTGAAGTATAATTCCCATCAGCCCCAGCATCATATGGATGTGCTGTGTGGGGCTGATGGGAGTTGCAGTCCAAAACATCTGGAGGGCACCTGGTTGCAGGAGGCTGGCCTGGCCTGGCCTGTTGTAGTGAGCGAAGAGCACTTTAGAGAAGCACCCGGGACCCTTGAAGGAAAGAGCAGGCTCTGGAACTGGGAGAACACTCTCACTTTGGCCTTCAAGGAGCAGATGAAGCCGCCTTATCCCAACTCAGACCATTGATCCATCTAGCTCAGTATACAGACTCTACACTGACTGGATTTCAGGCAGGGAACATTACCAGCCCTACTTGGAGATGCTGTTGGGGATTGAACCTGGGGCCTTCTGCATGCAAAGCAGGGGCTCTGCCACTGAGCTACTGCCCTTCCCCTTCTTCGAGGTTCTGAAACAAGTGGATAACGATCTACTTTCTCCCTCACTGTTCTGCTATACATCATTACTTGTAACAGCATTGAGAATTAAGATAAGCAAGGTAAGATTTCAAGACCTGAGTGGCCAGATCAAACGCTGTAATAAAGACAACCAAGATACATATAAGCTGTGCATGAGGTCAATTGCAAGTCCATTACAAGATCAGAATCAATACTGCAAGAGGCAAGCTGCAATTATTTTCCAATCAGACATGTAAAAGAGAACAAAAAAAAAATAACATTAAGCAATTATATCAATATCAAAATACGTCTTGGAAGAAGTCAGTTGCAAGTCTACTGAGAAAAGCGGAAAGAAATAACAAGAGTCATAGTTACAGCGGCGCTCCACAAAAACAGCAGCCTTAAACTCACAGATGAGGAAAGTATTTAAAAACACAGAAAAGTTTTTCTGGGCATGTCTCAGAGCAGGGCATTCTGGATAAATCTTCCGCTTTGGGGTTTCCTGTCTGTTTATTGGCCTCTAATCCTCAAAACTTGGACAGTCCACAGCATAGGGGCCACCCAGTCTGATGTCCACTTTAAATCTGAGTTTGTTCCAAGCTTGAGCCCCTTTAGAACCAGCCCAATGGGAACAATCTTACAATTCTTGTGGAAGATGGCCAGGCTTGGGTTCTGCCAAGTCTCCAGCAGAAGGGAGTTCCAGTGGTGCTGGGCTGCTGCCCAGGAGCGGGCCTCTGGCTCTCCCTTTTGCTGCCCAGTGCGGCGGGCACTGCTCAATGCTACACCTCCTGTCTCTTGACCCAGGGCGCCATGTCCCCCAGCTTGCTTACCTCTTCTTGGGTTCCTCGTCCTTGCTCTGTTTCCACTCCACCTTGCTCTTGCGGTACAGCAGGTTCATTTCGTTGTGCAACTGCTCCTGGGGGTGGCACGTCTGGCTCAGGGCCCTGTAGGCCCAGCGGCCCCGATCCTCAATGAACTGTAGGAACACGGAGATCAAAACTTCCTGGGGGCCTGCATACATCTTCTGCTGTCTGACAGGCGGTGGGAGGGGAGCACCCGGAGGGGGGGCGCTGCTGAGGGAGAGAGACTGTGTTAGGGACAGGCGGCAAGGGGGGCCTCCCTGCCTGGTTCCAGAGTTGAGGGCAGGGCTCAGCCCAGAATGCATCCATGATCTTGGGAACACAGGCCGCTGTGTTATACTGGGCCAGCCAGCTGGGTTTCACACAGGATTGTCTGCTCTGACAGGCAGCTGCTCTCCAGGATTTCAGTCAGGGAGACTCTCCCGGAACCTGGGACCTCCTGGGGGCAAAGGGGGTGCTCTGTCCCTGAGCTCCCGCCCTTGCTGGCGCCTTGCAGGCAAGCGTCTCTTTCCCGGAGAGATCGCCAGTTGGGGCCGCCCTTGAGGGCGCGCAACAGCCAGCGCTGGAAGGGAGCAGCTCAGCTGCGTCTCCCATGGGCGCTCCGTCCCCCGGTGGGCTTCAACTGAACTCACGGGCCCTGGCACAGCCACGGGCAGGTGCCGGAGAAGGGCCAGGTCTGGCCAGCCGGGGCCCCAAGAGGCAGCAGCCCTTGCTCTGGGGAGAAGGCCAGGAGCTGCCTGGCGGGGCACCTGCGGAAGATTGCTGGTGGCTGCCGACGGAGCCCCGCCTGGCCTTCCAGCCCAGCGATTCCGCCAGGGGAGCAGAGAAGAGAAGAGCGCGCACAAATCCCGGCGAGCTCCGAGTAGCCCGGCCCTGCCTCTCCCGAGCGAGCCCCTCTCCCCGCTGCCGGGCAGGTACCTGCTGGACGGGGCTATCTCGCAGGGCCGCCGGGGCGGGGGCGGGGGCGGCGGGCCATCTCCTCGGCTCCCTCGGGCGGCGGGGAGGCCCGCGGCATGGATCGGGCCCCTCCGGCTCCGGCGTCACGGGAGCGCCCCGCCATGCGCCGCCGGCCTCAGGCCTCGCTTGCCGGGCGGGTCCTCGTCGAGGCTGCCGGACCCAGAGAGAGAGAAAGGGCGGCTGAGCGGAGGCGCGGCCTGGGCGAGGCCCCTCCGCGTCTGGAGCTTCGCCCCCCCCGCGCCAAGCCAGACCCCGCCCGCTCGCCCGCCCGCCCCACGGCGCTCCCTCTGGGGCGCCCGACCTGCCTCGCTAGGAGGACGCCTGCGCGCGCCCCCGCCGCCGCCGCCCTCCGCGCGCCCAGCCCAGCCCCATCCCGTTGTCGCGGCGACGTCGCCGGAGGGGGGCAGGGAGGAGGCCCCCGCCCTCTCCCCCTCCCTCTCCCCCTCCCTCTTTCGCCCGGCCCCCGCCGCCGCCGCCGCTCACCTGCCTCACGGCTCCTCCGTCCTGCTCATCGCGCCCCGGCTGACGCAGCGTCGTGGCGGCGCCTCCCTCCGCCCCGCAGCCCGAGAGCGCGCCCGCCGCGGGGAGGGCGATGGGGAGCCCCCTCGTGGGGAAAAGGGGGCGCCGCGGGGGGAGAAGGGGATGGGCCCTCCGGCGGGATCGGGCACGGGCGGCCCCGGCGCCCTTGGCGGCCCCTCCGCCCGCTGAGCCGGCAGCCCGCTCGGGCCCGGCGTCCCTGCGGGGGGGGGAGATCCGGGGAGCTGACTGTGGAAGAAAAAGGGCGCGCCCGCTTTGCAGCCCCCTGGGACGGAGGCTCGGCTCGGCTCGGCAGCGCCCGCTCGCCCGCCCGCCTGTCACTCCCGATCCGTCACCCGAAGGCCCGGCTGGCGCTCGCCTGCCATTGGCAAGCCTCCCGTGGAGGCGGACAGTGACGGGGGGCCAGAGTGGGCACGGCTGCCCACCACCACACACGCAGGAGCCTTCAAAGCCGCGAAGGGCAAGATCAAGGCGCCATCCCTCATGGAGCAGGAGGCGGAGGCTGCCCCCGGCGCAGCATCTCCTTAGAGGCCGCCCCAAGGGGGTCTCTGGCGAGGCGGGGGCAGCTCGCTTGGGCTCCCGCGGCCTCCAGTGGGGAGCGGAGCGTGGACCCGGCCGAAGGGCGTCTGGCGGGCCAGGAGCGGCACAGCCTTTGGGAAAGGCCCCCGCCGCCCGTCCCCAGCTGCCTGAGAGTGGGTGGAGGGTCCTCGATCCCACCGCGGACCCCTCGGTGCTTCTTCCCAGCCACGACCCGCCACAAGCGCCTGCAGCCACCTCCGGGGCTCCGGCACCGCCTCCCACTGGCTCAGGCCATTAGGCTCCATCTAGCCCGGTACAGTCTACCCTGGCTGGCAGCGGTTTCAGGCACGGCCGTCCCCAGCCCTACTGGAGCTGTTGCCGGCGACCCTTCTGAGCAAAGCCCGGGCCCTCCCACGGCCTGTGGACTCGAGGGCCCCACCGGCCCCTTCCGACTCCGCGGCCCCAGCAGAACATGGGGTCCACCTAGTTCAGTATTGCCTACACTGACCGGCAGCGCCTCCCCGTGGCTTCAGAGGGGGAGTCTGCCCAGCCCTACCCGAGAGGCCACTGGGGCCCTTCTCTCGCCGGCAATGCCTTCCGCCCGGGATCCTGCCTAGGACAAGGGTTCTCGAGAGACCCCACAAACAGGCGCACGTCGCCCTGGGCTCGCGAAGGAGCGGCTCTTTAGGCCTGACCTGGAAGGTCTCCGCAAGAAGCCAAAGCAAACCGCGACCCTGACCTGGAGAGCGGTTGCCAGTGGCCTGCCAGTCGGCGGGTTTCACCGGGTTGGCGAGGCGCAGACACACACATGTCTGGAAAAAAGCAACCCAAAATAGTTTGTGGGTGCAGAGGGCTGGTTCTGACGTGCGACTGCCTCGCGGCGGAGGAGAGAAGGCACCCTGGGCTCCCACACCTGGAGAGGCCCCTGGCAAGCCATGTGCCCCTGGGGCAGGCGGCAGGGGCTGCTGTTGCCGCCGCCGCCGCCAGTCCAGCCTCCGCTAAGCAGCACTTGATTGCCAATCTAGAAATTCTGACTCCAGAACCTGGTTTTAGCACTAAATGATGCCGTTGAGCATGTGCAAAGTGCCTCCTCCTCCCCCAGAACTACTCCCCATGCCTCGGACTGTGGGTAAGGGGTCCGCCGGCCTCGTTGGCACCTCCCTATCTTGAAACGAAGCACAAGGCCCCCTTCGCCTGCAGCTAGCGCTGGGATGCATCCGCTCAGCTCGGCGATCAGCACCGGCCGGGAGGAGAGCGCCCGGTTCGTTTGCAAAGAGCGAGAGGGACCGGCAGGGGGCGGCGATGCTGCCATCTGCTGGCCGCTCGAGTCAGTGCAGCCAAGGCTGGCCCAGATGTTAGCCTCTGGGCGAAGGCGAGGGAGCGGAGGCAACGGCGGCGCTCTGCCGCCAGGCGGCAGCAGCGTCCTATCATCAGCTCGCCGGCTCAGTTGGCCCTGAAGAACCGTGGCCCAGGTAGGGAGGGGTCACACAAGGACGCTTCTCCCACCTTCCCCCGCCCCATCCTATCGCATCCGTTGCCTGCCCTTGCCATCCCAGCGTCACTGCTGCATAGGACGTAGAAAGCTGCCTTTCACCAAGTCAGACCAGTGGTCCGTCCAGCTCTGCTGGGGGTCCTTCCTCCGAGTCCCCTCTGCAGCCTCTCTTTCCAGCCTGGTTGTGGAGCCTGCAGTGGCACGTACGGCTACAGAAAGCCTCCACCGGGAGTTCCTAAACTGCGGTCCATGAGCTGCGTTCAGGTGGTCTGTGGCACGTCTGGAAAAATACAGGCAAGCACCACACAATGCCTGGCACACTGCCTGGTCCGCTGCCCTAGACGCTGGGCAACCTTCAGGCGGTTCGTGGGGAAGAGCGCTGGGGCCACAGTCTGTGCACAGTGTTTGCTCTCCTGCAGATGCTTCGGAGGGCACCAGGCTGGCAAAGGCTGCAAGAGAAGCTGGTTTCTTAGGTGTCCTTCCCTTCACTCCTGCTTTCCGGTGGGCCTCCGTCTTGCCTCCCCCCCCACTGTGCCCTTTGCCCCGCAAGATCCATGGGGCACATCTCTGGACTGGGTGAGCGTCTGTGTTGGGGAGAAGCTTTTCTCCCACTTGCTCCAGTCTGCGTGTGGGATCTTCTCAAGGCCTGCACTGCCCCCCCCCCGGAAAGTGGAGACTGGCTTCATTCACTCCCTTTCCCCCCATCTGGTGGCGGGTCTTGAATCCCCTCTTCCTGATCTCGGTGAGCTTGTAATCGTGTTGTTTCTCCAGGATTCGCCTCCCAGCACCTCCCAGGCTCAGTTCCATTGCCAGCAATTCTTGGGGGGGGGGATGCAAAGGGGCACCCTTGACAGCGGATCAGGCAGACTCCCCAGCTCCTCCGAGCTTGGGGGGGCAACTCCTCTGCAGTCTGGGCTCCCCCAGTGCGGAGGGCCCATTCAGATCCCTCAGGACTGACCCCCGCCCCCGAGTGCCGCAGAGGCCTCCCAAGTCCAGGGAGAAGGGCACTTTGAGGGGCTGCTGGTGGGGGGAGAGTAGGGCTCAGGCACCTCACCCCACACCAAGTGACCTTTGTTGGGGGCAGCTTGCTCTTTCTAGCCCCCCCGTTGTGCTGAGGACTAGCATCAAAGGGGGCCTCCTAGGGCCAAAAAGAGTGAGGAAGGAAGGGTGCCACGATGGGCCAGGGTCGCCTTCCCCATCCTGCTGCCCTTCAGGTATTTTGGACTACAACTCCCATCAGCCCAGGCCAGCAGCAGAGGGTGCCAGGTTGGCAAGGCCCACAAGGTAGGGATTCAAAGGCAGGCTCACCTGACAAGCGCCTACCTGTGCTTCAGCAGGCCTTGGGAAGAGCCTCTGGTTGTGCTGCCCTTGGACCGCCCGACTTTTCCAACTCTGTCCTGGATGAAACAACCTGGCAATCTGGAGGTCAAGTGGAAGCGGGGTGGGGCGGACTGGCAGCCCCCCTAGAAATCGTGGCCTCTCCCTTAGTTGGCCTTTCTTCTTAATGCCATGGAGCAGGCCCTGACTTTGGTGACTCAGAGCAGAGGGGAAGGCCCTCTGTGCATGCTCGGGGCACAATAAAGACTCCCTTGCGTCATCCCTCTTGAAGCAGGGTGCTTTCCCCCCTTTCCTTTCCTTTTCAGTCTATGGTGGTCCTTTCCCGCCTTCGTCTGACGATCCAAGCTCTATGGAGGGTCCCATCCTGCTCCCCGTGACTCCGGCAAAGCAAAGGATGCAGGGAGGATAGTCTCTGCCCCGCTTCCCCCTCTCTGGAGGTGTGAGGATCCGGTTCGTGCAGGGGCAGGGGGACAAGGGTGTTTGGGTCAGCCGCAGCCCACAGCCCCTGTGCAAGCCCAGACGTGAAGCGCTTACTGGGAATCTGTGGCTTAGGCTGGCTGGGGCTGTGGGGAAACCGGCCTGCCTGCAGGATGGACGGCCCGGGAGCCTTCTCTGACCCTTTGGCGAGGCACAGCACTGGAGGGTAAGTCTGTGCGGAAGCCCACGCGCCTGAGCGCTGGCTATGATGATTCATTGGTGAGGGAAACGCATTCTGCACATGCTTGCAGGTCAACGAACACCATAACCCTGGCCATAGCCATAACCATAGCCCAGAGGCCTATCTAGTCCAGCACGCCCTTTAAGGGCAGCTCCCTAAGCAATCCCACACGCCTTCAGAGCCAGCCTAGGGCAGGAGCCAGAACCAGGCAGAGCTGGGCCGCCTGGATTGGCGCGCCAAGGTGCAAGGAGGCTTCTGTTTCACATCAGCTGCTAACTGCCTCTCTGTGTGGGGACCTTCCCTAACCTGGTGCCCGCCCCGTGCTTGGGACTACAGCTCCCATTGTCCCCAGCCAGCATGCCTGTTTGACGCCTGGGGCTGATGGGAGTTGTAGTACCAGGAGGAAGCCCCAGGTTGGTCCAACCCCTTCCCTCCCCCAGCGCTGGGCAAATCTCTCTTCCAGCCCGACAGAGGCGGCCTCATCCCCGGAGTGGCGCAAGGGACACAGGAGCCGATCGGTTAAGGCCGCCGGAGCGGGAGGGGTTAAGCCCGCTCTGGCTGGGGCCCAACAGTGGCGGGGGGCGCGTGCAGCCAGTCAGCTGGTTGGGAGGGGGCTGGACTTCCTGGTGCCGAGGCTTGTCAACAGCCAGAGGCGGGCGGGCGGGCAGGCGGGCAGGGAGGCGGAGCGGCAGAGATCGGCAAGCGGGGCCGGAACCCCCAAGCCCCAGCGCTGGGCACGAAGCCGGGGGCGCGGCGAACTTCGGGCAACCTTGCCCAGGCAGCGAGCGGCCCAGCAGGATGCCCCCCGGAGCGTAGCCCCGCCCAGGATCGCGGAACAGGAGCGACCCAGAGCCCCCACCCCAGCAGCGGAGGGACGCGCCCGAGCCCGGCGGCCGTCACCATGCGGGCTCGCCCGGCGGAGGGTCCGTAGGCCCCAACGGCTCCCGCCCGCGGAGGGGCCAACCTTCTCGGGCGGGCCTGGGATGGGCGCGGCGCGGCGCGGCGCTTGGCCTCGGTGCCGCCTGCCGTGAGCCTTTGGCGGCGAGCCTGGCCTTGCCATGGCCCGGCGGCGGCAGGCGACGGCGGCAGCGCAGCGCCCTTCCCGGTAGCCCCGCCGGCGGCTGCTCCTTGGCCCGGCGAGGTGTTCCCGGGCGTGGCGCCCCCGCCGCCGCTGCTCCTCCGGCGGCGGCGGCCCCCGCGGGGACCATGAGCGGCGGGAAGAAGAAGAGCGGCTTCCAGATCACCAGCGTCACCTCGGAGTACGAGCAGAAGGAGGGCTGCGCCGGCGGAGCGCCACGGGGCGCGGGCGAGGAGGCCGGCGCCCCCGAAGAGGGCAGCGCCCGCCGGGCCGACCTCAAGGACGGGCCCGTGGCCCCCGGCTCCCCGTGGCCGGCGCCCGCCCCCTCGCCGCAGGGCCCGGCCGGCGCCGCCACTTCCCGCTTCCGCGTGGTCAAGCTGGACCACGGCTTGGGCGAGCCCTACAAGCGGGGCCGCTGGACTTGCCGGGATTTCTACGAGCCGGAGGGGGAGCCCCACCTCTGCGGGCGGCTGGCGGACTCGGCCCGGCACCCGCAGTCCTTGGACTCGCGGCTGGAGGTGGCGGGGCTCTTGGCCAGGCCCCCGAGCCCCTTCAGCCCGCAGCCCCAGCGCCGAGGAGGAGGAGGAGCAGGAGCCTGCTTGCAGGCCCAGCTGGTGCTCCCGGCGCCGGGGCCCACGGGCCACCAGGCCCGCTCGCTGGGAGGGGGCTTGCCTCTGCTCACCCGCCCCAGCAGGACGCCCCCCAGCCCCGGGGCCCTCCGGAGCCCCCTGGCTGCGCCTGAGACGCGCCCGCCGCCGCCAGCGGCTCCCGGGGAGCCCGGCCCGCCCGCCTCTGTCCCAAGCCTGCAGGTGGAAGACCATCCGCTGCCCAGGAGCGTCGCGCAGCTCATCCAAAGGGAGACGGAGGAGCGGCGCAAGGTGAGGGCAGCTCTGGCCCGCGGAGGCGCCCTGGCTGGGCAGGGAGAAGGAGCACCCCACCCCACCCCGTGTTCTCCGACTGGGCGCTGGGAATCCCATAGCGGAAGCTGAGCCTGGAGCGGACGGATCCAGGCCTGGAAAGGGCCCAAAGGCACATGGCCTTTGGAGGACGCTGCTGGGGTTGGCCCTGTGAACGCCCTGCTGCTTCTGATGGTTATTAATGGTGGCTGTGATTGCTGGTCAGCAGCGCGGCTCAGTTCTTCAGAAGCCCTTCTCCCCCCCCCCCATACAGTTAAAACATTTCCCTTGCCTAAAACTGGGGGGAGGGACTGAGGTTGAGCAAGGGAGATAGTGTCTGAGGGCCATCTGCATTGCTTCTGGGCCTGGGCCCCTCTATTTGAGGGCTGGTTGGGTTCTGAACATGGCTGCCCTTTTGTGGCCAAGGTGCATGATGGGAGAATCTTCTCAAGCACCCCTGTTTGGGAATGTCAAGGTTACAATCTGGGGGGGTTGGGGTGAGATGCAGGCTGGACAGGCCCATTCTGCTGCTTCTGCATCCGGGGTGTGGGGAACAGATTTTGGCAGATCGTGGCTGCCCCTGTCTGAGGTGGCAGCTCCAGCCACGCCAGGCCTTGCTGGCCAAGGGGGTTAAGTCAGTTCCACCTCTCCCTCCCCCCCTCCAGGAACAAGGAGCCATTGATGATTCTGTTGAGGGCTGGGGAAGAAGGAAGGAAGGAGCCGGACACCTGGGTCCTTCTGGAGCGAGACCCTTGGGAGGGCCCAGGGTGGGAGAGGAGTCTTTCGGCCTGCCTTTCCTGCTCCCCCAACAGCCTCCTTCCCCTCTTTCTAGAAACCCGTCTCTGTTTCCTCTGGCCGGGGCACACAGGCCTCCCTTGTTTTGCTTTGCCTGCGCCTCACACTCCTTGGAGAGAACCCCCAGTGACCCTCTGCCTCTCCCTGCTGCAGCCGCTCCTCCTTAACCGCCAAGTCCTCTGGGCCCCCTTGAGGGGGAGCCCCCCTCCCTGGCCTTCCCCAAGCCTGTCCTTAGAGGCGTGGGGGGCAGGGCATGGGGGTGGCTGGTCCCGGGGGTGGCTGGTTCAGTTCTGTCTCTCTCTCCCCGCCCAGGTCTTGCCAAGAGAGTCCCGCTCACGCCCGTCTTCCCCAGTGCCCCCCCTCTTCCGAGATGCCAGCCCGGGCCGCAGGACCTCTGACCCCTTTGGCGCTGCCCACTTCAGCCTGGCACGGTCCATGTTTGGCATGGGGGTTGCCCACGACAGCGATGACGACAGGTAGGGGTGAGCCGCTGGCGTCCACCTGTGCCAGGAGAACCAGACCAAGCGGTGGTGGTGGAGGTGGTGGTGGAGGTGGTGGTGGAGGGGGGCAGCAGCAGGAGAACTGCAGAGCACTGAGTGACCCTGTCTGGGGAGGAAGAGGGGCGGGGGGGAGGCTTGTGCAAATGACAGGGTCCCCTCTTCTCATTCCACCTTCCTTGTTTCCTTTTCTGAAAATCAAAGCAGCTGCCATGTTCTTTGTGGCACTTTGTACATGTGTGCGCACCTTTACTGGGGCTGCAAGATGTGGGAGGGGGGCACTGGTAGGTTCATAGAAGAGGTGATGACCCCCCCCCGCACAAGGGGGTGGCTGAGCATGGAAGGATAATGCTCTGCTTTTTTAATTTCTGATAGGTGCTGGGGCTCAAGCAATGCCCCCTGGCCAGGAAACCTTTCCTGTCAAGGATGGTGAGGCTGTGAACTGCACTCTCCATGTGCTCAGAGGCAGCACAGCATATGGGGCAGGGCTGAGCCTTGGCATTGGGAAAGTCTTCTTGGTCACAGCCTGCATCTGAGAGGGGAGGCAGTGTTCATAGTTGGGCAAGAGGAAGGAAACAGGGGGGGGGGACAGAGATGTCATTGGGAGGAGGGGAAGTTTCCAAATGTGGTTTCAAGCGTTTGTGGGAGGGGGGAGAGTGCTCTCCTGGCTGCAGAACAGAATAAAGCCCCCCGAGACTCCCCAAGAACACGGCAGCCTGTGCTCAGAGGGGTTAGCATTTGACACGCCCCCCCAACTCTCCTCCTGTGACCAAAACAAATTTTACAAAATGGGCACATCTGGATCTGTTTGCTGTCTAGTATAATTTGCTCCAGTGACATGCAGCTGTGGTTTCTGTAAGCCTGACCAAAAAGGACCTGCCTCTTCAGGGAAGGGACTTGTGGGGCACCGCTTGGGGAAGATGGGGAGGGGAGAATTAGGGGGAGGGGAGGGGAGAAGACGTGTCAGAGCCCCAAAGCCCTGCCCTCTCCCTATCCATTGCTCTTAGAGCCATGAGGACCTAGCATAAATTAGAACCAGGAAGGTTCTTGGGGTTTGGAGATGGCATAATCAAACGAGTGCTGTTTTGGGGGGTCCTACACCACCACCCCCGTGCCTGTGCTTCCCAGGTAGGTGAGACATGCAGCCTTTCTCGCCCACTTGCGCTATTTCTGTCTTGGCTCTGGGAGTTTGCCAGGCCCCTCGGTGGGGATAGAGGGATCTATTTCGAGCATGACCCTCAGTGACCCTCTGCCAGCTGCTCTTGGCCGCTGAACTTTCCTCTCCCGTCCCCTCTCCAAGTCTGAGGAAAGACTTCCCTTGTGCTTGTTGCCCCCCCCGCCTTCTCTTGCCACCAATGGAAGCTGCTCCATGAGGGCGCCTGGAGCACCGCCCCACCAACCTCAGGCTGCCCTCAGCCAGCCCCCACCCCTGCCTGCAGCCTTTTGACTTACAGCCAGTCCAGGGGTGGCCCTGGCTTGCACCTCCACCTCGCTGTTGCCCTGTCAAACTCAGCTGGGCGGAGGGGGAGAAAATGAGTAGGAGTTGGCTCTGCCTGGCCTTGCTCTGGACCCACTGACTGTTTGGGCTCCCTGCCTTCTGCCCTGCCGGCCCCAAAGGGCATCAGCTGCCACTGGTTGCCACAGCATGGTCACCATCCTCTGTGGCTTGTGTAGCTCCCCAGGCCTATGCGCCCTGGCCTCTTCTGATTCTGCGCACTTCAGGCAGGCATGGTATTTTTTAAAAAACACGGCAGGCGGACCAGGGACATGAGGCGGGTCTGGGGAGGGGGAGGCAGTGCTGTGTTTCCCCCTGAAAACCACTGGGAAAGTCCCTTGTTGTCTCCCTATAGTCTGGTGGTGGTGGGGAAAATGTTTGCCCGTGGTCCCAAGAGCATTGCCAAGGAACTAATGGGACACTAATGGGAAAGTGGATCTGTACATAACTCAAAATGGGGAGGGGAAGGATTTTCCAGTGCGGGGGCAGAAGCAAAGGAACGACTCGTTAGAATTTCTTGTTGGGGGGGGATCAGGCCTTGCAACACAGACTGCGGCCTCCTTCTGAGCACAACCCCAAGCCCTGTCCCTTTGCGCCCCTCCCTCAGCTTCCATGTGGACTGGCTTGCGAAGCCAGTCCACGCGCAGGGTGGCGCTTCTCTGGTCTGCCCCTCTCCCCTTGCACGCTCTCATCTTCATGCTCCTGCTACCCCGCCTTCATGGATTTATTTATTTGTTTTAGTCCCTCTCTTCCCCAAGGACGTTGGGCCAGCATAGAATCTTTTTCCCACCCCACACCCACCATTTATCCCCACAACAACCCTTTGAAGTAAGTTAGGCTGAGAGAGAGAGGTGAAGAGCAACCCAGGACTTTCCCGAGCTGAGTGAGGATTTGGATTTCTGCTGCTCTAACCACTGCACCACACCGCCCCATTTACAGCCCCCACCCACCTCCACAAGCATGCATTTCCTTCTGTGCAGTGAATGTCTACCAGCCCTGCCTGGCATGCCCTGCGTTGGGGAACCTGAACACAGGCACCTCCTTATTTTCTCTCTCTGTGGCTGTTTCCCTCCCAGCCTCTCCAGGGGAGGGGGAAGGGCTGCCTTTTAACCGCCTGCAAGCCCCCAAGCCCCCCCCCCGCACACACATTCCCCACACCTCCCTCAGAGGAGGAGAACCCAGAGAGGCAGGCCAGGCCAAGCCTTCGCTGCAGCACCCACCACATTCCTCTAGGGACGTGACTCCGCTATTCTTAGCCGCCGTGTTTATGCGAGGACTGTAGGGGAAGGCCAGTGAGGGCGAAGAGTGGGCGTGGGGCGGGTGAGCAGGGCCTGGGCTGAGTGCAGGGAGGAGCGTGCCTCACTGCACTGCTTCAGAGCAGGCCCCTGTTTCTTCCTGTCCCGCTGTTGGGAACCCGTGCCCTGGGGCCAAGGAGGATCCCTCTCCCAGTCAAGTCCAAACCAGCAGGACTGGTTCTTGTGCGCCAACGGTTCATGTCCCACTGACCCCCACCCCAAACACTACCCAGGACTAGGATTAACCCCTGGGCTGCCAGGCACCTCCCCAGCCTCACTCCCCCAGCAGCCCCCATTGGTCTATGCCTCTGCACCACCTTTTGCCAACCTGGTGCCCTCCAGATGGTTTGGACTATGACGCCCATTGGCCCCAGCCAACCCGGATGTGCTGCCCTCTCTGCTGTCGCTGTGAGACGTTTGCTGAGAATGGTTGGCAGAATAGAGGTGATTTGGGGGGAGTCAAAATCGGCCAGGGTAGCCAGCTTTGTGGGTCAGCAGAGCTCTTTGTCAGGAGGCATGGCTGAGGCAGGCAGTGTTTACTTTCTCCAGAGGAGAGGTACGGGCTCAACTGCCCCTGGGAGGTTCTGCCGTCTCACTTGCAAGCTATGCATACTGGCTGTGCTTACTCGGTGGGGACGGGAAAGGCACTCTGTGCATGCTCAGAGGTACCTCCCATCTTTTAAGATGTCCAAGGGCTGAGCTCAGGCATGGAGGCTGGGTTTATGGGGATGAGCCTTCAGACCCTGGAAGTTACTAGAGGGTCCGTCGAAAGCGGGCAGGCCCCACAGCTCAGGAGCAGGCCCTGGGCCAGATGGAGGATGAAGCAGGAGATTCATTTCTTGCCTGGCTAGTCTTCCCCATCCCCAAGACTCGGGTGGGTTGCTGGCCAGCAAACGGTGAAATACTCCCCGCTTTAATTCAAGTTCAGTTTGATATTTGTTTCCGGTGGAAAGCTTAACTCAGCCAGAAAAGCGGGGGGGGGGGCGCTTCTTGAGTGCAGACAAATTTCTAGAGCAGAGGGAGTTGTGGAGTTTGGGAGGTGGGCAGGTAGCAACCTCTCTGCATGCTCCACACATACCCTCCCCACAGCTTCCTTCTTGCACCAGCGAGGGTAGGGTGGGTGGAAAAGTACAGCTGACCTGGTAGGCCGGGGGGGGTGAATGGGGGAAGAAGGCAGGCAGGCAGGAGGCCAGGGCCCCCTTGTCCTTGCCTCAGAAGGAGGGTCAGCATTCCTCTTCTTTGTGCAGGCTTTGGGAAACTACTGGCAGCAGGTCAAGTGGCCAAACCGACCGCCTGCTACTGCCAGAGAGGTAGTGGGGAGCTCTCATTTTTATTGAGACAACCCCCCCCCTCGCCTCCGGTGCCCACAGACAATCCTGGTGTCCATATTTCTCCAAACAGGCCTTGTTCCCCTCACTCCAAGGTCCTTCAAAGTCCTGGCATACACATGTACTAAAAATAATAAATATAAACATATGGACCCCACAGAGACGCACGCCTTTTCCCCAAGGTTGGGCTGGACCCCGGAGGTTCCGCTCCTGTTGGCGCGTGCCTGGCGCTGCGTTATGTAATGCGCCTGGGCTCCGGTCCCAGTTTCCATAGTAACATCCCCACCTCCTGGCATTCCCCCTTCCTGGATGGGATTAGCATAAACAGAGGGTGGCAGGTTTATAAAGGCCCCTTTGTGCCCCCCCTGCCCTCCCTCCCTCCCTGCTGCACATTGGAGCCAACAAAAAAGGGTGAAGGGACGGGGGGGCTGAGAACTGCATTTCTCTTGCTGTTTCCTTTCCAGTGGGCTCTACAAGGCACAAGTCCTGTGTGTGTGTGTGTGTGTGTGTGTGTGTGAAAGAGAGCGAGAGTAGGGTGAGCTTGGGCCCAGATGGACTGGGGGAGTGTGGACACCACTTGCGAGCTTTCTAGTGTTGCTGGTGCAGCTGATGTCCCTTGCTGTTATGATGGCTTCCTTCCCGTTAGTGACAGGGGGGTGGGGTGGGGGGAGGGAGAAAGACACACACACACACACACACACACGGAGCCACCGTGGACTTGGCCAATGGGAGTGAATGAGAGGAGGCTGAGAGCCAGGCACAGAGATGGCTATTTATGCTGAGCCAGGGAGCCCCACTGGGCATCTCTGCTGTGCAGGGTGCCTGTCCCTCTGCGCGCACGGCTGGGCTTGATGCAAGAGCAGCCTTTGCAGCAGCTCAAGCCCTCCTGCTCCCACTGTCCAGCTGCCGGCCATACCCGGTCTCCTGGTGCACTTCTAGGTGGCAGGCCACCGTGGGGTGGGAAAAGCACAGCAGGACCATGTAGCATCTCGGATCGAAAGAGAGCGGCTCTTGCGACCTCGACGAGGAGGGAAAAGGCTTGGAGAGGAGGAAGGGTGACGGTGGTGGCGCTCCCAAGGGGCCTGCTGTGGATGTGGCATTTGAGCAGTGGCGGAACCACCATTCCAAGGGCGTCAAGGGACGATTGGGGCCGGGTGCCCACAAGTGCAGGACCCTAACCGATCCCAGAAGGCCAAGGCCCGAGGATCTCCGTGGGGTCTCGGGAAGGAGCTGCCATGTCGCTGGATCACCGAGGAGCGTCTGTCAAGTCCATGGTGAACGCTTTCGAGGCCCAGTGGGAGCTCCAAGGCTGTGGGTGCTCCTTGCTCCCTGACTCCAGGGATGCGCATTGCCCGCGGCAGCGCGGCTGCACCTCCCCGGTTCTCTCCAGGGATTCATCCCCTGCCCGGACAAGGACAAGGGAGACCCCAAAAGGCCACAGGAAAGTGAAGGGCCGGGGAAAAGAGGTTGACAAAACCCTGGTCTCCCTCCTGCTTGTCCTCCACAGGTAGTGGGGAGCGTCTTTGGGGTGGGGGGGAGGCAAGCATTCATGTGAGCGTGTGCATGTTGATGGTGGGAAGACATGGGAAGGATGGAGGCTCAAGCAAGTAACTGAGAAGGCGTGCTGGTCAAGTGCAGAAGGGTACGACTCTGCATGGATCTGGGGAGACCCGGCTCCAGAAACCTGTTCAGCCATTAACCTCTTTGCTGCGTGACCTTGGGGCAGTCTCAGTCAATCAATCTCTCAACTTAGCCTATCTCATAGGGTTGCTTTGAGGATAAATGCGGGGTGGGAACTAGAGATGTGAAGGCCAAGAAAAAAATCTGGGATAAAATGGGGGGGAACAGTTTTCCCCCAAACAAATGTTTTTTGGGGGGGGCCTTCACATCTCTATGAAGGAGTATGCTTCTTTGAGCTCCTAGAGGAAGGGCCAAAGTAAAAATAAAATAAATGGGGAAAAGCCAGGTGTAAGTTCCACGGGAAGGTGGAGCATTAGTTTGGGGCAGAATTGGGAACAGTCGGAACTCCAGCCGTCCTTGGACTACCAGCTCCCATCAGCCGGCCAGCATGGCCAGTGGTTGGGGATGATTGGAGTTGGATTCCAGCAACATCTGGAGGGCAGTAGGTTGGCCACCCCTGGATTAGGGAAAAGATCAGAGAGCTCCCGGGAGCCTCTCACTGGCCCTGGGTGCACATGGAGCACAGGACTTATGGATCTTGTCCTGCAGGGGGCCCACCTTTAAGTTGTTGTAACTGGGCTGGCATTTCAGGGGACCACAGAGGCCCGAGCTTGGAGCATAATGGCAGGCTCAAAAGAGGTGCACGATTGGGCTGCCAGCAGGGGGTTCCTTTTGAAACGGCAGGATTTCTGTGCTGCTCAGAGCAAAAACTGTCTCAAAGTGGCACATCTGTGTCCAAAGTTAGGGGTTTGGTTTTGCACAGTGCTTAATGTCTAAATGGAGAGGTGCTGGGGCACAAACATGTCTGAAAGCCTCAGCTTCCAAGTTGGCAGCCTTTCCTTGCTAACCCCAGTGCATTGTATTCAGCAGCAAGTGCAAGGCACTCTGCACATGTTTAACTTTATTCTCCTTGTGCAGATGCCACAAGGCATGAGTCTGGGAGACCATGCAAGACTTTGGGGTGAAGATTTGGGTGTTGCTATTTCGGGACGGTGCCTAACAAAATCTCACTTGGGATACTTGGGCATTTGTGTTGCAGTGGGGCTTGGGTCAGGGCTAACTCGGAGGGAGCTGAGTCAGGGTAGAGAAGGCTCACCATAGCGGTGGTGGTGGGGTTGGCCAAGGGGGCACGAGCGGGCTTTGGTTTGCCTCTCAATCCACCTGTTCTTCTTTCTCACAGCGGAACCAACAGCAGCATGATTGCCATCGACAACAAGATTGAGCAAGCCATGGTGAGTCAAGGGTCAGGGATCTGCTGCGCACCCTCCAGGCAGGGACAGCAGTGGCACTGCTGAGCTCTGCACAGCCTCCGCTGTCCTCCATGAAAGGACTATAGGGGCAGACAAACAGCCTGGCCACACAGTAGTGCTGCCTGCTACTGTCAACTCCTCTGCACATGCTCAGAGGCATTCTCTTATTCACACCTCTAAGGGCTTGGAAAGTGCTGTTGCCCTCGGGAGAGTGCTCCTTGTGCTCCGTTCCTGCTTTTTGGCTTCCCTTGGGGGCATCTGGTTGGCCACTGGGAGAACAGGATGCTGGATTAGAGGGGGCCCCTGTGGCCTGATGAGCAGGCTCTTCTTGCCTTCTTACGGGTCTGCGCCTTTTGTATAGCAGTTGTGCTGGGAAGAGGAGGAAGAAATATATTTCTGTTGGCTGGAGGATGACCCTTGAGTCTATCGGGCTGCATACACACCATGCATTTAAAGCACATCCACCTCCCCCCAAGAATCCTCGCTGTTGTAGTTTACTCCTTGCAGAGGTACAGTTCCCTGCACCTTTAACGAATTACAGTTCCCAGGTTTCTTTGGAGAGGGAGAGGAAATGTGCTTTAAACTTGGCCGTGCGTCTGGCGAGGCAGGATCAAACCCTGCCTCACGGAACTAGCTTGAGCAAATGACACCTTCTGGGTCTCCTCTGTAAAATGATAACAGTACTGTCAGGTTCTGCAGGGTTGCTGTGATGGCAATCATCAAGAAGGGCTGTAGCCAGGTGTTAGAGGGCATTTATTTATTTAGCTAGCTGGCAAGCAAGCATGCTGGAGACCCCTCGTTTAGTCCTCTGCCACCTCCAGGTAGGGCTGAAGCCTTGACAGGCCACTGGCGTGGAATGAGACGGCTTCCTTGGGTTGCAAAGCACAGTGCAGATTAAACGGTGGATTGGTTGTAGGATGGGGGGCAGTGGAGTGGTAGCCCTTGTTGCCAGCTCCTCCTGTGCTTGACGGTGCTCTAGCTCTGCTCTCCTTGCTACCCCCACAGGACCTGGTGAAGAGCCACTTGATGTTTGCGGTGCGGGAGGAGGTGGAGGTCTTGCGGGAGCAGATCAAGGAGCTGTCGGAGCGCAACGCTTTGCTGGAGCAGGAGAACACCCTCTTGCGCTCCCTGGCCAACGCCGAGCAGCTCAGCTGCTTCCAGGCTCAGCTCCACGCTGCTGCCAAGCCTCCATCCAGCGGCACTGCATGACCCCGGACTGACGCTAAGGGGGCCTGTGTTGAGGAGCAGGGGAGGACTCACTAATGGATTCCCACAGATGTGAAATGGGGGTGGGCACCTGGGTACCAGCGTGGCTGGAGGGGGTGTGCGTGTGTGTGTTTGTACGTGGAGCCAGACTTTTCGGGTGGGTGGGTGAGATGGGAGCGGGGTGGGAGAAGGGTTGCCTACTAACACAGCATGTGCCTTTAGGGGGTGGAATCAGAACCTGGTTTTACCCCCCAGCTCTGGGAGAGGAGTGGGACCTTTTGTGCAAAGACACAGCGGCTGGGGAGGACAGCTGCCGGGTTGAGGGGGGCGGGGGCTTTGTGGGAGAAGCTGCTCTCTGACTCGGATGATCCCCACATGCCCCTCATGGGCCAGACACACACACCCCCGCCACCAAATGTCATTGGGATAGCTCTGCAGTCATCCCATGCAAATGCAGAAACAGGTGGGATGGGGGAGGAGTCTTTCCAAGGGGCTGAAGACACGGGGACGGGGGTGAGGGTGCAGGCCAGCGGGGAGGGGTGGAGGGAGCTGGCAATAAATTTTGTATTAAGGACACTTTTGCAGTATTTCAGGTCATTAAAGTACAAACCTGCTAATGTTCCTCTGCGTGATGGTGTGTGGCTATCTACTTTCCCGTTCTCCCCACACACACACATTACCTGCCCCCCACCCTCCCAGACAGGCCTCTGTGATTCATCCTGCAATGCCTTGCCCATGCCTCCTGCAATGAGGGAAAGGTGTTTGCTGAACTTAGCGGCCTCCGGGAGAGTCCAGCGAGGGAGGGAGGAACCACCTTCCCCTCTCACCAGGGCAGGGGTGGGCTATTCCCTCCTACACTCTAAACACAACCACCAGCAAGCTCCAGAGCTTGAGCAACACACTGCCCCCCCCCCCCCAGCACCAAGTCTTGTGCAGAAACATTTAGCCCTGGCCAGGAGGCAGCAGCTGAAGGGTCCCTAAATCTGCAGCTGGTGCAGCAGGGCACGTGTGCTGATGCCGCCAAGAACACAGGCTGGCTGACAAGGGCTATTGTTGTTGGGCTGTGTCTCTCGCCTCCCCCTTCCTGCACGAGATCATAATGTTCCCACAAGGTTTGGGACAAACAGCGCCACTGAGCAGCCCCCCCACACACAGACACTCACTTGCTGGAACGAAAAGCACCTTGATTGTTGTGTTGTGGGTCAGTCCAGTCCAGGGTTCGGCAAAAACCCTAGAGAAAAGCACCCACCTCATGCTGCTTTGCAAACAGCAATCCCGAAAGCAGATCTGTGATCTGGCGCTAGCTCCTGCACTAAACACCAGCCCCCCTTGGGGTAATGCAGAAAATACAGCAGAACTGTAAATTTTGAAAAGGAGAAATGGCCTATTTTGTTAGGGTTTTGTAAACCGCCCAGAGAGCTTCGGCTATGGGGCAGTATATAGATGTAATAAATAAATAAATTACAGTTATTATTATTTAGAATAACCCTGCCCCCCCGCCCCCCGTTGTATGGGCTGAGTCAATTGCAGACTAGTCTTTTGCCCTGTCCCCATAACCCACACAATCTGGAGCATAGTAGGCAACAGCTAGAGTGTCCCCTCCCCACTGAAGCACCTCTAGAGCAAAATAGCTCCAGGTGACTCAAGCGAGGGAGCCAAGTCATACATTACCGAGGAAGGCCAAACCAGGGTAAGCAAGTAACCAGTCTGACGTGTGGGGAGGCGGGGATTTCTTCCCAACTCCAAATATGTCCATCAACAAGTCTGTGACCTACATTCATAGGAAATGCCAGTGGGACCCAGCTCCACCTGGGCCAGCATCTGCAGAGGCAGCCAGACATCCTGGTGCCAGTCACTAGGGTCTGCAGGGGCAGGATTGCGGGGCCGGAGCCAGAGAGCCCTTAGACTCCATGCACATCCATCCCAGCTCCAAGCTTCATGGAAGCCTGAAACCGTGGTCTCCCTGGAAACTGTTCTCTGGCAACGGCGTATCTGCTGTGAACATCTTTGTGACCACCATGGAGCTGTGGTATTTCTCCTGGCTTCTGCTGACATGGATTTCAGTGAACCAAGCCCAGCTGAAGCGGCAGAGAGTCAGCGAACTGGACCTGGCTCAGGGAGACCTGCAGGAAGAAGCCTGCTCCCTTGGGGCGGGGGAGCGCCAGCCTGCTGGCCAAGACTGGCCCTTCCCACTGCTGTCGTGGGGCCTGCCTGTGGTCCTCTTAGGCTCCCTTGCCCTTTACCTCCTCTTCTCCAAAGGGCAAAGGGTGAGTCTGAGCACATGAGAACTGCCATGCTGGGCTGAGACGACTGCCTCTTTTTGCAGGCAGCCAACGCTGTGGCCTCCCTTCCCTGCTCTTGTTGTGACTTGCCCCCCTCGCCTCTGAACATGGAGGCTGCAGGACTTGCTCTCCATGGGAGTACTCAGCCACCCGCCCTGTGTCTATTTAGCTCTGCTCAGAAAACTGTTTCTGCTAGTGACCATCACAACATCCTGTGGCAACAAATCCCCAGGGGTAATTACACATTGTCTGGAGAAGGACAACTTTTTGTTTGTCTCTAACCTGCTGCCAGTCAATTTTAGCAGACGGCCAAGTTGGCATGTGGTTAAACTGTTTTTGCTTTCCTCGACTTGGGATCGTCTCAACCTCTACCACATCCCCTGCCAGACACAGGTGTTAAAACCTCCCCCCCCAACACACACATGCAAGGAAGATTATTCTTATCTATTCCTTTACCCCTTGAATATTTTCCTCCACCTTCTGGTTTTATAGTATGCCTTCTGATGGTAAAAGACTGGGACAGGGGAGGGAGGTTACAAATACCACCCCCAGTACCCTGCCTGCTCACATTCTCCCCTCTGCCTTCAAGATGTGTGGGACTGTCAGTGTGGTGATGGTAAAAGGAAGGGAAGAACAGGAGTGTGCCACTGCTTACTGGGAATGGGGGTTTCTGAGGGGAAATCTGTGGAACCAGTGATTATTTAGATGGATGCAACTAGCACTTTGTTTCGAAGGAGATGCTGGGTCTCAAGTGTGCCCAAAAGTCACCCCCCAGCAAGGCCTTCCTCCTACTCATTGGGGTAGCATGCATGCTCAGGGGAGAACAACATTCCCTTTTTACCCCACATGTTCCAGGACTCGGTCTTGGCACTGAAAAACAAGCTATGTCCCCTTGCTCAAATTACACCTTGGTTGAAAGACAGAAGCACACCAGAGGTACTTGTCCCCTTTATCAACTCTCCAATGTTTCAGGACTGAGCCCTTACCTTTCTCCAGGGTTTAACTCTGGTGAACCTTGGACCACCTCTGGGTTTGGGACCCAAATAGGCATCTCTGCCACTCAAACCCAGTATGCCTGGTGTCACCATTTGCTGCCACATTTACCTTCTTACCAACCCATCTGTGTGGTTAGGAGCATAAGGAAATGCCTTATATTATGTCAAGCCATTAGCCCAACTGGTGCAGTATTGTCTACGCTGTTTAGCAGCAGCTATCCAGGGAACATTCCCAGTCCTACCTGGAGATGGGGAGTGGACCTGGGGCCTTCTTCCTGCAGAGCAGATGCTCTACCACTGAGCTATCGCCCTTCCCCGTGCAGAGTGCAGAAGCCACTTTGGACCCGGACGCCGCTTTGGAGGAGGCTTTGCTGCGCGACGTCTCTGGTGTCCTCCATGTCATCCGCCACCGGCTATGGCAGATTGTGCAGGACAGAAGGAAACACCATTGCCCTCCCGCGTGAAAGCCACTGAGAGGCAGAGTGTCCGGCAGCTGGATCAAACCTGGACAAGCTTTGCTATGTGGGATGAAGAGGAAATGGGTCTCCGCTGGGAGAAGGATTGTGCTAGTCAGGAATAAATGGGAACCAGAGCAAAATGGACTCCTTTTGTGTTGTGGTGTGTTGCTGGTGGCTATACTCTGCTGGCTGAATTAATTTATTCTGCCTGTCCTTCTCTCCTGATTTAAAAGGAAACGGGATTATTATTTGGGAGGGGGGAGGAATAAAGGTATACTAGAGTAACCATCAAACTGGTGCCCTCCAGATGTTTTGGACTACAACTCCCATCAGCCCCAGCCAGCACAGTCTCTGTTACCACCTTCCTTCTTTCTCCTATGCGAAATTAAACACTCAACAGGCCTAACCCAGAGCAAGAAGGTGGTTAATGTGGGATGAGTGGGAGCAAAAGATCCCCTACATGCTTGGGCTTGGCTGAAGCCTTTCAAAATGGACGCTGCCTTGTGTGGGGAGGGAAGCGAACAGGGTGGGTTGGTTGGTTTTTGTTTTTCTGCTGTTTATTATTTTTATTGGATATAATTGGTGTTATGCATTTTAAATGTTTTCTGTTTGTACACCACTTTGGATTTTGTTTTTAATGAAAAGTGGCAATTAAAAAAAACCCTACTAAATGCATTACTGTGCAATCCCAGGCATTCTACTCAGAAGTAAGTCCCATTACGTCCACTGGAACTTACTCCAATAGATTATTTTTCTTATTAGATTTATTACCCAGCCTTCATGAGAAGAATGACAAATAGTGGTAACGAGAGAGGAAGTTCTAGGCTTAATGGACAATATAAAAACTGACAAATCACCGGGCCCGGATGGCATCCACCCGAGAGTTCTCAAAGAACTCAAATAATAATGTGAAATTGCTGATCTGCTAACTGAAATATGTAACTTGTCCCTCCGGTCTTCCTCCGTGCCTGAGGACTGGAAAGTGGCAAATGTAACGCCAATCTTCAAAAAGGGATCCAGAGGGGATCCCGGAAATTACAGGCCAGTTAGCTTAACTTCTGTCCCTGGAAAACTGGTAAAAAGTATTATTAAAGCTAGATTAACTAAGCACATAGAAGAACAAGCCTTGCTGAAGCAGAGCCAGCATGGCTTCTGCAAGGGAAAGTCCTGTCTCAGTAACCTATTAGAATTCTTTGAGAGTGTCAACAAGCATATAGATAGAGGTGATCCAGTGGACATAGTGTACTTAGACTTTCAAAAAGCGTTTGACAAGGTACCTCACCAAAGACTTCTGAGGAAGCTTAGCAGTCATGGAATAAGAGGAGAGGTCCTCTTGTGGATAAGGAATTGGTTAAGAAGCAGAAAGCAGAGAGTAGGAATCAACGGACAGTTCTCCCAATGGAGGGCTGTAGAAAGTGGAGTCCCTCAAGGATCGGTATTGGGACCTGTACTTTTCAACTTGTTCATTAATGACCTAGAATTAGGAGTGAGCAGTGAAGTGGCCAAGTTTGCTGACGACACTAAATTGTTCAGGGTTGTTAAAACAAAAAGGGATTGTGAAGAGCTCCAAAAAGATCTCTCCAAACTGAGTGAATGGGCGGAAAAATGGCAAATGCAATTCAATATAAAGAAGTGTAAAATTATGCATATTGGAGCAAAAAATCTGAATTTCACATATACGCTCATGGGGTCTGAACTGGCGGTGACCGACCAGGAGAGAGACCTCGGGGTTGTAGTGGACAGCACGATGAAAATGTCGACCCAGTGTGCGGCAGCTGTGAAAAAGGCAAATTCCATGCTAGCAATAATTAGGAAAGGTATTGAAAATAAAACAGCCGATATCATAATGCCGTTGTATAAATCTATGGTGCGGCCGCATTTGGAATACTGTGTACAGTTCTGGTCGCCTCATCTCAAAAAGGATATTATAGAGTTGGAAAAGGTTCAGAAGAGGGCAACCAGAATGATCAAGGGGATGGAGCGACTCCCTTACGAGGAAAGGTTGCAGCATTTGGGGCTTTTTCGTTTAGAGAAAAGGCGGGTCAGAGGAGACATGATAGAAGTGTATAAAATTATGCATGGCATTGGGAAAGTGGATAGAGAAAAGTTCTTCTCCCTCTCTCATAATACTAGAACTCGTGGACATTCAAAGAAGCTGAATGTTGGAAGATTCAGGACAGACAAAAGGAAGTACTTCTTTACTCAGCGCATAGTTAAACTATGGAATTTGCTCCCACAAGATGCAGTAATGGCCACCAGCTTGGATGGCTTTAAAAGAAGATTAGACAAATTCATGGAGGACAGGGCTATCAATGGCTACTAGCCATGATGGCTGTGCTGTGCCACCCTAGTCAGAGGCAGCATGCTTCTGAAAACCAGTTGCTGGAAGCCTCAGGAGGGGAGAGTGTTCTTGCACTCGGGTCCTGCTTGCGGGCTTCCCCCAGGCACCTGGTTGGCCACTGTGAGAACAGGATGCTGGACTAGATGGGCCACTGGCCTGATCCAGCAGGCTCTTCTTATGTTCTTATGTTCTTATAAAAGACAATATTTGGAACAGTTTAAAGCAAATGGCAATCATCTCCCTCCTCCGTGCCCAGGATAGAAGTAGCAGCTGGACAGACAGCGCTCTCCCAGCAGGCCAGGGTTTTTATTTTTATTTTGTGGCTTAGAACATGTGATGGGTTTATTGGCAAATCTGGAACCCGAGGATTGCTCAATCCACAGTTTGAAGGCGATCGCCTTGGAGGCAGAGGCCACTATGTATTTGTATATCTATACTGCTAGTGTGCTTCCTGTGGGGCTTGCTTGGTTGTTTTTATGGTATAATGTATTTATAAATCTGTTGTAATTGCTTGCAACGCCTAACAAGTCTAATAAAAGCGTTAAACGAGACGCAAGCTTGCTCTGAGTCCCTTGTCGCATTTGGTTCATCACTAAAATAATAAGGTATGTTTCTGTGATGAACAAAACAGAGATTGTACTTAGCTCTGTAAAAAGTTATGAGAGCAGCTGATGAAAGCAGAAGCCAAAATAAGAAGGCGTCTTTCTGCAATAGTTACTGATTTCTGACGGGTTTTTTACATGGTTTTATTGTATATATAGATGTCATTGTTGTAAACCGGTTTGATTTTGGTATACAATTTTTTAATAAATAAATAAATTCTGTTTTGTTAGTAAGGTGAATAAAACGTTATAGAAATTGCACAGGGCTTTTATTAAACCCATGCCCTGTCTTTCCACAAAACTGTGCCCAAGGACTGTTTCATGGTGGCATCTCCATCTGCAGGGACTCGGCCGGTCAAGGCGAGGCAGAGCTCAAGGGAGGAGGAGGAGGCGCCTCTGCCCGCGCTGGCCTCTCAATCCCTCCCTTTCGTTAAGGAGAAGAAGTAGCCTTCATCAGCCTTCCCCCAAGCGTGAGGGGAAGAACTACACTTCCCATGATGCTCAGCGGGACGGACACGGGGAGGAGGGGAAAGGAGGGAAAGGCTCGACATAGGCTGTGCGTGCGCATGAGGAAGAAAGGGTGCAACGGAGCGAAGGGCGCCTGCGCCAAGTTCGGAAAAGGGGGCGGAGCCAGGCGAAGAGAGGCCGCGCACGCGCCTTGACCTGTCTCGCGCAACTTTCCCGGCGGCCCTTGGGAGGTTCTCTTGCCTCGGCCGGCTTGGGCGACCCGCGCGCGTTCTCGTCTCTCTCCTCCAACGGCCGCCGCGTGAGCACGCGCCCGCCCTCCCGGCGCCTCTAAGGGCGCGATCGAAGGCTCCCACGCCCCCCGCTCGTGCTTTCCTCTGGCCCCGCCCCTTCCCGCGACCCCCCACCCGGCGCCGGGAGATGTGATGAGGAGTCCGGAGCGGGTGAGTCACGTGGGGAGGGGCGAGATGGGTTCGGTCACGTGGGTTGGAGCGTGGAGGGCGGGGGCAGCCGCGAAAGGCTTTCTTGTGTGCGTGTGACGTGGGAAGGGGTTACGGGGGTGCGCGCGCTGCCATTCATTGGCAGCTCTGTACGTGTCGCAGAAGAAAGGTTGGCCGAGACCTGAAGTGGCAGAGCGAGCGCGCAGCCTTCCCTGACCTTCGGGTCGTCAGAGGCTGCTGGACTACAATTCCCATCGTTCCCGACCACTGACCATGCTGGCTGGAGCCGACGGGAGTTGTAGTCGAACAAACCCAAAGGTTGGGGAAGGCTGCGAGTTCAGGCTGGAGGAGGGAATGCTCTGCTTGAAGGGTTCCCTGCGAGTAGAAATGGAGCAGCCAGCTTCTAGGCCAGCCTCTGCGCGTCCATCTGAGGCTAGCTTTCTACTTGCAGGGGCAGGCGGGGCTTCTCTTTTGCTGGGTATAAGATGAGCCACTGTGAAGGGCGAACCTCCTCGGGGTTTCTCTGAGGCAGTTCATGCAGCGAGGAGGCTCAAGTGGCAAAGCTGTGCCTGGATCGCCCCACTGTGGGAGTCGGCCCTGAGTGTGCCAAAATAGCAACTTCGGGGAAATGTTGGGTGCTAGACCAGATGGACCTCTGGTCTGACCTCCTAGCAGGTCTCTCCTTGTGATCACTTTTCTATTATACAGCAAGATCTGCACATGCAGAGCGTTCCAACATACCGCCCATGCCTGGTAAAATCTAGACCAGCCTTCCCGCAAAATGGTGCCCTCCAGATATTTTGGACTACATCTCCCATCAGCCCCATGATGCTGGGGCTGATCAGAAGCATTGCCCAAAACATCTGGAGGGCACCAGGTTGGCAAGGGCTAATCCAGGAGAAACTTCACAGCTTGATTCTATGGATAATATTTTTTTAAGCTGCTGAGAAGACAGAAAGAGAAGTTGTAATCTGGGCTGAAAATGTGCTGGTTCATGAAGGGCAACCAAAATGATCAAGGAGATGGGGCAACTCTTTGTGTGAGGAAAAGGTTGCAGCATTTGAGGCCTCTTAGTTTAGAGAAGAGGTGAGTAAGAGGCGATCTCATATGATAGAAGTGCGTAAAGGTATGCATGGCATGGAGAAAATGGGCAGAGAAACGTTTTCTCACTCCTGGACACCGGACAAAGCTGAACGTTGGAGGATTCAAGGCAGACAGTAGAAATCGTTCTTCGTGCAGCACATAGTTAAGACTGGGATTTGCTTCTGCAGGAGGCAGTGATGGCCACCAACTTGAATAGCTTTCAAAGAGGATCACACAAATTCATGGAGGAAAAAGCCATCCATGGCTACTAGCCAGGATGGCTATCCCCTGTGTCAACAGTCACAACAGTCTGAATACCAGTTGCTGGAAACTAGGAGGGGAGAGTGCCATTGTGCATGCAGATCCTGTGTGTGGGCTTCCCATTGGGACATCCAGTTAGCCACTGTGAGAACAGGATGTGCTGGAGTAGATGGGCCCTCTTTGGACTGACCCAGCAGGTTCTTTTTATGATCTTATGAGGAGGGAGTTTAGTTTTTGGGAAGAAGAGGTTTTGGGAAGGTCATGAGAAAAGGTGGGATGTTACTTGGAGGAAGTAAGATGTTGTAAGGTTCCAATTCTTTCTTGGATTTGCAACCCATGATCTTTCTAAGGTTGGAGACATGGTAAGTATAATACTGTGTACATAATTAATGTACACAGCAATGTATTTTAAAATTTTGAGCACCATTGATGATTCAAGCTATATAATATAAGTAACTGTGTTCTATATACCACTTCCAGTGTGGCCTTTAATCTAAAAAGTTAAAATAGCAACCCAGAATAAATAAAAGCTAACAAACTGTATAAACATTTCCTCATACAGACCCCAACTAGACTCTTCTTGTACACCAAAAGCAATCAGATGTTTTAAAGTGCCTGTTACAATAGTGAAATGGAATGTATGTTATTGAGAAATGAGTATTGAAAGACTTCTGACGTTATTTTATTTGTTAAATTTATTACTTGGTTTTCTTTATAAAAATGAACCCAAAGTGAGATACAATAGAAAGATTAAAACCAATATAAAACTTAACACAAAGGTTAAAAAAAAATACACAGATGAGATGGTGGAACAACCCACCCCCTAAAAGAGGCTACAACATCAAAAGCCCTCCAAAAGCCCTTTAAAAAAATTAAAGCTGAATGCCTGGGAGAAGAGGATGTTTCTGCCTCATGTTTAAAGATAGATAATGATGGCGCCAAACGTTCCTCTCTGGGGAGAGCGTTCCATCAGCAGGGGCAGCCACTGAGAAGGCCTGTTCCTTTGTCACCATCCTCTGGCCCTCCTTCAGAGAAGGGGCACAAAGAAGGGCCTCAGATGCTGAATGCAGGGTCCAGGTTGGTTCATATGGGGAGAGGCAGTCCTTGAGGTATTGGGGTCCTGAGCTGTGTACAGCTTTCTATGTCTAAACCAGCTCTTTAACATAACAATCTAATACAAATAAGCAAACCTTTGAGTTACCAAATAATAAGATGGATATTTTCTGTGGGTTTGTTTTGGTGCCGGACAAGTCACTATCAGCTTGGCCTACTTCACAGGGTTGGCATTAGGATAAAACCAGTCCCTGCACTTCAGAGAGTGACAAACATTTACAGACATTTGGACATTGGGTTTAGCACACACACACCAAATCCCTGCATGAGGAGCAGCCACCAAGAGTCCGCCACCGAATTCTCATAAACCTTTACTTGGCAGGTTGTATCTGTGCTATGGGGTGGTAACCTAGGAAGATTCACAGCATGATAAATGGAAGTACGGAAGCCACCTGTTGGGTGTGCTTCAATTTGGATTCCTGCATTGAGCAGGGAGTTGGACTTGATGGCCTTATAGGCCCCTCCCACCTCTGTGATTCTAAGTCTGCGCTTCCAGCTCCTGTGTGAAAGTGGGATGGCATACGGTGGAGCTTAGTAGGTGCTTGGGGACCACAGGTGTTCTGGCAAGGGACTGTCAAAAAGGGCACAAGCCTTGTGGGTCTTTTAAGAATGGCTGCTGTGGGTGTGTCTCTTGAGGGACGAGGGTCCTGGTGTGGAGTTGGTAGCTTTGTGAATAAGCTCACAGAAATCACTAGCCTGCTGGAGGCTGGCAGACAAGGATAAAAGGACATCCTTGCTGGATCAGGCCAGGGGCCCATCTAGTCCAGCCTCAGTGGCCAGTCAGATGCCCCAGTGGGAAGCCTGCAAGCAGGACCTAAGTGCGACAGCACCCTCCTGTCCTGCAGTTTCCAGCAGCTGGTCTTCAGGAGCCTGCTGCCCCTGACAGTGGAAGAAGAGCACGGCCCTAAGGGTTAGTAGCCACTGAGAGCCTTATCCAAGGCCCGTGTCCCTCTTGCAGGAGCCTGCGGCATTTCCCCTGTGCTGGGTGCACCAGACTGCTGTACTGCCTGCAGTTCCCCTTCACCTGTGGGCTACCAGGTGGGTGCTCCAATGCCAGGCTGTTAGGGGGTCACTTGAGGAGCAGTGCTTCTGGTGAAGAAGGAGGAGGAGGTAATAATAATAATGATAATAATAATAATAATAAATGTTATTTGTTGGTCGCCTATCTGTCCAGGTTAGTGGACGCCCTAGGCGACTTACTATAATAGAGAGCAGTACATAACACAAAATGAAATACAAGCAAACAGAATCATAATCCATTTAAAACCAGTTTCTATTTAAAACCTTATAAAATTAATCCTCCCCAATCCCATAGGCCCGCCTGAATAGCCAGGTTTTTAAGGCTTGGCGAAAACCCATCAGGGAGGGAGCATGTCGGAGGTCAAACGGAAGCAAGTTCCAGAGGGTGGGGGCCACGACCGAGAAGGCCCTCTCTCTGGTCCGCACCAGCCTGGCTGTTTTAACCGGTGGGACCGAGAGAAGGTCTTGTGAGGCTGATCTTGTCAAGCAGCATAATTGGTGATTTTGTAGGCGCTCCTTCAGATAGACTGGGCCAAAACCGTATAGGGTTTTAAAGGTCAGCACCAACACCCTGAATTGGGCCCGGTAAACAACTGGTAACCAGTGAAGATCTATTAACACTGGCGTGATATGGTCACGGCGACGGCTGTGCTGAATCAAGGGTGCCGCCGCATTCTGTACCAGCTGTAACTTCCAGACCGTGTTCAAGGGTAACCCCACGTAGAGCGCATTACAGTAGTCTAAGCGAGAGGAGACCAGGGCATGTATCACCCGTGGGAGCAGATGAACAGGAAGGTAGGGTCGCAGCCTCCGTATCAGATGTAACTGATACCAAGCTGCCCGACTCACCGCCGAGACCTGAGTCTCCATGGACAGCCTGGAGTGAAGAATGACCCCGAGGCTGTGGACCTGGTCCTTCAGGGGTAATCTCACCCCATTAAGCATCAGGTCCGTAATACCCAGCCTTCCTCTGTCTCCCACAAGCAACACCTCGGTCTTGTCGGGATTCAGCTTCAGCCTGTTCTCTCCCATCCATCCACTTACGGATTCCAGGCACTTGGACATGGTATCCACAGCCAACTCTGGTGAGGACTTAAATGAGAGATAGAGCTGAGTGTCATCGCATATTGGTGACACTTCAGCCCAAAACTCCTGATCATGGCCCCCAGTGGTTTCAAATAGATGTTAAACAGCATGGGAGAGAGGATAGAGCCCTGTGGCACCCCACAATTAAGAAGCCAAGGGTCTGATACCTCATCTCCCAAAGCTACCCGTTGGTGCCTATCTGAGAGATAGGAATGGAACCACTGTAAAACAGTGCCCCCTATTCCTAATCCCCCTACGCGATCCAACAGGATACAGTGGTCAACGGTATCGAAAGCCGCTGAGAGATCTAGGAGGACGAGGAAGGTATATTCTCCCCTATCCAACGCCCTCCTCATATCATCCACCAGAGCGACCAAGGCTGTTTCAGTTCCACGTCCAGTCCTGAAACCCAATTGAAATGGATCTAAATAATCCGTTTCCTCCAAGTGTCCCTCTTGGTGACTCTAGGGAACAGACTAGGAGGCCCTTAGCTGTGTGGTGCCGCAGGGTACCATCTTGTCCCCCATGCTGTTTAACATCTATATGAAGCCCTTGGGAGCGGTCATCAGCAGATGTGGGGCAAGGTCTCAGCAGTATGCTGATGATAAGCAGCTCTATTTCTCTGTAACATCTGAATTGGGAGAGGCGGTGCAAGCGCTGGACTGGAGCCTGGACTCGGTGGTGGGTTGGATGAGGGCCAATAAACTGGATCCTAGCAAGACGGAGGCGCTGTGGGTTGGTGGTTCCCGAGTTCGGATAATTGGTCAGTTGCCTGCTTTGGATGGGTCGTACTCCCTCTGAAAGGGCAGGTTCGTAGTCTGGGGGTGCTCCTGGATCCATCTTTGTTGCTAGAGGCCCAGGTGACCTCCATGGCTAGGAGTGCCTTTTGCCAGCTTTGGCTGGTAATGCAGCTGCAGCCATTTCTGGACCAGGATAGCCTGACCACTGTTGTCCACGCACTGGTAACCTCCAGGCTGGATTACTGTAATGCGCTCTATGTGGGGCTGCCCTTGAGGTTGGTCCGGAAGGTGCAGCTGGTGCAAAATGCAGCAGTGAGACTGCTCACTGGGGCAGGATATTGCCAACATGTCACCCCAGTGCTGAAAGAACTGCACTGGCTGCCCATTTGCTACCTGCCAAGTTCAAGGTTCTAGTCTTGGTGTACAAAGCCCTAGACAGTTTGGGACCAGGATACCTGAAAGACCGTCTTACCCCTTATATACCCAGTCGATCACTGCGCTCTGCAGGTGAGGGCCTCCTGCAGATACCATCTTATCAGGAGGTCCATTCTGTACAATATAGGAAACAGACCTTTAGTGTGGCAGCACCTACCCTGTGGAATTCCGTCCCCTTAAATATTAGGCAGGCACCATCTCTGTTATCTTTTCGGCCCCTATTGAAGTCCTTCCTCTTTCAACAAGACTTTTAAGTTGAGACTTTATCCCAGTCTGCGTCTGTGTTGGAATTGCTTTTTAATATTTTTTAAACAATATGTTTTTAACCGTTTTTAAAAAAAGATGTCTTGAAAGCTTTTTAAAAAGTGTTTTTAAAGATGTTTTGTTTTAATGTATTTTAAAGTCTGTTTTATGATGTTTTAAAGTGTTTTTAGTGCTTTTGTTTGCTGCCCTGGGCTCCTGCTTGGAGGAAGGGCGGGATATAAATCAAATTATAAATAAATAAATAAAATAGAAAAAAGGAGCTCTGTGACACATTACACCACATCCACGCTCTTGTCAGTTTCTATGGCACTGCTACACCCTGGATCACACAGGTGCCAGTTGAAGTGGACGAGAATCTCTGCTTCAGCTGCAAGTGTGTGTTCAAAATGTCATGCACCACTCCTGGTTCAGTCCCAGAACTCAATTCCCAAACCCAGGGCAATTGATCCTGGCAACGCACAAACCCATGGCTCCCCTTACTAGGGCTGAGTAAGCCAACAACAACCCTGTAGGGTAGGTAGACTGCCTCCACCCCTTAATCTGGTCGCCCACTCTGGGCCAATGGGAAACCCAAAGTTCCGGAAATAGACTTGCCAATGATTCCAACAGACAAGAGCCAAACTACACTCCTTGTCTTGAAGCCTTAGGCAAAATATCCAAATATACGGTAGTCCACGGTAAATTGGCCAAATTCAGAGCCAAATCCCCTTCCGCAATGAACACACACCAGTAAATAAGTCACTTTATTAAATAAAATATAAGTGCTCAATTACAGCAGCAAAATGGTTTCTTAAAACCCACACCCGTGAGGGCTAGGTAAAACAGAGAGGTACAGTCACAAAACAAAATAACAAAAATGTCTAACCTAGTCCATACTTACAAAGAGGTAAACAGCAAGATAGCTTCACAGTTCCACATCTCCCCAGAGATGTATAGCCTGGATAGCAGATGGAACCCCACCCCACCCCCCGGTAGCATCAACAACCATATGGTACACTGGGGAACAAAGATCTAAGGTCTGAATCCTATTCTTACTGGAAAACGCCCACCAACAACAAGGAATTAGAATAGTAGAGTTGGATGGGGCCTGTAAGGCCATCAAGTCCAACCCCCTGCTCAATGCAGGAATCCAAATCAAAGCATTCCCAACAGATGGCTGTCCAGCTGCCCCTTGAAGGCCTCCAATGTTGGAGAGCCCACTACCTCTCTAGGTAATTGGTTCCATAGTCGTATGGCTCTAACAGTTAGGAAATTTTTCCTGATGTCCAGTCGAAATCTGGCTTCCTGCAGCTGGAGCCCATTATTCCGTGTCCTGCACTTTGGGATGATCGAGAAGAGATCCGGGCCCTCCTCTGTGTGACAACCTTTCATGTGCTTGAAGAGTGCTTTCCTGTCTCCCCTCAGTCTTCTCTTCTCCAGGCTAAACATGCCCAGTTCTTTCAGTCTCTCCTCATAGGGCTTTGTTTCCAGTCCCCTGATCATCCTCGTTGCCCTCCTCTGAACCTGTTCCAGTTTGTCTGCATCCTTCTTGAAGTGCAGAGACCAGAACTGAACGCAGTACTCAAGATGAGGCCTAACCAGTGCTGAATAGAGGGGAACTAATACTTCACGGAATTTGGAAACGATACTTCTGCTAATGGAGCCTAATACAGCATTTGCCTTTTTTGCATCCACATCGCACTGTTGGCTCATATTCAGCTTGTGATCAATGACAATTCCAAGATCCTTCTCACATGTCGTATTGCTGAGCCAAGTCTTATAACTGTGCATTTGGTTTCTCTTTCCTAAGTGTAGAACTTTGCATTTATCCCTGTTGAATTTCATTCTGTTGTTTTCAGCCCAATGCTCCAGCCTATCAAGATTCCTTTGAAGTTTGTTTCTGTCTTCCACGGTATTAGCTGTGCCCCTCAATTTTGTATCATCTGCATATCTAATAAGCATTCCCTGTACCTCCTCATCCAAGTCGTTAATAAAAATGTTGAAGAGCACTGGGCCCAGGACCGAGCCCTGTGGTACCCCACTTGTTACTTCCACCAAGTTTGAGGGGGCTTTCTGATGATGAACTATTTCTGGAGTTTTCACGCCCAACGGTCACGTGCTCCTCAACCTTCCCAGGCCTGTGGCCTTGAATACAGTCTCCAGTGATAAGCAGGTGTTCTTGCCTCGGCCTGATTAACTAGCTTCAGCTGTGCAACTGCAAAGTCATGCCTCTCAGAGGCCCCATCTCACACAAAATGTCTTCCCCCAGAATTCTTTGCCTCAAAGCCATTTTAGAAATCAGGCATTCTTGACGCAAAAGGTGTGGAAAAGCTATCTGGATCCTCCCCCTGCCTCTCTGGCAGCTGGTATGTGTACCATCAACACTGAAGAGGGCCAAAGTGTCAAATTGTTTATTCAGAGTTAGTGGCTCATCAAAGAGGCTTAGTCTCAGTGTAGGAGGTGCTGTCTCTCTCCCCCAATGTAGGAAAGGCTGCCTTGAGCTTCCCTTTTGTGAGGCAGGCAAATTACAGAAGCAAGCAAGAGCTCCGACGGCTGGGACGTGACCTGCATTCTTTGGTGGGTTCATGCATGGTGCTGGGCGATGGGCCCTAAAGCCACATTCACATTGTACCTGTCAGGACAGACATGTCAGGAGACTTGTATTCTCATAGAGCTACTCTTCTCAGAGTGGGCTAAGAGTAACTCTTCCCAGGGACCTCTCAGAATTGCAGCTTTATGATGGGAATAGGGGTCTCCTAACAACTCTCACCACCCTTCACAAACTACACTTCCCAGGATTCTTTGGGAGAAGCTATGACTACTTAAAGTGGAATAAATGTATGGTGTGAGTGAGATCTGAACAGCACCCCAGGGCAGTGTTTGCTTGCTCCCTTCTGATGGAAGCAGCTTCCATCGCACAAACACCCACATTTTCACCCGCTGTTGGAGGCTCTGTGCTTCTGAATACCAGTTGCCAGAACCTGCAAGGGAGGAGGGTGCTGCTGCGTCCAGGCCCTGCTTGCAGCCCCCCCCCCTCGGGGCAGCTGGGTGGCCGCTGTCAGAACAGGAGGCTGGACTCAGATGAGGGGGGGCCTTTGGCCTGATTCATCTGCAAGGCTCTCCTTATGTTCTTAACATGGGGAAGGGCCCCAGCTCAGTGGCAGAGCACATGTTTTGCATGCAGAAGTCAGTGGAGGTCCAATTCTGGGTGCCTCCCAGTACGGCTGGGGAAGACTCCCTGCCTGGAAGCCTGGGGCACTGCTGCCACTCAGTGTTGGCAGTACTGAGCTAGGTGGGCCCCTGTGAAGTGACTGGGTATGAGGCAGCATCCTCTGTTCAAAGCAATAAATATACTGGGCTTTAACAAACCTGGGGTGAATGGAATCAGCTGCCTCTAAGGGGGTCTGAGCAGTTTGCTTGCCCCCCCCAATCTGCTTAACCCTAAGCAGCGGGGTGTACCGTAGAGGCCCCTCCGGTTGCTCCCTCTGCACAGGGGTGAGGATCTGGAGGCCTTCAAAAGGCAGCAGGACAGCCATCTGTCGGGGATGCTTTAAGTTGGATTCCTGCATTGAGCAGGGGGTTGGACTGGATGGCCTTGTTCTCTCTCCAGATAGGCGGGTGTGAAAGGAAGGCAGACATTTCCAGTTGAGTGGTCTGAGCATGGCTCCCTGGCGCGTGTTTGAGGACACCTCTCTCTCCGGAGCACACTTGGTGTGTCATTGAGCCTGTTTTGTCAATGCAGGATGCTTGCCCGCCGCTGAAATCTCTGAATGGACTCTCGGACCTTCCCATGCTTTTTGTGATGTAGCTCTCAGAAGGTCTCTCTGCTCAAGAGCCCCACAGGAGTTCAGAGCAGCTGCCTGCCTGCCTCTTTCGGCCCTTTTGGGAAGGGGTGTCAGAAGAGAGGCTAGTTCGGGCTCCTGCTTCTCCTGCCTTCACGTGCAAGGCCCCACCTTGCCTCTCACAAGCCCAGGAATCCCAGCCTGTGCTCTAACCCACTTGGACCCCCCCCGAAAAGCAGGGCTGTGGAGTCGGAAGCAATTCTGGGTGGAGTCGGAGTTGGTAGAAATGTACCAACTCCGGCTTCAAAATAAATTTTGATTGACAAATTTTAAAAAATATAAATTCAAAATGTCAAAGAAGCTTCCCATGAAGTCAGCTGTAGTTGAGCATTTCACCATAACTCAAGATGGAAAACATTTTGTGTGTCAGTGTATGACACAGGACCCAGATGAAGACAAATGCTGTGATGCCAAGATCAGCGCATATTCAGGCAGCGATAAAAATGCTCCTACGAGAGCTTCCAATTTAAAAAGACATTTACAGCCCTTTCCAGGGCTTTGGAGTTGGAAGCAATTTTGGGTGGAGTCGGAGTCGGACAGTAGAAAAATAGAGGAGTTGAAGGTTTGGCGTACCGACTCCACAGCCCTGCTGAAAAGCCAGGTGGCCTGGCACTGGACCAGAGGATGAAGACCTCAGCTCAGAGAAGGGGATGGGCTTCTGGCGCCCAGCCCAAGCCAACTGCTGAATCTCTGCCCTGGAGGAAAAGCCGTTGTGGTGCAGATGAGAGATAAGCGTGAATGAAGTTGGCTTCCTTCACCACTCCCCTGTGGGAAGAAGCAGTTCCTCTCGGGAGAAGGGTGGGGACCTTCCTCCGCAATGCCTGTCCCAACTGGGAACGGGGCTTGTTCCGCTTCTGCCTCTGTGGCTGGGCCCATGGGAAGAGCCGTGGGGATTCCTCTATCGGGAACAAAGATCTCTGCTACCCGCCCTGCCGTGATTCATGAGGCTCCCCTCCCGGAGTCCTCAGGAGTCTGGCTCCTCTCCGCTGGCCACCAGGTGGGCATCTTCTCAAAAGCCACCATTATCGTGTCCCCATCCCCACGGCTGGAACAGGCCAAAGAACAAATTGTCTGCCTCCTCCCAGAGTATCGCTAGGACGAAGGTGGGGTTGGTAGTTGGCCTGGGTGAGGTAACTCGCTGCTTTGGCAGCATAATCGATCTGAAGAAGTAGGACCCCATGATCTCACGGCAGGGAAATGACAAAACGAAACAACTCCCTCTATAAAAAGAGAGACTTTTCCTGCTGATTGCCAGCTGGACACACTGGCACAAGGCCCGGGGGGGGCATCATCACTTGCTCTGCTGTGGCTTGCGGCAGGGGGAAGCCCCTTCAAGAGAGAGCAGGGGGCTGGCCTCTTCCTGGCCAGCGGCTTGCGGCACCTAGGTTGAGCAGCTGTTGCAGTGGAGTCCAAATCGCAGGCGCTGTGGGCATGTGACCCATTATGGGCACGGCATTCCCAGGAAGTGGAGCTGGGAAGGGCTTCTGCTTGAGGGGTTGGAGAACGGAGGCCAGCTGCCTCCTGTTGCCTTAAGTCTAAGGCTGGTGAAATGAGGTTGCAACAGCTCTGTTGGTACTTCAGGATCTGGAAAGCATTTCTCATCCTGCACAGATGTTCTCAAAGAACACCTGGGCGATTCGTCTCCCTGCTGCTTTGATGGTCCCATCCAGGGGTTCTGGTGGCTCTGAGGAAGGGCTTTCTCCTCCGAGCCTTGACATGTGTGGTTTTTCCCCCGGTCCTGCACAAGGCTATGATCCAGGATGCGTTTGGAAATGTTTCTGCTCTGGAGTAATCAAGATGTCTTTGTGACTTTCACACCCTGCATAGAGATTTTAAAGCCATGGGCGGGGGAACCCTATATCTGTTTATTCAGAAGTAAACACCATTGAGTTCAGTCTTAGCTTTGTAGAAGCAAAAGTGCAGCAGATTCTCATATCCAGTTCTGCTTCTAGTATCTCCAGACTAAATCAAAGGACATCAGGAGAGCAACTCATAAGCAATGACGGCCCTGTATGTTCCTCATGAAGATAGCACCACCCTGACTAGGTGCAAAAATGCATCTTGGATTTGAGTGTTATCAGTGTCTGCACCACTGATGGGGAACCTCCAGCCTGCGGGCCCAGTGAGAGCCACCAGGACTCCCCATTTGGCCTGCCTGGCAGTTTTTGCAAAATCCCCCCCAAAGCTTAGAGATGACCTGAAAACAAAACAAGGACTCATACAGGAAGTGGAAGGAAGGCCAAACCACAAAGGGAGAGTATAGAGAGGTAGCACGGAATTGCAGGGATGGTGTCAGGAAGGCTAAAGCTGAGAATGAGCTGAGGTTAGGGAGAGATGCCAAAAGCAACAAAAAAGCTTTCTTCAGGTATGTCCATAGTGAAAGACAGAGAAAAAAAACGGTGGCACAGCTGCTCAATGAGGATGGCAAAATGATAACAGATTGCAAAGAAAAGGCAGCAGTGCTCAATTCCTACTTTGGCTCAGTGGCTCAGTCTTCTCCCAAAAAATGGCCTATGACCCTCCTGGCAGATGTGAAGCTGAAGGGCAGGATTGCAGCTTGAGATTGATAGACACATGGTCAAGGAATACCCAATCAATTTGAACAAGTTCAAATCTCCAGGGCCCAATGAACTGTATTGAAGGAACTGGCTAAAGAACTCTCAGAACCACTGTCTTATTATGTTTGCAAAATCATGGAGGATGGGTGAGGTGCCAGATGACTGGAGGAGGGCTAATGTTGTCCCTATCTTCAAAAAGGGCAAAAAGGAGGAACCTGGGAACTACAGGCCAGTCTGCCTGACATCAATCCCTGGGAAAAATCTGGAGCAGATTATAAAGTGGTCAGTCTGTAAGACCCTTGAAAACAGTGCAGTGATTCCTAGAAGCCAACATAGATTTTTCAAGAACAAATTCTGTCAGGCTAATCTTAATTCATTTTTTGATTGGATAACCCCTCTGGTAGACTGGTAATGATGTGGACATAATATATCTCGACTTTAGCACCGCTTTTGACAATATTTTTATTAATGCCTTGGATGAGGAGGTGCAGGGAATGCTTATCAAATTTGCAGATGGTACAAAATTAGGAGGGATAGCTAATACCTTGGAAGACAGAAACAAAAATCAAAAGGTCCTTGATAGGCTGGAGCTAAAAACAGAATGAAATTTAACAGGGACAAGTGCAAAGTTCTGCACCTAGGGGAAAAAACCCAAGTGCACAGTTACAAGATGGAGGATACTTGGCTCAGCAATACTACATGAGAGAAGGATCTTGGGATTGTTGATCACAAACAGTCAACAGTACGATGTGGCTGCAAAAAAAGCCAATGCTCTTTTAGGCTCCATTAACAGAAGTATAGTTCCCAGATTGCGTGAAGTACTAGTTCCCTCTATTTGGCACTGGTTAGTCCTCATCTTGAGTACTGTGTCCAGTTCTGGATACCGCATTTCACTCATTCCAGAAAAGAAAATATTTAATAGGGGCGTTTCTCCCAATATTCCTCAAAATTCCCATTTTTTCCATGGGGGGGAATGTGGGAGTGAAAATTGGGGTGAGTGTTTTCCTGAAATTTTCTGTCCCCCCCCCCCCCGGCCTTCATTCCTGTTGAGGGATGAGGCCTGCCTACCAGCTTCCCATCTCTGTCCCAAGGGCTGCCTCTGAATCCACCTTCTTCCTGGGCTTTTCTCCAGTTCAGGTCAGCAGGAGTTCTTGGGGCTAGATCTACACTAGCAGCATAATCTTAACCATGTCTACTCAGAAGTAAGTCCTACAGAATTCGGTAGGGATTGATGCAAGGTCAGTAAGATAAGGATTGCAGCCTTTGTCATTCACTCTTGGGCCCCACTGGAATGGGTGTGAACAGTACCATAACTCTAATTGACTTGGGTGGGATGTACATGTGAGGAGGACCCAGGAGCTCCGCTCTGGACACCCAAGGGTTCCAGGGAGGCCATAGATGCTGCCTGGGAGAAGGGTGGCTTAGCCCGAGAGAAGGAGAGAAGGGAGCCTTTGCCGCTGGGTGTAGTGAGCTTGTGGAAGGCTAGGGCAGGGAGAGGCTGGGAGCCAGGACACCTGGGTTGTGCTGTTCCCTCCCCTCCCCCCCATGTGTGTGTGTGTGTTTGGGAACATACCTTCTTGTCACAACACCAGGAAGTTTGAAACTGGATCATGGATCTTATTTGCCAAGCAAACAAACTGCTGATTAAACCTGCCAGTCTGGAAATATTGGTATTATACCTCCTTTTCTTTTCTGCTTCAACAATCATGTGCATGAAATCTTTGGGCACCCATCTGGCCACGAATGGAGGAGGGCTGCCAGGTGTCTGCACAGGTGGGGGCAGGGATTTGGAACGATGGTCCGTTTTGTCATGCACAGATTCTCTTAGAGGAGTTGGACGGGGAAGTTCAGGGGCAGCCGCTCCCCAACCTGCTGTCCTGCAGATGTTTTAGACACAACTCCCACCAATCCCAGCCAATATGCTGTTGGGGGAGGAAGCCACCTCCCTCCATTCCCCCGATTCCATCCGCCAACCCCCCATATGATGTGGTATCTCCATTCATGATGGGCTCTGTTTTGTTGTTCAAAGTGGTTGATGATCTGAAATATCTGGAGGGCACCAGTTTGGGGAAGGCTGTTCAAGAGCATAAACAGACTCCCAAGGGTCCTTCCGCTCCGGCACTCCACTTCCCACAGTGGCCAAGCAGGGCACAAAGGCAGCCGCCGTCTTGCAAGGTTTGACTCCCTGGCAACTGTTGCTCAAAGGTAGACTGCCTCTGGACCTGGAGGTTTCTTTCTTTCAGCTGTGTCATGGCCTTGGGAAATGGGGTTTAGGGAAGCATTGGGGCAGAAATACAGGAAGGTAGCTTTAGCCAACTGCTGCCGTAAAGGGTTGGGTGCATTTAGGGTAGGCCAGTTTCATAGGTGGGGGGGCCATTTGGGGGGTGAGGCCCAACTCTGTTACCGTAAGGCTGCCTGGAAGTGCAGCGAGGCCAGGATGGGTGACTCGGCTGGCTGACGGGCTGCAGTTGCCTGGGAAGGGAGAGTTTGCTTGCTGACCATCCTCTGTCTAGCAGGAGCCAGACCAACAGGGGCAACAGCATGGCCAAGCCCATGTTGTTCTCTCTGGACATCCTCCCTCCCCCCATGTCGCATGAGTAGCGGGATCCCATTTATCAAATGATTGATGATGCGGAAGAGAAAGCGAACAGAAGGAAGTCCTCATGCACATACACACATACTCTTTTCCTAATAATGTTTATTAAAATATTTACAAGCCGCACGCTTCATGAAAGTATATTGAGGTGGCATGACAAAATACAAAAACACAACAGAATTAAAAGCCAATAAAAATATCGTCAAAAACAATAATAACAGCATATTAAAAGGCCTGTCTAAAAAGCTCAGTTTTCAGGAGACGCCTTAAAGAAAGAAGATATGGTTTCTGCCAAACCTCTATAGGTAGGGAGTGCCACAGGACAGGGCCTGCCACACTAAGGCTCAGTCCCTGGTGGAGGCCAGTTGAACCCTATCAGAAGATCTCAGTGATCGAGGTGGAGTACAGGGAGTAAGGCAGGCCTTAAGGGGCCCAAGTTTGGGCCCAAGTTGTTTAGGGCTTTGTGAATTAACACAAAAGCCTCGACCCTGGCCTGGTAGCAAATTGGCAACCGGTGCAGCTCTGTCAGCAGCAGGGCAACCTGTTGCCAGCAACCTGCCCCTGTGAGCAGTCTGGCCGCTGCATTCTGCACTAGTTGCAGCTTCCAGAGTGGGTAAAGGGCAGCCTCACATAAAGCGCATTACAGTAGTCAAGTCTTGAGGTTACCAATGCATGGACTGCTATGGTCAGGCTCTCATGGTCCAGGAACAGTCACAGTTGGTATACCAGCCAAAGCTGACAGAAAGCACTCCTGCTCACTTGAGCCTCTAGTGACAAAGATGGGTCCAGGACTGCTCCCAAACTGCGTAGCTACACCCCATCCAGGGCAGGCAGTTGACCTGTCTCTTGGACATAGGAGCCACCCACCCACGAAGCCTCCATCTTTCCAGGAATCAAGCTCAGCACAGGCTTTCCCAACCTGGTGTCCTCCAGACATTTTAGACTACAGCTCCCATCAGCCCCAGGGTCATATGGCTGGAGTTGTAGTCCAAAACTTCCGGAAGGCACCAGATTAGCGAAGGCTGGCCTATCTGTTGTAGTTTCCCACCGAGAATCCAGGAAGTGAAGGTTGGGCAGGCGCTGTGAATGTTGCCTCTGAGATGCACAGCCCTGTTTGTGAGGGGGGGGGAGCAGGCAATAAATGTGTAAGCCGATTCAAACCTGGAGTCTGGCTGTGCGCTTGCTAACCACATCTTTTTCCTTTCTCAAAATATTGAAATAAGAAAGAAAATGGTTGTGACATTGCAATGTCTGCAATCTGTAATAGTTCCTTCTGTAACTGGTCCTTCCCAGGACTCACTTGTGCTGTTCCATAGCCAGTGGGCTTGTCCAAAAGGTGCAAAGTTCCAGCCAACCTTTTGCTAACTAGAATATTTGCTCATGAAAAGTAGCCATGGTGTATTTCTTTTGGTGAGGGTTTGTTCACTCTGGGCAGGTGAGTTTGGTACAACAGTGGGAGCCTCCAGGCTTGCGCTTGGCTGACGTGACCCGCACCATGTAGACCTGCAGAGCAAGGCCTTCTGGGAGAAGAGTTGGGTCTGTGAAGAAGAAATATAGGGCTGGGCTGGGCCGCTGCTTCATGTCTCCTCCTAAAACTTTCATCAAATATTTCCCTAAAAAGCCCAAATAGTCACCTCTTCCCTGCCTCCAACGCCTGCAGTCCTGGGAACTGCCCAGTGGGATGGTGGTGGCTGCTCCAGCCTGCTTTGGCCTTCCTCCTGTCTTGATCCTGAGCCCCCTGTTCTTTCTCTGTCTTCTCTAGTTCCTGAGCAGGCTGCCAACCTCTCCGTCCTGGATGTGGCCGGTGGATCCGGGACCCTACAGCTGACACAGTGACAAAAGCTGCCGTAAGTTTGTTGCCTGGAAGGGCCCCGAGGCGCCCGTGAGGCTGGAAGCAGAGCTCTTCCTCCCTGCCTGCCCACCCGCCCGGGGCTGGCTGCCTTTTGGGCAGGCCTCGTGCGCTGCAGCCACAGCCTTGTGGTCAGGAGGCCAAAACCACAAGCCTTGAGAAGACAACAGGGCCTGCATTCAGGGCTGGGAATTGCCAGCTGTCTAGGCGGCAGCAGAGGCTTTGTTGTCGTGTAGAGACAGACAGAGCTGAGAGGACAGAGGCTCAGGAGAGGATGCCCGATGAGTGGAGGAAGCATGTGTGGTTGTGGCAGGGGTGTGTGTGTGAAGAGAGACTTGTGTGACACTTGGGTGACTTGCTGGCTCACGGTGTTTGCCGAGCGGTGAGTGGATGCAGGGAAGGGACGTGTGCTGCGTGACTGAGGAGGGCCTGGGGTGCCTCCCCACCCAGCGACCCCTTGCTGACTGACCTGCCCTCTCTTGGCCCTGTAGGAGCTTGGAGGTGGAGTAGGCGCGTAACCCACAGGAAGGAGACATGGAGAGAGCGGGCGAGGCATACGTGAACCGCGGCGAGGAAGATGAGATGGTCAGTGGGGCTCCACTCCGGGACCTCTCTTGTATTCCACAACAACAACAGCACCCCCCCCCCTTGGCTCCATGTTCCCTCATGTTCAGTGGCAGAGCATCTGCCTTGCGTGCAGGAGGTCCCAGGTTCGATCCCCTGTAGGGCTGGGAGAGACTCCTGGCTGAAGCCCAGCTGCCAGTCAGTGTAGGACAACATAGAGCTAGATGGAGCCATGGCTGGACTCGGTATGGGGCAGCATCTTCCGTTCCTCAAGCACCCACGTGGATTAGAACCCCTGGTTCACTTGGAGGCATGAACGGAAAGAGTGGGGGAAATCCACCTTTGTCCCCCCCTGGTTGTGAGCGCTGCAGGAAGGAAGCATTCGCCTCGCATGGGAGTAATGGGGAGGGGGCTTCTTTCAGCAAGAAGAGGTTTAGGGCAAGGGTTGGGTACCATTTTTAGCCCAAGGGCCACATTCTCTTCCACATAACTTTCCAAGGGCCACATGGCGGTGGTGGGTGGGGCCAGAGGCAAAAGTGGGTGGAGCGAGGAATATAAATTTGCCCTCTGCACAGCTGGCTAGTTTCGGCACACACTCATGCAGACCCCTCTCAGTCCTCCAGCCCAGCAAGAGGACACATTTGAGCCAGTTTAAAACATTTGGGGTGCAAAGTAAGGCCAGTGAGAGAGTTCTTGGGGGCCATGTAGAGAGGCCTGGAGGGCCGCATTGGTTCCTCAGTCCTGGTTTAGGATCTCCCTCCTTGTCCAATGTAACATCCCTGTAAGAGAGCCCTTTCCCTCTCTCCGCTGCCAGGCCTGACTCACTCAAGCTCTCCCTCCCCCCCCTGCAGGAAATCTCTGCCTACAGCCCCTGCTGCTGGAAGCTGGTGCTGGTCTCGCTGGGTACGGTGTGCAGTGGAGGTTTCCTCCTCCTCTTCCTCTATTGGCTGCCAGAGCTGAGTGTCAAGTGGACCTGCCGTACTGTGCCACTGCGGGATGCCTGGGTCGTGCTGCTGAGGACCACGGTGAGGACCCAGCCCAAGTTTAAGGTCCTGATCCTGCCTGGTTGGCCTGGTATCGGAGGAGCCTGCTGTGCGTGCAAAGGGTCTCCGGCTCAGTAGGGCTGGGAAAGGCTCCTGCCTGAAACCCTGAGGAGGAGCTGCCAGTCAGTGTTGGCAGCACTGAGCCAGGTGGACCGCTGGCCAGAGCTGATATCGGCACGGCCACATTGGCTGGGGCTGCTGTGAATTGTAGTCCCTAACATCTAGAGCACTTCAGGTTTTTGTTTTATTTATTTCCACAATTTATATACTGCTTAGTTACATTCATCTCCAAGCTGTGTGTACAACAATAAGATGAAAATAAAAATCGGTTAAAATGAATGAAACCAGGATTCAGTTGAAATACTTGCTGGGATTTTTTTTTAGGAAAAGTCTTCAGTGGGCGCCAGAAGCTCCGCAGGGAGGGGGCCTGTCTGACTTCAGCTGGGAGGGAGTTCCGTCAAACTGGGCCCACAATACGGAAGGCCTGGCTCCTGGTGGCTATGAACCGTGCATCTGAGCCATGAGGGGCCACTAACACTGAGTCCCCACAAGGCCTCGATGATCGGGCAGGGATGTAAGAGATCAGGCAGCACCTGAGGTATCCTGGGCCCAAGTTATTCAGGGCCCGCCTTGTGAATTCAAACAAGAGCCTTGAGCCTGGCCTGCTACCGTAAGGACAGCCACAGCAAGCCTCTGAGCACTGAAGTCACGTGCCGGCTGTAGGCTATGCCCATCAACAGCCCAGCCCCAGGCTGGGAAAGGCTGTCCCTGGGGGCTGACATGAACAGCGTGAGAGGCTCCTGTTGTGGTTATGGGGGGGAGTCTTGCGTCTGTTCTCTTCACATGGAGATTCGAAAGAGGAAGGGAAAGTTGGAAATGTATCATCTGGTGCTCATGCTGGTTGCGTACTTTGCCTCTTTCTCTGAATAGGATTTAGAGTGTTAACCATTTGTTCACAGCCGGCATAGCCAATGTGGGGCCCGCCAGATGTTTTTGGACTACAAAAAATTCAAGCAAGCAAGCAATAAATCTCCCATCATCCCTGACCGATGGCCGTGCCGATTGCTGGGGCTGCTGGGAGTTGTAGTCCAACAGCCTCTGGACGGCTATCCCTGGTTTACGGTGAAGGGGATCCTGGTGCGGGGGAGGGATTAGTGGGGAGTGTTGTGTTTCGATCTCGGGGAGGGCAGATGACCTTGGTCTAGTTATCCCCTCGGCTGGCTTCCCGAGAGAGCTACGTAAGGAATCTCGCCTTGTGCTAAAAGGCCTGTTGTTGATAATCAGAACTATTTCAGACCAGCCAGGGTTGCCCCTAGCAGGGCGGAAGAGGGCGATGGCAGCTGTTCACCCTCCCTGCTGCTTCCTCCTGCAGGATGAGTTCCAGACTTGGTCCAGGGTCCGGGTGCATTCCCTCTTTGCCCCCGGATCCAGCCCCTTGGGCTTCCCCCAGGTGTCGGAGAGCAAGAGGCCTCTGTGCCAGGCCAGCCAGCTGGAGGACTGGGATTGTGAGGAGGGGCTTCTCCCCCAGCACGCACGTGGTGGGGAGCAGGCAGAGGTGAGTTGGAGGATGGCAGGCTGTGTGTGTGTGTGTGCATGCGTGCCCTGCGGCTCTCCTCTCTTCGCACTCTGGAGCTCTCACGAGAAGCCTTTCTTCTCGCCCTTCCAGACCCGCTTCTTCGTTCACCACAACATGCGCTACCTCTGGAGTGTCGAATCCCAGTCTTTCCAGCGGCTCAGGGCCCTGGACCTTGGGCTGCCTTGCTCTGCCCTGCATGCCCTCCACGGGGCTGGCCTCCCTCGCAGCATCCAGGACTACCGGTGAGTTGGGGCTGGGTGGGAGGTGGCTGTGTCTGTGCTGAGCAACTCCTGGGTGAGAGGTGAGGAGCTAACCCTGAGCTAGCATCCTCTCCTGCCTGCAGCGTTTCCAAGAGAGTACCTGCGGGGGGCGGGGGGTGGAGGCGTTGGTGGAAGATCATGGATCCCCTTGGCGTTCCCCTCTGATTCTGAGTGCACATTCCCCCCCCCCTTCTGTCTCCAGGAGGCTTTTCTATGGAGCCAACCAAATTGACGTGCAAGTGCCTTCCCTCCCCAAACTTCTCATCAAGGAAGTAAGTTTCCGGAGCATTGTGGGAGGCCGTCTGCTTCTGAATGCCAGTGGCTGGGGACTGCAAGTGGGCAGAGGGCTCTTGTGCTCATGGAACCTCTTTGCGGGCTTCCTCCCTTCGGCCTGGCCCAGCTGCGGCTCTTTCAGCAGGGCGCTGCGGCTGTTCTCGGGAGCCTTGACTCTGGGGGCTTTTCCTCCCCTCCGCAGGTGCTGAATCCCTTCTACATTTTCCAAGTCTTCAGCATGGTGCTGTGGTCCCTGGACAACTATTACCTGTACGCCTCTGCCATCCTCTTCATGTCGCTCGTATCAGTCTGTTCCTCCCTCTACACCATCCGGAAGGTACCCAGTGGGGAGATGTGCAGTCTTCGGCCCAAGGGGGAAGGAGCGGTTGCCTGCGGGGAGGAGGGGAGATGACGGGGTGGAGCAGGGTGGGTGGGGCCGCCAGGGCTCTGGAGCATCTCCTGTTGGAAGGGGTTTTGGACGCGGCTGCTAATCCTCCTCCTCTTCCTCCTCCTGCTGCTGCTTCTACACAGCAATACATCCTCCTGCACGACATGGTTGCTGCACACAACACCATCCGGGTGGCAGTGTATCGAGGGCCATACGGTGAGTGAGCACCACGGGTGGGGGGAGAGGCAGCAGAAGGGCCCTGGGGCGCAGGCTCACGTAGCCAGGCGCAGAAAGATAGCTACATAAGGCCTGCAGGCTGTGTAATCCACCCGAGCCCTTCCAGACTCCCTCTTGGTGCAGAGCAGCTGTGAGGAAAATGGGCCAGTGCCAGACCGTTGTGGGAAGCCACCTGACCGCCCCCCCCCCCCGTGTTTGATCCACAGGTGCCAACAGCAGGTCCTTTGGGCAAGTGCTTGGCCCTGGCTGGCTCCCTTTGCTTCTTGCGGGGCCCGTCTGAAAGCAGAGTGGGGAAGAGGCCAGGTCAGAAGTTCCTCGCGGTTGGTGTGGATATGACTGGGGTGAACTCCTGTCCAAGGAGCAGGAGTTAGGAGACAACGCTGTCTCTGCCTGCAGGCGTCTCGTAGGCGAGATGCAGAAGCGAAAACACAGAGTCCGGAGGGGACAGCGGGAGAAGGACAGGCAGGCACTGCGGATTCTGCCTGAGGCCCAGTCAGAGTAGGCAGGACAGCTGAGTCATTCATTTCTTTTCAGAATGTGCCTCCTTGCCTTCCTCCCAAAGGAGCCCCGCCAGACCTGGTGTACCAGCATAGCTTGATGAAGGAGCAAAGGGCCTTTCTTCCTCTGCCCTTCCCTTCCGAGGGGCTGTTTAGGCAAAGCTGTGGAGGGTTGCCGAGCAGCTCAATGCAGGGCTGGCATTGGTATGGCGAGGGCTGTGTGGCTGCCTCCCAAGGAGTGTGGCTTTTGGTTCTCTTGCAGAGACGGAGGAGATCTTTTCCACAGAGCTGGTGCCGGGTGATGTTTTGCTGGTGCCTCCGGAGGGCCTGACCGTGCCGTGCGATGCAGTGCTGCTGAGTGGCACGGCCATTGTCAACGAGAGCATGCTCACCGGTATGGGCAGCTGCCTCTGGCGCAGGGGGCTGGGTGTGGATGGGGAAATGGTCTCTCTTTCGGAGCTGATCCATGGTTCTCACCAGGCGAGAGTGTCCCTGTGACCAAGACAGCCTTGCCTGGCCCTGCCCAAGGGGGCAGGGGGCCGCTCCAGGATCCACCCTATGAGCCAGAGGAGCACAAACGGCACACACTCTTCTGTGGCACTTCCGTCATCCAAACACGGTACTACTCTGGGGAGGCTGTACGGGCGCTGGTCATCCGGACAGGTAACGGCAGCTGTGGGGTCAAGGCTCATTCCTGATTCGTTATACTGACAGGAAGGATGAGTTTGTGTGCGTGCGTGCGTGCGTGCGTCCAAGCAAGCAGAGTCCACCACACAGGGTCAGGCAAGAGGCAGAGTCCAAGGTCAGGGGCCAGGTCAAGAGGCAGGTCCCGGACAGTCCAAGGCCAGGTTTGGGGTAAGCAGGAGGTTGGCTTGTGGGCCAAGCACATAAACGTTGTTCCAGCAGCTCCTCCTGCCTAGTGCTGCGGGTTTTGAGCTGCAGCTACTGGAACCACACTCCCCGGCCTCAACCAACTCCTGTCAACTCCCTTCATCCAGAGGTCCCCTTGAGAGAAGAGTCTTACCCTGAGGAGACCTTGCCTGCAGTCAGGCTCTCCTCTGCATGGGCCGGGTTCCTACCTGGCATTTTAAGGCACTGCCTCTCCCTTGGGCTTGGGACCCATTCAGCCTCGATGTTGGAGCCCAGCTCCCCCCTGGATGCAGACAGCCCCTCCTTGGCCTCGTCGCAAGACGCTGGCTCCTCGTCCCCAGGTGGAGCCTGACCCAAGGCTGGGTGTGTGGCCAGAGTCTCCTGGTGGTCCTCTGATGAGGGCTGCCCCGGCTGAGTCATGACAGAGAGAGAGGGGTGGGGGGTGGGGGTGCAGTTCTTTCACTCCCAGGGTGGCAGCCTCACACTTTCTCCACAGGTTTCTCCACCTCCAAGGGGCAGCTGGTCTGCTCAATTTTGTTCCCGAAGCCGACAGATTTCCGCCTGTACAGAGATGCCTACCATTTCCTGCTGTGCCTGGTCGGTGTGGCTGGAATTGGCATGCTGTATTCGGTGATCCGCAGTGTGCAGCAGGCGGTGAGTGTCCCTGCAAAGGAGGCTGGGCTGTGGTGCTTGGCCTCTGTTGAGCCTTGAAAAAGGGGCCCTGTGGGGAAAGTAGCAGGGAGGGTCACCGGAATCCCTTTCCCCCCAGTTCTCAAGATGGGCTGCCCCTCCTGTTTGGTTCATGTCACCCCGTTGTTCTAAGTTGGCAGTTCGACCTGCTTGGAATATTTATTTATTTATTTATTGCATTTATATACCGCCCCATAGCTGAAGCTTTCTGGGCGGTTTACAACAATTAAAAACATTAAAGACAAATATACAAATTTTAAAAAGCACATTTTTAAAAAGCACGTGCTAAAAATATTGGTGGAAAGAGGGAGGCCAGGCATGAATCGGTCTAATCCGGACATCCGCTCTTGCTCCCTCTAAACCAGGAGCCAGTTGGCCGCGTCATACTGGAGTCCCTTGACATCCTGACCATCACAGTGCCCCCTGCACTGCCAGCGGCCATGACTGCTGGGGTGGTGTACGCCCAGCGGCGCCTGCGTGGGCAGCAGATCTTCTCCATCAGCCCCCAGCGCATCAACATTTGTGGGCAGCTCAACTTGATGTGCTTTGACAAGGTACCAGCGTTCTTTTTTCCATTTTTTGGAACCCTGTAAACGGGGGGGGGGGGGGAGGGAGAGAGGCACTTCTCCAGCCTCATCCTGTCAGTGTTAACCGGATCTGGTTTGTCTTTTGCAGACAGGAACCTTGACTGAGGACGGGCTTGACTTCTGGGGGTTTGTACAAGCACAAGATGGCTGGTGAGTGAATGCAAGTTGCCAAGATGGAATTCCTCCTGCTGGGAGGGGATGTTGCCCTGTCATTGCCTGTGGTAAGGTGATAAACCTTTCCTCAAGCAGCAGGGGTGAGGTCAAATCTTTATTGCAAAGTCTACAGACCATCACAAACAGACAAAATACAACAACTATAAACACATAAAAACAAGAACAGTTAACAATAAATGGAATACTTTGGGCTCAACCGTTCCGATAAAATCGAATAAAATCAGGGCCTCGACCTAGTCATAGCCTTCCTAATAATCGTGGCCTGATTCAAAAATTTGGCCACTGATATGGTAGTTCCTTCATCGGAACCCTGCAGAAGGATTGTTAAAAGTGCGCTAGGAGTACGACTCAGTGTATTTAGAAGAATAGGGGTTAAGAGATCGTTTCTAGCTTCCTCATAAAATTTACATTTAAAAAGGACATGCGAGACCGCCTCCACCTCGAGTGTTTCACAGGGACAATACCTAAGAATTCTCAGGGTCTTATCATACCTGCCCTCCAATAATTTCGAGGGTAGAGCTTCGAAGCAGGCCAATCAGTAGGCCCGCCTGTACTTATGGACAGATAGCCAACATAAGTAACGCATCCCATCTTTACTAGGGGGTATGTCCATGCCTAAGGCCCGAGGGGAACATGGGCCGGATGCAGCTACAGAAAGCTCTTGATTATCTATGTCCATTAGACGATGTTTCACCGTCGCCTTAGCTACATGAAGCTCCATACTCAGCAGTTCTACTGGAGAAAGACCTACCGAGACTATTTTCTCTAAGACCACTTTTGGCCAGGATGCGTTAGAAGAGTCCATTAAGATCTGTTGCACATAGGACTCTTGTGTGAACTTAAAATAGCACTGTAGCCAGTAGTAAATAGTATAGAGCCAGGCTAGACAATTTAGGGAGTTTAAACCGACTTCCAGCATGAGAGTAGCACCTGACAGACATCTGGGGACACCGAGGATAGATCTTAAAAAGGCATGAAGAGGACCCTCTAAGTGCCCCTTATAAAATGGAATCCATATAGGGGCCCCATACAGCAACATAGGGATAATTTTAACTCTGAGGATGTGTATTGCGGCCGGGACAAATTTCCCTCCTTTGACAAAATAGAACCAGGATAAAGCTCCCAAGTTTTTCCCAGCTTTTGCTTTGATATAGTTGACTTGGGCTTTCCAGTTGCCCGTCTCCTGAAACCAGATTCCCCAGATATTTAAAGGATTTTACCTGGTCACTTCTAACAGAGCCGAGATACCAGGGAACTCTAACCTTCCTCTTAGAGAATACAATGACTTTAGATTTTGTATGATTGATGGTTAGAAGGTTATCTTTGCAGTACTCCGCAAACCCTGAGAGTAATCTTTTCAAGCCCAACTGGGTTTGAGATACAAGAGCTGCATTGTCAGCATAAAGAAGAATATTGATTTTAGTAGAACCTAGTTTAGGAGGGTGAGATTGAATCTCTCGCAAGACGGGGGAGGTCTGCTAAGTACAGATTGAATAAAGTGGGTGCTAAGACACATCCTTGCCTGACTCCAAGAGAAGAGCATATTTCACGAGAGAGACTGCCACGATGATTACAGTGGACTTGCATCGAGGTGTTATGATATAATGCATAGCGTACTTAGACTTTCAAAAAGCGTTGGACAAGGTACCTCACCAAAGGCTTCTGAGGAAGCTTAGCAGTCATGGAATAAGAGGAGAGGTCCTCTTGTGGATAAGGAATTGGTTAAGAAGCAGAAAGCAGAGAGTAGGAATAAGCGGACAGTTCTCCCAATGGAGAGCTGTAGAAAGCGGAGTCCCTGAAGGATCTGTTTTGGGACCTGTACTTTTCAACTTGTTCATTAATGACCTAGAATTAGGAGTGAGCAGTGAAGTGGCCAAGTTTGCTGACGACACTAAATTGTTCAGCGTTGTTAAAACAAAAAGGGATTGCGAAGAGCTCCAAAAAGACCTCTCCAAACTGAGTGAATGGGCGGAAAAATGGCAAATGCAATTCAATATAAACAAGTGTAAAATTATGCATATTGGAGCAAAAAATCTGAATTTCACATATACGCTCATGGGGTCTGAACTGGCGGTGACCGACCAGGAGAGAGACCTCGGGGTTGTAGTGGACAGCACGATGAAAATGTCGACCCAGTGTGCGGCAGCTGTGAAAAAGGCAAATTCCATGCTAGCAATAATTAGGAAAGGTATTGAAAATAAAACAGCCGATATCATAATGCCGTTGTATAAATCTATGGTGCGGCCGCATTTGGAATACTGTGTACAGTTCTGGTCGCCTCATCTCAAAAAGGATATTATAGAGTTGGAAAAGGTTCAGAAGAGGGCAACCAGAATGATCAAGGGGATGGAGCGACTCCCTTACGAGGAAAGGTTGCAGCATTTGGGGCTTTTTAGTTTAGAGAAAAGGCGGGTCAGAGGAGACATGATAGAAGTGTATAAAATTATGCATGGCATTGAGAAAATGGATAGAGAAAAGTTCTTCTCCCTCTCTCATAATACTAGAACTCGTGGACATTCAAAGAAGCTGAATGTTGGAAGATTCAGGACAGACAAAAGGAAGTACTTCTTTACTCAGCGCATAGTTAAACTATGGAATTTGCTCCCACAAGATGCAGTAATGGCCACCAGCTTGGATGGCTTTAAAAGAAGATTAGACAAATTCATGGAGGACAGGGCTATCAATGGCTACTAGCCATGATAGCTGTGCTCTGCCAGCCTAGTCAGAGGCAGCATGCTTCTGAAAACCAGTTGCCGGAAGCCTCAGGAGGGGAGAGTGTTCTTGCACTCGGGTCCTGCTTGCGGGCTTCCCCCAGGCACCTGGTTGGCCACTGTGAGAACAGGATGCTGGACTAGATGGGCCACTGGCCTGATCCAGCAGGCTCTTCTTATGTTCTTATGTTAATGCTGATATCAAGGACAAAAGTCTCTTGTCTATCAAAAGGGATTCCAATTTGCTCCACAAGTGGCTGCGTGGGATAGAGTTGAAAGCTGACTTCAGGTCTATGAAGGCAACATATAACTTGCCTCCACGGGGTTTAGAGTATTTATACGCCAGCTGGGCTAGGGCCAGGCAGTGGTCAAGAGTGCAATACCCTGGTTTAAATCTAATCTGCTCGGCCCCCAGGATGTTGTTAGTGCTAACCCACTGTTTCATCTTGGAACCTAAATAGGTGGCATAGACCTTACCCACCACGGAGAGCAGACTGATGGGCCGATAATTACTCGGGTCGTCTTTTGCACTGCTCTTGTGAATTGGAATGATATAGGCTCTCAGCCATGATGCCGGGATCATTCCAGAGTTATTTATTTGTGTAAAAAGGGACGGCAACATAGGGGCCCACCAGCTTATATTGCATTTCAGCAACTCTGGAGGAATGCTGGGGGCCTTACCCGACTTAAGTTACGTAAGTAAATCAGCAATGCTGTTAACATCGACTGGGGGCCACTCGGGAGTGTCAGACGGCAGTGAGAAAGCAGAGTAGGAACTCAGGGAATCAGCGTTGTTAAACACAGCCTGGAAATGCTCCTCCCAAATATCAGCTGGAATAAAACAATCCGGGATGCCCTTATGCCTAGTCAGTGCTCCTGTTACCATCTGCCAGAAGGACTTTGAGCTGCACGTGACAGTTGCGGCTATAAGCATTTGCCACGAGTCCCTGACAGCCTCGTCTTTCTTTTTATAAGTGTCTTGTACTCCTTACGGAGTACGTAATAAGAGTGTGGGAGTTGGCGTTCGTTGTTACTGCGATAGGTACAGTAGGTAGAACGAATTTTCTTCCTTAAATCCCTACATTCTGTGTCAAACCATCTGTCATGTCTGTCTATCAAGTGGCCAGCCTTAAAAGAGGTGTTGGTAGGGAGTAAAGCATTGACTACCTGAATCAGTTCCTCATATATGGCGACACCCAAAGTGGGCACATTACCTGAAACCAGCCGGCACACTAGTATATTTGTATAAGGTAATTGGGTAAAATTAAAAAATGCCTGGCCCACCTTAGGGGACCACTTAATCTTATTATAACCATTGGAGGCTGATAGATCTAGGGATATCATAGGCGGTTTGTATAATTGGACATCCCCAGAAATTGGGAGAAGGAATTCCAAGGGCAGATGATCGCTGTCAGGCCGAACTGCAACTCTAAACACATAACCCGCATGCTTCCTCGCTTTCGGTATGATTATATAGTCTACCACACTCGACCCACGGGAGGAAATGAAGGTAAACTCCCCCCAATCGTCACCTGGACAGGAACCATTTAAAATACACAGATCAAATTTAACAACAAACTGAAGCAACCCAACTCCAGCTAAATTTAAATGGTGGTCTTTTGAGTGACGAGCATTACACCTTAGATGTTTCCTGTCAACATTGGTGAAGAACCCGGTTGGCAAGGCATCCTCCAGGTAAGTTCCTGTTCTTGCATTGAAGTCACCGGCCAGAATTAGAAAGGCATCAAAGAAGTTGGACGTCCAGTAAGCATACAATGATTCAAGTTTAAGCCAGTGCGACAGTAGAGCCTCCCTGTTTGAAGTTGGGGGGAAATAGATGTTAAAAGCAGGGATGACTGTGACGACCTCGGTTCTATAAGGAGTGTCAACACCATGGAGTCATTGTCAAAAAAATCAAGAACCGGGAGCTCCGTTAATATAGCATCCATCGAGGAAGAGACCAGGGTACACAAACTTTGCCTAGCTCTCCCCTTGCTCTTACTTGGGAGAGCGGGAATACAAAATGACACAAACCCTTCAATGTAAATATGATCGCCACACCACGTCTCCTGAAGGAGGATGACATCGAACTTCCTCAAATATGCCAGGAGGTTTGGGTCCCAGCTTTTGGATTTCCATCCCGCAATATTCCAGGATAGAATTTTTAGCAAATGGGGGACAGACGATGGACGCCGTCAGTCTGACTCTTCAATTTTATCCAGTGGGACTTGAGGCGCCTTCAGGACTCAACAGTTACCAAGAGGGACATTGAGAGCCAAAGGTTGAACAGTGGGTACAGAGTAACAGCTGTTGTGATCTGGAGTACTACACGCAAGACTACACTCATGGGGGTCCAAAAACTGAAGAGCCAACCAATCATAGGATTTCGGCTCCTGGTTTATGTATTCATAATACGCCGAGGAATATTGTGGATCCTCAGTTGTTTTAGGTGCTGACAGTGCAGGTGACAGCAATATATTCTCTCTTTGAGATGTTCTCAGGGCATCACTGTTCAATAACATCTTTTGCGGTTGTCTTACAGTTATTTCGGGGCTTAAAGTACAGTGGCCCAACAGAGTTGTATTGTGACATTCAGTAGAGATGGGGTTGCTCCGACCTAGGCAGCTAAGTTGGTTTTTTCCTGAGCATCTAGGCTCTTGCACCATGGAATTTTCAGGAAATATAAAATACAAGTCGGCCTTGTTATCTGAGACTAACCGACAAGGAACATTCTGTTGTGGCTCAGTCCTTTTCCGCTCACTCCCTGAAGTGACCAGATTCGTGAGGGTAGCCTTCAAGGATGACAGCCGTGACAGAATCTCGCGTCGTTCCTGTTCAGGAAGCGCTCCAAAGCTATGGATGAGTAGAAGTTCTTCAGGATGAAAATTCCCAGAGCCAGGGACCGTCGCACACTCTAAATGACTCCCTCTGCCTTGCTCAATCCTGTAATTCAGCTGTCCTAAATGATCAGATCCGAAGTTGGTTGCTGAGAAAGTCGGGGAGGGATTAGTACGAAGAGCCGACACTCCTGTACAGGGCTTCTCCAACCTCAAATTTGAAGGGGCAGAACATTTCCCCTTGCTGCGTGTAACCAAAAGCACAGGGGGCGACATGTCCCTGCAATGTCTTTTAGCCTCTATTCCCCTACTTAGGAGCATCTCCTTACACAAGTAGACTAAGTCCACAATAGAGGCTGACACAAACGTTACTAAGGCACGGGCAGTCTTAGAGTTATAAAAGAGATATTCGATCTTTGTAAAGGCGTCTAGTTTCAAGGGGGACTTGATCATTGGTGACAATAACTTCATTAGATGTAATTTACGATCCCGCTGTGACAGCCAGCCATATGGCTTAGGGTAATTGGAAAAAGCCAAGGCTCTATTGTCTAGCCGAAGACACCACCTTTTGCTTTCCAAGGGTAGTAGCTGAAAGCCCTCACAGTATTCACACGCTTCAGCATTATTTTGAGGGACATCATCCCAGGTCATTGGTTGCAAGATTGTCTGATGCCCAGGTAGAGATGTTCCGTTGACATCCGTGGGTCAAACATTGGGGCAGTGCAGCTGAGAGATCCGTTTCGGGTCAGTCTCAATAGATTTAACGTTGTTATTCCTATTATTCACTTGCCCTGATTGAGCAGACTGCTCACAATCCAATAACTTAAAAAGTTTGTTAAAATTCATTTTAGAGCCCTTTCTGAAGCTGCCAGCAGTCTTTATATTTTTCGTTTTCCTTTTTAAATTTATATGAGCCTTGATGTTTTCACGTTTTAAGCGTTTTAAGCCCTTTTTTGTTGGAACCCCAGCTTTATTGGCACACTCACTATGAGTGTGTGTTGGGCTAGTCGGTTTAATCGTATCTGGAAATCGATCCCCCTGCTGTTGTGCTACACACACAGGCAAACCAGTTGTAGAGCTGTGTTCGTGTATGGGGCTAAGGTTCCTATCCACCCGAATCTTAGGATCCGAATCGGTCATTAGCATCACGGTAATAGAAGAGGGCTGGGCGGGTCCCCTTAAGCAAGACAATGTTAAGGCCGTTAAAATTGTCAGCTGACCCATATATTCGGTGAGAAGGTTCTTAATCTGCGACAGATCCTCAGTCCAATTCATAAATAGGCTTTTAATTAGGTCCAGCTGGTATTTAAAAAGATTATCCACCATACTGGGATTAGTTTCTTCATAATGTGGTCCTTTATAAGTTGACGTCTGATGAGGGGAGGATAAACAAAACTGAGCTGAGGAAGGGGAACTATCCACGCTCCCTATTTTACCTGGGTAAGGCAGAGTGATGTTCACAAAACACCCATATACTTGCGACTGGGCTGGGCTGCAGGCCTGCCGGTGGTTTACAATAGGAAGGTTGGCATGCTCCAGTTCCACTGCCAAGGAACGTTCGCCTGCCCTCGTATCATCCCCAATGGAAGGTTTCATTAAGCACTACGGTCCCAGTCTAAGCATTCTTTACCATCAGCTACCATTGAGTCTGAAGGTCCCCTAGTAAACGAGGCACTTAAATTAGGGCCGGAAAAGTCGATAATTTTACGCTGGTTATGTTCTTTAATAACTGCCGTAATGTCATCCATCAAGGGAAGCAGTCCAAGTTGTTTATATCCAACTCTGGTGAGAACCATCTCGCCTGAACTCTGAACCAAGCTTGATTTATATGAGACTCTAATTAAATGGAACTCAGTCCTGTGTAAAACTCAGTCCTGCCCCTTTAAGGCTGCTAAACCTGGTCGCAATGTCGTCAGTGGCCAGCATTTGTAGGCAATCAAACAGTTAGCAAAAAGCAGTCAAAACACTACAGAGGTAATCTCCAAAACCTTGACAGCTGGCAAAGAAGCTGGAGTTACATCAGACACAGTCGGGAGGCGAAAAAGCAAACCTCGAGAACAGCCGGACGAGATAGATGGTTTACTCCTCCGCTGTGAACAAGGGCAGCCAACGACAAACCATACAAAGTTCAAGGTTAACAGCTTGGAGGGCAACCATCCCCGGTAAATAAACAGATGATCTGTCAAATGTCGGCAGGGCAGCGGACGACTTTATGATAGTAGGAGAAGTTATTTCTTACAAAACAGCAGGAGCCGTCTGCTAATAGTTCTTATGAGGCGGCCATCTTCCCTCATTCTTTCTCAGCAGGGGTGAGGGACCTGTGGCCTCCCAGACATCGTTGGGCTTCTCCTCCTTTCATTCCTGATGGTTGGGCGTGCTGGCGGGGGCTGATGGGAGTTGGAGTCCAGCGACATCCGGATGCTCCCCACTCCTGCCACAGAATGAGCCTCACAATCTGGAGTTCCCCTGGTGCCATCGCCTGGTTGGGAAACATATGCTGTTCACATATGTGACCGTTCCACGCTGGGATGTGTCCCCACAGGGGCTGGTTCTGATGCCGCAGCAGCAGATAGAGTCACAAAGCTTGAAAAAACATTCAATGCTGTAGTCCGAGTCAGTTGTATGCTCTTATTTTTGTAATGCCCAGTCATTCAGGCATAGAATCATAGAATAGTAGAGTTGGAAGGGGCCTATAAGGCCATCAAGTCCAACCCCCTGCGCAATGCAGGAATCCAAATCAAAGCATTCCCGACAGATGGCTGTCCAGCTGCCTCTTGAAGGCCTCCAGTGTCGGAGAGCCCACTACCTCTCTAGGTCACTGGTCCCATTGTCGTATGGCTCTAACAGTTAGGAAGTTTTCCTGATGTCCAGTCGAAATCTGGCTTCCTGCAACTGGAGCCCATTATTCCGTGTCCTGCACTCTGGGACGATCGAGAAGAGATCCGGGCCCTCCTCTGTGTGACAACCGTTCATGTACTTGAAGAGTGCTATCATATCTCCCCTCAGTCTTCTCCAGGCTAAACATTTGCAGTTCTTTCAGTCTCTCCTTGTAGGGCTTGTTTCCAGTCCCCTGATCTTCCTCGTTGCCCTCCTCTGAACCTGCATTCTTGAGTACAGTCTGTAACATAATCACCAATGTGATGTGATTCCCACAGCCGCTCCTGTCTTTCCTTTTAGCTTCCTCCCGGCAGGGCAGGACATCCGAGCACCCAACCTGACTGGCTCGCCCTTTGTTGCCACCATGGCAGCCTGCCACTCACTCACCACCATTGGGGGATGTCTCTCGGGGGATCCCCTTGACCTCAAGATGTTCGAGGCTACCGGCTGGGTAAGGCATTGGGGAAGGAGGGGAAGAGCTTTTAAGGAGGCGGCGCCATCTGCACTATACACTTACAGCACTCTTATGCCACTTGAAATGGCCACAGCTTGCCCCAAAGAATCCTCAGAGAGTTGCAGTTCCCAGAGCTCCCTGGGAAGAGGAACTGACTCTTAAACCTCTCTTAGAATTGTAGCTCTGTGAGGGGAATAGGGGGTGTCCTAGTAACTCTCAGCGCCTTTAACAAACTGCAGTTCCCAGGATTCTTTGGCAGGGAAGCCATCGCTGTTAAAAGTGGCATGAGCGCGTTAAATGTCTGATATAGATGGGGCCAGGGCCAGTTCCTTGCTGGACCTGAAGCCATACCTCAGCCCCCTGCAGGCCTCTTTGACTCAGCCACACCTCTCCAAGAATCTCTGCCACCACCTCCTGCCCTCCCCACCCTCTGAATTTCCCCATTGCCATTGTGTTGTTCCATTGGGAACACCACAAGGTAGGCTGTTGAGAGGGAGGATGGACACCCCCTTTCAGGGAGGAGATGCTGGTTTAAGTCTTCCTTGTTTTCATCCCCAAACAGGTCCTGGAGGAGCCCACTCAAGAAGAGACAGCCCTGCATGACCAAATCCAGCCCACGGTTGTGCACCCACCGGATCAAACACCCCCTGAAACCTCGGAGGGAATTCCTGAGGATGAGGTGAGTGATGCTATGGAACCCCGTGGAGCTCTGGAGCCCAGTCCCTGCCAGCTCTTCCTCTGGGTGGTGGTGCAAGGCTTGTGGGGTAGCATCATCTCTCTGCTTCTCTTTTCTTCCAGGCACTCATGGAGTTGATGGTGAGTGGAGCCAGCTCTTCTCTCTCTTTCTCACCCCCATTCCTCAGCAATTCTGGCCACTGGACTTTTCTACACCTTTTTGGTGTCCTGATGAAGTCTCTCTGCTTACCTTCTCCTGCCTGTTGCAGAAAGCCTACCAGATTGGCATCCTGGTGCAGTTCCCCTTCTCCTCGAGCCTGCAGCGCATGAGCGTCGTGACCCGTACGCTGGGGCAGAAGCGCCTGGTGGCCTACATGAAGGGAGCACCTGAGACGGTGGGCAGCCTCTGCCGCAAGGAGACGGGTGAACCATTTCTTCATTTAGGAAACAATCCTTATGTGTTTGATTTCACCGTAACGCCGTGTGGCAGGTTACTAAAGTTTAAAAATGCAGTATTAAAAATAGTGTAAAACAAATTACAATCACGAAGATAGGGTGGGGCCTAAAAACGTATTATGTCTCAAGTGTCAAAAATGTATAAACCGCTTAATCAAAGAGCTCTGGTAAGCAGTGTAGAATAGTAGATAAAAGCACAGCTAAAATGCAAAGAACAATTGACAAACAAAACTTAACACATAAACACAAAGAGAAAAGCTTTAAAACTAATGTAGGTAACCAAACGGTACCTCTGGGTAGATTTGCTGAAGTGAAGAAGTTTTCAGCAGGCGCCTAAAGCCATACAGGAAGCTTGCCTCATGGTACATGTAAACGTGCAAGTTCTGCAGATCAAAGTGATTGCGTGGGCACATAGGAGGGCCAGGTGTTCCCTTCAGCTGCCTCCCCTTTTGGGGATGGTTGTTCTCTGGCCCTTCCCAGCAAGCACCACAGGAAAAGGAGGCTACTCTCTTTTGGCAATGTTGCATGCTGGGATATCTGGTTTCTGTGGACCAATTTGGCAACTAATATATTGCAACCACAGTCGAGGGGTGACATGGTTCTATTCCAAAGTACATTTTTTTTAAAAAAATAAGAGAATGAGAGAGAGAGATCTGTGGGTAGGCGGAGATCCAGGAAATCACAGGCCAGGTAGCTTAACGTATGTTCCAGGTAAACTGGTGGAAAGCAATATTAAAGATATAATTACCAAGCAAATAGAAAAACAAGTCTTGCTGAAGAACATGACTTCTGTGTTCTGTCTAACTAACCGTTTTGAGTTCATTGAGAGTGTCAGGAAGCCATTGGGGAAAGGTGATCCTGTGGCCATTTTGTACTTGGATTTTCAACAAAGCTTCCAATAAAGTACCTCACCAAAAGTCTCCTGAGTAAGCTTTGGCAGTCATGGGTTAGGGATAAATGGACAGTTCTCCCAGTGGAGGGCTGTAGAAGGTGGAGTCCCCTGCAAGGATTGGTATCAGGAGTTGTGCTTTTAAACTTGCCCACAAGCAATCTAGAGTTAGGGGTGAATAGTGAAGTGGCCAAGTTTGCTCACGACTCCAAATTATTCAGGATAAAAGGGGTCTATGTGTGGTTCCCCAGACTTCATGTCTGGGTATTGTGTACAACAATGCACGTTGGGGCAAAAAACCCTGCCCCATTCCTAACTTCACCTATAAGCAAATAGGGTCTGAGCTGGCTAGTAACTGACCTTGGGGTCAGGGTGGATAGCTCCTTGAAGATGTTGCCCCCAGTGTGCAGCAGCTACGAAAAGGGCAAAATCCATCTTGGGGATCATTAGGAAAGGGATGGGAAAAAAAAGTATTGACGTGTAACTGCCCTTGGAATGCTGTGCACGGTTCTGGTTGCCTCATTTCAAAAAGGATCTTGTAGAGCTGGAAAAGAGGTCCAGAAAAGGACGCAAATGATCAAAGGGATGGAGTGACTCCCCTATGAAGAAAGCATAGAATTTTTGGGGTTGTGGTTTAGAGAAAAGGCGAGTAAGGCGGCACATGATAAAGGCGTGTAAGATTATGCCTGGTGTGGAGAAACTGTCCTCCCTCTCTCCTAACACTAGAAGCCCTCAGTAGACGAATGCTGGAATATTCAGGACAGACGAGACAAAGGGTTTCTTCACACAGCACGCAGTTAAACTGTGGCATTGGCTGCTACAGGGGGCAGTGATGGCCACCAACCTGCATGGCTTTAAAAGAGGACTGGACAAATTTGTGGAGGAAAAGGCCGTCAGTAGCTGCTAGTAGTAACGGCTGTACATGATGTCTAGTACCTCTGGTGCTGTGCCTCAGTCCTACTTGTTGGCTTCCCGAAGGCGTCTGGCTGACTCCTGTGGGTGTGGCAGGCTGCACTTGGTGAGCCTCTGGGCTGATCCAGCAGCCAAGCTCTTCTAAACAACTCTTCACGTGTAACTCCGGACAGGCCTGTTGTCTGGAAATCGCATGCTGAGCTTGGCCGCCCAGTCTCTGTCTGAGAGTTTTGACTCAAACGGCTCCTTCGGTTTAACAGGCCCTTCAGCTCCTCATTGAGAGCAGGGTTAAGAGGGAGCCAGAGGCAGGAGTCCAGGCGTCCTAACGGTTGATTCCCTGTCCATTTTCCCAGAGGGGAGCCTGCTTCTCCCTGCTCCCCTGGGTGGAAGGTGGGGTGTGTGTGAGGGGTCAGGCCTGGGCTTCTGAAGCACCTCCGAGAGAGACGCTGTCGCTGCTGTGTGTGTTTCTGTGTGAAGAGCAGAGTAAGAGCGGCTTGCAGTGGGCGTCTTGGAAATGCACCTGGGGGGCATGTGCCAGGGAGGCGAGACCGAGGGGCTCTCTCAGGCATGGCCTCCTTCTTAACACCTGGTGGACGCTCTTCAGTTCCAGACACCTTCTCTGCAGTGCTGGAATCCTACACGCGACGGGGGTTGCGCGTCATCGCGCTGGCAAGCCGGCAGCTGGAGAAGAAGTACACCTGGCACAAAGTCCAGCACATCAGCAGGTCAGTCTCTGGCCTGCCTCCTTCCCTCCACGTCCCCCCCAGCCTCCCTTCTCTCCTTCCCTCCATCCCTCCCTGCCCATTTGTGATGGTTCTTTCCCTCCAGAGACCTCATCGAGTGCAACATGGAGTTCTTGGGCCTTGTCATCCTCCAGAACAAGCTAAAGCCTGAGACGGTGCCGGTTCTGGCTGAGCTGCACAGAGCTCGCATCCGCCTTGTCATGGTGACAGGTGTGCTGGGCTGGTGGGTGGGTGGCGGGCGGATTAAGTACTTGAATTATGCGGGGGGGAGGCTTTTAATGGGATCCAGAAGTCCTGCCCTTTGACACCTGCAGATCATAGCCCAGTTGTAATGACTCCCCACCGTCTACAAAAACAGCTACTTGGGGGGGCATTGTGAAGGCAGAGGGGGCTGTGGGCCCAGGGTAATGCAGGGGAGGGGGGTGAAGCCCAGCGGCCCAGAGCAGGAGGGGATTGGGGCCAGGACGCCTGGGTTGTTCAGCCTATCCAGTGGAAGCTGTATTGCTGTGATGGTGTTCCTCTTTCCCTGCCTCCCCCTCCTCTCCGTGGCCCAGGAGATAATCTGCTGACGGCCATTTCCGTGGGCCATGAGTGTGGCATGATCCCGGCCAAGGGGAAAGTGATTTTGACTGAAGCCCTGCCCCCCAGGGACGGGCAGCCAGCCACCATCAACTGGCAGTATGCGGACGAGCTCTCCACGCTGGAAATCTCGGACAAGGCCAGCAAGGAGGTGAGGCGGCCCTCCTTAGCGGGAGTGCCCCCCCTTTTTGATCAATGAAAAGGGGAGGAGGGAGGGACTTCACGGGGAGTGGAGCCATTTCCCCCGTTTTGTCTCTGGGTTCCCAGGAGATCAAGCTGATGTTGGACGAAGAGGAGGCGCCGCCTCCTGCACCTCGGCCAGGTGTCCCAGATTCCAGTTACCACTTTGCCATCACTGGGAGGTCCTTCTCGGTCATCTTAGATCATTTCCCAGATCTCCTCCCGAAGGTATTTTGGGGGAAGCGGAGAGCAGCTGTGCTGCATGTAGAAGGTTCCAAGTTCAGTCCCCTCCGGCGGGGGGGGGGGCTGGGACAGACTCCCTGCCTCAAACCCTGTGGAGCTGCTGCCAGTCAGTGAAGGCCACACTGACCTAGATGGACCCAGTGGTCTGACTCAGAGTCAAGTGGCTTCCTCTGTTCCTGTCCCATGGGCAGGAGGTAGGGATTGGGGTGTGCACAAGGGGTCCCGCGGAGATGGTGGAGTTGCTAAGGGGTGGGGAAGACTGGCGGAGACTTGCCTCTTGAGGAAGCCCCTTTCCTGGCCCTGGGCTCCCCTTGCCTTTGGGCTGTTTCCGGACTTGTCTTTTCACCTCCTGGAAGAGGGCGGAGATGGGAAAGTCATTCAAGGGGCTGGGCTGGCCTCCAGCTTCAGTAACGCCCATCTCCTCCCCACCCGATTGAGCCGGCACCTCTGTCTTTTTGCAGTTGCTCCTCTGTGGCACCATCTGTGCCCGGATGGCCCCAGACCAGAAGACGCAGCTGGTGGAAGCCTTGCAGAAGATGGAGTGAGTATCCTCTGGCCTCTGAGCTCCTCAGAGCCCAGCCCTGGCTCTGGAAGGGGTACGCAGTTTGGAGGGGGGTCCCCTGCCTCCTCCCTCCCTCCCTCCCTCGGATAACCTTCCTTCTGTCTTCCAGCTACTACGTGGGCATGTGTGGGGATGGTGCCAACGATTGCGGGGTAAGTTGCTGCAGTTGTTTTCGTCTCCGTCTGTTATGGAGCCCGCATGTTGGTGTGCAGGGCCCTTGAACGCCACAGAGAGTCACTGAAATGGCCTTTGTGGTCTGTTTTGGCAAGAGGGTGGGGGGTTTGCTGATGAGCGAGCTTCATCTAGGCCTGGCTGTTGGCCTCTTGTGGCAGCGTGGTAATGCTGTGAGCCGGCATCAGCACTGCATGATTTGGGAGGTTGTGAGGCGGCACAACAAAGGGCTGTGAGAGCTGCCTCACACATTTTACCATAAGGACCAGCAGGATTACAGAGCCTGTGGCAAGCTTCCACACCCTGGTGCCCCCTAGTTGTTGTTGTTGGACTACAACTCCCACCATCCTTGATCATTTGCTATGCTGGGGCAGCTGGGAGTTGTAGTCCAAAGCACCTGAAGGTTGGCCTGTGGAGTGTGAGCCCTGGGCTTCCAGTGCATCTCTCCTCCCTTCCCCTCCACAGGCTTTGAAGCGGGCTCATGCAGGCATCTCCCTCTCTGAGTTAGAGGCCTCCGTGGCTTCGCCTTTCACTTCCAAGACACCCAACATCTCCTGCGTCCCAGACCTCATCCGGTAGGTGGCAGCCAGTTGAAGCTCCTGATCCAGGAGCTTCAGCGGACTTGTGCAGTGAGGCTTGTGCCCAATTTTTGAGGGGAAATGCATGCTGGGATTTGTAGTCTGCCCTCGGGGGGGCATTCTGATAGCAGCATGTGCCTTGTCCCCCCCAGGGAAGGCCGCGCTGCCCTCGTGACCTCCTTCTGCGTCTTCAAGTTCATGGCCCTGTACAGCATCATCCAGTACCTCAGCGTCCTGCTTCTCTACTCGGTGAGCCTCGGGAATCCCCCGCAGCCCTAGCTCCTGAGCCTTTCAGGTGGGTGGGTGGGTGGCTGGGACACAGGTACTTATGGGATAGCCAGAGGGCTGATGGCACCCTCCCCTCTTCCAGACTCTGGGCAACCTGGGAGACGTGCAGTACCTCTTCATTGATGTGGCCATCATCATGTCTCTGGCCTTCACCAGTAAGTTTCCCCTCCTACCAATACCCCCAAATATTTATTCTTTAAATATTTAAGTTGGAGGGTGTTATCCCTCCCTCTGAAGCCCCCCCTCCCCACCGTTCCCCTAGCCAAGCGGGGCTGCTCTGGGAGAACCCAGGGGAAGGGCGTCTGCTCTGCATGCAAAAGGCCCTACGGTCAATCCCCAAGGGCCTCTCAGGGAGGGCTGGGAGGGACCCTTGCCTGAAAGCCTGGAGAGCCATGGCTTCCAGTCAGTGTGCGAGGCAATACCTAGCTAGGTGGGCCAGTGGCCTGACTCATACTAAGGCAGCTTCCTGCGTTCGCCCCCTTGGTCTGCTGTTTCCGTACAATTCTGTCCTTGCTGCTGCGACTTCGTTGCATTTGTCTGTCTGGCATGTTCTTGGATTAGTTGGTTAGAGGTGATGTTTTGTTACCCAAATGTTGATGTTATGTTATTGTAACATCTTACATTTATTCATTTGTTTCTCACAATGAATTTGGAATGGTTCTGAACTGCTTTAGCTTGGATACCTTTGCATTGGATGGTTTGCACTTATTAGCAGCTACTTAGGGCTTCCGGTCAGAAGGAAAAGCAGGGTGTGAATACTGAAATGATTTGGAAATGAAATATGCTAACACATTTTGCATAAATCTGCATTGGGGTGTGTACTGTCACCTGACGAGAGAGAGAGAGAGAGAGAGAGAGGCATACGTATAATACATAAATGATGTGTGTTTGTGCATGCCTGTTTGCATGAGAGCATTTGCCCTGCAAAGGTCCAGGGCAGTCAGGGAAAGGCTGTGCGTGCTCTCCTCATCTCCCTTCCCAGGAACAGAGGTAAGGATCATGGGGAGGAGGGGGGGGGCTACCCAAGCCGAAGAATCGTGGTTGGCTCGCTAGGTGGAGAATGTGGGACACAAGGGCCTTTGACCCCAACCCTCAGCTGCTAGACTGAGCCCCCAGTTGGTTGTCGGGAGCACAGGAAGACGACAGTGATGATGGAGCTGGGGGAGTTTTGACCCCACCCCACCCACGGTTCTGCTCCTCTTCTCTCCAGTGAGTCTGAACAGAGCTTGGGGGGAGCTGGTCCCCCAGCGGCCGCCCACCAGCCTGGTTTCTCCGCAGCTGCTGCTGTCCGTCTTCACCCAGATCCTTCTCTCTCTGGGCTTCCAGGTGGGGGCTTTTCTCCTCGTCCAGGAACAGCCTTGGTACCGCAGTGGAGAGAATGGGTAAGTCCCCAAGATAAGCCATGGGTGCCTGCACTTCTGCCTCTTGGCTGCCCTCAGTCTACAAGCGCTAACTCAGGCTTGGACAGGCAGGAGGGATTCACCCAGCTAAAAGAATGAATCAATGAATGAATAATATTCAAATTGGATCCCTGCATTGCGCAGGGGGTTGGACTCGATGGCCCTTCCGACTCTGCTGCTCTGTGTCCCTGTGGCGGCTGACCCCCTGGCTCTGGCGTTCCCTGCCCAGTAGAGGTCCACCTCACCCCGCCCCTCTTTCCCACCCCAGTGTGAAGACCTTCCTTGTCAGGAAGGCCATTCAGTTGCTTGGGGGTTGAGTGAATTTCCCTTGATGGGCTTTTATTGCTGTTTGTTGTGGTTTTCTCCATCTGCCTTTTCCTGCTCGGCTTCTTCTAAGTATTATTATTATTTCCATTTATAGGCCGCTTACTATCTAAAAGATCTCAAAGCGGTTTACAATAGAATACACAAGGTACAAAAAACATATCAAATTAATTATAAAGCAAAATACATAAACAATATCCGTATACATAAACACAGCATAAAAGTCAGAGTTCACCAAGGGAAGCCCCTAAGCCGCCCTCCCCGCTCTATGAAAGTGTCAGAAAACTGAAATTATGTTAACCGTGGAGGAGGGCGACAAGCAGGGAAACGGTTATTGCTCCCCCGGTGCGGCTTGCGGCTAAGTAGTGATGTCAGAGCAGCTTTTCCTGACCTGGTGGCCTCCCAGAGGTTTGGGCTGCAGCTCATTCACTCTGGCTGGGGCTGATGGGAGCTGTAGCCCAGAATGTGCATTTTCTTTTTCTTTGTTCATAACCTTGAATGTTTGGGAGAGACAGGATATAAATCAGTAGCCTTGGAAGAGGGAGCGGGGTGGCGGCGGCACTGCCATTATGGGCTTCCTCCTCTTCCTTCCCCAGGGCCTGTGGCCTTGCTTCCAACAGCACAGCCCTGATGAACGTCACAGCAGGGCCAAAGCCCGAGGCAGAGGACGGCGAGGCTGACTCCGTGTGCAGCTTTGAAAACACCACCCTCTTCTACGTCTCCTGCTTCCAGTACGTCGCTGTGGCTCTGGCTTTTGCCAAGGGACGACCCTTCCGGCAGCCCACCCGGACCAACGGTGAGTGACATTCCAGGCGCTCCTCCCCACCCAGGCACTGCCCCCCGTGGACTGTGCTTCGGTCTGGCAAACTCTGAAAGCCACGCCTGGCATCCAAGACATGGGGAAGAGCCAACAGGGGAAGCCTCCTAAATAAATAGCAGACAGGAACAGAGAGGAAGTGCCCTGATCCCAAGCCAGGCCTCTGGGCTCCATTCGCTTGGTCTTGTCTACACCAGGGGTTCCCAGACGGTTTCCTCCACAACCCACTTCAGCATTCCTTTTTTTTTTTTCTTTACAATAATTTTTATTCAAATTTTCATAAAACATAGAAAACAAAATCATAGAACATTCAAAGACAAAAAACAAAACAAAACAAAAATGATTAAACAAAAAAAATAAAATGTTGACTTCCCATTTGTCACATATCAAATCAGTTATAGGTCTACAATATATAACAATCCTGTCTCTTAAATCATATTATAAAATCACTTTCCTCCAGTAGTTATCTTAATTAATCCTGAGGGTCTTGGTGGTCCACTTCCTGGTTCCTCTGCCTGTTGTAGCCATTGCGATGTGCTCCGCCAGATGCCGTGTGATTTTTTAAATTGTGTTTGTATTACTTCTTTTATTTATCATAATTGTGTTTTATAGTATTACGATTTGCATTCCATAGAATGTAGGAAATGAAGGAAGCAATTAAAATGCAATTAAAAAGCAACATGAATATTTAATGTGGACATGCTGCAGACCACCTGAACGAAGCTCACAGGCCACTGATGGTCCACGGGCCACAGTTTGGGAACCCGGTGGCGCCCCAGGATTTCAGACGCTGTGGTTTCTCCCAGCCCTTCTTGGAGATGCTGTTGGGGATTGAACGTGGGACCTTCTGCATGCAAGGCAGATGTCCTGCCTCTGAGCTGCACCCCTGCTGAGCTCCACGTGCCATCAGATTGTTCCCAGGGATTTCAGGGATCAGGGTCCCACCTCCACTTGTGCTCCCTTGTCACTGGCTAGGGGATGGCTCCACCCATTGCCTTCTGTTGCACCAGAACTGGTAATAAAGGTGTCCAGGTCCTCCCCAGCTCTCTCTTGGGTCTTATTGGGTGAGTTTAGATTGTCGCCTCCCAAGGATGTCAGCAAAGTGCTGCTTGGACCAGGACATGCGTCACAGCTTGTCAACTTGACCCATGCCCTTCCGGGCTGGGGAAAATGGGCGTACCTGGTTTCTCATGACAGTTAACTTCTCACAGGGGATGCCACAATGCCATCTAACTTAAAAGAGGCCCTGTTGAGGCCCCTGCCAAAAACGCCTTCTCTTGATGACCATGATTTAGAGAATGTATAGGCTGGTGTCAACAACATTCCATTCCATTGATAGGATAAGGCTATTAGTGGCTACTAACACTGGCTATTATTGGAAATGGCCTGCCGTCAAGTCGATTCCGACTCATGGCAACTCTATGAATAGGGTTTTCATGGTAAGCAGAATTCAGAGGGGGTTTACCATTGCCTCCCTCTGAGGCTGAGAGGCAGTGACTGGCCCAAGGCCACCCAGTGAGCTTCATGGCTGCGTGGGGATTCGAACCCTGGTCTCCCAGGTTGTAGTCCAACACCTTAACCACTACACCACACTGGCTCTCAGGCTATTACTATGTATTATTATTTATTGAATTTATATCCCGCCATTCTGAAGGTGCCTATGGCAGAAAGCACATCAACAAAGCAATTTTAACAATAACAACAGCCTTCAAAACCCAGTTACAGTTTCATACATTCGAGGTGGCCTGGTCCTCCGCTGTCGGAGGCAGAATGCTTCTGAATACCAGTGACTGGAAATGGCAGGAGGGGAGAGTGCTGCTCTTGCAGTGAGATGCCACTTGTGGGCTTCCCGTTGGGGCATCTGGCTGGCCACTGTGCGAGCAGGATAGGCAGGACTAGATGGGCCCCCTCTGGTGTGGTCCAGCAGCCATGCTCTTTGGTTCATTCCTGGCTAAGTTGGTTGAAGCAGGCAGTGGCAGAATGAGTCCCTTCAGGTGCTTCATGTCAGTCCCGCTTCAGGCTGGTGCTGAGGCTGCTTTGCTCGCCCTGCTTTGAGAGGGACAGGAAGAGCGTCGCCCTGCTGACTTTTCTGGAGCTCTGAGTGGCTTTTCGACTGCGGTGCCTGCCTGGAACAATGGTCGGGGTTGAGGGGACTCTTACCTCACAGGAGGTTCCAGAAGGTAGATTGGGTGGGGGGGTAGGGGGTGTCGGCTGTTCCTCTGTTGGGATCTCATTTGTGGAGCTGCTTGATCTGTACCATCTCTCTTACTCAGCATCTCCCTGAGGTTTGCAGTGGGTCGCCACCCATATGCAGATGACATCCTGATTTACTGTATGGGCTCGATGAGCATAAACTACATTGAAGCGTAACCCAAACAAGAGAGCTATTCACGGTGGTCAGCTCTGGCAGCAGCAGTGGTGGGAGCTCCCACCTTGAATGGGTCACACTCCCCACAGAGATCAGTTGTTATTATTATTATTATTTATTTATTTATTTATTTATTTGTTTGTTTGTTTGTTTGTTTGTTTATTTATTTATTTATTAGTCGCCCATCTGGCTGGTTGTCCAGCCACTCTGGGCGACGTACAAAATAAAACAATACATTAAAACATTAAAATTTAAAACCATAACAGTAAGAAACCTAACCCACCCCAAAGGCCTGCCTGAAGAGCCAGGTCTTCAAGGCCCGGCGGAAGCTCATCATAGAAGGGGCATGGCGGAGATCATTTGGGAGAGAGTTCCACAGGGTGGGGGCCACTATTGAAAAGGCCCTCTCTCTAGTCCTCACCAGTCTAGCTGTTTTAACCGGTGGGATCGAGAGAAGGTTTTCTGAGGCTGATCTTGTTGAGCGGCATCCCTGACGATGCTGGAGGCGCTCCTTCAGATAGACTGGGCTAAAACCGTATAGGGTTTTAAAGGTCAGAACCAACACCTTGAATTGGGCCTGGTAAACAACCGGTAGCCAGTGCAACTCCTTCAGCACTGGAGTGATGTGATCTTGCCAGCGGCTGCCTTTAATCAGACGAGCCGCCGCATTCTGTACCAGTTGCAGCTTCCGGACCGTTTTCAAGGGTAACCCCACGTAGAGCACATTACAGTAGTCTAGGCGAGAGGTGTACTACCAGTGGGAGCAGATGGTTGGGAAGGTAGGGGCGCAGCCTCCGTATCAGATGGAGTTGATACAGCGCTGCCCGGCTCACAGCCGAGACTTGAGCCTCCATGGTCAGCTGGGAGTCAAGAATGACCCCCAGGCTGCGGACTTGGTCTTTCAGGGGCAAACGTACCCCATTGTGCACCAGGTCCACATCCCCCAGCCTTCCCTTGTCTCCCACAAACAGTACCTCGGTTTTGTCAGGGTTCAGCTTCAGCTTATTCCTTCCCATCCAGCCACTCACCGACTCCAGGCACTTGGACAGGGTTTCTACAGCCAACCTCGGTGAAGATTTAAATGAGAGATAGAGCTGCGTGTCATCCGCATACTGATGACATTGCAGCCCAAATCTCCTGATGATTGCCCCCAGCGGCTTTATATAGATGTTGAACAGCATCGGGGAGAGGATGGAACCCTGTGGCACCCCACAAGTGAGAGGCCAAGGATCCGAAACCTCATCCTCCAATGCCACTCTTTGGTACCTACCAGAGAGGAAGGAATGGAACCACTGCAATACAGTGCCCCCCATGCCTAACCTCTTCAGGCGGTCCAGGAGGATAACGTGGTCAACGGTATCGAAAGCCACTGAGAGATCAAGGAGGACAAGGATGGTGCATTCGCCCCTATCCCACGCCCTCCTCATATCATCTACCAAGGCGACCAAGGCTGTTTCAGTCCCATGTCCAGGCCTGAAGCCCGATTGAAATGGATCCAGATAATCTGCTTCCTCCAAGTGCGCTTGCAACTGTTTTGCCACCACCCGCTCAATCGCCTTGCCTAAGAATGGCAAATTTGAGACTGGGCGAAAGTTGTTCAGATCTTGGGGTTCATAGCCTGGAAGTGCTACTGGATGCAGAGCGCCATTGCTGGGTCAAGGAACAGCCGAGAGCATGTTTGATTCTGCAGCTATGTTCCCTCCTGGAAAATTGGGGCTTGAATGCTGTGGTTATGCTCTTGCCACACCCTAACTAGACTACTCTAACACGATCTTCATGGGACTGGCCTTGAAGGTTGTTCTGTTCATTCAGAATGCAGCAGCCAGATTAATTTCTGCAGGGAGCATATGGAATCCCTCTGAACATCAGCTCCGCTAGTTGCCAACTTGGTTGGCATAGTTCACTGCGTTGGTGCTCTCCTTGAAAGCTCTTGGCGGTCTAGGCCCAGAATGTTTGCAGGAGGGGTGCTGCCTTCCCGCCCTCTCATCCACAGTCCCATCACCTGGGATGAGGTAGTGGGCTCTCCAACAGTGGAGGCATTCAAGAGGCAGCTGGACAGCCATCTGTCAGGAATGCTTCGATTTGGATTCCTGCATTGAGCAGGGGGTTGGACTTGATGGCCTTATAGGCCACTTCCAACTCTACTATTCTTTGATTCTACCTGTTAGGCTGGTGGCCTTCACAGAACGAGCTTTCTCAGTGGTGGCCCCTGAGCTCTGGAGCTTGCTCCCTGCCACAGCAGCCACGTTCGCACATTATGCTAAGCCTAACCATGGTTTAGTGCAAATGCTCTGGCTCTCAAGGAGCAGAAAGTAGCAGCCTCTTTGGTCCTCTGTGTGCTTTTTAGCACAGTGCAGCAGCTCAGTCAAAGTTTGGCTAAGTGTGTGGCCCAAACCTGGGATCATGGTTAAAGTCTCTCCTCCTTGGCCATAATCTTTTGCCAACGTTTCACCTATGGCCACAGGTCGTGGTTAAGGAGGGGCGTCTATAACTATTACCTTGAGTTTGGACAACATGCTAAGCCAGACAGTGACGCACTGATCTGAAAAGCCCAAGAAGGAGCAAAGTGGGTGTGATCTTCTTGGGAGCCAGCACAGAGCTTGGCAAAGTTACTTTTTTTGAACTACAACTCCCATCAGCCCCAGCCAGCATGGCCAGTGGATTGGGCTGGTGGGAGTTGTAGTTCAAAAAAGTAACTTTGCCAGGCTCTGTGTGAGCCGTACACTGGCTTTCCTGGGTGTGCAGATCCAGCTGGTGCAAATGAACGGGAGCCCTGCCCTTTGAAGGGAGCTGGGAAGACTCTGCCATTGATTTATTTAGGCAAGCTTTCTCTGACTAGTATTTTGCGCTAGTGATTTCAACTTGCCTCTTTGTCTGTCTGTGCAGTTTGAACTTTTGTTCCTCACTTTGAGAATGTTGTCTTGGAAAAGTGAGTTAATGGGATGCAATTCTGTAGCCAGCCAGGCAGCCACCTGAGCCATTGGCTGACCCATCCCTCTGCTTGGCAGGTTTCTTTGTCGCCTCCCTCATTGCCACCTCCGGCTTCCTGCTCTTCCTCCTGCTCTGGCCGATCCCTGCCCTGGACAGGTTCTTTGAGGTAAGGTGCCCCTTCAGCCTCTGCAGGTGCCGGGCTCTTCCCCAGTGCAGGCTTCAGGGCGTGAGCGATGGGGTCTCTCCAGGCAGGGGCATGCTGAGCACTCCCAAGTCCAGCAGCCTCATCTAGGGTGGTCCTCCGTTTCTGAGAGCCCAGTTGGGGCAGTAGATGGTGGAAGGGGCAGTGTGCGACGCTGAAGCAGTCCGCCCTGTCGATACCCCACGGGGAAGAAGGCAGAAGCGGAAGGGTGCTGAGCTCTGATGCTAGAGGCTCTGCTTCCCCGCTCCCTCCCGCTCTTGCTCTCCGGGCTCTATTCCTTCCTTCCTGCCCACTTCCACCTTACAAAATTAGCCAGGGGTGCTCACAGCTTGGGTGGAGCGAGGAAGAGTTGCTACTGGTCTCCCCATGCACTCATGCGCACGTCTCCAACAGCTGGAGATGCAAGTGAGTCCCTCCAATGCTTCCCTGGCTCAGTCTGTGTACCCGGGAATGTTCTTTTGCTCCCTCTTGTCTGGAGGGGGGGAGGGTGTCTAACGAGCACGCACACACGAACGTGCACACGCATTGTACATAGAGGGAGGAGAGAAAGTAACCCTTTCCCCCCCAGCTGGCTTGCATCCCGTTTGACTGGAGACTCATCCTCCTGGTTTTGGCGCTTAGCAACCTGGTGCTGTCCCTGTCCCTCGAGGTAAGGCACCCAACCTCCTCTCGTCTTGGGTGGCGTTGGAGGGGGCCTCTTCCTCTCCCAAGTTTGGGTTTGCGAGTGGCCCTCCCTGTGAGTTTCCATCCCGTAACGCTCAAGTCTGTCGCTCTCTTCACCCAGAACTTCATCTGTGATTGTGACATCCTGTGGCAGTGCATTTGCTATACGAGGCAGAAGTACGAGTCTCCAGCCCAGGGCACCTGCCCTCAGGTACAAGCAGCTCTTGAGAGAAAGAGGGAGAATGTGTGGCTACCCAGGGCATGATGGGAAACCATTGCCACATGCCCCATGGGCTGATCATTTGCAGGCTGAGGTTGTGGGATACCTAACCAGGGCAGGGCGGGAGAGTGAGAAGAACTACAGATCTCCATCACAAATACTGGAGCCATTCAAAATGGTGGCCTCAAGAAGAGAAGTTTGCTGGGTGGAGGAAGTGATTGCCTCTGGAGGCATGAAGCTGGCATTCCTGCACTGGATTCTGGGACAGAGGAGTCGGATTTCTCTCCCTTTCTGTATAAGGAGCCCGTGATTGTCTATCAGTCAGTTTCTCTGGCAGAAAGCGGCTGAATCATTCAAACAGGCGTGTGCTTTTTTGGAGCACCAGTGGGAAGCCTGCAACCTGAATTCATCCCTGCTGTGTTTAATGGTGCCCACAGTTGTGCCAAAGACCTCAGAATTCAGAACCGGTGGTTTTCCCAAAGCAACCCCTCCCCCTTGCCACTAGAGTCGACAGGATCCAAAGAGACTGACACCTGGGGCACAGATGGCCTCGTCATGAGTGGCTAGGACCAGTGACTTAGAAATCCAGACACACACCCCTGATGTCGCAGCAGCAAGTGAGCCAATGGCACTGGGCCATTGGCTGGACTGGCCCGTCATACAATCCGGCCTGTAGCTCTGGGATGCGGAACCTTCGGCCCCCAGTCCAAATTTGACCCCACATGATTCCCAGTGTGGCCCATGAGGCTGTTTCCCTCCCAAATCATGCCCACTTGCCATCATATGTGACATTGGGTGTGGGGCAGGTAGAGATGCAGCTGGACAGACTTCCTCATGGGGAACTCGCTTGTACAGCCGGTCCATGCAGAAAGCAGCTTTGCCATCCCTGTGCTCTGTGCCCAAGAAGCCCTGTGCTAGGGAATTTGACAGGGGGGCTGGACAAACCACTTGTCAATCATGTAATGTCATAATTGTGTCAGGTGGCTGACAGCTGGGTTGTCCCGCCCACCTGTCAGAGTTGGCCTGTGGGGCAGGGACAGATTATGATCTGGCCTGTTGGGCAAAAAAGGTTCCTCACCTCTGGCTCAACTAGTTAATGGAAAATGGAAATGGCCTGCCTTCAAGTCAATCCTGACTTATGGCGACCCTATAGGGCTTTCATGGTAAGCGGTATTCAGAGGGGGTTTCCCATGGCCTCCCTCTGAGGCCAGTCCTCCCCAGCTGGCTAGGGCCTGCTCAGCTTGCCACAGCTGCACAAGCCAGCCCCTTCCTTGTCCGCAACTGCCAGCTGGGGGGCAACTGGGCTCCTTGGGACTCTGCAGCTTGCCCATGGCTGCACAGGTGGCAGGGCACATAACCCCTGAACCACTCACTGTGGGGTGGTCTTTAGCTGGCCCTTGACACCCAGGAGACACGAGCGGGGATTTGAACTCGCAGACTCTGGACTCCCAGCCAGGCTCTCCTCCCCACTGGGCTAGACCAGCTGTCCAAGTAGTGAATAGCAACTATCTAATAACTGTTTCAGCAAAGCAGCAGGAGTGTGCTGGGTGCTGTGCAGGATCAGGAAGGACTTTGCAGAAGGGGTGGCTTGAAGGAGTGGTGTAGGCTAGGCCATGGGACGGGGGAAGGCCAGGTCAGGGGAAGCATCAATGTGGAAAGAACCCCCCAAGAGCTCATGCTCTGTTGCGAAAGCATCCCGATGGGACCCCACTGAAAGGGGGGGTGGCGTTCTCTCACAGGAGTGTCCACTGGTGTGTTATAGTCTCCAGAGCAGGCTGCCTGGTCCCAAGCCATAAAATGTGGCCACTGACACTCCCCTTTCCCTCTCAGCTGGAGCTGGATGAGATGGCCCCTGGGCACTCCTGCCGCCGGCAGGCGTCTCCCCGGGCCAAGTACCAGCGCCTGGCCCAGGAGCTGCGCTTCGATCCAGACTGGCCTCCGCAGCCGCAGACGAGCACCAAAGCCCAGGTGCCTCCTGCCGAGAGCAGCACGTGACGGCGCTGGACCCAGCAGATGGGGATTGGCGTGGGAGGAAGGCTGTTCATCGTCTGGCCTTTTGGTACGGCTCCAGGCAGGCTATAAAGGCTGCAGTCCTTGCTGGGAAGTACCTTCCAAAAATACTAATTCTGCACCTTCCTAGCAGGAGCTGCGCTAAAGGGAGGAGAAAAGGCTCGTGGGAACTGTAGTTTATAAGCTGCTATTATTTATGTAAGGTGGCTGCATCGACGTGTCCCTCTCCCCCAAGCCATTCAGTATTCAGCCCTTACGTTCTCTCTCATCCCCCTCCCCCCTCCCAGCCATCATAATCCTCCAAATGGCCTCTGAGCGGTACCAGTAATTAGTATTACTTTGTTAATTACCTCCAGGGATTGGGGATGGAGTTAGCCAGAGGGCTGATCTTTGGGGGTCTCTGCTCACAGGACACCCCCCCCCAAAACCTTCCTGGCAAGTGGTGAGAGCCGGAGGAGCTGACCCCTCTTTCCGGAGTGAGGAGGAGCAGCCCTTGGCTGTGGCCTCCAAAAAGGGGCTTTTAAAACATCGTCTTTCACTATTTTGTTAAAAGACAAGAAATAAAGATGATTGTATAGAACTTTTAAACTATTGTTGGTTGTGGGAGCATCAAAGGTGTTTCATTTCCCCCCAGCCCACCCTGTTTTTTAAAAATATTTATTCCTTTCCCTCTTTCCAGAAGCTCAGTTGGTCCACTCCCAAACACCCCCATTTGGGGAGATCTTTTCCATGCCTGCTTCTCCCCCCCCCTTTTCTGCTTTTGCCTCAAGGGGGAATATACTTACGGGCTTGGTAATGACCTTTCTGCATGCGCTGGATCTGGCAGGCCCTTGTGCTGACGTGGCAGTGTGATGGCGGCAAGGAGATCTCCTGTAGCCTTGTCAATCGCAGTGGAATTAAAATGTCAAACAAGGCTGAGCAAAAATGTCAGAGTCGCTTTCTGGGATGGGGATGGTGCAGTAGTGGATGGTGCTTTTGCTGGCCCCAGGCTGTGGTCAGAAGGCAGAGGAGGCCACCATATTGCTGAAGCTAAGCAGGTCTGGAGCTGGCCAGTGCCTGGATGGGAGACCACATGTGTGCCACCTTGGATTTCTTGGGGGGCAGGAAAAGGAAGAATTGGGATTCCCCCAACTGCCCTGGAAGTGAAATAGCGGTCACTGTCCAAAGGGGAAGCCTAAAACTTGCCCTTTTGATCTGGAAGCCCCATCGCCTGTTCCCAGAAGGGAACAGACTGGTGGTCCCTCTGGCTAGGCAAATGCGCTCTGTATATGCTCAAAGTTATTTAGTTGCTCCAGAGCTGATATGTGGCAACAGCAAGGGGAGATTCCAGCAAACCTTTAGAGGGACCTTGTGCCTGCCCTTTTCCAGAAGTGGGGTCAGGGAAATCTGGAAAAACTAAAGGCGACTCTTTGTGCACATGCGTGACAGAGAGATTTGGTCCTTTGTGTTATTAATACTGATGTCTTGAAATTATGTCAAAGAATTTGCTTTGTATTTTTTGAAGGTGGGAGAAGAGGGGAACATGCTTATTAGAATTCTAGAGGTTGGGAAGAGAGAAGTTAAAATTGCCACTCTCATGGGAGAGGAGAAGAAGGGTGCCTCTGCTAGGATGGAGAGTGTGACCCTCTTGCATCACCACCAAGGCTGTAATCGTCTAGGGTCTTGGGGGGTCTTGGATCCCTTACTTTTTTGAGATCAGGGTCCCTCTGTCTCCAGCATCCTGTGAGCCAATCAGCATGAAAAAGGAGTGTGCTAGTCACTGAGAAGAGTCTTCTAACATGCTTCCTTGACCTTTCCTGATGATTGGAGCCAATCAGAGCGAAAGGAAGTGAGTTGGCCACCAAGAAGAGTCTTAGCAAACACTTCCCCCTTTCAAGCTGATTGGCTTCTCGGGACATCTGTTGTTATTGGAGAAGGCTTTAACAAGGATCTCATTCTCAACCCAGCAACAAAAAAGGGGGGGAGGATGGGGTGTGACTGATTATCATGAAAGGACGCTGCATTTCCGAATGTGCCACTACATTACTGACCACCAACCTCGTGCATTCCCTGGAAGGGTCTTCTAAGATACATATATTGACAGGGATGAAATGGTGCATCTATAGTTGTGGCTGGGACTGGGTGCCAGTCCCCACACTAGGCTGGGTGCTGGGGGGGTTGGGGATGGAAGGGCCTTCTTAGGTTTATGGTCCATGGCAAAACAAGGGGACAGCTTCTCATCACTGGAGGAGGTTGTGGTGGGGGGAGAGGAGAGATGAATCACAAACGTTTGAAGGGCCTTGCAGGGCATGTGACCCATCTCCCTGCAGGAAAACCAGAGCATCGTCCAAGAGCTGCCTGCCTCGCCATGGGCGTCACAACGTTTCTGCAGAGGTTCAGTTGCAACCCACCTTCCTGTCTAGTCCTGTCCTCTGGAGCAGCAGGGCACATTTAGGGTTGTTGCACAGAAGAGGGCAAAGGCTAAAGGCATTTTGAAGAGTGCACTAGATCGTCTGCAGGCTAAATATTCCCGGTTCTTTGTGGCATTTGCTTTCCAGACCCCTGAATATCTTTGCTGCCCCCTTCCTCTGAACCTCTTCCAAATTGTTTACATTTGTTTTACAGTGCAAGGCCCAGTACAAGACCATTTCTCTGGTGTCAATAAATCAAGGGCGGCCAAACAAGTACCCATAACACAGCATTAGCTGCCCAAGGTGGGGGCTACTAATCTAGTGGGCTTCAAAAGGATATTAAACCTCTATTAATGTTTGTATCAATGGCTACCAGCTATGATGAATCAGAGTCGGAAGGGGCCTATAAGGCCATCAAGTCCAACTCCCTGCTCCATGCAAGAATCCAGATTGAAGCATACCTGACAGGTGGCTGCCCAGCTGCCTCTTGAATGCCTCCGGTGTTGGAGAGCCCACCACCTCCCTAGGTCATTGGTCCTGTTGTCGTTTTCCCTGATGTTCAGCAGAAATCTGGCACCCTGCAACTTGAGCCCATTATTCTGTGTCCTGCACTCTGGGATGATTGAGAAGAGATCCTGGCCCTCGTCTGTGTGACAACTTTTCAAGTACTTGAAGAGTGCGATCCTATCTCCCCTCAGTCTTTTCTTCTCCAGGCTAAACAATCGGTTCTTTCAGCCTCTCCTCACAGGGCTTTGTTTCCAGTCCCCTGATCATCCTTGTTGCCCTCCTTTGAACCTGTTCGTCTGCATTCTTCTTAAAGTGCGATGTGCAGAACTGGACTCAATACTCAAGATGTGGCCTAGCCATGACTGGATGGAACTTCCAGCTTCAGATGCCATGTACCTCAGAGTTGCCCAGATGAGGAAAATGAGCTGAGGGCTGTTGCTTCCCCAAGGCATCTGGTTGGCCACTGTGGGAAGGAAGCAGGATCGGTAGACCAGATGAACTGGTAACATCCATAAGAACATAAGAAGAGCCTGCTGGATCAGGCCAGTGGCCCATCTAGTCCAGCATCCTGTTCTCACAGTGGCCAACCAGGTGCCTGGGGGAAGCCCGCAAGCAGGACCCGAGTGCAAGAACACTCTCCCCTCCTGAGGCTTCCGGCAACTGGTTTTCAGAAGCATGCTGCCTCTGACTAGGGTGGCAGAGCACAGCCATCATGGCTAGTAGCCATTGATAGCACTGTCGTCCATGAATTTGTCTAATCTTCTGGTGGCCATTACTGCATCTTGTGGGAGCAAATTCCATAGTTTGACTATGCGCTGAGTAAAGAAGTACTTCCTTTTGTCTGTCCTGAATCTTCCAACATTCAGCTTCTTTGAATGTCCACGAGTTCTAGTATTATGAGAGAGGGAGAAGAACTTTTCTCTATCCACTTTCTCAATGCCATGCATAATTTTATACACTTCTATCATGTCTCTTCTGACCCGCCTTTTCTCTAAACTAAAAAGCCCCAAATGCTGCAACCTTTCCTCGTAAGGGAGTCGCTCCATCCCCTTGATCATTCTGGCTGCCCTCTTCTGAACCTTTTCCAACTCTATAATATCCTTTTTGAGATGAGGCGACCAGAACTGTACACAGTATTCCAAATGCGGCCGCACCATAGATTTATACAACGGCATTATGATATCGGCTGTTTTATTTTCAATACCTTTCCTAATTATTGCTAGCATGGAATTTGCCTTTTTCACAGCTGCCGCACACTGGGTCGACATTTTCATCGTGCTGTCCACTACAACCCCGAGGTCTCTCTCCTAGTCGGTCACCGCCAGTTCAGACCCCATGAGCGTATATGTGAAATTCAGATTTTTTTGCTCCAATATGCATAATTTTACGCTTGTTTATATTGAATTGCATTTGCCATTTTCCTGCCCATTCACTCAGTTGGGAGAGGTCCAGCAGGGCTCTCTCCTAATTCTTTCAGGAACCTGTAACTCTGTCCTGCTGCACAGTAATTCATGCTAGGAAGATACTGATTGCCCGAGAAAAGCGGCTGGTCCTTCTATTAGGCAGTGACGGTACTTTGGGCGGAGGTCAGCATGGCGGCCTCCTTAGAAGCGTCAGGGAGCAGGCAGCGGCATTGCTGCGCTTGCGCGGGGGAGGAGGCGGGGGCAGCCGGCCGAAGGCGCCACGACAGCAGCCGCAGCAGCCGCTCCTTCCGCCATGTCTGGGGTGCAGCGCATGAAAGTGGCCAACGAGAGGCACAGCAAGAGCATCACGCAGAGGGGGGGGCTCCATCGGGCCCCGGTATGGGACCCTGGGGGGCGGGGATTGCAATGGAGGGGGTCCGCAAAGCACCCCCTCCCCAGGTTCTCGTTCTGTGCTTTGCAGTGAGGGGAGAGACGAAGGGGAGCCCCCCCCCCCCGAGATATTAGCGAAGGGGGAGGAGCAGCTTAGGGCAGGGTGGGAGGGACTTAGCAGCTGTGGAAGGGGGGCGAGATGAGGTTTGGAGGGGGTCTCTTTCCCCCTCCTCTCCCCTCCCACCAATAAGCCCGAGGTTGCAATCCGAGGCACGCTTTCCCCCGGAGTCAAGCCCCCTGGAGGACCGCGGCTCTTCCTCCCGCTTAAGCATGCACCGAGTTGCGGGGGGGGGTTGACGGGGAGCCGGAGGGAGAGAGCGAGCGCTTGCAGCGATTCCCTCTGGACTTGCAAATGGGGCTCCCCATCCCGCCGCCAGGTCGTTTCTCTCTGCGCGCGACGGTGCTCCGGGGGATGCTCGAGGGAGTTTTCACGATTTTGGAACATGGGGAGGGGAAGAGAAGCATTTCCAGTTGTCTGCGGAGGTTGCGCCCTTTTGCGCCCGCGGAGATGCGCCTGGGGTCACCTGCCTCGAATCCTCATCGGAGGTGCGGCAAAGAGCACAGGCAGGAACCCCCAGGACTGAAGGGAGGGGGGGCGTCAGATGACACTAGCTCTCTAACCCTCTCTTGGCCTCTAGACACCCCAAGAGGAAAAAGCCCCCGTCGGCCCTTGGCTCTTGGCACTCTTTGTCTTCGTGGTCTGTGGATCAGGTACCTATTTCTTGAGAACGTTTGTGCCCAGCCCCCACCCCTCCTAAGAAGTCGGGGGGGGGAATCCTCGCAAAAAACAGTAGGACAGAGGCAAAAGAGAGTAAGTGTGTGCGTGTGTGTGATTAGCCCGAGCGAGTTTTATTTATTTAATTTCAACAATTTATATACCGCTTAACACGCCATTTCTAAGCGATGTCAGAGAAGGTTGCAAAAGACAGAAAAAGATAAATGTCAGCTGAAAATAACCAGAAAAGCTCTTCCTGGCCCTCAGTGGCTACAAACCCCAGACTGGGCAATCTCTGGATGTGGAGCCCTCTTGAAATCCTCTTAAGGGTTGTCACAAGGGCAGCAGGGGTAGCCGGGGGCAGTGGGAGACCAGGGGCTGGTGCTCCCATTTGGCAGAGCAAGGCAGCCGGTGGTGACTGACCCCCCTCCCCATTTCCCTTGTTGGAGGACACTGCTGTGCATGCCCCTCGGCTGCAGCTCTCAGGTGACTTGCGGACCCCTGAGCCCCCATCTTCAGGTGCTCTTCTGGTCCCCTTCTGCACATGAAGCGTGTGCGTGTGTGGAGAGGCACCGTCTTGACCTTCGCCTCGGGATCAAAATGTCTTGGGCTGGCCTTGCAAGGGGATGCTGGAGCCTTGCTCGGGCATGCCATGTTGCTTGAGGATTCTGCACATGCCCATGGTCATAAGGGAACAAGGGGGGCAGATATTGTGGTTCTGGCTGCTACCTGCAGGTGGAGAGTTGCTTCTTGGGAATGAGCAAAGAGGCAGAGAGGACAGCAGTTGGTAATCTTGTGGCCCCCAGTCACTTACGAACACAGGAAGGTGCCTTACACTGAGCCAGACCAGTGTTGTCGACACCGACTGGCAGAAGCTCTCCAAGGTTTCAAAATAGCCATACAACAATGGCACCAATGACCTAGAGAGGTAGTGGGCTGTCTGACACTGGAGGCCATCAAGAGGCAGCTGGACAGGCACCTGTCAGGAATGTTTTGATTTGGATTCCTGCATTGAGTAGGGGGTTGGACTTGATGGCCTTACGGGCCCCTTCCAACTCTACTATTCTATGAAATAGGGGTCTCTCCTAGCCCTACCTGGAGATGCTGCTGGGGACTGAAGCTTCTGCATGAAACAGTTCCTCTGCCAACTGAGCGATGGCTCTTCCTCCACTTAGCCTCCAAGGGTCTCTTGAAGCCCCTTTCCCTTACACCTGCTTAACATTTTCCCTCTGCTGTTTCCTTCCCAGCCATCTTCCAGATCCTCCAGAGCATTCGACTTGGAGGTTAATGGGGAGAAGACGTATATTTATCCTGCTGCTACCACCAATCCTCCTCTCAGGGAATTGTGGAATATTTTCTGGACCCACCCACCAGTTTACAGCCATGACAGTCTTCCTCTGTCTGCTTCCAAGAACCATAGCTCTCCCACCCCTCCTGCGACCTCTGCCAAGCCTCCTTCGCTCTCTCTCTCTTGTCTCTTGAGCTATTGACCACTTCTGAGGGACGCTGGACTGAACCGGGGGTGCTTCACTTTTGTCTGCCAGCAACATGCGATAGGGAAGCCTACCCAGGGTGGGGCGTTTTCCCATGGAACTTAAGCAATATATTACAATTGCTTGTCCTGTGTTTACAGCTAGATTGCAGTGTTTGGGATGGGAGGTGCACAACTGAGATGTTTGTTCTGGTTCCCTCTTCCTCTCAGTTTGTGGTAAACCTGCAGTTATTCTCCCTAACCATTCCGGTTGAGCCGCGGAATAAAAAATTTACTATGTTGGAATCTTTGCCACAAAAGAAATGGCAAATTTCTTAATAAAGAGATGTCACCATAAGGGTGTGTGTTTGTTTTTCCACTTAAGAAAATCATCAGCCTGTCCCATCTGCCATTCACGAGGCCAAGAATTCTAGGCTTATTTGCCTTAAATCCATCACAGTTGAATTGGTGGAAAGCATAATTAAAGCTAGAGTAATTTAAGCATATAGAAGAACAAGTCTTGCTGAAGAAGTATCAGCTTGGCTTCTGCAAGGGTAAATCTTGCCTTGCTAAACTTCTGGAGGTCTTTGGGATTGTCAACAAGCAGGTGGATGAGGACAATCCAGTTGACATTACTATATAAGAACCTAAAAAAAGCCCCACTGAATCAGGCCAGTGGCCCATCTAGTCCAGCCTTGCAGTGACCAACCAGGTGCCCTGATGGGAAGCCTGCAAGCAGGACCTGAGAGCAACAGCACTCTTAACAACTGCCTCCAAAAGCCTTTCTTTTGTCTGGCCTCAGTCTTCCTACATTCAGCTTCAGTGCATGGTTCTATTATGAGAGAGACAGAAGCATTTTTCCCTGTCTACTTTCTCCACACCATGCGTAATTTTGTACACTTCTATCTTCTCTAGCTTGCCTTTACACAAAAAAGGCCTAAATGTTGTCATCTTTCCTCATGGTAATTGCTCCATTCCCTTGATCATTATGGTTGATCGTATAAGAATGGACGTCCAAAAAGCCTGTGACACTAAAGGCTTCTGAGTATACTTTGTGGTCATCATAGCTGTATTCAGGAGTTCACCTGAACAGGTGAGGGCTTAAAGCAGGGAGAGGGTGTACATGCAATCCCTTGCTATCCCTGGCCCTGAGTTCCTTCTCTTAAATGCATTCAGGGAGAACTTCTGCACGTGGTTTATGTGATAAGAGGGCAGGTCTCCTTATAGATAAATAAGCTGTTAAACAACAGGAAGCCAAAGGAGAAGGGTTCTTTCAATGAATGGAAGTAAACAGACTGGGACTGGTGCTATTTAATTTCATCACCAAAGATCTGGGGTTAGGAGTAAGCAGTGAGGAAGCCAAGTCTGCAAACTGCAGAATGGTGAAATCCAAAGCAGACAAGAAAACTTCCAAAATGATCTCCAGAATGCACAATATGATGACAAATGAGACTAAATGTAAGCAAATGCAATGTGATACATCCTGGGTTAAAAGGGGAAAATCCTAGCTATGTATACTTTGACAAGGTCTGGAATGGAAAATAATTTTGGGGTTATGGACAGTTAATTGAAGCAGCCAACTCAGCATGCAACAGCAATATATAGGGGATTACTGAAAATAAAACTACCATCAAAATGTCTTTATATAATTCTGCAATACTATGAATAGTTTGGTCCATCCTAGAAAGGATATTGTAAAGAGGGAGGAAGGACAGAAGAGGCGACAGCTTCAGGGGCATCACTGCTGAGTCCCACTCCTAGGGTGCTAGGGCCAGCTAGACAGGCACAGCTGTGTAGTCTCAATGTGTGAACGAGATGATGGTGTTGCGAGGAGGGGTTTGGATTTGTTAGATGCTAACAAATGCCTGGAGTGGAAAAAGCGGACAGAGAGAAGCTTTTCTCCCTCTCATAATGGCCTGCCTTCAAGCCGATCCTGACTTATGGCTACCCTATGAATAGGGTTTTCATGGTAAGAGGTATTCAGAGGGGGTTTCCCATTGCTTCCCTCTGAGGCTAGTCCTCCCCAGCTGGCTAGGGCCTGCTCAGCTTGCCACAGCTGCACAAGCCAGCCCCTTCCTTGTCCGCAACTGCCAGCTGGGGGGCAAGTGGGCTCCTTGGGACTATGCAGCTTGCCCACGGCTGCACAGGTGGCAGGGCACGTAACCCTTGAGCCACTCACTGTGGGGGTGATCTTTAGCTGGCCCTTGACACTCAGGAGACATGAGTGGGGATTTGAACTCACAGACTCTGGACTGCCAGCCAGGCTCTCCTCCCACCGGAAGCCAGTGAGCCCATTCAATGATGTTTCAGGACAGATAAAAGAAAGTACTTCTTTGCACTTAGTTAAACTCTGGAATTCACTCCCACAAGAGGCTTCAAGAGGATTAGAATATAAAGCTCCCGTGCTGGAGGCAATATGTCTCTGAAGGCCAGTTGTTGGGAGTGTGGAGTGTGTTGCTGTTGCGCTCAGGTCCTGCTTGTGGGCTCCCTTTGGGGCATCTGGTTGGCCGCTGTGAGGACAGGCCCTGAGCCACATAAAGCTTCATAGGTCAAAACCAGCCATTTCCTTAGATGAGGAAACCAACTGGCAGCCAGTGCTATTGAGCCAAACTCAGCGGTCTGTGCTCAGACTGCTTGGGCTCAATCAACATTCTGGCTGGCAAATTCTGCAAGAAATAAATAAATATAGCAATGTGCTCCTGGGATCCTTGCTGTTGCAGCCCCTTTGCCTTCTTTCATGTCTCCAGCACCATCAGCCACCTTTCCCAGAGTGCCCTCCTGTGCCTGTTCAACACACTCTATGCTGCCAGTTTCTCGAGCTATCCACTCTTTTCTTACAGATCTTTCCCAAGCTGGAGAGTTTAAGAGGGGATGGGACCTTATGTATGGACAGAAAAAATATGGAGAGACAGGCAGCCTGAACTTTCTGTAAGCATTGGAAGCCACCGTCACAGACTCCCATTAAAAAGTACTACATTGCAGGGCTGTCGGTAGCAGGACTGGTTGATGACACCCAGGGGAGGGCATTCTAGTGCAGCCTTCGCCAACCAGGTGTCCTCCAGATGTTTTGGGCCACATCGCTCATCAGTCCCCACCACTGGAAATGCCAGCTGGGGCTCATGGCAGCTGGAGTCCAAAACATGCGGACAGCACAAGGTAGGTGAAGGGTGCTTAAAAGGAACCAGGAAGATTTGCTTCTTGGCATTTGTATTGCATATGCTGGGGGGTAAAGAAAGGCTGGGGAAGGAACTGGCAATCCCACCCCATATATACAGTCTGCCTAGTAAAAGTTGCAAGACGTCACCCTAAGAGTCGGAAACGACTCGCATTACAAGTGCAGGGACACCTTTACTTTAAGGCCTCGCTGGCCTCGTGACGCCGCTCTAGCCGTTAGCACCTCTGAGGCTGAGGACGCAGGTACAACTCTCTAGCCCTTCTCTTCTCTATGGGCCTTCCTTTCAGGTCAGCTCTCCCAACATGTCGTAGCACCATAGAGTGCCGGTATCCTAGAGCGCCCATCCGCACTCTCTATTCTTCCCTCACTTTTTCTCCCTTCTTAATTGTATGGAGACTGGCTTTAACACACACACACCATGGAAGCCAAATAACGCTCACCAGCTAAAACAAGAAGACGAGAGAAAGAGATACCGGAAGTTCCCTCTTCTCCCCCCATCGCCCTTGTGCACATCCGGGTCATTTCACTTCTCTTGCTCGATTCGCTCTCTGGAGGATGAGACGCCGGAAGTAGTTTTGACGCCGAACGAGACTTCCGGCGCGAGGGAAAGAGAACCGTCGAGGCGCGTTGGGAAGAAAGAACGAAAGAAAGAAAGGGGCGAGGAAGAAGGAAAGGCCCCGGCCTCCGGCCACTTCCTCCTCCCTGGCGTGACTGGTGAGGGCCGGGCGGGGAGTTATTGGGGAGTAAGAGGGCTGGCTGGCTGGCTGGCTGGCTGGCTTGGGCGCTGAGCGCCTCTGGGCAGGGAGGGAGGCAGGGAGGGAAGATGGGTGAGCGAGTCCGCCTGTGGACTCTGTCTCTGAGCGAGGGTGGCCCTCCCCGTTCTGGCCAGTCCAGGGCTTGGGGGGAATAGATTTGGGGCTTATTGTTAGGAGGTAAGAACGTAAGAACAGAGCCTGGCTGCAGCAGCTGGGTCAGGCCAAAGCAGGGCGGCAGGGGGGGAAAGGGTACCCTGATCCCCAGTGGCCACCCAGGCGCCCCCAAAGAGGCTCTGCAACTCCAGAGCAGCAACTCCCTCCACCTGTGGCTTCCAGCAACTGGTGTTAAACGATGATGGTGGTGGGGTTCAGTGCTTGGAAGGGCGGTGTGTGTAAGTGTTGGGGGGGCTCCTTCCCCAAAAAAAACCTTATGGGGGAATGTTCTCACTCAGTATAAGGCATGTTTTGATGTTTCTATGATCCTGGTATTAGTAAGCTAATTAATGTATGCAGCACAATTTTAAAAATGATGCGGCAGTTCAGTCCGCAAATGATAATATTGAACTTCTTAATGAATTGTCAGTGGTTTTATGTTGTTTTCGTGCATGCACATCCACTCTTCCCTCTTTGCACAAATAAATGTTGCACCTGGATTTGGAGGGTGCTGCTCTCCATTACTGAGGGCTATTAGCTAGAGATGTAAAATTTCTGGAAATTTTGAAGCCATGGAAAAAAACTGATTTTTCCCTGTTTTTTTCCAGAAAAAAACAGAAATTTTCAGAAAAATTGAAAAAATGCAATATTAGCACTTTTTACAGATTGAACGTCACTTTGTTACTTCAGGAACATAAAATGTAATTATGTACAAGTTGGTTTGGCATAAAAACATCACATTTGGTATATTAAAAGTATATTTTATTCAAACAATTATTACAAATTGAATTTACTTTTTTAAATTTTTACTTTTTTTTGTAACAAATGGATTTACAAGATCCTGAACTGTAAGAAACATCTGAACTGTAAGGAACCTCTTTCGTTTTGCCAGTTTATGAGGTACAGGCAAAAAACAATTAAAAAAAACCAGAAGAAACCATCAGCATTAATAACAGAAAATTATTTGTCTCCACTAGTCCTCCACAGTGTCAAGCAGATATAAAGCATCCATTCCCATAAAAAGAACAGAAAAAGGGGGGGGACCAAGATTCAATTAAACATTTTATGTATCATGCTAACATAAAACATTCCATAATTCATTTTTTTAATTTTTCCATTTGGGGGGGGAACCAAAAACAGCTTCAGAAAAACACACATCTTTTTCTGAATTTTTCTGGGTCTTTTCCGAGCCTTCACATCTCTACTATTAGAATAGCCAGGAGGCATATAGGGAAAGCAAGAATTGCTTCTATCAGCAGAGATGATGTAGTGCTGGCACCCAGGCAGTGGAAATTATGTCCAACCCTTGTTTCTCAGTTGTTGCCAAGACTGCTCATGAGTGATTATGTCCTACTGCTGCACGTGAGGCCTCTTTCCCCATGGCCCCAAATTATTTCCCTCTGTTTCTCTTGTTCCAGTTCTAGGGGTGGACACACTTATTTTATCCTCTCTTTCTTTTGAATTGTGCTTTGCTACGAATCCTGATTCAAACTTCTCACCTTCAAGGCAGGTGTGCTGGACCCCTCACCTTAACTTCCTCTTGCTTGTCTGCAGAACAGAAGACAGTAACTTCCTACCACAATGGGCGATAGCGATGATGAGTATGATCGCAGGCGCAGGGACAAATTCAGACGTGAGAGGAGTGACTATGATCGTTCTCGAGAACGTGATGATAGACGGCGAGATGATTGGAGCGACAGGTATGATCAAGCTACCTGGGGAATAGAAAGGGGACGTGACTGGAGAGTCGGTCTGTGCCCTAGAAGACCAAAGTGAAGTCTTTTCTCCTGTGGCATTAGGAAAGTCCTTTCAGCCTTTTTTCCCCAGTCTGTAAGACAGGAATGATCTCTATATGCTTTACTTTGCTTGTGAGGATCTTCAAAATCGGAACTCTAAACAATGATTTATATCCCACCTTTCAGGATATAAATCTTCCCAAGGCTGCTTACAATTATGTATTTTAAGAACACAACAAATAAATTTGACATGTTAAAAAATCATCAGGATCTTTCCCACAGGGCAGCTGATGGTAAGTTGCCCTGGTGGTGTTGGGGGAAGTCTAGCTGGAGAAGGCTCTGAGGTAGTCTTCAGTTTCCTTATTTTCTCCCCTGGAATCCTTCACACAGGACAATTGATGGTAGATTGCCCTAGTGGGGGGTGGGGGGAGAGAAGAAGGGGAAAGTCCACCTAAAACAGGCCCTGAAATATTTGTCAGAGACTCTTCTTTACATGGCACGGAGAGCAGGTTTGGGTTGGTTTCTGCCCTGTCAACCGCAGAGAGGGGCAAGTTGTGTTTGCACTCCATACCAGCTATGTACTACTTCCATCCAGGGAGTGGGACAGGGGCCGAGAACGGCGGAGCAGAGGTGAATATCGCGATTATGACCGGAACCGGCGGGAGCGGTTCTCCCCACCTCGCCATGAGCTGAGTCCTCCACAAAAACGGATGCGGCGAGACTGGTAGGTGGCTGTTTATCTTCTCTGTGTTGCTTCTTCCATTCTTATTCTGTGTTAGGTAGTTCAGAAGCATAAATGCAGGCTGCCACTGAATGTTAAGAAAAAAGTTGTTTTAAAACGGCCTTTTCAATCAATTTCCCAAAACAACACAAAAGGTATTATTTCATTTAACCACATACCCTGCTGAAGAAACCATGATCGATGAACACTTTGGTTCTCTCCCAATCCTCTTGATGATTTTAATCCCCAACCCCCACTTCTGCAGGGATGAACACACAACAGACCCCTATCACAGTGGCTATGAGATGCCGTATAGTGGGGTCTCCGCTGGCCCTACGTATGGACCTCCCCAGCCTTGGGCTCACCCTGAAATGCACGTGACGCAGCATCACATCTTACCTATCCAAGCCAGGTAAGCCAATCTGAGCTCATCTACTTATTCAAGCCAGGTGACCTTTGCGGTCCTGCCTCCTTGTCCATTAAGTGAGACCTCAGGCTGCTTGAAGATTAGAGACTTTGGGGTCAAGCAGTTAATGTTTATTTTCTTGAGCTCAAATTGTAGTCTGTGCAAGAGCAGGTGGATACAAATAATAAAACATCTCCCTGTTGCTTTTCACGTGGTGAAGTAAATATTAGCACAGTCTTAGCCCACGTGTTGTGCAGCTCATCCCCAGGCACAAAAACACAACTCACATAGGAAGGTTATGTTTGATCAGCTTTGGCTGATACCTGGAGAGGGAAGACTTGGCTTCACCCATCCATGCTGCATTTACCTCCAGAGTGCAGTCCAACATGCACTCTTATGTCAGACTGACTTTGAAGACGGTCTGGAAGCTTTGGTTGGTTCAAAATGCAGCAGCCAGGCCTTTTTCCTAGTACTCATAGAAAATGTAATTCTGAACAAACGTCAGCTCCATTGGCATCCTATTTCCACCCAGATTCATCTTGCCAAGAACATCAGAAGAGGCTGCTGCATCAGGCCAGTAGCCCATCTAGTTCAGCATCCAGCCAGATGCCCCAAAAGGAAGCCCACAGCAAGACCTGTCCACAACAGTGTTTCCCTCCTGCAGTTTCCAGCAACTAGTATTCAGAAGCATATTGCCTCTAGCCATGGAGGCAGAGCATAGCCATTGATAACCTTTTTCCACATGAATTTGTTCAATCCTCCTTTAAAGCCCTCCAAGATGGCAGCTGTCACGTGTGAGAGTGAATTCTATAGTTTTGACTATGCGCTGTATGAAGAAGTGCATTCTGCCTTGAATCTTCCAGCATTCAGCTTCATTGGATGACTCTGTGGATGTTCTAGTATTATATGAGGGGGAGAAAAGTTTCTATCCACTTCCTCCACACCATGCACTTCTGTCATGTCACCTCTTCCTTGCCTTTTCTCTAAACTAAGAAGCCCCAAATGCTGCAACCTTTCCTCACATGAGAGTCACTCAATCTCCTTGCTCATTGTGGTTGCCTTTTTCTGAACCTTTTCCAGCTCTAGAATATCTGTTTTGAGGTGAGGCGACCAGAAGTGTGCAGAGTATTCCAAATCTATAATTTCCTAAAAACTCCTAGCATGAAATTTGCCCTTTTTCACAGCTGTTCCAAACTGGGTTGTTCTGCTGGTTCTGGCCTTTTAAACCCTAAATGGCTTAGGACCAGGTTACGGTATGGTTCCATTGTTTTCTTATATGCCACTCCGGTATAGTAGAAAAGTGGGTTATAAATAAATTATTTGCCTAGGCTTTTTAAATACTGATTTAATGTCCTTTTGTTTTCACCTATGATATCATTACTGCTTATGTCTGATTTTACCAGGTTGTCTTTAATCTTTCTGATTTATTAGCCACTCTGGGAACATTTTGGTGTTGAAGAACCTGATATTAATGTATGAAATTTGAAATAAAATATTTCTAGCTAAATAGCTGTGCACTTGAAAATGGTCTGCAGAGCACTGCTGGATTTAAAAGAGTAGCCTGTACGTTAGACTGCTTTGGAGATGTTGAACAGTGAGAACGCACCCATGTTGTTCTTTTTCCCAGGCTGGGGAACATTGCAGAGGTGGACCTGGGCATTGCCCCGCCTGTGATGAAGAGTTTCAAGGAGTTCCTCTTGTCCTTGGATGATTCTGTTGATGAGACTGAAGCTGTGAAGCGCTACAATGACTACAAGCTCGACTTCCAGCGCCAGAAAATGCAAGATTTCTTCTTGGCCCACAAGGATGAAGAGTGGTACGTCTCTCGTGGGCTGAGCTGTTTTGCCTTGGACTGCGGGGGCGGGGGGGGGAGAGGAGGGAGCCATCATGGGTGTATATCTGTGGTTGTGCACAGCTAGTGAACTAATTAAGAAGCAAGCCTTCAGAGTGGAATGATGTTTAAACAACCGGTTGGTAGTTTTTTCAGATGTTTGTGACCTTCTTCATGCAGAAGGGCTGCCTCTTCCTGCTCTGATGTTGGGAGTAGCTGGTTAGAATTCCTAGAACCTTAAATAGTTTGTGTAAAACACAAAGATAGCAAGAGATTTCTAGCTTTTTCTTGTAGAAGGAATGTCTGCACACATCTCCTGGGACTCCCTGAACATTTTTTTTTATGGGCAGCTTGGGTGCTGGGAAAGTGAACTGTGCCCCCCCCCAACAGACAGACAGACACACACAATCTGGAAGAAGCCCTTTTCTCAGTGCTGATCTTGCTGAGGCATTCTGTCTCCTGTGGACCATTGGATCAGGGTGCTAATTCATACTTCCTAATCTACATGTCTAGTTTAAAGAGAACAGCACATCGTTGGTAAATGGGAGAACTCTGTTACAGCCAACACATCAAATGAAATCGGTTGGCTGTTGTCAACAATGTAAGAATATTTAGCTCAGTCTTCCCCAGCCTGGCGCCCTCCAGATGTTTTGGACTACAACTCTCAACATCCCTGACTGGGCCATGCTGGCTGTGGCTGATGAACGAATGTTGCCGTCCAAAGCATCTGGAGGGTGCTCAGCTGGGGATAGTTGATTTAGAACAGGTCCAGTGGGCTGTGACGTAGGGCAATTGGCTGTAATCCATGAAATGGGAACAAGAGGAAATGCTGCCGAGAGGGCCATGTCAGTGAAGTGGTGGAGGACAAAATGGAAGGCTGAAGAATACTCAGTGTGGGAAGAGTGGCATGAGAATGAATGGAGAACTGAGCTATTACGTGAGGTGAACTGAGGCATGCAAAAAAAAAAAAAGCACACGTCTCCTAACTTCCTTTTTGGAAGTCTATTTTATTCTCATCTAGCCCTTCATCCTGTACGTGCCGTCTGTACTAACTACCAGGTTTTCCTCTGCACTTTGGGGCTCAACATTGACCAGTTGTGTGTCATGTCTGTATCACGAGAAGTTCCACATTAGCCTGGTTTGCACACGGGCCATTTTTGCCAAAGTGTGTTTTGTTTGAAGGTACAAACATAGCCCCAAAGACTAACCAAGGTTTGTTTTCTAGCAGAAAACCACAGTGTGCCACCCTGGGCTCCTACTGGGAGAAAGGGCGAGATATTATTTATTTATTTATTTATTTAATTTCATTTATAAACCGCCCATAGCCAATGGCTCCCTGGGCGGTGTACGACATACAATAATACAATAAATGAACAAAATCACAGATAAAAATACAAATTCATAATAACACTAAATGATATTAGCATAGCTAAAACATTAAAACAGTAAAATACATAGAAATATATTAAAATGCCTGGGAGAATAGGAAGGTTTTAGCCTGGCGCCAAAAGGATAGCAGCGTAGGCGCCAGGCGTACCTCCTCGGGGAGACTGTTCCACAATTCGGGGGCCACCACCGAAAAGGCCCTGGATCTTGTCATTACCCTCCGAGCCTCTCAGTGAGATAAATAATAGTAGTAGTAGTAGTAGTAGTAGTAATAATAGCTATGGCTTGTTGTTGGCTTGTGAACCATGGCTTGTTCTAACTATGGTTTGCTGAAACCATAGCTTTGCTTCACTGTAGTTTGTTTGGCCACCCCATCCCAGATTCAGCCAAGATCAGCTAGGAAAGAAAGCAGCCCTTGGAGCAACAAATCGTAGCTTGTTTTCATGCAGTTTTTTGAACAAACCATGGCATACTGTTATGTACAACTGTAGCCATTATCAGCTAAATCCATGGGCAAGCAAACTACTGAGCTGCTTTGCCCCCAATTCCCCCTCTCTCTTGCAAAATCTCTGCATTTATCAGAAACAGTTTTTCATAATTCAGTTGTCTTGTTTTTCCTAATTCCTGTCATTGCTGTACTTCTGAACTGACATGGCTGAATACTCTATGCTTTTAGGATACCAATTTGGAACCCTGATTTCTCTTTGGTCTAGAATGACCTCTCAAAGCTACAAAAGTTTGTGTATTGTTAAAAGTTCATAGGCTGTTTTCCAGCAGAATCCCTAAAATTGTGTAACGTAAGAATTAACATGAGAAAGAAAATAATATGTCCCCCCCCCAAAAAAAAAAATCCAGAAAGAATCAGACAAACTACTAGCTGCTTTGGGGTACAGAATCCACACTGAATAATGCAATCTTCCCTAATCTCTGTAAAAATAAAAGTGAAGGGAATAGGCTGAGTTCTGCTGTCTGGGTGCCCCTACTAAGAAGGCCACCAGCAAGTGTCAGTGGCTGAGCAGAGTCATGATGGCAGTCTTGAGTTAGTAGTCACAGCTTCTTCTCATCTCTCTTGCCTGCACATATTTACGTTGCTGATTTGCAGCACATAAGTAACCTGAAAGAAATGAGGAACCAGCTCCTCTCTCCCAATTTGCAACAAAAAACTTGTCCCCAGGTGAAGGGCTTCTTGCAGTCTTGGCTTGGATTTGTTGATCAATGCGGCGCTCTGGCCTTGGCCAGTCCTGTTACTTATTCAGGCCCCCAGGTGGCTATACCGTTTTCACTGCCCTGTTGCCAAAATCTGAAGGGATGTTGTGGAAGCTTCCCAAGCGGCTGGGAGGGAGGGGGTCCCTGTGATAAGGTGCTTGTCATCTTGTCTCTGAGTCTCCTTCGGGTCTGTTTTGTTTTAACGAGGGTAGCCAAGGCCTGGTTGGCTTTCAGAATGCATTTAAGTTGCAGATTTTTTTAATTATTTGAACCTCACCTTCCAAGCACACAACAGTTATTTTGGATCCAGGTGATAGAGGTGAAGAATGGAAAGCTTGGGGGGGGGACACATTTGGGGCAGGGGGACACCTAATGGGCTGCCACTCAGTCGCTTCTTACCTCACTTCTGTTATGTGGGCTGTTTCCAGGCAAACTCCCACCACCACCATCAGTCAGTTTTGCAATGAGGATAAATTGCGAATTAAGGATGCCACTTCTGTGCAGGTGGTCAGGGACAAGATATTGGGGTGGTGGTGCTTCTTTTACTGAGGACAGGGATGGCGCTTGGCACATCAGATGGAAGTGTTTTTTGTTTTTTTAACAGAGCACACTAGTATGTATTTGTTGGCCTGCTAAAAATGGTTAACTAGGACGGGGCACAGGTTGAACCCCTCTCAGTCAGGTTCTCAGGGAGGAGGGGGAGCGAGAATGAGAGGAACTTGCTAAGGAAGGCCTCATCCTGCACATTTTGTAGTCTCCTAGAATTGTCGCTGCTCTTGAGTAAACTGGTGGCTGCCTTCAGAGCACACAATGGCTCTTCTCAAGAGCTAAGCTTTGAGTTCAGAGTCTTCCAGCAATGAATTGAACTCCCTCCGTTTAGCTAAATCCCCCCCCAATCCTTTGTTAAGTTCTGATGCTGACATTTCGGGATCTCCAAACGCTCATAGGAGAGTAAGGGACGCATTATTTATTTAAGACAATCACAGCAGTAGGTCCTATTCGCTTCTGTTAAATTCTGCTTCCTTGTTCTTTTAGTTTTCAATGGAGCACCCTAAATGAACAAATTACATCCAAGGAGCAGTGCGCAGGAAGTGCATTGTTGTGCCAATAACTTGGGGCTGACTCCCTCTGAGGTGTTCTCGGGATTACGGGGTACCCAGTGATAGCTACTGTAAACTCAGCACAGGCAGGCACTGTTGGGGTATAGACTTCCCAGGGCATCAACTAGGAGACCCCATTCGGGGGGCGTTGACAGTGGAGCACCCTGAGCTGGGAAATGACTTATGAGACATGAGAGTGTGCGGCACCTGATGTGCACATGCATCCCAGCTTTAAGACATGATTTTTGCCTAAGAACCTGGCTTGCTTTCCCAGCCCTGGGGCATTGGGTTGCTGTCATCCCTGGGTGCTGAAGTGAATCTTCCAGGCTGAGGGAGGGAGGCGGTGGGTGGGGACGGAAGGTGATATCTCTCTGGATGTGGGGTGAGGAGTCTGCCCACCTGGAGAGTGGAGGGGTCCCTTGCCATGGCTTTGGAAGACGGGGAGGGAGGGAGGGAGGGAGGGAGGGAAGGGGGGGCGTATGCTGTCCCTCTTCCAGACACAATTGTCTCTCTATTCACTTTTAACCGTTTTAGTTTCCTTTTATAGTTTTTGGTTTTTGTTCTGGATGTTAACTGTAATAACTTGGCCTTTTCTCCCCTCCTCCCAAGAACCTCTCACAGGAGACTCCAAAAACCATCTGTCCTCAACCTGGAGAATCCATAAATAAGCCAAACAAACCCAAGAGCCTTGAATACTTTTTTTTTCCTTCCTCTCCGCTGGTGATTTTTTTTTCCTCCGCAGCTTAGACAGTCAGGGTATTCACTGTGCACAATGCAGTGATTAGCTGAATGTGAGTTGGTAGGATGTAGACAGCGCAGGGGAATTGCAGGCACGGAGCCTTCTCTTTTTTGTCAAGTCCTGCTGCCCAGCGAGAGAGAGAGATTCCAATCTTGGTAAACCTGTTTTTTTTTCTTAAAATCCGCTGAAGAAAACTCTCTTCGCTTGGAAGGCTCGGAGTGTGACTCCCCTCAGTGTATGTATGACGTGTTCTGTCTTCTTAAATCAGCTGAGAGAAAAAAAAATCTAAAACGCATATCTTGTATTTGCAAGGTAAAACTGTAGAAGGCGTGTTTTGGATTTGGTTGTATTGACTTCCATCCCCCCCCTTAACTGCCTTCCCTATCAAAGCTGCTTTTACATTCTCCCACCCGCCCCGCCCCAATCTTGAGAGCATCACGCGTCCCCAGTAAATGGCTACATCACAAGAAGACACCCTCCAGATCTCCCAGCAGAGTTTTACCTCTTTCCCATAAGAGACCCTCTGGAGCTAGCTCTCCCCTCGCTCCACCCCTAGCCTCTTGAGGAAGAGGCAAGCTGAGGCTTTAATCCAGCTAGGGCTGCCCTTCCTTAAAACACCCCCTCCACCACGAGGGCGCATGGTTAGTACCAGCAGTGAGCCGTGCAGGACACTGGCAGGCTGTGTTTCCGTCCCTGAGGGCTCGTGGTCCCTGCCTGGCAGAGAGGGCTTGGCTAGGGGAGGCCAGGAGGTGGCAGTCATGGCAAGGCAGCGGGGGTGGTGGGGTGAGGGAGCTGGGAAGCCTCAGAGCAGTGGGGTTTGGAGAGTCTGTTTCCGCTACAGGGGGCGGCCGGGCAGCCAAGAGATGGCCACGGGTGTGAGTCAGGCCAGGAGGAGAGGCCTAAGGAGCAACCAGAGAAGCCTTAAGACGAAGGAGGGGTAGAGGCTTGAAGTTGATGGAGATCTCCTGAAGGACCTGCAGAAAGAAGCAAAAGAAAAAAAGAACTTTCCCGCAGTGCTCTGAGTCAAGCCAGGCAGGCCGAGGAGGAGAGAGCGAAGTTGGCAGGGTCCTCTCCCCTCGCAGTTCTGGCCATTCCTTAGATGGAGTCAGTCCCCACCACCAGCCAGTTGTTGCAAAGCGTCTCTCTCCCCCTGCCTTCCCCAAAGTCAGCTCCACCGACACATGCCGCTTTTGTGGCAACAGAAGTGAGAGGTTCCCTTTCTGTCGAGTTGGGCCTTGGGCTGCCCTCAGAGCCTGGGCACAAACCCTAGGCTGTTGCAAAAGGTTTGTAGACCCTCAGGGCTTCTGTTTGCCCTGCCAGGGATCAGTTTCTTTTCCTAGAGATTCCTCAACCTGTCCCAGCAATGCCCCCCTCCCTCTCCCTCCTGCCGCTCCTCCCTGCCATCTCTACAGGAAAAAAACCAAACAGCGCCTGGCGTTTCCTCCCTCCCTCCCTCCCTCCCTTCCTCCCTTGCTTTGCATGTGTGGATTATTGGCCAAGGGGTGAGCTCCCAGTTCCCTTTCTCTGGCTGACACAAGTCTCCCTCTCCCCTGTCCTTCTCTGTCCATTTCTTCCTCCCCACCTACCCCCCCAACCCTTGAAAATTCGGATTCCGTTCAGGTTCCGATCCAAATACCACCCAGACGAAGCCGGCAGGCGGAAGCAGGAATCCCACAGTGCCCTGCAAAACCGCCTCAGCGTCTTCCTCTACCTCATGGACAACAGCTGGTTTGAGAACTTGCAGCTGGAGATCGACAAAGCCAGTGCCATCATCAAAGTCCTGGATGCCGGTAGGCTTGGTTTGGTTTAATTCTGGAGGCGGGGAGGGGTAGGAGAAGTGCGGAGGCGGGACTGTGGATCGGGTCTTCCTTGGTCAGAAACGAAAGGCAAGAATAGCCTTAGTGCCTGTGAGTGGCCCTGTTGCCCCTTAAAGCCTCAAGGGAAGGCTGGCACCGTTAGCAAGCTGCCTTATACACAGTTGGACACAATCAGCAAGAAGGCCTGCAAATGGGGAAATGAGGCTTGTAATGTACTTCAAAGAGCAAACATACGCACTTTGGGCACATGTGGGGTAATGCAACTAGGACCACGAGCAATAATACTACGGAAGGTTTCCTAAACAACCTTCTTTGGGGCGAGCGCCCAAGTATTTCCTCTTGTGCCTCAGTGGGTGATGAGAAGCCTTTTAGCTGAGCAGTTTTCTTCTCCAAGATGCGGAACGAAGCAAGAATTGTTTCTCAAGGACGTACTTGAGAAAGACTTGATGGTTGAAACAGATTTATAACCAATGGTTCTGAAGTATTACTGTTCATTGTCCTCTATTGCTTGTATGTTTCCATATTTGGGCTCTTCTTGCTGATTGTGTTGCCTGCATGGGGATCCTTAAAGGCATGTTGTGCTTTATACCAAGTCGGACCTTTGGGCCATCTAGGTCGGTGTCATCTACTCTGACCGGCAGTGGCTCTCCGGGGTTTCATGCAGGGAGTCTAGACTCTCCCAGACCCACCTGGAGAAGCCACTGGGGATAGAGCGTGGGGCCTTCTGCATGCAAAGCGGATGCTCTGCCACGGAGCTATGGCTCTCTGGTCATTTGTTCCAAAACCATGTGCCTACTGAGGACGCTGCCCTCCTTCTCCAACACTGCCCAGAAAAGGCTTCTGGTGCTTGTACAGCAGTGAGCTGAGAAAGGGGCGCAGGGGACAAGAGAGGGGGAAGCCGCCATGTTGGCAGTCCCCGCTGATCAGCCCAGTGGCAGAAGCCCAGCCACCTGCCAGTGTTAGGAGCAGTGCTGAGATCTGCAAAGAGCAGCTGGCACTGCCATGGGGGCTGTTACAAGCAGGAGTGGCTGCCTGCTCTCCGAGTAGGCTGGGATCTCTCTACAGCTCTGGAGGGGTGACGCGTGGGGGCCCACACCAGGGAAAGGGAGGCTCTTGTTGGCCTGAGTTGTCCTTCCTCCCCTGCATCGTGAAATGAAAGGGGGCTGGGCGGGGGGATGTTTTCTTGGGATCTTGATGATGATCCCTCTGTCCCTGCAGCTGTCATTAAGATGGAAGGCGGGACTGAGAACGACCTGAAAATCCTGGATCAGGAGGAAGAGGAGGAGCGTCAGGAGAAAGCAGAATCGGGGAAGAAGGAAGAGAACAGGCTGTCGGAACTGGACCGCAAAGACTCGGAGAAGGAGGACAAGAAAGAGGAGGCCAAGAAGGTGGTGCTTGGGGAGGGAAGGGAGTCGAGACGGGTGCGGTCGTGACCCCTTGCTGGGGGCTGTACCTCCCTTGCCACTCTTCAGCTGAGCAGGAAGCTGGCTGGCCCTGGGGTGGGGGCAGGGGGCGCCTCCTCCCCCCGATCTCAGACGCGTGCTCTGCTCTCCTAGACGAGCGACGAAGAGGCTGCGGAAGACAAGGGGAAGAAGGCCTCGGAAGACGAGGAGAAAGAGGGCGAGAAGGAGGAGGAGCCGGACAAAGAGGCGAAAAAGGTGCGGCTTTTGGGGGGCAGACCCTTGACACTCCTGTCCCGTTGGGGTCCCTCATTGCAGTGCTTCTTTGGTTCCAGGAGGCCGGGCAGACAGGAGAGGGGAGCAGCCCGGCTCTCTTGGACTGGGCAGGCCAGAACTTCCACAGGGACCGGGGCAGCTTGAGCTCTGGAGTGGGAGGGCACTCCAGTTGCAGGGTCAGGTACATGCAGCCCTGCAGGGGTTGGAATCTCCTGGCCTATGTCGAGGAAGGCCAGACCTTATTCCAGGGATAAACAGTGCAGAGTAGGGAGGGCTTTGCCAGATCACACCAAAAGTCTCGCTAGTCAAGTCTTCTGTTCCCCACAGTGGCCAACCAGATGCCTCTCGCAAGCCCCCCAGCAGGGCATGAGGCCGGCAACCTTTCCCTCTGGCAGCAGATGTGTGCCGATCTGTGTGTGTTGAGCAGGACTTCGTCTGCCTCTCTGAATCTGGGAGCTAAAGAGACACACAGAGCACTCAGATCTCCACCCCATCCTGCCCTGGCCAGCTCTTGCATCTTCACTGGGGACTGACTGACTTATTTAATTTATTGTTTGATTTATATCCCGCCCTTCCTCACGGCAGCAGCCCAGGGTGGTAAACAAAAGCACTAAAAACACTTTAAAACATCATAAAAACAAACTTTAAAACACATTAAAACAAAACATCTTTAAAAACATTTCTTTAAAAAAGCACCTTCAAAACATCGTCTAAAATTAAAAACGTTTCAGAAAAGAAGGTTTAAGAACATATTAAAAAGCAATTCCAACACAGACGCAGACTGGGATAAGATCTCAACTTAAAAGGCTTGTTGAAAGAGGAAGGTTTTCAGAAGGCGCCAAAAAGATAACAGAGATGGCACCTGCCTAATATTCAAAGGGAGGGAATTCCACAGGGCAGGTGCCACTACACTAAAGGTCCACTTCCTCTATTATGCAGAACATACCTCCTGATAAGATGGTATCTGCAGGAGGCCCTCACCTGCAGGGCACAGTGATCGGCTGGGTATATAAGGGATAAGATGGTCTTTCGGGTATTCTGGTCCCGAGCTGTATAGGGCTTTGTACACCAAAACCACAACCTTGAACTTGGCCCGGTAGCAAATGGGCAGCCAGTGCAATTCTTTCAGCAACGGGGTGACATGTTGGCGATACCCTGCCCCAGTGAGCAGTCACGCTGCCTCATTTTGCACCAGCTGCAGCTTCCGGACCAACCTCAAGGGCAGCCCCACATAGAGTGCATTACAGTAATCCAGCCTGGAGGTTCCTTGGCCCCATGTGCTCTCTGTCTTCTGCTGGGGCAGGGAAACCTCTGGTCCTTCAGATGCCATTGGGCTCCTCGGTGCCAGCAGCCTGCATGGTGCGTGAGCAGGAGTGATGGGAGTTGTAATCCAGCATCAGGTTCTTCACCCCTGCACTTGAGACGGTTTGCTTTACCTAAAAAGTAACTGAGGCCAAATTTAAACTTTAAATGAACTCTCAGCTCTGTGCCTGGTGCCAAATTCCACATCTGCCCAGGATACGCCATTGCTTCTTTGGCACTGCGTACAGCACAGCTTGATGGGTGGCGAGCGATGATGGGCAGATGAGGATTTTAGCTGCTGCAGCGTGGTAGCAGAGCGGGAAGGTGGAAGCCCTAGCATGTTATGAGATTTGGGGGGGGTGTTTCCTGGTGACAGAGGTGTCACTTGCAAATTTTCACCAGTGTGGGTTGTTAAGGGGCCATAAATGAGCTTCCAGGCCTGCGCAGCCCTTTTGAGGTGGACGGGTTAAGGGCCTTTAGTGCGGACCAAGCTTGGGGGATGACGGTGGCTCTCCTTTGTCTCCCAGACCAGCCATAAGCACAAGCGGAAGCGCAGCGGAGACGACAGCTATGACGAAGGCAGTGTTTCTGAGTCCGACACTGAGTCAGAAAGTGGGCGCCCTGGAGAGGAGGTCAAGGAAGGTGGGTGCAGAGGCATGGCAGGGTCCGGGGGCACGAGGAGAGAATCCGAGCGGAGGAGTCGTTGCTCCAAGTTCTTTGCCATCTCTCTTTTGGGGTGGGGCTGCAGACAAAAAGCCGAAGGAGGAGAAGGTGGCGGTGGTGGCGACAGCAGCGGTGGAAGCGGCGGCAGCTAAGGAGGGGGAGGAGTCTCCCAAAGCCAAAGAGAAGGAAGGGGAGCCCAAGCCCCGCCCCTTGCACAAGACCTGCTCCCTCTTCGTGCGCAACATCGCCCCCAACATCTCCCAGGCAGAGATCGTGGCAGTGAGTTGGGGGGGCCCTTGCACAGCGCTGCAGGAGGCCCAAGAACAGCAGGCGCTCTTGGGGGGGCTTACGATGCACCCCAGGGAGGGAGGGAAGGCTCTGTGAGGCTCAGGTCTTCCCAGGGGCGGATGGGGGGGGAAGTCTTTCCTCCCTCTGGCTTTCAGTCTTCTAGTAGCCCTGGCATGCCTGGCAGTTCACTGCCCACAACACCGTGGCGGTTCAGCAACCCTGATGGGTCATTCTCCTACGGCAGAGGAGCTGCCCTGTGAAGTTTTGCTTCTATTACTCCGAGGGCCACGGGGGTGGGGAGGACAGGATCGTCTGGCTTGATTTCCCCATCGCTCATTGTCCAGCTCTCCTTTTCTTTCTGTCCCTCAGCTTTGCAAAAGGTACCCTGGATTTATGAGAGTGGCTCTTTCAGATCCCCAGCCAGAAAGGAGGTAACATTTGTTTTTCGAACTCCCTCCCCCCCTTTCTCATGTGTGTTTGTCTCTGGACAGTCAGTGTCACAACAATAATAAAGGGCCTATCAGGCTGTCTTTAGGACAACACCAGGCTTCACGCTTGCAGAATCTACTTTGTTTTTTTTACTAAAACCTCTAACTGTAGCCAGGTGCAAAAGGCATCCACTAAAAGTAAAAAAAATAATGATTTAGCAACTATGAAGTTTTTACGCATTTTCTAAAATTCAAGAGAGAAACAGTAAGTAGCTATATTTCTGCCTAACTTACCTTGCAAGATTGTTGTGTGGATAAAATGAGAGAGCCCTGTGTGAACAGTTTTGGAGGGACGATAAGATGCACATGCTACACTTCACCGTGACGATTCCAGAGCTGCTGCACTCTGAGGCGGGGGGTGGGGGGCATTTGGGAGGCCCAGTAGCTGAACAGTTTTCCTGTTTTCCCCAGGTTTTTCCGAAGAGGTTGGGTTACATTTGATCGCAGCGTCAACATCAAGGAAATCTGTTGGAACCTGCAGAACATTAGGGTAAAGCATAGAGGGGAGGGGGCAACTGTGAGCCGTACGTTCATCTTGTTTTTCTCCAACTCCAGCTTCCAAATTGTACCCCCCATTTGTGCTGTTTCCTGAGGTAGAGAGGAAGAAGTGGTGCTTCTGTGCATTACTATTGAAGCGCAACATCCAGGCAGCAGGAAGAGGCAGCTGCTATATACGGAGCCAAACCAATGGTCTCTCTATCTCAGTATTGTCTCCGCTGACATCCTTGGTCACTGAATCCCACAGCATGCCAGTATCTGGGAGGAGGAGAAGGAAGGGTCCCTCTCTTGTTTCAAAGGTCGGGTCAGTCCTTGTGTGGAATTCACTCTCTGTCCTCTTCCCAGCTGAGGGACTGCGAACTGAGCCCTGGAGTCAATCGTGACCTGACCCGGCGTGTCCGTAACGTCAGTGGCATCACACAGCACAAGCAGATTTTGCGCAATGACATCAAACTGGCAGCTAAGCTGATTCACACCATGGATGACCGCACCCAGCTGTGGGGGGCTGGAGAGGCCCGCCCTGCCTCCGAAGTCTCGGTTAGTTAGGGAGCTGTCTCGGGGTGGGGCAGAGTGAAGGGCTGTTGGCACAGTGAGCTAACCACAAATTTCTGTCTTGGGGTTTCTCTGTGCCTCATCAAAGAGCAAATTGGAGGCTGAGAGAACGAACCTCAAAACTCTAGTGGGATTATTAGCTTCTCTGGGCAGAGCTCACAGTTCCACACGGCTGTGACCTCCTGTGACCAGCTACCTGAGCGATGGCTGTTGTGCCCTGGAAAGTGAAAAGCAAGGGCTTCCAGGTATCCAGGCCTAAAAACTCTCCTCGCAGATAAGGCTGGCTCTAGACAGAGCGTTGCATGAAGAACTGGATGAAGGGGTCATCTCCTTGATTTTTTAGCTTTTTATTACAAATATATACATTTTAATATATAAATATAAATAAGACAGGATGGATTAGAAAAGGCAAAGTCCATACAAATAAAACCTCCTTCTCTGTTGCCTCCTCTCCTTCTCTGTTGAAGTCTCAGCATCTTAAATCTCTTAGCAGGCAGATTCACAGAGCACTGGTTGGTTTTGTGTGTGAGAGAGAAAGAGATCATATTTTAATCACATATCTTTAAACCCTTCTCCCTCTCCACCAAGTCGACAAGGAGATCGTGGGGTTACTAGGTTACTATCTCAGTCAGGAACTCCAGCATGCCAACAAGACCAGGCTACGCTGGTGGTTATCTGGTTTTCCATATTGGGCACCAAGATAATACTCAGACTTGGTCACTAGTTCATAAAGCGACATCAGTGGCTCTCCTTGGAGACTGATTCTCTGTTAAATGGCTAAATGCCATGTGGCCTAGTCATCTGGGGTCTGTCACGTGTCCCTGACCTAGTGCCGACTAGATGTTTTGGACTACAACTCCCATCAGCCCCAGCCAGCATGGCCATCCAGAGGCACCAGGGCAAGGAAGGGTGTCCGTTGAGAAACACAGTGGCCCATGAATGACTCAAGACAACCAGCTGGTGTTACTTTTAGGTCACTGTGGTCTTGTTTTTCCTCAACTGAGTTGGGCAGTGCTGCCTTCTCCCTTCTGCCTCCAGGGAGACCTTAGCCCTCAATGACAATGCTTGCAGCCACCCTTCACTCTCTCTTCTCTCCCCCTCCCCGCTCCAGAGCTTACCTTCCCAAAATCCCATCCTAAAGAACATCACTGACTACCTGATAGAAGAGGTGAGCGCGGAGGAGGAGGAGCTGCTGGGGAAAAGTGGGGAGCCCTCTGAAGAGCCCCCCAAGGAAGGGAATCCAGCCGAGGTCAACGTGGAGAGGGACGAGAAGCTTGTCAAGGTGACTTGTTTGTTAGTTGGCTTATTAGATTTATATCCCGCCCTTCCTCCCAGTGGAAGCCCATCCCTGCTATGTTGGAGGGGGAGGTGTCTCTTGAGGAAGCTTGGAAAATAGGAAGCAACTTGCACCAAGTCAGACTGTTGGGGTCCATCTGGTTCAATATTGCCTGCACAGACTGGCAGCAGCTCTCGAGGGTTCCAGGCAGGGAGTCTCTCCCAGCCCTGTTGGCTAGTGGTATTCAGAGGAGGTATACCGTTGCCTTCCTCTGAGGCTGAGACTGGACCAAGGCCACCCAGTGAGCTTCCTGGCTGTGTGGGGATTCGAACCCTGGTCTCCCAGGTCGCAGTCCAGCACTCTAACGCCACACTGGCTCTCATTACATTTGCACCCTGCGTTTCAATTCATACTAGTAACCCAAGGCAGCATGGCTCCCAGGCAGTCTCCCATCCAGGCCTGGCCAGACCTGACCCTGCTTAGCTTCAGCAGGTGCTGGCCTCATGTGCCTTCAGCCCACAGCCCTTGGGGACTGAGCCCGGGACAGAGAGCTGACCCCAGTCTGGGGCTGCACCAGGGGCTGCTGTGAGCCTCCCCACCCACCCCAGCCATACCTGGAGGCCCCAGCAGGGCTGACTTCCCTCCTTCCTGGCAGGTGTTGGACAAGCTGCTCCTGTACCTGCGCATCGTCCACTCGGTGGACTACTACAACACCTCGGAGTACATCAACGAGGACGAGATGCCCAACCGCTGCGGGATCATCCATGTGCGGGGGCCCATCCCCCCCAACCGCGTCACCCATGGGGAAGGTACCCTGTGTGCGCACCCGCGTGAGGACTGTGGTCAGGCTCCCACCTACAAGGGGGGCCAAAGCACAGTGGGCTTTGGAAGGGCACCTCTGGGGCAGATGGGCTGTTGCACTTTGTCTGTGGTCGTTTTTGCATAGACCTTTCAGTGGCTGACGGGGAAACCGAACACAGGGTGGACAAAGGGGATTCCTGTTGTGCCAATGCACCACACACACACCTTGATTCCTTACCTGCTAGGGAGCATCGCTCTTCACGGGAAGAACAATTGGTCGACAGGGTGGCAGCCTTGAGCTGTCCACGGCTTGCTTGGGGATGTTCTTGCTCCGTGGGGCACTTTCCTGCTGCGTGGCAGACGTGGCTTCTGGGAAGGGAGTTGGGTGGAGGGGAGGGTCTGGGATCTGGGAGTCCTAGCTTCTCCATTAACTCTTTCCTTCCCAACCCCACCTTTAGTATCTGACTGGCAGAAAACCTTTGAGGAGAAGCTGACCCCCTTATTCAGCGCCCGGGAGTTCCTGTCTGAGGAAGAGGCACAGAAGATGGGCAAGAAAGACTCTGAGCAGGAGGTGGAGAAATTTGTCACGGCAAACACCCAGGAGCTGGGGAAGGACAAGTGGCTTTGCCCCCTCAGTGGGAAAAAGTTCAAGGTGTGTGTCTGCTTCCCAGGTCTGGGTCTGAATAGCACAGCTGGGGCAGGGGAGAAGGGGAGAGAGGAGACCAAGTGCCCTGAGACGTGCCCCCCTTCTCTCTCTCTGCTCCCAGGGCCCTGAGTTTGTCCGCAAGCACATCTTCAACAAGCACGCAGAGAAGATAGAGGAGGTGAAGAAGGAAGTGGCGTTCTTCAATAACTTCCTCACAGATGCCAAGAGGCCTGCCTTGCCAGAGCTCAAGCCAAACCAGCCACCAGGACAAGGTTAGGCGGCCGAGGGGAGGGAGTTCCTTGGGAAACCTCGCAGGGGGAGCCAGAAGGCAGCTGCCGCCCGTCCCCCCACAAAGCGGGTGGCAAAATGTCCTTGCCTATTGACGTGGAAGTCGCAGGAGAGGCCACGTTGCAGGGGTGGTGGCGGCGGCGGCATCCTGTGGTCCATGCAACAGATTCAATGCGGCCTTGTGTGAAAAGGCACTCATTTTGCAAGGCGGGGGAGATCTTTCCTTTCCAGGCTGTTCCGTCAGCCACCAGCAGCCCTTCTGCCACTTGCGCTTAGGGGTCTCTCTCTCTCTCTCTCCCCCCTTGGCAGGCATGGCCCCAGGGTTGCCTTACCCTCCACAGGCCCCCCAGGGATTGATGCCGTACGGACAGCCCCGCCTACCCATCCTGGGATACGGAGGTACGCAGAAGGCGCTTCTGCTCCTGGCATCCCCACAAGAGGGCGCCTGGGAGCATCCCGTGTCCTGTCAATAGGCAAAGGAGTCCAAGGCACTGCCCAGGACACTCTTGCAAGTCAGTGCTGTTGGACTCTGCATGCTGGAGACTTCACCACTGGCAGGCCTGCGAATTCTAGCCCTGATATTATGCACAGCAGGATGGCCAACTTGTGATCCCTCCAGATGTGGTTAGATTCCAGCTCCAGCCAGCTTAGCTAATAGTTAGGGATGGTGGGCGTTGTAGTCCAGTAACATCTGGAGGGCCAAAGGTCTCCCCCCCCCGCTGTATCAACATGCATGTTGATGAAGGCCTGTTAAGGAGAAAGGGTTTTTTAAAAACCTCTATCAGTGGTGCTTGACTTTATAGGCTTAAAACACCTTCATAGTCTGAACAGCAATATGTTGTCGGAGATGGGGGGGCAGGAGGAACATGATGATTTCGTACTTGTATTTTGGAAATCATAGTACGCTGGAGTTTTGGGATCTGTTATGGCTCTATGTTGAGCAAATCGCTGGTTATTTAATCCATGTTGACACTGATGTTTATGGACCTGGGAATTACGTTTAGAGATAAAAGTTTGGGAGTAGTGGGGTCTCCGACATGACGCATTCAAGAGGCAGCTGGACAGCCATCTGTCAGGAATGCTTTGATTTGGATTCCTGCATTGAGCAGGGGGTTGGACTGGATGGCCTTAGAGACCCCTTCCACCTCTACTATTCTATGAGATATGGTACCTAAGTTTAAGTAAGTGATAACGGAGTTTTTGGAAGAACTTCTCCATCTACTACATCCCACATCTTGCATAACCAGCCTTGCAGAAGTTTAATAGGTACAAGTTTAAGGAGAGCAACTTAGTGATTAATTGAAAGACAACTTCATTTATTTTGCTTGGAATTGAACAGTTTAATGACTTTGTAATTCATGTATGTATCGTTAATGAGACTTACTCTGCTTTATTTAACAAGAACAAAAGCCACCGGCACCCTCCCAAGAGACACTGATAATAGGCACTGTGTACGTTCTGATGATCCCCCCCCTTTTCATCTGTTGCAGGCGGCCCTCCTTACCCACCAGCCCCATATGCTGCTGGAAGGGGGAACTATGACACCTTCAGAGGGCAGGGTGGCTATCTGAACAAACCACGAAACAGGTAGGGGTGTGTGTGTGTGTGTCAAATACAATGAAAGTCAGAAGAGTAGATCTTGGCTGTAAACCTGCTGGGGAGGGAGGGAGGGGAGTGCCTGGTAGGTGTCATGTTCCCTGGGAGGGGAGAGAGCAGAGCCAAGCCCAGACATCTGCAGCTCACCCGCCGTCTCTTGACAGGATGGTCCGAGGAGACCCTCGTGCAATCGTGGAATACAGGGACCTGGATGCCCCGGAAGACGCTGATTTCTTTTGAGCCGAGAGAGAAGGCCTGCCAAGTTGGGTTTAATTTTTCTGCTCCTCTTTTTCTTCTAGCTTTTTTTAAAAAAATAAAATACTGCTTTTCCTGCTTGACCCTCCCTGTGTGGTGATCTCCCTTCCCCACCCCCAGAAAAGAAATTGTGTGTGCGTTTCACGTTAACTTTTCCAATGAGATTTCAATAAACTCTCCCATCTGAACTCCATTTTGGGGCAGTTGCACTGTTTTACCACCATTGTGTGGCCTGTCCACACCTCAACACACATTTATTGATTTATAAAAACATTTACCTACTACCCCCACATAAAATATCAGGCCAATGTACAACAATCTAAAAACTTTTTTTAAAAAAAACCATTAAAAGGCAACACAGCAATTGCTTTTTAAGCAATATATTTGGGTACACAGGGAAAGGAGATGGTGACTTTCCAAGCTGATTTTAGGCATACCATCCCCACCTAGCCGGCTTTTCAGTGCCATACAGGTTTGCTCAACCTCTTTCAACCCTGGAGAATGGAGTTCTGCAAAACAGAGCTTCCCTCTTCAGCAAAGCTGAAGGTAACGTACAGAGTTTATTAGATAGGTCACCTAGAAGCACCTAGCTGGGTGTGCCCTCTCTCTCTCTATATATATATCTAGTGGTGGTTTATCTCCCCCAAATCTCTAATGTTTGAAACCCAGGCTCCCACTCCTGGGCCTCCTGCCATCCATCCTATGCTTAGCTGTGATTTCTACAGCTGGATGTCTGTCTTGTATGCGCTCCTCTGCCACCCTCTCTCAAACAGATGCTGTTGTTCAGGTGCATTTCTTCCTGTATGTCAGGTGTGGGGGACTTTTGGCCCACCAGCTGCTGTGGAACTACAACTCCCATCAGCTCCAGCTAGGGATGATGGGAGTTGTAGTTCTGCAGCTGGAGGGCCATAGTTTCCGCACATCTCCTTGTGTACATACGTGTATGTGCTGTCCCTCTCTGTGACGGGGGAGCATTTTACAAGTGTAACTCTTGTCAAGGGACTGAGCAAAAAAGGCAGGCTTGTGTAGGCTTGGAGCCATCCCAAGCAGGGAGCAGGGAGGTCACACCAGAGGACCTTCAGGGTTCTGCAGACTCTCTTCTACCTGCTCTGTGTGAGATCCTTTGCTTTGAGGAGCAAAAGAAAAAACTCAGCTATTCCAGAACTACCAACAGAGACATTTTTTCTAAAGCAGCCTTTGCCAACCCGGTACTCTGCAGATGTTTTGGGCTACACACTTTTAGCATGTGCGGGGAGTGGTGGTCTAAAACATCTGGAGGGCACCAGGTTGGTAAAGGCCATTCTAAAGATTAAGGATGTCCAAACAAAAAGCCGTTAAATTGGCCGGCCCCTGCCTGGGACGAGCCAGGAGCTTCAGAGGGAACGATGGACACGTCAACCAAACCACAAACAAGTGTGTGTGTGTGTGTGTCTACCTAATTCCGTGCTGACTCCATCCACTTCGTGGGTTCATGTTTTGTTCAGCGGAGGCCCCAAAGCACCTTCCATACTTCCTCCATCCTCTCCATCGAGACCCTGTGCACAGTGAAGGACTCCTGGTACGCTCTGGGTTCATCCTTCGGAGGCCCCCACACTCTGAAGCGTCCGTCGTGCCGGATGCTGATGTCGGCCGCCAAAGCCAAGAGTCCAAAATACACCTCGTGGAGAGGGAAGACGGGAAGGCGAAGTGATGCCTTGTAGAGTGCTGGGATGGAGTGTCCTGACACAACTGTCCCTCCAGAGACAAAGGGCGGGTAGTGGGCCAGTGGGTAGAGGAGGTAGGGGGTGGCATACTTCCCTTCCCTCATTACAGCCACCTCGTTCTGCAGGTTGCCGTGGATCACGAGGGAGGCTTTGGGGAGGTTGCTGAGGTAATCCATCAGGGCCTCTGGGTTCACAAAGATGTCGTCGGTCCCTGCAAGCCAACACAGGCTCACTGGTTAGGGTTAGGGTTACACAATCTACTTCTGGGTGATTCAGTTTATCCTGACCTTCCTAGGGTGGCAAAGTTTTTTTTTTAAGCAATCGCATTCTCCCAGCCAGGGATTTCAGAGTTGCCAAGAACAGAATTTTTCAGCACTCAACGGACTGGGTAAATGGGGATGTTTAACTTCCTCCTGAAAGTCGGTAATGAGGGAAAGAGCTGCCACTGAAAGCCCTGGCACAGGTCGATGCCAGCCAGGCAACCCCCAGTGGTGGAAACGTACAAGACGTACACAGATTACAGATACAGATCACATTTTGACCCACAATGTGCTCAGAGCTTTACAGGGTGATGGATTTCTGTGTTTGGGTTTTTTTTTTTATAATTATAATATCCTGCCTTTCTTTGTCATGAAACCCCAAATGGTATGCCATTAGTTCCCAGGTGGCCACCCGTCCAGAGCTGGCGCCACTTCGCTTCAGCAGTCTTCGCTGGATTCTCACCTTGTAGTGGTGAGCGGGCTTGTGTTCCAATGAACCCCATGAGCCACGCTGTCAGGAGTCATGTACTCCCAGCAGGGTCACCCATGGCGGTAAGGTAACCTTTTTGTTTTTTAAAAAAGATGTTTTTAATGTTGTTTTGTTTTAATGTATTTTAAGGTCTGTTTTTATGATGTTTTAAAGTGTTTTTAGCGTTTTTGTTTGCCGCCCTGGGCTCCTGCTGAGAGGAAGGGCGGGATATAAATCAAATGATAAATAAATAATAATACGGTCAAGGGAGAGGAACCAGGCACAGAACGATCCAAGAAAGTCCTCAACAGCAGAATAGGTGGAGGATAACAATGTGTATGTTACAACGGCTGTGAAGGCGGATGAAGGTTGCAGCAGATAAAGGACTTCCAATCGTCATGGTACCCATGCCATTGGATCAAAGCCTTTTTCTGTCAAGATTGTGTGTTGATAATCGTGCACCGATCTCCCCACATAAAACAAATTCACGCACAGGCATCTTCCAAGCAAAGCAAACCAAAAGTCCCATGGTGAGTGGTGAATGGCGATGGGGGCAGGACTGTGAAATCCGGAAGCCCCTAGTCATGGACTGGCACATGGGCAGTGGATGGACCCACTGTTAAAGACCTTATCTTGGAAGACAGTCTTACTCAGCTATGAGTGATCGCCAATGAATGAATGAAGCTTCAGCAAGGGGCTGGCCTCTTGTGCCTTCAGACAAATGGATGTGGTCTGTTTTGTGGGAGAGGGCGTGGCAAGCAGGGTAGTGGCTGAAAAGGAGTCAGCGAAGAGGGACCAATGTGTGGGGCTTGCCATGTCTCTAGAGAAGGCTCTGCTGGAGAGGTAGGCCTAGTGGACAGGGGCTCCAAAGGGAAGCATTCGGAGAAGAGAAAGCAGCTTGCCTCAAGGCTTGGATTCAAATGTCATCTTTGAGACAAACTGAACTGGGTGCTTGTTGGACGAGCGGTTGTGACTTCTGCTCCTGCCCGACCCACCCTCAATAGCATTGTAAGGACCGTGGAGAAAATGTAGTTTCAGTTAATTTTATTTTTATTTTTAAATGTTCAAGGCCTCGAATGCAGAATGTTTAGGTATCAATGTTAGAAATATCTATTCTAGTCACTGAAATTACAACCACTTTGGGGAATCCTTTTGGTCCAGTGCCCCAGATCCTTGGCTGTCTCCACCTCTAAGGGGACAACTTTTAACAGGTGGGCAGGACAGCCCAACTGCTAGTCACTTCACATCATTATCATAGCAAATGGTTGCCAGGTGGGTCACCTCCCAAGTGCCCAGCAGCCATCTGGTTGCCAGGAGCTTGGGAACTGCAAGGCAAGGGGCTTTGCCAGCCCTTTGTCAGGGCCTCCCAAGCACCAAGCTCAGGGCTGGCAAAGCTGTTTTCTGCAGAGACCAGCGGTGCAAGCAAGTTCCATACAGGAAACTCAATCACACAGCTGATCCATCTGCTCATCTACCTGGCCCACACCTGACTTTGACATCAGTTGTGGGGCTGGTGAGTATGATTGGGGGGAAACTGCCATGTAGGCCAAACTGAGACCCATGCTAGTCTTCTATCATCCACCATGTGGACCTGTTGTCTTGAGGGAAATTCCGCTGAGGTAAAAGAGGGTGAGTGCATGCACACAGAGAGAGAGAAAGAGTTGTCTCCGTCCCATTGTCTAGGAGGTCCTCCTCCCTCCACCTGCCCCTGGCAATTGTTCATGCGCTCGCCCAGCCCACGTTTTACCTTTGAAGATGTAGGCCGCTGTCTGGCAGTTGTTGTGGAGCCACTGGAGAAAGCAGCGTTCCTTGAGGGACAGGTTGTGATGCGACTCTGCAAAGTCCCACATCAAGACATCCCGGAATTCGTGGCTCTCCCGATGCACCAGGCTGGCATGACTCTCGTCGGAGGTCGTGGCCATCAGGAAAATGGGCTGGAGCTGGAAGCCCCCCACCTCCCTCCGGTGGGCCCAGGTGCGGCGCAGGACGGCCCTCCTCTGGCTTGATGTTGGGTGGGACTTGACTGCCAAGAGGAGGAGCGGTGTGCCCTGGGCCCCCTGGCACCAGCTCTCCTGGGAAATCACTTCTCTGCATTGGTAGCGCTGCAGATGCGGGAAGAGGGCGTTGTAGACACTGAGGTCGAGGTGGAAGGTGCAAGCACCCAATATCAGGGGGATGGATCTGCGATAGAGGAAAAAGTGTTGCCAACGGTTGAAGCTAGTATACAGAATAACGGCGATGAGAACCGCTGCCAGGACCCAAAGCTTGTGACTCCTTCCGAGTGTCAGGTGCAGAAGCCTGTGTGGACCCAAAGGAACACCTGTTAGCCTGCGAGAGGTAACCCTCAAATCAGCAAGAGAGATCCTGCATTTATGATTAAACCAAGAATAGCTCTGACTTGGGCATCGGGTCGGATATGCTCAGTTTATAATTTTATTTATTTATTTATTTGTTAAATTTCTATACCGCCCGACTAGCATAGCTCTCTGGGCGGTGTACAACAGAGAAATAATACAACAAAGAAATATAAATATACACAGTATATAAGTAGCCAAACAATAATAATAAACAACAAACTAATGAAAACATCTCAATAAATATACAATTAAGCAATCCCCACACACTTCACAACAGTGTTTAACAAAAATATGCTGTAGTCCAAATAACAGCAAAAATGAATCTCCAAAATTAAATCTTGACCCCCAAAACAACTAAAAAACAACTAACCCCAGTAGTCTATAGACATCCCGAGCAGCAGGTTCACGCACACATACACACACACGGTCTCTGGCCCCTTCAGCAGTTGCTGCTTTTGCAGCTGGAGAGAGACAGGGCCCCGCCCTTCCAGGCCAGGTGGAAATCAGCCAGAAATGCAGGGAGCAGGTCTTGCAGAAACTCACACAGGTAGATGGTCTCTGGCCCCTTCAGCAGTTGCTGCTTTTGCAGCTGGAGAGAGACAGGGCCCCGCCCTTCCAGGCCAGGTGGAAATCAGCCAGAAATGCAGGGAGCAGGTCTTGCAGAAACTCACACAGGTAGATGGTCTCTGGCCCCTTCAGCAGTTGCTGCTTTTGTAGCTGGAGAGAGACAGGGCCCCGCCCTTCCAGGCCAGGTGGAAATCAGCCAGAAATGCAGGGAGCAGGTCTTGCAGAAACTCACACAGGTAGATGGTCTCTGGCCTCTTCAGCAGTTGCTGCTTTTGTAGCTGGAGAGGGACAGGGCCCCGCCCTTCCAGGCCAGGTGGAAATCAGCCAGAAATGCAGGGAGCAGGTCTTGCAGAAACTCACACAGGTAGATGGTCTCTGGCCCCTTCAGCAGTTGCTGCTTTTGTAGCTGGAGAGAGACAGGGCCCCGCCCTTCCAGGCCAGGTGGAAATCAGCCAGAAATGCAGGGAGCAGGTCTTGCAGAAACTCACACAGGTAGATGGTCTCTGGCCCCTTCAGCAGTTGCTGCTTTTGCAGCTGGAGAGAGACAGGACCCCGCCCTTCCAGGCCAGGTGGAAATCAGCCAGAAATGCAGGGAGCAGGTCTTGCAGAAACTCACACAGGTAGATGGTCTCTGGCCCCTTCAGCAGTTGCTGCTTTTGCAGCTGGAGAGAGACAGGGCCCCACCCTTCCAGGCCAGGTGGAAATCAGCCAGAAATGCAGGGAGCAGGTCTTGCAGAAACTCACACAGGTAGATGGTCTCTGGCCCCTTCAGCAGTTGCTGCTTTTGTAGCTGGAGAGGAACAGGGCCCCACCCCTCCAGGCCAGGTGGAAATTAGCCAGAAATGCAGGGAGCAGGTCTTGCAGAAACTCACACAGGTAGATGCATAGTGACAAAATCGGAGCATGGGAATTCTGGCATTCTTGTAAGTTTGAAATAGTTACTTTTGGCCAACCTGGAACAACATTGCACTCTGCAGCTTAAAAGGATTCCGGCTGTCACAGTTACTCTTCTTACAACCACAGTAGCAGAGGTTATTGTTAAACATTGACAGGACTGTGGTCTGCACCTCAGGAGAAGCTAAGTAAGTTATCAGAACCAAGAGATGAGGTGTTTAAACCAGGTGTGTATGTGGGTCCTTTGCCCCCGCCCCAAATGTTGCTGAACTACACTTCCCATAATTGCTGGCCATTGGGCATGCTGGCTGAGGCTGATGGCAACTGTAGCTGAGCAAGACCTGCAGGGCCAAAGCCCCCGCCCCCCGTTTAAAAGCACACCTGATTAAACATTTGTCAGCTGCTGCCCTGAGTGATCCGGCAGGACCAGTTGCAGTCTTTTTTCTGAGGAGGGGGACTTTAAGAAAGTACTCCGTCTGCGCACACACACACACACCCCTTGGGCATCTTCCTATGCTGATGCCCCCCATGGCGTTAGGGTAGAGCTAAGGAGGTCTGAGCCACTACATCAAATTTCCCATGATGTCTTGGAGTGCTGGATGAGGTATCACTCCAGAGGATTGTGGGAAATGTAAAGTGGCACCTGGGGGGGGGGTGTCCTCAAAGATGACCAAAGGTGCTGGGTGCAGATGCTGACTCTGGATATGCACACACGAATCTAAGACCATACTTTTTTTTTAATGTGTTAAAAGTGAACAATAACCTAATTGGAAAAAGGCAGGATCTTTTGTGATCTTTTTTCCCTATGGGATACGAAGAACTAGGAAGCAAATAGACTAGGATAAATAAGAGCTATAAGGAAGGGGAAATGGAAATGGACTGCCTTCAAGTCAATCCCCACTTATTGCTACCCTCTGAATAGGGATTTCATGGTAAGCGGTGTTCAGAGGGGGTTTCCCATTGCCTCCCTCTGAGGCTAGTCCTCCCCAGCTGGCGAGGGCCTGCTCAGCTTGCCACAGCTGCACAAGCCAGCTCCTTCCTTGTCCGCAACTGCCAGCTGGGGGGCAACTGGGCTCCTTGGGACTCTGCAGCTTGCCCACGGCTGCACAGGTGGCAGGGCATGTCACCCCTGAGCCACTCACGACCCACTCTAGCTCCACGAGCTAGAGGGAGCCCCAGCTGACGAAGCGTCAAGGCGAGTTAAGCAGCAGAGCGAAAAGAGGGTAAGTAGCTCCCATTTATTCCATTATTTAATTGAAGTAAAACAGCTCAGAGCAATAAGTAATAAGGGCAGCCCAAGGTCACCCTGAGCTAGGAGCCAAATCCTGAAAGAACCTATATCTTAGGAGACAGATCCTAGGAGAAAGAAGCCCACAGAAAGCTAGTTTTCAACACCACCCTAGCAGGAAAGCTTCAGGGGACACTGTAAACAAGGCTAAATTCCAGTCGGAGAGAAGGGGGAAAAGGAAACTCCACCGACACATACAGGGAGAGAGTCAGCTCAGTCCTTGCTAAAAAGGGCAGCTTCAGCCTTCCTGAAACACAACCACAAGCTCTGTTTCCCTAGGTTAAAGAAAGGTCAGGCTGTTCTAGGTGGGAAAACAACAAACACAAAAGACTTGCCTGGAAGGCGCAGCCCCTTGATTAGATTAAAAGCAGCCAAAAGCTTAAACAGCCCCGCCCCTCGCTCAGGAAGGAAGGAAGCCTGAGAGAATACTAAAGAGTTAAGCCCCAGCTGATAGCCATCAGCCTCAAGTAACACATCATTGGCTGGCAGCAGTAGCTGGGAGGAACCAGCCACACATATAAAGTCAGAGCACCCTAGCGAGGGAGCCTGCTCCACGAGCTAGAGGGAGCCCCAGCTGAGGAAGCGTCAAGGCCCCAGCTGACAAAGCGTCAAGGCGAGTTAAGCAGCAGAGCGAAAAGAGGGTAAGTAGCTCCCATTTATTCCATTATTTAATTGAAGTAAAACAGCTCAGAGCAATAAGTAATAAGGGCAGCCCAAGGTCACCCTGAGCTAGGAGCCAAATCCTGAAAGAACCTATGTCTTAGGAGACAGATCCTAGGAGAAGGAAGCCCATAGAAAGCTAGTTTTCAACACCACCCTAGCAGGAAAACTTCAGGGGACACTGTAAACAAGGCTAAATTCCAGTCGGAGAGAAGGGGGAAAAGGAAACTCCACCGACACATACAGGGAGAGAGTCAGCTCAGTCCTTGCTAAAAAGGGCAGCTTCAGCCTTCCTGAAACACAACCACAAGCTCTGTTTCCCTAGGTTAAAGAAAGGTCAGGCTGTTCTAGGTGGGAAAACAACAAACACAAAAGACTTGCCTGGAAGGCGCAGCCCCTTGCTGAGATTAAAAGCAGCCAAAAGGTTAAACAGCCCCGCCCCTCGCTCAGGAAGGAAGCCTGTCTTCCTGCCTTCAAAGGAAGGAAGCCTGAGAGAATCCTAAAGAGTTAAGCCCCAGCTGATAGTTGAGCCATCAGCCTCAAGTAACACATCACTGGCTGGCAGCAGTAGCTGGGAGGAACCAGCCACACATATAAAGTCAGAGCACCCTAGCGAGGGAGCCTGCTCCATGAGCTAGAGGGAGCCCCAGCTAACAAAGCATCAAGGCGAGTTAAGTAGCAGAGCGAGTTCGGCAGCAGGGCGAGGAGGCCAGGGCCCCCCACTCTGCCCGTCTGTTCCCTGACCTCAACTAAACCGCAGTCTCCAACCCATTGACGTAATAAACCTTAAACAAAACTATGCAGGTAAAAAGCCAGCAGGGGTGTGGGGGCTTTCCAGTGTTTTGCACTGCCTGCAGCATGTACGACTATCTGCCTGTTGGACAGAAGTCGTGGGTGTGCTCTCGGTGCAATGAGCTCCTGGCTCTCCGGGAACGACTTCATTTCCTTGAGGCCAAGGTGGCGGACCTGGAAAAGCTGAGAGAGGCAGAGAGGTGTGTGGAGGAGGCCTTCAGGGACGTTATAGCTGTGTCCCACTCCAACGATGATAGCTCTCCTGCTATCATGGAGAACGATGGTCTCGGGGAAGGAGAGCATCCAGCTGAGGAAGAGGGAAACGATCCCTTAGAAGGGACCCATTCCTTGGGGGATGAGCAGCTATCCTCTCGTGCCGAGGATATATCTCCAGGGGCTGGAGGGATCCTTGTAGGATGCTGAAAGCCAGGACCTCCAAGGTGGCTTTCTCTGAAATGCTACCGGTTCCACGCGCAGGACCAGCCAGACAGGCCCAGCTTTGCAGTCTCAATGCGTGGATGAGACGATGGTGTCGGGTGGAAGGGTTTGGATTTGTTAGGCACTGGGGAACATTTTGGGACAAGCCGGGCCTGTACAAAAGGGACGGGCTCCACTTGAACCAGAATGGAACCAGACTGCTGGCACTTAAAATTAAAAAGGTAGCAGAGCAGCTTTTAAACTGACTGAGGGGGGAAACCCGACAGGAGCTGAGAAAGGTCCGGTTCGGAATAAACCTCCCCCCTGGGATAAAGACCAAAGAAATGATGAAATTTTAAAAGGGGTAGGCCTAGAAGTAGGCATTGTGAGAGCAGGGGCACAGGATATAAATTCAGAAGAGCAAAATTACCACAGGCCAAACCACAAGTGCCAAAGACACTTGAAGAGAGACACTGCTTACACGTGCCTGTACGCTAATGCTAGGAGCCTCCGAACCAAGATGGGAGAACTGGAGTGCTTGGTCTTAGAGAAGAGCATTGATATAGTGAGCATAACGGAGACCTGGTGGAATGGAGAAAACCAGTGGGATACGGTTATCCCTGGATATAAACTATATCGGAAGGACAGGGAAGGACGTATTGGTGGCGGAGTCGCTCTATACGTGAAAGAAGGCATTGAATCCAGCAAGCTCGAAACCCCAAAAGAGGCAGACTCCTCCACAGAATCGTTGTGGGTGGTGATACCATGCCCCAGGAGGGACTTAATACTGGGAACGATCTATCGTCCCCCTGATCAAAATGCTCAGGGAGACCTTGAGATGAGATATGAAATTGAGGAAGCATCCAAACTAGGAAATGTGGTAGTAATGGGTGACTTCAACTACCCGGACATAGACTGGCTGCATATGTGTTCCAGTCATGACAAAGAAGCAAAGTTTCTAGATATTCTAAATGACTATTCCCTAGATCAGTTGGTCATGGAACCGACCAGAGGGACGGCAACCCTGGACTTAATCCTCAGTGGGGACCGGGACCTGGTGCGAGATGTAAGTGTTGTTGAACTGATTGGGAGCAGTGACCACAGTGCTATTAAATTAAACATACATGTAACTGGCCAATTGCCAAGAAAATCCAACATGGTCACATTTGACTTCAAAAGAGGAAACTTCACAAAAATGAGGGGATTGGTAAAAAGAAAGCTGAAAAACAAAGTCCAGAGGGTCACATCACTCGAAAATGCTTGGAAGTTGTTTAAAAACACTATATTAGAAGCTCAACTGGAGTGCATACCGCAGACCAGAAAAGGTACCGCCAGGGCCAAGAAGATGCCAGCATGGTTAACGAGCAAAGTCAAGGAAGCTCTTAGAGGCAAAAAGTCTTCCTTCAGAAAATGGAAGTCTTGTCCGAATGAAGAAAATAAAAAAGAACACAAACTCTGGCAAAAGAAATGCAAGAAGACAATAAGGGATGCTAAAAAAGAATTTGAGGAGCACATTGCTAAGAACATAAAAACCAACAACAAAAAATTCTATAAATACATTCAAAGCAGGAGACCATCTAGGGAGACAATTGGACCCTTGGATGATAAGGGAGTCAAAGGTGTACTAAAGAACAATAAGGAGATTGCAGAGAAGCTAAATGAATTCTTTGCATCTGTCTTCACAGTGGAAGATATAGGGCAGATCCCTGAACCTGAACTAACATTTGCAGGAAGGGATTCTGAGGAACTAAGACAAATAGTGGTAACGAGAGAGGAAGTTCTAAGCTTAATGGACAATATAAAAACTGACAAATCACCGGGCCCGGATGGCATCCACCCGAGAGTTCTCAAAGAACTCAAAGGTGAAATTGCTGATCTGCTAACTAAAATATGTAACTTGTTCCTCGGGTCCTCTTCCGTGCCTGAGGACTGGAAAGTGGCAAATGTAACGCCAGTCTTCAAAAAGGGATCCAGAGGGGATCCCGGAAATTACAGGCCAGCTAGCTTAACTTCTGTCCCTGGAAAACTGGTAGAAAGTATTATTAAAGCTAGATTAACCAAGCACATAGAAGAACAAGTCTTGCTGAAGCAGAGCCAGCATGGCTTCTGCAAGGGAAAGTCCTGTCTCAGTAACCTATTAGAATTCTTTGAGAGTGTCAACAAGCATATAGATAGAGGTGATCCAGTGGACATAGTGTACTTAGACTTTCAAAAAGCGTTTGACAAGGTACCTCACCAAAGGCTTCTGAGGAAGCTTAGCAGTCATGGAATAAGAGGAGAGGTCCTCTTGTGGATAAGGAATTGGTTAAGAAGCAGAAAGCAGAGAGTAGGAATCAACGGACAGTTCTCCCAATGGAGGGCTGTAGAAAGTGGAGTCCCTCAAGGATCGGTATTGGGACCTGTACTTTTCAACTTGCTCATTAATGACCTAGAATTAGGAGTGAGCAGTGAAGTGGCCAAGTTTGCTGACGACACTAAATTGTTCAGGGTTGTTAAAACAAAAAGGGATTGCGAAGAGCTCCAAAAAGATCTCTCCAAACTGAGTGAATGGGCGGAAGTATGGCAAATGCAATTCAATATAAAGAAGTGTAAAATTATGCATATTGGAGCAAAAAATCTTAATTTCACATATACGCTCATGGGGTCTGAACTGGCGGTGACCGACCAGGAGAGAGACCTCGGGGTTGGAGTGGACAGCACGATGAAAATGTCGACCCAGTGTGCGGCAGCTGTGAAAAAGGCAAATTCCATGCTAGCAATAATTAGGAAAGGTATTGAAAATAAAACAGCCGATATCATAATGCCGTTGTATAAATCTATGGTGCGGCCGCATTTGGAATACTGTGTACAGTTCTGGTCGCCTCATCTCAGAAAGGATATTCTAGAGTTGGAAAAGGTTCAGAAGAGGGCAACCAGAATGATCAAGGGGATGGAGCGACTCCCTTACGAGGAAAGGTTGCAGCATTTGGGGCTTTTTAGTTTAGAGAAAAGGCGGGTCAGAGGAGACATGATAGAAGTGTATAAAATTATGCATGGCATTGAGAAAGTGGATAGAGAAAAGTTCTTCTCCCTCTCTCATAATACTAGAACTCGTGGACATTCAAAGAAGCTGAATGTTGGAAGATTCAGGACAGACAAAAGGAAGTACTTCTTTACTCAGCGCATAGTTAAACTATGGAATTTGCTCCCACAAGATGCAGTAATGGACACCAGCTTGGATGGCTTTAAAAGAAGATTAGACAAATTCATGGAGGACAGGGCTATCAATGGCTACTAGCCATGATGGCTGTGCTCTGCCACCCTAGTCAGAGGCAGCATGCTTCTGAAAACCAGTTGCCGGAAGCCTCAGGAGGGGAGAGTGTTCTTGCACTCGGGTCCTGCTTGCGGGTTTCCCCCAGGCACCTGGTTGGCCACTGTGAAAACAGGATGCTGGACTAGATGGGCCACTGGCCTGATCCAGCAGGCTCTTCTTATGTTCTTATGTTCTCACTGTGTGTGGGATCTTTAGCTGGCCCTTTACACTCAGGAGACACGAGCGGGGATTTGAACTCACAGACTCTGGACTCCCAGCAAGTGAAGTGGGTCAGGGACCTTTGTCTCCACTTGCTCTAGATTAGATGTATAAAAATTAATAAGGCATTTTTGCTCATTTAAATAATGCATACATTTGAACTACTGATTCACATAGTTTCTATGAGATCAGTTTATAACTTTATAGAAATTTAAATATTATTATATTTAAATAAATATTAATATACTTTCCTCTTTCAACAAGCCTTTTAAGTTGAGACCTATCCCAGTCTGCGTCTGTGTTAGAATTGCTTGTTAATATGGTTTTTTTAATAATATGTTTTTAACCCTTTTTTTAAAGATGTTTTTAAAGCTTTTTTTAATGTTTTTTGTTATGCAAGTGAAATACTTTATTGCTTCTAGCCGTAGGCCATTGCAAAATATACTATACAGATATAAAACATCATTTTAAAACAACATTTTGGGCAGATAAAACATATCACAGTTATTCAGGGTTTATCATTATTAGATTTGACAAAATAAGCTCTAATGTGCTTTGCTGCCAGCACAAAATTTGCGACCGCTAGGGTAACCTCTTTGTAATTGTCAGCCAATAAATCTGCTATTAAGTTATCAGGGTTAAGAGCCTCCCTGGGCTTTATAAACGGGTCTAAGAATTTGCGTCTCGGCACTTTGTAAAGTGAGCAATTCAGTAAATAATTAGTAAGATCCTCTATCGCCCCTTTTCCACATATACAGAGACGTTGGGATTTCGGGACACCCCTATATTGGCCTTCTAAAACTGCTGTAGTCATTGTCTGAAACCTCAATTCAGTAAAAGCTCTACGTTTCGTAGAAGAAAGTAAAATGGTAAAATAGGGAGCAATAACATGATTAGTTTTAAAGAGAGGGAACCAATGCGAATACAGGGACATCGCTATGTGGATCCTATCATGGGCCTCATCCTGGTTAAGGACCCAGTTTCGTAGCTCCCTAGGGGAGAAGATTTTTAAGTTGCTGGCTGTAAGGTTATAGTGCTCAATTAAGGTCATAGTTAATTGAGCCCAACCACCTTTCTGTAGTTGTTCCTCCCAGCAACCTTTGAGGACAGATAAGTTATCAAGCAGAAGACTTTTCCTCGCAAACCTTAAAGCTGCCAAGTCAATTTTGGCAGACAATGAGTGGATACCCAGTTCGAACCTTACATGGGCAGAAGGGGTACCCCGCGGTAGGCCCAAGAGGAGTTTCAGGAAGGAATTTTGAAGGGGCTCCAAAAATGATTTAAGAGAGGAACCCCACAATTCGGACCCGTAAAGTAATTTAGATAAGACTTTGGCAACATAGATTTTCAACATTGGCGCAATCATTTGACCTCCTCGAGTATAGAAGAATTTTTTTAATTGGCCAAGTATTCTAGAGGTAGTGAGTTTAGTGACTTCTAATTGTGATTTCCATGAAAGTGTGGAGGAAAAATTTATACCAAGATATTTATATGACTGGACTTGTTCTAAGGGTATTCCGTTCAACGTCCAAAGACTTTTGGCCCTCCAAGGATTTCCACAGACCATAATTTTAGATTTTGAATGATTAATCCGCAGGTGATTTGCTTTACAATATCCTTCTAAACTTACAAGCATTGTTTTTAAGCCAATTTTGTTTAAAGAAAAAAGTACCAAATCGTCAGCATATAATAAAACTGAAATTTTGTCTAGTCCAACAGAGGGGGGGGAACTTAAGAGAGGACATGGTTGGAATTATATGATTTATAAAAAAATTAAAAAAGAAGGGAGCCATTATGCAGCCCTGTTTCACACCTTTTGAGGATGGAATAGTACGGGAAAGGGCCCCATTTCTGCCTAAACGTACTCTTAAAAGGTTTGATTGGTGGAGAGATTTAATGAGCCACCCCAATCTTTTATCGACATTAGATTGGGCTAGTTTGTGCCTTAAGAGCTCTCTATCCACCGAGTCAAACGCAGCCGCAAAATCTATAAACGCAACATAAAGCGACAAACATGGACTTTTAATGGCCTTATTTATAAGATGATGTAGGATGAATGCTTGGTCTAGTGTGCTCCTTCCCTTTCTGAATCCTGCCTGTTCTTGATGTATAATCGAGTTCTTTATATCCCATTCCTCCAATTTATTTAGTAAAAAACAGGCATAAAGTTTAGCAGAAATATTGAGGAGACTGATAGGCCTATAATTACTAGGCTCAGCTGGATCACCTTTCTTATGGATAGGGATAATTATACTGGTACGCCAGCCTTATGGATAATCTCCTGTGCTATTAATGTGGGTGAAGAGAGGGGCTAATAGTGGAGTCCACCATGAAATTTCCTCCAGGAAAATCTCTGAGGGCAGCATGTCTTCTCCTGGAGCTTTATTTGTACGGAGCGTCAATATCAAGTCGCCAATCTCGGAGCAGCTAACTGGTGGCCAATGGGGCATGTTAGGGCACCTTGTTGAGGGGGAAGGAGGGGCTGATGACACTGCACCGAAAATGTTAGTGAAATGTGCAACCCAGGTTTCAGGTAGAATCGGAGGGATAGAATCTGGATCGGACTGAGCAAGGCCTCCCTGAACAAGTTTCCAAAAGACATCATCCTTTCTCAGTTGGAATGCCTGGTCCAACTCTCTCCAGTTATTAACATAAAAATTTTGTTTTTTTTTCCTTTAGGAGTTTTTTATAAGCTCTCTTCAGTAGCAATAAATGGTGAGTAGTTTCATTTGAGTAATTGCGGCGCATGAATTTAATATGTGATGATAACTCTCTCCTCTTGACTCTGCATTCCCGGTCAAACCAGGAATTGGGACCTCTATTTGATCTTACAGGAGTAACAGAGGATACCTGACATTTAAGAGCTGAGGCCACTTTCTCAAATATTCCCAGGATGTCCTCAGGGTCAGTAATAGCCTGATTACGTAACTCTGTTAATAGAGGTGATTCTAAGCACTGTTTTACAGAGGCTGCTGTGTCAATTGACCACTTAATGCGCCTTAAGCCTGTAAAATTATCTAAAATGGGTCTAGAGACACAAGGGAAGATGTTTAGGCTAGGCGCTCTTATATGTAGACAAAGGGGAAGATGGTCACTATCAGCTCTATTTATTATCACCATGTCTTTGACCGGCGGGAGTAAGAAAGGGGTACCTACGAAATAGTCAACCACACTGGCTCCCCCAGATGATATAAAGGTGTAAAAACCATGGGAGGAGTCAAGAAAGGTTCCATTAAAAGAAATTAACTGATGACCAATCATTAGTCTAGGTAGGACTAAGAAATTAAGGTTGATATAGTTATGAGAATGCTCAGTGTAAATTTAATAAAACATATAAAAAATACAATAAAAAGGAATATAAAAGGTATAACATACAAAAGTCAAACAATGACAAACATGATACTATGATTTTCAAAAGTATATAACTAAAACAGTATACATCATGAAGAATGTATCTGACGTGTACAAATTTTGTTCAAATGGTCCGTTTCTTTTATAGAGAAAAGAGAAATATATTTTTTGTTAAAAAAGTCCAGCCATCTTCATCATGAAGATTAGTATCAAGCTACAGTGTTTAAAGAAGTGAATGTCATATTTCTTTGGATATCGTTATATTCAATTTTTGTTGAAGTCATATTAGCATTTCCTTGGGTTATCGCATTATATTCAATTTCTGTTGAAAGTCATATCAGTAGCCATTGAAAAAGACAACTGTCGAAACGCGTCTGGCTGGACTTTTTTAACAAAAAATATATTTAGAGGTTGCTAAAGATGATAAAAAAAGTTTAAAAAGTGAATCACAGAGCTAAAAGAAAACACAGCTTACCGGAAGTTGAGTTACCAGAAGTTCCGAGTATGTCGTTTTTTGTTATGCTTTAATGTATTTTAAGGTCAATTTTTATGTTTTAAAGTGTTTTTAGCATTTCTGCTTGCCGCCCTGGGCTCCTGTTGGGAGGAAGGGTGGGATATAAATCAAATAATTAACAAATAAAATAAATAAATATAACACTTCTTCAGATTAGATTCTTGTATTTGTGAGTCGAGTATTTGTAATAATTCATGGGTATTAGGTTGAATCTTTTGGATGCTTTTCTAGGTTTGGATATATGACTAATTTATCAGGTGAATCTATGACATATTTATGGTGTTTTGTATATTTTGTGAGATTAAATATTTTTAACAAATATCCTAGACAGAGTCACTGCTGTTCTTTTTAGACTATTTAGTTGTAGAATGGATTACTGGTTAATGCACTCCTTGTCCCTACTTGAGTTGGCTATGTGTTGACACAAACATGATGAAATTTGGCCAAATTGTAGAGTATTTTATTTCCATAATTTCTTGTGCCTGAAACATTGCCCCCTCCCCTCTTACAAATTTTATGGTATTCATGTAGGTGTCTTCCCTCTTTCCCTTATGTCGCTCACTGAAAAACTTGTTAAACATTTTCAGTTGTTGAACATGTTTGCAACTTGCACAATGGGAAAATTAAGCCTAGGAGGCTCATGTTAACCATTTCCATGCCATTCGCAGGAGGAGTGTAGTTGTAAGCATTTTAATTCTCTTCATCTGAAGTTAAAAACATTTTTAGAACGTATGTTATGTGAGCTCATGTGTGTACAATTTAACTCTATGATTGTTATAACCAGCAGGGCAAATCCAGAGAGTAAGTAAAATTTTATTTCAGTCACTACACAGACATAAAAAATAAATCAAAATCATATAAAATAAGGGCTGCATAAAATATTACAATCAGTACAGGCTTCCTATATAAAATCATTTATAATCGATTTCCAGCATACAATGGCAGCGGCACAGAAGTTAGCGACTCTTGCTGTAACCTGTGGTTTCATGTCTGCCAATAAACACGTAAGGTAAAACGCAGAGGACTTACCCAGAATGCGCTGTAAAATTGGAGTGAAAAAGGATAATGAAGCTCCCTATAAAAAGTGCAATACAACGTGACCCACAGTTTCCACTTCTCCCATTCCACCTGGGCAGACCTGTTCATGGTGGGGGACCCTTCTGTCCCTTCCATCCAGGAGGGCAGACGGCAGGACATTGGACCCAGCTGCTGTGAACGCTCCTCTACATTTAGGGATATTTAGATTAGTCAAGTAGCAGATGAGCACTAATGCTCTCCCGTTGTCTCTGAACTTGGGGTGCCTGACAGCAAGACGCAAATGATTTTGTAATTCTATATCCCAGATTCACTGCTGGATAGTAGCTTTTGCTTTTACATATGCAAGAGGAAGAGGAGCACAGGGAGTAAATCCCAGATTTTGCCATTTCTCAAACAGAGCGCTTTTCCATCTTGACTGGTACACATCAATTAATGTCAGTGCCCACAGGAGAGAAAATCACCTTCAGCCTAAAGTGAATCCTGAGAATCCATGCACGGGCTTCGATAGAAATTAGCCCCACTTCTAAACTAAGCAACACGTTGGGCACACACCTCAGAACTCTAAGTACAGTGTTCAGAAACTTAGTCTGTGTGACTTCAAAAGAGGAAAAATTATCATATGCACATAACTGAGCACCATATAGCATCTTTGATATAGACTTCGCTATGAATACCTGAAAGGCTGAAGTAGCATATTAAGAACATAAGAACATAAGAAGAGCCTGCTGGATCAGGCCAGTGGCCCATCTAGTCCAGCATCCTGTTCTCACAGTGGCCAACCAGGTGCCTGGGGGAAGCCCGCAAGCAGGACCCGAGTGCAAGAACACTCTCCCCTCCTGAGGCTTCCGGCAACTGGTTTTCAGAAGCATGCTGCCTCTTACTAGGGTGGCAGAGCACAGCCATCATGGCTAGTAGCCATTGATAGCCCTGTCCTCCATGAATTTGTCTAATCTTCTTTTAAAGCCATCCAAGCTGGTGGCCATTACTGCATCTTGTGGGAGAAAATTCCATAGTTTAACTATGCGCTGAGTAAAGAAGTACTTCCTTTTGTCTGTCCTGAATCTTCCAACATTCAGCTTCTTTGAATGTCCACAAGTTCTAGTATTATGAGAGAGGGAGAAAAACTTTTCTCTATCCACTTTCTCAATGCCATGCATAATTTTCATCGTGCTGTCCACTACAACCCCGAGGTCTCTCTCCTGGTCGGTCACCGCCAGTTCAGACCCCATGAGCGTATATGTGAAATTCAGATTTTTTGCTCCAATATGCATAATTTTACACTTGTTTATATTGAATTGCATTTGCCATTTTTCCGCCCATTCACTCAGTTTGGAGAGGTCTTTTTGGAGCTCTTTGCAATCCCTTTTTGTTTTAACAACCCTGAACAATTTAGTGTCGTCAGCAAACTTGGCCACTTCACTGCTCACTCCTAATTCTAGGTCATTAATGAACAAGTTGAAAAGTACAGGTCCCAATACCGATCCTTGAGGGACTCCACTTTCTACAGCCCTCCATTGGGAGAACTGTCCGTTTATTCCTACTCTCTGCTTTCTGCTTCTTAACCAATTCCTTATCCACAAGAGGACCTCTCCTCTTATTCCATGACTGCTAAGCTTCCTCAGAAGCCTTTGGTGAGGTACCTTGTCAAACGCTTTTTGAAAGTCTAAGTACACTATGTCCACTGGATCACCTCTATCTATATGCTTGTTGACACTCTCAAAGAATTCTAATAGGTTACTGAGACAGGACTTTCCCTTGCAGAAGCCATGCTGGCTCTGCTTCAGCAAGGCTTGTTCTTCTATGTGCTTGGTTAATCTAGCTTTAATAATACTTTCTACCAGTTTTCCAGGGACAGAAGTTAAGCTAACTGGCCTGTAATTTCCGGGATCCCCTCTGGATCCCTTTTTGAAGACTGGCGTTACATTTGCCACTTTCCAGTCCTCAGGCACGGAGGAGGACCCAAGGAACAAGTTACATATTTTAGTTAGCAGATCAGCAATTTCACCTTTGAGTTCTTTGAGAACTCTCGGGTGGATGCCATCCGGGCCCGGTGATTTGTCAGTTTTTATATTGTCCATTAAGCTTAGAACTTCCTCTCTCGTTACCACTATTTGTCTTAGTTCCTCAGAATCCCTTCCTGCAAATGTTAGTTCAGGTTCAGGGATCTGCCCTATATCTTCCACTGTGAAGACAGATGCAAAGAATTCATTTAGCTTCTCTGCAATCTCCTTATCGTTCTTTAGTACACCTTTGACTCCCTTATCATCCAAGGGTCCAATTGTCTCCCTAGATGGTCTCCTGCTTTGAATGTATTTATAGAATTTTTTGTTGTTGGTTTTTATGTTCTTAGCAATGTGCTCCTCAAATTCTTTTTTAGCATCCCTTATTGTCTTCTTGCATTTCTTTTGCCAGAGTTTGTGTTCTTTTTTATTTTCTTCATTCGGACAAGACTTCCATTTTCTGAAGGAAGACTTTTTGCCTCTAAGAGCTTCCTTGACTTTGCTCGTTAACCATGCTGGCATCTTCTTGGCCCTGGCGGTACCTTTTCTGATCGGCGGTATGCACTCCAGTTGAGCTTCTAATATAGTGTTTTTAAACAACTTCCAAGCATTTTCGAGTGATGTGACCCTCTGCACTTTGTTTTTCAGCTTTCTTTTTACCAATCCCCTCATTTTTGTGAAGTTTCCTCTTTTGAAGTCAAATGTGACCGTGTTGGATTTTCTTGGCAATTGGCCAGTTACATGTATGTTTAATTTAATAGCACTGTGGTCACTGCTCCCAATCGGTTCAACGACACTTACATCTCGCACCAGGTCCCGGTCCCCACTGAGGATTAAGTCCAGGGTTGCCGTCCCTCTGGTCGGTTCCATGACCAACTGATCTAGGGAATAGTCATTTAGAATATCTAGAAACTTTGCTTCTTTGTCATGACTGGAACACATATGCAGCCAGTCTATGTCTGGGTAGTTGAAGTCACCCATTACTACCACATTTCCTAGTTTGGATGCTTCCTCAATTTCATATCTCATCTCAAGGTCTCCCTGAGCATTTTGATCAGGGGGACGATAGATCGTTCCCAGTATTAAGTCCCTCCTGAGGCACGGTATCACCACCCACAACGATTCTGTGGAGGAGTCTGCCTCTTTTGGGGTTTCGAGCTTGCTGGATTCAATGCCTTCTTTCACGTATAGAGCGACTCCACCACCAATACGTCCTTCCCTGTCCTTCCGATATAGTTTATATCCAGGGATAACCGTATCCCACTGGTTTTCTCCATTCCACCAGGTCTCGGTTATGCTCACTATATCAATGCTCTTCTCTAAGACCAAGCACTCCAGTTCTCCCATCTTGGTTCGGAGGCTCCTAGCATTAGCGTACAGGCACTTGTAAGCAGTGTCTCTCTTCAAGTGTCTTTGGCACTTGTGGTTAGGCCTGTGGTAATTTTGCTCTTCTGAATTTATATGCTGTGCCCCTGCTCTCACAATGCCTACTTCTAGGCCTACCCCTTTTAAAATTTCATCATTTCTTTGGTCTTTATCCCAGGGGGGAGGTTTATTCCGAACCGGACCTTTCTCAGCTCCTGTCGGGTTTCCCCCCTCAGTCAGTTTAAAAGCTGCTCTGCTACCTTTTTAATTTTAAGTGCCAGCAGTCTGGTTCCATTCTGGTTCAAGTGGAGCCCGTCCCTTTTGTACAGGCCCGGCTTGTCCCAAAATGTTCCCCAGTGCCTAACAAATCCGAACCCTTCCACCCGACACCATCGTCTCATCCACGCATTGAGACTGCGAAGCTGGGCCTGTCTGGCTGGTCCTGCGCGTGGAACCGGTAGCATTTCAGAGAAAGCCACCTTGGAGGTCCTGGCTTTCAGCATCCTACCTAGCAACCTAAATTTTGCTTCCAGGACCTCACGGCTGCATTTCCCCATGTTGTTGGTGCCAACGTGCACCATGACCACTGACTCCTTCCCAGCACTGTGTACCAAACTATCTAAACGACGGGCGATATCCGCAACCTTCGCACCAGGCAGGCAAAACACCTTGCGGTCTACACGCCCATCACACACCCCACTGTCTATGTTCCTAATGATCGAATCACCCACTACAAGGATCCCTCCACCCCCTGGAGATATATCCTCGGCACGAGAGGATAGCTGCTCATCCCCCAAGGAATGGGTCCCTTCTAAGGGATCGTTTACCTCTTCCTCAGCTGGATGCTCTCCTTCCCCGAGACCATCGTTCTCCATGATAGCAGGAGAGCTATCATCGTTGGAGTGGGACACAGCTATAACGTCCCTGAAGGCCTCCTCCACACACCTCTCTGCCTCTCTCAGCTTTTCCAGGTCCGCCACCTTGGCCTCAAGGAAATGAAGTCGTTCCCGGAGAGCCAGGAGCTCATTGCACCGAGAGCACACCCACGACTTCTGTCCAACAGGCAGATAGTCGTACATGCTGCAGGCGGTGCAAAACACTGGAAAGCCCCCACACCCCTGCTGGCTTCTTACCTGCATAGTTTTGTTTAAGGTTTATTACGTCAATGGGTTGGAGACTGCGGTTTAGCTGAGGTCAGGGAACAGACGGGCAGAGTGGGGGGCCCTGGCTTCCTTGCCCTGCTGCCGAACTCGCTCTGCTGCTTAACTCGCCTTGACGCTTCGTCAGCTGGGGCTCCCTCTAGCTCGTGGAGCAGGCTCCCTCGCTAGGGTGCTCTGACTTTATATGTGTGGCTGGTTCCTCCCAGCTACTGCTGCCAGCCAATGATGTGTTACTTGAGGCTGATGGCTCAACTATCAGCTGGGGCTTAACTCTTTAGGATTCTCTCAGGCTTCCTTCCTTTGAAGGCAGGAAGACAGGCTTCCTTCCTGAGGGAGGGGTGGGGCTGTTTAAGCTTTTGGCTGCTTTTAATCTCAGCAAGGGGCTGCGCCTTCCAGGCAAGTCTTTTGTGTTTGTTGTTTTCCCACCTAGAACAGCCTGACCTTTCTTTAACCTAGGGAAACAGAGCTTGTGGTTGTGTTTCAGGAAGGCTGAAGCTGCCCTTTTTAGCAAGGACTGAGCTGACTCTCTCCCTGTATGTGTCGGTGGAGTTTCCTTTTCCCCCTTCTCTCCGACTGGAATTTAGCCTTGTTTACAGTGTCCCCTGAAGTATTGCCCCCTCCTTGTGTAGAAAAAGCAACGCAGAGCCTTTACACTCCTCTGAGCATTCCCAATAGCATTTATAATTGTGCTCTCAATGCCCAGTGCATGGAAGGTTACACCCAGATAAGTGCAAGATGCAACTTGTTCAGGAAGACAGCTGTTAATCTGCCATTTATACTTTGACCTCTTAGTTAGTGAAGACTAATACCTTGGACTTAACGTAATTAATCACCAGACATTCCTCTTTGCAATAAGATTCCAAAGCTTTTAAAAGGTGTCTTAGACTTATACTTGTCAAGGAAAGATGCACCGCATCATCAGAATATAGGAGAATTCACAGGGATCTATTTGCCAATCTCCGTGGATGGGAGTTAACTTCCGCTAAGCTTTTAACTAAGGAGCTGATGTAAAAATCAAACAAGAAGGCAGCAAGTATACACCTTTGTTTAACTCCATTAAAAGTTAGAATAGAGTCAGATAAATGGCCAGCACAATTGCAACTAATCCGCAGACGAGTATTTTCATATAGTTTGCAAATAAGTGTTAAGCGTCTATCAATGTTGGTATCCACAAATTTTCCCCATAGTCTGCCCCTCTGAATTAAATCAAAAGCTGGTTTGAAATCGATGAAAGCTGCATAGAGAGCTCCCTCCTTGGGTAATGCATATTTCCCAGCAAGATGTTGGAGGACAAGGGCCTGATCTATAGTAGATCACCCTGGCCTGAAACCAGCCTGTCTTCTAGTACATTTTCTTGTTCCAGCCAATTTAATAACTTCTCATGTAAGTGGCTAGCATATAGTTTACTGATAATACTTAACAGGCTGATGGGTCTGTAGTCTGCAGGGTCTGATCTTCTCCTTTCTTTGTATATTGGGATGATACTAGTAAGCCCTCAATCCTCTGGGATGCATGCTTTCATGGGCTTGGTTTATTGCACTCAGATAAGGTTTTAATGTGTTTATTGTCCTTCATTAACAGAAAAAGTGATCCTTCATTTGGTAGATTGCTATCTTTTTGGCGCCTTTTGAAGACTTTCCTCTTTCAACAAGCCTTTTAAGTTGAGACCTATCCCAGTCTGCATCTGTGTTGGAATTGCTTTTAATATGTTTTTTAATAATATGCTTTTAACTCTTTTTTAAAAGATGTTTTTAAAGCTTTTTTAAAAATGTTTTTAATGGTTGTTTTGTTTTAATGTATTTTAAGGTCTTTTTATGATATTTTAGAGTGTTTTTAGCATTTCTGTTTGCCGCCTTGGGCTCCTGCTGGGAGGAAGGGCGGGATATAGACTATCATTATTATTATTATTACTATTATTATTATCATTATTATCATCATCATCGATAGAACTCCTGAGTTATCTTGTTCTGAATGCGGGACTCCTCCTTGTTTACTTTTCCCCTCAGTAACTTCTCTTAGCAAAAATTCATCCAACTGTTTATCCTTATCCTTTTCAGGCGGCTACTTTCTCCTGGGTCACCACGGTTTCACTGTGGGCAGCTGTAGTGCCAAGTTTATAGTGGAAAATCCTCTTTGAAATTATCTTGCATTTAAAATCCACAGGTCAATCTAGGATTAAATTCAGCGCATAAAGGGGTTCCACTTCCACCTCTTTGTCTCTATTTATGAAGAACTGTGCAACTTTTGTCTGACCTCTCTGCCTGCTTTCACAGGTGGGTGGAATCCCCAGAACTCTGTGTGCTTTTCTACCAAACACCATTTATTTACACAGCAAAATACTTGATGGAGCAGATTAAACACTTGGGAGAGTGGATTTCCTGGTCTAGGCACAAATTGAACAAATACTCTCAGTCTTTGTGTGCGCCTATTTAAATCCTCGACCTTAACACAGCGTAGTTGCTGGTTTTGACCTATAAAGCCTTATACGGCTTAGGTCCAGGCTATCTGTTAGACCGTGTCTCCCTCTATGAACCTGTCCGGATTTTAAGATCATCCGGTGAGGCCCTCCTTACTATTCCATCTTTCTCGCAAGTTCTTCTTGCTGAGACACAGAATAGGGCCTTTTCGATGGCTGCCCCTAGATTGTGGAATTCCCTCCCTAGCGAGGTTCGGTTGGCTTCCTCGCTATCATCCTTTCGCGCCCAGGTGAAGACTGTTTTATTTAGGAGGGCTTTTAACTGAAAATGTTATAGTTTTAATCTATTTTGATTTAATCTATTTTTAATTGTTTTTAACGTGTATATTGGTTGTTCTGATTGTTTATTGTTTTAATTTATTTATTTTATTTTATTTTATTTTATTTATATACCGCCCTAAGCCTGAGGGCTCTCTGGGCGGTGTACATAACAATAAAACAATCAGAAAATATATAAATACAATAATACAATGGAATCAAATCAAACAAACATAAACAAAAATCAAAGCAGCAGCGAAATACATCAATAAATATTAATAGTACACATTAAAATGCCTGGGAATATAAAAAGGTTTTCACCTGGCGCCGAAAAGATAGCAGCGTCGGCGCCAGGCACACCTCATCGGAAAGGCCATTCCACAGTTCGGGGGCCACAACCGAAAAGGCCCTATTTCTAGTCACCACCCTCCGAGCTTCTCGATGGGATGGTACTCGGAGGAGGGCCTTAGATGTTGAGCGCAGTGTACGGGTAGTTTCATATTGGGAGAGGCGCTCCACCAGGTATTGTGGTCCCATGCCGTGTAAGGCTTTATAGGTCAAAACCAGCACTTTGAATTTAGCCCGGAAACAAAAAGGAAGCCAGTGCAGACGGGCCAGAACAGGTGTTATATGAGCGGACCTTCTGGTCCGCGTCAACAATCTGGCCGCTGCATTCTGGACTAACTGTAGTTTCCGAACTGTCTTCAAGGGCAGCCCAACGTAGAGCGCATTGCAGTAGTCCAATCTAGAAGTTACCAGAGCATGAACGACTGAGGCGAGGTCGTCACTGTCCAGATAGGGACGTAGCTGGGCTACCAATCGAAGATGGTAGAAAGCATTCCGTGCCACTGAGGCTACCTGAGCCTCAACAGACAGGGAAGGGTCGAAAAGAACTCCCAAGCTACGAACCTGTTCTTTCAAGGGGAGTGTAACCCCATCCAGAACAGGGTGAACATCCACCATCTGGGCAGAGAAGGCACTCACTAACAGCGTCTCAGTCTTGTCTGGATTGAGCTTCAGTCTGTTAGCTCCCATCCAATCCATTATCGCGGCCAGGCAACGGTTTAGTACGTTAACAGCCTCACCTGAGGAAGATGAAAAGGAGAAATAAAGTTGCGTGTCATCAGCGTACTGATGACAACACACTCCAAAACTCCTGATGACCGCACCCAGCGGCTTCATATAGATGTTAAAAAGCATGGGGGACAGTACCGATCCCTGTGGGACTCCACAATGGAGAGTCCAGGGTGTCGAGCAGTGTTCCCCAAGCACTATCTTCTGTTGACGACCCACCAAGTAGGAGCGGAGCCAGTGCCAAGCACTACCCCCAACTCCCAACTCCGTGAGCCTTCCCAGAAGGATACCATGGTCGATGGTATCAAAAGCAGCTGAGAGATCAAGGAGAATCAACAGGGTCACACTCCCCCTGTCCCTCTCCCGACAAAGGTAATCGTACAGGGCGACCAAGGCTGTTTCGGTACCAAACCCAGGCCGAAAACCGGATTGAAACGGATCGAGATAATCAGTGTCATCCAAGAGCCCCTGGAGCTGGCCAGCCACCACCCGTTCCAGAACCTTGCCCAGGAACGGAACATTCGCCACAGGTCTATAGTTGTTCAAGTTATCTGGGTCCAAGGAGGGTTTCTTCAGGAGCGGTCTCACTACCGCCGCTTTTAGGCAGTCAGGGACCACTCCCTCTCGCAAAGAGGCATTGATTACCTCCTTGGCCCAGCCGGCGGTTCCGGTCCTGCCAGCTTTCACCAGCCAAGAGGGGCAAGGATCCAGCACAGACGTGGTCGCCCGCACCAGTCCAAGGATCTTGTCAACATCCTCAAGCTGCACCAACTGAAACTCATCCAATAAATGAGGACAAGACCGTGATCTGGATGCTTCATTGAATCCAACTGCTATAATATTGGAGTCTAAGTTCCAACTGCTATAATATTGGAGCCGCCCTGAGTTCCTCGGAAGAAGGGTGGGGTATAAGTATCTTAAATAAATAAATAAATAGCAGTCCGTGCTTGTCTTTACCGCTGGAGTTGCATGTTATATCAGAGCCACTTATCTCGTCTTATCAGCATTCTGTCCTCCCTGTTTTTCAACACTCCTTCTGTCTTTTAATACGTTTTGTTTAATCTCCTGCCCAGCACAGGATGTTAAATAATGGAGAAAGTAATAAAGGCCAATAGTTACGGAGCTGCAAACACAGTCCTGTTAACGTGGCACCCATCTTCCCAGCACTCAGTTCAGAGAGAGAACACTCATTTGTGTTCAGGGCTGGAGTTCTTTGGCTGGCCTTAAACACACACCAACATCCTATCTATGGGTCCAGCTTAAGTTGCAAAATGTGCTGATAAACTTAAGAAGAGAACCCACCATGTCCGCATTTGGAAGAATGCAAAAGAGGTTTACAATGCCAGCAAACACTATTTGCTGTGTCCTTTGCCTCCTGTCTGCCTTCAACTGGTTCCCCAAATGTCTCCAGGAGACCACCTCTCCTTTCTTCAGATCCCACCTTTTCTATGAAGCCTCACTGCAGTCGTTATCTTCCTGCCTGCCTACCTCTCCTTTCTGGGTCAAATATAGGTTGTAAGCTCCTAGGGGGCAGGGACCTGTCCTCATATTCTTTTGTAAAAGGCCAGGCACAGTCATCAACTCATGCACACCCCAATCAACCACTGAGCTCCCCAGGAGAGGACAACCTGCAGATACCATCTGATCAGGAGGTCCATTCTGCTGCACATCAGACTTGGGCCTTTACCTTAGAACTTGCATATCAGACAGGCGCCATCTCTGTTACCTTTTTTAGCACCTTCCTTTTTCAACAAGCCTTTCAACAAGCCTATTTTTTTTTAGTCTGGCCCTTTATTGAGTATGAAATTATTTTATGTATGATTTTATTGTTGATGTTTGCATTGTTAAATCACTCTGAGATGTTTCATAGGAAGCGATTCATAAATTAAATTATTGAGTTCATTTATGAATCTCTTCCCCGGAAGCCTCTTGAAGCAATTTCACAAAACTAAATACAGAATAATTGCATCTATTATGAAAAAATAACTTCAAATCCAAACAGATACCTCCCTTTGGAAGGCATATGGAAAGAGAAAATGAAATTAAAAAGACAAGTAATTTTAAACGACCATCATTTCCTACAGAGCCATTTCCTTTTGATACATGCATCAGTTTGCAAAGTGCTGGAGAGTTGAGGCCTACCCTCTTTGTCAGACACATCTTGCATATGCAGGGAACTGAAAAGCCCCAGCAACAAATGCACTTTCTCTCTCCCTCTGTCTGCACTTTCCTCCTATCACATCCCTCAAAAGTGGCTCCTGCGCACCCTCAACCTGCCTGCCAGCGAAGATCTCTGCCCTCCTCTTCCTTCTGTTGAGCTTGGGGGCAGCCATCTTTGTGGAGGGCAGAGGTGCCACCTGGGAGGGTCAAAGCCTGCACAGTCCAGGCCCTGCGCTCAGTCACATTGACCTGCGTCATGTGCTCATTTCGAAACATTGCTGTGCACGTCTATCAATGGAAGGATAGCTTCCTCTGCTACTCTGCCAAATTTCCGGACTCATTTGGGGGCAATCAGCAAGGAAGTCTTGTTTTGCTTGCACAGAAACATTCGTAAAGGACCAGCAGAACAATGGAGTAAAGCGGGGGAAGTTAATTAAAACATTTGGGGCGTTTTCCTCAACAGTTGTGCCTCAAGACTAGTCAGAGTATGTCACTCAGGCAGGCTATAGATCACAGGAGAAGAACTCCCGGTATTTTGGCTTAGTGCCCATCAGATGTAGCCAGGATGGCTGTCTGATGCAGGGGCTGATGGGCATTGTAGACCAAACCACCTGGAGGCCGTTCGGTTTGGGGAAGGCCTCTTTAGAAAAAGTTGCAAGGAGCGTTACATGGAGTTCAGCCTGAACAGGAGCTGAGGGCTTGCAAGGGGCTCTGCTTTGACTGAGCCTGTCCAGCAGCTTATATTCCTGAGTTTATGCAACGTGCCTTACCACCCTCGAGGGAAGCCTCACCACCAGCAAAATAGAACTTGCTGGTCAAATTATGTTTTCAAGAGGATAAGCCTTAAGGAAGAAGCCAGTATCCTCCCACCCACACTTATTCCCCAGCTTTTAGGTCTGCTTTGCCTAAAAGGGATTGAGAGGGGGGAGCCCGCCTTAAAAGCAATTGCTTTTGCATCTAAGCCCATTGGGAGCCACCTGTTGAGAGGGAGTTATGTGCTCACCTGTTACACCACAGCAGCTATTTCACTTTTGTACACCCAGACATAGATTGGCCTTGACGGCTGCAGTTACTTCTCAGCAAATTGCTCCCAGGCGCAAGGCCTCTGTGGATGGTGAGGGCAACCCTGTAATGAATGCATTGAGCAGGGGGTTGGACTTGATGGCCTTACAGGACCCTTCCAACTCTAGTATTCTGATTCTATGACTCTGGACCGTCTTGGGGTCTTCTGTAGGAGCCAGCAGCAACAGCAAGAGGGAAGTCCCAGGGCGGGGGGAGATACACTCTCCACCTTGACTGCTCTGTCCACAGGGAAGGTACTGTGCATTTTTGTTTGGGAGAGAAATATGGCCGCTCTTGGGTCCAGCTTTAGTGCAGATTTGCTAACATGCCTTTTCATCCCTTGGAGCCTAAATATCATCCTGCACAGCGTGTTTTTAAGAATATTTATTTGGAAGGATGTCGAAAACATTTGAACACTCCCACACCCTGGAAGTTAGGGGTCAAAAGGTATGAGAACCCCTTACATTATTTTGCAAAGCAGGATCTCCTTACTCATGCACTCGACTCCACACATCTGAGCAACATCTTTACCTTCAATTCCGGGAACATTTTCAACTCCTCTAGTCGGCTTGATCACCCAGGTGGTGTAGTAATGAAAGGTGGGCGAGGTAACATTACTTTGGTTATCTGTTGATGTTAAAACTATAGCATTTAGGTTTTGTGACTTGGGGACCATTAAATATTTCTCTCAGTGTGGGATTATTTTAGAATCGTGTGCTAATAAAGCATTTAAAAGACATTTTGAGACTTGTCTATCTTGGGTCAGTTTAAACATTTTCATGGTCCACTGAGCTGGTTAAAAGAATCACCAGCTGTTCACAAACTCCCGCACCAAGGCAAGGGAAGTGGAGAGGAAGAGGGGAGGGAGGTCTTGCTCTTGACCTCTGGTAAATCCTAAAACAACCTTTGTCAACTCCCATCAGGCCCAGGCAGCTCGGCTGACAGGAGCAGTCAGCCTAAACCTCCCAGCACCAGCTTGGCAAATGGTGTTCCAAGACTTGCCCTGCTGGATCGGAGATGAATTTGGCAATAGGGCAGGCTTCCACTTCATGCACTTTTAACTGTTGTGCAGAGGAAGGAATTTCAGCAGGTGCAGCTTGTCCTGGTTATGACACCTGCTAAAATCCCCCCTCCTACACCATTATTAAAAGGAGTAGGAGATCTGTCCTTTTTTGCATCTGGCCAACCTACCTGCCTACAGACCACTTACTGGGCACCCTGGATAAGCTCATATGTGCCCCCCCCCGGTTTACCTCCAACATGCAATCGGTAGAAAAATCTGGCCTGGGAATGTTTTGCAGCAGTGCCTGTTTCAAGGGGCATCTTGCAGCAGCTGCCACAGCTCAATGGAGCCATGTGTGAAAAAGGGCTTCTTGTTTGAAAAACAGGATCATTCAAGGATGGTGATCTCAACTCCCAAGAGTGTCTGTAGGGAAGGAGGCGGTCTTTCAGATATTTGGGACCTAAATTGATTAGGGTTTTAAACACTAACATGAGCGCCTTGAACTGAGTCCAGAAATGAACTTGCAACCAATGCAGCTGTTTTAAAATAGGTTATATGAAATCTAAAGTGAACCCCAACCAGTAATCTGACTGCTGCATTTTGGACCAGTTGAAGTTTCTGAGTTGTCTTCAAGGGCAGCCCCACGAAGACAGCATTGCAACAATCCAATCGGGATTATAATCCTCTCCCTGCTCCAATTGTAGCTATTGTGGTGCCCTCCAGATGCAGACTTCAACTCCCATCAGACCCACCCAGCATGGCTAGTGGCCAAGGATAATGGGAGTTGCAGTCCAAAACGGAGGGCACCAGGTTAGTGACACCAGCCGTACTCAGAAGTGCATTTAGTCCCAAGCGGTTGCATCAGCTCCCGGTCACCCTTCGGCCTCTCGCTGTCTTCGCTCATCACAGAGCTGCTGCGCTCCTCTGGAGTTGACTGTGACACGTGACTGATGCACCCCCCCGAGCAGTACGACAGTGGAACCAAAAACCTCGGGAGGTGGTGGGCTCTCCAACACTGGAGGCCTGGACAGCTGAACAGCCACCTGTCGGGGATGCTTTAAGCAGGATTCCTGCAGGGGGTTGGGCTTGATGGCCTCATGGGCCCCTTCCAACTCTGCTATTCTATGATTCCTCACCATAGCCCTGACAGTGGGACTTTGAGGTTGGGAGGATCCCTTCACTCCCAACACCCCACCTCACCTTACCTCTGGGCAGTTTGCTCAGCCTCTCTTGAACTCAGGACACAGCGGAATGGAATTCTACAAAAGCCATTTTGGTACTTGGGGTGGAGTTTGAAGGAGCTGTGCAGAGTTTTTGGTTACCTAGAGGTGTCTAGCTGGGCTTGGAATGTCTGCCTGTCTGAACAGAGGAGGGTGTCTTATGCCTGCTCCAGGCTGCTCTGTCCAGGGTCTCAGGCAGAGAGAGGTCTTCCAAACTCCCTGACTGGGGATTCCAAAGCTTCCACCAGCAATGGGGAAACCTGTGGCCCTTCAGCAGCTATCCCAGCATGCATAGCAGAGGCGCTACCCTTGAGCTACCTTCCCCAAACATTCAGCGCTCACATGTGCTCCTCCACACCTATGGAAACATCGGCTTTTCCTAAGCAACTTTAATACCGTTGAGGTGCACTCATCCAACACCGAGAGACTGCAAGCCTTTTACAGCAGCCCACCTGGTGCACTCCAGATGTTTTGGACTACAACTCCCACACTGTGCTGGCTGGAGATGATGGGAGTTGTAGTCCAAAACATCTGGAAAGCACCAGGTGGGCAAATGCTTTTTCTGCCTTCATTCTATCCAGTTCAAGTAGAAGGTCTGTTTGAGGAGGAGGGAAAAGGCTGCAACAGTGACAATCTCCACACAAATCCTTCCTAGAGTTTAAGGAAAGGGGCAACCAAGGCTGTGCTGGCCCTGCCCCGCTCCGGATTGAGTCAGGTGTTCAGCTGGAGAAGACAGTCCAGTTCTGAGGGCAGAGGGGTGTGAGGAGTGGGAGAGAGTGACACGGAGGGCCTCAGCCATTGCCCAGGCCTTCACCTCCACCAGGGGCCCAGAGGGCCTGCCACACCTCCTCTATCCTCTCCATCGAGATCCCGTGAACAGTCAGGGACTCCTTGTACGCCTGGAGTTCATCTTTCACAGGGCCCCACACTCGGAAGCGTCTGTCATGCTGGTGGGAGAGTCCAGCCGCCAATGTCAAAAGACCCAGGTACACGTCGTCGAGGGGGAAGACCGGCAGTTTCTGAGCTGCCTCGAGGAGGGGTGGGACGAAGGGTCCAGGTATGATGAACCCCCCTCCGGAGGCAAAGTTGGGGTAGTTGGCCAACGGATAGAGGGCGTGAGGCACGGCGTACTTCCCTTCTCTCATGACGGCAGAATGGTACTGAATGTTGCCATGGATGAAGCGGGAGACGTTGGGGGTCTGTACGAGGTACGCAGTCAGCACTGGGATATTCACAAAGAGATCATCGTCCCCTGGAAGCCAACACAGGTTTTTGACTGCTTGTTCTAACAGGTTCTTCTACTGAATACTGAGGCTTACACACACACCCCAAACATTGAAAGCACATTCCCACCCACTCCAAAAGAATCCTGGGAACTTTAGTCTGTTAGGGGTGCTGGGAGTTGTAGCTCTAAACTCGTTTCCAGGATTCTTTGGGAAATGTGCTTTAAAAGTACGTATGTGTACACAGCCGGAGTGATTTATTCATCCACACAATGTACGCACCGTTTTGTTTCACAGCGGTATGCAAGATTTAAAATCTCTTAGTACCTTTTTCCTTTCCCTTCTCCTCAGTCTACTCCCTTGCAGAATGTTGCCTCAAGGCTTGGATTCAAATGTCACCTCAAGCGACTCAAACTTGCTGGATGGCATGGCTAGAGGGAGTGGGGGCTGCCTGCCCTCAGGCTCCTTCCTGCCCTCCCTCCCATCCCTCGAGATGGAGGTGAGTGACGCAGGGCAGGCTGGAAACACGTTGCTGCCTGGCCGGGGTGGGGGCATGCAGACAGCAACCCCCCTTGTCCCCCAGCCAGCCAAGATGCACCCATGGCAGGGGAAAGTTATTTTGGCCCCAGTTGTTGTTGTTGTTATGTGCCTCCAAGTCGAGTACGACTTATGGCGACCCTATGAATCAGCGACCTCCAAGAGCATCTGTCCTGAACCACCCTGCTCAGATCTTGTAAGTTCAGGTCTGGCTTCCTTTATGGAATCAATCCATCTCTTGTTTGGCCTTCCTCTTTTTCTACTCCCTTCTGTTTTTCCCAGCATTATTATCTTTTCTAATGAATCGTGTCTTCTCATTATGTGTCCAAAGTATGATAACCTCAGTTTCATCATTTTAGCTTACCCTTGGGACTGGAAACAAAGCCCTGTGAGGAGACACTGAAAGACCTGGGCATGTTTAGCCCTGAGAAGACTGAGGGGAGATATGAGAGCACTCTTCAAGTACATGAAAGGTTGTCACATAGAGGAGGGCCGGGATCTCTTCTCGATCGTCCCAGAGATTTATGTAACTTTACAGTTGAGAGACAGAAAATCAAGTCCTTCCCTTTCTGGGCAGTACAAACACAATCATAATCAATTCAGTCACTAAGGCTGTGTTGATGATGCCCAAAATTGCCTGCCTGATGGGCGGCCACTTCATTGCACCTAACGATCAAGAAGCATATATAGACAAGAGGCCATGCAGTTGATACTGTGGATTTATGACTTTCAAAAAGCTTTTGATAAAGGCAGCTTAAACCCCCCTACATATAATGCCCATGGCTTCCCCCAAGCAACTGTAGTTTGTTAAGGGTGCTGGGAATTGTAGCTCTCTGAGAGGAAAGTACAGTTCCCAGGATTCCTTGGAGGAAGCCATCTGCTTTAAATGTATGGTGCATAAGCAATCTTCCTCATAAAAGACTCCTCAGTAAATTTGGCAGTCCTGGGGTAAGAGGAGAAGTCATCTTATGTTGGGAACCTTTGGCCCTCCAGACGTTGTTGAATTACAGCTCCCATCATTCCTGGCTACTGGCCATTCTGGCTGGGGCTGATGGGAGTTGTAGGGATGTCGAATGTGGGACCTGTGCTTTTTAACTTGCTCATAAACGACCTAGATGCAGGGGTCAGCAGTGAGGTGGCCAAGCTTGCTGAGGGTACCAGATTGTTCAAGGTGGTTGAAACAAAAAGGGATTGCACAGAGCTCTGAAATGATCACTCAAAATGGGGTGAATGGGCATTAAAATGGCCAGTATGATTCAAGTGTAACATGATGCACATTGGGACAAAAAAACCTAACTTCACTTGTTCACTGATGGGGTATGAACTGGAGGCAACTGACCAAGGGCTCATCTGCATGGGGGTTTACTGTGTGTCTGGTGCTGCTCATTTTGTTGGTGTGATGTGCCTTCAAGTCAATTACGACTTACGGCAACCCTATGAATCAGCGACCTCCAACAGCATCTGTCCTGAACCACCCTGTTCAGATCTTGTAAGTTCAGGTCTGTGGTTTCCTTTACGGAATCAATAAGCTTCCTCTACTTCAGATGGGTGCTTATGGAAATGGCTATACAAGGCTTCATCACTGACCAATCTGAGCATTAAGATCACCTGCCACAATCACTGAAGCTTCTGGGTGCAAATCTGTCAGTTTGTTAACATACTCTTCCAACCTCAACCAGTTCTCTTTAACCAGGCATTTTTGCCTCAATGGAGGCAGAGAGACATTAATTATCAGTAAATAACACACTCTAGATTCAATTACTACAGAAGTAGCAACCCTCTGAATCAGTGACCTCCAACAGCATCTGTCGTGAACCACCCTGCTCAGATCTTGTACGTTCAGGTCTGTGGCTTCCTTGATGGAATCAATCCATCTCGTTTGGGGTGCTGCTCATATCTCCTTTTAATTTGCATCATTCACATGATGTTACTGGCAAACAGAAGCTATCATGCAGTTTCCCCCCCGTAACCCAATCTGCTGCCAATACGAAAAGTGGAGAAAAATACATCTCCACTCCACTCCACGCCACTCGTGGCTGCAGATGCTTTGCTTCAATGTCTTTAGGAGGGTGTGTCAATCATTACTTTTTCATACACCCCTTTCCACACCCACAATATAATTACCTTCATTCATTTTATTTCCTGTGGGTTGACAAGCAACTTCCAGCTGCTCTCCTCAGTTCTGCGGGCAAACAGCCACAGGAAGCAGACTGCTGCCAGGGTCCTACAGCTATTTACTGCAACCAGCAGCCCCGCTTCTTGGCAGATGAACAGTGCCTTTATTGGTTTTTCTTTTTCCCCTAACTTGGGCACAAGGTGTAATAATGCTCAAACAAGGGTTTGTACTTTCAGTCATATCGACTCAAAATAAACTTGTCCAACTCATTTCTTTGTAATTGCCATACCAGGTACCAAATTTGGCATATCTAAAAGCTTGATTATTGTTGTTGTTGTTATGTGCCTTCAAGTTGACTACAACTTATGGCGACCCTATGAATGAGTGACCTCCAAGAGTATCTGTCATGATCTGTTCAGATCTTGTAAGTTCAGGTCTGTGGGTTCCTTTATGGAGTCAATCCATCTCTGGTTTGGCCTTCCTCTATTTCTGCTCCCTTCTGTTTTTCCTAGCATTATTGTCTTTTCTAGTGAATCATGTCTTCTCATTATGTGTCCAAAGTATGATAACCTCAGTTTCATCATTTTAGCTTCTAGTGACAGTTCTGGTTTAATTTGTTCTAACACCCAATTATTTCTCTTTTTCGCAGTCCATGGTATCCACAAAGCTCTCCTCCAACACTAGAACCATAGAATAGTAGAGTTGGAAGGGGCCTAAAAGGCCATCAAGTCCAACCCCCTGCTCAATGCAGGAATCCAAATCAAAGCATTCCCGACAGATGGCTGTCCAGCTGCCTCTTGAATGCCTCCAGTGTCGGAGAGCCCACTGCCTCCCTAGGTCATTGCTTCCATTGTCGCATGGCTCTAACAGTTAGGAAGTTTTTCCTGATGTTCAGCCAAAATTTGGCTTTCTCTAACTTGAGCCCATTATTCTGTGTCCTGCACTTTGGGACGATCAAGAAGAGATCCTGGTCGTCCTCTGTGTGGCAACCTTTCAACTACTTGAAGAGTGTTATCCTATCTCCCCTCAGTCTTCTCTTCTCCAGGCTAAACATGCCCATTCTTTCAGTCTCTCCTCATAGGGCTTTGTTTCCAGTCCGCTGATCATCCTTGTTGCCCTCCTCTGAACCCGTTCCAGCTTCCTTCTTAAACTGTGGTGTCCAGAACTGAACTCAGTACTCAAGGTGAGGCCTAGCCAGTGCTGAACTGAGGGGAACCAACTTCACGTGATTTAGAAACTAAATTAAATTCAGTTCATTTGCCCTCAAAGACCATTGGCAATTCAGACTAGGTACAGTAGGAGACAAAGTTTCAGAACTCTTGATCTAGAGTGTTTACACAAATTTTTGGTCCTCTGTTGGTCTGCCTTGCAGAAATACAGAAATCTGTGCATGCCCAGTTACCTAGCAACCACAGGGAGTTAAAATAGCACGTCCAGGGTTGGTTTGCTTGTTTTTAAATGGAACCTGAAACACACTGAGTGTGCTTGGCTCCCTAGCAACCAGAGAGAGTGGAAATGTAATATTAGAGAGGGACTTTCTTCAGAACATGCATAATTTTTTTTTACATCTCTATCATATCCCCCTTACTCGATGTTTTTCTATAAATGTTGCAGCCTTCCTTCCTTTGGCCGGAAGCTCTGGCAGTCGAAACAGGTGTAAGTACATGCTAATGAAGTTGGAACCATAAGAATTCTGTCCCCTGAAACCCCCTTGACTGACTTGATCCTCATGAAAATTCAGTACTGTAACATTTTTGCTGAATTTCTCCTACTATGCACACTTATATGCAATTTTGCCTAATATGCACATATTTGCAAAGCAATTTTTCCTCATATAAATGTATTTTTGTGAATGTTACTTGGGCGGAGGACTGCATTGCAAAATTCAGAGAGATGCGAATGTCGAAGGAAGGCTGTGTTTTGGTTCTAACATTCTTCCAATATTGAAAGTGCAAATTAGGAAGCTTGACCTTTACATGTGAACAGAATCTAATTTTGTCCTCCTCCCTCCACCTGCCCCTGGCACTTGTTCATGCGCTCGCCCAGCCCACGTTTTACCTTTGAAGATGTAGGCCGCTGTCTGGCAGTTGTTGTGGAGCCACTGCAGGAAGCAGCGTTCCTTGAGGGACAGGTTGTGATGCGACTCTGCAAAGTCCCACATCAAGACATCCCGGAATTCGTGGCTCTCCCGATGCACCAGGCTGGCATGCCTGTCGTCGGAGGTCGTGGCCATCAGGAAAATGGGCTGGAGCTGGAAGCCCCCCACCTCCCTCCGGTGGGCCCAGGTGCGGCGCAGGACGGCCCTCCTCTGGCTTGACGTCGGGTGGGACTTGACTGCCAAGAGAAGGAGCGGTGTGCCCTGGGCCCCCTGGCACCAGCTCTCCTCGGAAATCACTTCTCTGCATCGGTAGCGCTGCAGATGCGGGAAGAGGGCGTTGTAGACACTGAGGTCGAGGTGGAAGGTGAAGGTGCCGTCCGTCAGGTTGATGGAGTTCCTGAGATCAAGTGGGTGGTGGGAGGTGGCCTGGATGCAACGCGATGGCTTCCGCTGGTGCTGCCAAATGACGAGGTGGACATACAAGAAAATTAAGCCAAGGACCCCAACCCCAACGGTCCAGAGTTGCTGGGTCCTTCGCATTGTGAGCAGGGAGAGCCTGTGCAGAAGCAAGAGGAGGCGGTGAGTTAGCTGGGGAGACATAAGAGCACCCTCGCCCTTAGGGAATCAGCCCAAGTCCTGCCTGGCTGCGCTCATGACACTCATTGCTCCCTGCTCTCTGTCTCTCGTGCCCAGGGTGAGTGGCAATAACGGAACTCGAGGGTGTGATTAATTCTTTCTTTATTAAGGAAATTTCCACATTGAATTTCCTGCGCTTCATGTAAGCCTCTAATCTAACTCACTAGATTCCCTAAGTGCCTATTCCTGCAGCATTGAAAGTTGACAGAGCGAAGTTTTTCCCGCCTCCCCATCCCTTATGAAGGAGGGAGGCGGTCACGAAGCCTTGCGTTCCTTCGGAGAGATCCCCCTCCCTCCGCCTTTTTCTGTTCCTCCCTCCTTTGCCGTCTGCGAGCTCTAGGGGAGGGGGGTTCCTCTCCCTCTGAAGCACTGACGTCTCTATCCCGTGCGGGGGGGGGCGGGTGAGTGGAAACTGGACACCGGCTTCTTTACGGGGCTGCTGGGCTGAGGAGGGGTTACGTATCCTCTTCTCTCCGACTCCTCTTCCATCTCCCCTCCCCGCTGCTCGAAAGGAGGCGTGAGAACTGGCAGGGCTGAGTCCTCGGCCGCTGGAATCCCAAGGTCTCTTACTGCAGACATCTCTCTCTCTCCCCCCTCCTCTTCACTCCCTAGTTGCAACTCCTGGAATTCTAAATCCCCCTCCCCACTCTCTCCCACCTCGTCTTCAGGATCTCGTTCCAAAGTCTCGACAGTATCCCCCTCCCCAAGGCTTTCCTCCCTCCACCCCTCAGGTCTGGGTCTTTGGGGGTACTGCTGGTGAAAGTCCCGGACCAAGTCGGGGGTGTGGACGTCCTCCGCATTCTCCCACGACCTTTCCGCCGGGCCGTAGCCCACCCAGTGTATGAGATACTGCAGTTGATTTCTCCTCTTTCTGGAATCCAAGATACTTTCCACTTCGAACTCCGTCTCCCCGTCTACCGCTAGAGGGGCGCCTGGTTGCACCTCTGGTCTGAGGGGGCTTGGGGGCTGTTCTTTAGTGAGTAGGGAGCGGTGGAAAACTGGGTGCACCTTGAACGTGGGTGGCAGCTTCAACCGGTAGGCTACGGGGTTGATTTCCGCCTCCACCTCAAACGGACCCACCCTCCTATCTTGTAATTTTCTGTACTTACCCGGCATGGGCAAGAACCGAGTTGATAGCCAGACCTGGTCTCCTACTTGGATCGGGGTTCCCTCCTGGAGGTGCTGGTCCGCTACACGTTTGTAATTCTCCTTGGCCTCGTCCAACTGGGCGCGCAATAGCTGTTGCATAGCCTGCAATTCCTGGACGAATTCCTCGGCCGCCGGCACCATCAGCGTTTCGCGGGAGCTAGGGAAGGCCTTGGGGTGAAGTCCATAATTTGCGAAGAAGGGTGTTTGGCGTGTGCTGGAGTGCAAGGCACTATTGTAGGCGAACTCTGCTAGGTGCAAGTAAGACTTCCAGTCATTTTGCTGATACGAGATATAGCAGCGTAAATACCCTTCCAGGATCGAGTTGAGGCGCTCCGTCTGCCCATCGGTCTGGGGGTGATGCGAGGACGACATCTTTAGCTCGGTGCCTAGCTGCTTCCACAGAGCTCTCCAGAACTTGGCGTTAAACTGAGTTCCTCGATCCGAAACTATGCTCTCGGGCAATCCGTGCAAGCGATATACCTCTCTCACGAACAGTTTAGCCGTCGCTTCGGCGCTCGGTACTCCTGCGCACGGCAGGAAATGAGCCATCTTAGTTAGAGTGTCTACCACCACCAGGATGGTCGACATCCCTTGGGAGTCAGGGAGGTCTGTTATAAAGTCCATCGAAATTGCCTTGCAGGGGGCCCGCGGCGTGGGCAAGGGTTCAAGTAACCCAGCCGGTTTCCCAGGCGCGTGCTTTGTCCTCAAACAGACTGGGCAGGTCTGGACGTAGTTCTCTATCTCTCTCCTCATTTGCGGCCACCAAAAATCCCTGGCGACCGTTTGGATGGTTTTGAAAATGCCAAAGTGGCCTGCAGCCGGGGAGTCATGGCACTGCCTCAACACCCGGGTCCTTATCTCTCCAGGAGGCACATACCTCGCTGATCGGTAGCACAAGAGTCCATTGCTCTCATGTAATCCGCTCTCCTTTTTGGCCGGCAGATCCAAGTCGGCCAGACATTGTCGCGCGTAAGGGTCTTTTGCTTGAGCTTCCTTAAGCTCCTTTTCCCAGGATTCTTGACACGCACCCGTGAACACTCTCTCTGGGGGGATGATGTATTGTTGAGCATTTGGGGCTTTCTCTTCCAAATATCCCGGCAGTCGGGAGAGAGCATCAGCCCTCTGGTTCTTGGCTTGGGGGTAGTAAGTAATCCGGAAGTTAAACCTAGAGAAGAACTGTGCCCACCGTATTTGTCGCTGGTTCAACTTCCTGGCTGTCTGCAAGCTCTCGAGGTTCTTATGGTCTGATCTAACCTCAATTTGGTGTCGTGCCCCCTCCAGGTACTGTCTCCAGTGGGCGAATGCTTCTTTAATCGCAAGGAGCTCTTTCTCCAGGACAGTGTAATTTCGCTCGGGGTCCGTTAGCTACCTTGAAAAGTATGCGCAGGGGCGCAGTCCCCCTCCTTCTTCTCCCTGTTGTAACAGAATTCCTCCGATGGCAAAGTCTGAGGCGTCGCACTCCACTATATAGGGTTGCATGGGGTCTGTGAACTTCAGGATCGGCTCGACAGAGAAACGCTTCTTTAATTCCTCGAAGGCCTTCGTGGCCTCCGCCGTCCACCGGAATGCCTTCTTCCCCCGTAGGCAGTCTGTCACTGGGGCCGTCAGCTTGGAGAAGCCCGGAATGAACTTCCGGTAATAGTTAGCGAATCCCAGGAAGCGTTGGACATCTTTCTTGGTCTTAGGCTGACCCCATTCCAACACACAGCTCACTTTCCCTGGATCCATCTCTATCCCCTCCAGGGAGATTCGGTATCCTAAGAAGTCTAAGGCAGTCAGTTCAAAGCCACACTTCTTGAGCTTTGCGTACAGGCTGTTCTCTCTCAGTCTCTGCAGCACTGTTTTTACATGCTGTTCGTGATCCTGTGGGTCTTTTGAAAATATCAAAATGTCGTCCAGGTAAATGATTACGTAGGAGTCTAGGAGGTCCTGGAACACCTGGTTCATGAACTTCTGGAACACTCCGGGAGAGACGGACAACCCGAATGGCATCACTAAGTATTCAAACTGACCCTGCGAGGTAAGAAAAGCAGTTTTCCACTCGTCTCCCTGTTTCATTCGCACCAGGTTGTACGCTCCTTTCAGGTCCAGCTTGGTAAAAACCTTGGCCGACCGCAACCAATCTAACAGCTCCAGAATGAGAGGCAGGGGGGAGCTGTTCGGTATGGTGATTTGATTTAATGCGCGGTAGTCATGGCACGGCCGGAGCTCTCCTCCTTTTTTCCTGACGAACAGCAAAGGTGCTGCCGCAGGTGACTGCGAGGGTCGGATGAACCCTCGCTTCAGGTTCTTCTCCAGGAACTCCTGTTGTGCCGCTCTCTCCGTCTCCATGAGTGAATAAATTCTCCCTGCTGGGATGCTAGCGCCCGGGACGAGGTCTATGGCGCAGTCGTATGGGCGATGTGGGGGTAGGTTCTCCGCTTCCCGCTCATCGAACACGTCCTGGAATTCTTTATACTTGTCTGGCAACACCACTCCCACGGGGCTTTGTTCGGCCCCTGCCAGAATGGCTCCTGTTGTCGGGGGTTGGCAATTCTCATGGCAATACTGGGAAGTAAACACCACCACCGCTTCCTCCCAATGCATCTGAGGCCCATGTTTCGCCAACCACGGCATCCCCAGGATTACTGAGAAGCTTGAGAGATGAGACACGTAGAACGAAATAGTCTCTGCATGCCCTGGGATTTCCATCTCCAATTCTGGAGTCGCGCGTGTCACACCCCCGGACTTCAAAGGCCTTCCGTCAATGGTCTCCACGGCTAAAGGCTTTTCCAGCTCCCAGGTGGGGATCGCATAGCGAGTCACCAACTCTGCATCTATAAAGCAAGTGGACGCCCCACTGTCTATCATGGCTTCTGTCTCAAAACTTTCCCCCTTGGGCATTGTAATTCGAACAGGCAATATCAGGACCCCCCGCAAGGGGGGCTGTGTCACTGCAGGCCCTTTGATAGTAGCGGCCCCCAGCCCTCCGGCCTCTTCGAGAGCTGGGTTGTTCAGTTTCCCGACGGCTCGGGCTTCCCCACCTTCGCCCCGCAATTCCGGGCTAGATGCCCAGGTTTAGCGCAATACAGACAGAGATTCTCTCGCCTCCGCCTCTCCTTCTCCTCGTCCGTCAGGCGCTGTCGCACCCCTCCCAGCTGCATGGGTTCCTCTCCGTTTGGGGGCGGGGGTGTCGGTCCTGGCGCGTTGCTGCTTCGGGGTGCTGGTATGGGAACAGGGTATTGAGGCGCCTCATGTTTTTTCTCCAGTCGCCGTCCCTCCAGCCGGTGGTCTATCTTCAGGCATACATGGATCAGGTCTCTCAGAGTGTCTGGGGGTGTCATTCGGGCCAATTCATCTAGGATTTCTGGGCTCAGACCACTTCGGTACAAATACATGTGCGCAGGATCATTGTAGTCGGTCTCTTGGGCCAGGAGTTTGAATGTGTTGGTGTAGCTCGCCACTGATCCTCTCCCCTGTCGAAGCGCACCCAGCTTCCTTGCCGCTGTCTCCTTCCTCTGGGGGTCCTGGAACATCTCTCCCATGGCGGTCTTGAACCCGGCGTATACTCCCAGTAGCGGGTCAGCCCTGATTAGGTAGGGGGTTGCCCACTTCGTGGCCTCTCCTTCCAAGAGGCTAATGACGAAGGCCACCTTCGCTTCGTCCGTTGGGAAGTCCGCCCAGCGCACCTGCATGTAAAGTTCACATTGGGCCAGGAACGTGGCAAACTGATCACTCTGTCCAGCATACCTCACGGGTAATCCTACAGGAGTCTTGACTGGAGCTGCAGCGGCACCGGGAGGCGCTGCCTGGAGCTGGACGACTGCCACCCTCAAGGTTTGGTTGTCAGCCTGCAGGGCCTGCGTTGCGGTCTGAAGTTTCTGATTCTCTGCTTGCAGAGCTAGGAAGTTCATCTGCAGCGCCTGTAAATCTGCTTGCAACGACTCGAGGGAGATCCCTCGTGCAGCTCCCAGATCCATCTCGTATTCGGCAAGTTGCTGGGGGCTTGAGGGATCAGAAAGTGGCTCTGTCAAGCTCTCGTGCCCAGGGTGAGTGGCAATAACGGAACTCGAGAGTGTGATTAATTCTTTCTTTATTAAGGAAATTTCCACATTGAATTTCCTGTGCTTCATGTAAGCCTCTAATCTAACTCACTAGATTCCCTAAGTGCCTATTCCTGCAGCATTGAAAGAAAGTTGACAGAGCGAAGTTTTTCCCGCCTCCCCATCCCTTATGAAGGAGGGAGGCGGTCACGAAGCCTTGCGTTCCTTCGGAGAGATCCCCCTCCCTCCGCCTTTTTCTGTTCCTCCCTCCTTTGCCGTCTGCGAGCTCTAGGGGAGGGGGGTTCCTCTCCCTCTGAAGCACTGACGTCTCTATCCCGTGCGGGGGGGCCAGGTGAGTGGAAACTGGACACCGGCTTCTTTACGGGGCTGCTGGGCTGAGGAGGGGTTACGTATCCTCTTCTCTCCGACTCCTCTTCCATCTCCCCTCCCCGCTGCTCGAAAGGAGGCGTGAGAACTGGCAGGGCTGAGTCCTCGGCCGCTGGAATCCCAAGGTCTCTTACTGCAGACATCTCTCTCTTTCCCCCCTCCTCTTCACTCCCTAGTTGCAACTCCTGGAATTCTAAATCCCCCTCCCCACTCTCTCCCACCTCGTCTTCAGGATCTCGTTCCAAAGTCTCGACACTGTCATGGCCCCGTCAGAGGACTCATCAGACGAGGATGACTCAGGAGTAACAGCAGCAGACCCAGAAGCAGCAGACCCAGAAGGAGAAACGGAGGAAACTCCTGAGAACCCAGCTCCTTCTCCCCCTAAGCTGCAGAGCACCCCAGACACAGCTGAAGCCCTTCAGCCAGACCCAGTCAGTGAACAGGATACTCCCCCCTCACCTGCAGAACGTAGACAGCAGAAGGTCAGGCAGAAGAGGGGCAGGCCTGTCCACTTAAGGCCAAAACGCTGATGGCTCACACCTGCTGACAAACCTGCTCCTTAAAAGTCAAACCTTGGCTTCAGCTTGTTGCTGACTACAACGTCAGGCGTGACCACTGTGTGTCTTCCTATCCCCTGAACCTTGACTTGGACTGATCTCTCGGCAAACTAGACCCGGACCTTCACTGACGTCTCTTCTGGATTTCTGGCTTGGCACGTAAGCTTCGAACGGCCTCTGCCTTTATCTTGCTTCCTCCTTGCTAGCCTGGCAGATTTATAGCCAAGCTGCCGGCTGAGGACTTACGGCCTGGCAATTACCAAGGACTCTCCAGCCCTGCCTGCACCCCCACCGACACTGCTGTCTCAGTGAAGAGCTGACACTCTCCTAGGACCCCTTTGCTTACCTCCAGTGAGCAGCTCTCTGCAGGTGCGGGTTCACTCTCCCCACCCCTGTGCCAAACCACAGGCCAGGCCCTCTCTCTTTCCTGCCTCTGCCAGCTGACAGGCCCGCTAGAGGCTTCCCCTTCGAGGCCTGCTGAGCGAGTCGGCTGCTTGGGAGGGAGGCGGCGGGGGGGCGAGAATTTCGATTCAGTTCGCATTTCAAGCAGAATTTATCAAATTTGCATTTTCCAAAACCATATGAGAAGTGAAACACAGCCGTCCTTTGAAATTCGCATTTATTAGGATTTTGGGATACAGTTTGCCAACTAAACTGTATTTATAAAAATGCATATATGAGGGGAAAGTGTGAATAAACATGAATATATGAGTGAAAATAACATCCACAAAGGCATAATGTGATGAGAAATGGCTGCAGAAATGTGTCCCTTTGTCCCTTTGTCAAAACTGCCGACAAAAATGTGGAGAAATTCCCACTAAAATGGTGGAGAATATTCATGAGGATTTAAAAAACAAACGCAGATTGCTGCAGACATGTGGAGAACTGAATTTAACATTTGAAAAGTGATAAACTGAGAGATCTTTCCATCCCTAGAGGTGACCAACACCTTTCTTGAAGCAGGTCCCTCTGCTTTTTAGAAAAGTGCAAGGCAAGGGGGGAACCTCTCCTTTTGCCGCTGCTCCTGCCTCCATCTGTTCCCCTGAATACATCCCCTTCCTTTCTTCACAAAACACATGCATCTGCATCTGGGTTGCATCCAGCTTCTTCTGAGCAAGCCTCCAAGAATATCTGCCATCTCAAAGGACAGACAGCTCTCACCCTGTTTCTTTTAACCCAAACCTAGGTGGCAATATTCCTTGCATGGAAATGCCACAGTGAAGCTTTCCTCGTTGAACTTCTGCCTGTCATATGCCTGTCCAAAGGGGCTCTGACTCCAGTTCTGGACAAAAGGGCAGAACAGGTGCTGTGCAGAATGGGCCATGCTGCTCCCCCAGCCTGACCTGTAAGATTTCCCCTGCAATCCCACACACATTGACACGACTAAACGCACGGAAATTTACTGCTCCCGAGTAAGCATGCAGAGCATTGTGTTAATAACGTGTGCTTCTCCTAACCTTTTCATAAGCATAGGGTAAAGCAGGGTGTGTCAGCAGCAGGCTTTTACTGTGGGATGGGTGCTTGTTAGGTATGGAAATCTCTTTGATGCAAATCACCCCAAGGAAACAGCAGAGGCTGGACTGTTAGGGCCAACGGGGAACTGTCCCCCCAGTCCCCCAAGTGCCTCACTTCTCACTCACAACCGGTCATGGGAGGGGGGTGGCTTCAGGCATATGACCAAAACTTTCTGGTTCCAGCAGCACTTTAAGGTAGTGTTAGGTTTTATTTTGATTTTATTATTTTACGTAAAGCTTGTTTTTATGTACGCCACTCAGAAATGTAAATGATTAAGCGATATATAAATGTTTAAAATAAATAAACAAATGCCTCGCAACAACTGCTTGCTATCACCTTTTTGGCATCAAAATGTCAGCCATTTAATCCGGATTTACCCTTTTCAGGGAAAATCCAGTAAGTTATTAAAAACCTGCTGCCAATTGTCTCATTGACCCCTTTGTACTATTAAGCCCCGATCTGGAACCACCACGCAATTAACATCCTAGTGATTTCCTGCGGTCAGGCTTGAGAAGGTTACAGGGGCAGCAAACAGCGTCTTGCTTAGCTTGCTGCTCAAGAAGCTGGAGTCTTGCCCCTTGTGAAGCTTACGTTGTGAAGCTTACAGGAGTCGAGGCTTTTAGAAGGGGCTCTGCTCTGCTTTGATGGAGCTCATGGTCCTAGTTCTTGCAATACATGCTACACCACTGTCAAGGGAACCAGATAAAGGTGAACTTACCAGCCAAATCACGTTTCCGAGGAGAAGGCTTACAGGAGAAGCAAAATGTTTTCTTTCTCGTGGTCCGTTTTGCCTGAAGAGATATCAGAGGAGGGAAAAGCACAGTCTATTATGAGACAGAGCCCAGGAAGCATCTCCCAGGAAGGACGGCAGGAGACCAGAGCTCTGAGGGTGCCCAGTTACATCACATCAGGCATCATGATATTTGCACAAGCCAGGTCTCCTTGGCTGATGATGCCAAGAGCAAATCACCCCCAGGCAGTGGGGACAAACCCGGAAGGAGTTGGCTCCGCCAAAGGTTGCACAAAGTAGTCTCTGTTTATCCAGGATGCTGCACATTTACAGGAGCCACATGCTTCCATACTGTCTCCAAACCCCAGGGTGCAAATATGGAAAGCTTTTAAATGTCCCTGCTTAAGGTGAACCATAACAAAATCACTAGAGAGAGTTTCTGGAAACATACCAGGCAGTGAAATGCGAAGAGAGCACCCTGACATAAGAAGACTGCCTACACATGGCCCAGAAGGTGTCGGTGGAGGTTTCCTAAGTGGGAGCTAATGGCTGGGAGATGATGAAGAGCACAAGCAGCTGATGCAGCTCAGTAGTGTCTACACTGACTGGCAGCTATCTCCAGGGTTTCAGGGAGGGAGTCTCTCCCAGCTAGACCTGGAGATGCTGCCAGGGATTAGACAGGCCAGGGGCTCTACCACTGAGCTATGGCCCTTTCCCAAGCGATGGTTGGAGATCTCCAGGGTACAGAGCAGGGGAGTGTTCTTCAGCCCATGGGCCCCATTTCCTTCTGGGGGGGCACATGCCAGTCGTCGGTGGGGCCAGAAGTAAAAGTGGGTGGAGCAATGAATACCTATTTATTTATTAAATTTATATCCTGCCCTTTTACCTTTTACATAACTCTCACGCTTTGGGACATTCTGTACAATCAATAAACCAGTCCTCCTCCTCCTCATCCTTGTGCATGCAAGCTTTTTGAAGCATCTACATGACAACATCGGCACCAAAATGCCACCCTGTATTTCCCCCCATTTAATCCAGAGAAAATCCAGTAAGTTAAATAAATATCCCTATTGCCTATTTGCAGTATCTCAACAACCCATCTGCAAATTAAGCCCCCATCTGGAAGTCCCCTGCAGGTATCTGTCACAAGGATTTGCACTGTTGCTGTCTGCAGCCTAAAGCAAATAAGGGGTGATTTGGGTGAGGTTTTTACGTGCCCACGTTGGACTGTGCCATCAAAAAGGCAGGACTCCATAAAGTCTAGAGTTACCCAGGTGCTAAAAATATGCAGTATGTTGCCATTTTAAATAAAGTGACCCACTGCATTTCAAGACAGCTAGGGAAAAACCACCCATGACCTATAGTGGGGAGGGGGTGGAGAGGTTCAAAGATCTTTCATTTTGAAACAGTGGTGTAGGTTTTCAGTGTTAAAGGTTCTGGTAGATAGATATTTCAGCTGAAATAACTAGTCTATTAAGACTGGTAGTTGAAAGAATGAACAAAAGTAAGGTTTATTACTACAAAGAGGTAAAGTCATCCATCCTGAAGCAGCAATGTAGAAGGGAAGGGAGGAAGGGGATGAGCAAGGCCTGCAACAACAAACACTTTAGAGGAGGAATCAGCAGAGGAACAATATGTTGCCTTTCTGTCTATGGCCACCACCTGCTGGTTCAGGTCACTTGTAACATGCTTTACGCCCAACATTGTGTGTGTTTTGTGCCTTCAAGTTGATTATGACTTATGGCGACTGTATGAATCAGCAACCTGCAATAGCATTTGTTATAAACCACCCTGTTCAGATCTTGTAAGTTCAGGGCTGTGGCTTCCTTTATGGAATCAATCCATCTCGTAGGTTGGTAGCTTGGGTCGTGGCTTGGGCGTTCTCCTAGAACCATCTCTGTCACTTGAGGCTCAGTGGCACGGAGTGCCTTCTACCAGCTTCGGTTGGTGGCCCAACTACGTCCCTATCTGGACAAGGATAACCTGGTTTCAGTTGTCCATGCTCTGGTAACCTCCAAGTTAGATTACGCAATGCTCTCTACGTGGGGCTGCCTTTGAAGACGGTTTGGAAACTGCAGCTTGTGCAAAATGCAGCAGCCAGATTGGTAACACGGACCAGACGGTTCAAACATATAAAATTGATTCTGGTCCGCTTGCACTGGCTGCCTGTATGTTTCCGAGCTCCATTCAAGGTGCTGGTTTTAACCTATAAAGCCTTAAACGGCTTGGGACCACAATACCTGATGGAATGTCTCTCTCGACACGAACCCACCCGTACACTACATTCAAGATCAAAGGCCCTCCTCCAGGTGCCTACTCTGAGGGAAGCTCAGAGGATGGCAACAAGGGAGAGGGCCTTCTCAGTGGTGGCCCCCAAATTATGGAATGATCTCCCTGATGAGGTGCACCTGGCGCCAACACTGTTATCTTTTCAGCGCCAGGTCAAGACTTTCCTCTTCTCCCAGGCATTTTAGCATGTGTTTTTAAATTGCTTTTTAAAAATGTGTTTTTAAATTTGTATATTTGTTTTTAATGTTTTTAATTGTTGTAAACTGCCCAGAGAGCTTCGGCTATGGGGCAGTATATAAATGCAATAAATAATAATAATACTTTCTTCTGTGGCCTTCCTCTTTTTCTCCTCCCTTCTGTTTTTCCCAGCAGTATTTGTCTTCTCTAGTGAATCATGTCTTCTCATGATGTGTCGAAAGTAGGATGACCTCAGTTGCATCCTTTTAGCTTCTAGTGCATTAAGTGCAGTTAATTTCTGAGGGGAGGCATGTTTGCAGTCAGTAGCAGTGTTTGTTTTTCACTTGGTTGTCCTTGCCCTGCAAGTTCTGCCTGAGAAAGAACAGGCATTTAGAAGAGGGATAGATCATTGGCGTCCTTCCCAATTGCTTTCTCTTCCCTAACAAACAATTAAAAAACAACACTTTCAGTGTTTTAATTCTGTTGTTCTTGTCGTCCCGTCGTCCCCCCCCCAGTTTGGGTTAATTTGGATGTTCAGGAGACCTCACTTTCCTTCTCCCTCAGTTTTCTTATCTAAGGCTTTTCATGTTATTTATTTGGGGTTTTTTATCCTAATCCCTTTCTGTTTTCCAATACATAACGCCTACTTTAATTATCTGATTTTAATTCATTTTTCTCTTCATTGGTTTCTGCAATCTTGTTTCTCAGCTGCAGCACGTGCCTGTATTGCGGCTTTTTATTCATTTCCAATTGTTTTTCTCCTGGTTTTTGTTTCGTTTCCTTGTTCAAAGTTTCCTCCTCATTTCTTCAGTTTTAGGTTTCAGTGGGATGAATCTGTGCTGTCCAGTATTATTAACATTTTTAATATTTTTATTCCAGTTTTCTCCCCTTCACCGTCTAGTCTGGTACCTTCCTTCCCAACCAACTTAGATGACTTTTAAAGCACATTTAAATCACATTAATTTCCCCAAATAATCCTGGGAGCTGTAGTTTACCCCTCACAGAGCTACAATTCCCAGCACCCTTAACAAACTACAGTTCCCAGAATTCTTTAGAGGAAATAGTGTGGTTTAAAAGTATGGCGTCTATGCAGCCAACACAATCAATGGCTACTAGCCTTGTAGTGGTGAGTGGGCTTGCGTGTTCCAATGAACCCTGTGAGCGATGACGTCGGGAGTCATGTACTCCCAGCAGGGTCACCCATGGCGGTAAGGTCAAGGGAGAGGAACCAGACAAAGAACAATCCAAGAAAGTCCTCAACGGCAGAACAGGCGGAGGATAACAATGTGTATATTACAACGGCTGTGAAGGCGGATGAAGGCTGCAGCAGATAAAGGACTTCCAATCGTCATGGTACCCATGCCATTGGATCAAAGTCTTTTTCTGTCAAGATTGTGTGTTGATCGTGGTGCGCCGATCTCCCCACATAGAACAAATTCACGCACAGGCGACTTCCATAACAAAAGTCCCATGGCGATTGGCAAATGGCGACGGGGGCAGGACTGTGAAATCCAGAAGCCCCTAGTCATGAACTGGTACATCGGCGGTGGATACAGATTCAGATGGATCCATTTTTAAAGACTATATTTTGGAAGACAATCTTACTCGGTCACGAGTGATCGCCAAGAAGAAGAAGACAGCTTGATGTCTAGCACAAAGCCCTGTCTGCACGGCCAGTCAAAGCATGCTTCTGAACGCCAGCTGCTGGAAGGAGGGGAGAGCTCTGCTGTTGCGCTCAGGTCTTGCTTGCCCATAATGGGCATCTTTATAATGGTTAGGGTCAGATTATTTTATTTATTCTGATATGTTATGTACATTGAGGAGATTTGTTTAGTTATGCTTATTTAAAATGTGATGTTTATTATTATTATAATTTAAACATTTTAAATTTAATTTTAAACCTAATATGGATTTTAATTTATAAACTCAATGGCAATTCTATTTTGGATTTTTATCATGTTTAATGTTTTTATAATTGTATTATATTTTTCACACTTGCTCATATTTTAATTGTGATTTTATTTGTTGGACACCGCCCTGAGAGCTTTCTGCTATAGGGCGGTCTAGAAATGTAATTAAATAAATAAATAAATTAAATAAATTATTATTTTATTTATTATTATTAAATTTTATTTATACCCCGCATTTTGGCCAAAGGCCCTCAAGGCTGGTTACAAAGAAAAATAAACACAGGTATAACAATACAATATAACAATACAATAAAAGCAATACAATTTACAAAAATTAAATTAAGTAACAAATAACATTATAATAACAAATAACATTAAATAACATTATCATTATCGGCACCGCCAGGAAAGAAGAGGTGGTGTTTTTCCTTTTAATTATACCAAAGATGAATTGTATATTATATATTGTATATTGATTTTTATGCTGTAAACCGCCCAGAGAGCTTTGGCTATGAGGCAGTATAGAAATTTAATTTCATCATCATCATCATCTGGTTGGCCACTGTGAGAATATGCTGTTCTTCTTACATTCCCATTTCCCACGCAACGGGAAGTCTCCTTTTCCCTTGAGTAAACTCCCAAGTGTGTCTCTCATTGCTGTGCCTTTCAGCCATGGGTTTGTGCCTCTGGAAAGTATGGGATAAGTGGTTTTGGCCCTATAATCCAGAAATATCAATGTTATGGTGCTTCCAGACGGGATCCTGTTGTGGAATCATGCCCACAAGTTTGTCAGCAGCCAGAAAATGCTGCCACCATCAAAATGCCAGCTCTTGTTTCTTAACATTTGATCTGGATTTTCTCTTGCCAAGGAAAATCTTAGAAGTAAATATAAACTGTTTTATGTTTGCCGTCACTGCTGGCATCAAAGCTTGTCAGCACATTAAAAAATACATATTCAGTTTGTCACATGTGTGGTGATGACATTTTTGGAAGTTGCCTCTATTGCCCTGAGCACAACCTAGCCATTTTATGATATTCATTTAAAAGCACCTTATAAACCGCTTAAGATTTCAAAAATCTCTCTGTGGTGTACAGTCTAAAAACAAACAAACAATATATCAATAAAACAAAAATACAACCCAAACCCAGTAAAACAGCAATATGTTGTTGTTGTCATGTGCCTGTGTCTTCCAATTTATTCAAGGACCCCCAGCAAAAGGTCCCATAGGAGAAGAAAAAAATTCTCCATCACCTTCAAGTCGACTACGACTTATGGCGACCCTATGAATCAGTGCTATTAAAGCAACTCCATTTCTTCTTAATTTCTCATTTCCCGCATAAAATATTTTGTAGTTGTCTGATTGAAAATGTCCCATTCCCATCCATTTTAATTCACTCACGCCAAGTATTGTGATGTTGATATGTTCCATTTCTTGCTTGACAATTTCTAACTTTCCCTGGTTCATGCTTCTCACATTCCATGTTTCTATTGTGTGTGTCGTACAACTCTGGACTCTCCTTTCGCATCTGTGCGCATCAGCCTCTGGACTTCCTTTCGGCTTTGACCCAGCTGCGTCATTAGTCACAGCACTACTCGTACTTGCCCTTTGTTCTTCCCCAGTAGCTTGGTGAGTGCCTTCTGACCTGGGGGTCTCATCTTCCAGCACTATCTCATGTTGCATTTTGGATACTCTGTTCATACGGCTTTCGTGGTAAGAGATATTCAGAGGTGGTTTACCATTGCCTTCCTCTGAGTCTGGATGCATCTTAGTCTGGTGTCTCAACTTTGACCATTCCGTCTTGGGTGACTCTGCTTGGAGTCTAGCCTCTTGCTCTAGACTCCTGACAGCATTGCTCTCAGCTTCTTCAACACTCTCAAACCCCCTCACCACGTTAAAGTGTGCATCCTAGAGCAATATAAAAACACATAACAACATACTGTTGTTGTTATATGCCTTCAAGTCGATTACGACTTATGGCGACCCTATGTATCTTTTTTGGATGCGTTCATAGGGTTTTCATGGTAAGAGGTATTCAGAGGTGGTTTACCATTGCCCTCCTCTAAGCCTACGGCACTCGGTGTTCCCAGGCGGTCTCCCATCCAAGTACTAACCAGGCCTGACCCTGTTTAGCTTCCAAGATCTGACGAGTTATCTGAAACCACTGATGAGCACTGTTTCACTCCCAGGCATTTTAATCTTCTTAACTTTTTTAATCTTTTAATCTGTATTTTAATTTTTGTAGTATTTATTTTGTTTTTGCTGTGCTTTTCATTGTTTGTTTGTATATGTTTTGTATTTTTATTATGATATATTGTATTTTATTTTGTTTGTTCACCGCCCTGAGAGCTATTTCGCTAAGGGCGGTATATAAATTGAAATAATAAATAAATAATAAATAAATAAATTCATGTTACGTTAGAGGGAAGGGCATGCCAAAGCACAGGGGCATTTTTGGGTCGTCACCCTACGGTATTCTGTAGAATGCGGTACTACAAGTGGAATTGCCCCAGATGATCTAAGAAATCATCTACTGTATTTCCTTCTGAAGCAGCAAGTAAATTATACAGTCTAAAATGTCGCTGCAGAACCTTTTACAATAAATAACATAACCCTTGGCTGCAGAAAGCCCTTGCTTTTCAATTTATTGTGGCTTTCCTAAAAGTCTCTCAAACCCTTAAGTGATCTTACAGGTTTATAGTTTATCACTCTTGTACAAATCTAATTAGTCCAAAAAGTATCACTCTTGCACAAGACCTCAGTGTGATTATTATTAATACTAATAATAATCATAACGATAATGGAGACTGATATCCCCCCTCCAAAAAAAGCACAAACCTCCATTTTGGCCCTTGTGCTACCTTATAACCTTGGCTGTTACCATTTGCTCTTGCACATGTCCTGGTTTTTTTTAATGTGCATGCACACAGGTACACAAATACCAGAACAAAAAAGGGTGAGGTTGCAAGGAAGGAAAAGCAAAAAGAGGGAGAAATGCAGAATTTGTATTCTATATGCTTTTACAATCATAACATGCTTTGAAACGTTTTAGGTAGTAAGTGACAAATAAATGCAATAAATAATTATCACTATTATTTTCTTATATCCTACTCCTCACCTAGAGCCCGTAGCAACTAACAACATCCAAAATATGCAGTAAACAACTCTGAAAGACCCAGCATTGAAACAAAACAAAAACATTACCATAAAACACCATTAATCAACGTATCCCAGGCCTCACTGCAGCGACATCAAACAAACCAGGCCTCCCCCACAGTGTTCCAAAGGCCTGCAAGAACGGTTAAGGTTTCAATGTTAAAGTTTAAGCCATCCACAGACACCAATGTCAGCTTTACATGGATGGTGCTTTTGTGGGGGCAGGTGCTTTGTAAACATCCTGAGGATCTGTCACTTGGATCTGTGGATTGCACTGAAAATCACCTAACCACACCTGGCCAGCAATGGCACAAAAATACTGACCCAATAATGCACAGGTCCTCATGGCATGACTTTTGCCAGGCGTTGCCCACCCTGCAAGATTGCATCAAATTATAGGGTATGGCAGGAAGGCAGCCAAGAATGCGCTCCAAAGGTGACCCTACCTACCTAAAGGACTGAACTCCTCCACGCTGCAAGTCCAGCGAGGCCCCTTCCAAAGCCTGGTGCTCCTTCCCACAGAAGATAAAACATGCGGGGGGGGGGCTGCAGAGGATATCAGAAAGGGAAGAGGAGGGGGAGCCACAGAGGTGTGTGTGCTGGGGGGTGTCCCAGCCTCACTTATTTGGGGGAGGGAGAGAGCTGCCCAACTGCCCCAGAGATTTCCAGGCACTCCCTCCCAACATAAGGGAAGTCAAGGCCTTGCAAGTCAGCTGCTCCTGCAGACATAAACATGCTTCTGGGCAGGAGATTCCGCCCCTTAATTGGACACCCCCTCCAGAAAAAAAGAGTCCTAATGGCCTTGCTGTACCACCAGAAAAACTTCCCCCATTTCTTTGTCTGCGCCCCACGACACCCTAAAAAGGTCACCCTCCACCGGCATGGCCACACACTACCTTTCTGTTCCTCACAAGCACCTCTGCCATACCTGACTATCTCCCCTCCTCTGACCGGCATTGAGAAGGGGAGGGAGGGTGACGATTCAGAGGGGCTTGGTGGTGGGTACGAGTGCCAGGTAAGAAGCATACCAAACCCTGAGATTTCAGGGGCGGGCTCTAGTGATGTCACAGAGGCAGGCTCTAGTGATACATTAAGGATCAGCCACAGTTGCCTGGAGCATACCACTCAAACAAAAAAAACCCCTCTGATTGGAAATTAACATAGAAATCTTAACTCAGTGAGGGTATTCCCAGGTCCAACTGAAGTGACCAGATCATTCCTTCCCACCTGCTTAGGGAGCCTGGGTAGGGAACATTTAATCCAGCTTACTTGCTTCTAGCAAGAAGGGTTTAAGTGCCCTCAGGCCAGGCCAGTCACCAGAAGGCCATTGTAGGAAGGAGGGAGACTAGTTTTGTGGAGATGTTAGATGGGCGCACTCAGGAGTAAAGATGGATGCTCCTGAAGGCTGCAATTCTAAACACACTTACTAAGGGACTAAGCCCCATAGAACTCAACAGGACTTACTTCTGAGTAAATATGGTTAGGATAGTGCTGTTGGTGAAGCTTGACTACGGATCCTCTCAAATATATCCATATCCAAGCAGGGTTGGCAACCTCCTGCCTGGAATGCCCTGCCCCCCTACCTTTTAACATGGCTGCTCCAAATTTCTTTACAAATTTGACCCTTCACTTCAGAAAGAGGTCTGGGAAATTAGTAAGAATAAGAAGATTCTCTACCTTTTTCTGTCTACGCTGTGGGCAGCTATAAACTCACTTTGACAGCCAAGCCAATTCCAGTTAGTAATAACTGACAGAGAGAAAACACACATGGTTTGGTCTACCTTCACAGGCAGTAGCTTGGGAAGAGCAATTGAAGCCACACTTCCCAATATGTGAATTATCTTTTACCACTATGGGGCAAGAAACAAACCATCATTTAACCAACAAGGTGCATCATCAGTGAGTTTAAGGGGGTTGAGCTGAGTACATGGAACCACTGTTGTTGCTTCTATGGATGAAAGGGAGTGAGGTGAAAGGTAAATGAAATGCAAATAGAAAAAGAAAAGACAGTGATGATTTCCTAAATGCAATACCATACTAACCACAACAGGATTCCTATGAGTAAGGCAGAAAACTCAGCATCCCACAATCAATCAGGATTCCTAACCAAAAACCCAAACTAAAAAAATCCTGGCAGCCAGTTAGCCAAGGACACAGAAATCCCCATGCCAGCACAACCTGACCTGGGGGATGCAGTTAATGCAGAATGCTGTGGCATGATTGCTGACATGAGTGAGACCCTATCAGCACATAATACCTCTGCTCTGAAATCTGCACCGTTAAGTCTCATTGATATTTATTATTTTTATTTATTTTTAAAACTTATATACTGCCTGACTAGCAATAGCTCTCTGGGCGGTGAACATAAATACAATAAAATACAGGAAAATACAAAAGCATCACAATCTAAAATCAAATTTCACAATCTAAAAACTGCATAACTAAGATCAAATTACAAACATTACCATCATTAAACAAAAAATTAAAATGCCTTGGAGAAGAGAAAGGTTTTAACTTGGCGCCGAAAAGATGATAGTGTCGGCACCAAGCATACCTCCTCGGGGAGACTGTTCCACAGTTTGGGGGCCGCCACTGAGAAGGCCCTAGATCTTGTCACCACCCTCCGGGCCTCCCTATGAGTCGGGACCCGGAGGAGGGCCTTCGTAGCAGACCATAGTGTACGAGCCGGTTCATAACGGGAGAGGCGTTCCGACAGATATCATGGTCCCGCGCAGTATAAGGCTTTGTTGGTTAATATCAACACTTTGAATCTGGCCCGGAAGCGTATTGGAAGCCAGTGCAAGCGGGCCAGAACAGGTGTTATATGGTCCGATCGCTTCGTTCTTGTTAGCAGTCTGGCTGCCGCATTTTGCACCAGCTGTAGCTTCCGAACCGTCTTCAAAGGTACCCCTATGTAGAGCGCATTACAGTAATCCAAATGTGAGGTTACCAGAGCATGTACTACTGATGTAAGATCCTCCTTAGTCAGGTAGGGACGTAGCTGGGCTACCAACCGAAGTTGGTAGAACGCATTCCGTGCCGCCGAGGCTACATGAGCCTCAAGTGACAGGGAAGAGTCTAGAACGACTCCCAGACTACGAACCTGTTCCTTTAGGGGGAGTGTAACCCCGTCCAGGACAGGATATGTATCCACCATATAACTTGCGCAGACTTTGTGTTATAGCTCCTAATTGCTTTTGCTACGTTTCTCACTATTAGAGCAACCCCATTTCTTAATTTCTCATTTCCTGCATAAAATATTTTGTGGTTGCCTGATTGAAAGTGTCCCATTCCCGTCCATTTTAATTCACCCACGCCACGTATTATAATATTGATACTTTCCATTTATTTCTTGACAATTTCTAACTTTTCATAAGAGCTAATATATTTTATTTTGGGAAGCGTAGCAAGACAATCAATACTGATTTCACAATATAATGCCTATTCAGCTTATATTCCTCTCGCCCTGTGTATCTAAGCCTAACAACATACCTCTGCTTTCCATGTTACGGGTGCCCCATAGCACTTGTTCTGCTCTTGTAAGAAATCAGTCCTTTAGTGTGGTAGCACTTCAGTTACTGATTAACAGGGCTGCAAAGGAATTTTACTCAGCACAAAAAGTGGCAAACTCATGGAGAGGTGTTTTTCCCCTTCCTCAGCTTTATTCCAACTGTGAATTTTATTCCAAAATGCTAGGGAATGGAGAGATTCTGTTTCACAACTAGATGAGCCAGAGGGAGCCAGGAGGTGACCAGTCAGCCTGACATCAATCCCTGGGAAAATTCTGCAGCAGATTATAAAGCCGTCAGTCTGTAAGCACCTTGAAAACAATGCAGTAATTACTAGAAGCCAACATGGATTTATCAAGAACAAATCCTGCCCGACTAATCTTGTCTAATATTTTGATTGGGCAACCTCCCTGGTAGACTGTGGGAGTGCTGTGGACATAATATATCTTGACTTCAACAAAGCTTTTGACAAAGTGTCCCGTGATATTGGCAAGCTAGCTAAATGTGGGCTGGATGGGACAATTATCAGGTGGACACACAGTTGGCTACAGAATCATACTCAACAATTTCTTATAAATGGTTCCTTCTCAAACTGGAGGGAGGTAATGAGTGGGGTACCTCAGGGCTCGGTCCTGGGCCCAGGGCTCTTCAATGTTTTTATTAATGACTTGGATGAGAAGGTGCAGGGAATGCTTATAAAATTTGCAGATGATACAAAATTGGGAGGGATAGCTAATACCTTGGAAGACACAAAACAAAATTCAAAGGGATCTCAAAAGGCCGGAGCATTGGGCTGAAAACGACAGAATGAACTTTAACAAGGATAAGTGCAAAGTTCTATAGCTAGGGAAACTAAGAAGCACACTGCTCTAAGTTGGAGAACAGACAACAGTTCTACTGCTCTCAGGTCTATACATTTGATTCCAAATAATTGCCTTAAATGATGTTTGACCAGCTGGACTGTATCCCAGCGTGGCACGCCTGCCTTAGAGGGCCTAATATTTAAAACGACCTGGTAAGCCTGTAGGACCAAGTGGTATCCTGTGCCCCCAATGTCATGCCCGCCAGACCCTCAAGGTACTGGGTTCATGCATCAGGCTCAGACCCCCACCCTTAGGGAAATGAGACTGGAACCAAAAAGCTATTACTTCACCCTTGCCAAGGCTGTGTACGCTCACAACAACCCTGCAAGGTAGAAGGTAGGCTGCCACCACCCCTGTATACTGGTCCACTCAGAGCCAGGGGATGTCTGAGCCCAGAAGGTATATAAAACCAAGGTCCTAAAAGGCAAGAGTCACAGTTACACTCCTTGCCAGGCACCTCTGGTTTAACACTTAAAATCCAAGCTTTTAACTTCTTAACCCTCTTTGGTAGTGAGTGACTGAGTTGGGTCAAAGTACTGAATGCAGAACCACCCCTTCTCTCAAATGAACACAGCAGGTTAAATAGAAGTAGCTTTATTAAAAAATATAAGTGCACATATCATATAGCAGCAAGTAATCCTTTAAGACCATTCACCCAACAGGGGTTTAGGTTCTTACAAGAGAATTCATACACACAACAAGAAAATAACAAACTAACTCACCTAACTACTTACATACGAGGTAGTTGGTTGCGTGGCACCTCTCCTAAGAGAGATGGATGTTCAACATAAAGCAATGGAACCAGACATAGGTTGCCTTCCCATAAGCAACCCCAGGAACCATAAGGCAGAAAAGGTTTGGAACTCTGGTGCCAGTCAGCATAGGCAGAGAACAGAGAACAAAGGCTATGGGTCTCTAGCCCTATACTTAAGGGAAAAGGATCCTAACGGTCCAAGATTAATTGACCAATCAGGAATTAGCTGATGTAACTTTCTTCTCGATGTTTCTCACATTTTCGCGCCTTCAGGCCCCCCTCCCAACGGTGTTTTCCAACTGTATAGGCCAAGGATGACCTTGGGTGCCAGGCACTTGCTAATCAGCAAAGATAAACAGGTGCAGCTTGTTAAGGCTTCTTCTAACCGTCTTCAGCTGGAAAATGAAACTTAACTTTACAAATTGGCAAAGGCTTGTCTTTTCTAACTGTAACCATCTCCCAGAGTCCCTTACTGGAGCCAAAGTATTGTTATTAGATTTTTAATAACTCATGACCATTACAGGTTCATGACACCCAATGAATTGGTCATTCTTGACTTTAGAGATGTGACCAACAGATGAGTCAGGCTGAAGAAAAGCAGCTGAAGAAATAGCTTTCCCTACCAATACAGGAAGCTGGTTAGACTCTGTAGATTTCCTGGGATCTAAGCTTCTGCGTGAAGTAAGAGCAACTAATTGATTTAAAATACCCACTATATCTCCTAGTCTGGAATAAATATTGTGTCTTCTCTTCGCCACCAAGAGACACTGCTTTGCCATGAGTTCAAAAAGGGATGTGTCAGTGGGCCCGGCCGTAATCGTATAATTAAAAGGCGGGAAAGAAGCATATTTAGCTCTGGGGGAAGGATTGTTGGCCTCAGCAAATGCTGAGAATCTATTTGTAACTGGGATAGTAAAGGCCAAATTGTCTGCTTGGGCTGTTTTGGGAGATAGAAATTCATCGATTCTGCACTGCGTGAAATGTGGTTCAAATATCAGATCACTATGGGAACTGCGTCTTTTCTTTCATAGTCCCACAGATCCCTCCCACTCCAAAGAAAGGAAAAAAAGGGAGGGTGAGGAAGAAAAACCAAAGTTACCAAATGTAAGATGTAGAAAATAAAAGGGTAAAAATCTGAAAAAGTTAAGAGACCCAAGCTAATGTTGGTCTAGCCAAACAGGCACCAAATGGTGGTTGCCCAAGGCCGCTGTCTCACACTTCCTGCCCCTTGCAGTCCCAGGTGAATTAAGTTGATGAGTTGATACTAAGGAAGCAGGCAGCACTCCACCAGGTGCAGCACCTTGACTCAACTGTCTTAGCCTGCCGGCAAGTTTGTAACCGACAGCTGGTCTCCGTCCCTTGTAGGTGGGTGAAGCTGATAGGCAGTGATTGCCCGAAGGTCACGCCCAGTGGGCTTCACGGCTGACTGAGGAGTTGAGCTGTGGTCCTCCAGGTCCTAGTCCAGCACTCTAACCACTACACCACACTGCAGTGACTAGAAATGGATCCAAGACTCCAGGTAAGGGCTCCAGATTTATTTGGAGACAGGATCTCAATAGACTCTTGGAAAGTGAGTTGGTGTGTGTGTGTTTTTAATATTGATGAGAAAGCAGAGGGAGCAGTTCAAGAAGGGGCCCATCCCTATGCCAATGCAAGAGCCTGGTTGATTGACAGGAGGGGGGCTGAGGACCGGATTCTGTAGGCAATTTCTCAGGACCCAATGCATTACCTGTGGCTATTTGGGAGGACATGTATTTGTCAGGATTTATTCTGATGCTATTGTAATCCTGGTCTGCCCACCTCACAAGGCTGTTGTAAGCGTTATTGAGAGAGTGCATGACAAAGAGTCCCAAAATGGTGACACAGGGAAGTGGGGTGTGTCTGTAAGCATCTCAGGGTCTTGCAGGTGGGTGCAATTGCATGGACCAGTTGTGGGGCTCTGAGCATTTCACAGAGATCAGATGTTACGATGAAGCAAGGCCCTGGAGCCTGCTAAAACTACAATTCCCACCCCACACCCCTTCTTACTTGATTCGTCATGCAGTCCAGAGGTATTGTGCGAAGGATAACAAGGGCAGAGTTAAGAAACAAAATTAACCAAAAGCTACTGCATAAATGTTATCTTCTTCTTTGGCAGCCTTCCCTCACTCACAGCAGAAATCCTCCATTGTTTGTTAGAAGGAGCCTTAGTTTTTCAGGGTCAGTTAGAAATATACATGCAGATACACACACACACACAGAGTCACCAGGAGGGGGGGGAGAGAAAAAGTTCCCTTTTAAAAGCGAGGCTTAAATCTAGTGAAGGAGAAGGGGGGCCAAGGAAGATCAGAGCTCCAACACGTGTACTATGCTCTCAAGGAACGCACTGAAGGGCTGCAGGGACAGAACCGGGGAGAGACTCTGGGTCTTGGGGCAAAACCTTGAGACCAAGAGATTCCTTCCTGGTTTTGGATCAGAGCTCTTTCACATAGCTTCAGCTGCATTCAATTGCCCACTCAGGGCCTAGGAGAGGTAATCATTCCTACTTTTTATAGTAATAGGGTCCTTTGATCTCTTTAGTTTAAAGTTATGAATGGGTTAGGATATCAATGATTAATGCTGCCATGCACCCAAGTAATTCTGTAATGCTATTCTTCTCTTTCTCTCAATAAAAGCAAGCTTTGCTTTAGTTTGGTTTGGACCTGCATTTCTTGGGTTAAATATATATACACCATTTAGGCACAGTTCAGGGCAAAGCGCTTGTTCTTATCCCTAGCAAAAGATACCCCTCCTCTCAAGGAGGTGTGTTTCATGGGACATGGGGTGGCAAGTTCACACACTCAGGTTCACAAGAGCACTTGTCGTAACACAGACTCCCGCAGACATCCCAATGGCTGTTCAGCAGCTCACTTGATTTTGATGTAGATGGGTTGTAAAAGTGACCAGTTGTTGGGCAAGGCGAACAATTTACCAGAATACAACTGATGCCAACCCCATCTGGCAGGAACCATTAGCAATGAAAAAACTCTTGCCTGTAATATATTTCAACCATCTGTATTTCACCAATAGCTAGTTGTTTACCAACTTTAATGGTTGTGAAATATTAACTCAAACAGCTATTATCCTGTTTGCCTTGGATGGAAAATGCAATCAGCGAGCTAAATAAAATTTATAAGACATCATTTCTAGCATAGACATGAAACCAGGAGGCCCACGGAAGTTCTCCGGCCACATTGCTGGGATGGAGGCCAAGGGCTCCGAGATGCCCTTTAGATAACACTCATCTCATTGCAATCGTCTTGGGGTTCTCAAAAGTTAAAGTTGGAGTAGGCCAGCTTCCAGCTACACAGACTGGCAGTTGCAAGATGCAATGCAGCCGGGTTTGTTCTTTCTGTCCCCGTGCTTTTACTCCGTTTATTTATTTACTGAATTTATATCCCACCCTTCCTCCCAAAGGAGACCAGGGCAGCAAACATAAACAAAACAACTTAATGAGAAAATATGCTAAAAACAGTTTAAAACACTCCAATAACACAATTACAAATAAATACATTTTAAAACACAGTTTTAAAGCACAGAGGAAGGCAATGGTAAACCACCTCTGAATACCTCGTACCATGAGAACCCTATGAACACATCCAAAAAAGATTCATAGGGTCTCCTTAAGTCGTAATCGACTTGAAGGCATATAACAAAAAAACACAATTAAAAATATTCTAATATTTCTCTTCTGCTTGATGAAGCAACTCTGTGAAACTCAAAAGCTGGATACTCCATATATATATATACTCTCTGGACACATTGGCACCACATGGCCTGAACCTGGAGGACAGTACCACCACTCCTTAGCTTCTGCACATGCCTGCCAAACTGAGGGCCATGCCCTTCCGTTGCCTCGCCAACAGCATTTGTATGTTGGCAGCTGGTGAAGGCGGAAGCTGAAACGTTTTGTTAATATAATAAAAACCTCTGTTTGGTTAATCACAATTACGTTTATATATATATATATACAGTAAATGTTGCTTACTTTGAGTTTCAGAGAGGATACGAGAGCCAAAGTCCCACAACAATGTGACAAGGCACGTCAGTTCCAGAGGCTGCATTAGCAGAAGTATCGTTTCCAAATCGCGTGAAGTATTAGTTCCCCTCTATTCAGCACTGGTTAGGCCTCATCTTGAGTACTGCGTCCAGTTCTGGTCTCTGCACTTCAAGAAGGATGCAGACAAACTGGAACAGGTTCGGAGGAGGGCAACGAGGATGATCAGGGGACTGGAAACAAAGCCCTGTGAGGAGAGACTGAAAGAACTGGGCATGTTTAGCCTGGAGAAGACTGAGGGGAGATAGGATAGCACTCTTCAAGTACATGAAAGGTTGTCACACAGAGGAGGGCCGGGATCTCTTCTCGATCGTCCCAGAGTGCAGGACACGGAATAATGGGCTCAAGTTGCAGGGAGCCAGATTTTGACTGGACATCAGGAAAAACTTCCTAACTGTTAATATGAAAATGGAACCAATGACCTAGAGAGGTAGTGGGCTCTCCGACACTGGAGACATTCAAGAGGCAGCTGGACAGCTATCTGTTGGGAATGCTTTGAATTGGATTGCTGCATTGAGCAGGGGATTGGACTTGATGGCCTCATAGGCCCCTTCCAACTCTATTCTATGATTGTAGGTCCCTCAATAGTTATGGAGCATGACCAGAGTTTAGTATTCAAATAACCAGCCAAGGCTGAGTGTGCCTTTGCTCCTCTAGGACCTTCCCAGCCTTAACGGCATGTTGTGGACTTGGAATAAGTACATAGGAAACTGCCTTTATAGTGAGTCAGGCCACTGGTCCATCTAGCTAATTTCTGCCTGCACGGACTGGCAGCGGCTCTCTGGGGTTTCAATCAAGTCTCTCGCAGCCCTCCCTGGAGATGCTAATAGGGGCTGAACCTGGGACATTTTGCATCCCAGGCAGGTGCTATACCACTGAGCTATTGCCCTCCTCTGTTATTCAGGCTTCTTTGCTCTCTTCCTTCAAGAGGACGGTCATTTTGATCAAAACCTTACTGAACCGTGTTAGTCTCGCTGTGCATGAAACTTACTTGCCTCCAGATTGTCCCTTAAATACACCTTCAAGCCTTCCCCTTTTCCTATCCCCTGCTGTACCTGTGCGGCAGGGTTACTTTTAAATCCCATGTCTAGCCCCCTAGCACAGGGGTAGCAAAGGTGGGAAGCTCCAGATGTTTTGGATGCCAACTCCCCATCAGCCCCAGCCAGCACAGCCAATGATCAGGGACGATGGGAGCTGTGGTTGAACTGCACTGGCTGCCCATTAGCTGCTGGGCCAAGTTCAAGGTGCTGGTTTTGGTGTACACAGCACGGGACCAGGATAACTGAAAGACCATCTTATCCGTTATATACCCAGTCGATCACTGCACTCTGCAGGTCAGGGCCTCCTGCAGATACCATCTTATCAGGAGGTCTGTTCTGTACAACATAGGAAACGGACCTTTAGTGTGGCGGCACCTACCCTGTGGAATTCCCTCCCCTTAAATATTAGACAGGCGCCATCTGTGTTACCTTTTTGGCGCCTACCGAAGACCTTCCTCTTTCAACAAGCCTTTTAAGTGGAGGCCATATCCCAGTCTGTGTCTGTTCTGGAATGGCTTTTTAAGATGTTTTTAAATATTTCTTTTTTAAATATGTTTTTAAGATATTTTAAGGTGTTTTGAGATGTTTTGGTTTTTTAGATGTTTTAAATGTTTTGCCCCTTGTTTGTTGCCCTGGGGTCCTTCTGGGAAGAAGGGCGGGATAGAAATTGAATAAATAATAATAACAATAAATGGTCCATAACATCTGCAGGGCCTGACATTGGCTGCCCTGCACTAGCACATAGCTTCTGCCAACTCATTGTTGAGAAATAGAGGATGAAATAAGTGGGGACACTGAGCTGGCCTCAGTGTCCAATCGGGAGCCTGCCTCTGGGGGAACAAACAACACATTAAGAAATTAATGGCTTGGCCACTGCTCAGAGGGGCTTTCCAGCACCTGATGGGCCTTGGGTCACATCCACACCACACAGGAAAAGCACTCTTATACAACTCCCTTAACAGAGCTAGTTTCCAGCACCCTCACCAAAACTACAGATCCCAGGGTTCTTTGGGGGAAGCCATAATTCTTCATGAGTGCTTTAAATGCGTGGTGTGGATGTGACAAGACTCTGAACATTTTACACCATGTTGGTATGCAACCCAGGGGCACTCACTGTGCATCAAGCCTGTACTTGTCCAGATATCAAGTTTATCAATTCCAGTTTATTCTTGCTTAGTTCAGGGAGAGTCAACTTTCTCAAGTCTTCAGGAAATAGCGAGTCCAGAGGAATGTTTCCATTTTTGTTTGCTGTCAGCCTGGGCTGGACGGCTCCGTTGCCATGTGGGGAAGGAGGCAGATCTGTTTCCCAGCTTCAGCAGAACTCTATGACTTGCTGGCATTCTTGTCTGCCTCATAAAAGCAACCGGGATCAAAGATGCAGCGCAAAGAGGTCAGAGAAGCCTCTGGAACTCACTGGAGTCAGGCTCAGAATTCATTTTCACCACTGCCTCTAGATGTGCCGTCTTCCATTCTGTGACTTGATTTGGGGTACTGGACCTTTGCAAGGCCACAGTGGCTAGTCTGCTAGAGCCAGGGGTGAAAATGGGCTCCTTGTGAAGACATCTTACCATGAACTCCTTTATCAAAGATGCTTCTTTAGAACAAAGCCCCCCCCCTGAATATCTTGAACAAACACATGCCAGCTGCTTCTGTAACATAAGATTATTTCCTTTTCCACCATTCTTACATGTCAGGGAACATAGGAATCTGCCTTATAATCAGGTCATTAGCTTGTAACCCAGTTTGCTCTGCTTTGACTGGCAGCAACTCTCTGGGATAACCGCCATCATCCCCTACCCCAGCCTGGTGCCCTCTAGATGTTTTGGACTACAATTCCCATCAGCCCCAGCCAACATGGCTGTGCTCCCATTAGCCCCAGCATTACACATCCATGCTGGCTGGGGTTGATGGAAGTTGTGGTCCAAAACACCGGGAGGGCACCAGTTTGGGAAAGGCTGTGCCATCTGGTCCTTGAAATGAAGAGCTGCCAGGGACTGAACACAGGCCCTTCTGCAGACCAAGCACGTGCTCTCTGCCACCAAGCAAGGCCCCTCCTGCAGTTCCAAGGTTAGGCTGCTGCCTCCTCCCTTCCCCATCTGTGATAGTCCGTCGATACCAGCTGTGGCACTCCGTTCCCTTCTGGCTCCCTCCTAAGGCACTAATGTCCATCTGTGCATGCTAACAGCTCGCAAGCAGCTTCTGTCATGATGTCTCAGCTTTAGTATTTGGCCAAGAATGACACCTCCTTCCTCAAACTGACAATTCACACAGGGCATCCTTTTCTCCAGAATTGGGGCAGGCAGAGATTGTAGAAGGAGCCCGCTTCGAAGGTCCCAAGTTCCCTCCAAGACACCCAGCCAGCCTCTTGCAGCTCCTCCTTGGTGACAGACCCGGCCTTGCCATAATAGTGTGGATCAAGAACTAGGAGGTGATGTCCTTTGGCACTAGAGCAGACTCCCAACAACCCCTTGGAAGAGTTATCCCTGTTTCCTCCCATCATAACGGGGCCCCCACCTCCCTGAAAATGGGCATACAAAGTCTCCAGCTCCTTTTCCAAATCTCGCCCATGGGGAATGTGGATCAGTTTGCCCGGCACAGCGTAAAAATGGTCCATGCACAAGGCTGCTTCCACCGTGCCAATCCAGTCCCGGGAGCCAGTGAACGAAGGGCGCTTGTCCCCCATCTCCACCAGGGAGTTCTGCATCTCCTTCAGGGAAGGCACAGGGCAGGAAGGAACCTCTCCTCTGCCGGCCGCTGCCAGCCAGGAGCACACCGTTTGGAGCGTGCGGTAGCCACAGCCCCATCCTCGGTCGTCCACGCTGTCACAGCCGTAGTGGTAATAGGAGTATGGGCCAGAGATGAGGGCCAACCGATGAGGAGGGGATGGCAAGGGGAGGCCCCGGTGAACACTGGAGAGCAACGGCATCCGGGAGAGGAGGGCGAACAGGCAGGCCTGCAGACAAAGGGAGAAGGAATGCATAAGGGAAGAAAATTGCGGAGAGGAACGAGAATTTGGCTGCACTCCCTTTTTTGACTACTGCTTTTCCTATTTCGTGACCCTCCGTGGCGCAGAGTGGTAAGCGGCGGTAACGCAGCCGAAGCTCTGCTCACGGCCGGAGTTCGATTCCAACGGAAGGAGGAAGTCGAATTTCCGGTAAAAGGGGTCGAGGTCCACTCAGCCTTCCATCCATCCGTGGTCGGTAAAATGAGTACCCGGCATACGCTGGGGGATAAAGAAAGGCCGGGGAAGAAACTGGCAATCCCACCCCATATATACAGTCTGCCTAGTAAACGTTGCAAGACGTCACCCTAAGAGTCGGAAACGACTCGCACTACAAGTGCAGGGACACCTTTACCTTTTTATCCTATTTCAGTCTCCCCTGTAAAATCCAGACATTCTGACTCATGACCCTCACCAGCACAGTCCTGCTCTCTTTCGAAAGCAGCCAGGATCCTCCTAGCAGGACACATATCAGCAAACGTGTATCTGCAGCAAGGCATGAGCCTCTGTAGTTTGCTCACGGTGGCCTTTTGGTACAGGATGCTCTCCTAATCTTGTGGGGTGGCTGGGTGTGAGAGAGCAACTTTCTGGAAAGGTTCGTATGACCAAGAGAGACCCACAGAAATAGAAGAGACTGAAAGAATCACATGCTTTCGCTGGCATTTATAAGACTGAGCATGGCCTCCCACTCTCAAAGTATGCAGGGTTTTTACCATAGAGATGACCAAGGGATAGAATGGCCCACTCTACACCCATAGAGAATCAAGGACCATGGGTGACAGAGTTGTGGCTTGGGGGGCTTTCAATTTTTAACAGACGTTCAGGCTGTGTACCTCTCTAACCTTTCTCTTTCTCAGCGAACGCTTAATGAAAGGTAATGAAAAGTAGCTGGGAGGAACCAGCCACACATATAAAGTCAGAGCACCCTAGCGAGGGAGCCTGCTCCACGAGCTAGAGGGAGCCCCAGCTGACGAAGCGTCAAGGCCCCAGCTGACGAAGCGTCAAGGCGAGTTAAGCAGCAGAGCGAAAAGAGGGTAAGTAGCTCCCATTTATTCTATTATTTAATTGAAGTAAAACAGCTCAGAGCAATAAGAAATAAGGGCAGCCCAAGCTCACCCTGAGCTAGGAGCCAAATCCTGAAAGAACCTATAGATCCTAGGAGAAGGAAGCCTATAGAAAGCTAGTTTTCAACACCACCCTAGCAGGAAAGCTTCAGGGGACACTGTAAACAAGGCTAAATTCCAGTCGGAGAGAAGGGGGAAAAGGAAACTCCACCAACACATACAGGGAGAGAGTCAGCTCAGTCCTTGCTAAAAAGGGCAGCTTCAGCCTTCCTGAAACACAACCACAAGCTCTGTTTCCCTAGGTTAAAGAAAGGTCAGGCTGTTCTAGGTGGGAAAACAACAAACACAAAAGACTTGCCTGGAAGGCGCAGCCCCTTGCTGAGATTAAAAGCAGACAAAAGCTTAAACAGCCCCGCCCCTCGCTCAGGAAGGAAGCCTGCCTTCCTGCCTTCAAAGGAAGGAAGCCTGAGATAATCCTAAAGAGTTAAGCCCCAGCTGACAAAGCGTCAAGGCGAGTTAAGCAGCAGAGTGAGTTCGGCAGCAGGGCGAGGAGGCCAGGGTCCCCTACTCTGCCCGTCTGTTCCCTGACCTCAACTAAACCGCAGTCTCCAACCCATTGACGTAATAAACCTTAAACAAAACTATGCAGGTAAGAAGCCAGCAGGGGTGTGGGGGCTTTCCAGTGTTTTGCACCGCCTGCAGCATGTACGACTATCTGCCTGATGGACAGAAGTCGTGGGTGTGCTCTCGGTGCAATGAGCTCCTGGCTCTCTGGGAACGACTTCATTTCCTTGAGGCCAAGGTGGCGGACCTGGAAAAGCTGAGAGAGGCAGAGAGGTGTGTGGAGGAGGCCTTCAGGGACGTTATAGCTGTGTCCCACTCCAACGATGATAGCTCTCCTGCTATCATGGACAACGATGGTCTCGGGGAAGGAGAGCATCCAGCTGAGGAAGAGGGAAACGATCCCATAGAAGGGACCCATTCCTTGGGGGATGAGCAGCTATCCTCTCGTGCTGAGGATATATCTCCAGGGGGTGGAGGGATCCTTGTAGTGGGTGATTCGATCATTAGGAACATAGACAGTGGGGTGTGTGATGGGCGTGTAGACCGCAGGTGTTTTGCCTGCCTGGTGCGAAGGTTGCGGATATCGCCCGTCGTTTAGATAGTTTGGTAGACAGTGCTGGGAAGGAGTCAGTGGTCGTGGTGCACGTTGGCACCAACGACATGGGGAAATGCAGCCGTGAGGTCCTGGAAGCAAAATTTAGGTTGCTAGGTAGGATGCTGAAAGCCAGGACCTCCAAGGTGGCTTTCTCTGAAATGCTACTGGTTCCACGCGCAGGACCAGCCAGACAGGCCCAGCTTTGCAGTCTCAATGCGTGGATGAGACGATGGTGTCGGGTGGAAGGGTTTGGATTTGTTAGGCACTGGGGAACATTTTGGGACAAGCCGGGCCTGTACAAAAGGGACGGGCTCCACTTGAACCAGAATGGAACCAGACTGCTGGCACTTAAAATTAAAAAGGTAGCAGAGCAGCTTTTAAACTGACTGAGGGGGGAAACCCAACAGGAGCTGAGAAAGGTCCGGTTCGGAATAAACCTCCCCCCTGGGATAAAAACCAAAGAAATGATGAAATTTTAAAAGGGGTAGGCCTAGAAGTAGGCATTGTGAGAGCAGGGGCACAGGATATAAATTCAGAAGAGCAAAATTACCACAGGCCTAACCACAAGGCCAAAGACACTTGAAGAGAGACACTGCTTACAAGTGCCTGTACGCTAATGCTAGGAGCCTCCGAACCAAGATGGGAGAACTGGAGTGCTTGGTCTTAGAGGAGAGCATTGATATAGTGAGCATAACGGAGACCTGGTGGAATGGAGAAAACCAGTGGGATACGGCTATCCCTGGATATAAACTATATCGGAAGGAGGCAAAAAGTCTTCCTTCAGAAAATGGAAGTCTTGTCCAAATGAAGAAAATAAAAAAGAACACAAACTCTGGCAAAAGAAATGCAAGAAGACAATAAGGGATGCTAAAAAAGAATTTGAGGAGCACATTGCTAAGAACATAAAAACCAACAACAAAAAATTCTATAAATACATTCAAAGCAGGAGACCATCTAGGGAGACAATTGGACCCTTGGATGATAAGGGAGTCAAAGGTGTACTAAAGAACGATAAGGAGATTGCAGAGAAGCTAAATGAATTCTTTGCATCTGTCTTCACAGTGGAAGATATAGGGCAGATCCCTGAACCTGAACTAACATTTGCAGGAAGGGATTCTGAGGAACTGAGACAAATAGTGGTAACGAGAAAGGAAGTTCTAAGCTTAATGGGCAATATAAAAACTGACAAATCACCAGGCCCGGATGGCATCCACCCGAGAGTTCTCAAAGAACTCAAATGTGAAATTGCTGATCTGCTAACTAAAATATGTAACTTGTCCCTCGGGTCCTCCTCCGTGCCTGAGGACTGGAAAGTGGCAAATGTAATGCCAATCTTCAAAAAGGGATCCAGAGGGGATCCCGGAAATTACAGGCCAGTTAGCTTAACTTCTGTCCCTGGAAAACTGGTAGAAAGTATTATTAAAGCTAGATTAACTAAGCACATAGAAGAACAAGCCTTGCTGAAGCAGAGCCAGCATGGCTTCTGCAAGGGAAAGTCCTGTCTCAGTAACCTATTAGAATTCTTTGAGAGTGTCAACAAGCATATAGATAGAGGTGATCCAGTGGACATAGTGTACTTAGACTTTCAAAAAGCGTTTGACAAGGTACCTCACCAAAGGCTTCTGAGGAAGCTTAGCAGTCATGGAATAAGAGGAGAGGTCCTCTTGTGGATAAGGAATTGGTTAAGAAGCAGAAAGCAGAGAGTAGGAATAAACGGACAGTTCTCCCAATGGAGGGCTGTAGAAAGTGGAGTCCCTCAAGGATCGGTATTGGGACCTGTACTTTTCAACTTGCTCATTAATGACCTAGAATTAGGAGCGAGCAGTGAAGTGGCCAAGTTTGCTGATGACACTACATTGTTCAGGGTTGTTAAAACAAAAAGGGATTGCGAAGAGCTCCAAAAAGACCTCTCCAAACTGAGTGAATGGGCAGAAAAATGGCAAATGCAATTCAATATAAACAAGTGTAAAATTATGCATATTGGAGCAAAAAATCTTAATTTCACATATACGCTCATGGGGTCTGAACTGGCGGTGACCGACCAGGAGAGAGACCTCGGGGTTGTAGTGGACAGCACGATGAAAATGTCGACCCAGTGTGCAGCAGCTGTGAAAAAGGCAAATTCCATGCTAGCGATAATTAGGAAAGGTATTGAAAATAAAACAGCCGATATCATAATGCCATTGTATAAATCTATGGTGCGGCCGCATTTGGAATACTGTGTACAGTTCTGGTCGCCTCATCTCAAAAAGGATATTATAGAGTTGGAAAAGGTTCAGAAGAGGGCAACCAGAATGATCAAGGGGATGGAGCGACTCCCTTACGAGGAAAGGTTGCAGCATTTGGGGCTTTTTAGTTTAGAGAAAAGGCGGGTCAGAGGAGACATGATAGAAGTGTATAAAATTATGCATGGCATTGAGAAAGTGGATAGAGAAAAATTCTTCTCCCTCTCTCATAATACTAGAACTCGTGGACATTCAAAGAAGCTGAATGTTGGAAGATTCAGGACAGACAAAAGGAAGTACTTCTTTACTCAGCGCATCGTTAAACTATGGAATTTGCTCCCACAAGATGCAGTAATGGCCACCAGCTTGGATGGCTTTAAAAGAAGATTAGACAAATTCATGGAGGACAGGGCTATCAATGGCTACTAGCCGTGATGGCTGTGCTCTGCCACCCTAGTCAGAGGCAGCATGCTTCTGGAAACCAGTTGCCGGAAGCCTCAGGAGGGGAGAGTGTTCTTGCACTCGGGTCCTACTTGTGGGCTTCCCCCGGGCACCTGGTTGGCCACTGTGAGAACAGGATGCTGGACTAGATGGGCCACTGGCCTTGTAGAAAATAATGCTTATTTGGCTTTTGTAAAATAACTCGCTTGGCCGCAGGCAATAAGAACAATGCTGGTGATTTAGTGGACATTCCATAGGCACGTACGTTACTGTTTATGTAAGCTGGCCTGGCTATCTCTTTGTTTGTGTAAACTACCTTGGCCTGCAGAACCGGTTTTGCAAGTGCTTCCAATGGCGCTGAGTGAAGGAACAACGCCTGTCTCAGGAATGTGGCGAAGGGCCAAAAAGGCCTTATATGGAAAAGATCGGGAATAAGGAAGTAGGCTGAGCCAACGGTTAATGTATGCATGATGTATATGGGGCCAAGAGTATAAAAACCTGGCTGCGTCCAGGTAGGGGCAGACTCGGCTTTGTTCGTTTCTCCACTTGCAAGTGCTTCAATAAAACTCTGGCTTTACTTTTAAGACCATTTCGTCGTTCCTTGAGTAATATTGAAACCTTGTACTTGGGAGCGGATCCTCGCCTAACAATAAAACGAATATTGTGGGCGTTTGTTACAGCCTGATCCAGCAGGCGCTTCTTATGTTCTAATGAAAGGTCTCTGTCATAACTATGTGGGAAGGTTAGTCCAAAGTCACATTGGAACAGGCACTGGGAGGCTCTTCTTCACCTATCACTTAAAAGCTGCATGACTGCTGGCAAAAGTACAGCAAACATGGTAGGAAAAAAGAAAACTCAAGGCTTCCACTATCATAAAAAAGAAGACCTACGCTGCAAATGCCCCATGCATTTAAATCACACGGCTGCCACCCATGAATCCTGCCAGCTGTTAGTTTGCTAAGGGTGCTGGGAATTGTAGTCCCGTGAGGGGTAAACTACAGTTCCCAGGAAGATGTGCATTTTAAATGCATGGCGTGTGTGCAGCCCTAAGAAGTCCACTCCCCTTTCCCCCATACCATAGACAAGATCAAATCTATCAGCCCCGAACTATAAGCCTGAATTTAAGAATGCCACTCTCTTCTTCCACATCATAGAGAAGAGATTTGTTTCCTAGCACAAAGCAAAATCAGACTCACCCCAGGAAGGGACCCTTCGTTATAGTGAAGGCTAAGCGGTAGAGGAGAACTGCAGCCCAGGGATCTTCCTCCTTATCATAGAGGAATGGGGGCTGTCCTTCCCTCTTCTGGTGTCTCGTTCCTAGAGCGCCTGTCTGCTCTTTCCATATAATAAAGGCGAAAGGGGGAATATGCTCTATGGTAATGGGGGAATAGAGTAGCGCACAACGGCATAGCCCCTTATAGCCCACATCTGAAGGCGCGGCAGCCATCTTAAGTGTGGTCAACGGTGCTTCCCGCCCCCTTCTCCATTCCGCCGCTCTTCCTGGGTAACATGGCGGCGCCCAGTCTGCACCCTCTGCTTTTTCTCTCTCTACTCAAGAGCCATCTCCGAAGAAAGGCAGCGGGGAAGAATGGTGCTTCTCTTTTAATACTCCCCCCCTCTCAACCTCCCGGCGCCATAGAAAAGAACTTCCACAAATGTGACCATAGAGAGGAAAAGTGAAGAACCGCCATTGGCCCGGGTTTTTTGGGCGCAAGGTGGTGCCACTCTAGCCCTTGCCATCTCCATGGTGAAACGCTCTCTATCAACGAGATAGGAAAAGAATAGAAGAGCAAAACAAGAGCATGGAGATGGAATTTCTTGGTTCATTTTGACACTCACCCGTTCAGAACGGCTTATGACGAAGAAACCCAAGATTTCAGTACAGTATATATTGGGGGGGGGGCAAAGGGGAACCCCGCAAAAAAAACCCATCCCAAAATTACCAGCTAAGAGAGAAATCCTAATATTTATAATGCAATACTTGTGGATTATGGGAGCTTTTTTTTAAAAAAAATATGGTCCTGCGAATGGCGATAATGCCGAACGCTCCACTGTCTTTCCATACCGGGGGGAGGAGAGTAGTTTACAACAGCCCAGCAGTGCAGCCCCGATGCGTGAAAAACTGAAAGTCAGAGGTGATGCTGACTGAGTGAGGCTGGCACTTGGGATTCCCTGCCCCAGATCCCGTTCAGGTTGCTGCAAAGGTTAACCTAGTTCAATTCTCCCCCCCCAATCTCTTTCCAGGATAAAGCCTTCACTCCGTTCCATGCAGGTGCCCCACCCTGCATTAGCCTGCATGCAACTGCTTTGGTGAGTTCAATGCTGAGAAACAAAAACATGTGAAAAATGAGGCCCTAGCTAGAAAGAGCAGGAGTCCTCCCCCCTTTCCTGCGCCATTTTGTGTCTCCGTCTGAAGACTATTCAGCTGCACTAAAATCTTGGATTTCTCCATCGATTTCAATGGGCAGCTCTGACTTCCGCCCTGATTGGGGATTGAAAAATGGTTTATAAGGTGAACCCGGAAGGGATAGCTCGGTTTCTTCCTGTCTGTGAACTCTATATGCTTGGCGCGCCCTAGAGCGTATCCACTTTCCCCGCTGCTCAGCTCAGCTGCAGGAAGGGCCAGAGTTTCCCTGTGCCAGAGCGGCCTCTGCTGCTCCCATCCTGTCAAAGGGCTCTTCAGCCTCCTTCCATTCCTGGTCGTCGCCGCTGCCAGATCCCCTGGGCACAGGAGCAGGCCCAGAACCTTCACCTGTAAACTGGAAAGATGTTTATGTGCACTTGTTCACGTTACACTAAACATAAGTGAATGCTGTTTGTGCACATGTACAAGTGTCCGTGTGAAAGTGTACACTCTTGTTGCAGCTCAGCTGTTGTGTACACAAGTATGCACACTGCACGCTAATTGAACAACGGTAATATAAGAGTGTACAGCTCAACTATTTGTGTACATAAGATTGTAGACTCACTGAACGTAACATGCAAACACCCCTCGGTGTGTTTTGTATACGTGTTGCCTTCCCAGGCCTCTTCCTGTGCCTTGGCACCTAGAACAAGAGCTGCCTGGAATACACAGGCCTCTTAAGAGCCAGGGTTGTGCAGTGGTTAGAACCCCAAATTCAAATCCTTACTCAGGCAAGAAGCGCTCTCTCTCTCTCCTGTCTCTGGCCACCGAACCCAGAGGTCAAGAACCTTTTATAAGCCAAGGACTGCATTCTGTTGTGGCCAGCCTTCCAGAGTGCCAGTGGTTGGGTGAGGCCAGAGGCAGAAGTGAGCACAGCTACAAATGTGAATTTTAGCTTTTGTACAATAGGCTGGTTTCTGCACACACATCTCTCCCTATCCCGGCCATCAAGGGGCATCAGACATGAGAGTTTGAGGACACTGAGCAGCCTGGCAAAAACACTCAAAGAGGGCAGGAAGGACTGGTGAAGAGTGGGTTGAAAAGAGTCCTGAGGGCCCCATTTGGCCCCCAGACCTGAGGTTCACCACTTCTGGCCTCACCCATCTCACAGAGTTATGTAGAAAAAATGGGGGGGAGGAGAACTACATCCACTGACTTCAGCTCCATAGGAATCTGTATTATACAGAGTCAGACCATTGGTCCATTCAGCTCAGTACACTGACTGGCATCAGCTTGTCAGGATTTCAGTCAGGGAGCAATCCCAGCCTTACCTCAGATGCTGCCAAGGACTGAACTGAGGGTCTATCGCTGAGCTACACTTCCCACCTAATCCCCCATTTGCCCTTCCTATCATTTCTCTCCCTTGGATGCAAACGTCACTATTTTCCGGGGCTACTGGTTCCTTCCGAAATGCCTAGGGGAGAGGAAATTCAAATTTGGCCCCCCAGGCCTGAAGCTCTCCTCAGGATCCACATTCGGATTTCTGGCACTTCTGAAGCGTCCAGTAGGCCAATTTCTTTTCCTGAATGGACAAACTCAAGTCAGTTGATGTTTTTTGTTAGGAGTCCCTCACACATAAAACCGCCATACACAACTGTCTGTCACTTCTTGCACTTTCAGTTTTATTGCACGCAGTCACTAAAAAGTAGAGATTACCCCCTTCTCCACCCCTCCGCAGACCTGTTAGTACCCAAAAGTATATCTGTAGCCCCCAAAAGGGGCTCTGCAGACACTCCGCCCTCCCTCCCTCCCAGTGGTTATCCACCTACAGAGAGGCACAGTAACAAATGAAAATGAAACATTTAAGTCGACTAGGAAATAATTAGTATAAGCACCTCCGGGGCAACAAGGGTGTTAAGTATTTGAGGAACAACCCTGTCTTGATTTAGGGACAATCCCCTTTTTAAAATAGCTTTTACTCTATGGTTAGCTGGGTTAATAGCCTGGGGAGATCGCCCCAGCCAGTGGGGCATGCACTGAATGCACCTCTCCCTCCACTCAACAGAATTCTATAGCCTTTCCCCAACCTAGTTTCCTCCAGATGTTCTGGACTAAAACTGCTGGCTGGGTTGATGAGAGCTGTACTCCAACTCACCCAGTGGTCACCTGGTTGGGGAAGGTGGGGAATGACTTTGAATGGGGGAATGGTCAAGCAAAACAGTATTGTCCATATTGGAGGTGGGGGGAGACGAAGGAGGCTTCCTAAAGGTCTGCTCGTGTTTGGGGACATTTCAAAGCTTTGACTGGGGAAGTTTCACCTTCAGCCTGGAGCGGCACCATCTCTAAAATGATGGCAGGTGACGCCTGCTGGCAGGCTGAGTTACTTCGCCCTTTAAGAGACCCCCTCCATGGACCCACCCCACCCCCATCACTGCATACAAAAGTAGGTGGAGCCTAGAAAGGTGTAAAGTACCGTCTGTGTTGGGAGTTTCAGAATCAAGGTATTGTGGGTGAACTGGGGGCTCAATCCACCTTTCATATTTTCCAATTTACAAACGAGGCGGCAGGGGGGTTGCCCTCAGCTTATACCTGAAAGGACAGTAAGAGGACATTCCTTTGCAAAACGTCCCTCCTCCTGCCTCGGTGATGGGGAGGGAACCACTTTCTTTTTCCCTGAGGAGGCTAGGAGGAAAAAAGAGTCCATGGCACCAGGACTTCCAGGTCAGAAGGGAGCTGATGCCTGACAAACTGGCCTGTGCGTTTCATGCAAATCCTGATGTGAGAAAATTGCCCTGTCCCACCAAACCTGGTGGCCCAAGGAATCCACTACATGTGGCTATGAAAGGCATTCCAAAACCATGGAAAACACCCATCTCCTTAAAAACATAGAAGAAACAGCCCCTGGCATTTCTCTGCACCCCCCCTTTCCCCCTCCAACTTGCCAAGCCTTCACTCACACTGACTCACAAAATTCATTCTGAATTTCCAGCGTCCTCCCCACACTTTTCCAATGGCCTCTCTCTAAAGCCACCAGCACAACAGTTCTCACCACTCACTTCTTCGCCACTCAAGAGTCAAGGCACCTTTTTTTAAAAAAAAAAAAAGCCATCTAGAATTTCCACGCCCCATCCACCTGTCCCAGGTCCCTCAGAGTTCTGTACAGGTGACGGGTGTCAGCCCATGGATGAGTAAAGTAGGCCCTAGGTCCGTGGTCAGGATTGCTAGCTGTTGCAGGTAGCGCTCGTACTGAGAGGTGTCTGCCGGTGGGCGGGGGAGGTAGAGGAACCGTACGGCCGTCTGGCCGCCTTGTTTCAAGAGCAAGTTGTTGACGGAGACCAAGTACTCGTCTGTCACCTGGAAGGTGGCAGCATTCAGGAAAGTCTCTCCTGACAATTTCTCGGTGTTGCAAGGACGAAAGTGAGGCGCATGGGCCTCAGAAGAGTCCCGAGACTCTGTGCCTGCGTGCTGGCGGCCGTGGAGGGCCACCACATGGTCCCAAGTAACAATCTTGATGGTGGCTTTGATCCTCAGTTTGGTCAGCAGCTCCCTCAACTTCTCCTCCTTGCTGACCCAGCCCACGTCCCCCGACTCCACACAGAGGAAGATGCGGAGCCGGGCGGCTTTCCAGGAGCTGACCATGGTGAGGATGCAGGCCATCTGGAGGAGGAAGAGGCTGCAGATGTCCACGTAGGTCGGCGCGTTCGGGCGCAAGAGGTTGAGAGGCCAGACGTCAATGTAGCGCCCTTCAAAGCGTCTCTTGGAAGACGAAGGCGACAGCAAGTCCTTCTCCAGAAGGTGGAAGTAACGGGCCAGGCACACGTTCTTATGCATCTTCACCGCGTCAGAGATGATGGCCACATACTCGGCAGGACTCAAGGCCTTCTGGCTCTCCACGTCTCTCACTGGCGGGAAGTGGGCTTGAAGAGCTGCCAGGTCCACCCCAAACTCATCATTCTCCCGGGCTTGGCTAAAGGCCGGGTCCTGCAGGAAATAATCCTCAGGGACGCAGCCGTCATAGAAACCGAGGACCAGCGTGTTGGGTTTCATCCCTCCTGGATAGACAAAGCGACACATGAGCAATGCTGAAGTCCAGCTCGTGGGAGGAAAAGCACCTCAAAGATGGAGTCAGAAAGAGAGAGAATAAAGGATAGTCTAGTAATGTCTACCCCTCCCCCCAGCCCCTTGTAGGGCACTGTGAAGTTTCCTCCCTTCCTCTCCTTCTGGTACATCCGGTAGAGACAGGAGGTTGCATGCTTTACAGAAGAACAGAGCTCTGCAGCTGGATCAAGCCCAAGAGGGCCCATCCGGTCCAACATATCTTGTTCTCACAGAGGCCAGCCAGGCGCCCTGACGGGAAGCCAGTGAACAGGGCCTGAGCAAACCAGGAGTCTCCCTACTTCTGATATCCAGCAGCTGGTATTCTGATATATATTGCCTCTGACACTGGTAATTGTGCATTTATTAAATTAAATGCCAATGGATAAGTTGGCACCCATCATGACATCTGGGACTGGTGCCCAATGACGTTTCCCTTGGGGTGATTTCGCTTTGATATGGGTGGGTGGGTGGCCACAGTCCCATGGAGGGAAGTTACACGCTTCCCCTGCAAAGCTTGCCTCAGCTCACTTGCTGGAGTCACGCAAAACTATTTGCTATGCAGGCCCTTTTCTGTGGTCCAGCAACCCTCCCATGAAGCCTGGATTGCGCAGGCACAGAAATGCTGTTGCGAGTGTCTTGTCCAGGGATTCCCTCTCTCCCCCCCCACCCCCGGGCCCCCTCCCTTTCTCACCCAAGCCAGTGATCCGCAGCAGGTGCTGAGTGCCTTGACGGACTGATGGTGACAGAGTCAAGTCCACAAACGCCTTGAGGTTCAGCTTGTCAACCAGGCTCAGCCAGAAGTTGTAGTGGGCTTGGACAGGGTCAGAGGGCATCGTGTCTGCAGCAGGAATCAAAAAAGGTGGCCAGGCAGTTAGCAACACACTCCTCTCTCTCACACACACACACACTTGTGGGGTGGGGTGGGGTAAATGTATAGAATCACAGAATAGTAAAGTTGGAAGGGGTCTATAAGGCCATCAAGTCCAACCCCCTGCTCAATGCAGGAATCCAAATCAAACCATTCCCGACAGATGGCTGTCCAGCTGCCTCTTGAAGAGGAAAGGATACTTAGCCAGTTAAAGACAATATGGAACAGTCCCAGGGCTCAAGAATTATTAGGGGGCAATATTGAGGTAGCGCTAAACAGGAACTGGCAATTCTGGAGCTTTTTCTTCCTTATACCAAAAGTCACACAGAACATGGAACCCCTCTGAGCACATGCAGATGGCTGTACCGACAAAGTCAGTATTTAGCCAATTACCAGGTTCCCAGGCTTCCGGGCTTCTTTTTAGAAGCAAAGTTCTGGGTCTACTAGGCAGAAGAAGAAGGGGATGATGGGAGCCAGATCTCCTTGGTCCTGCAGGCTCCAGTGTGGGGAACGTCTCTTGGATGGGTTGGCTCACTCTTGGGGTCAAACCGACTGCTGGAGTTAGGCAAAAAGGTTTCCACCAGGCCAGGTTAGAGAGTGCCTTTGGGAGGCCTTTGCGTTCTCCCCGGAGAGTCTCCTCCCTGCCTGTAGAGCAACAGGGGCCTGGATTGCGTGAGCTACACTAGCGCATGGGCGTTCCTTCTTTTTTGCAGGTTCAGAGAGGGCGAGGGGACCAGCTGTCTGCTCCTTCCCTTGCTGGCTCAAGCACCCTCTTACCAAGGTCTCCAATCTCCACATGGCCCAGCACAAACAGACCCCCTTTCTTGAGATGGTTGATGAACTTCATGAGCTGGGAACTGCCCCGGGGGTTGGCCACCATAAGGAGGATCTGCGGCCGCCAGAACTTGACGTGATCCTTCCGGATGTCAAGGAGAAGCAAATACTTCCGTACCTTTTCGAGGAAGAGAGAGGGAGAGAGAAAGCTCTTAAGACCAAAAAAAGGTTGTAGGGTTCAAGGCGGGCACACACACGAAGTGCCTCCTCCCAGAGGCAGCATAATCAAACTGAACCTCATTATGCAGCCTCACAGAATCATAGAATAGTAGAGTTGGGACCCATAAGGCCATCAAGTCCAGCCCCCTGCTCAATGCAGGAATCCAGATCAAAGCCTCGACCCCTCCCTTTCCACTCTTGTGTGGCCTAATATTCTAGACCATATCCCTTTAAGATGCCCAGCTGCCTTTTAAGCCCCGTCTGCGCTATGTATTTAAAACAGTATCATGCAACTTTAAACAATCTCAGCTTCCCCTGTAGAGTTCGTGAAAGGTGCCGAGAGTTGTTCAGTGACCTCCTCTCCTCCTCCTCCTCACAGAACAACAGTTCCAGCTAACAGGAGTGGTTTAACCATCAGTCCCTCTTCCCAGGGAACTGTAGGAATTGCAGCTCCGTGAGAGGAATAAGGGTCTCCCAAGAGCTCTCAGCAACCTTAATAAACTCTACACTTCCCAGGACTCTTTGACAGTTTAACGCGGCACAAGGGGCAGATTGGGCCCTCGCCGGCTCCAGCCCAACCTCGTCTAACAGTCCGACTAGGCAGGGCTGATCCAAGGCCTTTTGCTCTTGGAGGCAATGTTGCCTCCCTGGATTCCACGTACAAAACCCAGTCGGATGGACAGCTGAATCTTTCTTTCCACACTGGCCCCATGGCAGCAAGCTAGCTGGCGATGGGGGGTGGCACAGGCAGACTCCTTGCTAGTCTTCCTGCTGCCTATGGAAATGGATGGCCTTCAAGTCGGTCCTGACTTATGGCAACCCTACGAATAGGGTTTTCGTGGTATTCAGAGGGGGTTCACCATTGCCTTCCTCTGAGGCTGAGAGGCAGTGACTGGCCCAAGGTCACCCAGGGAGCTTCATGGCTGGGTGGGGATTCGAACACCGGTCTCCCAATTTGCCCTGCGGCTGGCGGACCCAAGAGCTGCTTTGTTTAACACAACACCTTGATCCAAGCAGCCCCTCTGCTCAGCCATGCTGGGTAGCTATGCCCCCCTCCCTAAAACACAAAGCCATCACTGAGTGCGTGGAACAGCTGCTTTGCATGCAGAAGGTCCCAAGTTCAATCCGCGACGGCATCTCCAGGCGAGTCTGGGAAGGACCAGAGCCTGAGACCCTGGAGAAGTGCTCCCAACCAGTGCAGACTATAGTTAGCTAGATGGGCCAACAGTCTGACTCTGAATAACGGTGCTTTTTACCTTCCCTTATCTTAAAGGCAGAGCACCTACTCTGCGTGCAGAGGCCTCATGTTCAATCCCCACTGGCACCTCAGAGTTAAAAACAAACAGACTCAGGAAAAGGCGATGGGGAAAACCTTCCTCTGCCCAAGTTGCTGGAGAGATGATGCCTGTTAGAGCGGAGTGCACCCTTCTGGGCTAGAAGGGCCAGGGCCCTCCCTTCGCTCTGTCCAACCTAGACATGACATGCGCCACAACAACTTAGTATATTCCTCAAGGAGCCCTCTTTATGAAGGTCTTTGCCCCCCACAAGCGCAGGCGTACCTGGTGAAAGATGAGAGCCTGGCTGATGTAGCCCCAAGAGGACGCTGCGGAGCGCAGGTGGATGAACCCCAGGAGCAACAGCATGAGCCCAAGGCTGCCGGAGGCGCCGGCGGGACTGATGAGGAACATCATCACCAGGCAGGAGATGATCCCTAAGAAGCAGGTATGCCACGAAAAGACCTGGAAGGTGGGGCTGGTGGGGAGGTGGGAGAGACAAGAGGGTGTAGACCATTTCACAGTGCACCATTTTACACCATGGAGGGCAGCCCTCAGGCCCAGGGGCCAAACGCAATCTCCCAGATCATAGAATCATAGAACAGAGAGGAGAATCAGAGGAGACATGACAGAAGTGTATAAAATTATGCATGGCACTGAGAAAGTGGATAGAGAAAAGTTTTTCTCCCTCATAATACTAGAACTCGTGGACATTCAAAGAAGCTGAATATTGGAAGATTCAGGACAGACAAAAGGAAGTACTTCTTTACTCAGCGCACAGTTAAACTATGGAATTTGCTCCCACAAGATGCAGTAATGGCCGCCAGCTTGGATGGCTTTAAAAGAAGATTAGACAAATTCATGGAGGACAGGGCTATCAATGGCTACTAGCCATGATGACTGCTCTGCCAGCCTAGTCAGAGGCGACATGCTTCTGAAAACCAGTTGCCGGAAGCCTCAGGAGGGGAGAGTGTTCTTGCACTCGGGTCCTGCTTGCGGGCTTCCCCCAGGCACCTGGTTGGCCACTGTGAGAACAGGATGCTGGACTAGATGGGCCGCTGGCTTGATCCAGCAGGCTCTTCTTATGTTCTTATGAATAGTAGAGTTGGATGGGGCCTATAAGGCCATCAAGTCCAACCCCCTGCTCAATGCAGGTATCCAAATCAAAGTATTCCCGAAAGATGGCTGTCCAGCTGCCCCTTGAATGCCTCCAATGTTGGAGAGCCCACTACCTTTCTAGGTAATTGCTTCCATTGTCGTCTGGCTCTAACAGTTAGGAAGTTTTTCCTGATGTCCAGTCGAAATCTGGCTTCCTGCAACTTGAGCCCATTATTCCGTGTCCTGCACTCTGGGACGACTGAGAAGAGATCCCGGCCCTCCTCTGTGTGACAACCTTTCATTTTAATATGGCCCTCTCTCCAGGCCACACCCCTTCCTCAGCCACACCCTCTTTCCAGCCTTGCTGTGCACCCTCCTTGAGTGTTTGAGCCTTGCTAGGATGTGTCCTAGAACCCTAATCTTGCCTCTTGCCTGTCTGGATGGAGGACAGAGAGGGGTGAGCGAGTGTGTGTAGAAACGAGCCTACTGCAGAAAGGCTAAAATTCACATTCATTGCTCCACCCACTTTTGCCTCTGGCCCCGCCCACCGCTGGCTAGTGGCCCCCCAGAACATTCTGTGGCCCTCAGGCTGAAACAGGCTTCCTAGCCCAGGTCTCCAGTGCAGCTTCAAAACCGTGTAACCTTCCCAACGAGTGCCAAGCTAGTTCACCTGGCGCCTCATCTCCCCTCTTGACCTCCCTTTCAAAAGCAGCCCGGCTCTCCCACCCCACCCTGCCCTGTGTTCCAACACTCTCATGGGGGCATTACCCACCGGAAATTCGGAGCAGAGGCCCACTCCAGAGCCAAGCACGCCAGGTCCACCGCAGCGTAAGCCACGAGGTAGAAGACGGTAACGATGCCGGCAATGGTGTTGAGCTTTCCGACAAACAGGACCAGCTGGGGAGGAACGGTGGGGAGAAGGGGGTCAGGAGAGCAGAGGAATCAAGGCTCCCGTTGGGGGTAGAGAGTCACCCACATTTTGGGGCACGGAACCAAAGGGCAGGATAAAAATAGTTATAAACCAGCCCCCCTCCAACCCGGGCCCTCCAGAAGTTTTGGACTACAACCCCCAGCAGCCCCCTGCTGGGAGTTGTAGTCCAAAACATCTGGAGGGCCCCGGGTTGGAGGGGGGCTGGTTTATATATTTGAAACCTTCCAAGTGTCTCAGCCACCTTGCTCTGTCAAATCTCTGAACAAATGCAACTAGGGCCATTCCTGCCCTCAACATCCAGGTATGGGTTCCATGCCCTCCTTTTAATTTTTATGGGGCAGCTCTGGGACTTTGCTGAAAGGTGCAGGGAGGGCAGAGGGGGGAGAAGAAGAGGTGAAGATACCTGCACGAGGGCCCAGGTGTACAGCACAGCCACCCACGGGTTGCCCCCTTTGGAGACGATTTTCGCCGGAGCCAGGACAATTCCTGCCGGGAAAAGAAACCAGAGCTGTCCACGGGTGGGATTTGTGGATAGGGACTTGGAAAGGCGAGGTGAGGAACATCACCCCCCCTCCCAGCTCTTCCTGGCCTCCAACTCCCAACAGCTGCAGCAACCAGCATGAGCAGTGGTTAGGGGTGATGATGAAAGCTGTAGTCCAGCAACAACCAGGTGGTGGCAGCGGCGGCGGTCTTCCCACTCGGGGAGGAGTGACTGGGCCTCACCAAACAAGTCGTCCTTTGCCAGGGCGTGGAGGATCCGCGAAGCGCCAATGAGGTTGCTCATTGATGCCGAGAGCGACGCAGAGTAGATGCCAACCAGCACGAAGGGAGGCCAGACGTTGATAGCGCGGAAGAAGCCGTAGTCGCCTTTCAGCAGCGCCCTGCAGGGTGGGCAAATGCATAAGAATGAAAGGACAGCGCTGAAGCAACTGGATCGGGCCAGCGGCCATCCAAATGCCTCAGTGGGACTCAAGAGCGACAGCAGTTACCAGCAACTGGTGCTCAGAAGCATACTGTCTCTAACAGTGGAGGTAGCACATAGCTAACCTATGGAATTAGTTTATGCACAGGAGGCAGTGATGGTCACCAACTGGAGTCCTTCAAGAGGCAGCTGGACAGCCACCTGTCAAGTATGCTTTAATTTGAATTTCTGCAATGAGCAGTGGGTTGGACAGGATGGCCTCATAGGCCCCTCCCAACTCTACGATTCTAGGATTCTATGGCTTTAAAAGAGGATTAGACAAATTCATGGAGATGGAGAAGGTTGCCAATGGCTACTAGCCATGATGGCTATGCTCTGCCTCCACAGCTGAAGGCAGCGTGCTTCTGAATACCAGTTGCTAAAAACAGCAGGAGGGGAGAGCGCTCTTGCACTCAGGTCCTGCTTTTGGGCTTGGGGGCATCTGGTTGGCCACTGTGAGAAGAAGAGGCTGGACTAGATGGCCCCCTTGTGGCCTCAACCAGCAGGCTCTTATCTTCGTAGAACATAACCATCAGCTTCAGTAACCACTGGTAGCTTTACACATTATTATTATTATTATTATTATTATTATTATTATTATTATTATTATTATTATTATTATTATATCCTGCTCTAAAGGATCCCAGGGTCACAAACACATCAATAATGGTGCCCTAGACTCCTTTGGGAGGAAGGGCAGATATAAATTTAATAAACAAACAAATAACTGTACTTGAACTCCTTGGAGGAAAGGCGGGATAAGAATGTACTCGCTAACTAAATCTTGCTCTTCACATCAGATCCCCACCGGCAGGGCCTCCAAGCGGGACACGGTTTACCTTGCCAGAATTGCTTGCAACCATATAGTGTAAAACGAGCATTCTCACATGTATGTTCTAGAGAGCTTTTGTGTGGCAGAGCCTCCGGTGTGGCCCTGCACTCTGGCCTGAATTAAAAACCAAAAGTAAAACCCTGCCACTCACCTCTCACAGGTAAAGCTGGTCATAAAGAAGAGGAGGAAATAGATCACGAAAGTGTAGACCACGGCAATGATGGTCCCCTTTGGGATGGAGCTGCTGGCGTTTTTGAGCTCCCCTTTTAAAAAGAGAGGAGGAAACAGCTGTTGCTTTAGACTCTCCCCACAGAAGAGGCACAGTGTCCCAAACACACAGTACCTCCCCCCCCAAAAGGAGCACCCCACACCCTCTTGCTGTGGCTGACAAACCCACGCTCCCAAAACCTCACCTGACATGTTGGATCCTGCCATGATGCCTGTACAGCCGTTGAACATGACCGCAAAGACAGTAGCAAAGGACATCATGTTGTTGGTGGTGTAATCGCGAGAGTACATGGCTGTGAAGGCGATCAAGAGCAGGGAGAGACAGAGAGGGAGTGAGGGAATGCGCTGCAGTGACATCTGGGCCAAGCGGACGAGGGTGCTACTGACTCCCAAGGCTACACAAGACCTCTTCACCACCAGCTGTATAATTGCCTTTGCCAGCCTGGTTCCTACCCCAGATGTTTTGGCCCAGACTTTGGGTCCTCAGATGTTGCTTGACTACAATTCCCATCATTCCTGACCACTGGGTCAATGGGAGGTTGGGAAACACTAATTTGGACTACAACTCTGATCAGCCCCAGCCAGCTACGTTATGTAGCCCAAGACATCTGAAGGGCACCAGGTTGGCAATGCCTCCTCTATACTGTAGTTTCCCAATCCTGCCATTGCCACCTGCCCCTTCGCTGCTCTTTTCAGCTCACACCCTCTCAGGATTGTTGACAATTACACCCCACACTTCCACCCCACAGAAGTGGGGGGGGGACATTCAGAACATGTGTACAACCGAAGCAGAGCTGCATTATCCAAAGAGAGACTACGTGGATGGCTGCCTAGTGTCACCCCCTCTACCTTCATTTTCCTACCACTTCATCCTCTCGTGGCAAAAGTCAGGATTGCCAACCCTTTCATCCAAAGCACTCCTAACAGCAGAGCCAAGTGACGGCACTGCCAACGTGAGAGTTTAAAACCCAAACAAAACTGCACAATGCATTTCAGTGTACTCCCGGGTGGTTCAGTCAACTTCAGTGCACTCCCACCCAGCGGCGTCACTAGTGGGAGTGCGGGGTGGGGTGGGTGCGGACCTCCGGCACGCGCCCTCCCAGGTGCATGGACGGGGATGCGCACACACACACTCACCACACGCTCCTGGCTGGTGGTGGAAGGCCCGTCCAGGCTTCACCGCCAGCAAGCAGGCGCCTGCTGTCGGTCTCACCCACCCGCCTCTGAGGAGGAGTTGGCTTTGCCGACCCGGAGCGCTTCTCGGCTCCTTTGCAGGCCAATGGCGCGGGGCGGGGTGGCTCTGGGTGTCACCCCCCTCAGAGTGTCATCCGGGTGCGGTCCGCACCCTCCGCACCCCGGTAGTGACGCCCCTGCTCCCACCAAAACTCCAGGGCTGAATTTTTAATGCACAGGAGGGCAGCTGTGTTTATAATTGTACAATTAAAAATGTAAATATTTCCTTGAATTTTTTATCATTTCATTGTATGTTGTTTGGGGGCTTTTGATGAAAGGCAATATATAAACCTTTAAAATAAATACATAAATACAGAGAGCTTTGGCTATGGGGCGGTATATGAATGTAATAAATAAATAAATTTGTTGAGGGGGTGGGAGAAGAAAGGTGTTGTGTGCCTGTTCAAACAACTGCAACTGTAAGGAAGTGTTGTTTTCAAAGGAGAAGCTAGGACACTATTTCATGCCACAAGCACCATCTCAGGACATTCCCCCTCAACAATTCTATTAAATAATAATCCCGTTTTGAACAGGAATACTGATATACATATTTTTAGGACTCACCCCATTCTTGTAACTGTAATTGCTTTTAAACTATTTTTAATATTGTATGGTTAAATTGCTGTAATCTGCCCTGCGACCTCACTGCAAAGGGCAGCTTGAGAAATGTTATTAGTTACTACTGCCACCATCACCACCGCCACTACTGCTACTGCATTCTGGCCCCCTCTTTACCATACATGTTGTCCCTGAGGGTGGAGACGTTGAACCCGGTGAAGAAAGAGTTGAAGCTTTGATTGCTGTCCCGGGAGACCATGATCTCCCGGGGCGAGACAGCGAAGAAGCTGGCGAAGATGGTGACGAGGACAAGGTTGACCACCAGGAAGATGAAGAAGGCTGCTCTGGAGTAGATCTGGGCACCCACAAGGCACACCAGGAGGCAGAGGAAAAGGATGAGGGAGCCATAGAGGAAGCTGTACAGGTAGCCCTGCGGGAGGGCCTTTGCCCCAGGAGGATCCGACCCATCTAGAGGTGGAAGGGGGGGGGAAGGAGGAGGTTAGGAAGCCGGATCTTCAAAGCTAAGCCCTCTCCCCTCCTCGGCCAGACCCGACACACCAGGGTCCCCCTCCCGGGAACACACACTCTTAATCCAAATGCTGGGGACCCAAATGCCGGAAGGAGCTCACCTGCCGCCATCCTGCCATATGATTTTATCCAAACGGACAGTGTCCAAGTGTCGACACTGACTGCCATCAGCTCTCCAGGGTTTTGGACCAGGAGCCGTTCCCAGCCCCACCTGAAGATGCTGTTGGGATTGAACTTGGGACCTGCTGCAGGCAATGATGACAGAAATATCATGTGCCACTGAGCTCCAGACCTTTCCCCAAAGAACCCTCTTTAGGAGAGGTGTGCGAGGAGAGGCATCTGCAAAGGAGAGGGCCTTTTCTGTTGTGGCCCCCTAGCTTTTTAAATGCCAAGGGAAGACCTTCCAATTTGCCCAGTGTGCACTTTAGATAATAGGTTTTATTGTTGTTGTTGTATTTAATTATGCATTTAACTCCTGGGTTTTTTAAAATGTTGCCGTACTTTGCTATGTGCATTTGTCAGCTTTAAATCATACTTCTATGCTGTGTGAATTTTATTTGCACTTTCGTGCACCTCCCTGGAACCTTTTGACAGAGGGCTGCTAAGAAATATTTTTAAATAAATTAACAAACAAGCCCCCCTAATTCCCTCCCAGGTGACACAGGGAGTCCTTGCCACTCTCTAGTTCACTCCCCGGCTGCTTCCCCTCCTTTGGCCCCCAAAACCCACCTGCTCCAAAGACATCCAAAATGGCTTCTACCAGCCCAAGAATGTAGACGCCACAAGCGCAGACGTTGGCCAAATAGAACATGAGCCCGATGCTCCCACCAAATTCGGGCCCCAGAGTTCGGCTGATCATGACTGAAGGGGCAGGGAGGTGTCAGTTAAGGCAAGGTTTGGAAGGGAAAAGAGGAAAGCTGAAAACCCTCCCTGCAAACTCACGGAGGATGAGAATAGCCACAAATGGAACCTCCACATCCAGTGGAAGTCTAACTCAAATTATCAGGCATGGAACATCCACTGCGGAGGGCTATGTCCATCGTGTCACAGCCTCCCTGCAGGGCACCTGAATGGCCACTGATCGACTGAAGAATTACAGGGGGGTTCAGCCTGAGCCCCCTGCCCACCCCCACCCCAGATCGCAGTTCCAACCACGAGCAGCATCAACTTTGGCCTGCGACTCACATCCTCCAGCCCCTGACCCCAGATGCACTGCGACTGCTCAGTGAGGAGGGAAAGGCACTTTGCACAATCTCAGGGACACTCAGATGCTTGCTGCATCCAATTTAGTGTCCTCTAGTCTGCGAGAGCTTTTTCTGCCATAAAAAAATTCTGTTAGGCTTTCACATTCCATCACAAGGCTCCTTGCTGGTTTCACTGGATCCAGTTTCCCTTGAGTCAGATGGACCCAGAGTCTTGAACCCCTGAACCCTACCCCCCATTCTTAAGTCCAGCCTACTTAGCCATATTCTTTGTCCCAGTGGCCCAATTCTCAACCCCTCCCCCCCTTACCCTAAGCCCCAAACCCCATTTATCAGTTTTGCTTCCATTCTCTTTGGCTCTCTTCTCCCATTCAAGACCTCCAAAATTCAGCAAATGGCCCCCCAAAAAGGATACAGTAAGCTCCGCCTGCCTGGACCGCCCCATTGGTGGAGATGGCGCAGACGGACAGGACGGTCAGCGAGATGATGAGATAGGCAACAACCAGCATAAGGAGAGACTGCAGGAAGCCTGCATGACCTATGACAAACCCTGTGTGGAGATGGAAATCAAGGGACGGGTCAGGGCTGCAAGCTGGATTTGTTTTGTAGGGAGAGGTGCAAGGAAGGAGGAAGAGCTTTGGATTGCTCCCTCCTGCTTTGAAACCTGAATTCCCAACTTTGCAAGACAGTTAAGCACCTTTATGAGCTAACCTTTGCAAAACCTAAGCTGCTGGAGCAAACCAAATTCCCCACAGGAACATAATTTCTTGGCTTTTGAAGGTCAACAGCTAAGCAGCTTTGCAAAAAAAAAAACCAATATGCCAGAGCAAAGCTAACTTCCCTGCGAGGGCCATAACTTCTTCATACATCAAAGTGTACTTTGCTAAACCCAAGCTGCTCGATAGTTCCAGTCTAAGTCTTGCAAGCAGACCTTATTTCCTAAGCAGAAGAGGCACACATTGAACTTTGCAGAGAAAGACAATTAACGTTTAAAGTTCCTGGCTCAGGAGTGAAAAGGGAAGTAGAGGGAGGAGATTCCATATCCTTCACTCACATACTATTTTTCTTCTTAATCCCCCCCCCCACACAGCCCCCACTTTATATGCAAAGTTTAAAGACTTGGAAATGCCACCGTCATGTATTGTTCAGGTCTTAGAATTTTACTTAAAGGAGATCTTAAGGTGAATTCAGACAAACAGCCACGGCTGTGATTGACAGCCATGCCCTCTGACACCTCACCATCAAACAGTGTCAGCTGCAGCAGGCCTTGGTCTTTACCCCCTTGCTCCCCCATGTGCAGACACAGAGGTCCGACCAATAGCCTTCCCCTCTCCTTTTTCTATCTACCTCAATGAGGAGTGCTGGAAAACTCAAAAGCTTGCACACTGCTCTGTGGCATTCTGGTTGGCCGGCCTAAAAAAGGAATTGCCTCCATGCGGGTTTTGCTTATGGGCCAACACAGCCACCTTTATGTTTCTGCATCGTCCTACAGTCTGAAGCAATGCAAGATTATTAGCGACATGCTCGGCTGTTGGGATCCTGCTGCGCTTGTGCAAATAGTCTCCACTCAGCCGATTCCCCATCTCAGCTGCTGCTGTTTGTCTGAACCCATCCACATGCAGCCTGGAGGCGCCAATGTCAGTGGGGCAGCAGAATCCGCTCCGGGTTTCAGTCCAAATTTTCACACCTTGGACAGCTCCTTGAAAGTCCGGACTAAAAGCCGGAGTAGATTCAGTGCCCCACTGACACTGGAACTGGTGAGCTTCTGCCTCTCATGTGCCTGTTGCATGCATATCCCTGGGCCGGGCCAGGGCAGGGAATTGCCAAACGAGGAATGCCTTCACGTTCAGGCATGACGACCTCCTTGGCACATCCTGACTCCAGAGCCCACTCACCAACACGCATGAAGACCACAATGCTGAACATGGAGAGAACTGTGGGCACAATGACTCCAAAGAAAGTGGAGAGCTGCCGGGCAGGATCGGGGTGAGGGCCCCCTGAGGCCGACCCCACCACCCCCACCACCAGGGGTGCCTCTTCCTGGGTGCTCCCTGGCATCTCTCCTTCCCCTGACACCCGGAAGAGCCGGTAACTGAGCAGAGGGGAGCTCTCGGTAGACATGGCCTGCAGGAAGCGTTGTGGTCCCCAGTTTATCTAGGGGGGAAACAAGAAGGATGGGGAAGGAGGAGAGAGAGAGAGAAAACATGTTAGCTGTGAGAGATGGAACTGTCAGCCCCAGTTAAACATAAAAAAATAATCAGGGCCTGCCGGATCAGGCCAACAGGGGCCCACTTGGTCCAGCGTATCCTGTTCTCACAGTGGCCAACCAGTTGCCCCAAAGGGAAGAAGCCCGCAAGCAAGACTGGAGTGCAAGAGCAATTCTTCCCCTCCTGCCATTTTCAGCAACTGCTATTCACGAGCATGCTGCCTTGTCTGACTGTGGAGGCAGAGCACAGCCATCATGGCTAGTAGCCTTTTATTGCCTTATCTTCCAATGGGCTCCTTCCAGGAGGAAGGACAGGATACAAATTTAATTAATAAATAAATAATCTTCTTTGAAAGCTGTTCAAGTTGGGGGCCATCACTGCCTCCTGTGGGAGCGAATTCCACAGTTTAACTATGCGCTGTCTGTGGGAAGAACTTCCTTTCGTCTGTCCTGAAATTTCCAACATTCAGCTTCATTGGATGTCCAGGAGTTCTTGTGTTATGAGAGAGGAAGAAACACTTTTCTCCATGTACCATGCATGATTTTATACATTTCTATCTGGACACCTCTTACTCCCCACCTTTTCTCTAAACTAAAAAGCCCCCAATGCTGCAACCCTTCCTCGCAGGGGACTTGCTCCATCCCCTTGATCATTCCACTTGAGCCAGTTGGAGACCGGACCCCCTGCCCCACACTTCACCTATGCCACCTAAGCTGTTATTGAGCTCAGCAGTGGGGGCAAATCTGGGGTGTGGCTCCAGCTGACCCAGCACATACCATTATGCGTCAGACTCTGCCCCCCTCATCCCTGTGGCTGTGGAGAGCAAGAGAAGACCCTCTTTCTTCCTGGGGGAGAATCCCATGCCAAGGTCAGGAAAGGACCCATCCTTACAGGTGCCTGCGGACACAGCTTTGCACACCACGGGCGTGGGATGGAGACGGGCAAGCAAGGAAGGCCATGTTTTAGAAAAGGGCCTCCTCCTCTGCGGACCCAGCAAGCTTCAAGGCAGGACCCCGAGGTTCTCAAAGAAAGTAGCCAGCACCGGCAGCTGCCTTGTACCGAGTCAGACCACTGGTCCACCCAGCTCAATACTGCCTGCACTGACTGGCAGCAGCTCTCTGGGTTTCAGGCCAGGGACTTCCCCGTTCCTTCTTGGAGATGTCAGTGGGGAAGCTGGGATCTTTTACATGCAAGGCAAGGGCTCTTCCGCTGCACTATGGCCCTTCCCCCAAAATAAGGTGGGACAGATGCTAGAAGAGGAAGGGGGCAGGGGGGCATGGAGCCAGGATTACTGGGCTCCTAAGCAAGGGAGAGAGGCGTCCAGTCAGAAGGTCATTCCTCACAAGGGGTGTGCCTGGGCTCCGTGGCTGCCTGGGAGCCAATCCCCACTGACATGGAAGTTTGCCCTCCTCCTGAATCCCACATAAGCGAGTCACCAGTGGCCATTCAGCAGTCGGGAGGGCACTTGGCATATGCTCAGAGGCACCTGCGTCTTTATTGTTTTGCAACCCACAACTGAGACAGCATGAATTAAGCCTGGTGGGTTGAAATGGAGAGGTGGGTGTGAGAGAAGTTTGACTACCTAGGAAAGAGGCATCCAGGGGAGGGCACGGGGCCTCCTCCCATAAGTCACAATTTTCTACAGATCCTCTGTTTAACAGGAAGAAAGGCATCTTCGAGGATCAACCAACTCCTAATATTTAATAATTTGTGGGGGGGGGATAGTGACAAAGGGGAATTATTTGTCCACCCCCCAAAAAAAGATGTGCATCCCCCTCCTGAAATATTAACTGCCAAGAAGCATCCCTGACTCTAGATCAGGAAAGCACCATGGAAGGGTGAGGAGAGTTGTATCTCCCTCAACTATCCCCCCCCATTGACTGGCGTTAAAGCCCCCCCCGGGCCACTGGCTGAGCAAGCACCGGGGCGGGGAGGAGGAGGGCGTCATGAGAGCGGGTGCTTCCAGTTCAGCAAAGGGGCGAGCCGGGGTGGGGTGCGGCAGGGGTGATATTGCTGTTGGGGGGGGGGAGCCTCACAATGCCCAGTGAGCAGAAATCGCTTCCTCCACCCAAAGGCCCCAGGAGTCCCCCCCCGAGTCCTGCTCCTCCTGCGCCCCCCCACCTGGAGGCTCTTCCGCCGAGAGAACCCAGGTGTCCCGGCGTCCCCCCACCGCGGGCTTCCAACCTTCCGGCGCGCAAGCCAAGCCTCCCGCCCCGGAGGGACCCAGGCGTCCTGGGGCCCCGAGCACAGTCCGCAGCGGCGTCACTCACGGGGCTGCAGGCGGCCCGGCTCATTGGCTCTTCATGTGACCGGCCCCGCTCGCTCGCCCGCCTCCGGGATGTGACTTCAGCAGCAGCGAGCGTGAGCTCAGATCCTGCCGGGCCGGCCGGCAGGAGCAGCCTCGGCGAGCCGGGGAGGAGGCGCCGGCCTGCGGCTCCCACAGGAGGCTTCTGCAGGCGGCCGACCGACGGGCGGGCGCTCCACCCCTAAAAGAGCCCGGGCGGCAGGAAGGCGTGACACGCGTCGGCCCTCCGCACCACGCCTCATCTCCACGACGCCCCCGCCTCGCCACCTGCCGCCTCCCCCCCGCCCTCCTTTCCCAACCAGGCGCTCAAAGGCCCCGGGGGGAGCCTCGCTCAGACGTTGCGGGGTTTTTTTCTGCAGCGGGGGGAGGGCGGCGGTGGTCAAGGGGTGCCCCGACCCATCCTAGCCCTGCTCGCAGCCCCACTTTTGCCTACCTGGGTCGAAGAGGAAAAGGCCGGGGCCCCCTCCGGGCCTCCAAGACGACCGGGAGGAGGAAACTGTCCCGTGTGTGTATGTGTGTGCACAACAACGGGCTTTATTGCAAGGTCAAAGGCAGACACGCGTGGGGTTGTCGGGCAGGGCTGCGCCTTTCTGCTCCCTCGCTGCGCCCCGTGAGCTGGAGACCCAGGGCGCTTCCTAACAGTTATCTGGCGGGGCCATCAGGGAGAGATTTGATTTTTCAACTGAGGAGGAGGGGGTTCCCTCCCAGGCTGGCTCTGCTGCGCCAGCACAGGGTACCGGGGCTCCAGGACCCGCACGAGGTTTGCCTCTTCCAAACGGGCCTTTCGCTTCGCTCGCCGAAGTTGCGCCGTTTGTCAACATTCTATCGCCGGCCCTCCAGATGTTGCTGAGCTGCAACGTCCCCGGGCCTGTGGCCGGGGTTGCTGGGGCTGATGGGAGTTGTAGTTCAGCACCATCTGGAGGGTTCCCCCGACCTGAGTTCGTCACAGCAGCTGAGCCTTTGCCAATGAGAAGAAACGTCTGAACGTGGGATTTTTAAGAAATGCGCGTTCCTCGCACCCTGAGCCACCTAAACCAGCCTTTCCCCCAATCTGCCCTCCTAGAGCAGCTTCAGACTGCAGCTGCTGTCAGCCTGTCTCCTGCCAACACAGCTGTTCTGTAGTCTAAAACTCCTGGAGGGTACCAGGTTGGGGAACGGCCTTCCCCACACGACCTCAAATTTACCAGTCAAATTCTAAAACTCTTTGGGGAAGGTGTGTGTGGGGGGGATTTGCAGTGGTACCCAAGAATATGAATTTATTTTTGAAAATACTGTATAACAATTTTATAGTACAAAAAGTATGTGTATATATGTGAGAAGAAAGAGAAAAAGAAGATAAGTAAAGGATATAAGAAGATGTAAAAAAAGTTATCAAGAGCACACAGTTCATTTAAAAGAGGACTTTACATTCTCAAGTGTTGCATCTTCCATGTAAAAAAAATCAGTTATAAACATTGTATATCTTTAAATCTACAAGGCTATAAAAGTGTCAAAAGGTTATCCCAAAACATCTTTCCAGGAATGTGCCTTTATTAATCTTATCTGTGTATGTGCACACATACATTTGGGATGAGCACGCAAACAAACCTCCCTTGGAAGCGAGAGGCATCCAGCGTTTTATCTTGTCTCTCTGCCCGCGAACAAAAGGTTGCGTGAAGCAATTTCTGAGCTCGCTAGCGTGCGTCATTGCGTCACACCACCGTGCGAGAGAACCCGAGGAGTGCGTGTCTTCCAACAGGCCGGGCTGCTCGGGCGCTGCCCCCTTCCACGACCCTTTCCTTGCCATGCCCCTTATTTCTGAGGATATCTGCGGTCACATGTGATAACAAGCCAGCGCCACACGCGCTCAATTGCCCACGGATAAGATACCACGATAACCCTGCGGCCTCGATTGCGCCCTCCTAGATAACCGCAGCCACGGGCGCCTGACTCTGCAGAAATGTGTGCTGCAGAGTTGGCAGATGCATGACTGGAAGAGGGCCGAGGGGAAGAGGGCCGTCCACGGCCTTCTTTTGAAGCAAATCCAGCTATCCGTTGGAGCTTTCAATGCTGGTTTCCCTCCAGCCTCTTCCTGGCATGTCCAGGGAAGCTGGCAGAGAGGCCCATGTGTCTGGAAGCAGCAGCTCACACCCGCCCCTCTGGCCATCTTGCCTTTGTGGTGTTTTTCCAGGACGGAAGCAGGCACCCGCCACTCCTTGTTTGCCATCTCATGACCAACTTGGTGGGGGTTCTCCTTTGAATCACTGCCAGCGCTTAATGTGGAAACAGGAAGGGGCTGGCAATGCCGGAAGGCAATTGTTACGTAAATTTGTATAGATATTAGCAGAGATTGTCAACGGTCTGAGATGTGTGTGGGCCAGTGCGTGCGTTTGCCTAAGTGGCAGGCTTTTACCCTGCATTTACCCTGAGTTCTGGGGTTGAGTCTGTTATGCATATGGAGAGTAACAGCCATCTGAGCTGCATGTGCCAGTGTGTGTATATATCGAAGAAGCAGGCTTTTACCCTGCATTAGGATCACTGAGGCTTAAGACTTAGTAAAATGAGAAAAGCTGCTTTATTTGTAGAAATACATAGAAGATAGAAAGGCATACCTAGTTCTAACTAACTAACTAAGTTGGAGGTGCAAGGCCCAGGTTTGGGAGTCGCCCTCATGGCTAGGAGAGAGAGCAGAGACAAAGGTGTCTCCTCTCTCTCGGACAGTCTGAAAAGAAGAGAGGAAAGGGAGGAAGGAGGAGGGGCAGGTAAGCTTCCCTTAAGAGCATCAGTCTAACAACAGAAGGAAGTCAGTCGGAGCATCACAGGTAAAGGTAGTCAGGCCTATCCATCTGGAGGACCCTGACTCTATCTCCCTTCTGGAACATAAACAGAAGAACAAAACAGGAGTTGCTCTTGCCCTACTTCCAACAGCAATGAAGGCGGATGTGTGCGGTGGTGCAACTCTGACTGCGCCTCAGGGTTGCCGCCCCGCTGCTGCTGTGACCTGTGCTCCTCGGGTGGCTTGTGCCTTCTCCGCTGCCGCTGCCGCCTGCGGCGTGCGCTTCCCGCCACGGTCTGTGCCTCTTCCATCGCCGCCATTGCAGCTGTGCCCCTCGGTGCCGCGGCTTGTGTCGTCTTGCCGCTGCTGCTGTGCCCTGTGCTCCTTGTCGTGGCTCGTGCCTTCTGCCGCCGCTGTGGCCTGTGTTCTCCGCCGCAGTCCATGTTCATTTCTGCTGCCTCACCGCTGCGGCCTGCGCCCCCCGCTGCAGCTGGTGCCTTTCCATTGCCGCCGTTGCGGCCTGCGCTTTCCACCACGGCTTGTGCCTCTCCGCCACCGCCGCCGCTTGGTGCCTCCGAGGGTGGCATTCCTTTGGCGGTTTTGGGGCCCCTTTTGTTTGGGCGAGGGAGCGGCTGGCGGCGGGTGCGTTGCCCGCTGTGCCTTGGCATTTTGGCCGTAGTGGAGAGAGGGGAGAGGCCGTGGCACCAACAATCTGGTCTGATGCGCTTTCCATTGGCCACAACGGAGAGGCAGGACTCGAGAAGGGGGGAAGATAACGAGGTGTTTTGGCCACGACGGGAACCCAGAAGAAGAGGTCCATCGACTGCAGGCGAGCCAATCCAACTCCACTTCGGACCAAGAGAGACACGGGCAATTTTTATATTTTATTGGGGGTGGGGGGCCTGCCTGATCGGCAGATAGGGAGGGGGACATGTGTAGATCGGAGGGGAGTGCTGTGGGAGGGGTGGGGAGCCATGATATTATAAGGCTAGGCGGCAGATCCTGGAGGAGTGTGGGTGGCAGGCCACGCCAGTTTAGGGGAACAAGGGATAGATGCATTATACCCATCCCCTGTTCCGGGCCTGTCCACAACCAGAAGATAACTGGGGGATCTAAGACTCCATCCAACCTTCGACTGCTGTTGTGTAACGCCAGGTCTGTAGTTCAGAAAACATCGCTCATCCATGATCTTATCCTGGATGAGAACGCAGACCTGGTGTGTATTACGGAGACCTGGCTGGATGAGGCCTCAGCTCCCATACTTGAGGCCATGTGCCCAGCTGGTTTCTGATACGCACAGCAGCCGAGGATTGGTAGGCGGGGAGGGGGAGTGACAGTTATCTATCGGGAGTCCTTGGTTTTCACCAGACCCCCTCTCCATGAGACCAAGTTTGTTGATTGTATGTACTGGAGGCTGGGACCAAAGGGCAGTCTAGGGATTCTGCTTGTGTACCGCCCACCCCGCTGCACGGCAGACTCCCTGACCGAGGTGCTCAAGGTGGTCTCGGGTGTGCGGCTGCTCTCTCCCAACCTATTGGTTTTGGGGGACTTCAATGTGCACGCTGAGACCACTCTCATGGGAGTCCCTCGGGATTTCATTGAAACCATGACTTCTTGGGAACTGCACCTAAGTAATACAGGCCCCACCCATGTAGCCGGTCATACTATTGACCTTGTGTTTGTCTCGGGAGAGGAGGGAAGTGTTCTGAAAATGGGGGCTGTCTTGTCTAACCCCGTGTCTGTTGATGTGTGTGCGTTGTTGCGTGAAACAGCATACATTACGTTGGAGTTAAGTTGAGCAAGAAACTTCTTCAGAGCATTAGATCATGTTAAGAGTCTTTATTAAGACATTACAGCCAAAGGCTTAAGAATAAATACATGTAGAGTTTCTTCAGTCACCCCCCTTCTGGTACATCTCTCTCCAAAGGTAAACACAGAAGACAACCTCTCATGTATTTACTCTTAAGCCTTTGGCCGTAATGTCTTAATAAAGACTCTTAACATGCTCTAATGCTCTGAAGAAGTTTCTTGCTCAACTTAACTCCAACGTAATGTATGCTGTTTCACGCAACAACGCACACACAACAAGGGTTATGGGCCCAGATCCACAGCGCATTACACGGGAGTAAGTTGCTGGTCTGAATGGCAGATGGAGTTCCAGAGGGCAGCTTGATTGATTGTACCAGACAGAGGTGAGCAACATGGCTGTAAACCTGTCTGGGGGAGGCTTGCCAATGGAAAGATTGACGGAAAAGATTTATGGCAGCTGGAAGCCGAGGATGCGGGCTTTGCTGATAACAGAGGATTTATGGGACATTATAGATGGACCACCCCCGGCGGTATTGACCGCGGCTTGGAAGCGCAAAGATCAGAGGGCGCAGGCGTTTATAATCTTGGCTCTATCGGATTCTCAACTGATGTGTGTGAGATATGAGCCGTCGGCTAAACAGATGTGGGACGCGTTGCAGGATTTGTCCCAGGAATGGCAGCGGAGGCAGGAGGTGCAGAGAGCCGAGCTGATGGAAGCTGTCAGAAGCAAGGAGGAGAAATGTGCCGAACCGGAGGAGGCAGCCGAAAGCAAACAGGATTACAAGCATCAAAGGCTGAAGTCTTGTTATGCCTGTGGGGCTCATGGGCATCTCCGAAAAGACTGTGCAGTCAAGCGCAACTCCAGGGACGGAGGCTTGAAGCAGGGAAGTGTGAACTTTGTAAACAGAAGTCTCAAGATTTAGGACCTGTTAACTGGATTGTTGACAGCGGGGCAAGCCATATATTAATTAAAGACAGAAGTTTGTTTTATGCTTCAGAAGAAGTGCAGGATTTTGTGCAACTTGCGGATGGATCACAGAAAAGGGTGGAAGCCTGAGGACTGGTGAGATTTAATAAACTTGGGATAATGTCAGAATGTTTGTTTGTTCCAGAATTGGCTCATAATATTTTATCAGTTCAAAAACTAATTCTGGGTATTGTGTAACATTTGATAGAGGAAAATGTTTTGTGCAAAGAAGAGGCAAAGTTGTCTGACAGCGATTCATGACACAGGGGCAGTTTAGAATGACCGTGGGTGTGAAGTGTGCTGATGCCTTGAGTTTAATGGGGCGGAAAGAGAATGACAGTCAGGGCTGTAAACAGACTGCTGTTGTGACACCGTCGGCATTAACCATTCAAATGAAGCACGTGGAATGTGCGGAACCAACCTCATTTAATGAAATTAGGCTGATGCCTGAGGCAGAGAAAAATAAGTGGCAACAGGCCATGCAGGAAGAATTGAAAGCCATGGAACAGAATGGCACGTGGACATTAGTAAATTTACCTATGGGGAAAAAGGCCATAGGTTGCAGATGGGTGTTTAAGAAGAAGAAAGCAAGTTCCGGGGAGGTACAGAGGTACAGGGCACGTTTGGTTGCCAAGGGATTCACCCAGCAGCATGGGACAGATTATGATGCTGTTTTCACCCCGGTTGTGAAACATGAGTCCATTCGTGTGCTGCTGAAGCTGGCAGCGATGCAGAACATGAGTGTAAATCACTACGATATAGGGGCGGCATTCCTACATGGTGATTTAAGAGAGGAGATATATATGGAACTGCCTCCGGGTTCTGTGTCAAAGGAAGGGTTCGTGTGTAAACTGCATAAATCAATATATGGACTGCGGCAAAGTGCACGCTGCTGGAATGAGAAATTGGACAGAGTGTTGCATGGAATGGGATTCCAAAGATGCAAGGCAGATCCATGTGTGTATATAAAGAGACAGGGGATGAAAACCACGTTCTGTGCAGTTTACGTTGATGACATCATGTATATTTATCATGAGCAGCAAGAGGAACGAGAATTTAATGAGCAACTGGGCAGGCAGGTGGACACAAAGAATTTGGGGCCTGTCACACACTATTTAGGCACGGATATTGTGCGTGCAGAAGATGGAAGCATAACATTGAGTCAGGAAAGTAAAATAAATCAGATCATAGAAGAATGCAACATGACAGAATGCAATGTTGTGAAGACTCCAATGGTTGTGGCTTTCCAACAGAATGTGCAGGAGACGCCCTGTACAGAACCTGAGAAGTACAGGCGCATAATAGGGAAATTGCAATATTTGGTGAAGGTGTCTCGCCCAGACATATGTAATGCAGTCAGCATTTTAAGCCGGAAGGTGGAGCATCCTTCAGAGGCTGACTGGCAAGGGATTAAAAGGATAGTGCGTTATCTGAAAGGCACAAAGACAAAGAGTCTGGTTTTGTCAGGAGCAAAGACAGGAGGTCTTGAATGTTTTGTGGATGCAGATCATGCAGGGGAACTGAGCAGTCGTAAGTCAACCTCTGGCATAGTTGTGATGTGGCACGGGTCATGCATTGACTGGAGCAGCAAGAAACAAAATGTGGTGGCAACCTCAAGTGCAGAAGCAGAGTATGTGGCTCTATCACAGGCCTGTAATGAGCTACAATGGTTCGCAATGCTCATGCAGGAGATAGGCATTGATATGCAATTTCTGATTACTGTATATGAAGACAATCAGACCTGCATCAAGATAGCCACATCAGAAGCCCATACCAAAAGAACAAAACATATTAGTGTCAGATATTTTCACGTAAGGGATTGTGTGCAGCAGGGGTTTGTTAACCTAACATTTTGTGACACTAACAACATGGTGGCTGACATAATGACCAAGCCTTTGTGTGAGGAGAAATTTGGCAAACTGGTGACAAGGCTTGGAATGAGTTGAAAGTTGATTGAATAAAGTTCTAGCTAAATGTACAGAGATGTTCTGAAATGTACTGTAATGTATTGAGATGTAATTTGGAACTGTATTGCAAGGTGTATTGGAGAAATGTATTGTTGTTATTGTTGTAATGAGTTACAGACATGATGGGAAAAGGGGGGGATTGTTGACCATTGAACCGCACTGTCACTGAGTCTGTTTTTCCATCAAGTCTGAAAAACTGTAACTAGGGGGAGTTATGTCTTTGTCCAGTCTGGGAATGGACTGCCAAGGCCGTTGCTATGGTAACCATCGCGATAGACTGGGAAAAGTTCTAGCAGCTATCTGTGTTGAGCTGAGTCTTCTGTGTATTGCCTCTGAACTGAGAGGTTCTCTTCTGTGTTTACCTTTGGAGAGAGATGTACCAGAAGGGGGGTGACTGAAGAAACTCTACATGTATTTACTCTTAAGCCTTTGGCCGTAATGTCTTAATAAAGACTCTTAACATGATCTAATGCTCTGAAGAAGTTTCTTGCTCAGCTTAACTCCAACGTAATGTATGCTGTTTCACGCAACAACGCACACACGTCAACAGTGTCATGGTCAGATCACTATCTAGTGAATATGGACCTCTCAATGCCGCATACCCTCCGCAGGGGACAAGGACCGATTAGGATGGTCCGCCCCAGACTCCTGATGGAGCCTCAAGGTGATTTGGAGCTGACTGAAGGACTCCCGGTCGAGACCCTGGTGGTGGAGTGGAACAGGGAGATCACTAGGGCGATAGACCGGGTGGCTCTGAAACGTCCTCTCCCCCTGAATAGAACTCAGACTGCACCCTGGTATACACCACGGCTGCGGGGTCTGAGACAGGAGGTGAGACGACTAGAACGCCGGTGGCGGAAATCTTGCTCTGAAGACGATCGGACACTGGTTAGAGCAGCAATAGCTGCCTACCAGTTGGCAACAAAGGCAGCAAAGAGGCAATTCTTTGCTGCCTCTATTGCGTCTGCAGAGTGCTGTCCCAGGAGGTTGTTCCAAGTGGTCCGAAGCCTGGTCGGTCCAGTTGCTCAGGAACCCATGGAGCATTCTAAAGCCTCCTGTGACACATTTGCTAAGCACTTTGCCGATAAAATCGAGCACCTGAGGAGCATGATTCCGTGCGCCGTGGACACAGGAAGTGGTCCAGAGTCGGCCAGTTGCATTCCGGTCCGCTGGGATCAGTTTCAGCCTCTTCCCTCTGAGGAAGTGGACAAGGTGCTCTCTACTGTGAAGCCAACCACTTGTTTGCTTGATCCTTGCCCTTCATGGCTCATTATGAGCTGCAAAGAGAGACTGGGCGAAGGGATCAAGGCGGTGGTAAATGCGTCCCTGGAAGAGGGTGCAATGCCATCAGCCCTCAAGGAGGCAGTGATAAAGCCCATCTTGAAAAAGTCCTCCTTGGATCCCCAAGAGTTGAATAACTTCCGCCCAGTCTCTAATTTACCATTCCTGGGCAAGGTGATTGAGCGAGTGGTGGCTAAACAGTTACAGACACACTTGGATGAAGCAGATTACTTAGATCCTTTCCATCGGGCTTCAGGACTGGACACGGAACTGAAACAGCCTTGGTCGCTCTGGTGGATGATATGAGGAGGGCGTTGGATAGGGGAGAATACACATTCCTCGTCCTCCTGGATCTCTCAGCGGCTTTCGATACCATTGACCACGGTATCCTCTTAAACCGCCTGGAGGGATTAGGAATAGGGGGCACTGTTTTACGGTGGTTCCATTCCTATCTCTCCGGTAGGCATCAACGGGTAGCACTGGGGGATGAGGTTTCAGACCCTTGGCCTCTCAACTGTGGAGTGCCACAGGGTTCTATCCTCTCGCCCATGCTATTCAACATCTATGTGAAACCACTGGGAGCCATCATCAGGAGTTTTGGGCTGCAGTGTCACCAATATGCGGATGACACTTAGCTCTATCTCTCCTTTAAGTCCTCACCAGAGTTGGCTGTGAATACCTTGTCCAAATGCCTGGAGTCCGTAAGTGGATGGATGGGAGAGAATAGGCTGAGGCTAAACCCCGACAAGATCGAGGTGTTGCTTGTGGGTGATAGGAGAAGGTTGGGAGATTTAGACTTGGTGCTTAATGGGGTGAGATTACCCCTGAAGGACCAAGTCCGCGGCCTAGGGGTCATTCTTGACTCCCAGCTGTCCATGGAGACTCAGGTTTCGGCAGTGAGCCGGGCAGCTTGGTATCAATTACGTCTGATACAGAGGCTGCGACCCTACCTTCCTGTACATCTGCTCCCACGAGTGATACATGCCCTGGTCTCCTCTCGCTTAGACTACTGTAATGCGCTCTATGTGGGGTTACCCTTGAAAACGGTCCAGAGATTGCAGCTGGTACAGAATGCGGCGGCACGCTTGATTACGCATAGCTGTCGCCGAGATCACATCACCCCAGTGTTGGTAGATCTACACTGGTTACCAGTAGTTTACCGGGCCCAATTCAAGGTGTTGGTATTGACCTTTAAAGCCCTATACGGTTTCGGCCCAGTTTATCTGAAGGAACGCCTCCAGTATCACCAATTATGCCGCCAAACAAGATCAGCCTCACAAGACCTTATCTCGGTCCCACCGGTTAAAACAGCTAGGCTGGTGGGGACCAGAGAGAGGGCATTTTCGATCGTGGCCCCCACCCTCTGGAACTCGCTTCCTTTTGACCTTCGACATGCCTCCTCCCTGATGGGTTTTCGCCGAGCCTTAAAGACCTGGCTATTCAGGCAGGCCTATGGGGTTTCTGGGGTGGACTAGTTTTATGGTGTATCAATTGAAGGATGGTTTTAGATGAATTGATGTTATGACTTGTTGATTTGTATATTGATTTATGTATTTTGCATTGTTGTACGTCGCCTAGAGTGTCCGTTAACTCGGACAGATAGGCGACTAACAAATAAAATTTTATGATGATGATGATGATGATGATGATGTTTGGGGGCCCATGGCCCTGGGGCACCCCAAATGGCCACCAAGAGAGTGGCAGACGATGGGGGTAGCAGCAAACGGGCCTCATGTCGGCACCTGGGCTAGCACGGGCCTGCCAAGGCTGCCAAGCAGATGCTGGCTGTAGGGACAGAGGAACCAGCCCTCATACTGAGTCAGCTCTGTATTGGGAGAGGGATGTAGCTCAGTGGTTAGAGCATTTGCTTTGTGTCCAGAAGGTTCCAGGTTCAATCCCCAACAAGGGCTGGAAAAGGCTCCCTGCGTTACATGGCCTGCCCGTTAGCTAGATGGACCAACAGTCCAACTCACTAGATCCTGCCCTGTCAACGTATTCTGTGTTCCCAATCCTTGGCCTCTCAGGGTAAGGCTGGAAAATATTCCTGTCTGAAACTTTGGAGAGAAAATGCCCCTCTGCGGCCGTAGACAGTGCATGGCTAGATGGACTAAAGGTCTGACTGGCTGTAAAAGCAGCTTCCTGTGTTCTGAAGTATTACCTTACACTGGCTGGCAGCAGCAGCTGCTCTCCAGGCATTCAGATGGGGGACATTCCCAGCTCCACCCAAAGATACTCCTGGAGACTGAACCTGGGACCTTCTGCATGATGAAAATCAGGTGCTCTACTGCTGAGGTCTGTCTTTTTTGAAAAACACAGTCGGGCAGCTGGCTGGCTATGTACACAGTTGCAGACCCTCATTTTGCTATTTTTACTTTAACCCCCCTCCCTTTTTTCTAACAATAAAGTGGTGCTTTCCCCCCAAGCAAATGTGTTTAGCATCAGGGCAGGCTTGAAAAGGGCAGAAGACGTTGTTTGATTCGTAGTGGTGCAATTAATTTAAATGAGGTTTTTAAATGCAAAACTGCACATGTGCAGAGTATTTTTCTTTTTATCAGGGTTGCCAAAGTGTTTGTTTGCTCTGAGATATCAGGAATGTAGAAGCTGGTAGAATGACTGCTTTGGGGGGTGGGGGGGAGATGGCGAGAAGAGAAAATATCAGCGATGTGCTTAACAACTCAGGTAATACACAAGAGCACCACCGAAGACTGTTAATTAACTCCAGGATCTAGAATGAACCCCTGGATGTGTGGGGCGGACAGTCTTTCCGGGCAGTGATGAGGTTGAGGGAATGGCCCTCGATGTAGGCAACCTTCGAGTTTTACGTTCCAAGGCTGCACTCTATATTGCTGCAGGCAGGGCTGTGTGTGTGCATGTTTCGCATTTCTGGGCCCATCCCTTCTTGAAAAAATATATAATTGGACTTTGAAAACCATAGAAGTGTGGAGGCAATGATCCAAGATTTACAGCAAGTGTGGGGAACCTTTTTCAGACCAAGGTCCATATTCTCATGCGGCCAAACTTCTGAGGGCCACATGCCAATGGTGGGTGGAGCCAGGGGCAAAAGTGGGTGGAGCAACGGATGTCATTTTTACCCTTGTACAGTAGGCTAATTTCTATGGACATGCACACACCCCGAGGACGATGCTAAGCAGGCATGTGGCTTGGAGAGAAGGGGTGTGGCCTGAGGAGACTTCCAAGGGCCAGATACAGAGGTCTGGAGGGCCGCATTTGGTTCCCCATCCACACCATGATTTACAGAGACTGCTCTCCTCAACAACACAGGCCAAAATCCAGTGGCAAATGGGAGGTACTCAAGAGCATCTCTTGTGCAGGTCCCATGCATGTTAATGGGACTTGCGCAAGAAAACTTCCCACTGGATTGGGTCCTATGTTCGTGTATGTGGTAAATGTCCCTAAATTGAGATTGAGTTGATTTCTGGCATCCTACACTGAAAACTCAGTTGGCTTTTCCTTTGGGGCATCCGGGTGGCTACTGTGAGGATGCTGTCCAGATGGGCCACTGGTCTGATCCAGCAGCCAGGCTATTCTCATGTCCTTATGGCTTCTGGTGGTCTTTTTTTTTTTTTTAGCAACTTTGCAGATTACCTAAAATTAATACCTACCTCTGTTAATCAAAGGACTGCCCTGTAGCCACCCTTTATTCCTGTTCACCACCTGCCAAGGAACCTGCATGGTTTGCTCAAGGACAGACTCGGAATTGAGTAACAACAGCTGGTGGTTGTATTTGTGGAGATGGGGGGACAGCCCTTGTGTGATTTCTCCTTCCCGGGAGCAGCTGGTACACCCTGACCATCTGCATCATCATTATCCCCCCCCACACACACACACTGCTAAAGAGTCTTGTTTGAAAGTCTACCTCCTCCCACACTTTGATGTAGGCTATGGGCACATTAGGTGGAGACGCACTGGAATTTGCAGAACAGTAAGTGTGTCTCTCCCCGTAGACAAGGATGGCTTGAACACCAGCCACAATTCTCTTTCATTTTTTTATTATCTAGCCTGATGAAGAGTTCTGGAGAACTCAAAAACTTGCATGCTATTTTGTGACGTTCTGGTTGGCCTAATAAAGATGTTGCTCTAATACAGATTTTGGCATTTTTCTTAATGGTTGCCGTTACCCCCCCCCCAAAAAAAAAATGTCATAAGAAGAGCCTGCTGGGTCAGGCCAGAAGCCCATCTGGTCCGCCACAGATGCCTGTGGAAAGCCTGTAAGCAGGACCTGAGCGCAACGGTACTCTCTCCTCTTGCGGTTTCCAGCCGCTGGTATTCAGAAGCATAATGCTGCCAACCATGGAGATATCCATCAGGGTTAGCAGCCATGGACAGCCTTTTAAATGGAAGTGATGTAGGCCCCCATTTCTTCTGGACAGGGACCGGGCTAGAGCTACTTCTGTCTGTCACTGTGGTGAACCCTCGTATTCCTGCATAGCACAACAGTGCCACCTCGAGTGCCTCGGACTTCTCACTCCCTGTAGGGAACACCCCCTCCCCCAAATACCAGCTATCTGGGCTCTTTGGCTCTGACTTAATCCAGCTCTTTTCAGAATGCTTTATCCAGTTACAACTGGCTAGCCCTTTTGACATGGAGAGTCGTTAAGAAGGTGGAACTAGCCTCTAAGTAAATTCCTGATTAGCCACAGAGGCCACTGACATGATAAATTGGGTGGATCTCATTATTGGTTCGAACCAATAATGACCTTCAAGTGGCTTTTACTGATCTCAGATTCCCATAAATAAGCAAAACTTCTCTTTCAGTCTTTGTCTTCCTAGAGACATCTGACCGGGAGTCCAAACATGCACTCTCTCTATCTCCATCTCTCTTCTGCAAGGAACTCTGCACATGCTCTGAAACTGAAGAATCTGCTCAACCAGGCAACATATATCTAGCTAAGTTAAGTTTGACTTCACTGGTTTATTTACAGTCCTGTGTGTGCATGACTGTCACATACCTTTTCCCCCAAATAAGCTTATTTTATGTTTTGGCATTTGGCTTCAAAAGGCAATTCTCTGGAATCCCCCTCCTGTGCTTAAGACTCCACACCCCTTGCTTTATAAGGATATTTTCACAAGGTTCTGTTAAGTCCTCTGTCAACCGGGCTCACTCGGAAAGGCAATCCAAAGCTGCTCTCTGTTTCCAGCCCTCTCCCCCACCGCCCAGGGCTGGGTGGAAGGAAGAGGTCCCTGCGGGTCAAGAGGGCTCAGAAACTCACCAAACAGCTGGTCAGACTAGGGCAGGTGCGGGGAACTTTTGGCCCGCCAGATGTTGCTGAACTACAACTCCCATCATCCCTGGACATTGGCTATATTTGATGGGGCTGATGGGGCATGTAGTTCTGCAACATCTGGAGGGCCATAGTTTCCTCACACCTGGACCAGAGTGTGCCAGGAGGTGCATCCTGTCTGGCAGAAATATATATATACATATTGTTTATTTTTAGGGGAATTCTTTTACACAAAAGGGGGGGGGCTCTGCCAGTAAGGAAAAGCCACCTGCCAGATTCCATAGTCCTATACGGCCCCTTGCTAGCGTTTGGAGTTCAAGAGATGGTGTGCAGCAGTAGACGGAGACAGTGGCTTATTGCACCACGGAAACCCTCATGGCGAGAGACTGTGCTGGAATACTTGCTTTATTGGCATCCCTTCCTCTTTCCTGCCATGTTGCAGACACACAGGCAATCAAACGTCCTTCCCCTGCCCAGAGGGGGGGTGTGTGGTGGTGACTGAGATGTGCTGGTCATACCCATTGACCCGCCTGTTTAGGGATCTGTTTAGTGTTTAGCAGCTGGCTGGGAAAAGAAACTTCAGAATTTGGTTTGCCCAGAATCTCTGGAAAGAGGGCAGGCACCCATCCATCTGTAGAGCCCAAGAAAAAAATGGGTGCATCGCTTGGCCTGTGCAGGCTTAGGCCTGTGTGTCTCCAGGCTCCTCCACTGTTTTCCTCCGGTCCAGTTACACTCCAGGAAGTGCAAGCAGGGGGGCGTCCCTCGTTGTCAGGGAGATGTGGCTGGGTCCCCTCAGTGATCCGGCTTTATAAAGGTCAACGCCTGAAGGTTTCCGCCTTGGATTGGGTGAGTGGGAGGGAATCTTAGCAACAGATCTGGAGTGTCACAAGCGAGTGATCCTGTCACCAGTCATGGCCGACGCTTTCCCTCGGCCTGAAAAGAAGCAGGAACAACAACCACCACAATATAATACTAAAATCCAACCAGCCTTCCTTGATGTGCAGGAAGGAAGCAGCTGTTGAAGGGATGAGGTGCAGTTGACTCTGGGGGGGGAACCTGGCGTCAGCTGTTTACACAGGAATACCCTTCTCCCTCACTCACCTGGATTTGACAGGACAGGAATGTGCTCTTCCCGAAGCTTCTTCCTACACAGGAGAAAGAGAGATGTTTGAGGAGATCTGGAGTGTGAGATGGACTATGATGGCAGATATTTTATTTCAGAAATGGGATGCAAGTAAGAGCCTCAGGGGAACTGTTCTGCTGGAGCAGGGGTTGTTTGAAAGGCCCATCCAGCTCAACAGTTTGGCATCCAAGGCAAGATGGAAATTTGACCTCTAGTGATGGCACCAGACGGCATCTGTTAAGCCGTATTCTGCCTCTCAACAAGGAGAAGGCTTTTATTTTATTTCCAGCTGTCATCATCAGTCATAGACCTTTCATCCATGCTTTTACTTAATCCTTAAAAAAAATTATGTTATGTGTGAGCAATTGAGTTCTAAAGGTTGATTGTGTGGAGCAATGAAACCAGCCTCCTGACAATTTCCAGTTGTGTTTTTCACGTCCACTTGTTCCTGTCCAATTGACCCATTCCACTAGGCTCAACTAGGCCCTTATAAGCCCCTGTCACATTCCCTCTAAATCCCATTCCCCCACTAGGACTAAGGAGATTCCCCCTTCCCCAGTTCTCAGGGTCATCCTCTGACACGTCCCATCTCCTGTTGCCTGTACACTCTGCACTATAGATGTAAAGCACTGTCTTACCACTTTAAGCAGTCCTGGCTTCACTCAAACAATCCTGGAAACTGTAGTTTGCTAAGGGGGCTGAGAGTTGTTAGGAGACCCCTGTTCCCCACCCAAGGCTACAATTCCCTGGAGGAAGAGGGATTAGTTGTTGAACCACTCTGGGTGCGGATGGGGCCTCAGCAAATTCCACCCTTCTGTTGAGCAGCAGGGGCCCCAGGAGATGGCCAGACCCCCCACCCCGCCCCATAGCCGCGTCCAGCCCTGTCAAATCTCATACTTGCTTCTCCGTCGGTAGATGCAGACAGCTGTCACGGCAATTAGGATTAATCCGAGAGGAACAAGGACCCCAATAAGGATGGCTGTTAAAGTATTTTCTTGAAATTGGGGAGTAGGAAAAAAAAACAAGAAAAGGGGAGAGGGGATTAATTAATAATGGCCTGAATCAGGGGACTGGAAACAAAGCCCTGTGAGGAGAGACTGAGAGAACTGGGCGTGTTTAGCCTGGAGAAGAGAAGACTGAGGGGAGATAGGATAGCACTCTTCGAGTACATGAAAGGTTGTCACTTAGAGGAGGGCAGGGATCTCTTCTTGATCGTCCCAGAGTGCAGGACATGGAATAATGGGCTCAAGTTGCAGGAAGCCGGATTTCGACTGGACATCAGGAAAAACTTCCTAACTGTTAGAGCCAGACGACAATGGAACCAATGACCTAGAGAGGTAGTGGGCTCTCCGACACTGGAGGCCTTCAAGAGGCAGCTGGACAGCCATCTGTCGGGAATGCTTTGATTTGGATTCCTGCATTGAGCAGGGGGTTGGACTTGATGGCCTTATAGGCCCCTTCCAACTCTACTATTCTATGATTCTGTGATTCTATGAGTGTTTTTTTGTGGAAGGGGGTTAGGGCAGGGAGAAGAAGACCCTGTTACCTGCTGAGACAACATCAAGTGGCATCTCCTCACAGAGGCGTCCCGCATAGCCCTCCGGACAAACACAGATGAAACTGTCTGTGGTGTCTTCACACACTCCCTCGTTCTGGCAGGGGTTGCTGAGGCAGGGGGTTTCTGCACAGGAAGAATGCAGAGAGACCACTGTCAGTCCACACCCCACCCACCTGGAGAGGGGTGAATCTGGCCAGGCGAGTCTCTGTTTCCCACTTTTTCCACTCTTAAGTTCAGTCCTTCACATTTCCACATCAGTTTGTGATTTTTTCAATTTAAAAAATCTCTACATCAAAACTCATCAGCATTTTAGTGCAGATTTATCCAATTATAGCAATTATTTAGTATTTCAATACCAATTATTGCATGCAATTTTGCCTCCTGCATGCATTTTTGCAAAGTTTCCTCACACAATGCGCTTGTGTATGTCCTTTCCACTAATTTATGCATTTTTATGCAGACTCCAACCTAGTATGTGCTTTTCTGGGCTGGAAGCTGCTTTGCAAAATTCGGAGGCGTGCGGATTTCAAAGGACAGCTGCGTTTCGGTTCACATGTGGTTTCGGAAAGTGCGACTGAGGTACGGGCGCCTTTAAATGTGAATCTCTCCCCCACCTGTACTCCTCTCTCAGAGGACCCACCCACCCACCCGTGGACCTTCCCTCCGGCAGGGTCAAATCATTCTCCTCTTCCTCCTTGTATTGGCCCAACCTTTCCTTAGGACCAGCTGTTCTACAGGGTGAGCAAAGGGGCGCCAAAGTCACAGAGTTACTCTTGTTTTCACACTCAGCCCCCCCACCCCACCCAGAAAGCACTGTAGAGGACTCTTTGGCACAATTTTGCTTACACCAGCCTTCCCCAATCTGGTGCCCCCTTTTTTGGGGTGGGGTTAGGGCAGAGAGAAAGAGACCCTGTTACCTGCTGGGGGCAATGTGGGGACAACATCAAACGGCACCTGGCTGGCCCTGATGTAAATTGTAGTGCAAAACCTCTGGAGGGGCACCAGGTTGGGGAAACCGATGTAGTGCATTGTGGGTGCCAAAAACAACCCCAAAACCCACTGAGGAAGGGGACAGCTGGATCCTCCTCCTCCTCCTCCCTAACGCAGTGTGGTCACCTTTGAAGCAGCCGCGGGTGAAATTTGCCACTGCGCAGATCTGTCCTCCGGGGCATCCCACTGCCACACACTCCAGAGTCCCTGTGTTGCGACAGGTGCACTGCTGGGAGCAGTCCTCCATGAAGAAACTGTCGTTGATCTGGGGAGAGACAGGGAGGGGTGTCAGTGCTGTTCTGGGAAAGAGGCCCCCTCGGGCCTCCCACCCAGGCCTCTCTGTTCCACCCGCTGAGTGGGCCCCATGCTCTTTCTAAAGATATCAGGACTGTGGTATGCTATGAACCTAAGAGGAGCCTGCTGGACCAGGCCAAGGATCAAGCCCATCATCCTGTTCTCACAGTGGCCTACCAGATGCCTACGCTTGCTACTAGGAGACGCCAGGGATTCTCCCACTCAGCCTCTACTGCTACACACCCCATTCGACTTCACTCTTCCCCCAAGAAGCCAGCAGGATGCTGGGAAATTCCAACAGAAACAGAAGCAGAAATGGGCAACGTCCACACATTCGTTCCATATCCAGAACGTAAATCAATCCAGTGAATATAATTGGTATCTGCTGCTCCTGCTTTCAGTCCACAAACTGTGTGTAATGGATGACAGGATTTCCCTCCATTTGCATGGCATTTCCTTTGCATTGAAATGAATGTAGAATTCCGCCACAGTGAATAATGCAGTTTCTGTCAGAAGCCAAAGTGCACCGGAACAGAAACAGCACTGCACGTTGCCACAAACACAGAAATCGATGCCTTCTTACATCCCTAATGCTGGTTCCCAGAATCCTTAGGAAGTAAAAACATCAGAAGAGCCTGGCTGCTGGATGAGGCCAAAGGGAGCCCATCTAGTCCAGCACCCTGTTCTCACCAGGACCAACCAGATGCCTCTTCTGGGAGCCCTGCAAGCAAGGTCTGACAGCAAGAGGATCTCCCCTCTGATGCGGAGGCAGAGCACAGCCATCATGCCCTGAGTGACCCAAACTGGCCCCTCAAACGGGATGATCCTACTTCCTTGTTCTAATTCCATCCTGCCCCACTCCCTACAACCCTGACCTGCCAGTTGACGCCCCACTTTCTCCCCAGAAAACCAGTTCCCTGTAACCCAAGCATTTGGCAATCTAGTGTCCTCTGACTGCTTGAGACTACAGCTCACATCAGCTGCAGCCAGCCAGAGGGCACCAGGTTGGCAAAGGATTCTGTAACCTACTCAGTCTCCCTCCCTACAGGATGCAGGAGTTCCAGCTCCCACCTGCAACCCAGGACCCCTCCCCGCTCTTCTCTTACCCCTACCTCATAATACTGGCCGTTGCTGGTGCAGCCACACTGGTTGTAGGGAACACTGTCCAGCCCACTGAGTATGTGGCCGGGGTCACTGGCACAGCCCTCCACGCAAGGGGCATCGCAATCAGATGGGGCAGCCATGTTGGCACAACTTGCAGGGCAGGCAGTCATGCAAGATTTGTAGGTGGTGTGAAGCGGGCATGAGATCTCTGTGTGGGGAACAGTGGGACACTTAAAAAAAATCCCTCCCCAAATTATGTTTTCAGTCAAGTCAATAGGAATCCCAGCCAAATGAAGCTGGGGCTATCAGGTGAAATCAAGGGCAGGAGCTGACCTTTGGATCGGGATCTTCCACAATGCTGATTTTTTTTTTTAATTGCATTTTGGCTCCGTTGTGTTCAGTGTCAGCTGGTGGCTGCATATCAGTGGGGCAGTGGAATCTGCTTTGTGTTTTAGTTTGAACTTTCAAGCTCCTTGAAAGTTCAGACTAAAACCTGGGGCTGATCCCACTGCCCCAATGACATGCAGCTGGCAGCTGACACTGGTTGTCTTGCTAAAACAGGGAATGTTGTATTTTCCCAAATTTGATGGCACAGAAAATGTTAGTGGCAACTATGATAACTTATTTCTGTGTTATTTCTCCAACATCTGAATCAGGAGAGGCCACGCACGTCTCAAATTCATGCCTGGATGCGACCACGGGCTGGATAAAGGTTGATAAAGTGCAAATGAATCCTGATAAGACAGAGACCCTGTGGATCATAGAATCATAGAATAGTAGAGTTGGAAGGGGCCTATAAGGCCATCAAGTCCAACCCCCTGGTGGTACCTAGGTCCGGGAGGGCTCTGTACCTGCCCTGGATGGGGTTGCACTCCCTCTGAAGGAGCAGGTGGGGAGTTTGGGGGTGTTCCTAGATCCATTACTGTCTCCAGAGGCCTGGGTGACCTCAGTGGCTCAGAGCCCCCATTCAGATGGGGCACCAACTATGACCTTTCCTGGATAGGGATAGCCTTGGCACAGTGGCGCATACATTGGTAACCTCACTATTAGATTACTGCACTGTATGTGTGACTACCGTTGTGCCTGGTTTGGAAGCTGCAGCTAGTGCAAAATGTAGCTGTGAGGATGCTTAGTGGGACACCCAGCTTAACACATATTACACAGGTGTTGGGAGATTTGCACTGGCTCCCTATTAGCTACGAAGCCATGTTCAAGGTTTTGTTGTTGACAATTATGCTCTAAAGAGCTTGGGACCAGGATAGCTAGCAGACTGCCTGAGCTGATCTTTAAGATCTTCCAAGGAGGCCCTACTGGTCATTCCACATCAAGGGGGTTATCACTTGTCGACAACATGGAAGTGGCCCTTCTCCATGATACCCTCTGGGATGCTGTCTCTCGGGTGACTTGTGAGAAGGAGACAGGAATGACCTTTAAATGCCTCTTAAAAACTTATATGTTTACCCAACATAGAAGCTGGGTGACTTTCCTGGACTTTGACTCCTAATTTTTAATTTGTTTTTGTTGTGGACACGGCTCAGTTTTATTTCTGACACAGTTTCATTATGTTTCTACCTGCTTTCTAACGAAATGTTATTGAACGTCACTGTATTTCATGGGGTTGGATTCAACAAACTTTTACTCAGAGCAGACCTACTGAAATTAACTTGTGCCTCATTGAGGTCGGTAGAGAGGTGTGTGTATGTGTATAAAGTGGAGAAGGCACCACACAATATTGGCATGGGGCAGCGCAAGCAAGTAGAAAAGTAAACCAAATGCTGAATTAATGTGGCTTATTAGGCTGCCACCCCAACAGTGCTAAATTAGGCTGCTGACAAAACAAATGAGCCAGGGACTCTTTTAATGAAGCCCTAATTTGGGAGGTGAGGCCCTGGCAGAGGTTTGTGTGTGTTTGGGGGGGAATTCTCTCACCGCAGCCCATCTTCTGTCTCCATGGCCCCAGCGTAACTCCTTCCTCCTGGCAGAGCAGGGCATAGGCCTCGTAGTCTTCGCACAAGAGTTCCTTGTCGTCGTACAAAGCGCAAAGGTCGTACACACAGCTCCTGGTGGGATGGGGAGAGAGACAGGAAAAATGGCACACTTGCACATGACCGAACATGCTTCTGTCCCATCTCCCCACCATGCCTGCTCCTTGCACACTCACTCTTGGAAATTGCTGGGTGACAGGACGCCATGGCAGGCAGCGAAAGGCCCCTGGGGGTCAGACAGGGCCCCACAGACTCTTGTCCCATTAACAACAATTAGTTCCTCTGGAGTGCAGTCTATTTGAAACCCTGTCTCCGCTTCATCCAATGGTTCCTCGCGCCTTTGGAGGGGGAAAAAAAAAGCATTGGCAGGATCTGAACACAGAACGTGACAGGCACTGAAGTAGTACGTAGCCCAGGCCAACTAGCCAAGCCATAGTAAGGATTTAATTTGGGATGAGGCTCTCTTCCCCAAACTTGTTTTGCATTCCAGCACTGAGCTCTGCATTATTTGAAGTAATAACTAGGAAGAGAGTGCCTCTACAGGTATGCAGGGGGCAGAGCAGCTGTCAGTGGTGGCTGGTCTACCATTGGGGACTGGTAGGGGAGAAGGCAGGGAGGCCAACAGTAGGTGGAGCCATAAGAACATAAGAAGAGCCTGCTGAATCAGGCCAGTGGCCCATCTAGTCCAGCATCCTGTTCTCACAGTGGTCAACCAGGTGCCTGGGGGAAGCCCGCAAGCAGGACCCGAGTGCAAGAACACTCTCCCCTCCTGAGGCTTCCGGCAACTGGTTTTCAGAAGCATGCTGCCTCTGACTAGGGTGGCAGAGCACTGCCATCACGGCTAGTAGCCATTGATAGCCCTGTCCTCCATGAGTTTGTCTAATCTTCTTTTAAAGCCATCCAAGCTGGTGGCCATTACTGCATCTTGTGGGAGCAAATTCCATAGTTTAACTATGCGCTGAGTAAAGAAGTACTTCCTTTTGTCTGTCCTGAATCTTCCAACATTCAGCTTCTTTGAATGTCCATGAGTTCTAGTATTATGAGAGAGGGAGAAGAACTTTTCTCTATCCACTTTCTCAATGCCATGCATAATTTTATACACTTCTATCATGTCTCCTCTGACCCGCCTTTTCTCTAAACGAAAAAGCCCCAAATGCTGCAACCTTTCCCCATAAGGGAGTCGCTCCATCCCCCTGATCATTCTGGTTGCCCTCTTCTGAACCTTTTCCAACTCCATAATATCCTTTTTGAGATGAGGCGACCAGAACTGTACACAGTATTCCAAATGCGGCCGCACCATAGATTTATACAACGGCATTATGATATTGGCTGTTTTATTTTCAATACCTTTCCTAATTATCGCTAGCATGGAATTTGCCTTTTTCACAGCTGCCGCACACTGGGTCGACATTTTCATCGTGCCGTCCACTACAACCCCGAGGTCTCTCTCCTGGTCGGTCACCGCCAGTTCAGACCCCATGAGCGTATATGTGAAATTAAGATTTTTTGCTCCAATATGCATAATTTTATACTTGTTTATATTGAATTGCATTTGCTATTTTCCCGCCCATTCACTCAGTTTAGAGAGGTCTTTTTGGAGCTCTTTGCAATCCCTTTTTGTTTTAACAACCCTGAATAATTTAGTATCGTCAGCAAACTTGGCCACTTCGCTGCTCACTCCTAATTCTAGGTCATTAATGAACAAGTTGAAAAGTACAGGTCCCAATACCGATCCTTGAGGGACTCCACTTTCTACAGCCCTCCATTGGGAGAACTGTCCATTTATTCCTACTCTCTGCTTTCTGCTTCTTAACCAATTCCTTATCCACAAGAGGACCTCTCCTCTTATTCCATGACTGCTAGCTTCCTCAGAAGTCTTTGGTGAGGTACCTTGTCAAACGCTTTTTGAAAGTCTAAGTACACTATGTCCACTGGCTCACCTCTATCTATATGCTTGTTGACACTCTCAAAGAATTCTAGTAGGTTACTGAGACAGGACTTTCCCTTGCAGAAGCCATGCTGGCTCTGCTTCAGCAAGGCTTGTTCTTCTATGTGCTTAGTTAATCTAGCTTTAATAATACTTTCTACCAGTTTTCCAGGGACAGAAGTTAAGGTAACTGGCCTGTAATTTCCGGGATCCCCTCTGGATCCCTTTTTGAATATTGGCGTTACATTTACCACTTTCCAGTCCTCAGGCATGGAGAAGGACCCGAGGGACAAGTTACATATTTTAGTTAGCAGATCAGCAATTTCACATTTGAGTTCTTTGAGAACTCTCGGGTGGATGCCATCCGGGCCCCGTGATTTGTCAATTTTTATATTATCTATTAAGCCTAGAACTTCCTCTCTCGTTACCACTATTTGTCTCAGTTCCTCAGAATCCCTTCCTGCAAATGTTAGTTCAGGTTCAGGGATCTGCCCTATATCTTCCACTGTGAAGACAGATGCAAAAAATTCATTTAGCTTCTCCGCAATCTCCTTATCGTTCTTTAGTACACCTTTGACTCCCTTATCATCCAAGGGTCAATCGCCTCGCTAGATGATCTCTTGCTTTGAATGTATTTATAGAATTTGTTGTTGTTGGTTTTTATTTTCTTAGCCAGAGAACCAATGAAAGGCAGAGGCAACTCACTCTAGTTTTCTCCCCCTCCTCCTCCTTGCTGAGGTCTACAAGGGCAACACCCAGAGTAAGGAGAGGGAAGCTGGGAACCAGGGCCACCCCTGAGACTGGTTGCAGGTAAGACGACGTGTAGGCAGGCGGGGTCTGGCTGAGGGCAGGTTGGTGGGGCCTCATAGACCAACCTTCACTTGGGTCACTTTAGTTGATTAGAGGGAAGCAGTGGAGACTGGGGGCTCCAATCTCAGTGGGGCAGTGAATCCACTCCAGGTTTTAGTCCAAACGTGCACTGACATTGGAGCCACCGGTCTCCACTGGAAGGAAGGGCTTTGGGTTGCAAGGTCTGGTCTGAGGCCCAGCTCTCTCCTCCCCTTTTAGAAATTAACTGTCAATGGAGAGAGAAGACTGGTAAGGTGGACAAGGGAGTGACCAGGCTGACCTGATACGGGGGTGGCTGGCAGCCTCCCTCTCCCTGCCAAGGACAGCCCTTTGGACCGAGACCTGCCAGCTGTTCCCGAAAGCGTTGAGGTTGTGGGTCCATGTCTTGTCCAGTTTCATGTACTCGTTGTTCGGCCACCCATCATAATTTCCGCAGAGTCCGCCAACGTGGTTCTGGTATGTGCTGGGCAGGACAATCTCTGAGAGGTTGAGAGAGAGAAAGAGGGATGAATGCAGCCCCACATACAGGCAGCCCTAGACCAAGTGGCACTCTAGCGAAGGCAGAAACCATCTCTGGTTCTTCCACGTATTTCAGCTTTTGAATGCTTTGGGGAGGGGGGGTGTTGTTGATTTTTAAAATTGCATCTGTTGCCCATTCCACAACCTTGATGCACAATTTGCATGTGTGATTTATCCCGTGACACACAAAATTATAAATCTGAGCACATGGTTCTGATCACAGTTCATTCCCCCCGTCACTAACACATAGCCTGTTTGTCCAACAAGCACCAGTGGCAGGAATTTTCCAGCATTTTTTTAAAAAATGAAATGTTTACATACACAAAAAAGCTGGCTGTGCAAATTGGTGTTGCCAGCTCTACAAATGGAGATGGGCTGTTTTCTGTGAACTATGAAACAGCATCCCAGGCAACTGTCTGCCCCTAAATCTGTCTCTCTGTGTGGACACAGCTCTGAGTTGCTGCCTGTCAGAGCTGGTGCGAGATGAGAATATTTCTCAGCCTAAGCTTGGGATTTCTAGGTCAACCTACCCTCGATCCTACTGAGTCAGCATCACCACCCTATAGAGGGGACATCCACACCCACCCCTCTTCCCTACCCCCCCAACTCATTTTATCCTTACCAGCAAAGTCCCGTCCATCAAAGGAAACAGAGATCCCAAAGTCTGTCTGTACAAAGAGGGTGCGACCTCTCTGGGTGATTTGTAGCCCGTCCCGGGGATAGTATGGGGGAGTGACCTTCACACCATTTATCTGGAAGGACGGAGGGGAGAGGAAGAGGGGGGAGGTAATCTTTAGAGACAGAAGAAACAAGGAGAGGAACATCCCCCCCCACACACACAAAAACAACAGCTCCATGTATATATATGACTCAGGTCGGTCACCAAACCTTTATCCAAATCTATGGTGCAATTCTCTGTGGTGCAATATGGTGCTGCTTCCGCTGCTTCCACTGCTGTCAAGAGGCAGTAATGCTTTCTAAATCTCAGTTGGTGGAGCACCTTGCACAGGCCCTTGAAAGTTTTGACTAAAACCTGGAGCGGATTCCACTGACCCACTGACACAGAGCCACTAGCCACCACTGCTATGGGAATAAAGTGGAGTTTGCTTCAGCCAAAACATACTTGGGTATGAGCACCATTCTGTTGTATAAAATGGTAACTAAGGCAAAAAGTAATAAAATGAGCATCTGTCACCATGTATATGCTTGGCTGGCCACCGCCCAAGTATAAAATGTTTTCAAAAATAGGACAGAAAGGATGTTGTGGCGACTGCTGTCATCCCTTGTACACCCTGGCACTTCCCATCCTAATTTTGTACACTTCTATCATGTCCCCACCCCACCTCTTATTTATATATATTTTTTAAAACTATTGTGGTTATGTGCCTTCAAGTCGTCTACCACTTATGGCAACCCTATGAATCAGCGACCTCCAAGAGCATCTGTCATGAACTGCCCTGTTCAGATGTTGTAAGTTCAGGTCTGTGGCTTCCTTGATGGAATCAATCCATCTCTTGTTTGGCCTTCCTCTTTTTCGACTCCCTTCTGTTTTCCCCAGCATTGTTGTCTTTTCTAGTGAATCATGTCTTCTCATGATGTGTCCAAAATATGATAACCTCAGTTTCATCATTTTAGCTTCTAGTGACAGTTCTGGTTTAATTTGTTCTAACGCCCAATTATTTGTCCTTTTCGCAGTCCATGGTATCCGCAAAGCTCTCCTCCAACACCACATTTCAAATGAGTTGATTTTTCTCTTATCCGCGTTTTTCACTGTCTGACTTTCACATCCATACATAGAGATCGGGAATACCATGGTCTGAATGATCCTGACTTTGGTGTTCAGTGATACATCTTTGCATTTGAGGACCTTCTCTAGTTCTCTCACAGCTGCCCTCCCCAGTCCTAGCCTTCTTCTGATTTCTTGACTATTGTCTCCATTTTGGTTAATGACTGTGCCGAGGTATCGATAATCCTTGAGAAGTTCAATGTCCTCATTGTCAACTGTAAAGTTACATATTTAAAAAACTAAAAAGCCTCAAATGTTGTAACCTTGGTCTGACCCATCGCCCAGCAAATCCCTGGCATGATATATATGATAAGGAGCAGCAGGAGATGAAAATGAGGTTCTTAATTTGCCCAGGTGATGGGCGAGAGATTTACAGGAGGGGATTCTGAAAAGGGAGTCTGCAAGGGCCTCTCACCGCCATCTTCCGCCCCTCCATCAGGGTGATGCTGTAGCCGTAGACGGAGACATAGACCTCACGCAGGAAGGAGAATCGGTGTAAGGGGAAACGGCGCCGGTTCCTGCCGGATATGGAGAAGGGTTCAAGAGCCCTTGGCAGATCATCCAGGGTGCGGGTCAAGACATAGGTGGCCCGGCCCTGGAAGTGGTGGACAAAGTTGTCGAAAGTGCGGTAGTGTGGGTCTCCAGAAATCACACACTGGTGGAATTCTGGGAAGAGAGAGAGAGATGGTAGAAAATTGGAAGTTGTGGGTGAGCATTCTGTACATGCTCAGAGACAGTCTCCTTCTACTGCTTCCTGTGTCCCAAGGCCCAGCCCTTGCATTCTTTTTTTTAAGAATTATGAGGAAAAAATACTAAAAGAAAAATTAAAATGACAGACTAACATCCCTAAACAAAAGATTAATTTGCACTATTTTTTGTTGTTGCTGTTATGTGCCTTCAAGTCGATTTCGACTTATGGTGACCCTCTGAATCAGTGACCTCCAAGAGCATCTGTCATGAACCACCAGATCTTGTAAGTTCAGGTCTGTGGCTTCCTTTATGGAATCAATCCATCTCTTGTTTGGCCTTCCTCTTATTTGCACCATACATAAACCATATGTTATTATTATATAATACTAATACTAATAATAATTGCATATACCGCCCCATAGCTGAAGCTCTCTGGGCGGTTTACAATAATTGCAAACATTAAAAACAAATATACCAATTTAAAAACACATTTTTAAAAAGCAATTTAAAAACACATGCTAAAATGCCTGGGAGAAGAGGAAAGTCTTGACCTGGTGCCAAAAAGATAACTGTGTTGGCGCCAGGCGCACCTCATCAGAAAAATCATTCCATAATTTGGGGGCCACCACTGAGAAGGCCCTCTCCCTTGTTGCCATCCTCCAAGCTTCCCTCGGAGCAGGCACAGCCAGCCCTAAACTGACACCCTCCAGTTGTTTTGGACTGTAACTCCCATGACTCCCAGCCGGCACAGCTGTAAAGCTTTCAAAATCTGAAGCCTATAATATCAACAACATTTCTGGGTGAGTATTTGGGAGATTTACACTTCTCAGCAAGTACAAATTTCTCCCACTGTGCCCTAAATAAGCTCAAGGGCATCTTTGCAAGCAGCAGTTTCTGTTAGATTTGCACCTAATTTTGACATGGCCATGGCAAGCTGGATTTTTCTGCACTCTCCATCAAGTGATAGGGCAGCTTTGGTGTCTTGCCATTTTTGGCAAGCAACACCCTTACCCAAAAAAGATTACTTGCCACAAGCACCTAATTATTTTTCCTTAGCACTTTACCAAAACCAGGGTACCTAATGACGCAAATTTTCCAAACAAAAATAAAACAGTTTTAAAAAGGGATACGGGGGGTGGGGAGATTTGGGCCCAGTGAAAAAGACTGGCCAAAATGCTGACCCCTGACTGAGCTGGTGGGCCTGATGGGATTTGTAGTGCAAAATATCTGGAAGAAGCCCAGGTTGGGAAAGAGTGATCTTCCCAGATTTGGGGGCCCACTTTGATTCTCCTTAGGGCTCTGCTTCTTTTGCTGACTACAGGAGCTGTGCTACTCCCCTCCCCAGCCAACCTGCAAGTCAAGAGGTCTTTGCAAAGTCTCAGGAGTTTGCTCGCTCTCTTCCAACATAAAGTGCCCCTTTTTAAAGGCAACTACGTAGTTTTCATCACTGGGGAGGGGGAAGCGGATTTCTGCACATCCACTGATCTCTGAGGTGTGTCTGGTGAGGAAGTGGTGGGATTTCTCACTGGCTGCTGCCCAGGGATCTGGAACTCTCTGCCAAAGGCCCCATCCAACTCCATGCTTCTCACAGGCTGGTCCAGCCTCCTCTCTCGCGGCCTCTCAAGGACAGGCTGAAACGCAGACATTTGGCAGATTTCATGGCTGGTTCCTGCCCTGTTATCTTTGCTGCTGGTTTTTGCTCTTTTATAATTTATTTTATTGCATTAAAAATGTTTTGATGGTTTTGTAGCCACTTTGGGTGCCATGTATGGAAAGACAGAATACAAATTATAGTAACAAATAAGAAGTAAATTTATTTGAATCCCTTCGGTAGCTTCCATGCTCCTGAACTCACTCTCCCTCTTTTGGCAGCACAGAGGATATCTGGGGTCTGCAATGGAGGTGGATCCCCCCCCCAAAGTGGAGGTGGGGGTTGTGTTGCCTGCCTTCACTTCCGGGGTCTACTAGGAATTGTGGGGTTTAGTTGTGCTGCATGCATGCCCTCTCTAACGATGCCTCCAGACTGCCAGCATTTTGCAGGAGGGATTTAGGTGCAATTAAAGTGGCTTGTGCAGGCAAAGTAGATTAAGATGTTCTGTCATCCTAGTGGAACAAATTTACTTTAAAAAAGAGAGACTTTTTGCAGCTTGGGAAATGATGGGGAAATGTACTGAAAAGTATGTGGGATGAGCAAATCTTTAATGGGCAGTTGTGTAAACACCCTACAAACAAATCAGGATGAATGCAGGACATATGCCAATTGTCAATATAAACACACAAACGCCCCATAAGCAACTCAGAACAACTGCTCAATAAAGGCATAATCTATCCACTGCGTAAGCCTTGTGCATGCAAATCAGGATGAATAAACACGATGGGAAGGGCCTCAGCTCAGTGGCAGAACATCTATTTGCAATAAGAAGGCCCCAGGGTCAATCCCTGACAGATGAAATCCTGGAGAGCCAGTGCTGTCAGTCAGGGAGGGCAGACAATGGTCTGGTTTGGTAGAAGCCAGTTTCCTGTGTTCCTGAGCAGGTCATCTAGAGGAGCTGGGGAACACCCTTTCCAAATGGCTTGACCACTGAGCTGTCCCCTGCCCCTGTCTGGGTGGTCCCGCTATTCCCCCTTCCTTCCTCGCCTCCCCCCCACCCTGCCCACTCACTGGTTGGTCGGCAGTAGCGGAGCCCAGAGGTGCTGAGGGCGCAGTGGGATCCAGGCACACACTGGAAGGGCTGGCAGGTGATCTCCCCGTTCCCAATGCAGGTGCACCGCTGGAGGCAATTTGCGTTCACCCAGGTGTCTCCAGGCTGGAAAGGGAAAGAAGGTGAGTGGGGCTTGCCCCCGACTGGCACAAGACGGCAATCCTATTTTTCATTTTGCCTGATAAGAGATTTGGCCTCAGAACATCACAGGATCCTGAACGCATTTCATCAATGGCCAACAGCAGTTCAAGATTCCTTCGCTTGCGCTTGGTGTTTGGCTTCTTGTAAGAATGTAAACTCCTGCTGTAGCCTTTGCTGGTGCCAACTCCCAGTGGTGTCGTCCAAAACATCTGGAAGGCACCAGCTGGGCAAAGGCAGTCCTACTGGTTCAGACCCAAGGTCCATCCAGCCCGACACCCCGTTTTGGCACGGTAGCCAAACAGACACTTCTGGGGAGCCCAGAAACAGGTATGAAAAAGAAAAGGGAGGAGCCCAGAATGCCACAAAATGGGAAAGTCAAAAATAGTATCTTCAAAATGATATTTATTGTATAACCAATATTAGAATATGCCCAACGCGTTTCAGCCCAATCAGAGCTTTCATCAGGGGCTACAAATGCAATGATAAAAGACATAAATCAGGACAGACGTATTTTCAGAACTAATCAATATGTAAGTATAAACAAAAAAAAATTTTATAATGAATTTATGAATGTCATACATTTATTAAGCAGTTTGAAATCATTTGGCTTATGTTATTTAATTATTTAAATAGTATAATCACTTTGTTTTAATATAATTTTTTTTTCTATTTAATCCGTATACAAATATAAACTATGGCTTTTAAATTTATCTTTTATACATAAAGTTATGGTTCTGCGTTTAAATTTACATGTATAGAATGGGAATATAAGAAATTCATTGTTAAAGAATATTTTGGGATATTATATTTAAAATTAATAGATCATAAGTACAATGTATAATTGAAATACGTCTGTCCTGATTTATGTCTTTTATTATTGCATTTGTAGCCCCTGATGAAAGCTCTGATTGGGCTGAAACGCGTTGGGCATATTCTAATATTGGTTATACAATAAATATCATTTTGAAGATACTATTTTTGACTTTCCCATTTTGTGGCATTCTGGGCTCCTCCCTTTTCTTTTTCATACATGTTTTTGAGAGCCCAGAAACAGGACATAAGGGCAACTGAGCCCTTTCCTGCTCGTGTTCCCCAGCAGCTGGCATTCAAAGGTAGACTACCTCTGATGCTGGAGGTTCCATTTAGCCATCATGGCTAATTGTCCCTGTCAGAGCTCTCCTCCTCCTCCATGAGTTCATCTAGTCCCCTCTTAAAGCCTTGGGGCTCTGGCTTAGGGGATATGGGAGGAGTCTGGCAGGGAGCTTTACCACTTTTTCACTGGTTTGAAGCAACAATCCGCGTACATTAGCCATGCCAACAAAGGACTTTGTCTGTCTGTCCATCGGTTCATTGGGTGACCCCCCCAAGAGAGAGAGAAAAGTCTCCATCTCTTTTTATTTTTATTTTTTTTGCAGTGTGTGTGCGCCTCCTGCTGCTGTTCTAGTACTTCCTAGCTCTAGCTGGAGTTTCCTTCACTTACGTTATAGTACTCGTGACGATTGTCTAGACACCCACAGTCCCGCATCGAAACGCAAGTGTCATCGCTTAGGATGTAGCCCCGGTCACAAGCGCAACCCTCTGCACAGGCTGTGGGGCGCTGGCAGCTGGCTGGGGCATAGAGGTTGGCACAGGTGGCTGGGCAAGGGGAGGAGCAATTTGTGTAGTGGCTGTGCAGTGGGCACGGGAGAGCTGGAGAGGGAGGGAGGGAGGAAGAAGAAGAGGCAAGGGTGACTTTTAGAACTAGAGGAACTTGCAGGCGTTTTCCGTACAAAAACAAAGGACATTCCAGGCAAACAAATATTATACATCAGGTGGGCAAACAGTGGGCTGCTTCTACACCAAGACTCCTTTGTGCTGCTAATAGATCACTTTTCTGCAACCAGCTGGAAGCAAAATTAAAGGTCTCACATGAGATTTAAATAGTGCTATATCAATCAACCAATCATTAATAACAGTCAAAGACCAGCACTATAAAATATTAAAACTATGAAGACATATCAACATAGTGATGTATCATCTATCAAATGCCCATTCCCATGTCCAGGATCCTTCTATAATATTTATTGAAAGTCAGTCCTGTGCAGCAAAGGTTGCCTACAGCTTCAGTTAAAAGATTCCTGCTCGCAGGTTCTGCTCCTGTCATTGCTTCCTATTGAGCTCTGCAGGGAGGTAGTTGATGAACAGTCTTAGTTTGTAAGCCTGAGGGAAGGGATTGTCTTACTACTGATCTCTGTAAGCTGTTCTGGGAACCTTTCTGGTTAAAGAGCAGTGTTAAAATGGTTATATATACAACTATATATAACACACTCTGTCTCTCTCCCTCTCCCTCCCTCCCTTCCCTTTATTTTGCAGTTTATCCCCAGTAGGGAACTTACGGCAGAAGGTGATGTTTCTCCAGGAGAGGCCAACCGCGCCTTGGCTCTTGCAGGCTTCCACGTAGGACTGGATGTTGTCGCACAGCACAGAGGCCATGCCCTGGTACTCACACATGTCATAAAGGCAATTCTGAATGAAGGGCTGTGGGTCGATGATTCCATGGCAGGGCTGGTATTTGGGCTCCAGGATTTCACGGCACAAGGCTTGCAGGTGCTGCATCTCCTGGGCAGAGCATCTGGGTTCCAGGTCTTCTCGGTTGTCTGGCTGGCAGCTGGGTGTGGTGGTGGTGAAAAGAGAGAGTGAGAGAGGAGACAACAATGGGGTGGGGATGAAGGAAATGCATTGTGGACTGAGATGAACTTAGGTAGCCATTAATCCCAATTGATTCTAATGTAGTGGAAAGCTTTTCCACAATCAACTGGAAGCTGGAAAACTCTGATTCCATGCAGCACTTAATACAGCACCATTATTCCCAGCAATGCCCAGGTCATTGGGCCAAAATCATTCTATCTAGTAGTAAGCCCTGTAGAGCAAAGGTTCCTTGCAATGTTAAGTAAAAGCTTCCTGCTGGCTGGTTAAGTTCCTTTTATTTATTACTGTTAAGCCTGGTTGGAGGATTAGTGATTTAAGTGGTTTTTATTAGTCAGCTTTTGTTTCCTGGGGCAGGTGCTTTAATTATCAACTTGTTTCTTTTATAGAAAAATAGAGCTATTTAATTATTGTAAAAAATAATAATAAACAAGTAATTAACATATAAATCCTGGTAGGGAACACAAACTGAAGAGGCAATTAAAGGCCAAATCATCACTAATTTCTCTTGTTATGCTGAAGAAGTAACAAAAGGGGCAGAACAGGAAACTTTTGACTCAGAAGCCCTAAAAACCCTCAAAAGTGCTTTGCCGGACCACGTTGGACATTCTGGAACCACAATAGCATTTTATTGCCAAAAAGGAAGAAAATAAATCCCCACAAATCAAGGATGCAAAACATGTGTGTGCAGAGCAGCAAGCACTGGACTGCAGCTATCTGACAATAACACTGTCTGGATTCTCCATAAGAAGTGAGTGAGGGGAACGTAGGAACCCCAAATTGCTATCCTCCTGTCGTCACAGCTTGGAGCCTGTGTTCTTTCATGCTAATGCCGTGCTGGCTTGGGCTGATGGGAGTTGTAGTCCAAAACATCTGGATGTCCCCTATCACTTTTTCTGCTCTTTTAGACATGGCACCCATTTTGTGTTAATTCAGAGCTTGGAAAAGTTACTTTTTTGAACTACAACTTCCATCAGCCCAATCCAGTGGCCATGCTGGCTGGGGCTGATGGGAGTTGTAGTTCAAAAAAGTAACTTTTACAAGCTCTGGATGCCATACACTCCACAGCAGCCATTTTGTGACTGCTGCCCATGGCTCTTTCTCCAAATCCCCCACTGGCCCAGAAAGGCTAGTGACCTCTGCCTGAAGGAGTTATTTCACTCCCCAGTTCATGTGGAGAACTGTCTTGGCTGTGGGCTGTTGGCCTGTCGTCACTTCTGCCCCCGCTCTCACGGCTCCTCACCCAGGGTCAGCATCACCAGGGGCTTTCCAGCTGTTCCCAAATTGACTGGCATTGGCGGCCAACTGTCTGTTCGCCATTAGGAGATCATCTCGGCTCTGGTTATTGAAGTTGCCACACATACCACACACCTGGGATAGGAAGACAGAAGTTAAGGCCTTTTTGCAGGGTGGGTTAAATTAGCAAAGAGTCAGAAATCAAACGCAGCGCTTGTGGGTGTGGTTGGGATCCAAAAAGTAAGAAGAGGCTGCTGGCTCAGGCCAAAGGAGGCCCACCTAGTCCAGCATCTCACAGTGGTCAACCAGATGCCCCGAAGGGAACAGGCCCACAAGCAGGACCTGAGCGCAAGCGCACGCTCCCCTCCTGTGGTTTCCGGCAACTGGTGTTGAGAAGCAGACTGCCTCCGACAGTGGAGGGAGAGCACGGCCAATGGGGCTAGTAGCCATTTGTAGCCTTATCGTTTATGAATTTGTCCAATCCTTTTTTTAAAGCCACCCAGGCTGGTGACCATCACTGACTCTTTTGGGAGCGAATTCCATAGTTTAACTATGCATTGTGTGAAGAAGTCCTTTCTTTTGTCTGTCCTGAATCTTCCAGCTTAATTAGATGTCCAGGAGTTCTCATGTTATGAGAGAGGGAGAAAAACTTCTCTCTATCCACTTTCTCCACGCCACGCATAATTTTATTTCAGGCTAGAGGTTATCAGGGTTCAGCTAAAAACACTGTGGTCAAATCTCACTGCAAATCCTTCAGGAGCAAGATCTGCTCCCTGCTGGCTTTCCTCCTGAACTGGGAGGGTGATGGAGCCTTGATTGACTCCAGCTCCAAAGGCAGCTTCTCCCTCTAAGGATGCCCAGAGGCCTTCAGGGTGCGATATTGCTTATGGATTGTCACTGGGGATCATGATTTAGAGTTGGATCCAACTACATTCTACTCAGAGTAGACCTACAGAAATTAATGTACCTAAGTTAGTCATTTGCTGATGAATCTCAATGGCTCTACTCTGAGCTGAGTAGGCCTCACATGGGATTCAACTAGGGTTGCCAGGTTCTTCTCCTAAAGATACAGGATCAGTCTCAGGCCCTGAACCTGGCAACCCTAGATTCAACCCTTAGGTTTGGAGAGGCAGTATTTTTTGCTGTAAATCTGAATTATGTTCCTACATTTTTATTGTCAGGCCTTATTATGAATTATCAGTCAATTGTTTTCATTTTATTGCACATTTGTTAATCTGAAATGTTTTCATTAGTTCATTGCTGATATGACTGTTTAAATTTTGTTATTTCTTGTAACCTTTAGTGAATTATGTTAAACTTTTTGAAGCTGTGAGCCTCTTTTGGTATGGAAAGCCTGCATGCAAACGCATGATGATGATGATGATGATGATGATGATAAGTCAACCTAAACTAAAAAGTCACCCAGGACAGAAGGCACAGCTCTGAGCTTAAAGTTGAAATTGTGGACAAATGCTAAGGTGTACAGAGAACATGTGGTCACATGCCAAATAGTACACAGACTAGGACCAAAATTAGTACCACGTGTGCTGAATAAGGTAGAATGTGACTTTTTGTGAGTTGGAAAATAGGTGGTGGCCTTACAGTTATCATTGTCTTATGTGTTTTTTACGATGCTGAATTTGGTGCCCGGTTCCCAGTTCCTTTTTCAACAAATTGCTGTGTGAATAGTCTGGATAGTTTCTTTGACCTACGCCACAAAATATGAGTTAAGATACCTCATATCCCACATCAGGGCTGGCACCAGAGGGTGGCCAGGTCGGGCCCTGGCTGAGGGGCCCTCCTTAGGGTGGGTGGATAGAGCTCCCTTCCGCAATCCGCAGCAGCACTGGCTCCCAACCCTGCCATGGGTCACAGAAAGGGAGCTCCCAGGCACCCCCCCTACTACCGCGCAGGCCCGCAACACCTGCCTGCATGCCCCACCTACCTCTCCCTTGAAGTAAATGGTTGTGCTGCAGACGCAAGCCTGCTATCAATTAAGATGGCACCTGAGGTTTTCCTAAGGGGCTGATTCCCCTGCTGCCATCTTTGTTGATGGCAGGTATGTGTGCATTTAGCATGCATGCGTGCGATCAACCAACATGGTGATGGAGGCATTAGCCCCTTAGGGAAGCCTCAGGGGCCATCTTGGTTGATGGCAGGCATGCACACATAGCACGGGCAGTATTCACTTTAAGGAAAAGGTACGTAGGTGGAGCATGTGTGCAGATGCCAGGGCCTGGGGCAGGCTGGTGCCCAAGGGCCCTGGCATTCCTGCTGCTGGCCCTGTCCCACATCTCCATCACCAGGAACCTCTCCCCTTCAAGATGCATCATCATTCCCTGTCGTTAGGCAAAGGATGCTTTTGTGCAAAGCACATCACTACACAATGACTGCAGTCTGCAGTTATGAACAAGAGAACTGTAGCTTTGCACCCCAAAATAAGCATTGGGCCACCCCAAATGACACTTCCAGGGGAACGATCCCTCCAGCATGCCGTAGACCTGAGTCTGGCCCACTGGTTAAGTGTCAGGTGCAAAGAGAGTGGAAGGGACACTTTTAGAAGTCAAGAGGGGTCAAAAAAGGTGGGTGTAGGGGGGTCAGAAGAAGTCAAGGGTTGTGCAAAAGAGCTCTTGCAGTGGAGGGAAAGGAGTGTCAAAGCAAAGGACAGGCTGGACATGTAGATCATGAGTTACCTTGTCAAAGTAAGTGCCAGGCAGCTGGATCTCCAAGTGGTGGTTTCCATCAAACTTGACCACCAGCCCGAAATTTGTCTCCAGGACAACGTAGATGCCACTGGTGGTGACTGAAACGCCAGGAATGAGACCTTCCACGGGTGTTCGGACACGTTGGCCATCAATCTGTGGTGCAAAGACAAGCGTTGGAAAGAATGGAACACTTTTATGCTACTGTTACAAAAGGAGCCATGCCTGAATGGAGGCCAGACTGATAGGAACTCTATATTCCCTGAGATGCCAATAAGGAATAGAGACGAGACCAGAGTACCGCAAATACTTGCCTTAATTTGAACCTTTGCAAAGGGAGGGCCACTCTCAAGTGACTCTCCAGAATTGCTCACAGCCATCATATTTATAGGCTATAGATGCGTCACATACATAACATTAGAAATGCATAGCTAATCAGAAATACATCATTGTTTGATTTCTCAGCATCTGTCTATTCTGGTCCACTTCTCTGTTCTCCCTCCAAACTTCCTCTATCCTTGACCTTTGGTCCGGTAAGCTGGGAACAACATTTTTAATTGCGAATGAAGCTGATAAGCGGAAAACTCCCATACTTTTCATAAGGGAGGCAAGCATATGTTTCATTTAGCATTGTTTGACTTTATTTCAGTATAACATTTTAATTTTAACTCATTGCAACACTACCAACTTAACCACAGATGTTCCCTGCATCTTTAAACCAGTTTGAAATCAGTTTCATGTCAAGTTTGGGCTTTTCCCCAGAGGACCCTAGCAAATTTTCACTAAGGACCTCATTTCAGAGCGATTTGATTGGATGTTTTGGCATAAAGAAATTAAGGCATCAGTTTTAAATTTGTAAGCGTGGACATACCTCTAAGTGTGATTATATACCACCCAAGGAATCATGGGATTTGTTCCATGAGCGTGCTGAGAATTCCATATGTGGGATTATTGGTTTCCTCACAGTACTACAGTTCCCAACATGCCTTGCATGGAGTGGGAGGCAGCCATGACCACAGTATTCATTGTGAGTAGAGTGGACACGTTCACCTACGCGGGACCCATATTTTTTTGGCTACTGTGCCTTTAGCTGCAGGTTGCTCCAAAATGGAACCAGAAGAAACGTTTCCACAAACTGAAGGAAAGCTGCCCCTTATGAATGCAGTTAGACAGAGCCTGGCTCTGAAGGGACATCCTCAGAGAAGGAGGCGGCATCACTGCAAGCCTTTCAGTACAATGCAGACCCCCAAAGTCTGCTTTGACAAGGATCCCACTTCAACCCCCATCCCCTGAAGGTGGCCAGGGTGGAACTGACACGTTAGGGTGGCGACTCTGGGATACCAGCAACAGGATACACCCCGGCTGAGGAGTCTCCAGAATAGCAGGATATTATCATCCCCAAATAGTCACACCTACAAGCTCCAATTGCCACGGGGACCCCTGGGGCAGAGACAGTGGAGAGTTGAATTCAAAAGTGTAGAAGCCATTTGGGCATATAAGTGGTAAATGGAAATGGACTGCCTTCAAGTTGATCCCGACTTACGGTGACCCTATGAATAGGGATTTCATGGTGAGCATTAATCAGAGGGGGTTTCCCATGGCCTCCCTGTGAGGCCAGTTCTCCCCAGCTGGCTAGGGCCTGCTCAGCTTGCCACAGCTGCACCAGCCAGCCCCTTCCTTGCCTGCAACTGCCATCCGGGGGGCAACTGGGCTCCTTGGGACTATGCCGCTTGCCCACGGCTGCACAGGTGGCAGGGCATGTGACCCCTGAGCCACTCGCTGTGGGGTGATCTTTAGCTGGCCTTGACACCCAGGAGACACGAGCGGGGATTTGAACTCACAGACTCTGGACTCCCAGCCAGGCTCTCCTCCCCACTGTGCTATACCAGCCGTGTATGAGTGGTATATGATAATAATAGGCCCAACACACAGCTGGTGGAATGAGGCTTTCCTTCTCTAAGCCCTACTCAGGAGCAGGGACAGTGAGCCCAAGAAGTCTCTGGACCAGAGCCTAGGTGATGCTCTAGGAAGGGGTAAGTCAGCAGGGGGAGCTGCAAAAACCTTTCACCTGTTGCTTAAGGGTTGCCGGTTCAACTGCTTTTCTGAACCACCCCTTGACTCTAGGCGAGGGGATGAGGATCATCTGTGGCCTTCCATTTGTTGGCAGGCTCCACCTCCCATCAACTCCAGCAGCCAGCATGCCCACTGGTCAAGGATGATGGACACTGTAGTCCAACCACATCCACAGGGCCACGGGTTGCTTCTCATCCCCACTCTAGAAGCCTGCTCTAGTTACTGGCTGGAGATCCGCTCCTTGTCCTGCCACCCAGTTGGACGGTGGCCCTGCATTGCCCACAGTGGATGGTGGAGAATTCTGCTCTAGGTGGACATGAGAATGGAAGTTGCTGCACGTTGCCTCTTCATTTGGGGTCAGAAAGGAAAATCAGGAAAGCAAATACGATCAATGTTCACTATTGTTGATTTTTTTTAAGTCTGCGAATAACATGCAGTTCATGAGATTTCCCCATCCCATCCCCATTTTCCTGATGCTTCCTTTGAACTGAAATGAATGGTGTGGAATTACTTAAGTAGTGACATTAAATTCAGCCACAGCGGACAGCGAGACCAAAATCGTACTTTCTGGCGGAAGTCACACTGCAGCAGAATGGAAACAGCACCGACTGTGACAAATACAGGTGGGAACAGAAACTGCTGTTTTCTTATATCCCTAATTGCCTGCGGGTGAAGAGTCCAAGCCTTTCCATACTGCTGGAAACAGGGCAGTGTGTCCGGAATCCCCTCCTCAAAAAAAGAGGCAACCTCAGACACCCACCCCACAAACAGCCTTTTCCTACGCCTTCCTTCATTTGAGTAGGCTTCTTACCAGCACCCGGCGACTCTTCTGTAGAGTAATAGTGACTCCAGCTACCTCCACAGTCACATGGCGAAGGTAGGAGGCTTCAGGCTGGCCACGCTCCTCATTTTTGGCGGTGATATTGAATGATGGGAGACGAGGGTCGCTGTGGCACAAGGTCACCAATATATAAGTACAAGTCCCCATGAAGGAGACCATGGTGCCATCAAAGGTGTAATAGTGGGGGTCCCCGGCCACATGGCAGGCCGCCACTCCTAGAAGAAAAGGGAAGAGTCAGACACAACATGTGGCCCCCTCTGTGATGGGCGGTATTGCTAGGGGTGGGCCTGGGGGGCAGAGCACCCAAATCTTATCCTAAGTGTCCCAAGAGCTTCTTGGTAGGGAATGGATTTGGGGGTATTGGATAGAGTGGGTGATCTGGGTGACTGGATGGGAAATAAATTAATCTAGGGTAATGAATGGGGATAACTGAAGAGCAATTGAACTGATCTGCAGCAGGATCTGTTGGGAAATTAATTGGGAGCAAATGAATGGAAGAGGAACTGGCTTGGGGCGATTTAGAGTGCAGTGCAAACTAATTGAAGAATATATTAGGGTGATTTGGATGGGGAATGAGTCAGCTTGCCATCTGTGACATTCAGATTCTAAATCTGCATCTATGCATATAAATTAGCACATGCAGATTTTATGCAAAGATGCATCCAGGGGCCTCTGTCCCAGATCTTTAAGGACACAGTGACACCCCTGGGTGAGATGGGAAGGGCATCACTGCTGCAGGGAGCCATCGCCCCCCTGCTGACGCAGCTGGCTCTGGGGAGAGTGGGAGAGGCTTTACCAGTGTCTTGACACCCCAGAAGCCCCTCTAGGGGGCGGCACTCCTGGACTGGGCTGCAGTTCCACTCCTCGCAGGTGATGTTGTCGAAAGGAGCACAGGTGCAGCGCTGGGTGCAGTTGCTGTTCCCCATCCAGCTCTCGCCAACCTGAGGAGGAAGGAGGGACGTTGAGGAATGAACCCAGGCATCCTGCTGCAAATCCTGCATCCTTTCTGCCAAGAATCTTGACCTCCAGTGCCCAAGACCAGAGCTTGTATTCAACACTGGTCCTACTTCAAGTAGACCCCATTTAAATTAATGAGCTTTCGTTAGTCATCTCCATTAACTTCAGTGGGTCTACTCTTAGTAGGACTAGCACTGAATACCACCCTAGGTTACTTCAAAGGCCTTCTGCCCTTGTATAGACCTCACTTAGATCATCTGGGAAAATTCTGCTTGTGATAGCCCACCCTACCGAATGTCACAGGGTGGTGGCCTGAGAACGGGCATTTCCTGCTCCCGTGGGAGTTCTACTCCCTCTCTGCCACACCTTCTGGAGCAGCACCAATCAATGGCTTCAGACCTCTTCTGAAGACTTTTATCTTTCTGCCCAGGCTTCCTGACCCATGAAGATCGGACCCTCTTTTCATGAGTTTGAATTCCCTGAATTCCTCTTTTTATACGAGTGTTTTACTGGGTTTACTTTGTATTTCTGTTGCAATGATATTGTGGCCTTTTTTTATATTGCACACCGCTTACAGATTTTAACTCAGACATTTATATACAATATACTTTCAAAACAAATTGATAAATACCCCACAAGCCTGCTTTTATAGCTCCCAGCCTGTTTTTCAAATTAAGATTGCAAGTGGTTTGGGGCAGTGTTCAGCCTGTTTTGCTTATGTCACTCAGTGAAGCACCATGTGCTCCCATGGCACTAAGAGGTCGAAGGAGAAAGGAATAACAGGCCTCTCTTCCTACAAAATCCAGGAATCTTAAGTCCTCAGGAGGAGACAAATGCCTCTCGCTTTTCCCTGTCTCACCAGATGGTACTGCCGACTGGGTCTGCCCGCTTCTTACTAGGCAGTACTGCCCACTTGCCCCCCCCTCACTGGATAGTACTGCCCCCTTGGGTCCTCCCCCTCACCGGATGGTACTGCCCGCTTGGGTCAGTGCAGCCACACTGGTCAAGGGGGACACACTGGTCTCCACTGAGAATATAGCCCTTATCACAGACACAGCCCTCCACGCAGAGCAGGTTGGGGCAGCTGGTATTGAAGGCAGGGTCTCTGCAGGTAGCAGGGCAGACTGGTCCACAGGATGTGTAGGAAGTACCAGGAGGGCAGTTCAGGGCTGGAATAAGAGAGGGAGAGAAAGAGAGAAGTGGTTTGGGGGTGGGGGGGGGAAGGCCAATGAAATTATACTGCTCTCTCTTGAGAACAAGAGTTATATATTTGCTTGCAAGTTCAGCACATTTTATTGCTTCCTGTTCCCTAGGTTGGGCAACGTATTAGTAATCCCCTAGTCATGTTGAACGGGAAGCAATAAAGCAGACAAACAAGAAACTTTTGATTAAAGGTACAATAGCTCTTAAAGCCTTAATAGAGCTTTGCTGATCTAAAGCAGTCAGACTGGCATTGCAATTGTGTGATACTGCAATAAGTAAATAAATAAATAAGCTACAGATAACGGCTGGTGCCAGGGAGCGGGGAGGGGACACACAGAAGGCTGATCCAGAAGACACTGAATGCAACCATTTGGTAACAGCACCATCTGGCTTTCCTGTGGAACCAAAGGATGCCCAGCACCGGAGAGGAAGCTCTCTCTGTGTGAACAGAAGCAGAGTACTTTGCCTCTGGACCCTTTTGCTTCTTGATCATTTGTAGAGAGGGAGTCCTGCAACTCCCCCACCCTCCTCTGATCAAAACCACAAGCAAACTCACAAAAAGGATTGATTTTCCTTAACGAAAGGCAATTTAAGAAAGAACAAAGTTAGGGAAGAATAATCCAAAAGGGGTTGCAGACACCAAAATACATATTTAATAACCATGAAGTAACGTAAACACAACTAAGCTACGAATAAAGCAGTCCTCTCATCCTAATGACGGCTAACCCTGGCCAACCTTCTCCAGGAGTACTCATTTTAAACGGGCAAGATGTGCCTCATTAGGACACAGGAGTAATTTCATGCTGCCTATTGTGTTTATTCTACTTCATGGTTATTACACACTTATTTTGGTGTCTCAAACCCCGCCCAAAGAGAGGCACTGAATCCAAAAGTTTTGCAGGTTTTGCATGTTTTACTGTCATTTTATTTTAATGTATGAATTATCAACTTTTTTGCTAAGCTTTCCTGGGAACCTGCTTGTAGGGCAGCCTATAATTACGGGGACAATTATAATAATTATATAAATAAAATAAACGTTACGGCAGAAGCTGTTGTTCCTCCAGGTGATGGTGATTCCGGCTTGGGCACAGCGGTCGGCGTAGGATTGCAGAGCAAAGCAGAGGGAACCTGCATCCCCATCGGTGCCGCAGAGATCGTAGACGCAGTTCACAAATGCCCCCTCAGGGGGCACCTTGCTATGGCATGGGGCAAATGGGCCTAGAGCAATGAAGGAGGACAGTTAATGAGCAGAGGGGACTGTAAGGTGGAGAGTCCAAGTGTCCACCTCTCAGAGGACCCAGGAATCTTGGATTCCATATCAGCCTGCACCTAGGGGTGAACGAGAAATTTGATTTTGCTTGCATTTTAATGAGGAAACGACCTAATCTGCCCTTCTCAAGCGAATATATGGACCACAACACAGCTATCCTTTGAAATTTGCACATCTGTTAAATCTGCAATGCAGTCCTCCAACCAAAGAGTATGTGCAAAGATGCATATGTTAGGAGAAAATGTGCATAAAACCCACATATTAGCAAAACTAACATAAAATGCATCATATTAGGGAACATTGCTTGCAAAACTGTGTGTGTTAGTCAAAACTACATAAAAATAGTTTATTAGGAGAGATTTGCACCAAAACGCTGACAAATTTTGATGGGGAATTTTTTTTTAATTGCAAATTGTTGCAGAAATGTGGAGAACTGAAATGGAAAAATGAGACATGTAGAGACCCTAAACGGACAGATCCATCCATTCCTACCTGCAACAGTCCCTCTCAACAACCCTGGCTCTCCTGTGGGCATTCTGCTAACCAGGCTTCTCTTCAGGGAACCCAAATCTCACCTTGAGGGTCTGTGAGGATCCCACAACTGGTAGGCTTCAGAGCATCAGCTGCGATGTCCTTGTCACACTGTCCTGGGCCCCCTGAGTTGGTGCAGCTGTCAAGGGGGCACAATAGGGGAGAGTGGATGTCCTGGCATTCATACTGTGGAAGATCTAAGGTAGGAATCCTTCCCCCTTTCCCTCCCTTGCCTCCCTATTTCCACCTATTTTTATAAAAGGAGAGAGAGATAGAGAGATCTGTGGATTGTTCAGGCCTGAGACACCTTCCCAGAATGGAATCCATGTCCCCACCACCAGGACTTGATCCAGGCACAGCAAATGTAGCGCCCTCCAGATGTTTTGGACTACAACTCCCATAATCCTTGACCATTAGCCAAGATAGCTGGGGCTGATGGGAGTGGTAATCCACAGCATCTAGAGGGCATCATATTGGCTACCCCCATCTTGACCAATATCCTCCCCTTCTACTAGACTCCAAAGGAAATTTGTGCTCAGATATGAAGTTTCAGAACAACCTATTTTTTAAAAAAAATATATTTGGGGGAATGTTTTAAAGGGGGGGTGGATCTTAAGTCTTGGGTCATATCCACACCATACATTTAAAGCATTTCGCTTTAAATTTTCTCAGAGGTAATCTTGCCAGTGGTGCTGGGAATTGTAGTTCTGTGAGGGTAAACTACAGTTCCCAGGAATCTTTGGGGTAAGCCATGTGCTCTATATGTGCTTTAAATGTGTGGTGTGGATGCTACCTTGTTGTTAATGTCAACATTATTTAAAAAAACATGCTTTAGGGATTTCTGCCACCAGCACCAAAAGAAAATGAAATGTGTCTGCAAGTAAAGAAGCCAAGAATAACAGTTTTGAACTTTGAAATGCAAATCTAGTTTAGGAGAATTTGCTGGGGAAATTATTTCCTCCCAAATTTCTTCACCTGGAACTGCTAGAAGGAGCCTCACACAATTCCCAGCCGACAATAAATGTCTCCTAAAATCTATGCTCCTCTGTCTGGAAGCCAATCCGCTCTTGGAAAGGCAACTCTTCTGAACCGCCTGCCTGTTACTGAACGCAGGATATTCCGACTGAAACGTTTCAGAGAATGTGGCATTTGTTTAATCAAGACAGAACTTGGGCCACATTCACTACACATTTATTCCCCTAAGATTCCACATTAAACACTCATAGCTTCTCCCAAAGCATCCTGGGAAGTGTCATCTGTGAAGGTTGCTGAGAATCGCGACCCCCCTTCCCCTCACAGAGCTACAATTCCCAGAGCTCCCTGGGAAGAGAGGTTGATTGTTAAGCAGCTTTGGCAATTGTTGCTCTGTGAGGGGGGAATAGGGGTCTCCTAACAACTCTCAGCGCCCTTCACAAACTATCCTTCCCAGCATTCTCTGCAGGAAGCCAGGACTGTCGAAAGTAGAATAAGAAATGTATGGTGCGAAGGTGGGCTTAGAAAGGGAAAGGCAACCTGGGACTTAAGGCAGGGCCGTGAAAGACTCACCCTGTGTCTCCGGCATCTGGGATCTGCCAGCTCTCACCCAGCTTTTCAGCGTTTTCCCCGGCTGAGGTGCCGTTGGGCATGAGGTTGTCATCAGACGTTTGCCCATTGTAATTCCCTGAAAAAGAGCGTACAGGTACCAGAGGAGGGTTGCACGGCAAGGCATCGTCCCCAGGGGCCACCCAGGAGAATGGAAGATAAGAGCTCCCTTCTAAGGTGGGGGTGAGCAGTCTGTTGCTCCAGGTGCCCCTTGGCCCAATTTTATGAGGGTAGCAGGAGGAGGGAAAGGGGTGTCAGAGAGAGAGAGCAAACAGGAGGATGGCAGAAAGTGAGTGAGTGACAGGCTGCATCCACGCCATACATTGAAAGCACATGGCTTCTCCACGGCTTCCTGTGAACTGCAGTTTGCCTCTCACAGAGCTACAACTGCCAGCACCCAGAGCTACAGTTCCCAGCACATGGCTTCCCCCATGGCCTCCTGGGAACTGCAGTTTACCCCTAACAAGAGATATAATTCCCAGCACCCTCAGCAAACTGCAGTTCCCAGGAGTCTTTAGGGGTATGAGTTGGAAAAGTGCTTTAAATATGCTTTTAAATATGCAGCCAGGGACAGAAAAGGGGGTGCCATGCCCACTTTTGGATTTTTCCACACCCACCACTGGCATAGTCACCCCTAAAGGAAAGTGAGCCTTGACAGAGAAATGGTTTTCCATTTCCGTTCTGAGAGCTGACAATAAAATGGGGGGAGGGGGGCTGGACAATATATTTATTGAATTTTGGAGGGTTCCAGTCTCAGAGTCCCACCTCCAACCCACTCGACCATCTTCCGTAACTTCATACCCTCCAGATGTTTGGGGCTATAGCTCCCATCAGCCCCAGCCAGCACAGCCATATGATGGGAGCACAGCCATGCCAGTTGGGGCTGATGGGAGTTGTAGTCCAAAACGTCTGGAGGGCACTAGGCTGAGGGAAGGCCACCTTTAGCTGCAGATGGGGCGGCTTCAGCCTGGGACCTGCTCCACACAAAGCACACTCTCTGCCTCTGAGCTCATCTATCCTCCTTTCTAGCTGCCAGGCCTCACTCGCATCCCAGAATGGTACCCAAGAGTCCTCCCAGCTGCTCAAACGCTCCAGGTCCCCCATTTGGCTCACCACAGAGGCCGCAGAGCTGTCCCATGTAAGTCGCTGGGGCAGAGACTTCCATGTGGTGGTTCCCATCAAATCGCACCCAGAGGCCAAAATCTGTTTGGACCAAAGCGAAGGTGCCGCTCAGACGTACCGACACCTGCCTGCCAGCCAGGAAAACTGGCAATGTGACCCGCTGCCCGTCCACCTGTGTTGGAGAGAGAGGTACCATTGGAGCATGGGTGGGAAAAGGATGGTGGAAGGATATTGGGGGGAGGGCGGGGTTCCAAAGGAGGGGAACCCGACCGATGGGACTCACGGTGACTCTCCGCCCCTTCAGCAGCACGATCTGGATCCCGTAGACCTCCACGCTGACGGACTTGACGTAGGAGACCTGCTTGTTGCCTCCACGGTGTTCATTGGTAGCCACGATCCTGAAGGTGGGCAGGCCCGACGTGGCATTGCAGAGGGCAGACAGCAGGTAGGTGCAGGTGCCCATGAAGTGGAAGAGGCGGCCGTCGTATGTCGTGTAGTGGGGGTCTCCCGAAATGGTGCAAATCTCCCGATCTATGGGATGGGGAGGAGTCAGGTAAAAGTGGGTGGGCCAGTCTCATCCCTACAGGCACTTGTGAAGCAGCTCTATGTGAGGGATGCCTTACATCTGGGTTGGGACATTGGATCCACCTGGAGGGCTGGATCCCATAATGGGCCTCCGGTTGGCCACTGAGAGAACAGGATGATGGACTGAATGGGCTGCGGTTGGCTAAATCCAGCTACTACTGCAGGGCTATTCTTAGGTTCTTCCCCTTCCTTTCCCCACCCCTTGCAGACCAATTTTGACAGCTGGGTCGGTGGGGCAATCCATCTGTCAATCACTGGATGTCATCATGAGGTCAGCAGACAAGGGGCCGCTCTTTGATGCCTGTTTGCAAGCACTTGCAAAGATACTTCAAAGTGATGCTTCTTAGCACTCATCAGCTGATTAGCGCTGAGAGACATGGCTTTGATGTCTTGCTTGCAAGCAGTTTCAATGCAAAGCACAATATTGGGGCTCATGCCTGGCTAAAATTCACATCAGCTCCCTCACCTGGGGGAGTTTGCACCTTCTAAGCACAGATGTCTTGCAGTCAAGTTCATTGTGGGTCAGTCACAGGCTCTCAGCCTAACCTACCTCACAGGGTTGTTGTGAGAATAAAATGGGGGGAAACCATGTATGCCACCTTGAGTTCTTTGGATAAAAGATGGGATGTAAATATAATAAACAAATAAATAATTTAAATATATTGTAAGCTGCTTTGAGACCTTTGGTTAGTGGATAGGATATTGAAATTGAAATTGAAATAATAAATAAAAATAAACACTCTAAATAAAGAACATATAAGAAAATCAATTTGTTCAACATTAAGGGAGAAGTACCCCCTATATAAGTCTTCATCGTCAATAATAATAATCCTGTCATCATTCTCTAGAGAACCCAGGAGTCCTAGCTCACTCTCCTTCTTCTCCCCACCAAGCTAGGGGGCTCTTTTCCCAGAAAAGCCAAAATTCTGGCATTTGGCCTCACTTCCCTCCTGGCCCTCCTGGGGTCCTGGTTCTCCAGCTTTGTGTTGCTGCATAGCAGTTGTTGTTGTTGATGATGGCTGTTTTTAAAAATGATTTCTATTTTTGCTCTATGCCCCTTTTGAGCCGAAAAGTGACCTAGTTTTGACAAATAGAACTGAGTGACCGTCAACTGCTTGATTTCTTTCCCCCTCGCCTGCAGTTAGGAATCTCCGAAAGCCATTTACCTGGAGATGGGACGGGGGTCTCTGTGGTGGCTGTTGTCCTTGTAGAGACTCCTGGTGTGGAGGTGAGTTTTGCCACAGTGGTACTTGGGGCTGACGTTGTGGCTGTAGCCACTGAACCAGTGGGAGTGCTTGTGCTGCTGATCTTGGTGCTGGTGATTGTGGTTTGGCCAGCCGTGATGGCTGTGTGGCTGGTAGCATGTGTGGCTGTGGATTCCCTAACATGCCAGGTAGTGGCAGAGCTGGGGCGGGTGGTGGCCATAGTGCTGGCATGACTCATAGATGTGGCAACAGCAGCAGTGGCTGTGGCATTGCTATGGCTGGTGACAGGACTTGCAGGACTCATAGTGGTGGGACTGCCTGAGGTTGCTGGTGGGAGTCTGGTGGTTCTGGGGCTCACATGGCTGGCAGTTGAGCTACCTTGGCTGGTGGTTGTACCATTGACGTGGTGAGTGGGGGTTGTGTGCTTGGTGGCTGGACTTCCATGGCTAGCTGTGGCAGAGCTACTCTGGCTGATGCTAGAAATTGTGGTGCTGGTCAGAATGGACTTGGTGGTACTTGGCTCACTGTGGCCTACAGTGCTGTTTGGGCTGGCCCAACTGCTAGTTGCATGGCTGGTGGTAGAGGGCTCTTTGTGGCCTGTGGTCCTAGGCCAACTAGTGGCTGTGGGGCTGGTGGTAGAGGGCTTTTCGTGGCCTGTGGTCCTGGGCTGACTGCTGGTTGTGTGTCTGGCAGTAGAAGGCTTTTCGTGGCCTGTGGTCCTGGGCTGACTGCTGGTTGTGTGGCTGACAGTAGAAGGCTTTTCGTGGCCTGTGGTCCTGGGCTGACTGCTGGTTGTGTGTCTGGCAGTAGAAGGCTTTTCGTGGCCTGTGGTCCTGGGCTGACTGCTGGTTGTGTGTCTGGCGGTGGAAGGCTTTTCGTGGCCTGTGGTCCTGGGCTGACTGCTGGTTGTGTGGCTGGCAGTAGAAGGCTTTTCGTGGCCTGTGGTCCTGGGCTGACTGCTGGTTGTGTGGCTGACAGTAGAAGGCTTTTCGTGGCCTGTGGTCCTGGGCTGACTGCTGGTTGTGTATCTGGCAGTAGAAGGCTTTTCGTGGCCTGTGGTCCTGGGCTGACTGCTGGTTGTGTGGCTGACAGTAGAAGGCTTTTCGTGGCCTGTGGTCCTGGGCTGACTGCTGGTTGTATGGCTGGTGGTAGAGGGCTTTTCGTAGCCTGTGGTCCTGGGCCAACTAGTGGCTGTGGGGCTGGTGGTGACTGGACCAGCTTGGCTGGTGGTGTATTGTGTAACAATGGGGTGGTCAGTGGTTGGACTTACGTGGGGAGGGCTGGTGGGGCTACTCGATGTCCTGGGGGAACTGACCTGACGTGTCGTGGAGGTGCTCATGGTGGGACTGGTGCAGCCTGCAGTGGTGGCATTAGCTGAGCTACCACTGGTGTGGCTGATAGTAGCTGTAGCGTGACTGGCGTGGCCTGTGGTAGTGCTAGGCAGGCCGCCGGTGGGAGAGTGGGAGGCAGCTGTGCTGATTGTGCTTGTCTTGATGTTGCTGTTGCTGGTGGTGGAGATGGCAGCTGCGGTGCCATGGCCGGTAGTTCTGGTGCTGCTGGTGGTAGCTGGTTTCTTTTGGCTGGTGGTGGCCTGGTCAGTGGTGGTAGAGCTCCCCCTTCTGGTAGTGGTGGCTGAGCCTGCAGGAGTGGTGAGAGTGGTGGTGCGGCCACTCTGGGTGATGTTGGCAGGGCCAGGGCTGCTGCTGATGTCGGGGACCACGTGCCTGGTGGTGCGGGAGGATCCTTGGCTTGTGGCTGTGGGCTTGCCTGCTGTGGACTCCATGGTTGTTGTATAGGGCTTGGGAACGGTGGAGCTCTGGGGCCTGGCAGTGGTGTGGGTGCTGTGGGTCGTAGTGATTTTGTGGCTGGTGGCTGTAGGGCTGGCATGGCTGACAGTTGTGGGGCGGGGTAGTGTTGAGCCCCCAGGTGACACGGTCACGTCAGACCCAGTGTGGGTCGATGTGAGAGTTGAGGAAGGGGCTGAAGGTGTAGGCGTTGCAGAGGCTGTGTGGAGGAAAGAAAGCAGGGTCCACAGTCAGAGGGTATCTATGGGGAATCTCCCAGGGCTCTTACGTGACTGACACTGACCCCCTCCAGACAGGGGTCTTTTTTAAGCCACCCTGAGTGCCCTATTATAGAGTAGAAGGGCGGGATAGAAATATTTTAAATAAATAAATAGCTCCCATTTTTTTTTATTAAAACCAACCCAAAATCACAAAATAGGGTGGGTCCTAAAATTATACGCCTCAGCTATCAAAGGCCAGGGTAAAGAGGTGCATCTTCAGCATTCACCTAAAGCTGTACAGTGAGGTTGCCAGACACCCCTCAGCGGGGAGGGAGTTCCACAGCTTGGGGGCTGCCACAGAGAAGGCCCTCTCCCTGGCCACCACCACCCCAAGTTTCTGAGGGTGGCAGAACTACCAAAAGGGCCCTCTCCGCTGATCTCAACACCTGAGTGCATTAACAGTGGCGTTAGTGGTAGATCCAGACTGGACCATCCACATGACATTCCCCTTTGTTACTGGTTCTGCAATGCTACCGCATTATTGCCGTCTAGAGGGACGCTCTTGCCCTACAGCACATCTTTCCTTCTTGTCACCTCTGCTTTGTTCAGCATGTAAGCACTCACCTCACAGCAAAGTAGGCCTTTTCAGGCTTGCACAATCTGAACTGATGCGCCATCAGTTTGCATGCTTCCATGAACTCACACGCACCAATGCGTCATGCACCCGCCTGTGCAATCATGCAGAGTCCCCAAACAAGTAGTCCCCTGTGGGGGAGTCTCCCGCCAAGCCTCACCTGCACATGCCCCCCTGCGCACAGAAATGTTGTCCAACGCCACATCCAAATATGGGTTGCTCCCCCGAATAGCCTCGAAAATGACCTGCATCAAAGGAAAAGAGTCAGTCCAGGATTTAATCCTGGTAACTGGCTGGGTCCTCCTGCAAACACACCACAGCAAAGAACAAGCCCTCCACTCCATCTCTCTCCTGCCCCCCTTGCAGGCATTTCTATAAGAAACGCAAATGCTAAGCAACAGGCCATGTGCCATTAGCACTACTGACCCCATGCCAAGCAGACAGACGGACTTGCCATAGCTCAGTGGTAGAATATCTGCCTTGCATGCAAAAAGGGTCGCAGGTTCGACCCCTGGAATTAGGAAGGTGGGAGGAGTTTGATTCAGTTCACATTTAAAGCCAAATGTATCAAATCCGCACTTTCCGAAAGAAGAACGAAACCACAGCCAAACCTTTGAATTCGCACTTCTCAGAATTTTGCGATGCCGTTCTGCAACTCAACAATGTTTGCAAAAACACGTATGTTGGGGGAAAGTGTACATACTGTGAAAATGGATATGTGAGTGAAAACAACATACAAAAATGCATTTATATTTGGAGAAATGCAAAAATGTGTACCTCACTTAAAACTGCAGACAAAAATGTATTGATGAGGAGAAATTTACCCAAAATGCTGATGACTTTTGATGAGGTTCAAAAAAAAAAAAATCCACAAATTGCTGCCTAAATGTGGAGAACTGAATTTAAGATTGGAAAATGAGAAACAGGAAAAAATGAAATGGTCAGATCCTTCCACCCCTACCCGGAATTTCCAGATACGACTGCAGAAGATTCCTGGTCTGACACTCTGGATAGCTGCTACTGCCACTCAGTGTAGACCAGCCTTCCCTAACCTGGGAAAGGCTGGTGTAGACAGTTCTGCGCTAGATGGCCCAACGGTCTAACTCTGTAAGGGAGCATCCTGCAATGTTTCTCTGCTGTCTCCTCCTGGCTCTTTCCTCCCCCTCTCTCCCCACTCACCTTGCTTGGTTGGGGTCCACCGTACGGCACCGTCACAGACCCAAAAAGCCATGTGGGGCTTTGTTTTCCGGTCCTGGCCCAAAGGGTGACAGTGGCTCCAGAGGGCCCCTGGGCCAGCACCCGCAGCTGCGTGTCGACGGGCACAGTCCCATACATGTGGTAGTAGAACTCCACGCAGGCATCGGTGTCTGTGCAGAACGCCTGGCTGGACAGGCGCATGGACTGGCCTCGCTCCAGGGAACCCGCCTCCGCATAGATGTAGTGGCCCTCTAGAGGAAAAGGAGGCAAGAGGGTGGCTTATCAGGATGGGTATGTCTTGCCATTTGGGGACAGGTGAAGATGCCGGAGGTCTGTGTCTGACTCAAAAAGGAGGGCAAAAGTGCAGAAAAGGGCAACCCCGCAGCAGGGAAACGCAAAAGAGTTTAAGATTTGTGAGTGTTTTTCAAAGAAGGTTATTAAATGGCCAAACTTCACATCACATTATGCATTATCTGTTTCTCCTTCCGAAAAGGACCATGGTGCAGCCTGAAACCTGTGTCGCTCCTGAAAGAGCCTCATTTCAATGTCTGCATACTCCTCCATTCTGGGCCCTTCCAGACTGCATCATCATCATCATCATCATTATATTATTATTATTATTATTAAACTCTACAATTCTATGATTCTATGATTATTATTTGCAGGTAAATACTTCTGCAACATGCGATTGACACAATAATCGTGTACTCGTGGTGGATTTATACAGGACCACCCATACATCACTCTGCTTTGTTAGTTCTGTAATGCTCCCCCAGTGTCACGGCATGAACGCCTCCTGCAGGGGCACTCTTACGCTAAAGCACAACACAAGGAGGACAACACACACACTCCCCAGAACAGTTGTGGTATGAGGAGGGACATGATTTCAGCAAGAGTTTGCGGGACATGCACTGACTGGAAACGAAGCACTATGTCTGTCCTGAAACTTTTGTAGGGGCAAAGAGTACTGAAAGTGGGATTGTGTATAACTGCCTTGATACCACTACGAGCACCAATAATCATGGATGCACAATAAAAAGGACATCCGGAGGGGCCCGCAGAGGAGACTCATGGCTTTTATCACCAGTTAACCTTCTCTTCTCACTTATTTATTTATTTATTTATTTATTTTAATTTATATACCACCCTAAGCCCAAGGGCTCTCTGGGCGGTGTACATACAATAAAGTAATCAAAATATATAAATACAATAATACAATAAAATCAAACCAACAAAGGTAAACAAAAATAATCAAACAGTAGCGAAATACATCAAATACACATACTAATACGCATTAAAATGCCTGGGAATATAAAAAGGTTTTCACCTGCCGCCGAAAAGATAGCAGCGTCAGCGCCAGGCGCACCTCATCGGGGACACCATTCCACAGTTCGGGAGCCACAACCGAAAAGGCCCTATTTCTAGTCACCACCCTCCGAGCTTCTCGATGGGATGGTACTCAGAGGAGGGCCTTAGATGTTGAGCACAGTGTACGGGTAGTTTCATATTGGGAGAGGCGCTCCACCAGGTATTGCGGTCCCATGCTGTGTAAGGCTTTATAGGTCAAAACCAGCACTTTGAATTTAGCCCGGAAACAAATAGGAAGCCAGTGCAGACGAGCCAGAACAGGTGTGATATGAGCGGACCTTCTTGTCCGCGTCAACAATCTGGCCGCTGCATTCTGGACTAACTGTAGTTTCCAAACTGTCTTCAAGGGCAGCCCAACGTAGAGCGCATTGCAGTAGTCCAATCTAGAAGTTACCAGAGCATGAACGGCTGAGGCGAGGTCGTCACTGTCCAGATAGGGACGTAGCTGGGCTACCAATCGGAGATGGTAGAAAGCATTCCTTACCCCCTCCATTGCTCTGTTTACCATTTAGCCTGATTTTATTTATTTATTTTATTTAGAAAGTGTGTAAACTGTTTGATCAAGAACAAATTATCCAAGCAGTGTACAGAATTCAGAAGCTTGCACACTATTTTGTGACAATTTGGTTGTCCTAATTAAGGTGTCACCCTAATGCAATGGAGACTTGTGGCTCCGATTTCAGTAGGGCAGTGAAATCCACTCCAGGTTCTTTCAAGGTGCTGAAGCACCCTGGGCAGCTCCCTGAAAGTTCGGACTAAAACCTGGAGAGGATTCCACTGACATCACAGCCATTGGCCTCCACTGCCTGAATATGGATTTTGGAATTTTTCTTACAGGCTACCTTTACATATCCGTGTTAAAGCACGTCTTTGTATTTGTGTGTGTTTTTCTTTCCGTTATAACCATGGGGATTCCTTATCTTGACTGGAACTGTATTATGGGTGGGGTGGGGGTTAATCCTTTCTTCTTGTGCCAAAGTCCCAATGGAAATACCCCCCCCAATGCTTCCATTTGCTGTGGGAGTCCAATTGCCTTTCCATGCCATACTTTTTAAAAGTCCCAGGTGGGATTAGTTGGTTGGGAGCAACTTGGAGTTCCGTCAATTTGCAATTGCCAAAGTGCAATTTACGTGTGTGTGCGTGTGGGTTTTTCATGGGTTCTTTTTCAAGTCTAGCTCACCCCTCACCCTCCTTGGCACCTTACCACCGTTGGGATAATCCCCTGAGGGCCCAGTCTCTTCCGTCGGCGTGCTTCCTTGTGCCCACGTCCAGTTGGCTTTGTTGTCACCAGGCTGGACCCAGCCACAAAAGGGATCCAATTTGTTGTTGAAATCACACTGGGCGAAAATCTCTGTATGTGAGAAGCATGGAATGAGTAACCTTAATTCACCTCCTTTCCCTACCCAGGTTCACTCTCCCCACATCACCTTTTCCATGACCACAGACGAGAATGTGTTACCTTCGCATGGTGAGATCCGCACACTGTCCACAGCCAGACCTGGCTTCCCTCTGTAAGCCCCTTCGATAACGAACTAGGAAAGGAAAGCCACAGGTGACCAGAGTGTCAGAAAAAGGCACAGCCAGCCCTCAAAGCCATGTCCGATGCAGCAGGTGCCCACTATGCTGCACTCACCAGAAACAATGGAAAGCATTTTTCTTCCAACAGGCTTTCCCAAGTGGATGGCCGGATGCTTGTTTTGTTTTAAATGTATCTGCTGTCTATTGTGTTTTTAACTGGGGTGGTTTTGTGAGGGTTTTTTGGCTGTGGTAAGACAATCCCTGCCCTCATGCTTACAATCTAAAAGACATGACACAAAAGGAAAAGGGAATGGTGGGGAGGAGGAAAGAAGCAAACTCAGGGCCTTTTTCCCAGTGACAGGATTCTTGCAATAACCCCTGGAAGGGAAGACTTCAAGGAGAGGAAGAGCCAAACGTTGCTGGCCTTTCAGCAGAGAGGCTCTGTGGTCCCATCCGTCTCCCTCTCCTAGAGCCTGATGGGAGAACTGTTATAGATTATAGTGGGGGTGGGGTGGGGAGACTGAGCTTAAAGCAAGCTTTCTAAGAACTCCATTCCCTAGACCAAAACAAGGTAACTTAGCTCCTCTGTAACATCATTACAGTAAGCCATTCAGGATCTGAGCTGCAGTACTCAAGCAAAGCTCTTTGCAAGACCTCTGCCCCCTTCTGTTAGCCAGTTGGGACAACACTACTAAACCTAAGCAGTTAGGCAGCTTGGGGGCAGGAATCCTTTGATCACAACAAGCTGCGCAGGAGATACGAGCTTAAAAGCACCCAAGAGCCAGCCTGCTCATCCTGTTCCCCAGAACAGTACAGTCTGGCATCCACCCCACCTCCCATTCTGTTCAGTCGGCTGACCCTTCCTCACCTGGATGTTTTTGGCTGCCCTGGTGTAATTGATTGTTCCTGGCTTCCAGCTGGGTCCATGCTCCCCACTGAGGCTTAGCAAGGGGGACCCCAGTTCACCCCCTATTTTGCATGGGAAAGGAAAGAGAAAGAGGCAGCTTAAGTAAGGAATTCCTTCTTCCAGGGCTGCCTGCAAGGCAGCTGCTCTGAGAATCTGGGGAGGCAATTTGAGAGGATCCCACTCCCACCCCCCCACCTCCCCCGTTTCCTTTTTCCAGGCCAACAGCGCTGTGGGGACACTTGCCAGGCTCCGCTGCATAGACATTCAGGGCTGTGTCACTGGAGACGCCGTGCAGAGTGTAGTAGAAGCTAAGAGAGAGGCAGCCCCCCAAGGAATGGTAAGGGGGGCTCTTCAGGAGGGCTGCACCGCTGGCGTCAGGATCCAGGGAGTCAAGCAACATGTAGGAGCCGACTGAAACAATGACATTTGGAGGAAGTGAGAGGCATTTGGAGAGAGCCTTTTCAGCGGTGGCCCCCAAGCTCTGGAATACTCTACCCCAAGAAGTCTGCTCTGCTCCCTCCCTGTTGGTTTCCCGGAGACTTCTGAAAATGATCTTGTTCCGGAGAGCCTTTGCGAGGGACTGAAGGTAGAGCCTGACACTGATTTTATGCATTCTACATTAAATTTCACCTTTGTAGTCCCATTAGTACCAACCCCTATATATGTGTAGGGATATAGGGATTTGGAAGCGGCAGCGGGGTGGGTGGCATCCTTTGTGGGCACTCAACAGCTGTTCTGATTCTCACCTGGGAGTGGGACTATTTATTTCTTTGGATATTTGCATAAGCACCCTAAGGAAGAGCCCTGCTAGGTCAGACCAAGGGTCCATTTAGTACAGCCTTCCCCAAGTTGGTGCCCAGCCCAGCTTTTTTGGACTACGACTGCCATCAGCTCCAGCACCATCATACAGCCATGTTGGCTAGGGCTGATGGGAGTCATAGTTCAAAACGGCGGGATTGGGCACCAGGTCTGAGAAGGCAGTTGTAGTCCACCACCCTGTTTCTCACAACGGCCAACCTGGTGTCCCTTAGGAGGCCTGCCAGCAGTCTGGGGAGGCAAGAGCCCTCCCCTTTCGCTTGTCCCCAGCAAATGGTATGGTTCAGTGTGTTGGAAGTAGGGCAAGAGCAACTCCTGTTTTGTTCTTTTGTTTAAGCTCCAGAGGGGAGATAGGGCTAGGGTCCTCCAGATGGATACGCTTTGTTTACCTTTACCTGTGATGCTCTGACTGACTTCCTTCTGGCTACTAGACTGATACGTCTTTAGGGAAGCTTACCTGCCCCTCCTCCTTCTGCCCTTTCCACTCCTTTGTCCTCTGGCTGTCCGGGAGAGAGGAGACATCCCTTTGTCTCTGCTGTCTCTCCTAGCCACGGGGCTGACTCCCACACCTGGGAGTAAAGCCTCCAACTTAGCTAGTTAGTTAGAACTAGGCATGCCTTTCTATCTACTGTGTATTTCTATAAATAAAGTAGCTTTTCTCATTTTACCAAGTCTCCAGTCTCAGTGATGCTGATGCAGGGTAAAGCCTGCTTTCATAGGCAAACGCAAGCACACGCTGGCACACTCGCATTTCAACATCTGCTGTTACTCTCTGCTGCTGTTGTATTACTTTTAAATGAAATTAAGCAACACAATTACACACAGCACAACACAGTGGCCAACAGCCTCAATGCAACAGCCTGTGTTCTGTCTGTCTTTTAGGGAAGAGCACATAGCTGAGTGGCAGAGCGTCTGCTTTGCACGAAGAAGGCCCCGGGTTCAATCCCCAGCAGCATGTCCAGGTAGGGCTGGGAATGTCCCCTGCTTGGACCCCGGGAGAGCCATTGCTGCCAGTCAGTGTAGACAGCACTGAGTCAAATGGACTCCAGTGGGTCTGACTTAGTACGAAGGCAGCTTCCTATGTCACTTTTTAAACTGCTTTTTAAAAATGTGTTTTTAAATTTGTACATTTGTTTTTAATGTTTTTAATTGTTGTAAACTGCCCAGAGAACTTAGGCTATGGGGCAGTATATAAATGCAATCAATCAATCAGTATCCGCCCACTCTTCTCTCTCCTCCGCAAAGGCTGCTCTGAATGCCCCCATTGCCCATGGAAGGGGCAGCAACACGTCCCCATTTCCGCCTTGGAAACGTGTTCAGGACTCACAGGCAGGTTTAGAGAAGTCATCCTCTGGCCCCACGCCAGGCTGTTGCCCAGGCCCATTCCACTGCTCCCATTGGATCTCATCCTTGCGTGGATTCTCCCATTCACAGAGGTCATCCACAATGTCAAAATCGCACCCAGTCATACAGGCTGCATCAGAGGAAGAAGAAAGAGAAAAGTCACACACGCACGCACCTTATTCACCATGGGTGGGCATAACAACACTCCCCTTAAGTGTGACCGGCAGTGGTGCAATTAAGTAGTGTTAGGGCACTTCCAAGCTGTTCTGATTTTCAGGTGGGATTCAGTCACATACCAGCAAATTCAGGTTGCCCAATTATAGTGGCTTGGGAGCTCTTGTGCAACAAGCCTATTTCCCCAAAAGATCAGGGTTTTTTTGTGACAAGGAAAGCGACAGCAAAATGTAGTGGAAAGTGTATTACTTCACTTATTTAAAACCGTCATAAGCTAGTCCAGTTGTGTTTGTGGGGGCCCCTGCTGATTTTCTTGTGTGGGGCCCTGGACTTCTGCCCTAAGTCCTGACCAGATGGCATCCCTAGTGACCACCACCCCATCTCACAATAATCAGCCCAGATTCTGCTCGTGCCCTTCTTCCCACGAGAACGAGACCAGCAGTGTGATTGTGGGGAGCTTACGTGAGCAAGGCCCAACCCTGACAGAGATGCTGTCTAAGGCCATGTTGATTTCTTTGGTTTCGGCCTGGGTGGCGGCGAAGACAACCTGCAGGTGGAGAAAGAGAGATAATAATAGAATCATGGGAAAAAGCTGGGACAGGAATTAGAATCATGATGATGATGACGATTTATTACATTTATATGGTAATATCAAAAATCAGAGTAAAGCTAAAGAAGAACAACAAAGCAATCATAATGCCAAAATACAATTTAAATAACATCCCAGAAGAATATAAAGATCAAATAAGGAACAGGTTTGAGGCTTTAAACTTAGTTGACAGAGAACCAGAAAAACTATGGAGTGAAGTCAGAGACATTATCAGGGAAGAATGCAAAAAGACAATAGGCTTGTTGCAAGAGGAAGATGTCGAGTACACGTCAAAAATATAAGAGAGATGGAGCCTGTCTAATATTTAAGGGGAGGGAATGAGAGTGTAATTTGCCAACCTGATGTCCTCCATATCTTTTGGATCTGAACTCCCATCAGCCCCAGGTAACAGGGCTATATAATGCTGGGGTGATGCTGGCTGGGAGGCTGATGGGAGTCGCAGTCCAACACTTGGAAGGGCACAAGGGTGGGGAAGGCTGTGCTGCAGAGTTCAAAGCAGACTTGGCTATGACTTGCACTTACATCTCCATTTTTTTTTTAAGTGGAGGGTGTGGGGCTCCAACTGAAGGTCCTCAGAAAATGATCATGGGGATCAGTGGAGTTCCCAGGGGGTGAAGGAAGCTATTATCGCCCCTTCAATTAGCATAAGCTTTAAGAACATTTAAAGCCCTGCTAGATCAGGCCAGCAGGCCCATCTAGCCCAGCGTCCTGTTCTCACAGTGGTCAGTTGGAGGTCTGTGCACCTGCTCAGCTTCTCTGCAAGAGCTGGATGGCTACACTCAGGCCAGAGGTACCTAAGAAAGTTTTGTCACTTCCTCTGCATGTTCATTCAGGCAAATGACAGAACATGAGCTGAGCTGCTAGTCAGGGTCTGCTGTAAATTACATATGCACAAGATTTGTAAGAACTGGTGAGTTTCTACAAAAGATTTTACGCGGAACTCAACTTTTCTGCAAGTTATGGAAAAGTCAGTAACTGGTAACAAGCTTATTGGCTGGTACTAAACTTTGCATCACTCGACAATGGAAAAACTGAAAAGGGTAACAAAGTGGTTGAGAAAACATCTGGCAGGTTTCCTGAATGACACAGTTAACACACAAAAGGAAAGCTTCAAGCAGCTACCAGCAAGAGACATTTATTGAGAGACGGGCGTTGTTCACCCAATATTGGAACATTTTCCATATTGGAATATTTAACAGACAATATTTTCCCATATAGCTCTTTTTCCCTGTAATATGGCATTCTATCATTATGTAAAGTTCTTTCCCCTCTCTCTTCATTTTCTCACTTTTCTTATTTAATTTTTCTCTATTTTTGACTATAAAAAGTATAAAAACAGTAAAAAAAATAAACTTGGCAAGACCTGATCTGCTACATCAGATTAATGCTCTTTTGCTATTGGGAAGTCAGAAAAACATTGCAAGAGATCATTTGCAAGGAAACAGAATTGGAGGCAGAGTGTGGAAACAAGTGCGTGACAAGAAGGCCCCCCTCAACACGCCTTCCATTTTTAGTTTGGCAGATCTGGGAGAAGCCTGAATTACTGAACTGTCTGCTCCTTCTCCAAAATAATAACAACAACTTGCCTTAAAAGGGCGTTGCGCAGGATTTTGAACAGCCACTGCTCCAAGCAGCCAGGCAGAACTCTGCATTCCTTTCCGTGTCCACAGGGTGGAGGTGTTCCCTGACGCATCTTGAACATTTACCATGAGCTGGCCCTGGGCATTCAGGCTGTACAAATAATAAAGAAACTCCACGCAGACCTCAGGCGCAGCTGGGTCCAGATCTGGACTTTGTAACTGCACGGATTCTCCTGCCTCTGGGTAGATGTAATATCCTCCTGAAATTGGGAGAAGAAGTTCCCCTTTTTATGCAGGGATTGTGCTGACGTGTAGTTGCTCCTGGTGTGGAGATGCTCTTTAAATGAGGACCTTCCATCACCTACAGAGCAGAGCTGGATACCTTGATGCGGGGGTGCCTTGCAAGTCCTAAACTGGAGTGGTTCTGCTTATGCTCAGGATCTGACCCAACGGAAATATTTGTGAGCAGGAGTATAGCTGTGTCCCACTCCAACGATGATAGCTCTCCTGCTATCATGGAGAACGATGGTCTCGGGGAAGGAGAGCATCCAGCTGAGGAAGAGGGAAACGATCCCTTAGAAGGGACCCATTCCTTGGGGGATGAGCAGCTATCCTCTCGTGCCAAGGATATATCTCCAGGGGGTGGAGGGATCCTTGTAGTGGGTGATTCGATCATTAGGAACATAGACAGTGGGGTGTGTGATGGGCGTGTAGACCGCAAGGTGTTTTGCCTGCCTGGTGCGAAGGTTGCGGATATCGCCCGTCGTTTAGATAGTTTGGTAGACAGTGCTGGGAAGGAGTCAGTGGTCATGGTGCACGTTGGCACCAACGACATGGGGAAATGCAGCCGTGAGGTCCTGGAAGCAAAATTTAGGTTGCTAGGTAGGATGCTGAAAGCCAGGACCTCCAAGGTGGCTTTCTCTGAAATGCTACTGGTTCCACGCGCAGGACCAGCCAGACAGGCCCAGCCTCGCAGTCTCAATGCGTGGATGAGACGATGGTGTCGGGTGGAAGGGTTCGGATTTGTTAGGCACTGGGGAACATTTTTGGACAAGCCGGGCCTGTACAAAAGGGATGGGCTCCACTTGAACCAGAATGGAACCAGACTGCTGGCACTTAAAATTAAAAAGGTAGCAGAGCAGCTTTTAAACTGACTGAGGGGGGAAACCCGACAGGAGCTGAGAAAGGTCCGGTTCGGAATAAACCTCCCCCCTGGGATAAAAACCAAAGAAATGATGAAATTTTAAAATTTTAGAAGTAGGCATTGTGAGAGCAGGGGCACAGCATATAAATTCAGAAGAGCAAAATTACCACAGGCCTAACCACAAGTGCCAAAGACACTTGAAGAGAGACACTGCTTACAAGTGCCTGTACGCTAATGCTAGGAGCCTCCGAACCAAGATGGGAGAACTGGAGTGCTTGGTCTTAGAGAAGAGCATTGATATAGTGAGCATAACGGAGACCTGGTGGAATGGAGAAAACCAGTGGGATACGGTTATCCCTGGATATAAACTATATCGGAAGGACAGGGAAGGACGTATTGGTGGCGGAGTCGCTCTATACGTGAAAGAAGGCATTGAATCCAGCAAGCTCGAAACCCCAAAAGAGGCAGACTCCTCCACAGAATCGTTGTGGTTGGTGATACCGTGCCCCAGGAGGGACTTAATACTGGGAACGATCTATCGTCCCCCTGATCAAAATGCTCAGGGAGACCTTGAGATGAGATATGAAATTGAGGAAGCATCCAAACTAGGAAATGTGGTAGTAATAGGTGACTTCAACTACCCGGACATAGACTGGCTGCATATGTGTTCCAGTCATGACAAAGAAGCAAAGTTTCTAGATATTCTAAATGACTATTCCCTAGATCAGTTGGTCATGGAACCGACCAGAGGGATGGCAACCCTGGACTTAATCCTCAGTGGGGACCGGGACCTGGTGCGAGATGTAAGTGTTGTTGAACCAATTGGGAGCAGTGACCACAGTGCTATTAAATTAAACATACATGTAACTGGCCAATTGCCAAGAAAATCCAACACGGTCACATTTGACTTCAAAAGAGGAAACTTCACAAAAATGAGGGGATTGGTAAAAAGAAAGCTGAAAAACAAAGTCCAGAGGATCACATCACTCGAAAATGCTTGGAAGTTGTTTAAAAACACTATATTAGAAGCTCAACTGGAGTGCATACCGCAGATCAGAAAAGGTACCGCCAGGGCCAAGAAGATGCCAGCATGGTTAACGAGCAAAGTCAAGGAAGCTCTTAGAGGCAAAAAGTCTTCCTTCAGAAAATGGAAGTCTTGTCCGAATGAAGAAAATAAAAAAGAACATAAACTCTGGCAAAAGAAATGCAAGAAGACAATAAGGGATGCTAAAAAAGATTTTGAGGAGCACATTGCTAAGAACATAAAAACCAACAACAAAAAATTCTATAAATACATTCAAAGCAGGAGACCATCTAGGGAGACAATTGGACCCTTGGATGATAAGGGAGTCAAAGGTGTACTAAAGAACGATAAGGAGATTGCAGAGAAGCTAAATGAATTCTTTGCATCTGTCTTCACAGTGGAAGATATAGGGCAGATCCCTGAACCTGAACTAACATTTGCAGGAAGGGATTCTGAGGAACTGAGACAAATAGTGGTAACGAGAGAGGAAGTTCTAAGCTTAATGGACAATATAAAAACTGACAAATCACGGGGCCCGGATGGCATCCACCTGAGAGTTCTCAAAGAACTCAAAGGTGAAATTGCTGATCTACTAACTAAAATATGTAACTTGTCCCTTGGGTCCTCCTCCGTGCCTGAGGACTGGAAAGTGGCAAATGTAACGCCAATCTTCAAAAAGGGATCCAGAGGGGATCCCGGAAATTACAGGCCAGTTAGCTTAACTTCTTTCCCTGGAAAACTGGTAGAAAGTATTATTAAAGCTAGATTAACCAAGCACATAGAAGAACAAGCCTTGCTGAAGCAGAGCCAGCATGGCTTCTGCAAGGGAAAGTCCTGTCTCAGTAACCTATTAGAATTCTTTGAGAGTGTCAACAAGCATATAGATAGAGGTGATCCAGTGGACATAGTGTACTTAGACTTTCAAAAAGCGTTTGACAAGGTACCTCACCAAAGGCTTCTGAGGAAGCTTAGCAGTCATGGAATAAGAGGAGAGGTCCTCTTGTGGATAAGGAATTGGTTAAGAAGCAGAAAGCAGAGAGTAGGAATAAACGGACAGTTCTCCCAATGGAGGGCTGTAGAAAGTGGAGTCCCTCAAGGATCGGTATTGGGACCTGTACTTTTCAACTTGTTCATTAATGACCTAGAATTAGGAGTGAGCAGTGAAGTGGCCAAGTTTGCTGACGACACTAAATTGTTCAGGGTTGTTAAAACAAAAAGGGATTGCGAAGAACTCCAAAAAGACCTCTCCAAACTGAGTGAATGGGCGGAAAAATGGCAAATGCAATTCAATATAAACAAGTGTAAAATTATGCATATTGGAGCAAAAAATCTGAATTTCACATATACGCTCATGGGGTCTGAACTGGCGGTGACCGACCAGGAGAGAGACCTCGGGGTTGTAGTGGACAGCACGATGAAAATGTCGACCCAGTGTGCGGCAGCTGTGAAAAAGGCAAATTCCATGCTAGGGATAATTAGGAAAGGTATTGAAAATAAAACAGCCGATATCATAATGCCGTTGTATAAATCTATGGTGCGGCCGCATTTGGAATACTGTGTACAGTTCTGGTCGCCTCATCTCAAAAAGGATATTATAGAGTTGAAAAAGGTTCAGAAGAGGGCAACCAGAATGATCAAGGGGATGGAGCGACTCCCTTACGAGGAAAGGTTGCAGCATTTGGGGCTTTTTAGTTTAGAGAAAAGGCGGGTCAGAGGAGACATGATAGAAGTGTATAAAATTATGCATGGCATTGAGAAAGTGGATAGAGAAAAGTTCTTCTCCCTCTCTCATAATACTAGAACTCGTGGACATTCAAAGAAGCTGAATGTTGGAAGATTCAGGACAGACAAAAGGAAGTACTTCTTTACTCAGCGCATAGTTAAACTATGGAATTTGCTCCCACAAGATGCAGTAATGGCCACCAGCTTGGATGGCTTTAAAAGAAGATTAGACCAATTCATGGAGGACAGGGCTATCAATGGCTACTAGCCATGATGGCTGTGCTGTGCCACCCTAGTCAGAGGCAGCATGCTTCTGAAAACCAGTTGCCGGAAGCCTCAGGAGGGGAGAGTGTTCTTGCACTCGGGTCCTGCTTGCGGGCTTCCCCCAGTCACCTGGTTGGCCACTGTGAGAACAGGATGCTGGACTAGATGGGCCACTGGCCTGATCCAGCAGGCTCTTCTTATGTTCTTATGTTCTGATTATCAACCTGCAGGAGAAATGGGTTGCCTGCCCTTGCTGCATGAAGCTAGGGTCATTTGCACAGGCCAGCTGGAGAGCTTTTATGTACAACCTTTCCCAGCGAGGTGCCCTCCAGCTAGGGTTGCCAAGATGATGGCCTGAGACTGATCCTGTATCTTTAGGAGAAGAGGAAGTCAGCCAAGTGCAGGTGTTCTTGCAACCCTGTAATGGGAAAAACCACTAGGTGGAATTCTCCCTTCCCCCTGTACAACTTTGAAAGGTACAGAAGACCTCTTGGAGGATGGGCCTGGCAACCAGGAGGTCTTCTGTATCTTTAAAAGTTGTGCAGGGGGAAGGGAGAATCCCACCTTGTGGTTTTTCCTATTACAGGGTTGAAAGACCACCTGCACTTGGCTGACTTTCTCTTCGCCTAATGATACAGGATCAGTCTCTGGCCATGGACCTGGCAACCCTACCTCCAGCTGTTTTGGACTGCGTAAGAACATAAGAAGAGCCCGCTGGATACAGCCAATGGTCCATCTAGTCCAGCATCCTGTTCTCACAGTGGCCAACCAGGTGCCCCAATGGGAAGCCCACAAGCAGGACCTGAGTGCAAGACCACTCTCCCTTTCTGTGGCTTCTGGCAACTGGATTTAGAAGCATACTGCTTCTGACTGTAGAGGCAGAGCACAGCCATCATGACTAGTAGCCATTTATAGCTTTGTCCTCTGTGAATTTGTCTAACCCCCTTTTAAAGTCATCCAAGTTGGTGGCCGTCACAGCCTCCTGTGGGAGTTAATTTCACAGTTTAACTCTGCGCTGCGTGAATAAATACTTTCTTTTGTCTGTCCTGAATCTTCCAACATTCAGCTTCTTTGAATGCCCACGAGTTCTAGTATTATGAGAGAGGGAGAAGAACTTTTCTCTATCCATTTTCTCAATGCCATGCATAATTTTATACACTTCTATCATGTCTCCTCTGACCCGCCTTTTCTCTAAACTAAAAAGCCCCAAATGCTGCAACCTTTCCTCCTAAGGGAGTCGCTCCATCCCCTTGATCGTTCTGGTTGCCTCTTCTGAACCTTTTCCAACTCTATAATATCCTTTTTGAGATGAGGCGACCAGAACTGTACACAGTATTCCAAATGTGGCCGCACCATAGATTTATACAACGGCATTATGATATCGGCTGTTTTATTTTCAATACCTTTCCTAATTATTGCTAGCATGGAATTTGCCTTTTTCACAGCTGCCGCACACTGGGTCGACATCTTAATCAAGCTATCCACTACGACCCCAGGGTCTCGTTCCTGGTCAGTCACTGCCAGTTCAAACCCCACAAGCGTATACTGCAATGTCTGTGCTGGCTGGGGCTAATGGGAGTTATTTATTTATTTAAAATATCTCTATCCCGCCCTTCTACCCTATAATAGGGCACTCAGGGTGACTTACAAAAATAAGGTACTAAAGGGGACTACAAGGGTAAAATTTAACGTAGAGAGGATAAAATCAGTGTCAGGCTCTACCTTCAGCCCCTCCCAAAGGCTCTCCAGAACAAGATTGTTCTCAGAAGTCTCTGGAAAACCATCAGGGAGGGAGCAGAGTGGACGTCTTGGGGTAAGGTGTTCCAAAGCTTGGGGGCCACAGCTGAAAAGGCTCTCTCCCGCATGCCTGTCAGTCTAATGTCTTTCACTCCAGGCATGCAGAGGAGACCAGAGGCAGATGATCTTAAATCCAAGGCAGGTACATATGGGCGTAAGCGGTCCCTCAGGTACATTGGTCCAAGGCCATTACGGGCCTTAGTTAGAGTCCAAAACAGCTGGAGGACACCAGGTTGGGTGCGGCTGTTGTAGCGGTCCCCTTTTCTCTATGGTCTCTCTGCCTGCAATACATGCTGTGCTCTGGATTGTGCTAGGAAGTGAATACTTTATGCTAGGTGCATACATTATCCTGTGCAGCTAGACGTGTGTCTTAGGGATTCCGCCACTCTATGTGAAAACTCATCAGAAGAGTCTTGCTGGACCAGAGGTCCATTCCCCATCCAGCATCCTCTTTACTGCAGTGGCCAAGCAGCTGCCTCAAAGGTAAGCCCACTGGCATTCAGAGGTAGCCTGCCTCTGATATGGAGGCTTCATTTTGACACAGTGACTAGTAGATTGATTCCTCCGTGAATTTGTGCATGCCTGTGATGTTCCTGTATTAATGTATATATGGTAAGTGCTGTTTGTATAGAAGATACATGGTAAGTGGAATGAAAGAGGAGGGGGAGTAAATGAGCAGTAGAATGCTGGATGATTGGCTGAGTGTTTGGATGGCTGAGAGTATAAATGGAAGGATGACAGTTGAATCTGGGTGGACGTGAGTGGGTTGTTTGAGAGGTGTTGTGTGGACGTTAGTGGGTTGTTTTGGGGGAGTTTGGAGGTGGGTGTGAGTTGGTGTATGTCAGGAGAGTGTGGAGAAAGAGGGAGGTGGAGTTCGGATTAGTAATAAGTCAAATATCACAGTAATAGATGAAACCATAAGCTTGTAGATCATTATCAAAGTTATCTTGTTATGTTATTTAATAAAAACTATATTTGGTTTACAGAAGGCCTGATCCTTGGCTGGGGTTTCACAGACCAGAAGGGAGGGTAAGGTAATAACCAAGGCTGAAGGGAAACAGTAACAAATGGTGGCAGCGGTGAAGAGAAGATAACATTATAAGTATCCAGAGCAACCCCGAGTTATGAGTTATCTGCATTGATACAAGGGGGTTGGGAACAGCATAGGCACGCAGTCACAAATGTAACCGGATAGAGAGACTCAGGCAAGGTCTCTGGGAACATTGGTTGTAGAACGTGACTGGTGGTGCTGCCTAGCAGGGGGATCTATTGAGATCTGTGCTAGAGCGGAGAGAGAAACCATAAAAAAGGACAGTCCGGACTGGTGGAGTCCCTGGTGGTGCCTAGTGAAAGGCAGTAGCCACGAGCAGGTAGGAACCTGACAGGGAGAGCCAGGGAAGGGCGTCACAATGCCCACCTTCAACTAGTTAGCCAGTGGCAGAAAATTCCGTAAGTGAAGAAAGTGGATAGGGTGAAGTTTTTCTCCCTCTCTCATCATAGAATCATAGAGTTGGAAGGGGCCTATAAGGCCATCAAGTCCAACCCCCTGCTCAATGCAGGAATCCAAATCAAAGCATTCCCCACAGATGGCTGTCCAGCTGCCTCTTGAACGCCTCCAGCACTGGAGAACCCACCACCTCCCTAGGTCATCGGTTCCACTGTTGCACCACTCTCACAGTTAAGAAGTTTTTCCTGATGTTGTTGAAATCTGGCGTCCTGCAACTTGAGCCCATTATTCCATGTCCTGCACTCTGGGACGATCGAGAAGAGGTCCTGGCCCTCCTCCGTGTGACAACCTTTCATGTACGTGAAGAGTGCTATCCTATCTCCCCTCAGTCTTCTCTTCTACAGGCTAAACATGCCCAGTTCTTTCGTAAGAGAACCCTGTGGAGAGGGGGCATCCAATGAAGCTCCGTGTTGGGAGACTGAGGACAGACAATACTTCTTTACAAAGCACTTAGTTAATTTATGGAATCCGCTCCTGCAAGAGGCAGTGATGGCCACCAACTTGGATGGCTTCAAAAGAAGCTCAAATTCATGGAGGAAAAGGCTATCAGCGGCCACTTGCCACAATGGCTGTGTTCTGCTTCCCGTCGCAGTCAGTGAGCCTCTGAATACTAGCTGCTGGGGATCGCAAGTGTGGAAGTGTTTCTGCTGTGCTCTGAACAGGATGCTGGACTTGATGGGCCTTTGTCCTGTTCTATCAGGGCTCTCCCTATTTTCTTCTTATTTTAATTATGCATTATTTGAAGGAAGATTTTCTCATCTCTGTCCTGAACCGTCCATTTTATTCGCTGATCCTGAGTTTTGGGATTATGAGAGAGGGAAGAAAACCTTTCCCCTCTGTGCCCACTTTCTCCACATCATCTGATATAATTTCACAGGCTTTTATCATGCTCTGCCACCTTTGCCCCAGGGTCCTTCCTGCTGCCTTTGGCCTAGGAGCAGGCCAGACCCTCCTCTGGAATCGATAGAGGAACTTTGGCAAAATGACTTACTCCGTTCAGGGATCCCTCCTGGGGGGCCGGCGCTCTCACCAGGCCTCTGCCCATGACCTCGGTGCCAGTCTCCGCTGTCACCCTTCGGCTGACTCCAGTCACAGAATGGGCTGTTGGGGTCATCAAAGTCGCAACTGGTGAGGGTGGCTAAGTGGAGGGAAGGAGGCAAACATAGAAGCATTAGCAGCTTACAAATCCACACGTACATATGCCAAGGCCAGACTTACAACACTGGAGTTCCCACTGGCTGCCCAACACCTTCTGCATTTTGGTGACTCATGCAATCTGATCTGGGAATTGAGGGCATGGTGGTGGCAGTAACCCATGATGCACTATGCTCATGCTCAAGAGTTCAACAGAGCATGGACCATAGGGCCGGGATCTCTTCTTGATTGTCCCAGAGTGCAGGACACAGAATAATGGGCTCAAGTTGCACAAAGCCAGATTTCGACTGGACAGCAGGAAAAACCTCCTAACTGTTAGAGCCATACAACAATGGAACCAATGACCTAGAGAGGTAGTGGGCTCTCCAACACGGGAGGCGTTCAAGAGGCAGCTGGACAGCCATCTGTTGGGAATGCTTTGATTTGGATTCCTGCATTGAGCAGGGGGTTGGACTTGATGGCCTCATAGGCCCCCTCCAACTCTACTATTCTATGATTCTAGGCAGCGCTGGATGTGCCTGTGAGGTGATTCCCCGCCTTATTTGAGCCCATGCCTTTGTCAGAAGGGTAAATAAAAATTGCACCCATAGGGCAAGGTTTCCAAATGCTAAAACATCACAACAACTGTTGGCATCATCACACAGAAAAGCCCTTCTGCAGGCAGGCACACCGGAAGCAAAACCACTCATTGGAACTCTGGTATGACAGAGGGCAGGCAAGGGGAGTCTTCACGCCAGGGTAGATGGGTCTACCAGACTTATCCAGGGCAGAGGCATCACTTACATTCCACAGCAAAGGGCTTCCGCAGTAACTCAGCACCAAGGAGCTTATTTGTCCTGAAAGAGAGGAATTAAGAATTGGAAGGAGCAGGACTTCCGGGAAGGGTGACTTAGCCTGTGCCTGCTTTTGAGACGGGCTCCTGCCTCAAAAGAAGCTTATTCAGATATATCAGTCAGTTTTTTCTTTTTTTTTGACTGATTAAACTTCTCCCGGGTAGGGAGAAACGAAGAGATTAACCTCAAAGCCTATTTTTGTTGGGACGACCAGATCTCATTAATTTATGGGACGAGGTCCAGCCGACGAAGGTGGGACGGATTTTCAACAGCAAGCTCTATCTGATAAAGCGAACGTTCATCTTATCTTCTAAGAGAGAACGCACTAACAGGCAAGCACCCTTCTTTCTATATTTTTCTTTTACTTGACTTAAATTGTTGCTGTTTAAAAGAGATTTGCCAGATTGATCGGTTTTTGACATCTCACTGGGGAGCCATAACTTCTCTCTGCTACGCACTAATTAATAGCTTATCTCTGTTTTTGTTGCAAAAAGCTGTCCTGGATTTGCATTCTAAAGATATACACAGAAGAGGGATTTCTATTCCAGATTTTTATTTTGAAAAATATTATACTGTTTTGAGACTACTCTCTTTTTGGTCTATTTTATTTTGACGAATCTGTTTCTTGACGATTGCCATTAATTGTTTCGATCCTGGGAACTGCATTTTGTTTACTTAACTATTGGAGAGATAAGGCTGTCTGCTCTGTTTATACTGTGATGTCACCAAGTTTGGAGTATTAACCCAATTGTTGCTGAAATAAGAAGTGGTTTTCCTATATTTTTCTTTTAAAATGGCAATTAAGAAAGTGGCTGAGAATCTGGAAATAACTATGTTTCAGAAAATAATGGATGAGATTGAGATAACGAAAATTGAATTGAGTAAAATGAAGCAGGAGATTAAAGATATAAGGGTCCCTGTGAGAGAGGTGACCCTGGAAGGGGTCCCTGTGAGAGAGGAGACCCCTGAGATTGGAACAGGGGTCCCTGTGAGAGAGGAGACCCTGGAGACTGGAATAGGGGTCCCTGTGAGAGAGGAGATCCCGGAGATTGGAACAAACGTGGAACAGGAACAAGATTTGGAGTCTATGGACTTTAGAAATAAAATCTATTGTTTGGAACTCAATGTTATCTCTGAAGAAATTAATGAAGATTCTAGAGATAAAGTTATCAATGGCATGGATTATCTTCTGGACTGGAATGATGTGATGGAGCCCAATATAGAGAAAATCTATGGAATTAACTGCAGCCATGTGACAATGGAAAAACTTTTAAGAGATGACCCAGTGTATTTTGAAAAAAAGAACAGAGATATGATTTTACAGCAGTATTTCAGCAACCTATTCAGAATGGATGGCAAGAAAATATTTGGGATAGAGGTAATTCCCATCAGACTCTTACTATATGACTATGGCTTTGACAGCAAGATTATTATGGAATACTGATAATGGAAGATTGGATATTGAAATTACTGGACTTAACAAGACTACTGAAGATGGAAGATGGAAAATGGAACTAATAGAGATAATAGAACAATGGCTACTGAAATTACTGAACCTAACAGATTCTGATGTGATGGATTAATTGAAATGTTTATTTTGACTATGGTTATGACAATAAGATTATCATAATTAGTAATGAGATGGATTAATCGATATGCTTATCTGGAAAAAAAAATTGATAGATATATTTCTTAAAGAATTGAAACCTCTCTTTGACTTTTTGTGGAAAGAATAAAGTAATGTTTATGAGATTTGATGATTAAGTAAGATAACTACTGGAGGAAAGTGATTTTATAATATGACTTAAGAGACAGGATTGTTATATATTATAGACTTATAACTGATTTGATCTTTGACAAATGGGAAGTCAATATTTTACTCTTTATTTTTTATTTTTGTTTTTTTTTTCTTTTTTTTCTTTTTGTTTAACTATTTTTGATTTTGTTTTTTGTCTTTGAATGTTTTATGATTTTGTTTTGTATGTTTTATGAAAATCTGAATAAAAATTATTGAAAAAAAAAAAAAAGAATTGGAAGGAGCACTCCTTGAACCCCTGAATGCTTTTCATTTGAAGTCCCATTACAGCAGTCTTCCCCAACCTTGTGCCCTCCTGATGTTTTGGACTACAATTCCCATCAGCACCAATTAGCATGGATGTGCTCCCATCAGGCCCAGCATCATATGGCTGTGCTGGCTGGGGCTGAGGGGAGCTGTAGTCCAAAACATCAGGAGGGGGGGAAGGCTGATCTAGGTAGAGCAATCTATCTGCTGCTTCACACAGCTGATGACTTGGATCCGACCTAGTCTACAAAACCTTCTGCCAGAAATAAATCTTTCAGGCGCTTCCTTGCTGGTTTCCCTGGAACAGGCAGCTCCCTCTGGACGTCCATCGAAGAACCCCTCCAGACATCCTTTCTGTTGTGCATTCATGCTTACTTGTGCTCATGGTGGTATCAGGGCGGTCACATGCAATCTCACTTTCAATCCTGTTTGTGCCCACAAACGTTTTGGGGAGGACATAATGCTTCGCTTCCAGTCAGTGCTTCTCCTGTATATTCCTCCTGAAAGCTCCTGTGATTTTTTAATACCACAAACGTTCCGAAGATTTTTTGTCCCATTGTTGTGCTATAGCACGACATACGGCAAGAATGCGGTAACATCAGGGAAGATCACAGAACAAGTAAAAAAGCAAAATGATAGACAAATTAATAGAGGGGCCCCCTTAGCCTGATCCAGCAGACTCTTCTTATGCTCTTCATGATGTATGGACACTCCAGGATAAGTGCACCGTTAATGCTAATGCACTATTAATGTGTCAGATGGGAGTTGTAGTTCAAAAAAAAAACCTTTTCCAAGCTCTGTGACATGTTGCAGAATAGCCTGCCAAAAAAGCCCACCAGTCTGGAGGGGCCCTCAGTCATTTCACAGATCTTAACCGGGGAGCCTCTTGAGTAGCAATGGGGAGAAATTCGATTCACGTCACATTTAAAGCAGAATTTATCAAATTCATATTTTCTAAAACCATATGAGAACTGAAACACAGCCATCCTGCCATTTCCCCCACAGACTCATTTAGTAACACTTAGCAAGGCTTTATTTCCTTTATTGATTACAATGACACAGGACCACAAATGCCAGGCTGATTGATATACCTGCTTTTGGGGTTTATAAATATCCCTGCTAGGAGACCCTGGAGAAACCAGTCACTCGCAATGGGACCAGCTCAAGCAGGGAAACCACCAGCAATACAATAAAACAAGAGTTCTTTTAGTTTAATCCTTAAACTACCCCCCTGTCCTCTATAATATACCCATTTATTTACTTAACCTTTTCCCATTATATGTAGACAGTTGTATTGTTTTTATCTTACTGTTTTATGTTTGTTGTTGATACGTATTTTTTTAAATACAGTTATCTGAATTTTGTAATGTAGTTCTCCAATCAAACAATGAATATATCAAGGAAAAATGTGCTTTAAAATGAATACGTTACTGAAAATAACATTAAAAATGTATATTAGGATGAATTGCTTGCAAAAATGTGTACATTAGTGTACAATATTCTTATCAGGATAAATTTGTACTAAAATGCTGCAGAATTTTCACGAGGGTTAAAATGCAGATTGCTGCAGAAATATGAAGAACCAAATTAGAGATTGGGAAAATGAGAAACGGAATTGACAGATCTTCCCATCCCTCCTCCCAAGTGGCATTCCAGCTTCTCCACCAACACTGAGCAAACTGATCTTGAGAACCCACTTCCCAGGCTGGTGAGCCAGGAGTCCTGACTCTTAGTTTGGGTGTTGCTTCTTGCTCAAAGTTCAAGCTGGGAGCAAACGTCAGTGGGAATTTGCAACTGGGTGTGCAAGAGAATTATTGGCTTAAAATAACCCATTGGGATTAAGACACAGCAATCAAGAAATAGTAAAGCTATAAATACCAGAAGGTAACGGACTGGGGTAAGCAGTGGGTGGGGTGGGGTGGGACAGGGGAGGACTTTGTAAGCAAAACTGATTTACAGGAGAGGAGAGGCTCTGGATTTCTCTGGGAAGAAGTCTAGTGAATCGTAGCAGGCAGGTAGCATGGTCTAATGACTCTTTATTTGGGGAGTGAGAACTATTAGTTCAAAGCATGCTTGAATGGACTGTATAGCCTTAAGGAAATCACACTTCACTCTAGACCAGGGATGAGGAACTTGTGGCATTCTGGATACTGTTAGATTCGAACACCCAGGGCCACAGGTTCCCCATCCCTGCTTTAGGCCTTAGTTTCCCATCTGTAAAATGGGTACTTTAGTGCTCTCTCTCTCACATTGTTCTTTGGAAAATTATGAATGACACAGATTTCGCACAATGCGTTGCTAAACCTGAGCTGCTAAATAGCTTAGATGCAAAATAACGCGAGCAGACCTTTCCAGCCAGCTAAACAGCAGACCCCATGATTAGGATCCACAAGGAAATTAACTCCAGAGGATGGCTTTAAAACATGGAAATATGAAGCATATCAACATTTTAATTTCCTGAGCATGTTTGGGAATATAGTTGGGGATGGGGGAAAACAGTAGATATTAAAAAAGATTCACGTGGATACTCTTGTCTTTTTCCTCAGTCAAGCCAGGGGCCAGGTTTTCTGAGCATTTCAAAGTCAGACAGACAAACCTCTGTTTTGCGTATTCACGGGTTGACAGCTAGGTGCTTCCTTTCAAGGCCGAGACCCTATAGCAGCTTCCCCTTAATTGGCAACTGTCCCCCACTCCCAGATTTGGACTACAACTGGCTGGGATTGATGGAAGTTGTACTCCAAAACATCTGAGGTCACCAGGTTGGGGAAAGCTGTGTTATAGGAGCAGTTAACTGAAACTGAACCTCTAGCCTTCCCAGCCATGGCCCCTTTCGTTCTAATTAGTGTTTCCACATTCAGCTCTTTCTGTTTGACACGTCCATGGAGTTGCCACAAAACTGCAGAATTTTGGTATCCTTGGAATCTCAGCTTTCTGTCCCAATCCAATAAGAGAGTCTAGTCCTCATGGTTATGAGGAAAACCCACACAAGGAGCCAGCATGCTCTTGCCCTCTATGCTCCCTTTTCTGTCCAGCACTTCCAAAATCGGGTGCCCCTCCACAAATTATGCATTTTGGCCAGATGCTATTGGAGGTCACTGATTCATAGGGTGGCATAGGTCATCATAGACTTGAAAGCACACAACAATTATTACCTGTCTGTTATTGCCACCCTGTGCTCCTCCTGGGAGGAAGGGTGGGATATAAATCAAATAATAAATAAACAAATAAGTACATAAATAAATATTTTCCTGTAACCAAACATCAACCTCATAATTTCTGCCCCCATGCCCGCTCCCTTTTCTTCTGCAACTCACCTAAATGATTCATCTCTGGCATGGCATCCTATGACAATGCCCTCAAGTACCAGAAGAAATGCCAGCAAGTGTGTTGCTATCTCAGTGCCCATCCTGAGGGCTCCCGGAGAAAATAGGCCGATGGAATTGCAGCATCCCACTGATATATCTCAGCCCTCCCCACCCACCCTCCATAGGGCAGAGAGCAAGAGTCACGCCCAGAGAGGTGGATGAACCTTGCACACCCACCCCACTCTCCAAGTAGGCTATCAACGCTTTAGGTCCCAGGTTTCTGTGGGGTGGGGCACTGGGCAAAGATCTGGGAAGGTTGGACAGGCTGGCAGAGATTTTATGGCACAGTGGAATCCAAGCCATATTGTTCTAATCTAAACCATGCAGTGCCAGCCATACACAAGATTGTTTCTATTTAGTCAATCAATCAACCAATCAATCAGATTGAATTTATTCATTAAATCAATTTAGCTGTTTTTATAGTTTTATTGTTTGTATGTTTGCCACCCTGGCTTCTTTGGGAGGAAGGGTTGGATATACATGTAATAGGTAATATAATTTATTAGGTTACACAAATTTAACATCTTCCCTTAGAAAGGGCTGAAGGGGCAGAAGGACTTAATGGGGCTCCATTTACAGAATTTAGCAGAGGTGTGAAATACTTGAGAGCAACAGAGATTAAAAAGTAAAGGAACATTGCAAAGCATTGCAAAGCCTCCCAGACCTTTAGTGGAGTATGAATTCATGGGTGGTGGGGACTTAGTTGTGGGGGTGGGCAGAGATACCCACGGGAAAGGGTGGTGGTGAATACTAATCCAAGGCCACTTTGTGCCAAGGGCCTGTGTGACACAGTGAATGAACCTTGGGGTGTGTTCCAGGGGAACCCTTGACATCACCATCACCAGATAAGGGGGAGATCATTGTAAGGTGGTTCCCTTCATCCTAGGGGAACCGCCCAAGTCGTAAATTAGGTTGGGCTGATAAACAATTTGCAACACATTCACTGTTTCCATGGACATCCACACTCCTTCTAAGCCTCTAGAGACAACCAGTTCAACTGCCTAGCAGGTGCTAGGGTTGCCAGGTTCAGGGCCTGAGACTGATCCTGTATCTTTAGGAGAAGAGAAAGTCAGCCAAGTGCAGGTGTTCTTGCAACTCTGTAATGGGAAAAAGCAAAAGGTGGAATTCTCCGTCCCCACTCCACAACTTTTAAAGATACAGAAGACCTCTTGGGGTCCGGGCCTGGCAACCAAGAGATCTTCTGAATCTTTAAAAGTTGTGCAAGGGGAAGGGAGAATTCCACCTTGTGGTTTTTCTCATTACAGAGTTGCAAAAACAACTGCACTTGGCTGACTTTCTCTTCTCCTAAAGATACAGGATCAGTCTCAGTTCAAGAAACTGGCAACCCTAGCAGGCGCAGAGAACACCCTGATTTCCCACAGTCCAAGACACCCCTGAAACTCACCAGCTTCCCCCACTATTGCCTGGGTCTGGATCTGCCTCTCCTTAGATCAGGGCTGGGGAACTTACCTGTGCCCCTCCAGATATTGCTGGTCTGCAACTCTCTTCATAGACCTTTGCCAAACAGGTGCCGTCCAGCTGTTGTGGACTACAGCGCTCATCAGCTGCAGCCAGTGCTGCTGTTGTAGTCCAAAACAGCTGGAGAGCACCTGCTTGCAAAGGCTCCCCTTCATCAACCCTGCCCACTGGCAATGCTGGCTGCTGGGGCTTGGAGTCTGACATCTGGGGGGCTACAGGTCCCTCACCCCTGCCCTTGACTGTCTGTCTGCCAAGCCCCCCGTCCCACATTCTTCTTCTGCCTGGTTCATAGCCACGATCAGCTTGCTTTCTCCTCCCCTCTGTCTTTCCAAGAGTTCTGCAGAAAAGTCTAAATGGAACAAACATCCAGAAGACTTCTCTTTAAAAAATGTTTGAACATGCTGGAAAAAGCAGCATGCACATTTTTTTAAAGTGAGTTACAACAGAGAGGAAAAATACATTAAATTTAAAAGCCCACAGTCAATCAGTCAAAAGTTTATTATGGTCAACTGACCACTAAAGAAATACAAAATATATTTAAATAAATATAAGGGTCAAGTTAGCAACTAACTAAAAAAAAAGGAATAAAAACAATAGCAAAAGTTATTGATTTATTTAATATTTTTAATCTGGGGTTCCATCTTCAACGGAGGTCAGTGGAGCATTACAGTCTTACAACAATCCCGTGAGGTTCGTCAAGGAGTGAGGGCAGGAGTGCCAAGCCCAAAGACCACTGAGTGAGCTTAATAGCACTGGAATCTGGGTTACCCACCACCACATAAGCATCTCATGGTGGTGTGGTGTAGTGGTTAAAACATTAGATGTGGACTGCAGAGACTTAGGTGTGAATTCTCAATTCAGCCATAAAGCTCACTGAGTTGACCTTAGGCCCATCACTATTGGTTTGCCTAACCTACCTCATAGGGTTGTTGTGAGGATCAAATGGGATGGGGGAAGAGAACTATCCATATGCTATGCTACCCTGTCCTGAGGAAGGGGGTATAAAAAATATGGTCCTGGCAGATCATAATCATATCAACATATGCAAGCGTAACTGTGTTGGTCCATGGTAATGCCTTTATTAGGAGGACAAACCAAAGAAGGCCCCAAAACCTTGAAAGCTTTCAGGTTCTCTAGAACTCTTCATCCGGCAAGATGTTAGTTTCACAAGGCAGGGGTGGTAGGAGCCAGGCTTTTCTTTCTTTCTCCTTTCTCGGTGGCCAATGGGGAGCAGCAGCCATCACTTCTTCATCCCAGAAGGATGAACTGGTATCACAGCACCTGGGAGGAATTAGCCCATAATCACTCTTACTAGGCATCCTTGGCCAACCTCGTGCCCTCCAGCAGTTTTGGACTACAACTCCCATCAGCTCCAGTCAGCATGGGGCATTGTCCAAAACTGCTGGAGGGCACCAGGTTGGCTAAGGATCCCCACATAGCTGTTTAAACACCCAGCCTCATTTTCTTTACATAATTTTTAATATATGAGGAGAGACTGAAAGAACTGGGCATGTTTAGCCTAAAGAAGAGAAGACTGAGGGGAGATATGACAGCACTCTTCAAGTACATGAAAGGTTGTCACACAGAGGAGGGCCGGGATCTCTTCTCAATCATCCCAGAGTGCAGGACACAGAATAATGGGCTCCAGTTGCAGGAAGCCAGATTTCGACTGGACATCAGGAAAAACTTCCTAACTGTTAGAGCCATATGTAAATGGAACCATTTCCCTAGAGAGGGAGTGGGCTCTCCGACACTGGAGGCATTCAAGAGGCAGCTGGACAGCCATCTGTCGGGAATGCTTTGATTGGGATTCCTGCAGGCCCCTTCCAAGTCTACTATTCTATGATTCTATGTATATGTGTATATACACAAACACACACATATAAGTACATTTTGTCCTTTTAATGTGAGGAGGTGTCGTCTTATTCCTTCCCCGTCAGGCACACTCCTATCAGCTTTGCCTGACGAAGAAGCCTAGCACTTTTGGAGAAATCGAAAGTCTGCCACGTTTCTCGCGACCTTTTCGGGCTGGGTCCCCACTGTGGCCTTTGGAGCATCCTCATGCTATGAGTTATTTGCTTCGACGGGCCATTTCCATCCCGCCCTTCAAGGACTCTCCTCAGGGTGACCCACAAGGCCAAGGCGAAGACGGCGCCACAGGCACACGTGACTTTCAAGCTAACAAGCCCCGCCCCCTTGATACTCTCGCCCTTCGGTCTTTTTTTCTTTGGCTGGCGTCATTTTAAGCGTGATAGCGTTTAAACGAACTGCATGACGTCATCGACGCAATCCAGGTTGCAGGCGGGGGGACAAAACTTCGGGACTGCCGTGACGCCGGTCACATGATAAGGGTCGTGCCGGCCCCCGAGAGGCGTCAGCGATAAGCGGAGCGTTTTAATCACGTGGCACTCAGACGCGCGAGCCTTTCTCTGCCCCCTCCCATTCCTGCAGCGCTCGAGGTGAGGGGGAGGCGGGCAGCGGGAGGAAGAGAAGGAAAGAAAGTCACATGATGGGCGAGCGTGCCGCTAAGGGAGGGGGGACTGGATATGAGGGGGAAATGCGTTCGTTCGAGGCTACACGTACAGACGCACGTCTTCCTGGCGCGCGGCATCAACGACTGCGGCTGCGCAACGTCCGTTTCCTCTACCGTCTTTTCCTCAGACACGTGACCCTCCCACGGCCTTGCCTTGTAGCCCGCGTCACGTGACCGGGAGGAGGGCGGCCATCTTGGTTACAAACACAAACAAGCGGCGAGAGGAGGAAGGACCGAGAGAAGCGGAGCCGTAGACGCCGCTGCGGCCTCCTCCTCTTCCCCTCTCCCGTCCCCCCCTCTCCTCCTCCTCCCCGCGCGCGGAGCAGTGGGTAAGGCACCCCGCTGGCCCCCCTTCCTCTCCCGCCGTCGCTATGGGAACCGGGGAGCCCCCACCCACTCCCTTGGGGCCCCGCCCCTCCGTCGCCATGGAGACGGGGCCCTTTCGCAACCCCCGGGGCCTCTGCGGGGGAGGGGGGCTGGCCCCGCGCGTCCCCCCGCCGCAGGATGAGGGCCCCGCCCCCTCTCGACCCTGCCTGCTGCTGGGGTGGCTGGGCCGCCCCTCCCCCTCTTGCGGAGGTACCTCTGGACGCAGCGCCCTCTCTCCTCCACGCTCGGCCTAAGCCCGTGCGCGCTGCTTCCTCGCTTGCTCCGCGGGCGGGGTCTCCTTTGCGGCCTGCTCTCTTCTCCCGTGCATGCCCTCGCGCGCGGGCCCTTAGTTTCCCCTTTTAACAGGGAGCCCCTGCCTTCTCCCCCCTCTCCAGATTCTGTGTGTTCGACGGTGGGGGTGGGTGGCAGATTCTGAAGCGTGCTGCTACTTCTGCTGCTGCTGCAAGACTGTTTTGTCTTGATTGTCACCTGTCCTTGGAAGGCTTACCCTGCAAAGGCGGGGGCCCCTGTTCCGGTTTTGCCTAAGTAGGGAAACTCTTGGCCAAGGGTGCCTTAAACCCCAGGCAAGGGTTGTGGCGGGCCATTGGATTGCCCTGGTTCCTAGAGACTGTGGAAAGGAAGGGAGAGAATGTCTTGGGCATCTTCCATTCACCCCTGAAGGTTTTGTGGTTGCCCCAGCGCTCCTGTCGTGCTTGCAGAGACCTCAAAAGGTAGAGGTTGCAACACTGTACATTAGCATCATAGCCTTCTCCCACTGTCTCTGATCCTGGGAAAGATATTGAAGGGGTTGAGAGATCTGCAGTTTGGTTCTGTTCTGGAGTTCCAAGTTCAATTTTCGTACAGGTCTCTGTCAGATCACCAGCCTTGAGAAACTGATTGGGGGGGGGAGAGAGAAATCAGTCTGTCACAGGGAGAGTGAAGGTGAATGTCACAGCATTCTTTTTTTAAACTGTCTGTTATATTTTGTATCCAGTTTGGATCAATCTCTGATGCCAAAATGTCTTCCAGAAGCAAGAGATCTTCCATGATGTGCTGTGCAGGGCTTGAGGTCCTGGTTTCCTTTCTTTTCTCTTTGCCTCCCCCTACCCCCAGTGTTGTTATTCCCTTACAACATGTTGCTTATTGAACTGGCTGTGATGCCTCCACCTGGTGAATGTGGACATCTGCCTGTATATGGAAATTGTCTGTAGTTGGGCACAATGCTGTGGCAGCTTTTGTTCTCAGGGTGGTGTGTCTGAGTGTAGCTTGCTGAAGAGAACCTTTGGCAGAAAAAGGTGATAGTCTGCAGCACCATAATGTGGTAGCACAAAATTCTAGCTAAGGGAGGTCAGGAATTTCCTAGGCAGCTTGCCTACTGTCCATTAAGAATATAAGAAGAGCCTGCTGGATCAGGCCACTGGCCCATCTAGTCCAGCATCCTGCTCTCACGATGGCTGAGCACGAAAGCACTTCCCACCCTGTGGTTTCCAGTAACTTGATAATGATTATTTTTGTATGCCAAAAGTCAAGATCGGAGCACCTCACTTGCAGTATTGCAGCCTTGGGACATGCCCTGAATGCAACTGTTTTTGGGAATATAATGTGCTGGTTTTTGTCTGTCTGGCCATCAAGCTCTTGGTAGAGTTCTGCAGGTAAACTTCTAAACACTCTTGTTCTAGATCTAGGAGAGTATGTGTGATTGTGGTTGCCATATCTCAAAACAGAGCTCAATTGGAGTGTGTACAGAAAAGAGCACATAGCTCAGTGGTAGAGCACTTGGTTTGTATACAGAAGTTCCTGGGTCCAGCCCCTGGCAGCATCTCCAGGTAGGGCTGGGAATGTTTCCTGAAACCCCGGAGAGCCACTGCCAGTCAGTGTAGGCAGTACTGAGCTAGATGAATTAACGGCCTGACTTAGTACAAGGCAGCTTATGTCAACCATGAGAGAACAGATATACTTTGGGGATTTCTTACTTTATGGGAAGAAATAAACATATAGGTTTATAAAACTGTACACAGTGAAGAGAGAGTTAAACAGATTCACTGAGTGTTGCTCCACAGTAAAGCTGATACATATTAGGCAGCCTTGTAGAGAAGTTAACAGAGCTACTGGCTGGTCTATCTCCAGTAGTTCTTTCAACCATTTGTGTTCTAAAAGGGGGAAGAGGAAAACACACGCATCTCCTGGCAAACTTTGGTAAAGCTTTTTCTTGCCTGGAGGCAGCTGCTATTGACATGCCTATTATTAGGTTTGTGGTGGACATGTTTTGTGCAGTGTGCTATTAACCTGTGGAATTCATTGCTGCAGGGAATTGTAACTGCTGCTACCCTAGGTTGAGTTAAAGTCTTGCATATATTCATCAGTGCCAAAAGCTGCAGCAACTAAGGAGCTTCTCTTATTCATAAATGTTGGTGGCAAGCACAGTGAATTTCATAATGTTGTTGGGATCTTGACAATCATGAAGTTTAAATTGTATTTTAAAATGCAAAATTGTATCGGGCACAGTTTGTATTCTCTGATGTTGCACGATGGTGCTCATTTTTCTTCTGGAATTGGTGCTTAGCCTGCTACCTGGTATGATGGCACTCCGCTGGTCTTTGGATGGATTGGGAGGTGTGCAAGGCTGGGGAACTGTTTCAAGTACCTTGGAACAGGTATACAATTCTGAGGCCCCGTCTCCACAGAGGCATAAGGGAAAGGTAAGAACGCTTTGGGTGAGGCATTGAATACTGAGCACCTGGACTTCTAGTATGTGTAATTGGAAGCAAAATATTTTCCCTGATAAAACCACATGTTATGACGGATTTTAGTAAACATTTCTTTAATTGGATTGTTCAGACACAGATACAAAGCTGGTCTAGCACAGTGGGGAGGAGAGCCTGGCTGGGAGTCCAGAGTCTGTGAGTTCAAATCCCCACTCGTGTCTCCTGGGTGTAAAGGGCCAGCTAAAGATCCCCCCACAGTGAGTGGCTCAGGGGTTATGTGCCCTGCCACCTGTGCAGCCGTGGGCAAGCTGCATAGTCCCGACGAGCCAGCTGTCCCCCAGCTGGCAGTTGTGGACAAGGAAGGGGCTGGCTTGTGCAGCTGTGGCAAGCTGAGCAGGCCCTAGCCAGCTGGGGAGGACTAGCCTCAGAGGGAGGCAATGATAACCCGCCTCTGAATACCGCTAACCATAAACACCTTATTCATAGGGTCGCCATACAGATATATAACCTGTACTTGGCCTGCAGTCGCTGCTGTCCAGATAACTTTTTGCTAGTGCAGCTCTACATTGTGTGCACACAGTTAACTGTGCTAGTTGTGGGTGGCTGAAGTTGCAAATGAGTGGCCCACATTCCAAAAGGGAGTAAAACTTGGCAGCAGTGAAACAGCAAAGCAGCTCTCTGTTTTTCTCCAAAATCATGGATTGTTGTGAGCGGGTTTCCTGGGGAATATTGGGCTCCTGAAACACAAATCTGCCCCCACTTTAGATACAGGCTGTGAGCACACAGAACAGGAAGCACCCTAAGCCAGCCTTAATGGCAGTTGATCTAGTGCTGTTGCTACTGGCAAGGAGTGCCTTTCACTAGCCAAGGCTTCTATGCCGCCTGCTGTTTCCCCTCCTGGTTAGAGAAAGCTTGGCTACAGTTATCCAGTGTCTGGTGGCCTCCTGGTTAGATTGCTGCAATGCTTTGTTCATGGAGGTATCTTTGAAGACTGCCCAGAAACTGCATTGCATTGAAAACAGCTGCTGGAGTACTAACTGGGACCAGGCACTGGGAATACTTCTCACTAGGGTTTAAGCCATCATGACTGTATAATGCTGGGGCTGATGGGAATTGTAGTCTAAAATGGCCAGAGGTCACCATGTTGGGAAAGGCTGTTTGGTATGCGGGCGGGCGGGCGGGCGGGGGGGGATGTCACCAGTGAGCCACATTCACTATTTGCAGGCGAAGAAAGCCGGCTTGCATACATTCAAGTGGCAGGATTCTTCTTGGTCTGAAGTGCTGTAAGATGTGTAACAAGTAAAATACTATGTATCTGAAGATACTAAAAAGTTAAAATGCATAATGGATGAACTGAGATCTTTCAGTGCCTAGTATGAATTTCTTGGTGCTTAATGAAAGGGTTTTCTTAAAAGTTGTTTGTGTTTGAAATCCTTAGGGGTGGCTTTGCCTCACCTCAAAAAGGCCTTTGTAGGGCTAAAAAAGGCTCAGAAAAGGGGCAAGCAAAGTGATCAAGGGGCTAGAGCAACTCCTCTATCTGGAAAAGTTCAAAAATTTGGGGCTTTTTAGTATAACAGCCAAGTAGGGTGGCACTACAGAGGTATGTAAGATGGTGCCTGGTATGGAGAGCATGGGTAGGGAGAAGTTTTTCTCCCTCTCTGATAATGCTAAAATCCACTGGGGTCATCCAATGAACTTGGATGTTGGTTGATTCAGCAGAGATAAAATAAAGGCCTTCTCGGTGCACAGAGTTAAACTATGGAATTTGCTCTCACAAGAATTAGCAATGGCTGCCAATTTGGGCAGCTTTAAATGATGATTGGACAAATTCATGGAGGAGAAGGCTATGAATGGCTACTAGCCACGATGCCTCTGTTCTCTACCTCTGCCATTGAGGACAGTATATCCACACTGTGGGAGGCTGTGTGGATCCAGAATTGGCCTCCACAGTCACTTACGGACCCACTGTTAAAGACCTTATCTTGGAAGACAATCTTACTCGGCCACGAGTGATCGCCAATGTTCTACCTCTGCCACTGAAGACAGTATATCTGTGAACACAAGTGCTGGGAACCACAGCTGGGGAGAGAGCTGCTCGTGGCGTTCATATCCCTGGTTGTGGGTTTCCCAGAAGAGGCACCTGGTTGGCTAATGTGAGAACAAGATGCTGGACTGGATGGGCCCCCTGTGGCTTGATCCAGCAGGATTCTTCTTATACCTTCTTAATAGAATTAGTAAATATTAGGAAGAACCTTGATAATATTTCAAGGCTATTTAAGAGAAATCATCTAAATAAATGACAAACTGTATCAACAATATTCTGCATTTAAAAATATTGCTTTATTAGTTATTCTGTTTGTTCTTCAGTCTTCAAATCAATTGTGACCAATCTAGCCATGAAACCTATGGCTGTATCTGAGAGAGGAGAGGTGCGTAAGCTGAACTGTGAACTAAACTAATGAGAAAGACCTCCCGCCGCCCCACTGCTGCTAGTGGTGGTGGTGATGATGGTTTGTTGAATTTCTTGCTTTGCCTTCACTACAGGGCCCCAGGGTGGGTTAAACAATATAAAATACCATTTTACAATTGGTTTTAAAAATTTGCAATTAGAAGAACAGTTTATATGCAAATCATTCACCTTGCAAAAAGGTACTTTTAAGTTAAAAAAAACAACCTTGGGAGTATTCTAGTTTGACGCGTGCTGTCCTTGAACTGCTCTCAGGTTTTGCTCTCTAAAGAAAGGCGCCCCCAATCTGTGTGCATTTCTCAGTTGTTGTACATGAAATTCCAGACACAGTTGGAGTTGGGAGCTGCTGGTCTGGGCTCGGTGTCCAGTGTGATCCTGTGATGAGCTCGCTTTGTTCTAGACCTAAATTCTGGCTTCTTGGCACCTCTAGGTTCTGCTCGACTCATCTGCTCTAATCCAGGAAAGCTCAAACAGAAATACTTTTTAGTTGGTATTTGAGCCCTCCTACAGCTATGTTAGCTGCAGTTGAGTGGCATGGTTGCCCTTGTGGATTCAGTAGCCTCTGCTTTGTAACTTGTGTGACTTGCGTTCACCCTCTCTGAAGCTCCAGCAAATGCACAGCGTGTACTGAACTGATCCTGCCCTTTGTGTTCTTCTTTATTTTCTCCTTGGTTTCTGCTTCGTGAATTTGGTGCATTCTCCAGTGAACCTTTATGTACGGGCTCAATCTCAATCTGTGTCATATCTGAGGAAGGAGGTTTTTGCCCAACAAAAGTTCCTGGGCTCTCTGCCTGTGGGGTGATCCTGGGTGGGAAATAGTCATGGCCACCAAGGAAGTTTCAAGGCAGAGCAAGTATATGAACCTGGACTTCCCCCTCCTCATCCAGTAGGCCATTTCTCCACATCAGGTCACTGCTGTGTCCAGAACTGCACTTGGGTAGTGTTTGTATAGCCAGTTAACATAGATCAGCCATGCTGGCTGAGGCTGATGGGAGTTGTAGTCCACAACATCTGGAGGTCGCCAGATTGGGGAAGGCTGGCATAGATATAGATTGAGCATTTCTGTGAATTTGGAAAATGCCAAATGACAGTTGTCTGCCAGCACCACATGTCCCAGAACTTAATACAAGGAAGCGGCAGGAGTTGAAAAATGTCATGAGCCTATGCATTATTATTTCTTTAGAATGTTTATATCCTGCATTCTAGTCTAAAAAGGGCTCTGTGAGTAGTATTCAGTTCACTTTTACTCAGAGTAGACTCGCTGAAATTAATAGCCACAACTTAGATTCTTTAGTTGAATGAAACCCTGTATTTTTGTCATCCATAAGAACCATCTTGCTGGACCAGCCTCTCGTCAAGGGCACCTGTCTCTTGGAGCAACCAAAGTGAGCCTTGTTGGAGATGAGTGAGATCTCAATGGGAGAAAATTCTCAAAAACACCAGCATAGGAAGTGGACTGAGCGGAGTCTTTTCTGGCTTTCTGTTCTACTGTACAGGATTTGGGATTGGCTGTTATTTTAATACTGCAAGCAGCCAGCCAGACCATGGGTTCTTTGCTTACATATACTGTACAGAAATATACAGTGCCTTGCAAAAGTAATCAAGACCCAGTGTGGTGTAGTGGTTAAGGTATTGGACTATGACTTGGGAGACCAGGGTTCAAATCCCCACACAGCCATGAAGCTCACTTGGGCCAGTCACTGCCTCTCAGCCTCAGAGGGAGGCAGTGGTAAACCCCCTCTGAATACCGCTGACCATGAAAACCCTATTCGTAGCATCGCCATAAGTCAGGCAGTCCATTACCATTTTGCAAAAGTAATCAGACCCCTGACCAATGCTCCCATATTACTGAATTACAAATGGTACATTGTAATTTTGTTCTGTATGATATTTTATTTTGAAACACTGAAACTCAAAATCAATTATTGTAAGGTGACATTGGTTTTATGTTGGGAAATGTTTGGAAGAAACATAAAAAACTGAAACATGTTGCTTGCATAAGTATTCAACCCCTGTGCTATGGAAGCTCCCAGTTTACAGATGAAATTGCCCTATCAAGGACAGTTACCTTCCCATTGGCCTCCACCTGTGAACCATTAAAGTTGCTGCCACATTGTCAGGATAAAACCCCCACTGTGGAAGGATCATTGGTCAGGCTGTGGATCTGAAGGAAAATGAAGACCAAAGAGCATTCTACAGAAGTGAGAGATAATGTGATACAAATGCATAGATTAGGAAAAGGGTAGAAACTAATATCCAAGGGTTTGGATATCCCAATGAGCACAGTTGGATCAATAATCAGGAAGTGGAAGCTGTGTCACACCACCCAGGCACTGCCAAGAAAAGGCCATCCCTCAAAACTCAGCGCTCGAACAAAATGGAGACTTGTGAGAGAAGCCACAGAGAGGCCAACAATCACTTTGAAGGAGCTACAGAGTTCAGTGGCAGGGAGTGGAGTAATGGTGCACCAGTCAACCATATCAAGAGCTCTGCATAACACTGGCCTGTATGGGAGGGTGGTAAGAAAGAAGCCGTTACTCAAAAAGTACCATCTGAAAGCACATCTGGAGTTTACCAGAAAGCATGAGAGTGCCCCAGCTGCAATGTGGGAAAAGGTCTTGTGGTAAGATGAGACCAAGATAGAGCTTTTGGGGCAAAACTTACGTGTGGCGCAACCCTAACGGTGCCCATGCCTCAAAGCACTCCATCCCTACAGTCAAGTGTGGTGGTGGCAGCATCATGCTGTGGGGATGCTTCTCATCAGCAGGAACTGGGCATCTTGTAAAAATTGAAGGAAGAATGGATGGAGCAACATACAGGGAAATACTGCAAGAGAATCTGCTTCAGTCCACTACAAAACTGAAGCTTGGGAGGAGATTCACAGGGCAATGATCCCAAGCACAAGGCCAAAGCAACATTGGAGTGGCTCAAGAACAAAAAGGTGAATGTCGTACAGTGGCCCAGTCAAAGTCCTGATCTTAATTCCATTGAGAATCTGTGGCGCCATTTGAAAATTGCGGTCTGCAGGTAATGCAACCTGAACGACCTGGAGTGAATCTGCCAAGAAGAATGGGCCAAAATCCCTCTGACACTGTGTGCAAAGCTGGTATGTACCTACCCTAAAATATTTAAAGCTGTTACTGCGGCAAAAGGTTGCTCTACCAAGTATTAATGTGTGGGGGTTGAATACTTCTGCAAGCAACATGTTTCAGTTTTTTATGTTTCTTACAAACATTTCCCAACATAAAACCAATGTCACCTTACAGTAATTGATTTTGAGTTTCAGTGTTTCCAGATAAAATACCATACAGAATGAAATTACAATGTACCATTTGTAATTCAGTAATACGAGAGCATTGGTCAGGGGTCCGATTACTTTTGCAAGGTACTGTATATAATATTACGCATGGTGCGAAGGCACTGGATGTGGAGATTTTTTTCCCTTTCCTCCTCAGTACAGCAAATCAGTGGGAGGTTTAGGATGGATAAAGGAAGCATTCCGTCACACAGTGCATGGTTAAAACTATGGAATTTGCTACCACAAAATATAGTGTGTGTTAATGCATCAGTTTGGATGGCTTTAAGACAAATTGATGGATAAGGCTGTTGATAGCTACTAGCCCTGATGGCTCTATATGTCTTTCAGTACTGGAGACCAGGTGCCTCTGAATGCCCATTGCTGGGAGTCGCCGGTGGGGAGAGTACTGCTTTTGACCTCACACCTGCCTACAGGCTTCCTTTTGAGGCACATGGTTGGCCTCTGCGAGCAAGGTGGCCCTTTGGTCTGTTCCAGCAGGGCTCTTCACGTGTTCTCATACTGATGGTCCTTTCCCGCTGTTTCTCCCTAGCAGCTGGTACCTCTGGAGGTGGCAGGTTCTGTTCTTACGCATGTCAGACGAGAAATGAAGAGGAAGCCAGGCTGAAGCTCTCACTCAGCCATGAAGCGCATTGATGCCCTTGGGGTGTGTGTGTGTTACACTGTTCCTGTGCATGGTGTTTTACAGAGTACAAGGGCAGGATCCTGCTCAGGGGTGGCTCACATTCTTTAATTTGGTGGAAGGGAAACAGTGGAAGGAGGCAAATGTAAACAAAGGAACAGCGCCTTTGGTTCAGCTAGCACAACTAAGTCTATGTAAGGCAGGCTTCCCCAACCTGGTGTCTTCCAGATTCTGGGACTACAACTCCCGTCAGCCCCAGCCAGCATAGCCACTGGTCAGGGATGATGGGAGTTACAGTCCCAAACATCTGGAGGGCTTCAGGTTGACGAAGGCTGCAATGAGGTATGGAGATTAAGGGGTCATCCCAGTTGCTTCACAGAAAAGGTGGGTTTGAGGAGGGATTTGAAGGATGTAACCGGGCGGGGGGTGGTGGCATCAGGTAGGGAGAGTCAGTTCCAGACCTCGGGGGCAGCAAGAGAGAAAGGCCGGAGTCTTTGGAGGAGCAGGAGACCCTCAAAGGGTAGAAGGACTGGTGGGAGGAAGGTGATGATGTGCTGGATCTCAGAGCAGGGAGAGAGGTGGTGGGGCCACGCCTTGGGGGCCCTGCAGGGCGAGGTGGCGAGGAGGAGCTTTTGCTGGATCTGGGTGCAGGCAGGAAGCGCCAGGCTTGGGATTAGGGGGGGCACTGCCTAAGGAGAGTGGTCTTGGGAGCAGAGTGCTGAATTGAGGTGAGGCAGCAGAAGAATGCGGGTGGGAGCAAGGTGGTCATAGGCAATAGATGGCTAAGGCCTGTGTTGGTGCGTTTGCCGAAAGAGCAGCGAGGAAAGGTAAAATGTTTGTAGTCTTGTAAAGGCAGAAGCAACGTTGCTTGTTGACAAAGGATCCTCAGAAGACCCTGGTTGCTGGATCAGGCCAAAGACCCATTTGAGGCCAGGGGAGAAGCTGATGGCCAAAGCCACAGGCCACATGCCTATTCAGCAGGGTGGTTGTCGGTGAATGTTCATCTTGGACAGCTTGAGCGTGAGGCGATGAAGCACCAAAGCAGAAACGTCAGGGAGGCAATTTCAGGAGCAGGATCAGAGGGAGGAAGGTTTGTTGGGGGTGGGCAGTTGGTAGAGAGAGTTGTGGGGTGTGATGAAGACAGAGCAAAAATAGCAGAGGGCCAAGCACGGCCTTCAGGGGAGCCCCCCCCCTTTGGAAGCAGGGGCAGAATGATGAGGCAGTTTGAGGAGAAGACGACTTGGGGCACAACCGCATCAGGCTCAGGGGAATGCCTGGCTGTGTTGAAGGCAGCAGAGAGGTCGGGAAGCCACCTGGCTTACCTCACAGGGTGGTTGTGAGGATAAAAAGAGGCAGGAGGCGGGTGGAGAGAAGAAGCTTGGGTGCTGCCCTGAGTTCCTTGGAGGAAGGTGGGGGAAAATGTAACAAAAATAAATACTCTCTTCCCCCCCCCCCCAATTTCTTTTTTGTGAATGTATCTAGTCCCCTTTTAAAGCCATCTCAGCTAATGGCAATTGCTGCCTCTTGTGGCAGCAAATTCCATAAATTAATTCTGTGGTTATGTACGTTCTTTTGCCTCCCCCGGATCCTGTGGCCCACCAGTTTCACTGGGTGTCCCTGAAATCTGGCGGTTTGAGGGAGAGGAAGGGGACAGCCTCTCTCGCACCCCGCTTTTTCCAAATCCCTTGGCTGGCTGGTTTGGGGAGTCTGTCTCTGTGAGTCTTGCAAACACGAAAGATACTTTATTACAGTCAAAAACCAGATACAATAAAATATTAGCAACAATAACAAAAGATTAATTCGCGAAGAGGTATAAAAGGTTTTAAATATTTAAAAATTAAAAGGCACACATTTAACAATCAGGGATACATATTTTTCTCCAACGGATTGCAGCAACTGTGTATTTGGCAACTACAAGAGTAACTTGGGGAGAACAATCCCCTAGTAAATAATCCACATAAAATCTTTCTGGTCTACCGGGTAATGACTTTAAAATGGGCACGATTAGTTGTTGTCTTAAGTCTTGATAAAAGGAGCAATGAAAAAGCACATGCTTGCTAGTTTCTATCTCGTCGTATCCGCAAGGACATAGCCTTTTTAAGTAAGGTATTTTATTATACCTGCCCTCGAGGAGTGCAGAAGGGAGTATATTTAGTCTAATTAATGTAAAAGCTCTCCTATAATTGGGTAAGTCCAAAGCCGATAAATAAGACATTAAAGTGCAAAATTTGGGGTTATGTCTTTGATTCCTAATTTGCATTAAATGCTCTTGAAAATCAATATCACTAAGACGCTTTTTAATCGTCGCGCTTGCCAAATTAAAGCCCATCTGTAAAATATTGGGAAGGGAAAATCCCAAATTAGATATTTTAGCGAGAACAGTTTTAACCCAAGGGGAACCAAAAGAATCCAATAAAACTTGCTGGGCCAGACCTTTCGGATTGAATAGCAATTTGAGCCAGAACAATAGTTTCATTTTCCAAACAAGGGATTCAATGGATTGTAAACCAACTTCCAACCTCAGTATAAAACTAGGCACACATGTAGGTACTCCAAGAATAGCTCTGAGAAATGAGTTTTGGATAGATTCTAAAACTAAAATGTTCTCACTTGTGGTTATTTGTGAGCCATAGAGTAATTGAGGGACAACTTTTGCTACAAACATTTTTATAATGGGTGGAACAAGTTGTCCACCCTTATTGTAAAAGAATGATAATAGAGCCTTAGTTGTACGCTTAGCATTTAGCATAGAGTATTTAAGGTGCAATTGCAATGAGCCTGTTGATTGAAAAACAATTCCTAAATATCTGAAGGATTTAACTTGGTCTATACAATAGTTATTAATTCTCCATACATGATTTATTTTTCTCCTTGTGAAAATTAGGACTTTCGTTTTCTCATAATTTATAATAAGTTCTTCTTTCAAACAAAAAGAAGGAAAAGCCCTCAAAAGTCTTTTCAAACCAATCGGTGATTGGGATAACAGTACTATGTCATCCGCATATAAGAGGCAGAATCTTGGTGAGCCAACTAAATTCGGAGGATGAGAGGGAGTAAAAGCAAGGTTTTCCACCACTGCATTAATATAAATACTAAACAGTAGGGGTGCCAATATACATCCTTGCTTTACCCCTTTAAAAGTAGGAATTGGATTTGTTAGGTGCCCCTTGTTATTACAACGAATTTGTAGGTACGTATCATCATAAAGACCCTGTATTAATATCAATAGGCGCCTATCTATGTCCAGGTCTAATAGTTTGGACCATAATCTTGTTCTCGATATCAGGTCAAATGCCGATTTAAGGTCGATAAAAGCAGCAAACAAGGCTCCTCTTTTTTTACAAGCATACTTAGTTGCCAAATGTTGCGAAACGAGGGCGTGATCAAGAGTTGAACGCCCTAAACGAAACCCAGCCTGTTCTGGGGCTAAAATTTCGTTTTGATTTATCCAATATGATCATTTTTTATACAGATAACTTGAGTATAATTTACTTATTATATTAAGTAAGCTTATAGGCCTGTAATTTGCCGGATCTAAAGTGGAGCCTTTCTTATAAATGGGTACAATAATTGCAGTTCCCCAACCCTCAGGAATTTGTAATGTAAAGTTTATTGTAGTAGACAATACTGCTAGGATTGGGGTCCACCACTCAGCATTGGCCTTAAAGACTTCCGGAGGTATACTGTCCGGACCAGGGGCCTTATTTGGCTTCAGATCTTCTATAAGTTCCATCACTTCGACAATTGTAACAGGCGGCCAAAAAGGAATTTCAGATGGTAATTGCAATGGTTGCGAGAATCCAGAACTAGTCGTTTGGAACAGATTACCATAGTAATCTTCCCATACAGTTGGGGCAATTGTACACTCAAACTTAAAAGATGATTTAGGCCATTGAAGGGCTAATTGCCGCCAAAAAATAGCCGAATTTTTTAATTTGGAAGCTTGCAAGTGGCTTTGCCAGGATTGTTTTAAAGCTAGGCGGTTTTTCTTTTTTATTAGGGATTTAAATTGCCTTCTAGTTTCACAAAAATTGACCAAGTTTTGCTGAGTTCTAGAATTCTTATAGATTAGATGTTTGGCATTTAGTTGTCTTTTATATGCCAGGCATTGTTGATCAAACCAGGGCTTCAACTTAGGGAATCTGCCACTCAGTTTGAACGTAGATTTAGCAACAAGCAGTTCACGAACTTTGGTCAACAAAAGGTTAAAGCAGTTATAAACCTCCAAAGTTTGAGCTGTAGACATTAATTTGAGTTTTTATGATTAGTAATTCTGTAGAAGTTAGTCTATTCAAAATCTTTTCCTCCAATTTAGGTAGCCACTTTATCCGTGCTGGGTGTATTATTACATCATCTATATCAAAGGCTTGTTGATCTAAGAGTAAAGGCCCCTGATTCAAAGCAAGCGTTAGAATAAGTGGGTAATGATCACTTTCGGGTCGAGGCGTGACCTTAGAACTATCAACCAGAGGGAACAGTTCTTGAGACACAAATATATCTATTAGAGATGCTCCTCTAGTTGATAGATAGGTCGTTTCTCCTACCGAGTCGCCTCGCGCACGTCCATTTAGTAGCACTAAGTTTTGTTTTGATGTTAATTGCATTAAACATAATCCAGCATAATTTATACCCTTATCTATAGATTGTCTAGAAGGGATAGACATAGGGCCGTCAAATATTGGAACCTCCGATTTAAATTTAGCAAACAATGCATGGTCGGATATACCCATCCTAGCATTAAAATCGCCAGCTAAAATTAGCATGGCTTGAGGATGGGATTTTATTAAATCATTTAAATAGGCTTCTAATTTTTTAAGTATTTTGTCGACAGAGCTTTTATCTTGACTAGGTGAAATATAGGCATTAATAAGAAGCAAAGAAATATGTGAAAACTTTAATATTACGGCCAATGCTAAGTCAGGCGCGAAGAGGCGAGGGGCAGTTGGGGCAGTCACCTGGGGCAGTAGCTGGTGGCTGTGTGTGGGTGTATATAGATGTGGGTGTTTTTGTGCCTTCCTGTTGTCCCCAGAGCAGTCTGGGCTAGCTTCCTTGGCTGAGCCATGCCATGGGCTTACCTGGCAGTTGCACCTTCTGCACTTTCCCCATAGCCTCAGCGCGATGGCACACACTCTGCAGCTTGTTGTCAGGCACAGACACTTCCACTCTGTTAACTGAAAACCAGTTCTGGGACTGACCCTTGGCCCCAGCAGCACGGAAGTCGGAACTAATCCTTCCTTCTACAAGGCAGAAGCTGGCTTGCGTGGAGCTGGATTCACCAGCTCTGCACAGACTCCTCAATGGAGCGCTGCAGGTATAATTCCCTCCTTGTCTCTTCCAGAGAGTTCCTCGAATGTGAATTGAGCCGCTGGGCTCTGTCGCGGGGCCCAAGACCAAACAGCCTTCTGGGAGATTGCCGGTGGCTTTCGGCCGAACTGAGCTCCAGGAGCGGCTTCGCTAGGATTGCTCACGTCAGAGAAGGAGGCCAACTCATTCCTCCCCTTCCTCCTGCTGTTCTGCTTGCCTGCCCTGCTGCTGCCCCTTCTGGGCTGCTCACAAGGGGGCAGCGTGTTGTGGGGGCTGCTGTTGGGGTGAGCATCCCTTTCTCAACCCGGGAGAATGCAGGCAGCGTCTTTCAGGCAGGCTGCCTGGTATACCCTCTCCAGCCCTCCCAGGCAGGCAGCTTCCTACCCCTTTTATGTGTTGTGGCAAAAGGGGATCTTGGAAATACAAGGCTTGAGCTGCCGAATGGCATGGGTGACAGAAAGAGCCCCTGGGAAGTATTGGTTGAGAAGGGCCAGGTTTGTATCGGAGAAGGGCGTGGCTGTGTCACAAAGCTTGATATGCAGAGGCAGATTTAGAAGCAATGTAGGCTGACTGGAATGATCTCATGAATGGGAGTAACAGAATCCAAAGGAAGGTTTGGGGGATGGACAAATGCTTGATCCACTGCTTGAGTTCTCATTCTAAACATGGGGTCGAGAGGCTGGCTGGCTGGCTGGCTGCGTTTAGAGGATAAAGTGTAAACATTTTTTTTCTAACTACCTGGAATTTCTTCAATGAGAAAATACTGGCTGTTCACAATTCATTTTATTTTGACATCTGTACCCCACCTCACTGTGATAAATCATGCTCAAGGTGGCTTTATAAATTACACACAGACAAGCCCAAGCAGTTTAGAACTCGAGATCCGCAGAGAGCGAAGGGAAAGTTGTGAGCCACCCATGTGGTGTGGCTGCAGAGAGGGCAGACCTCATTGTTGTCTTGCTGAGCAGGGAGAGAGAAGCACGAGCACTGTTTGTGTAGGGCTCAGTGTGTCATTTGGGTTGCCCCTGGTCAAGCAAGGCAGCTGGATGCTGGGACCAGCACAGCGAAGAGCGGCAGCCAAGGGAGCGCAGCAGATGCCAGCCTGGATTCTTGGGCGCCAACCCCAGACTTGGAGGCAACAAGCTGCCCTTTCTAGCCTGCAGTTTCAGTAAGCTTTAAGTAATCTGCTTTTGGTCTCCTCTTCTCTTTTGCAGGTTCCCGGCTTTTGAGATTGGACTTCCAGCTGGAGGGGGTGATCTAGGGCGAATTGTTTAAGCTATAGCCAAGGTGGGCAGCATGTTTTAAAAGGCTCCGTTTGGTATTCTAGCAGCTGGGCCTAGCCTCCTCCTCCTCTTCTTCTTCTTCTTCTTCTTCTCCTCCTCCTCCCCCTCCCCCCCTTGCTCCTGGAAGCTTCAAGCTTAATTAAGTCTCTAGAGATCCCGCCCCCCGTTCTTTCCATGTCTTGGCTAACTATAGTGGTTTGGGTGCAGTAGCAGAGGCTCTGCCCCATAAGTTGGCAAACTCTTTGTTGTGGCTGGCTTTGACTCTCCTGCATTTCCAAGGTCATTGGAGAAGAGCAAAGACAGGAGCCAGTGAGAGATCATCCAAGGAGGAGCAGTAGGGATGGCAGCTGAGACGCTGAACTTCGGGCCAGAGTGGTGAGCGGGGGGCACGGGTGCCACTTGGAGGGCTGGCTGCTGTGTTTTAGGCAAGCTGCGGGAGGGGGCATATACATCCTGGATTTTTTTTAAAGGTTGCTGCCACTGTGCCTGCTTGCTTGAGTTGTCTCCTCGGAGAGCCCTGCAGCTGGATGCGCCCCACAGCTCATCTAGTCAGCATCCTGCTTTGCACATCGGCTGGGCAGGTGCCACAAAGGGAAGCCCACCAGTAGGGGTTTAAGGGCAACAGAGCTCCCTTAAGAACATAAGAACATAAGAAGAGCCTGCTGGATCAGGCCAGTGGCCCATCTAGTCCAGCATCCTGTTCTCACAGTGGCCAACCAGGTGCCTGGGGGAAGCCTGCAAGCAGGACCCGAGTGCAAGAACACTCTCCCCTCCTGAGGCTTCCAGCAACTGGATTTCAGAAGCATGCTGCCTCTGACTAGGGTGGCAGAGCACAGCCATCACGGCTAGTAGCCATTGATAGCCCTGTCCTCCATGAATTGGTCTAATCTTCTTTTAAAGCCGTCCAAGCTGGTGGCCATTACTGCATATTGTGGGAGCAAATTCCATAGTTTAACTATGCGCTGAGTAAAGAAGTACTTCCTTTTGTCTGTCCTGAATCTTCCAACATTCAGCTTCTTTGAATGTCCACGAGTTCTAGTATTATGAGAGAGGGAGAAGAACTTTTCTCTATCCACTTTCTCAATGCCATGCATAATTTTATACACTTCTATCATGTCTCCTCTGACCCGCCTTTTCTCTAAACTAAAAAGCCCCAAATGCTGCAACCTTTCCTCGTAAGGGAGTCGCTCCATCCCCTTGATCATTCTGGTTGCCCTCTTCTGAACCTTTTCCAACTCCATAATATCCTTTTTGAGATGAGGCGACCAGAACTGTACTCAATGTTCCAAATGCGGCCGCACCATAGATTTGTACAATGGCATTATGATATCGGCTGTTTTATTTTCAATACCTTTCCTAATTATCGCTAGCATGGAATTTGCCTTTTTCACAGCTGCCGCACACTGGGTCGACATTTTCATCGTGCTGTCCACTACAACCCCGAGGTCTCTCTCCTGGTCGGTCACCGCCAGTTCAGACCCCATGAGCGTATATGTGAAATTCAGATTTTTTGCTCCAATATGCATAATTTTACACTTGTTTATATTGAATTGCATTTGCCATTTTTCTGCCCATTCACTCAGTTTGGAGAGGTCTTTTTGGAGTTCTTCGCAATCCCTTTTTGTTTTAACAACCCTGAACAATTTAGTGTCGTCAGCAAACTTGGCCACTTCACTGCTCACTCCTAATTCTAGGTCATTAATGAACAAGTTGAAAAGTACAGGTCCCAATACCGATCCTTGAGGGACTCCACTTTCTACAGCCCTCCATTGGGAGAACTGTCCGTTGATTCCTACTCTCTGCTTTCTGCTTCTTAACCAATTTCTTATCCACAAGAGGACCTCTCCTCTTATTCCATGACTGCTAAGCTTCCTCAGAAGCCTTTGGTGAGGTACCTTGTCAAAAGCTTTTTGAAAGTCTAAGTACACTATGTCCACTGGATCACCTCTATCTATATGCTTGTTGACACTCTCAAAGAATTCTAATAGGTTACTGAGACAGGACTTTCCCTTGCAGAAGCCATGCTGGCTCTGCTTCAGCAAGGCTTGTTCTTCTATGTGCTTAGTTAATCTAGCTTTAATAATACTTTCTACCAGTTTTCCAGGGACAGAAGTTAAGCTAACTGGCCTGTAATTTCTGGGATCCCCTCTGGATCCCTTTTTGAAGATTGGCATTACATTTGCCACTTTCCAGTCCTCAGGCCTTCTTGTTGCTCCAGTGGTATTCGGGGTGCACGGCCTCTGAGCCTGGAGGGCTCCTGTAAGTGTGGCTGATAGCCGCTGGCAGGCACTATTCCGCTGTGAATTGGACTGAATCCCCCTTGTAAGGTCATCCCAGCCAGCGGGCTGCCTCATCTTGTAGTAGTGAGTTCCGTAAGCCAGTTGTCTGAGAGTTATTTCCTTTTCTCTCTCCTGAGTCTGCTGACTGTCCCACCAGTTTCATTGGGCCATTTATCTGTCCCTCTGCTCATGATTTTATAATCAGAACACACTTCCCTCCGAAGGCTTTAGCATTTCCTCACGAAGAAGGGACGTGCTCAGCCCCCAGGATGGGCACAGAGCGATGCAGACCTTGGGCGTTCTTTGCACCTAGCCACAGTAGTCCTCTGCTCTTCTCTGGCTTCTGAGATCTCCCCAGGCACCCCATAAGTGCTTGACTAGCACTGAGTGCAAGAAACGTGCCCCTCCGTGCATGTGTGTAATTCTGTGCCTGGCAGCCAACATTTCTGCAGGTCGTGCCTACCTGCCTGTTCCAGCCTAGAGAGTTCAGCCTCTGCATGTTTGTTGCATCCACTCTTCCTGTTTAGTTTTAAGTCTTGTCTGTCCGCTCCCCTGGACCCAAAATGGTCCCTTTGGGCACAGGGCAACCGTGGCAAGCAGCAGACCTCTTGGGAAAGGCTTGCTGGGTGGGAGGTGGGCTAGGGCGAGAGAGGGCGTCTTTGCTTTTTCTCAGCTGGGGTTAGCCACTCTACTGGTTGCCTAATGCTTGTCCCTCCCCCTTCTCTCCCTCCCCAGGCTTCGTGCACTCTCCAGCGGTGGGAGCATTGCTTCTCCCCCACCTTCCCCTGCCATGCCAAAGTACAAGCTAGCCGAATACCGATATGGGCGGGAAGAGATGTTAGCACTTTACGTGAAAGACAACAAGGTAAAGGCCATGCAGCTTGGGAGAGAGTGGCAGCCACTTCTGGGCCCAGGGTGGTGGGCATGCCCTCGGCTTGCAGGGCCTATGGCCTCCCCTGGGGCAAACTGTGTGGATGAGGCAAGGGGGTGGGAATGGCAGCCTTGAGCCAAATGGGAGGATGGTCCTGGTGGTTGTCACTGGAGGCCTGTCTTGCTGGTCAGAGGCAGCCAGAGCTGGCCCCATCGCCTCTTGTTTGTCCCCAACATCTGGCTGCTGGAGGTTTTGCTTCCTTTGGATGGAGCAGCGGCCTTGCTGGGCTTTGTGGCTCTGTGGCTGGACAAACCTTGTGCCGTCAGGTGCTGCTTCTTCGGTCTGTCTCGAGCCTGTTTCCCGCCGGTTTCATCAGATGGCTCTGCGGCCAAGAGAGGGAGGGCACTTCCTCTTCTCTCTGAACTTATAAAATCTGGCCTCCCCCCCCTTTTTTTTGGCACTAAGCTGCAAGGCTCAACGACAGCTGACATGCCAGCTTGTCCTCATTGCTTCCCTCCTACCTGCGAAGTATGGGTTTGGTTGGGGGGGAAAGCGGGGAGGGCTTTTGTCACCCCTCTGCATGCACACACGGGTAACGTCCTTTCCTGGCTCCCTCTGCTAACGGCTTCCCTGCAGGTCCCAGAGGAAATCCAGGATAAAGAGTTCTCTGCCATTCTCCAGGACGACCCTCTGCAGCCCCTGGCGTTGGTACCCTTGACGGAAGAAGAGCAGGTAGGGGTCAGGCCGCTTGCCCCTGGAGGGGTGTTGGTGGAGTGAGCTTTGAGGGGCAGAATCTAGGGACCTCTTCCCACCTTCTGCTCTCCTTTTTTAACATCTGCTGCAGAGGAACTTCTCCATGTCTGTGAACAGCGTGGCAGTGCTGAGGCTGATGGGAAAGGGCAGCGGGGCTGCCCCAGCAGGAGTCTCCCGCGGAAGAGGCAGCACCCGGAGCCGAGGTAGGGAGATGTCACGGGGGGCTTGCAGGGATCCGAGTGGGCGGCGGCGGAGGCCTTCTGTCATCTGCGCATTCCCCTGCTCCCTCCTGGGGGATGGGGAGTGGGTTTCTGTTTACTGACCCCTTTCGCACCACCCCTCTCCTCACCCAACAGGCCGTGGCCGTGGCGAGAGCGGCTTTTACCAAAGAAGCATTGAGGAGGCAGAAGGAGCCTTTGGCCGTGGCGGGGTTCGCGAGATACACCGTAGCCAGAGTTGGGATGACCGGTGAGCCGGGTGCTGGGATGATGATGATGGGGCTGTGTGTTTGCGTGTGTGCGTGCGCGCGGGGGGTTGGGGTTGGAACCTGCTGCCCTCTTTTTCTGCCTTGACGCGCTCTCCTCTTTTCCTTCTGCAGAGGAGAACGACGGTTTGAGAAGCCCATCCGACGGGAAGGAGGTACATTTGAGCAAGTGAAGTTCTGGGGCCAAGAGCTGCTTAGAGTGGAGGGAGGGCAGAAGGTAGATGGGGATCTGCCTTGCAGATGACGGGGCAGTCAGTAGATGATCTGTGCCTCAGTGAGTAGATCGTCCCAGTGATGTTGGCTGATGGGGTGCGGGGGGGGGAGAACGAGTTGCATTAACAGCCTTGTACATTATACAGTTGCTAGCCTGTAAGCCTTTTCAGTAGCAAGCTCTGTCCCTCCTCAAACACCCTGCTGCTTTTGTTGCTGGGTGCAGACGAGGGCTTCTCTCCCCTGACAGCCTGCTTGGTTTCGATGCAAGGTGGGAGTGGTGGAGCAAACCACCCCTCTTTTGCCAGCCTGCATGCAGTTCCATTCCGCCCGTGCCTGCCAGGCGGGTGCTTAATTACAAGGCCAGTTTCCCTCTTCCCCAGGCACTGTTTTGCACCTGACTGAAGTTGGTGGATCTCGTGGGAGGGGGCAGTCTAGTAAAAAATACCCCATACCATGCAAGCCTAAAGGCTGCCAACGGCTGCCGTAGAGGAATCTCCTTTCCTGCATTTGAAGCCAAGGGGCCGCCTTCAGATGTGGTTTGCAGCTTTACTTTCTGTAGGATGTTTCTGCAGCCACCTGCGCTCCTGCCTCTTATGAACCGCATCTCAGCTTAACGGCCTCTCTGTAGTGGACAGGTGCGTCATCCTGATCCGCTGCCTTGTGCCTGGGGGTGTAACGGCCCCTCTGTTCTGCTTTCCCCGCCCTCTTTTTTTAGCCCGGCCTCAGTTTGAGGAGGCGGTTCCTTCAGGCCGCAAAGAGTTTGCCCGCTCGGACAGTGACAACTGGCGCACGCTCCGGGAGGAGCATGAGGAGGAGGAAGAGAGCGGCGGTGGCGTGGCTGGGTCAGGGGGCAGTTGGCGGCAGAGCGGAGGCAGCAGGCGGGAGAGTGAGCGCTGGCGATCTGCCAGCCCAGGTGAGATGTCCAGGCATGTCCTGTAGTGCCTGGCTGCGAGGAACCTAGTTGAGGGCTTTGCATCAGTATTTTTGTGCGTGCATGTGTGTGAGAAATGGTGGATGTCCGATTGACTTTGGGAGAGGCCCCACTGCAAGAGGAAAAGAGTTTGGTTTTGACTCCCTTCCCTTCCCCCCCCCCAGATGGAGGGCCTCGATCTGCAGGTTGGCGAGAGCATGGCGGAGAAGGGCGCCGGCGGAAGTTTGATTTTGACTTCCGGGAGCGTGAGGATGAGCCGCGGAGCGGGCGCCGTCATCGGCACAACAGCGACAGCTTTGAGGACGATAAGGATGGCCTGCCTGAGTGGTGCCTGGAAGATGAGGAAGAGGAGATGGGGACTTTCGACTCCTCTGGGGCCTTCATGTCCCTGAAGGTGCAGTGGGTGGATGGGTACCCCTCCCATGCCAACTTTACTTCCCCTTGTGAGATCCTAATTCCTTCCAAAGGAGCATTTGAAGGAATCCGTAGAAAACTGCAAAGTTCTGTGCTCAGAGGTGGTTTTGTTTTACGCCCAGCTGACTCTACATGTGGGGAGAGAGAGAGATTTGGGGCAGGAAGAGATTTGGGGAGCTTTCTCTCTGCTCTCATGGAAGAGAGAGAGAGAGAGATTGGGGAGGCCAGGTAACCTCTTCCAAGGAATTCTTTCCTTGGAGATTTGCTGCTTCCCTTCCCCATGACCTGGTTCTAGTTCCTTACCTTCCCACAGGCCAGCTTTCCCCAGCATGGTACTCTCCAGCTGTTTTGGACTGTCAGAACTCGCACTGTGCACCACCACCCAACCAGCACGAAAGTACAGTGGTGGGGCTGATGGGAGTTGTAGTCTAAAGCGGCTAGAGGACACTGGGTTAGGGAAGGTTGCCCTAGCCTCACAGTCACGTTACTTCCGCCTTTCTGAGCAGAGAAAAGCTTCTGAGATTGCCTCCCCAGGCTAATACTGGACCTTCCCCACTTCCACAGAAGAGCCCCAAAGAGCCAATTCTTGAGGAGCAGGAGTTAAGCTTCCAGCCCCTGCAAGAAGAAGAGGAGGAGGAGGAGGAGGAGGAGGACCTGCCAGAGGCCAAGGATGGTGATAGGAGAGAGGGTGGGGATGTCCCTGTCAGCCCCACAGCAAAGGAGGGGGCGGAGAGAGGTAAGAGGCCAGAGGTGGAACTGCTGGGGGGAGACGGTGTCCATGGCTGCAGACTTCTTAAGGCTGGTGATAACATTCTGCTGCTCCCCTTTCTCTCTCTCAGAACGGAAGGAGTCCTGGCAAGTGCCAGAGGAGAAACTGCCTGCTCCTCCCGGTGCCCCCTGGCGATCGGGCCCCTCTTTTCCCACTGCTGCTCTTCCTTCTGCGGGTGAATGTGAGAGTTTCGTGCCCAGGGGCTGCTCTAAAGCGGAGGTCTCAGTGCTCACTGGCAGCGGCAACAAAGAGGCGGAAGCTCTAGACGGTATGTGGACGGTGGCGGTGGGGAAGCCCTTGACTCCTCCTTTTTCTTGGCCTTCCACTCGGGCTTAGTATATCGCAGCTGGTGCCTGCCTGACCTCCGTCAACCTAGGAGGAAAGCTGGCGGCCAGGAAGGTAGGAGCGGGTTGGCAGGCATAAGGTGGCCGTACTTGGGGGTGGTGCTGTCTCAGAGAGGGAGTTGCTCCGTGCAGAGGAATGAACACTGTGCCCTCTCCCTGCTCCTCTCGTGCCCCTTGAACCCTCTAGGGGACGCAGGCATCATCCTGAGCCACCCGACTCGGCTCAGCCCTGTCGCTGCCCTTCCCACCCCGACGTCCTCGTCCACAGCTGCTGCTGCTGCTGCTGCTACTGAATTCACAGTTGTTGGGGACAATGAGGATGAAGACGGGATGAAGCACCTGCAGCAGGCGAGTGATTCAGGAAGAGGGTGGGAACCCCTCCTGTTGTCGTCCCGGAGGGGCCTGGCTTGTGTGGGTTGCTTGGTGGGCAGGCTGTCCTCATAGTAAAGGGGTTGGGCCAGGCAGCTCCGTGGCTGGCTTCCATTCAGGCCAGTCACGCCAGTGACTCCCCAGCAGGGAATTCTGGAGCTTTGTGCTGAACAGCAAGACCAGGGCTGCCAGTTCCCCTGAATTATTATTGGGAGAGACCACAGCCCTGGGGCGTTGGTTTAATAGTTAACATTTGTACCCCACTTTTCGACCAAGAAATAGCTCACTGCAATAACAGCTGCATCAAACCAGGCAAGTCAGTAAGCATATGTTAATTTTTTCCAAGTTTTTCCTGGTGTTCAGTTGAAATCTGGCTTCCTGCAACTTGAGCCGATTATTCTGTGTCCTGCACTCAGGGACAATCGAGAAGAGATCCCGGCCCTCCTTTGTGTGACAACCTTTCATGTACTTGAAGAGTGCTATCGTATCTCCCCTCAGTCTTCTCCAGGCTAAACAGGGCCAGTTCTTTCAGTCTCTCCTCATAAGGTTTTGTTTCCAGTGCCCTGATCATCCTTGTTGCCCTTCTTTGAACCTGTTCTAGTTTGTCTGCATCCTTCTTGAAGTGCGGGGACCAGAATTGAACTCGGTACTCAAGATGAGGCCTAACTAGTGGTAAACAGAGAACTAATACTTCATGCGATTTGGAAACTATACTTCTGTTAATGCAGCCTAATATAGCAAAAAGTGTCAGCCTCTCCCTGATTGGCTTCATGACAATGCTGTGAAGCCATTCAGAATGAAAACAATGCTTTCCACCTTGCCTCTATGGCAGGGGTGGGGGACCCTTTGGCCCAGGAGAGGAATGTGGCCCTCCATACCTCTCTGCCTGGCCCACTAACCTCTTACTAGCCACCTTCATTGCCACCCCCCATGTACCCCTGATAATAAAGAAGGTGAGCGAGTTCACGGAACTGGACTTGGAAACACTTATGCATGCGCACGTGCGCAGTTTCTGCCAGAAACGCTCTAAGAAGAATTTTTGGCTCAGCCCTACTTTACAACTACCTGCCATCCTTGTGGTCTGAAATGCAGTGAGGTAGATTTCATTTAGTCTGTGAGCACACTAGTCAACCACAGAAAAGCATTTCCATTGGCCACAACTGGAGGGGCAACGGGTTGATCTGCCAGTCGGTTGCGGAATTTGTTTGAAGATGAATTTTTAAAAAAGGCCCTCGAGCTGATCTGACCAGGTGTTACAGTGGATTTTTATATATATGTTTTTGTACCGATTTATGTGATTTTATTGTATATACTTTCTGTTGTACACCGCCCAGAGAGCTATGCTAGTGGGGCGGTATAAAAATTTAACAAATAAATAAATAAATAAAATAATTTCACAAAGAAAGCATCTCAATACTTAAATAAAGATGCATCTCTGGCATAGGACTAAATAGCTATGGCTATGCAGCAAAGTCACAGTTAACACCTGCTTAATCCAATAAAACTGCATTACACTAAACAGTGTTTTCCACATCCGGGCCAACCAAGTTGATGGCAAAAAAACAAAATCTCCTTATTTAATAACTGTATACCTCAACTTCTTAGAGCAAGAGGCTCTCCCAAGTAATTGAAACTAACAGTTTAAATGATCAAAATAACGAGCTGGAAACGGCACAGAAATCAATGTGAGTTAGCCAGGAACCGTTCTGCTTCCTCTGCGACCGTCCTCTGACTCTGGCCTCTCCTCAGACCGTGTCACCAAAGCGGGCCTCTCCCCACAGGGACCAAATCCTGGAAGGAGGGTTGCTCTTTGGACACCCACTTGTCACACCTCCCCCTTCAGATACCTCATATGGGGATATTCGTAATAAAGAGATTGGAAGGAAGGAGGCATTTCCCCCTCTCCTCTGTGTAATTTATTTATTTATTTGATCTTTTTTTTTACCCCGCCCTTTTTCCAAAATTGGAACTCAAGGCGGCTTACAGATAAAAGTGGATACATATAATAAAAAGATACAAGAATCTGCATTAAGCTAAAATCAAACTGTTCGCAACATTAAAACATTAACATACACTCAAGATACTTAAAAACAATTTAAAAATAGTGCAATTAAAACCGTGAGCAATACAGCACACCTCTTAAGGCCCTGTCCTAAGCACCTTCTGTTCCAAAAGCCCGTTGGAATAAAAAAGTCTTCACCTGCTGACGAAAGGATAGCAAAGAGGGAGCCATTCTTACCTCCCTAGACAGGCACTTCCAAAGCCTAGGGGCGGCCACCAAAAAAGCCCTCTGGCATCCCCACCCATCATGCTTGTGAGGGTGTTGGGACTGTGAGGAGGGCTTCTGCTGAAGATCTCAAGGCCCGGGCAGGTTCATATCGGTATATACGGTCTGAAAGATCATAGGTGCACCAGTGGAACTACCACCTGCTACTACCATCAACCACTGCAGTAGCAACTGTTAGTTTTGCCCAAAAGTGGCCAGGACAGAGTGGCCTGTGTTTCTTCTGCCTTCTTCTTTTGGTTAATTCTCCTGCTTCAGATGTTCAGAAATCTAAGTTTGGGGGGGGGGGGTTTGGGGAGCAGGTGGCAACCGCAGCAGAAGCCCCTGTCACTCTTCCTTCTTCCCCCTAAATTTTCCTGTCTCCTTTCTGCGCCCTCAGGAGGCAGAGAAGATGGTGGCTTCCTTGCAGGACAGCTCACTGGAGGAGGAGCACTTCACACAGACCATCGTGGATCATCGCAACACTGCTGCTGCCTTGCCACTCTCTCACGAAGCAGCCATGAAGTGGTTCTATAAGGATCCCCAGGGGGAGATCCAGGGTGAGTTTGGGGGTTGGGGTGTCCCCAAAGGAGGATGCCATGGTGCTGGGCCTACAGTCCTTGCCCTGGGTCACCAGCCTCCCTCTTTGCCACCAGGCCCCTTCACGACTCAAGAGATGGCAGAGTGGTTCCAGGCTGGCTACTTCACTATGTCCCTGCTGGTGAAGCGAGGCTGCGATGAGGGCTTCCAGCCCCTGGGAGAAGTCATTAAGATGTGGGGAAGAGTGCCTTTTGCTCCAGGTCCATCGCCACCCCCGTTACTGGTGAGGACCCAAAGGGCTGGTGGAGAGGGGAAAGGTGTCTCGGATCTGGGGGAGACAGAGCTGGCCCACGTGGAGGAGGAGGAGACAAGTGAGAGGAGGGGCCTATCCAGACCCCTTGCACAGAGCACAGGTGTTGCTAGACTACAACTCCCATCATCCCTGGCTGCAGCAGTGTTTGGTGGGGTGGCTACGGCTGCCCCGTCTCTTGTGTAGAGGTGCTTTGTAAAACAGGCTGCAGGTTTGAGAAGAGAAAGTAGACATTTCTGTGTGCAATACCCCCCTCCCCCCCCGAAAAACACTGTGCGACCATTTTACTGTCATGGGATAGGGCTGGGAGGGAGGGGTTTTTGGAAAGAGCAGCTTCCAGGTGCTGAAGGGAACCAGGACGTTCAACCCTCTTTGGCTCCTCTCTCCTGAAAATTGCTGAAATGTTCCCTCCGAGCCAGTTTCGCTGCCTGCGAATGGGGGTTGGGGCTTTTGGCTCTACATGGGTCCTCCCTCCCTCCCCCTTCTTGATATGGGGAACTTGATGCACTGTGAGGTGGGTGGGGAGAGTGCTGAGTTGGGTAAGACTCCTCTTCATAAACCTAAAAAACAAAAGTCTCTCTCTCTCTCTCTCTCTCTCTCTCTCTTTCACACACACACACACACACACACTCTCTCTCTCTCTCTCCCTCCCTCTCTCTGTGAAGTGTCTGGGGGAGAGGGAGACCGTGGCTGGGTGTGCATGCCCCGCATGTTTGTGAAGCGGGGGGGGGAGAGGGATGCTGCTTCTGTCTGAGTTGGGGGGTGGGGAGCTTCTTGCTGCCCTCAGGTCCCATGTGGCTTCTTAGATCATGCTCTCTGAGCACCACCACCACTTCTGGGCCTGTGACCTGATTGTGCCTTTTTCCGCCTGCGCGCCCAGGGAAACATGGACCAGGAGCGCCTGAAGAAGCAGCAGGAACTGGCCGCTGCCGCCCTCTACCAGCAGCTCCAGCACCAGCAGTTGCTTCAGATCGTCAACAGGTACCGTGCTTCTGCATCAGGCCGGCCACCTGCTTAGGCAGCCGTTGGAGTTCAGCTGGAGGCCTCCCTTGAGCAGCGGCGGAGGTGCTTGGAGGGCTCAGGTCCCTTGCACTTCCTCTCCTTCAGAAAGGAGGAGGGAGGTGGGGGCGGTGGTACTCCCCTGCCTCCTGCGCTGCTCAGGAGGCTACTGGCTGCACACCGCCACAGGAGGGCGGAAGCTGCTGCCTGGCTCTGTTGCCTTGCGAGTGGCTCCAGCAGCGGCTGCTGGAGCGTTTCTGGCCCCTGATACCCTTTCCTCCCTTCGCCCCCCCCCCAGCAGGCAGCAGTATGCGCAGTGTGCCCTCCCGCAGAAGGGGGCAGCCGGGGACCTGACGCAACAGCAGCTCACCACCTTCTTGCAGCAGCTGCAGGCTCTGAAGCCGAGGTGAGACCCGGTGCCTGCAAGTTCAGACTCCACCCGCCAGTCATTGGTGATGCACGCAGGGGCTGCGGGGGGAGGGGCTGTTTCCTTGTAAAGCTTCCTTGCCAGACCCTCTCTGGGTGGCCTTGCTCCTGGCAAGGGACTCTTCCCAGCCTCCTCAGTGGCCTGGGGACTGGCTGGCTGTCAACACAGTCTTTGCTGGACCGAGAGCGTCTGCGGAAGAATTTGGAGCGGGGTGCCTGGGCCACATTGAGAGGTCATGCCTTTAGAGCAAGGGTGGCTACATGGCTGGCTTGCAGGATCTGCTTAGGTTTTTACTAGATCCCCCTGAGGTCCCCCAACCACAACTGGAAGAGTGAACTTCTGAACATCTCCTTAGCCCAGGAGTTTGTTTTCAGGCCCAGAACTGACACCCACACAGCCCTTTCTCTTTTTCTCTCTTCCCTCGGCTTTTTATCCATGCTTTCTTTGTTTCAGAAACTTAATTTTAGCTTTTGGGGGGTGTTTACTGTTAAAGAGTTTGGAGTGGGAGATCCTTGTGCTTATATGGCAGATGTAGCTCCTGATGCATCTTCTGCCTGCAACGAGGTCTAGAAGCAGGGTTGCCTCTTCTCCTCCTCCTCTGGTGCGTGTGTGGAAAAGCCTTTTCTGTCTCTCCTCTTCGTAACCTGCCATCTTGCTTGTTTGCAGAGCCGGGGAGCAGGGAATGACTCCTTCTATGAACCGATCAATATCTGTGCCAGAGACCGGGTCCCTGTGGGACACACATACCTCAGCCTCACCGCAAGCAGGTCACTTGTGTTTGGGTGTTGCAAGTTCTGGGGAGGGGAGAAGAGAGCAGAGCTGGCATTGCACAATGCTGGAGAGCAGCCGGGCCTTTGGCATTCATAGGAAGACCAAGATAGTTCTTGGAATATATCATAATACTCTTGTCTAAGTTCAGATTCCCTCTGGGTCCTACGCTGAAATGGCAATATTCCTCAGCTACCTTGCAGGGAGGTTATGTGGATGCATGGCCTACGAACAGCAAGGAAACAAGATACTCTTCTCCTTGGGGAGTGGGGGCAGCTAGTTGCTGGTGTGCAGGAAGCAGGCTTCTGAATCGTTTAGGACCATTCCTTTAGAAATTAAGGCTGGAGAGCTTAATGTTTGGCTCACAAAAAAATGAAAAAACCTGTCTCAGTCATAGAGGGTTATAAGCAGCACTCATTTGGTCATTAGTTTCTTTTTTCTCACATTTGTGGAACTGGAATTACCTGTGGATGGGTCGGTGCCTTTTGTATGTTTCCATAGTTCATAGGTTAAAGTTCATTGGTTGTGAAATGCTTTATAAAAGACCTCTAGAAGTCCACTGGTAACGTCTGAAGTGTAACAGTTGCTACAGATGAAGGAAGAGTTGTCGTTTAGAGGGAGATATTGCATGGCCACCAGCTCTGTGCCCTCAAGGGCTAAGCAAAGCATAAGTGGAAAACTCTTGCTTTCTCCCTGGAAAGGGTGTGTAGCTGCTCACCTTTTCCTTTGTGCGTGTGTAATAATAAAACAAATTCAGTGGCAAGGACTGCCTTTCTCCAGTTCCAGCTGGCTCACTGCCTTTTGGCCCCTTCTGAACAGAGATGACTTGGCCACAGTACTCCACAGTACTCCATGCTCTGGTGACTTCCAGATTGGATTACTGCAATGTGCTGTATGTGGGGCTGCCCTTGAAGATGACCCAGATTTCTACTGGGGCAAAATGCAGTGGCTGGGGTTGCTTTTAGAATCCATATAGCCCATGTTGTAAAACAACTTAGGCTCCACATTTCTGAAAGGCTGCCTCCTTCCCTGCAGACACTGTTTGGGGTTAAGATTGGCAAAGGGGCCATCCTCCAAAGTTTTGGGCAGGGCCTTCTTTGTGGCAGCCCCTAAGTTGTGGAATTCCCCCATAGAGATGCGCCTGGCATCTTCACTATACAGTTTTTGCTGCATACTGAAGATGAGGTGCGCCTGGTGCTGACGCTGCTATCTTTTCGGCGCCAGGTGAAAACCTTTTTATATTCCCAGGCATTTTAATGTGTACTATTAATATTTATTGATGTATTTTGCTGCTGTTTTGATTTTTGTTTACGTCTGTTTGGTTTGATTCCATTTATTATTGTATTTATATATTTTCTGATTGTTTTATTGTTATGTACGCCGCCCAGAGAGCCCTTGGGCTTAGGGCGGTATATAAATAAATAAATAAATAAATAAATGCATCTCTTTGCCCTGGCCTTGGATACCTGAGGTGTATATGTTTAGCACTCACCCTTATTCCTGCGATTGTAATCTGTTTTAATTGTTTTTAACATTGAATTTTAAACTGTTGTAACTCACCTTGGGACCTGCTGGTGAAGGATGGGTAATACATTTAATAATATTAACCACCACCACTAGAGAAGTCCTCAGATTCTACTTCACAGGGTTCATTTTTTAATATAGGTAACTGCCCCCCCCCCAAATCTCTTGGTTCTTTCTCTTGCAGGCGGTGAAGCCAGCTTATGGGATATTCCAATTAATTCTTCAACTCAGGGTCCAATCTTAGAGCAACTGCAACTGCAACATAAAGTGAGTAGCACAGCCCATGGTCAGGCGGTGGCTGGCGGTGGGAGATTGGGGAGCCCTCCTGCAACTGGCTTCTCCCCTCCCCTCCCTCCCTTCCTCCCCACAGCTCCAAGAGCGGAGAGGCGCCGAACTCAGGGCTAAGAGGGACGAGGAGGAGCGGAAGCGCCGTGAAGAGGAAGAGGTGTTTCGGCGCAAGCAGGCAAGGGCAAGTGCTGGCACGGCCCCCCATGCGCAGGTGGGGCTTGAGCCCTGTAGGTCTCCTCCCTCTCCTCCTTGAGCTGCCGCTGTGAGCAGCTGGGCTCCCTGGGGGGGGGTGGCACAGGAGTCCCTTGGCGGTGGATCCCACTTCCAGGGTTTTGCTTCAGAGCACCTGTATTCCTCCCTCAGAAGAAGCTGTACCTTATTTCAGGGAAGGGTGAGGAGGGGGGCTGTGGAGGGCTCTTTGGGGAAGGTGGGTGGGTGGGTGTGGCTCTGAGCCGAGGGTTCTGTGGGGTTGGGGTTGGGGGGAGATCTTGGGAGGAGTGAATTTGGGTGAGTCATATTTAAACAGAGGCTATGAGAACTGAGAGACCGGGGAGGGGGAGAGGCAGGAGCAGAGTTCCTACCACCGCGGGGGGGGGGGGGGGGCTGATTATGACCTTTGGTCTCTGGAGAGGAGGTGAGATTCCTGGCTTCAGTAGACGTGGGGGGCAGCAGGGGACTGTTTAGTGACTTGGTATGTGGCAGCTGGGATTTCAGAGGGTCTGCTGCTCACTCTCTAGCTGTCCTCTTCGTCGTCCTGGGGCCAGCAGTCGGTGAACGCTGCCTCCTCGTCCACCCAGAATAGCTTCAGCATAGCTGACATCCAGAAACTGGGAGATTCCCGAGCCTGCCGGGAGCTGCGGGAAGAGGTGAGTGCTCCGCTCGGTACAGGTGTTGGGCAGGAGGAGTGGGTTTTGCCCCCGGTGCGTGCTGGCAGTGAGGGAGGAGCCTGGCGTTGTCCCCTCCTCCTCCTCCTCCTCCATGGCCGCCCCTTGCTGTCTCCCCCTGCAGTGTCGTCAGCAGGAGCTGCTGAAGCTGCTTCAGCAGCAGAACTCGCACCCCCTCTGGGGTGGGGTGGCCAAGCAGAGCGTCTCCATGAAGGCCCTGCTGGAGCTGCAGCAAGAGAGCGAGAGGCACTTGCAGAAGCAGCAGCAGCAGCGGGCACAGCAGAGAGTCGTAAGTGGGCCTCCCCTCCTGCCTCTCAGATGTAGCTTGGGGGGCCAGGCAGGCGAAGGCCAGACCCCTTGAATCCGAAGCCCTTTGCCCGTGGGTCAGCAGCTGCCCAGGCCTGTGAATTACATTGGAGGAGGAATTCCCCCTGCCCCCCCCCCCCCGGTCAGAAGGCTGCCTGACACTCTCTTGTATATCAGGAGCGGGATCACTTGAGGGAACCTGACAGGGTCCATGGCGCTGCCCCCCCCGAGCATTATTGTCATGTAATCTGCTTGGAAACACTCTCAGGGTATCCTTGGCCAGCGCTGTAAACCACACCGCGGTGGGGGCAATGTAACATCAATAGGCCAGCCAGCCTGTGCCCTTGCTTCGGGAGGGAGTTGGAGCCAAAGTGAGAGCAACCTCTGAGTTCCTGTATCTTGGCCCCCGAGATGCCAGAGGGAAGCAGTCTGTCCCATAGCTCCCCATAAATGCCCCTTGCAGAAAGTGGGGTGCCCCCATCCTGCCTCCTCCTGTTGTTCATACTTGGGAAAGGAGAGCTCCAGCATGGAAGGCTCTCTGCTCTTGCCCTGCAACCCCAGGGCCCAGGGGAATTGCAACCCACTTTGCCCCTTCTTTTCCTTAGCATGGTGGCCACAGCCTGAGCAGCCTCCCGTCGCAGTGGGGAGCAGACTCGGGGCCACTGTGGGGGGGCCACGACAAGAACAGCCCCGTCAGCCTCTGGGAAGAGAGCGTGAAGAACTGCGGCCCCCTTGCCAGGAGCCTCGGCTTGAAGAACAGCCGGAGCAGCCCGTCCCTGGGGTGAGTGTGGCAGTGCAGGAAGGACGGGCAGGCAGCGGGGTGCAAGTGGGGAGCGGAAGAGCTGGGGCCGAGTTCTCTCTCTCTCCTTCTCCTTCTCCCTCTCGCCCCTCCTGGCACAGGGACACGTATAGCGCCTCTTGCCGGCAGAGCAGGAAGAAAACCGACGAGGAGGAGAAGCTTCTCAAGCTGCTGCAGGGAATCCAGAAGCCCCAGGACGGTTTCACTCAGTGGTGTGAGCAGATGCTCCATGCCCTCAATACCTCCAGCAACCTTGATGGTATGGGGCAGGGTGGAGGGAGAGGCACAAGGCCCCCAGGCTGGGATGCATTGAGGTGTGTGTGTGGGGGGGTAGCGGGGAAGGTACCTAAGAAACCAAAACTGCAGAGTCGTAAAGCTGGCCAGGGCCATCTCGAAAGTGCCAGCTGCTGAAGGTGCTTCATTTAATACTTTACTGCTTATTTCTATTTTGCTGTGTGGAATGTTGCTTTGGAAAAGCAATAAGGCCGCTTATAAATAAGTGGGGACCAATAAAGTGTGTTTGGGGGGAAGAAACGGAACACAAAAACCGTTACACATACACTTACTCCCCCTACCAACCTAGGCAGGCATTGCAGTACTTGCTTGGCAGAAGTTGGGGCACATGACTCGTGCACAGTGTTCAGGATTAGGAGGAGCCTTGCAGCAAAAGTTGGTGGTTTTTTGTCTCTTTCTTCCCACACGGTGTGGCTGGAAGGATGAGAAGCCCCTTCCTCTCCCTGCGAAGGGGGCGTCCTCATTCTCCTCCTCTTCCCCCTCTCCAGTGCCCACTGTGGTCGCGTTCCTGAAGGAGGTGGAATCCCCTTACGATGTCCATGACTGCATCCGCTCCTACCTGGGAGACACTCTGGAAGCCAAAGAGTTCGCAAAGCAGTTCCTGGAGCGCCGTGCCAAGCAGAGAGCCAATCAGCAGCGCCAACAGCAGCAGCAGGTAGGGAGCTGTCCTTTCCGCTCCTGTCTCTTTTTTCCTTGTGGTTAAATTTGAATATTATTATTAATTACTGACACACACCCCTCCCAGTACTCTCAAATTCAACAAATGTGTAAATGGACAGGGGAGCCCAGCACATTTGACTACAGAAGGGGCATCTTCCTGAAAACATGGGAATTAGTAAAAAGGAAGGCTGAGGGAGGCAGTGAAGAGAGTCAAGTCTCTCCAGAATGCATGGAGGTTGTTCAAGACCAAAACGTGCCACCAGGGTTAGGGAGATGCCAGCATGGTTAACAACTGGAGTCAGACTATTAGAGGGGAAAAGGCTTCCTTCATCTTCCCTGTGAAGAGAACAAAAAGGAACTTTGGCAATAGAAATGCAAGGGGACAATAAGGCAGCGATGGCCCCATTATATCCAGCCTCCAGAAGGTTGTTATTCTTGTCTTCCCCACCCCACCCAACTTGTTGTTTTTTTAAACTCGAAAAAATGTCTAGTTTTGCTAAATAACCAATGACGTGTGCATGTTAGGGACCATTAGGAATGGGACTGACAATAAACCACAGTGGAGGAGGCAGGGAAGATCTCTGTGCCTGAACTAGTTTTTTTTAGGAAGGAAGTCTGAGGACCCGAGGGAGATAGTGGTGATGAGAGATGAAGTGCTAGGTCTTAATAGACAAAAATTGCCAGGTCCGGATGGCATCTGCCTGAGGGCTCTCGGAGAACTCAGAGGTGCAGTTGCTGAGTTTCATGACCGAGGGAGGTGGTGGGTTGTCCAACCCTGGAGGCATTCAGGAGACAGCCACCTGCTGCGGATGCTTCAATGTGGATTCCTGCACTGAGCAGGGGGGTGGAGTCCAGGGCCTTCCAGGCCACTTCCAACTCTATGATTCTGTTCAGAAAATAGGAAGGAGATAAAGAAGAAAAAAATCAGGTTATTACAGGATATTCAAAACTGAAACACAAAAGAACCCCAACAAAGGGAGCTTGGAGTCAGCATAGCTCTATCATAAAAATGTCGTAAAATAGTTCAGAAGTTCAGGTAGCCCAAATACATTTTGCAGCAACAGGTAAATGTCCATGCAGGTTGTGTTGTGCAGTATAGTCAATCAGCATCCACCAGGTGGCACTGAATGGTTGAGGCTTCGCCAGACCTTGCAACAGAATGTATATCTTGCAGGTGATTTTCTCCACAAGCACAATATGCCACCCTTTCCTATTCCTGGAGGTCTTGTCCAGTCCATGCAAAGTTTTCCATTTTTAGACTGTAGTCTGTTTGGTGGCCCACAGTAGGGTAGATATAAGTGACTTAAACTTCACATCTAGTTTGGGACCCATAATTAAAGACAATAGGAACAACTCCAGAGTACATTGTACAGCTTCTTCAGTAATATTACAAATTTCCTGGTGAGCCGTGTCCCAAAATGAATGAATGGAGGGCACGATCACCAGAGGTGAAAATATGTACCCTTGGTGGTACAGCCACGCCAGCAGTAAGGTTCCAGTGAGGAATATGTGCAGATTGGATTGGTGTCCTGTGCCATCTATGTAACAGGGTTCCATTGGTCTCAAGACCGAGTTATTAATTTTATTGAAACAAATAGACACCCATTCCAGTCTGTCAATGTCAATTTGTAGATCACTTTCCCATTGGAGTTTTGGACTCCATTCAGGCCTCCAACGTATGTTTGTAAAATGCAGAAAGGAGAGCTCCTTGTTGGCCTGGGGCTGAGGGGTGCCCCGCTCAGCACTGGGTCCGCTCTTCCCTTCTATGACGAAGCCTGTCCCGCTCTTTTCCTCCTGTTCTTTGCCCTTGCAGGAAGCCTCCTGGCTGAGCTGCAGCAGCCTGCAGTCCCTATTCCAGTCCAACCACAACCCCAAGCCACCGTCTTTTGAGACCAGTCAAGCTGCAAAGATCAAGAGGCGTCCGATGATGCTCCACGCAGACCCCAGCATCCTTGGTTAGAGACCTGGCAGGGCCCGAGGGGAGGGGGGGACTCTGTTCATCCTGGCCGTTGCTGTGGAGCAAAAGGTTTCAGGGCTGGCTCCTGTCATGGATAGTTTGTGGGAGTAGGAGAGAGGCGTGAAGGCCATGGGGACTAGGAAGCAGGATCCCTCCTGCTTTTCTTGTGGGGGGCAGGACTGAGTCTAGCAGGACGTTTCTTGGAACTAGCCTTTCTGGGTTCCTCCTGTAGGGTATGAGTAATCAAATGGGTAGGAGAAAAGATCCAGGGAGCCAGCACTCCAGGGGAGGGTCCTTACCCCATTTGGAGCCCTCTTACATGTTCTGGTTCCCGCCGCCCCGCCCCCGCCAAAAATACAAGAATTCTGTTGGGTTTACAGGACAGCAAGATGGGGGATGGGGATGGGTCAGGAAGAGGCCGATTCTCCTGACTGATTGGCAATGTCTTCCTCTCCCAGGTTATGCCCTTCATGGTTCCTCAAGCGAGCTGGAAACAGTGGAGGACTACTGACAGAATCCCTAACAGCAATAGGAATATCTCTGTTTTCCTCTCTCTCTCTCTCTCTCTCTCTCTCTCTCTCTGCCACTGCTGCCTTGATCTAACCAATTTCAGTTTCGGCTGAATGTGCACTGCAAGAGAGGCGGCCAGGTGCCCCCCCCATCACCCTCTCCCCCCTCCTGGATGGGGGGCAGGAGGTAGCTTGGAGGAGCGGTCAGTGGCAGCAAGGGTCAGTTGGCCAGGCCAGGAGGATGTTAAGCACTTCTTTCCTTACAAAAGCACCTTAATGAACAAAACCTTTTTCTGCCATGCACTTTATTAAAACTTTTTTTTTTACAGTGACTTGTTACAGATTCAAAAAGAAAAAAAAGGAAAAAAAATACAATTTTTTGAGATTCTGGAAGAATTTTTTTAAAAAAAGTTTAAAAAACTACAAAAAAGTTTATCTTTAAAAGAAAACACTTATTTTTCACTTGGGGATACGTTTAAAAATGTGAATGGCAATTTCACAAAGGCTTGATATAAAAAGATTTATAAGACAAAAAAAACTTGAAGAAATGCACTTAGAAAAAGGAACTGTGTTTTTTTTATTATTGTTTGGATAACTATATATACATGTGTAAATACTGTTCAGACTCTCGCTCCCCCCCCGCACAGTATATTTTCTCTTACGAAGAGGCCATTTTTATAAAGACTTTTTTGTGTTCGTTTTTTTTTAAGAAAATTGCACAAATTCATACCCTCCTTTTTTGCCCTCTGGATGTACAATGTTTGTTTTGTTCTATTAAAAAAAGGGAAAAACTTGCAAAAAGGTTAATTTACACTAATGATGAAGCGGGTTGCTCACACCAGAAACTGCTTTGCTTTACAAGCTGATCCCGGATTCCTTCCAGCTGTTGGCTCTGAATCGTCTTCGGGCTTCTTCCAGGAATCTTGCAAAGCGACGCCCACCCCCTTTTCCCACTCCCTCCTTTCCTTTTGGCTCCCTATTATTCTTCTCCCCTGCCCCCCCCGCAAATACCTTAAAAAAGTTCTTTGTGCTACAACTCCTCAGAAGACACATTTTCTACAGCGAAATATTTTTTGTGCTAGTGAGATGCACTTTTTATAAGAGGAGAAAAAAGCTCAGAGGGTTGTGACTCTTCTGTGTTTTGTTTTTTTTAAGATTTCCTTCTTCTACCCTCCCGCTCATCTCCTTAATTTTGTGTACTTGTATACAGATGAGAATCAAACTGTAATGAAAGTGTTTTTTGAGGAGAAAAGACCTGCGTATTACAGACATCAACTTAGGAACTATCTGTGCACTCAAAGCAGAAATGAATGTATCGTACTTGGGCAACTATTTCAGCTCTGGAGCCACGTTATCCCCCCCCCCAGCTTTCCCCAAAAGCTGCCTGTTACAATATGGTGTTTCATAAAGAGCAACAAGCGCCACAAGACAGAGACGGCCACAAGTTTTTGTTTGTGGGGTGTGTGTGTGTGTGGGGTGTACGTTTCCTTTTTTAATTTTTTTTAAACAAGGAAGCCACCGTTAATGTCTTTGATCTATATTGGAGCTCCGGTGTTTTTAGAGTAATAACCCCGCTCCTAAATTTAGGGGCAACATTTCTCTGTGTGCTTTTTGTGTATATGTAGCTGTTTGTATATAGTATATTTACAGATTATAATCTTTTTTGTATCATTTTGCTTGAATAGGTTTTCTTTTTTGTGCTCACAAGGAACTTTTTTTGTTTACAATCCATCCTGAGCCCCCAAAGCGGGCTGGTGGCACACAGAGTACTTGGAAGTCTGAATCCTTGAGAGAGGGGAGTGTGTGTCATTGGAGATCAAGCTCTTCCCCCTGCACCATGTGTGGAGTTTGTACAGAAAAGGTATTACCTGGACTGGACTGACAAAAGCACCGCTTGTGCCCGTACTCTTTCCCCTTCCCCATCCTGCTCCCAAATTATCTCGTGAAGGCAGAGGTCGGGATGTGACACCATCCTCCACACCTCCTTGTCATCTGTTAGTACATCCCTGAGGGTCTGAAAAAGTCCACAAAACTGGCTCCTTAGGGAATGTTTTGTTGTGAACACCATGTGAGGAGGTCTTTTTGCTTGATGCAGCTTCTGGTGCCATTGGTTCCTCCTCTCTGTGGTGTGTGGTGTGTTTTTTTGGGGGGCGGGGAGGAAGATCCTAAACCATCACAGCTTTTGAGTGCAAAAACAGCCACTCCCACTTAAAACAATTTCATGTTCATGACCAAAATGTTGAAGACCTTCATTCTTTTTATGTTCTGTGTTTTGTTTTATGTCAAGCTACACAGAATCAGAAATTCCTCTTCAAGGATTGTGTGTTTGTGATTTTGATAGTCCTTGTAATTAATGCTGTGATGTTTCAATGGTTACTGCGCTACGAGGCAGGAAGAGACTTTGAGAACGTGAGGGATAGATGTTGCCCTCTCCGTGTGTCTCTCCTCATCTAACCAGGATGGAAAGCTATGTGCTTTTTCCGGGGGAGCTCTGGCATTTCTGCCACTCCTTTTACTTTCGGTCAGTATTGGTCCGCAGATGAGACTCGCTGGAAGCCCCAGCCTCTGCCGGAGGTGAGTCCAGGCTCTGTTTCCAGTGTCTTTGGAAGGCCTCTCCTCTCTTGCATTAATGCTGTGGTCAGCCCACTTGGCAGAACTTGCCACCTGGCTTGGCATCGCTACGCCCTGCGTGATCATCGTTGCCTCCTGTGGCCCTCAGCCAAATAGAGTGGTGGCCATCTCCTGCCAGCTCTCCTGCTGAATTGGTGTGCTGGGGTGGAGGCTCCGGGGGGGGGGGGGGTCTGCCATATTTTGAGTCTGAAGACTGGTACAATCCCCCCCCTTTTTTTGGACATTGCCTCAAGAATGTATTTGGAAAAGCTGCTTCCTTGCCTGCCTTTCAACCAAGGGCTGTATTTTTTGTGTTGTTGTCGGAGCCTCGTATCAATCATTTGCTTTGCTTGCAAAATGGGTTGTGTGTGTGTGTTGGGTGTGTGTGTTATGTTCCCCTCACACCACCTGCCATATTGTTCTTTTTGTTCGTTTTGCACCAAAACCTTGGGGTGAGATGTGGACTGAAATAATCCTAAGACTTTATGTTGTTGTTGTTAATCAAGGTACGGGCAAAGTTTACAAAAGAGCTGGGTTGTGGCATGGGGCTTCTCAACCCTGGCCTGCAAATCCAGAGTGGTTCTGGGGTGGGGGGATGGACTGACAGACACAGCCCTTCCTCTGCTTGGAGGAAATTCCCATCCAGCTCTTAAAGGCTGTTGTTTTTTTTCAATCTCTGTGTGTGTGTGTGTGTGTGTGTGTGTGAGAGAGAGAGAGAGAGAGAGAATTGGAGTCATTGTGTGAAATTGTGTGCCTGTGTTCCCCTTTCATAAAAGTGACTGATGGATCTTTCTCTCCCCCCCACCTTCTTCAGCCTATTCATTGTATAATGCTTGGCTTCTCCCACTTACAGGGCAAAATGGGAAACGTGTGTGTGTGCAGACTTTTTGCCTCACCAGTTTTTAAGGGAGGCAGGAATAAAAAAAAGATCTTTAACATGTTCTCCAGGTATTATAGCTGTGTGTTTTTTAATAAAAAAAAAATTCCTAGCAATAAGGAAAAAAACCCAAAGTTTCAAAAGAATTGTAGCCCACAAAGAAGCAGGAAAGGGTTGTAATTGCAGCTGTTGAGTGGGGCTGGGGTAGGGTTAGAGGGAGAAGCATCTGTCAGGATGATAGGGGTACTTGCCGGAGGGTCTTGATTTCCTTCCTCCTCCCCCCCCCCCTTTTCTGTATATATGTATTTTCCCTTTTTTGTCATTTTGATAGAATCCATTAAATGTGAAGATGGTAACGTAAGGTGGTGCCGGGGGATTCCCCTGGCACCAGAGCCACTACATTGGACTTGATCTTTTTTTCGTAGTTGGTGCAACACCAACCATACCCTGCAGTGATGATTTCTGATGCCAGTTTCTCTTTACACAAGGCAATGCTTTTTTGAGGGAGGCTGTAGTAATAGTAGCAGTAACAGCAGCAGCAGAAATGCCTTCTTTCAGTTGACTTTTTTTTTTTTTTGCAGCCATTTGGAATGTGACTATGAATGTAAAAATGTGTGGGGCCAACCTCTCTTGGCTGCCATTGGGGGAAGGACTGTGTGTGTGATTTTTTTTTTTTTTTTGCGGGGTGTTGGGAGCTTGATTTTAATTTTATGCTTTCTGGATGCAATCAGGTTCATGTGCATTCAAAGGGAATTTGAAGCGGCTATGGGGGGGGCGGAGAGAAGGAAATTTCGATGCTATGCAGCCAGTGTGTGTGTGATTTTATCACTTTGGCAATTTCTAGGGTTGTAGGTGGAGGGGGAAATCTAAAAAAAAAAAGCCCCAGCCTGTGGTGAGATTTCCCAGGTCTCTCTCTCCCTCTGAGGGTTGTGTCCCAGGCTTTTGTTGTTGTTGTTGTTCCCAAAACTAGTGATAGCTTGGTGGGTTGTTTTTGTTGAAGTGGTTCTTATGTTTTTCTGATGCCTTAAATTGTGCACACAAATTTGTTTTGAAGGGAGGGCGAGATTTCTGGCGGTGATGTACTCTTCTTGTGATGATGACGATGAGAGATGCTTTGATTGGGGTGTGTGTATGTGTATATGTTGACCTATATCTAGTGTTCGTTGGCAAGTCTCTCTGGACCAAGGAGTGCAGAACTTCTGCTGACTCAACTGGGACAAAAACAGAGGGGCGACCCATGGGTGTTAACCGCCGCCCTTTCGACAAGGGGGGCTGTCGCCGGACGCCTGGGTTCTCTGTGTGAGATTGTAGCTTGCCAGGGGCCAGTCGGAGTCAAGGGGGCTCGCCTGCTCCTACACTGGCAAAAAGGGAAGGGGATGGGGAAGAACCAGTACAAGCTTCCACCCTTCTTGGACTCTGTGAGGATTCTGCTCGACTCTTTTTTTTTAAGCTTCTAGTCCTCATCTGCCAAGTGCAGGCTAGAAGCCCATCTACCTCCCCCTGCTGTTGCCGTCTGCACAGAGAAGCGACGTCCTTCCCTCGAGTATTACAAGAAACTGTGATGGGACATAATGAGACCTTTGGCCTCCCAGCTCCTACTGAGAGTGGAAACATGTTTACAGACCTCAGCGTTTTCCTGGTGCAAATTGGCAGAAACTTTCTGGAGATGGGGAGAAAGGGAGATCCTTTCCTTCCCCTGCCCTTTCTGGTTTGCTGAATGTTTAGGGGTGGTCTGTGCTGCCATCCAAGGACTTCTTCACTGGAGGCGTTTTCTCCCTTCACCTGCGGAACGATGACAACACGACAAGCTGCCTACAAGGACTCCTGGGTTCCTCTGGCACCGCTGAGAGCAGAGCAGCAGTTCAGAGGCTGTTGGGAGCCGGGGCAGCCTGGCTTGTGCATACATGGAAGATTATTTGGGCTATGAAAGGGGTTTTTTTTTAAAAAAAAACTTTCTCCCCCCCCCCCAAGAAACTGGACCTTTTGTAGCTTGTTCCCCAGGTGCAAAACAGGAGGTGGGGGGATGCTTCCACCCTCTGTTTCAAGGGGGGGGCAGGACTGTTCGAGATTGTGTTCCTGCGCCTTAAGTTGGGGGTTCTCCCTGCTGTACATAATGCTCCCTTTTGTTTTGCTCCTCTTCCCCACCCCCGAAATATGTAGGAACTGCCTGGCTTTCAGTAGGGGTATATGTATAATATTCATGGGTGTATTCATGGGTGTTAAGATGCCAAATCCCTTTCCCCTTGTGTACAATAGCTTCCCAACATGCATCTTTTTGTAAATACCATTTATTTCTCTTCCACCCTGCAAGGAAATAAAAGCTTAGATGGTTGTGGAACTGGCTTCTGCTTTCTTTTAATCTCATCTCAGCCACCCGTCAGATCCCCCCGTTCTGCTGCAAAAACAGCAGCTGCTTTTCAGTAGCTGCATTCCTTCCTGCTTACCTCTCTCTTCAAGCTTGCCAGGTGGTAGGTGCTCAAAATCCACCTCTGCTAAATCCACAATAGAGCCTGATGCCTTTCATGCACCGGCTTTCTGCAGCGTGGTGCCCTCTAGATAATTTGGACTACACCTCTCGGCAGTCAGCATCATACAGGCATGCCATCTGAGGTTGATGGGACTCGGGGCTTTGGGCCTGGGCCCTCCTTACACAGTACGGCGCCACCTAGTGGAGCTTGTTGCCAGTCTTCTCTTGCTTCATCTGCAGAATGAATGGGGAGTGGACAGGCCTTGCAGGGGGCTGTCATTAGTCACAGTGCTACTTGTCCTTTGTTCTTCCCCAGTAGCTCTGTGTGTGCCATCTGACCTGGGGGTCTCATTTTCCAGCACTATCTCGTGTTGCATTTTGGATGCTCTATTCATAGGGTTTTTGTGGTAAGAGATATTCAGAGGTGGTTTACCATTGCCTTCCTCCGAGTTTGGATGCATCTTAGTCTGGTGTCTTAGCTTTGATCATTCCACCTTGGGTGCCCCTGCTAGGAGTCTAGCCCTTGCTCTCAGCTTCTTCAACACTCAAACCCCCTCACCATGTTAAGGTGTGTCTCAGCCCTTTCTTAAATACAGCCCATAAAGCAAGTTCTTTAGTGACCTTTAAAGGGGGGTAATGGTCCCTCTGCAGTTCCCAAGAAAAGGGGTGGCTGTAGCTCAGGCTACTTCATGCCCTTTCCCCAGAGTTTCAGACTGGTGCATGCAGGTAAGAACAGAAGCCCCGCTGCAGCAATTGGATCAGGCCCAAAGGGTGCCATCTAAGGGCACCTCTTGCTCTCCATGGCCAACCAGATGCCTCTTCTGGGAAGGTGGCAAGCAAGACACGAGCAACTCTCTGCTTGTGACTCAGGAACAGATGGTCTGCCCCCACCACATAGCCACTGGGGCTAGTGAGTCTCTTGACAGTCTTGCCGTCCCACGAATTTGCCTAATCCTGTTTTAAAACCATCCATCTTGGTGGCCATTGCTACTACTTGCGGGAGTGAATTCCAGTTTTGTGTCCTGTGTGAAGTACTTTTTTGTTTGTTACCATTCAGCTTCATTTGTTTACCCCCATTGGGTTCTAGTATTGAGAAACCTCTTGCCATCCGCACCACACAGAATTTTATACACCTCTAGCATGTGCCCTTACTCCTTTCCCTAAACCATCGTAGTTGGCAATCTTAGTTCCTCTTTTCTGCACCTTTTACACATATACAGTATTTTTGCTTGAAGTGTAGTGACCAGAACTGTTCATAGCAGTCAATCTGCAGTTGCAATATAGATCTGTATAAAGGTGCGCTATTGGAAGTTTTATTTTCAACCTTTTAACCTGAAATGTGTCTTTTTCATAGTAGCTGCATATCAGGTCACTGTTTTCATCAAGCTATCCCACCAGGGAGCCCAAGATACCTTTCTCAGACCCTGTCAACCATATATGCAAAGTTAGGGCACTTGACCCAAAGTGCATCACCCAGTTTGAGAGCTCTTTGCTTTTCCTTTGTTTTCCTACCCCTGCACAATGTAACGTCATCAGCAAGGATGGCCACTTCTAACTCAAGTTCATTTATGAACAAGTCCCAGCACCAGTCTGTAGGAGATTCTCCACACCTTCTGTCCTTCCACCGTGAGAACTGTCTGGCGATTCCTACGCCCTGTTCCTTAGCAGCCTCTCTCTTATCCTACAGTTATAAATCTGCTCAGGAGTCTTTGATGAGGAACTTTTATCACAAGCTTTTTGGAAGTCCCAAGTACACAAACATTTACCAGGTCAAACCTGTTCCCATGTTAAGTTAGTTTCAAAGAACTCTTAAGACGTGACAGGATTTTCTTTGCAGACGCAATGTTTCTTCTTCTTCAGCAACATTTGCCCTGTATCCTTGAAGGTCCTGTCTTCAATAATTCTCACTAATTTACCTAGAACTCCCAATTAAGCTATCCTGCCTGTAATTTTTTATATCCTTTAACACTTGCCACTTTTTCTTTAAGAGTGGCCACTTCCCAGTCCTTTGGCATACAATCTAATCTTAAGGACATTTTACATACTTTTGTTTAAAAAATCAGCAGTTCTATATTGTGAGTTATTTAATAACCCTTGAGTGAATACCAACTGAACCCAGTGACTTAATGTGTGTCACTAAGGCCTAAAGCATCTTATCGCTGCTATTTATTTGTTCCAACTCCTTAATAATACCAGCTCAGACATGGGTAACTGTCTTGCATCTTTCGCAGTAAAGAAAGATGGAAAGAATTCATTTGGCTAGTCTGCAATCGCCTTTATCCTCTTTTGCATCCCCTTATCATCCAACCGCTCCCCGAGGCCATTTCCCACTTCTGACTTTCAAAAATAAAAATTAAGGGCACAAATTTGGTGAAGGGCCAGAGGGCAGGAGCCCAGCATCTTATCTGGATGCTTTTGGGACTCCTGAGCAATTCAGCTCTTAATTTAGTGACACCGCCCCCTGTGAAAATTTGTTTTTGCACTTGTTGAAAATTCAGACCCTTTTCTACTGGTTGCATGTTGTCTCAGAAAGAGGGCTGTGCTACATGTAAAAACAAATCCCAACTCCCCCCCATCCAAAAAAACCTTCCAGCTGTCTTTCCACTCTCCTTCACCCATGCACCACCAGCTTAAAAAAAAAAAAAAAGACAAAACACCAGATGGGCTGTTGGTTTCTGTTGTTTACAGGTTACACACAGACCTGCCACGGCTGAGGCGGGCCCATCGCCAACCCCCTTTTTGCCTTTACAAAACCAGCCACAGATAGGAGGAAACAAGGCCACGGCTGGAGAGGCCACGCTTGCCTTGGGTACTGCCACAATTCCTCAAAGCACCACCAGGAAAGAGGGGGGCAGGGAGAAAAAGAGGGAGGCAGAAGGAGAGGGCACAAAAATCATCAACACTAAAGATTTACACCTGCTGTGGAGGGAGCAGAGCCTCTTGTGTGCACGTGTGGGGTGGGTAGGAGATAATGCTCTCTTGCCTTTCCTCTCCCTCCGTTGCCAAACAGCAGGTGAAGCTCCTTTTCCCCCTGCACTGCAACGGCAAAAAGGTTCTGACCATCTGGCCTGCTTCACTCTTCTCCTCCTCCCCCTGCTTTGTGGGGGGGGGGAAGGGAAGGTGAAAGACCCCAAACAGGACTTCCTTTTGACCCATCCCCTGCAATCCCTTTTTATAGCAGAGAGAGGCACAGTCATACACCCGTCCGCAGAAGAACTTGCTAGAGACTACAGCCCCTTCCTCCTCCCTCCCAGACAGAAAGCTGGCTTGGGCAGAATAGTTTTAAATGTGTATTGTGGGGTGGTGGGATTCAAGGCCACAGCCCTCCCGTTCAAGTCAGCAGGAGAGAGGGACAGAAGCTGGATTATTGGGAGGGGGAGGCATGAAGGGACCATCCCACTCTTCTTCCCCTCCCTTTCCCCTCCACCCCCAAAGCAGAGCTACAACTCAGTTCCAGACTTTCAAGAAGCTGTCCCAGGAGCCAGTGGCGACCGCCATCCCATCATCCGTCACGCCCAGGCAGCTGACGCGGTTGTCATGGCCGGCAAGGACCCCTGAGAGGAAGATCACAGAATGCATAAGGAAACAGAGCGATACGTCAGCCTTTTAAAAGACTTTGGGGGAGGGGGGAGCTCGAGGGAGATGTTCTGAAGGAAGGGAAGACTTACAGTAGAAGGCGGGAGGTTCTGGGACGTGGAAAGTGGAGTTATGGCTCACCGTCTATGTGCAAGAAATCCCCCCCCTCCAGCCCCATACACATATCCCAGCAGCGTTCCCTGTTAGTGGAGCCACGGAAGGTTAATTCCAGAATCATCCTCTGCTTTTCAGAGACAAAAAGTTACACTGGAGCAGCCTTTGCCAACCTGAGCTGGGGGCTGATGGGCGCTGTAGTCCAAAGACCAGGTTGGCAAAGGCTGGGCTTAGAGCAACACACAATATTCTGAACTTCCAAGTACTTAAATCACAGAGGTCAGAAATAAAATTGCAAGAAAATCCCATCTTCCGGAGATGGACCTCAGACCTCTCGCCACCACAGGGGCGGAAGCCAAGAGCTATCCACACAAAACAGAGAAATGCTGGACTCCAGCCATGCTGCAAGCGGGCACTACAGTATACCCACCCTCACTCCCTTCCAGCTCATGTGAAATGTTTTTTTCAAGAAAAGAAAAAGGGGCCCTGCAGGCATGACTGTCAATACAGTCTACTATTCCCACACTGCAGGGGGGGGCACTACAAGAACCCTGCAGTGCAGCCCATTATTATTATACACATAGGTTTATTACTACTGTTGAGATTTTAATGTTTTAATATGTTTTTATTCTGTACATCGCCCAGAGTGGCTGGACAACCAGCCAGATGGGCAACTAATATATCTAATAAATAATAATAAATAATTATTGTAGGTTGGAGGTGGTCGCTGAAGGCTGCTCAGATGTCCAGCCACACACACACACAGAGAGAAAAAACCCCACCCACCAGCAGGTTGAAGTCAAGGTCAGTTGCCCCTTCCGCTCTAACCCAAGGCCAACTCCAGTGACCGTGCAGCTGCCATGGCTTTTAAGAAAACCCCCGGCAGCTTCACCTGTGGCCAATCTCCATCTGTTGCAAGACTCCACCTCTGGTCAGCCCTAGCAGCCAGCAGAGCCAATGGCTTTGCTCCATCCCAGCTTCTCTGAGCACCCGGCCTGGATAATTAAAGGGGGCCAACTGCCCCGGGAAACCTCAAGCATGAAAGAAGCCTTGCAGAAGAGCCCGCATGCCTTCCGATGACCCATTAAGAGGCCCTCCTCCTCACCTGCCCGGTCCCCTTTCATGGAGTCCCAGATGTTGCAGTTGAAGTCGTCATAGCCAGCCAGCAGGAGGCGGCCGCTTCGGGAAAAGGCCACCGAGGTGATGCCGCAGATGATGTTGTCATGGGAGTACATCATGAGCTCCTGATCGGCGCGCAAATCAAAAAGGCGGCAGGTGGCATCGTCTGAGCCCGTGGTGAAGGCGTTCCCGTTGGGGAAAAACTGGAGGGGGGCGCACAGGAGAGAACGAGCAAAAGCATCAGAGGACACTGTTTGTGGCACGAGTCAGACCACTGGCCCATCTCGCTCAGTACTGTCGACACAGACTTGCAACAGCTCTGCAGAATTTCAGGTTGGGGTCTTTCCCAGCCCAAGAAAATATATCCTCTGACCACACACTAGACACCAAAGATGCTAAAAACAGCCATGTATTTCTGTAACAAAGAGACGCCCTTTTCCAACTATATGCCACTGAAGAAGACTGTTAAGTTGAAACGTGTCTGTTGCAAACAATCTTCATCTTCAAGAGATGAAGGTTTTGGGGAGCTATATCTTTGTATTTCATTGCTGTGGTGCAGCCAGCATTTGAAAGATATATTCAGTCAGAGCAACTAGATAGTTTAGAATATGCTGATGCGGCATTGTGGCTGCTGGTCTGCACTTCAGTCTTGTGAAGTCACCTAAGATGTTTTTGGGTATTATTGCATATTATATTGGCCATAAATTTATTCTTTGTAAAGTTTATAGGTATTTTCCTATTGATGCTCTAGTAACACATGATGCTTATTCACTGTTGTCAACGCACAGGTAATCTCCAGGTTGGATTACTGCAATGCGCTCTATGTGTGGCTGCCCTTGAGGTTGGTCCGGAAGCTGCAGCTGGTGCAAAATGCAGCAGTGAGACTGCTCACTGGGGCATGGTATCGCCAACATGTCACTCTGCTGCTGAAAGAATTGCACTGGCTGCCCATTAGCTACCAGGCCAAGTTCAAGGTTCTAGTCTTGGTGTACAAAGCCCTATACAGCTCGGGACCAGGATACCTGAAAGACCGTCTTACCCTTTATATACCCAGTTGATCACTGCGCTCTGCAGGTGAGGGCCTCCTGCAGATGCCATCTTATCAGGAGGTCCATTCCGCACAACATAGGAAACGGACCTTTCGCGTGGCAGCACCTACCCTGTGGAATTCCCTCCCATTAAATATTAGGCAGGCGCCATCTCTGCTATCTTTTCGGCACTTGCTGAAGACCTTCCTCTTTCAATAAGCCCTTTAAGTTGAGACCTTATCCCGGTCTGCATAATAATAATAATAATAATAATAATAATAAAATTTTATTTGTTAGTCGCCTATCTGTCCGAATTAACGGACACTCTAGGCGACTTACAGCAACATGATAAAATACAGTAACAATCCAGAACACAATTATCCATTAAAACTAACATCAGAACATCAAGTAGTACATCAAAAGCTAAGCTACCCCAAAATTCCCGTAGGCCTGCCTGAATAGCCAGGTCTTAAGAGCTCGGCGAAAACCCATCAGGGAGGAGGCATGTCGAAGATCATAAGGGAGAGAATTCCAGAGGGTGGGGGCCATAACCGAGAATGCCCTCTCCCTGGTCCGCACCAGCCTAGCTGTTTTGACCGGTGGGACCAAGAGGAGGTCCTGTGTGGCTGATCTTGTAAGGCGGCCTAATTGGTGATACTGGAGGCGGTCCTTCAGATAAACTGGGCCGAAACCATATAGAGTTTTAAAGGTCAATACCAACACCTTGAATTGGGCCCGGTAAACTACTGGTAACCAGTGTAGATCTACCAACACGGGGGTGATGTGATCTCGGCGACAGCTATGCTTAATTTATTTTATTTATTTTATTTATTTAATTACATTTTTAAACCGCCCTATAGCAACAAGCTCTCAGGGTGGTGTACAAAAGTTAAAAACAGGTTAAAACACAAATAAACATGAAAACAATACAGTATAAAAATATATATAAACAAAATTAAGACAAAGACAAATTAAAGTAGAATTTAAAATGCCTGGGCAAAGAGGTAGGTCTTTACCTGGCGCCGAAAAGATAACAAAGAAGGTGCCAGGTGTATCTCGTCAGGGAGGGCGTTCCATAACTCGGGGGCCACCACCGAGAAGGCCCTAGCTCTAGTTATTACTCTCCAGGCCTCCATATGCGTTGGAACCCGGATAAGGGCCTTCGACGTCAGGCACAGTGAACGGGCTGGTACATAGCGGGAGAGGCGTTCCACCAGGTATTGCGGTCCAATGCCGTTAAGGGCTTTATAGGTAAGAACCAACACTTTGAATCTGGCCCGGAAACATATTGGTAGCCAGTGCAGCTGGGCCAGGACAGGAGTTATATGATCATATTTTTTAGTCCCGGTAAGAACTCTGGCCACAGCATTCTGCACTAGCTGAAGTTTCCGAACCATCTTCAGAGGTAACCCTACGTAGAGTGCATTACAGTAGTCCAATCTAGAGGTTACCAGAGCATGGATAACTGTGGCAAGGTTCTCCCTGTCCAGATAGGGTCATAGTTGGGCTACCAGCCAAAGCTGGTAGAACGCATTCCGTGCCACCAAGGCTACCTGAGCCTCCAGTGACAAGAGCGGATCTAATAAGACCCCCAAACTACGGACTTGCTCCTTTAGGGGGAGTGTAACCCCATCTAGGGCAGGTCGGACATCAACCATCTGGGCAGAGAGCTCCCCCACCAACAGCATCTCAGTCTTGTCAGGATTGAGTCTCAGTTTATTAGCTCTCATCCAGTCCATTATCGCGGCCAGGCAGCGGTTCAGTACATTGACAGCCTCACCTGAGGAAGATGAAAAGGAGAAGTAGAGCTGCGTATCATCAGCATATTGCTGGAAACGCACTCCATAACTCCTGATGACCTCACCCAGCGGCTTCATATAGATATTAAAAAGCATGGGGGACAGAACCGAACCCTGCAGGACCCCATATTGGAGTACCCAGGGACTCGAGCATTGCTCCCCAAGCACCACCTTCTGGAGACGATTCTCAAGGTAGGAGCACAGCCACTGCCAAGCAGTGCCTCCAACTCCCAAGTCCGCAAGTCGCCCCAGAAGGATACCATGGTCGATGGTATCAAAAGCCGCATCAAGCGTGCTGCCGCATTCTGTACCAGCTGCAATTTCCGGACCGTTTTTAAGGGTAACCCCACGTAGAGCGCATTACAGTAGTCTAAGCGAGAGGAGACCAGGGCATGTATCACTCGTGGGAGCAGATGCAAAGGAAGGTAGGGTCGCAGCCTCTGTATCAGATGTAGTTGATACCAAGCTGCCCGACTCACTGCTGAAACCTGAGCCTCTATGGACAGCTGGGAGTCAAGAATGACCCCTAGGCTGCGGACTTGGTCCTTCAGGGGTAATCTCACCCCATTAAGCACCAAGTCTAAATCTCCCAACCTTCTCCTATCACCCACGAGCAACACCTCGGTCTTGTCGGGGTTCAGCTTCAGCCTGTTCTCTCCCATCCATCCACTTACGGATTCCAGGCACTTGGACATGGTATCCACAGCCAACTCTGGTGAAGATTTAAATGAGAGATAGAGCTGAGTGTCATCCGCATATTGGTGACACTGCAGCCCAAATCTCCTGATGATGGCCCCCAGCGACTTCACATAGATGTTAAATAGCATGGGAGAGAGGACAGAGCCCTGTGGCACCCCACAATTAAGAGGCCAAGGGTCTGATATCTCATCTGTGTTGAAATTGATTTTTAATATGTTTAAACCTTTTTTTAAAAAAAAATGTTTTTAACCTTTTTAAAAAAAGATGTTTTGAAAGATTTTTTTAAAAAAATGTTTTTAAAGATGTTTTGTTTTAATGTATTTTAAAGTCTGTTTTTATGATGTTTTAAAGTGTTTTTAGCGCTTTTGTTTGCTGCCCTGGACTCCTGCTGCGAGGAAGGGCAGGATATAAACCTAATAAATAAATACATTTAATGACTTCATTCATTCTTCTCTCCCAGCTCTACCTGGGGAGGCTGTCGGGGATTGAATCTGAGACCTGCATGCAAAGCAGGTGCGCTGCCACTCAACTAGGACCCTTCCCCACAAGGAAGGCACCTTCAAGCCCCAGCAACCTTCAGGAGAAAATGCTCTCTGGCCACAATGGCCTGACCCTCCACCTTTCAGCATAACCCTCCCACCTCCCCTCTCCCTCCCGCTCAGCAGGCCTTGCACTCACGCAGACCGCGTTGATGTCAGACTCGTGCCCCGTGAACGTCTGCCGACACATGCTGTCTCGGATGTCCCACAGCTTGATGGAAGCATCGCAGGCGCCCGAGACGAAGGTGCGCATGTCAGGCGACAAGGACAGGGACATGACGTCGCCACTGTGGCCCGTGAAGGTTGTGGTCTGTTGGCCTGTCTCAATGTCCCACAGGGCACTGGGAGGAGGGAGGGGAGACCACATCAGCCAGTTGGGATATCCTGCTGCGCTTTGGAACCTGCGCCCACCGACCCACCGACCCTGGCCTCCTCTGGCCCCAAACCGGCTGCTCACCAGGTTGTGTCTCCAGAGCTGGTGATTATCTGGTTGTCGTTAAGGAACCGGCAGCAGGAGAGGTAGCCTTGGAAGACACAACACACAAGAGCTCTTGAGCGAGAATAGGGCAGGGGGAACCTTCCTCAGCCCAAGGGCCACATTCCCAGCTAGGAACCCTTCCAAGGGCCACGTGCGAGTAGTACACACACAGACAAACACTCCCTATCCTCCACCCAGGCAAGCCAAGAGGCACAATCAGCATTCAAGGGAACACTCCAACCCAGGCAAACACACTCGAGGTGTGTGCAAAACAGGGCTGGGAAGGGGTGTGGAGGAGGCATACCCTGGGAAGTCCTGCAGGCCAGACAATAAAGCCTGGAAGGCCGCCTTTGATCCCCTGGGGCTGACGTTCTGAGTTAAAGAAAGAGTCTCCCCACAAGAAAAAGGGGAGGGCCTCCCTCCCACACCCTAAACAAGAGGAGGTGGAAGTGAAGGGCCACTCACCCGTGTGTCCTGGGAGCTCCCGGCTGACTCGGACGTTTCCCTCGCGGGTTTTGAGGCTGTAGATGGAGCAGATGTTGTCCAAGCCTCCACAAGCAACGTAGTTTCCGGATGGAGCGTAGGCACAAGTCATCACCCAAGACGACCTCAGGGGGATGGCGTGGACCTGAAAACAAGAAAAAGCACACCCAGGGAGGGGGCCAAAATGGGTCAGCTCTTTCGCCTTCCCCTGGGCTGCAACGTCAGAGCCACGAAACGGAGCCCATCGGCCCTGGCGCCGGGTCTTACCTTATTTGTGGTGTAGCTGTCCCAAATGATCAACTTCCCATCTTGGGAGGCACTAACCAGCAGCCTGCAAGAGGGGACAGCACAGAAATGCCAGCATTGGGCTCAGAGCCAGGTGACGGGAGCAGGGGGGAGAACGGGGTGGGGCGGTCGGATTCTGGCTGCAGAGGACAGGATGGTGCTTGAGCTCCCGACTCTCTTTCCAACCCTGCTGAGCGCCTGGGACAACAGTATCCCCATTCGTATTCCCAGCACGAGTGCTTCCCTTCTCCAAGCACCCAAGAGGCAGCAGCCACGATTGCCCTTCGCTCTCACCTGGAGTCCGTCCCCCAGTGCATGGCATAGATTTTGGCCAGGTGACCCCGCAAAGTGCGCCTCGTCCGCATCTGGATCCGGCCAACCGGATCGAGGCCAGCTGTGATCTTGGAGAGAGCAGCAGGGAGGGAGGTCAAAGACTGAAGGAAACCTCCTACCCCAGGAGAAAAATCTCCCGGAGACACAGCTCCCTGCCCTGCAGAGAGCTGCAGAAACTTTGGCCTGCCTCTTAAAATCACACCTTAAGGTGGAGGAAGCAAAGGACCCCCCCCGAAGCCAACCCAAAAGCAATGGGGGCAGGATTTGGCTCACCTGAGTCAACGTGGAGTCCCCACACGCTTTCCTTGCATCCTGCAGGAGGAAAAGGGGAGGGTGAGGTGAAGGGGCTCATTCCCCCCTATCTCCCAAAATTCGCTGGGATATAGCAAGACACATCTGAGGCTGTGGTGCATAATCTCAGGTGTGCTACCACAATGTGAAGGCCTGGGGAAAAACGGGGAGGGAAATAGGAAAAAAACCCATTTTCCCCACAAAGCCTTGTTTCGTTTTCTGAAAAATTGAAAAATGCTGGATTATGAAATATTTTCTTTTAGAATGAGGACTAAAATGTTTAAGACAAGATGTTCCTCTTTTTATTCCCCACAAATTATTTCAAAAACCAATTAACAGGAAGACTTTTAAGACAAACCATGTACACTTGGGGTTTCCCAGAGTGGGGTCCATGGATTTTTATCCCTGCTTTTATTTCTTATATCGTACTTTATCTTATTACAATTTGAATTGGGGGCACTGCTTGGCAGTGGTTCCGCTCCTACCTGCCGGGTCGTCTCCAGAAGGTAGTGCTTGGGGAACATTGCTCGACACCGTGGGCTCTCCAATGTGGAGTCCCGCAGGGGTCAGTTCTGTCCCCCATGCTTTTTAACATCTACATGAAGCTGCTGAGTGCGGTCATCAGGAGTTTTGGAGTGCGCTGCCACCAGTACGCTGATGACACGCAGCTCTATTTCTCCTTTTCATCTTCTTCAGGTGAGGCTGTCAATGTGCTGAACCGTTGCCTGGCTGCGATAATGGACTGGATGAGAGCTAATAAACTGAGGCTAAATCCAGACAAGACTGAGATGCTGTTGGTGGGTGATTTCTCTGATCAAATGGTGGATATGCGCCCTGTTCTGGACGGGGTTACACTCCCCCTGAAGGAGCGGGTTCGTAGTCTGGGAGTACTCTTAGATCCTTCCCTGTCACTCGAGGCTCAAGTAGCCTCGGTGGCACGGAATGCGTTCTACCAACTTCGGTTGGTAGCCCAGCTACGTCCCTATCTGGACAGGGAGGACCTCACCTCAGTTGTCCATGCTCTGGTAACCTCTCGATTGGATTACTGCAATGCGCTCTACGTAGGGCTGCCTTTGAAGACGGTTCGGAAACTACAGCTTGTGCAAAACGCAGTGGCCAGGCTGATAACGAGGACCAGGCGGTCCGAACACCTAACACCTGTTCTGGCCTGCTTGCACTGGCTACCTATATGCTTCCGGGCCAGATTCAAAGTGTTGGTTTTAACCTATAAAGCCTTATACGGCGTGGGACCTCAATACCTCCTGGAACGCCTCTCCCGATATGAACCTGCCCGTACACTACGTTCAACATCGAAGGCCCTCCTCCGAGTTCCGACTCATAGAGAGGCTCGGAGGATGGTTACAAGAACCAGGGCCTTCTCAGTGGTGGCCCCCAAACTGTGGAATAGTCTTCCCGTTGAGGTGTGCTTGGCGCCGACATTGCTATCTTTTCGGCGCCAAGTTAAAACCTTTCTCTTTGCTCAGGCATTTTAGTTTAATATGTTCAAATTGGTTTTAGATTTGTGGATTTTTACATATATGTTTTTGTACTGATTTATATGATTTTATTGTATATACTTTCTGTTGTACACCGCCCAGAGAGCTATGCTAGTGGGGCGGTATAAAAATTTAACAAATAAATAAATAAATAAATAAATTCTACAAAATAAAATATACAAGAAACAGAAGCGGCAATAAAAATACAATTAAAAAAAACCACTCAGCATCTAACACTGTGCATTACAATCGCTGCAACCACAGGCAGAAAATCATGAAGTAGTCCGTCAAGACTCAGAAGTTTTCAAGTGGGGGGGCGGGAGTTTGGGGACCACTGATGTACAGCGTCAAGATCATCCCACCTGCATTTCTGTCCCTCAGAGGCCCTGCCCTCGACACAAGAGCAGGAAGTGGGATTCAGTGCCTTCTCCGCTTGCTGGCACAGGTGGCAAACCTGTTTCTGTCCTCAAAGGACAAGGGGTGGGATGGGGAGCACCGAGTTACCCAAAGAAGCTGGAAGCAGGAGGAACAGCTCAGAAAACGGGCTGCCTCACTTTCATCTCATGTACATGGAGATTTGGTTCCCCTGCCCTGCTCGTTCTCAGCTCTTTCTATGAAGAGGTTTGTTTACGTCTGCTTGACGCCATGGAGGACTGGAGGAGACCTAAGAGTTTTCAGAATGCACATTAATTTTCTTTGTTTTGCTTTTAAAAAGATGTTTTATTCCTTGTGTGTTTGTCACCTTGGGCTCCTTTGGGAGGAAGGGCTGGATGTAAAATTAATAAGTAAGTACATAAATTCAACCCTGACGGCTTCGCCTGGTTTTTTTGCCTGCTCCATAAATGGGCATAACCAAAGAGGTGCTCTAGGGTGGTTTGTTACAGCCCACCACTTGTGGCTCACTGGTAACAAAACAATCTTTTAAATGAATGAAAAGAGTAAATTCAATTTGATTAGTGTCTGGATAAACTGTACTTTTAATATACCAAACATGATAATTTTATGGACAAACCAATAATACGTAATGCATTTATGCTCCTAAAGTAACACAAAGTGACTTCCAATATGTAAAAGGTGCTAAACAATAAATAAATAGGACATATTTTTCAATTTCCTCAACATTGTTCCCAATTCCCACGCAGGGAAAAAAGTTTTTTTCAATAGCTTCATAATTATCAGGTATTTTACATCTCTGTCCCCCCACCCTCCAAAAATAAATGCCTGGGGAAGGCAGACTTCTCGATCCACAAACAACATTTCTCTGCTTGGCCAGGGAGAGGCTTATAGAAGGACAGGGATACACACCAACACAGCGACCCCCTTGTTTTAACAACCTTTAAAGCAGAAACTGTTTGGTCTCCACCTGAATGAGGCCTAGGAACTTGGCTGTTGTTCTCAAGGCTCCCACACCAGCAGCCCGCTGCTGCACCTTCCTCCAGGGTCACTCACCCGGATCTGGTTCCGCAGCTGCTCCGCCTCCTGCCTTAACTGCTCCAGTTCACTCATGGTGGATTCTGGCGCAGGGGGCCTGGCCTGCAGCCCCTCTCAGCTGGCCACAATCCTGCTTGGGGCAGAAGAATCCATTACTTTTTGCTGCACGCACCTTGTCCTGGCCCTCACCACATTCTCCAGCAGGTCACAGAGAACGACCAGAGGTACAAGGAATGGAGAAGGCGACCCCTCAATAGGCCGGCATTCTCACCCCAAGAACAAGCATGACCACTGTAGTTCATGTGTTGATAACCTCAAGGCTTGACTACTTCAACACACTGTACATGGGGCTGCCCTTGAACCTGGTTCAGAAACTCCATCTGGTGCAGAATGGCTTGACTACTGATGGGGGACAGGTAGCTGACAAGATGGAAGGGCAACTGTTGTTAAAATATATGCACCCATCTGCTACCCAGCCAGGTTCAAGGTTGCTACAAACCCTGAAAACATGGGCCTAGTGTGCCATTGGGCCTGCCTGAAGCCTTATATCCTAGCTTAATCACTCAGATAATTCTATAGTTGTCCCCTGAGTTGACGAGGCTCATCTGATGACAACACAAAACCATGCCTTCAGCACCACTGGGCACAGTCTAGTAGTGGAGTGCTCTTCCAATACAGCAGGTGTTGGGAATCTTTGGCCCTCCAGATGTTGCTGACTACAACTCCCATCCTCCCTGGCCTCTGAGCCACACTTTGCTGCGGCTGACAGGAGGTGTAGTTCAGCAACATCCAGAGAGCTAAAGGCTCCCCACACCTGCGACAGAGTTTCAGCAAGCACCTTCAGCATTAACGTTCAGACATCTGCCATGGTTGGAGGCAGTAAATGCACAGAGTGCTGGGTCCGCTTGGGGCCTTCCCTTTGCCGCATCCAGTTCGCCACCCTGAGACCAGGATGCTGGGTTAGATGCGATCGTTTTGGCCTGATCCAGCAGGCTCTTCTTATGTAGAAAAATTTTCTAAGCTGCCAAGGTTATGCAGACAATTAAAAGAAAAAAGTCCCCCCTGCCCCGTTTTTCCTGTAACAGTTAGTCCGTGACTTGTGATTCTGGTTGCTTCTATGTAGGTTTGTGTACACGTACACACACACACACACACACACACACACACACACACACACACACACACACTCTACAAGTATTTTTTTACAAACACAAACAAAAAAGTGGGCCGGACAAACAGGAAGGCAGCTTGCCAGACTTTCTGGCCAAAGGGGGGCTCCCAATTCATTGAAACTTACCCCACCATCACTGAGGCACCCCAACCCTTTTACGGAGGGGAGGGGATCAGGCACGGCACCCTTGCCACCCGCTGCTCGTGGGCAAAGCCGAAAAAAGAGGTGAACGGTGTTGCGATAGCAACCAGACCCCGAGCACACGCACACCATCTTTACACTCTGGTGGCGGTTGCCTAGGTGACAGGATGTGAAAAATCCAAGACCAAGATGGATTTGGGACTGAGAAGCGAAAACGAAACGGAAGGAGGCAGAATGCACAAAAGCAAACCGAACAGTTTCCACTGCAAATAAATGTCGCGGCAGAAAAAGGGGTGACTGTTCTGACTTAAAGGTGGCGAGAAACGCTCCACAATGGGGGCAGGATGGGGTGGGAGAATGTGGACCGCAGGATCCAAAAGAGGCTGGAGGGCTGGTGGTTTAAATAGGTTTATTTTCTGCTAGGGCTGTTCAGAAGGCCCAGCAGTCTGCATTCTCCCACGCCACACCACCCGCCTTAATCTCTAATCCCATTGGCTTCATCGGAGAAAGGGTATTAAGCAAAAAAAACCCCAACACACCACAAATCTCTTCAAGGTAAACGAGATTATGGTGGGATTATGGTGGCTGTGTTTCCAGCTGTGATGAGCAGCGCCTCCTGAGGTGGGATGGATGTTTGGGGAGGCAGCAGTAGTGCCTGAAAAACAGTTCCAGGGAGGGAGCAGTATCTCACGGGTTAAAGGGAAGAAGAGGAGGAGCCAGGACTCCTGGGTTCTTTTGTCAGCAAAGCAGCAAAAAGCCAGCAGCCAGGACTCCTGGGTCCTCACCTGGAGATAGCGGGTGGCCCGCAGAACAGCAAGCAGCCGGGAGCCGGAACACACAGGGCTTGTCCGGAAGGACCAAGAGGACCCCGGGAACAGGGCCAAGCCAGCTCCCCTGGAGGAGCATCAAAAGCTTTCCGAAGCCGCCTGCTCTTCTGATCCTTGCTGCTGGGGTCTGCAGGGTTCCTGTGCCTGCAAGTCCTGCTTATCGGACCCCCTCCTGGGGTGGATCAAGAGGGGGCGGTGGGGGGCTGGACACGTCTGATCTCTGGAGCTCCAACAGAAGGCTGGATGGAGGATTTTGCAGCACCATCAAGCCTGCGTGACTTGTTTTAAATCAGCCTTCCTCAGAAGTCTGGGACCAGAATGCCCACGGTGGTGCTGGCTGGGGCCAAGGGGAGTTGTGGCCCCAAGCCTGTGGAGGACACCACGCTGGGGAAGGCTGACTCAAGATGCTTTGCACCTTTCCTTTTAAGAAACCAACTCTGAATTTGTAAGCATCTGGCTCTTTGCTTGCAAACCGAAATGACACAAGCCTTGCACCTTCAGCATCCCGAAGTGTGGCAAAAACGGTTGCTCTTTCTTGTAACAACTGCGAGCAAGAGGGCGTCCCTGAAGTTCGTTAAGGAGCGACTAAGTGCACATTCAGTGATTTTGGAAAGGAACCTTCACCCCACACACACATACACAAGACTACACAGCTGTACTCCAGATCAATTAATCCGGTTCACCAATCGACACACTCTGGTTGCACAACCACATCTCCATAACCCAGGTTTACATTCCAACTTCGTTTGCAAGCATGCACTGACAAGGGAGCAGGCGTGCTAATTAAATGGTCTCAAGGAAGCGCCCTTCCATTATTCCAACTCTGCAACCAAAATACAATTTGCCAGCCAGCATTGCACTTAACCTGTATAAGATGCAAAAAATGGAGGCATCAAGGAATGCTGGGAGTATCCTGCTATAATATTTGATGATGACAAGGAAAAGCAAGGGAATTGTTCCAGAGCCCCCGTTAAGTCCCTGACACTTTTAAAGGCCTCTCTCAGTCATGAGAACTAGAAATTCAGTAATTTTTATAGTGGAAGGCAAAGGGATTTTTTCCCTCAGGCTGCATATATTTAAAGCAGAATCACTCCCCCCTCAAAGAATCCTAGGAACTTTAGTTTGTTAAGGATGCTGGGAACTGGAGTTCTGTGAGAGATAAACTACAGTTCCCAGGATTCTTTGTGGGCAGTGGGAGAATGTGCTTTGAATGTATGGTGTTTGCACAGCCTCCATCCTCCTCAGCAACCGATAGCTGCAACATCCCGCACAACTCAGACGGATCTGGCAGTCACAAACCCACCTCTGAGGACATCTGTAGTGATACTACTTACATATATAGTGCTTCTGACTGACAATTACCCTTGCACGGCCTGCCACGGCCTCGCTCCGAAAACACATGCAGAAAAGGTGGCAGAGAGAAAAGGTGCCAAAAACTGACTAGCTGTTTGCCCCGTACACCCCAGAGGAGACGTCATGAGGCCAAAGGGAAAAAGGGGGAGAAGAGTTTAAGAGGAAGAGCACCCTTCAGGACCAGGGCAGGCCCGTCTCATCTTGAGGACTACCACCTTAGCCTGGGCCTTGCCCAGAGGTTTTAGACCAGGCTGGGCTTCTAAAAGGGAGAAGAAGCATACAGTGTGACCCACACCTCCAAATCAAAGAGGGGCACCCTTTTTGCTCCAGTTTGCTATATTAGTCAGCTTTGAAAAGCAGACAAAAGATTCCTCCCCCACCAGACAGAAAAGGGAACCCAGGAGTCCTAGACTCATCCTCACCTACCTATCCATTCCCTCCCTCTCGACCTGTCTGTGGCAAGAAGCACCAACTGAAAAAGCCACCTCTTCCAGGACGCATCCTGTCAAGCAGGACTTCTGGGTTCCACCCTCCAGCCTAAGAGGGAATGGGGCTTTCCCTGAAGAACAGGCTGGTGTCAGGTGTCCTGCGCCCTAAGGAGGACTGTGGGGTCTGTTGGGAGAGGTGAGGGGGCTCAGAACTGGGATGACTGAGCATGAGGGGGAGGCTCTCTCAAAACCCAAAGCATCAATATTTGGGGGTGGGGAGGAGAAGAGGCCAAGAAAGCCCAAAGTCTGGGCTTCCCCTCCCCTCCCAAGGCACAATTGGGGCTCAGGCATCCTGGGACGGCTCTTGCCATCTCTGGGACTTATTCCCACCAGATTCTCTGCAACGTTAAAAAAAAAAGCCAGTCAAAATGGCCTGCCTTAAGAGACCTCAGTTCCCTTTCTTTGAATCTGTGGAATGGGAATAACGGCAAACCACCCGACTCTCGTCTTTTGAAGGAACAACCCTGCCACTCCGAGACCTTTTTTTGTCAGGGGAAGGTATAGAAATGATGCCAGCGAAGCAAGCAAGGAGCAGTGACTGCAAGGTCTAACCAGGGGAGCCAGGAAGATGTCCTGGACCTCGGCTGTGCTGGGGAGGATCTCTGCAAGCATCCCAGAGGGCACCCTCTGAACACTTCAGAGACAAGACTGCCCCTAGCAGGGTCTCCATCTAGTGGGAAGGGTCAGCCCTCTGCCCGCCCGTCCTGATTCTGTGGGGAAGAGGTGGGGCCAGCCCCATCTCTGACATTCTCCCCACGGCCACCCCCAGAGCGATGGGATCCAAAGGAGCCCCACGTGGGGCCCAGGAGAGCTGGGAACCCCTTGCTGGGCCAACAGAGGGGCAATTAAGCTCCCCCGGCGAGTTCATTAGCGGAAAAGGCCTCTGGGGCAAGCAGCAGCTGCGCCTCCTCCAGGGCACCACCGCCACCAGGGGAAGGAGGCACTCCCAGACAAGGAACCCAGGAGTCCGGCCCGTCTAACCCATCAGGCACCCTGCCTCTCTCTCCCCCTCCGCTCCCAGCACCGCCTGAGTCGGGCTCTTTTCCGGCACGCACTTCTGAGGCCCCTCTCTGTCTGTGGGCCCCAACTCCGTTCCAAAGAACCCAGGAGTCCTGCCTGCCCAACCTGAGTACCCTCTACCAGCCTGTGGTTTTCAAGGGAGGGGGAGGAGGAGGAGGAGGAGGGAGAACAGCCCCCCCAAAAGAGGGTGGCCTACACTACAGGGGAGGAACCCGCCTCCTTGCTGGGGAAAGACATCCGTCTTGCGGGAACCCACCGGGCTGCCTTCCTTTGCCCGGTGCAGAAATGGGGCTGAAAACTGGGGCCTCTTTCCCTCTGAAGGCTCCGGGCGTGGGGGGGGTGTCTCCTTCTCCCAGGGGAGGGGGCTCTTCGGCAGGCTTCGAGAGGGCGCGTTTGGGGGCAGAGAGAACCCTTGCAAGGTGGGGTGGGGGGAGGGCCGAGCCGCCAAGCGGGGGCAGTCGGGGGGCGGCTGCGGAGGCAGAGGGGCTCCAAAGGGGCGTGGAAAGGGGCAGAAGGTTGCCGGGATGGGATTCCCGGGGGGGTGCTAAGGGCGAAGCGAGGGCTATGGGGAGGGGGGAAGCGCAGAGGGGCTTGAGACACACAAATGCCGGGGGGGTCTTTCAAGGAGGGAGGGAGTTGAAGAGCTTTGCTGCTGCTGCTGCTGCTGCTGCTGCCGCCTCCCCCCCCCCCGGGAGAAGCTTGTTGTGGGGCTCCAAGGGGGTTGTGCAATGGAGGGAGCGTTGCTAGGGGGCAGCAGAGGGCTGCCGAGGCCCTCCGGGGCATGTGCCGTGGCGGGGAGGGGGAGAGAGAGTCGGGATGGGGCAGGCAGCCTTCCAGGGAGAGCACTGGGGAGGGGGGGCGTTTTGCTTGGGGGATGTAGGCAGCGGGGCGGAAAGGAAACCCCAAATCTCGCCCAGCCTCCACCTACCTGCTGCAGCAGCGCCGCCGCCGCCTTGGGGGGGGTAAGGGGGTGGGGAGGAGGGGGGTGGGGACTCGTTTCCGCTGCTGCTGCTCCTGCTGCTCCAGGGGCGGAAGGATCGGGCTCTGCTGCGCCTGCTGTCGCTACTCCGGGCGCGCGGCGGAGGCGGCCGGGACTCGACTCTCGAGCGCGCGGAGCGATCCCGCCCCGCCCGGACCCGGTGATGCGGCTGCACCGCCGCGCCCAGAGCCGGACGCGACCGAAACAACTCCTCTGAGAGGGAGGGGGGAGAGGAGGAGCGGGAGATACCAAATCACGCAGCGCGCGGGGGGATGGGAAGGCGAAGCGGGGTAAAACCAACTGGGATGGGGGGAGCTGGAGATTTCACAGCGACAAGGAGAGAGGGTGAGGGGTTAGATTCCCACGCTCCGCTCCCCCTTCGCGAAGGTTTTCTCCTTTTCCTTCTCTTTAAAAAGAGGGAAGTACCAACTGAGGGAGCCTGGAAGAGACCACGCAGCACAGTGTTGGGAGGGGGTGTCCGGGAAAGACCAAGTGACTTGTCGAGGAGGGAAGACCAAACCCCGCCCTGTTTTTAAAGGGAGGGGAGAGTTCTTCCTTAAGGCATTCTGTGCCGGGGAGGGGTGTTGAAGGATGAGTGTGGTTATAGTTCTACCAGCTTCACAGAGGTTACTCCCATCCTCCCCCCCCTTTTTTAGGAGGAGGAGGAGGTACTAATCTCACTCAGCCATCAACTTTGGTCAAAGGGGGGGGAGAGTTTAGGGTGAGTCATTTCTTTAGGGAAGCAGCCCCACCCAAATGAGAGGGGAGGAAGAGATGGTACAGGCCAGAACGACACACACTCACACACACCCTTGCACAATTATGTTGCACAAGCACCCCATCTCCCTCCCCCGTCCTTCCTATGCTCTAAATAACTGGTCACTGCCCCCCCCCTCCAGCCACATGCACAAAAAGTACACAAGAAGACCTTTTTTAACCTCCCCTCCCATAAGAAGACCCAGGAGTTCCGGCGCCCCCTCTCCTCTGCCCTCTCTTCCCCCCCCCGCGAACCCAGGAGTCCGGGGCTATGTTCTCTTTCTCCCTCCCCCGCCGTCCTTTAACTGATATCTGCTCCTTTAAAGAGCAGCACGACATGCAGGCGGGCAGTCAACAAGTGCAGCTTTATTCTGGCCTGGAAGCCTCACCAGCTGAATTTCTGCCTGCCAGCGCGTTGTTAAAAGGTGCGGGAGAGCCCTGCTTCAACTACTATTCTCCTCCTCTTCGACCCAGAGAATCCAGGTAGCTAAGAAGGCAGGAACCGGGGGGGGGTCTACATGAAGGAGGAAAAACATCACTGAGAAAAAAAAATAAAAGAGGAACTGCTTTCAGGAAATTAATATGGTGGGAGAGGAAAGGAAATCCCCTTCTCTCAAGGCAGCAGAGGACGGTGTTTTGGAGAGACAGAAGAGCTGGGGGGGGGAGTCTGGTTTGGAGTCCAAAATGGCCTGAGGGGGCCAAGGCAGGCAGAACATCAACAGAAGAGGAGGCTTCCAGCTGGCTGCACCTGTTAGTTGCCTGCCTGTTACCTAGCTCTTAAAAGAGTCATTTGTGCCCTCAAATGTTAAAATCCACAGATGCATTGGAAAGGGTTCACCTGCTCTATTTCTGCCTGTTGTTCAGCTTTTGAAAACCCCACCACCCCTGTCAGGAAAAAAAGGGGGGAACAGTTTACATTTAAAATAATAATTTTTAAAAGATCACAGGATGATGAAGAAGAAAAAGTGCTGTGGAGTTTGCGTGAGAAGACCCCTGGACTTCCAGACAGGGATGAAGAGTACCCTGCTTTTTTGATGGTGGGGGAGAGAGTTTTTCAAAGCTGGGGTGTAGTGAAAACCAGCTTAAGCACCCTTTTCGATTTCCAATAAAGGCCTTTAAATAGTGGTTGAAATAGCTGGGTATATCTTTCTATACGCATACTTTCAGGGCATGGTTGTTGGTGAAATGAGGACAGTTTTAACCCGTACTCTGCAAATAAATATAGCACTGTTGTCCATTGTGCAATATTATTATTACTATTACTATTATTATTATTAGATATATATCCCGCCATTCCTCCCAGCAGGAGTCCAGGATGGCAAACAAAAGCACTAAAAACATTAAAACATCATAGAAACAAACTTTAAAACACATTAAACCAAAACATCTTCAAAAGAGTTACTTAAAAAAAGCTATCAAAAAATCTTCTAAGATTAAAAACATTTTAAAAAGAAAGTTTAAGAACATATTAAAAAGCAATTCCAACACAGATGCTGACTGGGATAAGGTCTCAACTTAAAAGGCTTGTTGAAAGAGAAGAGTCTTCAATAGGCTCCAAAATGATAACAGAGATGCCGCCTAATATTCCAGGGGAGGGAATTCCACAGGGTAGGTGCTGCCACGCGAAAGGTCCATTTCCTATGTTGTGCAGAATGGACCTTCTGATAAGATGGTATCTGCAGCAGGCCCTCACCTGCGGAGCGCAGTGATCAACTGGGTATATAAGGGATAAGACAGTCTTTCAGGTATCCTGGTCCCAAGCTGTAAAGGGCTTTGTACACCAAGACTAGAACTTTGAACTTGGCACAGTAGCAAATGGGCAGCCAGTACAATTCTTTCAGCAGTGGGGTGACATGTTGGCGATACCCTGCCCCAGTAAGCAATCTTGCCGCCACCTTTTGCACCAGCTGCAGCTTCTGGACCAACCTCAAGGGCAGCCCCACATAGAGCACTTTATAGTAATCCAGCCTAGAGGTTACCAGTGCGTGGACAACAGTGGTCAGGCTATCCCGGTCCAGAAATGGCTGCGGCTGTCTTACCAGCCGAAGCTGGTCAAAGGCACTCCTAGCAATGGAGGTCACCTGGGCCTCTAGCGACAAAGATGGATCCAGAAGAACCCCCAGACCACGGACCTGCTCTTTCAGAGGGAGTACGCCCCCATCCAAAGCAGGCAACTTAGCAACAACAATAGACATTGAATCTCTTTTTTTCTGATAGTTAATTCTTTGCTTCCCAAATTCTAACCCATTTGGAATGGGGGTAGTACTTCTGTTTAGTTACTCTGGAATAAAAGTGGAATCCCTGTTCAGTTACTCTGGAATAAAGATGGTCATTGCTGCAGTTAACCACTTTGGAACGCAGGAAGCTGCCTTCCCCTGAGTCAGACCACTGGTCTATCTAGCTAAATATGGTGCAAACTAGTCCCCTGTAGCACCATCAATCCAGCTTAGTGTTGCGACGCTGGAGAACATTGATCACTTTTCCTATCTTGGCAGCCATCTCTCTGTAAAAGCTGACATCGATGCTGAAATTCAACATTGTCTGAGCTCTGTGAGTGCCGCATTACCCCAGAAAGAAGAGTGTTCGAGGATCAAGATATTCGCAAGGAGACCAAAATGCTTATTTACAAAAGCCATTGTACTACCGACCTTACTGTACGCCTGTGAAACATGGACTATTTATAAACACCACTGCCAACTTCTTGAAAGATTCCACCAACACTGCCTTAGAAAAATTCTGCAAATTACTTGGGAAGACAGATGGACTAATGTTAGTGTATTGGAAGAAGGAAAGACTACCAGTGTTGAAACGATGATCCTTTAACATCAACTTCGCTGGACTGGCCATGTTGTTCGAATGCCTGATCACCGTCTTCCAAAGCGGTTACTTTACTCCCAACTTAAGGATGGAAAATGGAATATCAGTGGACAGCGAAAGAGGTTTAAAGATGTTCTTAAAGCGAATCTACAAAAATGCAACATGAACATTGAGAACTGGGAAGTCTTGGCCCATGAATGTCCCAAATGGAGATTGCCTATTATCAAAGGCGCTGTGGACTTTGAAGAAGCACAAGGCGAAAGGGACAAACAAGCTAAGCGGAAGCCACGTCAAGCACATCCACATTGCGACCATCTTCCATCTGGAAACCTCTGTCCTCACTGTGGGAGGCTGTGTGGATCCAGAATTGGCCTCCACAGTCACGGTTAAAGACCTTATTTTGGAAGACAATGTTACTCGGTCACGAGTGATTTCCAATGAATGAATGGTCTGCATCTATTTATTTATTAAATTTCTATCCTTCCCTTCCTCCCAGAAGGAGCCCAAGGCAGCAAAGGACAAAACACTAAAAACAAAACACCTTAAAAATAAAACATCTTAAAAACATATTTTTAAAAAGCTTTAAAAAATCTAAAAAATCAGTTCCAGCACAGATGCAGACTGGGATAAGGTCTCTACTTAAAAGGCTTGTTGAAAGAGGAAGGTCTTCAGGAGGCATTGCAAAGATAACAGAGATGGTGCCTGTCTAATATTTAAGGGGAGGGAATTCCAAAGGGTGGGTGTCACTCAGGGTCGGTGCCAGGCATGACTGGGCCCTTGGGCACCAGCCTGCCTGGGCGCACAGCTCCTGCCTGTTCCACCTACCTCTCTCCTGTCTTGTGCTGCTGGGCCCACAGGGCTACCATCAACCAAGATGGCAGCAGAGGCTTCTCTAAGGGGCTATTGCTCTTGCCGCCATCTTGGTTGATGGCATGCATGCGTGGTGCATGCACAAGACTGCCATCAACCAAGATGGCGGTAGGGGCATCAATCTCTTAAAGAAGCCTCTGCCGTCATCTTGGTTGATGGCAGCCCTGCATGGGCAGTGCGCACAGCAGCATTAGACAGGAGAGAGGTAGGTGGAGCGAGCGAACAGGCAGGCATCCTGGAAGCTCCTTCCCTGTGATCCATGGTAGGGACCCTGCCGTGAATCGCAGAAGGGGAGCGCTACTCTCCCACCCTAACAAGGGGCCCTTCAGGGGCCCTCAGCCAGGCCCAACCGGGCCACCCTTTGGCGCCGGCCCTGGTGCCACTACACTTAAGGTGCACTTCCTATGTTGTGTGGAACGGACCTCCTGATAAGATGGTATCTGCAGGAGGCCCTCACCTGCAGAGCGCAGTGATCAACTGGGTATATAAGGAGTAAGACGGTCTTTCAGGTATCCTGGTCCCAAACTGTACAGGGCTTTGTACACCAGAAACAGCACCCTGAACTTGGCCCAGCAGCTAATGGGCAGCCAGTGCAATTATTTCAGCAGCAGGGTGACCTGTTGGCGATATCCTACCCCAGTGAGCAGTTGCACCAGCTGCAGCTTCCGGACCAAGCTCAAGGGCAGCCCCACATAGAGCGCATTACAGTAATCCAACCTGGAGGTTGCCAGTGCATGGACAACAGTGGCCGGGCTGGTAAAACACTTGACTGGTTTCAGACAGAGAACATTCCTAGCCCTACCTGAAGATGTTGAGGACTGAACCACAGATCCTCTGCATGCAGATGCTGAGCTCCAGAGCTACAGTACCATTGAGCTACAGGCCTTCTGCATTTCTAGAAAGGTACTTTGGAATAAGGTGGAATTAATTACTCGGGAAAAGGTACTCATTGCTGTGGTTAATTAATTGCTTCCAAAATTCTAATCCAGTTGGGGCCAGGAGCAGTTATTCCTGTTCAGCTTAGTTACACAGCAGGGGCTTTATCACAGTTTTTTGGTGGCACCATTTCTAGTAAAATGGCCAAGAACGTTCTTCAGGAAAAAAGTTGGTTCCATTTTTTTTCCTGCAGTCGGTTGAAGATAGCAAGTGTCAGTGGGCAGCCAAAGAAAAGCATTTCTGCTTGGGAAAGGGAGGGTGGTTCAGTGGGAGGGCGCCTGCTTTGCATCAATCCCTGATGGCATCTCCAGGTAGCGTTTGGAATGGTTCCTGCCTGCAACCATGGAGAGCTGCAGCCAGCCAGTTTAGACAATGTTCATAGTGGCCTGACTCAGTATAAGTCAGTCAGCATCCTCAGTTTTTCTGCTCCTGTGTTCAGTTTGTGTTCTGCCATCCTTTGGGGAGAGATCACCTAAGTTAGACCTGAAGGGTTGAAGGTGAGTCTGAGCCTCTCCCTGCACAGAACATCCTTGAGAACCTCCATAGCCCTGGATCCCAGAATCACCTTATTGAATGCCATATCCTTACTGCAGGGGTGGGGAACCTTGGTAGGCAGAAGGGACTCTCTCTCTCTCTCTCTCTCTCTCTCTCTCTCTCCTCCATCCAGAGAAGCAACAGGGCACGATCAGAGTTCAAGGACTAACAAAGACACTCCAGGAAGGTGCAAAGCAGGGCCAGTGAGGAGTGTGGCCTGGGAAGAGGGCATGTGGCCTTGGGAGAGTTCCAAGGGCCAGATAGAAAGGACTTGAGGGCCACATTTGGCCCCCAGTCCTGAGCTTCTCCATCTCTGCCTTACTGGATATTATTATTATGTTAATTTATACACCACTCCCATGCCAGAATGGCTTCTAAGCAGCTTACAAGCATAAAATCAATTAAAATATCCATATATAATTAAAATATACCACAAAACAATGCCGTCAAAATAGTAAAAACACCCATATTTTTAATATACAATAAAACAAGCCCATTCCAAAGCATAATGGGCAGGAAAATGGCAAATGCAATTCAATATAAATAATATAAACAAGTGTAAAATTATGCATACTGGAGCAAAAAATCTGAATTTCACATATACGCTCATGGGGTCTGAACTAGCGGTGACCGACCAGGAGAGAGACCTCGGGGTTGTAGTGGACAGCACAATGAAAATGGCAACCCAGTGTGCGGCACCTGTGAAAAAGGCAAATTCCATGCTAGGGATAATTAAGAAAGGTATTGAAAATAAAACAGCCGATATCATAACGTTGTATAAATCTATGGTGCGGCCGCATTTGGAATACTGTGTACAGTTCTGGTCGCCTCATCTCAAAAAGGATATTATAGAGTTGGAAAAGGTTCAGAAGAGGGCAACCAGAATGATCAGGGGGATGGAACGACTCCCTTATGGGGAAAGGTTGCAGCATTTGGGGCTTTTTAGTTTAGAGAAAAGGCGGGTCAGAAGAGACATGATAGAAGTGTATAAAATTATGCATGGCATTGAGAAAGTGGATAGAGAAAAGTTTTTCTCCCTCTCTCATAATACTAGAACTTGTGGACATTCAAAGAAGCTGAATGTTGGAAGATTCAGGACAGACAAAGGAAGTACTTCTTAGTCAGCGCATAGTTAAACTATGGAATTTGCTCCCACAAGACGCAGTAATGGCCACCAGCTTGGATGGCTTTAAAAGAAGATTAGACCAATTCATGGAGGACAGGGCTATCAATGGCTACTAGCCGTGATGGCTGTGCTCTGCCACCCTAGTCAGAGGCAGCATGCTTCTGAAAACCAGTTGCTGGAAGCCTCAGGAGGGGAGAGTGTTCTTGCACTCGGGTCCTGCTTGCAGGCTTCCCCCAGGCACCTGGTTGGCCACTGTGAGAACAGGATGCTGGACTAGATGGGCCACTGGCCTGATCCAGCAGGCTCTTCTTATGTTCTTATGTTCTAACAATTCAAAAGGTTAAAAGAGCCACTAAATCCACTGGCCAGTAGCGTAGTGGCAAATTCAGAAGTTCAGGGTTCCCTTCTCAATAGTCACAGTCTTGCCTTCCTTTTTTTGCTGCTGGGTTGAAAATGAGACCCTTGTTAATGCCTTCTCCCACAACAACAACTGTCCTTAAAAGCCAATAAGCATGAAAGGTGAGGGTGTTAGCTGCTGATAAGAGTCTTCTCGGTGGCTGACTCACCTTTCACTCTGATTGCCTCCAATCAGCAGGAAAGGACAAGGAAGAAATTTAGAAGACTCTCCTCAGTGGCTAACACCCCCCCTTTCATGCTGATTGGCTCATAGGATACTGGAGACATAGGGACCCTGCTCCCAAAAAAGTAAGGGGTCTAAGACCCCCTGAGACCCCAGATGACTATACCCCTGCCATTGGCTCAGGAAGGTCAAGTGCAGGGGAATGCTTGCCTAAACAGGTGTGTCCTCAAGAGCCGGTGGAATGCCAATACTGATGGGGCCTCTCGTATTTCAGTAGGGAGGGCATTCCACAACACTGGAAAAACACCAGTGAAAAAGCCCACAGTGAAATGTGCAGAGCTACATCAGACCCTCATCAAATGCAACGCTGCAGCCACAAACCAGAATTAGGGATTCAAAGGTTCCTTTGAGAAACTGCAAAAGAGCAGGAAAAGGAAAAGGGGGGGATGTGAAGGGCAAAAAGCTGGCTGGTTCCAACCTCTTCCTGTAAAGGAATTGCAAAAAGTTGTCCACCTTTATCGGCGTGGGTTGCCTTTTCAGAATTTTTTCCTGGGATTCATGCACATACACTCAACCCACGGCGGGGGGTGGCATGGGGCAGAGGAGCCGGCATAGCGGACATGCAGTCGGTCTCTGCCATATCCATTTTGAGGAGGGGACTATGATGGGATGTTGGGTGCGTCTCCCTCACCAACAGAAGGAGCACATTGTGCCAAGAATACCCAGTCGCTCAATTTATCAAAGAGAACGTGCCTGGAGGCCGGCAAAACAATTATCTGGCTTGAAGTAAGCCAGTCTTTGCCAACCTGGCGCCCTCCAGCTCCCGTCGGCTGGGGCTGATGGAAGTTGCAGTCCAAAACTGCTGGCGGGCACCAGGTTGGGGAAGGCTGAAGGAAGCCCTCATCCCCACACAAACACAGACTCATTAGGGGCCTGGCACTGCCTTTTGTCCTTTGACACCAGAGTTCAGGAAGGGCTCTCCCCTAACCCACCCACCCACTGTAAGAAGGGGGGTGCCCCGCCTTTTCTCTGCCCCGTCCAGCCCCCACCCCCTTGGCCCCTTTAAGAATGGAGCTGTGCTCTCCTCTCATTGTCTCCAAAGGCAGCCAATCAGGGGCTCTGCTGGGCTTCGGGGTGCAGAGCCTTGATTGGCTACGACGCATGCCTCCCCCCCATTCCATCTTTATCTCCCCTCCCTCCTTCTGCAGCCCCCCTCCCCAGGTTGCTGTCCACCGGCCTGGGTGCTGAATCGTGCGCCAAGCCCTGCCCCTCGCAGCCATCCGGAACACTTGCCAACGGGGGCTGGAGAGGCCTCGGAGTCGGGATGAGCGGAGGGGTCTACGGAGGAGGTAAAGGCTCTCTCGCCATGCCCCTTGGGCTGCTTGGATCGGGGATCGCCGCCTGCCCTCCCCTCCCCTCCCCTGTCCCCCCATCCAGGCCCTCCATGTGCTTGGGCAGATGAAGCTGGCGACCCCAAGAGCCCTCCACCACAGACCACCCTCCAAACAGCTGCCCGCCCCCCCCCCCAGCGCTGGCTGAGCAACTAGAGAGTGCTGCACACACCCCACCCTGGCTCGGAGGACTGGGCTTACTCTTGCGCAAACCAGCCAAGGGAGGGCCATTGGGATGGTCCGCCTCAGGTAGCAGCACAGCCCTGTGATCAGGTCCCGTTTTGACTAGCGGCTTTGGATTCAGTGGCCTTCCCTGATTGCCTGGCCCTCCCATCCATCTTGGCTCACTTCTTCAGGCGGCCTTCTCTCTTGGCTACTGCGGGCATCGGATGGTTCTTCCTCCTGTTAAAATGGGGGGGGGAGGCTGTGATTGTTCCAGGTCAGCTTTTGCCATCCTGGCGCCCGGCAGCTGTTTTGGGCGACACCTCCCATCAGCCCCATCCGGCAAAGCTGCGATCCCACCAGACTCAGGGTCATCGGGCTGTGCTGGTTGGGGATGATGGGAACTGCCATCCAAAAGAGCTGGAGGGCACCAGGGTGGCAAAGATGGTTATAGATAGTCCTATATGATGGAGGTTGGTGAATGGGAAACCCCTAGAGCGGCCTTTCCCAACCGGTGTGCCTCCAGATGTTGTTGGACCACAACTCCCATCAGTCTCAGCCATTGGCCTGGTTGAGGCTGATGGGAGTTGTGGTCCAACAACATCTGGAGGCACACCGGTTGGGAAAGGCTGCCCTAGAGCATGCCTCTGAGTACCAGTCGCTGGGAATCACAAGTGAGGAGGAGAGGGCAGTTCTTGCACTCCGGTCCTGCTTGCTGCTTCGCCTTGGGGGCATCTGGGCTAGAGGGCTGATCCAGCAGGCTCTTCTTATGTTCAAACTGGGTGCCAGGAAAGCCTCCCCTGGGGGGACGGCCACTCCACACCACTCCCCAAATATTGGCACCTGCATACTGAATGTAATCTCTACCTGTGATTCCTCCTTAGATGAGGTTGGGGCGTTGGTCTTTGACATTGGCTCATTCTCTGTCCGGGCTGGCTATGCAGGGGAAGACTGTCCCAAGGTACGATCCTGGGGCACCCAAAACATCTGCCCCGAGCACAGCTGTGCAGCCTCCTCCCTCACCCTTCCCTTGCCTCTTAGAGATGGGCCAGAGGGGACCTCCCCCAACCGCTGGTCTCTTTGCAGGCAGATTTTCCCACCACTGTGGGTTTACTCTCCCACGACGAGTCAGCGATGGAGCTGGACGGAGAGGAGAAGAAAACTGGGAAGGTCTACTACATTGACACCAACTCCTTGCACGTCCCGCGGGAGAACACAGAGGTCATTTCGCCACTCAAGAATGGGATGAGTATGAAGCATCTCTCTCTCCCTCCTTCCCTCCCTCCCCCCTGTGTGTGTGTGTGTGTGTAGAGAGAGAGAGAGAGAGAGAGAGCCTGGTGGCCCTCTGACATGGCACACCATCAGGTCAGGAAATGCTGGGATTCTATTTACTCAGCTCTTAGAGTGCTTGGTTGGGAACCATTAAACATGTATGAAACTGGTTTGACTTTGCAATGCGGGCAGGCTGTCTTTCGTTCTTCTGCACTAAGGCATCTCTCTCAGCCATTAAACTCCTCCTGCTCCTCCCCTCTGCATCACCCTCCCCAGAAACATCAAAACATTGCCAGGCAGCCTTGGTTGGTTGTGTCCCAAGTGCACTGGAGTTAATGGAACACCACCAGTGTGCACTGAAGTGCATTGCAGGGTTCTTTCTTTAATAGTCAGCAGATGTCGCTATTGCCCCACTAAACTCTATTGTAAAGGGCCATCTGATTAAGTGAATGGGAACCCTAATGGGGGCCCCTCAAATGGTGGAGAAATGTTGACAGGATGGGGGCAGGGGTCCTTCTTTCCTGACAATGCCCACATTCTCCTTTCTACCCCAGTTGAAGACTGGGACTGTTTTCAAGCCATACTGGACCACACCTACAACAAGCATATCAAATCGGAGCCAAACCTGCACCCTGTGCTCATGTCTGAGGCCCCGGTATGTATCCTACCAAGCCCCCTCCCCCCAATCCTCCCCCCTCCTCTTGTGCAACTTGTCCTGCTCTGCCCCCCTTTCCCTGACACTTTGCCCTCTCCCCTCTCTTGCAGTGGAACACGCGCGCCAAGCGTGAGAAACTGACGGAGTTGATGTTTGAGCATTACAGCATCCCAGCTTTCTTTCTCTGCAAGACGGCTGTCCTCACAGCGTATCCTCCTCCCATTGGGAAGTGAGACTATTTACCTCAGCTTCCCCACCCCGAACAAAATGGATTGTCATTCCTCCCCCCACAACTCCAAAATATCCAGTGGCAGGCAGTTCCAACAGTTACCTGCAGTTATTATTTCCTTCATGTAATTGAGTGGAAGGATGCAAAAATGCTAAATTGAGAGGAGTTGCAAAAAGGGCTTCGGGGAGGGGGGAGCTCTCCCCTCCAACACATACAATACTGACTTGCTGAAGCCTTGACTTTTGACCCCCAGTTTTGCCAATGGAAGGAGCACTGGCCTTGTCCTGGACAGTGGGGCAACACACACCACAGCCATCCCAGTTCATGATGGTTACATCCTACAGCAAGGTTGGACTTGGGTTCCATGGTCCTCTGGGAGAGAATTGGGGCTCAGTGGTTGGAGTAGAGAAGGTGGGGGGCAGGATGCTCAGGGGAAAATAGCACTGAGGGCAAGTGATGCAGGAGAGCAAAGGATTCTGGGGCAGAGCAAGGCTTCTCAGATCTGGAGGGACAAAGGAGTGGTCCTGTGGGTTCAGAAGGGGATGCGGGGGGGGGCAGGGAGAGCAAAGAGATCTTGACTAGGGACAGTAAAGACTGGGGGCTCCGATATCAGTGGGGAAGTGAATCCATTCTGGGTTTTATTCCAAACTTTCAAGGAGCTGTTTGAGGTGCTTTCAGCTCCTTGAAAGTTCAGACTAAAAGCCAGAGCACATTCACTGCCCCACTGACATCAGAGCCACCAGTCTCCATGGACTAGGAATGGGGGAGAAATTTGATTTGGTTCACATTTCAAGGTGAGCCTCTCTAACTGGCACTTCCTGCAACAAAACAAGAACCAAAATGCCGCTAAAAGTCAACATTTGCACTTTTTCTGAACGTTGCAGTCTCGTTCTGCAGCCAAGTGACAGGTACAAGAATGCATATACTGTGGCATAGAGTGCACAAAACACTTATATTAGTGAAAATAACGTTGAAATGTGTTATATTAAGGAAAATTGCATACAGACATGGGTATCAGGAGAAATTCACACTGAAATGCTGGTAAATTTTCATGATGACTTTTAAAGAAATGTTCTTAGCAATGTGGAAATGAAAAACAGAAAGGAAGCCAAATGGACAGACTTGCCCATCCGGAGGCGTCATGACTCTGAGGAGCTGGGCACTCACAACTAACTAACTAACTAACTTCTCCTCTTTGGCTTTCAGGAATCGTGAAATCCCCCCTGGCTGGAGACTTCATCTCCATGCAGTGCCGTGAACTTTTCCAGGAGATGAACATCGAGATCATTCCGCCCTACATGATTGCAGCCAAGGTGGTATTGCCTCCTCCTTGTAGTGCCGCTCCATGGAGTTGGAGAGGGGCCCACAGCTTAGTGGTGGTGGAGCACCTGCTTGGCATTTAGAAGGTCCCTGGTGCAAGCCCTGCCAGCGTCTCCAGGGTGCAGGAAGACAGGGGAGGCAGTGGGGCTAGAGCAGGCAGGAAGGCCAACACAGGAGGGTTTTCATAGGTTACAGCTGCCTTCCTCCAAGCCGGAGACCCTCGAGGTGTTTTGGACCATGGTTCCCATCACCTCCAGCATCATCCTGCCCTGTTGGCTGGGCCTGATGTGAGTTGTAGGCCAAAACACTGAGGGCCACAAGCTTGGTGAAAGGTCGGATTACAGTATAGGTTTTAAATTACTCCGTTAGGAAAGTTATGTACTATGGAACTGAGGCTTGGTTGGAACTAAGGCTGCAATCCAAGAAACACTTACCTGGGAGTAAGTATCATTGAACCCAACAGAACTTATTTCTGAGTAGACTTGTATTGGATTGCAGCCTTAGTCTAAAGGATCCCTTGAGACCTCCGTCTTGCTCTAAAGTTCTGCATTGTTGTTGTTCTTGTTATGTGCCTTCAAGTCGATTATGACTTATGGTGACCCTATGAATCAGCAACCTCCAGCAGCTGCTGTCGTAAACCAGCCCGTTCAGAGCCAACCTAGTGCCGTCCAGCTGTTTTGGACTCCAACTGCCATCAGCCCCAGCCAGCACGGCAGGATCAGACCAAAAGCTGATCTAGACAAATGAAAAAAAAAATCCGCATTAACAACCCACTTTGCTGGCTCTCTCACCAAGAATTAACCAGTCTCTCTGATGAGGAACCCTGTTTATCTCAAAAGCCTGCACCTATTCAAATTGCCCAATGAATGAATATCTCCTTCACTTGCTAATGCAAGTAAAATAAAATCTGGGGACTTAGGCCAAATTAAAAAAAAAAAGAAATTTGAGGAATTGAGGAAGGATACCATAAAGGCAGGGGGGCAGGGGAGAGGGGTTCCCCCCCAAAAGTCCACAATGTCTTCCAACCAACTTGCCTTCCTTTCTATTCTCTCTCTTTCCCTTTGACCCCCCCCTCTCCAGGAGCCTGTGCGGGAAGGGGCTGCCCCAAACTGGAAGAAGAAGGAGAAGCTGCCTCAAGTCAGCAAATCCTGGAACAATTACATGTGCAATGTGAGAGAGACGCCGGACTCCTGGGTGCTCTGGAAAGGGGGGAGGTGGAGAGACAAGTCCAAAAGCTGAGAGCGAGGGGAAGGGAGGGAGCCAGGACTCCTGGGTTCCTTGAAAGACGAGAGGGGAGGGATCCTCAGAGCCAGGATTTCTGACCTTGTGTGTATGTGTGGTTAGGATGATCAGTTATGCATTGCCCAAAGGACAGGTTTTCATCACCCAAAAGAGGATGACAATATGCATAAAATCTGCATATGGTAATATATGTGTACAGATGTAGATTTAGAAACGATTGCTATAGTTTCAAAAGAAATGATGTACATATCACCACAGCAGGGAAGACATTAGGTGGCTTGGGTACCTGGTCAGCAGGCTGACCAGATGTGGCTAACTGTTGATGGGCAACAACCAGACACACACAGACAGCCCCCACACACTGCTTGGCTCTTAGGGTTCCTTGTCTTTAACCCATGCCTGAGCTGGCCAGCCCTCAAATAGAGGACACCTTCAAAGGCAGGACTGTCCTCTGAAAGCCCTTCCCAAGAGAGGACTGTCCTGTGCAGCATAGGACACACGGCCACCCTCGGGATGGAGGAAAGGAAGCGGAAGAATAAGAACGGCCAAGTGGAGCAAAATCTAGGGAGAGGATGTTGGGAGTCTTCATTCTCTGGAGTCAGGGAGCTGCTAGTGGAGGCTGGTCCATGAGGGTGCATGGGGCACTGCCCCACCAACCTCACTGTGCCCTCACTCAGCCCTCACTTGCCCTTCTTCTTATTTACAACCAGCCCAGGCGGTCAGCTTCCTCCTCCTTACTCTCAGGGTTGCCCTTTTAGAATTCAGCAGGGAGGAGGAACATGGGCGCAAAACTAGAATTTGCTGGCTCCGCCTTTCAGTCACTCTGGCTCCACCTACTGTTGGGCGCCCTGCCTTCCGCCCCACCCGTCCCACTGGGCACCAGCCTCCACGGAGAACTGCATGGTGAGCCTGACCCCCTGGGTTCTTCAGGTCGGCCGCCTTCTGGATTGGGAGCTAGACGGATCCTTGAGAGGGGCCTTAGAGGGGGTGGGGGGATGTGGGATGAGTGAGGTGAGGTTTGATGGGGGTGGGCTGGCAGAATGGGGAGCCAGGATGTCACAGGGAGCTGACCGTCTGTCCTTATGTCCCCTGCCCACACTTCACCTGACCCCAACAGGAGGTCATACAAGATTTCCAGGCCTCTGTGCTGCAAGTTTCAGATTCTCCGTATGATGAACAGTGAGTATCAGGGCTGGGTTTGGTAACTGCGTTGGGGGGTGGGGGACAGCTGAAGCAGAAAGGGCTTCAGTGGGTGGGTTTGCCTTGGAGAAGCCATTTCCTGTGTCCAGCTTGGCTGTGGAGGGTCCCGGCTGTGTCAGTCATTTCCCTAGTGGCCAAGCTCACCGTAATCTGGTCTTCTTCTTCTTCTTCTTCTTCTTCTTCTTCTTCTTCCTCTTCCTCTTCCTCTTCTTCTTCTTCTTCTTCTTCTTCTAATTATAATTATTATTAACAACAACAACAACAACTTTCTATCCTGGCTTTCCTCCCAGAAGGAGCCCAGAGGCCTCTGGATGCCAGTTGCGGGGCGGGGGAGGTCATGAGGGGAGAGGCTGCTTCTGCAAAGCAGGGCATGTGTGGGGCATGATCTGGCAAAAGGAAGGGTTCCTGAGGAGAGTCCTAAGGGCTAGAGAGAGAGACCAGAAGGGCCACATGGCTTCCCATCCCTGCCTTAAGGTGCCATCAAATGACTCTGCAACAGACTAAGGAGCAACTTGCCCTTTCGATGATTTAAGCAGGAAACAAGAAATCCTGCTTGGATAGTTAGACTTTAGGAGTTGGCATCTGGCATGTTAGTGCATGAATAATGATGGTCTCCCAAATGTGAGCATTTTGTTTTCAAGCTTGGGGGGCACGGTATGCCCCTCTTTCTCCATCCCATGCAGCCCTCCCCAGCCTGGTGATCTCCAGCTGTTTTGGACTTCAGCTCACTGGGAGGGCCCCAGTTTTTTGGGGGGGTGTTATATGATGGCACGGCCAAGCACTTGTACCCTCTTTGCCTCCCCCTCCCCCCTTGTCCGGAGCAGGGTAGCTGCCCAGATGCCCACCGTCCACTACGAAATGCCCAATGGCTACAACACCGACTATGGGGCGGAGCGGCTTCGCATCCCAGAGGGGCTTTTCGACCCCTCCAACGTGAAGGTGAGTAGTGGGATGAGGGCTGGGAGAGGGAGGGAGCAGAATGCGAAGGCAGAGATAGAGTTTGCAGAGTGCCCTGGACGCGTCTGCTTGATGACTTTGTGCATTGGAGCAGCGAATCCATGCATATGTGTTGTGTTTTCTGATACGCCTGCAGGCAGGAATGATGTGTGTACATATACCTACATGCTGGGAGAGGGGTGTATGGGTGTGCCCCCAGTGTATGTGATACAGTGTATATTTGTATACATGTTGCGTCTTCACAGATATGTTTGCCTGGGCATTCATTTGTGAGCCTTTGTGTATCCAGATGTATTCAGGGTGTGTCTGTCTGTCTGTCTGAGAGAGAGAGAGAGAGAGAGAGGGAGAGGGAGAGGGAGAGACTTCATCCACTGTTGGGAGAGGAAATCCACCCCACAGTTTGCAGAGTGTATTTTCTGAGATTTCCGATGTATGGTGGGTTGATATCTTGACCCCAGATAACATTTGTGTCTGTGGTGTCAGAAGAAGTGTGCTTGATGAGCAGAAAATGCTTATTCAGAGGACATAGAATGTTTCTGTGCATTTGACTCCAGTGTGCTTTGTTGACCTGTCCCTGGCCACTTTTCCTATGAATAAATGATGGGGGGGGGGTTTACTACCCCAACATGCTAATATTGGCTGGGGTAGCAAATACACTCCAATGCATTTCTGGGACATTTTATGCCCCTGGTGGTTTCTTGTGTTTGTTTCTAGAAAGAAAATAGTAAGTGGTAACTGACTGGAGCCATTATACAGGTTTAAATTTGTGACAATGCCCTAGAGAGACTGCTGCATAGGTCTACTTATGTGTAAATTGCACACTGAAAACTGCACCACTGGCAGGTTTTTGCCCCACAGAATTGGATGGCGAATGTGGCCCTCCTTAATATTCTTTATTGCTGTAAGTTATCCTAACGTGATCCTTATGGAGCTGCCGGCACCTAAACCCACAACTGTCTGCATGCAATACATGTGCTCTGCTACTTTTGCCTAGTGGCCCCCTTCCCCCGAATGCAGTGGTTCCCAAACTTTTTTCCACTTGAAAATTGCTGGTGCTCTTGACAAACTACTTAATGCTTTTTTTTTTTTTGGCCTGCTGTAGCAGTTAATTTTAATATGCTTTGCTAGGTTTGGTATGATTTTTAATTGTATTTTTAATTGCTGCTTTAATTTCTTGTCTTGCATGTTATTTTACTACAATTTGCATTCCATAGAATTCAAATTGTAACACAATAAAGTGCAAATAATATAAGAAATATAAGAAACGATAGAAACACCATTAAAAAGCAATGGGATATTGAACGTGAGCATGCCATGGGCCAGCACACCGAAGGAAGCTTGCAAACCACAGTTTGGGAACCTCCGCTCTAATGCATCCTTCCCCAACCTGGTGCCTAACTCTGTCAGCAGATCCAGTTTTGGATGTTGCTACAGTATCAAATATTATTTATTTACGTATTTGCCTGTACAAAAAATGTTGTGTTTGTATCTCCAACTAAAAGAAGTGTGAAATGAAGTTGTAGTAAAGATTTTACTAATTTTAGATGTGTGGGAGTTTTGTATTCATTCAGTGATAAAGAAATGGCACTCACCATTTCAAAAGTTCAGACTGTCTTGTCTTTCTTTAACAATAGGGGGATGCCATGTAGGGTCAAGATTTGTTTGACTTGAAAGGGGTGGGGCCAAGAGGGAGGAGCGGGAGGAGGAGAGTGGTTTGAGGAGGAAAGCAAGGGGACAGGGGGCCCAGCAACCTGAAGCTGGCCCTGGCTTTAACACACATGGGTACAATAGGATTATTTTGCAGTTCATGGATAAAACTTAGGTTTCACTTGTATCTTCCTCTCTAGGGTTTGTCGGGGAACACAATGTTGGGGGTCGGCCATGTGGTCACAACCAGTATTGGAATGTGCGACATTGACATTCGGCCTGTGAGTCATCCCACTGTGTCTGTGCAGGGGGTGGAGGTGGGGCTGTGGGGGTGTTCCCTCCCCTTAAGCAGAAGAGGCTGGTGGCTCCAATATCAGTGGGGCACTGAATCCACTTTCAGCACCTTGGACAGCTCATTGAAAGTTCAGACTAAAACTTGGAGCGGATTCACTGCCCCACTGACATCAGAGCCACCAGCTTCAGCTCTGCTGTTCCTGGGGCTTCCTGACTGGGAGCAGTTACGAGAGGTCGTTGGGGGTCAACGGAGAGAGCAGCTAGCCAGAAAATGCAGAAGAACAGCCCACCACCTTTCGTTGGGGTGGGATCCGTTCCACCTCTACTGTATTCAGAAGGTGCCAGGGAGTGGTTCATAGCAGTCCCCTGAAGGATGAGACTCTTGACTGCCCCCTGCTGGTGTTGTGTGATGCTCCTTTGACACCAACAAAATACTCTTCCCTAGCAAGATGTGCAAAGCTGAGGCAGACTCCAGACAAAATGGCCTTTCCCCAGAGCCACTTAAAGAAAGGGGTCTTTAGGGCTGGAAAATGGGTCCAATTAAAAATTAGCCTTTAAAAAAACTGTTATGCAAGTTGTAATAACCTGACATCTCTGACCTGCACCCTAGCAGACTGAAAATGTGCAGGGAAGGAGGACTACATCCTGAAAGTTGTAAAGGGTCGAGTCTGCGGAGAAAACGGCAGTCAGAAAGTAAGTGACAGTGACCCCAACTTGCCACTGTAACATTTCTTCTTTTCTCTGAAGGGTCTCTACGGCAGTGTTATTGTCACAGGGGGAACCACTTTGCTACAAGGCTTCACGGACCGGCTCAACCGGGAACTCTCTCAGAAAACACCACCGGTGAGTGTGTGAGAGAGACACTTCCAAGCCACACAGATATAATCATAGAATAGTAGAGTTGGAAGGGGCCTGTAAGGCCATCAAGTCCAACCCGCTGCGCAATGCAGGAATCCAAATCAAAGCATTCCTGACAGATGGCTGTCCAGCTGCCTCTTGAAGGCCTCCAGCGTCAGAGAGCCCACTACCTCTCTAGGTAATTGGTTCCATTGTCATATGGCTCTAACAGTTAGGAAGGTTTTCCTGATGTCCAGTCAAAATCTGGCTCCTGCAAGTTGAGCCCGTTATTCTGTGTCCGGCACTCTGGGATGATTGAGAAAAGATCCTGGCCTTCCTCTCTGCAACAACCTTTCATGTACTTGAAGAGTGCTATCCTATCTCCCCTCAGTCTTCCCTTCTCAAGGCTAAACATGCCCAGTTCTTTCAGTCTCTCCTCATAGGGCTTTGTTTCCAGTCCTCTGATCATCCTCGTTGCCCTCCTCTGAACCTGTTCCAGTTTGTCTGCATCCTTCTTGAAGTGCAGAGACCAGAACTGGATGCAGTACTCAAGATGAGGCCTAACCAGTACTGAATAGAGGGGAACTAATACTTCACGCGATTTGGAAACTATACTTTTGTTAATGGAGCCTAATATACCATTTGCCTTTTTTGCAGCCACATCTCACTGTTGGCTCATATTCAGCTTGTGATCAACAACAATTCCAAGATCTCTTCAGCGGGCAACATGGTTCAAGATCAGAAAAATGCCCTAGTTGGGGGGGGGAATGGGTCCCTAGAGGGCCAGCTGGTTTTTGATAGGCAATTATAGTTGCGGTTTATTGTCTTATTAAATTTATATCTTGCCCCCCCTCCCAAAAGAGACCAGGATGGTAAACACACAAATGATATAATGTCTAGAAACCTCTAAAAATAATTCCAACACAGATGCAGACTGGAAATCTCAATGGGAAAAGTCGTAGCTCAGGAGCAGGGCATCTGCTTCGCATGCAAAAGGTCCCGGGTTCAAGACCTAGCATTTCCAAGTAGGGCTGCCTGAAACCCTGGAGAGTTGTGGGTAGACAATCTTGGTCCAGCTAGCTCAGGGCTAGATTCTGACTCAGTATAAGGCAACTTCCTATGTTTTTAGTCCCAGTTTCATCGAAGGAGTTGTATAATCAACCTAAATGTCGGTGACTGGGGCAGATGGTTGAATGGGTCACAAGAACCAATTGCGCTGAGAACGTTTTCATGGTGCATGAAGGCTTTGCAAAGCTCCCAGCTGGTAATCGATGTTGCCCTTTGAAACTCCCTTTTTCAGACGTTGTGTGTGTGTGTGTGTGTTTTCCAGAGGAGCAAGGAACATCACACTATTTTGCAAATCATAATGGAAAAACTTGACATTACACACACAATCTTGGGCTCCGCTGAGGAATCATCATCATAATGTTGCAAATAATGATGGTCTTTTTGTTATTCTTGTTTATATTATTGTTATGCCTTTGTAAATTTCCCAGGTGGTCTGCAGAGGGCATTACAGGCCTTTATAACTCCCCTCCCTGCCTCTCTCTCTCTCTCTCTCTCTTTCCATATGTCACCTGTCAATCAAGAGCATGCGCCTGAAGCTCATTGCCAGCAACAGCAGCATGGAAAGGAGGTTCAGCCCTTGGATTGGGGGCTCCATCTTGGCCTCTCTCGTGAGTTAGGAGCCCTTCAGACCTTTGTGGGTTAGAAGGGGATGAGGACCAGCAGGGATGGGGGGCAGGGACGGGGAGCCAGGACTCCTGGGTTCTCTGGAAGCCGAGGAGGATTTAGCCTCTTGGAGGAAGGGGGGCTGAGAGATATTTTTGTTAAAAGGGGGGCAGAGGAGGGAGGATTCTGGGAATCAAGATTCTGGGGTTCTCTGTAAGGGCGAGAGCAAAATCAGGATACAAATCTAGCAAGGGCCCCGTGTTTGTGTGTAGTTGTGGGGAGATGGAGGCCAGCCAGGGTGGGGTGGTATATATTGCCAAGGCATTTCTGCAAGGGCAGAGGGCTAAAGCTGGGGTGAGCTGTGGGACAGAAGCCCCGGACGCCTGGGTTCCTTTTTTCCCCTCTCCTCCTCTCCCCAGGGCACCTTCCAACAGATGTGGATATCGAAGCAGGAATATGAGGAAGGGGGCAAACAGTGCGTGGAGAGGAAATGCCCCTGAAACGGCAGCTGCCCCCTTGCCCTCTTCCTGCCCCCCACCTCATGGATGCTGCAGCCCCTCCCCCCAGCGACTCTGGTCCAAATCACACCCCGCCCTGCTGCATCCTCTTGGCTTCTCTCCCCTTCCAAAGAACCCAGGAGCCCTGCACCCTGGCCTCATTTCCACTTGCTCCAGAGAAAAACCCAGGCATCCTGCAGCCCCTCTGGCCATCAGTGCTTGCTCCAACCCCAGATCAAAGTGCCCAGGAGACAAGAGTCTGGCTTCTCTCTCAGTCTCATCTGAAGCTGCTGAATTGCAAAAGAGATGGGATTTGCGGGGGACGCTCGCCTGATTCTGCGGTCCTAGACCTCTGTGGACGTCCCTGAAAGGCAGACATCCCATTTTCCTGTCTGTGTCCAGTCAGGGGCTGTGGAGGAAGCCCTCTCACCTCCCCTTCTGCCCTTTTATATGTAACCTGGGTGGGTCTATTTATTCACCGGACTGCTTAATGGATTGGCATTCATATTCTTGTTTACAATTCTTTTCGGTGTCAGAAAAATAATAAATGTGTGACATTTTCTAAAATTATTATTCATCGCCTCTGTCCGTCAGGGTCGCATTTTAAATGAGATCACTAGGGCCTCTCCAGGCATCCTTTTTATTGCACATTCATGATGACTTGTGCATTCATTGTGACATCGGGGCAGTTTTCTACAATCTCTCTTTCAATACTGTTTGCACCTGCAAAAGTTTCCATTCGCTTCACTTCCAATCAGGGCATGTCCTGTAACTTCCTGCTTGAAATCCTGCAACGTTTTAATACCACAAACTGTCCACAGATTTTTTTTGTCCCACTTTTGGTGCGCTGTAGCACAAGAATGCCCATCCAAAGGGCAATATTGCAATGACCTTTGGAAGCAACTCAGGACAACTCACAAAGTGGAATGATGTGTGGACGGTCCAGTATAAATCCTGAGCAAATATAAATATGGATGGATGGACTGCCTTCAAGTTGATTCTGACTTATGGCGACGCTATGAATAGGGGTTTCATGGTAAGCGGTATTCAGAGGTGGTTTCCCATTGCCTCCCTCTGAGGCTGAGAGGCAGTGACTGGCCCAAGCCCACCCAGTGAGATTCATAGCTGTGTGGGGATTCGAACCCTGGTCTCCCAGGTCATAGTCCAACACCTTAACCACTACACCACACTGGCTTCCTATGTTGAAAACAGCCGCTCCCTCGTCTTAGTCCCACTGCAGTCCCACAAGAGAGCTGAGGGATCTCTAACAAAAAATGCAGCAAAAATTGATGCATCTTTCTGAACTGCAATTCCCAGAATGCTTAAGTGGGAGGGAAGCTATGACAGTTAAAAGCCCTATACAACCAACACATGATTGCAGCATAGACAATTGCAGCTCCTGTGATTCGCTCCTGCCCCCTTTTCTCATGCAAGAAGACACAGGAGGTCTGAAAAGTTAAAGAAGACTCACGTAACACACACAGAATCACCTGTCCTGACCTTCCATTATGCCCATTTCCAGGGAAATAATTGTACATTTTTAATTACAATTAAAATTAATTAATTTATACATTATTAATTTCTAATTATTCATTAATCATTATTGCTATTAGGGTATTCAAGGACGAAAAGCCAGCAACAATACTTTGAACAGTAGAGACTGGAGGGTTTCAGCCCCTTGTGAGTTCAGACTAAAATGTGGAGCGAATTCTGTGCCCTACTGACATGAGAGCCCCCAGCCCCCACTGACTTTGCACTAGAAGCAAATTTTCCTCCAATCGAGGCCTTTCCCCCCAGATGATGCTGATTTCCCTGCCCTTGTAAATCCAAGGGATGAACCAGCCATGGCGCTCGGGGCATTCAGCTCTGCCTCCTCTCTCACGTTAGCAACATCCAGAAGTCACACGGTTGGACCCAAAAGGATCCATAGACCCACGGAGTCCTCAGTCTGTGTCCACCTGTGCTACTCCACAGGGCCGTCAGGAAGGGATGCTGTGAATGATCTGTGAATCCATTACAAGAGTCACAATGCCCATGCTCTGGAAAAATGGCCTTTGCCCACCTGCTGCCCTCCAGCTGGTTTGGACTCTGACTCCCATCAGCCCGAGCATCACAGGGCCATTCTGGTGGAGGCTGCTGGGAGCTGTAGTCCAAACCAGCTGGAAGGCAGCAGGTTAGAGAAGGCTGCTCAAGAGCCCCACTTCCATCCAGTACCTCTTATAAAAGACAGTCCATTCCCCATGTTGCCTTCACTTTCTCCGTTTCCACTAGTTGAGCCTACTGCCCTTCCCCCCATACATCTTGAGTATTGCATCCAGTTCTGGACACTGCACTTCAAGAAGGATGCAGACAAACTGGAACAGGTTCAGAGGAGGGCAACGAGGATGATCAGGGGACTGGAAACAAAGCCCTGTGAGGAGAGACTGAAAGAACTGGGCATGGTTAGTCTGGAGAAGACTGAGGGGAGATAGGATAGCACTCTTCAAGTACATGAAAGGTTGTCACACAGAGGAGGGCCGGGATCTCTTCTCGATCGTCCCAGAGTGCAGGACACGGAATAATGGGCTCAAGTTGCAGGAAGCCAGATTTCGACTGGACATCAGGAAAAACCTCCTAACTGTTAGAGCCATACATCAATGGAATCAATTACCTAGAGAGGTAGTGGGCTCTCCGACACTGGAGGCCTTCAAGAGGCAGCTTGACAGGCATCTGCAGGGAATGCTTTGATTTGGATTCCTGCATTGCGCAGGGGGGTGGACTTGATGGCCATATAGGCCCCTTCCAACTCTACTATTCTGTGTCTATGTCTATGTTATACACACCTTCTACCATGTCCTGTCTCTCTCCCCCAACTCCGAGCTCCTAAGCATGCCCATGCTGGCCCTGGCCCAGCTACAACTCAAAATGATGTGCTGATTTCCCACGACAGACATTCCAAGAGCTTCAGTCCCAAGCCTTCCACCTCCGTTGGCCCCACCCTGCAGGCCTCAACTGCCAGCCATTTGTGTGTGTCTTTGTGTGGGTGCTCCAATACATTTGGGGGCAGCAGGGTTGCATAAATGGGGCCGAAGGGGAGAGATGGCACCATCCACGATTCCTCCAGTCCTACACTGGGGGGCTCTTGGGTTCAGCCTCTCCCGATGGCTTCAGCGCCTGAGCATCAGGCCTGCACAGATGCCGGTGGTGACGACTGCTGGCAAAGGTGCCCTTGACACACCCTTCAACGGCCGTTTTGAGCTGAGGTGAAGAAGGGGAGAGAGGTGAGCATCCAGATCTCAGCGCTGCACTGGTGGCCTGCCAAGCTTTCTCAAACACCACCATGGCCCCAGCCTCTTGTGCTGAGGCTCCAGGGGGGGTGGGTCAAGAATACCCTTCACCACCTTAGGAAGCCACTTTATACCGAGTCAGACCAACGGTCCATTTAGCTCAGTATTGTCTGCACTGACTGGCAGCAGCTCTCCTGGGTTTCACACAGGGAATCTTTCCTAGCACTACCAGGGGATGTGACCTTCTGCATGCAACGCAGACTCTCTGCCGCTGAAGTACGGCCCTTCACCATTCAAATCCTTGGTCCATCTAGGTCAGTATTATCTACTCAGGCTGGCAGCAACTCCACAGGATTTCAGACTGTGGACATTCGCAGCCCTACCTTGAGATGCCATTGGAGATTGAACTTGCAGCCTCCCTGCATGCAAAGCCAGTGCTTGATCACTGGGCTATGGCCCTTCCCCACCTTCCTGTCATCTGTTGACTGGCTAGATACCTGCCCCCCGCCCTGACCCTTTGTTCTGCAGACTCTGGATGCCACAACACCTGCCCCCCACCCTGACCCTTTGCCCTGCAGACTCCGGATGCCACAATACCCACCCCTGCCCTGACCCTTTGCCCTGGAGACTCTGGATGCCACAACACCTGCCCCCCACCCTGACCCTTTGCCCTGGAGACTCCGGATGCCACAACACCCACCCCTGCCCTGACCCTTTGCCCTGGAGACTCTGGATGCCACAACACCTGCCCCCCACCCTGACCCTTTGCCCTGGAGACTCCGGATGCCACAACACCCGCCCCCCACCCTGACCCTTTGCCCTGGAGACTCTGGATGCCACAACACCTGCCCCCCACCCTGACCCTTTGCCCTGGAGACTCCGGATGCCACAATACCCACCCCTGCCCTGACCCTTTGTCCTGCAGACTCCGGATGCCACAATACCCACCCCTGCCCTGACCCTTTGCCCTGGAGACTCCGGATGCCACAACACCCACCCCTGCCCTGACCCTTTGCCCTGCAGACTCCGGATGCCACAATACCCACCCCTGCCCTGACCCTTTGCCCTGGAGACTCTGGATGCCACAACACCTGCCCCCCACCCTGACCCTTTGCCCTGGAGACTCCGGATGCCACAATACCCACCCCTGCCCTGACCCTTTGCCCTGGAGACTCCGGATGCCACAACACCCACCCCTGCCCTGACCCTTTGCCCTGCAGACTCCGGATGCCACAATACCCACCCCTGCCCTGACCCTTTGCCCTGGAGACTCTGGATGCCACAACACCTGCCCCCCACCCTGACCCTTTGCCCTGGAGACTCCAGATGCCACAATACCCACCCCTGCCCTGACCCTTTGTCCTGCAGACTCCGGATGCCACAATACCCACCCCTGCCCTGACCCTTTGCCCTGGAGACTCCGGATGCCACAATACCCACCCCTGCCCTGACCCTTTGCCCTGCATCACTGCCCCTGGGCAGTCACTCACCTCCTTGAGGCTCACCACTCCAACCAGGCGCCCCATGTTGGTCACGTAAGCCGTGCGGAGGCTGAGGAGGTTGAAGAGGTCATAGCACTGGAGCAGAGGTTGAAAAACAAGGTGTGTGGATGTGTCATTGCTGGGGGTGTACAGGGTTATTATTTCTGTGCAAAACCTGGCACATGGGGGGCCTATCTGTCCCAACTCTCCCCCCCTCCGAATCGGCTGCGATTCCCATCAAGCACGTGCCGGCTGGGGCTGATCAGAGTTGTAGCCTGCAAGGCACCAGGTTGGCAAAGGCTGGTCCAGTCACTCACTGGCAACCTAGGTAGCTAAACACCTGGCAGTGGGCAAGGTTTTACAAATCCATCTCCCTGCTCCAAAACAACAAAAGGTCTTGGGAGATCAATGAGTTTATGGCCCAGAAGGCCTCCTGTTCCTTCAGTTTCTGAAGAAGAGGCGAAGCGAGGAGGGCCTGGGCTGGCGGACTGACCTGGTAAAGGGTTTCTTTCTCCAGCAGGCGATAAGGAGCCGGGTCGATGGGCACCTCATCCAGGCAGATGGGCTCCTGCAGTCTCCGGCACTCCCATTCCTCTACCTGCGTGCACGATTGGGAAGAAAGAGGCCAGGATTGGCTTGCTCGGCCTGGGCACACCTTGGCCACGTTCCCGCCTTCCTTTGCTTTTAAAAGCATGTGGCATCACTGAAGCTGCCCCAGAGCATCTAGAACTCCACGTCCCTTGCTGGGCACGGAAAGGGCCAGACACGCCTGTCCATGTAGACTTCTCGTTTTCTATTTTCATCACATAATTGGGCCCACAACATTGCATGCACACAGCTCCTGGTGGAAGCGAGCTGTGCACCTGAGCCAGGGGTAGGTGGGCTCCTAATAGTGAATCCTCCAAAGACCTTGGCATGGATCAGGATGTCTTTAAGGCATCCCAGACGCAAGTTGTGAAGGGTCTTGTGAATTCACACAAGAACCTTGAACCCGGCCTGGTAATGTACAGGCAGCCAGTGCAAGCTTTTAGGCACCGGAATTATGTGCTGGTGATAATCTGTCCTCACCGACAGTCTAGCCGCAGCAATTGGCACCAGGTGGAGCTCCTGGACCAGGTCCAAGGGTTGCCCCACATAGGGTGCACTGCAGTAATCAACTCTAGAGATTACCAGTGCATCCGCTGCCTCCACATTTCCTTACCAAAGCATCCAGAGATCCAGAATCCAAGCACCTATGCCAGCCTTCGCCGACCTGGTGCCCTCCAGATGTTTTGGACGGCACAACTCCCTTCAGTGGCTGGCTGGGGCTGATGGGAGTCATGCAGGCCAAAACACCTGGAAGGCACCAGGTTGGCAAAGGCTGGCCTCTGCTCTGCTAAACCCCATTCTCCATTCAAGGAAGCCAGGAGTCCTGGATCCCAGCCGCCTCCTTGCCCAGCCTTGCAGGACCCTCCCCTTGCAAGAACCTCGGAGTCTCTGCTCCAAACATACCATGTTGCAATATTGGACATGCTCATTTTGTGGCAATGGAGAAGCAGCAGTCCTTTGCACAGTCTTTGAGGGCTGAAATCAGAAAGGGCACCGATAAGCCAGGGGGGTCTGCAAGGGATGGGGGGTCTCGCTGCCTCACCCTGAGTGATCTGTGCAGGCTTAGCCACCTCCTACCTCCACCTTCTCCTCTTCTTCCTCCACCATTTCTTCCACCACACTGTCCTGGGCGTTGGAAACACCATGCTCCATTGCCTTGAGCGTCTCTGCAGAAGAAGCAAGCAAAAGGGGTTATTCTGGCTTTGCCTCCCTACCTCACAGAACGTAGAGTTGGAAGGGGCCTACAAGGCCATCAAGTCCAACCCCCTGCGCAATGCAGAAATCCACAGATGGCTGTCCAGCTGCCTCTTGAAGGCCTCCGGTGTCGGAGAGCCCACTACCTCCCTAGGTCATTGGTTCCATTGTCGTATGGCTCTAACAGTTAGGCCGTTTTTCCTGATGTCCAGTCGAAATCTGGCTTCCTAGAAGTCTTGCTAGAGTGGGGCTGTTTAGGTACGTTTATGCAACACACACACCATCAAGCATATATAAAGCATGCGGCTTCCCCTCCAAAAAATCCTGGGAACTATAGTTTACCCCCCACAGTGCTACAATTTCCAGCACCCTTAACAAACAACAGTTTCTGGGGTTCTTTTGGGGAAGTCATGTGGTTTGAATGCATGGTGTGTCGACAGCCACAGTTCAAATGTGGGAGCCCTAGGCCAGTGGTTCCCAACCGGGGGGCTGTGACCTCCAGGGGGCCTGCGAAGTAATCCAGAGGGGACCATGAACAGTAAAGAAATGAATTATTTATTGATTTTTTTAAAAAGTGTTAACTACCTGGACAGTGTCTGCTCCCCACTGCCGCTGCAGACGACACCTCCCCCTTGCTCCAAATGAGAGGGGAGGCCTTTGCTGAAGTGCTAGATTGTCTTTCAGGCATCTGCCTATGCCACACATGGCAGATGCCAAAGGAGGCTGAGGGTGGAGCTACCAGGAAGAAGAGGGGATTACTATCCCGACTCCCATCTCCTTGCATTGCCGCTGCTGACAATGCCCTTACTCAGAATGAAGGAAGATGACTTTTCGTGAAGCAAAAAGAAACAAGGCTGCAAGCAAATCCTGCTTCCCCCCTTCCTTCCTGACAGCCAGCCTGCCTGCCTTTCTTGGCTCCTGCTTCACTGCCACCTCCTTTTAAAAATTATCCTTATTTGCGAGGCCGCCTAGATCTCGCCTTCGGCCCAGACAGAGCCAAGGAGCAGTGAGGAAGCTCAGGACTTGCTCGCCCCCCATCTCTGAGACGAAGTGTGTGTGCTAGCGTACCCCCTTTCTTCCACCTACACTCTGCTCCCTCAATCTCTCCAAGATGCTGAGGCAGTTGAGGGCTTCCCCCCTCCCATGTGCCCGAATGCATGCACGCCTGCAGATGCTTGCAGGAGGCGCAGGTGTGCGCGTGTGTGCGTGTGCACTGATCTCTCTTCTGCTCCACTCTCACTCCCCAAGTGCATGCTAACCAAGTCATCAGTTCTGATGAGCATCCCAAGGCCTAAAAGCACTATCCCCCCTCCTCAACCTATCCACCCGTTTGTCTTCGCAATCTAGCATTTCCTGAGGATGGCAGCACCACCTTAGAGGCACTGCACAGTTGTGAGTTAAATGTTGGTGGGCCACACTTGCTCCTTTCATGCCTAGAGATCCCTCCAGTCTGAAGTTCTCTAACAGGTTAATTCTGATTTTCATATGTAAACTGGTAGTTGTGTGTGGAGATGGCACCGCTAAGCAGAGCCTGGGAATGAGATAAACCTAGCATAATCCCACAGTGTCCACCTGATACTGGTACGAGCTCAGACAGATGGTTAGTCATCTATTTTGGCTACTAGCCATAGAGTAGGTGCTATCTTGACTTTGCAGATGTATATATGTTGTCAAGGCCACTGCTGTATAGCAAATAGTCAAAATATCAGGTATGATTAATTAGAACCTAACAGGATATAGAGAGCCAGTGTGGTGTAGTGGTTATGGTGCTGCATTACAACCTGCACAGACCATGGTTCGAATCCCCACCCAGCCATGAAGCTCCCTGGGTGGCCTTGGGCCAGTCACTGCCTCTCAGCCTCAGAGGAAGGCAATGGGAAACCACCTCTGAATACCGCTTACCATGAAAACCCTATTCGTAGGGTCACCATAAATTGGAATCGACTTGAAGGCAGTCCATACCCATATCCAACAGTATATAAAGCCCTACAAATCCCTCCAGCATTGGAACCCTAAGCATAGATCAGAGGATGCTGGGCACCAGACCTCACAGGAACTTGTCCCTTTCTGAGGGGTTCCTAGTGACTGAAAGAATATCTCCTTGAGGAGGGGAAACTCAGCATAGACCAGAGATCCTGGAACAGTGCTACATGTCATCTCCAGCTCCAGGGGTTTGTCCGCTGTCATTTTGTAGGGTTCCCCAGCATCAGCAGGGACATAAGATTTGTAATCATCTTTCTTTGTAAGCTTTTTTTAGTTATTAAATAAAACCTTTAACTTTCACCGATTTGCATGGTCATTGCCTTCAAATCCACAAAGAACCATTGCCCTTTGGCCAAACAAAATTGCAGGGATGAGCCCCTCCAGACATCCTTTTTATTGGGCATTCATGATTATTTATGCTCATTATTCTCTCAGGGTGGTCATATATACTCCTGCTTTCAGTGTTATTTGTACCTGCAAAAGATTTTGTGTGTGTGTGTGTGTAGAGTCATACTGGCTTAGGCTGATAGCAGTTGTTCAGAACAGCTGGAGGGCACCAAGTTGGCAAAGACTGCATCACACAAACTGACAACTTCTTGAAAATTCAGACTACAACCTGGAGTGGATTCCACTGCCCCACTGACATGGAGCCACAAGCCGCCACTGCAACATGATGGTTTCACTGGTACCCCCTAAAGATACTGCTTACACACACACCCCACCCTCTACACACACCGACACACAACTGCTTAGGCCCTCCAGTTAAATGCTGGACAGATACAGCCTGGCCATTATGAAAAAGAACTTCCTATTCTGCCCGCTCCCCTCCATAACCCAAGCCAGTAGAAGCTCTGTTGCTCTTACCTGGTTTTTCAGTTTTCTTTTCATTGCCAGCTGGTTCCTGCAAGAGAGAATATCAGAAGGATCCCTCATCCAGCCCTGCCTCACACTGGAATGGAGGGAGCAGCCTTATCTCACAAGTCAGACCCTTGGCCTATCTAGCTCACGATTGTCTCCACACCAACTGGTTGTTGTGGATCTCTAGGATGGAAAGATTTGGCAGCAGGACAGCCTTCCCCAAGCTGGTGCCCTCCAGCTGTTTTGTACTACAACTCCCATCAGTGCTAGCCAGCATAGCTGCATGATGATGGCGCTGAGTCCAAGATACCCTTTTTATTGCACATTTTTGATTATTTGTGCTTATTATGTTATTGGGGCACTCACACCTGATCCCACTTTCAATACTGTTTGTACCTGCAAAAGTTGTTGAATGGTCACTCCAATCAGTGCACATCCCATAACTTTCTGCTGAAATCCTTTTTTTTAATATCACAAATATTCTGGTTTATTTTTGTCCTGCTTTTCTTGGGCTGTGGCCCCTCTAGACACCAATAATGTAGTTGCATCGGGGAGCATAGCAGAACGACCAGTTGTGCAGAATACATCCACCACTAACGCCCTATTATTCTGTCAAGAACACGTCACAGAAGGCAGCTGCAATACAGCACCTGTCTGGAAGAGCCCCAAAACCTCTGGAAGGCACCAGCTCGGGGGAAGGCTGTTCTAGGGGAATCAAAGGGGGCAGGTGTGGGCTGGCTGGAGCAAAGTGGCATGCATTTAAAGGACATTATGTATTTAGTATTTGATTTACATATCCTGCCCTTCCTCCCAGCAGGAGCCCAGGGTGGCAAACAAAAGCACTAAAAACACTTTAAAACATCATAAAAGAAGACTTTATACATTAAAACAAAACAATTTTAAAAACATTTTTTAAAAGCTTTGAAGACATCTTAAAAAAAAGGTTAAAAATACATTGTTTTTAAAAAAAGTTCAAAAAAACCCATGCTTGTCATATGCAGAGGCCGGAATGAGAGAGGAGAGAGCTGACTTAGGAATAATCGGCTTTCCTTTCCTTTTCCTCCTTTGCTTCAGAATAAAAGGGTTATGTCCAGGGCCACAGCCCCAGTCATTGGAGGCTGATCCATTAGGGCATGGGGGGCATGCCAGGGGGTGGCTCTGGCTTCCCCTCCTATTGGCCTTCCACCCCACCCATCCCAGGCTCTCTCTTTTAGGGGAGAGCACAACAGGGGAGGGGACTCACAGGCTCTTGACTTTGAACCCTCTCGGCCCACTGGCTGAGCAGGTGCTGGAGTCTTTTCTCTGCACTCAGCTGGGCTGACAGAATCTTGGAGAGATGCTTCCTCTTGATGGATCCCAACAAGACGCGAGTCTCTTTGAAGTGGGGGAGAGACAGACAGAAGAATGGGCAGGCCCATGAGTGGGGTTTGGGGCCTCTTCCCAGTTAGGGGCTCTGGCTGTTCTTCCCACATTCAAACAGCCTTCCTCAACCCACAGTCCAGGACTCGCTGGGGGCCTCCACCTGTTTTGGACGACGATGGCTCCCGTGTGCCCCAGCCAGCACAGTGGGTGACGGGAGTTGTAGTCCAAAGCACATATGGAGGGTGCCACGTTGGGGAAAGCTGATCTTGGGATACAAGAGATGGTTACCTTGAGAGTCCACTAGGGGAAACTGCTTTAGGGTAGAGATTTTGAGCAGCCTCCGAAGACCTTTGTATTTGCTCTCCCGGGACAGATATTTGAGATCAGTCACCATAAAGTCCTCGACATAGAAATCATGGCCTCTGGGAGCAAAGAGGAGGGTATGGAGGGGGCAGGATGGTTTGGAGGGGATTGGGGGAAAACCCGAACATCTGAATAAAATGTGCATCCTGCTCCCCTAATGCACTAGCCTCTCCTCCTCTCCCAGTAAACCCAGTATCACCAGCTCTACCCCATGTTTCATTTAGACCGCCCTGAAACCCACCTTCCCTAGAGGACCTAGCACTCCTGCCTAACACCTCCCCTTGCTTTTATGCACTAGAACACCCTTCCCCAACTGGGTGCCCTCCAGACTACAATTCCCAGCAGCCAGCACTGTGCATGGTCAGGGATTCTGGGATTTGTAGTCCAAAAAAGCTGGAAGGCACCCGGTTGGGGAAGTCTGCACATGATCCACCACCAAACCCTGGAGGCCAAGGTTTAACGCACCTGCTCTTGCCCGTGGAGAGCTTTGGCAGAAATGGCAGCTGCTTGACAATGATGATGCCATCAAAGAAGGAAGGCTGTGAGCGTTGGCTGATGGCGTTGGCAATCAGCACAGCCACCAGGACCGGCAGGATGTGGGACATCTGACCAGTCAGCTCAAAGGTCAACAGGGCAGTCGAAAGGGTCTGGGTTACAGCCCCAGAGTAAGCTGCTGCGCCTGCAGGGGGAGACAGTTCCCATTGCACGGTGGCCCCTGTTGGTGGTCAGTGGAATTGCTGCCCCAAGACACACACCCCCATGGAGGCAAGAACAGACTGCAGGCAGCGGGGGGGGTCTTACCTGCCAGAGCGTAGCCGGCGGGTATAATACGCATGTGGATACCTTCAGAGACGATGCCATCTGGGAAGATTTTGGCCATGACCTCCCCATACAATCGGCCCAGCCCGGCTCCTGTTGGCACAAAATGCATCCAGGATCACAGTCAGAACAGCAGCCACCATGAGCAGGAGAGGCAGGGACTGAGGGCAGAACTCCAGAACTCCTCCAGCAAGTCTGGAGCCCAGACGGTTAGAGCAGGGGTACTTGATGGCCCAGATGTCTGAGTCCCATTCAGCAGTTAATTATTTTAAAAAAGTGGGGTGAGCCTCAATCCTGCCTAGAATCCCTCCATCCTTCCCCAGGTATATGGGGCTGATTGCAGTTATTAGGCCAGTGGTGATGCAGAGGGGCTCAGTGCATGCCCAGAGGTACTATAGGATTATCACTTGTTCTAGAGACGGGGCAGTGAGATCAGGTTTTGGTCATTCAGCAAAAGAAATGGAAATGGTCTGCCTTCAAGTCGATCCCGACTTATGGCTACCCTCTGAATAGGTTTTTCATGGTAGGTGGTATTCCGAGGGGGTTTCCCATTGCCTCCCTCTGAGGCTAGTCCTCCCCAGCTGGCTAGGGCCTGCTCAGCTTGCCACAGCTGCACAAGCCAGCCCCTTCCTTGTCTGCAACTGCCAGCTGGGGGGCAACTGGGCTCCTTGGGACTCTGCAGCTTGCCCACAGCTGTACAGGTGGCAGGGTATGTAACCCTTGAGCCACTCCCTGCGGGGTGATCTTTAGCTGCCCTTTTACACCCAGGAGACACCAGCGGAGATTTGAACTCAAACGAAAGGGATTCAAATCCTGAGGTGTGAACTGGGGACAGCCCATGGCTGAGATTCTTACCATAAACAAAGACAGGGAGGAAATATCCAGCCGGGACAATCATGGTGCTTGCCAAGAGCACCATGAAGAACTGTTGAGAAAGAGGAAGACATGGATGAGGGGGCATCAAAGAGAGGCGCCTGCAAAGGAGGAGACAGACAGGCCAGGAAGGATCACCTGGGTCCATGTTGCTAGGAAGCATCAGGGCATGGGTGTGAGAGGGCGACTTGGCTTACAAGAACGCGTGTATGGCTGTGAGCATACTAGTCGCCTACAGCCCCTCCAGAGTGTGTGTGTGTGTGTATTATGCAATATCTCACTGACACAATAATAGTGGATTTCACCTGGACTGTCCAGACATCGTTCCACTTCATTAGATGTTCTACCTTCTTTCTCCAGAGTCACTGCATTATTGACATCTGGAGGAGCACTCTTGTGCTACAGCACAAGAAAAGTGGGACAAAAACACCTGAGAACATTTGTGGTATAAAAAATTACAGGATTTCAGCAGGATGCTGCGGGACATGCACCAATTAGAAGTGAAGCAAAATGTCTGCCCTGAAGACTTTTGCAGACACAAACAATTGAAAGCAGGATCGCATATAACTGCCCCAATACCATCAGGAGTACAAATCATGAGGAATACACAATAAAAGGGCATCTGGTGTTATACGATTGGGGGATGGACTAAATGACCTCTTGGGATGCCTACAAACTCAGTGATCCTTGATTCCAAAAAAAGGGTATTGCTTAAGTGGATAAAATTCCGATTCCCTTTGTTATGGAAATTGGGCTGATGGCAGTTCATAGTTTGCCTTAACAATGCAAAGGAAATCTCTGAATGGGACACTGCTTCTACTCCCAACAGCTCCTTTCCAGTGGCTAAGGCATATTCAAGTGACTCTGTAAACAGGGCAGCCTGCAGTTCTGAGTTGGGAAGCAATCTGAAGGCAGAGACAGAATTAAGCTAGGTCTTCGAAGGTGCAGGCTGTTCCTCTGGAAGACCTGATGTGGGAGCAGCAGATTCTGGGGTGCCTGCCGGAGTGTTAAGCTGCAAATCTCCATGTATGCTCACCCTGTAGACAAACGCAAATCCTGCAAAACACCACAGGCCTCCTACCACCTCCTTCCACAAAGGTAAACAAACCTGATTAAGGCCTCCACCCTCAGCAGTTCTCACAGCTCAGAGAACTGGGACACGGTTGCTACAACATGATGTCACGATGGGAAAGTGAAAATTGGGTTATGCATTTTCACATAGAGTTGATTGGTAGTATGGTTTTCAACAAGTAAGATATTGTACTCATTATAGAATCATAGAATAGTAGAATTGGAAGGGGCCTATAAGGCCATCAAGTCCAACCCTCTGCGCAATGCAGGAATCCAAATCAAAGCATTCCCGACAGATGGCTGTTATTTTGCATTATAACTGTTGTGTGTTTTTAAAGCCTTCCTGTGACTCCAACATTTAGGGGCAAAAGCACCCTTCTAGGATGGCACCTGCAAAAGGGACTTTGCCAGGGACATAAGGACTCCCCCCTCCCCCTGTTCCCAGGCCAGGCCCAGACAGGCAGGCCCCCACCTTAGCAATCAGGAAGAAAGAGGCCACCTCCAGGGAGGAGAGAGCTGGGTGGGTCCACTGGAGCCAGGTGAAATCGTCAGTCCGGTTGGGGGGCTGTCGGGTGCCATTGCTGCCCAGGGGGGCCTCTTCCAGGCCCCAGGTCATGTTGTTGAAGAAAGTCTCCAGGAGTTGCTTCATGGATAGCTTGGGGGAGGAGATTGAAAGCTGGGCAAGGAGGAAAGAAGCCAAGACACCCTCAAGCCCCCCCACTCCATGGTAGCCAAATCATGCCTTCCTCTTCCCCACAGCCTTAAAAAAGAAAACAGTGGCTGGGAAGGCACCACTAAAGGTAAGAGGGGGACAGCCGCCTCTTTCCTCCCCCCTCTAATTGGAACACAGGAATAAGGGTGAAAATGAGGCTGCCTCTGAGCATGTTCAGATGTCCATAGGCTGCCTTACATATTGGGATTAGGAGACTGGGCTTCATACAGAAATGGGTGTAGCGTTCAGGGCAGGTCAGAGGCCCAAACATCTCTACCACCCCTACCTTACTCTTCTAGACCATTGCTTCATCTACCTCAGTGCTGTCTACACTGATTGACAGCAGCTCTTCTAAGGTTTCAGATGGGAGTTTTCCCCAAGCTCTTCCTGGACATGCTGGGGATTGGACTTGGGATCTTTTGGATGGCGCAGAGTGGTAAGCGGCGGTAACGCAGCCAAAGCTCTGCTCACGGCCAGAGTCCGACTCCAACGGAAGGAGGAAGTCGAATCTCCGGTAAAAGGGGTCGAGGTCCACTCAGCCTTCCATCCATCCGTGGTGGGTAAAATGAGTACCCGGCATATGCTGGGGGGTAAAGAAAGGCCGGGGAAGGAACTGGCAATCCCACCCCATATATACGGTCTGCCTAGCAAACGTCACAAGACGTCACCCTAAGAGTCGGAAACGACTCACACTACAAGTGCGGGGACACCTTTACCTTTTTTATACCCTTTGAGCTAAAATAAAAGTTAGATTCCAGTCCTCATGGCTCTGGATTAAACAGGAACAAGACAGCCAGTGCGGTGCAGTGGTTAGAGTGTCGGACTAGGACCTGGGAGATGAGGGTTCAGCCATGAAGTTCACTGGGTGACCTTGGGTCAGTCACTGCTTCTCAGCCTAACCTACCTCACAGAGTTGTTGTGAGGATCAAATAAGGTGGGGGAGAACCTTGTACCCCACCTTGAGCTCTTGGGAGGAGGGGTGGGATGTAAATGTAATAAATAAATAAATAAACAAACAAACATAGGAATCTGTCTTATATGGAATCAGACTGCTGGGGCGCATCCAGTTCACTGATGTCTGGCAGCAATTCTCTAGGGTCTTAGATGGGGGGAGAGGGGTCCACCTAAAGATGTTGAGGATTAAACCTGGGATTGTTTGCAGGCAACCACTCATCTACAGCCCCTCCCCTATCAAATTACTGAGCAAAGGGGTGAGGGTGCAACACCCCCCCCACCCCAAAGGCTCCCTTTGTGAGAAGGGCGGGGTATAAGTTGAATTAATCAATGAACAATGCACAGACCATCCACTTACCCTTGCACCAATATACTGCCCCGAACCTTGTGGGAAGGTGATGCTTGACAGCAGGAGGGCGATGACACCAGCATACCAGATTTTGCTGTGGAGGAAACAGATGTTATCTACGTGGACAGGGAGGATGCTGGTATCATTTGGGAGGGGGCAGTGGTGTACATGGAAGGTGGGCAAGGGAGCAGTTCCCCTCCCCATGATGGCCCCTAACCTCTAGATCCCCTGCTTTCCATTTTCTTTCCAGCATTTGTACAACCCAAGCTATGAAACAAAACGTGCAGCCGCGATTCTCCTCAATTTTTTGGTGAAAAATTAGCCTGCTCCTCCTTCCGGGGCTTTACTTTGCCCACCTTCCAGGAAAATACCTGCGGATGCCTGTGCTGAGAGGTGGTGGCCCCTGGCAGCCTCACAGTACGTTTCTCCAGCTCACCTGAAACCACGTCCTGTGCTCCACCTTTCCTGGCAGAGAACCATTTTCCTATCTCACCGTGTGTGTGTGTGTGTGTGTGTGTGAAGAACGTTTTTTTCCAACTGTTCTGTGCCATCCATGCAAGGCTGCTGCCCCCCTCAACCACTCACCGTTCTCCTCCTTAAACAGCCCCTCCCCGGAGACAGGGACAGTGTGTGTGTGGGGTTCTTACTTGTTCACCATGAAATGTTTGATTCTCTGCTGGTTCTGGAGAAAGATGAGGATGTTTCGGTGGCAGAAGAGGAAGACGGAACAGATGCCTCCACAGAGCACTCTGGAGAAAGGGAAACACAGACACTGAACGCACCCTGGGCCATGGGACCCAGGTGTCCGGGGAAAACAGAGGCAACCTGAGTGACTTCCACTCAGCTATCACTTAGGAGTCTAGCAAAGGTGGAGAAATTCGATTCCGTTCGCATTTAAAGCTAAATCGATCACACCGCACTTTCCAAAGCCACAGGAGAACCAAACCACAACCATCCTTCCAAAGCCACACGGGTCGCAATGTTGTGATGCAGTTTTCCAACCAAAGTTTGCAAAAATGTATATATTAGGGGAAAGTGTGCACAGGACTGAATATAGTAGTAAAGACAACATAACGTATTATATTAGGAGAAATTGCTTGCCAAAATGTGTTAATTAGTCAAAACTATATAAAAACGTGCTTATTGGGAGAAATCCAAATAAAATGCTGAATTTTCATGAGGACTTTTCTTTTAAGGAAATTAATTTTTTAAAAAGGAAAAAAATTAAGGAAACAAACAAACAGAACTAAGTTAAATTAATCTGCAAACTATAAATTGCAATACAAAGTGAGTAAAAACACAATTCAAAACAAATTTTGTCTTATTCATTTAGAACATTGCAGGTGAGCTAAATCACCTTCCCAATTTATTCCATGGATTCAGGGAATCAGACTTTATAATTCATTATCTGGCCTCATTTCTTTTTTCCCTTTTCCCTTTATCCAGTTCCCACAAAGTTCTATTCATCTGCGCCGTATTTCAACATAGACCGAGGGTATTGTGTACCTGTGTGTAACATCATTTGTATAAGAAGTAAAGTCCTGCCATATTGCTATGAATTGAACTTGTGTAGTTTGTCCACTAGATGCCCTCAGTTTGTGTGATATTTTATCCAGCAGGGCTATTTGCCAGACCTTCTTATACCAGCAATCTGAACTATGCAGGTTGAATACCTTCCAGTGCTTTCCTATCAATGCCCTTGCAGCTGTCAATAGATGTGTGACCAGCTCCTTAATTTTTATCTCTCTATCAGCACCGATGAACAGATTCAAAAGTGCCAAATTAATTGTTAATGAAAGACCTTCTCCCCAAAGGATATTCCTTTTATACATTCCCACCACATGTGGTTCTGGGTGCCAATCCTTTGGCATTCTCGCTAGCCTGTGGAGGAGGACCCTGGATATATAAATGAGAGCTGTCAGGGAGTTAAATGCCAGCCATGTGCTAATTTTAGTGAGAGTTCCCTTGTTTGTGACAAAAGAGATTTATATGGTGCTTTTGTCCAGAGTTTGATCCAATCTTCATTTTTTATTTCCATTTCCCAGTTAGATTCCCATCATTCTTTCTGGGGATCATTCTGACTGTAGTCCAGATATAACAAGTGTTTAAAAAATCTAGAAATAAATCCTGATTCCAGTGTCAGAGTCCCTGTGATAATTTTCTCAAATATTAGTTACCTGTCTCTTAGCTTCCTTTTCAGTTTCTGAATTTTCAGAACTCAGGAAATCTGAATTTTAAAAAAACATTATGAAATGGCTGCACAATTTCTCCAGGTGCAGACAACCCATTGTACAGCTGTGGATATGGGGACAGATGATGGTTTATATTAATCGGTTTGGCCCAGGATGGGGCACCTGCGTGGCCCTACAGATGCTGTTGGCCTCCAACTCTCATCAGCCTCACAAACAGCATGGCCCAACGGTCGAGGATGATGGGAGTTGTAGTCCAACAACATCCAGAGGGCCACAGGTTCCTTGGTTCTTTATTAGCCATTTCCTTCTTTATTGTCTGTTTTTCCCTTTCCAAATATCATTGCCTTATATAGCAGTCTCTTTTCTTCTGTGCCCCGAAACTGCAGCAGGAAGCAGTCATAATCAGGAAGGGGGGGAGGGAGTGTTTTTTAATGAATTGTTACTGGATCTCCATGTTGTCATTCAAATGGCTTGCAGATGGAAGTCTCTCTACCATGTAGAAGCCCTGACATTTGGATTGAGGTGAAAGTGGTTCAGACTAAAAAAGGAGTGAATACAGCCTTGCAAATACATGTACGCAAATTACTAGCCTAGCCAAGCAGCCCTTTCTGCCCACCCACCAGTAAATACATGAATTAAATAGCCTAATCATAATCTCTAAAACTGTAATTCCAGAATATGGAAAAGTTGGTTAAAAGCACAATTGTTCTGGTATTACAAAAATATATTTGGGCATTTATTTATTTTTTTTGTAACTCAAAGAAATTATTTTTTAAAAACTGTGTAGCACACAATAAAAACTAAAAACACTGAATCCTCCAGTGCCAGAACTTTAAGATCACAAAAAACTGTTCTGGGATTAGACCGATATTTTTTTCCATGTTTATATTTTGTAGTAAAAGCTGTAGCTTTTTGCTTCAGGTTTTTTTCTCTCTCTGAGTCCCCAACATCTATTTAGAATCCAATCTGAATTCTTAGTTGACTGATTAAATGTTATGTGTCCATTTATGTCTGCTGGGTGTCCAAAAGCTAGGACTGGCTGTCCATTTGGACCCACAACTATTATTTAAAAATGCCTTGTGGGCATTTTGTCCCACATTATTGGAATGGGGGAATGGACTGCCTTCAAGTCGATTCCGACCTATGGCGACCCTACAAATAGGGTGTTCATGGTAATTGGTGTTCAGAGGTGGTTCACCATTGCCTCCCTCTGAGGCTGAGAGGCAGCGAGTGGCCCAAGGTCACCCAGTGAGCTTCACGGCTGTGTGGGGATTCGAACCCTGGTCTCCCAGGTCGTAGTCCAACACCTTAACCATTACGCCACACTGGCTCGTATTCCCACATTATTATCCCAATAAAAATCATCCCCTCCCCAACATTGCTGGGGAAAAGGGGGACTGCTCACTTGGTTACAGAATCTTCTTTGAATTCTAGAGGTCTGGAAGCAGAGTTGCTATTCCACTTGCAGCTTAGAGCAGAACAACATTTGAGGAATGCTGTCCCCAGGAAATCATGCCTGGCACAATCACTGTCAGCCTGTAGATGCCAGGCAATGTTGGGGATTGTACTCTGGCGTTGTTTCTGGCCTCTCTTGTGGGGTTCATCTCGTGGTGGAGTCGGATTCATCCTTTTTATAGTTATTGTTGGGTGAGCATTTTTAGCAGCTTTTGCTCTATTGTATTTTTCTTATGCATTTGTGGTGTAAACTGATTTTCAAGTTTGGTATTTTATGGATCTGTAAAGTTGTTTTGGAAAGTGTGACAAATGTAATTATTATTGTTAATAATAGCAATAATAATAGGAATGATCGGATGCTTCTAAATGTTTTGCATCTTGAAGTACCTTGGGATGCTCCCTTTCTTCCACAGACACAGTGGCTAGAGTCCCAGCCAGCATTACTACCCTAGTTCCGTCTACCTGGTACTCACCCCAATATCGCATAGGACAGCAGTTCTGGAAGGTCATAGGGAAACTCCACACGCCAGCTGGTCCGGAACAGAACGGCCACAGTTTCTGGAGGGGGAGGAAGCACAAGGTGGATCGCCAGTGGTCATTTTGAACCTCGGCTCCGCACCAACTGGGCCTCGGGCCCTGCCTTGCTGCTAGGAATCCAGGTTTGGACAAGTGAGGAAATACAAGAGGCAATAACCAAAGAGCTTCAACCGAAAGCAGGACTTCTTTGGTTGTGGCTCCAGAATGGTGACTCCTGCAACTGACCAGCCTGACTGTGTTCTACCTTGCCCTTGCTGCAGAGACAAATTAAACCACTCTTATTTTGACAGGCATTTGGGATTTTGCTAGGAATGGCACATTCACTGTTGATTTATGCGAGGAGGCAGCAGCAATGGTGTAGCGCCTCCATGAGCTCTTGCAGGAGGTGTCACCACACTTCACAAGTCTGCATGTGGCCCTCCTGCCTAACCTTTTTCATTGCTGATGACACCGCCTGCAAGGACAGAGGCATGACACCATTGCTCCTCCCATCCTAGCTTCTGAATTGCTTCATCCTTGTCTATATATTAATGTTCATGATTATTTCATTATGTCTAAACTGTCTTGGGAACATTTGGGTTATAGGCTGTGTAAATATGCGGTAAATTAATCAACAAGAGAAAAAGAATATTCCGGTATTCACTATGCCTCTGAATACCAGTTGCTGGGAATTGCAACTGGGGAGAGCACTGCTGTTGCACCCAGGGCCTGCTTGCAGGCTTCCATTTGAGGCATGCGGTTGACCAATATGAGAACAGGGTGCTAGAGCGGATCAGCCTTTGCTTCTGATCCAGCTGCAATCGGCAGGGTTCTTCTTAGAAAGAGGAGGAGGGGAGCTGCACCTATTGAATTTCTGACTGCTATGTAGCTGTGAAAGGCACAGAACCTATCAGGAGAACAAGCATCTCTCCCTCCTCTTCACCTCCTGCTGTGTCTTCTCCACATTTACCTCTTGTGTTGTTCAGCAGAGCTAGCAAGCGGAAGGTAAGCGCTGCGCACGTTGCAGCAAAGAATCCCCTCCAGTAATTGCGCACGGCAAAGTGGGTGCCAGTGGCCTCCACCCCAAACAGCACTCCTACGGAGAGAAATCTACTGTGAAAAGGGGAAGAGCTTGTGGAGTGGAGTGAGACAAATCTTGAGACAAGCTGTGGTTACCTCCAACAGGAGCCACAAAACAGCATGCCACTCCCACGGCAACCCCTGCGGTCAGCAACTCGTACTTGCGCCCTGGGTTCTGTGGAGAAGCAACAAAGCCTTGCAAAGGGCCGAGGTGCATGCAATGCGACGTGTGAGCACTGCTACGGTGCATGTCAGAGTAGGATCAGTGCTTTGTCTAGTCGGGGTGGGGGGACTGGCACTGTGGTGAGACTCAGGGCAGCCACACTTACCTCAGCAGAACCTGCAAATTTGACCATGACTTTGCCTAGCAGCATGGATAGGATTGTGGCCATGTGCACGAAGGGACCCTATGGGGAGAGAAGGGTAAAAGTCATGGGTGCAACGATGGGCAGAAAGACTCAGAACTACACCCCAGATTGGCTTTGTCAACCCTGCTGCCCTCCAAATGTTTTAGACTACAACTCCCATTAACCCCAACTAGCATGGCTGCACTATGCTGGCTGCGGCTAATGGCAGTTGTAGTCCAAATCATCTGGAGGGGGACTAGGTTGGGGAAGGTCACTCTAGAAGCAAAATCTTAAGACTGGGGAGCAAGTGCATTTTTCCTTGAGTAGACATTAATGCAAATGCAGGCACTGCACATTGACGCATGGAGGCACCAAGTTGTGCACACATGGCCATTTCGCATATTGCAGATTATCCCTGGAACTGTAGCCTGCGGAAGATGCGTAAAAATCTGTTCCTTAAAGAAAAATTTCCTGAGTTTTCTAGGAAGAGGCAAATATAACCAGTGGACACCTTGAACTCTGCATTGTTTTGATGCTCAAATTCCCTCTCATGTAAGTCACCTTGAGCCTCAGAAAAGCAACACACAACACTGAAACATTCTCACGTTAATAAAATTAAAGAATTATTAAATGCACACAGGCAGGTCCACAGGAATGGCCGACTCTCTCTCTCCTGGGTTGGGAATTCTTCTCTTACGTGTTCCTTCACACATGACCGTGTAGTTAAAAAATGCTTGCTGACCATTGGGATATCAAATCCACACATGACACACATAAATAAATAAATAAATGCCTTTTAATTTTTTTTTTTTTAAAGTGTAAGGTTCTAGACCACATGAAGCCCAATTTTAAAAGGTTCTTTTAGCTCAACATATGTAGTACAGCATTGAATGGAGAACTGCACATAGAATGTTTCTTCCCTGCACAGGAGACATACCTGCCTGCACCCACTTAATTCGAACTCACCACTTTCCCGAGGAAGATCGTGCTTCCCGCTGCTAAGGTGCAAACCACCCCTACCAGCTTGGCCACCAGTGTCCGGAAGGTGAAGAATTCATGTAACATAACCCCATGGAGAGCCACCTTCAGCTCCGGGATCCCAGAGCCTGTGGGGAGAAGAGGAAGCGGAGAAGGAAGGAAAGAGAGGCTCCGGTCCAAACTGGACCCCACCGGCCCCATGTGCCACTAATTAACACTGGATGGTGGGTGGGTGGCTGGTGCCCATTGGGACTGGTAGGGCGGAAGGCAGAGAGACCAACAGTGGAGGAGCCACAGAAGCCGGAGCCAATGAAAGGCAGAGCTACCCCCTGATTGGTTGTAAGTAGGAAGGCAGGCAAGGAGGTAAGGGCTAGCTGAAGGCAGACTGAGGTTGGGGGGCAATTCACCATTTGCCCTAATGGACCAGCTCTCCGCTGACTGACACTGGGCATGACCCAGTGGGAAGTTCTTCTGCACAATCCTCTGCTGCAATGAAATGGAGCTCCCCCGGATGCTGCCTACGATGGTCGCAGATTTCTCCCGCTCTGCCACTTATCACGGCCCTTGAAGCCTGCCTATTAAACTCCCCTCCCCATCTCTCGGGTCCCTGCCATCTCCCCCAACCGAAAGGCTGTCACAAGCTGGAGGACTCACCGGCCGCCTGGGGCGAGATGTACTTGGCTGCGGCTGCGGACACTGTCATCAGAACCACGTGGTACAAGGTCCAGGAGAAGAACTGCAGGCAACGGTGCTCTGCCAGCTGGTCATAAACCCACAGGCTGGCTACGGGCGGGCGCAGGAATCAAACAGGGGGAGTCAGTTGTCAGGGGTGCAGCATCTTGATTCATTTATGGGTTTTATCTATTATTATTATTATTATTATTATTATTATTATTATTATTATAATATACCACTTTCTGGGCAAAAGGCCCCCATCCACATGTAGATAGAATCAGCTTTTGCCAACCTGGTGCCTTCCAGCTGTTTTGGACTACAACTCCCATCAGGGGCTGATGGGAGTTGTAGTCCAAAACACCTAAAGGGCACCAGGATGGCAAAGGCTGAGCTATATAATTTCCAGGGTCTGTGGCAGCATCTGCCTTGGAGACATTTAGTAGCCCAACATTTATGGAATGCTCTCTCAAGTAAGTCCCACCTGGTGCCAACCTCGCCATTGTTTCAGAGCCGGGCACTGACATTTTTGTTCTCCAAGGCACCTGGGCATTACCAATGATAAATCTTTTTTTAAAAAAATGTTGTTATTGAATGTCTTACTTTGATTGTAAATTTGCTTTGGGACTTTATTTTAGTTGGAAGCAATGTAAAGATTTTAAAAACCTTACCTAACTAGGTTTAATGCCAACGACATCTACAGGTAGGGCTAGTTGGTGTTGACAAATTCACAGAGGAGGAGGAAGCGGGAGAGGTTTGTCAATAGCTATTATTCAGGATGGCTAAATGGAACCTCCATGTTCAGGAACAGTCTAGATTTGAGTACTGATTGGTTGGAATAAGCAGCGGGAGAAGGCAGTTGCCAACATGCCCTGCCTGTGGGTTTCTCACAAGCCGGATGCTGGACTAGACAGACCTTCTGGTTGGATCCAGCAGGGCTCTTCCAATGTTGCTATGCTCTTTCTCATACAGCGTTTGCTTGGGGCAGAATCCAAATAGGGTTGTTTGGAGAACCACAGAGACTGCATGCCTGTCTCTTATCACCCCAGATGAGCCCCAGCATGCATAAAACTGGGGCATAGTTTCTTTAAGGAGAGGGGCCACAGCGGTTTGAGCTTGATTTAAGCATGACCTCTGACCTGAAACTGTTTCCTCCAAATTTCTGAAGTTTATGTAACAGATGCGAATAGGCAGCTGCCTTATTTGTAGTCAAGCCCTTGCTCCATCTAGGCTAATATTGTCTACACTGACAGGCAACAGCTCTCCAGAGGTTCAGATAGGGAATTTTCCCCAGCCCACCTGGAGACGCTAACATCGAACCTGGCACTTTCTGCATGCAAAGCGGATGCTGTAGCCCCTGAGCTACAGCCCTTCCCTGTTTCTACATGGTAAGAGGAACACAGTTTGCACAAGCTCAGAGGCACCACCACCAAAGAGATAGGGAACCGCAATCAGAAATGAGTTTTTTTACTAGTGTATTTTAGGATGTTTTATCCTTGTTTTTACACTTGTTTCTAATGTTTGTTTTTGGAAGGCGCTTTCAATTTGCTTTTCTAAAAACAGGTGACTATTATTGCTGTTAGTGCTGTTATTATGACTGTTTTCTCATACTCACAGAGTGGGACTGTGCTTACTGTTGGATTCTCACGGAAAACTTAATTGGGTTTTACAATCCAACAGAGAATTCTGGGGGGGGCAGCTAGAGGAAGGGGGAAGCTCACCTCGCTGGAATTTTGAGACGGTGATGTCCAGGCCAAAGCTGAGGGTGGCCATGGAGATGCCGAGGAGGAAGAGGAAGATCCAGTCTTCACCAAACTTGAGGATCTGCAGGCGGATGGAGAGGCCCAGCGCTGGAAACAGACAGAGTTGCCGGTGTTCCCATCAAGCTTGTAAGAACATAAGAACAGAGCCCTGCAGCTCACCCAGAACAGAGCCCACCTAGACCAGCCCCCTGTTGTCACAATGGCCAACCGGATGCCCCAGCGGGAAGCTGGCAAGCAGGACCTGAGCGCAAGAGTGCTCTCCTCTCAGGTGGTTTCCAGCAACTGGCATTCAGGGCCATCCAGCCTCCGACGGTGAAGGTCAAAGCCTCAGAAGCTCCTCCTGTCCTGCGACCCGCGGCTACTGCTGCGGATCGCAGAAGGGGAGCGGAGGGGCCCCTCAGGGGGCCCTGTAGCTCCAGGGGCCCTCGGGCCAGTGCCCCACCTGACCGCCCTTTAGAACCGGCCCTGATAAAATCAACACCCCCATAGTCGACCCCCTCATTGTCTCCCCCCCGGACACAGTCTTGGCACAGATTCCATCCACTGCAAAAACCTTTCCTAATCTGGTGCCCTCCAGATATTTAGGACCACAACCATCAGACCCAGCCGCCTGTTCTTACTACGCCTCCCTCCCACTTGCTACTCCAGCCCCCCCCAGCCCTGCCTGTAGCACCTCTTACGTTTCAAGGCCCCCAGAAGCTTTCGCGCACATCCTCGCCCCTTCGGCTCCTGAAAGACCTTGCCAAAGGACTCCTCCAGGAGCTGTTTATCAGCTGCGCTCTTGGAGGGCTGGCCTTGGGGGCCCAGCTCTAGGTCCCCATCCTTAGGAACTTGCTCCCTGCAGTTCCACAGCCTCATGATGATCCAAGTCAGGCTCTTCACCCTGATGACTCCTGCTTATAAAGCACCAGCCAGGTGGAAGGGGGTGTGGGTGTGTTGGGCAAGGGCTGTGGGCCACCTGTAAAGCTGGTCTGAGCTGCAGAAGGCAGGTGGGGTGGGAAGGACCAGGACAGGATAGACCAGAGAGGGGAAGGTGGGCGGACACAGAGACGAGGGGGGGAGGGGGGGAGAGAACAAGCGAGCAAGAAAAGACAGCCAAGAGCTTTGTGGCACCTGAAAGACAAACTGATTTAGCCAGAGGCTCCCAAACTGTGGTCCATGGACCACCAGTGGCCTGCAAGTTTCATTCAGATGCTCCGTGGTGTGTCTGTGAAGAACACTTAGAATGTGAACTCTATGAAATTCAACTTGTAATACAATAAATACAATAGAAGAGAAAGCAGCAGCAGTAAAAACACAATTAAATATCATGCAGCATCTAGCACAGCACACTACAATTACTACAACAAGCAGGGAAAAAATCATTAAGTGGTCTGCCAAGACCCTCAGCAATTTTCAAGTAGTCTGTGGGGGGGGGAGTTTAGAAGCACTAGATTTGGCTTGCTGTAGGCCACTCTGTCAGATGCAAGAGGCAAGGATTCTCTGAAAGGGGGCCCTGGATGGGCAAGCCCATTTTGGCTGAGAGCAGGACTCCTGCAGGGTCTCTGGGTTGGGGTCTGCTGCTTTGATTTTCCAGCAACCTTTGACCTCGGTCGTGCCAAACGAACGTAACAGCCTGCTAGATCAGGGGCCAATGGCCCTTCTAGTACAGCATCTGGAGGATTATCTCAATGGGCAACGGAAAAGTCATCTCTCCATATACAGGCTGGGTCCATGTGTGTTTTTCCATGGAAATTGTCCCCCCCCCTCAGTTCTCCGACTCACAGTGGAAGGAATGCCCTACCTTCTTCAGCTCCTGACCTGGGACTTTCCACCACTTATGGGGAAGAAGGGAGGAACATACAGGAAGTGACAAACTGGTGAGACGGATGGAGAACGGGACGCAGCTCCGCTCAAAGGCCGTTAATTGTCACTATCACCATTAAAGCAGGTGTGGGGAGCCTTTGGCCTTCCAGATGTTGCTGAGCTACAACTCCCATAAACCCCTGCAAGCATGGCTAATGGTCAGGAGTGATGGTGGATGTAATTCAGCAACTGGGGGGCAGCAACCCTCCCAGGTTTCAGGCAGGAGACATTCCCAGCTCTACCTGGAGTTGCTGGTCCTTTGCCAGTCAGATGTCCACATGGAAGTGTTGGCTAGTTGGAGTACTTTTCAACAGGTTCAGCGTCTCCTGGGGAAGACAGTCCTGACCACAGTTATTGATGCTCCGGCAACATCCAGCTCTACATGGGGGCCTGCCTTTATTCGGAAGCTCAGCTGGGTCAGCAGGACGCAGTCTCCAGCAGGGCAACTGGGGTGAAACATACGCAGGAGGGAAGGATTTTGTTAGGGCGCCCTCTTTCTTGGTTAGCAAAACGTTTCCAGGCTCAGTTCAAAAGGCTGTCAATGCCCTTTACAGCCCTAAATGGTCCAGAACCATCTTCACTCACCTGGCCCAACGCTTCAGCTGATGTGGGGGGTCCTCATTGGTGTCCTTCCTGCACCTGCCAGGTTTCCGAGGTACGGAAGTCCCCCATTTGCAGCATCCTGCCTGCAGATGCCCTCCCCAGGGAGACCCACCAGGCTCCATCACAGCCCCACTGCAGGCGCCTGGAAAGTAACTGAGGGTGGGATCAGGAGCCGGCTGTTGGTCTCCGTCCAATGCTTCACTTTGCTGGTTTTGAGAGCTCTCCTATCCCGTGCCAGGTTTCTCTTCCTCCTCCTCTTGGTTTTTTTTTGGGAGGTGGGGAGGTGGTTGTTTTGCATTTTCACTATTATTATGGTGTAGAGGTTCAGAAGTGGTGGATGAAGGCCGTGGAGACCCAAACCCAAATCCCCCTCCCCCAGCCATGAAGCTCACTAAATGACTTTCTCTCTCTGCCCAACCTGCCTCACAGGGTTGTTGTGAAAATAAAATGGCAGAGAGAACCACGTACGCTGCCTTGAGTTCATTGGAGGAAAAATGTGATCTGTGTAAATAAATCAGCCTTTGCCAGCCTGGCGCCCTCCAGATGTTTTCAACCACAACTCTCATCATTCTCCAGGAAGCAGCGCTAGTCCCAAACACCAGGAGGGCGCCAGGATGGGAAAGGCTGAAATAAATAAATAAATGTCGCTCTGAAGTGGAGTGTAATCGGGGGGGGGGGGTTTACAGAGAGAGAAAACTACAAAAGCGCTGGAGCGAGTCGTCCTCTCTGTCTTGGGTAGGGGACTCTCCCGTCTGCGCTGGAAATCCGCGTGTGCGTTTCCCGGGCGGAAGGCAGATAGGGCTGACCGAGCTGCCCATTGAAAGCAATGGGGAAAAAAATTCGGGATGATGATGATGATTTTAGCGCAGCGGTGATTTTGCAGCAAAATACGGCTCCTCGATTTCGTGGGGAAACAGCTGTGGTAATGGCAACCCCCCCCCGCGTGCCATATTGGAGGTGGCCGAGACAGCGGCATGCCCCAGAATGCAGTCCAAGGTGAATACTGCCGGGTGAAAGACGAAGGAAGGCTACAACAACCCTGCAGTGTAGCCCGGAGAGTGCTAAATATTGCAGGGCGGCGGCGAGGCAGGGCGAGGCTGCCCCCCAAACCGCATCTCAGGTTGCAGCCGAGGTCAGCCCCCTTAAACGCCCCCGCCGCGCCACATGCTCCGCCCGAGCTGCACTGCAGACCCCTCGCAGTTTGAAATAGGGGTGGGGGTGAGAGTTCTCCAAAGAAAAGGCCCCTTTCCGGGCTTCTGCCTTTGGGCAGGGAGGGGGTCTAAACGACCCCGGATTTGAACCCCCGTGCGTATCACTCTTCAGGAAAGTCTACAGCACGAAAGTCCCGCATGCGCGCTCCGGTGAAAATGTATGAACCTTCCATGCACGCTCCTCCCCCTTGAGTAAGCGGAAACCGGAAGTGGCGGAGCGGGCGGGCGCGCGCATAGATTGCTTGTTGCTGCTGCTGCTGCTGCCGGTTTGGAGAGGTGGGGAAGGGGCGCGTGGGGGTTGGGAGGGGCGGAAAGGGGGTGCACAGAGGAGCAGGGGAGAGTGGGGGGCAGGGGTGGGCTGCAAAAGGGGGAGAGGAAGGGGCCGGCTGCAGGAGGTAAGAGGCAGAGCGAGGACTTGGAGCAGGCTGAGTCTGTCGCAGTGTGTGCCACATCACCTATTTGAAATACGTGACTCCCCCCCAAAAAAGAGAATCCTGGGAACTGTAGTTTTCCTCTTGCAAAGCTACAATTCCCAGCAACCTTAACAAACTACAGTTCTCAGGATTCTTCTTGGGCGGGCAGGGGAAGTCATGCACTTTAAAGGCGTGGTGTGTATGCAGACATAAATGTTCCTCATGTTAATTTAATTTTAATGTGTTCCCTTTTATCAGTATTTTTTAAAATGAATGTTTTGGGTTTTTCTTTGTAAGCTGTTTAGAGGTCTTATGCCTAGTAAGAAGCTTATTTGTTTTTTAAAATAATAATAAATAAATGGCTGAGGGTATGCCAGCAGAGAAGCGCCCCTCTCTCAGGGTGTATGGGAAATGCCCCAAGCCAGCCTTCATGAACCTGGTGCTCTACGGAGGTTTTAGTCTACAGCACCCACCAGTCCCAGCGTGCACAGCTGTACGATGCTGAGGCTGATGGGAGTACAGCTGTGCTGGCTGGAGCTGGTGGGAGTTGGAGGCCAAAACCAGTGGGCAGCACCAGGTTGGGGAAGGCTGTCCTGAATAAGCGATTTGTTGTGCTGCCAAGGAGGTACATGGGCGGTTGAGAGGGGCACTTGGGTCCCTATGGCTGAAGGCATAACGGGTCACAGGGCGAGCAGTTACCCCCAAGATATATATAAATAAATAAAATAAGATCTGTGGGTCAGGAGAGAAACATGGGTGATTTTCATAAGGATTGAATCTAGTGGCATCTAGTGTGTCTTTGGGGTGGAAGGCATAAAATAAGGTGGGTGTAGCATATTGATGGAGGAAGAGGTCCGCGCTCAAGTGGCTCACCAGTCAGAGGAGTTGTGGGGGTGGAAGAAGGGGTTCACTGGGAGCGGGAGGCATTGGATGGACATGGCAGAGGAAAATAACCTCAAAGTGTGGGGTGGTTAGGGGAAGTATATTTCGGCTTTGTGGCTATATTCAGTCTTTGCATTCAAAGCCTACTCATCACGTTTCCCCCTCCCGCCCCCAGCTCCAGAACTGCCATGTCTGAACCGGGACCTCCCACAGAGACGGAGTATGCTTTGCGGCGCCGCTTGCCACGGCGCCTCCCACGCCGCCGCAGTGACATTTACGTCAACATGAAGACGGATTTTAAGGCTCAGCTGAGCCGTTGCCAGAAGCTGTTGGCCCCTGGAAGCGGCTGCCCTGAGATCTGCATCCACGGTTTGGGTTTAGCCATCAACCGCGCCATCAACATTGCGCTGCAGCTAGAAGCCACCAGCAGCGGCTCACTGTGCTTGGCCGCAAACACGTCTACTGTGGAGCTTGCTGATGTTACCGAGCCAGAGGGGGACAGTGACGAGCCGCTGGCCAGGACCAGGAACAACTCTGCGATCCACATTCGGGTCTCCCGTGTCGTTCCAGAGTAACCACCTTTCTGGATTGCCCTGATGAATCTACATCTTGGTGTCCCGTAGTAACAAGGGGTACCTTGCCTATCCCGAAACAATTAGCATCATTTGAATCTGGAGGTTCTGCATTGTATAGGAGTAACTGGGCAGTGAGGGGGGGGTCTTGCTTTTCAAAACTGATTGCACCTTTTCTGGCTGGACTTGGGCTGGGCATCAGATTTGCCAGTGACAACGAACCTTGCAACTCTCCATCCTGTGTGGCAGAATATCACCACTTGCATACCAGCAGCAGGGCACGTCACTCCTGAGACTAAATTTTAGGCTTGTTCCCGTTTCTGGATAAACTGGGACACCTTCCCTCCTTGCTGGCCTTGGCTGAGGCTGGGTGGACATCTCTCTCTGGGAACTGGAGCCAGGAACCCAGAGAGGCGGCCCTGTCTTGCACCCTGAAGTGGGACCCAGGGCTGGATGCAGCTGGTTTCCCTAGCCTGAAAACAAACTTGCTACCTTAGTAGGGGTTTGCATCTCAGTAGGACTTCTTTGGGAGGAAGGACAGGGTATAAATGCAAGAAATAATAATCTTCACTTGTTCTGAAGGAGGGTGTAGGGAGATCTGATTCTTCCCACTGAATTTCTTAATGCTGTGACGTCTAGCGGTGTTGCTACCGAGCAACCCCGGGGTGTGTATGTATTGTGGCATTTGGAACTGTGACTTTTGTGTGGATCTAGGAAATAAACCATTTTATTAGGAGGTGAGAGAGTGGCCTTTACCTCAGATTTTCATGGGCGACTGGCAGAGTCTGAGGGTTGAAATTTATTTAACAAAATTTGTAGACTGCTTAATCAAAACAAAAATCTCTTTAAGGGTTGTATTCAACTACGTTCTACTTAGAGTAGACCCATTGACATTAATGAACTTTAAGTTAGCTGTGTCCATTATCTTCAGTGGGTCAGAGCAGACCCATTTTATGTAAATTTCTTAGGGTTGTATTCAATGCTAGTCCTACTCAGAGCAAGCATTGACTACAACCCTAAGAAATTTACATAAAATTGTGTCAAATGTTTGTAAAAAATACAAATAAAATCAAGATTTAAAGGTTAATATACATAATAAAGGGATCAGGAATACAGATAAAATCACAGAACTGAAAAGCAAATTGTACACAATAAGATTGTATGTCTGGCTTGGATTGCTGAAACAAAAATGTTTTAGCAGGCATCTAAAACAACATAGTGAGGGTTGCTGCCTAACATCAATAGACACAGAGTTCCAAAGAATGGAACACCTTGAACTTGGCCTGGTAACAAATTGGCAACCAGTGCAGATTTCTGAGCAGAGGCGTTCTATGATAACAGGGTCTTGCTGCAGCATTCTGTACTAATTGCAGTATCTGGGTCAAGGGCAAGGGAAATCCCACAGAGAGTGCATTTGCAGTAATTCACTCTTGAAGTTACTAGTGCCTGGACTACTGTGGCCAAGCTATCCTGGTCCAGGAACAGCCGGAACTGTTGCACCAGCCAAAGCGAATAAAATCAAAGAATCATAGAATAGTAGAGTTGGAAGGGGCTTCTAAGGCCATCAAGTCCAACCCCCTGCTCAATGCAGGGATCCAAATCAAAGCATGCCCGACAGATGGCTGTCCAGCTGCCTCTTGAATGCCTCCAGTGTTGGAGAGCCCACTACCTCCCTAGGTCATTGGTTCCATTGTTGTATGGCTCCAACAGTTAGGAAGTTATAAAGAACTCACTCAAGGAGCACAGGCTGTTGCGTGGGCTTGGCTGGTCCTATTGTCCAAGATAGCTGGAGGGCACTAGGTTAGTAAAGGCTGCTCTGATGCATCTGCCTGACCAGCAGGGGCCCTTCTGCTGGCTGCTGGTTTTTAAAGATTCTGCAGTGAATTTGGCCTTTTGCCCCGTAGATGCTGTTCAGGTCCATTCTGCTCTGGAGAGCGCTCACTCTTTGTGCAGGAGATCGCTTTGTCAGACATCTCTAGGTTCCCATGCAGAGCAATATCCCCCCCCCCCCGTTTGATCCCAGAGATGGTTACGTAGACAGCCAGACAACAATACTCCGGTCAGCCGCTGGCTCTTTTCCAGCAGCGAGCAGCATGGGATGGCTGCGTAAACAGTCTGTGTGGATCTCTTGGTCCTGCAGCCATTGCAGGAAAAGCTTTTAGGACGGAGCCCTAAGTTTTGTTTGAGTCCAAGAGGCCTCATGTGAGATAAACACAACACAACCTGTGGGCCAAAACAGGGTTTTGTTTTCTTTAGCAAGCAGGTTGGAGTTGTGCCAGGCCTGTTGTCTGCTTGAGGCCACAGCTGTGAAAGAGTTCAACTTCAAACAGACGGGAGAGGAGCCATTGTTTTAAAATTTGTTTTGACTGTTAGGTGTTGCAGAGATGGGAGTGATTGAAATAGCGATTTGGGCAAGCTGCCTTCTACGGAGGGACATATTGTGGCGTATCTTCAGCCTGGAGATGTGGAATGGAGTGCATTCATTCTTGGTTCACACAATTGGGGCTAATCCACAGGATCTGATTCTTGCCACTTTTTAACAGCTTATGACAAACCTCTAGTTTCTAGCACAATGGCAAATGTCTGCAAAAGCTCCAGCCAACTGAGGGTGTCTTTCAGTATATCCTGGTTTGGCTTATATCAGCCTTCACTGACCTGGTGCCCTCCAGATGTTTTGGCTCCCATCATCCCAAGCCATCATGACTGTGCAATGCTGAGACTGATGGCAGCACAGCGGTGCTGTCTGGGGCCAATGGTGGTTGCAGCCCAAAACATCTGGAAGACACCAGGCTAGGGAAAATGATTTTATATTTGAACGTTTTCTCAGAGGCAGTATGCTTCCGAATACCAGTTGCTGGAAACTGCAAGCGGGGCGGAGAGCACTCTTGCGCTCTGATTCTGCTTGTGGACTTCCCAAAATGGCTGTCTGGTTGGCCACTGTGAGAACAGGATGCTGGACTGAAAGAGCTGGGCATGTTTAGCCTGGAGAAGAGAAGACTGAGGGGAGATAGGATAGCACTCTTCAAGTACTTGGAAGGTTGTCACATAGAGGAGGGCCGGGATCTCTTTTCGATCGTCCCAGAGTGCAGGACACGGAATAATGGGCTCAAGTTGCAGGAAGCCAGATTTTGACTGGACATCAGGAAAAACTTCCTAACTTAGAGCCATACAACAATGGAACCATTGACCTAGAGAGGTAGTGGGCTCTCCGACACTGGAGGCATTCAAGAGGCAGCTGGACAGCTTTGATTTGGATTCCTGCATTGAGCAGGGGGTTGGACTTGATGGCCTTAGAGGCCCCTTCCAACTCTATGATTCTATGACTAGATGACTTTTGGCCTGATCCAGCAGGCTCTTCTTAGGTTCGTATGAGATAGGGCAGTTCCCGAAAACAAGACTCTGTGCTAGCACCACATGGGAAAGTCAAGTTGTGGCAACTTCAGTGGTTTTAAAAAAGCCTTAAAATGTGTGCTGACGGAGTAGCTGCTTGCTGTTGAGAATGCCCACCGCCATGTCCTAGGAGTTTTAGTTACATGGGACATGACCTTTCTCCTTCCAAGGGTTTCTTAACATTCCCATAAACTCAGGGGTAAAGTGTAGATAGATTAATTCTCCGGGACCCTTTTAAAAGTATAAAGGGGCAGGTCTCTGCCCCCAAGAGGCTTACAGTCTAAAATTCAACAGAGGGAAGTGGGGGCAAGGTCAATGGGAAGAATATGAAATTGTTCCACTTACACTTACTTTGGTTTGGTAACAGCAGGGTAGGCCAACAAGGGGGGGGGGGTGCACCGAAGGCATAGTCTTGTGAAGAGTGCATATTTCTCTATTCGCCAGCACCACTTCAGAGATCAGAATTGTCCCCTTCCAACTGTCAACAGCCACAGAAAGTGTGTGTGCCTGGGGAAGAGCATCCTATATTTAACCACCCCGATGTTGAGGGGATAAAATGGATCTGTGTGTGGTTGTCGGGATTAGTTGCCCCAAAGGGCACCGAATTTTATATAATGGAAATTCCCCCTGGGGGGCTCTCTTTTTCCTTTGTTTTTCTTGATTGGGGGCAGGCAGGGCAGGGCTATATTCGGAGCCCTCCAGTCTCCACCCTGCAATCCAAAGACAGACTTTTCCATCTTGTCGTCACAGTTGTGTGTTGGAAGACAGCTTATCGGGACCATGTTGGAAATAACTTTTTTCCGACCCCCACAGCATTCTCACGCTGTCAGTCGAAGGCCAGGCCGCCTGCCGCTGCTGCTGCTTGGGCACTACTGGCTTCCCCAATCTGGTGCCCTGCAGGTGTTGCCAGATTCCTGGCTCCTATTGGCCCCAGCCAGTGTGGCCGATGGCTAGTTACTGAGTCCCACAATGCCTGGAGAAGGCCGCTCTAGCTGGTTCCTTCTACTTTTTGCAAGATTTGAAACCAAGACCCTTTTTTTATATCTTTGCAGAATATAGCCCCGTAACAGAGCATTTGCTTTGCATGCAGAAGGGCCCTAGTTCAATCCCCAATGGCACCTCCAAGTAGGGCTGGGAGAGAGACTCCCTGCCTGAAACCCTGGAGAGCTGCTGCCGGTCAGTGTAGACAGTACTGAGCTAGATGCAACAATGGTCTGACTCAGAATGAGGTTCCTTCCTAAGCTCTGCAATTTGTTCTTGAACTGAACTCCCCGATGGTCTTCGTCAGTTTGCAAAGAGGGAAGGGGAAGACTGGTTGAATTCCTAGTGGTTACAGCGTAAAGCCCTGAGGCTTCAGACTGTGGAGCCAAACTTCAGGCTGGCAGCTTCAGCAGCAAGCACAGTTTTTCTTTTGCTTGGCAGCAGGTGAGCCACGTGAATGGGAGGGGGGAGCAGGCCATTTTGCTCACATCCATTACAAGCCACGAGCACAGTCAGTGACCTCGCAGGCTTGATGGGAAGGTCAAGGCTGGCAATTTGGGATGGCTACAAAAACGGGCTAAGAACTAGGGATGACTTCCAAGTTGCAGGATGTCAGTGTTCCATTTTATTCTGCACCAGTCAGGATTCGCGGGCGGTCCTGGGTGCTGCGTTTCAAGAAGGATATGGGTGAATGATACGGAACAGGTTCAGAGGAGGGCAACAAAGACGATCAGGTCCTGCTGAAATCAGGAATGCAGGAAGCTGCCCTGTACAGACTCAAATCATAAGTCCATCTAGCTCAGTATTGTCTGCAATGACTGGCAGCAGTTCCCCATCGTTTCAGGCAGGGAGTCTCTCCGACCCCTACCTGGAGATGCTGGGGACTGAACCGGGACCTTCTGCAAGCAAAGCGGATGTTCTGCCACTGAACTCTGGCCCTTCCTGTTCTGTATTCCAAGATGCCGTTTGGGGTTCAAGGTGGGGCCTGAAGGATTTGGGCCAAGTTGCCAGATCGGCCACAAACTAGCTAGTCCCCCTCACCCAGGCCAACTGGAGTGTTTTCAAAAGCCTTCTCCCGGGGAATCAAGGTTATGTGAAATTAACGCAGCAGTGCAACACTGGTGGCATTCCAGAGGCAGCTGGACAGCCACCTGTTGGTGTGCTTTAAGTTGGATCCCTGCATTGACCAGGGGGTTGGACTAGATGGCCTTATAGGCCCCTTCCAACTCTACGATTCTATGATTCTAAGAGGTAGTGAGGTGAGGACAAAATAACCCCTTTGCTTCCTTCTTCCGCAGAGACGCTCAAGGCAATGGAGCATGGCACTTCCAACGATTCTTTGATTTAATGAGGGCTGACCTTGAAATTAAAGCACTTTCCCCCTGCAATGCACATGCGAAGATGGGAGTCTGTCTCCCAGCCCTACGTGGAGATTGAACTTGGGACTTTCTGCATGTAAATCAATGCTCTGCTGCAGAGCTACGCCCCTTCCCCAAATCTTGCGAGGGAAAGTTGTAGGAACTGGGGATGTTTAGCCTGGAGAAGATGAGACTGCGCTGCCAGGGGGAGGGGGGTTTGAGAGCAAATCCCTGGAAGGCTGGCTGTAGGCCAGTGGGAGAGCCTGTTTTGCTTGCAGAAGGTCCCATGGTCAATACCCAATGGCATCTCCAGGTACGGCTGGGAATGTTCTCTGCAACTAGAAAGCTGCTGCCGGTCAGTGCAGACAACACTGAGCTGGATGGAGTGATGGTCTAACCTGGTATAACGCAGCTTCCTCTAGTCCCATTTCTTCTCTAATGCCTGGGAGAGAGACACAGGGCTAGAACTCTTGGGTTTCAGGTACAAGGGGTAGATTTTGGGTCACCCTTGGAAGAAGATAGTAGGAGAGGTTGGTCAACGGAAGAATAACTTGAAAGGGTGGGGGGGGGTCTCTCCTTGGCCCAAAGGTCTTCACGCTTAGCCTGGACAGCCATCCGCTGCGGCATGCTCAAGTTCTGGGTTTGCCTCTAACACTAATCAGGATGATATTTATTATTATAAAGTATATATGTAGACTTGCTTTCACCGTCCAGGCTCTGAAGCAATAAAAAGTGTGCCTTTGGGCATGTGCAGAGTCCCTTTCCCTTGCCACTGCATATCCGCAATCGGCTCCTGCATGTGACAGGCTGGAAAAAGTGCTATTCAAGGGTCAATACTTCCTTGCAAGTCAGTTGGCTGTTGTTTATAAATGCAAACTGGATGTTCTGGGAAGCACAACAGTCTTTAATAAAGATAAACAAGAACTACATTTTAAAAAACCCCGTCCACCAGGAATCTTCCTTTCAAGCAGTGGTGGCTAGTGGTTCCATGTCAGTGAGGCAGTGGTTTGAACCTGGAGCAGATTCCATTGCCCCACTGATAGGGAGCCCCTGACCCCCACTGCGTTCCAGAACCCAATTTGCAAACCAGCTGCTCTCTGAAGTTAACAAGATAAATTATACAGAAAACTGTACATGTTTAACTTAATATCAAATATAAACTCTCATAAAGTCCCTTAGAACAAAACTATATATATATATATATATATATATATATGTATATACTCTGTGGCACTGAAGTCTTTTGACACTCAGTGCACCAAAGGCACGAGTAACACCAAACAGGCAGCTGTTAAATGTTCACCTTGGCATTATCAAAATATTGAAAGCAGCAATTTTGAAGTATAAAGAGGAGAGAGGAGACCTGGGTTAGTGGAGATGGTCTCCACATTTATTCCAGTAGTCCTTTTGACAAATCTCTCTCCTCTAGACTTAGTGACTCCTCCAGATATCCTTTTCATTGAGAATTTGTGATGATTTGTGCTCATGATGCTATTGGGGCAGTTTTACAAGAACCTGCTTTCAATAATATTTGCACCTGCAAACATTTTCAGGCCGACCTGTTGCTTTATTTCCAGGCAGTGCATATCCTCTAACTTCCTGCTGAAATCGCATAACTTTTTATACCACAAATGTTCTGGTTCATTTTGTCCTGCCATTATTGTGCTAGAGCCCCTCCAGACAGCAATAATATGGTGGTGTTGGGGAAGCATCGCAGAGCAAGTAATAAAGCGGAATAAGCCCACCACTAATGCACTGTTATTGTGTCAAGAACTGTTGCAGAATACACTTGCAGTAAAACACCCGTCTGGAGGGGCCCTTACGGGATTGTCACCCGGCAATCATCGTTCTAGGCTTCATTGTCTCTTACGGTACAGTGTAGGTAGTAGGGTTGCCAGGTTCAGGGCCTGAGACTGGTCCTGTATCTTTAGGAGAAGAGAAAGTCAGCCAAGCGCAGGTGTTCTTACAAGACTGTAATGGGGAAAACCATAAGGGGGAATTCTCCCTTCCCCCTGCACAACTTTTAAAGATACAGAAGACCTCTTGGAGGCCGGGCCTGGCAAGTTGTGCAGGGGGAAGGGAGAATTCCACCTTTTGGTTTTTCCCATTACAGCGTTGCAAGAACACCTGCCCTTGGCTAACTTTCTTTTCTCCTAAAGATACAGGACCAGTCTCAGGCCCTGAACCTGGCAACCCTAGTAGGTAGGGAATCTGCCCCTCGCAAAAAACCTCCTTGCTGTTGGCACTGCAAACTTTGTGCAGTTCTAAGGTATGATCTGAATTACACCTGTCAGTCACAATATCACCCTTGCCTCTTAACATCTGTTCCCTTCTCAGTTCCTGCACTCATCTGTGAGCGATGCTTTAATATCACGCAGCGCACGCTTATGCATATTTGCTCAGAACTTAAATCCCACTAACTTCAAGGTGGGTTACTCCCAAGTAAGGCCCCATCTGCACTATGCATTTAAAGTAATATCATCCAACTTTAATAGTCCTGGCTTTCCCCAAAGAATCCTGGGAATTGTAGTTTGTTGAGGGTGCTAAGAGTTGTACGGAGATAGAGCTACTTTTATCTGAGTGATTTAACATTCAATCTCTCTTCCCAGGGAACTCTGCAGATTGTAGCTCTGTGAGGGGAATGGGGGGGTGTCTCCTAACAATGCTCAGCACCCTGAACAAACTACAGTTCCCAGGATTAATATAACACTACTTTAAATGTATAGTGCAGATGCCTTCGCGTGCAAAAGGGCTGCAGCATTCAAGAAACGGCTTGCAACTTTTGCTTTCAACATTCACAGCAAAAAGCAAACAAATAGCCCTCCAGAGAGAACCGTGAAAAGAACTGGTCTTCAGCTTCCCATTATCTGGGTGCGTGTGCGTGTAACGGGAACCCACTCCTCCCATGAAACGTTGCATGCTTTCTGCCTGGTTAAAGTGGTGGTTCCCAGAAACCAGCTCTGGATGGTCACCAGCATCACCCTGTTTGAGGCTCTCCGATGCTCATGGGTGTTCCTTTGCTGAATGTGAAGCATCCGTTCCTTCCCCAGCAAACCCCTTAAAATCCTTCTTGCCCTTTCCTTCCCCACCAGACCTTCCTTCCTTCTCTGTGCCACGTTTCTGTCTCCATCCAACCAATCCCCCCTCCCCTCCTCACCAGCCCCCCAAGCAGGCCCATCCCCAGGGCCAGCCTGACTGCTAAAGCAACCCAGCCACTGGGAGGCCTGCTTTGAGGTGCTCGGGGAATGTCACCTGGCGGCACCCACTGACAGCCCCCTTGGCACGCTGCAGGGGGACTTCTCTTGGACCAACCTTCTGTGCCCTGCAGCGGAGAGGTCCTGGGCCTGCCCCATTGCTCAACTGCCACAGCCACTCTGGGAAACTGAGTGCCTTGGGTTGAAGTTTCTTCCATCTCACTTTACTGACTCCCTGCCTCTTTTCCATTCCTCTCTCTGTGGACGTAACTTTTCCTTCGAGGGTAGTGGTTGAAAAAGCTTCGCTTTCATGACGATGGGTGACATGTGTTGCTACTCTCCTCCGAGAAGGACCCTGTTTATGCACCAAGGTGGAGATTTTCCCCTTGAAAATTTGAGGAACGGCGTTGTTGCCGTAAAGTTCAGAACAAAATAGACTTGCCATCTTGCATCAGTCTGTTTGTGCACAAAGCATCTGACATTCCATAAAGCATCTTTCGTTTTCTCCTGGGGGGAACAGGAACTGGGAAGGACAGTGAGCTGACTGGCAGACTCTACCTGTGCATGTGAATGTGTGGGCATCAGCGCCAGCCGCTTCTAGACTGCCATGAATGCGAGTGAGACACACCTTCCACGTTGATAAGAGAACGGCAATCCACGCAGAGCCATTGCGGGGTGTTTGTGCACGTGTGTGTGTGTGTGTGTGTGTGTGTGATTGACATCTGCCAATCAAATGAAGCTGTCACTCAGCTGACAACACAGGAGCACACACCCCCTGCAGTGGGGGCGGCATGCGGAGTGGTGTGGTGATGGGGCAGCTCTCCCTGTGTCACCTGGAGTTGTCTTGACAGGACGCAGCAAGGTAGAGATTGACCTTCCCACTAAGGAAACTCACATAAACACTGAAGAGCTTCCTCACAGTTTGTACACTCAAAGTGCGGGTTGCGATGCCATCTTGGGGGGCTGCCTGCAGGAGAGATGTGAAAAGCAGTGTTTTGTTTTATGGATATCTGTTACTGGACCAGTTTAGGTTGGGGTACATTTGATTTCCCCATGCTGATGCCTTCCGGTTACTTTGGACTACAACTCCCATCAGCACCAGCTAGGATGGCCCTGCTCCCATCAGTACTAGCATCATACATCATAAAGGAGGCCTCTGTCTGTGTCAGCCTCCCCAGATGTCTTGGATTATTATTATTATTATTATTATTATTGTTGTTGTTGTTGTTGTTGTTATTGTTATTGTTATTGCTATCTTTCTTTCTTTCCTCCCAGAAGGAGCCCAGGGTGGCAATAGCAAACAAAGGACAAAACCCGAAAAGCATCTTAAAACATTGTTAAAACAAAACATCTTTTTTAAAAAAAATCTTTCAAAACATGTTTAAAAGCAGAGCTGTGCTGCCAGAAGGCGATGGGAATCCTAGTCCAAAACTTCTGGAGGGCACTAGCTTGGGGAAGGCTGGTGGTGTAAGAGTGTGCAAGCTGTTGGGTTTGCGTTCTCCACTTTCACCCAAACTCTGCCCCCGCCCATGAAGGCTAGCATTGTTCAAACTCAACACTCTCCCTCCCCCCCCTTTACAAGGCAATCAAGATATTTGCCACACATTTCTCTCTGGGTGGAATCTCCCCCCCCCACTCTGGGAAACGGCAAACCAAATGGATCAACTAGGGCTGTATTTTTCAGGGTGCAAAAGGGGAGACCTTGAACCTGCCCAGCCAGGCAGGATTCTGAACAGCTGCCTCTGAAGGCGGACACTGAGCAGGGTGTGCAAGTAAAGGATCCCTGGGAAATTGCTAGTTGGTTCTGGTTGCTGCTGGGGCGAATATGCCAGGCCATGGTGGGGGTGAGGTCTGCAGTGATCTTGCCACAGGAAGGCTTAGCACTGCCAGGCTACCAACCTGGGGAACTGCCATGGTGCAGCGGCAGAACATCTGCCTGGCAGGCAGAAGATCCCAGGTGTAATTCCCAGCATCTCCAGGTAGGGCTGGGAATCTGCCTGTTAAGAAATCGTGGACAGCTGCTGCCAGTCAGTGTAGACACTACTGAGTTAGATGGACCAATGGGCCCAGGACTGAGCCCTGTGGTACCCCACTTGTTACTTCCACCCAGTTTGAAAAAGAACCATTGATAAGCACTCTTTGAGTACAATTCTGGAGCCAACTGTGGATCCACCTGATAGTGGATAGCTTGCTAATCAGAATATCATGGGGCACTTTGTCAAAAGCTTTGCTGAAGTCGAAATATATTGTGTCCACAGCATTCCCACAGTCTACAAGGGAGGTGACCCGGTCAAAAAATGAGATAAGATTAGTTTGGCAGGATTTGTTTTTCATAAATCCATGTTGGCTCCTAGTAATCACTGCATTGCTTCCAAGGTGCCTACAGATTGACTACTTTATAATCTGCTCCAGAGTTTTTCCAGGGATTGATGTTAGGCTGACTGGTCTGTAGTTCCCAGGTTCCTCCTTTTTCCCTTTTTTGAAGATAGGGACAACATTAGCTCTCCTCCAGTCATCCGGCACTTCACCAGTCCTCCATGATTTTGCAAAGATAATAGACAGTGGTTCTGAGAGTTCTTCAGCCAGTTCCTTCAATACTCTAGGATGCAGTTTATCGGGCCCTGGAGATTTGAACTCGTTCAAAGTGATTAGGTATTCCTTGACCATTTGTCTATCAATCTCAGGCTCCAATCCTGCCCCTTCTACTTCATGTTTCCCAGGAGGGTCACAGATCCTTTTTTGGGAGAAGACTGAGCCAAAGTAGGAATTGAGGACTTCTGCCTTTTGTTTGTCATCTGTTAGTGTTTTGCTATCCTCGTTGAGTAGCTGTGCCACCGTTTATTTTCTCTGTCTTTTATTATGGACATACCTGAAGAAAGCTTTTTTTGTTGCTTTTAGCATCCCTCGCTAACTTCAGCTCATTCTCACCTTTAGCCTTCCTGACACCATCCCTGCAATTCAGTGATACCTGCCTGTACACTTCCTTTGTGGCCTAGCCTTCTTTCCACTTCCTGTATGTGTCCTCCTTTGTTTTCAGGTCCTCTCTAAGCTTTTTGTGAAGCCACATTGGCTTCTTCTGCTGTTTCCGCCCTTTTTTCCTTGTTGGAATTGCCTGCCATTGCTCTTTTAGAATTTCCTTTTTTAGAAACTCCCACCCATCATGGACTCCTTTTCTCATTAGGGTGGCTTGCCATGGAACCATACTTACAATTGTTCTGAGTTTATTGAAATTAGCTTTCCTGAAGTCCAGGGTGCATGTATGGCTACTCTCAGCTTTTGCTTCTGTTAAAATCAAGAATTCAAGTATGGTGTGGTCACTTTCCCCCAGAGCTCCTGTAACTGCCGCTTCATCCACCAAATCAACTCTATTGGTTAGAATCAAGTCCAGGATAGCTGATCCTCTGGTTGCTTCCTCCACTTTCTGCAGGAGGAAGTTATCTGCAACACAAGTCAGAAATTTCTTGGAGGGGCCATGTTTGGCAGAATTTGTTTCCCAACAGATATCATGATAATTGAAGTCCCCCATTACTACTACATGCCTCCTCGAAACATTGGCAATTTGCTTTTAAAAAGTTACATTTTCGTCTTCTCCTTGATTGGGTGGTCGATAGTACACTCCAAGCACCACACTCATTACTTGCCCCATTAATTTTAATCCAGATACTCTCAATGGAGCTACCAAGCTCATATTCCTGTATTTCTGTGCAGGGATATATATTTTTAACATATAGTGCGACTCCACCTCCCTTTTTATTCCTTCTGTTCTTTTTGAACAAGTTGTATCTTTCAATTGCTGTATTCCAGTCATGGGAGTCATCCCACCAAGTTTCAGTTATACCTATCAAGTCGTAATTGCCCTCCTGTATTAAGAGTTCAAGTTCGTCCTGCTTGTTTCCCATGCTCTGCGCATTAGTATACAGACATCAAAGACCATGTGATTTATGGCTTGGCTTCCTTACTACATTTTTCTGAGGACTGTTACTGGGTCCTATTAGAGCTGACCTCTCTGTTTCCTTTACTGTGCACAAGCCTTCATCAGTCATTACCACCAAGTTTACGTCTCCTTAGGATTCAGTTTAAAGCCCTCCTGATGAACTTCTTCATGCTGTGGCCACATTCTTCCCAGTCCTTGTGAGATGCAACCCATCACTTGCCAGCAGTCCATCTTCCAGGAAGCATAGCCCATGGTCCCAGAATCCAAATCGCTCACGTTGGCACCACCTTCGTAGCCATTCATTCACATGGAGTATTTTTCTTTCCCTTTCTACTCCTAAGTAGTGGAAGGATGGATGAAAAGCTATCTGGGCCCAAGTCCTTGAGCTTCCTTCCCAGAGCTTAAAAGTCTGATGTGATTTCTTCAAAGCTCCGTTTGGCACTATCGTTTGTTCCCACATGGATGAGGAGAAAGAGATATCTGTGGGTGGGTTTGATGAGTGATGGCAACCCTTCTATCACATCTCTAATCTGTCCTCCTGGTAGATAGCATACCTGGGGAGTCCATGGATCTTCTCAGCATACTTGGGTTTCGATTCCACGCAGTAGGGAGTCTCCCACTACTAGTACTCTTTTCTTGTTGTTGTGGGGTGTGGTTTTATTGCTCCTGCCTGATTGAGCTTCAGCCTCTTGGTCGTTGTCGCATGGCGTCTCCTGTAATTCTTCCACCACAGGCTGTTCTCCAGTCTCCTCCTCAAGAGGTTGAAAGCGGTTCCATAGCTCCACTGGTGAAGGGGGTCTTCTAGCTCTTCTGCTCCTCTCACCCTTTCCCACGGAGTTTCCTCCACTTGGTTGTTCCTCTCCAAAGCAGTCTCCTCTTCTGCTACCACTTGCTGTTGCTCTTCCACCTCCACTTCTCTTTGCTGCTGTTGTTCCAGCATTCTGTCTAAGAACTCTTCATCTTCTCTTATAGTCCTCAGTGTGGCCACCTGCCATTCCAGGCCTCTCACTTTTTCTTCCAACAGTGCCACGAGCTTGCACTTGTTGCACGTGTACACCATGTTGTTCTCCGGCAAGAAAACAAACATGGCACACACCTTGCAGGTCACAAACACTGGAGTATCCTTCCCATTCGTACTCTCTTCTACCTTTTGTTTCTTTGTAACTACTTGTTTTGGAGTGGCCTGTGCTTTGTCCTGTCCTACTTCAGGGTAAACTTAAGAGTTCCACTGGTATGCGGTGCGCTGTACAAGGAGAATTAAGGGTTTTTTTTTTAAGGGACCTCCCCCTTGACATCCCCTGTCGAACTCCTTTGTCAAACTCCTCTTTTCTCTCCCTGTTCACTTGCTCTGTTCGCTCTCTCTCTGAATGCTGGCTTGCTTATATCTCCTCACCTGTGGACCAGCTGAGATAGCTCCCTCTGCTCTGCTCAGTTAGGAGTCAGGAAACAGAACATCCATCCATCCATCCATCCATCCATCCATCCATCCATCCATCCATCCATCCATCCATCCATCCACCCACCCACCCATCCATCCATCCATCCATCCATCCATCCATCCATCCATCCATCCATCCATCCATCCACCCACCTATCCATCCATCCATCCATCCATCCATCCATCCATCCATCCATCCATCCATCCATCCACCCACCCACCCACCCACCCATCCATCCATCCATCCATCCATCCATCCATCCATCCACCCACCCACCCACCCACCCACCCATCCATCCATCCACCCACCCACCCACCCACCCATCCATCCATCCATCCATCCATCCATCCATCCATCCACCCACCTATCCATCCATCCATCCATCCATCCATCCATCCATCCATCCATCCACCCACCCATCCACCCACCCACCCATCCATCCATCCATCCATCCATCCATCCATCCATCCATCCATCCATCCATCCATCCACCCATCCATCCACCCACCCACCCACCCATCCATCCATCCATCCATCCATCCATCCATCCATCCATCCATCCATCCATCCATCCATCCACCCATCCACCCATCCACCCATCCACCCACCCACCCACCCATCCATCCATCCATCCATCCATCCATCCATCCATCCATCCATCCATCCATCCATCCATCCATCCATCCATCCATCCATCCATCCATCCATCCATCCATCCACCCACCCATCCATCCATCCATCCATCCATCCATCCATCCATCCACCCACCCATCCATCCATCCATCCATCCATCCATCCATCCACCCATCCACCCATCCATCCATCCATCCATCCATCCATCCATCCATCCATCCATCCATCCATCCATCCATCCATCCATCCATCCACCCACCTATCCATCCATCCATCCATCCATCCACCCACCCACCCACCCATCCATCCATCCATCCATCCATCCATCCATCCACCCACCCACCCACCCACCTATCCATCCATCCATCCATCCATCCATCCATCCATCCATCCATCCATCCATCCATCCATCCACCTATCCATCCATCCATCCATCCACCCACCCACCTATCCATCCATCCATCCATCCATCCACCTATCCATCCATCCATCCATCCATCCATCCATCCATCCATCCATCCATCCATCCATCCATCCATCCATCCACCCACCCACCTATCCATCCATCCATCCATCCATCCACCCACCCACCCACCCACCTATCCATCCATCCATCCATCCATCCATCCATCCATCCATCCATCCATCCATCCCCACTCAGCCCTCACCTGTGCTCTGTGGCCTCGGAGGATTTCTTTGATGCTACGTAGGCAGCTTTCTATCACCTCCAGTTGACGGAGAAAGGGCTGCATGGTTGGCTGTTGGCTTTTGACTTGGCTGATGGCTGCCAAAAGAAGGGATTGGCCTCTCCACACCTCGGATGCCTGCCTTGATCTCTAGCAGAGGGGAGGGAGAGAGAAATAATTTTAGTCAGGGAACAGGCCCAACGGCCATTGGTATCAGCCCCTCTCAGTGGGGCTGGTGGCTCCATGTCAGTGGGGCAGTGGAATCCCCTCTGGGGTTTTGTCTCAACTTTCAAAGATCTCTCAAAGGTGCTTCAGTGGATTCCACTGTTTCGACTGGCCACCCTGCTCTTGGTGACCCTGCCTCCCCCAGATCAAACTCACATTCATTGATCGCCACTCGGGAAAATTGACCCTGGTGTCCAGCACCGTGACACGTTCAGGCAGGTTGCAGGAAGTCTCACAAAGTTTCACCTGTAAAAGGAAGCAAAGTTCTCTTCACAACCATGCCACACATTTAAAGTGCTCTGACCGTCCGACTTAGTCGTCACAGCTCCCTTCAAGGAATCCCAGGACTTGTTGTTTTTAGATGAGCCATGCCGCTGGATCAGACCAAACTAATCCAGCGTCCTGTTCCCACAGGTGCTGATGGGAAGCCCAAAGCAAGGTCACAGACCTCCCTTGAGATATGCTTTCCCAGGAACGAGTATTCAGAGGGATCCTCTGAGCATGGAGGCTGATGGCCATCCAGTAGCCAATTCCCCATGAATTTGCTCACAGCCCTTTGTTAGAAATTCTGAGCTTGCGCCCCACCTAGGGTTGGGATCGATGACTGTTACACAAACCTGAAACTGCTTTTGATACAAAGAAAGGAGCACCATTAAGAATGTACTTTTGTCTAGAGGTGCTGTATGTATTTATTCAGAAAATATTTATAACCACATAGATCATGGAAACCCTCTAAACTGAGCAGTGTTCATAAAACAACAAAAAGCAATTAGCGATAACACAGAGATTAAAAAATCAGCAAAATTTAAAAGCAAATGCTGAATGATATATCTGGACAGAGTTTTTGTTTTTTTTAACTATGGCTTTTTACAGACCATACATTTAAAGCACATGGCTGTTCCCGTCCTCAAAAATCCTGGGAACTGTAGTTTACCTGTCACAGAGCTACAATTCCTAGCATCATTAGCAAACTATAGTTTCCAGAATTATTTGGGAGGAAATCACGTGCTTTAAATATGTGGTGTGACTTTTTCTGGTGCCCATAAGAACATAAGAAGAACTTGCTGGATCAGGCCTAAGGGGGCCCATCTAGTCGTTCTCACAGTGGCCCACCAGATGCCCCAATGGGAAGCCCACAAGCAGGACCTGAGCGCAAGAGCACTCTCCCCTCCTGCGGCTTCCAGCAACTGGTTTTCAGAGGCAGACCATCTCAGAAACAGGACGTCATACTCAGCCACCATGGCTAGTAGCCATTGATAGCCTTTCTGCTACTTAGAGTAGACCCTTTGAAAATAATGAACATGACTAGCTTAGGTCCATTTATTTATTTATATTTATTATTACATTTAAATCCTACCTTTCCTCCGGGAAGCTCAAGATAGCGTACACACACAGCTCTCCCAATTTTATCCTCGCAACAACCCTGTGAGGTAGGTTACGTTGAGAGACAGTGACTGGCCCCCAAGGTCACCCAGTGAGTATCATGGCCAAGTGGAGAATTGAACCCTCCTCTCCCAGGTAGTAGCATAGTGGCAAATTCAGAAGTGCAGGGTTCCTTCACGATAGTCACAGCCAAACCCCCTTCTAAAATTATACAACTGTCTAAGATTATAGAATAATCTGGCCAGGCTTGAGCACTGCTTTCTGCTTCTTTGTCATTGTCACCACCTGGCTGTCCTTTTGCACTGTCAAGATATATGGCCTGAATGACTGAATTCAGTGTCTACACATTTATCTCCTGCTGCTACCAAACTGCTTGATGATGTAGATGGGATGCTATCCCCAGGACTCACTGTCTCTTCTTTTGCAGTTACAGAATTCTCATCCTCCACACCTTGGCTTTTTGAAGTAGGAACTAATAGGAACTCCTTTCACTCTGACTGTTTCCAGTCAGCAGAAAACTACAAGGAAGCAAGCTCAGTCACTAACACACTTCCCTTTCATGCTGATTGACTCACAGGATGCTGGAGACAGAGGGACCCTGCTGGGACCTGGTTCTCAAAAAAGTAAGGGACTAAGACTCCCTGAGACCCTAGGCGACTCCACCCCTGCTCCCAGGTCCTAATCCGCTACTCTGAAAAATACAACACACTGTATGCCAGCTACTGGAAATGGAGGAAGGAGGGGAGAGTGCTCTTGCGCCTGGGTCCTGTTTGTGGGCTTCCCATAATGGGTGTCTGGTTGGCCACTGTGAGAATGGGATATGCTGGACGAAATGCCCCCCTTTATTGATTGATTGATTGGTTGGTTGCATTTGTATACCGCCCCATAGCCGAAGCTCTCTGAGCGGTTTACAACAAAAACATTAAGAACAAATACACAAATTTAAAAACATATTTTTTTAAAAGCAATTTAAAAAGCCTTGGACCGGATCCAGCAGTTGGGAGCTTCTTATGTTCTTACATCTACTCTAACCTAGCTGGATGCAACCCCATGAAACCTCTTTTAAAGGCATCCAGGGTGGTGGCAACCCCCACGTCTTATGGGAGCAAACACCATCGTTTAACTGTGCGCCGTGTGCAGGCAGGAAAAGGGCATCCAGGATCCAAGGCAACAGAGGAAGGAAGCAATGCAAAGAGACTGAGGTGGACGTACGATTTCACGTTCAGCCTTTCTGGCGTCTTGGATGAATTTGTCCATGACACTTTGGTCGCACACGGGTCGCAAGGGAGCGAGGAGAGCTGGGGCCAGGAATCCCAACATTAACAGGAAAAAAATCAGCCCTGGGAGGGAATAAAAGATGAGGTCCTTCTGAGATCTTGTCCTGAGCCGTTTTGCACCTTCCTGCATATTGCCATCCATCAACCCACAACTGGACTGGTATGTTTCTCCAGCCACCGGCCCATCCCTACTTTTCTTAGAATCATAGAGTAGTAGAGTTGGAAGGGGCCTATAAGGCCATCAAATCCAACCCTCTGCACAATGCAGGAATCCAAATCAAAGCCTCTCTATATAGTCTTTTTGCCTGAGTGTCGTTCCCCTTCCCTTTCTTTCACAAGCATCAACAATAACCATTGCCTGTATCTGAAATAGCTTGGAATGCAGCAATTTTAAGGTATGGTGTTTGGAGGTCTGAAAAAAATCCAACCATAGATCCCAGAAAACCATTATTTGGGCCATGAACTCTTCCCAGGGCCCCCAACTTCCCCTCACCCCTTCTGTCATGGCTGCTGCAACAGCGGTTGTTGGCTCCATGTCAGCAGAGCAGCAGAATTCACTCCAGGATTTAGTCTGAACTTTTAAGAAGCTGTCCAGGGTGCACCTTGGACAGCTCCTTGAAAGTTCAAACTAAAGCCCGGAACAGATCCCACTGCCCCACTGACATGGAGCCACCAGCTGCCATGGGGCTCTCCTGTGTTTCATAGTGGCAGGGCAGGCAGAAATATGAAGCCTCCTCTCCACTACCGGCCCCATCTCTGCCCACAGCATAGATGCCAAGGCCATCAACCAGGGGTCGGGATTTGCATGATTTGTTTCTATCGGCATCTTTGCATTTTCGGTCGGTTGCTTAGCAATGTTTGCAATGTTGCAATTCCAAATTCCACACCCGGTTTCAAATGTGGCATTACAGATCCACTTCAAGCTCTCGTTTATCAGCTTGTGGTGTTGACAGACTCCTTATCAGCGCCTTCCACGCCTTCGTGCTTCAACTAATACAGTTTCTCTCCAGTTTGTCTGAAGAAGTGCGCATGCACAATCCGATCTGCGAAAATGTATGAGATTTTTCCTACATCCTCCTGACACACGCACAGCTGCCCCTCTGAGCAACACTCTGGGTGCTCAGAAATGTGGGCATTCAGAAAGGGATGCAAAGAGCTTCCATTTTCTACCTGGAGCAGCCAAACAGCTAAGAGAGTGCGCTGCGAGCCCCCAGTTTGAGTCTCTCCTCTGTCACAAGGTGACTCATTTGTCTTTGAGAAGCCCCTCTCTCTCGTTCCCTGGCCTACCTGACAGGGTTGGTGTTAGAATGGCTGAGGTAATGCCTGTGAAATGCTTAAAAAGTGCAAGGACTAATCCCCTTGCAACACTCAGTTCTGACTCCCTCATTGCTGAGAAATCCTGTCTCTCCATCCCCCTAGCTCCTCTTCCAGGGGACCCAGGTGTTCTGGTTCTAGGCTGCACGCACAAATCCTAGAGACTCCACATAATAGCAAATAACTTCACGAACCCTGGCCGTAACACACACACCCAGTCACCTAACCACCCAAAATAACCCAGTTGCCTGATTTTCTGGTCGCCTGTCTCACAAATAAGGGGTCCCACGGCTACCTAGTCCCCACTCCTCTTCCAACCCCCCTGTTCCCAATCTAAAGCCCCCCTCCATCCCACCACAGACCCTGCCTGCTCTCACCTCCTACCTATGAGTTAATGGCTTGAGGAAGATTTCATGACCGCCAGACCTGAGCCGACCCGTTCTTGACAGATTTTAATGGCAAGATCTCTGTGTTCTACACTTTGGGAGAAGCCAGCAGAGACCCAGGGCAGCAGAGCAAACTGCTTTGCATGCAGATGATCCCGTCATCTCCACTGCAGAAGGGTCAGGGAGCAGACCCTCTCTCTCTGCCTGAGACCCTGGATGGAGGGCAGCTGCCAGTCAGTGCTGGACTGTGACAGGCAACTGGCCTGACCTGGTCTAAAGCAGCTTCCTCTGGCCACCTTGCTACCCCCCCCAGCCAGTTCCTTTTGGCAGTTGCCCAATGGCATCGATCGCCGTGGCTGGCACCACCGAGCTGACCTTCCCCCTTGGCAACCGCAGGAGAGGGCAGACGCTACTCACCAGGTATCCCCATAGCCAAAACGTCATGGTCTTAGGAACTAGCGGACCCCTGGTGCTTCATGGCTGTCCATGGACGGCTGTTTCGGGGGTCTGGCCAGGTCAACTGTGAAGGCTCCACACAAGTGATGGCAGGTGGTTAGGATCCCCCCCTGCGCAGATCACTCAAAGTCCAAGGAAGATGTCTCACTTGATCTGCCACAGTCCACACGGCAAGGTGAGTCTGTCCCAAGCGGTGGCTCTTCTTCACCTCAACGCCAGTTTGACCAAAAGGCCTGTCTTCTCAAGAGCTCTGGTGGCTCTCGCCCTCAGTGTCTCCAGATCCCAAGGGCCACCTGGGCCACCTGATTTCTCCTCCCTCCGAAGGCTCCGCGGCTAGCAGTGGTGGGTCCTGGCTTGCATGTTGCAAGACGCCCCACTTCTCTTTGCACGGGAGGACCCCTTCCCCTTCCTCTGCAGCCCCCAGAGGTCCCAGAGCTGCGCCACCAAGCACAAGAGGAGGCACGGTTAATGTTTCATCTGCTTGATCTCTTTGCTCTGTGTCCACTGTGGCTTTCCCTCTCCCTCTTCCCCACCCCTCAGCCACCGCGCACCCTTCCTTCCCTGAGTGCAAGAATGTCACTGGACAGGGCTGGAGAGAGATGGATAGTTTCCCTCTGCCGGCCGGAAGCCAAAGGGGCTTTTTTCCCCTCGAGCCGACCCTCCAAGGCCTGAAGAGAAAGGCCCATGCCAGAGCAAGCACGTCTCTCCCTGGCCATGGGCCAGCCACAGGTTAAGGCGTGAAGGTGGAAAAGGTCACTGTGCTGGCAGGCGGCCACTTGGGGAGCCGCGAAGTGCCAAAACGCGGGCGCGAGGAGGAGTGCCGCTTCCTCACGCCTGTCCAAAGTGTGACACCCCTCACATGACGCTTGCTCCCCAGAGAACCGATGACAAGCAAACGTCTCCAGGACAGGCCCAGCCAGAGAGGACCCAGGCGTCCACAGCTTTCTTCCCTCCTCCTCGCCCAAAGCATCCTAAGCCTCGGCATGGTCCCAAGTGCAGAGACAACCCACGGAAGACCCCTCCCCAGCAGCAACCCCATATTGTACATGGAAAGCCCATGGCTCCCCCAAAGGATTCTGGGAACTGTAGTTTACCCCCTCACAGAACACCCTTAATAAACTACAGTTCCCAGGATCCTTTGAGGAAACCATGTGCTTTCAATGTATAGTGTGTATGTTTCAAATCTGGCTGTCCGGGATCAGGCCACCCACCCACCCTAACTTCGGGACAGAGACTCCTTCATGGAGGTGTCAGATGCTGAACATCGAGCCCTGTACGCCTCATTACCTCATTCTGTTTTCTATTAAAGCTGTCACCAATGCTCCTCAGCCTTTAAAAAAACTCCTGCATGGCAGGCAAATACCCCACAGGTGAAGCTTGTTCCATGGTTGCTTTGCCCGCCTCCTGAAAGGTTTTAAAATTAGACCATTAGATTTCTAATCTATATTATTGTTAAGAATGTTTTGTTGTTTTGAGAGCTTGCAGAACACTTCAGATACCAATGTTTAATTGGCGTACGTGTGTGTGTGTGTGTGTGTGTGTGTGAGAGAGAGAGAGAGAGAGAGAGAGAGAGAGAGGGAGAGGGAGAGAGAGAGAGAGAGAGAGAGAGAAGGGCACATGCCATGCTTGAGACTGAAATATAGAGTATAGTTCTGGTCACCTCACTTCTAAAAGGATATGGAAGATCTGGAAAAGGTTCTGAAAAAGGCAACCAAAACAATAATGGAACTGGAACAATTCCCCTCTGAGGAAGGTTTGCAGCATTTGCGGTTTTTTGATTTAGAAAAAAAGGTGAGTCGTGGGGGGATATGATAGAGGTGAAGCTGATAGAGAATTCAGGACAGGAAAAGGAAGGATTTCTTCATGTGGCACAGAGTTAAAACATGGAGTTTGCTCCCAGAGGAGGTTGTGATGGCCACCAACTTAGAGGGCTTGAAAAGAGGCTTAGACACACTCAAGGAGGAGAAGTTGTCTGTCAGTGGCCATTCATCAGAATGGGCCAAATAGAGCCTCCATGTTCAGAGGCAGTAGAGCCTGGAGCAACAGCAGACCTTCAGTCTGACACTGCAGGGCTCTGAAGCTCTGGTGTGCATCTGCTATACCTGTCTTGCAGCTCAAGATGCTGTCCCCGTGAGCAAGGTGGGGGGAAAGGCACACTGGACAGGGGTAGGACACCTGCTTGGCATGCAGAAGCTGCCAGACTCAACCCACAGTGTTTCCAGGTAGGGCTGGGAATGTACCCTTTCAGAGACCCTGGAGAGATGCTGCCAGTCAGTGTAGAGAATACTGAAGTAGATGGACCCAAGGGTCTCATAGACTCATCAGAGTCAAAAGGTGTCTATAAGGCCATCTAGTCCAACCCCCTGCTCAATGAGTACCCGACAGGTGCCTGGCAGCTGCCCCTTGAATGTCGCCAGTGCTGGAGAGCCCACCACCTCCCAAGGTCATCAGTCCCATTCTCATAGCGCTCTAACAGTTAGGACGTTTCTCCTGATATTCAGTTGAAATCTGGCTTTCTCTAACTTGAGCCTATTATTCCGTGCCCTGCACTCTGGGATGATCAAGAAGAGATCCGGGCCTTCCTGTGTCTGGCAACTTTTCATGTGCTTGAAGAGTGCTATCCTATCTCCCCTCAGTCTTCTCTTCTCCAGGCTAAACATGCCCAGTTCTTTCAGTCTCTCCTCATAGGGCTTTGTTTCCAGGCCCCTGATCATCCTCGTTACCCTCTTCTGAACCTGTTCCAGTTTGTCTGCATCCTTCTTGAAGTGCAACATTCAAAAGTGGACACAGTACTCAAGACAAGGCCTAACCAGTGCTGAATAAAGGAGAACCAAATGTCACACGATTTGGAAACTATACTTCTGTTAATGCAGCTTAAAATAAGATTTGCCTTTTTTGCAGCTGCATAGCACTGTTGGCTCATATTCAGCTTGTGATCAACAACAATCCCAAGATCCTTCTTGCATGTAGTATTGCTGAGCCAAGTATCCCCCATCTTATAACTGTGAACTTGTTTTTTTGCCCCTAGCTGTAGAACTTTGCACTTATCCTTGTTAAAGTTCATTCTGTCGTTTTCAGCCTAATGCTCCAGCCTTTTGAGATCCCTTTGAATTTTTTTTGTGTCCTCCAAGGTATTAGCTATACCTCCCAATTTTGTATCATTTTACAGACTTAATAAGCATTCACTGCACCTCCCCATCTAAGCCATTAATAAAACGTTGAAGAGCACTGGGCCCAGGACCGAGCCCAGAGGTACCCCACTTGCTACCCCCCCAACTTTAAGAACAAACCATTGATAGCTCAGTGGTAGAGCACCTGATTTGCATGCAGAAGGTCCCAGGTTCAAGCCTAGGCCTTTTCAGGTAGGGCTGGGAATACCCCCTCCATCTGAGACATTGGGGAGACCAGTTCGTGTTGACTACATTGATCTAGACTGACTGTTGGTCTGATTTTCCTGTGTTCCTTGGTGGTAACCCTCTCTCATGTCTGGAATCGCAGATGTGAGGGAGGTGGATGCGGCTGCTTCAGGAGGAAGAATGGGATATTTATTATTATTGTTGTTGTTGTTTGTTGTTCATCATCATCATCATCATCTTTGCTACTGACGGGACATGCTCAGGAGCCCCCCACCCCGTTGCACTGGGGCTGATCTCTCGAGAGATTCTGGGCTCCCAATCCTTCCTCATATTCATATCCTTCCTCCAGAGGTCGGCCACCTGCAACAGCTTTTTGCTCTCCCCCAGATATCTGAGTCAAAATGTCGGCCAAGCCTCTCACCCTCAGGTTAGTCGGCAGTGCTGCATGTTCCCAGCTATCTCTGTGCAAACCGAAATGCTGCCAAGATTGGCCAGACACCCTTTTGGCATCTGCTTCCGGAGCTCCCAACCCACCTCGAGTGGGAAAGGGGACAGAGGTGCATTTGCCGGGGCCCGAGGGAAGGGAGGAAGCCTCTCTTGGTGTCAGCCTCCCCAGAAGTCTGGGACTGCTGCTCCCATCAGCGTAAGAAGGCACCAGGTTGGGGAAAGCTGGTCTCTGGTTCATTCATGTTCCTTTGGACTCTTTGGAAGGCTGATCTCTGGGTCATTCATGTCTGTTTGGATAAGCCATGGCTTTTTGTTCTAGGATGGGCAGAAGTGTGTATGGGGGGGCGGTCCAGCTGCCCTCCTGGGCTCCCAACACCTCTTTTTCTCCAGAGAGAAACACGCATTCCTGCGGGGGGGAAGCCGGATGAGGCTGGGAAGCCGCTCTCTGCTGAGTCATGGGATGCCTGCCAAGGGCGCAGGCAGAGAGAGACCTGCTCTGTGCAAGCCTCTGTCAACAGGAGGCCCTTTCTGAATGCAAAGCATGGCCTGCACCCCTGAGCCACGGGCCGTCCCCACGGATGCAGCTGAGTCAGACCCTGGTCTGCCTTGCCCGGTGCGCTCTGTCTCCTCTGGCTGGCAGTGGGAATAGACAGAGGAGGAGGCGGGGATATGCCCTCTTCGTTGGAGATGTTTTGGGTTGGCTGGGAGACCAGGGGCTCCTCCTTTTCGTTGCTCATTCATGATTATGTGTGCCCATGAAGGTAACCGGGCTTTTAATGCTGTTTGTACGTGTAACAGTTTCAAGGCAGACAATACTGTTTCATTTCCATATGTGCATGTCCTATATCTTCCTGCTGAAATCCTGTAACTTTTTATACTGCGAATGTTCCAGGTTGTTTTGGAGGGAGGGAGGGGTCCTGTTTTTGTTGCACTATAGCACAAGAATGCCCCTCCAGACAACAATAATAATAGTGTTAATATTAGTTAAATATATATCATAGAATAGTAGAGTTGGAAGGGGCCTATAAGGCCATCAAGTCCAACCCCCTGCTCAATGCAGGAATCCAAGTTAAATATCCCATCCTTCCTCCCGGCTGAAAGAGCCCAGGGCAGCAAACGCATCAACAAAACAATCTAACAAGAAAAACACAAGCATTCTAAAAACAGTTAGAAACATTCTAAAACACAGTAATAGTTTAAAACATTATTTCATCAGTGATCTTCAGGTTTCCAAGAACAGTCCCCTCCAGCCCTCAAATGCCTGGGGAAACAGGAATATTTTCAAATTCTTCCTGACAGTCAATAGTGATGGAGACAGATACACTCACTGGGGAGGGCATTCCACAGAGAGCCACCACTGGAAAGGCCCTATCATGGGTTAGTGCCAACTGGGCAGCCTACGGTGATAGCATTGACAAAGCATCACAGAACATTGAATAAAGCAGAATGATGTGTTGGTGGTCCAGTATGAATCCATCACTAAGGCGCTATTATTACATCAATGACCTCTTGCAGAATACACCCACCCACCCACAAAAAGTCTGGAGGTGCCCTCAGTGTCTACTTCTCTTTTCTTTAAAGCTCACAAACACAGTTCTGTGTCTGTCTATATCATACAAATGCAGGAAATATGTATGCATCAACACCATGTTGCTCACATATTTTCCCAACCTCTCCTTATATAAGGGCCACCAAGTAGACCCTGTTCTAGCAGCAGCATGGCCAACAAATCCTTTCCTGATGATCGTTGGGTCCAAGACGGTGGATACTGGGGAAGGTGCTCTTTTAGGTACTTGGATTCCAAGCTAGTTAGGACCTTTCATCATGTTATCCTGCAGCAGTCTGTCTAGCCCCCTTTTCATGCAAATCTGCTTCCACGTGGCTAATGAAGTAAAGCTCCCTCCACAAAGAGACAAGTAGTCTCTGCTTTTCTGAAAGCAGGTTGCATCCATATGCACCGTATGGGCCAGGAGTTAAAAATACGCGCGCGTACAGAGCCATGCCACAGGCAGCCAGATTGTCTGATCGCACATCCAGGAGCGGACAAATAAATCCCCCCCATTGTTATGAGGCTTCCTCCCTCAAAGAAATGTGCTTTCATTTTCTTGGCAAGAAGACGTCGCTGATCTGAGTCCGGCTTGGAAACATTGAGTTATGGCACCCCTGGGGACCACTTCCCGAAGGCTGCGCACTGGATGCTCCCTCTACGGGCCATTTGCCTGGTGTCTACGTGCCCGGAGTCCAAAGCATTGTGGGGTCACTTCACGTCAGACACGGCTGAGGAAGGGCCTGGTGGTGGGGGAGTGGGGCAGAGCCATGGATTGAGGGGACACAGGAGTCCTGTCTCCTAGCCCCATTGTCGTTCCCACCCACTCCTACTGGAGAATACAGGAATCCTGGCTCCTAGTTTTTCCATCCTCCTGACAGTGAACCAGCACTGCCTGGGTTGGGACCCCCCCCCAATTCTATCAGGCTGTTTACTAGCTTTTTAGGCTAGCCTTCCCCTCTGTTCTTATTAAGGGTTCCCATAGCACTCATGGACAAATAGTGCTGGCACTTTAATTATATCTCAGTTAGGCCCATTTCACAGACAGAAAACTGAGGCTGAATGTTCACTGACAAAATCTAACCAGTCAGTGCAAGTGTGACCATCTGTTTCAGAGGGGGATTTGAACTCAGAGCCCACCCCACCCCATATCCAAGGCCAGTAGCTGGTCAAGCCACTAGCCCTCATGCATTTGCCTGCAGCCTTAGGGATTCTGTCTGCCAGCTGCCTTCTGAATAGACATATTTTCCTCTGATGTTACCTTCCTTAGAGAACCCAGGAGTTCTGGATCCACTCCGTCCCTGCTGTCATCCACATTTAAAGCACATGGATTTCCCCACAGATTCCTGGGAACTGTAGTTTACCCCTCACAGAGCTACAATTCCCAGTATCTTTAACAAACGGCAGGTCCCAGGATTCTTTAAAGGAAGCCATGTGCTTTAAATTTATGTGCCATCCAGAGGACCCAGGCGTCCTGACTGCTCGCATCTTCACAAAAGACTATCCCTCCCCTGAGGAACTCAGGAGTTCTGCCTCACAGCCTTTTTTGACCAAATTTGGCTTGCCATTCCCCTCATTCCCCCAGTGGAACTCTTGTGTTTTTAAACAGCTACACAACAGGCAGGTATTAAAGAGGTGCAGCTTCCTCAACCACTGCCTCTCTGTGCCAAGTAAAAGCTGTATTGGTTGATTTTCTGCCTGCAGCACAGCCATCCCAGGCACAGGAACCCCTGCAAGAAAGAGTTTTTATTTTCCTTGCAAAGGAGCCCAGGTATTCTGGTTCCCAGCATGTTGTGTTCTCTAACCGAATTAAATCAATTTCTCTTGCAGAGAACCCAGGAGTCCTGAACCCTCCTCTTTCCCAGGTTGTGAATGGGACCCAGGAGTCCTGACAGCCCCTTCCCCCACCTAGCCTCTGCTGCTCATCTGTTGCCTTTCCTACTGGGGCTGGCTGGTGCTGCTGGGCCCCAGCCAAAGCTCTCAGTGGCTCCCAGCAGCTCATACGTGCTGGCCTGCACACGCGGAAGCCTTGATCTGCCGACACGGCAGCCGGCTCCATCGATCCTGGCCCCGTCTCCAAACAGGGGATGAGGCCTTGCGGCGCCAGCAACAGTGACAGATCAACCAGGCCAGGCGGAAAGGGGGACCTTTGACCTTTGGCCGTCAGCTGTCCCATATGAGTCTCTTGAGGCCTATCATAAAGGGGAGCGGGGCTGAGTGGTTACAGCAGGAGGGGGTCCCCCTGCCAACATCTTGGGCCCCTCTAGTTTCTGTTGCCAACTCCCATCTGCTTCCTGATGACCTACGGGGGGGTTTAATTCGGTTTTTCTCAATTTAGAAGGAGGCTGTAAAAGCAAGTCGCCTTCACTATGTTCCTGTGATGGGAGTGCCTGCCACTTTTGGCCCCATTTTTACAGATCAGATGGAGAAAGGGCAGCTGTGGCAGTGGCCGTGAGGTGGATTGAAGAAGAGGCAGAATTTGAATCCAGACCTCCCAATGAACAGAACACCCTCACCAAGAGATTCTGGACTCCCCTCTCCCATTTCCACAACATTATCCCACCCCTCCTGCCCCGGCGCCATGTCAAGGGTTTGGTGGTTGCCACACAATGCCCGTCCTGCGCTTCTAAGGAGTCTTGCATTTCAGTCTGGCAGCACAGGTCCTTTGGAACTCCCTGCCTATTGACATTAGGCAGACACCATCACTCCACTCTTTGAGATGCCTGCTGAAATCCTTTCTTTTCAGTGGGCTTATCCAGAGCTGTGATTTGGTTACATCTGCTCTTAAATGTGTTTTAGGTGTTCTGTTGTTGTTAGGTGTTTTTAAACAGTTTTTAAATGCAGTGGAGTCTGGTGCCTCTGATGTCAGTGGTACAGTGGAATCCACTCCGGGTTTTAGTCCAAACTTTCAAAGAGCTCTTCAAGGTGCTGAAAGTTTGGACTAAAACCCAGAGCGGATTCCACTGCCCCACTGACATGGAGCCTACCAGCCTCCACTGTTTAAATGTTTTAAATATGTTTTAATCTTATTTTTAATTTGTTGTTGTTGTTCACAGAAGTGTTTGCTGCCATGGGCTCCTTGGGGAGGAAGAGGAGGGATGTATAAATTTAATAAAAAATAAAACAGATAATCCTGCCTTTCCACTTCCTCCTTGCCTGGTTCACTGCTATCAGTCCTATTGCATGAAAACATCTTTCTCCAGCTTCTGTTCCTCAAGCCACTTCCAGGAATGCACTGTTAACCTACGGAACTCTCCTCCACAGGACAAACCACATTGGCCACTTGCATAAATGGTCTTGGAAAAGTACTATAGAGAAAGGGGCAGTGAGTCAATCAAATAATAGCCGTGAGAGCTAGCATCACAGCCTGCCTTTGGGAATTGAAAGTCTCATGACGCTTTGGTCGTGGGAATCAACCTGGCTAATCCTAAGATCTGGCTTTTCACCCCAGGGCTGGATCCCAAGTGAGCAGAGCAGCCCTGCATAGATACATGTGGACAGGGATAAAGCCCTACCCTGTAAACCAGGTGGATGGGAGCCATGGGAGGGGGGGCGGGAGGAAGACTGGCCAGCTGGGATTCTCCTTTTAATTCACATATTCAATGAACAAAGTGGGGGAAGGCCACCCCTAGGATGATATTTGAAGTGTTACATCGCCAGTTTTATGACTTCTGAGAAAAGCTTCATGAACTCTAGGAAAATTGGAAGATGGGTTACCAAGCGTCAGGGATAACCTGGATCTGGGAAATCAACCCACAGAATTCCAGAATGGCAGGGGCTGCGGGAGGGTGGGTGGAATCCAGGCCTTCATCTGCGCTCCTGCTGGGAGGAAGGGCGAGATATAAATCAAATAATAAATAAGTAAATAAAATCCAGCAGGCTTTGATGGTGCTCCATCGCAGAGCACAGCTCTAGTCTAGGTGCAGTAATAGCCAAAGGTTTCTAAGCATGTACAGAGTGCCTTTCCCTTATCACTAAGCAACCACTGCCTCCCACAAACATTTGGGAATGATTTATATTGCGGTTGGTTTTAAATGGCTCTTTTCAGCTCTTTAAAATAATTTTACATGAGTATGACACTGACTTAATGCTAACTTATTAATCTTACATGAGTACAATGCTGACTGTATGTTATTTTCATGCATGAATATATTTATTTTTATGCCCACTTTCCCCTAATACATGCATTTTTGTAAACCATGTTTGGTTGGAGAACTACATCACAGAATTTGGATATGTGCAAATTTTGAAGGATGGCTGTTTTAATTTGACTGTATTTTATTGGAATCGTGTCTCATTCTTTTTATATCAGATGCCTTGAGAGGGTTTTGCTGTAAATAAATAAAACTAATATTTTATTTAAAATCTCCTTTTGCCTCTAATAAAGAGACAGATTCTAGACAGGCGTAAGTCACCAGAGGCTTCTCCTGTGGCGAAGGCGCGGAGGATGCAACATGAGAAGGGCCTTCTCCGTGGTGGTTTCTCCTTTGTGGAATGCTCTCCCACCTGGCACCATCACTACTTGTTTTTAGGCGCCAGTCAAAAACATTCTGGTTCTCTTTAGGACCTTAATGTGCTGTTCATTTTTTTTTTAGTGGGGTGGGGTTGAGCTGGATATTATTTTTTATAAATATTATCGGTGAGCATTTTAGGTTGTTTTTACTCTTGTTTTTACACTAGTTTTTAATGTTTGTTTCTTTGAAAGTGAACTCCTCCTCCTTCTACTGATTCAGACCCTCAGTCCATTTCTTCTGAATGAGGCTGGGGGCTCTCCAGGGTCCCTGGAAAGGGGCCATTTTCACCCTCCCCCTCCTTTCAGCTGGAGTCTTCAACCTGGAACCTTAAGAACATAAGAAGAGCCTGCTGGATCAGGCCAGTGGCCCATCTAGTCCAGCATCCTTTTCTCACAGTGGCCATCCAGGTGCCTGGGGGAAGCCCGCAAGCAGGACCCGAGTGCAAGAACACTCTCCCCTCCTGAGGCTTCCGGCAACTGGCTTTCACAAGCATGCTGCCTCTGACTAGGGTGCATGAAAATTGGGGGCTCTACCACTGAGCTCCAACCCCTCCCTCATTAGGAACAGTATTCTCATCATAGCCCACAAACCTCCAAAATTTTCCATCTCTGGGACAGAGTGGAAAGGCCACCATTTCTCATTCCAGATCCTGCCTACCTGCAAGCAGCCTGGTCTCCCCTAAGGATGGAAGGATCGGTCCATTTTGGATATCTCTGCTTCTCATATTTCCATTCTGAAATTCATTTCTTCACATTTGTGCAGCAATTTGCATTAAAAAATTTCATGAATATTCTTCAGACTTTTAATGTGAATTTCTTCTAATAAACAGAGTTTCGTGTGGCATTTTGACTAACGTACACAGTTCTGCAAGAGTCTTCCCTAATATAATGCATTTCTGTATGTTATTTTCATGCATATATTTATTTTTATGCCCACTTTCCCCTAATACATGCATTTTTGTAAATAATGTTTGGTTGGAGAACTACATCACAGAATTTGGATATGTGCAAATTTTGAAGGACGGCTGTGGTTTTGTTTATCAGATTGTTTTGGAAAGTGTGGATTTGATGGATTTGCTTTCAAATGTGAACTGAATTGAATTTCTCCCCCAGGCCTCTTTACCACTAGGGTTATCCTCAGTTGACAGGTGTGTGCGCGTGTGTGGTGTACACCATGGTTCCTCCTTGGAGGATCGGTGGTATATAAATGTAATAAATAATAAAATTAGGTATAGCTACATGGTCAAATGGTCAGGGTGATAGGAGCAGTACTCCAGCAACATCTGTTGGCTGTGCCAGGTGTAAAGAGGAAAGGTGTAAAATGGAGTTAGATGGCAATGAATTGCAAAAGGTGCAGCCTGTGACAATTTGAGTCAAGCTTATATGTGTGCAAGACAAGCAAGAGCAGAACTTGGTGAAGATTAAACAAACGTCTTCACATCACTAAGTAAAGTATGATCTGTTAAAGGGACAGGGAAGCCATAATCTCTCTTCTGAATCAAATTTCATTCTTTGGGCAAGAATTTCTCTCCCCACCCTTTGTGCTGGGGGCCAGATTGCTCCTGCCCCCAATTCCTGCCCCCTTCTGACTCACCAGAGACCCTCATTCACTTCTTGCTGGGCAGCACAACCCCAGCTGCTAGACCCCATTTTGTTTGGGGCCAGAGTTGTCTTAACTGAGAGGTTCCCCACTAAATCAAGGGGGGGGAGCAGGCATTCACCCGAGATGTGACCTTTTCTTGGCCCTTGTGTTTCCAGGGGGTTAACTCTGCCTTCCCCATCCTGGTGCACCCCAGGTGTTTTGCACTACAATTCCCATCAGCCTCAGCATCATACCGCTGGGCTAGCTGGGACTGGGGTGAATTGTAGTCCAAAATCTGTTGGCAGGTTGGGGAAGACAGAATTAAAGGCTCAAACGTAGGCATTCAGCCCAGTGGCCGTTTTCCTGTTCAGGGATCTGCCCAGAATGCTACGGAACTGGCTTCACTTCTGTCCTTGAAATTCCCTTCCTCAAATCTTCCCTTATCTTGAGAAAACACAACGAAGAGCCCAAACCAAGCAAAATGACACCACTGCAAATAAGGCATAGCTGGGGATTCAGGGAATGTGACTCCAAAAGCAACACCTGACCTTAACTGATATAACCCCCAAAAACGTAAGATTTAGGCTGCATTTAAGATTCATGGCGCAGGAACATCTGGTAACTTTTTCGCTTAATTTAAAAGGCTCATATTGGGCCTGCTTCAATTGGTGCAACATCCTGTAGCCTTTTGACTTTCGCAGAACTCTGTCAAAATTGCCCCTGAACGAACAGTTCTGTGGAACTCGAAGGTTCAAGCCTATCTTGGTTCAATATATAGTTTTGCTGCAATAAAGCTAGGGTCTCCGTTGCCTCTTTTAAGGACACAGCACTTTGACACCCCGAGCAACCCCCTCTCCGGAACTGTCAGATGCAAGGAGAGATTAATATGTTTCTCTTGGCTTTATAAGCAGGGTATGGGTGGAAGGGAGTGAAGAGTTAAAAGAGGGTGGGCTTATCATCCCAAGGGGGCGTGCCTCCTCTTTGGCCACACCTTCCTGGATGCCACAAAGTCTGAGAGCCTGGCCTCCCGTTCCTCCTTATCTCTTCCGGCTTGTTGTGCAATACAAACAGCTCCTCTGACCCCGGAGGCCTCCCGAGGGCAGCGCTAGGGGGCGCCCAGCTTCGTCAGCCTTGTCCGAGGCGCCGCTTGCCCTTGGCACATAGCCAGGCCTTGCATCAGATGGGGCTTGCCTCCCACCACCCCCGCTCTGGCGTCCGAACTGCAAAGCGGACGACGACGTTTCCACACCAAGCTCCCGATGCGGAGCAAAACTGGTTTTTAAAAACTACAATTTAAAAAGAATAAACGATGCATCCCTTAATGCTTCCTGTTTCGCACCCACTACGCTCTAGGCCGGGTGGCAGCAGCACAGGAGAGCCTCAGAGGCCACTTTTGGCTGCTAGGTGTGAATATGCCCAGAACCAGCTGTCCCCAACCTGGTGCCATCCAGATGTTGTTGGACTCCAGCTCCCATCAGCACTGTCACCCTGCCTGGGGGCTGATGGGAGTTGTAGTCCAACATCTGGAAGGCACCAGGTTGGGGACGGCTACCTTCAACTAGGCTGGGTGATTGACTCAAGAATGGCGGCTCCTTTGCAGAGGCCACTTTGGCACCCAAATGGTCCGAAAGACCTTCCACTGTTGGCATGGAAATGGGAGCAATGGATCCATTGGGTCAGTGGACGAAGCCGGGACCTCCAACTCCTTTCGAGGCATTGGGGAGGGGGCACCGGGGATCAACTGGGGGAATCTGCAACCGGTGGACAGCTGGAGGGAAGCTGGGGGGCCTTCGGTCTCTTTAATGGTGGTACAGAAAAAGATGTGATGGGCCAGATCCCTTCTTTGGCACAAAGACACGAGGGTCTCTGCCCACCCAGAGAGAGAAGGAGAAAGGTTTTTTTTAAAAAAAACATTGGAAGTTGCTCAGAGTAAGAGTGGCTGCTAAGCTGGAAAAGGCTGGAGAATAAGGCTCTGGATGGCTACTAGCCACAATGGCTATGTAAGGTCGGAGGCAGTAAATACCTCTGAATACTAATTGCTGGGAATCGCAGGTGGGGACAGCACAGTTGCACTTGGGTCCTGCTGGTGGGCTTCCCTCTGGGGCACCTGGTTAGCCACAGTGAAAAGAGGATGCTAGCCTAGACAGGTCTTTGGCCTGACGCAGCTGCCGGCCTCTTCTGATGTTCTTAAGTTTTTATGCTGTGAGCCTGGGAGGTGGCATCTTGGGCAAGATGAGAGGGTAGAAGCCATCTGGACTCTGTTCTGCTCTGGCCCAGGGGAGCATCAAGAGCCCAACATGACCCAACCCCCTGCCCACTCCACCCACCCACAGAAGCCCAGACTGGCTCTGCAATATGGCTGAGAGCACCCACCGGAGGCAGCCCACCGCAAGTCTCTTGCCAGCCACTCAAGTTGCGTGTTGCTCGCGCGCAAGATATGGCATCTTCAGGTTCCCACGCAGGCATGCCGCCCTGGGCTCCTTGTGGGGGGGAAGGGCGGGATATAAACTGGACAACAACATTGTTTTAAATTTTTTAAAATTGTGTTTTTAATTTTTTTGTGTGTTTTAAAATTTGTATATTTGTTTTTAATGTTTTTAATTGCTGTAAACAGCCCAGAGAGCTTCGGCTATGGGGCGGTAAATAAATGTAATAAATAAATAAATAAAATGTGCGCACATATGGGCCAAAGTGGCACCCCTCTCAGAGCAAGGCACAGATTGAACTTCTTTAGACCTGGAAGCGGTTCTGAACGCCAAAGAATGGGCTAGCCAGGCACAAAAACAAAAAGCTATTATTTGATCTGGAGGAGAGCTTTGCACATACCATGGACTGCGAAAAAGACAAATAATTGGGTGTTAGAACAAATTAAACCAGAACTGTCACTAGAAGCTAAAATGATGCAACTGAGGTTATCATACTTTGGACACATCATGAGAAGACATGATTCACTAGAAAACACAATAATGCTTGGAAAAACAGAAGGGAGTAGAAGAAGAGGAAGGCCAAACAAGAGATAGACTGATTCCATAAAGGAAGCCACAGACCTGAACTTACAAGATCTGAACAGGGTGGTTCATGACAGATGCTCTTGGAGGTCACTGATTCAGAGGGTCGCCATAAGTCGTAGTCGACTTGGAGGCACATAACAACAACAAACTATTTGATCTGAGCTCCTTATTTGTAATACGCCCTTTATGAATGTAATGAAGTGTTGATAAAGACATTCACAAAGGCAAAAGTAGGGACGGGGGGTCAGGGAATGGGGCTGCTGGAGCAGGGGGACAACTACACACACACACACACACACAGTCCTCCCTGCCCCATAGCACCTATAGCTAAAAGTCACCTGGACTCTCTTCTCTGGGGCAGGGTTGAGTGACCTGGAAGTGTGGCCTGCAAGGGACAGAGGGAGGGAGGGAGGGAGGAGCGACCCAGAGGGTAGAGGGAAAGCGAGAAGGGCTAGACAAGAATCCAACACTGTCTCTGCAAAGCCGGCTATCCCCAAGAAGTGGTGAGTCTTTGGGGGCAGGGGGTGGATGGATGGAAGGTGAGGGAGGTCTTTGGAGTAGATGGCGGCTCGGTCCTCGGGAGGTCTGCAGTTACGACTGCTGTTTGCAAGGAGAAAGGGTTAAACGCCAGGATCTCAACGAAGTGACACGTCAGGGGATCGCTTTGGGGCACCCTTGGGCATGGCTGTCACCCAATGTCACCCTGCCACCCACATTCCCTATTGCAGCCTTCCCCAGCCTGGTGCCCTCCAGGTGTTTTGGACTACAACTCCCATTAATTAATTTCTCTCCTGACCTTCCTCCCGGCAGGAGCCCAGGGCGGCAAACAAAAGCAGTAAAAACACTTTAAAACATCATAGAAACAGACCTTAAAATACATTAAAACAAATGTTGGCAAAGGCTGCAGAAAGAGATGGCCAGAAAAACCCTGTTTTCATCTAGGGCAGCCTTCACCAACCTGGTGCCTCCCAGGTGTCTTGGACCACATCTCCCAGCAGCCCCAGCTGATGACAAGGAGACGTCGTGCTTTCAGTGTTGTGGGCCCAATGCTGTGGAACTCCCTCCCACTAGAAGTCAGACAGGCTCCGTCTCTGCTGAGTTTCAGGCACCTAATTAAAACAATTTTATTTCAGGAGGCCTTTGCAGCCTGAATGCTTCTCTGCCGTGTGTGTGTGTGTGTTAATTTTTTGCCATTCTTAAATTTTAAATTTCTTAGATTTCTTTTCTTTGGTGGTATGTTTTAAATTTTGTACATGGTACGTTTTTTAATCATACTGCAACCTGGGAGACCAGGGTTCGAATCCCCACATAGCCATGAAGTGCACTGGGTGACCTTGGGCCAGTAGCTGCCTCCCAGCCTCATAAAAACCCTATTCAGAGGGTCGCCATAAGTCAGAATCGACTTGAAGGCAGTACATGTACATGTAAGCTACTTTGAGACTTGGATGGCAAAAAATGGGACACAAACTTTTAAACAAATGGGAATTGTAGTCCAAGGTAGTTGGAGAGCACCACTTTGGCAAAGGCTGCTGTGGAGGCCTGGCTAAAGTGTTTCTGTTTATGGCGTTTTAATCTTGTGCATGTTTTAAGAATGTAGTGGGGGGAGCGCAACCGTTTGTTTCTTTGTTCTTGTTTTATACTGACTCCTAATTGACGGCACAAATTCTGAACGGCACAGCAGAGGGGCATAGAAAATGTTTTAATGAAATAAACGTTCCCCGGGGAAGGAACAGGCCCCCCTGGGCATATCCCACATCCATCCAGGGATTATCATCTCCAATGTGAGCAGGCTTAGCCCATCATTGGCGATCATTACCCCCATGGAGGGCTTTTTGAAATGACCAGGGAAAAACCTTCCACCCAAAAACTAAATGAAGTTGACGCTGGCGCTGACAGTGCAGGAGGAAATGTGTGGACAGAGAAGGGAGGGAAGATGGGTCCGTTAGGCCAACGTCAGTGCTGGGTGGGCTGCCTGCCTGGGCTGCCTGATAACAGCCCCCAAGGCAGAGTCCTTGATAATAATGCCTGGGCAGTCACGTCTGCAAAAGAGCAGGTGGGGGGGAGGGGGGAATGTCACGGCAGGGGATCACCCTGATAAACAGCGGGAGGGCTGCGGGGAACCTTATTTCACACTCGCAGGAGTTTGCTGTTTGTCCTTCTCTGCAGAGCAAGGACTGTGTGGGACCGAAGGGCCACATGGATTTTTGGAGATCCCAGCTGCAGAACATGGTAAGGCAGGGGCTGAAATGCCAGCGACAACCCGCTGGTCCTGGGGATGCGCCCTCAGTCCTGCCCCACATGCCGCCAGCCCCCTTTACTGACTGGACGTCCCTCCCTGCTCTCTCCCCCCCCTCCCCCATGCTCCATCCCACCCCAGAGGAACAAGAAGCCGGCTCGGCGATCCTACACCATCTACCGCAACATGGCCGAGGGCGATGGAGAGCTGGAAGCAGAGGGGCTGCAGATGAAGGTTGTGGAGGCCCAGGGGCCCGTGGCTGCCAGTGGCAACGAGAAGTGGGAGGCAGTGGCACAATGCCCGTGGAAGGCTCCTGGGAAGGCTGTGGTGTACCTGGCGCTGGTGGGACTCCTTGTCTTCGTGGCAGGTGAGGGGAGTCACATCTGAACCCTTCCTCATGTCTGGACAGACACAACCCCAGGGCTCATCGCAGGCTCTGTGCTCCCTGGGGTTATTATGAGGAACATAAGAAGAGCCCGGCTGTTGGGCCAGGCCAAAGGGGGCCCCTCTAGTCCAGCCTCCTGCTCTCACAGTGGCCAACCAGTTGCCCCAAATGGGAAGCCCAAAAGCAGGACCGGAGCGCAAGAGCGCTCTCTTCTCCCTCTGTCATAATAGTAGATCCCAGCGGGGGTTGTCCGCTGAAGCTGAAGGGTGGGAGATTCAAGACAGATGAGAGGAAGGACATCTTGGCACAGCACGTGGAACTCACAGTGCGTGGAACTCACAGCCACAAGATCTGCTGCTGGCTTGGATTAATTTCGAAGGGAATTTAGACACACTCATTTAACAACAGTCAGTCAGGGCCTCCAGGTATCCCTCCCTTTGAATCTCTAGCCAAACCTTCCAGGTTTAAATTTGGGTCCACGCAGCCACTCACAGCCTTGAGACCCCATAGGAACCTAAGAAGACCCTGCTGGGTCAGGCCAGTGGCCCATCCAGTCCTGCATCCTGTTCTCACAGTGGCCAGCCAGATGCCCTTTATGGGAAGCCCACAAGCAGGACCGGAGCTCAAGGCCCCATTGCCTCATCACCCTACCCTTTGCCTCGTGACCCTGCCCTCTGGTCTAAACGCAGGCCATTTTAAACCCTGCTCTTTGGTCTTCTCAGCTTTCCTCCTGGGGTACGTCTCGTCCCGGGGGTCTTCTTGTCCAGTCTGTGGAGACTTCCTGGCAATAGCCAATGATGAAAATGCACACGAGGCAGAGGACGGCCAGAGAGCGGCTCGCATGTACTGGGCTGACTTGCGGGAGATGTTTCAGAAGTACCTCAATGAGGAGAAGATTGAGAAGACCATCAGGTGACCTTCTCCCCCCGCTTCCATTTGTGGAAAGGGCCTGGGACAAATGGGGTGGGGTGTCAGGGCACAGGACTGCAGGGTGTCTTGCAGAGGGTGCACAGGGGAATGTCCCACAAATAAGCACGGGGTACGTTCCAGTGGGAACAGGGGCACTGCAAGATTGTGCAATGCCCCAATTTTTTCAAGGGGGCAGTGCAGGAGAATTTCCTCATGGATCATGTCCGTGATGGGTCACCCCTAGGGATGGAAAGATCTGTCCATTTCGATTCTCTCATTTTTCCAGTCTAAAATTTGGTTGCCTATATTTCTGCAGCAATTTGCAGGGTTTTTTTTTAAAAAAAAGCCCTCATGAAAATTCTCCAGCATTTTAGTAAGAATTTCTCCTACTAAACACATTTTTGTATGCAGTTTTGACTAATGTACATGTTTTTGCAAGCAAATACAGCTGCAGCACTAGGGGGACTGGAGAAGACCTGCCCTCAGAGTGAGTATCTGAGCAACTGGTGCTTACTTGCTCACTTCTCTGGATTGCTGACTCTTGAGACAGCTGAAGTCCCTAGTAAGTGTTTCACGGACTGGGACCTCCTGCTTAACCCTGACTCCAGAGAGAGGCTGCAGTCAACCTTGCAGCCTCTTGCATCAACTCCTGGTTGAGTCAGGGGGCACAAAAGCCCAGCTGCCCTTGGGCAGCGGGTCTGCTGCTGGTGGGGTCGCCACCAAAGGGGTGACACCAAAGGGGCTTGCCCTTTGGGTCTCGGCTTAGGGAGTCCCAAGGGCAAGGGCACTACCCCCTTCTATTTTTATAGAGAGGGTATATGGCGCATGTGTAGTTCCTGCGCAGGGGGAGACCCTGTGCAGTGAACTGAATGATAGGAGAAAGTCGCCAGATGCCTTCAGAGTGAGCATCTGCAACTGGCAGAAGGCTGGCCCTCCCTGGGTGTGAGATGGGGGGAAGTAGATGTGCCCTGTGTGAAAAATATTGAGTGGGTCTGGCTGTTCCCAATTCTCGCAGAGGCCTATTTGGATAATTGGCACAGGTAGGTTTTGTTGGTGGGCTCTTGTTGGGTCCATATCAAGTGTTTGGGAGGAGTCATAGTAAGGAGGGACATGGGTGATGCCACCCCAATTTCTTTGATCATGGGAGAGGGAGGTATGGCCATAGGGAGGTGGTGAACTGCCATAGAAAGCAAGGGCAAGGCTATCTGTGCCTTGTTCCTCGCTCCCACTCCTCTCATGGATGGGTTCCTCGTTGCTCATATGCTGTGCCCAATGGCTTGTGTGTGTTGATGTTTAACGCCAGACCAGTACACAATAAGACCACACTCATCCATGATTTGATCATGGATGAAGGTGCCAGTTTTGTGTGCTTTATCAAGACCTGAATGGGTGAGCTGGGAGGAGTTCATCTGACCCAGCTTTCCCCACCTGGATACATGAAGCCCTTGGGAGTGGTCATCAGGAGATTTGGGGTGAGGTGTCAGCAGTACGCTGGTAATACCGAGCTCTGTTTCTCCGTAACATCTGAATCGGGAGAGACCCTGCAAGCCCTGGACCGCTGCCTGGACTCGGTGGTGGGCTGGATAAGGGCCAATAAACTGACCCTGAATCCTAGGAAGATGGATTGGTGGTGCTCAAGTTTGGATAATTGGTCAGTTGCCTGCTTTGGATGGGTTCACACTCCCTCTGAAAGAGCAGGTCTGTGGGTGCTCCTGGATCCATCTTGGAGGCTCAGGTGATCTCAGTGGCTAGAAGTGCCTTTTACCAGCTTCGGCTATTAAGACAGCTGTGGCCATTTCTGGATTGGGATAGCCTGACCACTGTTGTCCACGCACTGATAACCTCCAGACTGGATTACTATAATGCGCTCTATGTGGGGCTACCCTTGAAGCTGGTCCGGAAGCTGCGGCTGGTGCAAAATGCGGTGATGAGACTCACTGGGGCAGCGTATGGCCAACATGTCACCCTGCTCCTGAAAGAATTGCACTGGCTGCCTGTTTGCTACCAGGCCAAGTTCAAGGTTCTAGTTTTGGTGTACAAAGCCCTGTACAGCTTGGGACCAGGATACCTGAAAGACCATCTTACCCCTTATATACCCCGTCGATCACTGCTTTCTGCAGATGAGGGCCACCTGCAGATGCCATCTTATCAGAAGGTCTGTTCCGCACAACATAGGAAATGGACCCTTAGTGTGGTGGCACTGACCCTTTGGAATTCCCTCCCCTTAAATATTAGACAGGCACCATCTCTGTTATCTTTCCAGCACCTACTGAAGACCTTCCTCGTTCAACAAGCCTTTTAAGTAGAGCTAGTCTGTGTCTGTGTTGGAATTACTTTTTAATATGTTTTTAACCCTTTCTTAAAAAATAGATGTTGTTAAAGCTTTTTAAAAATGTTTTTAAAGATGTTTTGTTTTTATATTTTTTAATGCTGGTTTTGTTTTAATATGTTCTAAAGTCTGTTTTTATGATGTGTTAAAGTGTTTTTAGTGCTTTTTGTTTACCGCCCTGGCTCCTACTGGGAGAAAGGGCGGGATATAAATCTAATAAATAATAATAATAATATATTCTAATATAATGCATTTTGGTATGTTATTTTCACCAATATATTTATTTTTATGCCCACTTTCTCCCTAATATATGCATATTTGCAAACGTTGCTTATTTGGAGAGAGCTGCATTGCAAAATTCAGATAAATGCAAATTTCAAAGGATAGCTGTGTTTTGGTTCACATATTGTTTCAGAAAGTGCAAATGTGATAACTTTGGCTTTAAATTGACCTGAATTGAATTTCTCCCCTATCTCTAGTCACATCTCTCTCCTTATCTGATGCTTTCGATAGTTCCCGAATTTCATTGCAAATGGGTCGCTGCTGGCTCCTGGGTTGCTGCAAAGGGTAGGACGGGTGACGGGAAGTTGTCAGGAGGAACCTTGGGTGAGATTAGTAAGAGACAGCATTCACCCTCTGAAGGGTAGGATTCCTCAGTTTGCACACAGACACCCCTCCTCCCTTTGTGATAGCTGCACCCTTTCGTGATTACCTGTTTCAGTGTGTCTGTCTGTCTGTCTCTCCCACTCCTTGCACAGAAAAATGAGTGAGTCCCCCCACCCGCCCGGCTCACCTCGCCTGGACACTCTCTCCCGCCATGTCCTCAGTGCCTTCAACTCATTTGGCCTGGACCACAGCTGGACCGACAGCCATTATGTAGGGCTGCAACGCCCCGACCGGTCAGTGGAGGACCTGGAGGGGGGCAGGCACTGGGAAGAGGTTGTTTTGGCGTGGGTCTCAGTGTCTTTCAGCACCTTCTGTCCTGCTCCTTCAGGCTACACCCCAATTTTCTACACCGAGTGGACACCAGTGGCATTGTGCTGGAGAAGTTGCCTCTGGAGGACCCAGAGGTCTACTGTCCCTACAGTGCTTCCGGTACAGTCACGGTAATGAGCTTAAAGTCCGCGGCATTCCTTCTCTGCCCAGGAGAGACAGAAGGACAGGGAGATAGATTGTTGTAATTCTACCTCTGGCCACTAGATGGGGACCTAGTTACATCCAACACTAATGACCCTGAATTTTAATTTGCCAGTTAAAAAAGATGGGTGCTTTTAAAGGGGAAGAACATTAAAAGCACAAATTTATTTACTTATTATTTATTTTAAATAGATGCTCTAATTAAGTTCTCAGAACAAAAAAAAATACAAATAGAATAAAACAGGCCAATAGCAAAAACATATTTTTAAAAGTAGCATAAAAGCAAATAGCAAACAAAAGAGCTGGAAGCCCTTTACCTGGTGCCAAAATGGCATTGAGGCAGATGTCAAAGTGAGAGGTCATGATTTATGTGTTACCTTTCTGTCCCCTCTCAAGTGTCTGGGGACGACTGGCTTTTCCCCATTTCTGAAATCTGCCTGCCTTTCTGAGCCTTCCACCCCACTGTCTGTCCTATAGGGAGGACTGGTCTTTGCCAACTATGGGCGCAGAGAGGACTTTGCAGTGTTGAAGCAGCACGGCGTGAACCCCCGGGGCCACCTCATCATTGTGCGCATTGGGGAAATCAGCTACGCTGAGAAGGTGAGGCTGGACTCCCAAGTGAAACCTTCCATGAAAGGATTTCAGCCAGCCAGGGGTGGGGAGCATCTGTGGCTGTCCTCCAGATATTCTTGGACTACAACTCCCAGCAGTCCGAGCGCCTAGGCTGATGATGTCTAGACATTTTTGTTTAGGAAGGCTTTCCCTGAGGTGTAGCCCTGTCATTAATGGTTATGTTGGAATATCAGTCATATCTGATGAAATTGTTGTGATGTTTTTGGAAATTGGAAGGATTTGTGTGGGTGATTATATTGTTTTTTTGAGTTTGTTGAATTGATTTTATTGTTTTTACAGCTTGTGTTTGGGTTTCTTATTCCGCTTTTATCTTGCATGCTGCTTTGATGGTTTTCTGCTGTGAAGTGATCTGTGGGCTGTATTCAGCTAAGTTCTACTCAGAGGAGACATGTTGAAATGAGTGAATCAAAGTTAGTCATGTCTATTAATTTCAGTGGGTCTACTCTAAGTAGGACTAGCACTGAATGTTACCCTATGAAAATGGAAATGGACTGCCTTCAAGTCGTTTCCAACTTATGGCGACCCTATGAATAGGGTTTTCCTGGTAAGTGGTATTCAGAGGGGGTTCACCATTGCCTTCCTCTGGGGCTGAGAGGCAGCGACTGGCCCAAGGTCACCCAGTGAGCTTCATGACTATGTTGGGATTCGAACCCTGGTCTCCCAGGTCGTAGTCCAACACCTTAACCACTGCGCCACACTGGCTCATCATCGTCATCACCAGGGATGAAGGGAGTGCTTGCCCAGCAGCATCTTAAGGGCCACAGGGATAGCCCCACTGATTCAGGCTAATGAGTGTAAATGCGGTGGTAACAAAAATGCAAGATTTCTTTGGGTGAGAAAAATGTCTTCTAGATTCAAGGTGACTGCAGATTGGGGGAACAGGTTTCAATGGCCCTTAAGGAAGTGAATGATGTAGTTTGGTTGGATTGGGAGGAAAGGAAGGCGTGAGTGATGGATATAATGGACTGTAATGTTGCCTCTCGCCACCAGGTGGCAGCATGGCTGAGCTCAGAAACAGTGCCCACAATATTAACATGCCTGTCAAAAAAGATGGCTGCCTTAAAGGGAAAGGAAATAATAACGCCATTGGGAGAAGTGCATTAGAACAGCAGGGGCTGAAAGTCAGAACAGAGCTTGGAAGAGTTACTTTTTTAATCTCCTATCAGCCGCAGCCAGCATGGCCACTGGATTGGGCTGATGGGAGTTGTAGTTCAAAAAAGTAACTTTGCCAAGCTCTGAGTCAGAGCATGTGGCTTCTTTGTGGGGAGAGGGATGTTGCAGGTTCAGTCGAAGAGGCACCCAGTGTTCTGGAACTCCTGAGCTCTCTTTGTCCCAGGTGGCTAACGCAGAGGCCTCGCAAGCCAAAGGTGTTCTCATTTACCCAGATCCTGCTGACGTCCCACAAGATCCCCGCAAACTGGGGCTGTCCCCAAACACGAGCATTTACGGGCATGTGAGTAGGGGCTGTGCTGGGATCGTGGGAGAAAGCCGGGCTGTGTGCTTGCATAGGGAGAGCCCGGCTGGCTGGATCAGAGCAAAGCTGGGGGCCCCTGGTCCAGCATCCTCTTCCACAGTGGCCAGCCAGACACCTCCAGGCCATGACAGCAGTAGCCCTCTCCCATTGCCTCTTTCAGAGGCAGACTGCTTCTGGACATGGAGGCTCCATGGAGCTGTCATGGCTAAGGGTACTCTCTCTTTCCCCTTTCACGCTTGCAGGTCCACATGGGAGCTGGAGACCCCTACAGCCCGGGCTTCCCTTCCTTCAACCACACCCAGTTTCCTCCAATACAATCCTCAGGGCTCCCCTCCATCCCTGCACAGCCCATCAGCGCCAATGTGGCCGCCCACCTGCTCAAGTGAGTTAGATGAGTGGAGGGGGGGTTCCCTTGGGGCATGGGGTTTGGGAAATGGGTCAGAACAGGGCTGGGAGGACGTCAGGCCCGGGAGCTGAATGTGGCCCCCCAGTCTGGCCCCCAGGACTCTTCCTGGGCCATCCCCCTGCCCTGCACGAACTCCCTTTGGCATCCTCCACAGGGGCTCTTGCCTGGCTGGAGGGCGGTTGGAGGGGCGGTGTGAGTTGGGGGTGGAGATACATTTGGAACTGTGCAAAGGCAAGACAGCCACATCCGTTGCTTTGCCTGCTTTTGTGCATCTGGCACCCACCTGCCACTGGCCCCCAGAAGGGGATGCGCCTTCACGCGGAAAAAGATCCCGCACCTCTGGGTTAGAAGAACAGGAGGACAAACCAAGGAAGCCTAGACAGACACCCAGCATCTCTGGAATAAGCCTAAGGTCCTGTGGGGCACAGCGCGCTGGTCTCTCCTGGCCTTTCTTAAAAGATCATCTGCTGATCCCCACGGCCTCTTCTTCTCCTCCTTTCAGGCAGCTGACGGGCCCCACTGCCCCACTGGCCTGGAAGGGGCGCCTCCCTAATGTGCAGTACCACTTTGGCTCTGGGGTTCCCGGTTTTCAGTTACAGCTGGGAGTTCAGAACCAAAAACAGTCCGTGATGATCAGCAACATCTTTGGGTGCATCGAGGGTAGATTTGAGCCAGGTAGGTAGATGGGACTTGGGGAAGGGTCTCCTGGGTGCGATGGGTGGTCAAAAGTCCTGCGTTTTCTGAAATTAGATGTTTATTTATTTATGATATTTATTAGTTGCTTTTTTCCAAAATGAAACTCAAAGCGACTTATAAAAAATATATCTCAAAAACATATACAGAATAAAGATAACAGTACAAAAGCATACCAAGCAAAACTTAATACAGTAAAGAGAGCAATCCGATAAAGATCGCAACACACAATACGATAGATACAGTATTTGGGAAGCGGGAGGGGGAACTGCATGATCTGTGGAGTTGATGCAAAGGAAGGGTTTCTTTCCATGTTAGCAACCATGGATTATTCCCACCCCTTAGATCATTATCTCATTGTGGGGGCCCAACGGGATTCTCTGGGACCAGGAGCTGCCCGTTCCGGAGTGGGCACAGCCATCTTGCTGGAACTAGCCCGGACATTTGCAGCCATGGTGCGAAATGGTAAGGGGGAGGGGGGAGGGGAGGCACAGCTGAGTTGTGTAGTAAGAGGGCTCACTCCACGTGGCTGACAGGACGGGGGACAAAGGGATAGATTGAAATGGCAAGCCTTTGTTTTGACCACAGCTGAACTACAAAAAACATAACGGAAGTGGAATATCAGTGATGGCTGCCTTAAAGGGATGATAGTAAATACACAATTGTGAGAGTGTGTGTGTGTGTGTGTGTGTGTGTGAGAGAGAGAGAGAGAGAGAGAGAGAGAGAGAGATGGACAAGGAACCTGGATGTTATGGCTTTAATGTTTTGGAAGCAGCAGTGCCACTTTCGTTCAAGCCCCATCTCTCTTCCCCTTCCACCAACTTAGGATTCCAACTACGAAGAAGTTTGCTGTTTGCGAGTTGGGATGCTGGTGATTTTGGCAGTGTGGGCTCCACTGAGTGGCTTGAGGTGAGCAAGATGTGTGATGAGCTGGACATTTCAAAGAGAAAAGGGCCCCCAGGCACCTGGGGGTGTTTAGGGGGCATGGTTTGAAATGGGAACTCTGGGAGGGAACATGGCCAGAGTAGGGGCCCACAAATTCAGTCAAGGGAGAGGGCCTTTCAGTTGTGGCTCCCCTCTGTGGAATGCTGTCCCCAGCGAGGTCCGCCTGGTGCCTTCCTTGACATCTTTTTGGTGCCATGAAAAGAGTTCCCCTTTCCCCCAGGCATTTGATAGACGGAGATGATGTTGCCTGTGATCTGTATGCTGCCCAAGCTTCTTGTGGCTGCATGGGAATTGGGGTTGTTGTGTTATGGTTTCGTTTTCATAATGTGATACATTTGTTTTTTGTTTTTCACGTTGTAACCCACTTGGAGAAATAATAATAATAATAATAATAAATAATTAAAGATTCTCCTGCCGAGCCTCTCTCCTCCTCTCTCAGCTGTTCTGTGGAGCTAACAAGGGTGAGTCCCTGCTCCTGCTCCCAGTTCAGAGGAGGGCTCTGGTGTCGCAATCAAGATCCCTCCCCCTTATGGAAGAAGGATGAGGGTCAGGGCTGAGCAGAAATGTTGATGGGCTGAACAAAGGGAAGAATCCTGGCTGGAACCCTGAACCACACCAGCGATGCTGGCAGGGGGATTCTGCCTGGCTTCCCTGCTCAGAAGCCCCCTCCCCCTCTTTTGGTTATGACGGGGAGAATTTTGATTCAGATCCCATTTAAATGTGAGCATACCTAATTCACACTTTTTGAAACCATCTGTGAACTGAAACACAGCCACTTTCTGAAATTCGCAGTTCTCCAGTCAAGTAATGTGTTCAGAAATGTGCCTATCAATGTGCCTATCAATGACTCTGCTAGTGAAAACAACATACCTTAGGGAACATTGCTTTGCAAAAATGTGTGTGTGAGGCAAAACGGCATGCAGACGAAATTTGCACCCAAATGCTGGTGAATTTGCAAGATGACTTAAAAAGAAAGCCGTAAACTGATGGGGAAAAGTGGAAAAAGAAGAAAGGGAGAGGACGCCAAACTGACAAGTGCGCCCTCCCCTACTTGGGGTGGAGGGTCTTCTTGGCCTGCCTCCTGGCTTCCCCCTCCCTTAAATCCCCTCTCCTTTCTTTCCAGGGGTATCTCACTATGCTGCATCTGAAGGCTGCTGCTTATGTCAGCCTAGACAATGTCGTTCTGGGTGAGTAGGGAAGAGTTGGTGGGCCCACAGTGCAAGTCCCGGAGGGGGATTTAGGAAGGGTTCCATCTTTTTGAGCAGCATAGATGTGGAGTCAGGACTCCTGCATTCGCTGAGGGACAAGAGGGGTCTAGAGCGGCCTCCCACAACCTGGTGCCCTCCAGATGCTGCTGGTCTCCTACAGCTCCTATCATCCCTGAAACCTGGCTGCTGGGGCTGCTGGGAACTGGAGTCCAGTGACCCAGGGAGGAGTGAGGCAGCCTCCTGCAATAATGCATGGTGCGGGGGTTGGGAAAGAGGAGAACTCTTTTCAGCCCAAGGGCCACATTCCCCATACAGAACCTGCCAGGGGCCATATGCTTGTGGTGGGCAGGGCCAGAGGCAAAGTGGGTGGAGCAGTGGACATATTCCAGCCAGGAGGAAGTCTGGCTTTTCTCCATCTCTCCATCCTTCACCTGGGCAGACAAGAGGCCCCATCGCAGTTCAAAGACACATGGAGGCAAAAGCATCCCAGGCAGGTGCAAGGCAGGCCCAGTGAGGGGGTGTTGCCTGGGGAAGAGGCACTGGCTAGGGAGAGTCCTGAGGACCAACTAGAGAGGCACAAAGGGCCGCATTCAGACCCTAGGCCTGCAGGTCCCCATCCTTGTGGCAATGTCCTGCCACTGGCCAGCTTCAGACATTTGACTGGAGATACAGAAGCAGCTCGTGTCTGTTGAGAAATATTGAAAGACAGGATCAGACCTTCAGACAGAGGATGCACACACACCAGACGTTTCAAGGACCCCCCCCCAAAAAACAAAAGATCCTGGGGACTGCAGTGTGTTACTTTTTCCTGCAGGGCAGAATCAAACTCTGGGATTCACTCCCACAGGGGGCACCAACTTGGAGGGCTTTTAAAGAGGATTAGACAAATCAGTGGAGGGGAAGAGGCTCTCAGTGGCCATGATGGCTTGGCCTTCAGGGTCAGAAGCAGCTTCTGAATACCAGTTGCTGGAACCCACAGGCAGGGGGAGAGCTCTGTTGCCAGCAGGTCCTGCCTGTGGGCCTCTTCCCAATGGGGCATGATATATTATTTATTTATTTATTTATTTATTTAATTTATTAGTCGCCCATCTGGCTGGTTGTCCAGCCACTCTGATCTGGCAGACCCCTCCATGGGCCTCACTTGGTCTGAACCGGCAGGCTTGTCTTCAGTTCTGAAGGGTGCTGGGAACTTTAGCTTTATGAGGGGGAAAACTGAGTTCCCAGGTTTCTTTCGTGATGCGTATGGGGTGGGGGAAGCACTTTATTTATTTATTTGAGATATTTCTATCCCACCCTTCTACCCTATAGGGCACTCAGGGCGGCTTACAAAAATAAAATCAAACATGTGCATAATAAAATTGTAAACAGTAAAATCACAACATTCAAATAAATTAAAATACAAAAATACAATTAAAATACATAGAATACAATATATGTATGTGTATATATATATATATATATATAAACACATATATACATATATATAGGGATTGGTACTAAAGGGACTACAAAGGTAAAGTTTAACGTAGAAGGCATAAAATCAGCTTTAAATGTAGGGCGTGTACACAGCAAGAGAGAAAACCACTTTCTCCCAGCTCCCAGTTTCCAGTGGTGGGGGAGAGGGAAGGAATGAGGTAACACAGAGAGAAGGGCTTCTGCTCCACCCAAAACCCAAAACTAGATGGCAGAGAGAAATGGAGGAGCCAGAGAGGTGCATCGGAAACTACCTTCTGCTGAGTCAGTCCACTGGTGTCCATCTAGTGCAGTACTGCAGACACGGACTGGCAGCAGCTCTTCATGGTTTCAGGCAAGGGGCATTCCCAGCCCCACTGGGAGATGCCGTGGAACCTGGGACCTTCTGCATGCAAAGTAGGGCTCTGCCACTGAGCCGCAAACCCTTCCAAGGGGAGCCAAGAGGAGCTGGCCTTTTGCAAGAGAGAGGTGTGGGGGCAGGAGATGTGGGAGGAGAAAACGGGGCAGAGAAGTGGGGACTAGAACCTTGACACTTGCACTGAGTGCTACTCTGCTCTCTCCAGGAGATGACAAATTCTTCGCCAAGACCAGCCCTGCCCTTGTCGGCCTCATTGAAAGCATCATCAGGCAGGTGAGCTGAGCCCCCTCTAGGACTCCTGGGGAAGAAGCAGTGAGGCAGGGAGCCTGCGGGGTTTCCCTGGGAGGGGAATAGGGTGGTACAGAAAGATTATAGCAGCAGGAGGGCAGGGGGTCAAGATGGATGAGTCCAGAGGTGCCTGGGATGCGGTGGGAAGCCAGAACTCCTGGGTTCTCTGAACAGAGATAGGAACTAGGCATTGTTACAGTGTAGAGATGGCCATTCAAGCTTTAGTTAATTCTCTGGGCTACGGGTTCAGGGGAGAGGTTTGATGCTTTGGCTTCAGGTCAAAGGTCAGCATTTACCCTCCATCTCTTTCCTGCAGGTTGACAGCCCTAGCCGCAGTGGGCAGAGCATCTTCGACCAAGTGACAGAGCAGGGTCAACGCTGGGAGACTGAGGTGTAAGAGCTCCGAGTCTTGGCCTTTCACTTCCCCTTCCTATTCTTCGTGCTTTTGACCTCCTCTCTCCGATCCCCTTCCTTTTAACCCTCCAACTGCCCTTCTTTTCTTCCTCCTAGTTGAGCCAGCGCTAAGCCCTGAAATCCATCTCCAGTGCTGATTCTAGAACCTAGAAAATAATGTTAAACCAAAAAAGCACCTCTGAACGTATACAGAATAACCAGACCCACCACCGCACCAGAAACTGTTGGGTTTTGACTTTGTATGAGTCATGCTGCAAATGGAGTAGCAACATGGCTGTCAAAAAGATGGCTGCCTTAAAGGAGATGGGAATAAATGTACCATACAGCACAAAGAGGGACAACATTCCCACACAATATCTCTCCCCTTATTTCCCCTCCCCTCTGTTTTATAGTTTTAACACCTTTGTTTCTTAAATCTCCCCTTTATGTCAGAATCCGCCCCCTTCCCATGGACAGCAGTGCCTTCGCTTTCACCTCCTTTGGGGGCGTCCCTGCTGTGGAATTCTCCTTCGCAGAGGTGAGAGCCCCTTCCCTTCCCTTTCCGCATTGAGCAGGGGGCTGGTCTTGATGGCCTTATAGGCCTCTTCAAACTCTACTATTCTATGATTCTGTGATTCTTAGTTCAGCATCCATCAGGGTAGGAAACATGGACTATGGGGGAACTGGAATGTCTTGCCACAAAATCCTCATCTCCCCCATTGCCTCTCCCCTGCGGCGCTGAAACAAATTACCAGCGTGACTTCACTCTTGTAAATGTGCCGCGTTTGTGAGCTCTCTGGATTTCTAAGGGCTCCTCCAGATGGCTGTTTCTTGGCAGCAAGCATCCTGCAATGTGTCACTGACACAGCAATGGTGCATTTGTGGTGGATTTATGCTGGACTGTCCACACATTGCCCCACTTTATTTGTCGTCCTGCTATGCTTCTCCAGTGGTACCTCATGATTACCATCTGGAGGGGCTCCCTCATGCTATAACACAACAGAAGTGGGACCAAAAAAAACCCCTCAGTCGGAACATTTGTGGTATGAAAAGTTACAGGATTTTGGCAAGAAGCTATGAGACATAACCAGGAAAGGGGCCCTCGCTCAGTGGCAGAGCAGGGCTGGGCCTGCAGAGGGTTCAGCCCCTGATGGTATCTCCAGGGAGGGCTGGGAGAGGCTCCTGCCTGAAACTCTGGGAGCTGCTGCCAGTCAGTGTAGACAATACTGAGCTAGATGGTCTGACTTGGTATAAGGCAGTTTCCTGTGATCCTAAGATCCTGTGACATGCACTGACCGGAAGCGAAGCAGTATGTCCGTCCCGGAACTTTTGTAGGTATTGAAAACCGGATGTCCCGATTTGTCATGCATAATAAAAAGGCCATGTGGAAGAGCCCTTTGAAAAAGGAGGCAAGATAGTGCAGAACAAAATTCTTCTTATTTATTTTATTTATCATTTGATTCATATCCCGCCCTTCCTCCCAGCAGGAGCCCAGGGTGGCAAACAAAAGCACTAAAAACACTTTAAAGCGTCATAAAAACAGACCTTAAAATACATTAAAACAAAGCAACTTTAAAAACACTTTTTAAAAAAGCTTTAAAGACATCTTAAAAAAAAGATTTTTTTTAAGGGTTAAAAACATATTAAAAAGCAATTCCAACACAGATGCAGACTGGGGTAAGGTCTCAACAGGCTTGTTGAACGAGGAAGGTCTTTAATAGGCGCCGAAAAGATAACATGTTGGACCAGCCACCTGTTCGTCCAGTTTTAGACTTCCTGGAGCTTTGGGGAAGGGCTGCAGCTCGGTGGCAAAGCGTGCAGAAGATCCCAGGTTCAATTCAACCACCACCGTTGTGCCAGCATTCCAAGGTATAGCTGGGAGAGACTCCCTGTCCAGAATCCTGGAGAGTCACTGCCAGTCAGTGTAGCCAATACTGAGCTAGACAGAGCAGTGGTCTGACTCAATGGGAGGCGGCTCCCATGTCCCTCAGCCTCCTCCCATGTCCTTGTGTTTAACCAACATCCTCTGACCTGACTCTCTGCCCGCAGGACTCTCGCTGCTACCCGTTCCTCAACACTATGGCGGACACCTATGATAACCTTAACCGGGCTCTCTACGGGCGCCTTCCCGCAGTGGCGAAGACTGTGGCTGAAGTTGTGGGTCACCTGTTGATCAAGCTGACTCATGATGACCTCCTTCCCCTTGACTACTGGTGCTACGGGGATGTCCTCTTGCAACACATTGCTCGCTTCAATGACTACGCCGCACAGCTGAAGGTAAGCGACTGAAATTTGCCTGAGGACGGGGAGGGAGACCCTGTGGAGATTCCTAGAGGTCTACAGCAGTAATATATTACAATACTAGCAGCCTTGTACCTGCTATTGCTCAGGAATGCCAAGGAACCAAAAAGGTTCAGTCCACCGTCTTGATTCAAAATGGTGCCCAGTTGTATCCAAAAACCTGTGTAGGAGTCATCATGCAAAATCTGGTTACAATATCTTAAGAGGTGCCCAAATGCATAGTGAACAGACAGACAACTTTCCAAAATATGTAGTAGCTAATGAATTTGGCTTCCTTAACAAGAGCTCCACCAGATCGTATTTTCACACACTCCTAGCTGCGCCTTGCAGGACATAGAGAAGATGGAAAGTGGACCCAGATAAATGCACTTCCACCACTGACCCCCTTGAGACCCCCTTGTGCACCCCCCTTTCCATCCTGGCATACCTTCTCAGAGACTTCAGGAAGGGCCAAAGCTCAGTGGTGGAGAACTTGCTTTGCATGCAGAAGGTCACAGATTCAATTGGCATCCCCAGGTTGGGCTGAGAAAAGCTCCTTGCGGAAACCCTGGAGTACTGCTGCCAGTCAGAGCAGACAATACTGAGCTAGATGACGGATCAGGGGTGTCACGCAGCATAAGGTGGCTTCCTGCGTTCCTCTATCTTCCCCCCCTTCTCCCTAGCAGCCATTTGAATCACCACCTGGCCAGCAGCCCCACCAGGGTCTGTGGGGATCACACCTGATCTTCCAAACGTGAAACAGCACCATCTAGCAGCTTAAATGTGCAATTGCAGCCTTGAACGCTAGACCTTCGTTATGGAAGTTCTTGTTCCTCAACCCCCCCCCCCCGTACACCTTCTGGCCCACCCACCCTTGGCCTGTTGTTTGGGGTGGGTTGTGTGGCCTGCAAGCCTCCCTGCCTTCACCCTTGTCTCAAAACCCTGCACTAGAACCAGTACTGTATAAAATCGAATGTGCCGTGGGTGCCAGCACAAAATGGCTCCCATGGGATGCAAAAAAAAAAAAAGAGGGGATGGTACCAATCAGTACCATCACAAAAGAAGCCCTGGGCTAGCACCTCCCGTTCTTCCCGGGGGCTTAAGCTTCCTCAGCCCTGCCGTCTCGCGTTCTCTCCTTCCCCCCTCTCAAGAGCCACGGGCTGACCCTCCAGTGGATGTACTCGGCCAGAGGCGATTACACGCGGGCAGCGGACAAGCTGCGCAAGGACATCTACAGCTCCGAGGAACATAATGAGAGGCTCTTGCGAATGTATAATGTGCGCATTATGCGGGTGAGGAGAAACAGCGGATTCAGGGGGGCACAGGGAGCACATGCCAGTCTTTGTCCTTATCTGCCCCCCCAAAAAATAGCACAGATTTTACACATGAATGTTATCTGAGTGTGTGTATGCCCCAGAACTATTGACCTAGAGCAGGGAAGAGAAACCATGAGGCCAGGGGCCAAATGTGGCCCTCCAGATCTCTCTCTGGCCCTTGTGACTCTCCAGGCCACACCGCTCACAGGCTCCTCCTTGAATTTTTTTTGACTGGTTGGAATGAGTCCTTGAACTCTCATAACGCCTCTTGCTGGCCTATGGACAGAGGTGTGTTTGTGTGAAGAAATGACCTTTACTGCTGTGCCTCCCTTTTGCCTCTGACCCTGCCACCCCCCACACCTTCAGTGTGGCCCTCAGGCTGAAAATGGCTCTCCAGAGCAATTGCCCACTTAATGCTTCCCTTTTCCACTTGCAGTGGGTGTGTGGGGGGGGGCTGAATGGGAAGGAGATGTCCAGGCATGTTCTGCTGTCTGTGCAGGCTTCGCCCTCAGAGCCTTGTTAGTGCAAGTGCAGACCAAGAGGGTTTTAGTTATTCTGGACACATTGATCTGGAATTAAAGGGAGCAACCTCTGACAGGCGGAGCGTCTGTGCTCTGCTTCCTCCTCTGTGGTGTGCAAAGCTCCCCTAAATATCACAGATCCACCAGCTCCTTCCCCCCCCCACGTGCTTGATTTGGGGTACAGCGCTGTTGACTTTGGCTGTCTGTGCTCTGCTCATGGCTCTCCTTCTCTGCCCCAGGTAGAATTCTACTTCCTCTCTCAGTATGTAGCGGTCACAGAGACCCCATTTCGGCACATCTTGCATGGCCGGGGGCCCCACACGCTCAAGGCCCTGCTAGAGCACGTCAGCCTCTTGCGGGAGGCCCCCGAGAGCTTTGACGAAGTCCTCTTCCGCAGGCAGCTGGCCCTCGTCACATGGACCCTGCAAGGGGCAGCCAACGCCCTGAGCGGGGACGTCTGGAATATCGATAACAACTTCTGACCGACAAAGACTTAGGACGGGTCCCTCTCACTCCTGAAATGAACTTTGTACACCTTGGAAATGTGCCAAAATGTTAAAAAACCTAAATCCGAAGCATGAAGTTTCAGAAATGTTCAGAATCACCTCTCTCCCCCACCGCCCCCGAATCTTCTAGACTCTAACAGCATCCATTACATTGGGAATGTTGCAACGCAGTTCAATTTTGCAGAAAATACATTTAAATTTGCGCCAGCAGATTCTAGAATTGCACGTACGCACACATGCACAATTTGTTTCAGTTCTAACGCCTCTTCCGTACCTTACTTTCCGTCCCGCCCTTGACCCTTTCCATGCCCATTTCTAATTTATCAGTGGCAAGGCTCACTATGAATTCTTCATGTATTGCCATGCAATAGGATAACATGCTGTAGTTGCATTTCCCCTACTTAATTACCCCACTTTGTTAATTACCTCCTTATTCCTTTCCCCGCCCTCTAATTTATCAGCAGCAGTGTCTGCTATAAATTGAATTGATTTATTGCTATGTAATAGAGCAAAATCCTGTACTTAACTTGTACCTTTTATTTGGCAATTGTTTTAATTGTTCTGAATCTGAGCTCCCTCGCTTAATTATTCATCAGTTCCACTGATGACTATAAGCTAGCCTTTGCCTACCTGGCAGTGCACCTTGCAGATGTTTTGGACCACAACTCCCATCAGCCCTCAGCCATTACAGCTGTGTGATGCTGAGGCTGATGGGAGTTGTAGCCCCAGACATCTGGAGGGTACCCGTTTGGCGAAGGGTGCCATAAGTGTTTATTGCTATGCGATATGATGAAAATCTACCTGACCTCACTAATAAGCCTTGTTAATTTGTCAGTGGCAAAGACCACTATAAATTATTTCTTGTTACATTTGTGTGATTATTTCTCCTCCTCCCTCATTATCCAGCTAATCATGCAAGCGCACTGATAACAGACAGGCCCTGGGTCAGAGGCCCCCTTAAAACAGAGCAAGCGGCTTTATCCCGGGGTGCCATAACGATGCAACGTATCCCTCATAGGTATCTCTCCAGGGATCCATGAATCCCACCCACCAGAAATAAACAAGTCTCTATGACTATTCATAAGAGACTGACAGAGAGCTGAGCTGAGCTGGGGGGGGGGCTGCCTGATCTCACCAATGCAGTAGTGTAGATTCCGAGTTCAGAGTTCGCAACTTTCCCCCATGAATTAGGACTCTGAGTTCCACCTGGGCTTCTCTGAAGCAAAATGTCAGTTGCATAATCAGGGCGCTAACCCACTTTCGATAGCCTGCTTGCCTTATCACCATCTATATCATTTGTGTACTTGTTCGGGCTGTCTAATAACACAACCTTTCCCAACCTGATCCACTCCAGATGTTTGGATCACAGCTGAGCTGGCTGGGGGCTGATAGGAGCTGTGGTCCAAAACGTCTGGAGGGCACCTGGTTGGCAAAGGCTGCACTGACACAGCAACAAGGGCTGTATCCCAGCCCCACCACACCTGTGTGTGAGAAGAAAAGCAGAAGTGTTTGGGGGTTGTTCAGTTTAACAAAAAGGCAGATGACTGACAGGCCATGACAGTGGGCTATAACATTATTGAGGGGGGGGTTCCTCCTCCCCTGAATCTCCCATCATTATTAGGACATGGGGTCATACAATGAACGTTTTGCCCAAGAGACTCAGGACAGGCCAAAGGGAGGCCCTTCTCCCACACAACACAGAGAATTAACTCAAGGGATCTGTTTGCACACGCTGAGTTATACAGTTCCTCCATCTTTGTAATCCAAGTTGAATCGTCATTATTAGTAGTGGTAGCAGTAGTTTCCATTTCCAGTCAAGACTCTCTCTTTTTAAAATTTTTATTTGGGAAAAAAAACAGTGAAAATAACAACTTTATTGTTTGCTTTTCCTTTCCAACTCTGGACATTTTTCAAGTATTGTCACTCCCTCTTTCTGCCTGTTTCCCCAACAGTGAAAGCCCCCTCCCCCCCAAAAAAACCCCACACTCTTCCCTCCCCACCTCCCATCCTCCTTCCCATCTTCTTCCAGGGGACTCCAAGGAGGTGAAGGGGAGGTGCAATTCAAGTATATAAATCATCTGCCCAGAGGGCCAGGGAGGCTGGTTCCTATTTTAGCCCAAAAAACGAAAAACAGGAAGAGAATTTCCATTTGATGAAGGGGGGGGGGAGAACACACACACATACACACACACTCTTCTGGGGGGAAAGAGGTTCCATTTTTACACCTTGCTCCCTCCTACCTCCAGAAGGCAACTGGGAGGCTGGGTGCCTGGGTCCCATTTCACGCTCCCCAACCTCTCTTGGCCATGGATGCCTTAACCCGGGGGGTGGGGAGGACACTCTCCCCTCCCTTTCCTCCCTCCTTGCCTTCTCCAGGCTCACCAGCGCTCCCGGATCCTTCCTGTTGGTCCCAAGAGAGAATCAGGAACCCGATTGCCTAAGTTAACATGGGGCTGTTCCCCTGCTTCCGCGCTGGCAAGGAGGTGGTAGCCTGACGACGCTCAGCCTCTCCCGCCGGCTTGGAGGGCTCCCATTTTCTCTCCCCTGGTGGTGGAGAGTTCTTGTCAGTCGTGGCTCGCCTCGCTCAAGGGCATGTGCCGGATGGTGTGGAAGATCCAGTCCATCTTGGTGGTCCACCCGCCGTGGTGGGCCTCGTTCATTTGCTTGGTGAAGTATTCCAGGGCCTCCTGCTCGGACTTGTCCAGAGCCAGTGTCTTGCGCAGGTAGGCCACGTCATCAAAGGACTGGAGCTCTGGCATGCCTGAGCCCAGCATCATGGAGAAGAGGTTGATCAGCAGATTGGCATGCTGGCGGATGGTCAGGTAGGCTTTGTAGCACATCTCCTGGAACCTGGAGGCAGGGAGTAGCCGGTGGATGGCTTAGGCAAGGAGACAGGGTGGGCCAGGACCCCCTGGGCTTCCCTTATTTATTTATTGTATTTGTATACTGCCCCATAGCCAAAGCTCTCTGGGGTAGAACAAGGGGGAAAGTCTAGGCCAGTCTTTGCCGACAGTGAGAGGTGGCTGGACTACAAGTCCCATCAGCCCTAGCCAACACAATTGTGGGAGTTGTAGTCCAGCAAACTCTCACAGTCGGCAAAGGTTGGTCTACTAGACACTTACTTTAAAAAACAGGAGGGTCTCCTCATTGGAAAACATCATACATACATGTATGCATCTTCCTCTTGAGGATCGAGGCCAGGGAGCGGACAGGTTCTGCTAGCCAGAAGGTGGGGAGGGGATTGTAACTGGCAGGGCACCTATGGCATCATGGACCACCCATCTCCCCAGAGCAGTTTTAAAAACTTAAAAAGCAAATGATTCTGTTAAACAAAAACAAAGTCAAAAAGAACTGGAAACCAAATCAGGTATGGTGCAACAGTTCAAGCATATCAGTGGGAATACACTGCTTTCATGCAAAACTTTGAAAGCGGCCCAGGGAAGCGCATGGAGGAATCAGCGAGAAAACGGATGTTTGCTGGAGACTGTGAGCTGCATAGTAGAGGATGTTCCTCAAAAAGCAGGGTGCACATTCGTAAATAAATAAAATGAAGTAAGGTGGGCATATGTGTCGTTTGAAGAGAGCAGACCCACTCCACCTGCAGCAGGGGAACCTCACTGGGCCCTACTGCAGAATTCGCTCCCACAGGAGAGGGTGCTGGCCACCACCTTGGATGGCCGCAAAAGGTGACTAGGCCAATTCATGGAGGATAAGGCTGTCTGTGGCTACTAGCCATGATGACTATCTCCTGTCTTCACTGTTAGAGGCAGTAAATGTCTCTGAATGCCACTTGCTGGAAATCACAAGTGACAAGAGTGGGCTTTCCACTAGGGGGCTGGTTGGCCACTGTGAGAATAGGAGGCTGGACTAGATGGGGGGGTCCCCTTTGGCCTGATCCAGCAGCCCGGGCTTATGTCCTTGGCTCAAATATATAAGTACACAAACAATGCTTTTAAGGGGAAAAAATTAAAGTTCCCAGGGAAGGATAGGAAAGAGGAGCCAAATCAGTGAAGAAAACCAACATTTGCTGGGAAGGCTGCTCTGTGTGTGTGTGTGTGGGGGGGAAGCACGATGGCTCCTGAACACAGCATAAGAACACGAGAACATAAGAAGAGCCTGCTGGATCGGGTCAGTGGCCCATCTAGTCCAGCATCCTGTTTCTCACAGTGGCCAAACAGATGCCCATTATGGGAAGGCCACAAGCAGGAACTGAGCGCAACAGCAAATCCCCCCAACTATGGCGGCAGAGCACAGCCATCCTGGCTAGTAGCCACTGAGAGCCTTCTCTTCCATGGATTTAACTAATCCTCTTTTAAAGCCCTCCAAGTTGGGGGCCATCCCTGCCTCTTGGGAGAGCAAATTCCATACCTTAACTATGCGCTGAGTAAAGAAGCGCTTCCTTTTGTCTGTCCTGAATCTCCCAACATTCAGCTACATTGGATGTCCACAAGTTCTCGTGCTATGAGAGAGGGAGAAGAGCTTTTCTCTGTCCACCTTCTCCGTGCGCCATGCATAATTTTATATACTTCTTTCATGTCACCTCTTCCTCGCCTTTTCTCTCAATGAAAGAGCCCCCAATGCTGCAGAAGCTATGACATTTGGATTCTTGAAAAGGGAAAGGGGGAGCCGAAGTGTCTGTGTTTTTGGGGACGGACATTTAATGGGTTAAGGAGCCAGGATTCCTAGATTTTTAGTAGTGCTGGTGATTCAAAAGAGTGTCTAATTTACTTTTTTTTGGGGGGGGAGGGAGGGAAGGATGGCCCAGCAACCCATAAGGCGATGTGCTCAAGTCTTCTCAATCCCTACCTCTCAAACTCTTTGGTCTTGGTACATTCCTGGACCCCTTTGCTGATGACGATCAGGAAGTCCTGAGTGAGGACGAAGGGGACTCGTTCCCGCTTGTACCCAAATTTCTTCTTCTTGTGGTCCAGGAAATGCCCAAAGTCGATATGGAACAGCTGGGGCGGGGGGGGAGGGAGAAGAGCAAGTGGAGAGGGTGTGGGGGGGAAGGGGGTGGCATTCAGAGAAAAGAGAGTAGAATTTGTCACTATCTCGTCTTCCTGGGGGGTGGGGGCTAGGGAAGTGTGTGTCTGCATGGGAAACCACTCACCTGGCCATCATCTTTGACCATGATGTTACTGTTGTGCCGGTCTCCAATGCCAAGGATAAAGGTGGCAACACAATAGCCGGCACAGGAGCGCGTGAAGAGGTCAATGGCTGCATCGTAGCTGAATCCAAGAAGGGAAAAATGTTTGCAGCACAAAGGGCTTTGCTGAGCGCATCACGCACCAGGAACTCACACCCACATACACACAACCCCATCCACATCATCCCACCCTGTCTCTACAGACCCTCTTCGGTGTTAAGGTCAGGCGGAGGGGGGGAGGTCTTGGTAGTTCCACCACCTTGGAAGTTGGGGGGGGGAGGCATTCTCTGTGGCAGCCCCTAAACTGCAGGATTCCCTTGCCACAGAGCTGTGCTGGGCAAATTCTTTGTATTGCTTTCGTGCTGAAGACACACCTCTTTGCTCTGGCTCACAATGGACATATATATCTTAGGAATCAGCTATTCTTATTCATTAGTCACTTGTTACCTGAAGGTCTCCAAGTGACTTACAACATTGCTAAAAGACCAAAAACAAAATAAGAAAACAACCCCCACCCCCATACTGCCACAGAAGTCTTTGGCAGCACGCTAATCCAAGCAACATTGTCTCAATCTATCAAATGCCTCAGAAAAATGTATAAGTCTTTACCTGGCACCAAAAAGATGTCAATGAAGGCACCAGGTGAACCTCGTCGGGGGGAACATTCCACAGATGGGAAGCCACAAGTGAGTATTATATATTGAATATTAAATTGACTATAACTTGTTTTAAACTGATTATAATATTGTATTTTTAAAATTACTACAACCTACCCTGGGACCCTGGGATGGTGAAGGACAGGAAAGAAACTGAATCAAGAACAATAAAGTAACCGTAGCCATGCTGACCCCTCTCCCTTGTTCTTGTCCTTCAGCCAGTGGTGCAAAGCGTTGCTGTTGAACTGCAGCGCCCCCTTGAGGCCGCCCTTGCACTGGATCTGCATGATGGTGTGGGAGCTCTTCACCACCTCAATGAGGCCCACACAATCCCCAATGGACAGGCACCCGTAGGGCAGCATCCTGTAAAGGAGGGGAAGGAAGCCAGAAGCAGAGATGGCTCAAAAGAGGATTAGGCACATTCATGGAAGAAGGCCCATAGGTGCACCTGCCTATAACTGTTAGTCACAGTGGCTAAGTGGAGCCTCTGGGCCCAGGAGCAGCGTACCTCTGAATACCAGTTGCTAGGCAGAAACAGCAGAGGGGAGCTGTGGCCTTCATGTCCTGCTTGCGGGCTTTCTTTTGGGGCATCTGGCTGGCGACTTTGGGGAAGGGCCGTAGCCCAGTGGCAGACATCTGCCTTGTGTGCAGAAGGCCCCAGTTTAGGAACAGAGGAAGTAGCCTTGTACTGAGTCAGACTACCGGTCCATCTGCCTCACTATTGTCTACACTGACTGGCAGTGGCTGTGCCAGCTCTACCTGGAGATGCCACCAGGGACTGAACCCGGGACCTACTACATGCAAAGCAAGTGCTTTACCTCTTCAATCCCCAGTAACATCTCCGAGTAGGGCTGGGGAAAAGGCACCTGCCTGAAACCCTGGACAGCCTCTGCCAGCCAGTGTAGACAAAGCTGAGCTAGATGGACCGAATGGTCTGGCTCAGTGAAGTCAGCTTCCTCTGCTCCTGGGAGTCTGGGAAACAGGGTGCCGGATGTGATGGGCCTCGGGTCCAAATCAGCAAAGCTGTCCTGACGCATATGGATGCACAGTGGGATAGGGGTGGCTTTCCACAGTCACGTGGCAACCAAAGTGATCAAGGGGATGGAGCAACTCCCCTGTGAGGAAAGGTTACGTCACTTGGGCCTTCTTCCTTGAGAGAAAAGGTGAGTAAGAGACGACATGAAAGAGGGGCATGAAATTATGCATGGCATGGAGTAAGTGGACAGATAAAAGTTTTCCTCCACCTCAGTGATGGCCACCAGCTGGGATGGTTTTAAAAGAGGATTACACAAATTCACGGAGGAGGTTACGGCTTTCAATGGCTACTAACCCTGATGGCTACACTCTGCTTCTGACTGCCAGGAAGCATGGGCTGTTTATAGCCTGACCCCCAACTCTATCTAAAAATAGTCAATTCAGATTCTTCAGCCATTGGTCAGCTAAGCCTCCACCTCTGAAAAGATCTCCCGACACTTCTGGAAGGGGCTTAGGCACTTAAAAACATAAGATTGTAAGAAGAGCCTGCTGGATTGGGACAGTGGCCATCTAGTCCAGCATCCTATTCTCACAGTGGCCAACCAGATGCCCACAAACAGGACCTGAGTGCAAAGTGCACTCTCCCCTTCTGTGGGTTCCAGCAACTGGTATTCAGAAGTATCCCGGCTCCGGCTATGGAGGCAGAGCACAGCCATCCTGGTTAGTAGCCACTGAGAGCCTTATTCTCCATGAAACTTCTGGACTTGGAGGGAGGGATCTCCAGTGGAAGGGAGTTTATTTGTTTATAAAGCGAAGAGCCAAATGAGTAAGAAGGTGGGAAGGAGGGAAATACAGACACAGAATCTGGCTCCGTACCTCTTCACACACTCATCCCTCTGAACAAGTCTATCCCCACACACGCACACACACACACATTCTGTAAGTAGCCATAATTGTACCTGAGGTCCAGTCCTTGGTTCTGCCACATGCTCTCCATGATCCGAATGATCTGCAGAGTCAACATATCTTGCCGGAGATCTAGGGATTACAGAGAAGATTATTAGAAATTAAGATGCAACTACAGCGGCCAGGAGTGTTCTAAGGGTTGAACAGTGGGTGAGGGGTATGAGCTTGAGGAAAAGATAACTGAGAGGAGCTCATGCTGGAAGTTGTGTGGAGAGAGGAAACTGTGGTCTTGGTATGTCTTTTCCCCAAAACGGAATGGAGAAACCTGGAAGAGAGGTGACACGGAAGGGTAATGACCCTTGTGGGTTTCACCATCAGGGATGTGATGAGTATTATTGCTATCTTTAGTATTAGTATTATATCATAATAACATAAGAACAGCCTGCTGAATCAGGCCAATGGCCCGTCTAGCCAGCCTCCCGTTCTCACAGTGGCCCGCCGGATGCCTATGGGAAGCATGCAAGCACACAATCCACCCAGCACACCACAGCCCCCCTCCCCATGCAGCTCTCACCATCTCCATTTTTAAAAATGATCTCGTGGTTGGTGAAGAGTAGCTCGGACATGATGTCAGGATTCTCCCAGTTTAGCCACAAGGGGCGCTTGGCTGAAGACATGATCCGGCACTCATCCAACCTGGTGCAGAGGGAGCATTTGTCACAGCTATACGCTGGAAGGCTGCGTGGAGTTGCTCCCATTCCACCAGACCTCTCCATGGAGCCCAGGAGTCCCACTCCCCACCCTCAGCCATTGCTTGAAATGGCCAAGCCCTTCTCCCCCCAGAGAGGAAGCGTGGTCTCACCGGAGGTTGCCCAGCTGGTGCACAGGATTGAGAGGACAGATAAAGCCCTGAAGCGCTTCCATATAATCTGGCCTCCTCATTTGCTCCACCAGGAACTTCATCTGCATCTTGGGAGGAGAGCAAAAGGCACCAAGAGTGCGGGGGGGGGGGGAGGAAGAGAGAGAGAGAGAGAGAGACCCTGAGCGTCTGCCACTGCAGTAAGCCCAGCCATTCAACACATGGAAAGGAGTGGGCCTGTTTCCAGGCAGATCTGAGGCTCAGAACCATTTCTGTTTGGAAAATGAACCACAGCCAAACATTTCCAGAGAAGGAGCTGTGTTAACCTGTTGCAACAAAACTAGAATGAGTCTTGTGGCACCTTGCAGAATAAGGACCCCTCCCAACTGATGCGGTCTTTTGCAGGTGTATTCTGCAACATCTTCATGATTATTTATTCCCCACCCTTCACCCTAATGTCCTAGGGCAGATCATAATAATTTAAAATACAGCATCAAAAACAGTTTAAAACAAACTGCAGTCACAGGAATAGAGTGAGTCCTGATAACGTACACCTCAGCTGTCCAACGCCAGAGTAAAGAAGTGCATCTTCAGCATACAGCAAAAGCTGCATCATGAAGGTGCCAGGCACACCTCTGTGAGGAGATACTTCCACAACTTAGACGCCCTGGGCTCCTACTGGGAGGAAGGGTGGGATACAAATCAAATCATAAATAAATAAACAAACAAACAAACGGAGGGGCTGCCACAGAGAATGCCCTTTCCTGGGCCATGTGTCATTGAGGGCCCCTCCAGACCGGTGGGTTGTTTGAGGGTGTGCTCTTGGGCAACATGTCACTGATGCAATATTAGGGCATTAGTGGTTAATTTATACTGGACTATCCACACGTCAGAAAAGAGAAGGGCTTGACCTAGTGCTCAAGTAACAGTGGGGAAACAGGGAGGGCTTTCATGACAGCCTCCTTGCCTTTTGTGACAGCCTCCTTAGGGACAGATTTTAAAAGACTGGGGCGGGGGGGGCAGGCAGAGAATTATTTGGCTAAAAGTGGGGCATCAGGCTTGTGGATTTCATTACACCCCCTCTATCTTCTCCCCCAGAACACAGGCACTGTCTGAACTCCTTTGAATGCGTGTTGGCCTCTGTTTGAGACTAGCTGCCTCGGTGTGGTAGCAACAAGGAGCTGCGTAATTTGCAAGGGAATTTGGAGGTCCAAGGCAAGTACCTTCTGAGTCTCATCTTTTTTCTCTTGCTTGAGGATGTCTGTCAGGTTGATGAGCTTCTCCATGGCCTCCACCTGCCGGTTCAGGTGCTTGAGGTACATCCCGCAGCCACGGCAAAAAGCCTCCAGCATCAGCCCAAAGCGCTGTGAGACTGGTTTGCTGTGCATCTCTGATCTACAAGGAGGCAACAAAGTGTGTCTCAGAGCCTCACAACCCTGTCTGTTCTGAAAGGCCTACTGCCAGCTTGATTCTTCTATGAATGTCGCTTTGGAACAGGAATGGGGGGAGGGGCCATAGCTCAATGGCAGAGTGCACAACGTGGAGTGCTCCTGTTCAGAGTGCCTGCCAGCCAGCCAGCCATGCCCTCCTCTAGGTCATTCCATTCCCGTTTTTCCTTCATTCGGCAAACCAGCATTCTGTGCCAGCTAAACATTCTAGGTCCTCATGGGGCTGTTTTGGGTTTCTCTATTCCCCCCTCCCCACTTAGCATTTTTTATAAAGATTTTTTCTTGGTGCTTCTGCAAACTTTGGAGCTTCTCCAAGTCTGCCTACACCTCCCTCTTTTGTGTGAATGGTGCCATTTTGTCCATGTACTGAGAATGAGTACATAGACATTCCTTGATGGAATCAATCCATCTCTTGTTTGGCCTTCCTCTTTTTCTACTCTATTCTGCTTTTCCCAGCATTATTGTCTTTTCTAGTGAATCATGTCTTCTCATGATGTGTCCAAAGTATGATAACCTCAGTTTCATCATTTTAGCTTCTAGTGATAGTTCTGGTTTAATTTGTTCTGACACCCAATTATTTGTCTTTTTCGCAGTCCATGGTATGCGCAAAGCTCTCCTCCAGCACCACATTTCAAATGAGTTGATTTTTCTCTTATCCGCGTTTTTCACTGTCTGACTTTCACATCCATACATAGAGATCGGGGATACCATGGTCTGAATGATCCTGACTTTGGTGTTCAGTGACACATCTTTATATTTATATACTGTTATTATATTCTGTTTCTGTCCTCTGCTTGGGTATCCTCTGAATGTACAGCAGTTTATAAACCCTGAAAGAAATCAGATGTAATGGGGTGTGCACTTCTGGGATTACTATTATTGTTGTTGTTGTTGTTGTTGTTGTTATTATTAATGTTCTTAAATTGTGTTCCATATAGCTGGTGGTGTTTTATTTGTTTTTAAAAGGAGTACAATTGCATTGGGCACTTAATTACAGAAAAAGCAATCAAGAAAAGAAATTTAAAAGGAAGGAGGGCAAACAAAGGCCCTGCCCCAAGCTCTGATGGTCGGCCCACAACTCCTGCAACCTTCTGCCACAGCTTTGCCTCTGCGATCCAGTCTCTGCCCACCCTGCTGCAGTTCCTTCCCTTTCCCTGTCACTTACTTCAGATGCCAGAAGTAGAAGTGCCCAATCCGCTGATTCGTCAGGGCTTTCATGGTGAGGAAGCGGGCCAGGGGGTTGTCCAGGTATTGCTCATACTTGAGAACCTTCAAGGAGGAGAGTCAAAGAAGTAAGGTGGGCTTATTTCTAGCCCACGGGGGCCCTCCCTGGCCCTCCCATGCAGGAAAGGACAGTGTTGAGCCTCAGCTACCCCAAGCGCATCAGGGAGAGTGGGCAGAGGAAGACGAGACTTCTGAGAGCTTTGAGGGAGGGGGAGGCGTTAGCAGCCCTCCAGTCTCCCTGGACAATCCCCTGGGTGATCTAGATCCCACTCCATCTGAAGGTCCCTTGCCACCTGCAAGCGCTCCGCCAGAGCTGTTGGGGAGCCATCTCGTGCATGTGCCAACTCCAACCCCCCAAGACTCCCCGCCTGGACCTTCAGACGTTTTCCCACCAACTTGCTCCCCACCTCCTGAAGTCGAGCCGGCTCCTAGTGAGACGGCGCGAGAAGCGGGTCAGAGGGTGGAACCACACAGTTGGAGATTACGAGCGAAGACCTTCTCTACTTAAGGCAGCGCCCCCCTGGTTGAGGTGCTGAGTCAACTTACTCTACACGCTGCAGAGAATGTTTAGTTAGCATAGTTGGCATCAGTAGTGAGCCAGCCTGGTTAGGTCTATGAGATGCACTGCTTTTGATGTAACCGTGACTCTAATAAAGCAAGAATTATTGCCAGTCTCGCCTCCGTCTCCTGCTCTGGGCTCTGGGCAGGACAGACAGCTAGGGAGGGAAGGTTGGGTGCAGCTTGCCCTCTTTTTTTTTTGCTCTGGCATGGCCAGCAGTGCATGACAGACAGCAATTCAACAGGCACTGCTTTCCTCATTGTACAGTTACGCCACTTCTGAGCAGGGAAGTCCCAAGGGCAGCAACTGGACCTTCCATAGTTTAGTTAAGCCTTTGCCAACCTGGTGTCCTCCAGATATTTTGGACATCCGTGCTGGCTGTGGCTGACGGAAGCCGCCGTCCAAAACTGCTTTAGTTTATCAACTCATATCACCCGTTCTTTATAACATACATTCAAGGCAGATTATGATAAATAAAATTGTTTAAAATCGTGTTCAAAAAACCCAAAACACCAAAAGAGAGAAATATTGCAGGATAAAAATGAGCCTTTCAAGGAGGCAAGCCTTCCAAAAGGTCTACAAGGGTTACCGAAACAACACCGTCTTGACTGCCCTCCTGAAAGCTGGCAGCGATGGGCCCACGTGTGCCTCTGGGGGGGGGGAATACTCCACAACCTGGACACCACAGACCAAAAACTATATCCCTCGTGGATACCCACCACAGCCTGGGCAGTGGACAAGCACGAAGGGGGACCTCAGCAGAGGAATGAATGTTGATTTAAGACCCTAAGAAGAGGCCTGCAGCTGGATCAGGGTGTCCCAACACCTGTCCTCACGGGGCCCACCAGATGCCCCAAAGGGAAGCTCGCAAGCAGGACCCGGGCACAAGAGCACTCTCCCCTTCCCCCATGGTCCCCAGCAGTGCTCTCCCCAGTTGTAATTCCCAGCAACTGGCATTCAGAGGCATATTGGGAGGAGGCCAGTCTTTGCATGGCATCCTTGTATTTATTTATTTACAGAAGATATCGGAAGGAAACTTTGACAAGCAGGAGAGCTCCAGTGTGCAGAGCTCCGCTCCACCAAAACTGAATTTCAGCTAACTCCAACAAGAAACTCTCCTCTCTCTCTCTCCCCCTCCCCTTGTCTCCATTAAAACTGCAAACTGCGGAGGTTTTTCTTTGGGGAGGGCTTCCCCCCCAGCTGGAGGGAGAGGTATCACCTTCTCTAAACTCCGATGCAGAATCGCTTCCCAAGCACTGAACAAGATTCCCAGCACCCAGGAGGCTGGGATCAAAGAGCAACTGAGCCCTTTTGAGTCTTAGCAAGCGATTGGCTTAACAAAAAGCAGCACAACAGACAATGTCCTTGGAAGAGCTTTCTCTGTTGAACCCTTTCCTAGGATATGGAACTGTTAAAAGGCACAGGAGCCGTGTCAGTCAAAAGAGGGAGGGCAATCCTCTCCAATGCCCCAAACAGCCACAAATACCCTGGATTTGAACTTAATTTTTAAGGGCTCTCCGTTTCTCCACATCTGGTGTCTGGACTGAACTGGGGAGGGGGAGCTTGCACTAGGCTGAGAATGGGGCTTGTGGAGCTGATGGGGATGGCATATGCCAAAGGAGAGCCCCCGCCTTCCCAAAATAGGTAAAACTCCTCTTTGGACTCAAGGGCCGCTGTCTCGCATTTTAAAGTTCAAAAGGTTGAGAGGGAAAAACACAGTTTTAATTTGCTCAAACCGTGTCTGGAAGCTGTTTCAAATCACTTCTTTGTTTCTCTACCATCAGCAAGGCTCACACAGCATGTTTAGATGAATTAATTGATTGGGAGGGGGGAACCATTCCGATCAACTAAAAAAGTGCTTGCATTTAATCAGGGAGCAGACCATTCTTTTTTAAAAATAGCAAGTGTGGGTGAAACACCCTGGGGTGAAGGGTAAGCGGCTTTAACCTTTTGCATCCCATTGCAACCCCCCAATTGCATGAACTGCCTTCTTGTCCAGTTTGGCCTTAACACTCCTACGATTAATCCATTGAGACTTATTTCATGGGGTGGCATCCTTCTCGGTCACCTGCACCAGCTGGATGAGGTATTGGGACAGCTTGTCATCCGTGAGTCCCTTCACGAGGCATTTCAGTGCAAACTCCCTCACAACAGGATCTGGGAAGTTGCAATCCAGGAGCTCCATGGAGAGCTCGGGTTTAATCAGCGGCCACTCCCGGAGGAGACAGTACATCTGTTCGGGGAGAGGAAGAGGCAGGTGGGAATTGAAAGGGGAATGAAGCCATCAGATCACAGCCAAGAGCAGGGGGGGGGATGTGTCCCCCTCAGCTCTGATGCAACACCCGCCTCACCCCACCCCAGTGGCAGCTAGCTCCTTGGGCAGCTCCTTGAAAGTTCAGACTAAAACCTGGACTGAATTCTACTGCCCCACTGACATGGAGCCACCAACTGCCACCACCCCACCCCAAGGACTTGTTAACCTCACCTGAGCAACCTCATCCCGTGAATTCCACTTGACAGACAGCAGTAATTTGGGGAGGGTCTCCGGTATGTTGACACAGTAGTGCCTGGAAGGGAAAAAAAGAGTAGAGAGAGAAGGGCCAGCCCTCCTGTTCCTCTCCCCTTGCAAATCCAGGAATCCTACCCCACATCCCATCCACTGCTCTGACCCACTAAAGCCACTGGCAAAGAAAATGTTGTACCCAGGATTTCTTCTTTTCCATTCTGTCTTAGCAGAGAAGTCATGTCTCCCCTTGAACATACACAGTATAGAACAGGTTCTGTCTAGCAAGGGGTTGTTAAGCCACCTCCTTGACTGAGGCATCAGATCTCTCAATCTGGACTCAATTCTCTCTTTGTTTTTAGATTTATATCCCGCCCTTCCTCCCAGCGGGAGCCCAAGGTGGCAAACAAAAGCAATAAAAACACTTTAAAACTTCATAAAAACAGACTTTAAAAATACATTAAAACAAAACATCTTTAAAAACGTTTTTAAAAAAGCTTTGAAGAACCTTAAAAAAGAAAAAAAGGTTAAAAACATATTGTTTTCAAAAAAAAGGTTTTAAAAACATGTTAAAAAACAATTCCAACACGGACACAGAGTGGGATAAAGTCTCAACTTAAAAGGCTTGTTGAAAGAGGAAGGTCTTCAATAGGCGCCAAACAGACAACAGAGATGGCACCCGTCTAATATTGAAGGGGAGGGAATTCCACAGGGCAGGTGCCACTTGGGTCAGGAATTCCTAAAATATTTCCTGCAGAACTGACATTTTGACAAGTGCCAAATAATGCTCATTCTGCTCTTGCAAGGAATCGATCCTTCAGTGGGATAGCACCTGTTGCTGTTCTTGTTGTGTGCCTTCAAGTCAGCATGACTTATGGCGACCCTATGAATCAGCAACCTCCAATAGAACAAACCACCCTGTTCAGATCTTGCAAGTTCAGGTCTCTGGCTTCCTTTATGGAATCAACCCATCTCTTGTTTGGCCTTCCTCTTTTTCTACTCCCTTCTGTTTTTCCCAGCATTATTGTCTTTTCTAGAGAATCATGTCTTCTCATGATGTATCCAAAGTATGATAGCCTCAGTTTCATCATTTTAGCTTCTAGTGACAGTTCTAGTTTAATTTGTTCTAACACCCAATTATTTGTCCTTTTCACAGTCCATGGTATCCGCAAAGCTCTCCTCCAACACCACATTTCAAATGAGTTGATTTTTCTCTTATGCACTTTTTTCACTGTCCAACTTTCACATCCATACATAGAGATCGGAAATACCATGGTCTGAATGATCCTGACTTTAGTGTTCAGTGATACATCTTTGCATTTGAGGACCTTTTCTGGTTCTCTCACAGCTGCCCTCCCAAGTCCTAGCCTCCTTCTGATCTCTTGACTATTGCTTTCATTTTGTCGTAGCACCTACTTTGGAATTCCCTACCTATTGATGATGCCCTGTTCTTGTGACTGAGATTTGCTTTAACTGTTTATAACATTGAATTTTAGATTGTTTTAACCCACCCAGAGACCTGCTGGTGAGGGGCAGGCAATGCATTTATTATTACTATTACTATTATTATTTGCTGTACTACTTTTGGCACCTGCAAAAAAACTTTTTTGTTTAAGCAAGCCTACCCAGGCATGTAGATCTGATACGTATTTTAATATACAATTTTTAAAAAGTTGTAATTATACATATCAATTTTTAAAATTTTATAATGTATGCCTGAACGGGGTGGTTTACGACAGCAGCTGCTGGAGGTTGCTGATTCATAGGGTCACCATAAGTCATAATCGACTTGAAGGCACATAACACACACACATTTTCAAAACTTCTGGTTTTATTTTGAAAATGTTTAGACTAACTTGCTTTTTAACATCTGGGGTTAGATCTTGTGGATCAGAAATTGTTTAAGTAACAGGACGCAGAGAACAGGAATAAACAGACAGTTCTCCCAGTGAAAGGCTGTAGAAAGTGGAATCCCCCAAGGACTGGAATTGGGACCTGTGCTTTTTAACTTGTTCATAAACCTTCTAGAGTTAGGGGTGAGCAGTGAGGTGGCCAAGTTTGTTCAGGGTGGTTAAAACAAAAAGGGATTGAGAAGAGGGCCTCTCCAAACTTGAGGGGATAGGCAGTAAAATGGCTTGTTGGAGGCAGTATGAATACCATTTGCTGGGAATCACAGGAGGGGAGTGTTGCTTTTGTGCTCAGGTCCTGCTTACAGGCTTCCCTTGGGAGCATCTGGTTGGCCACTGTGAGGACAGGATATGCTGGACTACAGGGGCCCCCTTTGGCCAGATCCAGCTGCTGCTGTAGGTCTCAAGTTATGTTAGAAGGAGCCTAAGGGAAGTGTCATGGAGCCCACCTGAGAACCTCTGGCACGACTGGCCTACCCTGACTGGCAGTTGTGGGAGGGAGTGGCAGCCTCCCCTTCTGCTATGCAGAGCACCCAGGATCCCAGCCCACCCACCGGTGTCGCCACAGAAAGTCCTTCTCTTGCTCAGTGATCTCCGAAAGGGGGTCCCGGTTGCAGATATTCCGCAGCTGCTCCATTTCACTGTCATCCAGGGAGCTGTCACGGGCCAGCCGGTTACTCTGGGAGAAGGTGGGAAGAGAAGCGCATGATCCTGTAACCACTTCCAGATTCCCAGTTTTGCTCCTTCCATTCCTCCTGCAGGCCAGCCCATCCCAGAGCAGAGATGCCTAGCTTCAGAAGGGTTCCCACAAAGTGGGATGCTCCTGAGCAGCGAAGGAAATTAAAACCGAAGCATTAGCAAAACAGGAGCCCTCTTGAATCTGTGTGTCCTACATTGGTTTCCCTGCCAGGCGTTAGAGCTAAAAATATATACTTTCTTGACTAGGAAAGGTTTTGCTATGGAAACTAGGGGACTTTCATTCTCATTTGTTCCTTAAGAAAGACTTGCAGCTTCGTCTTGTCCTCCCTTAAGTGGGATGGTTACAGCATTTGGGGCTCTTTCATTTAGAGCAAAGGTGAGTGAGAGGCGACATGACAGAAGTGTATAAAATCATGCATGCTGTGGAGAAAGTGGATAGAGAAATGTTTTTATCCCTCTCTCATAACGCTAGAACTCCTGGACATCCAATTAAGCTGAATTCAGGACAGACAAAAGAAAGTACTTCTTCACACAGCACAAAGTTAAACTATGGAACTCACTCCCACAAGAGGCAGTGGTGGCCACCAGCTTGAATGGCTTTAAAAGAGGATTAGACAAATTCATGGAGGAGAGGGCTATCAGTGGCTACTTGCCACAATGGCTGTGATCTACCTCCACAGTCGGAGGCTGTATACTTCTGAATACCAGTTGCTGGAAACCGCAGGCAGGGACAGTTGCTCTTGCACTCGGGTCCTGCTTGTGGGCTTCCCATAACGGGCATCTGGTTGGCCACTGTGAGAAAAGGAGGCTGGACCAGCTGGGCCCCCTTTGGCCTGAGCCAGCTGGGCTCTTCTTAGGTTCTTACAACAAGAAGCAGCCTCCATGCCTCCCAGCCTTCCCCAGCCTGGTGCCTTCCAGATGTTGTTGGACTACAAGAGTTGTGTTTTGTGGTGTCACCTGTCTCTCACTTAGGCCTGGGGAGTGAGTGTTAGGGTACGGGCACGTTGGGACCTATCTGAGTAAGTCAGAAGTCCCTCTTATTTCCCCAGTGAGATCCATTTCTCTCCCAGAAGACCCCAGCTGTATGCAACAGAGTCATATCACTGAATCAACGCTCTTCTTACCAGCCCCACCATGCAGTAGTTGAGCCCAAGTTCTCGGGACATGGCCCAGTTGGCGTGTTCCTCTATTTCAGTGGTGTCAGCAAATTTGACCGTGTGGCTATACCAGGTGAATTCCAGCTCAAGGCAGGGGGTCTCCTATAGGGGGAAAGTGAGGACATGAATTAAGAGGTGGTAAGGGCCCCTTTAGAGAGCCAACACTAGCCTGATGTTTGTGGTATGAAAAGCTACGAGGGTTTCAGTTGGAAGCTATGGGGCATGCACGGATTGCAAAATGAAGCTGTATGTCTGCCCTGAAACTTTTGGAGGCATAAGCAGTATTGAAACAGGGATCCTGTATAATTGCCCCGGTATGAGCATCATCATAAAAAGGACGTCTGGAAGGGCCCTCACAAGTAGCGTCCACATTTGCTTTTTTCCTCCTCCTTCCCACTGTCTTTTCCTTTCGTGTCGTGTCTTTAAGATTATAAGCCTGAGGGCAGGGATGATCTTATGACTGATTGTCGTAGCCTGTTCTGACAGCCTTTTTCAGCTGCAGAGTAGGTTAAAAAGACTTTTAAATATGTAAATAAATCATTCAGATTTAAAAAAGCACCTTTGCGATACACAGCACTTTACAGAATAACTTACACAAAATGCAGAGCCCTGTCCTCTGGAGATTTTGGTCTATGTTTAAAAGTCACACATAATTTCCGCTTGATCAGTTCTGCAATGTTACCGCATTATTGCCTTTAGGGGTATTATTATTATTACTATTGTCTTTATTTATCCCCCGCCATTTTTCCAAAACTGGAACTCATGGCGGCTTCCAGATAAAAAATACATATAATTAAAAACAACATACAAAATCTACATTAAAATAAGATTAAACTATTTCCAATATTAAAACCATACACACATATAGCTAAAAAAGTTCAAACTAGTTTAAAAATGATAGAATAGACATTAGCAATGCAGCACCCTTCACGCCCGATCCTTAGCCTTCAATTCCAAAGGCTTGTTGGAATAAGAAGGTCTTTGCTTGTCGGCGGAAGGACTGCAAGGAGGGGGTCATTCTTACCTCCCTAGGAAGGGAATTCCAAAGCCTAGGGGCAGCCACCGAGAAGGCCCTCTCACGCGTCCCCACTAGTCGTACTTGGGAAGATGTGGGTATTGAGAGAAGGGCCTCTCCTGAGGATCTCAGGGCCCGGGCAGGCTCATACAGGGAGATACGGTCTGATAAACAGCCTGGACCTAAGCCGTATAGGGCTTTATAGGTCATCACCAGCACTTTGAATTGTGCCCAGAAACAGATTGGCAACCAGTGGAGCTTTTTTAACAGGGGGGTAGTATGGTCCCTGTAACCAGCCCCAGTTAGCATTCTGGCTGCAGCACGTTGTACCAACTGAAGTTTCCGAACAGTCTTCAGAGGCAGCTCCACGTAGAGCACATTACAGTAATCTAAATGGGATGTGACTAAGGCATGTGTCACCATGGCCAGATCGGACGGGTCAAGGAATGGGCACAGTTGGCGCACTAATCTCAAATGTGCAAAAGCCCTCCTGGCCACTGCAGAAAACTGGGAATCCAAATTTAACGCTGAGTCCAGGAGCACACCCAAACTGCGAACCTGTGTCTTCAGGGGGAGTGTAACCCCATCCAGCACAGGCTGTATCCCTATTCCCTGATTCGCCTTACGACTGACCAGGAGCACCTCTGTCTTGTCTGGATTAAGCTTCTATTTGTTCACCCTCATCCAGTCCACCACTGATGCCAGACACTGGTTTAAAACCGAGACAGCTTCCTTGGAATTAGGTGGAAAGGAGAAATAGAGTTGGGTGTCATCAGTATACTGATGGCACCGAACCCCAAACCCCCGGACAACCTCTCCCAGCGGTTTCATGTAGATGTTAAATAGCATAGGGGACAAAACTGAGCCCTGAGGGACCCCACAGGCCAATGGCCAAGGGGTCGAACAGGAATCCCCCAGCACCACTTTCTGGGTTCGTCCCTCCAGGAAGGAATGGAGCCACTGCAAAACAGCGCCCCCAAGTCCCATCCCAGCAAGGCGGCCCAGAAGAATACCATGGTTGATGGTATCAAAAGCCAATGAGAGGTCCAGCAGAACCAACAGGGACACACTCCCCCTGTCCAGCTCTCTGCGTAGGCCGTCCACCAAGGCGACCAAAGCCGTCTCCGTCCCATAACCAGGCCTGAAACCAGATTGAAATGGATCCGGATAATCTGTTTCATCCAAGAATCCCTGGAGCTGGGAGGCCACCACACGCTCTATTACCTTACACAAAAATGGAATATTGGACACTGGCCGGTAATTATCCATTATGGAGGGGTCCAGGGAGGGCTTTTTTAACAAAGGCCTTACAACTGCCTCCTTTAGGCAACCTGGAACTCTGCCTTGGTGTAAGGAGGCGTTAACCACTCCCTTCACCCACTCAGCCAGTCCCTCTCTGGCACTTTTTATAAGACAGGAAGGGCAAGGGTCTAGCAGACATGTGGTGGCTCTCACCTCTCCAAGAATCTTGTCCACATCCTCAGGACGAACAAATTGAAAAGAATCCATCATTATTGGACAGACAGGAGCCAAAGTTACATCCCCTGAGACTGTATCAATTAGAGCATCTAAGTTGGAACGAATCTGAGCGACTTTATCTGCAAAGTGCTGTGCAAACTCTTGACAGCGGGCTGTTGAGTGATCTATGTTACCCTCTCGGGGGCCAGAATGTAAAAGACCCCTGACCACTCGAAACAGCTCCGCTGGACGGCTCCCTGCAGATGCAATGGTGGCAGAAAAGAAAGATTTCTTTGCTGCCTGCACTGCCACAGAGTAGGCCTTCAAATAGGCTCTAGCCCGTGTTCAGTCAGACTCGCTCTGAGTCTTCTGCCAACGCCGCTCTAGTCTCTGTCTCATTCGTTTCATCACCGCCAGCTCCTTGGTAAACCAAGGAGCTGGTTTGGCTCCACTTCATGAGAGAGGATGCTCAGGAGCGATTGTGTCCACCGCCCTGGCCATTTCCCCATTCCAGAGGTCCACCAGAGCTTTGACAGAATCGCCTGCCGAGGTCGCAGGAAAATCCCCAAGAGCCATCAGCCTCTGGATCCATCAGCCTCCTGGGGCGGACCATCCTAATCAGTCCCCCATCCCTGCAGAGTTCCAAGTCCCAGTGAGTCTAAACCCCACCAGGTAGTGATCTGTCCCTGACAAAGGAACCACAGAGAGTTCCTCCACACCAAGATCACCATCATCCCCCTCCACACAGAAAACAAGGTCCAGGGTGTGGCCAGAGACATGAGTGGAGCCAGATACTACTTGGGACAGACCCATGGTTGTCATTGAGGCCATGAAGTCCTGAGCCACTTCCCACAGGGCGGTCTCAGCATGGATGTTGAAGTCCCCCAGCACCACAAGCCGAGGGGACTCCAACATCAGCCCTGAGACCACCCTGGCTAGCTCAGGAAGGGTACACTTGTGTTATAGCACAACAAAAGCAGGAGAAATCCTGCCCCTCTGCCCCAAACATATGTAGTATGAAAAGGTAGAGGATTTCAGCAGGAAGCTACGGAACATGCACCGATTGCAAAGGACGTATGTCTGCCCTTGAAACTATTGCAGGAGCAAAAAGTATTGAAAGTATGATTGTATATAGCTGTCCAGTACCACAAATCATTGCAAATTCACAATAAAAGGATATCCAGAGGGGTACAAAGTTGCTCGGAGACATTTTGTAAAAAAGCAAGGAAAGGGCTGCTGTGCCGTCCAGATGACTAGCAAACTCACCTTATTGGGGTTGGAGCCCCCCACTCCAATGGGGTTCAGCAAATCCTCCAGGCCATGAGGAACAGGCCAAAGGTTCAGTGCCATCTTCCCAGCCACCAGAGTGTCTTTGTAATCAAAGAGGTTGACGTTGCCCCAGGCAAGGGGACAGTGCTCCTGTCAGGCAAGGGGACAGAGACCACAAAGGGTGCAGTCAGAGAGCAGAAGGCGTTTCTACACCCCTTAAGGCGGCATTGCTTAGAACACCAGTCTTAAACATGCACTTGGAGACCCATTTTTGAAACATTTATTTGCATGGTGATAGTGCTGTTGTTCTGGACCCGCCTTGGATCAGGCCCAGAACCCAGTAATGGGCCCCAACTCGCAAGCTGAAGAGGCCAGTGCACTTCACCCACCAAGTTTTTTCATCCCAGGCAATCCGTGTGTTCTGACTCCCAGAGAGTGCTTAATTTCTGAAAGCGAGGAGGAAGGCTGGGGCTCCTGCACTGCCCGACTTGGAAGCCCAGCCCCCTAAATATGTGGCCACCTATAGCTGCAGTGAGGCGGAAGGTCTTGGGCCGAGTACCCACTCTCAGCTTCATTCTCCGAGAGTGCCCGCTTACATCTTCAAGGATAAAGGAAGAGCTCGGTGGTAGATCATCTGCTTTGCATGCAAAGTTCCCAGATTCGACCCCTGAAGGCATCTCCAGGGAGGGGTGGGAGAGACTTCCTGCCTGAAGCTCTGGGGAGCCGCTACCCGTCAGTGTTGACAGTGCTGAGGTAGGGTTAGCTCTTCCTTGGCGCAGGGCAGCTTCCTCTCTTCCAATGTAGGCAAACAAGTCCTGCCTGGGGCTGAGGTGAAGTTCGAGTGAAACCATGGGCCCCTCCCAGATCCCCTTCCCCAAGGGGACTCACCTCTTTGGCCCCCTTGCGGCCTTTCACAGAGCAGATGGAAACGCACAGTCGGGCGGCTCGTGGCAGGTCAGTGAGATAGATGTCATAGGACAGCCACTCGTTCCACCTGGCAGTGAAAAGAGTGCATGCTGGTGCCAGGACGGGATCGCTGCAGAGGAGGCTCATCCCTGCTGTCCTCTGTGCAACCCAGAATCCCCTCTTCCATGCCTTTTTCTCCTTCCTCCATCAGGGAAGGGCCCCAGGCCACTGGCAAAGCACCTGCTTTGCATGCAAAAAGGCCCCAGGCTCAACCTCTGGAGTCTCCAGGTATGGCTGGGAGAGGTCCCCTGCCGGAAGCTCTGGAAAGCTGCTGCTGCTGCCAGTTGGGGTAGACAGTACTAGGCTAGATGAGCCAATGGAGAAGGCAGGTCCCTGTGTTACCTATGCCCCTCCCTTAACCCTAACGCTACCACAGTTACCGAGGGTTGGAACAGGGAACGCGTTGGGTGTTGACATTGTCACAAAGGGGCTCCCCACCGTGGAAAATTCCCGTCCGGACATAGATCTAGAAAGAGGAAGAGATAAAAGAGTTCAGGGGCCTCCTGCTCCAACGCCACAAACCCCTTCCTCTCCCAGAGGACCCAAGTAGGTAGCACCCTCCCCACAGAGAAAATGTAGCAAAATTGGCCATCGCCTTGCTATGATTTCTAGTTTATGTTGCTTAACACAATATTCTTCCACCTTGGGTCCCCAGATGTTGTTGGCCTGCCACTCCCACCATCCCTAGGCAGCTTGCCGATGGTCAGGGATGATGGGAGTTATAGCCTAACAACATCTGGGGACCCCAAGGCTGAAGAACACTGGAGCTTTGAGATATGTAAGCGGAAAAATGGGAGCTGCAACAAAATGTTGCAGTGTGACATGCTCCTGTTCAGGGTTCCAGACATCAAGCCATGCCCACATTCAGTCATCTCCATTCCATTCCCCACTTCCCCTGTTTTCTGTCTCCACCATCAGTCAGAATTCAATGTTCACCTAGCATGGAGTTGTTTGGGTGGGAGAGTTTTCCCCTTCCTAAAGATTTTTTTTGTACTTCTGCAAACCATTGGGGGTGTCCCAAGCCTGCCATTACCTCTGTCTTGTGGTCAATTTTGGCTATAGAAGGATCCACACTCAGAGAAGGACTTCACTATTAGTGGATGATTTAACAGAAAAATGCTGCACCTGTCTTAACTTGTGAATAGCTGGTGACACTACAAGATAGGTCATGCTCTGTTTGTCGATGTGTTAGGCTGCCAGTTGTTAGTTCTTTTATCTTCCATGCTCTGGTTCCACAGCTGGTGGCCTAAGAGATCTCCACACCTCACCTTCATTCTCTCCCATTTTGCATACTTGGATCATGTCTCCTTCCTCCCACCCTTCCAAAGGCCCTGCTACTGCTGGGTGCTGCCTGGTTGGCATTGACCCATGACAGGGCCTTTTCGACGGTGGTTACTCTTGTGCGGACTGCCCTCCCTAGTGAAGCGTTTTACACATCTTTAGATGTTTTCAGATTTAATTGTTCTTTATATAAAAGGTAAAGGTGTCCCTGCACTTGTAGTGCGAGTCGTTTCCGACTCTTAGGGTGACGTCTTCCATCATTTACTAGGCAGACCGTATATATGGGGTGGGATTGCCAGTTCCGTCCCTGGCCTTTCTTTACCCCCCAGCCTATGCCGGGTACTCATTTTACCGACCACGGATGGATGGAAGGCTGAGTGGACCTCGACCCCTTTTACCGGAGATTCGACTTCCTCCTTCCGTTGGAATCGAACTCCGGCCATGAGCAGAGCTTCGGCTGCGTTACCACTGCTTACTACTCTGTGCCACGGAGGGTATATTTTACCTTTAATTGTATTGTTGTATCACTTGTGTGTTTGCTGTCCTGGACTCCCTTGGGAGGAAGGCTGGGACCTATGTCAGTGAGTGTGGGTCTTGGTCTTCCTGACCGTGTAATCTGAGTTGCTCAGTGGTGTCCGGTGGCTCCATGTCCGTGGGGAATGGGAATCTGCTCTGAGTTTTAGTCCGAACTTTCAAAGGGCTGTCCAAGGTGCTGAAAGCAGCCTGGACAGCTCCTTGAGAGTTCGGACTACTACCCGGAGCAGATTCCACTGCCCTACTGACACAGAGCCACCAGCTGCCACTGACTCAGGTGCCTGGTTCTGCTCGCTTCCAACCTTGTCAATATCCCGGATGTTGACATTCACGTAGGTGGCACACAGGATCTTGATGCGCAGGAGGCTGTTGATGGACCAGAGCGATTTAGTGGGAACATCCCCGTTGACATGCGAGGATGTGGCCGAGCGGCGCGCATAGGAGGGCAGCACAAAGACATTGTCTGGCAGCTGGCTGTAGAGGCTCTCTTTGCTCATCAGCATCAGGTGGGGCAGGCGGCCAATGGTGATGCAATTCCTCATGTACTGGGGGCAGAAAGAGTGAAGGGGGCATACATGGTAAGTATGGGGTGATGGTGTAGCAACCCCCGGCATTTGCCATGATGCTCCTGTGCAGTTCCTGTCTGTTTCAGAGGGAAGGGCCATAGCTCAGGGGCAGAGCACCTGCCTTGCATGTGGAAGGTCCCCAGTTCAATCCCCAATAGCATCTCCAGGTAGGGCTTGGGAGTGTCTCCTATCTAAAACCTCGGATAGCCACTGTCCTTCAGTGTAGGCAGTATTGAGCCAGATGAACCATTGGTTTGACTCAGTATTAGCGTTCTACAGGTCTTCCTAAGAACATAATGTTTATTCAATCATTTAGACACTTATATCCTGCTCATCTGTTCAAACTCAGCATCCAAACAATGAAGGAAAATTAAAAATGTATGTTAAAAAAACCCCAGTCACATTAAAAAATAACAATAGCCACATATAATAACCACAACAACAGAAGAATAAAAAATAAAGTCACAGAAATGGGACACTACAGCTACTGTCTTTGCAAAATGTATGTAAGGAATTGCAGAGTTTAACTCCCTTTTTCCTTTACCTCTTTTGTTCTTCCTCGTTAACAATGTAATATCTCTATCTCTATTAGGGGCTCCACCCCTGTGTGCTTTGCACACCAACACAGGTCACCAAGGCAACTTTCCCCCTCCCCTTGTCCCCGGTCACCAAGGCACCTCCCCCACCCGACCTTCCACCTTGGTGAGGGAGGTGGTGGGGGTGGGCCATGTGGAGAGGGCTTGCTGAGGAGCTGCCCCAGCCTGTCACGCCGTGGCTCACCCAGGCCACCAACCCCCGCACCCACTCACAAGTTCTCCCGCTCTGCAGCTCTCCCCCCAGTGTTCCCTCCTGACCTGCTCCTCCTCCCTCCCACAGCCTGGAGGAAAGGTCTCTTGGAGCTGCCCCAGTCTGCCCCACTGCAGCTTGTGCAGGCCACTGCCCGCTGCTGTGCACTCGCTCATTCACTTTCCTCTGTGGGTGGCCAGGTCATCACATTGTAGTTCATAGTGCCACCTGTCTGTGGCCAAGTGAACTGCAGCATGATGATTTGAGGCTTACATTTTTATGTATACAAATACTTTAAAAAAATAGAGCAACAGAATACCAACAACAATAAAAACAGCAGAACCGACTAACCCTTCTGCAAAAACCCTCCAGAACAGATTCGGCCCCCCACCAGAATGCCAAGAATGAAAGGAAGGAGGGGCACATCCTAAAGCATGGGCGCAATGACCAAAGTGGCCCTGCCCCAGAAGCAGTGGGGAGAAGGATGCAGAGAAGGATGTCCACTGAAGACCCAGGAGGCAGCCCTTCAGTTATCCTCATCCTCATCCCAAGCCATTTAGGATTTTAAAGGTCAAAAGTGGCAGCATTTCAGGTGGCATCTGAAAGCAAAGCGTGGGCCTGAAAAATTGGTGCCATGTTGGGTGTTATGTTTACAGGGGAACGGGCCATAGCTCAATGGTACAGCATCTGCTTTGTAAGTTCAGTCCCTGGCAGCATCTCCAGATACGGCTGGAAATGTTCCCCGCCTGAAACCCTGGAGAGCTGCTGCCAGCGTGTAGACAATACCAAGCTAGATGGAACCACAGTCTGACTTGGTATAAAGCAGCTTCCTAGGTTCTTATGTTACTTCTGTAAGTGAACCACACTTCAGTGGAGTACACACTTCTGGAGGGGGGGGCATTAGCTCAGTGGTTAGAGCATCTGCCTTGTATGCAGAAGGTCCCAGGTTCAATCCCAGGTGGCATCCCCAGGTAGGACTGGGAGAGACTCCTTGCCTAAAACCCTGGACAGCCGCTGTCAGTCAGTGTAAACAGTATTGAGCTAGATGGACCACTGGTCTGACTCAATATAAGGCACCTTCCTCTGTTACTCCCTGCAGAACTCTCGTGGCAATATTTTGCACCAACTGAAGCTTCCAAATACCATTTAAAGGTAGCCCCACCATTCAAAGAAACTTCCCATGGGACTGTGCCCATCTCCCATCTGGTATGCTTCAGAGCACAAACTCCACACTAGAGCCGGCAAGGTGCAAGGGGAGGGAAAGCAGTGGCCAGCAATATATCAGGTGAAGCCAATGTGTTTCTCCTCTGGATATCGTTAGACTTCTAACTCCCATCAGCCCCAGCCAGCATGCCCAATGGCCAGGGATCAAGGGCATGCAAGTGGCACCGCTAGCTTTGGAGTGCAGAGGCATAAGCACGTGCAGAGTTCCCCTCACCTGGCGACAAGAAGCAAGGGCTTGAGAGGCAGGCAGAAAGGGGTCCCTCACCTTGTACTGGCTGAGCGGGTATTTCTCGAGCAAGTACTCATCACAGCCGCACACCTTGAGGAGGTACTTGCCCTGGTACTCTTGCACACACAGGCGCAGCTGCTCCGGCGACAGGTGCATACTGCGCGTCTTCTTCCGGATGGCCTCAGCAATCACCTGCTCCGGCAGCGCGTCATGCGGAGTCTTGAGGGTATATTTCTGTTTGTCGTTGTTTGGAGACACAATAACCCAAATGGTAACTATGATCCGACCTTCAGGAGACGGAGGGGGGGAAAAGCAGGACAAGGAACTGTCATTTGGATGAGCTGGTGTGGCACAGTGGATAGCATGGGGTCAGTATGACAGGGCTGTATGGCGGGGTAGAAATAGGGGGAGCCTCTGGTCACTCACTAGCTATCAGCCTGGCCTACCTTACAGGGCTGTCTTGCACAGGCTGCCACACTTGGAAGCCAGGGGAGCAGCAACGAGACACAGCAACATAAGAATGTCAGAAGACCCCTCCAGCAGGGGGCCTGTCTAGTCCAGCAGTATGTTCTCACAGTAGCCATCCAGATGCCCCAAAGGGAAGCCTGCAAACTGGGATTTTTCTCTTATCAGAATGCCTCACTTGTGGAACTCTTTGCTCTCACTTGGCCGAATCTTTCGTTTCCTAAAGACTGTGGAGACATCAATTTCTCAGGAGACATCTGGGTGCAACCTGATCGCTTTTAAAAATGGGGCTGGTCTCTATAATATCTTATGACGGTATTGCAGATGTCAGTTTTGTTTCATTAGTTTATAACCTAACTTGGGCCTGTGTTTTAGAGGAAAATGGGTAGGAATACTGTCAGCATGGGTATCCGCAGAAATTTTTCCAGTGGGGTGGGCAAAGTAAATGCTCCAGATGCTTGTTAATATGTTTTTTTAAACAATGTTTTAACCCTTTTTTAAAAAAGATGTTTTTAAAGCTCTTTTTAAAATGTTTATAACGTTGTTTTGTTTTAATGTATTCTAAGGTCTGTTTTTATGATGTTTTAAAGTGTTTTTAGCGCTTCTGTTTGCCACCCTGGGCTCCTGCCGGGAGGAAGGTCGGGAGAGAAATCAAATAATTGATTGATTGATTGATTAATCAATCAATCAATCAATTAATTAAGCTACTTAACTAGCATCAGCTCTGCCATTCCTGGTGGATCTGGTGACTCAGTGCTGGTGAGGCCTATCTCTGTTGCTTCTCAATGGGGAGACCTGCCGTCCATCTATGGGTGGACTTGGCATCCAGACAGTGTCTTTCCATTCACCGCTGAAACCCTTACTTCTTTGCCTGGCTCCCTTCACTTCTTCCAGCCCTTAATTAATTGCACTGCTGCTGCAGTCAACTTTGCCCACTGCATTTCCCTAAAAAACAACCGCCCCACGACGCCGGGTTGTGAACACTGAACTACACTTCAGGGTTGTCATACAGTGTTCCCACCTCCCTTTGGCAAAAAAGGTTATAATGAGACTGGACTACTTTGCAGAGCTGGTGTAACCCACACTCTCTCAGCGACAGTCCTGCCCCTTGCAATATGGGGTAAAATAACGATGGACTTCATCTGCATCAGTAGTAACAGAGTAAACTGTGAAATGCTTACAAACTCAGGGGGGGAAATCACACTTTTTGTATGAAATAAGACCTGAGCTAGGAAGAGTGTGAGCTCCTTGCATTGACACTCTACTCCCCAATGGCAGCTACACTAAACCTTGGAGAACTGAATTGGTTTCTATGGGACTGCAGCAAAGAGAAATTATTCCCCCACCACAGAAGACCAGCAGAAGAGGCTTAAAAACAAACCTAGAATCTCTAAGTAACGGGTCTTTCGCTCTGGTCTTCTCTTTGCCTAACTGGCTAGATCTGCGTTCCTAAATGTCAGTTATGGCTACGGCATCATTCCTCAGCTAAAAAGTAGACTAGTTTCTCACCAAACAAACAGGGAGAATAGGGCCTACACATTTTGCACATCTCAGGTTCTACAAATGCTAGAAACTTAAAACTTTTTTTAATTAAAATTGAGAATCTGGGGGTTGTGGTTTATTAGTGAGGGGAGGCAACTGCCCCCTTGCCCCACTTGTGAATGCCCATGGTAATCAATAACCACTAAAAATAAAGTTCAAGGACCAAGTTCAAGGTTCTAGTCTTGGTGTACAAAGCCCTATACAGCTTGGGACCAGGATACCTGAAAGACTGTCTTATTCCTTATATACCCAGTCAGTCACTGCGCTCTGCAGGTGAGGGCCTCCTGCAGATAGCATCTGATCAGAAGGTCCGTTCTGCACGATATAGGAAACAGACATTTAGTGTAGTGGCACCTACCCTGTGGAATTCCCTCCCCTTGAATATTAGACAAGCGCCATCCCTGTTATCTTTTTGGCACCTACTAAGGCCTTCCTCTTTCAACAAGCCTTTTAAGTAGAGACCTTATCCCAGTCTGCGTCTGTGTTGGAATTGCTTTCTAATGTGTTTTTAAATCTTTTTTTAAAAAAATGTCTTGAAAGCTTTTTAAAAAATGTTTTTAAAGATGTTTTGTTTTAATGTATTTTAAAGTCTGTTTTTATGATGTTTTAAAGTGTTTAGTGCTTTTGTTTGCCACCCTGGACTTCTGCTGGGAGGAAGGGTGGGATATGAATCAAATAATAAATAAATAAATTGTTATGAGTCAAAATGCACCACCAATGGAGGTTTGAGACCCTTGAGGAAAGGGATACGAGAACCACCACCCTAAAAGGAAGAAAGTGCCCAGGTTCCCCCCTTTTGGCCCTTTAATGCCATCTTGCAATTTGCCAGTTGTCTGAAGCAAGTTGCAATCCCCCCGCTCTCCTCTTCTGTACTGGGGTTGGGGAACCTTTGGCCCTCCAGATGTTGCTGAACTACAATTCCCATCTGCCCCAGCAAGCATGGATTAATGGCCAGGGATGATGGGAGTTTGTTGTAGACAACATGATGAGACTAAGGCTGAGAGATAGTGGCTTCCCTATGGCCTTGTGGATGCGGTGAGATGTGAACCAGGTACTTCCTCGCTCTCACATCTCATGCACTTGGTCATGATCAGGCACCAGTTCTTACAAAGCATGGACATTCATAGCATTTAGGCTCAGACACATGTCAGAAAGACCTGAACCAACATTTCTGAATGGTCCAAAATGGCTGTGTAGAGAAGCCACCAGGAAATTAATCTAAGTGGCTTCATTGAGGAAAAAGGACTTCTTTCCTCCTGCCACATTTCTCATTTTGCCTTATCAGATTTTAAAAACACATACCCACAGAAATGCCTCCGTGCCAAAACATTTCCCTCCTCCCACCCTCTGCTTTACACACACACACACTTCCCCATCCTGCCCCCCCAACCCACCTTACTTACCTTTGTCTAGTTTGCTGTACACATGTTTGGGTAATTCTGAGCTGGATTCCACATTGGGGGGATAGACATACAGAGCCTGACTTTGGGGGCCTGAAGATCCTCGGGTCTCCACAGCTTCACGGCAGACCGACAGGATGTTCCGCCGAAATTCCTGTACCTCAGGGTCCTTCACCAGTTCAAATTCACAGATGGGCATCCCAATAGCAAATCCTGGAGACAAAGAAGATTTTGGGCAGGAGGCGGAGAGGAACAACACATGCACACTTGACAAATGGGCACATCCATAGCGCCATTGAGTCTTCTCTGTGCTAATCCTTTAGCCCCCCATCATCCCTCCCCCAGTCTCGTTTGGCCATGGACTCACCAATTTCCCGGTTGAGGATCTTCTCCTCCCGGTTGCCCACTGGCTCAATGACTTTCAGGATGGGCTGGAAGAGGCGCAGATCACAAAGACGCCGGGACTCGTCAAAAAATTCTTCCCTCTCAGCTTCCTGCGTCACCCCCACAAAGATGTAGGAAGATTCCTCCTGGGTAGGGTGGGGGGACAAAGGGAAAGAATTTGGAGACACTGACCCCCTCCCAGAGACCCATCTCTTCTCAACTGCCAGGGTTTCTTCCCTAACTCAGTAGATTCCCGGAAGTTGTCCTCCCTCTCTCTTAATAATAGAACGCAGGGCCATCCAACAGAACTGATTTGGTGGTATGTTCAGGAAGGGCAAAAGGAAGTACTTGGTCGCGCAAAACGTATCATTAACCTACAGAACTCACAGCCACAAAATGTGGCGATGGCCACCAGCTTAGATAGCTTTAAAAGGAAATTAATGGAGGAGAATATAGGACTGATGAATGGCTCTGCAAGGATAACTAAATGGAACCTCCAGGTTCCAAAGCAGTGGACCTCTAAATACCAGCTGCAGGGCAGGGCAGGGTGGAGTGGGGGACAGAGGGAAACAGGCAGACCACAAGTGAGGCCTATTGGCTTCATGCCCTGCATGTGGGCCCCCTGCCAGCCTCCAGTTGGCCACTTTGAGAAGCAGGGAGCTCACAGCTCCCCCCAAAGCCAGAAGCTTCAGCTCCTTGCCTCCCCCCTGCTCTTGTACAGGGGTCCAAGCATTTCCTCCCCCCAACCCCTGTTTTCAAGCCCACTGGGGCTGGCTAACCTGCAGCAAGTGGGAAAGGGGGTATTTCCTGGCCTCCTTAAAAAGGTCGTGCTTGATACCCAGAAGAGTGGCTTCCCGCAGACATTCGAGCGTAACGATCATGCCGTTGGGGAGGCAGCAGTCCACCATGATCCGCGGGGGCATGAGGTGGAGCCCCCACAGCTCTCCGGACGAGGGACGTGGCGGCATGGCTGCAAAGGGGTCGGGAGACCTTGGCACGTTGCTGTAGATGTGTCAGGAAGCTAAAGCATCTTGTCCACCTGGAGGTGAGGAGGAGAGAAGGATAGGAATTGCTGCAGTCCAGTCGCAACAGCATGCATCAGCTCTGTCAGCTCCTTCACCCTGGAAGGCTGGACTTCCGGTCTCCCTCCCACTGACATGCCCCATGCTTCCTATTGGCCACTCAAGAGTATTTAGCTGCAGCATGGGAAAATGGTTGCCACATTTAGAAGATGGCCTCTGGCAGATTCATTATTTGACTCAGATGATAGTCGCTTCCCCTAGGTCCCCCAACTCTCTCTCCCCTCACAACCTGAGTGGGACAACACCATCAACCTTATGTGCAAGCTTCCAGAGACAACAAGGTTAATGGCATCTGGCAACATCCTGCCCTACAAGCCAGCAATGGGGTGTGGAAACTGCTCTGCTTCTCCGGGAACTCCAGGCTGGCTCAGAGACTTGGCTGGAGGAAGGTCTCAAGTGTTTAGTTTTAGCACTGTGGACAGGGATTTTTTTATTCTTAATTACTCCTAGGGTTAGGGTCACCCAATGAGAGGGATAGGTGGGAGGTTCACAACAGCCAAGAAGAAGTCTTCTTTTGCACAATGCAGAGCTTGATTTGTGGAACTCACCGCCAGAAGATGCGGCGATGGCCACTGACTTAGATGGCTTTGAAAAGGCTATCAGACAATTTCACAAGAGAACAAAAGGTCTACAAATGGCCATAGCTAAATGCAGCCTAAGAGCCCAGAGGCAGCCTACCTCTGGATGTGGGAGAGGGCCATTGTCTTAATGCCTGCTCTAGCAGGGCTTTTTATGAATGGATTAAAACATGGCATACGAGATAACATAGCAGATTTATTTCTTAAAACACACAACCTCAGGGGGGAGGAATACAATTTTAAAAAGCACAAATGTAAATGCAGCCAGATTAAATTACACCCTGAGAAGATGAGTTTCCCCCCCTCCTTGCTGGCTACCAGAAGTTAAATAAATAAATGTGTTCTTGCAACACTTCCAAAAAGTGCTCATGCCAGGACTTTGGTGAATCTCCACGGGGGGGTCAGTTTCTTGTTGTGAGGCACAACTGAAGATAACATTCCTTGGTGGCCCTCCTGTCTGAATGTGGTGTATAAATATAAAAGCCAGGGTGACTTCTCCAGGGATGCAAAAGACTGTGGTGAGGCCAAAGGGAAAAGGGCATCCCTTCAGTTCTATAGGGACATCTTGAGTCATGTTCATGCAGCCCAAACATTGCCCACATATATAGTGATCCCTTATGGGAAGATGGTGGCATGGGAGGTAACTGCCCCCCCCCCGGCAGGGGAGCAATCTATGCCAGCCTCATTGGAATTAATATGACTGCCTGCTGGCTGGGGGCTGATGGGAATTGTAGTCCAAAACAGCTGGACAGCATCAGGTTGGAATAGAAGCCTTCATGCTCACTTTTCTCTTCATTCCAATGAGGTTTGTGTACAACAAATCCCCCCACTCTAGTTGTACTCCATGACATTTTTAAAAATAAATCTGTATATTTTACCTTACATTATACAAAAAGTAACACCACTTTAGGGCAATAACATTAGGAAAATTCTACACCATCCAGTTCTGCTGGGGCAAATCTGATCATGGCTTAGACTTTCCAGTCAGACCTTTCCCCAAACCCCAACTCCAAAAAGATGCTCCCCTCCCCAAGCAGTTGGCCCTCAAACTCCTTTTCGCTCCACTGAGTATGGTTGGTGCTGCCTCTTTCAAGTGTGCCCCTTCAAAGGATACTTGCCACTACCATCCTCTCCAGGCTGCTTACTATAGAGTAAGGGACGGGAAATCAGCGAGGTTAAGGAGGAAGGTTTTTTCTTTTTCTTTTGCGTCTGCTCTGTGTGTGTGTGTGTGTGTGTGTGTGTGTAATAAGGATCCAACAGCTTCCTTAGGAATGCATTGCAGCAGGAGGGCTTCGGTCCGCTCTTCTGAGCCTCGTGGGTGTCTGTCGTCTATGCCAGCCAACCATTTTTCTCCCTTTCTGCAGTCAAAAACTGTTGCAAAATAAATAAATAAATAAAATTAAAATTTAAGAGACTAAGAGAGACAGAGGGAAAGGAAGGTTGTTGTGTGTGTGGGGAGATTGAATATTCCTCCCCATATCCAAAACATCTAAATGTGTACAGTATCTGAAAACGAGATATGTGCCCCCTTCCCAACAGCAACCCCCCCCAGCTCCTGCAAACTCAGGGAACCGGTTCTGTGTAGAGAATCTAGAAAGGAAGGGGGAGCTTGACGCATGCTTTTCAAGGGCTGGAAAGGGGGGGTATTTCTTAGTTAAGGCAGAAAAATAAAAAGCGACTCCCCTCCCCCCTTGGCTAGCTAGCTGGAGTTCCCGAACGAACGATGCAACTAGCCCTCTAAAGCCATGCCCCCGTTTTTTCCTTTCCCCTGGAACTTGGCAAGGTAATCCCCCCCCAGCCTTACTGGAAAAGGCTTTTGTAACAAAAGAAAGCGACTTACCCGTGCCTGGATCCTTGACTCAGAAGAGGGGAGGCAAGGTGAGGTCTCTAGGCTTGCAGAACGCGGAGGTACTTCCTTCCCCCCCCCCGCCGCCCCAAAGATCTTACTGCAGCGACCATCGGTTCCCATTCCTCGCTTCCCTCCCCTCCTCCCCCTTTCCAGCGGCTAGAGAGAGGGTTTTGCAAGCGTTGTATCCGGCATGGAACAGCACAGATTTCCGCTGGATCCGGGGTTTCTCACAGCTGGGAGGGGAAAGAGAAGTTGTCCTCTTTTTTCCCTGCGGCACCCGAATTAAAGCAGCCCCCCTCCCCAGCAGAGATGTGGTCTCTCCCCACACCCCTCTAAGGTATATGCAATGTCCATCGTTCAGGAGGAGGCACACTTTTTGGTGACGGGAGGATTGTGGTGATTTTTGCGGGGGGGGGAGAGGATGAATGAATGAAAAAGAAAAAAGAGTATTCCTGCAATTTTCTCCCCCCCCATCTCTCCTAAAGAAAGAAAGGAGGGGGGAGAAGAGCCGCAATGGAGAAAATGGATTCATCACTGATACAGACATTGGTACCCTAGGAGGGTGGGTGGCAGTGCCTGTGTATCTGGAGGTGCAAAGGGCAGACTGGGAGAGCTCCCCTGGCGCATCAACTACCTGGCAGTCTGGGCCAACCTGGCGCCCTCCAAAACATCAGGAGGGCATCAGGTTGGCCCAGGCTGCTACATGGTGTAGTGCCGGCGTGGTGCATTGGGGTTTAGCATCAGACTGAGACACGAGTGCATATCTGCTGCAGGACTGTGGGCCAGTCATAGAATCATAGAATAGTACAGCTGGAAGGGGTCCATAAGGCCATCAAGCCCAACCTGGTGGAATGGAGAAAACCAGTGGGATACGGTTATCCCTGGATATAAACTATATCGGAAGGACAGGGAAGGACGTATTGGTGGCGGAGTCGCTCTATACGTGAAAGAAGGCATTGAATCCAGCAAGCTCGAAACCCCAAAAGAGGCACACTCCTCCACAGAATCGTTGTGGGTGGTGATACCGTGCCCCAGGAGGGACTTAATACTGGGAACGATCTATCGTCCCCCTGATCAAAATGCTCAGGGAGACCTGGAGATGAGATATGAAATTGAGGAAGCATCCAAACTAGGAAATGTGGTAGTAATGGGTGACTTCAACTTCCCGGACATAGACTGGCTGCATATGTGTTCCAGTCATGACAAAGAAGCAAAGTTTCTAGATATTCTAAATGACTATTCCCTAGATCAGTTGGTCATGGAACCGACCAGAGGGACGGCAACCCTGGACTTAATCCTCAGTGGGGACCGGGACCTGGTGCGAGATGTAAGTGTTGTTGAACCGATTGGGAGCAGTGACCACAGTGCTATTAAATTAAACATACATGTAAATGGCAAATTGCCAAGAAAATCCAACACGGTCACATTTGACTTCAAAAGAGGAAACTTCACAAAAATGAGGGGATTGGTAAAAAGAAAGCTGAAAAACAAAGTCCAGAGGGTCACATCACTCGAAAATGCTTGGAAGTTGTTTAAAAACAGAAGCTCAACTGGAGTGCATACCGCAGATCAGAAAAGGTACCGCCAGGGCCAAGAAGATGCCAGCATGGTTAACAAGCAAAGTCAAGGAAGCTCTTAGAGGCAAAAAGTCTTCCTTCAGAAAATGGAAGTCTTGTCCGAATGAAGAAAATAAAAAAGAACACAAACTCTGGCAAAAGAAATGCAAGAAGACAATAAGGGATGCTAAAAAAGAATTTGAGGAGCACATTGCTAAGAACATAAAAACCAACAACAAAAAATTCTATAAATACATTCAAAGCAGGAGACCATCTAGGGAGACAATTGGACCCTTGGATGATAAGGGAGTCAAAGGTGTACTAAAGAACGATAAGGAGATTGCAGAGAAGCTAAATGAATTCTTTGCATCTGTCTTCACAGTGGAAGATATAGGGCAGATCCCTGAACCTGAACTAACATTTGCAGGAAGGGATTCTGAGGAACTGAGACAAATAGTGGTAACGAGAGAGGAAGTTCTAAGCTTAATGGACAATATAAAAACTGACAAATCACCGGGCCCGGATGGCATCCACCCGAGAGTTCTCAAAGAACTCAAAGGTGAAATTGCTGATCTGCTAATTAAAATATGTAACTTGTCCCTCGGGTCCTCCTCCGTGCCTGAGGACTGGAAAGTGGCAAATGTAACGCCAATATTCAAAAAGGGATCCAGAGGGCATCCCAGAAATTACAGGCCAGTTAGCTTAACTTCTGTCCCTGGAAAACTGGTAGAAAGTATAATTAAAGCTAGATTAACTAAGCACATAGAAGAACAAGCCTTGCTGAAGCAGAGCCAGCATGGCTTCTGCAAGGGAAAGTCCTGTCTCAGTAACCTATTAGAATTCTTTGAGAGTGTCAACAAGCATATAGATAGAGGTGATCCAGTGGACATAGTGTACTTAGACTTTCAAAAAGCGTTTGACAAGGTACCTCACCAAAGGCTTCTGGGGAAGCTTAGCAGTCATGGAATAAGAGGAGAGGTCCTCTTGTGGATAAGGAATTGGTTAAGAAGCAGAAAGCAGAGAGTAGGAATAAACGGACAGTTCTCCCAATGGAGGGCTGTAGAAAGTGGAGTCCCTCAAGGATCGGTATTGGGACCTGTACTTTTCAACTTGTTCATTAATGACCTAGAATTAGGAGTGAGCAGTGAAGTGGCCAAGTTTGCTGACGACACTAAATTGTTCAGGGTTGTTAAAACAAAAAGGGATTGCGAAGAGCTCCAAAAAGACCTCTCCAAACTGAGTGAATGGGCGGAAAAATGGCAAATGCAATTCAATATAAACAAGTGTAAAATTATGCATATTGGAGCAAAAAATCTTAATTTCACATATACGCTCATGGGGTCTGAACTGGCGGTGACCGACCAGGAGAGAGACCTCGGGGTTATAGTGGACAGCACGATGAAAATGTCGACCCAGTGTGCGGCAGCTGTGAAAAAGGCAAACTCCATGCTAGCGATAATTAGGAAAGGTATTGAAAATAAAACAGCCGATATCATAATGCCGTTGTATAAATCTATGGTGCGGCCGCATTTGGAATACTGTGTACAGTTCTGGTCGCCTCATCTCAAAAAGGATATTATAGAGTTGGAAAAGGTTCAGACGAGGGCAACCAGAACGATCAAGGGGATGGAGCGACTCCCTTAGGAGGAAAGGTTGCAGCATTTGGGGCTTTTTAGTTTAGAGAAAAGGCGGGTCAGAGGAGACATGATAGAAAGTGGATAGAGAAAAGTTCTTCTCCCTCTCTCATAATACTAGAACTCGTGGACATTCAAAGAAGCTGAATGTTGGAAGATTCAGGACAGACAAAAGGAAGTACTTCTTTACTCAGCGTATAGTTAAACTATGGAATTTGCTCCCACAAGATGCAGTAATGGCCACCAGCTTGGATGGCTTTAAAAGAAGATTAGACAAATTCATGGAGGACAGGGCTATCAATGGCTACTAGCCGTGATGGCTGTGCTCTGCCACCCTAGTCAGAGGCAGCATGCTTCTGAAAACCAGTTGCCGGAAGCCTCAGGAGGGGAGAGTGTTCTTGCACTCGGGTCCTGCTTGCGGGCTTCCCGCAGGCACCTGGTTGGCCACTGTGAGAACAGGATGCTGGACTAGATGGGCCACTGGCCTGATCCAGCAGGCTCTTCTTATGTTCTTATAACCCCCTGCTCCATGCAGGAATCCAGCTTCAAGCATCCTCAACAGGGGGCTGTCTAGCTGCCTCCAGACACTCCCTCTCTCAGCCTAGCCTACCTCACAGGGTTGCTGTGGTGATACAATGCATGCCAATGAGAGTGCCTTGGAAGAAGGATGGGATACAAACATTTCTAGACATTTAGTCTACCCACCAAAAAAACAAAAACAAACAAAGCTGGTGGTAGGGAGGGCAGGGGGTGGGACATGAAAGAGGTGCTTAAAGTCATGCATGGTGTGGAGAAAGTGGGGAGAGATGTCTTTCTCCCTCTCTCGTTGTCTGAGAACCCAGTGGGGCCATCCAATGAAATGGGGTGATTAGTTGGGGATTCAGGTCAGGGAAAGGGAAGTATTTTTTCTGCACACAGCCCATGGTTAACTTATGGGATTCACCATCACAGTATATGTGGCGATGACTGTGCCACAGATCTGCCCCCATCCCCAAGCCTGTCCATTTACAATTGCCCACCGTCCCTTGTCTTAAATTCCTATCACAGCCTTCGCCAACTTGGCACCCCCCCCCCGATGTTTTTGACTACCGGTCCCATCAGCCCCGCCAGCATGGCCACACTTGGACTTGGAATTTAGCTGGCTGCTTTCCTACTCCCAAGAAGACCACCATAAGGCCATGGGAATCCTGCAACACTTTCCGTAGATGACACATATGCAGGTGATGCCAGCAAGCAGAGAAAAATAGGACAGAACACTCTTTGTTACCAGGCTACCCTACAGAGCTGGGCTAGAGTGGGTGGCCACCGCCTTAGATGATTTTAAAAGGGGATTCATAGCAGATAAGGCGACCAATTGACTGACAAGCCTCAATTTCACTGTCTATTGTTAACATAAGAAAGCCAACTTCCCCAAACAAGATGCCTTCCAGATGTTTTTGACTTCAGCTCCCATTATCCCCTGTGCTGGGGCTGATGGGAGTTGTAATCAAAAACATCTCAGGGTATCAGGTGAACTAGCGTCTCCAGAGTCCTTGGCTCAGCTCTCTCTTATAAAGGGGGGGGGGGTTGTCCTGCCTCCTCCATGTCCTCTTTTTCACTCTCAGAGGTCATGATTTCTATTTTTTATAGTGAGCAATCTCAAATATCTGTCCCGGGAGAGCAAATACAAAGGTCTTCGGAGGCTGCTCAAAATCTCTACCCTAAAGCAGTTCCCCCTAGTGGACTCTCAAGGTAACCATCTCTTGTATCCCAAGCTCAGCTTTCCCCAACGTGGCACCCTCCATATGTGCTTTGGACTACAACTCCCGTCACCCACTGTGCTGGCTGGGGCACACGGGAGCCATCGTCGTCCAAAACAGGTGGAGGCCCCCAGCGAGTCCTGGACTGTGGGTTGAGGAAGGCTGTTTGATTGTGGGAAGAACAGCCAGAGCCCCTAACTGGGAAGAGGCCCCAAACCCCACTCATGGGCCTGCCCGTTCTTCTGTCTGTCTCTCCCCCACTTCAAAGAGACTCGCGTCTTGTTGGGATCCATCAAGATGAAGCATCTCTCCAGGCTTCTGTCAGCCCAGCTGAGCAGCTGTTGTTCGTGGAGGTTTCATGTTGCCATGCTGAGTAACAGACATTGACAGAACTTTCCCCCTTCTCCTCTATGCATATGTCTAATTCCCTTTTAATGCCACCTAAGCTAGGGGTCATCACCACGTTGTGAAATCAGAGTTTCATGAATTCATGACGCGTTGTGTGAAGGAATTCACACTGGGGATTAGGAACAAAGCCATATACCAAGACTGTGTGCACACCATACACTGAAAGCACATTTCCTCCCCCCAAAGAATAATGGGAACTATAGTTTATCCACACACAGAGCTATAATTCCCAGCACACTTAACAAACTACAGTTCCCAGGATTCTTTGGGGGAAGTCAAGCTCTCTCAATGCATGGTGTGTATACAGCGCAAGTCAGACCACTGGTCCATCTAGCTCAGAATTGTCTCTACTGAGACACTGACTGGCTGCAGCACTTCAGGCCTTCAGGCACAGGTCTTTCCCAACTGAGGAGAGGTAATGAGCAGGGTACCACAGGGCTCCGTCCTGGGCCCAGTGCTCTTCAACATTTTTATTCATGACTTGGATGAGGAGGTGCATGGAATGCTTATGAAATTTGCAGATGATGCAAAATTGGGAAGGATAGCCAACATCTTGGAAGACAGAAACAAAATTAAAAGGGATCTTAATAGGCTGAAGTGTTAGGCTGAAAACAAAAAAATGAAATTTAATAGGGATAAGACAAAGTTCTACACTTAGGAAAAAGAAACCAAATGCAAAGTTATAAGATGGGGGATACTTGACTCAGCAATACAACATGTGAGAAGGATCTTGGAATTGTCGTTGATCACAATCTATGAGCCAACAGTGCGATGTGGCTGCAAAAAAGGCAAATGCTATTTAGGCTGCTTTAACAGAAGTATAGTTTCCAAACCACATGAAGTATTGGTTCCCCTCTATTCTGCACTGGTTAGGCCTCATCTTGAGTACTGCATCCAGTTATAGAAGCCACATTTTAAGAAGGATGCAGACAAACTGGAACAGGTTCAGAGGAGGGCAACGAGGATGATCAGGGGACTGGAAACAAAGCCCTGTGAGAAGAGACTAAAAGAACTGGGCATGTTTAGCCCTGAGAAGAGAAGACTGAGGGAAGATATGATAGTACTTTTCAAGTAGTTGAAAGGTTGTCACCCACAGAAGAGTCAGGATCTCTTCTCAATCATCCCAGAGTGCAGGACACAGAATAATGGGCTCAAGTTACAGGATAATGGAACCAATGACCTAGAGAGGTGGTGGACTCTCCAACAATGGACGCATTCAAGAGGCAGCTGGACAGCCACCTGTTAGGTATGCTTTAAGTTGGATTCCTACATTGAGGAGAGAGTGGGTTGGACTTGATGGCCTTACAGGCCCCTTCCAACTCTACTATTCTAAGATTCTATGACTTAAGCCCCTCCATACATGTAAAGCACACTGAAAGCACATTATTTTCCCCAAAGAATCCTGAGGACTGTAGCTCCATGAGAGGTAAACTACAGTTCCCAGGATTCTTTGGGGGAAATAATGTGCTTTCAGTAAGCTTTAAACATATGGTGTGTACACAGCCTATAAGTAAAAGTAAATTTAAAGGCAGAAGTTCCAGCTTGTTGCCTCCCCTACTCTGCCTCACTAAATCCATAAAAAATAATATCCTTGATCGCCTAAGATGTGGAGCTCCAAGCTACAGGAGATTAATCTAGGTCCCTCACTGTTGATTTTCTGCCATTTTAAGACGTTTTTCTTTGCCAGGACTTTGGCATGGTCTGTTTGATTTTCTCTCCCTCTGTATAATGTTGGTTGCCAAGAGCATTTTTGTTTGAAGTGGAAAAGGTGGGGAAGAACGTTTTTAAATGAATAAATAAAGATAAATAAAAGCACAGGTCTGTCTGAACATGTCCCTTATAAAGTATCCTGCCCCAAATCAATGGTCATCACCATATGAAGGTGGTGGTGGAAGAGCTGCTGGGATGGACTGGCCTCATTCAAGGCAGCCAGCCACAAAAACAAGCATTTCTCAACATTTAAGACCAGGGGATCTGTCTGGAACGCACAAGCTGTTGAAGCCAAATGCTGAGTCACCCCCCAAAAATGCTGCATGAACTTCAAGCAATTAGGTGAAAATTTGTTGTGTTTTAAAGAAATATCCTCCTCCCCCTCCAAATCCTGCCCTGCCTTTTATCCTTATACAAATTCCTTTCTGTGTTTCTCTAATAAAACATATCAGCAATTTCAAAATATTTGATGCAATGAAGGGGGGGCAGGTAGAGCATGAAGAAAAATATAAAGGAAAAGGCACGTCCTGTTAGCTAAATGTATTAAGAGTGGATAACAGTGTCTCTTTTTGGATAAGTTGTTTTGGAGTTCTTTCCCCGTGAGCAAAGGTGTGTTGTGCCGTCGTGCATTAAATCAGTGGTGAATGCAATGCCAATTTCCTATTGATGAGCTGTGGCAAGCGTGGGACTGGAAGCCAGGAAGTGGGGATTTTTCTATTCCTGTCTGTGTCACGGGTGACCTTGGGCAAAACGCCACTTCCCTCAGTGCTGAGGTTTGCGTCTTCCTCTCCCTGCCTTGCAGATGAAACTTTCAAGGGCATGAGGCAGCCAAGAAAGACAAAGGGATGGCTCAGACTGCAAGAACTAGTAACACCTCCTCTGGTCAAAATCTAGCCGGTCTCCTCCAGAAGCCACTGACTGCCACGTCGAAGCAAGAGGCCACTCCAGAGGAAGCCACACCAAGAGGAAAAGGCGCAATCCGCCCACCTGCCATTCATCTGTCATTCCACACCACAATTCAGGAACACTCCAGGCCACACAGCCAATTTAACTAAAAGCTACTGATAAGCTAATCCATAGGGGAAATTTAGCACTTGGGGACGGGGAGATCTTAATTATATTCTGTGCATTGTGTAACCTGCCCCAAAAACAAATACCCAAGGTCTGTGAAGAGGAGAGCCACATCCTGCTCTGATCAGCAAAAATTATGCAAATGAATCAAGTGGCTTAGTTTCCCATACTTTAAGATATTTCTATGAGACATTTTCAAATAATCTGAAATCCTTTTTATTTCTCTTTTTTGCAAGGAAATGACCAGAAGAAGGGAGTGAGCTGGAAAGGGAAGAACACGGAGAAACTTCAAAGATGGTTATCAGAAACAAAGAGGAATAGAAACTAGGGATGTGCAGCATCTTCTTACAAACCCCGAGTTAAATCGGGGCTGCCTTGGGTATTTAGGGGCTTGCCTGAGGTGAAGAGGAATCTCTATGTGAGTGCTTTGTCAGTTCAGTCACACACATAAAAAAATCTCTGCTACATACATTGTGTGTGTGTGCAGAAAGAGAAAGCAAGCTTCCAGGACACACCCTTGGTCAAGTGGGAGGGATGGTCCATGACGACAGGCGGTATGTCTGAATGGCAGTTGCTGGGAATCACAATTCCCCTTGTCAGAGGGAATTAATTTATCACGCCTCCCCAATCCTTGTGGGAGGGAATTTGATGGGAATATACTTGTTTGTCTCACATGCTCCTCGCTCTTTTGCAAATTCTGTCTCTCTGGTACAGGATGCGTAGAGTTCGGTGCTCCCTAACCCCCACCCCCACCAACCACTTTCCAACTACCAACAATAATATATGACACCCCACCATCTTTATTTTCATTCTGATTTTCATGTCCTTTTTGGTGGGTGGTGAGGATGATTGATACCTTTTCTTTATTTCTTTAGTTTTGAGTCTGTGGCACAGTCGTTTTATATTGCACTGTTAGCCCTCTTCCCTCTTCCTCCTCCCCCTTTCAGTCTGAGGGCCCGGCTGGTATTTGTGTGCAATTTCATTCAGTTACTCTTGCTGTATTTTTTAAGTAGTTTTATCTCCTCCCCCAGTTCTAGCCCTGGGACTTTGCATGCAAGTCTTTTTAATCACAGTGAGTTGTTTTATTTATTTTTTCACTTATTGTTTATTTATCATACACACTTTTTTAATAGTGATAGGAAGCAGAGACCAGGAATAAATTGGGATAGTTCTCCTATGGAGGGATGTAGAAGGAGCCCCTCCAAAATTGGTATTGGGACCTGACCTTTTTAACTTGTTCATAAATGATCTAGAGTTGGGGTGAAGAGTGAGGTAGCCATGTTTGCTGATGATACCAAATTGTTCAGGGTGGTTGAAACAAAAAGGGTTTGTGAAGAGCTTCAAAAGGATCTCTTCAGACCAGGTGGATAGGCAGTAAAATGGTCTACTCTCAGAGGCAGTATGTCTGAATAGCAGTTGCTGGGAATCACAAGTGGGGAGAATGCTATTGTGCTCATGTCCTGCTTTCCGACTTCCCACAGGCACTTGGTTGGCCACTGTGAGACCATGATACTAGACTAGAAGGGTCTTTGGTCTGATCCAGCAGGGGTCTTATTGTTAGGTGAAAGGAGATTAAATAGAGGAGTTACTTACACAGCAAAACTGTTGAAGTTATGGCTTACCACTACATGTACCTGACTCACCTAAGTCCTAAGCCACATCCGGGTTCTGGAACTTTCTGTCAGCTGTTAAGTGACAGTTAGAGGAAGATATAGTTCTGAACCTTGGCATGTGGTCCAGCATCACCCAAGTGTGAAGGTATAAAAGAGAGATGTGGAGCTATTAAAGCTGCAATTCAACACACACTTACCTGGGAGTAGGTCCCATTGAACCCAATGGAGCTTACTTCTGAGTAGACACATGTTGGATTGCAGCCGAACATCTTGATTGTTCCTCTCAACCTGTCCTCACCACAAGCTAGAATGATGTTCAGTAAATATAGAGAATTCAGTGTAGTGATAAATTCCTTTTTGAACAAGCAGTTTAGGTGGTTTTATTTTTAAATTAAATTCTGATGCTTTTGCTATTACTATTGTATTCTTATTAATTTTTTATCCCACCCTTCCTCCCAGGAGCTCAAGCTGCTCATGGTCCTCCCCCATCCCATTATATCTTCACCTCAACCTGCAAGGTAGGCTGAGAGATGGTAACTGGTATCAGTAAGCTACATGGCTTGAGCAGGGATGTGAATCTAGGTTTCCTTGAGCCTAGACTAATGCTCTAACCACTCCACCACATTGCTCTGAGCTCTTGGAGTAAAGGGATCTAGAAATATGTACATGAGAAGGCAGCAAAATGGAAGAAAATGTGTATCTCAAGGAAATTATACTTTCTTCTTACCCACTTCCCCTGTCCAAAACTCCGGGTTTCTCTCTCTTGAACAAAAATATTCCTTTGCTTTGAAAGGTTAAAGAAGCAAATCCACCTTCTGGCAGTTAAGGGAACAATGATGCAATGCACTTCAGTATACCTTGATGCAACTCAGCTAACTCTAAGGAACCACATTTGAATGAGGCCTGGAGACTACTGGGTTAATGGATCTGAAGGAGATATATGGATGATATAAACATCTTAAATAGCTGCTGTTCAGTAAATCGCATGAGAAGTGACAGAACAAGATCCTTTTAAAGCTGAGTGTCTTTGGCAGGGATGGGAAAGCTGTGGCCAAACACAGTTGGACTCCAGCTCCCATCAGCCCCTGACAACATGGCCAATGGTGAAAAATGGTAAGAGTTGTAGTCTGGCAACATCTGGAAAGCTGCAGGTCCCACAGCCCTGGTCTACTGTGTGTGTCACTGTACCTGGAAGAAGACTTTAATCGGGCCATGCTGATCCTCTTCAGAAGTTATCACCAAAGTTTTCTGGTACAAACGTGTTAGTGCCTTAATTGAAGGCAATAGCCGATCAATCCACAGTCTATGTTTGTATGAATAAGTGATTCTAACCTATTCCTCTGGGGTGGGGTAGGGTGTGTGTGGGGGTCTGCTTTCCCCAAGCCTTTCACATTTTAAAGGTTCGCACAAATATGCAGTCATGCTTCTAGCAACTGTGATGCTGGTAAAACTGAAGTACACAGAGGACTCCCAGTTAAATCCAAAACTAGACTTTAATAAGAATTTTGCTGAATTATAATTATAAACAATTTGGGGGGAAAGTTGAATATAGACAAGATGTTTGTCAGTTTACAAACTGGAGAAAAACAACCACCAAAAATTTACTTTCCTTGTCTTGTTTATGGCTATACTTCCAGTTGCCTGTTTAATCAACGACCGGGGAAAGAGGAAATTTCACAGCCATGTTTAAAAACAAGCTGTCACCAACTTCCTAGGTGGATTAAACTCAAGAATTGAAACTGTAACAGCCTTTTCCACTACATCCTTTGCTACATTTCTTTTATCAAACACTATTTATCCTTATAAATGTTCTCAACCTCACGTCCATCTGTTGTTAAGCTGCTATTTCCAACTGGTGTCCTCCAGATGTTTTGTACAGTTGGGCTGGTTGAGGCTGATGGGAGTTGTCGTCCAAAACATCTGCAGGGTACCAAGTTGGGGATGATTCATCTAGATAAAGAAACAATCCATCCTTTACACTTGGAGCCGGGAAAGGCTACTCTTCAAACAAGGTCAAGGAAAAGTCTTCAGAAGAGTAATTCTTCTCCTCAGCAAAGACAACCATCTCCTGGCTGCTGAAGGCTTCCTCCTCTTCTTTCTCCAATGCCATGGCTTCGTTTGCTTCCTCAAGACCCACCACAACACCCCTATTCAAAATCGGTTTGCCTCCTTCCATGGGGGAGTTTTCAGCCGTGCTCATACTGTCTTTCTTTCTTTGATAACTGGCGGGCACTAAGTTAGTGCTGCTGCTGCCTGTGCACGAACTGAGCTGTGCAGCTTTGGGATTCTTATCTTGTGCCACAGCAAATGAGTTCCTAAAACCTTGGGAGGAACACAGAACCCAGTGATGGTCTCTCTCTAAAAGAACAAATGTTAATCCTGCATGGGGACAGCCATATCCTCTCCTATGTTTAAGGGGTGCTGCTGACCAACCCCAGTCACCAGAGGAAAATGGTCCTTTGTTGACTGATGCTAAATAAAAATTTAAATAATGATACATTAACAACAAAAAGGCTTCACAACGGGATTCTACTCCCAGTTGTGATTTAGAAAAGGCTATTTCTGGGTCCACTTGTATATCTCTGGCAGTAAACATTATGGGCTTCTCCCATACAGACCAGGGACTTCTCTCTTACCTTTTGGGTCATCCTGATATTTCCTTGCTTTGCTAGATCCTTTTGGCACAGCAGGAGCTTTGGGGGGTGCTGATTCTTTTCTGCTCTTCTTTGACAAAGGGGGGGTACCCTCAGCTGATAACTTACTGGTTTTCCTCCCTGTGTGAGCAAGTTGGATATATATTTTTCTTCTTTTCTCATACATGCCAAATTTTAACACTTACTTGGGTTCTTCTGGACATCCTGTTTATTGAGCATTCATGATAATTTTTGCTCATAATGGTATCAGGGTACTAATATATTATCCTACTTTCAATACTATTTGCGCCTGCAAATATTTTGGGGCAGTCATACAACTCTGTTTGCAATTGGTGCATGTCCTGTAACTTCCTTTTGAAATCCTGTAACTTTTCATAACACAGATATTCTGAGTTTTTGTTGTTGTCCAACTTTTGTTGCGCTAGAACACAAGAGTGCCCTTCCAGACAGCAATAATGTAATTACTCTGGAGAAGCATCACAGAACAAATAAAGCAAATGATGTGTGGATGGGCCAGTATAAATCCACTACTAATGCATTATCATCATCACAATCATCAATGACATAATGCAACCCCCCCCCCAAAAAAGAACAGTCTGGAGGGGGCCCTAGTTGATCCTGCCTGTGGATGATGCTTGCTGACACTCATGGTCATGGAGCATAGCTGGGAGGCCTGAGCCTGAAGCTGCTGGAGATGGTGACACCTCACCTTTTATGCTGGTTTCTCTTTTGAAATCTTCATCCAGTTTCATCCCTGATGTCTCAGGAAGAAGCTAGGGAAAAGATACTGTTTGTTAATGGAAAAAGAAAGAGCATGGCAGACCCACTGACACTTCACCCATCTGACATCATCTACTTAAGTGCCTTCCTCACAATTGTTAGGATAACATGGGAGGAAAGGCCCTTTGGCAGTGGCCAGGCTGTGAAAAGGGAGAGCTGAAAACCCTTGCTGAGCCAACCTTTTCTTGACTCTTGTTTGATGTTGCTGTGTTTTTATTCCCACCACTTGGTTTTTGAATCCTCTTGGCAGGAGGCTTACAGGTAACAGCCACATGATCTACAATGCAAAAAGAAAGGAAGAGGCTGTGAGTGAGGCATCTCTTGGGTGGGGAGCTTGCCTTTCAACTTCTCCGACAACATTCAGATTTCTGATCCCATCTGGCACGCCAAACTACCTTTGTGGTCTTTGTGGTCTTCAGGTGACTCTGTCCCACCAAATCGGCTGTGGAATCCAAATATCCTTATTCTCTCCTGGTGCAGTGAAAGAGAAAAGAAGGTGCTGACATGCTGGGGCAGGCCACAGTGCCTAATTTCACAAGAGGAAGGTTGGGGGTGCTCCTGACTGCCTGGGCATCATGCCTTTTGCCCTGGAGGTCTTTGCACTAGTTCCAGATTGATAGCAACTCAAAGAATGGGCTCTCTGCACAACCTCAAAGGCACTCTCCTTTTATGCCACAGATTCCAAAGCAGAGCCTTGGTGTTATAAACTAGTCCTGGCTAAACGAAGTACTGGCTTAAAACGCAGCAAGGTTGTTCTGCCCCCACCCCCCGTGTTTCAAATTGCATTTGCACTTCATGTCATCGTACACATCAGTACAGTTGGATGCATTTCCAAGTCGCCTGCTGTCTGTCCACACCCATGAATCAAGAGGGGATATGGGTTGCTTCATATGGGTTAAGTTTTCAAATTGGATCGAAGCTGGTTTGGTGTATTTCTCAAGAAATTACAAGTATTTCTCAAGAAATTACAAGACAGTTGTGGATCATGGCTAACACTGTGTGTACACAGCTTCACAAACCAGAAGTGGGAGCAAACTGGATGCAGAGTAAATGGGAGTGTGTACACAGCCCTGGGCTCAGCCTTGCTCAATTGAAGCCCCATTTTTCTTAAACCAGGATCTTCCTCCCCATACATATATGCAAGCAATTGAATTCACAGATTGCTTCCTCACTGTTGAATCTGGGTTGGACTGGATTAAGACAGCAGTGAATGCATGGAGGGTAGACCAGTAAACGAGGCCCAGGGCAAAATTACAGCCCCTGCTGTACAAGGATGTTATCCAAGGATAATGTTAAGATAACCAACAGTGGGGCTGGGTGTCCCACTTCCCCTCATGCAACAGAGGAGTCTGGACCACTTCCCCATTTAAAATATTAGCAGCCATTGCCCTTGCATGGTTGCACATTTTTGTACCATGGCAGATTATAGGTGAGAAAATAAAAGGCTCATCAGGGGATTCTAAAAGTTAATAAAAAACAACAACTAGATAAGGGTGTGACCTGGCAAGCAATGGTATTGCACCTCCTCCCTTCATTCAAAATGGGCTTTGCACAGGCACCCTCGCGCAAGGCTCACAGAAGTGAATGGAGGCTGTGCAGCATCAACAGTGCTTGCTAAGTTGCTACCCAAATGCTCAACATGCTGCAGGTTGCTTGCTAGTGATAACAGAAAAGGGGACAAATAATAAGGAAAGGAAGTCCCCCCTCCCCCATATTAGTCACTGCAGGCAACAGAAACTGACTAATTAAGGAGCAATGTATCATTAATTCCCCCAAAAGAAAGTAATAATGGGAAATTAATTCTTTTTAATAATCAGTGGCTCTAAAGACCCTCAGTAAAGTTTGCTACATGTGGGACTGCAATTAAAGTGAACTCCAACTGCTTAGCACTACTTCCGTGCCTCACAGGTCCCCGGTGGGCACTGCAGTCTAGTAGGCAGAGGCTGAAGGACCACACCAGGGAAGATCAAGTATGATGGCAGGACATGCAACATGAATAATCCGCCCCCCCCCAGCAACATCATATTACTTCTGCTCCTGATAAATATTTGAATGGGATCATCATTGTGAGAATCTATTTTAAGTTGCTTTGTGAGCTTTTTTTAGGCTATAAAATGGGATATTAGTATTCAAAATCAACCAATAACATTTTCATGTCATTATACACAAAAATTGTGACAGATCATGTCCAAGAAAATACAAGACAACACAGAAAATACTGGGCTGCAATGATCTGCTAGTGACATTGCCTGTAAAAAATGCGAGAACAAAATATGCAATTATTCCAAAGAAAAAGCAACCTGGACTACATTTTGGGGGCTTGGAACCTGCCCCCTCCGTCACACCTGAATGTTTATTTGCTCTGCTTCATTTGCCATCTTCAGAGCAGCTTCAAAATTCTTCTTGTCACCTTTGCTCTTCAGCTTGGCCTGAATAAGAAAATACAGATCATAGCTCAAAGAGAGGGAGTGTGTGGGGGAAGTGTGTGTGTGTGAGAGAGAGTGCACTGCTTCTTTCAGTACATCCAGTCCCCAAATAAAAATGGCCATCTTTTGGCCTCTACACAACAGCAAAGGTGTATAAGTTGAACAATCCTAGGTCCTGCCCATGGACAACTGGAAACCAGGGCTGTGGAGTCGGTATGCCAAACCGTTGACTCTGACTCTATTTTTCTACTGTCCGACTCCGACTCCACCCAAAATTGCTTCCGACTGCACAGCCCTGGAAAGCGCTGTAAATGTCTTTTTAAATTGGAAGCTCTCGTAGGAGCATTTTTATCGCTGCCTGAATATGAGCTGTTTTCCATCTTGAGTTATGGTGAAATGCTCAAATACAACTGACTTCATGGGAAGCTTCTTTGACATTTTGAATTTATATTTTAAAAAAATTGTCAATCAAAATTTATTTTGAAGCCGGAGTCAGAGTTGGTACATTTCTACTGACTCCGACTGCACCCGAAATTGCTCCCAACTCCGACTCCACGACTCCGACTCCACAGCCCTGCTGGAAACTATTTCTAAGGAGGGTTTAGGAAACTCTGCAGGAATTCTCAACATTCTCAGGGCCAAAGTAGATATCACAGTGGCAGATCTGTGTTTTACACCATGTAAGAACAACTGGGTTCAAAGTGTAGCAGCCAGAGTATTGGCTGAGGTTCCATTAAAAACTCATATAGCTCCTGTTATAAAACCGCTGTGTTGTTTTCCAGCTTGTTTCCAGGCACAATTCAAGGTGTTCACATTGACATTTAAAGCCCTAAATGACTTAGGCCCTGAATATCTGAAAGACCACCTCCTTTTCTACAGACCTTCTCAAGTGTTAAGATTAGAGGAGGGAGCCCTCTCTATAATTGTCCCATCCTTGGAAGTTCAAGGGGTGGCAAGCTGGGAGAGGGCATTCTCTGTGGCAGCCTCTACGTTATTTATTTATCTATTTATTTATTTATTAAATTTCTATCCCACCCTTCCTCCCAGTAGGAGCCCAGGGCAGCAAACAAATATAATAAAAACAGATTTTAAAATATAATAAAACAAAACATCTTTAAAAACTTGTTAAGATAAAACATCTTTAAAAACATATTTTTTTAAAAAGCTTTTAAAAACATCTTAAAAAGTCATTCCAATACAGACGCAGACTGGGATAAGGTCTCTACTTAAAAGGTTTGTTGAAGGAGGATGGTCTTCAGTAGGCACTGAAAAGATAACAGAGATGACGCCTGTCTAATATTTAAGGGGATGGAATTCCAAAGAGTAGGTGCCACTACATTAAACGTCTGCTTCCTATGTTGTGTGGAACGGACCTCCTGATAAGATGGTATCTGCAGGAGGCCCTCATCTGCAGAGTGCAGTGATCACCTGGGTATATAAGGTATATATCCTTCAGGTATCCTGGTCCCAAGCTGCATAGAGCTTTATACCTTGAACTTCACCCAGCAGCTAATGGGCAGCCAGTGCAATTCTTTCAGCAGCAGGGTAACATGTTGGCAATACCCTGTCCCAGTGAGCAGTCGCTCTGCCACATTTTGCACCAGCTGTAGCTTCTGGACCAACCTCAAGGGCAGCCCCACATACAGCGCATTACAGTAATCCAGCATGGAGGTTACCAGTGCATGGATAACAGTGGTCAGGTATCCTGGTCTGGAAACAGCTGCAGCTGTCTTACCAGCCAAAGCTGATAAAAGGCACTCCTAGCCACTGAGGTCATCTGGGCCTCTAGCAACAGAGATGGATTCAGGAGCACCCCCAGACTATGAACCTGCCCTTTCAGAGGAGTACAACCCCATCCAAAGCAGGCAATTGACCAATTATCTGAACTGGGAACCACCAACCCACAGCGTCTCTGTCTTGCTAGGATTCAAACAGTTTATTGGCCCTCATCCAGCCCACCACCAAGTCCAGGCAGCGATCCAGGGCTTGCATGGCCTTTCCCGATTCAGATGTTACAGAGAAATTCAGCAGGGTATCATCAGCGTACTGCTAACACCTTGCCCCAAATCTCCTGATGATCACTCCCAAGGGCTTCATATAGATGTTAACCAGCATCGGGGACAAGATGGTACCCTGCGGCACCCCACAGCACAACTGCCAGTTCTCCTCTGTGCATAAGAAGCCTGCCTTAACAGTCTGCTGCCCCCCCCAACTCAGCCAGCAGACTGTGGTTGCTTCCAGACAACCTGCTTATTGAGCATTCAACCTGATTTGCTTGCTGGGAGGTTATACAATGATGTGTCGAGCAACTATCATCTCACACTTTCCATTGCATTTTCCTGTCTACAAAAAGTCCAATTCTGGGGGGGAGAAGCAGATTTCTTGCGCAAGAGTGATGAGCCTGAATTTGCTGCAATTGAATTCCACCTGCAAAAATAACAACATTCTGAAAGTGCCCTCTGCCTTCACTTTTCTCAACCTTTATTTGTAAGGTTTTCCCGATCCACGTTCACTTTCAAAAGGCATCTCCCATTCATTGGGCTCTCTTTGCTCATACCCACATCCTCCTGGTATGCCTGGATCACCATCTTTTGTGGATAAGCCACCATTAGTAACAGCCCCTTACCACACCATTTCCCTCCACATCGTGTTCACCAAAGTTCCTCAGCATGGAGACAGAGATCCAAGCCCGGGTCACACAGCTGCCAAAAAAGGTCACATGGTATTTTGACTGAAACAGGAAAGGAAATGGAGCATGTCAGTTATCATATATATAAAACATGCAAGCATGATATCAAACAAATATACATAATACTTAACAGGTAGTGAATCTGTTGGGGAAGAAAACAGGAAATACTCTCCAATGTCTGGATCAGCCTCTATGATCCCAGGCCACCTACAAACACACAGTTGAGAAAAAGCAAAAAACGCTATTGTGAATGCACCACCCAGCCAACCCTTGCTTCTGTTAACTGCTTTTCCACCCAAGTATTGGTATATATTTTGAAGCCCCGTAAATATAAAAATAAACACTCTTCCACATGACACATTTGACCCAAAATATTTTGAAAACCTCAAATGCCAAACTGTTAATCTTTCAACTAACAAATGTTAACTATTAAAATCAGTATCCTTCCTTAAGGATTGGAAGACAGGGTATGCAAGATCAATTTCTGTCTCAAAGTAAATTAGTAGAAAATATTTTGAATGCTTGAATTGTTAACCATAAAGATTGTATATTGTAGAAGAACAAGCCTTCTAAGGAACAATCAAGCCATGCTGATTGTGACTCACCAACTTTTTAGAATCCTTTGACATAGTAGCCCTAATTGGTCTTTAATTTCTCACACTGAACTGCCTGAGGAAGAGCAAGACCACATTTTCTAGACCTGCCCCCTCCATTACAGCTCCTTGCCTGAACCTATCACTCTCCATGCATTGAGGGCAAACATCTGAAGTGGGGAGCCTGCTGCATTCGCCATGGCAGCTCTTCCTTTCTCATAACATTAGAACTCAGCAGCATCCTGTGAAGCTGAATGCTGGAAGATTCAGGACAGACAAAATAAAGTACTTCTTCACGCAGTGCATAGTAAATCTATAGAATTCACTCCCACAGGAGGCAGTGATGGCAACCAACTTGGATGGATTTAAAAGAGGATTAGACAAATTCAGGGAGGATAAGGCTATTAATGGCTACTAACCATGATTGATGGCTATGCTCTGCCTCCATAGTCAGAGGCAGTATGCTTCTGAATACTAGCTGAGGGAAACGACAGGAGGGGAGAGTGCTCTGGCACTCAGGTCCTGCTTGCGGACTTCCCATGGGGATCTGGTTGCTGGACTAGATGGGCCACTGGCCTGATCCAGCAGGCTCTTCTTATGTTTTTATGTTCGTGTGACTTAGAATCCTGCAGGATCCCAGGGCTCTAAATTGTGTGGGGAGCCTTCGTAAGTACAGCAGTCTCACTACTGCAAACATTTTCCCTCTAGTACATGGAAGGTAGCAGCTCCCAACACAGAGAGTGGGCAGGACCAGCAACTGTTTCCCTACTTTCCCTTCACACCTGCATAGGGCTAGCATCAACACACAGAGATGGTAGGATACACTGGTTGCTTCCACACTAGTCCACCTACCTGCAATTGGCATCCTTTGCTCACATACTTTGTATGGAGCATCTAGACAACAGTGTCATCAGCTGTTGTATTTTTCTGTGTTGTCCTATGTTTTCACAGACCTGATATGTAGTGTGTTGTGTTTGTTTTTGCAAAAAAATACAATTGCAGTGTCTCTCTGTCCAGTGTGGGTAAAGCACTTATGGAGGCTTTTCAGGGCTATTGTGCCTTTCATTAAACACTTCCTATTTGCAAGTTCAGCTTGTGTTATTGCTTCCTAATGAGCGTAGTTAGGGGATTCGTGATGAACCGCCCCTTCTCAATAGCCTTTCTTAATTGCTCCAATGCGAGTTTCAGGCAGCGAGTGAGAAGGCTTTGATTACTGGCTTTATTATTTTCCTTTTGCTAGCTAAAAATCAATGTTGGGACAATGAAAAGAGAGGCTATTCAAAGAGCAATTAGCCGTTAGGATGTCAGACTATTATTTATGTATTTTAAGCATTTATACACCTACTTTTTAGGCAAAAAGGCTCCCAAAGTGGCTTACAAAAACAGTACGACAATCCTCAGGCTTAACAGTTTAAAAAGATATGACCCATGAGGAAAAAAGGATGAGAGGAAGGAGGACTTCAGCTGGGAAGACTGGGGGCTCATCCACATGGCAATTTAGTCTGTGTCTGGTGCTACTTGAATCCCCTTGTAATTTGCATGGTTCACATGACGTTGCAGGCCAGCAGAAGCTATCACCCAGTTTCCCCTTTAAATCCATATTAACCCAATCCACTGATAATGTGAAAAGGAAAAACCGTCTCAGCTGCACTGCACTCTTCCTTGTAGGTGCTTTGCTTCAATGTTTTTTTAATGGGTGGGCTCTTATGCTCCATCACCCACTCCCTACCTCTCTGCCACCAGCAAAAGTTGCTTCAGCCACTGCCTACTTTACCTTTCACTCACTCACCTCCCCCCCCATCCACCTTTCACTCAGGCTTGGACAATGGAGAAGGGGAGGGCAGGTCTAGTGTTTCATTTTTTCTTGTCAATTGCACACGGAGGCACTCTCCCTAACCAGAGGGAGTAAACATGTAAAATTAGAGGGCAGGGCCACAAAGAAACAGCGACACTAATCCTTCCCAGAGGAATGCCTACTTGTGTGAATGGAAAACAACAGATTGGAAGCTACCATTGAGCAAGAAGTGTGGACCTTGAAAATGTATTACAACTGTAAAAACAGCGTCTTTACTACAAAGTTAGGCTCCCGTGTGGATAAGCCCTGAGATTCAAATCGTCTTTGTCCAGTTACTATCTCTGAACCTAACCTGCCGTTCATGATTGTTGTGAAGATAAAACTGTGTGTGCAGGAACCATGTATGCCACCTTGAACTTCCTGAAAGAAAAGGCAGATATATATGTGTAGCTCTCCACTTGTGCTTATCAGGAAGCATTTTTTTTAAAAGGCAGAATGTAGTAAATGTGGCTGGGACCATTTGCTGAACAGCATGTATTAGAGTAAAAAATCTAGGAGGATCTTGGCAATGGGATACAGCATTTCTAGGTAACACAGCACTATATTAAGTGACTGGGTGAAACATCTGTTTTAATTCTGCTTCCAACAAACTGTAGAAAAGCAATGCCTCAGCAGCACTAAAAAGCTCTTGTGTGGAAGCAATTGTTATAAGCTTGAAATTTTCAAAAGCTTTGGCCAAAATCCCTCTGCTGCCAGCCGCTACAGCAGCAGTGCCAATAACATGTTAAGCTCTGTGCAAAAAACACAGCTGTATCTCTGCCCTCAACCTGAGGGTTTTAAAAATCAAAGCAGTTCCCAGAAGGCCAAACACAATTAACCCATCTTGCTTCAGGATCGGTGCCTGAAATGGCTCTTCCATAAAGCCCAGTTATATGGTGGACATCTAAGTGACATGCAACATATAAAGAGGAGTGTTCCTGGGGAATTCCCCCTTTTGTGGATTAGAGGCCCCATTCTTGGCCAGTTTTCCATCAAAAGACTGCAGCTGCTATAATGGCAAGGGTGTTAAGAAAGCTTGGGTATTTTGGTTAAGCATTTCAAGGAGGTTCAGCAGTTGAAAAGACTGCAAGGATCAAACTGCAATTGTTTTTAGGAGTTATAGATTTGAGTACAGCAGAGCAGAACTGGGGTTTTTTTTACAGAAAACAAATTACTCTAGGAGACCTAAGTCAAGTGTATTTTTGCATGTGTGTGTGTGTTCGTGTCTGTGTGTGTGGTTACAAGTAGTGCTGGGACAATTGCTTTGTGCGCCGAGCCTGATTCTGACAGCTGGTGACAGAAAACTCATTTGTTTAGCACAGTGCTACACACACAGTCAACACTTCCCATGACACTGCCCAATATCGCTGCAGCCTGATTAAAAAAAAATCTTGCTGTATCTATGGTTCTCTTTCCAGTTTGTCACTTTAAAGTCTTTCTCATTTGTTTCAGTGGGACTTATATCCATGTCATGACAAGGCGGATCTCTGCCTTTGTTAAGGGCAGTGGTGGACAGCTGTAATATGACCAAAAGTATTTATGGACAGATGTATATTGTGGGATGGGAGCCTGCCATGCATGCAGGTTTTTTGCAGTATCCACGGGACATCATTGGCATCAAAATGCCAGTATATATGCCTCCCTCTTTAATCCATGGAATATGAGATGTTAAAAACAAAGTGTTTGGAAAATCAGATGTAATGAACATTCTTTTCAGTATTAGGTCCCCATCTAGAAGCCAACATAGATTTGTTTTTTCCCTACCATGGATATCCATATTGTTTGGCCCACACAATTGACCCAGGAATATAAACAGCATAGACCACCTCGTTTTCAGACCCTGACCATGTTTCCTCAGGAATGTTGCAGCTGTTGTACTGAAGATCTGCAACAGATAATAAATACACAACTGAAAAATAAGTTGGGAAGTCTGTGTAACTGGAAATAAAAACATTTCCTTCCCCCTTGGAGGCAGGGACCCTTCCTTTTGTGTTGCTGCCTAAGGCACAATGCACGGTGATAGCACTGAAACAAGTAAGTCATAGAGAAGGCACTAGAAGCAATCCATTTCAGGGCTTGGAAGAGGTACTAAGTCTCCCAGAAGGCATAATCTCTCTTATTTTGAAAGGATAGATCTAGCACATAGGCTGCTAGTGCTTTGGGGAAGGGATGCAGCTCAGCAATAGAGCATCTGCTTTGCATGCAGAAGGTCCCAAGTTCAATCCCCGGCATCCCCAGCTAGTGCTGGGAGAGACTTTCTGCCTGAAACCCTAGAGAGCTGCTGCCAGTCAGTGCAGACAACACTGAGCTAAATGGATCAATGGTCTGACTCGGTATAAGGCAGCTTCCCATGTTCCTTATAGTCACATGATCAGTGGTCCACCTGCCTCAGTATTGTCTTCTCCAGACTTCATCAACTTGGTCCAGATCAGATCAGCTGGGGCTGATGGGAATTGCAGTCCAAAACATCTGGAGGGCACCAGGCTGACGGAGGCTGATCTGTCCTGACAGGCAGCCGCTCTCTAATGTCTCAGGCACTGATTTCCTTCTCTGGCTGCTACCTGGTTCTTTTTAACTGGAGATGCCATTTAAAGTGTGTGCTCTACCACTAACCATAGCTCAGGAAAAAGACCTCTTTGCTATGGTGCTTTAAAATAATTTTTAAAGAAGGCATTGGAGAAGGAACATGTCACAGATCAAGAAACTGATCTGGTTGACCCATAACCTTCTCAATCTCTGAAATCCTTTTAATATTCACAAACAAGAGTTAACTAAGGCTGCATACACATCATGCATTTAAAGTACATGGCTTTCCCCAAAGAATGCTGGGATTTGTAGTTTACCCCTCACAGGACTACAATTCCCAACACCCTACAACAAACTACAATTCTCAGGATTCTTTGGGTGAAGCCATTTGCTTTACATGTATGGTGTGTACACAGCCCAGATTTTATACTGGCACCAAAATCAGGGTAGCTTTCACCACTTCGTCTACACCAGGGATGGAGAACCTGTGGTCTTCCAGATGTTTATGGACTACAGCTCCTGTCTTCCCTGACTATTTACCATGCTGGCTAGACCAGATGGGAGTTGCAGTCCAAAACACCTGGAGTGCCACAGGATCCCTTGGTACATGGGTTCCACAACAGTTAGGGGTATTATTATTTATTTATTAAATTTATATCTTGCCTCTCCTCCAAAAAGTAGTCCTGATTTTGGTCTACTACAGATAATTTTCTTATTTAACTGAGGCCACCAAATGTTTATCAGCCCCTGCAACAAAAAGTGTACCTTTGCCGTTTGTTTTACCTGGGTTCTGACTACAGGTCCAGTACTCAGGCAGAACTGATGGGTCTATGTCACTGCTGAGCTGCCTCCACTTCTCACAGGTTGGATAAGAGCATTGGACCCATGCCATGCACCAGCCTAGGGTAACAATAAGGGGAAATCAGGCCACGATGGAGCTGCACATAGGAATGATCTTGTGTAGTGGAGTAGATGACCCTCACTCAGATTTGGTCTGAGTGCACAGATACTTCTATCAGAGAGGATTAAAGTAATCTTTTCTAACATGACTTATAGCCATATTATGTGAAGATGTGTGCTCCTATCTTCTGAGAAGATTAGACTTTTAAGACTCTGTAGCTGTGGGTCAATCTATGGCTGTTCCTTGGATCTTCCACAAGCCAGGGATTGTGCTCAGGGATTGTGAAATGTGGAATGCTGCAGGTGTACCCAAAACAGCCACAGAAGAGGAAGTGGCAGAACTTCACTTGCTATTATGTATAGCTCCTAGCTAAAACCACTCCAGCATATCAACCATGATCTACAGCCCATATTGGTCAATGGCACTTCCCTCTCTCTGCCTTGCATGGTAGGCCTGTCCTTGCTGAACATCAGCCATAACACCTAGGGCTCATTCACCTACTCATTTTACAATGTGATGGATTTTGTTGCCTGCCAACAATGCCTTTTTCCTGTCTACATAGGACAACAACGTCTCCAAGTATCCAGTACATCTGGATATTAAGGAAAACTGGGGAGGATAGGGAGGGAGAGAGAGAGAGAGAGAGAGAGAGAGAGAAAGCACTGGTATGATGTTAAAGCCATAATAAATATAATGCCAACTTTCTCCCTGCCTCCATCTGGTTTTCCTCAACATCCAGCCTGATGAAGGGTTCTGGAGAACTCGAAAGTGTTCACTATTTTGTGACATTTTGGTTGGTACTAAAAAGATTATTGCCCTACTTTGGATTTTGTTTCTTTCCTGTGGACCAACATCTATGCTTTTTCTGTAAATAGGACAAACAGCCTCCATGTAAAAAAATAAACTAAGTGAAATTTGACATCCAAAGTGGCAACATTCAGAAACCAGTGGGGGGGAGAGGCCTTGAATCTGCTAAGATGCTCTGGGGCTGGCCAAATTATTATTCAACAACAGACGTTTAATGGGAGATTTCAGGACGAAACAGCTGAATTAATTTATAATTAAGTTTGATTTTGTTTATTTAGATCTGAAATCCAGGACATTAATTTTCTCTCACACTACAGGTGTTACATCAACACAGCAAAGCACTAGTTATGTTAATATCACCTATGTTGCTGCAAATAGTCATTTTCCTTATCTTATATACATTTAAGGTTTACATAGGATCCTCACAGACTGTGCCTCTTGTATTTCAGGTATAGATCTCTGCCCCCAACCCCACATGCCCGTCAATCTATACATCTCCCAGTACCATGCATCTGATGCATGCATCTAGTCCAAGAAAGCTACTGCCACAATACATCGGTTGGTCTTTATGGTGCCACAAGTCCACCCTTGGTTGCCTTTTCTTAATTAACAGAATTCCCTCACTCAATCCTTCCACAGCACTAGTATCAGCAACACTGTGGGTTAAAGATGGGGCCTTACAGCAGCCTCCCAAAGGACAGACCACAAGAACTCCCCTGGTAACATTTCTGTCATGTATTTCACTTTGTTTTGGCTTTGTTTTTATTTTTTAGTTGTGGGGCCAGTCAGCTCCCATTCTATTGGAGATTGCTTTAATCCGCACCAGAAGTTGAGGGCTTCCCCCCAGGGACCATCCACAAAAACTACAGCAGTGCAGCCCACTGGAGCTCTCAAGCCAGTCTGACTGATTTCATCTAAAAGGACTCTGATGCCCACCCTCCCTAAAAACCCTTTAGAGCAGCAGGGAGGGTTCAGCTCACTGCAGCTACTTCCTCCGTTGGCCTCCTCCTCCTGCATTTCCTCTTGGTCAAGGAGGACGTGGGCGTTGCCCTGAACTTTTTTCTTGGGCGCTCCTTTCCGGTTTTCCTTACGCCCTCCATTGTCTCCTTCTGATTTCTCATCTGCCAGGAGACAAAGAAAAACAAGTTGTATGTGTGTTTGCCTCTTTATAAAAACACCAGGAGAGTGGTGGGGTGGCAACCGATGACTGGAGGAGGAAACTATATGCTGTCTAGCAGTCAACAGCAGCAACTTGTTTTGAAACACTGGCAATAATGTGGATCTTCTCCACTCTGCCCTACACAATGCTGAGGCCCCTCTGGCTAGAGTGTGCCGGTGTCACTTTCCCTTGCCACACTTCCCCCCCACCCCCTATTCAGCCCATGATCAATAGCGTTGCACTCACTTCACACAGCCCCTATTCATATCAATGTAGGTTTATCCCTGGTGTGTGTTGCTCTCTGGTTGTGCATGCAAGAGACTTACTTTTCTTCTTTCTGTCCTTATTCACATAAAGTTTTCTGTGCTCCTTTTCGTGCAATTGTCGCTTCTCATCCACTTCTAAAAGCATCATCTCACTTTTCTTTCCAAAGACATCATCCTCTGCAGCTGGAGAGACCTCCAAAGCCCCCCTGAGAGAAACAGCACAAACACCCAGCTGAGGCCCATTCCTGTTGGGTGGAATAATGAAAACTAGTCTTCTTGGGGACTTTAAGACAAGCCATGCTGAGCTGTTTTCAGGAGGAATGGGCAAATCTCAGATTCTTGTTTTTCAAGTGTTAAGTTCAATTCTCCACATTTCCACATTAGTCTGTGAATTTTTTTAAAGTCCTTGTGAAAATTCATCAGCATTTTAGTGCAAATTTCCCTTAATATACATATTTTTGTATGCAATTTTGCCTAATGTACACAATTTTGCAAAACAATTTCCCCAAATACAATGCATTTGTATGTTAATTACACTAATACCTTAATATATGCATCTTTATTTATTTACTTACTTACTTATTTTTACATTTATATCCTGCCCTTCCTCCCAGCAGGAGCCCAGCACATTACTTGACTGGAGAAAGGCACTGCAACATTTGGAGAAGGCATACATTTTGAAGGATGGTTGTATTTTGGTTTTTATGTTGTTTCAGAAAGTGTGAATTAGGTCAGTTTGCCTTTAAATGCAGACTGAATTGAATTTCTTCCCCAGGCCCTTTTTCAGGAAGAAACCACCACTATGGGTTTGGGGGGACTGTAGGTCTGTGGCATGTATCAGCTTCCATTCTCCTTCACCTCCAAGTGAAACCGATCCTGTGTAAAAGCTCCCTAAACTTCCCATCACACAGAGAAAAAGAAAGAAACATAAGGGGCCTTCTTTCTGTCCTGCCTTAAGCAGCCAGCTACATCTTACGTGCAAGAGCCCCAATGTTTTGGTTTTTTTTAAGAAAAGCTTGCAGGAGGGATGTGTGTATGTGTATGTGCGTGGTCATTGAATTCTTTCCCTGCCACTGTTTCTCTGCAGTAATTGCCTTCCATGTGGATTTAAAAGGCACGTTTACCTGCATTTTAAACTCCTGGATGCAGAGAGGAATTTGCCTGGGGAGTGTACTTGGAACTGAGAAATGATGGGTGCAGAATGGGTTAAGCAGCCCACCTTCCCTCTGCCATTTCTCCACTCAAAATCCCTCCATTGCAGCTGGGTTTTAAAAAAAGAAGCCTAAGGAGCTTGCATGGGAAGAACTGAGCGATCTAACGTCTGCCTTAAACATTGCCTGTACTTGGGCACCACCCTGAGGCCAAAAAGTGTTTTTTTACATGCCTGCAGATTGCTGAGTTGTTTTCCTAATTAATGTTGACAGAGTATGTAGACATTTTTGGGTGGGTGGGAATTCTGGGAACTGTAGTTTACTCCTCACAGAGCTCACAGTATTCTTTGGCTGGGGAAATGTGCTTTAAATGTATGGCATGTACATAGCCTCAGGGCATTTTCACAACTGAGGTTTAAATCAGCTGTTGTTTACATTGGTTCATAAGTATGAATGAAGATCCCTCACTGATAGCAATGCACACTCAGTCATTTCTTCCTCATTCTGCCCTTCAGTGAGTAACATTCACACATGCCTCATGTGAAGACAGTAGATAGAATACTCCAAAAAACTGAACTAGTTCTTATGATTTATTGCATTTATATCCCACTTTTTCTCCAAGGAGCTCAAGTTGGCGTACATGGTTCTCTCCCTCCTCATTTAATCCCCGCAGCAACCCTGTTAGGTAGGTTAGGCTGAGAGTCAGTGACTGACCCAAGGTCACCTAGGGTGGAGATTTGAACCCCGGTCACCCAGATCTTGTGCAACATTTTAACCTCTGTATCATACTGGCTCTCTGATGGATACTGATAGAGGATCAGAGCATTCTCACCATCATGTGAGTCAAATTGCTCATAGATATCTATGATTTATTAACCTAGATCAGCCTTCCCCAACATAGTGCCCTCCAGGTGTTTTTGACCACAACTCCAAACGGCCCTGCTGGCTAGGAGAGATGCACCTTCACAGAAATACAACTACACCAGGGTTTATTTTCTGTCTCCTTCACATTTCTTCCCTCTGGCAACAGGATCCCATCCCTTGTACTCTCAAGACAGCCACACCCAAGCTCCCAGCTTCCCATGTTATGTCACATGAAGCTCATCATCATTTCTATGTCACCTTTTAGCACAGAAATCACAATACATTTCTTGTCTCTTTCATCCTCACAACTCAGGTTGCCAACCATCTTTTTCTGGCACAGCTCCTATGCCTTTCACAGTAGCACAAACAGCAGACATTTGGTAGGCAAAGCTTCTTCCCTATCAGCACATCTGCACGTTGCAAACTCCTTCACCTGCTGAATTCCTGCTTGTCACAAAGCTGCTAAAGGCACAGAAGCCTTACTAGGAAAAAGGCTTGATAAACCTGGTTTACAAAGTCCCTGTCAGGTAGGTTAAGCTGACAGAGGGAAGCCTTTGTTACTGCACCACATGAAAGATGGGAGGAAAACAGGCCTGAAAAAGAAATCAAGCAGGTGTGAACTACCACTTAAGTTCTGTCCACCCTTCAGTTCTCTACAATTATTAAACTGTTAATTATTTGTTCTTCAATCATTGCTTTGCTGAGCCTTTTTGGTTAGTTTATATTATATAAGACTGACTAAATAAAGTTCTGTCCACCCGTTAGGGCAGGGTTAGGAAATGTCAGGCCTCAGGGGGTGGGAAGGCAAATGCAGCCCTCGGGCCTTTCTGTCTGGCCCTCAGGATCCTCTCCAGGTTATATCCCTTCCCCAGCCACACCCCTCACCAGCCCTGCCATACACCATCTTTGAGTGCTTTTGCGTGGCTGGAAAGTGTCCTTGAACTCTGATAATGCCTCTTGCTTGACTGTGTGGAGGAGAGAGAGGGATGGATGAGTGTGAAGAAACTAACCTATTGTACAAAGGTAAAAGTCACATTTAGTGCTCTGCCCACTTTTGCCTCTGGCCCTGTCCAGCACTGTCATGTGGCCCCCAGGAGGCTGACGAGAAGGGAATGCGGTCCACGGGCCAAAAAAGGTCCCCCACCCCTGCTTTAGCATCTGTTCACTCACATCACTTTGGCTCCTGGTTAGATCCTCTGCAGTAGCTAAGCACAAGCTAATAATGCAGACTATACATGTTTAAGGATAGCGTTTAAGAAGTGTGCGGTATTGTTTTACTGCCTTAATTGCACTATCTTTAAACTGTTTTAACCATTTTAAGTGTATGTTTAAATGTTTTAATGTTGTATATAGTTTAATTCAATTTTAAATGCAGGTTTTTGTATGTTTTTATTATATGTTTTCATTTTTTATTTGTAAGCCGTCCTGAGTTCCAGCTTTGGAAAAAGGGTGGGGTAAAAAAAATAATAATAATACATATTATAGAAATGGTTTGCTTCTCTTCATGTGACAAATGGTTTAAGAGTGTCACTGAGAACGTGAAGAGTGATCCACCTTCAGCATTGAATCTGAAAAGCCAGCCCCACAGAAACAGAGTCACAGAACTCACCTTCTCAGACCTGCTTCTGAGTCAGTAGGCTCTGTCGAAGTAGTTCTCTGCTTCTCAGAGTCTTTGGGAAATAAAAATGAAACAGCTTTAAATAGCTACGCCCCACAAGATTAAAAGTTCATAAAATTTAAACAGTGAAAATGGTTTAATGTTGGTTTGAGTGTGATAATCACCACCAACTCCCAAATGTTATCTTCAAAAGCTGACAGACTTCCAGAGTTGAAACCATTAATAGCGCAATCCCACCTGTCTTCTCAGAAGTAAGTCCCACTGAGTTCAGTGAGACTTATTTCCAGGTAAGTGGGTGTAGTAGGGCTGCAGGTATCACAACTCATGGCAGTCTTTATGGCGCAAGGCAAAACATGTCCCCAAGAGCTGAAGTGGCATCCAGGGAAAGCCAAGTGAGGTGAGCCAGTTTCAACTCTCCATCTCTAGCCTCCTTTATTCCTGTTTTCTGTGGACAATATTATGTTGCTGCTGCTGTGGGGAGGGGCCATTCAGGGGGCTTTCTGGATGACTACAATGCTCATGCGTTACATCCCTGCACCTCAAGGGAACTGTATGGTAAACCCAACTAAAATTAAGAAAAGCTTGGGATGGGGGTGGGAGGAATACTTCAGATTTTAGTGGCCATGTTTATGTTACACCAACCTCTTTCTGTACATCTATCTCTCCCCCCTATCCCCTGTCAGCATACCCATACACTCCTGCAAAGGCTTCTGAAGCACACTCTGGACAATCTCCTCAAATTCTGCATCGGTAAGGCAACCTTCTTCCTGCCAAGAGATAAGCAAATGTTAACAACAATACCATACCCTGCATAGTAAACATAGTCCCCTAGATAGCATTGCCAGTGGGGCTGCTTTTAAAGCAGTCTGGAAACATCAACTGGTCCAAAAAAGCAGCAGTCAGATCCCAATGATCCCACTGGTCCCCAATGATCACAGCATATTCATCTGAAATCATTCTCTTTAGCTCTTTATTACCACTCCATTTTCCGGGTTAATGTTGCTAGATGGCAAATTTAAAGCCTTAAACCAGGACCCCCCAGCCTTTTTGGGGTCAGGAGGGGCACATTCAGAATCTAACAAACAGTCATGCACCACATAATATACCCATTTCACAGAAGAAAAACTACCAATTCTCAGGAAAACCAAAAAGCAAAACAGAGATACCTGCCCCCCAAACAAAAAACACACGTACAAAAACAGGCCACAGTAAAAAAAAACCTAGCTAACCCCCTCAAACCAAACAAAATAAAAAGTCGCTGCCATCACTCCAAGCAGCCAAACAAACAAAAAACAGTCAAAGCACCCACCCAGAGGCATTCTGAGGGGCAAAGAGTAGGGTGGCTGGATGCCTCAACTTTGTTTACCAGCCCTGCTCTTGGTAAAAATATCTATTTATTTTTAAAACATCTTTTTTTAGAAGAGAGGGAGAGCAAGACCTTGATGGAAATCAAGGGCAATGTCTGGGGGCACCCTGGTACTCACACACAGCCACAGGTACCATGTTGGGAATCCCAGCCATAAATGGTCTTGGCCCCCATTATCATAAGGACCATCTGCTCCCATATCAACCTTTCAGTTTGAAGAACTGCCTTGCAGGCCCTGCTTTCTGTGACATAATCACAAGTAGTCAAGGAAATGAGCACAAAAGACAAGCACAGCAGCCTACTCACTTGTGGGGTTAGCACTTTGGAATGCTTTCCCTGTGATGATTCGCCTGACACTCTCTCTGTTGTCTTTCAGAGAGAAATTGAAAACATGTTCATTCAAACAAGCTTTTAAAAATTAGCTTTATTGCTGTTGCTGGCTATACTAGCTACAGTTTTTAATAGCTGTTCGCTTTCGTGCTTTTAATACTGTAGTTTTCTTTGTTAAGGGGGGGTTGGCTTTGTTTGTGAGCTAATCTGAGTACTTACTGGTGGAAGAATGATAAACAAGCATTTGATTATCTTAAAGCACTCTTCCAGCCCAGAAATACAAAGCTGCAAAATGAGGCTTGTATAACAAGATTATTTCAATGCAAGATTTTGCAGTTGCCTTCAGAGAGGTTGTGCTTGCCTCCTGCAGAGTTTGATTTAATTGTTCCCCACGGTGTTACTCACTCATAGCCTAAAGTTATTTCTACACATTAGTTAATTCACATTCTTGTCTTTAAGGGTTATAGTTTAAGGCCTGTTGAAGAGGCACTATTCAACTTCAGAAGAAAGACATATATAAGGTATGAGGTAACTCTAGCAATTTCCATGTTTAGTAAACTTTATAACCAACCCCACCCCCAAAAGAGAGAATGAAAGAGGGAAAACTGAACATCAGGAAAAACTTCCTGAGCAGTATGACAATGGAACCAATTACCTAGGGAGGTGGTGGGCTCTCCAACACTGGAGGCCTTCAAGAGACAGCTAGACAGCCACCTGTCAAGTATGCTTTAATTTGGATTCCTGCATTGAGCAAGGGTTGGACTTGATGGCCTTACAGGCCCCTTCCAACTCTAAGATTATATGAAAAGGATATAAGAATCATGTGGCCTTTAAACTAACTATATCTCCTCAGAGAAAGGGAAGCCTCTGTTAGCTGTAAAACAGTACATTTCTCAGATTTTCTCCCCAAAATAAAACTGAGCTAGGAACAATGTCCCCAAAGCAGGGTGCCCCAATATATGTCAATAACATCACAGCTACCCAAAGTATAATTATGGTGTCCTAAATAGTTTGAATGAGAATTTTAAAAGCTTTCAACTAATGCCAGGGGCTAGGCCTGGGGCATGTGGAATAATAAATATGAGGGTGTTTCTGACCATATGCAGAGGGTCTTTCACTCACTTGTAACCAAAGTCACACACACCCCAAGCCCTGTTTGAACTCTTACGTAGTTTAGGGACTATTTTTTTTCCTCTGTCCTCTATGGTGGTGCCTTCTAAGATAAAATAAGAAGGGCACAGAGAGATATTCTCCTCAGTGGTGGCTCCCCAGTTCTGACAGGCCCTTCATTCACAGGCCAAAAAACCCTGAACTTCTGAAAATGAGGAGGGCAAAACCTTATTAATTTTTAAGATAACAGTTTTGTAGCAAGGAGGAGGGTGGCCACAGGAGTTCTGGTGGTATGGGGTGGTTCTTGTTGTTGTTAAATACTTAAAATATCTGTTTCTTAGGGTTGCTGTCTGCCCTAAACTTTCAAGGAAAGAGTTAGTGAAAGAGTCTCAGTCCAAAGGATTCTTTGAACTGAAGATTTGACGTGGAAATCCACCCTCAAGGCGTAAGCAACTCTGTATTTCTACCTACACCTTTCCTCGTGTCTGGATCCTTCTTGCAGTTTGCTTCCTTTACCATCCTAGCAGTTGTGCTTCCTTTCTGCCTCGTAGCCTGCGTTTTCGGTGTTTTAATGGGTTTGGTTGTAACTCCATCACCTGTGGCATGGTGCAGAGCAACAGGTATCCCTTTTGTTTCAGCATCTTCCTGTTTGCCCTGAAGCTCTAGCAGTTCTCCTTTTGCAAAAAGTGTGTGGGGTGTAGCTACTGGAGGAGAGAACTTTCTCTTGGACACCTTCCTGAGTTCTGAAATCACAGATAACATAGCTTATTGTTTAGTAAATAATTACATACAGTGATAGTAATATATTGTTGCAGAAGGGTGGCTGAAGGCCTTTCCCACCCTAGTGGTCTCCAGCTGTGCAGGCTGGGGCTGAAGGAAGTGGTAATTGAAAACATCTGGAGGGCATCAATTGGGGGAGGCTGTTCTAGAAGCACACTAATTAACACGGGTGACTATCCACCAGGACATCACTGCATCAGACCATTGGTACATCTATCTCTGTGCAGCAGCAGGCAAGACCTGGGGGGTGGGGAGGTGGAGTTGCAGTGGTCTATCGTGATACTATCTCCCTGTCCAGGTGCCCTATCCCACAGCGTCCAGGGTGTGAGTGTATGTATCTGAAGCTGGGTGGCTGGGACAGAATAGGGATTCTGTTGGTGTACTGCCCACCCCGCTGCTCAACAGTCTCCCTTCCTGAGCTAGCCAGGGTGGTCTCGAGGTTGATGTTGGAGTCCCCTCAGCTTGTGGTGCTGGGGGACTTCAACATCCATGCTGAGACCGCCCTGTGGGAAGTGGCTCAGGACTTCATGGCCTCCATGACAACCATGGGTCTGTCCCAAGTAGTATCTGGTCCCACCCATGTTGCTGGCTACACCCTGGACCTTGTTTTCTGTGTGGAGGGGGTTGATGGTGATCATGGTGTGGAGGAACTCTCTGTGGTTCCTTTGTCATGGACAGATCACTACCTGGTGGGGTTTAGACTCACTGGGACTTGGAACCTCTGCAGGGATGGGGGACCGATTAGGATGGTCTGCCCCAGGAGGGTGATGGATCCGGATGGTTTCCTGATGGCTCTTGGGGATTTTCCTGTCACCTCGGCAGGCGATTCTATCGAAGCTCTGGTCGACCTTTGGAATGGGGAAATGGCCAGGGCGGTGGACACGATCGCTCCTGAGCATCCCCTCTCACGAACGCATGAGACGGAGACTAGAGCGACGTTGGCGGAAGACTTGAAGTGAGTCTGACCAAACACGGGCTAGAGCCTCCTTGAAGGCCTACTCTGTGGCAATGCGGGCAGCAAAGAAATCTTTCTTTTCTGCCACCATTGCATCTGCAAGGAGCTGTCCAGCGGAGCTGTTTCGAGTGGTCAGAGGCCTTTTACATTCTGGCCCTCGTGAGGGCAATATGGACCACTCAACAGCCCGCTGCCAAGAGTTTGCATGACACTTTGCAGATAAAATCGCTCAGATTCGTTCCGACTTAGACGCTATAATTGATACCGTTCCAGGGGATGTAACTTTGGCTTCTGTCTGTCCAGTAATGATGGATTCTTTTCAATTTGTTCGTCCCGAGGACGTGGACAAGATTCTTGGAGAGACGAGGGCCACCACATGTCTGCTTGACCCTTGCCCTTCCTGGCTTATAAGAAGTGCCAGAGAGGGTCTGGCTGAGTGGGTACAGAGAGTGGTTAATGCCTCCTTATGTCAAGGCAGAATGCCAGGTTGCCTACAGGAGGCAGTGGTAAGACCTTTGCTAAAAAAGCCCTCCCTGGACCCCTCTATAATGGACAATTGCCGGCCAGTGTCTAATATTCCATTCTTGGGGAAGGTAATAGAGCGTGTGGCGGCCTCCCAGCTCCAGGGATTCTTGGATGAAACAGAGTATCTAGATCCATTTCAGTCTGGTTTCAGGCCTGGTTATGGGACGGAGACTGCTTTGGTCGCTTTGGTGGACGACCTACGCAGAGAGCTAGACAGGGGGAATGTGTCCCTGTTGGTTCTCTTGGACCTCTCAGCAGCTTTCGATACCACTGACCATGGTATTCTTCTGGGTCACCTTGCGGGGATGGGACTCGGGGGCACTGTTCTGCAGTGGCTCCGTTTCTTCCTGGAGGGATGAACCCAGAAGGTGGTGCTGGGGGATTCCTGTTCGACCCCTTGGCCGCTCGCCTGCGGGGTCCCTCAGGGTTCAGTTTTGTCCCCTATGCTATTTAACATCTACATGAAACTGCTGGGAGAGGTTGTCCGGGGGTTTGGGGTTCGGTGCCATCAATATGCTGATGACACCCAACTCTATTTCTCCTTTCCACCTACTTCCAAGGAAACTGTCTTGGTTTAAACCAGTGCCTGGCATCAGTGGTGGACTGGATGGGGGCGAACAAATTGAAGCTTAATCCAGATAAGACAGAGGTGCTCCTGGTCAGTCGTAAGGCGAATCAGGGAATAGGGATACAGCCGGTGCTGGATGGGATTACACTCCCCCTGAAGACACAGGTCTGCAGTTTGGGTGTGCTCCTGGACTCAGCTTTAAACCTCGATCAACTACCCGGACATAGACTGGCCGCATATGTGTTCCAGTCATGACAAAGAAGCAAAGTTTCTAGATATTCTAAATGACTATTCCCTAGACCAGTTGGTCATGGAACCGACCAGAGGAACGGCAACCCTGGACTTAATCCTCAGTGGGGACCGGGACCTGGTGCGAGATATAAGTGTTGTTGAACCGATTGGGAGCAGTGACCACAGTGCTATTAAATTAAACATACATGTAAATGGCAAATTGCCAAGAAAATCCAACACGGTCACATTTGACTTCAAAAGAGGAAACTTCACAAAAATGAGGGGACTGGTAAAAAGAAAGCTGAAAAACAAAGTCCAGAGGGTCACATCACTCGAAAATGCTTGGAAGTTGTTTAAAAACACTATATTAGAAGCTCAACTGGAGTGCATACCGCAGATCAGAAAAGGTACCGCCAGGGCCAAGAAGATGCCAGCATGGTTAACGAGCAAAGTCAAGGAAGCTCTTAGAGGCAAAAAGTCTTCCTTCAGAAAATGGAAGTCTTGTCCGAATGAAGAAAATAAACACACAAACTCTGGCAAAAGAAATGCAAGAAGACAATAAGGGATGCTAAAAAAGAATTTGAGGAGCACATTGCTAAGAACATAAAAACCAACAACAAAAAAATCTATAAATACATTCAAAGCAGGAGACCATCTAGGGAGGCGATTGGACCCTTGGATGATAAGGGAGTCAAAGGTGTACTAAAGAACGATAAGGAGATTGCAGAGAAGCTAAATGAATTCTTTGCATCTGTCTTCACAGTGGAAGATATAGGGCAGATCCCTGAACCTGAACTAACATTTGCAGGAAGGGATTCTGAGGAACTGAGACAAATAGTGGTAACGAGAGAGGAAGTTCTAGGCTTAGTGGACAATATAAAAACTGACAAATCACTGGGCCCGGATGGCATCCACCCAAGAGTTCTCAAAGAACTCAAATAATAATGTGAAATTGCTGATCTGCTAACTAAAATATGTAACTTGTCCCTCGGGTCCTCCTCCGTGCCTGAGGACTGGAAAGTGGCAAATGTAACGCCAATCTTCAAAAAGGGATCCAGAGGGGATCCCGGAAATTACAGGCCAGTTAGCTTAACTTCTGTCCCTGGAAAACTGGTAGAAAGTATTATTAAAGCTAGATTAACTAAGCACATAGAAGAACAAGCCTTGCTGAAGCAGAGCCAGCATGGCTTCTGCAAGGGAAAGTCCTGTCTCAGTAACCTATTAGAATTCTTTGAGAGTGTCAACAAGCATATAGATAGAGGTGATCCAGTGGACATAGTGTACTTAGACTTTCAAAAAGCGTTTGACAAGGTACCTCACCAAAGACTTCTGAGGAAGCTTAGCAGCCATGGAATAAGAGGAGAGGTCCTCTTGTGGATAAGGAATTGGTTAAGAAGCAGAAAGCAGAGAGTAGGAATAAACGGACAGTTCTCCCAATGGAGTGCTGTAGAAAGTGGAGTCCCTCAAGGATCAGTATTGGGACCTGTACTTTTCAACTTGTTCATTAATGACCTAGAATTAGGAGTGAGCAGTGAAGTGGCCAAGTTTGCTGACGACACTAAATTGTTCAGGGTTGTTAAAACAAAAAGGGATTGCGAAGAGCTCCAAAAAGACCTCTCCAAACTGAGTGAATGGGCAGAAAAATGGCAAATGCAATTCAATATAAACAAGTGTAAAATTATGCATATTGGAGCAAAAAATCTGAATTTCACATATACGCTCATGGGGTCTGAACTGGCGGTGACCGACCAGGAGAGAGACCTCGGGGTTGTAGTGGACAGCACGATGAAAATGTCGACCCAGTGTGCGGCAGCTGTGAAAAAGGCAAATTCCATGCTAGCGATAATTAGGAAAGGTATTGAAAATAAAACAGCCAATATCATAATGCTGTTGTATAAATCTATGGTGCGGCCGCATTTGGAATACTGTGTACAGTTCTGGTCGCCTCATCTCAAAAAGGATATTATAGAGTTGGAAAAGGTTCAGAAGAGGGCAACCAGAATGATCAAGGGGATGGAGCGACTCCCTTAGGAGGAAAGGTTGCAGCATTTGGGGCTTTTTAGTTTAGAGAAAAGGCGGGTCAGAGGAGACATGATAGAAGTGTATAAAATTATGCATGGCATTGAGAAAGTGGATAGAGAAAAGTTCTTCTCCCTCTCTCATAATACTAGAACTCGTGGACATTCAAAGAAGCTGAATGTTGGAAGATTCAGGACAGACAAAAGGAAGTACTTCTTTACTCAGCGTATAGTTAAACAATGGAATTTGCTCCCACAAGATGCAGTAATGGCCACCAGCTTGGACGGCTTTAAAAGAAGATTAGACAAATTCATGGAGGACAGGGCTATCAATGGCTACTAGCCGTGATGGCTGTGCTCTGCCACCCTAGTCAGAGGCAGCATGCTTCTGAAAACCAGTTGCCGGAAGCCTCAGGAGGGGAGAGTGTTCTTGCACTCGGGTCCTGCTTGCGGGCTTCCCCCAGGCACCTGGTTGGCCACTGTGAGAACAGGATGCTGGACTAGATGGGCCACTGGCCTGATCCAGCAGGCTCTTCTTATGTTCTTATGTTCTTATGATTCCCAGGTTTCTGTGGTGGCCAGGAGGGCTTTTGCACAGTTGACACTAGTGTGCCAACTGCACCCGTTCCTTGAACCGTCGGACATGGCCACAGTGACACATGCCTTAGTTACATCCCGCTTAGATTACTGTAACACGCTCTACATGGGGCTGCCTCTGAAGACTGTTCGGAAACTTCAGCTGGTTCAACGTGCTGCAGCCAGGTTGTTAACTGGGGCTGGTTACAGGGACCGTACAACTCCCCTGTTGAAAAAGCTCCACTGGTTGCCAGTCTGTTTCCGAACACAATTCAAAGTGCTGGTGATGACCTATAAAGCCCTACACGGCTTAGGTCCAGGCTATTTATCAGACCGTATCTCCCTGTATGAACCTGCTCGGGCCCTGAGATCTTCAGGAGAGGCCCTTCTCTCCATACCCACTTCCTCTCAAGTTCGACTGGTGGGGACGCGGGATACGGCCTTCTCGGTGGCGGCCCCTAGGCTGTGGAATTCTCTCCCTAGGGATATAGAATGACCACCTCCCTGCAGTCCTTCCGGTGTCAAGCAAAGACTTTCCTATTTCAACAAGCTTTTGCTACTGATGGATGCTAAAGTTAGGACTGCCGGGACCTGCACTGCTAATGCCAAATATCGTTATTTTAAATTGGCTTTGATCCTCTTTTAGCTATCAGTTTGAATGGGTTTCATATTAGATATAGTTTAATTCTATTTTAATGTAGTTTTTGTATGTTTTAATTATATGTGTTTTTATCTGGAAGCTGCCACAAGTTCCAGTGTTGGAAGGATGGCGGGATATAAATAAATAAATAAATAATAATACATGTCTACACTGACAAGCAGTGGCTCTCCAGGGTTGCAAGCACAGAGCCTTTACCAGCCTTACCTGGAGACGCCAGAGACCACACCTGGGACCGTTAGCACGAAAAGCAGATACTCTGCCACTGATCTACAGCCCTTCCCTACCACATCCTTTTCAAGCCTTCTAAAAATGGTTAATTAATTGTTAATGCTATATTTTATTTGGATTCTAGACTGAGTGCTTCTCTCTCCCCCGCTGCATTTGAGAACTGTAGCGTTCCCCCTCTCACTCAAACCTTGAGAATAATCCTTTTCAACCTCACTTTCCTGCTTTTGACAGGAGTAGAATTGACATTTGGGGGCAGAGGCTCTTGTCTAGAACATGAATTAAAAGACAAATTTAAATTGGAAAACACAGTCGTCTTCTCTCTAGTTCTGAAGTGCACATCAAGTGATGGTGGTGAGCAGTTATCTGCACGGAGTGCATATCTGGTGATGGTGGTGGTAGAGGCCCATATTACTCTGCACCACCACTCTTATACATGTCTTTTCCTACCCATCTAGAACCCCTGGGGAGGATTAAATGGAATTGTTGGTGCTGCTGCTGCTATTAATTACCTGCCCTGCGCATTACCAGAAGGTCCCACAGCAGGTCACAACAAAATACAGTATTAAAAACAGTTTAAAACAAATTACACTCACAACTTGAGAGGGTCCTAATATATATGTAGGAATTCCACAATTTAGGAATTTCTTTAAGAACTTAAAGAAGTGGTAGGGCTAAGCAGTTGGCTGGATTGCTCTTTGCAGCACTGTGTGGATCAGCCCCCACCCCAGGAAACACACCCACCACACTCATTCCAACATACTTCCTTTAAAATTAGTAAATTGAGCACGCAATGACCTTACCGCCTTTGTTGTTCTGACTTGTCATTATGTATCACCGTGTCTACTCTTGATGTCTGTTTTTTGTCCAACTTAAGGAAAGAGAGAGAAGGGGGAGGAAAAGAAAGTAATAAAAGTGCCTGTTTAACTGCTTCTCTTTTTTAAAAAAAGTTATGTTTACAAACATGTTTGCTATTTGCTATAAATACCTATGTTTTTTTCCTCTGCAAAAATATCGCTATTAATATCATTTTTAGAATATATTTTTTCATAGATCTTTCAAAAATATAGATTCTAAATGAAAAATCAACATTTATATCGATACTTTGAGAAAAATATAAATATTGATACTTTGAGAAAAATAGAAATATAAATATTTTTGAGGTGATTTTAAAAAAAATCCACTTTAGTCCCAAAAAACTGCTAGGAAAAAACCTGATCCACAAGGACAAAAAAAAGCAAAAAAAAAAAAAGGAAATCTGGTGTCAAATTCAAACTCTGCGAAATTCAAGCACATCCGTAGAGGTGACCATCTAAATAATATTGGAGGCAGCAAAACAAAACCACACCTTTTTGACACTGGGTTAGTTAATCTGGAATAACTACCACCCCTTTATAGGCATCTGGCTGGCCACTGTGCTTTGCATTAAGATTATTGTTAAGGCTTCATCACTGTTAAGATTATGCAATCAGGATTTAGTTGACTAACGGTCTCTTTCCATAAAAAAGGTGCCAGTCCTACCTCATTCCTGTCAAAAAGACTGGATGCCACAAGGCTGGGCTATAATTCAGCCATGCCTCTCTAAGAGTTTTGCCTGCTTTTGTGTTTGCAGACCTGATAGGCGCATGCTCAGGAAAGCAAAAAAACCCAAAGGGTTGCTTATCGGGTGGGCAGAAAATTCTAAAGATAAAAGAAAGGGATGTTGGCTATATTTATTTAATACAACCATAATCCCCTTTTTTCTTTTATTTTTAAATATTTAATAATCAAAGTGGATACAAACCTACAAGTACAATCTGTGCTGCTGTTTTGCACAGGAAACCTATTTCTTTGCAACAGTTACATGCACCAGACTGGCTTAGACATTTCTCCTATGAAATCTCATTTCAGCACTGTTGTACAGTTAGTTGTAGGGACTGTAACCTTTTATTATTTATTTATATATTCAATTTCTATCCCACCCTTCCTCTTGAAGGAGTCCAGGGTGGCAAATACATAAATAATAAATTATGTAACAACAAAAAAGTGCATTCTAAAAGCAGTCAAAACTTTAGCCAGTGATTTCAGGGTTGCCAGGAACAGTGCCTATCAGCCATCCAATGGACGGGTGAAAATGAACTGCCTTCAAGTCGATCCTGACTTACAGCTACCCTCTGAATAGGGATTTCATGGTAAGCAGTATTCCGAGGGGGTTTCCCATTGCCTCCCTCTGAGGCTAGTCCTCCCCAGCTGGCTAGGGCCTGCTCAGCTTGCCACAGCTGCACAAGCCAGCCCCTTCCTTGTCCGCAACTGCCAGCTGGGGGACAGCTGGCTCCTTGGGACTATGCAGCTTGCCCACGGCTGCACAGGTGGCAGGGCACATAACCCCTGAGCCACTCACTGTGTGTGGGATCTTTAGCTGGCCCTTGACACCCAGGAGACACGAGTGGGGATTTGAACTCAGACTCTGGACTCCCAGCCAGGCTCTCCTCCCCACTGGGCTATACCAGCTGTTAATAGATGGGTGAACAGGAATGTTTTTAAATTCTGCTTGAAAGTCAATAATGAGGGAGGCAGATGCACCTGATCAGGGAGGGCATTCCACAAATGGGGAACTACCACTGAAAAGGCCACGTCATGGTTCAACACCAACTGGGCAGCCCGCAGTGGCAGCACCATTAGCAGGCCTCGCATGCCAATCATAGGGTCCAAGATGGTTGATACTGGAGAAGGCGCTCTTTTAGGTTCTTGGGTCCCAAGCCATTTAGGGCTTTATATGCTACTACTAACACCTTGAAGAGGTCCCAGTAGCTCATTGGCGGCCAGCGCTGGGCTTTCAGGATCAGTGACACATGGTCACATCAGGCTGCCCTACTTACCAGCCTAGCATTCTTTTAGCAACATAGTGACAGTGCCCAGGTGTCCTTTGCTTTAAGAAGACCCCTGCTGCCACAGACCAAAGGCTTATTTAATCCAACATTCTGCTTACCAGAGTGGCCAACCAGGTGCCTCTTTGCTGCCTCTGAACCTGAAACTCTGGAGGGTTGTTCTTCATTTCAGAACACCATGACTCCATATCACATGATGAGCCTCTAGTTCAAATTCTGGTATGTCCAAATAAAGCAACCAGCTAAAGATGCCAACCAAAGGAAATAGCTGAGGACACTTTTGAGTGCTTTGGGGCTTCTTTGCCTTCCTAGCATTCACTGTGAGGTTTTCAAAAGCCAGTTTGTTTAAAAGCCAGTCTCTCATGGGATAGAGAGGAATGTGAAGATATGATCTCCAATACCAGCACTTGTATGGGGCTGAAACAAGGCTTTCTACACGGAAGATACGTCTATGTGAGAAATATAAATAAGGTTAACAGCTGTGCTTTCCCTCCCAGCGACACCAATAGGTGAAGTTGAGGGAATATAGACCTCAAGCAGCAGAATTCTCACAAAACCAACTATTTCTTCTGGAGAAAGCCACAAGTTAAAATGGTTTAACATTGATTTAGGCTTGTCATGTGGCCATAGAGTACATGTGGCCAGAGCTTAGAGGGGGCCATGGCCAGTAATTTCCAGGATGGCCACATAAGTGGCAGTTCCAGAATATGCTTTATCATATCCACCAGGTGTAATTTGAAACCCGCTATGTTCAAGAAAATGTTCAATACATGGAATTTGGCCATTACCTTAGACAGAGTTAAAACAGGATTGGAGATATTCATGGAGGATAAGGCTATCAGTGGCTACAAGTAATTATATATATATTCTGTCACCAGATTCAGAAGCACTATGGTAGGTTGCTGGGGGGAGGGGAAACAGTGGGAGACTGTGATGGCCTTCATTCTCTGCTTATGGCAATGGTTCTTAACCTCTTTTGGGTCATGAGCCCCTTTGAGAATCTAGAAAGCTATGGATAATTTTATTGCATTGGAAACTGATGTTTTTTGTGCCCAATTTATGGACCCCCTGAAGCCCATCTATGGACCCCCACAGGTTAAGAACTCCTGGTTTATGGGTTTCCCAGAGGCATCTGGTTAGTCACTGCTTGAAATAGGATGCTGAACTACATAGACCTTTGGTCTGATTCAGCATGGCTCTTCTTACTCAATTACATCCTTAAATCATAAGCAATCAAGTTATCCTTCCGTTATGAATTACAGACAAATTGTAAAGGCAACAGTTTTATTATATATGGTACAAGTCCAAATAACCTGCCTGTTAAAGTCAGAGAAAGATATATGAGCCATTTGGTTTCAGAACAATTGGAAACTTGTTTATATGGCTGTGTGTTTTCTCTCACAATGTTTAAAAAAACTTCCTACATGTTGATCCCAGCATTCAGTCACATATTTGGATTTGCTTAAAAGAGATTTCTATCCATTCATCGTTATCATAAATACGAGTTTGTGTTTATTTCCTTTCTGAATACTTGCTTTTCAAGAAAGTGTAATAGAGAGAGATGTTAGTTCAGTGTTGTTCTACAGAGCTCGAATTTCACCACAGCTGTGCCAACCAAATCCTTAAATCTTCATATTATAAGACATTGTAAATATATAAATAAATTCTACTCTCTTTAGATAAAATCTAAAAAAATGATCCTTCAAATGATGGAAGTAAAAAATGACAAATAAGTGAATACATCTGAAACCCTAAAATTTTTAGCCAATTATTTACTGCAATAGCCTTTTACAAGGATCTGAAGACGATTGCTAGTATATTCCTGAAAAGATGAGCCATAATCCATCCTAAAATTATCCAGTGCCCTTAAATCTATTCAGTTAAATGGGCGTAATTGTACTTAAGGATACACTTTTGTGGGAAGAAAATATCATTGAACTCAGTGCAGGACTTACTTCCAAGTTCTATATGGCATGTCTCTACTGGTTTTAACAATTACGTCGGCTGCTTTGGGGAAATCTAGAGCCAGGGAATTAAGTCAGCATGCTTTGGGCTACAATCTCTGCTGCACCCAAGAAACCCTTAAATATTCTGGGCATGATTCAGCACATTTATATCTCATAAATGTCTCCTGGGGACATGATCTGACCATGGTTAACCATGGCAACATCCAGGCTTGATTACTGCAATGTTTGTATGTGGGCCTCCCCTGCCAAGTGTCTGAACCTCTTCTTTCACTGTGAAAAGATCTTCACTTGCTTCTAGTTTGTTTCCAGGCTCTGTCCAAAGCACTCTTTCTGACCTTGAAAGAGAGGACCATGGGATCTATAGGATCAGATGAATCTGCCTGTTCCAACTGAGATCTGCTTGGAGGTTAGGCAGGCAGGGGTTAGGGTCTTTTTCTGAGGTGACATGTTCAGCTGGTGCCTTATTCTCTGCTTTTAGGCATCAGGCAGAGTCTGCCCTGTCCTCCTGTTAAATTATTATCAGTACAGTATCATCAGCATTTTGGATACTCTGTTATGCTGATGATACTGTATTGCTTATAATTTATCAGGAGGACAGGGCAGACTCTGCTGGACGGTGAAAAAAGTAGGTAAGAGAAAAATCAACTCCTTTGAAATGTGGTGTTGGAGGAGAGCTTTGCAGATATCATGAACTGTGAAAAAGACAAATAATTGGGTGTTAGAACAAATTAAACCAGAACTGTCACTAGAAGCTAAAATGATGAAACTGAGGTTATCATACTTTGGACACATCATGAGAAGGCATGATTCATTAGAAAAGACAATAATGCTGGGAAAAACAGAAGGGAGTAGAAAAAGAGGAAGGCCAAACAAGAGATGGATTGATTCCATAAAGGAAGCCACAGACCAGAACTTACAAGATCATAACAGGGTGGTTCATGACAGATGCTATTGCAGGTCACTGATTCATACAGTTGCCATAAGTCAAAATCGACTTGAAGGCACATAACACAAACCATCAGCATTGAAGTTCTCGACTTCCGGGAAGGGTTGCTTTGCCTGTGCTGCCTCTGAGTCGAGCTCTCGTCTCAGAAGAAGCTTTTTCAGCTTTAAAATCAGTCAAAACGTTCTTTTTGACTGGTAAAGATTTTCTCCTGGACAGGGAGAAACGCAGAGATTAACCACAAAGCCTGTTTTTGTGGGGAGGACTGGATTTCATTTATTTATGAGAGAAGGTTCAAACTGCAATGCCGGACGGACTTTCATCAAGCTCTAGCTGATTACAGCGACACGTTTATCTTTTCTTCAAAGAAAAACAGACTTTAACAGGCAGATAAGCATCCTTCTCTCTATTTTCTTTTTTCACTTGGTTTAAATTGTTGCAGCAAAAAAGAGATTTGTCAATGAATCAGCTGTGAAGAACTCCTGGGTGAGTTATGGCTTTTCTCTTTCACTCACGAAATTAAGGAGGAAAGAAATCGAAAAAGCTTATATTTGTTTTTATTGCAAAAAGCTGTCCTGGAGGTGCATTCTAAAGATACCAACGGAAGAGGGATTTCTATTTCGAGGAGGGGGAAAAATTATTATTATTTTTTAGTCTATTTCATTTTGATGAATCTGCTTGTTCATGACGCCACTAATTGTTTTGATGTTGGGAACTAAGTTTGTTTTGTATTCCTGAACACATAAAAGATAAGGCAGGCTGTATTGTCTACACTGATGTCAGCAAGCCTGTAATATTAACCCAATTGTGGCTGAAATAATTTTTGTTTCTGTGGTTTTAAGAATGACAACCAGGAAAGTGATTGAGACCATGGAAGAAATTATGTTTCAGAAAATAATGGGTGAGATTGAGATAACGAAACAAACCCTGAGACAGGGTAGACAGGAGATGAAAATTGAATTTAACAAAATGACGCAGGAGTTTAAAGAAATAGGAGATTCTGTGAGAGAGGTGTTTGATGAGATTAGAGATGAGAAAAGAAAAATTAAAGGGAAGCTACAAGCCCTGGAGATTGGAACAAATGTGAAATTGGAAAAAGATTTGGAGTTTATGGATGTTAGAAATAAAGTTTACTGTTTAGAATTCAACGTTGTCTCTGAAGAAATTAATGAAGATTTTGGTGGTAAAGTTATCAATGTCTTGGATAATTTTCTGGACTGGAATGATGTGATGGAGCTTGACATAGAAAAAATCTATGGAGTTGGCTACAGATATGTGACAGTGGAGAAACAAGAGATGAGCCAGTGCATTTTGTAAAAAAGAAGAACAGAGATATGACTTTGCAGCAATATTTCAGCAACATATTCAGAATTCTTGACTGGAATGATGTGATGGGGCTTGACATAGAAAAAAAATATGGAATTAACTACAAATATGTGACAATGGAAAAACTTTTAAGAGATGAGCCAGTGCATTTTGTAAAAAAAAAGAGCAGAGATGTGACTTTACAACAATATTTCAGCAACATATTCAGAATTGATGGCAAGGACATATTTGTGATGGGGGAAATTCCCATCAGACTCTTGTTATATGACTATGGCTATGACAGCAAGATCATCATGGGATACTGATAATGGATGAATGGATACTGAAACCACTGGATTTAACAGGACTATTGAAGATGGAAGATGGAATTAATATTGATAATGGAAGAATGGTTATGGAAATTATTGGACCTAACAGATTTGACGAGATGGATTAATCAATATGTTTATTTGGACTATGGCTATGACAACAAGATTATTATGGGATACTGATAATGGAAGAATGGCTATTGAAATTATTGGGCCTAACAGATTTGAATCAGATGGATTAAGCGACATGTTTATTTGGAGAAAAATTGAAAGATATATCTCTTAAGGAATTGAAACCTCTCTTTGACTTTTTGTGGAAAGAATAAAGTAATGTTTATGAGATTTGATGATTAATTAAGATAACTACTGGAGGAAAGTGATTTTATAATATAATTTTAGAGACAGGATTGTTATATATTGTAGACCTATAACTGATCTGCGACAAATCGGAAGTCAACATTTTATTTTATTGTTTAATTGTTTTTGTTTTGTTTTGTTTTTTGTCTTTGAAAATTTGAATAAAAATTAATGATAAAAAAAAGCATTGAAGTTCTCTTTGTTTGCTAAGAGATTTCTCTGTTGTTTTAGCTGATTGTGGATATTTATGGACATTTAGAACTTGTTTTAGTTGTGTTTATGTATATTTTACTTGCTCGTAAGACAAATTGTCTTTTATTATTACTGCTATTATTATTATTTACTGAATTTATATCCTGCTCTTCCTCCTGAAGGAGCCCAGGATGGCAAACATAAATAAAAAAAAATTAACAAGAAAAAAATATGAGAAGGTGGGATAAAGTAAAATGAAATAAAGAAAACATTTCAGTGGAAGAGATTTAATCATGAGCTGAACTTTCCCATGAAAATAAATGGAAATGAAAAAGTGTGAACTTTGGCAAGATAGTACTCCTCACAAAGGTTAAGCCAAATTCCTTTTTTGTTTTAAGTCACTATTTCATTGGCTTTGAGCACAATTTTGATATTTTTTCTTTTTTTGCTTCACATATGCAAGTCATCCCCAAAACATTCATATATACATCACTATATCAATTGGAACCCTGTTGAACTGGCAAGTAGGGAGGGAATGCCTTATAGGATAAAGATATAGAAAACTTCTGGTGTGCAAGAGTCAATTTATGAGGTAACCATTAATTATGGAACCAATATTCCCATTGAGCTGGAATCCCTCATGACATGAGCCTTTTCTTAAAGGCTTTGTTTTCCCATCTGCAGCACTGACAATTATTCCTGTTTCTGCTGCTTCCTATTTCTGGCTCACAAAAATATTTATATGGAAAGCGGGATTGGACCAAGATGGAGGTGTGAAAACTGGAGGGAGAAATATCAATAATTTAAGATATGCAGACGATACCATATTACTAGCAGAAACCAGTAATGATTTGAAATGAATGCTGATGAAAGTTAAAGAGGAAAGCACAAAAGCAGGACTACAGCTGAATGTCAAGAAGATTAAAGTAATGACAACAGAAGATTTATGTAACTTTACAGTTGACAAGGAGGACATTGAACTTGTCAAGGATTATCAATACCTCAGCACAGTCATTAACCAAAATGGAGACAATAGTCAAGAAATCAGAAGAATGCTAGGACTTGGGAGGGCAGCTGTGAGAGAACTAGAAAAGGTCCTCAAATGCAAAGATGTATCACTGAACACTAAAATCAGGATCATTCAGACCATGGTATTCCCGATCTCTATGTATGGATGTGAAAGTTGGACAGTGAAAAAAGCTCTTAAGAGAAAAATAAATTCATTTGAAATGTGGTGCTGGAGGAGAGCTTTGCAGGTATCATGAACTGTGAAAAAGACAAATAATTGGGTGTTAGAACAAATTAAACCAGAACTGTCACTAGCAGCTAAAATGATGAAACTGAGATTATCATACTTTGGACACATCATGAGAAGACCTGATTCACCAGAAAAGACCATAATGCTGAAGAAAACAGAAGGGAGTAAAAAAAGAGGAAGGCCAAACAAGAGATGGATTGATTCCCTAAAGGAAGCCAGACCTGAACTTGCAAGATCTGAACAGGGTGGTTCATGACAGATGCTATTGCAGGTCACTGATTCAGAGGGTCGCCATAAGTCAAAATCGACTTGGAGGCACATAACAACACCACCACAAAAGGTATCCAGGTGCCACTGGGGAGCGTTTCATGAGGTAAAATAAAATATGCTCGTGTTTGTTGTGCTTTATGTTGGCGATGTCAAAATCCTGGGGCCTTTTAACCGCATATACGTGCAGACGCTGAGGGCCTTGCCTTTTGTCATATATCTTTAATGAGAGAAAAAACAAGGGAGTCTTTTCTACAAGTCAGTACTCCAGTGACACAGGCTTTTGGTTGTTGCTTTTCTTAACTCAAACTGAAGCGCTTTTCTAATTACCTCCCAGAAATTCAAGGTCATTTACTGATGAAAGCCTTGCCTCTTTTCAGGTCGGAATTTTGCCGCTTGCCCCTCCCCTCTCTCCCTCGCGAGCGCGCCAAAAGAAACCTCCGTGGCGCGCACGCCTCACCCCACGTGAAAGCTGAACTGCGCACGCGCCCCTGCCCAATCCGGGTCTTTGCTCTGGGCGAGTTAGAAAATAAGAATGACTCCGCCCGCTCCGCGCATGCTCGGAAATGTCGGGGTTTCGTAATGTTAAGCATAGCGACGCCAGAGGGAATGCGCGCTTGGAGTTACGTTACCGAGAGGCAAGGTAGCTTGTTTTGCAGCAAAGCGTCTGCTGGACGGGGCCCGAGGCTTGTTCTGTCGTCTGTGCCGTTAAAGTTCTGCCACCGCTGTGCTGCATGCAGATACTTGGGAATAAACCCCATTAGCTGACCATGTCTAGGATGCACTGTCAGGTCCCGTTTGGGTGAGGCATGGCCTGAAACCGTAAATTGCAGTGCAAAGAAGGCTTGATTTAACACAGCCTCCAACAGGCCTTAGGTAGAATTGCCCACTACTTAATAACCAGCCCTTCCTGTTGTGGCTATAACTGTCTCGAAATACGATTGTTTGCATGCCTGCTTATTTTAGAAATGCATACTCTGCACTTTTAGCGCCGTAGTTCCAAGGGTTGCAAACATCATAACATTTTTTCAATTTTATTTTTAATTATGAATGTATTTTATTTATTTATTTATTGCATTTGTATACTGCCCCATAGCCGAAGCTCTCTGGGTGGTTTACAACAATTAAAAACATTAAAAACAAATATACAAATTTAAAAACACATTTTAAAAAAGCAATTTAAAAACACATACTAAAATGTCTGGGAGAAGAGGAAAGTCTTGACCTGGCACCGAAAAGATAACAGTGTTGGCGCCAGGCACACCTCGTCAAAGAGATCATTCCATAATTGTCCTGCTTTTCAATTATTTAGAAGAGACTTTTTCTGAAGTGGTCTACAGTGGCATACAAAATCACAAACAAGTAAACACCAGTTTAAAAATGAATATAAGAAATGAAAAAAGTGCAGCAACATTTCGTAAAGCACAATAAAAATAGTAGAAATCAGTTATAAAAAGCCTATTTTTCAGTTGGTACAGCTCGAGGATGTGGACAAGGTGCTTGGACAGGTGCGGGCGACCACTTCTGCTCTGGATCCTTGCCCCTCATGGCTAATAAAAGCTAGCAGGAATGGAACAGCTGGCTGGGCCAAGGAGGTGATTAATGCCTCTTTACGAGAGGGAGTGGTCCCACCCTGCCTGAAACAGGCGGTGGTGAGACCGCTCCTAAAAAAATCCTCCTTGGACCCTGATAATTTGGACAACTATAGGCCAGTAGCAAATGTCCCATTCCTGGGCAAGGTTCTAGAGCGTGTGGTCGCTCGCCAACTCCAGGCTCTCTTGGATGAAACTGATTATCTAGACCCATTTCAATCGGGCTTTCGGCCAGGGTTTGGTACAGAAACGGCCTTGGTCGCCCTGTATGATGACCTCTGTCGGGAGAAAGACAGAGGGAGTGTAACTCTGTTGGTTCTCCTTGATCTCTCAGCGGCATTTGATACCATCGACCATGGTATCCTTCTGGAGCGACTTACGGATTTAGGAGTGGGAGGCACTGCTTGGCGGTGGCTCTGCTCCTATCTCGGGAATCGTCTCCAGAAGGTGATGCTGGGGGAACATTACTCGAGTCCCTGGGTACTCCAATATGGGGTCCCGCAGGGTTCAGTTCTGTCCCCCATGCTTTTTAATATCTATATGAAGCCGCTGGGTGAGGTCATCAGGAGTTTTGGAGTGCGTTTCCAGCAATATGCTGATGATACGCAGCTCTACTACTCCTTTTCATCTTCGTCAGGTGAGGCTGTTGATGTACTAGACCGCTGCCTGGCCGCGATAATGGGCTGGATGAGAGCTAATAAACTGAAACTCAATCCTAACAAGACTGAGATGCTGTTGGTGGGAGGACCCTCTGCCCAGATGGTTGACGTTCGACCTGTCCTAGATGGGGTTACACTCCCCCTAAAGGAACAGGTACGTAGTTTGGGGGTCTTATTAGATCCGCTCCTGTCACTTGAGGCTCAGGTAGCCTCGGTGGCACGGAATGCATTCTACCAGCTCCGGCTGGTAGCCCAACTACGACCCTATCTGAGCAAGGAGCATCTTGCCTCAGTTATCCATGCTATGGTAACCTCTAGATTGGACTACTGTAATGCACTCTACGTGGGGCTACCTCTGAAGACGGTTCGGAAACTTCAGCTAGTGCAAAATGCTGCGGCCAGAGTTCTCACTGGGACAAAGAAATTTGACCATATAACACCTGTCCTGGCGCAGCTGCACTGGCTACCGATATGTTTCCGGGCCAGATTCAAAGTGTTGGTTCTTACCTATAAAGCCCTAAACGGCATTGGACCGCAATACCTGATGGAGCGCCTCTCTCGCTATGTACCTACCCGTTCACTACGCTCGACGTCGAAGGCCCTTCTCTGGGTCCCAACCCATAAAGAGGCCCGGAGATCAACAACTAGACCTAGGGCCTTCTCGGTGGTGGCCCCCGAACTATGGAATGCCCTCCCAGACGAGATACGCCTGGCGCCTTCTCTGTTATCTTTTCGGCGCCAGGTAAAAACTTACCTTTTCGCCCAGGCTTTTTAAATTTTGTAAATTTTTAAATATTTTAATTTAACATTCTAAACTTAATATGATCTTAATTTATAAATCTCAATGGCAATTTTATTAATGTTTTATAATTGTACTATATATATATATTTTTTTCCACACTTGCTCATATTTTAATTGTGATTTTATTTGTTGTACACCGCCCTGAGAGCTTTCTGCTATAGGGCGGTCTAGAAATGTAATTAAATAAATAAATAAATATTGGAAAAGTTATACTTTGGACACATAATGAGAAGACATAATTCATTAGAAAAGATAATAATGCTGGGAAAAACAGAAGGGAGTAGAAAAAGAGGAAGGCCAAACAAGAGATGGATTGATTCCATCAAGGAAGCCACAGACCTGAACTTACAAGATCTGAGCAGGGTGGTTCATGGCAGATGCTGTTGGAGGTCGCTGATTCATAGGGTTGCCATAAGTCGTAGTCGACTCGAAGGCACATAACAACAAACTTGAAAAATAATACAAGTTTCAAAAAAGCACATAGCAGGCAATAAGTAACATTAATAGCATTAGGGCAGTAGGAAGCATCAAGTCATAGTGACAGAATAAGAATTAAATTACATTTGGGCACAACACCAGTGAAACTGGGGAAGAGAGATGCTACAGCAGCCTTCGCCAACATGGTGCCCTCCAGATGTTATGAACAATAACTCCCATCAGCCCCAGCCACCGCCGAGGAGTGAAGGGGATGCCCATCAAATTTGCAAATGACACAAAACCAGAAGGGGTAGCAAATACTCAAAAGACTGAAACAAAGATGATCTTGACACAATGGAGGACTGGGACAGAACTAATGAAATGAATTCCAACAGAGATAAATGTCTAGTTGTGCATTTAGGTAGGTGCTCAAATATAGGGCAGGTAGCAGTGCAATGCAGTGGCTAAAAATCCAACTGCATAAGCACATAAGAACCTTGCAGCTGGATCATGCCGGGGGGGGGCATGCTCTCACAGTAGCCAAAGTGATGCCCCAATGGAAGCCCAAAAGCAGCATCTGAGCCCAGCAGTGTGCTTCCTGCTTGTATTCAGAGGCAATACTGCCTGCAGCAGTTCTAGTCTGAGGTTCATGTGGCCACACATCATGAGGAGGAACAGCATTGGATGAGTCTACTTTGCTTAGACCACACCGGAAGTGCCGTGGCCATTGCAGTTTATGAAGAATGTTGACACAATGGGGTGTGTCACAGGAGGGTGACAAAGAAGAGGAGGGGCCTGGAGACCAAACCCTATGGTTGAAGGAGTTGGCTATGCTTAGCCTGCAGAAGAAGAAGAAGAAGATTTAATTTGTGTGTCGCCTATCTGGCAGATAGCCACTCTAGAAGAGATTACTAAGACATTATGTGAAAGCTGTCTTTTAATATATGAATGGCTATCACAATTGTATTGTTTTGGTATTGATAGGTTTGCTGCCCTGGGCTCCTTTGGAGGAAGGTGCGGGATATAAATCCAATAATAAATAAATAAATAGTACAGAAAATAGAACAAATTTCTTTTCTGTCGCTCCAGGGAGTTCAAACTACAAGAAATGGGGATTTATTTATTTATTAGATTTATGTCCTGCCCTTCCTCCCGGTAGGAGCCCAGGGTGGCATTTAGACAAAACCCCAGGAAGGTCTTCCAGACATAATGAGCTGTTCAACAGTGCAACAGACTCCTTCAGAAGGTGGGAGATTCTCTTCCTTTAGAAGCTTCCAAGCAGAGGCCTGGGTGCCCCTTATCAGAGGTGTGGGAGCAGCGACTTCCTGTGTCAGCAGTGGGTTTTTATTTATTTATTATTAAATTTGTTAGTCACCCATCTGGCTGGTTGTCCAGCCACTCTGGGCAACATACAAAATAAAACGTACAAATACATTAAAACATTAAAAATCTCAATAATAATAATAAAACCTAACCCACCCCAAAAGCCTGCCTGAAGAGCCAGGTTTTCAAGGCCCGGCGGAAGCTCATCATAGAGGGGGCATGACAGAGATCATTTGGGAGGGAGTTCCACAGGGTGGGGGCCACAATTGAAAAAGCCCTCTCACTAGTCCTCACCAGTCTGGCTGTTGGATTAGTTGACCTTTGTGTGGGATGCCTTCCAAGTCCTATCATTTTAGGTAGCAGGTACTGGAAAAGAAACCTTTCTCTGCTTGAGACCTTGAAGAGTAACGCTGAGCTAGATGGGGCGATGGCAGATTCCTGTGTACTTTTGAAGAACAGGGGAGAGATCATTAGGATTGATTATTATTACGTTGAGGGAATCCACTACCAAGATTGTCAAGAGCTGTTTGCTAGTACCCATGAAGCTAAACACTCCAAAGGCAAAACGCCCAGGGCGTGGAGCGCCTTTCCCAAGTTCAGCACTCTCCACGTAAGGTGAAAGGAGCTTGTGTTGTGTTTTGACATAGTCTCTACCGCATGCGCAAAAGCCTTGTTCTCTGTCTTGAAAACTATAAGTCCCAGGGTGCTTTGCACACGTTGACCTGGGAGTGAAGCCACGTGGTCCTCAACAACTGTCCATATTGGGAGCCTTTTAAAAATTGTTATTTACTTGCGTTTGTGTGCGTGTTTTTGACACAAAAGGCGAAATGTATTGATTCCCCAGCTCTTTTTTTACTCAAACTATAGTCTAAAGAGAAGGACTCATGAAGCGCCGATGTTTCTGCTTCGTAAAGATCTGGGAGGTTCGTTTAGGAGACTAAATCAATGCCTGGCAAAAACAATGGCTAGATTTTGGAGACATATTTTTCCGCGGTGGTCACCTGCTGCTGTATGATGAAAACTGTTAATTATGATATCTCTCAGGGGGGAAAACTAGTTTGGTCGTTTTTGTGCCTTTGGAAACTGAGGTAACACTGCCACAGGCGGTTGATGAAGACTGACCTATGCAAACAAGGACCTTCGCCCACACTTCGGAGAAAATTAGTTCGGAGTGTTGAGTCTTGATTGGCTACAAACACTCTAAGCCTCTTTACTTATTGGTTAAAATGGAAGCAGAGAGGCGGGAGGAAGATGGGGACGGCAGCTTCTAGAGGCTGTATGGAAAAGATTTTGATTGGCCATAAATCCACGCGGGTAGTGACAATGCTGAACATTCATTGGCTCCAGCTGCGAGAAGGAGGTGCGTCCTCCTGTGAACCCACCCTCAGCTTATATAAGCCCCGATCGCAGGGGGAGCGTGCCATCGCAGGAAAGCAGGAGGCGTGAAGCGTTCTTTCTTTGGCTGCCGCGTGTGCTGCGCATGCGCTAGGAGTCGGGGGGTGGGGCGTCGAGAGAAGATGGCTCTGTGCTTGCGCGCTGGGACCTGACTCGAGGGGAGGGAAACGACCACTGCGGCTGCGCGCCGGGCGGCTGCCGCACCTGCGCAGAAATAAGGAGCCCAACGGCGCACGCGTAGGAGGGGCTCCCAGGGGTGGGAGGAGCCTAGCGCCTTGAGCTCAGTCTGAGGCGAGAGCAGGTCGGAGCCGGAGGTACCGGCGGCCGCTAGGTCACGCCGCTGCCCCATGCAAGGTATGATCGAGATGGCCGCGGACAAGGAGGCCTTCTTAGTCCCGGCCCCGCCGCCGCCTCGCCTCAAAGCCCCGCCCAAAAGCGGAGGAGCGGACGCTCCCCTAGTGCAGCTGCAACATGAGTCCCCCCGGGCCCATCCAGGCTGCGGTGGGACCGGCGACAACGACGAGGTCACCTCCTCTCCTGCCGGGCCCCCGATGGGCCCTCCCCCGGGCGGCCAGCGCCGGGCAGGGCCAGGGCCTCTGGGCAAAGGAAGCGGTCCTTCCAGGGCGGCGGCCGCCGAGGAGGTGGAGGACAGCGTGGCTGAGCTCCAGCGGCCGCGCAACGGCTTCCAGCCCCACAGCCAGAGGGCCCCCGGCGGGGGGAAGAGGCGCAACAGCTGCAATGTTGGGGGAGGCGGCGGCAGCGGCTTCAAGCACCCGGCCTTCAAGCGGCGACGCCGGATCAACTCGGAATGCGACCCGGTCCTGCCCTCCGAGTTCCTCTTGGGGGGCAACATTTTCGACCCCCTCAACCTTAACAGTCTCCTGGACGAAGAGGTCAACCAGGCCCTCAATGCCGAGACCCCCAAGTCATCGCCGCTGCCCGCCAAGGGCCGGGACCCCGTGGAGATCCTCATCCCCAAGGACATCACCGACCCCTTGAGCCTCAACAACGCCCAGGAGGATCCCCCGGTTCTGGCGTCCCCCATCAAGGCTGGGCGCAAACGGCATCGCCACCGGGGAACCCAGCGGGGGATGGGCAGCATGGAGGGGGGTGGCAGCAAGCCTCCTCTTCCCACCTCGTGCAAGTCGTGTCAGAAGACGTGCAATGGGGCCCCCACCCCACAGCCCTATGAACTCAACACAGCCATCAATTGCCGCGATGAGGTGGTGTCGCCCCTGTTGCCTACAGTTGGGGAAGTTCAGCCAGGCCAGCAGGTCTCTGGATGTGTCACCCCGTCTTGCACGTCTGTGGCCTCTTCGAGCGCTGGGAGCCGCCACCACCATCGCAAGAGGCGCAGGACTAGTAGCAAATCAGAAGGAGGAGGAGGAGGAGGCCGGCATCAGGGGGCTCCTGTGCCCAGCGAACAGCCTTGCAGAAGCAGCCTGGACAGGGGACACAGCATGCCGCGGTGCCGCCACGCCCAGGCCACATCTGCCCAGCAGCCCCGGCGGCAGTCGCGGCACAAATTCCAGTATGGCAACTACTGTAAATATTACGGCTACCGCAACCCAAACTGTGAGGACTTCCGCCTGAGGGTGATGAAGCCCGAGTGGTTCCAGGGCAAAGAGGTGCTGGATGTGGGTTGCAACGTGGGGCACCTCACCTTGAGCGTGGCCAAGAAGTGGGGCCCTGCCAGAATAGTGGGGGTGGACATTGACGGGGCCCTCATCCACTCGGCCCGCCAGAACATCCGGCACTACCTTTCCGAGGAGATGCAGGAGCAGCAGGGGGGCTGTGGCGGCAGCGGGGGGGCCAGCCATGCCAAGAAGACCTTCCCGGCCTGTCTCATGGCCAGCCGAGGGCCAATTGCTGCACCAAGGGTGCCCCATGACGGGGTAGATGCCACCATCTTCCCCAACAACGTGTTCTTTGTCAAGGTAAGGCAAGAGGAGGCCCGCTTGCCGTAGAGGGCAGAATCCCGCCCTGCTCTTAGCCTCGCTGGCCTGTAGCCACTCTGCTCGTGAGCCTCAGTTGAGTCCGCTTCTGGGTGCTGCAGTCTGCTCACTTGGAAGTGTGGGGATTCCGCTAGAATCGAGGCCTCTGCAGGAGGAAGAGTGTAGGAAACTGCTTCATCCTTTGGACTAGCCAGCCCAGTGTTGCCTGCACTGAGTGGCAGCGGCTCTCCAGGCTTTCAGGCAGGGAGTCTCCCAGTCCTCCTGGGGGATGCTGCCAGGGATTGACCCGGGGCCTTCTGCATGCAAAGCAGGTGCTCTGCCCCACTGAGCTATGGCCCCTTCCCAAAGAAGGCCTGGCTTTTCAGCACTGCCTTTCAAGGTGCTGATGGAAGGAACATTGACATACACCAGTTCAGACCTTGTTAGACACCAGTTTGGAACTGTTGCTGGTCCTTTCCTGACCCCGTTCCTTTGCTGAAAATTCCTTCAGCTTCCCAGCATTCCTCAGTGTGATGTTTGGTAGGCTTAACACTGACTTCCTTTTTTCCTGTGGTGTAGATGGGCCTCGGCAATGGCATGGCAAGTGCCCTGTTTGCATGTGTAGACGTGCCTTTGAGGAACAACGAAGGGTGGGTGGGGAGGAGGCAACACCCAGCTGCCACCTCGGATTGGACTCTCTGGTACTGGAGTGGAAGGGAGGAGAAGCTAGCGCTGTGTGTGTAAACGTCAAGACTTCATCCAAGTGGACATACTGGGACGGAAGGTTGAGGCACCCACCAGTAAACGGGTCAAGATGGGCCCACAGTCTCTCAGGGTGCCTGGCTCAGTGATGTTCTCTTGAATATTTTGGCCCACCAAAGAATACAGGCAAGGGTTGTGCTCAGAAAACCTCCTTTGCACCTGAGCTGTTGCAGGGGGATTTCTGTTAAGCCATAAGAAGGGATAGGCCCGGAAGGTCCTGCCCAAGATCCTCCAAGGGGATGATGGGAGTGTTGTAGAACCTCCTCCCCACCTCCAGCTGATAATTGGGTTATTAAGAATAATCAGGCTTCAAGCCTATAATAGCCACATCAACTTCCAGAGCTCATGCCCAAGCAGGCTCTGGGTCTCCCTGCTCCCCTGGAACCCTTTTTGTCCCCTCCCCCTTTTTCTGATGTTCCTGTGGCTTGTCTGCCGTCATGGCACCAGAGCCCGTGTGCGCCCCTGTAGTCTTATCAAGGGTGCTGGCTCTTGCCCTGCACTGGAATCTGGGTGTCTCTGTCACAAAAAGGGGGGTGGTTTGAAGGCATCTGGCCTACAAGCACAAGATAAGGCATCTCAGTGGTTCCTTGATTAAACTGTGGTCGCCCTTGCTGGTTTGGTTTCTTTTCCGGTGGCGGAGAAAATGATGTTTAGCTTTTGGAGGAGGGGAGGGTGCCTTTTTGATCCTTGTGCTTTTGACTTGACAGTGAACTTCACAAAAGCCAGGCACCTCCAAGTGAAAAGCTGTCAGGCAGCAGATGCTGGGGGAAAATCTTTGCCAGAATCCTGGAGCATCACTTTAGGCCAGAGCAGGCAGCATTGGGGTTGGATGGGCAAGATGGCATCCTAGATTTACCTGGGTATGCAAAGCATTGGCACTAGAGGGCGCTCTGATACCAGATAGCACCAGTTAGAAGACGTGGAGGAGGGGTAATGGATGATATTGTTGGACCCAAAAAGGAGATCAAGTCCTCAGCCCCCTCATCTGCCTTAACAACACATACAGAGGTTGGAGTGCTGACTGGCACATGTCTAGCCAGTGACCATTCCCTTTAAGCAAGGACCTTTGTCGGAGCAGGCCCTTGGGTGGCCCTCTGGCACATAGGGGAGGAGCACGCTGCAGGCAGGGGGATCCCAGCCTTGTGGGCTGAGGTGTCTTCTGCAAAGTGTTAACTTTGTCCCTGGAGCTCCACCCACAGGCATATTGGCCATGCTGGGCCTAGCTGGCTTCCCCTAGGTCCGGGGCAGCGGTGAGGCCAGAAGCTGTAAACGGAGGAACTCTCAAAAGATCCCTTGGCATGTATAGGCAGGGAGGGGTGTTAAGAGTGTGTGAAGGGGCATGAGAGTTGGGCTCTTGCTGCTCTGGAAAAATATGTCAGATTCCTCCATTCTGCCCCTGTAAAGAAAAGCAACAGGGCTGTGGCTTCCGCTTGGGGACATTCTGCCTTCCGAGTCCAGGTATGAGTGTGCAGCCTCTGCAAGAGTGTTTGGGCTGAATCCTGGCTGCGTTCCCGCCTCTCCAGCAGGAGGAGGAAAGGGGCTTCTAGCAGGTCTTGCTTGGGGATTATTTGTCCTGCGTCCCACTCCAGGTCAAGGATTGGCTGTCCAGTCTAAAGTGGTTTGCCAGGAAAGACACAACGAGCTTCACATCTAACCACCCTGGGCTTTAAGCAAAGCTGAGCCTTGCAGAGGGGGGTGGGGGTGGGGCTGTTTGCCATCAACCAATTCCAGCCCCTGCACCAAAGCCACTTCTCCAACCAGCTTGATTTCTGCCATTATCAAAAAACAACCGGGGTTTTTTTTGCCAAGAATTGTAGTCACACTGCCTTCCCCTCCCCCCAGCATTGTTGGGTAACTGCCCAAAGGCCCTTTGTGCTCCTCAGGGCATCAGCACCCCGTGTCCCCTTCCAGGCCTCCCCACTAGGAAGAACGTGGAGGCCGGGGCAGAGCATCCTCCGTTAGGCACCATTTCTGGAGGTGCATTGAGTGACTTAATGCAGCTGTGCCCAGCGTTTGCACCCACTTGGACTCTCCCAAGGGGGTGGGCCTTCTTAGGACCCCCCCTTGCCTTTCCTACTCCAAGGCAGGAGGGACCAGCAGGTTGGGGAGGAGCGTGTCCTGCCTGGGGATGGCGCTTCAGGCCCCCTCGCCTTGCCCCGCAGCTAGTTGTGGGGATGGTGGGACAACAGCTTCCAGAGTTTGGAGGAGGGCTGGTCCCTTGTCAGATGAAAGCGCCATCTGCTGGGCACCTTTGTTGAAGGTTTGGGGATAGGAGTGGGCAGTGGGTGGTATTCAGTGGTAGGCCCACCACTCCAGAATAGAGTCACGCCTAACTTAAGTGGGTCTACTCTGAGTAGGACTTCATGGGATACAACCCAGTATAACCTTTTCTCTCTTGCTGTCGCGTCTGGATGGTTGCACCCGACTTTGCTGTCCCCGCTCTTGAGTTTGGAGAGGCTGCTGTAGCCTTCCACCGGTGGCAGGCAGGGGCCTGGGGGCTTCTGGGTGGTGGGGAGAGGGCCGTCCAGGGGGGTTAGCCTTAATCTGGCCTTCTCTGATATTACCCCCTCTTTGCAGGGCAACTACGTGCTGGAGCGGGACGAGCTGCTGGAGGCCCAGAAGCCCGAGTATGATGTGATCCTCTGCCTCAGCCTCACCAAGTGGGTGCACCTCAACTGGGGTGACGAGGGGCTGAAGCGCCTCTTCAAGCGCTTCTACCGCCACCTGCGCCCGGGCGGGATCCTGGTCCTTGAACCCCAGGCCTGGTCCTCCTATGGCAAGAGGAAGAACCTGACGGTGAGTGAGAGGGTTGCCACGGGAGGGGGTCGTGGCAGCCGTGGATTGCCACATTAACCTTGAGAGGGGTATGCCTGGACACAGCCAAGCAAAGCGAGAGGCCCCAAGGTGGAGATTTAATGTGCCCTCCTGCATGTGTCAGAGCTGGTTGTGTATTCTGCTGCAAGGGAAGAGCACTTTGTACACGCTTGGGGACTTCCCGTCTACTGTACTACTCCAGGGCTAAGCTGTGCCAGGGAGTGTGGCTTCTAGGGCGCTGGCTTAGCAGTGGTGGGGTTGGCAATGTCTTGTTGAAGTTGCCTCGTGTGGGCTGCTGGCACTGACCCTTTCCCTCCCTCCCTTTCCTAGGAAATAATCTGCAGACATTACTATCGCATCAAGCTGAAACCCGACCAGTTTCCCTCATACTTGACTTCACCGGAAATTGGCTTCTCCAGCTGTGAGTTGGTGGCAACCCCCAGGAACACGTCAAAAGGTGAGGGGGGGGGTTCAGCATCCGGTGGCACTGGCCTCTGAACGGATCCCATTGGTTCTGGCAGTGGGGGCGGGGAAGGCTTCCAACCTTCGGGTCTACAGCCGCGCCATAGGTACCCTCCAGTTGTGTTACCCTAAGAATAAAGGTCCTCTCAAATCCCAGACCGGGCTTGGCTCCATTCCTGCAAGGGAGGTGGGTGTCTCCTGCTAAAGTGAGGGGGCACTTGCGAAGTCCCAAGCCACTTACTTTCTCCAGGGTGCCCCTGCCATTGGGAAGGGGGTGAGGCTCCCCTGTGCCCATCTGAAGCTGTGGGCCAGTCCTTTGGTCCCCTTCCCACAGTCCAGCCTGAGGCTCTTGGAAGGGGAGATGGTGGGGCTTAAGGGGGGTGGGGGGTGGCTTCTCTGTGCAGACCAGACCAGCCACTGCTGCTGGGCCGTGGGTCCTGCTCCACTACCCTCCAGCTCCTCAACTTGCCTCTCCCCACAGGATTCCAACGCCCCATCTATCTCTTCCACAAGGCCTGCCCTGGTGGTGCACCCTGAAGACTGGGCTCTGGCTCGAGCAGCACCACTCCCAGGCCATTGCCCCCTCCTCTCTGGATCAGCCGCTGCTGGGGGAGGTGGGCCAGCGCAGATGAACGTTGAACGCTTTTTTGAAGGGAGGAAGAGAGGCGTCTTTTCTCCCGCGTGGGACAGAGCCAGCCAGCCAGCCTTGTCTTCCTGCAGCTTTCGAGCAAGATGGAGCTGCTGGGCCGGGCGTGGGAGCACCTTCAGTTGTCTTGGCCCACCAAGGGGCCTGGAAACTGCGCACTTGACGGCAAAGGGCAGCAGCGAATCGCTTGGAACAGAACCCGGACTGGGAGGGGTGCGCTCTTGGGTGTGGTGGTGGGCGAGGTGAAGGTTTCTGATGGCAGCTGTAACCAGGTGGGCTTTCTTCTTCCTGTTTCGCTGTAACGTCACTGGAGATGTCAAGAGAAAAGCGAGTCCAGGTGCTTGGCTAGCCCAGATATGGGGGACACATGCCCTTCTTGCTGCTGGTGGACTCCAGCTGCCCTCTCCTCCAGCCAGCATGGCCAGTGGTTAGGGGTGATGAGCGCAAGTAGTCCAACAACAGCAAGGGGGCTACAGGCTCCCCAGCTCTGGCAGAGGCAATGGGATCACGCCCAGGGTTGCCGAGAGAAGGATGGGGTGGGGGTTCTAGCACAGGCACGGCGGAGTCACAGGGCCAAGGGCCGGTCTTCCTCGAAAAAGGCCTCTCCTTGAGCATAAAGCATGCTCCTCTGTTTCTGTTCAAGAAGGAAACATTCAGATGTGAACAAGTGATGTCTGTGGGCCCCTGCTTGTCACCTCTATTGCAGTGTTGGCCAGCCTGGTGCTCTCCAGCTGTTGTTGGACTGCGACTCTTGCGGTGTGCTATTTTTTGCCAATGGGAGTTGAGGTCTAGCTGCACCTGAGAAGTAGCAGGTTGGCCAAGTGGATGAGAGGTCACTTGAAAGGGGGCAGGGGCAGGCAGTAATCTGCAGGCCTAGCTGAGGGACTGCCACTTAAGAGCTTTCAGCTGGCCTGGAGAGGCAAGGGTGGCCTGGCCAGGCTGGCTCCACTGCTGGTCCTCTCTTCTCCGGGATCAAACAACAGGCAAGCAAGGGAGCCGTCCCCTACCTCTGAGGTGTTTCCTCCTCGCTTCCTACGCCAGAGCCTCTGGGGCCATTTCCTTGCACGACCATCTCTTTGCTGGGGGGTTGTGCCTGAGTCTGCACAGCCAGCAAAGGGGTGCACGGTGTCAAGCCTATACTGCTGGCAGGAGCACCCACCTGGGACGGGACTGTTTCTTCTGCCCGAACACAGAAGCAGCTTGGGTTGGTTGCCTTGGGGCACACACAGTGGTGCTTGCTTGGAGAATGAGAAAGACAGAGCCAGCTTTATAGAACCTGCTAGTTTTCAGCAAGCCTGACCTCTTCCCTGAACCCCAGCCAGAGCCCTCCCCGTTGTGTGATGGGAGAACCCATGCAGACTCCTGCTTGCTGGTATTGAAGCTAGCAGGGAAGCTGCCTTTCTTGAGCTGGCCAGCCTTTTGGAGGGCCACCTCCATACCAGGGAGATCCTGTTTGATCTGGAGTTTTATCTTTAAAGAGATGTCAATTCTATATATAAATAAACCTACAGATTATTACCAGCTTTGTCCCAGTTTGTATAAGACTGTGTGTGTGTGTGTGTGTGTGTGTGCTGGGAGACGAGGTAATCAAGAAGCCCCTCAAGGCCTTGACTGGTTCAGGGTGCAGAACATCAGCCTGGAACCCATTTCACACATACACACAAACACTTAAAAACATGCCAATTGCCTCCCATCGCTGCTTAATTCACAGCAATAATTAGAGCAGACTGAAGTCCAATATTTGATTGCAATTACATTTATGTATAAAAAGCATATGGGGGGGAGAGGAAGAGAGTCCTGTTTGAATAAAAGCATCACGCACAAGGCAGTTTGAGTCCAGTTTTGTTGAAAGGGGCTGCAGCAGATGGCTCTCCAAGGCCCCTTGTGCCCTGCTTAACTATTCCACTGCCGCAGCTTCTGGTACATAATGAAAGTGGTGGCTGGGTCCCGGGTCTGAAGTTGTAGCTTCATGGGAGGCAGCCCCTCCACCTCCAGAAAGGGGCTCTCTGTGAACAGCTCCTCTGGGTCGTAGAAGGCTGACAGGTCGGGGCCTGCGCAGTCTGGCTCCTAGCAGAGAAGAGGAAAGAGGCTGGTTGGTGATGTAGGAGGCACCTTCCTGTCACCCACAGGGCTCTACTACCTCTACAGATTCTCCACGTCCGTTCGGCCATCGGGTACAGACATGCTCCTTACACTAGTGTGAAAGCATTGGGCCTTTGCTTCATGCCCAGGCTGCCATTCCCTGGGTTGGAGCAGGGACTCTTAAGGGCCCCACTGCTCACCTTCCTGGCTCCAGGACGGGACCGGACAAATGAAAGCTTCTCCTGCACAGCTGAACTTAACAATTCTTCTTCCGCTACCTGCAGGCTTACAAGGCCTTGATAGAGCTGCTGGTCCCGAGGGATGTTCATACCTGTGAGAGCAGACGGTGAGGTGTTTGGAAGGGACAGAAGCTAGCCCAGCTTTTGCCAGCCTGCTGCCTTCCAGATGCTGTTGAACTACAACTCCCATCAGCCCCAGCCAACATGGATCCGGAGGGCCCTAGGTTGGCAAAGGCTGTCAGAGAAGGGATGCCATGAAATGTGCCCTGTCAGAGAAGGGTGTGTGTGTGAAATACTTTTAACATTTTATATCCTGCATTTCTGTATCAAACTGAAAGCAGCTTACAATGTATAGACTTGTCTTCAACACATCAGAAAAGATACAGGCTGGACCCAGACTGTTGGCCGTTCTTGGGGTCCGTTGAAATGCCAAAAGCTAGTAATAGGTGAAGCCCCATTGATTTTCATGGGAACCAGGTGCAGCTTAGACAGGATCCAGTCCACTGCCTAATGCTAACCAGTAACTCAAGCAATAGAGACGGCCTCCATCAATCCTAAAAGCCTTTTGACACCCGGGACCTGCAGGTGTTGAGCACCTTTGGCCCTCATTGCTGAACTGCAACTCCCACCAGCCCTAGCAAGCATGGCCCAGTAGCCAGGGATGATGGGCGCTGTAGTTCAGCAACAGCCGGAGGGCCAAAGGTCCCCATACCTGCTCTGGGGTCTTGGATGGGGCTTTCCAAGTCCTAACTAGAGATGTTGGGGATCAAATGTGACACTTTTTGCTTGCCAAGTGGCCAAGACTCCAACACAGAAGTAGAATTTGAACTCTTTCTCTCCTACAGTCAACAGCAGCTTTCTGGCCACTGCTCAATGCTACCTTAGAAGTCTTCAATGGGGAAGAGAGCATTGGGATGTGGCCTTTGATGGCTGTTCCCAGGGTTTTTGTTTGTGATGCTTTGGGTCATCCCCACTTTCCTGCAAGGGATGAGTATATGGGGGAACTGGGGGCTATCTTGGAGAAGGAAAGCCTTTTTCTGTCTCTCAAGACCCACCGTTACCAGTTTTTTTCTGCCTAGCTACTCACCCTCGCCCACCCGAGCTTCCACAGCGCAACGGGTGACAAAAGAGCGCTGCACCAGTTCCTCTGCTGCCTGCCAGGCGTTGAATCCCTGCTCCCGCACAGCCTGCACCTCCGTCCCCAGGGCAAGTGTGCTGTGGGGAATGGGGGCGCCCAACATGTGGGGTTGATGCGATCCTTCCTCTGCAGCAGCCCTACTGGCCTCTCTCCTCAGGATGATGGTGTCGTGGGGGGCCACCTCCGCACTGTGCTTAGGGGGATCCGGGCTGACCTTCCTGCTGTCATCAGAGTTGGGTCCCAGCCTCAAAGTAACCTCTGCCTCTTCTCGGGGCTTAGGAAGTTCCAGGTTGACCTTTCCACTGTCATCAGACTTGGATTCTCGCCTCAAATGAACCTCAGCCTCCAGTCTGGGCTTAGGGGGACCCAGGCAAACCATCCTGACATCATCAGACTTCGACCCCAGCCTGAAACGAACCTGACAAAGGGCAACAGTTGGCACAGACTATTGAGATAGGAGGAACATATCAAGAATCTGCTTAGAATCTGCTTAAAACAAGGTCCTGGGGCATAACTGGAAGTTATTTTTTTCTCCACCTGCGTGTGTGTGTGTGTGTGTGTACATATACGTAATTGTGATTAAAACAGAGGTTACTACAGAGCATCTTAAAGTATATAAGACCTTTTTTAAACATGATTCCATGAGATCTATAAGCCAATTAACTTCTGTTTTGTTAAATCACAATTACGTGTGTATATTTTTAGGTGATTAACAGAATCTTTATAGAGATCCAGAGCAAGCTTGGGTGAAGTTCTGTTCGTTGCTTTCAAAACTGTGACCTGGGAGGCTCCAGGAGAAAACTTTGCACATGCTCAGATATACTCTTTTAGTCCAGTTCCAAGTCCTGTTCCACACAGATCCTGCTTGCGGTCTTCCCAAAGGCACTTGGTCGACCAGCGCGTGAGAACAGAGTGCTGGCCCTGGAATGTCAGGTTTAGCCTGTACATACACCACCCCAGCCTCAGCTCTGGGCACAGGATACCACCAGAGTGCGTGTTTCCAGCACTGACTTCCCAATGAACAGGCCAGGTGGCTAATTTGGCAGTTTTGAGCCACCTCACCCTGCTTTCAGGGCAAGGGCCATAGCTCAGTGGGAGCGCCCTTCCTTTAGGTGCAGAAAGTCCCAGGTTCAATCCCCGAGGGCATCTCCAGGTAGGGCTGGGAGAGACTCCCTGCCTGCAACCCTGGACAGCTGCTGCCAGTCAGTGTGGGCAATACTGAGCTAGGTGGACTGATGATCTGACTTGGTCTCAGGCAGCTTCTGTGTCCCTCTCATACTCCCAGCTCCCCCTTACTTGTCTGCCTGGTGCTTTCCCCTGCTGGGGCCGCCGAAGAATCCCGCTCCGTGCCCTCCCGGCGCAGTCTCGCTCAGGGGTGACCACCACCTCAGGACCAGGGATCAAGGTTTGGGGCTGTGGGGGCGGGAGCGGCGTTGGGGCAGTGCAAGGGAGGCTGTCTCTGTCACCGTTGCAGGAAAGATTGGGGGCTGCAGCCATCGCGGGGTAGGGAGAGGAAAACAGCTCTCAGGGCAACCTGTTAAAACAAGTCAGGGAGAGGTCAGGGGGCTCATTAGGGTGTAAATAATGGCAGCATAAACTCCCAACCCCCACCAGCAGGGGGTGCTGCTTCCTGGAGTCGGCATGACAAGCCCTTGCCAACCTGGTGCCCCCCAGGTGCTTTGGACTACATCTCCCACCCTATCACAGGTGGATAAGTAGCTTGTGGAACTCCCTGCCACCAGATGCGGTGATCGCCACTCGCTTGGGCGGCTCGAAAAGGGCTTTCAGCAGATTCACGGAGGAGAATAAGGCAGTTCTCAGCGGCCATTCTTCACGACGGCTACATGCAGTCTCTCCACAATCGGAGGCAGCGCGCTACGGACCGCCGGCGGGAGAGTCGCTGTCGCCTCCACATCCTCCGTGCAGGCTTCCTGCTCTGGGGCACCGCTGTGGGAACAGGGGGCTGGACTAAATGACGGGCCCCCTTTGGCCTGATCCGGCAGCAGCTGCAGGACTCTTCTGCCGCCCATCCTCCCTTGCCCCACTTCCCCTAAAAGGGGGGGAGTTTGCAGAATCCCACCCTGGTGGTGTCAGTTTCCAACCTCACCCCCTTCCCCGCCGCACCTTTTTTGCTCCAGCTTGCAGACCCCCCCACATTCCCTCCCCTTACCAGATTCCCTGACCCCAACTGCACCTTTCCCCCCAAATTTCCAGTCCCATCACCACCACGTGGCAGTTCCCACCCGTCCACCCCCCTTCCCTAGGGGGCAGCTTCCAGCCTCCGCTTAACTCAACTCTTTTGCCAGGGGACGGTTAGGAAGAAAGGAAGGGGCAGCCTCGCTTTCGGTCCAAGATGGCGCCGGCCTGAAAACGCTCTATCTAAGCCATTGGGCCTATAGAGTCGCACGGTGCCGCAGTCCCGACAGGCACTTCCGCGGCACACCGCGCCCCCTAGAGGCTGACTGGCGGCTCTGCACCCTCAACCTCCGGGGGTTGTAGGCGGGGCAACAAGCGGCCTCCGGGATCGCCTCGTTGTGAGTCAAAGATGGCGGCCGAGCTGGGAACGCTCTAGCCAACGGGACGGCGAGGGGAGAGCGAGAGAAGCCTCCGACCGGGCCAAATATGGCGGCAAGGGGGGACGCCGCGCCTGCGGAACAGGCTTTTTCGGAATGCAAGATGGCGGCCGAAAAGAGGTTTCTTCGCCGGTTCGAAGCTACTTGTCGGCAGTTAGTATATTAAAAAACTCAGGAGGCGTTTTATTCTACATTGTAGAAACAAACTGGAAGCCGACAGCCACTTTCACGGAGCCAGTTTGGCTTTAAGCCCACCTTACCCAATCAGGAAGGGTTTTGTTTGTTTCTTTCCCAAGGTATCACTGAGGCCAGCTGGGAAGATTCCCTGCAAGGTTTAAAGACGCCGCCCTGGCTGGATATATTCCAGATTTAAGCCATAAATTACATTTATTTTTATTTATTTTATTATTTATTAAATTTATATACCGCCCGACTAGCGATAGCTCTCTGGGCGGTGAACGTAAAATAGTATAAAAATACAATGAATAACAAAATAATATTAAAATACAATCAACAATACAATAAACATTATTAAAATTAGATCAATGTAACTTAAAATGCTTCAGAGAATAGGAAGGTTTTGACCTGGCGCCGGAAGGAAAGCAGAGTCGGCGCCAGGCGTACTTCCTCAGGGAGACTGTTCCATAGTTCGGGGGCCACCACTGAGAAGGCCCTAGATCTTGTCATCACCCTCCGGGCCTCCCTGTGAGTTGGAACCCGGAGGAGGGCCTTCGTAGCAGAACGTAGTGCACGGGCCGGTTCATATCGGAAGAGGCGTTCCGCAAGGTATCGTGGTCCCGCACCGTATAAGGCTTTATAGGTTAATACCAACACTTTGAATCTAGCCCGGAAACATATTGGCAACCAGTGCAAGCTGGCCAGAACCGGTGTTATATGCTCGGACCGCTTGGTCCTGGTCAGCAATCTGGCCTCCGCATTTTGCACTAGCTGTAGCTTCCGAACTGTCTTCAAAGGTAGCCCTACGTAAAGCGCATTACAGTAATCCAAACGTTACCAGAGCATGTACCACTGCTGTAAGGTCCTCTTTACTCAAATAGGGACGTAGCTGGGCCACCAACCGAAGTTGGTAGAACGCATTCCTAACCACCGAGGCTATTTGAACCTCAAGTGAGAGGGAAGAGTCTAAAGAGACTCCCAGACTACGAACCCGGTCCTTTAGGGGGAGTGTAACCCCGTCCAGGACAGGGTATATATCCACCATCCGATCAGAGAACCCGTCCACCAACAGCATCTCAGTCTTGTCTGGATTGAGCTTCAGTTTGTTAACTCTCATCCAGTCCATTGTCGCTGCCAGGCAACGGTTCAGCACATCAACAGCCTCACCTGAAGAAGATGAAAAGGAGAAGTAGAGCTGCGTGTCATCAGCATACTGATGACAACGCACTCCAAAACTCCTGATGACCTCTCCCAACGGCTTCATGTAGATATTAAAAAGCAGGGGGGACAAAACTGACCCCTGCGGGACCCCATATTGGAGAGCCCGCGGTGTCGAGCAATGTTCCCCAAGCACTACCTTCTGGAGACGACCCGCCAAGTAGGAGCGGAACCACTGCCAAGCAGTACCTCCAACTCCCAACTCCGCGAGCCTCTCCAGAAGGATACCATGGTCGATGGTATCAAAAGCCGCTGAGAGATCAAGGAGAATCAACAGAGTTACACTCCCTCTGTCTCTCTCCCGACATAGGTCATCGTACAGGGCGACCAAGGCTGTCTCAGTGCCAAAACCGGGCCTAAAACCCAATTGAAATGGATCTAGATAATCGGTTTCATCCAATAGCACCTGGAGCTGGCCAGCAACCACTCGTTCTAAGACCTTGCCCAGGAATGGAACATTCGCCATTGGCCTGTAGCTGTTAAAATTGTCTGGGTCCAAGGAAGGCTTTTTCAGGAGTGGTCTCACCACTGCCTCTTTCAAACAGCCCGGGACCACTCCCTCTCGTAAAGAGGCATTTATCACTTCCTTGGCCCAGCTACCTGTTCCATTCCTGCTAGTTTTTATCAGCCAGGAGGGGCAAGGATCCAGTACCGAAGTGGTTGCACGTACCTGTCCAAGCACCTTGTCCACGTCCTCGAGTTGAACCATAAGAGCATCTGTAGTGAGTTTTATATATACCGCCTAAAAATTATAATTAGATTTTCTGTGCAAACCAGTTGCCCTTCCTAAAACACACACACACCACCACCACCACAGAAGGACCTCTCCAAACAGGGAAGGGGAGGTAAATGGCAAATGCAGTTCATCGAAAGCAAGTGTAAAGTTATGCAAGTTACACCTCCTAGCTATGATGGCGGAAGGCGACTACAAGAAAGAGGGCCTTCTCGGTAGCGGCCCCCGAACTATGGAACACCCTTCCTGACGAGGTACGCCTGGCGCCTACTTTACTATCTTTTTGGTGCCAGGTGAAAACCTTCCTCTTTGCCCAGGCATTTTAATAATTTTAATATTTTTAATATCTTAGCATTTTAGTATTTTAGTATTTGTATTTAATGTTGTTTATGTTAGTTATATGTCCTGTCTGTTTGTCTAACTGTTGTTTTGAGGATTTGGTGTTTTTAAATATTGAAATGTAATTATATATCTTCATTGGTTGTACACTGCCCAGAGAGCTTTGCTGTGGGCGGTATAAAAATTGAATAAAATAAAATAAATAAATAAAATGCCCACAGCATGTTTCTGAATTCCAGTTGCTGGATACCACAGGAGGGGAGAATTGCTGTTGTGCTCAGGTGCTCCTTGCAGGTTTCCCTTTGGGGCATCTGGCTGGCCACTGCGAGGACAGGATATGCTGGACTAGATGGGCCCCCTTAGGCCGATCAGGGCCAGTGCCAGAGAGCGGCCAAGTTGGGCCCTGGCCAAGGGCCCCTGCAGCCCAGAGGGGCCCCTGAAGGCATTCCTGTTCTGCAGTCTGTGGCAGCATCAGATCCTGCAACCTGACCCTAAGGGGCTGATGCTCCCCATCTTGGTTGATAGTAGACATGTACACTATGCACACACATCATTCACATGACATGGGAGGTAGGTGGGGCATGCATGTAGGCTTATTGAAGCCTGTGCTGTCTGAATTGGGGAGGAGTGCCTGGAAGCTCCCTCTCCACGGTCCACAGCAGGGTTAGTCCTGCACCACCTTTATGGGGAGGGTGTTGAGGTACTGCGCTGTGGGCCCAGTCATGCCTGGCACCGGCCCTGATCCAGCAGGCTCTGCTTATGTTCTTATGGGGTATGTGCCTTTGGCATGCAAGGGCAACGAGCATTCATTCATTGGCAATCACTCATGGCCGAGTAAGATTGTCTTCCAAGATATGGTCTTTAACAGTCGATTAGACATTTGAACAACATGGCCAGTCCAGCGAAGTTGATGTTGGAGGATCATTATTTCAACACTGGTGGTCTTTGCTTCTTCTAATACGCTAACATTAGTCCTCCTATCTTCCTAAGTAATTTGCAGAATTTTCCAGAGGCAGCATTGGTGGAAACTTTCAAGAAGTTGGGAGTGGTGTTTATAGATGGTCCATGTTTCACAGGCGTACAGTAAGGTCGGTAGTACAATGGCTTTTGTAAATAAGCATTTTGGTCTCCCTGCAAATATCCCGATCCTCGAATGCTCTATGCTTCATTCATTGCTTGGTGCAACAGTTGCACCATACATAGTAGGCCAAGAGTTGGACGAAGGTATTCCTGAAAAATAGTGACTGAAGCACATGGCATACTGCCCCTTGCCCTCCCTTACAGGTCTCATGATGGCTTTCGCCAGCCCTCCATTTCTCCCCCCATCACCACCCAAATCTTAAGGAATGTTAAGGCTTGAATCCCAAGAATGAGTGGGGAACATAAAAAGAGCCCTTCAGCTGGATCAGGCCAAAGCGGGGAATGGTGGCATCTAGGCCAGCATCCTCTTCTCACAGGGGCCAACTCCAAGCAGGACCTGAACGCAACAGCACTCTCCCCACCTGTGAATCTCAGCCACTGGCATTCAGAGGCATGCTGCCTCCTGACAGCGAAGGGAGAGCATAGCCATTGTAGGTAGTAGCCATTTATACCCTTATCCTCCATTTGTCTAAAACCCTTTTAATTTCATTGCTGAACTAGAAAAGGAAAAAGAAGAATGCTATGGCTGGATCAAGCCAAAGGGGGCCCATCTGGTCCAGGATCCAGTTCCCACAGTGGGCAACCAGTTGCTCCAAAGGGAAGTCTGCAAGCAGGACCTGAGTGCAATAGCGTTCTCCTCACTTGTGATTCAAAAGTAAAAAAAGGGGGGACGTACTTCACACAGGACATAGTTAAACTATAGGATTCTCTCCAACGAGGTGTAGGGATGGACACCAACTTGGATGGATTTAAAAGAGGATTAGACAAACCAGTTCCTGGAAACAATATGAGGGGAGAGCGGTGCTCTTGCGCTCAGGTCCATTTTGCATGCTTCCCTTTGGGGCATCTGGTTGGCCACTGTGAGAAGAGGATGTGCTGGACTAGATGAGTCTCCCTCCTTTGGCCTGATCTAGCAGGGCTTCTTATGTTTTTAAACTTTAGATTTAATTAGAAATACAACCAATCTTGCAAAAAAAGTGTGGCCATTTAAGCGGCTGGTGAGAAGCAGGAGCCCCATCAAAGGAAGCAAGTATCCAGCTTCTGCATGATTTATTTTCCTTTTACTTGGACTTATTCTATGCTAACCTGTCACAAAGAAGCCTGAAAGCCTTGTTATTGTCTCATTCACTTGCCAGAGCCAGGAAGGTCCATCAAATTACCCTGGCGCTACAGCAAATGATTTCATCCCTCTTGCCCTGAAAAAGGCCCAGAATGCTCTCACCTGTGTTCCCTCTCCACTAACAATACTTACTGGAAATCCCATTACAACCAATAAAGAAGGCTAGGATCAGGCTGTAGGTATTTTGACTCATAGACAGAATTGCACAGGTCTCCCAGCAAGCCCTGGAGAGTCCTGGCTGCCAGTCTCTCCTCCTTAGAGGATCCAGGAATTCTGTCTCTGAGCCTACACACACGCACCACGCGGAGTCTGCTATCTCAGCTGCTGCCAGAAATGGGGGAAGGAGGCTGGGTGATGGGGAGCCCTGCCCACTGCTATCATTTCTTACAGTCAGCAAAATGTATTATTTGGTTGCTTTATTCTATCTCTTCACCAACCTCGCTCCCCATCCATCCACACACACACACACCCTGCTCAGGAAATCCCTCCAGCTGCTGCCAGGCATTCATCTGCAGTGGGTTATTGTTCTGTCACCAACTGCAGCGGAAAGCATTATCAGAGGCGAGAGGGCAATCTGTTTATGCAAAGGATTTGGGGGTGGCTGCTTGGATGAAGACTCAGCACCCTCTGCGAGGAGCTGGTGGGTGTTGTTGTGTGCACAGTACTTTGATCTGCCTAAACAATACTCCCCCTTGTGCAGTTGCTCCCATTTTACAGAAGATGCTGCTGTATACAGAGACCCTGAAGCCCAACAGGCAGCGAGTCTCCAAGGCTTCAGGTGAAGAGGATACTGTCCTGGGTGAGCGTCTGCCTGAAGGTCCCTTTTTGATGGAGGTGCCTGGGAGTGAACCTTGAATCTTCCACATACAAAGCCATGTGCTTTGTCATTGAGCTATGGGTCCACCACAGGTGTAAAGGGATCTACATGCCAGATCCCACTCTGCATAGCCTGTTCCACAGTTTGTCGCCTCTCTTTTCCTCTAAAGTTCCCTCATGGTCGCATAGTGACTTGCTGCTGGCTTGGTCTCTTAACCTCAGCGAAACCTAAAGGGGTGGAGTTTACTTTACTTTAAAATTTATATCCCACTTTTCCATAATAACAGTCAAAGCTGATTACAGTAAAATAGAAAAGTACAATTGGGCAGAAAACAATAGCAAAAACCACACCAAAAACAGCAAGTCAGTTATAACAACCATGTAGCAGTAATTAAAGTATTAATAAACAGAAGTTCAAAACTAAATTAAAAACTGGCTGGAATTAAAACAATGAAGAAGTCTTTAGTAAAGCAACAATTACATTAGCCCTGGAACCTGTTTTCAGTGCCAATGACTTGAGCTTCAGAATGCACAAAGTGATCATAAACAAAAGAGTGGCTTTGTGCATGTGCAGAGTTCCTTTCCCTGGGGATAAACAGAAAGGGATTCCATAGCAGGAGTGAGTGAGCTGCCTGCAAGCATCCCTGAGCTGCGGATGCTTCTCTGTTTACAAACAGATTGTTGACTGTGCCAGGCCTTTCTGCTCTTCCCACTTGCTCCTGCTGCCCATTCTGAGAGCGTGCATGTGTGCATGCGTGTGGCGGGATGGGGGGCGGAGGGAATAGTTGCTTTCAATGTCTGCCAAATCAAGCAAGGCTTTTCCAAAGCAGAGGCCAATTTAGTCGAGCCTGGGGCTTTGGTGGAATTAAGTTCAGGGAACAAGTCGGTGTTTCCCCAAAACAATGTCTGGGGTGTGGGGAGAGAGGGGGGGGTTCTCCAAGGGAGGGGCCCTGTGTGGGGGGTCTGCTCTGGGATTGGCGAAGATGGCAGTGGAAGGAAAGGAGGTGTAATTTCCTGACTGTTCCCACCCTCCCAAAGCTTCCTAAGAGGAATGGGAGAACAAAGGAGTTTTTTTTCCAGTTTGCAAAAAAAAAAGTTGCAATTGTGGTGGCATAGCAAGGGTTAAAGTGAGGGGAAGGGGGGCTGAGAGCCTGTGTCCTCTGGGTGGGGAGGGGAGGGGGAAGAAGGGAGTAGTGGGAAGGCCAAGGGCTCCAGGAATCCGGATTCCGGATACAGGAACAAAGTTTGGCAAGTTTAGGGAATGATGGCAACAGGTAGAAACTCCTAGGTTCTTTGAGAGAATGTTGTGCTGGGGGAAGGGATAAAAAAAAGAGGCCCTTGAAGTCAGGACTCCTGGGTCCTGTCTCCTGGGGAGATTTGATGGGTTTAAACAGCCTTCTTTGCTAACCTGGTGCCCTCCAGATGTTTAGCACACTGGGCTGGCGGGAGGTGTAGTCCGAGACATCTGGAGGGCAGCAGATTGGCAAAGGCCGTGTGATTGAGGAACAAAGGGGAGGAGGGAGAGAGGGCATATCATTTTGGGGATCCGGGGGGGGGGCGCAGGAGCCAGGATTCCTGGCACCCCTTGGGAAGTGGAGTGCCTACAAAGCTGAGACCTGCGAAGGATGCAGGAGGTTTGGGTGGGAGACTGGATTTGGGGCCAAAGCAGCAGCGGGATGTCAGTCTGGTTTTGATTGCCCTATCTAGCAGAGACACCCCTCCTCACAGAGCAGGGAGCCGGAGGGGGGGAGGGTTGGCGGGTGGGGGGTCTCGCTGACTATAACAGCCCAGCAGAGTGGGCCCCTTGTCTCTCCCCCGCCTCCCAGATCCATTTGCCAGCTCTTGAGGGTCTTAAATATCGGTGCAGAGAAAAGATAAATGGAGATATTAAAAACACGCAGAGATGGCCGACAGATGAAGACCATCTGGGCAGGCGTGTTGGGGGCACGTGAACCCCCCTTCCATCCGGGATCCAGTTCTCTATTTGTTTCTGTCTTTCCTGTCTGTCCCCCCCCCCCGCGCACCTCCTGTCTCGCTGGGCAACCATCAGCAAAAGCCAACTGGTCATCATACAGTGAAATCGCAGGGAGTTGCTATCAGCACCCCTAGATCTTAATCTTGAACAAAGAGATGCTCCCCTCATCCGGGCCCTTCCTCTCCTACCTCATCGCCCCCCCTAATTCCGGATACAGATGAGAAATTTATCGGGGTGTTGGGGGGAGAAGGGGGGCGGCAGCAAGGCTGGTGTAATTCAAAACAGGCTGATTTTTATAGACAACTCAACCTAGCCTGCCGGGGACCACCTCCCCGCCACGCTGCCTGCTTTTCCTGGCTATTTCTGTCTGGAATCAATTTGTGTGGGGAGTGATGCGGCCTGTTCTAATTCCTCCAGCCAAAGAGGCCTGGAGCAAAAAGGGGGGCTGAGCGAACAGCCCCCCTCCACTGTCTAAGGCCAGTGGTAGCGCTCCTGTGCTTTAGGGCCAGTGAGATGCTAGGCGCTGTACAGGGGTCAGGGTTGGGAAGGGTCAGGTGGAGTTGGAGGGTGGGGAGAAGCTTTGCTGAAGGCTTGAAGAAATGGCCACTGTTAATTCTCCCCCACCCTCCCATGACATCTGGCATAATGTACAGCAGGGGTCACTAATGCAGTGCCTGTGGGCACCAGTGTGCCCGCCAGTACCTCTTATAGCAACCATGAAAAGCCTCCGTAAATTTCCCCTCAAAAATCCACAATGCAGGAGAGACTGTTCTCTCTTTCTGCTCAGTTCCAGTTTGCACTGGCTCGGCGCCTCCTGCACGTCCCCACAGCATCCATTTTGTGACTGGTGCACACAGTGCTTCCTCAGTATCCCAAATGTGCCCACTGGCTCACAAAGGTTGGTGACCCCTGATGAACTGTACCGAGCACCTTTCCTCCAGCCCTAACTCTCAGGAGCGGCGTGAGGTTGCTCCAGGCATAAATTGCCTGAAGATGCCAAGATGGCTGGCTGGGAGGGAGAAAGACCAAGGGGGCCACCGCTACCTTCTCTCCCAGGCAGGGCCGGCCTTTCAGGTTGGATCTACTTTTCTTGTGCCTTAAGATGAACAGCTGTAGTAGGTGAAGGGGACAGGGCAAAAGAAGCCAGGGATAGATCGAAGCGGAAAGGGGAGGACACTCTGAACATGCCCAGAGGTACTCTATATCATCACTCCACAGGTATATTCCCAGGGCTGAGATCTTCCTCTGAAAATTGGTTCTGGGCTCTGAACTCTGGCACAAATATTTGCCTTTGTATGTATAGCTTTGTAGCTCTGTCCCGAAGTCTGTGGGCATGAAAACAGTGAGTGAGTTGCCTTTTTTTTCACTAGGAAGCATTCTACTGAATATTTAAATCGCCACAGTTGTGAGGAACCCCAGTTTGGAGGCAAAGCGTTCATATCACACACACACACGGCCTCTAGTTCACATGAGACAATGGCGGTACCTGCGCCGCCGCTGCTGCCCCCAGCCCTTCCCCCCAATGGCTTGTGACGGGCCCTTCCAGGCTAGCAGTGCCTCTTCTGTTTCCTGCCCCACAGCTGACCCACAGAAGGGTGAGCTGTGTGTGATTGCAGCTGGCCAGGGCAGATAACCCAGGGGGCAGCGGGGAGAGGGATGTGCCGGTCACAGGTTTTCTGGCTGATGACCTTACATAATGGCTGGGATTTTTTCCACCAGCAGTCAGGGCAGAGGGGTCTGGAGGAGGTGGGGGCAAACGAGCTGGCTAATTAATCATAATTCAGGAACGGGAAAGAAAGAACGAAAGAAAACCTCCAGACTGTCTGGAGTTTGCAGGAGGGGTTCATGCTTATACCAGGAAATTTAGATTTATGCAATCAAAGTGGATTAAAGTGCCTTAGCACAAGAGAAGAAAAGGCCAAACCCTACTTTTTTTAAAAAAAACAGGTCTTTTTGCTGTTTGGACACACTGAAAAATGTGAGACGAACGAATTATTAACAGGAAGGCGTTTAAACACCACGCGAGCAAATCAGGACGGATGTTCATTGTCGTATAACTGTCTCAGAAACAAATCAGAACAAATGTTCACTAAAGGCTGAATATAGTCTGTCCGCCGCATAAGCTTTGTGCAAGGAAATCAGGATGAATGCTGAATAAACAAGATCATCTGGAGTATGCCACTGAACGAAATTTGTTTGAGATAGGGTTGGCCCCTGAACCAATTGTTGATGCCAGTAGTAAAGTCAAGAGTGCCTCTGAGCACACAGGGAGTGCTCTCCAGTCACCACAGAGGAATGACAGCACAGCCGTGATTGAAAGGGAGGTTCAGGGGTCCAAGAAGCCCCAACACTTCTCATTTCAGGAATTCATAATGAATTCATCTGCACATTTTACAGGATCACTTAACTGAGGCTGCATCTGCATTATACATTTCAAGCAGTATCATACCACTTTAAACAGTTGTGGCTTCCCCCAAAGAATCCTGGGAACTGTAGTTTGCGAAGGGTGCTGAGAGTTGTTGGGAGAGCCTTATTCCTGTCACAGAGCTACAATGGTTTAGAGTGGTTTAACCAGGGCTTTTTTGTGCTAGAATTCCCCAATACAGAATCCCAGCACCTCTTTTTTGTCTGCCATTGGCAACCATTTTGCCATTGGCACCCACAGCACTTTTATCAAGGCATGAGTACTGACACCTAATTTTTGTTGCCAAAAAAAGCACTGGCCTTAACACCCAACCCTTCTTCTGAGGGAGCTCTAGGAATTGCACCCTTAACAAACTACAGTTCCCAGGATCATTTGGGGGAAGCCACAGTTGTTTAAAGTAGTATGATGCTGTTTAAATGCATAGTGCTGATGGGGCCTGAGAGCCATCGTGACTCAGAAAAGTTGGCATCAGGAACCCATGGCTCAGATTTGAATTCTGTGCTTGCTACAGACTTAGGAGACCCTTTCTCCCATTCTCAGCCTCAGTTTCCCCAGCTGGTGCTGAGTTTCTAAAAAAAAAGAAAAAGGTGGGCTGACATTCCCTTACCCTGGCAATGTTGCTTTTAATGGTTAACAGTGTGAGCTGTGAACCTTGTCCAGATCTTGCCTGTCCTGCTGTGAACTCAGCTGGTGGCGGCCTCAGGACATCCATCCGCCAGCCTCCATCTCTGCGTCTGCCTAAGAAAACAGGACAGGAACACTTAGAGGAGTATATTACAAGATGACTGTGATCATGCATATGAGATAAGCTATAAATCTTAATTGTTACTTTTCCTGAGGCTCACTGTCATTACTCGCTGGAGGAGGACAAGAACTCTGCCCGTGCTCAAGAGGAAGCCTCTCCTGTCCTGTTACTTCACGCATTTCAGGACTGCACTCAGCACTGAGAAAAAAAGTTTCAGAGGCTGAACAATGGAGAGATCATAGACCTCAAAGACTGTCTAGTCCAACCTGCTCCCAGTGCTGGAGATCACTGCTATGGCGTCTCTGACAGGTGGCCATCCAGCCCTCTGCTTGAAAGCGTCTAGGGAAGGAGAGTCCACCACCTCCAAGGGAGTCTGTTCCACAGTTGACAGCTCATATTGTCAGGAAGTTCTTCCTAGCGTTTAGCCCAAATCCCCCTTTCTCGTCGTTTGAATTTTGTGACGAGAGAAAAGATTTGTGCAATCTTTGATGTGACAGGCCTTCAAGATATTTGAGGGTGGCTATCAAAAAATGCCCTCGCCCCTGTGCTAGGTGGGCAAATGGAGGGACCGACACTTGCAGAATGAGTTGGTTGTTAGTTTATACCTCAGGGGTAGCCACTGGGGTGCAGGCATAAGAAGATGAGAAATTTCTGACTGCTGCTCAGATCAAAGGCCCATCTAGATCAGAGAAGCATGACCTGGAAGACAACAGCACGCTCCCCAATTGCAGTTTACAGTAGCTAGCATGCACAGCCTCCAACAGTGAATGCAGAACACAGCCATTGTGGCTAGTGGCCGTTGATAGCCTTATCCTTGGATAGTTCCTTGAACGTTCAGATGAAAACCCAGAGTGGATTCACTGCCCCACTGACATTGGAACTGCCACTGCACCTGAGATCCTTTGGATGCCAGAGATGGAACCAGGACCTTTGTGCACGCAAAGCAAATGCTCTTGCCCTGAAAGATGGATGTTCCACCTGCGCAATGTCAAAATGGCTGCACTGTGTGATTCAAGGCAGGTCCCTTACAATCATCGCTGGCACCCCTAGACACAGCCCTAACCCTAATCCTCCCCAGGTGGCTCCTTCTGTGGCCTGTGCTGTTGTGCAAGCCCTGGCTCTGAATGCGAGATGCGGTCAAAATACAGAAAACCTTTGGCAAAAGTGTGGCCTAAAGAATTGGCTCCCACACAAGGCAGCGATGGCCACCAGCTTAGATGGCTTTCAAAGAAGATTATACAAATTCATGGAAGGGAAGGCTATGAATGGCCACTGGCCACAATGGCTCTACTGTCGGGGGGGGGCAGGAAATGCTTCCAAATACCAGTTGCTGGAACCTGCAGGAGGGGAGAGCGGTTCTGTGCTCAGGTCTTGCTTGTGAAAGGCACTGGCTGGATCCAGCATGCTCTTCTTATGTTCCTAAGTGTCCTTTCTGTTGTTATGGTTGTCCCCCTTCAAAGAAAAGGCTCCTGGGCCATTAACAGTACTGCTTGGCAGGCTGAAATCCAGCAGGAGAAGACAAAAGGCTGCCTTATATCAAGTCAAACCATTGTTCCATCTAGGTCAACATGGTGGCAGCTCTCCAACCTTTCAGACATGGGGCATTCCCACCCCCGGAGACGCCACCGGGGACAGAACCTGGGACTTTCTGCCTGCCATGTGGATGCTCTGCCACGCAGCTAGCAGATTCTAGAGTGGGGGGGGGAGGAGGAAAAGCCCAGGAGTTCTTCCCAGAGGAGCTGGGAGCCAGAGTAAGAGATGCAGGACTCCTGGGTTATCTGGGAAGGGGTTCTTGGTTTGAGGGCTTGGAGTGAGAGGAGACAGCCTCAGAAGCCCCGACTCCTCTCCAGGCCACAGACTAGAGATCTTCTACTCTCCCCCCCTCAGCCTGGGTGTCTGCTGCCAGCACAGACACACACACACCCCAACTGCTTTTTCCGGCAACATCATCTTTGCAGCCCGATTGTGTCGGCTCCCGCCAGAGAGGAAAGGGCAGGGAATTGTTTCATTCAGGACTACTGGAGCCAGGCAGGAAACAGAACGAAATCCAGCCTGTCCCGGGTCAGAGGCCTGGTACTGCCAATGCCCCCTCGTTGCTGACCGGCACATTTCCAGCATCGCTGTCCCAGAGCCTTCCCCCAACATCCCAGCCCTGGGGGCCTTTGTGCACTCCCGTCCAAGAGGGCCAGCTAGGCAACTTTCGTGTCTTAAGCTTGCAAACTGAACTTGTATATGACACTTACCTACATTTATCTGGCGTGTGCTTGTGTCTGTTTAAAGTTTGAAGTCACACCACTCTGCCACTAATTCCCAGAGTGACTTTGGATCCAGCCACACTCTCCCCCCCCCCCTGCATACTGGGAATAACAAACATGTTTTGTAGCAAAATTCCAAAGTCCGTATCAGATCCTGTGCAAGGTTTTGAGTTCCTCAGAACTCTTCATCAGGCCGGATGATTAAAACACACACACATCAGAAGAGCCCCGCAGCAGCAGCTGGATCCGGCCCAAGGGGGCCCATCTAGTCCTGTTCTCACAGGGGCCAGCCAGATGTCCCAATGGGAAGCCCACAAGCACCTGAGTGCAAGAGCACTCTCTCCTCCTGCAGGTTCCAGCAGCTGAGGCCATTGGGGGTAGTAGCCATTAAGGGTGGGGGAGAAATCCAATCTCGTTCACATTTAAAGGCGAATCTGTCATATGAGAAATGAAGCAGCCATCGCTCAAAATTTCCATTTATCCAAACCTTGCGATGCAGTTCTCCAGCCAGCCAATGTTTACAAAAAATGCATATATTAAGGGAAAGTAGCATAAAAATCAATTATTTTCACATAGAAAAATGCATTATGCTAGGGGAAATGGCTTGCAAAAATGTGTACATTAGTAAAAACTGCATACAAAAATGTTTTTAAGGAGAAATTTATGCTAAAATGCTGATGAATTTTCATGAGGTTTAAAAAAACTCACAGAAATGTGGAGAACTGAATTTAAGAATGGAAAAATGAGAATCTGAGCAATCCTAAACAGACAGGTCTTGTAACCCCTAGTCGCCATTGATAAGAACATAAGAACATAAGAAGAGCCTGCTGGATCAGGCCGGTGGCCCATCTAGTCCAGCATCCTGTTCTCACAGTGGCCAACCAGGTGCCTGGGGGAAGCCCGCAAGCAGGACCCGAGTGCAAGAACACTCTCCCCTCCTGAGGCTTCCGGCAACTGGTTTTCAGAAGCATGCTGCCTCTGACTAGGGTGGCACAGCACAGCCATCACGGCTAGTAGCCATTGATAGCCCTGTCCTCCATGAATTTGTCTAATCTTCTTTTAAAGCCATCCAAGCTGGTGGCCATTACTGCATCTTGTGGGAGCAAATTCCATAGTTTAACTATGCGCTGAGTAAAGAAGTACTTCCTTTTGTCTGTCCTGAATCTTCCAACATTCAGCTTCTTTGAATGTCCACGAGTTCTAGTATTATGAGAGAGGGAGAAGAACTTTTCTCTATCCACTTTCTCAATGCCATGCATAATTTTATACACTTCTATCATGTCTCCTCTGACCCGCCTTTTCTCTAAACTAAAAAGCCCCAAATGCTGCAACCTTTCCTCCTAAGGGAGTCGCTCCATCCCCTTGATCATTCTGGTTGCCCTCTTCTGAACCTTTTCCAACTCTATAATATCCTTTTTGAGATGAGGCGACCAGAACTGTACACAGTATTCCAAATGCGGCCGCACCATAGATTTATACAACGGCATTATGATATCGGCTGTTTTATTTTCAATACCTTTCCTAATTATCGCTAGCATGGAATTTGCCTTTTTCACAGCTGCCGCACACTGGGTCGACATTTTTATTGTGCTGTCCACTACAACCCCGAGGTCTCTCTCCTGGTCGGTCACCGCCAGTTCAGACCCCATGAGCGTATATGTGAAATTCAGATTTTTTGCTCCAATATGCATAATTTTACACTTGTTTATATTGAATTGCATTTGCCATTTTTCTGCCCATTCACTCAGTTTGGAGAGGTCTTTTTGGAGCTCTTCGCAATCCCTTTTTGTTTTAACAACCCTGAACAATTTAGTGTCATCAGCAAACTTGGCCACTTCACTGCTCACTCCTAATTCTAGGTCATTAATGAACAAGTTGAAAAGTACAGGTCCCAATACCGATCCTTGAGGGACTCCACTTTCTACAGCCCTCCATTGGGAGAACTGTCCGTTGATTCCTACTCTCTGCTTTCTGCTTCTTAACCAATTCCTTATCCACAAGAGGACCTCTCCTCTTATTCCATGACTGCTAAGCTTCCCCAGAAGCCTTTGGTGAGGTACCTTGTCAAACGCTTTTTGAAAGTCTAAGTACACTATGTCCACTGGATCACCTCTATCTATATGCTTGTTGACACTCTCAAAGAATTCTAATAGGTTACTGAGACAGGACTTTCCCTTGCAGAAGCCATGCTGGCTCTGCTTCAGCAAGGCTTGTTCTTCTATGTGCTTAGTTAATCTAGCTTTAATAATACTTTCTACCAGTTTTCCAGGGACAGAAGTTAAGCTAACTGGCCTGTAATTTCTGGGATCCCCTCTGGATCCCTTTTTGAAGATTGGCGTTACATTTGCCACTTTCCAGTCCTCAGGCACGGAGGAGGACCCGAGGGACAAGTTACATGTTTTAGTTAGCAGATCAGCAATTTCACCTTTGAGTTCTTTGAGAACTCTCGGGTGCATGCCATCCGGGCCCGGTGATTTGTCAGTTTTTATATTGTCCATTAAGCTTAGAACTTCCTCTCTCGTTACCACTATTTGTCTTAGTTCCTCAGAATCCCTTCCTGCAAATGTTAGTTCAGGTTCAGGGATCTGCCCTATATCTTCCACTGTGAAGACAGATGCAAAGAATTCATTTAGCTTCTCTGCAATCTCCTTATCGTTCTTTAGTACACCTTTGACTCCTTTATCATCCAAGGGTCCAATTGTCTCCCTAGATGGTCTCCTGCTTTGAATGTATTTATAGAATTTTTTGTTGTTGGTTTTTATGTTCTTAGCAATGTGCTCCTCAAATTATTTTTTAGCATCCCTTATTGTCTTCTTGCATTTCTTTTGCCAGAGTTTGTGTTCTTTTTTATTTTCTTCATTCGGACAAGACTTCCATTTTCTGAAGGAAGACTTTTTGCCTCTAAGAGCTTCCTTGACTTTGCTCGTTAACCATGCTGGCATCTTCTTGGCCCTGGCGGTACCTTTTCTGATCTGCGGTATGCACTCCAGTTGAGCTTCTAATATAGTGTTTTTAAACAACTTCCAAGCATTTTCGAGTGATGTGACCCTCTGGACTTTGTTTTTCAGCTTTCTTTTTACCAATCCCCTCATTTTTGTGAAGTTTCCTCTTTTGAAGTCAAATGTGACCGTGTTGGATTTTCTTGGCAATTGGCCAGTTACATGTATGTTTAATTTAATAGCACTGTGGTCACTGCTCCCAATCGGTTCAACAACACTTACATCTTGCACCAAGTCCCGGTCCCCACTGAGGATTAAGTCCAGGGTTGCTGTCCCTCTGGTCGGTTCCATGACCAACTGATCTAGGGAATAGTCATTTAGAATATCTAGAAACTTTGCTTCTTTGTCATGACTGGAACACATATGGAGCCAGTCTATGTCCGGGTAGTTGAAGTCACCCATTACTACCACATTTCCTAGTTTGGATGCTTCCTCAATTTCATATCTCATCTCGAGGTCTCCCTGAGCATTTTGATCAGGGGGACGATAGATCGTTCCCAGTATTAAGTCCCTCCTGGGGCACGGTATCACCACCCAGAACGATTCTGTGGAGGAGTCTGCCTCTTTTGGGGTTTCGAGCTTGCTGGATTCAATGCCTTCTTTCACGTATAGAGCGACTCCGCCACCAATACGTCCTTCCCTGTCCTTCCGATATAGTTTATATCCAGGGATAGCCGTATCCCACTGGTTTTCTCCATTCCACCAGGTCTCCGTTATGCTCACTATATCAATGCTCTCCTCTAAGACCAAGCACTCCAGTTCTCCCATCTTGGTTCGGAGGCTCCTAGCATTAGCGTACAGGCACTTGTAAGCAGTGTCTCTCTTCAAGTGTCTTTGGCACTTGTGGTTAGGCCTGTGGTAATTTTGCTCTTCTGAATTTATATCCTGTGCCCCTGCTCTCACAATGCCTACTTCTAGGCCTACCCCTTTTAAAATTTCATCATTTCTTTGGTTTTTATCCCAGGGGGGAGGTTTATTCCAAACCGGACCTTTCTCAGCTCCTGTCGGGTTTCCCCCCTCAGTCAGTTTGATAGGCTTGTCCACAAGTAAGGGAGGGGGAAGAAAGGCTGTTGGAATCATGAACGCTGTGCATGCCCCAGAGTGCTCATGTGCACGTGGGCCACAGGTTGTTTTTCCATTTGCACTTTTGTGTTCACACTGGCGGCAGTGTGTGATGAGTTGTGTTTGCACAATGTGGGTGTGTTGCTCTCCCCTCAATTAGTACTTCCTCACCTTTTCTAAGTTCTGGAAACCTGGGGTCCATTGTGGGCATCCGTGTCTACCTGTGAACATGACCAGTTCTTCAAGATAAAAAATGCCTGTGTACCAGGCTGCAGCCTATCCCTGCTCGAGGATAGACTCACCCACAGAAGTAGGGGTGTGTGGTGGTGATGATTGATGGCACTCAGCAAAACGTCACCACACATGTAAAACAAAAGAAAACAAATTCTGCCCACATAGTATGCTTCAATATGTCACCATCGGGTAACCTGTGACTTTATGTTGGATGTTTTTTCCTTACGTTATTGATTAAGTTTAACATTATTTATATGCTGCCTTTCCACTATGAGCTGTGCCCCAGCGCCTTGCAGCCAACACCCACAAAGCACCGGGGGGGGGGGGGAGAGAAAAGCCAGTTTGCAAAATGTATCAATAAATTCAAACAGGACACAAATCAACAATTTAGCAAACACAGAATAAATTTAGGGCTAGAAAACAAATAATTTAGACTTAAATACATAAGTACAGAGCAAAGAGAAAGCTGATAATGTTCCAGCTGCTCGTGCAAGTCCTTTGCACCCCGAGGATCCTCTGCATCCTGGCTTAAATACAGTCCAGAGGAGAGGGGGCTTCTCCCCAGGCTAGAGAGCATCCAGCTGGCCCCTCCTTCTCTCCTCCAGAGGAGACCAACAGCAGCAAAAGGGGCCTGCTGGGGAGGGCAGTGGTGGTGAGTCCTCTTCCTCAGCTGCTTGGTAGTTCCAGCTGCTGCTGCTGCAGGTCTCATGCACTTCATCATCTGCAGATCAGGAAAATCCAAATTAAATGGGGGGAATAGAGGAAGGTGCATTACACTGACTCAGACCATTCGCCCAATATAGCTCAGTATTGTCTACACTGACTGGCAGCAGTGGCTCTCCGGAGGGTCAGGTGGGATTCACTCATGGCCCTATCTGGAGATGTTGCCGAGGATTAAATTTGGGACCTTGGGTAGCCCGGGCTGGCACTTAGGCGAGGACCATGCTGTGTGGATGGCGTAGAAAACATGCACTCAACTGGATGCATCGAATCCCCTTTGAACTGCTGCACATTCACATCCACAGCCTAAGAGGGAGATGAGAGAGACTACAACTCCCATCAGCCCCAGGCAACACTGATGGGAGTTGTAGTCCAAAACATCTGGAGGGGAAGGCTGATGCGGGAGGAGAGGTCTGTCGGTAGCTATTTGCCCTGATTGCTAAATGGAACCTCCAGGTTCAGAGGCAGTCTACCACCGAATATCAGATGCTGGGGACAGTTGGAGAAAGTTGCTGCCTCCCATGTGCTGCTTGTGGGCCCTTTCAGAGGTGGCCAGCCGGCCACTGTGGGAATCAGGATGCTGGATTCAATGAACCTGTGGTCTGATCCAGCAGGGCTCTCCTGATGATCTCGTACAACTTGGGATCAGGGTAGCTGATCTCCACACATGCCTGTCTGTCTTCACCTGTGCCCTTTCCTGGGGAACCAGGTCATCCAAGGCACAATGGGTGGTTAATGGGAGGGAGACTTTGGATGACAACGGCACCCCAATTACAGACCACTCTCCTCAGGGAGGCTGACCTGAGGCCTCCCGATATTTCGATGTAAAGAACTGTAATAATTAGGGCTGGAAGGAGCAGTCTCTTTCAGTCCTCTGTGTTTCTCATTTTCCCAGACTTAAATTCAGTTCACAATTCTGCAGCAATTTGCAATTAAAAAAACCCTCATGAAAATTCTTCTGCATTTTAGTGCGAATTTCTCTTAATAAATACATTTTTGTATGTAGTTTTGACTTAGGTACACATTTTTGCAAGCCATTTCTCCTACTTTTTGTATGTTATTTTAATTTTCACTAATATATTCATTTTTATGCACTTTCCCCCTAATATATGAATGTTGGTAAACATTATTTGGAGAGCTGCCTTGCAAAATTCTGACAAGTCTGCATTTTGAAGGATGGCTGTGTTTCAATTCTCATATTTTTCCAGAAAGTGCAAATTTGACAGATTCAGCTTTAAACGCGAACTGAATTTCTCCTGGCCTGACTCATAACACGCTATGTTTTATCTTTGCTGGTGATTTTATGTGGCTTTTTATACATTGTTGCTTTTGCTACAGGTGCACTTACTTCAGAGTGGTTTTTATTTATTTTCAGATAGCTGCTTTTGTTTCAAATCATTTGAACAACGGGATGGAAATCCCCATAATAAGCAAACCAGACAGCAAAACTGTGTGGGCGGCCTACACAGCAGGGGCAGAGGTCTGATTTCTGTGTGCAGAGGTCAGCTGTTTCCCCCTATTGCCCTCCAGATGTTTTGAACTACAGAGTTGTCTCGGCTACAGCAGAAGGGCCCCTCCAAACACTCTTTTCTTTGCACATTCATGATTTGGGCCCACTGCTCGGTGACCTTGGGCCAGTCGCTGTCTCTCAGCCTAACCTACCTCACAGGGTTGTTGTGAGGATAAAATTGAGAGGGGAAGAACTAGGTACAACACTTTGAGCTCCTTAGACAAAAGATGGGATGTAAATGTCATAAATAATAATTAAGAATGATGGTGTTGGGACAGCCCCACACGATCCCGCTTTCAATAGTTTTTCATCTGCGAACGTTTTTGGATGGTCACACAACTTCACTTCCAGTCAGTGCACATCCCGCAACTTCCTGCTGAAATCCCGTAACTTTTCATACCACAAACCTTCTTGTTTCTTTTCTTGTCCAATGGTACTTCCAGACAGCAGTCATGTGGTAGCACTGAGGAAGCTTTGCAGAACAGCTAATAAGAGCAGAATAAACCCACCACTAATGCACGGTTATTGCATGAAGACTTGTGTTGCAGAATATACCTGCAATAAAACGCCCGCCTGGAAGGGTCCATTGTCTGCCAGCTTGGTGAAGGCTGCTGTAGACAGAGCAGCCCCAAACGGAGACCTTTGAAGTGGGGCTGTGCCTCTTCCGGACTGTGCGTGTGGCACACTCCCCTGTAAAGTCCAGGTTCACAGCCTGGGGTGCTGTCAGACTTCACCCTTGTTCCTGGATTCTCTGGTGGCTTCCGCGGCCAGGGTGCCTTTTATCAGTTACATGCACTGCTCAAAGACACATAGAGGCCCGACCACCATCATTCATGCTCTGGTGACTTCCAGACTGGACTACTGTAACGCGCTCTTTGTGGGGCTGCCTTTGAAGATGGCCCGGAAGCTTCACTGGATGCAGAAGGCACTGGCTGGCAGCAGCTCTCCAGGGCTGCAGATGGGGGCACTCTCCCAGCCCTCCCTGGAGATGCCACTGGGAGTCAGACCTGGGACCTTCTGAAGGCAAAGCAGGTGCTCTGCTGCTGAGGCACGGCCCTTCCCACCTCACCGCCCCCTCCCCTTCAGATCTGCCACCTGAGGCTGCTGCCTCCCTCTGCCAAATAGGGGAGCCGGCCCTGTTTCATATCATGCCTGCTTCTGGGTCCCAATCCAAGTGCTCATTTTGGCTTGGCTCCTGATCATCTCAGGATGTTGTAAATTGTTCTGTATTTTGCTATTTTATCATTTTATAGCTTTATGATGTTTTAATGATATTTCTTGTTAAGTGCCTTCAGGTCGATTTTGACTTATGGCGACGCTATGAATGAGCGACCTCCAAGAGCATCTGTCGTGAACCACCCTGTTCAGATCTTGTAAGTTCGGGTCTGTGGTTTCCTTTACGGAATCAATGAGCTTCCTCTACTTCAGATGGGTGCTTATGGAAATGGCTATACAAGGCTTCATCACTGACCAATCTGAGCATTAAGCTCACCTGCCACAATCACTGAAGCTTCTGGGTGCAAATCTGTCAGTTTGTTAACATACTCTTCCAACCTCAACCAGTTCTCTTTAACCAGGCATTTTTGCCTCAATGGAGGCAGAGAGACATTAATTATCAGTAAATAACACACTCTAGATTCAATTACTACAGAAGTAGCAACCCTCTGAATCAGTGACCTCCAACAGCATCTGTCGTGAACCACCCTGTTCAGATCTTGTAAGTTCGGGTCTGTGGCTTCCTTTATGGAATCAATCCATCTCTTCTTTGGCCTGCCTCTTTTTCTACTCCTTTCTGTTTTTCCCAGCATTATTATTATTATTATTTATTAAATTTATATCCCATCCTTCTTCCCAGAAGGAGCCCAGGGTGGCAAGCAAAAACACTAAATCCACCCTAAAACATCTTAAAAACAAAAGACTTTAAAACATATTCAAACTGCCTTGATATTTTTTGTAAACATTCTTATACAAATAAATAAATGACTCCTATATCCCCCCCGGCTTCCGAACTCCTATGGAGAAGATCTGGCCCAAATTATGCGGACCCTAGATGGGGCTCTCCAAAGAGCAAGCAGGGCCAATTTTGGGACAGCCCCAGTGCCTTGGACCTCCTTTCCAACACAGCAATCCTAAATCATGGAAGCCGGCTGAAGTTACACAGGTCTCAACTGATCCAGGACGACTGAGTTACACCAGCGTGGCTTGGCTGAGCCAAGTCCCAGCTGAGTCAGCCGGAGATCTGCCGGATCCTAACTCGCTTGTTCCGGGTTAGGATTGTGCCCTGAATTGCATTGATTATTTATTATTGCATGTTTTTACCAATGCTTAATTTCTGCTTGTATTCAACTGTACACCTTCGGTTGGTAGCCCAACTACGCCCCAATCTGGGCAGTGACGACCTCGCCTCAGTTTTTTATGCTCTGGTGACCTCTAGATTGGACTACTGTAATGCACTCTACATGGGGCTGCCCTTGAAGACGGTTTGGAAGCTGCAGCTAGTGCAAAACGCAGCAGCCAGACTGTTGACGAGGACCAATCGGTCCTCACATATTACACCTGTTCTGGCCCGTTTGCACTGGTTGCCAATTTGTTTCCGGGCTAGATTCAAGGTGCTGGTATTGACCTATAAAGCCTTACATGGTGCGGGTCCGCAATACCTGATGGAACGCCTCTCCCACTACGAACCTACCCGTGCACTTCGTTCGACATCTAAGGCCCTCCTCCGAGTACCGACTCATCGAGAAGCTCGGAGGGTAGTGACAAGATCCAGGGCCTTTTCGGTGGTGGCCCCTGAATTGTGGAATAGTCTCCCCGAGGAGGTATGCCTGGCGCCTACGTTGTTATCCTTTCGGCGCCAGGCTAAAACCTTTCTATTCTCCCAGGCATTTTAATTCATGTTAAAGTATTTTAATCTTTTAATGGTTTAGTGATCTTAATATTACATTATTGTTATTATGTATCTGTATTTTTATATTTTGTGATTTTTGTTGATTTATTGTATTATCTTATGTTGTACACCGCCCAGGGAGCCGTTGGTTATGGGAGGTTTATAAATGAAATTAAACAAAACTAAACTAACTAACTGTACAGGGGATTAATTCCTAAGAAGAGTTATCTTGGGGCTATATCCACTGGAGGGTGAGGGGACTGTGGAAAGCAGAGTGATATACTTTAATTAATTATTACTTTTTACTATTTTAATTTTATAGTTAAGATAGTGAGGAGTTATTACTTTTCCCAATTGCCCAGTAAAAATAAAATAAAATAAAACCAATGTTCTGTCCCCCACAGCAAAGCCACTGAAATAACTAACAGGATGTTAAAGTGTCATATAATAACTTTTATTTTATAAATAATGCGTTAAAATTATTGTTTATTTAATCAGAGCTTGGAAGTAATTCATTACAAGTAACAACTTACTTGTAATACATTACTTTTTTGAGGAACGAGTGGGTAATTCCTTTACATTTTGATTGTAATAGAACTAAGAGTAATTTTATTACTTTTGTGGAGTAATTGTAATGTTTCCAGCATTACTTTTGAGCATTACTGGGGGGGGGGAAGCAGGGGAAGTCTTCTGCTCCTCTGATTTGTGGATGAAAAGCATGTGCCTCAAACTGGGCTTCTGTGCAGCATCTCTCTTCCCTCATGCTCTGTGGGTGGGCAGGAGGCGACGAGGGAGGAGGTGGAGAGTGAGATGGGGTGGAGTGCAGGAAATAGTTGTTTAAAAAAACAGATAGTGGTGGTGAAGAATGGAGTGGAGGGAAAAAAGAGCCGGAGGGTAAGAACATGGATAAAAGAGGAGAAGGAGGCAGCAGCAGAATGGAGATAAAGAACTGTGGAGGTGAAAGATGACAACGTGTATGTGAATACTGTGTTTGCACTTGGCACACAAAGTGGCCTCCATCACCCTCCCTGGCTACGGTGCTGCATTTGCAGTATTTTAACTTTTTTGCATCTCAGGGGAAAATGTTTGCTTGGGTGAGTGTCCCTTAGTTGGTGGCAGGGCAGGGTCCGGGAGGTGGTTAAGTGAGAGAGATTATGCTTGCTGCATTTGTTTGACGTGCAAAGATCTGAGCAGTGGTCTCTGCCTCCCTCCCCACCTCCCTTACCATTGGAGAAACCACCACTGCTATCTTATGGATAAAAATAATTATTCTACTACCTCTGTATGTGTGTGTTTATTTTTAATGTTGTTTTAGGCTACTTAGATGTGCAGCAGCCAAGGCCAGCACCTTGTAGGCATTTTTTTAAAAGTAACTGAAATGTAATTGTAGTGATTACTTTTGAGGAAAAGTCATCAGTTACTTTCAGAGCAATTGTAATTGTACCAGTAATTACTACTTTTTTGGGCCATGTAATTGTGATAGTAATTTATTACTTTTTAAAAGTAATATTCCAAGCTCTGGATTTAATGCCCCTCTTTTATGAAAAAACTTTAAATATAGTGACCTGTTTATATTTAATATCTGCTTTTTTTGCACTGATATTGGCTCCTTCACCATAAGCCTTCTGCCCTTTCCTTGCAAAAAAGTGAAGGCTGCCATCCAGTAACCACTTCCCTGGAAGTAAACACGAGAGACTTCTTTCTGAGTAGACAACTTGTAGGGAGTACCTGATCTAGACGAAAGCACCAGAGGAAAGATGCTTCTTGGTTGTTAAGAAGAAAGGCAGGGCTAAGGGGGAATCTAGTTGGTCTTTAGAACTGTGGAGATTCCAAGGCCTAGAAAATGAAACAGAAGCAGGAAAGAAAAGTGCAAAACAGCAGCTCCTTCAGACCTCAGGGAGTTGGGATTCCTTTTGCCTGGTGTCCAAATAATTCACTCATCAATCACAGTTCTGACTCACTAGCTGGCTAAAAACACTGAAAGGTGAGGACAGCCAGGCTGGCCTATCTCACAGAAATTACTTAGAAAGTTGCCTGCACATTTTGCTTAATAACTTTCCTTATAGTAGGGCTAGAGGCTTACTTTAAAAAAGAAAAGGAAACTCAGAGTCTGGCCTCCTTGCAGGCATGGGCCCTGGTGCAACTGTACTGTTTGTACCATTATAAATCTGGTCTTGAATATGAAGCTGGGTGTTGACAACAAATAACATGGCAAAAATTGTGTGTTAAGGCTGGAATTCAGCTATGTGTCTGGTAGAAATGAGAAGGCCCCAGTTCATCATGAGCCTCTGGTAAGGCATCGATAAGGTGGGGCCCATGAAAATCCTCTCAAAAGCCCAAATGTTAGTCTATGAGATGCACTCTCTTGACAGGACCACACCTCATCTGACCACAACAAGTCCGGACTTGGTGAGAGACTTGCCTACTACTTGCCTGATCAACCAGTTTAGTAAAGTTCATGCTGTGTTGGAACAGTGTGTCGGCTGTTTACTTAGAGCCTTACATTATTAGGAACTGGACGTGTGTATTGAAGTGATGTGTTGCATACAAGAATTATTTATTTATTTATTTATTTGTTAAATTTTTATACCGCCCCACTAGCATAGCTCTCTGGGTGGTGTACAACAAAAAATTAGTGCATGTAAGAGAGAATAAAGCCTTGACAAGGCCTTTTGCCCCTCTCTCTGATCTATCAAAAGGGAATGGCAGCTGAACAATCATAGAATCACAGACTCCGAGAGTTGGGAGGGGCCTGTGAGGCCATCCTGTCCAACCCCCTGCTCAATTAAAGCATACCAGTCAGGCACTCCAACCATGGAATTATGTCAAATGGAAAAATCAGTCTCATCAGTCATAGGTAATCAATAACCTGACTGGCTAACAGTTTGTCCCTAGGGCTCTAGCTGCAGCCCTTCTTTTCTGAGGTCTTAAGGTCAGCGGCTTTGATTTTGCCCCCTTCCTTTCCATGGATTAATTGGCTTGTTTGGTTTTTATGTCCGATCGTGACAAGTGTTGCGAAGAGCTGCCGGAATGTGGAATGAAAGAGACGCGCTGGGCGCGCCACCTCGCACCCGCTGCTTGTTTCTCACACCTGGACAGTCCTGTGTCCTTGCAGCACGCAAGCGCCTCTGGAAGCACTGGAGGAATCATTTGTACACCTTAAAACACACACACACACACAAATAATAGGTACTTTGCACTCTGAAACTACTCGATGGAGACTAAGGCTGCAATCCTAGGCCCACTTACCTGGGAGCAAGCCCCACTGAACACAGTGGGACTTACTTCCGAGGAGACGTGCATAGGATTGCACTGTAAATATGCGCGCAGCAAGAACGAGATTTCATCACGAATTATGGGGATTATTCGCTAGAGTTTTTTTGCACGTTCACACGTTCGCCCGGCGCGCTTCCCGCGTGCCGGCCCCGGGGTTCCACGTGTTTCGCGCCGCCACCGCCCTCCTCGCAGCAAACGCGAAACTTTGTCACCTGCTCCGCGTGCCACCGAGGGGCTGGCGGCGATCGCGGGGGGCACCCAGGGCAGGTAAGGCCGCCCTCCCTTACCCAGGAAGTCGCGGGGAGGATTTGTCGGGGGGGGGCGGGCGGCACCGTCTTCATCCTCTCCCCGGCAGAAGCCCACCTCCCCATACATTTGCAACGAGACCTTAATGTCGATTCCACATTTTTTTTGAGGGGGAGGGGGGATTTGTACAACTTTCGTGCTGTTAGGATTGAATTGGGTTTGGACCTAACAGTGCCCATCCCCCTTTTGCAAAGATATTGGGGGGACTTCTTCTTGTAGAGTTCCTCGCCTTTCAAAGGGGGGCCGCGGCCTCTGCTTTGCAGCTATTTAGGGGAGAAATCTTTGCTTTGCAAGTATGGGGGAGGGGAGTCGGACCTCTGCAAATACTTTCCAGGGAGAGGCGCCGCTTTTTCCTTGGTTTTTTTGCACAAAGTGGGGGGGCAGAGATCTTCCCCCCCTTCACAACGGGTCAGTGGGAGGACCTGGAAAAGGCTTCAGAGCCAAGTGCGACCTCTGGCCTGTGTGTGTGCGTGTGTTTTGGGGGGCGAAGAACCAGAAGTTCTGTGTTTGATTTCGACTGAAATGTTTTGCTACGGAGGGAGAAAGTGCCTTTCTCTGCTGAAAATAATCGGTGGGGTTGGAAGACTGGAGGGCAAACTCTTGCTGAGATAATTTTCTGTTCCCTTGTCCACGTTTTTTGTTGGGGGGGGAGAACAATGGGGGGATGCAGGCAGGCAACTGGCATGTGGAGAAGCTGGTAAAAAGTGATACTACTTTGGGTTCTCTAAAAAATTCCTAACCCGGATCCACTTATCCCTCCCCCTTCCCTCCCTCCCCCCAAATCTCCTGGCTTTCTCCCAACCCAGCATAGACTTCGCTGCTCCGCACCACACACGTCTGCTACTGCTGCTGCTGCGGTTCCTTTGTCTGTCCAACGCTTGCTCGGGATATTCTGCAATTCCGGACTTTCTGGTTTGGGAGAGAAGCGCACAAATCGTGGATTTTTAAACATTGGAGTCTTTGTCTGGTCCCAGGACAGGCAGGCAGCTTCTTTCACCCTAGGCGAGTGAGCTTTGCAGCGAAAATCCAACATAAGAAAAGTTGCACGGGGGACGGATTTCTTTTTCTCCCCAAGAAGGCAGTTTTGGGATCCATTTTTGTACCCCCGTTTCTGGCTTTTCGGTCGTGGCCCCCCCTCAAGAGGTGACACATTGCAAAACAAATCAAAGGTGCCTGGGGAAGACCGACGGCAAGGTGTCTGGACACCCCAAAGTTTTTCCACTGTGGGATGTTGCTGAACAATTGTGTTTTCGGTGTGAGCATTTTAACAGGCAGCGCGGAGGGGGGGCGGATGTATCGTGGATGGATTTTTTGATGTTGCCCAGCATGATTTTTTTTTTCCTGAACAAGGATTTTCTCTGGTGTAACTTGGAAAATCTCTCTCTCTGTGTGTGTATCTCTCTCTCTCTCTCGACAGATGAAGTTCCCAATGTTTGGGATTAAGGTTTTGTGACCCTGAGTTGGATTTCTGGGATTAAGTTTTTCCACCCCCGGACTAGGAATATTTTTGTGGTGGTTGATCAGGATTGCCTCCTTGCCTTTGACTAACCTGTGGGATTCTGGAGCGATGGAAGGAGCGTGGCTCCTGTACGTGTGGATCCCCCTGGCCTTGGCTGTGGAAGGTGAGGCAGACAGCAGGGGCCTTTTCGGGTCCCCATTCCCGAAGGGTTGGTGGAAGGCTTCAGGTTCAGAGCCTCAATCCTCTGCACACACATTACGAGAGGAGCGAAGTCGCTTGGCTTGGCTTGGGAGTCCGCACTCTTGGGCTCTTTGGAAAAGAGGGTAGCAATTGGGGGGGGGAGCCCACCAGGATTCCTGGGTTCCTTAGAAAGAAGGTTGGGAAGGGATGAACCCCCCACAGAGGTCTGGGAACCGGCACTCCTGGGTTCTGCTCCCGACAAGGAGTGAGACTAGACTTTCGAGTTTGCAGACCTCAACAGGCGGAGGGGGGGGATTTTTCTTCCTCTGATGTTTTCTCTCCCACTCTGCTTTCCCCCCCCACACACACACGGCCTGATCTATTTTTAAAGTGGCTGTTCAAAGTGTTTTAAAGTCCCACATTGATCTTTGCAATGAAGCGCACCAAGGCGATCAATTTCCTTTTTCTGATGTTAGCCACCTTTGGCACCCCCTCCCCCTTGCGCTACCCCCTCCCTCAAGGAGGACAATGATTTGCAAGAGGCTTTCTTCTCCAAATTCCCCTCTTCAGTGCATTCCTCCAGGCCTCCTCCCTCACCTCCACCCCACCCCATGCTGCCCTCTTTCCATCCAAGGGTTTCTCCACATCAGTCTTCTCTGCCTGCCCCCCCCAAGTGTCCCAAGAAGTCGTGGTGCGGCCCTTTCCTCTTAGATTGTTGCCAAACAAAATTTGTTTTTTGCTTTGAGGTTTGCAAGGGAATATGCCCTGATGGGTCTGCAGTGGAGTGGAGGATTCTGGGAGCCACCTGAACTCCCCGGGCAGGGAGTTGGCTTCAGTGCCAAGGTGCTGAAGCAGCAGTCAGGACGCCTGGGCCCCCGGGGGGGGGGGAAGAAATGAGGCCTGGTCATTTGGGAAATGTGCCAAATGAGGAGTGAAAAGTGCACTAGGACTCCTGGGTTCTCTTGGCAACAGTGGCCGGGGGTGGGGCGGGGGTACAGAGCTCCGAGGAAGATAACTAGTTGGAACCCTGAGTTGCTAGAAGGTGATGGACCTTCTGCTAACCTAAGGCTAGTAGAAGTGGGGCCTAATGGGTAGTGCAGCCTTTGCCAACCTGGCGCCCTCCAGACGTTTTGGGCGACAACTCCCATCATCCCCAGCCAGCACTGCTGGGAGGTGTAAGCCAAAGCATCTGGAGGGCACCAGGTTGGCGAAGGCTGGCTTAGCAGCAGGGGTGAAAGGGTTACAGCTGTGGGGAAGGGGTGGTTGTCGCAAGTCACCGGCCAAGACACTCTCCTTTGTGTGGACAAAAGGTCTTACCTTGATGCATCGGAAACTGTTTGGCTGAGTGCTTTGTGGAGCGACTGGGTCTCACGGGGGAAGGTTGCACCTGGGCGGCTGAGCATCTGCCCTGGGTGCAGAAGGTCCCCTCTTCAACCCCCACTGGCGGCATCTCCAGGCAGGGCAGGAAAGGCCCCCTGCCTAAAACCTCAGAGAGCCGGTGCTGCCAGTCAGTGTGGACAGTACTGAGTGAGATGGGCCAATGGTCTAATCTGATCTAAGGCCGCTTTCCTATATCTATATTCCTGTATCCAAGAACCCAGGAGTCCTGGCTCTCCTCGCTGCTGCTGTCCCAGAGAACCCAGGAGCCCTGTGTCCACCTTTCCCAGAGGGCCCAGAGACCCTGGCTCCCTCCCTGCCTCCCACCTGGTGAACCCCCCATCCCAGGAGTTTCAGCAGCCCCCAGATCCTGCCCTCAGCCTTGAAGCTGCTTCATCCCTCCCCTCCCGCCTCCTCAACCTGTCCCCCCCTGCCCCTTTTCTCTATTTCCCCACTCTTTCCTCCCTTCCTCCCCCCCCCCCACCTGCAGGAGCTAAAATCTCATTGAGAAAGGATTAAGGCAGGACCAGAGAAACAACCTTTTTTGTAGTTCCATTGCCCCCCCCAACCACCCAGAGCCAAGGGAAAAAAGCAAGGAATTCGGGTGTGTGTGTGTGGGGCAGCTGAAATGTGGCCCATCTGCAGCCAGGACTGGAGGCCTCCTTTTAAAAATGCACAAAGAAATCTGTACACCTCCCCGGCCATCCCCCACCAAGCAGGGCCGTAAAATCTCCTTTCCCTCTCCCCCCCAATTTTCTCCCTCTCTCTTTCCCTCTATCCGTGATCTCCTCCGTGGAGGTCAGGTCTCTCCCAAGGCTGTGAAGGAGCGCTGGAGCATGTAACACATTAATTGAATTCCTCTATTGTGGCTCCTCCAGCCAGACCCACGTGGGTCATTCAGAAATCCACTTGCCCGGTCCCCATCATCACCACCACCCCTGCAACCAGGATTGGGGAGCTTTGCTGCTGATCTCAAAAGCTGGAGGGGGTGGTGGGGCCCCTCCCCACTTGGTACTTAATGCTTCTCATGGAGGATCCTGGCCAGAGGACCTCCCCCTTGCTCCTGAACCCCCTGGTACCTGTAGCAATGTTTTACCTTGCTAAGGATACAGGCCAAGAGGCCGCTTTAAGAAGCCCTGTCTGGCAAAAAGTATCCTTCCCTCTGTCTCTCAGCCCCACCACTGCTGGTCAGGATCGAGGCAGGGAACAGATTCCAGCCTGGGGTCCTAGTTGCTGTCCAAGGCCACATTCATGCCATACATTGGAACCACTCCTATACCAAAGACTCCTGGGAACTGTAGTTTGTTCAGGGTGCTGAGAGTTCTTAGGAAACCCCTGTTCCACTGTTCTTCAACCTTGGGTCCACAGATGTTGTTGGACTACAACTCCCATCAACCTCAGCCAGCTTAGCCAATGGCCAAGGACGATGGGAGTTGTAGTCCAACAACATCTGGAGATCCAAGGTTGGGGAACAGTGCCCTATTCCCCTTCCAGAGCTACAACTCTCAGGGTGGTTTAAAAATCGGTCCCTCTTCACAGGGAATTCTGGGAATTGTAGCTCTGTGAGAGGAATAGGGGGGGGTCTCCTAACAACTCTCAGCACCCTGAACAAACTACAGTTCCCAGGATTCTTTGGAAGAAGCCACGGCTGTTTAAAAGTGGTATAATACTGCTTTACATGGATGGTGTGGATGGGGCCTTACAGCACAATCTTTGGTATCAGAGCAAGTGGGCCAGAAATCGTGGCTCCTGCATCTTCCAAGCCAATATACACTAGGAACAGAGGATGTAACCTTCTAGTAGTGGTCCAGTTCAGTAGGAGACAGCAAGCGAGCCAAAGCACACGCTTCTGGAGGGGAAGTGCCCCAGCTGAGTGGCAGAGCATCTGCTTGGTGTGCAGACAGTCCTTGATGGCATTGCCAGGTAGGGCCAGGGGACCCCCCCCCCGCCTGAAACCCTGGAGAGCCGCTGCCGGTGGGTGCGTTATTTATTGAAAACATTTATAAACTGCTTAATCGGTAAAAGGTCTCTAAGCGGTGTACAACGTTAAATCAGGGAACATAAGAACATAAGAAGAGCCTGCTGGATCAGGCCAGTGGCCCATCTAGTCCAGCATCCTGTTCTCACAGTGGCCAACCAGGTGCCTGGGGGAAGGCACGATGTCATTCAAACAAAAATTCAACATAAAGCCAGTAAAACTATAGTGCGAAAGCATCTGAGCCAGGTGGAGCAAGGGCTGACTCTGGGTAAGGTAGCATCCCGCGTTCTTGTGCAGCAAGCTCAGATCAGTTTCCCCAGTACGGCCCCTCTGCCTGCAGAGACCTGACTCCCAGCATGCCTTGCTCTGTCCCACAAATCATCCGCTCTTGTCCTGCATGGCCCAATGATCCTGCATCCCCCCCACCTCCCATGATGACCATCCAGTAGCTCTCCCAGCTCCCCTGCACCGCTAGAGATCTTGGGAGCCGCACCAGAATCCCGAGATCAGGATTGGCCGGCACGCCTCTTTCTGCAGAGAGGCAGAGCAGGCTTTTAATCTCAGCGCCTGGCTTGGCCATCAAAGGGAAGGGGAAAGATCCTCCTTTGCATCTGCCAAGGCCCGTAATCCTTGGACTCCTCAGGGAGGGAGCTGCTCTGCTATCAAAGGTGGAATCGCATCTCCCGCTGTTGCAAACACACCCGCACGGCTCACATCCTCCTCCCATGGTTTGAAGGCTCCACTTGCCTGGGTGATGGGGGCAGGCGCAGAGATTGGGCTGAGGGCCTCTGATATTGCTCCTGAGGTGCAAAGCAAACTTGGGGAAGCCTCAAAAGTAACGGCTGCTGCGGTGGGAGCATGAACAACAGTGCAGTGGGGGACTCAACCCTCCAACTGCCGCACGGAATCATAGAACGGTAGAGTTGGAAGGGGCCTACAAGGCCCTCGAGTCCGTCAGACGATTTGCCTTCACATTTGCTCAAAAGAAGCCACGTCCCTGGACACACCAAAGCAGCCTTCTGCAACCTGGTGCCCTCCAAGTGTTTCGGACATCAATTCCCATCAGCCGCAGCTGGCATGGGTCTACGCTGACTGGTAGCTGAGGCTGAGAGAGGCCCCTTTCCCAGTCCTGCTCGGAGATGTTGTCAGGGTTCGACGCTGGGTACAAAAGCAGGGCCCGCTGGCTCAGGCCAACCTGGGCCCACATAGTCCAGCATCCTCTTCTCACAGCAGCCAACCAGATGCCCCAAAGGGAAGCCCACAAGCAGGACCTGAGTGCAAGAGCACTCTTCCCTCCTGTGGCTTCCAGCAACTGGTATTCAGAAGCATCCCACCTCCGGCAGTGGAGGGAGAACACAGCCATCATGGCTAGTAGCCACTGACAGCCTTGTCCTCCATGAATTGGCCTCGTCCTCTTTTGAAGCTATCCAAGTTGGTGGCCATCAGTGCCTCCTGTGGGAGCGAATCCCGGAGGGTTAACTGCATGCCGTGTGAAGGAGGACTTTCTTTCGTCTGTCCTGAATCTCCCAACATTCAGTTTCATTGGATGACCTCCAAGTTACAGTATTATGAGAGAAGGAGAAAAATGTCTTCCTATCCACTTTTTCCACACCATAATCTTTTGCACCTCTGTCATGTCTCACCTCTGACATGCCTTTCCTCTAAACTAAAGAGCCCCAAATGTTGCAACCGTTCCTCACAGGGGAGTTGCTCCATCCCCTTGATCATTCTGGTTGCCCTCTTCTGAACCTTTTCGGCTCTACAACATCCTTTTTGAGGTGAGGTGAACAGAACTGTACACAGTATTCTGAAAGGGGCCACACTGTCGATTTGTGTATCGGCAGTTTTCGGTTCCTAATGATCCCTAGCATGGAATTGGCCTTTTTCACAGCCACCACACACTGGGTCGACATCTTCATCGAGCTATCCACTACGACCCCAGAGTCTCGTTCCTGGTCAGTCACCGCCAGTTCAGACCCCGTGAGCATATTGGGCGATGTTCGAGGGGTTTTGCTCCAACATGCACTGCTTTGCACTTGCTTCAGGCGTGGGTCACTGAGCCGCGGCCCTTCCCCTTGGACTTAGTGGGTTTCTGGTCTGATTCTGCAAGTACTGCTCTGATTAAAGCAAAAGCTGGATACCGGTTGAACAAGGAGCCCAGCAATTTTGGTAGCCAACCAAGATTCGTGCTTGCTACACAACCCTGCCTACCCTGCAGAGGGAATGGTAGGGTCTTCTTTGATGCCACTCCATATTCCCGGCATTGGGAGTTGAGAAGAGAAGCCCTTGCCCTCCCCTGCAGTTCTGAGGTGGGGGGAGAGTGAGATCCCCCTGGGGTCCCTGCATTACTGGGATTCTTGCACAGAAAGTCGACAGCCTCACTGTTTTGGGGGTATTTCCAGGACATCTCTGAAGCTGGAGAAGGCTCTCCGCATCAGGTTCAACAATGCCCTCGCCAGTGGTGAGTTGGCGAGTGCATTTGACTTGTGACAGGACACCTGTGTGTTTCTTCATTGCATCTTTATCCCCTAAAGGGCTCGCTTTAACTTGGCAGATCCTGCGTTTCACTCAACAATGGGCCAAAGCAATTATATTTATATTGAAAGGCTGACCATGCAACGACGAGATCAGCCTGCCCTGAGTTTAACCACCGTACACCGCCCGGCCCTTGTGAAATGGGGTGATATTAGATGGGGTGGCTGGATACAGGAATGGGTGGGGGGAGAGACTTGGCCCCACAACCTAGCCCTGATCTAAGCAAGTGTGTGTGTTTGGGGGTGGGGGTGTTGGTTGTGGCACACCCTCCTGTTGCAGACCTGCCCAAGCCCATGGAAGGAATTATACCATGTTGTTTCTTTTTCCAAGGGGGCTGTTAAGAGAGCATTTATTGGTTGCACAGACACCTGCCCCCCTCTCTGCCCATGGGGGCAGGACGCCGCTGGCTGGCATTAAGTAATAAGCAGCGTATTAATGAGTGTGCTGGGAACCGTGCCCTGGATTTAATTAATAGAAAGTCTCCGCACTGTACAGGGTGCGGCCTTTGTTTCTCTCCCCCCTCCCCTGTTGGGGTGGTGGAGGAGGTGAGGGCTTGTGACTCTGGCAGTGTGTGAGGGGAGCTGGCTGTGTTGGATGAAGGGGAAAAAGAATCCAGGTGTCCTGGCTTTCCACACCAGTTATTGAACCTTCTGCACGCTGTTCCCCTGGAGAACCCAGGTGCTCCGATTCTCAGCATCTAGAAGCAAAGCCCCCATTCCCTTCCTGGGGAACCCTGGAATCCTGGTGCCCCACACTCCTCCCCACTCTGTTCTCAGCTTTTGTGTAGTTAAATCCTCACACATCTGGGATGGATTTAGGCAGGAATGAGTGTGCGCTGATGGGTAGGGAGAGTGGGAGGTGGTGGTGTCTTTAGCGGGGGGTGGGGGGGTGAAGGAGACAGCTCAGAATTGGGGGCCTGGAATCGGGGTTGGGACGTGGAGCCGTCTGGCTCCTCCTGCTGCACTCCCTGGAAGCGACCCTGCGCTGCGTGTGGGTGTGCTGGTTGGGTTAAAATCTGTCACCGCCAAAGCAGCCACGGGGAAGCCTTTGCAAAAGTTAACGCCACGTTATATCTGTGACTCTTGCAGGTGCTGCAAAACCCTCTTTAATTTTGGTGGGGGCCTGATCTTGACCCAGACCCCGTGGGCCATCTAACCCAGTGCTGCCCTCCCTGACTGGCAGCAATGGCTCTCCAGGGTTGCAAGCAGGGGATATTCCCAGCCCTCCCTGGAGATCGGACCGTGGCCCTTCCGCGTGCTGTGCAGGTGCTGTGCCCCGAGCTGTGGCCCTTCCCCAGATGTAGAGGGTGGGTGCCTGCTCCATATGTGGAAATACACGCACGCACCCCATCTCTTGCCATCCTGCCCCAGTTTCCACCTTCTATCGCCTTCCAGGCTCCCTGGTAATGATTTTCCCTTTGGCTACCGTCCCGCCCACTCCGGCCCCTCAGGCATCACAACTGAGTCAGCTGCATCACCCTGTAATTACCCAGAGTTCCCCCAGCTGACCCCCCCCTCCCCCAGGTTAATCCAACATTCACATCTTGCGGGTGGGGGCAGAGGAAGAAAAGGTTCTGTTGTTTCTCATTTCCTCTGTGCTTTATCTTGCCCCGGTCTGTGGCAGGGTTACAGCAGGTGACTTGTCAGCCAGGATGCCTCGTTGTTGAGGGAGGGGTCCTCTCTCTCGTGCCTCCCAAGTCGAGCCCTTCTGGGTGATGGTTTGGCCAGGAGACCCTTTGCAAAGGAGGGGGGAGAATGAGGGGGCACAGGGTGGAGAGGTTGGGGGGGAAACCAGTTACTTGCCATCTGTCTAAGCCGGAGGGGAGGGTGAGGAGCAAAAACGGAATTTTCAGCAGGGAAAATGTCAGGACCGGAGGGGTTCTGGTGGAGACGGCTCCCACAGTCTGAGAGAGAGAAATGAACAAACAAGCAGCTAGCTAGATCACAGCTACTTATCATTTATTTAACTTTTATTTTTGCAATATGCTTCATAGCATGTGCCCTTTGGACAACTACCCTGTGAGGAAGGCCCTTCTTATTTCCCATTCCTTTCCACCCAGTTTGAGAGAACTGAAAAAGGGAGAGGCATGCCAAAGACTGTGCAACAAAGCAGTGGCAGAAGTGGGATTTGAACCCAGGACCTTTGGATGCAAGGCCAGCTGGCGTCCTTGCTGTTGTTTCTGGAGGACCCCCACAGATCAGGGAAACTAGCGGGGAGGGCGAGACACCAACATGTCCTGGACTTCAGCCCCTTCCCCACCTTGAATGGCAGCATCTAAATGGCCCACCCACGACACGCACCTCCCCGTGCCTCATGCAGGGAGCCCAGGTGTTCTGTCTCCCATGATCCTCTGCTCTGCCCCACTAAGACCCTTCTGTCCATGAGGGATCTGTTTGCACAAACAAGGGGCCTTTTGTTCCTCGGGTGACCTTGAACGTAGATCCCTCTCCCAAATAAAGTGGGGGGTGGGGAACTTGGTTTGGATTGAGGGGAGCTGGCAAAATGGGGTGGGCGACATGATAGTGGAAGGGGGAACCACCAGAGCAGGGGGGCGCCTGCTGAGCAGGGCAGAATGAGGAGGAGAAGCCGCAGATGTGGACGGACGGACGGACGGGGGTATCGCTGGGACGGTGGGAGTTGGTTTCCTGGCTCTGGGCGGCGGCAGCAGTGGTGGCTGTTTGGGGAAATGACGTGAGTCCGGCTTTTTATAAATATTCCGCCACCGAGTGCCCACCTTTGACCCTTTGGGAGCCAGCGCTGTTCCCAAAACCTCACGCAGTGGAGAGAAACGGCCTCGGCCAGGAGTTTACGTTGGCCCAGCGGTGTGTGTGTGTGTGTGTTAGTAAAAGAACAGAGCAGGGTGTGTGTGGATTTTGCTTTGGATTCTTTGCCACCTGACAGTGGGGGAGGTATTATTTTTTGAAGCTTAGTCTCTAGCGAGTTTGCATACGTTGAAATGAATTGCATCCCTGGCCAGTCACTTTCCTCCTTGCTCGGGTAGAGAAGATAATCCCCAAAGGGATGTGGGGAGTGGGAGAGTTGGGGGGGGCGCCTGCTGCTTCCTCATGACGAGACCATAGGAAGGAACAACATTTGTTGAGGACTCTTCTGCTCCTCCAGAGAACCCAGGCGTCCTAGTTTCACAAACCCTCCACTACCCTTCAAGAAAGCTCACAATTCCCACCCCCCGGTCCCCTCCATTATTCTAACTTGCAGGGGGTGGGTGGGCAGATTTAAAGCACAATGCTTTTAAATCATGGTTTTAAAAACCACCCAGAAAAAGAGCCAGTTTTAAATCACGACCCAATTTATCTGACATATTTCCTTGAACAAGTAGACACCTTAATTGGTTGGTAGAACAGTGAAAACATGGTTTGCAACTGAATTCAGTAGACCCTTTTTGTACTGTCTGGGTCTTGGACAGCCTTTGCCAACCTGGTGCCCTCCATATGTGTAGGAACTGCAACTCCCATCAGCCTCAGCTTGCATAGCTGTATGATGCCATGGCTGATGGGAGTGTGGCTGTGTCCCGAATATCTGAGGGCACCAGGTTGGCAAAGGCTGGTCGAGGAGCATAACCCCAGACCTCTGGTCATCCAGCGCCACATGTTTGTTGCACTAAAAAAAGACTGCGTAGTGGAGCAGCTGTTGGTCTCTCTGGATGCACATGTAAGGACACTGACTAAGATCACTTGCTGGAAGATTATAAGGGCTACAGTCTTAATTATGTTGGGCCGGCCCTGTCATTAGGCAGAGGAGGACAGGGTTATCAATGCCTACTAGCCATGATGGCTAGGCTGTTCCTCCACAGTTGGAAGCTGTAAGCTTCTGAATGCTTCATAACGCTAGAACTCTTCATAACACTAGAGCAGAGCTTGGAAAAGTTACTTTTTTTGAACTACAACTCCCATCAGCCCCAGCCAGCATGGCCACTGGATTGGGCTGATGGGAGTTGTAGTTCAAAAAAAGTAACTTTTCCAAGCTCTGCGCTAGAGCTTGTGGACATTCAATGAAGCTGAATGTTGGAAGATTCAGGACAGACAAAAGAAAAGACTTTTTCACACAGCACAGAGTTAAACTCTGGAATTTGCTCCCACAAGAGGCAGTGATGGCCACCAACTTGGATGGCTTTCAAAAGAGGATTAGACAGATTCCTGGAGGAAAAGGCTATCAATGGCTACTAGCCCTGAAGGCTGTACTCTGCCACCAGTCAGAGGCATTATGCTTCTGAATACCAGTTTCTGGAAACCACAGTAGGGGAGTGGTTTTGTTGTGCTCAGGTCCTGCTTGTGGGCTTCCCATAATAGGCATCTGGTTGGCCACTGTGAGAACAGGATGCTGCACTAAATGGGCTACTGGCCTGATCCAGCAGGCTCTTCTATGTTCTCTGAATGCCAGTTGCAGAGCTTGGAAAAGTTACACAACTCCCATCAGCCCCAGCCAGCATGGCCACTGGATTGGGCTGATAGGAGTTGTAGTCCAAAAAAGTAACTTTCCCAAGCTCTGGGTTGCTGGAAGCCACCGGAGGGGAGAGTGCTCTTGCACTCAGTCCTGCTTATGGGCTTCCCATAATAGGCATCTGGTTGGCCACTGTGAGAACAGGAATTGCTGGATTGGATGGGCCATTGGCCGCCATAAGGCAGTAGCTGCGGGAGGGGGTAGCAGTGACTGGCAGCCCCCGAAGTGTTCTCCTCTTTGAAGGACAGAGCTGTCTGTCCTGTATGGACAGTGCTGCACCCCTAAAATAACGTCCTGCCCTCGGGTGTTTGAGGCAACGCTTTCTCATCACCAGCACTGAAGTAAGAGCCCAGGGCTAGCCTCGTTGGCTGCTGTACATAGACCGGGAGAGGGTACCATCTTGTCCTTTGCCTCAGGCAGAAAAATATTTTGGGCCAGCTCTGGAGGTGTGCAGGCTAAATTAGAAGTAACCTCCACTAAGTTCATAGGGACTTACGTGCAAGTAAATATAGGACCAGGCTGCAAGTGCTCAGAGCTTTCAGGAAGCAAAGGCCGGTAGTTCCTTGTGCAGAACAGGGTTTTCTCTGCAAGATGAAAAGAAAAGGTGTTGGACTACGACCTGGGAGACCAGGGTTCGAATCCCCACATAGCCATGAAGCTCACTGGGTGACCCTGGGCCAGTCACTGCCTCTCAGCCTCATGAAAACCCTCTTCATAAAGTCGCCATAAGTCGGAATCGACTTGAAGGCACTACATGGTGGGCAAGGTCTAAATGTTCATAGTGTGGACCACAGTCAGTGAAATCAATGGCTGGATTGTGTCATGTTTATAATGCTGAACTTCAAAATGTCACATTTTTGCTCCCAGTTTGTCCTTTTACCTAGAAAAGCAAACTTTCCCAGTGAATGTGATAAAAGGTCATGAATTCTGATTCTAGAGATTTATGGATATAGTTATAGTTTGTATTTTATTCAGAAAGCATTTTAAACCTGAAAGCCTAAGAAAAGATCCAAAAATCCACATTCGGGCGATACCTTGATAGGAGCTGCACAAGCTTTCTAGTTATCCAGAACTCTTCATCAAGGCTGATGAAGATTTCTGGAGAGCTCAAAAGCTTGCATACTATTTTATGACACTTTGCTTGGCCTAATGCAAGTTTTGCCCTAATGTAGATATTGGGATTTTAAACCTGAGAGGCTGTTTTTTAAAGCTACACTTAAGATCACTGAATTATTTTTTTTTTTTAGTCAATGGATTTTGATCGCTCTTGCCACCAGGCCTCAATCCAGTGGGGAGAGTAACTCCTCACTTCCAGCTTCTAGTTCAGGGGTAGGGAACCTTTTTCAGCTTGAGGGCCACATTCACTTCTGGCTAATTTCTGGGGGCCACATGCCACCAGAGGCAAAAAGCAGGCAGAGAAACATATGTGAATTTATTTTACTTTTGCACAGTAGGCTAGTTTCTACTCTCACTTGCACAAGCCTTCTCTATCCGCCATGCAAGCCAGCAAAAGGTGTGATCAGAGTTCAAGGACTCCTTGCAGCCCGGAAAATACACACAAGGACTGTACAAAGCAGGACCAGTAAGGGGTGTGGCCTGGGGGAGGGGTGTGGCCTGGGGGAGGGGAGTGGCTAGGAAGGGGGCGTAGCTTTGGGAGAGTCCCAAGGGCCAGACTGACAGTGACATTTGTAGGGCTGCATTCCCCATCCCCCTTGTAGACCATTCACTCCGTGTGGTGTTCTCCCTTGCAGACTTTTGTGCAAACTGAACACTGCATTTCATCCTAGTTTCGCACTCTCTTCCTGTGACTTGCGCACTCTTTGGCAAGAAATAATCGCCCAAGTTCTCAGCTCTCCTTGCCTGTCTTTCTTTCAGAAAGCCTCATGAACACCAAACTGGAGACTGCCGATCTTCAGTGGACGACGTACCCGCCTGTGGATGGGCAGGTGAGTGGGTCAAAGGGTCACTCAAGCAGGGAGGGCGCCAGAGGCCAGGGGGCCTGACCCCCACCCCCGGGTTGTGGGTCCACATTATCTTCCTTCCTTTTCTTTAAGGTAAACTTGGAGAGTTGTGGTCAGGGTTCACTAGGTGGGGAAGAAATACGATCCCAGAGCAAGAAAGTTTTATTTAAACGTGGAACTTTCCAGCCATGTAAGGAAAACAAAAAGGAGAGAAGAAAAGCAAGGTTACTAGTCAGTGGCAATGGGCTTGGGATCCCAATTCCTGAGTGTGCTATATTGGGAGAATGTAAAGCTGATTCAAACAAGACTGCCTCTGAGTGTATACAGAGAGCATTTCCTTCAGTGCCGAGTGATTGCAGGCCCACAAGAGATCAGAAGCCCGCTCCCCAGTAACTCCGGGCAGGGCTTTCAGTGTGGAGGAGCATTCTAGCTGGTGAAGAGGCCTCTGCCACGCGTGTCCGTTTTGCATTGCTTTTAGAATGCATTTGCTGCTGTTTCCTGTGCCGTTCTTAACCGGTGTGTGTGTTTTAGTTGTTTTTATTACAATTGTTTACGTCACCTTGAGACATATATGTGGAAGGTGATTAATAAACAGCAACAACAAGATGACATGTTATTCTTGATGTGTGTTTTTTAAACTTAAGAACATAAGAAGAGCCCTTCAGGTGGATCAGGAATATAGATGCGTAGGGAGCTTCCTTATACTGAGTCAGGCTCACTGGTCCGTCTACACTGACTGGGAGCTGCTCGGCAGGCTTTCATGCCTGGATTGCACCTGGGACCTTGTGCAGATGATCTACCACAAAGCTACAGCCCTTCGCTGAAGGGGGCCCATCCAGCCCAGCACCCTTTTCTCCCAATGGCCAACCAGATGCCCCAACGGGAACCCTGCAAGCAGGACCGGAATGCAACAACAGGGCTCTCCCCAGTTCGGAGTCCCTGCAACTGATGTATTTTTAAATTGTATTTGTTTTTACTTACTGTAAACTGCCCAGAGAGCTTCGGCTATGGGGCCGTATACAAGTATAATAAATAAATAAACAAACTGGTATTCAGAGGCATGCTGTGTCGACTGGGAGGCAGAACACGCCGCTGTGGCTGGGAGCCTTTGATACCGTTCTCCTCCTTGGATTTGTCTGATCCTCTTTTGAAGCCAGCCAAGTTGGTGGCCGTTTTTTACTGCATGTATTCATTAGTTTTCTTTTTAGTCAAAGGATTCTCAGAGCACTTACAGTTAAAAGCATTTTTAAAAATGAAATCATCGAAACAGTTAATTAAAAACAGAAGCAGCAACAGTAGCTCAGTCTTAGAAGCAAATAATGGTCCAGTTGAAACTAAGTCTAAAAGTTCTCTGAGAAGCCGTGGAGAGTAAGTAGGCTGTGCCCGACCGCTGGAAAGACAGTGGGGCAGATGGCATCCTGGGGAGAGCTTCTGAGTGTGGCCTCCCCCAACCAGGTGGGCGTCAGCTGCCTTGGTACCGCAACTCCCATCGGACAGCACGGCTGTGCTCCCATCAGCCTCTGCCACATACCTCAGATGCACTGGCTGGGGCTGATGGGAGCTGTAGTCCAAAAGAGCTGGAGGGCACCTGGTTGGGGAAGGCTGCTCTAGAAACTGGAAGGGGACACGACTGAAAAGACCCTTACCACCTGACTGGTTCTGGAACCCAGCAGGGAAAGCTGGTGAAGAAGGGTGTCCAAGGATGAGCTCAACAGTGGGGCAGGAGCACATGGAAGAAGGGGGTCCTTTAGACACCCGGGCCCTAAGCCTGTCAGGACGTCAAAAATAAACACCAGGAGCTTGAATCCAGTGGCCGCTGGTGGTCCCATGTCAGTGAAGCAGTGAAATCTGCTCCAGGCTTTAGTCCTGAACGGTCAAGGAAAGTTTGGACTAAAGCCCGGAGTGTTCCACTGCCCCCTGGCATGGAGCCACCAGTGGCCACTGCTTGAATGGCACCTTTTCCCACGGGGCCATTTTCCTGCCCAAAATCCTACCATAGCCACTGAGTTGGGGTGGGGGGATTTTCAGCAGGAAAGAGTTAAAAGGTCCTCCCCTCATTCCACAGTCCCAGTTCAGATTGGGGCAGGGACGGGGGGCTACACCTAGGATTTTTTGCCCAGAAAGACTGTGGCCATTCTAAGCTCATCTTCAAATCCTGTCCCTAAAACCCCATCAGTTTGACCCTTAAGGGGGCATCAGGTCTTCCAAGAAACACGGATGACATTTGAGACATGCCCCCCCCTCCAAATCATTGTCTTAAAAATTAACTAACCGGTGTAGCTTGCAGAGGAACAAATGCTTTGTTCAGACTTGACTGTTTTGGTATGGCTGGCAAAAGAGATGGCAGCTTGCCACCCGACTCTCCCATGACTCCTGCTTGTGATTTCTCAGAAGCTATTCGTGTGCTCTCGTCAGTCAGGTCCAGGAGCAGACAAAGAAAAAAAAAGTAAATTAGGCTACATGGCGCCTCCATGTTAACAGGCAGTCTACCTCTGAATACCAAATACGGAAGTAGCAGGGAGGGAATGGAGGAGGCCGCCCACTGCTTTCATTGCTCAGCCATCCAGGCAGGTGCCGTTTGCATGCAAGATTTTGGCCTCACCCACAAAGCTTCCCCTCTACTTCTCCGGCAGGATGGGGAGGTATGTCAAACCACAGCTTGCTCCTGAGCCATTCTGTGTTTAAAATATTCTCTCGGTTGTCCCCAACAGTGGGAAGAGCTGAGCGGCCTAGACGAGGAGCAGAACAGCGTGCGGACGTTTGAGGTGTGCGGCGTCCGCTTCCCTAAGCAGAACAACTGGCTCCGGACCACTTTTGTGCCCCGCTCGGGCGCCACCCACGTCTACGCCGAGCTCCGCTTCACAGTGGTGGAGTGTTTCTCCATCCCGCATGTCACCCGCTCATGCAAGGAGACCTTCAACGTCTTCTTCTACGAGGCCGACTCTGACCAGGCCACCAGCACCTTCCCACCGTGGATGGAGAACCCATACGTCAAGGTGGACACGGTGGCAGCGGAGCACCTCACCAGGAAGCGGGTGGGGATGGAGGCCTCTGGGAAAGTCAACGTGAAGACCCTCAAGATTGGGCCGCTCTCCAAGGCTGGCTTCTACGTGGCTTTCCAAGACCAAGGGGCCTGTATGGCCCTGCTCTCCGTCCGCCTCTTCTACAAGAAGTGCCCGACTGTTACCGTGAACTTCACGCTCTTCCAAGAGACAGTGCCCAAGGAGTTGGTCATGCCGGTGGCCGGGCAGTGCGTGGCCAATGCCGTCAAGATCAGCTCGAGGCCGCTGAGCATGTACTGCCGGGAGGATGGGCAGTGGGCCGAGCAGACCGTCACTGACTGCGCCTGTGCCCCGGGCTACGAGCCTGCCGAGGAGAACACCAGGTGCAGAGGTGAGGAGGAGGGTCACATGGTGGAGTGGGAGCTGCCGGCCTTGTTTCCCTGTGGGGAGGCTGCGAATGGGAGGCAGCACAGCCGGGCTCTCCAGGGCAATGTTTCTTTGCTTGCTTGTTTCACTGATGGCCCTCCCTACCTCCAGAGGAGCCCAGGCTGGCAAACATATCAGTACGAGACAACACAGTTAAAACGTCTAAAAACAGTTCAAAACTGCTAAGAGCAATGCCCTGCTCTCAAAACTGATCATGTCAGGTTGGCCAGGGACAGTGTCTTTCAGCCATCGAATGCCTGAGGAGACAGGAATGTTTTTAAGTTTCTCCTAAAAGTTATTAGTGGGGTAAACTGATGCACCTCACCTCACTTGCCGCCCTGGGCTCCTGTTATTTATTATTATTATTATTTATTTATTGTATTTATATACCCCCCCCAGCCGAAGCTCTCTGGGCAGTTTACAGTAGACCTGTTTACTGTTGGGAGGAAGGGTGGGATATAAATCAAATAATAGATAAATAAATAAAATAAACCAAGGAGGGCATTCCACAAATGGGGGACCACCACCAAGAAGGCCCTGTTATAGGTCACTGCCAACCAGGCAGCTCCCTGTGGTGGTACACAGGTGGATATGGCAGCAGTGGGGAACCAACCTCTGGACCACAGGCCTCCCCCAATTGGCCCTCAGGACATTTCGGCCAAGCCACTCTCACCGCCCTACACCTGACATCATATTGATGTCAGGTGTGGAGCAGGTAAAGGCATGACTGGACTGACAAAGGGTTTGCAGGCATCACCAATCAGCTGACTGACAAATCTGCAAATCTCCTTGCAAAGCTTTGCAAGTGCCGACAATCAGCTGATTGGTGGGGCTTGTAGAGTAGCCCTTCCAGCTGATCCAATCTCCTGCCCTGGAATACAGCAACGGGTCCCTTGCAGAATGTATGAGGCCAAGAGTCCTGGGTTCTCGAGCAGAAGTAAGAGCAGGCTGGGCCTTTTTTGGGGGGGGGACATCTGATAAGTGAGATCATTATTATGAGGGCAGCTCCCTGGGCTTTGTTACATGAGTGCAAGAAGAGCCCTGCTCCTTCAGAACAAAGGCCCATCCAGTCCAGCACCCTGTTCTTTCAGTGGAGGCCAGACATCCCAATGGAAAGCCCACAAGCAGAACACGAAAGCAAAGAGCCTTCCCGCTGTTGCTCTCCAGTATTGGTAATCACAGGTAGACTGCTTTTGAACATGGAGGCTCTATATGCAACCATGAAGACTAATGGCCGTTGATAGACCCCTCCTCCTGCTCTCCTCAGAATTGCCCTTTGAAACTCCACCATGGGATCTTCTGGCAGCAAACTCTGAGAAGTTAATGATTGATTGTGTAACAAAACGAGATACTTTTTTTTTTTTTTTTGGTCTGACCTGAATCTGCTGCCAGTTGGCTTCATTAGATGAAAAGGGGTAATGAGTGAGGGGGGGGGACACTTTCTCTCAATGCCATTAATCATGTTCTTATTCTGGTTCTTACATTTATATCCTGCCTTTTCTCCAAGGAGCTCAAGGTGACATACAGTAATATCTCAGTTAGCAAAGTAGATGCATCCCTGGTAGGGTTGCCAGGTTCAAGGCCTGAGACTGATCCTGTATCTTTAGGAGAAGAGGTCAGCCAAGTGCAGGTGTACTTGCAACCCTGTAATGGGAAAAACCACAAGGTGGAATTCTCCCTTCCCCCTGCACAACCTTTAAAGATACAGAAGACCTCTTGGTTGCCAGGCCCGGCCTCCAAGAGGTCTTCTGTATCTTTCAAAGTTTTGCAGGCAGGAGGGAGGATTCCACCTTGTGGTTTTTCTCATTACAGGGTTGCAAGAACACCTGCACTTGGCTGACCTTCTCTTCTCCTAAAGATACAGGATCAGGATCAGCCCTAATCCTTGGACATTACTTCTTCAACAGGAACTTTGGTACCAGAGGTAGGAATAACATGGAAAGAATAGGGATAAGTTCCTACACCCGCTCATAGGTGGTGGGGGCAGCTTCAACAGGGGCTTTAAAGGGTGCCTACCTGGCACCCACCCCCTCTACTCCTTCCCCTCCTCTGAATCGGATTGGATCCTTCTCTCCAGCCTTGGGAGAAAGCAAGAGAACTCTTTAATGCAAAGCAAAGGCACAGGCTTGTCAGTTTCACCTTAAAGCAAAGGCACAGGCTGGAAGGTTTATCCATATCCAAGCAAAGCTAGTCAGTTTCACCTTTTAAAAAAGCCTTCCTCAAAAGGAGCTTTGTTCCTGGAGGATTCCTTCACCGGGTATTACTGTGCATGATTCTTCCCCCATCTGCATTCTATCCTCACAACAACCCTGTGGGGTAGGGTAGGCTGAGAGTCAGTGACTTGCCCAGGATCACCCAGTGAGCTTCATGACTGAGTGGGGATTCGAACCCTGGTCTCCCAGGTCCTAATCCAACACTCTAACCACTACACCATCACTGATTCATCATGTCATTGTGCTCACTCTCCTTTTTGCTATACTCAAAAGCCCCAAGCTTAGAAAAAGTTCTCTGGCCCCCTGGTCATTTCGGTTGCCCCTTTCGGCAACCTTTTCCAGCACTACAATATCCTTTTTGAGATGGGAAGCTACAGCTGATTTCAAATAGGGCTACACATGCACTTGGGGGGGGGGAGTCCTGTTTCTTCTCGCAAGATGGGAGATATCCAGCTGTGGCAGGTAGCCCCTTGTCTGTGGGGCAGTGGAATCTGCTCTGGGTTTTGGTCTGAACTAAAGCACCTTGGACAGCTGCTTGAAAGTTCGGCCCAAAACCCGAAGAGGATTCCACTGCCCCATTCACGTGGGCCACCAGCCACCACTGGAGATGGCATTCCTGCATGCCTCTCTTTGAAGGGACCAGGTGTCTGTGTTGGCACTAGGGAATGTCAACCACGTCTGTACTGGAGAGGGACGCGTCTGTTGGCCAAGAAGACCGCTCTGCTTCCTTGCTGTTCTGCGATTCCCTCCCCACAGAGCATCAAATGTTGTAGCCTTTCCTCATGGGAGGGGGTGCTGCATCCTTTTTACCATTTTACCAGCTCTGCCTGGCCATTGTAAACAAGCGTTAAGTGATGCAAAAAAATCTTAATTTCACATGGGGTCTGAGCTGTGGGTGGCTGGCCAGGAACGAGACCTTGGGGTCATAGTGGATAGCTCAATGAAGGTGTCGACGGAGTGTACGGTGTTTATGAAAAAGGCAAATTCCATGCTGGGGATCATTAGGAAAGGTATTGAAAATAAAACTGTTGATATCATAATGCCGACAAGCTTGGAAAAGTTACTTTTTTGAACGACAACTCCCATCAGCCCCAGCCAGCATGGCCACTGGATTGGGCTGATGGGAGTTGTAGTTCAAAAAAGTAACTTTTCCAAGCTCTGAATGCCGTTATACAAATTTATGGTGCGGCTGCACTTGGAATAATGTGCACAGTTCTGGTCACCTCATCTCAAAAAGTATATTGTAGAGTTGGAAAGGGTTCAGAAAAGGGCAACCAGAATGAAGATGCATCTCTTTACCGTGGCCTTTGACACCTGATGAGGTCACATTCAGATCAGATATTCAAAGCACAATACAGTAACTGGATTGCATTAAAAACAGTTTAAAGCAAATTACAGTCACAGGAATTGGGTGGGTCCTAGAAATATGTCATACCCACACCATACCTATAAAGCACATTTAAAGGACTTGACATCCCCCAAAGAATCCTGGAACTGTAGTTTGTCAAGGGTGCTGGAAATTGTAGCTATGTGAGGAGTACAGTACTACAGGTCCCAGGATTCTTTGAGGGGATTTGATGTCCTTTAAATGTGCTTTAAAAGTATGGTGTGGGTGTGACATTTTTCCAGGACCCACCCTATTCCTGTGCTGTAATTTGCTTTAAACTGTTTTTAATTCAGTTCATTTACAGTAATTCAGGTAAGAAACTGAATTAACAACAGCAGCAGCAGCTGTTTCTGTTCTGGAGCTTCCAGCTTCTCAGAGAGAGCTGTCAGGTCTAGTGGCGTGAGAACAAAGTGTTGGGGATGTGATGGTTGCCGCAGAGCGAGCATCAGGAAAAGGCTGTCTCCCTCTCTGTCAGACCTACCTTTGTGTCCCTTCCCTTCTGCAGAGGTGGGTTGGCTTTTTGCAGGCGATCCCACTTGTCTCCCAGGACCCCCCAGGACCCCCTCTCCTTCCCCCCCCAACTTTGCAGCTGCTTCTCTCTCTCTCTCTCTGCCCTTGTCTCGCCTCCCAGTCCGCAGCCGCTGGGAAGGAAGGGTCTTTGAACTCCCAGCCGGAGGAATGCCAAACATTTGGGGGTCAAGGGTAACCAGCGAGCAGGCTGCTGGAGGGGTGGGAGCAAAATGGTGCTAAACAAGGCCTTGGGGTGGGAACGAGACTTAGGGGGCACTGGACAAAAGTTGTTGGGGATGCAAGGGGGGCGCTTCTCAAACATAGCCACTGCTGCAGCTGAACCCATTGTTTACCACTGTGTGCCTTCATTGTGAAACTTTTTTAAAAAACAAAAATCTTCCTGCTCCCCGCCCCCCACTCCAATCTTTTAGCGATAGCAGGCTCGTCTCTTCAGTGCTTTCTGTGAACTAAGGCCAGTAGGAGAAGATATTCCGCTAGTCAGTGGTTATTGAGCATGTGTATCAAGTCCACCTTCTTTCCATTCTGGTTTATTCACACATTTTTTTAGATTGCAAGCCCCTGCAGGCCAGGGACCCACCGAACTTACCTTGGTTGTTCATTTATGTGTTTATTTCATTTCTGAATCACTTCCCACAAAACATCTCAAAGGGATTTCTCAATAAACTTCTTCAACTTGGAAAAGGGCCGAATACGCAGAGGATTCTCTGTCCTTTGATTTAAGTGTTGTGGTATTTTAATGCACGTTTGTTACATATTTTAATTACAGATGTTTTAAGATAGTTTTACTATGTATTTTAATTATGGGTAGCTTTATTTGTACCATTTATTTATGAACCTCCTTGGCATTTCTTCTTGGGATGAAAAGTGTTTAATAATAATAATAATAATAATAATAATAGGGACCAGGATACCTAAAAGACTGTCTTCTCCCTTATATACCCAGTCGATCACTGCGCTCTGCAGGTGAGGGGCTCCTGCAGATACCATCTTATCAGGAGGTCCATCCCGCACAACAAGGGGAGCAAACCCTTAGTGTGGTGTCCCTTCCCCTTTGAAGTTCCCTCCCCTTAAATATTAGGCAGGCACCGTCTCTGTTATCTTTTTGGCCCCTACTGAAGACCTTCCTCTTTCAACAAACCTTTTAAGTAGAACCTTATCCCAGTCTGCATCTGTGCTGGAACTGCTTTTTAAGATATTTTTAAAGCTTTTTTTAAAAAAGATGTTTTTAAAGATGTTTTGTTTTAATATATTTTTAAATACATTTTCTTTTACTATATTTTAAAATCTGTTTTTAAGAAGTCTTAGAGAGTTTTTGTTTGCTGCCCTGGGCTCATTCTGGGAGGAGGGGCAGGATATAAATTTAATAAATAATGAGTTATTATTTTTGTTATTTATTGAAATATGCATGTAAAACTCCAAATCAGCCTTCCCTAATGCAATACCCTCCAGCTATTGCTTTGGACTACAAATCCCATCAGCTGCAGCCAGCACAGCCATAGGATGCGTGGGCTGATGGAAGCATGGCCATGCTGGAGGGGGCTGGTGGGAATTGTAGTCCAAAACGCCTAGAGGGCACCAGATTGGCGAAGAGTGGCATAGAAGCTACATTGGCATGACCCAACAAAGACGTTCTGACGTTCTCTGTGTGTGCCTCTCTCCCCCTCTGTCTCTCTTCCACCCACAGCCTGTGTTGCTGGGATGTTCAAGCCCTCTCAGGGGGAGGGCTCCTGCCAGCCGTGCCCTTCCTTTAGTGTTTCATCCTCCCCGGGGTTGAGCGAGTGTTTGTGTCGTGTCGGGTTCTACCGGAGTGAGAAGGATCCTGTGACAAAGCCGTGTACCAGTAAGTGGTGCCCTCCAGCTTGGGGGTTGGACTTGATGGCCCTATAGGCCCCTTACAATTCTGTGATTCTACAATTCTAAGTCTGGCTTGTAGCAAGGATATCCTGGGGTTGCACGGGTGCTGGAGGGCAGGGGTCCTGAGACTGACCTTTTCCTCTCTGCCCCACTCAGGACCCCCATCTGCACCCCGCAGCATTGTAGCCAAGCTCAATGGCTCAGTGGCAGTCTTAGAGTGGAGCGAACCTCTGGAGAATGGCGGCCGAGACGACGTGGCGTTCCATGTCACCTGCTCCGAGTGCCCGGAACAGCAGCCATGCCGCCTCTGCACCCGCTTGCTCTATGCCCCTCGAGCCCGGGGGCTGGTGGACCGCACTGTCACCGTGGAAGGGCTCCAGCCCTACATCACCTATTCCTTCCAGATCCAGGCCGTCAACGGCGTCTCGGACATGAGCCACAATCCGCCTCAGTCGGAATCCATCAATATTACAACCAACAAGGACGGTGAGTCGTCCTCGAAATAAGCAATGAAATCCAGGCCTCGTCGGAAGTGGTGTGGGCAAACTGTGACTCTGGCACTCAACCAGCACTTTGGATGATGGGAGTTGTAGTCCAGCAGCATTGGAGGTCCCCCCGTTCTAGAACATCAGAAGCATTAAGCATCCTTCCCCAACCTATTCCCCCTCCAGATGTTTTGAACTGCAATTCCCATCAGCCCCTGCAAGCATAGCCATACTCCCATCAGCCCTAGCATCCTACAGCCATGCCAGCTGGAACTGATGGAAGTTGTAGTTCAAAGCATCTGGAGGGCACCAGCTTGGCAAAGGCTGGCCTTGAGATCAGTCTAGTATCCTTCAGTAGCTGACGTTTGCCTCCCTTACTCTCCGCCCCCCCCCAGCAACTGGTATTCTGAGGTAGACTGCATCTGAACATGGAGGTTCCAGTTTGCCATTATGGCTGGGCTGCTGCTAGACTTGTCCGCCATGTATTTAGAAGCCATTGCATCTTGTAGCAGTAAGGTCCATGTATTTAATTTTGTGTCCATCACAAGCCCTTTTGGCAAGCTCTCAAACTGAGGACAGCCTTGTAGAGATGTAGCAGCTTAATCGATAGCACAAAGCCAGAAGAGTGCATCTGCCTGCTGAGGGAACAGTTTAGCTTTTGGACAGAGCTCAGCCCCCTGGGCCTTTTCCCCCCAAATGCTAGAAGTCAATCATAAGGAGACAATACCTTGAAGCATGTGTGGAGTGCCTTTGCTTCCTTATGGGTTGACTGCAGAGGTGGCCGATGGCTCCATGTCTAAGTTACTGAAGCGCCTTGGACAGCTCCTTGAAAGTTCAAACTAAAACCCGGAGCGGATTCCACCGTCCCACTGACATGGGGCCACCGGTCACCACTGGTTGACTATGGCTTATCCACCCTTTGGATCGCTCAGGTGTGCTGGCTGGGGCTGATGGGAGCTGTAGTCCAAAACATCTGGAGGGCATCAGGTTGGTGAAGGCTGGTCTAGGACATTTTGCCAGCGCTCTTGGCCGTTCCATCTTCCCAGTTGCTTGGCTGGTGTCCGCTGAATGCGGGGCCGGTCAGCCAATCCGATCCTTCTGGTCCTGACTGTGAGCGTGGGAAACCATATATGGGGGGTCCCATGGCGTAGGTGTGATCCGCGGAGGTGTTGCCTGCTGTGCCTGGTCTTGGCAAGTAGGCGGCACTTCACACGCAGCCTCCCTTTCTCCCCTGCAGTCCCCCAGCCTGTCTCCAAGATAGAGCAGACCTCTGTCAGCATTAACGGGATGATCTTAGGTTGGCCTCCTGTGCAGCCGCCGACGGGGAACATCTTGGACTACGAAGTCAAGTATTACGAGAAGGTGAGCAGAAGGGGAGGGAGAAGCAAAGCAGGAGTGTGTCTCCCACCCCCCACCCCGGTTATCGTTGCACAGTCGTTGAGATACTCCTCAATCGACTTCTGTGCTTTGCAATCAGGCTTGTAAAAAGGTGGACTTTTCCTTATGGGAAGGTTGTGTTTCCAGTCCAGGAATCAGAAATGGCAAAGATTCTTCTGGACTGATACTATTATTTATTTGTACATATATATCTCGCCTTTCCTCCAAGGAGCTCAAGATCCTTTTTTTTGGCAATGCACTTATATGACATCACAAGCTTGTCTACATCCTAGATGGATGTGTGTAAACTGTGTGTGTGTGTGTCTGTATCTGTGTTAAGCACGTGCTTGTGTGTGTGTTTCTCTGAGTGTGTGTGTGTGTGCTCCCTTATGGATCTCGCCCCACCCACGGCTAGAATATACCCCCCAAAGGCTTTCCATCAAGGTAATGCAGCCCTTGGAGTGAAAAGGGTTCAATACCCTTGAACTGAATGTTGTGTCCTCGACAGAGCTTGGAAAAGTTACTTTTTTTGAACTACAACTCCCATCAGCCCTAGGCAGCATGGCCACTGGATTGGGTTGATGGGAGTTGTAGTTCAAAAAAGTAACTTCTCCAAGCTGTGGTCCTAGAGATTTCAGTGGTGGACTTCTGAATACATACCTTTAAAAGCTCAAACGATTGTTGAGTCGAATTAAATATTTAGTTTTCCTTTCTGTACAGGTGCAAAGTACCCCTCTATGTGATGGTGAATATGAAACTAGGTCAGGTGGGAGTAGTTATTCTGGATTAATTAATCCTGATTAAAAGGGAATGTTTAGGCATGTGTGGCAGCAGAAAGTCAAGATTATAATCCAGCCTACAGCCTGAGAACTCTAAAATGGAGATTTCAGGGCTAAACCGCAAGTTTTCCAAAGGCTTGAACCCTTGCTATCCCCACCACCATTTCCCCAGCTGCAGAATGTTATAACAGACGCATTCCATCGAGCTGCTGATCATATGTTATGGGGAAAAAACCAGAAAAACAAAAGGAGCCCATTGCAGGCTGACGCATAACATGGCGGGGCTTATCAGAACAGCACCAGGTGCAACAGCATTGCAAGTGACTGTTGCAAACTCTTCTCTTTGAGTTGAAAGGGGAGCGCATGATGCTTTGAAGGGCAGACCTGACAGATGCTTCCTGAGAGAGCTTGGAAGATTACTTTTAAAAAGTAATACATTAAAATTACTGTTACGTGGCCCTAATAAATTACCATTAAAATTACAATTGTTCTGAAAGGAATTGATTATTTTGCCTTTACTCAAAAGTAATCACTACAATTACATTTGTTACTTTTAAAAAAAATGCCTACAAGGTGCTGGCCTTGGCTGCTGCACATCTAAGTAGCCTAAAACAACATTAAAAATAAACACACACGTACAGAGGTAGTAGAATAATTCTTTTTATCCATAAGATAGCAGTGGTGGTTTCTCCAATGGTAAGGGAGGTGGGGAGGGAGGCAGAGGCCACTACTCATATCTTTGCACATCAAACAAATGCAACCCCCCCCCTCAGCCAGCAAGCATAATCTCTCTCACTTAACCACCTCCCGGACCCTGCCCTGCCACCAACTAAGGGACTCTCACCCAAGCAAACATTTTCCCTGAGATGCAAAAAAGTTAAAACCCTGCAAATGCAGCAAAGTAGCCAGGGAGGGTGGAAGAGGCCACTTTCTATGCCAAGTGCAAACACAGTATTCACATACACGTTATCTTCTCTCACCTCCATAGTTCTTTAAAACAATTGTTTTCTCCACTCCACCCCATCTCACTCTCCACTTCCTCCCTCGTATTTATTTATTTATTTATGTATTAAATTTATTAGTCGCCCGTCTGGCTGGCTGTCCAGCCACTCTGGGCGACGTACAGAATAAAAACATACAAATACATTAAAACATTAAAAATCTCAACAATAATAATAAAACCTAACCCACCCCAAAAGCCTGCCTGAAGGGCCAGGTCTTCAAGGCTCGGAGGAAGTTCATCATAGAGGGGGCATGACGGAGAGCGTTTGGGAGGGAATTCCACAGGGTGGGAGCCACAATAGAAAAAGCCCTCTCCCTAGTTCTCACCAGTCTAGCTGTTTTAACTGGTGGGATAGAGAGAAGGCCTTTTGAGGCTGATCTTGTTGAGCGGCGTCCCTGACGATGCTGGAGGTGCTCCTTCAGATAGACTGGGCCGAAACCGTATAGGGTTTTAAAGGTCAGAACCAACACCTTGAATTGCGCCCAGTAAGCAACTGGTAACCAGTGCAACTCCTTCAGCACTGGAGTGATGTGATCTCGCCGGTGGCTGCCTTTAATCAGGCGAGCCCCCGCGTTCTGTACCAGTTGCAGCTTCCGGACCGTTTTCAAGGGTAACCTCACATAGAGCGCATTACAGTAGTCTAGGCGAGAGGAGACCAGGGCATGTACCACAGATGGGAGCAGATGGTTGGGAAGGTAGGGGCACAGCCTCCGTATCAGATGGAGTTGATACAGCGCCGCCCGGCTCACAGCCGAGACCTGAGCCTCCATGGACAGCTGGGAGTCGTAGCTTCCTAAACACCCACAGAGCAGGAGGGAGGATGCTGCGCAAAAGCTCAGTTTGAGGCACATGATTTTCATCCATGGATCAGAGGAGGAGAAGACTTCCCCCAGTAACGCCCAAAATTAATACTGGGAACATTACCATTACTCCTCAAAAGTAATAAAATTACTCCTGATTCTGTTACAATCAAAATGTAAAGAAATTATCCACTCATTCCCTAAAAAAGTAATAAATTACAAGTAATTCATTTTTTGTAACTAATTGCTTCCAAACTCTGCTTTATGTCAACACTTCAAAACAACTCATGGGCAAAAGGGGTCACCTTTGGGGACGTGAGTTCCTAAAGGTCAATGTAGAGTTGGGGATGTTGGAAACATGGGGGTCTTCTGGGGGCTTTACTCTGTGTCCTGTGGAGAGTTGGAACAGGAGCAGGAAGTGACTCCCCATCCCCTTCCTCATGCAGGGTGTCGGAGGGCCCATGTTCGTGAAGACTTCAGAGAACCGGGTGATCCTGAACGGGTTGCGTCGGGGAGCGATGTACGGGGTTCAAGTCCGTGCTCGCTCGGAGGCTGGGTACGGAGGTTTTGGGCCTGAAAAGGCCTTCCAAACCCAGGGAGCTGGTGAGTAAAAGATCTTTCATGCAAATGTTATGCTTTCACATTTCTTTCATGCCAGCACCTAGCACTTGATGGTAGAGCAGCCTTTGCCAATGTGGTGCCCTCCAGATGCTTTGGGCTGGAACTCCTAACAGCCCCAACAAGCAGAGCAGGTTGCTGAGGGTTCTGATCCAAAACACCTAGAGTGCATCAGGTTGGCAACTGCTGCTGTGGAGAATGTGGAAGCGATGCATGCCCTTCTCATCCAGTCTTGGATCCAATCTGCACTACACATGTAAAGCAGTATTTTACCACTTTAAACCATCATGGCTTCCCCCAAAGAATCCTGGGAACTAGTTTGTTCAGGGTGCTGAGAGTCATTGGAACTATTCCATCCTCACAGAGCCAGAGTGGTTTAGCAATCAATCCCTCTTCTAATTCTTTCTAAATAAAGCTAATGCACTTGATATACACAGGAAGGTAAGGAAAAATAACATCTCCCTGCTTCTCCCAATTATTTTCCAGATAAAGAAAAGCGATATTTGTGAAATTAAAATTAATTAAAAAAAAAAATCTTGACGACCCATTACAGAGCTGAAAAGGGATAAAATAGCTTCCTCTTCTGACATGATCTATGTAGTTTTTTTTTTTTTTTTACGTTTGTAGAAATGAAAAGAAAAAATCATACTGAAAAAGAGAAAGCATTTCATAGGATAGTTTGAATAAATGGGAATAAAATGGGAAAGGGAGTCTTTTTCCTCCATTCACTCATACTTAAGTTTTTTGCTTTTATTGGCCTTTCTGATACTTGACTTTGAAATCTCAACCTGATTCTTGCCTTATCCGCTCCCATAATGCCTTGCTGCTTTCTCGCCAACTCACGATGCATGCCATCTCATTCTCTCTCTCTATTCGCTACAGAGTCAGGAAGCAGCACAGAGAAGCTGGCGCTCATTGTGGGCACAGCAGCCTTGGGGGGACTCCTGGTCCTGGCGGTAGTCGTCGTAGCCATCGTCTGCCTCCGGTGAGACACCACACCCCAAAACTGAGAGGTGGGAAGGGCCAAATGAATGCGGGAGGAGCTGAGATGGCAATTGTACAAGAACTCTCCCAGAGAGAGAGAGAAGTAGGAGGGGCTAAATGAACAGTGGGAGGAGCTGAGATGGCAGGAGGAAGATCCCAAGTGGGGCAGGTGGACTGAAGCACTGCCATGCTGGCTGGGGCTTTGGGAATTGTAGTCCAAAACATCTGGAAGGCACTGTTTATTATTTATTTATTACATTTATATCCCACTCTTCTTCCCAGAAGGAACTCAGGATGGGGAAGGTTGAGCTAGGTAGAGGCAAGAGAGAGAGAATGATACGTGGGAGAATAAGATAGGCTAAAATGGCAGTGAGAGGCACTTGGTGGATTTAGGGCAGGGGTCGCCAACAAGGTGCCCTCCAGAGGTTGTTAGGCTGCAGCTCTCATCATCTCTGACCATTGAGGCCATCCTACCTGGGGCAGATGGGAGATGGAGTCCAACAACCTCAGGAGGGCACCATGTTGGCTACCCCTGCTTTGGAGGATTTGGAATTATTTGACAGAATATAGGGTAGGAATAGCTAAGGAGATCGAGGCGTGGAGTTAAGGAAATGTGAAGAGTGATTGACACGTCCCCTTAGAATGCACCCATGGCAGTGGGAGGAGCTAAAAGGAGGGGCAGTGGGCGGAGCTGGAAGCAATCCAGTTGGCTTAGACATGATCTTCTTGCCTCCCCGCAACAGCCGTCAGAGTTCCTCCAGGACACGGGAGGCGGAATACTCAGACAAGCCTGGACAGTACCTGATTGGACACGGTGAGTGCATAAAAGAGGGCACGGTGCTGGTGTCAGTGGGAGGAGCCTAGAGAATAATTGTGGGAGGAGCCTAGGAGGCTAGAGAGGGTGTGATATACTTTGACCTGGCAGAAGGGTCTGTAAGGTTTGATGGGTGAGGCTTAGTTGTGTCTTCCTGTCATCCCTGAAAGGGATCTTTTGTCAATGGCTTCACCTTTCCACCCCTGTGCAGGCACCAAGGTCTACATTGATCCTTTCACCTATGAGGATCCCAACGAGGCTGTGCGCGAATTTGCCAAAGAGATCGACGTCTCGTACGTCAAAATCGAAGAGGTCATTGGCGCAGGTAAGGGCCAAGACCTTCTATGGGCCAGCACCCGCTGGGGGTCTCCCTCACCATCATCGCCGGCTCATCTGGGTGCCACTTTTCCACAAAATTGTGCCCAAGGTATCAAATAATAAGTATAGCAATTCAAAAAACACTGGAAACAATTATAACTCATAATATCAATAAGTCCCGAAAAAATATACATGCAGTGTTGTGTAAAACAATACACAATAAGTTAGCCTGATTAAATAACTAAAACTAAACAGGAGAGAAAATAATACTGATGCAAAATAGAATAGTAATGTGCAAAACAGCACCATTGTCCATCTCTCCATCCATGTTCAAATCTCTGTGGAAAGCGACTCCTGTAAGCAGGTCAGCTGAACGAACCTCAGGTGCCGTGTTAGGCTTCATCTGCACTATGCATTTAAAGCAGTGTCATGCCACTTTACACAGCCATGGCTGACCCTGCAAAGGATCCTGGGAACTGTAGTTTGTTAAGGATCCTGAGAGTTGTTAGGAGACCCCTCACAGAGCTGTAGTTTCCAGAGTTCCCTGGGCAGAGAGATTGATTGTCAAACCATTCTGGGAATTGTGGCTCTGAGAAGGGAATAGGGGGTCTCCTAACAACTCTCAGGATCCTTAACAAACTACAGTTCCCAGGACTCTTTGGGGGGAAGAGCTTGGACAAGTTACTTTTTTTGAACTACAACTCCCATCAGCCCCAGCCAGCGTGGCCACTAGATTGGGCTGATGGGAGTTGTAGTTCAAAAAAGTAACTTGTCCAAGCTCTGGGGAAGCCATGACTGTTCAAGTGGTTTAGAAGTGCTTTAAAGGCATAGTGTAGATGTTTCTCAGCTGAAAGGGGCCCAGTGTTGGGACCCAGGTGTCCTGCTGTCATCTTGTGTCTCTTCCCCTTGAAAGTGCCCTACAGGGCACTGTGATCCGATTAAAAACCAGCCCTGATTATCCCGTTTCCTTACAGCCTCCTTCGCTGAGTTTCTTCTCCCTCCTCTCCTGACTTCTGCCTCCCGCAGGTGAGTTTGGAGAGGTCTGCCGCGGCCTTCTGAAGGTGCCTGGGAAGAAAGAGGTCTACGTGGCCATCAAGACGCTGAAAGGGGGTTACACAGAGAAGCAGCGGCGCGAATTCCTCAGCGAGGCCAGCATCATGGGGCAGTTTGAGCACCCCAACATCATCCGACTGGATGGCGTCATAACCAACAGCGTCCCTGTCATGATCATCACGGAATTCATGGAGAATGGGGCCCTCGACTCCTTCCTCCGGGTAAGGAAAGGGAATGGCGGTCCAACGGAGCACAGGAACTAGTGAACTGCAGCCTGCCCTTAACCTTTGCTCCTTAAGCATGAGCTGAACAGAGGCTTTCTTGCTGATGGAATTTGTCAAAGTATTGGCTGCGCATGATGCAAAAAACTAGTCCAATATTTCAAGATGAAACCAGTCCGGTCAGTGTGGACCGTACTGGGGTAGATGGGCAGTGGATCTGACTCTGCATGACACAGCTTCCGATTTAATCAGCCCTCTGTTCAGAGCCAGGAGGACTTTGTTTGTAGGGGAGGGGCCACAGCTCAGTGGTAGAGTTTTGAATGTAGAAGGTCCCTAGTCTTCCTATTTTATTATTTAATTACGCTTTAAACCGCCCTATAGCAACGAGCTCTCAGGGCAGTGTACAGCAAGATAAAACCACATTTAAAAACGAACAAGTGTGGAGTACAACATACAATATAAAACATATTTAAAAACAAAATTAGAATACAAATTAAAATAAAAATACAATTACAGTTAAATTTAAAATAAAATTAAATTTAAGCTTAAAATGCCTGGGTGAAGAGGTAGGTTTTTACCTGGCGCCGAAAAGATAACAAAGAAGGCGCCAGGCGTATCTCATCTGGGAGGGCATTCCATAATTCGGGGGCCGCCACTGAAAAGGCCCTAGAATTGTTGTTCTCCGGGCCTCCCTATGAGTTGGGACCCGGAGAAGGGCCTTAGATGTCGAGCGCAGTGAACGGGTAGGTACATAGCGAGAGAGGCGTTCCATCAGATATTGCGGTCCAATGCCGTTAAGGGCTTTATAGGTAAGAACCAACACTTTGAATCTGGCCCGGAAACATATTGGAAGCCAGTGCAGTTGGGCCAGAATAGGTGTTATATGGTCGAATTTCTTCGTCCCAGTAAGAACTCTGGCCGCAGCATTCTGCACTAGCTGAAGTTTCCGAATCGTCTTCAAAGGTAACCCTACGTAGAGTGCATTACAGTAATCCAATCTAGAGGTTACCAGAGCGTGAATAACTGAGGCGAGGTTCTCCCTGTCCAGATAGGGTCATAGTTGGGCTACCAGCCGAAGCTGGTAGAACGCATTCCGTGCCACCGAGGCTACCTGAGCCTCAAGTGACAGGAGCGGATCTAATAAGACCCCCAAACTACGGACCTGCTCCTTTAGGGGGAGTGTAACCCCATCCAGAGCAGGTCTGACATCAACCACCTGGGCAGAGTACCCCCCCACCAACAGCATCTCAGTCTTGTCAGGATTGAGTTTCAGTTTATTAGCTCTCATCCAGTCCATTATCGTGGCCAGGCAGCGGTTCAGTACATTGACAGCCTCACCTGAGGAAGATGAAAAGGAGAAGTAGAGTTGCATATCATCAGCATATTGCTGAAAACGCACTCCAAAACTCCTGATGACCTCACCCAGCGGCTTCATATAGATATTAAAGAGCATGGGGGACAGAACTGAACCCTGCGGGACCCCATATTGGAGTACCCAGGGACTTGAGTAATGCTCCCCAAGCATCACCTTCTGGAGGCGATTCCCAAGATAGGAGTGCAGCCACTGCCAAGCAGTGCCTCCAATTCCTAAGTCCGTGAGTTGCCCCAGAAGGATACCATGGTCGATGGTATCAAAAGCCGCCGAGAGATCAAGGAGAACCAACAGAGTTACACTCCCTCTGTCTTTCTCCCGACAGAGGTCATCATACAGGGCCGTTTCTGTACCAAACCCCGGCCGAAAGCCCGATTGAAATGGGTCCAGATAATCAGTTTCATCCAAGAGAGCCTGGAGTTGGAGCCTGTTCCTTCCTATATTCCACATCACCTTCCCCTCCCCTTGGTATTTTATTTGTCTGGTCCCCCTCCAGATTATCTTGGTGGGGAGAGGATGGGGTAATTGTTTTGTGATGCTTCTCTTAGCTGCTGGTTTTAGAAGGCTACAGATGGGGGGGCACCATGATTTGACGAAAACGGAGGGGCCTTCTCTGTTGTGGATCTCCACTTACAGAATTCTCTCCACAAGGAGGCCCACCTGGTGCCTACACAGATATATATTTTTGGCACCAGGCAGAAGAAGATTTAACAAAGCCCTGCAGGTGGATCAGGCCAAAAGGGACCCCAACCCCCGGCATCTAGTCCAGCATCCTGTTCTCACAGTGGCCAGCAAGTTGCCCCAAAGGGAAGTCCACAAGCAGATCATGAGCGCAGTTTATTTTTATACAGTTAACCAAAATGAAAGTCCTTTAAGTCGTTGACAATGTGCAGTCTAAAGTGAATAGCATGTGTTTTGAACTCGCTTATTGGTTTTTATGGGTTTTAATTGTTTAAATTTGTATACTTCTTTTTAATGTTCTTAATTGTTGTAAACCGCCCAGAGAGCTTCAGCTATGAGGCTGTATATAAATGCAATAAATAAATAAATAAATATTAAAATACCAATAAAAAAGAAACAATCAAAACAAGTTGCATAAAACATTTTTTAATATAAAATACAATCAGTAATTGGAAACATTTACACTTACTAAAATCAAATGTCAAAATCACATGCCTGGATAGACTTGCTGGAACAAAAAGTTCTTTTAGCAGGTGCCAAATGCAATACGGTAAAGCTGCCTGCCTGCTGTCCCGAGGCAAACACTGCCAAAGTATAGGTGCTGCCACACTAAAGGGTCAATTTCTTGCAAACATGGAATTGACATACTTTATTTTATTTTAGCATTTAGAACCCCTGAACTTGGTGGCTTATAGCCATCATGACTAGTAGCCATTGATAGCTGCCTTCTCCTCCATGAATTTGTCTGATCCCCTTTTAAGGCCATCAAGAGTTGGTGGCTATCTCTGTATCTTGTGATGGTGAATTCCATAAGTTCACTTTGCACTTTTCGAAGAAGCAACTTCTTTTAACAGTCCTGTGCTGTGGAGGAGCCTATCTGAAACCAGCTGTTAGGACCCTGGCTCTCTTCTGTGCTTAGTTTAGACTGAAGGTGAGTCTGGAATGTGATTGGCACGTAAATGTCTTAGAAATCAACATGTGTATTCTGGGTTGTTCGTTCCCTGCTTCCGCTTAATTACTTAGTGCAGCCTTCCCCGCCTGGGGGCCCTCCAGATGTTTTGGACTACAACTCCCATCAGCCGGGGGCTGATGGGAATTGTAGTCCAAAACATCTGGAGGGCCCCCGGGCAGGGAAGGCTGACTCAGTACCTTCTCTCAGTACCTTCTCTCAATAAACACTGAAGTTTTTGCTACGTGGCTCTTAGAAGAAGGAACGACTTGACTTTGCCATCCCGTAGCCATAACTCAGCCGCCTTTCCTGTTACTTTTCTGCAGTTGAATGATAGTCAGTTCACACCCATCCAGCTTGTGGGGATGCTCCGGGGCATCGCGTCAGGCATGCGCTACCTCTCCGACATGAGTTATGTGCACCGAGATTTGGCAGCCCGGAACATCCTGGTCAACAGCAACCTGGTCTGCAAAGTCTCTGATTTTGGACTGTCTCGCTTCCTCGAAGAGAATTCGTCTGACCCCACCTACACCAGCTCCCTGGTACGCACACCTGCTCTGTCTGTCTCCTGTCTCTTCCTGACATTGTTTAGTTCTGTTTCAAGTTTGTCACCTCTTTAGTTGCTTGAATTAGCAAGCGGCCCCAGTGCTAAAAAACCGGGCAGGCCCAAACAGATGTGTCCGGGCAGAGAAGCCTGGGGGAGGATGGGTTCTGTGATCCGGAACTCCTGGGAGAATAACAAAGTCTCCTGGTTAGATCAGGAGGCTCTGAGACCAGACGTCTGGCTTTCCTGGGAGAAGGGGAGTCTGGAGCAATGGGCTGGAAGCCTGGGCTCAAGTAAGAATGTAAGGTGAGCCCAAATGTTGGGTCAGACCAAAGGGGACCCACCTAGTCCTCCAGCACCCTGTTTTCCACAGCAACCAACCAGATGACCACAATCAGGACATGTGCAATATCTTTTCCCTTTTCGGTATTCTGTTAGACTGCCCCTGACCATGGAGGTTACATTAAACTATGGCTAACAGCCATTGATAAGCCTCTCCCCTTCCCAGGTGGCTTTGTCAAATTCCCTTTTCAAGCTGTCTTGAGAGTGGCGGTGCCACATCTTGTATCTTTGGAGGAAGGTGGTATACAGGGTATATAGTATACAGGGAGGCAAATCGAGGCCTGGCTTTGGGGAATATTGAAAGCTTCATATGTGCTCCCTTCCTGGTTGATTCACCCAATCTCTCCTCAGGGCGGAAAGATCCCGATACGGTGGACGGCCCCAGAAGCCATCGCCTTCCGCAAATTCACCTCCGCCAGCGACGTCTGGAGTTATGGCATCGTGATGTGGGAAGTGATGTCATTTGGAGAGAGGCCATACTGGGACATGTCCAACCAGGATGTAAGGGCCATCCTCTGCCGGGTCCCTTTAGACTGAACACCCTTCCCCAACCTGGCGCCGTCCAATTGTTTTTAAGACTACAACTCCCATCAGCCCTAGCCAGTCCAGCTATGCTCCCATTAGCCCACATGTCATATGACTTGGCTGGCTGGGGCTGATGGGAGCTGTAGTCTGAAACATCTGGAGGGCACCAGGCTGGCTTAAATGTTTGTTCTGTTCCAGTGTCTGAGAAATGGGTACCAATTTTCCATAGACACTTCCACTGCTTTTGAACCCGCTTTGATAATATGTCTACTTTACACAAGTGACCTCTGCCAGTGTTTTCTGTGCCCACAGTCTTATTTTCTGATGAGCCTTCCCCTCCCACCTCCAAACCCCAAATTCTGAATTCTGAGTGGTCCATGCCCTAGAGAGGAAAGGTCTCCCCCTCCACCCGGCCCAGAGGCAGCTGTGGTCTGGAGTTCCACCCAATGATCGATCGCTGCGTTCTCCTCTTATTTCCCCAGGTGATAAATGCTATTGAGCAAGACTACCGGCTACCGCCGCCTACTGAATGCCCCACGTCGCTGCACCAGCTGATGCTTGACTGCTGGCAGAAAGACCGGAACGCTCGGCCCCGCTTTGCTCAAATTGTCAACTCTTTGGACAAGCTCATCCGGAACCCAGCCAGCCTTAAGATCGTCTCACGGGGGAATGGAGGGTGAGTTGAGACACCCCTGCCATTCTCCCCTGCAAGGCCTGGCCTTGGAAATGTGGGGGTGCCAAAGGGCTTGTTGACATGTTCAAATGTCAGAGGTGGCTATCCCAGAGTAATTGACCCAGAGATGACGATGCAGCCTTTCTTTATGCCTGTTTTCCCCCCAGCAGTCTGATCATCAGAAAACACGTACTTCCTTACTTTAAAAATTGCAGGCTGTGCTACCTAGGAAGGCTGGCTTTTAGTGAGTTTAGGGTTAAGACTTCTCTGTCCTCAGGAGACCCAGGCAGAACTGAATCGTACAGAGTGCCAACGGTGCTCCTCTCAGAGCAGATAATTCTGATGGGTTGGGAGTAATTGAATAATCCCATCACAGGCAACGTGGAAGCAGGACAGAATCCCCTACTGCATCTCCCACCAGAGGCTGACTGGGAAGAGATTAAGCCCAAACGGCAAACCACGAGAGAGAGAGCGGGCATATTCCTCTCTGCGTGGCCACTTCAGGCTCACTGAAGGTGATGAACATAGAGCAAAGTACAGATGAGAAAACGTTATTAAAACATAAAAACTGACAAGAATCCAAACTTGGGGAGGCTTGGGAGAAAAGAGAGGCTTTCAATCAGTGGCAGCTGGTGACTCCATGTCATTGGACCTTGAAAGTTGGGACTAAAACCCGGAATGGATTCCACTGGCCCACTGACATGGAGCCACCAGCTGCCATTGTTGTCAACATTTTTTGAAAACATCATGTCGGGGCTTGCTTCACTTCTGAAGAAAAACAATTCCAGAGAGCTGGTGCCACAACCCTTCATCGCAGCCGCTTGTGGCTCCATCAACAGACTTCCATCCACAGCCCTTCAGTGACCAGGGTGGGCTGCAGAGGAAGAGGCGGCTTCTCAGATACCCTCTTCCAGAGCTGCATTGGGCTTTATACTCCAGAAGCAAAACCTCGAATCTTCACTCACTGCTAAATAGGCAGCCAGTGGGAATTGCTGGTCTGTGTGTACTCAGTATGTTTCTGCCTAGAGTTATGGGGTTGCTGCTGGGGGAGGCGCTCTTGAAACGATCCCTGCCGAAATCCCTGGAGAACAGCGAGGTCTGCCTTGATTGCATGGGAAGAGGAAAGTCTCAGGGACCTGGGCGATGGAGTGATGGTCAGCCTGAGATGCTCTGCTTGAATTGGGGACACAGGGGACCCTCACAGGGGACCTTCCTGTGAGTAGCCCCATGGGTGGGGAGGACTGCCCCCCTCCCAGCAGGCTGGAAATTGCAGGGAAGGCATGATGACATCATTTCTGGCATTTGTTCCAACGCAGAAGGCTCTAGATAAACATCCCTCTGAGATCATTCATGCTGTGGAGTCTTCCATTTGGAGAGCGGGCTGCACACTGGGAATAGATCCCAGATTCCACACAATCATCCCTTCTGACCCTGCTCTTCTTCCAGAAGGCCTCTACAGAGTTCCTGTACTAATGAAATTGGATCCCATTTGTCTTCCGCAGAACCCAGGAGTCCTAGTTGTCTATCGCACACGTACGATTGATCCCCTTTTCTGGAGAAGTTAGGAGTCTTGGACTTCAGTTCTCCTGCACTCACACATTTGCTGATTAGATGCCATTCCTCCCCCAGAAGAATTTTAGGGCCCATTTTTCTGCAGAAAACTACTGGGCTTCACCTTGTTCTTCCAGAGAATCCAGGAGTCACTGGCTGGCCAGCCGTGCTAGCTTTTGGGCTATAGACTTGTTCTAGAGAGGACCCATCTTCTGTTAGCTCAGTGTGCTAGATTAGGTGTGGGGGAGCCTTTGGCCCTCTAGACCTTTCTGAACTACAACTCCCATCATCCCTGGCCATTGGCCATGTTTGCTAGGGCTGATGGGAGCTGTAGTTCAGCAACATCTGGAGGGGCAAAGGTTCCCCACGCCTGCGCTAGATCTTATCTCCTCTCCCCGAGAACCTGCTGTAAGCCCGACTGTTTCGTTTCAGAGGTCCCAGGAGCCCTGACTGCCCACGTGTTCCCACACAATTGGGGAAGGGTTGTGGCTCAGTGGCAGGACATCTGCATGCAGAAGAACCCAGACTCAATCTGTGCCATCTCCAGGCCTGCACCCCATAACCCTAGTGAAGCCGCTGTTGTCCTCTCTCCCCCTTTCCTCACTCAGGCCATCCCACCCACTCCTGGACCAGCGCCTCCCGCACTGTTCCTCCTTCGCATCTGTAGGCGACTGGCTCCGCGCCATCAAAATGGGCCGCTACGAAGAGAGTTTTGCCAGTGCTGGATTCAGCTCCTTCGAACTGGTCAGCCAGCTCACCACCGAGTGAGTGAGCAAGTGTGCGACTCTTTTTTTGGCGGGGGGACCGGGAGGCTGTGGCTGTAGCTGGGGGTGGGGGCAAGGAGGAAAGGAAATACCACGCTTGACCCCCTCCTTTCTTGTCTCTAGAGATCTTCTCCGAATCGGGGTGACTTTGGCCGGGCACCAAAAGAAAATTTTGTCCAGCATTCAGAATATGCGCGTCCAGACCAAAGCCAGCTCATCCTTGGGACGTTACTGACCCAAGAGGAAGAAGTGGATCAAAGAATATTTTTTTTGACCTCTCCGCAATGAAGAGGAATCAGATAGTGAAGATTGTGGCCTCTTGCCTTGGGACATCAACTGCCTCCGTCCTTCCCACTCAGCTCTTTGTTGTCCACTTTTTCTGTTTTGGAACAGCATATTCAGTGGGGAATAGACAGCTTTCTCTCACTCTCCCCACATACCCTCTTGTCCTTTAGTGGAGAAAGGACTGGCAATGTATTTTAACGCTCCAGGCGCAACGGAAATGGTAGCGTTTTGTTGGTTGTTTTTCCCAGTCAAGTCATCAGATGGCCACTTCAAGAGCTGGGAGTCATTACTGGTGCTTGTCAGGCCTCCTTTCAAGATGGCTGCCTCCAGCAGTGACAGAGATGGCTGCCTGATCTTTGGGGTCTTCCATCCGCTGCTCTGTGGTTTGGGTCTCTTGTGAGTTGCTGAATCTTCCAAGGCATCGGTGCCTTCACGTAACCCTCTGTCGTTCCAAATCCTCAGAAGAGTGGGAATGCCAAAGATGGCCTCACCTATGCTAGTTTCCCTGACTAGAGTTAATGTCGCAAAATGGGTGCCCGTCTGTGGTCTTAGGAGCAGCTCCTCTGTTTGTTGGAGATACCAAGATGGCTGTTTTGGGGATGGGCTCCTAAGATGGCCACTGAGCTGAAATGTGTGTGTGAAGGAAGGGGAAATGAAATTCCTTTGCTGCTTCCAATGGCTGCCTGGTTTTCAAGATGGCTGCCACTGAGCAAGCACTCCGTTCGGTGCTTACATTTCGAAAGGCTGTAGGTTTGCTATATCTCTGCCATTTTGGAGTTTGGGTTTTGTTTTTTTAACCTTTGCCTCACCATAGTGGTGCCCAATTTGGAGAACTCATGTGGGATGATCACCAGAAGCCTTATACAATTTGTTGGCCATCCATCTGGGGTGATGGGAGAGTGGCCACCCCCTGTCTGCTGAATCCTGGAAATGGGGAACCTTAACTTGAAGCTAAATGGACCTATTCTGCTAAGGGGGATAGGGTTGGAGGTTGTTGTCAGTTTAACATGCAGCCCCTGACTCTCCATGGCCTGAAAGTCAAAGAGGGACTAACATTGGCATGCCGTGGGACTTGGCAGTGTTGCCTTCACAGGAGTGGAACTTGTTGTCATATCCATGCAAAGCTTGAGGAAGATACAGTAGCAGCTGTATAATGATGTCATCAGGAGCAGGAGTGACAGCATCATCTCTGTCCAATGATACTGAAGCTAGAAGCTTTTCATAGAAACCTCACAGAGATGGGATGAACCATTGTATTGAAATGACTGTATGACAATCAGAAGACTCTGCACTTTCTGATGACATCACTAATGATGTCACAGGAGAGAGAAGAAGTAAAGCTTTTGATCTGGGATATCTCAAGGTGCCTTCAGTGGCATCAGTCATCAAGAATAGTTTTGAGAATATTGAGGATATTCTGGGCACTGGACTATGATGTCATCATGGTGTGACAGCAAAACCCAGCCATTCTCTATGTGATGTCACCTCTGTGTGGCTGTGGTGCTGGGAGAGCAGGCTGCAACTGCAGGGAAGCTAAAGCTGGTGAAAGGAGACTGCTGGTTTCACTCTTAATGACATCAAAACAATGTACCTCTGGATAAAGTGTGGGCGCTGATAGATGATGTCATAGGAACAGGCCTATGGTGTCATAACAAAGCGCTGCTTCTTTTGTATCATTTCTTTAACCTTCATATTGAAGGTGGTGATGTTGCTTTTTATTAAAAAAATGTATCTTTTAAACCAAAATTAAGGAAATGTTGGTGGAAGGGAAAGATTGTCTCTGGTGAAAGATTTTTGGTGCTAAAATTGTAACCCCCCATCCTTTTTCCTTCTTTTTTGAAGGAAAGATTCCAGATGCCAAATTAAGGTGTTGGATGCCAGATTCCACACCAGATGGGGCTCCAATTCCCCTTTCTACCTGGAACTGTGCACCTTTTTGGTTTCTCAAAAAGAACAGTGGTTCTGCAGTCGAAGATTCAGGCCCCCTCTGCACTATACATTTACAGCAATATCATACCACTTTAAACACTCATAGCTTCCCCCAAAGAAGCCTGGGAACTATAGTTTGTGAAGGGTGTTGGAAGTTGTTAGGAGAGCCCCTCTTCCCCTCACAGAACTGCAATTCCCAGGGTGGTTTAACAATCAATCCCTGTTCTCGGGGAACTCTGCGAATTGTAGCTCTTGTGAGGGGATTAGGATTTCCTAATCACATGCAGCACCCTTAACAAACTACAGTTCCCAGGACTCTTTAGGGAAAGCCATGACTGTTTAAAGTGGTATCATAGTGCTTTAAATGTATAGTGCCCATGGGGCATGTGATAAATTCTATCTGGGATTTAAAATGTTTCTATACTTGGGACCCTTTTCCTCAACCTGTTCCTCTTTTCTGAAACATTGGGGGCAACCCCTTCCCAGAATCTCTCCCCCAAATCCCATGCTGAATTGCAGGAGGGGCTGGGGGCGGGGAGTAGGCTAATTATATTCCCTTTAGCTGTGGTGGGAGTTTGGGGGGCTCACACATTACCCCTGGGGCCTGTCCTTCCGCTTCTCTTGGATATTGTGGGAAGCTAGCTGTGGAGGAAATTGGGGTGCATGTTGAGTTGTGGGGTGTGGAGAAGGCTATTGCAGGACAGAAGTAGTTCTGGAAGCCCTCCCCAAGACTGCTAATTTGAATCATTTTTCAAATCCTTTTTTGGTTGTTTAATAAAATGTTATCTCTTTTTTAAAAAAGAAATGGAGGTTTTACACAGAACATGACTGGAACAGAGCAATGAATGGAAGTTGGAAGGAGGGTGCAAGAGGGAGGGACTTCTACAGTCAAACACCAGAGTCCCCTAGAGGAGGATAATCTTAGGGCGCTTCCAGGCAGACATTTATTATGGGATGGGTGCTCCTCATGTATACAAGCCACAATGGCTATGCTTTCCCTTCACTGCACAAACAATTTAAAATCACTTTTAAGGTCACCTTCTAGGGAAATGTGCAACCTAGGAATCTTCCAAGACTTATGATCTTAGAATCTTAGAGTTGGAAGGGGCCCATAAGGCCATCGAGTCCATCCCCCTGCTACATGCAGGAATCCAGATTGAAGCACACCTGACAGGTGGCTGTCCAGCTGCCTCTTGAATGCCTCCGTTGTTGGAGAGCCCACCACCTCCCTAGGCCTTTGGTTTCCTTGTACTACTTCTCTTAACAGGAAGTTTTTCCTGATGTTCAGTTGAAATCTGGCTCCCTGCAACTTGAGCCCATTATTCTGTTTCCTGCACTCTGGGATGCTTGAGAAGAGATCCTGGCCCTCCTCTGTGTGGCAACTTTTCAAGTCCTTGAAATCATATCTCGGGACAGGGTGGTGGAGAGTGTATCAGCCAGAGACAGGGTAGCTGTTGCCTTCAGGACCTGCTTGTGGGCTTTCCCGAGGCATCTAGTTGGCCACCGCAGGGGGGAAGCAGGAAATGCTGGGCCCTTTGGTAGAACTCAGCTAGGTCCTTAATTTTCTTATGGCTGCCTTTTTGGAACTCTCTGGCTAGGCTGGACTCAGGAATTAAAGAGTTCTTGGAGTAATCGTCCAGCTCTGGGGTGGAGAGAGCGAGCAAAGGAAAGGGACTGTGTTCCCCACCCAAAATAGCAGGAAGGGTGGATGGAAATTGGCTGGGCAGAAGTCCATTAAGAAGACTCTTCCAGGGAGGGGAAACCAGAGGTCAGATTCCTTGTCCAGACACAATGGGGAAGAGGATGGGGGTTAATGGCTCTCTTGATTTATAGGCACTCAGGGGGTCTGGCTCATCTCTTCCTCTGAGCCCACGGCAGGAATTCTAGCACCCACATGGGCCTAAGCTGGTTTCAGAGGAGGGAGGCGTCAGTCCCTCTAGCCCAACCCGGGAGGGAGGGAGAACAGGAACTTGGCACAAATGGGAGATTCATCCAAATTCTGGAACTCGATCCAAATATTTCACATTCTTTAAAAAAAAATCAATGTTGAGAGACCCTTCTGAAAAATAATTTCTTGAAACATTTTACCATGATGGTGTCCAATGCAACTGAAGGGTGTCAGGTGCAGGACTTTATACTTGGTGTATTGTTGCAACAACAACACACACACATACATGGCTCCAGTTTAAACCAGAACGTAAATTTGCGTTTTTGCAGGTGAAGTGAATTTGCTCAGATCTTGCATCCAGGTTTTGTTTTTGCTCTGACTGGGTGCACAAATTCTCAACAGCTTCCCAAATCAACAATTCTCAAAGGTCCCTTTTCATGGGGGTGAGGGGGTTGGAGGGAGGCAGTAATAATGATGATTCTTAAGTGATTAAGGCAGCGATCCTATGCCTAATTACCTAGACACAAGCCCCACTGAACTAATGCAGGACTTGCTTCTGAGTGAGCGCACGGAGAGGACTACACTGTCAGGTACTTCTCAGTTGTAATCCCATTTTATCCTTACAATAACTTTTAAAACAGGAGTAAGGGATTTCTGAGTCCTTCCAGATGTTGCTGATTCATTGATTGCATTTCTGTGCCACTTTCCATTCAAATGAATCTCAAAGGGGGGGGGGCTTCCTGGGGACATCTAGCTAGCCACTGTGTGAAATAAGATGCTAGATTAGATGGGCCTTTGGTCTGATCGGGCAGGGCTCTTGCAATGTTCTTAGGAGAGTATAATTGCACAGTTCATTTTTTAAAAATAGGGACAGTTGGCTCCTCGCAGTTGCCCAAACTGAAGGCCTATGGAACAAATGTCCACCTGATGTGAATTTCTCCTGAGTTTGATATGATGCCCCTTGCCAAGCAGAGATGCCTGCAGTCTACACAAGGTGCCCTTTCACACATGCTGTGGGGATAACTTGCAGACTCATTTTTAAAGAACAGTGTTTCAGGGCCCTCCAGACAGGTGTTTTATCGCGGGTGTATTCTGCAACAGGGTCTTCATGCAATAAGCATTAGTGGTGGGTTTATTCTGATTTTATTAGCAGTTCTGCAATGCTTCCCCAGTGCTACTACAAGATTGCTGTCCGGAGGGCCTCTTAGCAAAAGTGGGACAAAAATAAACCAGAACATTGGTGGTATAAAAAGTTATGAGATGTCATCAGGAAGTTATGGGATATGCACTGAATTGGAAAGGAAGCAGTGTGACCACCCCAAAACCTTTCTGAAGGAAAAACAGCATTGAAAGTGGGATTCGATAGCATCATTCGATAGCACCATTCCGATAGCATCATGAGCACAAATCATCATGAAGGTGCAATAAAAAGGATATCTGGAGAGGCCCTAAGAGCACATTTGCCACACTTCACAAAGGGCAGTGGGAAAAAGAACGGGCGTCTTTTGTTTTTCCTGTACAGAGTTTTACCCAAGCCCCAACTAGAGGGCCACCGCGCCCCCCCCCCCCAGTGCGACCCAACCACCGAGCAAGATGCTAGCGCGCCACCCCATTTCTATCTTGGAATATAGCCGGTTGGAAGAATAAACTGGTGGAACCGGACTTTATTCTCTACCTCCAGTCATTTGACATTGTCTCCAGTAGACATGGCTCATGGAAAATAATCCTTTACATTTACACAGATTCAAGTCTTGGGTGCAACCTGCACAAAGAACGTCCTCTCAAGGCCAGGGCAGCAGAGGCTTGGCCATCTTGATTGTTACAACTCTAGACGTTCAGATCTCAGAGATCCCTCTTCCGGCCCCCAAAACCTGCCAGGCCCTCATCATACAGGGCTGCATGGCTCCTCCCTTCATATGTGTTAATGTTTATTTTCCTCCCTTACCCTCCAGACTTCCGCCCGCTGCCTGGCGAGATATCGAGATTTTTGTGGACAGTCTCTTGTGTGATTATCCCTCCCACTTGCTTCTTCTCTGTGGCGATTTTAATGCAAGGATGGGGAGTAGCTACCCCTCCCTGATTTATGGCTAGACCCAGAAAATACAGCTGGCTTTCCCCGTTCATTGCGAGATAAAATAATAAGAATGGACAAGCCCTGTTCCACTTAATTTTAAAATTACAACTGGTGTGTCATAACGGGACTTATCTCGACCTCTCCAAGGGTCATTATACTTACATCTCCGATAAGAGAGCCAGCGTAATCAATTATATAATAGGGACCCCTCCAACTGTCCCCTTTGTTAATGGTCTGATGGTGGAAGATAGACCAGAAAGTAATCATCTCCCACTTAAGCTCACCCCCTATTTACAGTATCCCCACCCCAATGTAAAAATAGAGTCTGAAGTGCCAGGTGGTCTGCAGGAGTGAGTCACCTCGAATGGTCCCTGGAAATTGGCGCTGATGTAGAGCGGATGCTAGTGTCGAATAATCTTTTACAGCTCCGCAAATCGGCTATAGAAAACCTGGGGGCTATCCCTCGGATATATCAGGATATTACTAGTGCTCTTAAACCTCTTCTAACCATGACCCTAGCCGACAAAATTCCTGTCGGTTTTCGGTCCTGGTTTGACAGAGATTGGAAAGCGAAGAAGAAAGAACTGAGCAGTTTGACTAGAACAATGAGGCGCGACTCTTCAGATGAGGCCATCTCCCTCCTCCTTCAAATATGTCGGAGAGAATATAAGACACGACTCAAGGAGACAAAAAAGGCTTTTTACATTAACAACTGGCAGGCCCTTGGCCAGGCCTTGTCCGAAAGGAACGATCCTAAATTCTGGAAGCTAATTCAGGGAGGCTTTTCTCAGAACTATTTTGTACCAGTTCCTCCTATCCTCCCTGAATCTTGGGTTTCTCATTTCTATTCTGTTTTCGGAAATACTTCACCCTCACCCCCAGTCTCACCCGGTGAGATCCCCCCTTTTCCTCCCTGGCCACCTGTTACTTCTACAGATATTGGGGAGTTAATTTCATCTCTCCACCATGGAAATGCTCCCGGAGAAGACATGATCCCCCCCAAATTTTACCTTTTAGATCCCAACTGGTGGGCCCCTGTATTAGCCATTCTATTTACGCATATTAATTCTACGGGTGACATTCTGCCAGGCTGGCGTTCTAGCATTGTGGTCCCCGTTTTTAAGAAAGGAGATCCATCAGATCCACAGAATTATAGACCCATCAGCCTTTTAGATGTTACATCTAAACTTTATGGGCTCTTCCTCTTCTCGTATGGGATTCTACCAACTCCATCCTTCATGAGGAACAAGCTGGGTTCAGGAAGGGTAGGTCCACAGTCGACCATGCATTTGTTCTCCAGCATTTAATATATAAAACCATCACGGGCCCTAATAAGTCCCTTTTTGCGGCCTTTGTAGATTTCACCTCAGCCTTTGATCTAATCGATAGGGACCTGTTATGGCAAAAACTGGGCCAGACTAACATTGACAAAAGGCTGCTATGGCTCATCCAGACCCTCCACCAGGCCAATACCCTGCAGGTCCGGCTGGGCCTGCAGGGCACCCTATCTCGCTCCATCCAGGTCGAGAGGGGAGTGAAGCAAGGCTGCATTTTGGCCCCCTTTCTATTCAACTTTTATATTAATGATATCATCCCCGTACTGGCCTCCCCCTCCTTCTTTCTGCCATCAGCCGGGTCCCGTAAGATTTCAACACTCCTTTATGCTGATGACTTGGTCCTCCTTTCTTTGAATAAAATTGGGTTAAAAAGGATGCTTGCCCGTTTGGGTAAATTTTGTCAACAGCAACATCTGACCATAAACTATTCTAAAACCAAGATCATGATTTTCAGCAAGAAGAGACCCAAGTTGAATTGGCCTTTAAATGGACACCAATTGGAACAGGTTCAAGCATTTAAATACTTGGGCCTGCACTTTGGTGAGAAACTTTCTTGGAAATACCAACTAGAGGCAATCAAGCTCTCATGTGCCAGAACAATAGGCCAAACCAGAAGGTTTTTCTACACCCGAGGGGGACAATTAATAGATTCCATGCTTAAAGATTTTGAGGCCAAAATCTTGCCCCAAATCCTTTATGGGGCAGAATTGTGGGGGGACCCAATGAAACAGATGGTGGAAGTCCTCCAAAATAAATTTATGAGGCAGATCCTGGGTCTGCCCCAGGGGTTCCATCAGCCCATCTGAGAGCGGAGCTTGGCCCGCCCTCCCTCGTAGCAAGAATCGACTTAGTGTACTTTAGACTGTGGCGGAAACTTCTTAGGATGGATGACTGCTCTTTACCAAAACTTTGTTGGACAGAGCAACTCAGGGTGGAGGGTGGAGGGATGGGCCTCCACGTGCCAAGCGAAATTAAAGACCTGTAATCTCTCCATGAGGGAATTTTCTAACCTCAGCCAACACGCCTCAGGAATTGGGTCTTTGACCTTGACGTGTGCCAAGATCGGGCAGTTATAGCAGTAGTCCCTTCCTTCCCTGGTTCCTCCTAGTCAAGATAAACCATGCCAGACCACACTACTTTGGAGTACTAACGCCCCCCCCCTGCACCAGGCGTTTACGGAACTCAGGTTCCAAATGATGCCTTTGGCCTACTTGGATGGGAGATACCTGGGAATCCCGACCAAGGACCGGAGATGTGTCTATGGGTGTAACTGGATTGAGGACTGTGACGCCCTTCCCTGGCTCTCCCTGTCAGGTTCCTACCTGCTCGTGGCTACTGCCTTTCACTAGGCACCACCAGGGACTCCACCAGTCCGGACTGTCCTTTTTTATGGTTTCTCTCTCCGCTCTAGCACAGATCTCAATAGATCCCCCTGCTAGGCAGCACCACCAGTCACGTTCTACAACCAATGTTCCCAGAGACCTTGCCTGAGTCTCTCTATCCGGTTACATTTGTGACTGCGTGCCTATGCTGTTCCCAACCCCCTTGTATCAATGCAGATAACTCATAACTCGGGGTTGCTCTGGATACTTATAATGTTATCTTCTCTTCACCGCTGCCACCATTTGTTACTGTTTCCCTTCAGCCTTGGTAAGTACCTTGCCCTCCCCTCTGGTCTGTGAAACCCCAGCCAAGGATCAGGCCTCCGGTAAACCAAAATAGTGTTTATTAAATATTAGAAATAACAAGATTACTTTATAAAGGCAAATAAGCATATGGTTTCATCTATTCCTGTGATACTTGTCTTAGTATTAATCCGAACTCCACACTCTCCCCACATCCACCTCCAAACACCCAGCTCCAAACACCTCTCAAACACCTCTAAAACCCACCAACGTCCACCAAACACCTCTCAAACAACCCACTCACGTCCACCCAGATTCAACTGTCATCCTTCCATTTATACTCTCAGCCATCCAAACACTCAGCCAATCATCCAGCATTCTACTGCTCATTTACTCCCCCTCCTCTTTCATTCCACTTACCATGTATCTTCTATACAAACAGCACTTACCATATATACAGTAATACAGGAACATCACAAGGACATCACCCATTATTTGTTACACTGCCCCCTGTATGAGGACCCAAGAAGGAAATTCCTAGCCCATTACATCTGTATGTATTTCTATGCTGGGAAAAATCCCCAGGACCTGGTAGTCGAACTTTTAGCCGACACCTGTAAACAAACAACAGTTGCAGTGGCCAACTTTGCCTTGGCTGCTAGGAAGCTACGGGTGAGCCATATTAAGATTTTTAATGTTTTATGATTACTCAAATTGTAACTACTTTTAGCCTTCCCAACTTTTACCTCTATTTATTTGTTTTATATTTTCTGTACTTTGCAAAGGCCTTTGGCTATAGGCGATAAAGTTTGTTGTTGTTGTTGTTTTATCTCAGTGCAGGAAAAGCAACATGTGACTTCATAAAACCAAGTCAAAAGAATCAAGATGGCAGGCTTCATTGCAGAACAGCGACATCGTCTGGCCTCATAGAGATACGTCATCCCCAGAAATCTGTGGACTAGGGAATGGCTGGGGAGAGAAATTCTATTCAGTTCGCATTGAAAGCTGAATCTATCAAATTCACACTTCCCGAAGCAAAATAAGAATCGAAACGAGCTATCCTTCAAAATTTGTATGTGTCCTAATTTTGTGGTGCAGTTCTCCACAGAATGTTTACAAAAATGCATATATTAGGAGGAAATGTGCCTAAAAATGAATAGTGAAAACAACATATAAAAATGCATCAGATTATCAGAAATTGCTTGCAAAAATGTGTACATTAGTCAAAACTGCACACAAAAATGGGTTTATTAGGATAAATTTGCACAAAAATGCTAAAAGGATTTTCATGAGATTTTTTTAAATTGCACATTGCTGCAGAAATGTGGAGAACGTAATTTAAGATTGGAAATGGAAATGGACTGATCCATCCCTGCTGTGGATGTTGCAGAAAATCCCCAGAAGTATGCACATTTCCTGGAGATCTTCATCAAGCCAAGCCTTAATTTGCAGAATGGGTTATCAGCCCTATGACTTGTTCTGCATGTCAGTGCCTGTAGTCATAATGCCATTGTACAAATCTATGGTGCAACCGCTTTTTGGAATACTACATCCAGTTCTGGTTGCTTCACCTCAAAAAGGATATTACAGTACAGTTGGAAAAGGTTCAGAGAAGAGCAACCAAAAACGATCAAAAGGATGGAGCAACTCCTCTATGAGGAAAGATTGCAACATTTGGGCCTTTTTGGTTTTAGAGAAATGGCAAGTAAGGGTGAGAGGGACGTGACAGAAGTGTATACAATTATGCATGGTGTGGAGCAGGGGTATAGTCGCCCAGGGTCTCAGGGAGTCTTAGGCCCTTTACTCTTTTGGGAGCAGGGTCCCTATGTCTCCAGCATCCTGTGAGCCAATCATCATGACAGGGGAGTATGTTAGCCACCAAGAAGAGTCTTCTAACATGGTTCCTTGAACTTTCCTGCTGATTGGAGGCAATCAGAGTGAAAGGAGGTGAGCCAGCCACTGAGAAGACTCTTCTCAGTAGCTAACACTCCCTTTTCATGCATACTGGCTCCTAGGGATATATGTTGTGGGAGAAGGTATTAACAAGGATCTCATTCGCAACTCAACAGCAAGAAAGGGGGAGAAGGTGTGGCTGTGATTAACAAGAAGGAACCCTGCAGTTCTGAATTTGCCACTACACAACTGGTGTGGAGAAAGTGGATAAAGAAACGTTTTTCTGCCTCTCTCATAACATTAGCACTCATGGACATCCAATGAAGCTGACTGTTGGGAGATTCAGGACAGACGAAATAAAGTACTTCTTTACTCAATGCAAAGTTAAACTATGGAATACGCTCTCACAAGAGGTAGTGCTGGCCACCAACTTGGGTGGCTTTGAAAGAGGATGAGATGAATTCATGGAGAATAAGGCTATCAATGCCACGATGGCTATGCTCGGACTCCACAGTTGGAGGCAGGATGCCTCTGAATACCACTTGCTGAAAGTACCGGAGAGGAGAGTTGCGCCCGGGTCCTGCTTGCGGGCTTCCCTTTGGGACACCTGGTTGGCCACTGTGAGAATAGGATGCTGAACTAGATGGGCCACTGGCTGGATCCAGCAGCCAGGCTCTTTGTATGTTCTTATGACTGTAGATGCAGAGTTGTTGTTATTATTAACCACCCTTCACACTGAGGTCCCAAGGCGAGTTCTCACACCCCCAGGCAGTGATCTTAAATAAGAGGCGATGGACCTGCCTAGTAGAAACCATATTAGGTCCCTCTGTCTCCTTGTCCCAAACGTGTGCTGCTGGTTTCAGTTATTCAGTGGCAAAAATGAATGCATTCTGTACATGCACAGAGCTGTCTTATTCACTATTTGTTATCCAAAACAAAAATTTATCTGGGGGCTGATCTTTGTGCAGTATGATCCTTCGCACATACAATTAACAAATCAGATGAATTTGGCACCAAGAGTGGGGAGTCAAAGAGAAAGAATTTTATTTTTGTAAAAATTAAGACATGTTCCAATTGCTTACAAATGATTGGCACAATATGACACTTGGCATTTGGAGCGAATCCTGGATATTAGCTGGGGGAGCATGACCATAAGGGGGGGCAGGCCTTGCCCCACCTTTTTTTTTGTCTTGTTCCAAGGCTCAGGTAGGAAATTGAGGCAGATAACCCAGAGAGGCAGGCAAGGCAGGTCTTTGCAAGCACACAGGATGCTTTTGTCTTGGCGGAGTCCTTCAGCCCCAAAGGGGCTTCGTCACAGTTGTGAAACCTGCAAGAAAGAGGCAAAAACAAGGAAAGTGGAAGATTAGCCCTCAATCCTAACACACGCTTCTGTGTAAGTAAAACTGGTTGCAAGAGAGAGAGGTGCGGAGGGGGGGAATGTGCCTGATGAGAGTGAGGTTAGAAACCAAGAGATATCTTTCCGCTAAGATGAGTGCATTTGAGGAATATCCAAAAGAACTAACACTGCAATCTTTAATCAGGGTAATTGATTAGAAATCTTTTAAGGCTGTTTTCCTGTGCCCATCTGAACTCAGCAGAACTTGAATAAACATGCATGAGTTTGCCCTGTTAAATGTCTAAAAAGCATCCCTGATTAGTCAAGACTAGGCTTTTTATAAAATGTTAATTATTTGTAATAATATGTAGGTCTAAAAGTGGAGGTAGAAGATGCATTCTGCCTTTCATGGGGCGGGGGGGATTCTTTTTCTAAGAGGGAGGCGTAAACATGACCCATTTAAAAACAAATATTGCTGTTCTTTCTTCAACACTAGGTTAATGTATGTAGATTTAATCAATCAAGTAAAACATATTTGATCTGGCGAAAGTCCCTTAGAACATCAGAGGAGTTGCAGGAAGTTTGCCAAACGCAGGCAGAGAAGGTCTTTGTCCTAGTGACTTCTCTAAGCCAACAGAGTCAGGGGACAGGGCAAAAGTCTCACCCCACTGCCCTCCCTCTTGGGCTGCAAGGACTCCCGGATGAAGGTGGAGCAAGACATTTGGGGTCCTGTAGCGCGGGGGGATCTAAATAGCAATCACTTCATTTTGGCTAATCTTGTTTCTCCTGCCCATCAATTTGCCCAGCTACTGGACAGGGGGATGAAGACGGTTAACTTTCTCAGACCACAAACTGCCAGTCCTTAATTGGCTTCCGCATCTCAAATGGGTCCTGATTTTGAAGGATACCTTGTTTCTGTTCACAAAAAGAAGAGCCCGACAGTGGGATCAGGCCAAAGGGGACCCCCCTTGTCCAGGATCCTCTTCCTCACAGTAGCCAACCAGCACCCCAAAGCAATAGCATCGTGGCAAATTCAGAAGTGCAGGGTCCCTGCATGATAGTCACACCACAGCCCCCTCACAGACAGGATTCACAGTCTCTTCTGAAATTACAGAAGTACAGACCGAGAATTAAACTGCTGTGTGCTCCACCTCTCTCTATGGGGGCTAAATGTTGCCAGAAACCTTTTGATTTTAATAATTCTGAAATGAAGCCAAGTGTGGGACTAGGATTTGGGAGACCAAGGGACTTTGCCATGAAGCTCACTTCTCACTTACCCGAGGAGCCCATCAGCACGAAAGAAGAGTCTTCTCAGTGACTGAATGCCCTCCTTTCACTCTGATTTGCTCGAGTCAGCATAAAAGGACAAGGAAGCCTGTTGTTAGCCAAGTGAGAAGACTCTTCTCAGTGGCTAACTTGTCCCCTTTCATGCTGATTGGCTTGTACAAAGGGACCCTGCTCCCAAAAAAGTATGGGGTCTACGACCCCCTGCACCCCTGGATGACTACACCTCTGTGCCAAAGGGAAACGGTATGAGGGCAATAGCCCTCCCCCACTGTTGTCCCACAGCAGTTCAGAGGTGTGCTTCATCTGGTCCTGGTCCTACTAGCCATGACCAGTAGCCACTCACAGCCTTATTATCCTACATGAATTTTGTGTAATCCTGTTTTAAAGCCGCCCAAGTTGGTGGCTGTCACTGCCTCCCATGGGACCGAATCCCATAGTTTAACTATGAGCTGCATGAAGAGGGACTTTCTTTTGTCTGTCCTGAATATTCCAACATTCAGCTTCCTCGGATGTCCACAAGTTCCAGTTATGCGAGAGTAAGAAACACTTTTCTGTATCCACTTTCTCCACATCATCCATAATCTTGTGCATCTCTGTTGTGTTTCCCCACTACTTCCTTACCTGCCTTTCCCCCCCCCCAAACTAAAAAGTACCAAGCACCCTGCAATGGGATGCCCCCTCTGAAGACCGCTTACCCTGAACACCCTATTCATAGGGTCGCCATAAGTGGGGATCGACTTGAAGGCAGCCCATCTCTGCACCTTTCCCAGCTCTGCGATACCCTTGTTGAGGTGACCAGAGGCGTGCACTTCATTCCAAGTGTGGTCACACCATAGTCAAGCTAAGGAGCACTCGTCCCATTACAGCCCTTTGGGGATCTCCCCGGTTTACATCCCTCCACTATGAGAACGGTCCATTCATTCCTACTCTTCTGCTTTCCTGTTCTTTAACCAGATGCTGATCCATAAAAGGGCCTCTCCTCTTATCCTGACTCTTAAGGTTGCTCAGGAGTCCTTGCCTTTTGAAAGGCCGAGTATACAAGGTCTATCTATGCAAACAATTCCTGGAAAGCCATCTCTTATCACCGCTATTTGGCTCACTTCTTCATACTTCCCTCCTTGAAACAGCCACAGGTTTCAGGTCTCCGTCTACAGATATCCCCTGCAGGCTCTCCAAACCCCATTCTCCTATTCAGGGCTATAATTTTTGTTCTTTTTTGTAAGGGGCTTAGAATGTGCTTTAAAAGAGTAGACCCATTTAAATCAATGGACCTAAGTTAGTCATGCCCATTAATTCCCGTAGGTCTGCTGTGAACATGACTAGTATCAGATACAACCCTGTCTTCCAAAATGTACTCTGCATAGGCTCAGGGGTACTTTTTTCATGTATTGCAGTGCTAAGTTTTGGCATTCAAGAGAGGTTCTGGGCTGGAGATGCGATAGAACCTGGCTCAGGTTAAGCCCCATCCTCCAAAACATTGGATATCCACCTCCTAATTGGCCATCCTGCCCCCCCGTCCCCACTATGTCCCCAAACATCCAGTTCAATGCCAGACTTTGTTTTTGAGTGTTGCCAACATCTACATTAAGTTCTGCCCACAAATCCTCTTTCTTGAGGTACTCTCCCTCTGCCTGCTTGAGCCCCTATTCCCAGAACCTTAGCTCCCCTTTTCCTGGTAAGATTCCAGAATCCTTCAGAGTTAAGCAATGCCTATTTGGGAAGGGGGTATCTGAAAGCAGACTTGGTCTCAGGTGAGGGCGTGTCACCCGCTGCCCCCCTGCCGAATCACCTCCCAAGGGGAATGGGGAAGAGACACCGCTGCAAAAGGGAGTACACAGCACATAGTGAACTTCAGGAACTCACAGCCAGAAGCTGTGGGGGTGGCTGCTTAGATGGCTTTGAAGGGCTATTGGACAGAGCGCAGAGACACACTCCCTGTTCTGCTGGTTCCAGTGTGTCTCCAACTCTCTTCGGGAAAAGGGGCACATGACGCTAGTCCAATCCTGCCCCTTTTTACTGTAAAACCTGGTGGGAGCAGCTCAAGTGCGTATGTTTGTTTTAATTTGCTTCTAACAGATTTTGCAGCTCATCAGCAGATCAACCCGTGGTCCCTCCTTGGAATGGAAACACTTTGCTGTAGGCAGCTAGTGTGCTCACAGCCAGATTTCTGGAGGAGGTGGTGGAAAGGTCTATGAACAGCCATAGCTAAATACAGCCTCCAAGGCCGGAGGCAGTCTATCTCTGCACAGCAGCTGCTGAAGGAGACATATGGTGGGGAAAAGCTGTTGCCCTCATGCCTTGAAGGCATCTGGACTACCTTGACATGTGGAATTGGTCTGATCCACCAGGGGTCTTTCTGATGTTCTTATGCCTCGAGGATGCCCAGGGAAGGTGCAGCACACCAGACCCCTCCTTCTTTGAACAAGACTTGCACAGGACAACTGCCAAGGGACTAGAGGCTTGAGAAGGTTGAGACCCTGCGCCAATTGCTCCAGTCCAGCACTTGGAGGTTCAGTGGAGCTTCCACAATATGTACCCTGCCCTCTCTCTCTCTCTCTCTCTCACCCCGATCCTCAGTTGCTCCTCATCCACACTCACCATTAGCATCCAAGGCCGCTGAGGGTCCCGATCCGGTCAAGCTTGATTCCAAAGCACCCTTGCTGGGCCATCTTCTTGGTGCGCCCCTGAAATTTCTTCTGGGTGTTCACGAAATCATTCAAGAAGCGGACCCAGACACGTTCTGGGGAGTGGGTTGAGGGGCTGGAGGCGTCACGGAGGGGCTGCTGCCCACTTAGGATCCAGGACAAGGAGTCTTGTGGGAGCATGGGGGGTTCCCTTCCATTGGCAGCCAGCAGAGCAGCCAGATCCTCTCCAAGTGTCTCCAGCAATGCCTGGAGGGGCGAGGGAAGGAGAAGGAAAGAGAAAGTTTCACTAACTACAAAGAACCCCCCTCCCAACACTCATCCCAGGAACAGGACCTGCCCCTCCCAGTCTGCCCACCTAAACTTCAATGTGCTATGTCCCATCATGTAATATTTATCTCCTCCCTCCCAACTTTTCTCTAAGATGGGCTGTCCTGCTGAGTTCTCAGTAAGTAAGGCATGGGAGGGTGTATGGACTGGCTCCCTTGGGAAGGGAGTGAAGTCTGGTGACCAAGGCGTGAAGGGACTGTGGTCTTGAGCATACAGCTGGGGGGAAGGGGCTGGTTCGGGGCCCTCCACCCCTGGGTCCTCTACCTACCTGCGTTGAGTGGACAGGGGTCTGGGATGCCAGCGGCAGGAGAATGAGGAAGAGGCCGAGGGACGAGACCTTCATCCTTGTCCAAAAAATGAAAAAGAGTTTCTCTTTGGGATCTCAAGAGGGTGGGCTGCCTTGACTCTGGGGTAACCGGAGGGCTGGTTTGCTTGTGTCTGGCCTGCCCGCTTCCCCGGCCACAGCTCTTAAAGGGGTGCTCGGCCCACCTCCCTTGCCCATCTCCCTGGGCAACAGGGGCCACCCCCTGCTGACAGAGAGAGGGAGCCAGACAGGGGGGTGTTTTCCTGGGGGGTGACCCCCAGTGAAAGACACGCGTTGCCCAGGGGACAAGTGACGGGAAGGGGGGGACAAAGAAAGGTCAGGGAAGGGGTGGGAGGATGAGAGAAGCTAGGCTGGGCGGAAGAAAGAAAGAAAGAAAGAAAGAAAGAAAGAAAGAAAGAAAGAAAGAAAGAAAGAAAGAAAGAAAGGCTAAATGGATGAATGGTCAGGTGGTGAAAGAGCAAGCAAGGAGGGTGGGGAAAGGGTTGTCTGGAAATGCAGAAGAGAGAAATGCAAAGATGGCGTGGAGAGGATGGGGCATGTGAGGGAGACTGTTAGATAACCTTGCATTTTGGATCTACACCTCATCCCCCACCTCACCCCTCACCCACCCCCTTCCTAAATCCATCATCAGGAGGGGAATCCTAGGATTGCCAAGGAAACCTTCCCTGGGGCTGAGAAAAGGCCTGGCTGATTCTTGCTGCTCTCCAGGGAGGTTTCCCCAGCGACAGTCAAAAGTCACCCAGGGGGGCTGCAGGGGCCCTTCCAGGCTTCTCCTGAATGTTGTTAGAGGGCAGGGGAGAAGGGAGGGAATGGATGGGGGGGATCTCAGGGGTCTTTTCCCTGTAGGGAGTGCACAATGAGGAGGGGAGCAGGTGCAACATACCAGGACTTTCAAGCACAGTCAATAAGTATTATCCACGGGATGGAATTTCTAAAAAAAGAAAAGAAAATAGAGGTTAGATGTACGATGGTGAAAGGCTGTCTTGGATTCCTCCATTGCTTCTCAACCCCAGCAAAACTATATGGCCTTTGCAGCACTTCTGGGAAAGGTGGGACTTTTCTGAACCTCTAGGACAGGGGTAGCCCACATGGCGCTACTCCCATCAGCCCCAGCAAGCAAGGCCAGCAGGCAGGGATGATGGGAGTTACAGGGTCCCTCCAGACGGGTGTTTTATTGCAGATATATTCTGCAACTAGTTCTTGACACGATGACAGTGCATTAGTGGTGGGCTTATCCTGCTTTATTTGTTGCTCTGCGATACTTCCCCAACGCTACCACATTATGGCTGTCCAGAAGACAAAAAAAGTGGGACAAAAATAAACCATTTGTGATATAAAAAGTTATGAGATTTCAGCAGGAAGTTACGCGATATTCCTTGACTGGAAATGAAGGAGTATGTCAGCTCAAAAACCTTTGCAGGTACAAACAGTATTGGAAGCGGGATCACATGTGAGCACAAATCATCATGGATGTGCAGTAAAAAGGACATCTAGAGGGGCCCATATACAGTCCAATGGCATCTGGAATGACATCTGGAGGGCACCATGTTGGCTACCCCCCTATTCTAGGATGTACCATAATGCCCATTTTATGAGGATCAGCATCACTGCAATCCTATGCATAGTTTTTTTGAGACGAAGCTCCATTGAAATTAGTGGTCCTTGTTTCTGTCTACATAGGTTCAGCTTGTACCCACCACTGAGCTTCCAGAAAAGGTTTTCTGCCAGCTGAAATGCTGTTGCTAGATTTAATTAGAGATGCAGGCAATTGTGCAAAGAAAGTATTGCTGCTGTTGTGCAGTAGAAGCCTCATCAAAGAAAAGCAAAAAAGTAACCAGCCTCTGCTTGATTACTCCACTTGAACCAGAATGGAACCAGACTGCTGGCACTTAAAATTAAAAAGGTGGCAGAGCAGCTTTTAAACTGACTGAGGGGGAAAACCCGACAGGAGCTGAGAAAGGTCCAGTTTGGAATAAACCTCCCCCCTGGGATAAAAACCAAAGAAATGATGAAATTTTAAAAGGGGTAGGCCTAGAAGTAGGCATTGTGAGAGCAGGGGCACAGGATATAAATTCAGAAGAGCAAAATTACCACAGGCCTAACCACAAGTGCCAAAGACACTTGAAGAGAGACACTGCTTACAAGTGCCTGTACGCTAATGCTAGGAGCCTCCGAACCAAGATGGGAGAACTGGAGTGCTTGGTCTTAGAGAAGAGCATTGATATAGTGAGCATAACCGAGACCTGGTGGAATGGAGAAAACCAGTGGGATACGGTTATCCCTGGATATAAACTATATCGGAAGGACAGGGAAGGACGTATTGGTGGCGGAGTCGCTCTATACGTGAAAGAAGGCATTGAATCCAGCAAGCTCGAAACCCCAAAAGAGGCAGACTCCTCCACAGAATCGTTGTGGGTGGTGATACCATGCCCCAGGAGGGACTTAATACTGGGAACGATCTATCGTCCCCCTGATCAAAATGCTCAGGGAGACCTGGAGATGAGATATGAAATTGAGGAAGCATCCAAACTAGGAAATGTGGTAGTAATGGGTGACTTCAACTACCCGGACACAGACTGGCTGCATATGTGTTCCAGTCATGACAAAGAAGCAAAGTTTCTAGATATTCTAAATGACTATTCCCTAGACCAGTTGGTCATGGAACCGACCAGAGGGACGGCAACCCTGGACTTAATCCTCAGTGGGGACCGGGACCTGGTGCGAGATGTAAGTGTTGTTGAACCGATTGGGAGCAGTGACCACAGTTCTATTAAATTAAACATACATGTAACTGGCCAATTGCCAAGAAAATCCAACACGGTCACATTTGACTTCAAAAGAGGAAACTTCACAAAAATGAGGGGATTGGTAAAAAGAAAGCTGAAAAACAAAGTCCAGAGGGTCACATCACTCGAAAATGCTTGGAAGTTGTTTAAAAACAGAAGCTCAACTGGAGTGCATACCGCAGATCAGAAAAGGTACCGCCAGGGCCAAGAAGATGCCAGCATGGTTAACGAGCAAAGTCAAGGAAGCTCTCAGAGGCAAAAAGTCTTCCTTCAGAAAATGGAAGTCTTGTCCGAATGAAGAAAATAAAAAAGAACACAAACTCTGGCAAAAGAAATGCAAGAAGACAATAAGGGATGCTAAAAAAGAATTTGAGGAGCACATTGCTAAGAACATAAAAACCAACAACAAAAAATTCTATAAATACATTCAAAGCAGGAGACCATCTAGGGAGACAATTGGACCCTTGGATGATAAGGGAGTCAAAGGTGTACTAAAGAACGATAAGGAGATTGCAGAGAAGCTAAATGAATTCTTTGCATCTGTCTTCACAGTGGAAGATATAGGGCAGATCCCTGAACCTGAACTAACATTTGCAGGAAGGGATTCTGAGGAACTGAGACAAATAGTGGTAACAAGAAAGGAAGTTCTAAGCTTAATGGACAATATAAAAACTGACAAATCACCGGGCCCAGATGGCATGCACCCGAGAGTTCTCAAAGAACTCAAAGGTGAAATTGCTGATCTGCTAACTAAAATATGTAACTTGTCCCTCGGGTCCTCCTCCGTGCCTGAGGACTGGAAAGTGGCAAATGTAACGCCAATCTTCAAAAAGGGATCCAGAGGGGATCCCAGAAATTACAGGCCAGTTAGCTTAACTTCTGTCCCTGGAAAACTGGTAGAAAGTATTATTAAAGCTAGATTAACTAAGCACATAGAAGAACAAGCCTTGCTGAAGCAGAGCCAGCATGGCTTCTGCAAAGGAAAGTCCTGTCTCAGTAACCTATTAGAATTCTTTGAGAGTGTCAACAAGCATATAGATAGAGGTGATCCAGTGGACATAGTGTACTTAGACTTTCAAAAAGCGTTTGACAAGGTACCTCACCAAAGGCTTCTGAGGAAGCTTAGCAGTCATGGAATAAGAGGAGAGGTCCTCTTGTGGATAAGAAATTGGTTAAGAAGCAGAAAGCAGAGAGTAGGAATAAACGGACAGTTCTCCCAATGGAGGGCTGTAGAAAGTGGAGTCCCTCAAGGATCGGTATTGGGACCTGTACTTTTCAACTTGTTCATTAATGACCTAGAATTAGGAGTGAACAGTGAAGTGGCCAAGTTTGCTGATGACACTAAATTGTTCAGGGTTGTTAAAACAAAAAGGGATTGCAAGAGCTCCAAAAAGACCTCTCCAAACTGAGTGAATGGGCAGAAAAATGGCAAATGCAATTCAATATAAACAAGTGTAAAATTATGCATATTGGAGCAAAAAATCTGAATTTCACATATACGCTCATGGGGTCTGAACTGGCGGTGACCGACCAGGAGAGAGACCTCGGGGTTGTAGTGGACAGCACGATGAAAATGTCGACCCAGTGTGCGGCAGCTGTGAAAAAGGCAAATTCCATGCTAGCGATAATTAGGAAAGGTATTGAAAATAAAACAGCCGATATCATAATGCCGTTGTATAAATCTATGGTGCGGTCGCATTTGGAATACTGTGTACAGTTCTGGTTGCCTCATCTCAAAAAGGATATTATAGAGTTGGAAAAGGTTCAGAAGAGGGCAACCAGAATGATCAAGGGGATGGAGCGACTCCCTTAGGAGGAAAGGTTGCAGCATTTGGGGCTTTTTAGTTTAGAGGAAAGTCGGGTCAGAGGAGACATGATAGAAGTGTATAAAATTATGCATGGCATTGAGAAAGTGGATAGAGAAAAGTTCTTCTCCCTCTCTCATAATACTAGAACTCGTGGACATTCAAAGAAGCTGAATGTTGGAAGATTCAGGACAGACAAAAGGAAGTACTTCTTTACTCAGCGCATAGTTAAACTATGGAATTTGCTCCCACAAAATGCAGTAATGGCCACCAGCTTGGACGGCTTTAAAAGAAGATTAGACAAATTCATGGAGGACAGGGCTATCAATGGCTACTAGCCATGATGGCTGTGCTCTGCCACCCTAGTCAGAGGCAGCATGCTTCTGAAAACCAGTTGCCGGAAGCCTCAGGAGGGGAGAGTGTTCTTGCACTCGGGTCCTGCTTGCGGGCTTCCCCCAGGCACCTGGTTGGCCACTGTGAGAACAGGATGCTGGACTAGATGGGCCACTGGCCTGATCCAGCAGGCTCTTCTTATGTTCTTATGTTCTTACTCTGCTCATTTTCTGATTTCCTCCAGGCTAATTTGTCATAAACACACTTGAAAGCCTTGTTATCACCTCATTGCTTGTTGGGACAAGGAGTTAATCAGTTACCCTGGCAGTCCAGCAGATGACATCATCACTCCTGATCTGAGAAAAATCCTGGGGCTATTCTCCCCCTTCACTACACCACTGGGCACCATCTAGACTTGCCTCTACATTTCACAAAACAAAACAAGTCCATAGGAACGTAGGAAGCTGATGCACCCCATCCTGGCCTAAGCTTATTCCATGACTACAGATTTCATGGGAACTTTCAGTGGCGTGATAAAGGCTTTCTGCGCATGTTTGTTTGCCATGCTCCAGTGTTGCCTTATGGCATTGTAAAGGGGTGCTGAGCTGACTGCCTGTATGGGTGCGTAGTTGAAAGCCCCAACTTTTATCCATTGGAGGAGGAAGAGAATTGATGGGAGGCTGTAAAGTATAGAGTTGTGGGTTTTTCAATGGGACAGGAAAGTGGAGGTCTCTCCACAAAGTTGAGGCAAGAGTGTGCGCGCACATGACGTTGCCAGGAAGAATGATTTATTTATTTATTTATTTTATTTCATTTATATACTGCCCTAAGCCTGACGGCTCTCTGGGCGGTGTACATAAGAGATAAAAACAGCACAATATATAATTACAATAAATATAATAAAGTCAAAAACCAAAAACAAATAACAACAAAAAGCAAACAGCATCATAATACAACATAAAAAGTACAGTTAAAATACACTTTAAAAACAGATTAAAATACACTTTAAAATGCTCCCCCTCCACCTTTGTGCTTCTTTATTAATGGCACCACATCCACTAGGGTTAAGCAGTCCAGGGAGCTAATGAAATGGGGGACTTAACGCTCGTTAAGGCGCGCTGAGGGCCTGACTTGTCGCACCTCTTTGTCCGTCCATCAGACACACCAGGGGAGGCAGGACCTACATCTCCTCCCCCCACTTCCACCTCAGTAAAAGAGTTGTCCTTATTTCAATGGGGGGGGTATTAGCTAAGCAAATGGACATTCCTGCCTGAGATAGCCCGGGAGCTCCAGCAACAAGTGTCATGCTGGGGGCAGTCTCAGGCCCAGCAAGAGTAACAGCCCTCACCAAGGAACAGGCTGGGCTCCTCCTCAGCCTTTAGCACCTATGTGTCAAACAGAAATTTGATGGGTGCACCTCCTTCTCCCTGCCTCCCCTCCCCATATGCCCTTGCATTTCACCAGCCATTCTGCAGGAGAACATAAGAACAACAGAACAGCCCTGCTGGTTCACACCAAATGGTCTGGCATCCTGTTTCCAACAGTGGATGACAAGGGAGTCAAAGGTGTGCTAGAGGAGGAGAATGAGATTGCAGAGAAGCTGAATTAATTCTTTGCATTTGTCTTCACAGTGCAAGATGTAGGGCAGATCCCTGTGCCTGAGCTAACGTTTTGCAGGAAGGGAGTCTGAGGAACTGAGGCAGATAGTGGTAACAAGAGACAAAGTTCTAGGACTATTAGACAAAATGAAAACGGACAAATCGCTGGGTCTAGCTGAGGACTGGAAAGCAGCCAATATAACACCAATTTTTAAAAAGGGATCCAGAGAGGATCTGGGAAATTGCAGTCCAGTTAGCTTAATGTCTGTTCTGGGGAAACTGGTTAGAAAGCATTGTTAAAGAGAGAAGTTGCCAAGTGTACTGTATAGAGCAGGGGTGGGAAACTGTGCCAGGGGTGGTCCAAATGCAGCCCTCCAGTCCAGATCTCTCTGTTTGGCCTTGAGGGCACTCCCTTCTCCTGAGCCACACCCGTCTCCCCAGGCCACCCCTATCTCCAGCCCTGCTCTCACCTTCTGCAACAGCTTTTGCCTGGCTGGACCATGTCCTTGAACTGTGATAGCACCTCTCACCTGCCCAGGTAGAGAATGGAGAGGTGTGTGGCAGCGGTGGAGAAACATCTAACTTTTCTGCGGCTGGAACAGAGCGTACTGTACAAAACGGAGGCAGATCTGTTTCTCTACCTGCTTTTACCTCTGGATCACCCACCACCAGCACGTGGCCCCCAGAAAGTTTCCCTTGAGGTGATGGTGCTGTCCGGCTGAAAAATGTTCGCATCCCTGAAACAGAAGTACGAGTCTTGCTGAAGAGGATAGTGATGTCACCACTAAAGATTGGGGGTTGACCCTAATATCTGGTCCCAGACTGGCAATACCTTTAAATAAACAGCATCCATAGAGTGGCAATCCCCCTAAAATAACGAAGCTGTGGATAAAGGGGATGCTCCCCAACAATTCTCTGAACAAAGAACAAAATCTTCACACTTATTTTGGCATCTGACAGCAGGGGTGTAGTTGTCCAGGGTCACAGGGGATCATACACCCTTTACATTTGGTGGAGCAGAGTCCTTATGTACAAGGCAATCAGCATGAAAGGACAGTATGTTAGTCACTGAGAAGAGCCTTCTCACATGCTTCTTAGTCGTTTCATGCTGATTGGGGCCAATCAGAGTGACAGGAGGTGAGTGAGAAGACTCTTCTCAGTAGCTAATACACACCTCCCCTTTCATGCTGATTGGCTGTTAGGGGAAGTGAGCTTCATGGCAAAGTACCTTGGTCTCCCAAATCCTAGTAGCGTCATTTGGGAATTCTTAAAATCAAAAGGTTTCTGGCAATATTCAGCCCACAGAAAAAAAGAGATGGGGGGCACTATGCACACAGCAGTTTTATTCTGGTTCTATAATTACAGAAGAGACAGGGAATTCTGGGGGCATGGCTATGAGGGACTGTAGTATAACTATACAAAATGAGTTATACAATGCAATCAGAATTCAGTTACAATGCCTGCTGGAATTAAAAAAGTCTTCAGTAGGCGCCAGAAGATCAACAGGGAGGGACCCGTCTGACCTCAGCTGGATGAGCCGTGCATTGGAGCCATGGGGGACCACTAGCACTGAATCCCCAGAAGATCTCAGCGATTGGGCAGGAACATAAGAGATCAAGCAGCCCCTGAGATATCCTGGGCCCAAGTTGTCCAGGGCCCACCTTTTAAATTAACACAAGAGCCTTGAGCCTGGTAGCGTTTGGGTAGCCAGTGCAAGCTTTTGAGCACCGGAGTTATGTGCTGGTGGTAGTTTGTCTCCACCAACAGTCTAGCTGCAGCATTTCACACTAGCTGGAGCCTCCGGAGAGGCCCAAGGTGTTGAGAAAGACCTTTATCTGCCTGAGCCACCAGGGAGCTGCTGCCAGTCAGGAAGGCAATACTGGGAGAGATGGAGAGGCCCTGTGTTCTGTTTAAAAGCCATCTAAGCCAGTGGTCCTAGCCACATCTTGTGGCAGCCAATGATGTCAATGAATTTAACACATTAATGATAGGGGAAGGGCTTGGGGTGGCCAGGAGGATTGCATGGAAGGGGCTGAGAAACAGGACTCCCGGGTTCTTTATAATTCCAAGCTCTTTCCAATCAAGCCAGGAAGACAAAAGAAAGGCTTCACATGACGTGGTCTTCACCAGAAGGGTGTCTCGGGGACACAACTCATCCCTCTCCCCACCCCCAGCTCTCTGTGCCCACTTGATGGCTAAAAATAAATACTTTGACCCTGTGTGTTCACAACCTCTGCTCTTGGCAAGGAGTGACGGTAGCTGTGGTGGTGAATGGGTATCCTCACATAAGGGGGGTAACGGGGTGCATTCCTGGCCGAGACCTGGGGGGTTCCCTTGCCAACCTCAGCATTCAGGCCTCACTGGGTTGACGTCATAAGAAGCCCTGCCTAAATAGAAGTTTGGGGGTGAAAAGCCCTGTTGAACCTACCGCACTACCCCCTTTTTGTCCATTCCGCAAAGTCTGGGTTCATGGGACCCCCAACACTGATGGATGCAGCATCTGCGCTTTGGCTTGCTTGTTTAATATCTGGAAATGAGTGCCTGGTGTCAGATAAATGTTATGCCGCATGTGACTGGCTGTGGCCGCATCATTGCACAATGCTATAGTTTCCTGTTTATGGAAGAGGCAGCAAGGAATTGAGATAGCTGGAAGTGTGAAAAGCAAACTTCTGAAGCCTTTCAAAAAGTAAATAAATCCAGAGATACTTCAGGTAGATATAAGGAAATGAGGTCTTTGAGAACAGAGCAAGATACGTGGTTTGACAAGAGCTTCCCTCCTGATATTGTGTTGAATTCAAAACCATTTCTGAAAATTATGATTTAGCTGAATCACACATTTGGGTGCTAAACATGAAAGCAATGAAAATGTGCGCCATTCACTTAAGTCGACCCCTTCTCTCGCCTTTCCACTGCTATAACCACTTCCCCTTACTTTCTTCTCTAAGAGCTTACAGATTCAAGCATCCAGGAAATCCCATCCTCCCAACTGCCCGAGCTCTGTCCATATTTTTGAGCTGTCATATGTGGGCTTTATTCTGTCCTTGAAATCATCAGGGCCAGCAATTGTATAAGCAACCCAAGAGGTCACTTGGGAGTAGAGGACAGCAGGTATTTGTTACTTTGCAAGAGAAGCACAACCCAAGAGGGCCATCCCATGATCAGTGGCAATGCCACAGAAGATTCTGTGGTACATTCCTTTTCAATTGCATGGTATAGTTGCTGAGGGCTCATCCTAGCTACATTCCGCTTAGGGGCAGCTTGGAGCCAGGGGAAGCTAGGAAGCTGCCTTATACTAGGGCAAATTATTGGTCCATAAAGCCCAGCGTTGTCTGACTGGCCCTAGAATCTTCAGGCAGAAAGAGCCCTTTCCCAGCATCTGCCACTGTGACTGGATCCCTTATGGATATTCCAAATATTGAACCAGGGACCTCCTGCATGCAAAGAAGACGACCTACAAATGGCTGAATCCAACCCCAGTCTGAGGAACAGCAGTGGTTGCTCAGAATTAGTCTGTTTATTCCTATTGCACAAGTTCCTTCCAGGAATGAACTCTGTTACTGAAAATAAGCCTCTTAAGTTGTGGCTAAGCTTGAACCCTGCTTGAGAGGAATATTTGGGTTCCTGGGTCTGCGCAGTGCAACACAGAGCAGAGCTGCAGACGGTGCATGCAGTAAGCAGAGCATAAGGGGGCCAGGCATGGTACAAAAACCTTGCTTGCACTGGGGGTTGATTCTCTTTGAATTTGTGTTTGGCCCTCCCTATTCTGAACATAAGAAGAGACCTGCTGGATCCGACAAAAGACCCATCTAGCCCTGCATTCTGTTCCCACAGTGACCAACCAGATCCCTATGGAAAGCTCACAGTGAGCAATGAATCCTGTGATGAGCAATGAATAAAGTGCAGTGGCCTTCAACAAAGGGTTGCTTAAAAAACAGACATCTTGGGGCAGGGACGAGGACAGCATGGAAGATGCCACATTCTTGCTCACTCCCATTGCGCCCGGCCCTGGCACTGTGCCCCATCCCCTAAAACACCATCTGATTTATGGGCAGTGTTTAGGGGGAAACCATAAAGAGTTTTTACGGAAGAGACAAAAACAGGCGCAAGCGATCAGCCAAAGAGAAGGTCAAGGGGAGGTTCCCACTCTCACATGCCAGCTGGTGTGACTCTCTCCCAACCTACCTCAGAGACCCAGCTTTGGAGAGAGGTGATAGAAGAGGAAGCCAGGCTTTTGGGGTGTGTCTGAGAGCCACATGATCATGACATAAGATTTACTTTTTGTAAAAGGCTGAGGGCAGCCAACCTAGAACTCCTGGCTCCCATAACCCCTTCTATATACCATTCTCCCCCCAGAGAACCCTGCAATTCTGACTTGTTCTCCCCTTCATCCATTCCAGGACACCCCACCTCTCCTGAACCCTGAGCCCAGAAATGCTGATTTTCACCCATCCCCTTCTCTCATTCACTACAACAGCTTATTCCTATCTCAGTGGCTGGGACAGAACCATGGACTCTCTATCTATCAATCTATTGATCTATCTGTTTCCCTGAGATGAATTATTGATTGTAAATCCATCAGGGCACAAACCTATAATCTTATACTTTGTAAAATGATTTGCGTGTAGGTGTCAAAACCATCCCCATCAAATAAGGGTGTTTTTCCAGAGAACCCAACTCCCATCCCTGGCTGAATGCCTGATTAGACTCCTCCTCTCTCTCCGCCCTGCCACCAAGACCTCATTGCCACAAAGTGCAACTTCACACGTGGCCACATTGTCTCCTTGTCTTCAGCGACAGCCATATCACCCATGCCACATATGAAGCAACGATTATGAACAGGAACGTGGGAACCTGCCTTATACTTTCCAGCTATCCAAAAGAGGCATCTTGCTGGCCACCGTGAGAACAGGATGCTGGACTAGATGCTGCGGGTTGGGGTCCCTTTTGGCCTGATCCACCTGCAGGGCTTTGTTAAATCTTCTTCTGCCTGGTGCCAAAAATATATATCTGTGTAGGCACCAGGTGGGCCTCCTTGTGGAGAGAATTCTGTAAGTGGAGATCCACAACAGAGAAGGCCCCTCAGTTTTCGTCAAATCATGGTGCCCCCCCATCTGTAGCCTTCTAAAACCAGCAGCTAAGGGAAGCATCACAAAACAATAACCCCATCCTCTCCCCACCAAGATAATCTGCGCACCAGGGAGGGGGACGAGACAAATAAGGGAGAAAATGTTGAGGGGGGAAGGTGATGTGGAATATAGGAAGGAACACAAGAAGATGCCCTCTACTGAGTCAGGCCTTTGGTCCATCCAACTCCGTGTTGTCTGCACTGACTGGCAGTTACTCTCCAAGGGACATTCCCAGCCCTACCTGGTGATGCCACTTGGGATTTAACCTGGGACCTTCTGCATACAAAGCAGATATTCTGCCACTGAGCTACAGCCCTTCTTAATTCCTGGGGAAATTCCTGGCCTTTCATTTGCTATTCTTAAACTCTTTTGAGGGTGCTTCCAGGTGAGGGCTTAATATTGCCAATGGGTCACTGAGATATCGCAGATGGGATGTTGGCAACAGGTTTGTGAAAATAATTTGAAAAACATATTTCTCAGGGAAAGTTCAAACTAAAATGGCGGAAAAATATGGGCTGGCATTTTGATGGCAAAAACATTGTGTGAATGGTACAAAAAACCTGCATGCATGTGGAGCACCTGCCCCATTGTAACCCATCTGGAAATTCTCAGAAGGGGCAGTAAATTAGAATTATTCAGTGCCATAGATCTGTGGTTTTCAAGTGTTCTACCTTCGGTAAACCCTTTCCTTGCAAACCCCCTTCACATGGCATAGGATTCTGGTGGCATGTTCCATTTGATCAGGTAACCTCCCTGGTAGACTGTGGGGATGCTGTGGATAAAATATACCTTGACTTCAGCAAGGCTTTTGAGAAAGTGCCCCATGATATTCTGATTAGCAAGCCAGCTAAATGTGGGCTGAAGCCCCTTCCAACTCTATGAATCTATGATGCATACTCAGTTCATATAGTGCAGTGGCCAGCTGCCTCCCAGGGAATGTGTCCTCCATGTTCCTCCTCTCATTGAGGAGCCCATCATAAGCTATCAAAGGACACCAAAGTTCCCTGGAATTTGATTTGGAAAGTCCATTAGATCCCTGGATTGAGCATATTATGCCTGTCCTTCAGCCAAATATCCCCTTTTCAGGCCCAATTCAAAGTGCTGTTTTTGACCTTTATAGCCCTCTTTACAGCTTGGAGCCAGGGAACCCAAAGGAACCCGTTTCCACATGTGCTTGCCTATACTTGGAGATCTTAATCAGATGTCCCACCACCCCCACAGCTATCTAAGATGCAGCAGTTGGTTCCTGGGGAGGGGGACTTTTCAGTGGTGGCATCCTAGCTCTGGAATACTCTTCCCAAAGAAGCTTGCTTGAGACCCATCACAATGTCTTTTTGACACCAAGCAAAAACCTCTATTTCTTCAGGCTTTTTATTGTTATTAATTAATTCATTAAATTTATATCCCACTATTTCTTCCAGAAGGAGCCCAGGGCGGCAAACAAAACACTAAAAACACTCTAAAACATCTTAAAAACAGTCTTAAAATATATTAAAACAAAACATCTTTAAAAACAAAATGTCTTAAAAAGCACTTCCAACACAGATGCAGACTGGGACAAGGTCTCTACTTAAAGGGCTTTCTAGCTTTGATCTGTTTTATTTGCATGTTGCTTTTGTAGAGTTGCTGCTTTTACCTTATTTAAAAGCCACAATTTTAGCCTGATAAACGTTTTACTCCACTCTGGATTTCATTTATTTTATGGCGTTACTGTTAATACCAATTGAATCCAGACTGGTTCGTAGTTTGGGGGTCCTTTTTGACCCTTCCTTGTCTCTTGAGGCTCAAGTGGCCTCGGTGGCGCGGAATGCGTTTTACCATCTTCGCTTAGTAGCCCAACTACGCCCCTATCTGGACAGTGACGATCTCGCCTCTGTTGTTCACACTCTGGTAACTTCTAGATTGGACTACTGTAATGCGCTCTACGTAGGGCTGCCCTTGAAGACCGTTCGGAAACTTCAGCTAGTGCAAAACGCGGCAGCCAGGTTGTTGACGGGGACCCATTGGTCCGCGCATATAACACCTGTCCTGGCCCGCTTGCACTGGCTACCTATTTGTTTCCAAGCCAGATTCAAGGTGCTGGTTTTGACCTATAAAGCCTTACATGGTGTGGGACCGCAATGTCTGATGGAACGCCTCTCCCGCTATGAACCTACCCGTTCACTTCGTTCAGTATCTAAGGCCCTCCTCTGGGTACCAACCCATCAGGATGCCCGGAGGATTGTTATTAGATCCAGGGCCTTTTCTGTGGTGGCCCCCGAACTATGGAACAGCTTACCTGAGGAGATACGCCTGGCGCCTACGGTACTTTCTTTTAGGCGCCAGGTTAAGACCTGCTTATACTCCCAGGCATTTTAACGTTCATGTTTTATATTCAATGTTTTTTACTCTACCTTGTTGTGACCTTGTATGTTTTATTGTAACTTTGTATTTTAACTCTGCTGTTCACCGCCCAGAGAGCTATTCGCTATGGGCGGTCTATAAATAAAATAAAATAAATAAATAAATACCATAGTAATAATAGAGAGCTTGCAGTGTGAAGGGATGGGCACTAGATGGAGCTCTGGCCTTTAGGAAAGAGGTTCGTGGGATGAGCATTCATGGTCCCATGGGTCAGCATCAGTTTTCAACAGCCTGGAGCACATGAGGTGATACTGAAGACGAGAGCACTTCTGAGCATATGTAGAGTGCCAAACTGCTGTTACCACTGAGATGCCATCATGATTCACCAGGAGCATCTTGGTCAGAAGTTCTGACTTGTATGCAATTCCTGAGTCTGAACACCTTTTTGTCTTTAAAAATTTGGGGAAAGGGATGAGGGAGGTCCTATCAGGGTGTGCCACAGAAACCTGGGGAAATAGTTTAATTAATGACACAATTGAGAGCAGAGGCAGATTTATTTGTTTATAGAGGGCTGGATGGAAACCTAGGTCTCACCTACATGACATTATTTAAACTTGTTTCAAAGTAGTATAACTGGCATGACTTCCCCAAAGGAACTCCAGTTTGGCAAGGGATCTCTTTAGTTGGAGATCCCCTCACTCCCTCAAAAAATTACAGTTCTCAGGGGCTCTTGGGAGAGGAGCCATGACAGTTGGACCACTGGATTGACCTTCCAGGCTCTTTCTTGTCTTCTGTTCAGTGTCACGTCAGATACTTCAGCCTTACTCTTTATGCATTTACAGGTTGACTCAGTAAAGGCCTGTACCCAAAATAAGGATTACTGTGACTGGTGAGCCACTGTTTGGTGTGAGGTAGTTACATGTCAGTGATGGCATCACTACCATGTGGCCGCCATTTTATGAAAGATGATAATATTTATCAAACTGCCTGAGGAGAATGTGAATGTCATCAGAATGCCAAGTTCATGAAATCTCCTCATGACTGCCACTTTGTATGAGCTAACTTCTTCAGCTACTACAGCCATCTCTCTCACTTTGTTCAATGCATCCGCACTTTTTTTTTTTTTGCATTATGTGGACTTTTGAATGTGTTCAGTGCCAAAATACCATCTAAATGGCAGAATTCCTGTTTGGCTTATACAATAAAAGCTCAGACGTCTGCCTCAAATGTTGAGATTCTGAAGAGAAAATATGGATGACAATGTAAAGGTTTGCGGCATCCCCTACATAAAAAAGAAGACTGGGTTGTAGATAAGTGTCCTGTTTGAAGGCTTCCTTCAAGAATGCCTACAGGGATATGGCTACCAGGAGACTTGCACACTCTGCCTACTTCCTACCAGAGTATGACACATGGAGATTCATTTGTGAGTTCAGGGCCACCTTTTTGTGTGAGGTAAATTCCAATGTCATCTCATACATCATGGCTCTTTGGTTTTAGAAAGGATTTGCGCATTTTTGTGACCTCCTCACTTATACATCGACTTCTGTGTTGTGTGTTGCCATCAAATAATGGACATTTTGTGAAGTTGCGTTGACCTGTGTGTGAAATTGCCATACTGCCGAGGCAATTTGTGATTTGGCTTCACGCCAACCATTTTGATTTGATCCTCTTGGTGTGGTGTTACCCCACAGTCAGAGTATCATCATTATTTTATGAGAGATCTTTCACAGTTGTGCTAATATTTGGATAAGAAGTGTCCTGGGACAAAAGCTGGTTTCATGGCTGGTCTATTCTTGCACTGGTAAGGAAACAGCACTGAGGTACCACAAGACTCTTTGGTTGTTTATTATTTACTTATTTATTAAATGTATATCCCGCTCTTCCTTCTAGTAGTGTTTACACTGAGATAAAATATATTGGTCAATCTGTTCAACAGCAATACCATTATCAATTTATAGTAATTTCCCCCAAACTCAAAACGGTTGTGGGATAGCCTCGAACCTACAGCTCTGTGAAAAGGGACAGAGAAAAGGTCTCTTGCAAGGGGCTGGGCGCGTAAGAGTTTGCCTCTCATGAGTGACATTCAAGCACAGCGGACTAGGGAGGCAGGCGTTCTCCCGCATTGGCCCGCTACGCGAGAGCGACTGGGACCCTCCAAGTGTCTGAAGGGAAAAGAACTTCTTTCCCCTCATATGACCCGCCCTATCGATTGACATGAACAGAAAACCAATCAAGGAAGGAGTAGAGACAGATTGGTGGGCGGGACTCTACATGGGATAAGACGTTTTCAAGGCGCCGGGCGTGCCTCCTCATCGTGCAAACGCCAAGCGACCCTCGAGCGCCGAGGAGAGAGGTCCGCGAGCTGCATGAAACCGTTAAAGGAAGAGGGCGTGTTTACGTCAGAGGGAGGGAGGCGATAAACCATCCTTAGGGGGACAGGGATGCCTTCATGATTGGCCAGCAGAGGCGGGACTCTCCCGAACCACGCTTTGGGGTTGGCCAACGCTCGAAAAGCCTGCTACGCCTGCGCGAGGGGAAGGCAAGCAGCTGTGATTGGCGTCTTGAGAAACCCCGCCTTTCCTTTTTCCATTGGTTTGTTGAGGAACGAGGAGGGGAGGAGCGTGAGGAGAAACAAGAGAGCGAAGTTGTTTTGAGTGGTCACCGTAGAGAGGCAGGCGCCGCCGCCTACCCGCTTGGGCCTTCGGCGCGAGCCTCGCCGGCGATTGGCTAGGAAAACGGGCGAAGGCGACGCTCGGGGGGTGGGTAGGTGGAGGGTGGGTTGGAGCCCTCAGCGCGCGGTGGGCGTGGCCCGACGCGAGGGGAGGAAGGCGCCTCCTCCAGCGCTCGCGCGCACGCACACATTCACAGGCAGAGGCACGCGCGGGGGGTGGGGTGGGAGGGGGAGCGTTCGGTGAGGGGAGGTCTCGCGCACGCGCGCTCTCGCTCCTTCCCTTTCCTTCCCTCTCTCTCTCTCTCTCTCTCTCGGCGCCGGCCGCGGCGGGTGGGGGAAGCCGCCGGAGGAGGAGGAGGAGGAGGAGCGCGGAAGGGCGAGCGGAGTTGGGCCGCGCCAGGCCGCGCGGCTGGGGCCGGTCACGGTGGCGGAGCCGGAGGAGGCCGGGCCCCGCCCCGCCCCCATCCCCCCAGCGGCGGCGGAGGCGGCACAAGCGCGGAGCGGCGCTTCCCCCTCGCCTTCCTCCTTGGCGGCGGCCGCCTCCTCCCCAGCGGGGCCCATGGAAGGCCTGCCCGTGGAAGTACGGGGCTCCAACGGGGCCTTTTACAAGGTGAGGAAGGGTGGAGGGACAGGCGTTGCCGTGGAGACCGGGGGTGGGCGGGGCCGAGCCGTTGCCATGGAGATCCCGGGGAGGGTGTGAGTGTGGGCGAGTGTGTGCCTTTGAGACCCTGGCCGGGCGGCGGGGGAATGATGGAGGAGGAGGAGGAGAGTCGTCGTGGTCCCAGTCCCAGGACAGACTGGCTGGACGGGGTTGGGGGAGGAGGACGAGGGGTGTGTCGCCCTCAGGGTGAGGAGGGGTCCTCTTTACTTGGCATAACGCATTTGTCAGAAGAGCAGCGGGGAGAGGGGGAATGGGATATTTCCTGGGGGGGGGACACCCTGGGGATGGGGTGTAAGAGGTGGGATGGGACTTATGGGAAGTAGGGCCGTGACAAAGGGGCAACTCGAGGTGTCGCGCAGGTGACGATGTGACTGGTGGGGGGGAGGCGGCGGGCCGTGGCCCAGCATGGGAGGGGGGGAGGAGGCACAAGGTTCAAGTCATGCATTGGAGAGCAAGGGACTGGGTAGACCGGGCGTGTGTGCCTTGAGGCGCCTGTGAGCGGTGGTATGGTCACTGTCTATGGGTAAAAGAGTGAGTGTGATATTTTTGCCTTGCCTTTGCAAGGCACAATGTAGGGCTCTCCTCCCTTCCTCTCCCTGACAGGGTGGTCAGGGTCATGAGCATGTGGGTAGTGGGGTTTTGGGGGGGGAGGCGTCTTTTCTGCCACTTGAGTGTTGTGCCACACTTACCTGCTATTTTTATTTTAGCCTCCTCCTCCTTCTCCTCCTCCATTGGGCCCATGGTTTGAGTTCCTTGCCCCTTCCCACATTCGAAAACCTGCCTTTCCTGGTAAGGTATTCCCTCTAAAATGAAGTACCTTGAAATGCCATGAGCTCATTAGTCAGCAGCCCTACAGCAGGCAGCAATATATTTATATCCCAGTGCAATTGAGTTTAGTGTTCTTTTATTGTGTAAGGAAATAAGGATGTGAGATCTTGTAACTGTATCTGTTTGCTCCTTGATTGGCACCGCCACATGTTCCTTCTAGCTACTGGCTCTATCTCCCAAGTGCTGCTTCTGCCCAGGTGGTGGAAGTATATGTGTTATGGGGGGAGGCACTGCAATTCTACTCCTCATTGAAGCTACAGGATCCCATCTGAAGGGCTCTCCTGCCTTATAAGGGAAGGCTGTGGTTGAATTTTTAAGAAGCAGGTGCTCCTAAATAGGGGCATAACCTCATCTTGGAAAGTTCCAAGTTCCATGCTTGACTTCTGTAGCTTAAAGGGCATCAGGTAGGACAGTCAGGTGAGACCTCTACTTGATCATTGCTGATGCTCAGGACAGACAGTATTGAGTGAGGCCTGGTGGTTTGGTGCAGTATGAGACAGCTTCATGTGTTTATACATTCACATGTGTTATGAGGCAAGTGGAGTAGGAGGTCGAGTCTCCATTAGTAGGGTTAGTATCATCCTCTCTCGCTATAATAACATGCCAAGTTACTTCAGATGCATTTTCCCAATTAATCCTGATAGGGAAGTAATCGTCCATCTGACTTGCACAAGGCTGGGTGCAGCAGAGATCTCAATCTGCTTCCCAGATTCGAAGCCTGCACATTGCAGTTTCCTACCTTTGAGCATCCAATATTCAGTGGAATTTTCTTTAGTGGGCTAAATACAGTTCATAATTGTAACAGGACCTTCATTTCTCAAGCAACTTATGGTGTCTCCAACATGGAACCAATTTCATAAGAAAGTCCTTCCCAAGCTCCAGTTTGGCTGAGCAGCTCCAGAGCGGCACTTTTTCTCCCTTCAGCATGGAGTGCTACTTTTTCTAGGAATGGAGGATTTCAGCTCACTGGACCAAGTTGTGTGTTGTCTGTCAACAATGCTGCTCTGCGTAGTACTGAGGGTCAAACACTGTCCAGAGGGGGGGGGGTTGGGGTGTGTGGTCAGTGATACAGAGAAGGAAGGAGGCTAAGATATCCAGGATTTGTGAGTTTCTGAATTCTGCAAGATTCCAGTGGGCCTGTGTGGAGGGGTGACATTTTGTTCTAAGTAGAATATCTGGTCTCTGTTATGTAGTGAGAAGACACTGCTTGTTTGGAAGGCCTTGGAGAATTTTGTAACCTAATCAAGGGTTGTGAGGTGGGGGCTCAGGGTATTGTGTCTGTTGCTAATTTTAGACCTCCCACCTCTGAATGGAGTCACTCCAGCCAGTATCCTGCATGCAGATGGCTATGAATCAAAGTTACAAAAATGTTTGAGGGGGCTAATCCTTTGCTCTCCGAGTGCAGCAAGTTATTTTTAGCCCGTTTGTATGCTCTTTGCTGTGGCATCGGCATAGATTCCTTATTAAGTAACTTATTTTTAAAGTCATAACCCCACCATATCACATAACATTTTTACCACCAGAAAACACACATCTCGTTACATGTCCCCAAAAGACTCTTAATCTGGGAAGCTGGTGCTGCGGAAAAAGTGGGATTCTTCCATTTCAGCTATAGTTCCCGTGGTAAAGTATTTTTGCATGCAGAAGATCCCAGGTTCAACCCCTGACATCTCCACTTAAAAGGATCGGGTAGCAGGTGACAGCAGATTCTTAGGCCCGAGATTCTGGGGCCAGTGAAAGTAAAACATTCTGGCCTTTATAGACCAATAGTATTTCCTGGTATATGGCAACTTCTTATGTTTTAGGGGCTCAAGCGATAGCACTTCCTGCAGATGTGTTAAGTAACTGGTGCAGATTGCTTGGAGAACAAATGTACAATTAGCACCTGTGTAATTCTTCCTCCTGCCAAAGCTTATTTGCATGTACACACCTTTCCTCTGCTTTGGAGTGCTACTGCTTAAGTGGCTGCTGCCGTACTTTCCCCAGTGAACATGGAGTAAAGTTGAATGAGCAGAAAGTAGGAGCGTTTTCCGTCAGTCATGGGTTCTGTGGAAATGTGCTGGTCTTCTGAACAGAATGTTAAGACTACATACCTTTTGACAATGGCATAATCCTCACAACACCACACCCCATTTTCTAATTGCATCAATACGGGGAAATATGCTAACTAGCTTTCAGGTTGAAGTATACAGTCTGCCCAAATTTATTTCTGCCTTTTGAGTTCTGCAGCTGCCTCTTCAGAAGTTTGTGTCTTGACCACTGTAATACCATCATTGATCTCAAATATATGAGCCACAAATCCATTCTTTTCTGTTTTACTGGGCCTTCCAAAGGTTTTCTTGGAATATCTTTTTTTTAAAAAGAAAAGAGAAGCAGTTCTAAAATAAAAGCTTATGTCTTCCAATTGCAACTGGTGACCCTTTCTAGAATAGCTCTAGTGTTTTGTTTTTCCCCCTTAATTGCTTTTCTGTATGCTTCTGGAAGAGTAATAACTGCCTGATGCATATGAGTAAGTTTACTTTGCTGGTCTTACAGAGCTTCCTTCAGTGTTGATAGAGCCTCGGTAGTAAACAGGTTCAGACATGGGAGGTACTTGCCATACCACTGCTGGCATATTGCACCCTGCTAACTAGTGACAGCTGATGTAAGAACATAAGAGCCCTGTGTTGATCAGATCAAAGGCCTGTATAGTCCAGCATTCTGTTGTCATAGTGGGCAACAGGGCTGTGGAGTCTGAAGCAATGTACCGACTCTTAACTCCGCCTTCAAAATAAAAACTTTCATAGGAATTTAGGAAAGTTTTCTTCTTCAGAAATTTTAATCAAATAAATATATTTTATGTTCTATCAATCTAGCCTGATGATTCACGTGGTGGTGATGAAATGCCTTGTGCTACCATTTTACTACAGTAAATTTGTTATTACTAGTTAATATACATTTGCCATTTATGAAGGAGTCGGAGTCGAAGGTTTGGCGTACCGACTCCACAGCCCTGGTGGGCAACCACATGCCTATGGGAAAAGCCTGGAAGCAGGACCTAAGTACAACAGTGCTCTTACTTGTGATTCCTAGCAACTGGTATTCAGAAGCATACTGCCTCCGACATTGGACGTAGAGCGTAGCCATCATGGCTTGTGGCCATGGGTAGCATTATCCTCCATGGATTTGTCTGATCCTCTTTTAAAGCCATCTAGGTTGGTGGCTATCACTGCATCTGTTTTCGTAATGATCCATAACATGGATTTCACCTTTTTCACAGCTGCTACACACATGGCTAACGTTTTCATCATGCTATCTGTGACAACCCCTATGTCTTATTCCTAAGGACATAAAAGAGGAGCCCTGCTGGATCAAGCCAAAAGCCCATTTGGAACTTTGTGCAATTCCTGAAGAATTTTGTGTTGTCTGCAAACTTGGCTACCTCACTGCTCACTACTAACTATAGATCATTTATGAACAAGAAGTACAGGTTCCAATACCAACTCCACTTTCTACAGCCCCTTCGTTGGGAGAACTGTCAGTTTATTCCTACTCTCTGCTTCCTGTTCTTAAACCAGTTACTGATCCATAGAAAGACCTCTCCTGTTATCCCATTACTGCTAAGCTTACTCAGGAGTCTTTGGTGAGGGCCTCTATCAGTAGCTTTTTCAAAGTCTTAAGTAGACAATGTTGACTGGATCACCCCTATCTATACGCTTGCTGACACACTCAAAGAACTCTGTTTCTTGTTGCAGCAAGAATTGTTCTTCTGTATGCTTGGCAGTTCTGTCCTTAATATGCTTTTTACAAGTTTTTCCGCAGTCAGTAAGTTAACTGGCCTGTAACTTTCAGGATCCCCTTGGATTCCTTTTTTAAAAATCGGTGTTACATGAGTCACTTTCCAGTGCTCAGGTATGGAGGCTGATGTTGGAGACAATTTATTTATTTTTGTTAGAAGATTAGCAGTTTCACATTTGACTTCTTTAAGACCTCTCGGATGGATGCCATCTGGACCTGGCAATTGCAAGTTTTTATTTTATCATTAAGACCTAGAACTTTGTCTCATGTCACTACTATTTCCCTCCCTTTCTGTAAATGTTAGTTCAGGCACAAGGATCTGCCTTATATCTTCCGCTGTGAAAGATGAGGCAAGAATGCATTCAGCTTTTCGCCAATAGTCTTTTCTTCCTTTAGCACACCTTTGAGTCCCTTGTCATTTGTCCAAAGATCCAACCACCTCTCTAGTGAGTCTTCCGCTGCTAATGGATTCAACTAATTGTTTGTTGTTGGTCTTAATGTGAATGTTTTTAGTGGTATGCTCTTCAAATTCTTTTTAGTGTCCCTTGTCTGCTTGCTTTTCTTTTGCCAAAGATTGTGCTCCTTTTTGTTCTCTTCATTTAGACAAGACGTCATCCTTAGCTCTGCTTGTTAGCCACGTTGGCATCCTCTTGATCCTGGTAGTACGTTTCCTGTGGTATACATTCCAGCTGAGCTTCTATTGTAGTTTTGAAGCATTCTGGAGAGCTTTGACCCTCTTCACTTTCGCCTTTAACTTTTTTGGAAATTTTCTCTTTTGAAGTCAAATTTGACTGTATTGGACTTTTTGTGTTAGATCTGGGGACGGTCCTTGATAACCAGGTGCCTAAAATGTTATGCTGATGTGTGTTATGTGCCTTCAAGTCGGTTATGACTTATGGCGACCCTATGAATCAGCAGCCTGTCATAAACCACCCTGTTCAGGTCTGTGGCTTCTTTTATGGAATCAATCCATCTCTTGTTTGGCCTTCCTTTTTTTCTACTCCCTTCTGTTTTTCCCAGCATTATTGTCTTTTCTAGTAAATCCTGTCTTCTCATGATGTGTTCAAAGTATGATAACCTCAGTTTTGTCATTTTAGCTTCTAGTGACAGTTCTGGTTTAATTTGTTCTAACACCCAATTATTTGCCTTTTTCGCGGTCCATGGTATGCGCAAAGCTCTCCTCCAGCACCACATTTCAAATGAGTTGATTTTTCTCTTATCCGCTCTTTTCACTGTCTGACTTTCACATCCATACATAGAGATCGGGAATACCATGGTCTGAATGATCCTAACTTTAGTGTTCAGTGATACATCTTTGCATTTGGGGACCTTTTCTAGTTTATTTATTTATTTATTATTATTTATTTATTTCGTTTCATTTCTAGACCGCACATAGCTAGTAGCTCTCTGGGCGGTGTACAAAACTGGATTAAAATACAATAATATAATAAAATCAATAATACATAACAGCAAGTTAACTAACAAAATTAAACGTAAAAACATTAAAATGCCTGGGAGTATAGCCAGGTCTTAACCTTAACCTAAAAGAAAGTACCGTAGGCGCCAGGCGTATCTCCTCAGGTAAGCTGTTCCAGAGTTCGGGGGCCACCACAGAAAAGGCCCTAGATCTAACAACAGTCCTCCGGGCTTCCTGATGAGTTGGTACCCGGAGGAGGGCCTTAGATACTGAACGAAGTGAACGGGTAGGTTCATAGCGGGAGAGGCGTTCCACAAGGTATTGCGGGCCCACACCGTATAAGGCTTTATAGGTCAAAACCAGCACCTTGAATCTAGCTCGGAAACAGATAGGTAGCCAGTGCAAGCGGGCCAGGACAGGTGTTATATGCGCAGACCGATAGGTCCTCGTCAACAACCTGGCTGCCGCATTTTGCACTAGTTGGAGTTTCCGAACAGTCTTCAAGGGCAGCCCTACGTAGAGCGCATTACAGTAGTCCGATCTAGAAGTTACCAGAGCGTGAACAACTGAGGCGAGATCGTCACTGTCCAGATAGGGGTGTAGTTGGGCTACTAGGCGAAGATGGTAAAACGCATTCCGTGCCACCGAGGCCACTTGAGCCTCAAGCGACAAGGAAGGGTCAAAAAAGACCCCCAAACTACGAACCTGTTCCTTCAAGGGGAGTGTAACCCCATCTAGAACAGGATGAACATCCACCATCTGGGCAGGTAAAGGGCTCACCAACAGTGTCTCGGTCTTGTCTGGATTGAGTTTCAGTTTATTAGCTCTCATCCAGTCCATTATCGCGGTCAAGCAACGGTTCAGCACATCAACAGCCTCACCTGAAGAAGGTGAAAAGGAGAAGTAGAGCTGCGTGTCATCAGCGTACTGATGACAACGCACTCCAAAACTCCTGATGACCGCACCCAGAGGCTGCATGTAGATGTTGAAAAGCATGGGGGACAGAACCGACCCCTGAGGGACTCCACAATGGAGAGTCCAGGGTGTCGAGCAATGTTCCCCAAGCACTACCTTCTGGCGACGATCCGCCAAGTAGGAGCAGAGCCACTGCCAAGCAGTGCCCCCAACTCCCAACTCCGTGAGTCTCCCCAGAAGGATACCATGGTCGATGGTATCAAACGCCGCTGAGAGATCAAGGAGAATCAACAGAGTCACACTCCCCCTGTCCCTCTCCCGACAAAGGTCATCATACAGGGTGACCAAGGCTGTTTCAGTGCCAAAACCAGACCTAAAACCGGATTGAAACGGATCCACATAATCGGTTTCATCCAAAAGCGCCTGGAGCTGGCCGGCGACCACCTGCTCCAAGACCTTGCCCAAAAAAGGGACATTAGTTCTCAGATGCCCTCCCCAGTCCTAGCCTCCTTCTGATTTCTTTTTTTTTATTAATTTTTATTCAAATTTTCAAAAACAAAAAACACAAAACAAAAACAATTATACAAAAAAAATAAAATGTTGACTTCCGATTTGTCGCAGATCAACCATAGGTCTACAATATATAACAATCCTGTCTCTAAAATTATATTACAAAATCACTTTCCTCCAGTAGTTATCTTAATTAATCATCAAATCTCATAAACATTACTTTATTCTTTCCACAAAAAGTCCAAAAGAGATTTCAATTCCTTGAGAGATATATCTTTTAATTTTTCTCCAAATAAACATGTCGCTTAATCCATCTAATTCAAATCTGTTAGGTCCAGTAATTTCAATAGCCATTCCTCCATTATCTATATTAATTCCATCTTCAATAATCCTGTTAAATCCAGTAATTTCAGTAGCCATTCTTCCATTATCAGTATCCCATAATAATCTTCTTGTCATAGCCATAATCCAAATAAACATATCGATTAATCCATCTCGTTGAATCTATTAGGTCCAATAATTTCCATAACCATTCTTCCATTATCAATATTAATTCCATCTTCCATCTTCAGTAGTCCTGTTAAATCCAGTGGTTTCAGTATCCACTCATCCATTATCAGTATCTCATGATGATCTTGCTGTCATAGCCATAGTCATATAACAAGAGTCAGATGGGAATTTCCCCCTTCACAAATATGTCCTTGCCATCAATTCTAAATATGTTGCTGAAATATTGTTGTAAAGTCACTTCTCTGCTCTTCTTTTTTACAAAATGCACTGGCTCATCTCTTAAGAGTTTTTCCATTGTCATATATTTGTAATTAATTCCATAGATTTTTTCTATGTCAAGCTCCATCACATCATTCCAGTCAAGAAAATTATCCAAGACGTTGATAACTTTATCACTAATATCTTCATTAGTTTCTTCAGAGACAGTGTTGAATTCCAAACAGTAAACTTTATTTCTAACATCCGTAAACTCCAGATCTTTTTCCAATTCCTCATTTGTTCCAGTCTCCATGGCTTATATCTTCCCTTTAATTTTTCTTTTCTCATCTCTAATCCCATCAAAATCCTCTTTCACAGAATCCCCTATTTTTTTAAACTCCTGCATCATTTTGCTAAGTTCAATTTTCATCTCCTGTCTGCCCTGTCTCAGGGTTTGTTTCATTATCTCAATCTCACTCATTATTATCTGAAACATAATTTCTTCCATGGTCTCAGTCACTTTCCTGGTTGTCATTCTTAAAACCACAAAAACAAAAAATTATTTCAGCCACAATTGGGTTAATGTTTCAGGCTTGCAGACATCAATACAGCCTGTCTTATCTCTTATATATTCAGGAAAACAAAACAAGTTTAGTTCCCAGCTTCAAACAGTTAGTGGTGTCTTCAGTAAGCAGATTAGTCAAAATGAAATAGACCAAAAAAAAAAAAATAGTTCCAGACATAATACTCCAAAGTTCATAAATCAAATTTGTTTATTTTTTCCCATCCTCGAAATAAAAATCCCTCTTCCGTTAATATCTTTAGAATGCACTTCCAGGCCCGCTTTTTGCAATAAAAACAAAGATAAGCTTTTTTCGATTTCTTTCCTCCTTAGTTTCGTGAGTGAAAGAGAAATTTTTTAACTCACCCAGTTCTTTATAGCTGATTCATTGACAAATCTCTTTTTGGTGCAACAATTTAAACCAAGTAAAAAAAAAAAATGGAAAGAAGGATGCTTGCCTGTTAGTTCGTTTTTCTTTGAAGAAAAGATAAACGTGTCGCTTAATCAGCAAGAGCTTTGATGGAAGTCTGTCCGGCATTTGCTGGCTGAACTTTCTCTCATAAATTAATGAAATCCAGTCCTCCCAACAAAAACAGGCTTTGTGGTTAATCTCACGTTTCTCCCTGACCAGGAGAAAATCTTAACCAGTCAAAAAAAAAAACATTCTGACTGATTAAAGCTGAAAAAGCTTCTTCTGAGACAAGAGCTTGTCTCAGAGGCAGCACAGGCGAATCACCCTTCCCGGAAGTCGCCTCCTTCTGATTTCTTGACGATTGTCTCCATTTTGACTGTGCCAAGGTATTGATAATCCTTGACAAGTTCAGTGTCCTCATTGGCAACTTTAAAGTTACATAAATCTTCTGTTGTCATTACTTTAGTCTTCCTGACGTTCAGCTGTAGTCCTGCTTTTGTGCTTTCCTCTTTAACTTTCATCAGCATTCATTTCAGATCATTACTGGTTTCTGCTAGTAGTATGGTATCGTCTGCATATCAAATTATTTATATTTCTCCCTCCAATTTTCACACCTCCTTCATCTTGGTCCAGTCACCCTTTCTGCATGATATGTTTTGCATATAGATTAAACAGATAGGGTGATAAAATACACCCATCTCACACCCTTTTTGATTGGGAACCAATCAGTTTCTCCATATTCTGTTCTTACAGTAGCCTCTTCTCCAGAGTATAGGTTGAGCATCAGGACAATCAAATGCTGATACTTAAATTTAAATATTCCACTTGTGCGGGCTGGATATATATATATATATAGTGACTATGCATACACCACAGGTGATAATGCTCGTGGAATACTGCTGCATTTAATATAAGTTTTGGACAGACTGCCTAATGGACAATGGGTGTATGGCTTGCAGAAAGAACAAAGTGGATTTTAGTGCTTGGTGCCTGTTCTAAACTGTGATGCACCACAGGTTAAAATGATCTTTGAATTCATGAGTTTTCAAGTTGTGGAGCTGCAAATGAATGGGGGGGGGACTTGAAACCTAAATAAGGGGGTTTCTTGAAACTCTTTGACATGGTGTTATAAACATAGCAAAGATTGTACACTGCAGTTTTATTTTAGCCCTGGCAGCATAAGCTAGAAGGCAGGTAGACCAGCCTTGAGGTGCGGAACGTGGGAGATATAAATGTTCCTGTATGCTGGGCTGATGTATCTGTGTTGAATGCATGATAAATGAGATGCACTTTGCTGGCCTGGAAATGTATATCGCCTGGGGCACAGCAGTGCTGTAAAGGGGAATCTTGGAGCTTTGCAGGCGGTGGAAGAGGGCAAACAAGAAGCAGTTTGCAGAGGCTCCAGAGTCTTTGATGCTGCTCACATTACACAGTTGTGGATCCTTGTTGGATGGCTCACCTTCTGCCCCTTTGCTGCCCTCTGACTTGCCAAGTTGCAATCAATGTTGTGCATAATCTGTTCTAAGGGTAGAACATGGCTCAGAATCTGGCTTTTTTGAGGCCACAGGATACAGCCACTAGACCTTGATGGGTAGCGGGAGGCGCTTGTGTGCCTGCACAAGGGCTTTACCTGGTTGATCAAGTCAAGGGTAAAATGCAGACTTGCTCAAGAAAGCACTAGGTCCTGGATAGAGAGGGATCCTGGGCATGCTGTTGAGGTAAGCAGGATCTTTAGGGAGGCTTGAGCGGAGTCCCCATTCCCATGTAATCAGGGATACTGTGTGTGTACCACATCCTCCAACCAGAGGTAACGCCTTTCTGCTGCCTTGCCCAGATGCTGGTCAAGGAAATGGGTGGTGAGATTACCAACTCTGGCTTCCCTGTGCCGTGGAGCTGAGCTCTCTCGAAGAGCGGCATTGCTTTCTGGCTGACTAGCCCAGCTTCAAGCTGGGAAAGAGATATGTGCTGTCTGCTTGTAGTTGGGCAGCTGGCAGAGAAGACATCTGTCCCCAGGAGCACCTGTTCTTCCCGTTACCCACTAGACATGTAGGACATTTTGCCCTGCCCTCTTCACGCTCCCAACTCAGAACATGTTCACAGCCCCCTCCCTTGTGGGTCACCCTGCAGCTGCCCTCTCATCTCTCTGGCTGTGCCAATGGCAGAAGTCCATTTCATGGGGGCTAGGAGAAGAAGAGCAAGCAGAGGCATGCGGCATTCTCCCATCTAAAACTCAGGCGCCTGGCAGGATAAGGCTGTGACAGAGAACGGCCACCTGGCAGAGAGATGGTCTGTGAAATACCTTAGCCTTTATTCAGAGGTTGGGTCACCCTCCTGAAGTAAAAAAAAAAAAAAGAGTAATCCAAGCACGGCTTCTGCCTAGAAACTCTTAGTGGATTCCCTTAGTGCGCACACTAAAATGTCATGTTTATCCATGTGTGTCAATTAACCAAGCTAACGATTTGCCCACTGGGCTTGTTTTTCTAGCAGCTCCAGAAAATGTTTACTTACAAGTCTTGCATTCCTCTTGCAGTTGTCCCAAATGTTGATCCCTTTGCCAGTTGGCTAATTCAGGTGCTGGTTCTTAATCTTGGCCTGAAATTGTTCTGGACTTTTAAGGAAAAAATGTACTGCCTTTAAGTCGATTCTGACTTATGGCGACCCTATGAATAGGGTTTTCATGAGGATGAGAGGCAGTGACTGGTCCAAGGTCACCCAGTGAGCTTCATGGCTATCTGGGGATTGGAACCCTGGTCTCCCAGGTCGCAGTCCAACACCTTAATGGATCAAAAGAGCAAGGAACCTTGCTATGTGGGCAGTTGAGGATTGCTCCTAGGGGCGCAATAGTTTCTTCCCAAAGGATGCTCTGCTGAGCACCCTTCCCCAACACCAAGCGGTCCTGCATTGCTTTGGGATTCAAAATGCATGGGCAGGTTGGGGCCGGTCTGTCTCCCTTTGTGAGTGAGGGCTGACAGGGGGCGGGAGTCCTGCAGCAGAAGCAAAGCAGGTTGGGTCCTGGCTGCACTTGTGACTGCCTGAGCACCGTAAGTGACCTCATCTGAACTCTTTGGAGTGGGTAGCCAGCCGTCATTGAGAGCCTGTTGTTGGCTAGTCTGGCAGGGGGATGCCTTGTAGAATGAATAAATGTGACGAGCCAAGTGTGTGAGAGTGATTGAGAGGGAGGGAGGAGGAATTCACCTGATGCATGAAGAACAACTGCTTGGGACATGCATTGTCTTCCAAGTGAGCATCCTTTGCTTGCACCAGAATTTCTCTGGTCCTGTTGTGGCAAGAGTTGTAAATAATAACAGACCTTGTTAGGCTTCCAGGTTCTAGCTAGCACTACTCAGGCCCCCTTCTTTGCCCTTAGGGGCCAGTACTTCTGAGGGTCACATCTGTGGGTGATGTTTCCCCGTCCTGTCCCTTTGATTCCATAGGACTGTTCCTGCTTCCCATGCAGAGTCTTCCCTTCCCTGTTGCTACTGCTACATTGCATTGGCTGCTTGGGTTGACTTGTCTCAGTCGAGGGATGCAGTCACTTTGTGGTGGCCTCCATGCTGCTCCTTGTAGTGCTTTGCAGTGAGCATTGGGAACTTGCTAGCTGTGGTGTTAATGCAGCATCTCTTGTCTGTTCCTTCCCTTGCAGGGTTTTGTTAAAGATGTTCATGAAGATTCAATCACGATATCCTTCGAGAACAAGTGAGTGTCCATAAGAGGCGCAGCCTGATGGGCCCTGCCTTTTCGTCAGGGAGCTGGTGGGCCTGTATAGGTCTATCACTGCGCAGCGGAGAAGCTTGAACACCACCACCATTCAAACTCTTTTTTGAGCCATCTAAGATAAATGGCTGTTCTTGTGGTGTCAAAATAATTCAATCATATAATGGGAGTACACCCCAGTACACTGGCTCAGAGCCCCCCTCTGGCAGTGAAATCCCACTGAATTAGCAGAGCAGATGCTTGTTCACTTAGACTCTTGATGCTGGCATCTTGTAATCTGGGCTAAATTCAGTGCTGGCTCCTAGGAATTTGGAATATCACTATTGTTGTGTCCCAGAACAGTTGCTGCCTCCCAGGTCCCTTGCTTTGGCCCAGGAAATGCCAGCCGCTTGTATCCCTTATGCGTTCGCAATAGTTGGCTGGACAGGGAGAAACGGGATTCTGTAGCACTGTTCCTGTTCTTTGCAGAGCTTTCTAGCAACTCCTGTCAATGGCTAAATGGCTCTCCCCTCTTGGAGAAAGCTGCTATAACTAGCCAGCAGCTGCCCCTCCCTTCCAGGCTACAAAATACAGCAAACAGAGTTTTCTCAGTTTGACTGGTGGTTTCTGCAGGACCTGATATCTGGCGACCCCACCCCCATGTCTTCTGCCTTCCCTCAGAACACTGAGTCACTTGGTAGCCCCACAGAAGTGGGGAAGAGCTGCTTCAACTCTTCCCTCAGGCCAGTTGAGGCTTCCTTCAGGAGCAGATGGCATGAGCCCCCAGGCCTGGGCTTCTCCCCTCCTTGAGCATGTGCCGGCAGGCAAACTTGAATTTCCATGTCTCTCTTTCCAGCCCTAACCCTCTTCTCCCTCATTTGTGTGTGGAGAGAGGCACGGGGTGGGGAGGATTGCCTGCCAAGATTCTCGGCAGACACTGCATCATGGCAGTCAATTATCTTTGTCCCCACCCATGTAGGAACAACACAGGTTTGAGGGGGTCTGTTAGGTTGCCTCACACCCCAGGAGTTATGGAGGGGGAGGCTGTGGCCCAGCCACCCTCTTGAAGCTTTCATTGTGCATATTGGAAGCTTCTCTTACTGCGAATATTTTGGCGCTTGTGAGTAACAGGATGGATTTTTCTTATTGGTTGGTTATTGGAGGTGGGGGGGGGGGAGTTGAAAGTGACTCAGATTCCTGACTCAGCAGAAAGCAGACGTGTGTATGTCAGGGGTGGGGTGGGGGGAAAGTTTCAAGCTGCTTGCAAAGGTCATTCCTCAGCAGCTGAAATGTGAAGAAGACGTGTGTCTCTTTGCAACAGCTGCAGGAGGGAAGCACTGGCCTTCAACCACCGCAGTCGAGCGACTGACTGCTCTGTGTGCACACCCCAAGCAAAAAAAGAGAGCTTAGTGGCCTGAGGTTATATTTTGGCCCTTGTCTCTGGAAAGAGCAGGTGCTGGTCTTGCTAGACCTGGCAACCATGAGTCTGTGGCTCTGGTGATCAGCCAGTAGGGACCCGGGAGCGAAGGGGTCTGGCAACCTGCCAGCATCTGTGTCTGGCCTCCTGGCTGTCTACTCACCTGGGATAGCGTGGGGGGTATGCAAATGCTGGCTAATTCCGCTGCACTTAATGAGGCAGTCTTGCAGCACCATGGCCAGTTCCCACGGTTGTGCTCTGACAGGCTGCATGGCATTCCAGCACAATCTCTCCTAGAGGAAGGAAAGCAAGTTAAAAATGAGTTATAAATATCCATGGAGCCTCTCTGTCTCAGTCTTCAGCCCTCCTTGGGTTGTTTCCAGGGGGGTGGCTTCACTTTCCCTGCATTCTCTCCCCCACCCCCTTTTCAGCCTGCCTTCATGTCCCCCCCCCCAGCACTGGAGGTGCTTTCCAACCCTTGCATGCTCTTAGCGGGCTTGCTTGCGTCTAAACCAGGGGTTCCCAAACTGGTCCACAAGCTTCATTCAGGAGGTCCATGGTGTTGAATTCTATGGAATCCAAATTGTAATATAATAAAATACAGTACAAGCAATAAGAGAAGCAATACAAATGCAATTAAAGATATTTAGCACAGTGCATTACAATTGCTACAACAGGCAAAAAAAGACCATTCAGTGGTCCACCAAGACCCTCAGTACTTTTCCAATGATCTGTGTGTGAGTTTGGGAGTCATTGGTCTAAAATACTTTGGCTCCCATTGTGTTCTGGTATTGTGACCATTACTGACATCAATAGCACTGCCAAGTAGTTGTGGTTCCTAGGAGTCAGCACTGAATTTTTAAGAGCCAAAATATTTCTCTCCCTCTAAAGGGGAAAAATTAGAACTGCAAGTTGATGAATGCAGTTTTCTAGGTTTATGTACAACCAGGTATCTGGAATTCTTACTGACACATGCAGTTGTGGTGGACAAAGCATGTTGCTAGTTGCTGAGAGAGAGAGTTCAGATGGGTTGCTGATGTCTAATGCGTCCTGCTGAGTCATTAGAGAAGAGAACATCTTGCCTTGGGGGTATATTTGGACCCCAGTGAGATGTCCAATGGAAGGATGAGGTCACCAGTGATATGTTTGTTTCCAGAAGGAAAACGACAAGTGGTAATTGACTGAAGTTTGGGGACATTTTAGAGGGGGGTATATGGACTGTTCTTCTACAAAGCAGTGATTCCTATTTGGGGGGGATGTAGTGTCAGCTTTCAGTGTGACTAGACTTAAGAAGGTCCCTGCTATTTTCATCTGTGCAAAATTTGGCTCTTGACACTGTTTAGTCACTACCAGCATCTCCTGCAGCTTGTTGACCTTCATCCTGACTTCTGGGGTCCATTTGGACCCCCAGGTGCACTTTTCATTGTGTAATTTACCCATAAGTAGACCTACAGGGATGCCGTCCTATGGCATTGTCACAAATTTTAACCTGTACAATGTCCCCAAATTTCAGACAGTTACCACTTATTGTTTTCCTTCTGGAAACAAAAATACCACTGGTGACCCCATCCTTCCATTGGAAATCTCATTGGAGTCCAAATATACCCCCAAGGTAAGTGTACGTGGGCAAGTGTGGGGGGGGTTTAACGGTCAAGATGAAGGTGAAGCAGCTTTGTCCATTTTATGTGTCGCTGGTCTTATTGTTCCCTGCAGTAACTCTCTCTCTCTCTCTCTCCCCCCCCGCCCCCCTTAGCTGGCAGCCTGAAAGGCAGATCCCCTTTGGCGACGTTCGGCTGCCCCCACCCGCAGACTACAGCAAAGAGATTTCGGAAGGGGATGAGGTGGAGGTAAGCGAAGACTGACACATGAGGCTTTCCCCATCTTTGGGGGTGGGGGGGGTGTTGGGAAGGACCAGCAGAGTCAGTAGGAAATTGTTGTTGTTATTATTATTATTTATTGCATTTATATACCGCCCCATAGCCGATATTGTTTACAACAATTAAAAACATTAGAAACAAATATACAAATTTAAAAAACACAAACACATTTTTTAAAAACAATTTAAAAGCACATGCTAAAATGCCCGGGGGAAGAGGAAAGTCTTGACCTGGCACCGAAAAGATAACAGTGTTGGCACCAGGCACACCTCATCGGGGAGGTCATTCCGTAATTTGGGGGCCACCACTAAGAAGGCCCTGCCCCTTGTTGCCATCCTCCGAGCTTCCCTCGGAGTAGACACCTGGAGGAGGGCCTTTGATGTTGAGCGTAGTGTATGGGTGAGTTTGTGTTGGGAGAGGCATTTGATCAGGTATTGTGGTCCTAAGCCATGTAAAGCTTTATAGGTCAAAACCAGCACCTTGAATCGAGTTCAGAAACATACAGGCAGCCAGTGCAAGTGGGCCAGAATCTGTCTTTTATGTTCAAACCGTCTGGTCCCTGTTACCAATCTGTCCACTGCATTTTGAACAAGCTGCCGTTTCCAAACCGTCTTCAAAGGCAGCCCCACATAGAGTGCATTGCAGTAATCTAACTTGGAGGTTACCAGAGCATGGACAACTGAAGCCAGGTTATCCCTGTCCAGATACGGACGTATCCCTGTCCAGATACGGAAGTTGGTAGAAGGCACTCCGTGCCACCGAGGCTACCTGAGCCTCAAGTGACAGAGATGGTTCTAGGAGAACCCCCAAGCTACGAACCTGCTCCTTCAGGGGGAGTGCAACGCCATCCAGGACAGGTTGGACATCCACCATCTGGTCAGAAGAACCACCCACTAGGAGCATCTCAGTCTTGTCTGCATTGAGCCTCAGTTTATTAGCCCTCATCCAGTCCATTGTTACAGCCAGGCACTGGTTCAGCACATTGACAGCCTCACCTGAAGAAGATGAAAAGGAGAAATAGAGCTGCGTGTCATCAGCGTACTGATGGCAACGCACTTCAAAGCTCCGGATGACCGCACCCAACGGTTTCATGTAGAGGTTGAACAGCATGGGGGACAGAACTGACCCCTGTGGAACCCCATACTGGAGAGTCCAGGGTGCCGAGCAATGTTCCCCAAGCACCACCTTCTGGAGGCGACCTGCCAAGTAGGAGTGGAACCACATCCATGCAGTCCCTCCCACTCCCAACCAGTCTCCCCAGAAGGATACCATGGTCGATGGTATCGAAAGCCGCTGAGAGATCAAGGAGAATCAACAGAATCACACTCCCCCTGTCTCTCTCCCGACAAAGGTCATCATACAGGGCGACCAAGGCTGTTTCCGTGCCAAAACCAGGCCTGAAACCCGACTGAAATGGATCCAGATAATGGATTTCATCCAAGAGTGTCTGGAGCTGGGCTGCCACCACTCGTTCAAGGACCTTGCCCAGGAATGGAACATTTGCTACCGGCCTATAGTTATTAAGATTTTCTGGGTCCAGGGAAGGTCTCTTTAGGAGTGGTCTCACTACTGCCTCTTTCAGGCAGCCAGGGACCACCCCCTCTTGCAGAGGCATTAATCACTTCCCTGGCCCAGCCGGCTGTTCCATCCCTGCTAGCTTTTATTAGTCAAGAAGGGCAAGTGGGAGTGGGAGGTTAACTAACTTGAACTTTGCTGCTCCTTCAGGTTTATTCCCGAGCCAATGAGCATGAACCGTGTGGCTGGTGGCTGGCCAGGGTCCGAATGATGAAAGGAGACGTAAGTCTTGGAACAAAATTCCCTCCTTGGCATCTTCCCCCAACCACAATAGGGGCAGGCCAGCTTCCTCCTCCACTTTAACCTGGTCAACGAGCAGAGACCCTCCATGCAGGACTCTCAACTCCCCCCCCCCCCAGGTAGGGGCTGGCCGTGTGCATGGCAAAGCCTTGCGGATTGACCCGTAAAGTCCAGATGCAGTTCTGGGAGCTGAGAGCAGAAATAAGTAATGCTGTTGCAGCCTTTCCCAACCTAGAGCCCTTGAGCAGTTTTGGAGTACAACTCCACCCTGCGCTGATGAGAGTTGTAGTTCAAAACTCGGGGGAGGGGGTTGTGCCAGGTTGCCAAAGGCTGTGCTGTGCAAAGCAGATGTTCTCATGATGCTTTTATGACACATTGCTAGGAGGATGGGTGTTGTAAGCTGTCTTGAGTTCATAGAATCATCAGAGTTGGAAGGGGCCTATCGAGTCCAACCCCCTGCTTCTCATAAAGGTCACTTTATGAGGAAAGGTGGGGTATAGGGTTTTTTTAACGTAAATAAAAATACCAAAAGCCTGTCAACTAAGGACAACTGACAGGGTCACAAACCACTTGGCAAGGAGAAGTTCCCACTTACCTAAAGCAGTGGGGATGGGTCAGTCCTTCAGCGTGAGCGTGATTTGCTGTTTCCAGAAAAGACTCACTTCCAGCATATGGTGGGTGGGAGCAGCAGAGTAGGGAGGGGAAATTGCCGTTTGGGGAGCTCTCTTGCTAACCCCATGGAAGAGTTTGCCATGGCATCTGCAGGCAGAATTCTTGTCCCATCCCCTTTTGGTTTTCTGGAGCTTATTAATACCTATATGAATACACTCTTTTGGCCCCTTTTACTGTGCCAATGAAGAGGCCTTCATTGTGGCTCTGAGATTCCCTCTGATCTTGCCTTTTCTTGCAGTTCTATGTCATAGAATATGCTGCTTGCGATGCCATCTACAATGAAATCGTCACATTGGAGCGGCTGCGACCTGTCAACCCCAGCAAAGTGGCCACCAAATGCAGCTTTTTCAAATTCACCATTGCGGTACCAGAGGATCTCAAGGAGGCGTGAGTGTTAACAGAGAATACAGTTTGTGTGTGTCTGTGAGAGAGGGAGCTGTCTGCCAAACTCGCATTCCTTTAGTTGGACTTAATCAGCCCAGATCTGCCTGGGCTTAATTTTGCTTGCTCCATGCACATATCTGCTGCATCTGAGGGGGAAAGAGCCTGATGAAGGGAAACGAGGCAAGCCTCTGGGGAGATGCAGATGTCTGGGCCAGCGACAGTTCCTTCCCAGATTGCCGTCTGGACTTTTGGCAGCTCAAGCATTCAGGCTTTTTGAAACATCTTGTATTCCTCTGTTTTCTCTTCACAGCTGCTCAAATGAAAATGTACACAAAGAATTCAAGAAAGCTGTGGGTGCAAACAGCATCTTCCTCAGTCCCACTAGCAGTGAACTTGTCATTCTTGTAAGAATCTGTCTCTGTTGTGGGCATGGCGTCTGCCTCTGTTTGTCTGTGTGTGCATATACGTCTGTATATATAGGCAATATCAGCTTAACTGGACAAGCTTGGTGGAAGGGCTGCAGCTTGTTGGTAGGCCATTGTCTCAGAGTTGCCACTTGTGCTTGTGTGAAGTATGGCTCTTCACTCCCCCCTACTGGCAAAACTACAAATGGCAATTAAATGCAAAACTTCTGACACAACTCTTTTAAAATCCTCAAATTGCAGCTCTCAAGATCCTGCATTTTATTTCCCATCTAGACTTGTGAAGAATTTCTTGTTTTGCATTTAGAACATCATAAGTTCTGGGAGGAAGGGCATGATATAAATTAAATAATAAATAATAAATAAATAAGGGGTATCTTCCTCAAGGGGTTCTCTCCCTTCAAAGGAATAGTCCCCTCAAGACCTTCAGTGAGGGACCTCTGCCAAAATGTTTTCAGTGCTAATTTATTTTAATTTGAAAAGAGCTTTCTGTTAAAATCAGAGAGAGAACTGACAAAGCAAATCCTTAAGCTGACAGCTTGAATTACTATTACCTTAAAACCCGGCGAAGTAATTCTGCATTGTGTGCTTGCTTGTATTCTCCGTTTGCCAGCAGACGGTGGCTTACTGATGTTTGCTTTTTACCATAGTCCACAAATGAATCCACCGTGAAGAGGGCATCTCTGCTGGGCGACATGCATTTGCGCAGCATTCGAACCAAGCTGATGCTGATGTCCCGGAACGAGGAGGCCAACAAGCACTTGGAGGTAAGAGAGAACTCCCAGAATGCTAAGGGGCCCTGAGTGTAGAAATGCCCTTGCCTGATGCCTTGGGGAGTGGGGCACTGAAATCAGCTGCGTGAGGGCCTTGGGCTCTGGGTCAGCTGGCAGCAGGTGCCATATTGGGTCGATAGGACAGGCAGTGCAAAGGAGGAAGGCAGAAGGGTCCCTTTCTTAATTTGGACTAGCACTGGAGAAAGCCGTTTTCTGTGAAACTCCCGTGCTTGTCGTATCCGTGTGCCAATCTGAGTTGATCCAGTCAGATCCGTGTTATCCCTGGAATTGTGATTAAAGTTGCTCAATGTGTGGCTGCCCCGCCCCACCTGCTGCTGATGCTTTTGCCTTTGAGGGCTAAGGGTGGGGGCTGGGAGCTGCTGATAAGGCTCTGGCAGAGATGGGGCTCATCCAATCTCTGGGGGCTGCTGGCTGTTTCCCATAGTGCGTCTGCCTCTCCCCATAGACGAGTAAGCAGCTGGCTTCAGCTTTCCAAGAGGAGTTCACAGTGCGTGAGGACCTGATGGGCTTGGCCATTGGAACCCACGGAGCCAACATCCAGCAGGCCCGGAAGGTGCTGGGAGTCACCGCCATCGAGCTGGATGAGGAGACCTGCACCTTTCGCATCTATGGGGAGGTATGGGGTGGAGGGGCATCCCCTAGAACCCTTGGGAGGAGGGGGGCAGGGGTAGAAGCTGCTTCCCTTGCATGTGGGGCGGGTGTGTAGAGAGAAAGGGCGCAGACCAGCTGCTGAGCAGGTCCTGTCATCAGCCCACGGGTGGCATGGGAGCCCTAAACCCCGTGTCCCCGTGGGAGATGGGGGCTAGGCAGGCAAGCTGCGTTTGCTTGAAAATGGAACAAGCCTGTAAGGAATCAGCCCCCGCCTGTGGCCAGCATCCAGTGTAATGGAAGGATCCCCACACAGTATCTCACTCCTGAGCAGCCTCAGTGCTTCAGGATGTCTGACGCTGCCAGCGTGGTGCTCAGCTGCTTTGTCTGCTCTGCTTCCACAGACCCCAGAAGCCTGCAAGCAGGCCAGGAGCTTCCTAGAATTCTCCGAAGACTCCGTTCAAGTCCCTCGGAACCTGGTTGGTGAGTGAAGCAGTTTCCCAGCTCCAGGGCAATCCTGCTGGGATGGCTCATTCCTCTCCCCCCCCAACCCCTTTCCCCCCTCAAATGTGCTTCTGATTCCCTAGTTAAAAGCCAGTGCTGGCCTGAGTTTGCCTTTGAGTTGATGTGCAGCAATTCTGCTTGAGAAAATAAGGGATTCGTTGCACACAGCAGGAGGGGGAAGGGTTGAACCCAAACCACTCGGCAGTCTAGTTGGCAGAGTTGGTTCTCAAACATAAGATTTTGTGGCATGAACTCCCTCTCTACCCCCCCTCCCCAACCAAAAGGTGGGAAAGATATATACTCTGGTAGCAGGATTTTCTTATTCGTGCCATTGGTGACTGGTGCAAATTGGGTTAGTTTTTGGGAAAAGGTGCCTAACTTCAGTGTGTTTCCTAGTGGGTTTCCCAATGCCTCACGCATGGCAAACTGTTCCTCTCCAGGGCTCTAGAGCGCCAAATTGTGGGATGTGCCTGGATGACTTGGTTGCATTGCTCCTCAACTACCTGTCTTCATTTTGCTGCAGGGAAAGTGATAGGCAAAAACGGGAAAGTCATCCAGGAGATTGTGGACAAATCTGGCGTGGTCCGAGTGCGGGTGGAAGGAGATAATGACAAGAAGAACCCCAGGGAGGAGGTAATTTTGGCTGGAGAGTGAAGAAGCCAGCTGCCTTTGTCTGTGTCCATCTGCCCCAGTTTCAAAGCCCTTGCTCCTCTCTCACATTTCCCCAGATATCTCTTGTCAAAGCTAAATGCACCCAATTCCATCTTCATCCTTATACTGCATCCCACCAACTGTTGACCTTCTGCATTTGCTTCCCTTCAGCCCTTGCTGGCTGGTCCAAGAACATATTCCAATTTGTTCCCTGGCTAAAGCTGTTTAGGATGCGCACGTTGGCCAAGAACCAAAAGGCCAGGTGTTGAGAGAGGCCTTTGCTTCCAGGTTCTCTTCCAAAGTGTATCAACAAGGGGCTGCACAAATGATTTTAAATCACTTTTAAGGTCACCATCTTCTAAGGAGATGTGCAACCTAGGAATCTTCCAAGACTTATGATCCTAGAATCTTAGAGTTGGAAGGGGCCCATAAGGCCATCGAGTCCATCCCCCTGCTACATGCAGGAATCCAGATTGAAGCACACCTGACAGGTGGCTGTCCAGCTGCCTCTTGAATGCCTCCGTTGTTGGAGAGCCCACCACCTCCCTAGGCCTTTGGTTTCCTTGTACTACCTCTCTTAACAGGAAGTTTTTCCTGATGTTCAGTTGAAATCTGGCTCCCTGCAACTTGAGCCCATTATTCTGTTTCCTGCACTCTGGGATGCTTGAGAAGAGATCCTGGCCCTCCTCTGTGTGGCAACTTTTCAAGTCCTTGAAATCATATCTCGGGACAGGGTGGTGGAGAGTGTATCAGCCAGAGACAGGGTAGCTGTTGCCTTCAGGACCCGCTTGTGGGCTTTCCCGAGGCATCTAGTTGGCCACCGCAGGGGGGAAGCAGGAAATGCTGGGCCCTTTGGTAGAACTCAGCTAGGTCCTTAATTTTCTTATGGCTGCCTTTTTGAAACTCTCTGGCTAGGCTGGACTCAGGAATTAAAGAGTTCTTGGAGTGATCATCCAGCTCTGGGGTGGAGAGAGCGAGCAAAGGAAAGGGACTGTGTTCCCCACCCAAAACAGCAGGAAGGGTGGATGGAAATTGGCTGGGCAGAAGTCCATTAAGAAGACTCTTCCAGGGAGGGGAAACCAGAGGTCAGATTCCTTGTCCAGACACTGAAAAGCAAAATCCCCCTCCCCAGGAACCACCCGCTGCATCTTAGATGGCTGTAGCAGTGGGAGGATATCAGATGAGTGTCTCCAAGTATAGGCAAGCACATGTGGAAATGGGGGTTCCTTTGGATTCCGTGGCTCCAAGCTGTGGAGAGGGCTATAAAGGTCAAAAACAGCACTTTGAATTCGGCTTTGAAATGGGAAATGAAACAATTTGGCTGAAGGACAGGCATAATATGCTCAATCCAGGGATCTAATGGACTTTCCAAATCAAATTCCAGGGAACTTTGGTGTCCTTTGATAGCTTATGATGGGCTCCTCAATGAGAGGAGGAACATGGAGGACACATTCCCTGGGAGGCAGCTGGCCACTGCACTATATGAACTGAGTATGCATCATAGATTCATAGAGTTGGAAGGGGCTTATAAGGCCATTGAGTACAACCACCTGCTCAATGCAGGGGTCCAAGTTAGAGCATAGCTGACAGGTAGCTGTCCAGCTGCCTCTTGAATGCCTCCAGTGCTAGAGAGCTCACTACCTCCCTAGGTAATTGGTTCCATTGTTGTACTACTCTAAAAGTTAGGAAGTTTTCCTGAAGTTCAGTGGGAATCTGAGTAACTTGAGCTACAGGACTCTGAGTATGATTCTGTATCCGACTGTGGATCCATCTGATAGTTATTTCATCCAGCCCACATTCAGCTAGCGTGCCAATCAGAATATCATGGGGCATTTCGTCAAAAACTTCACTGAAGTTGAGATATATTATGTTCAAATCATTCCCACAGTCTACCAGGGAGATTACCAGATTAAAAAAATGAGATAAGATTAGTCTGGCAGGATTTCTTCTTGGCTTCTAGTAATAACTGCATTATTTTCAGGGCGCTTACAGACTGACTGCTTTATAATCTGCTCCAGAATTTTCCCAGGGATTGATGTTAGGCTGACTGGTCTTTAGTTCCCAGGTTCCTTCTTTTGCCCTTTTTGAAGATAGGGACAACATTAGCCCTTCTTTCTTAAAATCCTAATTTTTATTCTTTGTTTCCTCAAAGGAGTTCAGAGCAACGTGCATGGTCTTGCAACAACCCTGTGGGGGTATTTTAGGCTGAGAGAGAGTGCCTCAGCTATTTAGCTTCATGGCTGAGTGGGAATGCGAGCCTGGGTCTCCCCCATCTAACACCAGCACTGTAACCATTACTGTGCACACTATAAGAATTCACTGGTACTTGGGGGGCCTCTTCATGGATCCTCATCCTCCCATCCCCTTAAAACTCTCTTGTGTGCACACATGCTTACTTTCTGTCTTTCTGTCATTCAGATTTTGCTTGGAGCATAAAGCACTTTGATTTAACTGGGATGTCTTGTAACCCTGAGGGTAAAGCTTTTGTTGATTAATTGGCTTTAAAGCTGGCAGCCCTAGTAACTTCTGTGTCCTGGATAAAAAATGCCTGTTGTTGCCCCCTTTGCCAATCTTACCTGCCTCCTTCTGCAGGGGATGGTGCCCTTCATCTTTGTCGGGACACGGGAAAATCTCAGCAATGCACAAGCGCTGCTGGAGTACCATCTGTCCTACCTTCAGGTAAGGCCCCTGGTGTGGTTCTCCTTGCCATTGCCATGGCCGCGGAGGCGTGGCATGTCCTAGGCGTGCATGGCAGATGAGAAGCTGACCATGGGCTGGCCTGCTTTTGTGACCCTGGAGTTGCCAGACCCTTCCATTTTGGGGTGCAAGTGCCGACTGTGAGGACTGACCTGTAATCCTCTCAGAGTGGCTGGCAACAGCTGCCTCTTTCTCAGACATGCCGTGTGGTCCTTCAAAGTAGGGGAGGTGCCTGCAAGGAGGGTGCTGAGTGGGTTTTTCTTTGCAGGGCTGTGTTCTTTGGGGCTAGATGCACTAACTCTCCTGGCCCCAGGAGAGGCCTGGCAGTGGTGATGTAAGCTGGTGGGATGTCTTGGGGCCTGTTCTCATCGCTCCCCTTTCCCCACTGCCAGGAGGTGGAACAGCTGCGCCTGGAGCGGCTGCAGATAGATGAGCAGCTGCGTCAGATCGGCCTGGGCTTCCGCCCGCTCTCCAGCCGGCCTGACAAGGAGCGGGGTGGCTACAGCACTGACGAGAGCACCTCTTCCTCCCTGCACGGCACACGGACCTATGGGGGCAGCTATGGCGGCCGTGGCCGTGGGCGCAGGGGCCCCAACGCGGGCTATGGTGAGTTGGACAAGATGGGGCTTTGTCCCGCCTGCTGTTGGCTGGAGATTGGGCTGCCACGTCTTCGTAGCACAGAGAGGGCACTGGCTCAGAGGCAAAGGAGCGTCCATGGGGCAGCAGACGTGGAGCCCTTTCTATCAGATCACCAGAATCCCACCAGATCAGCGGCTCTAACATGGCAGTGGGAGCATAGAGTGGGATGGGGTCCAGTCTCCTCCCTCCAGAATAGCTGATGAGCAGAACGGTAACCGTTTGGGAAGAGCCTGTGCAGAGTCCGGGCGTTTAGATCAGGGTGGGGAACGGGGTGTGTGTGCGTGCGTACACAGGGGTGCCCCTATCTGGAGTAGGATGGATGTCTTGTAGCTGGGAGAAATGTTATTGATACCATATTCATTGTTCTGTGGAATGTGGTTGCACAAGCATCACCATGACTAGCAGATTGTCACCTAGAAACTTCATGGAGCGAGGCCTTTTCACTTACAGCACCAGCTTTCTGGAACACCAGCTGCCCATAAGAGTGCCAGGAAGCTCTGTTCGTTGGACGTTATAAACATCTCTGAAAAACTCACTTGCATGTTCAGGCCTATTCTGGTGTTCATCTTTTTCAGTTGCTGGCTGTGCTCTTTTTAAGTTATGGGGCTTTAATCATGAATTTACTGCATCTTGATTTCTATTGGTAATATTTTACTGCATTTTGATTTTTTTAACACTTGCAGATTTTTGTAAACCACTTAGAGACTTTGCTAACAATATTAACTAGTATATCAATTACTTAATCATTAAAAAATAGTGCAACCTCCTGCCCAGAGGCAGGGCAGTCACTGTGGCCACCAGTCCTTTCTCCCTGGAATCAGACTGCGAAGGAGGATGTGGGGCATGCAGAGAGTGGCTTGCAAGAACTTTTGTGCTATAGCCAAGCCATGGAACTGCAGGCGGTGGCGAGACCCCACTCATGGCCACCCCTTTTCTCCCCTTGTCTTCCTAGCTACCAACTCGGATGTGTCCAATGCCTCTGAAACAGAGTCGGAAAAAAGAGAGGAGTATGACGGTCCCCAGCCCAGTGACCGCGACCCTCACCCAGAGGACACCCGCAGGCGGCCGGGGGTAGGGCGAGGGAGGGGCCCAGCAGCAGCACCTCGTGGCAGCAGCAGCACCAGCAGCAGCACCAAGTACAGCAACTCCTCCATCAGTTCAGGTATGAAAGGACTGGGCACCTTATTTGGAGCCCTGTAATTGGCTTTCAGTAATGCTGGGCAAGAAGCGCTGGGCTGCACAGTTAGCCAGCTTCAACAGTGGCTGGGACCTGCAGTGCTTGCTGTGTGGACAACTGTGGGTGGTTCCCAAAGGGGCATCCCTGCCCCCCCCAAATCAGTGGCCACTGAACCTTCCCTTTGCTTAGATTTTGCGTTTTCTTGGGCAAAGTTGTGGGAGGGCAGGTGGATCCTCACTGACTTCTTTGGTGGCTGGCCTGCCTCTTCCCTCCATCCCTCCTCCTCCTCCACCCCCCAAATCCACCCAATCCAAGACTTGGAACAAATGCTATTTGAGAAATGGGGACATAAAGGTGTCCCTTATTTCACTTGCAGCACCCTCAGTTCTCTCTACATGTTCCCCTCCGTACCCTTCTGCTTTCTTTGAAGAATTGTAACAATTTTCTAGTACCTACTATGTATTTATTTATTTATTAAGTTTATATCCCACCCTTCCTCCCAGAAGGAGCCCAGTGGGGCCAAACAAAAACACTATTTACAACTCTAAAACATCTTAAAATTAAGACTTTAAACATATTAAAACAAAATATCTTTAAAAACATATTAAGACAAATAAAAATACATTTTTAAAAAAGCATTAAACATCTAAAATTTTGTATTTGAACTTTAATGTTGTACGTCGCCTAGAGTGGTTTCGGCCAGATAGGCGACACAAAAATTAAATTTATTATTATTATTTATTAAAAAGCAATTCCAACACAGACACAGACTGGGATAAGGTCTCTACTTAAAAGGCTTGTTGAAAGAGGAAGGTCTCCAGGAGGCGCAGTGTTCGACTGGGTATATAAAGGGTGAGACGATCTTTCAGATACCCTGGTCCCAAGCTGCGTATGGCTTTGGACACCAAAACCAGAACCTTGAACTTGGCTCAGTAGCTAATGGGCAGCCAGTGCAATTATTTCAGCAGCAGAGTAATATGTAGGTGATACCCTCCCTGGCGAGCAGTCTTGCTACCGCATTTTGCACCAGCTGCAGCTTCTGGACCAACCTCAAGGGAAGCCCCACATACAGCACATTACAGTAATCCAGTCTGGAGGTTACCAGTGCATGGACAACAGTGGTCAGGCTATCCTGGTTCGGAAAAGGGGCACAGTTGTCTTACCAGCCAAAGCTGGTAAAAGGCACTCCTAGCCACTGAGGCCCAAGCTTCTACCAACAGAGTTGGATCCAGGAGTACTCCCAGTCTACAAACCTGCTCTTTCTAAGGGAGAATGACCCCATCCAGGGCAGGCAATTGACCAATTATCCAAACTCTGAAACCACCAACCCACAGCGTCTCCATCTTGCTAGGATTGAGACTCAGCCTTCATCCAGCTCACCACTGAATCCAGGGCTTGAATGGCCTCTCCCGATTCAGATGTTACAGAGAAATAGAGCTGGGTATCGTCAGCATACTGCTGACCCCTTGCCCCACATCTGCTGATAACTGCTCCCAAGTGCTTAATATAGAGGTTAAACAGCATGGGAGACAAGATGGTACCCTGCGGCACCCCACAGCGCAGCTGCCAGGGGGCCAAAAGACAGTCACCCAATGCTATTCTCTGAGAGCGACCCTGGACAGTGCCTCCAATACCCATCTCACCAAGTTGGCTCAGAAGGATACCATGGTCAATGATATCAAAAGCCGCTGAGAGATCAAGTAAGAATAACTGGATTGCACTCCCTCTGTCCTTCTCCCAATAAAGGTCATCCATCAGGGTGGCAAAGGCCGATTCAGTCCCGTAGCCAGGCCTGAACCCAGATTGGAATAAGTCAAGATTATCTGTTTCATCCAAGAATAGTTGCAATTGCTGTGCCACAACCCTCTCAATCACCTTCTCTAAAAGGGGGGGGGTATTTGCGACTGGGTGGTAGTTGTCACAAACCAGTGGGTCTGGAGCGGTTGGATCGCCGCCTCTTTCAGAGTGCCTGGGTCCATCCCCTGTCACAAAGACATGTTGACCACACCCTGGATCCACTCAGTCATACCACCTCGGCAAGCTTTAATAAGCCAAGAAGGGCAAGGGTTGCAAGGACATGGTGCCGGCAAGCACCTTGTCCATGTCATCAGGCTGCATTGACTAAAACTGATCCCAAGTGCACTAGGGACACTTGTGGATCCCTTGCCCCATTCAAGCCCACAACAAATGGATTCATATTTCAGGTTTATATCCGGAGTAGACCCATTGAAATTAATGGGAGTGATTTCTTTAACGTAGAGGCAAGTTGCCTCCCCTTCGGTGTCGCGCCTCTTCCCAAGTGGACTGGCTGACACAAGACCTCTCCCTATACAGTATTAAAAGACCCCGACAGCAATCCATACAGCCTGCTGGACAACACCGAAACAGACCAGACGGCAGACACAGATGCCAGTGAATCGCAGCCAGTCAGCAACCGCCGCCGCCGGTCCCGCCGACGTCGCACCGATGAGGATGCCACAATGATGGATGGGGCCCTGGAGTCAGACAGCATGTCTGTCAGCGAGAACGGTGTGGGTGAGTGTCGGAAGGAAGGGGCCATTCCCACCCATAGCTTGTGGGGAGGGAGCTGTAGAAGAGCTGGAAGTTGGGACCTCCCCATAGGGTTGGAAGAATGACTGTGAAAGATGGGACTTGTGGGTCCTCTTGGTGGATGGTGGCCTGTCTAATGGGGCTCTGGCCACCCATGTCTGTCTCCTGCGTCAGCCAGTGGTGCTGCTGGTCCTTCTCACCAGGGTGCCGACTTTGGTTGTAATACTGCACCTGTGATCACTATGGAACTGGGTCTGCTTCGGCTCACGCCTGGCCAGTTGAGCGTCTGTGTCAATGGAATACGAGGTGGGGCATGTGGGGGCCAAAAATCCTAACTCTGTCTTAGTTCAGGGGAGATTTTGGGATTATGATAGAGAGCGGAACAAGCCGTAACTCAGGGTACACTAGTGGTGGGAAAAAGGCACATTCCATGCCAGAAGCTGTTAGGATTGTAAATAAAGCTGCTGCAGCCATGAAACATTTCTATATATTTGTGATGCAGCTGCACTTGTAATATTGCCCATTCCTGGCCAGTCCATCTCAAAAAAGAGTGTTATACAGCTGAAAAAGTGCTAAACAGGGCAACCAAAATAGTGAGAAGGGTGATGACATCTTCCCTATCAGGGAAGTTTGGGGCTTTCTCATTTAGAACAAAAAAACAATTGGGGGTGGGGTGAATGTGGTGGAAGTGTATAAAATTATGCATGGTCTGGAGATGGCCGGTCTCATAATAATAGCACTGGAATTTGAAGTTATCCTGTGGAACGGATGGGTTGTGGGCAGATGAAGGAGACATGCTTTTCAAAACGAGAAAATGTTACAGGATGTGGTGATTGCCATGGGCGTGGATAACTTAAAAGACATCAGACAAATTAATAAATGAGGACAGACATACCCACCGCTACCAACCATGATGGCTAACTGAACCCTCTGTTGTGTTCAGAGGCAGGATATGTTGCCCTTACTCCTTTGCGTGTGGGCTTCCAAGAGGCATTGGTGTTGAAGTGTTTGCGTTGTTGCGTGAAACAGCATACATTACGTTGGAGTTAAGTTGAGCAAGAAACTTCTTCAGAGCATTAGATCATGTTAAGAGTCTTTATTAAGACATTACGGCCAAAGGCTTAAGAGTAAATACATGTAGAGTTTCTTCAGTCACCCCCCCTTCTGGTACATCTCTCTCCAAAGGTAAACACAGAAGACAACCTCTCAGTTCAGAGGCAATACACAGAAGACTCAGCTCAACACAGATAGCTGCTAGAACTTTTCCCAGTCTATCGCGATGGTTACCATAGCAACGGCCTTGGCTGTCCGTTCCCAGACTGGGCAAAGACATAACTCCCCCTAGCTACAGTTTTTCAGACTTGATGGAAAACAAACTCAGTGACAGTGCGGTTCAATGGTCAACAATCCCTCCTTTTTCCTATCATGTCTGTAACTCATTACAACAATAACAACAATACATTTCTCCAATACATCTTGCAATACAGCTTACATTGCAGTACAGTTCAGAACATCTCTGTACATTTAGCTAACACTTTATTCAATCAAACTTTGGCTGAACACATGTCATATATAACGTGTCAGGATCCATTTCAACCAGTTTGTGCATTCCAGGACTGGTCACTAATCCCACAGTGAATCTTTCTGGCGGTTTCAGGCACTAGGACTTTTGCTCTCTCTGCCCCCCCATTTGAGCTGGTACTTGGCACAGCCTGCGCAGGAGATTCCATTTCCTCAGCCTTGCGTTTCTTAGATCTACGTTTCCCACAAATGAGCTCATTTAATGCATCCCTGAGAGGAATATGTGTGCCCTCCACCTTTATGTCTGGATTTGGCTTAAATGTTTGTGATTGTGTGTCATCTGACCCTGTAAGAATGACTGTTTCCCTTTGATCCCAAGGTTTTTCTGAGACTTTAATGCTTCTGCTCAGAATCAACTGCTGTGTTTCTGACAACCAAACAAATTCTTGTTGTTCTCTGGGTGCAAGCTTGCCTCTTCTTTTTCTCTGTGGAATGTGTACCCGGCTGCTTTGCACTCTCTTAGGCATTAACCTGATTGCATTACATGAAGATTCCATGTGAGCAGTAAATACTGACTGTGTGCCTTTTACAGCTGTCTTTTTACAGCTCTGGCGGTCATTCCCTTTCCGCCCCATTAAACTCAAAGCATCAGCACACTTCACACCCATGGTCATTCTAAACTGCCCCTGTGTCATGAATCCCTGGCAGACAACTTTGCCTCTTCTCTGCACAAAACATTTTCCTCTATCAAATGTTACACAATACCCAGAATTCACCAGTTTTCTGACTGACAACATGTTATGATTCAGTTCTGGTACAAACAAACAATCTGACAGTATTCCCAAATTGTCAAATCTCACCAGACCTCGGGCTTCCACAATCTTTTGCGATCCATCAGCTAGTTGCACAAAATCCTGCACGTCTTCTGAAGTGTAAAACAAACTTGTCTTTGATTAATATATGGCTTGCCCCGCTGTCAACAATCCAGTCAACAGGTGCTAAATCTTGAGACTTCTGTTTACAAACAAAGTTCACACTTCCCTGCTTCAAGCCTCCGTCCCTGGAGTTGCGCTTGACTGCACAGTCTCTTTGAAGATGCCCACGAGCCCCACAGGCATAACAAGCCTTTAACAGCTGCTGCTTGTAATCCTGTTTGCTTTCGACAGCCTCCTTCTGCACGGCTCTCTGCGCCTTCTGCCTCCGCTGCCATTCCTGGGACAAATCCTGCAATGCGTCCCACATCTGTTTAGCCGATGGCTCATCTCTCACACACATCAGCTGAGAATCCGATAGAGCCAAGATTATAAACGCCTGCGCCCTCTGATCTTTGCGCTTCCAGGCCGCGGTCAATACCGCCGGGGGTGGCCCATCTATAATGTCCCATAAATCCTCTTTTATCAGCAAAGCCCGCATCCTCGGCTTCCAGCTGCCATAATTCTTTTCCGTCAATCTTTCCATTGGCAAGCCTCCCCCAGACAGGTTTACAGCCATGTTGCTCACCTCTGTCTGGTACAATCAGTCAAGCTGCCCTCTGGAACTCCGTCTGCCGTTCAGACCAGCAACTTACTCCCGTGTAATGCGCTGTGGATCTGGGCCCATAACCCTGTTGAAGTGTTTGCATTGTTGCTTGAAACAACATACATTACGTTGGAGTTAAGTTGAGCAAGAAACTTCTTCAGAGCATTAGATCATGTTAAGAGTGTTTATTAAGACATTACGGCCAAAGGCTTAAGAGTAAATACATGTAGAGTTTCTTCAGTCACCCCCCTTCTGGTACATCTCTCTCCAAAGGTAAACACAGAAGACAACCTCTCAGTTCAGAGGCAATACACAGAAGACTCAGCTCAACACAGATAGCTGCTAGAACTTTTCCCAGTCTATCGCGATGGTTACCATAGCAACGGCCTTGGCTGTCCGTTCCCAGACTGGGCAAAGACATAACTCCCCCTAGCTACAGTTTTTCAGACTTGATGGAAAACAAACTCAGTGACAGTGTGGTTCAATGGTCAACAATTGGGCTGGTCACTATGGGGAAATGGGACATGGCTCTTCTCTTGGCTCCCAACATGCCTTGCTGCTCATTGACTTGTGTGAGACTTCTGCTCATCTCCCTTTGTCTGTCCTGAGTGAGTGTCGTCTGCCTTTTCTCTCTGCCAGAGGAGGAGTCTAAACCTCAGAGACGGAATCGAAGCAGGCGCCGGCGTAACCGTGGCAACCGTGTGGACGGCTCGATCAGTCGGGACCGCCAACCAGGTATTGTCTGAGGCTTGCCTTCTTCCTTCCAAGAGATTCTGTGCTGCAAGCTGCTCCGGCTTCCTGTGTGACCTTGACGTGCCCTTTCCTTTCCTCCCAACAGTCACTGTAGCAGATTACATTTCCCGGGCAGAGTCTCAGAGCCGTCAGCGCCCCCCATGCAAAGAAAGCCAGGAGGAGAAGTCAGCTGAGGACAATGCACCTAAGCAGAAGGTGGGGTGAATGTGGGAGGGCTTTGTGTACCCAGAGGGCTGTGTGAATTCCACAACTCCAGACTCTGGAGCAAAAACTGGCAGCTTCCGGGAGCAGCCAGAAAAGATTTACTTTGTAATATTAGGGCAGGGGGTGACAGGAGAGCAAGAGAAACAAATTTGATCGAAGCTGCAGCCACGTGTCTCTCCTTCTGTGTCTGCAAAGTGGTCACCTCCTGTTGTATGGTATCTCTTTCAGGTTGAGGCCACCAGCAAGGTTACCAACGGCCCAACAGAGAACGGGGAGCATGCTGCCGCCAGCAAAGAGGAGGTGGCTGCCATGGTGAACGGGGTGTCCTAAGCACCCCTCGAGTCGCGGCCGGCTGAACCCTCCTCTTAAAGAAATGAAACAATCCCTACTTTTCACCTGCTTGCAACATCTTAAGAGAAACGAAATAAATGCCACACCAATCTCTTGTTTAAGAACAAAACCATTATTTAAAAAACAAATCAACCCAACCCCAAGGTAATTATCTAGTGCTCGTTAAAAGCTTGCCAAAGACGGGGAAAACTCTTTTCACCACAGCTCTCAACACACCTGGTTAAGCTTCAGCAATGGCAGCCAGACAGGGCAGTTAAAACCCTCTTCTTTCTTTCTGCCCTCTTGTTATGTCAAGCGCTGGTTCTGATGCTACCTGAGCTCATTACCCCTCTTCTGGGAGGCACACACAGTGGGGGGAAAATACTATGACTTACATGCATCTGTTTTTGGTGACTTTAAAGGTTTTTTTTGTTTTGAACAAATGTGAAGAAAAAAATAACCGGCTATTCAAACTGGAGAAGAGAGGGGGAGAGAAACCTGTGCCTTCTGATGATGCAGACGCACGTGCACACACACACACACGCACACGCACACACACACAGTCGCGCAGAGTGCTCTTGCTTTTCCCCTTGACTCTTTGCCTAGTTAAAAACCGAAGGCAAGGGCCCAGTCATGTCAGAGAGCGAGAAGGAGGGCTGGCCCGCCCAGGGCAGAGGGTGCTGAGGTTGTTCTGATGAACCCCTTCCTCACCCCAGATGGGTTCAGGCCTTGGAAGGTAGGACTCTTTTCTGCCGGGGGGGGGGAGGGGGTGCCATGCTAGGGCAAGGGGAGGGCATCTCTAGGCCATCCCAACCGAGTGGCCTGTTCTTTTCCTTTTATTAAAACACTGTGGAAGACAAAAAGAGAAATGGAAGGCTTGGGACAAGCTGACATGGCAACCTCACTCCTGGTGTGGCTGCCTCACCTTTGTGTGTTTGTGTGTGGGGAAAGGGGGGATTTGATCTGTGACGGTTGAGACTATTTATTTTTCACTGTACAGTATTTAAAAAGAATAAAAAACCCAACTCTTGAAAAAAAAAACAAATCCCAAGGTTGCTTTCTGTCCTGCCTGCCATGTTCTCTCTCTCTCTCTGCCAAGGATGTGGCTCTGTGGCAATAGAAGCCCCTCATCACGACCACGACGATGACTTTGGCGGCTGCTGCTGCTGCTGCTGCTACACAGGCCTTCAATAAAAAATGCGACAAGTCGTGCCAAGTGGTGGTGCAGTTTTGTCTGACGCCTGTAGCCTCTGCACCTTGGGGGGAGGAAGGGTCCTCGGCCTTTGGCTCAGTCCTTAGCCCACCACCCCAGTTGCACCAGGCCTTGCGAGAAGGAGCGTGGGGTTGGACAAGGGATTTGTGGGCAGGGGCAGGGGGTGTGAGGGGGAGTCTCATCCCTGGCACTTCCAGTGCTTGTCAGGAAGCTGTGTCCAAGCCAGGTGCACAAGCACATTTACCTGCTGAAGACCCGTTGGATGTTTGTTTTATGATGGCTAGCTCTGGGTGTGTGTGTGGGGGTCTCAGTAGACCATGAGTGGGGCACCCCAGGCCTGGGGGCTGAATGCAGTTCACCCTCAGGCCTCTCTCCCTCTAACCCGCTTCACTCCCTCCTAGAGTACTTTTGCTTTTCCCTGGATGGTGTCCTTAAACAACTGTGCCTGTTGCTTGCCTGCACTGGAGGACAGAAAGGTGTTTTTCTTGGAGGTGGGGGCAGTTATAGAAGCCTCTGACTCTTACATGGCTGAAATGCCCCCTACTGTACAAACAACAGCCTGCTGGTCAGGCCAAGGGGGCCCATCGAGTCCAGCATCCTGTGGCCAACCAGGTCCCTGTGGGAAGCCTGCAAGCAGGACCTGAGTGCAACAGCACTCCCCCCGCCAGCAGTTTCCAGCAACTGGTCTTCAGAAGCATCCTGCCTCCGACTGTGGAAGCAGAGCAGAGCCATCAGGGCTAGTAGCTTTTGATGCCATTGTCCTCCGTGAATTAAGCATGCATGTTAAAATAAGGTTAAAGTCCCCCAAATTGGTGGCCATCACTGCCTCCTATGGGAGCAAGTTCTATAGCTTAACTCTGCTTGGTGAAGAAGTCCTTTTTGTATGTCGTGAACGTTCAGCTTCATTGGATGTCCACAAGTTCTAGTGTTACAAGAGAGGAAGAAAAATGTTTCTCTGCTCTCCCCACACCATGCATAATTGTATACACCTCTATCATGTCTCCTCTTACCTTTTCTCTGAGCTAAAAAGCCCCACATGTAATCTTTCCTCATAGGGGAGCTGCATTTCGATTGCCCCTTTGTGAACCTCGTCCAACTCTACAGTATTCTTTTTTCAGGTGAGGCGACTAGAATTATGCACAATATTCCAAATGCAGCTGCACCATAGTTTTGTATAATGGCATGATATCGGTAGTTTTATTTTTAATTCCTAAATGTTCCCTAGCATGGAGTTTGCCTTTTTCAGTTGCCCTACACTGGGCTGACATCTTCATCAAGCTATCCGCTATGACTCCAAGGTCTTTTTCCTGGTTGGTCACTGCTGGTTCAGACCCCATGAGCATACATGTTAAACTAAGATGTTTTGCCCCAACATGCATCACTTTACACTTGTTTACAGTGAATTGTATTTGCCGTTTTACTGCCCAGTCACTCAGTTTAGAGAGGTTCCTGAACACTTCAGTACCCTCAGCAAACTTGGCCACCTCACTGCTCGCCCCTAATTCTAGGTTGTTTATGAACAAGTTAAAAAGCACAGGTCCCAATACCAATCCTTGGGAGGACACCACTTTCTACAGCCCTCCACTGGGAGAACTTCCATTTATTCCTGCTCTCCTTCCTGTTACTTAACCAGTTCCTCATCCAAAAGAGGACCTCGCCTCTTAATCCCATGAGTGCTAAACTCCCTTGGGAGTCTTTAGTGAGGTACTTCGTCGAAAGCTTTTTGAAAGTCCAAGTACGCGATGTCCAGTGGATCACCTGTATGTGTAAGCTTTTTTGTAAACCACTTACAGTTCTTTACATTCAAGAGGTATATAATTTTTGTTAAATAAATCTGGTTGACACTCTCCAAGAACTCTTAATAGGTTACAAAGGTGTAAGTTGCATATTTGCCCATTTGTGCACCTGCAAGGTGGCGCAGAGTGGTAAGCGGTGGTAACACAGCCGAAGCTTTGCTCACGGCCGGAGTTCGATTCCGTCAGTAAAATGAGTACCCGGCCTATGCTGGGGGGGAAAGAAAGGCCGGGGAAGGAACTGGCAATCCCACCCCATATATACGGGAAACATTGCAGTTGGAAACTACTCGCACTACAAGTGCAGGGACACCTTTACCTTTTTAAGGTTGCCCAGGAGGTTCCAGATGAGTACCTGATATATTAATGTAGATGGGGTGTGTGTGGAATGGGGTGTGGTTTCCACATGGGAGCCCAGACTGTGTTGGCAAACTGCATCTTTATCTTCTGGGTTGGGCTGTGTCCTGCATCTCTCTGTGCTCTTGCTAGGAGTGGGGTGTGGAGTAGCCACTAGGGGTTAGTGTTGCATATTTAAAGGACAGGAACTGCAGGAAACTCACTTTTACTTGTTTTTTTGTAGAGTTCCTGGTACTAGCTGAAAGATTCAGCTTTGGGGCAGAGGGACTGATCCTGTGTCCTCTCCACCCCCACCTGAAACTGGCTATGGGAGGCAGCTGTGTCCCAACTTTAACCCCGGGGCAGAGCTGCTTTGGGTTCTGTGATGAGTCATCCCCATGTAGCCATTTCCTCCTTGTCTCACCTTGAAGTGGGACATTCCTTTTTGGCTTATCCTACTCTCCTTGGCCCTGTAATGGGTACTTGTGACCCAAGGCAGCTTGGGGGGGGGCAGTTCCCTGACAGCAATCTGAGTCAGTTTGAATAGCCTACAATAGCTGTTATTTATCAGCCCACATTTGAAGATTGCAATGGATATTTAATCTTCTAAATGGTTTGTTTATTTGTTGCTTTTTTCACAAAAGTGATTCAAAGCCACCTACAATGTGAAAACAAACATTTAAAGCCAATTTAAAATAACCTAAAATTCTCATTCAAAATATGTATAAAAATTACCAAGCCTTTGCAGGGCTTTTCTTCACAAATGCTAGGAGATAGATCATCTCCGGTTTTATTGATCGTGTAAGTGAGACCTAGTCAAGTGTGTCTCAGCTGCAAAGGAGTTCATTTTCTACCTCTGTTTCACGGTTGTAGTTGTCCAGGGTCTTGGGGGGGGAGTCTTAGACCCCTCACTTTTTGGGGGAGCAGGATCCCTATGTCTCCAGCATCCTGTGAGCCAATCAGCATGAAATGGGAGTGTGTTGGCCACTGAAGAGTCTTCTAACATGCTTCCTTGTCTTTTCCTGCTGATTGGAGCCGGTCAGAGTGAAAGGAGGGTGAGTCAGCCACTGAGAAGACTCTTCCCAGTAGCTAACACATTCCCCTTTCATGCTGATTAGGGACCTAGGAACGTCTGTTGTGGGAGAAGGCACTAACAAGGATAGAGAAGCAGAAAGCAGTATGCAAGCCTGGCCAGATTATTTTGTAATCTTAGAAGGGAAGTGGCTTTGGCTATTTTGAAGTGACCCTGCACTTCTGAATTTGCCACTACAGTACTGCTGTTGATGTCTCATCATGAGTCTTTGCTACAGCCCATCCCTGGCAATCTGTAAAATGACAATAAAAAGTGGTCTACCCCACAACATTGGGAAGGGGAACACTGTAGATTGTAGGGGTGCTTGGGCAGTTAGAGAGGAATGCCTGGCAGGAGGAGCAAGGACTGAAACTTTACTCTCCCAAGCCAAGGACTCGTGTTGTACTGGCTGGGGCTGATCATTCAGCACTGGCTAGGCCTCATCTTGAATACTGCATCCAGTTCTGGTCTCCACACTTCAAGAAGGATGCAGACAAACTGGAATGGGTTCAGAGGAGGGCAACGAGGATGATCGAGACTGGAAACAAAGCTCTTTGAGGAGAGACTGAAAGAACTGGGCATGTTTAGCCTGGAGAAGAGAAGACTGAGGGGAGATATGAGAGCATTCTTCAAGTACATGAAAGGTTGTCACACAGAGGAGGGCCAGGATCTCTTCTCGATCATCCCAGAGTGCAGGACATGGAATAATGGGCTCAAGTTGCAGGAAGCCAGTTTTCTACTGGACAGCAGGAAAAACTTCCCAACTGTTAGAGCCATACGACAATGGAACCAATGACCTAGAGAGGTAGCGGGCTCTCCAACACTGGAGGCACTCAAGAGGCAGCTGGACAGCCATCTGTTGGGAATGCTTTAATTTGGATTCCTGCATTGAGCAGGGGGTTGGACGTGATGGCCTTATAGGCCCCTTCCAACCCTACTATTCTAGTTAGTTAGTTATTCTTTATTTATATCCCACCATCCTTCCAATACTGGAACTTGCGGTGGCTTACAGATAAAAGCACATATAAAACATACAGAATCTACATTAAAATGAAATTAAACGACATCCAATATTAAAACCAATCATATGCTAGATAAAAAGGAATCAAAACCAATTTAAAAATAGTAAAATTCGGCATTAGTAGTGCAGTTCCCAGCAGTCCCAACTTTAGCAAGCGTCAGCACCAAAAGCTTGTTGGAATAGGAAAGTCTTTGCTTGACGCCAGAAGGACTGCAGGGAGGGGGTCATTCTTATATCCCTAGGAAGAGCATTCCACAGCCTAGGGGCCACCATCGAGAAGGCCCTATCCCGTGTCCCCACCAGTCGAATATGAGAGGAGGTGGGTACTGAGAGAAGGGCCTCTCCTGAAGATCTCAGGGCCCAGGCAGGTTCATACAGGGAGATACGGTCTGATTCTATGATGGGAGATGTAGTCTAAAAGATCTGGAGGGCACCTGGGCAGAGATGGCTGGTCAATGTTAGCAGGTCAGATGCTACATTGACAGCTGTGAATGGGGAGGCTACCTCAACATTGCACTTCCAAATGTTCAGGGTGCTTCTATAATCTTCTTACAAGTGCCTTGTTATGTAGGCAGATGGTGTCGACATATTGCACATGACAACTGAAGTTGTGGTGCTTGCTTTCCTCAACCTGGTGCCCTCGAGATGTGTGGCCGTAGCAGAGGTGAAATCTGATTCTGAACTTGGTGCTGCCTTGAGCTACAGCTGAGTCTTGCAGCTGCTGGGCTGTATGAGAGAGGAGGAGGTCTGCATCTTCTTTCCCCCTCCCCAATTGTTTTCCAAGTTGCCCTATTTACACCTGCCTTCCTTTGCTTCCCCTCCCCTCCCCTCCCCTTTGTCTCTAAGGGCTGCCAGTGGGAGACAGCAAGGTGGGGGGGAGGGTACTTGTATGCGTTGAATATTCATTTAGCTGAGTGGCTTAAGAGCCTCATTAACAAGGGATCATTCCCAAGGATCAGGCCCACCTGCTGTGTGTGGAAGCGGAGGATGGCTTTTGAAACTGGAGAGGTGCTGGGGCTTAATTCTGAGCCCTCAGGTTAAGGAACCTGCCACAAGCAGCAGGGGAAATGTTATTTACTTATTTAGTTACCTTTATATCCCACCTTTCCTCCAAGGAGGTCATACAAAACACAGTTCTCCCCTCTGGATTTTGTCTTCACAACAACCCTGTGAGGTAGATTAGGCTGACAGACAGTGAATGGCCCAAGGTCACCCAGTGAGCTTTGTGGCTGAGCAGGGACTTGAACTCTGGTCTCCCAGATCTCAAACTGACACTCTAACCATTACACCACACTGGCTGTACTTTCAGTGCAAGACCACTGACCCCTCCCCCAGCCAAAACACACACACACTCTTGTGATTTTTGGAAAGAGCTTCCATGCCAGGTGTGCAGTGACACAGGAATTTGAGACCCAGTACTTGTCTGGAAACAAAAAAAAAACCTTGTTGAACCTTAAAAAGTTAGCAAATTTTATTCTGGTATAAGTCAATATTCGCCAACCTGGAGCCCTCCAGTTCCTTGGACCACAGCTCGCATTAGCCCCGCCAGCACTCGGGCTGATGGGAGGTGTGGTACACAGCTGGAGGGCCCCAGGTTGGCCAAGGCTGGCATCAGCTTTCATGGCGTGCAGTCTGCTTTATCGGATGCGCCAAGTGTTATCCCAAGGTGCAAGTGTGCATGCATCATACACCTGGTTAGAAGGGGGGGTGGAAATAGGGAGGTGGAAAGGAAAGGAAATGCAAAAACTACAGATGGTGATAATTACATTATTAACAGTGAACACACACACACACACACACACACACACACGACAGTTCATAACACAGGTCTCCTGGCACCTGCAAGCCATTTAACATACTAACTAAACAGGACAGGATCCTGAAACTGGTTTTATGCTTCAAATGTTAGATTTATTATTAATAATAATTTATTAATAATTATCCAGTGTTCCCCTGTGCAGCTCAAAGACATGATAGTATTCTCTCCCCCCTCATATTTCATACTCAACACAAGCCTGTGAGGTAGGTTTAGGCTGGGAGTGATTGAGACAAAGTGAGCTTCCTGCCTCAGTGGTGGTTTGTACCTGGGTTCCCCCAATCCTGGTAAAGCACTATCCGCTATGCCACACTAGACGAGGGAAATTAGTCTTGGCTTCTTGGTTTGCAAACATAATCAGGAGCAAAAGACATGCTACTAATTAAACACTGGTCGGGCAATTATCCACCCACTCCTGTTTTTCCACATAGGTCAGTGGTTCCCAGATGTTACCCCCCATGAACCATTTGAAAATGGTTGAGTCACTTAATCATTTTTCTCCCTGGTGCAGCAATTGTACTGCAGTGTGCTAGACGCTGTTTTAGTTGCACTTTCGTTGCTTCTTCCATTTCTTATATATTGTATTTTACTGTATTGCAGTTTGCAATCCATAGAATTCAGACTGTAAATACACAATGTGAGAAATAAAAGAAGTGATAAAATACAAATTGAAATCAATATGAATATTTCATGCAGACACATTGTGGACCACCTGAATGAAGCGTTTGAACCACCAGTGGTCCAGGGGCCACAATTTGGGAACCTGTCCTAGAAGGCAAAACAAGGTTGCAGTGGCATGGAGCCCTCTGGATAAAAATTCAGATCCAATCTGACAGAAAGTTCTTTCCATCAGCCATGTATGGAAGGAATTGCAGGCTACCAAATAATAATCCCTTGCAATGCAGGAGAACATCTGGATTGGGCCCTCTGCATGTATTGACCAAGGTTACACAGCGGTGGCTCTACTTTAATGTGTTGGTTCAGGGACTACCCAGAAGGCCCTGGAAACTAAGGTTGGTGCAGCAGTAATTTTTTTCAATGATTATTTCTCTGCAAGCTTTTTTTTTAAGGGGAAGCCAGGAAAGGTTATTATGTATTTATTTAGAACATTTATATACTGTGTAATCATTTGCATTCCTAAGCAGTGTGCATGAAAACAGGGCATACATAAAATAAACAATAACATCATCTTGAAACAAGACACTACCTTGAAATGCCTGCTGGGACAAGACAGTGTTCTCGTTCCTGTTTTCCCTGCGTTTGCTCTGCCGCCCTCCTTTTCTTCCTCCCCTCCCAGACAGGGGCTCACTCCAGCTGGGGTGGGGGTGGGGAAGGTCTGTTCCCCCACCCTTCCTTGCCCAAACTGGAAGTGTGTAAGATTCAGCTGATGTTCCTCCAGGCTGTTACTAAATGTTCAGCTTTTGTCCTTTCTAATTGGCTCTAGGAGGCTATTCATCACCCTTTACAAAGCAATTTCTATCTAATGCCTCCACCAACTTGCCTCAGGGGAAGAGAATGAAGATTTGATAAGGTGCAAAAGAGCAACCTACAGTGACCTTAAAGCTGAAGCTGCAGGAAAGTCACACCAGGCTCAAAATGGGGCCACTAGCCGCGATGGCTCTTAACGCCAGTTGCTGGGAATCACAAGGGGGGAGAAGAGCACTGCTCGTGCGCTCAGAGCCTGCTTGCAGGCTTCCCTTTGAGGCGTCAGGCTGGCCACTGTGAGATTAGTATATGCTGGACCAGATGGGCCACCATTGGCCTGATCCAGCTGCTGCTGCGGGCCTCTTCTTGCATTCAAAATGTGCAAAGACAAGACAGACCCACACCAAGTTACCTTGTACTTTCTGACAGAGCGTTCTGTGTGACGTGGAAGGCTGCATAGACACCAGCAAAAGCTTGCTTAGCTATCGATTTTTATAACATTGCCATTCTGCTCTTTTTCCAGGGGGCTCATGGTAGCATGCAAGGGGTTCCACCTCCCCCACTTTATCCTCACCCCAATCCTGTGATATTAAGGTGGCAGATGGTGATTTTTCTTAAACTCACTCAGTACTCTTTGTGGCTAAACACGACTGTAAGTAAAATATTCCACCTACCACTTCATGTGGTTTGTTGCTGTACTGTGCTGGAGACAGCAAAGTGGTTGCAAACTTTTTATCCCTGAAACACATGTGCAATCTCCAGAAAAGCAGAGATAATATAACACAAGCAGAGCCTGTAGGATTGGGTCAGCGGCCCATCTAGTCCAGCATCCAGTTCACCTTTTTTGAGGTGAGGTGACCAGAACTGTACACAGTATTTCAAATGTGGCCACATCACGGATTTATATAACAGCATAATGATATTGGCAGTTGTATTTTCAATACTTTTCCTAATGATCCCTAGCGTGGAATTTGCCTTTGTCACAGCTGCCACACCCTGGGTCGACATCTTCATCAAGTTTTCCAGGACGACCCCAAGGTCTCGTTCCTGGTCAGTCAGCACCAATTCCATGAGCGTATATGTGAAATTGTTTTTTTGCTCCGATATGCACAACTTTACACTTGGTTACATTGAATTTAATTTGCTGTTTTCGTGGACATTCTCTCAGTTTGGAGAGGTCCTTTTGGAACTCTTTGCAATCCATTTTTGTTTTAACAACCCTGAACAATTTAGCATCATCAGCAAACTTGGCCACCTCACTGCTCCACCTAACTAGATCTTTTGTGAACAAGTTTAAAAGCACAGGTCCCAATACCGATCTTTGGGGGACTCCACTTTCTACAGCCCTCCACTGAGAGAACTGTCCATTTATTCCTGCTCTCTGCTCTCTGTTTCCTTGCCAGTTCCTGATCTGCAAGAGGACCTCTCCTCTTATTCCATGACTGCTAACCTTACTCTGGAATCTTTGGTGAGATACCTTGTCAAAAGCTTTTTGAAAGTCAAAGTACACCTTGTCAACTGGATCTCCTCTATCTATAGCTGAGCATATAACACCTGTGCTGGCTCTCCTGCACTGGCTTCCAATACGCTTCCGGGCCAGATTCAAAGTGTTGGTGTTAACCTATAAAGCCTTATACGGCGCGGGACCACGATATCTGTCGGAACGCCTCTCCCGATACGAACCGGCTCGTACACTATGGTCTACTACGAAGGCCCTCCTCCAGGTCCCGACTCATAGGGAGGCCCGGAGGGTGGTGACAAGATCTAGGGCCTTCTCAGTGGCGGCCCCCGAACTGTGGAACAGTCTCCCCGAGGAGGTATGCTTGGCGCCGACACTATCATCTTTTCGGCACCAAGTTAAAACCTTTCTCTTCTCTGAGGCATTTTAATCTTAGTTAAATGTTTGTAACTTGGTTTTAGATTGTGTAGTTTTTATATGCTTGTTGTATCAGATTCTGTAATTTTATTGTATTTTATGTTAACTGCCCAGACAGCTATTGCTAGTCGGGCGGTATATAAGTTTAAGAAATAAATAAATAAATAAATATATGCTTGTTGACACTCTAATAGGTTAATAGGTTCTGCATCAGCAAGGCATGTTCTTCTATATGCTTGGTTATTTTATCTTTAACAGTACTTTCTACCAGTTTTCCCAAGACAGATGTTAAACTAACCAGCCTGTAATTTCCGGGATGACTCCTGGATCTCTTTGGTGTTACATTGTCCACATTCCTGTCCTTAGGTATGAAGGCAGATCTGAGGGACAACTTACATATTTTTGTTAGAAGATCAGCAATGTCACATTTGAGTTCTTTGAGTAGTCTTGAGTGGATGCCTTCCAAACTCGGTGAATGGTCAGTTTTTATTTTGTTTATTAAGCCTAGAACTTCATCTCTCATCATCACTATTCGGCTCAGTTCCTCACACTCCCTTCCTTCAACAGTAAGTTCAGGCACAGAGGTCTGCCCTAAGTCCTCCACTGCGAAGAGAGATGCAAGGAATTAATTTAGCTTCTCTGCAATCTCCTTATCCTGCTTTAGCATACCTTTGACTCGTTATCCAAGAGTCTAACTGCCTCCCTGCTTTGAATGTATTTAAATATTTTTTGCTGTTGGTTTTTACGTTTTTAGCAATGTGCTCCTCAAATTCCTTTTTAGCAAAAATTGTATTTTTGCGTTTCTGTTGCCAGACTTTGTGTTCCTTTTTATTATCCTCATTCAGACAAGACTTCCATTTTTTGAAGGAAGCTTTCTTGCCTCCAATATCTTTGACTCTGCTCATTAACCATGCTGGCATTCCCTTCCCTGATCTGCAGTATACACACCACTTGAGCTTCTAATATTGTGTTTCTAAACAGTTCCCAAACATTTTGGAGTGATTTGACCCTCTTGCCTTTGTCTTTCAACTTTCTTATCAAACCCCTCATTTTGGGGAAGTTTCCTCTTTTGAAGTCAAATATGACTATGTTGGATTTTTTTGGCAATTGGCCATTTACATGTATGTTTAATTTAATAGCATGATAGCCACTGCTCCCAGTCGGTTCGACAACATTTTAATCTCGCACCAGGTTCTTTACTCCAGGGTTGCATTCCCTCTGGTCAGTTCCATGACCAAGTGTTCCAGGGCACAGGCATTTCAGGTATCTAGAAAGTTTACCTCTTTGTCATGACTGGAACACATATTTTATTCATTTATTTATTGCATTTGTATACCGCCCCATAGCCAAAGCTCTCTGGGCGGTTTACAATTGTAGCCACTCTATACAAGGAGCAATTGTGTTCAAAAATTGTAACATTTAATGATGCAAAATGTGGAGTTTTAACAGAATTCTTCATCAGGCAGCCAAGATGTCTTGTGCAGCTCAAAAGCCTGCCTGCTGAAGTTTGGTGCAGTACAGACAGGCCCAGCTCCAGGGTTCTTTTTTGGGGGGGGCTGCTGTATCTACTGGGAACTCTCCCAGGGAATTCAGGAATCCAGTGGATTCCATTAGCCTGGGGGGGGGAAACCATCTTAATCTGTTCACCACCCCTGCAGGGGAGGAATGGAGCTGAATTTGTCTAATTGTCTTTTAAATCTCTCCAAGATGGTGGCCATCGCTGCCTCTTGAGGGAGTGAATTCCATGGCGTTAGCTATGCGCTGCATGAAGAAGTTGTGTTTTTTAAACAACCTAGAACCATCACCTAAAATCAATTTCTGATTTTACTAATATAAACATTGCTTTGTTTTCCCTTTCCTGCTCTTGTCAGCCACAAGGAACCTGCATGTTTCACTTACAGCTGAAGACAGGCTGGATTATTTATACATATATATATATATATATATATTAAAGGTGGTGGGGAATCGATGGCCTTCTGCTGCTTCTCTTCATCCTCGCATCCCTGGGCGTGGCCGGAAAAGCCGCCTAGCACCTTGGAGAGGCTGGCTCTGTTCCTCCTGCCCTCCCTTTTAAGACGGACCCATGCAGACTTTATGACTTTAACACCAAAGCGGCTTTTTTTCTCCCCCAGTCAGCTTTGCTTAACACCCAGGCTGGTAACAAGAGTTCTGGACAAGCAGAAAAAGAGTTCCCTCTTTTGTGACATTTTGGCTGGGGTAGTCAAAGTATTGGACTATTGTGGAAGGAAGCACATCCCCAAAATGTGGAAGACTCCCTGTCCCCGACTTTTAAGAGGAAAAAGGAAGGAGGCAAGCAAACAAGCAAGCAAGGGAACTCTCATCATACTAGAATAGTTGCAATCCTAGATAAGTTGTTGTTGTTATTGTTAATAATAATATGTTAGTCTCTTTTTTCCAGAATAAAACTCAAAGCAACTTACAAAGAAATCTGAAAGACATATTCAAAGATTGAGGTCAAGCACAATACAAAAATATCAAAACAATATACCAGTTTATATTATTAATAGTATTTTATTCTCATTTTAATAATTTGCATGCTGCTTTCCTTTCAAAATAAATCAAAAGCAGCTAAACCAATAAAACATCAAACACTAAATGCAAGACTTCAAAATATAAAGCCCTCAGGATGGCACAAGAATTCAAGCAGCAGCAGATAACAACAGATCCCAACAAAAGCAATTGGGTGGCAGTTTAGAGCAGGGAGTCCCAAACTCCCCCCCCCACAGACCCCTTGAACATTGCAGAGGGTCTTGGCTGGCCACTTAATGATTGCGCTGTGCTAAATGCTGGATGGTTTCTAAAATGCTGTTTTTCCGGCTTCATTTATTTCTTATATCTTGCATTTTATTGTATTCCATGGAATTCAAAATGCAATGCAGGAAAATGCAATATAAGGCTTAAAAGCAGCAATTGAAGTACAATTAGAAACCGACATAAATATTGAATGTAATGGATGTACCATCTCTCCGCCACAAATCCGGCTATGCAACGGACCGCCTGGATGAGTGTGGGAACCCCAGGTTTAGATAGGGAACTGAGGAAAGTCTTCCTTCACAGGAGAAACATAATTAACTTATGGAACTCACTTCCACAAGGTGTGGAACAAGCCATTGTCTTAGATAACGGGATCTTAGCCTGGGGTCCTGGGTGGGCTTCAGGAGGTGCCTGAACCGGGTGCAAACAATAACAGCTGCACCCCAGCAACAATTTCCAATCCCATAAAATAAATTGCATTTATTCATTTGAGGGAGGGGGAACATATGGATTTCATCAGATTTTCAGAGGATTCCATGATAGTTTAGATGATGTTAAAAAAATTGATTAGGCACATTCAGGGTGGAGAAGAGGCCTGTCATGGTCGTTGGTCACGATGGCTTTATAGAACCTCCATGTTCAGAGGCAGCATAGCTCTGAATGCCAGTTGCTGAGGTCAAGCAACGGGAGCGGGGCTACCTGTGGCCTTGCTATAGAGGCCCCTGAGTGGCCAGTCTGGGAAGGGAGGCAGAGCCTGGGGTGGCGGGACCCCTGAGCTTGACTTCTTGTGTGTGATTGGGACCAGGTTGCAGACAAAAGGCACTCTCTGCATGCGCTCAGAGGCACTCTTCCCCTTCCCCTTCGATCCTCTTTCAGAGCTCGAGGGTCAGCAATGAGAAAGAGGTTCCGGGGCTGAGCAGCCGGGGCGCGGAGGAAGGCGTCGGCGGCAGCGATTAAGTGCCGGTGGAGCATCGCTCATTGCGGTGGTACGAAAGGCCGGCGAGCGCAGAGTTAACCAACAGGAAGGCGGGGCTAAGGAGAGGGGCGCGGCCTCAGCAGTGCCTCTATATAGCTCGGACGGCTGGACTGCACGTGCTGTTTTACAAGCTGCTCTTTCGGCCGCGGGGTTCCTTGAGGCCCTCTAGTCGGGATGATGTTCGCCTCTTCTCAGCAGCTCTTCTCGCCCCAGGCTTCTCTCCAGCAGCAGCAGGAGCCGCTGCCGCCCAGAGTGGAGCAAGGTGGAACCCCGTCAACTCTTCTGCTGCCGGCCGCGCCCCCTGCCGAGGACCCCCTGGAGAAGGTGAAGCGACCCATGAACGCCTTCATGGTGTGGTCGAGCGCGGAGCGGCGCAAGATGGCCCAGGAGCACCCCAAGATGCACAACTCGGAGATCTCGAAGCGGCTGGGCGCCGCCTGGAAGCGCCTGCCGGACGCCGAGAAGCGGCCCTTCATCGACGAGGCCAAGCGCCTCCGCGCCCGCCACCTGAAGGATTTCCCCGACTACAAGTACCGGCCCCGGCGCAAGGGCAGCGGTAGCCGGGCAGCCAGCGCCGCCGCTGGCAAGGAGAAGGGCCCCGCCTGCTTGGCGGCAGCACCGGCTGCGGCGCCGCCGACGGCACAGCCCTGGCCGGGCTACGGCGCGCCGACGGCGGACGGCCTTGCGGCGCCGCTGTACGACCTCGCGCAGCAGGGCGGCTACGGGACCGGCGCTGCGGCCGCCTTCAGGTAGGCAGGCTGGGAGGGAGCGAGCGAGCCGCCCCGACGGGGCGCACGGCCGGCTGGGAGATGAGCCCCGCCTGCCCGAGCTTGGGAGGCGCCGGCGAGACTCGAAAGTTTTGTGGGTTTCTTCCACCCCCGGGAAAGTATCCTGCTAACTCCTACTCAGAGTAGACCTAGTGGAAATGGATGGACCGACGTTCGCCATGCTTGTTACATTCAGTGGGCCTCCTCTGAGTAGGAGTGACTTTTACTGGCGCCCGTTGAAAGAAACGGACGGGACTGAGGCCCCATAATTTGAACGGGTCTCCTTCGAGGAGGAAGACCCTCGTTGGGCACAGTCCTCGGATTGGAGCACTTTTCACTGGTATGGGAACGTCGCTTTTCCCCACTGGCCTGGAAACTTCCCTCCCATGCTTCTGCCCCGCTTGCGGGCGATCCTGCGCGTGCTTCCTCGGAAGTAAGGCCCGCCACGGGCTCCTTGCCAGACAGACGCCTGCCTGGGGCTGCGATCGCGTTGAGTTTTGCGGCAGGAAGGCAACGCAGCGGGGGGCTACTTCCGAGGAAGCAAGCCACGAGGTGGATCGGGGCTTTGGGGCTGCTAGGCTTTCCCCGGCACTGCTTCGGAAAACGGCCTCCCCGGCCCGCCTGCAGCTGAGCGTGCGAGGCCAGCTCCGACTCGACTGGAAGCCCGACGGGAAGGGAGAGAAACGCGTGGACTGTTGGGGGGGGGAGGCAAAAATCCCCTCTTGCCTTTCGTCGCGCCAGACGCTCCGCCCCGCAAAAAAAAGTCTCGTCTCACGGTACACGTTCGCACAAACACGATAACGCGTGACACAGATCTCAAGTATCTGTTACCATTTTTACCAAGCGGGTTTTCGAATTGCACGGGGATGGCAGCACATTTTGCCGGGCGCACTTGGAATTGCGCCTCTACCGCTTGACCCATCTCCGGAGCGAGGCACATGCTGTGCGGACCTCTTCACCCCGAGAGCTCCCCACCGCACCCCCAGGCGGTTGCTAACTCCCCCTCGAGGTGAGGGCCCGATTCTGGTGGTGGTGCGGGGGATAGCCAGACTTTGAGCTGCTGCGTTGGCTTTAGTGGCCGACAAACGGTCAGAGGCCAGGACTCCTGGGTTCTCAGGAGGGCGACGGGGAAGGCTGTTTCTAGGGTGAGGCGACCCTGCAAACTTGTCTAGGGCTGCCCTGGTCTCCGTGTCTCCCCTTTTGCCGAGAACCCAGGCGTCCTGACGGTCTGTCTCCACCCGGTTGCAAACCCTGCTAGCCAGGCCCTGAGAGGGAGAGCCCCACATTATTTCCAAGAGCATGTTCAGGTCGGCTGCCCCTTTGCAAAAGACCCAGGAGGCCTGGCTCTGATGGGAGCCTGGCGCTGCCCTGCTCCCTGGCTGGGTGCCCCAGATCTGTCTCGCTTGTCATGCCCCAGCAAGCTGGGTGGGTGCTGGCTTGGCATGCTGGGTGTGGCCCCCTAGGGTGCCACTTCCTTGGGTGCTCTCCAGGGCCAGGGTGCATCATCGCCCATCCCTGAGAGAGACACGCAAAGGGTGGGCCTGCCTCTGAGGTCATGACCGAGCATGGCCTGTCCTGTCCTGAGGAGGGGGCTCTGGGGAGAAGCTGCAGTTCTTGGGCTGGGAGGGGAGTGGCCCCTGATGGGTGCCTGTGGCAGGGCTCCTGGGTCCTTGAAAGGTGAGCATGCCCGGGGAGGGGGAGTTGCAGAGTAGGGATTCCTGGGTCCTCCTTCCTTGGGAAAGGGTAGAGGCAGATGCTGGGCTGAGGAGGGTCTGGTGGTGGCAGGGAGGGAGGCAGGCTCTAACAGGTTTGGGGGTTCTTGGCCAGAACTGGAAGAACAGGCTGCCTGCGGAATGCAAGCCGGGCCCGCCCCCGGGTCCTGAGGGATTAGCTTTCTCTTCCCGCAGGGCTGGGCCAGGCAGGTGCTGCCGCTGCTGCCGATCCAGGTGATTGCCACCGCCGTGCCTGGTGCACACACCACATGCTGCTCTTTTTCTCTCTCTGCTGCCCCCCCCCTTCCTGGTTCTCTGCCCTCACCTTTCTGGCTCCTGAATCCTCTGCAATCATGCCTTTTGGCCACCCAGAGACTCAGGGGGTTGAAAGGTCTGTGGAACCAAACCTGTGCGCATGAGGCTTCAGTCTCTGTGCACCGCAAAACACCTTGTTGCCTCCTCTTTTTATCGTAGTTGAGAGATCACCCCAATAATGCATAACAAATGTAAGAATTTGCTGTCGGAGATGGCAATGGCTTTAAGGGGGAGATTATTTATTTATATATTAAACTATTTGTATACTACTACATCGCCAGTGTTTCTAAATGGTGTAGGGGGGAAAAGGATAATTCGCTCTATTAGTTTAGTTGCCCTGTTAACAAAATAAGATTCCTTATTTTCAGAAAGTCTATCTCTGAAGACCCATACTAAAGTGTTTGTTGTGTGGGGGGAGGAGACTGGCTTCTGGCTTCCTCAAGAGGCATCCTGTCTTAGCACAGTGGGGAGGAGAGCCTGGCTGGGAGTCCAGAGTCTGAGTTCAAATCCCCGCTCGTGTCTCCTGGGTGTCAAGGGCCAGCTAAAGATCCCACACACAGTGAGTGGCTCAGGGGTTACGTGCAGCCGGGGGCAAGCTGCAGAGTGCCAAGGAGTCCAGTTGCCCCCCAGCTGGCAGTTGCAGGCAAGGAAGGGGCTGGCTTGTGCAGCTGTGGCAAGCTGAGCAGGCCCTAGCCAGCTGGGGAGGACTGGCCTCAGAGGAAGGCAATGGTAACCCCCCTCTGAATACCGCTTACCATGAAATCCCTATTCGTAGGGTAGCCATAAGTGGGGATCGACTTGAAGGCAGCCCATTTCCATTTCAAACTTCTGTTAAAATAGCATTCCTGTGGGTCTTGCTGCCCTTGATACTTTTTTCAGCTTTTGAGGTTCTCTTTGCCTTTCCCCTTCCCACATGTGCTCCGTCAGCTTTCATTGGCTGTATTATGAACCAGGGTTCAAAGCATATGACAGACCAGCCTTTGCCAACTTGTTGGCCTCCAGCTGTAGGCCAAAACTGCTGGAGGGCACCTGGTTGGCAAAGGCTGGAATAGTGCCCCAAAGACCACTTTGTTATATGGGGGATCAGTGTAGAGCAGCCTCTGGGGGAACTTGGGGGAAGCCAGAATGACTCAAAACACCTTTTCCCATCTCTGCAGCACCCTGATCTACGACACCCAGCCTGCTCTCATGGCTGCCACGATGGCGATGCAAGATGGCATGCAGCACCCACATTGCGTCGGCGACTTCCACGACATGATGGCGGCCTACGGGCTGCAGGGCTGCGATGTTGCTGATGGGCTGCCCCAGTACTGCCTCTCCCAGCACTCCTACCATCACCTGGGGTTCAACAACACAGCCCCTCTGACCCATATCTAAGCCAGAGACTGACGTGGCGGTAGCCGGCGTTCAGTTTTATGTGTGTTAAAAGGGAATTATCTTAATTTCATGTGTGTGTGTGTGTTTTTATATATGACAGAAAAATGTACAGGACTTTTTACAGAAATGAAGGAAATTTTGTGTATAATGGGTGGGGTAATTCCTGCTAGCAGGAGTTCCTATTAAGGGGTGGGTATTATGTTTTGGGGGGAGGGAGGCTGGAGGATCAGCTGCCTTTATCTGAAGCCTGGTTTGTTTTGGTGGGAAGGGGGTGAGTGGAAATCCTCAGCTAGATTTTTGGGGAGGTCACCAAAAAAAAGTGCAGGGGGGGTGTATTTTGTAATGACTTCTACTTTTTTAAAAAAGCTTTTTTGTATTGAAAATAAAAATAAAAGCTATTTGTAAAAGACCAACTTTGTTGAATGGAAAAACTGAATATGCTTCTGGGCTCTCCTTGCAAAGTAATGTGGATCTTAAGTCCTAGATTCTTCCTTTAAATCAGCCTTTGCCAACCTGGAGTGCTCCAGCTGTTTTAGACTACAACTCCCATCACATGTCCAACGAGAGCTATAGTCCAAGACAAGAAAGAGCAGTCTTTGCCAACCTGGTGTGCCCCAACTAAACACAATGCAACGTGGCTCAGGAGCTGATACCCATAATTTGCGCTGTGTGAGAGAGACTTTTTTCCTGTTTGTAGCTGTTTAAGTGCAGAAGGATGTCTGGAAGTCTAGCAAGAGGGGAGCTCCTCTTCTGCCCCTTTCTCCAAAAAGGGTGTGGCTGTTGGGTGCCCCTTGCTCAGTGTGCTGTTTACCCACCCCAGTCAACCTCTTGGGATGGGTGACTCACCCCATCATGTTGGGACAGGGGTTTGCCAAGGGAAGGGCTGCCTCAGGCCAAGGAACCAGAGTGAGGCCTATTTCTGGGGCAATCCCTTTCACCCCCCACAAACGTGGTTTCCAGCCTGCCAGCTAAAGGTAAAGGTGTCCCCGCACTTGTAGTGCGAGTCGTCCTTCCCTGGCCTTTCTTTACCCCCCAGCACATGCCAGGTACTCCATTTTACCGACCACGGATGGATGGAAGGCAGAGTGGACCTCGACCCCTTTTACCAGAGATTTGACTTCCTCCTTCCGTTGGAATTGAACTCCGGCCATGAGCAGAGCTTTCAGCTGTGTTACCGCCGCTCTGCGCCACAGAGCTAGAGTTCAGAAAAGGACCAAGGGGCTAGAGACGCTCCCCTCTGAGGAAAAGGAGCATGCAACATTTTGGGCTTTGTTGTCGTGTTATGTGCCTTCAAGGCGATTACGACTTAAGGCGGCCCTATGAATCAGCGACCTCCAAGGGCATCTGTTGTAACCCCCCCTGTTCGGATCTTGTAAGTTCAGGTCTGTGGCTTCCTTTATGGAATCGATCCATCTCTCGTTTGGCCTTCTTCTTTTCCTACTCCCTTCTGTTTTTCCCAGCATTATTGTCTTTTCTAGTGAATCAGGTCTTCTCATTATGTGTCCAAAGTATGATAACGTGATGAAAGTGTATAAAATTAGGCATGCTGGGGAGGAAGGGGGCAGCAAGAAGCTTTTCTGTCTGTCACAACACTAGAACTCTACAGCTGACTGTTGGAAGATTCAGAACAGCCAAAAGGAAGTACTTCACACAGGGCTCAGTCAAGCTATGGAATTTGCCCTCACAAGAGGCAGTGAAGATTAGACAAATACATGGAGGAAAAGGGTATCAAGGGCTACTAGCCACAATGGCAATGTTCTACTCCCACTCTCTGAGGCAGTGTGCCTTAGAATAACAGTGGCTGGGAATTGCAAGTGGCAGAGTGCTGTTGCGCTCGGGTCTTGCTTGCAGACTTCCCCTTTGGGGGCATTTGGCTTGTTATGTGCCTTCAAGTCGATTAGGACTTATGGCGACCCCTCCAAGAGTATCTGACCTCCAAGAGCATCTGTCGTGAACCACCCTGTTCAGATCTTGTAAGCTCAGGTCTGTGGCTTCCTTTATGGAATCAATCCATCTCTTGTTTGGTCCTCCTCTTTTTCTACTCCCTGCTGTTTTTCCCAGCATTATTGTCTTTTCTAGTGAATCATGTCTTCTCATGATGTGTCCAAAGGATGATAACCTCAGTTTCATCATTTTAGCTTCTAGTGACATTTCTGGTTTAATTTGTTATAACACCCAATTATTTGTATTTTCGCAGTCCATGGTATGCGCAAAGCTCTCCTCCAACACCACATTTCAAATGAGTTGGTTTTTCTCTTACCCGCTTTTGTCACTGTCCAACTTTCACATCCATACATAGTGAAAAAGGGTGCTGGGCAGGATGGGGGCTCCTTTGGCCTGCTCTAGCAGGGCTCTTATGTTCCAACAGCTATAAGCACAGAGGTGCCAGGGGTGTATGAGTTGGGTAGGGTATGTGTTTAGGGGTTATGAACAGTTCAGGGAGAACTTTCACTTGCTGTAAGCGGTAAAAGAAACCAAATACCATGGAAAGGAATTGAAAACAAAAATGACCCCTATTCTAATGCTCTTATGTAAATCTATGGTGCAGCCAACTTTCAATCTACTATGTATTTTGGAAAGTTGTCAGCTATGCATTTCAAAGAAATTGCAGCCCAGTTTTGCATGATGGCTCCTGAGAGCAAGGAGCAGTTTTTTCTCTGGATACAACTGGATGCCATTTTGAATCTGGATAGTGGATGGGATGGGAGCCAGTGTGGTGTAGTGGTTAAGGTGCTGGACTACGACCTGGGACAGCAGGGTTCGAATCCCCACACAGCCATGAAGCTCACTGGGTGACCTTGGGCCAGTCACTGCCTCTCAGCCTCAGAGGAAGGCAATGGGAAACCCCCTCTGAATACCACTTACCATGAAAACTGTGTTCATAGGGTCACCATAAGTCGGAATCGACTTGAAGGCAGTTCAGTTCAGTGGATGGGATCTTCTGAAACTGCACTGAGCTTTTTTTTGGTCTGTTTCTTGGAATTCCTGAGTAACGGCAGGCGCAAGGCTGCTAGTACCATTCCACATAAAACTCCAGTTGCTCTCCTCTCAAGGCGGCTATTGTGGGATGGGGCACGGTGCCATAAAGGACAACAAAGATGCTCGGGGGGGTGGATCACCTTTGAGGAAAGGCTAAAAAGCAAGTGGGTGGGCTTCTTAATTTAGCAGCCTCCCTACTCCAAAAGGTTTCCTTGCTCCCAAAATATGCTTAGGAATGCTTACACGCAAAGGGACTGTCCTGTTCTTTGTCAAACATGTGCCTCTTTCGTGGCATGTCTTGCTTTCTCTATTAAGGCCCCTTCAGTCTCTGGATACCGCTTACCATGAAACCCCTGTTCGTAGGGTTGCCATAAGTCAGCATCGACTTGAAGGCAGTCCATCATCAGTCTCTGGTAGCCAACCTGACCGAGCTATCCTCCCAGCTGCTTGATTTCAGCTACTAGTATGCCGGCTATATTCAGTCTAAAGCAAACATCAAAAAAGGGGGGGAGAATCACCCCATGGCAAAGGATTAAACACCAGCCTCTCTTATGTGCCCCCCAATGCACCCCATAGGAGGCAGCAGGCGGCTGTGCTGGGCCTGGACTGACTCACCTGGGTGCCTGCGCTGAAGCTAAGTCTTGCTAATCTCTCCAATTAGGATGCCCTGCCCTGCTGGCTGGCCCACCCTCACCTAGCATACACACAAGGCAGCAGCACCCGCTTCCCAGACCTACCCCCCAGAGCATTCTGTGTGCAAAGGTTGGGAGAGGCTGGGAGTGTTTTGCCAGCTGGAGGGGGCGGGGTGGGGAGACAGACAGACACAAACAAACAAGCAGGTTAGAAGTTTACCGCAGGTATCCAGAGTACACCCAACAGCTCCTCTTGGCGGGGAGAAGCTTGAAGTGCACTACTGAATAACACTGCAGTAAGGAATGCCTGTATTTCAAAGTGTGTGCATGGGGGGGGGGAATACAGATATAGGCTGGAGGAAGCCCCCCTGAACTACCAGCCATTCCACTGCAGATGCTTGGCCCTTCAGCAGCAGCAGTGCTCAGGTGGGGGTGCAAGATAAGAGCCTGTAAAGCAAAGCGCCCCAGTCCCACCTCCCAAGCTCCAAAGTCCCGCAACACTCCCAGAGACAAACTGGCCCCATCTCTTGGCTCAGAGCGCAAAAAGAGAAACCCTGGAAAATGGGCATGAACAGCAGCAGTGGTGGTAGAGGGGCTGTGGCGTCTGCTGCCCCATGAAGTCAAAGGCGGCTTCCTCCCTTTGGGGCCAGTTGCAGAAGGAACCCCAGGCCCCTCCCCGCTTTTTCCCAGGGGGTGCTCCTCCAGAAGGCGCTGGGCCGCCTTTCTATTCCTTCTTGCGCTTGTCAAGCGGAACGTTCCAGTAATAAACCAGCTGTCCTGTGATGACGCCATTGCAGGCAGACGAGACGACGTAGGTGAGAGCCATGAGCGGGTCACCCGTCTCCTGGGGGCAGGGGGAGGAAAAGTCAAAAAGCTGCATGTTGCTCCTGTCAGCGGGAAGGGTGGAATTCACAGAACTCTTTGTCCTCCCACAGACACTCGTTTTGGGGACAGGCTGGAAGCCAGACTCAGATTTCTCTCCCTCGCCCCACTACCCCCTGCTAGGTAAAATTTCCACACGGCCTGTAGAAAAGTGGGCAGAGAACATTGTTTCATTCTCATAATCTATTATCTATTGTACTGGCTTCACGTTGATTCCGACTTATGGCAACCCTATGAATAGAGTTTTCACAGTAAGCGGTTTTCAGAGGGGGTTTCCCATTGCCTTCCTCTGGGGCTGAGAGGCAGCGACTGGCCCAAGGTCACCCAGGGAGCCTCATGGCTGGGTGGGGATTCGAACCCTGGTCTCCCAGTCGTAGTCCAACACTCTAACCACTACGCCACACTGGCTCTCAATGTAAATGTACTGCCTTCAAGTTGATTCCGACTTATAGCGACCCTATGAACAGGGTTTTCATGAGGCTGAGAGGCAGTGACTGGCCCAGGGTCACCCAGTGAGCTTCATGGCTGTGTGGGGATTCGAACTCTGGTCTCCCGGGTCCTAGTCCAGCACCTTAACCACTACACCACACTGGCTCTCATAATACTAGGACCCAACGGGGTCATCGTCCAATGAAGGTGGATAGAGGAAGAGGCAGGACAGACTAAAGAAAAGTCTTTCTTTACACCTCACATCGTTAAGCTGTGGAAATTTGCTCCCGCAAGAGACAGTGACAGCCACCCGCTTGAACGGCTTTACAAGAGGATGAGATAAATTCACACAGGAAAAGGCCATCTACTAGCCACGATCGCTGCACTCTGCCTCCACTGTGGAAGGCGGTGTGTCCCTAAATACAGTTGCTGGGAATCAGAGGGGGAATCAGCTGTTGCTGTGCTCAGGAGGTCCTGCTTGCGGGCTTCCCTGTGGGACCTCTGGCTGGCCAGGGTGGGGACAGGACATGCCAGACTCGATGGGCCCCCGCTGGCCTCAGCCAGGTGGGCACCTCCCCACTTACGGGAAGCTGTTTTTGTGTGTTTTAATTTTTATTTAAACAAAATCAAATACAAAAATAAAAAACTGTCACGGCTAACAAAGGTTCTACAAAAAAGAAAAACGCAAATATTTTCAGTTGTATAATAAACAGAAGTATATATAAAATTTCTAGCAGGCACATTGGGGTTCTGTACAAATTTGGTTGAGAGGCAGTGTGGTGTAGTGCTTCAGGTGTTGGACTGCGACCTGGGAGACCAGGATTCGAATCCCCACACAGCCATGAAGCGCACTGGGTGGCCTTGGGCCAGTCACTGCCTCTCAGCCTCATGAAAACCCGATTCAGAGGGTCGCCATAAGTCGGAATCGACTTGGAGGCAGGACATTTACATTTTTTTACCAATTTGGTTAAATACTTTAGAGATTAGATCAAGAAAAAGAATTAGAAAAATATTACGTTTGTAACATTTATTCAAGGAGTTTCCAAGATCTTAGGACTGGTATTATCATGAACCATATTATTCCAGTAAACTGCAAATAAGCTCCATTTCTGTATGAAAACAGGGCCTTGTCTTCCTTTCCTTACCCACACTATCAGTAAGTTTTACAAGATTGGCTATATCCTATACTTTGGATACATGAATTGTTGGAAGCCACTTTGAATGTCGGAAGGCTAGCAGTTGCCAGCTACAAGCACCCCCTTGGCACCTGCTGCTCCAACAGGCTCTGCTGTAGCATGCATTGGAGAGCTCCTGAGTTGAGCTCTTGGCTAACACAGCAACACCCTAAAATTACTGCCAGAAGCTTGAATATTTATAAAGACGCAATGGAGGGGTTTGATTTCCTTAAGAGGCAGGAGCCAAATGCCTCCCTCCAAGGCTCCTGCCCCTTGAAGGCTCCCTGTCCCCACCCTTGGACAAGTCAAGCTTGGCCTACCTGGATGGAAGTGAAGATCCGTGCCAGAGACCCTGCGAAAAGCAGGAACACTGTGACCGCCGAGAGTTGGCCCGTGTGGCCGTTGCGGTAGTTTGTGGCTGCTTGCAGGAGCTGTTAAGAGAGATGGAGAAGAGGTTGGACGGAGCCCCCTCCAGCCCTGGGACTGCAGTCTACGTCCATCACCAACATTGAACCAGCAAACAGCTTCGCTGTAACAAATGCCTGTCGCCCTTCTGCCTCTCGAGAACTGCCACCCCCGCTACCACCCCTTCCTCTTTCTTGGCGGTGCCGATAATGATCATGTTGTTTCTATTTAATTTAATTTTTGTATATTGTATTTTTATACCTGTGTTTATTTTTCTTGTAAGCCACCTTGAGGGCCTTTGGCCGAAAGGCGGGGTATAAATAAAATTTAATAATAATAAAATACTACTACTAATAATAATCCCCTCTCCATTTTGTGCTAAGGATGAGCCTCTGCTCTTTAACCTCGGCCCCACACATGCAACCCACAGATTAAGCCCCCCCTTAATCCAACCGTTGCTCTTAAGGAAGTGCATTTCCTGGCCCTCCCAAGTACATCCCCTGCGCCTTGACTCAAAAGGGTCTGTCCCTCCTCTCTACGAAACTAGCTTCAAGCCCCTCTGCACAATACATTTAAAGCACTATTGCCCCACCTTAAACAGTCATGGCTTCCCCCAAAGAATTCTGGGAACTGTAGTTTGTGAAGGGTGCTGAGAGCTGTTAAGAGACCTGCTATTTCCCTCAGAGAGCTACAATTCCCAGAATTCCCTGGAAAAAGGAATTGATTGTTAAACCCCTCTGGGTATTGTAGCTCTTTGAGAAGAATAAGGATGTCCCTTCAGCACCCTTCACAAACTACCATTCCCAGGATGCTTTGGTAGAGGCCATGACTGTTTAAAGGGGCATAAGAGTGCTTGCAGGGTCCAGTACAGAGGAAGACTAAGCTGAGCCTGAGGTACCCAGGGGAAGGAAGCAGCAAGAAAGACCTTCCTCTTTCAACAAGCCTTTTAAGTGGAGACCTGTCCCAGTCTGCGTTTGTGTTAGAATTGCTTGTTAATATGGATTTTTTAAAATCATGTTTTTAACCCTTTTTAAAAAGGTGTTCTTAAAGCTTTTTTAAAAATATGTTTTTAACGTTGCTTTGTTTTAATGTATTCTAAGGTCTGTTTTTATGATGTTTTAAAGTGTTTTTAGCGCTTCTGTTTGCTGCCCTGGGCTCCTGCTGGGAGGAAGGGCGGGATATAAATGGAATGATAAGTAAATAAATAAAGTATGTCTTGGCTACCCTTTTGCTCCTTAGGCGAGAGGTGTGACTTTTAGAATATGCGGATATTTTCCTAATGCAATCAACCCTAGCTGGGGGCAGGGAGAAACACGCCGGCAACTCCACACCCCACAGCAGAGCAGAAGATACCAGGAAAGTTTGCAACTTTTCGGGAAATAAAGAGGCCCTCCAGAGTTTGAGACTTAGACAAGTGGGTTAGTGTGCTGGACCAGGACCTGGCAGACCAGAGTTAAAATTCCCACTCAGGCACGAAGCCCACTGGGTGACTTTGGTCCACTCATCATCTCCCGGCCTAACCTGCCTCACAGAGCTCTTGTGAGGGTAAAATGGAGAGAAGGAGAAGCGTGTACGCCACCTTGAGCGCCTTGGGGCAAAGGTGGGATGTAAACGCAATCAATGAAAGCCTCAGATCCCCATCGCTGACAGCCCCCGCCCCAAGGCCAGGGTTGACGCTTACCCTGCTGATGACGACAGCAGGCATATTGGAAGCCTGAAGGGCCGTCACAACACCCGCAGGAGTGAGTGAAGACAGCAGGAGGGCGAGGACTCCAAAATAGGCCACCAGGAAGGACACGCCTGCAAGAGGGAGCAGAAGCTTGGCATCAGACGGCCTGAGCCCACCCACACCCTCTTCCGCAGCTGGTTCAACCTCCTTGCTTGGATCCCCTGAACACACTGCCCTGTTTACGCGCTGGGCTTTCCTGCTCCCAGGGATTTCTGCTCCTCTCATCTCTGGGCAACATTTCCCAGCGCACAAGGAACGGAGCCGCTCGCCCTGTCCAAGCCCATGACTCTACTACACAAGCAAGTCAGTATCCTGAGAATTTTTTTCTCCATTTAAACGCACAAGGTTTCTAGACTTAATGATCACAAGGTCGACTTAAAACCATTTGGGGCCACACCTGGTAAAATTGAAGAAGCCAGAGAAGAACTGAACTTTCATCGGTGACAGAGGGGGCTTAGAGCCTTGTGCAGTCCCCCAACAACCCACCTTCACTCTACCACGCCCCCAATTCTTACCAATTGCCCTGCCCCACTCATCTGGTTGTTCTATGGCTACAGGGAATACCCCCTCCAGACAAGCTTACAGAATCGAAACAATATACATGGTCTCATAAATGCACACACAAAAAATATGGATTCAGAATCCCCAGCTGAGAATGTACTCTGGATCCAAACTTACCACGCCCTGTGTGGCCCCCAAAATACTGCACCAGGAACCCAATAGCCACAGTTTGAATCATTAGGAAGAGAGCCTCGCCCCAGGCGCTGTGGGGGGAGAAAAAGAAGGAGAGGTGCTGGGGGAAAATGGGGTTTCTTCTTCCTAGCAGCCAAGAGGGACAACTTGAGAGATCCCCACCCTCTCTTTCCGGACAGGTAACAACTCAGTAAGACAGGATCCCCTGCTCTCCACAGCCCTTCCCTTCCTCAAGACATCATTTTCATTTGATCCTCATCAGGAAAAAAGAGGGAAGTGGGAGAAGAAATCAGCAACCAGAGCATTGCACCCCTTCCCAAAACTAAAGGCAGGATTTGGAGAAAGGTATGACCTTAAGAAACAGCCCCTTCCCCCTGCACCTTTAAAACTGGAGCTGAAGGTGCAGACCTTGGCTGGGGATATTGCTCATCTCTGTGTCTGGCAAAGATTTCTGCCAGCCAGGCACCTATAAAGGCGGAGGATCAAACCAGAAGGAAGCTTCTTCCTGGCAACCTTACTCTGGGGTCGTAACTCAGTTCAGTCCTCCCCATGAAAGCCCAGAATTGTGGATGGTATTGAGGGTCTCTTTGAAGGGGAAAAGGGTGGAAGCGTTCTGTGAGTAGCACAGTAACCAGCTGGGGAAGCGGAAGGGGCAGGCAACAGAAGCATGGAAGGCAAAGTGGGGCTCCTCCATTCCAGAAGAGGGTGCCACATCATTCTGCACATGACTGCAGGGCTTCCTGCTTGGTTTCCTGAGCGAGGACGGAAAGTTAGGGCTGGCCCCAGATGCTGCCGTACCTGAACGGGAAGGTTTTGGAGATGCTGTAGGCCATGGTGCCGGTGATGGCAAGAAGCTCCAGCAATATGGAATGGAAGCTCAGCCCCTCAGCACTCTTGGCCCGCAGGATCTTGATGATCTGGGGCAGCTTCACTGCAGAAAGAGGGAGGAAGCAGTCAAGAGGAGGCTGCCCCCCATTTCCCTTGCCATTGGCCTCCTATCTACCCCCACGGTCGGAGGCAGCTGGAAGCCATAGGAGGGGAGAGTGGCTGTTGCGCTCAGGAGGTCCTGCTTCTGACATCTGGTTGGCCACTGTGAGAAGAGGAGAGTGGACTAGATGGCCACTGGCGTGATCTGCCACCCAGCTGAAGCCTGCTTCATCTGTCCTCAAAGGGATGAGCCTCTGGAACCACAAGGACCTGGGTCCTCTTGCCAAGGTGCCCAGTCACGGGTCCCAGCCTCAGAAGAGAAACAACATTGATTTCAATCCTCATTTTGGGAAGTTCCATAGCTCAGGGGAAGAGCATTTCCTCTGCACGAAGAAGGTCCCAGGTTCAGTCCCTAACAGCATCTCCAGGTAAGGCTGGGAATGTCCCCTGCCTGAAACCCTGGGGTGCTGCTGCCAGTCAGAGTAGACAATACTGAGCTAGATGGACCAATGGTCCAACTCCCTGTAAGGCAGCTTTCTCTATTCCTTTCTTCATTTCAGCTAGTTTGGTTTTCCAAACAGGAGTGGCTCACTCCCACTTTAATTCCAACACAAAACTTTCCCCCCTGTACCGTTTACAGCACTAGTTTAGTGGGGATGAAGTTCTCCGATCTGGACTTTCTCAAGATGCAGTATTTTATCAGAAGACTAGAGAAAATGAATAAAGTTACCTAACATCTTTTTATCAAGTCTTCACCAGTGGCAGACGTCAGGAAATGAACATTTTATCAAAATGCGTTGGAAAATGTAATAAACATTTCCTTGCTCCCCGAGACTCAACATTTTGCTCTTTGATTATTTGGTGCTGCTTATTTCTTTCTTGCAGAATTTTATCTGCAGGGAACCACAGCTCTCTGCACATAAAATTGGACAAGCTTGTTTGAAGCCAGGTTCGCAAGAAATGCATTTTAAGGTGTTATGGTGGAACTCTTGAACACAAGAAGTCATTACGCAAAATGCCTTTCCCACCCCATTAAGTCACTCCAATCAGCCCTACCAAAGCTCAGAGGTGTTTTCAGCTCATAGGTAGGACTGGCCTGTAGGCAGCCTTAAAAGCACTTCTATCGTACATTAAAAGTCAAGAATCTGCTAGGAAAGTTTAAGCGACTGTACCCATGAGGGAACCAGCAACGATGCCGAATCCGAGCCCTTTGCTGATGAGGATTTTGAGGCATGGAACTAAAGGAATGGAAGAGAAAAAGAAACAAAAAATAATTAAGTACTCACACCAGGTATCGATGCTTACTTCAACGACCTTTATTTGGTTTGTTCTTACAACAGTCCTGTGAGGTAAGGCACAAACTAACGGCCTTGCTTTTTGCAGGGCTCCAGTGCTTTTACTGCTGCACGGCAGGCAGACATTTAACCGGTTAGGTTTCCCCATCTCTGCCTCAGCAAGCTGGAAAACGCTTCACCTGCCTGATGTTCACCTGCCAGGCATCTATTCAATGACATACTTGCTGGGGGGGGGAAGAGAAAGGCTGGGATTGAAAGCCCACCGGCTGCATTCCTGCACTAACTTCCGCCCGAAACCAGCATAGCGCCGGGTAACTTCGCCCTCCTCCTCGACCCTGTTAGAACGCCATGAACGATTTTTATTTTGAAATATTGTAAAGCACGTTATTCTTCCGCCCGGCTCTAAGATGGCGAAAGACATCGTGTCATCGTGACCGGGAACGGATGCAACCATCACTTCCGCCCTCTAACAACATGGCCACCCACAAAAGGCGACTTATATTTTCGCCCTTCACCAACATGGCTGCATGTCGCCCTGAAGGAGCTTCCGCCAGCCCGAGAGTTGCCACGGCGATGACGTTACGGGTCCCCGCTTGGGAAAAGGGAGTGGCGAGGAGAGCCTGACTCACTGTGCAAGAAGTTGAAGCTTAGGAAGAGCTCGTCATAGCAGTGTTCCGGGAGGATATGCGGGACCAGTAAGCCCTTCAGCGCCGCCATTTTGACAAAGGGGGAGCCGAAAGTGGGCGAAACTTCCGCCTCCATAACTCCAACGCGCCGGGACACCGCCTCGTCTGCGCATGCTCAGTTGCTCCGATCGGTCCTCCTTCATACGGTGTACCCAATCCGATGGATGGATGGATGGGGGCGGGTGAAGCGAGCCGCCATTTAGCGCTGCGCACGCGCACTCTACAGGACGCTGTTCCTAGCGTGCTTATGGGGCTCGCGCGTGCGCATTCTCTAAGGGGAAGCGTCCCTCTGCGCACGCGCCGTTTTGACTTTTTGGCACCCCTCCCTCCTCTTCCCCCGACTGAGCCGCCCCTGCATTGGCTGGCTTCCTTTGGCCGAGGGACAAAATGGCCGCTACACCTGAGCGGCCATCTTCCCCCTCCTCTGCCTCCGGCCCCGCGAGGAGCGAGGGGCCCCGGCTGCTGCCCACCCTCAGCCGCGGCGCCGTGGCCCTCTGCCTCCTCTACTACGCGCGCCTGCAGCGGGGCCGCCGCCTGCGCGAGGCTGCCCGCCACCGCCGCGCCGCCCGCCACCACCGGGCGCAGGCTCGCTCGCGCCAGCGCTTTGCTCTGCTGTGGCTCCGCCGGGTCCTGGCGCGGGCGCCCAGCGTAGCGGGCCTTTGCCAGGCGGGCGGCGGCGGCAGCCTGCCACAGTTGCTGCGGGAACGGCGCCTGTGGAGCAAGGCCCGCAGCTCAGCCTTCTGGGAAATCGTGCGGGCCAAAGCCTTCAGCCAGTGGGAGTGGGTCGAGAACTTCCGTGTGTCGCCCAGCACTTTCGATTACCTCTGCGCCCAGGTGCGCAATGCCATTCAGCGCCGGGACACCAACATGCGCCGTGCCATACCGGCTGACGTGCGCCTCGCCATGACGCTGTGGCGCCTGGGCGCCTGCACCGAATACCGGGCGGTGGAGCAGCTCTTTGGTGTCTCGCGCTCCACGGTCTGCAAGATCCTGCGTGATGTGTGTGAAGCCGTGGTGGGCATCCTCACCCCGCTCTATGTGCGCCCTCCGGACCCAGTGGAAGTAGCAGCTGGGAATGGCTTTCCCTTGCCCCAGTTGGCTGGCGTCTTGGGGTCCCTCCACATCCCCATCCGCGCACCCAACGAAAATGCCGCAGGCTACTACAACCGCCATGGCTGGCATTCGGTGGTGGTCCAAGCTGCTGTTGATTCCCGCGGTTGTTTCTGGGATATCAACGTTGGCTGCCCTGGAAGGGTGACAGACACGCAGGTGCTTTGCACGTCAGAACTTTATCAACGAGCTCAAGAGGGCGAACTCTTTCCAGAGGGGTCCCAAGCTGTCAGTGGGGTCCAGGTGCCCATTTATTTGCTGGGTGGCTACTCCTACCCTTTCCTCCCATGGCTCATGAGGCCCTATCAGGACCAGGATCTAACGCCAGCCCAGCAGCGCTTCAACGAGTATGCAGCTGCTGCTCGAACGGTGGTGGGGGTCGCCTTTGGGCGGCTGCGAGGACGCTGGCGCTGCCTAACCAAGCGCAACGACACCGATGTTGCCTTCCTGCCCACCCTCATTGCTGCCTGCTGTACCCTCCACAATGTCTGTGAGGCACGGGGAGATGTCTTCCAGTCATGCTGGATGGAACATGATGACGAACAGCAAGAGGAACACCCATTTCATGATGGCGAGGAGGAAGACACGGAGGCTATGGAAATTCGTGATGCGCTGGCGTCAGCGCTGAGGGGTTGAAGGGAAAAACAGGATGCACAGCCTGTAAAACAGTATCCTAAATTGGACCAGCTCAGGTTGGTGCAGGAATATGCAGGCTATCAAGTTATATAGAACTCTTCATCAGACAGGTCAGCCTTTGCCTATGCTGGCTGGGGACTGATGGGAGTTATCGTCCAAACAGTTGGCGAGCACCAGGTTGACAGAGACTGAGGGAGATGAATACTGTGCGTTGAGAAGACCTGCATTCTCCACCACCAGCCTCCTTTGATAAGTTAATAGCTGTTTTTACACCAGTTTTGCACTTCCAATCTTTAGCCAGCAGTACTGTCTACTGAACACTCTTCCCACACACACATACCGGACAAAAATGGAGGATTGGGTTTGGGAGTAGGAGAAAAGTAAGATAACTTGGGGGTGGGGGGAAAGGGCCCAATAATGTGGTTATTAGATTGGAAATGAAGGTGGATTTGGAGCCTGCAAAGAAAAAGGGGCAGGGCAGGGGAAAGAGAGACCAGTCTTTAATAAAATCTTTCTAGATGTTTCCTGTGTTGGATTAAGAACTGCTACATCTGTATTTTTCAGAGCCTATTACCCATAGGTCAGTTTGAACTGTTTACAGCATTGGCTTCAGCTGCTGGACACAGGAAGCATCTGTGTGCATGGAGAGGAGTCCAGGCACATCCAGGATTAGAAGAATTGGGTTAGTAAAAAGGGTACGCTGGCACGCTCAACCATAGTGCTTACTATCTAGTGAAAAGTTCAGCAACTGGCTTTCCTTTTTTTAAAACAAAGGGAAGCAAGTTCCAAGTCCTTATGGCACAGATGGGGAAGTCTTTTCAGCCTGAGGGCCACAACCTCTCATGGGCAAACTTCTGAGGCCCACATGTTAGCGGTGGGCAGAGTCAGATGGAAACATGGGCAGAGCAACAGATACGACTCTTACTTAACTGTTCTACAGTAGGCTGCAAAGCCAGAGGTTTCTCTACACACACAATCTCTCCACCCCAGCAAGCAAGAGGCATTGTAACTGCTCAAGGATGTGTCCCAGCCAGGCCCAAGCACTCACGAAGGGCCTGGAGCTGGGCCTGTGAGGGGTGGGGCCTGGGGAAGTCGCAAAGGCAGATGGAGAGGGCTGGAGGGCACCAATCAACCAGTGTTTCCCTCCACATGCCTTGGGACTTTGAAGACAACCTTGGAAACGTGGGGAAGACCTGAGCAAATATCAGAAGCCGTGGAAGCAAGACAGGAGGTTTTATCCTGTGAGGTTTCAGTAGACCTGGTTGCCTTCCCCTCCTGCCTCGATACTATATTTTAATGTTTAGAACTGCTCCTTTCTAGTCATTCTCGAGTCAATGTACAAAGGGAGCATAAAAACACCACTCCCTGAAACAATTCCAACTGATTTATTCGATCTATTTAGTTGGGGGCGATAGGGTGCCCCATCTCAAGAGCTCAGGATGAAAGCAACTTGCATACGAAGTGGAGGGGGTGACACAAGTCCCCTAAAGGACTCACAAAGCAGAACAAATGGAATGGCTCAAGGAACAAACTGGGAGGGCACAAGAAAACTGCAACATTTTGGAAGATTTACAGTATATGCCCCAGTTCTTCATATGAGTGGCAGGGTGGAGTGGGCAGTCTCAGATTCAGATGATACTTTGCATGGTCAACACAAAAACTCTCCAAACAGTGGATCTTACACTCATTTACTCAGAAGTACCTGTACACTAATGCTAGGAGCCTCCGAACCAAGATGGGAGAACTGGAGTGCTTGGTCTTAGAGAAGAGCATTGATATAGTGAGCATAACCGAGACCTGGTGGAATGGAGAAAACCAGTGGGATACGGTTATCCCTGGATATAAACTATATCGGAAGGACAGGGAAGGACGTATTGGTGGTGGAGTTGCTCTATACGTGAAAGAAGGCATTGAATCCAGCAAGCTCGAAACCCCAAAAGAGGCAGACTCCCACAGAATCGTTGTGGGTGGTGATACCGTGCCCCAGGAGGGACTTAAAAAGGCAAAAAGTCTTCCTTCAGAAAATGGAAGTCTTGTCCAAATGAAGAAAATAAAAAAGAACACAAACTCTGGCAAAAGAAATGCAAGAAGACAATAAGGGATGCTAAAAAAGAATTTGAGGAGCACATTGCTAAGAACATAAAAACCAACAACAAAAAATTCTATAAATACATTCAAAGCAGGAGACCATCTAGGGAGACAATTGGACCCTTGGATGATAAGGGAGTCAAAGGTGTACTAAAGAACGATGAGATTGCAGAGAAGCTAAATGAATTCTTTGCATCTGTCTTCACAGTGGAAGATATAGGGCAGATCCCTGAACCTGAACTAACATTTGCAGGAAGGGATTCTGAGGAACTAAGACAAATAGTGGTAACGAGAGAGGAAGTTCTGTACTTTTCATTAATGACCTAGAATTAGGAGTGAGCAGTGAGGTGGCCAAGTTTGCTGATGACACTAAATTGTTCAGGGTTGTTAAAACAAAAAGGGATTGCCAAGAGCTCCAAAAAGAACTCTCCAAACTGAGTGAATGGGCGGAAAAATGGCAAATGCAATTCAATATAAACAAGTGTAAAATTATGCATATTGGAGCAAAAAATCTGAATTTCACATATACGCTCATGGGGTCTGAACTGGCGGTGACCGACCAGGAGAGAGACCTCGGGGTTGTAGTGGACAGCGCGATGAAAATGTCAACCCAGTGTGCGGCAGCTGTGAAAAAGGCAAATTCCATGCTAGGGATAATTAGGAAAGGTATTGAAAATAAAACAGCCGATATCATAATGCCGTTGTATAAATCTATGGTGCGGCCACATTTGGAATACTGTGTACAGTTCTGGTCGCCTCATCTCAAAAAGGATATTATAGAGTTGGAAAAGGTTCAGAAGAGGGCAACCAGAATGATCAAGGGGATGGAGCGACTCCCTTACGAGGAAAGGTTGCAGCATTTGGGGCTTTTTAGTTTAGAGAAAAGGCGGGTCAGAGGAGACATGATAGAAGTGTATAAAATTATGCATGGCATTGAGAAAGTGGATAGAGAAAAGTTCTTCTCCCTCTCTCATAATACTAGAACTCGTGGACATTCAAAGAAGCGGAATGTTGGAAGATTCAGGACAGACAAAAGGAAGTACTTCTTTACTCAGCGCATAGTTAAACTATGGAATTTGCTCCCACAAGATGCAGTAATGGCCACCAGCTTGGATGGCTTTAAAAGAAGATTAGACCAATTCATGGAGGACAGGGCTATCAATGGCTACTAGCTGTGATGGCTGTGCTCTGCCACCCTAGACAGAGGCAGCATGCTTCTGAAAACCAGTTGCCGGAAGCCTCAGGAGGGGAGAGTGTTCTTGCACTCGGGTCCTGCTTGCGGGCTTCCCCCAGGCACCTGGTTGGCCACTGTGAGAACAGGATGCTGGACTAGATGGGCCACTGGCCTGATCCAGCAGGCTCTTCTTATGTTCTTATGTTCTTAAGTAAGCTCCACTTTTTCACATTGAGTTTATTCCCAGGTAGCATTGCTAGAATTGCTGCCAAATAGCTGGGAATGGCTTCTGAGTAAACGTGCGTTGGACAGGCCTGTGCGTTCTTTTACAATTGCCCCTTGCTCCCAAAGCAATGCCTTGGCCCCCCAACCCCATCCTGAGTGAGGTCTCCATATGTAATCCTTTTGTTGAATTCCCCAATCTTTCCTTGCTCTGTCTGAATGGACATGGGATTCAGATCCCCTGTAACAAAGAGATGTTATTCACATACCAAAACTGTAAAGAAAACATCTTGGCCTTTTGCTCCTCCAGTTCTATCTCAGGTGAAGTGGCAGTTCAAGCAACAAACAGGTGTGAATTTAGCAAGTCGGGAGTTGGAGGAGCAGAACTGAGTCCAGAGGCACCCCTCTGACCCAGATAGCTGTTGCAGGACAGAGAGAAATCCTGTTCTCAGTTCTCCTTTGGCCCAGCTGGAGCTGTGGAAATGTTTTGTGAAGGTGGAGGCTTCTCCTTAAATGGTTTGGTACCCCCTGTGGCTACGCCATCGTCCCAGTACAAAGGCCCCAATGACGATGAGGATCAGGAGGAGGAGGACGACCCCAATGATGATAGGCAGGAAGAGGGAGCGTCTCTGCTCCGGACAGACCTCGGCTGGAAGAGAGAGGTGTACAAGAATGAATCGGGAGGGACAGGGAATCAGGGCGTGTGGAACAAAGGTGTGGGACAGGAGGGGACCCGTCGCCCCACACAATTGGCTGCTGCATGCAAACGGTGGCTAAGGCAAGCGGAGGGTAGATCTCGCAAGGTTGGGGAAAACGGGGCACCCTCCACCTACCTAATAGTTTATTTATAAGACTATTTCTGAACCACCAGCTAATTAAAATCATGGTATACAGTAAAATCATTAAAGCATCATACAATTACGAAATCAGATAAACGCTTGAGAGAGTCACATTATGAACCAGGGTGTGAGGGAGCTAGGCTCGGAGTTTACACTGTATTGGAGAGCAGGAAATGCACTCAGTAAATAAAAACAAGCAAACTGCAAAAAAGGATGGGGTGAAAGCTCAGATGAATGCCGATGTGCAAAAGTAAGGGACTTCACACTTGAAGCAAAGTATGGCACGCAAGTATAGCTTTTTTTTTTTTTTAAATACAGTCTGCAATATGATGGCTGGGGTGGGTGTCTCTTACCTTCTCCAAATTCTCCACCTTGAAACTCAAAGGCCTGAACGCGTTCTTTCAGGGCATTGAGACGGAAGCCTTCAGCGAGGATTAGGCTGCGATTCCGGCATTGGTAGGAGTGTCCAAGGCTGGCCTTGAACTCATGGAGAGAGGCATTATCAGCTCCAAAGGATGTCTCTGGGAGGACAAAGTGAGCGGTCTGAAGCCTGTCTTGACTGCTTAGAAGCCTGTTTGTATTGTTAATTGGTTTAAATTTCTCTGGTTTTAAATCATTTTTATGTATTGTATTTTATTTTGCCATGTCACTCTTAAGACATTTTTAATTGTGTAAAGAAACTGATAAATAATATTTTGGCATTGAACAGCATATGAATAATATGTTGGCTTTGAGCATGGGAATCTCGAAAGCTGTAGGCAAATCTCAATCTCAGCCTAGTTTACCTCACAGGATTGTTGTGAGGATTAAATCTGGCTGACCCCAGCGGCTCTTTCAGGTTCACCTACAAGTGAGGACGACCTTCCTGCTTAGAATCATAGAATAGTAGAGTTGGAAGGGGCCTATAAGGCCATCAAGTCTAACCCCCCTGTGCAATGCAGGAATCCAAATCAAAGCATTCCTGACAGATGGCTGTCCAGCTGCCTCTTGAAGGCCTCCAGTGTCGGAGAGCCCACTACCTCTCTAGGTAATTGATTCTTATTTATGATCATTTAGCAGCTGAGGGTGAAAGAAAATTCTTTCGTATCTCATGAGGGCATTGGGTTTGGATTCTGAATCTGTCGCTTTCAGCCCCTTGATTCATCCTTTAAATTTGTTAACAGGCTGAACCAAGATTTCTCTGAGCAGCTGCCTTTGTAAACAGGGTTATGGCTGGGGTGGAACATTCTGGAATTCTTTAGGCTGAGAATGGTGGTTTGGGGGAGGAGGAGGCTCTAATTTCCAGATGATTGGTGAGGGGGTCTGGTAGATAGTCATGTTTTTCAGCCTGACTCTCTCCTAAATGGCCAGGCTCTGATTGCATCGGTTAGATCTGTATCATCTCTGGTTTGGACTCCTTTGGATGCCTGAGCCATGATACAACATTCCCAAAAGAGGAAGGTGAGATTTTGCAATCATGACATTTCCCTGCCCTGCAAACAACATTGTGGGGAAAACACAGCTTTCATTTCTTACTGCGACATAAATCTAATACGACACACATGCATACCCTGTGAAGCTTTTCTCAGCATGAAAACCCTCAGGATCCCTGCCTGCCTGCACCCTATACTTCCAGCTGATGGGATTTATGGATATGAACTTTGTACTTTTAAGGGCTGTGTGACAGGTGGAAATTTGGCCACATGTGCACACCCAAGGACTTCCATGCTGGAAAACGCATAATTTCTCACACAGTTAAAGTCCCATAAACAATGTTGGCAACCCTCATTTTGGAGCCGGCACCAAACAAGTGGCCTTACCTACTGCATGATGGAATTGGTACGTCAGGTTGGCCTGCACCTGACCCAGGTAGAATATATTTCCAGTTTCATTCTGGGGACAAGAAATCTAGATTTGTTGTTCTGAATAATGACCATTGTACATTAACACCAACGACAATTAATGCTTATGATCCACTGCCCTTTTAAACGTACCCATTCCAGATAAATCCCTGCCCATCCCCACCCTCTTGAGGACTAGCCTCAATAGTTTTCCAATGAACTTTTCCCAAGTTTCTTATATTTTATCATGTTTTGTTCCTCTTCCAAAGCGGTGAGAGAACTTCAGCTGGGCTCTTCTCTGTAGGAAGAGGAACGGGGGGGGGGGAATGGAGGGTCCTTGCTGAACAAACAATAGCAGAGGAACAGCAGAAGGAAAGCCAGTGCCCCAAGTCGGAGCACGGTTGGTCTCAGAATCCAGCAGGCATCCAGGGCACAGGATGGCATGGCCTACCTTGAAACACAGAAGCCACCCAAGCATTTTTAGGGGTGGGTGAGTGAAGCAAGAGTGTGATCCTAGAGGGGCAACAGGGATACTTCTGGATCAGACCCAGCACGAAATGCAGTTGCGGGTTGGGTGGCCCCAGCATGCCGAATGCCTTCTGCAGAGCCAGTCTTTCTTGCCTCTCTGGCCGCCAGTTTCAAAGACCTTTCGCCAGAGCATGACTCATATCTTGAATCAGCAAGGAATTTCCACCCCAGGCCAGATTAGCTTCTCTTTCAGTGTGCTGTGGAGCATCTGCCTGGCTTGCAGGAGTCATCTTACAGTCCAAACTGCAGTTGTGCTGCGTGTGAGTCCCCAGGTGAATGGGTGTGTCTGCCTGCCCGCCTGCCTGCCTGACACGTGGGTGCATGTTTGAGGGATCTGCATTTATGCAAGGGGTGTGTGTGTGCACTAGATTTTGGTTGCTCCAATTCTCTGCAATGACATCTATGTTTTTAGGGTGTGTCAGTTTTGTGATTGAATGAGGCCAGACATTCTTGCCTCACTGAAGTGGTCCACTTAATTAACTTTTCAAACAAATTGTATTAATGTTAATATAAACACATCAATCAGTTAAAAAGCGTTCCTCCCCTCTTCCTATTGAATTCCTAAACCCCTATCCAGGAAGGAACTTTTGCAGAAAGATCCACTTAATCAACTTGAATTGGGCCCAGCTAGGTATTCCAAGTTTCAAAGGTCAACCTTGAAAGTGCTGGAGAGTCACTGGGTGAGATGGTCCAAATCTCTGGCTCAGGCTATGTACACACCATTCATTTAAAGCACATTTCCCCAAAAAATCCTGGGAACTGTAGTTTGTTAAGGGTGCTGGGAACTATAGCTCAGTACAGCTCCCAGGATTTTTGGGAGGGGGGAATATCCTTTAAATGTATAAAGGTAGCTCTATAGGGTGGTTTCTATACACCATCCATGAGATACAGCCAGCCTGCTTGCCAAATATTATGTAAGAAAAGTGGGCATCTGCAACTGATATGTCTTATGCCAGCCTTTCCCATCCAGATGTCTTGGACTACAACTCCCATCAGCCCCAGACAGCATCTGAAGTGGCAAAGGCTGTATTATGCAAATAAATTATTTTGCTTTCTGTAATTTCCTTCTATTTAACTATGCATGTAGTTTTGCCAGCATAGCGTGTCTTCTTTTGGCCCCTTCTGGCTGCTGTGGTTATAACAGGGTTTGTGTCCACACACTTCTAAGCGTACCTTTGCCACCACAAGGGCTAGGAACTTGTTTGTTTTTTAAAGTGGAAACTTGAGATTCTCACTAAGGTGAATTCTATTTGCTATTAACCATAAGTGTTACAATAGAACCTCCAAGTTTAGAGGCAGTATACCTTTAAAGACCTGGTATTCCAAAGGGGAGGACTCTTGCCTTTATCCCTTTCCTTGTGGGCTTCTTGGGGTTGTCTCTCTGGTCACCGCTGCAAACATGCTGCGGGATTAAATAGGACCATTCTTCTTATGACCAAATTTTGGGCCTCTCCTGTTTTTCTGCAGAATCTTGGCCTACCCACAGACTGAATCCAACCTGACCTAGCAAGGTGGCACTCATCGCTGGTGGGCCCTGGCATTCACCGTTCCTTTGTCCTGACAGGGGCATTACTGAAGACAAGGCCCCTCCGTTCATGGTTTTGTCAGGGGAGGCAGATCAGATGTCCCCCCCTCCACATCCCATGATTTGCCTTCCCTCTCATCTGCCACTCTTTGCCTGCCCGCAGGCCCATCCCCTCTGTGGTCCGCTTGTGCACCTTTTTGAAAGTGAAGAGAAGGTAGCCCTCTGGGAAATGCAGGTCAAGGGTGGCTGTCTGGTTGGAGCAGTTTCCAGAAACACGGGTGCGGTTGGACTGCACGGCAAAGGCTCCCCAGAGCTGGAAGAGAGGGAGAGAATGACCCGATCAACTCCTGGAAAGTTCTCTGGGTCAGACCTCAAACAAGGAAAATCTGGCACAAATTCAACCTTCAGCCAGATTGCACCCATTTAAATCCAGGTTCAGGGATATCCTTAGGCAACGGCCCAGGAGTCCCAAACTTTGGCTCTTAGCAGCCTTTGCCAACCTGCTGCCCTCCAGATGTTTTACCCACAGCTCCCAAAATATCTGAAGGATACAGGTGCCAGGCTGGCAAAGGGTGGCCTACAGGGTGTCTGGGCGACTACAAAGCATGATGCAGATGTGAAGTTTGTCCTCGTTTTAGTTTCAATATTGCCAACAGACTGCGGGTGAGGCAGAGGGCCCAATCCATACACAGTGTACTGCCTGGGCCAAGATAATCCTGCTGGTACCCCATTGCTCGGAGTAAACCCTGGTATCTGGAGTTTGTTTCCGTCCCCTCTGAAGTCAGCCTCAATTTGCACCCATATATATAAATGAACTCCTGTGTCCTGGTCCTTTGCTCTGAATCTTTCGAGCACCTAGCAGGTTCTGGCCTTCATCTCTGTGTTGCAGACCATACATCCCTCGGATTCAGAGGACCCTGGGGTTGGGTCTCCTTAGATCTCACTTTGGGTTGTCTTACATGTCCACGTCCAGCTTTCCAGCTCACCAGTCTACTCTGCAAGGCTGCACGCTCTCCAGTTTTCTTACCCCCCCAAAAATTATTTTTTATTAAAGACTTTCAAAAGTACAGTGAGAGCAAAGGAATAACTGCCAGGTGAACAAATGGATGCTAACACAACTGGGCTCCTTTCTGGAGCCTACAAATTTATTAACAAGTAATAGCAGCTAGTATAGCACAGCAGGGAGGAGAGCCTGGCTGGGAGTCCAGAGTCTGTGAGTTCAAATCCCCGCTTGTGTCTCCTGGGTGTCAAGGGCCAGCGAAAGATCACCCCACAGTGAGTGGCTCAGGGGTTATGTGCTCTGCCACCTGTGCAGCCGTGGGCAAGTGGCATAGTCTAAGGCCCTCCTCCGGGTACCAACCCATCTAGATGCCCGGAGAACTGTTACTAGATCTAGGGCCTTTTCTGTAGTGGCCCCCGAATTGTGGAACAGCCTACCTGAAGAGATCTGCCTGGCGCCTACAGTACTTTCCTTTAGGCGCCAGGTTAAGACCTGGCTATGCTCCCAGGCATTTTAACGTTTTAATGTTTATGTTTAATGTTTTAGCTTAAATTTGCTGATACTCGTTATAGATTTTATTGTAACATTGTCTTTTAATCTTGTTGTACACTGCCCAGAGAGCTACTAGCTATGGGTGGTTTATGAATGAAATAAATAAATAAATAAATAAATAATAGTCCCAAGGAGCCCAGTTGCCCCCCGGCTGGCAGTTGCAGGCAAGGAAGGGGCTGGCTTGTGCAGCTGTGGCAAGCTGAGCAGGCCCTAGCCAGCTGGGGAGGACTAGCCTCAGAGGGAGGCAATGGGAAACCCCCTCGGAATACCGCTTACCATGAAATCCCTATTCGTTGGGTCACCATAAGTCGGGATCGACTTGAAGGCAGGCCATTTCCGTTTTTCAGGATCACACATTTATGAGCATTTTCAGAGCATGGTAATTTTGATGGAAGAAAAATATCGTCATCCTCAAAAGGAAGATTCCCTCAATTGTGGCATCCCAAGATTATTTTGGAGCTTGGGGACACATGACAAATAAGGAACTAGAAACCAACTTAATTATCATTATTGGGATCGACTTGAAGGCAGTCCATTTTCCCAATAACAAAGAAGCAAACCCCGTGAGCAGATATTCCCGCGTAATCCACAGAAAGGGACCGATGAGCGTCACAAAGGCCTCCACGTTTGGACGGCGCAAGACGCTGAAGCAGAGGTGTGCAACCCTCACGAGGAAAGTGACAAGCCATTATTCAGTCACGCCCCTGAAGGGCAGAGAAAGGCCTTTCTCGTGCCAAGGAGAGTATTCCTTTCGTACGGCCGCCTGGCACAGGGCTGGCCAAGACCAGTGGCGGCTGTGCCCAGCGGGATTGGAGGGGAGGGGGAAGGAAGCAGGGAGCCCAAACAGTTGGTGGAGCCGCCAGGGCCTCTGACAGGCAGAGGCAACTCATCCTAGTTCTTTCCCCGTCTTCCTGGCAGGAAGGGCGACCCCTGGACTACTTGTAAATTAGAAGGCAGGCTTATGCCTAATTCAGCTGCAGAGCATCTGCGTGGCAGGCAGAAGGTCCCAGGTGGCATCTCCGGGCAGGGCTGGGAATGTCCCCTGGGGTGCGTCTGCCAGTCAGTGCAGACAATACTCAGCTCAATACAGGGATGGTCTGACTCGGCATAAGGCAGCTCCCTCTGTTCCAGGTGGGGGCTGGCTGAGGGCAGACTGAGGCTGGGGAGGCACTGCCCCATTTGCCCTAATGGAGCAGCCTCCACCGCCCAGGACTCTGCTGCCCGAGGCAAAAGACGTGATGGTGTTGGGCGCGGGGAGGGAATCTTCCTCTGACAGGGTGGCAGGGGGGGTTGTCTGCCCTGCAAAGGACAGCAAGACAGCCTGGGGGATGCACAGAGGAACACACACACACTTTTGTCCTCCCCCCCATCGCTTTCTGCCAGCATAAGCCGCCTCGCTGTGCCTAACGGTAGAGCTGGCTCTGACTTGATGTGGCAAAGGAAAGGGGAACCAGGACTCCGAAAACGGCCCTTGTTTCCCCACCACCAACACAAGAGCCAGTCGCCCTCTTCCCCCCCTGCACCCCTGCAGAGGACCCAGGAGTCCAACTCGCCTGCATTCCTTGCTCAGCATTCTGTGTTTAGACAGATTTTTTTTATTGTGTATTTTAATTAGGTATGTTTTATATCTTTTTTGTAACTGGTTTCACAATTGTAAGCTGCTTTGGCAATTACTTGGTGCATAAGTTCATTCAGCAGCAGCAGCAGCAACTAGATTCCCCACCCTCCTCCCACAGTGCTGTGGAGCGACTTCATGTGCTGCGAATCGACCCTGACGCCGTTTGCTCCCTCCTGCCCTCCCTTCTGGCCCCCTTCTGCTCAGCTAACTCACAACATCCAAAAAACACCCAGGAATCTACCTTGGAATGGGCCAGCTTGGCCAGCAAGCCCCAGGCCCACCCTACAACCCCCCCCACGTCTCAGCCCTCTTACCTGCTGCTTTGCCTGGCCCGTATAGTGCACCTGAAGCTCCAGCCCTGCTTGCACGTGCAGACACAGGACTGAGCCACGCCGAACCATGTAATCGCCCATGGGCACAAAGGGCACCTGCGTTGGGTGTGGGGCTGTGGTGTGAAGGTGGGGTGTGGTGTGATTGGCGGGGGCTGTGGGGCGGTGGTGGGCTGTGGTGTGATTGGTGGGATGGGATGTGGAGTGTCTGGTGGGATGGGCTGTGGGGTGTCTGGTGGGATGGGCTGTGGAGTGGTGGGCCGTGGGGTGAGGCGGAGTGCTGTGATTGGTGGCGTGGGCTGTCGTGTGGTTGGCTGGCCCCGTGGTGTGGTTGGTAATATGGTGATGTGTGGTGGTGGGATAGTGCATGGTTGTTTTGGTAAAAGAGGGCACCAAGGTGGCTGATTTTTTTCGGCGAGGGCAACCTGGGCCGGATAGCTCAGTGCCAGAGCATGGTGGGGAATCCAGAAGTCCTGGCGCCTTCGTTGTCACTTGCAACGTCACCTCATCCTGAGCAGAAGCGACAGCTGGAGGGAAAGAGGACAAGTTCAGCCCCTGGGCCCCCACAGGAGCAGAAGCGGCCAAAGTCATCGGTGGGGTTCAGAGTCAGTGGTCCCCACCCTGCCCCTCCGGCCTCAAGCTGCCCAAGAGCCAACTCTCCCTCTCTGCAGACATTGCCCGTTAACAAGGAGTTGAGTGATCAGACCCATTTGGCAATCTCTCTTTCTCTGGCCCCTAAGTGCTCTCATCAACCTCTTCCTGTTAGAATACGTTGATTAGAGATGAGAACTTGTGGAGAGGAGGCAGGGAATTATCAGACCAAATTGGCTGCACTCACACCCTGCCTTTAAAGCACATTTCCCCTTTCCCAAAGAGTCCTGGGAACTGTAGTTTGTTAAGGGTGCTGGGAATTGTGAGGGGTAAATGACAGTTCCCACAATTCTTTGGAGGAAGTCACATGCTTCCAGCGTACAGTGTGTACGCAGCCATTCTCTCCTCACTTCATCTGTAATGAGGAAGAAGATATGTTAGCAACTATTATTACTGTTACTGTTAGTAATAGCTGTTTAGTGGTAGCAGCAGCAGTAAATACAAACGTGAAGCATTTTTCCCCTTGCTCTTCAGCCATAAAGGCTGCCATAGCAGCTTACAGATTTTTTTTTTTTTAATAGTCCTTGCCCTCAGCTTTACCATCTAAAAGACATGTCACAAAAGGAAAAAGGGATGGTGAGGAAGGAAGAAAAAAACACAAATGCAGGCACCAGTTCTGGATGCTACAGGTCTCTTGTCAACCAGCTGGGATAGAAATGTCCAGATGGTCCTGGAGGTACTAGCCACACATATGGAAGCTGGGTGTGGTTACCTTGGGGAAAGGGACATACTCAGAGGCACTCTCTCCGTCACATGTACCCAGATTTATTACCTGACTTTGAACTGAGACTCCAGGGCAAAACTCCGCCCTGCTGCGCTCTTGGGGACACGTTGATCAGCAATCACACTCATTCCTAGTTCCAGATCCTGTCACTTGGATTTGCTCGCTGCTCTTTTGCTGCTGCATAACCCAGGGGTTCTCCCCTCCCCCTCCATGGACCACTTGAAAATTGCTGAGGATCTTGGAGGACTATATCATGATTTTTCTGTCTGGTTCAGCAACTGTAATGTGCTATGCTAGTCATTGTGGGATCTTTTAAACTGTACTTTTACAGACATGCCGCGGACCACCTGAATGAAGTTCATGGATCACTGGTGGTCCACGGAACACAGTTTGGGAACCCCCGGGGTAACCAGTTTCAAGCCACACTAAATCCAACCTGGAATATAGACCAGATGCAGATATATTCTAAGCATGCGACCCACCTGCAAGGAAGCACCAGCTGAGGAGCCCAAGGGAAGGACCCAGTCTGGGGGTCACCATCTCTCCCTCTCTTGCGAGGTTGATCGTCTGCCTTCCTCTGTTGCCCTTTGCCGCCTTGTCTTGGAAGGCTCTGTTCGCTTCTGCCTCGTGTGCCCAAAGCTCTCAAATAAAGGGAAGGAAATGAAAATTGCAGCCTTCACGACCTGTGACTCAGTCGGGATGCTGAATTGCCAAATACCCAGTAGCCACGGGATCCAGTGATAATTGTGTCCCCTCCCCCACAGCATGCAGCTTGGCTGGCTGGCGTCATCTGGACAAATGTACTCCGTTCTCCCCTTTTTACAGTGACTTATGGTCCTGATTGATCTGTGGGGAGGACTGGTGACTACATTGCCCTGCCTTGCACTGGCGGGGTTCAGACTAGATAGCTTCTGGGACCACTGATCCATCTAGCTCAAAGCCAGCATTGCCTACACCATCCTTCCCCAACCTGGTGCCCTCCAGGTGCTTTGGACTACAACTCCCAACAGCCCACCTGCCCCACACTGAATGGTTCTCCAGGTCTTAGTTGGGGGTCTCAGCATGCAACGCAGACGCTGTGCCCCTGAGCTATGGTCCCTGGCCTATCCTTTGGAGTCAAGGCACCTGGGGAAAGCACCTTCTTGGTGTTGGCACCTGGCCTATAGCATTCGCTCTCTGGAGAGGCTTGCCTGGCGCCTGTTGGCACCAGGCAAAGAGCTCTTTCTTCGCTCAGCGTTGCTTGAGCTGGTTGCAGCGCTGCAATGGTTGTATCACTGCTCAGCTGTTTCCGCAGGATTGAGTTATTCTTATTCTGATTGGTTTGTGTATGTGTGTTTTAAGATTACGTAAGCCATCCTGAGAGCGGTAATATTGAAAAGGTGGGATATAATCTTCTAAAGAAAATAAAAAATGGGAGTTTTGTTTTAAAAAGCAAACACTCATCATGCCTTAAGAAGATCCCTGCAGCAGCAGCTGGAGCAGCCCCCCCCCCATGCAGTCCAGGGTCCTGTTCTCACAGGGGCAAACCAGATGCCCCAATGGGAAGCTGGCAGGCAGGGCCTGTGTGCCCCAGAAGCACCCTCACCGCTTGCGATCCCCACCGCACAGGAACACGGGAGGCTGCCTTACATGGAGTCAGATCCTAGCTCCATCTTGGTCCGTATCATCTGCACTGATTGGCTGCAGCTCTCCAGGGCATCAGGGAAGGGAGCCTCTCCCAGCACAACAGGGATGAACCTGGGGCCTTCTGCATGCCGTGATGCAGAGTGTAGTATAGAAGCTCACACGCCACCCGCATGGCAAATATCGGTGAGCCCTCCTACAGGCACCTTTCTTACTGTCTCGGCTTTAAAGCCCCTTAAAAGTGGCATCCTAGGCCCGATGTGGCAATGCAGGTGGTACCAGGGTGAGGGAGTGGAAGGAGGACCTGCCCCTGGAGTGAGATCAAAGCTGCAGTCGCTCATCGGTCTCGTGGTGGCTCCAGCAGCCTGTTAGTCAGCAGCTCCTTCTTCCTCAACGCAGGCCACAGCAGGAGGGTCTGACACTCATGTGATGGGAATGAGCAGCTCCCTCCCAGGCCGCCCACAACAAAACGCTCATCCTGCAAAAATACCAGAGAGCCTGGAGCCCCTCCCTGGTGGCATGCTAGAGCCGCCTTCCCCAACCGGACTTGAGAGTTTGGATGCTGGGTTTCTAGGGGCAGGCAATGTTTCTCCCTATGGAGCAGGTGCCTGGGGTGCAATACTGATGCGAAACTCAAGTTGGTGAAGGAAGCCCTGGGCGCTTGGGTCCTTGAGAATGGTAGGCCAGGGAGGAGGGAGGGAAAGGGCAGCTGGGAGCAGAGCTGAACTGCTGGGCACTGAAAATGAGGACTGAAACTCTGTGGTTGCTATGTAAAAAAAGCTCGCACTTGGCAGATGACTGGTGGGTGGGTGTCCCTTCCCTGAGCACAGCAACCGCTCAATGCGACATCACATCCTTTCATTCACTATTCTGATGGGAAAATGTGGGTCACGCTTGCACGGTATGCCATCCACAGCAATTGCAACTTGCAAAGATCCTAAGCATAGCCACCACCAGACGTTGGTTTATATTTGCTTGGCAGTTAGCAAACTTTTTAAACAGGTGACTGGAGTGTCTGTGGACAGTCACTCTTGTATGCCAGATAATGACCAACAGCCCCCAAACAGCTTAGAAGTGGCTATTAAAAATACCTCATCTGCATTTGGCAGCTGAAGTGGACCGGCCAGCATTTAGGAGCTCTAAAGAACGCTAACCCTATTAGCACTTGGCAAGCGCTGTTCCAGGCTAAGCCTTGGCCAACTCAGTGGACTTCAGATGTTTGGACTACTTACATCAGCCCCAGCCAGGGTACTGTACTGTGTTGGGGAAACTGGCCCTTCCCCTAAAAGCCTGCTGCCCACGTTTGGGTTTTGCATCTATAGAGCCACATTACCTCCAACAACGGATTATACCAGCAGTCTCTTTCCTCACTAAGTACTTTGGGGCCTCACACAGTTGTTGTGAAGGTAGATGGGAGCAGGGGAGAGGACACCATAGATGCTGTCCCTCGCAGGACATCTGCGTCAGGAGTATTTGTATTGTTACATTTGTATACCGCCGCATAGCTGAAGCTCTCTGGGCGGTTTACTATCTATTGCTCTCAGCTATCACTGGTTTGGAGAAAAGGGGAGTAAGAGACACAAAGAATCACGCGCTGTGTTGAGAAAGTGGTTTTCTCCCTCTCTTGTTGGAAGATTAGAGGGCTTTAAAAGAGGACTTGATTGAGGTAAACTCTGTGCCTGCTTAGGTCACACCTGTCCTTGCTCAGTTGAAAGGTGGTTGGGTACAGGACACACTAAACACAACTGCACTCCTGGCTTGTCCAAACCGCAGGTCTCCTTGTTCACAGACTAGCATTTCTTTAAAAGCAGCTCACCTCCACTTTTTGTGCAACCTCAGCACTGGAGGAGCCACTACCCCTCCCTCCAGGATTATCAATGGTGATACTGCCTTCATTTTGAATGTCAGAAACCAAAATTGCCCCCTACACCTTGCTAAAACAATTTTCAAGCTCTAAAAGTGCCTCATCATGCTAAAAATAACAGCACAGAAACTTAACTAGGTGACAACTTCCTGATAAAAAGCAGGTTTCTAGACCTTAAAGTACTGTTATATAAAACTTTCCAGATTTTTGAGAGGCCAGGGGCCAGCTCTTTGGTGCACACTTTTCCTGCTCTCTCCCAAGTTATGTCCTGTTAAACCAGCCCCCCTTAACCGAGTGTTTTGGATGACAACTCCCATCACTTGCCGGCTGGGGGCTGATGGGAGTTGTAGTCCAAAATGTCTGGAGGGCACCAGGCTGGGTTAATCACTTTTATACCCCAGATTGCCATGATATCCTTGGAGATCCCCGCTTTTAAAAATAAAGTCACCCAAAGCGCATGGAGTTTTCTCAAGATCACGTTTATTTTGGTCACTGTAACTTTCCTTTTGAATAAATAATAGCTATACAAAAAAGGTCAAGGTTGCACGCACAGATTTTTTTGCTGTATGAAAAGTTTTCAATTTTTTTTAGATTTTATTTTAACAAAGTGTGATGGGGACAGTCTCATTTCAGAGAGAAAAAACACATCTTGGCAATCTGCTTAAACCAATGATTTTAGGCAGGGGAGAAAGGAGAACCATCACCCTTCGAGGTAGGCTTTTGATTCTCAAGTTTTTTTTTTCCTGTTAGCACCACGATTGTGTTGAAAGGTTAATTTCAAGACTACAAAATATTTTGGGGGGCAAAGCAGGAAAGAGAGATTAGATGCCAGGAATCTTGGCTTCTACCATCTACTTCCCTCCTCACCTCGATTCTTGGGGCTGCTGGAGAACTGAGCTACAAAATGAAGTCAAACAAGTAGAGAGGGGGAAGAGACGAGAGAAAAGCGCCAGTAAACACTAAAGAGGTCATTCTGCCCCCACAAGAGTGACATTTATTCAAAAGGCAAGAAAACTCAAAAAATAGAAAAGGGAAGGTATTGGGAAGGATTGTGCCTAATTGAGGGTGGGACAGGGGGTTCTTGCAGGCACAGTGGGCCCCGAGAGGCAGCTCAGATGAGGTCAGCCACGTTGAGAGGCATCTCCTCAATGGAGGTGTTGTAGAATGTCTCAATGTCGCGTAGCGTACGCTTGTCTTCTTCCGTCACCATGTTAATCGCTACTCCTTTCCTTCCAAAACGGCCCCCTCGACCGATCCTGGGGTGAGAAAGAAGCATCACCACGGAGGCCTAGAGGAAGCAGTAGGCAAGGACAACAGGGCAACCAAGAAGCCCTTCGGGGGCGGAGGGGGGGAATGACACACAAAACAGCCATTCACCTGTGGATGTAGTTCTCGCGGTTAGTAGGCAAGTCGTAGTTGATGACGAGGGACACCTGCTGTACATCAATTCCACGAGCCTGGACAGGGAGACAGGGCAATTAACACCACATGCACACCACCTTGCTGCTCTGAAATGTTGCGGTCCGCTTACAATCCAAATAAAACACACAGAAACATGCTTTTCCCACACTGCCTGGGAGCAGCAAAATGGCAGGCCAGTTGTATGTGGGCTGCTGCCAAGTGGCAGGGCACCCTGGCGGTTGGTACCAGCCGTGGAGAAGAGTAGCCCCCAACCATTCATGTGCCAAGGAGCTACAATCTGCCAACAGTACTATGCCAACCAGGCAGAGAGGGAATCTCCTTGGAGGGGCAGGGAAGAGGAGAGAATGGGCCCAACCTCCTTCCGTGCCTCTGGATGGGGGAACCAGCCACTGGTTCTGTACTGTAAGCTGCCCCCCACCCCCAGAAAGCCTCTTAGCAGAGAGGCAGGCAGGCAGGCAGACAGACTGGCTGCCGGTTAGGCTGATGGCCCCTAAAGTCCGTTTCCCTTTTCACTCCACACTCACCAGTAAGTCTGTGGTGATCAGGACCCGGCTGGAACCAGAGCGGAACTCTCTCATGATGACATCACGCTCCTTCTGGTCCATGTCTCCGTGCTGCAAAAGGAAAAAGTTGTTCTTTATTTGCCCCCTCCTACCCCAGGGCTACGTCCCTGCCCACCCCTCACCTGAAACATTCAAGACACAGGACTTCCCAACATCAGCCAGCCTCAAGACTACCCTTCAAAACTCATGACCTGTACATTCTTTTTGGACTGACGTTGCTGCCCGCACTGATTCTGTATTGGTGAAATCCTTGATGCTTGCAGATGGCTTGTGTATTTTAAATTATATTGCTTGGGGAATAACGAGAGTCAACAAAGATGGGTTGTGCAAACCCTTGACTGCTAAGAAACTCCTACTTTGACAGCTTTTCCCAGCTCACAGGCCGCACGATGCCCAGCCCATCCTGGACGTGGGGGAAGGGGGACATGTCCTGCAATCTAGTTTTATATTGTCTTGCCAACTTTCCACCGCTGTCTCTGAAGCAGATTCCTCTCACCCAACCAGACTACCTGTAATCCAATTTACATTCCTGAACAACAAAAATATTTTTGCTCCTTTCCATACAAGCTTTCCAATCTTACACAGAGCAAACACTGCAGCCCTTGGCAGCACAGCCCATCAAGATTCAGAATTCCCATACCCCCCACCAGCCAGCCCTACCCCAAACCAGACCTCCAAGTAAGAAAGACATGAGCACTCCTGCCCACAGGAAAGCTTCTTCACCCACCATGGCTGAAACCGTAAAGTCCCGGGCATGCATCTTTTCAGTGAGCCAGTCCACCTTCCTCCGGGTGTTGATGAAGATGACAGCTTGGGTGATGGTGAGGGTCTCGTAGAGATCACACAATGTGTCCAACTTCCACTCCTTGTATGGGAGAGACAAAGGAGGGCTAGAACTGATGCCCATGGAGCCAAACCCTCACAAGAGCCTCATTCTGTTCTTCAGACAACACGGAGAATGCCAAAAGGCTGCTTATGGCGTCGCCTGCCCTGTCTGCAGGAGCTCAGGGCCCAACAACTGGAAGGGCAGCTTCATGACAAGCCTCTATAGACTCAAGAGACCATCCACACCACAACATTTAAACAGATTTCAAAGCAGCTTGACGGTTACTGCCTCTCCTAACAGAAGGCGGAGAGACCAGCACTGGCTGAAGGGGATGAGGAATCTTTGTTAAGAGATCCCTAAACACCAACTGCCTGCAGTCCCCTCGCCTGGAAGCCACAGAAGGGATGACTTTGTAGCCAGACATGTGGTTCCCCCCCCCCCAGCTTCTTGAATTTGCCATGTGCCCGAGCAGCCTAAATTATGACTGATGTCTTGCCACCTCCAAACCCCTCCCCAACCCCACTGAAGCCAGGACAACAGGTGGCACATACCTCCCTCTCCACGTTTATGTAGAACTGCCTAATACCCTCCAGAGTCAGCTCTTCCTTCTTCACCAGGATACGGATTGGGTCCCTCATGAACTTCTTAGTCACCTCCAGGACATCCATGGGCATGGTGGCAGAGAGTAGCACCACCTGGAAGGAAGGGGGAGAGGGGCCGACCTGAGAATCCTTCCTGGCACTTAGCTCCTCCCCCACAAATCCACTGGCAACGGTTCCTCCCAACAGCGACAAGATCTTGACTACAGCACTCCTGCCCAAACAGCACTGGCCTCTTTCAGGCGCAAGGTGAAAACCTTTGTTTACCCAGGCCTCAGGAACATAATCAGCCTTCTTGTTGACACTGCTACTTATGTTTATGCTGTTAACATGTTAATTTTGTGTTGTGCAGGACTGTTAATCCCTCTGGACTTCCACTGGGAAGAGACGTATGAGAGAAACAAACCCGAACCTGCATCTCTCAAGGCTAACACTCCCGCAAGCTCGGCTACCCTAAAGTTCTAAAGGAGCACCTACGGAGAGTGAAAAAATCCAACTATTTGTGGTACTGAGACCACCAGGATCCAGGGAGTAGGCCGGCCTCTCTGAGCCCGGCACCCTCTGGCTGTTTTGGACTACAACTCCCAACAGCCCCCACTATCATAGATATATGGTGCCAAGACTGACAGAAACATGAGTGGCAGTTGATATCCAAAATATCTGTAAGGAACTAGACTGGAGAGGCGTTAAGACATCCACGCTAGATGGGGATACCCTGGATAATCTAGGCACTGACAGGCCAGGTTACTCCCTCCTACCTCAAAGAACTAGGCCCCCCATTTTTATTTTTTTTTGGAGAATACGAGCCAAAACACTGTACCTGCGTGTTCCCACTCAGTTTCTGGAATATGTCATAGATCTGGTCCTTGAAACCCCGACTCAGCATCTCATCGGCTTCATCCAGCACAAACATCTTGATAAACTTGGGCGCTATGGAGACAGAGGAGCATTAAGTTGGGGTCTTTTTCTGAAGGAGCAGACCAATGTTAACTAGACTGGAGGAAGCTGCTGTTCTCAGGGACCTTGTCGGTTATGATCACTTCCCCCCCAGAACCCCAGGCCCTTCCCCCAGCTCAGCAGAACGCTGTCGGGGGGGGGGAATTGGGGTTGCGGGGGTCAGATGACACGCATGGGGTTGATCATCATAGAGCAGCAGCAGAGGCAGGGAAATCAGGTGGCAACTCTCCCACCACAAGTCAAACCCCAGAAGCAAAACAGATTGCTCAAGGTAAGAGAAAATACTGGGTTGCATTTTGAGGACTAGGTAGAAGGAGCAGGGAGAGCATCAAGGACCCACAGCACTCCCCACCTTGTAGCCGTGAAGAGTAACAGCTGTAGAAAAAAAAGCCAAGTTGAAATGAAAGTTGCAGGAATCCAAGCTGCAGATTTGCTGTGTGTAACACCAAGGCTTGAGTATAGTACCAGCCAAATAAAAGTGAAATGTGAGTGAAGATACTTACATAGATACCGCCTGTTTAACATGTCAAACACCCGCCCAGGCGTCCCCACAATGATATGGGGGGCTTCCATCTGCAGCTTCTGAACCTCAGCACGGACATTTGTCCCCCCTATACAGGCATGGCAAGAGGCGCCCATGTAGTCCCCCAGCGCCATCACCACCTTCTGGATCTGCGTGAAAAGGGAGGAGAAGTATTAACTGGGGTCTTGCACACGATGTCCTGAGCAGTCGCTCCCACCTGGCGAAGGCGGCTGGTGCAGCCACTTCACTTCCACACAGCTGTCCCCCCAGCATGAACCAGCAAACAGCCACAGGAGGGAAACTGTGCTGTGATGAATAGGGGCAGTCACTGTCCCCCTGCTAGATATAAGGAAGTCACCACTTTTTCACGGTGCCTCTTTGCCCATTAGCAGGGGTGGAGCAATCCAGAGGCATGCAAGAAAGCAAGCCTCTTCTGGTCTCTTAAAATGGCTTGAACACGAGGCAGAGAAAAGACTGTGACACAAAGGGCTGGGAGCCAGGCGCTTCAGGCCAAAAGGAAGTTGGCAGAAGCCTGAGGTAGACATGGCCACTGAGGGATGAGTGCAGTGGGTACTATTGGCAGCAGAGGCCCCAGACTTTGAGACTCTTAGCTTTTATTATGACTGCTGCTACTGCTGCCCTAGGCAAAGCTGCATGCGACACAATGCAGATACCACCACGACATGTTCTAAAGGAAACAGACCCCCGTCTCAACTGTCTTGCCTCGCAAACCACTAGTCAAGACTTGGATTTACCTGCGCTAGGGAGTGTAAACAGAAAAAAACTGACCTGCTGAGCCAACTCTCTTGTTGGGGCCAGAACCAACGCTTGGGTAGCCTTCAGGTCCAGCTCGATTTGCTGCAAGATGGAGATAGCGAAAGTGGCTGTTTTCCCAGTTCCAGACTGGGCTTGAGCGATCACATCGTAACCTGAGCAGGAGGAAATGGGAGAGGTGTCACACACAGCAAATTACACGTCTGGCCTACTCCAGAGGTGGCAGCTGCAACTCCTTAGGTGGCTAGACAGGGCCACTGACGGCTTTCGTTCACCTGCTGTTGTCTTGTTTCCCCAGCATGAACCAGCAGGCAGCCACTGGGAAGAACACTGTGCTGGGATGAACAGGGTGAGCTGATTTTCCCTTGCTAGATATAAGACAGCCACCACTTTAAAAAGGTGCCTCTTTGCCCATCAGCAAGGGGGATGGAGACAGAAGTCCTGGGTAGTTGGACTGCTGATCTCAGAGGGACCAAAGTTCAGCAGCAAGGCATGTGCTTTGCATGCAGAAGGATCCAGAAACAATTGCCTGGCCTCTCTCGCTAAAGGTATCTTGGGTAGCAATGACTGGGGAAAAGTGCTCTTCGTCCCTGCCAGACATCATAGAGAGTCACTGTCAGGCAGACCAGACCAGCCTCTCCTGGAGCCGGGCGCCTTCCAGATGTTTGGGACTACAACCTCCCATCATTCCCAGGAAGCTCAGCTGTTTTGACTGAGGCCGATGAAAGTTGTACTTCAAAATATCTACAGGACACCAAGCTGGGAGAGGCCAATACAGGGCAGGCGAACAGACCTTTTCACGCTCCCAAGTGGAAGTGACAGCTGTCAGCTGGGATGGCTTTAAGAGGATTAGACAAATTCACGAAGGATGAGGCTGTTATCTAACACATGTTTAAAGCACACAACTTCCCTGAAAGAAACCTGGAAACTGTGGTTTCCCCCTCACTCAGCTACAAATTCCCAGCGCCCTTAACAAACCATACTCTTCCCATGATTCTTTGAAGGAAGCCACATGCTTTAATTGTGTGTCGGATGGCTTTCAACTTATGGTGTGGACCTGCCCCCAGTCAACTGTCTCGGTAGAATCTAGTGGGACTTCAGTTGCTGAAGCTCTCAGGGGGTTCAAATACTTTGGCTCATCAAGGCAGCATCCTAGGCTGACGACTCTGCTGTCCGCTGTTCTAATCTGCTCCAAGTCCTCTTCCCTCCCAGTCTTTTGATGCCCTCCTTTTACATACATTTTCCCTCCCTTTTTAAAAAAAGAGCACTTGAGTGGTTTGTCTCACCCTTGATACAAGGGAGAATGGCTCGCTGTTGGATGGCAGAAGGCTTCTCAAAGCCGTAAGCATAGATTCCTCGCAGGAGTGACTCTGACAAGTTCATGTCATCAAAGCTGTCAACGATCTCGTTCCAATTGCTCTGTAGGAAGAAGGAAAAGATGGGCCCTCCAGCCAAAACCTTCTCAGCCCCGAACTCCTGAGTCCTTCCTCACTGAGGGGGTGGGGGTGAAATCTGGGGCAATTTCAATACTATTGTTTGGATACAGAGATATCGTTTGGTGGCGGCCAGCACTGAAATACCACTGCGGTTGGAATTGTACCCCTACATGTCACTCCCTAGGCAGACTCCTCTCTTTGTGCCCCATTCCCTGGGGGAATATACCTCACATATCCACAGGAGTTCTCTCTCTCCAAGCCTATTATGAGATGGCTTCCTGCTAGTCTTCACCATACTGATGTCACCCACTTTGCGTGTGTACAACTGGGCACTCACCTCAATGACGCCATCAGGATCCATCCCTTCGGGGCCATTGTCTCTGGATCTAGGAGAAAAAGCATATAGTACAATATGGACTTGGAATCATTCTAACAAGTAACACAGCAAATACCAATGCACTCCCCTCTTGCATGCATTATGGCCCCAAAAGGCACAGCTTGCTTCAAAACAGAACTATCTCTTACATACAGAACAGCCTTAGTGCATCAGGCCACAGGCCAGCATTATTCCTCGCCTCCCACCTAAGAGCAGCAGCCTCGATTAGCCCTTAGAAGGCCAGAAGTTCAGCATTACAAAGACAGTCTCCCCATTCCTATTTAGCCCCCATGGCTACAGGTAGACTGCCATGAGGCTGGAAGCTCCACTGGGTTTACCATAGGAAGTAACTGTTGTCCACAGACCTTTTTACATGAGCCTCTTCCCTTTCCCTAGCCAGATCTTGTAGCTGGGAGTTCCACAGCTCCCCCCATAACTCCAACTGCTTATGGAGAAAGGTATTCCTGCCCTGATCACAGTTGGGAAAGGAGACCAAACCTTACCTAAGCTGCTGCTCTCCTCACCCCGCCCCCCTCGGCTCCCCACGTGTTCCCTTCCTTCCATCTCCCTCTTTCTTCCTGCTTTCCTTTTAAGGGCAAGAGGCTCCTCCCCCTCCCCTCCGGCCACAGGGCCGTGACGTCACGGACGCAGAGTTCCCGGATGCAAAGCAGCAGGACAATAGGCAAGGGGGGAAATGGACGCGCCCGCGGCGGGGGGAAGAGAAGCGCTGTAATGATTTCAGATTCGGACCCTTTCTTTTCACTCATACCCAAATTTTAAAAAGGGCTCGCCCGTCCCAAGCCTGAGCGGTGCGGAAATGGTATTGCCCAACAAGGGGAGGGGGAGAATGGGCGGGTCCAAATGTTGAACGGGGGGGCGGAGAGCAAGAAAAAGGAATGGACCACTGGGAGAGAAAAAGGGGGAGATGGGGGGAACTTGTGTAAGAGAAAGGCTCAAAATGGTTCCTTCCGCGGAAAAAGGGGAGGGGGAGGCAAACGACGGGCCTCCTTCCTTCGTCCTCCACGGGGACACACAGCCGTTTTCGTCGCCCCCACCGCCAGTAAAGAAAAGCCTAAGAAACTCCCCCCGATCACCTCCTCACACACACCCCGACTTAACAAAAGAGAAGCCGTCCCCCTTCCCAAGGAAAATGGAGGCGCCTCCGGGGGAGGGTTGGAAAAAAGTGAGAAGTGCGAAAAAAATAGCTTTTGGGGGGGGAGCAGGCAACGCCATTATGGGCAGACGCCTCCCGCTGCCTCCTCGCCGAAATGGCGTCACTGTCCTGGAGGAAGCCCTTCCTCACACACCGGGATTAGGGACACGGCTTCCATTTTCCCCTCTTCTCTTCCCCCCCCGAGATGAGAATGGTTTCGGCCCAACGGCTAAAGAGGCCCCCTTAATAAGCCGAGAGCGCGAACCCACTCCCGATGCGGGGGTGGGTGGGCAGAAAAGGCCGCGACTTGGTCGGCCACGTGGAAAGGCCGAGGCGTGGAAGACGAGAACAAAATGGAGGCGGCGCTGGCTCGTTCCCGTAAAAAAAAAGGAAAGAGAGACATGAGGGAAGCGCGGCGAAGGAGCCTTCTCTGTCCTTCCCGCCCCACGGGCCCCCGCAATGGTTCGGTCCGGCAGAGGAGCCTGAAAGGGCGGGGGAAGAGAACCGGCATGAAAGGCCTTCGCGGGGGGGGGGGAGGAAGAGGACCGCGCGCCCTTCTCCACTCACCGGCTCTCTTGACTCGCAGACATTCTGGGGAAAAGGTCCTAGCCCCGCCCGCCTCGCGCTCCCTTATAAGAGCCGCCGGGGCCCCGCCCAGCGGCCCCTCCTCCATTGGCTACTTTCGCCTAAGCCCGCCCGACGGCCTCGCTCCTCCAATTGGCCTGGCCGGCCCGACCGGCTTCGCTCCCATTGGCCCGCCTCCCTCCCTCCGAGGCGGGATTGGCGGCGGAGACCGTCACGGTCCGCGCTGCCGCGCACTGATTGGACCGGAGGAGCCCTCGGGCGTTCGGGGCCTTGGGTGACGTCAGGCCTAGAGGAGCGTGGGAGGGGAACAGAGCTGGCGCGGGCTGGCGGGCGTCATAACGCAACGGAGTGGAAGGGGCTGCCGGCCGCCGATTGGCTCTGTGCCTCGTCCGTCAAGGGAGGGGCGCCCGCAGCCAAAGAGAGGCCGGGGAAAGGCGGGCTCCTAGAAGACCTGTGAGGAAAAGGCCCACGTGGTTAGATGGGGGCTTTTTTAAGGCCTGCAGCTTTTGTGGGAGGGGGGAAGGGGAGGCCCGCCGGTCAGGCAGCCTCCCACCACGTGACGTGAGCCTGGGTTCCCGTGGGGGCGGGGGTGAAAAGGACAATGTCCCCCCAACCCCAAAATGCAATGGGAGGCTGGCCTGTCATTTTGGATACGCGTGTATTTTGGGGGAAGGGGCAACCCCCACCGTCAAAATACGTGCAAATCCCTTGCCCCCCCCGGGAGACCCTCCCTCGTCCCTTCCCCGCCTCCTGCTCGGCCTAGGCCCCGATCAGCTTGTAGCCCCCCACTTTACGCGGGGGAGCGCTTCCTCTGACAGCCTCCCCCCCCCCGCTGTGCCTGGGAGGAGAGGCCCTGTAGCCGAGGCGGAAGCCCCTCTGCTGGCCGACTCGGCTATTGCCTTCGCCAACCCCGCCCGGCCCTCCATGTTTTTAAACAATAGGTCAGCACCCTCTGCCGACTGGCAGCGCTCCCACCACACGGCTACCTGTGAAAAGAAGGAAGAAAGGGGCCTCTCTCCCCAGCCCCCCAAGAAAAGGGAATTTTGGGGTTCGAAGTGGGTCTGCTGCACAGGTCGCTGTTTTTAAATCACCCCCCCCAATAGGCCCGTGAGCACCTCCCATGGGAGCGACGCAGCGAAGTGGTCCCTGGTGAGGCAGCACCCGGGCAGCGAGGAGCGGCAGTGGTTGGGCAAGGGGGCTCTTGCCGTTGACCTCAGGAGGTGCCCAACAAGGCTGGCCTGTATAGGAAAGGCTGCCAAACGGTGCCTTCCATTGTGGATGTCAATGGGGAAAGCTATATCTATGAATCATAGAATCATAGAGTTGGAAGGGGCCTTGTAGGCCATGAAGTCCAACCCCCTGCTCACAGCAGGAAATCCACAGCTAGAGCATCTCCTGCAGATAGCTGTCCAGCCTCTGCTTGAAGACATCCAGCGAAGGGGATCCCACCACCTCCCTAGGCAGTCAGTTCCATTGCTGAACTGCCCTTACTGTCAAGAAGTTCCTTCTAATGTCCAATCTGAATCTACGCTCCTGCAACTTAAAACCTCTCTCTCTTTCTCTCTCCTTCTCTCTCTCTCACACACACACACAGAGAGAGAGAGAGAGAGAGGGCTCCCTTGAGGTAATCAGTAATACCAGACATACTCAGATGACCCTAGCAATCTTCTCCTACAAGCGAAGCCCAGCTGGGTCAGACCAAAGGTCAATGGAGGCCGAACACCCTCCTTTGCAGAGAAGCCCACAACTAGCCCTCTTTTTTTGTTGCCTCCCAGCAGCTGCTTCCACATGAGATTCCATTTCGCTATTAGGACTAATGGCAATTAATAGACTTCTGAAGACCTACGAATTGGCTAGTCCCCTTTTAAAGCACCCTTAAGCTAGTGCCCAGCAAATGCTGTAGCTGAATTCAGTGTTGTTTCCCACCCCTGAATATACACATTTCATTGGATAACCCAAAGTATCTCATAGAGGGACGAGAAGCCTGTTGCTCCGCAGATGATGTTAGCCTCCCATCACCCTCAGCCAGCATGGCCAAAGGTTAGGAATGATGGGAGTCTAACAGCATCTGGAGGGCCCCCCACACATCACGTTATGGAAGAGGGAGACAGATCTCTGTCCCGTTCCTCCACGGAGGGGGGCCTGATTTATCAGGCCCTGTTCACCCCCCCCACCCCTCATTTTTCAAAAGCTAACAAGGGCTGAAAGCCTTTATTATGTATGGCATGGGGCAGTAAAATGAAACCGGCTTGGCTTGAGCCATGAATTGAGCGTGCCTCTGACACGGGCCTCCCAGCAGTCAATGTGGAAAACATGCTGCAAAACTAGAAAGCTGGAAAGTAGTGGCCAGCCACAAGAGTAACCTTCTCTAACCCATAACTGTGCTATGCAGGGCTGATGGGAGCTGCAGTCCAAAGCATCTGGGGGGCACCAGACTGGGGAAGACCCACATGAGCGGCTTGTGGAACAGCTGGACAGGAAGAGACCCTCAGTTCTTGCATGGACACACTCCATTGCCTAGACCTCTGCTCCATGTTTGCAAGAGTAAAAAAACAGATACACAAACATCAGCTTTGCTAGAATCCAAAATCTGAGAAGCTCCATGACACAACTGAACTTATGCCATCCTGGAAATGGCCCTGGAACGCCTCCCTTAGCCAGGGAACAGCTGTCCAAAGAGGGGTGACCACCTGCCTGCCTCCCTGCCCTCAGGAGGAAACAACCGGCCAGAGTGCACAGTATACAGCCTCCTGGCCCCATTTTAGGCCTGAAACCACCCAAGGTGACTCTCTCAGAGCTGCTGTGGAGGGCAAAAGCTTACTGGTGGCAAGTATTTAATCCACTCTGACTCACTGGGGCAGGATTGGGTTCAAGGAAACAAAAGTAAACAGCAAAACCAGTGAGTCAGCAGAAGCGACTTCCTCTTTGCATCCACATGGGTTATCCTAATGGACCTACTCTGAATACAACCCAAAGTTAAGATTTCCATTGCATGTTATGATTTTATATCACATCCATGAACTGCTGGGGGGGGGGCACCCTGAAAGGCCATCTAGAAATTCTGCAAATACATTTTCCCATGAGAAGAGAAAGGACCTCCACAGGGAAACAGGCACAGTATCTCTGTGGGAGGGGGCTCTCCTACACCCCAGTAATGAAGACCAGAAGACCCCGGCTGCTGAATCAGGCTGAAGGCCCAGCTAGTCCAGGATCACAAAGCACAAGAAAGGGGAGCTGGCTGTATCTGCAGTCTGCAGGAAAGCGAGGGGGCAGAAGCAGAGTTCCAAAGGATGCTTTTGGAGCAAAAGCTTGGAAAAGAAACCTCATGTTGTATAGATGAGACTAGGGGTCTGAATTGCAGTCACTGGGGAAAAGCAGGAGAGGACCGTTCCCCTCCTGCCCTACTTGTGGGCTTCCTAGAGGCATCCAACTGCATGCTGGACTTCATGGGATTTGGGTCTGAGCTCCTGTCATTTGTTCAAAACGTAACTTTTTTTGGGGGGGGGGGAAGGCATGGGGGAATAACAGCAGGTAGAAAGGACTGGGAATGTATGTTTAAAAGGTACAACGGCTGGACTGCATCACACTAAAGATAACCAGTGGTACTGCTAAAGCCAAGAATCTTTAAAAAAGAGAGATTCCTGCCCAACGCTTGCCTTCGAGGCACAAGGAGGTAGACCTGGGCTTGGTCCGGGGCACAGGAGCCTCCCTCGGCCCTGCTCAGTGCTCTCCTGAGGTGCTCCACACACAGGTGCTGAAGCTTTCCTTTTGGAGGGCAGAAGGGCTTAGAACTTTGCCTTGTTTTCAAACAGAAAAAGAAAACGCAGATCTATGGCATGGGGCACAAAACTCTTTGCTTGCCTTGCAAAACCGCACAGGACACCCTTGGGTTGCAGCAGAGAGCGGGGTTGGGTGTGTGTGTGTTAGGAAGTCCATTTGCAGTTGTGGTTTTTGTCTCCAAAGAATGCTTTTTTATTACCCACAATGGTAGTCATCGTATAAAAAAATGCTTGTTTCATCTCGGCCCCAGTGTATAAACCTGTCCCCCCCACCCCACCCATCACAGCCCCTTCTTCCCCTTTTCCAACTCACCCCCACTTGGGGAAAAAAAAGAAGAAAACATACATTATCCACTAACACAAGTAACCAACAGGGAGGGAAAAGTAGAGGGAAAAGTTGGGGGACACGACGGATGCCCCTGCCTCCCTCCCCGCCACCTCTCCCTCCCATTTTAGGACTCCATCCTCTCCCTCAGATCTGGAGTGGAACATGTGTAGAGGGCACGTTAGGCATATAAACCCACCCCACCCTCAGACCCACCCAATTTCCCCAACAGAACAAGGTCAGCCCTAGGTTGGGTTTAAATAAGAACAAAACAAGAGAGAGACCAGCAAGAGGGGAAAAAAGAGGGGGTCACTCGGGTAAAAATACCCCCCCCCAAATGAGTCTGGTTGTCAAACCTCAAGAGTTCCAGTGACCTAAGTTCCCTCTTGGATACGTCCCAAATCATTTGAACCTGCGCCCTGGCAGGGCGAGGAACGGCTTGCTGGGGTTGCTGCTCCCAAGTGGGGAAGGGGGGTTAGTGTGTCCGTCCAGGTCTGGGTGTCAGAGTGTGTGTGTGTGTGTGTCTGTGGAGGGGCTCGTCACGCAGTGAGCTTGCAGTGGCACAACTCCTTGTACATCTGTCGGCGGAGTTTCGGCATGTCTTGCTGAGTGAAAGTGAAGGGAAGCCCCAGAGCCAGGAATTTGGAATACTGCACAAGAGAGAGGAAAGAAAAAGGTCAGCAACGTAGATGTCCGCTTTCAAAGTGGCAACAGAACCAAAGAGGCCCTCTACACCACCAGCCTTTGCCAATGTGGTGCCCTCCAGCTGTTTTGGACTACAAATGTACTGCCTTCAAGTCGATTCCGACTTATGGCGACCCTATGAATAGGGTTTTCATGAGGCTGAGAGGAAGACTACAACTCCCATCCAAAACAGCTGGAGGGCCCCACATTGGGGAAGGCTGGTATTCAATATTAGGTGCGAGCGCTTCTGTGCTTCACCTGCACTCCTAGGAATATTCTTTCTTAAGTACCTGAAATCACAATTGGAGCACAACTCCGTACTAAAACAGGTTGTGTCCAAGTAGCTCAAATTCTCCACAAAGAGAAACTGGATTTCTACTAACCTGCCACAATTATGCAATTTAAGCACAGTCTGCATAGATCTGAGGAACTGAAGGTAACGCCCTTCAGAACTGGGACTTGCTGTTCCCTCTGCCCTGACTGCCCAAATGGCCTCTGAGAGGCTGCCACGCCCTCCTTGACCGTAGAACAGCTTCACGCTTATTGTTTAAGGAACATCGGGCTTGGAGGAGAGGAGCGGCAGAAGAGCCTGTAGAGCTCCCCACCAATCAGTGCCTGGTGTTCCAAACAGAGGCAGCCCCTCCCTCTTGCTACTGCCACCACAAGCACTGCTGTTCACCCGTGCATTTCTGGGGGGGATGAGAATCCCATTTTATTACTGTAGTTTTGATAATGCTCATTGCCCTCAGCACCTTTGGGGAAACACTGAGACCTAGAAGCTTGACTTTTTTTTTTTTTTACAGCTGATGTTTAGAACGGTCAAATACTACACTTGCATAGAAATTGTGGGAATATACACAGCTTTGCTCTAGAAGAAATTATTCTTAGGAAGCCTCGCTACAAGGTTCAGCCCAATCCGAACACAGTGTTAACGTCTAGGGTCACAGGGCACGGAGAAGACAAAGCACCATGGGGAAACGACAGCCTCTTTCCTCCCTGGAGGCCATCAGCACCTGTTGCTGCCTGTTGGGTCTCACCTGCAAGACGAAAGCGCCACAGTCGCTGTCGTTGTTTTGCCTGGCAATGTTCTAAGAGGAAGAGAAAGCTGAGATCAGGTCATGACAACCATGGGGGGGGGGCACGAAAGAGGACAGCTAGTGAAGGGAGGAATATAACCCCTCAAGCCATTTCCTGGGCCAGCAGCTTCCACTTGCTCTGCCCTGCCCTTCTACATTTAGAGAGACATGCCAAAAATCCCACCGTTTTCCCCTAAAGACCCATAGGGCATTCTGCGCTTGTACAGATCCAGTAACGCTGCTCTGATTTTGGTCCAGCTGGGGTGAGGGAGGAGACAATTCAGTGGTTTGGGGTTCAGCTGACTGCCCTACCCTAAAGGATCAGGTGCCAGCAAGCAGGTGATGGAAAAGGCCTTTCTCTGCCTGAGACAGTCCTGAAGAGCTGTTACCAGCCAGAGTGCCCCCCCTCCCGTCTGCCACCCACCTGGAACCCTGCTTGGCCCATCTTCAAGGCAGCAGCCTCTGGATGCAATAGCCATGGGCCACTCCCAGCTCAGGGCTTTGCCCCAGAAGGAAAACACTGATTTGGGTCCTCTTTTGCAGAACGGCCGTACCCCGGCAGGAGAGTGCCTGCTTTGCATGCAGAAGGTCTCGGGTTAAATCCCCAAAGGCATCATCTCCAGGCAGGCCTGGGAATTTCCACCACATGAAATCCTAGAAACCCGGCTGCCAGTCAGAGTAGACAATACTGAGCTTGCTAGGTGGACTGAGAAGAGGGCAGCTTCCCATGATCCCTTTTTTTTGGCAGGGGGCTTGTGGTGTGTGTGTGTGTCAGAAAGGGATTCTTTCCTCCAACCCCACTCTCTGCTCCAGTCACATTGGCCAAATATCCTTTTCCCAGTTCCCACTAGCAGTATATCTGCTGTTGCCCAGTTCCATTTCCTCTGCAGGCGCCTTTCCCATGGTGCAACTTTTCTTCCGCATGTGGCACATGGCTGCTTGTGGTGGGCACACCAACAACTGTGAAGAAGCAACTAAGGGATGGCTGGTGGGGTGGGAGGCAGGGACGCCAATGGGAGGTGGAGCCAACCAACTTTGACCCCAGGCTTCCTCCTCCGTAAAGGACAGCACTGACACTGAGGAGGAGGAGAGACTGAAGGAACTGGGCATGTTTCGCCTGGAGAAGACGGAGGGGAGATAGGATAGCACTTTTCAAGTACATGAAAGGCTGTCACACAGAGGAGGGCCAGGATCTCTTCTCGATCGTCCCAGAGTGCAGGACACGGAATAATGGGCTCAAGTTGCAGGAAGTCAGATTTCGACTGGACATCAGGAAAAACTTCCTAACTGTTAGAGCCATACAACAATGGAACCAATGACCTAGAGAGGTAGTGGGCTCTCCAACACTGGAGGCATTCAAGAGGCAGCTGGACAGCCATCTGTCGGGCATGCTTTGATTTGGATCCCTGCATTGAGCAGGGGTTGGTCTTGATGGCCTTATAGGCCCCTTCCAACTCTACTATTCTATGATTCTATGAGAAGGAAGGGGACAGGCAGTGCCATGGCCCACTCCCCAGACCGGCTGCACTGAGGAGGGCAACAGCAAGGAACGCCACATGAGATTATAGCCAAGCAGCAGCAGGAAGTCATGCCGTTACTTGGGCAGGGGAGACACATGGGGAGGAGGAGCGAACGCAGGCAACACAAAGCAAGGGCCTTCTCTTTTTGCCTCCCAAGCACCCTCCTCTCTGGGCCAAAAGCAGCCAACTGCCAGCCTGGAATAATAGGCGAGGAGCTGGTAGGTCCAAACAGTCCTCCTCCGGCTGGGTAAGGCTCCCAGTGGGGCCTCACGGGCCAATGCTGAATGTCCCAGACGGAAAAACGTACAATTGATGCAGGGGCAAACCACCGTGTGGACTGGGCAAGTGTGGGACTTGTGGCAAAGAAAGCCAGAAACAGGAGCATCACAAGAGGCCGCCTGCTAGATCAGGCCAACGGGGCCCCATCGGCCCATCCGCCTGTTCCCAGCGGCCAACCAGGTGCCCCTCATGGGAAGCCCACTGGCTCTGCAGCGCAGCCTGTGGGTGACCCTGCTCTCAAGGCTGTGGGCTGCTGCCGCGGGTCCCTCTTGCCGCAAAGGCCAGGAAAGGCCCCACCTGCTGCTGCGACGGTGCCCTTCACGGAGCGAGTGGGGAAGGATACTCACCATCTGGAAAACCCCTTGCCACCCGTCTCGGAAGTCTGGGCGGTTCTTCTTCTCTGCCTCAGCCTGCAGGTATCTGCAGATGTGCTACGGGGTAGGGACGGCAGGCATATTAGAGCATGACCATTGGGAATGTGGCCCAGTTCCTAGCCCCCTCCCACAGCAGAGCTTGTCAGCTCCAGCCCCCTCCCCTCAGCAATGCTCTAGCAATGGCGACAGTCCTCCTAGCAGCAGCCCCGACCAATACTGCAGCCGCTTTCCCAAAAGCTCGCAATGCACCATCTTCCTAGCAGGTTCCCCTATCACCATCTCCAAGCCGGTGGCTAGTTATCATGGTCTGGCCCTTCAAGGAACTCTGGGAACTGTAGGGCTGGGGGGGGCAGAGAGGGAGGGAGGGAGAGAGGGAGGGAGACCCGCTAAAGATCCCCCCGCATCCTCACAAGGCATCCCTGGACGCTCTGAAGGCAGCCATGGCAATTCTGGCACAGCTTACCGGAGGAGATACGCCGGGCGCCTACGGTTCTTTCTTTTAGGCGCCAGGTTAAGACCCGGCTATACTCCCAGGCATTTTAATGTTTAATGCTTTATGTTGAATGTTTTTAGTTTAAGGTGTTCCTTTGTTACTGATTTTATTCTATATTGTATTTTAATCTCGTTTTGTACACCACCCAGAGAGCTATTAGCTATGGGCGGTCTAGAAATGAAAATAAATAAGTAAATAAATAAACCTAGTCTCCAGGTCCAGCACTAGTGGGAGCTGCCAGAGGGAGGGGCTGCGTGCTCGTGGCCCACCCGCCACGCCCTTTACCTTGGGGCAGCGCCGGTTGAGGGTGCGCTGGGAGTCCAGGTATGTGATCTTCTTCCGCTTCACCTCCACGCAGACGAGAGACCAGTGGACCTCCAGGTGGATTGGGATAAGCAGCAGGTCCTTGTTGAAGATGTCCACCTGGGAGGGGCACCAGACGGACTCAGCAGCCTCTTCCCAGCAGCCCCCCCCCCCGACATTTGGACGTGTAAGAAGCTGCTTCGTGCCAAGCCAGACCACGGGGGCATCTACCTGGGCACCGTCTGCACTGACTGGCAGTGGCCCTCCAGAGCGGCAAGCAGGGGGTCTCTCTCAGCCCTGCCTGGAGTCTGAGCCAGGCACCTTGTTACATGCAAAGCGGGTGCCCTACCACCGAGCGGCGGCCCTTCCTGGAAGCTGCCTTTGGCTGGCTTATCCAGCTCAGTGCCTTTAAGCCTCGGATCCCCGGATGTTCTTGGGCTGACAACTCCCATCACTCCCAGCCATCTCCGCCAACAGTCAGGGATGGCAAAAACTGTAGTCCCAACCGCACCCGAGGACCAAAGGCTGGAGAACACGGGGCTGGCTCACTGCCATCTACGCTGGCGCTCTGTAGTGTTTCAGGCAGGGAGTCTCTGCCGACCCTGCCTAGAGACGGCGTCGGGGATTGAACAGAGCACCTTCTGGATGCAAAGCAGGTGTCCTAGTGCTGAACTACAGCCTGTCCTGGTAGATCTTCCCTCAGGGGCTTAAGCCTGGAGCCCAATATCAATGCCAAGGTTCATCCCCGGGACCCCACAGAACAGAAAGCAGCTGCAGATACGTGCAGAGCACATTTCGGTCAATCAACACAGCAACATGGCACACATTCCAGAATCGTCCTTAAGACTTCTAGGGCATGGGTAACAGGCCCCCCGGGGTTCAGCACTGCGTCAGCAGCCTTCCCACCCACACGGGAACTCCTACAGAGGTCTACCACCTACTATACCAGCCTTCCCCAACCTGGTTAGGGCGGATGGGAATTGTAGGCCAAAACATCTGGAGGGCACCAGGTTGGGGAAAGCTGACCGATACCATTCGCTGACCCCTGACCTCTGCCTACCCGCCCAAAGTGCAGCAGAGCAAAGACTCCATGCAGCAACTCACATTTTTGGTCCAGCGCTTGACTCCCTCGTACCCCTTGGTTCGTAGCTTATCGTAGAAAAAACTGTTGAAGAAATGAACCTGGTGAAAGAAAGGGAAAAAAGCCATTTTGGTTCCATGAGAAGCGGCGATGGGAAGTGGGGCTGGAGGGGAGGGAAGTGCTCGGGCAGGGAGGAGCAGGAAGCCAGGCAAAGCAGCAGCAACAGGGTGGCCTCTCACGCCCAGTGGAACAGGCCTGCTAGATCTCTAGTTGCAGGTTGCCAGTAGTTCCTGGTGTGCAGATCAGCCTTCACCAGCTGGTGCCCTTGTACCCCAAAACACCTGGAGGGGCACCAGGTTGGCGAAGGCTGTGGTAGACAGCAACTATTCCATGAGCACCACTAAATAGTGATAGTTTAGAAGGACAGCGGCTTTGGTCAGCCAGCTCAGATTGTCCCCAGAGTTGATATATCTAGCCTGCAGTGTAGGACCCACAAAACACATCTGTTTTGCTCCCTTTTTCTGTCTTTCTCTTTCTCTCCCCCCCCCCAACAAAGAAGGGCTGCTCCACATTTGAGCTAGATCTCACTTTCTTCATTTGAATTTGCCCCTCATCAATACACACACACTTCCAGTTGAAGACCAAATCTGTTGGTTCCCATCCATACCAACAGATGTTCCCATTTGTCCCAGTCCGCCAATTTGTTGATTCTGCCCAGATAGGGCATGCACACAGGAATCAGCTGAGCAACCCACACACCTTTTAGGAAAAAAATGTCTGCCCAAGAATTGCACAACAGTACACATCCAGGAATTCCCAATCCAGTCCAAGCTTGCATGGGCATACATCACTTTATGTTTAAGGACAGGCATTTCCCGTTCCAAAACAGGAAGATGGTTGTGGGAAAAATCAATCCAGAAATATACAGTCAAATCAATTTTTTAAGAATGAAGCGGGGAGATCTAGATAAATCATTGTTTTTCAGCCTTACAGTTTTCCTGTAATGCACAAATCTGATTTTTAAAGGCGGCGGTAGTGAGACCACTTCTGAAGAAAGCTTCCCTGGACCCAGAAAATCTTAACAACTATAGGCCGGTAGCAAATGTTCCATTCCTGGGCAAGGTCCTAGAAAGAGTGGTTGCAGCCCAGCTCCAGGTGCTCTTGGATGAGACCGATTATCTGGATCCATTTCAATTGGGTTTCAGGCCCGGTTTTGGCACGGAGACGGCCTTGGTCGCCCTGTATGATGACCTTTGTCGGGAGAAAGACAGAGGGAGTGTAACTCTGTTGATTCTCCTTGACCTCTCAGTGGCTTTTGATACCATCGACCATGGTATCCTTCTGGGACGTCTTGCGGACTTAGGAGTTGGAGGCACTGCTTGGCAGTGGTTCTGTTCCTATCTGGCGGGTCGTCTCCAGAAGGTAGTGCTTGGGGAGCATTACTCGATGCCCTGCGCTCTCCAATATGGAGTTCTGCAGGGGTCAGTTCTGTCCCCCATGCTCTTTAACATCTATATGAAGCCGCTGAGTGCTGTCATCAGGAGTTTTGGAGTGCGTTCTCATCAGTATGCTGAAGACATGCAGCTCTACTTCTCCTTTTCATCTTCGTCAGGTGAGGCTATCAATGTGCTAAACCGATGCTTGGCTGCGATAATGGACTGGATGAGAGCGAATAAATTGAAGCTCAATCCAGACAAGATTGAGATGCTGTTAGTAGGTGGCTCTCCTGACCAGATGGTGGATGTTCAACCTGCCCTGGATGGGGTTGCACTCCCCCTGAAGGAGCAGGTTCGTAGCTTGGGAGTTCTTTTAGACCCATCCCTGTCACTTGAGGCTCAGGTACCCTCGGTGTCACGGAGTGCTTTTTACCAACTTAGACTGGTGGCCCAGCTACGCCCCTATCTGGACAGGGAAAACCTTGCTTCAGTGGTTCATACTCTGGTAACCTCTAGATTAGATTACTGCAATGCACTCTACGTGGGGCTGCCCTTGAAGACGGTTCGGAAACTACAACTCATGCAAAATGCGGCAGCCAGATTATTAACTGGGACCAAGCGGTCCGAACATATAACACCAATTCTGGCCCGCTTGCACTGGTTGCCTATATGTTTCCGGGCTCGATTCAAGGTGCTGGTTTTAACCTATAAAGCCTTACACGGCAAGGGTCCGCAATATCTGATGGAACGCATCTCCCGATATGAACCTACCCGTACACTGCGCTCTACATCGACGGCCCTCCTCCAGGTGCCTACTCAGAGAAAAGTCCGGAAGATGACAACAAGAAGGAGGGCCTTCTCAGTGGTGGCCCCCGAATTATGGAATACTTTTCCTGATGAGGTACGCCTGGCGCCAACATTACTATCTTTTCGGCCCCAGGTAAAAACCTTTCTCTTACAGGAATTGGCTCTGAAGTGGGGGGAGGGTATTAAAGTTAAACTGATGTCTTTTTGTATCATTATATTATTCATGTTAAATTACTATGAAATCAATAAAAACAATTAAAAAAAAAAACCTTTCTCTTTTCCCAGGCATTTTAGCATTTTAGTAGTATTTAATTTTAACAGGTATTCCAGTATGTGTCTAAATATAAATATGTTTTAAATTTTTTCAGATTTTAATTATTTATTTATTTTGTTTTATTTATTAAATTTATATACCGCCTGACTAGCATAGCTCTCTGGGCGGTGAACAACCAATTAATACAAAATACAATAAAATCCAATAAAACGAACCACAAAGTACAGAGAATGGGAGATCTAAAAACAATTACAATACAATTTAAAACAGAATTAAGTTAGATTAAAAGCCCTGGAAAAGAGGAAGGTTTTAACCTGGCGCCAAAAAGACAGCAGCGTCGGCGCCAGGCGTACCTCATCGGGGAAACTGTTCCACAGTTCGGGGGCCACCACCGAAAAGGCCCTAGTTCTTGTAACCACCCTCCGAGCCTCCCTGTGGGACAGAGCTCGGAGGAGGGCCTTCGATGAAGAGCGCAGTGTACGGGCAGGTTCATATTGGGAGAGGCGTTCCAACAGGTATTGTGGTCCCGCGCCGTATAAGGCTTTATAGGTCAAAACCAGCACTTTGAATTTAGCCCAGAAGCAAATTGGAAGCCAGTGCAAGCGGGCGAGAACAGGTGTTATGTGTTCAGACCACTTAGTTCTTGTTATCAGTCTGGCAGCCGCATTTTGCACTAGCTGAAGCTTCCGAACTGTCTTCAAAGGCAGCCCTACGTAGAGCGCATTGATGTGTGGTTTTTTAATTGTATATTGGATGTTTTATTTGTTGTGCACCGCCCAGAGAGCTCCGGCTATGGGCGGTATATAAATTTAATAAATAAATAAATAAATAAATTAAAAATAAAACATGACTTGCCAACTGCTGCCAGAGAATAACCGGCAGTTAGGGGGAAGTCAGGGGCATGGAAAGGGGAACAGCGAAAATGGATGCTTGATCCACCCCTTGGAAAAAAGATATGGCAATGTGTCTGCTATGCAGTTTGGAGCTGCATTTTTTGAAACCATAATGGATTATTCCTGGATTGGGGAAATCTGAATTTACAGGACAAAACCAGCAGGAAAGGAGCTGTTTGGGAAGGGTGTCATATGGACAATGCTACTTAAGATGGGAACAGCTCAAATACACATTAAACTCAGGTGTGGACAAGCCCGATGAGGGTGGTGGTACCATTAGCGTGGCACATTGAAGGTCAGGTCACAATCCACCCGTTGAATAATGCACCCCTGCTCTTTTCATCCATACCTAGTTGGGGACCAGCAGAGATGCTGCTTCTAGTGCCAGAGAGCTTTCCTAAAAAGCATCAACTGGAATTTGCTTCCACAGGGGACAGCGATGGCCACCAACTTGGATGCTTTTAAAGGGAGGGACAAATTCATGAAGTAGAATAAGGCTATCAATGGCTACTAGCCATGACGGCTACGTTCTACCCTCCACTGTCAGAGGTGGAACCTCTGAATACCAGTTGCTGGGAATTTCAGGAGGGGAGAATCATAGAATAGTAGAGTTGGAAGGGGCCTATAAGGCCATCAAGTCCAATCCCCTGCACAATGCAGGAATCCAAATTAAAGCACACCTGATAGGTGGCTGTCCAGCTGCCTCTTGAAGGCCTACAGTGTTGGACAACCCACCACCTCCCCAGGTCATTGGTTCTATTGTAGTACCACTCTAACAGTTAAGAAGCTTTTCCTGATGTCCAGTCGAAATCTGGCTTCCTGCAACTTGAGCCCATTATTCCGTGTCCTGCACTCTGAGAAGATCGAGAAGAGATCCCAGCCCTCCTCTATATGACAAGCTTTCATGTACTCGAAGAGTGCTATCCTATCTCCCCTCAGTCTTCTCTTCTCCAGGCTAAACATGCCCAGTTCTTTCAGTCTCTCCTCATAGGGCTTTGTTTCCAGTCCCCTGATCATCCTTGTTGCCCTCCTCTGAACCTGTTCCAGTTTGTCTGCATCCTTCTTGAAGTGCGGAGACCAGAACTGGACGAGTTCTCTTGCAGTCAGGTCCGGCTTGCCGGCTTCCCTTGAGGGCATCTTTTTATGTTCTTATGGACACAGGGCAAATTGTCTGTTCGCATCTTGCGTGAGTCTCTACCATCTTTTTTAAGCCCTGATAAGTGAAAAAGAAAACTAAAAGCCAAAAGCTCACCTTGTCTGGCACCGTGTCCATGACGAGATCCCCATACATGTTCATTACCTGCCCAGAAAAATGGAGCAAATGCGTGAAATATTTATTTATTTTATTTATTATTTGATTTGTGCCCCGCCCTTCCTCCCAGCAGGAGCCCAGGGCGGCAAACAAAGCGCCAAAAACACTTTAAAACGTCATAAAAACAGATCTCAAAATACATTAAAACAAAACAACATTAAAAACATAAAAAAACAACTTTAAAAAAGGGTTAAAAACATTATTAAAAAACATATTAAGCAATTCTAACACAGATGCAGACTGGGAAAGGTCTCAGCCTAAAAGGCTTGTTGAAAGAGGAAGGTCTTCAGCAGCTGCTGAAAAGATAGCAGAGATGGCGCCTGCCTAATATTCAAAGGGAGGGAATTCCACAGGGTAGGTGCCGCCACACTAAAGGTCCATTTCCTATGCTGTGCAGAACGGACCTCCTGATAAGATGGTATCTGCAGGAGGCCCTCACCTGCAGAGCGCAGTGATCGACGGGGTATATAAGGGGTAAGACGGTCTTTCAGGTATCCTGGTCCCAAGCTGTACAGGGCTTTGTACACCAAAACTAGAACCTTGAACTTGACAAGGATTGACAAATATGATATTCTTAATAATATCAGGGATCCTTGATGGGACTCATCACAGCAATATCCTCCAAATTTATTGTAGTATGTAGCAGTTATATAGCACTTTAGAGCGTTCCAAGTGGTGAGTCTTCAGGCTGGCAGGTTCTGTTTTTTTTACCCTGTGATCCAGCAACTGGTCAGGCGCAAACAGTAGTTCTGGGTGGGCGGGTAGGGGCACAGCCAACAAACTTCTGCACCCCAACAGCCACAAACTGAGGCTGACCTGCACAGACAAGTGCACATCTACATCAGAGCTCCTACAGATCAGGGACCTTTAGGACCCTAATCCAGAACAAAAAGGCATTTCTGCTGCTGTTAAATGAGTGGGAGCCAAGCTCTTGCCAATCTGCTGGAAATCACTCAGAGGCTTATTAACAAATCCCTATCTACTTTCTCCCCACTCCTAGTCGAAAGCACTTCCTGGACATTGTCTCTTAATTATTATTCATTCATTTCATGTACCAGTCACTTCATACAATAAAAAGTCATTACAGCCACTTCCATCTCTCGGCAATCACACAACATCAACCCTCATGATGACACCCCCAGCGGCAGTGTAGTATTACAAGAGTCTCCCAAGTCCCCCCCTTTTTAGTCATTCATCTTATTTTCTACCCTCCCCCCCCGCTTAAGTTTCCCTCCCACGTTGCCTCTGCAACATACCTGGTCATTGAGCCAATTAGGCCCATAGAGCGTCTGCAAGTCATCCATGGTGACCACGTGGCGCTTGTACGTGACCCGGAAGGTCCGGACCATGGCGTTGCCTGGCATGCGCTGGTAGGATTGCATCAGCTGGTTCACCATGCCTTTCCTGCAGGGCCCAGAGAGAGAGCCCCCAGAGGAAGCATCATCACTGTTACTATGCTGGCTTGGCACTGAAACAGATGGTTTGGACTACAGTTCTGGCTGGGGCTGATGGGAGTTGTGGTCCAAATCATCTGGAGGGCACCAGAATGGCAAAGGCTGGGACAAATGTACACACACAGCACTGCTGTATCAGGCCAGAGGCGCATCCAACCCAGCATCCTCTTCCGAACAACGGCTTGTCAAAAGCCCGCTGGGAACTGAGCCACATCCACAATGGTCACCCTCCAGTCTGTCTGCCCTCTCTGCCTCCAGCACACCTGCAGATACTGCAGCGATATGCCCCTAATTGCATTGTACGCTGGTGTGCATTTTAGCATCTACTGTGAACAGCTCAGAGAACATTTTGTTTAATGGGTGGTATACAAACGTTGTACACAAATAAAAATTAAGTGGGAGTGAATCTTGGCAGAGATGCTGGGCGTAAATACAAATAAAATTCCTGGAATAAAGCCACCAGGCCGCGGAAAGACAGCACACCATCAAGGTGGCTGGGCTTCCAGGGAACTGGGCTGCACGCCTTCCCTAACAGGGCACCAAAACCTGGCCTTCCTGCATCTCTGCCCACCCAAACTCAGCTTTATCGCCCTGCAGTGCCTCGGTTTCTGGAAACTATCTATGTCCAATAACCAGCCGCAGGTTCTCTCCACCTCATCCTGCTCACCCGTTGCTGGAGACAGAGCACTGGGCGGAACGAGGACTTTTGGTTCGATTCACTCAAGGAGGGGAAAACAGGGAGAAGAGGAGCTGTACCTCTGAGGCGTGGAAAATTCCTGCTGAAAGATGTCCTCGAGCTTCTCCACAACCTCGTCCACGCTGATGGGAATGAGGCTGCCGTATGTCTGCAGGAATTCATCCAAGATGTCTGGCAGAAATGACAGAAAAAATGCTGAAGCAACACACACCTCTTTTGGCACACTTAAGGGAGCAAAGTCTATGGAGTTGGGGGTGGAGGAGGAGAGGTGGAGGGAGGAGGCTCACCTTGCAGGTGCCCCAAAGATCAGCCTAGAGGCACAGGATCCAGTTTTAATGCTGAAGCTCCCCTCTGGGGAAAGGATGCAGCATTGGGGCCTTTTTAGTTTAAAGAAAAGGCGAGGAAGAGGTGAGATGACAGAAGTGTATATAACTATGCATGCCACGGAGAGAGTGGATAGAGAAAAGCTTTCCTCCTTTAATGCTAGAACTCAGGGACGTCCAAGGAAGCCGAATGTTGGAAGATTCAGGACAGACAAAAGAAAGGACTTCTTCATGCGGCACATAGTTAAACAATGGAATCCGCTCCCACAAGAGGCTGTGATGGCCACCAACTTGGGGGGCTTCAAAAGAGGATTAGACAAATTCATGGAGAATACTAGCCATGATGGCTATATTTTCCCTCCCCTGTCGGAGGCAGGATGCTTCTGAATACCAGTTGCTGGAAACTGCAGAAGGGGAGAACTCTCAGGTCCTGCTTGCAGGCTTCTCATAACAGGCACCTGGTTGGCCACTGTGAGAACAGGATGCTGGACTAGATGGGCCACTGGCCTGACCCAGCAGGCTCTTCTTATGTTCTTATGCTAAGTAGGTTCCAGCCCCAAGCACTGTCTGGATGCAAGGGAATCAGATGCGAGTCACCCTTCAGGGATGCCATTCATGTGGGCATACTTGGGAGATCTGAGAGAGAGGCCCATAGGGAGTGCTCCCTCTGGTTGCCTCTTTCCCCCATCTCTCTCCAGGGCACTCTCCCCACGCCCCAGGCTGAAAGACAGCATGCACGCACAGAGTGATTCCTTGTGCGCAAGTCCATGGGGTCTGGGAAAAGTCAGATCCAGCCAAACTAAAATGGAACCTCTTGAATCTGCACTGGGTCCCCAAACACCACCACCAAATGAAAAGTCAACACTGTAGACTGCACAGGAAAAAAATGACAGACCCAGTGCTCATCAGCCCCACAAAAACACTGATCCAAGGCACAGATCCACATGGATCTTCAGGTTTCATTTTTACATAGAGTAACAAAACCACCAACAAATCCCCAAGCACTTCTGTGGGCACCACAGATCACCCACGGTTTGGTATGTTTTGCAGAGGTCCCTCGTTAAAAAAAGCTATGAGCAGGTCCATGTGTTTGCAGCAGGGCACCACTAAAAACCCACGGAGCTGAGATTTTTATGGTTCAGTCGCTGGAGAAAGATGTGGTCTGTATTTTAACAGTGCTTGGGGGAGAGGAGAGAATTCCACAAGTGCAGGCACGTTTATGAGGGCCCGTTTTACAGGGTGTTGATGCGTTTGTCTTTCCTCTCTTGCAGTCCCCAGACTCCTGTGGCCCCTCCTATACTCCCCTTGCCTCCCTACTTGCTCTTTCCCCACCCCACCCCAGTCTCCCAGGTGGCTCTTCTATTCACGTTCCTTATTTGAGCCTTGAAAAGCACATAGAGCTGAGAGAGGAAGTGGGGGAGAGCGAGAGCACACACTCGTTGGTCTTCCAGCTTCCTTCTCCAGCTCTATCTACTTTTCAAGTATATGGAGTAACTACCCTCACCAACCTCAAGACAGAAGGCAGAGGCTTCACTTGTGCCAGGCTGCCATTGCTGCCATGCTGGGGACACCCCATTTTAGAAGGAAGCGTGAGGCACAAGAGATGAGCAAGCACCCCCAATCTGATGTCTTATTCATTACGTTCCGATCTGCTTTTTGGCTGGTTTTACAGGATCGATTATATTCTTAAGAACACATGAGGATCCCCAACACACAAGTGTACAATGTCACAGCCTGCTGGACCTGGCTAAAGTGGGAGGGGCATCTAGTCCACCATATCCTGTTCTCACAATGGCCAACCGGATGCCCATTATGGGAAGCCCACAAGCAGGGCAAGAGTGCTCTCCCCTCCTATAATTTCCAGCAAGTGGTGTTCACAAGTATGCTGCCTCCGAAAATGAGAAATTCTAGAATCTAGAATTAGAAATTGTGAGCCACCTTAGAAGCACTTGCCTCGGGAAGACACAGGATTTAAATCTGAACAAATATACAATTAGAGATGTGAAGGCCTGGAACAGAAACCTGGAAAATTCAGGGGGGGGAAAAACACTTCCCCAAAATCTTCTTTTGTTTCCCAAGAAAATTGGAAAAACTGAAAAAATTGGGGCTGTGATATGTAAAAGGATCTAGAAGCTTGTTTCAATCTGGGCAAACCAGTTCTTTTGAAGTCCATCATAAATATGATGACCAATATGAAGAAACAGCAAGGGAGACTAATTATGTTTCAGGGAATATTCACTGAGTCTTGGTTTCCCCCACCCCCTGCCTTTTTCTCAGCTCTTTCTATGCAAACAAGTGCTTTACATCTGCTTAACACTCTGGAGAAGACATCATAATTTTCAGAATAAATAAAAATTTCCTTTTTTTTACTACAATGTTGATGGTTTCTCCTGCTTGTATTGTTCTTTACCTGCTCCTCAAAAACTGGCAAAACCAAAGAGGTGCTCTAGGACAGTTCCTTACAGCCCAGCAGCTTGTAGCTCCATTTGTAACAAAACAAATTTAAAAGTAACTTCAATTTGTAATCATTGTCTGAATAAACTTTACTTTTACTATACCAAATGTGATAATTAACATAAGAACATCCCATAAGAACATAAGAAGAGCCTGCTGGGTCAGGCTAGTGGTCCATATAGTCCAGCATCCTGTTCTCACAGTAGCCAAACAGATGCCCCAAAGGGAGGCCCACGAGCAGGACCTGAGCGTAAGGAGCACTCTCCCCTCCTGTGGTTTCTATCAACTGGTATTCAGGGATATACTGCCTCTGGCCATGGAGGTACAGCGTAGCCGTCATGGCTAGTAACCACTGATAGCTTTTTCCTCCATGAATTTATCTAATCCTCTTTTAAATCCATCCAAGTTGGTGGCTATCACTTCCTCTTGTGGGAGCAAATTCCAGTTTAACTACGCGCTGCACAAAGAAACATTTTCTTTTGTCTGTCCTGAGTCTTCCAACATTCAGTTTCAATGGATGTTCGTGAGTTCTCATGTTATGAGAGAGGGAGAAAAGCTTTTCTCTATCCACTTTCACCATGCATGATTTTATACACTTCTATCATGTCACCTCTTACCATAGAATCACAGAATAGAAGAGTTGAAAGGGCCATCAAGTCCAACCCCCTGCTCAATGCAGGAATCCAAATCAAAGCATTCCCGACAGGCCCAAATGCTCCAACCTTTCCTCCATCCCTTTGATAATTTTATAGGCAAACCAAGTTATGCACAGTACATTTTATGTTTCTAATGTAACAATGTGACTTTTGATCTATAAAGGGTGCTTTAAAAAGTATTGCATGTTTTTCAGTTTTTCCCAAGATTTTAGGTTTTCTCCTGCCCCCCCGAAATATTACATCTCTATGTTTATTTGTTTATTTATTTATTTGTTATTTAATTTGTATCCCGCCCTTCCTCCCAGCAGGAGCCCAGGGCGGCAAAGCGCTAAAAACACTTTAAAACATCATAAAAACAGATCTTAAAATGCATTAAAACAAAACAGCGTTAAAAACATTTAAAAAAAAACAAACAACTTTTAAAAAGGGTTAAAAACATTAAAAAACATATTAACAGCAATTCTAACACCGACGCAGACTGGGATACGTCTCAACCTAAAAGGCTTGTTGAAAGAGGAAAGTCTTCAAAAGATGCCGGAAAGACAGCAGAGATGGCCATCTACCATCTACACTTTTCACTGTCCTTGCAGCATCCTTGATATTTAGCCACTGCATCTCTTGCTCTCCTCTTTCTGAATCTAAGTAGTCATGGCCTTTCTAGGAGAACCCTATTATTTAAAAATATTTAACACACTGCTTTTCCAGGCAAAGCCTGTCCAAAGCAGCTTACAATAATAAAAAATACGTGTAAAAAAAATTGTGCTAATTAGCCAGAATAAAACAGAATTCAAAAGATAAAGAGACTCAGAACTCCAAAATCATAACATTCCAGCCTCCATCCAACGAATGGGCAGGAAGTTACTCAGGGATGGCCAACACAAATGAATGAGTCTTGAAGGCAGCCTTTGCCAACCGGGTACCCTCCAGAGATGCTTTGGATTACAACTCCTGTCAGCCCCAGGCAGCATAGTGGTGGCTCAGCTCTTGGGAGTTGTAGCCCAGAACATCCCTGGGGGCCACCAGTTTGGCAAAGGCTGCTTTAAGGCCTTCTAAAAAGCCTGAAGCGTAGCTGCCCACTGCAAGGCTCCAAAGGTGTGGAGCCACCACAGAAAAGGCTTTCGTAGTTGCCCATCTAGAAGCTAAAAAGCTAAAATGATGAAACTGAGGTTATCATACTTTGGACACATAATGAGAAGACACAATTCACTAGAAAAGACAGTAAAGCTGGGAAAAACAGAAGGGAGTAGAAAAAGAGGAAGGCAAAACAAAAGATGGATTGATTCAGGTCTGTAAAGGAAGCCACAGACCTGAACTTGCAGGATCTGGTTTATAACAGATGCTCCTGGAGGTCGCAGATTCATAGGGTCGCTGTAAGTCGTAACTGACTTGAAGGCACATAACAACAACAAAGTTGCCCGTCTCACAGACCAAGGAGGTGGTCACTCCAGGAGGGCTTCCGACTGAGGGCTCAGTATGTGTGGAGGATGGCACAGGCACATGTGGTCCATTAAATAGCTTGGCCCAAACCCTACAGAGCAGGGCTGGGGAATTTTCAACCCTCAAGACGTTATTGGAATCCAGCTCCCATCAGCCCCAGCCATCATGGCCAACCATAAAAGATTTGGGGAGCTATCATTCAGTGACTTCTGGAAGGCCAAAGGTTTCCCAGTCCTGATATAAGGCTTTAAAAGTTTAAGCCAGGACTTTAAATTGGGTCCAGAAATGCATGGAAGGAAGTGCGGGGTGTAACAGGAGCGGACTGCAATACACCCATCATTACCCTGACAGCTGCCTTTTGAACCAGCTGAAGTTTCAGGGCTGTCTTTAAAGTCAGCTCCACATACAGTGGTATAGTCCGGATGTGATGCGAGTATGAATCACTGTAGCTAGACTGGCTCTCTCCAGGAAAGGCCTGCAGTTAGCACACAGCCAAAGCAGATGGAATGCCCTCCTGGCTGCTGATGCTACCTGGGCTTCCCCAGCCAGCATCAAATCCAGGAGCTCTCCCAGATTGCCAACCAGGATTTTTAGGGGGAGTGGTATCCCATCCAGCAGTAATCCTCCTCCTGAAAACGGCAATCACTCAACCCCTGGCACCTCCATCTTGACCCAATTTAACCTCAGCTTGTTTGCCTGCCTTCCCCCCCCCCGCCCAATCCATTCCGGAATTGCCTATAGGCACCCATTTAGGGCTCCCTGATATCAGAAGATGAAAAAGAAAACTAAAGCTGCGCTGTCATCAGCATGCCAGTGACGCTGCAGCCCAAGCCTTCAAGTAATTTCCTCCAGTGGTTCCATGCAGTTGTTAGGAAGTATGGGGAACAAGAACGAGCCCTATAGCACTCAACAGACTATGGGGCAGAGCAAGAGCGCCCCCAGCACCCATCAAGGAAGGGTGGGAAGTACCATAAAACAGTGACCCCCTAAGCCTGACCTTGAGAGACGATTCAGAAGGATGAATGGTTGATGGTGGCAAAAGCCGCTGAGAGGTACAGGAGAACCAACAGGACAGCACTCTCCACCCCAGTCCATCCACCAGGGTAACCAGGAAGAGAACGGTGTGCCTATCCCCCAGCCCTCTTCCACACATATGCCCTCTCCTTACTGTGCACACATGTTATGTGTTCTTCCCTCAGTGGGCTGTGCTGGGCCGCTTTCTCCCCAGGCCTCTCTTGGTTGCCCTCAGTGGCCAACTCCATCTGCTGGCCCCCTGCTTCAAGCCTGATTCCGGGAGGATCCAGCGGCCTGTCCTTGTCTCGGGGCCCTCGGAAGAGTTCCTCGGCCACATGGCCTCCAATGCTGCAGACATTGCTGATGAGGATGGTGGCATCTGTAACTCCGGGGAGGGAGCAGAGGTCACCGTCAGAAGTGAGGGAGGCAAAGCCGTTGGGAAGAGCGTCCATGAGGCCTAAGGCATGGGAGAGATGCAGGAGGTTAGAGAAGACCTTACAGTGGGCCCACATACATAGGGTAGCTGTGCCCCCATGTCTACTAAAGCTCTTTGTCTGCTCGCTATGCATTTGGATACCTCTTAAGGCATCATAACCAAATTCTGCCTGATGGCTAAATTATAGGTTTCAGTCTATGTTTGGAAAGAACTGGGCACCATTTTGAATCAAGATGGCAGACTGAACCTTTCAAAACTGTGCTGATTTTAACCACTAATTTCAAAATTGTACTGATTTCTTAGAATTCCCGAGCAACGCCAGGCTGCTAGTTCAGGATGCAGGAAGTTGCCATATGACTCAGACCATCGGTGCATCCAGCTCAGCAACGTGTACTCTGACGTTGGCTCGCCAAAGTCTCAAAAGGCTTTCCCAGCCCTTCTGGGAGATATTGGGGACGGAAAGTGGGAAGTTCGGCATGCAAAGGCGGTCCAGGGGCACTGACACTGAGCATGTCGTCAACACCCACTCCACCTGGCTGCTCTCAAAGGCAGAAGAGGGAAAGCAAGACCCACCTCCATCAACCACCTGCCATCTGGCTCCTCCTCTCCCAGATCAGTTGATCCACTTGCTCTTGTACCTCCCAGTGCTTTTTCACTATTGTGTCTATAAATAAATATTAGAAACTGGGACCTGAGAGCAAGTGGCTTGCCCGAGGACCACCTAGAGAATTTGTAGCAGAGGTAAGTTTTGAAATGGGACCCATCCAATTTACACCTCATGCATACGTGAACACGGAGGAAAGATACACCAGGTGAAAAGTCCGTCACACAGTTCACTGAAACACCACACCTTCCTCCAAAGACAGCCCTAGCTGTTGGTTAATTATCGTAAACACCAAGATGGACTCAAAGGCAGCAATTTAACATGAGGTTCACCTCCGTCTCCATCCAGGCTGTGCTCTGCTTCTCCACCTTTCCTAGTCCTGGGGGAGGCTTGGGCTCCCGCGCTGGGGTACTTGAGCATGGCGACCGCGTCCTCATCCAGCTCCATAGCTCCGGGGTCCTTATCAAAACTGACCCTCTGCAACTCCACATACTGAGGGTAGGGGGAAGCGTCATCCATCAGGGCTCCTAACAGACTGAGGCGAGAGGCCGGAGGAGAGGATGACGAGGGGGGAAAGGTTCCATCCAATTCGTAGTCCAGGTGGGGCGCAGAGGGGCGGGGCTTGGAGCGGGCAGGGCGGGGCCTGCGCCTGCCTCCCCCTTGGCAGTCCTCCCCCCCTAAGGGGTAGTTTTTCTTGTAGAGAGGCAGGTGATCCTCGTCCGGCTGGGAGCCCGGGGAAAGGGAGAGGGACGACCGGGCTCTCTTTGTTCCCCCTCGCCGGCGCCCCTTGGAGGCCATCTTGCCCCACAGCTTCCAATGGAAAGCCAGGGAAGAGCTCTTTGTATATAGGAGCATTCGGAAGGCCCGTAAGGCGCGCTGGCGCCGGCGGCGGAAGCAGCGCAATCTTGAGGTCCCCAGAAGCTGCGGGCGCCCTCTGGAATTAGAGCCTGCTGCTACGTCAAAGGGCCACGCACGTCCCCCACTCCTGGCCACCTTCCCTCTGCTGGCTTTGTTCCGAGCTGGGTCAGACACACCCACCCCGGCCATCTCCCAGCCGGACATGCAGGGGAGATTCCACTTCCCTTCCACTTCCTCATCCTCTTCACTGCCAGAGGACAAAGGGCTGAAGCCCGGAGGCTGCTTCTTGGTGTAGGCCAAGCGGCGGTTTGCCTCAAAGCAGCCACCATGCTTGCGCTCTGGTTCACCCCACTCCTGGGAAGGTCGGCACGGCTTGTCCTGATGCCCTATGGAGTCCCGGAGGCCAGGGGATGGTCCCCCCCAATATTTCTCATCTTGAAACGTTTCCTTCATGATTCCACTGTGGCTGTAGAGGGAAATAGAGAGAGAGAGATTAGGGATGTGTTTTAGGCATGAGAGAATCAGAAAGAGGAGCTCTCATGTCAAGAAAACATGGCTGCTAGGTCACATGAACAGCGCTGCTTCAGTTCAACAGGTATTTGCTCACTGAATGTAATATGTCCTACTTCCCTCAGCTTTCCACTAGAGCATCTGGATGACCACTGGGAGAACAGAGCTGCTGAACTAGATGGGCTCCCTTTGACCTGATCCTATACAGGACAGTGAAAAAACATCTCTTGATAGCTGCAAGACCCATTCCAATTCTTACTTGGCCCTCCTGTTGGCCTCCGGGATTTTATCAGCTGTGTTTCCTGCTCGTTTCCAATTATATCATTTAAGCCATATGAACTAGAATGTTGCTTTAATGTAAACCCCCCTCCCCAACAAAAGCCAAGGTAAATTGGAGGCGTAACTGCACGCTTTCAAGACAACATTTCCTGCAAATATAGTGTTATCACAATGACCACCACCTTGCTGAAGCTGAGCCAGGCTGGGTGTAGTCAGTGCCTGGATGGGAGACTATCTAGGAACCCCAATATATGTTGCCTTGGGTTCCATGATGAAAGGTGGGATATAAATGTAAGAAAATATAAATAAATTAATAGTTGTCTTCTATCTTCTGGAGCAAGCACCAAAAGGAGGACTATCAATGGCTACTAGCCGTGATGGCTGTGCTGTGCCACCCTAGGCAGAGGCAGTATGTTTCTGAAAACCAGTTGCCAGAAGCCTCAGGAGGGAAGAGTGTTCTTGCACTCGGGTCCTGCTTGCGGGCTTCCCCCAGGCACCTGGTTGGCCACTGTGAGAACAAGATGCTGGACTAGATGGGCCACTGGCCTGATCCAGCAGGCTCTTCTTATGTTTTTATGCCACTAGAGCAATTAAGCTTTTTACAAAATGTGCTGCCTGCTACCCTGTGCTTAGCTTGAACTGTAGTTTGGAAATGGGACAAACCTGGCCCTGAACTTTTATTCTTTTGTATCTTAAGTGGGGTGGTGGCGGCATTTGACACCTCCCACCGAGGATTTCACCCCCCAACACATACTTTTAAACTAGACACTCCTGATTCAGGCAGATTAAGGAAACAGCTTTCCTCACATCTGGGATGGTTTGGCATTCCCTTACCAACTGGATTGCCTGCTCAAGATACCTGGACAGCTTTACTCAGCATGAGTGTGACACTAAGATGGAGAAAACTCTACTGTAGGAGAAAAGGAGCCAACCAAAATAATCACTATGCCAGAAGTGGGAAAAACTGCTTCAAACCTCCAAGCATGCAAGGAGCTAACAGTAAAATCTGTATGGATTTATTAACCCAAAAAACACCAGCCCTGATTTAATTCCACAATTTTTAGCCACCTTAATCATATCATCACTTCAATAAAACACAAGTCACCATTTTGGAGATGGGGAGCGTGAGGCTCACATGAATTCTTTGAGAGAACAGTGATTCAAACCCCAGTTTGCAGAGCCAAGTGGAACTCTCTCTTGACTACACTGGCTCTCAGTAAAGAGCAGGATGCAGAGTGTGTGTGTGTTTAGGCAAGACTCTGGGTGAAGCCTGGGAAGATAAAAGATAAAGCAAGGGGAAGGAGAAACAAGATCTTACTGAGAAATGCAAAGGACAGAAAACTGCACACAAGAACCCGTCCTCTTCCCATGCCCTACAGTCTATTCCAGCTGGCAGTGGATCTCTCAGTTGGAGGGAGCTCTTGCCACTCACCACCTCTTTTTTTACCCACAGATGCTGGGGACTGAGCCTTCTGAACACATCCAGTCTGGCCCCATAGGAAACTATCTTACTCTGAGTCAGACCACCAAGGGTTCATCTAGCTCAGTATCATACACTGACTAACAGTGGGGCTTCAGACAAGGGAGTCTTCTCCCATCCCCACCTGGAGATCCGGGGTGGGGGGGGACTAACCTGGGACCTCCTGCATGCAAAGCAGTTGCTCTGCCACTGAGCTTCGAGTAGGTTTTCCAGTCCCACAAAACGTGCCCTGCCCACCTTCCCGGCCAACCTGCCTGGGACTTTCTGCCTGCAAGCCAACCGAGTTATAGCTTCACAACGGGGGGGGGTCGTTGCTGCACGGGAGAGATAAGACACCCCACCGGGAGGGGGGAGTTCAGGGGGCGTGGCTGGGGAAACGGAGAGGGGAGTCCGGGGGGGTGGAGGGAGAGGGGGCGTGGCTGGGGAGGTACCCGGGGTGGGGGGTATAATCTAAGGAGACTGGGGGAACAGTCGTAGAGAATGATGGGAAGGGGAGCGCGGGCTGGGGTAAAGAGGAGGGTCATGAGGGGGCTGAAGGGGGGAGGCCCAGGTGGTGGTGGTGGAGGAAGGGGAAGGGCCGGTCGCGTGCGTGTGCGCGCCCGGGAGGGAGTAGCGCCTCACCGTGTCCCGCAGCGACGCCGAGCGCGGGGTGCCGCGGAGAGAGGCGGAAGAGGGGAGGCCTCTCTCGCTCTTTCTCTCGCCTCGGCTCCCGCCGCCGCCTCCTTTCCTCAGGAGCCGCCGCGGCTGCCGGCGCCGCCCAAAGGCGTCATCAACCGGCGTCGGGAGGAGAGGGCAGGGCTACGACAGACAACGGAGGAGGGGGAAAACGCCGCGTCACCTCTCCCCGGCGCATGACGTCAGGGCGCACGCTTAGAACCCGCCCAGTGAAAGAGGTGGCTGCGGCATCCGGGCATTTCCGCTGGGCGCTTTCTCCTCATGAATACAGGCGGCTCCTCTGAGTGTCGCCTTCTGTTCTCTGCCCCCTCCGTGCTATTGGACTACAACTCCCATCACCCCTCAGCATTGGCCGTGGTGACTGAGGCTGATGGGCGTTCCAGTCCAACAGCGTTGATAATCTTGATTTTGTTTTCCTTTCTTTGTAAACCGCTTAGAGGTTCTGTTACAATTAAGCGGCGGCATATAAATTGTGTTAAATAAAAAGAAGGGAAAAGCATCTGGAGGGCCATAGATGTCCCCCACCCCTCACATTCCTTCCCGACCCACCTACCCCAGTCCAAGCACAGAACAGCATGGGCTCCAGCTGCAAGGGCCTCTGGTTGCCGGGGTGAGGAAAAGGCCTCTCCTGGAGACGCAACGGCCAGTCGGAGCAGCCGGCTCTGAGCTAGCTGGAATGGCCGCCTGACTTGCTATAGGGTGCTTCGTTCAAGTGTTCCTCGAACTTACAACACTTTAACTTACAACATTTTTTGAAGCTGCGCCCTCCTACCCCTAAGCTTGCAACAGGCCTCTCTTCCTTGCAATATACAGGGCTCAGGCAGGGCGTAATTCGGGGTTTAGCTCAAAATAGCTTGTCAGACTGCGCACCTTGCAAGCTATGAAGCCATGATCACAGAATGCCTGCAAAGAGGTAGGGTAGCCACATTCTTTAGTACTGCGTTGTAAAAAGCACCAACATTTATTTGTTTGTTTGTTTGTTGATTTATATCCCACCCTTCCTCCGAGCAGGAGCCCAGGGTGGCAAACAGAAACGCTAAAAACACTTTAAAACATCATAAAAACAGACCTTAAAATACATTAAAACAAAACGTTAAAAACATTTTTAAAAAGCTTTAAAAACATCTTTTTAAAAGTTAAAAATATTTTAAAAACACATATTAACAAGCAATTCTAACACAGACGCAGATATTCAACAACTTTTAGTTGCATTGCCTGCTAGTATCATTTAAACCTGGCCTCGCCAGCTCACCCCCAAGGTCTATTACATCTAGATTTCTGACTTTCACAGCAGGGAGAGGAGAAGTCTTGGGAAATTTACAAGCAAGGAATGAAGGCATCAGACATCCCGGCTTTTCTCCAAAGGTAGGCAGCCTCTGAATGTGGAGGTTCTATGTTTAAAGGTCCTAGCAATTAACTGGCCTACTGCCTTATACCAATTTAGAATTGAAAAAGCTGCTGGCCCAGGGGAATTCTCAAAGTGATGTTAGTTATCTGTACACATGCACGTGTGTGTAAACAGCCAAAGTGAGCAGTGAGGTTAGAGGGACATGCACTGCAAAAAGACAGACTATGATAATTACGTTAAAGGCTCAAGCAAAATCATAGCGACCCCTCCACAAAGCAGTATTGATAATATAACACACACACACAAAATGGCAGGCTGTTCTGCATTTATCATGAAAAACTGTCTCTGAAACGATCATGGCCACACCTGATGTACAGGATGAGGTAGTTCATTACAGCATCTGCATAGACATACAGCTAAGATCCTCTTGCTTGCTTAGACACCATCTTCCACATTGTGTGAGGAACCAGTCCATGTTCAGAATCTTATATCCAAACAAGCTGAGATGGTAAGGATGACTGAAACTTGGCTCTCATCTGTTCTGTGCTATCCACAGCGATGAAAGTGACAGTCTAGAAATGTAAGCTATTGCTCTTTCTGCAGCTAAATCTGATTAGAGAAAGAAACATGAGAGGAGACGCTTTAGCAATATGAAACCCATATGTTGCTTAATTTTGCTTGTAGCTTAAAAATTAAAGAGCGTTGACTGGGTAATATGAGGAGGAACCTGTTTAGAAGCCTATTATCTCTTAAGAACAGCCTGGCAGCAGGATCTGGCCAAAGGGGGCCCATCTAGTCCAACATCCTGTTCTCACAGTGGCCAACCAGGTGCATCTGGGAAGCCCACAGTTAGCCATTGTGAGAACAGGATGCTGGACTAGATGGGCCACAGGCCTGATGCAGCAGACTCTTCTTACGATGCTGAGCTAATAGCACTCTCGCCGCTTGCAATCTCCAGCAACTGGAGAAGGCGGAACATAGATATCATGGCTTAGTAACTTTGAAAGCCATCCAAGCTGGGGGCCATCTACATCTTATGGAAGCAAATTCCATATTTTATCTCTGTGGTGTGTGAAATTGCTTCCTTTTGTCTGACTTGACTCTCCTACCATTCAGCTGCACTGGATCACACCACTGAGCTCCAGTAATTATGAGAGAGGGAGAAAAATCTCTCTCTACACCAGCCTTTCCCAACCAGTGTGCCTCCAGATGTTGTTGGACCACAACTCCCATCTTTCCTGACCATTGGCAATGCTGGCTGAGGCTGATGGGAGTTGTGGTCCAACAACATCTGGAGGCACACTGGTTGGGAAAGGCTGCTCTACACCATGCCCAATCTTATAACCTCTATAGGCCTCTCTTGCAGCCTAAAAAACCTGAAGCCAACCCAGAGCTTGAGTTTATAGCTTAGCCATTCTTGAGTGGACGTTCCCACAAGCTAGATCTGTACAGTATAGTGTGGAACTATATGTTAATGAGGTGTTGCTTTTCCCCTTCTCCAAAAATGGAATTTAACCAAGGTTTCTTGTTTACTGTGGCCCCTCAAGGCCTCTCAGTTAAGGCAGAGCTGAAGACTCGTTTTCTACAGGCTTAGAAGGGAAATGCAGCAGCTCAGGGGCAGAGCATCCGCCTTGCATGCAGAAGGTCCCAAGTTCAAGCTCTGGCATTTCCAGGCAGGACTGGGGGAGACTCCTGCTTGAAACCATGAAGAACCACTGCCAGAAGACTGAGCGATATGGACCAATGGTCTGACTCAGTATAAGGCACTGTCCTATGACCCCGTGCTTATATGCTTAGAATTTAAGGTGCTTCCAGACTGTTTATTGAGCATCCATGCCAATCTGTTGGCAGGAAGATTAGATGACACTGATGTTGCATCAAATAAAGTGTCATCCTACACGTTCCCATCGCTTTTCTTACTGCCCAAAAATCCAGTCATTTGAGGAGAAGGGGGTTTGTTGTGCAAGACCTCCCAATCAGTAGTATAGTGGCACATTCAGAAGTGTAGGGTCTCTTCATGTGAGTCATAGCCATGCCCTTCCCCACTTGTTTTGATGTGGGGTTGAGATCCCTGCTAATGCCTTCTCTCGCAACAGACATCCCTAAGAGCCAATAAGCATGAAAGGTGAGAGCGTTAGTTACTGAGAAGACTCTTCTCAGTGGCTGACTCACATCTTTTCATTCCAATCAGCAGGAAAGGTCGAAGCATGTTAGAAGATTCTTCTCGGTGGTTAAGACACTCCCCTTTCATGCTGATTGGTTCACAGGATGCTGGAGTCACAGGGACCCTGCTCTCAAAAAAGTAAAGGGTCTAAGACCCCGCTCCCCAAGACCCTGGATGACTATTCCCCTGCTCCCAGTCAACTATAACTGCAACCCAAATTTGTCAGTATATGACTGAACCCCACCTGAAAATAGTGTTGGAGAAAAAGTATTCACAATGAATTGAGAAATCGTCTATTGGACAGATGCTTATTGCAATAAAAGTACTGATGGCCATCAGGAGAGAGTGCCAATACAGAAGTCTCTCTGCCTCAGGCATAGTTACACACAGTTATATAGGCATGACATGCAAGCATCAAGGTTACCATATTAGGAAGCAATGTTATACTTGAGGTTGGGTCTTCATATATGTTAGGGTACAGGTCTCAAGGCATAGACACATTTCCAGCTTAACTTGATGACTCTGCTTCTTGCTGTAAAAGTGTCTGCTCTGTCATAACATTTTCTTTAACTACTGCTTTTTGGTTAAACAGCGATTCTTAGCAATATTGCTTGCCTACTTCCTTTTTATTACTTAAGCAAAAGCAAACCACTCTTGGCACTCTCTTCTGATGTACTCTCTTTTATTGCAGTAAATATCTGTCTAATCGACAGTTTCTTCTAAATTCATTGTAAAGAGTTTTTCTTCGACAATTTTGGTGTCAGCTGTGGGATGGATACAAACAAGTAATCCACTGTGAGGGGCTTCCAGCAGCTGCTCAACCTCCTGGGCACTACATTAGGAGGTTGTAGGAGACCTCATTTCAAAACACTCCACCCGCAGCCTGAAGTAGGGCTTGGAGGCTGCGCAGTAGGTGACTTCGGTTGACTCCATTCCGAACCTTTATTGAGATCCTCTGTTGGACAGGAATTTTTTATTTTCTCCCATCGTAGCGGAGATCACTGCAAGGACTGGTGGATCACCTGTGTGGCGGTGAAGGTAAGGATTTGGGGATGCCCACATGGATGTCAAACCCAGACTCCGCAAGGAGGTGGAGGTGTTGTTCAGGATCTCAGGGTATTCAGCCAGAGCTGGCTGGGTACAGGGAAGTCCTCAACTTTACAGCAACTGGGCGACAGTAAAATTAGTTGGGGTTGGTGTCCTGAGTTTGGGGGCAATGACAGTGGTATGTATGGGGCTCTAGGAGTGGCCTCAGCCAGTGTCAGTCACGGCTTAGGGCATCAACTGAATTGGCCCAGTAGCTCGGGGTAAACCCACTGTGTACAGTAAGGTCCTTGGAGTGATTACCTTGTGTGAGTTGGGGCAATGTGGAAATCTTTTCAATTTTAATTTTATTGTAGTTTTGAATTCAAGCTGTTTGAAATTGTGTGTGAATGTATGTGTCAATGAGAGGGGTCCCTGGAATGTGTTTTGCAAGACTCGTCCGAGTCAGTATTAATTTGAACGCTGCCAATTGAACCAGCGGCCTAACCAGCACACATCGCAGCGTTCACTGCCTCTGTACTGAGCGACTGTGGGAGGCAGTAGAGACCTGGCTTTCGTACTGCACTGCATGAGAGTGGGTGTCTTGTATCCATTTCACCTTGAGGTGAAACCGTGTGCATGTGTGTCCTGAATCCTGTTTATGTTTGTGTGCAACACTAAATTAAGCCATGGCAAGCCAACATTCTCAATTGTTTGAAAAACCACTAAAAGGCTCCTCTGCATTTCATATGTATGAGAGATATAGTAAGCTAGCAATTGAGTTTCTGCCCTTCTGGTATGAATATATGGCTGACCAACTGGGGAACCTAGTTTCCTTTGGTTGGGACTTCTGATTCTCAGAAAACATATCTGAGGAGATTGCTCTTGTCCAGAGGTCCCTGTGATGTTCCTGCTTATAGTGTAAATATGGTAAGTGCTGATTATATAGAAGACATATGGTAAGTGGAGTGAAAGAGGAGGGGGGAGTACATGAGCAGTAGAATGCTGGGTGATTGGCTGAGCGTTTGAATGGCTGGGAGTATAAATGGAAGAAGGACAGTTGAATCTGGGTGGATGCTGGGAGGGTGGAGAAAAAGGTGTTTGAGGGTGGAGGTCAGGAGTGTGGAGAAAGAGGGAGTTGGAGTTCTGATTAATAATAAGTCAAGTACAAAACAGGAATAGATGAAACCATACGCTTGTGAAACATTCTAAAACTAATCTTGTTATTTCTGATATTTAATAAATACTTATTCGGTTTACCAAAGGCCTGGTCCTTGGCTGGGGGATATACATACCAGAAGGGAGGGCAAGGTAATTACCAAGGCTGAACAGAAACAGTATCTAATGGTGGCAGCGGTGAAGGGAGGAATAATAACAATTCAAGTATCCAGAGCAACCCAGAGTTGTATGCGTTATCTATAAAGATACAAGGGGGTTGGGAACAGCATAAGCACGCAGTCACAAAAGTAACCGGATAGAGAGAGACTCAGGCAAAGTCTCTGGGAGTATTGGTTACAGGACGTGACTGGTGGTGCTGCCTAGCAGTGGGATCTAGTGAGATCTGTGCTAGAGCGGAGTGAGAAACCATATAAAGGACAGTCCGGACTGGTGGTATCCCTGGTGGTGCCTAGTGAAAGGCAGTAGCCACAAGCAGGTGGGAACCTGACAGGGAGAATCAGGGAAGGACGTCACAGTCCCCAAATTACTGAGGAACAGTGGCTTTCCTTTTTCTTTGGAATGAGGAAGCTCTTAGGAGGCTTAATGAGTCTCATATTATAAGCCTCAAAGACTCACAAATAAAGTTAATACAACAACTGAGAGAAGCTTGGCCCCCAAGCTTTGGAACAATGTACCCCAAGAAGTCTGCTCTGCACCTTCCCTGATGGTTTTCCAGAGACTTCTGAAAACGATCTTGTTTTATTTATTTTATTACAATTATATCCCACCTTTTTTTACTCCAAGGAGCTGAAGGTGGCGTACATGGGTCTCATCCTCCCCATTTCATCCTCACAACACCTCTGCAAGGTAGGTTAGGCTGAGAGGCAGTGACTGGCCCAAGGTTACCCAGTAAGCTTCATGGCTGAGCAGGGATATGAACCCTAGCTGTCTCCCAGAGCCTAGTCTGACACCACTGCAGCACCCTGGCTCACATAGACACATGTTAATTATACTAAAACATTTGTTTTAAAATAGTGAAAAGAACCCCTTTCTAATCACTGCCATTTTCCCAGTGCCTGCAAAGGGTTCTGTCATTTTTAAAATCAACATAACAATGCTACGTAGCACTCTCATGTAAGTGGTATTCTGCCAATATATTTTCCAATACAAGAACTACTTTTAGCTAGAAAAAGCACATTGCACCAAGATAAATTTTAGAAAGTGATGTGATAAAATGGTATCCACTGCCACAGGTTATACAGTGAGTGTGTTGAGCTATGAGAGGTTCACTTTCCCCCAGTATGGCACAGGCCCACATTAAAACATCATCCTTGAACACTGGACACAAACCTCTGACCCTCCAGATGTGGCTGGGCTCCTCAACTCCTATCAGCCCCAGCCAGCTGTTGGAGGCCACCTCATCCTAGAGCCAGGAGAGGTAGCCTTTGCGGTTTTAGTCTGGTCTGGAGCTGGAAAGAGACAGAGAGGCTTGACTTACTCTCTTATAAGTCCCAATCTTGTGTACATTAGTGAGGGCTTCCCCACCCCCACTGTGGGCCCATCTACCCATGTCTTGGCTAGTGAAACTTCCTGCCCTCCCTCAAGAGGACCTGCTCCCCCCCCAGTTAAAGGGCCATTGTTCTAGACACCACTCAAGAACTAGCCCTCTAGAAGTTCAGTTCGTCTTCAAGTGGTTGATCAGGAGGCACAATTGGCTGCAACCTGACCCAAAATGTTGCACACTAGTACTACTTCTAATGTAGAAATATATGGTAAAAACTCAGAAACGGCAACCAAAATAGATGGAACAACTCCCGTATGAGGAAAAGGCTGCAGCATTTTGAGCTCTTTAGTTTAGAGAAAAGGAGAGGAAGAGGTGACATGACTGAAGGGTATAAAATCATGCATGGCCTGGAGAACGTGGATGCAGAAAAGTTTTTCACCCTCTCATAATGCGAGAACTCATGGCCATCCACTGAAGCTGGAAGATTCAGGGCAGACAAAAGAAAGGACTTCTTCACATAGCACATAATTAAACTATGGCATTTGCTCTCACAGGAGGCAGTGATGTCCACCAACTTGGATGGCTTTAAAAAGAGGATTAGGCAAATTCATGGAGGAAAAGGCTCTCAGAGGCTACTAGCCAGGATGGCTGTGCTCTGCCGCCATAGTCGGAGGCAGGATGCTTCTGAAAACCAGTTGGCAGAAGCCGCAGGAGGGGGGAGTTGCTGTTGTGCTCAGTTCCTGCTTGTGGCCTTCCCATAATGAACATAAGAACATAAGAAGAGCCTGCTGGATCAGGCCAGCGGCCCATCTAGTCCAGCATCCTGTTCTCACAGTGGCCAACCAGGTGCCCCAATGGGAAGCATCTGGCTGAGCACTGTGAGAAACAGGATGCTGTATTGGATGATCCAGCAGGCTCTTAAGTTCTTATAGATGTCCAAAGGCCTGTTTGGGCTAAAGGTTGGAGTCTGTTGCATTAGGTCACTGCCCCGAACCCCGAAATGAGTCGACCGCAAGGATACAAGTCATTTCTTCGTAGAGCACTTTACTTGTTACCAGTTTGTACAGAAGATATGAAAAAAAGTTACATGCCGAGTGGAGATGGCAAGCTGGCGGAGTTGTGATGGCAGCATCTTTTGACCAGGACAACTCCTCCTAGGATGAGAAAGGCACCTGCAACTCCTGCCATTAGCAGATACAGAAGAAGCACCATGCTGGACTGCTGCTCTGGACCTACAGAGAAGAATGAGTTGAGAGGCCGGAGGATACCACCGTGCAGAAGTCTGTGCCTTATTTTGACATGACCACCCACTTAGATGATTAGCTGCTACCAGCAAAGAGCCTCAACAAGGAGGATTAGGCAATTCACGAAGAATACTCCGTCAGTTGTTAGCCAGAATGGAGCCTCCATGTTCAGAGGCAGGATACCCTCTGTGCACCTGAACCAGCACTGTTGCTGCCCGCTTAGCTTCCCAGAGGAACCGATGGGCAGTGGGCTGGATGGGCCTTTCCTTTTGCCTAGCAGGGGAATTCTTGATAATGATGATTAACATTTGTATCCCACTTTCTTTCCTCCAAGGAGCTCAAGGTGGCGTACAAACATGGTTCTCCCCCTCCTCATTTAATCCCCACAACAACCCTGTGAGGTAGGTGAGGCTGAAAGGCAGTGACTGGCCCAACGTCACCCAGTGAGCTTCATGGCAGAGTGGGGATTCAAACCATGGTCTCCCAGGTCCTAGTCCAACACTCTAACCACTAAACCTGCTGGCTCTCTGAATTCTTAAAACAGGAGAGATACCAGCTTGTTAGAAGTAAGCTATAGGAGAGTAGTTAGCTGTTTTTGCACATTAGGTTCTGATGCACGGGGGGGGGCGTTTCTGCATCCTTATTATTAGGCAGTGATACACTCTGAGCCCCCCCACCTTCAGCGATGTCAGTAGTGGTGCAGCTGATGGCTTGTGGAAAAGGGGTTGCAGGACTCCAGTTCAAGAGAAGGAAAGGACCCACATCAGTACAGTCTGCCAGGGGGTCTTGCATTGAGCACTGTTGTGGGAATCAAGACAGAGACCCAATGGGACAATTGCAGGGGACTTGCCCGGACAGGCAGGGAAGCTCTGCCTTCCCTCATGACTGGCCTCCACTGGTCCACGTGGCTGGGATGATGTCTGGGGAGCATCCAGACAACCTGGAGGCTTGCCCGCCCTCCTACTCTGATACTCCTCACTGCAAGTGAGAGGTTTAAGCCGGGCCGCTCTGGAATCCAGATTCAAATGCCACTGCAGCACTGCCATCTGCTCCTCACCTTTCACAGTGGAAGCCGTTGACATGGCAGTGAGTTTCCCCGCCCTAGAGGTAGCGAGTTTCTCAGCCCCAGAGATAGTGTCTTTGAGAGGCATGGTTATGACCTCTGCCTTCAGTTCCAGCGCTGCTCGCCCCTCTGTGGGGCAGAAAGGAGTGGGTCAGTTAAAGCAGCAGCGCCATCTTGTGGCACAATCAGACCTCTGCTGCAGAACCAGAAGCTTTGCAGAACTTCAGCTGCTAGATCAAACCAGAGCTTTGCATGGAGTCTGCCAGCTTGCCAATCAGGAGATAAATATAGGGAAGACGACCTTCCACTGCTATCAAATTTCTATATATATATATACACACACTCACACATTAGTAAGGTACTTCTGGGGTTCATCCTGCAGAAAAAGTTCATACCTGGCTTTGCTCCATTGGCTAGGTCCTCAAATCCAGAGCCATCTTCTGCCCCATTGATGAAGATGGGGCCTCCCCTCATATATACTGCAAAGAATGAAAGAACATTTGCCACCTTACTGGACCAGATCAAGAAACTAGATCTCTTGATCTAGTGCTCCTCAACAGGGAGTGGCCTGATGTCTCTCAGAAATTCACAGGGCACGATGGAAGAAAACATGGGAACTGGAGGTCTTATCTGCAGCTACAACCAACTGAGAGGTCATTAGAATTGCGACCAACATAATTCAGAATCTAAAAGACAAGTTAACTCGGAGGATCGCAGGGGAACACAGAGCCAAGGGTGACTTACACAGATGCAATATTGAAAGCATGCAGAAAACAGCCGCCGATCACTGTGAAGTCATCAGAACTGTTCAGCAACGTTGCATTCTGTTCTTGGTTATAAGATTATTTTTCCAATTTATTTTTGAGCAGCTGTTTCGAACAAAAGGCCAAAAGTTTCAGCTCAGGAACTTGGTAGTTAAGGGGACATGAAAACCCAAAAAAAGGATTGAAGAAAGGTTGAAACAAAGTATACAAAGGGGAGAGTTAAGAAAGCTGAAAGCACTGCAAGATTGATTGGAAAGCTGAAACAATTAAACAAAAGTTGGAAGCCCCTTAAGAAGCCAGGAGAGGAGGTTGCAAAGGGAACCAGACCTTAGAACTCTCGAGAAGAAATGTGATTACTATTGCTTAGCTGTTTGATCAGACCATCCTTTGCCAACTTGCCCCCCCCCGATGTTTTGGACTACAACTCCCATCAGCCACAGCCAGCCCACTGGGAGTTGTAGCCCACGACACCAGAGGCTGATGGGAGTTGTAGTCCAAAACATCTGGAGGGCACAAGATTGGCAAAGGCTGTATGAGGCTGTAGGAGAGGGAGGGATGGCACTTCAGGGCCTCTCTTCATCTGCTCTGCTGAAAGGCTAGCAATGTTTGACTCCTCCTCCCCTTATAACAAGAACTTTGTAATTAAGAACTAGTACCTGAGCTTGCTTTTTTCCTTCTCCCTCCCAACGCCTTTTCCTTTTGCATCATGCATTTTAGACTGAAAGCCTAAGGACAAGATGACTGTCTTATTGATATTTGTTAAGCTATTCTGGGATCTTGGGGGGGGAAACTGTTCAAATTGTTTTAAGGTTTTTTCCTAAATTTAGAACAGCTTTTTAAAAATGGCAAGCTTGTCACTCTATAACAGGGCTTGAGAACCTGTGGGGACCCTACAGATGTTATCAGATTCCAACTCCCATCAACCACTGCAGTGGTCAGGGCCAATGGGAGCTATAGTCCAACAGCTTTTAGAGGGCCACAGAGTCCCTGTTCCTGCCCCACAAAGACCATAAATAAAAGCAACTAGGGAAAAAACCCTCCATTTTGTGTCAAGCCATGAAGTCAGCAAGGAGGCGGCACCTGGCACATGTTTTCGCCTAGACTTTCCCTGATGCGCGTTGTTCCTGAATTCCTGTTTCTATAAGTGCTGCTCGGCTGCTTTTATTATATTACTTTATTGTTTTTTTTGCTGTTTTTGTACATTGCTTTGGAGATTTAAAGAATATTAAGTGGTCTCTAGAAATGCTTTTAGGAGAAAATACTTGCCTCTTCCTTCTCACCGGGGTATTTTGAGCAGCCTGTGCTGCTGTCACAATCACCTGATACTCACCTTCCATCGGCAACCCCAGACCATCCTCCTGCTCTCTCGAGAAGTTGGCCACCCCTTCCTGACCTTGGAAGAGCAACGGGGCTCCTGTTGCGTCCTCCTTGAATTCCATCACTGGCATGAACTCTGTCAGGAAACAGAAGGAACTGTGTTGCGTCTATAGTTTGGGCGATTGAGAGATACCAACTGCCTGGGAATGAGGCTGCCCCCCTTTCTTCCTTCCCTCCCCATGGCTGAACTTCTCCATAGCAAGGCATTGGCAAATCTGTCAGTTTCCTTGTTTTTCCAGACTTAATTTCAGCTCTTCATATTTTTCTATCCGTTTCCTAATTTCTTCTTAAAAAGTGTCCTCAGGAAAATCCATCAGCATTCTAGTGGTAATTTCTCCTAAATATAAACATTTTTGAATGCAATTTTGCCTAATATATGCTATTTTGCAAGGCAGTTTTCCCTGCTGTGACACATTTTTGTATGTTATTTTCATTAATATATGCATCTATGCGTACACTTTGCCCCAGGCTGTGTTCTTGTACACATTACTTGACTAGAGAATTGCACTGCAAAATTCAGAGGAGTGAGAATTTCAAATGATGGCTGTCTTTCAGTCTAACGAAGGGTGCAAGAGACATGATCCTCTCAGGGTGCAACGCTCCCGCTTCAGCAGAGCATGAAGTTCGCAAAGAGCCAAGAACGGGGGGTAGTTCTCTTTGCAAGCAATGAATATCTAACCATCCCTTGTTTTAGTTCAGATAAGCTTTGCTTGGGGTGTGTGTGAAAATGGTTAGTAAACCAGAAGGCCCTTGGCCACCTTCCTTACTGCAAATGGGTCCATCACCAGGCAACCCTTGAGAACAGCAGCATTCCTTGATAGCTGGGGATCTCTCACCTGCCTTTGGAACACAACTCTCCATCCAGTTAAACAGAAGATCAGAGTCAGAGAAACAGTTTTGAACTGAGAAAGGCAGAGGGAGAAGAGCTTTAGCTGGAATTAGCCAGGCATCTTTGGGGCACGGAGGCTAAAACAGCAAGCCTGTAGTCCAGTGCCCAGTTAGTGGATTTGCTGCCTGCAACAGGAGATGACTTTTGCGTTCACACTATTTGACAAAATCATGGGCGGGAGAAGTTTAGAGATGAAGGAGAACTGCAGGGAAACCAAAGAATTGAACAGATGTGAATTCTGGAGCAAATGGCAATCTCTTACTTTGCTTAGTGCTGCAGTAAAGGAGTGCCTGTGGTGGCAAATCCCCAGATGCAAACATGTCAATTGTGATGCTCCTACTTCAAGAGTGCCTGGCTCTGTCCCTGAAGCTGCCAGGAGCAGAGTGGCCCTGAGACCTCCTGGGGTGTGTGTGTGTTTGGGGGGGAAGTATTGTATCTGGAAAGCAAAGGGTGGGGAGGAGCACAAGCACGGCAGCCTTGATCTGACAGTGGCTCTGAAACAGCTACAGGCACTGAACTGGCTCCAGGGATCCCTCCGTTCAGCTACAGTGGCGTTGATTAAAAACAAAATAATGAGTACAGATGCATCATTCCTTACAAATCACTTTCCAGAAACAAAATTAGACTCCTGTGAACCCACGCTGAATTCTGTGCATGAGGATGGGGAATAGGTATTTCAGGATTGTTTAGGAAGATAGGACTAAGTACATTGGACAGAGGGGGAAATACGTCCGCTTCGGATTCTCTGGTGGTGTTTTTTATTTATTTATTAAATTTACATCCCACCCTTGCTCCCAGAATTTTCTAATTTTAAGTTCAGTTCTCCATGTTCCCACACCAGTTTGCAATTAGACAACCTTCAGCCATCAAATACCTGGGCAAAGAGGAGTGTTTTCAAATTCTTCCTGGAAGTCAATTGCAATAGAGATAGACGCACCTCACTGGGGATGGCATTCCACAAACAAGGAGCCACCACTGAAAAGGCTCTATCACAGGTCAGCAACAACTGGGCGCTAATATATGCATTTGTATGCACACTTTCACCCTAGGACAGCCTTTCCCAACTAGTGGGCCATCAGATGTTGCTGGACTACAACTGCTTGCTGCGGCTGATGGGAGTTGTAGTGCAGCAACATCTGATGGCCCACTAGTTGGGAAAGGCTGCCCTAGCATATGCATTTTTCTACACATTACTTGACTAATTCTATATTGCAAAATTTGGAGAAGTGCAGATTTCAAAAGAAGGCTGTGTTTTGGTTCTCATATTGTTTTTGGAAAGTGCAAACTAGGTAAGTTTGGCTTTAAATGCAAACTGAATCAAATCTCTCTCTCCTCCTCCCCCCATCCCTAGTGCCATGGGGAACCAGCATTTTAATTCTTGCTTGTAGCAGACAGAGGAACATTACCAGCTCAGTGGCACTCAAGAGCCCTCGGACGCTTCCACAATAGCTCTTGAGCACTGTCAAGACATTGTTCTGCAATTTCAGGGAAAGCAGTATGAAAATGGTGGCCCCCCAGCACTGGATAATATGTTGCCATTTTAAAAATAAAACCATCCCTTTCTCACCTTCTATGCCTTTCCCAACCAGTGTGCCTCCAGATGTTGTTGGACCACAACTCCCATCAGCCTCAGCCAGCATTGCCAATGGTCAGGAAAGATGGGAGTTGTGGGCCAACAACATCTGGAGGCACACTGGTTGGGAAAGGCTATGGGATTTACCCACAACTTGCTCCTATTCAGCAAGATAGTCACTCTGCTGCAACATTGACCACTTCCCTCTCATTGGTGCCTGTTCAGTGGAGCTAAGCTATTAGTGATGGACTGACCCTTGAGGTAGCCTGTGCTACCAGCACTAATTTTGATACTGGTTTAAGGTTTAGCGTGAAAAATTAAGGAAATAGTAAAGCCCTTGCTCCAGGAATAGAATCTGACTTAAAAGGCAATCCATCACAAATCCCTCAGCTCTGCTGAACAGGAAACAATAAGAGATGCTGAACAACAAGGAGGAAGCTTATAATTAAAGGCACAGTAGCCCTAAAATGCCTCAAGAATGGGCAGGCAAGGCCTATTGGGCAGGCTGTGCTACAACTGCATTTCATTGCAGAACTGGAGGGCTTGGACTGTAAGGAGTTGCAGTCAGTAGCGAAGAGGAAGAAGATACTTTGATTTTCCAGGAGCCTGCCAGGGGGGAAGACACCAGAAAGATGGAAGTCAAGCCCCAAGATTTGAAGAAGGACAGGCTGGAAAATGAAGAGAAAGATGCTTCGGAAGGTGGGGTAGAGGCTCGAGAAGAGATGCTGCCAAGTTAGACTGGGAGCGGGGGAGTTAGAGGATTAAAACTACAGCATTAAAAGACACTGGAATGTCATGGGCCTGTATGCTTCCCAAACAACTGCTAGGATTATTACTCTGTAACTATACAATATCCAAATCGCATGACCTGAAGGAGTGCCTCTTCCCATATCAGCCAGTCTGTGCATCAAGATCCCCCGCCAAGATCCTTCTTCAACTCCCTTTAGAGGAATGGCGACAGAGGAAAGGACCTTTCCCTGGAGCAGCGGCCTGTCTGCAGCACGCTTTCCCTATAGAGGCTCACCTGGACATCTTTGCAGGCTAACACATTTTTGTTCACCCAGGCATTTTAATCTGATGGACATTTTGAGTTCTCTGCTGTTGCTTGATCTAATTGCAGACTACCCTGGAGTCTAGGGGCAGGGGCCAGATTGGTTAGTGATAAGAAGGGCCCTGCAGCAGCGGGATCAGTCCACAGCGGCTTCAGCATCCCATTTTCACAGTGGCTAGCCAGATGCCTGTTGGCAGCAGGACCTGCACACCAGCACTTTCGCCGCTTGCGATTCCCAGCAACTAGTTTTCAGAGGCATACCACCTCTAGTACTAGAGGCAGAACACATCCATCATTATTAGCAGCCATTGGTAGCCTTGCCCAGTCCTTTCAAAGCCATCCACATTGGTGGCCATTATTAGTCTTGTGGTGGAAGGTTCCAGAGTTCAACTATGTGCAGTGTGAAGTAACACTTCCTTTTGTCTGTCCTGAGAGTCTCCCAACACATCTGCCTCATTGGATGACCCCCCCCCTCGTTCTAGTATTATGTGGGAGAAAAACTTCTCCCACTTTCTACACATCATGGTCTTTTGTGACCTGCTCTGGAGGGCTTTTTTTGCTGAAGAAAATAAAAACACTTTTTTAAAGCAAAGAAGCAACAAGCCAGCCAATCCCAGAGGAAGGGGCTAGTGTGGAAGCCACCCTGAGTGGAAAGTTCCTGAAGGTCATGCACGTCCACACACCCCTTGAAGGCCGCATCCACGCCATACATTTAAATCAGTACATGGCTTCCCCCAAAGAATCCTGGGAAGTGTAGTTTGTGAAGGGTGCTAAGAACTGTTAGGAGACCCCTGTTCCCCTCACAGAGCTGCAATTCCGAGGGTTGTTTAACAATCAATCCTTCTTTCCAGGGAACTCTGGGAATTGTAGCTCTGTGAGGGGAAGAGGGGGTCCCCTAACATCTCAGCACCCTTAACAAACTACAGTTCTCGGGATTCTTTTGGGGCAGCCATGACTGTTTAAAGTGGAATAAATGTATGGTGCAAATGTGGCTCAAGACTTCTAAACAGTGAAAAGTGGAAGTGTGCAATAGCGCCATTCTCAGAAAGCCAAGTGGAACCAGAGAGGAGAGACCTGTAGCCTTCTCGCAAGTGAGTTTCATTTACCTGCCATCGCCATCTCTTCAACAGCCGCTGGGTCTCCTGGGAACTCTCCAAAGCCCTCAGGGGAGTCAAAGACGAAGAAGGGCCCCAACAACACGTGGGCCTGAGGAGCGGCCAGGTCTGCTGTGGTCAAGAAGAAGCAGGCCAGAGAGGAGGTGAATTCTTCCCGGACTCCAGGAGGAGAAACCAAATCATCTCTTTGTGGAAAGCAAATCAAACCTTCCTCAATTTGGTTTTGTTCTCAGATCCAATGCACTGGATTAAGCTGGCCAGTTAATAACAACATCATATTAATAATCATATTTATTAGTTGCTTTTCTTCAGAAGACTGTTTTTGCCCGGCACCTAAAAACAGAGAGTGATGGCCCCAGGCGTGCCTCCCTTGGGAGAGCATTCCACAAACAGAGCCACCACTGAAAAGACCTCTGTTCACATCGCCACTTTCTGCACCTCCTTCAGAGGAGGCACACAGAGAAGGGCTTCAGATGACAAATGGAGGTCTGGGTTGGCTGAGGAGAGGCAGTCCTTGAGGTATTGGTTAGACTGGGGAAGAGATTCCATCCATCCATTACCTGCAGCCTTATTTATTTATTTGATTTATATCCCGCCCTTCCTCCCATCAGGAGCCCAGAGCGGGAAACCTTGCCAAAGATGGTGCCCTCCAACTCCCATCATTGTAGGCATGAATGCAGTATTAGTTTACCTATGTGCACATACTTATTTTTGTAGTTTTGGAACACAAGTTTTTCAATATACCAGATTTGCACAGAGGAGCCAGCAAAAATGACAAAAATATGTTGCTCCAAGGCAGGCAAGGATTTTGAGGCGCTCATATGACAGGCGGCTGCTTCCTTACCCACTTCCTGGACCTGCAAGGTCAACATTTTTTGTATACTGCTGTTGTATGGAACAGCAATGCAAAGGAGGCATTTTAAAAATAAATAAAATACTGCGAATATGCCTTCAGCAACAACTGGTGGAAAAAGGCAGGCTGGATTCCATTCCTTTGGGCTGATGGAAACAAAAGGGAACTAGGGGTGTGTGGTGACAGGTGGCACCTAGCAAACGCCCAACACACATGTAAAAAATGCCTCAGCACATAATGTACTTCAGTGCATCCACAATAGAGATGCAACAGCCCAGAAAAAACCCCAGAAAAATTCAGGAGAATTTTTTTTGTTTTTCCCCATTTTTTCAGAAAATTGGGCTCCTTCTGGGAGGAAGGATGGGATATAAATTTAACAAACAATCAAGAAAGCTTTTTGGGGGGATTGTTTTTTTTTTTTTTTTAAATCAGTTTTTTTCCCCCAGGGCTTCATATCTCTAATTCACAGTTGGTTAACATGCAGTTTTACACTGGATTTTTCTTTCCTTGTCAAATTATCCATGGATTGGAAAAATCTGGATTTAGCAAGAGAAAAGTGTGGGCTGCCATATCATCATCATTTGAATTTATTGCCGTCTCTTCCTCTCAAAGGCGTCCAGCGATGGGCACCAACACACACACAAAAGTAAATGAGTAGCTTCCAATCCACATTAAATTCCAGTGTGGATGAGTCTGTAGTAGAACGTATCCGGAGGGAGCCAGGTTGGTCAGAAAAGCTGACCGCCAACTTTTATGAAATCTGTACCTGGGAGGTTCCTTTGCCAGCTCATCTCCAAGGGCCGGTGCCTGGGACTGAAGCGCTGCGGCTCTTCTCCCAACATCCTATCACAGTTCCTCGTCTCGCAGCAGCTGCAGATGTCCTGAGGTCCCTCAACAGGAAGCCAACTTTGAGGAGAAATGGATTGTTTCAAGAGTGGGCAGGCCCCACCTCTGTTTAACACACATACCCCTTTCCAGAAGACATCTCAATACCATGTGGCAGTCTTAGCAAGATTATATAACCCTCTCCATGAAAAAAGTTCGGCTTCATGGAGAACAGTTGGTCAATGCAAGAAGTCCCTTGAATTTCAGAGGGGCTATCCTACTGAAGAAGAGCATCCTGGAGTTGCAACCTCCAAATGACCCATTTATTGAGCTTTCATCCTGATATGTTGCAGGGCATTTAGAGAACACTGGCTATATACTGTATATGCTGAAACACCTTGGACAGCTCCTTGAAAGTTCAGCCTAAAACCTGGAGTGGATTCCACTGCCACACTGGCATGGAGCCACCAGCTGCCATTGCTTTAGTTTCAAATGATTCTCCTGGGGGAGGGCATTCTACAGGCAGTGCAACCACTGAAAAGGCCCTGCTCCTAGTGGATGCAGATTCTGCATCCAGAGATGACAGCACCTCAAGTAGGGTTGATTGATCTTAAAGCAAATGAGTACCCCACTTCTGGAAGAGAAGAGAAGTTGCAAACAGAATTGGGGGAAAGCATTATCAGGACCAAGACCTTGAAGGAGGGTGTGTGTGTGTGTCTTACAAACAACTCACGTGCTGCTGGCTGCATTGAATGAACAAGCTTTGTTCAGGACATTTGGCACTTGGTCAGCTGGCGTTACCTTGAGGCGGCACATAATGTAGATCTAGAAGAGAGATTAGGGGAACAACAGAGTGTTAACCAGCAATTTTCTGGCAGGTAGAAAGAGTGTCTTGCCTTTCTTTTCTTTTTTTTCAATTAATTTTTATTCAAATTTTCAAAACCAAAACAATACAAAAAGAAAAAAAACACAAATCAATAACTAATACAATAATAAAAAAAGAAGAGAAAAATAAAAATAAAAATATTGACTTCCGATTTGTCATAGTTCAGCTATAAATCTATAATATATAACAAACCTATCTCTTAATAGATTATAAAATCACCTTCCTCCAGCGGTTATCTTAATTGGTTTCAAATCTCATTAACATCATATCATTTTAATCTTCCACAAAAAGTCAAAGAGAAGTTTCCAATCCTTGAGATATATATCAATCAATTTTTTTTCCTAAATAAACATGTCAATTAATCCAACTCATCAAGTCTACTAAGTCCAGTAATTTCAAATCGCTCTTCTGTCTTTATCCGTATTAGGTCCATCTTCCATCTCCACACATCCAAAAATCTTGTTGTCATAGTCATATAATAAAAGTCTGATAGGAATTTCCTCCATCACAGATATTTTCTTGCCATGAATTCCGAACGTATCACTGAAGTATTGCTGCAAAGCCGCATCTCTGTTCCTCTTTTCCACATGATACACTAGAACATCTCTTGAAGATTTTTCCATTGACACAAAACAGGGATTAATTCTGTTAACTTTCTCCATTTCAAGTTCCATCAAATCCTTCCAGTCCAGGAATTTTTTTGAACTGATAATATCTTTATCTCCAATCTCTTCAATTCCTTCAGGGACAGCGCTGAATTCCAAACTATAATATTTGTCTCCAGGATCCGTCAGAGCCAGGAAATCCAAATCTTTTTTCATGTCCATATTTAATCCAATCTCCAAAGTTTGAACCTTGCCTTTAATTTCTCTTTCATCTTTTTTTGGTTTTCCAGATCTATCTTTATTCTCCTTTCTCATAGAATCCTGAATTTCTTTCAGCTCCTGTCTCATTTCGTGAAATTCAATTTTCCACGCTTGTCTATTATTTCTCAGTTCTTGTTTTATTGACTTAATCTCATTCATTATTTTCTGAAACATGTCTAAAGATAAAGTCCCTTCTTGTACATCCATGATCTTCTTAATTGTCATTCTTAAAGCCAAAGGAACAAAACTCCTTCAATTTTCAATGTCCCAAGCAAAGAGCAGTTTATTTCTTTATCCAGTTACAAAGGAGTTAATCTTTCCAACCAACTGACGTCACACGCTAGACAGTCCTTATCTCTTATATGCCCAGAAGTGCAAAAACAGCTTTAGTTCACAGCGTCCAAATAACTAGTAGCAGAGAGAATGAGCAGATTTGTCAAAAAAAAAGTAGATCAGGAAAAATAGTCCCATGCATATATTACACAAAAGCCTTATAAATCAAAAAGATTCCAATCAGAAATCCCTCATCCGTTGTAATCTTTAAAATGCTATTTTCCATATCAGCTTTTTGCAATAAAAGAAAGATAGGCTATTTTTGTTTTCTTCCCCCTTAGTTCCGTGAGTAAAGAAGGAAAGTCTTAACTCACCTAGGTTATCTTAATTGCTGTTACTTTGACAAATCTCTTTAACTGTATAGATAAGAAAATGATAAGCATAGACAGGAGAATGCTTGCCTGTTAGTCCGTTGTTCTTTAAAGAAAAAAAAACAGGTCACTTATTCAGCTGAGCTAGCATAGAAATCCTCGCTCTGTCTGAGCAGCTGGAAGCCTTTCTTTCGCAGACAATTCTGACGAATTCCAGACTCCCACAGTCACGACAAAGCTATGTGGGAAATCTCACGTTTCTTCCTTATCCGGAAGAAATTATCCCCAGTCAGAAAAGACCCTTCTGACTGAATTTATAGCTGAAAAAGTTTCATCTAAGACGGGAGCCCGTCTCAGAGCTACACAGGCGGAGGGATCCTCCTGGGAAAGTCAAAGAGTGTCTTGCCTTTCAGCTGTCATTGCCTCTTGTATGCCCCTTAGAACAGGACTGCAGAACCTCAGGCTTGGGGGCTGCCCGCCTATTAACCACCTGAACTCACCCAGTGATGTCATGTGACCCGTTTCCCCCCATAGAGACAATCAGCTGATTGCTGGGGCTTGAAAGCTGCTGTGCAACACGGCTTTGCAGGTGCCGCTAGTCAGCTGATCAGCAGCGACTTTGGCCAAACTGACATTTTTGCCTACCCAACATCTGATGTCATATATATGTATGCTATTAGTCACCTTCTACATGTGTCCCAAGACAAAGCATAAAATATGATTAAAACTGTACCAAAAAAACCAGAAGAGGGGTTTTAACAACACTACAAAGTGAACTCCTATACATGGTATAGTGCAGAGGTGGGTGTGGTTTAGCCAGAACAGAGATGCCTGATCCGGTGGGCAAAATAAACAGTAAACCAGATCCTCTAGACCAGCCTTTGGCAGCCTGTTTTGGACCACAATTCCCAGCTTGGCTGGTGAGGGCTGATGGGAGGAGTTGTCCTAAATCTCTGGAGGGGACCTGGTTGCCGAAGGCTGGCCCAGGCATTTGTTTCTCCAGATAACCTCTCCCATACTTGGAACACTGTGCCCCATTGTGCACAAAAGTAGTTCCATCCTACCAGAGCTGAATGGCTTGCCACAGCAAGAAATTCTCACCAGATTCCTGGAATCTCCAGCAAATCTGAAAGCATCCACTGTGAACCTCAGGATTTCTTGGGAGAGCCGAGGGGAAAGGAATGTGGATGAGATGTCATCTTGTCTCCCATCTATTAGGCATCTGGGTGAACAGGAGAATCAATATTGAACTTAGTGCTTGGAAGACGACAAAAAGAGAACTTTCCCAGTTGGAAACATTGTGCAGTTTAAATGATCTAGTTTAGTGCCCAGATGTGAAGGCCCAGAAAAAAGTGGGAAAATGGTTCCCCCCCCGTTGCTTTCCAGTTATATTCTGAGCCTTCACATCTATAGTTTAGCGCAATTGTCAGCATTTTATATTCTTGAGCCCTCTAGGCCATCTTCTGCCAACCTGGTGTCCTGCAGACAGCACAGTGCTGTCTAGGGCTGATGGGAGTTGTGGTCCCAACATGTCTGGAGGGCACCAGGTTGGCAAAAGCTGCTCTAAATGCATCTCTTTGGTTCTTCAGTTCTGGGTTCATACCACACAGCTACAGTAGCTGGACACTACCTGTTGAATTTAGCAACCCAAGAAAATAAACTCTTTTTACTAAGGAAAAAAATGCTAGTCCTCATGGCTGCAGAAACAATTTGAAGCTTGTGGGGAAATGCCCAGCACATATTCACCTGAGACTTCAGTGGTTTCTAGCTGCAAACTTTGTTTAGGCAAGCCCCCCCCCAGGCATATAATTTTGTTATGTACATTAGTTTTTTTAATCTGTTGATTTTAATCTGCATTTTGATACCTTTAGTGTGCTTAGGTCTGCTTTCATTGATATTTTTAAATGAATATTTTATGCACTTAATGTAATTGCTTGGAAATGGACTGCCTTCAAGTCGATCCCGACTTTTGGCTTCCCTATGAATAGGGTTTTCATGGTAAGCAGTATTCCGAGGGGGTTTCCCATTGCCTCCCTCTGAGGCTAGTCCTCCCCAGCTGGCTAGGGCCTGCTCAGCTTGCCACAGCTGCACAAGCCGGCCCCTCCCTTGTCCGCGACTGCCAGCTGGGGGGCAACTGGGCTCCTTGGAACTCTGCAGCTTGCCCACGGCTGCACAGGTGGCAGGGCACGTAACCCGTGAGCCATTCCCTGTGGGGGTGATCTTTAGCTGGCCCTTGATGCCCAGGTGACACAAGCAGGGATTTGAACTCACAGACTCTGGACTCCCAGCCAGGCTCTCCTCCCCACTGTGCTATACCAGCTGTTATGTAGAGGGTTTTTTTTTAAAAAAAGTATTAAGCAGTATATAAACCTTGTTACATAAAATAATCAGAATTACCACCACTCAGGGTGCTCCTTACCCACTGGAGTCAACAATGGCATACTGAGACTCAGAAGTGGCTTCTGGGCTCGCCACGCAGCTGTCCACAAAGAGTCTGAGGGGCAAATGGTGCTCCATGCTCACTTCGGCTTGCAGGTGCAACACATCACCCAGCTGGAAACTAGTTGAGAGCCGCTCTGCACTCCAGTCATCTGGGAATATACAACAGAAGATAAAGGGGGTGGGGTGAGGGAGAAGCAAACATCACTCCCCCCAGTCATAAGAATAGCCATCGATCCTAATTTAAATATATGCATTAATATAAACCGTCTATGGCTGTGTACACACCATACATTTAAAGCACATGGGTTCCCCCAAAGAATCCCGGGAACTGTAGTTTGTCCCTCTTAGAGCTACAGTTCCCAGCACCCTTAACTACAGTTTGCAGGATTATTTTGCATGGGGAGAGGGATGCGCTTTCAAGTTACACGGTGTGTGTGCGGTCTGTGGATAGTCAAATGAGGTTGATGTTAAAATGCCAGCAGCCTTGTAGCTAGCATTGCTCGGGAATTCTAAGAAACCAAAAAAAAGTGCAGTTTTGAAATCAGTGGTTAAAAATCAGTGTAGTTTTGAAACATTCCGTTGGCCATCTTGATTCAAAATGGTGTCCAGTTGTATCCAAACAGACCAAAAGCTGCTCCTTGAACTCAGGGACCATCATGCAAAATTTTTTACAATGTCTTACGAAGAGCCCAAATGCACAGCAAACAAGCTACTTTCCAAAATATATACAGTGCAAGTGCAGGGAACCTTTGGCCCTCCAGATGTTGCTGAACTGCAACACCCATCAGCCCCAGCAAGCATGGCCAATAGCCAGACAGGATGGGACTGATGTTCAGCAACATCTGGAGGGCCAAGGGTTCCCCGCACCAGATATAGCAGATATTTTGAAATGGAGAAAGGGCAGAAAGGTCTTCAGCCCGCTGAGTAATGGGTGGTGGGTGTTTATCCTTCTGACCTTGAAGGATAAGTTCCTTTGTAACCATTATTGGTTCATCTTGGCTCTACTCCTGAAGGTGGCAGGCAGCTATATGAAGCATCGGAAAGTTTTTTGCAGTGTTTTAAAAGATGGGAGAGTTGTGGTGAGGGGGGCAGAGAAGCAAAGAGAGGGGGAAAACACCAACTCGATCTCCCCATGGAATTGTTAGAAGCTAGCAGGTATGCAGCTGCTTCCAAGGCTGATGAGAAGGTCAAGTTTCTAGGCCTCATGGAGCTTGATTTTAAAAAATTAGATCTCGCTCAAAGATGTACTGTTCTTGCTGAAAATACAAGAGGTGGTAGGGTTCCCAGCACTCCAGGGGCCAGTTAGACCCTGTATTTACAGAATCAACATTTTAAGTTGCCTCAGGAGACCATAGAAAGAAAGCCAGTTATTACACAGAACTCAACTTTCACAAAATTTCCTGCCATAAAAGTGTGGACATGGCCATGAGCTTCAACAACATTAGGTGCAAAAAGACTGCAAAAAAGTCTGAAGAGGCTGTTCAACAGCCATTAGCCATGACGACTAAGCAGAACCTCCATGTTCAGTGGCAGTGTGCCTCTGAATATCTGAAGGCTGGGGAGGGGGCACAAGCAGCAGGAGAGATCTGTGGCCTTTATGCTTCAGAGGTCATCTGGCCATCCACCCTTGGAGACAGGAAACTCAGTTAGATGGGCCGTTCTCTTCTTTAAGCCCTGGTGTGCTGCAACCCTAGAGTATAACCTCCGGCCAGGCTTTGGGCTTTCAGCTGGCCATTCCCGCTTCCCAGGCCATCCAGCTCCTTACCGTTCATGAGTCGCAACACGAATCCTAGCCTGGCTTCGGCCGACACCGTGGACCTGAATGGAGCCCAGGTGGGTTGGAGGGCCTTGCTGGAGACATTGCTTTTCCTGGAACAGGGTGGGGGAGAAGAGCGGAAGGAAAGCAGCTGAGGACCAAGGTGGACCATTGGCTAGCCACGCGCCCTCGCCTCCAGCTCCAGCGCCCTCAGCAGTACAGCCTCTGCCCTTGCTGCTCCTTTGCGCCTTGAACCGCCCATAGAACTGGTGCCCTGTGGGACTGGTGGGGCGGAAGGCAGGGAGCCCAGGTGGAACCAGAGCCAACAGGCGAGGCCACTCATTCTACCTTTGTCCCCAATCCTCCTCCTCCCTGCTGAGTTCTACAAGGGACAACACCAGGACTGAGGAGGCGGATGCTGGCAGCCAGGGCCACCCCTTGGACTGGTTGGAAGTCAGAAGGCTGCAGGCAGGAGTGGGGCTGGCTGAGGGCAGACTGTGGCTGGTGGGGCGGCGTCCCATGCGCCCTCGCCGACCAGCCTCTGCCGAGAACTACAGTTTAGAATACCTCTATGAGGGAGGGGCAATAGGTCAGTCCATGCAGACGGTCCCTAGTTCAATCCCTGACAGCATCTCTCCTCAAAAGGTTTAGGTAGCAAATGATGGGAGAGGACTCTCTGTCTGCTTCAAGCTGGGGACAGGCGAGACGTGCGATTCAGTTCACATTTCAAGCCCAATCTATGGCATTCCCAAGCCAAAATCTGCATTTATTTGAATTTTGCAGTACACCTTGCCGGCCAAACGATGTTTAAAAAAATGCACGTGTTAGGCGAAAGTGTGCATAAAAATCAATGGATGAGTGAAAATTGCTTACAAAAGTACATTATAGGATGAGAAATTGCTTGCAAAATTGTGTATATTAGTCAAAACTCCAAAAATGTGGAGAAATACGCACTAAAATGCTGCAGAATTTTCACAAGGATTTAAAAAAAATTGCAATTGCTGCAGAAATGTGGAGAGCCAAATTTAAGACTGGAAAAATGAGAAAAGCGAAATGGACAGGCCTTCCCATCCCTTCCTGAAACTCTGGAGATAACATTGGGCTGGCTGGCTGGCGAGCCTGGCCCAGGCTAAAGCAACTTCCTCCAGCGGCTTCCTCCAGATCCCCTCCTCAAAACCCACCTTTCCCCTGAAGGCTTTGGAAGGACCCCTCTTCAGCTGCCATTTCCTCTGGTAACCAAGCCCCCAAGTACACACAAGTGAAATAAAGACATCAGTTCCTTCCTCTGTTGCATTTTGCCTGTTGGTCCAACAGTTGTAGTTTTGAAGCTCAACAGGACAGGGACTAACCCTCTTATACTTTGGAAAACAGTAATCGTAGTCAAAAGCAAACACAGCCAACATGGTGGCCTCCTTCAGCTTCCATCACCTCTGACCGTTGGCCATGTTGACCGGGGTTGGTGGGAATTGGCATTCAACAACATATGGAGGGCGCCATGTTGGGAACCCCTGGTCTATGAATAAATGGTGATCTTCATCATCACCATCACAGAATTATATCTCATCCTTCTTCCCAAAAGAGCCCAAGTCAGCAAATAACAAGCCTTACAACACAATTCCCATACAGATGCAGACTAAAGCAGCCATTCCCAACCTGGTGCCCCCTTCAGCTGTTCTGGATTGCAACTCCCATCAGCCCCAGCATCATACATTCATGCTGACTGGAGCTGATGGAAGCTGTAGCCCCAAAATATATGGATGGTACCAAGTCGGGGAAAGCTGGCCTAAAGCGTCTTGTACTGCCAAGAGCTTCACCTGTTGATTCTCTGCCCAACTTACAGCTCTTTTAAAGGCACAGGAGCTGTCCCCCCAAAAGCAGTTATAATCCCAGTCACCAACAAAACAAAAGACTGCAAGATCCCACCCAATGGATAAACGCTTTCCTACCCAGGAAACAGGCCCCATGCTGGGACCTAACAAAAAAATCAAGGGCTTGCAAGGAGGACAGAACAACATAGCTAGCCCCACTGCCAGCCAGAACCTTTTATCACCTGGGGTAGTGGCACTCAATGGGTATCTCAGCCGCATTGGTCCTGGTGATTACAGGGTTGGCAGCAGGAGACGGCTTGTAAAACAGCCTCGTCTGGTAGATCAGCAAGTCTGGAGTCATCTAGAAGAAGAATACATTGAGTTTACTGCTTTTTCTAGGGCTTGCCCTGAGCTGCAGCCAGATGACATCCTAAGAATTTAGGACAGAAACAATGCAAGGCAGCTTGGCGAGCTGAACGGGAAAGACGTTAAACCTGTCAAGAGGTACAATACCCTGGAGCAGGTCTCCTGTGAGAGCCCTGTTCATTGTACAGGGGCTCGCACAGGAAACCTTCCCCGGGGGGATTGTGGCCCCATGTTACTCAGCAAGAAAGTGCACCTGTTTGGATCTTCCATTCTCTAACACCACATCATTAGACCGCCTGTTACCTTGCCCACAAGATCCCACCCCAACATTTCCCTGTGTTTCCTTCCCAGAGCACCATACCTCTACAATGCTACCACACTCGTGGAGGCCAGCCTCAAAGACCACCACATCAGCCATGGCATCGAAGGACACAGGGGGGCAGGGAGACTCCCCCAAAGTCAGGTCAGAGGGGGCAACTAGTTTGCCCACCCCAAACAGGTCCCGATGGACTGTGACTACCACTCTGTGCTCCTCACACTCCACCTTCACCGCGTGGTAACGGGGAGGGTCAGGCATTAAAAAGGGGGCAGCAGGCTGCACCGCAGGTAGGTTGACATGGCTCCGGGTCTCCGGCCACTCCCAAGTGGGGGACCAGAACTGAGCAAAGCATCCCTGGAGAAGCAAAAGCCCCCAAAATAACATGAACCACTTCTCAAGCTTCTGCTTCATTGTCGCAGCCTACATCTGAACATTAGGTGGCTGAGGCCAGCTGCTCATCCTTTTATAGTCAGGTTTTCAGCCCCGCCCATGCATCCACAATCACCTGACTCAAGCAATTAAGATGTGGCCCCACCCTTCCAGGCCCGCTGTTCCTCAGTCCCCAGGGTCCTAAAACCCACAGGGTTTTAGTTCTGGTATCCCATCATCTGTTCCCAAACTGGGGTCTGTTGAGCTTCAGGTGGTTCGTGGCATGGCCTCTTTAAATGTTCATATTGATTTTTAATCGTATTCTTCTTGCTTCCTTTATTTCTTAATATTGCATTTTATTGTATGACAGATTGAATTCCATAGACGTCTAGTGGCCATCCAAGAAAATGCAATATGCAGTATAAGAAATAAAGGAAGTAATGAAATGCAATTAAAAAACACGCAGCGCCTAAGCACACGGAGTTACAATGGCTACAAGAGGCAGAACAATCATGAAGTGGTCCGTGGGGGGAAACACATTTGGGAACCACTGATCTATACTCAGAATCACATAAAACATACCTTGTTAACAGACAAAAGTGTCTTCTCCTATAACACATGTGCACAAGGTAGAAATTCAACAGGAACTGTTTTTTCTGGCAAGGAGTAATTGTAAATGATTCAAAAGGGCCTCAGAAGAGCCCCGCAGCAGCAGCTGGTTCAGGCCAAAGGGGGCCCTTCTAGTCAGCATATCCTGTTCTCACAGTGGCCAGCCAGATGCCCATTATGGGAAGCCCACCAGCAGGACCTGAGCGCAACAGCAGCACTCTCCCCACTTGTGATTCCCAGCGACTGGCATTCAGAGACATATTGGCTCTGAGAGTGGAGGTGGAACATTGACTAGAGCCATACAGCTATCATAGATATAGAGCAGCCTCTCCCCAGGCTAGTGCCTTGCAGGTGTTGTGGGCGACAATGGCTGTGCTCGCTGGGGCTGATGGGAGTTGTAGTCCAAAACATCTGGAGGGCATCCAGCTGGGGAAGGCTGGTGTAGAGCCTCTGTCCATGAAAAGAGTTTTGTAGTCAAAGATTCAGGGCCTAATTATGAGTGAAGTCAGGAATTATTATCATTCGCCTCCCACGTATGTCCCAAGACAAAATAAAATAAAAACAACTAAAAAGAGAGAGTTACGAACGAGCACTTTGCATTGTTTTTAAAAGCCAAGAGGTTTAAAAACAATACAAAATGGATATCTTTGACAGAGACAGAATATAATTACTTATATTGTGAGCATGAAATCAGGGAGAGTGACAATTATCTTAAGTTTTCTATATTCCAGAAACCTCATGTGGACTAGCAGCCTCGTTCCTTTAATCACCACCACATCTTACTCACAGTCAAAGTGGTTACAGAGGTGCATTTTCCTCTCCTTTCTAATGAAGAAGAAGGAGCAGATCCTTGGGAGTGTAAAGAGTGCGTGTCAAGTGGCAGAGGAGAGAATTCTTCAAAATTCATTTGTGTGAGGTGTGTGGGCATGTCCCCCTGCATAAAATCTTTAGTTCTGAACGTGGGGCTATGCCCTTTGGCTAATGTTGCTTTCCAAGGCAGATTCTTGATTAATTACCCAGAAAAGAATGGATGGCTGATAAGAGCTCCTGCTGTTTGGGAGATAGCCAAGAAGCAGTCCCTGTGTTTGAATGATATACCCATCAGAGCTTGGGAAAGGTGACACCCCCTCCAGGTGAGGTGGGCAGAGGATGAAAGTGTGTGTGTGTGTGTGTGTGTGTGTGAGAGAGAGAGAGAGAGAGAGAGAGAGAGAGAGAGAGAGAGAGAGAGATCATTTCCAGATGACCTGATTATTGAGCATACATCTAGATTTCTGATTTCTTTACACACAGCTTTCAGAGAGATTAGATGACCTTGCCTGAAAGCAAGTGTTATCCCATGCTTTCCAGGGCATTTCCCCATCTCTTATCCTTGTTGCAAAAAGTCCAGCCTTGGGGGAAAGCAAGTTTGCTGCACAAGACCACTGATCAGCTTTAATTGTGCAACCTGAATGTGCTGGTATATGGTTTAATCCCACCTGAAAACAGCAGGAGTCTGCAAGCATGCAGAGAACATATGAGAGAAGAAACAGCAGTTTGCAGTTTGGGGAGAGAACTGAGTTGCACCCTGGGGTGTAGAGGAGTGAGTTGTTTTTGGACATCAGCCCCAGACAGCAGGGCCCAGATCATCAGGGATCATGATGAGAGTGGTAGTCTAGCACCACCTGGGGGTCACAGGTGTGGTCAATCATCAGGAATTATGGGAGTTATAAGGAGTTGTATTCAACCACTGTTTACTCAGAATAGACCCACTGAAATTAGTGACCATTAATTTCAGTGAATGTTCTCTGGGTAAAAGTTAGTTGAATACAACCAAGGTCCTTGCAGATCAGGGTTTCATACTATAAATGGGTTGTGCAGTATTGTAAAATAGTTAGCAACTGGTTGTTTTACAATTTTATTGGGCTTTTTCTGGAAAGGGTAAATCTGGATGCAGTGGTTCTTAACCTTTTTTGCTCCATTCCCCCCTTTCACCATTGTTCAGAATATAATTCCCCCCTTCCCAAGATAGTCTCTCATAGCTTGTTGACATTTCGCAAGTGACGGTGGTGTTTCTCATGAGAGAAAAATTTCTTAGTTTATATTATAACAGAATTTCTTGGAGCACTTTCTGGTCTTTAAATAATAATTTAATTTTGCAAATGAATATAATGCTGCATGTTCAAGAATTGATTTTAATCTGTGACATTCAATAAACTTTATTGAATATCACAGATTAAATTAAAAACAAACTACAATTTTACAGATTGTACATAATCTACAGGACATCACACTTTGCTGAATAGTGGTCCCAATTCCCCCCCTGGAACCCTAAAATCCCCCCCTGGGGGGAAATTCCCCCCTTGTTGAGAACCCATGATATAGAGGGAACTTTATGGGCTAGCATGATGGTCATGTTCTCCCTTCACAGCTGGAGTTAGCATGCCTCTGAATATCAGCTGCTGCGAATTGCAAATGGGGCAATGCTGTTGCACTCAGGCTCTGCGTGTGGATTTCCCCTTGGTGTGTCTGGCTGGCCGCTATGATGAGAGGATGCTGGACTAGAGGGGCCCACTTGGGGCTGATCCAGCAGCTGGGCTCTTGTTAGGTCCTTATGGCATTCTGAGGCCAATCAACCATGTCAAGCTACTGCAAAAAAACTGCATGCTTGAGGAGCACAGGTCTCACAATAAAAAAAATGGAAATGGACTGCCTTCAAGTCGATCCCGACTTTTTTTTTCTTTTTTTTTTTTCAAATCAAATCAGTTTATTTTGCGGTCATTGACCCGTCTTGTTATAAGCATAAAATACAAAGGGGAAGTAAAACGACAGTATTATCTTACATATATACATAAAATGAAAATATAGAAATGCTTATCCTAGAAGATCTTAAGGCAGATTCGTTGTGCTGCATAAGAGTCATCAAATAAACATTTGCGGTGTACGGGGCAAGTTTCACAAAAAACTTAGAATGAAATTTGAGACATGTCTCTTACCAGATCTGTTAGTGTATCTGTAGCACATACATGCATGTGAACCCATATCTTTCATGTATGTTCATGGAAAATGCTGATTTCAGAAATTAGCAATAATACTATAGGCAGGATTTCATTGCTATGATGATCTTGCTTACTTTGAGGGATTTAGAAATTGCCAATGACAAGCAGTATTTATGTGCTTGCTCTGGAAAGCCTGTACTCACCACACTGTGGCTGTGGCTATGATCTTTTTGAGTGAAATAATAAAATTATATAGAGGTAAGAATAATGGCATGCCTCAGTGGGAAGATTTCTGATCAGAGGATAACTTGGAGCCCCTGTTATGTACAGTAATGAAGCCCAGAACCTGACTAGATCTGGAGATGAGGAAGAGTTGGGACTCTCGGACCAGGTGGCAGGGGTCATCCATGCAGCAGGAAAGTTCAGCCTTAAAAGCTGAATGGATCACATACAATAGAGATAAGCAGATCTGAAGAAGAGTTAACATGGATCAGCCTTCTGGTGTGGTCTCAAAAAGCTTAAGTGATACTAGATTACTATGAGAAGAAGATTGTCAGTTTTCATCGGCATCCGTTTGAATTAAAGTGTCCCAAGATGAATTTGGTCTGCAAACATTTGAGTATCTCGGAAGCATGTTGCTCACAGAGTCCTTCAGACTTATTGATTGTATTTTAGGCGGCGATCCCAGTTCATAAGGCTCCAGATAACTAGAACCGGTTCTTCTGGCCCTTAATATGTTTAACAAATGTTGTAGCTTATTAATTACCTCAGTCTGTTCAGCATCCTCGAAGGAGGGGAAACTGTTGATCAGTTTTTCCTCCCCCTCACATGTAAAATAAGTCGATCCTGACTGAAGGTGACCCTATGAATTGGGTTTTCATGGTAAGAGGTATTCAGAGGGGGTTTCCCATGGCCTTCCTCTGAGGCTGAAAGGCAGCGATTGGCCTAGTGAGCTTCATGGCTGTGTGGGGATTGGAACCCTAGTCTCCCAGGTCGTAGTCCAGCACCTTAACCACTGCACCACAATAAAAACCTGTCTGGAATCACCCATATGCTGACAACATGGGGGGGCAGGCACAGTTCTTTCCTCCCCTCAGTATAAGGCCTCCCTATGGGGCAGAGCTATTCGCTTGTAATAGTACCTGCTGTTTGACTCTGTTGGTTCTCTGTTTAACAAAGAAATGTATGTGTTTGTATGTATGTATTTACACACAGATGGTTGTATCTAATGCTAATCCTGACGTAGGTTTGTTATGTCCATTAATGTCAATGGATCTACTCTGAGTAGGACTAGCATTTGATGGAAATGAAATGGAAATGGACTGCCTTCAAGTTGATTCCGACTGAATAGGGTTTTCAGGGCAAGCGGTATTCAGAGGGGGTTTCCCATGGCCTCCCTCTGAGGCTGAGAGGCAGTGCCTGGCCCAAGGTCACCCAGTGCGCTTCATGGCTGTGTGGGGATTCGAAACTGAAATAATAAATAATAATAAATAATAAACCCTGGTCTCCCAGGTTGTAGTCCAGCACCATAACCACTATGCCACACTGGCTACAGACAAATGTACATCATACGATAAATCTTTCCTGCGGTCTCAGACAAAAAACACCCACCAACTCTTGTGGACCTGAGGATCACCAAACAATATGCATTTTGAACTTACTCACAAGCAAGCTCATTCTGCAGCACAACCTTTAATACTTTTTTGGAAGGCCTTCTTCTCAACTTTCCTCTCCCACCAGCACCATACTGGAGATTGTGCCAGGACCAGGAGGCTTTACGTTCCAAACTGAAGATGGTTAAGTACTGTGGTGCCTCTGGAAATCACAAACACACAAAGCACAAGCTTTTTTGTGGTGGTTGTAGTGTTTTGGAAAGTTCCACATTAGACCACTTTTGGGAGAAATAATATTGACAGAGCAAAGGTTACTGTGTTGTGCAGACCGAGCGAGCGAGTGCAGGTCAATGGCCTTGTTTTTTTTGTCATAATCCCTGAGACTCAGAAAGAGAGAGAGGGGAGAGGAGGTGAAAGGAGGATCCATGTCACCTCCACCCCACGCCCCTTGGTCCTTTCACTCTTTCATGGTGCCCTCAGTGGCACCGCCCCCCCCTCCCAATTTGGTGCAGTTCTGGCTATGTGCACTGCACATAGAGAGAAGCACATGGTTGCTGGTAGGCTGGCTAGATTGAGCCATCCAGTGGCAGACAATAGCTTTGTCCAAACTTTGCACAGGTCAATGTTTTGCTGAACCGAGAGAGCAGACAGGACTGTGAGTTTTGGATGGTTCCGTGGTCCTGCTAGGTCGCAGCCAGGTGGAAGAAGAGTCGACTCCGGGCCAGGAGTATGGCAACGTCTTTTGCCGAGTAAGTAGCGCAAGAAGAAGTGGGGATTAGGGTTGCCAGGTCCCTGGCCTGAGACTGATCCTGTATCTTTAGGAGAAGAGAAGGTCAGCCAAGAAGGTCAGCCAAGTGCAGGTGTTCTTGCAACGCTCTAATGGGAAAAACCACAAGGTGGAATTCTCCCTTCCCCCTGCACAACTTTTAAAGTTGGTTGCCAGGCCCGGCCTCCAAGACGTCTTCTGTATCTTTAAAAGTTGTGCAGGGGGAAGGGAGGATTCCACCTTGTGGTTTTTCCCATTACAGGGTTGCAAGAACACCTGCACTTGGCTGACTTTCTCTTCTCCTAAAGACATAGGATCAGTCTCAGGCCAGGAACCTGGCAACCTTAGTGGGGATAGTTGGCTTTCGGAGGAAATGTTGTCGGGCAGCACAGAAGAGCTTGTCCAAGACATTTTGCTACCTGAGACAAAGGATTTATTATTTATTTTTATTTATTAATTATTTATTGTACTTATATACCGCCCCATAGCCGAAGCTCTCTGGGCGGTTTACAGTAATTAAAAACATTAAAACAAATATACAAATTTAAAAACACATCTTTTAAAAACAATTTAAAACACAGTTTAACAATTTAAAACAATTTAAAACACATGCTAAAACACATGCTTTGTGATGTTAATATTGAATTGTTTACTTACCACTGCTGCTCCTTGTGCTTTAGAAGTTCCTGTCGCTGTATAAACTCCAGCAATCTAAGGTGCTCTCAATAATGGCATTGGATCTTAGGGCCTCCGATTATGAGGGGCCACTAAATTAATTTTTTTTAATTACTGGTTAGATGGTTAGTTTTTAGTTGCATTCTTGTCTATGTTGTACTGGTACATATGCAAATATAAAACCTTATTATTTCTATTTTGGGGGGTCCTTTCTGTTAATACACATTTGGGGGCGTTGATGCTATGGGACCTCTTAAATGTATTTTTTTCAATGCTTATTTATTACTACAATGCTTGATTGTAATAGAACCTCTAAGCAGTTTACAAAAAAATTATAATGAATATTAAAATTATCAATAAAAGACAGTTAACAGGTATTCAGAAACATTCAAAAGATAATTAAAATGAACAGTAAGTTTACACAGATTAAAACACATGCCAACAGTTTCCATGTCTGGGCAGGCTTGTCTAAGCCAAATTTTGTTCTAAGCAAGTGCCGGAAACAGGACAGCGAAAGCGCCTGCCTGAGGTCATTAGGCAGGGAGTTCCAAAATGAAAGTGCCGCGACACTAAAGGATCAATTTCTTACAAATGCGGAACAAGTAGTATGTGGCACCTGCCAGTTCCACAGATGGGCACATATGGGGTAAGGAGTAACTTATGGGGTAATATAGAATCATAGAACAGTAGAGTTGGAAGGGCCCTATAAGGCCATCGACTCCAACCCCCTGCTCAATGCAGGAATCCAACTCAAAGCATATGGAGTAACGTGGCATATCTTAGGTCCTCAGCTTGTCTTAATCTGGGCATTGACGAAGCACCAGATGGTGTCCTGAACTCCCACCCATCCACATATAGAAGCCAGCTGGGCTGGCAATTGAATTGTACTGGACTCTGACCATTAGCCATACAGTAGGGCCCCGCTTATGGTACCCTCAGTGGCAGCTCCCCCCCTCCCAATTCAAATTAAATGGAACTCACTTTTGAGAACACCCAGGCAAAGGTGCACTGTTAATAGAGTAATGGTTAGGGTTTATGTCAGTTAATTCATTGCTTATATTTACATATGAGGAAAAACAATTGTTCTGAAGCCCCCCAAAAAGAAATTCTCTAAATTATGCATGCGCATGTTGCGGTAGGCCACTATAATCTCCGAAGAGATGTCTTTCAGCAGGTGTCAAGAGAGAATGGAGAATGCCCAATCTGTTTGATATCTTCAATTTTTGTAAGGATGTATTAAAATTGGCATTTGTGTCTGTGCTTTAAAATGGCTCTCCAAATAATATTTTTAGTCAATCAATTTTTAAAAATTGATTAAAGTTTGCAGGTGCTAATTATACTGTAGCAATCCTTGCAACAACCCCGTAAGGTAGGGCAGTATTATGAAACCTCGATTGTAAATTGAGGCTGAAAATGGCTTGCTTAGTAACATCTTAGGTTACAGGAAGCTGCTTTATGCCTGAGTCAGACCATTGGTCCACTTAGTTCAGTGTTGTGTGCGCTGACTGGTAGCAATGGCCCTCCAGGGTTTCCGGTAAGGAGTCTTTTACAACCTTACTTAGGCATGCCGGGGATTGAACCCAGGGCTGTTTGCGTGTGCAGCAAGTGCTCTGCCACTGAGCTATAGTCCTCTGTTTATGTCTACTCAGAAGTAACCTCCACTAGGTTCAAGAGGACTTAATCCCAGGTAATTGTGGCATTATATACACACTTACCTAGGAGTAAACATGGAGGGGGGAGGGATTCAATCCAGTTCACATTTAAAGCCAAATCTATCAGGTTTGCCCTTTCCAAACCAATATGAGAACGGCAGCAGCCATCCTTCAAAATTCACACTTTTCCAAATTCTGCAATGCAGTTTTCTAACCAAACAATGTTTACAAAAATGCATATATTAAGAACATAAGACGAGCCTGCTGGCTCAGGCCAAAGGGGGCCTTCCATCTAGTCCAGCCTCCATTTCTCACAGTGGACAACCAGATGCCCCAACGGAACCCTGCAAGGCAGACCTGAGCGCAAGGAGTGCTCTCTCCTGCAACTGGTTCTCAGAAGCATGTTGCCTTTGACTATGATTGCAGAGCACAGCCGTCAGGGCTAGTATTATTTATTTTATTATTTATTATTTATTTCGTTTCATTTTTAGACCGCCCATAGCTAATAGCTCTCTGGGCGGTGTACAAACAGGATTAAAATACAATAGTGTAATAAAATCAATAACACATAACAGCAAATTAACCTTCAACGTTAAACATGAAAACATTAAACATTAAACATTAAAATGCCTGGGAGTATAGCCAGGTCTTAACCTGGCGCCTAAAAGAAAATACCATAGGCGCCAGGCGTATCTCCTCAGGTAAGCTGTTCCAGAATTCGGGGGCCACCACAGAAAAGGCCCTAGATCTAACAACAATCCTCCGGGCTTCCTGATGAGTTGGTACCCGGAGGAGGGCCTTAGATACTGAACGAAGTGGACAGGTAGGTTCATAGCGGGAGAGGCGTTCCACAAGGTACTGCGGTCCCACACCGTATAAGGCTTTATAGGTCAAAACCAGCACCTTGAATCTAGCTCAGAAACAGATGGGTAGCCAGTGCAGGCGGGCCAGGACAGGTGTTATATGCGCAGACCGATGGGTCCTCGTCAACAGCCTGGCTGCCGCATTTTGCACTAGCTGGAGTTTCCGAACAGTCTTCAAGGGCAGCCCTACGTAGAGCGCATTACAGTAGTCCAATCTAGAAGTTACCAGAGCGTGAACAACTGAGGCGAGATCGTCACTGTCCAGATAGGGGCGTAGTTGGGCTACTAGACGAAGATGGTAAAACGCATTCCGTGCCACCGAGGCCACCTGAGCCTCAAGCGACAAGGAAGGGTCAAAAAGGACCCCCAAACTACGAACCTGTTCCTTCAAGGGGAGTGTAACCCCATCTAGAACAGGATGAACATCCACCATCTGGGCAGGTAAAGGGCTCACCAACAGTGCCTTGGTAGTAGCCATTGATAGCTTTGCACTTTTCCATGAACTTGTCTTTTAGAGCCATCCAAGTTGCTGGCCATCACTGCTTTCTCTGGGAAGGAGTTCCATACCTTAACCATGTGCTGTGCGAAGGAGGACTTCCTTTTATCTGCCCTGAATCTTCCAGCATTCTGCTTAGGGAAAAGAGTGCATAAAAATGAATATATTTGTGAAAATAACATACAAAAATGTATTATATCAGGAGAAATTGCTTGCAAAACTGTGTACCTTAGTCAAAAGAGCATACAAAAAGTGTTTATTAGGAGAAGTTCACACTAAAGTAGAGAATGTTCGTGAGGATTTTAAAAAAATGGCAAACTGCTGTAGAAATGTGGAGAACTGAATTTAAGATTGGAACAAAGAAATGGAACTGACAGATCCATCCCTACCTGGGAGTAAGTCCAATTGAATTCAATGGACCTTATTTTGAGTAGATATATACCAGAATTCTTGTTCTCAAATTTAAAAAATCCATGGAAGCCTCAGAGCCCCAGAATATTGATTTTTTGTGTGCCTTTGCTGCTGTCACACTCTCCCACGTGCACCTGCCGTGTTGCATCAGGCTGTAGCAAGCATGCGAGGCCATTGTCCACTCTGTTGCTGTAGCATGCCACTTCTGGCTAGGGTTGCCAGGTCCATGGCCTGAGACTGATCCTGTATCTTTAGGAGAAGAGGTCAGCCAAGTGCAGGTGTACTTGCAACCTTGTAATGGGAAAAACCACAAGGTGGAATTCTCCCTTCCCCCTGCACAACTTGCCAGGCCCAGCCTCCAAGAGGTCTTCTGTATCTTTATAAGTTGTGCAGGGGGAAGGGAGAATTCCACCTTGTGGTTTTTCTCATTACAGTGTTGCAAGAACACCTGCGCTTGGCTGACCTTCTCTTCTCCTAAAGATACAGGATCAGTCTCAGGCCATGGACCTGGCAACCCTACTTCCCGCCCTTCTTCACACATGGACAAGATTGCAATTTTAGCGATTAAGGTCACATCCAAGCCACACCATGCATTTAAAGCACTCTTGAAGCACATGACTTCCCCCCAAAGGATCCTGAGATCTGTAGTTTGTTAAGGGTGCTAAGAATTATAACTCTGTGAGGGGCAAACTAAAGTTCCCAGGATCCTTTGGGGGAAGCCATGTGCTTCAAGAGTGCTTTAAATGTATGCCATGGATGTGACCTGAATGGCAGAGTACTCAGGTTGTGTACACATAATACATTTAAAGCTCATCCCCCCATCATCATCAATCCTGGGAATTGTAGTTTACCTCTCACAGAACCACAGTTCCCAGCACCCTTAACACTCTATAGTTCCTGTCCTGTCTCAACTCAAAGAACTCAGACTCAGACATGGATGTGTTTTTTTGTTTTATTGTAGTGAGAGACAGTTTCAATTCAGTGCGCTGCTTACTCGGAACCCAGCACCTCTCTAGGACTAACTAGGCACAACGTTGCAGCACTAAGACATTTATTTATTTATTTATTATTTGATTTATATCCCGCCCTTCCTCCCAGCGTGAGCCCAGCGCGGCAAACAAAAGCACTAAAAACTCTTAAAAACAGACCTTAAAATACATTACAACAAAACAACTTTAAAAACATTTTTTAAAAGCTTCTTAAATAAAAAGGGTTAAAAAACATATTGTTTAGGGGGGGAAAGGTTTTTAAAAAAACATATTAAAAAGCAATTCCAACACAGACGCAGACTGGGACAGACGCTGACTCAGCAACTCCTCCTCCCCTCACTTGGCTTAAGTAAGGCTGGGCAGGTGCCCTGGTTGCATGTGCCCACTGTGGGGAGGGCATGTGCAAGCAAAGGCTCCGCCTCAACTGTGTCTGTTGAATTTCCCGCTGCATTCGCCTCCTGGCGCGAGGCAAAGGTGGCACCCCCGTCACTGCCCCGTCTTCCTCCTCAGAGGGAGGATGGCTGCCTATGAGCGACATGGGCGCAGGGAGAAGGGAAGCGTCAGGCTGGGAAACAACCTGCTGGTCAGGGTGACTCTCCACAGGGATATCTGGAACTGTTGGGGCTGAATTGTCAAAGTCCAGAGCTGGGCGCCTTCTGAGTCCAACTCCCCACTAGACCTCTCACCGGCTCAAGCATCCCACTCTATGTCCTCCTCCACTTCATTCTCATCAGTCACCCCCCCCTCCAGCAGGGCTCACGACATTTCCCAGGATCCTTTGGGGGAAGCCAAAGCCATGTGCGTTAAATGTATAGGGTGTGGTGTACACACCTTCAGCCTCTTTTTGGTCTCATGGTCTCTTCCGATAACATCTTAATGCGTGTGCATGCATGCGGCGACATCCCAAGCCCACATGCCTCTTCTCTTCCCTCTAGTCTTCGCGTCCCACCTGAGATTCCCCCTCGCTCCACCTCGGCAGCTTTGGACCCTCAGCCCACAACAGCCACGGAGGAGGAAGACCTCAAAGCTCCGGAAGTTGTGGATGAAAGTGGAAAACGCCTCAGGGAAGGTAGCCGCTGGGGATGCGGGCAAGTGGGGCTGGCCCATCAGCAGGGCATGTGGGAGGATTGGCTCTGGGCCTAACCTTGCCTATGACAATGCCCCCCACTGGAGATGTGACACTGGGAAGTGGCAGGTCTAGAGAAGGGCAAAGGAGCACGGCGCAGGGAGCATATCACCCCTGTGCTTTATCGACTCCACTAGCTCCCAATTTGTTTCCAGGGCCAATTCAAAGTGCTGGTTCTGACCTTTAAAGCCCTAAATGGCCTTGGATCAATGTACCTGAGGGACCGCTTACGCCCATATGTACCTGCCCGGGATTTAAGATCATCTGCCTCTGGTCTCCTCTGCGTGCCTGGAGTGAAAGATGTTAGATTGATAGGCACGCGGGAGAGCCTTTCAGCTGTCACCCCAAGCTTTGGAATACCCTACCCCAAGAAGCCCGCTCTGCTCCCTCCCTGATGGTTTTCCGGAGACTTCTGAAAATGATCTTGTTCCGGAGAGCCTTTGGGAGGGACTGAAGGTAGAGCCTGACACTGATTTTATGTCTTCTACGTTAAATTTTACCTTTGTAGTCCCTTTAGTACCAATCCCTATATATGTGTGTGTGTGTGTGTGTGTGTATTTTATGTATTTTAATTTATTTTAATGTTTTTGTGATTTTATTGTTTACCATTTTATAATGTACATGTTTGATTTTATTTTTGTAAGCTGCCCGGAGTACCCTATTATAGGGTAGAAGGGTGGGATAGAAATATTTTAAATAAATAAATTTAAATAAATAAGGAGGTGGGCTCCTGGCAGCCAGTGATGGGGCAAAAATCAGGGATCATGATGACCCTTGAATGCGGCGGCGGCTGCTGCCCATTGGGGCTGGTGGGCAGAAGGCAAGAGGACCAGCAGTTGGAGGCAGTGTGCTTCCAAGTACCAGCTGCTCAAAAGCTCAGGAGGAGAGAGTTGCGCTTGTGCTCAGGTCCTGCTTGCGGGCTTCCCATTGTGGGCACCTGGTTGGCCACTGTGAGAACAGGATATGCTGGACTAGATGGGCCCTCTTGGGCTGGATCCAGCAGGCTCTGATGGAGAATTTTGGGGATCTAGGACTGGGGGTCCTTGGGAAAAACATGAAGACGCAGGCTTGAAGCAAAAAGGTTGGCCTTTATTCTTTACAAGCATACGCAGGGTCAGCCTCCCAAAGAGTCTGGTGAGGACTGCGATGAGGCACCGACTGCATGGCTCTTTTATACAGTACTAAGTGCAGCATGTGACATCCTTACACCAATCATACCATCTCCTCTAAACATTACATAAAGGTTACGCCTTTCTGCAGTATTTCTAAACCAATCAGATAACATTATTAAAACGAGCACATGTATATGCATATTTGGCAAACATCTCCTATTCCATTGTTCTACTGTCTTAGCTAATGCCAATCTGTCCCCTTGGCTAATATTTCCAATATTCCCGTCTCCTTGACCGATGTAACTGCTATTCTGCTGTCCCACCTTCCGGATGGCTTTTAGGCCAGTTGAGACCAGTTACTATCACCCTTAACGTTGTACTATTCTGATTGGTCTGCCGTGCATATCTAGCACATAGCATATTCCATTGTTCCAGATCGGCCAGGCCTACCCAATCCATTTGTTAATCGTACGTGGACCTGTAACTTGCTTTAGTCAGGGTTGTTAAAAGTTCACGGCAAGCATACCTGTTGCTTCTTTATGATTTTCCTTGGTTCCTACAGCTCTTAGAATGTATTTCTTAACTTATATATCTATATCTATATACGATACATATGAGAATAGGAATATATGAATTCCCCATAATTTAACTAAAACCTTCCGTCTTTACCATTGGAAGATCTAACCAGCACATCCAGCACTCGTTGCATTCCCACTACAGGTCTGTACTCTGTGAGACTGGATTTTAGGGCTCTCAAAGGCCTGTGGGCCTTTTGCTTAGTTCCTTGTGGTTTTCTTGTACTTCATAAACAAATACCGACTGATATCTATGTTTACATGTGTGGATATATAAAAATTCTCCATTAGCTCTTTTTCTGTTCTTATGTTCAGGGTCATGCAGAGCTGCCCCCTGACTGGTTGTAAGTGAGGCTGCAGGCAAGTGGGGGGCCAGCTGGGGGGGGCAGGCTGAGATTGCCGGGGCAGTGGCTCATTCGCCCTCATAGACCGGCCTCCGTGGCTTGAATGCCACTCTGTAGACTCCTGGGTTTTGCCCCAAAGAGTCCTTTTCTCCTGGGGGACCCCACCTTGGTAACCCCAGTTTCTGGTTCTTGGGGGCAGGTTTGGATGCCTGCAGCAGTAGAGGAGCGTCTTTGGAAGACTTAAGAGGGTAGCTGGTCGGGGGGTACCTCAGCTTGGAAATGATGCCTCTTTTTCTACCCCCCCAGTGCTGCCTCCCCCTCGGTCGTCCTGGCGCCGCTCCTGCCCCACAAAACGACTCGTCCTGGTCCTGATGGCATTCTGCGGCATCCTGACCCTCTCAGTGGCTCTCCTTGGCATCCAGAGTGAGTGTTGGGCAAGAGGCAGCGCCAAAGGGCATTAGGGAAGGTGGACAATTCAGTGCACAGAAGTAGACTTCCCCAACCTGGTGTCCTCCAGAAGATTTGGACATGTGCAACTCCCATCGGCCTCCAGCCAGCAAGGCTAAATTTGGGGGAACAGCTGCTATCAGCACCGCTGTGTGTGCTGGGAATGATGGGAGTGGTGGTCCGAAACAGCTGGAGGGCCCAACTGTAAGGCAGAGTGGCCTGGGCAAACATTGGGGAAAGGAAGAGGATGTGCAAGGCTTCTGGCTGAGCATGTGGGATGAAGTGAGCAAGATTCTGAGGGAGTGTGCAAGGCTGGTGGAAAACACACACCCTCCAACGCCTGAGCGAGCAAGGCCAAATGTCTGTGTCAGGTGTGGTGAAACCTTTGGCCCTCCAAATGTTGCTGAACTACAACTCCCATCAGCTGTAGCAAGCATGGCCATGGAGCACCTTGGACAATAGTCCAGACTAAAACCCAGAGTGGATTCCAGTGCCCCACTGACATGCAGCCACCAGCTGCCACTGGGACCCGCGCAGAACCAGTCCTTGCCCTCTTCTTTGCGAGGGCAGACCTAAAGGCACCCCAGAGAGCTACCATGTCCCCACTCCAGGCCATCTCCGTTGCCTTCCTCTGAACCTTTTCCAGTTTGCTACAACCTTCTTAAAGTGCAGCGCCCAGAACTGGACCCAGCACTCTGGGCGAGACCCAACAAAAGCAGAACAAAGTGAAACTCTTACTCCCCATGACTTGGAAACTATGGATCCATTTGGTAGAGACTGGTGGCTCCAATATCAGTGGGGCAGTGAACCTGCTCCAGGTTTTTGTCCAAACTTTCAAGGAGTGCAAAGTACCCTGGACAGCTCCTTGAAAATTCGGACTAAAACCCGGAGCGGATTCACTGCCCCACTGATATTGGAGCCACCAGTCTCCCTGGATCTATTAATGCGCTCTAAAGTCACATTACTCTTTTTTTGGCGTTCACATCACATTGCCGCTTTCACATTCAGCTTGTGATTGACTAGTCTCCAGACCCTTTTCACATGATCTACTGCCAAGTAGGTACAGGGAAGAAATTAGATTCCTGTTGAATTTAAAGGTGAATGTATCAAATGTGACCTTTCCAAACAATATGAGAACCAACGCACAACCATCCTTTGAAATTCAATTTTTGTCAAATTTTGTGATGCAATTCTCCAGCAAAACAGTGTTTACAAAGATGCATATATTAGGAGAAAATGTTCGTAAAAATGAGGATATCAGTGAAAATGCAATATAATAAGAGGAATTTTTCACAAAAATGTGTACATCAGTCAAAGCTACATACAAAGATGCGTTTATTAGGAAAGATTCACATTAAAATTCTTACGAGTTTTCATGAGGATTAAAAAATAAATTAGCAAATTAGAAATGTTGAGAACTGAATTTAAGATTGGAAAAATGAGAACAGGGAGAACTGAAGTGGACGGATCCTTCCATCCCTACCTGGAATAAGTTCCATTGAACTCAGTGAGCCTTCCTTTGAGTAGACATATGTCAGGATTTTTGTTCCCAATCAATAAATCCCATGGAGGCCTCAGGGCCCCAGAAGGTTTTCCTGCTGCTGCTCCTGTCACACTCTCCCAACATATCTCTGTGCATTTCTTTGTGGTGCTTCACCCGGCTTTCCTGATCTTTTGGGTTAAATGCAGAACTTGTTTCTGGAATTTAATTTTGTTTTGCCCTAGTTTCCCATTCTTTTTTTTTTCATTAATTTTTTTATTCAAAGTTTCAAAAAACAAAACAAAACAAAACAAAAATTAATAACTAATACAATAAAATAAAATGTTGACTTCCGATTTGTCGCAGATCAGTTATAGGTCTATAATATATAACAAACCTGTCTCTTAATATATTACAAAATCACTTTCCTCCAGTAGTTATCTTAATTAATCATCAAATCTCATTAACATCACTTTATTCTTTCCGCAAAAAGTCAGAGAGGTTTCCAGTCCTTGAGAAATATATCCATCAATTTTTCTCCAAATAAACATGTTGATTAATCCATCTCATCAAGTCTGCTAGGTCCAGTAATTTCAATAGCCATTCTTCCATTATCAGTGTTAATTCCATCTTCCATCTTCCATCCTTGCATCCATAATAATCTTGCTGTCATAGTCATAGTCATATAATAAGAGTCTGATGGGAATTTCCTTCCTCACAAATATTTCCTTGCCATCAATTCTGAATGTGTTACTGAAATGTTGTTGTAAAGTCATATCTCTGTTCCTCTTTTTTACGAAATGCACTAGCACATCTCTTGAGAGTTTTTCCATTGTCACATATCTATAATTAATTCTATAATTTTTCTCTATTTCAAGCTCCATCACATCATTCCAGTCCAGAAATTTTTTCGAAACATTGATAGCTTTATCTCTGATATCTTCATCAATTTCTTCAGGGACAACGCTGAATTCCAAACAGTAATCTTTATCTCTAAGGTCCATAAACTCCAAATCTTTTTCCAGTTCCACATTTGATATATCTGTTCCAATCTCCAGGACTTGCATCTTCCCTTTAATTTTTCTTTCTTCTTCTATTGCTTGTCTAGTTATATGTTTGATCTCATCAACCTCCTCTCTCATAAAATCCCCTATTTCTTTCAGCTCCTGCTTCATTTTGCCAAATTCAATTTTCATCTCTTGTTTGCCATGTCTAAGTTCTTGTTTCGTTATCTCAATCTCATCCATTATTTTCTGAAACATATTTACTTCCAGGGTCTCAGCCACTTTGTCATTTTTAAAACCAAGAAGAAGAAAAACCCTTCAATTTCCAATGTACCACTATTCCCAAGCAAAGAGCAATTTATTTCTTTTTCCAGCAACAAAGGAGTTAATATTCCAAACCTGATGACATCATAATGTAGACAGCACAAACTGCCTTATCTCTTATGTGTCCAAGAATGCAAAACAAATTTAGTTCACAGCATCCAAATAGTTAGTGGCATAAAGAACAAGCAGATTCGTCAAAATGAAGTAGACCAGAAAAAATAGTCCCAGACATATAATACTCAAAAGTTCATATAAATCAAAATTTTTCTCCTCAGATTAGATATCTCTCATCTGTTTGTATCTTTATAATTCTCAATTCCAGGCCAGCTTTTTGCAATAAAAACAAAGATAAGCTATTTCGATTTCCTTCCGCCTTAATTCCGTGTATAAAAGAGAAAAGTTATAACTCACCCAGGGATTCTTTACTGCTGATTCTTTTAACAAATCTCTTTTACTGCAACAATTTAAGCCAAATGATAAGGATAGAAAGAAGAATGCTTGCCTGTTAAAATCTGTTTTTCTTTGAAGAAAAGAAAAACGTCTCGCTTAATCAGTTTGAGCTTGCTTGAAATTCCTTGGCTCCGTCCGACGTTGCTGGCTGGTCCTTCGTTCATAGGCAATCCTAATGAATTCAAGTCCCCCAACAAACACAACGAAGCTTGTGGATGATCTCTTCGTTTCTCCCTTGCCTGGGAGAAAGTTTTTACCAGTCAAAAAACCCCTTTTGACTGGTTTTAAAACTGAAAAAGCTTCCTCTGAGACGAGAGCTCGTCTCAGAGGCAGGCACAAGCGAAGCAATCCTTCCCGGAAGAGCCCCTAGTTTCCCATTCTGATTGAGGTCATTTTGAATTTTAATCCTGTTTTCTGAGATGCTAGTTATCAATCCCAATTATGCTGATTTTGAGGTTTTGGGGTGATCAAACGTGAATCTTCTGAATTACAATTCATTAAGGAAGTTCACCTAAATTAATTTGCGTCTTGTTAGACACAATGGCTTCTCATTCCCACTCTATCTGTTATTTAACTACGCATTGCTAAATTGATTGTTTTATCACCTCTCACTGCAGCGCTAAAGGGTCTAAAAAGGGTTATCTTGCATGCATCCGAGCACTAATTGAATTGTCACTATCTGTACATTTCATTTTGTTCCCCATCATAAAATTTATTAGCTTGAAGGTGGGACAGGACTCTTTGATAACACAGCGGCCTGTCTGGAGATTTGGTCAGGATTCCCTCAACTAGGTCACTGATAAACAGGTTGAAGAGTCTTGCTCCCCCATCCCCCGGAGAGACTGCAAAGCAAAGTGTGGGTGGTTTGCCATGCAGTAAGAAAGTGTACAAAATGGAGGAGGTGAGCATCCCGGAGAGATGTGGGACCAGCTGGCAGGCGGAAGGAAAGGTGCATTTTATAAAATTATTTTTAATAACAAATTTAACAAAGAAGAAAAAGAGAAATAAAAACTGAGGGAGAGAGAAAAAAGTGAGGCAAAAGAAACGGAAAAAAACCCGTCAGCTCACATTAAAAATACCATAATCGACAATGATGATGATGATGATGTACTGCCTTCAAGTCAGGGTTTTCATGGTAAGCGGAATTCAGAGGGGGTTTCCCATTGCCTTCCTCTGAGGCTGAGAGGCAGTGACTGGCCCAGTTAGCTCCATGTCTGTGTGGGGATTCGAACCCTGGTCTCCCAGGTTGTAGCCCAGCACCTTAACCACTGCACCACACTGGCTGTCATGTAGTTTATAAGAACGCCTTTCCCATGTAGTTTATAGTTTATATAGTATGTGTACTTACCTAAGTAGCAGGCTTTTACCCTGCATTTAGATCACTAAGACTTATGGAAATTAAAATGGACTGCCCAAGTCGATCCCGACTTATGGCCACCTTATGAATAGGGTTTTCATGGTAAGCGGTGTTCAGAGGGGGTCTCCCATTGCCTTCCTCTGGGGCTGAGAGGCAGTGACTGGCCCAAGGTCACCCAGTGAGCTTTATGGCTGGGTGGGGATTCAAGCCCTGGTCTCCCAGGTCGTAGTCCAGCACCTTAACCACTGCGCCACACTGGCTGTCCAGTGTCAATACATCCATCTTAAACGTATAAATCAGATTATTATTGCTTACATTGATATCCTTCCTCCCAGAGGAGCCGAGGGTGACAAACACACCAACGGTAAAAGGATCAAAACATTTCAAAACAATTTCGAGATGGATGCAAAGTGGAGAAAGAACTTTACTTAAAAGGCTCGCATATGCCATCCAAATGCCCGGACAGCCACGCAAAGTTGACATTTATAAGAAATATGTTCAAACATGGCAAGGGCAGTAAGGTTCTCAGGCCATTGTGTAATAGACAATGAGTGTTTATCCTTCTAGGTATAATAGCGTGTACATGTCAAGCACATTTAATGTATATTCCCCCCCAACAATCCTGGGAACTGTAGTTTGTTAAGGGAGCTGGGAACTGAGACTCTGGGAGGGAACATAGGAGAATCGAAAGCTGCCTTCCACGGAATCAGACCCACTGGTCTGCCTTGCTCAGTATTGCCTCTGCTGACTGGAGGTGCCTTCGGAGATTGAACCTGGGACCTTCTGCATGCAAAGCAGATGCTGGGCCACAGCATTTCGCCGAAATACTTCTTGGGGTATTTGCTTGGTGACCATGGAGGCTGGCAAAATAACAACAAGAACATCAACAACAATAACAATACCCCACCCTTCCGCCCAAAGGAGCCCAGAGCAGCAAAGATAAACAAAAATAATTTATCAAGAACAAGAAAAACATTCCAAACCACGGCTAAAAGGATAGATACTGACAAGGTGACCACAGAGCTAGTAGCTAAGTTCCTTTTTTCAGTTCAAAGGATACGTAAGATGGTCCTCTTTTTCAAACTGTAACGTTCCATTTTAAAGTCATATTTATATTTTATTGTATATTTTAAATGTTTTATAGACTGTTTTCTTTTATCTGATGATTTGCCTTATTGGGTAAACTGAATTGAAATTGAATAGTAAAATGTAGTTAAAATATTCTAAAACAGAGCTTAAAAACATTATTTTATCAGTGATCTTCAGGTTGCCAGGAACAGCAGCCTTCAGCCATCAAATGCCTGGGGTAAACAGGAATGTTTTCAAATTTATCCTGAAAGTCAATAGTGATGGAGACTGATGCACCTCACTGGGGAGGACGTTCCACAAATGGAGAGTCAATGCTGAAAAGACCCTCTCAGAGGTCAGGGCCAACCAGGCTGTGCTTTTGTTGCCCTGCCGTAAATCCCATACTACAGGAATATAATTTAATAAGGAATGGTGCATGCTTGGGGGATACCTGGCTCAGCAATACAACATGTGAGAAAGATCTTGGAATTGTCGTTGATCACAAGCTAAATATGAGCCAACAGTGCGATGCGGCTGCAAAAAAGGCAAATGCTGTATTAGGCTCCACTAACAGAAGTATAGTTTCCATATTGCATGAAGTATTAGTTCCCCTCTATTCAGCACTGGTTAGGCCTCATCTTGAGTACTGCGTCCAGTTCTGGTCTCTGCACTTCAAGAAGGATACAGACAAATCGGAACAGGTTCAGAGGAGGGCAACAAGGATGATCAGGGCACTGGACGCAAAGCCCTTTGAGGAGAGACTGAAAGAAGTGGGCATGTTTAGCCTGGAGAAGAGAAGACTGAGGGGAGATATTATAGCACTCTTCAAGTACATGAAAGGGTGTCACATAGAGGAGGGCCGGGATCTCTTCTCGATCGTCCTAAAGTGCAGGACACGGAATAATGGGCTCAAGTTGCAGGAAGCCAGATTTTGACTGGACATCAGGAAAAACTTCCTAACATACGACAATGGAACCAATGACTTAGAGAGGTAGTGGGCTCTCCGACACTGGAGGCATTCAAGAGGCAGCTGGACAGCCATCTGTCGGGAATGCTTTGATTTGGATTCCTGAACTGAGCAGGGGGTTGGACTTGATGGCCTTATAGGCCCCTTTCAACTCTATTATTCTATGATTCTATGCTTGGAACATGGAGAGGTGAATGGATAAGGGATGGTCTGAGCATCCAAAGTGGAGATGAGTATGTAAAGGAAGATCCTGCAGAGCAGTGTTCTGCAACCTTGGGTCGCCAGATGTTGCTGAACTACAACTCCCCTCATCTCTGACCATTGGCCATGCTGTCTGGGGATCCCAGGTTGGGAAGAACAATGCTGTAGAAGGTCAGTTGGGTATACACTTTTTCTGGGGGGAGGGGGAAGCGTGCCAAGCAGGACAGGAGCGTGCAAGGGAAAGGCTGCCAGTCTCGCTCTGCTTTCCATTAGGAGCCCAGTTCAACAAAGACCAAGGGGCTGCGTGGGAGGCCCTCAGAAGCTTTAACCGGACAGTCTCAGTGGAGCTGAGGAACCTCCAGCACAAGAGTAAGTGAAGGAATGGGGTGAGTAGAAGGAGCAGCTCTGGGGAAGGTGCTGAGCACCAATGGCTAGAACAGCCTTTTCCCAACATGGTGGCCTCCAGCTGATTTGGACTAGGGCTGCTGGGAGTTGTAGTCCAAAAGAGCTGGATGGAACCAGCTTGTCTAGAGGCTCCTGTGGTGGCTGGAAGGGAGAGCCCCGAAGAGAGGGACGGAGAGGCACTGCTGTGGTTCCTGCACGTCAAACGGGCCCCAATTCAGTAAATAAGAACCGCTGCCCCCGTCAAAATGCCAGAGAAGAGGAGCTGGTGCTGGATCCTTGAGAAGTGGGCTCCTGCTGGGAGGAAGGGCGGGATAGACATCAAATAACAACAACAACAACAAAGTGGGTTGGCCCTGGGACCAGCGCTGGCTGCCTTTGTTTTTTTTATGAAAGCAACACATTTTTACCCCGCGCTGCAGAAGGGCTTGAAAATGTTAAGAATAAGACAGTCTCTGCTCTGAGGCTTCCAATATAAAAGAGACGAAAGGAAAAGGGATTGAGAGGGTGGAGGGGGAAAAAGCAAACTTGTGCATTTGTTCTTAGTTCTTTTATATCGTCCTCATATTTCCAATTCTAGGGAACAGCACAGGGTGGAAACTGGCAGCGCTGGAGAAAACGATGAATGACGAGGTTGAGAAGATGGAGAAAGGTGGGTGGGGCGGTGCCCATGGATGAGTATGTGAGGTATGGTGGGGATGTGACCTCATGGCCCCTTTAGCCCCTTGCAGTTTCCAAGAGGACATTTCACAGTCATGTTGGAGAGGGGGAGAAAGTGTACAGCAGCTCAGAACTTAGGCCTGGCAAACAGACTTCTTTGCCAGACCATAGCTGGACTACAAATGAATGAAGGTGCCCATTGCTAAACCTGAGTTGCTCCAACCTCAGATCTTGCCAAGAGACTTGTGGCTCTTACTTTAACTCTGCCAGCTTGGGAGTCTGGTGTGATGTTGGCTTCTGGGTAAAACTTGCTCATGATCTGGTTGGGATGGGAATATCCAGTTAGGAAATCAGGGGCAAGAGCATTAGAACAGCCTGCTGGTTCACAGCAGTGGCTCATTCAGCGCAGCAGATCCTGTTCTCACCGAGGCCAGCTGGATTCCCCAACAGGGCACTCACAAGCAGGACGTGAGCTCAAGAGCGCTCTGCTCACTTGTGACCCTCAGCAACTGGAGTTCAGAGGCATGCTTGGATTTGCTCTGATTGTGGGAGTCAGATCAGCGAGGACGCAAGGGGGCATGCAGGGCCATTGGAGAGCAAGGATGGGGCTTAGTCCTACAGGGGAGTATAAGTGTGTGCACGTGGGGGGGGGCAATGCTCTTTAATTCTGCCTCTCTTTTATTCCAGCCAAGAAGCGCATCCAATCCCAGCTGGATTCTTTACAGCAGGATGCAAGAACATTCCACTGTGGGCTGATGGAGATGAAAAGCAATGGTGAGAAGCGGGAAACCAAACTGGGCGACGTGTGTCTGTCAGGTAGTGCTTCTTGGGTGGCTGGCAGTGTTCCCTTCAATGCCTTCACTATCCTGGTGCCCTCCAGACGTTTCTGAAGACCGCTCTCATCAGCGCCAGGCAGCACAGGTCTGCTGGCCAGATGGGACTTGTAGTCAAAGGCATCTGGAGGCAGTCATGTAAAGTGGAGCTGGCTGGGGCTGACGGGGATTAGGGAAGAGCCATCGGTCGGCAGGAGAGCATCCGCCTTGCGTGGAGAAGGCCACAAGTTCAGTCTCCAACGGCACCTCCAGGTGGGGCTGAGGATCTCCCCTGCATAAAAGAGCCCCTGCCGGTCAGTGCAGGCAGGACAGAACTAGATGGACCCATACTCTCCCACAGCGTAAGGTGGGCTCCTCTGTTCCTATTTATAGGGGAAAGGGCCGTGGCTCCACAGCAGAGCGCCTGATTTGCATGCAGAAGGTCCCAAGCTCAATCTCTGACAGCGTCTCCACGTAGGGCTGGGAGAGACCCCCTGCCTGAAATCCTGGAGAGTCACTGCCGGTCAGGGTAGACAATATTGAGCTAGATGGGCCACTGGTCTGACTCAACATAAAGCAACTTCCTATGTTCCTAGTCCAAAATGTCTAAAGGTCACCAGGTTGGGGAATATTGCCATAAATAATACCCTCCTCATTTTTATTATTATTATTATTATTATTATTATTATTATTATTAGGTGTTGCTCAGTGATCCTTCACCCGGGGGTCTCACCACACCTCTCCTTCTCTCTTCTGATCCCCTCACATTTTGGGGGGTCTTCCCTTTCCCCTTCCCCACCAGATCATGTATTTCTGTGATATTATTAGCAATAACAACGTGACAGGGTTTATTGACAAGACTGCAAGGCACAATTTCGAGAGCCCAGAAGAGATAAAGCCTGTCATTCTTGTGCAAATGGCCATAATGCAACATTCTGTGGAGTTAGGGTGGCCCCCTTAACAAGTCTGAGTGGCAGAGTGATTTTCCCTCTGGTCCCAATTCGGCGACAGGCCAGTGGCTGCTGAGGAAATGTCCCTGTACTTTCAGTTCTGCTACATTAGACTGTGAAGTCTCCTTTGCCCCAGGACTCCTCCTGGGATGTTTTTTCCACTTGCCTGTGGGCCATAAAAGCATAAAGCGACTCCAGTGGATCAGTCCAGTGGCCCATCTAGTCCAGCATCCTGTTCTCACAGTTGTCAACAAGATTCCCATTGTGGAAAGCCCGCAAGCAGGACCTGAGCGCAACAGCAACTCTCCCCTCCTGCAGCTTCCAGCATGCTTTTTCCAACTGTGGGCTAGTGACCATTGATGGCTTTATCTTCCATGAATTTGTAGCCATCACTGTCTCTTCTGGGAGCAGATTCCATAGTCAAACTATGCACTGTGTAGATCTCTTGGTAGAGGGTTCAGCAACATTGGGGCCAGTGCAGAGAAGGCGCTGCTTCTACTGACGGCCAATGTAGCCTCCCCATGGGGCTGAATGTAGTATAGGGTCCCATTACAGAACCTTAAGGGGATGGTATGTGTGCAGCTGTTGCATGGATGAGGGTAAAGAGAGACCTTTTCTCCCCCATGACAGGCAGCAAAACTGGCTGTTGCCCTAAAGGTTGGCAGAGTTTTGAGGAGAGCTGCTATTGGATGTCCAGTACACCAGCCTCGTGGAATCTGGCAAAACTTGACTGTGAAAAGAAAAATGCCCACCTGGTGATCATCAACTCGCCCAATGAAAGTGTAGGTGGGCCGGGCGTGGGTGCCTTGTGGGGGAGGGGGCTGCCTCAGAGAAGGGGGAGGGAGGCTGCCTTCCATCAAGGAGCGCCAGCTGGGCCCTTTGGCTCCAGCGCAAGGTAATCTGGGAACGTGCCAGTTCTGAATGTCTGCTTTCTCCTGTTAGAGTTTCGTGAATCAGCGCAAGCGGTCAAATTACCTGTGGATTGGCCTAACTGATGTCAGTGGGAACTGGAAGTGGGTGGACGGGTCCTCGTACAGCCTTCAGCCAGAGTGAGTTCAATGAATCACACATACCCCTGCTTCCCCCACTCCCCTCCCCGGGAGAAATTGGGAGCAGAATTGCCTTTGATGCAGTGGCTTTATTTCATTTTTATTTAATTATTTGATACTTCCAAGGATGCTAATGAAAATGAGTGAAGAGGGCAGCATTTCCAGCAATCTTTTAGTAGTCCTTAAAATTGTTTTCACTTGATGGCTCCTCACTATTGTCTTTTAATGGTTTTGGGTTTTTTTTGCTTTTCTGGCTACTGTTTGTGATTGTCTTATTTATTTATGCTTTTGTTTATTACTGTAAATTGATGTTATTATTTGTGAGCTGGAACAGAGGGGTGCAAATCCCTCTCATACATGGTCGGGAACTTTCGGCCCAGGAGCTGAATCCAGCCCTCCAGGCTCTCTATCTGTCCAGACCCTCCCCCTCCTGACAAAAAAGGGCTTTTGCTTGGCTGCAATGTGTCCTTGAACTGTGACCAGGCCTCTTCCTTCCCTGGATGGAGAGATGCGTGGGAGTGTGTAGAAACCTGCCAATATCAGAATGCCTTTATGCAAACCTATGGGGCGACCACACTTGGAATACTGTGTACAGTTCTGGTTGCCCCACCTCGAAAAGGATATTGTAGAGCTGGAAAAGGTTCAGGATGCTGGGAAAAATGGAAATGGCCTGTCCTGTTCATAGGGTCGCCATAAGTCAGGATCTACTTGAAGGCAGTCCAAAATCATGCATGGTGTGGAGAAAGCGGACAGAGAAATGTTTTCCTCCCTCTCTCATAACACTAGAACTCGTGGACTTCCAGTGGAACTGAATGTTGGGAGATTCCGGACAGACAAAAGAAGATCCTTCTTCACACAGCACATAAATGATGGAATTTGCTCACGCAGTGATAGCCACCAACTTGGATGGCTTTAAAAGCAGATTAGACAAATTCAGGGAGGAGAATAAGGCTATCAATGGCTGCTAGCCGTGAGGGCTACGCTCTGCCTCCCTGGTCAGGGGTGGGATGCTTCTGACTACCAGTTGCTGAAACTGCAGGAGGGGAGAGTGCTCTTGCACTCAGGTCCTGCTTGCGGGCTTCCCTTTGGGGCATCTGGTTGGCCACTGTCAGAACAGGATCTGCTGGACTAGGTGGGCCCCTGTTGGCCTGATTCAGCTGCTGCTGCTGCTGCAGGGACTCTTCTGATGTTCTGAATCCTCAGCATCTTCAGCTAAAAGGATCTCAGGTTGCCAGTGCTGGGAGAAGGACCTTTTCCTCTCCCAGTTTTCTCCCCCAGCAACTAGTGGTTAGAGCAAAGGTGGGGACCCTTGGGCCCAGGGAAGAAACCTTTCTGCTTGTCCCTTTGGATTCTCCCCAAGCCATGTCTCTCCCTAGGGTACAGCACCCTCCCCGAGTGCTGTTTAATGGCTGGCATGTGTCCTTGGAGAGATGTGTGTCTGTGTGGTGTGTGTACACAGAAACCTCTGGCTTTGTGTCGCTGGAATGTGCCATGCTGTACAGATGTAAGAGACACATCCATGGCTCCACCTACTTTTGTCTCTGTCCCCTCCCACCCCGGCATGCCGGCCTCAGAAGGCTGTTCACGAGGGAATGTGGCCCACGGGCTGCAAAACGTTTCCCAGCTCGGATTCTGAGCCCTGCTGCCTCTGATGGTGGAGGCAGTACATAGCTACCATGGACACCGATAGCCTGACCCTCCATGAATTTGTCTAAAAGTGAATCTGGGGAGTTCTGCATTGCTCTGAAAGGCAGCGGTCCCCTTCCAAAATTATCCATAGATATGCTTTGCCACCTTTTCCTGACATCATGAAGGGGAGAGGGGTGTTTTTCGCCAGTTTTGTTCCTTTCCATAGAGGGTTTCAGAGGCTGCAATTCTCAGCAAAGGTGGGATTTGATTTGTCTCTGGTTTTGCAAACCCCCTGTGTGAGTGGGACATGCACCACATTTCCAGATCATGGCAAGAATATGTTTGGTATTGTCTTGTTGTGTATATTAACACTGGATGTTTATATTTTAATGCTTGTGTAATTGGTTTTCATATCAGTAAACCCCTTAAAAGTCCATTTTGACATTAAGCAGAATGGACTGCCTTCAAGTCGATCCTGACTTATGGCCACCCTACGAATAGGGCTTTCATGGTAAGGGGTGTTCCGAGGGGGTTTCCCATTGCCTTCCTCTGAGGCTGGGAGGCAGTGACTGGCCCAAGGTCACCCAGGGAGCTTCATGGCTGCGTGGGGATTCGAACCCTGGTCTCCCAGGTCATAGTCCAGCACCTTAACCACTACGCCACACAGGCTCTCATTAAGCAGAATATGAACAGATAAATAATACAGTGGGTAATTGCTATTCATAACGACAATAAATGCACGTTATGTTTCTTTCCCCTGTGCCCTCTAAATAATTGGTCTCTTTCCTGCTGTCCCCCCCCCTGCTGTTCTTTTAGGGACTGGAATGAAGGGCAGCCGGACCACTGGTACGGCCATGGTCTGGGGGGAGGGGAAGACTGTGTCCACATGCTCCCCAGTGGTCTGTGGAATGACAACCACTGTTCCCGCCTTTACACATGGATGTGCGAGTTGGAGCTAAGGCTGTAGAGGAAAAAAGAAGACACCCCACCACCACCACCACCACAGCCCTCTGGATTCTATGGGGAGTTCCACGCAGCTGATTTTCTGGTCGTATTTTTACAACCCTGCAATGAACTCCTTTGTTTCCTTTAAGTCTTTCCTCAAAACCCATAATCTCTGGAAGCAACTTTTCTAACTAAGCCAACGTTTGTGTCATTGAAGTAATTGCATATTCTTCCTTTTCCTGCCTATGCTTCTGTCCCTGTCCAACCCTCCTCTATTAGTTTCCCTCTGTTTTAGATTGCAAACCCTCTGGGGCAAGGATTTGTCATATCTATTATTTCTAATACGCCAGATAAGCTGATGGTACTATATCAATCAATGAGTTATCGACAATCGGCCAAGAACCGATTGCCATTGGCTGTCCGTATTTCCTTATCAGTCATTGGCTGAGTGGCTGGGCTATGTCATGGAATGTTCACAAGCATTCCAACAGAATGTGCACATAAGTCACCACATTCCTATGCAGACAGTGTTAGACAGACCTAAGTTCGAAAGCCATCTCTGGCATAGACTCAGAGGGACACCTCAGACAAACCACTCTTTCGCTCAGCTTCATTTCATCCAATACATAAAATGAAACGCTTGCTTGTTGTAAGGACTGGATTAGGATAAATGAGATGAGGCAGGAGTGAGACTCCAGCCTTATGTGCAGAGGTCTGCAAGTTATGAATCTAAATAAATCTGTGGTTATCAAGTTAATCAACTGTGTCTTTTAAAAAAAATAAAGCATGATTATTATTTTTTAAAAATAAAGTGTCTTTTTTTGGAGTGCTGATCTCAGATGCGGGTACGGTATCTTTGTAATATTTGTTTTGTTTTATTTATGTATGAGGATATTTATAAACTGCCAACTCATTTCTTTAAAAAATATGGCTGTGTACAATAAAAGCATGAAAACATAATACAATTATAAGATTATAAAATGCAGAACAACATTGAATCAAATTAGTTCTCTTTGTACCTTTGGTATAAGTAAGGCTGGGCAAATATGTCAGTTCTGGTTTCTCTCACTTTCTTTTTTCCAATCTAAAGTTCAGTTTTCCAAATTTCTACATCAGTTTGTTATTTTTTTAAAAAAAAATCTTCACAAAAATTCATCAATATTTTAGTTTGAATTTCTCCTAATGAACACCTTTTTAATGCAGTTTTGCCTAATATACACATTTTTGCAAAGCAATTTTCCCCAAATGCATTTTGTATGTTACTTTCACTAATAGATGCATTTTTATGCACAATGCTTGGCTGGAGAAATGCACTGCAAAATCCAGAGAAATGCAAATTTCAAAGGACGTCCATGTTTCTGTTTGCGTATCGGTTTGGAAAGTGCAAATTAGGTGGGCATAAATTTAAATTAGGTAGATATAAATGTAGGCATACATTTAATAAATAAATAAATAAATAAACGATAGTTTTTGCCTTTAAATGTGAATTGAATCAGATTTCTTCCCTACCCCCCAGTTAATGGCCATCACTACATCTTCAGCAAGTTCCATTAACTGGTTATGGGATGCACACAGCTGTCCTTTCTTTTGTCCATCCTGAATCTTCTGCCAATTAGTCTGACTGGATTTAGTTCAAGTATTGTGAGACTAAAGTAATGACAACAGAAGATTTATGTAACTTTAAAGTTGACAACGAGGACAAGGATTATCAATACCTCAGCACAGTCCTTAACCAAAATGGAGACAAAAGAAATCAGAAGGAGGCTAGGACTGGGGAGGGCAGCTGTGAGAGAACTAGAAAAGGTCCTCAAATGCAATGATGTATCACTGAACACTAAAGTCAGGATCATTCAGACCATAGTATTCCCGATCTCTATGTATGGATGTGAAAGTTGGACAGTGAAAAAAGTGCATAAGAGAAAAATCAACTCATTTGAAATGTGGTGTTGGAGGAGAGCTTTGTGCATACCATGGACTGCGAAAAGGACAAATAATTGGGTGTTAGAACAAATTAAACCAGAACTGTCACTGGAAGCTAAAATGATGAAACTGAGGTTATCATACTTTGGACACATCATGAGAAGACATGATTCACTAGAAAAGACCAAAATGCTGGGGAAAACAGAAGGGAGTAAAAAAAGAGGAGGACCAAACAAGAGATGGATTGATTCCATAAAGGAAGCCACAGACCTGAACATACAAGATTTGAACAGGGTGGTTCATGACAGATGCCCTTGGAGGTCGCTGATTCATAGGGTCACCATAAGTTGTGATCAACTTGAAGGCGCATAACCACAACATTGTGAGAGATGAAGGAAAACGTTTCTCTCTACCTTCTCCACCCTGTGCATCATTTTATAAACCTACCACATCCTCCCTTTTTAGTCACCTGTTTAGCCCAGCGTGGTGCCCTCTACCTGCTTAGGACTACAGCTCCTATCAGCCGCAAACAGCACAGCTCTGCTCCCTTTCATCTCAGCATCACAGGGCTGTGCTGACTGAGGCTGATGAGAGCTGCAGTCCAAAACATCTGGAGGGCACCAGGTTGGTGAAGGCTGCAATCCCTCAAGCGTAAAACAGCCGGTCTCATGTATTGCCATGATCGCCCTTCCCCCCACCTGGCTGTGTTTTTAAAAAATCCCTCCAGCATCTCCTCCATTTGGCCTTGACGGGGATGCATTTTGTGTGCCTTTGGTGTGTGGCGGTGGGAGGGGGAGCCTGCCTCAGGGTGGAGCTTGAGCCTGCCAGTATATGAGGAAGGGCTCAGGGTGCAGGCTGGGGTGGGGGCACGGGAAGATTCCCCTTCAATGCAGTTCTAAATTTAGGCATGGAGGACAAATAATATTGACAGTTCAAAGATCACTGGGGAGCAATGGGGGGTGGGAGCCTGTGAAAGCGTTTGTGGGGGAGGGCGAGGGAGGCAACAGGCAGACGTTGAGCTACAGAGAGAGAGAGGAGAAGGTAAAGAAGGATCTCTAGCCAGTGGGGCTGGTGGCCCCCATCTCAGTGGGGCAGATAATCTGCTCTGGGCTTTAATTTGAACGTTCAAGGAGCTCTCCAAGTTGCTTCCTTGAAAGTTTGGATTAAAACATAGAGCGGATTCACTGCCTCACTGATGTTGGAGCCACCAGCCTTCACTGCCTCTAGCCCCCATATTCCTCTGCTCCAGAGCAACCAGAAATGTGTGTGTGTGTGACAGAGAGGGTCTTTGTGCGACCTTATTGTGCAGATCCAAAGGGTTAGCTGTCATTCATTGAAGATAATGATTAATTTATTAGAGCTGTGGAAATATTGGTTATTGGTTCAAAACTCTGGACACATTCGGGGAGACTGAACATTGTACTTCCCCACTGAGCATGTGTCCAGCTAGAGAATCTATTTTCAAGGAAAATCGCTGTGTCGTCTGAAAGGTAAGCAGTGGGAGTGCTGATGAATCTGTCAGGAGCTCCAGGGGGATTCCAGCAGGAGGGGAAATTCTCAGTGTGGAATGAAACTGTATGTATGTATTAGGAAAGCAGGTATAAGCAGATTGTGTATCTGTTGCTCTGTACAAAGAAATATTTCATACCACAGTTTCATTTTGTCTGTAGATCAATCATTTCGGGGGAAACGGAGAAATTCTGAGATGTTGCCACCAGCTTTAGAACTGGGCGTTAAATCAGTTTCATTTGGCAACTCCAAAATGCCAATATTGGACAATTTGAGCATTGATGTAAACCTTTTTGACTTAAATATTTGAGCCAGTTTCACTTAGAAAGCCAACTGCCATGCAAACTGAAATGCCAGGGCTTTTCCGGCTGAAATAATACATTTCAAATATGAAAAAAATTGCTTATGGTTGTTAGTATTTTTAAGTTGCATCGTGGGCCATTTAGAAGTGGGTGATACCAAGGTAATTGCAAACAGAATATTGTATGAAATATAGGACTTCAATGAAATATATTTAATTTGATTGCTTTGGCTAACATTCTTTTTTCGTTTTGCATTTTAACGTGCCCCCAAATGTATTTATTTTGAAAGGGGAAACGTGTCAGTTATTGAGAATGCTTGTTAATCTTCACAGTTTAATTCTGTGAGTTTGGCTGATGATAACTGAAAACTTAATTTTGAATTAGCATTTCCCCCACAGTTGGATATTTGGACTTTGAAATTGCCAGTATCTGGCTTAAATGAACTCACAGAATCCTCTGAGACTGGGAGACTTCAGGCTTGCAGGGTCTATAATTTGTTTGTCTGTCTCTCTGTGTTTTACTAGAAATCTCCAGAAGTTCATCAACTGGATATACTTGCAAAAGAAGGGCAGGGATGGTGGAGGAGAAGGGGCCAACCGTGGAGGCTGGCGGCTCCATGTCAGTGGGGCAGTGGAATCCGCTCTGGGTTTTAGTCTGAACTTTCAAGGAGCTGTCTGAGGTGCTTTAGCATCGTGCATTCCACTGCCCCACAGACATGGAGCCACCAGCCACCTCTGAGGACGACACAGTCACAGAATTAAGACACGGGGCACTTCCAGACAGCCTTATTGTGTGTGCGGGGAGATTAAATGACATTGGCTATTTAAGCAGCATTCATTCTGATTTGTTTGTGGGGAGGTTAGATGATGTTGCAACAAAGCAAGCGTTATCCCACATTTCCCAGGGCATTTCCCAGTCACTTTCCTTAATAGCAAAAAGTCCAGTCTTTGGGGGAAGAGGGTTTGTTGCACAAGAGACCTCCCAAGCAACTATGACCGGGCAACCTGAATTTGCCCATGATTTATGTATATATTATTGCATTTCTATCCCACTTTCTTTCCTCCAAGGAGCTCAAGGTGGCATCCAAATATGATTCTCCCCCTCCTGATTTTATCCTCACAGCAACCCTGTGAGGTAGGTTAGGCTGAGAGACAGTGACTGGCCCCTAAGGTTACCCAGTGAGCTTCCTGGCTGAGTGGGAATCTGAACCCTGGTTGTCATAGAATCATAGAATAGTAGAGTTGGAAGGGGCCTATAAGGCCATCGAGTCCAACCCCTGCTCAGTACAGGAATCCAAATCAAAGCATCCCTGACAGATCTTGAATGCCTCCAGTGTTGCAGAGCCCACCACCTCCCGAGGTCATTGGTTCCATTGTTGTACCGCTCTAACAGTTAGGAAGTTTTTCCTGATGTTCATCCAAAAACTGGCTTCCTGCAACTTGAGCCCATTATTCCACGTCCTGCAGTCTGGGGTGATTGAGAAGAGATCCTGGCCCTCCTCTGTGTGGCAACTTTTCATGTACTTGAAGAGTGCTATCCTATCTCCCCTCAGTCTTCTCTTCTCAAGGCTAAACATGCCCAGTTCTCTCAGTCTCTCCTCATAGGGCTTTGTTTCCAGTCCCCTGATCATCCTTGTTGCCCTCCTCTGAACCCGTTCAAGTTTGTCTGCATCCTTCTTAAAGTGCAGCATCCAGAACTGGACACAGGACTCAAGATGAGGCCTAACCAGTGCTGAATAGAGGGGAACCAATACTTCACGCAATTTGGAAACTATACTTCTGTTAATGCAGCCTCCCAGGAAGGGCTGCTGCCAAAGGGTGGCCAGGGCAGGCCCTGGCTGAGGGCCCCTGTGGCCCAGAGGGGCTCCTGAAGGGCCCTTCGTATGGGTGGGAGAGTAGCGCTCCACTGCCGCGGATCGCAAGAAGGGAGCTTCCAGGCTGTCCGCCTGTTCGCTCTCACCACCTACCTCTCTCTTCTGTCTTATGCAGCTGCGTGCGCTGCGCATGCAAGGCCACCATCAATCAAGATGGCGGTGCAGACTTCTTTAAGAGGCTGATGCCCCTACCGCCATTTTGGTTGATGGCAGGCATGTGCGCACATGTAGTGTACTGCACATACATGCCATCAACCAAGATGGCAGTGAGGGCATCAGCACCTTAGAGAAGCCTCTGCCGCCATCTTGGTTGATGGCAGCCCTGCGCGCGCAGCATGCACAGCAGTAGGAGACAGGAGAGAGGTAAGTGGAACAGGCAGGAGCCACGTGCCCGGGCAGGCTGGTGGTGCCCAAGGGCCCAGTAATGCCTGGCGTCAACCCTGCTCCAAATTCCCAGTCCAAGACTGTAACTACTAGAGAGTTACAGAGAGCTTTGGCTATGGGGCGGTATATAAAAGTGATAAATGTAATAAATAAATAAATAAACTACTACACCACACTGGCTGCAATCCAAAAACAGTGACAATCTGGAAGCGCCTATGCCTCCAAGGACATGCTCAGCGCAGGATTATGTCTGCAGTGTCTGAAGGGGGCGCAGGGTCTCGTCTCACATGCAAAAATCCACTCCTGTTTTTTTTTTCCTCCCAAGCCACCTTCCTCTGAGCAGCCTAATTTTTAGAAGGAAAAAAAACCCCTTTTTGTTCTTGCTGTTCTTAAACAGTTCCGAGTCACAATCCCTTAGTGATCTACTGCGAGCCACCCACAATCTAATGATCCCAATCTAACGTCTCTTCTCCAGCCCCACCCCACTCCATGAGACGAGGAAGGGTCAGGTGCGCTGTGCAGATGACAGCAGGGAGGCCTGTTCCTCCAAGTGCATCAAAGAGGCTCTTTGCTTCTGTGAAATGCCCACTGGACTCAATTTGAAATGGACCGATTAATGCCAGAGTGGAGGGGGGGCTGCCTTGAAAGGCTGGAACATGTACACACCATATATCGAAAGCACATGACTTCCCCTCCAAAACCCTGGGAATTGTAGTCTGTTAAGGGTTCTGGAAATGGTAGCTCTGTGAGAGGTAAACTACAGTTCCCAGGATTCTTTGGGGGAAACAATGTGTTTTAAATGCACTTTAAATGCATGGTGCATGTGCAGCCAGACCCATGACCTTCAAGAGCAACCTCACTCTTTGCTCCATACCTGGCTTTCCATACCTTTCAAATTCAACCCTCCCCACCCCGATATATTCTGATTCCAGGTTCTTCATGCCCTCTCCAAAGCACAGCAATCAAGGGTCATCAAGAAGACATTAAATTCCTGGATATGGAAGACAAATACGAAGTGCAAGGAAGAAGCGGTACAACTTTCTTTCTTTCTTTCTTTCTTTGCTCCCACAGTTTGTTTGACTTTTAAAATTATTATTTCTTACCTGCCCATCACCACAGGGTCCCTGGGCAGAGTTCAACAATAAAATATACAATTATAAAACAGTTACAAGTATGAAACAAGTGTCAACGCAATTGAAAACAATTCTATACGTAAATCAATTAAAAATACAGACATTTAAAAATGATTCCGGATATGAACACAGTTTTAAAGTAGTTCCAACACAGACGGAGAATGGGATAAAGGTCTTTGCTTCAGAGGCTTGCTGAAAGAGGTGCATCATTAATGGCAGTGGGTGAGGTTGGCAGGGTGGCCCATTGCAGGCTGAAGAGGGTTCTGTGTTCATTGTACCTGCTGCTCGTTCCCTGCAGAATTTGGCCCACACCAGTCATACTCGTGGCGACAGCGTGTCTGTCCCGGCCACCGCCTGGTTTTTGCCCTCCTGGGGCTCGTCTGCATCTTCACTGTCACAATTGCCGTGTTTGGCTTAACTGGTGAGTAACTCAGTGGGAGAGACGTTGAGCTGGGTGGTGGTGCAGAAATTGGGGACATGGCAAAGAGAGGAGTGGGTGACCTGCTGTATGACAGCTGGAGGGGGGGGCATCAGTAACCTTGGGCCAGTCACTGTCTCTCAGCCTAACCTACCTTTCAGGGCTGTTGTGCAGACAAAATGGGGAGGGGAGAATCATGTAGACAAATTCATAGAGGATAAAGCCACCAGTGGCTACTAACCAGGATGGCTCCGCTCTCCGTCCCTGGAAGGACCAAAAGAACTGTCAATTTCAAGTCTCCCCAGTTCTCATTTTTCTAATCCTAAATTTGGTTCTCCACATTTCTGTCGTTTGTGATTTTTTTAAAACCCTCATGAAAATTCTTCAGCATTTTTGTGCAAATTTATCCTAATAAATACATTTTATATGTAGTTTTGACTAATGTACACATTTTCTGCAAGCAATTTCTCCTAATATAAATGCATTTTTCTATGTTACTTTATTTATTTATTTATTTATTTAAAATATTTATACCTCGCCCTTTTTCTAGAGAACTCAGGGCGGCTTACAAGAATAATCATAAAAAAGATTAAGACAGTAAATATACAAAATTAAAAACAATTAGAATGAATAAAATCAAGTACAATTAATTAACCAATTCAATTAAAAGCTCGTCTAAAAAGGATCGTCTTCACCTTAGCACGGAAGGACAAAAGCGAGGAGGCTAATCGCACTTCACTAGGGAGCAAATTCCACAATCTGGGGGCGGCCAACGAAAAAGCCATATTCTGTGTCTTTGCAAGAAGAACTTGTGAAAAAGATGGAATAGCGAGTAAGGCCTCAATGGAGGATCTTAGATTCCGGGCAGGTTCATAAAGGGAGATACAGTCTAAGAGATAACCAGGACCTAAGCCGTATAAGGCTTTATAGGTCAAAACCAGCACTTTGAATTGTGCCCGGAAACATATTGGCAGCCAGTGGAGCTGGTACAGCAAAGGGGTTATATTCATTTTGTGCGCCCTTTGCTTTGTGTGCGTTTTTGTAAACATTGCTTGGTTGCAGACCTGCATCGCAATATTTGGATACATGCAAATTTCAAAGGATGGCTGTGTTTTGGTTCTCATATTCCTTTGGAAAGTGAGATTTTGATAAATTCATCTTTAAATGGGAGACTGAATCAAATTTCTCCCCCAGTCAGAAGCAGCACGCTTCCGAATACCAGTTGCCGGTAGCCGCAGGAGGGGACAGTGCTCTTGCGCTCAGGTCCTGCTTGCCAGCTTCCCATGGGGGCATCTGGTTGGCCACTGCGAGAACAGGATGCCGGACTAGATGGGGCCCTTTGGGCCTGATCCAGCTGCTGCTGTGGGGCTCTTCTGATATTCTTATGTGCACCACCTTGAGCTCCATGGCGGAAAAGGTGGTATATATACATGCAAGAAACGGGGGGGGGAGAAATGGACTGCCTTCAAGTCGATCCCAACTTATGGCGACCCTATAAATAAGGTTTTCATGGTAAGTGGTATTCAGAGGGGGTTTCCCATTGCCTTCCTCTGGGGCTGAGAGGCAGTGACTGGCCCAAGGTCACCCAGTGAGCTTCAGGGCTGTGTGGGGATTCGAACCCTGCTCTCCCAGGTCGTAGTCCAGCACCTTAAGCACTACACCACACTGGCTCTCAAGAAATAAAGAAACAAGAAATAAAATAATGGTGATGAGGCCAAATGTGAGATTGGGGCTGTTCTGTCATCTGGGAAGCAGAGACAATTAGTGAGCAAGTGGCGCAGGTGACTACAGAAGGGTCAGATCGCCGCTTGGCTATTGTGGGAAGGATCAGAGTGCTGGATTAGATGGGCCCCCTTTGGCCTGATCCGGCTGTGGCGCTTTTTTAACAGAAGCGTGAAGAATGAACGGTGGACTGAGGAAGGAGAGGCTTATCATAGAATCATAGAACAGTAGAGTTGGAAGGAGCCCATAAGGCCATCAAGTCCACCCCCCTGCTCAATGCAGGGATCCAAATCATGTTTGCTTGTACAACTGCTCAGGAGAAGTGTGGGAAAAGGAATGGATGGGTTAATAATTTTGGGTTGACTGCATTGCACAGATGGCCGCTTCCCCACCTGGTTAGAGTTTGCCAGGTACCTAACAATCTAACGACATTAGGAAGAGTCTGGCGGGCAGCTGGATCAGGCCAGAGGGGGGCCATCTAGGCCAGGGGGCAGGCAGATGTCTTCCTGGGAAGCTCAGAAGTGGGACGTGCATGCAACAGCATTCTCCCCTCTCATGCGCTATTGGTGGCCACCACTGCCTCTTGTGGGAGCGAATTCCATAGTTTAGCTTTGCGCTTTGTGAAGAAGTATTTTCTTTCGTCTGTCCTGAGCCTTCCAATATTTAGCTCCATTGGGTTCTAATATTACGAGAGAGGGAGAATGTTTGAGCAGCACCTATGTGATTCCAGGGCTACTACTTTAAATTTAAAGGTGGCCTCTCAGCAGTAGAGTGTCTTCTTTGCATGTTGAAGGTTCATGCACAACAGATGCTCTGTTGCAGAGCTATGGCCCTTTCTCCCATTAAATGCTGCGTAGGACACCTGCTTTAATTCTGTTTCCTGCTAGTTGCGGAAAAGCCATGCCTCACCAGCACAGAAGAGCCTCAGTGTGGGAAACAGCCACAGCGGACCAGTCCACCCTAACAGCCTACCGCAGAGTGACAGCCATTCAAAGTAGCCTCTCCTCTGTGTGGCCCTGAGAATGATGAGATCTTGGATTTGCAAAGGAAATAATGAGTGTGTGTGTGAATTTGGCTGTGCCAAAGTAGTACAGGCAGCCAAAGGAGATGAGTGTATGTGTGAATGAGAGTGCAAGGAAGGGTCTTGGGCACAGGTGACAGGTAGGAGATGAAGCTGGAGGAAGGGACCAGCAGAGGGCACCGATTTATCTGACCTTCATCCACTTCTCTCACCCCAGGGCGCAAGATTGGCACTGATTTGAGGGGGATGCAGGGAGACCTCAAGAGTGTCAATCGCACGGTCTTTGTGGAGTTAGCGGCTTTGAAAAACAAGGGTAAGTCAAGGAAACTTCTCTTCATGAGTATATTCTGGGGCTCACCTCTCTGAGGTTGAGGGATGCAATTGCCTGTCATGGTGTCCAGTAGTGGCTGAAGGAGGGGGAAATGGGAGGTGCAAAGGTCGGTATGGGGGCAGGGGAGGGAACAGGATTGTAGCTCATCTGCGTTGCATGCAAAAAGTCCCTGGTTGCAACTCTGCTGTCTCCAGCTATGAGTGGGAAAAACTCCCCTTTTGAAACCCTAGAGAACTGCTGCCAGTCAGTGTAGGCTGTACAGCTATGCATAGCCCCCCTTGTTATGGAAATATGTGTGTATATATATGTGTATGATACTCAGTAGTCTGAGTTGTGTGTGCCAGTGTGTGTATATATCGAAGAAGCAGGCTTTTGCCCTGCATTGAGATCACTGAGACTTAAGACTTAGTAAAATAAGAAAAGCTACTTTATTTGTAGAAATGCATAGTAGATAGGAAAGGCAGACCTAGTTCTAAGTTGGAGGCGCAGTGCCCAGACGTGGACATTGCCCTCATGGCTCAGGAGAGAGAGCAAAGACAGAGATGTTTCCTCTCTCCTTGGACAGTGGAAGAAGAAGACAAAGGAAGGAGTGGCAGGTCAGCTTCCCTGAGCATATCAGTTTACAACGAAAGGAAGTTAGGTAGAGAAGAGCACAAGTCAAGGTAGGCCAGCCTAGCCAGGTGGAGCACCCAAATCTATCTCCCTTCTGGAATCCAAACAAAGGACAAACAGGAGTTGCTGTTGCCCCCACTTCCAACACCCCTGACCAAATTCAGACCCCCCAATTTCCCTCCGACTCAAGGAACACCTGGCTGGCTCAGATCCAGTCCCTAATCAATTTGGGGTGGTGTTCTGGCCAACCCCTTCGGAACCAGGCTCAGGGGCGCTGACGTGTCTTTCTCTGTGACTTTTAATGTGAAACTTAACATGCAAGTGGTACATAGATCAGACTACACAGGCCACACAGGCCTCTGGGTCTCTACAAGGCATTGCTAGGTACCCGTACTCAAGCGAAGATGGTGTCACAGCACTGAGAGCTTGGAAAAGTTACTTTTTTGAACTACAACTCCCATCAGCCCAATCCAGTGGCCATGCTGGCTGGGGCTGATGGGAGTTGTAGTTTAAAAAAGTAACTTTTCCAAGCTCATTGAGACAAGGACCCCTCAAGAAGGTTTGGGGCAGGCGCACTACTTGTGTGGGAACTGTCGGAGCAGGACTGGGCAAGCAAATGGGCCCTCCTACAAATAGTCTGGGGAGGGGGCTCAGTATATCCACACCTGACCTTGGCAACAGAGGCGGAGACACCTCAGACTCCACCTTCGAGTTCTCCAGCTGGGCGGGAGCAGCAAATGTTCCGGAGGCAGCGTAGGTGGGTGATCCTTTGGTGATTCAGCCTTGTCTGCAGCTGCCCACACCTCAGGGGCAATGCTGTTGCTCAGCAGATCACTGGGTTCCTCCCCAGTTTCATCAGCCACCCCCAGCAGACCACTGGGCCCCTCCCCAGGATCCCAGTCCTCCTCCTCTTCGGAGCCACTCTGCCAGGAATGCTCTATGCGGCTCATGACAGGTGGGGCTAATGTTCCATTAGGGGTTATTAAACCCTAATTAAAACATACAGTCAGGAGGGGTGAGGGGAAGGGGGTGCTGTCTCTCTTCCTGACCCCTGCAGCCCTCAGGATTGAATCCTCTGCTCACCAGCTGGAGAGCATAGGGTCCAGTCCTGCTCAGTTTGGCTGCATGTGTGCGTTCCCCTGCAGCCAAAGCTCTTTCTTCCTGCTGGACGCTCCGCCCCCTGATAATACCAGATTGCTCCAGACAGGCCTGAAGTGGGGTGATCCAGAGCTGTTTCCACCCAACTCAGCCAGAGTCCCCAGCATTGGCCCGATTCGGTTCAGGATTCAGGCTTTGGCTGAATCTGGTGCACAGCCCTAGTAGATAGTACTGAGCTGGATGGATCCAGCGGTCTGACTCGGCATACGAAGGGGTTTGGGTAGTTCTGTACCAGGCTGGCCACAGCTGTCTCTCTCCCCTGCTCTGCAATGTGATCACTTTCTCCGCACCTCTTGAGTTAACAAAAGCAGATGAGCTTTTAAAAAAGTTATTGCTGTTGTTGGTACCTCTGCCTGTGCAGAAACCAGGGAGACAACACAAATATCTAGAAATGTATATCCTGCTTCTAAAATGTTGACATTAAATTTCAAAAGTGGCTAACAATAAATATTAATTTTTTAAAACTTTTATTTTAAAAAATAACCAATAAAAGCCAGAAGATGAAAAGTCATAAAGAATATAAGAAATATCAGAAAGAAAAATAATCAAATGCCAGACAGAACCACAATCTCTTTAAATGTTTTTAGCAAATCAACATTCACTAAAAAACATGTGCAAGCAATAAGGTAGCGCCCAAGCCTTTGCCAACCTGGTGCCCTCCAGATGTTCTGGGCTACAACTCCCATAAGCCCCACACTGGGAAAAGTTGACCTCAAGCTGAGCAAAGAAGAGGCCAGGTGGAACTCTCTAGGGAAAGCATTCTGCAAATGGGATGCAATCCCCTCCCCTCCAAAGACCCTTACCTCAATAAGGATAAGGCAAGGGGGTGGCACCAGCATTCAGGCAGTGTATGTGTGTGTGTGTGTGTGTGTCTGACTGTCAGTCTGTGTTTGCAAAAGCTTGGATGTGACTTTCCCAACCCTAACCCTTAACCTGTTTGTTCCAAGTCCAGAGGCAGATGATTTGAAGACGCTCGTGAAGATTGACCATCTGGTACAAAACCTGACTGAGGAGGTGAAGGAAGGTGGGTCAGCTGGTGCACCAACTATGGCCATTCTTGGAAAAGGATAGCCTGACTGTGGTGATTCAAGTGCTGGTAACCTCAATTTTTGTGGTGCTCCATTTAGGGCAACCCTTGCGCCTGGTGTGGAACCTCCAGATGGTGCAAAATGCTGCGGCTAGACTGTTGTTGGGGAGAGATTATCACTAGCACATAACTCCGGTGCTTAAAAGCTTGCACTGGCTGCTGCCCATATGTTATCGGGCCATGTTGGAGGTTCGAGTATTGCTCTACAAGGCTCTTAACTTGGGTCCAGGATATCTTAAGGACCACCTGATCCCTTGTATATCCTGGCCTAATCACTAAGATCTTGGGGAAATCTCTGTTGGTCGCCCCCCATTGCATAGATGCACGGCTCACAAGGACTGGAAGCCATGCATTTAGTGGGCCCAAGCCTGTGGAACTCCCTCCCAGCTGAGATTGGACAGGCACCCTCTTAGTTGACCTTCAGGTGCATGACAAAAACTTCCTTCTTCCAGCAGGTACTTTAAGGTAGAGTTTGGTTTGATGATTATTTTATTGTTTTATTTTAAATATGGCTGCTCATTTTTTATGTACGCTGCTTAGAAATGCAAAAGATTAAATGGTATAAAAATGCCTTACATGAATGAATGAATATATTAACTACAAATATAACAGAAAGAAAAAATAAGCAAGTTCAGGTCACACATTAATATAAACAGTTCATATGTGCAAATAGATATCCAAATCAGATGGTAAGATATACGTTCGACATGCAGAAAGGGCAGTAAGAGCTTCAGACCATCGACTAACAGATGGTGGGTGTTTATTCTACTGATCTTGAAGTATAAATCTCTTTGCACTCATCAGGGCTTGAAGGGTCCACTTTCATTGCCCATCTGTTAGTCCCCAGATCACAGGAATATAATTTAAAAGTGTGTTGTTGTTGTTATGTGCCTCCAAGTCGACTACGACTTATGGCGACCCTATGAATCAGCGACCTCCAAGAGCATCTGTCATGAACCACCCTGTTCAGATCTTGTAAGTTCAGGTCTGTGGCTTCCTCTATGGAATCAATCCATCTCTTGTTTGGCCTTCCTCTTTTTCTACTCCCTTCTGTTTTTCCAAGCATTATTATCTTTTCTAATGAATCATGTCTTCTCATTATGTGTCCAAAGTATGATAATCTCAAGTTTCATCATTTTAGCTTCTAGTGATAGTTCTGGTTTAATTTGTCCTAACACCCAATTATTTGTCTTTTTTGCAGTCCATGGTATCCACAAAGCTCTCTTCCAACATCACATTTCAAATGAGTTGATTTTTCTCTTATCCGCCTTTTTCACTGTTCAACTTTCACATCCATACAAAGAGATTGGGAATAGCATGGTCTGAATGATCCAGACTTTAGTGTTCAGTGATACATCTTTACGTTTGAGGACCTTTTCTAGTTCTCTCACAGGTGCCCTCCCCAGTCCTAGCCTTCTTCTGATTTCTTGACTATTGTCTCCATTTTGGTTAAGGACTGTGCTGAGGTATTGATAATCCTTGAGAAGTTCAATGTCCTCATTGTCAACTGTAAAGTTACATAAATCTTCTGTTGTCATTACTTTAGTCTTCTTGACTTTCAGCTGTAGTCCCGCTTTTGTGCTTTCCTCTTTAACTTTCATCAGCATTCGTTTCAAATCATGACTGGTTTCTGCTAGTAATATGGTATCGTCTGCATATCTTAAATTATTTATATTTCTCCCTCCAATTTCCTCCTTCATCTTAGTTGAATCCTGCTTTCCGTGTGATATGTTCTGCTTATAGATTAAATAAATAGGGTGATAAAATACTCCCCTGTCTCACACCCTTTCCGATGGGGAACCAATTGGTTTCTCCATATTCTGTCCTTACAGTAGCCTCTTGTGCAGAGTATAGGTTGCGCATCAGGACAATCAAATGCTGTGGCGCCCCCATTTCTTTTAAAGCATTCCATAGTTTTTCAAGTTCTACACAGTCAAAGGCTTTGCTGTAATCTATAAAGCACAGGGTGATTTTCTTCTGAAATTCCTTTGCCCGTTCCATTATCCAATGTATGTTTGCGATATGATCTCTGGTGCCTCTTCCCTTTCTAAATCCAGCTTGGATGTCTGGCATTTCTCGCTCCATATATGGCAAGAGCCTTTGTTGTAGAATCTTGAGCATTACTTTACTTGCATGGGATATTAAGGCAATAGTTCGATAATTACTGCATTCCCTGGGATCCCCTTTCTTTGGAATTTGGATGTATATGGAACGCTTCCAGTCTGTGGGCCATTGTTTAGTTTTCCATATTTCTTGACAGGTTTTAGTCAAAATTTGGACTGATTCAGTCTCAGTAGCTTGTAGCATCTGTATGCCATCTGTTCCTGGTGATTTGTTTCTTCCAAGTATTTGAAGAGCAGCTTTCACCTCACATTCTAAAATTTCTGGTTCTTCATCAGATGGTTCCTCCATGAATGAATCTGTCATCCTGGAATCTCTTTTACAGAGTTCTTCGGAGTATTGCTTCCATCTTCCTTTTATTTCATCTTGGTCAGTCAATGTGTCCCCCTGTAGATTATTCAACATCCCTGCTCTTGGTTTAAATTTCCCTTTCATTTCTCTAATCTTTTGGAACAGGGCTCTTGTTCTACCCTTTTTGTTGTCCTCTTCTATTTCTATACAGTAACTATTGTAATAGTTCTCTTTGTCCCTACATACTAGTCACTGTATTGTTGCATTTAGGGTTCTGACTGTGTTTCTATCTCCTTTTGCTTTTGCTTTCCTTCTCTCTTTAACCATTTGAAGAGTTTCTTCAGTCATCCATTGGGGTCTTTCTCTCTTTTTAACTAGAGGTATTGTCTTTTTGCATTCTTCTCTGATAACATCTCTGACTTCATTCCATACTACTTCTGGTTCTCTGTCAACTAAGTTTAAAGCCTCAAACCTGTTCCTTATTTGATCTTTATATGCTTCTGGAATGTTATTTAAATTGTATTTTGGCATTATGATTGCTTTGTTGTTCTTCTTTAGCTTTACTCTGATTTTCGATACGACCAGTTCATGATCTGTACCGCAGTCTGCTCCTGGTCTTGTTTTTGCAGAAAGTATGGAACTTCTCCATCTTCTGCTACCAATTATATAATCAATTTGATTCCTATATTGACCATTTGGTGATGTCCACGTGTATAGTCGTCTTTTTGGTTGTTCAAAAAATGTGTTGGCAAGAAACAAATTATTGGCTTCACAGAATTCAATAAGTCTTTCTCCTGCTTCATTTCTGTCACCTAAGGCCCATTTCCCCACAATTCCTAATTCTTCTCTGTTCCCTACTTTTGCATTCCAATCCCCCATGATTATCAGCACATCTTGTTTTGGTGTGTGATCAATTTCTTCCTGTACTTCTGCATAAAATCTCTCCAATTCCTCTTCTTCTGTGTTTGTCGTCGGAGCATAGACTTCGATGATGGTTATGTTGATAGGTTTCCCATTTAATCTCATTGATATCACTCACTCAGACTTTGTGTTGTAGCTCCTAATTGCTTTTGCTACATCACTTCTCACTATTAAAGCAACCCCATTTCTTCTTAGTTTCTCATTTCCTGCATAAAATATTTTGTAGTTGCCTGATTGGAAATGTCCCATTCCCATCCATTTTAGTTCGCTCACACCAAGTATCGTAATGTTGATGCGTTCTATTTCTTGCTTGACAATTTCTAACTTTCCCTGGTTCATGCTTCTCACATTCCATGTTCCTATTGTGTGCGTCATACAACTCCGGACCCTCCTTTCGCATCTGTGCACATCAGCCTCTGGGCTTCCTTTCGGCTTTGACCCAGCTGCGTCATTAGTCACAGCGCTACTCGTACTTGTCCTTTGTTCTTCCCCAGTAGCTTGGTGAGTGCCTTCTGACCTGGGGGTCTCATCTTCCAGCACTACCTCGTGTTGCATTTTGGATACTCTGTTCATATGATTTTCGTGGTAAGAGGTATTCAGAGGTGGTTTACCATTGCCTTCCTCTGAGTCTGGATGTATCTTAGTCTGGTGTCTCAGCTTTGACCATTTCACCTTGGGTTCCGCTGCTAGGAGTCTAGCCTCTTGGTCTAGACTCCTGATGGCATTGCTCTTAGCTTCTTCAACACACTCAAACCCCCTCACCATGTTAAGGTGTGAACACCCATAAATATCAAGGGTTTTTCCAAAATGAATGTTAATGTGAACAACAATTTCTGGCCAAAAATAAGACAATCCTACATCATACGCCTCAATGTATTTTTACAAAATTTTAAATACGTTGCAAGTCACTTGGAGAACTTTTTGTGTAAGAAGCAACTAAAAAGTTTAATTAATAATAATCTTGTGGTAGTGAGTTCCACAGTTTAACTCTGTGCTGTGTGAAGAAGTGCTTCCCTTTGTCTCTCTTGAATCTTCCTATCATTCACCAACATTGAATGACCTCAGCTGGGTTCAAGGGTTATATGAGAGAAGGCAATAAGCACTTTTATTAGACCATATCCCTGTGATCATGATGAGCCCCTTGCTGTGGGGCTGAGGGGGAATCGTGTCAAATGACCCTTATTTCCTTTCACCTGCTGCAGTAAAGACCCAGTTCCACGACCAGATCTCTAAGCTGCGGATCAACATTCGGACCCAAAATTGCAACCTGGAGAATGCTAAACGCAATCAAACAGGTCAGGAATTAATTTGGAAGAGGCACTCACAGGGTAGGGTGGGGTTGCATGTGCAGAGGACAGACTGGGCACAAACACGGAAGGCAAAACTGGATCATGTAATCATGTTTTAACGTCTCCAAGGCAACGAGAAGGAAGTGACTTCTTCTACGTTGAGGAGTCTGCCTTGCGAATGTTCTGGCGTTGCACCCAGGTCACGACTCAACATGTTCTTGTTCAAATGAATTTTGAAAGATTGCCGAAGACCGTAAGAAGAGCCGGCTGACTCAGGCCAAAGGGGGGCAGAGCTTGGAAAAGTTACTTTTTTGAACTACAACTCCCATCAGCCCCAGCCAGCATGGCCACTGGATTGGGCTGATGGGCGTTGTAGTTCAAAAAAGTAACTTTTCCAAGCTCTGAAGGGGAGCCCATCATCTAGCCCAGCAGCTTGTTCACAGAGTGGCCAACCAGAGGCCGCAAAGGGGGGGGGGCACAAGCAGATCACCTGAGCGCAAGAGCACCCTCCCCTTTCTTGGTATTCCCAAGCATCCTGTCTCTGACCGTGGAGGTATAATGTAGCCAATGTAGCTAGCAGTCACTGATAGCCTTATTCTCCATGAATTTATCTTAACCCTCTTTTAGAGCCATCCATGTTGGCAGCCGTCACTGCCCCGAAGTGGTGCAGTTCAGGGCAGAGAGTTTGGCAAGAATACCCCTTCCCTGTTAGTCCTCTGCTCTGAATTGCCAGCAGCATCCAGTCTGTGTGCAAGGAGTATGTCCTTCGGGCTAAGACTGCTAGCCACCTTTGCCTTGACTTCACAGCACGTGGTGCCAGTGAGTTCCACAAGTTAACATGTAGAGCAGGAGTGTGGAACCTCAGGCCCAGGGACCAAGTGTGGCCCTCCAGGCCTCTCTATCTGGTCTTTAGAACTCTCCCCAGATCACACCCCTTCCCAGCCACGCCCCCTCTCCCCATGCCATGCCCCCTTACTGGACCCACCATCCTTGAGTATTTTTGTCTGGCTGCAACGTACCCTTGAACTCTGCTTGTCTGGATGGAAGACAGAGAGGTCGGTGTGTAGAAACCAGCAGGGTGTCCTGCCCAGAGTGCGAGACATGAGACGGAGGCGAGGCTGGAATTAATTCTTGTTTTATTAGAGTAACGTTTACATCAAAAGCAGTGCGCTTCATAGACCTAACTATGCTGACTCACTACTGACCCTACCTAATCTAACTAGACATTCTCTGCAGCGTGTGGAGTAAGTTGACTCAGAACCCCAGTGAGGGGGGCGCTGCCTTAAATAGGGAAGGTCTTTGCCCGTCATCTCTGACTCCTGCGAAGTATTCTCCTCTGACCGTCCCTCGTCTTGAGTCGTCTCGCACGGGGCGAGAGGGGGCGAGCCTCTGGCTGCTCATCTGACAGCAAAGGCTCACTAGGTGTCGGCTCAGCCTTGAGGGGCGGGGAGCAGGTTGGCGAGGAAGCATTTGACGTGCCAGGCGGGGCATCCCGGGGGTGTGTGGAGGTGGTGCGCGTGAGAGATTGCTTGCCAACGGCTCTGTTGGAGTGCTTGCAGTCGGAGCGGAAGCCACGTCAATGGGAGGACTGTCCGTGGGAACTTGTGGGCTGTCAGCATCTCCCCCTCCCTCAGTGTCCTCAAAAACCTCCTCCTCCTCCGACACCTCTCCCTTGTCCACCTGAGGGAACTGGGGCTCAACACAGGGGAGACTGGTGACTCCATGTCAGCGGGGCAGTCTGCCAAAACAACAAACACTTTAGAGGAGGAGTCAGCAGAGGGAAGAAGAGATTGCCTCTCTGTCTTTCACCTCTCACTGGCTCAGGTCACTTGTAACATGTGTTGGTTGCTTTACTCCCAATAAAGGCATGGTAGAGGTTGACCATTATGTCATTCCGCCTTCTTATCCGCCACAAACAGATAGCCACTGCTGCCCTAAAGGTTGGCACTCATTTAGCCGGAGCTGCTACTGGATCTCCACAACGGACAAGCCCTGGGACGACGCCAGAGTGGACTGTGAAGATAAAGATTCCCACCTGGTCATCCTCACCAGCTACTCGGAGCAGGTCAGTGGCTTGAGTTTCGCAGGGCAAGTGAGAAAGAAAGATGGAGACAGAGCTGGCTGGGAGGGGGAGGGAGGGGCCCCAAGAGAGTGTGCTGGTGTCCGTCGGGGCTGGCGGGGTGGAAAGCAGGGGACCAAAAGGAGGAGGAGCCAATGCTAATGAGAGGCGGAGCCACACCCAATGAGAGGCGGAGACATGTTCTAGTTATGCCCCCACCCTCTTCCCTGCCAAATTCGACAAGGGTGTGAAACAAAGTCCTTCCCCGCGCAGAACTCAGCGACGGGATCCGCTCCCGCAGGAGGCAGCAATGGCCGCCCGCTGGGATGGCTTTAAAAGAGGGTTAGATAAAGTCATCCAGAAGGAAGAGGTTGTCGGTGGTCCTGCTTGCGGGCTTCCTATCAAGGGCGTCTGGCTGGCCACGGTGAGAACAGGAGGGTGGACTAGATGGGCCCCCAGTGGCCGGGTCCCACTGCTGATGCCGCCAGGCTCTTCTGATGTTCTCAAGGAGGAGGAAGCTGGCAGCCAGCCAGGGCCACCCCTTGTGCAAGATGTAAGTAAGACAGCAAGCAGAGGTGGGGGCTGGCAGACGGCAGACTGAGGTTGGTGGAGCAGTGCCCCATGCACCCTCATGGGTCAGCCTCCGCTGTGCCTATTCCAGCCCCACCTCCCTGGGGATGTGTGTGCGTAGCTCTGTGTGCCCAGTGGTGGCTGGTGGCTCCGTGTCAGCAGGGCAGCAGAATCTGCGCTGGCTTTTAGTCTGAACTCTCAAGGAGCTGGCCAAGATGCTTAGTTCAGCCTAAAACCCGGAGTGGATTCCACTGCCCCATTGGCACGGGGCCACCGGCTGCCACTGTGAGTGCCCTGGTTTCCATGCTTTTCATGGGTACTTTGTCTCCTCTCTTGTGCTAGCAATTTGTCACCCAGCTCGCGAAACCCCGGTACACGTGGATTGGCCTGACCCTGACCAGCGGGAGTTGGAAGTGGGTGGATGGGACGGCGTACACAGTTCGCAGAATGTGAGTTCACTGGCTGCCCTTTCGTCAGTGCCCAACCCAGCAACGTCTCTGTGTGGGGTGGCTGTGGAGGCAGGTTCTCTGCCCACCCCCACCCCACTTGCTTTAGCCGCCCCCTGCTGCTCTCTTCCAGAGACTGGAGACGAGGAGAGCCCAATTTGTCCCACCATGCAGGTGGGCCTGCCAACTGCGCACACCTTTACCGGGATGGGCTGTGGAGCGCTGAGCACTGCACACGCCGGTACAACTGGATGTGTGAGATGGAGACAAGGGGCTGAGCTGTCTGGCCAAGGAGCAGCCAGCCCTTCGACGTTGGGGAAAGGTGCACAGGTTTCGGGACGATTAAATGTCTTGCACAAATAAAAATGTTTATTATGTGAAGGAAGGTAGCCATGGAGTGGTAGTCCCATAGGCAGGACCAGCTTTGCTTCCCTGATTGTTATCTTATGGTGAGGGGTGGGGGAGAAAGTCGATTTTGTCTGCACTTCGAAATGAGAAACCAGTCCCGAATTCCCACTTCTCAAATCAATATGCGAACCAAAACACAGCGATCTTTTGAAATTCACACTTCTGTGAATTTTGTGATGCAGTTTTTCAACCAAACGTCATGCTAAAAAGAAAAAAAGTATATATTAGGAAAAGGTGTATGTAAAAATGCATATATTAGTGAAAATAACAGACAAAAATGCATTGCGTTGTGGAGAACTGCTTTAAAACCGTGCATATTATTTATTATTTATTTATTAGATTCATCTCTCGCCCTTCCTCCCAGTAGGAGCCCAGGCATATTAGTCAGAACAACACACACAAAATGTGTTTGTTAGGGAAATTCTGCATGAACGTGCTGACGAATTTGCATGAGGATTTAAAAGAGAAATACTGCAAGTTGCTGCAGAAATGGGAGCCCAATTTAAAAGTAGGAAAAATGAGAAACTAGAAGGGATAAATAAGTTTGTCCTCCTTATCCGGCTGTGACCACAACCGGCTGCAGAGAGGGCCCTGGCTTCCGACTCCCCCCCACCATGGAATGCGCTGGGACAGGCCAGTGGCTCAGTGGAAGGATATGTGCTTTGCACGCAGAGGGTTGCAGGTGGTTCAGTCCCTGCCTGCCCTGCTGAAAGGATTGCAGAGGAGCCGATGAAAAAGTTCTTTATCTGCCTGGGACACGGGAGAGCTGCTGCATGAGAGCATGCCAGCCTTTGCCAACCTGGCAAATTTGCCAACCCTCCAGATGTTTTGGACTACAACTCCCATCAGCCCCCGCCTGCCCAGTGCTAGATGTGCTAATGGACTGACTCTTGTGTAAGGGCACTGCATATGGATCAATACTGCTTTGGGAAGGACCATCATGTCTTCTCATTAAGTGTCCAAAGTATGATAACCTCAGTTTCATACTTTGGACACATCATGAGAAGACCTGATTCACTAGAAAAGACCATAATGCTAAGAAAAACAGAAGGAAGTAGAAAAAGAGGAAAGCCAAACAAGAGATGGGTTGATTCCATCAAGGAAGCCACAGACCTGAACTTACAAGATCTGAACAGGGTGGTTCACGACAGATGCTATTGGAGGTCTCTGATTCTTAGGGTTGCCAGAAGTCGTACTCGACTTGAAGGCACATAACAACAACAATATATATATATACACATTTATTTCTATTTGATTGTTACACCATGAAGCCTCGGAGGCGGCTGGTGCCCATCGGGACTGGTGTGGTGGAAAGCAAGGAGGCCAGGAAGAGGTGGAGTTCTCCAAGAGCCGGCAAGCGGGGAGATCTCTGCAACATGGTGCAGGCCCCTCTGAACCTTGTACCCGGGCCCTCACTCCGAGTGTGGCTCAGTTGTCCCACTGCCCGCCTGCCAGCCGCCGCATGGCATCTGCTTCGAAGCGGAACATGTGCCAGCCCTCTGTGGCTGTCAGGTCCACGGCCCCTTTGCCCAGATAGAAGTCGATGGCAGAGCGATTCCAGTCCAGCGCTGCAAACTTCAACTGGGTGCACCCCTTTCCCAAGCCGATCTGCAGAGCAACAGCATGGAGGAGTCAGCCAGGGAGAGTGAGGGAGGGCCTCCACCTAGCAGGAAGGGCATCTGTCTCGCATGCAGAAGGCCCTAGGTTCAATCCCCTGTGGCATCTCCAAGTAGCGCTGGGAATGTCCTGTCTGACGTCTTGGAGAGCTGCTGCCAGTCAGTGTTGACAACGCTGAGCTGGACAGAGCAGTGCTCTGACTCAGGAACATCAGAAGTTCCCTTATACCAAGTCAGGCCATTGGTCCACCTAGCTCAGTGTTGCCTACATGGACTGGCAGTGAATCCACTCTGGCCTTTAGTCCAAACTGTCAAGCAACTGTCCAAGGGCCTTGCTTTCAGCACCTAGGACAGCTCCTTGAGAGCTTGGGCCAGAGCCCAGAGCAGATTCATTGCCCCATTGACGTCGGAGCCAATAGTCTCACCTGGGGGAGAGGGCGTGATTACACGGTTATGGGGGGGGGCGTGTTCCCTGCTCCTGAAAGGAGTAACCAGAGTGCTTCCAAGTCCCTGCTGGTTGAAAGAGGAGGTGGCAAAATCCCTTGGCGCATTCACCAGTGGCACGCTGGCCAGCCCTTCTCCCCTCGGAAATAGAGACTGGGCAATGCAAGGCTGGAGCCCACAGAAACAAAAAGCAGCAGGTTACCTCTGCAATTGTGCTCAAGAGTTTCTTCCCGATGCCTTTCCCTGTGACAGAAGGGGGGGGGGGAGAAAGAGGCGACTCAGTTGAACGTGGAGGCCTTGAAGAGCTCCTGGCTTCTCGGACAAACACTTCCCACCCCTTCTTGGGAAACACACACACCCCTCCGCATCTTGGCTTCAGCCACTGTGGATGCTCCGAAGAGAGAGCATCACGGGATCTGACCCAAGTCATCTTGTCATCTCCCAGTCACCTTCATGCTGGCTGGGGCGGATGGGAGTTGCATCCGGAGCGCACCAGGTTGGCAAAGTCTGCTGCAAAGGTACATGGCTGTACATACATGCACAGGCATGCGCGCACACACCTCCTTAATGATCACCTCTTCCCTCCCCTTTCCCATCCAAATTCTGTACCCCGAAATTCTGGCATCACATAGAGATCTTCCATGTAGATGTTCCTGCCTTTCCAAGTGCTGTAAGTGAAAAAATAAAGGCTGTAGCCTACGATGGTGTGGCCTGTAAGAGAAAAGAAGTGGTGAAAGGGAGACTTTTACCTGGCTTCAAATCAGTTGTGCTGCCATGGATTCTGGGGACTGATGTTTTGTCAGAGGGTGGCATTAGAGAACCCACCAACCCCCTCCAAGAACTGCACTTGCAGGTTGGAAACTGCTGTGGCAGCACAATCCTAGGTGTCTCTACTCAGAAAGAGGCCCCATTGACTTCAGTGGGGCTTACTTCTAGATGCATAGGATTGCAGCGAAGTCCAATGGCACAGGGAACCCAGGAACCTCAGAAGATCCCTGCAGCAGCTGGATCAGGCCAAAGGGGGCCCACCTAGTCCCACATCCGGTGGCCGACACCAGATGCCCATAATGACAAGCCCGCAAGCAGGACCTGAGCACAACAGCAGCACTCTCCCCGCTTGCGATTCCTGGCAACTGGTGTTCCGAGTCAGGCAGCCTCCAACCGGGGAGGGAGAACACAGCCATCGCACCTATAGCCTTCTCCAAACAATTGGTAGGGGGCAGAAACTATATTTGGGAATGCCAACGCAGCAAGGTGTCACCTGAGGTCCTCTGCACTGTGGCAAGGGACCGTGGACTGCCCCTGCGGAGTCTTGCCTTGCAGCTATTTGGCAGGCAAAGAACATCTCAGATGGGTGAGTGGGGGCCGGTCTTCGCCAGGGTGACGAACGAACAAAACAAACTTACTGGGGACCCCCAAGGTGGCAGCGGTGGTGGAGGAAAGACTCTTTCTTCCCCAGGCAGCAGACGAGGCACTGAGCACGACCCTCACTTACCATCTTTGCTTCGGCACTGGGGTGGGACCTCAGCGACCACACATTTATAAAAAGGGTCCTGGCTGAAGCCGTCTTTGCAAAGTCCTATCAAGGCGGAAATAAGAGATGGATGTCAAAGGGGGGAGGAGAGGAAGGGGGCAGACAAATGAAGGGGCAGCACAGGACACAGCAGGAGGAGGAGAGAGAACTCCAACAGAGCGCCAGCTGTATAGCCCGAATAACAGACGGTAGCACTGAATCCCAGATGCACTTGGACCCGTCTGCACAATATATTAAAGCACTCTGATACCACTTCAAGCAGTCATGGCTTCTCCCAAAGGCTCCTGGGAATTATAGTTTGTTAAGGGTGGTGAGAATTGTTATGAGACCCCTGGTCCCCTCACAGAGCTTTGAACGCACAGTGCAGATGACGCCCCAGAGACTTTTTCAAGGGGAAACTGCTTTGTGAGTAAAATAGGGCAGCTGGACCAAGTCACTCATTTGAGAGTCATCTTCTGCCTTCCACTGCCCTCACTTTCCTTAATTGTCTCCCCTACGTTGACATAAATTGGAAGCCTCTCCGGGGCAGAGACCTGCCCTCTTGTGCTTTGTAAAGTGCCAGTGTTCACGGATGCTGCTGTTGGATGGTAAGGGGTATAAAGCCACCTTTCCCAACTTGGGGTCCTCAAGATGTTTTCGTCTGCAACTCCCATCAGCTCCTGCAAGGAGCTCATCCCACCCAACATGCTCTAAATATGACCACAGACTTTTGCAAGCAGACACAGGCGGTGAAGATTCACCATGAGAATTCCCACCAGGAGCTGAGCCTCACCTTGATCACTAATTTCTACCTGCTCAGGAAGATTCTCAAACTCTGCAAGTTCCTGAAAGGGGGGGGTTAGGGGAGAGAGAGAAGAGCATCAATCACAGATGTAGGAAACCCAGCAAATCCCACCAGTAAGACCTTGACTTTTTACCCACCCAGCCCCAAAAGTTTATGCTGGAATTTCTCTTCCTGGAACCCCAAAATGCTCATATAAAGAAACTAATTTTTGTGACAAATTGTCCTGTGCAGGGGTGTAGTTGCCCAGAGTCTTGAGTGGTCTTAGACCTCTTACTTTTTTGGGAGCAGGCTCCCTATGTCTCCAGTATCCTTGCCTCAGGTCAATAGGCAGGGAGTTCCAAAGGATATAAAAGGAATGACTCTATACTACATTCATATGAAGGTATGGTGGCGGAGAATTCTAAATTGTGAATATTGGGGCCAATGACCATGAAATATAGGAAATTCTGCTAGTGTTTTAAATTATAATTATTGATGATAAATACAGTATATCGTACTGAAACAGTCTCTAGGCTATGTACAAAATGTTAAAAAAACAAAACCAACAACATACAATTGACAGTCGGGAACAAATACAGTATGTAAGCCAAACATGAATATTACAGGGAGTAAGATAATAAAGAAGTGTAAAGATCTAATTGTTTTATTGCTGTACTTTGACTGGGTATTCTAGTACGATGTATATTCTCTCCTGTGCTATTTAGATGACGAAAGATTTCGTTTTATTTAACTGACTCCTTGGGAAGGGCTGCAGTTCGGTGGGAGAGCACTTGCTTTGTAGAAAGTCCCTGGTTAAATCCCCAACATCTCGAGGTAGGACTGGCAGAGACCCTGGTCTGAAAACCTGGAGAGTTGCTACCAGTCAGTGGACACCACTGAGCTAGACAGACCAAGGTTCTGACACGGTAGGAAGCAGCCTCCAACCCATGTTTCCTAGTAGGTGACACATGCCTGAGACATTTTTTTATTCTTCCGGTTCTTTGCCATTATGTTTTTTGCTTTTACTGTTTCTCTTTATACTGGATAAAACAATATACAAAATGTCAATAAAGTGTTTAGAAACAAACAACAACAGCTTCTTTTTAAAAGATTCCTTAAATGGTCCTTCTAGAGACCTTGTGAAAAAGTCTTAACCCGGTGCTGGAATGACATTTGTGTAGGTGTCAGGCAAACTTCTTTGGGGACCAAATTTCAGAAATGGAGGGGGGGTACCACAGAGAAGACCCTCTGTCTTGTGGCTACCCTTGGCAGCATTTTCTGTCCAAATGTATGCAAAACAGAAATGGGCTGCCTTCAAGTCGCTCCCGACTTATGGGGACCCTGTGAATGGTGTTTTCATGGTAAGCAGAATTCAGAGGTGGTTTCCCATTGCCTTCCTCTGAGGCTGAGAGGCAGCGACTGGCCCAAGGTCACCCAGGGAGCTTCATGGCTGTGTGGGGATTCGAACCCTGGTCTCCCAGGTTGTAGGCCAACACGCCACATTGGCTCTCTCCAAATGTACGCAAGGAAAGCACAAATGCCAGAAGGCCGCCAGGCAGTCTGTTGCAGGGAGCAAACACAACAAAATGTATTTTGTAGCCATAATAAAGGCTAGCAGATTCACAGTGCATCTCTACTCAGAAGTTAAGTCCCATTGAGTTCAATGGGGCTTACTCTCAGGTAAGAGTGTGTATAACTTTGCAGCCTTATTGTTGCAAAATCTTCCATGAACTGCACCCCACCTCATCAGATGCATCCCCCATTGACAGATATATAGAGCTGGGTCCAGACTTAGTCATATTTAGAGGAGACCCATTGAAATGAATGGGACTCAGTACTACCTGAAGTAGCATTGATTCCAATGGATCTCCCCTAAGCACAATTAAGCAAGTAGGGAGAACAGAGAAACAAGGAAGCTGCCTTATCCCGACTCATACCATCTGGGTCCATCCAGCTCAGTATTGTCTACACTGACTGGCAGCTCTCCATGGCTTCAGACCAAGGTCTCTCTTAGCCCTACCTGGAGATACCATGAGGAATTGAACGTGGGACTTCCTGTGCGCAAAACAGACGCTCTAACCAGTGAGCCATGGCCCTATTGCTACACTCCAGCCCCGCTTGTGGGCTTCCCTTCGGGGCATCTGGTTGGCCACTGTGAGACCAGGAGGCTGGACTAGGTGGGTCCCCTCTGGCCTGATCCGGCGGCAGGGCTCTGTTCTCCTGTTCCATCTCGTAGGGAGGGATTGAAAACTGTGGAGCCCAAAGGCTGTGAGATGCAAGAGTCAGAACTTGTGGCATTCCTCTAAAAATCTCAAAACAAGTACAAGAGCAAAGGACAACATTGGCAACCACACAATCTCTGGGAGCACTTTGTTGTACTGATGTGAAACCCACATCAGAAATCCTTGGCCTTGGTTCAGGGCTAGGACCAAACTGGCTGATAAATTCTGGTTCAGCCTTTTGAAGGGTGGGTGGGGTGGGGGGCTCCCTTTGAAGTCTTACGGTGTGAACATTTCAGCTCCAGCAGCAGCAAAGCATCCTTTGAGGCCAGATGTTCTCCCTTTGCTTCCCAAATGATGCCGCTGTGGACGTCAGACTCGTGTGCCGGTTCATTCTTTGGCATTGAGGCTGGTCTGTTTGTTCTGTTTAGACAGCAGGGGCAGGGGGGGTTGCTAGGAGCGGAAACAAATCCAGGGCACAAGCCCAGAGGCACAAATCTGCATGATGCTAATGTGTACGTTTAGGTACAAACACTGGGATTTAAATGTCACAGAAGGAAAGCCAATTCATTCCCCATCCAAATCACCCCAGGAACATTCTTCAGTTAATTTGCACTGCACTTCAGGACACCCCAAATCGGTTCCTCTTTGCTCATTTACCCCTCGCCCCCATATCCCAACACATCCTGCTTCAGATCAGTTCAATTCCCTCCTAATATTACTCCCCAAATCATCAACTATATAGCTTTGGAAAGTTGTTTCTTTGCTATGCGTTGGGAGACCTCTTAAGATATCATAATGAAATGTGCATGATGGTTCCTGATATTAAAGAGCAGGTTTTGGTCCATGCTTGGAAACAATTGGATGCCACTGTGAATCAAGATGGCGGACTGAAGCTTTCAAAACTGCACTGATTTAAAGCACTGATTTCAAACCTACACTGATTTTTGTTTTGTTTCTTAGAATTCCTGGGGAATGCCGGATACGAGGCTGATTGTCACTAGATAAAGCCATCAGGTAAACTACTTTATTTTCCCAAATTAATATGCTACCCGGTAAGCCAGATTACCCTTCAGTTCAAATTCCCCTGAATCCATTATCTGCTCCCAAACACTCAGGGCATTTAGAAAAGTATTTGGGGTCCATCGCCTATCAGCGCGTCCCAAGCAACACCCAATGACTTCGATCACACTGAACATACACGCTCATGCACACACCTATATTAGTCCATTGCGGGGGAACCAACATCCACAGAACGGCAAGAGCTCTTGCCTTCCATGCAGAAGCTCCCCAGTTCAGTTCCTGACAACATCGACAGGTAGGGCTGGGAGAGAGACTCCCAATCTGAAATCTTGAAGAGCCGCTGCCAGTCAGTGTCAACAATACTCGGCTAGATGGATCAATGGGTCCGACTCTGTGTCCGCGGCTGCCCGTGCTGCGGTGCCAAGATACGTGAGCCAGCTTTCAAGTTCCCCAGCATTCTTCATCAGGCAAGCCTGCAGGGGCAATGTTGTTTGGTGCCCAAGTTTGCAGCTTATAACAAATTTTGTGCTGGAAGGCAGGGAGGGTGTTGCGGACGCAGCTGGGCCTACCACTCAAGTTGGAGGGCCAGCATCGCCTCTAGGCAGCGCAAAGGGGCTGGTTCTGGGTGTTATTAAAAGGCAGGACAATTATTATTTAATTTATTGTTGTCTCTTCCCTGCTGGGGAGGCGGAGAAGTGCTTCTATGATTCTTTGCATTCAGGTACCAAGATAGTTGGCTGGCTCTGGGTCTATGCACCTTGACTTTTGGGGCAGGACAGCCTTTTCCGACTCTACAATATCTTTTTGGAGGCGAGGCGACCAGAACTGGACATAGTATTCCAAATGCAGCCGCACCATAGATTTGTATAAAAGCATTATGACAGCTGCAGTTTTATTTTCAATACTTTCTAATATTTTCTAATGATCCCTAACATGGAATTTGCCTTTTTCACAATTGCTGCACACTGGGTCAACATCTTCATCCAGGTATACACTGCAGCCCTACGGTCTCGTTCCTGGTCAGTCACCATCACTTCAGACCCCATAAGCGTATATGTGAAATTAAGCTTTTTTGCTCCAATACGCAGCACTTTACACTTGCTTACAATGAATTGCATTTGCCATTTTACTGCCCGTTCCCTCTGTCTGGAGCTCTTCGCAATCTCTTTTCCCCGCAACCACCCTGAACAATTTAGTATCACCGGCAAACTTGGCCACCTCACTGCTCACCCCTAACTTTAGACGGTTTATGAACAAGTTAAAGAGCCCAGGTCCCAACACCGATCTTAGGGGCACTCCACTTTCTGCAGCCCTCCACTGGGAGAGCTGTCCATTTATTCCTAAATGCAACTCCTGCCTCACCGTCGAGGTGTCTTTGCTATTTAGGCTGCAACGGGGGCGAGTGCCAGGACCCAACATCGGGGCAGGCAGAAATTCAACAGGTGTAGCAGCTGAATGGTTGCATAAGTCCCCCCCCTTCGCCCAGGGCAGAGCTGCGCCCCCCTTATGCCTGCCTGCCTGCCTGGAGCCTACCCGAATCATGCGCACGATCTCCGCGCAGTCGTCGGCTCGCGACGGCCGGATCGACACCGCGGGGGTGGCAGTTGCCTGGTCCATGGCTCCCGAGGAGGCGATCGCAATCCCCGGGCTGGGGTTGGAGCTGGACTCGACTCCGCTGCCCGTCCTCCCGCTCACCGCCCAGGACTGCTCAGGGAAGTTCCCTCCTCCTCCTGAGAGGACTACATTTCCCAGGATGCCTCGGGGAAAAGGGAGGGGGTGGAGAGGACGCGAGGGGAAAGCGGCGCACGCAACTCAGCGCACCACGGGTGGTTGCAGGCAGCCCTTTAACCCAAAGGGACCGCTTGAAGCGGTATTTGGGCGGCATCGACACGGGGGCCCTCTGTGGACTCCAACGCAGGCAGCGTGGCCCCAGGGCCAGGCACGATGGGCGCTGCAGTCCAAGCGCGGTCCCGCACCCCGATTTAGGAAAAGTTTCGCTCACTTCCCTTCCATCGCCCTTGCACCTTGAACTAGTTAAAACCACTCGCCTGAAAGCGTAAGAAGGAATTCGTCTTGAGAATCACCTGGACGTGAGGAAGAAATGGGTCAAGGCTCTCCGGTGGCCCAAGGCTCTGGGTGCTTCTAGACGGGATGGCTTGTGGGCTCAGTCCTGACCGCCCATGTGGCTGCGAGGACATGATTGGCCAAGAGCGAAGCATTTCTATTGGCCACACCTGGAGGGGGAATGGGTTGATCTGCCAATTAGATGCAACGTTTCTTGGAAGCCCTGGAACCGGCTGAACAAGGAGGGTGTTTCTACCCTTGGGGGTCAAGCCTAGGCCTCAGCACCTTGGACAGCTCCGTGAAAGTTTGGATTAAAACCCAGAGAGTATTCCTCCGCTCCACTGACATGGAGCCACTAGTAACCACCACCTCACAGGGTTGTTGTTTGTGAGGATAAAAATGGGGGAGTGGGAAAAACAATGTGCCCTGATCAGAGCTCCTTGGAGGAGAAAAGTGGGCGATAAACGTGAAATGAATAAATCTTGGCTCCTGTTTTCTTGTTTGCTCTGCCAGCTTCCAAACATGCTTCCCATGGATACGGCACAGGCTCAGGCCCATAGCAGGGATGGGGGCTGGCCCCTCCGGCCTCTCCTAAAAAAATCTACTCCCTAATTTTTTTTTTTTTACAGAAAACAGATAATTAAATTACAGATTTTTTCTCCCCCCCCCTTTTTTTTTGGTGCCTCTGCCCCTGAATTTTGAGGCTGGCTACGGGCCTGCAGCGGTGCCAGTGGTTCCGGGCGGTGACGTTCACAGCTCCCGCCCTGGTGAGAAATCCATAGCTGGCTGGTTCCACTGGGCAGAGCTGGGAGCAGCCTTTCTCCAACCCATTCTAATGGGTCAAATTCCACAGGCTGTTTCACTTCCTCACCTTTGCCCATTTATTCAGCGGACCTGTGCCAGCACCTTTGTCTTTTCAGGATTTTTTTTAAAAGTAGAAATTGTTGGCTTTTGCTTTCTTTTTTTACTTTGGCAACCAGTTGTTTATGTAAATACTTCTCACAGGCTGTGGACACACCATAAATTTAAAGCGCATGGCTCCCCCCAAAGAATCCTGCTAATTGTAGTTTACCCCTCACACAGCTACTATTCCAGGGTTCTATAGTTCCGGGGTGTGTGTGTGTCAGCCTGAAAGCTGCCTTTGTTGCCGGATCGGGCCAAGGTGGGGCCATCTAGCCCAGCACCAATGGAGCACCTTGGAGAGCTCCTTGGAAGTTCACACTAAGATCTGGAGCAGATTCACTGCCCCACTGGCATCAGAGCCACTAGTCTCCACTGCCCAGCACTCTGTTTCCAATGCAGGCCAGGCAGATGCCTCCGGGAAGCTCACCAACCAGACCTGAAGGCTGTGGACTTCCCCCTTGTTGGCCTTGTTGGGAGTAGAGCACCAACACTTGTAACAAGTAACCTGAACCACTGCGGGGACAGGAAACAGAAAGACAACCTTTCCTCATAGATTCCTTCTTTAGTAACTACTTGTTTGTTTTGATTGATTGATTTGATTGATCGTTTTTTCTTAAGCTTTACTTCCTTCCTCTTCTCTTTCTTTGTTAGGGAGAGATCGTGCCTGTGAGTGCAAGCCTCATGGCTCTACAATGACCACATGCATGTCTGTAGTCAGAATGACTTTAATTCCCAGTAGTAATAAGCCTTAAGTTTCTTTCATAATAGTCTTTTCAGACTATTCATTTCTGCATTCCACTGCAATATATACCAAACTCCAGTACGCCTTACATTCCTCAAATGCATTGAACAAATGCGGTTTAGCATCTCCGAATTACACTTTACTAATCTCTGTAGGTTCAGTGGAGAGAAGGAGAGAGAGAGATGCACTTTGCACATGCTTAGAGGACCACACCAGCTTCCTTAGTACCACTGAAATCCAGTACCATGTAGAGACCTTCTTGCCAAAAGCAATTTGGCTATCCCATATGCAGTAGGACTGATAACAGAATTAGTAGTTTATTAACAAACTAAAATTAACAAATCACAGGAAGATGGTGCAGGATGCGGGTTCAGAGGGTTCTTGCAGAGCTCAAATATAAAACTGCTGATCTCACAATTTCCCCCCTGACTCATCACTAAAATAGACCTGAGCTCATCTGATAAAATTCAGGAGAGATGAAAGGAAATACTACTTTGCATGACACATAATTATGCTATGGAACTCACCGCCACAAGACGCAATGATGGCTGCTAGGTTAGACTTCAAAAGGAGGAGGAGGATCAGAGGTCTGTGTATGCCTGTCCATCATGATGGCTATATAGAACCTCCAGGTTCAGGGGCAGTCTACCTCTCAATATCATATTTCCAGCTCCAACCATCGGGTGGGTGGTGCCTTTCATGTCCTGCTTGTGGTGGCCTTTCTGGGGGGGGTCTGGTTGGCCCTTTGCTCTGACCCCTCAGAGCTCTAACTCTGTTTCACTGGGATTGCTTTGCCTTGCCCCTCGATTGCAACCTCCTGCCTGGCTTTTCCACTGTGGAGAAAACCCTCCTGGTTCCAGAAACAGGAATCCGTTTGCGTGGAGTGAGGCTCTTGGCCTATCGAGACCAGCACAATCTACCCCAGCTGTCTACTCTCTGGACACTTCCAGACTGTCGCTATTTTCAGGTGGGGTTCATTCACATTCCAGCCAAATCAGGCTGCACAATTAATGCTGATTTGGGGTGACCAGCCTGCTTGCCCTCTAAAAGAACAGACTTTTTGCAGTAAGGGAGGTGATGGGAAAGTGTGGGATAAGGCTTGCTTTGATGCAACGTCCAAGCGACCTCTCTCTCTCTCTCCCACTGGGGTTTTCCCCTTTATCTGCCGCCTGAGCGCTGGAATTGAACCCAGGGCCTTCTGCAGGCAAAGTACTCAGAACAGAAGCCGTGGCCCCTCCTCCCCAGAAGAAGTCACTGAGGACGCGAACCCTGCTGGGCCCTTTCTTGTGCAACCCGGCTACACATGACTGCCCTTTAAGGACAGAAGGACACACAGAGAAATTAATTGCAGAGAAGGAGCTGCAGGTTCTGGAGTCATGGCTGCTGTTGTCTGCCCCTGCACCCCCCAGGACCTGAAGGATACTGTGAGACTTGTGAGGGGCAGGATGGGAGAGGCTGCATCCGAAGTGGAGCAGAAAGAAGTCCTGTCCTGAGGCAGAGCCCAAAAGTCATAGGAACAGAGGGAGTTGCCTTATACTGAGTCAGAGCACTGGGATCCATGTAGCTCACTATTGTCCCCACTAGGGTTGCCAGGTCCATGGCCTGAGACGGATCCTGTATCTTCAGGAGAAGAGAAGGTCAGCCAAGTGCAGGTGTTCTTGCAACCCTGTAATGGGAAAAACCAAAAGGTGGAATTCTCCCTCCCCACTCCACAACTTTTAAAGATATGGAAGACCTCTTGGTTGCCAGGATTCGAACCTTGGTCTCCCAGGTCATAGTCCAACACCACACTGGCTGTCAAGCTTTTTAAGCAGAATCTTATCCCAGTCTGCGTCTCTGTTGGAATTGCTTTTTAATATGTTTTTAAAGTTGTTTTTTTAAAGATATTTTAAAGATGATTTGTTTTAACATGTTGTTAAAACTCTGATGTTTTTAAGATGTTTTAAAGTGCTTTTAGTGTTTTTGTTTGCTGCCCTAAGCTCCTTCTGGGAGGAAGGGAGGGATATAAATTTAATAAATAATAAATAATAATAAATATCTATTTAACGTGTATAATTGTATAGTTGTAATTGTATATAATATCATGTAACTTTCCTTTTCTTTTATATATATATATAAATATATAAATATTTTTCTGTAAACACACAATAAACAACATTTCACAAAGCAAACAGATAAAAGTGCCCTAACCCAATGTGTGCTTTCTGAAATAATCTGAGAACTGACACACAGCCATCCTTTGACATTCACACGCATCCGCATTTTGCACTGCAGTTCTCTAGCCAATTAATGTCCACAAAAATGCATATACCGGGCAAAGCGTGCATATAAATACCTATATTACTGAAAATAATACATAAAATGCATTATATTAGGGAAGACTGCCTAGCAAAAATGGGCAAAGTTGCAGACGAACTTGCATACATTAGGAAACATTTGCACTAAAATGCTGATGAATCTTTATGACTGTTATTTTTAAAGAATCACAAACTAATGAGGAAATGAATTTAAGATTAGAAAAATGAGGAACGGCTGGGAAGCAAAATGACCAGATTCGCCCCTCCCAAGCAGAGAATGCGTCTGACTGAAACCCTTGAATGGGTAAGACAGCAGGGAGAGTTGACAGAAGAAGCAGACCACAACTCCACCTCAGCCAACTATTTGTGTGTGTGAGTATTTATGTTTGTGGACTGTTAAAGTGCAGCAAATAGGTTTGAAGTGAACGGGGTGTGTGTGAGACTCTTTTTGCAAAGATTCTCAGTAGCAATGAAAAGTGCCTGCCTGCTTTGGCACTTTTCCTTATTGTTGCTCCAGAAGGGGTTGATTGGCATGTTGTCACATGACAACATGTTAACGGTGTCTCCTGAATCCAAATTCTGTATGGGCATAACTCCAGTTTTGGTGACAAGCATATTTGCACAGCTAATACAGAGCTGTGTACAGCAAGCAAGTTAAATAAGCAGGCATGTGTTTGCTGACAATGCATGATTTATGATCCCGTCAGGATCCAGGTTTTTAAAGTTCCTGGATATCTCGGCAAGGATTGAGGGAATGGAAGGAAGGACGGGCAAACAAGCAGGTGAAAAGCCATCTCAGGGCCCTTCCTGCTTCATCTAGGGCAAGAGAGGCTGCTTTACTGGGATGGGGAGAATTTCAATTCAGTTTGCATTTAAAGGTGAACATAATTCACACTTTTTGAATCAATACAAGAACTGAAATACAACCATCCTTCAAAATTTGCACTTTTCTGAATTTTGCAATGCAGTTCTTTAGCCAAGTAATGTGTACAAGAATGCATATCCCAGGTATAGGGTGCATAAAAATGCATATATGAGTGAAAATAACATACAAAAATGCATTATTTCAGGGGAAATTGCATTGCAAAAATGTGTACATTAGGCAAAACTGCATGCAAATGTCTATATAAGGAGAAATTCACACTAAAATGCTGGTGAATTTTCAGGAGGAGTTTTTAAAATCCACAAATTGATGGGGAAATGTGGAGAGCTGAATTTAAGACTGGAAAAATGAGAAGCACCAAAATGTAAGCTGTAATGTAATGTAATCCCTAGCTTTAGCTAGAGCCAGGGACCTGAGTGCTGGAGGAATTGTACCCAGGAGAATTTCCTGCAGAGGATTCGTTGGAAATGCGAGTCTTCAAATTCAGGGTGTGATGCAGACTTCTGGGGCAGAGGAAGGAGTTTCCTCTAGATCAGTGACCTTGTGGGGTTGTTGTTCGTGGGGTCCTTGTTGGCTTCACCATCAAACAAGGTGTTTCTCTCCCTCACATTGTGCTGCTTACCAGGATAGGGAACCTCAGGCTGAGGGGCCAAATGCGGCCCTCGATATTTCTCTATCTGGCCCTGAGACTCTCTGCAGGCCACATCTCCTCTCCAGACCACACCCCTAATCTGCCCAGTTTCAAGCTCTTCTTGAGAGTTTCTTCTTCCCTGGAAGGAATATATCTGAACTATGATGAGGCCTCTTGCTTGTGTTGATGGAGGATGGGGAGATGGGGGTGTTTGGCTGGGGGAAGTGGAGGCTAGTGGCTCCAGTGTCAGTGAGGCAGTGAATCTGCTCCGAGTTTTAGTCCGAACTTTCAAGGAGCTGTCCAAGGTGCTAAAACCTGGAGTGGATTCACTGCCCCACTGACATGGAGCCACCACCTGCCACCTGCCAAGGGTGTAGAATCCTGTAACCTTTGTGTGGCATGCGGGCCCCGAAAGGTTCTCCACGAGGGAATGTGGCCCCCAGGCTGAAAAGTTTCCCGACCCCTGATCTGGCTTTATGAAGAGTTCTAGAGAACTCAAAAGTTTGCACGTTATTTTGTGACATTTTGGTTGGCCTAATAAAGGCATTGCCCGAATACTGACATGGTCAACCCTGTTGGATTCAGACTCGGACTCACTTCTGTGTTTTTCTCCATTATGTTCAATGTGGAATTCCATCTTAGAGAATGTCATAGTTCAGCTAACAGGTTACACAGGACTCTGCATCTCTGCACAACATAACTAGGCATGACTACTCAAGCTAAGTTGTTGTCTTAGCAATTGGCTACACCCTGTGAGACCCTCTAAGTAGGCTCAGGGCAGGCTTTCTATTTGTGTGGGGACTGGGTTAGTGAGTGGACACTCCTACGGACAAGTTGAAAAGCTGGCGCTATCTGCTCACACCTGCACATCTGCTGGCCCATCCTTGCTGATGGGGGTTGAGGCACTTCAGCCAGCTCTCCCTCCAGCACAGCTTCTGGTTGAGCTTCCAATTCCTCCCCCCCCCCTGGGAAAAGCACAATTGTTTTTTGTGTTTTAAAATTTGTATATTTGTTTTTAATGTTTTTAATTGTTGTAAACCGCCCAGAGAGTTTCGGCTATGGGGCGGTATATAAATGTAATCACAGAATAGTAGAGTTGGAAGGGGCCTATAAGGCCATCAAGTCCAACCCCCTGCTCAATGCAGGAATCCAAATCAAAGCATTCCCGACAGATGGCTGTCCAGCTGCCTCTTGAAGGCCTCCAGTGTCAGTGATGCCTCGCCAACAAGGCACGGCTGAGAGGCTAGACAGGGATCGGCTCGCTGTCAGATAGTGCTTTACCAGACGTAACTGGAATTAAGGGGTGGAGGAGCTGCCAGTGTCAAAGCTGATGAAGTCTTCTCCATTTCCAGCTCCCTCTCCCTGCAGCCCACTGGGTCTCTCCCCAGGATACCAACCCTCCTCCTTCTCCTCCCTCTGATCACCCAGCCAAGAACTCTGCATGCGGCCTATGACAAATATGGATTCTGGATTTTTTCTTACCTGCCCAAAACATCCACACTTTATTTTTTGTAGTAACTTGTTTATAACTCTTACAATAGCACCGTAAGTTAGATCAGAACTGTGACTTTGTGAATATGTTCATCCTTATTTTGGCTACCAAATCCTGGCCGGCCCCAGGGCTGATCCCCAATAAGAATTGACTTCCAGGGGGGGTGGGGGTGGTTTGAAGACTAGAGGTGTCAAGAGATGAAGCTCTAGGAGGCCTTATTAGGAAACTAGAGATAAGCAATCCAGGGGGGAGTGAGGGAGGGGTCCAAGCGGCATCCACCTAAGAGTTCTTATAGAGCTCAGATATGAAACTGCTGATCTCCCAGAAACATGCAACTCCTCACTAAAACAGACCTGAGATCACCCAATGAAATTCATGAGAGAAAATACTACTTTACGCAACACATAGAATAGACGGATACAAGATGTGATGAAGGTTGCTAAGTTAAATGGCTTTAAAAGGGTGTTAGCCAAATTCATGGAAGTGGAGGAGCCGAGGTCTGACAGTGTTTGTCGTGGTACCTCCAGATTCAGGGGCAGTCTACCTCTCAGTATCAGTTGGCAGGACCAGCCAAGAGGAGGTGGGCTTCCTGGAGGCATCTGGCTGGCTCTCCTTGTGGTTCCCTATCCTATGGTCTCCTGCCTGGACATTTCTGCAGTGCAGAGGGACCTCCTGGCTCTGGGGGCAGGGATCCGGTTGTGCAGAGTGAGGCCCTTGGTCCGTCCAGCCCAACATTGTCTGCTGCTCTGACTGGCAGCAGCACTTTCCAGCATCTCAGGCAGAGAGAGTTCCCTTTCCCATCCATCCCCTGCTAGCTTGAGGTCCAGGTTAACTGGAAATGCCGGGGGGGGTTGGACTTGGGACCCTGCTGCATGCCAAGGACACAGAAGCCATGCCCACTCCTTCCCAGAAGCCACTCAGGACAAGGAAGGGTCAGGATCCCACCCCTCACTTTCTTATGCAACTCCACACACGGCTGTCCTTCACAGAGGGAGAGAGAGAGAGAGGAATTAAGCGTAGAGAAGGAGCCATGGGTGCCATTGTCCGCCCCTGCACCCCCCAAGACCTGAAGGATATCATGCGGCTTGTGAAGGTGAGGGGCAGGATGGGAGAGGTGTTGGAAGTGGGGCAAGAGCAACTCCTGTTTTGTTCTTTTGTTTAAGCTCCAGAGGAGAGATAGGGCTAGGGTCCTCCAGATGGATACGCTTTGTTTACCTTTACCTGTGATGCTCTGACTGACTTCCTTCTGGCTACTAGACTGATACGTCTTTAGGGAAGCTTACCTGCCCCTCCTCCTTCTGCCCTTTCCACTCCTTTGTCCTCTGGCTGTCCGGGAGAGAGGAGACATCCCTTTGTCTCTGCTGTCTCTCCTAGCCACGGGGCTGACTCCCACACCTGGGCGTTATGCCTCCAACTTAGTTAGTTAGTTAGAACTAGGCATGCCTTTCTATCTACTGTGTATTTCTATAAATAAAGTAGCTTTTCTTATTTTACCAAGTCTCCAGTCTCAGTGATGCTGATGCAGGGTAAAAGCCTGCTTTCTTAGGCAAACACACACACATGCTGGCACACTCGCATTTCAACAACTGCTGTTACTCTCTGCTGCTGTGGTGCTGCTTTTAAACAAAATTAAGCAACACAACTACACACAGCGCAACAAGAGGCTGCATCCCAAACTGGAACAGAAATAAGTCCTCTCCTGGAGGCAGAGCCCAAGCAACACCCGCCTGACCCAGCCCTCCATCCCCTGCAGCTCTGCATGGAGTCAGGCTTGTAGGCCCCATGAACCAGGGTGGAATGGGGGAGGGGGGAGAGAGATCTCTCCCACAGGGCCCAATCCACTGCGGCTTTTGGAGAAGAATGCCCCAGTGGACTGAGCCGTGCATGGGGAAAAGCGATGCCATTGGGACTCCCCTTCTTGATTGTTTTAATGCTGCATTTTAAGGCTGCAAACACACCAGTGGCCAGATCAAAGCCATCCCATTAGCCACACCTGGAGGGGGAACGGGACGATCTGCCATTCAGATGCGACATCTGTTTGAAGATAAAAAATTTAAAAATTCACTAGAGCTGCTCCCTCCAGGTTTTACAGTGTAAAGGGGTGGGGTTTGACTAGCGTGGTGTGCCCCCGCTTTCAGAAGAGAGTGGTGGAGACACAATGGAACCAGCAGAACAGCGAGCGTGTTTCCACCCTAAGATTCCATTTTGTATTTTATGGTCTTATGTTTAATTATTATTATTATTATGTTGTATGCTGTCCAGAGAACATTAGTTTTGGGGCAACTAGGATATATAGCAAATAAAAAAGTAAAAAAAACCCAAAACTTCAGACAAATCTCTTGGGGTAGCCCCATTCACTCTGGCCCAGAGAACCCAGGCGTCCTGGCGTCCATTGCAGGCACCTTGATGTCAGGGAGTCAGAGGTAACTGGAGGACAAATGAGTCTTACTGGATCTGCAAACATGCATCTTTCAGCAGCACCCATTTCTGTCTCTCTTTTTGCAGGAAATTGCGAGCATTTATACCGTGCCCTTGAACTCACTCAGAACTAATGTGGAAGGTAAGGAAGGGGTTCTGGTATGTATAGTATAGATATAGGACAACTATAGATATATAGATAGATATCCATTTTTCAGGTGCTGGAGCAGGGTAGGGTTAAGTGCTGTACAGTACTCCTTAGACCGTGCATTGGGTTGCCTTCCGGCCTCGCCTGCATTGAGCAGCAGTAGGATCTGCCGAAGTCACAAAGCTTCTGAAGACAAGCACAGCCACTTTCTAAAATCTGCAGATCAAGCCGGTGTCAAAGGCAGAGCTGCAAGGACTGACTACAAAGTTGGCAGCCTTCACCCACCCAGCTGACTGAACTGGGGATGGGTATTCTTGCTTTTTTTACAGTAAGGTTCACCATCTCCCCCTTTCTTTTCCTCACTTCCTCCTCAGAGTTGAAGAAGGCTGGATTTGGGGAGAATCCCCGATATGAGTGCTTTGTGGCCGAAGTTCCCCCTGAGCAAAAAAGCAAGGAAGGTAAATAGGGAAGGAGATGAAAGTGCATCGATCCCCCCCCTTCTGAAGGGATGTCTAGGCCAATGCAACTACAGGACACATTTTCCTGCTCTGGGTGGCGAATGCAACTGTGTGCCTGGAGCCGCCTGGGCGAAGAAGCTCATGTAATTTGGGGTAGATGTGCTGATTGCTGACAAATGCTAATGGGTGCTGATGGCTGACTGAGTGCCTATAATGTGTTCCGCAGTGAGTTGCTCAGTGTTTGAGGCATGGCGCCGCCTCTGTCAGGGCTCTGAGGAGGCCCAACTAGTGGCCATGCCTTGCATGCATTGATTAGGCTAGAGAGCAGGTGGGGATGGAGGCGCTGCGTTTTCCAGAGTCATCACAACTCTTTGCACGAGCGAAGAGTGAACAGGCTGAAGGTGATCCCATATTTGTCCTGGCCCCCTTCCCTGCTTGGCTTAGTTCACCCCCCTGGAAAAGAAGATGGACATCTTGGAGTCAACCATTTTAGGGGAAATGGCTGTGAGGCTGAGCTCCATGGTAACGCTGTTTCTGTTCTGCAGGCCACACTATTATTGGGTACACCCTGTTCACTCGCACCTACAACACGTGGAGAAGAAAAAACATCTACATGGACAATCTCTACGTCATGCCAGAATTTAGAGGTATGGCTTGTAAGGAAACCTGGATTAGTGGTGATTTTGGGGGAGCAGGTTAGGACGTCTTGCTCCTCTTTGAGTAATAAGCAGCATGGATGTCACACAGTTCCTTTACTCTGGATTAATTGCACACCTGCGCAGTGGAGGCTGGTGGCTCCAACGTCAGTGGGGCAGGGAATCCACTCCAGGATTTAGCCTGAACTTTCATGTAGCTGTCCAAGGTGCTTAGGCAGCTCCTTGAAAGTTTGGGCTAAAACCCGGGCAGGTTCTCTGCCCCATTGACGTCAAAGCCATTGACCTGCACTGCATCTGGTCTTGAAGAAACGGTCCATGGCACAGCTGCCAAGGGTATGATGCTGCAAAGTCGGTATAGCTAAGCAGGTTGGGGTCTGGTCAGTTCCTGGATGGGAGACCAGTTGGGGCAACCTCCACCTCACTCCCATGGATGCTGCCTTGGGCAGAGCTTGGAAAAGTTACTTTTTTAAACTCCCATCAGCCCCAGCCAGCATGGCCACTGTATTGGGCTGATAGGAGTTGTAGTTCAAAAAAGTAACTTTTCCAAGCTCTGGCCTTGGGTTTCATCATGGGAGAAAGGCAGAGAATATGAATGGAATACGTACATTCACTAATGGAATATAGAACATATTCCTATCTCTTCAGTGGGAGAAAAATGTATCTTGCTCAGTCTCTCATAATAGGCTCTCTTGGTTGTTCTTCCTTGCAGGGAGGTGTATTGGAAGTGAACTGATGGACCGAGTGGCAGAGGTGAGTCAGGTGTCCCTCGTTGGCCCCATTCACACCAGCAGCTGTTCCGGCCCCAAGAGGTATTCTGCTCTGTTGTCCTTCCAACAGTAATCAGACCCCTGACCAATGCTCCCATATTACTGAATTACAAATGGTACATTGTAATTTCGTTCTGTATGATATTTTATTTTGAAATGCTGAAACTCAAAATCAATTATTGTAAGGTGACATTGGTTTTATGTTAGGAAATGTTTGTAAGTAACATAAAAAACATGTTGCTTGCATAAGTATTCAAGCGTTGGTCAGGGGTCTGAGTACTTTTGCAAGGCACTGCATTTGCCTGCACTGCAGCACCGTCCTGTCCCGTTTCACCATCCTTATGCCCTGTTCTGGCCTTGCGGAGGAGCCCTTTGTGGCATTGCCACCATGGAGCGCTCCTTGTGAGTAACTTGCTCCTACAAGATGTGGAAATGAAAGGGGAATTCCTGCCTCCTCTGCTCCCAAGGGCTCCTCCAGACCTCTGAGTTCAGCCTTCATCCTGATTTGCTTTCAGAAAGCAGTGGCTTGGTCATGCCCAGTGTTTATGGAGCTTCCATTCTGATGTATTTCAAGAGAGGTTATTTCCTAATAGGCAAGAAACCCTTGCGGTTTAAGAGTGTGCCTGTAGCAAACAGATATTTCTATCAAACGTTAAAATGCAGGGAAATTGGGCAACTACAGTGAATGCACCAGGGGAGCAGGAGACCTGACCTCCTCTCTGAGATATTGTACTGCTTTACAAATTTGTAAAAATGCAAACACAGTTTGGGTTGGTTGTTCACAGTCCAATGTACTTCCTGTGTAGCTTGAAAGAATTTGGTAGCATGTGCCTCTGAGCAGGATAATAAGAATTAGGAAGCCTTCCCCACATCTGTCTAGACAAGTCTGTGAGGATACAGACTCAAGTCCCCACCTCCTCCACCTTCTCCTTCCCAGGGTGCCTTGTTCCACCATAGAGTCAAGGACTCCTTCTTCCTCTCTAGCATGAAAACCTCTATGGTTCTACCCTATAGGTGGCGTGGGGAGTAGCTGAAAACCACCAAAGTATTCTTGGGAGGTGCTCAGTGCTGATTTGCACTGGCATGGGGGGGCTGCTTTCCTGCCACTTATTCCCAGCAGAGGCTGGTGGCTCCGATGTCGGTGGGGACAATGAATCTGTTCCGGGTTTTAGTCCGAACATTTAAGTGTTGAGCACCTTGGACAGCTCCTTGAAAGTTCGGACTAAAACCTGAAGCGGATTCATTGCCCCCACTGACTTTGGAGCCACCAATCCGCGCAGCTTATTTGCAACATTTGTCTGGGAAGGAACAAGTCCATGAGGTTCCTTAATTCACACATTGCCAGAGTGATGTGGGGAGAAGTCAGGCCCTGAAAGGGTTTCTGCTAGGGATCAGGGAGAAATGTAATTCATTTTGCATTTATAGGCAAGCCTACCTAATGAGCAGTTTCTGAAACGACGTGCAGACTGAAGCACAGGCATCCAAAATGTGCACTTCTTCAAATTTGGTGATGCAGTTCTCCAGCTACACACTGTTTACAAAATGCATATATTAGGGGAAAGCATGCATGAAAACGAACATACTAGAGAAAATAAAAGAACATGCAAAAATGTATCTGCATTAGGAGAAATTGCTTACAAAAATGTGTCTAGTGGGAGAAATTTGCACCAAAATGCTAATGAATTTTCACGACTTCTTTTTTTTAAATCACAAACTGATGTGGCAATGTGGAGAACTGTCCTTAAGAGTGGAAAAATGAGAGACGGAGAGAACCAAAACAGCCAGATTTGATCATCCCTAATTCCTACACTGCGAGCCAGTCAGTGTGAATAAGCTCTCAGCCGTGGAAGAATGAGAGATGGCTTCCTTATTATGCCACTTGAAATAGGCCAAATATCCCTTCTGTCCAATGTTTGGGCCAGCCATTGCTGACATCAGGTCTTCATGATGGTGGTGGTGGAAATCTGAATTTCGGTGGACTACTCTTTTTTTCCCCCCTCAGGCCGCTTGGAGCCAAGGCTATACCCAACTCCGAATGCATGCTTCTGCCAAGAAGCCAGAAGTCATACAATTCCAAGTGCAACGTAAAGGCGAAGACCTCACCATCAAAGAAGGCTGGCATCTCTTCCGTTTTCCCAACGAGGTGCTACACAAACTGGCAGCTCAGAGCAAATTCTAGTGGTCCCACCACACCCCAAACCCCGGGATGAGTTTTGTGGCTGGAGAAAAACAACATATCTGGGTCGTGGGGTGTGGGGAAGAAAGCACAGCCGAGTGTCTCCAGTTCACTGAGGCATGGTGCCTGCTGCTTTACCATGCTACGCCTCAGCATCATAACCTATGTGTGTGTAAAAAATAAAGAACAGTCCTTTTGAAGCATGTGTAGAGTGCTTTCCGCCTTAAATCACTGAACAACCAGAACCGAATCTGGAATGGAAGGAAAGAGAATTCTATAGAAGTAGTCTTAAACTCCAGCACCTCTTGTTTTAGGCTCAACACTGCCTCTCTGGGCAAGGTTTCCTGCACGGTCCTCAGATCTTGAGTCCAATCTGCCCTGAAGGGGAAAGGCCAGCCACTGAAGCTTCCAGTGCAGTTATTAAAATGGTACCTGCTCCCCCCAACACACATATTTAATCTGAGTCTGGCTCCCTTTGGCATTGAAGCTCTGTACTTAATGTTGCACGCCACCCCAAATCTCCGAGTGGTGAGAGATCTTCAGGGGTCCCTGTGCTTGTCCAGGGTTTGGTTTCCTTGGGAAGAAGGTCAACGGAGACTGTGGTGCCTTTTAGGAAATATGTTTTTTATTTACACGCATTCCAACCTGAGGTTAAGATGGAGGGGTTCAAAGCATAAGGAGGCACCCCAAAGCCATGGTGCAGAGAGCCAGCCTCTCTGTTTGCCTCCAGTTCCCAGCCTTTCCTCAGACTCAGCCAAAAACACAAGCCTCTCCTTGGCCTCAGAAAGGGGGGGGGCTCTCCTGAAGAGTTTCAATAACAATAGGATCTCCCTGGCCCATTCGCCAGTTAATGGGCACTCAGCAGACCCATTAGCCCACCTGGCCACTCTATGAGATTAACAAAGGGGACTCATCTGACCAGCGGGTTTCTCAGCTGCACAGCCCACCTCCAGGTGCGGGGTTCCAAATCAGAGGCTGGAAAGGGACTCATAGAAATCATCTATCTCAACCCCAAACCCACAGCATTAACTTCTTAATTGCTCTTACCCCAACCAGCCTGCTGTGAGCAAGAGCAAGCCCACATTTCCATCCAGCCAGGGACGACTGGCAAGAAGCACTCAAGGCTTCAGACGCCATATTTAAAAGGGCCATCTGTCCCTTGTTTTCAGGTGCCTGTCTGTGGTAAAAGGCTGCTCCTGTTTTCTGTTATTTTTCTGACTTTGTCTTACTAGAACCTGACTTTTTCTTTGCCTGACTTTACCTTAACGGAACCTGACCTTGACCTTGCTTGCCTTGCTAGAACTTGAACTCTTTCCAAACACACACACACACATGCCAGCTTGGGGTAGAACTCTGCCTTGCTCAGACCACCACTTGGGACAGAACAAAGGCAGGCCGCAGTCCCTACAGGCTGCGTGATCAGTAGCTGAATGGATGAACCTGCACGGGTGTCAATGTGAATATACAGATGGGTTACTCAGAATCCTCCCTCTCATGCAGGAGCTCTTCCCACGTCTGTTGAATGTGTGGCTGTCTTGGGGTGTAGACAGTGCATGTGGTGTGGATGGGGGGTGTTGCAAAACTCCCACAATTGGGGGGGCTATTCAGCATAACCCCACATCACCCTCCGATGTTTTTCCAATGCCTCAGGGGTGTTAAAGTGAACCCCCTTCCGTCTCTGGGCTGCAAGGTCTCCCTTTCCTCTATAGGACTGTCATTCTGGGCTTTTGATACCAAAATGATAGCAAAAGCAGAGCTTGGAGAAGTTACTTTTTTGAACTACAACTCCCATCAGCCCAGTCCAGTGGCCATGCTGGCTGGGGCTGATGGGAGTTGTAGTTCAAAAAAAGTAACTTTTCCAAGCTCTGAAAGGCTACAGCAGTGCAGGAAAATGAGTGCAGTGGGAGAAAAATCCTGATCAAAACGTCCCCACTGTGCTTAACCTTTCTCCTGAAGAAAAAAGTATGAATTTGAAACCTTTGCTCTTTTGGCTGACGGACTCACAATAGAACTCTGCAAGCCTATGAGAACTTTTCATCTCATTTGCAGTTCCGCACAGAATGCAGCTCTCTTCGGGAACCAGGTGACATATCTGCACACACTGCAGTGGTATCCTTTCGTTCTGAAGGCTTGGACAATGGACTGAAAAGCAAAGTCTCGTAGTAATCAATTTGCTTATTTAATACAGAGTTGTGTACATCATGCAGGTTAAATAAATAGGCATGTGTTTGCTGACAATGCATAATTGATTGTACTAGGTTTTTCAATTATTTATTTATTTATTTATTTATTTATTTATTATTTAATTTATATCCTGCCCTTCCTCCCAGCAGGAGCCCAGATGCCTCAGCAGGCACAAGGAAAAAGAGACCAGGTGGAACATCTCACCTGGGAGATGAGGGGCAGGCAGCTACAGGGAGGAACTTGGGTGCAGCAGGAATAAGAGTACCAAGTAAAATTTCCTCCAAAGGATTCACTGGACATTCAGGGCCTGATGCAGACTTCTGTAGTGTAGGAAGGAGTTTCCACTAGGTCTCTCTTCCAAAAACAGTGCTTTCGTGTGTTCAAAATTCTTGTAATCCCTACAGTAATCCTGTAAGGTAGTTTTGAAATGCAAAGGAGGTTTGTTTTTTGTTTTGCCAGGAAATCCTGACATAGAAATGGTTTATAGGGCTGATCTTTGATACAAATTAACTTTCAAAGAGAGCGGGTCCAAAGACCTGGGTTAAGTGGAGATGAAGGACTTCTTAACAAGCTAAAAGTTAATAAGTCATCGGGTGGTCCAGAGAGCAATCCAGCTGATGTGCAACCCATCATTCTAGCCTTGAGATCATCCAATGAAATGCAGGACATTCAGAAGATGTTGCAATGCACCCTCACTCCACGCAGGAACATCTCCAGGGCAGAGCTTGGAAAAGTTACTTTTTTGAACTACAATTCCCATCAGCCCCAGCCAGCATGGCCACTGGCTTGGGCTGATGGGAGTTGTGGTTCAAAAAAGTAACTTTTCCAAGCTCTGCCCAGGGCCAGCCCAGAATGAATCTGTCACCTCAGGCATCAGATGCTGAACTGGCAGCAACCAGCAAGCACAATATCAGAGGGCAGGGCTGTCTCTGCCCTGTGGCCTGCCTGGCATCCCCTGTGCTAGCCTGATGCCCTCAGGTGCAGTGGAGGATGCTCTCCTGGAGCCCCAACTGCCAATCTGGACAGAAGGGGCTGGGGGGATTTTGGTGCCACTTTGCCCTTTGTCTCAAGCAGCCACATCTCTTCGGCTAGCAGCTCTGACTTCTCCCTCTGGGCAGAGACAGTGTCGCAGGAGGCAGCAGCGTGGGCAGGCAAGGCTCTCCCCATGTCATTTCACCTCCCCAAGCAGGTGCGTCACATGATCCCAGAGGTACATCTGTCTGACACAGTTGCGCTCCAGCACCACTCCTCTGGCAGCCCTGCAAAGGATCCTGGGAGTGCAACTCTTGGATCCCGTCATGTACTGTTTTGCTGGCTAGCCATAAAACTAGCCACAATGGTTGCCCGTTGGCTAGGGAAACAAGGGCCTAATCACTTTTATTTATTATTATTATTACTTATTTATTTATTAGATTTATATCCCACCCTTCCTCGCAGTAGGAGCCCAGGGCAGCATTTTAAAAAATTGCTTTCAGGTAGGGATGGTTGAGAATTTCAATTCAGTTTGCATTTCGAGCCGAATTAATCAAATTTGCACTTTCTGAAACAATATGCGAACTGAAACATGCCCATCCTTTGAAATTTGCATTTATTAGAATTCTGCGATGCAGTTTGCCAACTAAAGAACATTTACAAAAATGCATATGTTAAGGGAAAGTGTGCATAAAACAGAATAAATGAATGAAAATAACATGCAAAAATACATTATGTGATGTGAAATGGCTTGCAAAATGTGTACATGAGTCAAAACTGCCCACAAAAATGTGTTTATTAGGAGAAATTCACACTCAAATGCTGGAGAACTTTCATGAGATTAAAAAAAACAAATTCGCAAATTCCTGCAGAAATGTGGAAAACTGAATTGAAGACTGGAAAAATGAGGAACAGGGAGAAGCAAACGGACGGATCCTCCTTTCAGGTTGTATCTCTCAGTCATTTTCCTTTTAGCTGCAGGTCTGAACTTTCAGCCAACAGAGATATTTTAGTGAACACTGCTGCTTTTGCTGCTATGCTGTTCTTGTTTTTTACTGCTGAATTTACTTTTTAAACAAGAGATGCCACCCTACAAGTCAATATTTTGCACGGCAGGTGCAGAATATAAACCAACCATCTAGCTGCAGATAAAATGCCACTTTGAATACCATTGCTGGGGACCGCAGGTAGGGAGAATGTTCCTGCTCAGGTCCTCCTTCCAGGCTTCCCACTGGCCGCCATGGGAACATGATGCTGGTCTAGGTGGGCCCCCTTTGGCCTGATCTAGCAGCCAGTTTGCCTTATGGTCTTAAATTGCCTCCTCCCTGTCCCATGGTGTCCACTAGGAGGAAGCCACAACCTCAGAAAAGTCTTCACTGAAGTCAGTGTAAATAAGCCATGGAGGACTGGGGGAATGGAAAAGGATCAGGCCCTTGGTGAAGGGCCACAGCCCAGTGGTTAGAGCATCTGTTTTGCATGCAGAACCCTCCAGGTTTAAACCCCGGCATCTCTAGGTAGGGCTGGGAGAGACTCCCTGCCTGAAAACGTGGACAGCCACTGCCAGTCAGAGCAGGCAATACTAAGCTAACTAGACCATCAGTCAGGATAAGACACTTTCCTATGGTCCAGTTATGTCCAACACTTGGGCTGGCCATTACTGCCAAAATGATGGTGGCGGTTTACATTTTTGTCCTGCCCTTCCACCAACAAGGAGCCCAGGGTGGCAATCAGACCTTCATATCATTCAGGGAGGGGGCCATTCCGTCAAGGGCATCCCCAAATCCAAATGCATGGTTCTGGTGATCAGCAGAAGGGCATGGGGTTCCTTCTGCACTGCGGAGACAAAGATCTCGCTGCCAGAGAAGGGTAGACCCTCTTCTGGATTCACAACCGTGTGCTCCACTGAATGGCCGCTCAGAGCAAATCTAGCACTAGGCAGGTGACCTTCTTGCGGCGAGATTTCTGGGCGGAGGGAGGTGATGTCTCAAGGTGTTTTAAGGTTCAATGCCCCAGATTTCTCACTTGAAAACATGTTTAAAATGCCAAGGTGCAGCATTGACCGATGTAAAATGTAAAAACAAAACGTAAAATGTAAATATAATGTAATGTAAAACATATAAATAATGTAAAAATGAAGGAGATGCAAAAAATAAATAAATGTAAAAATAAAAAAAATGAAAATAAAAAATAAAGGAGAGCATGTACAGAGTGCCTTTTCCCTTCATCAGAACCCTGCAAGTCTGGAATTGCAGGAAAGAGAAGAATTCAGTCATGGCAGCCAGCTTTGGACTCTCTCATTTTAGCTTTGCCTATATAAGAAAGAATCTTGCACGCTCCTCAGGTCCCCATGCCAACTTTACCTTACAGGGGAAAAGTCAGTCACAGGAGTTGCCAGTGCAGTTTATTATTCTGTAACTAAATGGCGATAATGGCAACCCTCCACTAATCTTTCACCCAAACCTAGTTACCTTCGGTGTTCAAGCTCTGTGCTTAAATGCCTTGCCATGCCAGCAAAGTCAAGCCCACATTTCCTTCAGACCGGGGGCTTGAGTGAGGAGGACTGACAGGGAGGAGCCAGGACTTTCGCTCCAGATACCTGTGCTTAAAACAGGGGATGGGCCCTGTTCTCTGCTGCCTCTCTGTGGTAAATCGCTTTGTTGTTGTTATGTGCCTTCAAGAGGGTTTCAACTTATGGCAACCCTATGAATCAGCACCCTCTGTTTTAAATCTCTTTATGAGGATGCTTTATGCAGAATTGTAGCTCAGAACTCTCTCCCTGGCTATGTGATAGGAGGTTTCTTTCACATGCACGCAGCAAAAGGGAAAGTTGTTTTGACTTGGGTGATGGTTCTTCTGAACCAGCACATCAAAAGACGCATGAGCTGTGGCATTGCTTTCCCACAATCAACTAGAGCTGGAATTAAAATGGAGCTTCTATACACCCTTCAATACAGCACTTCATTATCCAGCAATGACTATCTCCATGGTCATTTGCATAATGGTTATTCACAAGCAAGTACCATTCTACAAAGGTCCACTCCAGTGTTAAGTAAAAGCTTCCTGTTGGTCAAGCTGGTCCGTTTCATTACTTCCTGTTCCATTTGGCTGAGGGATTATTGATGGATTGCCCCTTAAATTATCAGCGTCGGTTCCACAGGAAGGAGATTAAATACTAGTTTTCCTGATTTCCCCCATTAATATTATTATAGTGGTATTTCACTGTAAAAAAATACAATAAAATGAAAGCTGGGAAATGCAAAGAAACCAGTTTCCCTTCCTCTGAGAGAAGCTCACCAATTAATGAGAAATTCAGGGGCAATTCATCATTTCCCCCCTAATGGTGCTGTACAAGAAGTAATAAAATAAGCAGAACCAGCATACAGGAAGCTTTTATTTAAAGGATCAGGTGCATTTAACAGCCTCACTTTTGCTTTATCAGTGACACTGGACAGGCTGGTAATGCAAATATATGTATGGAATTACATTTTACTGTAAAAAAGAAATGACCACAAACGAGATCTTAAAAAACAAACCAACCAGGAGCCCCAATGATTTGGCAAAAACGTCATCCGGATTCTCTGTAAGAAAAAATTGAAGAAAAGAAGGCAATTTCAGGAAGAAGAACCAATGTGGAAGCAAACTTAGATGGGCAAGGGCAGGGAAACCCTCCTTTTGTGTCTAGACTTTTGTGAAGAAGATACAAAGAGCCTGCTGGGTGAGGCCCAAGGGGGCCCCTCTAGTCCAGCATCCTGTTCTCACAGTGGCCAACAAGATGTCCCAAATAGAAAGCATGCAAGCAGGGCCCAGTGCCAGTGGATGGCTCCTTGTCAGCACCTTGGACAGCTCCTTGAAGTTTGGACTGAAACTCACGAGCGGATTCCATCACCCCACTGACATGGAGCCACCAGCCACCACTGGCAGCACCTGAGCCCAAGAGCACTCTCCCCTCCTGCCGTTCCCAGCAACTGGTATGCCGAGGCTTTCCACCTCCCGTCAGAGCATAGCCACCGTGGCCTTTAGCCCTTGGGAGCCTTCTCCTCCATGGATTTGTCCAATCCTCTTTTAAAGCCATCCAAGTGGGTGGCCATCACTGTTTAACTACGCACTGCATGATGAACACCATCATTAGTAAAGGTAAAGGTGTCCCCGCACTTACAGTGCCAGTCATTTCCGACTCTTAGGGTGACCTCTTGCGACGTTTACTAGGCAGACCGTATATATGGGGTGGGATTGCCAGTTCCTTCCCCGGCCTTTCTTTACCCCCCAGCCTATGCCGGGTACTCATTTTACCCACCACGGATGGATGGAAGGCTGAGTGGACCTCGACCCCTTCTACCAGAGATTCGACTTCCTCCTTCCGTTGGAATCGAACTCCGGCCGTGAGCAGAGCTTCGGCTGCATTACCGCCGCTTACCACTCTGCGCCACGGAGGGTCGTTTAACTACGCACTGCATGATGAACACCATCATTAAAAGAATGCAATTAAATTGAATGGAACGTGGGACCATGCAGCTCAATACTGCTGAGTACTCAATACTGTGACTGTGAACAGGTCTCCGGGGATCCAGACAGGAGCTCTTCCTAGCCCTCCCTGGAATTAAACTTGAGAGCTTCAGCTTGTATGGAAGATGCTCTGCTACTAAGCAACAGTATTTCCCAATGGAGTGGTGGAACAAATCCTATGTTTCTGCTTTCCCTAGCATAACGGGGCAGTCCTGGAAATGGACTGCCTTCAAGTCGATCCCGACTTATGGCTACCCTATGAATAGGGTTTTCATGGTAAGCGGTATTCCGAGGGGGGTTACCATTGCCTTCCTCTGAGGCCAGTCCTCCCCAGCTGGCTAGGGCCTACTCAGCTTGCCACAGCTGCACAAGCCAGCCCCTTCCTTGTCCGCAACTGCCAGCTGGGGGGCAACTGGGCTCCTTGGGACTCTGCAGCTTGCCCACGGCTGCACAGGTGGCAGGGCACGTAACCCGTAAGCCACTCACTGCGGGGTGATCTTTAGCTGGCCCTTTACACCCAGGAGACAGGAGCGGGGATTTGAACTCACAGACTCTGGACTCCCAGCCAGGCTCTCCTCCCTACTGTGCTATACCAGCCCTTGGTGCAGTCCTAGAGATGGCTACTTAGAAGCAAGTGCTACTGAGTTCAATGGGGTTGGCTACTCCAATCCTGTACCTTTTTACCTAGGAATAAATCCCACTGAACTCACTGGGGCTTCTTCCCTTATAGTAGACATTTTTGGACGGTGTATAAGCTGCCAAGTCCTGTCTCTTTCTCCATAGATTGAACGGCACACCTGCTGTTCCTCTTCCCTTGCCCCCACGGTAGCATTTTGAACCTGCCAAAGAATGTTGGTTCTTCTCTGTGTTAAGGTAGGAGTAACCGCGGATGGTGCCAGGTCTTTTCTTCAGCACCTTGTTGCCAAAATCAGAAGTAATTCCAAACGTGCTTATTCTCTGATCTGTTGGACCAGCGTTTGCCAAACTGGTGCCCTCAAGATGTTTTGTACTGCGACTCCCAGACATATGGGCTGTCAAAGACTGTGTGACCTTGTGGCAGAGTTCCAGATGGCCCACCTTGTATTTGGCCATTTAACAAAGAACCAAAGACTCCAAGGACAGCCAAAGCAACACTATTTTGATGTCTCTTGATGAGTGACCAGATTGAGTCTCGTGGGACTGTTTGGCTAAAGCCAAGACTGAATGCTGTCTTGGACGCCTGATATGGAAAACCACCAGCTCAGCCTGGATTTGTTGATGTGCTGGAATTCCTGGCTGAGATAGTAACCTGGTAACCCCAAGGTTTCTGCATAGGCCGGAGCAGAATAAGGAGGGTTTAAAGATACATGATTAAAAGAACAGCAGGACAAACAGAGTCTTGGTGTTTTGTGGATCTGCTGGCTTCAGGATTAAGAGGCCGGCACTTAAACAGAGAAGGGAAATTAATTATAATGGTGTGGACTTTGCCTTTTTTTTTTATCCATCCTTACTTTTGATCTTTTTGATCCATCCATTTATATACAAGAACATATATTTTTGCAATAAAAGGCTAAAATAAGGAGACGATTCCTGCATTTGATTGTCTCCTCTAGGCAATGCTCTTTACGAAGCCAGCCTTATTTCTCGAGGAGAGCTTTTGGGCCGGGAGCCCCTGGGAGCCCCATGCTTCTCATTTTCCATGGTTATCACTCAGGTCTTGGCCTCTGACAACCCCACGGGTGTATATTTTGAAAACATCCATTACCTTCAATCTAGCGATGCCCTTCCCTACTCCCTCACTGCTCTTAAAGAAAGCTTACATCTGGGGGTCAAGCCAGGGGTACCTTTCAAACAGTGTTGATTCTAGTGTGCTTGTGTGAATCATCTGCTAGGGTTCACAGGGCCAAATACCCCAGCAGTCATACCATGGATGTAACTCCAAAGTATATTTATTGAACCCAATGGGGTAGTTTCAATTTCACACTTGCATTAAGCGGAATAGAATTCCGTTAAGATAAGGAGAGTAACATCACTTCTTATATATGCAACTGTTGATGAAAACATGATAGATTCAACTATTTGGAACCACTGTCAAGAACATAAGAAGAGCCTGCTGGATCAGGCTAATGGCCCATGTAGGCTAGCATCCTGTTCTCACAGAGCACTCTCCCCTCTTGTGGTTTCCAGAAACTGGTGTCAGAAGAAATGCCTCTGTGCTGAGACCAACTTCTTGTATTCTCGGCCCCTGCCCAACGTGGCTCATTGTGAGCTGCAGAGACAAACTGGGCGAGGGGATCAGGGCAGTGGTTAATGCGTCCCTTGATGAAGGTCATCTGCCATCTGCCTTCAAGGAGGCGGTAATAATTCCAGCTTTGAAAAAGGCCTCCTTAGACCCCTTGGATTTAAACAACTTCCGCCCAGTCTCAAATCTACCATTCCTGGGTAAATTGGTCAAGCGGGTAGCAGATTGCAGTTCTTGGGGGGTTTAAACTCAAATTTAGGCTGGCAGATTGCAGATCTTGAGGGGTTTAAATGTTTAAGCTTTTAATTTTTAATTTCTAATTTTTAGGATTTTGATTATGTTTATATGAAATGTACTTGTGTTTGGTTGTAAGTCGCCCAGAGTGGCAGATTAACCTCTGCCAGATGGGCGTCTAACAAATCTCATAAATAAATATATAAATAAATAAATATCTAACTGTGGAGGTAGAGCTTAGCCATCCTAGCTAGTTATCGTTGATGGCCTTTTCCTCCATGAATGTGTCTAATCCACTTTTAAAACCACCCAAGTTGGTGGACATCACTGCCTCTTGTGGGAGGGAGTTCCATAGTTTAACAATGCACTGTGTGAAGAAGTGCTTTCTTTTGCCTGTCCTGAATTTTCCAACATTCAGCTTCATTGCTGAATCTACTGGAGCTCTGGTGCCAATATCCTAGGGACAAACATAACAGAGCAAATTAATAGGAACTCTATGGGTCCTGAGGCCTTTATTGCTTGCAAAAAAGGGGGGATGCAGTAGGGGCAAATGCAGACCACTCATCCAGAACCCGGATTCAAATCCAAAGCAAGCCACGGACACAAAGGCTACAATCCTATACAGACTTAACTTGCAAGGAAGCCCCACTGAACCCACCAGGGCTCATTTCCAAGTAAACATGCATACGATTGGGTAGTAGATATGTGACTCTAGAGCAGGGGAAGGCAACTTTCTTCAGGTTGAGGGCCACATTCCATGGTGGGCAATCTTGCAGGGGCCGCATACCAGAGGTAGATGGGGCCAGAGGTAAAAAAAAGTGGGTAGAGCAATGAACGTGACTCTTATTTTGAACAGTAGGGTACATTCCAGCCATGCAAAAATCAGAAGTTTCTACGCCTGAAAAGAAAGGGGTGGCCTGGAGAGGAGATGTTGCCTATGGAGAGTCTTAAGGGCCAGAGAGAGGGCTCTGGAGGGCCACACTTGGCCCCCAAGCCTGAGGCTCCCTGCATCTGCTCTAGAGAGAGGCAGACACAGACACGACCACATTCTTTGTGTTTTGCAGCTCCACTGGTGGGATGTAACCTTTCCGTAGGTCTCCATTGTGGAAGGACCAGCTGGCATCTTCTGGGGTGGTGCAGGAGGCTGAGGGTTCATGGGAAAGCCTGGTCGGGGGTCAGGTGGGACCTGGCATCTAGGAAGATGCTGAGGGTCCCAACGGTGGTGAAGATGATGAAGGTCCAGAAGAAAAGGCGGTCCACCACCATGGCGACGTATTCCCAGTCTTCCTTGAGCTGGAAGGGTTGGGGACAAGGGGAGAGAGAAGCAGTCATGGAGGGCAGCAATCCTCCCCCTAATGTTGTTCAACTCAGTGGTATGTTCGATGTCAGCAGGGCAGTGGAATCCGCTCCGGGTTTTAGTCCAAACGTAAAGGAGCTGTCCAAGGTGCAGAAACCCACTCCCAAACTAGGTTTAGTATCTTGGGCAGCTCCTTGAAAACGGCACAATTCTGCTGGGCTGCTCTTGCACAGCCCCTGTTCACTGACGTGGTGCAAGAGCAGGAGAGCAGACCAGCACAACTGCACCCCACGGAGCAATACTTTCTCTCTGTCTCCCATAATAGTGCCTTCAAATCCATTTGCTTCTTTGAAGGACTATCCCTGCACTGGATTCCCTGTTCACCGAGGCCAGCTGAGGTGGCAAGGAAGCACCCTCCAGTTCCTCCCCTTCCTTCCCCCAGCAACTCACCGCATCATAGTCCTCTTGCTCCTGTAGTTGTTCCGCTATGTACGTGATGGCATCCATGGCAGACTTCAGTTCTGGCGGGAGAGCAATGCAGTGACTGGGGCCATCAACGAATTTTTTCATATCTGTGGGGAATGCCTCCGGCTGAAATCTTAGAAGAGTAAGATAGGAGGGAGTCCGCCATTGATAGAACAAGCTCACTATGTCTTCATCTCGGGCTCCAGCCCTACTGTTTGTAGGGGACTGTTAAAGAGTGTCAGATATGATTGCGATAAACCGGGGGGGGGGCTCTTTCTGTAAAATTTCTAAGCAGCAATGAAAAGTGCTGGCCTGCTTTGGCGATTTGCCAAGGTAAAAATGTTTGCCCATTCAGAGTGATGCCAGTGATGATCCAGGAAGGATTACCCTCACTCTCATTTGTTTTTGACTGTCCTCTCAACTGGCTTTGAAGACCTGTAAAATGGTTTTACTGTCTCATGACCAAACCTGATTGGTATTGTAATCTCTCTAGATAATGAATGAATGAAGGCTTTATTGTTCAGAGCCATAGGCTACCACAATTAAACAGATATAAAAAGAAGATACAAAATACATATTAAAAACAGATCATATTACAATAAAACACAGTTCAACAGCATAGAGTGGAAAAGCAGCGGTACAAATAATTAATGAGATAATGTTTAGGCAAGCCTACCCAGACATGTAAAACTGATGTGTATTTTAATCTGTAATGTTCGCTTAGAACGTATACTTTTAAACTGTTGATTTTATTCATTTTGTTTTTAAATAAACTTGTTTGTAACGTTGATTTTTCCTGACAATTTTAATGTATATTTTAATGTAATGCCTAGAGGTTTTAATTAAGCAGTATCCAAAGTTTGTTAAATAAATATAAATAAATAAACAATTGGCTCCACTCCCTTCTCCTCCTCCTGTTTTTGGTCTAGCTTGGTGTCCCTTGAGCTGCCACCTTGTGCCTGGTTCTAAGTAGCTCACCCAAGCCTGAAGTCTGCCTGACGACCCTGCAGATTTCCCAATTGGCTGGGATCTGCCCATGTGACTATTTCCAGGATGGACACAACATAAGCTGGGGGGTGGGTGGGGAAAGGTGCCAAAGCCCCAGCAGCAGACACAGTTGCCTACTTTAGGGCTTTTTCCAGGAACTATTTTGGGTTCCTCCAAAACGGGCAAATCTTCAGTGCAACCCTAGCAACAAATGTCCACACTGACCCTTGACCTCCACCCAGCAGATATGTGTGAGCCAGGAGGAGCCTTCCCCTAGCCTTCCCCAACATGGTGCCCTCCAGATGTTTTTGGCTACAACTCCCTTCTAGGATTAATACAACTAAAAAGTGAACCAACATAATTTGCACTTTCCGAAACAATACAAGAGCTAAAATGTAGCCAACTCCCATAAATTTGCACTTTTTTGAATTTTGCAGTGCATTTTCCAGCCAAGTGCTGTGTACAAAACTGCATATACTGGGGCAAGATGTGCATAATGCATATATATATATATATATATTCATGAAAGTAACAGACAAAATGCATTATATTAGGGAAAACTGCTTTGCAAAAATGTGCACATTAGGCAAAATTGCACACCAATATTTGTATATTAGGAGAAATTTGCACGAAATCGCTGAATTTTCATGAGGAATTTAAAAAACCCCTGTAAATGTGGAGAACTGTACTTAAAACTGGAAAAAAGGGGCACTGAGCGAACCCAAAATGGACATATTTGCTCACCCTGTGCTGCCATCAGCCCAGCCAGGATGTCTGTCTGATCCTGGGGCTGGTGCAAGGTGTAATCCAAAACAGCTGGAGGGCACCAGGTTGGCAAAGGCTGCCCTGCATTTCTGTTACTGCAGTTCCAGAAATGCCTAGGAATGACCTTCTCCCTTCCTCCCACCTCTACTTCCTGTGCCAAAGTACCTGATGCCAAGTCAGGGACTCACCTGTTGGATTTGGGGAACAGAGAATCGCAGGCAGGGGTGCGGATGAAATATTCGTCAGTGCGGCGGTTGCTTTTCACGGTGAGCTCTTGCTTGGGGTGCAAGGGGGTGGGTTTCAGGATGGTCTCTGGCTTTGGGCGTCGCAGGCCCAAATACCAAGGGAGCTTGTGGATAAAAATCTGGAGAGGAAGGAAAGAAGGGAAGAGAATGCATTTGTGTATATTATCCGTCTGAGACATGCTAGCAAGGCAGAAGGTATTAGTAGGACTATGGCTGCCTTGATTTTGATCCATTTGTATAATTGGACACTAGATGGTAGTCTAAAGAGTTTATGTTCCTTAATTGCTGGAAACCTCTCCCCAGCCTCTTGGCATGCCATACTCATCACGGTCTGGGAGACAGAGAACTAGAGAGCATCATGGCTTGCTTGCATGGAATATATGGCTTCTCCTAGTAGTCACTTGCGCAAATGTTGAGGTTTGGAATAGCTGGACACTAGAAAAGAGGCTCATGAGAATTCGTCTGGTATGCTCTGAACTTGTTGAACTGGAGGCTTTGAACTGATCCTGCATTGCCCACAGAAGGGATGTGGCTTCATGGTCAGGTCACTCCCCTGACCCCTGCCACATCCTGTCCTCTTGAGCATCACTGGCCCTATCCTCCTAGGCCTGGTCCCCCCTCCCAGACAGCAAAGGGGCCATACCTTCCTCACCCAGAAGGGCATCTCATGAGTGTTGGGTGAGCGATGGTGCAAGTTGAGGACCACCACGCTGAGGATGACAGAGAAGGTCACGAGGATCATGGTGAACATAAGGTACTTGATGATGATGGGGACCGCCAAGGACGTCTCAGGCACTTTGCCGGCCAGCAGGAGCAGGAAGATGGTGAGGGTGAGGAGGGCAAAGATGGAGAGGTTCACCTTCTCACCTGGGGGGGGGGAGAAGCAGAGAAGGGAGACAGGCTTGGCAAACGCTCCCATCCCCACAGCAATAAAAACCAAAACCCTCAAGAGTGCAGCTCAGGAGTGCAGAATGGGAAGGAAAGCCACTGGCTTGACTCCTAGACTTTCAGGGAAAGCTGCAAGCAGTGGACCAATCCACAGAAAGTTGTTTACACTATGGTCCCGTTCAGTGGAGACTGGAACATTAGGACAACCAGGGTGCTGCCCCACCAATCACAGTCTGGCCTCAGCCAGCCCAGCACCTGCCTGATACCTTACTTAAAAACAGGGGGTGACCCTGGCCGCTGTCATTCTCCTCCTCCTCCGTCGCAATGTTGCCCTTGTAGAGCTCAGCAGGGAGGAGGAGGGGGAGGGAGGGAACTAGTGTGAGCTGACCCTGCCGCTCATTGGCTTTGGCTCCCTTTGATGTTTGGGCTGCCTGGATTCTGCCCCACCAGTCTCAGTGGGGACCAGTGGGGGGAGAAGTCCTTCCTTCCTTCCACCTTCCCTCTTCCCTTTCGGGTCCCCCAAACCACCTATTTATTGAGCACTCATCCTGAGTTGCTTGCACAAAGCTGACATGGAGGTTAGACTTTGTCCAACCTTTATTGAGCATTCATTCTGCTTCGATCGCAGGGCGTCTACATGACAATGAGCCTTCGTTCTGCATTCGTCCTGAGTTGCCTGTGGGGTACTTACACGTCTTCCCATTAATCCAGGCATGGGAACCTCTTTGGCCCTCCAGATGTTGCTGAATGATGACTCCCACCATTCCCCTGCACCTGTCTTGCGTTAATCATTCATTCATCCCACAGTTTTCAATACATTTCCCCATAACTTTCCAAATCGCAAAAAGTCTGGGTTTTTAAAAAATGGACTTTTTTTTTTAAGCTGGGGCAACAAAGAGCTTTAATCCACTTTAAGTGTGTAAACTTTCATTTCCAGTATGTGCTTGAATCCCTCCTACAAAATATGGTTAGTTTGAAGGTGCCCCGAATTTTATCAAATTCGCACTTTCTAAAACGATATGAGAACTGAAAGACAGCCATCCGTCAAAAATCACACTTTATTGAATGTTGCAGTGCATTTCCCAACCAATGTTTACAAAACTGCATATATTAGGAAAAAATGTCCATAAAAATGAATAGATGAGTGAAAATAACATACAAAAATACATTATATGATGAGAAATTGCTTGCAAAAATGTGTACATTAGTCAAAACTGCCTACAGAAATGTGTTTAGAAGTTTTTTTAAAAAAAACAATGCAAATTTGCTGCAGAAATGTAAACTGAATTTAAGATTGGAAAAATGAGGAACTGAGAACCAAAATCGACAGATCTTTTCATCCCTATCTGTCTGTCTGTCTATCTTTCTATCTATCTACTGCATTTATATTCTTCCTGTCTACCAAGGCATGCACTAAGCTGAAAAGAGAAACAGAAGTGGAAATTGCTGGTGTTTGCTCATTTGTCCCATGTCCAGAACAGAAATCAAGCCAGCAAATATGATCAGCATGTTGTTGTTGCTTCAGGCCTGCAAATGATACGTAATTGATTACATTCCCCCCACCCCTGTTTACATTGTTTTTTCTTTGCATTGAAATTAATGGGGTGGAATAACGTAATGACAACATAATTTATGTAATTTGCGTAATGAATTATTTAACTTATGAAATACTGCCATAGTGGAGAGCAAGATAAATAACAGCTTTTGGTGGAATTCAAACTGCAGCAGAATGAAAACACTGCTGCATGAGACAAATATAGGTCGGCTCAGAAACAAGGTCTGTTTATATCCCTAGTACCCCCTTTATCTATCTCCCACTGCCATCTGCCCTGACAGCCAGCACGGCTAATGTGTCAGTTGTAGTCCAACAACACTTGAAGGGTTTATTTATTTATTTATTATTTGATTTATATCCCACCCTTCCTCCCAGCAGGAGCCCAGGGCGACAACCCAAGGTTCCAGGTTGCTGCAGGCTGCTTTAAGCTATGCCTCCACCTATGCTCAACCTGTACATTTGTAAATAATCAGCAAATATTTCAAATCTCCAATAAGCCTCCAAAGACCTCCTTCTTCCAGTGGACACCAAAACTGGGTAAATGGGTGATCACCAGGAAGTGTCGGTGACTGAGCCAGCTGGAAGCTGCATTTGGATGGACTGGGTGGAGTGGGTTTTGCTAGCAGGCTAACAGGTCTGTATGACAGGGGCTGGGGGAATCTGCAGGCCTTCTGCAGCTTGTTGGAAGTCCTGAGGGCTCCCCAACAGCCACTGGGCAACATCACAGAAAAATCCAGAAGAGCATGGAACTCCATGGCAAGGGAAATAATGATTAGGTGTGGCTTTCAGATTGAGATTTGAAATGGACAAATCTGTCATTTCTGGATCCCCATTTTTCCAATATTTAATTCAGTTCCTGCACTGAGCAGAGAGTTTGACTCCATGGCCTTCTAGGCCCCTTCCAACTCTATGATTCTGTGTGTCTTTGTTTCTGCAGCAATTTGTGAAAATTCACCAGCATTTTAGTGCAGATTTCTTCATCTTTTCTATGCCGTTTCGACTAATATTTTTGTATGTTATTTTCATTAATACATGCATTTATATGCACACTTTCCCCTAATATATGCCTGGTTAGACGCCTTGTTTGGTTGGAGCACTGCATTGCAAAATTCGGAGAAGTGGGGACTTCAAAGGATAATTGTGTTTCAGTTCTCCTATTGGTTCTAGAAATGCAAATTAGGCAGCTTGTCATTAAAATGCCAACAAAATTGAATTTCTCCCCCATCCTCCTAACTGAGACAGAGGACGGGGTATGGGGAAACCCACCGGCATCTGGTGGGAGATAGAAGACAAAGATGGCGAGGATTGTAATCAAGATGCAAGGAATGATAACGTTGATGACGTAGAAGAGAGGCTTCCGGCATATGATGAGGTAAAAGGTGATGTCCTCGTAGAGCGGGTCACGCGGGAGCGTGTTCTTACGGGACGGTTTGTGCCAGATCTCCCATTGCCCGTTGTCTGCCAAAGGATAGACAGAAGTACAAAGGATTAGCCCTTGATGCTAACTGGAGGTCAACAAGTCCTGCACTTTGGTTGCCCAAGCACCATCTTGTTGACTGTCTGTGTATGAGGAAGAATGAAGGGAGGTGGAAATGTGGGAAGCACCCAACACTTGGGATGCCATTGTGGGTGTGTGAGGTGGAAGGGATGGGTGGGAGAGAATGGCCTCAAATTTGGTATCAGAAATCTGCAGGAGATGGAGAGAGAGGCAGGGGGTGGGTGGGAGGAGAGGTGCATGTGGGAGGCACATGATGGCATACGCCCAAGGTCCTTGATGATGTTAATTGTTTATTTTTGTATTTTTTTACATTTACATCCTGCCTTTCTTCCATCAAGGAACCCAAAGTGGCATACATGGGGTTCCCATGGGGTCACCCATCCAGGCCCTGACCAGACCCAGCCCTGCTAAGCTTCAGCAAAGTGGTGGCCGCCTGCCCCTTCAGACCAGACCTGCTACTGGAAAGAGGTGCTGGGCTAACCTTTGTGAGCCCTGGCACCAATCAGTTACAGACTGAAGAAAGACAGGTCACTTCTAGACGACCTTTTTAGTGAGCATTTGTCCTCATTCGTCTGCGGGGAGATTAGATGCTGCCAGCTGTTTATTAAGCATTCACTCTCTTCTGTTGGCAACGAGGTTATACAGCACCGCTTTGAGGAATTGTTACCCATTATTCCAGTGCATTCTCCTGTCACTTCCTTGCTGATAAAATCATAATAGTCTTTTTTTTGGGGGGGGGGAGTAGGGCTTGTTGTGCCAGAGTGCCAAATCAACTTTAATTGTGAAAGCTGCATTTGCCAGTACATGATGAAATTCCACCCAAAAATCCTGAAGCGCCCCCAGAGAGAGGGACAGGGCCTGCCCGCCCTTGGGGGTGTGTGCATGTGTTAGTTAAATGCAAACTCATGTCACAGGCATTTTTCCAGGAGCCACTGAGCCATTTCTCACCTATAAATGTGTTCTCATATACGATGATCTCCTTCACCTCCATCCCATTCTCGTCGAGCGGGTGCAGAAGGGTGATTTCCGAAGCGTCGTAAGAGTACGAACGGAAGGTCATTGTACAGTTCTGCCAGTCGAATGGGAAGTAGGTCACCTGCTCCCCGCCCCCCAGCAAAAGGGAAAGGGGTCAATGGAAAACACAGCATCTGTCCCACCTTCTGTTTCAAAATACCTTCTCTTGATTAAACACTTTCTCTCTCGTAAATGTTTTTGGGGCCTTTTAGACAGAAATTAGGTGTGATCGGAGGTGCTTCTAGATGCCTTATTTACAGAGCATTCATCCTGATTTGTTTGCGGAAAGGTTAGGGAACGTGTCAAAGCAAACGTTATCTCACACTTTCCAGTCCATTTCCCAGTCCCCTTCCTTAATAGCAAAAAAATCCAGTCTTGGGAATCCACTATAATTGACAACCTGAATTTGCCAGTATGCAATTGGATCCCACCTGAAGACACCAACAGTCTGGAAGTGCCCTGGACCAGTGTCCTCAATGGGAAGCCTACAAGCAGGACCTGAACGCAACAGCAGCCCTTTCTTCACTTGTGATTCCCAGCAAATGCCAGTTCAGAGGTATACTGTCTTCAGTAGTGGAGGCAGAAGATAGCCATCATGGCTGGTAGCCACTGACAGCCTTACCCTCCATGAATTTGCCTGATCCTCTTCTAAAGCCACCCAAGTTGGTGGCCATCCCTGCCTCTTGTGGGAGTGAATTCCATACTTTGACTCTGCCCTGTGTGAAGAAGGACTTTCTTTTGTCTGTCCTGAATCTCCCAACATTCAGCTTCACTGGATGTCCACAAGTTCTAGTGTTATGGGAGATGCATTTCCCTTACACTTTCTCCACACCAGACATAACTTTATATACTTCTATCATGTCTCCCCCTCTCCTTTTTTCTAAATAAAAATCCCAAAATGTTGTAACCTTTCCATGTAGAGGAGTTGCTCCATCCCCTTGATCACTGCACTTCGGGGCAGCAGACTCCACCCACTCCATGCACCCACCACAATCGGCTGCCTGAGGCAGATGCCTCACTCTGCCCAAATGATAGGACCAGCTCTGATTCCTGGGTGTGACCTAGCTGAGTTCTTTTGAAGGTCTTGCTACAGTTCATCGTACAGGTATGGCTGATTCTCCATGTCTGAAATAATAAATGGTCAATTGACAATCACATCCCATTCTAAAAATACTCACCTGGATACTGCAGCTGCTTTGATAAACGGCCGGCGGTTGCCAGCGGACTATTCCATTGTAGCTCACAAGGACATTCACTGCCAGAGCAATTTCAAATGTACCATCATTACTGGATAGGTGAATTGAGAAAGTATGGTTACCCTCCCCTGCCATTTGGGGGGAGATCGCACAAAAACATCTTCCTAAACTAGGAGTAGCCAACATGATGTCCTCACTCGAGATATTGCTAGCTTCTATCAGACCCAGCTAAGGTTGGGAGAGGAATTCGGTCTGGTTAGCATTTTAATGTCAGCCTACTTAATGATTTACTTTCCTAAAATGATGAAACTGAGGTTATCATACTTTGGACACATCATGAGAAGACATGATTCACTAGAAAAGACAATAATGCTGGGAAAAACAGAAGGGAGTAGAAAAAGAGGAAGGCCAAACAAGAGATGGGTTGGTTCCATAAAGGAATCCACAGATCTGAATTTACAAGATCTGAACAGAGGGGTTTATGCTCTTGGTGGTTGCTTTCATAGGGTAGCCTATAAGTCGAAATCAACTTGAAGGCACATAACAACAACAAACTTAATTTGCACTTCCTAAACAGGATGTGAACTGAAAAGGCAGCTGTCCTAAATTTCCCACTGCTCCAAATTTTGGGATGTTAATTTCTAGCCAAAAAATGCATGCAAAAAAGGCGTAAACATGCGTAGATCAGTGAAGAGAACATACACAAACGTGTTACATTAGAGAAAACTACTTGCAAAATATGTATATTAGGTAAACTTGCATACAAAAATGTGTATGTTAGGAAGTGTGCTCTAAAATCCTGATGAATTTTCATTAAAATGCTGATGATTTTTTGTGAGGACATAAAAAAATAATTGCAAACTGAGGCAGAAATATGGTGAACTGAATTTTAGATTGAAAACATGAGAAATGGTGAGAAACCCAAACTGACCAGCCCCTGCAAACATAGGCCAGGGCCAGGGGTGATGGGAGTTGTAGTCCCCCAGCAACATCTGGAGGGTACACAACAACTATCCTGTGTTAAACACACACACACATACATGAGGGATCCTTACTATCAACATAAGGTTAAGAGCCCTGATGGATCAGACCCCAGACCCATTTAATCCAGAAGCTTGCTTCTCCCAAAATATTTTGGATGACAAGGCCCACAAACTCCAGCATCCTACAGCCAGTGGTGGCTGGTGGCTCCATGTCAGTGGGGCAGTGGAATCCGCTCCGGGCTTTAGTCTGAACTTTCGGGGAGCTGTCCATGGTGCTGAAATCCCAAAACCTGGAGCAGATTCCACTCCTCACTGAGACAGAGCCACTAGCTGCCTCTGCCTACGGCCATGCTGGCTGTGGGCTGATGGGAGTTGCAGTCCAAAACATCTGGAGGCTTGGGGGGGGGAGGCTGATTCAAGGGAACCATGCTAGAAATAGACCTTTCCCACCCTAGAGATAGCTTCCTTTTTAGGTTCCCAGTCCTCATTGCTACTCACGTGTTGGTAAGGCCTATATCTGGGAGCCAGACATTGTCAGCGAAAGTCCTTATGGAGGTGATGCCCTCATAGTCGTCAGGAATCCAGGTGAGGCGATAGTCTGTCCACGTCTGGCACCAGAAGAAGGAAAAGGATTGTTGTATGAAGAGAGGGAGGAGGGTGCAAGAAGGCCAACAGAAACAGGAAAATTATCACTCCACGGAATATGCATTTGGTTTTATAGCCCACCTTAACCAATAGGCTCATATCAATTTTAGGCCCTGTCTACAACAGACATTTAAAGCAACATCGTACCACTTGAAACAGTCACGGCTTCCTCCAAATAGTACTTGGAATTGTCTCTTGTCAAGGGTGCTGAGAGTTAGGAGAAGCCCTCTTCCCCCTCACAGAGCTACAATTCCCAGGGTGGTTTAACAAACAATCCCTCTTCCTCCAGGGAACTCTGAGACTGGTAGCTCTGTGAACTCTGGAACTCTCAGCACCCTTAGCAAACTACAGTTCCCAGGATTCTTTGGGGGAAGCCATGATAGTTCAAAGTGGTACAATACTGCTTGAAATGTATGGGACAGATGAGGCCTAAGTTTCCCTTATGCCAATGTCATAAGGAAACATCGTCATTGCCACTAATTGCGCCAGTTTCATAGAATCCAGAATGGCTGCTGTGAGATCCCTTCTTCCCAACCAGGGCCATGCCTCTGAAGTCCCAAAACTGCAGAGAGGTGGGATTTGAACCCATGGCTCCATTGAGTCCTCTCTCAGCCCCCCCCCAATCAATTCAGTCTCCACCTTGCTGACTCCCCTCAGGCTTCTTTTCCAGCTACTTGCCCAAAGCTGCCCAGGCATGTTTTCTCTTCATAACAATGAGGCCTAGAATATTGTCGATGCGTTAAACAGATTCCTGATTCTACAAATTGTGACACTGGACCTCTTGCTGCCACCAGCTCTGTGACCAATGAGAGAACAGTCTCACAACATCTTATACTTGACTCCATATTGACTAGCATAGGGTTGCCAACCTTTTTGGGCCAAGGGGCTCATTTCAAATTTTGGGAGAGGGCTGGGAGCACCAGTCACAATAACACCAAATTAAACAGCAGTCATGATAAAGCTTTCCCCATAATTGTATTTCCATACTAGAAAAAGCTTGACCTGTTGAATTTCTGCCTGCCATACATCTGCTAAAGGCACAAGAACCCTGTTTTTTCCCATGCCAACCCTAAACAAAAGCCTAGGCTGCCATCTGTACCCATTTACCTGGAAGTAACCCCCATTAAACACAAGAAGACTTACTCTGAATAGACATGTACTGTAAGTTAACTCTGCAAATTCCTAATGAGTCCCTGGTCTATGAGAGAACTAGAAAAGGTACTCAAATGCAAAGATGTATCACTGAACACTAAAGTCAGGATCATTGAGACCAGGGTATTCACGATCTCTATATATGGATGTGAAAGTTGGACAGTGAAACAAGCGGATAAAAGAAAAATCAACTCCTTTGAAATGTGGTGTTGGAGGAGAGCTTTGCGCATACCATGGACTGCGAAAAAGACACATAATTGGGCGTTAGAACAAATTAAACCAGAACTATCACTAGAAGCTAAAATGATGAAACTGAGGTTATCATACTTTGGACGCATAATGAGAAGACCTGACTCACTAGAAAAGACAATAATGCTGGGAAAAACAGAATAGAGTAGAAAAAGAGGAAGGCCAAACAAGAGATGGGTTGATTCCACAAAGGAAGCCACAGCCCTGAACATACAAGATCTGAACAGGGTGGTTCATGACAGATGCTCTTGGAGGTCACTGATTCAGAGGGTCGCCATAAGTCATAATCGACTTGAAGGCACATCACAACAACAAGAAGCCTGGTCTTTAACCACTGCAAAGCAGGAGACATGCCTAAGCCTCTTTGCAAAGTTTTCACATTTGCATTTTTGGGGGGGAAGGGGGGATCCTTTAACATTCACCCATACATATTGTGTAGTAATATTTGCAGAAAATAACTTCTAGGCACTACCTGATCTCAGGCGAACCCAGTGCAGGAAAGATGTATCCTGGTTACTAGGGGGGAAAGAAGGGCAAAATACAGAGATTTCCAGAAGTTAGAATAACAAAAAGTGCACTAAAAGGGAGGGTAAAACAGCAGCTCTCTAGGACCCCAGGGGTTCCTGTTGCCTGGTGTCCAAATACCTCACTTATCAATCACAGCTCTGACTTCACTCATTGGCTAGTAACATGAACCGGGAGAAGCAACCAGGCTGGCTTATTTCGCAGAAATGGCTTACAAAGGTACCGGCATATTTTTCTACATAACTTTCTTGACAGGGCTAGAGACATTTTTAAAAATGAAAATTCAGATGCTGGACTTGCTGGGGGCACCATTGAGTGTCATGTTGCCTTGGGCAATGGGTTGGCGCCCCCTGAAGTGGCACATCCTAGGATGTTCACAGCCACTCGTGTAGATTCTAATAAGGGACAGATCAAAGGGGAAGGAAGAAAAGCTGTTTGTTTTCTTTTCACGAGAGCCATGAGGCTTCTTTTTACATCAAAGTCTTCTTTGGTTTTAGTGTGGTTATTTGATGTTCTTGTTTATCTGCTTTTTCTTTTCATGACTGCCATAAATCTTTTTGAGCAACTGGAGAAAAAGTGTATGTAAATACTTGAGTAAGTCAATAAAGCGCTCCACCTAGACAACATGAACAAACTGGAAAAGAAGGGGCAGGAGAGGACAGTTCAGGGCAGCATGTTAAGGGATCTTATTCATTCATTCCGCTTACATCCCACCTTTATCCAAGCTGCTCAAGGTGGCATACACAGTCTTCCTCTCCTAATTTATTCACACAACAACCCTGTGGGGTAGGTTAGGCTGAGAGACAGTGGCTGGGGCAAAGCCACCCAGTGAGCTTCATGTGGCTGAGTGGGGATTTGAACCCTGGTCTCCCAGGTCCTAGTCCAACAATCTAACCACTACACCATACCTTCTGGAAAAGGTTTTGGAATTGTGGCTCGTTTGAACTAAACTGAACACCCACTGGCTCCTGGTAGATATCCGGAAGGGAAGGCGTGCTTGTGTGTTTGAGAGAAATAGATGGAGATTTCCTTTTAACCTACCATATCCAGATAGACTTTTGTAGTCAGTTCTTCGTCTTTTTCTTTCTAAAAAAAAGAAGAAAGAACACCAAAGGAAATGGTTGATTGTAAGACTCCAGAGCGGTAATGGCTGCGTCAACCCATTTATTCAGCATTTTTCCTGATTCGCTTGCGCAAAGTGTATGCGGTGGTTAAGCTATGGACCTCTCCAGACTGGTGTCTTTTTGCAGTTCCCTCAGCCTCATTAAAACCCTGTTCATAGAGCCACCCTAAGTTGGAATGGACTTGAAGGCAGGACATTTACATTGCTGTATTCTGCAACATTCCATTCGCGCAATGACGGTGCGTTCGTGGTCAATTTATACTGGACCATCCACGCATCATTCCACTTTGTGAATTGTTCTGCAATGCATCCCCAATATTACTGTGTTATTGCTATCTGGAGGGGCAATTCTTCCTCTGTAGTGCAACAAAAATGAGATCAACCCTCCCCTCTCAGAACATTTGTGGTATAAATAGTGACAGGATATCTGCAGAAAGCTGTGGGACATGCACCAACCAGGAACAAAGCAGGGTGTCCTGCCTGAAATGTTTTATAGGCACATTCCGTATTGAAAACAGGCTCACGCAGAACTGCTCCTGGTATCATCGTTAGCACAAAAAATCACCCTGAATGCAAAATGGAAAGGATGTCTGGAGAGCCCCAAAGCCAGGTCTTCAATGAGCATTTGTTCTGATTCGTTTACAAGGCAGTTCCATGACAATATTTGTCCTGCACTCATCCTGATTTGCAGGGTGTTTACACATCTTCCTGTTAATCATTCATTCATCCCACACACACTGTCCAATGCATTCTCCTGACACTTTCAAAATGGCAGAAAGTCTGGGTTTTTTTAAAAAACTGATTTGTTGCACTGGGGCAACAGAGCCCTTTAATCCACTTGCACACAATGTCAATTTAGGGTAGGTGCCTGAATCCCACCCACAAAATCCTGACGATCTGGAGGCATCCAGTGCTGCAAAGCCAAGACAGAGACAGTTGCCCGGCCGTGCACACACCCCCTCATCTGCTCCGTGGCTTCAGTTTGGAGGAGGGGCATCAGGGTGACTCACCCTGGGTCAATGCAGGAACCACCCACTCCAGCTCAGAGCTATTCATGAATAAGTTCAGAGGCAGGGCTTGTGTTTAATTGGGGTTTTAAAAAACCCCAATTAAACATATGGCCGTGCGGGGACAGTTTTATAGGTACAAAGCCTTCCCCGTTCCCAACAGAGAGCGGGCTCAGTTTATCCTTTGCAATGCTGTTTTGCAAAACAGCACCGACACCCTTGGAAAATCCCTGCCTCTGCTCATCAAGCAGGGAGGACAGCCACGGATGCCTCTTCTTCCTGCCTGTAGCCCTGACCCCTGACAGCCCCAGGGCGCTCTGGGTCATCAAGTCTGACCTGTAGCAATCTGTGGCCAGTATTGTAGTGACAAGTTCAGAAGTGCAGGGTCCCTTCATAATAGTCACGCCACGCTCCCTCATAGCCACATTCCGGTATTTACTTGCTTGCTCTCTGTTGTCATCTCCACATTTCTCAGTCCTTCCCACGTGCACTTTTCCCCAGAACAACAGATGTCCATAGGAGCCAATCAACATGCAAGAGGAGTGTGTTAGCTACTGAAAAGAGTCTTCTCAGTGGCTGCCCATCTCCTTTCGCTGTGATTGGCTCCAATCAGCAGGAAAGGACAAGGAAGCATGTTAGAAGACTCTTCTCAGTGGCTAACACACTCCTCTTTCATGCTGATTGGCTCATAGGATGCCGGAGACATAGGGACCCTGCTCCCAAAATAATAAGGGGTCTAAGACCCCCCCCAAGACCCTGGACCACTACACCCCTGTCTGTGCCTGTCAGAACCCAACTCGTCCAAGGCCCAAAAACATCTGAATGGTTTAGCCAAATCTGATGCACAGCCCTACAATTAGCCAGTAGTGGCCAGAGGAACACAGAAATTTTTTTATCTAAAAACATTAATGGGTGACCCTATAAGGGGCCATCCGACTCTTGTTTTTGCAGCAAACAGACCAAAGTGCGATCCTATTCATGCCTCTCTGGAAGTAAATCCTATGAGTTCAATGGGAGCTGGTCACTCAGGGTCCCTCCAGAAGCCTATTGATTAAGCATTTATCCTGATTTGCACGCACAAAGCTTACACGGTGGATAGATCACATCCAGTCCTGACCGAGGATTCATTCTGATCTGTTCACTGGGCAGTTCTACGACAAGGCACTTTTATCCAGATTTGCCGGCCGAGGATTGACCCTGGGCCCTTCTGCATTGGAAAACGCAGCTTTTCATTTTTATTGGCTCTGGTAATGGGGACGATGCCGGTTCTGGGATGGACAGAAGGCAGGTCCGGATTGACTGGATCTTGGGGATTTGAAGTAAATTGGCAAGGGCTTCTGACTCCCAATTTGGTTAATGATGGCAATAATAAAATGAGATCCACACTCCACCGCAGCATTGTATGCCTCTGAAATGAAGAAAGCTAAAGGTGGGCTAACCGAGAGTGGTTCTGGCATGTGGTGCGGTGGGTGGGGGTACGATACTGACAGGAAGGGATGAGCCATTCACCATGGAGAGGGACACAGCGGCCGGCTGGCCTTTGTCCCAGTAGCGCCTCGGCATAATTTGGTTATTAATAGCCAGCCACTTCAGCTGTCAGGGCTGTTGCTTGCTGCTGCCTTTAACTATTTCTATACCCAAGCCCAGAAGAGTCCAAAAGCTAAAAAAAATAATCCAGATGGGTTCAGTTTATAAATGGAAATGGGCTGTCTTCAAGTCGATCCCGACTTATGGCGACCCTATGAACAGGATTTTCATGGTAAGCGGTATTCAGAGGGGGCTTACCATTGCCTTCCTCTGAGGCTGAGAGGTAGTGACTGGCCCAAGGTCATCCAGTGAGCTCCATGGCTGTGTGGGGATTCGAACCCTGGTCTCCCAGGCCATAGTGCAACATTCTAACCACTATGCCACACTGGCTCTCGTTAAGCAGAATATGAACAGATAAATAGTGGGTAATTGCTATTCATAACCACAATAAATGCACATTACATTTATTTCCCCTGTGCCCTTTAAATAATTGGTCTCTTTCCTGCTCCCCCCCCCCGCTGTTCTTTTAGGGACTGGGTTGAAGGGCAGCCGGATCATTACGGCCATGGTCTGGGGGGAGAAAGAAGAAAACTGATTCTCTGCCTCGCTCACTGAGCGTTCCACAGCTCTGCAGATCTGATCGGTGTTGAGGAGCACAGTTCTCCACTGTCGCCCTCTGCTGTTGCCCGGTGGTATTCCACCACAGGGAAAAGGAAACCAGACTGCCCTCTACAGGCCACACACAAGCAGCAGGGTTCCGATTGGCTACTGCGGTGCCACACCTTTCCGGCTGCTGGTGCTGTCCTAGTGCTGCATCTTCAAGCCGCATGCTCCAGAGGATCATCAACTCACCAGGCTGATGAGCTGTGAGAGGGACATGCCAATTCTCACAGGGACTCTGTCAGTGATCCTGCGAATGGGAAGGACCGCCTTGGTGTAATCCTCGAAGAGTTTCTGCAGCAGGCGACCCTCGATGTTGGAGGTGTTCACAGCTAGAGAGAAGAGAGAGAGAATACCATATGGGAGAGGGGGGTGACCACTTTCTTCTTGTCTCTCTTTTGCACTGGGAGAGGTCATGGACTCATAAGCAAAAGCCAAGGTTTTCATGGCCATGTAGAGTAAATGCATGCTTGTATATTTTTGTGGGAGGGGCTGGTGGCCTCTGATGTATGTATTTCTGTATTTTGAATCTGCGAATGGTAATTAAGGTCCCCATATGTTTGTTGTTTCACATTTATCCAGAAGTTTACAAGGATATCTAATTGCTGCTCTAAAATGTGGGTTTTGTTATTGTACAATTTGCATTTGTGCTTATTTGTGTTATTTTTAGGATGCTGTAAACCACTCAGTGATTTCCCTGAAATATGAAGTGGCATATAAATAATATCAACCCTAAATAATAAAAATCCTGATGAAATATAGTTTTAAAAAAGAAGTGTTTATAACAAAGCCAACTAATAGATACATGGCCATGCGCCTGACCCTCACCAAGCGCAAACCCCACCCTGTGCAGACAGCTCTCATGAGCATTCGAAAAGAGGTTCTGCTGAAAGGGTAAGCTCCAGGATGCCGTGTTTTGGAATAATCACAGCCCTGGCTTCCCCCCCCCCGTCTGTCGAAAGCTTCTTCCCCATTCCTGGAGCTGCCTGTTCTAAGAGCAAAAACGAAAAGTGCCCCTGTCACACTTACCCACAGCAGAGAGCGCCCATAGGAGCCCCCAAACTATCCCTTGGCTCGACATGATTCCCCTTGTTTATCTATACCCCCTGCAATATCCCAGAGGAGGACAGTTGGGGCCCTCCCCCACCCCACCCCCATCCCTTTCCCCTGAGGCCAGGCAGAGCGTCTTATTGGTGTCAGTGCCTGTCAGTCAGTAGGATCCTGAAATGGGCCACCAGGGTTTGTCTGGGGAAAATATAAAGAGTTATGGGTGGCATTTCACAGCTGTTGCGGGATTTCTGGCCTGGCCACCTGTTCTGGAGAGGCAGTCGAAAGAAGCGGGTTTCTGGTTTTTTTAACCCTCTCTGGCTGCAGGATTGTCACAAGGGGGCTGTTTCCTGTCTGCCCTTTGTGAAGGCTACTGAGCCACGCTCTTGCAGGCATGGGCTTGGCTTGCTATTCAAAACATGGAAGTGGACCTCTGCAGTCCTTGAACTGGGAACAAGTCTTGGGAGAGATGGAGAAAACCTGGAGTGAAATCCCTTCTGAAGTCTGGAATGGAGTCATCAGAGCAACCTGCAGTCTATCTGTGGAAATAGTTAAAGCCTGGAGGTGGAGCCACCCTGGACTGGAGCCAAAACTAAATCCAGAGGAGACAAACAGCTGGGTCAGTGCTAGCAGAGCACCTGTTTTGCATGCAAATAGTCCCCAATTCCATCTCCAGTTAGAGAAGCCTTCCCGAACTTGGTGCCCTCCAGATGTTTTGAACTACAACTCATTCCTCTCATGGAGCAACAATCCCCAGAGTTCCCTAGGGAGGAGGGTGGATTGTCAAACTACTCTGGGGATTGTAGCACTGTGAGGGGAACAGGAGGTCTCCAAACAACCCTCAGCACCCTTACCAAACTACAGTTCCTAGGATTATTTGTGGGAAGCCATGACTGTTCAAAGTGGTACGGTCCTGCTTTAAATGTATGGGGCAGATGGAGACAAACTGTCATCGCCTGAATTCCTGTGTGCCACCAGTTTGTGTCAGAGGAATGCGTAAGACCTGGATCAGGACATTTGTAAGAATAAGTGGAAAAGGAATCAAAAAGTATAAATCCTGGAAGTGGATCTCTGGATCTGGAGACCCTCTCCTCCCCCCTCCCCCGCGTTCCTCCTTGCAGATACTCACAGAGACAAGGCAGGCAGAATAATATAAATGCTCATTTTATTTCGAGAGTGCAGAACAAGGGGGCATTGAGATGCTTGGCCCTTCGAACCAGGTTTTAAGAGGGGGAGGTTATTGCTGAGAGGAGTCATTTTCTCATGCAGGGAGTCGAGGGCCAAAGACAGAGAGAATTCTTGCAATTATTGCTTTTCTGTGCTGGTAAAGGGGAAAAGGAAAAGGCAGGGAGGTGGGGGCGGAGTCAAGGAGGTGAAGCCCCGCCCCCCAGCTGTTGTCAACCCCAACAGTTCTACATCTGAAAGAGAAAATGAGGAGCTTTTCTGATCTTGAAGTGCAACAGGGTGTCTTTTACACACAGAAACACAACATTACTGAAATGTGCAAGACTCACAAGACTTCTAATAAAACAGTGCAATTTGAGCTCCCAAAGAACTCAGTCACGGGATTTGAATTTTTGTGAAATTTATTCTGAAATATTGGATTTGGAATAGTCACGCGCTCAGATTTGAAATCCCACTCCTAATTTCAGATGAGAAGGCCCACTCTTTGTAGAATGAAAAGGATCTTTTTAAAATATTCTTCCCCCCCCCCCGCAAAAAAAACCCAATCCAAATTTTTTGATTTTTGCACTGGGCCAAGGAATTATGATCTTCTGGAAAGTAGATTCTCAGATTCCAAAATGCTTGAAGCATGCAATTTTATTTTATTTTATTTTTAAAAAGCAAGTAAATGCCGTGTGGATTTCAAATCCAGATCAGAAAGTGGTGGAATTTAAATTGGGGACAGTTTTAAATTCTGGAATGCCTTAAAGTTTTGAAATATTGACATGTTTGCGTCTGGCAACCTCTAGAGAAGATGGGAATAGGGGGAAGGCGGAGGGTGGAGGAGAAAATGAACTGGGAAACACACACACACACACATTTAGGGGAGGGGTGTCAAACATCAAAGGAGAGAGGGCACCAGGGAGGATTTAACCCCTTCCCATAGCCCTAGTCTTCAGCTGAGGCTGGAGGGAGAGAGAGAATACAGAATTATATACACAGTATAGCCTTCAGATATAAAGTTGACCGAAAGGAATAAAAGAGGTTAGATGTTAAATCCACAACCTTTTGTGCCAGCTGGTTATCCCTCTCTGGTGCGCTCGCACACCCACCCACCCACCCACACACAAGAGATGTGCTGTAGGGAGAGCAAGTAGCCTCTAATGGAATTATTCCACAGTGAAGCAGTTAAAGCTGCTTGGGCATGGGGGGGGCACACATAGGACATTTTAGGATCCATAAGGATGAGTACATGAGAGCCAGTGTGGTGTAGTGGTTAGAGTGTTGGACTGCGACCTGAGAGACCAGGCTTCGAATCCCCACACAGCCAGGAAGCTCCCTGGGTGACCTTGGGCCAGTCACTGCCTCTCAGCCCCAGAGGAAGGCAATGGGAAACCCCCTTGGAACACCCCTTACCATGAAAGCCCTATTCGTAGGGTCGCCACAAGTAGGAATCGACTTGAAGGCAGTAAAAAGATAGGGGGATTTAGTTTGTGTTCTGTTTTTTGAGGGAGGCTGAGATAGGTCTGAAATCTCATCCATTAGCCAAAATATGGCTAATGTTGCTGTTGCATGTCTTCAAGTCGATTATGACATGGCAACCCTATGAATCTTTTTTTGATATATTGATAGGGTTTTCATGGTACGAGGTATTTGCCCTCCTCTAAGTCTATGGCAGTGATGCTCAAACGGTGCGCCCAGGCACACTGGTGCACCCTAAGAGGTGGCTAGGTGTGCCTCAAATATTATGAAAGTATATTTTAAAAATGAGAAGAAACCCATTTGTATAGGGTAAGTAATAGTTTTCCATAGTTTAAGTTATTTTTTATTCATACTTTAAAATATATTAATATATTTTTAATTTTGTACATGAAGTGCGCCAGAAATTTTTTATATGTTTTACAGTGCGCCGTGAACCAAAAAAGTTTGAGAACGACTGGTCTATGGCATCCAGTGTTCCCAGGCGGTCTCCTATCCAAGTACTAACCAGGCCTGACCCTGTTTAGCTTCCAAGATCAGATGAGATCAGGCACGTTCAGGGTAGTTTGGCCATAGGCATGGCTAATGTAAGATGCCTCAAATAGTGACGTTTTAATTAGAATTGCTGAGTGTAACAATTGTGAATTTTGTAAATTGTTGAGCTTAAAGTGTGTGGATTTTGTAAAACAGAAAAGAAAAAGTTCCAAAGGTGTTGGACTATGACCTGGGAGACCAGGGTTCAAATCCCCACATAGCCATGAAGCGCACTGGGTGACCTTGGGCCAGTCACTGCCTCAGCCTCATGAAAACCCTCTTCATAAAGTCGCCGTAAGTCAGAATCGACTTGAAGGCAGTACATTTTAAATTTTGGCACCCAAGATGTCCTACCAGAAGATCCATGCCTGCCCTTGACCTATTGACTTTGCTGTTGTTTTTTGAATTGCGGCAGGCCTGAAGATCACAACTGAACTCTGAAATCTGAGACATGAACGGCTGAAATTGTTGAATAGACAATTTTTGGAAACAGGACTTTGCAAACATTTTAGACTTCTGATCAGGGGTGTAGTTGTCCTGGGACTTGGGGGATCTTAGACCCCTTACTTTTTTGGGAGCAGGGTCCCAATTTCTCCAGCATCCTACGAGACAATCAGCAAGGGGAGTGTGTTAACCACTAAGAAGAGTCATCTAACATGTTGCCTTATCCTTATCTGCTGATTGGAGCCAATCAGAGTGAAAAGAGGTAAGTCAGCCATTAAGACTCTTCTCAGCAGCTAACACTCTCCCCTTTCATGCATATTGGCTCCTAGGGACGTCTGTTGTTGTGGGAGAAGGCATTAGCAAGGATCTCATTCTCAATCCAGCAGCAAAAAGAAGGGGGGAGGTATGGGTGTGGCTAACATTTTTTTAGCGCTTTGTTTGCCTCCCTGGGCTCCTGCTGGGAGGAAGAGCAGGATACAAATTAAATAATAAAATAAAATAAATAAAAATAAAACATAAAGGGGCCCTGTGCTTCTGAATTTGCCATTACACTACTGCTTCTGATGCTCCCATCCTGCTACCTGCCAGACCTGTGGTTTTGGCTGACCCTAAAGGAGGCTTGTGTGGAGACTAGCCATTCTGCAAAGCTGGAATGTTGAATTTATAACTACAGTTGGCTCTGGTTTAAGTCAGAAAAGACATGTAAGAACATAAGAACATAAGAACATAAGAAGAGCCTGCTGGATCAGGCCAGTGGCCCATCTAGTCCAGCATCCTGTTCTCACAGTGGCCAACCAGGTGCCTGGGGGAAGCCCGCAAGCAGGACCCGAGTGCAAGAACACTCTCCCCTCCTGAGGCTTCCGGCAACTGGTTTTCAGAAGCATGCTGCCTCTGACTAGGGTGGCAGAGCACAGCCATCATGGCTAGTAGCCATTGATAGCCCTGTCCTCCATGAATTTGTCTAATCTTCTTTTAAAGCCGTCCAAGCTGGTGGCCATTACTGCATCTTGTGGGAGCAAATTCCATAGTTTAACTATGCGCTGAGTAAAGAAGTACTTCCTTTTGTCTGTCCTGAATCTTCCAACATTCAGCTTCTTTGAATGTCCACGAGTTCTAGTATTATGAGAGAGGGAGAAGAACTTTTCTCTATCCACTTTCTCAATGCCATGCATAATTTTATACACTTCTATCATGTCTCCTCTGAACCGCCTTTTCTCTAAACTAAAAAGCCCCAAATGCTGCAACCTTTCCTCGTAAGGGAGTCGCTCCATCCCCTTGATCATTCTGGTTGCCCTCTTCTGAACCTTTTCCAACTCTATAATATCCTTTTTGAGATGAGGCGACCAGAACTGTACACAGTATTCCAAATGCGGCCGCACCATAGATTTATACAATGGCATTATGATATCGGCTGTTTTATTTTCAATACCTTTCCTAATTATCGCTAGCATGGAATTTGCCTTTTTCACAGCTGCCGCACACTGGGTCGACATTTTCATCGTGCTGTCCACCACAACCCCGAGGTCTCTCTCCTGGTCGGTCACCGCCAGTTCAGACCCCATGAGCGTATATGTGAAATTAAGATTTTTTGCTCCAATATGCATAATTTTACACTTCTTTATATTGAATTGCATTTGCCATTTTTCCGCCCATTCACTCAGTTTGGAGAGATCTTTTTGGAGCTCTTCGCAATCCCTTTTTGTTTTAACAACCCTGAACAATTTAGTGTCATCAGCAAACTTGGCCACTTCACTGCTCACTCCTAATTCTAGGTCATTAATGAACAAGTTGAAAAGTACAGGTCCCAATACCGATCCTTGAGGGACTCCACTTTCTACAGCCCTCCATTGGGAGAACTGTCCGTTGATTCCTACTCTCTGCTTTCTGCTTCTTAACCAATTTCTTATCCACAAGAGGACCTCTCCTCTTATTCCATGACTGCTAAGCTTCCTCAGAAGCCTTTGGTGAGGTACCTTGTCAAACGCTTTTTGAAAGTCTAAGTACACTATGTCCACTGGATCACCTCTATCTATATGCTTGTTGACACTCTCAAAGAATTCTAATAGGTTACTGAGACAGGACTTTCCCTTGCAGAAGCCATGCTGACTCTGCTTCAGCAAGGCTTGTTCTTCTATGTGCTTAGTTAATCTAGCTTTAATAATACTTTCTACCAGTTTTTCAGGGACAGAAGTTAAGCTAACTGGCCTGTAATTTCCGGGATCCCCTCTGAATCCCTTTTTGAAGATTGGCGTTACATTTGCCACTTTCCAGTCCTCAGGCACGGAGGAGGACCCAAGGGACAAGTTACATATTTTAGTTAGCAGATCAGCAATTTCACATTTGAGTTCTTTGAGAACTCTCGGGTGGATGCCATCCAGGCCCGGTGATTTGTCAGTTTTTATATTGTCCATTAAGCTTAGAACTTCCTCTCTCGTTACCACTATTTGTCTCAGTTCCTCAGAATCCCTTCCTGCAAATGTTAGTTCAGGTTCAGGGATCTGCCCTATATCTTCCACTGTGAAGACAGATGCAAAGAATTCATTTAGCTTCTCTGCAATCTCCTTATCGTTCTTTAGTACACCTTTGACTCCCTTATCATCCAAGGGTCCAATTGTCTCCCTAGATGGTCTCCTGCTTTGAATGTATTTATAGATTTTTTTGTTGTTGGTTTTTATGTTCTTAGCAATGTGCTCCTCAAATTCTTTTTTAGCATCCCTTATTGTCTTCTTGCATTTCTTGGAACATGTGCAAATGCTCTGTCTCGTGTGTGTCTGCCTGTGTGTGTGTCTGCCTGTGTGTATGCGTGCACGCATGCACGTGCACACACATGCACACACACATACACACACGAGACAGAGCATTTGCACATGTTCCAAGGAAAGAGGCTGGCCTCATGAATATAAAGATTAATGGCAGCTCACTGAAAATCACACCAGCCGGTCAATCCACATTATGACACTGGCCCTCCACTGCCCACTGGTGGCTGCGCAGAGAACTGCTCCTCCGTGGGCATTTTCCCCCGGCAGCCGTTGCCCCCTACAGGCTGCACCTTGCAAAAACGCCATTGCATCTCATGGGATTCCTGAGTTCACATGAACCCTGGGGCCAGCTGACAAAAGGCGAGACGTAGGCGCTTGCCTGATTTTCGAGTGGTGGGTGGTGATGGCGGGGCAGTGGCAGGTACCACTGCTGCTACGTGGGACACCCATGGCTCGTGCGTGGCATTGCCACCACCGGGAGGAAGACAAGATAGGAAGTCATGGCTCAAAGGATGAGAGTCAGTCCCTCGCTCCCTGCCTCCACTCTCTTCTTCTCTCTGCCGGCTGAACAGAGATGAATCTCTCTTTCCCACAAGGCTCAAACGATTTGCTGAGCGCAAAGTAACTCTGGAGCCTGAGGGCAAAAGCACTGGAAGGGGGGCGCACAGTCCTGGCTCCCAGACTCTTCCTCTTGCATTGGCTGTGGATCAGCAGTCTCAAGAAAATGGTCAAGGGCAGCCTTTCCCCAACCTGGTGCCCTCCATATGCTCTGGACAACAGCTGGGGCTGATGGGAGGAGTTGTCCAAAACATCTGGAGGGCACCAGGTTGGAGAGAGGCTGGTCTAACCATTTCAGGGCTGTGAACCAGAGAGACCCTTGGGTTTTTTCAGTGGGGGGAGAGAGTGAGGGCAGCCTAGCTAGTGGTTGTGTGGAACCAGAACAAGCATGCATGAACCAGGATCCCCTCATTTCTCCCACAGAGCTTCAAGGGGATCCGGACGACAGGGCTGGTTAGGGAACAGGGGGAGTGCAGGGGGATGTCTGAAGGGAGCTGGCACTGAGGATCCCTGGGTTTGCTTTCTGAAAGGGAAACTCAAGGGAATACAAGATGATTAAAAAAAAAACCTCTTCCACATCCATTCATACACCCCCATTCATACATGCCCCCCCAACTGGCCTACCTGGGTTCAGCCAGAGGCCCCACTGAGCCCCCCGAACCCCACAATCATTGGTAAATGTCACCTCCCACCCCCACAGAATACAGTTTAACATCAGCTCCCCTCCCACCCTTGTTCATTTATTGCCTGTTGAAATCCTGCAAAGATTGGAGAAAGGCAAATTTGGGCTCCAGGGATGCAGTGGTGGGGGGCAAAATGGTGGTGGTGGTGGAGGCTGGGTGCAGAATCTTATGGCATGCACCCCTCCCCAAATTATTGGCTATCTGTTCCCAAAAGTTCCATGCGCCAGCAAGATTGTTTGGACATTGCAAATTAGGTTAAAGATGTCCTGATTCCCCCAAGCCAGAATGACAGTGCTGCCACTCAGTGGCCAAATATAGGTACTGCATTCTCTTCTTTTTCAGTGGAAGCTGGCACATGACAGTTAATTATCTGTATCTTCCATGAAAGCAATGTTGCCATCCAGTGGCCAGAAGGGGTATTTCACTTTTGGGGGGCAATGTTCTCCCAGCTGGCTGTAAAATGTTCTTCATTCCTCCTAGGACAATGTTGGCCCCTAGTGGGCAAAATCAGCAACACAGTCTTTTTTTCCTCTTCTCACTGTAGAAGGTGGGAACTCAGCAGAGAAAACACAGTCCTTTGAATTACAAGTGTCCTGAATTTTCATTGGAATTTGTTTATTTTGGGGGAACAGTCACTGTGGGTTTTTTAAAGTGCCAACACTGGCATCCTGTGAATGATGAAAATGATTCCACTTTTTAAAATTGCTAAATTTTAACAGTGTTAGATGATTTCATTCTGAAAGCTTATCTCCACCTTCTGGGTCATGGGACTACTAAGAGGAGCAGACAGCCTCAGCAGCTACCTGAGCTGGTTAAAGCTATACTCAATTTGTCACTCTGACCCCATCCGAAGGAATTCCGCATTGTTAACTGCTGCTCTTATTCACAAATCTTAAAAGATCAGCAGTGAAATCTATATACATCTTGCAACAATTCCAAGTTAGAGAATGTCACCACCCAGTGGCTGAAAAGGGTATAACATAGTTGTTATGAAATGGAAGATCTTGTTTTTCCCTGTAGTAGGCAACAGTGTCGCTTTCTGTTGGCTGTTAAAAGAAGGCTAACACATCTTTTCCCCCTCTCCTCCATTCTGCTTCTCCCTGATGTGGTATTAGAAGTCGTGTCATCAGCACAGGAGGAGCCCAGCACTGTTGTTGGCCCACGTTGTTTGCACGGAAGACCACAGTAGTTTGATTGTTTTTAATGCTAAGAATATCCCTGACAGACGCAACAACTTCTGCGGTACGGAGGCCAAAAGCCCGCACAGTGGATTTGTCATAGTTTGAAAAAAAAATTGGTGCCTGTCCCATGCAGCATCACAATGTCGCCCCCTGATAGCTGGATGCCACATTGCACCTATAGATTGAAAAGGAAGACTTTCTCTGTGAAATGACTTCTCATCCGAGCATGGAAAAGCCTCTGGCTCCTTCCTGGCCAGATTTTATTGGTGTTAAAAGTCCCAGAGGCTGAAGACAACGAGAGAGAAAGGTTGGAAAACACATCCTGAGACATAGAGAGAGAGAGGAGGATTTGTGAATGTGTGGTTAGGAAGATGGTTCTCAAAAGAGTGGCTGTTGAAGATGAGGGGGTGCACGTGGGTCTCGCCCAGGGGAGGTGGGGGTGGAGGAGAATGGATGCACCCCCCATCCTTGGGGCTACGTGGCTTCTGCCTTGGATATCTCTTTGATGGGAGCCGCCGGAGCACTCCCTTCCTCGGCTTTCTTCACCAGGGCTGGCTCGACAACGTTGTGTAAGGAAGGCTCACGATACAAGGCCACTGCCAAGGCAAGAAAGAAAGATGGAGGAATTGAAATAGTAAAGCAGCCTTCCCCAACCTGGTGCCCTCCAGCTGTTTTGGACTACAGCTGGAGGGCACCAGGTTGGCGAAGGCTACAATACAGCAATAGGGGGTTCAGCCCTGCTCCACACTCCACCAATGGCAGGGCCAGACTATGGACACAAACCCACTAGGGGTTCATTCCTGTAAAAGCTGCGCTGGAAAGATGAGGCATGAGAGGGCCAAGAGCACAACTTTCAGGGCCACTTTGCATGAAGTCAGCAAAGAGGCCTGCTGTGCCAAAGAGCTGGGTGCACCTCACTCAGCTCCTGCAACGGGGACCGGAAGGAAGGTGCAGTGTGCTGCTCTCACAAGAGGGGGATGTGTATGAGAACCATCTGCAAAGAGGCAGCTGTGCAAGAGATCATTCGCACCAGACTAAGAGGCCGTGCCAGAGATCACTTGTGCAAAGGGGGTTCCTTTGCATATGAGGAATGATATCCAGGGATTACTGCTGAACAGGTTTTCTCCCAACCCCAACCCCGCTCACCTTCCAGTAGTTTTGGGAGGAAGTGGGCTGCAGCTTTGGTCTTCTTGACTCGGTTTCCCTTCATCACCTGCCCGTCTTTGTTGATGCCCAAATACCACGAGCGCCCCGACTCCCGCTGTCGGTAGAGGGTGGAGGAATACATGACGTAATAGTTCTCAAAGACGCACTCCTTGAAACGGCACTCAGTGGTGAAGTGAGTCTGGAAAGGGGAGGGGGCGGGAGGAGGGGGATGTGGCAAGAGGGTTAATCCCATGTTGGTTGGAGCATATTAAATCAGCCTTTGCCAAGCTGGTGCCCTCCCAGATGTGCTGGCTGGGGTTGATGGGCGTTGCAGTCCAAAACTTCGGGAGGGCACCAGCTTGGCAAAGGCGAGTATAAATAAAAAATTGGAGCGGCTCACCCTGCTCAGACGGGGGCTAAGATTCTGCTCCCAGAATCCTTTTCCTGTCTCTTCTCACAATACATTTCATAAGCTGTTTAACTCCACTACCAGTCCAGTTGTGGCTGGTAAACAAATCACAGAGGGAACGCTGGGCTGTGCGTGTGTGCATGCAAGGGAGAGGGTGGGGTGAGAGACAGGATAATCCCCCCAAAAGAGGTGCGGGGGGGGGAAACAGCAGAGCATAGCTTGAAGGCAGGTTAAGAGAGGAACTCCCTTAAATGACCCTGCCCTCCCACTCTTGAAGCCCCTTAAGAACAGCAGAAGAGTTTCACAGCAGCAGCAGCAGCCGTTCTCACAGTGCCCTGTCAGATGTCTCAGCAGGGATGGAGGAGAAACTAGGATTCAGTTCACATTTAAAGCTGGATGTATCAAATTTACACTTTCTGAAACTATTTGAAAAATGAAACATCTATTCCTTTGAAATTTGCACTTACTGTATCTGAATTTTGCAACACTGTTCTCCAGCCAAAGGGTTTACAAAAATGTGTATTTGAGGAGAAAGTATGCATAAAAATAAAAATATTAGTGAAAATGCATTACATTAGAAGATATTGCTTGCAAAGATGTCGGCATAAGAAGATCTTCAAGGGATGTCAAACAGTCAAAAGCAAGAGTGCCTCTGCAGAATCTCAGCTGGAAGAATGTTCCATAGCATGGGACTGGCAACGCTTAATGCCCTGCTTCTAGTTGAGGCCCATGAGGCCTCTGTAACGGGTGAGAACGAACTCTCCTCTGGATGATCTCAGTGACTGGTCTGGGATATAAGGGTTCAAGTGGTCCTTAAGGGATCCTGGACCCAAGTTATTCAGGTCTCTGTACATCAACACAAAAATAATTCAATATTTATTTATTTATTTATTTATTATTTGATTTATATCTCGCCCTTCCTCCCAGCAGGAGCCCAGGGCGGCATTAATTAAATTAATTAAATGAAATTAAATGCAAAATATATTTTGTTTATTTTTACAAAAATAATAAAATAAAATAAAATGCTATATATATGAGATTATCTTCAAAATGTATTATAATCCTTTTATTATTTCACAAAAATAAATAAAACGCAACATATATATTGCAGAGTAACTATTAAAAACATTAAAGCCAAATATATGAATGCAATCATTATAAACCTCCTTGGGCTTTTTTTGAAAAGCAGGATATATAACAACATACCCCCCCTCAAAAAAAAGAACACCAGAAAGCCCCCCCCCGTTCTGACCTTCATGCAAATAGATTTGTCATGACAGCTGCCTGCCACAAGGTGGCGCTGCCCAACACCAAAGGAATGCTCTTGTGAGATCACCCAAAGTAAAGGGGGGGGGAGGGCACTTGTCCCTCCAGGATGCCTGGGTTCCCATCCCAGAAACGTGAGGAGGAAGGCGCCAAGGGAGCCATAATGTTAATGAGAGCAAAATGTCCCAGCGGAGCACCTCCCATCCCCACCACCTCCCTTTCTCCCCATCCCCCACCCCGAGAGGTCCATCATTCTCGCTGCCAAATTTCTTCAAATATGTTTAGTTGGCATTAAAAAGGTCTCTTAATGCCACCAAGGGATGTGCCGGGGGTGTGTGTGTGAGAAGAAAATATCCCTCCAGAAAGATTTCTGCCATTATCAGAGGCCGGGAAACAGAGAAGAGAAAATGGTGGCCATCACCCCACCCCCAGCAGCCTGGCCTCGGTTCGCTCTCGGGGGTGGGGGACCTCAGGATTCTCGCCAGCCACAGCCCCTCTCCTCAGGCCACAGGCCTCCCGGCCGGGCTTCCCACCCTCCTCAAATGTTTTTGCATTGCTGGGATGTGTCCTTGAACTCGGATCATGCCTCTTCCTGGTCTGGATGGAAGAGATTGAGGGGTGGGCGAGTCTGGGTCGAAACTACCCTCCTGTACAAAGGCAAAGTTTACATCCGCTGCCCCACCCACTTTTTCCTCTGGCCCCACCCACCCCTGGCATGTGGCCCCTGGAAGATTGCCCAGGAGGGAATGCGGCCCTTGGCCTGAGAAAGCCTCCCCACCCCTGTCCTGAGGATCCCAGGTGGGGAGATTGTTGCTGTTGAGCTCATCTCCCACTTGTGGGCTACCCAGTTGGCCACTGTGAGAACAGGGCCTTTGGGCCTGATCCAGCTGCTGGTGCTGCTCGGCTCTTCCTACGTTTTTTGTCAAAAGCCCGTCAGGCCAACAACCTGTTTTTTAGCCCAGAAATAGAGCAAGCGGCGATCAAGAGTGCCTCTGAGCATGCCAGGTGCTTCCAGGTGCCCTATGGAGTGTTCATCCAGATTTGTTTGCAGGGAGCTTAGATGACATTGGCTGTTTAATGAGCATTCAGTTTGATTTCTTTGCAAGGAGGTTAGACGATGCTGCATTAAAGCAAGTGTCATCCCACACTTTCCAGGACCGTTTCCACCCAGACACGTCCCTTAATCACAAAAAGTCTGATATTTGAGGGTAGGGGAGAGGGGGGTTTGTTGCGCGAGGCCTCCCAAACAAGTACAATTCCACAACCTGAATTTGGTGGTACGTGATTGAACCCCACCTCTCGGTCGAAACTGAACAACCACAGCCGGCCCATGGGTTCACACAACAGCTGAGCTTTGGGGTGGGGGTGGGAAGAGTGGGGGGGCAGGCCTTCTGAGTCAGAAGTCGTGGCATCAAGAAAACGAGTGTGGACTCAAAGCAGGAGCCGTGCACCCTCGTTTCCGTTCTGCCCCTTTCAGCCAGCCTCTCGCTTTGGGCTCATTCTTTTGCCCTCTCCTCTTGTTTCTCTCGCCCACCCCGCCAAGCTGTCACCCTTTCACTCTCAGCTCTTCCTTCCATGGCTTATTTTTGGAGCTGGGGGGAGGGGAAGAATGGCCAGCACTGAAGCTGGGTTGCCAGACAGCTTTGACCTCTGACTCCTGGGGGTGTAGGCAAGCAGAGGCTGCGGGGACTTGCCGGTTTCAGAAATGCTCTCTTACCATGCTCAGTGGCACTCACTGTTTTTGTTAGGAAGCCGCCTTATACCAAACCAGGCCATTGGTTCACCACTTACTAGAAAGGCTAATGATGAAGCAGTCGGCCTTAAACAAAACAAAACAAAAGAGTAGTATTGCCTATGCTCTCCAGGGCTTCAGGCAGGGCGTTGGATTTTCCAGCCCTTCCTGGAGACGCCATTGCTGGGGCCTTCTGCATGCAAAGCAGATGCTCTGCCCACTGAGCTACGCTCCTACCCCAGTATAAGCAGCTGTCTCATACCGAATCAGACCATTCATTGGTCCATCTAGCTCAGTATTGTCTACACTGACTGGCAGCAGCTGTCCACAGTTTCAGGCAGGGAGATGCCTGGAGATGCCCTTGGGGACTGAACCCAGAACCTTCTGATGCTCTGCCTGCTGGCCTGCAGCCCTTTCCCTTAGATTCTTGCCCTGAAATCCACGGCACCCACACAGGGCCTCTGGAGAGCTCAGCCTGAACGGGGATTTGCATTCCTCTCGTGTGTGTGTCCGTGTCCCCTTCCCTGGTCACTCCTCTGTCCGGACCTCCATCCGGCCCCCCTTTCCCTCTTCCCCTCGCTCACTCACACAGCCATCATCTTCCCCTAGCCTCATCGCTTCTGACAGACGCCACCTTCCCAGGAAAAACTCCTTTGCTCTCAGCTGTTCCCCATTTCTCTTCTCCCCCCCGCTGGATCGGGGTCATCTCTCTATATGATTCAGCATATCCCCCCCCCTTATCCTCCCTGCTCTGGCTGCTGGCAGCACCTTCCCTCATCCATCCACCCTTCCTCCTTTTCTGCAAGGGACCCAAAAAGCTGGCCCTCCCAGGCGGCCGGTGCCAGGAATTTGCCCGAAGGTGAATCACGTGGCCGAGGGCCACCTTGCCGTGGGCGGGGGCAAGGGGCGGTCGCCTCAGCATCTGCCAGGCCCAAAGATGAGCAAGGAGTGCTGGGAGAAAGGGCGGCTTATGCTGGCAGCCACCCAGCTTAAAAAGGAACAGAAGACAAAACCCGCACAACTACACAATTTCACTGTGTGGGGTGGGTGGGCCTTAGTTTGTGCTGGAATTTAGCTCCAGAACCATCAGTGGTTGTGTACACACCATCCCTTTCAAGCATATGAAGCTAAGACGAGCCCTCCTGGATGGATCAGGCCACAAGAGCCCCTGCCCCATCTAGTCCACCATCCTGTTCTCACACGGGCCAACCAGATGCCCCAATGGGAAGCCCACAAGCAGGACATTTCATGCGCATTTCAAGCACATGACTTCCTCCAAAGAATCCTGGGAACTGTCGTCTGTTAAGTGTGCTGGGAATTGCAGCTCTGTGAGGGGTAAACAGCATTCCCCAGGATTCTTGGGGGCGGGAAAGGAATGTCCTATCAGTGTATGGTGTGTACACAGACAGGGTGTCTAGAGAAGAAGGAGCCGGGGCTCCAGTCTGCTGGGGATGTTGCACTCACTCTAGTTCTCTCCCCCCCCCAAAAATCACAGCAGGTGAGAAACCACTCCAATTGTCTCAAGTCCCCCCCCCCCCGGCAACACTCCTGTCCTGTTACCTTTTTGCACCAAGCATACCGGTGGGACAAACAGGATTAGTGATCAGGCAGTCTACTGAAAAAGGTTTACGGGCACAGGAGGCAGCAGCAGAATGGTTGTTGGATGCAATCTGCTCCCTTCCAGATTGGGGTCAGGGAATTCTCTCTCCTTGTTAAGGAGGGCAGCTGCTAATTGCAGTTGAGAGAGAGACAGAGAGAGAGAGGAGTATTCCTCTCCCGGGAAAATTATTAAATGATTGGTTCCCTGAATTCCTGTGGAAACACCCACCCACATAGTTTTGTGGGTGGAGGTAGTGGTGGCTGGTGGCTTCAGCACCTTGAACAGCTCTTGGAGTAACATTTGGAGTAAAACTGGAGCGGATTCCACTGCCCCACTGACATGGTCACCAGCTGCCACGGGGTGGAACCCTTTCCCTGTCTTAAAACCTGGAGACACTTTTACAGCTTAATCACTGCTTACTAGACTGTGCATGTGGGGCATGTGGGGAGCTCCTGTACAAATCGCACAAACTGCACAAATGAGAGACCTTCTTCCACCCAAGAGGGTGAGTTATTTGCAGCTTACAGGAGACGGATGAGATGACAGCTTCATACTCACCATACATTTCAAGTGCATTCCTCCCCACTCACAGAATCCTGGGAACTGTAGTTCATGCCCATGGACCTATAGTTCCCAGCAACCTTAACAAGCTACAGTTACCAGGATTCTTTGAGGAGGGGAAAATGTGCTTTCAATGTGCTTTCAATGTATGGTGTGTATGCAGCTAAAGGGGACCAAAGGGGATTTGGGGGGGGGGTGGACAGAGAGAGGAGCAGCCACAACCACCAGCAATGAACTGTGGAGAGGCAAGGGGAGAAATCGCAGCACCCGTTCTATGATTCAGACTTCTTCAGAAAGGGACTCAGAGAGAGTGCAGCGGGAGTGGGCGGTGCCTCCTTTTCCCACCTGCCCAGCGCCACACAGCCACAGCACCACCTCCTGGCAAGTCGGTGAAATGCACTTGCCTTGTTCCCTCCCCATATTCTGCTCAGGGCTGGCCCTACCATAAAATAGAGATTAGTGGCTGCCGCAGGCGGCACAATTCAGGCAGTGCGAAGAGTGAGAGGGTGCAGGTTTTCTTCCGTTCCTGTCTACAAGTTTGTCTGCCTTTCCCAATGACAGTGGAGTGGTGCTGGCCATAATTAGAGAAAAGGAGGTGGAGTGAAGGGAACAGCAAAGTATAACGTGGCAAGGGGGAGCAGGCGCCTCTGCCCTCTCTCACTGTTCCTGCACTTCAGTGCCATCTGGAGAGTCTCGTTTGTTCAACCCATGTCCCCCCCCTTAAAGGCCTTTCTGAATGTCTCCCTGCCTTGCAGCTGAAAAAAAGGACAGGATCCATGCCTAATTGCCTGCGGGTGGGGGGGATGCATCTCCTGCCTATTTGCTGACTTGGTGTTTCCCTCCTCCCTGCTTCATCCACAAGTGATGGTCAGAATCAGAGGGGCTGGGCGTGGAGGGAGAAGGGGAAATAGGCAGGGATACTCACAGAGGTATAGAGGTAGCCCTCAGCATTCATGGCGATGTACTGCCCTGATTTGGTGCTCTGAATGGCGACCACACGAAGACCCACGGGGATCAGGTTGAAGAGGGCTGTGGGGAGAAGGAAGATAGAGGCTCATACAAGGCAGGTACTGTGAATACAAAGTGTCCGTTAAGTGACAAAGAGGAACAAGGGTGCCAAAGGATATGGATGGGGGGGGAGAAATTTTGATTCAGTACACATTTAAAGGAGAACCTATCTAATTTGCACTTTCCAAAACAATACATCGTGCGTGGGAAACCTTTGGGCCTCCCAACATTGCTAAACTATCATTCTCATCATCCGTGGCCACTGGCCGTTCTTGCTGTGGCTGATGGAAGTGGTAGTTCAGCAACATCTGGAGGCCAAAGATTTCCCCACAACTGGGCACCTGGTAGGCCACTGTGAGAACAGGATGCTGGACTAGATGGGCCACTGGCCTGATCCAGCAGGCTCTTCTTATGTTCTTATGTTCTTAACTGTAATACCCTGATAGCTCGTTATAACGCAGGGAACGGGGGCAAAGGATGCACCTGCGTTATAGGGATTCCACATTATAATGAAAACCTCTATACTGTAAACAATATTTTACTTGGGGGACATTGTCAAACCCGTGGTTTCTCCGTATCTGTGGTACAGCGAGATGCGTTACAACGAGCCTCCACTGTACATGAACTGAAACACAGCCATCCTTTCACATTTGTACTTCTCCAAAATTTTCAGTGCAGTTCCCCAGCCAAATAATATGTACTAAAATACACTCAACAGGGCAGGGTGCACATAAAACTGCATTTATTTGTGAAAAACATTGTATTGGGGCAACTGCATTGCAAAAATATGAATATTAGGGGAAACTGCCTACAAAAAATATGGAATGATCCCCCTGACGAGGTGCGCCTGGTGCCAACACTGTTATCTTTTTAAAGTGTTTTTAAAAAATATGTTTTTCAAATTTGTATATTTGTTTTAGATGTTTTTAATTGGTGTAAACCACCCAGAGAGCTTTGGCTATGGGGCAGTATATAAATGCAATAAATAAATAAATAAAAATGTATGTATTAGGAGAAATTCGCACTAAAATCTTGATGAATTTTCATGAGGGCTTCAAAAAATATCGTAAACCTGTCAAAGAGTCTAGAATAAAGGTTTGCAACTGTAGCCATAGGCCAGATCTGCCTCCCCCCCACTCCCCACCCCCACCCCCACCCCAGTTGCCAAAGAGGCTATGTAGCTAGGGATGGGTGAACCTGTCAATTTCAGTTTCTCTCAGTTTCTGATTTTCCATTCTTACTTCAGCTCCCTACATTTCTGTGTCATTTGGCAATTTTTAAAGAACTCCTAAAATTTTGTCAGCACTCTAGTGCAAATTTCTCCGAACACACACATTGTTCTACACAATTTCCCCAATATAGATATTCTTGCATGCACTTTCTCTTAATATGATGCATTTTATATGTTATTTCCCTAATAAATGCATTTTTATGCAGTTTCCCCTAATATTTGCCCTTCTGCACCCAGAATGCGTTGCAACATTTGGATTAGTACACATTTTGAAGGATAGCTTCGTTTTGGTTTGTCTATTGGTTTGAGAAGTGCAAATTTAGGTCGTTTCTCATTAAAATGCAAACAAAATCAAACTTCTTCCCTTCTCTTAGATGGGAACCTGGACTCCTGGGTTCTTTAGAAAAAAGATGGAGCGAGTGGGGGCAGTAAAGGACTCTGACAGGCAGGACTTGTGGCTCTGAGGGAGTGCCGGCCAGGAGGAGGTGGTGGCGGCAAGAATTCTGTTTTTTGGGGGAAGGGGCCTAGGTGATGGGGGGGGTTGAGGTGGACAGCAGGGGATCCATGAGGCAGGAGTTCTCATCATTTTGAGAGCACACGTTGTCTCCAAGGTGCTATGCCTTTGCCAGGAGAGGCAGGTGGCTGCCTCTATCCCCAGGGGGCCAATTCTTTTAAACACTCACTTAACAGCCGCAAATGCAGGGTGGGTGGGTGGACAGGTGCCAGTGCCACCCTCCTCCTGCTTTGTATTCGGGGCTGGCAAGGGGCATGTGCTGGAACCGAGCTCTGCTCACCAGCCCAGGACAGGATGAAATTGAGGGAACAGAGATCATCAATCATGCATCCCTCCTTCTCTGGGTGGCCGCAGCTCAATTATACTTAGCGAGGGAGCCAGGAATGGACTGGCAGAGAGAGGAGGAGGGGAGGGAGAGGAAGGGAACCCAGATGGTGGAGGCTGCAGAGGGAGTGAGCAAGGGCGAGGGAGGCAAGGCCTGCAGGCGGGGACTCCTTTTGGGATAATGCATTCAGGTGCAAGGGTCCCCAAATCCCACACCCCCACCCAGAAGGAGGGGGCAGCCAGAATGCAACTCCAAGCAATATGGGGAATATTTCCTGCCTGATCACAGGCCTCCTTCCAAAATGAACCTCCCAAATGTAGGCAATGAAGCGGAGCCAGGATAGGCAACCATGCCATGCCAACAGGACGCAGCTGGTGGCTAGCTGGTGAGGCCACATGACTGGAGTGTGCAAAACACCCGCCCTGCAACCCCGCACCCAAGCAGGTCATGGATTTGGGTGCAATTAAAGGGTAGCAGAATGGGGAGAAGGCAGTGTGGGGCTGGTCCATGGGGGCGCATGGGGCACTGCCCCACCAACCTTGCTCTGCCCTCATCCACCTGTCTGCCTTCAGGGGCTCTGCCTGCCAGCCCCCTCTTCCGTACTTAGTCTCATTGTTGCCCCTTGCAGAACTCAGTGGGAAGGAGGGGGACAAAGCCACAATTAGTTGGCTCTGCCTCTCATTGGCTGCGGTTGCACCTGTCGCTGGCTCTGGCCGCGCCCTTCCAGCCCCAACAGGCACCACTGGGAGAGAGGCTAGTCTGAGCCATCCTGGGCCCCATCCATGGCAGGAAGGTCTCCCCCTACAAACGCCCCACTGAAATGAAGGGGAGCTCCCATTGGGCCTCAAGACTGGAGGAATAAATATGGGTTAAGTGAGACATTCCCCCCCCCCGCTGCCACCCTTTCTGGTAGCTGCCCTTACTGTAGCCGTTGGTGTCCTCTCTGGTCCCATCGATGCTGCCATCTGGGTGGACTTGGAGGTAATATCCGTGCCTGCAGAAGAGTTTGGTGACGATGCCTTTCAGTTGAGGTTCTGAATTGGGGGCCCCCACAACAACAAAAAACAAAGAGAGAGAGAGAGAGAGAGAGAGAGAGAGAGAGAGAGAGAGAGAATGAGAACAAGAAACTGCACATTCCAGGAGATACTGGGAAGCAAAGAACCCCATCGTCAAATATAAAGGGGGGCAACAGCGCAAGGCACTTGTACAGCCTCTTGGGAACCAAGCCTGCCCTCCCATCAGAAAATAAAGGTGTATTTCCACACAAAAAACTCCCCCACTCATCCCCAGATCTCTCAGAGTTTTGCAAGTTCTCAGGGATGGTGAAATCAGGTTCAAGCCTGATTTAAGTTTGCAAGTTGGGTTGCCAACTTCTTTTGCTGGCTCTGCGCCTGCACAGGTATGAACTGGCAGTAGAGCCTCCTTCTGTTCCAGACTTCCCTCGCCAGCCTGGTGCCCTCCAAATGTTTTGGACTGCAACTCCCATCAGCCCCCAGACAGCACGGCAGGTTGAAGGAGCCTGCTCTGTTCCATCAAGGTTGCCACATGGCCTACAAGTAATATGCACACTAGTGATCTTTCCTCCTTGACTGGTACATTATCAGCACATGCTTAAAGAATCTGCCTGTCGAGAAAAGGAATTTTTGAATCACTTGATGACCACGTCTGAGACCTGGCACTTGTTTTTCATGCAGAGCTCCTCTGCTTCCCAAAGCTGCAAAAGAGCATCCAAGGCTGCCTTTGACCGAGTCAGACCCTTGGCCCATCCACCTCTGGACTGTGAGAGGGCTTAAGATCCTGAGATGCTAACCATTAACACCACATAACCCTTTTTCTGTTGGAATATGTGGTTCAACTCCAACTTGTGGGTTGAGGCTGCATGGGGTTAAAAAGGGTAGCTAAAGAGGAGACCTCCTGGTTGCCAGGCTAATACCTATCCTTTGATCTCCTGCTGACTCTCCCTTCTTGCTAGACTGATATGCAAAGGATGTTGGCCACATTAACAGTCATGGCTTCCCCCAAAGAATCCTGGGAACTGACTGAACTAAGTTGCAGGGAAGGTATAATCTTTAGCAAGGATTCAAACGTACACACATACGCTCGCTCAGAACTCTCCATTCCCAGCATAGCCACTCTCTGACATTTTCAGAGAATGGTAGAGTTGGAGTCTTGAAGGTCATTTAGTCCAACATGTTGGAGAAACCTGATGCTGCTGAAGCACCTTGGACAGCTCTTTGAGAGTTCGAACCAAAACCCGGAGCGGATTCCATTCCCCCCCCCCACTGACATGGAGTCACCACCCACCACTGGGAGCAAGTCCTTGCCCTCTTCTGTTTAACAGCCCTAAAGGCACTGCAAGAGGGTCACCACTCCATCTCCTCTTCTTCAGGCTAAACAGCCCCAATTCTGTCAACGTTTGCTTATAAGGCTTGCCACTCACCACCTTTGCCGCTCTCCTCTGAACCCTTGCCAATTTGTCTGTATTCTTCTTAAGGTGCAGAGCCCAGAACTGTACCCAGCGCTGTAGTTCTGCACAGCAGAACTGACCTAAGTGGGCTTTTACTGATTCAGTTTTAATGCCGGCTGCCTTCCTGCCTTCTTTTCAGACATCAACACCGTTCACATAAGCGCATGCAAACCTCGGAGAGCTGGACTGCGAGAGACGTCCTTTCAGCGCAGCCTTTCCGCAACCTGGCGCCCTCCAGCTGTTTTGGACTACAACTCCCATCAGCCCCAGCCTCCAAACAGCTGGAGCGCTCCAGGCTGCGGAAAGGCTGTATGAGAGTCAGAGAAAACAGGCCAGCTCAGAGGGCACTGTGCCCTGCGGTCCTCCTGCTTGTTAAAAATGAAATGCTGAGGTATAACCCCCCCACCGTACACCTCACCTGCACCCCCCCAAAAATCACAGGCCTGACTGTGTGCAAAATAAAATGCATGTGTGAGAAAGACACTTACACAGCCAGAACAGGCAAACAAAAGCATCTTAGGACATCTCTATTCCACACAGATTCTCCAACCCCCCCCCCTCGTTGGCCTGTTCCAAGTGCAGAAGATCACTCTTTTTGTTTCTTTCTGCAGCTCTCCCTCCTCCCCTCCCTCCCTCTGCCTTTTGACAGGCCTTGGAAATAATTCACAAGCTATTACGAGCGAGCAAAGGGTATTTTCTGGGCCTGGCATCTGACATGCGGAGAAAGACTCTTAAGCAAATTATACTTAGCAAAGAAAAATGGGGCCCTTTAAGGAGCTGCAGAGAGATTTTCCCATTCAATCAACGTCTGTTGGGAAGATGTGAGCATTTTATTTCTGTTTCCTTAAAAAGAGAAATAAATCTCCTAAGGATGGGATGGAATAGAGAGGAGAGGGCTCTGGGATTTTTTTTTGGGGGGGGGTGTCCTGTGAGTAGGATATGCATATGTTGGAGACAAAAATGGAACAAAAACTGGCTTTTAAAAAAAAATTCAGGGTCTTCACTATTTAGAACGAGAGCTAGCGGAGAATTACTGGTTACAGAGTTAGGGCAAGAGGTGCAGTGCCTGGTTGCCAGGACACCTGGGTTCTCTGGAGGGAAGTGGGGGTCACTTGCAATCACTTTTGAAGGGACAGGCAGATGGGCTTTGCCTCTCACAGTTGCTCAGCCCTCCCCCTCCACTTCCTGCAGGCAACCATCCCATCCTAGTAATGAATCACTACAGTTGCACTCGGCTGTAATTTATCTAAGTTGCCATGTCCACACCTCTCGTGGCCCTAGCCAAGAGAGGAAGGGATGACTGCAGATTCCCAGCAAACTCCTCCCTCAACCCCTCAAGTGCCTGCTGTCCCTTCCCCTCCTCCCATCCATTAAGCCATACGACAATGGAACCGAGGATCGACACTGGAGGCCTTCAAGAGGCAGCTGGACAGCCATCTGTCGGGAATGCTTTGATATGGATTCCTGAACTGAGCAGGGGGTTGGACTTGATGGCCTTATAGATATGAACCCGCAGCTTCATAAGGACATAAGAAGAGCCTATTGGAGCAGGCCAACGGAGGCCCATATAGTCCATCATCTGGTCCTCTCAATGTCCAACCAGACGTCTGCGGGAAACCCAAAAGCAGGATTCCTGGCCCTCCAGTTTTTACTTCCTAGCAACTGATATTCAGAGGCATAGTTTCAAAGTTATTTGAGTGTCTCGGGAAATGTTTAGAGATGATGGTCCCTGACTTGGAAGGCATACCCCCCCCCCACAATTTCAGATATTTGAAAACCTGCTGTTGCCTTCTCCTTGGTAAGGACACTCTGCATGTGCTCAGAAGCAGTCTCTACATACTATATTATTCCTTCACAAATTTGGGGGCTGTGTTTTCCCCAGTGCACTGAGTTCGTTCAAATTAAAACATTTGTCAACCCCCCCCCATTGCTTTCTTCCAGCCTTCCCCAACATGGTGCCCTCCAGATGTTTTGGATTATTATTATTATTATTATTATTATTATTATTATTATTTGATTTATATCCCACCCTTCCTCCCAGCAGGAGCCCAGAACTACAACTCCCATCATCCCCAGTCAATGTAAGAATGTTTTATTCCGAAAACTCAAGCCTGCCTATGATGCAGATGCCCTTCCCCCTCAACATCAGTCATGGGGGTGGGGGAGGAGGCTGCAACTGTCAGGCCCCTCTGCACGTGCACTAGAGGCCTCCCCACATTTCCTTGCGCTTCCCATGTTCCGAGCCCTGGAACAGAGATCGGGCTCCTGGAGCGAAGCCTTTGGGAGCCCTTGGCTTGGATTAACCCTAGAGAAAGAGGGACTGGAACTCACGACCTGTCAATGATGTGGCAGTGGCGGCAGCTTTGTATTTCCCAGTCTTGGCTGCTGCAAGAGGGGGTGTGGGTTGGCACGATGCAACTGGGGGTGCCAGGGGATCTCCCCGTCGTGGTGCAGAGCAGAGACCTGCATGGAGTCAGGGAAGTAGGGAGGCATCCATCTATTGCACTGTCACCTCTCCTCGCCTGCCTGCCTTCCCTCTCCCTCTCACTGCATCTGCAGAGAGAGAGAGAGAGAGAGAGGAGAGCGATCTACAAGGTTACACAGATGCAGCGGAGCTCCTGGCCACGGAGGGGAGGGGGAAATCCCTAGGCCTAGGGTGGGAAGAGGGGAATCCCTTTAGGAAAGGAAAGTGTGTGTGTGTGGTGTCCCAAGGCACATATCATTAAGCCTGGGATAGGACTGGAATTGTGACCTTCTGCAAAATTGGGGGACCTTAGCAGCCCAGGGGTGTATGGAGAGGGGCTGTGGGCCTCAGGAGGAGAGAAGATGGAGGCGTTTGGTGGAAGGCACAATCGGGCCATGGAGAATGGGTTGTGGGGCGCACTGAAGAAGGGTGCATCAAATGGGCTGTGATCTGGGGTGGGGCACGTTTGGAGGGGTATCACTCAAGTTGGGCTACGGCTGGGATTTGCAAACACCAGGCAGGGATGCTGGCGGCCTGGAAGAGCTGAGAGGCATTACAAGGGCAGAGATCCCCGGAAGGCGATGGGAAGATGACAAAGTATTCCCAGACCTGTGATATCAGGAGGAGGAGGAATAGTATAAATTGAGGGGTTCAGAAGGGAGGGCATTTGGGGGGGTGGAGGGTTTGGCAAACACCAGCCCTCAGATACTGCAAGCAGTGGGATTTGAGGGTCTCATAAGGACTAGAATATTGGGTAGGTGGGGTGATTTGGGAGCCTGACAACCACACCTGGAATATTGGGAGAAAGAGACGGGGAGTGATTAGAATGGGGGGCTGTGGGGGGCACTGAGCCCAACACCCAAGCTGAAGATGTTTGGGGGCAGGGAAATCTTTGTCAGGACTGAGAACAGAGATATGGGAGGGAGGGGTATAGAAGGAAGAGAGACTATTACCAGAAGGGAAACCATGGGAATAAATTTATCCGGATAATTATTCTCTTCTGCGATTTCGACAAGCAGACGGTTCTTAAATACACAGACGCAGGCATGGCTTGTCTGCTTCTCCCAGCAAGCTTCAAGAACGCAATTTCCCTTCCCTCCATAATGTATGCAAATATATTTAAATGGGTTTGATTTATTGTAATGTGCATGCGTTTGCAGCTCAAGAAATAGACAGAGGATGAATAAGCCGGGATCAGGGCAGGCGTGCAATGGCTTGAGTGGCATTTGTGTGTGTAGGGGCATGAAGGCCGAGAGAAAGGCAGGAGACCACCTTGGGGGAGGGGGCCAGGAACATAAGAACATAAGAACATAAGAAGAGCCTGCTGGATCAGGCCAGTGGCCCATCTAGTCCAGCATCCTGTTCTCACAGTGGCCAACCAGGTGCCTGGGGGAAGCCCGCAAGCAGGACCCGAGTGCAAGAACACTCTCCCCTCCTGAGGCTTCTGGCAACTGGTTTTCAGAACCATGCTGCCTCTGACTAGGGTGACAGAGCACAGCCATCATGGCTAGTAGCCATTGATAGCCCTGTCCTCCACGAATTTGTCTAATCTTCTTTTAAAGCCATCCAAGCTGGTGGCCATTACTGCATCTTGTGGGAGCAAATTCCATAGTTTAACTATGCGCTGAGTAAAGAAGTACTTCCTTTTGTCTGTCCTGAATCTTCCAACATTCCGCTTCTTTGAATGTCCACGAGTTCTAGTATTATGAGAGAGGGAGAAGAACTTTTCTCTATCCACTTTCTCAATGCCATGCATAATTTTATACACTTCTATCAGGTCTCTTCTGACCCGCCTTTTCTCTAAACTAAAAAGCCCCAAATGCTGCAACCTTTCCTCGTAAGGGAGTCGCTCCATCCCCTTGATCATTCTGGTTGCCCTCTTCTGAACGTTTTCCAACTCTAGAATGGCAATGCAGGGGAAGGGGTCAGCAATTTGGACCTGGGGGTTGTAGGCAAAGAGGGAAGGCTCTGGCTTTTGTGGCAGGGAGGCAGGGGTTCCTGGCTGCGAACTGTGCCTGAGTCATGCTATGGTGAGTGGAGCCTTCCCGCCTGCTTGGCAGTCGTCAGGGAAGGCATCCATCATGCTTATATCCCAATTTCCCAATAAGATTTCCAAATGATATCGTGTATTTGAAAGAGCTGGCAGTTTCTCCAAGCCCCATAAATATTTTTATTCCCAGCAATGAAAGCACAGCCCTTTTTTAGACACCGCATCTCTGATGAGAAAACCTAAAATGCCCGTAAGGTGGAACCCGATATTTCCCAGGGGAGGTGTCACGCCTGGCGGGTGATTCTCTGGACATGACCGCAGAGCCGGGAGAAAACCGCAGCTCTGGGGCCCTTGGCCCCCTTCCCCCCTCCTGGACCTGCTATTGGTGTTCTAGATTAGGGTGTGTGTGTGTGTGTTTCCATGAGCTTTTCAGATTGCTTCCCTTCACCCTCCTGCTGTTCAGCACAGGGCCGGCTCCTCTGCTTGGCAAAAAACGAGAAGGGACATTTGTCCCCCATCGGATGCCTGATTCAGTTGTCACTGCTTTCAGGTTGGAGATTCCTGGGAGGCAACACAACTAGTTGTGGAGAAAAGAGATGGGGAAAAGGAGACTGATGGCAGATCTAGGGCTGGGGCTGGGTTGAGAATGGCAGAACTAAGAAATGTGAACCCCCAACCCCCAAGGAAGAGGTGGGAAAGGTCAGGAAGGGGGCACCTTGCTGGGCATGGAAACAGCCTGGAGGTTGTCCTTTCCAACCTGGTTGGCTTTCTCATAAATTCCAGATATGGGATTATCAATGATCAACCAATTAGTGTTGGGTAATGTTCAAGGGGGCACTCTGCACGTGTTCAGGGAGCTCTCTCTCTTTTTAGGATTATTTAATGTGTCAAGGCTGAATCCTGGCCTGAAGAACAGGTGATGAGGTGATTAAACTCCCCGCATGCGTAGCTCCCTCAAAGAACCCCAAAAGGGTCTCTCTCGAAGGTGCACTTTTCCTCTCTCCCCCTCTCCTACTCAGGCTTGCACATCACTAGCTGAGCTTCTGAGGGTGCCCTGATATTTTTGATTTACTACATTTATATCCCACTTTCTCTCCTAGGAGGTCAAAGTGGCATACAAGATTCTCCCCCTCCCCATATACATTCTCACAACAACCCTGTGAGGTAGGTTAGGCTGGGAGAGAGAGTCACTGGCCCAAGGTCACCCAATGAGTTTCATGGCCGAGAGAGGATTTGAACCCTGGACTCTCAGGTTGCAGTCTGGCACTCTAACTGCTACACAACACTGGCTCAAGTATTCTACCAGCTGTAGAAGCAAAATGCATCACTTTTAGCATATATCCACAATTCAACCATGTGTATTTAGGAGCTGTTTGCACCGGCCCATTTAGCTCAGTATTGTCTGCACTGACTGGCAGCGGATCTTGGGGGTTAGACAATCTGGGTGCAATGGGCTTTCCTCTACAAATAAAGTAACATTCCTCATGGTTCTCAATAAAAGGTTGAAACAGGAACCTCAGAATGTGCTGTATACCGTCAAACCATTCAGGCCCATCTAGCTAGTACTGTCCACACTGGCTGGCAGCAGCTCTCCAGGGTTTCAGGCAGGGGTCTCCAGCAGCCCTACCTGGAGATGTCAGGCATCACACGTGGGATACGCTGCAGACAAAGCAGGTGCTGCGCTACTGAGCTACAGCCCTCCCCGCAAAGCAAAGTAAGGTTCTAGCCCTCATGGATAAAGGGCCTATTGAAATAGGAGCGGCAGAAGCTGACTTATACCCAGTTAGAACACTGGGTCTGTTTAGCTCAGTAGTGTCCGCACTGACTGGAAGTGACTCTCCAGAGCTTTGGGCAGGGGGCAGTTCCCAACTGCATTGAGCAAGGGGTTGGACTTGATGGCCTTATAGGCCCCTTCCAACTCTATGATTCTATGATTCTAACCCAACCCTGGAACCTAGATGCTTGGCTACTGAGCTATGGCTGCAGGAACCGCATCCCTGGCCTAGATTTAAGACCCTGCGAAGCCCAAATAAGCCAGCCTTGGGTTCCATGAAGAAAGAGAGGTGGGATAAAGACTATCCCCCAAAATGGGGTTGGATCCAGCCTTAGCCCTACTCAGACCCACTTCACTCATCCTCTCATCCAAGAGTGGTGCTGGGATGCAGCACGGACACAGTCCCTGCCCCAGGAAGCTTACAAACTGCAGTGATGGGGAGGGGAGAGGGTCAGAGGGCCACTGCAGAAGAGTCCTGTCCCACCCACCCCCAGCACACCCCTGCCTGTGCAGGGCTTTCCCCCCCCCCAGTGTTTAGGGGGCTTAGAGGGAGGATCTGGAGGTTGCTCCTGGGCTCTTTTCAACCTGTTTTTTGGGGGTAGGTGGGCAATATGCATGACAAAAGAGGGTGCTGTAGGCTGAAGCAGCAGAGAGCACACCGAGGGGCTGAGTTTTTGGCTGGTTGCCATGACAGGAGCTGTTTTCTGCCAGCTGCAAGGACACCGCAGGGTAATGAGGTGCAGGCAATGGTCCAAGAAATCAGCCAGCGGGAGGGGAGGGGAAGGGAAGGCAAGCAGTGGGGAGGAGGGGGATGATCTGGCCCCAGCTTGAAATGGGAGGGTGCTGCAGACTGCATATCCAGCAGAGGATGAGGGCAAGCGGGGGGGCAGCTTTGGGTACAGAGCAGTGGGGGCTGGCGGCTCCATGTCAGTGGGGGAGTGGAATCCACTCTGGGTTTCATCTGAACTTCCAAGGAGCTCTCCAAGGCACTAAACCAACTCCTGGAAAGGTAGGACTAAAACTCGGAGTGGGTTCCACTGCCCCACTGACATGGAGCCGCCAGCCACAACTGGTGCAGAGGGAGGACAGGATGCTTACTGCAAGGAAGAGCCCTGCTGGATCAGACCAAACGCCTGTGAAATTCAGCAGTCTTGTTTCCAACAGGGGACAGCCCAGAAGCTCACTAGAGGGCCAGGTGACCTCAGCTGCTAGGAGTGCCTTTGACCAGCTTCGGCTGGTAAGACAGCTGCAGCCGTTTCCAGCCTGGGATAGCCTGACCACTGTTGTCCACGCAGTGGTAACCTCCAGGCTGGATTACTGCAATGAGCTCTATGTGGGGCTGCCCTTGAGGTTGGTCCGGAAGCTGCAGCTGGAACAAAATGCGGCAACAAGACTGCTCACTGGGCAGGGTATCACCAACACATCACCCCACTGCTGAAAGAATTGCACTGGCTGCCCATTTGCTACCGGGCCACGTTGAAGGTTCTAGTCTTGGTGTACAAAGCCCTAGACAGCTTAGGACCAGGACACTTGAAAGACTGTCTTACCCCTTATATCCCCAGTCGATCACTGCGCTCTCCAGGTGAGGGTCTCCTGCAGATGCCATCTGATCAGGAGGTCCGTTCTGCTACCCTGTGGAATTCCCTCCCCTTCAATATTAGACAGGCGCCATCTCTGCTGTCTTTTCAGTGCCTTCGTCTTTCAACAAGACCTTACTCCTTCAAAAAGTAGGGACCTTATCCCAGTCTGCATTTGTGCTGGAATTGCTTTTAAATATGTTTTTAAAGCTTTTTTTTTAAAAGATGTTTTGTTTTAATATATTTTAATGTTTGTTTTTATGATGTTTATAGTGTTGTTAGTGTTTTTGTTTGCCACCCTAGGCTCCTACTGGGAGGAAGGGTGGGATATACATTTAATAAACAAATAAACAAATGCCCCAGGTTCAATCCCTGATCACATCTCTAGGTAGGGCTGAGAGACCCCTTCTCTGAAACCCTGGCAATCTGCTGCCAGTCAGTGTAGACAATCTGAGTTAGATAGACCAATGGCCTGACTCCATATAAGACGGCTTCCCATGTTCCCACGTCTTAAAACTCCCAATATTTGGGCTCGTTGGGTGACCCTGTTCTGCAAGATGGAGAGACACTTTCCTCCCTCTCCTGGCCTTCCCCAACCTGGTTGCCCTCCAGGTGTTGTTGGACTACAGCTCCCATCATCCCTGACAATTGGCCATGGTGGGGCTGATGGGAGCTGACAGTACTGTAGTGGCAAATTCAGAAGTGCAGGGTCCCTTCATGACAGTCACAGCCACGCACCCCCTTTTTTTGCTGCAGGATTGAGAATGAGATCCTTGTTAATGCTTTCTCCCACAACAACAGATGTCCCTAGGGGTAATCAGCATGAAAAGGGAGAGTGTTGGCTACTGAGAAGGGTCTTCTCAGTAGCTAATTCACCTCCTTTCACTCCGATTGGCTCCAATCAGCAGAAAAGGACAAGGAAGTATGTTAGGAGACTCTTTCAGTGGCTCGCAGACTCCCCTTCCATGCTGATTGGCTCATAGGATGGTGGAGACATTCAGACCCTGCTCCCAAAAAAATGAGTCTAAGACACAGACCCCGACCCCAGACAACTACACCCCTGGTTGGAGCCCAACAACATCTGGAGCTCACCAAGTTGAAACAGGCCGCCTTCACCCACCATCCTGTACAGACTGGACCGCCCACCATGGTGGCCTACGCTAGGGATGTGAGGAGGAGGAGGAGGGTTGGGGTGCCAGTGGGCTTGGTGAGTGTGGTGGCTGGGATTTGAGGAGCTGAGCAAATAATGGGTGGGGGCATTTTTGTTTGGATTGGAGGGGCTGGAGGCATCTGGCCACCCGAGAGGGCTTTGCTGTGGCCAAATCTCACATTTTATTTTTCTACTCCTGTGTCCGTCTGCAACTATCATTTTACATGTTTGAGTCCTCTGAGTTTCTGTTTCATTTGCTTTTATATGTTTTGATACTGCTTCTTTGCTGGTTTGAGGCGGTGTTTTTGTTTTAATGTTTTCATGATGTATTGTTTGTCTTTTAGATTGCACGCATCCTGGAGATTTTTGAAACATTAAGCTGTTTATATTATAGTGCTGGTCATTGACCGTAATAAATGATGATTGATTGAACTGTTTATATATGCTTTTAAATTAAAATAAAGATAAAATCTATTGTAACATTTTTTTAAAAAAGAGAAACTCAAGCCAGAGTGTACTTAGACGCAACACATGCATTACGGCACACACGTGACTCTTTGCACATGCATGAGAAAATGTCTCTGATACGGGTTGGTTCCAAGAGCCCAACTCTTGGGAATCTCTGTCTCCATAGTTTCTGCCTCTTGCTCTGCCTCTGTAGCAGGACTCACTATGCAGCTGAATACAAGTTGCTGGAAACTGCAGGAGGGGAGAGTGCTCTTGCACTCAGGTCCTGCTTGCAGGCTTCCCCTAATGGGCACCTGGTTGGCCACTGTGAGAACAGGAGGCTGGAATAGATGCCCCCCCTCTAGCCTGATCCAGCAGGCAGGCTCTTTGTATGTTCTTATGGGCTCCTTCTGGGAGGAAGGGCGGCATATAAATTTAATAAACAAAATAAACTCTGGGAGCTGCAAGGATTGGCCCCTGGGAGTAGGACAGCAGGAACTTGCAAATGTTAACAGATTTTGCACCGTAGCACTGGAAATCACCACCACTCGGAAGGAAGGCTATCTGCTCTCCCCCAATTTTAAACAAAGTGCAGTTAAGTTATAACTGCATGTTCTTTAATGAGAGAGACCAAAATGCTACCCCCGCCCTACAAGTCTAGGACTTCTAGGACTGGGGAGGGCAGCTGTGAGAGAACTTGAAAAGGACCTCAAATGCAAAGATGTATCACTGAACACCAAAGTCAGGATCATTCAGACCATGGTATTCCCGATCTCTATGTATGGATGTGAAAGTTGGACAGTGAAAAAGGCGGATAAGAGAAAAATCAACTCATTTGAAATGTGGTGTTGGAGGAGAGCTTTGTGCATACCATGGACTGCGAAAAAGACAAATAACTGGGTGTCAGAACAAATTAAACCAGAACTATCACTAGAAGCTAAAATGATGAAACTGAGGTTATCATACTTTGGACGCATCATGAGAAGACATGATTCACTAGAAAAGACAATAATAGTGGGAAAAACAGCAGGGAGTAGAAAAAGAGGAATGCCAAACAAGAGATGGATTGATTCCATAAAGGAAGCCACAGACCTAAACGTACAAGATCTGAACAGGGTGGTTTGTAAGAAATGCTTTTGGAGGTCACTGATTCATAGGGTCACCATAAGTTGTGATTGAACTGAAGGCACATAACAACAACAAGCAGGCCAATGTGAGGCCCTGCAGATTGTATAGGACTACAACTGCCCTCGTCTCTGACCATTGGCCATGCTGGGAATAGAAGTCGAATGATATCTGGAGATCACCACATTGGCTATCCCCAATTTGGAGTCTGGGAGACAGGTTGGAGAGGATGGAGACTTAAGCCCAGACCTCTTGGAGGGTCGAGAATGGAAATGGGAGCCAGGAGTCCTGGAGTCTGACTCTTCTCTCCTGTACTGCAAGACTTGGATTCTGGAGCCATTTCCCTTTCAGTGGGTGGTAAAGTCTGTGTCCAAAATTGAAGCCTAGGCTGCAGTTCAAATCCTGCCTGGAAAAACAATTCTGGCCCCATGGACTTTAGAGCCCAGCTGGTACTGCTCAGTGCTCTGAGTTGAGCTGGAGAAATAGGAAAAGGTCACTAGCATTGTAGGTCCCCTCGTACCCCACAATTAAAGGCACACCCTCAACTTAAAGTGATTTTTTTTTTTTGCTTCAATATTTCCTTGCATGAGCTACTGCAGAAAAAGACCTTTCTCCTTTCAGGCACACACCTCCTCGGCACATGCTTCAACATTTAGCAAATTAAAAGAAGGACATGCTTGTAACACCCCGATCATCACGCTAAGAATCACCGCCTGGTCTCCTCCTCCTCCCTCCATGCTCGAAGGCTCTACTCCGCTTCAGTGCCATTTACACTGCGACAGTCTGCCCTGCATCATTTTAAATCACAAGCATGTTGGTGTCTGTTACTAAAGACACATCAGAAAAACAGGATTGTTCAACAGAATGTTAGAAGGTCACAATTTGGAAAGCTGCCGCAGGCTGTCTTTTGCAAGGCACCTCTGTTTGCATGCAACCATGTCCATGCATCTGCACTGATGTGCAAAGAAAAGTGCTTCACATTGACTCAGAGCCTTGGTCTATATAGCTCAGTATTGTCTCCACTGACTGGCAAAGGCTCAGCCCTTCCCTCTGTAGAGAACCCACACATCCACCTCTAGAGAACCCAGAAGAAGGGCAACATGCACACAAGCATGCAGGCGCACACAGAACATTCCCCCAAGGCAAAAATAAGGTCAAAACAGGGACAGTGCAGGTAATAAACCAACCAACCAACCAGGGACTGTCCCTGGTAAATGGAGGCAGCTGGATTGTGTCTCTCTCTGTCATATGCAAGATGTAAGCCATAGTTTAGTATAAGGATAAGAAACACCAACACTACCCCTGGCATTTGGTATTTTGTTGCAGATTTCTGCATCCCAACCACTTCTGGTTGCTTTATTTTTCTCTAAAGCAAGGTATTAGGTCTTCTGGCTGCCAAATGGAAATGGACGGCCTTCAAGTCAATCCTGACTTAAGGTGACCCTATGAACAGGGTTTTCATGGTAAGCGGTATTCAGAGGTGGTTTACCATTGCCTTCCTCTGAGGCTGAGAGGCAGTGACTGGCCTAAGGTCACCCAGGGAGCTTCATGGCTGCATGGGGATTCGAACCCTGGTCTCCCAGGTCGTAGTCCAGCACCTTAACCACTACACTACAGTGGCTTAAACGTGCGGATCAGCCTTTCACAGCCTGGCGCCCTCCTGCCACTTTGGACCACAACTTCCATCAGCCCCGGCTGAATTGTTGGGAAAGGCTAACGGGCTTTTTGCCTGCAACCAGAGAGGGACCGAGTGGCCAAAGGCCTGCTTTTTGGCACCTGCGTAGCCCCTCTGATTGCTTCCAATACCTGGCAGAGGCAGAATAAATAACACACACACATCCCGCCCCAAAGCAGCTGCACAATTAAAGGATTTTGAATGATGGACACAGGTTGCCCAATACCTAAGAGAGCCCTGCAGGGTCAGACCATCGTGTCCAGCATTCTGTACACTCTCAGAAGCATAGGAAATGGCCCTATACTGAGTCAGACCCTTGGCCCATCTAGATCAGTAGTGTCAACACTGATTGGCAGCGGCTCTCCAGGGTTTCAGGCAGGCAGTCTCTCCCAGCCCTCCCTTGAGATGCCATTGGGGACTGAAGCTGGGCCCTTCTGCATGCAACACAGGTGCTCTGCCACTGACCGCAGGCAGTTCCCCTCAGCAAGGCACAAAGATAACAGCCCTGCCCTGCAATTGCTCCTCAGCAACTGGTAATATAGAGAGGTAGACTGTCCCTGAACATGGCTGTTCCATATAGACTCATGGCCACAGTCCTGCTCCTCTGTGAGCTTATCTAAAGAGACCCCTCTCACAGTCTGGCCAAGGGGCGCAGCCTGCTGTGTGGTGACCTGGGACAGGGCTTTTGTCAGTGGCAGACACCTGCCCGTGGAACGGCTTCTCCCTGGAGGTGTGGCAACGATTCTCCTTGTAGAGGTTTGGTCGTCACCTGAGATGCATTCATTCCCCTTGGCTTTAGGGGTGTCCTGGATTATTTGTATTGCCTCGGCCGCTGCATTATTCTTGTTATATCAGTTACAAGTTTCTGGGTTTAATTTGTTCTGGGTTTTTTTAAAAGATTGCACCAGCGTTGGTTTGCATTTTAGTATTTTTGTTGATGAGCTGTGAACCACCCCACCATCTTAGTTGAATACAAACGGAAGCAATGAATCAGTCAAATAATATCTAATCTTCTCATTTTAATTCAAAAACCCTTCTCAGAACGGATGTTTTCCATGCTGCCTTTGGCATGACACAGGAGTCCTTAGGTCTTACTGCATGAGTAGCCAAGGTGGCGCCCTCCAGGTGTTGCTGGACTCCAACTCCCATCAGCCCCAGCCAACATGGTCAATGGACAGGGATGATGGGAATTGTAGTCTATGCTACTCCCCCTGCCTACTGTAATTAAACTTATGTATTACACACGTACTCATCTGAAATGTGGTGTTGGAGGAGAGCTTTGCACATACCATGGACCGCGAAAAAGACCAATAATTGGGTGTTAGAACAAATTAAACCGGAACTGTCACTAGAAGCTAAAATGATGAAACGGAGGTTATCATACTTTGGACACATAAGGAGAAGACATGATTCACTAGAAAAGACCATAATGCTTGGAAAAACAGAAGGGAGTAGAAAAAGAGGAAGGCCAAACAAGAGATGGATTGATTCCATCAAGGAAGCCACAGACCTGAACATACAAGATCTGAGCAGGGTGGTTCATGACAGATGCTCTTGGAGGTCACTGATTCAGAGGGTCGCCATAAGTAGTAGTCGACTTAAAGGCACATAACAACGACAACAACAACATTACACACATGCAATTGAAGTAACAGTTTAGTCTCTCTCTCCCCCCACCTCCACCTGTCTACCCTCACCTCTGTTTCCCTTCCTTTCCTCTGTTGTCTCTCTTGTGCTAATTTTTAGATTGTCAGCTTGATGCATAGTATTAAGCATATGTCTGCAGCCAATGAAGACTAGTGACTTGCTCCTTAAAAACAAACAAACCAGTAACTATACTGAGTTTTACAGGGCACTAGATTCAGTCCCTGAGGCCACAATCTGTGCTTTACAGCCATTTCACAGCCATGCTTAAAATTATCTTGACCAAAAATACTTTCTTTTTAATAGGCCTGAAGGCAAGGAGCAAGTGACGGATACACCCCCCCTATACCTTTAAAGCACATTTAAAGTACATGGCTTCCCCCAAAGAATCCTGGGAACTGTAGTTTTCCAAGGGTGCTGAGGATTGTAGCTCTGTGAGGGGTAAACTACAGTTCCCAGGATGCTGTGGGGAACACCACGTGCTTTAAATGTGCATTGAATGTGCTTTAAATGTATGATGTGATCAAAGAAAGGCACATACAACAAGAGGATCAAATGCCTCCAGCATCTTCCCAGTGAAAGCTTCCTTCCACAAGGTGGGACAGAAATTGAAGTGCTTTGAGGGCTGCAGCTTATTAAGGGCCAGTTGCTCACAGAGCAGCCAGTCTCCTCACTTTTGATCATCAGGGCAGGGGTCCTGCTCTGTGTCCCTGCACCACTGGAGCTGTAACAGGCCGGGATGCAGGGCACAAGGCCACCTCGGTGGAGGCCCACGGAGGTGGAATTTCCCCCTCTGGGAAACTCAGCCAGTCTCCTCTCCTCCTTCCTCCTGGCACCGAGCTCTAAATGATGGGTAATAACAATCACTGGGTACTTCTGGCTTACCTAACTGCTTTAAGATTTAATTTTTTTGTTATGTTGTTATTGATATGTTTGCCACCCTGGGCTCCCTTGGGAGGAAGGACAGGATATAAATTTAAATCATCATGATCTTCATCTTCTGCTAAATTCCTGCTGCATGGCTTGTTTTGGTTCCCCCCCCCCAAGATCTGTTGTACCTGTTGTTATTACTGTGTTGTATGTACCTTCAAAGTCCCTGACATTGTTCGGAAAGGCAAGGTATAAATATTTGAAGAAAACATTATATTAGATGGAAAAGGGAATGCTGAGATGGAAACACCTTTTAAAGAAAGAAAGAAAGAAAGAAAGAAAGAAAGAAAGAAAGAAAGAAAGAAAGAAAGAAAGAAAGAAAGATGCTTAGCATGCACAAAGTTCCGCAGGCGGTTTCCTTGGATAAGAGCCCCACATTGCCTGTCACTCTCTCTTTGCTCAGATGTTTGAAGGACAACATTGGAGTGGAGGGGGCTTCAGGGAGCGGACAGGGAGTCAGTGCCTCACAGTGGCTCTCGGCCTTCCTTATCTTTTCCTCTTGGCCTGTGCAATCCCCATAAATGTCTCTCTGGTGGGTTCTGAAAGCCACCCATTCCAAAGAGAAATGCAGGGACTTGACAAATGACACAAAGGCAGGAATGAGCTCTGTGGGTGGCTGGGGGGCATGGGGGGGAAAATGCCACCAAAATCCTGGCTTGTGTAGAGAACAGTCAATATCTTGGGGGAATAGCTTGCTGTGGGTCTGGCCCTAGATATTTGGGGTCAGTGGCGGCTGGTGGCTTCGATATCAGTGGGGCAGTGGAATCCGCTCTGGGTTTTAGTCTGAACTTTCAAGGAGCTGTCTGAGGTGCACTCTCTGTGGTGCCTGGGATGGAATCCCCAGTGGCACATACCCCCCCCACAAATGAACCAGAATCGCTGGATTGCCCGATTGTGCACCATGGGCCAGATCTCTCCATCTATTTTGAATTGGTTAGTTTTGCGGGTTTTATTTTATGATTTTCATATAATTTGCCCTTGTTTTAATTGCGATGTTTTCGTAGAGCACCCTGGGACCATTAGGTGAAGAGTGGGCTATAATACTAAATAAATACAGGATCTCTCCCTTAGCTGCCGTTAAGGCACCCACAAATTAGGGGTCATGCCATGCAACCTTCACGCAACAGCAAAAGTCTCTCTTCCTGCGTTTATTAATTTGGACAAGAATCCCCAAGTTAACTCGTCGGATTCACTTCAGCCTCTGATTCGGCACTGAGAAGCTGAATCAAGTGGAGGAGGTTTGTGTTATCGCAGGATAACCAGCCACATAAACAAGACGCTAAAACCAGCTTAGGCGGCAATCCTAAACGTGCTACTCAACTCAAAAATTTCCCGGAAGTCAGTCCCATTGATTGCCAGCAGGCTTGCTTCTGATTAAAAGCCCAGCTGTTTGGCATTCTAAAACCTTCAGGCAGTTTTCTTCTTTTCCATTTAAAAAGCTTTATGTCACAGTAATGTGCTTTAACGGAAAGCATTATCCATGCAGTCTGAGGCACTGAATGAGGGGTCACCCTTGAAGGGCCCCCCTTCCTATCTTGCTCTGGGGCTGGATCGATACACTCGCAACCTGGCAACAGGAAGGCACAGAGGCAGATGGGCCTTCTGGCCTCAGACTGTCATTGCTGCTTGCCGGGGGCTTGTGGCACAAAGCTTGTGCCTGGCCACTGGAATGCAAAAAGCGTCTGCTGAGCCAGACCGTTAGCCCATCCATCTACACTGGCTGGCAGCTGCTCATCTGCCTGGAGATGCCCTCAGGGATAGACTCTGGGACCCTCCTTCATGCAAAATAGGGGCTCTGCCACTGAGCCCCACACACCCCCTTCCTGCAACATTAATCACCCCTCCCCTATTCCCCCAAAGCTGAGGTTCTGATGCCTTGATGCCTGTTCTCTATTCCTCTTGGGGGGATTTTAAAAGAGAAGTTAAGAACTGCGGCTGCCCTCTGTAGCCATTAGGGAAGAGGACCTGAACCACCATCTCCTTCCCCCTCCCATTCCCCACCCCATATGCAGACTAATTGTAACCGGGCAATTAGCATCCATCCTGAACAGGTCAGGAGTGAGAGGTGTAGACATGAGCATTTAGGCTAATAAGCCTTAATTATTATTTCCTCCCCCCATCGTTAGGGAGCATTCGGAGAATAAGCAAATAGGCTTTCACATTCAGGCATAATAAACCTTTGGTTTCAGAATTCAGCAGCAGCTGTGTTTTCATTTAGAGACCTTTAAAGGGCCTTTTCTGTGGTGGCCCCCGAACTGTGGAACAGTCTCCCTGATGAGGTGCGCCTGGCGCCGACGCTACTATCTTTTCGGCGCCAGGTGAAAACCTTTTTATACTCCCAGGCATTTTAAAGTGTGTTTTAATAGCATTTTCATCATTATTTGTATTTTGGATGTTGTTTGGTTCTTTTATTGTTTGTTTCTTTTGTTTTCTTGATTTATTGTATTTATTGTATTTATACATTACTTGTTTTTTATCTTTTTGTACACCGCCCAGAGAGCCTTCGGGTTTAGGGCGGTATATAAATTAAATAAATAAATAAAAAAGTTAATGTGCTATCTTTTTCAAACATGGTAAAATCCCCAAAGGGGTTCATCTGCTGCTAGGAAAGTCCAGCAGCTTATTTACTCAAATTTTCTCGCTGAGTTCTACTGTCCAGCCTTGGAACAGGTGGCTTGGTCAAAAAGGAAACAGGGCCTCTGAGCATGTAAGGAATATATTAAGTCAGCCCATCTAGCCCAGCACTGCCTACACGGACTGGCAGCAGCACTCCAGGCTTTCAGACAGATGTTGTGGGCCTACAGCTGCCATCACCCCTGACCACCGGTCATGCTGGCTGGAGCGGATGTGGGTTGGAGTCCAACAACATTTGGGGGGGTGTCACAGATGTTCCCCATCCCTGAGGTAGAGGCATCATGGGTGAAGGCCAGGACCTTGGTGGTGGTGTTGTTGTTATGTGCCTTCAAGTCGATTACAGCTTATGGCGACCCTTTGAATCAGTGACCTCCAAGAGCATCTGTCATGAACCACCCTGTTCAGATCTTGTAAGTTCAGGGCTGTGGCTTCCTTTATGGAATCAATCCACCTCTTGTTTGGCATTCCTCTTTTTCTACTCCCTTCTGTTTTTCCCAGCATTATTGTCTTTTCTAGTGAACCGTGTCTCCTCATGATGTGTCCAAAGTATGATAACCCCCGTTTCACCCTTTTCGCTTCTAGTGACAGTTCTGGTTTAATTTGTTCTAACACCCAATTATTGGTCTTTTTCACAGTCCATGGTATCTGCAAAGCTCTTCTCCAACACCACAGGCCTCCAAATCAGCAATGCTCGTTTTTGAAACAGTTGCTGTGGATGCAAAGTCTGCTAACTGTTCTCAGAAAGGGAAGGAGAACTTACAATTAAAAATATTGTTCCTTCAGAATAATTTCCGTGTCAAAATATCAGCCCTCCCCAGCCAGATGCCCTCCAGGTGCTTTGGACTACAACTCCCATCAGCCCCTGCATCATATGGCTGGGCTGGGCTGGATGAACAAGCCCCATGGGCTGGAATGTGGGGAGAGAGACCAGTCTATGGATTCAGTTTCACTTAAATATTTTTTAAGCCACCGAGGAAGCTGGCATCTGTATTCCAGTAGGAAATAAGAGGTTCACACTGATGCCGTTTGTGCTGAAAAGGTGCCACTGGGACCCATTCATTTCAAATCCACCTCCCTTTGCTCTTCGGGATGCCTGCCCTCCAATATCCCCATTTGCATTGGCTCATTAATTCTTTCCTCCATCCTATACGTGGTTGTCTGTATACACCTGTCTACTTGCAAATTATTTATTTTCGGTTTTATGACCAACGTTTTTTAATGTAAAATAAAAATAAAATAAAAATCTTTATTGTAATGACAATTTTCAGCCAACAGAGGGCACTGGACAGTCGGGTCCACAGAAGTCCCTACCTACAGGGTGTTCTCGGTCTTTTGAGATTTCTGAATTTTAGTCCATCCGGCTTGCATGTATTTAGTATCACTTCTGTGCCTGCTCCACGTAAACCAGTTGTCTGGAAGAGACTGTACATGCTCCGCCCTGCAAACCCCCCTACTCCTATGCATGTGCTCATCAAACCAGATTACCCCATTGCTAGGCAGCGCCCCCTACAGTTGACTGGGAGGAAACAAACCTTCAATCAAACCACCTAACCAAATGTTGTGCAGTGCCCCCTGCAGGTGACCCTAGGAAGTGCAAGGTCGAAAACAGCCCATCTAAACCTGGAGCAACCAGCGCCTCCTGCTGTTGACCACTGGACACTGCAACTTGCCAAACAGCCATATCCACAAAGACAAAACAAAGCTGTGGACCTGAGAAACAAGTCTCCCTGCGGAATGCTGTCCACTCCGGTCGACCCCCTGAAAACTGTTGTTTGCAAGCGGTCTGAGCAAATAAATCACACTTGAGCAGCACATTTGGGGAGTAGCGGCTCTGGTCATGGCAGAAGACGCCCCCGCACGCACGCACGCACTCTGAGCAGGAGGGACCCCCCAAGACAGCATCGCTGGCGTACCACCACTGAAGCAAGCGTCTCAAGAGGAGGGTGGGCTGGGTGCGGGGGTTCCCCATAAGCCCTGGAAGCGTCTTTCTGGAAAAGGGAGTCCCAGCCCTCCTAGAGGGGGGCAGCTGCCTCAACCCTCCAGCCCGCACTGACTGGCAGCGGCGCTTCAGGGGCTCCGAGGGGGCCCCTCCCCAGCCGGACCAAGCGGCGGGGACGTTCCCTGCCCCGGAGAGAGGCGACCCCGGCCCGCCCCCCCCCTGCGCGCCTCTGGGCCGGCGGCTCACTCACCGGACGTCTTCTCCAGCCGGCCCTTCCGCCCCCCGCACAGCCGGACTTTGGAGATCAAGATGAGGAGCTGCTTCTGGCACAGCGACTTGGTGCCGCGGGGACAAACCTTCCGCTGGGCGGCGACGGGCCGGCTGACCACCGGGTCGCGGATCTCCCGTTTCTGCCGGATCAGGGAGCTGGCTAAGGCGGCCATCCCTGCCCCATCCGGAGGCCAGCGGGGCTAGTGGGAGAGGGCGCCCTCGGTCTCTCCTCCTCCTCCCGGCGGCGGGTCAAGAGGTCCCGGGCCGGCTGGAGGGCGCGCGGCAAGGCTGCGCGGTCGCCGGCTTCGGGAGGGCGAGGAATCCACCCGGGGGGAGAGTTCGATTCCCGGCAGCGGACGGTTCCAAAGAAAGGGATTGCCCGGAGAATGACTGGGCGGGAAGCCGGGAAAAGAAAGGGCAGAAGAGAGCAGGCGGCGGCGGGCAGGGAGGCGCTCCCTTCGGGCGGACCCCTCCTCTCCTCCGGAAGAGCTGCGAAAAAGTGGCCCCGGCCGGCAGAGAGAGCCCCACCAGCTCCCGCTAGGACTGGATCGCCAGCCGCCGCCTCCGCCTCCTCCTCGGCGGCGTCGGGGCTTCCTCCATCCCGGCTTCCGCTGCGCTTGGGAAGGCGGGGGGGGGGCGGGAGGGGCGGGGAGAGGAGACCCCGATGTCCTTCAGAGCGCCAGAGGTTAATTGTGGGTGGCGGGGGGAGGGGGCTGCGGAGCGAGCCAGCGCGATCCTAAGCGAAGGGGGAGGGAGCGGAGCGGCGAAGGGGGGGCGGGGGCGGGGGAGAAGAGGTGTGCTGTCACACGCCCGTGACAAAGCTCGTGGGGGGCAAACTTATGGGGGGGGAGAGAGAAAGACTTTCTCTTCCCCTGAGGAAAGGCAGGCACTGGAAGGACGCAGGCCCCCTCCCCATAGAAAGGGGTCTTTTGCCTTTGGGGGGTGAAGTTGGGGGGCTTCCTTCCCTCCCCTGGAACTCCCTTGCAAGAGGTTTGCTCCGTTTTCTGCGCCAAGGGAGGGATGGAGTCGCCATGTAGCGGAGCACCGTTGGTGGGAGCTCGCGTACGATGTGGGGGGAGGAAGGGGTCAGGGCGCCGCCAGGGGGCGAGTTGGCCCTGTGGGGGGGAGGCTCCCAAGCACAACAGAAAGTCATGAGCCGTCAGAAGGGGGGGCTGCCTCCCAAATCCCCTTAAGGAAGGGTCGCGCTTTGGAAAGGCTCTTAGAATAGGGTCCTTGGAGGGGGTCCAGGCATCAAAATGCGGCGGGGGGTGGAGAGGAGATGCGCATCCCAGGACCCTGTTTGCTCCCCAAGACGCCTCCCCTTCAGCCCCACGCCGGACGGGGTGGAGGGCAACCCCTGCAGGCACCATTCCCCGTCCCTCGCCCTTAACTGGCGCCCCCTAGAGGAACAGGCCTTGGCTGTGGCTCCCAAATGCCCCGGCGGAGCGCCGAACTTGCCGTCGGGTCAGCCCGCGACCCCGAACCGATGCCAGATCCTAGCGCTGAACCGCGGGAAGCCACATCAAAGAACAAAACGGAAACTGAGCATACGCAGAGTGCTTTTTGCTCACCTGTGCCCGAAGAGCGGTATTTGTCCTGCCTCTGCCATTTATTTATTTATTTATTGTACTTATATACCGCCCCGTAGCCGAAGCTCTCTGGGCGGTTTACAGTAACTAAAAACATTAAAACAAATACAATTTAAAACAGATCTTATAAAAACAATTTAAAACACAATTTAAAAATTTAAACAGTATAAAACACATACTAAAATGCCTGGGAGAAGAGTAAAGTCTTGACCTGGCACCGAAAAGGTAACAGTGTTGGCGCCAGACGCACCTCGTCAAATGGATCATTCCATAATTTGGGGGCCACCACTGAGAAGGCCCTCTCCCTTGTTGCCATCCTCCGAGTTCCCTCGGAGTAGGCACCCGGAGGATTTGTATCAGGAGAGACTTTCCATCAGGTATTGTGGTCCCAAGCCGTGCCATGAGATCACTGAGTGGCTGATGGACAGCCTCCCCCCCCCCTTATGTGCCTCGATTCCCCTTCTGCACAATGGGAATAACTGCTGTCTATCACACACAGCTATTGGGAGGGCGCAATTTAATTGGGGCTCCTTTTGGGAGGAAGGGCGGGATATAAAATGTAATAATAACTACCGAAATAAATTGCACTTTGCTACGGAAATGATGGGTGGAGCGGCCAACGTGGTTCCTTTGAGCCAGAGCCCAGGGCTTCGTCGCCTAGAACCTGTTTCAGTGCTATGATTTGAGTGAGAAAGAAAGAAGCCCCTGAACTTGTCCCTCTCCCTCACCACTGAGTCTGTCCCTCGCACATGTGTGGTTTGTGCCTGTCGCTTCCAGAGAAGAGATGGAGGGGGGAGGGGAGGGTGTGCAGCGGACTGAATCTCAACAACCAGGATTTTTTGTGTGTAGCAATTAACAGCACGACAACCCCTTAAATCATCTCCTCCCGGCTCGGTTTGCAAGAGGCGAGTGAGGAGCCGGCCTTTCCAGATCAATGCAACAGGGACACAGACTCACAGCTGCTTATTTCCACCCTGGGAGCAGTCGACAGAACAGCAAATTGTGGGATCTCGCAGTGAGCTATAGGTCTGCACCGGAGCAGGAGGGAGAGGAAAAGTCTCTCCCCTTGCTGAGCGGAAAAAACAACAGACGCGACCTGAGCTTTCCCCATGCCTAGAAAGGTGGGGAGGAAACCAAACTTTTAGGAAGCATTCCCAGGAGGGAGAGAGATGGGGGAGGCTGTGGTGCCATGTCATGTGCAGATGTAGGAAGCCGCATCTCTCCTGCCCCCCACCCTGCTATCCCACCCCATCTCCAGCAGAGCGAAACAGGACTTTCCCTTCCATCACAGGAGCTGTTTGTGAACATTCTGTTGCCAGCACCTGACCCTGAGCAGGCCTGAGAACATTCCATGACATCATAGAAGCCCAGCGTATAATTGGAGGGGAGAGAGGTTGTTGGTGACAGGTATTGATTTACAGATTAGCATTGTTGTGGGGTTTTTTTCATTTGCCTGCCATAAACAAGAGATTATGTTTCGTCAGCTGAAGCAACAAATAAATCCATCCCCATGTTCTGTTGCTCTAGTCTAGACTGTCAGAGTCAGAGCCGGCCCAGATTCTATGGATTTATCTTGCTTGCACAAAAACTTTGTGAGGTTCTTCTCTCAGGGTTGGGTGTGCCACGCTTTTCTTGTTTGCATTGTGGAGTGTCTTGAGATGCGAGTGGGCTGTTTGCTTTTTTGTAGTTCCTGGCCTCCTTCTCTCTCCCCCATTAAAATTTCATACAAATTTTAAAAACAAACATAAGTAGCAAAGTGGCAAGAAATTATGTCATGCCGCTGAAATAATAGCAGACAGTTCGCTGTGCATGGATGCGGGTGAGCACGCACATGCAGTTTTGCCCCCTAGTCCTGCATGGGTGAATTGTATCTGGTGTGCATGGGAGGGGGCCTCCAGAGAGATGAAGTATTTCACAGACTCTGCAGCTTTAAAAAGCACTCTAAAACAGGGCTAAACCAGAGGCAAACTCAGGCCCGATCTGGAAACACAATCTGTAAACAAACACAAGGATTCCTAATCATTTTTCTCTCTCTCTCAGATTCTTTTCCACAATTGGATGTATCTGGGGTTAGGCATGGCTAGAAGGGGTGGAAGCACCTTTCACCAACTGGGTGCCCTTCAGATTTTTTGGAGCCCTTCTCCTTCATGACTTTGATTAGTCCTCTTTCAAAGCCCTCCAAGTTGCTGGCCATCACTGCCTCTTGAGGGAGCAAATGCCAGAGTTTAACTACGCGCTGAGTAAAGAAGTCCTTCCCTTTGTCTGTCCTGAATCTCCCAGCATTCAGCTTCATCAGATGTCCATGAGTTCTAGTGTTATGAGAGAAGGAGAAAAACTGCTATCTATCCACTTTCTCCATGCACCATGCATCATTTTATACACATCTATCATGTCACCTCTAGTCCAGCATCCTGTTCTCATAATGGAGAACCAGATGCCCATTATAGGAAGCCCGCAAGCTGGACCTGAGTGCAAGAGTACTCTCCTCTCCTGCAGTTTCCAGCAACTGTTATGTTAATGTTAGTGTTTATTTCTAGGCTGCCTTTCTGCCAAAAAGGCCCCCAAGGTGGCTCACACACAAATAGAAAAACATAAATACAAATCAAAACAACACAATCTACAGGCATTCAAACCACCAAAATTATAACATTTCTAAACAGCAACAACAACTAAAAACAAAAAGCAGTCATCTTGGTAAAGGACAGTCCCCCCCCCCAATGTCACTAAGAGCAGAGGGCAAAGCAGCAACACATCTCAGTCTGTCGGAGAACTGTGCAAGAGTCGTGCTGGGAACGGAGAGTACTAAGAACATAAGAACATAAGAAGAGCCTGCTGGATCAGGCCAGTGGCCCATCTAGTCCAGCATCCTGTTCTCACAGTGGCCAACCAGGTGCCTGGGGGAAGCCCGCAAGCAGGACCCGAGTGCAAGAACACTCTCCCCTCCTGAGGCTTCCGGCAACTGGTTTTCAGAAGCATGCTGCCTCTGACTAGGGTGGCAGAGCACAGCCATCACGGCTAGTAGCCATTGATAGCCCTGTCCTCCATGAATTTGTCTAATCTTCTTTTAAAGCCATCCAAGCTGGTGGCCATTACTGCATCTTGTGGGAGCAAATTCCATAGTTTAACTATGTGCTGAGTAAAGAAGTACTTCCTTTTGTCTGTCCTGAATCTTCCAACATTCCGCTTCTTTGAATGTCCACGAGTTCTAGTATTATGAGAGAGGGAGAAGAACTTTTCTCTATCCACTTTCTCAATGCCATGCATAATTTTATACACTTCTATCATGTCTCCTCTGACCCGCCTTTTCTCTAAACTAAAAAGTCCCAATGCTGCAACCTTTCCTCGTAAGGGAGTCGCTCCATCCCCTTGATCATTCTGGTTGCCCTCTTCTGAACCTTTTCCAACTCTATAATATCCTTTTTGAGATGAGGCGACCAGAACTGTACACAGTATTCCAAATGCGGCCGCACCATAGATTTATACAATGGCATTATGATATCGGCTGTTTTATTTTCAATACCTTTCCTAATTATCGCTAGCATGGAATTTGCCTTTTTCACAGCTGCCGCACACTGGGTCGACATTTTCATCGTGCTGTCCACTACAACCCCGAGGTCTCTCTCCTGGTCAGTCACCGCCAGTTCAGACCCCATGAGCGTATATGTGAAATTCAGATTTTTTGCTCCAATATGCATAATTTTACACTTGTTTATATTGAATTGCATTTGCCATTTTTCCGCCCATTCACTCAGTTTGGAGAGGTCTTTTTGGAGCTCTTGGCAATCCCTTTTTGTTTTAACAACCCTGAACAATTTAGTGTCATCAGCAACCTTGGCCACTTCACTGCTCACTCCTAATTCTAGGTCATTAATGAACAAGTTGAAAAGTACAGGTCCCAATACCAATCCTTGAGGGACTCCACTTTCTACAGCCCTCCATTGGGAGAACTGTCCGTTTATTCCTACTCTCTGCTTTCTGCTTCTTAACCAATTTCTTATCCACAAGAGGACCTCTCCTCTTATTCCATGACTGCTAAGCTTCCTCAGAAGCCTTTGGTGAGGTACCTTGTCAAACGCTTTTTGAAAGTCTAAGTACACTATGTCCACTGGATCACCTCTATCTATATGCTTGTTGACACTCTCAAAGAATTCTAATAGGTTACTGAGACAGGACTTTCCCTTGCAGAAGCCATGCTGGCTCTGCTTCAGCAAGGCTTGTTCTTCTGTGTGCTTAGTTAATCTAGCTTTAATAATACTTTCTACCAGTTTTCCAGGGACAGAAGTTAAGCTAACTGGCCTGTAATTTCCGGGATCCCCTCTGGATCCCTTTTTGAAGATTGGTGTTACATTTGCCACTTTCCAGTCCTCAGGCACGGAGGAGGACCCAAGGGACAAGTTACATATTTTAGTTAGCAGATCAGCAATTTCACATTTGAGTTCTTTGAGAACTCTCGGGTGGATGCCATCCGGGCCCGGTGATTTGTCAGTTTTTATATTGTCCATTAAGCTTAGAACTTCCTCTCTCGTTACCACTATTTGTCTCAGTTCCTCAGAATCCCTTCCTGCAAATGTTAGTTCAGGTTCAGGGATCTGCCCTATATCTTCCACTGTGAAGACAGATGCAAAGAATTCATTTAGCTTCTCTGCAATCTCCTTATCGTTCTTTAGTACACCTTTGACTCCCTTATCATCCAAGGGTCCAATTGTCTCCCTAGATGGTCTCCTGCTTTGAATGTATTTATAGAATTTTTTGTTGTTGGTTTTACTGAGCGAGCTTATGTGTGTGTGCTGGAATCCTTGCTAAAGATTCCACCTTCCCTGCAAATTAGTCAGACAGAGACTTTAAGCTTTAAAATAAGAAATAACTACTTTATTCTGGAAGTACATGCTTGATAGGAAAGAGTTCTACATTTAGCTAACTAGCTAAGCTGGAGATGCAAACACTGAGCCCAGTGCTTGCCCTCATGCTTGGAGAAGAGGGAGAGACAAAGGAATATGTCTGCTCCCCTCTCAAGAGAAAGAAAGAAGACTGGGAAGGAGGGAAGGAACTGGGATCAACACCCTCTGCATATCTGTCTGGCAGGAAGGAAGAGACAGCAGGAGATCAAAGGACAGGTATAGCCTAGCAACCAAGAGGTATCCTCTCTAGCTATCCTTTTTAACCCCATGCAGCCTCAACCCAAGTTGGAGTTGAACCACATATATTCCAACACAGTCTGCAGCTCCTCCTGATAAGATCCAAGCAGAGGAGTGGGGCAAAGCAGGTGGATGCTGGTATTCGGACGCTGGTATGGTCAGACATGGACGAAGAGCATAGCCACCATGGCTAGTAGCCAATTATAGCCTTACGATCCTCCATCAATTTGTCTAATCCTCTGTTGAAGCCCTCCAAGTTGGTGGCCATCACTGCCTCCAGTGGGAATGAGTTCCACAGTTTAACTATGCGTTGCATGATGACGTACTTTCTTCTGTCTGTCCTGAATCTTCCAACATGCAGCTTCATTGGATTCTGGCACTGTGCAAGAGGGAGAACCACCTTTCTCTGTCAACATGGAGAGAAATGGCCATCATAATAAAATTTAGGGCCACCCAACAACATGGAATGCAAGAAGACTTAGGACAGACAAAAGGTAGAACTTCTTCACATGGCATGTAACTCATTTGCGATAGCTGCCGTGGTTGCTTTTAAATGGATATTTTTTAATGTGATGTCACTTGTGTTTTTATTCTTGTGTTCTTTGTAATATATATATTATATTTATATTATATTTATTGTTTTGTGATTTAACATTATGGCAAGCTGCTCTGAGAGGTTCTTCATGGGCAGTATAAGGGTGGGCTAGACCTTTTCATAAGGATTAAAATAATTCATGTAGCCTGCTTCCCAAGATGTGATGAGGACTACTAGCTCAAATGGCTTTTAAAAAGAGTCAGGCAAATCCCCTGAGGAGGACAGCTGGTGTCTCTGATGTCAGTGGGGCACTGAAATCCGCTCCAGGTTTTAATCCAGACTTTCGAGGAGCTGTCCAAGGTATTGAAACCAAGGCACAAAATATGTTCAGCTCCTTGAAAGTTCAGACTAAAACCTTGAGGGGATTCCACTGCCGCACTGACATCAGAGCTGTTGGAAGTGGGGCAAGAGCAACTCCTGTTTTGTTCTTTTGTCTATGTTCCAGAAGGGAGATAGAGTGAGGGTCCTCCAGATGGATAGGCTGGATTACCTTTATCCATGACGCTGCGACTGACTTCCTGATAAGTCTTAAGGGAAGCTTACCTGCCCCTCCTCCTTCCACCCTTTCCTTTCTTCTCCGACTGTCCGGGAGAGAGGAGACACCTTTGTCTCTGCTCTCTCTCTCCCAGCCATGAGGGCAATTCCCACGCCTGGGTATTGCGCCTCCACCTCAGTTAGAAATAGGCATGCCTTTCTATCTACTATGCATTCCTATAAATAAAGTAGCTTTTCTTATTTTACCAAGTCTCCAGTCTCAGTGATGCTGATGCAGGGTACAAGCCTGCTTTCTTAGGCAAACGCACACACTGGTGTTACAAAAGGGGCCAGGCCTGGATGGAGGCCCGACTGATAAAAGCTCTCAATTCCTTGAGATGCCAATAAGGAATAGAGACGAGACCAGATCAGTATAAAGTCTTGCCTTTTAATACCTTTGCAAAGGGAGGGCCACAGTCAAGTGGCTCTCCAGAATAGCTGACAGTCATCATATTTATAGGCTATAGATGCGTCACATACATAATATCAGAAATGCATAGCTAATCAAGAATACATCATTTCGGTGCCTTCCCATCATTGTTTAATTTCTCAGCATCTGTCTATTCTGGTCCACTTCTCTGTTCTCATCCCAAACTTCCTCTATCCTTGACCTTTGGTCCTACAAGCTGGGAATAACATTTTTAATTGCTAAAGAAGCAGATAAGCGGAAAACTCCCGTACTTTTCACAAAGCAAGGAAAGCAAGCATATGTTTCATTTTGCATTATTTGATTTCATTTTAGTACAACATTTTAATTTTAACTCATTGCAACACTGGCACACTAGCATTTCAGACCGCTGTTACTCTCTGCTTAACTAATTTAGCACCACAACAGGAGCCACCACTGGGGGAGAGCGGATTTGCCTGCCAGTCACAAAGGCTTTACGGAACCTCCAGTTTTGGAGGTAGTCTACCACTAAATACCAGCTGCAGCGATGGGGAGGGGGCTGTTGCCTTCCTGACGTCCTTGTGGGTCTTCTCGCTTTCCAGTGTGGAAGGCAGAATGCCAGACTTTGGCCAGTCGGTTCTGGACAGACTCCAAAGAGCAGAGGTGAAAGGCAAATGGTTCTAGGCAGAACACCTCCTGCAAAGAAATCCATCATGTCTGGGGCAACCAGTTTTTTCCTTGGGGGCAAAAAGTACTAAAAGTATTAAAAGAGGTACAAGTCTTAATGAATACAATGCAATGTATTGCATGTTAAAAACAACGCCTGTGTTCTCTTGATGTGTGTATTTTTGGCTTGTTTGTTTTCCCAACAAGGAGAGGACCCCCACGTGATGGCAGGCAGGCAGGCAGGCAAAGGAGTGAATTATGCAGAGGGAAAAGAAGAAATCTCCTTCCCCCTCTCTCTCCTCTGTGCTTGTGATACTCCATATCTTCTCCACCCCTAAACTGCCCTTGCATGTGCTCTCTCTCCCGCTCTGGCCTGAGCCCCACAGCACACACTCATTAAATTCTCACACACGAATGCGCTTCTCGCACGAGGGGGAATGGGCTGGTGATGCCAGCTGGTTCACCCCAAACTGCTTTGCCCAGGTCCTTTGGTGACATTTGGCAGGTTCAGAACAGGTACTCGAGTGGCTCTGGGAACGAGCAAGCAGGATCTCACGCCTGTGCGCAACAAGGCACATGGCTGGCACACATCCCGGGAGTCATTCCCTCCTGGATGCGCAGGAGAGCTGTCTTGGATTTTTATTTTTATTTGCTACTATTGATTATTAACTATTTTTATTTTAATCCACTAAGTTCCCAACTCCTGGAGAAACAGTACGCAGTTTGAGCAACACCTCACTGGTACCTCTGGGCATATTCAGATTGCTTTTGAGACCCTTTTAATTGGAGAAACGAAGGGCTAGTTTTGAACCTGGGAGACTTTGACATGCTCTAATGCTCTATAGGCCCACAGCTATGTATGGGCTCAGGAGGCAGGGCTTGGAACTTAGACGGTGCATCCTGAAGACAGGCCTGGCCCACCCACACAACACCAAATGTCTATTAAAGAAAAGAAAAGAAATGAATTGCTGTGGAGAACTCTGAGCCCCAGTTCACAGCTCACCCCAATTTAACTGCAATGATCTGTTCCTCTTCAGCTGAGAAGTGAGAACTCAGGGGCTGGAGTGACTCCACTATGAGGAAAGGCTGCAGCATTTAGGGCTCTTTGGAAATGGACTGTCTTCAAGTCGATCCCAACTTATGGCAACCCTACGGAGAGGGTTTTCGTGGTAAGTGGTATTCAGAGGGGGTTTGCCATTGCCTTCCTCTGAGGCTGAGAGGCAGTGACTGGCCCAAGGTCACCCAGTGAGCTTCATGGCTGTGTGGGGATTCGAACCCTGGTCTCCCAGGTTGCAGTCCAACACCTTAACCACTACACCACACTGGCTCTCTTTGGGCTCTTTAGTTTAGAGAAAATGCAAGTAAGGGGGGGAGGATATTAGATGTGCATAAAAGCAGGCATGACGCCTGCAGAAAGTGGATAGGGAGACATTTTTCTCCCATTCTCATGAGACTAGAACTCATTGACATTCGATGACACTGAATGTGGGAAGATTCAGGACAGAAAAAAGAAAGTCCTTCACACATCGCACATAGTTAAACTATAATATTCACTCCCCCAGGAGGCAGCGATGCCACCAAGTTGCATGGCTTTAGAAGAGGATGAGACAAATCCATGGAGCAGGATATGGCTACTCGCCACAATGACCGGATCCAGCAGGACTCCTTTCATGCTCACTGTGCCATAGTGAGGATGGGCACCCCTAAAAACCCTTGCAAGCAACATCCCTCTCCCATTTCTCCCAGGTTAAGACTCCTTGTGTTTTATAGCCCTTGCATGGCTAATAGGACTGAATACTGGTGAGGCTGGGCACATTTACGTCATTCCAAGGGGAGAGGGGGTGTTCTCTGTGTGTGCTCAGAGCTATGCATAACACAGGATCAATGCCACTTCTAGGAATGTTGAGCTCCCAGGCTATTTCTAAGGGGCCACTAAGGCCTGGTTTTTGAACCTTGAACCTGTTTCCGTCCCAGCTGGTCATTATAAGAACCTTGTAACATCAAGAAATTGGTGTCTGACTTTGCTAGTTTTCTTCTTTCCTCCCCATTCCTTTTTCCTTTTGTGTCATGTATTATTATTATTATTATTAGTAGTAGTAGTCGTTGTCGTAGTAGTAGTATACTTAGGGTTACAGTTAGGGTTACATTCAGACCATGGTATTCCCGATCTCTATGTATGGATGTGAAAGTTGGACAGTGAAAAAAGCAGATAAGAGAAAAATCAACTCATTTGAAATGTGTTGTTGGAGGAGAGCTTTGCTCATTCCATGGACTGTGAAAAAGACAAATAATTGGGTGTTAGAACAAATTAAACCAGAACAATCACTAGAAGCGAAAAGGGTGAAACGGGGGTTATCATACTTTGGACACATCATAAGGAGACACGGTTCACTAGAAAAGACAATAATGCTGGGAAAAACAGAAGGGAGTAGAAAAAGAGGAAGGCCAAACAAGAGATGGGTTGATTCCATAAAGGAAGCCAGACCTGAACTTGCAAGATCTGAACAGGGTGGTTCATGACAGATGCTCTTGGAGGTCACTGATTCATAGGGTCGCCATAAGTTGTGATCGACTTGAAGGCACATCACAACAAATTATTATTATTATTTATTCATCACTTTTCTTCACAGAAGTGAATCCAAAGCAACTTACAATCATGTCTTTTTATGCTGTAAGTAGGGACTGTGCCATTTTTAATTGATTTGTAAGTCCCTCTGGGAGCGTTTATCTGCTGAAGGGCAGCGTGCAAATTCTCTGAATAAATAAAATTAACACCTCCTCACCAAAGGAGAGGTGCCTGCTTGGGTATTACTCTGCCCTCTACACCTCACACCCACCATCCCATGTGTGCAGGGCACTGGTGGTGGCTGCCCAGCCTGTACATGCTCAGAGGTATGCTTCTCCTCTGACTCCTGGCACCAAAAACAGGTTCTGAGACAGAGCTCTGGCTCAAGAATCCTGCCCTGCAGAGACGCCAGACAGCTCAGGGCCTGCGTAATTACTAGTAACCTTGGAGCAGAGGAGGGCCACCAACCTGAGTTACACCCAATCCAGTGCACATTGCTGTGAAAGGAGCAGGAGGCAGGTTCCGATGTCAGTGGGGCAGTGGAACCTGCTCCAGGTTTTACTCTGAATTTTCAAGGTGCTGTCCAAGGTGCTTTGCACTCCTTGAAAGTTTGGATTAAAACCCGGAGTGGATTCACTGCCCACTGACATCAGAATCACCAGTTTGCACTGACAGGAGGTATACAAAAGCGCTGCTTGAAGCTGGCTTTTGGATAATCCCCCCAGTAAGAGCCCCCTCCCCACAATTCTCCCCAAGCTGCATAGAGTACCCAGGAGTCCAAGCCCTTGCCAGGACAGGAAGCAATTGGAGAGGCACTTAAAAAAAGGGGGGAAGGAAAGCAACTCTCCGAATAGCTGTAATTAATGTTTCTATCAAATTTTCATAAGTGTTTCTCTTCATCAACATTTCCCTGTCTGGCTGCCAAGCCCAGCCATTGGCTCAAGATATTGGCTTAGCCCTGGACAAGAAAGGGAGGTGAAGGTCACTACTGCCCCCTGATGGCCAAAATGGGAACAGAGGGGCCCACTGCATCTCTGTGTGTGGGTATGTGTGCACGCGGGATGGGGGGAATAGGGGAGATTCCTTACTGGACACAATACAGTTGTGGCAGCCACCCAAACCCCAGGACCTGTTTTAATGCCCTTGTTCAGCAGTACATAAAAATAAAGAGAAGCAGGCATCTGAACATGTACAGAGTAGGCTTATACTAAAGATACCTAGACCAAACAGTTTCCATACACTTGAAGCTAGTTGGGTGTCCCTCCATTTTTGCTTAGCCTTTCTAGCTTCTAGAGCATGTAAACACACACCCCTCCGAGCTAGCAAGAGGTTAGTCCACAAGGAGAGCCCTACTAGAACAGGGCAAAGCTCCATCTCATCCAGATGCATCAGAGGTGCAGATCAGGATATCTTTAGAGGTGATCTCAAAGGCCATCTATTCCATCCCCCTGACGATGCAGGAAACCCATTACAAATGCCCACAAATCGCAAGAAGCGCCCTGCTGGAACAGGCCAAAGGCCCATCTGGCCTGTCAGGCCATTTCCTTCCCATGGTGGCCAACTAGATACTTCCAGGGAGCTCACAAGCAGGGCCCCACTTCCTGCTCTTTGCTCCCCAGCACCTGACATTCAGAAGCAGACGGCATTTGGACGGAGAGGTTCTATATAATCATGAGTAGCAGGGAACTGATGGCCTGGTTTTGCAGAAAGCAAAATGAAGGAAACCCTTACTTATTCATTTTACTTACTTAACATAGACCGCTCGGCTGTCATTCAAAATTTAAATATTTTTCCCAAGGCGGCATACAGAACATGATGCAAACATCTTAAAGCCTTGTGCTGGCCCTGACCTTTCCCTGAGGTAGTTGCATCCCAGAGCTGTGGGAGGGAACCTTAAGAACATAAGCAGAGCCTGCTGGCTCAGGCCAAAGGGGACCCATCTAGTCCGGCATATGCTGTCCTCACAGTGGCCAGCCAGATGCCCCAAAAGGAAGCCCACAAGCAAGACTGGAGTGCAAGAGCAACAACTCTCCCCTCCTGCGGTTTCCGGCAACTGAAATTCAGAAGCATTCTGCCTCTGACGGTGGAGGCAGAGCACAGCCGTCGTGGCTAGTAGCCAACCCTGTATAAACAGCTGCCCCCAGCCCAAAACTAGCTGCATCTCATCTCCTACCCCCCCCACAGCAGTTGTATGAATGGTGGGGAGGGGGCTTAGATATATTGTAGCACTTACAGCGAACCCCTCATTTTCACAGGCTATTACAAGTTCCCCAAGACCTGCTATGAAAAGAGCTCAGCGCTAGGTAATGAAATGTATTAGCAGATAATGGTCCGCATTCAGCATTTACGTTCATGTTATTAAACCCTCATTTTCTCCCTTTTGCTCGTTTGCCAATAATAAATAATAAAGATGAAAAAAATAAAAATAAAGCCTTTACCAGCTCTGGTCTGTTCCAAGGCAATCTGCTAATTGCTTAGACAGAAGTCCTTTGCCCAGCACTGAGACGTTTTTGCTTGGGGCACTGGCTAAGGACCCATGTATGTAAATATAATTTCGAAAGCCACTTTGCTAAGGAATCCCCCTCCCCAAATACAGTGAATTCAGGAGTGATGTTGCAAGTTACAGTCTTCCCCAACCTGGTGCCCTCCAGAGGTCTTGGAATACAACTCCCATCAGCCCCTTGGGGTCTTGTAGTCCAAGACTTCTGGAGGGTGTCCAGATGGGGAAGGCTGTCTTTAGGAAAAGTTGCAAAATATACTTAACTGGGTAGAGTTATGGATTGGGGGAGAACTTCAGTTCAGTTCATATTTAAATCTGAACCTGCCTAATTCACACTTTTCAAAACAATACAGAAAGCAAGCAGAGCTTGGAAGTAACTAGTTACAAGTAACGAATTACTTGTAATTCATTACTTTTTTGAGTAACGAGTGGGTAATTCCTTTACATTTTGATTGTAATAGAACAAGAGTAATTTTATTACTTTTGTGAAATAATTGTAACGTTTCCAGAATTACTTTTGGGCATTACTTGGGGGGGGAGCAAGGGAAGTCTTCTGCTCCTCTGATTTGTGGATGAAAATCATGTGCCTCAAACTGGGCTTCTGTGCAGTGTCGCTCTTTCCTCGTGCTCTGTGGATGGGTAGGAGGCGACGAGGGAGGAGGCGGAGAGTGAGACGGGGTGGAGTGGAGAAAACAATTATTTAAAAAAACGGATAGTGGTGGTGAAGAATGGAGTGGAGGGGAAAAGGATCTGGAGGTCAAGAACATGGATAAAGGAGGATAAGGAGGCAGCAGCAGAATGGAGATAAAGGAGATGAAAGATGACAATGTGTGTGTGTTTGTGTGTGAATACTGTGTTTGCACTTGGCACACAAAGTGGCCTCCACCACCCTCTCTGGCTACTGTGGTGCATTTGCAGTATTTTAACTTTTTTGCATCTCAGGGGAAAATGTTTGCTTGAGTGAGTGTCCCTTAGTTGGTGGCAGGGCAGGGTCTGGGAGGTGGTTAAGTGAGAGAGATTATGCTCTGTCTGAGTGGGGGGGAGTGTGCACTTGGTTTGACGTGCAAAGATCTGAGTAGTGGCCTCAGCCTCCCTCCCTACCACCCTTACCAGCGGAGAGACCACCATTGCTACCTTATGAATAAAAATAATTATTCTACTGCCTCTGTATGTGTGTGTTTATTTTTAATGTTGTTTTAGGCTACTTAGATGTGCAGCAGCCAAGGCCAGCACCTTGTAGGCGGTTTTTTAAAAAGTAACTGAAATGTAATTGTAGTGATTACTTTGAAGGAAAAGTAAAGTAATCAGTTACTTTCAGAGCAATTGTAATTGTAACGGTAGTTACTACTTTTTGGGGCCATGTAACTGTAACTGTAATTTATTACTTTTTAAAAGTAATCTTCCAAGCTCTGAAAGCGAGACGCAGCCATCTTTTGAAATTTGTGCTTCTCCAAATTTTGCAAGGCAATTCTCCAGCCAAGTGATGTGTACATGAATGCACATACTGAGGCAGAGCATACATTTTTTTTTTTTTAAAATTCCCTTATTCATGACAACAGCATACAAAAATGCATCACCATCGGTGAAACTGCCTTGCAAAATTCTATATATGAGAAACAATTGCATACAAAAACGTGTATATTTAAGGATAAATTTGTACTGTAATGCTGATGAATTTTCATGAGGATTCTTAAAAACAAAAAAACCCCACAAACTGATGCCAAAAATATGGAGTACTGAACTTAAAGAGCAGAAAAAATGATCCCCCCAATTAATAGATCCCAGTGCAGTCCAGAAGTGATTGTTTTCAATAGGTCTTACTCCAAGCCAGTCTCACATATACTTCCTGTTGATGCTGGTACTGGTATTCCTGCGGAGTCTATGTGTGTGAAAACAAGCAATGGTTTAGCCCGCTAATCCGCTAAGTGGATGAACAAAAGAGACAGGACCTTTTCAGTGATGGTACCATGACTGTGGAACATGCTTCCAAGGGTGGCCCTTCTGACCCAATCAACGGCTTGCCTTCCAGTGAGCAGCGGAAAAAAAATATTGTTCAGGAAGTCTTTGGGAGTCAGGACGCTATTGCTAATTCCAGAGGAGGAGAGTGGAAACACCTGCAGCTAATTGACTGCGCCCAGCCCACAGATGAGCGATGAAGGTTGCTGCAATGCAGAACTTTTGGGATCTCCATGAGATATTGCACCAGGAGAGAGAGAGAGGGAGAGGGGGAGAGGGAGAGAGTGATGTTGTATTATTGGTTTATAGTTGAATTGTGTATGTGTGGCCCAGAGTGAGAGTCTGGGTTGTCATGTTTTTGTATGCTGCAAAGATGCCCAATACTACTCAGTATGAGAAACTGAACTGGTATTGCGTATGGCCCTACCTGGGTGGGAGACGGGGAGGGAGAGGTTGTGTTGGATGCTATGTACTTTTGTAGGCTACGTGTTTGTTCCTTATGGTGGTTTAGCTAGAGATAAGTTATCTGTATGGTTTGTGGGAATGAACCAGAGTGGGATTTAGACATGGAGGACTGTTAAGGACATATTTGGGAGGGATTCTTGGGGGGGGGGTGTAGCTCCTAGTATAGTTGTTTTAATTAATTAACTAATGATGCTGTTTTGGGAGTTCGTATTTTGTATTTGATTCTTAACTCATAATGTTTATGTTTAAGAGAATACTTTTATTTTTCTGATAAATATGCTGTTTTGAATGTTTTTTATATTTGGCTTGAATTTGTAATGTTTTCTTTTAACATTTTGTGATGTCTTGTTCAATGTTTTAATCTAGGTTGTAAACCGCTTTCAGATTTGTATTCCAAATAATATAAGGCAGTGTAGAAATGACATAAATGAATAAACAAACAAATAAAGAGAAACAGAGTAACTGAAATTGATAGGTTCTCCCATTGATAGGTGTGGGGGAACCTCTTTCTCCTCACCCTCTATGAATTCTGATTTCAAGGTCTAATATTTATTTTCTGCAGTGGATGCTGAGTCAGTGACTTTGAAGTTCAGAGAAAGAGATGCAATAAATTTTGACCAGCGGTTGGGTTTGATGTTATGCCTCGCACCCTCCCCCCCCCCATGATGCAGCTGATTTGGGGGGTGGGGAGGGCAGGTGGAGGTTAAGCATGCTGAGTTTAGCTATTATGCTGCTGCCCTCTGCTGGCAGTGATGTTGAACTGAAGCCTAGGGAATAATTATTATCCCAGGACAGGCACCGGTTCCCTTGATGGAGATCAGATATGTCTCACAAACTTAGAATCATAGAATCGTAGAGGTGGAAGGAGCCTGTAAGGCCATTGAGTCCAACCCCCTACTCAGTGCAGGAATCCAATGTAAAACATCCCCAACAGGTGCCTGTCCAGATGCCTCTTGAAGACTTCAAGTGCTGGAGACCCCACCATCTCCCTAGGTGATTGGTTCCATTGTTGTACCACTCTAACAGTTAGGAAGTTTTTCCTGATGTTCAGCTGAAATCTGGATTCCTGCAACTTGAGCCCATTATTCCGTGTTCTGCACTCTGGGACGATCGAGAAGAGATCCCAGCCCTCCTCTATGTGACAACCTTTCAAGTACTTAAAGAGTGCTATCCTACCTCCGCTCAGTCTTCTCTTCTCCAGGCTAAACATGCCCAGTTCTTTCAGTCTCTCCTCATAGGGTTTTATTTCAAGTCCCCTGATCCTCCTTTGCACCGTCGGCTAGTTTCTACCCACTCTCACACACTGGTCTTGATCCGCTGTCTGGACAAGCGAGAGTAGAGTTACCAGGTCTCCAATTTTCGGCCGGAGTCTCCAGTTTTTGGGGAGCCCCTCCAGCTCTCCGGCTACCACCCCTTAATCTCCGGACTCTCAGCTTCAATTAAAAAAAATAATTAGGTGTTCTGGTTCCCGAGATATACACCAAAACGTCAGCTGCCCCCTGCGACTGTTTAATCTATTTAACTGATATGACGCTGAAGTTGGTTCCTACTTCCCAGTTCCTTATTTGCTTGAAAGTTCAAAACACTAAAAAAGAAGAGTTGACAACTACAGCAACTTCAAACCAAACTTAACATGTCTCTGAACCCCAAAATATATGTTGGGGTACCCTGTATGATATATCACTGTGATCAGGGGACTCTCTGTGAGGCGTCCTTCCCTGGCTCTCCCTGTCAGGTTCCTACCTGCTCGTGGTTACTGCCTGTCTCTAGGCACCACCAGGGACTCCACCAGTCCGGACCACTCTCTCTTATGATTTCTCTCCCCGCTCTAGCACAGATCTCAACAGATCCCCCTGCTAGGCAACCACCAGTAACGTCCCAATACTAGTATTCCCAGAGACTCTGAATACTGGTATTGTTATTCTCTTCACCGCTGCCACCATTTGTTACAGTTCCCCTTCAGCCTTGGTCATTACCTTACCCTCCCTTCTGGTCTGTGAAACCCCAGCCAAGGATCAGGCCTTTGGTAAACCAAATTAAGTATTTATTACAGATAACAAAGCTAACAAGATTAACAAGATTTCTTCTTAAGGCACATAAGCATATGGTTTTACTCAATACTAATCCGAACTCCACCTCCCTCCTGGTAAACAACTCTCTAAACCCCACCAAGCAATCCACTCTTTCTCTTCTCCCCCCAGATTCCACAATTCACCACCTCACATTCCCCCAGATTTACCTGTCATCCTTTCATTTATACTGTCAGCCATTTTAAACATTCAGCCAATCATCAAGCATTCTATTGCCCATTCACTCCCCCTCCTCTTTCACTACTTACCATGTATACTCTAAACAACCAGCACTTACCATATATACACTAATATATAGGAACATCACACTCTCCCCATCAAGAATAACAATACATTTATGCAATCAAAAGCTTCAGGCTTCTGATATTATCATAAATACATAATGATATCATAAAATCATAAAAAAATAAGTAACTGGGGGTGCCCATTCCAAACTCTGCTCTGGGACAGGGCAAATCATGTACCCCAGGAAAGGGGAGGGTGTCCTCTATGAGATGCCACTATGTCCCGCCTGGGCCAGAGGTTCTGCTGGGCACAGGGCACAAAAGAGGGCATCTATACAAAATCAAAGCAGAAAAAGACATACAGGAAAAATAAGTAACTGGGGGTGCCCATTCCAAACTCTGCTCTGGGACAGGGCAAATCATACACCCCATGAAAGGGGAGGGTGTCCTCTATGAGATGCCACTGCATCCTGCCTGGCCCAGAGCTTCTGCTGGGCGCAGGGGAAGGATGAGGGCATCTATGCAGACAGAACGGGTAGAGAATCTTCTTACTCTTACTCATTTCTCAGACCTCTTTCTGAAGTGAAGGGTCAAATCTGTAAAGAAGTTTGGAGCAGCCACATTAAAAGATAAGGGCAGGGCATTCCAGGCAGGGGGTTGCCAACCTGGCTTGGATATGAACGTCTTTGCAGAGGATCCCTAGTCAAGCTTTACCAACAGCACAATCCAAACTATATCTACTCAGAAGTAAGTCCTGTTGAGTTCTATGGGGGCTTAGTCCCTTAGTAAGTGTGTTTAGAATTGCAGCCTTCAGGGGCATCCATCTTTACTCCTCAATGCTCCCATCTAACATCTCCAAAGCACTAGGCTCCTTTCTTCCTACAGTGACCTTCTGGTGACTGGCCTGGCCTAACGGCACTTAAACCCTTCTTGCCGAAAGCAAGTAGGCTAGATTAAATGTTGCCTACCCAGTCTCCATCTTTTAGCAAAAATGTCTAGCTTAATTTCCAGTCAGATATTTTTTTTAATTGTACGCTCCAAGCAACTGTGATTGATGCTTAATGTATCATGCTTAATGACATCACTTGGGCCCGCCCCATGACATCACTCGGGCCCGCCCCATGATATCACTTGGGCCCGCCCCTAAAATCTCAGGTTTTGGGATGCTTCTGACCTGGCAACCCTAAGCGAGAGGCGTGATCACAGTTCAAGGATGCATTTCCAGCCAGGCAACCAGGTGTTGAGGGCAAAGCAAGGGTGGTGAGGGATGCAGGCTTGGGACAGAGGGTAAAACCTGGGAAAAGCTCCAAGGGCCAAATAGAGAGGCCAGGAGGGCCACATTTGGCCTCTGGGCCTGAGATTTTCCACTCCTGCTCTACTTGAAGGTAATCTCCATTTGGGAGAGGGCAACAAGGGAGAGGGCCTTCTCAGTGGTGGCCCCCAAATTATGGAATGATCTAAGTGACGAGGTGTGCCTGGCGCCAACACTGTTATCTTTTCGACGTCAGGTTAAGACTTTTCTCTTCTCCCAGGCATTTTAGCATGTGTTTTTAATTTTTTTTAAAAAAATGTGTTTTTAAATTTGTATATTTGTTTTTAATGTTTTAATTGTTGTAAACCACCCAGAGAGCTTCGGCTATGGGGCAGTATTCAAATGCAATAAATAAATAAATAAATTTGGAGGGCTGTCCTGTTGAAAGGCAAAGAACATTAAGAATTTAGAGCAAGGGGGGAGGGTCTTGAAGCTGCCCATCCAGTGTGGTGCAGTGGTTAGAGCGAGGGGTTATGGCCTGGGAAGCCAGGATTCAACACCCTGCTTGGCCATGAAGCTCACGGGGTGACCTTGGGCCAATCGCTGTCTCTCAGCCTCACCTACCTTCCAGGGCTGTTGTGAGGATAAACTCAGGAGTGGGAGGAATGATGTTTGCCTGCCATCTTGAGCTCCGTGGAGGAAAAGGTGGGATAGAAATGTAATAATAAATAAATAAATTGAAAGATACCCACAAGTTAGCAGCATCCGGACAGCAGACTTGAGCAGGCACACCAAGTCCCCTGGGCCTAATCTCACCAGGGTGAGATGCATGCTTTTACTGTTTAAGTTACAGAAAATTAAACAGAAATGAACAAAAGGTCAGTTTGCAACCATACTTATGAATTAGCACATGCAAATATTATGCAAATCAGTGCCATCGTTTTCTGGCAATACTTAAGCAGCCACTCACCCAGCTGGCCAGATGCAGCTAGCTCTGGGGAGGAGGCAGATGCTTATTCAGCCTCAATAACTTCCATAACCAGCCATTAAGCTGTGTTAGGTTGTGTGTGTGTGTTTTCAAAAAGAGCCAGAACATGGCGGCTGCTCCTGTCTGGATTTTTGCCAGGATTCCAGGGTCAAAACTCTCTCTTTTGAGAGCAATGCCAAAAGGGGACTTTAAAGATTTGCACTGAAATGAGGGATTTAAGAGTCATCCGGAAGATGGCATGAAGACCAAAAGGACAATCAAGGCAGGGAGGCGGCAGCCCCCACTATGCCCCCTTTCCTCCCCACTACATTCCTCCTCTGGCGCTGCTGCGGGGGGGGGGAGGCAGTGACCAGAGGCAAGAGAGGTTGGAGCTTTTCCGGGGGAATTTTGCTTGGTACACATTCTCCTACGGCTGCTCTGGATGCCCTGCAGGCGATTCATTTTCATAACATGTGGCGCTGGGGTTGGGATCGGGCTGCCAGGGATGAGATATAAATCTTTTTTGCCATCTCCTCTCCCACCTTTCTCTGGTGGGATCCTCAGGGGAAAGAGAGGCTATTTGCTTTTCAAACTCCAGGCAGGCGCCCTACAGCGTCCTTACCCCCCAGCCCAGCACGTGGTACAACTCACTGTAGGCCCCTCGAGACTTAGAGAGTTTCGCCGGGACTCTGCCAGGCAACTTTGGGTGTGGAGTGGGCAGGGATGCTTAAACAGGCAGACCATCCCCTTCAAGCCATACTTACTTTAAAAAAAGAGTTTCTGGGGTTCAGCCTGACCTGGCCATCAAGCCCCATGGATCCCCCCGATGGCAGATGTGTGGGGCTGGGCTGGGCTGTGGCTTGGCGATTAGTGGAAGAATCATCCCTTTAAATCCCAGCTAGCTTACATTTATTATTTATTTAGAAAGGGCGGGATATAAATCAAACAAATAAATATTTTTTAAAAAATTATATCCCGCCCTTCCTCCCAGCGGGAGCCCAGGGCAGCAAACAAAAGCACTAAAAACACTTTAAACCACCATAAAAACAGACTTTGAAATATATTAAAACAAAAACATCCTTAAAAAGATATTAAAACATATTTAAAAACATTTTTTTAAAGCTTCAAAAATATTTTTTTTAAAAAAAGGTTTAAAAACATCTTATAAAGCAATTCCAACACAGATGCAGACTGGGATAAGGTCTCTGCTGAAAAGGCTTGTTGAAAGAGGAAAGGGCCAAGAGGTCAAAGGGCCAAGAGCCCTCTAAAACAGACATGGACAATCTGTGGCCCTCAGTGGGTGGTATTCTGTGCTAGTCCTACTCAGAGTAGACCCACTGAAGTTAATGGACATGGCCGTATTTCCCCATATGAGTCTGACCAAACTCTGAGATTATCGAGGGAGGCTCTTCTGTCAGTCCCGTCACCCCCACAGGCACGTCTGGTGGGAACACAGGAGAACACAACTACCCAGACATAGACTGGCTGCATATGTGTTCCAGTCATGACAAAGAAGCAAAGTTTCTAGATATTCTAAATGACTATTCCCTAGACCAGTTGGTCATGGAACCGACCAGAGGGACGGCAACCCTGGACTTAATCCTCAGTGGGGACCGGGACCTGGTGCGAGATGTAAGTGTTGTTGAACAGATTGGGAGCAGTGACTATAGTGCTATTAAATTAAACATACATGTAAATGGCCAATTGCCAAGAAAATCCAACACGGTCACATTTGACTTCAAAAGAGGAAACTTCACAAAAATGAGGGGATTGGTAAAAAGAAAGCTGAAAAACAAAGTCCAGAGGGTCACATCACTCGAAAATGCTTGGAAGTTGTTTAAAAACACTATATTAGAAGCTCAACTGGAGTGCATACCGCAGATCAGAAAAGGTACCGCCAGGGCCAAGAAGATGCCAGCATGGTTAACGAGCAAAGTCAAGGAAGCTCTCAGAGGCAAAAAGTCTTCCTTCAGAAAATGGAAGTCTTGTCCGAATGAAGAAAATAAAAAAGAACACAAACTCTGGCAAAAGAAATTCAAGAAGACAATAAGGGATGCTAAAAAAGAATTTGAGCACATTGCTAAGAACATAAAAACCAACAACAAAAAATTCTATAAATACATTCAAAGCAGGAGACCATCTAGGGAGGCGATTGGACCCTTGGATGATAAGGGAGTCAAAGATGTACTAAAGAACGATAAGGAGATTGCAGAGAAGCTAAATGAATTCTTTGCATCTGTCTTTACAGTGGAAAATATAGGGCAGATCCCTGAACCTGAACTAACATTTGCAGGAAGGGATTCTGAGGAACTGAGACAAATAGTGGTAACGAGAGAGGAAGTTCTAGGCTTAATGGACAATATAAAAACTGACAAATCACCGGGCCCGGATGGCATCCACCCGAGAGTTCTCAAAGAACTCAAATGTGAAATTGCTGATCTGCTAATTAAAATATGTAACTTGTCCCTCAGGTCCTCCTCCGTGCCTGAGGACTGGAAAGTGGCAAATGTAACGCCAATATTCAAAAAGGGATCCAGAGGGGATCCCAGAAATTACAGGCCAGTTAGCTTAACTTCTGTCCCTGGAAAACTGGTAGAAAGTATTATTAAAGCTAGATTAACTAAGCACATAGAAGAACAAGCTTTGCTGAAGCAGAGCCAGCATGGCTTCTGCAAGGGAAAGTCCTGTCTCAGTAACCTATTAGAATTCTTTGAGAGTGTCAACAAGCATATAGATAGAGGTGATCCAGTGGACATAGTGTACTTAGACTTTCAAAAAGCGTTTGACAAGGTACCTCACCAAAGGCTTCTGAGGAAGCTTAGCAGTCATGGAATAAGAGAGGTCCTCTTGTGGATAAGAAATTGGTTAAGAAGCAGAAAGCAGAGAGTAGGAATCAACGGACAGTTCTCCCAATGGAGGGCTGTAGAAAGTGGAGTCCCTCAAGGATCAGTATTGGGACCTGTACTTTTCAACTTGTTCATTACTGACCTAGAATTAGGAGTGAGCAGTGAAGTGGCCAAGGTTGCTGATGACACTAAATTGTTCAGGGTTGTTAAAACAAAAAGGGATTGCGAAGAGCTCCAAAAAGACCTCTCTAAACTGAGTGAATGGGCGGAAAAATGGCAAATGCAATTCAATATAAACAAGTGTAAAATTATGCATATTGGAGCAAAAAATCTGAATTTCACATATATGCTCATGCGGGCTTCCCCCAGGCCCCTGGTTGGCCACTGTGAGAACAGGATGCTGGACTAGATGGGCCACTGGTCTGATCCAGCAGGCTCTTCTTATGTTCTTATGTTCTTATGAGGGCCTTCTCAGTGGCTGCCCCCAGGCTCTGGAACTCCCTTCCTAGGTTAGAAGGCTCCCTCCCTGCTGTCCTTCTGTCAACGGGTGAAGACCTTTCTGTTCCGACAAGCTTTTGGGAACTGACTGCAAGGGCTTTGATAGTGTGCTTTTTTTTTTATTTACTAATTTTTGTTTTGTGTTGTTTTAATTGATGTTTCACACGTTTTTAATTCTATAGATAGTTTAATTACCTTTTAATAATAACTTTCTGTATGTTTTCACTTATATGGGTTTTCCTGTATTTAAGTTTTGTAAGCCGTTCCCTCAAAAAGTGGGATATAAATGGGGAAACGGTGAAATATAAAGGAATAAAACGCTGCTACTACTAACTGAGGTCCATTCATTTCAATGGGTCTGCTCTGAGTAGGGCTTAGCTGAATACAACCCAGTCTAATTTTAGGTGACCAGCTCTAGCAAGAGGAATTTCTCCCCCGCTCCCCTCCCCCGGCTGCCACTGGCTAGGCAGGGAGAGAGGGAGAGAGAGGGAGATGGTGTGGCCCCACCCACTTTTGACTCTGGCCCGCCCACCACTGGATTTGGCCCCACCCACAGTCAGCATGCGTCTCCAGCGGATTACTTCCCAGGCAATGCAGCTGGCGGAAACTCATTGATTGCATTCATTGATTATTTTGTTATGTTTTATTCTGTTTTGCTTGTGTGTTTTTGAATCCTGGTTAAAACTGAGTAAAAAATAAATTATAAATAATACCAGAAAATATGGTGTAATGTACACAGACCGATTATTTATGGGGAGGCCCATTCCAATCCCTGATCCTGGAGAGAGCTCTGAGCCTGGATCCCATTTCGTTCTGGATAGCAAATGCAAAAGGGGTTCAAGCCCCACCCAGTGCAGGCCTTGCTGGTACGTCCTGAATTCATTTGAACGGGTAGTAGCAGCTACAATTGCAAAGGAGGGAGAGAGAGAGAGAGAGAGAGAGAGAGAGAGAGACTCTATGCCCGTTAGAGAGATGTGGGCAATGGCAACTCTTAGTCTGACACTGGAAGTTCATGCTATCTGAAACTCCAGATGTTTTCCAGTCGCTGTGAGCAAAACCCAGACTAGAGATCTCTGTGTTCCCACTTGCATGCCATGGCCACTACGAGATCTCTCGCCCAGAAGCTGCTTCCAGCTCTCCTTCCGCTACTGCAGAACATTAAGCAAAGTGCAAGGCTCCTCCAAAATATTCTGGAATTCCTCCCCTTAGAAACGTAGAGGTCATCCAGTCAAGCCCTCACTGCTCACAGTATGGCTTTCCACCTACAGCATCCTTGCAGGTGGGTCTCCCAGCCTGGGCTTAAATACTTCTAGCCAAGAAGAACCTGTTTCATTGCTGAAGAAGTGCCGTTAGACAGTTTCTCCTAATGGGTAGCTGAAATCTGTGTTCTTTCTGTTTCCACTGAGTACCTGTCGCCTTCTGGAGCGACAAAGGAGGGTGGATCCATCTGCATGAAGAACAGATGGCCCTTGAAATATTGCAAGAGGTTATGGGGCAGCTATATACTTTCATTAAAGGAAGAGTCAGCGGTAGAACATTGGCTTTTCCTGCAAGAGGTCCCAGGTGCAAACTCTGGTAGCTCCCAAAAGACTCCTGCCTGAAAACCTGGAGAGCTGCTGCCTGTCAGAGTAGACAAGACTGAGCTAGATGGACCAATTGATCTGACTCGGTATAAGTCAGCTTCCTATTTAGGAAGGGCCACAACTCAGTGGCAGAACATCTGCTTTGCATGTAGAAGGCCCATCCTGAACAGTGCCTCCAGATCAGGCCGGGAACAATTCATTTTTTGAAACCCTGGAGAGCCACTGCTGCCAGTCAGTGTAAACAGTACTGAGCTAGATGGGCCAATGTGCTGACTCCGCAGAAGGCACTTTCCTGCTTATGTTAATGCAGACGCCTTTCTCTTCTGCGGCTGCCCCTCAGCTGTTATCTGCAGGAGCAGGGCTCTGTGGGGATTGGGGACCTGGCACACCACCTGCTGCATATTCCCCTTCTACAAACATGCCTGCATATTCAACATTATAAAACATTTGATAAACACATACCCATCGGATAAATATATTTATGGCATCCCCAATTCACCCCAGAACATAAGAGCCTGCCGGATCAGACCAATGGCCCACATAGCCCAGCATCTTGTCCTTCATAGCCAGCCAGATGCCCCAGTGGGAAGAGCAGGCAGAACTCACCCCTCCTGCAGTTTCCAGCAACTGGTGTTGGGAAGCCTCCACAGAGGCACAGCAACTCACTTTAAAAACACTGGCTGCTATCTCTGACCAGCAGCGCGCCAGAAAATATATCTAATGGATGCCCCTTGTTTCACAGATTTGTAGCTACCACATGGCCATCCCCCGCCCCCCCCAAAGATACTGTGATTTGACAACTATATCTCCTCTCCACTCCCACCTCCAAACAATTATTTAACCCTTCATAAAGCAAGTAGATATAGGCTGGTCTAGCACAGTGGGCAGGAGAGCCTGGCTGGGAGTCCAGTCTGCGAGTTCAAATCCCCACTCGTGTCTCCTGGGTGTCAAGGGCCAGCTAAAGATCACCCCGACAGTGAGTGGCTCGGGGGTTACGTGCCCTGCCACCTGTGCAGGCATGGGCAAGCTGCAGAGTCCCAAGGAGCCCAGTTGCCCCCCAGCTGGCAGTTGCGGACAAGGGAGGGGCCGGCTTGTGCTGCTGTGGCAAGCTGAGCAGGCCCTGGCCAGCTGGGGAGGACTAGCCTCAGAGGGAGGCAATGGGAAGCCCCCTCTGAATACCGCTTACCATGAAATCCCTATTCACAGGGTAGCCATAAGTCGGGATCGACTTGAACGCAGTCCATTTCCATTTCCGAAGCAAGTGGAGACAGTGTATTAAAATGATCATCTAGTGCCCCCTACAGGCCAGCATGGAAATCAACATGTGCAAGGAAATTAGTGCAGCCCAAAAAGGTAGAATGAAGGCAGCCATTGCCAAGCTGGTACCCCTCCAGAGGTTTTGGACTGCAATGCCCATCAGTCCCAGGATCATACACCTGTGCTGCCTGGGGTCGATGGGAGTTGTAGTCTAAAACCTCTGGAGGGCATCAGGTTGGTGAAGGTTGAGTTAGGGTTTGTGTGTGAGTTGCGCGCACACGCACATTGGTATATGGCAATTAACCCACTTCCCCTTCCTTTCTCATGGGAGCACTGTTTTACGTTTCGGTTGCCACAGGATTCAAGAGTGGGACAGAAGAGGAGCAAGGAGATTTCTGCACAGGATGGCCAACTCTTTAGCCAGCTTCTGTTGCTGTGCCTTTAAAAAACAGCGCAATCTGCAGGGGTGCACCATATGGTCAGTTGGCAATGCCATTTCAGTAAATGGGGGTAAGGGGAGGGAGGAAAGATGGACAGCGAGGTTCAGAGGCCTGCCGCTGGATATATTAAATATCTGATTGCAAAAAGAGAAGTGCATTTTAAGTGTATTGCTAAGGCTATTTTTTTTGGTATCTTCATAACAGAGGTGTTTATGAGAAATTGCCAAATGTGGTCTGATCCATGCGCCGTGCTGGCTGGAGCTGATGGGAGGGCACCAGGTTGGGGAAAGCCTGATATAGCCATCTGCAGATGATGTACACCAGCCTCTTCCTCCCCCCTCGCTTGCCAACTCCCTTTTCTCCATCTCTCCCAGATGCCCTCTCCACACATGACAATATTAAACAGTATTCTCTGCATAGAAATCTTTATTCATAGGCCCCCGGCATACAAAGACCACTGCTTAATATAAAATAGTTTATCCCAAGGCCTGCAAAACACCTTCCACTTATTACAAAAATCTCATTACCTTCATTCAATATAATTTTATATCTTATGTTTTTTTAAAAAAAGATGTTCACCCCAAATTTTATTTAAAGAGGTGTATAGATTTAGAAAATAAATTTATGATCTGCAACCAACCCTCCTCCAAAAATGTGATTGCTGCAGGAGTAGCCAAACTGGCACCCTCCAGACATTTTGAACTCCAGCTCCCATCAGCCTCAGCCAGTATGCCCAATGGTCAGGGATGATGGGAGCTGTAGTCCAAAATATCTAGAGGGGACCACATTAGCTAGCTATGGATTATTACATGGATACCCTGGTATTATAGGCCAAGCTGGTGTCCTCCAAATGTTTTGGACCACAGCCCCTATCAGCCCCAGCGTCACACACCTATGTTGGCTGAGGCTAATGGGAGTTGTAGTCCAGAACATTTGGAGGGCACCAGGTTTGGGAAGACTCTTACAGGGAATCCTTGACAACTATGATCTTCCACCCAAGACTTTACCCAATCCTAAAGAAATGGAGTTCATCTGTTAAGGTTTCAGTGCTTTGGTGGAAGTTGAGGTTATCCAGCCCCAGTGACAGTCCCCTCTCGAGAAATTCATATTATTAAGATGGAGACAAGCTCACCAGAATACTTTAGACACAACCACAACTGAGATGTCAGACACACCACTGTGGGTTTTCTCTTTGGCAAAACTCTACATCAAAGGCCAACAGCCTGAAATTGCACGAGCGCAAGCAAAATAAGTGTTCTAGGAGCATCGCTTCAGCACCAGAGGTTCTTAATGTCAATTTAAGGCACAATTTAAGGTTCTGGGATGGACCACCAGAAGGCCAGGGTCCCTAGCCCTATGGTCAGTGGAAACTAGTGGCTTCGATGTCAGTGGGGCAGTGAATCCGCTCCAGGTTTTAGTCCGAACTTTCAAGGAAAGTTCAGACTAAACCCTCGAGCAAATTCACTGCCCCACTGACATCAGAGACACCAGCCTATGGTTCTATCCCATCAGATGCCTCTCCCCTCTTCACAGCAACCTGCCTAGTCTTCTCTCCAACCCCCATTCCTCTTAATCTGCTAGGGCAGGGACATTGGGAGCATCTGTGGCCCTCCAGACGGTGATGGACTAGAACTCCCATCCTCATCCTTGATTGCGTTGGCCATGCTAGCTGCTGGGGTTGATGAGAGTGAGGAACCCAGCAACAACTGGATGGCCATGGGTTCCCTGTTCCTGGGCCAAAGTCACTTTTGCTGCAGAGGAAATGGAGGTCCTCGCTCTCCCCAAACCACGTAGCCACCAACTGCTGTGGCTCACAGGGTTGGGAAAAGATTTCAAGAATCCAGCATCTCACTTAGGGCCCCATCTGCACTATAGCATTTAAAGCACTCTTACACCGCTTTAAATTGTCATGGCTTCCACTAAAGAATCCTGGGATTGTAGTTTGTGAAGGGCCCTGAGAGTCGTTAGGAGACTTGTGTTCTCCTCAGAGAGCTACAATTCTCAGAGTGGTTTAACCATCAATCCTCCTTCGCAGGGAACTCTGGGAACTGTAACTCTGTGACTGGAATGGGGGGGAGTGTCTCCTAACAAGTCTCGGCATCTTTAACACAGTTCCCAGGAATCTTTGGGGGAAGCCATGAAAGTTCAAGGTGGTATAAGAGTGCTTTAAATGTAAGGTGAGGATGTGGCCATTGTGAAGAGAATTCAGGAACAGTCCCCCTCATGTCACTTTTCTGCATGAAGAACATGAGGTAGGCTGGGCCCACATCTGCCCCCCCCCAGCAGTTATGGGAGCACCACAGATGGTGAATTCTGGTTCCTGAAGGCCTTGGCTAATCGTTTGGCTTCCTTGGCACCTTCCACAGCTTGGCGGAGGTACTGGCAAGGATCGGCCCTCACGCTGGCCACCTCCTGGGCCAGGTTCTCCATGGCTCGCCTGGAAAGGCCTTCCAGAATGTTCCACTGGGAGAGGAAGTAGCTGGGAAGGCGCCTGTGGACCAGGCTGGAGGAGAGGTCATCTAGGAGGCCCAGCAGAGCATGGGCGGCGTTCTCCTCCCGGCCCAGGTAGCTGGTAGGGAGCCGCTCACACGACCAGAGGGTCAAGGTGAAGAGGTGATACGGTCCTAAGCCCTTGAGAAGGCTGCCGCCTAGAACAGCCATGGCAGCCCGGAAAGCATGGACCAGGGGGAGGGGAAGCATCTTCCGGAGGTGCAGCTCGCTAGCCGAGAACGCCAGGCGCCAATCGGCACCAGAAATGGAAGGCAAAAGGTAGAAGCCACCGGCAACCTCCTCGTCCTTCAACTTGCCATCCCAGAAGTGGGGCTGAGTCAGCCACGGTTGGGCAACTTCGGGCCAGCCCTTCATGGCCACCACCGGGACGATGTCGTAGAGAACTCGGTGGAGGCCGATAGAGAGGACCACGGAGGTGATGCAGCCACGCTGCTCGACCCTCACATCCTTGGCGGCCATGGAAAAAGCACGGAAAAACCAGTCGGAAACCAGCTCGGCGGACAGGTAGGCCTCATCTCCTGAGCAACAGTCCGACCAATGGTGGAGCGTTTCTGCATCGAAGGGCCGGAGGCTGATCTGGGTGTGGCCCGGTGGGCTTTGCTTCATGTCCAAGGTGATGGGGACCCCCGTTGCATTCAGAATTGGCACTAGGAGGGTGAAATCAGTGTCATAGTCACCTCCGCGGGAAAGAGGATATAGCATGCCCAGGTCCGTGTTGATAGTGCCCAGCTGAGCGCCCCCGGAGAGGATGAGGTATCGGTTGACTGGTGGCAGCTTTCCCTCGGACTTCTGGACCAGACCTGGGAGAAGAACAGAGAAGCTGGGGGGATGAAAAGGGAGCCCTAGGCTAGCAGTGGCTTGACCCCCTCCCCAGTTTGGAGGCCTCATTTGGCCCCCAAAGTAAATCTTTCTACCTCCCACCCATGCCAGAGCTGCTCAGTTGTGGTGGGAGAGACAAAAAAGAAGAATTAGGCACATTCCTGATGATAATGCTGACTGACCCCTCCCCAGTCATCAGGTCAATTATTTGATGAGCAAAGAGGGGGTGACAAGTCCCCTCTCCAGCTTATCAGCATGGATCAGCTGGGGAGGGGGGGAACTCTGTGCCTGAGTGTGTCTGCCCAGATGTGTGTGCGTGTGAGAGTGCGAGGGTGTGGGGTGGCCAACTCCTGTGGCCCCCAGAGCATCAGCCAAGGCCGAATGTGGCCCTTGGGATAAAAATTAAAGAAAGGTTAGTCACCCATGCCCTAGGCCACTGTTCTTCAACCTTGGGTCTCCAGATGTTGTTGGACTACAACTCCTGTCAACCCCAGCCAGCTTAACCAATGGCCAAGGATGATGGGAGCCGTAGTCGGCATAGAAAGGCATAAAACAGATGCCAAAATAAAGATAAAATTGACAAGAATTGCCCGATATGGTGTAGTGGTCAAAGTGTCAGACTAGGACCTGGGAGACCAGGGTTCGAATCCTCACTCATCCATGAAGCTCACTGGGTAACCTTGGGCCAGTCACTGCCTCTCAGCCTAACCTACCTCACAGGGTTGTTGTGGGGATTAAATGAGGAGGGGGAGAACCATGTCTGTATACCACCTTGAGCTCCTTGGAGAAAAGGTGGGATATAAATGCAATAAATAAATAAAAAATTGTGATGGGGATCACCTGTGAGGCTGCGAGCGTGACCAGAACAGTGTTCCTTGGCGGGGCGGGGGAGGTGCTTGCTTAATCCTTTGCTCTTGTGCCACTTTTGTAAACTAAAAATCCCTTTCCCCCCCCGCAAAGGAGCTGTTAATGAGGGGGGAGAATACAAAATGCACATGCAGCTGTCTTAGAGTCTAACAACTCCTTTCCCAACATTTCTGAATATTGCAAAGGGGGATAGAGGCTCTCTCCTTGCTGCCATAGGATGTGCTGATGACCACCAATTTAAGGTGGTTTTCAAAGGGGTTTACATCAGTGGTTCCTCAAAATTTCTCCCCCCACAGACCACTTGAAAATTGCAGAGTCCTGGCAGACAACTTAGCCATTTCTCTGCCTGCTGCAGCACCTCTCCATGTGCTGCGCTACATGTGGCATGCTTCTTAATTGTATACTCATTGTTTCTGGTATTTCTTCTACATTGTATTTTATTGTATTCCCAGAATTCAAAATGTAAAATAATAAAATAGACAGCATAAGAAATAAAGGAAGCAATTAACATACAATTAAAAATATATTTAAATGGATGTGCCATCAACCACAAATCCACAAAACACACTACAGACCACCTGAATGAAGTCACAGGCCACAGTCGGAGAGTCCCTGGTTTACACAATTCATTAAGGATAAGGCTATCAAGAGCTACACCAGCCACGATAACTATGTTCTGCCTCCACTGTTGGAATCACACGTCAGGAGCGTTGCTGTTGTGCACAGGTCCCGCTTGGGGGCTTCCCTTTGGGGCATTTGGTTGGCCACCATGAGAGCAGGATATGCTGGACTAGAATGGGCCTTTGGCCTGATCCAGCAACCAGGCTCTTTGGGTTATATCCTGTTAAGCTTTACTCGAGTAAACCCGCTGAAATTAGAGAACCTAACTTAGCCAATGCTGATTAATCTCAATGGGTCCAGGCTGGGAATGACAATCACAGCATACAACCCTTTTTATTTTGTTAATAGTTGTATTGAAAGGGGAATTTTGGCCATTATTTATTTATTTATTTCATTTATATACCGCCCCATAGCTGAAGCTCTCTGGGCGGTTTACAGCAATTAAAAACAATAAAATCAAACATGTTGTTGGTGTTTGCCTTCAAGTCAATTACGACTTATGGCAACCCTATGAATCAGTGACCTCCAAGAGCATCTGTCATGAACCACCCTGTTCAGATCCTGTAAGTTCAAGTCTGTGGCTTCCTCTATGGAATCAATCCATCTCTTGTTTGGCCTTCCTCTTTTTCTACTCCCTTCCATTTTTCCCAGCATTTTGGTCTTTTCTAGTGAATCAGGTCTTCTCATTATGTGTCCAAAGTATGATAACCTCAGTTTCATCATTTTAGCTTCTAGTGACAGTTCAGGTTTAATTTGTTCTAACACCCAATTATTTGTCTTTTTCGTACTCCATGGTATGCACAAAGCTCTCCTCCAGCACCACATTTCAAATGAGTTGATTTTTCTCTTATCCGCCTTTTTCACTGTCCAACTTTCACATCCATACATAGAGATCGGAAATACCATGGTCTGAATGATCCTGACTTTGATGTTTAGTGATACATCTTTGCATTTGAGGACCTTTTCTAGTTCTCTCACAGCTGCCCTCCCAAGTCCTAGCATTCTTCTGATTTCTTGACTATTGTTTCCATTTTGGTTAATGACTATGCCAAGGTATTGATAATCCTTGACAAGTTCAATGTCCTCATTGTCAACTGTTACATAAATCTTCTGTTGTCATTACTTTAGTCTTCTTGACATTCAGCTGTAGTCCTGCTTTTGTGCTTTCCTCTTTAACTTTCATCAGCATTCGTTTCAAATCATTACTGGTTTCTGCTAAGAGTATGGTATCGTCTGCATATCTTAAATTATTGATTGATGTTTCTCCCTCCAAGAGCCTTTCTTGTAGAATCTTGAGCATTACTTTACTTGCATGGGATATTAAGGCAATAGTTCGATAATAACTGCATTCCCTGGGATCCTCTTTCTTTGAAATTGGGATATATATTGAACGCTTCCAGTCTGTGGGCCATTGTTTAGTTTTCCATATTTCTTGACAAATTTTTGTCAAAATTTGGACAGATTCAGTCTCAGTAGCTTGTAGCAACTCTATTGGTATGCTGTTTATTCCTGGTGATTTGTTTCTTCCAAGAATCTTAAGAGCAGCTTTCACCTCACATTCTAAAATTTCTGGTTCTTCATCATATGGTTCCTCCATGAATGAATCTGTCATCCTGGAATCTCTTTTACAGAGTTCTTCGGAGTATTGCTTCCATCTTCCTTTTATTTCATCTCAGTCAGTCAGTGTGTTCCCCTGTTCAACTTCCCTACTCTTGGTTTAAATTTCCCTTTCATTTCTCTAATCTTTTGGAATAGGGCTCTTGTTCTTCCCATTTTGTTGTCCTTTTCTATTTCTGTACAATAACTATTGTAATAGTTTTCTTTGTCCCTACATACTAGTCGTTGTATAGTTGCATTTAGGGTTCTGACCGTGTTTCTATCTCCTTTGGCTTTTGCTTTCCTTCTCTCTTTAACCATTTGAAGAGTTTCTTCAGTCATCCATTGAGGTCTTTCTCTCTTTTTAACAAGAGGTATTGTCTTTTTGCATTCCTCCCTGATAACGTCCCCGACTTCAGTCCATAGTTCTTCTGGTTCTCTGTCAACTAAGTTTAAAGCCTCAAACCTGTTCCTTATTTGATCTTTATATGCTTCTGGGATGTTATTTAAATTGTTTGGCATTATGATTGCTTTGTTGTTCTTCTTTAGCTTTACTCTGATTTTCGATACGACCAGTTCATGATCTGTACCGCAGCCTGCTCCTGGTCTTGTTTTTGCAGAAAGTATGGAACTTCTCCACCTTCTGCTACCAATTATATAATCAATTTGATTCCTATATTGACCATTTGGTGATGTCCATGTGTATAGTCATCATTTCGGTTGTTCAAAAAATGTGTTGGCAAGAAACAAATCATTGGCTTCACAGAATTCAATAAGTCTTTCTCCTGCGTCATTTCTGTCACCTAACCCCATTTCCCCACAATTCCTAATTCTTCTCTGTTCCCTACTTTTGCATTCCAATCCCCCATGATTATCAGCACATCTTGTTTTGGTGTGTGATCAATTTCCTCCTGTACTTCTGCATAAAATCTCTCCAGTTCTTCTTCTTCTGCATTTGATGTTGGAGCGTAGACTTGGATGATGGTTATGTTAATAGGTTTCCCATTTAATCTCACTATCACTCACTCGGACCTTGCGTTGTAGCTCCTAATTGCTTTTGCTACATCACTTCTCATAAAGCAACCCCATTTCTTCTTGATTTCTCATTTCCTGCATAAAATATTTTGTAGTTGCCTGATTGGAAATGTCCCATTCCCGTCCATTTTAGTTCGCTCACGGCCAAGTATTGTAAAGTTGATACGCTCCATTTCTTGCTTGACAATTTCTAACTTTCCCTGGTTCACGTTTCTCACATTCCATGTTCCTATTGTGTGCGTCGTACAACTCTGGACCCTCCTTTCGCATCTGTGCGCATCAGCCTTTGGGCTTCCTTTCGGTTTTGACCCAGCTGCATCATTACTCACAGCGCTACTCGTACTTGTCCTTTGTTCTTCCCCAGTAGCTCGGTGAGTGCCTTCTGACCTGGGGGTCTCATCTTCCAGCACTATCTCGTGTTGCATTTTGGATACTCTGTTCATAGGGTTTTCGTGGTAAGGGGTATTCAGAGGTGGTTTACCATTGCCTTCCTCTGTTTTTTTTGTGTGTGTGTGTTTTAATATTTGTATATTTGATTTTCCTCTGACTAAGATGCATCCAAACTCAGAGGAAAATCAAATATACAAGTATGAAAACACAAAAAACAATTTAAAACACATTTTTTTAAAAAAATAAAAAAATAATTTAAAAACATTACAGCTTCACTCATCCCAGCATGACAAGCTGTATCTGACAGAATTTTCTCTTCAACACACAATTATTAAAAGGGACGTCATCACACAAGAATCCTTCTTTGTACCAGCTAATGGTGATTCACAGTTGCCTGCAGCTGCTTCGGTTATTTTGGAATTAAGACTCATTCTTTTTAAGCTGCTCCTCCTTGATCTTTACTAAGGCTGTGGTACCTCCATCATCATCCTATGACGAAGTCCAGCATTCAGCCATTTGGTAGTTAGGGTGGTGTGCAATCAATCTGAGTTCAATGGGACTTACTCCCAGGTAAGTGTGTGTAGAATGAAAGCCTTAATTTAATTTATAGTCACGTGTTCTTTGCTTCACTTGCCTGCCCGGTTTGGTCTGTGGATGGTTTTACAGGCTGTGGAGTTTGCTAAATTGCTGTGTTTATCATTTTGTATAATAGGCATGTGTGCGTCTTTTAAAAAAATGCCATTCTCTTTGATGACAGAATATGCCTTATGCAAATTCTTTTTGGTGGAATAGAGGCATACTTTTTAAAAAAAGTATACGGTTTCTGGATTCTGTTCCCCTAGCTCCGTTCAACATTTTATTTATTTATTATTTGATTTATATCCCGCCCTTCCTTCCAGCAGGAGCCCACATCCACATCTCATGTCTTTCAAAAACACACTGGTGATCAGACACCAGAAACAGTCCTTTCACATGTAGGGAGTGTGGGCATTTGGAGATGACCCTCGCTTCTGAGCGTGGCCAGAGATTTCTGAGGTGCCCAGCACACAAAATCTGGGAGGGTTCTCTTCCTCCCCATGAATACATGGAGCGATTCAGAAAGGAAGGTTCCTGAACAAGACCCATTGAAATGAACGGGAGATGCGCAGGAGCACTTCATTTCAGTGTGGCTTGCTCAGGAACCCTTCCTCTCAGAATTGTGCCCCACAAACCTATTCAGCTTCTCTCCGGCTCTGCCAGCCTCATAACTGGCAACTGGACTAAACTCTGAGCTGCCTCATGGTAGAGTTCGCTTGCTGCCTGAAGTTTCATGGTAAAATGGCTGCTGTGCACGTCCTTATTTATTTATTTTATTATTTGATTTATATCCCACCCTTTCTCCCAGCAGGAGCCCAGAGCGGCAAACAGAAATGCTAAAAACACTTTAAAACATCATAAAAACAGACCTTAAAATACATTAAAAACAATGTTAAAAACATTTTTTTAAAAAGACCTTTCCACCTGTTCCCTAAGATGGCTTTCCTTAACTTCCAAAAGAACCAACTTTTTGTTTGTAACTTTTGATCAGCTTTCTCTTCTTCCCACACACTCCCTGGTTAGATCATGGGTGAAGGTGACCCAGTGGCCAAAAATAAAGTATTGCTTCAGTTTGCTTCTAGCACTAATCGACACCCCACATTTCAAGGGCCTTTGGTCATCCTTTGTGGGTTCGTAGGGATTAACTGCCCTTCAAACAACCACATGACACTCACTGATTGGATGGAGAGTAGCAGAAGTATGGGTTTCCCCACTGTTTCGCTGAAAATTTGTTTGTCACTATGCACTGTATCTGTGAACATGAAACCAGGAGAGATAGTGTTATGTAGTGGTTAGAAAATCAGGCTAGGACCAGGGGGGCCAGGTTCAAATCTCAGTCTTGAAGCTCACTGAGCAAATTTGAGACAGTTTCTCTCTCTCTCTCTCCCTAACCTACCTTAAATGGTTATCGTGAGGTTAAAACGAGTGTTGAGTGTGGGTTGGAATGAGCCAAGCACGCTGCCTTCAGCATCTCAGTGGAAATATGGGATATAAATGTTGGGCTGTGACCCATGGGCATTACTGTCTCTAGTTGTTTTCCATAAAGCCTGCAAGTTTGGAGAAGTAACTCTTATCTCTTGGCCTGAGAGTGAGCAGACATCCAAGGCCAGCGGTTGTCATGGTAACGTGAGATAGCAACTGGGAAAGTTCTAACAGAGTCTGTAAGTTGTGTCTTCTGAATATTGCCTCTGAACTCTGTGAGGCTGGTCTTCTGAATATTGCCTCTGAACTGAGAGGTTCTCTTTTATGAGAGATGTACCAGAAGGGGGGTGACTGACGAAACTCTACATGTATTTACTCTTAAGCCTTTGGCCGTAATGTCTTAATAAAGACTCTTAACATGCTCTAATGCTCTGAAGAAGTTTCTTGCTCAACTTAACTCCAACGTAATGTATGCTGTTTCACGCAACAACGCACACACGTCAACAATAAATGCAATGAGCAAGATGTCTACCTTAGTTAACGCAGAGTACAGGAGTGCAGTCAAATGCACAGGACATTGAGATTTCAGACCAAAACTTAAAAATTCCAGAGGCTATGTGAAATGATTCTTTCCCCCAAGTTAGCTAAGAGAGGACCCAGGAGGCCTGCCTCTTCCTTCCTTACCAAACCTGTCATCTCTCTCAAGATGATTTAAGGAGTGCTAGTCCTCCACATCCTCCTCTCCTCTGTCTTACCCTCAAGGCCCATCCAGGAACTGGGAAGCAAAATAGAGTAACAGCAAGGTGGAATAAACCAAAGGGGCTCCATTGAGCCCACCATCCTGCATGGTGCTTCCCACAGCGGCCAGCCAGGAGCCTCCAGGAAACCCACACGCAGGTCAGAATGACAATAGCCTTCCTCTGTTGCTTGCTCCCAGTATTTGTTATTGAAAGATAAATATGTTTTGTTTTAATGTATTTTAAAGTCTGTTTCTATGATATTTAAAGTGTTTCTGTTTGCCACCCTGGGCTCCTGCTGGAAGGAAGGGTGGGATATAAATCAAATTATAAACAAACAAACAAACAATAAAGGTACATTATATCTGTCCAAGGAGGTTCTTTTGAAGCTTTCACAGCAGCTAGCGTCAATGGACTTCTCTTCCTCTGTGGATTTGCCATCTAGAGGACAATGTCACCCCTTGTGGCAATGAGTAAATAAATTAGGAATTGCAGAAAGATATTTGCAAAAAAGGGAGGGAGAGAGTGGCTTGCATGGCGGGGGGAGGGAGGAAGGCTCTGCTTTTTTTTTTTTTAAGTTCCTGCCACTCACCCAGCAGGGAGAACACGGCATCTTTTGCCTGGTGCAGTTCTGGGACGTCTCGGGTGCCTGGGCTCCTGGCCTCGTATTCTTGGATGAGCTGATTGAGCTCTTCGATCCGTGCCCCAGAACGGAAATCCAGGTCCGTGAGGGGTTTGGCAGGAACTGGCTTGGGGATAGGGTGGTCCCCGCAAGGGGATGCCATCCCCTCTTCCAGGAGGGTGCAGAGAGAGGGGCAACCTCCCGATAACCTTCCTTGGAAGAGAAAAACAGAACTTACTAAAAAGACTCCACTCCCTCTGGCGCTGCTTCCCGCCGCCGCCCCCACCGGTGGCTGGTGCCCCTCGCGGCTGGTGGGGCGGGAGACGGGGAGCCCCAACCAACTCGCATTTGAGTTCTGCAAGGGGCGGCTGAGCCTGGGGGAGGAGGGAGCTTATGGGCGAGGCCCCCCCGGCCTGGGCGCAAGGCAAAACGGCTCCAGCCCGAGCTGGGAGGGCGGAGGAGCTGGCCAGAGGGGCTGCTGCCAGGACCGGGCAGGAAAGGAAGGCGCCGCGACCCTTCGCCTGGGGCAGAAACTGGGGCCAGCCCGCCGCCCGCGTGTTCTGCTCCCTCCCCCGCTCCCTGCCGCTGAGAGGAGGAAAGCCACGGCTGCAACTCCTGCAGGGTTCCCGCTCCGGCGACTTGGAACCCCAACCCTCCAGCCCGGACTTTCGGAGCGCGAGAATCCCATCCCACTCACCTGAAACTACCTGACGAAACGGCAGCCGCGCCCAGCCAGGAAGCGGAGCTCCCAAACCCCCTGGGAAATGTAGTCTTTTGAGCGAAAGCCGGCTCCGGCGTGTCCCAAAGCATGCTGGGAAAGTAGTCTTTTCCTTAAAAAAAAGCGCTTCAACGGGTCGCAACGCACTTTGGATAGTGTAGTTTTGTCCTAGCTCCTCCCATATACTTGCGCAGTATAGTCTTGGCACTACTTTCTAGGGCTACCCCAGGGCAGTCACTGCAAATTCCTCCCAGGGAGGGCACAACCAGTCTTAAAGGCCCCAGTGCACCCTGGGACATGTATTATTAAACAGCCCCAGCCAGTTGATTCTCTCCAAAGGATCTTGGGGATTGTAGTTTTAACGTGGGCTTCAAAAACGCAAACACCTCCATGCCCAGGTTAGCGTCATAAGAAACGTTGCTCCAGTTGGCCACGTGGCCCTGCATGCCTGCAGCGCGTTTGGCTCCGGTGCCACAGTCTGCATCGTGACTGCAGACATGACATGCTCCTTTCTCCCTGGAGATTACAGCCATGCATTCAAAACCAACAATAGCTTCATTGATTGAAAACCAACTCTTGTGGCACCACAGGGCCCCATCTGCACCAGACATTTCAAGCAGGATCAGACCACTTTACACAGTCCTGGCTTCTCCTAACGAATCCTGGGACCTGTAGCTTGTTAAGAGTGCGGAGGGTTGTGAAGATCCCCCCCATTCCCCTCACAGAGCTACAATTCCCAGGGAGGTTTAACAATCAATCTCTCTTTCTCTAGGGAACTCTAGGAATCACAGCTTCTGTGAGGGGAATGGGGGGTGTCTCCTCAGTACCCTGAACAAACTACAGTTCCCAGGATTCTTTGGGGGAAGTTGTGACTGGTATAAGAGTGGTTTAAATGTACAGTGAAGGCGGGGACTAATCAATTAACTGCAGCCCAAGCATTCATTGACTAGAGCAGGAGTGGGGAACTGGACCCCAGATTGGTGGGTCAGATCCCTCCCCGTGGGCTGTTTTGGCATGTGGGTGGGGCTGCCAGTCACCTGGTATCAGTGTCAGGCGAAGCGTTTTTCTTTGCCTGGGTGGTTCAATTTCAAGCAGCACAAGCAAAGGTGAACCCTTCACCTGATGTATGTACAACTTTCAAACTGGCCTCCATTTCCCATCAGCCTGTAATGACAAGGGATGGAGTCAAGTAGCATCTGAAGGGAACCACAGTGGCCACCCATGATTCCTGTCCTCATGCTTGTTAGCATGCATCCTCATGCTGATTCGCACACATGCGTGTGTGTTGACTCTTTCTCTCAGTGGCAGAGCGCCTGCTTTGCATCTTACTTATGCTGCTGTCTCCAGGTAAAAGAAAATGCTTCTTCATGCAGCCCATAGTTAAACTACGGAATTTGCTCCACAAGAGGCAGTGATGGCCACCAACTTAAGAGATGCCAGCGCAAACAAAGGAATTCTGGGATTTGTATTTCTAGAGTGTCCATGTTCTCTAATGAGCACCCATGGACATATAAGTCCTCTAGAGTGCTGTTCTTCCACCTCTGGTGTTGTTGGACTACAACTCCCATCATCCTTAGCCACTGGCTACGCTGGCTGGGGTTAATGGGAGTTGTAGTCTGTGATGTTCCTATATTAATGTATATATGGTAAGTGTTGTTTTAGAAGATACATGGTAAGTGGAGTGAAAGAGGAGGGGGAGTGAATGGGCAGTAGAATGCGAGATGATTGGCTGAGTGTTTAAAATGGCTGAATGTATAAAAGGAAGAGTGAGAGTGGAATCGGGGGGGGGGGGAGAAGAGAACTGAGTGGGTTGTTTGGTGGGGTTTAGAGAGTTGTTTGCCAGGAGAGCGTGAAGAAGGAGGGAGGTGGAGTTCGGATTAGTATTGAGTAAAACCATATGCTTATGTGCTTTAAGAAGAAATCTTGTTAATCTTGTTAGCTTTGTTATCTGTAATAAATACTTAATTTGGTTTACCAAAGGCCTGATCCTTGGCTGGGGTTTCACAGACCAGAAGGGAGGGTAAGGTAATGACCAAGGCTGAAGGGGAACTGTAACAAATGGTGGCAGCGGTGAAGAGAATAACAATACCAGTATTCAGAGTCTCTGGGAATACTAGTATTGGGGCGTTACTGGTGGTTGCCTAGCAGGGGGATCTGTTGAGATCTGTGCTAGAGCGGGGAGAGAAACCATAAGAGAGTGCGGTCCGGACTGGTGGAGTCCCTGGTGGTGCCTAGAGACAGGCAGTAACCACGAGCAGGTAGGAACCTGACAGGGAGAGCTGGGGAAGGAGCGTCACATAGTCCAACAGCACCTGGGGACCATGGCTGAAGCGCCCTGCTACAGCAGGGGTGGCTCTCCAATGTTGTCGGGACTCCAACTCACATAAGACCTGGGCAGCGCCACCTGGAGCTGCAGTCCAGCAACACCTTCACCAGCCCTGACCCAGCGCTTCCAGGGCAGATGCTGCCCTCCTCTCTCTGCTCTGAGGAAAGCCTGAGCCAGCAGCAGACTGCGTTTCAACAGGTCGCTTCTGGGCCCAACCCACCACACCAGATAAGTTTGCATAAACACCCCGCAAAGATTATCTCGCATTTGCTGTGCAGCCGGGGAGTAGAAGAAGGGGCGCAGTTCAGAAGGGGGTCAGCCTCAGGGTCTGGGCTCCCTAAAACGATCGGCTGGGGCTGGCAGGAGCGGCGGCGGAAAACGCCCGGAGGGCACCAGGTTGGGAGAGGCCTGGGCGCCACCGCAACGCTAGCCAGGACTCTTTTGCAGAACCAGCACGTGATGGATGGAGTTGCCTTTTATTGGATGTCCCAAACCAAAGATGCGTTAAACCGGGGCGGGGGGCTGTCAGGCCGTCCCCCTGACGGCTTTCCGTCTCGCCCGAGCCTGCAGTTATTTCAAGGGATGGTACACCCAGTCCGAGGCGCCGATGGCCTGCGGCTTGACGTTTGGGGCCTCCGTCTGCACGCCTTGGCCCGGGGCGCTGCTGCTGGCGGAGTGGAAGCGGGGCGCCGGCACCGGCAGGCTGACCGGCTGGTCCGAGTCGCGGGCCTTCCGACGCGGCGGCGGCTGTCGAACTTCGTAGTCCTGCGGCTCTTCCAGGGCGACGGGCGCCACCGTCCCGCGCCGCCGGAAGTTCCTCTCGGGGCTGGCCGAGCGGCTCCCCGGCGGCGTCTGCGGGTGGACCGGGTAGATGTAGACTTTGGGTGGCCTGCGCGAGCGCGGCGTGATGCCCGCGTTGTACTCGATCTCTTGGTCGGCCGTCACAAGGGCGCGGAACTGGGCCTCCGGGCCCGTCTGCGGCGCTCGCGGGTAGCAGTCGGCGGTGCCCACGCCGACGCTGGCCCGATGCTCGTTGCCGTCGGCGGCCAGCATGGGGTCGGAGGAGCCGCAGGCCACGTCGCGGCAGCGGGTGACGGTGTAGGCCGACGGGGCCGAGGCGGTGCGCGGCCGCGGCTGCTGAGGCGGCTTGCTCTCGCAGTCGCAGTTGTAGTAGCGCGGCGGGTGGTGGCACGGCGGGCAGTCTGGGCAGGGCCGGCGCCCGAGCCGCCGGTGATCCTCCCGGCAAAGTGGGAAGCGCTCCTCGTTGCTCCGCAAGTCCATGGTGACTTTAAGGGGCTCCAGAGTGCAGTGGAGGCAGCGACGCTGTGGGGAGCTGCTCTCGCGCCGGCGCCGACCGGGCTGCTGCTGCTGCTGTGGGCGCCGTGGGCAGGGGGCGTCTGGCTCTTCCGACCACTGGGTCGACGGGGACCTTAGGGCGCGGGCGGCCTTCACCTTGCCCGGGACGATGATCTTGCCCTTCTCAGGCTCTGGGAGGAGGAGGAGGAGGAGGAGGAGAGAGTGAAGCAGGCGTTCAAAACGGCCGACGTTCCGGGGCACAAAACACTTCCACAGCAGTTTTGAAGGGGCCCCTCCCCGCCCTCTTTTTTTATTTGGCAGGGATGAAGTTCCCAACTCCCATCATCCCCAGGCGACTCCCCTGATGGGAGTTCGGGCCTCCTGATGTCGCTGGACTACAATTCCCATCGTTTTTGACCATTGGTCATGCTGGCTGGGAGTTGTAGTTCAGCAGCATCTGGCCATGCAAAGGTGGGGAAAGGCTGAGCTAAGAATCCAACAACATTCGGAGTGTCATAGTCCCCCCCCCTTTATTGGCACAGTGGGGAGGAGAGCCTGGCTGGGAGTCCAAAGTCTGTGAGTTCAAATCCCCGCTCGTGTCTCCTGGGTGTAAAAGGCCAGCTAAAGATCACCCCACAGTGAGTGGCTCAGGGGTTATGTTCTGTCACCTGTGCAGCCGTGGGCAAGCGGCATAGTCCCAAGGAGCCCAGTGGCCCCCCGGCTGGCAGTTGCAGGCAAGGAAGGGTCTGGCTTGTGCAGCTGTGGCAAGCTGAGCAGGCCCTAGCCAGCTGGGGAGGACTAGCCTCAGAGGGAGGCAATGGGAAACCCCCTCTGAATACCACCTACCATGAAAACCCTATTTGTACAGTAGCCATAAGTTGGGATCGACTTGAAGGCAGTCCATTTCCATATTCAGAAAGGTGGGCAGAAACTCAGTGGCGCCTGGTGGCGCCATGTCAGTGGGGCAGTGGAATCCACTCCAGGTTTTACTCCGAACTTTCAAGGTGCTGTTGCTGAATATCGCTTACCATGAAAACCCTATAAGTTTCGACTTGAAGGCAGTCCAAGAACATCAGAAGAACCTTGCAGCAGCGGCTGGTTCAGGCCGAAGGGGACCCTCCACCTAGTCCAGCATATCCTGTTCTCACAGTGTCCAGCCAGATGCTCCAAAGAGAAGCCCACAAATTGCATCATAACAGAAGGATTTGTGTACGGAGAGTCCACGCCATCAGATGCATGAGGGGCTATCCTTTGGGGGCAGACCCACCGCTTTGTTTACAACCAGTGTGTGCCCTGTAACTTCCTGCTGAAATCCTGTAAACGTTACACCACGGGTATTCCAGGGGAGGGGGATTGTTCCACTTTCAGTACTCTATAGCACAAGAATTGCCCCTCCAAACGGCAATAATGCAGTCGCTCTGGGGAAGTATCACAGAACCAACGAATGAAGCGGGATGATGTGTGGACGGTAGCCCAGTATACATCCACCACAGATGCACTGTTGTTGCCTCAAGTACATGTTGCAGAAAAATACTCCTGCAAATCATCACAAGCCTGTGACATTATGACAGCGCCCACCAGCAGCAGTGTGCGCGCCACCTATCACATTAAAGTAGGCGTGGGGAACCTTGGCCTACGGGCCAATCGTGGCCCATCAGGATCAAATTTGGCCTGTGAGGCCATTTTTTAAAAAAACCACAGCTACCTGCCAATCAGCTGATGTCACTCCTGTGGGGGTTAAAAGGCATAGGAAACTTTCCAGACAGATGGACAGACCGCCTTCAAATCAATTCCGACTTGTGGCAACCCCATGAATAGGGTTTTCATGGTAAGTGGTATTCAGAGGGGGTTTACCATTGTGGCTGAGAGGCAGTGACTGGCCCAAGGTCACCCAGTGAGCTTCCTGGCTGTGTGCGGATTCGAACCCTGGTCTCCCAGGTCACAGTCCAGCACTCTTAACCACTACACCACACTTCACCACACTGAATGTTTAAAAAAATATTTTTAAGGTGCCAAACTCATGCTTGGGGGCATAGGAAACACTGAAAGGTTTTAGGGTTGACCCCTTTGACCTGCCCTCATGCAACTCCTCATGATACAACTTCATGCCCTCAACCATCCCTCCAGTAGTTAGAAGCTTAGACTAGGACCTGGGAGACCAGGGTTCAAATTAGACACATTCATGGAGGAAAAGGTTGTCAATGGCTACTAGCCATGATGGCTGTGCTCTGCCTCCACAGTCAGGGGCAGGATGCATCTGAATTCCAGTTGCAGGGAACTGTAGGAGGGGACAGCACTCTTGCGCTCAGGTCCTGCTTGTGGGCTTCCTATGAGCTATCGGTTGGCCACTGTGAGAACAGGATGCTGGACTAGATGGGCCACTGGCCTGATCCAGCAGGCTGTTGAGTTCTTATGCCCTTTCTTAATCTAACCTACCTCAGAGGGTTGTTGTGAGGATAAAATGGGGAGGGGGAGAACCAGGTACGCCACCACCTTGAGCTCCTTTGAGGACAGGTGGGATATAAAGGCAAAAATAAACACATAAATAAACTCACCCTTTGCAAAGAGTGTTCCAAGCAAGGTCCCAAGGAGGCAGCAAAGATAATAGCAAATCTGGGGAGAGAAAGAGGATTATGGACTTGGACAGCCAAGGTGGATGGCTGATGAGGCTTCAGCCCCTTCAAAGCTGCCGTCTTGGGACTCAGCTAAAAGCTTGCTACCTGGCCTGAAAGCTGCTATATACTGAATCAGGCCACTGGTCCATCTAATCCAGCCTTTCCCAACCAGTGTGCCTCCAGATGTTGGACCACAACTCCCATTAGCCTCAGCCAGCATTGCCAATGGCTGAGGCTGATGGGAGTTGTGGTCCAACAACATCTGGAGGCACACCGGTTGGGAAAGGCTAATCCAATATTGTCAGCTCTGACCAGCAGAGATACTTCAAGGTCATTTTCCCATTACCAGCTACCTGACCCTTTGAACTAGAGATACGGCCAGGGATTTGAACGTAAGAAGAGGCCTGCAGCAGGGCCAGGTTGGTGGCCCAGCTTGGAAAAGTTACTTTTTTTGAACTACAACTCCAATCAGCCCAATCCAGTGGCCATGCTGGCTGGGGCTGATGGGAGTTGTAGTTTTAAAAAGTAACTTTTCCAAGCTCTGCATCTAGCCCAGTGTCCTGTTCCCATAATGCCCAGCCAGATGCCCCTATGAAAAGCCCACAAGTACAACAGTGCTGTCCCCACTGGTGGCTCGCAGCACCAGCCAGAGCCTCTAGACCAGGACCAGGGGTAGCCCACATAGAGAGCATTGCAGTAATCGAAACTTGAGGTTGCCAATATATGAGTTGTCGTGGCGGGACTCTCCCTGTTCAAGGACAGCTGTGCAGTCCTTCCCCCTCTGCTGTGGATTCACAGATACTCAGTGCCCCACACACACACCCAAATGCTGGAGACTGACCACACATAACAGAGCTTGGAAACATTTCTTTTTTTGACAACTCCCATCAGCCCCAGCCAGCATGGCCGCTGGATTTGGCTGATGGGAGCTGTAGTTCAAAAAGGGAAACTTTTCCAAGCTCTGCACCCCACCCGGCCCTCACCACTACCCCACAGCCTGGTCGCCCCCTCACCACTGCGGCTAACTTGAGGGCCAGATGCACCAAGATGATCAAGGCTACCAGAATGACCACGGTTTCGTGGAGCTGCAGGCAGCAGCCCTCGGGGGCCGGGTGGCAATGGAAGCTGGGCTCCCCCATGGGAGAGGTGACTGGGCCAGCAGCTGACTGGCTGAGCCCGACATCCCCAACCCACCCCTCTGGGCGGTGGTGCAAAGGCAGCTGTCCAGGGGGCAGGAGCTAATGGCTGTGGTGGTGAAGCTGATGAGCAGCTGGCCCCCAGGGAGGAGGGTTTGTGATGCGATTGCCCTGGCAGCTGGGAGGAGATTGTGACTTGTCGGGGTGGGAGGAGGCAAGAGGGCTCTCTTGGGGGGGGGGGCTGGCTGGCTGGCTGGCCAGAGAAAGCCCCTGTGGGAGGGAGGGGGCTTGTGGCCCTCTGGATGTTGCTGCTCTACAATATTTGTAGAGCCTCTGATTCTCCAATCCTGCCCTGTAGTGATAGTGATGGGTTCTTTCTTTTGTTCATTCGTTCTCAAAACTAGGAATGTTCCAGCCCTCCTTTTACTTGTGCTTTTTCCCGTTCAGCATGTCACTCACAGAATCTGTGCACCGGTACACACAAGTGCTACCTCTAAAGGAGCAGGCACACAGCTTAGGGGTACTCCTGGATACATCTCTGACATTAGAGGCTGAAGTCTTTTACCAGTCTTGTCTGGTACAGCCGCCATGGCTTTATCTGGATTGGGATCACTTGACCCTGAAGTCCATGCACTGGTAACTTCAAGACTGGATTACTGCAATGTGTCCTACGTAGGGCTGCCCTAGGGCCTGGTCCGTACACTCTAGCTGGTGCAGAATGCAGAGGCTAGACTGCTTGTGGGGGCAGGTGGCCAACAGCAGGCGATGCCTCTGCTAAAACATCTGCACTGGCTGCCCATATGCTACCAGGCCAGGTTCAAGGCTCTTGTGTTGATATACAAAGCCTGGATCAACTTGGGTCCAGATATCTTTAGGACCTCCTGAGTCTTTATATCTCAGCCCCACCACTGAGATCATCCGGAGGAGAGCTGTTAGTTGTCCCTCCTGTTACAGAGGCCCAACTGCTGGCCTCAATTGAAGTTGGGCATTTCGTGTCTCTGATCCCATGATGTGGAGCATCGTCTGGCAGAGATTAAGCAGGCACCCTCAATTTTTACTTTCAGGCATCTCTTGAAGACCCTTTTATGCTGACAGGTCTATTCAGTTTACATTTTCTTAAGATTAGTCAGTCATTTTAATGATTATTTGTATGATTTTTATGGTATTGTTGCTTGCACTCCAGTCTCTGAGCAGTGAGAGACTGCCAGGGGTTCCTTATCCAGGGTTTGGTTTCCTTGGAATGAAGGTCAGCAGAGACTGTGGTGCCTTTATGAGATATGGTTTATTTACACATATACACAACCTGAGCATAAGATGGAGGGGTTCTCAGCATTAACAGTCCATCAGATCTTGCTCTCCAAGGCCCATAGCTTTGGGCCTTCAGACATAGAGAGCAAGCAAGACTCTCTGTTCCTCAGACTTACACTAATACAGGCCACTTCCTGGCTCCAGCATGAGGGGGCCTCCAGCCAGGTGACTGGGGAGGGGGAGCAAGGGCCTCTCTCCTGAAACAGTTCTCATGGCCCACATTGCTCTCCTGGCTGATCCTTACATATGCTAATGAGGGCACTTAACAGACTTGGTTGAATCCATTAACTTATGAATGGAACTACTCTGACCAGTAGAACAGGTTTCTTCCTTTGCAGATTCCAGATCAGAGGCTGGAAAGGGGAATCACAGAAATCATCCATCCCAACCCCCAAATCCTAAGGCAGTATTTTATGTTTTACCGTATTTGTATGTATTGTTGTATACCATGGTATATAAATTAAATCAATAAGCCAATGTGGGCACACATTTTGACCACAGAAGGTCAAGGGAACATGGGGGAACATGGGGGACAACAGTATGTCTGCTGCTGCAACCACAATCTCTCCCCTTCATGAGCACCACAGGGTCTTTTAATGGATGCCCTTCCTCATTCACTGTTTGTGTCTCCCTTACGGATAAATCCTCCCCCCCACACACACACACACGTTATCGGCCTTCTGTCTGTCCACTCTGTGTCTTGCAAATCCGTGGCCCCTCCTCCTTTTGTGTGGATGCAATCTGTAAAATGTCATTGATGCAATAATAGCTCAATGGTGGTGGATTTATCCTGGATTGTCCGCACATCATTCTGCTTTGTTAGTTGTTCTGCAATGCGTCCCTGATATTATTGCCATCCTGAGGGGCATTACGGTGCAACGAAAGCAGGACAAAACACCCCCATGAAACTGGAACGTTTGTGGTATGAAAAGTTACAAGATTTCAGCAGCAACTGACGGGACATGCACCGACTGGAAACGTCCTCGCCGAAAGGCTTGATGGCGCAAACAGTCTTGAAAGTGGGATCACATGCAGTATAACTTGCCCCGATCCCATCATGAGCACAAATCATCACAAATGCACAGTAAAAAGGATGTCTGGAGCCCCCCCCCCCAAGTATCAGCCTGGCAATCCTTTCTTCCCAGCCATCCTTATTATTATTCATCTGAGACACGAAATGCCTGCGCACTTTTCCAAATGAAAGGCCTCTTAAGACACTGTTGAGGCCATGGGACAGGCAGTGCAGTGAACGTGGGAGGCTCTCAAAAGACATTACTCTGGTTCTTGGGCATGATGTGGGGTGAGCGGAGGAGCCTCATTTCAGCTAAGCATGTAGAGCAACCTTGGCCAACCTGGTGCCCTCCAGATGTTTTCGACTACAACTCCCATCAGCCCCCAGCCAGCATGCTGCTGATGGGAGTTGTAGTCCAAAACATCTGGAGGGCACCAGGTTGGCCAAGGCCGATTCAGGTATTGTGGCTTTTGGATCAATGCTGGGAATTCTTGCGCCAGCCAAGAGCACCCTGAAGTACATCATCTTGCCACCAGATGGCACCAGGAAGCTATGGAATAAAATGAAACAGATATTATGACAACATATCAATGTTTTGAGACGGGTGACCCCTAAACCCACTGTCTATACTTTAACCCATGAGATTTGTCTCCTTTACACAATCAGATCGAGCCAACCCCAGTATGTCTGGTGCCTAATTGCATCCTGCTCTAACCATTAGACTCCATTTCCCTTAATCTGCTTAATCTCTGCCAGATGAGTGCTCCACATCATCTTTCCATCTGCTGGGGAGTCATTTCCCCTTTCTCTCCCTCTGACTAGACGTCCTCCCACCATGAGAACTAGGGAGTCCCATTCTAGCTCATGATGACACACCACCTTGGCTACAGTCTGAGAACAGAGAAGTGCCAAGGCTCCAGTTGGTCTTTAGGATGAAGGATGTGGTTATGCTTCCTGAGAAAAAGATGGCTCCTACACTACTAGCCTTTAGCTTTAGAACTGACATCCTTTGTTCCCCCACTTCTTAAATGGATCATCATCAAGTCGTTGCAGCCTAACGCTTTTTGTGTTCCATATTTCCTCAGACTTCAATTGTAGGGATGGTGGGGTTTTTTGCAATAAATAAAAAGGCAACTGCAACATCAGTGTTATTAGGCAGAGGGCTGTTGAGACTTCTCAGGGTTCCTGTGCCCTTAATTAAACACTTCATTTTTTGAAGTTTAACAATTTTAATGCTTCCTGATGACTGTGGGTGAAGAATTAGTAATGAATACCTGGGGGAGATGCATTCTAGCAGGGTAAGAGCCACCCCACTGGTGAGCCTTTCTCTCTCCATCAGTTGAGTGACACTGAGGCTACTCCTCAGTCAGCTGTATGCCAGCAGCAGGGTTGCGCTTGAAATCAGTAGCTAACTAAAGGCTCCCCTCCCCGCAGGAACAGAAACTGACTTTGGGACAATTTAAGAGAGGCTGTTCAAATGACACGTTTATAGGGTATTCATCACAAATCCTGCCCCACCCCCAAATCAGGAAGATGTGAAATAGACTGACACTACAAGAAGGAAACTTTTAATTAACATTGCTGTGGGAACCTTTGCTAAGTGAGGGGTCTTACTTGTCGAGGATAAACATTATATGAAGATCTTGGCCAATGTGCTTGTGTGGGATTTTAACTCTGGGGGAAAAGCAGTGCCTCAGCAGTTCTAAAAGGCTGCAGTGTGGAAGCAACCCAAGACAGGTCTGCATGTCATTCACGTGAAGATATACAGGCAGTGTTCAAATCTTATGCCAGAGAGCAGAGTGATGGGTGGGTGGGGACCTATTTTTTGTTCCCGCTGCTGCAAACTGGACCAGAATCTGTGGGTTTGAGCTGTAGGGAGAAAGGATAGCATCCTGAGTCAGACTATTGGTCCATCTCACTTAGAGTTGGCTAGCGGCTCTCCAGGGTTTCAGATGGATCTCTCAGGGCCCTCCTGGAGATGCAACTGAGGACTGAAGATGGCACCTTCTGAGCGCAAAGCAGATCCTCCGCCACTGAGCCACTGCCCTTCCCCAGACTAAGCTTAGACCACAGAACTTTCTACTTTAACTTTTCAGAGAAAGGCGAGATTGCTGTTTTGGTGGGGGTGTTGTGGGGTCAAGGGGGATTTCTTTCTTCAGAACCTGACAACCTTGACAACCTGGTGCCCTCCAGACATTTTGGGCTACAATCCCCATCAGCCCCAGCCAGCCCAGGATAGAGAAAGTGGACCGGGTTCAGAGGAGGGCAACGAGGATGATCAGGGGACTGGAAACAAAGCCCTGTGAGGAGAGACTGAAAGAACTGGGCATGTTTAGCCTGGAGAAGAGAAGACTGAGGGGAGCTATGATAGCACTCTTCAAGTACATGAAAGGTTGTCACATAGAGGAGGGCTGGGATCTCTTCTCAATCATCCCAGAGTGCAGGACACGGAATAATGGGCTCAAGTTGCAGGAAGCCAGATTTTGACTAAACATCAGGAAAAACCTCCTAACTGTTAGAACTATATGATAATGGAACCACTTTCCTAGAGAGGTAGTGGGTTCTCCAACACTGGAGGCCTTCAAGAGGCAGCTGGACAGCCATCTGTCGGGAACACTTTGATTTGGATTCCTGCATTGAGCAGGGGGTTGGACTTGATGGCCTTACAGGTCCCTTCCAACTCTACTATTCTGTGATTCTATTCTATGATCGGAATAAGCTGTTCTCCTCTCATCACACGAGAACTCATGGACATCCAATGAAGCTGAATTTTAGAAGGTCCAGGAGAGAAAAGCGGAAGGGGTCCTTCACGCAGAGCATAGATAACCTCTAGACTTTGCTCCCACAGAGAGGCAGCGGCAGCCACCAACCTGGATTGCTTGAAAAAAGAAATAGACAAATTCATGGAGGACAAGGCTATCAGTGGCTACTAGCCAGGATGGCTATGCTGTGCCTCCATAGTTGAAGGGGGTATGCTTCCGAATAAAAGTTGATGGAAACCTAGGGAGGGGAGAGTGCTGCTCTTGTGCCCAGGTCCTGCTTGCAGGCTTCCCTTTGGGGCACTTAGCTGGCCACTGTGAGAACAGGATGCTAGACTGATTTTGACTGGACATCAGGAAAAACTTCCTAACTGTTAGAGCGGTACAGCAATGGAACCAATGGCCTAGGGAGGTAGTGGGCTCTCCAACACTGGAGGCATTCAAGAGGCAGCTGGACAGCCATCTGTCGGGCATGCTTTGATTTGGATCCCTGCATTGAGCAGGGGTTGGACTTGATGGCCTTATAGGCCCCTTCCAACTCTACTATTCTATGATTCTATGACTAGATGGGCCACTGGCCTGACCCAGCAGGCTTTTTTATGTTCTTAGTGCTTGGTGTCCCATTCAGTGCAATGGCGATTCTCTGGCTGATGTCAGAACTGAACTCCTTTTCCTATGTTTTCTCCCACGTGAGCCGGCTGAATGTGTGCGTGTGTGATTTTTTTGCCCCAAGAGAGTCAAAATAGGTCCTGCCTGGCCTGCTAACGAATTGCGCCTTCGCCCAGGAGGAGGCATGACAAGGTGTGATGGAACAGGGAGGGAGATGGTGCGGAGCACTGCTGGGTGGGGCTGCGGAGGGTGAGGGTGGATTTGGGTCCGGGGTGGTGAGGGGAGGCGGAGGCAACAACTGCACAGGCAAGTGACAGCATCCAAGATGTGAGAAGCAGCTGCTAATTATATACATGCACACACTCACTCTGTGCGTCTCGCTGGAGCCTGCAGGCCACGAGAAGTGGCAGTGGCAAGGCAGTGCAGAGCAAAGAAGTTGTTATCAAGTGCAAACAGAGATTTTTATATCAGGTCGGGGTTAGTTCTAAATATTTTTGCTTTGGCTTTCTTGTTGAGCTTTATGCTCATTTATGTTTTGATGTATATATATATGTTAGCAGCTGATGGCGGAAGCGGAAACGTTTTGTTAATACAATAAAAACCTCTGTTTGGTTAATCACAATTATGTTCATATATATATTTTAGGTGATTAACGGAATCCTTATAGGGATCCAGAGCAAGCTTGAGTGAAGTCCTGTTTGTATATATATATTTAATGTAGTGATTATACTTTTTATTATGTATTGTGCTATTGCATTTGGACTATTTGTGTGAACCGCTTTGAGCACATGTGGATTTGTGGAAAATGTGGTATATAAATAAATTTAATAATATATGTATGTACTGCCTTCAAGTCAATTCCGACTTATGGCGACCCTATGAATAGGGTTTTCATGAGGCCGTGACTGGTCCAAGGTCACCCAGTGAGCTTCATGGCTATGTGGGGATTCAAACCCTGGTCTCCCAGGTCATAGTCCAACACCTTAACCACTACACCACACTGGCTCTAATAATAATAATAATAATAATAATAATAATAAACAGAGAGAGAGAGAGAGGATGCAGTAACCTCATTGGTGTGTCTGTGGGGAGGGGGTTTCTGGCTTGTGGGTGGTGGTGTTGGGGATGGGAAAGGGGGCCGGAATATGGACATCTTGGACTAGCAGAAGGCTCTCCAGAGCTGAAGGGGTTGCCTGGGAGCAGAAGTGAAATCCAGCAACCCGCAAAAAAATTGCCATGGATAGATAGCATTATGAACATATCAGACCACTGGTCCATGTAGCTCAGTATTGTCCACCCTGACTGGCAGCAGCTCTCTGGGATTTCAGACAGGGAGTCTCTCAAGGCCCTACCTGCAGGTGCCATCAGGAACTGAAGCCGTGGCCTTGCATGCAACACAGGGGCTCTCCCACTGAGCTACGGCCTGTAACTGTACAGGATCAGACCACTGCAGTCCATCTAACTCAATAGTGTCTACATTGACAGGCAGCAGTTCTCCAGGGTTCCAGGGAGGGAGTCTCTCCCAGCCCTGAAGATGCCATCAGGGGTTGACCCTGGGACCTTCGGTGTGGAAAGCTGGTCCTCCACCCCTGAGCTTCGCCCCCACTTTTTATCCTTGCTTTATGCTATTCACAGGGAAAATCTATCCAGGGAGTGATATTTTGCCACACAGGGGCCCACGTGTTTCCAAGCCTGTCTCTGCAGGCTTCCAGGGCTAGACACCTATTTTATTTGAAAATTAAAATAAAATAAAAAGGGAGCTGCACTGTGGAAGGCAGCTAAAAGGGGACTGAGCAACATGGAAGAAGGCAGAGGTGATGTGAAGAAGATGGGGAGGCAGTATAAGGTGAGGCAAAGGAGTGAGGAGGTTTGCACTGAGGACTAGAACCTTGAAAGTGGGATGACTCAGATAAGGGAATCATTACAGGAGGCTGACTTTCCGGAGGGGGGGGCAGAAACTCCAGCTCTTTCTGTCAGGGCTTAATCTGGGGTCTCAACAGAGAAACCATGTGGTATAGTGGTTAGAGTATCAGGCTAGGACCTGGAAGGCCAAGATTCAAATCCCCAGTCAGTCATGATGAAACTCACCAGGTGACCTTGGAGGCCAGTCACGGTCTCTCAGCCTAACCCACCTGCCATGGTTGTTGTGAGGATAAAACGGAGAGGAGAACCATGTAAGCCACTTTGAGCTCCTTGGGGGGGAAGTGGGGCCTAAGAAAGAAGAAATAAATAAAGGCAGCGTTTTGGGGGCCCTGGTCACCCCAACTGCCTCTACAGTCGGAAACAGGATGGTTCTGTATACCAGTTGCTGGAAACTGCAGGAGGGGGAATGCTCTTGTGCTCAGGTCCCGCTTGCATGCTTCCCATGAGGTATCAGGTTGGACACTGTGAGAATGGGATGCTGGACTAGAGGGGGCCCCTTTGGGCCTGACCTGGCCGCCACTGCTGCAGGGTTCTTCTGAGGTTCTTACAAATTTAGCTCCCTCTCTCCACCCACTCCCCGCCTGCAGCCTACTAGAAATAACTGCTGCCTTTGTCCATTTTGAAACTGAGAAGCCTTGCCCAACATTTAATAAGCCCATCTCTCTCGCAAACACCTCCTCCACCTCATCTAGCTGCCGCATGTGCTTAATAGCCCCCTGTCATTAGCCAATGGCATCTACACAACCCAGCAGTCACAGAGATCGGCACAATCTGTGCCACAGCTGGAAAGCAGGGGGGAGGGGAGAATGCCCCATGTGCAGAGCAGGTGACTCAAGAACGTGAGTCAAGAAAGTGAGTCAAGTTGCACATGGTGTGCATGATATCATCAAGGATTTCAGCATGCAGAACAGGGGTGAGGGGCCTTTTCCATCCTGTGGGCCACTTTCCCTTCTGGGTAACCTTCCTGGGGCCACATACCATTGCTGGGCATGGCCAGAAGCAAAAGTGGGAGGAGCAAGGAATGCATATTTTACCTTTGCACAGTAGGCTAGTTTACACACACACGAGGGGTGTAGTCATCCAGGGTCATCCCCTTACTTTTTGGGGAGACAGGTCCCAGCAGGGTCCCTATATCTCCAGCACCCTATGAGCCAATCAGCATGAAAAGGGAGTGTGTTAGCCACTGAAAAGAGTCTTCTAGTTTGCTTCCTTGTCCTTTCCTGCTGATTGGAGCTAATCAGACTGAAAGGAGGTGAATCGGCCACTGAGAAGACTCTAGCAGTAGGTAGATGAATGTATAGATACCGAATTCAGTAATTCAGGTGGTGTCGCTGACAGTGAGGAAGGACAGTCGAATGGTGGCCATGACAGAGAAGCAGAAAGCAGTGTTCAAGCCTGGCCAGATTATTCCATAATGTTAGAAGGGGGCATGACTGTGGAAGGGCATGGCTATGACTATTATGAAGGTACCCTGCACTTCTGAATTTGTCATTACTCTACTGCACGCACGCGCACACACACACTTCCATTCAGACAAGAAAGAGACATTATTAGGGTTCAAGGATACCTTGCACCCCAGGAGGGGAACTCCCCCTGCCAAACACTCAAGGAGGATAGCAAGGCTGCTGAGGGGCATGGGCTGAGCAGAGTCTCATGGGCCAAAGAGAGAGGGATGGGGCCACATTTGGACTTCCCAGAAAACATCTGCCCATTTTAGAAATGGAAACATAAAACGTGAGAGACGAAAGATGTAAAAAAAATGTTTTTAAGGAGCAACAGCAAATGGGGAGCTCAGTGGGGCAGTGAATCTGCTGCAGGTTTTAGTCTGAACTTTCAAGGAGCTGTCCAGGGTGCTGAAGGCGGCTCCTTGAAAGTTCAGGCTAAAACCTGGAGCGGATTCACTGCCCCACTGACATTGGAGCCGCTAGTCTCCACTGCCCTTAGGTAAACTTCCACTTGTAAACATCCCAGACATGAAGGTTTGAGCAGCAAATGGGTGCAGAGTGAAGGTCTTGGAACCGGCTAGAAGGAAGCAACTGGAATGAGCGACTGCTTGGATCTGGGAGGAGGGAAAATGAGGAGAAATCAGAGCCAATTGCATGGTCACAGATCTGCTCTCTTCAGCCAACCCCATCATTCAACAAAGAGAATAAGAGGTGCTGGCATCAGCCAACAGATGGTCACCCCTTCTGCTGCTATTCCTGGCCAGCAAAAACAAGTCAACCAGAGGGCCATTTCATAGCTGTACATGCAGTCACTCAGTTCTCTGAAAGGAGACTGACTGGCAGCTCCGAAATATTTCTAGTCATCAGTCTGCAGCTACTGATCATGGTGACTTTATGGAGCCTCCAGTTGGAGGCACTTTACCTCTGAGTAGCAGCTGCTAGGGAGGCAAACAGCATGTGCTCATGTCTTGCCTGTGGGCTTCTCATTGGAGCATCTAGTTAGCCTCAATGGGAAAAAGGATGCTCGACTAGGGGCGCTTCCAGACTGTTGTCATCTTTGGGTAGGATTCAGTCGCATGCCAGCAAATTCAGGCTGTGCAGTTACAGTTGGTTGGGAGGTCTTGTGCAACAATCCCTCCAAAATGAACTTTTTTGCGATATGAAAACTGATGGGCAAATGCACTGGAAAATGTGGGGCGACAATTGCCTTGACGCAACGTCATCTAACCTCCCCACAAACTATCAGAATGAATGTTCAATAAACAGCAGACATCATCTAATGCCCAATACACGGGCCATCTGGAAGTGCCCTGAATGGGTCTTTGGCCTGATCCAGCACCCAGGCTCCTCTCATGTTCCATTTTCCACTGTCCCAGCAACACCCTCCTCCTTCCACAAGAGGATCCTGGCTGCTGTCCACTCCAACAGCAGCTGCTTTGTGGGTGTCAGGTACAGGTACAGGACTGCTATAGAAAAAGCCCTCTTCTCCCTTCTGAATGGCTGTAAACTCCTGTCAGGTCACATAACACGGCAAAGGGGGGAGGAAACACGGAGACCAGAATTTGGAAATGGAGAGTCCCCTCTCCTTCCGATTCTCCTTTGGAGGCGGGTGTGCTTTCTTGTCAAGCTGTGCCTTCCATTTTCTCTTGAGCAGGTTCCACAGGGCCAAAGGGTCTATTGATGGAAAACAGGTCTGGTTCATCATCTATTGTCCTCCCACACTGATTTTAAAGCAGAGATCAAAGCCTGATCTGACACGTTCCCCCTTTTTACGCAGTCAGCATTTGGGTACCCGTGGCAGGCATGAATATGCATGGAGGACGAAATCAATGCTGACCCTTATATGCCTTCGGTCTTGTTGGTGCAAGACACCACAGCCGCCTCTTAGGAAAGAGACAGGGCCCCCCATCACGCCCATTGCAGGGCTCTTAACAGGAGGCACAGTGCACAGCCCTCACTTCATGTACATTACCCAGAACTTTGTGGCAGAGGAAAAATGTAAACCTGGCTTGGCTTTGCCTGGCTGTGTACCCCCCCAAATACCATCCTTGAGATAGCTGAGTTTTCTGTAGTGTCATGACCTCTAGCAGGACAGCAAGAGAGAGAGAATGACTCCAGATTCAATGCAATGGGTTTGCATGTAGGCCTGTATTTGAATATCTGCTGAATAGGATGCTCACTCAACAGACTGCCGCCAGTCAGTGGCAGCTTTCTGACAGCGTAACTTTATGCATACATACCCAGAAGTACATCCTACTGATTGCAATAGGATGTGTCCTCAAGTAAAGTACACACAGGAACACAGGCAGAGGCACTTAAATAATTCTTTAGATTACTCATGCCTGTGAGATGTTATGACATTGCGCCAACCCATATTGTGAAAATTCAACTGTTCTTGTTTTCACAGGGTGCATGCAAAACATAAGGAGTATTTGCGCATGTCGGTATCCATCATGGCCACACTGCATCACAAGTTTTGTAGTCTTTAAATACAAAACTACACTTTGTTGTTCTTGCACATGTGGGCTTTGCTTGTGATGCTGAGAACTGAAATTGTTTGTGACCACTGCTGCAGTAATATGGAAATGAGACTTTTCTAAGAAAATGTTACTCATTATACCACATTTTACATCAATAAAAATATGCATGAACACATGGGGACCAGGACTAACCCAAAGCATTCTGCGGTGTGCCTGAAGTAGAAAATCCAAATGACACCTCACCCTCTCAATTCCTGCCATGAAGCACACCCTACCATAAAACGTTCTTGTACAATAAACAGAAAAACAGATGTCCACTCAAAATAAAAAGAACAATATTCTTCCAAATTTAGGCACATTTTCAAAATGTGAACCCAACTATTTGACTTTTCCAATGCTCTGTTCTTTTAAAGTTTTGTTTTGATGCATGCCATTTAAAAGCCAAATTTAATCCTGTAGATCAGATTTGTAGGCAATCATGTTAAGCATCAAATGCCCTAGTCCAGTATTTGACACTATTGTGTGTCCCCCTCTCAAACTCAACAGCATCAGAGGAGGCAGGTGGAGCACTGCACAATTCTGCCAGTATTTTTTCTGCACCCCCCCCCAAATCCACAGCTGTTGTGCAGGAGTCCTGTCATGCCACAGTCACATTCCTAAATTTCCTATCATTCAGAGATTCCCTAGAGTCTTTTCTGTCTATCTCCTCTGCTGGCCAATCACAGCTGTGAAACAGCACAGCCAGACACAAACATCACTATAGCCATCAGGTCCCACTCTTCCTTCACCTTCCTCTCTCAGCCTAACTAACTTACCTCATAGGGTTGAGCTTAGTTAGTTGCTAAGTAATTGTACAATGGTGTAACTTAAGTGTCCCAAGTACCTTGACAAAGGAGGAGAAAAAGAGAGCATATTGGCTTCACCTCTGGTGTCCCCCTTGGCTGACCCACCAAGTCCAGTAGTTCCCAGCCACCAGTGAAGAGCATCTATTAATCAATAAAAACATTCTCAGGGTAAAAAAAATAAAATTACCCCAAAACTTTATTTTAAAAAATCAGATTTCTGCAAGGAGATTCAAACTAGGAGAATTTGCTTGAGAACAGTAGTCGTGTCTGCCAGTTGAGACTGACACATTTTCTAAGACGCTTGTATTAATTAAAAATGGCCTTTCCCTCCCCTATGACTGCTGTCTGGCCTGGCCTATTGCATGCAAACATAAAACGGGATAAAAGTGTCTGGCTTGCGTGGCTTCTCAAACTTTCCTTTTCTTATTTTTCTCAACTTCATCCTCCCCATCCTGGCAGGCCCTAACATTATTTATTTACTTACTTAACCATCAGGTGCCAGGGTGGTTACAATATAATAAACAGTTATAAAAATAGGTAAAACTGTTAAAATTCTAAAAAAAGAAAAAACCATTGCAAAATGGAACAGAACAGTATAAATTCAGCAAAAGATATGAGCTCCACAAAACAAAATGCCTTAAATGTCAATTCAGCATGCCATGAAGTTGCCAGATGCATCTCTGTGGGGAGTTCCACAATTTAGGGGTTACCACAAAGAATCCTTCCTCCTGGTCTGCCATTTCCTGAAGTCCCGACTGCATTCTCTGTGGCAATCCTTAAATGGTTGGAGTCCCCTGAACTGCCGAAGGGCCCCTCTGTAGATCTTGAGAGGGCCTGTAGGAAAGAAGATGGTCTTTCAGATATTTGGGGCCTAAGTTGTTTAGGGCTTTAACACCTTGAACTGGGCCTGGAAACAAACTAGCATCCTTTGCAGCTGTTTTAAAACAGGGGTTCTATGACCTCTAAATGGAACTCCAGTCAGTAATCTGGCCTGTGTGTTTTGGACCAGCCAAAGTTTCCGAATCGTCTTCAATGGCAACCCTACATAGGGTGCATTGCAGTAGTCCAATCTGGAGGTTCCCAGAGCATGGAGCATAGTGGCCATATCATTTCTGTCTAAGAGGGGTCATAGCTGGCGAACCAGCCAGAGGTGGAAAAAGGCACTCCTAGCCACCGGGGCCAGCTGAGCCTCCAGTGACCAAGCTGGGCCCAGGAGCCACCCCCACCTGCAACCCCATCCAGGACAGATCATCTCCCCACCACCTGGGCTCAAGAACTAAAAATACATAACACCTCAGTCTTTTCAGGATTCAGCTTCAATTTATTGGCCCACATCCAGCCCATCACCACTTCCAAGTACCAGTCTAGCACCTCAACTGCCTCTCCTGATTCAGATGGAACAGTGAGATAGAGCTGGGTGTCATTCGCATATTGGTGACACCTCACTCCATATGCCCCCACCAACCCACCCCAGCAAAACTGCTTTAAAAAGCGCAGAGGCAAACCTCAGTCCTTGTGGCATTGGGGAGGACAGAAATCTTCTCCAACCTGGGGCCCTCCAGATGTTTTGCTTACAATTCCCATCAGCATGGCCGTAAAGCCTGTTGACCTATAATGTGGCACCTATCAATACATACTAAGTGCTTAGGGTTCTAAGGGCACATCTACACTACACTTAAGACTGGCTGAACAGCCATTTCCTCTCCCCAGGGATGCTGGGAACTATAGTTCTGTGAGTGGGATAGGGATCTCTCCCAGAGAAATCACCACACCTTCACCAAACTACAGTTCCAAGGATTCTTTGGTTGGAGAGAAGCCATGGTGGCTAAACTGGTATAAAACTTACAGAGGCCACCTCTGTGTTCTGGTATGATCTTTTACAATTCTGGTGGACTCTCGCTAGACTGAGATGCCAGAATCTAGAAGGTTCCGTCTCAGGACTAGGAGGCTTTCCTGATATTGTAGGCCACACAACACATGCCTCCAAAGCCAATATGGCACAATGGAGATCTGCATGTGCTCAGCGTGGCCTTCTGGAGCCACACAAATCCTGGTCTTGAGACTCTAGAATATGAGGTGGATCCTACACTAGGAGCTGGATGAGCATTTTAGGAATTTTGTGCCTTACATTATTTTTACATTTTCTAGCATTTCATTGATTTTATCTGTTTGTATTTTACCTTGATAAGTTGCTTTGTGACTTTTTTGTATAAAGCGATAAATAAATATAACAAATAAAATACAGGGGGCATCTGGCAAAAAGAACCCACACATTACAGGAACATAAGAAGTATCCTGGTGGATCAGGCCGAAGGGGGACCATCCAACCCACCGCCCTTTCTTCAGTGGCCAACCAGATGCCCCAATGTGATCCTGCAAGCAGGACTGGAATGCAACAACAGGGCTCTCCCCAGATCGGAGTCCCTGCAACTGGTATTCAGAGGCATGCTGTGTCGACTGGGAGGCAGAACATGCCGCTGTGGCTGGGAGCCTTTGATACTGTTCTCCTCCTTGGATTTGTCTGATCCAAGTTGGTGGCCATCACTGCCTCTTGTGGGAGTGAGTTCCATATTTTAACTCTGTGCTGTCTGAAGAAGCACTTTCTTTTGTCTGTCCTGAATCCTCCAACATTCAGCTTCACTGCATGCCCAAGAGTTCTAGTGTTGTGAGGGAGAAAAACTGCTCTCTGTCCACTATCTCCATGCCGCACGTACTTTATACACTTCTATCATGTCGCCTCTGATTCGTCTTTTCTCTAAACTAAAAAGCCCCAAATGCTGCACCCTTTCCTCACAGGTGAGTCACTCCATCCCCTTAATCATTCTGGTTGCCTTTTTCTGAACCTTTTCCCAAATCTGCAATATCTTTTTTGAGGTAAGGCGACCAGAGCTGTACACAGTACTCCAAGTGCGATTGCACACTATGGGGTGCCAAACCTATTTTATGGTGGGGTCTGAAGTCTCTGCAACCTCCTGTAAGCCCTTGAGATATATTTGCACAGTCTCACCGCCTTGGAACTCCCTTCCGCTGGGGATTCGCTAAAGTCAGAGCCCGAGTAGGGCTTATTCAGGTTTGCTTTGAATGTCCAGAGATAAAAAGGCACCCTTGTCAACACTGTGTTTTAGTAAGACTTTCACTCCTCCGTGAAGGCTTTCGCCCCATGAAACCAGGCTGGAAGTTTAGCAAAAATCCTTGCAGCCAGGATGAAGCGCTGCTCTTCCGCTGCAGCTCAGTGCTCAGGGCCTGGCTTTATGCGTGTCTCGTGCCTGCTTTCCGGTCAATTGAGTCTTGTCGATCGCAATCCGCCCAGGCCCAGAGGCGTAAAGATCAGCCCCTCGGCTAATCCATCAGCTTGCTCAGAGCACATCGGAGGGCGGGGGAGGGATGGAACCCAGGCGTCCTGGCTCGCTCTCTCCCCCTCCCTCGTCTCCTTACACCCCTGGGGCAGACACACCCTTTCGTAACGATAGCGCTCCGTTACCTTCTGCTCTTCGCCCCCCTCTCTGTGGACATCACAGTCGTCTCATTGCTCCCTGGAGGGTGTTTGCGTCCTAACCTCATGCATCTGATACCCGTCTGTTTAACTCCCGGCCTTGGGAGGCGGCCAGCCAGCGGGACGGAGAATTCCCTTCCCTGCTGTCTCGCCCATCGCTTCAGCTGCCCCGGTCAGAACGGGGGGGAGTAGCGCTCCTCAGCGGCCGGAGGGTACCAGGCCTTATTTTTTGGGGGTGCGTGTGTGATGTAGTCCCCCTTTCATCTTTCCGCCCCAGTCACCCTCCCCTCTCCCCGTTGCCCCTCCTGTCGACCCCCTCCTATTCACCCCCCCCCGTTCATTCCCCTACCTCCCCAGGCACCTCCCCCCCTCTCCTTTCTTGCCTCCTGACCCTTCTTCTCTCCCTTCCCCCCTCCCCACCCCTCTTCCCCCGTTCTGCCTTCTCCACTCCCTCCCACTTTTGTGGGCCACCCACCCACCTGGGGGGCTTCTCGCTTCTCTGACCCCCCCCGCGCCCCCTTCCCGTGACTCTTTCTCTCCGCTCTGGCTCTCGCGCTCCTCCTTCAAACTCGGCCTTTACTTTTCCAGCCCCCCCGTCGCCCTCTTGTCTCCCTCCCTCCGTCCCTCGTCCTCCTCTTCCTCGGTCTCCCTCCCTGGTTTCCTTGCTCTCCGCTAGGCCTTGCAGCCGCTTTCTTCCTTTTTCCTCCTGACCCCCTGCCCCTCTCTCCTCCCTCCCCCTCCTGATCTTTCCTCTTTCCTCACCCGTTCCCTTCTCCCTCCCTCGGGGGTCCGGGGCCCTCCTGCCTCGGGAGGGAGAGAGGGGCGCAGGCCGGCCAGCCGGCCTCTAGCTACCCCCACCGCGCCGCCGCCCGCTCCCCCTCCCCGCCTCCCTGACGCGGCCGCTGATGCGGGGTTGGTGGGCGAGGCGAGCGCGCGAGCGAGGAAGGCGGGGGGCGGGCAGGAGGGAAGCGGCGGCGGCGGCCCGGCGGCGAAGGGTTCTCCGGCAGCGGCCCCAGCGGTGCCACCTCCCCGGCAGCCTCGGCCCCCGGGAGGGGCGGGCGGAGGGCAGGAGCGGAGGGGGCCGCCGTGACTCCTGAGCCTCCCAGCCCATCTCTCCCTCCCTCCCGCCTCCCCCCACCGCGTCGGCCTCCTCGGCGGCGACCCCCGATTTCCCCGCAATCCCCCTCCCTCCTTCCCTCCCTCCCTCCCTCCGATGGCCTTCGGCTGAGCAGCCTCCGTCCCCCCCCACCCCGCCTCTTCCCCACCCCTCCCAGCAGGATGCGGGCAGCGCTCGTCGAGGGAGACGGCGACCCCCGCGCGGCGGCGGCGACGGCACCCCGGGAGCCCGGCGCCGAGCAGGGATCCCAGAGGCGGCGGCGGAGGCGGCGCTCCTTCTCCTCCTGCTGAGGCCGGTAAGGCGCCCCGCGACCCACCCATCCCCCGGCGGGGCAACCTCACCCAGGAGGGAGCTGGAAGGGGCCGCAGACCCGAGGACCGGCCGCCCCCCCAATCCTCCTCTATCTTCGCGCCCCCTCCAGCATCTCCCGCGCTCCATCTTTCCTTCGCTGCATCCCTCCCTTTCCAGCTCACATAACCCCACTTTCCTCTCCCTCACCCCCCGCTCGATCTCCCTCTTCTCCCCCTCCCCCCTCCCTAACTGGCACCTGCTTCTCCCTTTCTCTCCCCCCCCCCGCGCATGAAACCCAATCTGAATGGGCGCTAGGCCCCGAGAGCTGTTGGCCACGCGAGCGCGCGCACACGCTCACACACAGACACGCCGTTCACAGCACCCGCGAGCACCCGGGGCAGCCTCCAGAGGTTGCCCGTTCTTTTCCCCCACCCCTTGCGCACATCCTCAGGCCAGACCACGCGCTGGCGGGAGAAGGGGCTCCCACCGCCACATCCCCGTGTAAATGTCCCCGCATCCATCCGCGTGGGAGGCCCCCCGCGCCCCGGCTGCATCCCTGCCTCGGCGGCGTCTGCGCCCGCCCAGGCCCCTGGCGCCCTCATCTCGCCCTTTCCCGGCCCTCCTTCTCCCGCACGTCCCCCCTCCCCCCTCTGGCACTGGGGGCGTTTTGGAACCGGGGTGCTGCAGAGGAGAGCAGACCTTTTGCCCCCGCCCGGAGCTCCGGCAAGGCCCACAGAGCCGGCCCCCTTGGAGGAAGGGACAGAGGGCGCGTGGCGTGGGAAGGGCGGGAGCTGCCGGCGCGGGTCAGAGGTGTTTTGCGGGGGGGGAGGCACGGAAGCACCTCAAGAGGCGCGGGAGGAGAGGAAGAGAGGAGAAGGCGCGAGGGCGGGGGGACGGCGGGGCCCCTCGCTAGGGCAGGAGAAGAGGGCCCAGGAGCCACGAGACCCGGAATTGGGAGCGGCACAGAGGAGCCGGGTCGGTTACGCGTGTGCGTGTGGAGGTTGGTTTGGGGGCTGCTGAGGGAGGCGCCAGCAAAGCCGGCTGGCCCGAGGAGGAGGATGGGGTGGAGCAGCCTGGCCAGCGGGGGTCTGCCTGCCCCTTCCCTCGGGCTTGGGGGTGAGTCCAGGGCGGGGCAGGGAAAGGCCTGCTCTCCATCTGGGCCTTGCAGGTAGGATGTCCCACTGGGAGAGCTCTTGTGTGTGTTTTTCCCTGGAGAAAGGAGTCGCACCCCAGACTCCTTTGAAACCTCCACTCTGTTCTGACTCCTTTTCTGGAATCATGGCCAGCAAGTGGGGATGGGGGGGCGTTAACATAGTCCCCATAGTACCTTTCCCATAGGGTATCCTTCCTTCCTTCAGATGATGTCAGACACTTACCACCCATCAGCGTCAGCCAACGCGGACAGACCCTTGCAGACGCTGCCAGTCAGTGTAGACATTATTGGCCTTAATGGACCAGTAATCTGACTCAGTATAAGGCAGCTTTGATGCTCAGGTGTACCCGGGAGAACCACTGTATTCAGTGAAGAAGGAGTGGCGGGGGAGGGGGATGTCTATTTCTGCCACACTTAGGGAAGGCACCTGTAAATGTCCCCCTGGGGCTGTTTAAGAAAGGAAGGATTTGGGTACAGGGAAGAAATTCCAACTGGCAGGTGGATGGAATTCATATTTAAAGGGCAATGTCAAAGATTCCTCTGTGCTACAGACTGGATAGGCGCCAGTTCCCAAGGTTTTATTGCTACACAGGGGAAACATGCCTGTTTAAAAGAGAAGACTTTTAAAGTGTACTAGGACTCATTCCAGAATTTCTCTCTCAGGTGTGATCCCCGTCACTGACATGGCAATGTTAATAAAAAAATGTTATTAATGGCATTCATATGCATGCAGTCATGGTTTGGAGTGTTCAAAGAGCCTTCACCAACCTGGTGCTCTCCAGCTGTTTTGGACTACAACTCCCATCATCCCTCACTATGGGCCATGCTGCCCGCAGGGGCTGATGGGAATTGGGAGTCCAACAGTGTTCCCCATCCCTCGCTAGGGGTTGTGGGGGGAGGTGGATTTTACATGTGGGTTGGTCACTTTACACTTCAAGTTCCTATTGTTGTATTAGTTGGCTGATAAACGCATTAGCATGTCTTCATATCCCTGCAACGGGTTCAAGCGGCAGCTTCATTTGCAATGTTGCAATGAAAAAAACTGGAAGGGAAGGGGAGTTGTGCAGGTCCTCTTTGTTGCCAATTGGGGGCATCATTTGTATACTATGTTCCCTCCAAAAAAACTGAGGGTGAAAGGGAAACCAGTACAACAAAGCAGGAGCTGTGGGGACATGTCAGGGACTAGATAAATTTATGGAGGACAAGTCCATCCATTGATATTACCCGTGACTGCTAAATAGAGCCTCCTTTTTCAGTGGCAGTCTACCTTAGAATGTCAGGTGCTAGGGATAAATAACAGGCCAGGAAGAGCCGCTGATGTGATGCGGGCTTCCCAGGGGCCACCGTGTGAAAAAGGAGACTGGACCAGGTGGGCCTTTGGTCTGATGTCCTTTTGACAGAAGACATTCTTGAGTGTTGTGACCCTCCTTTTCTAATGACGGTGGTGAGAGGGGCCCCATTTCCCTGGGGGGATCGTTTCATAATAATGAGGCCTTTCAAGTAGAACTCAACAGAGCAGCAGTAAAGTGAAGATAGACCCAGAAAGGAAAGATTTCCTAGCCAGGACACACAATTCATTTGTGGAATTCACTGCAGCAAGATGTTGTGATGGCCATTGCTGTAGGTCAGTCTTCCCCAACCTGGAGTCCTCCAGGTGTTTTGGATTGTAATTCCCGTCAGACCCAGCCAACACGCCTGCTGGCTGGGGCTGATGGGAATTGTAGTCCAAACCAGCTGGAGGGCACCTGGTTGGGGAAGGTTCTGCCTTAGATGGCTTTAGAAGGGGATTATCAACAGCTCTGAGCCTCCATGTTCAGGGGCAGTCTACCTCTGAATACCACCACTTGCTGAGGAGCAACAATTGGGAATGCGCGCTTCCTTCATTTCCTGCTTGTGAGCTGCTTTTGGCTGGCCGCTGTGGGAGGCTGTTTCCTGGGATGAGATGGGATGTTCGCCATCAGAAGATCAGTAGAGTCCTTGCAGCAGCAGTAGCTGGATCAGGCCAGAGGGGGCCCACCTAGCCCAGCATATCTTGTTCTCACAGTAGCCAACCAGATGCCCCAAAGGGAAGCCCGCAAGCAGGTGCAAAGAGCACTCTCCCCTCCATGGTGGCTAGTAGCCAGGGAGTTGCCAAAAGTTCGCTGCCCTGGGCTCCTACTGGGAGGAAGGGCGGGATATATATGTAATAATAAATAAATGAATAAATGATAAATAAAAGTTCTCACCTGAAATGTGCTTGAAGAAGGAAGGCTGATGCCAGGGTAGAGGGGCTGGTCTTTCTCTCACCCTCCCAACTTTACATTTTGTGTGCTGTTAGTAAGAGATTGGTTATCAGTGCTTATCAGATTGGGAGATAGTGAGGGGGAACTTGGTGGATGGTTATGAGTAAGGATTTAAGGAGCCCGTGTTGGCGTGTTTGCAGTGGGGAAGGCGGCTGGGTAGAGGGACCCGGGAATGTGCCGCCTACTGAGTCAGACCCGGGACCCATTTAGCTCAGTATTGTCTCCACCTGCCGGGTGTGCTTTAAGCTGGAATCCTGCATGGAGCAGGGGCCTGGACTCGATGGCCTTGTGGGCCCCTTCGAACTCTACTCTTCTATGATTCTGTACACTGACCGGCAGCGGCTCTCCAGGGTTCCAGACAGGGGGCATTCCCAGTCCCTGACAGGAGATGCTATTGGGGGTTGAACTGCAGGCAGAGCAGCTGTTCTGCCGCTGATCCATGGCCCTAGAGGCAGCACTCTGAGATGACAGCGGTGGGTGTTTTGTACCGTCTGTCTTCAACTGGTGGGTTGGGATGCACCTCCGGTTTGCAGCCTGACTGATGTTAGAAGTTGTGGCAACAGTTCTGTAAATGTATGTTTGGGCTAATGCTGTATTTCTGGCCTTAAAAGGTTGAAGACTACTAGTGAAGTGCAGGTGTATGTTGAGTCTACAACAGACAGATATTTACGGGGTGGTTAGGAGAAGCTTATGGTCTCACACTGGTAGCTCCATGTCAGTGCGGCAGTGGAATCCTCTCCGGGTTTTAGTCTGAACTTTCAAGGAGCTGTCCAAGGAGCTTTTGGCTAAAACCTGGAGCGGATTCCATTGCCCCACTGACAGGGAGCCACCAGTGGGGTCTACTCCAGTTTTTTCCAACCTGGCATCCTCCAGATGTTTTGGACTGCATTCCAAAACATCTGGAGCGCACCATGTTAGAGATGACTGTTCTCGCCTATTAGAATGGGAGGCCCAGTGACCCAGTACTCCAGGGTTCTGAGGGTGTGTGGAGGAGGAGAAACATATAGTATATTGGGTGCTCAGTAGGGGCTGAGCGACAAGACCCCACCCAGTCTAAATGTCTGTGGATCTGGACAGAGCAGGGCAAGGAGGGAGAAGAGGGTAGGTTTGTGGATACTTAATGCCTAAAAGAATAGGTTCAGGGGCACAAGCCTTTCTGTTGGTCACTGTGGCGTAGAAACCCTTCCTGGTAGTCTTAAAAGCTTGCTGAGGGAAAGGCCCTCTGCACTTGCTTGGGGGCCCTCTTGTCTGTGCACGTTCATGCCTTTTAGGAATCAGGTCCTCCTGGCAGAAAGAAGTCAGCCTGTGCCAAATGATTATCGTGGGGTGGGGGGAAGAGAAAGGAGGAGGCCTGGGGTCTCCCCTCCAGCTCTGCAAATAGGTGCCAAGTCCGGGGGGGGGCACCCAGCCCACCGCAGGGATTTCAGGCAGGATGAGTAAGTGGGAATCGCTGCTCTGGAACTCCAGTTGCCACGGAGATGCACAGATATCTGTAGTGACTGCCACGGCAACGGTGGTCCTTGGCTTTACGAGTGGTGGCTGTGGGGGGGGCAGAGGAGAGAGGGAGGGGTGGTGAGCTGAGAATGAAGGAATCTCCCCTGAGTTGCCCTCCTCCACTCCCCCCTCCCAACGAGTAGTAGAGCACTGCCATAGTAACACCTGAGGGACCAGGAGGGTGATGTGTTGTTGATGATGGGTGGTGGTGGCGGCGCAGTGCATGGGGGGGAGGCAGTAGTTTGGAAACCGTGGGAAGGATGAGAGCCCAGGCAGGTGGGGCTGTGCCCTGAATCCAGGCCTCGTTTTCCAGGGAGGGTGCGGGCTCTTCCGCGTCGATCCTCCCCATGTTTCGCTCCTTACCCTTAATACCCTTTCACTGACGTATGTGTGCGCGTGTGTGTGCGTGTCCCCCTGCAGTCGGCTTCTGTGTGGTTGCCGGAGATGGGGGGGCAGTGAGGGAAATGGCTCCTTCTGTGGATTTATGGCTGGTTGATACCCGCAAGGAAAAAAGCAAATAAAGATCCGACAAACTGTCCTAAAGGGACATTAATTATTAATAAAAAAGATTGTTCCTCTCTGTGACCGCAGGAAGGAGGGAAGGTAGGGGAGGCCAACCCCTCCTCCTGCTGCAGGGTTTCGGCAGAATATTTGATGCTCGCTCTCTCTCTCTCCCTCCTTCCACATCTTCATCTGGTCGCCTACCTATCCCTGTGCGCGCACATCCGTCCACCCGCTCGCTTGCGTTTCCTCTCTTTGCCTGACCCTGTTACTCATACGAGACGTGATGCTCCATCTGCTCATCCTGGCATCTAGAATTTCCCACCTGCCTCTTCCTTGGCATGACCATGGTATCAACCCCACCCCCCACCGTTCTCTCCCCCAAAACATCCTCCTGGCATTCCCTTCTCCTCTCGTCACCACATGCCAGCCTCCGGGCATGACGATAGGGGATGCTTGTCATCACGTCAAGGCTGGGTGCCCCCCACATGCAGGAGCCTTCTTGACCCCCACCCCAGCCTTGCTCCCACCTCTCCCGCTCCCCAAAGAAGCAGGGCTCTTGGCTTGCCTGTGCCTCTGGATCCTGTAGAGAGCACCAGACTGGGTACAGATCCACCCCACCCTCCAAAACCCTGCCTCCCCCAGCCCATGAGAGGAGGAAATTACTTCAGCTTTATGGGGTAAGGAGGTTGTTCCTGTGCCAGCCCCCACCCCACTGGTTTGTACAGCAAGGAGGGCCGGGTTGGGCCTGGGAGTCGGGCCTCTATCCCACCTGCCTGCCTCTGGCCCTCTGCCCGGCTGGGAGCTGGTGCCTCTCTGGGCCTGGCTGCCGTCCAGCGGAGCCTTTTCTATTGAGGATCCCATTTCCGGCTCTGGGCGCCCTCCCCCCTGCCAGCTGCACCGAGATGCAGCCAGGCACCCAGATAATCCCCCTCCCCATGCAGGACGAAAGCTGGGGATATATTGGCTTGCGCGTGTGTGTGTGTGTGTGTGGGTGTGGGCGCACACTGGAAGCCAAGTCAGAGGAGAGGCCAGGTACTTCCCTGCCTGCCTGCATCCTGTACATCAGCCTGTCCCCTTTTCTCCCCTCACAGGAGCCCCCCCCCCGCTCTGTGCCTGCTAAAACAATTGACAATCATTTGGGCTCAAGATCATCCCCTCCCCGATTTTCAATAAACGCTGCAGAAGGAAACTCCACATAGCAGCCGTGGCCAGTTTGGTGTCCTGTCAAGTTGCTTTGAACGCCCGCTCCCATCAGCACCAGCCGGCATGGCCATACGATGTCAGCACTGGTGGGGGCACTGCCCTTGCCGGCTGGGGCTGATGGGAGTCAGAGTTAGCGGTGGGGGTGAAATTCAGTTCAGTTTGCATTTAAAGGCAAAGTGACCTAATTTGCCCTTCCTGAAAACATATGAGAACCAAAACACAGATTGGGCAGCACGTTCCTCCAGGCAAGTAATGTGTGCAGAGATGCTTCTGCTTAGGCAATGTGTGCCTAGGAATGCATAAGGTACTCAGGATAACATACAAAAATGTGTTATATTAGGGGAAATTACTTTGCAAATGTGTGTATTAGGCAGAATTGCAAAGATGTCTATATTAGGTGAAATTTGCATGAAAATTTGATGAATTTTCATGACTTAAAAAAAACGTGGATATGTGGAGAGCTGAAGAGAGGAATAATGCGAAATGGATAGAAATCAAAATGGACAGATTCACCCATCCCTAGTTGGAGACCAAAACATCTGTGCACTCACACACATGTATTGGTCCCTCCAAATTTTGTTGGATTCCCTCCTGTCAGCCCCAGCCAAGGTAGCTACTGACCAGGGATGGGAGGCATCAATGGCGGCTGGTGGCTGTGATGTCAGTGGGGCAGTGGAATCCGCTCCGGGTTTTAGGAGTAAAGTACCTTGGACAGCTCCTTGAAAGTTCAGACTAAAACCTGGAGCAGATTCCACTGCCCCACAGAAATGGAGCCACCAGCCGCCACTGGTAGATGTTGAAGTCCATTACATCCGGAGGGCACCACATTGGCTACCCCTGAGTTAGATTTGGACTTGGGAGACCCAAGTTCAAATCCCCCCACTCAGTTATGGCATCCACTGTGTGGCCTAGGGCCAGTCACTCACACCTGACCTACCTCACAGGGTTGTTGTGAGGATAAAATGAGGGGTATATGAATTGAAGGAAAGGCAGAATATACCTTCAGTAAATCAATGTAGAGGCTTTGCCTGGTAGGCAAGCTGTAGCCTTGCCTTCTCACTTCCTGCTGTGCAGAACAGCAAGTTCATCCCTTTTGTACTGTCTGCCCAGTGAAGTTCAAACAAACAAACAGGTGAATGTGTGTGTGTGTGTGTAGGATTGTGTTGTTGTTTATGTGCCTTCAAGTCAATTATGACTTATTGCGACCCTATGAGTCAGCGACCTCCAAGAGCATCTGTTGTGAACCACCCTGTTCAGATCTTGTAAGTTCAGGTCTGTGGCTTCCTTTATGGAATCAATCCATCTCTTGTTTGGTCTTCCTCGTTTCCTACTCCCTTCTGTTTTCCCCAGCATTATCTTTTCTAGTGAATCAGGTCTTCTCATTATGTGTCCAAAGTATGATAACCTCAGCGTCTAGTGATAGTTCTGGTTTAATTTGTTCTGACACCCAATTATTGGTCTTTTTCACAGTCCATGGTATGCACAAAGCTCTCCTCCAACACCACATTTCAAGGGAGTTCATTTTTCTCTTACCCGCTTTTTTCACTGTCCAACTTTAACATCCATACATAGAGACGGGGAATACGATGGTCTTGCCATGCATAGGATAGGAATGGAAAAACCTGTCAATTTTGGTTCTCTCAGTTTCTCATTTTTCCAGTCTTAAGTTCAGTTTTCCACATTTCTGCAGCAGTTGGTATTTTTTTAAAGAATTAAAAGATCCTCATGAAAATGCAAATTTCTCCTACTAAACACATTTTCGTATGCAGTTTTGACTAATGTACACATTTTTGCCAGCAATTTCTCCTAATATAAGGCACTTTTGTATGTTATTTGCATCACAGAAATTTGGATGTGAACTTTGAAGGACGGCTGTGTTTCGGTTCTCGTATTGTTTCAGAAAGTGCAACTGATAGATTGGCTTTAAATGTGAACTGAATCAAATATCTCCCTGACCTTTAGTAGCAGGGGCCCCTCCAACCATGCATGCCTGTCTTCCTAGGGCAATGATGCCCGGCACCATTTCAAAAGGGGGTCTCTCCTTCCCCTTCCCCTCCCAAAGTTGGTTCTTCAAAATTGACAGGAGAGTTGCTGGTCACCAGAGTTAGATTTCTGTTCGCCATTGGCTACCCAGTGACTATTTGTGCATCAAGTGTTAGGAGCATAGGAGCCTTAGTGCAGGTCAGGCTGTTTATTCACCTAGTGCAAGTGTGAGGAACCTTTGGCTCTTCAGGTGATGCTGAACTACAACTCCCATCAGCCCCAACAAGCATGGCCAATGATCAGTGATGGTGGGAATTGTAGTTCAGCAACATCCAGAGGGCCAAAGCTTTCCCACACCCGAAGACACTCCTGGCTTTTGCTTTAAACTGCTTTTAATAATGTATTTTATAGCCCTGGGAGCTAGCAGTGAACGGTGGGTAATAAATTTCATAATCGCAATAATAATCTAGCCCAGGGGTTCCCAAACTGTGGTCTGTGGACCATTAGTGGTCCGTGAGCTTCATTCAGGTGCGTGTCTGTATTAAATATTCATATTGATTTGTACTGTATTTGCATTGCTTCTTTTATTTATTTCTTATATTGTATTTTACTGTATTGCAATTTAAATGCTATACAGTTTATTTCTATATAAGAAACAGAAGCAGCAACAAAAATACAGTTAAAAATCCTGCCGCACCTAGCACAGTGTGTTATGATTGCTACAACAGACAGGGAAATCATGAAGTGGTTGCAAAGACCAACAGCAGCGGTCTGGGGGATGGGGGGAAAGTTTGCGAACCACTGATCTGTTCCATTACTGCCCTGGAGTCCTTTGTATGGAAGAGAGGGATAGAAATTTAATAAATAAACAAAATAAAAACAAACTGGTGTCCTCTGGGTGTCTTGGACTACAGCTCCCATCAGCCCCAGCCAGCACGGCCATGACCCATGTGCGTAAGCATCACAGAACTATGCTGGCCAGGGCTGATGGGAAACTGTAGTCTAAAATAGCTGGAAGGTACCAGGTTGGGGATGGCTGGTGCATGCAATAAAGCACTGAAAGATTTCTCACGGGAATGGAAGTGGATGGACAGAGGGACATCTTTAGATGTTTAATTGAAGGGAGATAGTTGGGTGAAAAGGGAATAATTAGCAATTAATAATAAAAAATAGTATTATTTACATAGCACTTCTGAAGCATTTAAAGCCCTTCACAAACATTATCTCAATCTCTGCAGCAATCGGTATAGTATTATAATTTCCCTGATTATTCTGTGTAATCGCACATTTTCTAGTTCAACAATGGAACCGACAACCTCGGGAGGTGGTGGGATCTCCAACACTGGAGGCCTTCAAGAGGCAGCTGGACAGCCACCTGTCTGGGATGCTTTAAGATGGATTCCTGCATTGAGCAGGGGGTTGGACTCGATGGCCTTAGAGGCCCCTTCCAACTCAACAATTCTATGATCATGCTGGTTGTGGGTGGAGGTGGAATGCCTGATGTGTTTTTAACTGGAGGGAGGGATTGTTTGAGTCCATTTATGCTTTTGTGTCCCAGCTACTGACAAGATATCCACTAAGAGAAGGCCAAAGCTCCCTCAGCTAGTAGTTAAGCCAGACTTCCCCAACCTTCTCCAACTTGGGGCCCTCCAGATGCTGTTGGACTCCAACTCCCAGCATGGGACTACAGCGGCTGCGCTGGCCGGGGCCGCTGGGAGTTGTAGTGCAAGACATCTGGAGGGCACCGAGTTGGTGAAGGCTGGGCTAACCTCTCAAAAACGGAGGTGATGTTGACACTGAAGCTTGCCAGGATGCCTTTTTTCTTAGACCCAGTAGCGGCGGGTGGTTCCTCAGAGACACAATTTGTTCTCCGGCCCTCTGGAGGTTGCCGGAGTGCAGCTCCCATCTTCCCTGCCCGTTGGCTGTTCCAGCCCCGGGGTTCATGGGAACTGGAGTCCAACAGCCTTTGGGGAAGGGGTCCGTGGCTCAGTGGTCCCAGGTTAAATCCCCAATAGCATCTCCTCTCTCTGAAGCCCCGGAGAGCCGTGGCCAGTCAGTGAAGACAAGACTGCTAGATGGTCCTGGTGGGGTCTGACTCTGCATACCTCAGAGGCCACCTTGACATGTCCCAAGGCTGAGCCCTGGCACTTGAAAACAGCTTCAGCTGGGCCTGCCGCCCTTCTCTGAAGAGAGTGGGTGAGTGCCATCTCACCTGCGTGAGGCGTCGTGTCCCACATGTGAGCTGCTCCTTCCTGCCTGTTCTGTCTCATATATACCTGTTCTAAACATAAACGTGTCACTTCAAAAAATAAAACCAACAACCCCATAGACACTTCCCAACCGTGTGTGTGTGTGTAAAGTTCCCAGGTATCTGTGAGAGCTTGGCATCGATAATAAAGCTCTTTCTCAGAGAAGGAAGGGCCGTCGCCCAGTGGCAGAGCACCCACTTCTCAGGCCAAAGGTCCCCAATTCAATCCCCAGTGACCTGTCCAGGTAGGACTGGGAAAGATTCCTGCCTGAAACCATAGAGAGCCACTGCCACCCAGTGTAGACAGTCCTGAGGTGGACGGACCAATGACTCGGTCTAATGAAGCTTCCTCTGTCGAGGGTGCCCAATTCCCTCCTGTAGTTTGTCTCTGCCAGCTGTGGAGTCAGGTTTGATGTGCCGCAAGCTTGTGCCCTGCGTCTGTGTCTTGGGGCCTAGTGGGTGGAGGCTGCTCACTAGCAGGCTGGTCCAGTTATTGCCATGCCTTGAGGGGTTGCTGTTAATCCCAGCCTTTCCCCAACACCACCGTCCTCTCTTCCCTCCATTCATTCACCTGGATACTCCCCTTTGCCTTTCTTTTCCTGCACCTTTTGACTTTCACGTCAAATCTTGCTCCATGTTGCTATTGCTGTCCATCCATTCTGCCCTGGTACCCCCATATCCCACCATTTTCAGTCCACCATAAAGCAGCCTTCCCCAACACAGTGCCCTCCTGCTGTTTTGGACAACAGGTCCTGAGGGAGCACAGCTGTAGTGTCATCCGAGGCTGTGCTCCCACCAGCATCGAATGTCGGAGGCTGCTGGGAGTTGTAGTCCAAAGCATCTGGAGGGCACCGGGTTGGGAAAGGCTGCCGTAAAGTTGCAACTGCCTAGCCACCGCCTGTCCATCCATCCATTGTTCAGAGGAAGTTGGGTTGTGGCGCGCTCTCCCATCCCCTCTCTCTGGGCCTTTGGATTCTCCCAGACGCAATTTTGTACTAATTACATGTTCCTGCCTCTAATTGCCACATTGTGAATGATAAACAAAAAACTCCAGTTTTATTTAATTAAAGACCTGGTAGAATCCACCGGGGAGAATTGTGCGGTAAAGACTTGGGGAGAGGAAGAAGATGCTGCTTCTCCTCTGCAGAGCAGATTCCCATAGGGGTGGGATTCACCAAGAGCATGATATGCTCGTGTTTTGGTTGAGGTTCACAGGGGGAAGATGTGTGTCCCCCCAAATGGCTGCTTACCTTCATCTCCTCACAGTCATGTCCACACCTGGCTGGAAACTGGTGAGAATGAAAGGTGGAATTTCTGGTAAGGTGTCCTCTCTGGCCAAAGAGGTTTTGGATGACCTTTTTTGGGTGTTCAGTGTTGGACCTCATTGAGGTGTCCAGGCTTCGCTGGGCTGTGTTATGCAATGCTGCCATTTTCACACTCTCCGCAGCCGCACACGCCGCTGTTCTCTGGGGTGGGAGAGGCAAGGTGATATCACGAGGCCTCTGGCAGTTGCTGGGAGCCAGGAGTCACAAGCCAGGAAATGCTGCCTATTTTCAGGCATAGTCCCAGCTCAGGCCTCCTCCAGACTCCTTTTGTGTGTGTATGCATTCATGATGGCATCGGGACAGCTATATGCGACTCCAGTTTCAATACTCTTTGCATCTGCAAAAGTTCTGGGGTGGACATACCACTTTGTTTCCAGTCGGTGCATGTCCCATGGCTTCCTGCTGCAATCCTGTAACTTTTTAAAAACACATTTTTCTGGAGGGGGGAAGGGTTTGTCCCACTTTGATTGTGCCCCCCTGCAGGTAGCAATAACTCAACAGAATTGAGGAAGCATCTCAGAACAACTAAAAAAGCGAAATGATGTGTGGACGGTCTAGTATAAATCCACCACGAATGCGCTGTTATTGCACCAATGACATGTTGCTGAAGAATGCACCCACAGAAGAGAGACCAGTCTGGAAGGACCTTAACCTGAAAGCCTTCATTGTGTTCTTGGGTCAGAGAGAACCAGTGGCTGGCCTGGGTGCGGGGAGTCCCTCTGGAGGCTTGGAACTCTTCACATCCCAAGGAACCCCCTGGCCTACAGTGTTGTAGTTTTCCACATGGGGCACCCCAGAGGCATTTGCAGGAACCTTCCCTAACCTCTAGCCTTTCAGGTATGTTGGGCCACAACTCTCCCCAGCACTGGCTGGAGCTGACGGAGCGGTCATCCAAAACATCTGGAGGGCACCAGGTTAGGGAAGACCGATCCACAGGTTCCTGCTTGCAGACACAGCAGGTCCTGGCATCATGACACCAGTGCACATTTCGAGGAGATGGGCAGCATTGGCCACTGACTACCCACGATGCACCTCTTTAAGGCTGCACCCATTAACAGGGACAGGAAAATGAGTTACGTGTCCAAGGGCTGCAAAAGAGTTGTTAAGCAAGGAAGGTAAACAGACTTCTGGAATAGGTTAATGCCATCTCTACATCATTGGTGTGGTTTTGCTTCACTCCAGTTTCATAGGCCTTTTCCAGCAGCACTCAAAGGAGGGAGGGGAGACTTTTTGCCCAAAGGGACCTGTTTTCTTCTTAAAGGAACAGAGGGTGCCTGTGATGAGCTATGTCTCTCCTCTGTTCCACCCCCCACTCCCCAATCTCACCCTTGCAGTTTAATCCCCACGTGAATTAATGTGAGGCTCCCTACATACCACACATTTAGAGCAGGTGTGGGGAACCTTTGGCCCTCCAGATGTTGCTGAACTACGACTCCCATCAGCCCCAGCAAGTGTGGTCCAGTAGCCACATGAGGTGAGAGTTGTAGTCCAGCAACACCTGATTTAAAGCGCATCTGACGCACATGACTTTCCCCAAAGAATCCTGGGAGCTGTAGTTTATTAAGGGGGCTGGGGACTGTAGCGGTGTGAGGAGTAAACTACAATTCCCAGGATTCTTGGGGGGGGGATCATGTCCTTTAAATGTGCTTTACATGTATAGTGTTCACAGCCGTAATGTGGAAATAAGTTTCCAAGCAAAAGAAAAGTTGTAGACGAATTGGGCAGACTGCGGTTTGGAGATGGTAAAGTGGATTTAGGGATGGTGTCACTTTTAGGGAAACAAAAGTAATTGGGGAGAGGGGGTCACGAATGGAGGACGGATTCTTTTCTGAAAACCTCTCTCTCTGTCTCTCCACCCATCCCTGACTGTTTCCTTTCTCTCTTTCACCTCTTATTCACCCATCCCTTCAATTCTCTCTCTCTCCCCCCCCCCCAATCTCTTAACCTCCAGGTGCGTTTCTCTCAAGTCTGGCTGGACGTCGCTTGCGCTACTGGGCAACCATGGAACGCAACAGACACCCTTTCTGTGCTGGAAAACCCTCCTGTGCTTCTCGCTAAGACCTCCAAGCTTCCTAATCCTCTGCTTGGGCTGCAGGCCTCTCCCGGTTATTTCCTCCTCCTCTTCCTCCGCTGCTGCTGCTGCCTGGGTCTGCTCCTCCGTTTCTTTCTCCCCTCCCCCCAAAACCCCTTGTGGGAGGAAGATTCTTTTGCCCTCCCAGCATCCTTTGCTCTGCATCCACCATGCTCCTCCCGCCCTTGAGTTTCGTCCTTCGGGTGCTGAACATCCGGACCGGCTCTGCCCTCCTCTTCTGGCTTTTGGGGCTGGCCCTGTGCTCATTGCCCCTCTCGGGGCAGAAGCCTGAGGACAAATATCCCGTGGTGCCTACCAATTACGGGAAGCTCCGAGGGATCAAGAAGGACCTTAACAACGAGATCCTCGGCCCCGTGGTCCAGTACCTGGGGATCCCGTATGCCACGCCGCCCGTCGGGGACAGGCGCTTCCAGCCACCTGAGGCGCCCGCGTCCTGGTCCGAGGTGCGGAATGCCACGGCTTTCGCCCCAGTCTGCCCACAGAATATCCACGGCATGCTCCCTGGCATTATGCTCCCTGTCTGGTTCACCGAGAACTTGGAGATTGTTGCGGGCTATGTTCAGAACCAGAGCGAAGATTGCCTGTATCTCAACATCTACGTCCCCATGGAGGATGGTAAGAGTGTTGGGGAGGATGGTGGGTGGGAGAATGGACAGAGCTGAGCCCCACTCTCTTACACACACACACAACCTCTCCTCCCTCTCCAGCACTATCGGATAGGACACCGCCCTGTCAGGTGGTGGTGGGGAATAACAGAGAGGGTTTGGGTTTTTTTTAGCTCAGGTGTAATCCATCCGTGACCTTAGCTCATGCCTTTAATGCTGTTACCTGCTGTGCTGCTGACCCTTAGCCCCTGGAATCGATGCACCACACACCCTCATGCTCGCCCTGAACGCACATCTGGTCTCCTTGGGAACATCCTGAAATCCACACCTGACTTTTAAAAAAGCCAACCAACCCTAGGGTTGTATCTTGAAGATGTCACTCCTTCTCCAACCTGGGGCCCTTCCAGATGTTTTGGACTACAGCTCCCATCAACCCCAGCCAGCACGGAAGTGCTGGCTGGGGCTGATGGGAGCTGTAGTCTAAAAACTTCTGGAGGGCCTCAGGTTGGGGGAGACTGGGCTCTACAGCATGCCAATTGGAGTCTCCGCTCCAGATGTTGAAGCACCCTGGAATGCAAGCAAGGGCTGCAGCCCTCTCCCTCTTTGGCTGCAGAGAATGGCAACGGAGATGGCGGGCCCTCTACCCTCCCTCCTCGCTCTTCTTTCCTGGCCTGTGCCCGGGGGCATTGCAAGCATCAAAAGAATAATGGGTTTCCCAGCATCAGTGAAAAGTGGAAGCTGTTTTGCTTCTTAGCTTCCAAGCAAAGGCATACCCACCCTCACCCATACACATGCACTCTCTGCCTCCTTCCTTTCCCTTATTTATTTATTTTATTTATCAAACTTACATCCCACCCTTCCTCCCAGAAGGAGCCCAGGGTGGCAAACAGGGACGCTTAAACCAAAAAAGGCTCAAATATTTTTGGTCACAGGCTTGCGGAGGACACAGAGGAATGCCCACCAGTGTACATCTGTGAACATCGCTCAGGATGGTCTGCGTCCCCAAGAGCCTCGAGCCTCTTGGCAACGGGGAAAATCTCTCCTGGGAGGAGGGAGCAGGAAGCCGCTGTGCACTGAGGTGGACCATTGGGTCCATTCCGCACAGTATTGTCTACACTGACTGGCAGGGGCTCTCCAGGGTGTCAGGAGAGCCGTGCCTGGTGATGCCCTTGGGGGTTGAACCTGCAACCGTCTGCATGCAAAGCAGGTTCTCTACCCACTAGGCTATGGACCCTTCCCTGACAGGACCCTTCCTTTCTCGGAGATTTCTGAAGGAAAATGTTTGAACTGGTAACTGCCAATATGCATTTTTAGGGACAGAATCCCTTGCATTTGGCCGGAATTCACCTGATGGGCTGACCTCTGCCTAGGTCTCTACCTTAGTTAGCAAGTTACCTGCAGTTATTTTACCCTTTGGCCTGTGAATGGTCAGTCAGAAGAACCGATGTGGTTCCATTGGCTCCAAAAAAGGAAACAGAGAATCTTAGAATAGTAGAGTTGGAAGGGACCTATAAGGCCATCAAGTCCAACCCCTTGCTGCCTGGAGGAATAAAGCAGGAATAAGTCAGAATCTTTGATTCAGAAGACTGAGTTGAGATATGATAGCACTCTTCAAGTACATGAAAGGTTGCCACACAGGAGGGCCAGGATATCTTCTCAATTGTCCCAGAGTGCAGGATACGGAATAATGGGCTCAAGTTGCAGGAAGCCAGATTTCGACTGGACATCAGGAAAAACTTCCTAACTGTTAGAGCCATACGACAATGGAACCAATTACCTAGAGAGGTAGTGGGCTCTCTGACACTGGAGGCATTCAAGAGGCAGCTGGACAGCCATCTGTCAGGAATGCTTTGATTTGGATTCCTGCATTGAGCAGGGGGTTGGACTTGATGGCCTTATGGGTCCCTTCCAACTCTACTATTCTATGATTCTATGACTGCCACCTCTGATTTTATTATCTTGTTAGGAACATAGGAACGAAATTTTTACCAGGTCAGAATCTTTGTCCGTCTAAGCCCAGCATTCTCTGCTCTGACTGACAGCAGCTGTCCTGTGTCCCAGGCAGAGAAGGGGCCTGCCCCGTTGCCTGATGCTGGATCCAGGGATTGAGCCCAGAGGCTCCTGCCTGCAACATGTGTGCTCCATCAGTGCTCCTCAGATGTAGACCCTCCTCCACTTAACTGAACATGAAAATGTAGGACATTCAAATAAAGTTGGCTGCTGGGAGCCCCCACATCCTAACTCTGTTACCCCTAAGCGCCCCCCCCCAATTGCTATATCTTCTTGCTTGCTATAAATCTCATTCAGGCCTGCTAGCAACTCTTTGCCCCAATATTATTCCAGCTGTAAGAGTTTGGCTGAAGTATTTTTGGGGTTCCAGCCTTCCTCAACACTGTGCCTCCCCAAATACTTTGGACTGCAACTCCCATCAGCCCCCAGACAGACAAATGTGCTGGCTGGGTGCTGATGGGAGTTGTAGTCCAAAACATTTGGAGGGCACCAGGTTTGGGGAAGACTGGTATAGTCCTGTCTGTTTTGGCCTCTATTTCCCCCCGATCCTTTCTTTTTTGGTGGGGGGGGAAGGCGGATTTACTTTTCAGGGCTATCCTTCACATTTTCACTTTCCCATAATTACTTCTCAAGATGGAATCGGAGGGGAGGCGGAATGAGGGGAAAGTTGTGACAATTTGGGGAAATGGCATCTGGAGGGAGTGGAGAGGCCTGCCTTTGTGTTAAGGGTGATTCGAAATATCCCTTCTCCCCACATCTATTTCAAAATGAAGCTGGCCAGTCAACTCCAGGTGAACCCAGGAGCTTTGCCCCTAAGTCTCCCATCTCTCGGCCCCGGGGTTGGGGGAATCTGATGCCCTCCAGATGTCCCTGGACCACCAGAAGTCCTATCATCATCCCTGAGCATTGGCCATGTTGGCTGCTGGGAGTTGGATTCTGGCAACATCTGGACAGGGAAGCCACAGTCTCTCCAAACGATGCCCCTATCCTGTTGTAACTGGCTAATTCCCCCCCCCCAAGAGGATTCTGATCTCATCGCCTTTAAAAAAAAAAACTTTCTAGACTTCCTCCCTCCCAGAGAAGGCAGCAATCCTATCCCCTCCCTGCTGCCTGAGATTCTCTTTCCCCTCCTAATTTAATCCATATTTTCTAATGTGCAGCCGCTGTGCTTTCACCCTCCTCTGATCACCAAGAGATCTGTGAGTCCTGCCACCCCACACCAGCCCTTTAATAGCTGCAGGACAGGTAGAAGGCCAACAGGTGCTCTGCCCCCCCATTGCATTTCTGTGCTCGTAAAACAGTGCAACTGTGGGATTTCTGCCTGGCTGCACAGTTGTTATTATCGGCTAGCCTTTATGTAATTTAATTTATTAGAGCGACTAACTTAATGTAACAGGTGTTAGAAGTCTTAAACGTGTTTAAATCAAAAGGGGGCCCCGTAGAAGGAGGTGGTTATGAAACACTTAAGATGGAATATAACGTGACTTTAATGTCTCTGTTTTGTTAGTCTCTGTAGTAAATATAGGAGACATTGGCTCATCAAGCTTAGCATTGTCTGCCCTGACCGGTAGCATCTCTCAGGGGTTTCAGAGATGCTGTCGAGAATTGAGTGTGGGGCCATCTGCATGCAAAGCAGATGCTCTGCATCTGAGCTACGGCCTTCCTTTAAGACATAGGTTCTGCCTTATACAAAGTCAGGCCACTGTGGTCTATGTAGCACAGTATTGTCTACACTGACTGGCAGCATCTCTCCAGGGTTTCAGACATAGGACATTCCTGGCCCATCCACAAGTTGCTGTCAGAGTTTGAACCTGGGACTTTGTGCATGCAAAGCAGGCGTTCTCCCGCTGAGCTATGACTCTGGTCTTAGTCATGAACTGCATCCTTCCAGGGTCCAGGGCGACCCTGCCACACCATAACCTCCCTCTTCTCCCTGAGGACCCAGGAGTTCTGGCTCCCATAATCCTTTGCTGTGGCTCCTTAGAGACTCCTAAAGGCAATCCAAACTCCTTCCTTCTTTCTTTTCCCTTCTCCTGCCGTAACCCATCACCCCACTCCTTTCAAGCCACCAATTTCAGGGCTCCTCGTCAGAGAATGACAGGGACCAGGCGGTTGGGGGGGAGTTGGGAGGGGAGCGGACCAGTGGGATCTCCCTGTCCAAAAAAAGGCAGGTGCAAGGCATGGCGGGAAGGAGGAGGAGGAAGAGCCAGCCGCCTCAGCCATCGTTCTACAACCCCCCCCACATTCACACACGCACACTCCCTTCCATCCTGCCATCCTTTTTGCAGCACTGCTAAGTCAGTTGCCTTGGCAACAGGGAAAAAAAAGGATTGCATTTAAAAAAAAGAAGCAGCGAAAGCAAATCCCAAACCAAAGGCAGGAAAACAAGGCAACTGGGCATCTTTTTCCTCCGCTCCTAGACAGAGCACCTCCTTCTGGTGATGGGGAAGCCAGGCACTCCTCCCCCACCCCTGCCTCGACCCCTTCTCCTCCTCTCGCCCCCTCGTCTTCCCCCTGCCCCACACTCTCCCCTCTCTCCTGGCACACGCTTCCCCCCAGAAGCTGCCCTAGAGTATTGCTGAGAAATGACAGCTCCCATTTGGGATCCCTCCTGGCCCCTCTCTCCTCTACCGGAGAGGTGGCGTCAATGGCCGCTCTGGTCCCCTTGGACTCCCAACCATGGGGGGGCCTGGAGCAACCCTTCCACACCTTGATAGCGTCCCCAGGCAGGGGCAGGGAGGCGGTGCAGGGGTTGCTGAGAGGCAGCAGGATAAAAAGAAGGGCAGAAAGGGAGAGGTTGGGGGGGGGGGTTGCTTGTTCTGTTGTTTTGCTGATGAGAGCAAGATTTGGTGCAAGCAATATCCGGCCAGGTGAGAGATTGCTTAATAGGAAGAAGGGAGCGGGCAGAGGATCCAAACCCAAATGAAACAACTCCTCTACTCTGCTGCAGAAAGACCAGCAGGAGTAGCATCGGAGAATATATATTCCAGAGAGGCAGCTGCTGCCTCCAGACAAGCACGGCTCAGATATCTTGCCGGGACTCCTGCGATGTTCCAGCAGGATAAACGCAAGTGAAACGTTCAGTTCTCCAAAATATTATTAGGGCTGTAAGAAGCTGCCTTATACTGTCAACACTGACTGGCAGCAGCTGTCTAGGGTTTCAGACGGGCGACTCTCCCGGCCCAACTGGAGATGCCACGGAGAGGGTTGAACCCGGGGCCTTCTGCATGCAAAGGAGGTGGCCTGCCACTGACCTAAGATGTCCTTCCCTGTTTGGTAATCTGGTTTTACGACTTCTGTCCATTCTGTTTTGTCCTGTAACCCATGTTTGTAAAATAATAATCATAATCATAATGGCAGCTACCAGATTAAAGAAATGCATTAGTTTGTCTCAAATAACAGCACAATCCCATGCATATCTACCTTGATGTAAGCCCCATCATCTTCAGTGGGGCTTATTGTCACTTAAGTGTGCATAGGATTGCAGCCTAAATCTGCTAAAAGATGGTAGGGGGTGTTTATGTCACAGGGGAGGAGAGTCTGGCTGGGAGTCCAGAGTCTGCGAGTTCAAATCCCCGCTCTGTCTCCTGGGTGTAAAGGGCCAGCTAAAGATCACCCCCACAGGGAATGGCTCACGGGTTACGTGCCCTGCCACCTGTGCAGCTGTGGGCAAGCTGCAGAGTCCCAAGGAGCCCAGTTGCCCCCCAGCTGGCAGTTGCGGACAAGGGAGGGGCCGGCTTGTGCAGCTGTGGCAAGCTGAGCAGGCCCTCGCCAGCTGGGGAGGACTAGCCGCAGAGGGAGGCAATGGGAAACCCCCTCTGGATATCGCTTACCATGAAAAGCCTACTCGTAGGGTTGCCATAAGTCGGGATCGACTTGAAGGCACTCCATTTCCATGTCACAGCAAGTGCCGCCTTAGAAGAGGCATTCCCTCTTCTGTGTGAGAGAGAAAAAGAAAAGGGTTTTCTCCCCTCTTTTAGGAACATCAGAAGAGCCCTGCGCTGGATCAGGGCAAAGGTCCTGTTCTCAGAGGGGCCAACCAGATGCCCCAGGGCAGGACCCGAGTGCAAGAGCAGCGCTCCCCTCGCTTGTGGTTCCCAGCAACTGGCATCCTGCCTCCGACAGTGGAGGGAGAGCCATTGTGGCTAGTAGCCATTGAGTTGGTGAATTCTCAACTTTGCGTTTTTATAAGTATTTAAACTTTTTAAAAGTGATTTTTGGGGGGAGGATGTGTTGCCTTATTAATTGGGGATGCCTCTTTAGTTGACTGAAAAGGTTTTCACTCAGTTAATCTACCCAGTCGATTCACCCTTCCCCAACCTGGTGCCCTCCAGAGGTTTTGCACTGTGCTGACTATGGGCTGGTGGAACTCGCCTCCCAAAACATCTGAAGGGTGCCTGGTCAGCAAAGGCTGCATTAAAGTTTCATTAACAATAATGCTGTTATTAATAAAATCAAAGCTCTGGAATGAACCAATATATATATATATAATCCATGCCCAAGCTGAGAGGAAGAGCCATCTCAGTTATGGTTACTCTGGAGTGAAGGAGAAGCACTCTGCATTATGTTTGACTGCCCTCTTTCCCAATATTGTTTCATGCGTTCCAGAGCAGAGCTCTGCCGCTGAAAATAGTAAGTTCCAAGGGTCTGTGGTTCAACTGATATCCTTTTCTCAAGACTCCCATCCCTGCTGTATCCAAGGTTTGGAACAGAGGCAAGGAGATTTATTTATTTATTTATTACATTTATATACCACCCCATAGCCGAAGCTCTCTGGGCAGTTTACAGCAATTAAAAACATTAAAAACAAATTACAAATTTTAAACACAAAAAACAATTTAAAAACAATTTAAAAACACATGCTAAAATGTCTGGGAGAAGAGGAAAGGAGATGGCAGATTTTTATTTTTATTTTAAAAAGGGTGTGTGTGGAATCAGCCTTCCCCCAAACCTCACATTTTCCTTTAGGGCTCTGCTTGCAGCCCAAGGCATCCTTGCCATGATGCATTTCCTCCCCTCCAGGCCGCCTTCCCCAGCTTGGTGCCGTTTTGGACAACAACTCCCATCAGCCCCAGCCATAAAACAGCTGGAGAGGGCAGGACGCTGGAGAAGGCTCTTGGGGGACTATCAGTGAACCGATGGAGCCTCCATGTTCAGAAATAGTCTACCTCTGCTGTATGCCAGCACCTGGGAGCAAATTAGAAATTGAGCCTTAGTCCGAAAGTCATAGGGCAGCTTTCTTCAACCTGGTGCTGTCCAGTTGCTCTGGACTACCACTCCCATCAGCCCCAGCATCAAACAGCCGTACTGCCTGGGGCTGATAGGAGCAGCAGTCCAACATATCCGGAGAGCATTGAGGAAAGCTGCCCTAAGGCAGTGAATTTTGGCGCCACTAAGACTGACAAAAGGGAAGAGATGGATCTCGCCCATTGCAAGAACAATCCTGCTGAGGCAGAATCGCAGTGAATTTCCCCAGGGGGACATGCCCTGAGTTTGGTTGATTATATCTGTGTATACACTTGATCACCAGGTTTTTCTGCTGGTGCTGCTCCTCCCCCCCCCCCCATTTTGGAGAAATATTGCCAGGGGCAGAGGTTTACAGTTTCTCAGAGGCAGGGACAGTGTTGTAGAGGCCTGGAGAAAAGAGTAGTCAGGAGAGAAAATAGGCACATATTTCTCCCCTGCCTGGTAGGGAAGAATAGGCTATTTGGGGTATAACTGGAATAATTTATCTTGCCGCGGAGGCTTGATTACATTGATTTCCCAAATGCTTCTCCTTGGCGTCACACCCCAGGCAAGTCCAATTTTGCATCTTATGTGTGGAGCCCAGTAGATGTACATCAGAGGCCGTGCACTGAATCTGCCCTGCTCTCAAGGAGCACCACCTGGCCCTCACCAGGGGCACAGGGATGTTTGGAGCGGATTGTGGCAGGGACCGTGAGAATATCACGAAGGAGGATAAGGCTATCGATAGCTACTGACCACGATGGTTATGTTTCGCCTCTGTTGTCAGAGGCAGGATGCCCTTGAATGCCAGTTACTGGGGATGCCAAGCTGGGAGCAGTGCTGTTATGCTCAGGTTGTGCTTGTAAGCAGCGGAGACTGGTGGCTCCAATGTCAGCAGGGCAGTGGATCCGCTCTGGGTTTTAGTCCAATCTTTCAAGGAGTACCCCTTTAAGGTATGATCTGGTTGGCCGTTGTGAGAACAGAATGCTGGACTAGATGGGCCCCTTTTTGCCTGAACCCGCAGCCGGGCTCTTCTTATAAAATCAAAGAATAGTAGAGTTGGAAGGGGCCTCTAAGGCCATCAAGTCCAACCCCCTGCGCAATGCAGGAATCCAAATCAAAGCATTCCTGACAGATGGCTGTCCAGCTGCCTCTTGAAGGCCTCCATTGTCGTATGGCTGTAACAGTTAGGAAGTTTTTCCTGACGTCCAATCCGGCTTCCTGCAACTTGAGCCCATTATTCCGTGTCCTGCACTCTGGGACAACCGAGAAGAGATCCTGGCCCTCTTCTGTATGCCAACCTTTCCAGCACTTGAAGAGTGCTATCATATCATATCATATTATTAACTTTATTTATAACCCGCCGTTTTTCCAAATTGGAACTCACGGCGGCTTCCAGATAAAAAACAGATACAATTAAAACCTACTGAAGTTAAAGCATATAATACATAAATAAATAAATATAGACAGATATAATTAAAAAATGAACTCTAATTTAAAATAGCATTAAACCGTTTCTGATAATTAAAAACTATACTCATAAAATCAGAATAATTAAAAAATAAACAAGCCAGAACAATATAACCTCCTTTTGGGCCTATCCTTAGCCGCCTTCGGAATCAAAGGCTTGCTGAAATAAGAAAGTTTTTACCTGTCGACGAAAGGACTGCAGGGAAGAGGCCATTCTTATCTCCTTAGGGAGGGAATTCCAAAGCCTAGGGGCAGCCACCGAGAAGGCCCTATCTCGTATCCTCACTAGTTGTACTTGTGCGGATGAAGGTATTGAAAGAAGGGCCTCTCCTGAGGATCTCAGGGCCCAGGCAGGCACATAGAGGGCGATGCGGTTTGACAAATAGCCTGGACCCAAGCTGTGTAGGGCTTTATAGGTCAGCACCAGCACTTTGAATTGTGTCCAGAAACAAACTGGCAGCCAGTGGAGCTTTTTTAACAGGGGAGTTGTATGGTCCCTGTAATCAGCCCCAGTTAACATTCTGGCTGCAGCACATTGTACCAACTGAAGTTTCCGAGCAGTCTTCAGAGGCAGCCCCACATAGAGCGCGTTACAGTAATCTAAACGGGATGTGACTAAGGCATGTGTCACCATGGCCAGATCGGACGGGTCAAGGAATGGGTGCAGTTGGCGCACTAATCTCAAATGTGCAAAAGCCCTCCTGGCCACTGCAGAAACCTGGGAATCCAAATTTAAAGCTGAGTCCAGGAGCACACCCAAACTGCGAACCTGTGTCTTCAGGGGGGGGTATAACCCCATCCAGCACAGGCTGTATCCCTATTCCCTGATCTGCCTTACGACTGACCAGGAGCACCTCTGTCTTGTCTGGATTAAGCCTCAATTTGTTCACCCTCATCCAATCCACCACTGACGTCAGACACCGGTTTAAAACCAAGACAGCTTCCTTGGAAGAAGGTGGAAAGGAGAAATAGAGTTGGGTGTCATCAGCATACTGGTGGCACCAAATTCCAAACCCCCGGACAACCTCTCCCAGCGGTTTCATGTAGATGCTAAATAACATAGGGGACAAGACAGAATCCTGAGGGACTCCATAGGCCAACGGCCAAGGAGTCGAACAGGAGTTCCCCAATACCACCTTCTGGGTTCACCCCTCCAGGAATGACCAGAGCCACTGCAAAACAGTGCCCCCAAGTCCCATCCCAGCTAGGCGGTCCAGAAGGATACCATGGTCGATGGTATCGAAAGCCGCTGAGAGGTCCAGCAGAACCAACAGGGACACACTCCCCCTGTCCAGTTCTCTGCGTAGGTTGTCCACCAAGGCCACCAAAGCCGTCTCCGTCCCATACCCAGGCCTGAAACCAGATTGAAATGGATCTAGATACTCCGTTTCATCCAGGAATCTCTGGAACTGTATTACCTTACCCAAGAATGGAATATTGGACACTGGCCGGTAGTTATCCATTATGGAGGGGTCCAGGGAGGGCTTTTTTAACAAAGGCCTTACAACTGCCTCCTTTTGGCAACCTGGAACTCTGCCTTGTTGTAAGGAGGCGTTGACCACTCCTTTCACCCACTCAGCCAGTCCCTTATATTATGTTCTTGACAGCAAGTTGCTGTAGGAAGTAGCTATGGAGGCCCACCAACCTCCCCGTTCGCCTCAGAGTAGCCCTCCAATAGAATTACAGTCAGGAAAGTTTGTAACTTAGGCCACATCCGCACCACACCTTTAAAGCAGTACCATACCACTCTATACAGTCATTTTAAACAGTTCCCTGGGAAGAGGGACTGAGTGTTGAACCACTTGGGGAACGGTAGCTCTGTCAGGGGGAAAGGGGGTCTCTTAACAGCTCTCAGCACCCTACAACAAACTACATTTCCCAGGATTCTTTTGGGGAAGCCATGACTGTTTAAAGTGGTATTATACTGCTTAAATGTATATGGTGTGGATGTGGCCTTAGATGTGTGTCGATGTTTAAATGTTGTCACTGTTTGGAAGGCTAATTCTACCCCTCCGCAATGGGGAAAATAATTCCCCTCTATTTTTTCACAGTTACAGAAGAATCACCTCAGGAACATATAGAATTGCTTAATATATTTTTTAATAATGTTTTTAACTCTTTTTTAAAGTTGTTTTTTAAAAAATGTTTTTAACGCTGTTTTGTTTTAATGTATTTTAAGATCTGTTTTTATGATGTTTTAAAGTGTTTTTAGCGCTTTGTCTGCCACCCTGGGTTCCTGCTGGGAGGAAGGCTGGGATACAAATTAAATAATAAATAAATATCTGTGCCAGTCTTCTCTAACCTGGTGCTGCTTGGATATTGTTGGGCTACAACTCCCATTCTTCCTGACCATTGCCAGTGTTGGCTGGGGCTGATGGGAGATAGCTTCCAAAACATCTGGAGGGCACCTGGTTGGCAAAGGCTGCTCCAGGCTGAGAGTGATGTAATATTAATGTCCTTCCCAGTGTACGCTGGGAATTGTCAGTCTGCGAGGAGAGAATAATGAGAATGCGCTCTGCTCTGTCACCAGACTACAGCTCCCAAGATTCCTTGGGAAGGGGCAGGACATTTAAAACTAATAGGAGTGTGACAGATTGACCTACTGCGGGCCTTATGTTTTGGAAAGCTGCATGCGTCTCACTGGATTGGGCCCTCTGTCAACTAGCGTAGCGCTTTTGGGCTCCCCACCTTTGGCATAGCCTGCTTCACACACTGGGAGTTCTCTTCCCTCCTTTTTTGCTCTTGGCATGAATGGCTGTTAATCGCTGGAACAACATGCTTCAGGAATCCAGAAAGGGATTTAAAAAAAAGCCATGCCTTGAGCTGCGTAAGAGCAGAAGAAGGGGACGATGGCAGGCAGGGAGGCAGCAGGATGAGCTGGATCCATGGGCTTGTTCCAAGAGTCATGCGGCCTGGCATTGCAGGAAGGTGGGATGCAGGTCAGGGGGCTGGTGGGGAATCGTTAGCCGCCTCTCCATATCTCTCTCTGTTTTTCTCCCTCCCTCTTGTTGGACTCCTTATGTAGCAGTGGCTGCCCCGGGGCAAGTTGCCAGTCCATGAAAAATCCTTCTGCCTTAATCTGTAAGTGCCAGTTTCCCCATAACACCACGGAGGGAGCGAGGAAGGGAGATGCGTGGAAGGGAAGAGGAATGCCTTTGCTATCGAGTTGCCCCAGACTTGGCCAGCTGAGCTAAGCCAGACGTAACGCGCCTTTCACCTTGGCCTGTGCGTTCCTTTTCCTATTTTTCAAAACTCTTCCTTCTTCTTCATCTCCGTGATCAGCTCAGTGTCTGCTTAGCAGAGCTCAGGCAGTTATTCTGCAGCCTTTCCCGCAACCCTTCCAGATCTTCCTGCGTCCCACAGTTCCAGAGTTCAGAGGGGCGGCAGGAGGGGAGAACCAATCCCGGGGTCTCAAAGTGACATCTTGGCATCGCCTTCGCCTCTTCTCCTTGTGGTGCAAAGTGCCTGGCTGATCCTCCCCTCCCTCACTGGGGTAGAAGCTGCTAGGCTGGGTGGGCTCCACAGGCTAGCGACCCCCCACCCGTTCTCATGGAAGGGGCTGGGTCAGCCTTGGTGGGGGCATTACTGGTGCTGCCGCCTGTTTTCTTTGCCTCCTCTCTAGCTAAGTGCTCTTAGGCAGTGTTGACCAAGGGAATCTGGGCACCCCTCCACCTACAGCGGGAACATGCACACCCTCTCTCCAATCTACCTTGATAACTCCAGTGTTCCTGAAGGCTTTTGTAGGAAGCCAAGAGTCCCATCTCAACGCCTCTGTAGACTCCTGCAGCGTTCTTGGCTTGAGCTCAAGGAGTTGAACTATCTCTCTAGGACACCAATTAAAAAGAGAACCTGAAGACACAAAACTCCGTTTACTGTTAACTTGCTTTATATTGCTCCCTCCCTCCCTCCTTACACTCTTCTTCAATCATCCTAGCCCTCCCTCCCTCCCTCCCTTCCTATCTGTCCTCTGGAAGGATGCTTGTGCCTTTGACAAGTGCATGGTGACTGACAGGAATCCAAGAGGTGCCACCGTTGCCATCTCTGCAGTGCAGATCTGTGGTGGTGGTGGGGAGAGCTGCACCTGTTGAATATCTGCTGGTCATACACCAGTTAAAGGTCACAAGAGCCCAGCCAGAAAAGGAGGTGGCGGCGGCGAAGGTGGCGAGTCTGCTCCCTCTCTAGGAATCAGCCCCCTTCCCCAACCTTGGGATTCATTGTGAGGTTGGGAGACCAAGGTTGGTTGCATTCCTTTCGGGATCTCACTCCCACACCCAACCCCCTTTCCCCTCCTGCATCCTCCCACCTGGCTCCTCTCTAACCAACTTTTAATTTCACAGCTTCCAATTTCTCTGTAGTTTCGTGTCATTTTCTTTCTCTTTTTGGTTGGGGAAAAAGGAAAAAACAGAAACCACCAACAGCAACACACATTCACATACACCCTTCAAGAAACCTAAAAAAAATTGTTTGTATTTTGCTAAAAAAAAATGCTTTTTCCCCTTTTTGATGAACCAAAAACAATCTCTTTTTTTCTTGATCTTTCTCTCTCTTTTTACCCCCCGTCCCATTTTTCTTTTTTCTTCTTTTTTCTTGCTCTTAGGTCCGCTCACGAAAAAGCGTGAGGAGGCGTCAGCTAACAATCCCACTCCAGACGAAGGTATTTTTTCTGCATGTTTCAAAGTCTTGCTTTTTAAAACTATTTTCCTTTTTTTTTTTTTGGTTTTTTGGTTTTTTACTTCTTTTTTTATAAAAACCAGAACAAATAATATATAAGCTTTTGGGAAAAAAACACCCCCCTTTTTTTCCTTTTTTTTTTTTGTCTTCTCTTTGAACAAAAAAGCACCCCCCCTTGTTTTCCAAAATCATCACAATTTTCGCCAGTGATTCTGTTCTCTTCTTTTCTTTACCTTTTCCTCTTTTTTTTCTCCCTCCTTTTTCTGGAAGGGAAAAATGCCCCCTTATTCCATTAAGGTCAGGAGATTTACTGGGAATCTAAACTGGGGTTTAGAAGATTTTTATTGTAAATGGAATAATTTATTTGGCTTTGGGTGTGTATGCTTGTATTTGGCGTGGCGGTGGGGGCATCTTCCACCGAACCAACCCAGTCTTGGTCCGTTTCCCATAATGCCCCCTCACCCACAAATCCCACATTAGAACTTAAACTAGATTTTTATGGAGAAAGGGCCGGGGGGGGGCGTTATTTTTCAACATCCCTTTATTTATTTCTTGGTGACTTAACTGATTGTGAGAGAAGAATGGACTTAATGGAAAGGGGATCTGGTTTTGCTTTCCAATTACCATTGTTTATCTGCCTTTTCTAAACACTCAGAACTATAAACAAGTGTAAAATTATGCATATTGGAGCAAAAAAATCTGAATTTCACATATACGCTCATGGGGTCTGAACTGGCGGTGACCGACCAGGAGAGAGACCTCGGGGTTGTAGTGGACAGCACGATGAAAATGTCAACCCAGTGTGCGGCAGCTGTGAAAAAGGCAAATTCCATGCTAGGGATAATTACGAAAGGTATTGAAAATAAAACAGCCAATATCATAATGCCGTTGTATAAATCTATGGTGCGGCCACATTTGGAATACTGTGTACAGTTCTGGTCGCCTCATCTCAAAAAGGATATTATAGAGTTGGAAAAGGTTCAGAAGAGGGCAACCAGAATGATCAAGGGGATGGAGCGACTCCCTTACGAGGAAAGGTTGCAGCATTGGGGGCTTTTTAGTTTAGAGAAAAGGCGGGTCAGAGGAGACATGATAGAAGTGTATAAAATTATGCATGGCATTGAGAAAGTGGATAGAGAAAAGTTCTTCTCCCTCTCTCATAATACTGGAACTCGTGGACATTCAAAGAAGCTGAATGTTGGAAGATTCAGGACAGACAAAAGGAAGTACTTCTTTACTCAGCGCATAGTTAAACTATGGAATTTGCTCCCACAAGACGTAGTAATGGTCACCAGCTTGGATGGCTTTAAAAGAAGATTAGACAAATTCGTGGAGGACAGGGCTATCAGTGGCTACTAGCCGTGATGGCTGTGCTCTGCCACCCTAGTCAGAGGCAGCATGCTTCTGAAAACCAGTTGCCAGAAGCCTCAGGAGGGGAGAGTGTTCTTGCACTCGGTTCCTGCTTGCGGGCTTCCCCCAGGCACCTGGTTGGCCACTGTGAGAACAGGATGCTGGACTAGATGGGCCACTGGCCTGATCCAGCAGGCTCTTCTTATGTTCTTAAAATTATTTTTTAAACCTGGCATCTCCCTTAATTAGCATTGCCCTCTTCCTCTCCTTAAAGGCTATGGCAGGTATTCAACTAAATAAAAGCGTTAGTGCAAGGATTACCACTCGTGCAAGGGGATTCCCCCCCCCCACGTGCACTCTGTGCCGTCGCTAAATCTGCTCTGGTAGGTTGGGGGAAAACCCAGAAAAGATTTAGGGGGCACAGAGGGTGGAGGAGAGGGAACAGCATTCCATTGCGCAAGGAGGATAAGGCTATCAGTGGCTACTAGCCACAATGGCTATGCTCTGCCACCATAGTCAGAAACAGCATGCTTCTGAAAACCAGTTGCCGGAAGGTGCAGGAGGGGAGAGTGCTGTTGGGCTTCGGTCCTGCTTGTGGACTTCCCTTTGGGGCATCTGGTGGGCCACTGTGAGAAGAGGAGGCTGGACCGCTTGGGCCCCCTTTGGCCTGAGCCAGCAGGCTCTTCTTAGTTTCTTATGAGAAATCCTTGCACTGACTGAAGTTTCCCGTAACACCAGAAAAACAGGTGCAATTTGCAAGTGGAAACATGTAGGCCGCATCTGCACATTTAAAGCAGTATTATACCACTTTTAATAGTCGTGGCTTCCCCTCCCTTCCAAGAATCTTGGGAGCTGTAGTTTGTTAAGGATGCTGAGAGTTATTTGGAGGAGGTCCCTGTTCCCCTCACAGAGCTACCATTCCCAGATTGATTTAACATTGATCTCCTCTTCCCAGGGAATTCTGAGAATTGTAGCTTTGTGAGGAGAACAGCAGGCTTCCACCTAACAGCTCTCAGCACCCTTAACAAACTACAGTTCCCCGGATTCTTTAGGGGAAGGCACGGCTGTTTAAAGTGGTATGATACTGCTCTAAGTATGTGGTGCGGATGTGGCCTTGCTAGCACTGTGTCTCCAAGCTGATCGAGAAGAAAACAACAATGGTGATCCAATATGCCCTGGGCCCCCTTTATAGGAAAAGGCGGGTGGGATAGATTCACTCCCTCCTTTTCCTCATCGACTGCAGACAATAGCTTGTCCCTGAGCCTGGGGCACTCTAGATGTTGTTAAACTCTCAGCTACTTGGGTCAGCCTCTACAGCCAGCGTGGCCAGTGCGGAAGGATTGTGGGAGTTGTAGTCCAACAAGATCTGGAGAGCCACCAGTGCCCCATCCCTGGACTAGAAGTACTGCATTGGCCCAGGGGAACATGGGAAACATAGTCCAGGAGAACACAGGGTAGCCAGCAGAGTGGGAGGGGGGAAATGGAGCCAGAGGGAAAAAAATTATAACTCTCTTGTGCGGTGTTGGCTGGTGGCTTCCTATCAGTAAGGCAGTGGAATCCACTCCAGGTTTGTTTGTTTGTTTATTTATTGCACTGCCTCATAGGCAAAGCTCTCTTTTAGTCCAAATGTTCAAGGAGCTGTCCAACGGATTCCCCTGCCCCACTAACCCAGAGCCACCAGCCATTGCTACTGTTGTGCTACTTTGCCTGGTTAATAGGATATACCACAGTTTCTCGTAAGAAATATAGCCTAATTGGACGAAATGCAGGAAGCTGTCTTAAGCCGTTTTTGCCCAGCTGGCCTAGTATTGCCTACTCTGACTGGCAGCAGCTATCCAGGTTCTCAGGCAGAGAAGAGGCTTTTCCCATCATTTGTTCCCTAGTCCTTTTAAAAATGGAGATGTTTTGTTAGTCTCTGTAATAAATGTAGGAATATAGGAAACTGCGTTACACTGAGTCAGATCATTGGCTTATCTAGCTCAGTATTGTTTGCACTGACAGGAAGCAGCTCTCCAGAGTTTGAGGCAGGGGCATTTCCCAGCTGTAGCTGGAGGTGCCATCAGGGAGACCTGCATGCAAAACAGGCGCTCTGCCACCGAGTCAGGGTCCATCCCCACTAGGGTTGCCAGGTTCATGGCCTGAGACTGATCCTGTATCTTGGTTGCCAGGCCCAGCCTCCAGGAGGTCTTCTGTATCTTTAAAAGTTGTGCAGAGGGAAGGGAGAATTCCACCTTGTGGTTTTTCCCATTACAGGGTTGCAAGAACACCTGCACTTGGCTGACTTTCTCTTCTCCTAAAGATACAGGATCAGTCTCAGGCCAGGAACCTGGCAACCCTAAATTCCCCACAGTTTATCGATAAATATTTTATGCCATAACTTTACCAGTTTAGGGTGCAATTCTGTGCCCGCTTACTAAGAGTAAGTCCAGATAAAGTCAGAAGGGCTTCTGTCTGACAAAACATGCTAAGAATAATTCTCCAATTTTTCAGTGGTAGTGTTATTGTTTTCAATCACATTTTACCCCTAAACAGTTAGACAGCTATGTTTCAGGTAATTCTGTGGATTTAAATCTCACAAATATGCCCAAGCAGGAAAAGTTCATGAAATTGGGAGGGGGGACATCTGAAAAGCGGGCTAACATTATCTTTTCTCTCCCCACACACACTTTTTTTTTTGCAACCTTTATACTTTATTTCGATAGGATTGAAAGTAGATTTAGAGTTCTAATTTGAGGAAAGAAACACAGGGATTTTTTTAAAAACAAAAAGAGCCCTACAGGACATTATTGTGTGGAGGGAGTGGAATGGAGAATGAAAACTGTGGATGTGAATATTTTTGGTTTATTAGATGCAACAGAGAAATTGGACTCTTAGGTCCTAGTTGTTGTGTACACTAGAGTTATTTCTTACCAATAGGTGTCCAAACTATACCTCTCTTGGGTGTTTTAATCCCATGTTAAAAAAAAAAAGACCTAACATGGTGGGAAATTCTCTGCTGTTAGAAAAATAGCACTCACCCCAAATATAGTTCCAGCCTCTCTTTTTGAGAATATCCAGACCATGTTCTCACAACAGACCATTTGCTTCCTCACCATCTTACACACATCTGTAGGAGCCACACGCACCCTCACCTCCTCTCTGTTCTCTTCTTCATGCTCAACCTTGAAGAGGATATTAGTAGCTTCCGCTTTTAAATTGACCACAGTTTCCCATTACATCCAAATTTGGGAAACTGTGGTTTCAGAGCAAGCCAGGATCTGAAACCCACTGTTTGATCCTGGTTTGTTTTAACAAACCACAACGTTTTTAAAGAAACCGCAGTTTGGATATAATGGGGTACTGTGGTTAGTTTTAAAGTGGAAGTGAACTCTTCTGATCTTGCAGAACTGTGCGAGGTTAAGTCTTGTGGTTGTAAGCTCATTTGTGTATGTGTGTGTGTGTTTATTGTAATCAAAACTATGCAAATCTGAACAAAAAAAAGCAAGACATAGGTAGAGGCACTATACTGGACTGGATGGGCCATTGCCCTGATCCAGCAGCCAGGCTCTTCTTTTGGTCTTATGTTAAGATAAAACAAACATACAGAGATACCTAAAAGACCTTCTTTTGCACCCAGTGCCACCTTTACTGAGGGTGGCAGAATGAGGTGATGAACTATGAGGTTGGAGGCTACATTGCTTCAAGGTGAAAATGACGGATCACATTTTTAAAAAGAGTCTCCTAGATGTATTTTAAGAAAACTCCCTGCAAGCAGAAAACTAGCAGAGCAGGGAAGACGCTGGGCCAGCCCCTTTCTCCCCTCCTTGTCCTAGCGTTGTACATTTTCCCCCTTGTGAAGAAATCATGAAATGGTGCATGCTCAGGATTCTACCCCCTCGTTCTGCTGAATATGTAGAGTGGGGTTGCATTAAAGCAGAGAAGGAATGCAAAGTTCATCATAACCTTAGCGTTGTTCTTGTCCCACCCCACAGTGCCTGCTTCAGCACTGTGAAAAGGAGAAATTTGAGGAGAGGGAAACTCCAGACTATAAAATTAGTCCAATTTGTGAACTAAAATTGTGAGCTGCAATGCATTCCTACACTCAACAACAAACATGAATTTACAAAATCACGTCTAGGAGTCCAGGCATGGCCTTCTGGTCAGTTCCTGCAGAAGTCTCTTTAACACTTGCAGGTTTTTTTCTCTCATGAATGCGGCCTTATTCTGACACTACGGGGTGATTATTTATGCATTTATGTGTGCATTATTTATTTATTTAAAATCATTTATAAATAATATTTTTTCGGGGGAAGAAGTTTAGAGCAGTGTACACCATAAAACCAATAAACAATATTGAAACAAAAATGCAACTTAAAAACCAGTAAAGGAGTAGCAGAAAGCATATAAAACAAAATAAAAAATAGGAATTCAGAAAATGAACGCAGGATCTGAACTTACGGGTCAGGAAAAGCTTTGGCAAAAGGATCCGTCTTTATAAGATGCGTGAAGCAAGTGATGGAAGCCGCTTCTCATCTGACAAGGGGAAGGCCATTCCATAGTTACAGGGGAAATATATCCCACATAAGAACATAGCCCTGTAGTAGGCCAAAGGGGCTTCTGTCTGACAAAACATATAATAATAATAATAACAATAATAATAATGCCACCTTTCTCCTGCTGCTGCACTCCAGTAACTGGTATTCAGAGATATATTGCAGCATGAAACCAGTTCAAATAATACAGCATAAAACCAGGTCAAATTCAGAGTGAAATGCTAGTTAAAAGCCTTAAAAGAAGATGAAGAGATTTTTGCCTGGCACCGAAAGGGTAAACCGCCTGGGTGCCAGGCAGGCCTTCGTGGGGAGTGCATTGCACAGGTGGGGAGGCTCCCTCCCCAGTCACCACCTGCCACACATCATTTGGTGGGAGAATTCAGAGCAGAGCCTCCAGCGATGACTTTAATGTTTGCTCAGGCAAATGTGGTGGTTGGCATTGACAAATCACATTCCGAGGTGCCTTGAGGCTCCTTGTAAAAATAAATTGGAGGAGGGGGATCCTTAATCTGAAGATAAGTGATTGTGAACATGCATTCCTGAAAGATAGGTAACCACCGCTATGGATCTTCCCCCCACAATGTTCAGCTTTGGGAGATTGATATGCTTGATCTAAGATGAGCTATCAGTTCAAAGACTGGTGACAATGAGGCCCAAACAGGCTCTTACCAGCCTGGTACCCTTCACTGGTTTTGGACTAGAACTCCCAGCTAATAGGAGTTGTAGTCCAAAACCTCTGGAGGTTCCATGTTGAGGAAGACTGTCCTATCTACGATGAGTGAGCACCACAGAACATGCCCCAGAATCCTTCCTTCCTTCAGAGTCACAGTCAGAAAAGGGTTTCCTGAAGGCTTGAGAGTGCATTGATTGCCACCACTGTGTGTGCAGTGGTGCCCTGCAAGTAAGTGGAACCTCTGCACCAGATTACTCTCCTGGCTTTCAATTCTGTCTTGCCACTCTCTTGCTGTGAAGAATAGCTGAGCCCATCAAGCATTTCTCCTTGAACACCTACAATAGGCCTCCCCCAATCTGGGGCTCTCCAGGTCTTTTGCACACCATCAACCATCAGCCCCAGCCAACATGTTTTGGACTACAAATGCCATCAGCTCCAGCCAGCTGGGGCTGATGGGAATTCTCATCCCTAACATCTGGAGGGCATCAGGCTGGGAAGGCTGGCTGGGTGGCGCCAAAGGGCGGCCAGGTCGGGCATTGCCTGAGGGCCCCTCCTTAGGGTATGGGGGTAGCGCTCCCCTTCCGTGATCCTCAGCAGGGTCGACTCCCGGCCCTGCCACATATCGCAGAGACAGACCTCCCAGCCCCCCCCTCCAGACCGTGTGGGCCTGCGTCACCCACTCGCCCCACCTACCTCTCCTCCCTTTTCGTGAATGCACGGTGCGCACAGCTGCCATCAACCAAGATGGCGGCGGAGGCTTCTCTAAGGGGCTAATGCCCCTACCGCCATCTTGATTGATGGCAGGCATGTGCATACATGCAGCATAGCACACATGCATGCCATCAAAAAAGATGGCAGTGGGGGTATCAGTCCCTTAGAGAAGCCTCTGCCATCTTGGTTGATGGCAGCGACCTGCGCCAAGTGCGCAGGACATTCACAGAAAGAGAGGAGGTAGTTGGAGCTGTTTGCACAGTCTGGGGGGGGGGCTTGGGGCCGGGGGAAGACTGGGGCCGGCCCTGAAGGCTGGCATAGAGTATTGAAATGACTCAAGGCCAGTCAGTGGCTCTCATGGACACTCGAATCAGGGTGAGGAAAAGTCACCTCTTTCTTCACATAACAAAGAGAAGAAGAAATCTTTACTGTTCAAAGCCACAGGCCACCACAATTAAACAAATATAAGAAAATGCAGAATACATATTTAAAAGCAGATCATATTACAAGAAAACAGAATTCTTCAGCATAAAATGGAAGAGCAGTGGTACAATTCACATAAAATTTCCTCTCCTGGAAGATACCTTGACCCATCCCATATCTAAATACATAGATGCTAACAAATAATTAACAAATGGAATTTCCTTCTGCCAGAAGATGTGGAGATGGCTGCTAGCTTTAGAAAGGGGTTGGATAATTTCGTGGAAGAGGAGAGGTCTATCAGTGGCTATTACCCATGACGACTGTATGGATCCTCCATGTCTAGAGGCAGTATACCTCTGAATACCAGTTGCTGGAGTGCAGCAGCAGGGGAAAAGTTGTATTATTATTAGAATTAGAATTTATAGCCCACCCTTCGTCCCAAAGGAGCCCAGGGTGGCAAACACATCAACAAAACAATTTAACAGCAGCAAAAAGAAAAGCATTCTCAAAACAGTTAAAAACACTCTAAAACACAATTACTGTTAAAAATGTTCTAAAACGCAATTACAGTTAGAAACATTCTAAAACACAGGTACAGTTAAAAACCTTCTTTCATCCCGCGATCTCCAGGTATTATTTGGATGGATCTGGTTGGTGGCCTCTAGGAAGCTAGATGAGATGGACTTGATCCAGCTGTAGGGCTCTTCTGAGATCATGCCACGTCCATTCAAACCAGAGCAACACATGCCGTCTGTACAGAGGCCACTTGAGAAATGTCCATGAACCCCTGGAGTGGCTTTAACGTACAATTTCTCATGACTCTGTTGTAAGAGTCGCTTGTGCAGTGGCACCAATCTAGTCAGAAGGGCCCAGGGACGTGTGCGGAGGGCAGAGTGCAAGGCCCAGAAAGTGGCCGCTGCTTGAGGAGGTGCAGGAGCAAATGTGTGAGGCAGGCTTTGCTGTCCAGATGCTGTGGACTACAACTCCCATCAGCCTCTGTCAGCATGGCAGTGCTGGCTGGGGCTGGTGGTAGTTGTAGTCCAAAGGATCTGCAGGGCCCCAGGCTGGTGATGGCTGAGTTGTAAGTGATGCAGTGACAGTGAGCAAAGGGCTTTGAGCCTCTGTGTATCCCAGGATCTGGATGCATTTGCTGGTATTTAGGAGTAGGACAGGGACTCACTGAGGGAAATGCCAACCCCACCTTCTCCATTGATACATCTTTGAGCATTCTCTCTCTCTCTCTCTCTCTCCTCTCTCGGGGCTGCCCAGTTTTTGGATACTCCTGTATAGTTGTCGGCACCTAATGGTCATAGAATCATAGAACAGTAGAGTTGGAAGGGGTCTGTAAGGCCATCAAGTCCAACCCCCTGCTCAGTTCAGGAATCCAAATCAAAGCATGCCCGACCGATGGCTGTCCAGCTGCCTCTTGAAGGCCTCCAGTGTCGGACAGCCCACTACCTCCCCAGGTAATTGATTCCGTTGTCGTCTGGCTCTAACAGTTGGGAAGTTTTTCCTAGATCCAACCCCCTTCTCAGTGCAGAAATCCAAATTAAAGCATACCCAATAGGTAAAGTATACCCAGCTGCCTCTTGAAGGCCTCTAGGGTTGCAGAGCCCACCACATCCCTAGGTCATTGGTTCCATTGTCGTATGGCTCTAACAGTTAGGAAGGGTGCAAACACCCACCTCGGCGATGTTGCCCTCGGCGATGGAGGTCTCACTGCAAAAGTCTGCAGTGGGGCTCAGAGAGCTGGGGGAGGGTGGCAGTGCCTCTGCAGGGGAACGTCAAGACACTTTCATTGCCAAGTGCTATACCACAGGAGCCTTTGTAGCGTCTAGGGATGGATGAGAAAGTTGACTTTGTGTTTTAATGAGCAACTACATAATTTGCACTTTCCGAAAGTATGCAAACTGAGACACAGCTATCCTTTGAAATGCACCCTCCTCTGAATTTTGCAACGCTGTTCTTGTGCCAAACTACATGTGCGGAATGCATACTTTAAGAGGGACCACACATAAAAATGCATATATTAGTGAAAATAACATACACGAAAACATATTGGGGGAAATGGCTTGCAAAAATGTGTATATTAGCCAAAACTGCATACAAAAATGTATTTATTGGGAGGAATCTGTGCTAAAATGGTGAAGAATTTTCTTTAAAAAATAATCACAAATTGCTGCCAAAATGTGGAGAACTGACTTTAAGACTGGAAAAAACGAAGCCCTTAGAGAGCCATCCATCTCTAGCAGCGTCACAGAGAGTCCTTTAGAGTCATACCTTTTGTATGGCACCCTCTTTCCTTGGCACCTCTTTGCTTACGTGTGCCGTCGCACCAGTCCTGGCACAGGACTTCCAGAGCGTGCGGAGAAATGAGTGTGAGGAAAGCAGTGGTGGAATGTGTTCAGGGCCCAGCAAGGAGAGAGGAAGGAGTTCACCAGGAAATGTGCCGCCCCATAGGAGGGGTCTTGAAGAGCATGAAACGTGGGATGAGTCTCTTGGGAACTGGACAGACAGAGGGAGGCCAAGGGGGTGTGAACAAGGGCCACACCAGTGTGAAAGGGGTGAAGTGGCCTGAAGTCCAATGGGCGTGTGCATGCGTTGCGCACAGAGGTGCGTTCCATTTCCTTTGGCCCCACCCCTTCCCCATCTGTTCCTTCAGGAAAGGCAGGGGGAGGGGCTGAGTGGAAACTGCTAATTAAGACCTTGGTGTGCCTAATTAACGCTCCCCCCTTGCAGCGAATTAATTAGGCTCCAGGTTGCCATGGAAATGGGATGTGACCTAGAAATGGAAGCAGGGATTTGAGGAGAGGGGCTGCCTTTCACGTTCTTACAGGGAGGTGTGGTTCATGAGCAGAGAGGCTGCAACCCGCCAAGACCCTTCGACCTCAGACCATCTTTTCCTAATGAATGGTGTGTGTGTGTGTAAAAAATCCAAAACATCCCAGCGACTTTCAGGAAAGTGTGCATGTTCCTTTGGCTAAACTTCTGACCTTTAACTAATCACCCACCTCCGCAGCATCAGGTCCATTGGCTTCTGAGTCTGGCTGCCATGGCGGCTGGCAGCTCCATGTCAGTGGGGCAGTGGAATCCGCTCCAGCTTTTAGTCTGAACTTTTAAGATGCTGAAACCCGGAGCAGATTCTACTGCCCCATTGACTTGGAGCCACCAGCCACCACTGTTCTGTAGGATTTGGGACTCTGGTCCCATTGGATTCCAGATCTGCCAGTCTTGAGGACCCTTTGTAACTCCCTGACATTTGGCTTCTATACAGACCTGTTGGGGTTTCTAACCAAGGCGTCCCCCACCTCACCTGAGCACCCCAGCCCATCTTATGAATGCCAGTCCTCGCATCAATGTGACCTGACTTCCTCAGGGCTTCTCAAGGCCTTGTAATTTCATCCAACCCTTGGAGTGTTGACTCCTTCATCCACAAATATGCTGGGTTTGATCCTTACAACACCAGTTCCCCATGCCCACCCCAGTGATAACTGTCCAGCCTTCCCCAGCTACCAGTTCCTGTTGTGCATATGGAGCAGTGAGCATGCACAGAAGTGTTTCTCTTGCAGGGTGGGGTTTTAGTCCAAACTTTCAAGGGTTCCACTGCCCTTCTGACATTGGAGTCACCAGCCACCACTGATAATAAGGCACTAGTGGTGGGGACCTGCTTCTACGTCGCAGCCTCACGCTGCCTGTCTCTACCCTTCTCATCTCACAGATATCCGAGACAGCGGGAAGAAGCCAGTCATGCTCTTCATCCATGGCGGATCCTACATGGAAGGAACTGGGAACATGTTCGATGGCAGCGTCTTGGCCGCGTACGGCAACGTGATTGTCGTCACTGTGAACTACCGGCTCGGCGTGCTGGGTAGGGGGAGTTCCGGCCTACCCCACACCATCTCTGTGCTGGGGGGTGGGGGAAATGGAATGGAAGGGGACCCAGAAGTCATGACTCCTTGCTCTATCCCAGATAAGCCAAGGCTATGTACACACCAGGAATTTAAAGCACATTTTTCCTTCCAAAGAATCCTGGGAACTGTAGTTTACTGCTTGCACAGTTACAGTTCCCTGTAAGAAAAACTACAGGTCCCCAGATTATTTGACGGGTGTGTCTTTCAATGAATGGTGTGTATGCGACCCATACATCCCACCTTAGGGGTGGGGAAGGCTGCCTCGAGTTACGAGCCACTTATAGAAACTCATTGTGATGGAATTGCACGTTTCAATGATCTCCGTGTTCCAGGCAGCTGTGAAACTCTTTCCAGTTGCCTTTCATTTTACTCTGTGATTGTTCAGCTGTGTAGATGTTACCAGCTTAAAAAGCAGCACTGTGCGTTCTTTTTCTTGATTCAGATCGAAGCTGGTTTGGGGGAAAACGCATCAAAATGCAGCATTTCATAGGAACGAATGGGATGGATACAGGATTGATATAGATTGTGGCTAACATCACTTCCTAAAGCCACGGTAGCAGCAGAGTAAATGTACAGAGCCTTTGTGCCTTGATTTCTGCTTCCCCTCTCTCTTGCAAAATACGTATTCAGAAAATAAGAAAAACGCCTGGAAATTAGTGCCATGTTTTGGAACATGTGTGTGGCGACATTCTGGCCTCTGTACTGATCTTTGGCTGGTTTTGTACATGGCCTCTTGCGCAGCAAATCTGTTCTCCGTTCATATGCCAAAAAAGAAAAGAAAAGGGTATTTTGTTCAAGCACATTTCTTTCTGCACTGAAATCTCCCTCCGATGCAAGAAAATTCACATGGAAGACTAGACGCAGCTGTGCTTTGGGCTGGTATGCACGGGTGCATGTCCGTGTGCAGAGCGGCAGCTGCATGCAGGCATTGCGTGGTGTGGGAAGCAGGCTTGCCTTTGGCGGCTGGGGGGTTCTGACTTAGACCTGGAGACTGGACTCTTGAGATTCAGCACTGTCTGCAGAATCTGCATCGGTCCATAGTTCAAGCCCCCTCCCTTTGTTCCCCCAGTGGGTGTGAAATTTACCCAGACCCGGCCAAAATTAACATTTCATTAAAAAGCTTTTAATAATTAACGGCGAGGCCTTGTTATCTCCAGCAAAAAGGGCCCCAGGACGGAACAATGATTAATTTTTGAAGGAGATCGGGTCGTGTGTAGATGCAATGTTTATCAGAGGTGAAACAAATGCCTTCTGATCGATCGCTTTCCTGAGCTGCTTTTGTGTGAAATGGATGCAGGACTGAGTGGTCTTCCTTGAAATAACCACTTCGGGCCATACGCTGAATCAGAGGGGAGAGGTAGGGGGAGAACTGGTTAGCAGACTTCTGGATTCTCAGAGACAGGAGGAAGATACCAAAGTCTAGAGCAGCCTTCTCTAATCTGGTGCCCTCCAGATGGTTGGCTGGGGCTGATGGGAGTTGTAGTCCAAGACATCTGGAGGGCACCAAGTTGGGGAAGGCTGCTCTAGACTTAAGGAAAAAGGGAAACTGAGCAGACTTCCTAGAGCAGCTGAAAAAGCGGAGCCGCCTCCCCCGTTCCCCTGCCTCCGTTGCCCTGTCCAGCTTCTGTTAGCTCTGCCAAGGATCTTCTCCCCAGCCCCCAGGTGATTTTGCCTTTGCTCAGGGGCGTCACTACCGGGGTGCGGGGGTGCAGATTGCACCCAGGTGACACCATGAGGGGGGTGACACCCAGAGCCGCATCCCCCCGCACTCCCGCTAGTGATGCCCCTGCCCCCCGGCACCCGGTCCGGTGCGCACCGAAAGCAGGTGCCTGCTCGCTGGCGGTGAAGTCTGGACAGGCCTTCCACCATTAGCGTGGAGCGTGGCGAGCGCGCGCACGCAAGACCAGCCACCCCTGTCCATGCCCCTGGGAGGGCGCGCACCGGAGGTCTGCATCCCCCCGCACTCCCGCTAGTGACGCCGCTTCGTTTGCTTGAGCCTGTACAGTGGTGGAACTCATTTCCTGCAGGGGCTTGACAGAATTGGGTCCTGAGCATTTTCCAAAAGGGCTGTGTGGGACAGATGGAGTGTGTCGGTTGAACCACTGGCTCGAGATGATTTTACTTTGTTAACAGTGTTTTTTCAAATGCAAAGATGTATGACTGAACACTAAAGTCAGGATCATTCAGATCATGGTATTCCCTATCTCTATATATGGATGTGAAAGAGTCATGGCTTCCCCCAAAGAATCTTGGGAACTTTAGTTTGTTAAGGCTGCTAAGAGTAATTAGGGGACCCCTATTTCCCCCCTCACAGAGCAACAATTCCCAGAGGTCCCTGGAGGAAGAGGGATTGATTGTTAAACCATCCTGGGAATTGTAGCTCTGTGAGGGGAATAGGAGTCTCCTAACAATGGCACCCTGAACCACAGCACATTTCCCAGGATTCTTTGGAGGAAGCCAGAACTGTTTAAAGTGGTATGATACACTTGAGGCCTATATCTACACATCTGTCAGCTGTAGGTTAATCAGCTGGCCCTAAATCGCAGCGTACTTCTGCCTCCGTCCCCTCCTTATGACGCCACTCTTTTCTTCCCCTTGGCAGGCTTCATGAGCACTGGGGACCAGTCCGCCAAAGGAAACTACGGCCTCCTTGACCAGATTCAGGCCTTGCGATGGCTGAACGAGAACATCGGCCATTTTGGGGGTGACCCAGAGCGGATCACCATCTTTGGCTCTGGAGCTGGGGCCTCCTGTGTCAACCTTCTCATCCTGTCCCACCACTCGGAAGGTAGTGCCTGCTTTTAATTTGTTTTATTATTTAGCTATATGATGCCGAATCATCAAAACCACTTTGGGGAAAGGGCCATGGCTCAGTGGGGGAGCAGCAGGTCGCAGGTTCAATCCCTGGTGGCATCTTCAGGTAGGGAGAAATTCCCTGCCTAAAACCCTGGCAAGACGCTGCCAGCCAATGTAGTGAATAATGATTTATGTATTTGTCTATCTATTTATTTATTAAATTTATATCCCACCCTTCCTCCCAGAAGGAGCGCAGAGTGGCAAACAAAAACACTGAAAGCACTTTAAAACATCCTAAAAACAAAAGACTTTAAAAAAATTTAAACAACACATCTTTAAAAACATATTAAAAGAAAACATCCTGAAAACAACTTTAAAAGCATCTTAAAAAGCAATTCCAGTGCAGATGCAGACTGGGATAAGGCCTCTACTTAATGCTACTACTGCTTATTACTACTACTACTGCTGCTGCTACCCCTACTTACTCCTCCTCCTCCTCCTCCTAATAATAATAATAGATGATTATGTCAATTTATTGCCCACCCTCCACCCTGAGGCCCCTAAGCAGTTTAAAATATACAGTATAATTAAAAACAACTTAAAATCACATCACAAAAAAATAGGGTGGGTCCTAAAAATACATGTCTCAGGTGTCAGAGGCCAGGGTACATTCGCCGAAAACTGTACAGTGAAGGTGCTAGACGCACCTCAGTGGGGAGGGAGTTCCACAGCTTAGGGGCTGCCACAGAGAAGGCCCTCTCCTGGGTCACCACCCGCCAAGCTTCTGAGGGCGGTGGAACTACCAAGAGGGTCCCCTCTACTGACCTGAGAGGGTTTTTCTGATATTTGGGGCCTAAGTCATTTAAGTCTTTAAATGCTAGCATGAGTACCTTGTATTGGCCCTGGAAACAAACAGGCAACCAACGTGGATGTTTTCAAACAGCTGTTATATGAGATCTAAAGGGAACTCCAGCAAGTAATCTGGCTGCTACATTGTGGACCAGTTAAAGTTTCTGAATCGTCTTCAAGGGCAGCCCCATGTAGAGCGCATTGCAATAATCTGAAAGTTATCAGAGCATGGAGTACTGTGGCCAAGACATCAGTACTGAACTAGATGTGCCAATGACTTCATATAAGGCAGCTTCCTACGTTCTAAGCAGTTTACATAAAATATATATTAAAATTACTGGTAAAATCAGATATTAAAAACAAGCTAGCCTAAAACTTTTCAAAATAAAACTGGCCATTTCTTAAAATATGTACTATAAAATAAAATACACGCCTCTTTAACCTGGCCTTTGACACCTGGGACATATATTTTTAGGATCCACCCTATTTTGTGATTTTAGAATGTTTGCAATTGTTTTTAATGCTGTATTTTAAAATTGTTGTAGCCCGCCCTGGGACCTTTGGGTGAACAGCAGGTAATAAAAGTTAATAATAATGAATAATAATACATATTAAAATACCTGTCAAATTTACATGTAACATCCTGAGTTGGAAACCGCTAGGTCAGCAGTTCCCAAACCTTTCCCCCCAGATATGCCACAGACAATCTGAATGAAGCTCACGGACCATTTATAGTCCACAGACCATAGTTTGGGAACTTCTGTACTAGAGGGTGAGAGCCAGTGTGGTGTAGTGGTTAAGGTGTTGGACTGCGACCTGGGAGACCGGGGTTGGAATCCCCACACAGTCCTGAAGCTCACTGGGTGGCCTTGGGCCAGTCACTGCCTCCCAGCCTCAGAGGAAGGCAATGGGAAACCCCCTCTGAATACCGCTTACCATGAAAACCCTATCACCATAAGTCGGAATCAACTTGAAGGCAGTCCATCATCATCGTACTAGAGGGCTGTGTAAAAACCCGGGGACAGAGTTACTTCCCTTTTGGGAAGGTCAGTATTTTCCTCCTGTATTTGAAGTACTTCACTTCTGTTTACATGGGCATCAAGCTGCTGCTCTTCCACTTTGTTTTGACCCTTTGTCTTTTGGGGGGGGGGAGGGATGTAATACAGAGTATGATTTGCAATCATAAGGTCCCAGGCTCAATCCCTGGCAGCATCTCCAAATAAAAGGGTCAAATAGCAGGTGATAGGGCAGGATCCTCTTTTCTGAGATTCTGGACAGCTGATACTAGTCAGGGCAGACAACATTAGGGTAGGTGGGCAAACATATAAGCTTACGGCATGCAGTGGCGGGTGGTGGCCCCATGTCAGTGAGGCAGTGGAGTCCACTCTGGGTTTTAGTCCGAAATTTCAAGGAGCTTGTCCAAGGTGCTTACTGCCCCACTGACATGGAGCCAGCAGCGAAGGCAAGTGGACACTGGAAGCTGCTTTGTTGTTGTTGTTATTGCTGATTTTTATTGTACTATATTGCAAAAATAAATACAAGGGCACAAAAACATTCATCGTAAGGCACGAGCCAGATCTAAACGCCCAGCAAACAAGCAGCTGCAACAAAATCTCCACATGCCTGTGTTGGCTCATAGTTGGGAAGAATACAACTTGCATTGTGTTTCTATTTCAGTAGTTTTTCCAGAGAAAATCATAGTTTATGGGGAGCGTATATCTGTCGTATAAAGTCATGAAGGGCCGCCATGCTGCAGCAAAATCTTCTGGTCCAGCATTGCACCCTGGTAACTCTTTCAGTTCATGGGTCAGTTTCTCCCAGGCAAGGATGTGCAAGGCCTTTTTGTGTCATACATGCCACGTCAGACTTCTGAGCCATGCAGCAAAGTATTGCCTGCACTGGCAGGCAGCTGCTCCCCAGGGTTTAGATTGGGGCCTCTCCCAGCCTGACCTGGAGATGCCATTGGGGATTGGACCCGGGACCTCCTGCATGCAAAGGAGGCGCTCTCACCACTGAACTGCAGCTCTTCCCGTTGGCATCCCATGAGGGACTACACCATATTCCCTTACCTTGATCAATGGGAAGCCTGCCTGTCTTATACCCCCATCCCTTCTCCACCCACCTCCACTTCACTTCTTGACCACCGATTGTTCGCTTCCTTCCCCACCGACAGGCCTGTTCCAGAAAGCCATTGCCCAGAGTGGCACAGCCATTTCCAGCTGGTCGGTAAATTACCAGCCCCTCAAGTACACCCGGATGCTGGCCTCCAAGGTCGGCTGTGACCACATGGACACAAGCGACACAGTGGAGTGCCTCCGGCGTAAGGCCTACCGGGAGCTGGTCGACCAAGACATCCAGCCTGCACGCTACCATATTGCTTTTGGCCCCGTGGTGGATGGAGACGTGGTCCCAGATGACCCAGAGATCCTGATGCAGCAGGGAGAGTTCCTCAACTATGACATTCTCATTGGGGTCAACCAGGGAGAGGGCTTGAAGTTTGTGGAGGACTCCATGGAGAGCGAAGATGGCATCTCAGCCAGCTACTTCGACTTCACCATTTCCAACTTTGTTGACAACCTGTATGGCTACCCGGAAGGCAAGGACATCTTGCGTGAGACCATCAAGTTCATGTACACAGATTGGGCTGACCGAGACAATGGCGAGATGCGCCGCAAGACCCTCCTGGCTCTCTTCACCGACCACCAGTGGGTAGCTCCTGCCGTAGCCACCGCCAAACTCCATGCTGAGTACCAGTCCCCTGTCTACTTCTACACCTTCTACCACCACTGCCAGACTGACACCCGGCCCGAGTGGGCTGACGCGGCCCACGGAGATGAGATCCCCTATGTCTTTGGCGTGCCCATGATTGGCGCCACAGATCTCTTTCCTTGCAACTTCTCCAAGAACGATGTCATGTTGAGTGCCGTCGTCATGACCTACTGGACCAATTTTGCCAAGACAGGGTGAGATGATGAGAATTGGGGGGGGGAGATTTTCAAGAGGGGAGAAGATGGGGGAAGAACCCAGGGTGGTGGGCGGGAAGGCCTGTTAACAGCGGAGCGTGTGAGCAACTGCTACACTCGACAGGTAGAAATGTGAGAGGGTGGATTGATGGCCCAAGGGGGTCTTTGTTTGGTCAAAAGATGTGGAGAAGAACGGAGGAGCACTTGCTGAAGATGTTGTTAACATGAATAATTTTGTTAGTAAAGGTGTGTAGGATGGTGGAGACAGATGGAAAGGGAAAGTTTGGGATATGTTGGGTAGGTCTGTGGAGACAGGCAGTTGGGTGCTATGTGCGGTTGGGAAATTTGGGGCATGAGGAGTTGAAAGTCAGGCCTCCACAAAAATCTGGATCAAGGCAGCCAAGTTTCTGGGACTCCACGGAGCTGGCTGTCAGTCCAGATGGGCCAGGAGTGGGTGCCCCGTCCGTTCCAAGCAGAGGTCAAGATCCCAGGCAGCAGTCATGGAAAGGGAACAGAGCAGAGCTGCAGGGGACAGGCCATAGCTCAGCGGTAGAGCATCTGCTTTTGCATGCCGAAGGTCCTAGGTTCAGTGCCCAGTGGTCTCTCCAAGTAGGACTAGGAATGTCCCCCATCTGAAAACACGGAGAACCTGCAACCAATCACGGTGCAGGCGACACTTGTCAAGATAGGCCAGTGGCCTGACTCGGTAAAAGGCAGCTTCCTGTTTTCCTCCCAAAGTTGCCCAGGGTGGCAAACATGTTAACAAAAAAACAAAACAATTTAAAGGCATTCTAATACTTTCTAAAAACCGTTTACAACATTCAGCCAGTGATCTCAAGGTTGCCAGGAACAGTGTATTTCAGCCATCAAATGCCTGGGTGAACAGGAATCTTTTTAAATTCCTCCTGAAAGTCAATATTGAGGGAGGCAGATGCACCTCACCAGGAAGGACATTCCACAGTGGGGGAGCCACCACTGAAAAGACCCTGTCATGGGTCCACGCCACAGGCAGCCCTCAGTGGCAGCACCACAACCGCCACAGGGCAAGGTGTACCAGGGCTGGCACTTGGCAACAGCAGACTGAGTGCAGAGGCAGGCTGGTGTTGCAGACGAGCACAGAGCTACGTCTGCTAGGCTTGCAGTGGAAATAGGGTGCTGCTGGTGGGCAGATCTTGGTTCCTGGGAGCCCTGGTTTGAGATACACACACACCCCTCCAACCTTAAAGAGAACATGTAAGAAGGGAAATTGAGGGATTAATGGAAGGTTTCAATGTTGGAGGAATTATTATTACTGTTGTTGTTGTTGTTGGATGAAGCACACCTATGGATACAGCTGGTCACGAAATCAGGCCTCTCAAGGTGATGTCAGTGAGTGACATCTTCATTAAGACAAAAAGCTGCTTCAAACTGGAGGGCGAGGCTGGGGCTTTAGGGAGCACAGGGGATCTGTGCTGGTTCCCTCGGCTACCTGACCAGGCCCTGAGTCTCTGGACAGGGCCACTAAAGACGACCTTGCTGATGCCTCTGGGTAGCACGGTTTGGCCTGCAATCCTTCAGCTGCCACCTCATTTGTCCAGGAGGTAAGGCACTAGTAGATCCTGTTTGCCAGGTGACCTTGTTTGAGATCCCTCTGGTGGCTTAGAGATGTGGTGGCTGGTCATGATGGACTGAGCATGGGATGTTGCTGGGAAGGTAAGTACCGGAAAGGATTCAGAGACACACAAAGATCTTATGCAGAAAAGGCGAAGGCCCCAGGCCTGTGCAAGATAGTAATTCAGTGGAGAAATGAATGCATAGGAGGAAGGGATTTGGGATCTGGGATCATGTCCTCTACCCCCAGCCCCCATGCCTGATATCCAGGTGACCAGTTTATCAAGCATTCGTCCTGATTTGTTTGCGGGGAGGTTAGATGACATTGTATCAAAGCAAGTGTCATCCCACACTTTCCAGGGTATTTACTGGTCCACAATCAACTATAATTGTGCAACCTGAATTGCCATTATGTGACTGAATCCCACCCAAAGATAGCGACTGTCTGGAAGCTGCCTAGGTCTCATTTGGACACAGGACTTTGAACTGGTGGTGGACAGAGGCAAAGCTATTGGCTACATTGCTGATTGCTTCCCACTGCCAACCCTCTACTTATGGGTGGTGCCTGGGAATCCTTATCTTACAGCAGCCTTCCCCAACCTGGTGCTTTCCAGTTGTTTTGGATCACAACTCCCGTCAGATCCAGCCAGCACAGCTATATCCCACGTCAGCTGCAACATCACACGGCTGTGCTGGCAGGGGCTGATGGGAGTTGCAGTCCAAAACAGCTGGAGGGTACTTTGTTGGTGAAGGCTTTCCTAGAGGAAAGAAGGTTGGGGGAAAGAGAATAGATTGATTAGAACTGTAGGTACACTTCACACAAACTTGAAATTCGGCAGCATTTCAGAATTCAAATTCTTCCATTTGGAAAATTGCTTTCAAAGCTCAACCCTAAAGGAAAACTTCCATCTTAACACTTGTGGATTAATTTCCCAGCAATATTCTTACTGGATCCCTAAATACAATAGTTTTATACTTTGAGTTGTTCCCCAACTTACCTTTAAAAAAAACCCCTAAATCCAATTGCATTCATGACTGGGAAGGTGTGGTGGTGACAGTGGAGGAGGAAACAGAATTCAAATTAAAACATAATTTTGCAAACCAGATTTGAGCTATGAGAAAGCCCCCAAAAAGTCATCTTAGCTCAAATTTTGTTTATTTATTTATTAGATTTATTAGTTGCCATCTGGCTGGCTGGCCAGCCACTCTGGGCGACGTACATAATAAAAACATACAAATACATTAAAACATTAGAAATCTCAACAACAATAATAAAACCTAACCCACCCCAAAAGCCTGTCTGAAGAGCCTTCAAGGCCTGGAGGAAGCTCATCATAGCGGGGGCATGGCGATCGTTTGGGAGGGAATTCCACAGGGTGGGAGCCACAATAGAAAAAGCCCTCTCCCTAGTTCTCACCAGTCTAGCTGTTTTAACTGGTGGGATAGAGAGAAGGCCTTTTGAGGCTGATCTTGTTGAGCGGCATCCCTGATGATGTTGGAGGCACTCCTTCAGATAGACTGGGCCAAAACCGTATAGGGTTTTAAAGGTCAGAACCAACACCTTGAACTGGGCCCAGAAAACAACAAAAATACTGACAAGGAATTCACATAGAAGCACATTGTGACCCAGTGTTAACCTATGATGAAGGAGGCCTTTTAAATGTTGGAATGGGCTTCCTGGCAGCGGATTGCCCTTCCAACTTTATTTATTTATTAAAATCTTGCTATCATGCCATTCCGCCCCACAAAATGGGACACACACACACACAATTTTTAACAAACAGAATTATCAACAAAGTTCAGGTAAGAATAAGACCAAAAATGGCATCAGCAACCATAACAAGTCAGCTCAAAGAAGGCAAGGGAACAAACCTCACATGTTATTTATTAGGGATGTGCACCGGATCTGGCCAAAGCCTGGATCCCAAACTGAATCAGCTGAATCTGGACCAATCCAGGATTTGGCCAGATCACATTGGGTCGACACAGCCCCAGATCAGGTTGGCCCACCCAGCAGCTGCCAGGACGAAGACGAAGCCACCAGCCTCTGCAGGCCTGCTTTTCCAGCACTTTCCTACAGGCAGGCAGGCACCCAACAGAATCAAACCCTCCGCTCATCTGCTGGTGAGCAGAGGGTTCAATCCTGCTCTCCGCGGGGGTCTGCTTTGCCAACGCTTTCCCCGCAGGGAACACGCTAGCACAGCAGCACCCAGCAGGGCTGAACACAGCCACTTCCCCCCCCGACTGCCTGTTTAATTAGGGTTGGAAACCTTGATTAAACTTGCAGTTAGGAGGGAGGGGGAAGGAGATGGCAGCAGTTCCAACGTCCCCCTCCCAGCTGCGTCTTGGGAAGTTTAAAACCTTAATTAAACAGGTTTTCATCAATCAATTCAGTGCCCGTTATCTGGGTCAGGACAGCCCAAAGTGCCAGGTGGGCCCTGAATCAGATCAGGCTTGTGCCCAACCCTTGTAGCAGCCACTGCTTCTCTCATCTTACCATTCCAGCACAGGAATCTCAGAAGCTGCATTACACTGAGTCAAACACATTGCTCCATCTTGCTCAGTGTTGTCTGCACTGACTGGCAGCGTCTCTCCCAGATTTCAGGCTGGAGTCTCTCCCAGCCCTGCCTGGGGACGCCACTGGGGGTTGAACCAGGGACCTCCTCCGTGCAAGGCAGACTCTCTGCCAACGGATCCAGGGCCCTTCCCTGACATTCTGGTCTCTTCCCTACATGCAAGTAGATGATGGACGTGTCACAAGCAGCCTTGGGTGGCACAACGATGGAAAGACCAAGGAGGTAGAAGATAGGCTTGCTGTGCAGATATCTGGAAGAGTCAGCATAAGAGAGGAGGATGCCAAGGTCTGTGCTTGAACGGACAGTCTAGGGCAGCTTTGCCCAACCCGGTGCCTTCATGTGCTTCGGACCGCGATGGCTGTGTTGCCTGGTGGGTCTGCTGGGAGTTGAAATCCCAAACGGCTGGAGGGCACCAACATGGGGAAGGCTGGTTTAGGACTTGACCTAGGACCTGGGGACGTGTGTTCTGGTTGCCCTGTGTGATGACCTGTGTAGGGAGAGAGGCTGGGGGACTGTGACTCTTGATCCTCCTTGATTGTTCAGCGGCTTTCGATGCCATCAGCCGTGGTATCCTGTTGGGGCAGCTGTGTGAGTTGGGTGTTGGGGGCACCGCACTGCGGTGGTTCCATTCTTACTTGGATGGCCGGCTCCAGAAGTTGGTTCTTGGGGAGCACTGCTCAGCTCCATGGGTTCCTCAGTATGGAGTCCCGAAAGGGCCGGTTCTGTTCCCCATGCTGTTTAACGTCTACATGTTTGACATACATAGTACATGCAACTGCTGAGTGGGGTCATACGGAGTTTTGGAGTGCGTTGTCATCAATATGCTGATGACAGGCAGCTCTATTGCTCCTTTTCATCTCCGGCAGGTGAGGCAGCGGATGTGATGAATTAGTGCTTGGTTGCGATAATGGACTGGATGAGGGCCAATAAACTGAAGCTTAATCCAGAAAAGATGCTGTTGGTGGTGGGTGGTTCCTCTGCCTGGCTGAGTGGTTTGTGGACTGCTCTAGGTGGGGTCACACTCCCTCTGAAGGAGCAGGTTCATAGTTTGGGGGTTCTCCTGGATCCATTGCTATCACTGGAGGTACAAGTGGCCTCAGTGGCACAGAGTGCCTTCCATCAGGTTTGGCTGATGGCTCAGCTGCAACCCTCTCTGCACAGGGATGACCTGGCTACAGTCATCTATGCTGTGGTAACCTCCAGGTTGGATTATTGCAATGCACTTTACACGGGGCTGCCTTTGAAAACGGTTTGAAAGCTTCAGTTAGTGCAGAATGCGGCTGCCTGATCATTGACAGGTTCAAGGCCAACAGAGCATCTAACACCAATCCTGTTCCAGTTACGCTGGCTGCCTATATGCTTCTGAGCCCAGTTCAGAGTGCTGGTTTTGACCTATAAAGCTCTTTATATCTCAGGGTCCCAATATCTTCTGGAATGCCTGTCCTGATATGAACCTACCCAGACCCTTAGATCTTCCTCTGAGTCCCTTCTCCAGATCCCCCCCCCCAAGCGAGGCATGGAGGTTGGTGACAAGGGAGAGGGCCTTTTCATTGGTGGCTCCCCATCTGTGAAATACACTCCCCAGTGAGGTCTGCCTGGCACCTTCATTGACATCTTTTCTGCGCCAGGTAAAGACTTACCTCTTTCGCCAGACATTTGATAGGCTAAGATGATGTTTGTATAAGTGTGCTGCCAAAGCTTTCTGTGGCTGTAAAGGGGGGGGTTGTTTTATTTTTGTTTTGTTTTATGTATGATATATTATTTTGGCTTTTAATTATGTTATATGTCACTTGGACAGCTGGTATAGCACAATGGGGAGGAGAGCCTAGCTGGGAGTCCAGAGTCTGTGAGTTCAGATGCTGGACTAGATGGGCCACTGGCCTGATCCAGCAGGCTCTTCTTATGTTCTTAAAGATCCCCCCCACAGGGAGTGGCTCAAGGGTTACGTGCCCTGCCACCTGAGCAGGGACCTGGACAAGCTGCAGAGTCCCAAGGAGCCCAGGTGCTTCCAGCTGGCAGTTGTGGACAAGGAAGGGGCTGGCTTGTGCAGCTGTGGCAAGCTGAGCAGGCCCTGGCCAGCTGGGAAGGACTAGCCTCAGAGGGAGGCAATGGGAAACCACCTCTGCATACCACTTACTATGAAATCCCTATTCATAGGGTTGCCATAAGTCAGGATCAACTTGAAGGCAGCCCATTTCCTTTTTTTTTTCATGGCCCTTGGAGGCATTCAAGTAGCAAGCAACAACAACCACATCAATAATAATAATAATAACAACAATAATTTCAATTTCTCTATTACCATTGGCCCTAGCTACTGCGATGTGATCTTATTTATGGTGGCTGTTGGCTCTGTGTCTGTGGGGTAGTGGAATCTGCTCCAGGTTGTAGTCTGAACGTTCTGCCCAAGGTATTTCAGCACCTTGAAAGTTCAGACTAAAATGTGGAACAGATATGGAGCTGCCACTGAAAACATAATAAGCTAAAACATTTTTTTAAATGTCACAAATTACCTAGCTAATATCATTAACAGCATCATAGAAGCGACAACCCATCTGGCTGTAAACAAAGGTGAGGAACCTCTAGAGCAGGAGCCAGATGAGGCCCTCCCAACCTCCCTGTCTGAACCTTGGAACTCTCCGGAGGCCACACCCCTCACTAGCCCTGCTTCACATCCCAAGTGTTTCTGCCTGGCTGGAACATCTCCCTGAATTCCAATAATGCCTCTTGTGGGTGAAGAATAGAGAGGAGCGTACAGAGAAACTTACTATACAAAGGGTAAATGTGACATTCATTGCTCCGCCCACTTGTGCCGCTGGCCCTGCCTACCACTGGGGGTTTGCCCAGAACGGAATGTGACCCTTGGACTGAAATAGGTTTCCCACCCCTGCTTTAAAAACCTTTCACAAGATGTCTAAAAGAATGCTTAGCTGGAATATCACCATTATGATTGTTCATTTATATAGCGCCATCAGATGCACATGACACTGTACAGAAAATAAAACAAAAAAAGCAAGACACATTTCAGTGTGGAGGTTAATCCACAGACACAGAGCCACCACCAAAAAGGCTCTTCCACGGGCACCTGCACTACCCCCCTCATTTAACACAGGGACCCCGAGGAGAACCTCTTCCGCCCATCTTGATGCACAGGCAGGTTGATGGGGCGAAGGGTTTGTCTCTCAGAACGTCTTCCCTGCCTTACCCCGTTGTCTCTCTCTCTCCCTCTCCACAGGGACCCAAATCAGCCAGTGCCGCAGGACACCAAGTTCATCCACACCAAACCCAACCGCTTTGAGGAGGTGGTGTGGACCAAGTTCAACACCAAGGACAAGCAGTATCTCCACATCGGCCTCAAGCCTCGTGTGCGGGATAACTACCGGGCCAACAAGGTTGCCTTCTGGCTGGAACTGGTGCCCCACCTCCACAACCTCCATGAGCCCCCTTACACGTCCACAACCACCCGCATCCCGCCTTACGTCACCCGCTGGCCCACCACCCGAGTGGGGCCCAGCACCACGCGCCGGCCCATCCCCACCCTCCCTCCTGACGAAGACGATGTCGTTCGCCCCCAGCGCTACGTCCCCTTCCCTGGAGACTCGCGGGACTATTCTACCGAGCTCAGCGTCACTGTGGCCGTGGGGGCCTCCCTGCTCTTCCTCAACATCCTGGCCTTTGCGGCCCTCTACTACAAGCGGGACAAGCGGCATGAGCTGCGGAGCGGGCGGCGTCTCAGCCCCCAGCGCAACGCAGCCAATGACCTGGTGCATGGCGGCCAGGAGGAGGAGATCATGTCTCTCCAGATCAAACACTCGGAGCACGACGCCCATGACCTAGAGCCCCTCCGGCCGCATGAGATCTTGCGCCCCGCCTGCCCTCCTGACTACACACTGGCCCTGCGCCGGGCACCCGACGATGTCCCCCTCATGACCCCCAACACCATCACCATGATTCCCAGCACTATCACGGGTATGCAAGCTTTGCACCCTTTCAACACCTTCCCTACCGGACACAACAACACCCTCCCCCACCCTCACTCTACCACCCGCGTATAGTTGCCCTCTCCTCTGTACCCTCGGCCACCTGGCTACGGTGGCCCGTATCCACCCTGGTCAGAGAGGGGGGCATCTTCCCCGCCACGTGGACGGGTCTTTTATATAACATTGTGGGGGGAGAGGGGGGTGGCGAAAGGCAACAGAGGGGAGAGGTGGAGATCCCCGCGTGTGGTGCGGATGGCTTGGTGGCTTGCTGTCCAACTTGGTTTTGAAACCAGAGCCTCCGCCATCCTCCACAGCATGGCATGACGCTGGAGAGAAAGGCAGCACGAAAGAGCTCTCCTTCTTGCAACAAGCTCAGGACGGGCGACCCAGGTACTGGGATCCAACAGGAGTCCCCTGAGGGGAGGAGCCACTTCGTATTCGAGATGGGGTGGGCAACGGAATAGCCAATATCATTCCAAACAAGGTTTTGGTTGGTGCTGAGGGCACTCAGGAGACGGGGGGGCGGATCTTGCCATTCTTCCTTCATCTTTGTCGGGATAGTCAAGATGTCCTTGCCTTTCCTAACCGTGTGGAGTTAAGGGAAGAGAGAGGGAGAGTCTCGTTCTGTGCATGGTTGAAGAAAAAAGGCAGCGATGATGCCGCTGAAGAGTCATCCACAAAATAAGGAACCTCCCCCCCTTTCCACGTGGTCTACTCTATTTGGATGAGTGATGAAGAAACCAGTACGCGACTGAGTATTGGCACTTAGAGCAACGGGGAGAGAGGAAGCAGGCGGGGTCCGTGCAACATCTCTCGGCGGTGAAGATAGCTGTTTTCACTCACCACCAAATTCTCTGTGCTGGATTGCTGCAGAGAGTGACCAGGCAGTCCAGCATGGCAACTCAGCCAAATTTCCTTCTGAGCCGAGAGAGGTTGCTGGAGTGAGAAGGAAAGGCAAATTATTTTCTCCCCCCCCTTCTCCATCTTTTTCTTTTCCAAGTTGCATTCATGCAGATGGCGCCTGTTGTGTCGTTCCACAAGAGGTTGGTCGCACACGCCCATTCAGCTGGGGGGCCGCAGCAGGGTGAGGTGTGTGTGCTGAGGGCAGATGGTAGTACCAGCGCAGGGTAGCACCCGCTTGTCAGGCGGTCCAGACAGGGAGAAGGAGCACCCAACTAAAACATGAGTTGGCCAAGCAAAATCCCAGTGCCTTCCTAGCACAATTTGGTGGGAGAAATGGACCATCTTTCCTGCCCCCTGGTAGATGGAACCACCAATGCCACCTTCCCCCCCCACATACACACACTCCACATCTTTGTCCTCATTCAGTGGCTCTTTGTCTTGCAGAGATAATGCTTTCCCCAGAATCACTAGCAGGTGTGACGTCACCAGCAGTGACTATCTCTGCAGTGGGAAATGGGTGAGTAAGGGTCTGGGGCATCTAGAAGGAAATTCAGACAGAGGGCTCAGCGTTTGGGGATGGGCAGCATGCTTCAATTAGATTGTTCCCAAGGTGAAATGTTGAAAATAACAACTGGAAATTCATTTTTACTGAAGGGGAGGGGGGATTGTGTTATGTGCGGGTTTTTTATTTTATTTTTTTTAAAACACACAGACTACAAGAGTTGGGGGGGAATAGGGATGCTTATTTTAAGAAAACTACGACAAGTGCTCAGCATGTTCCAAACTTTTATTTTTAAAAGAGTTGAATAAGGAAATGAACAAGGTGATGGAGGTGCAGCACCAGTGCTTCAGACTGTTTTTGAAAAGTCTCCCTTGCCTTTTGATTCAGAGAGCAGCGCCTTCCTTGCCTCCTTCCTCCCTCTAGATCAGTCCTTCCCCCCCCCACAGCCACTTCTATGGGGCCTGGAATGCTGCACTTCCCTCCCCAAATTCACACTCTGGGCGCTTCCAGACTGTTGTTGCTCTTTTGAGGTGGGATTTAATCACATACCAGCAAATTCAGGTTGTGCGGTTGTAGTTGCTTGGGAAGTGTTGCGCAACAGGTTCAGAAGAGGGCAACAAGGATGATCGGAACTAGAAACCAAGCCCTATGAGGAGAGACTGAAGGAACTGAGCATGTTTAGCCTGGAGAAGAGACTGAGGGGAGATATGAGAGCACTCTTCAAGTACATGAAAGGTTGTCACATAGAGGAGGGCCAGGATCTCTTCTTGATCGTCCCAGAGTGCAGGACACGGAATAATGGGCTCAAGATGCAGGAAGCCAGATTTCGACTGGACATCAGGAAAAACTTCTTAACTGTTAGAGACATAAGCCAATGGAACCTAGAGAGGTAGTGGGCTCTCCGACACTGGAGGCTTTCAAGAGGCAGCTGGGCAGCCATCTGTCAGGAATGCTTTGATTTGGATTCCTACATTGCACAGGGGGTTGGACTTGATGGCCTTATAGGCCCCTTCCAACTCTACTATTCTATGATTCTATGAACAAACCCGTTACCCCTCAGAAGATGGGACTTTTTGCGATAAGGAAAATGACAGGAAAATGCAGTGGAAAGTGGGGGAGAAGACCTGCTTTGACGCAACACCGTCCAACCTCCCTGCTCAATAAACAAGTCAGCTGGAAGCATCCTTTCTCAGTCTGTCCCTTGTGCATATCAGTGATAGAACTTGAGGTCATCCATATTCAGAACAGACAAAAGGAAGTCCTTCACAAAGTGCATAATTCACCTAGAGAATTCAGTGCCCCAAGAGGTGGTGAATGATGCCCACTAGCTTAGATGGCTTTAGGCAAGTTCATGGAGCTGGAGAGGTCTGTCAATGGCTATCAGTCAAGATGGGCACATGGAACCTCTATAATCCAAGCCAGTCATCTGTGGACACCTGTGAGAAAACATACCGAAAACAGGAAGCATCCAATTCTTGATGAGCCAAAAGGAGCAATTATTCTTAAAGATGCCAAAAATAATCCAGATCAGTTTGTTTCTTTAAAAATAAAAAAGCCCTGGATAAAGGACATTTGGCTGAAACACATTGGGGTCAATATGTCAAAATAAAGGATTTTTTTTCTTTTGCATTTTTGAGAATTATTTCAACTTTTGGCTTAACACCTATGAGAAGCAAGAGGTTGGGCTGATAGTCTTCTCCAGTAGGACTCTCCTGATGTTCCTCCTCCATCAGGTATTTCAGGCAGTGTCAGCTGTTGGCTCCATGTCATTGGGGCAGTGGAATCTGCTCCGGGTTTTAGTCCAAACTTTCAAGGAGCTGTCCAAGGTGCGGATTCCACTGCCCCACTGGCATGGAGTCATGAGCTGCCTCTGGTTTCAGGGTTAAGGTCCTTCATGATGGGGGTGATCTCATGGTCTTCAGGGAACAAATGTTGACATCTAGTTTCCCTGCCAGATGAGTTGTTGCCTATTAGTTCAGTGGTAGAGCAACTAAGGAAGCCTTATATGAAGTCAGACAGATACTTGGGTGTTAGAACAAATTAAACCAGAACTGTCACTAGAAGCTAAAATGATGAAACACATTATCATACTTTGGACACATCATGAGAAGACATGATTCACTAGGAAGGACAATAATGCTGGGGGAAATGGAAGGGAGTAGAAAAAGAGGAAGGCCAAACAAGAGATGGGTTGGTTCCATAAAGGAAGCCACAGACCTGAACTTACAAGTTCTGAACAGGGTGGTTCATGACAGATGCTCTTGGAGGTCGCTGATTCATAGGGTCGCCGTAAGTCAAAATTGACTGGAAGGCACATAACAGTGTTGTCTTCTACACTGACTCACAGTGGCTCCCCAGGGGTGTCAGAATTGGGTCTCTTCCAGGCATTCCTGGAGATTGGGGAGTGAACCTTTGACCCTCTGCATGCAAAGCAGTTGCTCTGCCACCGATCTATGGCCAAACAGCACATGTTGAACCCCAGTTAAGAGGATGGCAGTGAACAAATCTGGGAAGGACCTCTCCAGATGGTCTTGAGCTCAATAGACGGACTAACTAGGTTAGGGGCAGTTTTGTACATTCCCTAGAAAGCTGTTCCTGAGAAACCATCCAGGGAGCTTTGTGGATGGGAAGGCATTTCAGGTCTGGGATCGCCAAGTCAGACTCCCTCTCCTGTGAAGACACAGAGATGTGTGTTACGTCATTCAAGAGGTGAACACCAAGACCTCCAAGGGGCGTTTCATCCAAGAGCAGCCAATATGTGGTTTCCTCTCCGCCTTTCAGACTGCTAGCTGCATTTAGGCTCCCCGTTGGAGCTGGCCTGGAGTCTCCAGATTCTGGATGCCTCACACACATTATTCCCTTGCAATGATTCAGTTTCCTGAAGACCATTTTCACTCCCATGCCGATCCCCTCTTATTTCTGTCTTCCCACTGGTGCTTCTGGACTGTTGCTATTTTCAATAGGAACTCAGATACCGGACAAATTCAGGTTGTGCTGTTAAGTTGCTTGGGAGGCCTTGCACAACAAACCCACTTCCCCTCAGAAGACTGGACTTTGTGCGATAAGGAAATGACAGGAAAATGCACTGGAAAGTGTGGGGTAAGACCTGCTTTGATGCAACATCAACTAACCTCCCTGCAATCAAATCAGGATGAATGCCCAAGAAATAGTCAACATTGTCTAATCTCCCTACAAACAAATCAGAAAGAATGTTCAATACAGGTAGTCTGGAAGCACCCAATGTTTTCTCTTATAACATTTCTCTCTTCTCTGGGTAAAACCTATAAAGCATGTGGACACTTCCAGATGGAGGTTTATTATGGGATAGGTTTTCCTGGTGCATGAAGCTTTTTTTATTTTTGCAGCACCTACATTTGCTAAGTTCAAAAAAGACAGTTGCCAATGATCCATCATCATTACTGTTGTTATTCACATTTATATTGTGTCCTTCCTCCCAGAAGGAGCCCAGGGCGGCCCTTTTATAATAGTAACCCCCTGTCTGGATGTCCCTAGCAACTGGTCCCAAAGGCGCCTGTCTACACTACAAATATAAATTGGTATGAAACAGATTTAAAGGTTAAAGTTCTGCCCCATCCCCCAAAAAAGAATGATGGGAACTATAGTTTTGTAAGAGCACTGGCTATGCTTTTTGTTTGTGATCTGTAGGCTTTCCCTACAGAACAGTGGCTCCTGTGGCTCATTTGGGAGGCAAGCCCATTTTGATGTGTTTAAAGCTGTAACTTAGACATGTGCCTCTCCCTTCCAGGGAGATCAGTGTTCCATTATCTCAGTCAACTGTCTCTGTGCCAAATTTCCATGCTCCCCCCCCCACCCATTGATGCATGTGGAGTCTGACAGCCCACTCTCTTCTCCCAGTACATTTGGTTGTTTCTCGCTTAGCCTGGGGTGAAAAAAATATGTTTGGGTGGGTGGATTAAAATCTGTAATTGACCCACAGGGGAGGGGGATAGCAGAGGAGGCATATGTCATTTGGAAATGGTTATCTTTGAGAGAGAGGAGAGAAACGGGGATGAATGCGTGGAAATGCTGGGACGTGGGTCCAGTATCTACACACAGCATTCATCCACTCCATTTGTCATAGGCAAGGCCTGTCTGTCCATCTTAGCAGCCTCTCCACTTGGGTTAATGCCCACTTCCATACAACAGATCCTTCTTCCGTGCATGCCTGTCCCCATGATATGTAGCTTGGCTTGCTTGCATGAGTCAACTGTTTGCTCTGGAGAAGGCACCCTTTCTGTTACTGTGCAGTGTGCCTTTTCTCTTTGCTTGCAGCGCACTTTGCAGTCTAGATTGCATAGATTGATTGCAGTGGAGGGGAGGGCTTGTGGGTCAATAGGTCTTTTGTGGGGGGAGGCAGCAGGGCAGTTTAGATTAAGTGGCACATTCTGGTGGGTCCTCCACCCCTTTGTTCTCTACTTCCACCATACAGGTATTGATGCTGCCTAATCCCCCACTGTACAACTTGAGGCCATATCTCATACGTTGAAAGCACATGGCCTTTCCCCCCAAAATCCTGGAAACTGTAGTTTGTTAAGGGAGCTGGGAATTTGTAACTCTGTGAGGGGAAAACCACAGTTCCCAAGATTCTTGGGGGGAGAGTCATGCACTTTGTGTGTTGGATGTGCTTTAAATGTGTGGTATGGATGGTCCCATCTATGCATGCGCTCTCAGGCCTTCTGATGAGCATTTGCGGTTCCCAGGGAGGTACCTTGCCCTCTTCCGTTCCAGTCAGCTCTTTCAGTCAGATCCAAAGGTCTTGTTACACTTGCTGAATCCAGGAGGACTGAGGGAAACAGATCCTTTCTACTTTTACTTTTAACAGCGCATTGTTCCTTGAGTGTTCTTTTTTTCTTACCCCTTCTCTCTTTCTCCTTCCCCCCTCTGCTGCCTTCCTCTCTTCTTGTGCCTCTGCTTTTTGTTGGGGGGGGGTTCTTCATTTTGTTTTTTGAAAAATATTCTGGTGAAGGGAAGGACACGGGGGCAGATGAAGGTTGGGCGTGGGAAGTGGGGAAAAGGCAGCTGGGGGGATTTTGTTCTAAGCCATTCTGAGACTCCATCTAACTTTGCAATGTGTCAAGTTGGTTTCCTTTTTTTAAAAAAGAATTTATTATAAATATAAATATATATATATATATCCATTTTTTTAAAAAAGGAAAACAATTATTTTGTAAAAAAAAGAAAAAAGAAAATTTCAATAGATAAAAAAGCAAAATCTGTGCCAAACTCAGCAAACTTGGATGGGGGTGGGGTGGGAAAACATATTTGTGGTTTGTGGTTTTTCGTTGCTTTGGGGGGGAAGAGGGGTGTTTTGTTTTCTTTTGCGAATTGAGTTTGCTGGGGCTCGTGTGAACAAAGTCTGTGCCAAGGAGCAGAATGCACTTCCGTCATGGGGTCGCACCTCTGGCAGAGAGAGGTCAACGCCTTACACTGTTGCCAAACGCCGACCGCCCGCCTGCCTGCCCTTTCACTCCTGCGCACCCAATAGCATCAATTGCACTATCTCAGATCCGTCTGCTGGCGGAGAAAAGCACAGGCCATTTTGTTTGGAAACCCAAGATGGCAGCCCAGATGTACTCCTCTGATCCAACGTGGCCTCTGGTGGGAGCGCATCCTGTGCACAACATCAACTACGGTCAACCGAGAGCCAGCCCTCATCTAAATTCCGTTATGTCTGACTGTGGCATACCTCTGAAATCAAAAGATTGCTGCCTGGGGGAGTGGTTCCCCCCCCATTGTTTTCTACAATCCAGTATGTCCTCCTTGTTTTAAAATTCAAGACAGCCCATTGGGAACCTTCTTGTTTTCTAAAGCCAACAAGCATGGCCTCCTATGGTCCACTTCCTGTTCCATCATTCAAGATGGCTGCCTGGGAAGCGCCCCTCTTATTTTCTAAAATTGAACATGGCCTCCATCGAGTGGCTTCCCGGTTTACAGGTAACCATAGCCAACTTGGGAGGATTTCTTTTCATCATTTTTTTCCCCCTTCCAACATTTCCACATGGCCACGGCTAGGATCCTTCCAGGAGTGACAAGCAAGATGGCTGCCCTTGAGGGGAGTCCCATCCATCGCCATAACACTCAAGGGAGCCAGCGTCAGTGATGGAAGAGGAGAGGCCTTCCTTCTCAAAACAGCTGCCGTTAACCTCACCTCGGGCAGCGCAAAGAGTATGGCTGGGCTGCTCTGTCCCCTCGCAAACTGGAGAGATCTATTTTTATGAGACTTAGATTTTGGGCCAGGAGGGGGTTACTTTTTTTTTTGTCGAGGGGTGGTGGAAAACCCTTCCTGCACTCACTGGCCACAACAGAGTCCTCTTGAATCACCGATCCGAAGCCCCCTCCCCAAACCTTAAGACTCTCTTCTAGGCCCCCCGCCCCTAAAAAGAAGGACTCCTCCTCCAGCTAATGGAAGAAGACGTGATCTCAAACAAAAATCAAGGTGGTGCTCTCTTTTTCCCCCCCTCCTCTTTTGTTTGTTATGATCAAGACAGTTGGTGGATTAACACCTCTGGTGAGCGCTGGGGGTGGGTTGTAAACCCCCCATCAAAAAGAAAAGGAACTTGGGGTGTGGGGGGGGGCCTGAGCTGAGATGCTGTACACATTTTTAAACCTTGCAAGAGATGGAAAATGATATTGTAAATATATAAAAAAGATTTAACTGTTGGATGTGCTTCTTAAGGGCAGGGGGTGGAGGTGAGTGCCAAAGAAATACCCCCCCAAAGTGTTCACCTTTAAGGACAGCCTTCTGCAACCTGGTGCCCTCTGGCTGTTTTGGACTACAACTCCCATCACCCAGCATCCAAAACATCCAGAGGACACCAGGTTGCAGAAGGCTGGTCTAAAAATGTCTACACCCTCCCCTCAAAAAGGGGTAGGAAGCAAACACCTTAAAGAGCCAGAAATTCTAGGGTGTGGTGGGATTCATCCCCATGAGACCCTTTCTCCACCATTGTGTGTTCCTGAGCTAGCCCAACCCAGGATTTGAGACAATGATTGTCTTAGGGGCAGGGTAATCTATGGCTGTTGCTGAACTACAACTCCCATCATCGCCAGGCTGGGGCTGGTAGGAGCTGGAAGTCCCAGCAACACGTGAAAGGCCCCAGGTTGTGCATCTGTTTTAGGATAAGCAAAAGTGGTGTGTGTGTGTACATTTGTATGTGTGATGGATTGATTGACCCCATACAAGCTGTGCTCATTTTGTCATGTAGGCCGGCCTAAGGAGTGGAGAAGCCGAACTTGCACGGAGCTGTTCAAGGTGCTTTCAGCATGTTGGACATCTCCTTGGAAGTTCGGACTAAAACCCCAGAGCTAATTCCACTACCCCACTGACATGGAGCCGTCCCACTGCTTCACTCGCATCCAAGGTAGCGTAACCAAATCCCAGATTCTGCCACGGTCAATCGCCCATTTTAAGGGCCCCGCAGCAAGTGATGGGGCAGAACCCCTTTCTGTCTGAAACTCAGGACAACGTTGCCACCCAGAGTTAAGATAAGACCACGCAGGCAGACTAAGCTGGCATAAGTCAGATTCTGTTGGTGGCTGTTCTCGCTGGTTTGCGGCCTGCATCTGCCCAGTGTCTCTGCTGCCCAAAGTGCACCCCCTTTGCCTCGCGGTAGGGCTGCCTCTCGTCTGGAAGGAGCCTTTGCTCCAAACCACGGGACGAAGCCCCTTGGGGAAAAGCCTGAGCATAAGCTATGCCTGCAGAAGGTGGCCTTGCGGCCTTGTGCCACGTCAGACAATTGGGGCCCACCTAGCCTACACTGACTGGCATCAGCTTCCCATTCTGGAGCTCCCCATGGTATCTATAACGTATAAGGATAAGGTTAACCAGTGGCTACTGGCCATGATGGCTACGTTCTGCCTGCACTGTCAGAGGCACTATGTGGGTACTCAGAGGCTGAGAATCACGAGTGGGGAGATTTGCTCTTGTGCTCAGATCCTGCTTGTGGGCTTCCGGTTGGGGCATCTGGCTGGCCACTGTGAGAACAGGATATGCTGGACTATATGGGCCACTTTGGCCTGGTCCAGCAGTCGGGCTCCTCAAAACCTTCCTTATGCTGAATCAGACCATTGCTGCATCCCTCTAGCCCAATATTATCTACACTGACCGGCATCAGTTCTCTCCCAACCCTGGCACTGAGGACTGAACGTAAGAAGCAGCCTCTCATGCCCATACATCCTACGAGGGAGAGAGGGATTAACATAGGAAGCCACCTTATACTGAGTCAAACCATTGGTCCATCTAGCCCAGTATTGTCTACACTGGCAGGCAGCAATTCTCCAGGGTTCCAGACCGAGTTCTCTCCCAGCCCAGGGGGTTGAACCTGGGACCTTCTGCATGCAAAGCAGGTGCTCTACCGCTGAGTTACTGCCTGTCCCCGGAAGGTGTTGGGCTCCAGTTCTCTGGAACGCTTCTAGAGGCACAGTCACCTCCAGATACTCCGCCCTCTCTCCCTCCCTCTTTTGCTGCCATCTCTGAAGACAAATCTGCTGGATGCAAACTGGAGGGGGGATGTTTGGACACAATCAGGCAAGGAGGCTGTTAAAGACGCCCCATGGCTCATTTTAATTGGATTCTTCCTGGCACTGACGGCAATATAACTTCCTCCGCCTGAAACTGGCTGCAGGAACAGACTTTGATGGGAAGTTAGGGAGGCAAGCCTGCATCCCTGGGGCTCCTCCAAGGTGTGGAGGGAGAGGAGCTGACCCCCCCCCCAGCCTCCCTGTGACGTGGGCCGCCAGCTGGAGAGGCAGTGGGGGATTCTGGCAAATCCAGCAGGGGGCACGGTGGGGCTTGAGGAAGAACAGTGTTTGCCAACCTGGGGCCCTCCAGATGGCTGATGGGAGCTGTAGTCCAAAACTTCTGGAGGTCCCCAGGCTGGCTAAGGCTGAGATAGAACGATGGGGGTGGCTTGGCCCTTGCAGTCCCAAGACGGGGGCTCCATGCAGCGAGGAGCCTTGGCCTGGTTGTGACGGATTGGCCAGGCCAGGCCAAAGGCTCCTGCCCCCTCCCATGCTACAAGCAGGGCAGAAAATTGATGTGACCTATATATTTCTGCAGATGGTGCAGACGTGAAAGCAGCACCAGGGGAATCCAGGAAGGGACACTGCGGCGGATTGCAAGGCACGGGGGCCAGGCGAGGAGGGGCCTGCGAGGCCTGGGCTGAGAAGGGCCTCCCTGGGGGCTCTCCGTCCCTCTGCGCCGCTTTTGGCCTGCCTGGGCTCAGTTGCTGTCTTTAAGCGCAGCATCCAGCGCCATTCATTGCCTCGCTTCTTATATGTCTGCTGTAAACGCTCGCTGCTTGTCTCATTCTCGCCACCTTCTCTCTGCCCTAGCCAGCCCCAGCCGTGCCTTGTCCTTCCTTCCTTCCTTCCGCATAGGAGGCATGTGTACGTACGGTGTTGAAACCACACTGAAAGCCCGTGCGCACGCTCCTCCAAAGAATCGGGGGGGCTGCAGTTCTTGAGTGGCTCTGGGATTTGATTTTGCTTGTTATTGGCCCACAAATAACATGCCAATACAAACCTGACTCTCCCTCGCTCGGTTTTGTCCTCACAACAACTGTGTGAGGTAGGTGAAGGTGGAGAGGCAACGACTGGCCCACGGGTCACCCAGGGAGCTTCATGGCGGAGTGGGGATTTGAAGCCTCGTCTCCCAGGGCCCAGTCTAACCACTACACCACCTGGCTGTCTTGTAGCTCTCTGATGGGTAAACTACAGTTCCCAGGATTGTTTGGGGAATATAATGTGCTTTTAAAGTATGGTATGTATGCAGCAGAGAACCAGTGTGGTATAGTGGTTAAGGTGGTGGACGACGGCCTGGGAGACCAGGGATCGAATCCCCACACAGCCACGGAGCTCCCTGGGTGACCTTGGCCCAGTCACTGCTTCTCAGCTTCAGAGGAAGGCAACGGTATACCCCCTCTGAATACCGCTTATCGTGAAAACCCTATTCGTAGGGTCACCATAAGTTCCATAAGTCGGGACCGACTTGAAGGCAGTCCGTTTCCATTTCCAGCACAGACCCTTGATGCATGCAGCAGCAGCAGCTCAGTATGGTCTACACTGACTGGCAGCGGCTCTGCAGGGTTCCAGGCAAGAGACATTCTCAGTTCTACCTGGGACCTTCCTGCCTGCAAGGCAGACGCTCCACCGCTTGAGCTATGGCCCTTCCCCGCTCCCGCTCCCGCCCCCCATCTTCTGTCCAGTCCTCCTTTCCATCCCCTCCAAGTCTGCAGCCAGAAATTTCCCCCCTGCCCCGATTCCTCAAGGGGATCCAGACCAGAGGTCGGCCGCGGTAGGCGGATTGGGGGGAGGAGGAAGGTGGGCTCCACCAGCGGAGCCCCCCCCCCCGCCAGTCCTCGAGCGCTGCTCTCCCCTCCCCCGCCCTCCCCGCAATTCCAAAGCCAGGCACGGGGCAGAGGCTTTGGGCTGTCCCCGCCCGGGACCACGCAGGAGTGGGGACGGCGGGGGGCGGGCTGCAGAGATGGCGCTGAGGATACGCTGCAGGAGCGAGAGGGGCGGGGGCGGAGGGGGCGTCATCTCCCCCGCGGAGCGTGCGGGGTGCTATAAATAGCCGCGCGCCCCCGCCCCCCCCCGCACCGTACCGCAGAGAGAGAGGGAGGAAGGAGGCAAACCTAGCCAAGGGAGGGAGGGGGGATGTCATAGCAACGCCTGCCTTCCCCTCTCTCGGGAGGGGGACGACGAGGAGGAGCCCCAGAAGACCACTAGGAAAAGGATCTGGGGGGGGCGATGAGGGGCTGTTGGAGGGGGGCCGCCTGGGCCTTTGGGCCAGGTCACCTGGGCGGCATTTATGGGGTGTTAGAAGAAGTGGCGTGGAGGGAACCGCCTGGGCTCAAGCGGCGTCACTACGGGGGTGCGGGGGGGTGCGCACCGCACCCGGGTGACACCATGAGTGGAGTGACACCCAGAGCCGCCCCGTTGAGGGGCATGGCGCCGTTGTCCGGCAAAGGAGCCGAGAAGCGCTCCGGGTCAGCGTCAGAGAGCAGCTAACTTGAGGGAGGCACTCTGCACATGTTTATGGGCCCGGGCTTCTTCACTTGTTCTAGGACTGATCCTCAAGCAGAAGCAGGGAGGCTAAACCCCTCGTGAGCCCCAATTCAAGCTAAGCCCAATTCTTCCTCCCCACACACACACACTTCTTTATCCAGACAGCTAAAATTGTAATAAATACGAGATGTGTTTTTTTGGGGGGGGGATGAGGGGCTGAATGCCTGGATGAGGGGCATCCAAAATGTACGACAGGAGTGAACTGGGCGCGCTCATTCAAGTGCTGAGCAAGAGCCACTCTGTGCATGCTCAGATGCCCTCGAAGCATAGGAGGGCCAGCAAATGTGTGCTATGAGGGATAGAAGTGTTGGGCTAAGAATGGGTCCCGGGGCTGAGCCTCAGTGCACGACAGCTCCAGTCAAGGGCTGAACATGCTGGCTTTGCGAGCTGCAGCTGCCATAAAAGGTGTCTTCAGGGGCTGCGCAGATGACTCCCTCCCACCCCCCATATTCTCCAGTGGTAGGTATGGATAATTTATAAGCTGGCAGTGACAGATTTACAGCCGCTTCATTCCAGCAGAAAGATGGCGAGGAAAAGGAGACTCCCCGGCTCAGCCCCAAAGGCTGAGCTCAAAGGCCCCCGGCATCCAGGCTGTGGCACACTGGCAGAGCCCCATTTTCTCCCCAGAGGAGTCTGGCTTTCTGGCATCCTTGGCTTTGGCTGCAGCCTGCACCTCTTACCCTTGCAGGAAGCGAAGGGCCCTGGCTCCATCACAGAGCACCTGCCTGCATGAGGTAGGAGGTCACAGGGTCAAGCTCCTCCGTGGCATCTCCCGGTGGGGCTGGGAACATCCCACCCCTGAAACCCTGGCCAGCTGCTGCCCGTTAGTGTAGGCAGTATGGAGCTAGATGTCCCTGGTAGTCTGAGTTGGGAAAGGCAGCTTCCCACCTCCCTGGGTCTAAAGGGATAGGGTGTAGCTCAGTGGCAGAGGATCTGCTTTGCATGCCAAAGGTCCCAATCCTTGGTGTCTCCAGGTAGGGCTGAGAAAGGAAACTCCACTAGTGCTGCTGCCAGTCAGTGTCAACCATACCGGGCTACATGCATGAAAAGTCTGAGTCGGTACAAGGAAGCTTCCTAAGTTGGAGCACGTGTGTAAACGGCAACTTAATGCCTATAAGACTATCTCACAGAAGTGTTTCAAAGGTCTGTCTGTTAGAAAAACGTCCTAACTGTTAGAGCCATACGACAATGGCACCAATTACCTAGGGAGGTGGTGGGCTTTCTGATGCTGGAGGCTTTCAAGAGGCATCTGGATAGCCACCTGTTGGGAATGCTTTGAATTGGATTCCTGCGTTGAGCAGGGGGTTGGACTAGATGGCCTCATAGGCCCCTTCCAACTCTACTATTCTATGATTTTATGACTTCTGCACAGAGGAGGGCCAGGATCTCTTCTCGATCATCCCAGAGTGCAGAACACCGAATAATGGGCTCCAGTTGCAGGAAGCCAGATTTCGACTGGACATTAGGAAAAAACATCCTAACTGTTAGAACCATATGACAATGGAACCAATGACCTAGAGATGTAGTGGGCTCTCCGATGCTGGAGGCCTTCAAGAGGCAGCTGGACAGCCATCTGTCGGGAATGCTTTGATTTGGATTCCTGCATTGAGCAGGGGGTTGGACTTGATGGTCCATCTAGTCCAGCATCCTGTTCTCACAGTGGCCAACCAGGTGCCCCAGAGGGAAGAGGCCCGCAAGCAGGACCTGAATGCAAGAGCAGCACTCCCCACTCCTGATCCTCAGTCACTGGCAGACAGAAGCATACTGGCTCCCACAGTGTAGGCAGAACATAGCCAGTTATGGCTCGCAGCCACTGATAAGCCTGTGAAATATGTTTGACAGAAGCCATAGGGAGCTCCTGAATGTCACATCTCCCTGTAGCACTTATCCATATCATAGCCGTCAGCAACCTGGAGCCCTCCAGGAGTTTTAGACTACAACTCCCATCAGCCCCAGTCTGCACAGTGTTGCTCCAGGGTGCCGAAGGCTGCCATATCAGGTCCCCAGAGCGCCTTCGGGTGTTGTGTGAAATGCCCCACAACCTTGGGAGAAGCTAAGGCCCCCTCTGCTGCAGAGGACTCCCCATATATGTCTTCAAGGAGTATCCACACCACACCCATCCCAAGTATACACTATGTGCATGCTTTCATCCCCCACATCTGCACTCCAGGGAGCTAGGAGTGTCCCCATGACCCCACCCTGCATGTCCTCATGATGGCAAAGGTGTTTGCAGCCAACCGTGTAAGGAGAAGCAGGCCTCCTCCAAGGCACATCCTACTCTGTGCTTTTACAACCCGTGCCCAGACAACTCCTGGCATAGTAGGTTGCTCCCTGTTTTGTGGAATGGCTTGGATTGTGTGCACTAGCTATAAAGAGGAAGGTGCCTCTGACCACGCGCAAAGCACATTGCACTTGCCCACAGAGTAACCACTGATAATTATGGAGGAAAGCATTTGCAGATAATAAAATGTGGCTTTGTGGCAGCTGGGAACCCCAGCACCTCCTCGCTCCTTAGTCGAAGGTTCACTCTGGGGATACTGGGGTCTAATGTTTAACAGGCAAGTACAAGATGACTGTGTGCGGATTAGCGTGTTGGACCCATAACCTGTTGCAGAGTAGTGAAATTAGAGAGCATCTGAGGGAGCTTTGTGTGTTTGAATCTTTGCTAATCTTCCCTGGAGTTAGTCAGACTGAGACTTTAAGCTTCAAAATAAGAAATAACTACTTTATTCTGGAAATACATACTTGATAGGAAAGAGTTCTACATTTAGCTAACTAGCTAAGCTGGAGACCCAAACACTAAGCCTAGCGTTTGCCCTCATGCTGTGAGGAGAGAGACAGACAAAGAGAAGATGTCTTCTCTCTCTCTTAAGAGAATGAAGAAGGAGCAGGTCAGCATCCTGAAAATAACAGTTTACACAGGAAGGAAGAGTCAGCAGGAGATCAAAGGATAGGTATAGCCTAGGAATCAGGAGGTCTCCTCTCTTTTTTAACCCCATGCAGACCCAACCCACCAGTTCAAGTTCAGCCACATATTCCAACAGAAATCCCAGTGGGTTGGGAGAGGGGGTGGAAATTGATTTCTCTACAGTAATGGGAAGGAATGGAAGGGGCCAGTGGGTTTTTTTTTGCCAGGTTTTCTTTGGGGGGGGAGGCCAGATCCCAGGGTCCTTCCATTTATAGAAAAAAACAATGAAAAGTAGAAAAGCGTGGATGAGCTACTGGATGCAGAGGAGACCAGAGGAGGAGATGACTGAAATCCACACCTGGCCTTCCCTTGGCACCTGCCTTGGATGAGCAACAGGGCATCATGGTACGGACGGTGGCTTGATCAGACAGGAGCACAAAGGAGGGGTGCCCTCCAACCCTTTCTCTCATCCCAGGCATGTGGGAACAGGCCCTCTGTGCATGCTCTGGTGCCCTTTCTAATTTCAGATGTCCCATAACTGCCTATGCAATTGTTGTTTTGTGCCTTCAAGTCCATTACAACTTATGGTGACCCTATGAATCAGCGACCTCCAATAGCATCTGTTATAAACCACCCTGTTCAGATCTTGTAAATTCAGGCCTGTTATATATGCAGTACAATATATATTGCCCAAACTTTCAAGGAGTTGTTCAAGGTGCACACATATATGTGAGAGAGAATTTTAGGGGGGAGGGGATTCCTGATTCAAAGAAAAAAATCTGAACTGGACCATATTTGAAACTGTCTGAGGGAGGTTGCTCTAGTGTGCTGGTCTGCTCATTCCATAATTGGGGACAAATATATAATTGGGGGTCAATAATTTTTAAAACCACAGGTGGTCCTCTTAGAAGGGAGATTTCCCCATGTACCACACACAGGAGGGAAGATCTCTTCCAAAATGAAATTCAAAACCTGTTTTATTCGTATTTACTTTTATGCACAGGCAGTAGAGTGATTCATCATCTGGGTTTCTTTCACAGGGGGTGGGCACCCTCAGCAGCAGTGCAGTGGGGGATGCAAGATGGAGGGGCCGCCATCCATCCCAATCCCAGCATTAACAACCCCCCCCCAAATGTGGTCACCATGTGCAGAATGGTCGCGCCTTTGCTGCCCTCTGGTGGTCGACGCTTGTAAAAACTGCAACTGGGAGTGGGATGGAGAACCAGCATCCTCATAAGGAAAAATAATCAAATGATGCTTTATGGGTTTAATTTTTTTTTGGAAATGCAAAAATGTTTTGCAAATAATAATAATAATAATGGGGGAGGAGGGAAAGGGAGTGTGAGGGCAGCATGGGAAACAGAGCCTGCAAAACAGAAGGGGGAAAAACAGACCCGGATTCTCCTCTTGTTTTCTCTCCAGAAATTCCCTCTCCAAAGTACGCGTGTGCCTGGAATATCGAACTCGACAATGCACGTTCCAGGAGGCAGAAGGAGAGGGTGGAAGAGGATGGGAGGGAATTAATTTAAAGGGGAAATCACAAGGGAATGCCCTTTATTCCAGCAGGTGGAGCTAAAGAGGTGGGGGGACACACACACAGACAAATACACAAGTGTACCATAAATATTCTAACCTTACCGTATGGATCCTAACAGAAGCGCATATTTCATTTTTTATGTTGTTGTTTTCTGCCTTCAAGTCAATTATACTGATGCGGACCCTATGAATCAGTTGACCTTCAAGAGCATCTGTGATAAACCACCCTGTTCAGATTTTGTAAGTTAAGGTTTGTTTATTACTTATTTATTACATTTATATACTGCCACATAGCCAAAGCTCTCTGGGCGGTTTACAAAAATTAAAAACATTGAACATTTTTGTAATGTTTTAAAAACCATACAAAGTTTAAAATCATGAAGCACAGCTAAACCAGGTAAAAGACCTTTATGGAATCAGTCCATCTCTTGTTTGGCCTTCCTCTTTTTCTACTCCCTTCTGTTTTTCCCAACATTATTGTCTTTTCTAGTGAATCATGTCTTCTCATGATGTGTCCAAAATATGATAACCTTAATTTCACCATTTTAGCTTCTAGTGATAGTTCTGGTTTAATCTGTTAACACCCAATTATTTGTCTTTTTTGTGGTCCATGGGAAGCGCAAAGCTGTCCTCTAACACATTTTTCTCTTATCCACTTTTTTCACTGTCCAACTTTCAGATCCATATCATAGCGACTGGGAATACCATGGTCTGAATGATCCTGACTTTAGTGTTCAGTGATACATCTTTGCATTTGAGGACCTTTTCTAGTTCTCTCACAGCTGCCCTCCCCAGTCCTAGCCTTCTTCTGAGTTCTTAACTATTGTCTCCATTTTGATTAATGACTGTGCCAAGGTATTGATAATCCTTGACAAGTTCAATGTCCTCGTCGTCAACGTTAAAGTTACATAAATCTTCTGTTGTCATTACTTTAGTCTTCTTGACGTTCAGCTGTAGTCCTGCTTTTGTGCTTTCCTCTTTTAACTTTCATCAGCATTCATTTCAAATTATTACTGGTTTCAGCTAGTAGTATGCTATCATCTGCGTATCTTAAATTATTGCTATTTCTCCCTCCAATTTTCACTCCTCCTTCATCTTGGTCCAATCCTGCTTTCAGTATGATATGTTCTGCGTATAGATAGGGTGATAAAATACCACCCCTGTCTCACACCCTTTCTGATGGGGAACCAGTCAGTTTGATGGGGAACCAGTCGCTGGGATCATATCACCCCAGTGTTATTAGATCTTCACTGGCTACCAGTTGTCTACTGGGCCCAATTCAAGGTGCTGGTGTTGACCTTTAAAACCCTATACGGTTTCGGCCCAGTGTATCTGAAGGAACGCCTCCAGAATCACCGATTGTACCGCCTGACGAGATCAGCCTCGCAAGACCTTCTCTCAGTCCCACCGGTGAGAACAGCTAGGCTGGTACGGACCAGAGAGAGGGCCTTCTCTGTTGTGGCCCCCACCCTCTGGAATTCCCTCCCTCTCGATCTCAGACATGCTCCCTCCTTGTCAAGCTTTCGCCGAGCCTTAAAGACCTGGCTCTTCAGGCAGGCCTACAAGATTGGAACAGATTAACTCTATGTTATAATGAACTGAAGGATGGTTTTTAGCTTAAATTTGTTTGTGTGATATATATATATGTATTGCTTTTTAATCTTGTTGTAAGTCGCCTAGAGTGTCCCTAACCCGGACAGATAGGCGACTGAAAAATAAAATTTATTATTTATTATTATATTGTTTCATTGAATCATAGTTGTCCAGAGTATAGGTTGCGCATCAGGACAATCACATGCTGTGACACCCCCATTTCCTTTAATGCATTCCATAATTTTTCATGATCTACACAGTCAAAGGCTTTGCTGTAGTCTATAAAGCACAGGGTGATTTCCTTCTGAAATTCTTTGGTCCGTTCCATTATCCAACACATGTTTACGATATGATCTCTGGTGCCTCTTCCTTTTCTAAATCCAGCTTGGACATCTGGCATTTCTTGCTCCATATATGGTAAGAGCCTTTGTTGTAGAATCTTGAGCATTACTTTACTTGCATGGGATATTAAGGCAATCATTCATCATTCATTTTTCATCTTTGGCGATCACTCGTGGCCAAGTAAGATTGTCTTCCAAGATAAGGTCTTTAGCAGTGGGTCCGTAAGTGACTGTGGAGGCCAATTCTGGATCTACACAGCTTCCCACAGTGAGGACATAGGTTTCCAGATGGAAGATGGTTGCGATGGGGATTTGTTTGATGTGCCTTCCGCTTGGCTCATTTGTCCCGTTCGTGCTTCTTCGAAGTCCACAGCATCTTTGAAAATAGCCAGCCTCCATTTGGGATGTTCATGGGCCAAGACTTCCCAGTTCTTGATGTTCATGTTACATTTTTTTAGATTTTAAACCTCTTTAAAGATTTAAAACATCTTTAAACCTCTTTTGCTGTCCACTGATATTCCATTTTCCATCCTTAAGTTGGGAGTAAAGTAGCTGCTTTGGAAGATGGTGATCAGGCATTCGAACAACATGGCCAGTCCAGCGAAGTTGATGTTGAAGGATCATTGTTTCAACACTGGTAGTCTTTGCTTCTTCCAAAATGCTAACATTAGTCCATCTGTCTTCCCAAGTAATTTGCAGAATTTTCCAGAGGCATTGGTGGAATCTTTCAAGAAGTTGGGAGTGGTGTTTATAAATGGCATTCCCTGGGATCCCCTTTCTTTGGAATTGGGATATATATTGAACGCTTCCAATCTGTGGGCCATTGTTTAGTTTTCCATATTTCTTAGCAAATTTTTCTCAAAAAAATTCTCAGTAGCTTGTAGCAACTCTATTGGTATGCCATCTGTTCCTGGTGATTTGTTTCTTCCAAGTATTTGAAGAACAGCTTTCACCTCACATTCTAAAATTTCTGGTTCTTCATCAGACGGTTCCTCCATGAATGAATGTCATCCTGGAATCTCTTTTACAGAGTCCTTCAGAGTATTGCTTCCATCTTCCTTTTATTTCATCTTGGTCAGTCAGTGTATCCTCTTGTTGATTATTCAACATCCCTACTCTTGGTTTGAATTTCCCTTTCATTTCTCTAATCTTTTGGAACAGGGCTCTTGTTCTACCCTTTTTGTTGTCCTCTTCTATTTCTATACAATAACTATTGTAATAATTTTCTTTGTCCCTACGTACTAGTTGCTGTATTATTGCATTTAGGGTTCTGTGTTTCTGTCTCCTTTTGCTTTTGCTTTCCTTCTCTCTTTAACCATTTTAAGAGTTTCTTCAGTCATTCATTCAGGTCTTTCTCTCTTTTTAACTAGAGGTATTGTCTTTTTGCATTCTTCCCTGATAGTGTCTCTGACTTCACTCTGTCGACTAAGTTTAAAGCCTCAAATCTGTTCCTTGTTTGATCTTTATATTCTTCTGGAATGTTATTTAAATTGAATTTTGGCATTATGATTGTTTTGTTCTTCTTTAGCTTTACTCTGATTTTTGATATGACCAGTTCATGATCTGTATTCTGTACCCAGTGTGGTCCTGGTCTTGTATTCGCAGAAAGTATGGAACTTTTCCATCTTCTGCAACCTAACGGGCGAATGGAACTAGAGGAGATGAGTGGGCGGAGCAAAGAGGAGGAACCCGCTTCCCATTGGACAGTCCCGCTTTCCAATCACTGAACTCGCACGTCGCAGGACACTCCGTGCCATTGGCCGTCGCTTTCGAACTCTGCCGATACGAGAAGAAGGGAGCCCTGCTGCGGCAGGAAAATGCCGATTGGTTAAGGCGCGCCTTTTCGCGAGGCAGGGCCCGCATACTTAACGAGCGCCCGGGGGCGCTGATTGGCTAAGGCGCGCTGGGAATCGGAAGCGGGTGGATCCTTTCCCGTCGGGCTCAGAATGGTGGCGGCTGCCGGGCTTGTTTTCCGACGGCTGGGCGCGCTGAGCGGGGCTGCGGCGGTGGGGGCGGCCGCCTACGGGGCGCATGGTGAGGGCAGCAGCTGTAGAGAGGGGAGGGCGAGATGCTCGTGAGCCCCCGACAGTATTTGGGGGCAGCCCCCCGTGGCAGTTGGGGAGGGGGCGTTCCCCTCCGGCTGGAGAGAGGCTGAGTCGTGCCTGGCTCGGGAGATGCGGGGGGGGGAGTTCCTTGGAAATGGGGCTGCCGGTGTGAAGTTCAGCGGGGGGGGCTGTTTTTGGAAAAGGGGCCTGGGGTCCCTTTTGCGTTGGCAGCTGGCGAGGGGGGGTTGCAAGGCGCTTCCGCGGGGACACCCCAACTGTCTCCCCGCCTTTATTGTACACTAAACCTGCCTGGCGGGCCCCATCCATCGGGGATTTCTCTTGCAACTCCCGCTTTTTGCACAGGAGAACTGGCCGCGTGGGTCCGGCCCTCCGGCTCTCGGTAGCCTCCCAAAGCCACCACCCCGAGGCTTCCGCCTTATCGCGCTCCGCAGCAGTTGGGGGGCGTTGGCGCGACCCGCCCTTCCGTCCAGCTCGCTCACCGCTGTTGTTTCTGCCCTCCAACTTCCCTTTTCCCCGCCCCCCCCAGGTTTCCGTCGAAGTGACCGCGATGACTACTTAAAAGAGGTAAACGATCTACTTAGCCCCCCTTCTCCCCCTCCGCTTTCCAATTCAACCAGTTCAGCCTGAGCCACTGGTTGTCATGGGTTGCGGGGGAGAGAGAAACCCTTTCCTGGCGGGAGCGGGTGGCAAATTCTCAGTCGGAGAAAAGAATGAAGTGGAGCGGGTTGCTTGACCGAGAGGCAGCAACAAGAGTCCGGGTTCCATGGGTTGAGAAATGGGAGGGAGGATGAAAAAATGTGGCCAGGACCCCTCCCGATGTAGCAGGCTCCAAAACTGGGGAAGGGTGGGAAGGAAAACGATGCCTGGGTTCTCTGGCAAAGGAGGGTTGTGATGTGGGGCCACAGGATTGTGGGTGAGGGGTGGAGACGGCTGCCGGACTCTAGCCCTCTGGTCTGCACAAGCACATTCTTCAGCCCGGGGTCCCCAGATGTGTGTCTGATTGCATCTACGAATCGCTTCCCATAAAATATCTCAAAGCTGGGCTCCTACTGGGAGAAAGGGCGGGTTATAAATCAAATAAACAAACAAATAAGCAAGCAAGCAGTTTCAAAACCAGCAAGAAAAAATCATTCACAAAATTCTATTTGCAAAAACAATTACAACAATTAAAACACTTTCATATGCAAAAGTAATTACACACTTTTTAAAAGTTTAGACGCAATTCCATATATACAAACAACGTAAAACGTAAAAAAACGGGTTTAGGGCGGTATATAAATTAAATTAAATAAATAAAAATAAATAAAAGCAATTTCTCAAATCCACTGCAGATACAGATTGGGATTGAAAAAACAGTCTGCATTTAAAAGACTTGTTGAAAAAGGAAAGTCTTCTGTAGACTACAGAAGACTACAAAGCATATCATCCCCTGAATGTTGGGTGAGCTGTCTGTGGATGACAGGAGCTGCTGTGCAACAGCTGAGATCAAAGGGTGAAGAGCACTAGTTAACACTGACTGGCAGCGGTTCTGCGGGGTTTACCTAGAGATTACCCTACCTAGAGATGCCAGAGATTGAACCAGGGACCTTTATGCAACACAGATGCTCTACCCCCTGAGCTATGCTCGCCAAAACTTTTAATGTGTGATTGATATGTGTTCAGTGACTATTCTCACATTGCCGCTTGACCTTCTTTTGTAGCTCTACGAGATTGCCAATAAATATCACTTCCTCCACAGCCTGGCACTCTTGGCTGTGCCTCATTGCCGGTATCCCATGATGGTAAGAATTCAGGGCCTAGAATCGGCTCAGGAGGTGGGGAACCAAGAGGTCAGCTACCCTGTCCCCCTGCCAACGTCAGAGTTGCCCACTCTACGTATCAGCCCAGAATGATAATCACAAAATGAATAAGTGGGACTTACTCCAACAGATGTGGGAACTCTGGCCCTCCACATCAATCTCTCTGCACCTGATGGCCTCCAGATGTTTTGGACCGCAGCCTTCATCAGCCTCCAGCCAGCACAGCTGTGCTGGGGAGGGCAGCAACCTGAGGCCATCTAGGAAGTTCATGGCACAGTTGAGATTCACCATGAACTGTAAGCAGAGCCCCCGGAGGCTTACGGAGCAAGGGTCTTCAGATCACTCAAGTGAGCAAGCCAAGCCAGATGCAGCTAGGGAAAAGTACAAAATCCGGCCCTTTAGCATCACCAGTCCATCTGCTGTGGATCTGGAGACTTCTACCAGCTTTCCAAATATAATGAGAAGTTTGATCCAGGGCTCAACTTATTCCTGGACCCAAAAGACAGGGAGGTTTTTTGGGTTTTTTTGTACATGTCCCTGTCTCCGGCTGTGAGAGTCCTGATGCTGATGGGAGTTGCAGTGCCTCTTTCTCGGACCATGATATAAAGGAATCGTTCCGTATAATTCCCTGCTGGCTCCTATTCTCACTCCCTGGCTCAGGCTGAAACAGTGCCAAATTCATTGATAAGACTGTGTACAGCAGCTTTCCCCAACCTGGTGCCCTCCAGTAGTTTTGGACTACCACTCCCATGCTGGCTGGGGGCTTATGTGAGCTGTAGTCCAAAACTACTGGAGGGCACCAGGCTGGGGAAGGCTGCCCCAGAGGAAGCGAGTTTCAGGTGGGTGCTCAGCGTTGGAGAAGAGGTGTCTGGCTTCCACTGACTTGCACCGTTTGTTCCTTGCAGGCTGGGAGCATCCTGTCCCTGGGGATGGGGATGTTTTGTGGCGCCTTTTATTACCACGCGGTAACCGGAGACCCAGTCTTCACCAGGGCGGCTCCGTATGGGGGGACCCTCCTCATCCTTGGCTGGATTGCCATGGCCCCCTGACAGTGACACTCCCCATTTGGTCCTTTTCTCCCAGCACTGGGGTAGCTGCCCTATTCCTCATCCCCCACACACACACCTGTAACCTCGTCTGAGGCTGCCAGAATGGGGCAATACAAGAGAAGGTTTTGGGGGTGCCTTGACTAAAACCTTGAAGCTGTCTTTAAACCTCACTTTATTCCATGCCCCTGGAATCTTCCACAGGACTTAGAATTCCTGAAATGCGGAATCATTTTTTAAAAAATCAAATATATTTTGTAAATTGCAACCAAATGTAGGTTTGTGATGGGCAGAGAGAGGAATTGTTTTAAGCAAAGCACTTGATGGAATTTGTTATCATTGGTTTCAATCAGTGTTTTAAACTGATTTTAATAAAGGAAACTGATTTTACTTTTTTAAATCCACATACCTTGGCTGTGAATAGGTGTTTTTATGAAACGAGTATCGGGTGGGGAATGCAGGTTCAGAAAATAAGACTTCCCTTCGCAGACTCCAGTTCTTTGTCTGGCAGCTCAGAGAGAGAAGTTCTCGAGCACAGTGGGACTGACCTCTGAGTAAACATACCTAAGAGTGCACTGCAAGCAGTTTGATGCTGTGTTCTCGTAAATGCTGAGAACAGGTAAGCTATGGAAGATGTCATGTGTAAGTAAGGACTCTGATAGATGTCACATGTAAGTTAAAAGGAGGAAGCACAAAGCTTACTAGCATTGCCCATTTTCTCCCCATCCCATTTCTTGTATATCACATGGATGGGGAACCTCTGGCCCTCCAGATGTTGCTGAACTACAACTCCCATCAGCCCCTGCAGGCATGGCTGATGGACAGGTATGATGGAGTTGTAGTCTAACAACATATGGAGGGTAACAGGTTCTGTCTCCTTGTACTAGAATAAAAGGTCCTGAACTTCCCACAGAACCTAGCATGGTGGCCTTTGACAGGTGCTAACCCACCGTAAAAATAAAGTGGGCCCCTCTCTTTCCATGCAAGCATTTCACTATTATGTTTTTAGAAATGTGTTTTTATGGGCTACATTCTCATAATGCACAGGGTGGCAATGAAACCCACACATCTGCCGTAAAAAGCAGAACAGCATAAGAACGAGCAAGATAATATTTAAGTCCAAAATGCTGCCATAAAACTCCTTTCTGCAGCAGTATAAAACAGACTGTAAACCATCTAAGACAACACACAGCCTATAAAATAAAAGCAGCCTTCTGGAAACTTGTCAAACACCAAAAGTCTGGGAACAGGCCTGTGTTAACAAGCTGCCTAAAACGAAGAGGAGGCCTGGCCTCTCCGAGTTCTGCCTGAAGAGTGTTGCGTGACTGCGGCACCACCACCAAAAAGGCCAAGTTGATGTGTGCTAGAAGGGTGAGCCCTAAACTATGTGGGGATAACTTAGGAGGAGGAGAAAATGTTGAAATGTCATCCATGGGGCATAGGAGGGCATGCAGCGGGGAGGGCTGTTTCTTGGCATAAATATGGCCTTCCTACAGGGTTTTTTTGTTGCTGCTGCAAAGCCACTGTTCAGAGGGATGTATTCTCACACCCGAGTTCACTCCTGGTGTTTCGAGGGCTTCTGCAGCAAAGAGGAATAAAGTTTGCCAAGTTCTTGCAGCCTCAGAGCCTAAAAATAAGTGGCGGTATTTTTAACTCTGGGAGTCTGAGATGGGGTGGAGGTTAAAGGGAAGTCTCAGGACAGCTCAGTGCTGTGTGGTGGGTTTTTTTGCAAGTCGACTGCCTTCAAGTCTATCCCGACTTATGGCGACCCTACAAATAGGGTTTTCATAGTAAGCGGTATTCAGAGGTGGTTTACCATTGCCTTCCTCTGGGGCTGAGAGGCAGTGACTGGCCCAAGGTCACCCAGTGAGCTTCCTGGCTATGTGGGGATTTGAACCCTGGTCTCCCAGGTTGTAGTCCAACACCTTAACCACTACACTGGCTGTCTTTTTTGGGAGGGGATAATTCCATTCTTAAAAGAATGTTGGGGGGCTGGGCGAAGGTGTGCACCCAGCTCCACAATCTTAAGATGGGCTGGGTGGTCAAACCACTCTGCACATGCTGGGGTGGTGGTGGTGTTTTAGCTAAGGGGCAGGCACGAGCCCTTGAAATAGGTGGGTTTGGGACCTGATCCTGGCCTTCAGTTAAATTAAACGTGGCGGTGTACCAAAGAAAGGAAGACCGTTTCAGGCCTGGCGGGGAGCCCCATAGATCTTGCCAACAGCAGCCAGGAAGACCGATCCCCGCTTGCAGGATGTAAATGGAGTTGGCCAGTCAACAGGCCCTGGTGAGGTGAGGAGGGGCGCGAGGCCAGCACGTGTGAACCTCCAAGCGGGTTGCACAGGAGCGCTGCTTGCAAAGGCCCTTTGTGAAGCGGGCCTGAAGACATGTGCCTGTCAAATCCCTTCCAAGCGGCAAATTGCTATCCCTTTCTTCTCTCCCCCCCCCGGGTTTTTGCTCTTCTCGACCCTGGGCTGCGTCCCCATGGGCTGATGCTCCGAGGCGGCGCGGCCACATAGGCCGGCCTAAGCGCTGCGCAGCTGTCTGGCGAGCGGTGAGCTCCGCTTTACGTCTCGGGGGGGGGGAGAGCTTCAAACTAGACACAAACCTTCCTCCGCGCGCATTTGAGCCCCCTCTAAAGAGTTAGCAGGGGCTAGCTAGCAGCTTCCGCGCTACTCCTTGTTCTCCCCCGCCCCCTCAAGACGCGCGCAAGCCCGGACACGCCGCGTTCACACGACCAGCGCCGGTTCTCCCCTTCGGAAGGCCCTTTGTTTTCGCCGGTTGCGCCTCCCTCCGCCTGCCGGGTGATGCGAGCCAGGGCTGCAGGCGAGGGAGGGCCAGGGGGCGGCCCCAGCCTCGCCTTTTTCTCTTTCTTCTCCCTCCGCGCTTGAGCTCCTTTGCTGGATCCAGGGCGTCAAGGTAACGGCGGGGGGGAGTTAAGGGAGAGCCGCCTAATGGGGGGGGTGAAAGCCCGGGGGGATCCTTGTCCCCTCTCCCCCCCCGGGACATTTTTGGAAAGAAACAGAGATCGCCAGGAAAAAAAGTGGGCATCTCCCCCCCCCGCGGTCTTGTTTCTGCGGGTTTGATGCTTCCTCCTCCCGGGTGGGGGGAGTTGCTGGACGCGGCAGACTCAGGACCGCCTCAGCCGCGGGGCGGGAGAGGCGTCGTGTGAAGGGGGCGCCGGGGGTGGTGCGAGCGTGTTTGTCGGGCCAGTTGACCAAAACACGGGGACGGGGGAGGGCGGCATCTTTTCCTCCCTCCCTTGAGGCCAGTCCTGCCGGGGAGAGGCCGACGAGGCGCGGGAGTCCCCCACTTTCCGCCGCGAGAGGGGCTGGGAAGCGGGGGGGTCGCCTGGGCCCAGCCGGCGTCTTCCAGCTGTTTTGGACTACAACTCCCAGCAGCCCCCGGCAGTCGGAGGGCGCCGGGTGGGCCGCCCCGAGACTCCTCTGCGGGGTTTGATTTCCCTGGGGCCGAGTTGGCCCCGTTGCGTTGCCGTCTGCGCAGCCGCTTGCCTCGGACTGAGCGCGCCTTCCTTTTGTCTCTTTGCACCCATACTGACCCACCTCACAGGGGTGGTGGTGGTTTCCTTTTGTGAGGATAATTTTTTCAAAGCCTGGCAGACGCCCTGCAAAGTGTTTTATCCGGCGCCCTTTCCTCCTGCTTTACAGCCTCATCTCCGCTTCCTATCCAACCTTGACTTCTCTTCTGCCTAATTCTGCGCGGCTTTTTGACTCTTCAATCTCTCCTGTTGGTTATTCTGTCTGACGAAAGAGTTCTGTGATGCCCGGAAGTCTGCATACACAGGAATCAGAGACCTCAGCTGGGTACACACCATAGATTTAAAGCACATGACATACCCCGCAGAATCCTGGGAACTGCCGTTTGTTAAGGATGCTGGGAATTGTAGTTGTGTGTGTGTGTGGAAACTGCAGTTCCCACAATTCGTTGGGGTGACGGATGTGCTTTAAATGTATGGCATCCCTTATTTGTTGTTCCTGTTCATTATTATCTTATTCTTTCAATTTACCTTTGTTATCATATTCTTTTTATCTACCTTTCTGTCAATGCTGATCATTCTCTCTCTATACACTCACCCATTAGCAATTCCTGCATCCCTTCTGTATAATGAATGAATGAATGAATGAATGTGTATAATATGCAGTTGCTATTTGTGATGCTATTAAACTAGTGATGTGTGCAGTGCTCTGCAGGAACAACAGAGAGAGCAGGAGAGGTCTCTGCACACTAGGGAGTTTCAGTTAGGGATAGAAAGATCTGTCAGTTTCCGTTCTTTCCATTTTTCATTTTTCCAGTCTGCACTTCTCCACATTTCTACAGCAATTCACAATTTTTTAAAAAAATCCTCATGAAAATTCTCCAGCACTTTAATGCAAATTTCTCCTAATAAACACATTTTGTAGGCAGTTTTGACTAATGTACATATTTTGCAAGCAATTTCTTGTCATATAATGCATTTCTGTGTGATATTTGCACTCATATATTAATTTTTAATTTTCTCCTAACATACGCATTTTTGCAAAGATTGGTTGGTGAACTGCATGCACGGCAACATTTGAATAAGTGCGGATTTCAAGGATGGCTGTACTTTAGTTCTCATACTGTTTCAGAAAGTGTGAATTTGATAGATTTGGCTTTAAATGCAAACTGGATATTTCTCTCCCATCCCTAGTTACAGCTGACTTTTTAAACACTGGCTTCTCCTTGGGCTGTGATTCTGTGACTTCTCAAGAGTGAGGAAATACCTTCTCAGTGATGTGTAGAGAGTTTTTTGAAAGCATTATTGCAAACAATAAACGAGAGAGTGGAAAACGGGCTCTGCCGCCAGCCTTTTGTGTTCCTCGGAAAGCCCAGTCCATCTTTCCACAGCGAAGCCAGCCTTTCCCTCCCCACGCAGAACCAGCACAGAGGCAGACACACCCAAAGGTCACTGGCACTGGTAGGGAGAGTCATCTGGTTCCCCTGTGGTCTGGGGTTTGCAGGCCCTGGATGGAAAATCGTGCAACCCCCTCCCTTCTCTGTTTTGAACCAAAAGGCTGGGTGCCACCCACTTAAGGGGTGTGTGTGGGAAGGTTCTGAGCTGGGCCGTTCCTTTGCCAGCAAGAGGAGTCTGCCAAGCCCCAGTTTTAGAGAGTGGCTGTCATGTGGTTTTTAGTAAGAACTGGGATTTTTGAAGAAACCCATTTGTGTGTGGAAGAAAGATCAAGGCAGACTTTTGTTTTTGGAACGCAACGTTTATAAAGTTTGGGAGGGAGGGAATCTGGGGGCTGGAATTCCTGGGTTTCTTGCATGGTGGGGAGAGGAGGTGAGGACCAGAACTCCTGGGTCCCGTGGAGAGGGACGGAGGATCAAGTAGGCTAAAGTTAGGCTGAGAGCCCTGGCATGGAAAGGGGTGTGTGAGAGGTTTGGGGTGGCGTGGGGGTTGCCTTCCCCTGTGCTGCAGAGTTGAGTTTTCTCCTGTTCACGTCTGCTCCTGCCCTCCTCCCCGCACCCAACGGCTTTAGATGGGACGTAGTGATGATGTTCCTGTGTGCGTTGGGGGTAAGGGGGGATCCAGTTTCACGTGGATCATGTGTCCTGCTCAGGCTGGAGGAGTGGGCGCCATTTCTGGGACGCCAGACTCTGGAATCAGCATGGAGTGAGTGCTTATGTGAGGACCCACTTGGCTTCTAAGCTGTTTGAGAGTTGTGTGCATTATGTGTTTGAATGCACCTCCTTGAGCATGTCTGCGTGGTTATACTAATCTACACTGAGCCTACTAGCTGGTGGTTTGGGCGAGAAGGCCTGGTGACTTTTAAAATATGCGTTTCCTGATTTCTCTGGGTGTGTATTTTGCAGCCTTGTGTATACGCACAACTCTGTCCTGGTGCATCTGTTTTCAGTTCTGGGTGGATCTGAGGGACAAGGAGTGCTGGTTTGTGTGCTGTGACTTACCAGATTCAGGTTCTGTGTCGTTGCAATGATCAGAAAAAGAAAGTGTTAACTCTGTATAAAAACCTCTTGTCTGCGGGGGAGGAGTGTTCTGGATGCAGTTAGGAATGTCTCCGTGTGAATTTGATTCTGCATTGGTGGGTGTGAATGCACCCCCACAGTTGCCACATTTTTTTCTTGCTGGGCACCTATGCATTTAAGAGCTGCATGCAGTTCCACTGGTGAAGACATTCTCATCGGCCACAGTGAGGAGGGCTTCACTTGTTGGATTTATGCTTCTCTGCCGACTTGTATAAAGGTCAGGAGCCTTGCCAGTTGAAGAGAGAGATATGTGGCAATTGTATGTGTGTCTCCATTTTCGATTTCAGTGTGGGTGCCTGTTTTTTCCGTTGTGTTAATATCTGTTGTTAGTTTCCTGGTGACTGGCCCCAGTCTGCACTGTGATGAAGAATGAATAGAAATTTGGGGGAGGAAGAGAGAGTGAAGCCACAGGAGTGAGTTGCAGGGTTACATCTGTGCAGATTGGTTTGCCCGCTTGTTGCAAACTGCAGGTACACAGTGAGAGTGTCGCTTGTGTGTATAAATGTGCACTAGGGATAGGGAGAGAGATTAGATTCAGTTTGCATTTAAAGCTGAATTTGTCAAATTTGCACCTCCTAAAACAACTTGAGAACCAAAACACAGCCATCCTTTGAAATTCACACTTATCCAAATTTTGCAATGCAGTTCTCCAGCTAAGCAGTCAGTGTTTGAAAAAAAATGCATTAGATTAGGATAAATTCCTTGCAAAAATGTGTACAGTAGTGAAAACTGCATACTAAAATGTGCTTAGTAGGATGAATTCTCACAAATATGCTGGAGAATTTTCATAAGGATTTAAAGAAAAAAAATACAAATTGCTGCAGGAATGTGGAGAAACGAATTTAAAACAGGAAAGATGAGAAACTGGGAGAACCGAAATTCACAGATCCTTCCACCCCTAATGTGCACAGGTGGTGTTTGTGTGTCTAGATGGGTCTAGATTTTGAAAAGATTATAGCATTCTCCCAGTATCTCTCAACACAGAACCATTTTTCCTCATTCAACCCCCTTTTAAGACCCCTGTCATAGCAATCAGGGTGGTGAAAGGGGTGATTTCTCCACCCCGATTGCCTGTTTGCTGAGAAGCACCTCCTTTTCTTGACAAAGGGACCATTGTCTCTCATCATCTCCCCACCCCGCCCAACCCAGCTGATGCCAGATTTCCTAATATTTTACAGATTGTTTGCTGTGCTTATCTAGAGACGAGTACATCCCAACCAAAATGATACCGTATTCTTATTCCCTTGCAGGGACCCACGGATGGAAGGCCATAGCTGTTGCTGATCCGAAACCCACAGGGAGTGAGGTCTCCCCACCTCTACCACCACAGAGAAGGATACAAAATGGCAGCTCCAGGTCCAGTCTAGCCTCTTATCCCCATCTTATCTTGCTTGTTCATTATGTTTCTGTTAAGGACGAAAGGAAGTAGCATTTTCCAACATGAGGAGCAACTGATGTGTGCTTGTGTGTGTGTAAATATCTGTGTAGAAGTACATAAGTAGCAACTTATACACATGGCAATATTTAAAGTTAAATGTGTTTCAGCCATTTAAAAGTTCTCTTTGTAGATAATGCAAAGTTGTTTCATTGTATATAACTCCGGAATTTGCAGAGTGAGCAGGATCTAAATATTGATCTCTGCTAGGCTATTAATTTTGCACAATGCATTAGACGCCACACCTCTTTCACAGACATCCAGGCTGGCTAAGGTGAAATGGCAGCAATCTGTTTGCATTCCATGTGCAAGCCAGCCTCACAGCCAATAAGTGGCTTTTGGGATCTCACCTATACTGCATACTCCACAAAACTCAGAATGCAACCCTAGGCCTCTAATGGCAATTTCGTGTGTGCTTATTTAATACTGCTTTGATATCACAGCCACCCACCCTCCTTTTATTCACTGGAAATTGATAAACAACCTTTTTTTAAAAAAAATCATTCTAATTTTTTCCTTCCTTAGTGGTTTGTGTTGGAAGGAGGCGCTTCCATTACCTCCACTGACACACACTTTCCCTCTGACTAGTCACTGGTAATATTTGTATAGTCGTACAAGGTGCATTAGGAAGGGCCCCAGCGGAGTGGCAGAGCATAGAGCATCTGCTTTGCATGTAAAAGGTGCATTTTCAGACGAAGTTGAGGAAGACGCTTTGTCCAAAATGCTTACAAGGCACAGCTTCCCCAACCTGGTGCCCTCCAGATATTTTGGACTACAACTCCCATTGGCCCCAGTTAGCACAGGGAGTTGTAGTCCCAAACGTCTGGCCCTGGGTTGGAGAAGGATGGTATGTTCAGCTAGCCAGATCAAGGGTGGGGAGCCTGCCAGTCTGCTTGAGCCCACCTGCCCCACGCCTGGCATCATACATGACTTCAGGTGTGGGGCAGGTAAAGGTACAGCTGTGCCAAATAGACTTGTGTGGCGGTATGCAAGCCCCAGTGATCAACTGATTATTCTTACAGGCAAAATGGGTCATCTGACATCAGGTGATTGACAGATGCATGGCCCCACCCACCAAAGAACATAAGACGAGCTTGCTGGATCAGGGCAACGGGGCCCATCTAGTCTAGCATCCTGTTCTCGCAATGGCTAGCCAGATGCCCCAATGGGACGCCCGCAGGCAGGACCAGAGCGCAAGATCACCCTCCCCTCCTGCAGTTTTCAGCAACTGGCATTCATGCTGCCAGCAACAGTGGAGGTAGAGAGATTTAGCAGCCACTGATAGCAGCCTATCAAACCTGGTCTGCCGGGGACGGAGAAGATAGGGATGAGGCCCTCCCCCCTGATCCCATGCCCCACCCCGGAGGGGATATAAGGCAGCTTTCGTGTTCCGAAATATTGGGCCTTTTCAAAACCTCCTAGGCCCCTTGCAGAGCCAGCTAGACTGAGGAGGCCCATTTGTGCAGCTGGTCGTCCCTCTGCGCCCAGCTTCACATCTTGAGTTTGCAAGTGTGGTGGTTCATTGTCCAAGGAGCTTTGTGGTTGGCAAATGCCGCTCCCTGTCGTATGCAAACGCTGTGCTTTCTCCGTGTCCAGAGAGGATGCCTCCAGCGTCCTCTTCTCCCCTTGCCCTTCCAGCCTTAATTCTGCGACTAACATTTATTAGTGCCCACGTGTGGCCCGTGAAGAGGACATTGTGCGGTTGGAGAAAGTACAGAAAGGGGCAACTGCTTTATTGTATTGATGTATTGTTTTATTGATGTATTCTTATATTGCAGTTTGATATTTGTATCTTCTGTCCGCCGCCTTGAGGGCCTGGGGCCAAAAGGCGGGGTATGTACAAACAAACAAACAAGACGAACAATACAAATAAACAGCTGAAATGAGCCCTGGTGGGCAAGAGCAGGGGCAGTTTGCTTAGGAGCAGAGGAAGCCACAGGACACCGAGTCAGCCTGTGGTCCGCCTAGGACAGTAATGTCAGCACATGAGTGGACTGGGACAGTGGTGGCCCTCTAGATGTTGATGGCCCCTTGGTCTTGCTGGCTGGGCTGATGGGAAATGGGCGTCCAACAGTGTCTGGAGGGCCACAGCCTTCCACAGCCAGTCTACACCAACCGGCACTGGCTGCCCAGCGTTTTGGGCAGGGGTCTCTCCCAGTCCTACCTGGAGATGCCATTGGGGGTTGAACCCGGGCCCTTCTGCATGCGGAGCTGGGGATCTGCCGCTGAGCTACAGGCTTCCCCTTTGAAAAATGTTTTAGGAGAAAAGGAGGGGGTGAAGAAGGTTCTAGGGTGAAAGCTGTGGGAAGAGTGGATAGAGAAAAATTTCCCCTTTATTCTTGAGGGTCCCCTAATGAAGTCTGTTGCTTAGTAAATTCAGAACAGATAAAATTATCCCTTTTCCATGCAATGTATAACTTAGTGCCACCGGGCAGTCTGATGCCCGCTTGGCTGGATGATTTTAGAAGGGAGCTTTCCAGCCTTCCCCAACCTGGTGCCCCTCTGGTTGTTTTGGACTACAACTCCCATCAGCACTGCCGTGTGATGCTAGGGCTGATGGGAGCTGTAGTCCAAAACAGCTGGAGGGGGTGCCATGTTGGGGAAGGCTATGGCAAGGTTAGCTCACTCAGGTCTATCAGTGGCAGTTAGCCACAAGGACCGATGGAACCTCTGTGTTCAGAAACAGTCTACCTCTGATCTGCTAGCTGCTGGGAGCAAAGGCAAAAGCTTGTAAGGTTCCCAGAGACATTGCCCATCAATCATCGTCTGCGCTCCTTTGCTTTATCTCTTTGCAGTGACATGCCTTTGTGTCTGCATGTCTTGTCGCGCTGCCAATACCTCTCTTGTATTAAATGCTGCCTGCTGTCTCAGGCCCTCTCCTGGCGTGATCCTTCTCTCTCTCCTCCATCCATCACTCTGAGGGCTTCCTCTGCTATCTCGGAGCAGGCTCTCTCTGCCATGCTTCTTTTCCCCCCACCCAGCCGCTCTGGAGTCTCCCTTGGAATGCAAGCGAGGGCCAGTGGGGGTGGGCAGGAGGCTGCAGGGCTGGCCAGCGGGGCGTGAAAGAGGCGCAGCAGCCCTCCCAAGCTCCCGGGCAGGAAGCGGCTCTCCCAACGTGGTGCTCCCCGCGGGACAGGGCCGGGCAGGGTACTTTGTGACCAGGCAGGGCTGGAATGCAGCCGGGCCTGTTGGGCACAGGGATCTGAGTCACTGCCCCACAGGCAGGCTGAGCTTTTGCTTACTACCTGAGAGACCCGTGAACACCCTTCTTCTCCAATCTTGGCTCCCCCAGGGCTCCGTTCCCCCCTCTCCTTAGCGATCTGTTCCTTTCCACCTCTTCTCTCTCACTTGGCCTTTTCTGTCTCTTCCTCCTTTGTGCCCCGCCCCCCCAGCTTTGCCTTGGGCTAGTGAAGCAATAAAAAAGGAGAGTGTTCCTGAGCATGTGCAGAGAGCACCTCTGCCTTCATTGGCAGTCCCGGCATGTCTGGGTTCATGGAGGAGGGCTTCCTTTGGTCAGAGGGGGCAACGCTGAAGGCAGGTTGAACACCCCCCCCCATGGCTTGCCTGCAGCACCTCCAATTCCCACCTGGTCTTCCAATACCTGTGACCTTTCTCCTTTCCTTTTCTCTGGCCATTTTCTGCCCATTAATTATTTCTTTACTGTTTTCACATTTTTATTATTATTATTATTATTATTATTATTATTATTATTATTGTCTTTATTTATACTCCGCCCTTTTTCCAAAACTGGAACTCATGGCGGCTTCCAGATAAAAAATACATATAATTAAAAACATACAAAGTCTACATTAAAATAAGATTAAACTATTTCCAATATTAAAACCATACACACATATAGCTAAAAAAGTTCAAACTAGTTTAAAAATGATATAATAGACATGAGCAACGCAGCACCCTTCACGCCCTGTCCTTAGCCTTCAATGCCAAAGGCTTTATATCCCACCTTGCCTCCCAGCAACTCAAGGTGGCCTTCTGTGGGCCTCCGACTCCTCCTTAAATCCTTGCAACAACCCTGTGAGGTAGGTTAGGCTGCGAGAGAGACAGACAGACAGTGACTGGCCCAAGGTCACCCAGTCAGCTTGATTAAAATTATTACTGTGTATTTATTACCTGTGTATCCTACCTGTCTGAAGGAGCCCAGGGCGGGCAGTGGAGATTTGAACCCTGCTTCTCCCAGGTCCTGGCCCAATGCCCTACCCACCCTTTCTCTTCCTCCTCCCTCTCCTTCCCTTTCTCCCTCTCTGTCGGAACAGCCCTGCTGGGTCAGACCATAGGCCTGCCTAGTTCAGCATCCTGTTTTCCCACAGTGGCCCACCTGATATCTCTGGGAAGCCCACAAGCAGGGCATGGGGGCGGGTGGGGAGGTGGCCATCCCCTGTCGCTTGCCACTCCGCCAAAGCAGCTTGCTTAAGAGACGTTGCCACTCGGGTCCTCCACAAATTTTTCTTTTTCCTTTAAAAAGAAAAAAAATCTGTGCTTATGACCTGCTCTCACTTCCTCCCTGGTTACAGCTTCTCTGTCGGTTTCCATTTGCAGTTTCCCTTTTCTTTGTTTTCAGCTTTCAGCCTTCCTTTCCCTCTCTCCTGATTTTTTTTTTTACATTCTTCCTGCCCTCCTCACACACCTCTTGTCTCAATTCCTATGGGGGTAAGCAAAGGCCATATTTTGCCTTTGCTTACCCCTCCATCCTTCCTTAGAATACTCACCGTTGAGCCTGGGACAGTGATGAGATTTCTTTCTTTCTTTATTTTATTAGATTTATATCCCACCCTTCCTCCCAGTAGGAGATTATAATGACGGTGGCGACACTCTTTGCGTGAGGCATCCCACAGCAATTTACAGTATAGCAAGACCATATATAAAATAGTTACATATATAAAAACAGTTAAAACAGCTGCATACATAAAAACATTTTAAGAAAACACCCACCGACAATTACATAAAATACTTTATTAGGACTAACCAAAAAGAAACAAAAATGTGGCAAGCTTTTTTTGCAGAACTAGTTGATTTGGATTCCTGCATTGAGCAGGGGGTTGGACTTGATGCCCTTATAGGCCCCTTCCAACTCTATGATTCTATGACAAGTTCTGGAAAACGCCAAAGCTGCCATACGTTTAAAGCACCTTCCCTCCCCACCCCCCCAAAAAAGAATCCTGGGAACAGTAGTTTACCCCTCACACAGCTTCAGTTCCAGTCAACAAACTCCTATTCTCAGGATTCAGGGCAAGGGGGGGAAAGGAGGAGGAAATATGTGAGGCGTATACAGCCTCCTAAATTTTGTCACATTTTAATGACTTGTTAGTTGGTCCTGATAAAAGCGTTACCCAGCTGTGAAATTCGGAGTGTTTTTCTTCTGGACCGGCACAGCCATCTTTTTTTTGCTTTTAAAAATATTTATTTGCAGGAATTCATTTATTGGTTGGTCGGTAGCGGCGATGCTGGTGGGTTTTTTACTCTCTCCACTTTTTCTTATTGTGTATTTCTGTTCCTTGGAAACAACCCACCCATACACACGAGTCCACTGTATGTGGACGGGAGAAGACTTGCACTTGCTTCTTCAAGATACTGCAACAATGTTTAGGGCTTGGGATCCGGATGAGTTGTAACCACCCCTTCCCTCTCTCTGTTCCCACTTACAGGATACCACGTTCCACAGCCAGGATACCCGACTGCTGCTACACCTTACACCAGCTCTCCGCCTCACCCCATCCCCACTGCCCCCAGCCCAGGGTTCCACGTCTATCCAGCCACCAGCCCTGCACCAGGGCAAATAATTCCTCCGCAGCCTCCTCCCCGTGCATTTCGGGATCATCCTGCTATGCCGCACCACCACCAAGCTCCAGACCCACATGCAGCCATCGCTCCCTACTTGCCGGTGGCAACCAACATCCCTACTGGCCTCGAATATCTTACGCAGGTAAAGGGTCTGTAGCTCAGGGGTAGAACCAGAGCTGGAAAAGTTACTTTTTTCTAACTACAACTCCCATCAGCCCCAGCCAGCATGGCCACTGGATTGGGCTGATGGGAGTTGTAGTTCAAGAAAGTAACTTTTCCAAGCTCTGGGTAGAACCACATGCTTTGCAGGCAGACAGCCCTGGGTTCAATCCCTAGCTGTGAAAGGAGTAACTGGGAAAGACCTCTTTCTGCCTGACACCCTGGAATAGCCTTTCCCAACCTGGTGCCCTCCAAGTGTTGTGAACTGCACCTCCCATCAGTCCCAGCCAGCATGGCCAGTTATCAGGGATAGAGTCTAACACATCTGGAGGGCACCAGGCTGGGGAAGGCTGCCCAGCAGGGCTGCTGCCAATGACAGGATACCATGTGGAACTGGCACTGTTCTGCAGGTGCCACATAATGCTCATTCTGCAGTTGCAAGAAATCGATCCTTTGGAGTGGCAGTCCTCATACTTTGGAACTCCCCGCCTATTGACCTATTGGGCCTCTGATCGTGGAGGTTCTATGTAGATCTCTCTCTCTCTCTCTCTCTCTCACACACACACACACACACAAGAAATAAATCCCAGGGACGTGGTAGTGGTTCAACTGGTCACAGTGGTTCTACATTGCTAAAGGACTCTCTGTTTATCATTGAAATCTATTTGAAACGCAGATGAGCCCTGGGTTCAGATGAAATGCCAGTTTTATGCCCAAGAAGTGGCTGCATCTCCCTTCTGGGGAAGGATGAGGAACCGATGGCCCGCCAGATGTTTTTGTACTATAATTCCCCTCTTCCCCTGCCATTGGCTATGTTGGCTAGTGATGTGAAGGCCCGGAAAAGCAAGTCACTTTCCCCCATTCCTCTGTCCCTCCCCACCCAGACCTTCGTCTCTCTAACGCTGGCTGGGCCTGACGGGAGTTAGAATCCAGCGACATCTGGAGGGGTGCAGGTTCCCCACCCGTGGCATAAAGAACCCTGGCAGACCGCCCTGTGTGCTGCCCCACCTCAGACATCCAGGCAGCGGGACCAGTTTGAGTGCACCCCACCCCAGAACCACCTGCAGTTCAGTCCTGAGCTGTGTCTGTAAAAACAGCTTGGCCAGAATCCGGGCTTCATTCTTACCCCCTGCTCTCCCCAGCAATTGCATTCCAGTCATCAGGCAAAGAATCTTTGTATAAACAGCTGCCTGGGGGTGTGGTGGATGCCACTGCATGTTTCTTGTATAAGAGGAATTGGCAGCAGTCATGATGGGGGAAAGCCAAATTAGGCCACACCTGCCCTTGAGGGTGGCAGTTCAGGTGTGCTGGCTGCGAATGTGGCTAGATGGGGTGGGCTGAGCTGAACCGTCTGTTGAAAAAGGAGGGCTTGCTCAGAGAGGTGTTCTCTTTTTTTTTTTTTTTACAATAATTTTTATTCAAATTTTCATAAAACATACAAAACAAAATCATAAAACATTCAAAGACAAAAAACAAAACAAAACAAAAATGATTAAACAAAAAAATAAAATGTTGACTTCCCATTTGTCGCAGATCAAATCAGTTGTAGGTCTACAATATATAACAATCCTGTCTCTTAAATTATATTATAAAATCACTTTCCTCCAGTAGTTATCTTAATTAATCATCAAATCTCATAAACATTACTTTATTCTTTCCACAAAAAGTCAAAGAGAGGTTTCAATTCTTTAAAAAATATATCTATCAATTTTTCTCCAAATAAACATGTCGATTAATCCATCTCGTTAATAATAATAATAATCTTATTGTCATAACCATAGTCCAAATAAACATATCGATTAATCCATCTCATCAAAATCTGTTAGGTCCAATAATTTCAATAGCCATTATTCCATTATCCATATTAATTCCATCTTCCATCTTCAATAGTCCTGTTAAGTCCAGTAATTTCAGTGTCCAATCTTCCATTATCAGTATTCCATAATAATCTTGCTGTCATAGCCATAGTCATATAATAAGAGTCTGATGGGAATTTCCTCTATCCCAAATATTTTCTTGCCATCGATTCTGAATAAGTTGCTGAAATATTGTTGTAAAGTCATATCTGTGTTCTTCTTTTTTACAAAATGCACTGGCTCATGTCTTGAGAGTTTTTCCATTGTCACATGGCTGCAGTTAATTCCATAGATTTTCTCTATATCAAGCTCCATCACGTCATTCCAGTCCAGAAGATTATCCAAGCCATTGATAACTTTATCTCTAATATCTTCATTAATTTCTTCAGAGATAACGTTAAATTCCAAACAGTAGATTTTATTTCTAATATCCATAAACTCCAGATCTTTTTCCAATTCCACATTTGTTCCAATCTCCAGGGCTTGTATCTTCCCTTTATTTTTTCTTTTCTCATCTCTGATCTCATTCTTCTCTCTCACAGGATCCCCTATTTCTTTAAGCTCCTGCGTCATTTTGCTCAGTTCAATTTTCAGCTCCTTACTGCCCTGTCGCAGGGTTTGTTTCGTTATCTCAATCTCATCCATTATTTTCTGAAACATAATTACTTCCAGATTCTCAGCCACTTTCTTGATTGCCATTTTTAAAACCACGAAAACAAAACAAAACAAAAATAAAGAAGAACCACTTCTTATTTCAGCAACAATTGGGTTAATATTCCAGGCTTGATGACATCACAGTATAAACAGAGCAGCCTGCCTTATCTCTCTATGTTCAAGAACACAAAACAAATTTAGTTCCCAGCATCAAAACAGTTAGTGGCGTCGTGAAGAAGCAGATTCGTCAAAATAAAATAGACCAAAAAGAGAATAGTCCCAGACAATATAATGTTCCTCGGAATAGAAATCCCTCTTCTGTTTATATCTTTAGAATGCACTTCCAGGACAGCTTTTTGCAATAGAAAGAGAGATAAGCTGTTAATTTCATGAATAACAGAGAAGAGTTATAGCTCACCCAGAAGTTCTTTAAAGCTGATTCATTTGACAAATCTCTTTTTGCTGTAACAATTTAAACCAAGTAAAAAAAATAATAGAAAGAAGGGTGCTTGCCTGTTAGTCCGTTTTCTCTTTGAAGAAAAGATAAACGTATCGCATTAATCAGATAGAGCTTGTTCGGAAGTCCGTCCGGCATTGCTGGCTGGACCTTTTCTCATAAATTAATGAAATCCAGTCCTCCCAACAAAAACAGGCTTTTGAGGTTGATCTCTACGTTTCTCCCTGCCCGGGAGAAATTTCATCAGTCAAAAAAAAAATGTTCTGACTGATTTATATCTGAATAAGCTTCTTCTGAGGCGGGAGCCCATCTCAAAAGCAGGCACAAGCGAAGTCACCCTTCCCGGAAGTCCTCAGAGAGGTGTTCTCAAGGCCTGTCTCCTTGTTCCCTAGATCAGTCTTCCTTAAGCTGGTACCCTGCAGATGTTTAGGACTATAACTCCCAGCAGCCCCAAACAGCACAACACTGGGAGCTGTAGTCCTAAACATCAGGAGGGCACCACAGCCGCAGGAGTACTGTGTCTTCTGTGCAGAGGTGTGATTCAGCGCATCTTACCCCTGAGCCTAAATGAAAGTTTGTTTTCATGCATGTGCACCTTTTAGGTTGTATCGGCATCGTCAGCCCCTGTCTACAGGGGTGTAATTGTTTGGGGTTGTAGGGGGTGGTGGACCCCTTACTTTTTTGAGAGCCGGGTCCCAGCCAGGTCCCTATGTATGAGCCATTCAATATGAAAGGGGACCTTGTTAGCCGCTAAGAATAGTCCTTGTCCTTTTGTGCTGTTTGGAGCTAATCAGAGTTAAAAAGGTGAGTCAGCCACTTAGAAGACTCTTCTCAATAGCTAACACACAGCCTCCCCTTTTATGCTGATTGGCTCCTAGGGATGTCTGTTATAGTGGAGTGTAGACTCTGAGATGACATGCAGGGCAAGTGTGACGAGGGAAAGTTGTAAGGGGGCATGGCTGTGACTATCATGAAGGGACCCTGCACTTCTGAATTTGCCACTACAGTATTGCCCATCTGTAGATCTAGGGGTGTTTTTTGTAACACACTTCTCCCCCCACCTCACAATCTTGTGACATATTCTTTTTCCCGTCTCTCCTCAGGTTGACCAAATTTTGATACACCAGAAAGTGGAGCTTGTGGAAGGTGAGAGAGAAATGGTGGGAGTCAGTGTCTAGTCTGCTTTCATACACCTGGGCTAATGTTTTTTTTTAAAAAAAGAACACTTATTTGCATGCAGAGTTTCACCATTCCCTCCGGTGCAAATAGCGCTCACCTTCCCTAGCGTAAGTGATAAATTGGAGGGAACTGCACTGTCAGACAGCTACAGAGGCTGTGAGGCTTCAAGGTGGAAGATGAGTAGTTCCTGACTGCGGCTGAGACACTAATTATAACTAACAGGGCTAGTTATCTGTCATGTCTGTGAGAACCGATGTCTGCTGCCGAGGTAGATATGAGAGCAAGCCCTAGAAGTGGGTGACCTCCCCTGCTGTCAGGCAGCAACAGAAGCGGCCATGAGGGTTGTCATTAGCAAGTGTGAGTGGCAGCCATAATGGCCTGTGAGATATCCCAAGGCTGGCCAGCTAGTCTGAGATCTTGGTGTTGCAGGGCTTGTTCAACGGAAATGTCAACCCGACATGCAGCAGCTGTGGAAAAGGCAAATTTCAAATTAGGGACTATTATGGAAGGGACTGAAAATAAAACTGCCAATTTGTGGAGGAAAGGCAGGATATAAATTTGATAAATATTTCATTGCATTTTTAAGTTGCTTCCTATAAAATATCTTGAAGTGATTTAACAATGAAAAACAATTGCAAAAAATTCATCTACAAAACAATTTCATCACAGAATGGATGAAATCATCATCTGCTCCTAATTTGAAGCTGGACGGCAGAGGTGTCTTGGCTGGCTTTTGCCTCTTCAGCTGATTGGTGCTCAGAGTCCCTGTCGGGTGCACAGACAAGTGTCTGCAATTGACCCTCCAGTTTCTAGCTCTGAGCCGGAGATGGCGGCTTGTGATGGTTCTGCACTTGTGCCTGGCAAACCCAGGGCCTCACTAAATAAATCCATTCCCTCTTCTCCGTTCCAGGGTTTGCAGGAAGCCTTGGGCTCATCTCACTCACCCCTTCCTGGCTTGGGGGTGCTTGAGAATGTTGTTGTTTGTATGTTTGCTTATTAAATTTATATCCCACGCTTCCTCCCAGTAGGAGCCCAGGGCAACAAACAAAAGCAGTAAAAACACTTTAAACCATCATAAAAACAGGCTTTAAAATTTATTAAAACAAAAACATCCTTAAAAACATATTAAAACAAAATACCTTTTAAAACACTTTTAAAAAAAGCTTTAAAAACATCTTTTAAAAAAAAGTTTAAAAACATCTTATAAAGCAATTCCAACACAGACTCAGACTGGCATAAGGTCTCTGCTTAAAAGGCTTGTTGAAAGAGGAAGGTCTTTAATAGGCGCTGAAAAGATTAACAGAGATGGCGCCTGTCTAATATTTAAGGGGAGGGAGTTCTACAGGGTAGGTGCCACCACACTAAAGGTCTGTTTCCTATGTTGCGCGGAACAGACCTCCTGATAAGATGGTATCTGCAGGAGACCCTCGCCTGCAGAGCATAGTGATCTGCTGGGTATATAAGGGGTAAGACTTCAGGTATCTGGGTCCCAAGCTGTATAGGGCTTTGTACACCAAAACCACAACCTTTAACTTGGCCTGGTAGCAAATGGGCAGCCAGTGCAATTCTTTCAGCAGCAGAGTGACATGTTGGCGATACCCTGCCCCAGTGAGCAGTCTTGCTGCCGCATTTTGCGCCAGCTGCAGCTTCTGGACCAACCTCAAGGGCAGCCCCACATAGAGCGCATTGCAGTAATCCAGCCTGGAGGTTACTAGTGCATGGACAACTGTGGTCAGGCTATCCCGGTCCAGAAACAGCTGCAGCTGTCTTACCAACTGAAGCTGGTAAAAGGCATTCAGTGTTCAACCCTGAATATTGTTTAAAAAGCATCCCCACCACAATTCCAGTTTTGGTTGCCTCACCCTCAGAAAAGGATATTGTAGAGTTGGAAAAGGTTCAGAAAAGGGTAATCCAAATGATTGAGGGGATGGAATGACTACTCTTTGAGGAGAGGTTGCGACATTTGGGCCTTTATGGTTTAGAGAAAAGGTGGCAAGTAAGAGGTGACATGATAGACGTGTATAAAATTATGTATGGCGCATGGAGGAAGTGGATAGAGAAGTTTTCTTTCTCTCATAACACTTGAACAGAGATGGCTCATCCACTGAAGCAGAATGTTGGAAGATTCAGGACAGACAAAAGCTGGAATTGCTTTTTAATATGTTCTTAAACTTCCTTTTTTAAAATGTTTTTAATCTTAGGAGATGTTTTCATACCTTTTTTTTTAAGTAACATTTTGAAGACGTTTTGTTTTAATGTATTTTAATGTTTGTTTTTATGATGTTTTAATGTTTTTAGTGCTTTTGTTTGCAGCCCTGTGCTCCTGCTGGGAGGAAGGGTGGGATATAATAATAATAATAATAATAATAATAATAATAATAATAATAATAATAATAATAATAAAAGAAAGGACTTCTTCATATCATGCATAGTTAAACTGTGGAATTTGCTCCCACACATGTCGTGACAGCTGCCAACTTGGATGGCTTTAAAAAGAGATTGGCCAAACTCAAGAAGAATAAACCTATCAAGGTCTACTAGCTGCTGTGGCTGTGCACTACCTTCAGTTATAGGAGCAGCATGCCTATGAACACCACTTGCTGGAAACCGCAGGAGGGAGAGTGCTGCTCTTGCACCCGGGTCCTGCTTGTGGGCTTCCCTTTTGGGCTTCTGGTTGGCCACTGTGAGAACAGGAGGCTGGACTAGATGGGCCCCCTTTGGCCTGGCCCAGCAGCCGGGCCCTTCTAATGTACTTAGCCTATTTGGATACCTTGATACAGCATTCAGCAGCTAAACCGGCTGCAAGCTGGCGGCAGCAACAGTGAGTGACGTTCCTCAAGGCAACCATGTTGATTGTTATCGAGGCAGCCGTGACAGCCACAGAGACGGAAGAGGGTGGAAAGGTTGCGTTGTGAGAGGCAGCCATGGCATTTGAGTGATCTTCTTAAATCTTAGATATTTATGATGAGAAGTGCAGCCTTGAATGGTGACCACAGGGGCCTGAGACACCACTGAATGCTGCTGTTGATTGTGGCGGACGAGACAAGCCTCCACAGCTGCCAGGGGATGCCTGTCTCATCATCACAGTCACGGCAGTTCTCCTAACCCTTCTTTCCTCCCCAGCATTCATTGGTTTTGAGGGCAACAACAAGTACGAGGTGCGCAACAGCCTGGGCCAGCACATCTTCCACGCGCAGGAACAGAATGACTGCTGTACGCGCAATTGCTGTGGCTCCCTGCGCCGCTTTTCCATGCGGCTGGATGACCCCACTGGGCGGGAGGTCTTGCGCATGGTCCGCCCTCTGAAGTGCGTCAGCTGCTGGTTCCCTTGTTGCCTTCAGGAGGTGAGGGGTGGGCACCTCTCTGGTCTCCTCCCCACCCAAGCAAATGGCCACGATCGTAGGCCTGAACTTTATATTGTTTTTAATTTTTTTTAATTGTTTTTTGTGTTTCAAAATTTGTATATTTGTTTTCATTGTTTTTAATTGCTGTAAACCGCCCAGAGAGCTTTGGCTATGGGGCGGTATATAAATGTAATAAATAAATAAATAAAATGTATAGGCCGGCCATCTCCAAACCTGGCGCCCTCCAGATGTTTTGGGCAGGTTGGGGAAGGTTGCTCTAGGCCTTGCTCTTTAATTCACCTCTCCATCCTTCCTTAAGACCTGCAGGGCTGTGTTTATTCTCTTCCCTGAGCCCCTGCGTTTGGGGAAGGGCCATAGCTCAGTGGCAGAGCATCTGCTTTGCATGCAGAAGGTCTCTGGTTCAATCCCCGGGCTCTCCAGTTCAGGCTGCAAAAGTCCCTTGCCTGAAACCCTGGAGAGCTGCTGCTGGTCAGCAGAGATAATTCTGAGCTAGATGGCCTCAGGCAGCTGACTCGGTAGAAGCAAACGTCCTAGTATAAAGTGGCCCATTTTGCCGCAACTCAGCCACAAACACAAAGTCCCTGAACCCTTTTCCCAAAGGTTTTTCAGTCTCTGTGGTTTTAAACAGATATGACTGTCTCTTTGTTCATGAGGGACGGAAGCTTAAAACTTCAGAACGGGGGGGGGATTAAATCTTATGCAGTGAATCTGCAGGGATGTGAGGACCAAGAGAGGCTCTCTCCTTCTTCTGTGATTCTTCCCTGCCCCAGGACTTCTGTGGGTCTTCCCCTTGTCCCTGTTGGCATGATTGAATGAGGTGGAGCAGCTGCAACCAGCTGTGTTGTAGGTGCACGGCAAAGTGTCTTCAACCTCACGGGGGCGGAGGGGAGGGACACAGCATGTATTTTTCCTTGTACATCACTGTTGTCTTCTCCCCACAGCTGGAAGTGCAATGCCCACCGGGCACCACCATCGGGTACGTAGTGCAGACCTGGCACCCCTTCACGCCCAAGTTCTCCATCCAGAATGTTGAGAAGGAGACAGTGCTGAGAGTTCTGGGACCATGCTTTGCTTGCAGCTGCGGCGGGGATGTCAACTTCGAGGTGCTCACAGACAGGGGGAATGGAAGGGAGGGTTAGGGCGAATTCCCTGCTCTGTGCCAGCTAAGTGCTGGAGAAATGCACTTTGCACGTACTCAGAATCACTGTGCCCTTAAGAACATTTTTTAATGTTATTTTTTATGTAAAAGCAAAAATGACCCCCCCCCTCGGCCACCTTTTGGAGAGAGGCTCTGTATTTAGGGACTTTTGTTAAAACCAAAAGTGGTATTTTTGGTTCATTTACTTATTTTTGGTTGATTTGACAATATTTCTATGCTGCTTCCATGGAAAGAAATGTCAAAGAGGTTTACAAAAGTAAAAGATGTGTGGTTCATGTGCTGCCTGGGAAAGGAGGTTGTTTCCTGTGATGTGATTATAAGCAGCTTGCAAGTGAGGTCACTTCCTGTGAGTGGGCAGTGGGACTCTGGGGTGACTCTTGTGTGATCACTTCCTATGTTGGGGAGGTGAGCCCCTGATGTCACTTCCTGTGCTGCCAGGCAGTTACTGACGGCACCTTCCCTCCCAACCCCAAATACCTACCTGCAGGTGAAGACGCGGGACGAATCGCGAGGTGTTGGGCGGATCAGCAAGCAGTGGAGCGGCCTTCTCAAGGAGGTCTTCACCGACACAGACAACTTTGGGATCCAGTTCCCCATGGACCTTGATGTGAACATCAAGGCGGTGCTGCTGGGGGCTTGTTTCCTCATTGTGAGTTTTGGCTCCTAAATATAGACCCTTCAGTTGTCATAAATGTTAAATTGCAAGGATGAGAGTTTTTGCAAGGAAAGAATGAGTTTGACTTTTTTTAAAAAATATTTTACAAAAAGTTGCTTGAGGTCTAGTAACTTTCACCTGCCTCCAAACTGACTCTGGTTTCTGTATTTTATTAATATGACTTCTGTCCTGCCATCATCGTCATCAATAACAGGTCCCAGGCTGTGGTCTGAAGGCACATGAGGCCAGCACCTTGTTGAAGCTAAGCAGGGTCAGGTCTGGTCAGTGCCTGGATGGGAGACGCCTGGGAACCATCTGTAAGCCGCCTCAGGTGTCATGGAAAGAAAGGCAGGGAATAAATGTAATAAACAAATAAATAAACACCAGCATATAAGATAATAGTGCAAATCCTGTTGCCTTGCTACTGTTTATGTATTTATTACATTTATATACTGCCCCATAGCCAAAGCTCTCTGGGCGGTTTACAGAAATTAAAAACATTGAACATTAAAAATGAATATACAATTTCAAAAACCATACAAAGTTTAAAACCATGAAACACAGATAAACCAGGTAAACATCAGGGAGATCATTCCATAATTTGGGGGCCACCACTGAAAAGGCCCTCTCCCTTGCTGCCATCCTCCAAGCTTCCCTCGGAGTAGGCACCCGGAGGAGAGCCTTGGATGTTGAGCGTAGTGTACGGGTGGGTTCATGTCGAGAGAGGCGTTCTATCAGGTACTGTGGTCCCAAGTCGTGTACGGCTTTATAGGTTAAAACCAGCACCTTCATTTATTTATTCATTTATTACATTTATACCCCTCCTTTCTTTCATCATAGAAACTCCAGGCATCATGCATGTGGTTCCTCAGCAGTCACTCATCCAGGCACTGACCAGACCCAGGCCTGCTTAGCTTCGGCAAAGTGGTGGCTTCCTGTGTCATCAGGCCAAAGCCATGTTGTTGGGTTTCCTCTCTAGGCCAGCCTTCACCATTCCACTGCCTTCCAGATGTTCTCGACTCCAATCTGGCCACACTGGCAAGGACTGATAGGAGTCCTGCCCCAAAGCATGTGCTTGGCACTTCTGCCAGGTCAGACTTCTGCCCTCTGTAGCCCAGCGGTGGGAAGCCTCCTGAGCCCTAATGAGGCCCACCAATTGGGAAAGGGGGAGGGATTCATTTCAGTTCGGAATTCAATGCGAACCTACCTAATTTGCACTTACCAAAACAGGATGTGAGCTGAAACTCAAGCTATCCTTCGAAATTTGAACTGCTCCATTTTGTAACACGCTTCTCCAACCTAGTAATGTGCAGAAGAATGTGTATAATAGAGGAAAGTGTGTTTAAAAATGCAGAGTGCTATAGATAACATCGAAAACGGCATCATCGTAGGTGGGAATTGCTTGCAAAAAAGTGTATATCAGGCAGAATTCCATAAAAAGATTGTATGTTAGAAAAAGTTTGCTCCAAGATGCTGAGGAAAAAATTCACAAACTGACCCAGAAATGTGAAGAATTGAACTTGCGACTGAGCAAATGGACCAATTCCTCCATTTTCTTCCCATCAGGCCTCCCCGTTTGGCCCATGAGGGTGTTTTGGTCAAGCCGTGACCACCTGCCCTATACCTGATGACATCAGTTGTGGGGCAGATGGGGACGTAACTCCCTGCTGAAAGGCCCTGTTGATCAAGCTGCCTGTACTTGCGCTGTCTGGCGTCAGACTGCAGAGGCAAAGGAACATGGGACAGATCAGGTGATTGCCAGGGGGACAGCCCTGCCCACCTGTCAAATTTGGCCCATGGGGGTGGGGGAAGGAAGGATCTGGCCCACTAGCTGGACCCAGTTCCTCAGCCCGGGATCTCTGCTCGGACTGGTAGCAGCTGTCCAGAATCGCAAGCAGGGAAGGCTCTTTCCCAATGCCCATTGCTGGTCCTCTTCAAGTGGAGATGCCAGGGGCCTCTGTATTTATTTATTTATTATTTGATTTATATCTCGCTCTTCCTCCCAGCAGGAGCCCGGGGTGGCAAACAGAAATGCTATATGCATGTGCTCTCACACTGAGTTGCATTTCCTCCCATGGAGCCCTTGAGTGGGCACTCCTTGTACATCCAATCCACATTTCAACAAGCTCCCCTTCCTGGCTCATTTTTGTCACCAGTTTCCTTTTTTTTTAACCCCAGCGGTCCCCACACACGCCTTCCTGTGTGTAATTTGCCTGTCTTGTTCCATGTCACTACAGACCACTTGCACAGGATGGCATCTCACTGGTGCCTGGTGGTATCTCTCGAGGAGGACAATGACTTATTTATTTGTTAAAAAACATGCAAAGCCTGCCTTTCCTCTTTCCCAGTCATCCCCAACCTGCTGCCCTCCAGATGTGCTGGACTACATCTCCCATCATCCCCACCCAGCATGGCTGTCGGGTGCTGGAGGTGATGAGAGTTGCTGTCCAAAACATCAGGAGGGCCCCATGTTGGCAACAGCTGATCTATGTACACGCCAAGGCATTAAATGAAGAGACCATACAGTAACCAACTGTAGAACAACAAAGTGTGTCATTGTTACTAAGCAAATGGCTCAATTAAAAAAAAACTCTCTTTCCCCTGCAGGATTTCATGTTTTTCGAAAAGACTGGAGAAGTTGCACAGAGGAGTTCGGTGATCACAAGCTAGAACCTTTTCCAGTCTGGATTTTTCCTTAACCCTGATGGACCCTTTTCCAGTTCTGATAAGAAGGGGGGATTTTGTAAGCATCTTGTGTGTGTGCGTGCGTGCGTGATTGCTTGCCTGCACCAAAGAGGGATTGAATAACGTCCCTGGGTTAGGCATGTCTCCTTAGTTTGTTTGAATCCACATGCAGGGGGGAAAAACCCCAAAGATTTGCAGCATGCTGGCTCACTTAAAAACATACCAGGAGCGACCTACCTGCAGAGTAGCCCCTGGTCAAATGGGGCAAGGACAGCTCACATGTATCCGGAACAGCTCAAGGAAGCAAAGGGGCAATTTTGGTGGCTAAAGTATCTTTTGTTTTGCTTTTTCCCTGCCTCGAGAACCAACGCCCACATGGATGGCTGTTACTCACAGAAATGTCCTGCTGTACAAGCAAACCTGAAGCAAAAAGGAGCTGTGCGAGAGAATGTCCCCATGGATTTGGCCCTGATGCCAGGGTGGCCCGGCACCTCCTCTGCAGCTCTTAATGCAGGGGTAGCCAGTGTGGTTATAGAGGAAAAGGCTATTCATGGCTACTCCACTGTTGCAGGCAGCCTGATTTCGAATACCACTTGCTGGAAACCACAGGAGGAGGGAGTGCTCCTTGTGCTCAGGTCCAGCTTGTGGGCTTCCCATAATGGGCATCTGGTTGGCCACTGATATGCTGGAGCAGGTGGTCTCCCTTTGGCCTGATCCAGCAAGCTTCTTATGCCCTCCAGATGTTGTTGGGGCTACAGCCTCCATCATCCCTGACTGTTGCCTGGGGCCGTTTCAGCACAGTAACATCTGCAGTGCCCCCGTTGGCTAACCCTGCCTTAATGCCACCCATCGGCTACCTCTGCCTCTCCAGGTGGCCATGCGGTACAAACCGTCTGCTCTCCACCTGGCTGGAGGTTTCCAGCAGCCGCTGTAGTGTGGTGTTCAGGTGGATCCGCCTTGTGGCATAACTGACGCTGCAAATCTGTGACGAAATGCTCGGCTGTCCTGGGCAGATGTGTGGAACGTGCCCGGGCTGAATCAGCATGTCTTCTGCAGGGGTTGGATTAGGACCAGGATCTTCTAGCGGGCTCCGCTGGCTTCCATCCCTCTGGGCTGGGTTTTGAAAGTATGTGTCACGAGCGAACAGGGCCCCTGAAGCTGATGTGAGTGAGTAGTCCAACCTTGAGTGGGGAGGTGTGCCGCAAGTCTTTTCTGTCTGAGCCTAACAGCCCCATTGGCAACACAAACAAGCAAGGCACAGCCCCCCAGGTGGTCCGGCAAGCATTTTAAAATGTGGGGTGCAAGACTCCAAGGCTCGCAGGCCCTTTCTGTCAGGCTTGGCATCTCACACTGGAGCCGCAGAGAGCTGAAAGTAATTAGGTTGCGGGCGGAGGCTGGAAGGTCAGATTTCAAATTCCGTCAAAGACAATAGAGGAGAGCAGGGTCGGGAAGAGGAATGGGTGTTCCTTTCTGGGAATATTGAAATCGGCCGTGACGCACGGATGTGCCCCCCAGCATTTGCCAGCAATTCACAAGCCAAAGAAACGTCAATGGGGAGTTGAGAGGTGGGAGAGAAAAACGATTCCGGGCACCACAGACAAGCCACAACCAGGTCATTAAAAGTGTATGTGACAGAGTGTGCTCATAACTGAATTAGTGGGACAAAGCAGGGTGGGGGTGTTGAATGTGTGAGTGAGCGGGCAGCTGGGTGGAAGGTGTAAAAGGAGACGAAATGTGAGTGGTGGAAAAGCTAGTTGTGTGGGGTGGAGAAGAGAGGGAGTGTTTGGGTATTGATTTTATAGCTCCTGCCCAAGCCTCCCTCATAGAAATTTGGGGAGGGTATGGTTTTACTGTCGGAGCCAGGACCCCAGCTCCATTTAATCTCTCATGGGCTAAATAGCACAGCCTTCTGTCTCCAACCAAGATGTCAAACTACTCCATAGAGATCTACACTGGTTATTGATGCCACATTGCCTTAACCACTAAACCTGGGAACGACCCCTCTCATCTGTATGCTTTTTTTGAGGGTGTGTGTGTGATGCGTCCTTCCCTGGCTCTCCCTGTCAGGTTCCTACCTGCTCGTGGTTACTGCCTGTCTCTAGGCACCACCAGGGACTCCACCAGTCCGGACCGCTCTCTCTTATGGTTTACCTATCCGCTCTAGCACAGATCTCAACAGATCCCCCTGCTAGGCAACCACCAGTAACGTCCCAATACTAGTATTCCCAGAGACTCTGAATACTGGTATTGATATTCTCTTCACCGCTGCCACCATTTGTTACAGTTCCCCTTCAGCCTTGGTCATTACCTTACCCTCCCTTCTGGTCTGTGAAACCCCAGCCAAGGATCAGGCCTTTGGTAAACCAAATTAAGTATTTATTACAGATAACAAAGCTAACAAGATTAACAAGATTTCTTCTTAAGGCACATAAGCATATGGTTTTACTCAATACTAATCCGAACTCCACCTCCCTCCTGGTAAACAACTCTCTAAACCCCACCAAGCAACCCACTCAGTTCTCTTCTCCCCCCAGATTCCACTCTCACTCGTCCTTTTATACATTCAGCCATTTTAAACACTCAGCCAATCATCTCGCATTCTACTGCCCAGTCACTCCCCCTCTTTCACTCCACTTACCATGTATCTTCTAAAACAACAACACTTACCATATATACATTAATATAGGAACATCACATTTCCCCCCCCTTAAACAACAGCAGAGTATTATTCCTGTTCCAGGATTTATACGTCGCGTTAACAAATAAAAGTCTCTATGGGGAAAATGTCTTTCTTTGTTCCTCGTCACTGCAGTCCCAGCCACTTGCCTGGAAAGTCCATCGGCCAGTACATTGTCCTTGCCTTTTATGAACTGGAAGTCCACTTGATAGTCCTGTAGGGCCCAGGACCACCTCTGCAGCATAGTGTTATGGTTTTTCATAGTCTGCAACCATAACAAGGCCCGATGATCCATAGTCACTGTGAATCTTCGTCCCCACACGTATGGGCACAACTTGTTCAGTCCCCACACGACCGCTAGGCACTCCTTCTGGACTGACGAATAGTTTTTCTCCCTCGGCGTCAGCTTGCGACTCAGGTACGCCACTGGATGTCTGGTGCCTTCTCTCTCCTGTAGCAAGACGACTCCCAGCGCCAGGTCCGACGCATCTGTAGCCACGATGAATGGTTTCTCATAGTCTGGTGCTATTAATATGGGTCCTTGGCACAAGGCTTGCTTCAGTAGATCAAAAGCCTTCTGACATTCATCCGTCCATACCACACACTCAGAACACTTCTTCTTGGTTAATTCATGCAAGGGGGTTGCTATTTCCCCAAAATTTCTCACAAACTTCCTATAAAATCCAGGCGCACCCAGAAATGCCCTTACTTGTTTTTTGGTTAAGGGGATCGGCCACGCTTGTATTGCCTCCACCTTGCTCCATAAGGGGGTGATTTTCCCACTCCCCACCTTATGTCCTAAATAGATTACTTCCTTTAGTCCAAACTGGCATTTCTTAGCTTTTATTGTGAGGCCTTTCTTAAGGCCTCCAATACTGTTGTCAGGTGTTGGACATGCTCAGGCACCGACTTGCTAAAAATGGCCACGTCATCGATATAGGCCACTGCAAAATCTGACATGCCTCGCAACACAGTATTGATTAGCCTCTGAAATGAACTTGGTGAGTTCCTTAGTCCCATGGGTAAGGTCACAAACTCATATAACCCATCTGGTGTACTGAAGGCAGTTTTGGCTCTGGATTGCTCGTCTAGTTCCATTTGCCAAAATCCTTTACAGAGATCTAGTGTAGAGATAATGGTTGCTGCCCCCAATAACTCTAACATTGCGTCTACCCTAGGCATAGGATACGCATCTGGGACAGTAATTTTATTGATTAGCCGATAATCAATGCAAAACCTGGTCGTTCCATCTTTTTTCGGAACCAGGACAATACTTGAGGCCCAGGGACTGATGGATTCCCTGATCACTCCTAATTCCAGCATATCTTCCACCTCCTTTTTGATCTCATTCAAAACTTTCCCATTCACACGGTACGGAACAGATCTGATTGGGGCATGATCTCCAGTATCAATGGAATGTATAACTATACTGGTTCGGCCAGGTTTGTTGCTAAAGAGATTCCTATAGGTTTTCAAAACTCTCAGAATCTCCTCTTTTACTTCCTCCTTCACCTCCTCTGACCATTCCACTTGATCTACCCCTCCTTTGTCTTTGCTTTCCTGTACCAAAACTGGAAGTTCAGGCCCACTTCCCTCAGGGAATAAGGTAACTTGCAACACCTGTGCATCCCTGGTATGGTAAGGCTTTAACATATTTACATGAACCACTTTGCTTTTGTTTAATTGGTCTGTGGTAATTACATACGTCACTGTGTCAAGCCTTTCTCTGATGGTATATGGTCCTTCCCAGTTAGCCTGTAATTTGTCATGTTTCCTGGGTATGAAGGCCATAACCGTATCTCCCACATCATACACACGTTCTCTGGCTGTTCTGTCATACCAGTAACGTTGCTTCTCCTGTGCTTGACTCAAATTCTTTTCCACCACCTCCATCATTGATGTTAATTTATTGCGGAATTCCAATACAAAATCTACTACAGATGTTTTGTACTCTCCCAGGTTCCTTCCCATGAATTTTTTAATAGTTCCAAAGGTCCCCTCACTTTTCTAGTAAACATGAGTTCAAAGGGTGAGAAGCCTGTTGACTCCTGAGGGACTTCTCTGTATGCAAATAAGAAGCATCCCAACCGTTCATTCTAGTCTTGTGGGTGATCTTGAACATAGCTTCTGATCATGCCCTTCAAAACGCCATTGAATCTCTCTGTTAACCCATTAGTGGCGGGATGGTAAGTAGTGGTCTTTAGATGTTTTAGACCACAACATTTCCACATACATTGCATCACTTCTCCCATGAATACACTGCCTTGATCCGTCAGCACTTCATGAGGGAAACCCAGCCTCATAAAGATTTTTAATAAAGCCTCTGCCACTACAGGGGCTTCCACGGATCTCAGTGCTTCTGCGTCTGGGTACCTGGTGGCAAAATCCACCACCACCACTAGATATTTCTTGCCATGCCTTGTGGGTTTGGAAAAAGGGCCCACCAAATCTATTCCCACTCTATAAAAGGGTTGTCCAATTATAGGAAGGGGCTTTAAGGGTGCCTTAGTCTTTACTCCACTTTTCCCCACCTTTTGGCATATTCCACAAGATAGACAATGTTGTTTTACATCCTTGGAGATATTTGGCCAATAATAATGTGCAGCCAATCTCCTCTTGGTCTTTTTTATTCCCAGGTGTCCTGCACATGGGACATCGTGGGCTACCTCTAGCAATCTGGTTCTGTATTTGCTAGGTACTATTAATTGCTTCACTGGTTCACATTCATCCTTTCTCTCAGCAGGCATCCACAGTCTATATAAAATCCCATTCTCACACACAACTTGATTCCTCAGTTTGTCAGTGAAAGGAATCTGTTGGGTCAGAGCTTGTTCCTTTATCTGCTTCAAACTTATATCTATTTGTAGCTCTTCCCTGAATTGATCTGCCTCATCATTATCAGAGACCACTTGATACAGTTTGTCTCCTTCAGCAGGCCTGCTAGTGGTTGCTATGGTGACCTGAGGCTGGTTAACAGATTCCACCCTGTTTGTTTCAGCCCCCCTTAATATGGCTTCTTTTTCTCTGCCAATTTGCTGTCTGGTCACTACATAGATCTTTCCTTGGGCGCCCATTACATCTCTTCCCAGTATTACTGGTTCTTGTTGCTGGGCATTAATGCCTACTTTATATCGGCCCTCTCGGCCTCTCCACGCCATTTTCACCAGGGCCACAGGCAAGCTTTCTGGTTGACCCCTCACTCCTTGGATATTCACAGTTTCCTGAGGTAATATTTCCTCAGATTTTATTAAATCTGGCCTCAGTAATGTCTGAGCGGCACCAGTATCAAGCAATGCCCAATAATTTGCCCCTTGTACACTCACTTCCTCTCTCAGACTTGAATCAAGGTCTGTTACTTCTGTCCAGTTTATCTGGCAAAACTGAACCTTTTTCGCTGCTTCTAAAGCCTTGGGCTCTGTTTTCACTGTCCTTGTCTGAGTAGGATTACTAATGGGGTTGGCAACCTCACATTGAAAACGTAGGTGCCCCGGTCTACCACATTTGTAGCATAATTTCTCCTCACTTTTAGGGTACACAGATCCACTCTGGGGTGTCCTGTGCCCTTCAGATTTTACTGGAGGACTCACTCTCTGTGGTACCACATCCCTTCTGCCAGCATTATATGGTCTGGGTTTAAAATCTCTTGATGTTTTCCCCACCCAGCCAGTTCTGTTGGAGGCGAAGTGATCCGCCATCTCTGCAGCCTCCTGCACCGATGTAGGGGAACGGTCTTTGACCAGGAGCCTTATTTCTGGTGGTAACTGATGGTATAATTGATCCAATATCATGAGGTTTTTCACCTCCTCCACAGACTGAGCTTTTGCACTTGTCAGCCATTTCCCAAATATGTCCATCAGTTTTGCCCCCAGCTCCACGAAAGACCTCCCTGTCTGTATCTGGCAGTTTCTGAAAAGCTTTCTAAAATAATCAGGCCCCAGTCTGAATCTTTTAAACACTGCTTCTTTGAATTCAGCATAGGTGACGGGCCTGTCTGAGGGGAAATATTGGTATACCTCAGCCAATTCCCCTTTAATCAGGTTTGATAAATACTGCATGTATTTATCTTCAGGTAGCCCCCACAACTGAGCTGCTTTTTCAAAGGTGCTGAGGTAAATTTGAGGATCTTGACCAGGCTCATAGACAGCAAAGTCCTTTGGAGTAATTTTTATTTTTGCTCCATCTCTGTCTTTCCTTGTCTCATCAGAATGAAACTTCTCTCTTTCAATTTTAACTTTTCTGCCTGTAATTCCGCATCCACTCTCATTCTCTCAAATTCCAACTCCCGCTGCTTTTCCTTCTCTGCACCTTCCATCCTCAATCTCTCAGCTTCCAACTCTCTCTGTTTATCTTTTTCCTCAGCTTCCATCCTCAATCTCTCAATTTCCAACTCTCGCTGTTTATCTTTCCCATCAGCTTCCATCCTCAATCTCTCAGTTTCCATCCTCAACTTCTCTCTCAAATACTCTATATAAGCGGGATTGCTTAAGTATCCTTCTGGGGTCTCTTCCCTGACAGGTTGTTTTTGCTGGGCAGTTGCAAATCCTATAAGTGCTACCCTCAATTCATCTACCCCTTTACCCTCGTGAGGTAAATTGAATGTTACGCACTTCTCCACCAGCTCCTCTCTTTTCATTTTTATATATTCAGCCATGGTGTTTGAGTTCACTCACTCTTTGCCACACACTCTTTGCCAGTCACTCTCACAAGTAATCTTGTTTTGTTATTTCTGTTTGCCACACAACTATTAGGGATTCTCTAGTATTCGTATCTCACTGCTACAGCCAACACCTGTGACGTAGTCTCCTTTGTCACCATGTGTCTTTGGGACTGTCTTTGGTTCGTATCTGGATTCTCTGTTGTTCGTATCCCACCGCTACTGCCACCACCTGTGAGGCGTCCTTCCCTGGCTCTCCCTGTCAGGTTCCTACCTGCTCGTGGTTACTGCCTGTCACTAGGCACCACCAGGGACTCCACCAGTCCGGACCACTCTCTCATGGTTTCTCTCCCCGCTCTAGCACAGATCTCAACAGATCCCCCTGCTAGGCAACCACCAGTAACGTCCCAATACTAGTATTCCCAGAGACTCTGAATACTGGTATTGTTATTCTCTTCACCGCTGCCACCATTTGTTACAGTTCCCCTTCAGCCTTGGTCATTACCTTACCCTCCCTTCTGGTCTGTGAAACCCCAGCCAAGGATCAGGCCTTTGGTAAACCAAATTAAGTATTTATTACAGATAACAAAGCTAACAAGATTAACAAGATTTCTTCTTAAGGCACATAAGCATATGGTTTTACTCAATACTAATCCGAACTCCACCTCCCTCCTTCTTCACGCTCTCACCAAACAACCCACTCAGTTCTCTTCTCCCCCCCCCCCGATTCCACTCTCACTCTTCCTTTTATACATTCAGCCATTTTAAACACTCAGCCAATCATCTCGCATTCTACTGCCCATTCACTCCCCCTCCTCTTTCACTACTTACCATATATCTTCTAAACAACCAACACTTACCCTATATACATTAATATAGGAACATCACAGGGGGTCCCCTCTAATGTGAGGTTTGCAGCAGGGCAAGCTGCACACACACCACCCTGTATGTCAAGGAAACTAAATGCTTGCATAATATTACTACTTATGTTCTGTGTATTTTATATATTTAAATGTTTACACTTAATGTCTTGCAATAGGCTTGCAATAGGGGGAATAGATAGAAGAGGTGGAATGGGGGGGGGAATGGTGTGTTTTACAGCCTCCTCTCCCCCCAGAAATGAAGCAAGATGCTGAAGGGTTGGTTCTGAAAAGAACTGGATGGAAAGTCTTTCCAGCCTAGTGCGATGAAAGTCTTGAGTTGACTAGACAACTGGTGGCTCATGAAAGCAAAAACTGCAATGTGTTGGAAGATCATTTGCAAGATGTGCATACGAAGAAATCCAGCCGATGGCAAGCTAGAGAGCTGCTGACTCTGAAGAGGTCAAGGCGGGCTGCAGGGAAATTGGCCAGTGACAGAGGAGGTGGACGTTGGTGGCCAACTTGAATATGCCTTCTTGATTTGACTATGCCTGTTGTCTGGGGAGATGGTGGATAATAAAACTACCTGACAGGGAGGGAGTAATTCCTTCAGGGGCTGCAAGAGAGGCGTGTTCCCGTCTTCATTGGCCAAGTGTTCTGTTCCTCCATGGCAAACCAAAGAAATAAATGTAATGTGTAGTTTCTTTTTCTGATGCTTTTGATTCTGTCTTGGGTCTTTTCTTATATCACTTCTCTTCCCCCCCCCCTCCCTGAAGGCACTGTATTTTTTACACACGCACATACAGTTCCTGTTTTGTAAGGATCAAACTGCAATAGAGATGTCAAAGATAGCATTTGCAGAGCAGGAGTTGTAGTCCAATATACAACTGAAGGGCACCAGGTTGGCAAAAGTTTTTAGAAATAGGAGCTGATGACATAAATGATCTGAAGTCACCGGGGGGGGGGGAGGAGAAGATCACATGAGTTCCTGTTAGTGCAATCACAAAAAGCTCAACTCGGTAGCTTCTATATAATTTTTATTACTACTTTGCAATTCTATATGTACGCAGCGCACGCTTTGAGAAGGAGCACATCAGCCAGCTGAGTGCTGGTGTGAGTGTGTGTGAGACCTCTATGCAGCACATACAAACACAAGTCAGGTTTTTTAAACACGCATGTACCGGTAGATTTGGTGCATTCATGCATGCCCCTGCTCCCATTAGAAATATTTCTGCATTTGCCCCTTCTGAACAGGCCCAATGCATGCACCTTCATCTCCGTGCGTTCAGCTTGAGTTTGCATGCGCAAAATAAATGCACATATTCAAAGCACACTAATAACCCCCTCTGAAAGGAGCAATATTTACACAGTGGCACAGCATTCACTCATTTACACCCTATTTACAAATGCAACATAGCCACATTATATATACAGACTCCTAAGAAGTGTAGGAAGGGGGCCATGTAATCTAACTGCTTCCTTTTGGCCTCGTATAGCCTGAGAGGTGTAAAGCTGCCACTTTGGACTGGAACTGTGTTGGAGGGCTCATCTACTGGGCTGTTCATGAGCACTGTAGCCTAGCCATGTTTACTTGCAGATGTTCATGTCAATGTGCACAGGATTACAGCTTCAAAGGCAGACAGACAGCTAGGCTGCAACCAACTAAACTGCGCTTTCTACAGGAGCTTATTTTTGCATAGAAGAGTATTCAGTCATGTACAGACACAAGTTTACCCCTCCCCATGAGAGTAGGACCTTAGAGACTGTCCCTTATTTTAACCCTAAAGATTCCCTGAGGTGGTCCGTTGCACACCTTTTCCTTAAAGGAGAAGTGCATAGAAGCGGTTTGTCATGAATGCATCCCTGCAGTAGGTTCAATCTGGGGGAAAGTCCTGCACAAGCCCCATGGAAATGAAAGGAGTTGGCACAGGAGTAACTGCCCCACTGTGGTGCGTCCTCTGCATTCATAGAGAGGCACAGAATGGAGGCTGTAACGCACTCTGAGCACCAAAGATGGCACAGCTGGCCTGAGAAATGGGAAGGGGGCGATTTTGCAGCCAGAACAAAGAGCGGAAGTCTCTGCTTCAGAGTAGACAATAGGGGCAGAGTCCACTTTGGATTGCTATGAGAAGAAGCCAAGCAAGCCGGGGGTTAGAGCAGCCTCTCTCCAATCTGGTGCCCTCCACCTGGGTTGGTGCTACAACTCCCATCAGCCCCAGCATCATGTGGCTGTGCTGGCTGGAGCTCCTGGTGAAGGTGGGGGTTTGAGTCCAAAACAGCTGGAGGGCACCAGGCTGGGGAAGGCGGCATTAGATCGAGGTGTGGTGGAGCTGGGCCAGGACCCTTGTGGTCTTCCAAAGTGCCTTGAAGCCCACCAAGAGACGCCACCCCAGGGAGATGCTGGTGTCCCTCTGCATGTATGGCAGGTCACTGCTTGGAGGTGGTGGTGGAAGATTTAAAATGAGTAGCACCTTTTGTTCTGTCTCTGTCGCATCCCCCCACCCCCCCTGGTCATGCGCGGAGCCTCCGGCTGAGCACGTAGCGCGAGGCCATGGCCAGGTTCCAGCGGTGCTTCTCCAGGATCCGCCGGCACTCTTCCCGCGAGTGGGAACTGATGTGGAAGAGCTGGTCCACCTGTTGAAACAGAAGCAGCAGTGCGTCAGAGTCACTGGGGCCAGGAAAGGCTTCTGGGGGCCGGGTAGAAGGGAGCTGGGGGCAGGAACTTGCATCTTCTATTTGACTTGTAAAAAAGAGGTCCCGGGCTTCTGTCCCATCGCTTAGGAAAGGATACGACATTGGAGGCTTTTTAGTTTAGATAAAAGGCAAGTCAGAGGAGACCTGGGTTCAAATCCCCACTCAGCCATGAAGCTCACTGGGTGGCCTCGGGCCAGTCACCATGAGTCTAACCTACCCCACAGGGTAGTTGTGAGAATGAGATTGGGAGGGCGAGAACCATATTTGTTTGCCAAGGTCCTTGGAGGAAAGGTGTGAGAAATATAATAATAAAAATGGTAGAAAGATGTAGAATTGTGCATGGGGTGGAGAAAATACATAGATAAAACTTTTCTCCCCCTCTCTCATAACACCAGAACTCGTGGACATCCATTGATGCTGAATGTTGGAAGATTCAGGACAGACAAAAGAAAGCGCTTCGCACAGTGCAGAGTTAAAGTATGGAACTCAATTCCATAAGAGGCACTGATGGCAACCAACTTGGGTGGCTTTCAAAGAGGATCAGACAAATCCTTGCAGGAGCGGAAGGCTATCAGCAGCTATCATTGCCTCCGCAGTCAGAGACAATATGCCTTGGAATACCACAAGTGGGGAATGCCCTGTTGTGCGCAGGTCCTGCTTGCGGGCTTCACTTTGGGGCAACTGGTCGGCCACAGTGTGAACAGGATGCTGGCCTAGAGGGGCTCCCTTGGGCCTGGTCCAGCCTCAAGGCCTCTCCTGATCCTCTTATGCTGCAGCTGTGGACTCCCCTAACTACAACCTTGGTGGAAAAGTCACCGCAAGGAGATCCCCCTGGGTTCAGAACCTATCCGAGGATGGAAACTAGCTTGAGGAATTACGAAAGGGATATAGTTGAACCTTTTCCAAGCTGGTGCCCTCCAAATGTTTTGGACGGTACCTCGCATCAGCCCCAGCCAGCACGGCTGAGCTAGAGGGCTGCCTATCTTGGGATCTGGGGCAAGGGCACTACTGCCAGGGCATTGGGTCCCACACCTTCAGTATCTGGGCTGCTTTGTGAACATCCCAGCCGTGCACCCTCAAGGCCTCGCGACACTCCTCCATCGTCGTCCCGTGGACCCTGTCTTCCACCTGGACAGGCAAAGAGGGAAAATGGCAAGAAGAAGTTGGAGAAGCCTACGCCGAACTATTCCCAGGGCAGCTTCCAGCTCTGTAGTTGAGTGAGAGCCAGGACTCCTGGATTCTTCTCCATGATTGTGCGTGTCAAGGGGGATTTGGGAGGGAGGGCAAATGGAGAGGGCTCACAACAAAGAAGATGAAAAAAAAAACCCTGCTTCTACCTGGTTTTCTAAGAAGGGTATTTAACATGGCATGGGAAGGAAAGCTACATGCTTTATATCTCAAAGGTCCCAGATTCAAACTCTGGCACCTCCAGAGACTCACCAGGGTTTCCCAAAGTGGTCGATATTGATCCCCTGGGGTCGATGGGAGTGTGTAGGGGGTGGATAAAAACCTAGGGCTTGAAAAGGGCCTGAGGGTGGCTAAGATGTTTACAAGGTACAGCAGGAAAAAATTGATTTGGAACTATGAGAGCTCCAAAATAAAGGGCATGGGCATGTGCAGAGGGCATCTGCCTTGCCAGTGAGGAACCTCTGTATTTAAGAAGATGCTTCTGCAATGCAATAGTTTTCTCAGATCAGGCCACTTTATTTCCTTGTTATTGTTTATATTTTATGATTCCTAATAATGGTGATTGATGATCAATAAATGTTGATTTGTATCAACATTTGTATACCACCCCATAGCTCTCTGGGCGGTTTACAACAATTAAAATATTAAAAACAAATATACAAATATACAAATTTAAAAACACTTAAAAAAAAACCAATATTGTTATTTCTTCACTTTACTTCACTAGCATTCCTCAGAATTTGGGTTGCAAAAACAGTTCCCCAACCGGGTCTCTACAAGCCAGGGTTTTTTTTGTTGACGAATCCACATTCTTACCTCCTTGATTTTCTTCTCTATCTCACTCAGGGTCGGCCTTTGCCCACTGGAGGGGGCTGAGGGTAGCAGCAGGGGGGGCCCTTTGGGGGCCGGCCTGGGCGGCCTCTGCTCCTTCTCCCTGGCCCCTGCAGAAAAGTCAGGTTTGGGCAGAGCCCAGGAGGGGAGGGCTGGATTCGGGAGCCGGGAAGGCGGCTTAGGGCCCCGATGTTCCAGCTGCTGGGCTGGAGGGAGAGGCCCTGGAAGGTCACTGAAGCGCCGCTGGAAAGGAACACTGGGAGGGTCCACCTTGAAGGGTGGGAGACGAGGTTTGCTGTGCAGGACGCTGAATTCCGAAATGGACTCTAAGCTTTTGGAGAGGCCTGAAAGGAAGAACAGAGGCGAGGCTAAAGGCAAGAATGGGTTACAATGTCTGCAGGCTTTTTGGGGGGGGTAGGAAGGTGCTGAGGACCCGGACTCCTGGGTTCTATCCCGTCTTGGGCCTAAGAAGTTACTTTGCTCTGGGGAAAGTGACCGGATCAATCGGCCTTCCCCAACCTGGTGCCCGCCAGATGCTTTGGCCTGCAACTCCCATCAGCCCCAGCACTGATCAAGTGCTGATGCGAGCTGCACTCCAAAACTGCTGGGGGGGGGGGTTGAGGATGGCTGAAACAGATACTCACGAGCCAAGTGCATGAGCTGCTGCTTACCCCCAGTTCGATTCTGGGGGTTGACATTCCCCGCCTGCGCTTTTGGTTTCTTCCTAGAATAGAACACAACACCCCCTTAGTTACATTTTTTTTAAATTACATTGTATAATAATTAATAGTTACCAGCTTGGTGCCCACCCCCACGCCCCGACTTGACTTGCAGCCAACATGAAATCCTGAGTTGGCAACCCTTTTGCCTCCCTCCATTGACAGCCTTTTCTTTCAAAGCCTTATTTTCATGCCTCACTGGCTGCAAGAATCGTGTTAGCCATTCTTGATGAAGCTCAGGACTTTTTGTTTGTACTATTGTTGCCTGAAAACGCAACTCTGCCATTGACCCCTAGGTGGCACTGCATGCAACAGTACTAGCTGTCGCCCCAACATCATTGCTACACGTGACTCTTTGCGTGTGTGCGTGCGTGTGTGTGTGTTAGGAAAGACCACTCCCCATTCCCCCCACATACTCCTCCATTCGGTCTGGAGCGCCCCATGCACGCTCAGGGTCAACGTCCCCATGACCCAGGTGCACAAAGGAGTGTCGGATGGGGAGGCTAATCTGTGGGGTCCCAGCAGGGGGCGCTTCATCCTCTGACATCACTGTGGAAGATGGGAAGATGCCCACTTTCAGCGTTCGCTTGTTCTGTCCTCTCCACGTGGACAAGTCAGGTCTGGAAGAGGTGAGAGACAGAGAGGACCTGGTAAGAAAGAGCCGCCCAATGTTTCACCACCCTCCAGACCCTAGGTTGGGATCAACTAAGTCCTGCTTGGAGTAGACCCATTGAAATTAATGAACCTAAGTGGATCACGTCCATTAATTTCAGTGGGTCTACTCTGTGTAGGACTTGGTTGAATACCACCTACTGTTTGTTTTGCTTTCTGTGTGCACAGTTGGGCTAACTCGCCTTTTCTTGCCCAAGGCCCACAGTTGCCATTGGCCAAGTCTTCATACCAGTGGTGGGTGAAGGCTCACACTCACACGCGCACGCACGTACACAGCAGTCATATTTACAGCACACAGAGACCCCACATACACACACACCCCTCAGGTGACCTGTGCAATGCTGCTCAGGAGATGAGCTGTTCTTGCCCTCTCCTCACTCAATGCAATGATTGATCTGATGACTGGGGAGGGGGCAATTTGCACCCCCAGCAGGTTTCTGGGCTTTAATCTCCCCCCCCCAGTAACCTGATGGCTTTATTCATTTTCTTTTTACCACTTCTGCCAAAATTGGCAGGGGGCAGAAAATATGAGAGAGGGAGAGGGAAAGAGAGAGAGAGGGGGGGGGGGGAGAGAGGGAGAGAGAGAGGGAGAGGGAGAGAGAGAGAGAGAGGGAGAGGGAGAGAGGCAGGAAGGCAGGTAACCAATAGTGGTAAAGTTTAGGTGGAAAGAGAAAAGGTAGTTGAAGGAAAAGGATGCCAGGGAGGTAGAGTTTGAGGACTAGATACTTGAAAAGTTGACACCAACAATGAGACAGAAGTCAGGCCAGGACACAAGGAGGGGACTGATGTGGTTCAACCAATGGGGCTTGAAAAAGAATTCCCACAGAAGCTCTGCACAGAAAGCAGGGCCCCGCTTGCGAAGTAGACCCAGGTGTCCTGGCTCACCTGCCTTCAATCACCGTGACCGTGTCGTTTGCTTCAAGCCGCAGCCAGCCGGGCTCGTTCAGTTCTTGGGAGGCCTTCACTTCCTTAGGACGGAGCTGAGTTGAAGGGAGAGACGGAAGGGTGATGGCCACGCACAGGAAGGGGTGCTGAAGGTGGATCTTGTGGGTCGGGGGGTCCTGCCTGGACCTACTAATCCAAGGGCGACACCTTTTCCTTCATATTCCAGCCCTGCTCAGTTTCTGGTGGTTTCTCTCACATTATATAAATAATGTGAAGCATTTTTTAAAAAATAGTATTCATTAGTCTACACCTGGGTCGCCCAACCTTTTTTTGGACGTGGGGTCACATTTGGAAATCTAAAGAACTGTTGGCAGCACCACAAAATGCCCATTTCACAGAAGGAAAACTGGCGGTGCTCAGAGCCTCCCCTGCCAGCATAAACCAGGTGAAACACCTTCACACACCCCAAACAATCAGATGCTCCCCCTTGTAAGAGAATGCCTCCAACAACAAAATACCTCCATTTAAAAACTGAAACAGTGGTAGGGGGAAGGAGGCTTGCTGGGTGCCAAGGGGGGGGTCGGAGGGTACCATTTTGGGAAGATTGCCGCCCTGGGCTCCTGCTGGGAGGAAGGCCGGGATATAAATCAAATAAATAAATAAATAAATAAATAAAGTAGACCCATTGAAATTGATGGACACGACTAACTTGGACCGGTTCACTTCAGTGGGTCTACACTGAATAGGACTTAGTTGGACACAAGCTTTTGCTTTCAATTACCATCAACACACTTCCTGAAACAATCCACGCCCCCCCTCCACAGATGTACATCCCAGTGAGGAAACTGGAAATACTGATCTGCAAAAGAGCCGACTGGGGATGACAGATGGGAGATGCACTCAAAGCTGAGCCTGGCTTTGGCCCTCAGTGCGAATTCTGCAACAGGATCCAAACTATTTTTTATAATGTGAATTGGGAGAAATCCACACCCAGGTCACCCCGGGGCACTGACAGTTCCTTCACTCACCTCTTGCAGCATGCTGACAATCTCGCGGAAACGGGGTCTCTCCTCTGGGTTGTGGGCCCAGCATTTCAGCGCCAGGGAGTGGATGCCCCTGGGGCAGTCGTCTGGGCGTTCGAGCCGTCTCCCTTCTCTGTCAATCTTGAGCATGATCTGGGGGAAAGGAAGGGGTGGCCTCAGCAGACACACACACACACAGAGCACCATAAAAACTACCGCTTCATTGTGGCATTCTCCATCCCGGACCAGAGTCCGCTTTCTCAGGTGCATGAAATGTCGTCCACAGCAGTGTGCAACTTGTCTGTCTATCTGCCACACAGACACAAGCACATTGAGAGAAACGGCACCAAGCACAACAGCAGGAATTACAGCAGCTGAAGCTATTTGCCTGTTGTCTGCCTAACCCAGGGCCAGCCATTCCAATTACCAATAGCTCTCCAGCGTCTCAAGCTGAAGGAAGACCTTTCTGATTGTTTTCAGTCAGGTGTGGGGAACCTTTGACCCTCTGCATGGTGCTGAACTACAACTCCCATCATCCATGGTTATTGGCTCCACTTGCTGGGGCTGATGGGAGTTGTAGTTCAGCAGCCTCTATAGCACCAGATGTTTCCCCACACCTGTTTTAAGGGGAGATGCTGCAGATTGAATCTGGGACATTCTGCATGCAAAGCAGGCACTCTACTCCCCCCCCCAAGCTGTGGTTGCTCCCCAGCTGGTGATAGCACAATATTCTCAGCTTTGCTGTGCTAATTTAACACCTGCCGTGGGAAACTGATCCCGAATCAGTCCTCAATGAACACAATCAAACTTAACAAAAGCAGCAGACGCAATACAATGAAACCATCAAATTTCAAAAAGCCTTTTAAGCAGAGACCTATCCCAGTCTGCGTTAGAATTGCTTTTAATGTTTTTTTTTAACAATATGTTTTTAAAGCTTTTTTAAAAATGTTTTTAACGTTTTGTATTTTAAGGTCTTTTTATGATGTCTCAGAGTGTTTTTAGCATTTCTGTTTGCCGCCCTTGGCTCCTACTGGGAGGAAGGGCGGGATATAAATCGAATGATAAATAAATAAATAAAAATAAAAAATTAACTGATAAGTATTTTCTGAAGCCACCACTTATAAATTATGGGGTTTATATTTCTTATCCTTCTGTCCTTTCCTTTTTCAGGTTAACAAAATGACAACAACCACCCAGCCCTGTAATGTAGGCCAGTACTCTTATCCCTATATTGCATATGTTGCCCATGTCGGGTGTGTGCAGCTGAGTTTCAAGAACTGGAGTCTTGCCTGAAGGTACTGCACAAGTTCACGGCTGAATTCGACTTGAATCACGAGAGGCATCTAAGGTTAAAATGCTCTTAACCTGTGTATTCACACAAGCCTGGGAATTGTTGGGTAAGATTAAGGTTAGGGAGGGACAGAATTTCTGGAGGATTAGAGTAAGCCAACCTTCTGCAACTTGGCGACCTCCAGATGTTTTGGACTGCAACTCCCATCAGCCCCAGCCAGCATGAACATGCTGGCTAAGTCTGATGGGAGTTGCAGTCTAAGACATCTGGAGGGTGCCAAGTTGGGAAAGGCTTGCGTAGGTTCGACTCATGACCCTAAAGGTCCATCTATTCCAGCTTTGAAGCAGAAGCCAAACAAGTGTCTCTGGGAACCCCACAAGTGAGTCATGAAAGCAGCAAAGTGATTTTCCGCGGCGTGTTCCTGGCAACAGGTATTCAGAGATTCTGACCTGTCGTCCTGAGAAGCCCATCCAAGGCTCCTCACAGTAGGAGAACATCTCCCAGAGGGTGACCCCAAACATCCACACATCAGAGGCACTGGTGAAAATCCCCATGCGCAAGCTCTCTGGGGAGCACCTGAGAAGACAGAGTGGAAGACAGCAAATAAGAGCAACCCTGAAGCAAAGTGTAGCCAGCGTAGTGTAGCGGTTAAGAGTGTCAGACTGGGACCTGGGAGACCAGGGTTCAAATCCCTGCTCAGCCACATGAAGCTCACTGGGTGTATCTTGGGCCAGCACTATCTCCCAATCTAAGCAACCTCACAGGGTTGTTGTGCAGATAAAATGATGAAGGTATGAACCATGTGTGCCACCTTGAGCTCCTTGGAGGAAAAGTGGGATATAAATCTATTACTACTGCTATACTACTGCCTTTACTACTACTACTACTACTAATAATAATAATAATCATATCATCATCCCTGTGCCATGCTAGATTGCTCATCCCTGACCTACATACCTCAGCAAGAGCTTAACCAAAGCAAAGCATATTGTAAAACTTCAGCACTTCTGCAAACTAAGTTAAAATAAAAATGGAAATGGACTGCCTTTAAGTTGATCCCGACTTATGGCAACCTTATGAATAGGGTTTTCATGGTAAGCGGTATTCAGAGGGGGTTTACCATCCATTGCCTTCCTCTAAGTTAAAATTAGCCTTGTCAAAAAAGCAATCCACGGGCACTCAAATCAAACTGGAGCTCTCTGTAGGACTGCTCCAACTAGACTCCACTGCAAGTGGATTTAAAAAAAAAAAGCTTTGGGAAACTTGGGCTGTTGTAGGAAAATAAATAACCCTTCTTGGAAAACCTGAGCTCCACGGCCAGCCAGCTAATCAAAACACACCTCGCAAGAGGTCGGTAGGTTAGACAGTCAGGATTAGCACTTGCAAATAGAGGCTATAATAAAGACATGCCGAAGAAGACTCAGGCCAAAGGGGACCCTCCATCTAGTCCAGCCTCCTCTTCTCACAGTGGCCCACCAGATGCCCCAGAGGAAGACCCCCAAGCAGAACCTGAGCGCAAGAGCACCCTCCCCTCCTGCAGGTGGTATCCTGCCTCCGACAGGGGAGGCACAGTACAGCCATCGTGGCTAGTAGCCACTGACGGCCTTCTCCCCCCTCCACAGATCTGTCTCGTTCTCTTTAAAAGTCACCCAAGTGGGTGGCCGTCACTGCCTCTTCCGGGAGCGAATTCCATAGCTACTCTGCGCTGTGTGAAGAAGCACTTTCTTCTGTCTGCCCTGAATCTTCCAGCATTCAGCTTCACTGGATGTCAGCAAGTTCTCATGTTACCAGAGAGGGAGAAGAACTTTTCTCTCTCCACACCATGCATAATTTTATACACTGCTATCACGTTGCTTCTTATCCGGCTTTTCTCTAAACCAAAAAGCCCCAAATGCTGCAATCTTTCCCGACAGCGGAGTCTCTCCACCCCCTAGATCATTCTGGTTGCCCTTTAAGGAGCCTTTTCCAACTCCACAATATCCTCTTTGAGGTGAGGTGTAGCCATTATCTACAGCCTTAGCACTGAGTGACACGAGACTTCCAAATGTTTATGCAGGGTTGGGAATGCCCACGGCAGTCTCAAGGATAACTGGGCTGGAATTGTCACAGGTTCTGGGAGGGAAATGGGAGGTGACAGGTGCCAAGCTGCCCATTATTTTAATCCTGACAATTTCAGAACACATCCCTAGACAGGAAGATGAAGAACAGACACACACAAACACACACTGCCATCCCTTCAACCCAGACCAGTGACAGTTACTTAATGGGGAAGTCAGTAGAGAGGAGAGCACTCTGCTCATGCACAGGGACACACCATAATTTCACATGGTCCAGACTGTGGCTCAGATTACACCCTGGATTCCATGACTTTTAGAGACCCCATTCCCTAAATCAGGGCACAATCAAACTCGATCAAGCTTCTAGTCCTCATGCCCCCGGTTGAGATATCTTCCCCGAACAGCTGGAACAAATTAAACCAGAACTGTCACTAGAAGCTAAAATGATGAAACTGAGGTTGTCATACTTTGGACACATCATTAGAAGACAGGATTCACTAGAAAAGACAATAATGCTGGGGAAAAACAGAAGGGAGTAGGAAAAGAGGAAGGCCAAACAAGAGGTGGATTGATTCCATAAAGGAAGCCACAGACCTGAACTTACAAGATCTGAACAGGGCGGTTCATGACAGATGCTCTTGGAGGTCACTGATTCATAGGGTCGCCATAAGACTTGAAGGCACATAACAACAATAACCCCGAACCAAAAATGAGGCAACTTCTTATTTCACCCCCTTCAGTAAGATCTACTGGTGGTGGTGGGGAAACTGCAGTGAGGATGCAGCATAGTGCCCCCTTCCCCAGGGTGAGGGCTCTGTGGGGTTTAAACTCCTACCAAGCGAAAGGGATGCGCCGGTGGACAGACATGATGTAGCGGTCACTCTTGCTGGAGAGCGGCCTCATGAGGCCGAAGTCGCTGATCTTGGCGCTCTCCTCAGAGGCCAGGAGGATGTTCCGCGTGGCCAGGTCACGGTGGACAAAGAGCTTGGACTCCAAGTAGGCCATGCCCTTGGCAACCTGCAGGGCGTAGGTCCAGAGCTGGTGGAGGGGGAAGGGCGGCCTCAGTCGGTCGTAGAGGGACCCCAGGGGGGCCAGCTCCGTCACCTGCAGAGAGCAGAGGGTTCAAGGGACCTTCAAGCAGCCCATGACATTCGCTTGACCCGAGGGAGGACCTCTCCTGCACAAGCCTTGTTGAAATGAATGGCTTTCCACAAAACTTGTGCAGAAGTACCTGTTGCGTCGGCTGTGTACGCACCACACATTTGAACACACCAGTGAACACACGACTTCCCCCACAGAATCCTGGCAACTGCCATTTACACACATGCACACACAGAGCGACAATTCCCATCACCCATAAAATTACAGTTCACAGGATTGTTTGGGGGAAGTCATGTGTTTTCAATGTATGGTGCATATACAGCCATTGTGTCCCCAATGACCTCCCCCTTCTTTTGCTGCTGAATTGAAAATCAGATCATTTCAAATGCCTACTCCCACAACAACAATGTCCCTAGGAGCCAATGAGCATGAAATGGGAGAGTGTTAGCTACTGAGAAGAGTCTTCTCAGTGGCTAACTCACCTCCTTTCATTCTGATTGACTCCAGTCAGCAGGAAACGACAAGGAAGCATGTTAGAAGACTCTTCTCAGTGGCTAACACACTCCCTTTCACACTGACTGACTCATAGGTTGCTGGAGACAATGGGACCCTGCTCCCCAAAATTTTTAAGAATTTGTTCCCTCCAGCATCAAAAAGTCATTGTTGGCCCTACCAGCTCCCCCCACCCATACCAAGACAATCTTCCCAGACAACCCAGGAGTCCTGGTGCCCCCTGGACATCCCTTTGACCCAGGTGTGTGCACAGATGAAGACCCAGGAGTCCTGGAGGTGAGTGTGGTGAAGGGTCCTCCTTCTGTTCCACCTTCCCTGAACCTTGGGCAGAGTGAAGGCACTATGACATTCAAGCAGCCTCATTTACCATCTTGAGGGGTTGAGTCAGCACCACCCCGTGGAGGCGGAGGAGGTTGGGATGATCCAGGCAGCACATAGCGTTGACTTCGTTGAGGAAATCGATCAGGGCACCCGGGTCACAGGAGACATCAGAACGCAGCGATTTCACGGCCACAGGGATCTGGGGAAAGGGACACAAGAGCCTGAGAGGAGTCTGGCTGGATTGGACCAAGGCCCAGGAAGACCAGCACCTCTTTCCCACAGTGGCTGGACAGATGCCTCTGGGAAGCCCACCAGGAGCACACTGGGATGCCAACAGCCCTCTCCCACTGCTTGCCCCCAGCGCTCGTTATTCAGAGGTAGACTGCCCCTGAACATGGAGGACCCATTGAGCTATTACTGCCACCCATCGACAGCCATCGCTATTGGGTGGAGGGTGCTGGGTCAAAGCCTGTCTATCCACTGAGCACACTGTCCTATCTACAACATGGTGCGTAGGTTTGAAAGTGCCGGGTTCAAATTCCTGCTCAGCCACAAAGCTCACTGGGTGGCCTTGGACCCACCACAAGCTCTCAGCCTGCCCTGCCCCACAAAACTGTTGTGTTGTGAGCTTCTCTGGAGGAAAGGTGGGCTATGAACCAAGTGTGGGCAATCTGAAGTCCTTAGCTCAATTTGGGGGGGGGGAAGCCCAGAAGAAAAAACAGAGGGCAGGAAGGAGAAGAGGACAGGATAGAAAAAAGGGTGAGAGAGAGAGAGAGAAGGGGTGGCAGACAAACAAAGAAAAGGGGTGATTCCACCCACTGCTGGCTTCGGCCCCACCCCTCACTGACAAGTGCCCCCCAACCACATCACATCCCATTGAATGCTGCCTCCCCCCAATATAAACAAAGAGGAAACAGACAGCCTGTCCGCAATGGTCAGCTCCAATGCCCCAGGGAAGATGACAGTCACAGAGGGCGACTGTTGCATTGACAAGCCAAGAATGAGGAGAACGTACAAGTCCCCCTCTGGGCACGTTCCACTCGGCGCGGTGCACTATCCCGAAACAGCCGTCTCCCAGGCGCTCCCGGATCCGTAAGTCCCACTCGCTGATCAGGCACTTCAGGGAGACGTCAGCATCCGGCCGGGGGTTTGTGCAGGGCTGGGGGCTGGGGGGGTCTTCATTGTCTGGGCTTCGTCCCCCAGTGAACATCTTCCAGCGGGGAGGCATAAGGAGAGTACAGCTTTATAAACTTCCATCCTAGCTGTGCTGCACCCTGTCAAATCTCCAGCACCCACAGAGGAGCCAAAGGGTGCCAACAACACCCCCATCTCAACACTGCAATATTGCGCATGCCGTTCCACACAGCCCCTTGTCCTATTTTGGCAACACCATTTGCAGGACCAAACAGGTCAATTCATGCTTGCCACGGCTATTCCCTGTATATACTCTCCTTTACCCCAAACCTCAGCCGCACCCACTGTTGGCAATTTATTAAATGATAATTATTATTCTATCTCACCCTTCCTTGCAGCAAACACCGAAGTAGTAAAACAATACAAGTGACAATAAAATAAAACATCTTTATAGCAAAAACAATTAAAAACTGTAACACTTAAATTTAAAAACACGTAAAGCAACGTGTCTATACATTCCCTACAACTGCCGTGTTTCATGGTCCACAGTCAGTGGAAGAAGGTGGCTCTGATATCAGTGGTGCAGTGAATCCGTTCCAGGTTTTAGTTAGAACATTCAAGGAGATGTCCAAGGTGCTTCACTGCCCAACTGACATCAGAGCCACCGACCTCCACTGTCCACAGTTAAGGAAAGTTGGGTACATCTCTCCAGGGGTAACACCTTACAACAGAAACCATTTTGAATCACAGAGATCCAGTTTCAGGGATGGAGGGAGAGATTCTAGGAAGAACAGACTCAGACATCTACATGCATTCCAATTTAATATCCAAAAACCACCCCCCAGGGTCTCACGCCCTCAAGTGGTGACACAAAGAATTACACTTCCTGTTTGTTGGACAAGAGGGCAGCCATCTAGACTGGCCATCACATACGAACAGCTGCTGCTTGCTGGACCTGTGTGTGTGTGTGTGTGTTTTTCTTCAGGGGAGGAGTAAAGTACCCACCTTATACACCCAGGACATAGGGCGCTGGCCTTGAGGCTTCCTGCGCTTCAAGGCCTCCTCTAACCGTCTCTGTCCTAAAGGAGAGAATTTTAAGAACGGGTCACCGATTTCTCAGACAAAGTTGACCAAAATTCTCTAACCAGGGTTAAATTATGCAAATGATGACACTTTGCTTATACCGGCTTCTTTGACCGAACTGGTTAAGATTTCAAGACCCACATTTTGACTGGAAGCCTTTAGCACAGGCAGGCGTGATGGAGAGAAGGGAAACCATTGTTACCCAATACTCCGTGCCTTTGGGCAGGGGACAGAGCTATATTTGAAAATAAAAAAGGATCCACTTTTGACCACAGAAAGACTTGTTCCACTTTCTGATGGCCTCTGAAGTTTCACACCAAGCACAGCCCACATGTGCAAAACAATGTACCTCATAAGCACCAGAAACTTGTTTTTGTTCATGAGAGCTCAGTTTCCAGGGCTGCTGAATTCTACACTGTGAAGCCCATTGTGGCGTGCCAATCCTGGCACAATTCCTCCTGTTGCTCTGGCCCCAAGCCCCTACCCAGCCTGGCCAATTACCCTCAAACCCTGTTACACCACCGCACACGCTGCCTGCAGGTCCCCTGCCACTACCTGGGCGTCCCATGCCAATGCGATCAAGATCAGAGGGCTTGACGTAATCAAAATGGCCCGGACGGGTGACGTGAAGCTCGTTGCGGATCTTGTCATAAAACTGTTCCAACTGGATTTCAGACAGCAGCTGAAAAAGCCATTCCGTGCCATCATCTGGTGCCATCGGGGCATCTGCTGGGGGTGAGGGAGGGAGGAACAAAAGCAAACAGGGCACAGTGGTTACCAGCAGGGCTGTGGAGTCGGTACGCCAAACCTTCGACTCCGACTCCTCTGTTTTCCTACTGTCCGACTCCAACTCCGACTCCAACTCCACCCAAAATTGCTTCCAACTCCACAGCCCTGGAAAGGGCCGTAAATGTCTTTTTAAATTGGAAGCTCTCATAGGAGCGTTTTTATCGCTGCCTGAATATGTGCTGATCTTGGCATCACAGCATTTGTCTTTATCTGGGTCCTGTGTCATACACTGACACACAAAATGTTTTCCACCTTGAGTTATGGCGAAATGCTCAACTACAGCTGACTTCATGAGAAAGCTTCTTTGACATTTTGAATTTATATTTTTGTCAATCAAAATTTATTTTGAAGCCGGAGTCGGTACATTTCTACTGACTCGGACTCCGACTCCACCCAAAATTGCTTCCGACTCCGACTCCACGACTCCACCTCCAACTCCACAGCCCTGGTTAGCAGAAACCTCCATGTCAAGACAGGCAGATGCATAAGTGCCATAATGCAGGGCACCTCCGGTTCTGACTGGGGTGAACTCAAGTAGGAATTTTGTGCAGGGCAGACTGGCTAGTGGCAAAAGAACTTCAGGAGAGCCCCGCAGCAGCAGCTGGATCACACCAAAGGAGGTCCATCTAGTCCAGCGTCCTACTCGCACAGTGGCCAGCTAGATGCCCCAACGGGAAGCCCACAAGCAGGACCCGAGTGCAAGAGCACTCTTCCCATGTGTGATTCCCAGCAACTGGTGCACCGCAGCATAACGCCCCCAATACTGGAGGTAAAACTTAGAATCATAGAATCTTACGAGTTGGAAGGGGCCCATAAGGCCATCAAGTCCAACCCCTGCTCAATCCAGGAATCCAAATCAGAGCATTCCAAACAGATGACTGTCCAGCTGCCTCTTGAATGCCTCCAGTGTTGGAGAGCCCACTACCTCTCTAGGGAAATGGTTCCATTTACATATGGCTCTAACAGTTAGGATGTTTTTCCTGATGTCCAGTTGAAATCTGACTTCCTACAACTTGAGCCCATTATTCCACGTCCTGCAGTCTGGGGTGATTGAGAAGAGATCCCGGCCCTCCTTTGTGTGACAACCTTTCATGTGCTTGAAGAGTGCTATCATATCTCCCCTCAGTCTTCTCTTCTCCAGGCTTAACATGCCCAGTTCTTTCAGTCTCTGCTCACAGGGCTTTGTTTCCAGTCCCCTGATCCTCCTCTCTGCCCTCCTCTGAGCCTTTTCCTATTTGTCCGTGTGCTTCCTAGCAGCCATTAAGAACCTTATTCTCCTTCATGAATTTGTCTAATTGCCTTTTAAAGCCATCCAAATTCGGGGAGGGGCATCACTACATCTCACGGGAGTGAATTTTGTAACTTTAGCTCTGCGCTGTGTGAAGAATTCCCTCCTCCTGGGTGGCCCCACAGGTTTCTAGTCTTGCGGCAGAGTCTGTGCGCTGCCTCCGCAGCATGCACAATTTTATGGGGAAATTTATGGGGAAAGGCCATAGCTCGGTGGCAGAGCATCTGCGTTGTATGGAGAAGGTTCCGGGATCAATCCCTGAGGCGTCTCCAGGTAGGGCTGGGAATTTCCCCCGCAGGAAACCCTGGATGGAGACCCATTGCCAGTCAGACTAGACAGTACTAAGCCAGACAGACCAATGGGCTAACTCAGAATGAGTCATTCTCCTGTGTTCCTTTACACCTAAAAAGGCCCCAATGCTGCAGCCTTTCCTCACAGGGGAGTCGCTCCAGCCCCTTGATCATTTTGGTTGCCCTTTTCTGAACCTGTTCCAGCTCTACAATACCTGTTTTGAGGTGAGGCGACCAGAACCATGCACAGCTTTCCAAGTGAGGTCTCAGCAATTAAGGCTGTACTAGGGGCTGCCCTTCTGCTTGCTTCGCTCACTAATCCTGCTATACCCCAACCTACAGAAACCTCAAGCCCTCCCCCAGCTCCCCTGCCAGGCCCCCCTAGCCCTCCGTCCCTCCCCTCCCCAATCCAACCCCAAACTCCACCCCACACGGGTGGCCAGAGCCCCCCACCCCCACTTGATTCACCAGAGCCCCCACACACACATGGGTCACCAAACCTCCCCCAAACCCTCTTCCCCCAGGGTGCCAAAGCTCCCCTTTCTCCCCAGGGGTCGCCAAAGCTCCCCCTGCTCCAGGCAGCTCCCTAAAACACCCCCCAAGCACTCACCACAGATTGCCTACCCCATTTATCTCGCTGCTGCTGCCGCCGCTCACCCACCCGCCCCCTGTGCTGAAGCGTCCACAGGTAGCATGACACTTACAAAAATATAAAACAGTAGGATAGGATAACAGATCTGTATAAATGTGGTATCGGCAGTTTTATTTTCAATCCCTTTGCTAACGATCCTAAGGAAGGAATTTGCCTTTTTCACAGCTTCCGCCCGGGGTCAGCATCGTAATCCATGTATCCTCTACAATCCCATCAGGTCTCATTCCTGGCCAGTCACCTCAGGGTTTGAATCTGTTTGTGTCCTGGGTGTAGCTTGACTCACTTACGCAAGCCATTCTTTTCTGCAGTGAAGCTGCTCTCTGCTTGAGGCCTGGATGGGGTAGGTTGATTTGGGAGGAGTCACTGGGCTCATTTACAGGAGAGATGGATTAAAGATTCAGGCCACCAGGATTAAAAGGACATTCCTACTGCCTGCCACCATTCAAACTCACTACCAATTTTCTCTCTCAGTCCTTTTTTTTGGGGGGGGGGTAGGGTGAAAATATCATTCCCATCAACATTTTTTGCAAACTCTGAAAGGATTTGCCATTCTGTGTTGTTGCTGTTTCCCCCAGTAGGACTTTTACAGGTGAATGCCAGCCAGAAATTAGAGCAGGTAGCATACAGCAATGGGAAGTTTCCTCCCCTGTTGAATTCCTACCTGCCATCTGGCTCTTCATGGCACTGGGTTCCTGAAAACTGGTCCCTCTGAGCTGGGTGTCCAGAGCCCCTAAGTTCAGGTTGTCCTGTGTGCTGGTTGCTTGACCTTTTAACTCATGTGTGTGTGTGTGTGTGTGTGTGTGTGTGTGCGTGTGTGTGTGTGCACGCGTGCGTGTGTGGAGGGGGAGTAAAGGTGGAGAATCTAAAGAGCCAAAGGAGAGTAATCTGGCAAAACCGGTTCTGGCCGGGGAAGGATCTAGACAAGCAAGACAAGAGGATAAGGCTGAAGGGTAGACAGAGGAGCAACCCCGGACTCCTGGGTTCCCAGGAAGGGAAGGCGCTTTGATACAGGACTCCTGGGTTCCCTACAAGGGGAAGGTGGGAACCAGGAACCCTGAGGGTTTCTTTTATCTGCCCTCATGTTCATCTGGGTGTTTCTAGATGTGTGGAGAGACACACATGCAAAAATGTTGCTCATCTCTGGGTCACCCAGTCAGTCTCCTGCCTGAGGGGTTGGTGAAGAAAGTGAGGAGTCAGCGGCTGTGAGTCCAACTGGGTCAACACCCAAAACGTGCAACGGGATGAACAGGCTGGGTCACAGTGGCACTCGGATGTCTGGGTTCCCTCGGGATGGACTTGGGGGGGGGTTTCCAGCAGGACAGAAGAGGAAGCAGGAATCACCCGCTCACCTGCCCAGACACCAAAACGTTAAGCCCAAATTACAAAGTGGGTTTCTCCTTCCCGTGGACAGGTTGCCCAAGAAGAAGAAATTCAGCTGGAGAAGCATTCGCCATCACTGCATTTCTGTGCAGAGAGGAAGTTGCATCACCTGTTGGATGTCTGCCTGCCACTCAGCTATTAAAGGCACAATGCACTGCTAGTAAAAAATAAAAAAATAAAAAATGGCAATTTTCAGTACAATAAACTCTGGCAGAGTCGAAGCACTTCAAGGGGTACAGAACTCCCAGGTTTGCCTCCCCCAAAAGCCCCTTCCTCCCTCCATCCTCCCTATCCCCCCCCCATGGAATCTGCTTGTCCAAAGCTGTTTCCATACAAGCACTCCTTTGGCCCAACCCTCTGCCAAAATGACAAAGTCCAGACTGAGAGTAAATGTTGACAGGATGCTAGGAGTGAACTCAACACAGGCTGATCTCCTAAGTTTGAGTGCGGCTAGGTTGTTTTCTTATAAAAGACAGAGAGCAAGAGTCCTGGTGGAGAATGCGACCCAGCACTTGTATGCCCTCTGGATTTGGTTTGCGGGGTCTGCTTTGTGGTTGCACCATATCCAGAGGGGACGAATGCCAGATCACAGTCTCTAGCATTCCCTGGACCCTCAGTCCTTTAAAAAAGAATCCTGCCCCTCTCAAGGTTAGGAGATCTGTCTGTGTCCCTCTTACCCTGATCACACATTACCTCGTTTCAAAGGTGGCAAAGTATGCCAAAGTGGTGTGTACGCTACATATGTCTCAGCATATCACAAACAAAAATAGGGATTATATTTGTAGCATCCCCGTTCTCTCACAGCAGAGCTTACTGCCCAAATCAGAACTCCATTATGCACACACCCATAGCACCAGCCTTTGCCAACCTGGTGCCCTCCAATGGTTTGGACTACAACTCCCATAACCCCTAGCCAGTGCAGCTGTGCTCCCATCAGCCCTGGCAGAACACTGCCATGCTGGCTGTGGTTAATGGGAGTTGTAGTTAAACTTAAATATTAGGCAGGCGCCATCTCTGCTATCTTTTCGGCGCCTTTTGAAGACTTTCCTCTTCCAACAAGCCTTTTAAGTTGAGACCCATCCCAGTCTGAGTCTGTGTTAGAATTGCTTTTAATATGTCTTGTAATACTTTTAACCCTTTTTTAAAAAAAGATGTTTTTAAAGTTTTTTTTAATGTTTTTAACGTTGTTTTGTTTTAATGTATTTTAAGGTCTTTTTATGATGTTTTAAAATGTCTTTAGTGTTTCTGTTTGCTGCCCTGGGCTCCTGCTGGAAGGAAGGGCGGGGTATAAATAAAATAAATAAATAAATAGTCCAAAGCATGTGGAGGGCACCAGGTTGGGGGACTGCATTATTGAGTTTGTGCTGTGAACCAGGAAACTGGTTCAAATCTCACATCAGCTGTGAACTCCTTTGCCTGATGCAGATGTCTCTCTCTCTCTCTCTCTCTCTTTCTCTCTCAGCCTCAACTTTCTGTGGGCAAAATGGAGATAAGAACTCCTGGTGTACCTTGGAAGGTTGTTAAAAAGGGATTACAGTGAGGAAACGGAGGTGAAGGAATGCTCATAAAATGTCAAACATGATTAATTAGTGCCAATAATTAATATGGTCCCCACACACCTCAGGGATTGGGGCTCAGCACCATTCAGCTCTTGTCTCCATTTACACACTCTAAGCCCCGCCTAGACGGCCTAGAACAGCCATTGCCATGCCAGCACCCTCCCAAAGAAGTTCCATTCATTTTAAAAGCATTTATAAACCGGTTAATATTTCAAAAAACTCTAAATAAAACAGCAGAATAGAAGCACCCAAAAGCATATAAAGCAAAAATCCAGGGTAATTCAAGCCCATGAAACAGGGATCATTCGTACAGCTCAGGGCAAGCCTGGGCAAAAACATAACGCCTTCACAAGACGTCTGAAGCCACCGGTGGCTTCCCGTCTGGCAGAGGGAAAGGCATTCCATCGTACCGGGGCAACAGCAGAAAGCGCCCTTTTCCGGGCCACTGCCCTATGGTATTCTGTAGGGTGCAGTGCCCCAGATGATCTTGGTGACCTTACAGGTCTGAACAGGGGCACGGGGCACTTCAGAGAACCTGGCCCTGAGTGGTTCAGGGTTTTATATGTTAACAAGAACACCTTGAGCATGGCCTGTAGCTGACTGGTAGCCAGTGCAGTTCCCTCAGCACAGATGTAATATGTGTGCGTTCAGGTGCTCCACTTGACATTTTTTTGGACTACAACTCCCATCAGCCCGAGCCAGCACAGCCACATAGTACTAGGGCTGATGGGAGCATGTCCATGCCGGCTGGGGGCTGATGGGACTTGTAGTCCAACGCATCTAGGGGGCACCAGATTGCCTATGTCTGGCCGAGAAACCCCACATCCACCCAGCCCTTGCTGCTAGGTGCAGCGTTTCGCAGAACAGAGACACAGTAATGGAAAGTGCTGCACCGGCTGGATTTGAGCCTGCTATGCAGGTGGGAACGATATCTATGGCTGGCCTGCTGGGCTCTTGGAAGGCAACCAACTGGGAGGTTCTCCTTTGCACTCCACAATGCAGCCTTTGCCAAGCTGATGCCTTCCACATGCAGCCGTGCTGGCTGGGGGCGATGAGAGCTGTAGTCCAAAACAGCCAGAGGGCACCTGGTTGGCAAAGGCTGCCCAAGTGCAAGGAACAAGTGGCATTTCCCTGTGGATTGTGCCTTTGGACTCAAGATGTGGAGTTCATCTCCCAGGCTGGATTGAAATAAAAAGGCAGAACATCGTGTATAGTTCACCTCTAGAATTTGCTACCTCCAGAGGCAGTGATGGCCTCTAACATGGATGGTTTTAAAAGAAGGGGAGACAAATTCACAGAGGGTTAGGCTATCAGTGGCCACTAGCCACCATGGCTATGCTCTGCAGTATGCTTCTGAATGCCACTTGCTGGGAACCACAGCGGGGTGTGTGTGCCTGTGTGTGGGCTGTGGCACTCCTATCCTACTTGCAGGCTTCCCATTGGGGTAACTTGATGGCCACTTGAGAACAGGATATGCTTGACTCGAGGGGCCTCCTCTGGCCTGACCCAACAGCCAGGCTCTTCTTATGAACGCCATCTCTGCTATCTTTTCGGCGCCTTTTGAAGACTCTCCTCTTTCAACAAGCCTTTTAGGTTGAGACCTATCCCAGTCTGCGTCTGTGTTAGAATTGCTTAATAAGTTTTTTAATAATTCTTTTAACCCTTTTTTAAAGTTTTTTTTAAAATGTTTTTAACGCTGTTTTGTTTTAATGTATTTTAAGATCTGTTTTCATTATGTTTTATGGTGTTTTTAGCGCTTTGTTTGCCGCCCTGGGCTCCTGCTGGGAGGAAGGGCGGGATACAAATTAAATAATAAAATAAAATAAATAAATAAATGTTCTTAACAAAATTACAAAGGGAGCATCTGGTTTTAGGCGGGGGGGGGGGGAGTGCTGAATGGCTCTTTCTCAGTCCTGAGATTTTAAGAATGAGTTCAAGGCCGTTTTTTATTTACATTTGCAAACCCCCAGTGATGCATGTTTGACTTCTTTCTTTCAAAGCATTGATAAGTAGATCTGTTAAGTACCTAACAAATCATTGTGCTAATTCTTCCTCATGTTTTGAATCCACCCACCCCAAAACAATGTAATTCAAAGAGACTGAGAATGTATGAGTGCTGTGGGCATAGTTTATGACTCATAAAACAAGGCTGGCCCAAGCACCACACAGAGTTGTCTTTCTGGGGAGGGGGAGGAGTTGAGCTAGCTCTACCTTCAGAACATTCCCAGGGGTTCTAGCTTGCAAATTCTGTTGATTGAATTAAATCTGGAATTGCAGGGATGAAGGAAAGTGATAGGGATGTACAGAATTATGCACGGTGTGGAAAAAGGGGGGAAATACGCTTTCTCTTATAATACTGCAGTAAACCTTTGATTTGGGTTGGACTTGATGGCCTTATAGGACCCTCCCAAGTCTACTACTCTATGATTCTATGAACCCATTGGAATCATCCAATGATGCAGAATGTAGGAAAATTCAGGACAGACACAAAGTCCTTCACACAGTGCTCAGGTAAACTCTGGAACCCGTTCCTACAAGATGTGGCGGTGGCTTTAAAAGAGAATTAGACAATTTCAAAGGAGGGGAAAGGCTATCAGTGGCTACTAGCCACTATGGCTATGTTCTGCCTCCACCGTCAGAGCCGAAGGCAGTCTGCCCCTGAATGCTAGTTGCTGGCAATCCTAAGTGGGGAGAGCACTGTTGCACTCAGGTCTTGCTTACGGCAGGGGTGGGGAACCTTTGGCCCTCCAGATGTTGCTGAACGACAACTCCCATCATCCCTGGCCACTGGCCATGCTGGCCAGGGCTGAGGAATAGTTCAGCAACATCTGCAGCGCCAAAGATTCCTTACAATTTGTTTCCGGTCACAATTCAAAGTGCTGGTTTTGACCTACAAAGCCCTATATGGCTCAGGTCCAGACTATTTGACAGATCGTATCTCCCTGCATGAACCTGTCCGGGATTTGAGATCTTCAGGTGAGGCCCTTCTTGTGTTCCCCACACCTTCGCAAGCACATATGACGCGGACACGAGATAGGGCCTTTTCGGTGGCCGCCCCTAGGCTGTGGAACTCCCTTCCGAGTGAGGTGCGATCAGCTCCCTCCTTGCCGTCTTTCCGGCGACAAGTAAAGACTGTTTTATTTCAACGGGCATTTGGGATAGAGAACGACCAGGATTAAGTGTCATAGGTTTGGTGACTACATTATATGATTTTATTATTTTAAATTGTCCGCTGTTTTTAACTTATATTTTATGGTTTTAATTTTTCTCATAGTTTAATTCTTTTTTAATAATATACTCTGTATGTTTTAATGGTGTTGTTTTTAGTTGTAAGCCGCTCTGAGTCCTATTGGAAAAAGGGCGGGGTAGAAATAAAGTTTATTATTATTATTATTATTACAGTGGCCTCAAGCGGGCATCTGGTTGGCCACTGTGGGAGACAGGATGCTGCACTCAGTGGGCCCCCTTTCGCCACATCCAGCAGCCAGGTTCTTCTCGCGTTCTTGATACAAAACATAGTCTATCAGCAGCTGTATGAACAAACTTGTTGTTATGGGCCTTCAAGTCGATTACACCTTCAAGTTAACAAACTAGCCTATTTCAATTTTGTCTTGAAATCTGCCATCCACTCCAATGGCATATTCTGCACCATGTGACAGACAGGCAGACAGACAGGCAGGCAGCTATCATCCCCCCACTTCCTGCTGCATCCAGCAACACATTTGCCCTTCTTGACCCTCAGTCCCTTGTTGTTATGTCCCTTCCAAGTCGATCATGACTTATGGCGACCCTATGAGTCAGCGACCTCCAAGAGCATCTGTCATGAACCACCCTGTTCAGATCTTGTAAGTTCAAGTCTGTGGCTTCCTTTATGGAATCAATCCATCTCTTGTTTGGCCTTCCTCTTTTTCTACTCCCTTCTCTTTTTCCCAGCATTCTTATCTTTTCTAATGAATCATGTCTTCTCATGATGTGTACAAAGTATGATAACCTCAGTTTCATCATTTTAGCTTCTAGTGATAGTTCTGGTTTAATTTGTTCTGACACCCAATTATTTCTCTTTTTCGCAGTCCATGGTATCCGCAAAGCTCTCCTCCAACACCACATTTCAAATGAGCTGATTTTTCTCTTATGCACTTTTTTCACTGTCCAACTTTCACATCCATACATAGAGATCGGAAATACCATGGTCTGAATTATCCTGACTTTGATGTTCAGTGATACATCTTTGCATTTGAGGACCTTTTCTAGTTCTCTCACAGCTGCCCTCCCCAGTCCTAGCCTTCTTCTGATTTCTTGACTATTGTCTCCATTTTGGTTAAGGACTGTGCCAAGGTATTGATAATCCTTGACAAGTTCAATGTCCTCGTTGTCAACTGTAAAGTTACATAAATCTTCTGTTGTCATTACTCTAGTGTTCTTGACGTTCAGCTGTAGTCCTGCTTTTGTGCTTTCCTCTTTAACTTTCATCAGCATTCATTTCAAATCATTACTGGTTTCTGCTAGTAATATGGTATCGTCTGCATATCTTAAATTATTGATATTTCTCCCTCCAATTTTCACACCTCCTTCATCTTGGTCCAATCCCGCTTTCCGTATGATATATTCTGCGTATAGATTAAATAAATAGGGTGATAAAATACACCCCTGTCTCACACCCTTTCCAATTGGGAACCAATCAGTTTCTCCATATTCTGTCCTTACAGTAGCCTCTTGTACAGAGTATAGGTTGCGCATCAGGACAATCAGATGCTATGGCACCCCCATTTCTTTTAAAGCATTCCATAGTTTTTCATGATCTCCCCAGTCAAAGGCTTTGCTGTAATCTATAAAGCATAGGGTGATTTTCTTCTGAAATTCCTTGCTCCGTTCCATTATCCAAAGTATGTTTGCGATGTGATCTCTGGTACCTCTTCCCTTTCTAAATCCAGCTTGGGCATCTGGTATTTCTCGCTCCACATATGGTAAGAGCCTTTGTTGTAGAATCTTGAGCATTACTTTACTTGCATGGGATATTAAGGCAATAGTTTGATAATTACTGCATTCCCTGGGATCCCCTTTCTTTGGAATTGGGATGTAGATTGGACGCTTCCAGTTTGTGGGCCATTGTTTAGTTTTCCATATTTCTTGACAGATTTTAGTCAAAATTTGGACAGATTCAGTCTCAGTAGCTTGTGGCAACTCTATTAGTATGCCATCTGTTCCTGGTGATTTGTTTCTTCCAAGTATTTGAAGAGCAGCTTTTATCTCGCATTCTAAAATTTCTGGTTCTTCATCATATGGTTCCTCCATGAATGAATCTGTCATCCTGGCATCTCTTTTATAGAGTTCTTCAGTGTATTGCTTCCATCTTCCTTTTATTTCATCTCAGTCAGTCAGTGTGTTCCCCTGTTGATTATGTGCCTACATACTAGTTGCTGTATTATTGCATTTAGGGTTCTGATGTTTCTATTTCCTTTGGCTTTTGCTTTCCTTCTCTCTTTAACCATTTTAAGACTTTCATCAGTCATCCATTGAGGTCTTTCTCTCTTTTTAACTAGAGGTATATTTTTTTTGCATTCTTCCCTGATTACACCTTCTCTGATTTCACTCCATGGTTCTTCTGGTTCTCTGTCAACTAAGTTTAAAGCCTCAAATCTGTTCCTTATTTGATCTTTATATTCTTCTGGGATTTTATTTACAGTAGGGCCCCACTCATACGGCGGGTTACATTCCGGACCCCTGCTGTAAAGCAAAAACCGCTGTAAAATGGAACCCATTGAATAGAATGGCGCACGATGCCCAAAAACCACCGTAAAAGAGGAATAAGTGCCTTATGAGTGGGGCTTTAGTCTAATTGTGTCTAATTGAGACCGGTGTATTAGTGAATCGCTGTAAAGCGAAGCGCCATAAAGCGGGGCCCTACTGTAAATTGTATTTTGGCATTATGATTGCTTTGTTGGTCTTCTTTAGCTTTACTCTGATTTTCGATATTACCATTTCATGATCTGTACCGCAACTTGCTCCTGGTCTTGTTTTCGCAGAAAGTATGAAACTTCTCCATCTTCTTCTACCAATTACATAATCAATTTGATTCCCATATTGACCATCTGGTGATGTCCACATGTACAGTGGTCTTTTTGGTTGCTCAAAAAATGTGTTTGCAAGAAACAAATTATTGGCTTCACAGAATTCAATAAATCTTTCTCCTGCTTCATTTCTATCGCCTAAGCTCCATTTCCCCGTAGCCTGCATTTAATTCCAAAACTACTTCAGATGGCTACATAGTATGGGAAAATATCAGGCAGGGCCTTAATTGGTACCAGAGCGCAGCCCCAAAATTTATCTCTGCTTTGAGCATGTGCTGAGTGCCTTTCACCTGCAACCAGACTTCACACAGGTGGGCACACGATGGCATCCACGTCAGAGGCATATCCTCAAACCTCTTGTTTTTTTAGGAATCAAGTTTCAAGTTCTGTCTGCTTAATTTGACTTCTGCTGCTTTTCATTTATTTGTGCTACAGCTCATGAGTTAAGCAATTGTTTTAAATTTGTATTGCAATTAGTGTGTTTTGTAAGCCAGCTATGGAGATTTTAAATCAGAATGTGAGATATAAAAATAAAAAATGCCAAAAACATCTGGTAATTCATGTGGCACAACTCAGAAGAACCAGCAAAGTCCCAAGGAATGCCTGGGAACTGGATTCTAAACACCAACCCTGCTGGGGCCACAAACCCTTTGCCCTGCTTTCTGCAAGTTGCTACCTGCCTGCCTCAGTTCCCTCCCTCCATCTGTAAAATGGGAACATTAAGAAACATCACCAGAGAATGCATCACATAAAGTAAAGCTGCAGTAGAAAAACAAAACGTACAAACATTGGAAGCAGAATAATGGGCATTTTCATAGGGATTTTTCCCCGTGGCTCCAAGAGGGTGTGTGCCACGCCAAAATTAATGTAAAACTTAAAAGGGATCCTGCAGCCTGTGCAAGCAAGTGGATGGATCAAAGCTCCAGAGTCACTACGAAGAACAACCCAAGAGAGATGCCAGGAAGTCTCTCGCACTGGCATTAAGACTGAAGTGCACATATATTAATTTTCCCCATTAATTACCGCCCCCCCCCAGGGGCAAGTAAGTTGTGCATGGAGTGAGTAAAACTCGGAAGGGGGAATTTCCTGGATGGAGGGGGGAAAAAACCAAAGGAAGAGAGTTGGGGTCGGGAAAGGAAAGAACAAGGGGGAAAGAAATCACCTCTGGAGAGGAAAAGCAAACAAACGGGTGAGCCCAGCAAGGCAGACCAGCAGGGAGGGAACCTCCGCGGGGGGGGGGGGGTCGGGAGAGAAAACGCGGCTGACCCGGAGCCGAGGAAGTCCACACAGGAAACAAAGCGGGGCAGGCGCGCCAAGAAGTCAGCCGGGAAACGGAAAGGTTTCCTGGCCAGGGCGGGCGCGCGCCCTGCCGCCCCCGAGCGCGGCCCTCCTGTGCCACTCACCTGCGGGAGGGATCGGGGCCGGCCTCTCTCCTCGCCCGCTTCGTCTCGTACGCGGAGCTCTGTCCTCCTCTCTCGCGCCCTCCTGGCAGCCCAAGACGGGTGGCTCCGAAAGGCTCCTCCCAGCCGCTCACCTGGGCGGGCAAGCGGAGCGAGGGATGGCCTCCCCCAGCGGGCCGCGCCCCAGGGCCAGCCTGGCCCTCCGTCCTGGGAGAGGGAGGGGGAGGCTGCGGTGGCTCGGGGACACGAGGCGGAGCGGGAGCCCTCCTCCCTGGCCAGGGTGGCAGCCTCGGAAGGCGCGGGGTGGTCCGGTTCTCACGTCATGCAGGAGAGGTCCCGTGTCATGCGGCAGTTGGGATGACTAGCCGCTTTGTAAATAGGAAAAAATGAGAAAAGGGTTGCTATGCTTTTGTAAGTTTATGGGTTTTTTTAAAAGAAACTCTGTACATGCTTGAGTCTTGGTAAGCATTCCTGGGATTGTGAGAAAGTATTACCAGTCCAGAAGGCTCAAATCACCACTGAGCCACAAAGCTCACAGGGTGACTGTGGAGGCCAGTGACTGTCTCTTAGCCTAACCTACCCTCACAGGGTTGTTGTGAGAATAAAATGGAGAGAGAGGGAGAGAACCATGTACATGACTTTGAGGTCCTTGGAGGGAAAAAAGGTGGGATATAAATGTAAATAAATAAATAATAAAGTTTTTTTTCACCCCCACATCAGTGTAATTCAAGTTTTTAAAAATGGCTTAAAAGTCAGAGGTGTGTTCATACCAGGACAGGCACAGGATTCAGCTTCCAGAGAAATAACAGGTTTTGGTTTTGGTTTTGAAAAGATTAAGTGGCTAGGCCTTATGGTTGAGCAGATATAATAAGAGAGCATGTGATATTTCACATGCCACAGAGGGGTCATAGAATCATAACATTATAGAGTTGGAAGGGGCCTATAAGGTCATCGAGCCCAACCTCCTGCTCAATGCAGGAATCCAAATCAAAGCATTCCCGACAGATGGCTGTCCAGCTGCCTCTTGGAGGCCTCCAGTGTCGGAGAGCCCACCACCTCCCTAGGTCATTGGTTCCATTGTCGTACTGCTGTAACAAGTTAGGACATTTTTCCTGATGTTCAGTTGAAATCTGATTTCCTGCAACTTGAGCACATTATTCCGTGTCCTACACTCTGGGACGATCGAGAAGAGATCCCGGCCCTCCTTTGTGTGACAACCTTTCATGTACTTGAAGAGTGCTTTCATATCTCCCCTCAGTCTTCTCTTCTCCAGGCTAAACATGCCCACTTCTTTCAGTCTCTCCTCATAGGGCTTTGATTCTAGTCCCCTGATCATCCTTGTTGCCCTCTCTTAACCTGTTCCAGTTTGTCGCATCCTTCTTAAAGTGTGCTGTCCAGAACTGGACGCAGTACTCAAGATGAGGCCTAACCAGTGCCAAATAGAAGGAAACCAGTACTTCACGCAATTTGGAAACTATACTTCTGTTAAAGTAGCCTGAAAAAGCAGTTGCCTTTTTTGCAGCCACAACACACTTTTGGCTCATATTCAGCTTGTGATCAACAACAATCTCACGATCCTTCTTGCATGTAGTATTGCTGAGCCAAGTATCCCTATCTTATAACTGTGCATTTGGTTTCTTTTTCCTAGGTGTAGAATTTGCACTTATCCCTGTTAAATTTCATTCTTTTTTTTTCAGCCCAATGCTCCAGCCTATCAAGATCCCTTTGAATTTTGTTTCTGTCTTCCAAAGTATTAGCTACCCCTCCCAATTTTGTATCATCTGCAAATTCGATAAGCATTCCCTGCACCTCCTCATCCAAGTCGTTAATAAAAATGTTGAAGGGCACTGGGCCCAAGTGCTATCCACCCAGTTTGAGAAGGAACTACTGATAAGCACTCTTTGAGTACGATTCTGTAGCCAATCCAGTCCACATTTAGCTAGCTTGCTCATCGGAATATCATGAGGGGTGACCGAATAAGATTTAAAGTGACCGGAGTGCAAATTTTCAGCCTCCAGCATGAGCTTCAGGGGGAAGGTAAATTATGCAGAAGGGGGAGGGAATGAATAGCAGAATACATTATGCAAAATATAAAGCAAACATTTGCTCTATTTGCATAACATATGCAGAGCCCTGAGATCAGCTTTCCCTGGCAAAGAACTTTCATTACCTTGGCAAAGGATTTTTACATTTACTTTTTCTTAGAAAATGCACAATCACCTGTCAACATCCAGATGTGCCAGTTTCATCTAAAGCTTTACATTAGACACCTCCAGGAACAGCTTGAAATCAACCCTTTCAAAAGGTGGGCAGTTGCGGAGGGGGGCGAGTGTGATCCTTGCAAAAGCATTTTCAGGGCTGGGGGCTGGGTTAGAGGATGAGATATCCCAGCATGCTGTGGACACAGATTGCCCCAGGGCAAAGGGGTGGGGGTGGGGAGATGACCAGGATGTGCCCTGGTGGTGCTCAGCGGAAGACCTCCTTCCACACCTTCAGCAGCCTTCCCCAACCTACTGCTCTCCTCCCATCAAACGATTCTGCCGGGAGTCATCATTGAAAATGTCTGGAGGGCACCAGGTTGGGGAAGCCTGTTTTTCCAGAGGGAATGCTACGTTTCAAAAGCATTTCCAAAAAAGCATGGCATGAACACACCCCGAGTGGCGTGCCGAGAACCTCAAAGCCTCCTGTTGCTTCATTAGCTTGGCTAATAAAAAGGCTTTCATTGCAGATTAAAAACAGAGCCCTTCTTAATTAAAACCAGGCACCTGTGCCTTTTCCCATCGAGCCCCTGGGAGACTTTTGAACCGGCTCCCCAGTTGATTAATAAAATGAGGAGGGCCACAAAATGGAGGAGACCCCCGTATAATTGAAAACACCAGCCCCCTCTATGGGCAGGGCTGCAGTTCAGCAGGAGAGCATCTGCCTGCATGCAGAAGGTCGCAGGCTCAGCCCACGATGGCATCTCTAGGTAGGGCTGGGAACGCACTGAGTTTGCAGCCCTGGAGAGCCGCTGCCAGTCAGTGTAGACAGTACTGAGCTAGATGGACCAACGGCCTGACTCAGTATAAGGCACATTCCTAACCCAAAATACGCACGGCCTGAGCAGATTCTTCCTTCCTGCAGCTGCAGAGGTGGGCCTCCGAGTGTTCATCTTTCAAGAGCTACGAGGCCATTTCCTGCCACACACTAACGCAGCTGTGTCCCTCTGGTGAGGGAAAGCCACTCTGCCCATGCTCAGAGGCACTCTTGCCTTTCTAATTTATTCACTCACCTCAGAGCTGAGGGCTGCCACTCAAAACAGGTTCTGGAGCTGAGTCATGGCGAACATGAGACCCCTCTTAGCGACGAAGGGGTGTGCCTTACTTCAGTCAGAAAGATTGTGGCAAAGTTTGGTTCTTAGCATTATTAGAAAAATGAAAGGAAAGGGCTCAGCATATCAAACAACGATTCATTTTATTTAGCTAGATCTGACTTTGTTCAGCCTGTCGACAAGAAGCCGAAGCTCCCAGAAATGCCAGCAAGCTATGCAAACTTGTGGCACTCTTTTCTAAGTAATTTATGCAGCCTTTGAATTTCAAGCTTTGAGTGACTTTGAAACTACATGATGCCTCAGAATGATTTTGTGGAGAAATAAAATGTAAATGACAGTTTTTACAAGACAGAATTTATATTTTTGAGTATTACCATTCCTTCTGCTTCTCTTTTTGTTTTACCAACATGTCCGTTTGATCTTGGGTCTTATTAAGATGCTGAAAGTGTTTTTTGTTTATTTATTTTTTGTTATTGGAAACTCAATAAAAATCTGATTTAAGAAAATTGGAAAGAGCACATTTGGCGGTACAGAGAGAAGTAAGAGGAGGGGATGTGGCAAGGGCAGCAGGTTATTGGGTGCGGAGGCTGAGATGTATTCTCTGAAAGGCACAGAGGAAATCAATTGGCTCATGGACTCATTTTAAAATGTGCCAAAAAAACCCCAACAATCTCAAAATACTAGAGATTTTAAAATTGGTAAATTGAGCGTTTAATTGGTTGAGGCAACACTAATTAACTGTAGCCTGTTATGTAACGCTGCACCCCGCATTGACGGCAATGCCTTTTCCCATGTGCCAACAGCACACACACAGCGCTTCTCTCTCTCTCTGTAGTCTCTCCACAAGCTGCGGCACGAGTCCACAAGTGCTTGCCGCTTCCCAACTCCCACGCAAAATGCTTCAAGGCGCCAACTGGAAACGCATAGCGGTGCTGCGGAGATGCCCAGATGGATTGGAAAAGACGAACAGGGATGGCAAATGAAAAGTGTTGCAAGGGAGCAGTTCACAAATCTAACTGTACGTGGGCATGCCGTTGCACCCATTCATAATGTGCACTTTGCACATTCATGCTAATCAGCCTTTGCTGACCTAGCGCCCTTCAGATGTTTTGGACCACAGCTCTCATCAGTCCCAGCCAGCACATCCACTGTGTCCCAAAACATCTGAAGGGCACCAGGTTGGCGGAGACTGGCTTAAATATTCCATGGCTGCTTGCACACCATACATTTAAAGCACTTTTTTTCCTCCCAAGAAGCCTGGGAACTGTAGTTTACCCTTTACAGAGGTACAATTCCCAGCATCTTAAACAAAGTATAATTACCAGGATTCTTGAGGTGCAGAGAGGGCATGCATTAACTGTGCCTTAAATGCAGAGCTCGGAAAAGTTACTTTTTTTGAACTACAACTCCCATCAGCCCCAGCCAGCATGGCCACTGGATTGGGCTGATGGGAGTTGTAGTTCAAAAAAGTAACTTCTCCAAGCTCTGCTTAAATGCATGGTGTATATGCAGCCCCTGTGAATATGTGCACTTTTTTAAAATGTGCACTTAATTCACTTACCTACACACACACTCCTGGGGGCACAGTCACACTCAGGGCCTCTTGCTCTGCACATTCCTAATGTGTGGGACATTTTACGTAGCCAGCCTCCCTCCTGCAAGCTCACACCTCACATGTTTTCACACTTATACATCCCCCCTCTTCTGTCCAAAGAAGGAAATTACGGGTGGGAGGGAAGTCTCCTATTACTGTTCGGGGACCTCCTCAGTTCCAATCCCTGGACGGAGCCAAAACCTGCAAGGAAGAAAATGAAAGGATTCACCATCAGGAGAACCGGTTTGTGTGACCTGCTTTTGCAAAATGATTAATCGCGAAACTATGTAGAGCGTGCAGTAGTAATGTGGGCCAGATACAATATTTTTGCGCTTTTGTAGTCATGAAATGGGTGTGACAGACACCCACGGCTGTGTCCGGTTTATCACGGCTTGCCGCAAACCACTGCAAAATGAGATTAGCTAGGATGAAAACATACAAATGTTCACCATAACAACATAATTATAGCTCTGCTGGATCAGGCCAGGGGTGCAGTCATCCACGTTTTTGGGAGCAGGGTCCCTGTCTCCAGCATCCTACAACCCAAGCAGCATGAAAGGGGAGCCCCTGAAAAGAGTCTTCTAAAATTCACCCTTGTCCTTTCCTACTGATTGGAGCCAACCAGAGTGAAAGAAAGTGAGTCATTCACTGAGAAGACTCTTTTCAGTAGCTAATACTGCCCCTTTCATGCTGATTGGCTCCTAGGGATGGCTTTTGTTCTGGAAGAAGGCATTAACAAGGATCTCATTCTCAACCCAGCAGCAAAAAAAGTTGGCGACCTTGGAGGTCACTCACTATCTCTCAGCCTGACGTCCCTCACAGGGTTGTTGTGAGGATCCAATAGGGGGTGGCAAGTTCCTTGGAAATGTGGGATACAAATCTAACAGTAAATAACATGAGTATGATCACTTATCATATTAACTGATGCCCAGTTCTCAATCAACAACTCCCTGCTCCCAACAATGTCCCTGTCCCCAAATCCTCCCACTTTGCCTCGTTCAGTTCCTCCTCCCTGCAATGTTGCACTTACTCAAGGGCACATGACACCAGCCCCAGGAACAGGCAGGAACCTGAGATGGAGCAGAGTAACGTGGTGGCTTTTTGTAGGCCTCCGCCTTCTGTGTGGAGAGAGGAAGGGGTGAAATGGGCAGATGAGCCCACTGGGGCGCAGAGAGGAAGGAGGTGCTTTGGACAGGGGCAGAGGGGTGGGCAGAACGATGGAAGAAGGCACCAGGCTGTGAACACACACCCCATGCCATTTCAAGCACACTTCTATAGTATGTTTTTAAATCTGTTGTAAGGTACTTAAAGACCACTGGGTATGAGGTGACCAACAAATAACAATAATATCCAATTGTTGTTGTTATGGCAGCTTCCCCCAAAGTATCCTGGGAACTGTAGTTTGTTAAAGGTGCTGGGCCTTGTAGCTCTGTGAAGGTGAAACATACAGTTCCCAGGATTCTTTGGGGGAGATCATGTGCCTTAAGTGTGCTTTACGTGTATGGTATGTCTGGAGGGGAGAGAAGCTCATAGGAAAAGCCCGATTCTGGTCACAGGGGTGGGGTGGGTGTGTAGAGGCTGGAATAGCCCAGCTGTTGATGGGTGAAGGGAGGAGGGAGGGACAGCACAACAGCCTCCAATTTGGGCAAGGCGGAGGCAGGCTAGCAGGCCTTGGGAAAAGGGCAGAGGGAGGGCAATGGGAAGTGCCAACGCTGGCCAAGTGGAGGAGGGAGGGACATGGGAACAGCCAGGCAGGCCCTGGAGGGCAGGGAGGGGAGGGGAGGAAACAGCCAAGGGCGGCAGAGGGAGGGAAGCTGGAACAGCCGGAATCAGAGCAGAAGGGGGAGGGGGCCTGGACCAGCCCAGCAGCGGGGCAAGGCAGGGGGATCGAGCCGCTCGCCTGGGTAGCAGGTCTTCATGTCCCAGCAGCGCACGTCCGCTCTTCGGCAAGTGGTGCAGTTGAACACCGAGGCTGATCCCTCTGGAAATGGCGAGGGGAGGGGAGGGGGGGTGAGGGTCCAGAGCAGACAGAGAGGCCTCAATGCCCCCCCGCTCAGATGGAAGGAAAGGGCCGTAGGACAGAGAGAGCGGCCTCGTCCCAAGTCAGGCTGCCGGTCCATCTAGCTCAGTATTGCCCACACTGGCTGGCAGCAAGGAGGCGGCTCCCCCAGACCTAGCTGGAGATGCTGCCGGAGACTGAATGTTCTGCATGCCAAGCAGGTGTTCAGCCACTGAGCTGCACAGCCCATTCCCACTTAACTGATGAAAGGCTGAAGGCCCAGTTATTATCAGACTAGTGCTAGGCTCGTTCTTGATGCCATCATTGGGCTTTCACAAATTCCCCACATATAATTGGTATGGGAGTGTGGCATAGTGGTTAGAGTGTTGGACTACAACCTGGGAGACCAATGTTCGAATCCCCACATAGCCATGAAGCTCACTGCCTGTCAGCCTCATGAAAACCCTATTCATAGGGTCGCCATAAGTCAGAATCGACTTGAAGGCAGTCCATTTACATTAACTGGTACGGGTGGTGAGTGATACAGGAGGGGGGGTCCATCTTTACTCTTCCTGCTAATATTGCTCTTTCTGAGGTCCCGACTCCAGAACTTACGGCAGGCCGGAGGGCACAAAACTGGAAAAAAATAAAAACAGCCAAAGCGTTATTGCTAGACATACAATGTGACACAAACAGTTTTACCAGCCTGCCCAGGGCCAGATTTAAACTTGTTGTGGCCCTAAGCAATAACATGAGTGAGGCCCTTCCCTCTTCAACAAATAATAAAAATTTGAAATGCAAAATATGGGTTGTACAATTAAACAGAATTTAATGGTCATGTAATATAGGTATTAAAAATGCAAGTTAAATGTGTGCACATTATTTAGGAGTTTGTCAAACACAAAACACAATTAAACAATATAATGTTATAATATATAAATTAGATAAAATGTGTATATACACGTGAGCTGTTTTCTGCAAGAATCCGAACGGCCGCATGTGTATGACGTTCGATAGAATTGTTTACTGTTGTCGGCAAGCGAGCCGCAACAATGATATTCAACACCTACCAAAAATTATCTTCATTTTGTATGATGTTTATGTTTTCCCGGTGGCAATGCTGTAAACATTTTCTTTCTTTCTTTCTCACGCGAGGCCCCTCATAATGTGAGGCCCTAAGGTGTAGCTTGTTTAGCTTGTACGTAAATCCAGCCCTGAGCCTGCCATTAAAAATTTGGACTCTCCCCTAGGTGAGGGCAGGCCTATGGTATAGCTTGGGAAGGTTCCTAGGGTAAAATTGTGCTTTTACATTTGGGGGGGGGCTGCTGTTCCTAGCCCACCTCACCCAATCTGCAGCCCAGATCAGATGATCCCTCCTTCCCCCCCCCGAATATAACACCCCCTTCCCCACAGTGGTCACATCCTAAGAACAGAAGTCCATTATTTTCTCTAATCCCAGATGAGTGACATTATTCATTTATGAGAGAAATGCACTTTGCATATGCTCAGAGGCATTCTCTGTTTCACCAGCATGTTCCAGGGCTGAGCTATGACTCTGTAGAAAGGTCCCGGGGCTGAGCCCTAGAGCATATATTGCCCTGAACATACTGGTAGCATTTTTGTTTGTTTTTACTAATACAGTACTGTATTACTATTTCATGAGTTGCTGTGAAACATCTCAAAGCAATTGAAAAATAAAAATATTAACGATAAAAACATTTTTTTAAAAAAAAGAAATCATAAATAAAACCAAAACAATTTCAAACCTTTGTCATACCTTCTCTGCTCTGTTCTGGTATCTTAACCTCATGAAGCCAGTTCCAATAGTTTGGGAAGTCAGCAAAGCTCTGGTTTATTTCTGAAAAACAAGAGGCTAATCCCACGGTTGCCACCACCACCACCAGCGGCAGCTTCTCTAGACCAACTCAAAAGCCCATTTTTTCATTCACACTTTCATTTACAACCCTCCCCCGCAAATCATCCCAAGGGAAGGGCCAATGTGTGCCCCCCCTAAAATCTGCAGAATCTAAACTATTCCTTACCAATAACCCGGAAGACTCGGTGCGTTTTTTCCAGTAATAGATCCAGGGACAACTCATCTGCAGACAGGGAGATGGAAGGGAATGAAGGAGAGAATGTGAGAGCCAAGGATATGTAGAGCAGCCTTCCCCAACCTGGCGCCCGCTGAATGTTTCAGACTACAACTCCCATCAGCCCCAGCATGGCTGGGGCTGATGGGTGTTGTAGTCTGAAAATCCAGCGGGCACCAGGTTGGGGATGGCTGTTGTAGAGAACTGTGCACTGAATCTGGACTGGGAAACCCTGAATTTAAGTCTCCACTGAGCCATGAACTTCACTGGATAACTATGAGCCAGCCACACTCCTGCCAGCCTAATCTACCTCACAGGGTTGTTGTGATAATAGAACAGGATAAAACTCAACAAGTTTTCCTGTGTTCCATGGAGGAGGGCAAGATACAAATGTGGAAAAAGAAATAATCCTTTGCCCTTACAGTATTTATCTTCCAAAGTATGGGGGCAGAGACCCAGGTTTTTGCCATGCTAATAACATCGACTTAGATAATATATGTAAAGTGTGTTGAACTAATCTATTACTCTTATTCATGACAATATGGGACCTGCAAAAGTAAAAAAAGTTGTCATCTTGAATGTTCCTATCCCAGTCTGCTTCTGCGTTGGAACTGCTTTTTCTTATGTTCTTAAACCTTTTTAAAAATGTTTTTAATGTTAGAAGATGTTTTGATTGCTTTTTTTAAGAAAAGTTTTTAAAAATGTTTTGTTTTAATGTGTTTTAAAGTTTGTTTGTACAATGTTTTAAAGTTTTTAGTGCTTTTGTTTGCTGCCCTGGGCTCCTGCCAGGAAGAAGGGCAGGATATAAATCAAATAATAAATAAAACAAATGCTTCTTAGGATTCCAGCAAGCTGTGCCCTGTTTCGTCATACTCCATTCCATCCTCCCCATTACCCAGGCACTCACTATTCAATCCTCCTTGGGCTGTTTGGGGTTTTGCTCTCTTTTAGGGATTTTCTCCCTATATTTTTATTTTTTTATTTTATTCCTTAAAACCTTGGGGATTCTCCATGCCTCCTGATACCTCCCCTCTTAAGAAGAGGGATCTGGAAGAGGGCTCATCATAGCCCAGCACATCCTATTCTCACAGTGGCTGACCAGATGCCCCAAAGGGAAGCCCACAAGCAGGACCTGAGTGCAAGAGCAACTCTCCCCACTTGGGATTCCCAGCAACTGGTATTCACAAGCACACTGCCTTCAACAGCGGAGGCAGAACATAATTACCACGGCTAGCCATCCATAGCCTTGCCCTTCATGAGTTGTGGGCTGCCATTAGGTGCCCTTCTCACTCGGAGAATGAGGCTATTATTCGTCTGTAGGATTATAGCGTAATGCAGAGGTGGTGAACCTCAGGCCCGGGGCCCAAACACGCCCTCCGGGCCTCTCTATCAGACTATACCCAGGCGCTGGCGATTAGTGACTCCATGCCAGTGGGGCAGTGGATTCCAGTCAGGGTTTAAGTCCAAACTTTCAATGAGCTGCTCAAGGTGCTTCAGCCTAAGGGAAGGTGCTTCAGCACCTGGGACAGCTCCTTGAAAGTTCACACTAAAACTCAGAGCAGATTCCACTGCCCAACTGGCATAGAGTCACTATCGTCCCAGGCCCGGTGTCCTCACCTGCTCTGCACCCTCTTCCGATATTTTTTTTCCTGGCTGCAATGTCTTCTTGAAGTGTGATATGCCTCTTCCTGGCTTGAATGGAGATAAGAATGTAAGAACAACCCTGCAGCAGCAGCAGCAGCAGCAGCAGCAGCTGGCTCAGGCCAACGGGGGCCCGTCGAGTCCAGCGTCCTCTCCTCACAGTGGCCAACCAGATGCCCCAAAGGGAAGCCCACAAGCAGGACCGAAGCGCAAGAGCACTCTCCCCTCCTGAGGTTTCCAGAAACTTTTATTCGGAAGCATACCCCCTCCGTCTATGGAGGCAGAACATGGACAGCATGGCTAGTCACTACTGATACCCTACACGTTAATGCATTTGTCTAATCCTCTTTCAAAGCCAAGTTGGTGGCCGTCACTGCCTCTTGTGGGAGAAAATTCCTTCGCCCTTAGCTCTGTGCTGTATGAAGAAGCACTTCCTTTTGTCTGTCCTGAACCTTCCAACGACAGGTGTGCGTATGCGTGCGTGCATGCAGAAATGCCCAGATGTGCGTGACTGGAATGTTGCCTATTCTATGTAGCCACATCCATGGCTCCACCCACTTTTTGCTTCTGCTCCCCCCCCATAACTGGCATGTGGCCCTCACAAGATTTCCCAGAAGAGGCAGAGGGAGTGTAACTCTGTTGATTCTCCTTGATCTCTCAGCGGCTTTTGATACCATCGACCATGGTATCCTTCTGGAGAGGCTCGCGGAGTTGGGAGTTGGAGGTACTGCTTGGCAGTGGTTCCGCTCCTACTTGGCGGGTCGTCTCCAGAAGGTAGTGCTTGGGGAACATTGCTTGACACCGCGGGCTCTCCAATATGGGGTCCCGCAGGGGTCAGTTTTGTCCCCCCTGCTTTTTAATATCTACATGAAGCCGTTGGGAGAGGTCATCAGGAGTTTTGGAGTGCGTTGTCATCAGTATGCTGATGACACGCAGCTCTACTTCTCCTTTTCATCTTCTTCAGGTGAGGCTGTCGATTTGCTGAACCGTTGCCTGGCCGCGACAATGGACTGGATGAGAGTTAACAAACTGAAGCTCAATCCAGACAAGACTGAGATGCTGTTGGTGGACGGGTTCTCTGATCGGATGGTGGATATATACCCTGTCCTGGATGGGGTTACACTCCCCCTAAAGGACCGGGTTCGTAGTCTGGGAGTCTTTTTAGACTCTTCCCTCTCACTTGAGGCTCAAGTAGCCTCGGTGGTTAGGAATGCGTTTTACCAACTTCGGTTGGTAGCCCAGCTACGTCCCTATTTGAGTAAAGAGGACCTTACATCAGTGGTACATGCTCTGGTAACCTCATGGTTGGATTACTGTAATGCGCTTTACGTAGGGCTACCTTTGAAGACAGTTCGGAAGCTACAACTAGTGCAAAATGCGGCGGCCAGATTGCTGACAAGGACCAAGCGGTCCGAGCATATAACACCTGTTCTGGCCAGCTTGCACTGGTTGCCAATATGTTTCCGGGCTAGATTCAAAGTGTTGGTATTAACCTATAAAGACTTATACGGCGCGGGACCACGATACCTTGCGGAACGCCTCTTCCGATATGAACCGGCCCGTGCACTACGTTCTGCTACGAAGGCCCTCCTCCGGGTTCCAACTCACAGGGAGGCCCGGAGGGTGATGACAAGATCTAGGGCCTTCTCAGTGGTGGCCCCCGAACTATGGAACAGTCTCCCCGAGGAAGTACGCCTGGCGCCGACTCTGCTCTCCTTCCGGCGCCAGGTCAAAACCTTCCTATTCTCTGAAGCATTTTAAGTTACACTGATTTACTTTTTAAAATGTTTATTGTATTGGATTGATGATTGTATTTTAGTATTATTTTGTTATTCATTGTATTTTTATGCTATTTTATGTTCACCGCCCAGAGAGCTATTGCTAGTCGGGCGGTATATAAATTTAATAAATAAATAAATAAATAAATAAATGCGGCCCTCTGGCTGGAAAAGCGCCCTGGTGCAACTGATGGCAATTAATGACCACATTATTATTATTAATACTACAAATAATATTGATATTAGGAACAATAATGATGTGATGGATACAGAAATAATAACAGTAATGTTCTAATAGTTATTGTCTCTATTATGAGGGGTTTTTCAAAGAAGCACGAGTACAGGGCGAAAGGGACAAATGAGCTAAGCGGAAGGCACATCAAGCAAATCCTCATCGGGACCGTCTTCCATCTGGAAACCAATGTCCTCACTGTGGGAGGCTGTGTGGATCCAGAATTGGCCTCCACAGTCACTTACAGACCCACTGTTAAGGACCTTATCTTGGAAGACAATCTTACTCGGCCGCGAGTGATCGCCAATGAATGGGGATGGTATTCATCAGTATGGGATAACAGCTCTATCCAGTATGGGAAAACAACTCTTCTTTTGCTGCCAATGGCAGGCATTTTGCGCTGTCACCCACGATACCTTACACGGCTTGGGACCACAATACCTGATTGAACGCATCTCCCGATGTAATACCGATACGAACCCACCTGTACACTACGCTCAACATCAAAGGCCCTCCTCTGGGTGCCTACTCCGAGGGAAGCTGGGAGGCTGGCAACAAGGGAGAGGGCCTTCTCAGTGGTGGCCCCCAAATTATGGAATGATCTCTGTGACGAGGCACACATGGCGTCAACACTGTTATCTTTTCAGCGCCAGGTCAAGACTTTCCTCTTCTCCCAGGCATTTTAGCATGTGTTTTTAAATTGTTTTACATTTTTTAATTGTGTTTTAAATTGTTTTTAAAAGATGTGTTTTAAATTTGTATATTTGTTTTAATGTTCTTAGTTACTGTAAACTGCCCAGAGAGCTTCGACTATGGGGCGTTATATAAATAAATAAATAAATAAATAAATAAATATCAGATTATGAGTACTGGCACCTCATATTTTTACCAAAAAAAGGCACTGACTATCATTAAACATAAGTCCTACCAGCCACACACACCCCATTACTTTCCAGACAGCCCCAAAGAGCCCTGACGTCTCTACCTAATGCCAAGCCCAGGGAGGAAGCTCTGCCCCAGGGATATTTGGTACAGTTTGCCTGATGGTAGCGTTCTCGGTATCGGGCACAGAGATGAGCAAAGCGGATCTTCAGGTTCTTGAAAGGCAGCCCGCAGTTGATGCACCCCTTTGTCTGTGGGCTCCCATTGGTCAGGATGAGGAGTAGGAGGGCAGCTGCTGCAGGCGGCCGGGAGGTGGCCCCACGGCCCCCCAGAGCGGGGAATGATGGAGGGGACATCTTTGGGCACCGACTGTTTAGTGCCAGGACGGCTGTGGGAGTGGCCCATGGAACGTTCTGGAACTCTTTCATTATTTGGATCAGGTTTCTAAGCAGCCGCCTTGGCAACCATTTCAAGAATCCCGGGGTTCTGTTCTTAAAGGGTCAAGATAACGGAGCCTAGATGGGGGTGTTATGTACAGCTCTCGGAATGAGGACACTGAACTGAACGTTCAAACATATGTGTGTGGGCGTGGCAGTATTTTATGTTTACTTTTTAATTATATTTTTAGAATGAGAATTCCTTTTAGGCTTTTCAGAAATTTGCTTCCTGGCATGTAAGAATGCCTTGCTGATCACATCCCAGCAAATACATAATAACTGATATATTTTTCTCTTTTGTCAGAAACAAGGGAATGAAAAAGAATGTGCAAATGTACCTCCTGGGGTACCTTTGATATTAAGATGCTGTTTTGTTTTGGGGATTGCTTGGTTTATTTGCTTGCTACTTTAAAAAATATCAAAACACACATTTATTTATTTTTATTTATTAAATTTCTATACCACCCCATAGCCGAAGCTGTCTGGGCGGTGCACAACAGTCAAACATAAAAATACAATAGGTCACATATAAACAAATTTAAAAACTTTTTAAAAACTTTAAAATTATAAAATACCCAGAAGAATCAAGACAGTTTTCAACACATACTAAAATGCTAAAATGCCTGGGAAAAGAGGAAAGTTTTAACCTGGCGCCGAAACGATAGTAATGTTGGCGCCAGGCGTACCTCAACGGGGAGATTGTTCCATAATTCGGGGGCCACCACTGAGAAGGCCCTTTTCCTTGTTGTCACCCTCCGAGCTTCCCTATGGGTAGGTACCCGGAGGAGGGTCTTCGATGTAGAGCGTAGTGTACGGGTGGGTTCATATTGTGGGAGGCGTTCCACCAGGTATTGTGGTCCCGCGCCATATAAGACTTTATAGGTTAAAACCAGCACTTTGAACCTGGCCCGGAAACATATAGGCAGCCAATGCAAGCGAGCCAGGATCGGTGTTATATGATTGGAACGCCTAGTCCCTGTTATCAATCTGGCCGCTGCATTTGGTACAAGCTGCAGTTTCCAGACCGTCTTCAAAGGCAGCCCCACGTAGAGCGCATTGCAGTAATCTAACTTCGAGGTTACCAGAGCATGGACAACCGAAGCAAGATTCTCTCTATCCAGATAGGGGCGTAGCTGGGCCACCAACCGAAGTTGGTAAAAAGCATTCCGTGCCACCGAGGCTACCTGAGCCTCAAGTGACAGGGATGGTTCTAAAAGAACTCCCAAGCTATGAACCTGCTGTTTCAGGGGGAGTGCAACCCCATCCAGAACAGGTTGAACATCCACCATCCGGTCAGGAGAAGCACCCACTAACAGCACCTCAGTCTTGTCTGGATTGAGCCTCAGTTTATTAGCTCTCATCCAGTCCATTGTCGCAGTCAGGCATCGGTTCAGCATATCGACAGCCTCACCTGAGAAAGATGAAAAGGAGAAGTAGAGTTGCGTGTCATCAGCATATTGATGGCAGCGCACCCCAAAACTCCTGATGACCGCACACAGCGGCTTCATATAGATATTAAAAAGCATGGGGGACACAACTGACCCCTGCGGAACCCCATATTGGAGAGCCCAGGGTGCCGAGCAATGTTCCCCAAGCACTACCTTCTGGAGACGGCCCGCCAAGTAGGAGCAGAACCACTGCCAAGCAGTACCGCCAACTCCCAAATCAGTGAGTCTCCCCAAAAGGATACCATGGTCGATGGTATCAAAAGCCGATGAGAGATCAAGGAGAATCAACAGAGTCACACTCCCCCTGTCTCTCTCCCGACAAAGGTCATCATACAGGGCGATCAAGGCTGTCTCCGTGCCAAAACCTGGCCTGAAACCCGACTGAAATGGATCTAGATAATCGGTTTCATCCAAGAGTGTCTGGAGCTGGCCAGCAACCACTCATTCCAGGACGTTGCCCAGGAATGGGACATTTGCTACCGACCTGTAATTATCAAGATTTTCTGGGTCCAGGGACGGTTTCTTCAGAAGTGGTCTTACTACCGCCTCCTTCAGGCAGCCAGGGACCACTCCCTCTCGCAATGAGGCATTAATCACTTCCCTGGCCCAGCCGGCTGTTCCAATCCTACTAGCTGTTATTAGCCGCAAGGGGCAAGGATCCAGCCTAGAAGTGGTTGCACGCACCAGTCCAAGCACCTTGTCAACGTCCTCAAGCTGTACCAACTGAAACTCATCCAAGGAATCAGGACAAGGCCGTGCTCTGGATACCTCATTCGATTCAACTGCTACAACATTGGAGTCCAAGTCCCGGCGGATGCAAAAGATTTTTTCCTGGAAATGCCTAGCAAATTCATTGCAGCGGGCCTCAGATGACTCGACCATGTCTCTAGGGCCAGAGTGTAATAGCCGCCGGACAATTTTAAAAAGCTCCACTGGACGGCAGATAGATGATTTAATAGTGGCAGCAAAATATTGTTTTTTTGCTGCCCTCACTGCCCCTAAGTACAACTTAGTGTAGGCACTTACCAGTGCATGGTTGCATCCATCAGGAGTTCGCCTCCATCTGCACTCAAGCCGTCTCCTATATTGTTTCATCGCTCTCAGCTCCGAAGTATACCATGGGGCTGCATGAGCTCTGCAAAGGAGAGGGCGCGCAGGAGCGATCATGTCAACCGCCCAGGTCATTTCTGTATTCCACAGTTCAACCAGGGTTTCGACAGGAGCGCCAGTCCTATCAGCCGGAAAACTCCCCAGAGCCCTTTGAAAATCACTAGGAACCATTAACCTCTGGGAGCGGACCATCTTAATAGATCCCCCACCCTTGCAGAGGGGAAAAGCCACTGTAAGTCTAAACTTCAGCAAGCGGTGATCTGTCCATGACAAAGGGACTGATGTAAAACTCCCTACATTCAGATCACCATCCCACTGTACAGTTGCAAAAACCAAATCTAGAGTATGTCCTGCTACATGCGTTGGGCCATCATCAAAATTGAACAAGGGTTTGCCAAGTGGAGCACCTCTCACAACCTACAACCTCTTCTGGATAGAGACAGCCTGGCAAGGATCATAGCAGACAGGGCCGGCGCCAAAGGGCAGCCAGGTTGGGCCCTGATTGAGGGCCCCTGCGGCGCAGAGGGGCCCCTCCTTAGGGTGTGGGGGCAGAGCTCCCCTTCCGTGAGCCTCAGCAGGGTTGACTCCTGACCCTGCCGCAGATTGCAGAGACGGAGCTCCCAGCCCCCCCCCAAGCGGGCCTACCCACTCCACCTACCTCTCCTCCCTTTTTGTGAATGCAGACTGTGTGCACAGCTGCCATCAACCAAGATGGCAGCAGAGGCTTCTCTAAGGGGCTGATGCCTCTACTGCCATCTTGACTGATGGCAGGCATGTGCGCACATACAGCGCAACATGCATGCCTGCCATCTACGAAGATGGTGGCGGGGGTATCAACCCCTTAGAGAAGCCTCTGCTGCCATCTTGGTTGATGGCAGCAACCTGTGCACCCAGCACACAGGACATTCACAAAAAGAAAGAAGAGGTAGGTGGAGCGGTCCTGCATAGTCTGTGGGGGGGGGCTGGGAGCAGGGCCCTCGGGACAGGCTAGCCCCCAAGGGTCTAGTCACGCCTGGCGCTGGCCCTGATAGGGGAGGGCCATAGCTCAGTGGCAAAGCTTCTGCTTTGCATGGAGAAGGTCTCAGGTTTAAATCCCAATGGTGTCTCCAAGTAGGGCTGGGAAAAGGTTTCCCATCTGGGGACCCTCCCCCAGCAGGTGTAGACGTTGTAATGATGACATTTTATCCATTGCTGAATCTTGGATTAATTTATTGTTGCTGTATATTATACTTATTTATTTTATACTGGTGCCAGCCGGCTTAGGAAGTATGTCTCTGGATTCTGGGGTTCACCAGAGGGGGAAGCACTGTTGCGTCCGTGGCTCCCCACTGGGGCATCTGTTTCGGCATGGTGACAACTGGGGGCTGGACCAGATGGGGCCCCTTTGGCCTGATCCAGCAGCCAGCCCTCTTAATGTTTTTACAGTTAACCAATAGAGTTGGCTCCCGCAAGATGGAGCAATGGTCACCAACTTGGATGGTTTTAAAAGGGTGTTAGACAAATTCATGGAGGGTAAGGCTATCAATGGCTACTAGCCGCAATGGCTATGTTCTGCCTCCAGCATCAAAGGCAACATGCTTCTGAATACCAGTTGCAGGAAACCTCAAGAGGGGAGAGTCGCTGTTGCGCTCCTGTCCTGCTTGTGGGCTTTCCATTTGGACTAGGGTTGCCAGGTCAGAAGCATCCCAAACCCTGTGATTTTGGGGGCGGGTCCAAGTGATGTCATAGGGCAGGCCCAAGTGATGTAATGGGGCGGACCTGAGTGATGTCATTAAGCATGATACATTAAGCATCAACCACAGTTGCTTGGTGCATACAATTCAACCAAAAACATTTCTCTGATTGGAAATTAAGATAGAAATCTTAGCTAAAAGATGGAGCCTGGGTAGGGAACATTTAATCTAGCCAACTCACTTCTCGCACCAGAAGGCCATTGTAGGAAGAAAGGAGCCTAGTGTTGTGGAGATGTTAGATGTGAGCCCTCAGGAGTAAAGGTGGATGCCCCTGAAGGCTGCAATTCTAAACATACTTACTAAGGGACTAAGCCCCATAGAACTCAATAGGACATTTGTCAGTAGGTATGGTTTGGATTGTGTTGTTGGTAAAGCTTGACCAAGGTTCTTCTGCAAAGTTATCCATATCCAAGTAGAGTTGGCACCCACCCGCCTGGAATGCCCTGTCCCTACTTTGATAATGGCTGCTCCAAACTTCTTTACAGATTTGACCACTTCAGAAAGAGGTCTGAGAAATTAGTAAGAGTAAGAAGATTCTCTATTCTTTTCTGTCTCCCCTGTGGGCTACTATAAAATTTATACACTCACTTTGACAGCCAACCCAATTGCAGTGAATAATAATTGACAGAGAGAAAACTCACATGGTTTGGTCTACCATCACAGGCAGCAGCTAGGGAACAACAACAATTGCAGCCATGCTGCCCAGTATGTGAATTCTCTTTTACCACTATTGGGCAAGAAACAAACAGTCATGCAACCAACAAGGTGCATCATCAGTGGCTTTAAAGGGGTTGAGTGGAGAGCATGGAGCCACTGTTGTTGCTTCTATGGATGCAGGGGAGTGAGGATAAAGGTAAATGAAATGCAAATAGAAAAAGAAAAACAGAAGGCAGTGATGTTTTCCTAAATGCAATACCATACCAACCACAACAAGATTCTTATGAGTAAGGCAGAAAACTCAGTATCCCACAACCAGTCAGAATTCCTAACCAAAAGCCAAAACTAAAAAAATCCTGGCACCCAGTCAGCCAAGGTCACAGAAATGCCCATGCAGCACAATCTGACCCGGGGGATGCAGTTAATGCAGAATGCTGTGGCATGATTGCTGACATGAGTGAAACTCTGGCAGCACATAATACCTCTGCTCTGAAATCTGCACTGGTTGCTGATTTGCTACCAGGCCAAGTCCAAAGTGGGCTTTCCATGTTACGGATGCCACATAGTACTTGTTCTGCTCTTGTAAGAAATCAGCTCTTTAGTGTGGCAGCACCTACGCTTTGGAACTCCCTGCCTGTTGACATTAGCAGATGCCTTCATTGTACCCTTTTTGGCACCTGCTAAAACATTTTTCTTTAGGCAAGCCTACCCAGGCATGCAGAAGGTGATATGTTTTTATCTATTTTATCTAATTGTTGGTTTTATTAATTTTGAATATTTTAAATACCTGTCTTTAACTGTTTTTGCCAATAATTTTATTATCTTAATTCTTTCCGTAACCTGCTTTGAGATTTTTTACAATAAAGTGGTATATAAATGTTGTAATTAAAATACATAAATAAATTTTAGAGTCACTGTGGCCCTTGCGTCTCTTTCCATTTTTAGGAACAAAGGAATCTTCCTTATACTGACTCCGGCCATTTGGTGCCATCTAGCTGAGTACTGATGACATCGACTAGCATTGGCTGTCCAGGATTCCAGGCAATAGTCTTTTAAAGAAATTTAATTTTGGACCTTTGCATACAAAGCATATGCCCTACCACTGAGCTACAACCCTTCCCCTGTTTAGAATTGTTCTTTTCATTTCACTAATGAATGCACATCATTTTAAATTGTTTTTAAATTGTTTTTAATTTTTTTAAATTGTGTTTTTAAATTGTTTTTGTGTTTTAAAATTTGTATATTTGTATTTATTGTTTTTAATTGCTGTAAACCGCCCAGAGAGCTTCGGCTATGGGGCAGTATATAAATGTAATAAATAAATAAATCATACCTAGTGCAGATCCACATCATTCACTTAAAGCACATTCAACACATATTTGAAGCACATGAATTACACCACAGAATCATGGAAACTGTTGTCTGTTAAGGGTGCCGTGCCACCAACTAAGGGACACTCACCCAAGCAAACATTTCCCCCCAAGATGCAAAAAAGTTAAAATACTGCAAATGCAGCACCATAGCCAGAGAGGGTGGTGGAGGCCACTTTGTGTGCCAAGTGCAAACACAGTATTCACACACACATCATCTTTCACCTCCACAGTTCTTTATCTCCATTCTGCTGCTGCCCCCTTCTCTTCTTTTGATTGTTTGATTGATTGATTTTTATTTACGGTCATAGACCAAACTGCTTCTCTTCCTTTATCCATGTTCTTGCTCTCCGGCTCCTTTCTCCCTCCACTCCATTCTTCACCACCACCCTAATTTTTTTAAACAATTGTTTTCTCTGTAACGAATTACTTCCAAGCTCTGACTTATTGGCTACAAACCTGAAAGGGTGGGATTAGAGCAGCCAGCTACAAGCTCATTTAACCGAAGTTGCTCTGGGGGCAGCTGACGTTTTGGTGTATATCTTGTGAACCAGACCACCTAGACACTTAATTTTGTTTAAAATGAAAGCTGAGAATCTGGGGATTAAGATGATTCACCCGGAGACCTGGAGAGCACCCCAAAAACCCAGAGTCTCCGGGCAAAAACCAGACACCTGGCAACCCTAATTTGGACATCTGGTTGACCACTAGAACAGGGTGCTGGACTAGAGGGTGCCCCTTTGGCCGGATCCAGCTTCAGGGCTCTTGCTTAAATTCTTATGCTGAAAGCAGATGAGACCTCCCAACAGCTCCTTAAAACATAGTTCCGGCATTTGGCCAACATCCACCCTTATACACGTTATGTGCATGTATGTAATAGTATGTATACACACACGGCCCTTCTGTCTCACTGGAAGGGCCTCCCTTAGTGGCAGTAGAAAGAAGGAATTACCCTCAAAGGTTAGTGTGCATTATGTGTGTGTGCTGTGAGAGAGGAAAGGAATGAGATCATGTGATTGTGATAAACAGTCTTAGCATGCATGAGCTGCTGCGTCACAGACAGAAACTGAACACTTTAGAGACAGAAGCTTCTCATGCCCAGACTAGAACTTAGCCTGTGATTCTTGTGATACTCAACACCAACCCTCAGCTTTAGGGCATGTGAATAACTAAGAAGGGAGAGCCTCAGAGCATGTACAGATAGCATTTCCCACCCATTTCCAACTTAGGAAACAGAGGCCAGCCCACATGCAGAGAAGCCCGGACTCATGTTACACATTAAACAGTAGTTAACACACACCAGTGTTATAGGTCTGCTTTCAAATGGTTCAATATTTAACCAGTATGTGTTGTGGACTCCTCTTGTATATGCTCTCGAAGACCTTGGCCGCATCAGAGAAGCACACAGTGAGAGATTCAGCTGTCCCCAGTGCACATCTCCGTGGAGGACGGGTGGAGGGAAAGAGATGCGTAGGCGTTGTGAGCAATAACAGGTTCAGCAGGTACATAGCAACGCAGGTCTCTTATACAGACCTGTAAATAATTCTAACGTAATGTCTCTTTTGTGCTGTGGCCTGTTGGAAGTAGAGAGGGTATTTCTCCCTCTGCCGGCCACTTTGCAGAGCTGCAAGCAGCTCTTAAAGAACAGAGCAAAACTGGTGAGGAGAGTCATACTGGAAATGATCTAACCCAGTATTCTGTTCCCAAGAGGGGCCAGCCGCATTCCACAAGGAGGGCTTGAAGGAAACAACATGAAATGACCTTGTAGAAGGGCTGGGCAGACCCAGGTGGAAACTCTAAATAAGCAGAACATTCCTCTGAAGAGTCTGAAATTTTCATATTGGAGACCTTTTTAAAAGATAGAGCCCATGCAATAGGAGCATTTAAAGCAAATGCATTTTTGCATGAGCAGAGTGAAGGGGAAAGAGAAAAATGTGTCCCAGGCTGGCAATCCCCAGAGGATTACAGGCATTTATGGACAAGAAGGACCATCAGTGACTACTAGCCACTCTTGGAGGCAGCATGCCTCTGAATGCCAGTTGCTGGGAATCACAGGTGGGGACCAGATGAGACCCCTTTGGCCTGATCCAGATGATGGGCTTTTATTTCCATTACCACCCCCACCCCCTTTAATCCAAAGGGGGTAGCTGCATTAGCAGTGGCAGCTGGTGGCTTCATGTCAGTGGGGCAGTGGAATCCACCCTGGGTTTTAATTCTAACTTTCAACTCAGAGTAGACCCATTGAAATTAATAGGTCTAAGTTACTCATGTCCATTAACGTAGGCAAAGTTTTAGGACCTATTTCGTGATTTTGGGTTGTTTGGATTTTGGTAGTGGATTATTATCAATAAACATTGATTATAAATATAAAGGCCATAATAGTGGGAAAACCAGAAGGGAGTAGGAAAAGAGGAAGGCCAAACAATAGATGGATTGATTCCACAAAGGAAGCCACAGACCTGATCTTACAAGATCTGACCAGGGTGGTTCATGACAGATGGTTTTGGAGGTCACTGATTCATAGGGTTGCTCTCCGTGGAAGCTCAAGTCTCAGCTGTGAGCCGGGCGGCGCTGTATCAACTCCATCTGATACGGAGGCTGCGCCCCTACCTTCCCAACCATCTGCTCCCATCTGTGGTACATGCCCTGGTCTCCTCTCGCCTAGACTACTGTAATGTGCTCTATGTGGGGTTACCCTTGAAAACAGTCCGGAAGCTGCAACTGATACAGAACGCGGGGGCTCGCCTGATTAAAGGCAGCTGCCGGCCAGATCACATCACTCCAGTGCTGAAGGAGTTGCACTGGTTACCGGTTGTTTTACGGGGCCAGTTCAAGGTGTTGGTTCTGACCTTTAAAACCCTATACGGTTTTGGCCCAGTCTATCTGAAGGAGCGCCTCCAGTATCATCAGGGACGCCGCTCAACAAGATCAGCCTCAAAAGGCCTTCTCTCTATCCCACCAGTTAAAACAGCTAGACTGGTGAGAACTAGGGAGAGGGCTTTTTCTATTGTGGCCCCCACCCTGTGGAATTCCCTCCCGAAAGATCTCCGCCATGCCCCCGCTATGATGAGCTTCCTCCAGGCCTTGAAGACCTGGCTCTTCAGGCAGGCTTTTGGGGTGGGTTAGGTTTTATTATTATTGTTGAGATTTTTAATGTTTTAATGTATTTGTATGTTTTTATTCTGTACGTCGCCCAGAGTGGCTGGACAGCCAGCCAGATGGCGACTAATAAATCTAATAAATAAATAAACAAAATAAATAAGTCATAATTGACTTGAAGGCACATAACAACAACATAATAACAACAGCAGCAACAACTTCATTGGATCTACTCTGAGCTAAACTACCATTGGCTACTGCCCTTAGGCTTCAGGTTGTCACACCAATCATTGATGATTTTAAGCAGCTCAAACCAACGTCATGCCCTTAAGATGAATGGGTTGTTGTTGGCGGGGGGGTGCTTGTGTGTGCTACAGTCCCTTGGATACCAAGACTTGCACTACTGGAGGCAGCATGCCTCCTAATACCAGCGGCTGGTCACCTCTAGCAGGGAGAGTGCTCTTGCCCTCAGGTTTCCCTTTGGGGCATCCGCTTGGCCACTGTGGGAACAGGAGGCTGGACAAGATGGAGGGCTCCCTTTGGCCTCATCTAGCTGCAGGGCTTCTCTTATGTTAGCTTCTGTGCACTCCCCACAAATGAAGGAGTGCATTTTTCTGCCATTCCATCCCACCACCACCACCACGGCAACTCATTTCTTGGGACAATACCTGATGGAACGCCTCTCCCGGCACGAACCCACCCGTACGTTATGCTCAACATCCAAGGCCCTCCTCCGGGTGCCTACTCCAAGGGAAGCTCAGAGGCTGACAACAAGGGAGAGGGCCTTCTCAGTGGTGGCCCCCAAATTATGGAATGATCTTTTTGACAAGGTGCGCCTGGCAGCAACAATGTTATCTTTTTGGCGCCAGGTTAAGACTTTCCTCTTCTCCCAGGCATTTTAGTATGTGTTTTTAAATTTGTATATTTGTTTTTAATGTTTTAATTGTTGTAAACCGCCCAGAGAGCTTCAGCTATGGGGCGGTATACAAATTTAATAAATAAATAAATAAATTTCCTTCCCTCCCATACCCCAGTATTATCAGCCAAGGCTATATATTTTTTATATATATAAAACAAGCTTTATTACATGTAAAACCAAAATTGAACTGCGAGGCTTCCACAGCTTCTCATTAAAAGTTTGCTGGGGATGCGGGCAAGGAGATGCGAGGGACAGAGAGGATAGTGCAGAATCCTCTTCCCACATGCTCTGTGCTTCAGGCCCTGAGAGTAGCACTGTAAGAGGGAAACAGCTCTGGCCAGGTCTTCTCCAGGAGAGCCAAGGACAATCATGCTATAGACAAGGCTCTTTTTCAAACAGGAGCCTCCCATTTCAGAAGGAGAAAAATGCACCACCACCAAAACACAGCTTTAAAAAGCTTCTACATCCCACTGTTCACCCATTGTTCCCATGTGACAAGGAAAGAATACTGAAGCAAAATGTGAAGCTTTCAAGTAGCTCAGGTGTAAGGAAATCTGCTAGGTGAGCCTTTGGCAACTGGGCGCCGTCCAGACATTTTGGACTACAACTCCCATCAGCCCCAGCCAGCACAGGAGTTGTAGTCCAAAACTCATCTAGGCAACCGTCACATTTCCACCCCCCCAAGATGTGTTTGTGTGCCTTTAAAATCTACAGGACAATCAGAAAAGCCCTTATACAGAACAGTGGCTTCTTTAGATTGGGAGGGGGGGAAACCAAACATGCCCCAATGCAGTGAGAGACATAACAATAGGTCTACATTTAAAAAGGCAGTGTGTAGTTTTAAAATTAAACCAGTTTGTACCCAGTTTAACCACAGTCTTCCCCCCCCCCAAGAAATCCTTGAAGTTGCAGTTTTGTGAGCGTGACGCATGTGTTTAGCATCCCCTTTTGAGATTTCCAAAAGGCGCATGGTTGTTAAGCCAGCTTTTGGGATAAAGCCCATTCACTTTAAAGTCAATGTACTGTCCTCAGTCAGGAAGATTACAAAGGCATGCTTGTGGGCCTCTCCAAACAGGTAGCCAACACCTGCAGGGATATCCCTTCACCCCATCCCAGTATATGTGGGATTCCTGCCCATTGCACTTATGTGCTTGGACACCCACCCCCTCTGCAGTCTGTTCCTTCCTTTGCAGGGTTCTTCATTGCTGTGACTCTAGGTAGAAGATTTACGAGGGCGTAAAGGAGGGGAGAATCCCATCACTCAGCCGAGTTGCCGCAGCTTGAAGCCAAAGGCGCAGGAGACTTTAAAAAACCTGGAAGAGAGAGAAGAGTTTGTTTTCAAAAAGGGAGACTGGGCCCCATTGAACCAAGCTGCCCCAGCATTGCCCACATAACAAAGGCAGGCATTCTGGCAGTCCAGGATCCAAAATATAATGGCTCGTTTGTCAGTGCAGGACAGAGACAACCTCCCTGCCGGCCATCTGGCCTCTTGAAGGACCACTCCCCCAAAGATATCCACCACAGATATCCAACAGAGATAGGGCAGCCACAGCAGCTCATGTCTTTCAAAATACTGGACACTCCACCGCTCTGTGTGTGTGTTTTATTTATCGACTGAGAGATAGAAAGAAGATATGGGCTGTGGTGCAGTGACAGAGCATCTCCAGACAGGGCAGGAGGAGACCCCATCCTGAAACGCAGGAGAATGCCTGCAAGTCCGTGAAGACAGTCCTGCACTAGATGGACTAATCGCCTGACTCAGTATAAAGCAGCGCCTTAGGTGACCCTACACACTTAAGGAGGGACTGGTGCTCAGTGGCAGAGCACCTGTTCTGCATGTAGAAGGCCCCAGGTTCAAACCCTGGCATCTAGGGCTGGGAAAAGACTCCCTGCGTGAAACCCCAGAAAGTCACTGCCAAATGCTGTAAACCGCCCAGAGAGCTTCGGCTCTGGGGCGGTATACAAATGTAAATAATAATAATAATAATTAAAAAAACAATAATAATAATTAATAATAGGAAGAAGAAGAAGAACCATGTTAAGCTTTTGGGAGTCTCTTGAAAACTGGTCTTTCCAGACCGGCCCTTTTGAACATGAATTTTCTTTTCTCCAGCCAGTGCAGTATTTATTGATGCTTTTATTGGTTTTCATCTTGTCTCTGCATGTTGTACGCAGCTTTGACGTACTTTTCTGAAAAGCACAGCTTAGAAATATTTCATTAAAAATAAATAAAACAACCACATGGAACAACAATCTGACTCAGTAGAAGGGTGCTTCCTCTTTCCCTTTCCTTAACCCCCTGATGCAAATGTTCTTTCGTGGAAAGGCACTTGGCTTCCTACTCTGACTGTTGGTAGCCAGGCTGTTATATTTGAACCGGCTAGCTTGAACAGATCCTTAAAACGTCTGGAATAAAACCCGGAGCAGATTCACTGCCCCACTGACATCAGAGCCTCCACTGGGCCCAAGTCCTACCTAAAGCTGCAGATTTGTTGTGCGGTCTTTTGGAAAAGGCTCTCTGTTCCCTCCCAAACATAGCTCTGTCCTCCACCCATTTCCAATCATGCACAGTTTGGAAATATCCACAGCATCCGATATTGTTATTATGAAATATTTTTCCCAGCCACGAGAGTACACCGCCTTGTAGAGCCTATGTCTGATTATGGAAAGAAAATATTATATACGGTGTTTCCAAGACCTCTGTAGGAATTACTAATAATTATTAAGTGATAATTGGCTATTTCAGCAGCAACAGCTGAGACACTACTTCTGAGTTCAGAACAAAATCTTAATTCATTGGTTGGGGTGGGGAGGGGAAGGCTGAATGAATGTTGACTAACACTAACAGTTCACCCTCTTCCATGTTAGGCCTCCTATGACTTCCTTACCATCTCCATTTTCCTTTAAGATGGTGTTGATCATCACATGATACCGTTCCACCCCTGGTGTTTGGACAAAAGATTCAGTGCCGGACAAACCGCAAAGAGCGGGCGTTCAGGATATCGGCTGGGTCAGGGAAGACGGAATCTACACGGAAGCCTTGAGCCAACGCCACCTTCAACACCTCTTCCAGAAATTCACTGGCAGTCCTGATCTCCCTCCCACCCACCCTCAGCGACTGCAGCTTCTGTTTGGCGTATTCTGCTGCCGGGAGCTCAGCTGGGCGTGGTGCCCACTCCAAGCAAAGATGGTGGCACATTTTGGTTTCCACAGGTGAGTAGTCCAACATCTCTTCATCTGTTTCTACATCTTCATCTGTGGAATCGCCTGAACAAATTCTCAATTCGCCATTGGTTCTTGAACCGTCCAATTGCCTCTTCTGTCCCCTGTATTGTACACTGGTGGTGATGGAATCCCAAGTTGGATCACTTCTGGTTTCTCTAACCATAGCATCGGAATCATCTGATTGGCTGAGGCAGCCTAGGGATTCTGTCCCTCTCAGGGATTGGTCCACGCTCTTCCCAGAACATCCCTCTTCAAAGCCACCAGTTGTGCAATCTGATTGGCTCAACCGTCTTCGCAGCATGGCAAGGAAATGCCTGTCTGTGCAGAAGACATTGGCGGTGAAAATATGAAGGGAGCATGTATTGAGCTCGTAGTTCTGCGGCCCATGGCGCACATTGAAGTGCATTAAGCGTTTGCGTAAATCCACATCGGCATGAAGCACCGCGTTGGTCCTCTGGCGCCATCGCTCCATCTCTACCCGCCGCAGCTCCTCTAGAAGGGGACGGATCTGATAGAAGTCTGCTTCAGCCCGCAAGAGAGACAATTCAGCGTACCCCTCTGGCAAGTCTAGCCTGCCAAAACGGAGGAAGTTGAGGATGTGGCGGAATGCTTTGCCGTCACGGTCAATGAAGTAGTTCCCACAGCTGTCGGTTAGGGCCGGCTGGGGGCCGCGGAACATGGCGCCCAACATGGAATCTGGAAAGCATGTCAAAGTCTCTAGAGTTGTGCTGTAGAGTTTACCGCCAACGTTCAAGGTCACCAGGCTGCCTGGCCGCCCCACAGTCTCACAGGTGCCTGGCATCGTGTGCAGTAGGAATGTCACCTGATGAAAGAAGCATTTGTTGATGAATTGCATCCTTTTGCAGATGTGTAAACACAATTGTTCTGGAGCATGAAACATGCTGTCAGAGCAGACACGGGGAACCCTGGGGCGTTCCAGATGTTGCTGGATTACAGCTCCCATCACCGCCAGCTGTTAACCACACTGGCTGGGACTGATGGGAACTGCAGCAAAAACTGGAAGGTTTCTTAAAGAAGTTTGGTTGTTAAGATTTTTTAAAAAAAGATGTTTTGAGTGTTTTATCACTGTTGTTTGCCACCCTGGGCTCCCTTTGGACAGGATATAAATTTAGTAAGAAATAAATATTTAAATTATACATTTAATGTCTCCTTGTAAAGTTTTGATTTTATAGGTATTTTCTTATGCATATTTTATATGGTTTTATGTAAACTGCTTAGAGTTTCTTGTTGATTAAGCACTATAGATTCAGATGATGTTTTGTTTGACAGATTAAGATGCTTTGTTTTTAATATGCTGTCAAACCTCCCTGTGGCTGCATGGGGGTGGCATTGCCATTATTTTGTTGTCTGTTTTATTTGTTTTGTTTTAACATTGTGTAAGTCGCTTGGGGATCTTTGGGTATCATGCGACTAACTTTATTAAGAGAACAGAAGGGATCTGCAGCAGAGAAACACCTGCAGGCTGAATTTCAGCAGAAGCAAAGAAATGCCAAAATACCTGCTTTCACTGCTTGGGCAACACCACTCCAGCTTGAACCCAAACCGCATCTTTACAACAGGGAGAGGTTCTCATCACCACCCACAACAAAGAAGTCATGTTTTGTTCAGCAGGTCTCCGGATGTTTTGGACTTCCATTCCCATAAGCCTCCAGGGCATCTGGAGGGTATCAGGTTGGAGAAAGGCTGGAGTAGACAATCCCTTTTTTCTGCTGTCATGTTCTTTAGACTGTAAGCCTGTGGGCAGGGAGTGTCTTCTTTGTTGTTTTTATTAATATTTGTAAGCCACTCTGGGAGCCTTTTTGGCTGAAGAGTGGGGTCGAAATGGCTTTAAATAAATAGACAAACAAATCTTGCTTAAATAACTAAATTTTAATCTTAGTTTTAATTTTAATTTTATAGTTAATTAATTGTAATCTCTATTAATTTTGTCTTAATCTGTTTTTAAAGTGTTTTTATACCTATATGTTGTAATCCACATTCGCTGGTTTTTAATGTGGTTTTATTCTGTTGTACACCGCCCTGAGAGCCTGTTGCTAAAGGGCGGTTTAAAAGTGCAATAAATAAATAAATAAATAAATACATACATAGGAGAGGCAATCCCTCTCTGTGTGGTTCCCTTCTCAGACACCTGCAGTTTAATACTAGCTTGTTCTCAAAGTAAACTGATTTTTTTTTCTTTTTAAAGAGCTGCTCGATTCATAGTTAGACTTAAAAACAATCTAACCAGTTGATTAAACATTGCAGCCGTATACATGAAGAATTTTTTCCAGTGCCCACACCTGGAAGTTTTTCGGCAGGAGGCAGAAAACATAGTGCCAATATCATATACAGGGGTGCCCCACAGCCTGGCATAATCTTTATTTTATTACTCATTTATTTATTAACTTTCTGCCCCACCCGTCCTCCCAGGGCAGCAATCATCAAAAAGTTAATACAAGTTAAATAAAATAAAGACACATGCAAAACACTCAGAACATCTAAACACATTTAAAAATATTAAATAGGAACAGAAACCCAGAATAAATTGGGATTTTTTATAAGGAATTCAGGGTTTCCCTTGAGGGTGAGGAAGGATATTCAAAAGGGTTTTTTTTAGGGAGGGGGTGGGGGAATTCATAGGTCAACTAAGCCCAGATGGAGGGCACTATGTTGGCAAAAACTGAACGAAAACAGGTTTGATGCGTTTATTATCAACACTGCTCTCTTGTCTATGAAAAAAAATCCAAGTTAGCTTAGAAACAGAAGAAAAAAATAAGGCACAACCTCTGAGCAAAGCAACAAGTATAGATAGCATCAAGGCAAACAAAATTAAAAACTGGGTTTTCTTGCAGAAAGAGGCTCGCTGTACCAGGAAGCGACTTCAGGGCTGGTTGGCTAGAGAGGTTTCACCCCCCCCAAGGGCCGGCGGGGCGTGGGCCACTGTGACGGGGGGGGGGCTACGGGAGGAAGGCAGCAGCGCGCGGGGGGGGGGGGGTCCGCTCTACCTGGGAAGCGCGCGCGGCGCCCGTCGGCGAGGTCTCTGGGCGGCTCCCGCTGCCGGCGCAGGAAGTGAAGCGCGGCTCCGCACCGTCCGGCTGATCTCGGCGGCGGGCGGGCGGGCGGCCGCCCTTTATAGGGGAGGGACCGGGCGCCGGGGGCGGGCAGGCGCGGCTCTCCGCCCCGACGCCAGCGGCTGAGCCCTGCCCGCGGAGGCAGGGAGGGACCCAGGCGTCCCGGGCTCGTTTTTCCCCTCCTCTACCCGGAGCGGGTTAGAAGGGCCCCGGAGTCCGGGAGCTAAATGCCCTCTCCCCCCGCAGAATTCTACATTTTCCTTAGGGGTCCCCGAGCCACCCCCCACTCCGTGCCTCTTGCAAAAATGGAGAGGGACCCCCTTCACCAGTCGCCTCTCGCAGCCTTGGAAACGGAATCACCCCCTAGATTTCCCGAGGGGCAATCAACCCCCTTGCCCACAAGATTAATACGTCTCCCCCCTTGCTTTAGCTCATAAGAACATAAGAAGAGCCTGCTGGATCAGGCCAGTGGCCCATCTAGTCCAGCATCCTGTTCTCACAGTGGCCAACCAGGTGCCTGGGGGAAGCCCGCAAGCAGGACCCGAGTGCAAGAACACTCTCCCCTCCTGAGGCTTCCGGCAACTGGTTTTCAGAAGCATGCTGCCTCTGACTAGGGTGGCACAGCACAGCCATCACGGCTAGTAGCCATTGATAGCCCTGTCCTCCATGAATTTGTCTAATCTTCTTTTAAAGCCGTCCAAGCTGGTGGCCATTACTGCATCTTGTGGGAGCAAATTCCATTGTTTAACTATGCGCTGAGTAAAGAAGTACTTCCTTTTGTCTGTCCTGAATCTTCCAACATTCAGCTTCTTTGAATGTCCACGAGTTCCAGTATTATGAGAGAGGGAGAAGAACTTTTCTCTATCCACTTTCTCAATGCCATGCATAATTTTATACACTTCTATCATGTCTCCTCTGACCCGCCTTTTCTCTAAACTAAAAAGCCCCAAATGCTGCAATCTTTCCTCGTAAGGGAGTCGCTCCATCCCCTTGATCGTTCTGGTTGCCCTCTTCTGAACCTTTTCCAACTCTATAATACCCATTTTGAGATGAGGTGACCAGAACTGTACACAGTATTCCAAATGCGGCCGCACCATAAATTTATACAACGTTATGATATCGGCTGTTTTATTTTCAATACCTTTCCTAATTATTCCTAGCATGGAATTTGCCTTTTTCACAGCTGCCGCATACTGGGTCGACATTTTCATCGTGCTGTCCACTACAACCCCGAGGTCTCTCTCCTGGTCGGTCACCGCCAGTTCAGACCCCATGAGCGTATATGTGAAATTAAGATTTTTTGCTCCAATATGCATAATTTTACACTTGTTTATATTGAATTGCATTTGCCATTTTTCCGCCCATTCACTCAGTTTGGAGAGGTCTTTTTGGAGTTCTTCACAATCCCTTTTTGTTTTAACAACCCTGAACAATTTAGTGTCGTCTGCAAACTTGGCCACTTCACTGAACAAGTTGAAAAGTACAGGTCCCAATACTGATCCTTGAGGGACTCCACTTTCTACAGCCCTCCATTGGGAGAACTGTCCGTTTATTCCTACTCTCTGCTTTCTGCTTCTTAACCAATTCCTTATCCACAAGAGGACCTCTCCTCTTATTCCATGACTGCTAAGCTTCCTCAGAAGTCTTTGGTGAGGTACCTTGTCAAAAGCTTTTTGAAAGTCTAAGTACACTGTGTCCACTGGATCACCTCTATCTATATGCCTGTTGACACTCTCAAAGAATTCTAATAGGTTACTGAGACAGGACTTTCCCTTGCAGAAGCCATGCTGGCTCTGCTTCAGCAAGGCTTGTTCTTCTATGTGCTTAGTTAATCTAAGTTTAATAATACTTTCTACCAGTTTTCCAGGGACAGAAGTTAAGCTAACTGGCCTATAATTTCTGGGATCCCCTCTGGATCCCTTTTTGAATATTGGCGTTACATTTGCCACTTTCCAGTCCTCAGGCACAGAGGAGGACCCGAGGGACAAGTTACATATTTTAGTTAGCAGATCAGCAATTTCACATTTGAGTTCTTTGAAAACTCTCGGGTGGATGCCATCTGGGCCTGGTGATTTGTCAGTTTTTATATTGTCCATTAAACCTAGAACTTCCTCTCTCGTTACCACTATTTGTCTCAGTTCCTCAGAATCCCTTCCTGCAAATGTTAGTTCAGGTTCAGAGATCTGCCCTATATCTTCCACTGTGAAGACAGATGCAAAGAATTCATTTAGCTTCTCTGCAATCTCCTTATCATTCTTTAGTACACCTTTGACTCCCTTATCATCCAAGGGTCCAATCACCTCCCTTAGATGGTCTCCTGCTTTGAATGTATTTATAGAATTTTTTGTTGTTGGTTTTTATGTTCTTTGCAATGTGCTCCTCAAATTCTTTTTTAGCATCCCTTATTGTCTTCTTGCATTTCTTTTGCCAGAGTTTGTGTTCTTTTTTATTTTCTTCATTCGGACAAGTCTTCCATTTTCTGAAGGAAGACTTTTTGCCTCTAAGAGCTTCCTTGACTTTGCTCGTTAACCATGCTGGCTCCCCTCACCGGCTCCCCTCCCCGCTTTCCAGCAGGGCTGAAGCCCACCCAGAGCCTTCAGCTTCAGTTATTATGGCAAGGCACTATCTCTGTGCATGTGCACTACTGACTAAGCACTACTGACTAAGCACTACTGACTAAGCGACTACTGACTAAGCATGGGTGGCACAAATGGATGGCGAGGGAAAGGCCAGATGATGTGATTTCCCAAGTAGGATTGAGGCCTAAGGTTGGAAACAAGATGGGGGGGGGAGGTGCAAATATCTCCCACAGCGCCTGCAAGCCCCACTCTTCTGCTGCTGAAGATTAGGAATGATTTTCAAAGGGGCTGAAAGTTCGTGGAGGATAAGGCTGTTGTCAGTGGCTACGAGTAGCCACCATGGCTATCTCAGAGGTAGGATGGCTCTGGAGGGCAGAATTGCTGCTGTTTGTGCTCATTGGGGCATCTGGCTGGCCCCTGTGAGAAGAGGATGCCGACTACTACCAGATGGGCCACTGGCCTGTTCCAGCTGCCAGGCTCTCCTGATATTCCTGTCTAATACAGCCGCCTCCTTTAAGGCAGAAGAGGCTCTGCAGGAGAAGATGTCATAAGATGAAGCCACACCACCCATGCCTGTCGGCTTGCAATCAAAACGATTGCAGCAAATCAGCATTACTGACTCTAATTATATCCTGTCCTACATTCTTTGGATATTTTCTTTCCATTAGTTTGGGAATATAGGGCATTCCCTATTCAGCAGCGCAGCCAGGACAAGCAGGCGTCAGAAATGAGCCAGTCTGCGATTTCTGAAGGTGGGTCCAGCCTGTGCCAGCAAACAAAATATCTGCTCACTTTTGGATACACACCAGAAGTTCCTTTTGGGGGATGGGGAGGAAGGAGGCCGTGAATCAGCTGTGACTAAGGCAGCAACTCCTATACAAACTTAGTAAGGCCCAGTAGACAGAGTGGGACTTACCCCCTGAGTAAACACTCGTCAGATTGCACTCACAGCGTTCCAAATGCAGGCACAGAACAGGTGAAACTAAATTCTTATCAGTGCTTTAGTTGATTTCACTACCAAACTGTTTAAGGCTGCGGCCCTGATTCCAGTTTGTTTATATCAATAAGCCAGAGGGGGGGAAAACCTTTTCAGTCCAAGGGCCACATTCCCTTCTGGGCTCCTGCCAGGAGGAAGGGCGGGATATAAATCAAATAAATAAATAAATAAATAAACCTTCTGGGGGCCACATGCCTGTGGTAGGCGGAGCCACAGGCAAAAGTGGGTGGAGCAATAAATTACACTTCATGCTTGTACACTAAGCTAGCTTCTACACACTCACCCACACCTCTCTATTCTCCATCCAGGCAAGCATGATCAGAGTTCGAGGACACGTCTCCATCCAGGCAGAAGCACTTGAGGATGAGAGGCAGGGCCAGTGAGGGGCGTGGCCTGGGGGAAGGGGTGTGGCTGGGGAGGTGTTGTGTGAGGAGGGTTCTAAGGGCCAGATAGAAAGGCCTGGAGGCCCGCATTTGGCCCCTGGACCACAGAATGCCATTCATCTTGACCCACTGACTTCTTTAAAGCCCTTTCCTTGTATCTGAGTAATGCTGTGTGTCTTCTGCAATCCCAGGTGAATGCAAGGATGTGGCATTGCAGGCAGAATTCAGCCCTCCTTTCCACCACAGAATCTGTTTCCATGTTTTTTAAAAAGTGCATTTCTGGCTCTTTGGGGTACCAAGGTAGACTTGAGAGGGTGTGGCTACTTGTGCTTGGTGAGGATGGGCTGGAGAAGAGGACGGGAGGGGGTGGAGTAGACTCCCCAACCGCCACGGCCTTTGAGTCCTCAGTGGCTCCTCTTGCCTTTCCCCATGTTTATCAGAGGCAGGGCGAATGGGTCAAAAGAAGCACTTTGCAGGCCGCGTTGCTCAGTGATGCAGGACGTGGAATGCAACTAGGATCGTGGGTAGAACATGCAAGTGGAAGAGCAGCTCCTTTCCGTGCAAAAGGGCTCAGGTTCAATCCCCAATGGTAGGGCTGGAAAAGATCCCCTGCCTGAAACCCAGATGGAAGTTGGGACCTTCTGCATGCCAGGCAGGAGCTCTGCCACTGAGCTGCAGCCCTCACTTACTGTGTAATCTGCCAGATATATATTTTATACTGCGGTGGCGTCTGCTGGCCCCATGTCAGTGGGGCCGTGGAATCCGCTCCGGCTTTTAGTCTGGACTTTCAAGGAGCTGTCCCGGGTGCTTGGACAGCTCCTTCAAAGTTCAGACTAAAAGCCGGAGCGGATTCCACGGCCCCACTGACATGGGCCAGCAGCTGCTGCTGTTTATACTCCAAAACAGCCTTCCTCAACTTGGTGTCCTACAGACGTTTTGGATTACAATCCCTCATGGGAAAGGGTTGTCCAAGGGCTCGTATGTGCCCTTTCTGCAAACTCCCATCGAAATCAGGATGTTGGAAAAATTGGAGAGATGCCTCATTCGGTTCCGCCTCCTCCTAAGCCATCATTCCACACTCCAAGTTGTAATTAAACGCAGGCGCTAATTAGTCACCTCGTCTGCCCAGCCTCGTTTCCCAGGAAGGAAGCAAAACAAAGTTGGGTTGGTGGTGAAAACAAATCCAGGTGTGCAGCAAAACACGAGAACGAGTTTCTCTACCAGCACAGATTCGTTTCCCGCGGCACGTACCAAAGGGCTGAAGTCACCCCTACGGTGACTCGCCATGCGCTTGCCCTCACTTGCTACCATCCGAGGTTCATTCTGGGATTCAGTCATCCCAAAGCACACATTGTCATTTTGTGGTTTGGCAACACGAATCCGCAACTGGCACAGTGTTGCTGTGTTGAGATTGTCAGCGTGACACCTGGACCCCACTCAAATTTCCTGATTTGCACACACGTGCACACAAACACGTACACCCTGGGAAGAGGCGGTCCAATGCACGGTCACGAACATACTGCTGAAATTATTGACGTGAACATCTTTCAGCCCACAGGCCCTCAAATGTTGGGGAATTGCTGTAGCTCACTGGTAGAGAAAGGGCATCTCCAGGTTGCCTGCCTGAAACCCTGGACAGCCACTCCCAGTTGGTGCAAATGCAGTCTGACACAGTATAAGGCCACTTCCTCTGTTTCTAAATCTGCCGGGCCCCATGCCTGCCTCTCATGCCACCAGGCCTCACTTTTCTGCCAAATAAGCCAGCGTGCATCAATTGTGCTTCCCTATTTGCCTTGATTTTGCGATCCCTCATTTTCCTGCTCCGGAGTAGGGATGGAAGGATCTGTCAATGTTGGTTCTTTCATTCTGTCATTTTTCCAGTTCTTAAATTCAGTTCTCCACATTTCTGCGGCAATCTGTGATTTTTTTTTTAAAGTTCACGAAAATTCTGTAGCATTTTAAATGCACATTTCTCCCACTAAACACATTTTTGTATGCAGTTTTAAGTTATGGACACATTTTTGCAAGCAATTTCTCCTAATATAATGCATTTTTGTATGTTGTTTTCATGAAAATATTCATTTTTATGCACATTTTCGCCTAAAACATACATTTTTGAAAACAATGTTTGGTTGCTGAACTGCACTGCAAAATTTGATTAAGTGTGGATTTTGAAGGATAGCTTTTTTCATATTGTTTCAGAAAGTGCGACCATGATAGATTCGGCTTTAAATGACTCAAACTTCTCTCCCATCCCTAGTCCAGAAGCAGTCTTATCTTAGGGTGCTGGTTTCCAGGGTGGCAAATTTCCTGGAGCCACCTGAGGGTTGGGCCACTGTGGGAAGCAGAGTGTTGACCTAGACTTAGGTGGGCCTTCTGGTCTGATCTGGCACAAGCCATTTTATATTCTTCTGTAGGTCAGAATTTCTAACCCCTTATTCCGGGTGTGGGTCTGAGGATGAAAGAAGGGTACTTTCCTCCTAAGGCCACCTTGTGAGTTCATGGCAAAGGTAGCGATGGCCACCAACTGAGGTGGCGTTAAAAGAGGATTGTACAAATTCATGGATGATAAGGCCATGATTGTTACGTTCTACCTCCACTGTTGGAGGCAGTATGCCTCTCAATACCAGTTGCTGGGAATTGCAGGTGGGGAGAGTGCTGCTGTTGTGCTCATGACCTGCGTGTAGCTCCCCACTGGGGCATCTGGTTGGCCCCTGTGAGAACAGGATGCTGGACAAGAGTAGCCCCCCCCCTTGGCCTGATCCAGTGGGGCTCTGCTTAGGTTCTTAAAAATGCAGTTCAAACCAGATGCAGCCTTGGTGGTGGTGCCAACACCGAGCATGGCTGATCCATGACAGGGCCTTTTAAGTGGTGGCTTGTCATTTGTGGAATGCCCTCCCTAGTGAGGTGTGTCTTTCTCCATCACTATTACCTTTCAGGAGGAATTTAAGAACAGTCCTGTTTGCCCAGGTATTTGATAGCTGAAGGGGACTGTTCTTGGCAACCTGAAGATCACTGATGATAGAATGTTTTAAAGCTATGTTGGAATATTTAACTGTGTTTTACAATATTTTAAACTGTGCTTTAGAACGTTTTAAATTGTAATTATGCTTTGGAATGTTTTAAAACTGTTTTTAGTATGTTTTTTCTCTTTGTTGAATTGTTTTTTATGTTTACTGCTCTGGGCTCCTTCGGGAAGAAGGGAGATATTTATTATTATTATTATTATTATTATTATTATTATTATTATTATTATTAATATTATTATTATTATTATTAGCAGCAGCAGCAGCAGCAGCAGCAGCAACAACAACAATAATAATGAACCCACTGAATAATCATCTTAACTCACAGCACTGAAAAATACATCCTGGGGCTGAGTGCTGGTTAAAAAAATGAGTCCCTTTCCAAGTATTCCTTGGCAGAGGTTTCTCCCAAGGTTTCCCCTCCACCCCCGCCAGGAACTCTGACATCTCAGCAAACACCCGAGGAGGGTGGGGAGGTTTCGAGAAGCCACTTCCCATCCTGCTGCTCTGGCTGGAGATATGGCAGGTCACCCACTGGGCTATGCCTGAAAGCAGGAGACAGCCAGGGTCGGGGTGAGGGGGGCTTCTTGGGTCAGACAGACCTGCCATTCACCACAGCTCTAATTAGCAACATCCACCCAAGGGCTCCAACCTCTGACCAGGCTGCCAGCTGGGGATCAACACAGCTTAGAAGGCACACACCCTGTTGTGTATTCTGCTCAGTTCTCCTGATTTATTATTGCCAAGAAGCCCTTTGCGCTCTCTGCATGCTCAGAGACACCCATTTCTCCAGCCAGCTTCCAAGCATAAAGAAAAATAGGACACCCCAGGCTGCTTTCCTTTCTTCTTCCTTGTTCCAAGTCCTTTGAAAATGGGGGTCCCAGAGGCAAAATAAATTAATTAAGCATAATTTATTCAGATTCTGAGAACGTGGTTTGAATTTGGTGGGTCACAGAAATTCATCTGTTATAAGTACACTATATATGCAGTCTCAGAGAAGCTTAATTGTAGGTAACTTAACCCCGCCGCTGCCTGTTTTCTTTTAAAGTACAGTTACCTACACAGAAATCATACATTAATTGGTAAAAACCACATAATCTGATATTTTGCCTGCTGTATCCAGAGCTTGGAAAAGTTACTTTTTTTGAACTACAACTCCCATCAGCCCCAGCCAGCATGGCCACTGGATTGGGCTGATGGGAGTTGTAGTTCAAAAAAGTAACTTTTCCAAGCTCTGATATAAACTCATCTTGTCCTGGTGAGCTAAAATATCCTGTACATTCTCAGTGCTTAGAGGAAAATGCCAGCAATAGAATGTTTGCAAACAGCACAGCTTTTGTGAGGGAAGTGAAAGGCTGGAAGAAAAAAACACAGTGCCAAGGAACAAAGACTAAGCCATTGTTAGGAAGAAGGGCTTCAAGGGTGTGAGGGGGACAGGGAGGCAAGGGGCCTAGTGGCTGAGAGGTTGTGGGGGGGGGAAAGGCCCAGAGTTAGGGTGGGTGGGAGAAGGCAAGCAGATTTGGACATCCATGGGTTTAGAGGGGCAGGAAGAGTGGAAATGAGGAGTAATAAAGATGAAAGAGAAGCCGGGAAAATCTCACATAGAGCCAAGGGGCAGCATGATTAATGGTGGATTGTGGCCAGAGTCACACAGGAGTAAGAAGGCTCCACTGTGTGGCTCAGGGTGCCTGTTGACGGTGTAGAAAGTCAGAACTCACAACTCAGTCTGAAAGAAACACCCAAGTATGGAGGACTCTGTATCTCTGGCTACATTTTAGAACAGAACAGGCAAGGAGAATTGTTCAAGGAGGAGGTGGGAAATCTCGCCAGCATACCGTCAAATTCCTCCTGTCACCCCCAACAGCAGGATGCCTGGCTCCCTAACCAAAGGCAGCCGGGGACTCAGTTTCACGAACTGGCAGTCGAAGGGCAGGCTCCCACCCCGTTAATCCCTTGTCTCCATCTCACAAATCCAGCCGTAGTGCCGAGAGCAGTGATCGTCGTTCCAGCGCCCGTCATTGTGGAGGTGGGCACAGTCCTCCCCACCACCAAGGCCGTGGCCGTACCAATTATCCGGTTGCTCCGGTTTCCAGTCCCTGGAAAGGAAAACAAAGGGAAGGCGAAACCACAGGTTGCGACCCTCAAGCACCTCAAAGGTCAGTCACTGAAATTGCGGGGGGGGCATACAGTGAAGGCTGGTCCATTAGGGCAAATGGGCACCAGCCTCTGCTGGTGAAGAAATAAGCTTGCACTTGTTGGAAGTGGGGCAAGAGCAACTCCTGTTTTGGTCTTTTGTCTATGTTCCAGAAGGGAGATAGAGTGAGGGTCCTCCAGATGGATAGCCTGGATTACCTTTATCCGTGACGCTGCGACTGACTTCCTGATAAGTCTTAAGGGAAGCTTACCTGCCCCTCCTCCTTCCACCCTTTCCTTTCTTCTCCGATTGTCCGGGAGAGAGGAGACACCTTTGTCTCTGCTCTCTCTCTCCCAGCCACGAGGGCAATTCCCACGCCTGGGTATTGCGCCTCCACCTCCGTTAGTTAGAACTAGGCATGCCTTTCTATCTACTATGCATTCCTATAAATAAAGTAGCTTTTCTTATTTCACCAACTCTCCAGTCTCAGTGATGCTGATGCAGGGTACAAGCCTGCTTTCTTAGGCAAACGCACGCACACGCTAGCATTTCAACATCCGCTGTTACTCTCTGCTTAACTAATTTAGCACCACAACAGCGCTCTTAGCAAAGGGAGGCAGGGATTGAATTGTAGGCAAGGAGAGGCAGAGGCTCAGGCTAAGATCAAACCACATGCTTTGACGAACACCTCCCCCGCCCCAATCCAGTAAGTGTGATTACTTATTAATTAAGGAAAGAAACTCTACACTGTGCTCAGAGTCACTCCTTCCCATGTTCCAGGGATGAGGACTAGCAACAATCCACAGGCTCTGAGGCTGAGTGATCCCTGATGCAAATTAAGACTTGCACGGGTAGGCATTTTGGGAAACATCCCCATGTATGCCAGGCAGTTTGTGGCCACTGCGTAGACATTGGTCTCATGTCCAAATTGTAAGAAGTGTTGCTCTCTCCAGAGTGCTCACAATTCTGTGACTGCCGCATGAACACTGCCGTTGGGTCCATTGGGTGGCATCAAATTAAGGAGAAATCCCCAAATTAGGCCTGTTAAGGCTGTTGATTAGATAAATCTAGCATCGCTTTCCCCAACCTGGTGCCCTCCAGATGTTTTGGATTACAACTCCCATCAGCCCCGGACAGCATGGCTGTGCTCCCATTGGCCCTTGCAGGATACAGCTGTGCTGGCTGCACCTGATGGGACTTGTAGTTCAAAACAACTGGACGGTGCCAGTTTGGCAAAGGCTGCTCTAGCAAAATTGGTGAATCCGCCTAGTCAAATGTGGGCTGTTCCCTGGAAGTTATTTTTGGAGGGGAGGGAAGGTCAAGACATGTCCCCATCCAGACCTTCTGTCCATCCCAAGGGTTGCCACTTCAAAAGCCAGTCTAGAAGCTTCCACTCTATGGTAAAAGCTTCATGCATGGTCAATGGAATGCAGCTGAGCGGCACTGAGGAAGTGGCCACTCTGGGACTACATACTCTTTGGTAAAACATTCATGCATGGTCACCATAGTCACATACCATCATAGTTGGCACTTCTGGTCCAAAACTGAATTGTTTTGCTACTCCAACTGCCAATGCAAAGTTTTCACTACAGAGATGCCAAGGGATATAAAGATACCATTCTGTCCCTTCCCATAGAGAATCATAGCCAACAACACATAAGTTGAGGCTGTGGGCCACTCTAGCCTTTTTTCTACCTTTATCTGTTCAAAAGAGTGCAGCTGTGCAGCACCGAGAAAACGTCCACTCTAGGACTCCCACGAAGCTCCTACTTAGTGGCAAAAGCTTCAGGCATGCCTTGTGTTGCATTATGGGGGAAGGGGTTGGCACTGCCACCAATGAACTCACTCTTGGCGAACTGTGTAGGGTGTCCCATCTACCCACTTCCAGCTCCCACTGGCGTCGGTCAAGCCAATCCACATAAATTGTGGCTGCACGCGCACCACCACAAATTGCTAGCATGACAAAGACACAAGGAAGACAAAAGACAAAAAGTGAACACAAGGGATGCAGGAATCAGTCCATTCTTCTTTCTCTCACTTTCTTATTTTTCCAATCTTAAATTCACATCTCTGTGTTGCCACATTAATTTGCAATTCAAGAAAAATTCCTCATGAAAGTTCACCATCAGTTTAGTGCAGCCTTTTCCAACCTTTGGGTCCCCAGATATTGCTGGACTACAGTTCCCATAATTCCTGACCATTGGCCATGCTGGCTGGGACTGATGGGAGTTGTAGTCCAGCAACATCTGGGGCCCCAAAGGTTGGGAAAGGCTGATTTAGTGCAACCTCCCTGGTAGACTGTGTGAATGCTGTGGGCATAATATATCTTGACTTCAGCAAAGCTTTTGACAAAGTGCCCCATGATATTGTGATTGGCAAGCTAGCTAAATGTGGGCTGGATGGAACAACTATCAGGTGGACCCACAGTTGGCTACAGAATCATACTCAAAGAGTGCTTCTCAATGGTTCCTTCTCAAACTAGGGGGAGGTAATGAGCAGGGTACTGCAGGGCTTGGTCCTGGGCCCAGTGCTCTTCAACATTTTTTTTTTTTTACAATAATTTTTATTCAAATTTTCATAAAACAAACAAAACAAAATCATAAAACACTCAAAGACAAAAAACAAAACAAAAATGATTAAACAAAAAAATAAAATGTTGACTTCCCATTTGTTGCAGATCAGTTATAGGTCTACAATATATAACAATCCTGTCTCTTAAATTATATTATAAAATCACTTTCCTCCAGTAGTTATCTTAATTAATCATCAAATCTCATAAACATTACTTTATTCTTTCCACAAAAAGTCAAAGAGAGGTTTCAATTCTTTAAGAAATATATCTATCAATTTTTTTCCAAATAAACATGTCGATTAATCCATCTCGTTAATAATAATAATAATCTTATTGTCATAACCATAGTCCAAATAAACATATCGATTAATACATCTCATCAAAATCTGTTAGGTCCAATAATTTCAATAGCCATTATTCCATTATCCATATTAATTCCATCTTCCATCTTCAATAGTCCTGTTAAGTCCAGTAATTTCAGTGTCCAATCTTCCATTATCAGTATTCCATAATAATCTTGCTGTCATAGCCATAGTCATATAATAAGAGTCTGATGGGAATTTCCTCTATCCCAAATATTTTCTTGCCATCGATTCTGAATAAGTTGCTGAAATATTGTTGTAAAGTCATATCTCTGTTCTTTTTTACAAAATGCACTGGCTCATCTCTTGAGAGTTTTTCCATTGTCACATGGCTGCAGTTAATTCCATAGATTTTCTCTATATCAAGCTCCATCACGTCATTCCAGTCCAGAAAATTATCCAAGCCATTGATAACTTTATCTCTAATATCTTCATTAATTTCTTCAGAGATAACGTTAAATTCCAAACAGTAGATTTTATTTCTAATATCCATAAACTCCAGATCTTTTTCCAATTCCACATTTGTTCCAATCTCCAGAGCTTGTATCTTCCCTTTATTTTTTCTTTTCTCATCTCTGATCTCATTCTCCTCTCTCACAGGATCCCCTATTTCTTTAAGCTCCTGCGTCATTTTGCTCAGTTCAATTTTCAGCTCCTTACTGCCCTGTCGCAGGGTTTGTTTCGTTATCTCAATCTCATCCATTATTTTCTGAAACATAATTACTTCCAGATTCTCAGCCACTTTCTTGATTGCCATTTTTAAAACCACGAAAACAAAACAAAACAAAAATAAAGAAGAACCACTTCTTATTTCAGCAACAATTGGGTTAATATTCCAGGCTTGATGACATCACAGTATAAACAGAGCAGCCTGCCTTATCTCTCTATGTTCAAGAATACAAAACAAATTTAGTTCCCAGCGTCAAAACAGTTAGTGGCGTCGTGAAGAAGCAGATTCGTCAAAATAAAATAGACCAAAAAGAGAATAGTCCCAGACAATATAATGTTCCAAAGTTCATATTTTTTATTTTTTTCTCCTCGGAATAGAAATCCCTCTTCTGTTTATATCTTTAGAATGCACTTCCAGGACAGCTTTTTGCAATAGAAACAGAGATAAGCTGTTAATTTCGTGAATAACAGAGAAGAGTTATAGCTCACCCAGAAGTTCTTTAAAGCTGATTCATTTGACAAATCTCTTTTTGCTGTAACAATTTAAACCAAGTAAAAAAAAGAATAGAAAGAAGGGTGCTTGCCTGTTAGTCCGTTTTCTCTTTGAAGAAAAGATAAACGTGTCGCATTAATCAGATAGAGCTTGTTCGGAAGTCCGTCCGGCATTGCTGGCTGGACCTTTTCTCATAAATTAATGAAATCCAGTCCTCCCAACAAAAACAGGCTTTTGAGGTTGATCTCTACGTTTCTCCCTGCCCGGGAGAAATTTCATCAGTCAAAAAAAAAAAATATTCTGACTGATTTATATCTGAATAAGCTTCTTCTGAGGCGGGAGTCCGTCTCAAAAGCAGGCACAAGCGAAGTCACCCTTCCCGGAAGTCTGCTCTTCAACATTTCTATTAATGACTTGGATGAGGAGGTGAAGGGAATGCTTATCAAAGTTGCAGATGATACAAAATTGGGAGGCATAGCTAATGCCGTGGAAGACAGAAACAAAATTCAAAGGGACCTTGATAGGCTGGAACATTGGGCTGAAAACAACAGAATGAAATTTAACAGGGATAAGTGCAAAGTTCTACTCCTAGGAAAAAGAAACCAAATGCACAGTTATAAGATGGGGGATACTTGGCTCAGCAATACATGTGAGAAGGATCTTGGGATTGTTGTTGATCCCAAGCTGAATATGAGCCGACAGTGTGATGTGGCTGCAAAAAAGACTACTTTAGGCTGCATTAACAGAAATATAATTTACAAATCGCATGAAGTATTGGTTCCCTTTTAACCTTTTTTTTAAGATGTCTTGAAAAAAATTTAAAAAAATGTTTTTAAAGATGTTTTGTTTTAATGTATTTTAAAGTCTGTTTTTATGATGTTTTAAAGTGTTTTTAGTGCTTTTGATTGCAGCCCTGGGCTCCTGCTGGGAGGAAGGGCGGGATATAAATCAACTAATAAATAAAATAAATAAATATTTGGCACTGGTTAGGCCTCATATTGAGTACTGCATCCAGTTCTGGATGCCGCACTTTGAGAAGGATGCAGGCAAACTGGAACGGGTTCAGAGAAGGGCAATGAGGATAATCAGGGGACTGGAAACAAAGCCCTGTGAGGAGAGACTGAAAGAACTGGGCATGTTTCGCCTGGGGAAGACTGAGGGGAGATAGGATAGCACTCTTCACATACATGAAAGGTGGTTACACAGAGGAGGGCTGTGATCTCTTCTCGATTGTCGCAGAGCGCAGGACAAGGAATAATGTGCTCAAGTTGCAGGAAGCCAGACTCGACTGGACATCAGCAAAAACTGAAGTGAGAGCGCAATGACAATGGAACCAATGACCTAGGGAGGTGGTGGACTCTCCAACGCTGGGGGCATTCAAGAGGCAGCTGGACAGCCACCTGTCGGGAATGCTTTAATTTGGATTCCTGCATTGAGCAGAGGGTTGGATTCAATGGCCTTGTAAGGCCCCTTCCAACTCTACGATTCTATGATTCTATGGAATTTCTCCTAATAGGCACATTTTTATATGCAATTTTGCCTAATATAATGCATTGTCGCATGGTATTATCACAAATATATTCTTTTTTCATGCACACCTGGCTTTTTCAGCAGGCCTTCGGGGTATCCGGGGAGGGTTAATCGATATAATTGTAATGCCTCCTACCCAGTTTTAATATTGTTGTTGTAGATCTATTGTTTTTATTGTATTACTGTATTTTATTAATTGTATTTTAATAATTTTGTAAGTCGCCTAGAGTGGCCATTGGCCAGATAGGCGACGAAGAAATTAAATTTATTATTATTATTATTATTATTATTATTATTATTATTTATCCTAGTATATGTATTTTTGTACATGTTACTTGGCTGAAGAACTGTGCTGCAAATTCAGAAAAGTGCAAATTTCAAAGTGCTGTTTTTGTTGTGCATATTGTTTTGGAAAGCACGGATTGGGTGGATTCGCCTTTAAATATAAACTGAATCAAATTTCTGCCCCCATCCCTAGTGAACACAAAGGCTCCGAAGGTGTGTTACCCCCACCCCCACCTACCCACAACTCTGCTGGGAGTCAGGCGTGTTCCTCACAAGCATTCCCACCCTGCCCCATCCTGCATCCCTCCCTATCACCAAAGTGGGCAGGCCTGTAACAGTAACAAGACCTACTTGTTCCTCAAGTGAGTTGATGATCACCAGGTGGGAATCTCGGTCTTCACAATCTGCCTTGGCTTCCTCCCATGGCTTCCCTATTCTGGACTCCCAGTAACAGCTTTTCCGAAAGGAGTCCCAACCCTTAGGGCAACAGGTCTCTTGGTTAGCTGGGGAGTAAGACAAGATGATCAAAAATCGATGATGCAATTGCATTTGGAATTCTGTGCACAGTTCTGGTCATCTCACCTCAGAAAGGATATTGTAGAGCTGGGAAAGGTTCAGAAAAGGGCAACCAGAATGATCAAGAGGTTGGAGCGACTCCCCTGTGAGGAAAGGCTGCAGCATTTGAGGCTTTTTAGTTCAGAGAAGAGGCGAGTCAGAGACGACATGATAGACGTGTGTATAAAATTATGCATGGCATGGAGAAAGGGGAGAGAGAAAATCTTTCTCCCTCTCTCATAACCCTAAAACTCAGGGACATCCAATGAAGCCAAATGTTGGAAGAGTCAGGAAGGACAAAAGAAAGTCCTTCTTCACTCAGTGTATAGTTAAACTATAAAATTTACTCCCACAGGAGGCAGTGATGGCCACCAACTCAGATGGCTTTAAAAGAGGATTAGACAAATCCATGGTGGATGAGGCTATGAGTGGCTACTAGTCATGGGGGCTATGCTCTGCCTCCACTGGCTGAGCTACTATGCCCCTAGATACCACTTGCTGGAAACCGCAGGAGGGGAGAGTGCTGTTGCGCTCCGGTCCTACTTGCGGGCTTCCCTGTGGGGCCTCTGGTTGGCCACTGTGAGAAGAGGAGGCTGGACTAGAGGGGCCCCTTTGGCCTGATCCAGTAGGGCTCTTTCTTATGATCTTATGTTCTTAAGGATGATATCCAATGTTAGGCATATTCAGAGTAGACCCAATTAAATAACTGCAGTCCGCTGATTTCAATGGGTCTCCTCAGAGTATGACTGATGTTCAATATCACCCAAAGATGCCCAGGGCAGTGCAAAGAACCAGGTTTGCTCTAGACCAGTGGTTCTTAACCTTTTCCACTGCCAGCACCCCTTGGATTTCCAAAATATGCTCTCACACCCCCTGAAAAAATACCGTTCATTTTTTATTTTAATGTGTGTTTTAGCCTAACTTAGCTACACTTGAACGATCAAGAAAGAAAATTCACCTAAGCCCATGCATCAGTGTTAAAATACTTGGGTACAAGGTTAAGGATTACAAGAAAAATAACGTACTTAGATTTAATGTATTAAATTACATACTATAATCACAGACTCAAAAAACAGAACAACTTCTCAATTCTCACACAATTTAAAAAATCTCTTGAACAACGCCTTGCACCCCTAGGAAAAGTGTCTTGCATCCCCGGTGGTGCGTGCACCCCAGGTTAAGAATAATAGAATCATAGAATAGTAGAGTTGGAAGGGGCCTATAAGGCCATCAAGTCCAACCCCAGAACAGAACCACTGCTCTAGAGCATGGTGGGACGTACTGGTTAACAAAAATAAGTCTTGTTGATTCCATGGGATGTTCTCACTCAGGACAGGCCCCACAGAATGCCCTAGATAGTGAGAAGCTGGAACTGCCCACAAGGAGAAGGTAGGGCGGGGTGGGGTGGGGTGATGAACATAGGAAGCTGCATCAATATGACCATTGGTCCATCTAGCTCAGTATTGTCTACACTGACTGGCAGCAGCTCTCCAGGTTTTGAGGCAGATCTACCTGGAGATGCCAGGGACTGACCCTAGGACCTTCTGCATGCAAAGCAAATGTCTTTCCACTGAGCTATCGCCTTTCCCAAAGTGCTTTGCACAAGTTTTGCTGGATGCAGAAAGATAAGCTTGCTGAGAGATGGATGGGTGTTTTCTCAGATACTAGAATGCAAGGCTCTACCCTAAGAAAATATTATTTTGACAGTTCGTTCAGGGTAGCAAAGAAAAAGAATAACCTCTCTCCACCCTGCATAATTAACTTAAAGAATTTATTCCCATATGATACAGCAGTGGCCAGGAGATTAGATGGCAACCATTGCCTATGAAGAGATTTTCCCATCATGCCACTGTCAGGGATGGTGATTCAGTTCACATGTAAAGGCTAGCTTCCCTAATTCACATCCTCTGAAACAATACTTGAATAACATTCAGACATCCTTTGGAATTTGCACCTCTCTGAATTTTGTAATTCAGTTCTCCAACTGAGTAATGCATGCAAAAATGCATATACTAGGATGGTGTGCATTAAAATGTGTATATTAGTGGAAACAACACACAAAATGCATTATATTGGGGCAATTGTTTTGGAAAAGCATGTGTATTAGGCAAAATTGCATGCAAAAATGTCTATAAGGAGAAATTTGCACCAAAATACTGATGAATTTTCATGAGGCCAAAAAGAAAAAAATAACAAATTGGTGGGGAAATGTGAAGAACTGAATTTAAGATTGGAAAAATGAGAAACTGAGATAAACTGAAATGGTCAGATCCCTCCATCCCTCACCAGGAGGAGACAGGAGACCAGCTGGCCTAACCCTGCAGGCTGTTCTTGTGTCCTCGTAGCAGGACGCTGAGACTTAGGGGGCTCATCCAATAATCTACGTTTGAACCCAAATCCAGGAAAACGTCTCACCCATAAAGCAGGGGTGCAGAAACATTGGAGGTTTTTTAGCCCAAGGGCCACACTTCCTTCTGGGTAACCTTCCAGGGGCCACATGCCCAAAAGTGGGCAGAGCAGCTGATGTAAATTTTACCTTTGCACAGTAGGCTTGTTTACACACACACACACACAACACACACACACACTCTCCTCCACTCAGGTAAGGAAGTGGCACAATCAGAGTTCAAGGGCACATTGCAGCCAGACAGGAACACTCAAGGAGGGTACAAAGCAAGGCCAGTGAGGGGTGTGGCCTGGGAAGAGGATGCGTGGCTGGGGTGTGTGTGACCTGTGCAGTTCTTAGGGCCAGACAGAAAAACCTGGAGGGCCACACTTAGCTGCAGGGCCAGGGGTTCCCCACCCCTGTTATAAAGAATTGACAAGGCAGGTTGAAGGCACAAAAAAGGTATACTCTTTCTAAAATGCTAAAAGCTTGAACCAGGAGGCCTCATCCTTTACACTCGGGTGAGATGACTCGTACAGGGCCTGGTAGTTCTTATTATCTTATCTGCTTTGCATGCAGAAGATCCCATGTTCAATCCCAAATGACAGCATCCCCAGACAGGGCTGGAAATGTCCCCTGCCTGAAACCCTGTACAGCTGCTGCCAGTCAGTGAAGGCAATGCACTGATAAATGGACTCCAATGGTCTGGCTCGGAATAAGGTGGCTTCCTCTGCCCTCCGCATGCTTGGCCATGTGCCTCGCACACTCAGGTGCTGTGTTCTGCTTTCCAGATCTACTCCCAACCTGTTCGGTTGTGTTTAAAATTCTCCAGGTCACAATTCATGGTTCTAAAGTTCCTTTGCAACTCGTGCATCTGGGCTAGGAGTCGTTCCTTGCCTGGTGAAGGTGAAAAGAGAGAGAGAAAACAGTTAGGATACAAACTCACAGTCACGATCAAGAGGGAAATGCACACAAATTGAGGACCTTTTGCAAAACCAGAAAGTCAAAAGTTCTAAGGGGGCAGTAGAAATCTTCATTAAAATTGTTTGTTAAAAACATTTATATTGTTTTAAATTTTTTAATTGTGTTTTAAATTTGTATTGTTTTTAATGTTTGTAGTTACCGTAAACCGCCCAGAGAGCTTCGGCTATGGGGCGGTATATAAATACAATAAATAAATAAATAAATTTGCATCTGACCTGCACCCTAAAAACACTTGGAAACCTACATGCTGTCAAGTTTCGTTGGCAGTCATGTACATGACATGAAGTATTATCAAGAATATGAGCACAGACGCAGCAACTGGTAAACCCACAACCACACGTACGTTCAAACAGAACACAGCTGGAGTTCTAGGGGTTCTTGCTAGCCTTGGGGTTTTGCTGAATTGGGTGTAGGGGGGCGAGGGAAGTTTCAGGACCAGGAAGGAAACAGTACAGCATTTTTTAAAAAAATCCCCCCTCATGTGTTGCTAGTTTGACGGGCTCAAGTTTGGGGTTGGCTGTGTCAGCTCCATATCTCCCCTCAGAACGAGGAAGAAAAATGTTGCCTCTATTCCTTTCCTTCCTCCTGAAACTTCCTCATATAAAAATATGAGGGTATTTTTTTTAACTCCTAGCATGCACTCCCCCCAGTGCAAATCCTCACATCCAGGATAGAAGGCAGCCTTTGCCAACCTGGTGCCCACTTGGTGCCCATTCCTCTCACCCTCAGCCATGGTTGGAGAAGGCTGCAGAAAGGTGCTAAAGGTTCAAGCAGCTCAGCTCCTTCCCCTCATTTCCCCCCTCCCCAGCTGGCTCCCTTTAAAGCTGTGGGAGCCCACACAGGACTGGTCCTGGTTGGGCTCTGGTTTGTTTTGGGGAAGGACTGTGGTCCAGTGGCAGAACACCTGTTTTGCAGGACGAAGGTCTCCCATTCAACCCTGATGGCATCTCCAGGTAAGACTGGGAATGTCCCCTGCCGGAAGCCTTAGGGAGCTGCTGCCAGTCAGTGTAGACAATACTGTGCTACCTTCCTACATTCTCTACAGACTAATATGCATAACTGGGGGCTCCCCCAGGTAGGCTAAAACCTCTGCGCATTCCGCTGCCAAACTGATCGGCACGGGCCACCCGAGTTCAGTATTAGAAGGAATATATCAGCTGTATATACCCTACTATCAATGCCCAGAACTGGAAGCTTTTTAAAGAAGATGGAAACTATTTAAAGCAGAGAAATATAATAATAATTATTATTATTTTCAGTCCAAGTCTGTGAAGGGGGAAGGTAGGTTGAAGCGAGCTGCTGTATCCTTAAACAAAACAAATACACAAACCTGCCCTGTCATGTAGACTTCGAAGTAATAAAGTTAATTATCACTACTAGATTCACTTAGAATGTTGCTTATTTATTTATGGATCATTTCCTCGAGAGTATCTCGAAACAATTTAAGAACAACAACAGTAAACACAATGACTGAAACATCATATGGAAAACCATCACTTATACAAAAGAAATTTAAACGATTTCATGTAAAAATAATTAAAACAAGTGGGTTTTTTTTTTTTTTAATAAAAAAAGAACATTTCTAATCCAGTATTGACACAGGCTGGGATTTTAAAAACCCCACCTTCACTTAAAAGGCTTGTTAAAAAAGGAAGGTCTTCCATAGACACCTAAAAGACAATAGAGACTGTGCCAGGCTGCCCTGTAATTGTGGGGTTTTGCCGAAGGAAGGACGGTGCTCTGCCCTGGATTCTGGTTTTGCTGGTTCCATCAGCTGACAAGAATGCAGGTGCTGATGAGTTGCAGTTACACTTCTGTAAGTATATTTGAGCCGGAATGAGAGAGTTCTGGAGGAGAGGCCTTTCCCCTTTCCGATCAGCCAGCTCACTCGCCAAATGTAAGAAAATATATGCTTTCTTCCAGTTGTCTCTTCTAAGTTTCAAGGCACACACATGTGCACCTCTATTTTCACTCATGCACACACACTCAGGGCTCTTCCACACAGGAGCATTATCTCCACTGATGTCCATGCATCCAGGCTAGATTACTGTTATGTGATCTATGTGGGGCTGCCCTTGCAGTTGGTCCAGAAGCTGCCAGAAGCTGCAAAATCCCAGCAAGATGGACTCGCTGTGGGTTGGTGGTTCCTGAGTTCCGGTCAGTTGCCTGCTTTGGATGGGGTCATACTCCCTCTGAAAGAGCAGGTCCATAGTCTAGGGGTGCTCCTGGATCCATCTTTGTCGCTAGAGGCCCAGGTGATCTCTGTGGCTAGGAGTGCCTTTTACCAGCTTCGGCTGGTAAGACAGCTGCGGCCGTTTCTGGACTGGGATAGCTTGACCACTGTTGTCCACACACTGGTAACCTCTAGGCTCGATTACTGTAATGCGCTGTATGTGGGGCTGCCCTTGAGGTTCGTCCAGAAGTTGCAGCTGGTGCAAAATGCGGCGGCGAGACTGCTCACTGGAGCAGGATATCACCAGCGTGTTACTCCGCTGCTGAAAGAATTGCACTGGTGTCCACTGGCTAAGTTCAAGGTGCTGGTTCTGGCATACAAAGCCCTATACACTTGGGACCAGGACACCTGAAAGACCGTCTTACCCCTTATATAGCCAGTCGATCACTGCGCTCTGCAGGTGAGGGCCTCCTGCAGATACCATCTGATCAGGAGGTTTGTTCTGCACAATGTAGGAAACGGACCTTTTGTGTGGCGGCACCTACCCTGTGGAATTCCCTTAAGTATTAGACAGGCACTGTCTCTGTTATCTTTTCGGCGCTTACTGAACACCTTCCTCTTTCAACAAGCCTTTGAAGTAGAGACCTTCTCCCAGTTTTCGTCTCTGTTGGAATTGTTTCTTAAGGTGTTTCATTGTTAGTTGCTGCCCGCCCTGGACTCCTTTAGGAGGAAAGGCAGGATACAAAATTGATAAACAAACAATATCTCAATTAGAATCCTTTTTTTCCCAGTTTGAATTTGATTATGGTAGTCCACACATATCCCCCTCATCCATCTCATATCCCACTCACTTTCCCAAGTAAATTCAGTCTTCCTGATCCAGTTCAAATCAGGAAAATCTGGATTTACTTGGGGAAATTAGTGGGACAGGAGTGGGACAAGGAGGATTTCATGCAGACTCCAGTAACTAAATGGAGACATGGGTAGATTCAAATCCACATTAGAGTCCAGTGCGGATGCGATCTCCCTCTCTCACAAATTTGGGACCACTTGGAAACTATTGGATGAGCTCTCCAGGAAGATTTTTATACGTGTTGACTGTCCCTTACCTGCTTTGGCTTCCTCAATCACCTGTTTTACCTTCCCCTCCAGTCGCGTCATTTTTGTTTCCGTGTTCACCCCTGAAATGCACAAAGTGGGTCTGGGTGACGCAGGAACTGTGCTGTTGTGCAGCGGCCCATTTTCTCTCCCCCACCCCCAGCCCTCCCCATTGACTGCCTTAGTGCTTGGAAACGGGAAGTGGGTGATTGTCTGTTGTACTGAACAGGAAGCGATAAAAGGAGCAGAAAGGGCAAGGAGGAGGAAGCTACTAATTAATATTGCAGGGGACCTTTGCCGAATGGGGCTTTATGGGGAGCAAACATTGCAGGAGGATGTTGGCGAGGGGAAAAGGTCTTGTAGGATAATGCAGCTCTATCTTCAGTGCTGTTTAGACCTCTGTTAATTCCACATCCAGCTACTTGCAGAAAAGCAGTCCCTCAACCCTACTCTAGAGCTCTGGTGTGAGGAAGCAATCTACTACGAATAGCAGAGTTTCAGTTTCAGTTCAACTCACCAAAGCCCCCTTTACTTACCCCTCTGCAGAAGGGCTTCCATCTCATTGACAACAGTTTGATTGATGCTTATAAGTGTATCCTGCATCCCTGATAGCTGAGATCTGAAGTTGCTGCCTGGGGGTGTCGGAGATGAAGAGAGAGGTGAAAGTGGGCACCCCACACCAGTCTCCCTCCCCCCACTCTCACATTGTCCCTAACTTCATCCATGTATGACCTCCAGTTATGCATTCACTTAACCACTTTCCGCTGTTCATCCTTTGTCTTGGGTCTCTTTTTTTTTAACACACTCACCTCTTTCTTGTACGCTCACCTGCCCCGTTGACTTTCAACATTCTCCTACTGCACACCCCTCTTTTCTGCACTAGCCCTCGATTAAGGACTCACTTTTGGCACCAAATACAATGACTGCGACGGTGAGGATGCTGCTCAGTCCCAGCAGGATCAGAACCAGGCGACGGCTCGGGCAGACTCGTTGCCTCCATGATAGGCCTGAGGAAGGCCCTGGGGGCACTGAGGAGAAGGCATGTCAGTCAGAAAAACCCACCCTAATCATTAGTTTGCCTTCACTCAGTGTGTCTTAGATCTTCTCTAATCATCTGTCATCTTTTATCTAGTCTCTGTCAGTTTCGTATTCCATCTTCTGACACCGCCTGGCTGCAGCGCCATGATGTTTGTGAACACTCCATGCAAACAGGCAGCAAAACTAACTGAACTGTCAGAATGTTAGCAGTTCAGCTTCCTTGAGGGAAGAGAAAATTGTCACCCAGGGAAAAAGCGATCTCATGCAGGCCCTGCAACAGGTGTGGGGAGCCTTTGGCCCTCCCAGTGTTGCTGAACTACAACTCCATCATCCCTGGCCATTGGCGTTCCTTGCTGGGGCTGATGGGAGTTGTAGTTCAGTGACATCTGGCAGGCCAAACGTTCCCCCTGCCCGTGCCCTACAGGAAAAGGGGAGTTTTGTAGGGCAGGCTGAGAACTGAGAAGAGCTCATAGGATGTAGGGAAAGTTCAGAGGCAGCATGACTGAAGGAAGGGTGAAGAGCAGGGCAGAGACTGAGAGGAAAAGTAAGGAGGAGGAGGAGAGACAAAAAAGGAGCTAATGAGAGAAGAGACAAGAAGGTGTGGAACTGCGTTTGTGATACTGATTTGCTGATTTACAATTCCTAGTGTACTCTGGTCTGAAGAAGCCCATATGGGCATAGAGCTGCTTCCACGAGCAATTTAGCTCTGCTGGGGCACAATTATCAATATCTTTGCCACAATTATCTGGAATTAAGTGGAATCAAAACATTGTACATTTTATCCAGCAATGTTTGTCCACCTAGCTAACATCCCTTTGAAATTTTTGATTTCAAATAAGTCTCATTGAGCAGAGCAATCTTAATTAGTAGCTTTCTCCTTACAACTTCTGCCCTCTTTTTACTATTGACTAATTAAACGGCAAGACTAATTCCCCAGCAGCACTGAACAGGGAGCACTCCAAGGCACAGAAGTTGCAATGGGGAGCAGGAAAGCTTTAAACTGAAGGCACAGTAGCCCTGAAAAACTTCAATAGAGCTTTATCAGTGCACACTGGACACATTGGTGCTCCAAATATTTATCGTCCTAAATCACCACAAAGCAGGTCTGGGGGGGAATGCAGTAGAGTAGTGCAGAAAAATGCTGGAATAAAAGAATTTGGCAATAACATTGCCCAGGTTCTCTGCAAGAAAGGAGTGAACCCAGGATGCCAATTCCAGAGGAAAGGGCTAGTGTGGAGTCATCCTAGGTTTTAGAATTATAGTTGCAATAGAGTTGTTATAGAATCATAGAACTGTAGAGTTGGAAGGGTCCTATAAAGCCATCGAGTCCAACCTGCTGCTCAATGCAGGACTCACATCTGACAGTACTGTATGCTTACTCCTTTGCAGTCAGTTCCGAATGAGTCATTGTTCATTTGGAGTGATGGGTGCTGGTCAATAGAGCTGGCGTACCTAACTGCCACAATCCTGGTCCACCTCATTAAGACCCCATGACTAGTCTTGGCTAGCAGTCCAGCAAGGAAGTTCTTTCTTTACCTTTGAGGACCTATTCCTCATGTATCTTCTCACCCATGTCAACATTCCATCTGGCCTACACACCTTTTCGGAGATAAATTTCACCCTCAGCCTCTACGTCCAGGGTTGCAAGATCCTGGTAATCCTGGATCATTTTGACTCAGGATTCGGAAGGTGGTCAGACACCTGGTGAGACAGAGAACACAACGCTTGTGCATGGAGAAGCAAACGAAGAGGCAGATTAAGATGTGAAAAGATTAATTAAGCCAGCCTTTGCCAACCTGGTGCTCTTCAGGTATCTTGAACGACAACTCCCATCAGTCAGCACTGACAGAAGCTGCATGGGGGGAAGCTTTTAACTGAAGGCACAGGAGCTCTGAACAATCTCAATAGCACTTTAACTCGGCCAAACTGCGCAGCTTGCCACTGCAACTCCTAAAACATCTGGAGGCACCAGGTTGGCAAAGGCTGAATAAAACACATACACAGACCAGACCACAGCCATTCCAAGAAACGTTGATCCTGCCCAGTGTGGAATATCTATGTGGCTTCCCTGCCTTTTGCCCCATCCCCATCAGCTCCTGCACAGTGTCAACAAGGCTGGCACTGGGGATCCTTCTAGCGAATTGTGCCCCATGGGTCAGGCCTCTACGCTTCCCACACCCAGCTGCTCTTTATAGGTGTGGTGGCCAGCTCACCTTTTCTCTCAAGGAAAGGGCTCCAAACACATAACCAGCCCCTCTCTTTGCCAGAATCACAATTCGAAGTGTGAAGTTACTTGACCGAACCTCCAAGGTTCCTGTCAACTCACACACAAGCTGGTTAAAACAACAACAGAAGAAGAAATAAATAGTTGTGTTTTGTTAAGTCTGTTGTCCTCTGAAAGGTCAGGAACCTTTTGTCCATGGGACACAGTTCCTTGGGGACTAGCTCTTCTGCGCCTCTTTTCACTATTGACATTCTACCTTTTAACCAGGGACATAGTATAAGCAACTTTTTCTGAATGACACTGTTGGGTCCATCTATCTCAGGACTGTCTGTAACAGGAATGGGAAACTGGACTCGGCCATCTCCTCACTTCTCTGCCCCCCAAACTCCACCCCCTGCAGGGCAACTTTGCCAGGTAAATGGGGCTGTTCACCTGCCAACACCTGGTGTCACAATGACACCAGGTCCCCATTTTCTTTTGCCTGCAAGATTTGAAATCAAACCACACAGGCAAAGGGACCACTTTGCAAGTGCTGTATCAGTGGCACCTGCAAACCCTGCTTTCAACAGGGAGCCGCACCTTTACCTGCCCCACATCAGGTACAGGACAGGTGGACACACAGACACCATCTTCAGAGACCCTGTTATCGTGGATCTGTAGGAGCTGCACCTACCCCACAAAAGAGTGCTGGTCTGTTCAGGTGCCACCGGATTCAGCTGCACCAGGCCCGCCCAACAGGGACACCTTTCTGGAGGCAAAGGGAGAGCAGATCTGATTTTGCAAGCGATTCTCCTGGCCTTTTTCATCCTCTGCCCAAGGGACTTAACGACTCGTTCCAGACTAAGAAGCAGTTTTAGCACCATGCGTGTGTGAAAATGCCCTCAGACTTTGAACTACTTCCCTTTCCCCAAAACCGCTATCAGGCTGCTGGTCAGGGGTGCAGTTGGGTTATTTCAGACTCTTGGGGCTTCAAGGGGAGAGCCTTCTCTTTTAACCTAGGGAAGGGCTATAGGTCAGTGCTAGAGCATCTGTTTTGCATGCAGAAGGCGGCTCCGGGGATTGGGCTGGGAACACCTCCTGTGTGAAACCCCGGACAGCTGCTGCCAGCCAGTTTAGACAATGCTGAGCTAGATGGACCAGTGGTTTGACTCAGTATAAGCCAGCTTCATATGACCCTATTACTTCACTGACCTCAAAATGTGGTCAGCCAGCCCTCTTGTGCTTGGGGACCCTCCTGGTCATTCTGCTGAGTGGAGGCCGTGGAAGTCTGCCTCAAAGTCCTGGCCTGATGGTGCTGTTGGCCTGCCCTTATGAGAGTGCACATCTCCCACCTGCCCCAGTTTCCAGATATGTGGCAGCCAGGCAGCACCTTCCCATCAAGGGAGAGAGAGAGGAGTGGGCGCATGCTGAGCTTGGGAGTCCTTTACCTGTTTCCTCGTCTCCCGGGGGGTCAGGGAGACACTCCACAAACGCCGTCCGTTGAGTCCCTCGTCCTCTTCCGCTCGCTGTTGATCTTTGTACTGTCAATATGCTGCTTTCTCCAGGGCACGGTCAGTTTTAGAATTTTCTAAAACTGCACAGGGAACCCACAGCCTCTAGGGCTTGCCCTCCCCTTTAGAGCTGAACTGATGCCAAATTTAGCCTCATTTGAAAAGTGAAAGTTCAGCTGCAGGCTTCTGTTATAATGGCCTTTCCCCAAAGAGGAGAAGCATAAAGTGTGAGAGGCAAATGTGAGTTGCAAAGTGGGACATGAAGGAGAGTTTGAGGCAGGGCAAACAAACCACATTTTCTCACAAAGGACATTTGGGAAAATGGCAGAGAAGCTGGAACAAATTATTTGCATTGGTCCCTAGGAAATGGGGCATCTGAAGAATCGGGTCCAAGTGAGGTGACACAAGATGCTGCTTGTTCCTGAAATCAGTTTCCTTTCTGGAAGATTGGGAAGTACAATCCAGTGTCTTTTAAATAAAGTAATTGAGTGAGGGTAGAGATAGATGGAAGGGTCAGTTTTGGTTCTCCCCGTTTCTAATTTTTCCAGTCTTAAATTTGGTTGCCTACATTTCTGCAATAATTTGCAATTTTTAACTAAATCCTCATGAAAATTCATGAGCATTTTAGTGTGAATTTCTGCTAATAAACACATTTTTTGGTTGCAGGTTTGACTGATGTTTACATTTTTGCAAGCAATTTCTCCCAATACAAGACATTTTGTTTGTTATTTTCACTAATGTATTCATTTTTATGCATGCTTTCCCCTAATATACACGTTAAAAATTGCTTGGCTAGAGAACAGCATCATAACATTAGAGTAAGTGCAAATTTCATAGAACCATAGAATGGTAGAGTTGGAAGGGGCCTATAAGGCCATCGAGTCCAACCCCCTGCGCAACGCAGAAAAGGGTGCTTTTCAAAGGGTGGGTCTGTTTTGGTCCTCATGTTGTTTCAAAAAGTGTGAATTTGACAAATTTGGCTTCAAATGCAAACTGGTCAAGTTTCTACCCCAGTCCTAGGTGAGAGGGCAGGAGAGCCAGGAAATTATAGGGAAGTTTAACTTAATGAGTTTGTTGTAGACAACATAGTGTCAAAGCAAGTGTTGTCCCCCACTTTCCAGTGCAATTTCCCCTCATTTTCCTTATTGCAAAAAGTCCAGGTTTGGTGGGAAAGAGCTTTTGTTGTGCAAGACCTCTCAATCAACTACAATACTGCAACCAGAATTTGCCTGTATGCAACTGAATCCCGCCCAAAAATAGCAACGGTCCAGAAGCACCATTTTTCATTTAATTTTAGAAACACAAAAAGCTGCTTTGGACGAGGTCAGAGTTCTTGTTTATCACCTAGCCCAGTGCTGTCCACCCTGACTGGCAGCAACAGCTTCTCCAGGGGTTCCCATTACAAGCTACTTTATCCTTTTAAGCAGAGGATGAGACAAATCCATAGAGGACAAGGCTGTCAGTGACCACTAACCCTGATGGCTTTCTTCCTCCACTGTTGGAGGCAGGATGCCTTGAATGTCTGGCTCCTGGGAATCCCAAGTGGAGAGAACACTGCTGTTGTATTCAGACCCTGCTTGGGGGCAGCACAAATAGCCGCAACACAAAATGGGAAACAGGTTGACTGTAACTGGATAGAAGACAGTAACAGATGCTCTTGGAGGTCACTGATTCATAGGGTTGCCATAAGTCATAATCAACTTGAAGGCACATAACAACAACAGACAAATTTGGACAGTTGCCTTAAAGGAGAACTTAATAACAAATAAGATGAAGAAAAGATTACCAAAAAAAAGAGAACACTTTTCATGTTAAATGGTTTTGGTTTACAGCTGATGTGGTCCATCACTGATTCCGGCCTTGTTATAGGAAGAAGTTTTGGATTTACTCTTTGCAAATTTTGCAGATTCACAGAACTCAGCAGCGTCACTAGCGGGAGTGCGAGGGGGTGCGGACCTCCGGTGCGCGCCCTCACAGGGGCATGGACGAGGTGGCTGGGTTTGCGTGTGCGCACATGTGTGCGCACTCGAGGCCAGCCACCCCATCCATCCCCTTGGGAGGGCACACGCCAGAGGGGCACCCAGCCAGAGAAGGCCTGGGAATGCCGGCGCACCTCCCTTGCCCCACCAACGCTGCTCCCGGACTCGCCTGCCTGCCCGCCTCTGAGGAGGAGTTGGAGCAGCCTTACCGGGCAACGGCGCGGGGCGGCTCTGGGTGTCACCCCCCTCATGGTGACACCCGGGTGTGGGCCGCACCCTCCTCACCCCGGTAGTGACGCCCCTGACAGAACTATATTTATCTGTGACTCATGTCCTGTGTGTGACTTAACACTTGAGAATGTAATTTTTTATTTATCATGAAAATACGCTCCTTAGCTTTTTGTATTCTGCATATTGTGTATACATATTTTCTGTATTACCAAATTACAATTACAAATGTATTTTCCAGCAAGAGAGGGCTTTTGTCTTCTTACTCTACAGCGAGCTTTCCAAAAGCATCTCGCCAATGACTAGATGGGTCTCTGGTCTGATCTAGCCGGCCTCTTTCAATGTCCTGAGTTTGCAACTACAGAAGAAATCAAGGTTACACAATTTTCACTGGCCCTGCATGTACAAGGAATGGCATGGGGCTTTCCCATGAGAGTGGGGGCAATGAGGACACACCAAAAAGGAAAAACCTTTGCTCTCAGTTCCTCTTTTTCACTATGCTGGAAGGAGGAAATTGCTCAGAGAGACACAAGCAACTGTGCCCTGTTCCTAGAATTCAGGATCGCTCACCCACAGAATTCAGTTCAGAACATATTGTATTAGCCTCACAATGCAGAATTAACATACAGAATTCATCCCTGCAAGACATGGTGGTGGCCAGTGGTGTAGTGGCACAGTTTGATGTGCAGGAGCCACAGCCCAGTGATAGCAGAGCATTGCCCTTGTATGCAGCAGGTTGCAGGTTCAACCCTGCTGGCATCTCCAGCTAGGACTAGGAAAGACCCATGGAAACCCACCGCCACTCAGCATCGACAGTGCTGAGCTAAATGGCCAGTGCCTAGGAGGAAAGGATGCAGCATTTGGGGCCTTTTAGTTTAGAGAAAAGGCAAGTAAGGGGAGCCCTGATAGAAGTTAATAAAATTGTGCAAGCTGTGGAGAAAGTGAACAGAGACAAAAAATTCCCCCATGACACTAGAACCCATGGACATCCAATAAAATGAAATGTTGGGAGCTTTAGAGCAGACAAAAGAGAGGACTTCTTCAAGCAGTGCAGAATTAAGCTGTGGAACTCACTCCCACAAGAGGCAGTGATGGCTGCCAACTTGGGTAGCTTTAAAAGAGGGTTAGACAAATTCATGGAAGATAAGGCTCTTAATGGCTGCTAGCCACGATGGCTACACTCTGCCTCCACGGGCAGAGGTGGCATTCCTTTGAATACCAGTTGCTGGAAGCCACAGAAGGGGAGACGGCTCTTGCGCTCAGGTCGGGCTTGTGGGCTTCCCTTTGGGGCATCTGGCTGGCCACTGCGAGAAGATGCTGGACTAGGTGGGCCCCCTTTGGCTGATCTTTGTTGTTGTTGTTGTGTGCCTTCAAGTCGATTATGACTTATGGCGACCCTACGAATCAGCGACCTCCAGGAGCATCTGTCATGATCCACCCTGTTCAGAGCTTGTAAGTTTTGGTCTGTGGCTTTATGGAATCAATCCATCTCTTGTTTGGCCTTCCTCTTTTTCTACTCCCTTCTGTTTTCCCCAGCATTATTGTCTTTTCTAGTGAATCATGTCTTCTCATGATATGTCCAAAATATGATAACCTCAGTTTCATCATTTTAGTTTCTAGTGACAGTTCTGGTTTGATTTGTTCTAACACTCAATTATTTGTCTATTCCACAGTCCATGGTATCCGCAAAGCTCTCCTCCAACACCACATTTCAAATGAGTAGATCTTTCTCTTATCTGCTATCCAACTTTCAGATCCATATCATAGCGACTGGGAATACCATGGTCTGAATGATCCTGACTTTAGTGTTCAGTGATACATCTTTGCATTTGAGGACCTTTTCTAGTTCTCTCACAGCTGCCCTCCCCAGTCCTAGCCTTCTTCTGATTTCTTGACTATTGCTTTCATTTTGGTTAACGACTGTGCCGAGGTATTGATAACCCTTGACAAGTTCAAAGTCCTCATTGTCAACTTTAAAGTTGCATAAATCTTCTGTTGCTCTTATATTCTTAGGGCCTTACTTGGTATAAGGGTGTGATCCTATGAGCTCACAATGACAGCTCTGTTCTCAAGAAAAAGCCAAAAATGTGTGGGGAGAGGGGGAAGAGGAGAGATGATTTGTGACTGAGCTGCATCCTGAAAACATCTGTTCTTACTTCTGGCTTCCTGACCATCCTCACTTACCAAAGAAAGTGTGAAACCTCTCCTGAACAACCCCCTATTGTGGGTCTCTCTATTTTCACCAGTGAAACTCTGAGTTGCCAGAGTTGTCATTCTTGAGTTGTGCTCCCTCCCAGGTTCCAGGTCTCTAGATCAGGCATGGGGAACCTGCGGCCTGTGAGCCAATCTTTGCCCACCAGGGAGGTCCAGTTTGGCCTGCAAGGCTATTTCCCCCAAAGCAATGCCCACTTGTCAATCAGCTGAAATCATGCACGGCATTCTCATGTTTTTATGCATGCATTGACCTAAAAGCATAGGGAGAGACCCATCCCCTGTTCAGCTGGTTCCACCTCTCCTGAAAACGGGGGCACAGGATGCTGGTCAAACCCAGCTCCTCTCGACTGTAAAACCTGCAGCAGCTGGAGTGTTTTTTTTTTAAAATTCAGCTTCAAACAGATTTCGCAGCTGATCAGCCCGTTCCCCCTCCAGGTGTGGCCAATGGAAATGCTTTGCTGTAGGCCACTAGTGTGCTCACAGCCTAAGCTCAGCACCATCTGCACTGATTGACAGCAGCTCTCCATGATTTCAGGCAGAGGACATTGCCAGCCCTGCTTGGAGATGTCCTTGGGGATTGAACGCAAGACCTTCTGCATGCAAGGCAGGGGCTCTGCCACTGAGTTACGGCCCTTTCCTCACCCTTCATCTGCCCCCACCCCCGGAGGTCAACTCTGACAGGTAACCCCTGGGGTGGGGTGGGAGAGAGAGAGAAAAACCCAGGACTAATAAGAGGCGTTCATTCTACTTTTATCTCCATTCTGCCTCCTCCCTTAGGGTGCTCCCTTGGGCTGGCTGTTTACGAAGGTAGGCAGGTGGGGGCTGCCTGAGGGCAGAGGAAGGTTGGTGGGGCAGTGCCTCCACCCCCTCAGGGAGCAGCCCCCATCCTGGGGACCATGGGATGATTGCGCTCTGCATGCCCAATGTGAAAGTGTCCAAAACCTGATCCCTTCAGACCAATCCGTTTCTAGAAAGCCTGCAAAAGAGCTGGCCTCTCCAGGCAAGATTTTGCCAGGACATTTCCAGATGTGTGGTAGCACATTGCCCCTGGGGAGGGGTGGGGTGCTACAAGCTAGGCTTTTCCATTTCTTACCTCCTTGTCTCTCTGGAGTGTGTCTGTGTGTGTGATTCCGCAGGCTCCATTTGTTGACTCCCTTCTTCCACCAACATTATGCATCACCATCTCTCTGCAGTGGTCTTTGCACTGTCAACACACCTTTTCTCTCTTCCCCAGGAAATGAACACGTTTTGAGCTACAGTAGGGCCCCACTCATACGGCGGGTTATGTTCTGGACCCCCGCTGAAAAGCAAAACTGCTGAAAAGCGGAACTCATTGAAAAGAATGGTGTGCGAAGCCCGAAAACCGCCATAAAAGTGGAACAAGCGCCGTATGAGTGGGGCTTTAGTCTAATTGCATCTATTTGAGACTGCCACATTCGCGAAGCGCCGTAAAGCGGGGCCCTACTGTACTTGAAAACACAAAGCCGCCTTGGCAGCACTTTTTCCAGTTTCCTTTAAGAAAAGTGAAAGTAATGAAATGGGGAACTGCACAAAAAGTTACTGAGTTTTTAATTCTTAAGTGACAGAAAAGTCAAAGGTGGTTATGATCAACTCATCTGACGCTCCATTTCTGACGATGTCCCTGAGGGTGAGGATCTGTCTGTTTCATCGGAATTCATCTGCGTTGGTGGAACTGGGGGCGGGGGCAGGTACAGAACCAGCTCTTGAAGCCGTCGCTTTTGTTCTGTGTTGACATCAGGAGGTGCGGAAGTGAAAGAGAGCACGGGCATTTTAAGCAACAAAGACCAGCTGTGGCCAGCGACACTACCATTCAGACGGAATACTTACACACCGAGAAGTGGTTATGGGCAGACTGCAAAACTGAAAAGCAGTTGCCAGGGACAGCAATCAAAATCCAAGACAGACGTCAGAGGAACCTAAGTACATTTGATGCGCCTTAAGATTGTGGCAGCCCCGGCAGCGTGCCGAGACTTAGCCACAGAAAACCACATCAAGGTGACTCCTGGTGGACTGTGTCTGTGGGCACCCCAGATCCATCACCTGAGGTGGCCACCTGTGGGGCTGACAGGCATTCTAGGCACACTTGGAGGCGCCCAGGTGGAGGCATGTGCTTCTATGCCCACGAACACCTTTAGGAGGCATTCCTTGGAACACAGCGAACCCCCTTATATCAGGTGGGAATAGTTCTGCAGTAAGCCCAGTATGGCTTCACTCTGTCTGTCTGAGGCTCTCTGGGGTTCCACAGGCAAGGAGAGATCTTTTCTCCATCACTTGCTCCTGGATTCTTTTAACTGGAGATGCCATTGAGGATTGAATCTGGGACTTTTTGCGTGCAAGGCCAGTGCTCTACCCACTGGGCCCTCAGAAACCTGAAAATATATCACTCTTGCATGCATGTTCTATGTGCAAATTGATGCATGGAAGTGTCACCGACATGGCGTGTCTGGCCCTGTGGCACCTGCTGCGATCTGCCTTGCAGCAGTGCTGGGCTTGTTTGGGCCATTCTAGAGAATGCAGGATTGCTTCTTTTCTGAAACTGCAGCTATTCTGAACACAACCCTCCTCGTCTGTGTTTTAACAGAAAACATGCTTTAAAAGAGCGCAGGATCAACACACAGGAGGTGACAGGTTTCCCCACCACCACCAAAAATTTCTCTGTACTTCCACAAACTTTGGGGTTCACCCAAGTAACACAATAACTCCCCCTACAGGCAATGGTTCCTCTGTGGCGCAAGATCCTCCGTGGTGCAGAGTGGTAAGCGGCGGTAACACAGCCGAAGCTCTGCTCACGGCCGGAGTTTGATTCCAACGGAAAGAGGAAGTCGAAGGGGTCGAGGTCCACTCAGCCTTCCATCCATCCGTGGTCGGTAAAATGAGTACCCGGCATATGCTGGGGGGTAAAGAAAGGCCGGGGAAGGAACTGGCAATCCCACCCCATATATACGGTCTGCCTAGTAAACGTCGCAAGACGTCACCCTAAGAGTTGGAAACGACTTGCACTACAAGTGCAGGGACACCTTTACCTTTACAGGCCATGGAGGGAGGTAGAAAATGGAGTCACCCAAGGATTGGTATTGGGACCTGAGTTTTTAAAGTTGCCAGTGTGGCGTAGTGGTTAGACTACAACCTGGGAGACCAGGGTTCGAATCCCCACACAGCCATGAAGCTCACTGGGTGACCTTGGGCCAGTCACTGCCTCTCAGCCTCAGAGGAAGGCAATGGTAAACCCCCTCTGAATTCCACTTACCATGAAAGCCCTATTTGTAGGGTCGCCACAAGTCGGAAACACCTTGAAGGCAGTCCATCATCATCACCAAGGCTATCAAAGGCTACTAGCCACGATGGCTATGCTCTGCCTCCACAGTTGGAGACAGCATGCTTCTGACTAACAGCTGCTGGAAACCGCAGGAGGGGAGAGTGCTGCTCTTGCGCTCAGGTCCTGCTGGTGGGCTTCCCTTTGGGGCATCTGGTCGGCCACTATGAGAACAGGAGGCTGAACGAGATGGGCCCCCTCTGGCCTGATCTAGCAGCCGGGCCCTTCTAATGTTGTTTTTCAGTGGCCCCATGTTGGCCATATGGTGCTGGGCACTTGAATTCGCTATGATATGTGCTTTACCACTGAACGATGCACCCTCCTTGGGACAGTGGCGGCTGGTGGCTCCATGTCAGTGGGGCAGTGGAATCTGCTCCAGGATTTAGCCCGAACTTTTAAGGAGTTGCCCTCAAAAGGTTGCCACATAGAGGAGGACCTGGATCTCTTCTGCATCGTCTCAGAGTGCAGGACACGGAATAATGGGCTCAAGTTGCAGGAAGCCAGATTTTGACTGGACATCAGGAAAAACTTCCTAACTGTTAGAGCCATACGACAATGGAACCAATGACCTAGGGAGGTAGTGGGCTCTCCGACACTGGAGGCCTTCAAGAGGCAGCTGGATGGGCATCTGTCGGGAATGCTTTGATTTGGATCCCTGCATTGAGCAGGGGGTTGGACTTGATGGCCTTATAGGCCCCTTCCAGCTCTACAGTTCTAAGCACAATGATTCTATGAAAAGCACCTTGAAAGTTCAGACTAAAACCCGGAGCGGATTTCACTGCCCCACTGAAATCAGAGCCACCGGCTGCCGTTGCCCTAGGATAAGTAATCCAGGAGAAGATGGAGCAAGGCAAACAGCCACACGTGGACCTGTGTGGCGCACTGCCACTGTGCTCCAGCCATTTTCCGAATACTGTTATTATCATTTGTTTATATAGTGCCATTGATGCACATGGAACTGGACAGAAAAAATAAACGAACAGAAACGAATCAAAAACACGTTCCTACCACCAAGGCATACAACTGAAAAATAAAAGGGAAACACAGAGGGAAGGGTTAAAATAGGGAAGGATCAAGACAAACACTTCAGGCACACATACGCTGGATATGCAGAGATTTAAACCTAAACTGAGATTTAAAAAAGCCAAATAATATTTTTTGGTATGGTAACCCAGGTAGGTGCTGAGCTGAAGCTGACCCAGAGATTCCTTTGTTCCACACGCCTGCAAGCAAATCACACAGCCACACAAGCCAAGTGGGTTTTTCATTGGTTTTTAATTATTCATTGCCGAAGGCGATAATATTTCTATGCAAAATACTCTCTTATATCTCCCCACCCCTGTCCCCGCACCCCCCCACCCCAAAGAAACATCACGCGGCCCCCAGAAAGAAACAACCTCCACATCCTGTTTTGTTTTGAAATAACGCTCCAGGGGAGGGGGGAAGACCCCTTTGTGTCCAACCACACCCTTCCATTGCCAACACACTGTTTCTTGGAGGGGAGGGGGGCGGCCGCAGGGACCCCGTCCCTTGAGAGAAAAGCCCTTAACAAATCAGTGTGACTCAAGGCACCCCTCAAGTTCAGAGTGTTACTGGGAGTTGGGGGGGGGCGCAAGGAAAAAAGATGCTAGGTGTCCGGTCCCTTCGAGCCCTCTCAAAAATCCCAGGGAACCCAGGAGTCCAGGGTCCCTGTTCACACCTTAGAAGGTCCTCAAGGGGGGTGGGGTGGAGAGAGGGTCGGATCCAGATCCACATCCGTCAGCTGCATCTCCCCCTGCCGGAGTAGAGACCCCCCTCTGCAACTTTACCATTGGCCCCTGGGGGAACAGACAAAGATAGGCTTGGGGTGAGCTGGGGTAACTCTGGGGGAGAGGGGGGCAAACACAGCCCCAGGATGATGCCTGCACCCCCACCCCCTGCAAATGTGTCGGTACCTTTGCAATCTATTTCTTCATCTTGCCTGCATCTTTCCTTCATCTCCTCCAGAGGACCTTTTCATTTTGCCTCACTGGGAGCTTTCCTCAGCTCAGAGTGTTTGTTTAAAAAAAGAATAATTTCAGCTGCTTATTTGTTTTTTTTGGGGGGGGGGATCCTTCACTAGCCAGCCTCCTGAGCTTTCTCAATCTCAGACCAAGTCCAACTTGATTATCCAGGGATAATCAAACTGTTTAGATTTAACCCCTTTCCTGTACAGTTTTTTTTTACTCCTATGAACGGTGAGGGCTAGGAACCTGGCTCGCTTTTGGAGAGGGGTGGGGGAAGAACTCCACTTCTATTGAAAGTTTAGTTCAAACATCTGGTGGAGAATCCACGTTGCTTAACTTCACAGCAGCTACAGAAACAACTTCTGCACTGATAAAGAGCAACTCTTTCCTCCTGTTCACCCATGACTTTTCTTCACTCCCACCCCCGACTGACTACATGTTGGGGAGTTTTGTGTCTTGCAGGGGTCCAGCAGTGGCCGGAGCAGAAAGGGTGGGGCAAAATTTCTCCACCCCCCCAAGTCCACTCTCTCTTTTTTTTCTTTATATACAAAAAATAATAATTAATCCATTAGATTTGGAAATTAAAATCTTCAGATGTGAAACTAAAACAGCCCTCCGAAATATATCTCCCCCCAAAACTGTTCTCCTTTGTATTTTTTTCATACATCACACACACCCGCACCAAAATACTTGATATGACCCCAAAAAATAGTCACAGGACATTGAAAAAACTCTATTTCTCTTTTTTTATCTTTCTCTTCTTTTGCCCCCTCTCTCTCCTCTCCCTCCCCCAGAAAGAAAAATATAGATTGCTGGATTAGCAAAATGGTTCCATTAATTATTCTTATCTTCATTATTTTTCTCGTTCTCTGTTAAGTTTTGAAGCCACAAAAGTAACCTTCATGCACTTAAGAGGAAAACAATGAGAGAGAAAATCAAAAAGAAAAATTCAATTGGAAAAAAATATAATATATATATATTATATATCTCAAAGTCATCATTATCGTCATCAGGCCATACTTGCAAGCAAGAATTCTCTTGGATTCATCAGTCCTAGGTCTGTGCTTGTTCAGTCGTAAAATATTCTTCAGCCAAAATGAAAGCAAGAAGGAATGAAATCTTTATCCTTGTTTCCTTCCGAGGGGAAAATAGATTAAATAATTTTTTTAAAAAAGGCAAAAAGCATGATGAATTTGTTCCCCCTTTTGATTCTTTTAACATGTTTCTTTCAAAATTAATTCCCAAATCCCATCCCTTTCCCTGCTCTAATGAGGATCAAACCACAAGTAGGAAACTTAAAACTCCGTGCCAAACTCCTGTTCTGGCCCCCTCCAGAGAAAAAGTAAACTCATCAAGAGTGGCTTCTCTTTGCAGAAAGTTTTTCTTAAAAAATATCTCCCTTTCTCTGCCTAATAAGTTTGCTTCAGTCTTTTCCCTTGAGTTCAGAGTCTCCGGGCGGCCTTCCCTCTGCCTGCAACTCGCTGCTTGTAAAATGAGAGAGATCAGACTCTAAGAAACAAACTCCTCTTTTCTCCCCCAATGCCACCACCGGCCCTCCCCAAATGACAGCATGCATGCGCTAGCGCTGTTGGGGATGGGGGTAAAAAAAACAAAAGCCCCCCATTTGCTGTAGAAATGAAAACGGGACTGTTTCAAACCAGGGTCAGGGTGGCCGGATCACGCAAGAAGAAGAAAAGGAAAAAAATTAAGAAAAAAGGGGGGGGAAATTGAGAATATTAAAGAGTAAAAGGAAGAAACGAAAGAAGCCCGTCCCAAGATGTCCCCACCCATCCTCAAAATATTAACCAAACAGCTAAGTTCACTGGCAAGAGACAGGAGTTGCCCCCTCCCCCTCGCTGGGGACGGCTCCGCTGCAGATTCGGTGGTGGTGGCTGTTTCTGCCATTCCTTCCGGGAAATATCAGTTCATAGCTCCTAAAGTCTCTCGCGAGCTGGGATCCAGATGTAGGGGCCAGAGAGCTCCTCAATGATTCTCTTGATCTTGTGGTAGATCTCTTCGAAACTTTCTCCTTCTACGATGGCTGGGGAAAGAGGCAGAGGGTGGCAAGGGGTGAGAGCGTGTGAAAGGCGGACAGGAAAGAGTTTGGGGTTGCTTTGGAAACCAGAGATCAATCGCTGGACTTCCCAGAAAGAGGGGTGGCAGTGGTATCAGCCATCACCACTGCAATTTCTTACCTGCCCTTCACCACAACGCGGTCCCAGAGTGGGTTACAACAAGTTAAAGACCAGTTGAAAACAAAGTACAGTCACAGGAACAAGGTATGTCCTGAAAACATCGGTCTCAGGTGTCAAAGGCCAGGGGAGTTGTGTGTTACATCTGTCGTAGCGCGTGACCCAAGAGTCTTGCGGCACCTTAAAGATTTATCGGGGCGTGAGCTTTTGTGGGCTATACAGTCCACGTTGCCAGATGCACCCACCCCGCCCATCCACCGAGTCCCACATGGTGTTCCTTGGTTAAGGGAGGAAGTGGGAGTCTGTGAACATCCGGGTTTTCACAGAGCTATCCAAGGTGCTTTCAGCAGATTCCACTGCCCCACTGAGATGCATTGGGCACTGCCACCATGAAAAAATCAGATGCAAAGAGCAAAATGAACACACCATTTGATCGGCTTCCATGTTCCATTCCTGCAACATTTTGTCTGTTTTGGTTCCACTGTATCGGCAACAGTAGTAACTTCTGAGCATGCAGTGAGTGCCTTCCACTCTTGCATTAAGTAAAGGAGGTAAGAGGGATGTTTACAGCCTTCTCTTCACACCAAAAAGCAAAAGTGATGTTAGCCCGCTTCCTCATCTTAGAAACCCCCTCCACGCACACACATAGAGCAGCCTCTGGACCACTGATGAGAATGTCAAATAGACCAAAACATGGAGGCCTTGCCTTAAATTTTGAAAAGGAGAGGGAAAAAACCCTCTGCTCAAAGCCCTCTCCCCACATGCTCCAAGGGCCAATCGGACAGAAACTTCAGCATGTACTACAACATGTGCTTCTGTGGGAAGGAGAATGCTGGCCTAGACTCAGCTCATCTGAGGTTTCTTGAGGCATGGTCCGTGTGCTTTTGAGCTTACCTCCACAGACATATGGACTAGAAACTTGATTTCAGAACAAGACACCAGAACAGAACATTAACAGCTTTGAGAAAGTTGCATTTGGCACACAAAAATTATCTCTCGTTTGTACTCTGCAGACATAGCAGAATGCAAAGAGAGAGTTTTGCACCTGCCTGTTCCTTAAGCCAGGGATGGGGGATGTTTTTAGCCCCGGGGCCAGATTCTGGAGGAGCCGGAGGCAAACGTGGGCAGAGCAATGAATGCAAATAGGCTAGTTTCTATGCACAGTCACATCCCCCCCTCCATCCAGGAAAGCAAGAGGCACAATCAGAGTTCAAAAGACTCAAGGAGGCTATGAAGCAAGGGCAGTGTGGGGATGGTCCCAAGGGCCACGCAGAGAGGCCAGGGGGGTCACTTTTGGCCTCGAGACCTCAGGTCCGTCAGCTCTGCTGGAAGGCAAGGGAGGGTGGGTGACTCACCCGAGAAGCACTCTGTAAATTCCTGCTCCAGCTTCGTAGCTCTTTCGAAGGCTTTCCGTGCCTGCTCCTCCGTTATCCGCTTGTTAATTTCTCTGGGGACAGAAAGGAAGGAGGGAGACAAAACAATATGAAGGCCGTGCAACCCTAAGAATGGTCTCTCCCACCCGCCTGTCTCCTGCTGAGAGGACAGGCCATTTCTGTGCTTTGGAAGCGCGTGTAGAGTGCTGGCCCTTTGCACTGGCAGGCACGGCCACTGCCACTTGGGTCCCCCAGTCAGGCACTGAGGAGCCCAAGGGCCAACCAGATGCTTCTGCAAACCTCACAAAACAAGGCATGACGGGAACAGCCTTCTCTGGTGGCTCTGATATTCAAAAGGATATACTGCCCCTGGATCTGGAGGTTCACTTTAGCCATCACAATTGTTAGCCCTTGTCTGCTTACATCGATTCATCCAACCTTCTCCAACCTGGTGCCCTCCAGCAGTTTTGAACTACAAAAATCACTGTTACTGGTGTCTCCATTTTGAATGAGTGAGAGGTGCTGCAAACACCATTCCTTTTGCTGGAAAAGCAAAATGCAAATGAAAAGCCTCAGCCTCACCAGACTGACCAAATCCACTGTTAGAGGCAGCTTGCTTCTGAATACTGGTTGCTGAAAACTGCAGGAAGGGAGAGTGACTGTTGTGCTCAAGTCCTGCTTGCAGGCTTCCCATAATGGGCATCTGGTTGGCCACTGTGAGAATGGGATGCTGGACCAGTTGGGCCACTGGCCTGATCCAGCAGGCTCTTATGTTCTCAAAGCCCCTTTCAGTGTTGTCTAGCAGAAGCCATCTTGTAGCAGTGAGTTCCACAGTTTAACTACATGCTGCGTGAAGAAAGCCTTCTCCTGTTGTGTGTCTACAACCTTCTGCCAATCATTTTCACTGGGTGACCCCTGGGTTCTTACGCTATGACAGAAAGAGAAAAAACTCCTTTCTCTTCCCCTAACTTTCTCCATGCCATGCATCATTTTGGAAACCTTGATCATGTCCCCCCCCACACACACACTCAGGACATTTCCAGACAACCTGTTCACTGAGCATTCTTCCTGATTTGTTTGCAGGGAGGTTAGACAACAATGTGTCACAGAAAGCATTAATCCCACATTTCCCCCATCACTTTCCTTATTGCAAAAAATTCTGATTTTTTTTGGGGGGGAGGGAAAGTGGGTTTGCTGCATGAGACCTCCCAATAGCTGTGCAGCCTGAACATGCCGGTATGTGATTGAATCCCACCTGAAAATAGCAACTGTTTGGAAGTGCCCTTGGATAACTTTTTTCAAAAACAAACTTAAAGCCGTCGAGATCACAGTCTTTTCACAAAAGAGAAAGCAAGTTGCCTGCTGTACTCTGGTCATCCCCCAGACCAGCTCCTATCCTCTTACACACACAGACCTTTGCCCGCTTTCTCACACCCACCTCCCACGCCTTTGCCTGCTCACACCGGTAAAAAGCCCCGGAGGCAGCCAATCACCGAAAGACTACAACGGGGGTGACTCTCTCTCCCCCCACCCACCCTGGCTGTCCCAGCGGGCCACTCACAGAACATTCTCGAGGGAGCGCGGCCGGATAAAAATGGCGATGGGGTGGAGTTGAGCTGCCTGCAGCCTCCGGACGGCATTTGCTGAAACATCCAAAATGCAGTGCTTGCCCTGGGCAAGAAGACAGAAATTAGGTCAGAAGTTCCTATATCTCTTTGTGTTTGTATTTTTCCATTGGCCACTCAAGGCCACGGCTATTCTGTGGCTTCCCTAATGCCTTTCCCCTCCCAAAAACATCCATTAGTAGGCCAATCTCCACCTCTGATATGTTCAACTGCACATATTCTTGCCCCCCAGACACACACAATTGGGGGCGCATCAGAACATACTGTGGATCAGATGCCAGCCCCACCCCCCCCGGCACTCTCAGTCACCTCCTCTCATAACAAGCAGGCCCCAGAGACCCAGTCAAAAAGAGAAGGGGGGATAATGTGCACCTCAATGGGCTCGGAACATCAGCACTGAGCAAGATCCTGATTGCATGCTGTGCGCCACTGAAGATGGGGAGCAACTAAGGCCACAGCTGCACCATACATTTAAAGAAGTATGATAACACTGTAAACAGTCGTGGCTTCCCCCAAAGGATCCTGGGAAGTGTCGTTTGGGAAGAGTTCTGAAAGGTTTTTGGAGACTGCCCATTCCCCTCACAGAGCTACAATTCCCAGAGTGGTTTAACAGTCAGACCCTTTTCCCAGGGAACTCTGGGAATTTTAGCTCTGTGAGGGGAAGAGGGGGTCTCCTAACAATTCTCAGCACCTTTCACAAACAACCGTGTCTAGGACTCAGAGGGAGCCACAGCTGTTTAAAGGGGCATTACAGTATGTACAGTACAGTATGATAACTGTACCGTTATCCTACTTTGGACACATCATGAGAAGACCTGATTCACTAGCAAAGACCATAATGCTGGGAAAAACAGAAGGGAGTAGAAAAAGAGGAAGGCCAAACAAGAGATGGATTGATTCCATAGAGGAAGCCACAGACCTGAACTTGCAAGATCTGAACAGGGTGGTTCATGACAGATGCTCTTGGAGGTCGCTCATTCATAGGGTCGCCATAAGTCGTAGTCGACTTGGAGGCACATCACAACAACAACACTACTTTAAATGTATGGTGCAGACATGCCCAAAATATCACTGGACTCTGAATTTTGGTCCCGATTACACTCGCTCAGTCCGAACTTTCCTGTTGTCAAATGGCACACTATTTCTGACTCAGCTGCTCCTGCATGTTGCCTGACCACTTGTCCTTCCGTTTTAAGTCGCCTCCAGCGTACCTGCTCAGCCACCTCGCGCACCGACTGGACGCTCGTCCCGTAAAGGTGGCTGTTGTACTGGCCGGCCTCGATGAACTTGTGGCTCTGGATGTCCTTCTCCATCTTCTCCCGAGAGGCAACAAAATGGTAGTCCCGGCCATCCACTTCGTACTCCCGTTTCGGCCGAGTGGTGTCTGTGGAGTGGAAAGGTGCGGAGCCTCCGTCACATATGGGGGCAACAGCATCTCCATGCCAAGCTGCGGTGGAATTCCTCCCCACCAACAGTGGAAACTGGTGTCTCCAATGTCAGCGGGGCAGTGAATCCGCTCCGGGTTTTAGTCCAAACTTTCAAGGAGCTGCCCAGGGCAGCTCCTTGAAAGTTTGAACTAAAACCTGGAGCGGATTCACTGTGCCATTGACATCAGAGACCTGTCTCCATTGCCCACTGCCCATAATTTTACCCCACTCCCCAGGGAGGGGGACAGAGATAGGGTCCCCCTGTTGGACTCACGTGGGACACAGGAGCCAAATTTGTCAGGAAACTCGGAGAGGAGGTCATCGTTGACTCGGTCCTTAGTGGGGCCCAAGATAATGATGGGGCGAGCATAGTGAACTAAGAAAAAACCCAAAGAATTTGGAAAGGTTTTGCGACCATTTGCTAAGGGTGGAAAATACAAGAAATGGGACGTTGAAACAATCACTTGATTACAATCAACCACAAAGCAATAAGCAAGCTTTTGAGCTACACAGATCTCATCCTCATTGCTAAACCAAAAGAGGGGGGAAAGGGGAGGGGTGGGAGAAGATAAGATGCTAATCAGGATCACAGAACTGAAGAATGGGCCGTTGGCACCAACCGGATGTCCCCCCCTAAACCTCGTAGGTGCATGGAGTTGCAGAGGGAGAGCAATTTGTTGAATGGATACGTCGTATTTCCAAGATTTTACTTCATTGATGAGAAAGCGACAAGGGCTATTCACTTCCTAAGAGAGGCCAGGGGTTCTTGTGTCTGAATATTTAAGAGCATTTCAATGGAATGGGTTTGGCTCCCCCATGGGTTAACCAGGGCTTCCCAAATTTCTCCCCCGACAGACCACTTGAAAATTGCTGAGGTTCTTGGCAAACAACATCATGATTTTTCTGCCTCTCGTAGCAATTGTCATTCCACAGAATTCAAACTGCGACACAGTAACAACCAGAAATAAAAGCAGCAGTCATTCAAAACCAACGTGAACGTTCAGTGCGATGGATGTGCCGTCTCCCATCTTCAACCAGAAATCCGCAGACATGCCGTGGACCCCCTGAATGAGGCTAGCAGACCACTGGTGATCCACAGGCCACCGTCTGGCAACCCCTGGCTTAAATCAAGCAAGGGAATTCGGGGCTAGGGAGGGAAGGGACTGCCACTCACCTTCCATTTGCACAACGGTTTCGTAGCTCAAGACAGCATCTTCTCGACCTGGAGTGGAAAGGAGAGGGCTGTGAATGGGAATCCGTCTATCCCACGCCCCAGAGGGCCTCTTGCATCCATCCCCTCTCCTTAACAGAGCAAGCAGCAGGGCAGACCAGCCTTCCCCAATCTGGCACCCCTCCAGATGCTTTGGACTACAATTCCCATCAGCCCCAGCCAGCACAGCCATATGACGATGCAGGGGCTGATGGGAATTGTAGTCCAAATCAGCCAGAGGGCACCAGGTTGGCGAAGGCTGCTCTAGAGCAACGGGGCAGTAGGGGCAACTTGAGAGCCAGTGTGGTGCAGCGGCTGAAGTGTCGGCCTGAGAGACCAGAGTTCAAATCCCCACTCGGCCATGTGGGTGGCTGTGGGGCCAGTCACCGTCTCTCAGCCCAATCTACCTCGCACGGTTGTTGTGGCAATCAAATGAGGGCCTTGAGCTCCTTGGAGGAAAGGTGGGATACACATGCAGGAATGGGTAAAACGAAGTAGGAATGCAGGAAATATTACCAGAGGGAGAAGGGGAAGGGGAAAGGAAAAAGAAACCTTCCACCCTTGTGGATTTCAAGGTGTGGAAATACTGTATATCTCAAAGGACAGTCTTGGAAAAAAAGAGCAAAGAGAAAGGCCTGGAACAGACTTTCCCTAACCTGTGTCCTCTGGCTGTTTTGGACTACAACTTCCATCAGCCCCCCAGCAGGGGCTGATGGGAATTGTAGTCCAAAACTGCTGGAGGGCACAGGTTGGGGAAGGGTGGCCTAGAGGCAAACACCCACCTTGAGAGCCCGATCCTGGCACCCGATCCTAGAGAGAGAAGATAGAAAGGATGAGGAGAAAAAGGGAGAAAGAGAGAGAGAGAGTGAGAGAAACCTTGGCATTGGCTGTGAGGGTCCGGGGGGGGCGTGGAGGCAGCTGCAAGGGCTAGGAAGAGAAGCCCACCCCCTCCCTGTGTTTAAATGCAGGAGTTACCAAATGGGGAAAGGGAGCTGTGACATCCCGGTTACACCAGGGCAGAAATCTGAGGGTCAGAGCCCCGCGTCAGGACTCTGGGGCCTGCCCACATGGTGAACCGGAGCGGGAAAAAAGCCATGCTGATCACTTAATGCAAAAGGAGCCAAATATCACCGAGGTTTGTAAGGTGCCCCGGCAGCTGTTCGTTTTTGTATTTTGGCTGAAGGGCGGGAGGAGAACGCCAGTTCCCTGGCGTAACTCGTACAGGCCAGAGAATCCCCCCATCCTGGGATGCAGATATATTGATGTTATATGGCAAAATGGACAGCAGCTTCAAGACAGACAACAAAAGAAACTGCTTCTTCACCCTACGCCTTAATTTGCCCATGGAATTCACTCCCAAAAGATGGGGTGATGGCCACCAATCTGGACAGCAAATTCATGGAGGATAAGGGTATAACGCTTGTGTACTTCCTACAGGATCACAGAGCTGAAAGGGTTATTAGAGGTCATCTACTCCAACCCCTTGCCAATGGAGGAGACCCTCTCTTCCAGCCTCTGTTTGAAAACCCCCTTAACGAAGGAGAGTCCACCATCTTCTAAGGCTGTCTGCTTTATTGGCATATTGTCAGGAAGTCCTTCCAAAAAACCCCACTTCTAAGCAGTTGAATTGGGTCCTACCTTCTGGAGGAACAGAAGACAAATGGGGAAACCGCCTTATCCTGAGTCAGACCACTGGGGTCCATCTAGCTCAGTATTGTTGACACTGACCGGCAGCAGCTCTCTAGGCTTTCACGCAGGGAATCTTTCCTGGCCCTACTTGGAGATGCTGTCAGGAACTGAACCCAGAGCCTTCTGCATGCAAGGGAAGTGCTCTACCACTGAGCTACGGCCCGTATTTAACCTGCCTACCGTTGAAATGAACAGTGCCCAGTTCATGCGCAAGGAAATGAACTCCATGTGTACCCTGGAGGTGCAAGTGGGACGCTTTTAATCAGGGCAAACCTCTCCTCTTTAAGACACATGCTCACAAGGTGCGGCTTTTGCCGGCTGCCCAAGCAAGAGGTGCAAGGAACGCCAATTACCTTTGCTTTTAGCCGCGCCCACTCCCGCCGCTCGACCCTGCAAGAAAGAGACAGACTGAGGTAGTGGGGGGGGGGGAGAGGTTCAGAGCAGGGGCAGAAGCTGCTCCCCTCTCAGCTCTTCCCCCTACCAATTACCAAGACCCCCCCAGTTCATTACCGTCTTTTGCTGGGGATAAAGCCAATCTCGTCGCTGTCACTGTCCGGATGGACTCGCCGTGCCTGCCACCATTCCTCATCGGAAGCGTCAATCACGTGCAGAACGTCTCCAAAATGGAAGCTCAGCGCTTGACTCAGGAAGCCGCAGTCCTTGGTCTTGTCATAGTCAAAGAGCGCCCTGTTTGGAGGCCGGCGGGGAGGAGGAGGCATCAGTGGGTGACCACGGGACGCAATGGCGGCTGGTGCCCCCTGGGACTGGTGGGGCAGAAGGCAGGCAGGCCCAAGAGTAGGTGGAGCCAGAACCGTTGGCAGGCGGAGCTAACTCATCCTAGTTTTGTCTCCCCCCTTCTCACATCCACACATGGCAGCCTTCTCCAACCTGGTGCCCTCCAGATGTTTTGGACGACCACTCCCGTCAGTCCCAGCCAGCGTTCTGCAAGGGCAACCCTGAGACGAAGGGGGAGGAGGAGGCTGGCAGCGGGGGCCAGCCCCTTGGACGGCTTGTAAGTAAGAAGGCGGGCCGGTGGGGGCTGGCATTCAGGAGTCCTGGCTCTGACTTATCTTCTAAAAATGCTCTTGTATTTTCATGTCATTTTATTTACTTGCAGGTTTAGAAACTGCTTCATGAGCTACCAAAGCAGCGGACAATAAACTAATACAAGCACGGTGACAGGCTGGGGAAGTTTAATGCCACAAAACCACGTCTACAACAGCAGAGTTAATATTCCATAAGGTGACTGGGAAAGCCTTCTCAAAAGTAGCATGTCTTTTAGAGCTGCCTAAATTATCAAGAGGCTGGGTGCCTGTCTAATTTCAGCTGGCATCTGAGCTTGCAAAAACACAAAACGAAATAAAGACTAGGTGCAGAGGGTTGAGCAGGGAGAACAAGACGTGAGATCCCTGGAAATTCTGAATGTCAGTCTGTTCTGCCTGAACAAAACTGCCACACCGGGATGGGGTTACTTCCTCCCTTCAGGGGGTGGCTCATCTGTAGCCCCACAGTTGCTGCTGGACTACAGCTGCCTTCAGCTCCAACAGCCAGGGCCGATCGATGGGAGTTGCAGGCCCACAACCCCTCGAGGACTCTACAGGTTTCCCACCCAGCTTGGTTACATAGAACCATAGAATAGTAGAGTTGGAAGGGGCCTGTAAGGCCATCAAGTCCACCCCCCTGCTCAATGCAGGAATCCAAATCAAAGCATTCCCAACAGATGGCTGTCCAGCTGCCTCTTGAATGCCTCCAGTGTTGGACAGCCCACTGCCTCCCTAGGAAAGTGGTTCCATTGTCATATGGCTTTAACAGTTAGGAAGTTTTTCCTGATGTCCAGTCAAAATCTGGCTCCCTCCAACTTGAGCCCATTATTCCGTGTCCTGCACTCTGGGATGATCGAGAAGAGATCCCGGCCCTCCTCTATGTGACAACCTTCCAAGTACTTGAAGAGTGCTATCCTATCTCCCCTCAGTCTTCTCTTCTGCAGGCTAAACGTGCCCAGTTCTTTCAGTCTCTCCTCATAGGGCTTTGTTTCCAGTCCCCTGATCATCCTTGTTGCCCTCCTCTGAACCTGTTCCAGTTTGTCCATGTTTCAGACTCAGAAACAACAAGCAAAGTTAAAGGAGCTAAACTGCCTCTCTGTTCCAAAGGAAAGAGGTTCTCATAATTAATAATTATCTAAGCAGAACTTCAGCTGAACAAAGTCTTTGTGGGTTCACATCTATCCCCACAACCACCCCTACGCGTTCCCATTTCAGAGACGGGAGAGTGAGTCTGAGGAAGAGAAGGGCTTTTGGACCCAGGTCCCACAGATCTAACTCAAAGGGGCCTGGGGTCATATGGCGCCTGGTGGAGCCTGGATGCTAAATCCACCAGGGATAGGGGGAGGCGGCGGCATGCGATCTCACCGGATGTAGAAGCCCCTCTTCGGGTTGCTCCGCAGTGACGCTGTCCCTGAGCCCAAGCTGTTGTTCATCAGCTGCTCCCGGAGGTCGTGGATCTTGGCCTCAAAGCGGCTGTACTCTGCGGTGGGTGGTTAGAGGAGGAGGAGGAGGCAGGTCAGTGCCACTCAGCTTCCCTCAAAGGATCTTCAGCCAGTTCCGCCACCCGCGTGCACACCCAGCTGCATGACCCCACAGCCCAACCTTCCCAAGCCCATCCTGGCCACTGCCACCACACACGCCGCCGCCATGCACTTTTCCTCTCATTCACCCTCCTGTGTAACACTCACCTGGCTGTGCAGTCTGGAGTTTAGCCATCCCAACCTCAGAGAATCCCACCTGTCTACCAAGAGGCTGCCTCCTCCCTCCCCTGGACACACTTGGTCTTGCCCGGCGTGCGCCCACTTGCCACCCAACCTCACCCAAAGAAGCCCACCTGCCGTTCTATTTGCCCATCCACAGGCCTCAATCAACTCTTCCTTATGTCTCCATCATCTTTCCTTGCGGCCTCTCTCCATCCATCTCTCCATCCTTGAGGAGAAAGGCCACAGCTCAGAGGCAGAGCACCAGACTTGGCATGCAGAAGGGCCCATCTCCTATCTGGACTGAATTTGGGGCCTTCTGCATGTAAAGCAGATGCTCTACCATTGAGCTAAGGCCTTTCCCCAATCGCAACCTTGGTCCATCTAGTTCCGTATTTAGTTTTATTTATTTGATTTATTATTTGATTTATATCCCGCCCTTCCTCCTGGTAGGAGCCCAGGGCGGCAAACAAAAGCACTAAAAAACTTTAAAACATCATAAAAACAAACTTTAAAACACATTAAAACAAAAACATCTTCAAAAATGTTTCTTAAAAAAGCTTTCAAAACATCTTCTAAGATTAAAAACATTTTAAAAAAGAAGGTTTAAGAATATATTTAAAAAAAATCCAGCACAGATGCAGATTGGCATAAGGTCTCTACTGAAAAGGCTTGTTGAAAGAGGAAGGCCTTAGTAGGTGCCAAAAACATAACAGGGATGGCCCATGTCTAATATTTAAGGGGAGGGAATTCCACAGGGTAGGTGCCGCCACACTAAATGTCTGTGTCCTATGTTGTGTGGAACAGACTTCCTGATAAGATGGTATCTGCAGAAGGCCCTCACCTGCAGAGCGCAGCGATCGGCTGGGTATATAAGGGGTAAGACGGTCTTTCAGGTATCCTGGTCCCAAGCTGTATAGGGCTTTGTACACCAAGACTAGAACCTTGAACTTGGCCCAGTAGCAAATGGGCAGCCTACACAATATTGCCTACACTGACTGGCAGCAACTGCCTATTGTTTCAGGCAGAGAACATTCCCAGCCCTACCTGAAGATGCCATCAGGGATTGAATCTGGGAGATTCTGCATTCAAAGCAGGTGCTCTGCCGCTGAGAAACACACTCGGTGCTCCAGTGACCTGCTGCGCACCTTGTTCCGCCTCTCTTTCTCAGGCACACAGCCACCCATTTGAAACATCCCGCCCTCCCCTCCGCCAGCATTTCACCCATCCACCAAGCACTCCCAGCAACACTAGAGACATAAACTCATTTGAAACTGATGTAAAATGCTCATGGATTTCCCAAAGAAAATTGGGAACTTTGACGAGATGAACATTCTGGGAATCCTCCCATACGACATCCTGAAGGGCCACAGATCAGTGGCAGAGCATCTGCCGTGAATGCAAAAGGCCTCAGGCTCAATCCCCCTGCCCAGCCGGCATCTCCAAGCAGGGCTGAGAGAAGCTCCTGCCTGAAATCCAGGAATGCTGCTGCCAGTCACTGTAGACAGTACTGAGCCAGATGGAACAATAGTCTGATTTGGATATATAAGTCAGCTTCCTTTCTAGACACACAGGGCCAGCTCCTAGGTATCCTGAGCAACCCTGTTGGATTCAGGCTCAGACTCCCTGGTGTGTTTTTCTCCATTACATGTGAAATCTCATCTTAGAGCGTTTCACAGATCAGCTTACAGACTATACAGGGCTCTGTGTTTTTACACAGCATAAACTAAGCATGGCTACTCAAGCAAAGACGTTGTTGCAGCAATTAGACACTCCCTGGAGACCCTATAAATAGATTTGGGCAGGCCTTCCATTTGTGTGGGGAAGGTTTCTCTGAACGGGGCTGGGTTTGCAAGCGGGCACTCCTGTGAACAGGTTGAAAAGCTGGCTCTATCTGCTTGTGCCTGGGCATCAGCTGGCACTTCCTTGGCGGCAGCACTTCAGTCAGATCCTCCTCTAACTCTGCCTCTGTCTCTGGAGGAGGCATGAGTGGTGGCTCGGGCAACAAGGCAGGACTAAGGGGTGAGACAGGGACTGGCTCAATGTCAGAAACACACACACATCTCCCCTTCCTCCCACCCACCCATGGGGCCTCTACAAAAAATTACGTACCGTCGGGTTTGTACTGTGCAATGATGGTGACCGTCTGCCCGGCGTTTTTAAGAGCAATGGCTGCTTGTTCGTGTGTGGCGTTCCTGAGATCCACGCCATTGACCTGGGAAGAGAAAGACGATCAAGAGGCTGGAGCAACTCCCCTGTGATGAAAAGGCCACAACATTTGAGGATTTTTAGTTTAGAAAACGAGGCGAGCAAAAGCAGGGGGGAAATGGCAGAGGTGTGTAAAATTATGCATGGTGTAGGAAAAGAGCCCCTCCAGGCTGGAAGTGGGTTTTTTTGGGAGGGTGTATTCTTTGTGCAATAGTAGTGCAGTAGTGGTGGACTTATACTGGACCATCAACACATCTCTCTACGTTATTTGTTGTTCTGTTATTGCATTATTGCTGTCTAGAGGGGCATCCTTGAACTATAGTGCAACAAAAGTGGGGCAAAAAAAATCTGTGGGTATGAAAAGTTACAGGAGTTCAGGAGGAAGCTATGGGACATGCACCATTTGGAAACGAAGTAACTTTTGCAGGCTCAAACAGGACAGAAAATGGGATCGCATGTGAATGCCCTGATGCCATCATGAGCACAAATCATCACAAATACACATTTTAAAAAAGGATGTCTGGAGGGGCCCAAAGGGGATGGAGAAACGTTTTTCTTCCTCCTAATACAAGAACCAAATGTGGTCATCCAATGAAGCTGAATGTTGGAATATTCAAGAAAGGTGGAACGGCCAAGTCACAGACCAACAGAATAATGCGTTAATAAATAAAGAGCTTATACAATTAAAGAAGAAGACTCAAACTGCAAAGTTGACATAGTGTGATCCAAATGCATATGGCAAACAGTCCCAACAGTAAGAAGCCTGTGCGTCAGTAGGGGAAAATGAACACAAAGCAATCCTAAATTGTGTCTCAACAGAGTTAAAACAACCAGTATGAAACTTGCATATAAACAGAAATAATAAACAGTCCAAATTCTGTTTGTCATTTACAACCAATATGTACTTCTGAAGAAGCACTGAGGTAATAACACATTCCAGCGATTTTGTCAACGGATATACAGAATTCTGACAGTTTATTAAATTTCATACTAGTTGTTTTCTGTTCATTTATTCCTATTGGGTAATGGGTTTCTTACTGTTGGGACTGTTTGCCATATGCATTTGTATCTTGTTATGTCATGTCTGTGGTTTGAGTCGTCTTTAATTGCATGTGAGCTTTATTCTTAACTCATTATTCTGTTGGTCCGTGACTTGGTTATTCTGCATGTTTCTTTGAGGGACCCCTTCGTTGGGTTTATTATATTGGATGATTCAGGACAGACAGGAGGAGATCCTGCCTTAACGCAGCACATAGTTAAACGTTGGATTTAATTTAATTTATTTATTTATTGCATTTGAATACTGCCCCATAGCCGAAGCTCTCTGGGCGGTTTACGACAATTAAAAACATTAAAAACAAATATACAAATTTAAAAACACATTTTTAAAAAGCAATTTAAAAACACATGCTTGGGAGAAGAGGAAAGTCTTGACCTGGTGCGGAAAAGATAACAGTGATGGCGCCAGGCTCACCTTGTCAAGGAGGTCATTCCATAAAATCTGTAAGGGGGGGGGATGTATCCACAGTGGTCATTACCACAAATATATAAAAAAGTAGCAGTACAGCAAAATTAAATACGAAATTAAGCAAAAAAATTGGGTCAAAAGATATATCAAATTAGTAGGCAAAAGAGAAAAAAGCAATTGAAATTGATAACAACTGCCAATTTGTTATATGATTATTTTATGATATTTTATTTTGCCACCACAAGCGGTGGAGATGGCATTAAAAGAGGATTAGACAAATTCATGGAAGAAGGCTATCAATGACTAACAGCCATGGTGGCAATGTGCTATCTCCAGGATCAGAGACAATGCACCCCTGAATAACCATTTGCTGGCGTTCATACGCTGGTGAGCACTCATGCCCTGCTGGTGGGGTTCCTTCTGCGGCACCTGGTTGCTCCCTCTGGGAAACTGGACAAGATGGACTTTTGATCTGACCCAGCAGGGCTCTTCCTTTGTCCTTATGAAGGGAGGCGGGGGTTACTCAGGTTCAATCGAAGCACATAGGCTGGTTGCCTTTTCCAACTGGGCACTGGCTATTACGATTATTAATTATATTTATACCCTGCCCTTCCTCCCAGAGGAGCCCAGGGCGGCAAACAAAACAATTTAACAACAGTCAAAAAGGCATTCTAAAAACAGTTGCAAATAAAAACATTCTAAAAAACAGATGGAGATTAAAAAAAATATATGTTCAATGATCTCTGGGTTGCCAGGAACAGTCTCCTTCAGCCATCAAATGCCTGGGTAGGAATGTTTTCAGGTTTCTTCTAAAAGTAATTAAAGTTAGGGGCAGATGCAACTCAATGGGGAGGGCATTTCACAAACAGGGAGCCACCACTGAAAGTCCTTATCATGGTTCAGCACCAACTGGGGAGACCCCAGTAGAGGCACCACCAAAAAGTCCTCGTCTGCCAATCGTAGGGTCCGAGATGGTTGATACTGGCTACAGCAGGAAAAGGAAAACATTCTTACCGAGAGGATCTGGTCCCCTTTCCGGAGCTCCCCGCTGAGGTCGGCTGGTCCCCCGGCCAGGATGAAAGAGATGAAAATTCCCTCACCGTCCTCACCCCCCACGATATTGAAGCCCAGCCCCGTTGAGCCACGGTGAATGACTATACGACGCGGTTCCCTGCAGAGAGGCGGGGGACGAAGGAGAAATTGGGGGGAATCGGAAGTAAGATGGCAGATTCAGGGGCAGGCAGCAAAGAGCCACTGACTCTAAACATCCAACAGGACCGCAGCCTCAATAATCCCCACAGAAGGGAGAGCTGGGGGGCTGACTGCATTGCCATCCCATGCCACAACGAGGTCCTCTTTGACGACTTGAGGAGTCAAGACACAGGATGGATGCAAGACGATATGGGAAGCGGGCAGAGCTTTAAACCGGGCAATGGAGACAAACTATTGAGGACCACCGACAGTGGCACATTGCTATGAGCACAAGAACACAAGAGGGAGGGGCCAGAAAGGGCGGAGCTTACCTGGGTATATCCTCCTCTCCCATCAGCTCCTTAGGGATGGGGGAGTACCTCCGAGGGGAGGTGGGGGTCATGGCTTGTGGATAGTCTGTGCCCAGGTAACTCTGGTGACCAATTTCATTGTCAAGGTGTTGGGAGTAGGCTGCCAAAATGCATAAAAAGGGAGCGAGAGGAAGCTTTAACAGTGCAGCACCATGGAAGGACTGACATGACATCTTGCAGGGATGCAAAGTTTTCATCCAAAATTACAGATGCAATACTGAGAAATGTGCTAGTCAGTAATTATAAAATATATTTATAAATGTATATTTATTTATAAATATAACTATGATATAAATCAAATCAACATCATCATTATGACATGTGCCAGTATGAACAACATTGTACATTTTACACTTTGCAGGCCTTCATATCCACCCCCCACGCAATCTAACAGCATTTCTAACTGTAAATATGGCAATAAAAATGTGATATGAATGGAATACAATAATTCCCAGGTTTACAAGCACTGTTCTGAAATTATCCCACTATCAAATTTATTTTGTGTGCCAGGCAGTACTTGAACTGACCCCCCCCCTTTTTTTTTAAGTGGTTCTCCACAATACAGCTGGAAATATAGACAGCAGGAGGAAGGAGGAAGTCACTCACAGGAGGTGATGTCAGGAGGGGCATAAGAATCATTCAGATAAACATTTGTGGGTTTTGCCACCTTTAAGTAGACGACGTCGTATGTGTTCTTCAGGGCGGCCACTGCATCTTCATGCATGACATCTTCTAGGCTCACATTGTTTACCTGGGGGGTGGGAAAGGATGCATAATAATAAAATACAAAAAAAAATCCCTCCACATAGAAGAGTAGCATTTTAGGGAGACGGAAAGAATGCTTTCTCATTGACAAATGCTAATTGTCTACCTGCAGAGATCTTTGGTTTATAGTTTTGTTTTTTTCTAGGAAGAAGGAGCTCTCAGTCACTTGAGTCCCTATTTGCAGAACTGGGGAAATTCTCTGCTTCCAAGTCTGTCATCAGCCAGACCTTGACCATGTCTTGGGTCAATAGACCAGCCTTTGCCAACCTGGTGCCCTCCAGATGCTCTGGACTACAACTCTCATCAGCCCCAGCCAGCACAACTGTTATAGCCTGGAACATCCAGAGGGCACTAGGTTGGCAAAGGCTGGTCTTTTTGCTGCATCTCTCCGCACCCCAAAATCAACCCACCCACCCAACATCCTGTCTCCAGTTAGTAGTGTGTGGCAGGAATCCATTTAGGCAGAAGGGAAGTAACCCCTTGATGACCCCAATGGGCAAGGGCAGAGCAGCACTGCTTACTTACGTAGATAAAAATAAATTAAAAATAGACATGGCAAGTATGGAATGAAGTAGTTCCGTGAGATGCGAAACTGAGACACTTAAGCGTTCATAGGGCAAAAGTAACCTGATGCACAAGACTGCTGGGAATAATTACAGTATGAGGTCTCTCTCTCACACACACAAGATGATCCATTCAACAGAAGGGTTTGGTCTTCAATGAATTCGGTGGCTTCCCAGAGCTAAGTGAAATCAAATTAGCCAGATTTTTTGGTGGTGGGTGTTTGTTTTGCACTTTGTAGATGTGAACTGTGATTACCATTTTCAACTGTTTACTTAATTATTTCATGTATAGCTTGATGTTTACAAAAATAACAAATACTGTATAATGAACAAAGCAAGTGAAAAACTCCAATGCAACACGACATGACAATACAAAACAATTAAATCCGCCCGGAAAGCAAAATCACACCAGCACATTTTCAAAACATTTCAAGAATCAGAGATTTGCTAGTCAGTCTCACACTTGAGGCCCTTTTGACTGTTTCAGTGCCACATGTCACGTAGGCCTCACCTGCACTGCACATTCAAAGCAGCATCATACCACTTTAAAATGCTATGGCATTTTAAAACATTACATTGTTTTTTAAAAATGTGTTTTTAAATTTGTATATTTATTTATTATTTGATTTATATCCCGCCTTTCCTCCCAGCAGGAGCCCAGGGCGGCAAACATAAACGCTAAAAACACTTTAAAACATCATAAAGACCTTAAAATACATTAAAACAAAACGACGTGGTTTTTAATGATTTTAATTATTGTAAACTGCCCAGAGAGCTTCGGCTATGGGGCGGTATACTAATGTAATAAATAATAATAATAATGGCTCCACCTCCAAGAAACCTGGGAACTGTAGTTTTGTTAAGGGTGCTGAGACTTGTTAGGAGACACACCCTATTCCCTTCCCAGAGCTACAATTCTCAAAGTTCCCTGGGAGGAGAGACTGATTGTTAAACCATTCTGGGAATTGTTTCCCATTCTGTACCCTTAACAAACAAGAGTTCCCAGGATTCTTTGGGGGAAGCCCTGGCTGTTTAAAGTGGTGTCCTGGCCTAACCCGTTGGAATCAGACTCAAACCCACTGGTGCCTTTCTCCAGGTTGTTTAATGAAAAAATCTGGTTTAGTGCGCTTCATGGATTAGCTTACAGGTCACACAAGATTCTGCAACTCTCACACGGCATAAATAGGCATGGCTACTCAAAGTGAAGACGTTCTCACAGCAATTAGACACCCTCCCCTTGCAACCCTTGAGTAGGTTCAGGCAGGGTCTTTCTGCTTGCGTGAGGAAGGTGTCACACAATGGGAGTGTGGGCACATGTGAGCGCTCCTTCGAGGTGGGGAAGTGGGGCCAGCTGCACCAGCAAGGCACTTTACTGAGATCCTCCTCCTCTAGAGGAGGTTTGTGCAGTGGCAACGCCTTAGAAGAGAGGGGGTGGAAGGGAGAAAGGATGGGCTAGGGGGAGGAGCTGTCCCAGTCAAAAGTACTGAAGCCTCCTGTCTCAGAACTTCCTGGTTGCAAGTTGCTAGGACCCTTCCGCGAGTCCCACTCTGTACCTTCGTCCTCTTCTTCTTCATCACTCCAGGACCCCTCCACAGGGCTGCTTTAAATGTATAATGCAGATGGGGCCTTAAATACTTCACTCCACTGGCCACCTCCGTGGTGCGTTTCACCTTTGGGGGGCTTCAGTTCTTTCAGTCCCCCCTTTCTCCTTTCTGGTTTGCTGTTTACAGTAGGATGCGCCCATTCAACCACCCAAACCATATGAACCCTCCCTTCCCTTCTTCACCTCCACCCCACCCACAGCCTGGGCATGGGCCAGGCCAACAGGATCAGGTCTCCTGCACCCAACTTTACCGCCAAGATCTTGTCCCCAATCTGCAGGCGTCCATCCTTGTGGGCTGCGCCACCCTCAATGATTTTGGTGACGTAGATACTGTTGTCGCCTGGGATGTGCTGGTTGCCAACACCACCTGCGATGCTGAAGCCCAGACCTGCGGGACAGGAAGGAGGGAAGTGGAATCTGTAGGGGTGAGGACTCTTTGAAGAGGGAGGAGTCTAGTCCTCAGTAGGAGTGGCCATTTTAGAGCGATGACCATTCTCCCTAGTAGTGGGGTGTGGGAGGGAATAATAGAGGCAAGGTGGAAGTTTCCATGGTAGGTTGTATCCAGTCCTCTTAGAACCGCCTTCCCCAACTGGATTTCACTCCAGACATTTTGGACCCTAATTTCCCTCAGCCCCAATTAGAATGGTCATATGATGCTGGGGCTGATGGGAGCACAGTTGTGTTGGCTAGGGCTCATGGGAGTTGTAGGCCCTGCTGGGAGGAAGGGCGGGATATCTATCAATCAATCGATCAATCAATTGGCCAAACTACCAGGTTGGGAAAGGCTTGAGTAACATGCATCTGCTCCCTTGGGGCAATTCATCTCCAAGCAGGAAAACGCTTGTAAACTGGGAGAATTCATTTCCCCCAGTAGACTTTGTGTTCCTCAAAAATAATGCAAAGAACGCCCAAGCAGTTTGCAGCTTTGCAATGTTGGGGATGCAGCTGCATTTTGAAGTCTGAGGCTTTGACTAGGTGGAAGGAAGGGCTCGCAGTTCAGCTGTGCTTCATTTTGCATGCTTCTGCTGGGTTCACAGAGTTCTTTCTGCCTCTGCACAGTCAGGACTAATCAAAGGTGTTGGATAGGTAGCTGTTTGTTTCCAAAGAAACTTAAGAAAAAAAGAATGGAAAATGGAAAGTGAAACTGGAGTGGAATTACTAAGGGTTGTACCCAACGCTAATCCTACCAAGAACAGACCCGTGGCGATTAATGGACATGACTAACGTAGGCCCATTAATTTCAGTGGGTCTGCTCTGAGTACAACAGGCATTAGATACAACCATAAGAATTAAACATGTGCTTCTGTTTCCATAGGAAATAGCTCTGTATGTGCATGTGTGTGTGAGAGAGAAAGAGACTGCATGGGTCTGGCCCCCACACACTACTGTTTTGCTGATCGCAACAGCTTTCCACAGGAATAGTGTAATATTTAGCCCGGAAAAGGTTCCCCATTCTTGATTTGGGATGATGGTGTTTCCCCCCCTGAATGGGGAGGAAGGATGCTTCTAAGGGGCAGAGCCTCTTTAGAACAGCCCTTTGCGGTCCACTTTCCCTCCCAAATAATTCTGCCTACAGGGCTGGTTTTTCTTCAAGGGGGTGTCTCGTGTGAGACAGAGCCAGCCTCCCTCACCTTTGGGGCCTTTGATCAGCTTGATCTCCATCACCTTCTCAGCGAGGGGCTTCCTGCGCATGACGTACAGCCGCACGATGGAGCCAGCCTCCTTCAGTGCCTCGACAGCCGTGCTGTGCGTAACCTCCCGCACGTCCACGTCGTTCACGAAGAGGATGCTGTCGTTGACCCTGTGCCACGGGCAGATCAGAAAGGCACACTTAATATCAGGGCAGGGCAGAACCTGGGGCGAGTTCCAGTTGATGCCTGCAGACGCAGTAGGCCAGAGATGGGAGACGCAATTCGGCATGGCCTTGCTTTGTCTTGAGCATTTCCACAGCTGTATCACCAAATAGTTCTCCAAAAGGGCCCCATCTGTGATAGCTCTCTGCACTCCTGGCTTAACTGTTAACATAACAGCCTGGCTGCTGCATCAGGCCAAAGGGGCCCATCTAGTCCAGCATCCTATTCTCACAGTGGTCAACCAGATGCTCCAAAGGGAAGCCCACAAGCAGGACCTGAGCACAAGAGCAATGGTCTCCACTTGCGATTCCTAGGAACCAGAGCTTGGAAAAGTTACTTTTTTAAACTACAACTCCCATCAGCCCCAGCCAGCATGGCCACTGGATTGGGCTGATGAGAGTTGTAGTTTTAAAAAAATAACTTTTCCAAGCTCTGCCAGGAACTGGTATTTGGAGGCATAGTTCCTCTGACAATGGGGAGGGAGCATCGCCTCATGGCTAATAGCCATCAACAGCCTTTTCCTCCATCAATTTGTCTAATCCTCTTTTAAAGCCGTCCAAGTTGGTGGCCATCACTGCGTGTTGCGGGAGCCAATTCCAGAGTTTAACTCTGTGCTGTGTGAAGAAGCACTTCCTTTTGTCTGTCCTGAATCTTCCAGCATTCAGCTTCACTGGATGTCAGCAAGTTCTAGTGTTAGGACAGAGGGAAAAAGCTTTTCTCAATCCACTTTTTCCATGCGCCATGCATAATTTTATACTCACCTTTTCTCTAAACTAAAGAGTCCCAAATGCTGCAACCTTTCCTTCCTTATAGGGGAGTCGCTCCAGCCCATTGATCATTTTGGCTGCCCCTTTCTGAACCTGTTCCAGCTCTACAATGTCCTTTTTGAGGTGAGCAGAACTGTACACAGTATTCCAAATGTGGCTGCACCATGGATTTCTAAAACGGCATTTTGATATTGGCAGCATTCCAGCATTCAGCTTCACTGGATGGTCGCTAGCATGGAATTTGCCTTTTTCACAGCCACCACATGCTGGGTCGACATCTTCATCGAGCTATCCAGTATGACCCCAAGGTCTCATTCCTGGTCAGTCACCCCCAGTTCAGTCTCCATCAGCACACATATAAAATTAAGATTTTTCATTTCAATCCTTTGGTGAGGTTTCAGAAGCTTTGGCTAATTATAGTTCCCAGGTATCTTTCTGCAGGAAAGTTGTCGTGGTGAGGCTTCTGCCTAATGAAGGGCCAAAGAACAGCCCTCCCCTTCTCCTCCACCCCCCGTCCAACCAATCATTGCTGCCAGAAATTAGGAGAGGCAGCTTGGGCTGGGGGTCTGAGTTTATTTCTGAGCTCAGCAGAATTCCAAAGAGAATCTGGTTCAGCTCATAAATAAGCTCAATATTCTCAAACTCTCTCTCTCTGTGTGCATCATTTCTGAGCCCCCAGTTCCAGAATGCAGCAACATCATTGCAGGAAGCAGATGAACCATAAGGGCAGCTTTGGGCCAATCCAGAGGCCTCACACAGCCTGCTGAAAATACCAAGACCTAAATCCGTGCTTGGAGAAAGCTCTGTCGCTTACGCAGTCCTAGATAACCCATTACAGCAGGAATGCTGAGCCAGTGACCTTCCGGATGATGTTGGGCTCCAACTCCCATCAGCCTCAGCCAGAGCAGCCAATGGTCAGCAATGATGGGAGCAGCACTCCGGAACACCTGCAAGGCCACATTCTTGCTTGAGAGCAGCCTTCCTCAAAAGTTGGCTGGAGGCTGATGGGAGCTGTAGTCCAAAACATCTCGAGGAAGACACCAGGCTGGGGAAGACTACATTAGAAGCTGGACCGGAGCCTCAAACCATGGGGCGTCACAGTATAAGTGCCAGACTTTATGCTGGGCATGGGGCAGAGCACCATGCTCAAGGACTTGATCTGCACAAGTCCACCCGCTGCCACCTCAAGTTTGAAGAAGCTTAGGAAGTGCAACCTGTGCCCTCAGATCCTTGGGAAAGCAATCTTGAACTAGGCAGGCTAAGGTCCAACTCCATATCAGGCAGTGCCTTAATGCCTCTCCTCCCCAACCAGTGACACTTTACATGGGGCTGCCTTCGAAAACGGTTCAGAAGCTTCAATTAGTGCAGAATGCAGCTGCCCGACAGTTGACAGGTTCAAGGCCAACAGAGCATCTAATCCTGTTCCAGTTGCACTGGCTGCCTGTACGCTTCCAAGCCCAATTCAGAGTGCTGGTTTTGACCTATAAAGCTCTTTACGGGTCAGGGCCCCAATATCTTCCGGAACGTCTCTCCCAATATGAACCTACTGGGACCCTTAGATCTTCTTCTGAGGCCTTTCTCCAGGTCCCACCCCTGAAGGAGGCTTGAACGGGTGTGACAAGGGAGAGGGCCTTTTCAGGGGTGGCTCCCCTTTTGTACAATATGCTCGCCAGTGAGGTCCAGCTGGCACTGAAAAGATGTCAATGAAAGCCTTCATTGACATCTTTTTGGCACCAGGTAAAGACTTACCTTTCCCTCCAGGCATTTGACAGACTCGTCTCTTATTAGCATGCTGCCATCCTGTGACTGCATGGGGGTGTTGCTGTTGTACTGCTGTGTTTATCTAGTATATTTTTATTTTTAACATTGTTGTAAGTCGTTTGGAGAACATCGGGTAGCAAGTGACTACTACTACTACTACTACTACTACTACTAATGATGCTGATGCTGATGATGATGAAGCCAGGTCTGCCATGGAGACATCATCCATATATATGTAAGATTTTTAAAAGGATCATCCTGTCCTTGGAGGACAGAGTAGGCAAGTGTGTGTGTGGAATACAGGCAGATGGTTTCATACCCGATCAGATTCTTGGGCGCCATCTGCACTATACATTTAAACCAATATCGTACCATTTTAGGCAGTCATGGCTTCTCTCCCTACCCCACCCCTGGAACGCTAGGAACTGTCATTTGTTAAGGGTGCTGAGAATTGTTCGGAGACCCTGTGACGCCCTTCCCTGGCTTTCCCTGTCAGGTTCCTACCTGCGCGTGGCTACTGCCTGTCACTAGGCACCACCAGGGACTCCACCAGTCCGGACTGTCCTTTATTTTATTTTTTCTCTCCCCGCTCTAGCACAGATCTCAACAGATCCCCCTGCTAGGCAACCACCAGTCACGTCCCAATACTAGTATTCCCAGAGACTCTGAATACTGGTATTGTTATTCTCTTCACCGCTGCCACCATTTGTTACAGTTTCCCTTCAGCCTTGGTCATTACCTTACCCTCCCTTCTGGTCTGTGAAACCCCAGCCAAGGATCAGGCCTTTGGTAAACCAAATTAAGTATTTATTAAAGATAACAAAGCTAACAAGATTAACAAGATTTCTTCTTAAGGCACATAAGCATATGGTTTTACTCAATACTAATCCAAACTCCACCCCCCTCCTTCTCCACTCTCTCCTGGCAAACCACTCTCTCAACCCCACCAAACAACCCACTCTTTCTCTTCTCCCCCCAGATTCCACTCTCCCTCTTCCTTTTATACGTTCAGCCATTTTAAACACTGAGCCAATCATCTAGCATTCTACTGCCCATTCACTCCCCCTCCTCTTTCACTCCACTTACCATGTATCTTCTAAACAACCAACACTTACCATATATACATTACTATAGGAACATCACAGACCCCCTATTCTTTTCACAGAGCCACAGTTTCCAGCGTTCCCTGGGAAGAGGGACTGATTGTTAAACCACTTGGGGAATTTGCACCTTCCATGTGCAAAGCCGCTCCTCTAACAATCAGCCTTGTATGCATAAGAACTTAACAAGAGCCTGCTGGATCAGGCCAATAACAGCCCATCTCGTCCAGCATCCTAATCAACTTGAATTGTGCAACTTGAATCCCATCCGAAAATAGCAAGAGTCTGAAAGTGCCATGAGGAAACAGAGCCAGCATTTGGCTGATAAGAAAATGACCCACATGCCCAAACCCGGCTAGCATCCCTTATCCAAAAAGCCATACCTTAGTCTGCCATCTTGTGCTGCGGCCCCCCCAGGAATGATCTTAGTAATGAAGATGCTCGGGTCGTCCCCAACATGGGGATTGTCGGTGCCACCGGCGATACTGAACCCCAAACCGGAGTTACCCTGAAGGAGAGAGTCATTCCATTCCCCCCCCCAAAAAGCCAGAGTTTAATTGGAGCATGAACGTAGACCTGAGACACATTTTTAAAAGATGCATATTCTCTTCCCGCTCTGGGGATACTTCTAGATGACCTGTTTATTTTAGCATTCATCCCAAATTTTTTGCAGGGAGATTAGATCATGTTGGCTACTTAATGAACGTTCATTCCGATTTGTTTTTGGGGAGGTCAGGCAGCATTGCATCAATGCAAGCATTAACCCACACTTTCCTTAATAGAAAAAGTCTGATCTTTTGGGGGAGAAGCAGCTTTGCTGTGCAAGACTTCCAAAGCAACTATAATTCTGCAACCTGAATTTGCTGGCATGTGATTGAATCCCACCCCAAAATAGTGGAAGCACCCCAGACTCAGTTAAAATCCCAACCCCCCAAATCAACCATGTCTATAGGAATTACCCGTTCTAGAGTTATTTCTTCATATTCCATTTCACCTTCTGTTCCATTTACCTAGAGAAAAAGAAGGAAGGGAGGGGGGATTTTGTTAATCCAGCACGAGAAACATTTGTGACATTTTGAAATTGTATGATCAGTGGGACAATTGTTTGTTCTGAATCTGAATATGTTTGTGACTTCCCTGTTATCTTACTTGCACCTAACTGTAAATGATCTTCAATGTGTAATCTATCTGCTTTTCAACACAATGAAGTTTAACAAAAATAATGCAGCACTGTGACAATGTGAGGGGAAAAACAAAAGTGGAATATTTTGGAGTATGTTAAGGTTGGGGGCTTGAGGAAGAGGATGCGGCGAGGAGAGAAAGGATTCATCTGGTAACTCACATACGCTGGTGCTTCTAGGGTATCTGTGTTGACAATTACCGGCGGGGAATTGGCCTAAGAATAGAAAGGAAGAGAAAAAAAATGGTGACCAAGGTATCCCAAGGCAATATTCTCTCCAACACTGCTCTGAGCCTGTTTCGCACAGACAGGATAGGCCCGAAGTGGCGGCAGTGAGGGAGAGTTGCTCTCAAGGCAATCAAGGCATCTTTTGCTTGTTTTGTGGACAAGGGGAGCCTTTTCACATCCCTTAATGAGACTTGGGCATCCACACCCCAAAGATCCACATCCCATCTCTGTTACCTTTTCGGCGCCTACTGAAAACCTTCCTCTTTCAACAAGCCTTTTAAGTTGAGACCTTTTCCCAGTCTGTGTTGGAGCTGCTTTTTAATACGTTTTTAAACCTTTTTCAAATATATGTTTTTAAAGCTTTTTAAAAAAATGTTTTTAAATATATTTTAAAGTCTGTTTTTATGACGTTTTAAAGTGTTTTTGTTTGCCGCCCTGAGCTCCTGCTGGGGGGAAGGGTGGGATATAAATCAAATAATAAATAAAATAAATAAAAGATGGCCATTTCTTGTGAAGTTTAAACTGAAAGAGGAACCTTCCTCTGCCCTTAAATTCACACTTCCTTCCACAACACCACCTAGGTTTGGAAAGCTCCTGAGTCATTTCCGTGGAGCTCAGGCAGGACAATGGATTTTGCTGGCAACTGTGAGGCTCTAAAGAACTTGTGCAACTGCATTCAGCTGGAACCACTTAAGAAGATAACAAGAGCCTAGTCCAGCATCCTCTTCTCAGTGTGGCCAACTCAATGTTCATCCTGGGAGCAAGACCTGAGCACAAGAGGACGCTCCCCTCCTGCAGTTTCCAGCAACTCGTATTCAGAAGCACACTGCCTCCGACTATGGACCACAGCATAGCCATCATGGCTATTAGCCATTGTTAGTCTTTTCCTCCATGAATTTGTCTGAATGTGCTGCCCTGAGCTCCTACTGGGAGGAAAGGCGGGATATTAATCTAATTAATAAATAATAAATAAAATAAATAATCCTCTTTTAAAGCTCTCCAAGTTGGCGGCCATCACTGCCTCTTGTGGGAGTAAGTTCCATAGTTTAACTCTGCACTGTGTGAAGATGTCCTTTCTTTTGTCAGCCCTGAATCTTCCAACATCCAGCTTCATTGGAAGCCCACAAGTTCTAGTGTTATGCCGTGAATAGTTTTATACCCTTCTATCAGGTCACCTCTTACTTGTCTTTTCTCTATTGGCCATTCCAAGCCCCAAATTGGGATACATTTATTTTTTTAAATCCCTTTACAAATTCTACCATTCTGTTAGCACATAAAACCTTGTGCCTACTCCCCAAATAAGCCAAGCAGCACTCCAGCATTGTCTGTTATGGATAACCAAATCCACTCGGAATTGCAGGTTGACGATTTGTGTCAACACACACACACACACACACACACACACACACACACTCTCTCTCTCTCTCTCTCTCTCTCTCTCTCTCTCTCTCTCTCTCTCTCTCTCTCTCTCTCTTTTGACCCTCACTCATGCCCATATATTTTAATACACAGATACCAGCAGAAGGAGGCAAGGCCTACAGGCAAGGCTTTCAGCTGGGGTGCAACTGAGGTCAGCAAAGATCAGGCAAAAGGAGATCAGACATTTGCAGGCTGCAGTTCCACATTGTGACATTAGGGGGCAGTGTGCTTCTAGGAGGAGGCTGGCCCAAATTCTTGCCTCTGAAAAGGATATTTTTGGCCCCCAAAATCAGGGGAGTTAAAATACAGTTTCTTGACCAACCTCTCTCTCCCTCCCCCATGGCTCTTTCATTCTCTGTTCTCCCCCCCCCCAAGAATTGTTCCTCCACCTCCACTGTCCGCCACTGACTATGGTAACCACAGCAACGCCATGGAAACAGCACCTGCTTGAGGGGGAGAAAGTTACTGTGGCAACACGGGTATCGCTGTAGTTCAGGATGCTGTGGGGCAGGACTGGCATCCACCCCGATCAACCACACCCCATCCCTACTGATGGGACGAGGGGGGGAGCTTATTAATAGGGGATATTTTAAGTAATGGGGGATCCTGGCCTTTTCACATCACAAACTCCTTGCATAAAAGATCAGGAAAGACATTTTAGATGGGAGGTGGGGGAATGAGAGGTTAATTTTCAGGGGTGGGCATGGGGTTCAGAACTGCTGGCCTGAGAGAGAGAGAAAACACCCATGGCTTTTAATAACTGCATGCCATTAATATTTTTTGTACTTCATCCCAGGAGTCCTAGGACAGGCCATCCTCCAAGGGTGTAGAAATTTGATTGCTCTGTGTGTGTATGTGTGTGCGTGTTGGAATCCCAGGGTGAAATCTTCATAGCTCAGCTGGTCAGCTGCAAACTCCAGAAATCCAGGAAGGGTGCAAGGAGATTCTTCATTTTTTCTGCAATATTTCATTTTTGCAGGTTTGTGGAGCTGGGTGGAGGGGTGCTCAGGACACGCTGAAGGTTTAAGAACTTAAGAACAGCCTGGCTGCTGGATGAGGCCAAAGGGGGCCCATCTAGTCCAGCATCCTCTCTTCCACAGTGGCCACCCAGAGGCCCCACAGGGAAGAATAGAAGCCGGGCATGAGCAAAAGAGCCCTCTCTGATCCTGGGGACAGTACAGGGCCACCATGGCTAACAGCCATTGAGAGCCAAAAAATTCCTGCAAAATCCTCACCAGTGCCTTATGAAGCTGCGATAGGAAAAGGGGAAACATATGATTAGGATTTATTAATTAATTAATTGAATAAATAATTTCCCCTAAGGGCTAGAAGCTTGTTTGAATGCAAAAACCACACACACACACACACACACCCAACTCTCTTGAGACTCGGAACTTGTAAAAGTTTCTGTCTGTGCATCTCTATGTTGTATCCAGAGAGAAATCAAAGTTAATCTTAAGAGGGTTCCTCCCCCCCAAACCAGGTCAGGCTTTAAGATGCCCCACACTGTTTGGAAACAGGGAAAAACTTCAAGGTGGCCCCACTGCGGCAATGGTTTATTCTTATCGTCTTACTCCTGAGGGGGTGGCAGCTGCTCCAAAAAGCCTGAAATATTAACTTGACTTCAGTGTCAAGAGAAGGGCAGGCGGCGGTGGGAGTGTGCGAGGAAATGAGGAAGCGAGGTGAAGGCAAAGTCACTCCCCAGGCTGAACCTGAAGCCCTTCCCCAAGGTCTGGCTCCCTTATACCAAAGCCCCTCAATCCAAAAACGACAGGCACCCTTCCCGCCCCCCACCCCCATCGGCCAAATAATCCTTCCCCTTTTGCTGGATCAGGTTTTTCATCCCGGCCGCCTGTCAGTTCTTTTCTCCATTCCCTGGCACATTTTAATCTCAGCCTCTTCAAATTTTCATGACCCCCACCCCAATCTTCAGCCACGCCAGCAAGGCATCCTGGGAAACGGGCGTGCTTGAACCCAGAGAAAGAGAGAAACCACCTCCCACCCCTCCTCTTTCTCATAAAGTGCCTGGGGAGCCCCTCCATTCACCCTCTGGGCAAGCCCGGGGGGGGGAGGCTTGTGCATGGGCATCTGCAGGAATTTGGGGGGGCAGGGAGTATATGCACATACATTCCCTCCCAGCAGAGGTGAACTGGCACCTTTGCTATAAAGCTGTCCGCACATGCTGAAGAGGCACCTCTTTGCCCTGGCATTTGGCACCCAAGAAAAGAGAGAGTTTGCCACCCTGGGCTCCTGCTGGGAGGAAGGGCGGGATGTAAAGCAAATGAATGAATGAATGAATGAAGGAAGGAAGGAAGGAAGGAAGGAAGGAAGGAAGGAAGGAAGGAGCTTTTAGGCCCAACCTGTTCTTTGGACTGGATCTCTTTGAAATTGATTTTCCTACGGTATTTTCAAAGTGCTGTAACCTCCCCGTGGGACCTTGTGGTGAAGGGGCAGGCCTGTAGGGTCACGGGAAACAGGAAGACGCCTTTCACCAAGGCAGACCTTTTGGTCCACCTAGCTCAGTGGTGCCCACACTGACAGGCAGCAGCACTCCAGGGTTTCAAGCAGGGGATCCTGTATTTGGAGCCCTACATGAAGATGCCGCCAGGGGTTGAACCTGGGACCTATGCATGCAAAGGGGGTGCTCTGCCACTGGACTGCAGCCCCTCCCCAAGAAGATATTGTAACAACAACAACACTACTAATACTAATAATAATGTCATCAGTGAACAGGTCTGCCATTTCTAGAAGGCCTACTGATCAAGGGGTGGCAAGACCTGGGCACCAGGTCTACCAAGCTGGCCTCAGAAGGTCTAGTTCTCTAGTCATTTCTATCAGCATCTGACAAAAGCCTGCATTCTTTCCCTGATGCCCTTCACCTGCTACAGCCCTTAATGAATTGCACCACTGCTATACATCAGCAGTGAACTGCAGCGGTGGTGTAATAATCTTCACAGCCTACCCTCCCCTAAACAAAAACACAATCTGTCATGATAAGGACACTAGACTACACTGCAGGGTTGTTGTACTGGGGTAACCTAGGCCACATTCACACCCAGGGCCGGCGTCAGAGGGCGGCCAGGTCGAGCCCTGGCCAAAGGCCCCTGAAGCACAAAGGGGCCCCTGAAGGGGCCCTCCATAGTGTGGGTGTGTAGTGTTCCCGTTCCATATAATCTGTGGCAGCGTTGATTCCCAACCCTACCGTGGATCACAGAGAGGGAGCTCCCAGGCAAACCCCCTACAACCATGCAGGCCCTCAACGCCTGCCTGCACACCCCACTTACCTCTCCCCCTGGGGTGAATGCTGGCCGCGCTGCGCACATACCTGCCATCAACCAAGATGGCAGCTGAGGCTTCCGTAAGGGGCTGATACCTCTGCCGCCATCTTGGTTGATGGCAGACATGCACATGTAGCGTCACCAGCATTTACTGCAGTGGGACAGGTAGGTGCAGGCGGGCACCATGGGCCAGTCACGCATGGTGCCGGCCCTGTTCACACCATACATTTATTCCACTATTATTCCACTTGAAATAGTCATGGCTTCCCCCAAACAATCATGGGAAGTGCAGTTTGTGAACAGTGTTAGGAGACCCCATTGCCCTCATAGAACTACAATTTCCAGAGTAGTTTGACAGTAAGTCCTTCTTCCCAGAGAACTCTGGGAATTTTAGTTCTGTGAGGGGAAGAGGAGTCTCCTAACAACTTTCAGCACCCTTCACAAACTACATTTCTCAGGATGCTTTGGAGGAAGCCATGACTATTTAAAGTGGAATACGAGTGGAATCCTAAAGCGCCCTAAATAGTGGAATCCTAAAGCGTCCTAAATAGTGGAATCCTAAAGCGTAGAGCATCCTAAAGCAGGTAAGAGAAAAATCAACTCATTTGATATGTGGTCTTGGAGGAGAGCTTTGCGCATACCATGGACTGCGAAAAAGACCAATAATTGGGTGTTAGAACAAATTAAACCAGAACTGTCACTATAAGCGAAAAGGATGAAACTGAGGTTATCATACTGTGGACACATTATGAGAAGACATGATTCACTAGAAAAGACAATAATGCTGGGGAAACCAGAAGGGAGTAGAAAAAGAGGAAGGCCAAACAAGAGATGGATTGATTCCACCAAGGAAGCCACAGACCTGAACTTACAAGATCTGAACAGGGTGGTTCATGACAGATGCTCTTGGAGGTCGCTCATTCATAGGGTCGCCATAAGTCGTAATCGACTTGAAGGCACATAACAACAACAACAGTGGAATATATGTATAGTGTAGAAGTGGCCCTCTGCAATATTGGTAAGATAGCAATGGGTTATTACCTAGCCTTGCAGGATGATTCTTTAAATGCTTTCAAACTTGAGGGTGGGTGACATTTTGCAGGGGATGAAATCAGACCCAACATGAACTCCTGTGCTACTGCCTGATCACAGCAATATTAAAATTCTGGATTTCTGAATTGTTTTCAATGGAACAGCAAAAAGCTCTTCTCCAGCAGGAGAAGGAAGGAAAAAGGGGGGAGGGCAAGGAAGTTCCTTGTTCAGGCAAAGACTTTGTCACTCTAACCTTCCTTTCGTCTAATTGGCTAGCTCTGCTTTCCTAAATGTCAGTCACTGCTGTGACTTCGTTATTGGTTACAAGCACTGAAAGGTGGAGTCAGGCCAGTTTCTCACGATGCGATTGGACAGAACAGTGCCCGCACATTTTGCCCTGTATCTCAGTTTCACAAGGACTAGAGACTTGGCTTTTTTTTTTTAAAGGAAGGTGGGAATCCAGTGGGTACAGTTCATGCTGGGCGGGGGCACCCTTGCCTCCCCACTGTAGACACCCAAAGGGACACATCACAAATAAGTGGACAGCTACTTTTCTCTCAAAGTTGTGTGTGTGTGTTTTTGTGTGTGTGTGATTGGGAAGGATGGAAACAGAAGCCAGGAATCCTGGTCTCAAAACACACACACACCCCACCTCCACGAAAACCAGGGTATCCCAAAGTGGTCAATATTTACCTCCCAGGGTCAACAGGGCCTAAGGGTCGAAAGGGGGTTGAAAAAGGCTTGAGGGTAGATGTTTCATAGAATAGAATAGTAGAGTTGGAAGGGGCCTGTAAGGCCATCAAGTCCAACCCCCTGCTCAATGCAGGAATCCAAATCAAAGCATTCCCCACAGATGGCTGTCCAGCTGCCTCTTGAAGGCCTCCAGTGTTGGAGAGCCCCCCACCTCCCTAGGTCATTGGTTCCATTGTCGTATGGCTCTAACAGTTAGGAAGTTTTTCCTGATGTTGTCGAAATCTGGCTTCCTGCAACTGGAGCCCATTATTCCGTGTCCTGCACTCTGGGACGATAGAAAAGAGATCCCGGCCCTCCTCTATGTGAGGAGATAAGATGTTTACAAGGTACAGTACAAAAAATTTAATTTGGAACGATGAGCCTCCGAAATAAAGGGCACAGGCATGTACAGAGGGCCCTCCCTTGCCAATGAGGAACCCCTGTGCTTAAGATACTTCCACACAGCAACAGTATTCTCAGACCAGAATGCTTTACTTCCTTTATTATTATGATTAGACTTTATGATTGCTAGTAATAGTAATCAGTGATTAATAAACATTGGTTATATATTGGTTGGGGTCAATCAAACCTGCACAACGTCGTCAAGGGGAGTCAAATGCAGTCAAGAAGTGTGGGAAACTCTGACCTAAAGCAAGTGGGCCTTATGCGCCTTCCGGGGAGCCCAAGAGCCCTGGCCGCTGGCTCAACTGCATCCCGCACTGACACCCCACCCCCTTCCCTAAAGAACCCAGGGGTGTCCCCCCCTTTCCTCCACCCTCAAAATTCATTTGACTGCTCTTGCAGAACACAGGCTTCTTGGCTCATGCCTCTTCTGAGGCCACATGGCAGAAAATAAAATCCCATTTTAAAAAGAGGAGGTGAGGAAGAGGTGATTATTGTTAGAATTATTTGCTCCAAGAGGAGAGTGGGGCCTAGTGAGCTGAAGGGGAAAGGGTGGGTGTTCAAGAGCAGAGTCCACGGGGCTTTCTCCCCACCTAGAGGAAAAGAGGGGTAGAAAATGAGGAAGACTCAGATGGCGAGATCTGAAGCCAGGGAAAGAGTCAGGGTGTAGCAGACTGGATGCAAGGAATCTGGGGGCACAGGACTCCTGAGTCCCTCTGGGAAGCCGGGCAGCTGCCCAGCAGGTGAGGGCACAAAGGGTGCCAGGGTGCCTACGTCCCTGTGGGGTCTGTGGCAATACAGGAGTGAGGTAAGGGAAGTGTGTGAGGGATCTTCCTGTACTGTGGGCTCTGCCAGGTCGGCATCTGTGTGTGGGTGGCTGGAGGGGGGGAGGGAACTGTGTGGGAGAAGGTTTGTGGAAGAGCTGGAAAAGCATGTGCACACGCACACGCACACATGGGTGGCATTTGATGATCTCTGCGTGTGTGTTTGCCTGAGAGTATTTGCTGTGCGCATGTTTCTGTAATATATCTGCAAGGCTGAGGGAGATTCTATGGCATGTGGCTGAGCGCAACGGTGCATGTTTGCAACGAGAGAATGCGTCCGTGCTGGAGAGGCAAGGGCAGCGTGTGCATCTAGCTGCGGCTTGCTCGATTTGTATGCGAGAGAGAGAGGGAGGGAGGGAGGGAGGGAGAGCGCAAGTGGCAACAGTGTGCGCATATGCATGGATTCCGCTGCGCACTTTTAGACTGAACAGTGTTACAGTCGTCTCCTCCCCAACCTTTATATGATGATGGATATTACTTCAAGCACTTTAACATATGGTACGACAGCCTCCACAAAGTTAGGTGGCCCTCCTACCCATTCTGCTGAGTGGGGCCCTAGATGACTGCCCCAAAGACCCGCCTTAACAGCAGCGCCATGCATCCTGATGTAGCAAGCAAGCTGTCTGTATTTTCTCTACATTTTAGTACATTTACACCCCATGTTTCCTAAGGGCTCAAGGTAGCATACATGGTTCTCGGCCCTTCCTCATTTTACCCTCACAGTGGTAGGGAGGGAGGTTAGGCTGAGACTGTGATTGGCCCAAGGTCACCCAGTAAGCTTCATGTGGTTGAGTGGAGATCTGAACCCTGGTTTCCCAGGTCCTAGTCCCACACTCTATCCACTACACCACCCCTGGCAGACACTGAGCTGTGTGTTACGCAGCAAGTAACTTTGATTGCCTGTGTCAAAAAGGGAGATATGTACGGCTATCTACAAAGCTGAGCAGGTTCCCCAATCAGGCTGGAAAATGACATTGGGAACAGAGTTATTTAGCTCAGGAATCTCAGCTTTATTTTACTTTTTAAAAAAGCAAGCTCCTAGCCCCTAAGGATAGGCTCGTTTGTCAAATCAGGGCTGACTGAGGAGGATTGCTGGAGAGGGACTCCAGCATCCTGGATAGCACCTTTCTCCTTCCCATGATCAGCAGTAATAGAATAAATTATGCACAAACATGCAAATAGACTTAATATGCATACATTATACAGGACGTTTAGCTTTGCTTGATGCAGAATAACACAGTTTATGGAATCTTGGATACCAGGGCGCCATTGATGGCAAACTGTCTGGAGCTGGTGGGTGGATAACAGTGTGAATGTGCATGTGAGAACGTGAACTGAGGCAAGCACACATCTACATACACACAATCCACATGCAAAACCAGCACACACACATGCTACAAACAGGAAACCCACAGAGAAACAGCGTGCATGCGCATTCTCCAACAAGGCATGGCCTCCAGGGCATTTGACATAGGCTGCACATTGCCTGCAAAATGTGAGCAGTCAGGCAACACACACACACACTTACTCCAAAGAAAAGTTGCAGTGCCACACAAGTGACCACAACTCCTGGCCCACAATGATGCACACTGCACAGACATAGCACACTGTGCCACAAGGCACACCACGCGGAGAGCCCCAAGGACGAGGCAAGAGACGCTGTGTAGCTCCCTGGCCAACAGCTGCAAACAGGGTGAGCACACAAGAGGCTAAGTATACAAACACACACACACACTCCCAAGAAACATAGGTCACTTGCCAGAGGCAAACCATACCACAAGGAGCCACAGAACACAGGCCACTTCATGCACAGAGCTGCACCAACATGGTGCCACAGCATCACTAGTCTCTCACATGCATGGAGGCCTAGACTGCAACCCTCATATCAGCCTTCGTCAACAGGGTGCCCTTTAGCCCTTTTGGACGGCGACTCCCATCACCTGTACTGGCTGGGCTAATGAGAGTCATAGCCCAAAACAGCTAGAGGGCACCTGGTTGGCAAAAGCTGGCTCACATGAAAGATCAGTTTGGTCTGGTTCCTCTTGAAGGGATAAATCTGTTTCTGGGTTGTACCACTTCAGCCTGCAAGTGGGGGATGCACACGTCTGACTCCACCACACAGAAAGATTCCTCCATGGAAAAATAATTAGTCTCTTAGGGAAAGGCTATGCCAAAATCCTGACATGCTAAGCATCTATATGCAGGGATTATTTTTTTAAAAGTGGAAGAGTTCAGCTGTGTGTGAGATGCCACAGGCAACACACATGTTCACCACCTCACTGAGAACTAGAGCTTTAGATGCAACACTTTGCAGTTTACAGACACACACAGGTGTGTGTGTGTATATATATAGATATATATACACATACATACATACATTGAGAGAGGGCATCAGCAGAACACACTGATGCTGCACACATAAGATTATATTTCCATTAGACACGGGGAACCTTTGACTCTCCAGATGTTGCTGAACTACAACTCCCATCAGCCCCAGCAAGCACGGCTAATGGCCAGGGATGATGGGAGTTGTAGTTCAGCAACATCTGGAGAAATACAGATTCCCACAGCCCGTGTTGCACCAACAGATGAGAAGTGCGCAAATTAAAAAGAAATTAAACGCCTCCATCTTAATGCCGACCCCAGGAATTAACCACGCTGAGGTGTATACTGAGATCAGCGGCGGGTGAAGGGAACCTCCTTTTGTTACACACAAACACAACAAAACAGCCACCCAAGTAACTGGAAAAAGCGACACACACTCAGTTGACCAGAGCCATCAACCATGCTATAGCCAGCCCATAGTCTGTAATCCCCACATTCAATTTCTTAACAAACAAAATTAAACACAGGCACAAGCTGGTCAGAAACTCTTTTCATCTCACTTATTATGTGCCTGAAGACAGATGGGAAGCTCTATAGCAGAAGGGAGAGTACTCTGCGCATGTTCAGGAATACCATGCAGCCACATTTTCCAGGGCTGACATTTGAAAAGCGGGGTGGTGTGTATGTGTGTGTAATGTGGAGAGGGATCACAGCAGCAGGGGTCCACCATGCAGCTGCCATGACACCCTTCCCCCATTTGGCTATGTTTTGGGGGGCCAAGCAAAAGCTCAGATTAAGGAGTTACATCACATATGCAGGTCGGGGGGGGACCTTCCTCCTCCCTGCCCTCCCCTCCACCACAGCACCCCATCACAGCCCTCTAGAGCCTCGCCTCTCTCTCTCTCCTGGAGGTGCATTTTTAAAAAGACTTCCCACCCACAACCCACTTTCCCTTGGAAGAGGAGAGGCAGTAAATCCGCTCCGCTACAAATGGAGCCTTGACATGAATTATTTACAGCTGCTAATGAGGGCTGCCTTGTTCTGCTCCTAAAACATGACAAGTTTCATTTCATTAACTTTTTTTTGTAAATGCTTGGCCTCTCTCGTTATCCCCCCTGCCACTCACCCACCCACCCACTCACCCTTCCACTCCAGAAGCATCAAAAGCTCTGCGTAAATGGCTACCTCCACTGCAGAGGTATCTTCTGCGCGGCGGCTGCAGAACTCGCTCCTTTAAACAAACAAACAGCTAGCTGCTCCTGCCCACCTCCACCAGAAGAAGCTGGATTTTGGCTCCAAACAAGCACGTTCTTGTTATAAGTAACCGCTTTCACCCCAGCACTGGCTGCAGCTTAAGGTTCTAGTTCTCAGTGAGATAGTCACTTCAATTGGGGAATGTGGTGGGTGTCACATAATTGTTCCTTCATTCAAAAAAAAAAGGGGGGGGGAATAGCATATCAAGAAGAAGGAGGAAAAAATAGGCTAGAACCCTTCCCTGCCCACCCCCCGTGGACAATTTTTCTGTAGAGGAGACAGCAGTGAGCCCCACTGAGGAACAGAGGAAGCCCTACCCCTGAGCCACTGTGCTCGTGGTCTGCAGTGGTACAGACCACACACACTGTCTCCATGGGAACTATTATTCATTCATTTATTTACTTCTGTTGCTCTCCATCCCCCCTTTCCTCCAAGGGGCTCAGGGTGGAATACAGCTCTGCTCTACCTTTAACTTCAAACCAACCTTGTGAGGTAGGCCAGGGTGAGAGAGAGTGCCTGTCCCAAGGTCACTGAGTCAGCTTCATGGCTGAGCAGGGATCCAAACCTTACAACTCTCAGCACCCTTAACAAGGGACAGTTCCCAGTTTTCTTTGGCGGGGGGGGGGGAAGCCATGACCATTCAAGGTAGTATGGACACTGCTTTCAATATATAGTGCAGACAGGGCCTAATGAAGCTTTCCCCCCCTATTCACAGATGTAGCAGGGCAATGTCAGGGCAAGCTACAAAGCAGGAATAACTCCGTTCCATCTTCTCTGACTGGCAGTCCCTCTGGGTGCTTCTCCCTGATCCTTATTATTATTTAACTGAAGATCCTGGGGATTTTTAAATTATTTATTTATTTAGAAAACCTATATACGCCACTTGCTCAAAAAGCTCCCCAAGCTGTATACAAATAAAGTGACATATAAAAAGCACAGCTAAGATCCATAAACCAATTAAAAAGAAATATGCCGTGGCAGACTATTGCTCCATTGAGCTCACTGCTGTCTACCCTGACCGGCAGCAGCTCTCCAGGGTTTCAGACAAGGGACATTCCCAGCCCTACCTGAAGATGCTGCGGGGGATTGAACCCAGAAAAGGGAATGCAGAATAAGCCACATAGACCGGGGTGGGTGGGTATTTGCATCCAGACAAGGACTCCTGTGTCAAAACTGCTGCCTTTTCAAGTGCCACGCAGAAGGTACCTATATATATATATATATTTAAAAAACCAAACCAACTGTCCCTGCACCCCAGAGGCAAGCAAGTCAACCTTTCTTCTCCGGGGTTGCGCTCAAGTCACTTGCGACAGCTACACCAAGGACCAAATGTTCACCAGCTCCAGCAGGCAAGAGGACTCACACCCACCGATCCACAGCGCACGGCGGCTGCAGCTGTGTCCACCCTGCTGCCTCGATCCCCTGCCAGGTGATGCAGCAATCCCAGGAAAGGTCTGCCAGTGCAAATCTGGGGCCTTTAATCTTCAAAATGGCAGCTTCCTCAGGGATCCAGAGTTGGCCACGCTGTGGAGGGCAGGAGAGATCTAGAAGAGACCTCAACGGGAGGGGAGGTCCCACTCCCACAAGGAACGAGGCAGCCGCTGCAGCCTTGCTGGGGGGGGGGCTGAATAAGGAGGGCCTACATTAATTAAATGTGGTGGTGGTGGTGGGATGCTGGGCTATGAGACTGGCAATAGTCCAGGCAGGGGGCTGGGGATCACTGTTTTTTTTTGGGGGGGGTGCAGTGGCAAATGTCACAGCAGAGATCCAGTGCTAGAATTCCTGCACATTTTTTACAACTGCAATGCTCCAGCAAAAAGGAAAAAAAGAAGGGGGAGGGGTGCTCTTTTCCTCCTCCCCCCCTTTAAAAACACACACACACCCCAAACTGTTCAGGAACACAAGTCACGGCTGCCTTCCTTTGCTCTCCCCATTCATAACTCAGGAAAATATACAGTATAAACACTGACGCCATCTATCTTTAAAGGTGACGCACAACCTCACACACACGCACACCCCGAACACACACACCCCAACGCTGCTGCTTCCTTCACACACGTCCCAAAGAAATCCGGAGCGGCTGAGAGCCAAATGACTGCACCCCCAGCCCCAAATTGTTCAGCCCGAGAGAATTATCTGAATTCCTGGGACGTGACCTGGGCGCTCCTGGGGGATCTCTTGAACCCCATCTGCAGCCGGCCAACTTCCCCCCCCCCCAATATTCACTGTCCTGATCTCAATCCTATTCTAGGCCCTTCCCCCCCCCCAAATACCAGTCTTGGTCAATCTCTCCAGATATACTCTCCAACCCACCCCCCTCAGGCTGCCTCAAGTTCCAGACCAAGATGTTGAACCCCTCCTAACCCCCCAGCCCTGTGGCAATCCCCTCAATGCCCTGGCTGTAGTTCAGCCCCCTGACCCTGAAATCTCCATCCCTCGTAATCTCCTTGTACCCCAGCTCAACCACAATGAGATCCCTCTGAGTCAGACTTGCCCAGAGCTCCACTTAAGACCCCCAAATCCTGCCCCGGATGTGGCTTTTACCCCCTTCCCAGTTGTCTTGTCCTGCAACCCTGGGGGGGTCCTTGCATCATTTATTGGGAGGGGGAGGCCAAAATGTTAAGGTGAGGTTCGTCTATGGGTCAGCACCCAGAGTGGGGGTCACATGGGCAGAGGGAAGAGGGTGTTCTGCCTCATTGGCTGGGCTCCCACCCACCCACGCAGACAGAAAATGCCACAATCGCAACCTTTTTGTTTCCCCCCAGAGCACCAAAGCCCCTCCCCCACCCTTGAGTGGACCTCAACAACCCCCCAGAGGACCCAGGAGTCCTGGCTGTCCCCCAAACACTTCCCACCCAATCACCCCCAGGAGCCAATCCCAAATTGCCCCCCTCATCAGCCTGGTGCCCCTGGCTCCCTTCCCACAGGCATGCCTCTCCCACCCCGGTCCCCCATCTTACCCCGAGGGAACCCAGGAGTCCTGCCCCCCATCACCCCTTTGCACCCACCTGGGAAATCCCCCTCTTGTCACACCTCATCTCTCTCCCTTGTTCCCAGTTCTCTCCTCCTCCCAAAAAGTGTCCTGGTCCTCTGCCCCCCACCCCACTCCAAACTACTCAGATTGTACACATGCACCCCTGGGGAAATGTGCCTCACTTTTCAACCCCAAACTTCACAGGGGCCCCTAATTCCATCCCTTCCACGACCCCCTTTCCCCTCCTCCTTGGCACCCCCAGCCAAGGTAGTCTCCACCCCCCCCCCGCTGATATGACTCTTCCAAGTAAAACTCAGCTTTTCTCTCTCTTTTTAAAAAGGTGATTCTACCTCTTTATCCAGCCCCCCCCCCGCAACCCCCGATCCCATCCCCCCATCAAGACCCCCGTACCGTCAGTAGATGCCTCTGCCTCTTGGCCTTCCGGACGTTGCTAATAAACCTTCGCCCCATTCTCTTGGCATACCACACGGATACAAACATGGTGCCCCCCCCCGGCGACGCTCAGTCCAGAGGGTGGCAGGAGGGGGCCAAAACTGGAGACACCCCCCAAATTAAAACCAAAAGGCCAACACCGCAGGCTTTGCTCTACTGAACTGGAAGAGCAACCCCCAAAAGGGTGTGGGGCCCCCTCTTAAATCCCCCCCGCAGTTGCCCCGAGATCTTCGGGAGAAGGGGCCACCCGATGGACCGCGTCGGCGCGCAGGATGCGGAAGGGGCGCGCTCGCTCGCTCGCTCGGTGCCCGATGAGGGAAGGGGGGCAAAATCCCTCCCCCCCCGCGGCAGGAGGAGGCAAAAGGCGCCCTAAGGCCCTTCTTCCGCCACCCCCATCCTGCCCCCCCTTCAGGTGAAGGAGGGGAAGCCAAACAGTGGGGGCCCCAGAAAGAATTTAAGGGGGGAGGGAGGAAAGAGAAAGCAGAAAGAGGGAGGGGAAAGCAGGTGGAATGGGAAATTTCCACCCAGGGAGGGGGGGAGCGCCGTCGAGACCGGCAGATGGACCAGATTGCCGGGGGGGGGGGGGAGGATTCTCTTTCTCCTCTCAGCCTCTGAGGGATGCGGCCGATGGGTGAGGGGGGGGGCTATCCACCACCGCCAGGGAGGGGGGCTTCTACCCCCACCCCTCCCTCCCTCCCTCCCTCCCTTTGGGACTCAAGGGTGCTGCTGGCGACTCCCACCTCCGCTGAGATCCTCTCCCCCAGCCAACGGATGCCCAGATGGAGCCCGGGCCGAGGGCCAAGGCTTCAGGGCCACGGGGGGGGGGAGGGAGGGATGATTTCCTATGGAAAGGTACCCCCCCAAATTCTGTGTCTATATTATCTAGTAGGCAAGGCTCCCCCCCCTCCTCTGCACTGCCTTTCTCCCCCCCCCGTCTTGCTGGCCCGGGATTGCGGGGGGGGGGCGACGACTAACCACATGATGTGGGCGGCTGCTCCCCCACCCCGCACCATTGGCTTTTTGAGCGGGGAAATGAGGAAGAGCTGGGGGGGCTCCATTCCTCTACAGCATGGTCCACTGGCAGGCAGGGAGGTCCCCAGAGGAACGGGAACCTGGGGGTGGGGAGGTGGGAAGCACCCAGGCTTCCAGTTCGGGGAGGAAGGTGGCCCGGGGGGGGGGAGTGCAAAAAGGATGCCGGGGTAGATCTGAGAGGAGGGGGGGAGGGCTGGGAGCTCGGACGCCTGGGTTCTCTGGGAAGGGAGGGGGACGTAGCAAGATAGAACAGAGGATTCTGGGAACTCGGATTCCTGGGTTCTTTGGGAAGGGGGAGCAAAGAGGCTAAAGGGTGGGGCGGGGGGAGAATCTGGGAATCAGCTTTGGGGGAACAAGGGAAGCAAAGGGGTTAACAAAAGAAGTATGGGGGTCTCAGAACCCCAGAACTTCCTTGGCGAAGGAAGTGCGATGCCCTGCGTGAGAGGTGGGCAGACCCCTCGCTCCCCTGGGGCAGAGGCAGAGCCTGGGGTTCAGGTCGGAGAGAACCCCAGCCCTGGGCCTTCTGTCTGGGAGGAGGGCTCCAGTTAGGTCAGGGAAAAGGGTGGGATGTGGGCAGCGGGGGAGGGCAGAACTCCTGGGTTCTGGAACTGAGACATCTAGTTGCGGAGCTGCAGCTGTCACGAGCAGCCACCAGGTGGCGTCCTTACCCTGCCAGCAAAGCATTTGGGGGTGTTCAGTGACAAGAGAGGGGTTTCCGTCACTCCCCCCCCCCCCGAGGTGGGGAGGGAGGAAGAGGAAGCACTTGGGGGAAAGAAGAGAGGCTCCCCAGCTGTCAGCAAGAGAGTGTGTGCAGGTGCCAGGCACCTGCTTGAACGAGAAGGGATGGTGGAAATCTCGCTGCAGTGAGCTTTGCAAAACCCTGGCAGGCTCTCCCCGAGCTTTGACAATGCAATCTGACAGCAAAGACACGGCTAAGTCTCCCGGGTGCTCAGGTTAATTGGATTGCAAGCAGTAAACTTCTGCTGGGACAGGCTTCTGAGGTCACCTCCCTGATGGGATTAGAAGCCCCACAGCCACCACGCCACACGGTGCCAGGCTCAGTCCGGTCCCCATGCCCAAAGGAAGAGACGTCAGGAACCTAAAACGTCATTATCCTGCAGAGTGGGACTGGCCTTACGTTCCAGTGAATAACCTGATGAGCGCCAGGTAGCTCCAGTGGTCTTGGAAAAAGCAGGCAGCTCTGGGGGAACCCAGGAGTTCGGGACCCTGTATCTCTATTTTCTCTTCTAAAGGCTCAAACTAGACGAGGGTTTTCTTAAGGCTTAAAACCAGCTGTGGGAACTGAATCAGGTCAGGGCTACAACTGGGGGTGGGGATTTCACAGACACATACACACACCCCTCCCCAAAGCTGCTATTAGGCCTACTGGGGAGGGGGGGAGAGAGGGACAAGACAGGTAGCAGAGAAGTGGTACACGGGAGAAATGCCATGGGGAAAGAGTTTGGCCCCAGCCTCCAACCCATTTAGAGGCTCCCTCCAGTCAGCTTTCAAAAAAGACCAATAACATAGGAGATCTGATCACGGGTCTGCGGCCAACTCATCCAGCTTGGCCCCTTCCTCCACACTCTTGCTTGGCTCCCACAACTAGACCTGCCATTACGGCCTAGATACCAGTTTTGCATCCACCCCCATTGGCGGCTGGTGGCTCCATGTCAGTGGGGCAGTAGAATCCGCTCCAGGTTTTAGTCCAAACTGTCAAGAAGCTGTCCAACGTGCTTCAGCTCCTTGAAAGTGTGAACTAAAACCTGGAGCGAATTCCAATGCCCCACTGACATGGAGCCACCACTGCCCCCCATCTTCAGCATCTTCCCTCCTTTAAGTTTTTTAAAAATTGCTCAGCACGCTGCAAAGGGCAGAGCTTGAGGGAGACCAGCCCCATGTCACCACCTTCATTAGAAGAGGGCTCAGTGCCCAGAAATAGTCCTGTTGGCACCATTTAGCTCAGACAGACCAGACTGCAAGGACCAGAATTTGTTGTTCCTCTCCTGAAAGTGTGCTCAAACATTAACAATTTATTAAATGTTAACAATATTAACAATTGACCTCTGTTCCTAATTTCCCTGCTTCCTTTTTTTCTGCTCCTTCTTCCACCTCCTCTTTCTTCCCTTCCCTCTCCTCCGTCTTTGCCTGCTACAGATCCACCCTCTCCTCACACTCTCCTTCTTCCATGTGCCTATGCGCTGCACATGTGGGGAACTGCCTGCTGCTGCCGCTGCTAGCATCTACCCAGTTAAAAGGCCGTTGCACAACCACAGGGCAGGCTGCAGTGCTGAGGGGCCTACTGGTGGTGGCCCCTGGCCCATAGTTTGAGAAGTGCTGGTTTTGGGGGATCTGCAGGTGTATGTAAGCTTTTGGGTTACACAGAACTGTTGCATCAAGCAGAAAGGAATACGTCTGGTATTAGAACTGTTTTCTATAAAATGTGCATCTCCCTGCTTCAACCTACACAGGTCATGAGATCATCAGAAGAGCCACAGGTCCATCAGGGCAGGAAGGCAACAGCCCTCCACTCCCAGCAAATTGTATTTAGAGGTGCACTGCCTCTGAACACAGAGGCTCTAATTAACTAGCATGGGTGTTGATATATCCATCCTGCATGACCAAGTGAAGATATTGTTTCCAGTGCCATTTTAAAATGCAAACACAGACATTTTAGACTAATGAAAACAAAACAACCACAAAGTGACCTAGACAGGAAATTCAGTCTGACCCTGCTCCCCCCCAAAAAAGATAGAGAGAGGGGGGGGATTCTGCCAGATCCAAAGCAGGCAGTTGTCAAGGGGTCCTTATTCATCCTTTGTTGAAAATTATTATTCCAATAGTTTGCAGGAAGCAGCCATTTGTTGGAAAAATGGTCCTCTCCTGGCCTGCCTGCCTTCTCTCCTCACAAGGAAGATAATTCACTGAATCATACGCTGGTCCAGGCTCTAAATCAGCCAATGCACCAATGCTTGTGGAGGTACCCTTACCCACTGAGTTAAGAAGGGGTCTGATTCACCAGGAAGCTCTTCTAGAGAAGTTTCAATTAATATGAATGGAAGATGCACAAGAATTCGCTTCTGATTCGGGAGTCTGCATTTTCCATCCATCCTCCTCTCAAGCCTAGAGTTGCATCTCACAGCCTTCCCCAGTACACTGTTCCTCTCCTCAATACTTCTCTGGGCCTCGCACAAAGTTCTTCTCCCATCCAGAATAACCATTCTTTCTTTCTTTCCCTCACAGATACGGCACTGCTCATAAACATTCTATAGCCTACACTTCCATTCGAGAGATTGTGGTGGGCGGGACACAGGTCGGGCAGGCAGGCAACAGGCAGGATTTGCCTCTTATATCCTCACAGCATTGGATTAAAAAAGGAAGTCCCTCAGGGCAATGACCTGACCTCTTGTAAACTGTCAAACAATGTAAATAATACATAGCAACAGGATTGTCAACAGTTTTAGAAACTGGTTAACTCTCTGGCAACAAATGAAATTTAAATACATTTGCATACCGTCAAGCCCCAATGACAGAGCCTTGCTGATGCTTTTAGGAGGCACACCCAATATATAAGCGGAGATTGAACTTACAATTTCTGCCAACTTTAGACAAGCCACCCCAACGTTTTCTAATGCAACCTTTGCCAACCTAGTGCCCTCCGGTTGTTTTGGACTACAGCTCCCATCACCCCCTGCACCATACACCTGTGCTGGCTTGGGCTGATGGGATTTGTAGTCCAAAGCGTTTCTATTGCAACACAGTGAGGATGGAGACAAAGGTCAATGTTTGGGGCCACCCTAGGCTCCTTTGGGGGGGAAGGAAAGGATGCAGATTAAACAAGCAAACATGTAAGTCCCTGGTGGCAGATCCTTCAACAGCCGAGATAATGGAATTTTTATTCTTTCCCACATCCACTGATTAAGGAAGGGAAAAAATATTGGTTAGTTAATCAGCTGGTGATTAAACACATCAGACTCAAACTTGTACCTCCCCCCACCAAAAAAACCCACATGAGTTGATCCATTACACACACCCTCCATCATGGGGGGTTACTCCCACATACCATTCCCATACAAAAAATATTCTGTCCAAACCACAACTCCGTGCCCCCCAGACCCCTCCACCCCACTTCTCACAATGATAAATACCTCTGAGTAGGGCAGAGCGGAGGCTACGCGTGATGAGGGGCTCTGATGTGCTTGTGTGAGGGTCGGCGTCAGATGTGGGGGGCACAGAACGCAAGAAGCCATGCGCAAGCGCAACAGGCACATGCACAGTGTGTGCACAAAGCAGACAGAGTCACAACAGGTACACACTCAGTCTGAGTCCAGACAACATTTAGAGTTCCAGCTGCCACAAACCACAGAATTCAGTTTTGGGGATTGTATCCAGCACCACTGTAAGGGAAAGCCTAATTAATTTTAAAAATATTATCTTTCATCTGGTCCTCATTTTTGATGTTATTCATTTTGCTTGCAGATTTGAAATGCGTATGCTTCCCAAAATTTTGTATAATTACATATGAAATCACAAGATTCTGTGTGTGTGTGTCTGTGAGTATTCAAACAAGCAGCTAAGACAATGTTGTCACGTGGCAATGGTGCTGAGCAACAGACGGCCTGGGCAAATGTTTCAACCTAGTCAGAGGAAGGCAAAAGGCCACTGGAAGAGCCCTACAGCAGCTGGATGAGGCCAAAGGGAGCCCATCTAGACTAGCCTCTGGTTCTCACAGCGGCCCTCCAGATTCTCCAATGGGAAGCCCAGAAACAGGACCCAACAGCAACAGCAACTCTCTCTGCCCGACATTCCCAAGAGGACCAACTTAAATGGTCTTCAGCTTGAGAACCAGAGTGGTGTATGTTGGAAGTGGGGGCAAGAGCAACTCCTGTTTGGGTTCTTTTGTGTGTATTCCAAAAGGAAGACAGAGTTAAGGTCCTCCAGCTGGCTAGACTGGCCTACCTTTACTTGTGCTCTTCTCTGCCTAACTGCCTTTCGTTGTAAACTGATATGCTCAGGGAAGCTGACCTGCCACTCCTTCCTTTGTCTTCTTCTTCCACTGTCCAAGGAGAGAGGAAACATCTCTGTCTTTGTTCTCTCCTGAGCCATGAGGGCAATACCCAAATCTGGGCATTGCACCTCCAACTTAGCTAGTTAGAACTAGGTATGCCTTTCCTATCTACTACATATTTCTACAAATAAAGTAGCTTTTCTTATTTTACTCTTAGGGGAGAGGCAGTGTGGTGTAGTGGTTAAAGTGCTGGACTACGACCTGGGAGAGCAGGGTTCGAATCCCCACACAGCCATGAAGCTCACTGGGTGACCTTGGGCCAGTCGCTGCCTTTCAGCCTCAGAGGAAGGCAATGGCAAACCCCCTCTGAATACCACTTACCATGAAAACTCTATTCATAGGGTCGCCCATAAGTCGGGATCGACTTGAAGGCACTCCATTTCCATAAGTCTTAGTGATCTAAATGCAGGGTAAAAGCCAGCTACTTAGGTAAGTACACATACTGGCATACTCCAAGCTCAGACTGCTAAATTGCTCTGCCTATTTCCATAACAGTGCAGTGGTTAGAGTGTGTGTGTTTGATTTTTTATCCCACCCGTCCCCCCAGCAGGAGCCCAGGGTGGCATGGAGTGTTGGACTAGGACATAGGAGACCCGGGTTCCAATCTCTACTCAGCCATGCAGCTCACTGGGTGAATTTGGGCCAGTAACAGGCTCTTAGCCTAACCCACTTTACAGGTTGTTGTGAAGATAAAATGGAGAAGGGGAGAAGCATGTTCACCACCTTGAGCTCTTTGGGAGAAAGGTGAGATATGAATGTAATAAAAAAACCACAACAAGTGAGTCTTGAACAAGCACTCCTTTGAAGGAGACTCCCCCCCCCCCGTTTCAGGGGAAGAACTCCAGTCGAGGTGTGTGGGGAGAGTGTGCTCCTTTCACATCTACGAAAGACACCGGCACACCAATAAGCCATCAACACTCACAGTAACTAACAGACACATTAAAGACCCACGGATTCCAAAACCACCAGACTCGCACGGAAGATGTGTGCAACTGGAGCATGTCCAGAAAGGTATACGGAGATGCCCAAATAACACCCTGCACCCTAAAACCATCACACTCACCAGCACTTGTGGAATACCACAAGGGCTTCGTTGAGCACATGCAGATGTTTCAAGATGGTCACTGTTGGTCACTTGTGATCACAATATTCCTTTTGCCAAAGCCAAAGTTTGCCTACATTTTACAGGCACATGTAGGTGTGTTTTGAAAAGTGATGTGAGGTGATGGCACATAGAGAAGGAAGGGTTTGGGTCTGTTTCGGGCTTCTCCAACCTGGTGCCCTCCAGACGTTTTGGACTACAACTCCCATCAGCCCCCAGCCAGCACGCTGGCTGGGGGCTGATGGCAGTTGTAGTCCAGGTTAGCAAAGGCTACCCTAGTTCTTAAGGAACTGGCGCCCACTTCCCTAGAGACATACAACTGGTGGCAGACGCTAATTAGCCACTACATACTATGTGAAGCAATGCACACTCACACACACACACGTGCACAAACAATAATCCCACACACAGAAGCGGCGACAGCGTCACATATCCTTCCGAAAGATATTATGCGCCTCTCGAAACATCGAAGTCTGCCACTCGCAACCAAAGACAGCAAAATCACACTCCACCTACAGTACGTATGGTGGGCAAACTGCCCCTTCTGCTCTCCAGCACGAGACACACATGCTGCCAACGTGGACAGTGGCGCCCACGGGCTCCGGTACAGGTCACAGGGTGGGTGTGAGCATGGTGGAGGGCGTGTGCGTGTGGCAGGGGTGGGCGGGGGGGCAGGTGCACCCGCAGCAGCAGTAGCCGCAGCAGGATGGTGTCCCCTCCTCCTGGCCGGGGCACCCGCGCCCCCCGTTCCTACCTTCATGGGGGAGATGTGCGAGTGAGACACGTAGCCGTGGACGCTCTCGATCTGGGATAGGTTCTTCTCCGCCACGTGGACCAGCTCGGGGGCCTTTACCTGGTTGGGGAGGTGGGCGGGGCTGTGCTCCAGCGGGGGGCTGTCTTCATCTTGGTAACGATATTTCTGAAAGGGAAGAGGGCAGAGCGTCAGCACTATGGCACGCCCCAGCACCCTGGCAGATGCGACCAGGGGGGTAGTCGTCCGGGGTCTCAGGGGGGCTTAAACCCTTTACTTTTTTGGGGAGCAGGGTCCCTCTGTCTCCAGCATCCTATGAGCCAATCAGCATGAAAGGGGAGTGTGTTAGCCACTGAGAAGAGTCTTCTAACATGCTCCCTTGTCCTTTCCTGCGGATTGGAACCAATGAGGGTGAAAGGAGGTGAGTCAAACACTGAGAAGACTCTTCTCAGTAGCCAACACTCTCCTCTTTTATGCTTATTGGTTCCTAGTCATTATCAAGGATCTCATTCTCAACCCCACAGCAAAAAACAAACAAACCCAGGGAGGGGGCATGGCTATAATTAACATGAAGGGACTTCTGAATTTGCCACTATGTTACTGGATGCTACGGGAGCAGGAACACGCTGTGTCAGGTTCGGCCCCCAAGCCTCACCTCCTGAACCCAGAGCAGGGTGACAGCTGAGACCCATCTTGCTGGCTTGGCCTTGAGCCTCCCCTCCCAGAAGCCTTTGCAAAAGGAAGCAGCTGCTGGCAGGCCATTTTGTTGGCCCCGTGCCCCTAAACAGCTACACGACAGCTGCTGAAATCCAACAGGGATTGCGTTCCTTGAGATGTGGCAATGGCGGGACTTTTGCCTATTGAATTTCTGTCTACTGTGCAGTTCAGGATCTGGCAGAGGAGGCAAAAAGAAGGCACCTGCCTATTTGTTCCACCTGCCTTGATTTGTACCTTTGCTGTTGCCACCTTCTCCTCGATAAATATGGGGGCTAGAAAGAGCCTCAGGTTGGTCAGGCTACTAAGACTCTGACATGGCCATCTAGGAAATTTGGATTACATCTTTTTTGCCCTGCTGCTGAATTCCTCCTGAGCCTTATCCACTTCCTTGACACTCCCCTCCCAACCCTGCCACTAAAAGCGAGCCTTACGACCCACATCCTGACCTGGCTCCGATCCTGCTAGCTCCCTCGCTGGACCCAATTCCTTCCTTGCTTTACCTGTGCCAAAGTCTGCATGTATTCCAGCAAATCCCCTGACCCAGAAGAACCAAATCTTTGGCAAAGAAGCAGGAGACCCTCTTATGTACAGCTCCTGCCCCTGAGCCGCCCCCCCCACCCTACTGTATAGAAACCCCAAAGCCATAGCTATTTGCAAGGGGGAGCCTGCCTCCTCTAACCGGAACTGAGGACTGAAAATAGAGTAGCCTCTCCCACCCGGGTGCTCTGCAGTGGTTTTGGATTACAAATAATAATCCCATCAGCAGGGGCTGATGCCCAGTGCCCAGGGAACTCTGGGAAATGTAGGCCTCTGGAAGGGAAACAGGGCTCTCTATACCAGATAAATCTCTGCACCTCGCCGGAATACAACTCCCAGGATTCCTTGAGAGGAAGCCATGAAAGCTGAAACAGGCATGAAATGGAACGATGTTAATAAATGTTGGTGTACCTCCAGTGCAGGGATGGGAAGAGCACGGTGCCCTCTAGGGTGTCAGTAGGGATGTAGTGGTTTGAGTGTTGGACTAGGACCTCGGAGACCCGGATTCAAAACCACATGAAGCTCACTGGGTGACCTTGGACAAGGCTAGCAACTGCTTCTTGCCCTAAGCTACCTCTCAGGGCTTTTGCGAAGACACAGTGGGGAGGGGGAGGATCACATATGTCACCTTAAACTCCTTGGGGAAATGGGGGGTGGGATATAAACAGAACGAATAAATAAAATGTGGGGGGCTCCAGCTACCATCATTCCTGACTACCTGGGGCTGATAGGGGCCCGGCAACATCAAGAGGGCCACAGCAGATTCCCCCTCTCCCCCCCCCCAAGATTGAGGGTTATGATTTTTTTTTAAAAAAAAAAACTTTCAACACACAAAAAGTATCTCGCTTGAAAATTCACCCCCTTTGTGGGCAGCACAGAGGACAAATCCATGCCAGTTTTTAGCCTCTGAGCCTGTTTGGTATGCTAGGGCTCAGCTTATAGAACTTGTTGTTTAATGCCCTGGGCTCCTTTTGAGAGGAAAGGCAGATAATAATAATAATAATAATAATAATAATAATAATAATAATAGTAATAGTAATAGTAATAATAATACCAACAACTGTGGAAGTCAAGAGTGCCTCTGGGCAAGTGCAAAGTGTCTTTCCCTCACCAGAAGGCAGCCATTCCCATCAGGACTGAGATTAGCATTAAAGGGAGTTTGTGGGGTGCCGGCTACAATACTGAGACAGGCCGCAGAGGCAAGACCCCTTCTTTGAAAAAACTTCAGCCCATGCCCCAGCAGTTTTGCACGCAAGCAAGCAGGATGAAAAGCCATAGATGTCACCACATGAAACCGCCAGGAAGCGTGTGTGTGTGTCAATCTCCTGCCTCCACCTTTTCCTTCTGTCCTTCTCAGGCACACTCACACATAAATCACACTCAGGGAGGAATTTAATCCAAATCGACCCTCTCTCCCGCTCGGCTGATTCTGGCTTTTCTTTTCTTGATAGACGTTGCATAGTTTGGGCTCTACGGTTCACTGTTTTTGATTGCAAATTGCCATGTTTTAATTTTTCTGCTGCTTTGGGAATCTGCTCAGAGGCGGTGCATCCATAATAGATGCTAACAGCAACCAACAGAATAAGAATCACATGGTAGCACATAGTTACATGATGGAATTTGCTTCTCTAAGAGGCATGATGGCCACCAACTAGGATGGTTTTAGAAGAGGATTAGACAAATTCATGGAGGAGAAGGCTATCAATGGCTGCTAGCCACGATGGCTATGCTCTGACCCTCCTGACGGAGGAGGCATGCTTCTGAATGCCAGTTGCTAGAACCCGCAGGAGGGGGGAGTGCTCAGGTGGTGCTTGCCGGCTTCCCTTTGGGGCATCTGGCTGGCCACTGTGAGGACAGGAGGCTGGACTAGATGGCCCCCCTTGGGCCGGGTCCAGCAGCCAGGCTCTTCTGATGTTCTTAATAACAAAGGTAAAATAATCGTCTCTTGCCTCTGCTCTCCCCTTTCATTCACTATTGTCTTTCCTACAGTCACACTTTGGACTGGGAGCCCCAGTGGGCAGGAAACTGTTCTAGCCCTGAAGCCAAAGATCAATGGCAGAGTGCCACCACCTCTGCCCCCGAAAGGTCTGATTCAATCCCCAACATCCCCAGCTTTGATTAAAAAAAAAAAAAAATCTCCGCAGCTGCCTAAGAAAAAATCTTCACAATGTTGGGGAAGTGCTGGTGGTTGGGAGCAGACCCTGATGAGCAAGGTAGACTAATGGGAAGGTTTTTTTTAAAAAAATAGCATGGGTATGTTTCGCATGTGTCACTTTTATAGGACCATCAGAAGCTGCACTGGCCACTATGAGAACAGGGTGCTGGACTACATGGGCCAGTGGCCTGATCCAGCTGGCTCTTCTTATGTTCTTATGCATTACTAGGGGCTCCACCCATTTGCTTCACTTGCCAACCCCACCCACCATCGTCAAAGCCCCCCTCCCCCACATGGTTTGCCATAGCTCTTCCCTGTTGTATCCCCCCAAGGGTCACAGAACCTTTCCCTGTTCCACCCCCCCACGGGTCATCAGAGCTCCCCTCCCTCCCCTCCCCACGGATCTTCAAGACCAGCCTCTCAACCACCTGGTGACACCAAGACCTAGACTGTGCCCACCATGCTCCAGGCCTCCTGCCACTGAGCTCTGCCCCCCCCCGCTGCCAATTTTGTTGGATTTTTTTTGTAAGATGCTTGGCCACTGCACCTGCAAGTAACAGCATGATGGTGTAACATTTTACAATAATGTAGTTTAGAGATATACAGAGTCAGACCACTGGCCCATCTGGCTCAGTTCTGGCTACACTGACTGGCAGTGGCTCCCGAGGATTTCAGGCAGGAATCTTTCCTGACCCTACCTGGAGATGCCATTGGGACTGAAGGATGCAAGCAGATGCCCAGGCACAGAGCTATAGCCCTTCATTGCCAAAGGTTGGAAGTTATTTTACTGACATTCTCCAGTTTACAAGAGAGAATCATATTGGGCTTACTTTAAAACAAAAAAAGAGGAACATGAATTGCCCAGTTCTGAGTTTTGTATAATGTAGTCTTCGCCAAGCTGGTACCTGCCAGATGTTTTGGACTACAGCTCCCATCAGCCCCAGTCAGCACATCCATTGTAGTCCAAAACATCTGGCAGCAGTGGAGGCTGGTGGCTCCAATGTCAGTGGGGCAATGAATCCACCCCAGGTTTTAGTTCAAACCTTAATGGAGCTGTCCACACTGCTGAACTGGGTTGTTGTTTTTTTTGGGGGGGTGGGGATAGGATTCAGCACCTTAGACAGTTCCTTGAAAGTCCAGACGAAAACCCAGAGCAGGTTCACTTGAAAGTTCCCAGTACTTGAAAGTTCAGACTAAAATCCAGAGTGGGTTCACTGCTCCACTGGTGTCAGAGCCACCAGTCTCCACTATTGGGCACCAGGCTGGTGTAGGCTGGTATAATGGAACTGGGATGGGCATTGGGGAAAAGTGTGAGTGGCAGAACACCACCTTTGCACACACAAAGCCTCATGTTCGATCCCTGACAGCACCTCCACTTAAAAGGGCCAGGGCACCGTTCATGGGAAGGTACAAGGCTACAAGGAGCTGCTGCCTGTCAGAGCAGATCAAAGGTGCCCAACCCAAGGCCCTTCAGATGCTACAACTTCCATCCACCCCAGCTGACATGGCCAGGGACGATGGGAGCTGCAAGTCCACAATGTTTGGAGGGCACCAGGTTGGGGAAGGTTGGTGCAGGCAAGACAGAGCAGTGGTCAAAGTCTTCCCCCCCCAAAACCCCACATTTAAAAAAACAACAACTTGGTATTTTGTTGTAATTAAAATTGTGAACACTTTTTGGAAACCTCTGAGATCAATGGAACTGCTGTGTGTGACAGGCATGAACTTCAGAGCTTGAATGGAGAGGTGGGGAAGAAGCCCCCAAGAGGCCAAAAGTGAACCGGACTGCCTTCAAGTCGATCCCGACTTATGGCAACCCTATGAATAGGGATTTCATGGTAAGCGGTATTCAGAGGGGGTTTCCCATTGCCTCCCTCTGCGGCTAGTCCTCCACACCTGGCTAGGGCCTGCTCAGCTTGCCACAGCTGCACAAGCCAGACCCTTCCTTGTCCGCAACTGCCAGCTGAGGGGCAACTGGGCTCCTTGGGACTCTGCAGCTTGCCCACGGCTGCACAGGTGACAGAGAACGTAACCCCTGAGCCACTCACTGTGGGGTGATCTTTAGCTGGCCTTTTACACCCAGGAGACACGAGCGGGGATTTGAACTCACAGACTCTGGACTCCCAGCCAGGCTCTCCTCCCCACTGGGCTATACCAGCTGTTCAAAAGGGAACCAACATAGTGCCCAGATGTTAGCATTCTAGGCTGCAGGTCACCACTCCAACACACACAATTGCAGATGTTATCAAGACTCATAGCAAGCCTTTCTCCCCCCCACACACACTTTTATGTCTGCACAACAACCTATAAGGCTTCACTGTGGCACCATCTATTCATATATTTCATTTAACAAGGTTTAAAGACTGCTTAACCATCAAAACCTCTAAGTGGTTTATATAAACTATAAAATGTATATTAAAATTGCTGATTAAAAAAAACAGATGTTAAGTTAGTCTTAAAAGTTTCCAAAATAAAATCAGAAGTTCATAAAATAACATGTTAAAACACACCTCAGATTTACACGTATGGGTAGGCTTGCTTGAACAAAAAGGTTTGAGCAGGTACCGAAAACAGTGCAGCAAAGGTGCCTGCCTAATATCAGTGGGCAGGGGAGGGACGTGTCTGTGGCAGAGCACCGGCTTTGCATGTCGAAGGTCACAAGTTCAGTCCCTTTCTCCAGGCAGAGCTGGACAAAGCTCTGTCTCTGAAATCCTGGAGAGCTGCTGCCAGTCAGTGTAGACAATACTGAGCTAGGTGGACCAATGGTCTGACTCAGGAGGGCAGCTTCCCATGATTTCCAAAAGGCAAGTGCTGCCACATTGAAGGCCATTTTTGCTGGCCTTAACTTGCTCCTGAATCTCTACACATTGCCAGCTCCCAAGCTGACGTTTCCTCCCTGGGCTGGGTTCAACAAACCTCAGAATTGGGCTTAATGTGGGCTTAGTTCGACCAGGTACTCCACAGGGCTCAGCCCCCAGGTGTTTCCCCAACACCTGGAGCACCTGCAAGTGTCCAGTAAAGAAGAGTTCCTCTGAGCACATGCAAAGCACTTTCCCTTTCACTAAGTAACATCAACCATCTCCACCCCATGCTCTCGCACAGTTCCTGGTATTCACTTTTGTGGGGCTTGCGCAGGAGAACTTCAAGCTGGGTTCTACCCCAGTGGGTCAGATCTGTCCGTCCCACCTCACCTCTCAAGGTTTAAAATCTGCCACTTGTGGGGTGCCTGCTTCAACTCACCTTGTTGGGGCTAGGGCCTTGCTTTTGGGCATGGCTGTTCCCCCAAATGGCCACCGTCACCATGACTTAACACACAACTGTCACTGGCTAGCAGCCTTCCCAGGAGGCTGCCTCAGGGGGAGAGATGGGAAGCAGAAGGCTCATTCCATCAAGCTCTGCTGAAATACATGCTCCATCAGGTTCTGCTTGCCCCTGAACATGTTTCCGTTCTACCTTGTCATTCTAAGAACTGCTACTTAACAAGTGGCACCTGAGTTTGCTTTTCTTTCTCTTCTCTCCTGTCCCCTTTTCCCTGTGTGTTGTGTTTTTTATTTTATTTAAATACTTGAAAAAACACTTTCATATAAAATATCATATAATATATCAATAAAATATCAATAAGGCTGTAATTTTAGATTCTAAGCCTGTTTTGTTCTAATTGATTGTGCGTAAGCTGCTCTGGGAACCTCTTTTGGCTAAAGAGTGGGGTACAAATGCTCTAAATAAATGCAAACAATGATAAACTGGCCTTTCCAGTTGGAAAGTGGATTGCCAGCTAACTCCCTTCTGGATTCCCCAAGATGCCACCAGCGGCAAAGGAGCAATCTGTGTGCAACCCAGAATTGGAGGGATGGAATGGGTGTGTTTGAAAAGTGACTCTCCTTGCTCATCCGCATTTTCAATTTTTGTTCCTTCTCTCTCTCTCTCTCCCCATCAAGATGCCCCAAAGCAGAAGAAAATAATTAAGGCTGAGATGCCTCACCGCTCAATCCTCTAGAGCAAAGCAGCCACTGAAGCCTTTAAGAACACAGGACAACTGGGAGTTTTAAAAATGCACATTTTGCCTGGAAACACGGATGAACAGAGAAGCAGATTGCTGAGGAAGGAGGATTTAATCCAGAGAAAACAAGTTGCATGGGGCTGAATCTCCAGCAAGAGTGTCTCCCTCTGGGGCCGATTCACACCCGCGTGTGGCACCAACGTGATTATCAACAATCCGGCAACTTTCAACTGCCTCTGCAAGAAAAGTATTCCTGCTTGGGATGACGCAAGGGGGACAGAAATGTAGTATTTGACTGGTATTATGTGCATGATCATGGCCTGATATTCTGCATAAAACATCCAGGACCAGTCAAATATCACGTCATCCAAACAGAACCCTTTTCTTGCAGTAGTTGTTGTTATGTGATTTGTTAATGCATTTTTATTGGATGTTGTAACTGCTGCTTTTTGTAAATTGTATTTTTTTTATTATGTATTTTTATATTTGTGTTTATTTTTTTGTAAGCTGCCTTGAGGGCCTTTTGGCCAAAAGGCGGGGTAGAAATAAACAATGATGATGATGATGATGATGATAATAACAATAATAATAAAATGTGCCTCCAAGTCGATTACGACTTATGGCGACCCTATGAATGAGCGACCTCCAAGAGCATCTGTCATGAACCACCCTGCTCAGATCTTGTAAGTTCAGGTCTGTGGCTTCCTTTATGGAATCAATCCATCTCTTCTTTGGCCTTCCTCTTTTTCTACTCCCTGCTGTTTTTCCCAGCATTATGGTCTTTTCTAGCGAATCATTTGATATCATGTTGGTGTATAATCAGCCCCAACTTTTGGGTGGGGAACGTTTTATGGCCCGAGGGCCACTCCCTCATCTGGGAAGGGCCAGATGCAAACATGCCAGGGGCAACAAATGTAAATTTCACCTTTGAACTCAGTCACACACCCCTCTCTGTCTTCCCTCCAGACAAGAGGCATCATCAGAGTTCAAGGGTGCATTCCAGCCATGCAAAAACACTCACGGAGGGTGTGAAGCAAGATCAGTGAGGGGTGTGGCCTGCAGAGAACCCCAAGGGCCACACAGAGAGGCCTGGGGGGGCCACATTTAGCTCCTGGTCCAGAAGTTCCACACCCCTGAGAGAAAGTAAACGCAACAACTGATAAAGGATGGTACGTTTATTACATAAAGCACCACGACCTCCCAGGAAAAGAGGGAAGAGCTATGTGAAACCCAAAAGCTTGCCCCACTCTTCAGCTTCTGGATCCATCATACTTTGGACTGGCTAGGCAGAACCACCCCAGAGTTATGTCCTGTAAAGTACTTAGTGGGCACACACCAGTGGCCCCAGATGACTGTCAAATCGCAGCAGTGACATGTTGTATAAATGGAGGGAGAAAGCAAAAATGAAGGCATCATCTGTTCCTTCTGCTCAGTACCCTTCAAAGTCTCATTTTTCCTCTTTCAAGTCCCAGCAGTTTCACAGGAAGCCAAATTTCTTGCCTGTTAACAGGAATAGAACATCCTCGCTGGAGTTGATTAACAAAAACAAAAACAACACAAACTCCACTGAGCAAAGGGCATTAATTAGCTCTGTTCCTGACATGCGGTGGGCATGCTGCGTACAGGAACAAAGCCTCTGTGAAACAAATCCCAAATGGAGAGGAAGATGGAAAGAGAGAGAGAAAATTGATCTGAGTTGCTTTTCAGACTCCGACAGCTTACAAAAAAAATATTGCAGGATGTCAAAACGGTCTAGAGGAGCAGAGTGCAAAGGCTGGATGAGAACAGCGGACCTTAAGAGTTGGGATAGTCTTAGTGCTTGGTTGCCAAACCAGAGGACTCCGCCCACTTCCTCGGCCATGTTGCAGGATTTTCCAGGGTCTGATTGGCTCCCTCTCAGCTTGCTTTTCTGATTGGCTGGAAGCAGTTATATAATAACCCCTTCTGGTTCAGGAGGCGACCATTCACTCTCAACCTGATTCGAAGGCTTCAGCTGAATACAGATGACACGTCTGGCTCCGCTGGCTGAGGCTGATGGGAGTTGTCGTACAAAACATCTGGTGGGTGCCAGGTTGGTGAAAGACGAGATCTACTTTTGTTCTGATTCGGCAGTGTTCTGCTTATGTTCTTTCGAAGAGCTCTGCTGGATCAGACCAAAAGGTGGGCCCAACTAGTCAACCACCCTGTTTACCACAACATCCAACCTGTTGCTGCTCCCCAGTAAACGGTTTTCATGGCTAGACTGCCACTGAAAATGGAGGCTCCATTAGCCATATCCTGGCTAGAACAATGAATAGATTTCTCCTCCTCCGAAAATTTGTCTAATCCCTATTTGAAGCCATCTACGCTAGTGGTCGCCTCCATACTTTGAGGAAGCAAATTTCCTAAATGAATTCTGCGTTGTAGAAAGAACGGCTTCCTGCTCCCCATCCTGAGCATAGAAGAGGGAGAAGGGCAAGAACGCTTCTTCTGTTTTTTCCCCACCCTGGAGACCCACGAAAGGAGGGAAGCCCCCTAGCTCAGCAGCAGAGCGCCTGCTCTGCACCCAGAAGCTCTCAGGTTCAGCCCTTGGCATCTCCAGAGAAAAGGATCCGGTGGCAGGGGACAGGGAAGCAGGAGACACTTCAGGGAGGCATGACGAGACAGGACAGCAGTCCCCAACCCGAGGAAAGGCTGCAGCATTTGGGGCTGCTTAGTTTAGAGAAAAGGCGGGGAGTAAGAGGGGTCCTGATAGAGAAGTATAAAATCAAGCATGGCGTGGAGAAAGTGGATAGAGAAAAGTTCTTCTCCCTCTCTCATAATACTAGAACTTGTGGACATTCAAAGAAGCTGAATGTTGGAAGATTCAGGCCAGAAAAGGAAGTACTTCTTTACTCGGCGCATAGTTAAACTATGGAATTCGCTCCCACAAGAGGCAGTGACGGCCACCAACTTGGATGCTTTAAAAAAAGGATTAGACAAATTCATGGAGGATAAGGCTATTAGTGGCTACTAGCCATGATAGCCATGCCCTCCCTCCATTGTTGGAGGCAGTGTACTTGCTGGAAACCGCAGGAGGGGAGAGTTGCTCTTGCACTCAGGTCTCAGTTGAGAGCTTCCCACTGGGGCATCTGGTGGGCCACTGTGTGAACAGGATGCTGGACTAGATGGGCCACTGGCCTGAGCCAGCAGGCTCATGTTCTTATGGTGCCCTCCAGATATTTTTGACTACATCTCCCATCAGTCTGAACATCATAAGGCCATGCTAGTTGGGGCTGATGGGGGTTAAATTAGATAGACAGACAGACAGACAGACAGACAGACAGACAGACAGATAGATAGATAGATAGATATGGAGGGCACCAGGTTGGGGAAGATGGACCGATGATCTGATTCAGTTTAACGCAGCTTCCTGTGTTCAATCTCTATAATCCCCCCCTATCTTTTGGTCACCCTTTCAGGAACATAGGATGCTGTCAGACCAACAGTCCAACTACCTAAATATTATCTGCACTGATTGGCAGCAACTCTCCAGGCTTCAGGCAGGCGACATTCCCAGTGGCACCTGGAGATGCTAGCGGGAATTGAACTTGGGGCCTTCTGCACGCAGGACAGATGCTCTACCGCTGGGCTTCGACTCTTCCTTCTTTCTGTGCCCATTGTGGAAACTCTTCCCCTGGATGTTCAAACAAACACAGACCCTGGCTAGTTTTTGTGCCAGGTGAAAAAAACAAAATCCCTGTATGCCAGTGTGTGTGTGCTATTTGGAGAGTGGCATCTAATGCTTTTTGTATTGTGGCTCCTTTGTTATGTAATTTAATATGATTTTAGGTTTTGACTTACTCTGAGATTCTTTTATTTTAAAATGAAATAAATACCACCCCTATGAATAATTTGCAATAGTGGGCACATGTCCGTTGCTAAGGGTATATTGTCCAGTCAAGCTAGGAGCTGGGAGTCCTGGGTTCAAATCCCCACTCAGCCATGAAGCTCACGGTGTACTTTGGGTCAGTCACAGTCTCTCAGCCTAACTTACCTCACAAGGCTATTGTGAGGATAAAATGGAACAGGAATGCCACATTGAGCTCCTTGTAAGAAAGGTGGGATATGAATGTAATGAAAGGTGGGATATGAACAAAATAAATTGTATCCTATGTCCTTCAATTTCTGCAGTAAAGTTCCCCTGATCATTTGGAATAAATTTCAGGTATCAAAACTCCATCTCTCATTATTATTTATATTTATTAGTCACTTTTTCAAACTGAAAATTCAAAGCGATTTACAACATTAAAAACATATCAAAGCAAGAATAAAAACATCCTAAAATATATAGGACTACATAAAAAACAAATCCAACTCCTCCCTACCTGACTAAAAACAGACAGACAATTAACCTCCAAGGCCTGGGTGAAAAAGAATATTTTTCCCTGGCACCTAAAGACAACAGCGATGGTGCCAGGTGTGCCTCCCTGGGGAGATCATTCCACAAATGGCAGCCACCACTGAGAAGGCCTGTTCTCATGTTGCCACCTTCCAGATTTCCCTCAAAGGGGGCACATGAAGAAGGGCTCAGGTGATGAATGCAGGGTCTGGGTTGGTTCATGTGGCGAGAGCCGTCCTGGAGGTACTGGGGTCCTGATCCGCATAAGGCTTTATAGGTCAAAACTTTGAATTTGGCCTGGAAACTAACTGGTAGCCAATGCAGCTTTTCAAAATCATCTTACTGAAGGCAGGCTGCAGGACAGAAATGTTGGATGTGGCATCGCACTCTAGCACCAGGTGGTTCATTTCTTGATGAACAGAGCAGACAGTTCACTTTCCCCCTTCTACCCCGCCTACCCCATCACAAAAATGCACAATTTTTGGCCTGGAATGGGTCAAAACTGAAAAACTCGTGGGGGCTTGAAATTTAATTAGGATTTTCCAGCAAAACAATCCTGTTTTATTCACAACACGAGAGCTTCCTTCTATGTTGATTTTGCATTAACATAGCAGCTTGGGAAAAGAACAGCTAAGATTTCCAGATACGTCCTTGGTATCTCCATGAATTTTAAAGGCATATCTGACACAGAGATATCAGATGGACAGTATTTTTTTTTTTTAAAAAGGGAGGATGAATTGCAAGAGACCTCCCTCTCTTCAACATGGCTAGGACCCACCCTATTTTTTGTGATGTTGTGATTTTAAGTTGTTTTAATGATGTATTTTAAACTGATGTAACCTGCCCTGGGACCTCAGGGTGAAGATTTATTACAGGCTGCATCTAACAGAGCCCTTTCCCCCGTTGGCTGAACTGCTGTGATGTCATCAGAGCATCAACCAAACAATGCCAACAAATATGGCTTCCAGGAAAGAAAGGAAAAGGGGAAATCTCACATGGGGCAAGCATGGAAAGCTTTGGAGTTCAGGGGACTAAAAGGAGCCAAGAAGGCACCCAACAAAAGCAAGGGGCACACGTCCAATAGCCACATGGTGACCGAATCACATCCAGCTTGTTACTAGCCTTTAGCCTTGTTGTTTGTTGCCAATAAAAATTGGCTCCAGGTAGCCAGACAGAGGAGCATTCGTAAACTGGGGGATTCAGTATTTCAGGATGTCAGTATATCTCTGTGAATAAAATATGTTCGGGTGGGTGAGTTAGTAACTTTTGCAGATTTTTCTGCAAGGCTGAACTAACCGTACTACTAATTAAAACAAGACTCAGTTACAGCAGAAAGCCTTAATACAGCTAAAAGCTAGCAACAATTTCCAGATATATATTAGTCATGTTAGTCTGTGTCGTGGACCAGAGGAAGCTAATACATATTTTAGTCTCTAAGATGCTGAAACAGTCTTCGTTGTTTTTGTTTTAAAAACGCATGCACACAACACAAGTCAAGTAGCACATGGAACAGATTACAATTTTACCTCTGCTCTAAACCGACATTTTGCTTTAGACTATGAAAAACCACCAGTTCTCCAAAATATGGGGAGAAAACAAGTCAAAAGAAGTCACCTCTGTGAGAGAATCTCAGATTTGCGAGCAGTTTGTTGTTCAAAAGGTGATGGACACATCATGCCAAGTTCAGGATGGCAAAAAACCAGATTATTCCATAAAACCAAAAGTGGCACTTGTTCAGATGTTATAGAACAGGTTCTCTGATGGAACACTAATGTTCTTTATGGGGGAGGGGGAACAGCATGAGAGTTAGCAGGTAGAATTGATCACCAGATCCGACAAAGCACATGAAACTCGGTACTTTAAAACTGCTTAGCACAGAAGTTTCTTTCTCTCTCTCTACCCCCCCCCAACCTGCACCAGAGCTGCAGGAAGCTAACGCAAGCGGAAATGTTTGCAATCAGGCCAGGATGCAGAAAGACACCTCTCTTTGGTACAAAATGCATGCTGAGATCCACAAAAAAACCCCTATTTCCACAACCAAAGAATAAGCATTTGCTGGATATGGTAGCCATGTTTACACTAAAAAGATAATGGGTAGCATTACAGACTCCTGAAGGGGTTTATTCAGGGGATGCGGGCTTCCTTTATCCTTCACGGTTCATATGAACTTTAAGTATCTTAAACTACCAGGCCAAGTTTGAATTCTGGTTTTGGTTTACAAAGCCCTATGTAGTTTGGGATCAGGATATATACCCAGTCGATCACTGCGTTCTGCAGGTGAGGGCCTCCTGCAGATACCATCTTATCAGGAGGTCCGTTCCGCACAACATAGGAAGCAGATGTTTAATGTAGTGGCACCTACTCTTTGGAATTCCATCCCCTTAAATATTAGACAGGCACCATCTCTGTTAACTTTTCTGCCCTACTGAATACCTTCCTCTTTTCAACAAGCCTCTTAAATAGAGACCTTATCCCAGTCTGCGCCTGTGTTGGAATTACTTTTTGAGATTTTTTTAAAGGGGTTTTTTAAAAGGGTTTTTTTAATATGTTTTGTTTTAATACGTTTTTGCAGATGTTTTGTTTTAATATGTTTTCAAGTCTATTAGACGTTTTAGAGTACTTTTAGTGTTTTTGCTTGCTGCCCTGGGCTCCTTCTGGGAGGAAGGGTAAGATATAAATTTAGTAAATTAAATAAATAAATAAAAGTATGAGAGCACGTTATACTGTGTATGAGAGTACAGTGTACTGTTTTGCATTCTCGCTTCCCAAAATGGTAGCATGTTTTGGGGAGCAGCTCTCTGTTCTCTCAGTGGTCAAACAGATGTCCCAATGGGAAGCTCACAAACAGGGCCTGAGTTCAATTCCAGCAAGTAGTCTTCAGAGGCACCCTGACTCCGACCCTGGTGGTGCCCTATGGTTATCACAGTAGTAGCCATTTAGAGCCTTATCCTCCCTGAATTTGGCTAGCCTCCATAGTTGGCAGCCACCTCCCCGTTTTGCGGCAGGGATTCTATCCACGAGCTGCATGGAGAAGCCTTTCCTTTTGTCTGTCCTGAATCCTGCCCATCTTTTTCAACTAGATCACCTCAATTAACTTCTCTCTGTCCGCTTTCTCCATCCACACTGCGCGTAGTCTTACAAGCCTCTGTCACAGCAACCCCCAACCTGGTGACTTTCATGTTTTGGACAACGTCTATGCTAGCTGGGGCTGATGGGAGCTGTAGTGCAAAACATCTGGAGGTTGCCCTGTTGGGGATGGCTGCTTTATCATCCCACCCACCCCCTGTTCCCTCCAGTTAATTGCCTTACTCCCTAAACTAATGTGAGGATTTTAAACAATGTATTTGTGCCCCATCCTTCACTGGGGATCGACTCTGGGAACTGCAGCTCTGTGAGGGGAAAAGGGGTCTCCTAACAACTATAGCACAGTGGGGAGGACAGCCTGGCTGGGAGTCTAGAGTCTGTGAGTTCAAATCTCCACTCGTGTCTCCTGGGTGTCAAGGGCCAGCTAAAGATCCCCCCACAGGGAGTGGCTCAAGGGTTACGTGCCCTGCCACCTGAGCAGCCCTGGACAAGCTGCAGAGTCCCAAGGAGCCCAGGTGCCCCCCAGCTGGCAGTTGCGGACAAGGAAGGGGCTGGCTTGTGCAGCTGTGGCAAGCTGAGCAGGCCCTGGCCAGCTGGGGAGGACTAGCCTCAGAGGGAGGCAATGGGAAACCACCTCAGAATACCGCTTACCATGAAATCCCTATTCAGAGGGTAGCCATAAGTCGGGATCGACTTGAAGGCAGGCCATTTCCATTTTTTGAACAACTCTTAGTACCCTTCACAAACTACATGTCCCAGGTTTCTCTGGGGGAAGCCATGCCTGTTTAAAGTGATATGATACTGCTTTAATTGTATAGTGCAGATGGGGCCTATCTTGCATATGTCGTGACACAAGCCAGCCTTATGAACATAAGAACATAAGAACGTAAGAAGAGTCTGCTGGATCAGGCCAGTGGCCCATCTAGTCCAGCATCCTGTTCTCACAGTGGCCAACCAGGTGCCTGGGGAAGCCCGCAAGCAGGACCCGAGTGCAAGAACACTCTCCCCTCCTGAGGCTTCCGGCAACTGGTTTTCAGAAGCATGCTGCCTCTGACTAGGGTGGCAGAGCACAGCCATCATGGCTAGTAGCCATTGATAGCCCTGTCCTCCATGAATTTGTCTAATCTTCTTTTAAAGCCATCCAAGCTGGTGGCCATTACTGCATCTTGTGGGAGCAAATTCCATAGTTTGACTATGCGCTGAGTAAAGAAGTACTTCCTTTTGTCTGTCCTGAATCTTCCAACATTCAGCTTCTTTGAATGTCCACCAGTTCTAGTATTATGAGAGAGGGAGAAGAACTTTTCTCTATCCACTTTCTCAATGCCATGCATAATTTTATACACTTCTATCATGTCTCCTCTGACCCGCCTTTTCTCTAAACCAAAAATCCCCAAATGCTGTAACCTTTCCTCGTAAGGGAGTCGCTCCATGGAGTGGTTAGAGTGTTGGATTAGGACCTGGGAGACCAGGGAGACCTGGGAGACCAGGGTTCAAATCCTCACTCAACAATGAAGCTTACTGCGTGACCTTGGGCTAGTCACTGCCTCTCAGCCTCACAGGGTTGTTGTGAAGATAAACTGTCAAGCGGAAGAGCCATGTCTGCCACCTTGAGCTGCTTGGAGGAAGGGAAAGGGATATAAACCTAACAGGGGGAAAAGTCAATTTCAAGTATCTTCTTATGTGCTATTCCTGTAATAAACTGATTGCCTCTTATACTATTTACGGGTCCTGCTGACTTTGTTTGTGGTTTTTGTTCTATTGGGGGGGGGAGCGGCTTCCTTGGTGCCTGTGCTTACATTATAAACCACATCCTTCAAATCTCACTTCATTCAGAAAGACTTCATTCCCTCCACGCCAGCCTAGGAAGTTCAGCAGACCAAAGGGATGAACCTTCTCCACTTGTGGGTTGAGAAACGGTAAGCAAACTGGCATTCTTCACCTGCGGTAGCCTCTTCGGATGCCCTCTTCTCTGCAAAGTTTGCCATCGGAAGAGAAGGGAAAGCCACCACAGCTTCACCTATCATCCTTCTTCTGTGCTGGCTGCGGATGATGGGAGTTGTAGGCCAAAACAGCTGGAGGACTCCAGGTTGGCAAAGGCTCTCCTAAGGTTTCTTTTAGACCAGGTGTGGCAGAAACCTTTGGCCTTCCAGATGTTGCTGAACTACAACTCCTATCAGCCCCAGCAAGCATGGCCCAATGGCAAAGGGTGATGGGAGTTGTAGTTCAGCAACATCTGGAGGGGCTGTACAGGGCTCCCACACCTGTTTTAGACTCTTTCCCCCCCTTTTGGTTCTTATTTGTTAACAGCTCTTCTGCTTCTTTATCAGGTCAGAGGCAGTAAACCCTGGAATAGCTGTGGCTGAACACTCAGGGGAGGAGACTGCTCTTGTACTCTGGTCCAGCTTGCAGGCTTCCCATAATGGGCATCTGGTTGGCCACTGTGAGAACAGGATGCTGGACTAGATTATGTTATCATTCTATTGGTTCTTATTGTTCTAAACATTTTTTACAAGGTGCTCTCTTACATCTTTTCCGACTACGAGGAAGATATTAAATATCCTAAGGCTGCAATCCTAACTCCACTTATTAAGAAAGAAGCCGCATCGAATTCAACAGGCCTTCTTCTGAGTAAGCATGGTTAGGATTGAAGCCTAAATACAGATTAAATAAACAAAAAGACACACAGACAAGCCACAGAGGAGACTATATAATCAGCTCTAGTGAGCTGACCCCAAGGCAACCATGTATTCCCAAGACACTGACTAGCAACTGCAGGGAACCATAAGGGAAAAAAACAAACTCTCTAACTTGGCCTGTTCCAAATACAAATTGGGATGACAATAAATCAAACTACAGGGCCAATCTGGCACATTTTCCCAAAACAATTTGCACACATTCACCACCTCACCACCCTACAACTACAAAATCCTACCCAACTCTCACAACCTGGTGGGAGACTCTAATATGCTGGCATAAGCCACAGCACTGATTTCTGATTGGCTGGTGACACAGCCTCGATAGCTATTGGCTGCTCTCTACCTATAAAAAGCAACAGCAGAGACTCACCTCTACAGAAAGAAAAAATAGTAATTTCAGGTGACTTGGAGCATAGTCAAACTAAAATCCCTAAACCTTCTTGGGTGACGAGGTACCCGGGTTTATTGTTGTTGCTGTTTTTATTTAAATTAACTTTCTAAATGGTAGCTCAATTTGACACCTGGAATAGAAATGAAGTTCAGAAGCAGGAAGTTTTGACTTCTGTTTACATGCAATGTTTATGTAAACCTGCATCTGAATTATTGGAGAGCTTAAAGAAGGGGCAGCTCCATTCAAGCTCTATGGAAGGAATGAGGAAGGTAGAAGCTGAGAATCCTGAATCTTCTGAAAAAGGAGGGGGAGCAGAGGGAGGGATGCTCTGGACTCTTGGGGCAACACTGCTGCTTAAGGAAACCAAAGCACCTCCAAGACCTCCAGGTATCAGAGGGGAGGAGCAACTCTGGCCTGGAAAACAACTCACCAATTTTTTTCTCCCTGGCCACATGGCGCATTGTTAAAACTGTGGAATTCGCTCCCACGAGAGGCAGTGGTGGCCACCAACTGTGGATGGCTTTAAAAGAGGATTAGACACACTCATGGCAGAAAAGGTATTGATGGCTACTAGCCGCAATGACTAGGTTCTACCCTCACTGTTGAAGGCAGAATACTTCTGGATACCAGTTGCTGGGAATCACAAGAGGGGAGAGTTGCCCTTGCGCTCCGGTCCCGCTTGTGGGCTGCCCATTGGGGCACCTGGCTGGCCATTGTGAGAACAGGGTGCTGGCCTAGAGGGGGCCCCTTTGGCCGGATCCAGCAGCCGGACTCCTCTTACGCTCCCACTGCTGGCTGTTTACACCTGGAGGAAGCTCTGTTCCGTTTTCCTGACTCTGACATCACCATCTAGGGAGGAATAAGAGCTCCCATCTCTCTCCTCGGAGCTCCTACTTTTTGCAGGTACGCAGCCTTCCTACTAACCGTATAGTGATAAGCAATGGGCGGAGGGGGGAGACTCAAATGATTCTTGGTGTGTGTGTGTGATTTTTTGCACGTGTAAAATGTTTCTCCTCCCCTCCCATCCCCCAAATTCTCAACAGGCCTCCCCTGCTTGCACCTGTGCTCTTCCATGCGCTACCTGCCAGAGGGCACCTGGGGCAGTGCCCAACCCTGCCTTGCCACCCCCCACCCTTCGGGGGAGCCCCCACTTCACTTCCTTCACTCTCTGCTTTGATCTCCCTGTTCCAGATTTGATGAGGAAACTTAAACAGGAACCAAAGTCAAGCCCGAGGAGGACAAAAGCAATTTGCTGGAGGGGGGGGGGAAGAGGAAGAGAAATGGAGGGTGGGGATGCACTGGACAGCCTTTGCCAGCCTGGTGCCCTCCAGATGTTTGGGACTACAGTGCCCAACAGCCCCAGGCTGGCAAAGGCTGTCTTCAGTGGTGAGAGTCGGGTCTTGTCTAGGAGCGAAGTTTAGGGTTGGCAATGCTGAGATATAGGGGGGTGATGCAAGGCTTTTCTCCCTCCTTCCTCCCCCCTCGGCTTGTCACTGCTTTATTACAACCTTCCTTCGCTCAGTGTCAGAAGATTAAAGAGCTTAATCCCAGGTTCACAAGCCAGGACTTTGCCAGGGGACAAGCCTCCGGCTGGCAAAGATTAAAGTCAGCTCCGAGCAATCTCCCCTCCCTTCCCAGCCCGGCCACAGCGCCTCCATTCAGGCTGAATAGCTAGGGAGAAGACAGTGTCGTCCCTCCGCCGCCCAATACCTTACAATGTGGCACTGTTCACGCAGCCCACAGGGTCGCCCAAAGCCATGGGTCTGAGAGTTCCTGACTGCGGGGGGGGAGGGCTGAAGGACCTTCGGGGTCACCTGGTTCTGGGAAGGCTGATCAGAGCTGGACGGGCCATCCCTGCGAGGCTGGAGGCCAGGACCTTTCAGCCCACTGGCTGGCACAGATTTTTTTTTAAAGAAGGCCCCATTGGGGGTCTCAGCGATGAAGGTCTGGGGAGGTCCAGAGCGGTCGGCATCAGGACCAGGGCCAGAGCAGCATCCTGCCCGGGAGAAGAGCCGCCTGGCGCCTGGCCGCAAAGTGGAAGCGGCACGCGCGTATGTGCACACCGGGACCCAGAGGCCGGCGCTCGCCAGTCCTTTGCACGGCGCGGGTGTCCTGGCGCAAGCGGGGAGAAAGCCCCCCCCCGTGGCGGAGAGGGCAGGAGGCGCCTCCCCCCTGTCAGACACGCCGAGCGTGGCGTGCAGGGCCCCCGCGGCTCGCCCCCCTCCACCCGGGAGCAGGCCCCCCCAACCTTGCACCATGCGCTACCCACTGGGCAGGTTTCCCCAACCCCCCGCTCTCCCTCTCTTATGGGCTGCACTACTGAAAAACTCCAAAAAAAAACACCGCGTCTATTTGCACAGCGGGGGGGGCCTCCTCGTCCTCCCGCCCCCGCCCCTTTGCACAGACCATTCCCTCCTCTTCCTCGGCTGCCCCTCCCGCGAGACGCAGCCTTCCCCCTCCGCAATTTTGCCCCCCCGCGCCCCCTTACCTTGCACCCGAAGACCAGCGAGAGGGTCCGGTTGCTGCAGGTGACCTTGCACTGGCACATGAGGGGCGAGAGGCAGCCCAGCTTGCGGAACGGGGTGTTGACGCCGTTCAGGCCCATCCCCCTCGCACCCCCATCGGCTACGCGCCGCCGCCTCGACCCAGGGGCGCCCCCATCCTCGCCCGCAGCCGCCCGCCCGCCAGCCAGCCACTGCCCCGGCTGCCCGCCAGGCCGGCCGGCCCTAATCCCCTCCCTCCCCCTGCAAGGCCAGCCTCCTCCTCCTCCTCCTCTGCCCTCCCACCCCGCCTGGCAGAGGCGAAGCGGAGCGACGCCCACCGGGCCCCTGCAAGGGGGAGGGGGCCGCTGGAAGACAGGCGCGGGGGGGGCAGCCCACCATCCCGTTTCTAAGAGCGGGCGACCCCCCCCCCAAAAAAACACTAGTAAGCCGACAGGGCGGGCAGGCAGGCGACAGGCCTTCTTCCCCGTTGCGTCTCTCTAGCCGCTGGCATTCAAAGGTACACTGCTCCTGACCATGGGGGCTCTGCTGTTAGCTTTTTCCCAGCTGGTAAGTCACTGGTGGGCCTCCATGAGTTTGCCTTTCTGGCATGGGGAGGGTGCCCTTCTCCAGGTCTTGATGCTCAGCTCCCATCAGCCCCAGCAACCAGCTGGACCAATGGTTAGGGATGATGGAGGCCAGCACTCTGGAGAAGGGAGACAGGTTGCTCATCCTTCCGGGTTTATAGATACAGGAACACAGGGAGCGGCCTTAATACCAGTGCGGCCTGCACTGCCTGGCAGTGCGTCAGAGTTTCATGTCTCTTGCAGCCCTATCTGGAGATGCTGCTGGCCGGGGATTGAACCTGGGACCTTCTGCATGCAAAGCAGGTGCTCTAACCACTGAGCCATCCTCCCCAGCCTACCTCTTCTTGGTTATCCAATTTGTACAGTCCACGGTCACTCAGCTGAAGTCTCTCATTCCCTCCCTCCCCCAGTTTCTAAGAGAGGTGATGGGCTTTAACTTAAGCCAGTCTGAGAGATAACACATCCTGTGAACTGGAAGCACTGCTGGGTAGGATAGGTTGCTCAGTGGAGCAGAAATGCAACCCGTGCATGCTCAGTGGAGGTCTCTCCTTTGCATCAGTTCACACAGACCATCCACACACAGCCCAGCAGAGCTGACCTTCTGAGCCAGCTGCCCCACTCTGCCTCATGGCTGGGCCAGCTCTGCTGAAGTAGTACATATGCCATCCTACATGGACCTCCTTTGCCAGCCCCACACATCCATGGGCACAACACACAATATTATGGACAGGATTTCCTTTACCTTACTGAGTAACACCACCAAACGGACAGATCCCAAGGAGCTTCAACTCTGCATTTACTCAGTGTGCAAGCCCATGCCCTAAATCAGCCCTCCCCAAGGGGGTGCCCTCTAGACGTTTTGGACTGCAGCTCCCATCAGCCCAGCCAGCACAGCCATGATGGGAGTTGTAGTCCAAAACGTCTGGAGGGCGTAAAGTTGGCAAAGCAAAGCCTGCCCTAAAGTTAGTCTGCAACTAAGCCTATGAACATGCAACTCAAGGCTCCCAGCCCCCCCCATTTATTGAGCATTCATCTTGATTTGCTTCCATGACGTTTGTGCGGAGGTTAGATTAGACAATGTCTGGCCTTTATTGCTCTGGTCTTTATCTGCCTTGACTGAGCATTTGCTGTGATTTGTTTGTTGGCAATGAGCACTCACCCGGCCTTCATCCTGATGGGCGTTTACGCAGCTTCCCATTCCTCAAGCCCACTTCCATGCATTTCCCCGTCACTTTCCAAACCGCAAACAGTCCAGTTCTTTTCTTTAAACAGATTTGTAATGAATCCACTTTAACTGCACAAACCGAACGTTGCTTCATGCACTTGATGCTCCTGCGAAAGGCTGACCATCCGAAGTCACCTTAAAACAACTGCGCATGGTTCCCCTACCCAGCGGAAGACAGGAGCAGGGCTTGGCACAGCCCACCATCCTGTTTCTAAGAGCAGGCGACGCCTCCCAAACAAACCCACACAACTTTTAGTTGTCACCTGCTGTTTCCCCTTTGGTGGATTGTTGATTGTAAGGGGCCAGGAGCCTGTCATCTTGAGTACACTGTTTTCTGTGTCCCATTGCAACCACCTTCAAGGCCAACTGATAGGACCACAGAGGTGGAAAAATACAAAGCATACATCACATCTGGATCCCAGTTCAACCCCACACCTGTGAAGCTACCATCACAGAATTACAGAACAGTAGAGCTGGAAGGGGCCTACAAGGCCATCAAGTCCAGCCCCTTGCCCCCTTCCCCGCAGATGAGCCAGGGACACAAACTTGATGCCCTACCCCCACCCCAAACTTAGGCTATGCTGTGAGAACAGCATGAAGGTGGTGGGTAGCTGGTTTTCAAATGCTGTGAAATGAGAGTTGCAGCCTGGCCAGCTTTTTACTAGCCTAGCTGGTGTGTATGCCTGCGTGCATGTTCAAAACATTAGCTTTGTTAGCACTGCTGATCTTACATTGTTGAATGTTTAGGTTTATTGATATTTATAAATTAGAAGTAAGTATTATATCAACTGAATTTATTGCTGGTATTATCTTAAGAATGTAAGATGAGCCTGCCAGATCAGGCCAAAGGTTCTTCCAGTGGCCAACCAGGTGCCCCAAAGGGATGCCGGCAAGCAGGACCGGAGCGCAAGAGCTCAGCGTGCCTCTGAATAGCAGTCACCAGGCAACATGAGTGGCTAAGGGCAGATCCACAACCATATATTTAAAGCGCATTTAATTACATTTAAAGGACATGACTTCCCCCAAAGATTTGTGGAAACTCTGGTTTCCCCCTCACAGAGCCACAAATTCCGAGCACTCTTAAAATTCACAGCACCCTTAACAAACTATAGTTCCCATGATTCTTTAGGGCGAGTCATGTGCTTTAAATGTGCTTAAATGTATGTTGTGGACGTACCCTAGATGGGCCTTTGGATCTGATCCAACTACAGGGCTCCTCTTATTGTTATATAATTATTTTTGGGATGTATTGCTATGCTTACAAAACAACTATTTATTTCTATGTTCTATGCAGCCCAACAACATCCAGAAGGCCACAAGCTCCTCAGCCCTGCTTTAAGTTCTTTGGATAAGGGCCTGCTCAGTCTCCCTGCCACCTAAAGAGAAGCAGATGGTTACTAGGAAGGAAATCTGTCAGGAGGGGGCAGCCACTGAGAAGGCCCTGCACCAAAAGCAACTTGCTGTCAGCTTGCAAGAAGCTAATGAAATGCTGTTTTTATTTTGGGTGTTCCCATCTTCCATGGCATGTTTTAAAATTATTTATACAGAGAATTGATATCTTTGTGTATTTTATGATCTTGTTCTTAATGCGTTGGAGCTCATGGATGGGCAAAGAGGTGAGTCAGAAATCGTAGAATAAATCATAACCAAACCCAAACAAGAAGCAAAGCATTTTCACCCCCTACCCGCCCTTTCCTCCTTCCCATCATGCAGCCCCCTCATTTCCAAGGAGGGGTCCTCCAATTGACATAGCTCAGTGGAACGGCATCTGGTCTGCATGCCAAAAATCGCAGGTCCTTAGCATCTCCAGGTTGGCAAAGACCCTCTGCCTGAATCCTTGGAGAGCTACTGCCAGTCCGTATAGCAGCTGGACAGCCGCCTGTCAGATATGCTTTATGTTGAATTCCTGCCTTGAGCAGGGGGTTGGACCTGATGGCCTTACAGGCCCCTTCCAACTCTACAGTTCTGTGATTCTAGATGGACCAATGGTCTGACCCAGTATAGAAGCAGGTTCCTATGTACCCTATAAATTTGGGAATAACATAAGCCTCTGACCCCACAAAGATGACAGAAAACCCCAAATTCTCCCTCCAATTCACATTTACTGCAAGCTGACTACACACACACACACACACACACACACACCCCTTAGCGTACAATTGTGTGAGGGAAAAGAGAGCCTTTTTGGCTTAGGGCGGTATATAAATTAAATTAAATAAATAAATAAATAAATAAAATGAGGGAACGTACTGTTTTGTTTTGCAGTTTGAAACTAATGAACGATAGATTTTTTTAAAAAACGGGGAGGGGGGACTTCCCATTCAGAACCACCCATTTCAGCCTCCCATGTGTCAAATGGTGTCTTCCTCATTTGTCTGTTAGATTGTAAAATATGCAGCTGCCCCATATAAATATGAAGGAGATCTTTATGTTTGTGGTGGAAGGATGTGTATATATAATTGGACCCCCCGGGACCGGGTGCCTTGGGAGAGGTCTTGGTGAGGGTCATCTCACAAAGAGGTGCAAGGAAGAGGGTGGGCTGATCTGTCTGGCAAAGGGGAGGAGGCATCCTAGCGACAGCCCTGCAGAGGGCACCAGCTGCCCAACTTCAACAAGCTTCTGCCGTGTGATGACAGACCAGAGAGTCATAGCTGGTCTTGAGGCCTGGAAAAAAAAGTAAAGATTTGCTCCTAGGCCTGCCTTCTGGTTGGCTTGGAGCCCGAGATAAACTTTGCCATTCTCTGCCCAAACCAGTGTGACCTTCCTTTCTTACACTGAGTCTCAGACCCTGTAGCTCAGGATTATCCACACTGACTGACAGCAACTCTCAGGGATATTCCTGGCTGCACCTGGAGATGCTATCGGGGACTGACCGTGGGCCTTCCACATGCAAAGCGGGTTCTGGCACTGAACCATGGCTCTTCCCTTTTGGCTCTGTCTTTCTAAGACTTCGGAGTTAGCATATCGATTCAGAAGTCCAGGAAGTCTTATCTCTGCCATGACCTCGAGGCAAGGCAAGGCACACTGAGGTTCAGCAACATGGGAGAACATGATCTAGTGGCTTGCTTCAGTGGTTCCCAAACTTTTTATTCTCCCACAGAGCCCCTGAAAGTTGCTGAGAGTCATGGAGGGCCACTTCATGAGTTTTCTGCCTGTTCTAGCACTTGTAATGCACTGTGCTAGATGCTGCACGATGGCATTTTTTAATTTCTCATGTTGTATTTTCATGTATTACTATTTGCATTCTATAGAATCCAAATTCTAACACTGTGAAACATCATGTAAGAAATAAAGGAAGCAATACAAATACAATGAACATCATTATGCATTATTATGCATTGTGCACGGGGTTGGACTTGATGGCCTTACAGGCCCCTTCCAACTCTCCTATTCTATGATTCTATGAACATTTAGTGTGGACATGCCATGGACCACTTGAATGAAGGTCACAAACCACTAGTGGTCTGCAGAGCACACTTTGGGAACCCCTGGCTTATTATACCAGGGGGTTAGACTTGATGGTCTTATAGGCCCCTTCCAACTCTATGATTCTATGATTTACAAGGTGGTGGTTAAGGATTTCTACCCTTACGTACTTTTAACCCAAGGGTGGGGAACCTTTTTCAGCCTCATTCCCTTCTGGGCCACCTTGGGCAGGAGGTGGGGAGGATGCCAGTGGTGGGTGTGGCCAGAGGGAAAAGTGGGCGGAGCAACAAATGTAAAATCAGTGGCGGCTCCATGTCAGTGGGGCAGTGGAGTCCACTCTGGGTTTTAGCACCTTCTGCACCTCGGACAGCTCCATCAAAAGTTTGGACTAAAACCTGGAGCAGATTCCACTGCCCCACTGACATGGAGCCACCAGTCGCCACTGATGCAAATAAATATTACCGTTTTACTGCAGGCTAATTTTTCCACACTCTCCTCTCTGTCTTCCAGCTAGGGAGACAAAAGGCATTCTCAGAGCTGAAGGACACAATCCGGCCAGGCAAAACTACTTACGGAGGGTGCAAAGCAAGGGCGATAAGGGGTGCGTCCTGGGGTGTGGTGAGAGTTCTGAGGGCCGGGTAAAGCGACTTAGAGGGCCACCCCTGTTTTAACCCTTTTAAGTGGTGGTGGTGGGAGCAAAGTGTGAACGTGTGTAGAAGCCCTCCCCATCTCAGCTTTTAACACCACTAGTGGTGAATTCGGATCCCTGCCACCCCAGCCAAAGTGGGCCACATTCCCTGCCCACACTGACAACAGCCCACTAACAACATGAGTCCCCTCATGAGGAGCCCTTGCAGCTATCCTTGCGGTCACAGCCTGGACGGTGTGCCGGCTCAACAACCAAAGCAACAAGCTGGGCTTTAAAGAAGTGCAGAACCTGAGATGCTAAAAGAGAGCAGAGCTCCTTGCAAGACATCAGCTGTTTCGGCAAATTAATTCAGAGAAAAGTTTGTTATGTTTTAGCAGGCAGGCTCAGATCTAAGGTTTTGCAAGCAGAAGTCAGAGACAAAAGGAGAAGCCTTAAATTTAGTGTCAAGCCTTGAAGCAGGGCAACACAGAACACTTTATTGATTCTGTCCAGAATCCAAAGAACTGCACAGCGAGCTCCACGCATATGCAATGGAGATTTGGACTTTAGTCTTGCTCCCTCCTACCAGCCCCATGGGAAATAGGTCTTTCATACTGAAAGGAGTTTGGAATATGGCACCAAGGGGCGTGTGGGTGTATGCTAGATCCGAATATTTGCTTGTAGCACAGACTGTGATTCTGAAAATTCATTGGATACAAAAATTAATATGCACCATTCCTAAGTATCCATTAACCCCCTCCCTCCCAAAGCACGTAAATGGTGATTTCAGTATGACACATGATGCATGTTGTCTGCACTGCCGAGCCACTCCCATTCTAAGCAGATGTTCACAAGCCACGCCCCTCAAGCCACAAAACAACCCGTACACCAGGGGGCGATATATAATGCAAATTGATGGGGTGTCAGTGGTGGTGAGGGGGAGAGAGGGTTATTCTGGCATAACCTGCGCCCTCTAGTGGACATCCCATACCTTTTAAGAGTGTGTCTCAGAGCTGCTGCTGTTTCTAAGATGTTTTTTCATGTTTCAGTTAATATCTGTAGTGGGGAATCAAGAAGGATCATAGCAGCTACTGCCCCAATATTTTTTTTGGGGGGGCCTTAGTCACATATTCCAGAACTGAGGACAGACTCTATAACCAGTCTGTTTTCAGGAGAGGTGGGGAGTGAGTCCCTGGCCTTCAAAGTAAGGCCTGGCTTTTATATTCCAGAAATTCTGAGCTCCCAAATCATGCTGGTGCTATTTTTTTGTATTTGATTCACTTTGTTCCCTGTGGGACAGCTGGAGAGAACAGTAACTCTGAGCATGCACAAACAGCCTCTGGCTCATCAATGAATAGGCCCTATGTCAGTGCCAGACCGTCTCAGCCTCCCCACAACATGCTGATCTCCAGATGTTTTGGACTACAATTCCCATTGGCCCAAACCTGGGGCTGATGGAAGTTGCAGTCCAAAGTATCTGGAGAGCAACAGGTGTGTGTGTGGAGGTTGCCCCATACCTATGAAATCTGGGAGGACAGGCTCTTCAACTGAAACGTGAGGGTTGGTGGGGAATTGACAACCTCCTCCCTCCTCCCAATGCCCTTCCTCCCCGCAGCTGTGATGGCCGGCTGCGGTCTGCGTGGGCTATGCCAAGAGCATTACTCCTTGTTGTTAATCAGAGATTCTCCCCATAGAGACGAGAGAGGGCTACACCCCCCTCCTCCGGCTGAGCAGGCCACAGACACACAGCTGTGTCTCCTGCAACCTTGCACAACTACCGACCCACCAGACCCAAAGCACATCATCCGCTCCTCGCGCCCTGGTACAGCCACACTTTACATGTACCACAATGCGATTTAAGGGATCATTTCCTCTACGCATTTATTTATTTAGTTATTTCATTTATATCCCACCTTTACTCCAAGGAGCTCAAGGTGGTGTACATGGATCTTCCACTCCTCATTTAATGCCCACAACAACCCTATGAGGCAGGTTAGGCTGAGAGGCAGTGATGGGATCAAGGTCACCCAGTAAGCTTCATGGCGGAGTGGGGATTCGAACCCTGGTCTCCCAGGTCCTAGTCCAACACCCTACCCTCTATGCAACACTGGCTCTCAAGCACACACCCATGTGACCACACACAGAGAATGGCACACAATAAGAACATCAGGAGATCACAAAATGCCCCAAAGGGAAGCACACAAGCAGCCCCTGCGCGCAACCCTCTTGCGACCCCCCAGCAACTGCTATTCAGAAGCACATTACAACAAGCTTTGATTTGGATTCCTGCATTGTGTAGGGGTTGGACTTGATGACTTTATAGGCCCCTTCCAACTCTACTATTCTATGATTCTAAGCTCAAAACCCTTGACTGCAGTGGCGGTCCACATTTTGCACATCTGAACGGGCATCCCCAAACTTTCATCTAAGGATTACATGAAGGCTGACTCGTAAGGGGTCAAGGACCTGCCCATCTCGTTCAGTAGCCTCTGCTCTGACCGGTAGCGGCTTTTTAGGGTCTCAAGAGAAAGATGGTATTTCCTACGGTTTGCTACCTGATCCTTTTAACTGAGGGTGCTGGAAACAGAACCTGGGACCTTCTCCTGCATGCAAAGCACATGCTCTGCCCCTGAGCTAGGGCCCCTTCCCATAATAACTCCCAAGACACATCCCTACAGATTATAAAATTAGGGCCAAGGGAGTCCACACATCCCAGGCCCCAAGCGTTGTCGAGTAACAGAGTAGGGGAAAGAGCGAGACCCAGGCAGGGGCTGATGGGAGTTGTAGTCCAAAACATCTGGAGGCCGCAGGTTGAGGTGGGCAGTTCATAAAGTGCATCATTTGGGATCAGCGTCCCTTGACTTGGGGTGAGGGAAGATCTCCCCCAAAGATGACTGGGACAAACGAATGGTGGAAGGGGATAAGCAATCTCTGCGCCCCTTCCCCACGCTGCAAATGGTTCAGGCCAGCCTCGTCATCCGTGCCAGTCAGGTTATGCTCAATTGTCCTTGTTACTGGGTTTGGGATTAAAGTGAGAAAACAAAAAGAAGGAAAACAGGAGAGGCAGTGTGGTGTAGTGGTTCAGGTGTTGGACTGCGACCTGGGAGAACAGGGTTCGAATCCCCACACAGCCATGAAGCTCACCTGGTGACCTTGGGCCAGTCACTGCCTCTCAGCCTCATGAAAACCCGATTCAGAGGGTCGCCGTAAGTCAGAATCGACTAGAAGGCAGGACATTTACATTTTTAGAAGGAAAGCGCAATGGAATGGGAAGCAGAAAAGGGGTGGACATTTGAAAGCAGATGCGACTTGGGCAGGGGGGACCATGTGGGAGCGCTTTGCAATGCATAGGGCCCAGAGCACGTCCACGTCAGTATGGCCTACACTGAAAGCCACTCATTCTCCAGGGGTTCAGGCAGGGGGTTTGCACAGTTCTGCCTGGAGATGCTGGCTGCATACATACCATGCATTTAAAGCCCCACACCCAAGAATCCCCCTGTAACAAACTACAGTTCCCAGGATTCTTGGGGGGGATGCCAGGGGAGAAATGTGCTTGAAATGTATGTGGCGTGTACACGGCTACTGCCAGGGACTGGACCTTTTGCACACAAAGTAGGTGCTCAGCCACTGAGCCACAGCCTTTCCCTGTCTGGCCTTCCACCCTGCAGCCCTTAATGCAGGTGCTGGGAACCTGTGCCCCCCCCGATGTTCCTGGATTGCAACACCCTTAACCCCAACAAGTGCCCATGCTGACCAGGGCTGATGGGAGTTGGCTTCCAACAACATTCAACAGGGCCACAGGTTCCCCGGCTCTGAAATAAGGGACTATTCCTGGTAAATGGGCAGGAGAACACGAGGAAGCACACAAACGTAAACACTGAACGCTCATGTCTACACTGGCCCTCACAGCAGTGGTGGTTGGTGGCTCCATGTCAGTGGGGCTGTGGAATCTGCTCCAGGTTTAGTCTTAACAAGTTCAGACTAAAACCCGGAGCAGGTACCACTGCCCCACTGACATGGAGTCACCAACCACCACTGCCTCAGAGAAAGAGAGAATCTCTCCCTCTCTCTCTCTCTCTCTCACACACACACTATACACAACAGGTTGAAAGACCTGGTACTTTCCAGATGTTTTTGATTACAACTTCCATCAGTTGTGCTGGCTGGGGCTGATGGGAGTTGTAGTCCAACAACATCTGGAGGGCACCAGGCCCCAAGGCAGGCCTGATCATAAGGCAGGCCTTCTCAAGCGATGAAATCAGGAAACAAATGGCCATGCATCCTCCATTATAGTACTTTAAATGAGGGGAGGGAACCTGCGGCCCTCTAGAAGTCACTGGACTACAACTCCCATAATCCCTGACAACTGGTCATGCTGGCTGGGGCTGATGGGAGTTGTAGTCCAATATCTGGAGGGCGCCAGATTCTTCCCCTCTGCTTAAAGGGACAGAAAACGGATGAAATTTTACTTGGACAGAGGCGTCAGATTGGACAAGCCGCAGATGGGATGCCCTTCAAACCCAAGTTTTAAGAAAAGAATGATTAAAAAATAAATAAGTAAAAGGGAAGCTGATTATTTCATTTAACACTGGAGCATTTCTGAACATTTTATAGAAGTCAAACAAAATCTACCATCTGACGAAAACATAGACTTTTCTATTTTTTAAAAAAGTCTCTATCAGGAGGGTTAAAATGATTGCAGTTATTTCAAACTATTATAGTTCTAACTGAATTCAGAAAAATGTAGTTGCCAATAGTTGTAAGAAGTCTGACAAAAAAAATCTTCATGCACGCACTGCAACAGTATAGATGCCTTTTTATGATGATAGTATATTATGCACTTGGGCATGCAAAACATTTACCACTTATCTGAAAAAAAAGCCCTTTGAACATGCTCTGAAATGAATATGGAACTAAAGGACAATAAGAAACAAACTGGCATTTCTTTGTGATTATTCTATCCTCACCAGTGGCTATTCAGAAGATTTTCTCAAAGTTTCAACATTTTCCACACCTGGGGAAAAAGGTCGCACTCATTAGCTTTGGCGCAAGCAGTTAGGTGTGTTTGGGCAGTAGAGACATCACAGCATCTATGCAGCAGCACCCACCATGATTTTAGTATTTGTACCATTCATGAGGACTAGAAACTTGAATGACATTGACCAAGCAGTTCCCTTTGGGCAGAGAGGCAGTAAAAACATGCAAACAAGAAAAAGGTGAGCCAACCCCCCCCCCACAAACACAAATTAAGAACAGCCCAAAGCAACCAATGTTCACAGCCAATATTCATAACTAACAAGGGCTGTGAATAACTACGGATACACTGTGAATGAATGCGGGTGAGTAATGAATTGCTTCTTATTAATGTAACAGAATTAGACAGACAGTAATCATTTAAAGGGTTTGAATTATAGCACAGCATTTGAACCAATTTCCAAGAGTCTCTTGCAGAGGACTCCCCTTGGCCTAGCCCAGAAAAGGGTGCATGTGTGAGCTGATGGGGAAACTGAGGCATCCCATATCCCCAGTGACTTGGTTTTGAAGAAATGCAGTTGGCGAAGGGGGGCTGCTTCGGTGACAATATTTGGGTGCAGGGGGGAGGGGCCTGGAGGCAAGACTTGGGGTTCCCAAGCTATCCTGTGTACTATAAAGAGTTGTGTACTATTTGTGGAGTGGAGGTGGGGACCATGGTAAAAGAAAACAGGTGATTTTAGAGGAAGGAGTGACATGCAGTGTAGACCCTGGTCTTTTTCTTCGAGGGGGGGCAGGAAGAGAGTTCATTGTGTTGTTAATGAGCAGAAGGTGTCAGGATGGCTTGAACTGGGGGGCAGAGCTGTACTGTACCTCTGTGTTGGGGGCTGGCAATGGTGGTGGGGGTCTAGACAATTGGGCAACAGCCTTGGATAGGGGAGAACCAACTATATTGGTGTGGGAGGAACATGAAGACCAAGAATTTAGTATATACGGAGAGAAGACCAGAATTTGTTATTTTGGGGGGGGGGATCCAACAGCAGAGTTTTTGTCTGGAAAAGGTCATTGGGGAGGGGGGTTTATCAGGTGGCGGTGCGTGCCCTAAACACAGAACGATACTCTGGGATTTTGGGGAGGCCATGCCATGAATGATGTCAGAGTCTGCTCTTTTGGGGGGTGAGAGAAGGAGGGAGGCACCGCAGAAGGATACTTGTGGAGCTGCAGGGAAGATTTTAGGGGTCAGCACAGACAGAGTCAGACTCTGTGTGTGTGTGGGTGGGTGTTAAGATGAAGCCTGAATGGCCAGACCATCCTAAGATAGACAGACAGACAGACAGACAGATAGAAAGTCTGGCAGGTGCTAGATATCCTTGGATATTTGGGGTGGGGTTAATATTTGGCTTTGTGCCCAGCAGCACCCCCCATCACTACACACAGAGACAGACACCTCTTAAGGTTAAGGACCAGAGATAATATATTTGGGGGAAGCACCTCTCTCTCTCTCTCTCTCTCTCTCTCTTGGCAGCCCCCTGGATATTGATCCAGAGACATTTGTGTGTCACCCCCCACCCCTCAACACACAACCCCTTCCCTCTCTTTTCTGGGCCTGTTGCTGTGGGGCTAGGGGAAAGAAGGGGTTACAGGCAGGGGTGCCTCTGACTGGCTTAGGGGGCTGGTGGAAGTGGGGTGGGTGGGGTTCCATAAAGATAGAAGATGCGACACCTACCACACAGAGGCACATGGAAGAGAGCCTGTTCTTCGTCTTCATGGGGGTGTGGGGGTGTGGAGATGGGGGGGTGTTGAGTGGGGACCACCAGGGGAAGGAGGTGGGGGTTGGATCGTCACGAGTAGACGGAGGGAACGTGAAAGGGCGAAGGAGGGAGCAGAGGATGTGCAGAGAGAGAGAGAGGTGCAGAATGGCAAAACCTGCGATTAAAGGATTGATGCAGTGAGAGAGAGAGAGAGAGTGAGTGAGTGAGAGAGAGAGAGAGAGAGAGAGAGAGAGAGAGAGAGGAGTGTGCAAGGAAAGGAGGGGGAAGTGTGAGTAGGGGATGCAGTGTGGGTGTGAGACAGTCGCAGGATGTCTGTGTCTGTGTCTGTGTCTGTGTGTAAGCGGGAGAGTGTGTCCAGGATGCTGCGCTAGTGCGGGGGTGGGGGGTGTTGAAAGAAAAGGATGTTCCAGTTGTGAGTGTCCAATTGATGCAGAAGGAGATGGGGAGGGCTGCAACAAGGATGCTCTGGTGTGCAGTGCAAACGTGTGTGTGTGTGTGTGTGTGTGTGTGTGTGAGTGAGTGAGAGAGAGAGAGAGAGAGAGAGAGAGATCCATTGGAGCGCTTTGGGAAGGGGAATGCAGGGGTGGTGATGTGGGGGGTGAGGCATGTGTGCCTGCCAGGACTTTGCATGGGGATGTGGGAAGCAAAGTGAGTGTTACGAGTGTGTCACCAAAAAGTCAATGCAGTGGTTCAGAGCATGCAGATGAAACAGTGTGTGTGTGTGTGTATTAGAGGGAGAAAGGAAAAGAGAAAGATCATTGCAGTGTTCCAAATGCTCAAGGATAGTACAAGAAACCCACACAAATCAAATCATTAAAGCCTCTATGAGTGTGTAGCTGGAACATCATGAGGAATGGTGTGTGTGTGAGTGTGTGAGAGTGTGAGTGCCAGGGAGGGACAGAGAAGTGCAGAGTTGACATGCAACAGGGCTGGGCATGAGGAATACATATCTGTGCAATGTGTGAATTTTGCACATCGCTCAGTGGTGACCTGCAGCTGAATGTGTGAAAGGCCAGAAAATGATCTGTGGCATTTGATCTGCAACAGCTTCTTCGCACATGCCAGTCATCTCTTGATGTGGCAGTCACATAGTTGATTAATATGCATGTGTCCTCATGAAGAGAAAGACAGTAAGAGAACATGTGAATGAACAGAGGAGGCACGGGTGCGTGCATGCATGCACACACACACAGAGTGAAATGGTGAAGTATGTGTAGCAAGAACAGTTTTGAAAATCTCATCTGTGTGAGTGCACATGTGTGTGAAAGAGGGACAACTGATTGCATGTGCAATGATGCCGTGTAAAGGAACTCATAACAATCCCACGTACAAGTAGCACATTTGCACCAGTTCCAGGTTTTACTGCCTCCAAAGAGCACAAAACTGTGAGCTAGTGTGGCATAGTGGTTAGAGTGTTGGACTAGGACCTGGGAGACCAGGGTTTGAATTCCCACTCAGCCGTGAAGCTCCCTGGGTGACCTTGGGCCAATAACTGTCTCTCAGCCTAACCTTCCTCACAGGGTTGTTGTGAGGATAAAATAGAGAGGGGGAAGCCACGTACACCACCTTGAGCTCCTTGGAGGAGAGGGGGGATAGAAATGGAGCAAACAAACAAGCAAAACATAAACAAATCTGCCCATCCCCATGGGTCAAAACCACGATACTAGCATTGTGCAACCTGTCAATACAGACCAGTGGCTTCATGCTGTGGCCCAACCATGCGAAGAGAGCCCCCCCCTTTTTTGTGGCTCAAACATACAAGCAAAACCAGGCAGTTTATGGCACTGCTGGTGGTCTACTATGCATGGCTGGCCGTGGACAGGATTTGGCCCACACTGCACAAAAGGGAAGAGACCTGTTTTACACCAACACGCTACACAGCAATACGCCAGTTGCTAGAAAGACGGATATTCACTCTGTCTCTCACACACAGAGCATGGCAAGAAAGGCTCCTCCTCTGAGATTCAATTCATATCTGCCCGTTGGGATCATCTGTGAATTAAGCCAGCATGCGGGTTTAAGTCCCACAAGTCTTTCCAGCCCCAAAACCTCCATTCACCAGCTGATTTCAAAAGCAAGTCACTGTTCTCCCAGGCTCAGTCTCTCCCCCCACCCCCCAATTTCCAAAATGGAGATAACAACACCAGACTTACTCACAGGGTGGCGCTTAGGGATTAGCAAGAGTATGTATGAGAAAGCGTTTTCAAAGAATGCTGTGTAAATGCCAAGTAATGGCATAATCTCCTGTGAACGGCCCTGCTTTATTTATTTATTTAACCAATTTTATATACCACGTGATTGTAGAAAACCTCTAAGCTATTTACAAAAAAAAATTAAAATGATCAATAAAAACAAGTAATTAAAACATTTTGAAACCAAACAGCAATAGACTAAAAAGATTAAAAAGACATCAACATCTATGGTTCTGGATAGGCTTGTAAACAAAGAAGTTTTAAGCAGGCATCAAAGTGAAGCAGTGAGGGCAGAGAAAGAACAAAGAAACCTGTAACTGACTGTGATCAATTAATTATAAGTACCACTGCAATCGGACCATGCTGGTCACTGACCGTAACAATAAAGATTATTATTATTATTATTAAGCAGGCATAAAAAACAATACAGGGAAGGTGCCTGCCTGAGGTCAATAGGCAGGGAGTTCCAAAGGGTTGCTGCTGTCACACTGAAAGAACCATTTCTCATGGGTTGAGCTGCTCAAAGAAGTATTCTATCAAAGGTGTGCATGTGATGGAGACAGCGAGAGAGCACATCTGCTTATGTGCACAAGAGGCCGTGCAAAGTGCTTGTTGAGGATGTGGTTGTGTGTTAATATGTAGCTTCCCTCCACCTGGTGGCCTTCTCCAGACAGTTTGGTCTACAACTCCCATCAGCCCCCAGACAGCACGGTCATACAATGTCAGGACTGATGTGAGCACAATCCTGCCGAGGGGACGGGGGTGGCGAATGGGAGTTGTAGTCCAAACCATCTGGAGGAGGACACCAAGTTGGCAATGGCTGATTGTAGATGACTTTTCCAAGCTCTGGTATATACACACACACACACACATCTACCGAAAAACCACAAGATCTTATGGGAGATTACTATCATTACTTCTGCTACAAATAACGTATGAGAACAAACTCTGCACTAGTGTCCTGCAACATGTAGATGGTGCCCCATATAAAATAATTCTTAATTGTGGAAGAAGGACACACAAGCACGGTTCATAGTATGCACAATGTCCAGCAGTCACATCAACCACTACCCAGCACCCAGTAATGGGGAAAACAGAGCATGCGCTGCCTCACATAGGTATAGAGCATGTCACAATGAGATGGCCACAAACACAGAAGAAAGTCAGTAGTTTTTACTGTAAAATGGGCCTTCACACACACTCACACATATGCACATCCTGTTAGCGTGGGGTGTTATGTGCATCTCTAGGGAAAATGATGGTTTGGGGTATAGTGGTGGTAAGGGTAATAAAGTAAGGGGAGGGAATAGCAGTGGGGGGGTAGTTTGCCTAGAGAATAGTGCTTGCTTTTTATGCCTAACCCCTGCCCCCCATCATGCCCCCCACCTCTAATATGTTCTAGCTTGGAGGCATTAAGGCTGCATACCCACCATACTTTAAAAGCACATATAAATAACATCCCCCCCTAAAGAATCCTGGGAACCATCGTTTACCCTTCACAGAGCAACAGTTCCCACCACTGTTACCAAACTACAGTTCCCAGGATTCTTGGGGGGGGGATGCGCTTTTAATGGGCTTTAAATATATGGTGTGTAGTTCGCAGCCTATATCCCTGGAGATCCGTTGCTGGAAATCAAGCGTGGGGCGAGTGCTGTTGTGCTGGCACCCTGTTTATGGACTTCCCTGTGGGGCGTCTGTCTGGCCACTGAGAGAACAGGTTGCTGGGCTAGATGGGGGGGGCCCTTCTGGCCTGATGCAGCTGCAAAGCTCTTTTGTCATTATTCTCTGGTGGTCTTTTTGTTTAATGCAGGAGGCGTCAGAGACCCCTCCCAGCCATTTCCTGGGCCCTGCTTTCTCCTGCCCTATCCATGCCAACCTTTCCCACTTGCCAGCCCCAAAGAACCACAGCCCACCCCCATGAGCGGTGGCAAGAACAATCCCCAACTCCAGCCCCGAACAAGCAGACATCCTTACCCTCCACAGCACCCCTAGAAGGGCCTGGAGAAGCAGCCTCCACACCCCTGACCCCCTATCGCCCAGTGCTCCTGCCCTAGGAATAAGGGGAGCTGCCTTGTACGAGCCAGACCACCGGTCCATCTAGCTCAGTATTGTCTACACTGACTGGCAGCAGCTCTCTAAGATTTTCAGGGACGGCTGGCAGAGACCCCTGTCTGAAAGTCCCGGAGGTGCCAGGGATTTGACCTGTGCCCTTCTGCATGCAAAGCAGATGCTCTGGGAGAGGCCTTAAAAGACAGGGGGGAGATTGGGGGATGGATGCCTGTGGCTCCTTCCCCTCTTGCCCTCCAACTCCCCCCCCCAAGGGCGGAAACCCCATTCGCCTTTCCCATCCGCATTGATGTATTTCCTACATCCACACCGGCCTCCCTGACTCTTAGTTGCTTAGCAACCAAGCCACTGGGGTTGCCATGGCGACAGGCTCCGGCTCCTGCTGGGTTTTTTTGTAGGATGCAGTTTTTTAAAAAGGAAGAAAAAGATAGTGGCCTGCCATTATTATTATTTTTATAAAAAAGAACATTTGGGGCCAAAAGTTTTGGGGAGGGAGTTAAAAAAGAGAGGGAAATTGTTGTTGTTGATATTATTATTGGTATTTTAAATTGATATCCCGCCCATCCTCCCCAAAAGGAGCCCTGGTCAAAGGGTTCTGTGTGGAGACAGACAAGGCCTCGGCCTTCCTGCTTTACTCAGATCTAGACGTAGAAGGAAAACTCTCCTTCCTCCTCTGCCCTCCTCACACCTCGGTTGCAGGCAGCGGCAGAGCAACTGTACTCCCCCTCAGAACCAGCTGCATTTTAAGAAGGTGGCGAATGAGGGACCCCTCACAGAAGCAACTTCCACGCAGGTTTGGCTGCTGCCAGTCAGGGCAAGACAAGGGAGCCTGCTGGGAACACAGCACCCTTCACTTGATATGACACAGTTATCTTCTCCATTGCAATAGGGAACGCAGTACAAAGACACACACATACTCTCTCAACATGCATGCTAAGATAACCAGTGCTCCCCTCGGCCTGCTTCTGAGTTCCCTTAGTTATTGCAAGAAAGTTTGTGGCAAAGTGATTCCAAATTATACTGTTTCCTTGATCTAGAATATTGGTTAAAAATTGTGTGTTTGTGTGTGTTTTCTGAGCTACACAGAACGCTTCTTCAACACCACAGGTAACAGAGCCAAAGACATGTCCTGTGCACAACAAAAATATATAGGGCAGTCTTTGCCAGCCTGGTGCCTTCCAGATGTTTGGAACTACAACTCAGGCTGGAGCAGATGGGGGCCGTAGTCCCACACATCTGGAGGGCACCAGGTTGGTGAAGGCTGCTGTAGGGGCTGACCCAATTCCCTTCCTTTCTGTTCCTCCCCATGCAATCTGTAACATGTCCATGAGAACCTTTCCAAGCTTCCCGCCTCCCCATTATGGTATTTTACATTTTACTTTAGTTATATAAATGCGGATCATACTGTTTCCATACAGTTTTGTTAAAAAGGAATCCCCCCCCCCGAGAAATGTACAAATCTGAGCGTTGGCAGGTCATTTCCCAGCCTAGTTCAAGGTGCTTACTGTTTAAAGCCCGAAATGGATATGGACTGCCTTCAAGTCGATCCCGACTTATGGCAACCCTATGAATAGAGTTTTCATGGTAAGCAGAATTCAGAGGGGGTTTCCCATTGCCTTCCTCTGAGGCTGAGAGGCAGCGACTGGCCCAAGGTCACCCAGTGAGCTTCATGGCTGTGTGGGGATTCGAACCCTGGTCTCCCAGGTCGTAGTCCAACACTCTAACCACTACGCCACACTGGCTTTCACACCTTAAGTCCCAAATATCTGAGAGACCACCTCCTTCCTACAGACCCTACTGGGTGTTGAGATCAGCAGAGGGGGCCCTTTTGGTATTTTGCCACCCTCAGAAGCTCAGAGTGGTGGTGGCCCAGGAGAGGGCATTCTCTGTGCTGGCCCCTAAGCTATGGAACTCCCTCCCCACCAAGGTGCGTCTGGTAACTTCATTGTAAAACTTTTGGAGAATGCTGAAAACGCACCTCTTTACGCTGGGTTTTGACACCTGAGACGTATATTTTTAGGATCCACCCTATTTTTTGTGACGTTGTTTAGGTTGTTTTTAACTGTTTCAATTATTTATTTATTTATTATTTTATTTATATCCCGCCCTTCCTCCCAGCAGGAGCCCAGGGTAGCAAACAGAAGTGCTAAAAACACATCAAAACATCATAAAAATAGACCCTAAAATACACCAAAACAAAACAACTTTAAAAACATTTTTTTAAAAAAAAGCTTTTAAAACATCTTTAAAAAAGGGTTAAAAAACATATTGTTTTAAAAAAACATATTAAAAAGCAATTCCAACACAGACGCAGACTGTGTTTTAAACTAATTACGTGTTTTAAAATTGTTGTAACCTGCCCTGGGACCTCTGGTATTATTATTATTATTATTATTATTATTATTATTATTATTATTATTATTATTATTTAGCTATATATCCCGCCCTTTCTCCCAGTAGGAGCCCAGGACAGCAAACAAAAGCACTAGAAACACTCTATAACATCATAAAAACAAACTTTTATATTAAAAGAAAACATCCTTACAAAGGTATTAAAACAATACATCTTTAAAAACATCTTTAAAAAAAACCTTTAAAAACATCTTGAAAAGCCATTCCAGCACAGACGCAGACTGGGATAAGGTCTCTACTTATAAGGCTTGTTGAAAGAGGAAGGACTTCAGTAGGGGCTGAAAAGATAACAGAGATGGCGCCTGTCTAATATTTAAGGGGAGGGAATTTCAAAGGGTTGGTGGGACCACACTTAAGGTCTGCTTCCTATGTTGTGCAGAATGGACCTCCTGATAAGATGGTATCTGCAGCAGGTCAGAGCACAGTGATCAACTGGGTATATAACAGGAAAGACAGTCTTTCAGGTATCCTAGTCCAAAGCTGTATAGGGCTTTGTACACCAAAACTAGAGCCTGGTAGCTAATATGCAGCTAGTGCAATTCATTCAGTGACATGTTAGCGATACCCTGCTGGAGTGAGCAGTCTTGCTGCCGCATTATGCACCAGCTGCAGCTTCCAGACCAGCCTCAAGGGCAGCCCCACAGAGAGCGCATTACAGTAATCCAGCCTGGAGGTTACCAGGACATGGACAACAATGGTCAGGCTATCCTGGTCCAGAAACAGCCACCAAAGCTGGTAAAAGGCACTCCTAGCCACTGAGGTCACCTGGGCCTCTAGCGACAAAGATGGATCCAGGAGCACCCCCAGACTACGGACCTGCTCTTTCAGAGGGAGTACGACCCCATCCAAAGCAGGCAACTGAGCAATCATCCAAACTCAGAAACCACCAACCCACAGCACCTCCATCTTGCTAGGATTCAGAGTCAGTTTATTGGCCCTCATACAGTCCACCACCGAGTCCAGGCAGTGGTCCAGGGCTTGAACGGCCTCTCCTGATTCAGATGTTACAGAGAAATAGAGCTGGGTATCATCAGCGTACTGCTGACACCTCACCCCAAGTCTTCTGATGACTGCTTCCCAGGGCTTCATGTAGATGTTAAACAGCATGGGGGACAAGATGGTACCCTGTGGCACCCCACAGCACAACTGCCAGGGGGCTGAAAAACAATCACCCAATGCTATTCTCTGAAAACGACCTTGGAGATAGGATCAGAACTACTGTAAAACAGTGCCTCCAATACCCATCTTGCCAAGTCGGCCCAGAAGGATACCATGATCAATGGTATCAAAAGCCATCGAAAGATCAAGTAAGAATAACAGGGTCACACTCCTCCTGCTCTTCTCCCAATAGAAGTCATCCATCAGGGTGACCAAGGTCAATTAATAATAAATAAATAAAAAATACAGAGTACTTCAGCAAGCACCTGGCAGTGGAGGCTGGTGGCTCCATGTCAGTGGGGCGGTGGAATATGCTCTGAGTTTTAGTCTGAACTTTCAAGGAGCTGTCCAAGGTGCTTCAGACTAATACCCAGAGCACTGACACACTGACATCAGGGCTAGCAGCTGCAACTGCACTTCTCCCCTGGTGAACTATGGCCACTAGCATTTCCTTTGAGCTGAGCTTGAATCGCCACCTTGTGTGAACATGTTATACATCTATATATCAGAGCTTGGAAAAGTTACTTTTTTTGAACTACAGCTCCCATCAGCCCAATCCAGTGGCCATGCTGGCTGGGGCTGATGGGAGTTGTAGTTTTAAAAAGTAACTTTTCCAGGCTCTGGTATATATACACACACACACATCTACCGAAAAACCACAAGATCTTATGGGAGATTACTATCATTACTTCTGCTACAAATAACGTATGAGAACAAACTCTGCACTAGTGTCCTGCAACATGTAGATGGTGCCCCATATAAAATAATTCTTAATTGTGGAAGAAGGACACACAAGCACGGTTCATAGTATGCACAATGTCCAGCAGTCACATCAACGACTATCCCGCACCCAGTAATGGGGACAACACAGCATGCGCTGCCTCACATAGCCACAAACACAGAAAGAACAACGAAATCACACAATTAGACCTCCCACTGCATCCTTCTCCAGAAATGAGAAAACAAGCATTATATAAAAGAAATAGGAAAAACCCTGATGTGCCAGTGTGGCCTAGTGGTTAGAGTGTTGGACTACGACCTGGGAGACCAGGGTTCGAATCCCCACACAGCCATGAAGCTCACTGGGTGACCTTGGGCCAGTCACTGCCTCTCAGCCTCAGAGGGAGGCAATGGGAAACCCCCTCTGAATACCGCTTACCATTCACATGGTCGCCATAAGTTGGGATCGACTTGAAGGCAGTCCATTTCCATTTATCCTTTTTTCAGTCAAATGCTTTTTCCTATAACATTCCCCAAAGTATACAATTAACTTGTTGAATAAGAATGTGTGTGTGTGTGAGTGAGTGAGTGAGTGAGTGAGTGAGTGAGTGAGAGAGAGAGAGAGAGAGAGAGAGAGAGAGAGAAATTGGTGGCTAATTTTGCCACAGAGGCTGATGAAATTCATGAACATATATAAGTGATAATGGAATTGTGAATTTTGGTTTATATCAAACAAATTAATCCATCTGCATCCCCCACTTTTCAAAGGCATGTAGCATTTATGCATAGAGTCCCTGTACATATTTCTAAAAGCCCGAAAACAGCGCCTATAATTTAAATCCTCAATTTTAATTCAGAACCCAAATTCTCATCCCCCTTCCACAGAGTCAGAGGCTAATTGAGCCACAAACCCAACCTTAACCCCCCCCCCCAACATCTACTTGTTGGCATCAGAACTTGATCTGACTTGTGAGGGGGGGAGGGGTTGTCAAAGCAAGTGCTGGTGTAATTGACCTGATGCAAAATTCAAAAAGACAGCAAATTTAAAATCAAAGCCAGCTCCAGTCAGAAGCCTTGTATCAACTTACAAATGGAACCCAAATTAGTCCCTAAAACACATATTGGGCCAGTATCAGAGTGAACCCAGAGATGTGCATAAGAAATACCAGCATCTGCAAGCAAAATGCCAAATAAAAATTGATTGGGTGGGCAGGGGAGGACAAAACCTGAAACAGAGGACAGGAAATTGGGGAAGGTCCGTAGCTACGTGGCAAAGCCTTTGCTTCACATGTGAAAGGTCCCAGGTTCAGTGCCCAGTGGCAGCTCCAGGCAGGGCTGGGAACTCTTCCCATCTGAAACCTGGAGTGCTGCTGCCTGTCAGTGTAGATCAAGGGCTCCCAAACTGTGGTCCACTGATGAGCTTCGTTCAAGTGGTCTGCGGCATACCCGCATTAAATAATCATATTGCCACCCTGGGCTCCTACTGGGGGGAAGGGCGGGATTATTATTGATTATTATTATTGATTATTATTATTGATTATTATTATTGATTATGATGATTTTTAATTGTATTTGCATTGCTGCTTTTATTTCTTAAATGGTATTTTATTGCATTACAGTTTGAATGGAATGGAATTCAAATAGTAATTTGAATAATCTGTAATTCAATAAAACACCATTTAAGAAATAAAAGCAGCAATTAAAAATACAGTTAAAAATCATACGCAGCACAATTACAACGGCTACAACAGGAAGGAAAATCATTAAGTGGCCCACAAAGACCATCAGCAGTTTTCAAGTGGTCCGTGGGAGGCAACGTTCGGGGAACCCCCTGGTGTTGACGACACTGAGCTGGGTAGACCATTGCCCTGACTGGGTGGAAGGGTGCTTCCCCTGAAACAGGCTGAACCAGTACATGAGCCGATGGTAACAGGCCAGGGTGAATTCCCCAAGTGTCTGATTTCTGCTGGTACTCATGCACGCTTGCAAATCACGCCCTCCTGGATGGCTGGTCCATGAGGGCGCAGGGGCTCCCGCCCCACCAACCTCATTGTGCCCTTAACCAGCCCCCACCGGCCCGCCTTCTTACTTACAAGCAGTCCAAGGGGCTGCCAGCCTCCTCCTCCCCCTTCGTCTCAGGGTTGCCCTTGCAGAACTCAGCAGCGAGGAGGAGGGGGGGCAAAGCTAGGATCAGCCGTCTCCACCTCTCATCGGTTCTGGCTCTGCCTGTCATTACCTTTGGCTCCTCCTACTGTGGGGCTCCCTGCCTTCCGCCCTCCCAGTCCCAATGGGCACCAGCCCCCATTGCCTGAAAGGGAGTCAGGGTTACCCGATAGACGAGGGCACCCCCTTGCTCACCCCTTCAAATAGCTCTAAATCGAAGCACATTCTGGGGACTCAGCCTGGATGGACTCCAGATCCTACGAAGCCCAACAGACGGCACAATTAAGGCTAAAGGATGAAAACGGCCACGCTGGCTGGGACTGACGGGAGGGGTAGTCCAAAACATCTGGAGGGCACCAGGTTGGGGAAGGCTGCCACGTGTGGACAGGAGAGCTGCTGGTGATTCATCCCTCAAAAGACATTCTCCTACCCCTTGTTTTGTCAAATGAGGCAAAGAGAGGAAGTTTAACATTTAAATTGGGGGTGGGGAGGGGAATGGGAAGATCCACTTGGGAGAACTTTTGCCCTGTAAAGTAAGAGAATGCATCTGCAGCCCACTGAGGGAATTTCACTTAAGATGGAGTGCTGCATTTCCCAGGGAAGATCCATCTTCCTAGCAGAATGTTGACTCGTTCTGTTTGCACTGACAATAGTGAGCTCGATTTTATTTATTTACTTATTTTACTTGTATGTTTAAATGCCACCTTTCCTCTGAGGCACTCGAAGTGGTATACTGTACAAAGACGGTCCTCCCCCTCCTGATTTTATCCTCACAACAACCCTCTGAGGTAGGTCAGGCTGACAGTGACTAGCCCCCAAGGTCACCCAATGAGATTCATGTGGCCGAGTGGGGTTTAAACCCTGGTCTCCCAGGTCTCAGTCCAACCACTACACCACATGGGCTCTGTTAGACTCCAGGTGAAAGCTGGAGCATTAAGGGTGGGCAAAAGGAAAGACTTCTTCACACCATGCACAGGTAAACTATGCATTCACTGCCAAAAGATGTGGCGATGGCCGCCAACTCAGACAGCTTTAAAAGAGGAATGAAACAAATTCGCAGAGGAGAAGGTTATCAGTAGCCACTAGTCATTATGGCTAGGTATATTTCCTCCAAGACCAGATCTGTTTGCCAGCCTAACAGTCACTGGAAAAACAACGGGAGGCCCTGTGGACGACTGGCCTCTTGTTCTGCTTGCAAAGTTCCTGGAGCGTCCTGAGCGGCCACTGTGAGAACAGGATGTTCGTCAGAATGGGCCTTTGGTGATTCAGCAAGGCTCTTATCTTCTGTGATTACTGGGCCTTTCTTTTTTTGATTTATATCCCGCCCTTTCTCCCAGCAGGAGCCCACACTTTAATAATAATAATAATAATAATAATAATAAATTTAATTTCTTCGTCGCCTATCTGGCCGATGGCCACTCTAGGCGACTTACAAATTTGTTAGAATACAATTGATAAAATATAATAATACAATATAAAAACAATACATCTGCAGCAACAATATTAAAACTGGGCAGGAGGCATTACAGTTATAACAATTAACCCTCCCCGGATACCCCGAAGGCCTGCTGAAAGAGCCAGGTCTTTAAGGCTTTCCGAAACACATTTAGGGAAGAGGCGTGCCGGAGATCTTGTGGGAGGGAGTTCCAGAGAGTGGGGGCCGCCACTGAGAATGCCCTCTCTCTAGTACCCGCCAATCTGGCTGTTTTTGTTGGCGGGATTGAGAGAAGGTCCTGTGTGGCCGATCTTGTCGGGCGGCATAATTGGTGGCGTTGAAGGCGCTCCGTGAGATAAACTGGGCCGAAACCGTGTAGGGATTTAAAGGTCAATACCAACACCTTGAATTGGGCTCGGAAAACAACTGGTAGCCAGTGTAGGTCGAACAACACTGGTGTGATGTGATCTCGGCGGCGACTATTCATAAGTAGTCGAGCCGCCGCATTTTGTATCAGTTGTAATTTCCGGACCGTTTTCAAGGGTAACCCCACGTAGAGCGCATTACAGTAGTCCAAACGAGAGGTGACCAGGGCGTGTACCACTAGTGGGAGCTGGTGAACAGGAAGGTAGGGTTGCAGCCTTCGTATGAGGTGTAGTTGGTACCAGGCTGCCCGGCTCACTGCCGAAATCTGAGCCTCCATGGACAGCCTGGAATCAAGTACAACCCCAAGGCTGCGGACCTGGTCCTTTAGGGGTAGACTCACCCCGTTGAACTTCAGGTCAATGTCGCCCAACCTTCTCTTGTCCCCCACAAGTAGTACCTCGGTCTTATCAGGGTTCAACTTCAGCTTGTTCCTTCCCATCCATCCACTCACGGATTCCAGGCACTTGGACAAGGTCTCCACAGCCAACTCTGGTGAAGATATAAACGAGAGATAGAGCTGAGTGTCATCCGCATATTGATGTCACTGCAGCCCAAATCTCCTGATGATTGCCCCCAGCGGCTTCATATAGATGTTAAATAGCATGGGAGAGAGGATAGAGCCCTGTGGCACACCACAATTGAGAGGCCAAGGGTCTGATACCTCCTCCCCCAACGCTACCTGTTGGTACCTGTCGGAGAGAAAGGAATGGAACCACTGTAATACAGTGCCTCCAATTCCCAATGCCTCCAGGCGAAGCAGAAGGATACTGTGGTCGACAGTATCAAAAGCCGCTGAGAGATCGAGGAGGACAAGAAAGGTGGATTCTCCCCTATCTAATGCCCTCCTCAAATCATCTACCAGAGCGACCAAGGCTGTTTCAGTTCCGTGACCAGTCCTGAAACCCGATTGGTATGGATCCAAATAATCCGTTTCATCCAAGTGTGCTGACAACTGGTTGGCCACCACTCGCTCAATGACCTTGCCCAGAAATGGTAAATTCGAAATTGGGCGGAAGTTATCGAATACTTGGGGATCCAAGGAGGGCTTCTTTAAGATGGGCTTTACAATTGCCTCCTTGAAGGCTGATGGCATCACACCCTCTTTCAAGGATGCGTTTACCACCGCTTTGATCCCCTCGCCCAATTTCTCTTTGCAGCTCACAAGGAGCCACGAAGGGCAAGGATCAGTAAGACAAGTGGTTGGCTTCACAGATGAAAGCACCTTGTCCACTTCCTCAGAAGGGAGAAGCCGAAACCGATCCCAATTTACCGGCATGCAACTGGCCAATTCTGGTTCATCCACTGTGTCCACGGCGCACAGGATCGAGCTCCGTAAGTGTTCGATTTTATCGGCGAAGTGTTTTGCTAATAAGTCATAGGAGGCCTTTGACTGTTCCAAGGGTTCCTGAGCAACTGGACCGACCAGGCTTCGGACCACCTGGAACAGCCTCCTGGGACAGCACTCCGCAGACGCAATAGAGGCAGCAAAGAAAGCCTTCTTTCCTACCTTTATTGCCACTTGGTAGGCAGCTACTGCTGCTCTAACCTGTGTCCGGACATCTTCGGAGCGGGATTTCCGCCACCGGCGCTCTAGTCGTCTCACCTCCTGTCTCAGACTACGCAACCGCGGTGTATACCATGGTGCTAGCTGAGTTCTATTCAGGGGGAGAGGACGTTTCGGAGCCACCCGGTCTAATGCCCTGGTGATCCCCACGTTCCACTCCTTCACCAGGGTTTCGACCGGGCGACCTTCAGCAGGTTCCAATTCCCCAAGCGCAGTCAGGAATCCATCCGGATCCATCAGGCGTCTGGGGCAGACCATTTTAATAGGTCCTTCACCCCTGCGGAGGGGGCATGGCAACAAGAAGTCTATATTTACCAGGTAGTGGTCTGACCATGACACAGGAGTGGCAAGAATCACTCCCAACTTCAGGCCACTTCTCTCCTCTCCCAGGACAAATACTAGGTCGAGAGCATGACCGGCTACATGGGTGGGCCCAGTATTACTTAGGTACAGTTCCCAGGAAGCCATGGTTTCCAGGAAATCCCGAGGGGCTCCTATGAGAGCGGCCTCGGCATGCACGTTAAAGTCACCCAGAACTAACAGCTCTGGGGACAATGCCCGTACAGCCGAGACCACCTCCAGCACCTCGGCCAGGGAATCTGCCGTGCAGCGGGGTGGGCGGTACACCAGCAAGATCCCTAAACTGTCCTTCGGGCCCAACCTCCAGTACATACAATCAACAAATTGAGTCCTATGGAGGGGAGGTCTGGCAAAAACCAAAGACTCTCGATAGATGACTGCCACACCCCCTCCCCGCCTTCCCACCCTCGGCTGCTGTGCGTAACGGAAACCTGGCGGACACATGGCCTCAAGAATTGGAGCAGAGGCTTCGTCCAGCCAAGTCTCCGTAATACATGCCAGGTCTGCGCGCCCATCCAAGATCATATCATGGATGAGCGAGGTTTTCTGAGCCACAGACCTGGCATTACATAACAGCAGTCGAAGGTCGGTAGGAACCTTGCGTCCCCCAGTTTCCGTCTGGTTCTGAGCAGACCCGGAACATGGGATGGATATAATGCATCTGTCCCGTGTTCCCCTATTCCGGCGTGGTCTGCTAGCAGCACCCTTCCAGCGCCTGCCGCCCAAACTTCCTATAACTTGGCCCCCCACCTCCCTCTCCGGCTTGCACATGCCTCAATCCCACTTTAGTGTGGCGGCACCAACCCTTTGAAATTCCCCTCCCTGAAACATTAGACCGTCTCTCTGATCTGTTTGGCTCCTGCTGAAGATTTCCTCTTTCCACAAGCTTTTTAAGTAGAGACCTTATCCCAGTCCACATCTGTGTTGGAATTGGTTTTAAACATTTTATTAATTTATTTATTGCACTTGTATACCGCCCCATAGCTGAAGCTCTCTGGGCAGTTTACAGCAATCAAAAACATTAAAACAAATATACAATTTAAAACACATATGTGTTTAAAGGGGGTTTTTAGGAGATTTTTTTTAAAGGATGTTTTGTTTTTAGTATGTTTTTTAAGTGTTTTGTTTTTATGATGTTTTATGGTTGTTTTTATAGATGTTTTTAGTCTTTTGTTGTTTGTTTGCTGCCCTGGGCTCCTTCTGGGAGGAAGGGTGGGATTTTTATTATCATCATCATCATCAACAACAACAATTTCAATAACAATAATAATAATAATAATTTTCTCATTAACAGTTAGTCTAGTAAACAAACACATTCTGCAGGTTTCAACATGCTGGACTAGATTGATCTTTGGCTCCAACAGGGCTGTTTTCTTGTGTTCTGAGCTACAGACCCTTCCTTAGTTTGGCTCTCACACATTTTGCTCACAAGAGTAATGGCCATTTGGTGCAAAAAAAAAAAAAAAAGGTTCCAGAATGTCAGCATGCCAACAATCTGGCACAAAAAATATTGAAGTACTGCAAAAAAAAAAATGGAGATGTCACAAGAATATATAATGTCTGTTGACATAAGCATGAGTGGGTTTGGCACGAGCACGGCAGATTCAACAATAATAATAACAACAACAATATTTTTGATTTATTACCCACCTTCACCCTAAGAGCTCAGGACAGGTCACAACAGTTTAAAATGCAACCTTAAAAACAGTTTAAAATAAATTACAATCACAAGTACAGGGTGGATCGTACAAATGTACGCCTCCGGTGTCAAAGGCCAGGGTGAAGAGCTGCATCTTCAGCATTCAACGAAAACTGTACAATGAAGTTGCCAGAAGCACCTTGGTGGAGAGGGAGTTCCACAACTTAGGGGCCACCACAAAGAATGCCCTCTCCTGGGTCACCCTCCCCCCTCAAACTTCCAAGGGTGGAGGAACTACCAAGAGGGCACTATTCACAGTTCTTAACACCTGAGGGTCTGCAAGGAAGGAGGCGGTCTTTCAGATATTTGGGGTCTATGTTGTTCAGGGCTTTTAACGTGAGCACCTTGAATTGGGCCCAGAAACGAACTGACAACCAATGCAGCTGTTTTAAAGCACAGATTATATGAGCTCTAAACAGAACCCCACTCAGCAATCTGACCACTACATATTGGACCAACTGAGGTTTCCAGGTCATCTTCAAGGGGAGCCCCATATAGAAAGCATTGCAATAATCCAGAATGCATGATTAGCCATGAGACTAAGAATGGAATCTCCATAATCCGAGGCAGGTTACCTCTGATTACCATGCAGTAGGGAAAACAAGGGAGGGCTGTGGCTTTCAGGCCCTAGTCATGAGCTTCCCAAGAAGGACATGCGGCTCAGCTACTGTTGGAAACTGAATGTCTTCATGGTCATCACTGTGAAAAAAATGTTCATAAGAACGTAAGAAGAGCCCTGCTGGATCCGGACAGTGGAACATCTAGTCTAGCATCCTGTTCTCACAGTGGCCAACCAGATGCCCCAAAGGGAAGCCCACAAGCAGGACCCGGGTGCAAGGAGCACTCTCCCCTCCTTTGATTTACAGCAGCTGGTATTCAGAAGCATCCTGCCTCTGACTGTGGAAGCAGAACACAGCCATTGTGGCTAGTGGCCACTCATAGCCTTCTCCTCCTCCAGGAATATGTCTAATACCCTTGTAAGGCCATCCAAATTTGTAGCCATCTTTAATTTTTGTGGGAGTGAATTCTATAGTTTTAACTATGCACTGTGTGAAGAAATCCTTCTTTTGTCTGTCCTGAATTTTCCAACGTCCAGCTTCACTGGATGTCCGCAGGTTCTAGTAATGAGAGGGCAAAACAAATTCTGTGTCCACTTTCTCCATGCCGTGCATAATTTTCAGAGCTTGGAAAAATTACTTTTTTAAACTACAACTCCCACAGCCCCAGCCAGCATGGCCACTGGATTGGGCTGATGGGAGTTGTAGTTCAAAAAAGTAACTTTTCCAAGCTCTAATTAATTTTACACACTTGTATCATGTTGCCTCTGACTCGCCTTTTCTCCAAACTAAAAAGTCCCAAATGCTGCAACCTTTTTTATTATTATGTATTAAATTTATTAGTCGCCCATCTGGCTGGCTGTCCAGCCACTCTGGGCGACGTACAGAATAAAAACATACAAATACATTAAAACATTAAAAATCTCAACAACAATAATAAAACCTAACCCACCCCAAAAGCTTGTCTGAAGAGCCAGGTCTTCAAGGCCTGGAGGAAGCTCATCATAGCGGGGGCATGGCGGAGATCATTTGGGAGGGAATTCCACAGGGTGGGAGCCACAATAGAAAAAGCCCTCTCCCTAGTTCTCACCAGTCTAGCTGTTTTAACTGGTGGGATAGAGAGAAGGCCTTTTGAGGCTGATCTTGTTGAGCGGCGTCCCTGATGATGCTGGAGGCGCTCCTTCAGATAGACTGGGCCGAAACCGTATAGGGTTTTAAAGGTCAGAACCAACACCTTGAATTGGGCCCGGAAAACAACCCGTAACCAGTGCAACTCCTTCAGCACTGGAGTGATGTGATCTCGCCGGTGGCTGCCTTTAATCAGGCGAGCCCCCGCGTTCTGTACCAGTTGCAGCTTCCGGACCGTTTTCAAGGGTAACCCCACGTAGAGCGCATTGCAGTAGTCTAGGCGAGAGGAGACCAGGGCATGTACCACAGATGGGAGCAGATGGTTGGGAAGGTAGGGGTGCAGCCTCCGTATCAGATGGAGTTGATGCAGCGCCGCCCGGCTCACAGCCGAGACCTGAGCCTCCATGGACAGCTGGGAGTCAAGAATGACCCCCAGGCTGCGGACCTGGTCTTTCAGGGGCAATTGTACCCCATTGAGCAACCTTGCCTCACAGAGGAGTCGCTCCATCCCTTTGATCATTCTGGTTGCCCTTTAATGAACCTTTTCCAGCTCTACAATATCCTTTTTGAGGTGAAGCGACCAAGCTGTACACAGTATTTTAAATGTGGTCGCACCATGGATAATTCATGACCAATGCGCTGAAACCAGCCATATAGCCAGAGAGAGGCAAATGGGTGCACTGCCCCCCCCCGTGCTGTGCTTCACACACACACACACACACACATCCAGATTTTGGGGGGGAATTGTATTTTTAATTTGTGTTTTAAGAACAGGAACAATTTAATAATAAGACCTATTATTGTTGTTGTTGTTATTGTTATTAGCTTTGATCCTGCCCTTCCTCCCAGAAGGAGCCCAGGGTGGCAAACAAAGGACAAAACACTAAAAACATCTTAAAACATCTCAAAAACAAAATTTGCCCAAAAGCGGCATTTTGTTGTTTTTTGTTCCTTTGGTGGATTCAAACCCAAGAGGAACCTGGTGTTTGTCTCTGTTTTGTCAATTTCCCCCAACTCTTAGATTTGCATTGCCTACTAGTTTGCAAGGAAGTAATTTCAGGCAGGTTGTCAGTGCAGAAACCGGGCGGGGGGGGGTAAGGAGGGGAGGACAGGAAAAGCCTGGGCTTATTTTCAAAGGTGTCTCTGTGAACAAAAGGAATTAAAAAGGGTTGGATTCCAAATATACATGTATTTTTTATAAGGCAGTAAATCTTGAAATATAACAGTTGCATCAACACAGGCACACAAACACTATTTATCTGTGAGTTTCTAATGTTCTTTTCAGAGAACGCTTTTCACAGTCTCGGCTGCATGCATAGGCACCAGGCATCACAGAAGGTTCTGGGGCATGGTGTAGGGGCATGCACAACTCACACGAACAAGAATGGCCTGGCCTGCAGCCCTCACTGTTCCCCTCTGGCAAAGGAGTATGCCCAAAATTTACCTGGAGGTCCACATTATTAGGGAAAATGGCAATTGATTCTATTATTTAACTATTATTATTAAAAATTCCATTGATATCCCTCCCTTCCTCCCAAAGGAACACACAGCAGCAAACACATTAATAATAAAAAAAAATAAAAATTCTAAAACAGTTTAAAACATTCAAAAAACAGTGATCTCAGGGTTGCCAGCAACAGTGTCTTTCAGCCATCAAATGCCTGGATTACAGAATGTTTAAATTTCTCCTGAAAGTCAATAATAAGGGAGGCAGGCGTACCTCACCAGGGAAGGGATTCCACACACTGGGAGCTGCCACTGAAAAGGTCCTGTCACAAGTCAGTAACAACCAGGCAGCCCCCAGTGGCACCACCACCAACAAGGACTCCCTGCTGATCACAGGCCTGAGCAGAGCTTGGAAAAGTTATTTTGAACTACAACTTCCATCAGCCCAATCCAGTGGCCATGCTGGCTGGGGCTGATGGGAGTTGTAGTTCAAAAAAGTAACTTTTCCAAGTTCTGGGCCTGAGATTGTTGATAGTGGAGAAGGTGCTCATGTAGGAACTTGGCATCGTGACCACTGTTACCAATCCTCTCTCTGAAGGGCCCCCGGCAATAGGTTTCCCTAGAGTTCCTTCCCACAACATTTAAAACCACCAGTCTACACATCTTAGAAGTTACAAGCGAGCAATTGCCAGGACATTTTCCACTGCAAGATGTGGTGATGGCCACTGGATTCAAGACAGGTTTGAAAAAGGACCAAACAAACTGATGGAGGAGGAGGAGAGATCTCTCTATGGCTACATCCGTGTTCAGAGGCAATCTACCTCTGAATACCAGTTGTTGACTGAGGTACAACAGTGAGAGAGTGCAGTTGCCTTCACACCCTGCTTGTCGACTTCCTAGAAGCATCCAGTTGCTCGTTATTATTTATTAAAATTATTAATTAAATTTATATCCTATCTTTCCTCCTTTAAAACATATTAAAAACAGACTTTAAAATATATCAAAACAAAACATCTTTAAAAATATATTAAAACAAAACATCTTTAAAAATACCTTTTAAAAATAAAAAAATTAAAAAAAAATTTTTTATTTGTGAGTCGCCTATCTGGCCGAATTAACAGCCACTCTAGGCGACGTACAATAACACGATAAAATACAATATAAAACCATAACAACAACGTTCAATAATTAAGCTAACCACCATTTTTATATGTAATCAGCAGCATTAAAAAAACTAACCCACCCCAGAAACCCCATAGCCTGAACAGCCAGGTCTTCAAGGATCGGTGGAAAGCCATCAAGGAGGGGGCATGGCGAAGGTCGAAAGGAAGGGAATTCCAGAGGGTGGGGGCCACAATCGAAAATGACCTCTCTCTGGTCCGCACCAGCCTAGCTGTTTTAACTGGTGGGACCGAGAGAAGGTCTTGTGTGGCTGATCTTGTTAGGCGGCATAATTGGTGATGCTGGAGGCGCTCCTTCAGATAAACTGGGCCAAAATCGTATAGGGCTTTAAAGGTTAACACCAGCACCTTGAATTGGGCCCGGTAAACATCCTGAAAAGCAGTTCCAATACTGACACAGACTGGGATAGGTCTTAACTTAAAAGGCTTGTTGAAAGAGGAAAGTCTTCAATAGGCGCTGAAAAAATAGCAGAGATGGCGCCTGTCTAATATTCAAAGGAAGGGAGTTCCACAGGGTAGGTGCCGCCCCACTAAAGGTTTGCTTCCATTGTTGTGCAGAACAGACCTCCTGATAAGGTGGTATCTGCAGGAGGCCCTCACCTGCAGAGGGCAGTGATCGCCTGAGGAGATTAGGGGTAAGATGGTCTTTCCGGTATCCTGGTCCTAAGCTGTCCAGGGCTTTGTACACCAAAACCAGAACCTTGAACTTGGCCCGGCAGCTAATAGCTAGCCAGTGCTAGCAGTGGGATGCTGGACTATGAGTGACATTTTGCCTGATCCAGCAGGACTCTTCTTGAGCTCAATACACTAGTAATATTCTCATGAACCGTTGGGTAGCTGTTCATCATCTCTCCCCAGGAGAAGTGCACTAGGAGACACCTTGCTGTCATGAGATGTGCAGAGCTCAGACAGCTCCTCACTGAACCTGGAAGTGGCATGACCACAACACCCTATCGCAAACCATACTCTGCCATCAACCAGGAGGCCAAGGGCACCTGAGCAAGAGGTTGCTGTGGTCCAGAACATCTGGAGGGCATCAGGTCGGTGAATGCTGAGCCAAGAGATAGCTTTGCACTGGGGCAGAGGAAGAGATTTCCTTGTGTGAGGGGCTGAACGGTGGGAGCAGTTATTCAGGGCTGGGGCCACTATGCCGCTTCCCCCTCCGACTTTTAATTGGTGGGGGAAATATTAATTTCAAAGCAAATATGATTGTGTTCAGGGTCAATCTAAAAGCTCTGATGTTTCAAACGCCGTTGCTATCACATGAGTCGTTGGGAAGAGCCCACGAGATGCAGGTCTCCTGAGCAGCTACCACACACCAGTGGCGCCTGGTGGCTCCAAGTCAGCGGGGCAGGAATCTGCTCTGGAGTTTAGTCTGAACTCCCAAGGAGCTGTCCAAGGTGCTTCAGCACTGGACACCTTGAAAGTTCAGGCCAAAACCCAGAGTGGGTCCCACTGCCCACAGACATGGAGCCACCAGCCCCCATTGCACGCATCATCCAAGGGGTGAGGGCCACATCGCAAGTCAAGCAACAACCTAGTACATGCAGAGTGCAGATCTGGGGACCTGACCCCCACCAGCCTCCTTGGTGTCCCTGAAAGGAATACTGCCTGCCCCACACAAACCTACTCAGCACAATTCCCTCCTGTTAAATTAGCGCTGGGGAACTTTGTCACACAGCACACAGTTCAGCTCTGGAATTCACTGCCACAAGAGGTAGTGACGGCCATCAACTTGTAGGTCTAAACACATCCACAGGGGAGAAAGCTATGAATGGCTACTCGCCACAGTGACTACGTTCTACCTCTTGCTTGTGGACTTTCCATAAGCCTCTAGTTAGCCAATATGAAAACAGGGTGCTGGGCTATGTTGGGCCTTTGGCTTGATCCATCAGGGCTTATGTTCTTGTAATGGCTAGCAATTATGTGGCTGGACTCCAACTCCCATCATCCCTGTCCACTGGCCATTCTGGATGCTGCGGCTGCTGGGAGCCCAACAACATCTGGAAGGCCACTGGTTCCCCACCAGTGTTTTAGACAATAGAGTGGAGCACATCATCCAAGGGACTTGAGGCACAATCCTTTAACAGAGTTAAGCTGGGCTTTAGGATTTGGTGGAAGTTCTGCTTTGCTGGTGGAATGCCAGATATACCAATGAAATAGCTGGAACAGGGCAAGTGATGGGTGGCACAGGAGAGGGATGTGCTTGCACTTTGCCCTATCCACCATCTATCCACAGCCACCTCCATGCCAATGGTGCAAATTTAGATTAGCCCAGGACCTGGTGAAGGATGGAATGAAGGGGACAAAAGGGAAGAGGGGAAAAAGTCAAAATTGTTGTCCATATCAACAACCACACCACAACACCTGAATATGCCAAATTGGTGCCCTGAAGATGTTTTGGATTACAACTCCCATCAGAACCAGAAAGCACAGCTGTTTGGAATTGTAGCCCCAAACATCTGGAGGGCACCAGGTTGGGTAAAGTTTGGCTATGGTGCATCTCAGCCCCTCATCACGGCGCACAACCACTAGGATCTAAAGTTATGAACCTGATACAGAGAGACCATAACTCAGATGACAGGGTTGATCATGGGATTATATTTCTCTCTGGCCCCACAATGTACACAATTAGGGCACTTCCAGATGACCAGTTTATTGAGCATTCATCCTGATTTGTTTACAGGGAGATTAGACAACGTTGGCCATTTAATAAGCATTCATTCTGATTTGTTCGCAGAGAGGTTAGATGACGCTGCATCAAAGCCAAGCATCATCCCACACTTTCCAATGCATTTTGCTGTCACTTTCCTTATCGCAAAAAGTCTGATCATTTTGGGAAGTGGCTTTGTTGTGTAAGAGCTCCCAATCACAATACCTGTCGGACCGCCTCTCCCGACATGAACTCACCCGTACACTACGCTCAACATCTAAGGCCCTCCTCCGGCAACAAGGGAGAGGGCCTTCTCAGTGGTGGCCCCCAAATTATGGAATGATCTGTGTGATGAGGTGCGCCTGGCACCAACACTGTTATCTTTCCGGCGCCAGGTCAAGACTTTCCTCTTCTCCCAGACATTTTAGCATGTGTTTTTAAATTGTTTTTAATATTTTTTTAATTGTGTTTTTAAATTGTTTTTTGTGTTTTAAAATTTGTATATTTGTTTTTATTGTTTTTAATTGCTGTGAACTGCCCAGAGAGCTTCTGCTATGGGGCAGTATAAAAATGTAATAAATAAATAAATCTACTATAATTGCCCAACCTGAATTTGTTGGTGTGTGATTGAATCTCACCTGAAAACAGTGACAGTCTGTTAGCGCCTTTGCAGTGCACAAGGGGGAATGACAGAGTAAAGGCACTTTTGTACAGAATAGTCTGACCTCCCAACAGAAGGGAATTGTGCAACTGTTTACCTTTCTCTGCCTTGAACCCTTACAGGAGGTGCCACACCTTGAGACTTCAGACCCAAACATCCAGCAGCAACCCACGTTCTGCCCTGACAACTGGGGATGCCAGCACAGAGCACCCCACTCAGAGAAACAAGGGAAGTGGAGCACATTCTGTAATGTGACCTTTCCCCAGCCTGTGGCCCGTCCAGAAGTTTTGGACTATAACTCTGTACTGGCTGGGGCTGATGGGGGCTGTAGTCCAGAACAAATTCAGGGCCCCAGATTGGGGAAGGCTGCCGTAACGTGCAACTGCTGCAACTCTCTCTTTCATGACCGCCAGTTTGTTACTAGGCCAAATTCCAGGTGTTACAATTAGTATACAAAGCCCTCAACAGCTTGAGACCAGTTTACTTGAAGAACCCACCTGACCTCTCCAATCTGTGGAACTGGCACTTTTACAAGCACTCCACTGCATAATGTTCATTCTACACTTACGAGAAATCAATCTTTTAGTTGAGGTAGCACCTGTCCTCTAAAATTCCCTGCCTATTACTATTAGGGAAGCATCTTCACTGTACAGTTTTTGTTCTGAAACCAACTCAAAACTGGTTTAAGGCAAACCTACCCAGACGTGTTATTTGATAATATATGCTTGCTCTTAACCTCTGTTGATTTTATCTATATTTTGACAATTTTATTGCCTGCTGTTTTTATCTTCTTTTTGTAGTGGATATTTTATTCTGTTATGTGAACCACTTACAAGATTTTTTTTTAAAAAAAATCCAGTGGTATATAAATCTGGCTAAATAAAAATAAATAAAATGACTTCCACTCACCCAGCCCCCTTTACCATATTATTATTATTGTTTAATAACAACAACAATAATAACAATAATAACAATAACAATAATACTTTTATTGCCTACCCTTCACCAGTAGGTCCCAGGGTGGGATGCTCTTAGCTAAAAAGGTCTCTAAGCAACTTATGCTTAAAAACATAAATACATTATACCATAGGAAGAAATTCATATAAAATATTTTCATGAAACACCTACAATACCCACATAAAACACATTAAAAACCCCTCCCTCCCCTGTAAAAGCCACAGGAAACTTTCGCAGCACTAAGACGCCCTCTGCACTATACATTGAAAGCGCTATCATATCACTTTGGAGAGTCATGGCTTCCCCCAAAGAATCCTGGGAACTATAGTTTGTGAAGCGTGCTGAGAGTTGATAGGAGACCCCCCCTCCCCATTCCTCTCTCAGAGCTACAATTCTCAGAGTTGTTTAACAGTCAAATCCCTCTTCCTCCAGGGAACTCTGAGAATTGTAGCTCTGTGAGGATAATAAGGGTTAGCATCCTTCACACCCACACCCACCCGCCACAGGTAAGCTCACTGTCAGCCAAGATTAGGCCACTCCACTCTATCCATTGCCACTGCTGGGCAAACACTCCCTTTTGCCTTGTGCCTTGCAGGATCATAGCAGCCAAGATACAGAGTGCAGGAGAAGGTGTCATCATGCCCACCACAGTGTTTCACTGCAGCCCCCGAGGGAGAAGCACCCACAATCATGGCAGTCTCCCCCTCCCCTCTGGAGACAGGTGTGGTAGGGCTGAGGCATGAGCATGCAAGCGGCAGCCCCGCTGTTTCCTCACAAACACTATGCCTTTAAAACACATTCAGCACACATTTAAAGCACATGGCTTCCCCCCAAGGAATCCTGGGAACTGTAGTTTCCCATGCATAGAGCTACAAGTGCCCAGCACCTTTAACAAACCACAGTTCCCAGGGTTATTTTTTTGTGCCGACAGGCATATGCAGCAGTTTAAAATTGGGTGTTTTTGGAGCAGCCAGTCATTTTAATGATTATTTTGTATAGTTTTTAAATGTTTTTATGTTACTGTGCACCGCATGAATGTTTTGCAAGAGGGCAGTATAAAAATACTTTTATAAATAAGTAAGTCGTGTGCTTTAATTGTGCGTTGAATGTGCTTTAAATGTATAGTGTGGAGCCTGGTCCAGGGACCTTTTTCCTTCCAGCTGCCGCCTCTTTGTTCCACGTCCCTCCTTGATCTCCACAGGCTGCTCTCCCACAGGTGCAGTATCCACCCCACACCCTGTTCTGTGCAGGCCAGAAGGGAGGCCCACCTGCCCCAACCAGCAACAATGTCCAGGATGCTTGCTGCATGGGGTTGTCCACCTACTTGCTCCAGGCAGGCTCCCCTTGCAAGCACCATGGCAGACAGTTATGCAACAGGTGAGGGTTTCCCTTCCTTGGAGATGGTCCCATGGATGGGCACAGCCCCTGCCATCCTGCAGCCACTGGGCCAAGGTGGAGTGGCTGACAACTCTACCGGCACGTCTTTTCCTTCTCTGTTTCCCATTCTGTCCCAGATGCTGTTCAATAAAGGCTTTTATGGGGCAGGGCTGTGGCACAGAACATTTGATTTGTGTGGACACCCAATGCAGTTGACTGTTGGAAGATTCTGGACAGACAAAAGGAAGTACTCCTTCACACAGCGCAGAGTTAAACTATGGAATTTGCTGCTGGGTGATGACCACCAGCGTGGGTCAGGGTATCTCCCTCTCAGGAGAGGAAATTTTATTTGAACGGTACCATTCCACTCTAAGATGTCGAACTGTGTTTTATTGTAATATGATCTGTTTTTTAATATGTATTTTGTATCTTCCTTTTGAAAATGAAAAATGGACTGCCTTCAAGTCGATCCTGACGTAAGCTGACCCTATGAATAGGGTTTTAATGGTAAGCGGAATTCAGAGGGGGTTTACCATTGTCTTCCTCTGAGGCTGAGAGGCAGTGACTGGCCCAAGGTCACCCAGTGAGCTTCATAGCTGTGTGGGGATTCGAACCCTGGTCTATAGCTCTGAACAATAAAGACTTCATTCATTCACCAACTTGGGTGGCTTTAAAAGAGGACTAGACAAATGCATGGAGGAGAGTCAGGCGGTCAATGGCTACTAGCCACAATGGCTATGTTCTCCTTCCATTGTTGGAAGCAGCATGCTTCTGAAAACCAGTTGCCGGAAGCCTCAGGAGGGGAGAGTGTTCTTGCGCTCAGGTCCTGCTTGTGAGCTTCCCATAAAGGGCATCTGGCTGGCCACTGCGAGAACAGGATGCTGGACTAGATGGGCCACTGTCCGGACCCAGCAGGCTCTTCTGTTCTTATGATTTGGTATAAGGCAACTTCTTATCTTCACTGGCTGAACTTATATGCAATGATCTCCAAAGGGCTGTCGCGCAGGGGTAGAGCAACTCCTCTAAATGCAGAAGGTCCCAGGTTCAGTTCCCAGCAGCATCTCTAGGTAAGGCTGGGAATTTCCCTCCTATGAAGCCCTGGAGAGTTGCTGCCAGTCAGTGCTGGCAGTACTAAGCTAGAGGACCTCAATGATCCAACTTAGTATAAGGCACCTTTGTACGTCCCTATGACATTGACACTGCCATAGTGACGACAACAGAAGATCTATGTAACTTTAAAGTTGACAACCAGGACATTGAACTTGTCAAGGGTTATCAATACCTTGGCGCAGTCATTAACCAAAATGGAGACAATAGTCAAGAAATCAGAACAAGGCTAGGACTGGGGAGGGCAGCTGTGAGAGAACTAGAAAAGGTCCCCAAATGCAAAGATGTATCACTGAACACTAAAGTTACGATCATTCACACCATGGTATTCCCGATCTCTATGTATGGATGTGAAAGTTGGACAGTGAAAAAAGCAGATAAGAGAAAAATCAACTCATTTGAAATGTGGTGTTGGAGGAGAGCTTTGCTCATTCCATGGACTGCGAAAAAGACAAATAATTGGGTGTTAGAACAAATTAAACCAGAACAATCACTAGAAGCGAAAATGATGAAACTGAGGTTATCATACTTTGGACACATCATGAGAAGACATGATTCACTAGAAAAGACAATAATGCTGGGAAAAACAGAAGGGAGTAGAAAAAGAGGAAGGCCAAACAAGAGATGGATTGATTCCATAAAGGAAGCCACAGACCTGAACTTACAAGATGTGAACAGGGTGGTTCATGATAGATGCTGTTGAAAGTCGCTGACTCATAGGGTCGCCATAAGTCATAATAGACTTGGAGGCACATAACAACAACAACAGACATTGCCACATGTGTGCTATGGTATGGCTTTATTACTAGGGGGTTAGATAGGGAACCCTCTTCCCCCACCTGGTATGACTTGGCTTTAGGACAGGATTATAAATGGTGCCGGGGGGAGGGATCAGGACATTTGATGGGCTCAGGGATAATGGCCTGTCCTCTTCCTGCTCATTCTGGTTCCTGGAGAGCAAGCTCTCATGATAGAGAAGTGGGGGGTGCTCTTGCCAGAAAAGGGCAGCCAAAATGATCAAGGGGATGGAGCGACTCCCCTATGAGGACAGGCTAAAGCATTTGGGGCTTTTTAGTTTAGAGAAAAGGCAAACGAGGAGTCACGATAGAGGTGCATAAAATTACGCATGGTGTGGGTTGAGAAAAGCTTTTCTCCCTCTCTCATAACACGAGAACTGGTGGGCATCCAGTGAAGCCGAATGCTGGAAGATTCAGGACAGACAAAAGGAAGTCCTTCTTCATGCAGCGCAGAGTTAAACTCTGGAATCTGCTCCCACAAGAGGCAGTGATGGCCACCAACTTGGATGGCTTCAAAAGAGGTTCAGACAAATCCATGGAGGACAAGGCTATCAGTGGCTACTAGCCACAATGGCCACACTCAGACCTCCATGGTCAGAGGCAGGATGCTTCTGAAAACCACTTGCTGGAAACCGCAGGAGGGGAGTGCTGCTGTTGCACTCAGGCCCACACAGAGCCCAGGCCGTGTCATGTTCCTCCCAATTGCTACAGTAGTCTCCGGGTGAGGCCCTCCCTCTCCCTGCTTTCCTAGGGTGGGCTTGTCCCTTTGGATTAAATCCAGGAACCTCTAGCACAGAAGTAGCCACCACATCCCCAGCCACTGGCCATGCTGGGACGGGAATTGGAGCCCAAGAACATCTGGAGGGCACCTGGGGGGGCTTCCCCGCTCTAAAAACACGAAGCTGTCCCATCAGGCTAGGCTCACCCCCAGCCCCTGTGCTCCTGGTGTCTATGATGAGACCTTCTGGCTGGAAGCAGGAAGCGGAGGGGGGGGGAGACGCAGAACATCAGGAGCTGCCTTAAGCTGAGTCAGACCATTCAGCTCAGTGTTGCCTACACTGACGGGCAGCTGCTCTCAGGGGTCTTTCCCAGCCCTACCTGGTGCTGCCAGTGAATGAACCCTGGGCCGTTTGCAAGCAAGGTTGTGCTCCATCTCTGAGCGATGGTCCTCCCCTATGAAGACTGCAGGGTCGGACCTCAGGGGAAGATCACCTGCTTTGCATGCAGAAGGTCCCAGGATCAACCCCCAACAACAACTCCGGATAGGGCAAGGAAAGACCCCCAGCCAGTCGGTGTAGATAATACTGAGCTAGATGGACCCAGCGGTCCGACTCCGTAGAAAACAGCTTCCTGTCTTCCTGAGACAAATGCCCTGTGATGTGTCTGCCTGCTCTAGGCTCAGCGGTTAGGGAGCCCCTTTGCTGTATATGCCGTGCCGGCTCAAGCCAAGAGCTGCCTCTCCTCCCCACACTCCCAGCATGACTCCCCCACCCCCAAGTGGTCAGCCGTTGGCCTAGTGGGGCTGCATGTCCCATCTCCTGATTCGCAGCCTCAGGCGGTGAGCCATTGGAGGCTGTCAGGGCAGGTCTGCAGCTTCCCCTGCTGCAGGTCCTCCCCTTGGCTACCTGGCCAAAGGCAATAGTGGCCAGAAGCCACTGGAGCTGGTGCAGCAGCGGGCAGGGCAGCTAATGGGAGGCAAAGCAGGGGGCATGCCTCACTGCAGGCAAAGTCAAGCCTTCTCAGTGGTGGCCCCCAAATTATGGAATGTCATCTTTTCGACGCCAGGTCAAGACTTTCCTCTTCTCCCAGGAATTTTAGCATGTGTTTTTAATTTTTTTTAAATGTGTTTTTAAATTTGTATATTTGTATATTTGTTTTTAATGTTTTTAATTGTTGTAAACCGCCCAGAGAGCTTTGGCTATGGGGCGGTATACAAATGTAATGAATAATAATGATAATAATAACTTATCTTACGAAAACAGAGTGGAGGCTTGAGCAATTCTCAGGCAAAAGCATTTAAAAAAAAGTCACGTTCTGGAGTCAACATCAAATACCTATATACACCTGTAATTTTTCAAGTCTGTTTACACCAAGAGAGGTAGACAGAAAAGACTCCAGAAAGTCTCTGAATGATAAGAAGTTTATGACTATGTCTCTATGGCAGGGGAACAGCACAGGATTTCTGGGCTATAGCTCTGGATTTTGGGGTGCAGCAAAAGTAATGGCAAGGCTGCACCCTACCTTGCCCCAGTGACCAGCATCCCTTCAGTCATCCTCTCCCTGGGAGGGTCTTGAACTCTTGTCCCAGGGGGGCTGTGTGTGCTCGTGGCAGTTGCCTGTCCTGCCATGTGAGCAAGGTGGGCGCTGTGTTGCAAGGACTCCCCCCTTCCTCTGTGAAGCACATTGTGCTTAAAACTGTAGAGTTGGAAGGGGCCTATAAGGCCATCAAGTCCAATCCCCTGCTCAATGCAGGAATCCAAATTAAAGCACACCTGATAGGTGGCTGTCCAGCTGCCTCTTGAAGGCCTACAGTGTTGGGCATCCCACCACCTCCGCAGGTCATTGGTTCTATTGTAGTACCACTCTAACAGTTAAGACGTTTTTCCTTACGTTCAGTCGAAATCTGGCTTCCCGCAACTTGAGCCCATTATTCCGTGTCTTGCACTCTGAGAAGATCGAGAAGAGATCCCGGCCTCTGTGTGACAGCCTTTCTTGTACTTCAAGAGTGCTATCATATCTCCCCTCAGTCTTCTCTTCTCCAGGCTAAACATGCCCAGTTCTTTCAGTCTCTCCTCATAGGGTTTTGTTTCTAGTCCCCTGATCATCCTTGTTGCCCTCCTCTGAACCTGTTCCAGTTTGTCTGCATCCTTCTTAAAGTCTGATGTCCAGAACTGGACATAATACTCAAGATAAGGCCTAACTAGTGCTGAATAGAGGGGAACCAATACTTCACATGATTTGGCACTATACTTCTGCTAAGCAGACTAAAATAGTAATTGCCTTTTTTGCAGCCACATCACACTGTTGGCTCATATTCAGTTTGTGAGCATAAAGAAATGCTTGAAGGGAAGTTGGGGAGGGGGGCCAGTGGTGGCGGGGGACTCCATGTTAGTGGGACAGTGGAATCCACTCTGGCACCTTGCACAGCTCCTTGAAAGTTCAGACTAAAACCCAGAAAGGATTCCGCTGCCCCACTGACATGGACCCACCAGCCACCACTGGGGTGGCTGCTGGTGGTGTGCATGGGGACGATGGAGTGGATGCAAGAGTGTGCGCAAGGTGTGTGCCCCTGTTGCCATGAGTTCACTGGCTCCCTCCGTCTGCAGGCGGCCTGTGGGCGTGAGCCCCAGCAGTCCCTGATTGGTGGGCATGGGAGGAGTTTCCAGTGATGATGTGGGCTGGTCTGTTCTTTCTCCATTTTTTGCATTTTCTACCTGTTTGCTCCCCTCGCCCCAGGTGCCCATCATGCATCTCCAACCCAGACGCAATGCGAGTATAGGGAGAGGGTGCTGATTGTGGGCTTCCCTTGGGGGCATCCAGCTGGCCACTGTGAGAACAGAATGCAGGGCTAGATGGGCCCCCATTAGCCTGATCCACCAGCCAGGCTCTCCTTATGGGCTTAAGAAGCTTGAATCTTCCAAATCTTGCCTCTGCCCTGTAGGCCGGCCACACTCTTTTGGCCTCAGTCCAGCGGCGTCACTAGCGGGAGTGCGGGGGGGTGCGGACCTCCGGTGCGCACCCTCCCAGAGGCATGGACGAGGTGGCTGGGCTTGCGTGCGCGCGCACATGCACGCACACTAGAGGCCAGCCACCCTGTCCATGCCCCTGGGAGGGAGCGCTGGAGGGGCACCCAGCCGGAGAAGGCCTGGAAACGCCGGCGCGCCTCCCTCGCCCTGCCGATGCTGCTCCCGGTCTCGCCCGCCCACCCGCCTCTGAGGAGGAGTTGGAGCAGCCTTGCCGGGCAATGGGGCCGGGCGGGGCAGCTCTGGGTGTCACCCCCCTCATGGTGACACCCGGGTGCGGGCTACACCCTCCGCACCCCGGTAGTAACACCCCTGCCTCAGTCCTCCCATCTGCAATATGGGGGAAGCCAATATCCCGCCCTTCCTCCCAGCAGGAGCCCAGGGCAGCAAACAGAAACGCTAAAAACACTCTAAAACATCATAAAAAGACCTTAAAATGCATTAAAACAAAACATTAAAAACATCTTTTTTAAAACAAAACAACATTAAAAACATTTTTTTAAAAGCTTAAAAAACTTCTTTTTTAAAAAAGGGTTAAAAACATATTATTAGAGAAAACATATTAAAAGCAATTCTAACACAGACACAGACTGGGATAGGTCTCAACTTAAAAGGCTTGTTGAAAGAGGAAAGCATGCTTTTAAACCTTTTTTTAAAACAATATGTTTTTTAACCTTTTTTTATAAAAAAAGTCTTCAAAGCATTTTAAAAAAAGTTTTTAAAGTTGTTTTGTTTTAACATATTTTAAGTCTGTTCTTATGATGTTTTAAAGTGTTTTTAGTGCTTTTGTTTGCCACCCTGGGCTCCTGCTGGGGGGAAGGGCAGGAAATAAATTAAATAATAAATAAATAAATAAATAAAAATGCTTTAGAAACCCTATGAAACCGAAGCATCTGAGGGCCAGTCTGCTGTAAGGCTCATTAGGACTGATGAGCTATGGCCAGGGAAAGTTAGCAGTGAATCCTGACACAACTCTGAAGTGCTCTAGGTGACCTTAGGGACCAGTGACACGCTCACAGCCTAAACCAGAGTGTGCCAACCCGGTGCCCTCCAGCTGTTTTGGACTACAACTCCCAACAGCCCCAGCATCAAACATCTGTGTTGGCTGGGGCTGATGGCAGTTGTAGTCCAAAACAGCTGGACAGCACCAGGGAGATGAACACTGGCCTAAACCTACCTCAGAGGGTTGTTGTGAGAATAATACAATGGGGTGGTGGAAGAACCTTGTATGTCAGCCCCCACCCCGAGCTCCTCTGAGGAATGGCAGGATGAAAATAAACTATAAATGCTAAGTATTAATAATCTGGTACATTTATTCGGATTTCTAGTCCGGGGGGGGGGGTCTGAAGTGCTGCCCCCTTCTGGCCAGTCTTGAGAAGACTGCACTTGTCTCTCCCCCTATTCGTTGCTGTAGGGAAGAGTCACAAAGGGATCTAAAGGTACATTTTCCCTCCCCCTTCGCTCCAAAAATAAGATTCACAGTTTAAGGCTGCAGCCTGCGGGCCATGCATGATCTTTGACAACCTGCTTTCTTCTCCTTGCCTTCAGGATCCCTGAGTTAGCAATTCTGCAAGCAGGGGGGTGGCGAGGGGGGAGTGGCGAGAAGGAGAGAGAGAGAGAGAGTAGCAGCAGGAGGAAGCCATATGGTGTGGAAGAGCTCTAGACGGAAGGAGGCCACGGGGGGGGGGAACTGGGTTAGCCCAGCTGAACAGTGCCAGGGCCTGAAACAGGCATTGGCCCAATCCTCTTCGCTCCTGCCCACGACTCTTTGACTGGGACTTGCATTCCCATTCCGCAAAGCCAGCCTGCTTACGCGCTAGGTGGCCCAACATGCAGGAAGCCTTGGACCCTAGAATCACAGAATAGTAGAGTTGAAAGGGGCCTATAAGGCCATCAAGTCCAACCCCCTGCTCAATGCAGGAATCCAAATCAGAGCATTCCCCACAGATGGCTGCCCAGCTGCCTCTTGAAGGCCTCCAGTGTCGCCCACTACCTCTCTAGGTCATTGGTTCCATTGTTGTATGGCTCTAACAGTTAGGAAGTTTTTCCTGATGTCCAGTCGAAATCTGGCTTCCTGCAACTGGAGCCCATTCTTCCATGTCAATAAGAAGATCCAGCAGCAGCAGTGGCTGGATCAGGCCCAAGGGGCCCCCTCTAGCCCAGCATCCTGTTCTCACAGTGGCCACCCAGATGCCCTTCAAGCCTGCAAGAGCCCCCTGAGTGCCAAGAGCCCTCTCTGCTCTGTGGTTTCCAGCAACTGGGATTCAGAGGTACATTGCTCTGACAGGGGAGGGAGACCACAGCATGGCTAGTGGCCATCGATAGCCTCTCTCCTCCACCATGAATTTGTCTTGCCCTCTTTTAAAGCCTTCCAAGTTGGTGGCCATCACTGCCTCCTCTGGGAGAGACCTCCATAGCGTAATTCTGCGTGAATAAGTCCTTTCTTTTGTGCGCCCTGACCCTTCCAACATTCAGCTTCCTTGGAAGTCCACAAGTTCTAGTGTTAGGACAGAAGGAGAAAATCTTTTCTCCATCCACATCATTCATAATTTTATGCACCTCTTATCAGGTCACCTCTGACTCACCTTTCCCCTAAACTACAAAGCCTCAAATGCTGCAACCTTCCCTCATAGGGGAGTCACTCCATGCCCTTGATCATCTTGGTTGCCCTTTTCTGAACCTTTCCCAACTCTACAATATCCCTTTTATTCGTTTGTTTGTTTATTACATTTATATCCCACCTCTTCTCCCAGTGAGGCAACCAGAAGGGTACCAGCTGCTGCTGAACTACAACTCCCATCAACCCTTGCTGTTGGCCATGCTTGCTGGGGCTGATGGGAGTTGCGGTTCAGCAGCATCCAGAGGGCCAAAAGTTCCCCACGCCTGGCCTAACATACCAATCAGTACTGTCTACACTGACTGGCAGCAGCTCTCCAGGGTTTCAGGTAGGAAGTCTCTCCCAGCCCTGCCTGGAGATGCAACTGGAGATTGAAGCTGGGACCTTCTACATGCAAAACAGGCGTTTTACCTCCTCAGCTGCAGTTGCATCTGCACCATACATTTAAAACACATGGCTTCCCCCAAAGAATCCTGGGAACTGTAGTTTGCCCCTCATGGAGCTGCAATTCCTGGCACCCTTAATAAACTACAATTCCCAGGATCTTTGGGGGAGGAAGCAACATGGTTTAAACGTATGGGGTAGCTCATGTGACCTATAACCCTTCCTATAGGTATAGCAGGCCTCCCCGTTGCTGAGTTTCATGGTGGCCTCCTCAGAAGCATTTGCAAGATCTTAATAAGATTCTATAATTTTCCAACTGGTGCATCTTTGTTTAGTTTCTTCTCTGTCCTGGCTGGTGTAACATAACACAGCACCCTTCCACAGTTTTAGGGAAAGAGAGGCCAGGACTCAAGTTAATATGGAAATAAAAATCCTTCCAATCTAATGTACTCTACACACGCTCAAGGACTAGGAATGGGGGAGAAATTCAATTTGATTGCATTTTAATGAGAAACTACCTAATTTGCATTTCTCAAACCAATACACAAACCGACATATAACAGTCCTTTGAAATCTGCACTTCTCTGAATTTTGTGATGCACTTCGCCAACTAAACTGTAAGTACAAAAATGCATAAATGGAGGGAAAGTGTGTGTAAAAAATGCATACATTAATGAAAGTACATTCTGTTGAGGAACATTCCTTGCAAAACAGTGTATATTAGTCAAAAGTGCATACAAAAATATATGAAGAGAAATTTGCACTCTTATGCTGACAAAATTCCATGAGGATTTCCCCCCCCCAATTGCAAGTTGCTGTGGAAAAGTGGGGAACAGAATTTAAGACTGGAAAAATGACATTTCTACTTTTATGTCACCTATTCCAGGGTTAACCTTGGCACTGGAAACAGATACTGGATATTATATTATTATTAGATTTATATCCTGCCCTTCCTCCCAGTAGGAGCCCAGGGTAGCAAACAAAAGCACTAAAAAATACTCTAAAACATCATAAAAACAGACTTTAAAACATATTACAACAAAACATCCTTAAAAACATATTAAAACAAAACATCTTTAAAACATTTTTTTATTTTACAAAAAATGCTTTAAAATATCTTATATTAAAAAAAACTTTAAAAACATATTAAGAAGCAATTCCAGCACAGATGTAGACTGGGATAAGGTCTCTACTTAAAAGGCTTTTTGAAAGAGGAAGGTCTTCATATGAAGGCTGGAAGCAAGTAAACCCTTAACCTTCCCCCCCCCAAGCCCCTAATTAATGACACGTGTGTCATCGTTGTCGTCCCCCCCGAGGTCCCTTTGGGTCTTCTTGGGAGGAGAAAAGGAGAATTGGATAGAAGTGGGCACAATAGGCCTAGAAAAAATGGATCAGGGGGCGTTGTTGTAAGTTGCCTGAAATAATCCCCCCCTACGCATTCATGATCCAGTTATCCCTGGTTGCCATGGCATCCAAGAGGCAGCTGAGGCTGAAGGGAGGGTGCTGAGATGAGGCGGCCAAGGACTGAAATGAGAGATAAAAGAGGAGGAGAAGGATGGAAGAAATTGGACGGAGCTGCATTTCCCCAACCTGGTGCTCCCCAGATGTTTGGGGCAACAACTGCCATCAGCCCCAGCATCGTATGGCTGTGCTCGTGGGAGTTGTAGCTCAAAACAGCTGGAGGGCTACAGCTTGGGAAAAGGCTGCTTTAAAAATTAGGAGCATATCAATAACTGGTTTTAGAAGTCGCAGTTGATCTCCCCCATTGACCTGAACTGTTTTAGGTGCCTCTCTTACTTATCTCAAACAATTGTCTGGCCCTCCTTTGCCCCCAAACCAAAATTTTGGCGGCTTCAAAGACACATATCTCGATTGCTGTGGGTACCACCACCTCTGCCTTAAAACAATGAGCAGCCATGATGCTGGACATTCCACACACCCCAGCCTCTGCTGGCAGCATGGGAGAGTGAGAGCAGCCTGTATTGACCCGGCTTGTTCTGTAGGCTATCCTTGATGTTCACATCTGACACTGCCTTGAGACTTCATCCTATAAAAGGGCAAATGTGGGCACTGAGAGGAGGCATAGGAGAGTGGATGCCTGGGGGTCATGGTTCTGGGGACCATTAAAAGGTGTCAGTGGGGGACAGGCAGCTCTGATGCACAGGGCACAATTCACGTGCCATGCTCTTCTGAGGGAGGCCCTCGGAATAAACAGGCACCGCTCCCATTCATTTCAATGGGGCTGTTTCAGAAAAAAGTCCTCCCAGGAGGAAGGGCACAAATTTATTTTATTTATTACATTTATATCCCGCCCTTCCTTCCAGTAGGAGCCCAGGGTGGCAACAAATGGTGGGCATGGTCTCCAGCGCCAGCAGGATATCCTTTTGGACATCTTAAAGGCTCCTTCCCCCAAAGTCGGACCTGCGGGTAGTGTTAGGTCAGAGTTCCCATGATCCCTGACCACTAGCCATGTTGGCTGCTGAAACACCTTGGACAGCTCCTCAAATGTTCAAACTAAAACCTGGAGGGTGGTGGATTCCACTGCCCCATTGACACGGAGCCACCAGCCATTGCTGCTGCTGGAAGCTGGGAGTCCAGCAAGATCCCCACCAGATTGGGGAAGGTGCTCTTCACCCACACCTCTCTGCTTAGGGTCATGAATGAAATGGAAATGGACTGCCTTCAAATCGATCCCGACTTATGGAGACCCTATGAATAGGGATTTCATGATAGGCGGTATCCAGAAGGGATTTACCATTGCCTTCCTCTGAGGCTGGGAGGCAGTGACTGGCCCAAGGTCACCCAGCGAGCTTCATGGCTGTGTGGGGATTTGAACCCTGGTCTCCCAGGTTGCAGTACAACACTCTAACCACTACACAACACTGGCTCTCAAATGGAAATGGACTGCGTTCAAGTCGATCCTGACTTATGGCAACCCTATGAATAGGGATTTCATGGTAAGCGGTATTCAGAGGGGGTTTACCATTGCCTCCCTCTGAGGCTAGTCCTCCCCAGCTGGCTGGGCCTGCTCAGTTTGCCACAGCTGCACAAGCCAGCCCCTTCCTTGTTGCAACTGCCAGCTGGGGAGCAACTGGGCTTCTTGGGACTCTGCAGCTTGCCCACGGCTGCACAGGTGGCAGGGCACATCACCCCTGAGCCACTCACTGGGGGGGGGGTGATCTTTATCTGGCCCTTGACCCCCAGGAGGCACGAGTGGGGATTTGAACTCACAGACTCTGGACTCCCAGCCAGGCTCTCCTCCCCACTGTGCTAGACCAGCTGTTTGGCTCATGAATACAGCTTCACAAATATTTGCAAAACACAGTGTTGGCTCCTGGGAACAACCTTCATTTCTTTCAGGCCCAGGGAAGAAGGAATTCATAATGCTCCCTGCGTCTTCGAAGTGTGCGAAGGGGGACACAGCACTGCCGGGACCAGTCCCAAACACACACCAGAGCTGCTGGTGGGCGAGGGGACCCACTGAATGTTCCGTCACTTCTCTGTGAAGAGTGATTTCCTCCCATAACTTCCCCAGAAATGGCCTTTGTGGGTTGGGGAAGGGGACAAGGAATGCACTCCCGTGAACAGAGTGCATATATGTGGCATAGAGATAAGGCACACACTTTCCTGAATAACCCCAAATACCATTCGCCTTTGTTCACTTGAATGCAGCATAAGTGTCTGGTCCTCATTAAGGCTGCTGCCATTTTCAGCACGCAAAATCTCAGGGTCCTTAGCAGCTGGATAGTAAGCAGAAACCAACAGGTGACGCAAGGCTCCACCTGTTGATGTCTGACTATTGTGGTGGATGTAAAAGGCACAGAGCTCCTGTCCGGAGGGCAGCCTTCAAGCAATAGTCTTCCTGCCTGTAAGGAAATATTTGAAAACAAAGCAAGGGCCCAGGGAGACTGCAGTTGCATCCTGCGGCCTCCATCCCTTTCCACCATGCAGAACTTCTGGTGAAGATCTAATGACTGCAACAGAAAAAAATTATTCAAGACCCCTCAATGTATACCCGTTTGCGTTGTTTGCACATTTTCATTCCAAGTATATATTTTGGGGTTGTTTTCATGCCAAATCTGCATTGTTGTTGTTAATAATAATAATAATAATAATAATAATAATAATAATAATAGTTATTATTATTGTTGTTATTATTATTAACAAACAGAAGCCCAAACAATATAAGAAATCTCGCTTTTTATTGGGCAGACTCAGGAACATCACAGAGTGTCCACTACTTGTGCAGAAATCTCTTCAAGCTTTGCCACTCAAACCAACCTTGTTGGCAAAAACAGCCCCTTTCAGTTCAAAACCCAGTCATTATCTTATACCAAACGCAGCTGGTTGAAGAGCCGCCCTGGGAATCTCAAAAGCTTGAAATCCTAACCAGGAGAGTTAACTGGAGAGAGGTCCAAAGAGCTAGCCAAAGCATTCTGTGCACCTTTAAAACTTGCTACCTTTCCTAGAGGAAACTCAGTGCTCTGCGTGCAGAAGGTGCCGGATTCGACCCCCAATGGCACCTCCATGTAGGAGTGAGAAAAGACCCTGCATGAAACTCAGGAGAGTGGCTGCCAGTCAGTGTAGACAATTCTGAGGTAGATGGACACCAATGGTATGACTCAGTAAAGGGCTCTAGCTCTGTGCAGAGTACCTGCTTTGCATAGAGACGGTGCCGGATTCGATCCCTAACGGCATCTCCAGGTAAGTCTGGGAGAGACTTCCTGCTTGGAGCCTTGCAGAGCTGTTGCCAGTCAGGAATGAGAGCCCTGAACTGGACGCGATAAGACTCAGTACATCTGTTCAGATATCCACCCTCCGTACAGGAGCCACTAATATGGCGCTTGCAGAATGCAACACACTCACTGGATTGGCAAACCCTGAATAGACTGTTGCCCGCATTCCGTTGCTTTTCCCTAAGAGGAGAACCTGCCTTACCCCAAGCCAGACCATCTCTCCCCTGAGCCCTCTCTGACTTGCAGTGGCTTTCCAGGGATTCAGGTAGAAAAGGGCCATTCTCATTGCCTGCTACCTGCAATCCTCTTAACTGGAGATGCCATTGGGACCTCCCGCATGCAAATCAGGTGCTCCACCACTGAGCTATGGACCCTCCTGCCTCAAGGATGGGGGAACCTCAGCCTGGTGACTTGGCCTTCACGAAGGGGCACCCTTCTCCCACAGACGCATGGCATTTTCAGATACGATGCTGAACGTTTCATATCTCCAGCCGCTGACCAGTCCTTTGTACCATCCACACATGCAAACGCAGGACAAAAAGTGGGAGGAGTCATTACAACAACAACAAAAGGCCCAGCAAATTTAGGCTCCACATTTATATTTCCTTTTCTATTGCCTGTTCTATTTTTAAAGTTTTTTAAAGTGTTCGAATGCTATTTCTAATATTTGATGTTTGAAAAGGCACCAGTGGACTATATGTTGTACTGGGGCAGGATGGGGTGGGGGAGAGAGAGATGGGACCTGGGTTCAAATCCCCACTCATCTATGGAACGCAGTCGATGAAACTGGCGGGCTCAACTTTCTCAGAGTTTTTGTGATGGGGGGGGCAGATTATCCATGCAAACTGCCCTGAGTTCCTTGCAGAGAGGGGGAAATTGGGCAGCATTCAGGGGAAAAAAGATTTTGCATGATCTATACAGGTTGCAGAATTCATTTGGTCTAAACCAGTGGTTCCCAAACTTTTTCCCCCACGGACCACTGGAAAATTGCTGATGGTCTTGGTGGACCACAGAATGATTTTTCTACCTGTTGTTATGCACTGTGCTAGGTGCTGTGTGATTTTCAACTGCATTTTAATGCTGCCTTTATTTCTTATATATTTCATTTCATTGGATTTCAATTTGCGTTCTATAGAACTCAACCTGTAATACATTAAATCCAGTATAAGAAACAAAATAAGCCATAAAATATCATTAAAAATCAATATGGACATTCAGCGCAGACATGCCATGGACTTCCTGAATGAAGCTTGTGGACCACAGTTTGGGAACTTCTGGTCTAAGTTATTCATACACCACCTTTCGTAATATAGCTTTGCGGCAGCTTACAAGAATATTAAAATACAATATAATACACTTTAAAAAAAATACATAAATACAGTCAGCCTTTCTTGACACTAAAGACAGCTCTCTGTGTGTTTGTGTGTACATGTGAGCAGGCTCATTTGCAAAACAAATTGCTTATGTGATTATTAACATATGAGGAAGGACTGTAGTCCTTAATCTCAGAGGCAGGCCACCTGCCTTTCACGCAGAAGGTCCCAACTTCAATCCCCGATAGCATCTCCAGGTAGGGCTGGGAGGGATTCCTGCCTGAAACCCTGAAGAGCTGCTGCCAGTCAGCGCAGACAATACTGAGCTAGATGGATCAATGGTCTGACGCGGCTTCCTACATTTCTGTGAAGGGTGTCTGTGCTGGACCAGATCTGTCCATCTCACTTATTGACACCAAAGATCTACTTGCTGGAGGAAACACGTATGTGTGTCTATACAAGCCTGTGTATAAAGTCTGAGAGTGGGCACAACCCAACCTTTCCTAAATGCTCTGAGGCAGGGCTTCAGCTGCAATATCAGGTGCTCATCATCATTTTCCTGGGCTTGAAAACAGGCCCTGGGGCCGAACCCTCGCTGAGATCCAGCCTTTCCAAATCCCCAAAGCTTCCGCCCTCCCTCCCTCCCGCCCACAGTCTGCCAACGCAGGGCCTTTTTCTACATTCTAGCAAAGCCTCTTTCAGCTGTTCTTGAGCTGAACCAATTATATAGCTGCCCACCTTTTGTGTGGGGGTGGTCAAAGGTCAGCCCCAGTTCACTCACCTGTTCTCAGAAGCATTTTCCCCCTTTCCTCAATGTCTCTCCTAAATTTAGCTTCACACACACCCCAATGGATGACTCATTCCCCACCCAGATTATCAATGGTAAGAACCACGCATGGATGTAACACAGACATGCACACTCAGAAGTGTCACCAACCAACTGGATCTCTCTTCCCTCCCCCCTCCCCATTTCTCTACTGCTGGTAAAGAACACCCTGCTCTTACATCGTGTCCGTGTGTAGGGAAACAGAGAAAGGGGCGGAGAAGGGAAGAGGTTCACACACACACACACACACGCACACACACATTTTTAAAAATTCTAGGCAATCTTGCAGTTTTCCAAATTCTTTGATAAGGGCTGATCTGTAAGACTCCAGAATCTCCCCCAGAGACTTTTAACAGTTGTATAGGAAGAGAGTTCAGCGCAGGAATGCAGACCTTCCTGGACACTGTTGAGAGAGATGAGTCCTGCTTGCAGGCTCAGGTCTTGCTTGTGAGGTTCCCATGATGGGCATCTGGTTGGCTACAGTGTGAACAGGATGCCGGACTAGATGGGCCCCCTTTGGCCTCACCCAGCGGCAGCTGCAGCGTTCTTCTCACGTTCTTATGACCAACAGACCAGGCCCATAAACAGGCATGATCTGCTGGGACACTGCAGGCCCCAGTGCAATGAACGGGGACTGCACCTTGTGCAGGACAGGATCACGCCCCACGTTGGCTGAAGAAAAGTACCCAGGAGGCTCCCTGATACTGACCACTGGTCTATCTCAGTATTGCAACAACAGAAAGTGGCTAGCATGTAAAACCAGGGGGATACGAGGAAGGAAAACCAAAATGCTAGAAAAATAAGTGTTTACTTGTAATCCAAGCCCAACACATTTCAGCCTTTGTATATTTAGTCCTTCATCAGGGGAATAAAGGCTGGCAAGAAGTATCTTCCTATAAGCAAACTGCTTTCACCGATGCTAACGCATTTTAGGCTTTCCACTTCACAAAACGTGTTGGGTCCTTCACAGCCCCTCTAGAAACCTCCTCGTGTCCGCGGCCACCTGGTCCTCCAGGGGATGCTAAGTGGCAAACCCTGATCATTCCTGGCCACTGGGGTGATGTTGGCTGGCAGTGTTGGGCACTGGAGTCCAACAATATCTGAAAGGCCACAGGTCCCCCCCCCCATCTAGAGGCTACCCTCCTAAATCTGGGGGAGGGCCCCCCTCCTCGTAGCAACAGCCTTTTTTATTCCCTAGTTGAAAATATTTAGCCACAACTACTGAGGGTTTATTTTTTTAATTTTCTTTTTAAAGGCAGTCTATGCTGAGAACATTCAGAATGGCCTGACAATGATTTCCCCCGACAGTCCTCTAGAAAAACGCACTTTCTGTGCAAAAAAGCAAACAACAATGGATCTATAAGCCACCAACGAGTGGTATTGTCAGATCGTTCATGTGATTTTTGAAGATAGGTGGACTAATGTTAGGGTATTGGAAGAAGCAAAGACCACCAGTGTTGAAACAATGGTCCTCCAACATCAACTTCGCTGGACGGGCCATGTTGTTCAAATGCCTGATCACCGTCTTCCAAAGCGGCTACTTTACTCCTAACTTAAGGATGGAAAACAGAATATCGGTGGACAGCAAAAGAGGTTTAAAGATGTTCTTAAAGCGAATCTAAAAAAATGTAACATGAACATCGAGAACTGGGAAGTCTTGGCCCATGAACGTCCCAAATGGAGGTTGGCTATTATCAAAGGCGCTGTGGACTTTGAAGAAGAACAAGTACAGGGCGAAAGGGACAAACAAGCTAAGCGGAAGGCACGTCAAGCACATCCTCATCGGGACCGTCTTCCATCTGGAAACCAATGTCCTCACTGTGGGAGGCTGTGTGGATCCAGAATTGGCCTCCACAGTCACTTACGGACCCACCGTTAAAGACCTTATCTTGGGAGACAATGTTACTCGGCCACGAGTAATCACCAATGAATGAATGAATGAATGAATCATTCATATACCCCCTCCGCTCCCCAAAAACCCAATCCTCACACTTTCTGGCATTTCAGCACAAATGGGAGACCTGCAACTGTCCATTTATTGTTGGACTCCAGCTTCCAACAGCCCCAGCCAAGCACAGACAGGAATGATGGGAGCCGTAGTCCGTCAACATCTGGAGGGGTCCAGCTCCTCATCCTTGCATTAAATCCCAAGGCCTTCTATAGAAAGCAAAGCTTCTAGAAAGTTCACACTTCTACCCACTCCAAAATGCTGCACCTGGCCCCAAAAGTCCATCTCCTTCCATAAGTGTTCAAGACAGAGATGTAAATATCCAGGCACAGAGTGGCTACTGGCATCTAAGTCGTTAGGCCTGGAGAGCAGCTCCTGGGCAAAGGCGATAATTCAGTGGCAGAGTATCTGCAGGCAGAAGTTCCCAGGCTCAGTTCCCAATGGCATCTCTAGTTAGGGCTGGGAATGTCCCCGGCCTGAACCCCTGCCAGCCAGTGTAGACAGTATTGAGCTAGATGGGCTGAGCTAGATCATTTGACTCCGTGTAAGACAGCTTTCTATGTTGCTGGAATTGGGAAGGGGGAACTTCAGGCCCGGGGCCCAAATGCGGCCCTCAGTCCACCCCGCTCCTAGAATGAAGTTCAGACTGTCCGCAGGAAATGCCTCTCAAATTTCTCCATTAAAAAGGGGGAGGGGAACTGCCTGACTTTAAATCTCCTGACGTCACCTGCTCTTGACACTTTGGGAACGCGTTATGGATCAAAACTATGAATGAATGGGGGGGGAACAACTCCCACACAGCTCACTGTGGGTGGCTTCACTCAACCCAACTCTTTCCCTAGATCCCTATTTTTAGTACTCCATGATCAACTCTGAAGGGAGGTTTTTTAGCCAAGCCCCCTGTGGACATCAAATGAGAAATGAATACCAGGAGCCCATCAAATCGTGGTCACTTGCCTTGATGTAAGGAAGCAATCCGGTAGATCTCAGGAGATCTTCCTCTCCTCCTTCCCACTCCCCAACACGCACACACTGAGCCTCCCCCCCATTTAAGCAGCAAGGACTCCTTCGAAGATCTGATAAGAGCCAAGATGGATTGGGCCTCAGGAAGAAAAACTGGAATCAATCACTTCCTGCCCACATCCATTATTAATGGGCCATTGGCAATTTATGAAAGGGGGGGGGAAGAGGCTCTTTGCAGTGAAAGTCAAACTCCCCCCCTTCCCACAAAACCTATTGTTGCAAATGACTTCCTCTCATGACAGACCCCCGCTGCTAGGCTGAAAGCCCTCCCTTCGCATCATCCCTGAATTAATTCACGCGCTCACACACCCTGCCGCTCTCCACAGCATTTAAAAGGGCAGACCATGCAGTCTTCCCCCTTGCCAACTCAAATATATATATATATATATATATATATATATATATATATATATATATATATATATATATATATATATATATATATATATATATATATATATATATATATATATATATATATAAAGCCACAGGGTGTTCAGACGCACATGCAGACAGGTTGTGTGTCCCCCAGATGAATGCAGGCTTGCCCGAACATTTGAAGCACACACCATGTTAGGAAAATTCAGGGCTAAGGCACAATGTGCAGTCTCCACAGAGTAACCATCCACAACCTGGTGCCCTCCAGATGTTGAGGCTGATGGGAGTCATAGTCCCAACAACATCTGGAGCGCAGCAGGTTGGGGGAGACTGCCACAGACTGTGTCTCCTGCACCCCAGTCCTCTACCATTACAGCAGAATTATTCCACTTTACTATGCCCCCTCCCCCACGATTTCCCCCAAAGCAATTCAGCCCCTCAGCCTAGAGGCACTTCTCAAACAGACCCTATCTCTGTCACTACCCCCACCTCCACCAAGGAAAAAAAACTGTATATGAGGGGCTGGGGGAAGAACTCCAGGCACTCTTTCAGCCTGCCACTTGCACTTAAGACCTTTTAAACTACACTGCCACTTGGAAGCGGATGGCCACTGCAGTCTCTATCAGACACACAAGACGCTAGTCCTCTCTTGCCCCACCCGAAGTCTCCCCGCTCAGACCCCAAAAATCAGCATTCACGTACAGTTTGAGTGTGGTGTTTAGCGAACATATTGCGTGTGTGTGTGACGGGCGGAACGAAATGGCTCCTTTTGGTGCTATTTCCGTCTCCTTCCCTCCCCCCCAACATATATACCCTGGTGATGTGCTCTCAACACCCCCTCTTCTTCCTAACCCCCCCCCAAAGCAGGGTACTATTTAACCAGCTTCAGCCATAAGCAGCGCTTGTTCATTGGGCACCCCTAAAGTCTCGCCCCCCCCACACTCATTCACTTTCCCCTCCCCAACGCCTTCTTTTATAATTAAATGTTCACCCCGCCCTGATTAATCAGGGTTGAATCACTCCATAACTAAAGGCCTGATGGGATCTTGGATTGCTTTGTGTTTCCATGGAAGGAGAAAAACCCAATGCAATTTTTCAAAATTATTATTATTATTATTATAAAAGAAGTGTTTATTGATCTTGCTTTGTCAAGACAGTGCATTCCACGCCTTCCTACCAACAGCACCACTTTACATGGAGCATTCTTATGCCCCCTCCATCTGCTGTTCTCGGAAGTAACGCGAGTTTGCTAAGAGACAGAATACCTACGCGGCTCTCAGTAGATGCTGCTCGGTTGGTGTCTGTCTCACATCTTAAGGCCATCGCTTCCACCGCCACCCTTCCTCCTGCTTCCTTCTTCTGTCCTCCACCCCCACCCTCACCCCAAATCCTCTTCAACCTGTCCTACTTGCAGCCTCCATCTTCACACACCTGTGGGAAACCCTTTTATCCAACACCCTCAACAAAGGACAGCGCCTGATCCAAGTTCCCTGGGAAAAGGAACAGTCCAGCTACGGACATAGAACCAGGCCCTGAACGAGGCCTGGAAGGTCTCCACGACCCTACCCCTCGGCACCATGAAAGGGTCTGGGGAGGTGGCAGTGAGTGGGGAAGGACAGAGTAAGACAAAGACTGGGAAAGCAAGGCCAGAACCTGTTAGGCACCAAGGACCATCAAGAGCTACAGGGAAATCGACGAGTCCTTTGCTACCTCGCAGGGTTCAAGTGCCCTCGACTTGGACAGAAGGGAGAAGCCCCCCCACTCCAAAAAACTCTCAAGAACGTATCTGACAAGTTTTCCAGACCAGTAGCTCACATCCAGAGTCTAGAATTCCCAACAGTCACACGCACATACACACACACTCCTTTTCAACAATCACAAGTTCCCTAATTATTAACACAAGCCCCACCCAACCCTCCTGTGCACACACAGATATATAACACAGTGCTATGAGGAGTCATTTGGGGGGGGGACTTAACACTCCCAGAACTGCATAGCAAAAGCATCTCTCTCCCCCACCCCCCATCCACCCACTTATATGGCACAGCCCTGCAGCCACCATTAGGAAGATGGCTGAAACAGAGGGGGGGCTCAGCCCCTTCTCCCTGCTTCAGTGCTAACCCTAATCCCAGGACCACTCTAGTGGAATTTGGGGAGGGTCCATTCCAGCACCCCACACACACTTTCCAGCAACCTCTGGAGCTGTGTAACGTGCGCGCGCACACGCACACACACACCTGCACCCAGCGCCAGCCTTGTGGTGTGGTGTGTTCCCAGAGCTCTACCACCACAGACATGTTCATAGCTGCAAGCTCTCCAAGACACAAGCCTTGTGGCATCCACTTTCAGCACCACGGACAGAGCTGGGAATTCAGCACCATGGAGAGCGCCGGGGATTCAGAGCACGGGGGGGGGGGGCAACCTTCCGCATTCCACCAGTGGAGACCACTCCAATCTCTCCCACCCCACTCCTGCCTCTATAGGGGCCATTCTGCCTCCCCACTATAACCACCACTACCCCATATCACCCTACAGAGCCTTATCCCACGCAGCCTTCAGCTCCATGGAAACTGCTCCTGGGTGAGCACAGGCTTCAGGAGCCCTCCTCCCACCGTTCTGCCATTGCTCACCAGCAACAGATCCCCAGTGACCACCCTGGCACTCATGGCAGTGCCAAGCCATCCCATGCCACCCATCAGCAATTGCCCCTTCCCTGTTCCCTGCCCCTTGGCCACACACACACACACACACACACACACACACACACGGTGTCCTGGAGCTCTCTTCCTTTGCCCCCCTCCACCCTTTGCGGAGGTGAGCCAACTACCCACAGTTTCCAACAGGCACAAAAGATACCAGACACATGTCGTCGCGCCCCCCCCCCCCCCAGCCCCTCCGGTAGCAATCTTACCTTGGTAGTGACGATGCACAAGCAATCCATCCCTCTCTTGACAGAAGCACCTAGCTGGGAAAGGTCTGTAGAACATCAGATATTCTGGGGCTCAGGGTTACCACTTGCCCCCCTTAACAATGGTTTTCGGTAGCTCACCCCACTTAACGAGGGGTGCCCGGGTGTTTCGTCCAACCCCCCCCCCCGAACTACCCCTTTGTGTCTCTTAAGGGAGCCAATACTGGCATCTGTGTGGTCTATAAGTGTCTGTGTGTGTGTGTGTGTGTGTGTGTGTGTGTGGTGGGGGGGTGCCGTTGCAGGATGTGAGTGCGAGTATGCCAGAGAGGAAAGGCAGCGTGTGTGAAAAGGAGAGAGCAAAGATCCAAAAGGAAGGGGGGGTGAGAGAGAGCTTGCAGTGTGTGGCACTGGGGGGGGAGTGACAGAATGTAGGAAAGGAAGGGGAGGGAGGGAGGGAGGGAGGGTGCTCTGCTGAGTCTTTTGCTCCCTTCTCTCAAGATGGGCAGCTGGAGAGAGGTGCAGAGGTGGAGAAGGTGGGGTGGGGTGCAAAGAGGGAAGGAAGAGAGAGGGGGAAAATTGGGGGGAAGGCCAGGAACGGGGGCCCTGTTAAGATGTAGGGGCTGAACCGGGGAGAGGCACAGCCCGCTTGCTGCTCCCCATCAGAGGGAGGGCAGGAGGAGACAACCAGGAATATGGAGCAGTGAGAGAGATGGGGGGGGCACAAAGGAAAGGGGGCAGGGGGAGGAGGTTAACCTCTTGTGTGCCGGAAAGGATTCAGCCAAGCAAGGGAGGTGGGCGGTGTGTGGAGGCAGCACGCAGCAGCGTCACCCACAGTTAACTCTCCAAGTGCCAGGAGGGATCGAAGTGAGGGAATGAGGAGGTGCGGAGAGGAAGGTTGGCTTTCAATTGTGTGGGGAAGGAAGGGGAAGGGGAATGCACAGATATTGTCTCTCCACCACCAAAAGCCAAGGAGGATTGAAGAGGGAAGGTGTGTGTGTGTTTAAGACTGCAGGCGTACATTTCTGCCATATTAGCTCACCCAGAACGGGCCACACATGTTTGCTGGGAGGAATTGGTAGTAGTGACATGCCATTTGAAAGGTGTCTGAGATCCTGGGACCTCAAATGCTTCTCCACTGTACAATCTCTGCGTGTGATATTTCGGGGGGGGGCAGGGTGTTGCTCTCCACTGAATTTTTGCACATTCCTCCTCCTTTGTATAATTGGTGGGTATACTCACAAGTATACATGTGTGGTAAGAGTTAGTGGCACACAATCACACACACACACTTGAGACAAATTTCACTTTACACATAACAGGAAATAGCTCATTATCAAAAAGAAGGTGGATTTGCCTGGGAGCCAAGAGAGGGGGTTCAAAAAAAGGGGGAGGAAATAATGGAGAGACACCTCCACAAATTTGACCTTCACACACAAGATCTCCAGGGATTAATTAATATTCTCTCTCCTACCCCTCAAAAAGAGAGAGAGAAAAAACCCCAACCCAGGCTGAATCAGGGTTAAATTTGGAGCGGAGGACAGGGTGGTAAAAAAGAAAAGAACAGATCCGACTGCCAGGAAAATCTATGGGTGTGAAAAGGCAGACAGAGAGAGAGAAATATATGGTCAAACGGATGTTGGGGTGGGAGGGAGAAGAGTTTTTAAAACTGCAGTTAAAATGCCTTGATCACAGGAGTGAGGGGGAGGCAAAGAAACAGGATCTGCTGGAAATTGGGGTGGAGAAATCAGAGAGTGCGCTAGTGGGGATAGGCATATGTATAGATGCAGGAGCCAGACACAGAGAAAATGGCAGAAGTTGTGTGATTTTACGTGTGTGAGTCTGTGTAATAATAATAATAATAATAAAAATAATATGTATAATATTATTAATTGGATTTCTTTTCCGACCTTCACCTTAAGGTCCTAAGGCAGATCACAGCAATTTATAACATTAAAATAAGTTTTAAAAAAATTACAAGGCGGCATTCCATGCTAGTCCTACTCAGAGTAGACTCACTGAAAACAGACATTCACTTCAATGGGTCTACTCTGAGTAGGATTTAGTTGACTACAACCCCCAGTCACAAGAATAGGGTGGGTCCTAAAAATATACATATCTCAGGGATCAAAGGCCAGGAAAAAGGGGTGCATCTTCAGCACAGGATGGAAATGACATAATTCGGAGCTCAGACACAACTCTGTGGCAAGGGAATCCCACAACTTAAGGGTTAGGGTTACCTCCCTAAACTTCTGAAGGTGGAGGAACTATTGAGAGGGTCTGCAAGGATGTTCTTTCAGACCTTTGGGGCCCATGCTTTTTATTTTTTTGCTCTTAAAGGTGAGCTGCCAGTGCTGTGCTGCCTAGGTCAACACCCTGTGCCACTCCAGCCCTCCTTGCCCCCCACCCCAAAAGCTCCTCAGCTCCTCTCACGCTCTTCACCAGGCCCCCAAAGCACCTTCCAGAATGTCAAAGCTCCATTTACATTTCTCAGGCTAACCCTTCCATCCGGAGCCCAAAGGCAGCCAGGGGTTTGAGTTCAGTCCTTCCCCCTCAGGGTGAGGAGATGCAAGCAACAGGGACCAGGCTCACCAGGTGAGACACAACCCAGGCAGCAGACCAGGGGGGCAGAAGTTCAAGACATCTTGGCAGACAAGAGGATTTGGCCAGTGCTTTTGAGGAGGCAGTTCATCCCTGCTAGATGGGGAAGGGCGCAGCTCAGTGCCAGAGCGTCTGCCTTGCACGCAGAGGGTCCCAAGGTCAATCCCCGATGGCATCTCCATGTAGGGCTGAGAGAAAACCCTGCCTGGAACCCCGGACACACTGCCAGTCAGTGTAGGCCACTGTTCTTCAACCTTGGGTCCCCAGACGTTGTTGGACTACAATTCCCATCATCCCCTGACAGCATGGTCAATGGTCAGGGATGATGGGAGTTGTAGTCCATCAACATCTGGGGACTCAAGGTTGAAGAACACTGGTGCAGACAGTATTAAGCTGATGGTCTGGCTCAGTACAAGTGAGCTTTCCTATGCCCCTACATCCTGCACACCGAACCTGTGGTGGCCCTCCAGATATGGCTGGACTACAGCTCCCATCATCCCTGACCATTGGCCATGCGGGCTGACAGAAATGATGGGAGCTGGGACAACATCTGGAGGGCCAGAGAGGTTCCTCATTCTGGATATAAACACAAAGTAGCCCTACTGGATTGCCTGCCCCAGTATTCTGGCTCCCAAGATGGGACTGCCCAGCTGCTTGAAGAACAGCCTTTCCCCCCCTCACCCCGGTGCCCTCCAGCACACTGTCTGGGGGCTGATGGGAGTTGTAGTCCAAAACACCTGGAGGGCAAAGGCCATCCTAGGACTTCACAACCAGTGCTTGAAGGGCATAAGAACATAAGAAGAGCCTGCTGGATCAGGCCAGTGGCCCATCTAGTCCAGCATCCTGTTCTCACAGTGGCCTACCAGGTGCCTGGGGGAAGCCCGCAAGCAGGACCCGAGTGCAAGAACACTCTCCCCTCCTGAGGCTTCCGGCAACTGGTTTTCAGAAGCATGCTGCCTCTGACTAGGGTGGCACAGCACAGCCATCATGGCTAGTAGCCACTGATAGCCCTGTCCTCCAAGAATTTGTCTAATCTTCTTTTAAAGCCGTCCAAGCTGGTGGCCATTACTGCATCTTGTGGGAGCAAATTCCATAGTTTAACTATGCGCTGAGTAAAGAAGTACTTCCTTTTGTCTGTCCTGAATCTTCCAACATTCAGCTTCTTTGAATGTCCACGAGTTCTAGTATTATGAGAGAGAGAGAAGAACTTTTCTCTATCCACTTTCTCAATGCCATGCATAATTTTATACACTTCTATCATGTCTCCTCTGACCCGTCTTTTCTCTAAACTAAAAAGCCCCAAATGCTGCAACCTTTCCTCGTAAGGGAGTCGCTCCATCCCCTTGATCATTCTGGTTGCCCTCTTCTGAACCTTTTCCAACTCTATAATATCCTTTCTGAGATGAGGCGACCAGAACTGTACACAGTATTCCAAATGCGGCCGCACCATAGATTTATACAACGGCATTATATCGGCTGTTTTATTTTCAATACCTTTCCTAATTATCGCTAGCATGGAAATTGCCTTTTTCACAGCTGCCGCACACTGGGTCGACATTTTCATCGTGCTGTCCACTACAACCCCGAGGTCTCTCCTGGTCGGTCACCGCCACTTCAGACCCCATGAGCGTATATGTGAAATTCAGATTTTTTGCTCCAATATGCATAATTTTACACTTGTTTATATTGAATTGCATTTGCCATTTTTCCGCCCATTCACTCAGTTTGGAGAGGTCTTTTTGGAGCTCTTCGCAATCCCTTTTTGTTTTAACAACCCTGAACAATTTAGTGTCGTCAGCAAACTTGGCCACTTCACTGCTCACTCCTAATTCTAGGTCATTAATGAACAAGTTGAAAAGTACAGGTCCCAATACCGATCCTTGAGGGACTCCACTTTCTACAGCCCTCCATTGGGAGAACTGTCCGTTTATTCCTACTCTCTGCTTTCTGATTCTTAACCAATTCCTTATCCACAAGAGGACCTCTCCTCTTATTCCATGACTGCTAAGCTTCCTCAGAAGCCTTTGGTGAGGTACCTTGTCAAACGCTTTTTGAAAGTCTAAGTACACTATGTCCACTGGATCACCTCTATCTATATGCTTGTTGACACTCTCAAAGAATTCTAATAGGTTACTGAGACAGGACTTTCCCTTGCAGAAGCCATGCTGGCTCTGCTTCAGCAAGGCTTGTTCTTCTATGTGCTTAGTTAATCTAGCTTTAATAATACTTTCTACCAGTTTTCCAGGGACAGAAGTTAAGCTAACTGGCCTGTAATTTCCGGGATCCCCTCTGGATCCCTTTTTGAAGATTGGCGTTACATTTGCCACTTTCCAGTCCTCAGGCACGGAGGAGGACCCGAGGGACAAGTTACATATTTTAGTTAGCAGATCAGCAATTTCACCTTTGAGTTCTTTGAGAACTCTCGGGTGGATGCCATCCAGGCCCGGTGATTTGTCAGTTTTTATATTGTCCATTAAGCCTAGAACTTCCTCTCTCGTTACCACTATTTGTCTTAGTTCCTCAGAATCCCTTCCTGCAAATGTTAGTTCAGGTTCAGGGATCTGCCCTATATCTTCCACTGTGAAGACAGATGCAAAGAATTCATTTAGCTTCTCTGCAATCTCCTTATCGTTCTTTAGTACACCTTTGACTCCCTTATCATCCAAGGGTCCAATTGTCTCCCTAGATGGTCTCCTGCTTTGAATGTATTTATAGAATTTTTTGTTGTTGGTTTTTATGTTCTTAGCAATGTGCTCCTCAAATTCTTTTTTAGCATCCCTTATTGTCTTCTTGCATTTCTTTTGCCAGAGTTTGTGTTCTTTTTTATTTTCTTCATTTGGACAAGACTTCCATTTTCTGAAGGAAGACTTTTTGCCTCTAAGAGCTTCTTTGACTTTGTTCGTTAACCATGCTGGCATCTTCTTGGCCCTGGCGGTACCTTTTCTGATCTGCGGTATGCACTCCAGTTGAGCTTCTAATATAGTGTTTTTAAACAACTTCCAAGCATTTTCGAGTGATGTGACCCTCTGGACTTTGTTTTTCAGCTTTCTTTTTACCAGTCCCCTCATTTTTGTGAAGTTTCCTCTTTTGAAGTCAAATGTGACCGTGTTGGATTTTTGTGGCAATTGGCCAGTTACATGTATGTTTAATTTAATAGCACTGTGGTCACTGCTCCCAATCGGTTCAACAACACTTACATCTCGCACCAGGTCCCGGTCCCCACTGAGGATTAAGTCCAGGGTTGCCGTCCCTCTGGTCGGTTCCATGACCAGCTGATCTAGGGAATAGTCATTTAGAATATCTAGAAACTTTGCTTCTTTGTCATGACTGGAACACATATGCAGCCAGTCTATGTCTGGGTAGTTGAAGTCACCCATTACTACCACATTTCCTAGTTTGGATGCTTCCTCAGTTTCATATCTCATCTCAAGGTCTCCCTGAGCATTTTGATCAGGGGGACGGTAGATCGTTCCCAGTATTAAGTCCCTCCTGGGGCATGGTATCACCACCCACAATGATTCTGTGGAGGAGTCTGCCTCTTTTGGGGTTTCGAGCTTGCTGGATTCAATGCCTTCTTTCACGTATAGAGCGACTCCGCCACCAATACGTCCTTCCCTGTCCTTCCGATATAGTTTATATCCAGGAATAACCATATCCCACTGGTTTTCTCCATTCCACCAGGTCTCGGTTATGCTCACTATATCAATGCTCTTCTCTAAGACCAAGCACTCCAGTTCTCCCATCTTGGTTCGCAGGCTCCTAGCATTAGCGTACAGGCACTTGTAAGCAGTGTCTCTCTTCAAGTGTCTTTGGCACTTGTGGTTAGGCCTGTGGTAATTTTGCTCTTCTGAATTTATATCCTGTGCCCCTGCTCTCACAATGCCTACTTCTAGGCCTACCCCTTTTAAAATTTCATCATTTCTTTGGTTTTTATCCCAGGGGGGAGGTTTATTCCAAACCGGACCTTTCTCAGCTCCTGTCGGGTTTCCCCCCTCAGTCAGTTTAAAAGCTGCTCTGCCACCTTTTTAATTTTAAGTGCCAGCAGTCTGGTTCCATTCTGGTTCAAGTGGAACCCGTCCCTTTTGTACAGGCCCGGCTTGTCCCAAAAAGTTCCCCAGTGCCTAACAAATCCAAACCCTTCCACCCGACACCATCGTCTCATCCACGCATTGAGACTGCGAAGCTGGGCCTGTCTGGCTGGTCCTGCGCGTGGAACTGGTAGCATTTCAGAGAAAGCCACCTTGGAGGTCCTGGCTTTCAGCATCCTACCTAGCAACCTAAATTTTGCTTCCAGGACCTCACGGCTGCATTTCCCCATGTCGTTAGTGCCAACGTGCACCATGACCACTGACTCCTTCCCAGCACTGTCTACCAAACTATCTAAACGACGGGCGATATCCGCAACCTTCGCACCAGGCAGGCAAAACACCTTGCGGTCTACACGCCCGTCACACACCCCACTGTCTATGTTCCTAATGATCGAATCACCCACTACAAGGATCCCTCCACCCCCTGGAGATATATCCTCGGCACGAGAGGATAGCTGCTCATCCCCCAAGGAATGGGTCCCTTCTAAGGGATCGTTTCCCTCTTCCTCAGCTGGATGCTCTCCTTCCCCGAGACCATCGTTCTCCATGATAGCAGGAGAGCTATCATCGTTGGAGTGGGACACAGCTATAACGTCCCTGAAGGCCTCCTCCACACACCTCTCTGCCTCTCTCAGCTTTTCCAGGTCCGCCACCTTGGCCTCAAGGAAATGAAGTCGTTCCTGGAGAGCCAGGAGCTCATTGCACCGAGAGCACACCCACGACTTCTGTCCAACAGGCAGATAGTCGTACATGCTGCAGGTGGTGCAAAACACTGGAAAGCCCCCACACCCCTGCTGGCTTCTTACCTGCATAGTTTTGTTTAAGGTTTATTACGTCAATGGGTTGGAGACTGCGGTTTAGTTGAGGTCAGGGAACAGACGGGCAGAGTGGGGGGCCCTGGCCTCCTCGCCCTGCTGCCGAACTCGCCTTGACGCTTTGTCAGCTGGGACAGCTGGGGGCCGGGATCTCTTCTCAATTGTCCCAGAGTGCAGGACAGGGAATAATGGGCTCAAGTTGCAGGAAGCCAGATTTTGACTGAACATCAGGAAAAACTTCCTATCTGGTGCAGCCATTCCCAACCTTGGGTCCCCAGATGTTGTTGAACTACAACTTCTATCAGCCCCAGCCAGCATGGACAATGGTCAGGAATGATGGGAATTGTAGTTCAGCAACATCTGGGGACTTAAAGGTTGGGAAAGGCTGTGTTAGAGCCATACGACAGTGGAACCAATGACCTAGAGAGGTAGTGGGCTGTCCAACACTGGAGGCATTCAAGAGGCAGCTGGACAGCCATCTGTCGGGAATGCTTTGATCTGGATTCCTGCATTGAGCAGGGGGTTGGACTTGATGGCCTACTATTCTATTCTATTCTATTCTATTGTTGCATATGGAAAGGTAGACTGCTTCAGCACGCTGAGGATCCCCTTGAAACACTCAAAGAATTTCCCGGCACTTTGCCCTATATAGTCAGCTTCTGCCCACACTAAACTGCTCTGGCTTTTGGGAGGGAGAGAATCTGTTCCTAGAAAACGAACCTCCTTCCTGTCACGTTTAAGCCCACAGCGGCGGCAGCAGCTTCTTCCTCGTGTCCTCTCTAGTTTCAGCAGACAGGATAAACAAACTCTGTGAAGTCACTCTCACAGTCATTTATACTGGCAACTAAAATTATGATGTTGTAGGGTGGGGGGGAATAATCTCCTCCTTTGCGGAGTGAGGCTTAGCACATCACTTGGGGAAGGACATGAGAAGGCTTATGAGGTCATGAGCACTGTGAAGAAATCGACAAAGGGGGGGGGAGGGAAATAAAAATTGCAGCCCACAAAAAAACCACGTCATCCTCAGGAACCAACAGACAGAACGTAAGAAGAGCCTTGCTGGATCAGATAAAAAAAACACACCCATCTGGTCCAGTGTCCTGTTCACAACAGTGAGCAGCAAGATGCCCTGTGCAACCTTTCCCAGCCTTTGGGTCCCCAGATGTTGCTGGACTATAGCAGCCATCAGCCCCTGCACCCAGCATGGCCAACAGCCAGGAATTATGGGAATTGTAGTCCAGCAATTTCTGGGGACCCAAAGGCTGGGAAACGCTGCGGCATAATGGGAAGCCCAGAAGCAGGCCACAAGGGCAAACGGTATTCAGTGGCAGACTGCCCCTGGCCATGGAGGCTCCACACAAAGCTGCCTCGTGCCATCAGAGCATCTCATCTAGTGCACTAACGCAAGAACATAAGAAGATCCCTTCAGCTGGATCAGGCCAAAGGGGGCCCATCTAGTCCAGCATCCTGTTCTTGCAGAGGCCCACCAGAGGCCCCAAAGGGACACCCAAAAGCAGGACCCATAAGAGCACTCTCCCCTCCTACCCTTTCCAGCAACTGGTGTTCAGAAGCATGCCGTCTCTGACAGGAGACTACTGTCTACTTTCCAAGATCCTTTTTTTAAAGTAACTGAACTAAGAGGGGAACTGCATTCCTGCATGCAAACAATGTATTCTATCACCAAGCAAAGCCCCACACAACACCCAGTGATAAGAGTTCTCTGCCTCAGTAAATTTGCCTTCACTCCAAAGTCAGTGGCCATCACCACTTCCTGTGGCAGACAGTTCCTCATGTTAATTCTGCACTGTATGAAAAAGTCCTCCATTTACTGCTGGTCAGCTGCAGGAGACAAACCAGAGTAGTATTTGGGTGCGTGTAAAGAACTACCTTCTTTCTCTCTTTCTCTCCGTATACCATTAATAATGGCATTAATTTTGGTCATCTCTTCTCTTGCCTTCCCACCCCCCAAACTAAGAGGTGCAAATTTATACTTGAGTTTTGCCAGCTAAGGGGCCATACAGGATTTGGTGGGCCCTCTGCTATGCTCGCAGAACTAGAGATAAGTTGGGGGAACTCTCTGCTGACAGAGATGTTCTGCTGGTGAAGGTACACCAATGGGACAAATGGAACAGGGCAGGACTGCTGCATAGAGGAGGTGCAGACCCACGCCGTAACTTGCAGCCCTTCCGTTCACAGCCACGCCCCCTTGATGGCACAGCTTTACACCAGCCCCAAACCTGGTGCAAGAAATAGTTCTCTCTTCTACTTCATCGTCCGGGCCTGTCCAGATGCCACCTGGCAGGGCTGGCCTAAGCACGCATAGCAGAGGGGCCCTCTGTCCCAGTGTAACTAGAGCGTAAGATTGCTCTGCCCAAAGTCTCAAACACTTCAGCTTGCTCCAACCCGCTGATCATTTTGGTTGCTCTTTTCAGCAGGCCCAGCACCAGCAGTTGGCCAGGTCAGGCACCTGCCAAGGGCCCCAGGGTATTGGAAGGGCCCCTCACCTGGCCATGCTGCCATTCACCACCATCCCTGCTGATGCCACAGATCATTACTATCATTCTTTATTAAATTTGTATCCCCCTCAAAAGGAGCACAGGGTGGGAGATGCTTTTCAGCAACAGGTGTCAGTGCCATTTTTGAACAGCAGCTTATTTATTTATTCGATTTATTAGTCGCCCACCTGGCTGGCTGCCCATCTGGCTGGCTGTCCAGCCACTCTGGGTGACGTACAGAATAAAAACATACAAATACATTAAAACATTAAAAATCTCAACAACAATAATAAAACCTAACCCACCCCAAAAGCCTGCCTGAAGGGCCAGGTCTTCAACGCCTGGCGGAAGTTCATCATAGAGGGGGCATGACGGAGATCGTTTGGGAGGGAATTCCACAGGGTGGGAGCCACAATAGAAAAAGCCCTCTCCCTAGTTCTCACCAGTCTAGCTGTTTTAACTGGTGGGATAGAGAGAAGGCCTTTTGAGGCTGATCTTGTTGAGCGGCGTCCCTGACGATGCTGGAGGCGCTCCTTCAGATAGACTGGGCCGAAACCGTATAGGGTTTTAAAGGTCAGAACCAACACCTTGAACTGGGCCCGGAAAACAACCCGTAACCAGTGCAACTCCTTCAGCACTGGAGTGATGTGATCTGGCCGGTGGCTGCCTTTAATCAGGCGAGCCCCCGCGTTCTGTACCAGTTGCAGCTTCCGGACCGTTTTCAAGGGTAACCCCACATAGAGCGCATTGCAGTAGTCTAGGCGAGAGGAGACCAGGGCATGTACCACAGATGGGAGCAGATGGTTGGGAAGGTAGGGGCGCAGCCTCCGTATCAGATGGAGTTGATGCAGCGCCGCCCGGCTCACAGCCGAGACCTGAGCCTCCATGGATAGCTGGGAGTCAAGAATGACCCCCAGGCTGCGGACCTGGTCTTTCAGAGGCAATTGTACCCCATTGAGCACCAGGTCAATATCCCCCAACCCTCCCTTGTCTCCCACAAACAGTACCTCGGTTTTGTCAAAGTTCAGCCTCAGCTTATTCCTTCCCATCCAGCCACTCACCATCTCCAGGCACTTGGACAGGGTTTCTACAGCCAACCTCGGAGAAGATTTGAATGAGAGATAGAGATGCGTGTCATCCGCATACTGGTGACACTGCAGCCCAAATCTTCTGATGATAGCCCCCAGTGGCTTTATATAGATGTTGAACAGCATTGGGGAGAGGATGGAGCCCTGTGGCACCCCACAAGTGAGAGGCCAAGGATCCGAAACCTCATCCCCCAATGCCACTCTCTGGTGCCTACCAGGGAGGAAGGAACGGAACCACTGCAATACAGTGCCCCCCATGCCTAACCTCTTCAGGCGGTCCAGGAGGATACCGTGGTCAACGGTATCAAAAGCCTCTGAGAGATCAAGGAGGACAAGGAAGGTGCATTCACTCCTATCCAGCGCCTTCCTCATATCATCCACCAAGGCGATCATGGCCATTTCAGTCCCATGTCCAGGCCTGAAGCCTGACTGAAATAGATCCCATTCGCTTGCCTCCCATTCACACTGACCACCTGCTAGTGTAACTTTCCCAAAACATTATTAACAATACATTTATGGATAGCATCCAATATTAATCCTATTCAGAGTAGACCTATTAAAATTGATGAGCATACCTAATTTAGGCATATTCATTTCAGTGGATCTACTCCGAGTAGGATTTAGTTGGATCCAGCCCCAGGGAATGCCCTAGCCCACAGATCTATGAAATGTATTGATTTAACATATTGCTTGGGTAGGACTATATCTATGAAACATTTAGATTTCACAGATCTATAGGCTGCATGTTGGGTGACTTAAGATGGCATGCAACCAGCACGTATGGGAGCCAGACTGAGCTGCCACTCAATAGTGGTGGCATCCACCCACCGTTGTAGCATCTCTGGGACCCAGTGGGAGGTGCAGAGGGGCACCACCACAGCGGCCACCAAAGCAGCAGCAGAGAAAGTATGGGGTGGCTATGGCAGAGCTGAGCCGGTCCCTGGTTGCGACAGTGTTGGAAATGGGAATGGACTGCCTTCAAGTTGATCCCGACTTATGGCTACCCTATGAATAGGGTTTTCATGGTAGGCGGTATTCTGAGGGGGTTTCCCATTGCCTCCCTCTGAGGCTAGTCCTCTCCACCTGGCTAGGGCCTGCTCAGCTTGCCACAGCTGCACAAGCCAGCCCCTTCCTTGTCCGCAACTGCCAGCTGGGGGGCAACTGGGCTCCTTGGGACTCTGCAGCTTGCCCATGCCTGCACAGGTGGCAGGGCACGTAACCCCCGAGCCACTCACTGTGTGGGTGATCTTTAGCTGGCCCTTGACACCCAGGAGACACGAGCGGGGATTTGAACTCACAGACTCTGGACTCCCAGCTAGGCTGTCCTCCCCACTGTGCTAGACCAGCTGTATGACAGTGTTGGGGACGGCAATAAAACTGGCTGTTTTATTTTCAGTCCCCTTTCCTAGGACACGTCTGCACCATACGTTTAAAGTGCTATTATACCACTTTAAAACAGTTGCAGCTTCCCCCAAAGGATCCTGGGAATCTTGGGGATGGGCCATAGCTCAGTGGCAGAGCAGCTCCTTTGCACGCAGAAGGCCCCCAGTTCAATACCGCCCCCCCCCTGCATCTCCAGAGAGGGCTGAGAATGTCCCCGCCTGAAACCTTGGAGAGCCGCGGCTGCCAGTCAGTGCAGACAATATTAAGCTAGATGGACCAACAGTCTGATTCAGTATAATGCAGTGTAGATTGTGAAGGGTGCCGAGAGTTGTTAGGAGACCCCTATTCCCCTCACAGAGGTACCATTCCCAGAGTTCCCTGGGAAGAGGGGCTGATAGTTAAACCACTCTGGGAACAGGGTCCTCCAATCAACTCCACGCACCCTTAGCAAACTACAGTTCCCAGGATCCTTTGGGGGCAGTCATGGCTGATTAAAGTGGCATAAGAATGCTTCAAATGCATGGTGCAGATGTGCCCCTAATCATTCCCAAGACAAGAAGGTCACAGGTGAGAGAGAGACCCAAGTCAGGAGCTACCTTCCCCTTGCCAGAGCCACTGTATCTGTGTGGAAAAGCACCCTTATGCACACTTACACTCAAGAGCTATGCTCTATCGTGCCCCACCATGACTGCTTGCTTCCTATCCTTTCTCAGTCCCTATACAGACTTCCCCTTCTTGTTAGCAAGGACTGCCCTTGTGACATCACAAATAATCAGAGAGTTTGAGCCTTCACACTGCTTTACATATTGTTGTTGTTGTTGTTGTTATGTGCCTTCAAGTCGACTATGACTTATGGCGACCCTATGAATCAGTGACCTCCAAGAGCATCTGTCATGAACCACCCTGTTCAGATCTTGTAAGTTCAGGTCTGTGGCTTCCTTTATGGAATCAATCCATCTCTTGTTTGGCCTTCCTCTTTTTCTACTCCCTTCTGTTTTTCCCAGCATTATTGTCTTTTCTAGTGAATCATGTCTTCTCATGATGTGTCCAAAGTATGATAACCTCAGTTTCATCATTTTAGCTTCTAGTGATAGTTCTGGTTTAATTTGTTCTAACACCCAATTATTTGTCTTTTTCGTACTCCATGGTATACACAAAGCTCTCCTCCAACACCACATTACAAATGAGTTGATTTTTCTCTTATCCGCCTTTTTCACTGTCCAACTTTCACATCCATACATAGAGATCGGGAATACCATGGTCTGAATGATCCTGACTTTAGTGTTCAGTGATACTTTACATATATTGATTCACAGATCCTTATAACTGTGTAAGAGGGGTCACTATTCTTTTCAAATCCATCTAGGCAATCAAGAGGCATTATCACACTTCACAGGCATGTTGCAACCAGGCAAAAGCACTTGGGGCATTGTCTGGGGAGAGTCACAGGGCCGCACACAGAGTCCTGCAGGGCCGCATGCAGACCCAGTCAGCAGCTTTGCTCTGCAGCATTCGGAACTAGCTAAAGTTTATGGACAGTCTTCAAAGGCAGCCCCACATAGAGCCCACTGGAGTAATCTAAATGAGATATAACTCAGACATGGTCAGATCTGACCAGGGATGGAAGGATCTGTCAATTTCAGTTTTTGCCATTTCTCATTTTCCCAAATTCAACTTTGCAGCAATCTGCAATATATATATTTTATAAATCCTCATGAAAATTCTTTAGCATTTTAGTGCAAATTTCTCACAATAGCACATTTTTGTATGCAGTTTTGACTAATGTGCACATCATGCATCTTTGTATGTTATTTTCACCAATGCATTTGTTTTTATATGCATCTTTGCAAGCTGTTTGGCTGCCGAACTGCATTGCAAATTCAAATAAGTGCAAATTTTGAAGGATGGTTGTTTTCTGTTCTCATATTATTTCGGAAAGTGCAAATTTGATAGTTGCAGCTTTAAGGGAGAACTGAATTCAATTTCTTCTCCACTGCTAGGTCTGGCATGTCTAGAAATGGATGTTTTTGGTGCACCAGCCTCGACTGAGCAAAGAGACTCCTGGCCACTACCAAAACTAGGGCACCCAGGAGTGAATCCCAGTTCATAGATTCAGCTCCTTTACTGTGTTCCCACTTTGCTTCCTTGTCCTAACTAAAACCTACTCAAAGAAGGCAAATTTAAATTAATAGACCTAAGTCAGTCGCATACATTTGCTTCAATGGGCCCAACCTGAGCATGACTAGTCGGATGTAACTCTGTGACTGAAGAGGCCCCAATCCTCCTCCTCTCTTCATGAGCGGCCTCAGCTCTGCAGCAGAGTGCAGGGGGGAGGGAGAAAAGGAAGGGAACATCAGAAACAGCTGGATCAGGCCACAGGGGGCCCTTCTGATCCAGCATCGGCCAACCAGATGCCCCAAAGGGAAGCCCCAAAGCAGGACATCTCCAGTGTGTGTGACAAACAGGAAACCAGAGATGTTGGTGAAGCCACAAGGAAGTAGTACTTCTACCGAAGAGTAACCTGTGGAACTCATTGTCACAGGATGCTGTAACAGGCACCAGCAAGAGAATTAGATAACGACACAGATCAGAGGAGTAGCGGACGTTACTACTGGCTGATATATATAGAAGGACAAACTTTATGTGAGGAGGATGCCAGTGAACACTAAATATTGAAGATCAAGGCCAAGGCACGCGTGTCTCCATCATTTGGGGGCACGGGAATGCTCCTGTGGACTCCAGTTGGCTGCTTTTCAAGGAAGGAGAACCAGAATGGGCCACCAGAATGGGGGGGGGAGGAGAGGGAGGGAGATGTTCTGTTACTCTCCTGTCTCCACATCTATCTACCCTCTTCAATTTTTCCAGCTGAGAAGCTTCGAGGTTAATTAACCAGAAATTCACTCAGAGAGAACATCCCCCAGTGGTCCCTCAGAGCTCCCCCTCCAACCCATCCCCCCTGAGCAGACCGTATCACCCTTCCGATAGTCCCTCTTAAAATGTTTTAATCTTTCATTTCCTGTTGCCATCTTTTTTGCTCAACACATATGAGAAGCCGCCTTGTATTGTTGGATTGCCGGTCCATTCAGCTCTGTAGCCTCATGACTCTATAATGGCCACATCTATGCAGAATGGCTCTATTTCCCAGTAGTAATAAACCTTCTTTATTCATTCAACCACCAGTCTTACCAGACTACTCATTTTTGCACTCTGCTAAAATATATACCAAACTCCAATACCTTCCAGATTATTTAGAATACAGCTCAGTAACAGATAACACAGCCAATGAGTTGCTGTTGTTGTTAAAGTTACTATTATCTTGCTACATAAGGAGTCCCTAAACAACTTAGAAAATTTTAACAGCATCAAACATAACATAAAATCAGAGCTTGGAAAAGTTACTTTTTAAAACTACAACTCCCATCAGCCCCAGCCAGCATGGCCAGTGGATGGGGCTGATGGGACTTGTAGTTCAAAAGGGTAACTTTTCCAAGATCTGCATAAAATCAGAATAAAAGAACAATATATCACAGTAAAAGCATTACAATGACCCATAGAACAGACTCAATGTATCAGCAGCAAGAACTGTGTAACTGTGGAATTACAATTGCTACAAAAGGCAGAAAAGCCATAAGTGGTCCGCCAAGACCATCAGCAATTTTCAAGTGGTCTTGGGGGGGGGGAAGGTTTGGGAGCTGCGGGCTGAGAGAGTGCCTTAAGTATAAAGCAATAACTACATATATTAAAGAAATAAAATATTGGTGGTTGTGAGCTAGTCACAATCCTGAGGTTGTAAGCAAGGAAGACAACGCAACCGACAAGCAGAATGGGGGAAAGGAGAGGCACATACCTGGAAAAAGGGAATTCAGACAGGTCTGGGAAAAGGGAGGATCTACATAGCAATGGGAGGCACAGACAGAAGAGGAGATGGAAGAGTAGAAAGTCAAGGCTGGCCCAAGGTATCCTCACCGCAAATTGTTCCACAGTGCAGTTAGAGGGACTGTGTACCTTTAAAGCACATGGCTTTCCCCAAATAATCCTGGGAACGGTAGTTTACCCTTCACACAGCGACACTTGGCAGCACCCTGAATGAACTACAGATCCTAGGATTCTTTGGGCGAAGTCATGGGCTTTAAATGCATGGCAGGCCAAGCTATGTTTTAGAATGTTTCTAATTGTAATTGTGTTTTGGAAATGTTTTTAACTCTTTTTAGTATGCTTTTTCTTTTCTTGTTGAAATGTTTTGTGTATGTTGGCAGCCCTGGGCTGCTTTGGGAGGAAAGGCGGGATATAAATTCAATAAATAAATTCAACAAATAACAGGGTGCACATGCAGCCAGAGCCCTGAAACGCTTGTGCTGTTGGGCCAGTCTTGACAAAAATGTATTGGGGGGGGGGGAGAGAGAGAGGAAGTTGGTGCAGTAACTGCTATGGCCTCCATTGTTTCTACAGAAATTAGTTTCTAATAAAAGGGTGGGAAGGACCCAGAGAACTTCTGGCTTTTGACTTAAGGATCTCAACCCCTAATCTCAGATATGGCAATGACAGAGGACAGTTGTTTGCTGCTTAGAGAAATGTACTTTGTACAAGCTCAGAGGCACTCTTCTATTCCAAGGAGGAGTTGAGTCACGGAGCATAGCATCCAAGGTCAGAAGAGCATAGCTCAAGTTAAACCTGGAGTACTTGGCATGGGGTGGAACAAAGCAAAAAGACATAAAGAAAGCCTGGGGTGGGGAGTTACTGATAAAAAGGCACCTACCTTAGGCCGAGGCGTCAGTGCAGTTGCAGGATGACTGTCTGAAACTGCCACTTCATAAAACTCCTGGACCAAGAGCAATGGACAGAGTCACATAATTATCATGTTAGATAACTGGCAAATTTCTCCCAATATTTATTTTCTTTTTTATGGTCTGAAAAAGAAAACCCACCATCCAGGATGCCTCTTATTATAGAACCGGTCTTGGAGGAGCCCCTGTCCACCACTGGGCTACCCCAAGAACTCTCCTGCAAGGTAGGCCAAGCTGGCCCCATTTCCTTAAGTCAGGTTGACCATGTGGCAGAAGGGGGGGAGAGAGTGGAGGGCTTCGGGCTCCCCAGGTGCACGTCAAGGGCCTTACAGCTGAGCCCTTGGCTGCTTCCAGGCACGCCATCCCCACCGCCACCGGGGCCTGGCTCAGAAGTAATTATGAAACTCAGATTAAACCCTATGTTTAGAACCACGAGCAGAGCCAAGCCCTCCCTGCCGGGCAGATCCTCTGCAGGTGCAGCACAGGGGGAGGAGGCAGGTAAGGAGGCCTGTGCCAGCTTGAGGGAGGCTGAACAAGTGAATGGGAGGACCAGGCTCTCTCGGACCTTGCAGCAAAGGAGGCTGTGGCAGGGGAGGGGAGGGCAGGGGAGGGAGGCAGCCCCCCTCTCCAAACCGGAGCCGGATCCAAAACTGCAGCACTCAGCAACAGCAGGAGAAAGCAGGGGAACACCCCCCCCAATTTACCATGATTTCTCCTGCGGCTGCCCCAGCACAACATCACACACCTGGAGCCAAAGATCCAGGAACCTCACCCTGCTGTGGCACCAGAGTCCCTCGACTCTGAAAAGGTAACAAGGCCCACCACAAACTCCAGAAGCCCCCCTCCCCTTCCTCAGAGGCCCAGTTCAGAGGTCAGCCCTGGCCTTCCTAATTCCACCCCCTCCCCAGCCTTTAGTCCCACCCCCATGATACCCTATTAGAAGGAGGAGGGGGGGGTCCTACCTGTGAGGTCAAGCCCCATCCCCCACAATTCCCCAGGCTGCCTCTCTAGCCCACAGGCTCCTCCTACTTTGCCCTTCCCCCTTTTAAGCCCCCACCCACCTCTCTCCTCCCCCCTCCCATGATTCCGTGTTTGGGACCCTTCCCATTTTTATTCTGTTCTGGTCGCTCCTACTGCCCTCGCCAAATTGTCCTTCGTTTCTTTTTCCAGGGCGGCCCTCTCAGCGTGCCCCAGCCAAACCTGGTGCCCTCCAGATGTTTTGGACTACAACTCCCCATCAGCCCCACCTGTGCTGGCTGAGGCATAATGGGAGTTGTAGTCCAAGCCATCTGGAGGGCTCCAGGTTAGTGAATGCTTTGATTTGGATTCCTGCATTGCGCAGGGGGTTGGACTCGATGGCCTTGTAGGCCCCTTCCAACTCTACTATTCTATGATTCTATGACCCCTTCCAAAAAAAGTATTTGCCCCCTTGTCTCATCCCACTTTCTTGGCTATTTGAACCCGTGTACAACCTACTTCATCATCACCCCCCCCCAAATAAATGTTACATCCAATTGCTTCCCCCTCCAGCAAAATGTGGCCTTCAGCATTTTTGCTTCTATAAGCAGAGTTTTTAAATTACAGAAAATTACAGGATTTGAGAGCCCCGCTTAAAAATAACTAAGATCTTTTAATCTAAAAATACACTCGAGAACTGTTTTTTTTTAAGTTCTCCTGGGAAATGCCACTCGCTGGAAATCTTAGTGGAAACTCTCCCTTCGGCCCCCTCCCATGCACAATACCTCTTTGCTTCCTTCACCCTTTGTGAGGAGCTGAAACCCCCACCCCCAGGAGAAATGGGTGTGTGTGCCCATTTCGTTGACCTGACTGTTTCTGCCTCTCCTGAATCAACCGTTCCAAATTCTCTTCACTTTCCCCACAGAGTCTTCCTAGCCCTCCCAGCAAAGCTGTGTTTCCCTTTCTTTCCTCCTGAAACACATTCTGCACCCAGGTCTGTATATATACGGAAGGGGGGGGGCTGCAGGACTTTAATTACTGCAAGGGTTAAATCTCTAACCCTACTGCTAATGTCAGGAATGCAACTCCTAATAAAGCCGAGAGTGCCTCTGAGCACATTCAGATTGCATTTCCTGCACCTCACCCTCCACATTTGGGAATAGGGCTGTTCCAAGTCAGGAGGATCTGATGACACGCACATTGACTTTACTCCCCATTATTTTACCTTTTGGAAACTAATTCAGTTTCTCTGAAGCTGGTGCCCTCAAGATTCCCTCCCTGGGGCTGATGGGAGTTGTAGTCCAAGACATCTGGAGGGCACCAGCTTGAGGAAAACTGGACTAATTGCTGCATGTATGCCCTGCCTCTCGGTTGTTAGGTTCCTCCTCAATTTCTTCAGCCCCCCACAGGTTTCGTCCCCCTTGCTGCTGGTGCCAGCCACCCATACCCACCCAGGAGCACCTGGAACAATTCACTTTGGAAGATCTCAAGGAGTTGCTCTGCTTTGTGTCGGAAATTCTGGTCCAACAACAGTGACTCCTCCATGAGTTGCAGGGCAGCTGTTGTGTCTGGGATGGAGAGAAAAAGAGAAAGAGGGAAGGGGGAGATCAATACCAGGTTCTGCCCCCCCCTGGACAGAGGTCTGGGTTTAAATCCCCACCTTGGAGAACAGGATGGCATTTTGTTTTTAATCCTCCAGCCTCAGTTTCCACAACTGTAAAATGGACCCCTGTGTAATGGCCTGCCTCAATTGCAGGCACTTAGGCAGATTTTTTTAAAATTGTTTATCACTGTTGGGTGTAATTTTATTTGTTTCTCTGAGTTATTTAACAGAATACCACTTCATTGTAAAAAACCCTAAGCAGGTTATATAAAATATACATTAAAACTATCAAGAAGAGTCAAAGCTAAGAACAAGTTGACTTTAAAGACACCAAAACATAAATAAAATCAGCTGTTAAAAATATAGATTACAAAATAAAATTACATATTAAAATGCGTGCCATATGTACATGCCTGGGTAGGCTTGCCTAAACGAAAATGTTTTAAATAGGAGCTGGAAAGAGTACAGCAAAGCCTATCGTGCCAAGGGGTTAGGAGTTCCGGAGGGTAGGTGCTGCCTGCCACACTGAAAGAGCAGTTAATAATAATAATAATAATAATACACTTTATTTCTACCCCGCCCTTTTTCCAATAGGACTCAGAGCGGCTTACAACTCAAAACAACACCATTAAAACATACAGAGTATATTATTAAAAAAGAATTAAACTATGAGAAAAATTAAAACCATAAAATATAAGTTAAAAACAGCGGACAATTTAAAATAATAAAATCATATAATGTAGTCACCAAACCTATGACACTTAATCCTGGTCGTTCTCTATCCCAAATGCCCGTTGAAATAAAACAGTCTTTACTTGTCGCCGGAAAGATGGCAAGGAGGGAGCTGATCGCACCTCACTCGGAAGGGAGTTCCACAGCCTAGGGGCGGCCACCGAAAAGCCCCTATCTCGTGTCCGCGTCATATGTGCTTGCGAAGGTGTGGGGAACACAAGAAGGGCCTCACCTGAAGATCTTAAATCCCGGACAGGTTCATGTAGGGAGATACGATCTGTCAAATAGTCTGGACCTGAGCCGTATAGGGCTTTGTAGGTCAAAGCCAGCACTTTGAATTGTGACCGGAAACAAATTGGCAGCCAGTGGAGCTGTTGTAACAGGGGAGTTGTATGGTCCCTGTAATCAGCCCGGGTTAGCACTCTGGCTGCAGCTCTTTGTACCAATTTAAGTTTCCGAACAGTCTTCAAAGGCAGCCCCACGTAGAGCGCGTTACAGTAGTCTAAGCGGGATGTAACCAAGGCATGAATCACCCTAGTCAGATCAGGTAGCTCCAGGAACGGGCGCAGCTGGCGCACCAGTTTTAATTGGGCAAATGCGCTCCTGGATACAGCAGCAATCTGGGCCTCCAAATTCAAAGCTGAGTCCAGGAGTACACCCAAACTGCGAACCTGAGACTTCAGGGGGAGTGCGACCCCATCCAGCACCGGTTGAATCCCTATTCCCTGATCTGGCCTCCGACTGACCAGGAGTACCTCTGTTTTGTCAGGATTTAATCTCAACTTGTTTGCGCTCATCCAGTCCATCACTGATGCCAGACACTGGTTTAGGGCCTGTACGGCTTCCTTGGCTTCAGGTGGAAAAGAGAAATAGAGTTGAGTGTCATCAGCATACTGAATGGCACCGAACACCAAAACCCCGGACAACCTCTCCCACCGGTTTCATGTAGATGTTGAATAACATGGGAGACAAAACGGAACCCTGAGGGACCCCATAGGACAATGGCCAAGGAGTCGAACAGGAGTTCCCCAATACCACCTTCTGGGTTCACCCCTCCAGGAATGACCAGAGCCACTGCAAAACAGTGCCCCCAAGTCCCATCCCAGCTAGGCGGTCCAGAAGGATACCATGGTCGATGGTATCGAAAGCCGCTGAGAGGTCCAGCAGAACCAACAGGGACACACTCCCCCTGTCCAGTTCTCTGCGTAGGTCGTCCACCAAGGCGACCAAAGCCGTCTCTGTCCCATAGCCAGGCCTGAAACCAGATTGAAATGGATCCAGATAATCCGTATCATCCAGGAATCTCTGGAGTTGGGCGACCACCACACGCTCTATTATCTTGCTTAAAAATGGAATATTGGAGACTGGCCGGTAGTTGCCTAGGAAAGAGGGATCCAGGGAGGGCTTTTTCAGCAGTGGTCTTATAACTGCCTCCTTTAAGCATGATGGAATTCTGCCTTGTTGTAGAGAGGCATTAACTACTCCCCTGACCCAATCGACCAGTCCCCCTCTGGTACTTCTAATGAGCCAGGAAGGGCAAGGGTCCAGTACACACGCGGTGGCACGCACCGCTCCAAGTTCCTTTTATTATCTATTTTTATTGTAAACTACCCTGAACATTTTATAGAAAGGTGGAGATATAAAATGTTGAAAAGTGAATAATTTAAAATCAAATATTAAAGTTCGGCTGAGCCTTTAGCGTGGCTGGCCCTGCCCTGGGGAACTCCTTGCCAACAGAGGTTGCTTTTAGGCATAATCTAAAAACTTCATTATTTACACTTTCAAATCAGAGGTGCTTTGCCAATCAGCTCCTATTGATGTTTGGCACTTTTATTGTACTACTGTGCAGAGCTTGGAAAAGTTACTTTTTTGAACTACAACTCTCATCAGCCCCAGCCAGCATGGCCACTGGATTGGGCTGATGGGAGTTGTAGTTCAAAAAAGTAAATTTTCCAAGCTCTGCTGCTCCTGCGATTCAGTGGCAACTGGAGGCTCCATGTCAGTGGGGCAGCGGAATGAGCTCCGGGTTTTAGTCCGAGCTTTCAAGGAGCTGCCCAAGGTGTGTCAAGCCCTCTGTTGTTTCAACCATCCAAGCACCTAAAAGAGCACCTTCCACAATATCAACCATCCCAGGTCCTACCAGCGGCAGGGAAGGCCCAGCTGTGGCTGACGTGTGACGGGGAATTCTCAGTGGTGCTTCCCTGTTTGTGCCATGCCCTCCTTGGTGAAGTGCATCTCCCTCCCTCGTTCCTAACTTTCAGGATAAGTTTAAAAACTTTCCTGTTCACTCAGGCATTTGATGGCTAAAATACAGTGTTCCTGGAAACTATTACGATTAGGATATTTTATTATTTTAAATGCTTTTGGACAGGAACGCAGGAAGCTGCTGTATACTGAGTCAGACAATTGCTTCATCTATCAGTATTATTTATCATTTATTTATTCAAAATATTTCTATCCAGCCCTTCTACCCTACAATAGGGCACTCAGGGTGGCTACAATAAAATAGCACACATATATAATAAAATACACAATAAAAACACAAACATTACAGTAAATTAAAATGCATAAAATACTATTAAAATACATAAAATGCATTATGCCTATACAAACATACAAACGTACATACGTGTATATATGTGCATACACGTATAAAAGAGATTCTATGATTAAGATAAAAGATTAAAAAAAACTTTAAAACAGTGTCAGGCTGACCCGTCAGTCCCAACCAAAGGCTCTCTGGACCAAAACAGTTTTTACAAGTTTCCAGAAGACCATCAGGGAGGGAGCAAAGCAGGCTTCTTGGGGCAGGGAATTCCAAAGCCTGGGAGCCACAACTGGAAAGGCCCTCCTACTCTCTCTAAAGGCTGTCTATTATCCACACTGACTAGCAGGAACTCCTCAGGTTCTCTCCCAAACCTACCAGAAGACGCCATCAGGAACTGAGCCTTGGAGCTTCTGTAGGCAAAGAAGATCCTCTAGCACTGAGCTATAGTCCTTGCCCAAATATTATTGTTTCCTTAGTTTCTTTACAATTTTTTTTTTGCTATTTTGTTGCTTGCTACCCAGGCCTCCATACATTTTTGACTAAACTATCAGCCCCAGACAGCTTCTAGATATCTTTAATATAGCTGTTTTTATGCATGCAATTGTTTTGTATATGGATTTTATTTTATTGTGAAATCACTTAGAGGTGCTTCATAGAGGTGCACCTGACAACTGCAGCGTAGAGTTTTCAGTGAATGCTGAAGATGTACCTCTTCACCCTGGCCTTTGACACCGGAGATGTATATTTTTAGGACCCACACTATGTTTTGGGATGTGATTTAAGGTTGTTTTTAACTGATTTTGGTGATGTATTTTAAAACTGTTGTGACCCTGCCTTGGAACCTTTGGGTGAAGGGCAGGCAAAAATTCTAATAATAATAATAATAACAGAAAGTGATTCATAAATGAAATTAATAATAATAAACTATCATTGGGTTGGAAATAGCTGAATATATTAAATTTGCACTTTCTGAAACAATATAAGCGAAACACAGCTGCCATTCAAAATCAGCACTTGTCCGGGTTTTGCATTGCAGATCTCCTACCAAAGTTTACAAAAATGCGTGTATTAGGGGAAAGTGTGTCTAAAAATGAATGTTTGTGAAAATAACATACAAAAATGCATTATGTTGGGAGAAAGTGCTTGCAAAAATGTGTACATTAGTAAAAACTGCACACAAATATATGTTTATTATGAGAAATTCACACTAAAATGCTGGAGAATTTTCATAAGTATATTTTTTTAATCGCAAATTGCTACAGAAATGTGGAGAACTGAATTTAAGAGTGGAACAATTTGAAACAGAGAGAAACAAAAACCGACTTATCCTTCCACCTCTGCTCCTAAGTTCCCCTTCTGTCCAAATCGAGATTGGTGGGTACCCAAAAGAGGACCCTCTTAGCATGGCGATGGCAATATACTTTTGCCTTTTAGGCTTGATTGCATTTCTTTTTCTTTCCTTTTTTGTAAGCCGCTTTCAAGGCCGCTTGTAGAGCCCTATATAACCCCCTCCCCCAAGGCCCCTGGTATTTCCAGATAGGGCTGGGAAATATCCCCAGCCCAAAACCCTGGAGAGCTGCTGCCAGCCAGTGTTGGCACACAGAGCTAGATGGACCCCAATGATCCGACTCAGGATAAGGCAACATCTTACATTCTTGTGTCATGACATGTCAACATGTGACTTGTCTTGCTCATGAAGGCAGCCTAAAAAGGCATTTCCTTTATTCAGGCCAGGGATGCCGTTCCTCTTCGCTCTTCCCCTCTGATCATGGGGCATCAAAAACTGGACTTTATGGAGGCCTTCAAGGGGCAGCTGGACAGCCATCTGTCAGGAATGCTTTGATTTGGATTCCTGCATTGCTCAATGGCCTTGTAGGCCCCTTCCAACTCTACTATTCTATGATTGTGAATGAAGCAATGCCTGAGCTATGCCTCCCCAAACCAGCACCACTGGCGTGGCAGACTTACATCGCCATGGTAAGATGAGGAGGTAGCTCAGTGGTGGAGCACCTGTTTTGCATGCAGATGGTCCTGGGTTCAATCCCCAATGGCATCTCCCAGTAGGGCTGGGAAAGGCCACTCTTTGCCTGAAAACCTGGAGAGCTTCCTTCATCAACATAGACCAGACTTCCCCCATCTGTGCTGGCTGGGGTGATGGGAGTTATAGCCCAGAACATCTGCAGGGCACCTGATTGAGGGAAGACTACAGGAGATGATACTCCCTGGACAAGTAAGTCTGACCTGGAATAAGCCAGTTTCCTATGTTCCTATCGTGCGATGCCCCTAAAGACCAGGAACTCCACACCCAGTCAGCCAGTCCACAAACGAACAACGTCCCAGCACAGAAAGACCAAAGAGCGCCAACAAAATGACAGACGAGCTTCTTCACCCATAAACTCCAACCATTAGGAATTCTGGGACAGGCCCCAAGAGGTTTGTGGCCAATGTTGCACAGAAAGAAAAAATGGCTATGTGGCCTTGGCAAGCGTGCCTCCATTCCCCAAGTAGTCATGCACCCATGCGTAACAGCCTCTCAAAACTATCTGAATACTTGCAGTGCGAACCCCATACTCCCAAGGGCTGATCGATACAAGCATTGACACCCCAGTGTGCTCGCACGCACAGAGGAACAACATCAGACCACTGGTCCATCTGCACTGACTCTCCCGGGTTTCAGGCAGGCCGCCTCTCCCAGCCGTACCTGGAGACACCACTGGGGATTGAATCTGGGCCCTTCTGCATGCAAACCTGGTGCCCTTCCCCAAAAATGATACATAACATACACACCCAGTTTTCAGAAATATGAGTAACTTTCCCCCACAAGCATCCCAGCACATGTAGACACAACCCTCACGAATTGTAGCTCAGTGAATTATGTATAAAACTGCCTTATTCGGAGTCCTTAGTCCATCTAGCTCAGTCTTGTCTGCACTGACCGGCAGCCCCTCTGCAGGGTTTCCGGCAGTTTTCCCAAGCCCTGCCTGGGAGTTGAACCTGGGTCTTCCTGTGTGTAAAGCAAATGCTCTATCAATGAGCCACAGCCCTGTATATTTATATCAGGCTTTTTGACTTTCCAAGGCAAATGAAACCTGGTATTGACAATTCATCTTGAATACCACATCAGGCCTGTTGGTTCATCTTGCTCAGCATTGTCAACACTGACTGGCAGTGGCTCTCCTGCATGTCACACAGGGACATTCCCAGTCCTACCGGGAGATGCCTGGAATTGGATGTGAGACTTTCTGCATGCAAAGCAGGTGTTCTGCCACTGAGCAACTATGCCACCCACCAGCTGTGTACTCCTTGCAAGAGAGGTGGATTAGAACTGCCAGTGTGAACCAACCAACTTGCAATGCCAAAAGGGCAGGGAAAGGGCCACCCCTCTCCCCCCACAGTAAAGCAGTGGCATGGTGCTACTAGTCCAGGTTAACTGACCACCCTTTTGCTCAAGAGATAGCGTGTGCATTTGCTCAAGAGATAGCGTGTGCAACTATAGACAAGCCAGCAGTTCCAAAAGGATTAAGAGCATAGCCCTAGAAGGGAGAAAGCACCCTCCCCTCAAACCAGCACCCCATATATATCTTCCATGGAGAGGGGTGTATTTGCTAAAAACAGGAGCAGGGTCACCCCCTTACCTTGTCTTTTCACTGGCATCTCGCAAGCAGTTTGTACATGTACAACCTTAATCCCCTAATCTCTCTCCCGAACAGCTGCCTGTTTAAAAGATTTGCTGAACAGATTTGCAAACTCTACCCTCCTCCACCAAGGCATTCTGGGAGATGTAGTATTCTTGGATCCCTTTGACGCTACAACCTAACTGCACATGCCGGTTTATGAAAGCCAGGACAAAGTTTCCTAGAAGATGTGAAATACAGCAAAATGCTCAGGCTTTTAATTGTTTTCAGACTGAGAGGTTTGGGGTTTTTTTAGAAATCTTTTAATGTGATTGATGAATTACGATAAACTGGCCCAATTTCACATTTAATAATGCTGTTACTAAAGCACTTGCAGTCAGACAGCATCCGTAACTAGGAACGTTGACAATCATCATTTGTCAAATGAACAGAGGTCTGCAAGCAGATCCAAAGGGGGTGGAATCACTCGAGACGGACGTCCCACTCTCCCAACACTATTTTAACCAACTTAAAATGTCCCCCTTCCCAATGTGGGCTGGGCTACACAGAAGTTGCATCCCAAGATTCTTACTTCCAAAAACTAAACTTTTATCCTGGTTTTTGTACATGGGCTGAGAAAGCCAGGTAAGGACTTAGTGAGTCGGGAGACAACCAAAGTTGGAAGAAGAGATTGGGACTTCTGCTACTCATTTTACATCCTCCTAGGGCAAGGGTGGTCAACATGGTGCCCACCAGATGTAGTGGGGCTACAACTCCCATCATCCCCGGGGATGATGGATGTTGTAGTTCAAAATCTGGAGGGCAAATCCCTTTCCTTCCTAGTAGTGTCACAGAAATAGCCCAGATGGCGATACACGTTTCTCTCTGCCACAATGAGGACTAGAAATGTTCTCTCCCTTTCCTTTTTTTTTTTAAAAAAAGTCTTTTGGGTATTAAAATCCACACTCTGCTCTCTGATGCGCTACTCCCACTTTCTCTAATTTGCTGTGCATGTTATTTTTAAATCTGACACTTGGAAGATTCAGGATAGGCAAAAGGACTTCTTCACACAGCGCATAGTTAAACTCTGGAACTCACTCCCACAAGACACAGTGATGGCCACCAACTTGGGTGGCTATAAAAGAAAATGAGATGAAACCATGGAGGATCATAAGGCTATCAACGACTACTAAAAGTGATAGACATGTTCTCCCTCCGCTGTCAGAGACAGGATACCTCTGGATTCCAGTGGTTGGAAACTGCAGGAAGGGAAGGCTGCTTTTGCGCTAAGGTAATGCTCGCTGCTTCCCATGGGGGCATCTGGTTGGACACTGTGAGAGCAAGATATGCTGGACTACATGGGCCCCCTTTGGTCTGACCCAGCAAGCTCTGCTTATGCTGACACTCGCATTATGGCCAGAGCTTGGAAAAGTTACTTTTTTGAACTACAGCTTCCATCAGCCCCAGCCAGCATGTGCTGGCTGGGGCTGATGGGAGTTGTAGTTCAAAAAAGTAACTTTTCTGAGCTCCGATTATGCCGAACAGCTTCCCAGAACAATCCCCACCCTGCTAGCTCTTCAGCTTCACTCCAGGCAGTTGTCAAAGCAATTTAATAGTTATTCTCACAGAAAACGTAACAATCGTAAGAGGAGGTCTTGAAACATGCAACTGATTTACGGCTAAAAATGTTCCAGCTCAAGTGGCTTCTGGATTTCGGAACATCAACGGAACAGGCAAGCAGCTGATCTTAGGAGTCTGCGCCAGTTCCACAATTTGGAGAATTCTGGCGTCAAAATTTACGATAACTGCATTGAGGGTGGGGCAGGAGGCAAGAGTCTTAGCATTTCCAGATACAACAAGCCAAGTTCACAGTGCGTGAGTGTGGAGGAGAGGTGTTCATACCCTCTCACAGAGATACCTGAATGCAGGGCCAGCAGTAAGGTCTCCTCTCCCTCCCTGCCACTTGAGCACATTGCAGCCAGGGCTTATAATATGGTAGTCTTCAGGCACCGACACAGGGAGTTACGTTAAGGCATTTATATAGTAAAGAGGTATGATTTCTCCCAGGACAGGGAATGACAGATGGACGATTGAGGCCCTCCCCTCTGAATCTGCACGCCCTAACTGTTAACATCGGGGAGGTGAAGCACCCACACGTATAGGACAAAGCTCTGGGAACGGCTGGCACGTCTCAGATGCCCAGAGGGTTCTGGGAAACCACCCCTTCGTTCTCCACCATCGCTTTGGAGATGCCCCGGAGGTTCCTGAAGAACTGCCGCATGGAGTCGGACCGCAGAGATGTCAGGTTCTGGGTGACGCGGTCGTACGCCTGAGCAAAAGAAGGAATGTAAGAACAGGGGAAATCCCAACACACAGCACCAAGTTGCCATGACCCTCCCAAGTGAAGTTTGCCAACAGGTCAACTAAAAGAGGAACAGCAGCCTCAGTCGGAAGCGAACGCTTGCAATCTAGGAGAGGAGAGGATTTCTGCTGCCATTCAAACTGGCTTCGACATCCTTATTCTTTCTTTAGCTTCTCAGGATGGAGTGTGTATTATTGTTCATCTAATTTTAAAGTATTTATTTATATCAGTGGTTCCCCAAACTCTCCCCACCCCCATGGACCACTTGAAAACCGCCGATTGTCTCAGTGGGCCACTCAATGTTTTCTCTGCCTGTTCTAGCAACTGTAATTCCATAGAACGCAGACTGCAACGAGCAATGAAAACACGGTTAAAAATCAATATGAATATTCAGTGGGATGGACATACCGTCTCCCATCTTCAGCCACAAATCCACATACCACCTGAATGAAGCTCACGGACCCCTGGTGGGCCACAGACCACAGCTGGGGGAACCCCCGATCTATATATCTTACTTTTCCATTAAAAAAAAATCTGATTATGTAGTTACGGGGTAGGGACCCTAGGGGCCATGAGCTTCATTCAGGTGGTCTGTGCCCAGCTTCACCCCTGCCTCTGTTTGTTCCTCCGTGGCCTCCTTTGTGCCAAAGTTAAGACTGCAAGCCCCTTCGGGCAGGGGCCAATGCCCACTTTCGAAAGGCACCACTCATTTTGGTGGTGTCCTAATCATAAATGCAATCTAATTTCTCAGAGGATGGTGGATTTTTTGCCACTCACTTCCAGCACCTATGCATTGATCCCATCTCATCCTACCAAGCACCCTGTGGGGTGGGTTAACCTGAGTGTGCGTTACCGGCTCAAGACCAAGCAATGAACTTTATAATTTAAGCGAGGATCTGATCCCACGAGCCTCCCTGATCCAACACTCTCTCTGGTCCACCACACTGGCCTATTTTTAAAGTTGCAATTATTGTACCTCAGTACCTGAGCTTGCATTTTTCCTCCTCCCGCTCAATCCTGTGTCTTTTCAACTGTTAAACCTGATGGTAGGGACCAACCTTATCGATGACATTTGAACAGCACTATAGGGGGCCAGTTTTGGCCAGAATAATGGGATAAAAATGCTTCCTATAAATAAATGCAATCACAGTCCCAAGAGTGACTCCGCAAGAACATTAATTTCTGTTCAATGGGAGTGGCAGTGGTGGCTGCAATTAATTCTGTGTCCGCTCATGAAACAAAAAGGGAGACAAATAAGGGGACAACCCCCCCAACGTACATACAAGGGCCCCTACACACAAGAGGGCTCACCTCGATACACCATGTGTCACAAAGCATTTTCTCATGCTGGGCTGTGGCGTCTCCACGTTCCAAGGACCGGGATGCCCTATCACCAAGGAAAGAGATTTGGGGGGGGGGGAATTAAGACAGTCTCAGGCAAGTGGATTCCTCGAGGTGGGGGAGAAAATTAGGCCCCCACCTCCCAGGGAAAGAGTGGCCAGGAGTTTCTTAAAAGTTTCCCGCGTTACCAGCCATGGGTGCTTCCTCTCCCCAGCCCCCCAGCACCTCCTCCCCATTTTTAACTCCACTACGAAATAGTGAAGAAGGGCTTGCCTTTTAGCAAACCCGAAGCAACGGATTTTAAGGAAGGGGTGGGCCTTATTCTCAAGGCAACTGGGAAATGGCCCTTACCTGGAGAGAACCACCACCATGGCGTACAAATCAATGGCGCTGTCCGCGATGCGTTTCAACACAAACTGTTCATCTAATATTTGGGGGAAGGGAAGAAAATGTTATACCAGGAAGCCAGAGGGAAGGATGGAGACAGATACAGCACAGAAAAAAAAATCAGGTCCTTGTTCCCAGCATGGTGTTTCCAACAGAGGGCAGCCCGATGCTTTCAAGAACTACCCCCCACACTTCCCAAACAAGGGGTGCAAGCAGCAGCCCCTCTCCTGAGCCCATTTTCCTGTGAGTCCTGCTACACCTTTTGATTTAGAGAGAAGGCAATTGAGAGGAGACATGATAGAGGTGCATAAAATTCGACATGACATGGAGAGAGCAGACAGAGAAAAGTTTTTCTTCCTCTCGCATAACACTAGAACTCGTGGCCATCCAATGAAGCTGAATGTTGGACCATTCAGGGCAGACAAAAGAAAGGCCTTCTTCACACAGTTCCTAGTTAAATATGGAATTAGCTTCCACAGAGTCACTGACGGCCACCAACTTGGATGGCTTTAAAAGAGTATTAGACAGATCCATGGAGGAAAAGGCCATCAATGGCTACTAGCCAGGATGGCTGTGCTCTGCCACCAGTCAGAGGCAGCATGCTTCTGAAAACCAGCTGCCGGAAGCCGCAGGAGGGGAGAGTTCTCCTTGCGCCCGGGTCCTGCTTGTGGGCTTCCCATTGGGGCACCTGGTGGGCCACTGGGAGGACAGGAAACTGGACTGGAGGGGCCCCCTGTGGCCGGATCCAGCAGGCTCTTCTGATATTCTTGGGAGGGAAAATGGACTGCCTTCAAGTTGATTCTGACTTATGGCCACCCTATGAATAGGGTGTTCATGGTAAGCGGTATTCAGAGGGGGTTTCCCATTGCTTCCCTCTGAGGCTGAGAGGCAGTGACTGGCCCAAGGTCACCCAGGGAGCTCCATGGCTGTGTGGGGATTCAAACCCTGGTCTCCCAGGTCGTAGTCCAACACCTTGACCACTGCACCACACTGCCTCTCCTGCTTCCTTTTTCTGCTGGCTTATTTCCACCTGGCCTGGGAGGGCCCCCCCAACTGACTATAAAAGCTAGAGACTAGCAGGGTGGGGTATTTAGAGAGTTCTTGTTGAGCGTGTGGGGGGGGGGTCAACATTTAATTTTAGAGATTCATTATTTTTGATGTTTGGGGTCTTATGTTTTTATATTTTTATCATTAGACCTTAGGAATTTAGTGAGGATTCCTTAATTTCATTGAGATCTTTTCATTCAGTTTATTGCCTGACTATTAACGTTTTGTTATATTTCTGTACCTGTCAAAAGTGAATTATGTATTTGGTTTTTTGAAAACTTTGTAAGCTGCCTTGAGTATGGTCTGACTATGGAAAGGCAGCATACAAATAAAGTGATGCTGCTGCTTGCCTCAAGATCCGGCAACCACAGAGAAGCACCCTCCGCTTTCTTGTCAACCAAGTACTGCTGTGGGGCTGTTCATTGCTTGCATGCTTCAATTCAGTGGGATTTTTAAAAAGGAGAGGGAACTCTACATCAAAAACAGGAACACCTACACACACACACACGAGTGCCTTGGTGGTGTGGCCACCATTAGGGCTACCCCATCCAAATAACAAACTACTCACCAATAATCTTTTTGCCGTGTTTCAGAATCTGCTCCTCTACAACACCAGCAAAAAGATCAATCGCCCGGACTGTCTTGAAAACAACAAAAAGGCAGCAGATGTGGAGAGTGACCGATGTAGAGGCAGCAATAAAGACAGAAAGAAAAGGTCACATGCAGACCTCACTTTGTCTTCAATAAATTACAGTCAGTTTTGGCACCACATAAGTTAATACTTTGAGAGGGGCGGAGAGAACTGACACAAGCCAGGACAGGTGAGACAGCACTTTCCAGTGTGCCCCTGTTTTCATGGAGAGGAACGTCAGAATCTGGAAACCTCAATTCAGCTTTTTCCATTTGTGACATTTATTTGTGTTTCATTTTTTTAAATTTATACGCCGCCTTTCAAAGCAAAACTCTCCCCGCAAGGAGGTTATCATCATAATAGTCATTTTTATTAAAGAACCACACAGTAATGCATCAGAGAGCACAATACAAAAAACTAAAGGAGTTACAGTATTACAAAGAACTGCAGTTAACACAATACAGAGGCTCACACATTTAAAAAAAGCCTAGCTTGACATAAAAAGATTGCCAGGGTCTGTTCAAAAACCAGGAGAAAGAGACGAGGGGTACATATTTCCTCATGAAGGAAATTCACCAAACCTAGACTCTCCCCCTTTCTCACTCACAGTATTTGCTGGCAGAGTCTTGAGCAGGCCCCTCAAGGTTGATTTCAAGGCCTGGCAGGCACGCAGAACAGGGCACTCTTGGTGGCTGCCCCCACTATTGTGGAATTTGAGCCCACTTTCCCTCAATACATTTTAAGCAGGCTCTGGAGACCCACCTTTGTTTTTGTTGTGTAGCCTTTCAATGGCCAGTTGTAAACTCAGCTGCAGAAATGGCATTGCAGCCTGTTCCCCTCATCCCCCTTCCTGTGTTTTAAGTTATACTGGGCTACTCGTTATTTTTTGTGCTGGCTTTTAGTAGTATTATGAAACAGACGTTTTAGATGGCTTTAAAATTATATTCTTTAATTAAATGAATTGACAAGATTTATACACCTCTTGATTTTTTTTTTAAAGCCCTCAAAGCTGTTTATGTAAAATAATTATTACGTCTCTAGGGTTGCCTAAACAAACAAGTTTTGAGCGTGTTGAAAACAGTACAGCCAAAGTGCCTGCCTAACAGAGAGTTTTAGAGCACAGGTGCTATGATGCTAAAAGATCACAAGCGTGGAACAAACGTTATATGGCCCTTGCAAAAGTGCCAGTTCTGCAGGTTAGCATTCAACAGGCAGCCCCTCTGTCTATGCTCAGCCTCTATATCTTTGAAGGTAAAAAGCAAATATTACAAAATGCCCCAAAGCCTCCAGTGACTTCATTCTAAAGGAAAGCAAACTCAGGTAAGCACTCTACACCTGAAACTTCTCATTGCCTTGGAGAATTCCCTATTAAAAATACATGTCAAATCTACATGTTTGGGTAGGGCTGCTTAAACAAAACACAGCAAAGGTGCGCTCCCCATTCAGGCAGTTCCAGAGCATAGGTGCCGCCACACTGAAGGATCACTTTCTTGCAAGTGCAGAAGAAACATTATGTGGCACATGGAAAAAAAACCCAGCTGGTTATGCTTTGATGGGTATTCTTCCACGCTACTTTCGTTTTTGGCGCATTTATTTCAATGTGCTTGTATCTTGTTCGTTTGCTGCGTTTATTCTCAAAAAATCAAATAAGTAAATGTACACAAACACAAAAAGAATGTGGGATATAAATCTGTGCAATAAATAATTTTAAAAAATCATTTGTACCCTGCTTTACCCTCCCAAAAAGGAAAGGGCAAAAATAGCCACCAATGTCAGCTGCTCTGATGTTATGTGAGGGACACCACTTACCCGCTCACCACTGGAGTTCAAAGTTGGGTGAACAACATGCTTCAGGGTGATACCCGTTCCAAAACCGGCTTTCCTGGCAAGGAGGCAGACAAAGAGGGCATGAAGGTACCCCATAAGTGTGATCCCATCAGTGGTGCCACCCCACCCCAGAACTGGACGAGCCTATTCTCTTGCTCTAGAATGTATGAACAAGAACCATACAAATGGCCAGATGTGATGGAGCATTAAAAAGAAAATGCTGTACAAAATTGTGCTGGGTGGGGGAGAAAAACACACTCACCCACACCGAAAGGATGACTCAAACCAGGGAGCAAGAGAGGCTTACAAAATCATGAGTGATGTGGAAAGATGCAGAGAGAGAAATTATTCTGTTGTCTTCTACTGACACTCAAGGTCGTCCAGCAAATGCAACGAGCATTAACAAAGAGGGCAAGGGAAGGGGGGATTTTTGTGTGTGTGTGTCATGCAACATGTGAGTAACTTATGGAACTCACTGCCACAGTGTGCAGGGATGGCCACCTGTACAGTTAAACTTTAAAAACAGAGAAAGAAAAAGAGGATTAAACAGATCCGTTGGAGGAGGAGGTTTCTTAGAGATGGCAGTTAAATAAGGGGCCTCCATTTTCAGAGACAGTATATCTTCAAGTGCCAGGCTACCTGTCATCAGCATGATCTCAGTGGGCTTCCCACAGGCATCTGGTTGGCCACTAATGGGAACATGGTGCCTGACTAGATAGACCTTAGTGTGATTGAGGACGCAGGACAAAAAGCCATCCTCTTAGAATTGGGGTGCGTGGAAGGCTTGGCCTTTCATGCCTGAGATGCACATTTTGAAGACCCACCCTATTCCTGTGATTGCAGCTCGTTTTATTATTATTATTATTATTATTATTATTATTATTTATCCCTGCCTATCTCCACAGACATCTTTGCAGTGTTGAAACCACTGCAACAGCCAGAGCTTCCAAATTTCAATTACCTCACAACCTTTAACAGTTCAGGAAAGAAAATCCTTTAGGCCTAGAAATGTAGAATTTGTCCAGAAATTCTCAATGGGCAAACACATATTGGGATGAGGTTGGACTAAATGACTCTTGCGGGGGGAGTCCCCTCCAACCCTGCGATTCCGTACTTGTAAGACGGGTATGGAGAAGAAGAGAACAGTTAAATACAGGGTGAAGAACCTTGTTTTTTTTGCCTGAGGGCCACATCTCCTTCTGGGCAACCGTGTTGGGGGCCACATGCCAACAGGAGGGTGCAGCCAGAGGCAGAATCAGACAGGGCAACAGACTTGAGTCCTGTTTTTGGACAGTTGGCCACGTTGCAACCACGCAAAAACCAGAGGTTCCTACTCACTCACACCCCCTCTTCCACACATGCAAGCAAGAAGCACCCTTACCGCTCAAGGAAACGTTACATCCAGGCAAAAGCACTCAAGGAGGGTGTGGCGGGGGCGTGGCCTGGGGAAAACACCTGGCCAGGTACACCTCATTATTGAGTTTCAGAAAAACATTCCTATTTACCCAGGGATTTGATGGCTGAGAGACACTGGCCATGGCAACTGTGAAATCAATATCTGCAAGGGTATGCAATAGATTTTACATTATTTTAGATGTTCTAAATGTTTTTAGACGGTTTTTAATTGTTTTGAATGTGTTTCTATTTGATTTTAAATTGTTTTGCTGTTTCCCTCCCTGGGCTTGTTGGGAGGGAAGGGCAGGATACAAATGTAATACGTCAATAAAATAAACAGGGTGGACAGAGAGGCTGGGGGGCACATTTGGCACCCAGCCATGAGGGTCCCCACCCCTGACTAAAATGATCAAACTACTTTATTTTGGGAAGTAAACGGCCATGGCCAGGTCTGTTAAGAATCCCATTTGTTATGTTAACTTGGGGCAATGCATTGCCACTGTCTAAATAGCAGGAGAAAGGTGACTAGCCTGTACGGCAAAAGAGGACGTGCCTTTCTTCCCACTGCTCCTAGCTGGAGATGATGGCACTGGAGGAGTCGGCATGCATGACAGAACAACAGGCCAGCAGTTTTTGGAGTCACAGAGAGCAAAAGGAAGCCTGTGTAACAGACTCTGGAAACTAACAGCACTTTGGGGGCTGGCATTGTCTTCCTAGAAACTTTGGGGCCTCTGCTGGAGTCACAGCTTAACTTTACTTATGCTCACCTGTACATATGTGTAAATAAAACTGTGCTTCACAAAAATGCTGCAAGCCTCTAGTGACTTTATTCAAAGGAAATCAACCTGGAATCCCTGCTCAGAGACTGGGATGTATGTAGCAATTAGATGGATATAATTCCGTTGTCCGCCCAGTCCCATGTTTGGGAGAAGAGTAGATCTGTTACCTGCGCACTCGCTTCCCAACCTCGCTGACCAAGAGCCCGGCGTTTCCGAGGGGATTCTTCACAGCACGTTGCAATCCACGGAGCTGGTTCCCTGCGTTCTGGGGCAGGAAGAGAGAGAGGTCAGCAGGAGGGGAGGGTGTAAAATTGCCATGAAGATTCCAGAACTGACACTTCAGTTTTTGAGGACTCCTGGAAAGCCAGTAAGAAGTAGTCTTGCAATTAAACTACTACAAATGTGCTCTAGATAGGGCTTCCCTTGAAGATGATCCAGAAACTTCAGCTAGCGCAGGATCCAGCTTCTCAGAGCACTGAGAGGTGTATCTGTGCGGGGTCATACAACACCAATTCTGCAAGATCTGCACTGGCTGCATGTTTGTAATTAGACCTAAGTGAAGTTGCTAATGCAGACAGCGGCACACTCTTAATAGCGACTTGAGTTCCCAAGTTTTGTCTGATAAAGACCAGGGTCTTTTGCATGGTGGGACCTACCTTTTGGAATGAGCTCCCAACAAACATCAGGCAGGCACCTATAGTAGCATTTAGGGGACTGTTGACCTAGGCTTTCCCTGAAGGGTGATCCTGCTGCGTTCATGCATTAAGCTGATCTACTGCAATTTAACATGAGCAAGTGTAAAGTGATGCATGTCAGGGCAAAAAATCTTAATTTCACATGTACGCTCATGGTGTCTGAACCGGCAGTGACTGACCAGGAAAAGACCTTGAGGTGGTAGTCGATAGCTCGATGAAGATGTCAACCCAGTGTGCGGCAGCTGTGAAAAAGGCAAATTCCATGCTAGGGACAATTAGGAAAGGAACTGGAAAGAAGATTGTCGATATACAAATCTACAGTGAGGCCACTCTTGGAATATCACACAAAGTTCTGGTCACAGCACCCCAAAAAGGATACTGAGTTGTTGGAAAAGGGCAACTAAGGTGATCAAGGGGATGGAGCGACTCCCCTATGAGGAAAGGTTGCAGCATTTGAGGCTTTTTAGTTTAGAGAAAAGGTGAGTCAGAGGAGACATGATAGAAGTGTATAAATTATGCGCGGCACAGAGTGGACAGAGAACAGTTCTTCTTCCTCTCTCATAACACTAGAACTCGCAGATATCCAATGAAGCTGAATGTTGGAAGATTCAGGACAGACAAAAGGAAGTGCTTCTTTATTTATTTATTATCATTAGATTTATATCCCGCCCTTCCTCCCAGCAGGAGCCCAGAACTTCTTCACACAGCGCATAGTTAAAGTATGGAACTCACTCCCACAAGAGGCAGGGATGGCCACCAGCTTGGGTGGCTTTAGAAGAGGATTACATAAATCCATGGAGGATAACGGTATCAGAGGCTGCCAGCCACAATGGCTATGCTCTGTTCCCATGGTCAGACACAGCATGCTTCCGTATACCAGCAGTTCCTGGAAACCACAGGAGGGGAGAATGCTCTTGCGCTCCGGTCCTGTTTGTGGGCTTCCCTTTAGGGCATCTGGTTGGCCACTATGAGTATAGGATGCTGGACTAGATGGGCCACTGGGCTGATCCAGCAGGATGATCTGTAGTGTATTTGGTACTTGTTTTAGTAATGTGATTTTAAGCATGATTTTTTTTCTGAACATTGGTGGTGCAGACATTTTTGCAAATAATAAAATCTAAAAGCCCTAAAACAATGTGGGATCCAAGTATTTGACGGTGCACCTTTCCTCTATCATCCGATCTGGATCCTGAGATCAACCGGGGTGGAGAGTACCATTATCCCCTCCAGCAGGTTTAGAAGGTTGTGCAGTGACTCAGGCTAGGAATTTTTCTGTAGTGGCACCCCCACACCCCCAATTCTGTAATTTATTTCGCTTGGAGACCTGGATAGCCCGTAAACGATTGGCATTCCGGGGCCAAATCAAATCACACTTATTTGGGCTTTTTACGACTTTATTTTGAACCTTCAAGGTCTTAATGCTGCTAGGTTTATAGAGTGTAATGACCTCAATCTTTATATAACACCAGCAGCTTCATACCTGGTGCTGCTTGGGAATTCTGAGAATCCAAAAGGTTCACCATCTTGATTTAAAACAGGACCCAATGATATCCAAACATAGCAGAAAGCCCATTTCTTCATGCTGCGAGATTGTAACCTTGTTTTATAGAAAGCAATGTAAACTGCATTGGGATCTCTATCTGATGAACAGTGGTTTGAAAGTTGAATGGAAGAGTGAATAATTAAAAAAAGGAGGGTTTTCATCTGGGACTGTTTCCCTGACTTGCTGGCTGACTGCTCAAGAGTAATTAAAAATGCATCTCCTCTCCCCCTTTGGGTCCCTAGCAGGTCAGAGCTCTGCAGATCAGGAAGGTTTGAAACTCAAACACACACCCCAAGCTGCGGAAGACTGGAACAAAGTTTATTAACTCATGCCTGGTGTGGAGAAAGAGGACAGAGGTTTTCCTCCCTCTCACGTAACACCAGAATCCTGGGAAGGGGTAGTGGCTTCCAAGCTACGTGATGGATGGTAGAAGCCATTTAAATTGCTTAGAAACCATTTAAACCACTTAGAAGCCAGTATAGAAATCAAATGATAATGATAATGATGGGTTCAGGGTGGACAAAAGTCAGCCATGCTTTACAAAATTTATTTATGTATTATTTACTTACTAAATATTAAGAGCCAGTCGTTAGAGTGTTGGACTACGACCTAGGAGACCAGGGTTCGAATTCCAACACAGCCATGAAGCTCACTGGGTGACCTTGGGCCAGTCACTGCCTCTCAGCCTCAGAGGGAGGCAATGGTAAACCCCCTCGGAATACCACTTACCATCATAGGGTCACCATAAGTCGGAATCGACTTGAAGGCAGTCCATTTCCATTTCAAATTTCTACCCTGCCCTTCCTCCCAGAAGGAGCTCAGGATGGCAAACAAGCAATAAAACACTTAAAAACAAAATACCTTAAAAAGAAATCTTTAAAAAGCAATTCCAACACAGACACAGACTGGGATAAGGTCTCTATTTAAAAAGGCTTGTTGAAAGAGGCGCCAAAAAGATAACAGGGATGGCGCCTGTCTAATATTTAAGGGGAGGGTGTTCTACAAGGTAGGTGCCACCACACTTAAGGTCCATTTCCTATGTTGTGCAGAACAGACTTCCTGATAAGATGGTATCTGCAGGAGGCCCTCACCTGTAGAGCAGTGATCGACTGGGGATATAAGGGGTAAGACGGTCTTTCAGGTATCCTGGGCCCAAGCTGTATAGTTCTTTGTACACCAAAACCAGCACCTTGAACTTGGCCTGGCAGCTAATGGGCAGCCAGTGCAATTTATTTATAAGATTTCTTACCTCCCCTTCATCATCAGGTCCCAGGGTATGTAACTTTAAAGTTGACAATGAGGACATTGAACTTGTCAAGGATTATCAATACCTCGGCACAGTCATTAACCAAAATGGAGACAATAGTCAAGAAATCAGAAGAAGGCTAGGACTGGGGAGGGCAGCTGTGAGAGAACTAGAAAAGGTCCTCAAATGCAAAGATGTATCACTGAACACCAAAGTCAGGATCATTCAGACCATGGTATTTCCGATCTCTATGTATGGATGTGAAAGTTGGACAGTGAAAAAAGCGGGTAAGAGAAAAATCAACTCATTTGAAATGTGGTGTTGGAGGAGAGCCTTGCGCATACCATGGACTCTGAAAAAGTCAAACTACACCTTATACGTAGGCTGCAACCCTACCTTCCTGTTCATCAGCTCCCACTGGTAGTACATGCCCTGGTCACCTCTCGTTTGGACTACTGTAATGCGCTCTACGTGGGGTTACCCTTGAAAACGGTCCGGAAACTACAACTTATACAAAATGCGGCGGCTCGACTACTTACAGTCGTCGACGGGACCACATCACGCCAGTGTTGTTCGATCTACACTGGCTTCCAGTTGTTTTCCGGGCCCAATTCAAGGTGTTGGTATTAACCTTTAAATCCCTATACGGTCTCGGCCCAGTTTATCTAAAGGAGCGCCTACAACGCCACCAATTATGCCGCCTGACAAGATCGGCCACACAAGGCCTTCTCTCAGTCCCGCCAACCAAATCAGCTAAGTTGGCAGGAACTAGAGAGAGGGCCTTTTCAGTGGCGGCCCCCACCCTCTGGAACTCCCTCCCACAAGATCTTCGGCACGCCTCTTCCCTGAATATGTTCCGCAAGGCCTTAAAGACCTGGCTTTTTCAACAGGCTTTTGGGACTTCTGGGGAGGCTTAATGTTCTTATGATCGAAATGCCTCCTACCCTGTATTGTTGTTATCATAATTTATAATTTATATTGTTATATTGTATTTTATTGTATTGTATTTTACTATATTTTACTATATGTACGTCGCCTAGAGTGGCCATTGGCCAGATAGGCGACACATAAATTAAATTTTATTATTTATTATTATTATTAAATAATTGGGTCATAGAACAAATTAAACCAGAACTATCACTAGAAGCTAAAATGATGAAACTGAGGTTATCATACTTTGGACACATAATGAGAAGACATGATTCACTAGAAAAGATAATAATGCTGGGAAAAACAGAAGGGAGTAGAAAAAGAGGAAGGCCAAATGAGAGATGGATTGATTCCATAAAGGAAGCCACAGACCTGAACTTACAAGATCTGAACAGGGTGGTTTTACAAAAGATGCTATTGGAGATCACCGATGCATAGGGTCGCCTTAAGTCATAATCAACTTGAAGGCACATAACAATAAAAATAGATCAAACCATTATAAAAACAGGTAAAGCCATTCCAAGTGGGACAGAACAGTATAAACTCAGGGGGGGGGGAAAGGCAGGTCCCACAAAACAGAATACCTTAAAGTGCCAATGGCCAGAATAAACAGGTGTGCCTTCAGCAGATGGCAAACACTATACACAATGAAAATGCGAGACACACCTCAGTGGGGAAGGAGTTCCACCATTTGGGGTCTGCTGCAGAGGAAGCTCTCTCCCAGGCTGTCATTTCCCAAACTTCTGAGGAACCCCCCCCCCTTGCAGATTTTAACACCCGAGAAGGTTGGTAGGGATGAAGACGGTCTTTCAGATATTTGGGGCCTAAAAAATACATATGCAAAATTAACCTGTGGAACTCACAGCCACAAGATGTGGCGATAGTCAGTGGCTTAAAACAGAATTAGACACATTCACAGGAGGAGGGATCTGTTATTAGTCACGATGGCTTAAACAACACAACTGAATACCACTAATAGGGAGCTGCAGGGATACAATGTACAAAATTTGTTTTAGTCGTTAAGAGCTTTTTTTTACCACTGTTTGAACTGTATTGATTGTATTTCATGAACCTCTCCCCTGTTAGCTGCTTTGAGTTTATTTTATAAAGAAAATCTGTTTTAATTTAAAAAAAAAAAACACAAGACAAGAGAGGGCAGTTGCCCTCACGCCCTGCCTGTGGGATTCCCAGAAGCATCCGATTGGCCCTCTCTGGGAATAAGGATGCTGGAATAGGTGGGCCTGTGCTCTGTGCCCGGAGGGTTCTTCTAATGTTCAAACCCAAGGCTGTGAGCTATGGGGGCTGTGCGGAACCTCCCAATCCAGGGGCAGTTTACCTCTGAGCACCAGGTGCTGGGGAGCACCAATGGGGAAGGGGGCTGTTACCTTCAGGCATTGCTGCGTGTGTGTCAAGAGGTGTCAGGCTGACCACTGAAGGCGGTAGGAATGGAAGCAATTGTGGTCTGATCCAGACGCGCTCTTAGGAGAGACCCCCTCCATGTTTGTGGCTCAAGCCCACCTCTTTATACACACCTACAAAGGCCCACTCAGCTCTTTCCACCCTAAACCCTTCCATGATTTGCTCCTCCCCTCCCCAAATTCTGAACCACAGACAGACACACACACACTCTTCCCCACCAACCTGAAATCCATTAAGCGCAACAAACAGCCGCAAGATGTCATTGGTTCCCTCAAAGATCCGGAAGATCCGCAAGTCACGCAACACCCGCTCCACGCCGGCTTCCTGTAGTTCAATGGCAAGAGAGGGAAACGAAGGGGGCGGGTCAAGTTGGGTGGGACCTGGATTCACCAGCAGTTTTAACTCCCAACTCTGTTTTCAATCAAAGGGCACTGGTGGCCCAGAGCCCTGGACAGTGCAAATTTAGAATCAAGCATCTGAGCATGCACAGAATGCCTTCACCTCGCTACTGGGTAATATTAGACCATAGAATATTATGCCTTATGTTGAGTCAGACCTTTGCTCCATCTAGCTCCGTATCATTTACACCAGGGCTTCCCAAACTCTCCCTCCACGGACCACTAGCAAACTGTTGACGTTCTTGGTGGACCACTTCATGATTTTTCTGCACCTTGTAGCAAATGTAACATGCTGTCCTAGATGCTGTGTGACTTTTAATTGCCTTTTTATTGCTTCTCTTACCTGTCATGTTGTACTATAATCTGAACTCAGTAAAAAAATTCATTTCTTTTGTTGCATTTTTATTATAATTTGAATCCCACAGAATACAATATTAAAAACGACGAGACAAATAAAAATCAACGTGTTTCATGTGGACATGCTCCAGGCTTCCTGAATGAAGCTCGAGGACCACTGGTGCAGGAACCCTGGCCTGCACTGACTGGCAGCAGCTCTCCAAGGCATCAGGCAAGACTTTCTCCTCGCAGCCTTACCTGGAGATGTCATCAGGGACTGAACTTCCGCATGCAAAGCAGATGCTCTGTCACTGAGCTACAGACCCTTCCCCATAACATACCCAGGCTTTATGCATCTGCCAGGGTTTCTGTGAGGGGGCGGGATCATAGAATCATAGAATAGTAGAGTTGGAAGGGGCCTATAAGGCCATCTAGTCCAACCCCCTGCTCAATGCATTTCCAATAGACCTCTTGAATGCCTCCAGTGTCGGAAAGCCCACTACCTCTCTAGGTAATTGGTTCCATTTTGGCTTCCGGGTTGGAGGCTCAAGCCCAGATATCGTTCCTTTCAGAAATTAAGATTTGGAATTATGAACACCCACTGCAGATGACAACTGGAAGTTAGGATTGGGGTGCGTGAAGAGGTTTCTCAGTCCACTCACCTTCATGAAGCCCATCCCGCCCATCAGCTGGATGCATTCATCTGCAACGGTCCATGCAGCTTCCTGTGCAATGCAAACATGGGAGAGAAAGAGGCAAAACCGACTCACTTTTTTCAGTCTGCAAAATGGGCACCGTGACATGCCACTTCAAGAGCAAAAGATTTGCAAGAGAGAGGAAACTTTGCACAGTCAAACATGGATGCAATTAAACAGGCGACCAACAGACAGAGGGCTAAATCACATCAAATGAAATCTTTCTCACCGAGCCAAAGATCTTGCTGATTGCCGCCTCGGTCTGGAAGTCGGTGGCTCCTTGATCCATGTTTGCACTGATCATGTACGCCATAGACTGCAGAGAGGGGAGCCAAAGTATGAGACTGCTTCGTGAGAGTTCTAAAAACTTTAGCTCATTACAGGACAAGCTGAAATCAACTGGATGCACCCAAAACCTGCACCTTGGTCACCCATCCTTTAACAAAAAAAATTCCGAGTACTGTCCTGCTTGCAGGCTTGTGGCTGGCCCCTGTGAGAACACGGTGCTGTGCCAGGATGGGGCCCCTTTGGTCTGATCCAGTTGCAGGGCTCCTCCTGACGTCCTCCTTCAGTTCCTAGTCCTTATGACTGTGAAGCTAGGATTGAAAGTGGGCAGGGAACACCAGACTGGGGGAAGGTGGCGGGGCAGAGCACTTTTCGGCCTGCTGCAGGAGGCCACCCATCACTGCAGATGCCCTCTTGTGCGCTTCCTCACCTCCGTCACGTATTGCAGCAATGCCATGCGGGCCAGTTTCTCCTGAATTCCTTCAAAGTTATAGATTTTGTCTCCGAACTGGGTCCTGTTGGCAGCATGGTCCACCTTTTTGGACAAGGAAGTTGGGAAACAAAGACTGTGAGGCTCAGGATGGCATAGCTGGGGGGGGGGCACAAAAGGATAACAGGCAAAACATTTTTTTAAAGGGCCGAACAATGGGGGGATGTCCACTGTTTTAAAGGTAAAGGTGAAGGTGTCCCCGCACTTGTAGTGCGAGTCGTTTCCGACTCTTAGGGTGACGTCTTGCGACGTTTACTAGGCAGACCATATATATGGGGTGGGATTGTCAGTTCCTTCCCTGGCCTTTCTTTACCCCCCAGCATATGCCGGGTACTCATTTTACCAACCATGGATGGATGGAAGGCTGAGTGGACCTCGACCCCTTTTACCAGAGATTCAACTTCCTCCTTCCGTTGGAATCGAACTCCGGCCCTGAGCAGAGCTTCGGCTGCGTTACTGCCGCTTACCACTCTGCACCACGGAGGGTCCGTCCCCTGTTTTAGGCTCCCCAAAAATCACTCACCGCTTTGCTGATGAGCCCACGCATGGTGCCAGCCATTGCAGCAGCCATGCCGAACCGCCCGTTGTTTAGAATATTCATGGCGACCTTAAACCCAGCGCCGGGGGCTCCTAGGACATTTTCTACTGGGACACGAACCCCGTCAAAGTGAACCTCTGCGGTATTGGATGCCTTAATGCCCATCTTTTTCTCTGGGGGTCCACTGGAGGGAGAAAACCACATTGAAAATGGACGGCCTTCAAGTCGATCCCGACTTATGGGCGACCGTATGAAGTGGGTTTTCATGGTAAGCGGTATTCAGAAGGGGTTTACCATTGCCTCCCTCTGAGGCTGAGAGGCAGTGACTGGCCCAAGGTCACCCAGTGAGCTTCATGGCTGTGTGGAGAGTCAAACCCTGGTGTCCCAGGTCATAGTCCAGCACCTTAACCACTACACCAAACTGGCATTTAGATTCCCAATAATCCAACACGACTGCTTTGCAAAGGACTCTCCTGAATCCACTGCAAATAAAAAAATAATCTCTTTACTCAAAAAGGGTTCCTCCCAGTCTCTAACCTGACCGTTCCTTAAACACGGGGAAGGCCCATAGCTCAAGGGATGAGCGCCTCTTTTGCATGCAAAAGGTCCCAGGTTCCGCCCCTGGCAGGATCTCCAGTGAAGAGGTTCTGTAGGAGCAGAGCTGGGAAATGCCTCTCTCTGCCCAAGCCTCTGGAAAGCTGCTGCCAGCCAGAGCAGGCAATACTGGCTATATGGATAAAAAAAGTCTGACATGGAATAAGGCAGCTTCCTCGGATACTCACCGTGTGACACCCCCAAAGCCTCGTTCCACTATGAAGGCCGTTATCTTATCCTTCACTTCGCCAGTCACCTCGTCTTTCACCGGCGTTCTCGCAAAGACTGTAAATATGTCTGCAATACCACCGTTGCTGCAAGAGATTGCAGAGTCAGAACTCCAGTCGCTGCAGGGGTCTACCGTTCTCCTCTCATCCTCATCTCTGTGTCGCCTCCCCCCAGCCCGATCAAACAAACAAAAGTTCTCCTTGTGCCCTAGTGCCTACAGATACAAAATGAGAGCAGAGTGCATCTGAGGGCGTGCAGAGGGCCAGCCCTTCACAACCCGACTCGTCATAGCCAGACATCAGAAATGCTTTGCTGTCAGATGTTAGTACAAACAGAAATTTCCAGGGGTAATTTCAGGCTGCTCACAGAAACCCCGTTTTCAAACAGCGGCACTGGTTCCCAGTTTGTTTCCGGGCCCAATTCAAGGCACTTATATTAGTGTTCTAAGCCCTAAACAATTTAGACCCCAAATATCTGGAAGCCTGCCTCCATCCCTACAGACCCAGATTGGCATGGGGTGCCCTCCTGGCAATTCTTCTACCGCCCTTGGAACTTTGGGGGGAGGCGGATCAGTAGAGGGCCTTCTCTGGGGCAGCCCCTATGCTGTGGGGCTCCCTCACAACAGAGGCGTGTCTGGCACCTTCATTGTGAAGATATATATTTTTTAATTATGAAGATGTACCCCTTGACCCTGACCTTTGACACCTGATATATATATATTTTGAGCACCCACCCTGTTCTTTTGACTGTCATTTGTTTTAACTTATTTTAATATTATATTTTAAAAATGTTGTAATATGTCCTGCAACCTCATGGCGCAGGGCAGGTAAGAAATCTAATAATAATCCTATTTCTTTTAGGGTTGAAAACGTTATGCTTCTGAACATGTGCAGAGTGCCCTGCACCCAATCATAACTGTATGACCCCAGGCAAAACCCAAACTTCTCAGATAAAGGGTGTACTTTAAGATCTTTGGGGGGGGGGCTCCTGTGGGTGCCCCCATCACCTGGGGTGGATGGCAACGAGAAAGGAGGGACACCCTTATGGTGGCCCCCAGTTGTGGAATGCTTTCCCCAGAGAGAGCCCTGCCTGATACCGCCCTTGTTGTTCTTTTTGGCTTCAGGCCATTTATTATTATTATTATTATTATTGAAACTAATGATTCTATATCTAGTCTTTGACTGCTGGATGCTACTGATTACTGTTGATTAATACGGGTTAATACCCTTGGAACTCACATAGGTCTCTGAGATCCCCTCTTTCAGAGGAAGAAACCAGAAAGAGGGGTGGTGGCAGAACTACTGGGATTTTAATCCTGAAGGAGGGAGGATTTGCCTGGGAAGCAGAGACCCAAAGGCGTTGGGACTGTTCTCGGAAGCAAAGAACCCCCCTTGGGGCGCTGAGGTCAAGGGACCCCAGGGGGACAATTATTATCATCATCATCATCATCTGGAGCTTTTTTGATACAATTTTAAACCTCCTGACTGTTACCTAGTCCACTGCTTTCACAGTTTGGTGGCTTTTAGTCATTCCATTTTAACGTTTTATTCTTTAGGGAATATATGATCAAAGGGAGCAGCCTAAAAAATTATTATTGGGGAGATGCATCTTCTAAAGAGAAGTGCAGCAGTTCCAGGCTCTCATTTATGAAGTCGCTCCTCAAGGATGCACGGAAACCTTTGCCCCTCAAATCCGTGCCTCCTCCTCCCTTCCCCAAATTCGTCCCTCCTTCCCCCCATCACACACCTGATCCAAAGTTTGCTCCCATTGAGAGTGTAATATGTGCCGCAGGGGCTGAGCTGAGCAGTTGAGCGGATGGAGGCCGCGTCTGAGCCGCTGGTCGGCTCCGTCAGACAGTATGCGGCGATGGTCTCACCTGGGCGGGGGCGGAAAGAGGGTCATCAGAGGCAGGGTGCCATTGTGAAAAAGAGGGTAATGAAGGGAAGAGAGAGACGCACACACACACTCCAAAAATACACACAGCCACCCTTTCTCCACAACCTGAGGTAGATTTCAAGGTCTGTGTGACAGAAATCTTTCTCAGTCCTCCAAGTCCAAACAACCCAGCGCGGCCTCAGTCCCCACCCACCAACGAAAGGGAAAGAAGGCAGGTTACATGGCTGCGTTGGGTGTCAGATGTTGTGGGGTGAAGGGGGGAACTTGCAAAATGGGGACCCATGTTCGGGGTACACCTCCCTCCCCAGCCCCTCATGGCACCCTCACCCTTTCTTTCTGCCATCAGTTGCCACCACTTGCCATTCCTCCATCCTGCCAAGGCCAGATCCCCTTACCTGTTGCCAGTTTGGGGAAATACTTCTCCTTCTGCTGCTTTGTGCCATAGAGGAGAATCCCTTTAAAACCGATCGACTGGTGAGCCCCGAGGGTGATGCCCACCCCCAGGTCATGCATGCCAACAACTTCCACCAGCCGAGCATACTGTGGGGGGGGGAGAGAAGAAAGAAGCAATGGGGGAGGGTAATGAGAGCCTCCAAACCATGGGCAGAATACCTGTCATTTGTTTACCTGTTGATAATCTGCACTTTCATAAAAATATATCAAGGCAGTACATGACTTAAAAAAAAGAAAATCAGCAAATAGCAACTATAAAAACAACATTTGAAACATCAGTAAATACAGATTGGTTAAAAAGAGAAAATTGAAATGGCAAAGGCCCGTCTAAACATCTTTCTTTCTTTCTTTCATTCATTCATTCATTCATTCATTCATTCATTCATTCATTCATTCATTCATTCCTCCTGCTGGAGGAAGGTCGGAATATAAATAAAATAATAAATATTTATTAGATCTGTTAGTTGCTTTATACTGTATAAACTAAAAAGTCTCAAACCAACTCAACAAGACAGAATATCTCTCACACACACAAAACAACAAAAATTAAAACCAGAACATTTTAAAAAACGAATGCTCATGCAGTAACATATTAACGAGGACAAGGCCTCCTAACTCCAGTAAAAGATGAGCACCGCCAGAGGGGCCCACTTAATTACCAAAGGCCTGAGCAAATAAACAGGCCTTTTTCTCAGCATCAAGAAAGCTCCACTTCCCTCACACAGGAAAAACCCACCTACCCACCCCTATCCCTGAATGGGTAGAATGTCTGTGAACATTCCATGACCCCACAGCAATTTAACCAATGGCTGGGCAGAAAAGCAGACTTGCCCTATTAAGGCATAAATCTTATATCTACCTTTTACAGCAGCCACTTTACACCCATTATTTCCCAGAGGCTCCCTCCGAGTTGGGGGGAGAAGGCATACACCCTCATAGCTGGGATCCTCACCTGAGTGTTGCTGAGTCCCAGCCCCCCAAAGTGAACTGGGATTTGCAAGCCAAACGCTCCAAGCTCCTTTAGGCCTTGCATTGCCTTCTCTTCCACATGCTCCAACGTATCATTTTGGGCTGGGTCATTCACCTCCTAGCAGGAGAGAGAGAAAGAGTCACCTCCTCTTCATCCCCAAATCTGTGCCTGGGACCTAACAAAGGTTGACCTGAAATAGTTGCCTGCTGCCAGTCACACCCACTCCCTCTGCTCTCGTTTTGCTCGCCACTTCGAGAGGAACATCCCTCACAGAATCATCGAGCTGAGATATACCCTGAGATCATCCAGTCCAACCCCCTGGGGCTCAGGGTAGGTTCTGCAATGCAGGATGCCACTTACAGCTTCCCTTAGAGATGATTAGCCAGCCTCTGCTTAAACATCTCCAGCGAAGGAGAACTCACCGTTTCCCCTCACAGCTGGCAAGTTTCTCCTGCTGTTCAGCCAAAATCTGCCCCTCTGCAATTCCCACCCACTTATTCTAGTCCTGCCCCCTGGAGCGAGTCTGCTCTGTCTCCTGCACGACAGCCCACCCTAAAGTCCTCACCTCAAAGAATCGAGAGACCGGACCCACCAGTTCCTGCAAAGTCTGGGCTTGCTCTTCAGTTAGAGCTGAAATGAGAACCAGGGGGCAGGGGACAGGAGTATCAGCACGCTCTATTGCGCCTCTCGTCTGGCAGAATACTTCTCAAGACTAAAATACGCACCTTCCAGCAGAAGTGACTGTCGCTTTCTTGTCTCATTCTGATTTTTAGACTCTGCACATTCCAAGCCTTTTCTGAGGCCATACTGGATTGCCCAATTGTACATTAAGGACACAATGGCTACTTAGCTGTGAGATCCTGCTCATGGGTAGCTGCATGCTCCAGGGACTACCTAGCCGCCGCCCCGGCTATGTGCAAATGTTGCCACCACAAAGGTGAAGCCAAACAAGTTGGCCTTTCCCACCCCACTTCTATCCAAAATTCTTACCCTTAAAACACAACCCCGCACATCCTCCCCTCTATAAAGGAGGGAAGCAGTATTACAACACTTGTGGGTCTAGGTCAAACACATGCATCTGGTTCAAGTGTCTAGCCCTCAAGGGGAAAGTATTGAAAATACATGGAGGCAGGGTATATTCCAGACTGAAAACAAAGGGAAGGTTTGGTAAGCTTTCTGACAGGTATATGAACCTGCCCCCAACAACATATAGACCCTTTTACCTGACGGATAAGGGAACACTTGTTCTGTGTTGATTTGGCCCTTGAACATCCCAATTGCAAATGACTTTGACTCCTAGACAGAAAAGACAACAACAGCAGGCCGCTGTAGCTCAGTGGATAGGACACCTGTTTTGCATGCAAAAGGTCCCAGGCTCAATTGTTGCAACCTTCACGTAGGGCTGGAAAGGACCCTCCTCTACCAGAGACCTTAGAGAGTCGCTTCCAGCCAGCCACTGGAGACGGTGCTTGGCTAGATGTGCAAAGAGCCTCACTCTGCACAATGCAGCGTCCTATGTTCAGAAGTTTAGACCTTCCCACAACTCACAACTTAAATTCACATGCGGATTAACACCTCAGTCTGGGGCGGGAAAAGGATAACAATGAAATTACATGAAACTTAAAATTTTGTGCCTCCTTTCAAAAGAGAAAATACCTAGTTATTAACGACATATTAACTACCAGCTAACTTTGGCCAGTTCAGAAACAGGCACACTTTGGAATTACACCTTCCCTATAATTAGTTGCCAGGCAGTCACTCACCCACCCTTATTAATATAATTTCTAGGTTGCCTTTCAGTATGAGACTCCCAGGGTGTCATGCCTAGCCCTGATCCGCTGCCAGACAGCGAGTCCTCGAAGGGTAAACCCGACACTCCACAGGTAAAGGACCCTGAGGAGGAGGCAAGGTCTTCTGGAGCCAATGCTGACGCTCTCCTTGAAGGGCCTGTTGGAGGAGGGCCTGCTGAAGAACTCTCGGAGCTGTCAAGAGGAGGAGGTGGAGCCACCACCACCGAGTCCTCGAGAACAGCAGTACCAAAAGGCCCAGGTGAAAGAGTCGCGATGCAGGATGCGACTATGGAGCCAGAGACATCGTGGGCCTCACAAGTAAGGGGTCTTAATGAACACACAGAATAACTGTGAACATTCCATGGCATCACAGAAACTCAGTCAGTGGGGAGGGCGGGAGTTCGCACAGCAACACACGAACCAATCCACACATCCATTTCACCACAGCACGCTCCCTTGCCACAGGACAGAATCTGAAAACCCACCCCCTCTCCAAATACATAGGGGGAGACTAAATTCGCTAAATATCCTGCCCCACAACTCCCTGCACACACACACACAAAAGGAAAAAAGCACATACTGCTGTTAATGTTCTCTTTTCTGACACCGCCTGGGATGCCGAATCTGCCTTGGCGCTTGATTTATCCAGTACAGCCTGAAAAAGGTGACAAGACATTATTTTATATTTTTCAACTTTTAAGTGCTGTGTTAGAGACGCAAAAAACAACATAAAAATAAGCTTTACTTACTTATTAAGCTGCCAACCAGTCAAGATTGGAACAGAAGGACCTTGACTGAGAGTCAAAGCAGATAACTCGGGTCTGGCTAGTTTAGAGTTGCCAACTCTGTCAGCCTGGCAGGCTCTTGCGCCTTTAATGACATGGTGCTCTGCCTCAGGCGGCAGACTTTGGTGGTACCATTACAGGCAGCAAATCGTCAAAGGATTTGCTTTACAGATTTACACTTGCACCACCATGTGGCATCTCTGCCGCTTGAGGCACCTGAATAGAGTCGGGCCTCCTCTGCCTTGAACGGTTGCACAAGAGGGCTTGTGTTTGTGTGGGTGGTGGGAAAGTCAACTGGTAATGCTTTCCAACTATCCACGCTGTGGGAAAGAGCACCCCCAGTGATTTTTCTGCCTGTTATCCAGTTGTTAAAGGAACGGCACCCAAAAATAAACAAGGGCAATCTGATGATCATGTACTGGAAAGGTGCACTTTTGAGCCAAGGTTGGCTACGCCACTGACTGTCCTCCACAAGGGCATGTATGCAAGATGACATATTTCAGGTTACCTGACTTGCCATGGTCTTTAATCTTCAGGTTGGCAAAGGCCATCTTACCCACTAGGCCCTGATCCAAACCAGATTACCTTCCTGCTCCTTCCCAAGGGCACACGCTCCCAGAAAGGCAACGAAAAGTTTGAGTCTTCATTGCCAGCACTTAGACTGGCCCTACTCATGCAGAGGTGGTAAGAGTCCTGAGGTTAGGGGCAGTACCATTTCAGACTGCAGGTGGAAAATCACATTTCTGAGAGCTCTGCTAAGTAAAACAGTAACTCCCTGAACATAGGAAAGCAGCCCGGAAGGGAACAAGCATGGCTAGGCATCACTTGCTCAAGTGCCGATTGTTTATGTGCAGGGTGATTGTTACATTTTTGCTGTTATTGGGATTAAGTTTTTGTATTTTGTTGCTGGACCTTATTACGAATTATAAGGGTATTGTATATTTCTTAATGAGATATTTTCTTTGACTATTTGACTCTTGTATTGTAGCAAGTGAATTCTGCAACTTTTTCATGTTGTGAGCCGCCTTGTGCATAGATTACTGTGGAAAATGGCATGCAAATGAACCATGATGATGGCGGCTGTGGAGTCGGAGTCAGTCGTGGAGCCAGAAGCAATTTTGGGTGCAGTCGGAGTCGGTAGAAATGTACCGACTCCTACTTCAAAATAAAATTAATATATTAACATTAATTTATTAATATTAATAAATTAATATACATTTGCCATTTATGAAGGAGTCGGAGTCAGAGTTGGACAGTAGAAAAATAGAGGACTCGGAGTCGAAGGTTTGATGTACCTGGATGATGTACAGGAAAACCTTCAGGAACAGCACAAGTATAGCCAAGACTGAAGTGGTACAGTCCTCCCTGCCACCTCATTCTCATTGTTATGTGTCAGTTGCTCCTCCCCTCCCCTTGCCAAGTCTAAGTGAGTAAGGAGTAAACTAGTCCACGCTGGGTGATCCTGTGCCCTTTCATGACAACCCTGTGAGGTAGTACAGGCCAAGGGCAACTTGCCCCAAAGTGCCAAGTGGGGCGTTTATAGCTGAGAGGTTATTTGAATCCAGGCCTCCTCAAAACATGCAGCACATAATAAAGGGGGAGGGGTTATGGAAGCCTTGCCAGCCTGATGCCCTCCATATATTTTGGGCTAACACTCCCATTTGCCCCAGTCAGCACAGGGAAGGCTGGGCTGTGCAACTCACTGTCACAAGATGGTGCCATGTGACTTTGAAAGGGGATAAGGCAACTGCAGGGAAGATGAGAAATACTCACCCTGTTCCCAAAATCCTGGAGAACAGCATGCCAGTCAGAGCAAACCAAGACCCGCCTAGGTGCTCAAAGAACCCGGCATTAAGCAAAACAGCCTCCTACATTCTTGTGACACCCATCAACTACTTACAATGATGGCTAACTGGAGCCTCCCTGTGCAGGAGCAGTGTACCTGTGAACAGTAGGATGTGGGGACAGGTGGCTGTGGAGGGCTTCTGTCTGCATACTCTGGGCTGGCCAGTGTTGCAAACAGGATATTCATTCATTATATTTGTCACATTTTTGTACTCAAGATGCCTCAAAGAGACTTGCATGGTAAAAATAAAAACAGACATTAAAACTGGATAAAAAAGCAACAAATAAAAAATGAAATTTGCATCAAACAATATACTTAAAAGGAAAAAATCCTACCCACCACTGTTCAAGGATGAGCCCAGCAAAGGCCACTGGCATATCTAACTACCCTCAGTTAAAAGCCATATGTCTGGGTAAATAAGAATGTTTTGCCTTGGGCCTAAAAACAGGCAGCAATGGCACATGGTGTGCTTCGCTGCAGAGAGCATTCCACAAACAGGAAGCCACCACTGAGAAGGCCTGCTCCATGCGGCCACCCTACACTCCTCCCTTGGAGACGCCATGCAAAAAGGGTCTCAGATGATGACTGCAGGGTCTGGGTTGGTTCATGTGAAGAGAGGCAGTCCTTGAGGTCCTGGGGTCCTGGACCGCAAAAGGTTTTATAGATCAAAACCAGCACTTGGAATTGAACCTGGAAACTAATGGGTAGCCAGTGGCAGTCGAGCCAGGATAGGGGTTATACGCTCATAACGCTTTGTCCCGGTTGGCAATCTGGCTGCTTCTGTGTTCTACACCAGCTGCAGTTTACAGACTATCTTCAAAGGCAGCCCCATGTATAATGCATTGCAATAATCTAGGCTGGTCCTCTGGGGCCAACGCGGTTTCTCTTATTTCGCCCTAAATTACTCTCGGGTGCAAAACTGTTCTGCAAGAGGCTAAAAGCAGGCCTGAAATCAACCCTGTCGTGGGGGTGAGGCTGCAGAAGGCATTCCTCAAAGGCTATTAGGAAATCCTGGCGGGATCCCAGGGCTGTTGGGATATTTGGAGCTTTGTTCCAGGAGTTCCAAAGCGGCTTTTGCTGGCCCAGCCGTCACCTTTTCCCTACATACTCCGCAACACAAGATTAAACACTCTTGGAATAATATGACCTTTCCCCTAGAAAGTGCCACATGTAACAGCCCCGAGGGAGAGATGTCCGGGGTGGAAATGGCAAATTACAAATGCATCTAGTTTGGGAAGGTGGAACGGTCTGTATAGATCCCACCACATTTGAACGGCAGCCGCCTTGGGGGTGGAGCGTTTAAAAAAGAGTGTTCAGAATGCATCTGAATCTGGAGAGGGGAGCAGTTATTAGTCAAGAGCAGCCAATCTGGGGGATGCTTTTTACGACTTCTAGAGCAACCACATCCACACACCATTCCAAGGAGGTGCTTAGACTCCAAAGAGGCTTACGCGCATCGGGGGAGGACCCTTTTGCCTAATATTATGGAAACCCAAAAAGAAGTGAGGCACCAGGAATTCAGAGTTTCTGTATTTTTTTTTCGGGGGGGGGGTTCATGAGGTAGACATTAAAATAAAAGGGCCAAGCGTTGCCAGGGATCTCAGTGAGCAGAATCGAGCTGCCCAGGCCAAGATCCACCAGGCAACACAGACTTTCAAACCGCTTTGTTTTTAAAAACAACAAAGTTCCTAGCCCTCATGAAGGGGAGAGAGAGGGATAGGAAACACCACGGGCCATGGTGCGGTCTAGCAGACGGGGGAGATCTCAGTTCAGGTCACATTCTTGGGCAAGTTAAACTGACTCGCTCCCCACCTGTAAAACGTGCATACGGAACTAGCCCAATGGAGGTTTTGCAAGCATCAATGAGCTTAATTACTCAAGAGGCATCTTGTCAAATTAGAGATGCCACGTGTCAACAACTAACTACCTTTAAGGAAGGCTTAACCTTCACAGACCGGTTTCTGTTTTTTTTCCAGCAGCCGAAACAAAAACTGTCCCTCTCCCCCACAAATTCATGATCCTTCCCTTCCTTCATTTTCCCCACCCGGTCTCAACTCCACAGAGACATTATCTTGCAAAAGTCCCTGGGCCCAATCCACCAGGACGAGGGATTCCTACGTAAGACCCACTGGTGTAAACACCCATAAACAGGTACACCCCCCCAAATACCTCAGCAGCCTGTGCAGCATAGGGTCTCCTTCCAAGCAGATGGGGAGGGGGATACGCCAAAGCTGGGAGCCCACCAGACCTGGGGGAGGAAAAGGGGGAGGCAGAAGAAGAAGGTGGTGAGCAAAAGGGGTCCTGAACTCCCTAGACCGGTGGGGGTCCCAAGCGCTCTTATTTCTTGAGGCTGAATGCCAGGCCAGGCCTACTCAGAAGTGAACAGACTTGAGTTCTGCCGTGTCCGTTAATTTCACAGGGTCTACTTTGAGTAGGTCTAACACTTGATGCGGCAATTCTTTTTTTCTTTTCTTTTCAAGGGCTTTTCTCTTTGTTGTGGGAGGTCTATCAACTACACACTTCACAGCACACCACCAGCAGCCCCCCCCTGAAAACCTTCCCTCCCAAAAGTTGTTTCCCCCCCAACAGCAAGTACCCCACAACCAGCGCCCCCCCAAAAAGCATCCTTCCTCTCCCAACACACCAACACAACTCCCCCCTCCCGATGAGGCACCATCAGACTCACCTTCGGGGGCAGCCCAGGCGCAGGAGGCCCCAGCAGCGCTTGGGGGGCAGCCGGAGAGTATGCATGCTTGGGGGGTGGGCTGCGGTCCTCTATGGGTCTCTCTCCCTCTCGCAGGCGCTTGCAGCTCCTTCCTGCACTTCCCTGGATCTCCTCCCCGCCACCCATGCAAGGTCACAATCCCAAAGGGAGGAGGGGGGAATAGAGCTAATTACTTCCTGCCCCACCAGTGGCCCGGGGCATGCTGGGAGTTGTAGTTTTCTCCCCACAGAGACGTGGCTCTCCCTCCCGCAGAGGAAGAAGGCCCTTTCTTTAGGGGATGGGAGGAGGTGGGGTCAGAGGTCGATTTTTAGGGAGATGGCGGCCCCGAGAATCTGCAGAGTGCCTTTGTCCCCCCCCCACTAACTTAAAGTTGGGATCCATCTAAAGCGACGGGTGCATCTGTCCATGTGCAGAGGGGCGCTGGCTTCTGCTGGAAACCTGCCCGATTCCCGACCCCCCCCCCGCAACAAGCAATGGGTTCAGCCCTGCAGCTCAGAGATCTAGACCCCAATCTAAGAAATATACTGTATTTATGTATATGTATATTGTTTATAAAAGACAAATAAGTGGGTTATTTGCGTTAGAACAAATTAAACCAGAACTGTCACTAGAAGCTAAAATGACGAAACTGAGGTTATCATACTTTGGACACATCATGAGAAGACCTGATTCACTAGAAGAGACAATAATGCTGGGAAAAGCAGAATAGAGTAGAAAAAGAGGAAGGCCAAAGAAGAGATGGATTGATTCCATAAAGGAAGCCACAGACCTGAACTTACAAGATCTGAACAGGGTGGTTTATAACAGATGCTCTTGGAGGTCACTGATTCATAGGGTCGCCATAAGTCATAATCAACTTGGAGGCACATAACAACAGTGTATGTATGTACTGCCTGCAAGTCGATTCCGACTTATGGCGACCCTATGAATAGGGGTTTCATGAGGCGGAGAGGCAGTGACTGGCCCAAGTTCACCCAGGGAGCTTCATGGATATGTGGGGATTCGAACCCTGGTTTCCCAGGTTGTAGTCCAACACCTTAACCACTACACCACATTGGCTCTCTATAAATGGAAATAATAATAATAATAACAATAATGGACTTCTCCCAGATAATTGTGGAGGGGCACGGTGGGAAGGGAGAGACAGGTATTTTAATAGGGGTTTCACCTCACCACTTCCCTTCAAGCCGACGTTGGCCCTTGTCTGGACCAGAAACTGGTTTTGCTGCTCAGCCATGAAACATGGTGCCACTGAACATGTGCAGAGTGCCTGCCGCCTGTCACACCAGGCGGCTAGGCCTGCTCTTTCCATGCAGCTGTGAGGCAAATGTCTCTTGTTTTACATTATCATTGCAGGGGGCGGGGAGACTGTGGCCCTCCAACTCCCGCCAGCCTCTAGCCAGCATGGCCAATAATCAGGGATGACTGGGTGGCCAGATCCCACCGCCTATTGATAATAACTTCCAGGGCTCTTTTATTGATCGTGCTTGCCTTTGAGAGGCTGGTTATGCCATGGGCATCTTTTAAAAACAGAAGTTTCCCTTTTAACTTTGCCTATCATGGTAGAGGTCGTGGATGGGAGTGTTGGGAAGGGGGGAGGCAAAATCTGTGATTTCCTCCCCTCCTAATTTTGGACAAAGCGCTTCTCTCTGGGGCAGCCCCAAAGACCATAGAGCTTCTCTCTTCTGTTGGCAGCAATACTTCCCAGGAAGGATGCACCTGAAGTGGTTTTTGTGTTGGCTATTAGGCAGAGGCTTCTCTCTCCCCTCCCCCCTGCTTTCAATATATTTTGGAGGGTGAAGCACTCACTGGGTGTGGAAATGCTTATGTGCTATTTGCATCCAGAATTGGGCAGGAGAGGGGCGACCCGTTACCTTGCTGCCACCAGGGGGATGCAAAATCACATGCCCATTCAGTAAGAGAATAAACCCAAACCCCGGATTTCATTTTTTCCCTCCAAGTGTACCAGTAGAGGCGAACACAGCTCTTTTCCTTGTAATTGGCCCCCCAACTCCAAATTCTTGTGCAGAGTATTAAGGCAGATTTTCACAAAAGGTTTGCTAATGAGGAAGTGTCTGAACCACCAATTCTGACTCTGCAAGCAGCTTTTCTGTTCTGAAAAACTTCCTCAAGTGTCAGGTACACAAAATGCATGACTACACACACACATACTTTGGCTTTATTAGAATTTTTTTACTGAATTTTTTTTGTACACAAAAGAGCTAAAAAATAAATATGTTATTACAAAATAGTTATCTGCTACAGATCACACACACACATGCAGGCACGGGCCCCTAGGGAAAGGGGAGGGCTAAATACTTGGGGGCCCGCTCCCTAGGGGATGTCTCCAGCTGCAACTTTCGAGACATTGTGGTGGGATCGTGCCTGCTGGGGCAATATAGCACCATTGGAGAGAGGGTGGGGCTGGGGAGAGAGGGAGTTCGTACCCTGCTGGAGGAGAGAGGGTGGGGTGGGGGGATGATGTGGCAACGTCCACTTTACTTTCTTCCCCAGATGAGACTCTAGGATCCAGGGCAAGAATGCTACATCTCTGAATGGGACAGCAACTCAAGAGTGTAAAATGAAAGAGGACCCAAAGCAGGAGCCCAAAATACTCCCTGGCATTGTCCGGGAGGCGACACGAGGCAATTCCAAAATTTCAACATCCACTCACCCTACTTCTGGTGTGGACACTGGAAGAGGTATCGCTGGATTCACAACCTTCCCATCAAGATAAGGAAAAGTCCTGTTCCACAGGAGCGCCTGGACTGACTTGGAACTGTCTAGGAATCTCGTCTCTCAAAGTTGCATCCTGACTATCCTAGCTAGAAATAAACTGTGGGTTATGTATACCCCCCAAATATTCTATACCCCAGTTCAGTCTCAGTGGTCGTGTTCACGTGTCACAGTAAACCGTGAAACCGTGGGCTCACCATGAATGAGCGGACTGTGCCAGGCTTCCTGTAAGAGGCAGCTGGCTGGCCACTGAGAGAACAAGATGCCGGATTGCATGGGCTCCCTCTGGCCTGATCCAGCCGCCAGGCTTTTCCCGTGTCCTTACACCCACTCCACTCCTCCTCACATGCACGGAGGAGACAAACACCACAATCCCTGACTCGGGGAATTGTGGTTTATTTTGCTCCATAGAAACCACAATCCCTGGAATGCTAAGCTAGGAATTGTGACTTCTCTCCTGAGCATGAAGGAGTGAAGTGGCAGCAATCAACTCACATACGGTAAACCAAGGTTTACACTCACCGCGACGTGCAGACACAGCCAGTGTTTCTCTGGGAATTATTATCTTGCCCACCCACATCACCTTTCTTTTCTCCAGACTTAAATGTTCAAAAAATCATGTATATATTTTGGCAAAACCAACGAAGGGAGCATCAGTCTGTACACCAAGTCACTCCACTTTCAAAAGTAGCTGAAGATCACACCCAGAGAGGGGCTTATAATGCTGGCATCTCTCAAAAACGAAATTTAGGGACTGTGGGAAAACAGGCAACGGCTCTCCAAGGTCTTTTCGGGGGGGGGGGTGTTGGGGAGGGAGAGGGGAGAATTTTCCAGCCCACAACCCTCTGTCTTTTCTAACTGGGAGTTGTGGAGGCTTAGACTTTGCGGCTTCTATGAACAAAGGAGGTACTCTAGCCCTGACCTATGCCGCTGTCACCGCCACCCACCCCCAATACTGTCACGCACATGATGCTCTCCATGTCAGGTTAGAACCACATTAGGTTCCCTTCATCTGACAGAACAAACTTTGCTCCTTCATTGGCAGAAGGGAACTTCCCTTTGGCTCCAGAATCATCGTGATTCCTGCACAACACAAACAGGCTGATCTAGACTCAGAGCTAGCGATGTTGGAATTTTTGCCTCGAGTGACCTCCCTCCTTCGAGATTAAAAAACTTCAGCTGCTGGAACAGCAACCGGCTACAGACAACATAAAGAGGGAGTGAGGGAGGGAAGCCCAATTGTGACAGTGGCCCTGGACACTAACACTGCAAGCGACGCTTTGGTTGCAAACCCTTCAAAATGGAAAGAGTTGTAGTGTTCGTAGAAGCGAAGACAAGACAAAAACTGACCTCACATGGGGAGGGGGAGGGAGTGTAGCGTAAAAAGTGAGGTTTAGGGATGGTTGGGAGGGCTTTTATACAAAAGGAAGTTTATTTTAAAAAAACGAACTGTCTTAACTCCAAAAATATGAAAAAATCATTTAAGAAAAAAATCTCTTTAATTAAAAAAAGCACAAAAGTACCACTTCATTGACACCGGCTTTGGGATGGTCAAGAGGGGTGACGGGGTGCTGTCGTTCAGAAGTACCAACAAATCTACTCTTCTGCTGAGAGAGGGCGGAAGAGAGGAGGGAGTCACATGACATGTACCCAGGCGACAGAAAGGCAGCAAGACCCACTTGTTCAAAAAACCTCAAAAAAGGCCAGGTCATGTGACAGGAGGATGCAAAAGCCAGGTGGGCCTGGCGCGCCACTGAGCTTCTGCACTGGACTGCTGGGAAGACCATGTGATGTTTGAAAGGTGGCCACGTGACCACAGAACCCAAGAGGGCTCAAAATTAATAGAACATCAGGTTGTCATGTGCATCATGTCAAGGTAGAGATAAAACAGGAGGCAGAGGTCACATGATTCTAGAGACCTGAGTCAGATGATTAAGAAGTGGCCAAGCCAGCCATGGTATTATTTTTTCTAAAAAAAAAAAAAAAGTAAGGAAGGCTCACAACATGGAAGTCTGAGCCGGTGTAACATGGTTAAGTGTGGAGGACCTGTCAAGTTATCTCAGATGGCCAGAGGCCACGTGAAAAGAGGCTAATCGTTGGCTAAAGGCAAACGGCTCTGCTGGTGAAGGATGTGGCATTGGCAAGGCTATTGAGAGTCACGTGAGTCCTAAGATAATTCACATGACTGCAGTGTTATGGATGAAAGCCATATTGCTTCTGGCTGAGTCAGAGGGACGAGTCACCAGCTGAGTGGCTGGTGCTTGACTACCAGCAGCGTCAGGCAGTATCAGCGCTGCGTCGCACGGCAACAGGAAGCAAGTGTTTGGTCCATCCAATACTGAAAGGCTCTTTTGTGGTCGAGAGGCCACAAACTACAGGTGGAGGTTAGAGGGTTCTGGAAGGCTTTTGGATGGAGGGCACAGTGGTGAGCGGGAGGCGGGCTTCAGGCCACCAGCCGCGGTCACATCACATCCACAAAAAACTCACTGGGGTTGCCCATGGCCATGTGGAATGACTGGCGGCTAGCAGTAAGCTCAGGCGGCACAGAGCCCAAGTCACGCACTGGGGGCGCCCCAGGGGGCTGCACAGCGGCTGCAGCAGCAGCAGCTGCTGCAGCAGATGGAGGGGCAGGGGGCGGGACCATCATCACCACCATGGGGTTATAGGCCAAGGGCATCCCCCCGGGGGCGGCGTAGGCCGCATGCAGGGAGTGGTGGGAGCGCACACTGCCGCCCCCCAGGCTGTGGTGGCTGCGCTGCGAAGCCCCCTCCCCACTCGCTGGTCCAACCGCCACCCCGCCACGCTGGCTGCCACTGCGGGTCGAGTACTCCGACTCGCTCCCGCTGCCCGATTTGGAATCCGCCCCTGCCGCCTTCTCCTCCTTGTGCTTACTGGCTCCGCGGCCGGCCCCACCGCTGCCGCCTCCCCCACCGTCACTGCGATTCGACCCGCTGCTCCGACTGCCTGAAACACAAGGAAGCAAAGGGAGGGTTGGGGGGCAGCAATGTGCCCCCCTCCCCCACTTCCAATCTCGAAAAAACAAACCAACCAGGAGTCTGAGACCCCCAAATCTCTTGGCGACTCCATTGCCCTCTCCCTGAAGATCCAGCAGCCTCAGCCTCCCTCCATTCCAGACAACCTCAGTACTCCCGCGTCCTCCTTCTGGTGGGGCCAGGTGTCCAGGAGCCCCCACCCAGAGACCCCAGGAGGACCGCTGCCCAGACTCAGCACCACACAAGGCCAGGAACCATCCCAACTGGGGAAAAAGCATCCGCCGCCAGCACCCAGCCAGTTTACGTTCCAACCAGCCCAGAGACCCCAACTCTCAACCTCTCTGTGATGTGGGGGCTGGCTGCCTGCTTCCCTCCCCCCCTGTACCTTCACTGTGCTGACTGCCGGCGCTCCCCATGCCGTAGCTGTAGGAAGAGAGCTCATGGTACGGTGGGGGCTGGGTGCTGTATGGGTGGGGGGCAGGATACTGGTAGGAGAAGGTTGGCATCAGGGGCCAAGGGGTGGTGCCCGGCAGGGGCAGCGGGGCCAGGGTGTCCTGGTCAGAGGCCCCGCTGGAGCCGTCGTTGTCGTTGAGGGAGAGGTTGGCCATGTCTGCAGAAGGAAAAGGAAAGCGGGAATAAAAGTCAATCCACCCAGGGCCAGTGCAGGAAGATGCACCCCCACAGCAGACGCTGGCAGCTGATTGGACAGCCTCTGCAGGGGGTGGGCAGTACGCCAGAGCTCTGCGCATTTTAGCCAGCACTGCCAGTGGAGGACAGAGCCAGGCAAGCCAACTCTGCTCCCAGCGTTTCCCAGTAACGGAGCAGAATGCTGATGAGAGAACGGCAGGAAGGTTTCAGAATGGGACGGAAACAAGCAGGGATGAGGCAGGGAAAAGGCAAGGCACAGGTCGCTCCTGAAGACCAAATACGAACACTTAAAGGGACCCGGGGGAGAGGGAGATTGAGAGAACAGTTAAAACGACCTCTGGAACCTCCCTGCTCAGGACTAGCTTACATTAGAGCCTGCATAGTCCCAAAAAGGCACCCGAGACCAGCTCAGCTGAGTTGACTTTGACTGACAAAGACCGTCTAATTCAGTGCAGCATTTTAGCAGATCCCTTGTCCTCTGTGTTCTTTAGCTCTGCTAACTATGGGATGGGCATGCAGAAAATTTAACCATGCAAAGTGCTCTCGGTGGCCGTCACCAGCTTCAAGGCATTTGGCCAGGAGGCAAGCGCCAAGCTGAAATAAGCAAGCAAATCAACAAAGAAACAGGCAGATGAGACCCCTCAAATATGCAGAACAGAGCTGCCTTCCCCAAGGTGGTGTCCTCCAGATGTTCTGGACTACAACTCCCATCAGCCCCAACATCTAACAGCCGTGCCTGCTGGGACCGGTGGGAGTTGGAGTCCATAATATCTGGAGGGCGCCACCTTGGGGGAGGCTGGGGCAGAGCCATACAGTAGGGCCCCACTCATACGGCGGGTTAAGTTCCGGACCCCCGCTGAAAAGCAGAACTCAGTGAATAGAATGGCGCATGATGCCCGAAAACCGCCGTAAAAGCGGAACAAGCGCCGTATGAGCGGGGCTTTAGTCTAATTGCATCTAATTGAGACCGCCGCATTAGCGAAGCGCCGTAAAGCGGGGCCCTACTCTAGTCCTGAACACCGCCCCCACCCAGAGGGTGCGGCACACAGAGTTGAGGCCCTCTTCCTTACAGTTCTCGCAGCCACTGAAGTCGCCAAAGATGTAGTAGCACTGCTCAGAGAAAGTGATCTTGTTGACCGTGTGCCGGATGAAGCCGGCCTTCAGCAGGTTGCTGGCGTATTTGCGAGCCTCCCGGCGGTCCTGGAACCCCTCCACGTGATGGTACAGCCAGTCGACCACATCTGAGCCTGGGGAGTGAGAGATGGGAGGGTGGGCACAAGTTAGGCTGCCAGGGAGGGGCTTATGTCCCTTCAGGGCCTCCTGCTAACTGCCTCATTTTGGCAGGAGCCTCCCCACTCCCCTCCTCAACTTGGTACCTAGAAAAGCGTTTGGGATGGTGATCTTCAGCCACATTCGGTCCCGCACCTCCAGGCCAGACTCTGGAGAAGCCATTGCCTTAGTAACCGAGGCCATGTCCGTGTGGATGGACAGGTTGAAGTCATCAAAGCCTAAAGTCGGACAATGGGAGAAAGCATAAGAGAAACCATGGTAAAACTCCCGACAATACGAGGCATGAGCAAGCTGTTCACCCTGGCAGCTGAGCCACCATTTGGTCGCTTTGTTTTGTCTCAGAAAGGAGAGAGTGAGAGTGAGAGTGAGAGAGAGAGAGAGAGAGAGAGAGAGAGGGGTGGGGAAGGCGCTAAAGTCCTGGGATGTTCTGTGGATGTGCAAGACAAACAAGACAAATAGGTGTGAACGACCCAGAAAAAGAGTGGGCGAGACGGGAGACTTTGCAGAAAAACTAATCCTGCAGGGAAAAAGAATTCTGTATAAAAAGCCAGGCTAAAATAATGTTTCCTTTGAGAAGCCAGAAATGAAGGGAGCACCCAGTGTCAGTTTAGGCCACTTTTTTTCCCTAGTACAAAATGACAGCAAACTGTGTGCACCCTTCTTCACCATGGAATTGGCCCTGATGCTGTTCGTAGCATGTGATTTTCCAGAGAGGTCTCATCCTCATTAGCCAAACAATAATAATAATAATAATAAAATTTTATTTGTGAGTCGCCTATCTGGCCGAATTAACGGCCACTCTGTCCCTGAAGTGCCCCGTGCCCCTGTTCAGACCTGTAAGGTCACCGAGATCATCTGGGGCACTGCACCCTACAGAATACCATAGGGCAGTGGCCCGGAAAAGGGCGCTTTCTGCTGTTGCCCCGGTACGATGGAATGCCTTTCCCTCTGCCAGACGGGAAGCCACCGGTGGCTTCAGACGTCTTGTGAAGGCGTTATGTTTTTGCCCAGGCTTGCCCTGAGCTGTACGAATGATCCCTGTTTCATGGGCTTGAATTACCCTGGATTTTTGCTTTATATGCTTTTCCCTGGGTTTATACTGCAGTTTTATTGGTTTTATGTTGTATTTTGTTTTAATAATATTGTGCTTTTTAATACTGCACACCGATTAGAGATTTTTTTTAATTAAGTGGTTTATAAAAGCTTTTAAATAAATAAACAAAGCTAGATATGGAATTACAATCATACTGTTGGATTTCCCAATACGGTTATTAGGTTTCCGGTTCCGGCGAGTCGACTTCTTTTACCCGCTCCCATCGTCGGTCCAATTTTGATTTTTTAATGCAAAAGCCAGTGCTACAAGCTTTAATCTCTCCCTCCCAGCCACAGCCTTCTTGCTAGCCTTGCTTCTGTCTGTGTATTTGAGTGTTATCTACAGAAAGGGAGTGCTGCAATCAATCAACTAAGATAAAATGCTGAGCCTAGACTGGAGACGCGCGTACCCATCTGTATTTTTCGACTGACTAAAAGATTAAAAGACTCTGTGTGGGGCAGACCCGTCCGTAATTTACTGTCCAGGCATATTTGGCTGGTATAGTTTGTGTAGCTGAACACCGGAACACCGGATAAGTGCCTTTCAAACTTTAAATTACCATTATTATGGTTTTGACCAGGAAGGCTCGGACAGCGCTGGAAGCCAGCTCCCCTTTTTAAAGCATACAACCCGAACAATCCGAACAGAGAAAGAAAAGACTGCCACCTCCTCCCTTTTCCTCAGAAAACAAAGATACTGGGAACCAGACAAAGATCACCCAGTTTTTCCCGGTCGGTTCAAACAACCAACTGGAAAACTCATATATGCATTCCATTTCAACCCCTAATGACTGGTCAATCACTACTAAAAATCACATACAATGGGAAGAGGACATATCTCTAGTTCCTAACCTGGCTTTGGAAATGGCGTTGGCTGAGATAAAGGACTTAGAAACGGCCCCACTACTCTCCCTTGGTGTTGAAACTCTGGAGAGTGATAGTCTTATCTCAGAGTCAGACATGGAGGTGGAACTCAGAAGCCCAGCAGAATGCCTCAGGAGGCACTCCTCTAATATCTACGAGATATCAGCTTTGCAACATCGTGACACGCAAGTCGCTGGGCTACCCTTTGATTGCCAGCCCTCTATATTGGAGAGTTTGTCAAAGTTGGCTGAAGAGCTAGTTCATATAAAAGCCTTTTTGGCCGAATGCAACCAGCTTCTAACAACTCTTGTGGAGTTTCATCTAAAACCCCTTGCTGCATCTCAGCAAAATACTCTGGCCCCTTCAATGGACCCTCTGACAGTACATCTTCCGCAAGCTTCGCATTCGGGCCGCTCCTCGATTCTAGGTGGAGCTCTTAAGAGGAAAAAGAAAAAGAAAAAAAATCTACCTAAGGCCAAAAAAACAAAGAACTTAAAAAATGCCAAAGGTTAACAAAATGAACTTCCATAAACTATTTGCACTATTGGGCCAATCTATATCTACATCGCAGGCAAAAGGGAAAGAAGAAGACAAAAAGAAGAACGTGCTGCCACAAATTGGTGCAGCATTTCCAAAAATGAACCCCTCCATTATGACCCCGCCAACACAACAAGGACCCTCAAGGGGAGCTCAAGCAAGTCAAGAAGGTGACTCCAATGTCCAGAAGTTAGGCCCTGGGTTCCCATCAAGGGAGATCTTATCTCCTGCCCAGCCAGCCAAATCGAATTCCTCTGTATGGCAGCTAGTTTGGACTCAACATAAACTAGTTTTCGATAACTATCCTAAACCCCCTGGTTTTTTGCCCCAAACTGACCGAAAACTGCATCTGACGGAGCTCTTAAAACGCTGTTCTCTGACTTACCTTCATCTAAAGGACATAACCCAAGTGGAATACTTATATTTCAATGGAACAAATGCACGGGCAATAGTCTCCTTTGCTTCGCAGAAGACAGCCAAAAAATTTTGGCATTATAAACAGACGCTAGCATGAATAGGCGTTATCATTCGCCGCTATTTTGAAAATAAAACACCTCCCCTCTCACTGGTCCCGCCACGGATGTCCTATATCTCTCCTCCTCGAAAGCAAAAATCAACACCTAAGCTCCCAACAGCCCCGGACTCTGAGGATTCCATCGTCCCAGAGGACAAAGCTACTCCAATCGAACCTAATTTCTCACCGATTCCGACTATGCAAGAAATGGACCAGTCGCTTCGATGGTCTTTGGAGCCCTTTGATGAGGACGAAAAGGCTCTGCTAAGCTCCTTTACCTCTCTTCCATTTAGAGACAGACTTGCGATTCTATCTAGACTCGATCTTATGAAGTTTCATCTTGTGAACATTCATACTCAGTTACCCATACCAATTCCACCTTCACCTCCTTCAGGCAATGAAGAATTTGGAAAGGAGCAAGATTCCCCCCCCTTCCCCATTAGCGATCCTATGGCTGCATGGCATAAGATGAGGTATTTAGAGGAGGCAGAGCTAGGTAAATCCTCCCCCCCGAATGGTCCAAAAAGGAGGGGAGATCACCTCCACCTATGCCCATCGAGGTAAATACGCTAAATCCAGCAAAATTAGCTGAGGCCTACAGGAGGGCGGATGAGGGGCTAAGCACAAGCCCTGCAAGCGACGCAGCTGGTGGTGCCCTCCTTAAGGATAACGATATCAGTGTTTCCTGCAAATGACTACTTTCAATACAGTTATTCCTTAAATGACTCCCATATGGATGGGGTTGCACTCCCCCTGAAGGAACGGGTTCGTAGCTTGGGAGTCCTTTTAGACCCATCCCTGTCACTTGAGGCTCAGGTAGCCTCGGTGGCTCGGGGTGCTTTTTACCAGCTTCGGCTGGTGGCCCAGCTACGCCCCTATCTGGACAGAGAGAACCTCGCTTCCGTAGTTCATGCGCTGGTAACCTCCAAATTAGATTACTGCAATGCGCTCTACGTGGGGCTGCCTATGAAGACGGCTCGGAAACTGCAGCTTGTGCAGAATGCAGTGGCCAGACTGCTCACGGGGACCAGACGGTTCGACCACATAACACCGATTCTGGCCCGCTTGCACTGGCTGCCTATTTGTTTCCGGCCCCGGTTCAAAGTGCTGGTTTTGACCTACAAAGCCTTACACGGCACAGGACCACAATACCTATTGGAACGCCTTCCCCGCTATGAACCTGCCCGTACACTACGTTCATCATCAAAGACCCTCCTCCGAGTTCCTACTCATAGGGAAGCTCGGAGGGTGGCAACGCGGAAAAGGGCTTTTTTTGTGGTGGCCCCCGAAATGTGGAACGATCTCCCAGAGGAGATACGCCTGGCGCCAACGTTACTATCCTTCCAGTGCCAGGTGAAAACTTTCCTCTTCACCCAGGCTTTTTAACATCTTTTTAACATGTTTAGTATGCGCTGACATTGTTTTTAACATTTTAAACTTTAATGTGGTTTATATTGTCACTTGTTATTGTATTTTTGATGTATTTCTTGTCTTGTGAACCGCCCAGAGAGCTTCGGCTATGGGGCGGTCTATAAGTTTAATGAAATAAATAAATAAATAAATATGATCCTGCAGCAGATTCCTGATGTTTCTTGAACATTTTGGGAATAGGGATCATCTCCTTCCTTCCGTCCCTCCCCAGCCCCTCAGCCCCCAACTGCAATAATCACCCATGGGAAACTCACGTTCTGTCTCGGTGACAGAGGTCCCCGAGGTGATGGTGCTCATGGAGCTGCTCCCAGGGTAGGCAGCGAAGGCCCCAGTCAGGGCAGCTGAATGGGACACCCAAGCCGCTGGGTCGATTGGCTGGATTGGCTCATCTGGACACGGGGCAGACAGAAAAGAAGCCTCAGGCAACTCCCAAGAGCCAAGAATGCGGCCTCCTGGCCCACCCTCTCTCACCCGCCTGAGGCTGACCCAGCTCCCACAAGATGGCAACTAGGCCCTACCCTTTGGCAAAATGCCTTAGGCCGGGGTGGGGAACCTGCAGACCTCCAGACCTCCTTCTCTGGCCCTTGGACCTCTTTCTCTCCCCGGGCTGCCCCCGATAGCTCCCTTTGCTCACCTGGATGGAGGCCAGAGACACTAGCCTACGAAGGCAAAACTCCATTCACTGCCCGGCCCATTTTTGCCTCTGGCCGCTCCCACAATTGGCACGGTTGTCCACAAGGGAATGTAGCCCTCGGGGGTTGAAAAAGGATCCCCACCCATGTCTTAGGCCTTGACTAGCAGCTCTGTTTCATTCTTTCTGGGCCAGGTGGAACCAGAGCAAAGCCAGGACTCTGGGGTAGGTGCCGGCCACTTACTTCTAGGCAGGGTGAAATAGCCTTGTGGGGAGGGGTCCCAGCACTTGGCCACCGTCAGCACGATCGGGCTGCAACGAAAAGGAGGGAGTGAGCCCGCCTCCACTGCTGCTGCCACAACCCCCCCAGGCAACCTCCGTGTTCAGAGGGCACTCAGGGAGGCTTGCGGGAAGCAGCACCTACCCTGGCTTATGGACAATTTCCCTCAAGACTCTCACAGCGTCATCATTGCTCATGTTCTCAAAATTAATGTCGTTGACCTGGGGCAGAGAGGAAGACACTGCGTTGCGAGGCCTGCTTCGTGCAGTTACTCAGAGGCATAGCTCCCCCCCCACGCCCATCGCACAGTGGGCAGGAGAGACGCTTCCCTGCCCCCCACCAGGACTAAAACGCCAAGGGAGGAAAAGGGGCCTCACCTGGAGCAGCATGTCTCCGGGCTCAATCCGGCCATCTGCCGCAACGGCCCCACCTTTCATAATGGAGCCAATGTAGATGCCGCCGTCCCCTCGCTCGTTGCTTTGCCCCACAATGGAGATGCCCAGGAAGTTGTACTTTTCTGCCCAGCCGGAGGGGGGGGGGAAACAAAGGAGGCTGAGCCCACTGTTTGTTATTCAATGAATGAATCAACTTAGGCAACTATATCTGGAGAGGACTGCCAGTGGGCCGCCAAAGCCAGCAAGGAAGAACTGGTGGCGCTCCAGATGTTGCCAAACCCCACCTCCCATCGCCTCCCTGAGCACTGGTCACGCTGGGGCTGCTGGGAGGCAGGAGTCCAACATCATCCTGGGGCCCCCCACAGCTTCCCTACATCATAAACCGCTCCGACAGATATCCTCATAAAAAAAAAAACCTCCCAGGAAGGAGAATCTATGCCCTCCTGAGGCACTCTGTTTGCAGAGGCTGAAAGATGCATCTCCTTGCTCTACGGTCAGAAGATAGGCAGTCTAGACTGCTGCCCTCTCCCTGGCGTTGATATGCACACACGCGCACACCCACCTGCCTTCCTTTGCATTTGCAATTCCCCACTCTGGCCTCCTTCCAACCTTTTCCATGTCAAGCCCCTCTCTGGCTCTCATATCTCACCCCTCAAAACTGGGTGCAATCTACACTACGCTCAACATCCAAGGCCCTCCTCCGGGTGCCTACTCTGAGGGAAGCTGGGAGGCTGGCAACAAGGGAGACGGCCTTCTCAGTGGTGGCCCCCAAATTATGGATCGATTAGTCTGATGAGGTGCGCCTGGCGCCAACACTGCTATCTTTTCGGCGCCAGGTTAAGACTTTCCTCTCCTCCCAGGCATTTTAGCATGCGTTTTAAAATTGTTTTTAAAAAACGTGTTTTTAAATTTGTATGTTTGTTTTTAATGTTTTAATTGTTGCAAACCGCCCAGAGAGCTTCGGCTATGGGGCGGTATACATATGCAATAAATAAATAAATAAAAGCAATCACTCCCTTACCCATATTCAGGGTAACGGTTATGATGTTGAGGGACATGGTAGAATCTGTGACGCTGCTGAAGGATGAAGTCTGAAACAAGAGTTGGTAGAGGAGGGAGCGGGGGAGACACAAGGGGAGGGTCAAGTCTCCATGGAGGTTTATCCTCCATCTCCTGCTCCCTCTAGCACCCATTGGGACAGCCACCCACGCCGCCCTCGCAGGGCCGGGGGGCCAACCCCGATACTCACCCGCTCCAGACGTGGTGGGCGCTGCTTCCGCCGCCTGCGATGGCGCTTGAGGAGGCGTGAGGCGCTACTCTGCTCCGTGGAGCTGCTGAATCTGCTCAGGGAAGAGAGAGGCAGAGACTCAGACGTGGAAGCCCAACTGCAAACCGAGGGGTGCAATGGTGGCAGCACAGTGGCTCTCGTCTGCCAAGAGGTTTGCATACTCCAACAGAGGGCTGGAAGGCTGTTGACATACCCACAAACCCTCCGCGAAGCAGGAAAGCAAAGGACCGAAAATATTGGCACAGTGGCAACCAGGTAATATTGCACCACAATCTAGTCTTGTTGCAAATGCAGGAGGGCTCGTTCCTTTGTCACTCGTTAACAATCATCCAAGAAAAAAGGAGAACCAGCCAAGACAACCCAGGAACCCAAATAAAACTCATTTCCTGTCCTGGGAAAACTAGTGCAAAGCATTGTTAAAGATCAAATAGCCAAGCATGAAGAAGAACAAGCCTTGCTTGAAGCAGAGTCAACATGGCTTCTGCAAGGGTAAGCCTTGTCTCACCATCCTGTTGGGAGTTCTTTGAGATCAGTGTCAACAGCAAATAGATAGGGGTGATCTGGATGACATGGTGTGCTTGGACTTTCAAAAAGCTTTTGATAAGGTATGCCACCAACGACTCCTGATTAAGCTTAACAGTCATGAAGTAAGAGGAGAGGTCCTCTTGTGGACTGCAGCATTTGAGGCTTTTTAGTTAGAGAAAAGATGAGTAAGAGGTGACATGATAAAAGTGTATAAAATTATGCATGGCAGGCAGAACATGGGCAGAGAAAAAAAATCTTCCTCTATCCTAACACTAGAACTCGTGGACATCCGATGAAGATGAATGCCGGAAGATTCAGGACAGCACATAGTTATGCTATGGAACTTACTCCGAGAGGAGGCAGTGAGGGCCACCAACTTGGAAGGCTTTAAAAGAGGATTAAACAAATTCATGGAGATCAATGGCTACCAATGGCTACTAGTCATGAAGGCCATGCTCTGCCTCCACAGTTGGGGGCAGTATTTTTCTGAATACCATTTGCTGGAAACCGCAGGAGAGGAGAGTGCTCGGGTCCTACTTTGGGGCTTCCCATCGGGGCACCTGGATGGCCACTGTGATAACAGGATGCTGGACTACATGGGCCATTAGTCTGATCCATAAGGCTCTCCTTATGTTCTGGGCATCCAGAACTGAGACAAAGTTTGGAGCAGAAAGGCTTACTGTGCACTTGAGAATTGCAGCTCCTTCAGCAACATGTGTGCACTTGAGAATTGCAGCTCCTTCAGCAACATGTTTTAACAGCGGGGGGAAACACTACAAGGCGTACACCTCGGTGGGGCCTCCCCTTTCAGATATGATGAACATAAGAACATAAGAAGAGCTTGCTGGATAAGGCCAGCATCCTGTTCTCACAGTGGCCAACCAGGTGCCTGGGGGAAGCCTGCAAGCAGGACCAGAGTGCAAGAACACTCTCCCCTCCTGAGGCTTCCGGCAACTGGTTTTCAGAAGCATGCTGCCTCTGACTAGGCTGGCAGAGCAGTCATCATGGCTAGTAGCCATTGATAGCCCTGTCCTCCATGAATTTGTCTAATCTTCTTTTAAAGCCATCCAAGCTAGCGGCCATTACTGCGTCTTGTGGGAGCAAATTCCATAGTTTAACTATGCGCTGAGTAAAGAAGTACTTCCTTTTGTCTGTCCTGAATCTTCCAACATTCAGCTTCTTTGAATGTCCACCAGTTCTAGTATTATGAGAGAGGGAGAAGAACTTTTCTCTATCCACTTTCTCAATGCCATGCATAATTTTATACACTTCTATCATGTCTCCTCTGACCCGCCTTTTCTCTAAACTAAAAAGCCCCAAATGCTGCAACCTTTCCTCGTAAGGGAGTTGCTCCATCCCCTTCATCATTCTGGTTGCCCTCTTCTGAACCTTTTCCAACTCTATAATATCCTTTTTGAGATGAGGCGACCAGAACTGTACACAGTATTCCAAATGCGGCCGCACCATAGATTTATACAACGGCATTATGATATCGGCTGTTTTATTTTCAATACCTTTCCTAATTATCACTAGCATGGAATTTGCCTTTTTCACAGCTGCCGCACACTGGGTCGACATTTTCATCGTGCTGTCCACTACAACCCTGAGGTCTCTCTCCTGGTCGGTCACCGCCAGTTCAGACCCCATGAGCGTATATGTGAAATTCAGATTTTTTGCTCCAATATGCATAATTTTACACTTATTTATATTGAATTGCATTTGCCATTTTTCCGCCCATTCACTCAGTTTGGAGAGGTCTTTTTGGAGCTCTTCGCAATCCCTTTTTGTTTTAACAACGCTGAACAATTTAGTATCGTCAGCAAACTTGGCCACTTCACTGCTCACTCCTAATTCTAGGTCATTAATGAACAAGTTGAAAAATACAGGTCCCAAAACAGATCCTTCAGGGACTCCGCTTTCTACAGCTCTCCATTGGGAGAACTGTCCATTTATTCCTACTCTCTGCTTTCTGCTTCTTAACCAATTCCTTATCCACAAGAGGACCTCTCCTCTTATTCCATGACTGCTAAGCTTCCTCAGAAGTCTTTGGTGAGGTACCTTGTCAAAAGCTTTTTGAAAGTCTAAGTACACTATGTCCACTGGATCACCTCTATCTATATGCTTGTTGACTCTCTCAAAGAATTCTAATAGGTTACTGAGACAGGACTTTCCCTTGCAGAAGCCATGCTGGCTCTGCTTCAGCAAGGCTTGTTCTTCTATGTGCTTAGTTAATCTAGCTTTAATAATACTTTCTACCAGTTTTCCAGGGACAGAAGTTAAGCTAACTGGCCTGTAATTTCCAGGATCCCCCCTGGATCCCTTTTTGAAGATTGGCATTACATTTGCCACTTTCCAGTCCTCAGGCACGGAGGAGGACCCGAGGGACAAGTTACATATTTTAGTCAGCAGATCAGCAATTTCACATTTGAGTTCTTTCAGAACTCTCGGGTGGATGCCATCCGGGCCCGGTGATTTGTCAGTTTTTATATTGTCCATTAAGCCTAGAACTTCCTCTCTCGTTACCACTATTTGTCTCAGTTCCTCAGAATCCCTTCCTGCAAATGTTAGTTCAGGTTCAGGGATCTGTGAAGACGGATGCAAAAAATTCATTTAGCTTCTCCGAAATCTCCTTATCATTCTTTAGTACACCTTTGACTCCCTTATCATCCAAGGGTCCAATCGCCTCCCTAGATGGTCTCCTGCTTTGAATGTATTTATAGAATTTTTTGTTGTTGGTTTTTATGTTCTTAGCAATGTGCTCCTCAAATTCTTTTTTAGCATCCCTTATTGTCTTCTTGCATTTCTTTTGCCAGAGTTTGTGTTCCTTTTTATTTTCCTCATTCGGATAAGACTTCCATTTTCTGAAGGAAGACTTTTTGCCTCTAAGAGCTTCCTTTACTTTGCTCGTTAATCATGCTGGCATCTTGGCCCTGGCGGTACCTTTTCTGATCTGCGGTATGCACTCCAGTTGAGCTTCTAATATAGTGTTTTTAAACAACTTCCAAGCATTTTTGAGTGATGTGACCCTCTGGACTTTGTTTTTCAGCTTTCTTTTTACCAATCCCCTCATTTTTGTGAAGTTTCCTCTTTTGAAGTCAAATGTGACTGTTGGATTTTCGTGGCAATTGGCCATTTACATGTATGTTTAATTTAATAGCACTATGGTCACTGCTCCCAATCGGTTCAACAACACTTACATCTCGCACCAGGTCCAGGTCCCCACTGAGGATTAAGTCCAGGGTTGCCGTCCCTCTGGTCGGTTCCATGACCAACTGGTCTAGGGCATAGTCATTTAGAATATCTAGAAATTTTGCTTCTTTGTCGTGACTGGAACACATATGTGGCCAGTCTATGTCCGGTAGTTGAAGTCACCCATTACTACCACATTTCCTAGTTTGGATGCTTCCTCAATTTCATATCTCATCTCCAGGTCTCCCTGAGCATTTTGATCAGGGGGACGATAGATCATTCCCAGTATTAAATCCCTCCTGGGGCATGATATCACCACCCACAACGATTCTGTGGAGGAGTCCACCTCTTTTGGGGTTTTGAGCTTGCTGGATTCAATGCCTCCTTTCACGTATAGAGTGACTCCGCCACCAATACGTCTTTCCGATATAGTTTATATCCGGGGATAACCGTATCCCACTGGTTTTCTCCATTCCACCAGGTCTCCATTATGCTCACTATATCAATGCTCTCCTCTAAGACCAAGCACTCCAGTTCTCCCATCTTGGTTCAGAGGCTCCTAGCATTAGCGTACAGACACTTGTAAGCAGTGTCTCTCTTCAAGTGTCTTTGGCACTTGTGGTTTGGCCTGTGGTAATTTTGCCTTTCTGAATTTATATGCTGTGCCCCTGCTCTCACAATGCCTACTTCTAGGCCTACCCCTTTTAAAATTCCATCATTTCTTTGGTCTTTATCCCAGGGGGGAGGTTTATTCCGAACAGGACCTTCCTCAGCTCCTGTTGGGTGATAGGGAGGGATTCTGCACCCAATTGTATTTATTTATTGTATTTTTATGCTATTTTATGTTCACCGCCCAGAGAGCTATTGCTAGTCGGGCGGTATATAAATTTAATAAATAAATAAATAAATAAATAATTCTTAGCAGAGCCAAAACTATGTTCACCCTTTGCTTAAGAGACGCACCGGACCGGAATCAGACTACAAATTTCAACTCAAGCAACCTATGGTTGGTCTGATGTTCCCACAGCAATGGCCAATGGTCCCACAGTGTGGTCTAAATATTTTCTTTATTATTTAAATTTATATCCCTCCCTTCCTCCCAAAGGAGCCCAGGGTGGCAAGCACACAAATCATAATACAATTAGAACATCTTTTTAAATAATTGCAATACAGATGCAGACTGGGAAAGATCTCCACTTCAGTCCTGTTGGAAGAGGAAGGCTGAAAAGTCAACACTTATTTAATATTTAAGGGGAGGGAATTCCAAAGTAGGCGCCACAACACCCAAACATGTACCTCTTTACCCTGGCCTTTAACACCTAAGACATATATATTTTAGGACCCATCCTACTTTGTGATTTTAGGTTGTTTTTAATGCTGTATTTTAAGACTGTTGTAATCCGCCCTCGGACCTTTGGGTAAAGAGCGGGTAATAAATACTGACAACAAAAGCATCAACAATAATGGCTTGATTCCTATATTGTGTTGAACAGACCTCCTGATGAGATAGTATCTGCAAGAGGCCCTCACCTGCAGAGCACAGTGATCGACTGAGTGTGTTCATGGGTGAGATTATCTTTCAGGTGCCCTGATCCTAAGCTGTATAAGGCTTTATACAGAACTAGCACCTTGAATTTAGCTGAGTACCTACAAGGGTGAAGTTGCTCAATGGTATTTTCGCAAATGCCATGGTTAAAAACTAGATGGGCTGCCACCCTTTGATACCTTTCAACAAATATATGGAACATGTCCCCAAGATCAGTCTCTGTTCCAAAAAAGCGGAAACTAGCCAATGCAATGCCCATATTAAAAAATGGATCTAGGAAATAACAGCCCAGTTAGCTAAACATCGCTCCTAAGTAAACTGATAGAAAGCATTATTAGAAGTAAAACTGAAAAATGGAAATGGACTGCCTTCCAGTCGATCCCGACTTATGGCGACCCTATGAGTAGGGTTTTCATGGTAAGAGGTATTCCGAGGGGGTTTACCATTGCCTCCCTCTGGGGCTAGTCTTCCCTAGCTGGCTAGAGCCTGCTCAGCTTGCCACAGCTGCACTAGCCAGCCCCTTCCTTGCCTGCAACTGCCAGCTGGGGGGCAACTCGGCTCCTTGGGACTATGCAGCTTGCCCAGGGCTGCACAGGTGGCAGGACACGTAACCCCTGAGCCACTCCCTGTGGGGTGATCTTTAGCTTTACCCAGGAGACACGAGCGGGGATTTGAACTGACAGGCTCTGAACTCCCAGCCAGGCTCTCCTCCTCACTGTGCTATACCAGCGGTTAGAAGTAAAATCACTACTTCTTAAATTTATTAGTTGCTTTTCTTCACAAAAGCAGACCCAAAGCAACTTACAATCAATAAAAAGATTAAAATCAATATAAAAAACTAAAAGTTAAGAAACACAGTACATGAACATAAAAGGCAGTGGAACAGGCCATGTCCTAAAGGAGGCTACAACATCAAAAGCCCTCCAAAATTAAGAGCCAAATACTTGGGGGAAGAGAAATGGTTTTGCCTGGCGCCTAAAGACAGATAAGCATTAGAAACCCATACATAAAGCAGTATACCGTGAGGCAATGTTCTCATGCCTACTGCTCCGTTTCGCTAACCTACCCTTGTTATGGAATGTTAGACAGGGTGGACGAAAACAGCCGCTGGAAAAGGTTTGTTCCTGATATTATCAGGCATGCAGGAGGACAGCAGGAACGTGGATAGGTGTAATCTGGTGGACATTGTGTATTTGGGACTTCCAAAAAGCTGCAGACAAAGTCCCTCAGAAAAGACTTCTAAGCGAAATTTAGCAGTCGTGGGGTAAAGGTTCTCTTATTGACCAGTAACTCTTACAGATCCTACAGATCAGGTACTAGTAAAACAGGAAGCAAAAGTCGGAATAAATGGACAATTCTCACAATGGAGGGATGCAAACCATGGGCCCTCTATTGGAACCAGAGCTTCTGACATTGTTTGTAAACAATCCAGAATTAGGAATTAACAGTGAGGCAAATGAGTTTGCGGATGACACCCAATTGTTTAGGGTGGTTAAAACAACTTGGGATACCGAAGAGCTGCAAAAGAATTTGTCCAAATGGGGGAAATGGGCATTAAAACGGCAATTGCAGTTTATCATAAACAAGTGTCAAGTTGGGGCAAAACCCCCAGCTTCGCATACATGCTGATGGGGTCTGAGCTGGTAGTGACAGACAGGGAAGGGAACTTGGGCTTATGGTGGACAGCTAGATGAAAGCATTGACCTGATGTGCAACTGTCATGAAAGAGGCAAATTCAATGTTAGGGATCGTTGGGGGAGGCGGGACCAAAATGAAAAATGAGAACAGAATAATGCCTTTATACAAATATGTGGCACAATTGCACCTGGAATATTGTGAACAGCTCTGATCAATGTAGCAGAAGAAGGATATTCCAGAGTTAGAAATAGTGCAGAAAAAGGCAACCACAACGGTGAGAGGGTTTGAGTGACTCCCTTATGAGGAAACACTGCAACGCTTAAGGCTTTTTAGTTCAGAAAAACTGAGATAAGGGTGTGTGGGGAGGGACATGATAGAGTAGGGACGGGAGACCATTTTCAGCCCAAGGGCCGCATTCCCTTCTGGACAATCTTCTGAGGGCCGCACACAGGTGGTGGGCAAGGCACAAAAGTAGGTGAAGCAATGAAGGTAACGTTTCCTTTTGCACAGTAGGCTGCTTGCTACACTCTCATGTCCCTCTCTGGCCTCCATCAGGCAAGTGAGAAGCATTAACAGAACTCAAGGGCACATTCCACACTGGGGTACACAGCAGGGCCAGTGGAGAGTGGCCGGGGGGAGGGTGTGTGGCCAGATGGGGAGGCCTAGAGAGTCTCATTTAGCCCCCAAGCCTGAGGTTCCCTATACCTGTGACAGAGGATTAGAGATGACTTATGCACAGTCTGGAGAAAGAGGAGAAAGGGAGAGGCATTTCCCTCCCTCTCTCTTATTTATTTATTTGACTTATATCCCGCCCTTCCTCCCAGCAGGAGCCCAGGGGGGCAAACAAAAGCACTAAAACAGACTTTAAAATACATTAAGGCAAAACATCCTTCAAAACATTTTTTAAAAAGCTTTCAAGACATCTTTTTTTAAAAAAAGGTTAAAAACATATTAAAAAGCAATTCCAACACAGAAGCAGACTGAGATAAGGTCTCAACTTAAAAGGCTTCTTGAAAGAGAAAGGTCTTCAATAGGCGCCAAAAAGATAGGAGAGATGGCGCCTGTCTAATATTTAAGGGGAGGGAATTCCACAGGGTAGGTGCCGCCACACGAAAGGTCCGTTTCCTATGTTGTGCGGAACAGACCTCCTGATAAGATGGTATCTGCAGGAGGCCCTCACCTGCAGAGCGCAGTGATCAGCTGGGTATATAAAGGGTAAGACGGTCTTTCAGGTATCCTGGTCTAGAGCTGTATAGGGCTTTGTACACCCAGACTAGAACCTTGAACTTGGCCTGGTAGCAAATGGGCAGCCAGTGCAATTCATTCAGCAGCGGGGTGACATGTTGGCGATACCCTGCCCCAGTGAGCAGTCTCGCTGCTGCATTTTGCACCAGCTGCAGCTTCCAGACCAACCTCAAGGACAGCCCCACATAGAGTGCATTACAGTAATCCAGCCTAGAGATTATCAGTGCATGGACAACAGTTCATGCAATCCTAGAACTCAGTGGCGTCACCCAATGAATCTGGAAGGTGAGAGATTCGGGAGAAAAAGCCCTTCTTCGCATGGAGCATTGCTAAACAGTAGAACTCACTCTCACTTGATGACTGGCCTCTTGTTTGAAACCCTGAGCCTAGGCAAGCCTCCCTGCTCCCCAAGTCTGGCGTGAGGCAAATCCTACCTCCGGCCTCAGCAGCTTCTCTGACACACACCCAGCAACGCCTGCCCCCAAATCCAGAGGACCTCAGGAGAAGAGCTCTGTTAGAAATGCCGTTGCTCTCAAGCCTGGGACAATCTCAGGCCTGGCCTGATCCCCTCAGACACTTCACACTGCAAAGCCACAACAGCTTCAAGCCTGTGAGAGCAAGCCCCGGGCCTTTTGCTGAAGAGAAATGAGAATAACGAGAACACAACCCTCTTGCTAGCTACCAGATCCTGATATACTGATCCAAAGGGGGAAACGACACTTTAAGTTATTTAAATGTTAAAGTTAGGCATTTCTTCCTTTGGAGGGTGCTGCTGCAGCCCTTCACCTGCTCATGGTGTCGTCGTCTTCCGAGTCACAGAGGCTGGTGGTCTCCAGTTCGCTGGTGAGCAAGGTGGAGGAGCTCTCATACCCAGCCAGGTGCCGCTCCAACCGTGACTGCCCATTTAGCCGGTGCCCACCTGGGGTAAAGCAAGCATGGGATTATGAGAAGATGCCTTCTCTAGTGTCAGACCATCACTCCATTCAGCTCAGCGGCTCCCCAGGGATGCAGACCGAAGTCTCTCCCAGGCCTACCTGGGACCACAGCCCCCTCCCAAAAGGGGGAGAGGCTTAGGTAGATACACCCATGGGCACTGCACACAAACGTACCCTCCGCTGCAGCCAATGGAGAAGAGCCCCAGAGCTCTGGCTCCCAGGGAGCGACTAACCTCCACCATGCTCCATGCTCTCCCTGCGGCGTGGCCGCTCCCGCCTCAACGACACGACAGACTCCATCTCGGTTTCGTGGTCAAGGTTCTCGTGGCTGCTTGAGATGTTTGGGCTGCAAAGGCAAGGCAAGGACCTCCGCCGCTGAATCGTATCACAGCAACCTCTCTCAGACTTTGAGAATGGGCACCCCCCCAAGCCCCTGGATCAGCAGTATTAGGGGACCCCAAAATACCTCCCACAAACTCGGCTAAACAAGTTGCCTGGTGAATCCCACAGTTTTACATGGCTACATTTCCTCCCCATCCTATCCCTGACCCGTGCGCCATGTGACGGTCAAATGCAGCCTCCCACCCAGCTTAAAGCCTAAAAGCCCAAGGCCCACGGCTCATGCCCCTTTACTCACTGGAAGGAAGGGGGTCGGGAATCTCCAATGCCGCTTGTCCGCTCCACAGGCAATGGGGGAAGTGGGGGCGGTGGCGGGGAAGGCTCTGGCCGTACCTCTATGGGAGGTGGAGGCGGAGGAAGCTCAGGCTGGGGGGTCTCGGAAGACACAAGCTGCAGCGTGGAAAGGGGGCAGAAGACAAAACAAGCAGGACCTAAGAATTCCCCATCCGATCCTCCCTGATTACTCTCACTTGCCAAGTGGAAAGGGTCCTCTAGTGCCCCCCTGCCCCATTTGGGTGGTAAAGAAACCTTCAACAGCCAATTGCCAAGAATTTAAGAGCAGCCAAGAGGCCCCAGCTTGGCAAGACCAAGGCTCTCTCTAGTCCTCCTGATGTCTTGGACGAGAACTCCCATCGGCTTCCGTCAACATGCTGGTGGCTGGGCTGCTCTAATTTGTCATCCTGCTTCCCACAGCGGCCAGCCAGATGCCTTCAGGAAGCCCACAAGCTAGGGCCCGAGGGCAGGCAGCATCCCCTGTGCAGCCCACAGCCAAGGCAAGACCTGAATCCATATCCAAAAGCCAACACACAGTGTCCACAGACACAGGAGGGCTCTTCACATCAGTTATGGAAGTTGGGACCAGCCCAGGGAGGACGGGGAATTCCCGCAAAGCGCCCAGTGCGAGGATGTGCCAACTTCATACCCAGGAAACGACTCTGCCGTTGAAGCAAGGGAGCTTTGCGTTGTCGTCCGAGATCTCCTCCTTCACAACCCTTCAGCAGAAGGAAGAGAAAATGTGATCAGGGAAAAGGACTTGCAAGGGGCAAAAGGAGACAAGATGCTTGCGGACCAACTCTGAAGTGGCAGGAAATTCCAGGCACGTCAAAGGGCAGACAGGATGTGCCCCAGGCGTCTGGGACCCAGCTCTGTCTCTGTGTGTGTTCCAGGTTCAATCCCTGATAGCATCTTCAGGCTGGAAATGTTCCTTGCCTGAAACCCTGGAGAGATGCTGCCAATCAGCATCTGCAATACTGAGCAAGATGGACCAAGAGCCTGACTCCTTACAGGCAAGCTTCCAATGCTATCCTTCATATTTAATGAGCGACTGTACCTCAGAGACCAAGTGCATGTTTTGCATGCAAAAGGTCCCACGTTCAACCAGCGGCAGCATCTCCCCGAAGGGCGAGGGATATTCCATCTTGAAACCCTACAGAGATGCTGCCAGTCCGTGTGGGCAATACTAAGCTAGACAGACCCCACTGGTCTGACTCAGTTTAAGGCAGCATCCTCTGTATGCTATCTCTCTCTTCGCCCGGCCGCTTGGGCCTCTGTGAAATGCGCAGCCGGGGGCAGAGCCGTCTTCTCGATGCCTCAAAGAGATGGGAGAGAAGATCCACTCCAGGACGCAGGCACCTCTGCCCTTCACAGATCTTATTGTGGTTGGGAGTGGGGAGGGGAGGATCTTCTCCCAGATTCCCTCTCCCTCTCGGCTCCCATGATGATATGCGACACCAGGATCCCAAGGCACCTTAGGGATGGGGGTGTGCCCTGCGCCCTTGTGGGATGCCTGGGTCCCTCCCACTTTCAGATTTGCGGGATGCACTCTCCAGGACGCCTGGGTCCCTGGGAGATGTGGGCGTCCCTCATGCCCTCCCGAACACCTGGGTCCCTCCCCCTCTCAGATTTGCGGGGTGCACTCTCCAGGACGCCTGGGTCCTTGGGAGATGTAGGGATGGGGGCGTGCCTCGCGCCCAGCCGCACGCCTGGGTCCCTCCGGCTCTCAGGCCTGGTGTCGGGGGGGGTCCCTCCTGCCTCGCTACGCCTCTCTCTCTCTGTCTCCTCGCCCGCGCGCCCGCCCCATGCAGGGGGCTCCGGCCGCGTACCCGAAGTCCTGGTCCATGCTCTTGAAGAAGTACTTGGCGCCGGGCCGGGCGAGCGCCGCCTTGACGTGGCCCAGGGTGATGCGCTCGGCGGGCACGGGGATCTTCACCAGGTAGGGCGTCTCCTCCTCGTCCAGGTGGTAGATCACCTTCGTCTCGCCCGCCGCAGCGGCAGACGCCGCGCCGCCGCCCCCAGGCCCGGGGCCCGCCGCCAGCGCCATGGCAACCGCCCGCCCGCCTGCCAGCCGCCGCCGCGCCTCGCGACGGGCACGCAAAGAGCCGACGCGAGAGGCAGAACCTGGCGGCGGGGTGGAGGGGGACTGGTGGGGAACGCGGCGCGAGACTCGTCTCGCGTAGCGGTGGCGCTTCCCGGCGCGTCTCTACGTCATCACGCTCCCCCACACACGCAGAGGGGGGGCGGTGTAAACAGACGTGGTGGGGAGGAGGTGTCGCTGCTGCGGCCACCGCATCACGTGACGTGGCGCCCCCTCCCTCCTCTCCCCTCATTCGGCCAACCGTTGAAGGACAGGTCACGTGCGCACCGCCCTCCCTCTGAGCCGCGGGCCGTCAGGTGGCTGACGCCTACGCAGTGGCGTGTACACGCCGGAGGGAGGGCAGAGCGACGTAAAAGGGGAGGGCGGGGAAATTATCCCGTCTTTGTCCTCCGGCAGGAACAGCCTCGTGTCACGTGACCTCGAGCTTCCTCCTCCACCACCATGGCAGGCGGGGCGGGGTCTCCGCTGTCAGTCGCCTGCACATGCTCAGGAGCCCTCTTCAACTCTGTATGTGCCCCGAGGCTCCGGCTGCAATCCCACCTGAGAAAGTTCAAGAAAGCGCGGGGGGAATGGAAAGAGCTGCTGGCTGGGAGCCAGGGTAGGCCTAGGCCACGGCCTGCCTCCATTTGCCAGGCAAAAAAGAGCCCGGCTAACGGTTGGAGCCTACAGATTCACAGAGCACCGAGCTGGAGGCCGCCTCTGGCTGCTAATGGCCAGAGCAGCAAATGCAGCCTCTAAAACACACACACACACACACACCTACCTACTTACCTGCGCCCCTCGGAAGAAAAATCCCATGGATCTTTCATTATTGATGGATGGACCACGCGGCCTCCACAGCAGCCGCAGCCCGGTCTTTACGGACATAGGAAGCAGCCTTGCCCCAGAGTCAGCCCCTTGGTATATCTAGTCAAGTACATGTATTGTCTACAGCAGGGGCTCCCAAACTGTGATCCATGGACCACCAGTGGTCCACGAGTTTCAGCCAGGTGGCCTGTGGCTTTTATGTAAAAATACATTTTAAAACATTAAAAAATCCCACGGTGCAAAATCCTAGCACAGTGCATTACAATTGCTACAAAAGGCAGGGGGGAAAATGTTAAGCAGTCTGCCAAGGCCCCCAGCAGTTTTCAAGTGGCCCATGGGGGGGGAAGCTTGGGGACCACTGGTCTACAGTGTACACCGACAGGCAGCAGCTCTCTTGGGTTCCAAGCAATAAGGCTTTCCCACCCTGCCTGGAGATATTGGGGGATTAAACCTGGGACCTTTTGCAAGCAAAGCAGATGTTCTGCTAATGACCTAATCCAGAATGCTGGACTAGAAATCTAAAGTGGTCACACTGGAATCAAATAAACCTCAATTCATAGCATGTTGTGCGGAAATGTGTGTTACACATGCTGTATGCATGATGTGTGTGTGCACTTGTGTAGTCTACACACACAGGGCTGTGGAGTCAGTCATGGAGTCGGAAGCAATTTTGGGTGGAGTCGGAAGAAATGTACCAACTCCGACTTCAAAATAAATTTTGATTCACAAATTTTTTAAAATATAAATTCAAAATGTCAAAGAAGCTTCCTATGAAGTCAGCTGTAGTTGAGCATTTCACCATAACTCAAGATGGAAAACATTTTGTGTGTCGGTGTATGACACAGGACCCAGATGAAGACAAATGCTGTAATGCCAAGATCAGCGCATATTCAGGCAGCGATAAAAACGCTCCTACGAGAGCTTCCAATTTAAAAAGACATTTACGGCCCTTTCCAGGGCTGTGGAGTTGGAAGCAATTTTGGGTGAAGTTGGAGTCGGACAGTAGAAAAATAGAGGAGTCGGAGACAAAGGTTTGGCGTACCGACTCCACAGCCCTGCACACACATGCACACGAGTGTGGTGTGTCCATGCCCACTTCAGCCACACCCGCCACTGACATGTGACTCTTGAAGGGCTTGCCAACAGTGAATATATTCCTCAGGGCAAAAATGCTTAGCCACCCTTGGACTACATGAACCTTCCATCCAACCAGCTACACCAGTCCGTCTCTGCCTCCCCAAGCAGTGCTGAACATGAATGAAGATCACAGCCTTCTGTACAAACGCAAAAGGGTCCACATCTTTTATTTACATTTGAAAACTCTGCCATGTATACAGTTTCAAATATTAAAACAAAAGGGTGTAACGGGTGAGGTGGAGGTTAGAAAAAAATCAGAAGCCAACCAGAAAACCCCACCGATCAGAACAGCTAACCTCAAATGGGGAACAGGTAAGGGTGGGATTTGCACCCAGAACGGGAGTTCCGAGAGGGACAGAAATTCTAGTTGGGGACTTCCTGGTTTGTTTGGTTTTTTAAGTGGGTATATAATTCTTTATTACACCCAAACTCTGTCTAGCCCTCTGTGTTGGAACCTCAGTGGGAGCAGTCAGAAAACACTTACAAATAGGTTGTCCCTTTTTTATTTTGAAGCCAGCAAAATTGCAAGGGTTTTCCTGACCAAGTTCACCCCCTCAAATCCCTTGGAGGTTTCTTAATACTGGGGAATATACAAAATCCTTCTATTTTCTCCCAGAATTATATATATTATTCAATTTCAATGGGGACAAATTCACTTGGCCCCTCCAAAAGGAAAAAAAAGGTTTAACAGAAAGAAAAGTACTTTTTTTTAAAATCCCAGCTACTCCCACGCTCTTTCTTGGGCTGTAAACCCAAGTATTCCCTCAGTAGGAACTCTGTGCTCCTCACCCCTGCATCAGGAGGCATAAAACAAATGTCAGTGTTATCAATTAAAAAAAAAAGTCTTCCAACTTTGAGGGGGAGAAAAGAACATTCAAGAAAAAAAACCCTTTTGCATTCGGTCTATTTACATGTGAACTTTACTGGGGCAAGGGAGGATGGGAGGTGGTGGGAAAGCTAGAACAAAAACCAAGGGATGCCTCTACCCCACCCCTTTCCCTAATGCCCTCTCTGTCTCTCCCCCAAACATGACGGGCGCCCCAGCACATGAAACAGGAACCTTCCTGATAGTTTCGTTCCAAATTACTGCACGTCGCGTTCAGCTTCCTAATGACATTCTTATTCAGAGAATATGGAGGTGGATTAGGATCAACCCTCAAAGAAGAGGAGTGGGTTTGAAGTGAGGGGCTCGTAACTGCCAGCCAGAATCTGCCTGTAGGGGCAGCCTCCCCCACCTCCCTCCTGGGTGCTGGGACTATCACCACCTCAAATACCCCAAGCACCTCTTTTTCTGCCTCCACGGAACTGAGGCTCGTTTTTGGATACCAATCCAGAGCAGACACCCTACTCTGGTCCAGTCTTTTGCCCCTCTGGGATGGAAGCCCAGTACAGAGCCACCCTCCTGTCCTGAGCTAGGGTTCTCCACCTCCTCTGGATGCAACGGCAATGGCTGCACCGGGAAGTGTGGGTGGCGGTGGCGGCAGCTTGCGAGAACTTTCTTTACACTTCTGACAGTAGAAGATGTCGGGAACGTTGGTCTTCTTGATCTTGGCGCAGGAGAGGTGGATCCAGGTGCCACACTGATTGCACTCGATCATGGGCCGACCTGCAAATGGCTTCTGGCAGTAACAAGTGATGAGGTCCCACGAGTCATCCCCTGGAGAAGCAAAGAGAGAAATTCACGCATCTACAATCTACATGTTTTGCTTGGTTATCCACCTTCAAATTAATCACTACCAGAACCTCAACTTTTGCTTTAAATCTTCCCCCCGCCCCAACTTTCTAGTCCTGGTGAAGCTTGAGAATCAAATGAGTGGGGCTGAACAGCTGTCAGGGTACAATGCCTGCCCCTGGCATTTACACTCTGCTCAGAAGGAGAATAAAACTATGCCAAAAATATACATATGGAAGACAAATTACCTGTGTAAGTCAGGTTACATTCACAGTAAGTACCCACGGAAAGTGGTAGGGATGGTTGCTAGAATATGGGGGTGGGGAAAATCCCAGATAAGAACAACCCAGAAGTCTGCACCTGTGTTTCTTTATAAATATGCAACATATGAACTTGAATCTGGGATAAACCCTAGTCTCAATGACCCGTATCAGTTCATGCACCCCACTAGATTAAGAGACGGTGAGCAGAGAGACTGCTGCCTTGCTGGTGGGCTGCATATTGCAGCATTCCCTAACCTGGTGTCCCTCCAGATGTTCTGGGCTACAGCTTTCATCAGCCTGTGTCGGGGGGCTGATGGGAGCTGTAGCATTACATTTCTTAAATGCCTTTTCCTGAGAAAGACTTAAGCCATCTTTCAGCAGATTAAAATACACAAATTTGAAGAGAAGAACACCACCTCACCACCCTAGCAGGACAAAACATCACGGACAATAAACTAAAAAAAAGGCCTTGAGTTGCAGCTCCAAACAGCTGGGGGGTTTGAGGATAGGAAAGTTTGGCACAACATCAATGCTTGCCAGGATACTGGCAATGAATGCTGGACGAAGTGGACCTTGGACTGATTCACGAAGGCCCTTTTCAATGTTGCTGAACACTCAGGATCATTTACACACAGATCAGCAATTTATTCATTATATTTTTAATCTTCCAGAGATCTCACTTGAACTGCTATTACAAGCTGTGTGCACACTTCCACTGTGTAAGTTTAACACACTTCCGTGCATCAGGAGGATTCTGTGGGACAACAAATGGGGTAAGCAGAGCAGGTCGGCGCCCTCCCCCCTGCTAAACTGTTACATAGAATTCACATAAAAATGAAAATAAACATTGTTACACTCCACATATTTTTGGAGGGGAGGAGCATGTGGAGGTGCAAAAGGTAACAAAAAATTGGAGCCTGATAATATGCAAGATTGATTTTTAATCCCACTCAGCCCACTGCTCGTCTCCTCTGAAAGTCTAAATTAAATTAAAGTGCATCCTTTAATTAAAATACACAAGATAAGCTAGAGATACTGAATGACGCTCGCTCTCTTTCACTCCCCCACCCCAAATGATTTGCTGAAACTAATGGCTATCGTTCAGGTTGGATATTCTAGGGGAAATGCAGTATATAAATAAGCTAATTATAACTAGACAAAATCGCCATGTTTCCCAGGCCGAGACAGAAAAGGGGAGTATTACTTTCCCAACATCAAGCTGTGTCTCCCCCTTCCGGGAACCCCTCTCCGCCCGCCTGCCCTCCACCTTACCTGATTCCACCATGATGTCCTCATCCATGACCCTCATCTCGCCTTCGCTGGAGCTGCCTTCCCCATCTTGGCTGGTCTCCGTACTGAGACCCCCCTTTCCTTCCGTGTCCTCCAGCTTTATGGGGAAGCTGGCAGCCAACAGCTCTGGAGGGGCCTGCACAGAGACCAGTGCTGTGGCCGTCCCCCCCTCCTCCCCTCCTGGTCGCAGAGGTGCTGCCACCGCCCCATCCTCCTCCTCAGAGTCCGTCTCGCTCAGGGAAGCTTTGTGTTTCTTCTCGCAGCGCTCGGCCTTTTTCAACTTCCGCTTCTTGCTCTTTTTGATGCGTGAGCGCTTCTCCCCCACTGGGTCGCCCCGGTTCCGCTTGGCACCCCCTGTCTCCAGAGCGGCCTTCCGGCTCCGCTTGTCCTTCTTCTTATCTAGGCCCCCCTTTGGCCCCGCCAGTGGCGGCTGCTGCTGCTTGCTAACAGGGTCCAAGTCAAAAAGGGAGTCCTTGAGTTTCATCTTCTCCAGCAGCGAACTGTCAGACTTGAGCCGACGGAAAGCCGCTTTCTTTTTTGAAGACTTGGCCTTCTTCACAAAGGTCTCGATGGTGTGCAGGTCTGAGTGTGTTGATTCCCAGCCATCACTGTCCACCACACTCTCTGGGCGGATGGGAGAGTTTGAGCCGGAGGGTGTCCAGTCATTTTCCTGCAGAGGGAGTGGGGGTTGCAGAGAGAAAGCATTAATTTCTTGGGCTACCTTTCAGTAATGTAATGACCAGTAATGATTTGAAAGTTAAAGAGGGAAGCACAAAAGCAGGACTATATCTGAAAGTCAAGAAGACTAAAGTAATGACAACAGAAGATCTACGTAACTTTAAAGTTGACAATGAGGACATTGAACTTGTCAAGGATTATCAATACCTTGGCACAGTCATTAACCAAAATCAGAAGAAGGCTAGGACTGGGTAGGGCAGCCGTGAGAGAACTAGAAAAGGTCCTCAAATGCAAAGATGTATCACTGAACACTAAAATCAGGATCATTCAGACCATGGTATTCCCGATCTCTATGTATGGATGTGAAAGTTGGACAGTGAAAAAAGCGGATAAGAGAAAAATCAACTCATTTGAAATGTGATGTTGGAGTAGAACTTTGTGCATACCATGGACCGCAAAAGGGACAAATAATTGGGAGTCAGAACAAATTAAACCAGACCTGTCACTAGAAGCTAAAAGGATGAAACTGAGGTTATCATACTTTGGACACATCATGAGAAGACCTGATTCACTAGAAAAGACAATAATGGTGGGAAAAACAGAAAGGAGTAGGAAAAGAGGAAGGCCAAACAAGAGATGGGTTGATTCCATAAAGGAAGCCACAGACCTGAACTTACAAGATCTGAACAGGGTGGTTCATGACAGATGCTATTGGAGGTCACTGATTCATAGGGTCGCCATAAGTTGTGATCGACTTGAAGGCACATAACAACAACAACCTTTTACAGGTACATATGAAGGGGTTGGGTGTTTTGTGCTTGTGTGGTTGCAACTGTGAGACCCTTTCTACCAGAGTGGCTTCTAAACTTGACTGTCTAATCATATAGTCTCTAAATTACATCTTAGGTTGAACCAAGACAGTTACAGGACAGGAAAGGGAGAGGCTAGTATGTGAAGAGCTTGAGACAAGATGCATTCCCTTTGGAAGGGCGGGATATAGATAAATAAAATAAATAAAAAGTTGAGGTTTCCTAGAAAGCAAGGAAATTATTCTAAGATTCACCTCACCCCAACGCCAGAGCAACTGTCGGCACAGCACACCAACATGCACACACAAATCCAGGGAAGGGCCATAGGTCAGGGGTGGCGCATCTGCTGTGCGCACAGAAGGTCCCAGGTTCAGTGCTGGTATCTCCAGGGATTGGGCTGGGAATGTCCCCTCTCTGGACCCCGGAGAGCTACTGCCAGTCAGTGTAAATAGAGAACTAGATAGGTCAATGGCCTGACTTGGTACAACTTCCTTTCCCTCCCTCTGCAGTTTACTAACTGAAAGGGACGGGCAGACAGACAGGAATGGGTACCGAGGGAAATCAAAAGAGAGAAAGCAAGAAAAATGAAGCCATTTTGCAAAGATTGGGTCAGTATGGGCAGGCCCTAATTTATTGATACTATTAGTATTGTGAAGATTAAAAATAAACAACATGTTTTTATTTTCTATTTTTTATGTATTTAGTTTTTAAACAACAGTGGAGCTCTTTATTAGCCTCCATATCCCCAACTACACAAAAATTAAGTTCCCCTTGCACAAAAAGCGTTCAGTGGTGTATTAGACTAAACTCTGACTCGAGACAAACAATGATGAGGATTAAATTCTGGTGTAAAAGATTTTTCAAAACAGGGAACACAGAACATCCTGAGAGCTAACGCAACTCAAGTCTGCCACCACTGACCCTTTTGCAGCACAATGCATAAACCAGCGCTTAATTGCAAAACAAGAGATATGGGGGCTCCAACTACCATCCAATGGACAAGCTCTGCCTCCTAAAAATCCCAGGTGTGCAGGGATAGCCTGGGCTTACAAAGCTCTGCTCATTGTCCTTCAGCCCTAAACTGGCATCTCCCAAAGCTGAATGAAGCCAGGCCCTAAAAAAGGCTAAGCCCGTGCAAGCAGGTTCAAGTTAATATGCCCCACGAAGGGCAGGTTCATAGTACGGAGGTAGGACAACAACTACAGTTCCCAGCATGCACTTTGGGAACCCTCTGGAGCTGTGCCGCATAACAAGCCAGGACATGTCCGCCCCCTTGCTTCCATAACAGTTGCCTACACTTCCCAGCATGCAACATGCCTTGGTCTCTAAGCAAAATGGCCATGCCTCAGAGCATTCTGGGCCTTGTAGTGTCCACAGGCAGTTGCAGCAGCTTTCAAGGGGCTCTGGCTGACAAAAACTGACAGGAAGCATAGCTCAGGTTTGGAGCATCAGAAGAGCATTGCGGAGTAAATGCACTTTTAAAAAAGGCGAAGGCACTGAACCAGTTTCTATTTAACAACAGATTACCTAGCATGCTTCTGGAAAGTTGGCGGGAAAGGACCCCCCACCCCAAAAAAGCTTCCTGATAAGATATAAAACTGCTGTCTTTCACACTGAGTGGATCTATATTTATGCACTTTAAAAGCCATTACGACAAAAGGGAAGGGGGGGGGAAGACTCTCTTTTGAAAATGCAAACTAACCTCCTTAGTGGAAGGGATGTAGCCTGCATAGGCCAGGACAAAACTGCAGAACTTGTTGAAGTCCTCAATAGTCCGCCGTCGCTTCTCTGGAGGCTAGAAAGATGGGAGGGGGAAAGACAAGGGGGATTAATACACACAGAGATAACCCCCAGTCACCCACAAATCTCTCTATAGGTTCCCTACACATCCTTTCCTAGGGCAAGAATTTAAGCAACTACACAGAATCACATGTCCTACACAGCTGGACTGGGGTGAGGGGAGATCGTAAGGTAAAGCTGTTGAAAGAGGCTAAGGGGGAGAGCTTGGCAATCCCTTACTGTAAAAACCTTGTCTCTCTTCACACACACCCCACCGGAGCCACAAGCTAGAAATGCAAGTCAGAACTCCCAGGACACACGAGCAAGCATTAACGGGTTGCACACAGAAAAGGGGGGGGAGAGAAAAAAAATGGAGGAGAGCCAGAAGCGATTTGGTCTCAGCCGAAACAGGGGAGGATGAGAGCAGCTTGCTCCATTTTAAGCTAACCAGAGGGGAAAGGTGCACGCTGGGATGTTGCAACCAAGACTTTTGGCCTCCTCCAGGGCCATTTTGCTGCCTTGCCGAGTGAGCGAGTGCGCAAGCGAGCAAGCCACAAGGCCGAGGGAGGAGGAGGTGGGTGTCCTCAGGAAGAGGAAGGACCCCCATAATAACAAATGGGCCACAGAACGGTCATTCATACACACACAAACAGGTTCAAAGTAGGAACTATCACCCCCCCCCAATAAAACACTGTTGTTGTTTTTACCTGTGTCTCTGGTTTGAGGTTTGGAGGCGGATCTGGGAAAACAAAAACCGGGAAGGCTCAGTTGAGGAGTGGGTGGGTGTGAGCGTGAAGGGAGACTTCAGCAGCACCCCCCCCTCGCCCTGAAGCAGGCCGCCTCCCAAGAAAAGGAACACTTCCCCAGTATAGACAGGGGTCCACCCCTCCCCAACAGACAGTTCCCATAACACAGTTGCGGGATGGATGCTCCCAGCCCCAAAGAACCCCCAGAAGCCTCCTAAATTCCTATTTGTGGGAGGGGGCTGCTCCGCACGGCCTCGCTCCTGTCCAGAAAAAATTGCCCCCCTCTCTCCATGTGCCTGCTTTAGACCCTTCCCTAAATTTTCACTCCACTAACATCTCTCTTGGTTTACGCCTACCCCCCCACCAGCAATTTCAGCTCAAGGCAATGCGGTGCCTCCCTGATCTCTCCTCCACCACCCCCATCATTCCAGGGAAAGTGCCCTCCCCCCAAAGCCTGAGCAGCATTCAGGATCACAGGCAGACACCCCGCCATTCCCATACGGAAACAGAAAAGGGGCCGCTGGATCTCCACAGCCAGACCCCCCCCCCGCCGCCTCCGCCACTGTCTGCCCCTCCCTTGCCGGACTCCTGGCTCCCAACCCTCCGCTCCGATACCTCCATGCCCCTGCCCCCCCTCGCCTGCGACCTCCAACTCTTCCCCCCTCCCCTAATACTTCCCCCCTCAAGCCTCCCCTTCCGCAGCCTGCCCCGCACCAGCCCCCCCTCCACGTGCTGGGCAGGGCCCTGCTTTCCCCTCCCCCCTCCAACTTTCTTCCTCGCTGACCCCCCTCCGGTTCTCTCCCGAGTCCAGCCCCCCCCGCTTCCCTTTCACCTCGTTCTTTCAAGCTGCTCCCCAACAACACAGCCCCCCCAAGAAGCCTCCTCCATCTTACCTACCTCGACCCCCCCAGGAACCCCCCCGGCTCCCCTTCCTTGGGCTCCCCAACCCCTTTTTTCTCCTCTCCTCTCCCCTTCCCCCCACCCCAATACCAACTCTCTTCCTCCTCCGTTGTTTCCCCCCCACAGCTCGCTCCTCCTCCCCCCTTCCCCGGCCAGGCTCCTTCTGGTCTGACAACACCAGCCCCCCTCCCCCCCCGGAGCCCTTGCCTCTTTCTTTACATTCTCCCTCACCCCCCCCCGCGTCCAGCCCTGCTCTGTGGGCTACGCTTCTCCCCCCCCAAAAGCACCCTCACCCCTCACCCCCCCGTAACTGTGGGTCTTCAGCCTCTCCCCTTGTCTCTGTCACTCTACCCCCCCCCCACGGAGGGCTCACTCCGCCCGGCTCTTCCCCCCTACCCTGCCCCCCCCGGCACCAAATGTGGGTCCCTTCCTCCCTCCGCTCCTGGCCCTTTACCTTCAGGGCTGGGCTCCGCCATAGCCGGCCCCCTGCCCGGCCGGCAGGCCGCGTGTCCGCCCGTCCACCCCGGTGCCGGCGGGGCTCGGCAGCCCGCCACCTCCTCCCGCGACCCCGGGCGCCCCTCCTCGCTCTTTCGTCCGGTGCCGCCCGACTCCGCTCCTTCTCCTCCTGCTCCTCCTTCGTCTCCTTCCCCCTCCCAACTCGCTCCGAGCCCACGGCCCCTCCCCTTCTCAGGCCTCCGCCGCAGAGCATCTCGGGACATGGAGTCCCGCCCGACGCATGGCTCGGCCAGGCGGAACGCGAGGGACACGCTAAGTCCCGGCAGGCGCCGCGCCACGCCTGCGCGGATGGGGCCCGCCCCGCCTTTTCCTGGCAAAATCCAAAATGGACGGGAAATGGGAAGGAGGGCATGGTGGGTAGTGTGGTCTTCGCGGCCCGGAACAGGAGGAAGGGGGAAAAAAAAGAGGTCTCGGGTTGAAATAAAGGATCCTGGGAGCGGTAGTTTCGTTAAATAAATAGTAAAGGGCAACGATTACAAACTATGCGGTGGTTTAAAAAAGAACACAAAAGGATGCTCTTTGCCAAACAGCCTCCTGTAGGGGGTGGGGAAGGGCTCTCAGCAATTACTAGGGCAGTAAGCCAGTGAGGTGTAGTGGTTAAAGTGCAGGACTACGACCTGGGAGACCAGGGTTCGAATCCCCACGCAGCCATGAAGCTCACTGGGTGACCTTGGGCCAGTCACTGCCGCTCAGCCTCAGAGGGAGGCAATGGGAAACCCCCTCTGAATACCGCTTACCATGAAAACCCTATTCGTAGAGTTGCCATATGTCAGGATTGACTTGATGCCAAAAATTGAGGTCAAAAAATGAGCTCCACCACCACCACCCTTCTTGAAAGGGCAGCACCGATCGCCCACTGCTTTTGCATCAGCAGTGGGCATGACTGACTTGCAAGACTGCAGCTGGTTTCCACATACAAATATGGAGAAAGGCAGAATCTCTCAAGCAATGGCTGTCCCACAGTACATCTCCTGGGACAGGGAATAGGTTGTTTTTAATAGTTTAGTTTGCCAGAATCCCTCAGCAAAGTGAAAGTGAAAACCCACCAATTTTACACATGCCGCAGGAGGAAGATAACTTGCAGGCAGATCTGAATGCAAAGACTTCTGATTACAAACCTTTTGGCTCTTCAGCGGCTGGACCCTAAAATCTTCACTCCTGAACCATTTCCCCCTCCTTCAACTCTCCTGTAGGCATGAAACTGAATGGCTGTACTAGCTGATATTTACATCTCCATAACAAGATGGGGAAACCACAGCAGGTTCTTGATGAGGATCAAAGAAGCGTGAAGAAATGCAGCTGACTGACCCCCACATAGAAGCTGCTGCCTGGTCAAACTGCAGTCCCTTTCTTCTTGATCCAGAGATGTGAAGGCGCCCATTCTGACAGGCCACTACGTCCTCGGGTGTGTTTTTAAGTCTGATGTGTGTCTAATAAAATAATGTTAACTCCAGCAGTTGCATGCTTTTCTACACCAGTGCAGGCTGTCAAGGAAAAGTCACTTGTTCTGGATCTCATAAGGAGAGAGGTGGGAAAGGTATGATATGTGCCTTGCAAATTAATCAAACAAAAAGTACCAAACTCCCCAGAGGAAAAGTAAGGAGTTCCTTGAATCCACAACAATGAAGACCTCTCCAGCAAATGAGGTTATCTTTCTGCTGCTGATCAAAACCATCCTGCCTTGAAGAGCATTCATTCAAACCCAGAGACCATGCTTCTGCCCTAGGTTTTTAGGCCGACCCCTGCCAAGTATACCCACCCCTAACGTGACAGCCCATCGCCCAAAACATTCCCTATAGAATCTAGTAGCTATCATCCTGCTAAGAAGGACCCATCCACTACTTCTCAGTTTATAGCAGTAATCTATTGCAGTCACCCCCTCCATGTACCCGGTAGATGCCCATGCACACAGCTAGGATCCAGCCTGCAAACAGTCCATGCCTGTTTTTTAAAGTAACCAAGACCTTTTTCTTCCCCACACATTTGGCAACCCACTGTTCCCAACCAAATCCCCAACCCATGCCTACAACCTAACCCCACAGTTAGGGATTCACTCCCCAAATATTTGCAGGTATGGATTCCAAAATTTCCTATAAACACCAGGAAGGTGATAATCTTTTCTCAATCACCACAATCACACACAAAGTCTCCAGAGGCTCACATTTCTCCTTATATATATTTTAATTAGCATTCCCCCATCCCCTCTGGTTACAGAAACTGCCAGGCTGAGCACAGCCCTGATAGGAGCAAACTCAGGGCATGGTAGTGAAGTTGCAAGACTGAAATGGGGGAGGAACTTGGTTTTTTGTTGAGAATTTGAGACCTCCTACCCCTTCAAAAAGAAAAACAAAGACCCAGGGAGAAAAAAGAAAAGGTATGTGGGAAGGAGAGAACAAGAATGCCAAAAGGAAAGAGGTATTTTCTTTAGCCACAACCACCTCAAAGAAAGCCCAGAGCGGGGGGGGGGGAGAAGTGTGATTAGGCATAATGGAAGGAGGTTAAAAGGATGAGAAAGGCGCACTCAAGAAAGAAGAAAAGGGGAAACCACCCACCCTCCCCTTTCCTGGGACAAAAGGCTCTTTAACATAAAATCAACAACAACAACAAAAAGTGCAGGTCCCTTCAGGAGCACGGTGCCCCCTGGTGATGGCAGATGGAGGCACGCCTTACATGCTGCCATAGACGCTCTCGTCACTGTAGGCAATGTAAAGGAAGAAATCCTCCTCGTGATGTTCCTGGAATGGGGAGGGAGGGAAAAGCAGAAGAGAATGCTGTAGTCCAGGAACTTTATTTCCAGTGAAGATACAAAACCACAGACCGCTGGGGGGGGAGCTCAGTAGCCAATTCCCAAGATTCAATCCTCAACATGTCCGCTGGAAAAGAAATCCTGTAATAGGTCCAGGAACGGCCTCTCACACCCCATATCTTGAAGGGTTGCACCCAGTTAAGGGCAGACCAGCTTTCTCTGACCTGGTGCTCTTTATTCAAATATACTCTTTACCGTCCCTGCATTCAAAAGATTAGGGAGGGCGGCGCCCAGGAGGGAACCTTCTCCGTGACAGCCCTTCAGCTGTAGAACTCTCTCCCTACAAAGGCACATCTGGCATCTTCATTGTACAACTCTTGCTACATGTTGAAAATGAACCTCTTAACTCTTTGGCATATTCTCCATGCAGCACACCGTTATCAACTATGGAACTCACTCCCACAGGAGGCAGTGACGGCCGCCAACTTGGCAAATTCATGGAGGAAAAGCTGTCAGTGGCTACTAGCCACAATGGCAACATCCTACCTCCAGAGTTGGAGGCACATGCCTCTGAAATCCAGTTGCTGGAAACTGCAGGAGGAGAGAGTGGTCTTACTCTCAGGTCCTGCTTATGGGCTGTCCATTGGGGCATGTGGTTGGCCCCTGTGAGAACAAGGGGCTGGAGTAGATGGGCCCCTTTGGCCTGACCCAGCAGCCGGGCCCTTCTAATCAGGGCTGTGGAATCGGAGTCGGAAAGTCAGAAGTAAATTTTGGGTGGAGTCGGAAGAAATGTACCGACTCCGACTTCAAAATAAAATTATTATTTTAACATTATTAATATTAATAAATTAATATACATTTGCCATTTATGAAGGACTTGGATAGTAGAAAAATAGAGGAGTCGAAGTCAAAGGTTTGACGTACCGACTCCACAGCCCTGCTTCTAATGTTCTTACCTGAGATATATACTTTTGGACCCACCCTTTCTCTTGACTGTAATTTGTTTTAAATTGATTTTTATATTGTATTTGTAAATTGTTGCAAGCTGCCCTGGTACCTCATGGCAAAGGGCAGGTAAAAAATCTAAATGATGATGGTAGATGTTTTGGACTACAATTCCCATCAGCCTCATCCAGAAAGGCTATGATGCTAGGGCTGATGGGAGTTGTAGTCCAAAACATTTGCAGGGCATCAGGTTGGAACAGACTGACCTGGACTCGATGGGCCAATGGTCTGACGTGATTTAAGATCACACACAACTATTCTTGAAGATGTATAAACCACTCCCCTCCCCACTGCCACACAGAAGTATCCTCATACATTTGCTCAAAGTTCTGCTTTCAGCTGGGCACTGGTGCTGTGGCAATGCTTTTTGCCTTTTGTTTCCAGTTACTAAGATTGGTTCAGTTTTTATGTTTTTAGCTTTTGTATTCTCCTGGTTTGGTTTTTTAAAACTGTTTCTTACTCATTTATTGCACTGTTTCTTGAATGTTTTCATTAACATTTTCATGAACAAGTGCTTCAAATGCTATTTCTGAGGAGAATGATGTGATACACACTTTAAAAAAACCCACCTTCCTCTGTGTGGGAGCATAAGGCACCCACTCACCCACCTGGTAGAGCTGCCCCATGGTGGCGCTGGTCGGGGGGATGACGTTGTTAACGAAGAAGAAGAGCGCGTCCTCAGCTCGAAGGTGGATTCTTTTCCGGATCAGGAAGTAGAACTGCCCAACTGCGGGAGGGAGAACAGGTCTGTCAGCTGAAGGGGCAGAAGGAAGCTACAAGCCTTCCAATGGGTTCCTGACATTTCCTCCAAATGAGCTGCACTGATTTCACCAGTGGCCACAAATCTAGGTCTCTAGTGGGAACTCACTGAAAGGAATGGGCCTTGCCCAGGCAGCTTCGTCCACTCCACTCTCAATTACCTGTGTACTTGACCCTCACATGCGCACACACTCAGCCCCTTTGTCTTATTGAGGATGAACAAGGAGATGACTCCCCCCCCTTTCAGCCAGCTGTCCCAGTCCTTGGACTCAGGCCCCTTCTCCCACCACCCAGTTGGACACCTACCCGTGAGGTCTGAAGGGACAAGGTATTTCTTCTTGTCCAGGTCTCCTATCCGAGCCTTGGGCGCTTTCTCCACAATGACCTGTAAGGTTGCAAAGACCACAAAGGCTGTGTGTCAGTGAAGGGCAAAGAGGAAGAGTTCACATAGCACCAGCAGCAGCAGCAAAACACTTCCTAATTATAAGAACGGTTGAGCAATTAGATGAGCTGTTCAAGGAAGCGGGGAGACTACCCTGCTTGGAGATGCTTTTGCTGGTGACAGTTGGAAGCGGGAAGTCCGGTTCTTGCAGGGCTGAGACAACTTGACTCACGGAAGGACTTGAGAAGAAATGGAACTTGTATAGCAGGACAGAGCCCCAGAACCCCTTTTCCAAAACAGGGCTCAGCTGGGGGACCCATGATGTAATAAAACAGAGGCATTCCCTTCACCTCCAGCGAATCCCCACCAAGACTAAGGGGGTTCTAGGCCAAATAAGGGGCCCTTCCACTGGAGCCCAGCACCCCTCCTCCTTTTCAAAGCATCACATGGAGTGCAGCATTCTCACACTCTTGTGGCCATATAAGCACCCCCAACTGAAGTTATCTTGAACTGCAGGTTAAACCAGGCCTTTGACAGGGAATTTCCTGGGCTTGGTTAGCAGTAAAGAAGGCAACTAGAGCAGAAAGACCCAAAAGAGAATGTCAGGGACAGACTTTAAGCCTACTCCACAACTACTCCCAGCAGAGTGGAGAAAGAAAAGTAAGATTTACACACACATTCAGAGACACACACGCAGGGGAATGCAGGAGGCTCCTAGAGATCCAGTAGAGACTTTAAGTCATTAGCCCAAATGCATCCCCTCCCAAACAACCTGCTGGGAACATCCTTTGCCTTCTGCAAGAGATTGCTAAACTTTGCTTTTTCTAGCTGAGCTCCTGTGCTTTTAAGCGACACTTGACAGGCAGGAACTGAACAGGTGCATTTTTCCCCATCACAGCCCAGCGGGGGGGGGGGGAGGAAGCATCACCTGCTGAATCCCTGTTATCCATGCTACTCTGGGCTTGGGGCCCTTGGCTGGGAAAAGGTGATATTCTTCACACCCTTTTCTCCTCAGACAAAAAAGTTTTTGGTTTGTTGAGACTCTCATTTAACACAACAGAGGACGCCTGGAAAGTGTCCAGAGGCCCCGCAACCTGCATGCGAGATCAAGGTTGCTCCAACTGCTCTCCAAGCATGCCTGCGTTTGCAAAAAAATGGTTTTGTTTTTCTTTATGTAGCTCCGCTCCAACATTAGACAGGAACAGGTTCAAATTCAGATACTTAAATATAAAAAAAGGAAGGTTCTTCTTCAGAAGAAGCTAAGTGGTAGCTTTTGCCAATCTGGAGCCCTCCAAATGTTTTGGACTACAACCCCCATCATCCCCAGCTGTTGCTGGCTGGGGTTCATGGGCATTGTAGTCAAAAACAACTGGCGGTGTCAGGTTGACAAAAGCTGGATGGGATCAAGGTACCCTACCACACAGCACCTAAGGAGTTGTGGCTACGCTGCTCAACCTCAGACCCCCATCGGCAACAGGGGGACAACAATACAGACATTCCACACGATTGCCTTCGCTAACCTGGTGCTTGCTGAGTCTGATGTGAGTTGTGGTTCAGAATGTCAGGAGGGCACCAGGTTGGCGAAGGCTGCCTTACAGGGTTGCTACACAAAGATAATGCATACAATGTCTTCTGGATGCTGAAAAGCACAATACAAATACTATTGAACTATTATTATGGTGCATACGCATCCAGACAGCAATGGCTTGGGGAGAGCAGTGGGTAAAGAGCAGCGGCATTTCACTTTGGTACCATAAGGTCCCCCCTCAGTAGAAAAATATGGGCTTAGGAAAAGGTCCTATAATGTTTCCCCCTCCTTAGTTGCTAAGGATGTCACTTTTTGTTCCCCTAGCAGGGCTTCTGTGCCTTCTAAAAGAGGTTGCACAACAGACAGAAAGAAAGTCAGCGAGTGATTCTCAGGCAACACATCTCTGCAATAAGAGGGGAAGAGAGGAACACTTTGATTTCATTTCTGCAAAACCATCAGGCAAATTAAAAAGGGCCTCAGACCAGGCCCATCAGCCTGTGTGCCGGTGGCAAGGGTGCTTTCCACCAGAGCCACCCAAAAGAACAAAAGCAGACCACTGCCTCCCAAAATGCCCTCTCTCTTACTTCCTTCGAGACTCATTTTTCCTATAGTTCCCAAACACTTCGGTACCTTGTTAGGCATATTGACGGTGATCGTAACAACATGGAGAAAAGAGCTGTGTAAAAGAAGCATGCCATAACCCATCCTGAGTCTACTGGATAAAGTGGACAATAAATCAAAACAACATAAGGAAGACTGGAGACAGGAGAGGTCTTCTATTCATGCCAGACTGTACCTTTTTCACCAGGATGGTCCTCTGTCCACTACATAGTTATAATATACACAAACCAACAAAGATAATATTTCATACATCTGGCAAAGTGGGCTCTAGTCCACCAAAGGGCTCTGCGAGAGCAACACCGCTATCTTGTTTGGGGAAGGACCATAGCTCAGCGGCAGAGCATCTGCCTTGTATGTAGGTCCCAGGTTCAATCCCTGTCTGACATCCTGGGGAGCTGCAGCCAGCCGAGCTAGATAGATCAGTACTCTGACTCAGTATAAGGCAGCTTGCTAAGTTCCTATGTTGCATGCGCCTTTACTCCCAATGTATAACCCATTTGAGTTGAGTCTCCCTGGAAAGCGAGTTTTAAAGGTTGCCAGCTAAGGCCCGCTTCTCAAGGAGTGAGACCCATTGAAAGTAACAGGGCTTGCTTCTGGGTAAACATGGGAAGGGTCACAATGCATGTCTGCCATGCTGCCCAAAGTCACCTGGGAGTCACTGGGCACAGTGGGAATGCATGGACAGGGTCGCAGTTGTGAATCTGTTTAAGGGCAGATCCGCACATTGGGGTAGGGGGAGACCACTGTGTTAGCCTGGTGAAGCAAGAGAGTCTTGTGGCACCTTAGAGACCAATGCATTTTGTTAGTGCAGCGTGCTGCCTACAGCTAAAGAGAATCCAACAACATCCTGTGGGCCCCCGGTTGGCAAAGGCTGACGTGAATTTTCCTGGGCATGACAGTTCATCCATAACAAAAGCATGTCAGTCTTGAATGTGCCACGAGGCCTTTTCTGGCTTTCCAAGAAGGATCGAGCCCCTTCCCGTCCCCCAAATAGGCTCCCCAACTCCAAGAGACACAGACTGCGTTGCTGTTTACTTGTCCTAAGCAAGCAAACTTCCAGAGGGGCGCGCGTGTGCGGGCGGGCGGGCGAGCCTTGCTTTCGCCACACTGGCTATTCCCAAACCCTTTTTTCAGAACGAAATAAAAATAAGGAAGTTGTCACGCTTGCTGTTCTTTTGGAAACCCCGCCCGGAGAGCGCGAGAGGAAGCGCTTCGGCGGATGATGCAGCATCAACACAAACAAGGCAAGACCGAGCCCGGTTTCAGTCTCTCTCCCTCTGGAGCTCCCCTCCCCTCCCCTCCCCCACTTCGGACCTGGCCCCGGGGGGGGGAAGCGACGTTGATATTATACGCGAAGGGGGGCGCGCACTGCTGCGGGAGGGGCGAGAGGGAGGGAGCGTTTCGAGCAAGGGAACTGGAGGCGGCCTTGAGGGGGGGAGGAGACGCTCCGGCTCTCCCCGGGGGAGGGGGCATGGGGGGTCTCTCTTTCTCTGCGAGGGAGGGGGCGATCCTCCTTCCTCTTCCTCCTCCCCCTCGCGGACTCACCGGGACCCGGTCCGGGTACTTCTTTCGGATCTTCTCGCCCTCGGAGCGGCGCTTCTCGAAGGGATGCTCCTCCTTGTAGACGAACTTCATGGCGGCGGCGAGAGAGAGAGACGAGGAGACGGAGACGGACCAGCTGACGGGACGGGACGGGCCGCCCCACTACACACACACACACGCGCGCGCGCCACACGCGACGGCGCACGCGCGCTGCGCTTCTCCTCCTCCTTCCCCCTCTTCTTCGTCTTCCTCCTCTTCCTCCCCCGCCGGAGCGCAGGGATACGCGGCCGAGGGACGGGGCGCGGCCGCCTTCGCTGCGGCGATTCACAGCGCCGGCTACGGCGGAGAGTGCCGGCGTTGCCCGACTGCGCCGCGGAAAAGGCGTAAGGGCAGCTACGGGCGAGGCAGAGGCGAGGGCTCGCGTCGCCTAAATTGCGCCCGAGGATGTTAAGAGCGGCCAAGGACGGCTCCTCCCACAAGCGCCGCCCAGGCCCCAAGCGGAGCCGGAGAGAGAACTTCTGCGTAACCGCGGCAGGGAAGGGGGAGACTGCGGCAGCCGACTGTCAGCAAGAGAGCGCTGGTTACGTAAGCCGGTATTCTCGACTTGGAGGCCGGGTGCGCTGATTGCGTGGTTGAGGCGCCACAACAGCCCTTTCTACGTTAATTGCGTAGCTGCTTCGCCATTTCCACGCAGGACCGTACGATGGCGCGAGTTCCTGCCAGATTTGGAGCTTCACGCAGACAGCGTAACTGAAGGCTCCTACGCTAAACCTTCCACCCTCTGATGGATTCTTGAGCCCCCAGCGGCTTGCCCCGTCTGACACCTCCTTGTACCCCAATAAAGCGTTACGTCGAGGCAGATTCACAAACCAACCGCCTGCGCAGACGCTGCGCCACTTGCGTGCCATGTTGACACCAAAACAAAGTAGTGCGAGCACCGTTCTTCCTCCTCCCCCTTGGAGGAAGGGGCATGTCGTGGCGTGGGAGTTGGAAGCGGGGCGATCGAAAGCTAATGCAGCGCAAACCGGCATCACAAAACGGGACAATTATATATATAATTTTGTATAAAAAAAATTAAGGTGCGGAAGGATCGGGTTGAAGGTAGAGGATGGCGGCGAAGCGACCTGTCATATGATTGACGTCAGCAGAGAGGAATTGTCACGTGCAGCCCCGCCCCGGAAAGCAGGTCCGGGAGGGAGGAGACGGGTCATGTGAAGAAGGGCAACCAATAGGAGGAAACGGGGGGTGGAAGGGGAAAAAGTTGCCCTGCTGCTCTGGCAGGACGCCTGGGTCCCTGCGGAAGCACCCGGGTGGGGCGAGAGGAGGGGATTTTGCAGCCAATAAACAGCCCCCGCCCCGCCCTTTCCTCAGAGGAGGAGAACGGACTAAGACCCAGCAGGGGGCAGCTGAAGGCCTGCTCAAGCATGGCATAATGGGGGGGAGAGAATGGGATGCTTTGGCTATACTTGGGGGAAAGGCCACACTCCCTGCACCCGTTTGGGGAGATGACCCGCCCCCCCAAAAAAAAATCCCGCAGTGGACAGTTTTATCGTGTTTGTCCTACTGAGGCTCATCACGCCCATGAACGCAAGTTCATTAATTGAAGGGGGGGTCTACCCCAAGCAGGCCTAGCATTGGATACAACACCCCCAGCCCCCAATGCAAGCAACCAAACCTCCCAGGGCATTGCTTACTTGCAAAAGGCAACCTCTTGGGCCCGCCTCCTTCAGTGCGTTCGCGTGAAAAGGCCTACACAGAAATATGACTAGGTAAAGGAGGACGAAGCGAACCATTTCTACCTGACCTGCAGCCTGCCCTGGTAGCACAGAGATGACCCCGCTTGCCTACTTAACTGGGGGACAGGAAAAACTTCAGTGAGCGTCAGTGTGACTGGTAGCTGAGAATACCATGAACAAGGAACGCAGTAAAGCAGGGAGGATGACTTGACGGGCAGGGGAATGACACAGATGTAACAACAGCTGAGCGCAGTTCAACATCCATAGATTCAGGAGTTGCAATGCTTAGCTTAAAGCAGCTGCCCCCATCGTTTCAAAGTCTGGTCTGCAGCTGTAGATCCATTTTTCAGCACACCTTCTCTCATTTCTTTCAACTCTTCACAAAGCTGCGAAGACCCTTACAATTTTTCATCCCGTTTCAGTGCCTCCAATTCCAAGCCCCGGCGAAAGCAGCTGGAATAGCTAAGGCAAAGTCCCAGGGGTGATTGTCCCCAAGGTGAACAGCTAAAGACCTGTATCCCATCATAGTGGATTTACCTCCATCTCATTATCTAACTGCACTGGGACAGTATTTTGACACTGGCATTTAGGGAACTCCATATCCAGGCTAGGCCTCAGATCAAAACTTATAAGCAGAGTTTGAGAGTACAAAGATGCCTCTTTTAAATCTGCTTCCTACAACTTCACATCTAAATAGATTTTTTAGGGAGGGAGGGTAGGAAGTATCTTCCTTCTTCTAACATCGCAATGCCCTTGAATGTACTGCCCTACCCCCACACAATTCAGGCCAAGAGGCTCAAGAGGAAGGGGCAGCCCATGTGGTGCCCTCCAGGTACTGCTAGACTACAACTCCCATAATCCCTTCCCACGGATGATCCTGGCTGGGGCCAATGGGATCTGCAATCCAACAACATCTGAAGGCCACCACATTGACTACCCATGCTCACGGTCATTAACCACTCCACCACTTGTACAGAGAGGGATCCATCTTCCCCCTTCCCCCCAACTCAATGTCTCCCTTCACCTATCAGCATGAGAAGCTCTACCTTGCAACCACCGACCCTGCAGTCCTCATGCCCACAGCCACTCCACTGTAACACCACCATCTGTGTACAAGCACCTGAAGAATGGAGGAAGAGGTGGGACAGAAGAACTGATATCTTTAAGCCCGCCGTACTGAGCCAGGCGGCTACTCAAGCAATCAATCTGATCTACTCCATTCCCGTATCGGCAATAAGAACTCCTGAGAATCAGTTTATGGTTGTTGGGTTTTTTTCCACCTCAGTTCAAGGCTATAATATCTCATCATTTGATCCCTCCCGGTTCCGAAAGTCAAAAAACAAAGAAAGTGAGGCCACTGTGGAAGGAGTGGCCCCCTCAACACAAATCCAAGTTTGGGGAGGGGGGGGAAGAGGGACATGCCTACTTCCACAAAGAAAGGGGGCAGGACTCTTGAAAAATTAAGCCAGGCCTGCCAAATCATCTAAAAAGGGCCGCCTTAGATGAAGGTGGGGGTCTCTCTTTATCCAGAGTAGGGGAGAAGAGAAAACAAACAAAGGCGCAGTCGAAGGTAGATCTTTGTACAGGGAGTTCGGTCTTTAAAATGAGAAACGCAGCCTCGTGTCAGTGTCTGTCGCACTCCTCTGTGCGGCTGGCTTGTTTCACCCCCTTTCTTGAACATCTGCCCCCCAAGCCGTTGGAGTCGTCATGCCGATGGCGTCGGCCCACTTCCTCCCCTGCGGCTAAGTCCCTGCCAGTCTCCAGCGTGCTGCTCAGTGGTCAGCATGCAACTGGCTGGCGCAGGGAGAGGTGGGGGCGGGTTGCCCACCGGGCTCACGCGAGAGGGAAGCAGCATTACTCCCAGCAACTCCCCGCCTGGTTGGCTGAGTCCAGACGCAGTCGCCAGAGTCCAAGTGGCAATGGTTGGGGGGGTCACGATGGCGGGATAAGGCAGAGGTTGCAGGCCAAACCCTGAAGAAAGGAGGAGCCGCCGTCACCAAAGGCGGTGCTGGTGCAGGTTCCGGCTCAGCACCGACCGGACGTCAGCTGTGAACCTGTGGGAAGGGGAAAGAGTGTGTGTGCGAGCAAGAAGGAGCCCCAACACAGGCTCCTCCCTCCACCGACATCCGTCTCGCACATTCATCCAGGTCTTCAGTGATGAATACCACATAGACTTCTTTTGGTTTGGGGTTTTATACATGGCTTTAATGTTTGTATGATTCCGTCAGTGGCTTTGAGTCACTTTCTGTGAAAAACAACTAAACGCAAATAATAGTAACAGCAGCAGCCATGGACTGGACTCCACCGAGAGGCCCTTCTAGGACAACCCACACAACCCAGAGAGCGCAATCCTCTGGAACTCCTCCTTCTTCTCCTCCACCTTCCCCCACCCCCCAGGTCTGAAGGGGGGATGACAACATAGGACCCCTGCCCCCCAGCTCATGCCGAGCCCCCACTTCCCCCCTTGGTGTTACCTCAAGGCATCGAGCATGGGGAGCAAGTTGAGAAGTGCTGTGTCGCTGGGATCGCTGAACCAGGATTTGATGGGTATCGCGTTATCTGGCAGACACACAGGGAGAGAATGAATCGGTCCACAATCACAGCAGCAACTGTGCTTGAACCAATGCCCGACTTGTTCTAACAGAACTGTGCTTGGGTTGTACCACTTAAGACCGTGGGGGGTGGGCGGGAAGAGATAGAAGGGACTTGTATGACTGAAGGCTCTTCACACACCCCAGAGCGAAGAGTTTTAGCCTTGCCTGCTCCCAAGATACACGCTCTACAAGCCTGATACTCTGAAGTGGTACAGCCTGTGCACAGAATGGCCAGTCAATATGGGAGCAGGAAGAGTGCACCCCTAGTCCTGAATTCCTTTTTCCAGAGTAGTGCTCACCTCCATCCCCTAAGGCAGCCTTTGCCCACCTGGTGCCCTCCAGGTGTTTTGGACTACAACTCCCATCAGCCCCACAGCTAAGCAGGGCAGCCGAAGGTAAGAAGCAGGAGGTGCTGCCAAATGTGTTATACCTGTTTGCAATTTGAGGGACAGGAAAGGGCTAAAGGAGCCTTTTCCCTGCAGGAGTGAGTCACCTCCTCCTCACTCAGCCCTTGCCCAGGTCAAAATGGGGCACGCTCTCAGCCTATCGCGAGGAGGCCACAGGAATAAAAACTGCTGTACGCCCTCTGTGTTAAGACTGCGGGCTCCACAGAGGCAAAGGATGGGTTGGGCATGATGAAGCACACCACTGATGAAGGGACGAGGCCACCGCTCCCTCCCCAATTCCCATGTGGATCCCGGGGGGACGGCTCAGATGCCCTACCTGGGTGGCTCCTGTAGGCTCCTGGCGAGTTGTCCAAGATGACTATGCTGGAAAGGTCGTTATGAACGACTGAAAGATCCTTGATGTAACTGCCCAGCTCCAAAGTGCAGTGCTGGGGGAGAGAGAGAGAGGGAGGGAGAGAGAGGGAGGGAGTGCGCATGGGCCTGCAGCTCCCTCTTAAACGACACAGGAAGTAGCCTTGCACTGAGTCGGAGCATTGGTTGCCACTGGGGGTTGAACCTGAGACCTTTTCCATGCAAAGATGCTTCGGCTCTTCCCCACTGCCCCCCCCCGGCTCAATCGTAGGGGGAATTTGTGGGAGGGAGGGAGGGAGGGAGGGAGGGAGGAGAGGGGGATCAGCAGGTGCGACCCCCAACTTCTGAGGCAGGGCTGGGCTGTGGCGGTGAGAGCGGCGAATGGGTGGGGTGGGGATGGGCAACTTCCCAAAGCAGCAGGCAGGCCAGGCCCCTGGGGAGCCTTCCCTCTGGCCCACCAGTCCTATCACCAGGGTCCTCCCTGGCCTGCTTCACAGCCCCAGCCTGCCAGACTGCCTCACCTGTCTGTAGTATCTCCTCTTTAAGATGCTCCTATTATTGTCTAGCTTGTCGGCCACAGCAGAGCCATAGATTTCCATGCTGGCTGTGAAGACCACCAGCTCATACCACTGGCTCACCTGGAGAGGGGTGGAGAGAGGAGAGGAGGAAGTCAGAAAGCCCTTGGGACTCCACTTCCTCTTTGTCCATCGCACAAAAAAGGCCATTTCACTCTCACAGGCTTCTAACAAGCAGACATAAGCCTGAGAGTCATGAAACACCGAGGTTCGAAATTAAGCCCTGCCCATAATGCATGTTTTAGACTTTTGAGAAATGCCATCAGATCTGTTAATCTCCCCAAACGTTTAAGAATAATTATTATTTACTGAATTTATATTGCACCCTTCCTCCTGAAGGAGTGCAGGGCAGCAAACGCATCAACCGAGCATTTCAAGAACAAAAAGCAATCTAAGAACAGTTACAGATAAAAAAAACATTCCTCCATCCAGGGATTTCCAGGTTGCTAGGAACAGTCTCCTTCAATTTAAGTCAGCTTATGTCTCTCTGCTTGGATTTAAAATCACACCTTTCATGTCCTCCCAAAATGGATTACATTTAAGCTTCACTGAAAACTCCTTAGTCTGATTAACTCTTTATGAACGGATTATTAGTTTCAGTCTCCCCGCCCCACCAGAGATTGACAGAGTGTACCAGACACCCATTATTAGTGCTGCACGGGGGGGAGGGCTTGCAGTGCTGCCCCAACCTCTCACAGGAGTACCTCCTGTTGACAGCTCAAGGGAGCATGGAACAAGAAGCCCATGGCACAGTTGCAGCATGCAAAGAACACCTTTCTCTCTTTCCTAGACTCCTGCAGTCTTTGCCCTGGTATTCTCAGGTTATAGGCTGTGAGCCCCAAACCTGAACACTTTATAGGAAGACTTTTTGAAAATAAAAGGAAAAAAATAATCCTTTTTGCTTACCTTCTTCCTGAAACCTTCCCAGACAACCTCATGATGCACACCCACCCACCCCAAATCTAGAATACTAAATCAGCCTCTGCCAACCTAACACCCTCCAGAAGTTTCAGACTACAGATGATTGATTAGACTTGCAGCCCAAAACATCTGGAGGCCACTAGATTGGCAGAGGCTGCAAAGGAGTCATTAAGGGTTTCCTCCCCAGCTGACCCCTTCACCATTCCATTGCCTCTGTCAGGATGCTTTTCAATTCATACATACATACATGAATATACATATTCATTTGTAATTTTTAAAATGTGTATGACCCAGGCATGCAGAAACCACTCCATTGACAAGTTCACCACAGCCTGCATCAGCTGAAGCTACTGGATAGCAACTGGGGCACCCCACAGAGATAAAACATGACATTCACCTAGCCTTCAGGTCAGAGAGGGTGCAAGTGAGGTCGCCAATATTTTGGGGGCTGTGGGTACATTAGGAATTTCGAGAGTGCACCATCCATAGATCCCCTCTGGCCACTTTTTTCTCCCATCCCTTGTTACCCACACACCCTGAGTGAGAACATATACATACATACATACATGCATATATGAGCCCTCAAAAAGCCATAATTAAAATTAAACTGACAGTGGTAAACTACAAAGTAAAATTTAAAATAAAACCACAGATTCAGTGCTTGCCAGCTCCACAAACAAACAATTACCCAAAGTATGAATCCCCCAGAATATTCATGACTTTTTTTAAAAAAAACAGGATAATTACAAATCACAAGATACATCTTTGGGCACAGAGGTGACCTATGCTGTGATGGTGCTTTTCATGGGGTTTCTCATAAATGAAGTGTGGGGATCCATCAAGCACTGCACCTCAGGTCCAGGTTTCTGTGGCACAGCAGATCCATGATTTTTATGGTTTTGTCAATGGGTACAGATGTGATCTATGATTTGGTGGTGGGAGGGAAACCAAGGGGAAAAATGCAATTTCAAGAGGATTCATTTCACTGGAATGGGCCCATATATGTGTCTGGAGATGTGAAAGCCCAGAAAAAAAAAATAGGTTTTTTCCTGAAGCCTTTTTTTCTGAAAAATTGGGAAAATTGAAAAATATGAAGAAAAAGTAATCATGGAATGTTTTATTTTAGCATGATGAATAAAATGTTTCATTGACTCTCGGTCCCCCTCTTTTCTCAATTCTTTTTATGGGAATGGATGCTTTATTTATTTTGTATCCCGCCCTTCCTCCCAGCAGGAGCCCAGGGCAGCAAACAAAGCACTAAAACACTTTATGTCTGCTTGACACTGTAGAGGAGTAGTGGAGACATAACTTTCTTTGTTATTAATGTTGATGGTTTCTTTTTTAAAAAAAATAAATTTTTTTTGCCTGCTCCTCATAAAGTGGCAAAACAAAAGAGGTTCCTTACAGTTCAGGAGCTTGTAGATCCATTTGTTACAAAAATAAGAAAATATTTTAAAAAGTAAATTCAATTTGTAATAATTGAATAAAATGTACTTTTAATAGACCAAATGTGATAATTTTATGCCAAACCAACTTGTACATAATTACATTTGATATTTCTGAAGTAACAAAGTGACTTTCAATCTGTAAAAGTGCTAATATTGTAGTTTTTCAATTTTTGCAAAACTTTCCATTTTTTTCTGAAAAAAAAGTTTTTTCCATGGCTTCAAAATTTCTGGAAAATTTACATCTCTATCTGTGTCCATTCTCTCTCTTTGGCACTCCCTCCCTCCTCACTCCTGTGGCACCCACTTTATCCCTCCGTCGTCCCCCCCTTGGTTTTTTGCATCCCAGGATCCCAGATCACTCTCCTTGCCCTCCTATCCTCTTGATCGCTCCCCATCAGGCACCATCTGAGTCTTGGAAGGCACAATGAGCTGAAAGAGGAAATGGGAAAGGACACTGCTCTTTCCGCTTCCTTTTTCACCTTTATGTGGCTTCCAAGACAAAGAAGGTGGCCGCCCTCCCCACCCTGTGACAAGAGGGGCAGTGAGCAGGTTGGGGGGGGGCAGAGATTTTTTGGGCATTGTGGTGCTCCCGGCCATCAGGCTGGTAAACTGCAGGGCTAGAAGCTAGTTGCTCCACTTGTTACCAGGTTGGGATTCAGATAGGTAACTGCTGTGACCAGTACAAAGCTTTGTGGCTTTACATGTCATTTTATCTGGTCCTACCATTCAATTGGATTTTAATATGTATTTCATACTTCGTACCCTTCCCTGAAATGTATTGAGATGAAGGGTGGCTCTGATTAGTCTTCATAAAATGCGTACAAACTCCAGAAGCCCATTTCAAACTTTTGAGTCTTCAGGAGAAAGGGGTGCTGTGGAAGGTGGGGGTGGGGAGAAAGTGAACAGAGGTTTCTTGTAGACTCCTTAGAGGTTTCCTTACAATCAAGCAGTACATACCTTTTGTTAAATAAAAGTAAATACCTTAAGGACTACCTTAAAGAGAGACAAATTGCTCTAAGCAGGATTAATGTAGAGGAGGCTAGGCAGATGTCAGTGACAAGAGGTTAAGCTGGTTGATCCAGTTGGGCCAGGGCTCAGCAGTGCAGCTCATCCTTGGACAAGGCAAGAGCTAAATTGGCCAGATTAGAATTAACCCACCAGTTCCTTTCCCAAGAGGTTCCAGGAAGATGCACTCCAGGGCGTGGTCCTTACCTGAAAGAGCTCTCATGCTCTGGACAGTTCTGGGGGCTGTTGAGCAACGCACATTCCAACCACCCACACACTTTGGAGACCAAAACACATCACTTCTTCCCAGTTGCCCCTGATTCCACTGCCTACCACCACCACCCTCCAAGTCTCATTCCCATCCTTCCATGGCAGATTTTCCTAACTTGATATTTTAGACTCCAACTCCCATCAGTCCTGGCCAAAAGAGCCAGCGGGCAGGGATGATGGAAGTGGGAATCTGGAAACATCTGGAGGGCCGCCAGTTCTTTATTCCCACTGGGTAGTTTTGCCACAGGGAGGCAAGAATGAAGGACCCCAATGCAGTCCAACAAGGCTGTGCAGCTGAGAAGCCCTGAATGAAACTCCTCCTCTGTGCTAGGAAGGCCAACAGCCCTTGGGTAAGCCACTCCAAATCCTTCACTGGGGGAACACCTCCTCAAACCTCTCATCTCGCATGTACACATAGGGACGCAGGCTCTCTTTGCTTCTTACCACTTCTAGAAAAAAGTCCACATGTGGCCTCTTATGTACAAAAAAGCGGACTGGATGCTTGTCTATGACGACCTGGAAAGAGAGGAATGCTTTTAGCCAAAGCCTGGCCAGAAACCTTAAACCACCCAGGTCATCACCAGCCTTTGGCATGACATCGCATGAGCCAGGTTCCCCACTTTGGCTGCCAGCCAGCACGCCATTTGTCAGATCAAAGGGTGCTAAAAATGCCAGGTGTGGAGAAGCACCAAGGCTGACTTTTTATGTCCTGTGGATGCTCGTGAATGAGACCCCAGTGACTGAAAATGGAAGGGCGAATTGGAGACTCTCTGTAACACTTCCAAGACTCCGCACAGTCCATTTTGTGGAGCAAACTCCTCGAACCTGGTGTTCTTCAAATCTTGCTGACTACAACTCCCATCGGCCCCAACATCATACAGCCACGCTGGCTGGGGCCAATGCGAATCTTAGGCCAAAACATCTGAAGGATACCAGATTCGGGCAGAAGGACGGTGCACACCTGCTCCTTCTAGGGAGGCTGGAAACATAAGCAGTGAGTAGCCAAGAGAAAGACACCCTCCCATGCCACTTTGACCCGACCCCCCTCCACCCAATCCTGGTTGGACAGCAACACACAGGCACACTCATCTACTGCCAACAGACTTTTAGTTCTGGTCAGGTTTAAGCTAGTCCTTTGAGCCTCAAACATGAGGCACATTCAGTCCTCTGTTGCTACTGGAGGTTGCTGTGGTAACATCAGCACTTCACATAAGCCAGGCAGCAGCTTTCCAGTGCCGAGGCTCGCTTTGAGCATGTGCATCAAGACTGGCATGTGCAGAGAGCCTCCCTCGCTGAGAAACCTTGAAACTCCTCCCTCGCTGAACCACAAAAAGCAGCCTAAGAATGCCATGTCTTCCCTGCCATAGGCCAAAAGGACACACACACACCTGCACCCTTCTACAAAGCTTCTTTTTCATTCAGAAGCGTCTCACCTTAAGGATGAAGTCAGGGGGAGTGCCAGGCCTCACTGTGGGCCGCATGACTCCGTCATGATGGGAGTGGATCAGCGTCTCATCCAGGTCTAGGACGAGGATCTTCCTCTTCACCTGATCTGCCGGGGTGGAGGAGGAGGAGGAGAGAGGGACACAAGGAGTGTCAAGACAGAGCTCAGCCCCCCAAATTCCCTTCCCTGGGCCCTTCTAGTCCTCTGAGACCGCCCTAGGTGGAAGGAACCAAAAGGGCCAAGGGCCAACAGGAACTGTACTTACGGAGCCGTTCCCGTGAAACTTTGGAAAGGGGAAGGATGTCATAGCGCACCGTCTGATACTGGATCACCTGCCAGGTGGAGACACACAGAAAAAGAAAGTCACCACCTTTATAACAGGAGACTGAAAGCACCGGAGTGCCCAGAGAGAATACTCGCAGGCTGTGCTTCAGGACCAGAAGAGTGAGGTATCAAGAGGCCTGATGGCCCTACAGCACCTCTTGCCCTTTATTCCAGGCCCAGCTCAGAGATGGAGTCACCAGCACTGGTACCAGCAGCTCGGCCTCCAGTATACGCACAGCCCTCCTCAGACTGAGGTTTAATTAATTTATTTATTATCATTTATTTATTGCATTTATATCCCACCCTTCCTCCAAGGAGGTCAAGGTTCTCCCCTTACCATTTTATCCTCACAACAACCTTGTGAGGCAGGTTAGGCTGGGAGGCAGTAACTGGCCCAAGGTCACCCAATGAGATTCATTGCTGAGTGGGGATTCAAACCCTGGTCTCCCAGGTCATAGCCCAACACGCTAACCATTACAGCATACTAAGATTATCTGAATTTAAAAAAAGACACACACACCCAACACTGAGTTTTCCTCTTGCATTTAGTTATTTTAATTCCTCACCACCACCACTTCCTAAAACCGAGGAAGCAACTATTAATTTGGACCTTATCAAGCCAAACCACTTGGTCATTTCTGCTGAATTTTGCTCAGCAGGAAAAGGGGGTCACCTTGCACTGTTTGGAAAGGAGAAGCTGAGCGGATTATAGGTTTCTTTTGTGCAGGATGGGGCCTTATGGGGAAAGAAGCACCTTTGCACACACCCCGGCTGCATATTTCCCCACACATTCATAGAGCCAACGTACGGCAACCAGAGAACTCCGTACCAGTGCAAGCACCATACAGAGAATCCCACAAGCCAGTCGCGCACTTCTAGCTCTCAGACATCTTTTCCCCCAATCCTCACATTCACTTCTCTTGCTGGAAGATGTTTCATTCTTTGGATATTTTCTTTTTTAAAAGGTTTTGTGGAACAAGACCAAAAGCGCATACGAAACTGTCTCATACTCAGTTGGCCTATCTGTCCATCCTGCCCAGTACTGTCTACTCTGACGGACAGCAGTTCCCCATGGCCTCTGGCAGACGAGGACTGGTCCCATCGCCTTCCACCAGAGATCCTTTTAACTGGAGAAGGCAGGAGTTGAACCTAGAACTTCCTATATGCACAGCAGGGGCTCTGCCACCGAGTACTACTACAGCCTCTCCCCAAGATGAAGCAGAGCAAGTGCAATGTAGTGGTTAAGAGACTGAGTTCTGAACCAAAGGTCTCAGTTAAAGAGTCTCACCTCTGCCTTGAAGCAGACTAGCCGGCCTTCAGTAAGTCAGTCTCTCAGTCCTAGCCAACACACACACACGCACGCATACAGGCAAAAAAAAAAACTGGGGGAGAAGAGGAGGAGAGCACTGACCCGCTTTGCAAGGTTGCTGTTGAGGAAGGATGACTGAGCTAATCCGTATGAAACCCTTTGAAGGCCTGAAATACTGTACACCTTCAAAGTATCATTCACTTAGCCTGATCCCAGTGCATGAGGTTCTGGCAGCATTTCAGCACTTTTGGCTGACTGCTTGAATTGCTTCCAGGGCTATTAGGGTCCAAACAGCCAGGAATAGCCAATTACTACTACAGTAGGGTCCTGCTTTGCAGCATTCTGCTAATACGGTAGCTTTCAATTAGAGTAAGGCCCCCACTCATACGGCGCTTGTTCCGCTTTTATGGCGTTTTTCGGGCGTCAGGCGCCATTCTGTTGAACGAGTTCTGCTTTTCAGCGGGTTTCACTTTTAGGCGGGGGTCTGGAACATAACCCGCGATATGACTAGGGCCCTACTGTGCAGTTATTTTACTGATTTATAAACCACTTTACTGCCAGAAGCTATCAAAACAGCGTAGCATAAGACAGAGTACAAAAAGATTACACTCTAAAAGCCATTTCTACAACGATACAATTAAAACTCCACAAAGTAGCTCCGGTCACACTTCAGGGAAAGCCTTCTAAAACACAAGCATCTCTATGAGGAGCCTGTCTAACTTCTAGAACAAACTCAGTGCACCTTTGGGGCACACGGCACTCCCAGTGGTGCCCCTTCGGAGGAGCACAGTTGCTGGGCAGGGATAAGTTATGCTAAATTTATGCTCCACCGTGATCACTGAGATCTCCTGATGGGGCCTTTAAAGTGGTTGGCTCTGCCCTGTGGAACTCCTGGCCGGTAGAGTTTCAGCAGGAACCATCTCTCTCTCCTTGCAGACGACTTTTGAAAACTAGATTGTTTACAGAGGCCTTTGCAGTTTGAATTTTCTCTTTTTAACCAATCTGCGTTGATGCTTGAGGGCAGAGACCAGGTAAGGTCAAGGGCCAGTCAGAGATGACCGCATTGGGCTACAAAGACCAAGGGAATGATGGCTCTATGTATGGCAGCAGCTCCTTATCTCCCGCTTGTCCAAGTGTATTTTTGTCTCCCGCCCGCTCCCTCTCCTCAAAAGGTTCTGCTAGTCCTTTGCAAGGGCATCAGGATGGGCCCAGGCCCAGGGATCTCTCACTCACTCACCCACACGACAGCTGCCCCCGGTAGGCACCTGCAAGACCCATGCCTATAGCCGACACCGTCCCACCCCATATGGTCCCCTTCCAAAATTAGCCAATCCAGCCTCGTGCCACTGGGAAGGCAGCCAGAGGCCAGGAAGCTCCAGTCTTGGCAGGAGGCACTCAAAGCGGTGACTGGAAAGAGGGGGGTTGAGAGGCCGCCCAGCAAGGAAACGCTGCAGCCTCGGGAGGGGGAAGAGGAATCCAGAAGCATCCTGGCCCAGAAGTGGGGGCAGTCCCGCACCCACCTCTCTCTCTCTCTCACACACACACACGGAGAAATGTCACAGCGACACGGGTAGTCACTTCAGTTCAGCCTGCACTTGGACTCCCATCCTCTTCTCATGCAGAGAGAGACATGAGCAGAGAGGTGGGGGCAGAAGGAGCCAGAGTCTGATCCTTGGAGCACATGCTGAAATAAGCATGGCCCAAGAAGGGCCCAATCCTCTCCTACCAGGGTGCTTCCCACTCTTCCCTCTCTACCAAGCAGAGCAAGGGAGATTTACAGGATGCAACTGTACAGCACAGCTGACCCTTCCCCTCCACAATAACCCCAATGATGCTCTCATGCAGATAGCCTGGGAAACAAACCAGAGGCTTCACTTCCACTCCAGATTGCTGGGGCCACAAACTAGAGAAACTTACCAGCACTTTGACAGAGCTTTGGAAGTTTTGTAAAAAGACGTTTCTAGGGTTTAGTGCCGAGAGTTGCAGTTTAAAAAACACCACCACCCTGCATGGATGTGGGTCTTCTCTCGCCAGAGGGAGGCTGAGTACAAAGGCACCCTAATGATCAAACCCACAGCTTTTGCAGTCCCCAACTCTTCCCATGTCATGCGCCAACTGGGTTTGTGCTCTGGGTCAGCTGGAACACCTTCACCCAGGATGAAAAACGAACGTCCTTGTCAGTCTGACCTGGAGAGACTCTTTGCCCGGCCTGGTGCCATTTGCTCTGCCAGCCCTTTCTCTTAATTGCCTTGGAGGGGGGCCTCTAAGTCACTGCCAATTCATCAAGTGCCCATGAAGGTCTCCCCAGCCTGTGTCACACTCAGCCCTTTCACAACAACGTCTCCGCTGACCCACACACCTTTCCACCGCCTGCAAGGCTGAAACCACCACAAATTTCCCCCGAGACCTTATCACTCAGCCATGCCTCAGGAGTAGCCCACAGAGGGAAGGTGTCGCTTCCACCCACGACTGGAGAAACCCCAGGAACTCCTAGCAGCTCCAGGGGCTAGGAATGGGAGATGCTGCAAGTGCAGACAGTGGATTTACTGCAAAAGAATTGCAACTGCACGATTCGCAGTATGACAGTGTCTTGTGAATGGAGGACAGCCGCTTATGGCGGCCACCAAGTCACTCCAGTTATTTCTGACGACACAACCATCCCTGTCCTCGTTCTCAGACGTCCTGCACTGTGTCGGAGAATCCAACATCCACCTTTGCTTGCCTCCTAGGAGGGGAAGCGGTTCGCTTTCTAAGCAGCAGTGACCACCAGGGAAGCGGCTGGGGAACCCACAATCCCAACCACAGCTGCCTTGCCTTTCCGTCAGGGAGAATGTCCAGCCTTACGCAAGACCAGCCTTCCCAACACGGTGCCCTCTAGATGTCTTGGACTACAACTCCCATCAGCCCCAACAAGCACTTGTATGAGGAAGGCTGGTCGACACAATCACTTGGGGAAGCAGCTGCTACTCTCAGGGGGGCTCTCAAGACAGAACAGGTGCCATCTTGGGGTCCCCTACCCTGCTCCTCCTTGGGCAATGCCTACAGGGTTTGCATCCCGCCCTCAACATCGTGGCAGCCCAGTTGAGTGAAACAGGACAACTCCCCCGTATGGCACCTTTCCCCCTTCATCCCAGGCTGCTCAAGATGCCCCAAGACAAAATAGGCCTGGGCAGAGCAGTCTGACAAACCAACAAGGTCTGTATCCTAATGCCAGGGGTAATAGAGGGTGGGCAGCCTATTCAGCCTCTCAGATTTTGAACTGCTCATATTCTGAGCAGAAATCAGAAACCTAAAGGAAACAAGGAACAGTTGCCTTGTATAACTTCTCCCCAAATATCCAGCATTTACTAGCCTCAAGGGGAAGGAGATGTAGCCTGGCCCACTCCAGGAGCAGCTGTGCCTGGAAGGGAAGACAGCAAGTGGGAGTCACACACCCCTCACTTCCTTATTGCACCTTTCTGACTGCAGCAGCGAAGACACTGCATCGCTGGTATCCCACAGGTGTCTTAACTGAAATAATTTTAAGCACTCCCGCAATCCTCCCAGGGCCAGAAGGAAGGCTTCAAAGTAGCTTCTCATACTAAACTTTTTTTTTTTACCAGTAACACAAAGCCAGGATCCACAGAAATCAGCCATGTGACTAGGAATTATCAATGTACCACCTAACTATAAAGTTCTGCTACAAGGCAGCCTCATGTACACAGAGCTGCTCCAGAAAGACACCTCCCTCTACATGTTTCTCACCTCCACGTATCTTATAATTAAGCAGAGTAGCTACAGAGAAGGAACTTCAGATGATGAGGAAACAGGCTCACTAGCCAGTCTAGTTTGGGCTTAAAATTTCTGAGTGCAAACGTGGCAACCAGCTGGATGGTGAACATAACAAAAGCTACACACACACACCAACAATCTCCCCAGAAAGAAGAGAAGGCTGCCCCCATCCCCACCAGACAGCCAATTCTAATTGTCTCACCAACCTCTCAGTCAAGATTTATTTCCGTTTTACACAGGAGGGAACAGGGATGGAGAGGGCTCTTGTCCATGGCAGAACTGCGCACTACAACCAAGAATCCCATGTCAAAACCCCAACCTAATACTTGAACTCCACCAGGAGCTCTTGGCTTGGTAGGGGCATAAAGATAGAAATAAAAGCCTCCCCTAGAACCTTACAGAAATGAAAGCATCAGATATGCTTCCATAATTAGGTACAGGCTGTTACCATGTATGTGAGAGAGACAACAACGGCTCTGTTAACGCCTGTAGCTAAAACAATAAGCTAGCTCCTAACACTACACTGAAATCTTCAGGATCTCAAAGCTTCACACTATGCATCGCCATGGGAACCCAAACATCCTGGCTTCTCCTTCCTCAAATCCACTCTAGACCTGGCAAAAGAACCAGTTGGCCCAAATTTTGCTCCAGCTGCCTCCCCTCTAAAGTCATGTTAACAAAACAAAACAAGAAACAGAAATGCAAGGCGGGGGGGGGGGAAGCAGATTCACCCAAGCCTGAAAGAGCTGCTGTCAGGTTAAATCACATTTGATGGAACAATCTGTACCTCAGGCTGGAACTAGCAAAGAAAGTGGCTTTGTGTTTCCTGCTGCGCTGCATGGAGACCTCCCTGCCTGCTTCTGGTTTCCTTTTCCTCCAGTCCCAATTCACATAGCTGGCGGACTGAACGGGATGGAAAGCAGGAATAGCCAATGTGGTGCCCTCCAGGTGCTGTGGACTATAACTCCCATCAGCTCCAGCCTAGCTAGGCCAAATGCCAGAGAAGATGGCAGATAAGTCACAACACCAGGAGGGCACCTCGTTGGCTATCCCTGTTGGAAAACTACCCTCCAAAGGCGCAGGGAAAGAAAATGAAGCAGCAATCCTTGCTGATCAATGGCTAGAATATCCAAGAAAAAGAGTTGACATTGGACAAAGATGTAAGCTGAAATTTCAGGGCACTAGTCAGCATCAGAAATTCACTAACTGTTCAAAACAAGTGATATATAGAGTTTGTAAAGGAATTTCAAGCTCAACAAATGGGCCTGGCATTTTGTTTCAACGCAGCTCCATCGGAGGCATACCATTGCTTCCCTCCCTCCCAGGCCAACTGGGTTCAAGAGGAAGAGTTCACTGAATTGTATACCCTTTCCTGGAAACTTCTTCTGCTATGACCTAAAGCAGCCTTCCCCAACCTTGCGCCCTCCCTGTCTGGGGCTGCCTGTTGCTGACAGGGAGTTGTAGTTCAAAACTGCTGGAAGGCACCAGGTTAGGGAGAGCTAGCTTACGTGGAGTCACTTCAGAAGTGTTGTGCTAGTACTCTTTTTCTCCCCCCCCCACAAGTAGCAGTTTGTTTTTTAACTTAGTGTTTCAGACTGATTACTAAGATTCACTATCTCTATGTTTCTAAAGACCTTCTTGTTTTCTTTATAGCGTCACACTTGTAAAACTTCTAGTAACACATTATCATCTCCTTTAGGGTCAACAACTGTGGGCCAAACTTGTTTTGTAGCGGAACCATCAGAAGAGACTCAGATTGGTGCATTTCCTTTCCAGCTTAATTTTAACAGTGTACAGACTGCTTGCCACAGTATCCATCAGCCATCTTTGGGCATCTTCAACAAGGAGAGAGGACCAAGCCAAGCCTTTGACAGAAACCCAGAGCTAGAATGCTAGGCTCTACACCTCATTCACACAAGTCAGTAAAATCCATACCAAACCTCAACAAGGTGTGAAACTGCTACAATCTCCATCCTGCCCATACCTTACACCATGGAGCTGGTCAGGGGAGAGATAAAACATGCACAAAGATCTTCCTCTGTCCATCTTCTCCCTCATTTTAGCCTCACAACTCCTCTGACAAGAGTGAAAGAGAAAACAACAAAGGGGTGTAGCTCAACCGCAGAGCAACTGCTTTGCCTGCGCAAAGTCCCAGATTCAGCCCTTCATGGCATCTCCCGGTAGGGTTGGGAGAAAGACCCCTGTCTGAAACCCTGGAAAGCTGCTGCCAGTCAGTGTGGGCAATATTGAGACAGATGCACCTAAAATCTGTCTCAGTACTTCCTGCGCTGGGCTTCATTAGCCCAGGGCCACCCTAGTCAAGGAAGAGGGAAAAAGACATGAACCAAGGCGGATTTCAGTCTGAGGCTCCACTATCCTGGATAGATTTCCCTCCTCGAAGCATCCTGACCTCGCCATGCCTCCTGACTCCCGCCCCCCCTTTAAAGACATAACAGCAGACAACCAGCCAGCCACTGCCTGCCTGCCTGAAAAGGAAGGATTCACTCTGCACGTCCTCAAAATCACTCTGCCCTCGGAGTGCGGGAAGGCCAGAGGCTTTTTACTCCCCGCGCAGCCCCTTCCCCTCCACGGGGCCAGTACTCACGGTGCGGGCCTGCCGGCGCAGGAGGTACAGCAGAAACCCCCAGAGCTTGGCGGCAAAGGCGAGGAAGGCCCGGAGGCCGAGCAGGCACTGCGAGCGCATCATCCCGCCGGCGGGGCCCGCCGCGCCCCCGGCCCGGCCCAACTCCGCCAGCTTCCAGCGGGGGACGAAGGACGGACAGAAGAAGGGAGAGAGGAACTGGGGCAGGGAGGGGGATAAGGAGGGCGGGGCAGGGGGACGAGGGGCCGCCGCCCTCCGGTTCAGCCCGTGCCCGCGGGCTCCGCCATCTTAGCTCCCCGCGACGGCCGCCGTCGGTCGCTACCGGCTTTGGGGGGGGGAAGCGCTCCCCCTCCCCGCCGACTGTAGCCTCTTCTTCGGACCACTTCCGGAGCAACTGACCAAGCGGCAGCCACTGCTTCCGGGGCGTGGGGCCGCGTCCAATCAGAAGCAGAGAAGGACGCAGCAAAGGCGGCTTCAGCACTTTTATGGGGAAGGCGGGGAGGGGGGGCGTGGAAAGAGAGGGAGAGGGCACTGCGCATGCGTCCCGGACGGGAAGATTTCTGTAGCTCGCTTGATGAGAAGGGAAGAAAAATGCGCGGAAGCTAGGCGCGAGGACAGAGCTGCGCATGCGCGCAAAATTGGCTCTCCGTGAGATGAAGTGCGCCTCTAGCCGGGAGGCTTGCGCATGCGTGGAACGAAACTCAGGCTGGTGGAAAGCGAGCGCGCGCATGCTGGTTAGAAGCTCAAATCTGCGCATGAACCGAGCAACGTAGGAGGCCGCCACTAAGAGAGGGCGCGCGGGAGAGAAACAGCGCATGCGTTGGGAAGACACGCTTGCTCGGCTGCTAGAGCTGTAATAGTTAGGCGAACACGCAGGGTCGGTTTTCGGGCTCAACAAGCTTTTTCTCCTCCCCGGGACGGAAAGCGGAAGTCGCAGGACGGGAGAAATTCAGTTTTGTTTTCGATAAATGGAATTATGTTCTTTTTGAAGTGTTTTAATTATGTGCTTTAAAATTGTTGTCACCCGCCCTGGGCCGCCTTCATGCACAAAGCAAGAGGCTTCTGCGTGGTGCAACTGAGTCCTGCACCTGCGCTGGGAGGAGGGAGGCTGGCGCCTCCCTTTTTGCTGCCGTCTCTGCAGCCCTGTGAACACTGAGGGGCGGCGTGGGGGGGCAGAGAGAGAAAGAGAAAAAGATTTGGAGCTGGGAATCCGAGCTTCTCGCAGCGCTGTGACTGCAATAACCAGTGACGTGGATGACACTGCAGAGTCGTCGTTAGCCTGTCTCTCTCTCTCTCTCCTGATGACTAGGGAGAGGAGGCCTTTGCCAGCTGTGGCAGACGTGCCCCAGCCACGGAACTCCCTTGTAAAGGCCTGGCCAAAAAGCTCCCCTGGGTAGTCAGCCCCAGGCTTGTAAACCTGCCCCTGGTGTGTCCTTCCCAGGCAGGCAGCTTCCCTGTGCCAAGCAGCAAGACATCCTGTTGCTTTTTAAACCAACAATATTTAATTTAATTTGAATCAGCGACCTCCAATTGCATCTGTCATGAACCACCCTGTTCAGATCTTGTAAGTTCAGGTCTGTGGCTTCCTTTATGGAATCAATCCATCTCTTGTTTGGCCTTCCTCTTTTTCTACTCCCTTGTTTTTCCCAGCATCACTGTCTTTTCAGACTTCTAGGGAGGTTAAATGTCATTTGGTGAGATTACAGAAAATGAAAGAGGGCCTTTTAAGATAAGCCCCCTCCTAAAGTGGAACCTCTCTTAAATAAAAAAAACCCCAACCTGTGAATAGGCCACATAGAGAGATCCGCCACAGGCCACCCTACAAAGGAGGTGGAGGAGTGTGAAGCCTTGAGCTACTCAGCAGTTATTTCAGACCAGAGCTAATGGTGGGAGCATGGAAATGGGATGGCAGGCACGCGCCTGGAAGAACAAAGTGTAAGGTGGGTAGACAGGCAGCTATAGAAAAAAGGTGGATGTACCAAATTAGGCGGCTGGAGTTGCGGGGGGGGGGGTGTAAAGGAAAGGAAGATCTCGTATGTTTGTAAAGTAGTGCAGTTTCATAAAGTTTGACCAAAAAAACACTACAAAAGAATTTATTTTTCATTTCAAAAACTTAATGTGGAATATTTACCAAAGAAGCCCAGAGTCTTTAGTAAAGTTTCAGAGATTCCAAATATCACATTGTATGAAAATACCCAGATGGGTGTGACACTTCCCTTGCATTTTAAAAAAAAAAAATCAAGAAAAAAAGCCAAGCCATATCTGTCTTCAAAAACCTTCATCTGCTTGCCCTCAAAAACCATGCTTTTTTCCTCAAAACAACTTCAACCCTCTCCTCCCCCCCGCATGCCAACCCCCCTTCAACAAAGGTTAACAGGATCAGGCTTCTAGGAAATCTGCTCAGCACGTTGAAGAGATCCACTGTGGCAGCTCTTGAGGGGACATTCAAAGCCCTTTCAAACAGGTGAATGAGGCCTGGGCCTCTGCCCCACCAGGGACCATTCCTTCCTACGAGCTGTGTGCATCTATTCCCAAGGCAGCAGATACATTTCTTTCCCTTCCTATGTCGGTCCAAGGCAGATCTGCTTGTGGGAGACGCCAAGGGAGGCCACCCAGATGGCACCTTGGGGAGAAGGCACCGGAATATTCCAGCCCTCAGCCATTGTGTAGAATCTCCTGCAACATCAGGAGGCCAGCCAGGCAAGAGGGCCTCTGCTGGAAGAAAGGCTGGCTCCCAGTTGCCCAGCCTCAAACGTCCAAGTCATCATCTGGATCTTCTTCGTCAATGTCATCTGCGGCATCCGGCTCATAATAGATCTTCCCCTGGCTGGCCGGTGTCTGCAGCAGAGATGACTTCCTGCAATAAGGTGAGAAGGAAGGGGAGGGGGTTAGAGCCAGTGGGATACACTCGACAGAACTGCCTTGCCAAAGCTGGGGCCCTCAGTAGCTGGGGCTGATGAGAGTTGCAGTCCAAAACATCTGGAGGCCGCCAGTCAATATGATTGTGTAGATCTGGGTTCAAATTCCTGCTGAGCCACAAAGCTCACTGGGTGTCCATGGGCCAATTAGCCTAACCCACCTCATCACAGGGTTGCTGTGAGGATAAAAGGCAGGGGGCACCTATAAGCCAGCCTGCAACCTGGAAGAAAGGCACAGTGTAATAAAATAGAATGGGCGCAGGAAACCTTTTGGCTCTCTGGATGTTGCTGAACTGCAACTCCCATGATCCCTGCCCATGCTTGCTAGGGCTGATAAGGGCCGTAGTTCACCAATATCTGGAGGGCCAAAGGTTGCTCACACCTGTTATAGAAGCATAGATAGGAGGCAAAATACACAATTCTTTTTTTCCTTTTTTTGCAAGAAACGAGCCCTTTTGGTGTTTTACTTTGCATCCCCCTGCCCCTGGGAAAATTCCTGCAGACACCCATAGTGGTTGTCCAACATCTGGAGGGCCACAGGTTCCCTATTCCTGGTCAAGGGTGACCACACAGACTAGCATGAAAAACTGGAAAGGAAAAAAACAGAAGCAAAATAAATTACTATTGTTATTTTGTATTTATATTCTGCTCATAGACAACTTACCACTGTGCAAAACACAAAAATCCAGTGGATCCAGGATGGGCATGGCCAGTCAGCCATCCTCAGAAGGGAAACAGATCCAATGTATCATTTAAAACATTGGAACACTTCTTACCCACCCTTTGTCCCAGGGTTGAACAGCAGGATACAATAGTTCAATGAAAACAACCATTTCAATTAAGCAATAATAAGAACAGCTGCCTCTGAAGAAGGCAGAGGTGATCAGATAATTTGCTTATCTATCAAGATTTATATATCACCTAATCAGAAAAAAATATGTAAGTGGTGTACATAAAATTTTCATAAGAAAATACAGATGAAAACCAACCAACTTTAAAAAAAAGTCAGGATCATTCAGACCATGGTATTCCTGAACTTTATGTATGGATGTGAAACTTGGACAGTGAAAAAAGTGGGTAAGAGAAAAATCAGCTCATTTGAAATGTGGTGTTGGAGGAGAGCTTTGCGCATACCATGGACTGCGAAAAAGACAAATAATTGGGTGTTAGAACAAATTAAACCAGAACTGTCACTAGAAGCTAAAACGATGAAACTGAGGTTATCATACTTTGGACACATCATGAGAAGACATGATTCACTAGAAGAGACCATAATGCTGGGAAAAACAGAAGGGGGTAGAAAAAGAGGAAGGCCAAACAAGAGATGGATTGATTCCATAAAGGAAGCCACAGACCTGAACTTACAAGATCTGAACAGGGTGGTTCATGACAGATGCTCTTGGAGTTCGCCGATTCATAGGGTCGCCATAAGCCGTAATCGACTTGTAGGCACATAAACAACAATACATAACAAAATTACTTGTCTGGGTAGGCTTGTAAAACAAAATATTTTTTAGTTGGCATCAAAAGCAACACACAAGGACATGTGCATGATATTAACAGCGATCAATCAGCCCAGAGTACTTACTTCTCCTGGCTGAAGTGGTAAGGGAGAGGCACCGACTCCTTTGCCTGGCGCTGAGCCTCCGACAGGCACAGGTTAAAGGTCAGATTGGCGGTTGGGTCAGCCTGGGCGGGGGAAGGAATGGAGTCAGCACCAGCAGTAAAGAAAGGGGGTGCGCAAGCAGAGTAACACTATAGTGTTAAGCCACTACAAATCTGAGCCAGGCCTGGGCCTCAGAACAGCTGAAACAATGACAAACGCATCTCGGCATGTGCCAAGCATCATTTAACGTGACAGGAGGGTGGATCTGAGTGGGCCTGAGCCCTGGTGCTTTTTTTCATGTGAAGAGATGGCTGCTAGCCAAAATTGTTATGTTGGAGGCCTCTGAATCTCAGGTGGGGAAGAGTGCTGTTGCTGTGAGGTCCTGCTTGTGTGGTTTCCCTTTGGGGCCTCTGGTTGGACAATGTGGGAATGGGATGCAGGACTAGATGGGCCTATCTTTGCATTGAAGGGCCCTTACGTTCTTGGGTCAGACAGTGGATAACCAGTAGTGGAGCATCTGCTTTGCGCGCAGAAGGTCCCAGGTTCAGTCTTCCATGGCCTCTCCAGAGAGGGCTGGGAGATAATCGTGCCTGAAAACCTGGAGAGCTGCTGCCAGTCAGTGTAGACAACACTGAGCTAGATGGACCGGTGGTCTGGCTCAGTATAAGGGAGCTCTGTATTGTCCAGCCAAAAAATGGAGGTTCTGGAGGGGATTCCTAGCCCTGAAGCTTCCTCCCCCCAAAAGACACTAGGTGGGGTCCCCTCCCCCAGCACCCAACAAGATCCCCACCTTGTCTCCCCCCCACAGCAAGCCACCTCCTTCTTCCCATCCCCGACACTTGTCCAGTTACAGACTTGCCCAACAGAACCTCCCCTGTATGAATTACCTGCCCACCAACCGTGGCACCTACGTGTCCACAGAGCTGGCAGTTATCTTTTTATCTGGGGGGGGCACATACCGTAGCAGGGACTCTGCCATCCTCCGTACTGTCCTCTTTGGAAATGCCATGCTGTGGCAGCTCACCAAGGTGTTTCAGGATAAAACCTGGAAGGACTGTGAAGTGTTCTTTCTGGGGGAGTGAAGAGGGCTGGGTGGGTCAGATACACACTTAGAATCATAAGGCCATCAAGTCCAACCCCCTTGTTTGGGTCTCCATTTCCAAAGGGTTTGCTCCCACGTTCAGTTCCTTGAAGGACTTCACTGTGGTATGGTGCAAGCCAGCCGTACTCCAACCTGGTGCCTTCTGGATGTTTTGAACTTCAAGCTGGCTGGGGGGCTGATGGTAGTCCAATAGAGCTGGAGGGCACCAGGTTGACTAAGGCTGCCCTAAAGTCAGCAAGTATGGAGAGTGTGACCTGAGAAAGCCACTCTACCCAACTGATCAGGAGCATTTAACAGTGCCAGGATTAGCATTCCCCCCCGCCTCTTTACTGCCATATCTGTGGTTAGCTCTTCCGAATCTGGTGCAGTTAACACGGTGGCTGTCAACCCTGCAACGGCAAGCCAGTTAAGCAGCTGAGAGACTTTGCTATCCGTCAGACCCTCCTCCTCTCCAGAAAGCCCCACCAAACTACCATCCCTCTGCCTGATCGGTTCAGACAACTCAAGAGTGTTCTTGCAAGGGTGTACACGATAAAAGTCTAGGAAAGAACTTTGAAAACTAGAGGTGCTATTTCAAGGGTGGGGACACCTGTCTCCTCATCCTACTCTGAGATGCTGCTGGGGCTCCACATTCCCGGCAGGCAGCATGGCCAAGGGTCAGGGACGACAGGAGCGGTAGTCCAGCCACGGCCGGTTCTAAAGGGCGGCCAGGCTGGGCACCGGCCTGAGGGCCCCTGGAGGCTGGAGATACAGGGGGGCCCGCAGCAGCCCCTCCACACGCCTCCCGCTATCTGCGCCCCCCCCCCCCACTTACCTGTCTGCTGCCTTTTACCATTGCCCTTAACGAAGATGGCGGCTGCAGTTTCCCTAAGGTACTGAAGCCCCTGCTGCCATCTTAGTTGATGGCAGAGATGCACGCGCATAGCACGCACACGTGCTATCAACAAAGATGGTGGCGGAGGCATCATTCCCTTAGGGAAACCACATCTGCCATCTTCGTTAAGGGCAATGGTAAAAGACAGCAGACAGGTAAGTGGGGGGTGCGGATCGCAGGGGGTGCGGAGGGGCTGCTGAAGATAGCCGTGCACGGACACCAGGGCCCAGGGCAAGCTGATGCCCAAGGGTCCCCGCATGCCTTCGCAGGCCACACCCCTCACAGGCGCTGCTTCACACTCTGCTTTTGCCTGGCTGGAGATGGGCCCTTGAACGGTGACAATGCCTGATGATTTTCTCTCTTTCTCTCCAGCCTGCAGTACAAATTGACATCCATTGCTCTGCAGCCACGGTCACCTCTGACTCCACGCACCACTAGCAGGGAGCCCTCGCATGACTGGGTAGAAGAGGATGTGGCCCACAGGCTGCAAAAGGATTTCAGATTTTTAATGTCTATGTATGTCTATGGAAGTCTTGTCCGAATGAAGAAAATAAAAAAGAACACAAACTCTGGCAAAAGAAATGCAAGAAGACAATAAGGGATGCTAAAAAAGAATTTGAGGAGCACATCGCTAAGAACATAAAAACCAACAACAAAAAATTCTATAAATACATTCAAAGCAGGAGACCATCTAGGGAGACAATTGGACCCTTGGATGATAAGGGAGTCAAAGGTGTACTAAAGAACGATAAGGAGATTGCAGAGAAGCTAAATGAATTCTTTGCATCTGTCTTCACAGTGGAAGATATAGGGCAGATCCCTGAACCTGAACTAACATTTGCAGGAAGGGATTCTGAGGAACTGAGACAAATAGTGGTAACGAGAGAGGAAGTTCTAAGCTTAATGGACAATATAAAAACTGACAAATCACCGGGCCCGGATGGCATCCACCCGAGAGTTCTCAAAGAACTCAAAGGTGAAATTGCTGATCTGCTAACTAAAATATGTAACTTGTCCCTTGGGTCCTCCTCCGTGCCTGAGGACTGGAAAGTGGCAAATGTAACGCCAATCTTCAAAAAGGGATCCAGAGGGGATCCCGGAAATTACAGGCCAGTTAGCTTAACTTCTGTCCCTGGAAAACTGGTAGAAACTATTATTAAAGCTAGATTAACTAAGCACATAGAAGAACAAGCCTTGCTGAAGCAGAGCCAGCATGGCTTCTGCAAGGAAAAGTCCTGTCTCAGTAACCTATTAGAATTCTTTGAGAGTGTCAACAAGCATATAGATAGAGGTGATCCAGTGGACATAGTGTACTTAGACTTTCAAAACACGTTTGACAAGGTACCTCACCAAAGGCTTCTGAGGAAGCTTAGCAGTCATGGAATAAGAGGAGAGGTCCTCTTGTGGATAAGGAATTGGTTAAGAAGCAGAAAGCAGAGAGTAGGAATAAACGGACAGTTCTCCCAATGGAGGGCTGTAGAAAGTGGAGTCCCTCAAGGATCGGTATTGGGACCTGTACTTTTCAACTTGTTCATTAATGACCTAGAATTAGAAGTGAGCAGTGAAGTGGCCAAGTTTGCTGATGACACTAAATTGTTCAGGGTTGTTAAAACAAAAAGGGATTGCGAAGAGCTCCAAAAAGACCTCTCCAAACTGAGTGAATGGGCAGAAAAATGGCAAATGCAATTCAATATAAACAAGTGTAAAATTATGCATATTGGAGCAAAAAATCTTAATTTCACATATACGCTCATGGGGTCTGAACTGGCGGTGACCGACCAGGAGAGAGACCTCGGGGTTGTAGTGGACAGCACGATGAAAATGTCGACCCAGTGTGCGGCAGCTGTGAAAAAGGCAAATTCCATGCTAGCGATAATTAGGAAAGGTATTGAAAATAAAACAGCCGATATCATAATGCCGTTGTATAAATCTATGGTGCGGCCGCATTTGGAATACTGTGTACAGTTCTGGTCGCCTCATCTCAAAAAGGATATTATAGAGTTGGAAAAGGTTCAGAAGAGGGCAACCAGAATGATCAAGGGGATGGAGCGACTCCCTTACGAGGAAAGGTTGCAGCATTTGGGGCTTTTTAGTTTAGAGAAAAGGCGGGTCAGAGGAGACATGATAGAAGTGTATAAAATTATGCATGGCATTGAGAAAGTGGATAGAGAAAAGTTCTTCTCCCTCTCTCATAATACTAGAACTCGTGGACATTCAAAGAAGCTGAATGTTGGAAGATTCAGGACAGACAAAAGGAAGTACTTCTTTACTCAGCGCATAGTTAAACTGTGGAATTTGCTCCCGCAGGATGCAGTAATGGCCACCAGCTTGGATGGCTTTAAAAGAAGATTAGACAAATTCATGGAGGACAGGGCTATCAATGGCTACTAGCTGTGATGGCTGTGCTCTGTCACCCTAGTCAGAGGCAGCATGCTTCTGAAAACCAGTTGCTGGAAGCCTCATGAGGGGAGAGTGTTCTTGCACTCGGGTCCTGCTTGCGGGCTTCCCCCAGGCACCTGGTTGGCCACTGTGAGAACAGGATGCTGGACTAGATGGGCCACTGGCCTGATCCAGCAGGCTCTTCTTATGTTCTTATGTATGCCTATTTTGTACATCGCCCAGAGTGGTTGGCCAGCCAGATGGGCGACTAATAAAATCAATCAATAATAATAATAATAATAAAAAGTGTCCCCGTGCCCCACACCCGCTTTGTGCACATGTCACCTCCTAATCCTCACCTTCTGCAGCGCTTTGCCCCCTTTCTTCCTGTGGCTCGTCACAGCTACTCGGGGCGCCTCATCTCCTGGCGTCGCAGTTCCCGGTGCCGGCTCCAGCATCACCACGGCACGGGCCAACGCATGTAAAGTTTCAAGCTGTCCAGGTTGGTGCAAGTCCCCGTGGAGAAGAGCTACAAGCCTGGCAATTCTCATACCTGCAGAGGATTAGATATGTTATTGCTGAACCTGTCAAGGATTATCAATACCTCAGCACAGTCATTAACCAAAATGGAGACAATAGTCAAGAAATCAGAACAAGGCTAGGACTGGGGAGGGCAGCTGTGAGAGAACTAGAGAAGGTCCTCACATGTAAAGATGTATCACTGAACACTAAAGTCAGGATCATTCAGACCATGGTATTCCCGATCTCTATGTATGGATGTGAAAGTTGGACAGTGAAAAAAGCTGATAAGAGAAAAATCAACTCATTTAAAACGTGGTGTTGGAGAACAGCTTTGTGAATACCATGGACTGCAAACAAGACAAATAATTGGGTGTTAGAACAAATTAAATCAGAACTATCACTAGAAGCTAAAATGATGAAAGTGAGGTTATCATACTTTGGACACATAATGAGAAGACATGATTCACTAGAAAAGACAATAATGCTGGGGAAAACACCAGGGAGTAGAAAAAGTGGAAGGCCAAACAAGAGATGGATTGATTCCATAAAGGAAGCCACAGACCTGAACTTACAAGATCTGAACAGGGTGGTTCATGACAGATGCTGTTGGAGGTCACTGATTCATAGGGTCGCCATAAGCCGTAGTTGACTTGGAGGCACATAACAACGAGCCTGCCAAGCCACCACGAAGCCCAACAATTTTTTGAGCTTTTGAGCACCAGAGTTACATGCTACTCCCCTCCCCATCATCACTTTAGCCATAGCGTTTTGCACTCGCTGGAGCATCCAGACCAGGCTAATAGTAGCCCCCAATAGAGTGCATTGCAATAATTAAGTCTTGAGGTTAACCCATTTATAAATCACAGTGGTCAGACTGTCCCTGTCCAAGAACGGCCGTAACTGACATACCAGCTGTAGCTGGTAAAAGGCACTCCTAGCCACTGAGGCTACTTGAGCCCCCAGTGACAAAGATGGATCCAGGAGCACCCCAAACTTGCTCCTTCAGAGGGAGTGCTATCCCATCCAGGACAGGCAATTGGCCAAACTCCTGGACATGGGTACCACGAGCCCACAGTGCCTCTGTCTTCCCAGGGTTCGAGCTCAGTTTATTGGCCCTCATCCAGTCCAGGATGCGCCCAGACAACGATAACATGAACATACAATTCAGTGTAAAACAATAGCTTGTTCTTGTTGTTACGTGCTTTCAAGAAGATTTCGACTTATGGTGACCATATGAATCAGCGACCTCCAATAGCATAAACTACCCTGTTTCGATCCTGCAAGTTCAGGTCTGTGGCTTCCTTTATGGAGTCAATCCATCTCTTGTTTGGCCTTCCTCTTTTTCTACTCCCTTCCGTTTTTCCCAGCATTTTGGTCTTTTCTAGTGAATCATGTCTTCTCATTGTGTGTCCAAAGTATGATAGCCTCAGTTTTATCATTTTAGCTTCTAGTGATAGTTCTGGTTTAATTTGTTCTAACACCCAATTATTGGTCTTTTTCGCAGTCTGTGGTATGCGCAAAGTTCTCCTCCAACACCACATTTCAAAGGAGCTGATTTCTCTCTTATCCGCTTTTTTCACTGTCCAACTTTCACATCCATACATCCCACTGCCCCCAAAAAACCACCCTCCATAGCAGCATATTTTGAAAAAGCCTATCTTTCCCATTGCTTTAACCAGCAGAAAGTAGTCTAGATAACAACCCCTTCAGAAGCATACTCCTGGAGGAGGCAGCATCTGACAAGCCCAGCTGTGTCCTTTTCCCACTTGAGAACATCCCCTCATCTCACCGGTAACTTTTGCTCTCCTGGGCAGCTGCGCAAGAACCTGGCAGACGCTGGGAAATGGCAAGCGGAGAAGCAGCCAGCTGAGTGAGTCCAGCATGACTGTAGCAGGGCCCGGCCACGCTGGAGCCAGGCGCCCCACGAGCTCTGCGGCAGAGAATTCTCCCAAGGTCATGGCGCTGCCCTGCCCTGCCCAGCCAAGGGGATCCCGGAAGACATCATGGAGCAAGACCCTTGGATAAAGCAGACAAGATGTGTATGAATAGTATTATTGTCAGCACCAGTAGCAGTCAATGGACCCGACTAAGACAGGACTATCTGCCTAGCAGAGGAAGAATGCCCCAGGACTGGCTATTGCTTAACTTGGCCTTCCCCAATCTGGTGCCCTCCAGGTGTTTCAGACTACAGCTCCCAGCAACCCCAGCCAGCACAATATGGGCAGCCAGCGCAAGCTTTGAAGCACTGGAGTTATGTGCTGGCGGTAGGTTGTCCCCACTGACAGTTTAGCCACAGCATTTTGCACCAGCTGGAGCTTCTGGATCATGCCCAAGGGCAGCCCTGCATAGAACAATCAAGTCTTGCGGTTACCAATGCATGGATCACTGCAGCCAGGCTATCCCTGTTTGAGAACAGCTGTTGTTGGCATACCATCCCTAGCTGGTAAAAAGCACTCCTACCACACTTGGAGAGCTTTGCAGATACCATGGACCACGAAAAAGACAAATAATTGGGTGCTAGAACAGATTAAACCAGAACTGTCACTAGAAGCTAAAACGATGAAACGGAGGTTATCATACTTTGGACACATCATGAGAAGACATGATTCACTAGAAGAGACAGTAATGCTGGGAAAAACAGCAGGGAGTAGAAAAAGAGGAAGGCCAAACAAGAGATGGATTGATTCCATAAAGGAAGCCACAGACCTGAACTTACAAGATCTGAACAGGGTGGTTCATGACAGATGCTCTTGGAGGTCACTGATTCATAGGGTCGCCATAAGTCAAAATTCACTTAGGCACATTACAACAGCCTTTATCTGCTCCCTGCAGTGCAGTGTTGTCATGCACACCAGCAACTCAGAGCATTGCAACTGCATTAGCTGGGGCTGACAGAAGTTGTAGTCCAAAATATCTGGAGGTTACCAGATTGGGGAAGGCTGTTTTACGGCCACTAAACCGAAGCCACGTATAAGTGAAATAAATGCATCCTCTTCCACCCTGTGTCCACCTCCCACCCATTTTTCTCTTATCTCCCCCATGTCAATTCTTAGATTGTATGCTCCTCAGAGCAGGGACCTACCCCAGCCCCCTCACACTTTACAAAGTGCTATGTATATTAATACCGATTTATAAATAGTAACTGGGAAGATGTTGGCAGAGATGGAGGTGTGGCAGCACTAAAGCATGACCTTTCCCCACATTAACTGGATGGTAGACAGACACACACACACCCTTTCCACCAGGGTATTATGGCAATCACAAAACACAAACACTATATACACGAGGAGTTGTCAAGGATCTAAAGCCCAAATAAACTGCAGGATCCTCAACAGGCCCTGGAATGCCGTACTGGAGGGACAGGAGCAACCCTTTGTAGGCAGGCAAAGAGCTAGACTGGGCCTATGTTATTTTGAGGTTAGGCAAGGAGTAGCCATACCAAGATACTGTACTTTCAGGATTCCTGGAGCATCTTGATCAGACTATTGAAGATCAGCATCTGGGCCAACAGGGTTTGTCTTCACCTCTGCCTTAGTTTGCAGAGGGACTGAAGCTATATGGAAAAGATCTCCCACTCACCGGGAGGTCACTTCAGTGCTGAATCCAGCCTGGAATTCTTCTTCTGGGACTTCAAAGCTGAGAACATGAACAGATTCACCCCTAAACAAGGGACAGAGCTATTTCAGGAGACAGGAAGGGTTGCCTTTCACAGCACAAAGCAGAGGGGTGGGGACGTTGAGGGCAATAAGATGCAGAAAGGCCTAAATTCAAGAGGCAGAATGCAAGATGGATTTAATATGCTCAACACTGCACGTTAGCCTAACTTCAAGGACAACCTTGGTGAGCCCTGTCAGTCTGAAAGGATCAGGATGGCTAACAGTGGCCGCAAGGCAGGGGGCTCATTGTCATTGAGGAACGGCTCACATCTTAAGGTTTGATGTCACTAATAAGGGTTCATAACAGGCAATATGATGATGATGATAACTGAACACGTACATGCCACTTTTCCACAAAATTGCATTCAAAAAGGTTTACAAGATCTAAAATATACAACATGTAAGCAGAATTTATAACTTCCATGCAGCATTACCAAATACTTTCCTGCTACTCATATTTCTTTCCCTTCAGTAGATTTCCTTCTCCCCTCTATGTGATCTCTTGGGGATTTCCTCAGAAATCTAGAGTTGCGACCCAGAACTGACAAGCTTGCCATAGTGTGGGAGTGCCAAAAGACTTTCCTCTTTCAACAAGCCTTTTAGGTTGAGACCTATCCCAGTCTGCATCTGTGTTAGAATTGCTCACTATGTTTTTTAATAATGTTTTTAACCCTTTTTTAAAGTTGCTTTTTTAAAATGTTTTTAACACTTTTGTTTTAATGTATTTTAAGATCTGTTTTTATGATGTTTTAAAGTGTTTTTAGCGCTTTGTTTGCCACGCTGGGCTCCTGCTGGGAGGAAGGGCGGGATACAAATTAAATAATAAATAAATAAATAAAAGTCGCAAAGGCTTCCACCCACCTTCGGGCTGAAGCTTCCACAAAACTCTTGAGGAGGGTGCGGCCTTCACAGCAGACAGAGTCTGAAAGAGGAAAGTGCAGGTTGGAGGAGGAACAGATTAACCACCTAAAGTCCTCTCAACGTCTCCTATGCCGCCTTCCCCCTGAGCCATCCCCTGGTCCTCCCCCCTCTGCAATTTCCAAACCCAGACTTAACCCTTCTCCTTAGCTCAAGCCACACATTACACGCCTAGAGACAAACACTCCCCTCCTTCCCTTCCCCTCCATCTCCCCTCCTGGCCACTTACCCTCCAAACTAACCCACTTCACTGCCCCCCACAGATTCTTCTTCTGCTGCTTCCCAGAGCATCTGCACCCCAATTCACTGCTTCTGCAGCACCAGAAGCCCCCTCCTAATTGCCCTCCACTCCATCGGAAGCCCCCCCCCATATCCACAGCAGCTGTGAAAAGGTGGGGCAAGAGACCTAAGGGAGGAGAGATGAATTGCTAGGTCCCCTCTTCTTCTCTCCCTAAGCCTCTGCCCCGCAGTCCCTCCAGATCACCCTCCCCCCACGTCGCTGCCCCGCAGTCCCTCCAGCTCGCTCTTTCCCTCGCCCACCCACTCCAGGGAGCGCCCCCCCGCATCCTCACCCTGGATGAGGACGAGCCCCTCGGCTCCTCCAGCCACTAACCCCCCCAGCATCCTTTCCCTTCCCTTGCTCTGCCCCGCCCCTCTCCGTTGGCGCCTTCATCTCGCCCACCGCTCGGCGCACTCCAATGACGTCACTGTGCGGCTACCTTACCCATAGAGCTAGAAAGGTCTCACCACTCTGCCTTGGTACGGAAGTTCGGTGCCGGGCGCTGCCATGTTGGGGGAGATGAATAGGAAGCTGGTTTCGCTGCTGGATTGACGTGCCTGGGGAGGGCGGGAGAGAGAGTGGAGACAGAGAAATTCTCCCTCAACAGGAAGGACCTCAGATTGAAAACAACTGCTTTGAAACGCAGAGGGCCCTGTCCCTTTGGTTTGTTTGTTGTTGTCTTTGACAGGCAGTCGTAGGGATGCCTAGAAAGCCACCGTGTATCTGGCTGCGGGCTGATGGGAGCTGTAGTCCAAATCTGCTGGATGGCGTAGAATCATAGAGTTGGAAGGGGCCTGTAAGGCCATCGAGACCAACCCTATTCTCCATGCAGAAATCCAAATTAAAGCATACCCGACAGGTGGCTGTCCAGCTGCTTCGTGAAGGCCTCCAGCGTTGGAGAGACCACCACATCCCTAGGTTAGGGAGGTCCAGGGTCTTGGAGGGGGTCTTAGACCCTTTACATGTTTGGGACCAGGGTCTCTATGTTTTCAGCATCCTATGAGACAATCAGCATGAAAATGGAGTGTGTTAGCCACTGAGAAGAGTCTTCTAACATGCTTCCTTGCCCTTTTGTGCTGATTGGAGCCAGAATAAAAGTGAATCAGCCATTGAGAAGACTTCTCAGCAGCTAACACACTCCCCTTTCCTGCTTATTGGCTCCTAGGGATATCTGTTGTTGTGGGAGAAGGTATTAACAAGGATCTAATTCTCAACTCAGCAGCAAAAAGGGGGCTTGGCTGTGACTAACATTAAGGGACCCTGCACTTCTGAATTTGCCACTACACTATAGGGGAGGTCTGCAGTTAATCACTTTTTTGTTAGGAGGGAAGTTGAGTCTTTCATAGCTACAGCAACAGCAAAACATGACCCAAGCAAAGTATGACACTATCCTGCTGGGGAAGGCTGAACCTGTTTAGTTTCTGCCTGCCAGAAGGCACATATCAGACAGGCACGGTATTGTCTTGCTGGCTGCTACTGAAGACTTTCCTTTTGGGATACCAAGCCTTCTGAGTGGCTAGCTTTAGCCCAGTCTATATTGGAGCTGAAATTGTTTTTCAACAATTTCAATTTTCAGCAATTTTCAACAATGTTTTATTCCTGGTGTTTTTGTGAAATTGCTTCAAGATATTTTATGGGAAGCGTTCATACGTGGAACAAAAATTAATTAAATAAGGCGCTGGGAGGCAGAGAGAGTAGGCAACCCTACTGGATGCAGGGGGGGGAGAAACAGGGCTGTGGTGTAATGGGCAAAAGTAGAAAACGAGTGGGTGACCTTAAAGCAGAGGAAAGAAGATGCACACACAACTACTCAGAGTAGTAGACCCATTGAATTCTATGGGCATGACTATGACTTAACATTAAATACAAACCATTGATCCCTCCCTACATAGCATCAGGTATGAAATCTAACAGGAGTCAACAGGGTGAGACATCCCTAACTTTGCAGCAAATCAAGTACTGCAGGCTTCAGCATTCTACAGAATGCATCACACAGAAACACTAAAGTATGAAACCCTACACTGCTTTCCCCTTTACCAGTTAAAAAGACCATTTCTCCCTACTGGAATGTCTTTGACTTTACGACTACTGTTACACAATCCCACAGCCCCACAGAACCAGTGTACTCTCCCCTCCCCACTCCTCACACATGCATTGCCTTCAAGTTGATTCTGACTTATGGCGACCCTATGAACAGGGGTTTCATGAGGCTGAGAGGCAGTGACTGGCCCAAGGTCACCCAGTCAGCTTCATGGCTATGTGGGGATTCGAACCCTGGTCTTCCAGGTCGTAGTCCAACACCTTAACCACTACACCACACTCCCCATACACTCCTCAGTGAGGCATGCCACACTTTTATAGAATACACAGTTACATGGAGGCAAACCCACTTTCAATGAGTTTTATTCAATAAATGCACGCAAATGAATTTCATTAAAATTCCACATTAGGGGGCAGCAACAGCGCCACACCTCTGGCAGACCAACAGGCTTGTAATAGCAAAGAGGACTATAGCAACTGAAACCACCAAGATAATCAGAGCCAGCACCATCCCGGGAGTCTTTGCAGCCACTGCAGGTGGAAACAGAAAAGCATACATGACATGAGGATTACTTTTTAAAATGGTCCTTTTCCACACTATTTCTTAGAATGGCAGATAGCAAGATGCATTGTGTCACATGTTAGCTAAGGAGACCATCAGTACAATGTGGTGGGCTGCATTGCCCCCCGAATTATCTTGGATTCGCCTCCTCAAAGTCCTGAAAATAGGGTCACGCTGCCATAGCCTCTTTGGCTCCCCCTGGTTCAACTGCTCTGATGTCACAGAGTCAAACAGCTGATGGCTTAGAGGGGAAATGGGGGGTCTTAATACATGTTTTCCAAGAGCAAAGGTTACTCATCGACTCACAAAAGAGCCAGTGTGGTATAGTGGTTAGAGCAGTGATTCTCAAACGGTGCGCCCAGGCACACTGGTGCTCCCTAAGAGGTGGCTAGGTGTGCCTCAAATATTATGAAAGTATATTTTAAAAATGAGAAGAAACCCATTTGTATAGGGTAAGTAATAGTTTTCTATAGTTTATTTCTGTTTGTAGTTTGAAATATATTAATATATTTTTAATTTTGTACACAAAGTGCGCCAGAACATTTTTATATGTTTTATGGTGTGCCGCGAACCAAAAAAGTTTGAGAACCCCTGGGTTAGAGTGTTGGACTAGTACCTGGGCGACCTCCAGGTTTAAATCCCCACTCAGCCATAAAGCTCACTGGGTGACCTTGAGCCATCCAGTCTCTCAGCCTAGCCTACCTCACAGAATTGTTGCGAGGATAAAATGGGGAGGAGGAGAATTATATACCTTACCCTGAGCTATAGTATTTTTATTATTAATATTAATAGTTAATGAATAATTATAAGGCTACACTAAAGGTTTTATTGTGAGGGTACCTTGAAGCCATTTACCACAACACATACACACATGCATGCACACACCTTGCTTGTTTTGCATATGGACAGAGAAGAGACCAGCTTCTCTGCAGAGGGATGGGACCCTCCAACACACGGAAACAGCAGAAGTGATCCTTAAGTCCAGATTTTATTGGACTCCAGCTCCCATCAGCCACAGCCAGCATGCCCCGTGACCAGGGAGTGATGAGAGCTGCAGTTCAGTGACATCAGGAGGGCCGTAGGCTCAGCGGAGACTGGTGGCTCTGATGTCAGTGGGACCGTGAATCTGCTCTGGGTTTTAGTCCGAACTTCAGAGGAGCTGCCCAAGGTGCTTTCAGCATTCACTGGATTAATTTAATTGGGGGAGTGACAGAGGCCAGAAACCCACAAGAGTCCAAAAAGGCAAGACACAAGCTAGTGCATTCATACTGGGTCCTCACAGAAGTCAATCACCTGTTGACGGGAGCTTCACCATCACCACTTTTTCCTTCTCCTCTTGGATTGTGTCTGGAACTGAAACAGGTTTGATACCCACGTTCGGCTCCATTTCATTTAAGGAAGAGTTCTCTATAGCTGACAAAGAAAAAGACTGAAGTAATTTCCCAAAGTTTGGATGGATTCTGTTCTATCTCTCTGATGCCCTGTCCACCAGTAACTCATCAGGATAAATAATTTTTAAAAGAGAGAGAACATAAGATTCCCTTCTCCTGTGCCTTCATCACACACATTATTGCAGCCACCAAGCTGCATTGATGGAAGAACTGTGTTGCTAACCCAAGGCTAGAGGCACGTCCCACAATCTAGGTCAGCCTTCCCCAACTTGGCGCCCTCTGGATGTGTTGGAATACAACTCCCAAAACATCCGGGGGGCACCAGCTTGGGGAAGGCTGCCCTAGGCATGCCCATTATGCTTTTGGTTTCAAAGAGACCTGCCTTGCCGCCGATATAAGTTTTGTTTCGGCTGCCGAACAGCAGTGGGCCATCGTTTTGCCAGTCCCCTGCAGCTCTTTGCCATGCAGATATACCTTGATCCTTCTAAGGGAACCTGCCTAGAGGAGAGAAAACACCAGCCTGGAAAAGTCAGTTTGCATAAAAGGGTACACCGCCCCAGAGCTACATCTCCATTACTCTAACAATTAAAAATTGTTGTTGTTTTTAAAGCTAGAACCGCCTGCCCTTTCTTTAACAGATTACCGATCCATTCCAATCAGTACATGCTTTACCACCGCTTCCTATAGCCCAAACTTCCCCAACCTGGTGCCATCCGTAGGAACAGAGGAGGCTGCCTCATACCAGGTCAGACCATCAATGCATGTAGCTCAAGCACACTGACTGGCAGTGGCTCTCCAGGGTTTCATGCAGGAAACACTCCCAGCCTTAGTAGAGTTGGAAGGGGCCTATGAGGCCATCAAGTCCAACCCCCGGCTCGATGCAGGAATCCAAATCAGAGCATTCCCAACAGATGACTGTCCAGCTGCCTCTTGAATGCCTCCAGTGTTGGACAGCCCACTACCTCTCTAGGGAAATGGTTCCATTTACATATGGCTCTAACAGTTAGGATGTTTTTCCTGATGTTGAAATCTGACTTCCTACAACTTGAGCCCATTATTCCATGTCCTGCAGTCTGGGGTGATCGAGAAGAGATCCTGGCCCTCCTCTGTGTGGCAACCTTTCATGTACTTGAAGAGTGCTATCCTATCTCCCCTCAGTCTTCTCTTCTCCAGGCTTAACATGCCCAGTTCTTTCAGTCTCTCCTCATAGGGCTTTGTTTCCAGTCCCCTGATCATCCTTGTTGCCCTTCTCTGAACCTCAACAAACCTTATTTGTTGAGATGCCATCAGGGGACCTTCTACGCAAAGCACTGAACGATAACATTCTCCTCCAGATGGTTTGGACTACAACTCCCATCAGCCCCAACCACCACAGCCATGATCTCCAGTCCCAGCATCATATGGCTGTGCTGGCTGGGGCTGATGGGAGTTGTAGTCCAATCGGAGGCCACCAGGTTTTCCCAAGGTTGCTGTAGGCTCAGAAGTGTACACCTCTTTGCTCACGGCCGTCAGCAGCCCTTTCCAGCTGCACCTGCACCAGGCAGGGCTGGGGGTCCTGTGGGGGTCCTGCAGATGTTGTTGGACTCCCAAAAGCCCCAGCCAGCATGGCCAATGGTCAGGGATAATAGGAGTTGTAGTTCAACAACATTTGGAGGACCACAGGTTCAATGCCTCTGAATTAAGGGATGGCACTCTGCAGATACACAGGGATACCCTGTATTTGTGGGTTTTCTGATTTCTAGTAGTGGTTACAAATATAGTTTTTTCTAGCTCAAATGTAATTATTTGTAGTGAGCCACACCCAGAGCACCTGACCTGAAGTTCCTCTTCCCCCTTCCAACTACCTTTCAAATTTTTGCAAACCTTGGATAATGGCACTCAATTAGAGTTTCAGATGGCATGCTGGAGTCAGCTGTGGCACGACTGGCAATTTCTGGCTTGTAAAGCAAAACGTTTCTGTAGACCACAGTGTCTGGAGTCAGCTGTTTGGGGAAGAAACAGAATCATAACATAGCATAGAGCATAAGCATGCCCTAACCCAGATGTCAAGGTAACGGGCACTATCATAAGTTTCAGAAAGAAGTCCAGCGCTAAAAGTTGTCAAAGGATGAAGGATTCCCAGGTGCACCATGGCTGAGAAGTCTTCAGTCAGCACAGAGGCAGAAAGTGGGATCCATTCTCAACATTTCAACAACAAGAGGCAAGTTTATAATTAGGGAGATGAAATGGAGAAGACAGATGACTGACCCAAAGCTTACCTGGACCTGGGACCCGCACTGCTGCAAGGCCACTGCAAAAACAACCGTATCTTTTTCAATATGCGTATAAGGGCAGCTTCCCAGGGACAGACCAGTTGCTTTCACCAGCTGCTCCACGGCATCTTTCTGCACCATCACAACAACTTGGGATTTGCTGCATTTTACATTCACCCAGTAAGAACCAGTTTGTAGAGCCCACTGAGGCTGCATAGAAGGAGATGGCATTCCTGTATGAATCCTAAATGGGGCTGGTATCACCCCACAAATGAAGCAAACCAACAGACAACAACAGCCCCACATTCTGCACACCCTGCAAGGAGTCCAGAAAATAATTTAAAAATCACCTACCATTGCTAGCAGCAGGGTCTTTATAGACTCACCTGCATCAGGTGATTAACAAGTTATTGTTTTCCCTCCTCTTCCTCATCACACACCTGTCCTACTCCACAAGGAGATTGCTAGTTGGTAGAGGAAATTTGTGGGTTTTACTCCAAGAGAGAGCAAGGAGACTTTGTGGTTAAAGAACTCCTGTGTCTCTGGTGGGAGGAGAAAGAGAGTATCCAGCAGTACCTAAGAACAAAGCCCCAGTTTAGATGGAGTTATTATTATGGTTTTATTAAGAACTAAAAAAAGAAGCTGTCCACAATTGCAACATGAGAGTAAGTATGCTTATGCCTGTTGATTTTACTGGTGCTAAGGATGCTTAACAGCATGAAAAACTGGAGTGCAATCCTATGTATGCTTACCCAGAAGGAAATTCTGAGCTGTTTGGGGAGACCAAGATTGGGAAACAGCCTTATAGTGTCTTATCAGCAGAGCATCTGATTTGCATGCAAAAGTTCCCAAACTAAGAGAAACCCGTCCTAAAACCCTGGTGAACTGCTGCCAGTCAGTGCAGACAGTACTGCACTAGATAGAGCAGCAACCTGGCTCCATACAAGCCAGGCAATCTTCCTATGTTCCTCTCAAGCTGGAGAATTTGATATTCTGCACTGTTCAGTCTTCATATAGAATTAGGCTGTGGTAAAGGAATTACTTGCCTATTCTTGCTTTGCTTTAGCCACTCACTTTGGTTGCAGCTATAAGAATGTAAGAAAGCCCTGCTTGCTCTGACCAAAGGGGTCCCGTCTAGTCCAGCGTCCTGTTTTCAGTTTGTCAGCTGCATGCTTCTGGGATGCTCGCTAGCAGGACCTGAGCCCAACAGCACTCGCCTAGGGGACAAGTATATGAAAGGTTGTCACACAGAGGAGGGCTGGGATCTCTTCTCCATCATCACAGAGTGCAGGACACAGAATAATGGGCTCAAGTTGCAGGAAGCCAGATTTTGACTGGACATCAAGAAAAACTTCCTAACTGATGGAATCAATTACCTAGGCTCTCCAACAATGGAGGCATTCAAGAGGCAGCTAGACAGCCGCCTGTCAGGAATGCTTTGATTTGGATTCCTGCATTGAGCAGGGGGTTGGACTTGATGGCCTTATAGGCCCCTTCCAACTCTACTATTCTATGATTCTATGACATCTGCAATCCTGGGCGGAGTGAGGCATAGAGACACAGAATACTTGGGTGAGCTGGAGTCTGCAATAGGACCAGCCTGTAGAGAAATCTCCCTGTAATCCAGACATCCTTCTCTATCAGTGGGAGAGGCCCAGGGTTCAGTGGGGCAGCATAAGAGTTCCATGCTGAGGGTCCCCGATTCCCCCTGGCGTCTCCAGTAAAAGAACTCAGATAGCAGGTGCTGGAAATACCTTTTTGAGAGCCGCTGCTGGTCACAGTGGAGAATGCAATGCTGTTATTATTTATTGATTATGCTGTTTTAATGGACTCTAAGCTACTTTAAGGGCCACATCATGTGGCAGAAAAGCAGCACCTTGTTGCTGGAAATAATAAATGAATGAATGCTGGGTGAGATGGGAGCAATGGCTAGATATGGGATAACGCAGTGTATAAATGTTTGCACTGAGAGCCAGTGTGTTGTAGTGGTTAGAGGGAGGCTTTAATTTGGATTCCTGCACTCAGCAGGGGGTTGAACTCGATGGCCTTATAGGCCCCTTCCAACTCTACAATTCCATGAAGCATTACATAGTTAGCCACCATGAGTTACCCTTAAATTGCCCCTCTGTCAGGTACATAATTAAATAGAACATTAACATTTGTAAATCTCGAGGTCTGTCCAAAGACTGCAAATTTAGGACAGGAGCACATCCAGTGACAAAGTGCTCCATGTGGGGTATTACAACACCAGCACCTCTCAGCAGTGACAAGCATTTTTTTCCTTAAAAGGTGCTGTGGAGTCCAATAACCTCAGAAAAAAAATTGGTGGTTGTTGCAGACACCAATTCTTATATAGTAGTTCATATAATGACCAGCTAGCATAGGAACAGTTCAGTGGTTGGAGGTACCTAATAGAGATGGTCTTTCATCAGAGCTGATGGGGTGAGCCCTGCCTCTCATCTCTCCCACTGAGGCAGCTTGATAGAATGGTTGAGGGAGAGGAGGCTTGATAGAGCTGGTATTTCAGCAAAGCTTCTCTGTCTGGGACCCCAAAGAACAACTGCCAGCTTGAGTCGTTGATATGAGCCCAAATAGCTCAACTCTGAAGAAGGCAGGTTCTACTGTTCTCTTTTACATTTCGGCTGACCTTGAGGATGCAATCCTGTGCAACTTACTTGGGAGCAAGTCCCACTGAACACAGTGAAGCTTACTTCCAAGTAAACACAGACAGGGCTGGGTTGTTGCACTCTACATAACCCAAAAGCTTGCATCCTACATTTTAAGCTGCAGCTGGTGAAATTAAAAAGCACTCTTTATTTCCCTGAGTTTTCAGATATTTAGTACCTGACTAAAGCACAAAGAGAGGCTGAAGAAGAAAAAAACTGTAGTGTTTCACTTCCCATAATTGTGCTGAAGAAATGTTTATGAATTACTATTTTGTTTGTCTCTCTTTAATCTTATATCCCACTTTCTATAACAATAATCACTCAAAGTAGGTTATAAATATAAAAGGCAAATACAATATAAAGAGAAATCATAATTGCTGCAAGCCAATCTTAAAGATGCTAACGTAGGGCTTGGATCACCAACCTTTGGGGGCCTATGGCGCCAAATGTAATTTAAGCAGGGGGAGAAGACCCTGGGGAAGCCCCCTGAGGGCTGATGTGTGCTCACACGCATCACGTTAGCAATCCCTAACCTAGGGAGTAAATCCCATTAGACAGATTGGAATTTCTTCTGCTTAAACTTGCAGAAGATTTCAGTGTAAGATTGCTACCCTAGCCATGTCTACTCAGAAGTAAGTTCTACTGAATTCAATGGAGCTGAATTCTCAGGTAAGTGGCATTAGGATTACAGCCTAAAACAGTAAAGTGTTTTTTAAAAACACACCCCACTATAGCTGGTAGCACAATCTTGTACATTTGCTCAGAAATAAATCCCACTGAGCTCAATGGGTCTTAACCTTAGGTACGCATGTATAGGATTGCAGCCTTAAATATGCCACTATTAATAATGTTATTTAAATAAATTTTTAATCCAACTCTTTAGCCAAAAAAGATTCCCAGAGTAGCTTACAAATCACTAAAAAGAAAGGAGACAGTCCCTGCCCTTAGGCTTACAATCTAAAAACACATGACACAAAAGGAAAAATGGATTGGGAGGGAGGAGGAAATACACACACTAATGCCAATAATATTATATTTTATTTTGTTATAATTGATTTAAGCATTTATTTTTAACAAAGTTTATATACTGATTGATTGTAATAAAACCTCTGAGCGGTTTACAAGGCTTTATCAATTAAAAAACTGCTAAGAACAAGTAACTTAAAACATTTAAAATTAACATCAGCAAGCTAAAAGATTAAGGCTGCAATCCAATACCTGTCTACTCAGAAGTAAGCTCCATTGGGTTCAATGGGATTTACTCCCAGGTAAGTGTGTAGTGACTGGATTGCTGCCCAACACGTCAGCATTCTCTGTCTCTGGACAGGTTGCCTAAACAAAAATGTTTTAAGCAGGTGCCAGAATGAGTACAGGGAAGGCGCCTGCCTGATGTCAACAGGCAGGGAGTTCCAAAGTGTAGGTAGGTGGTGTCACCTTAAAAAAAGATTTCCAGTGTGACGTGGCACTTAATAGCAATATGCTGCTATTATGTAATAATAATATATCTGATAATTATTATTTTTTATTGGCAAATTTCACAAAAAAAAGGAGAGAAAAAAAGGGGAGAGGCTTTATTAAAAGAAAAAAGGAAATAATATATCCTAATGAAAACCCACCATCACTTCACATTAAGGACGCAGCACCCATCGGTACATCCATCTTAAGCGAAACATATAAGGCTGCAATCCAATACATGTCTACTCAGAAGTAAGCTCCATTGGGTGGAATAGGACTTACTCCCAGTAAGTGTATATTGGATTGCAGCCTTGCAATTATATTTATATAATTATATAAACATATAAGTATTATAGATAAACATTAGTATTAGGTTAAAAAGGATGTTGATGATAATAATAATAATAATAGTAACGGTCCTTTGAATTTCACGTCCATTTCCCAGCTTCCCCCCAAAGCGGGGAGGGCTATGCTCTGGTGCCGTAAAGTACTCCCGTAAACAAGGTGGGTCGTTCAGAGGCAGGAAGTGTGCCACCTTGCCGTAAAGCGCGCTGTCGTTCTTCGCCCGGAGCCACAGCCGCGAGGCGGGCTCCTTTTCCGTCCGCCGTAGAGCAGCGACGTGAGAGCGCCCTCCTGCCGTCAAGCGGGGCGGCGGAGGCATGCCCCTCTGCCGTAAAGCGCGGCCGGCTGTCGCGCGCGGGTGTGCGCCCTGGTGCCTCCGCCGTGGGTGGGGGGGAGGCGGCGGTGGGGGCGGGGGCCTGGTCCAGGGGGCGGGATGCTGGGAGGAGGCGGAGGGGGTCAGCCGCAGGCGGGCTCCGGTTCGGCGGCGGCGTCGCTGCTGCATCCGCGGACGGGGCGGCTGGTGACGGTGTCTCGGGGCGGGCGGAGCGCCGCTCGGTCCCAGCCGGGCCAGGAGTTCAACCACGGGCTGGTCCTCAGCCGGGAGCCCCTCGCCCCCGGCGCCGTCTTCACCGTCCGCATCGACAGGAAGGTGAGCAGCGGCCGGGCGGGGAGAGCCCACCCACCTACCCCGGGGATACAGCAGGAGGGTGGGAAAGCAGCAGCGGGATGAGGGGAGATCGGCTGGGATACAGGCGCGGGGTAAGTGCGGGGTATGTTGGAAGGTGGAGGGGGGGAAGGGCCACCCGGAGTGCAGGAGGCAGGACGACAGGAGTGGAAAGAGGGGGGTGCGGAGCGTGGAGTAAATGCAGGGGAAGGAGAGGGAGTGACAATGGGGGGTAAGTGGATGAGAGAATATCGGGTAAATGTGGGGTAAGAAGAAAGGTGAAGTTGAGGGAGAGCAGTTGGGGAACAACACGGGTAAATATGGGGTAAGAAGAGGGGAGAAGATTGGGGTGAGTGGATGGAATAACTGGGGTAAGAAGAAGGGGTGAAGATTGGGGGAGCAGATGGAGAAAACATCAGAGGTAAATGTGGGGTAAGAAGAAAGGTGAAGTTTGGGGTGAGTGGATGGAGGAACCATGGAGGTAAGAAAGGGGGAAGAATGAGACTCCGTCTTTGTTTTAACTGTGACATATTTTTGTAACCTGCAATTGGTGAAGGGGAAGACTAGAAGTACAATAAATATTTTTTTAAATCCCTTATGCTCTCTTCAGTCAGGAGTAGCCAAGGCGATGCCTTCCAGATGTTCTAGACTACAGCTGTCGGCAGCTTCAGCTAGCACAGCTAATGGTCAGGAATGGGGGGAGTCGTTGTTCAGAACATCAGGACAGCACTATGTTGGCTACCTTTGCCTTAAGCCAGGGGTTCCCAAACTGTGCTCCGCGAGCTTCGTTCAGGAGGTCTGCAGCGTGTCTCTAAAACTGCAATTAAAAATCACACAGCATCTAGCAGGGCGCATTACAGTTGCTACAATTGGCAGAAAGTTCATTCAGTGGTCCACCAAGACCCTCAGCAATTTTCAAGTGGTCTGGGGGCACTGAGAACCCTTGGTTTAAGGAAAAGTGAGAAGTTCTGTTGCGGGATGCGGTGAGCTTGTGTTCAGCTCCTCTTCCTTCTCCTCCTCTCCCCCCTTCTCCTGCAGGTTAATTCCTGGAGCGGTTCCATTGAGATTGGAGTTACAGCCTTAGACCCGAACCACCTTGACTTCCCCAGCAGCGCCACCGGCCTCAAAGGGGGCTCTTGGATCATTTCGGGCTGCTCGGTGCTGCGGGATGGGCGCTCCATCTTGGAGGAGTATGGGCAGGACCTGGACCAGCTGGGCGAAGGCGACCGGGTGGGCATCCAGCGCACAGCCAACGGCGAGCTGCGCCTCTGGGTCAACGGGCAGGACTGCGGCGTGGCGGCCACCGGCATCCCGCTCCGCGTCTGGGCTGTGGTGGACTTGTACGGCAAGTGTACCCAGATCACCGTGGTGCCTGGCGGTCTGGAGGAAGTGGAAGAAGGGGCTGCCCACGATGAAGGTACACAAGAATATAAAGACAAAAGCACTTCTGAAGAATTTCTGTTGTTTATTTATGAAGCATCACAGATTGTTGGGCACTGTAGATAAAAAATTTTTTGAAAAATGCAGACCCGGTTGCTTGGCGACTACAGGATGCCTCATGACTTCTGGGCAGGTGCTTCCCATGCGCTTGTTTGGGATAGGAAGGTTTCCTTTCCCCGCCTTGCAGAACTTGAGGCTTTCAGAAGTGGTTCTCCCAGCTTGGGCAGCACAGATAGCACCGAATCATATGTTATGTTGGATGATTCCTGGAAGGGCTTTGCTGAAAGCCAGATGTCACTGGGGGGGGGGTGTCAGTTCAGTTTGGCTGGTGAACCTGGGGGTTAGTTTTGTGTGGTTCTCTCTGGAGACTTGATTCACTCGCTTCAGGATTAAACAGATCCAAGGAGGATAAGGCTATTGATGGCTATTAGCCATAATGGCTATGCTGTGCTTCCACGTTTGGAGCAGGGCCGACTTATCCATTAGGCACAGTGCCTAGGGCCCACGATACTTTTAGGGGCCCACGAAAATGTTTTAATTTCTTTTAAAATCAGAAGGGGAAAAAAAGAACTTTTAGGGTTGAAGAAAATGCTTTAATTTTTTTCTCACGTCAGAAAAAAATGAAACTTTTAGGGCCCATGAAAATCTATTAAATTTTGCCTACAACAGAAAAAAAATAAAATGTTGAAGTATTTAAAGTTATATCAAAAATAATTTTTAATATTGATATTATTATGGAGGGCGGGGCCACGAAGGCAAAAGTGCCTAGGGCCCACGAAAGTCATAATGCAGCGCTGGTTTGGAGGCAGCATTCCTCTGAAGACCAGTTGCTGGAAACAGCAGAAGGGGAGAGTTGCTGTTGCGCTCTGGACCTGCCTTCAGGCTTCCCATAGGGGCGCCGGCTGGCCTCTGGGACCAGAGGATACTGGACGAGATGGGCCCTCTTGGGCCAGTCCAGCTGCTGCAAGGCTCTTTTTTCTTATGAGTCGCCTGGAGCTCTTTCCGCTCTGGTCACCTTTTTCGGCTCCATTTGTGCTTGTGGCAGGCAGACATGCCATGGTCTAGATTGTGCGGATTGACCTGTTGTGGGGGCGGGGAGTAGACTATTCTGATGATCCGATGGCAGAGGAGGGTCCTGTGGGCTATAGTACGGGAGAGTGTGTGAGAGAGAACTCTTACCTCCTGCTTTCTCCATCGTTTTGCAGCTCTGGACCTGGCTTGCAACCAGAACCGGCCAGATAAATTTCCCAACAGCCTGGAGTCAGAGAATGGTGAGCATTCCCTCTCCATTGGAGTACTCGAGGCCATCCAGTGAAGCTGAATGCTGGGATTTTCAGGACAGACAAAAGGAATTGTTTCTTCGCACAGCGTATAGTTGAAACTATGGATTTTGCTCTGTGTCATGATGGCTAACAACTTGGATGGCTTTAAAAGAGAATTAGACAAATACAGGGAGGAGGAGGAGGTGGTTATCAATAGCTACTAGTCATAAGCAGGTTCATGGGAGATATCAGTGGCTACTAACCTTGATGGCCATGCTCTACCTCCCCTGTTGGAGGCAGTGTGCCAGCTCCCAGGAATCACAAGTGGGGAGAGCTCTGCTGTTGCACTCAGGCCCTTCTTGCAGGCATCCCATAATGGGCATCTGGCTGGCCACTGTGGGAACAGGATGCTGGGCTGTATTTGGGCCTTTGGCCAGATCCAGCGGCCAGGCTGTTTTTATCTTTTATCCCCATTTACATGAAGAACAAGCGGGGGCAATTAATTGAGACACGGCTTGCGTTGAAGACGCCAGCCCGATCCTCCAGTGTAGAAAGGACTGTTGATATCGCTATTTTTTTAATTTTATGTTTATTACTACATTTATATGCCACCTTTCCTCCAAGGAGCTCAAGGTGGTGTACAAATGTGGTTCTCCCCTTGCGATTTTATCCTCACAACAAACCTGTGAGGGTCGGATAGGCTGGGAGACAGCCACTGGCCCAAGGTCACCCAGTGAGCTACATAACCAAGTGAGGATTTGAACCCTGGTCTCCCAGGTCCCAGTCCAACACACTCTAGCTGCTAAACCACACTGGCTGGTGGCCCTTTTGTGTGTGTTTTTCCCCACCTGTGAAGAAGTTCCCACACGTCAGATGACTTGACTGTCCTCCCCAGGTCTGATGTTAACAATCCCAGAGTCTTGCTCAAGGCAAACTGGTGAGCATTCTGGAATACGAGGCTGAGAGCCAACCTCTGGGCACTTTGGACACCGGATGTGAACCAAGAGGGTTTTCCCCCTTCCCGACCGTCTTTTCCTCCTCCGCCTTGCAGGATTCTCCAGCATGGAGCTGTCGGAGGTGGTGAGCAACGCCATCTTGTCGGCCTACAATGGGAACCTGCTGAACGTTAGCCTGGGCAGCCCGCCCTCAGACTCCGCCCCCTGTGGGGCCCCGCCCATGACCTCCAACGATGCCCTCCTCTTCCATGAGAAGTGTGGGACCCTCATCAAGCTCAGCAACAACAACAAGACGGCGGAACGGAGGCGCCCGCTGGATGAGTTCAACAACGGTGTCGTCATGACCAACCGCCCGCTGCGAGACAACGAGATGTTTGAGGTAAGGAGGAAGGCGGGGTAGGAGGGAATCATAGAATAGTAGAGTTGGAAGGGGCCTATAAGGCCATCAAGTCCACCCCCCTTAGGAAGGTGCCTTACACCGAGTCAGACCATAGTCTAGCTCAGTCCTGTCTACACCATCCTCCCCCCTCCCCTCCATGTGGCGCCCTGCGGATGTTTTGGACTGCAACTCCTGTCAGCCGCAGCCTGTAGGAGTCATAGTCCAGACCATCTGGAGGGCACCAAGCTGGCGAAGAGTATATATGGACTGGCACTGGCTCACCACTGTTTCAGGCACGGAGTCTTTCTTACCCCTGCCTGGCGATGGCATTGGGGACTGGACCTGGGACTTCCTGCATGCCAAGCAGGTGCTGTGCTACCGAGCTGTGGTCCTCTTCTGTAAAAGTGGGTGCAGGCGTTTGAGAGAGGCATAAGTGAGCCCTGAGACACAAGCTCATTCAGACTGTGGTAAATCTCACAGTGACAGATGATGTGTGATGAACACGTTGATTGAGCGCACTCTCAGCATTTGAGGGCTTGGTAGTGAAGCCCTGACAGAAGATGTCGCTGAAGAACAGTGCTCTAGACGTTGGTGGACTCCAGCTCCCATGAGCCCCAGCTAGTGTGGCCAGGGATGATTGGAATTGTGGACCAGCAACATCTAAAGGGGCAGAGGTGTGAGGAGATGGACAAATAGCTGGCAGGTTGAAATGAGATGTAGGTCCCAGGTGATCGTTAGGGATGGGTCCTGGGTGTGAACATTTTCTATATATTTATTTTTAACATTTATATACCACCCTTAATCGAAAGACAACAGGGCGGCGTGGTAGTAGTAGACATCATCTAATTATTAGGAAAGTATTAGGAAAGCGTTGCTTGTTATTGTATTGTCATTTAAAGTTGTTATTGCTGCTTTTTAATAATGTTTAATACTTTATTATCTAATGTTTGTAAATTGTACTTTTTTCTTGATGTGTATTCTGTATTTGTGTTTGTTTTGTGTAAGCCGCCTTGGGGGCCTTTTGGCCAAAAGGCGGCATAGAAACAAACCACAGTATTTATTTATTTATTGCACTTGTATACCGCCCCATAGCCGAAGCTCTCTGAGCAGTTTACAGCGATCTAAAACATTAAAACAAATATACAATTTAAAACACAATTTTAAAATTTAAAACAATATAAAAACAATTTAAAACACATGCTGAAATGCCTGGGAGAAAAGGAAAGTCTTGACCTGGCATTGAAAAGATAAGTGTTGGCGCCAGGCGCACCTCGTCAACAAGATCATTCCATAATTTGGGGACCACCACTGAGAAGGCCCTTTCCCTTGTTACCACCCTCCAAGCTTCCCTTGGAGTAGGCACCCGGAGGAGGACCTTGGATGTTGAGCGTAGTGTACGGGTGGGTTCGTATCGGGAGAGGCGTTCCATCAGGTATTGTGGTCCCAAGCCGTGTAAGGCTTTATAGGTCAAAACCAGCACCTTGAATTGAGCTCGGAAACATACAGGCAGCCAATGCAAGCGGGCCAGAATCGGTCTTTTATGTTTGAACTGTCTGGTCCCTGTTAACAATCTGACCGCTGCATTTTGCACAAGCTGCAGTTTCCAAACCGTCTTCAAAGGCAGCCCCACGTAGAGTGCATTGCAGTAATCTAATTTGGAGGTTACCAGAGCATGGACAACTGAAGCCAGGTTATCCCTGTTCAGATAGGGACATAGTTGGGCCACCAACCGAAGTTGGTAGAAGGCACTCCGTGCCGCCGAGGCTTCCTGAGCCTCAAGTGACAGAGATGGTTCTAGGAGAACCCCCAAGCTACGAACCTGCTCCTTCAGTGGGAGTGCAACCCCATCCAGAACAGGTTGGACATCCACCATCTGATCAGAAGAACCTTCCATTAGCAGCATCTCAGTCTTGTCTGGATTGAGCCTCAGTTTATTAGCCCTCATCCAGTCCATTGTCGCAGCCAGGCACCGGTTCAGCACATTGACAGCGTCACCTGAAGAAGATGAAAAGGAGAAATAGAGCTGTGTGTCATCAGCATACTGATGGCAACGCACTCCAAAGCTCTGGATGACCGCACCCAACGGTTTCATGTAGAGGTTGAACAGCATGGGGGACAGAACTGACCCCTGCGGAGCCCCATACTGGAGAGTCCAGGGTGCCGAGTAATGTTCCCCAAGCACCACCTTCTGGAGGCGACCTGCCAAGTAGGAGTGGAACCACAGCCATGCAGTTCCTCCCACTCCCAACTCAGCCAGTCTCCCCAGAAGGATACCATGGTCGATGGTATCGAAAGCCGCTGAGAGATCAAGGAGAATCAGCAGAGTCACACTCCCCCTGTCTCTTTCCCGACAAAGGTCATCATACAGGGCGACCAAGGCTGTTTCCGTGCCAAAACCAGGCCTGAAACCCGACTGAAATGGATCCAGAAAGTCAGTCTCATCCAAGAGTGTCTGGAGCTGGCCTGCAACCACTCGTTCAAGGACCTTGCCCAGGAATGGAACATTTGCTACCGGCCTATAGTTGTTGTTGTTGTTGTTGTTAATAATAATAATAATATTTAACAAAATTTATATATGGCTTGTAAAAAACCTCTAAGCAGTTTACAAAAAAAGTAACATCAATAAAAGCAGTTAACAACAAGTAATTAAAAGCATTTTAAAAAAAACAATTAAAAACAGCAGTAGACTAAAAACAGATTAAAACACATCAACATCTATGTGTCTCGATAGGTTTACAGCATAAAACAATAAACAGCATATATGTCAATACATAACATGACATCGCAATAAAAACGGTGATTAAAATACAATTCATAATAATAAGCAATATATAGTAATAGATAATACAGAATAGTGCATAATGAATACATAGTAAGCAGCTATCTCAACTTATATACAGTGTCATTCCAGCAATAATAAACTTCACAACTCAACCCCTGTAAAATAAGGAGCCTCATAAGGGCAGTTATTACCTCCTTACCTCGGGTAGAACTAGAAAACATGATGGGTGCTGTTCAATGCTAGTCCTGCTCAGGCCCATTGAAATTAACAGACATGACTAACTTAAGCGCATTAATTTCAGTAGGTCTACTCTGAGTAGGACTTTGTGGACTACAACCCAATAACACGTTTTGTACACGATACAAATGGCTAAAGACAATGGTTCTGTTTCCCCTCCCAGATCCGAATTGACAAGTTAGTGGACAAGTGGTCGGGATCCATTGAAATCGGGGTCACCACACACAATCCCAACAACCTGGAGTACCCAGCCACCATGACAAATCTGCGCTCAGGTAAACCTCCTCGCTCTTTGCGTTGGGGTGGCACCAGCAGGAGAAGTGCCAACGGCCTGAATTTGACTCTGGAGGGTTACAGTGGTGCCTGGATCTCTCAGTGGCCACCTTGGCCCTTTTTTTCTTGTCATCCCTACCCAGGCACCATCATGATGAGTGGCTGTGGCATCCTGACCAACGGGAAGGGGACTCGCAGGGAATACTGTGAGTTCAGCTTGGACGAGCTGCAGGTGCGCAAATGCTGCTTTTTCAGTGCACCCCACCCCACTCATTGTGGGTGCTTTCACTCCTTCCTGCTACCCCCACAAACCCTCCTATGCTGCCTCTCTGTTTCCACAGGAAGGAGACCACATTGGCTTGACCAGGAAGTCCAATAATGCCCTTCACTTTTATATCAACGGTATTGACCAAGGTTGGTGCGCTCAGTGCTTGGAATGAACTAGCTCGGTTTAACAAAGTTCACTGAATTAGTTCCAAACCCTGTGAACTGCACCTGGAAGTAGTCACATAACTGAATGATTTCTTCTTCCTCTTCCTGGTTCATTCTCTTTCATGCTTTTTAATGCTTTCGACTCTTTAGGCCTTTAAACTGAATGATCATAAGGGTTGGAAAAAATTAACATTCTACATTCCACTGTGTGCTTGCGCGCGCATGCACATTGATGTTTTCTTAACTGTATTTTATACTTCAGCACAGCAGCTCATAACACTCTGCATGCTGATTTATTTTTTTATGCTGAGGATCTTTTGAATCAACTTGTACTGAACTGTGAATGGAAAGTGAACAGAACTAGTTTTGTAAAGGGATGGACGTGAACAGCAATTAGTTCCTTTTTCTGGACATGTGGAACTTCTAGTTCAAGTTCAACACAAAGCAATGAATGAGTTCTTTATAAAAATGAACTTTCCAAGCTCTTAGCAGCAGAAAAGGGAGCACAGAGGGGATGTAGGCGGTGCACATGATAGGCGACAGAGGCAGGCCTGGGAGGGTGGTATATGAATATGCCAAATTCAGAAGGACAAGGAGACCAGTTCCAAATGCACTGAAGCAGGGAGAGGGGATGGATTTCAGGGGACAACGGTACTTAGCTTGATTGACGAATGTGGGCTGGGATTCGTGCCAGAGCCGGTGGGCTCCGTGCATCACCACATTTGACGGGCCGCATCTGTGTGTGCGCCGCAATGTCTTTTCCCTTTCTTGTTTGCGAGATCCACTGACTCAGATCCTCCCCCTTCCTTCCAGGCGTGGCTACCACCCTCACCCCACTGGTGGTCTACGGTGTGGTGGACCTCTACGGCATGGCTGTGAAGGTTACCATCGTGCACAATCACAACCACAGTGACCGCCTCAGGCGCAACAATGCCATCATGCGGGCCCTGTCGCCAGATGTCGGCCGGCGTGCCATCGATGCCACGGGGAATGAGCCAGAGCCGGAGCGCCTCCTTTTCCACCAGAATTGCGGCCAGAAGGCTGCGATCATCAATGAGGGACGAACTGCCCTGCGCCCCCAGTAAGTGCCTTGCAGCTCTTAAGGACGTAGGAAGCTGCCTGTCAGAGTTGTCTACACTGACTGGCAGCAGTGGCTCTCCAGGGTTTCAGACGTGGCAGATGCCTGGCCCTACCTGGAGATGCCATCAGCGATCAAACGTGGCACCTGCCGCATGCAAAGCAAGTGCTCTGTCGCTGAGTAACTGCTTCTAAAGCTGCGAGGTGTTTGTTGTATTCTTAACTCATTAAGCAGTGTCCTATTTTGGGGGGTCACTTAGCACCTTGGTATACCCCGCCTCAGTCTTACAGGCTCCTGTCAACTGTGGAAGACCTGCCTGAGGTTTTTCTCTTGGTGAAACTGACTTTTCACTGCCCTCATAGAAGCTTGACTGTTTGTCTGCCTTCTGTTACTCCCAGTTATAATATTGATGAGCGAATGTTCTGTGACATCACAGCAGCTTTTGGCAATGAAGTGGAGGGGAGTTGCAGGCAAGTGACGGACAGTTTCTAGACTATTTATATGTAGGGTACTTGCTACAGGGGAAGGGCCAGAGCTCAGCAGCAGTGCACCTGCTTTGCATGCAGAAGGTCCCAGGTTGAGTCCCAGGGGCATCTCTGTGTAGGGCTGGGAAGGACCCATCTCTGAACCCTACAGAGCTGCTGCCAGCCAGTGTCGACAAGACTGAGCTAAAAGGCAGCTCCCTATGTTTATAAGTAGTTTTCCTCCCCAGAGCCAGCTGCTCTCAGCCCTGGTTCAGTTGATCCATCTAACTTCAGAAGCCCCCGAACAATAACAGTGATCTTTCATTTGTCTCAACCTGTACAGCGCCACAGACGATTTCAACCACGGAGTGGTCCTCAGCAACCGGCCATTGCGCAATGGTGAGGTCTTCCAAGTGCGCATTGACAAGATGGTGGACAAATGGGCCGGCTCCATTGAGATTGGCGTCACCACTCACAACCCCACGTACCTGCAGCTGCCTTCCACCATGACCAACCTGCGATCAGGTGAGACTTTGCAGCAGCATCACTGGTCCTCCTAGTGGCTGTGGTGGGAACTGCACCGCTTCCCATTCCCCCCCCCCCGGGTCTTATTTATTTATTTATTTTATTTTATTCAATTTTTATACCGCCCACAGCCAGAAGGCTCTCTGGGCGGTGCACAAGAGTAAGTAAAATACAATAAAATCACATAAAAAACACTAAAAGGCAAACATATTAAACAATTAAACAATCTGGTACATATTAAAAGCTAATAAAATATATTAAAATGCCTGGGAAAATAAAAAGGTTTTGACCTGGCGCCGGAAAGATAGAAGTGTAGGCGCCAGGCGTACCTCGTCGGGGAGACTGTTCCATAATTCAGGGGCCACCACTGAAAAGGCCCTAGATCTTGTTACAACCCTCCGAGCCTCTCTATGGGTCGGAACTCGGAGGAGGGTCTTAGATGTTGAACGGGTAGGTTCGTATCGGGAGAGGCGTTCCGCTAGGTATTGTGGTCCCCTCTACGCTGTGCATAGAATCATAGAATAGTAGAGTTGGAAGGGGCCTATAAGGCCATCAAGTCCAACCCCCTGCTCAATGCAGGAATCCAAATCAAAGCATTCCTGACAGATGGCTGTCCAGCTGCCTCTTGAATGCCTCCAGCGTTGGAGAGCCCACTAGCTCCCTAGGTCATTGATTCCATTGTCGTACCGTTCTAACAGTTGGGAAGTTTTTCCTGATGTTTAGTCAAAATCTGGCTTCCTTGAGCCCATTATTCCGTGTCCTACACTCTGGGACGATCGAGAAGAGATCCGGGCCCTCCTCTGTGTGGCAACCTTTCATGTACTTGAAGAGTGCTATCCTATCTCCCCTCAGTCTTCTCTTCTCCAGGCTAAACATGCCCAGTGCAGTAATAGTTGTGTTCGTGGACATTACTTCTTTAACAGAAACGTTGATACCAGAGGTAGGTCAGGTCAGCCTTGCATACAGACCACTTGAAGGCGTCTTCCAAAATGCATCCAGGGATGCCTGCCTTGCCTTTTTTTCTTTTATCATGTAGCATCTTGCTATAGCAGCCTCAAGTTTTGAGCACAGTTCTCCCTTCCGTACACTGGAGCAGGCCGTCAAGGGGCAGCCCTGTGCTTGCTCTCTCTCTTTCTCTGCCATCCTCCCCTAGGCTGGAGGAGACGCATCTGCTGTAAACAGTGCTTCCTGGCATAGAAAGCACTGTTTACTGCGGAGGCTTCTGCACCACTTGGCAAGGAGGCCATTCCAGCCACGCGTGAGAGAGCTCCCTGCAGCCGCTGCAAAACAACGGACAAGGAGCCACATTCTGACTAAGTCAGAGTGTGTGCCCCCCCACGTCCCCTGCAGCCAAAACAAGACTGTGTTGACAGGAGCTTCTTTTCTGGAGGATTTGTTAACGGAGGCATTACTGTATTCTCCTCTCAGAGCTACAGTTCGTATATTGTATTAGCAATGACTCCTTCTTCCCAAGGAACTCTGGGAATTGTAGTTCTGTGAGGAGAGTCTCTTCATAAACTACCCCTCCCAGGATTCTTCGGGGAACCCCCTGGCTTTTTAGAGTGGTGTGATACAGCTGTAAATGTCTAGCGTGGATGGGGCTTTGACTCCTCCCCAGGATTTTAATTTTTTGTCTTTATTTTTCGATGGGGATGGGGGTGGTCTTGTGTAGCTGACCTGTTGCTGCCAGAATAATAACGCAGCTGTATGTCCATCTAGAAGGGCTTTAATGGATCTGCCTGGTCCCATTTTCATTCTGCCACCTGCGAGGGATAAAAACCATGTGCGGGTTTAGGTGTCGGAGGCTTTCTTGTCGTGAAATCTTTGTATGCTAAATACCTGGATTCTGATCTTGTGCCAAGACATCCTTGGCTTTTGAGATTAGGTATAGTCTTGTCAGTATTGCCCATCTCTGCAAGGAACGTGCTAGATTGTGACTTGCCTGTATGTGCGTGCAGGATCAGGCCAAAGGGGGCCCATCTAGTCCCGCATATCCTGTTTCTGAGATGGCCAACCAGCTGCCCCAAAGGGAAGCCAGCAAAGGCGGACCAGAGAGCCAGAGCCTTCCTCTCCTCACTTGTACTTCCCAGCATCTGGCATTCAGAGACGTATCACCTCTGACAATAGAGAGAGAACATAGCCGTTGATATTCCATTCATTTCTCAACTCTCCTTTTAAAGCCGCCTAAGTTAGCAGCAGAGCTTGGAAAAGTTACTTTTTTTGAACTACAACTCCCATCAGCCCCAGCCAGCATGGCCATTGGATTGGGCTGATGGGAGTTGTAGTTCAAAAAAAGTAACTTTTCCAAGCTCTGCGGCCATTAACAAATCTTGTGGCAGAGAATTCTATAGTTTAAACATGCATCCCGTGAAGAAGTAACTTCTGTTTGAGTCTTCTGAGTCTATTGTAAATCAGTTAATTTTATTATTTATTAAATTCATTGATTGCCTAATGCTGGTAGCCCCTAGGCAATGTACAGTGCCAAACATACATCATAATGCAAAAATTTCATTAACCAATCTATACTGTTATGAAAGAGGAAGCCAAAATTCTGTCCTGCATACAATGTATAATGTATAAACCAGTAGTGTTTTTCCCTCCACCTTCCTAAACTAAAAAGCCACAAATGTTTCAGCCTTTCCTTCTCCCCTCAATCGATTTTTGGTTGCCCTATTCTGTGTCTTTTTACAATTCTATGAGAATATTGGAGGATTCAGGACAGACAAAAGAAAGTACTTCTTCACAGAGCTCGTCGTTAAACTCTGGAATTTGCTCACACAAGAGGCAGTGAGGGCCACCAACTTGGATGTTTTAAAAGAGAATTAGAGAAGTTCATGGAGGATAAGGCTATCAATGGCTACTAGCCAGGATGGCTATGCCCTGCTTCTATGTTCAGAGGCAGAATGTGTCTGAATGCCACTTGCTGGAAACGCAGGAGGGGAGAATTGCTGTTGCACACAAGTCCAGCTTTGGGGCTTCTCACTGGGGCATCTGGTTGGCCACTGCGAGAACAAGATGATAGGCAAGGCGGGCACTCTTTGGCCTGATCCAGCAGCCAGGCTGTTCTTATGTTCTGAATCCTTTCTGAGACAGTGATCAAAGTTGCACATAGTTTTCCAAATGTGGTAGCCGCATCGGTTTTGAAACCTTCACTAATCTTTCTCTGCAATCGCTGTCCTCTCTCCGACTCTCTACCTTTGACCCTCCAGATGTTGCTGAACTACAGCTCCCATCAGCGCCAGCCAGCATGGCCCGGGATGATGGGAGTTGTAGTTCAGCAACATGTGGAGGGCCAAAGGTTCCTTACACCTGCTCCTTCTGTGTCAGTTTCAAGCCATTCCCATGAGTGTCTTGGCCCTCTCGTGAAATGTCTTACGCTGCTGGTATCAGTGCTTTTGCATGGAACCAGGAGACTTTCTTTCTCTCTCCCACTAGAAGCTAAAATGATGAAACTGAGGTTATCATACTTTGGACACCTAATGAGAAGACATGATTCACTAGGAAAGATAATAATGCTGGGGAAAACAGAAGGGAGTAGAAAAAGAGGAAGGCCAAACAAGAGATGGGTTGATTCCCTAAAGGAAGCCACAGACCTGAATTTACAAGATCTGAACAGGGTGGTTCATGACAGATGCCATTGGAGGTCACTGATTCAGAGGGTTTCCATAAATTGTAATCGACTTGGAGGCGTATAACACCAACATCATGCCTGACTGCCTCCCCCTTCTGGTCTCCTGCAGGTACCTGGATGATGACGGGGAATGGAGTGATGCACAATGGAACAACCATCTTGGACGAATATGGCCACAACCTGGACCGTCTGAAGGCGAGTTTGGGGGGATGTCTGGGGAAGGGCTGTAGCTCAGTGGGAGAGCATCTCCTTGCATGTGGCAGGTCCTAAGTTGATTCCCTGACATCCCCAGGTGGGGCCAGTAGAGACGCTGCTTGCCTGAAACCCCAGAGAGCTGCTGCCAGTCAGTGTAGATAACACGGAGCTAGATGGACCAGCAGAGACTGGTGACTCTGATGTCAGTAAGGCAGTGAATCCGCTCTGGGCTTTAGTCTGAACTTCCCTTAGAATCATAGAATAGTAGAGTTGGAAGGCGCCTATTCAGTGCAGGAATCCAAATTAAAGCATACCTGACAGGTGGCTGTCCAGCTGCCTCCTGTCTGCAGGATAATGACACTTTAGATTTATAGAATCATATCGTATGAATCATAGAACTGTAGAGTTGGAAGGGGCCTATGAGGCCATCAAGTCCAACCCCCTGCTCAATGCAGGAATCCAAATAAAAGCATTCCCAACAGGTGGCTGTCCAGCTGCCTCTTGAAGGCCTCCAGTGTCAGAGAACCCACTACCTCCTCAGGTGATTGGTTCCATTGTCGTATGGCTCTAACAGTTAGGACATTTTTCCTGGTGTTCAGTCGAAATCTGGCTTCCTGCAACTGGAGCCCATTATTCCGTGTCCTGCACTCTGGGACGATCGAGAAGAGATCCCGGCCCTACTCTATGTGGCAACCTTTCATGTACTTGAAGAGTGCTATCCTATCTCCCCTCAGTCTTCTCCAGGTTAAACATGCCCAGTTCTTTCAGTCTCTCCTCATGGAACTTTGTGTCCAGTCCCCTGATCGTCCTCGTTGCCTTCCTGTGAACCCTTTCCAGTTTGTCTGCACCCTTCTTAAAGTGCGGTGTCCAGAACTGGACGCAGTACTCATAAGAACATAAGAACATAAGAAGAGCCTGCTGGATCTAGTCCAGCATCCTGTTCTCACAGTGGCCAACCAGGTGCCTGGGGGAAGCCCGCAAGCAGGACCCGAGTGCAAGAACACTCTCCCCTCCTGAGGCTTCCGGCAACTGGTTTTCAGAAGCATGCTGCCTCTGACTAGGGTGGCAGAGCACAGCCATCATGGCTAGTAGCCATTGATAGCCCTGTCCTCCATGAATTTGTCTAATCTTCTTTTAAAGCCATCCAAGCTGGTGGCCATTACTGCATCTTGTGGGAGCAAATTCCATAGTTTAACTATGCGCTGAGTAAAGAAGTACTTCCTTTTGTCTGTCCTGAATCTTCCAACATTCCGCTTCTTTGAATGTCCACGAGTTCTAGTATTATGAGACAGGGAGAAGAACTTTTCTCTATCCACTTTCTCAATGCCATGCATAATTTTATACACTTCTATCATGTCTCCTCTGACCCGCCTTTTCTCTAAACTAAAAAGCCCCAAATGCTGCAACCTTTCCTCGTAAGGGAGTCACTCCATCCCCTTGATCATTCTGGTTGCCCTCTTCTGAACCTTTTCCAACTCTAGAATATCCTTTTTGAGATGAGGCGACCAGAACTGTACACAGTATTCCAAATGCGGCCGCACCATAGATTTATACAACGGCATTATGATATCGGCTGTTTTATTTTCAATACCTTTCCTAATTATTGCTAGCATGGAATTTGCCTTTTTCACAGCTGCCGCACACTGGGTCGACATTTTCATCGTGCTGTCCACTACAACCCCGAGGTCTCTCTCCTGGTCGGTCACCGCCAGTTCAGACCCCATGAGCGTATATGTGAAATTAAGATTTTTTGCTCCAATATGCATAATTTTACACTTGTTTATATTGAATTGCATTTGCCATTTTTCTGCCCATTTACTCAGTTTGGAGAGGTCTTTTTGGAGCTCTTCGCAATCCCTTTTTGTTTTAACAACCCTGAACAATTTAGTGTCATCAGCAAACTTGGCCACTTCACTGCTCACTCCTAATTCTAGGTCATTAATGAACAAGTTGAAAAGTACAGGTCCCAAAACCGATCCTTGAGGGACTCCACTTTCTACAGCCCTCCATTGGGAGAACTGTCCGTTTATTCCTACTCTCTGCTTTCTGATTCTTAACCAATTCCTTATCCACAAGAGGACCTCTCCTCTTATTCCATGACTGCTAAGCTTCCTCAGAAGCCTTTGGTGAGGTACCTTGTCAAACGCTTTTTGAAAGTCTAAGTACACTATGTCCACTGGATCACCTCTATCTATATGCTTGTTGACACTCTCAAAGAATTCTAATAGGTTACTGAGACAGGACTTTCCCTTGCAGAAGCCATGCTGGCTCTGCTTCAGCAAGGCTTGTTCTTCTATGTGCTTAGTTAATCCAGCTTTAATAATACTTTCTACCAGTTTTCCAGGGACAGAAGTTAAGCTAACTGGCCTGTAATTTCCGGGATCCCCTCTGGATCCCTTTTTGAAGATTGGTGTTACATTTGCCACTTTCCAGTCCTCAGGCACGGAGTAGGACCCAAGGGACAGGTTACATATTTTAGTTAGCAGATCAGCAATTTCACCTTTGAGTTCTTTGAGAACTCTCGGGTGGATGCCATCCGGGCCCGGTGATTTGTCAGTTTTTATATTGTCCATTAAGCTTAGAACTTCCTCTCTCGTTACCACTATTTGTCTTAGTTCCTCAGAATCCCTTCCTGCAAATGTTAGTTCAGGTTCAGGGATCTGCCCTATATCTTCCACTGTGAAGACAGATGCAAAGAATTCATTTAGCTTCTCTGCAATCTCCTTATCGTTCTTTAGTACACCTTTGACTCCCTTATCATCCAAGGGTCCAATTGTCTCCCTAGATGGTCTCCTGCTTTGAATGTATTTATAGAATTTTTTGTTGTTGGTTTTTATGTTCTTAGCAATGTGCTCCTCAAATTCTTTTTTAGCATCCCTTATTGTCTTCTTGCATTTCTTTTGCCAGAGTTTGTGTTCTTTTTTATTTTCTTCATTCGGACAAGACTTCCATTTTCTGAAGGAAGACTTTTTGCCTCTAAGAGCTTCCTTGACTTTGCTCGTTAACCATGCTGGCATCTTCTTGGCCCTGGCGGTACCTTTTCTGATCTGCGGTATGCACTCCAGTTGAGCTTCTAATATAGTGTTTTTAAACAACTTCCAAGCATTTTCGAGTGATGTGACCCTCTGGACTTTGTTTTTCAGCTTTCTTTTTACCAATCCCCTCATTTTTGTGAAGTTTCCTCTTTTGAAGTCAAATGTGACCGTGTTGGATTTTCTTGGCAATTGGCCATTTACATGTATGTTTAATTTAATAGCACTGTGGTCACTGCTCCCAATCGGTTCAACAACACTTACATCTCGCACCAGGTCCCGGTCCCCACTGAGGATTAAGTCCAGGGTTGCCGTCCCTCTGGTCGGTTCCATGACCAGCTGATCTAGGGAATAGTCATTTAGAATATCTAGAAACTTTGCTTCTTTGTCATGACTGGAACACATATGCGGCCAGTCTATGTCCGGGTAGTTGAAGTCACCCATTACTACCACATTTCCTAGTTTGGATGCTTCCTCAATTTCATATCTCATCTCAAGGTCTCCCTGAGCATTTTGATCAGGGGGACGATAGATCGTTCCCAGTATTAAGTCCCTCCTGGGGCACGGTATCACCACCCACAACGATTCTGTGGAGGAGTCTGCCTCTTTTGGGGTTTCGAGCTTGCTGGATTCAATGCCTTCTTTCACGTATAGAGCGACTCCGCCACCAATACGTCCTTCCCTGTCCTTCCGATATAGTTTATATCCAGGAATAACCATATCCCACTGGTTTTCTCCATTCCACCAGGTCTCGGTTATGCTCACTATATCAATGCTCTTCTCTAAGACCAAGCACTCCAGTTCTCCCATCTTGGTTCGGAGGCTCCTAGCATTAGCGTACAGGCACTTGTAAGCAGTGTCTCTCTTCAAGTGTCTTTGGCACTTGTGGTTAGGCCTGTGGTAATTTTGCTCTTCTGAATTTATATCCTGTGCCCCTGCTCTCACAATGCCTACTTCTAGGCCTACCCCTTTTAAAATTTCATCATTTCTTTGCTCTTTATCCCAAACCGGAGCAGAGCAGATTCACTGCCCCATCGACAGCAGAGCTACTGGTCTCCGCTGTAATGTAGCAGCGGTCTGACTCTGTATGAGACACCTTCCTGTGTTTGTATTATTAGGGTTGTCATCAGCAAAGGTTTAAGATCTTGTCGGTTGTGTGTGGGCGTTGCCTTGTAGGCAAAATTCAACAAACCCACAGGATTAGAGCAGGAAGCCCAGGAAGGCTGGGATGCAGCCCTCCAGATGCTGCTGGACTTGCCCCCAGGCAGCATGGCCAGTGACCAGGGGTGATGGGAGTCAAGAGTCTAGGAATGTGTGGAGGGCTGCAGGTTTCCCCACTCCTGCAGTGAGGGGAAAGGAAGTTCATGAAGGTAACCAACTGTAGGGCTTCTCGGAGGGCCTGAGGAACATGATGCTTCTCCAGATGCTTTTTTGGAAGGGTCAGGAGGGCGGAACAGAGGCAGAGATCTGAGGAGAGAAGTTGCTTGCTGAAGGCTTTGAGCAAAATCAGAACTGGGGAGCATGTGTGGAAATGCCCAGGGTTGCAGCGTTCAGGCAGATAACAGGCTTGGGCACGGGGTTAATGGATGCTGCGAGCCCCTTTCCTCCTCCCCTCTTCTCCAACTGCAGATGGCCGCAGCAGACGGCTCTGAACGTGAGCTCGTTAGATCAGCAGCCTCCAGACGCTTCTTTTTGCTGGGGCTGTTGGGAGGGTGGCTGGGGCCAACGGGCAGATGCATGAGTTCCAGGGTAGCTTAGTGTGGCCTTCGCCAGGCTGGTGCTCTCCACCTGTTTTGGACTGCACAGTCGTGCTGGCTGGGGCTGATGGAAGCTGCTGTCCAAAACTAAGCAGTGGGCACCAGGTTGGCGAAGGTAGGAGGAACGATCCCTCCCATCGAGCTCCCAAGGAAGGAAGTGCCCCGTCTTCTCCCACGCTAGAGCGGCAGGAGGATTGGCCAACAGCCACTCGGCTGAGGTTCCTCGGGCAGGTCCCAGATTAGAGCACACATGCAAGAAACACTCCCTGCTTCCTTGTTTACCCATCCTGGATGATTTCTTTCCCCGCTCAGGCAGGTGACACGGTGGGCGTGGTGCGCAAGGAGGACGGGACGCTGCACTTCTTCGTCAACGGCGTGGCCCAGGGCCCTGCTGCATGGAACGTCCCACCAAACATCTACGCCGTGGTGGACCTGTACGGGCAGGCAGCCCAAGCAACTATTGTGGATGACACGGGTGAGTTGGGACAGGGGACGCCGACGGGATCAGTGCCTTGTGGTTTTATGTATTTATTGACTGCATTTATGTGCCTCTGCATCATTAGTATCTCTAAGCGCTGGACATAAAAGCAAACCATAGAGAAAATGCAACAATAAAGGTAAAACCCAAGCAGAAATTACCTTAAAATTCCCGCTGGAATCTATTTATTTATTTAACTTGTATACCACTTTATATTTCAAAAAATCAGAAAGTGGTTTACATTTCAACTAAAATCAATCTGAATTCTACATTCAGTACAGAATAATAATCCATGTTTTAAATAACATAATTGAGCAATACATCTCTAAACGATGTACATAAAATGAAAATAAAGTGAACCATATGCAAAACAAAAAAGAATATAACAATTATAAGATATATCTAAAAAGTCACATGAATACTACGAAAAAGCATTCTCACATCTAATCATATGTTTTATGCTTAATATGTTTTTAACCTTTTTAAAAAAGTTTTTAAAATGTTTTTAACGCTGTTTTGTCTTAATGTATTTTAAGATTTGTTTTTATGTTTGAAAGTGTTTTTAGTGCCTTGTTTGCCACCCTGGGCTCCTGCTGGGAGGAAGGGCAGGATACAAAGTAATAAATTAATTAAATAAACAAACAAATAAATAAATAATGCAGATCAGGAATTAAACATTTTAAAAAAATAAGAGAAATGAGAAAGTCTTTGTCACGTGCATGAAGTTCAGCAAGGAGGGTGCCTATCTAATTTCAGCTCCGGAGGGAGTTCCGCAGGCGTGGAGCCCACAACATGGAATGCCCGGCTACTAGTAAGCTAAGCTCCAAGGCTCCCATCTTCGTTTGCCCCAGACCCAGCATCAACAGTGACCAGGGCTTTGGCATATTCCATGTTTTCATGAACGCAGAATGTTGTATTCTGAGAGTGCTGCCTTGTCGCTTTTGCTTCTAAAATCAGATTTCTAGCCCTCATCATTGACGTGCTTTCAAACAGCGTTACCAGTTGCTGGAAGCCACAAGGGGGGAGAGTGCTCCAGGTCCTGCTTGGTGGCTTGTTATTGAGGCATCTGGGTGGCCACTGTGAGAACAGCAGGCTGGACTAGAGGGGCCCGCTTTGGCCTGAGCCAGCACCCTCTTCTTATGTTTTTATGTGCATTGTCAAGATGCAAGCCTTACAACAACCCTGTAAGATTATTATCAATATTACTTCACCTTCCCCCATATTGCAGATGGAGAGAGCACAGCAGACATGGGATTTGAACAGGGGTCTTCAGTTCCCTCTCTTTCTCTTCCCGCTGCATGATCAGAAAACACATACATATGCGCTTAAAAAACAACAGATTGTGTTTGATGTATTCAGGATGTAGAATTTGGTACTTTTAGCGCAGAATTGGGAGGGAGTAAGTAAAGTAAAGTAAAAATTAATTTTTGTGTCGCCTATCTGGCCGAAGCCACTCTAGGCGATGTACACATTGAAATTGATAAAATACAACATAAATACAGAATAAAATACAATGCAGTCAACCATAACCCTTTTAAATAGCAGCATTATAGAACAATGTAGGGCAATCAATAAACAATTTAAAACAATCATAGAAAAATTAGCCCACCCTGGGGATCCCGAAGGCCTGTCCAAAGAGCCAGGTTTTTAAGGCTCGGCGAAATGTATCCAGGGAAGGGGCATGGCGGAGATCGAACGGGAGGGAGTTCCAGAGAGTGGGGGCCGCCACTGAGAATGCACTCTCTCTAGTCCCCATCAACCTAGCTGTTTTCGTTGGTGGGACTGAGAGAAGGCCCTGTGTGGCTGATCTAGTCGGGTGGCTTAATTGGTGGTACTGGAGGTGCTCCTTCAGGTAAACTAGGCCGAGACCGTATAGGGATTTAAAGGTTAACACCAACACCTTGAATTGGGCCCGGAAAACAACTGGAAGCCAATGTAGATGAAATAACACTGGCGTGATGTGATCACGGCGGCAGCTGTTTGTAAGCAAACAAGCTGCCGCATTCTGCACCAGTTGTAGTTTCCGGACTGTTTTCAAGGGTAACCCCACGTAGAGTGCATTGCAGTAGTCTAATCAAGAGGTGACCAGGGCATGTACTACCAGTGAGATTGTACAGCGTATGTGCAAAAGTTGGGGAAGGACTGTAGCTCCATGGTAGAGTACCTGGCTCGCACACAGGAGGTCCCAGCTTCAATCCCTTCCGTGGCATCTCCAGGTACAGCTGACAGCGTCCCTTGCCTCAAACCCTGGAGAGCTGCTGCTGGTCAGTGTAGACATTATTGAGCTAGATGGGCCAGTGGCCTCTTTCAGTATAACGCATCTTCCTGTGTTCATAGAAGCTGGAAGACACACGTACACCCCCTGACAGCATCTCCAGATGTGACAATGCAAAAAAGCTCTGTTTTCTCCAACCTGCGTATAACTTTGAAATGAAATGATGTGATCAAATCAGAGGTGTTTGTTCCTCTGAACACACATACTCATGCTGGCAAGGCAGTCGTGGAATTATTATTATTGATTTATATCCCGCCCTTCCAGCAGGAGCCCATGGCAGCAAACAAAAACACTAAAAACGTTAAAACATAATAAATACAAACTTTAAAACACATTAAGACAAAACATCTTCAAAAATGTTACTTAAAAAAAGCCCTGAAAACTTCTTCTAAGATGAAAAGCATTTTAAAAAAGAAAGTTTAAGAACATATTAAAAAGCAATTCCAACACAGACACAGACTGGGATAGGTCTCAACTTAAAAGGCTTGTTGAAAGGGGAAAGTCTTCAATAGGCGCCGAAAAGATAGCAGAGTTGGCGCCTGTCTAATATTCAAGGGGAGGGAATTCCACAGGGTAGGTGCTGCCACACTAAAGGTCTGTTTCCTATGTTGTGCGGAACAGACCTCCTGAAAAGATGGTATCTGCAGGAGGCCCTCACCTGCAGAGGGCAGTGATTGACGGGGTATATAAGGGATAAGACTGTCTTTCAGGTATCCTGGTCCCGAGCTGTATAGGGCTTTGTATACCAAGACTAGAACCTTGAACTTGGCCCAGTAGTAAATGGGCAGCCAGTGCATTTATAAACTAGCAAATAACATTAGTAAACTCCTGAAAGGAAAGGAGAGCTGTTGGGAGTCAAGCCCGCTTCGAACCAGGCCTGTACATGGGATGTGCATATCCTACCCTGCAGTGAGGAAAAGGTTCTCTCTGCAAATATTATTTTACTTCATTGCTCTGGCAGTGAAAGTCACATTACTCTTGGTGGGTTTTTCCCCCTCCCAATCTTGGGTGGGCCCTTAGGAAGTATGGTGTGGTGCTGGGGGAGCCATCTGAAGGCACTTTGAACTTCTGTGACATGGCCCATCTCCTCCCCAGACCTCCTTCCACTTCCCGATGACATCTCGGAGGGAAACAACCAGCTGTCTCCCAGCAGCCCATCCTCCGTTGCCTCTGGGAGTGACCTGCGTTTCCACCACTTGCACGGCAACAATGCTGTCATCACCAACAGTGGGCGTACTGCGCTGCGCCAAAACTGCCGGAGTGAATTCAACGACGCCATCGTCATCTCTAACCGGTCAGTGAGCGACTGAGGACCAGGAGATGCTCCTCTGCCCTACTACTCCTAAAGTCATACATCATCTTCTTCCAGAGAACTGCCCTAGTTTGATGTTTAGAAGCATGGAAAACAGTTTGTATTTATCAAATTTAAGAGAACCAAGTTTAAATGGGATTATTGTCCTGTTTCTGTATGTATCGAGAATAACTGTTAGCCATTCTAGCACAGAATGAAACTTCTCTTTGTTTAGGAACAGTGGCTGTATTTGGACATAACACCAAACCATGATTTAGCGTTATGAGAACAAACCATGCCTACCCTCTCCTTTTCCAGCATGGACATGAAGAAGAGGTTGGAAGCTTCCATTTTAGATTAACCACAGTTTACTATGTTGTCCATACCCTAAACCGTGATTAACCTTAAGTAGGTCCAGTGAAAACAACCCAGATTTGTAAACTGTGGCTTATTTTCACTAACTATAGCAATTTGGGCAATGTGGGAAGGTGCGGTTGATCCAAAATGGGAGTGAACGCTTCTGAACTGGCTGTGCCAAAGGAAGGAAGGAGAGCACATGAGGCCAGGGGGAGGCGCCTCATCTTGTTCTCATAATGCTCTGCTGTGGTTTAGCGTAGGCAGGGGACCGTTTCAGCTCAAGGGCCACATTATCTCTTGGAGAACCTTCCAGGGGTCACATATCTGTGGTGGTAAGAGATATGTGGGCATGAGAACGGGCAGAGCAACTTAGAATCATAGAATAGTAGAGTTGGAAGGGGCCTATAAGGCCATCAAGTCCAACCCCCCGCTCAATGCAGGAATCCAAATCAAAGCATTCCCGACAGATGGCTGTTCAGCTGCCTCTTGAACTTATGTGACTCTTGCCTTTCTACAATTTGTTACCACACCCACAACCTTCCTTCCTTTCAGGTGAGTGCAGAGCAGGACTGGTGAGGGGTCTGGCCTGAGAAGAGTCCCGAGGACCAGATAGAGAGCCTGGAGGGCCACATTTGCCCCCTGGGTCTGAGGTCCACCCACCCACCCAGTTTAGTGTTCTGTCTGCCCATTATCTCTCTTGGATTAATGGCTGGGGGGAGCAAGCAGATTTAGGTGGGGGCAGCTTCCTCCATCTGTCTTGAGTTTGTGAGGCTCCCAGAGGGGGGCCTGGCTGGAGCCGTGAACCAGATGGATCTTTGGCCCAGCTCCAGCGAAGGCGTTCTTAATGCTCCTATATTTGTTTTTTCCTTTGCAGGCCTCTCCGGGACGGGGAGCTCTTTGAAATAGTCATCCAGAAGATGGTGGATCGCTGGTCTGGCTCCATCGAAGCAGGTGAGGGGGCGGGAGGGAGCAGCAGCCGGCCTCTTCCTTCCCCCTCCTGCTCTTGTTTTATTGCCTCTTCTTTCCTCCTCCCCCCCCCTCCACAGGGGTCACTGCCATCCGTCCAGAGGATCTGGAGTTCCCCAACACGATGACGGATATCGATTACGACACGTGGATGCTCAGGTGAGTCAAGAGGCTGGTTGGCCAGGAAAGAGGCACTCTAAGAACCGATCTCGCCCGTTGAGAAAGAGCACGTGGTGTGAGCCTTCCCAGAATATACCGCTGCAGAATGCTTGGAGGGAGGGGGAAGGATTATACATTTGAATCTGTTCTATTGTTTAAAAAAATGAGAGCCAGTGTGGCCTAGTGGTTAGAATGTTGCACTATGGCCTGGGAGACCAGGGTTCGAATCCCCACCCAGCCATGAAGCTCCCTGGGTGACCTTGGGCCAGTCACTGCCTCTCCGCCTCAGAGGGAGGCAATGGGAAACCACCTCTGAATACTGCTTACCGTGAAAACCCTATTCATAGGGTCGCCATAAGTCGGAATCAACTTGAAAGCAGTCCATTTCATTTCATTCTTTAAAATATAAGAAGAGCCTGCTGGACAGGCCATGAACTCTGGAATTCATCCCCACAAGAAGTAACGACGGCCACCAACTTGGACAGCTTTAAAAGAGGATTCGGCAAATCCGTGGAGGAGGGGAAGGCTCCTAGCGGCAGTGTGCCTGTTGCATCCCTGTTGCTGGGGATCCCAAGTGGGTGCAGTTGCTGTTGCGCTCATGTCCTGCTTTTGGGATTCCAGTGGGGTCCCCTGGTGAGAAACAGGGATCCTGGACTAGATGGGAGGGGCTCCTTTGGCCTCATCCAGCTGCTGCTGGTGCTGCTGCTGTTGTTGTTACGTGCCTTCAAGTCGAGTACGACTTATGGTGACCCTATGAATCAGTGACCTCCAACAGCATCTGTCATGAACCACCCTGCTCTGATCTTGTAAGTTCAGGTCTGTGGCTTCCTTTATGGAGTCAATCCATCTCTTGTTTGGCCTTCCTCTTTTTCTACTCCTGTTTTTCCCAGCATTATTGTCTTTTCTAGTGAATCGTGTCTTCTCATTATGTGTCCAAAGTATGATAACCTCAGTTTCATCCTTTTAGCCTCTTCTTACCATCTTATCCGACTGCATGCGCCCCAAGGCTGCAGTGTGGCCCAACAGTCTGAGTGGCGGTTTGCTAACATTAATTGACCTGATTCTGCAGGGCTCCCCACAGGGTGGCCAGTGTGGGTGGTAGATGTTGGCACTGCCAACTTGCAATGGGTGGAGGGAGTGGGTGCCTGCTATAGGGGAGGGTCTGCTCCTAGAGTCACCATCTCTCTCTCTCTCTCTCCCCCCCCCTCTCTAGTGGAACAGCCATCATGCAGGACGGTAACACCATGCGAAACAACTATGGCTGCGACCTGGACTCGCTGACCACAGGGTCGCGCATCGGCATGATGCGCACGGCCAAGGGCGACTTGCACTACTTCATCAACGGCGTAGACCAGGGAGTGGCCTGCTCGGGGCTGCCACCAGGGAAGGGTAACAACAACAGCACGGGGTGTGAAGAGGGAGGGAAGGGCTTGCTGTGGCTCAGTGGCACTGAAACTCTGCAGAGCTGCTGCCTGTCAGTGTAGACAACACTAAGCTGGATGGAGCAATGGCCTGACTCTGAATTAGGCAGCTTCCTTTGTTATGGGGAAGGGTCATAGCTTGGTGGTAGAGCGTTTGCTTTGCGTGCAGAACGTCGCAGCAATGGCATCTCTAGGTATACCTGGGAAATGCTCCCTGCCAGTTGGTGTAGACAGTCGTGAGCTAGATGGACCAATGGTCTGACTCAGTATACAGCAGCTTCCCATGATTTCTAGAACCTGCAAGTAAAGGCACCTCTCCTGTGAATCGGAAGCACCCAGCATACCTTTGGCACGATGTTCAGACTGGCAGAGAGGGAGAGGGATAAAATGGTCTTGCAAGGCGGACTTGCTGGAAAGGGGGAATGTAAAATCCCCGGGAAACGTCGTCTTCAGGAAGGACTGCTTAGGTTGTGTGGAGTGGCAGTGCAGGCGAGGGGAAGAAAGAGCGGAGCCTTACAGAGGAATGAGTAGCATCACACGAAAAGCTTCCCTCTCAAAAGCTGGGTAGAGATCGAACCGTTGAAACTGGCTGGAGGCAGCCCCCCCCTCCCCAGAAGAGAGGCCTCATTGTACAACATGCCATCAACTCAAAGGCATCCCAGCCAGCAGGTGCAGAGATGACTGAGTTTTCAAAGGACCAGAGGAAGACATTGTGAGGAGGGTCTAGCTAGCGGCAGGGACCAGCCAAGAGATCTGGAAACCCAGCCTCACATTCCAGCCTCCGCCAACCTGGTGCCCTGCAGAGGGTTTGGACTACAACTCCCATCAGCCCCAGCTAGTAAGACGGGAGCCAACAGGAATTGTAGTCAAGAAGCCCTGGAGGAGACACCAGATTGAGAAGGCTGGAATATTCCAAGGCAGACACCTGTGACCCCCAGATTCTAGGAACTACCAAGCAGGGGTGCCTAACTCCCATCATGCCTTGCTTGCGAGCCTCCACAACTTATTGGGCTAGCGACTGCGCAGACATGGCATGCGGAGGTTGAGCCAGCTTAGTGTCGGTGTCCCATTAGCCTTTCTCAAGGGACGCTTTTCGATGAAATCAGACTTGCAAGTCGGGGAAGGGTGAGTTGAGGCTGAGATGGCTCTTATGATGGCTTTACTGTAAACCGCCCAGAGAGCTTCAGCTATGGGGCGGTATATAAGTACAATCAATCAATCAATCAATCGATAATGCATGTTTATGAAGTGGGATGCTGCACTCATTTGAAAGGGGGATGTCGCTGGCTTCTTTTGCACCAAGCTACCTTTTCTCTCACTTCTCTGGCACAGAGGTCTACGCCGTGGTGGATCTCTACGGCCAGTGCGTCCAGGTCTCCATCACCAGCGCCACGGGGCCCATGGACAACAGCCTGTCCACCAGCAACATCACTGAGAAGTCCTTCCCCATCCACTCGCCAGGTGAGAACCAAAGCCCAGCGGCAGAGCGACCCCAGGGTCAGTTCCCTAAAGCGACTCCAGGTAGGGCTGCAAGAGGGCCCTTGTCTGACACCCTGGAGAGCCACTGCCAGTCAGAGTAGACAATACTGAGCTAGATTGACCCATCATTTGACTCCGTGTAAGGCAGTTTCCTGTCTCCCTGCCACCCTGTCCAGCCAACTCTGGTTTATGATGATGATGATGATTGTGATTATTATTTATATGCCACGTCATAGTCAAAGCTCTCTGGGTGGTTTACAGCAATTAAAAACATTAAAAAGAAGTATACAAATTTAAAACCATACCAAATTAAAACCCATAAAAACCAATAGGCAAGTTAAAAACACATGCTATTCAAATTCTGTTAAAAAATGCCTGGGAGAAGAGGAAAGTCTTGACCTGATGCTGAAAAGATAACAATGTTGGCACCAGGCGCACCTCGTCAGGGAGATCACTCCATAATTTGGGGGCCACCACTGAGAAGGCCGTCTCCCTTGTTGCCAGCCTCCCAGCTTCCCTCAGAGTAGGCACCTGGAGGACGGCCTTGGATGTTGAGCGTAGTGTACGGGTGGGTTCATGTCGGGAGAGGCGTTCCATCAGGTGTTGTGGTCCCAAGCCTTGTAAGGCTTTATAGGTTAAAACCAGCACCTTGAATCGAGCTTGGAAACATACAGGTAGCCAATGCAAGCGGGCCAGAATTGGTTTTATATATTCGGACCGTCTGGTCCATGTTACCAATCTGGCTGCTGCATTTTGCACAAGCTGCAGTTTCCGAACCGTCTTCAAAGGCAGCCCCACGTAGAGGCTTGGTTTGGCCAAGGAATCCTCCCATCCTCTCTGTGTCTCCCCATCCCTGTTGCTGCGGCCATTGTTGGGGTGACCTCCCACAGCGTAGAGATGGCCATCGACTGCCACTTCTCTCCTTTTCCCCCCCTTCCAGTCCCTGGCGTGGCCCACCGTTTCCACAGCAGCTGCGGTAAGAACGTGGCCTTCCAGGACGATGGCTGCCGGGCCATGCGGGTGGCTGGCTACTGCCACGGCATCGTCTTCAGCATGAAGGAGCTGAAGACGGACGAGGTCTTTGAGGTGAGGGCCGTGCGTGTGAAGAGGTGGGGTGGGGAGAAAGAGCTGAGTGGGGAGTTGGACGAGGTACGCAGCCACTGAAGGCAGCAGGCTGGCTGGAGATGGGCAGTGGAGATGGCCACGGGTGAGGAGAGACTGAAAGAACTGGGCATGTTTAGCCTGGAGAAGAGAAGACTGAGGGGAGATAGGATAGCACTGTTCAAGCACATGAAAGGTTGCCACACAGAGGAGGGCCGGAATCTCTTCTCAATCATCCCAGAGTGCAGGACATGGAATAATGGGCTCCAGTTGCAGGGAGCCAGATTTTGACTGGACATCAGGAAAAACTTCCTAACTGTTAGAGCCATACGACAATGGAACCAATTACCTAGAGAGGTGGTGGGCTCTCTGACACTGGAGGCATTCAAGAGGCAGCTAGACAGCCATCTGTCGGGAATGCTTTGATTTGGATCCCTGCATTGAGCAGGGGGTTGGACTTGATGGCCTTATAGGCCCCTTCCACTATTCTGTGATTCTATGATTCTATGGTACGGGAAATAAATCTCACGAGGAATGGCTGAAAGAAGTGGATGTCCTTAGCCTGGGGAAGAGAAGGCCGAGGCCAGGCAGGATTGCGCTCCTCTGTGCAACCGTCCTTCAGGTACTTCAGGGGAGCTGAGCCATGGTCTCTGCTGCCTCGGAGCGTGGGAATAGATCTAATAGGCTTGTGTCACGGGAGGGCATATTTCAGGTGAATGCCGTGCAAAATGGGAAAGGACCATAATTCACTGTTGGAGTGTCTGCTGTGTCTGCAGAAGGTCGCAGATTCACTCCCCAGCATCACCTCCAGTTGGGGCTGGGAATGCCCTCTGCCTGAGACCTCGGAGAGGAGCTACCAGTCAGTGTGGACACTACTGAGCTAGATGGGCCAATGGTCTGTCTCAGGAGGAGGCAGTTTCCTCGGTCCCTGTTCAGAATCTTGACAGGAAGAGCAATTCAACCAATGACCTGGAGGGGCGAGGATGGGGCCGCCATCATCGGGGGTGTTCCAGCAGGGGCTACACAGCTCAGGCTTTCCTGAATTGAGCAGCGGGTCGGATTAGGCGGCCTGCAAGGCCCTTTCCGGCTCCGTGATCCTGTGTAAGAGCCTTTAGCGTTGAAGGTGGCGAAAGATGCCTGTTGGGTGGCACATTTGGGGAGTCCCTCTGTTGTTTTCCTGGGTGGCACAAGCTGGAATTGCACACTTTGTGTTTGTGACTGCGTCTCTGCGAGGGGCAGGAACAGTCCTGCAATAGGGGGGCACCAACAAGACTGAGAACCGGCGACTTGATCCCTGGCAGCTCAGCAGCTGTGGAATTGGACACAGACAGTTTTCCTCCTCCCTCCCGCCACTCGTTGTCATTCCTCTTTCCTTGCTCTGAAGAAGTCCCCCCTCCCTGCCCTTTTTAGAAAGTAAGCTTTGGCACTGGGCTGCTGCTGGGAGGAAGGGCGGGATATAAATCAAACAAATAAATAAAGGAATAATAAACTAGGCCGGGTCTGAATTTGATGGGGGAGTTGCATGATTTCGGCTGCACCTGTGCCGGAGCAGGCGTCTTCCAGGCTCTCTGGGATTTGCAGGGGCCGGAGGAGATTTCTTATTCTGTCATGGTTGCTCAAACGTCTTCCCTTGTCATGCCAAGAATGGTCACATGTATTGGCCCAGCGTTATGCAATGCCCTTCCGTCTGCTATAAGCGAAGAAGCAGCCACCAGTTGCTTCAGATATCTTATAAACACAATTCTTTTTTGCCTGAGCTTTCCCTGACCCATAAGATTGGTCCTGCTTTTTATTTGTTTGAATTCCTGTTTTTATATGCTTTTATACACTGATTTATGTTTTTTATATATATGTATGTGTATATATAAACGTAATTGTGATTAACCAAACAGAGGTTTTTATTGTATTAACAAAACGTTTCAGCTTCCGCCTTCATCAGCTGCTAACGTACAAATGCTGTTACCAAGGTGGCAGTTATAGAGCTTTGAGGATGGAATGCTCAGAGGGGCTTCATTCGCAGAAGCTAAGTGATGCTGGTACTGTCCTCCAGGTTCAGGCCATGTGGGGCCAATGTGTCCAGAGAGTAAATCCAAAAGTTCTCCCTTTTGGTCAATGCTGCTGGATCTGCTGGCATCTCTATCGCTGTCATGGAAAAGTCCAACAAGCTGTGACCCTCGATGTTAAAAGGCTTTGCAACTGGTTGCTCCACTTTTTTTGTCAAAATTGCTGACTTGTGGTTCCTGAAGCGCGTGCGTAGGTCAGTTGTGGTCCTTCCTACGTATTGGATACGACATCCTGGTCTTTTGCACTTGATGATGTAAACTATATTGCAGGACCTGCAGGTGATGTTCTGTTTGATGTAATATTTATTTATTTATTTATTTTGTTCGATTTATATACCGCCCACAGCCCGAAGGCTCTCAGGGCGGTGCACAACATAGGATAAAATACAAGAAAATCACAAAAACAGTAGAACATAAATATTAAACAATAAACAACCTAATATACGTTAAAAGCTTAAAAGATAGATTAAAATGCCTGGGAGAATAAAAAGGTTTTCACCTGGCGCCGAAAAGATAGAAGTGTAGGCGCCAGGCGGACCTCATCGGGGAGACTGTTCCATAATTCGGGGGCAGCCACTGAAAAGGCCCTAGATCTTCTTGCGACCCTCCTCTGTGATTCGGAACTCGGAGGAGGGCCTTAGATGTTGAACGTAGTGAACGGGTAGGTTCATATCGGAAGAGGCGTTCTGCTAGGTATTGTGGTCCCGCGCCATGTAAGGCTTTATAAGTTAAAACTAGCACTTTGAATTTAGCCCGGAAACGGATAGGTAGCCAGTGCAAACGAGCCAGAACAGGTGTTATATGTGTGGACCGTCTAGTTCTCGTCAGCAGTCTAGCAGCTGCGTTCTGCGCTAGCTGTAGTTTCCGAATTGTCTTCAAAGGTAGCCCCACATAGAGCGCATTGCAGTAATCCAGTCTAGAGGTTACCAGAGCATGCACAACTGATACGTGTCCTGCCTGTCCTAGTACTTGTAAAAGTGGCTGTCTCCCTGAGGTACACACAAGTGATACAGCGTTTGGAGTGACAAGGATGAGATCCTGGATTGGTGATAGGTGGCTTAAGCACAGCTCTCACCAACAGTCTGTGCAGATTAGGAGGTTGGCGAAATGCTATAACAGGAGGCCTGCTGATGGCTCTGGTAAGATGTTCAGAGTTTGCCAGCAATGGGTAGCTCTCCTTGATTGCTCGGTGATAGTTAGGAGATGCTGGATGGAAATCTACCACAAATGGAATCCGTTGCTCTCTGCTCTTTGACATCTCAGTATGATGGAGGAGGTTTTCTCTGGACAGAATGGAGGCTCGGTGGATCTTGCAATCGATGATATGTGGAGAATATCCTCTCAGAAGAAGGTGTTCTTTAAGTTCACTGATCCTTCTCTGGTATTTATCTTCAGTGTTGCAAATAAGTTTGATTCTCAGAGCTAAGCTATACACAATGTTCTTTATATGCCTAGGATAGCCGGATTTCCAGTTTGCATAGGTGTGGGCATCAGTGGGTTTGCTGTAGAGATCAGTGGCTTCATGTACTTGAAGAGTGCTGTTGTATCTCCCCTCAATCTTCTCTTCTCCAGGCTAAACATCCCCAGTTCTTTCAGTCTCTCCTCACAGGGCTTTGTTTCCAGTCCCCTGATCATCCTTGTTGCCCTCCTCTGAACCTGTTCCAGTTTGTCTGCATCCTTCCTGAAGTGCGGAGACCAGAACTGGACGCAGTACTCAAAATGAGGCCTAACCAGTAACTCTCCCTCTAGGTGAAGATTGACGAACTGGACGAGAAGTGGGCGGGGTCTGTCCACGTGGGCTTGACCACGCTGCTGCCCCTGGATGCACCTTACACGGTGGCAGGGCTGCCGTCATCCATCCTGGAGCTCCGTTCCAAGGTGACTTGGCTGGTGGCGGGCTCCGAGGTGCGGCGCAATGGGATCCTTCAGAAGCAGAACTATGGCTGTTCTCTGGAGCGCCTTGGGGTGAGTGCAAGGGTTTGTGGGTAGGGGTGGAGAGAGAAAGGCCTGCTGGTGGGTTAAGGGGCCCCCTGGGTGTCTGATCATTGGACCAGGAAACCAAAGACTGTGCTTGAACTCTGGTTGGGCTTGTGGGACATATCTAGCTTCAATTGGCTGGGGCTGGTGAGAGTTGTAACCCAAAACATCTGGAGGGCGAAGGCTGCTATAACCAGATGAGCGTGCTCCTTACAGCAGAGCAACAGCACCACCTGCTGACGGTTAAAGGGAAAGCATGCAAACCCAATTCAGCGCACTTCAGGTTTTAATTTGAAATAAGCTGGGAAGGCTCTTGGGTGACAAACTAGCCAATACCCGGGGCCATTGCACCTCAGTGTCTTCCCGCAAAGCATTGATTGCCCCAGACGTAACTTGGGTCTGACTGTGGAAATGGGCTGCTGCTGCAGGCTGTGTCTGATGCCGCCCCTTGCTGTCCCGTCAGGTGGGGAGCCGCGTGGGTGTGAAGCGTTGCACCGACGACACCATGCACGTCTTGATCGACGGGGAGGACATGGGGCCGGCAGCTACAGGCGTGGCCAAGGTAAAGAGGTCCTCTAGCTCAGTTCTGTCTGCGCTGATTGGCAGCCACTGTCCGGGTTTTCAGGGCAGGGGCATCTCCCAGCCCTGTCCGGAGATCTCAGGATTGATATGGGTATTTTAGTCCCATGTATTAGGATGCTTTCAGCTATGAGGAATGTAGGAAGCAGCCTTTTACCGAGTCAGATTGTCTGTCTGGCTTAGTATTGCCTGCACTGACTGGTAGCAGCTCTCCATGGTTTTGTACAGGGCGTCTTTCCAGCCGTATCTGGAGATGCCATCAGGGACCGAACCTGTGGGAGGCAGTGTGTTGGGCAAGGTCCATTGGGCCTCTTACGTTTTCATAGGATGCAAGGAAGGGGTTCAGTGACGAGAGGCAGAGAGAGGTGTTCTTCCATGGCAGGGAGGGCATGGGGCGGGCAGAGAGAGAGCCCTGGCAGAGTTCTTCTTCGAAGAGAGCAGGATTCCTTCTCCACCACGCACGCCACTTCCCAACTCCATCCCTGCAGAATGTCTTCGTAGTGCTGGATCTCTACGGGCGGGTCACGTCCGTTTCCATCGTCAGCTCCACCGTGCTGGAAGAGGCAGACGGCACCAAACCCCCCTCGGTCACCTCGGAGCCCTACAGCGAAGAGGAAGAGGAAGAAGAAACCACACCGGTGAGTGCTTGAAATAAATGAATCCCCAGCCTCTGGCGGGGGAGGGCACTGAGGGTCCTCGTCTCTCTCCTCCCCTGCTTAAGGGGGATCTTATCTTCCCATACGAGTCTGTCCAAACCCTAAGATCATCAGGGCTGGCCCTTCTGTCAGTACCGGCACCCTCACAGGCGCGTCTGGTGGGAACACAGGAGAGGGTCTTGTCGGTGGCTGCCCCCAGGCTCCGGAACTCCCTTCCTAGGGAGGTTAGATGGCTCCCTCCCTGCTGTCCTTCTGTCAGTGGGTGAAGACTTTTCTGTTCCGTCAAGCTTTTGGGAACTGACTGCAAGGGTTATTAAACAGAGCGCTGTTTTTACTTAACTATATTTTGTGTTTTTCATTTCTATGGTTTTGATTTTATAGTTAGTTTAATTACATTTTAATTAACCTCTATGTTTTATTTATGTGTTTTTAACTTTTAATTTTTGTAAGCAGCCATGAATCCCAGTTCTGGGGAAAAGGCGGGATATTGTTGTTGTTGATAATAATAATAATAATAAATATTCCAGTCTGCATCTGTGTTGGAATTGCTTTTTCATATTTTTTTAAAGTTTTTAAATATGTTTTTGAAAACTTTATTTTGATCAAGATGTTTTTAAAGATGTTTTGTTGTAATATACAGGGCCCTGCAAAAGTAATCAGACCCCTGACCAATGCTCTCGTATTACTGAATTACAAATGGTACATTGTAATTTCGTTCTGTTTGATATTTTATTCTGAAACACTGAAACTTAAAACCAGTTATTGTAAGGTGACATTGGTTTTATGTTAGGAAATGTTTGTAAGAAACATAAAAAACTGAAATGTGTTACTTGCATAAGTATTCAACCCCTGTGCTGTGGAAGTTACCAGTTTACACAGATGAAAGAAATTGCCCTATCGAGGACACAATTACCTTACTGTTGGCCTCTATCTGTGAACCATTAAAGTTGCTGTCACATTGTCAGGATAAAACCTCCACTGTTGAAGGATCATTGGCCAGGCTGTGGATCTGAAGGAAAATGAAGACCAAAGAGCATTCTGCAGAAGTGAGAGATACTGTAATACAAATGCACAGATTAAGAAAAGGGAACAAAATAATATCCAAGTGTTTGGATATCTCAGTGAGCACAGTTGGATCAATAATCAGGAAGTGGGAGCCGTGTCACACCACCCAGGCACTGCCAAGAAAAGGCCGTTCCTCAAAACTCAGCACTCGAACAAGAAGGAGACTTGTGAGAGAAGCCACAGAGAGGCTAACAATCACTCTGAAGCAGCTACAGAGTTCAGTAGCTGGGAGTGGAGTAATGGCACACCAATCAACCCTATGAAGAGCACTGCATAACACTGGCCTGTATGGGAGGGTGGCAAGAAAGAAGACGTTACTCAAAAAGTACCATCCAAAAGCACGTCTGGAGTTTGCCAGAAAGCACGAGAGTGCCCCAGCTGTGATGTGGGAAAAGGTTTTGTGGTAAGATGAGACCAAGATAGAGCTTTTTGGCAAAACTCAAAGTGCAAGTGTGGCGCAGACCTAACGCTGCCCATGCCTCAAGACACACCATTCCTACAGTGAACTGTGGTGGTGGCGGCGGCATCATACTGTGAGGATGCTTCTCATCAGCAGGGATTGAGCATCTTGTTAAAATCAAAGGACGAATGGGTGCAGCAAAATACAGGGAAATCCTGCAAGAGAACCTGCTTCAGTCCACTTAAAAACTGAAGCTTGGAAGGAAATTCACTTTTCAGTGATGTGGGATCTTGGATCGGGGGTCCTTGAAGAAATTTTGAAGACGCAGGCTTGAAGCAAAAAGGTTGGCCTTTATTCTTTACAAGCATACGCAGGGTCAGCCTCCCAAAGAGTCTGGTGAGGACTGCGATGAGGCACCGACTGCATGGCTCTTTTATACAGTACTAAGTGCAGCATGTGACATCCTTACACCAATCATACCATCTCCTCTAAACATTACATAAAGGTTACGCCTTTCTGCAGTATTTCTAAACCAATCAGATAACATTATTAAAACGAGCACATGTATATGCATATTTGGCAAACATCTCCTATTCCATTGTTCTACTGTCTTAGCTAATGCCAATCTGTCCCCTTGGCTAATATTTCCAATATTCCCGTCTCCTTGACCGATGTAACTGCTATTCTGCTGTCCCACCTTCCGGATGGCTTTTAGGCCAGTTGAGACCAGTTACTATCACCCTTAACGTTGTACTATTCTGATTGGTCTGCCGTGCATATCTAGCACATAGCATATTCCATTGTTCCAGATCGGCCAGGCCTACCCAATCCATTTGTTAATCGTACGTGGACTTGTCACCAGGGCTGTGGAGTCGGAGTCGGAAGCAGTTTTGGGTGGAGTCGGAGTCGGAAGCAGTTTTGGGTGGAGTCGGAGTCGGAAGCAGTTTTGGGTGGAGTCGGAGTCGGGAGAAATGTACTGACTCTGACTTCAAAATAAAATTAATATTTTAATATTAATGTTAATTTATTACTATTAATACATTAATATACATTTGCCATTTATGAAGGAGTCGGAGTCGGACAGTAGAAAAATAGAGGAGTCGGAGTCGAAGGTTTGACATACCAACTCCACAGCCCTGCTTGTCACTGCTTAAGTCAGGGTTGTTCAAATCAAATCAAATTTTATTGTGCGGTCGTGGACCCGATATACAATTGATTTAGTAAGAAAGTTAAAAAAGCATATACTATAAAATAGGTAACAAAGCTCATAATAGTACAGCGATAAAATAGAGCATGGATGTCTAAAGAAGGATCTTCTTGCGTATAGTTTGGGCAGCAAAAATGAACTTAGCAACAGATAAGGTGGTTAGCTTATCTGTACCGGCCAGGAGATATTTCAGTAGGCAGTCTGCGGACCGGCCAGGGAATTTTTTTGTAATGGGGCTTAGGTACCTAGCACGTTCAGCGTTATAAAAGATGCAGACGAAAAAGACGCGGGACAGCGATTCAACGTCTGCATGCCTGCAGGGACATAGGCGAAATTCATGGGGGATACCCTGGTAACGGCCTTCTAAAAGTGTAGAAAAAAGGCAGTTGAATCTGGCCCTGGAGAAGGCTTGGCGGTATTTGGGTATAATCAAATTTTCTAGATATGTGGCGTAGTTAGGGAATGTAAATCTTAGGTCTGAATGGATTGGGGAACAGGTTTTAGCAGCATTTGACATTGAGTGTTTGAGATCTACAACTTTAATCCGGGTCTCGATGATCCGTTTAGCTGATTCAGGATCTAATGAGGATAGGAAGTCCAATGAAAATCCTAGCCTGGCCAATTTAGCATGAAATGTTTTGGACCATGAGCTGGAAAAGGCGTCTTTCCAGAGGAGATATAGGTATCCTGAAGAGGGACTTGCGTAAGCTAATTTGGTCCAATATCTGAAAAGAGACCAGGCTAGGCATTCAAGTGATGGCAAGCCAGACTCTAAACGGAGGCTGGTGGCCGGGACGCATCGAGGCACACCAAAGATTGATCTTAAGAAAGTTGATAAAATTGATTCGACTGTGGGATTAAAGCACTGGGCCCAGAGTGGAACACCATAAAACAGTTGGCAGAAGATCCTAGTCTTAAGTACCTGGATGGCAGCAGGTATGCACTGCCCATCCTTAGTATAGAAGTAGCGAAGGATGGCCTTTGACGTGGTCCAAGCCGTCTGGACGGCAGAGCATATATGTGTTGCCCAGTTGAGAGAGGAATGAAACGTAACCCCCAGATATCTGTATTGCCTAACCTGGTTTATCTTCCGACCATTGATTGTCCAAACAGACACAGATAAACGCCGGGAGAAAACCAGGATTTTTGTTTGCTGAAGTTTATAGCTAATGAATTTGCAGCGCAGTAAGACATAAAAGCACTGAGAAGCCGTTTCAGTCCTATTTTAGTCAAAGACAAGAGGGCAGCATTGTCTGCGTATAGCAGCAGAGGACAATTTTGATCGGCCACCTTGGGGTGAAAGTCAGGAGAGTGACAACTTATGCTCAGGTCATTCAAGAAAAGGTTAAAAAGTAAAGGGGCTGATATGCAGCCCTGTCTAACCCCTTTAGTAGCAGAGATAGGATTTGTTCAAGTTCCATCGACACCACATCGTACTCGGAGGGTTGTGGATTGATGGAGACGGTAAATGAGGTAAAGGAGTCTCCTGTCCATATTTGTTCGGAAAAGTTTGGCCCATAATTTGTCTCTGGGAATAGAGTCGAAGGCGGATTTAAGGTTGATGAATGCGACAGACAGGCCATTTCCCAAGGGGCTCGTATATTTTTCTGCCAGGTGGTTTAATAGTATACAATGATCGAGGGTGGATCTACCTTTTCTAAAACCTGCCTGTTCCCAACCCAGGATATTCTCCTCTAGCCAGGAGATCAGTCTTGTATTTAGGTAGCTGGCATACAGCTTACCCACTACCAATAATAGACTGATGGCTCCGTAGTTTGAGGGGTCATCTCTGGCCCCTTTCTTGAAGATAGGAATCACAATGGCCTCTAGCCAGGCCGCGGGAAGATAACCAGAGTTGTTAATCTGGGTAAATAGGCTGGCCAATAAAGGGGCCCACCAGGCTTGGTGGGTCTTCAGCAATTCAGGAGGTATGGCATCAGGGCCCGGAGCCTTACCGGGCTTCAGGCCACTGATCAGAGATTTTATCTCGCTCTGCGTAACGGGCGGCCAAGGTGGGGAGGCAATAGGGTCTACAATAAGTGGGCAGTTCGAGAAATGATTTCTTGAATCCTCGAACAACACTGAAAAATGTTGCTCCCAGATGTTAAAGGGAATGTTACAGGGAGTTAGATTAGAGGACGTTAGGGCATCTGTTACGAGGGACCAAAAGATTTTAGAGTTATTGATTTTAGAGGCGTTTATCAGGGCCTTCCACCCATCTTGGGTTGCCTGTTTCTTTTTAGTGACTATGAGATGTTTATATTGTCTTTTAATGATGCAGTATTCTAGTGGCAGCGAGTTAGAATTTTCCTTCCTGTATCAGTGGTATACCCTTCTCAGATTTCTCTTGGCTTCAAGGGAGGCTTTGCCAAACCACCAAGGGAGACCTTGTTTAGTTTGCGGTCTAGGGTGGAGAGATTTTGGTTTTAATATTATATTCAGGGTGGAGATCAGTAGAGAATATTATTATTATTATTATTATTATTATTTATTTAAGATATTTATACCCCGCCCTTTCTCCAAAGACTCAGGGCGGCTTACAATTAAAACATAGCTAGGCTAAAAACCAAAACAATTAAAATCAAACAAGAATACAATTAAACAGTTAAAAGTACATTAAATCCAAAATAGATTAAAAACAGATAAACGTTATTAATTAAAAGCCCGTCTAAATAGTCGTTTAAGGTGGAGGTTCTGTGGCATCTGCTATTCGATTTTTAAAATCCAAACCCTGGGGAGAGTCGAAAAAGGAGGCAGTCTTATTCAGAGCTCCTAATGACCAATTAATTCTCTTATGTTTGAGGGAGGGTGTCTTATCCTCATAATTGCATTTGGCTTCCAGATGGCCTTTCTCTGGGAGCAAGACAGTAAAATTTAGAGGGGATGGTCACTATCTAGTCTATCACCCACAGTAAAGTTGGTAATCGAGTTAAGCAAGGGTTGGGGGATTAAGACATAGTCAACAACACTGCTTCCTCGGCCTGAGACATAAGTAAATTCCGCACGGTTGTCAACCAGAGTAAGACCATTCAGTATTACCAGATTAAAACAGCCCACCAATCGGGTCAGACAAATTCCCCCGTAGTTCACCTTTGAGTCTTTAGAGGATCAATCATGTTTTAAAATATAATTTTCAATGTCGGCTGGTTGTTAAAAGTTCAAGGCAAACATACCTGTTGCTCCTTTATGATTTTCCTTGGTTCCTACAGCTCTTAGAATATATTTCTTAACTTATATATCTATATCTATATAAGAGACATATGAGAATAGGAATATATGAATTCCCCATAATATTAACTAAAACCTTCCATCCTTACCATTGGAAGATCTAACCAGCACTCATTACATGCTCACTACATGCGTGTTTGCTCACAAACAATATACTCATTAATCAAAAGTTAATCATACACACAGGCCTGTTTGCTTCATTTCATGAGTTGAGAAATTCAAGCTGAACTTCAGTTGCCTCTCTGTGAGACTGGATTTTTAGGGGTCTCAGAGGCCTGTGGGCCTTTTGCTTAGTCCCCTGTGATTTTCTTATATTTCATAAACATATACCTTCTAATATTTATGTTTATATGTGTGGATATATAAAAATTCTCCATTATCAGCAGGACAATGATCCCAAGCACAAGGCCAAATCAACATTTGAGTGGTTCAAGAACAAAAAGGTGAATCTCCTACGGTGGCCCGCCCACTCAAAGTCCTGATCTCAATCCCATTGAGAATCTGTGGCGCTATTTGAAAATTGCGCTCCACAAGTGACATCCAACCAACCTGAATGACCTGGAGCAAATCTGCCAAGAAGAATGGGCCAGACTCCCTTTGACACTGTCTGCAAAGCTGGTACATACCTCCCCCAAAAGGCTTAAAGCTGTTATTGCAGCGAAAGGTGGCTCTACCAAATATTAACGGGTGGGGGTTGAATACTTATGCAAGCAACACGCTTCAGTTTTTTATGTTTCTTACAAACATTTCCCAAAATAAAACCAATGTCACCTTACAATAATTGATTTTGCGTTTCAGTGTTTCAAAATAAAATATCACACAGAACATAATTACGATGTACCTTTTGTAATTCAGTAATGTGAGAGTATTGGTCAGGGGTCTGAGTACTTTTGCAAGGTACTGTATTTTAAAAGTCTGTTTTTATGATGTTTTAGAGTGTTTTTAATGCTTTAGTTTGCCGCCCTGGGCTCCTACTGGAGGAAGGGCTGGATATAAATCTAATAAATAAAATAAATTAATAATAATAATTAATAATATCCTTATGCCTCAGCCTTCGCCAACCTGATGACCTTCACATGTCCTGGAGTCCGTAACTCCCATCAGCTATCGCCAGCTGGCTGGGGACTGATGGGAGCTGTACTCCATCAGGTTGGCAAAGGCAGCCCTACGCAATTGGGAACGTAGCAGTCTTTTCCCACTGAAGGTGAAGAAATGGCTTTTCTCCCAAATAGATTATTTTGCTGCTCCTTTCGCTGTTACTTGCTGCGTTCTTCGTTGGCTGCCTTTCATTATTTGTTGTGGATATAGTTGTCCGTACGAATTTCCGTTTTCATACATTGTTCTATTTCTTCAGCTGACTTGGAAGGCGCTGGCCCGAGAGGCAGCATTAAGCTTTCACTTGAAAGAGTTGGTTGTCCTTAAATCAGCCGCCCCCAGCCTGGGGTGCCCTCCAGCTGATGTGGACTACAACTCCCATCAGCCCCAGCATCAGACACCTATGCTGGCTGGGGCTGATGGGAGTTGTAGTCCAAAACAACTGGAGGGTCCACCAGGCTGGGGTCATCTGCTGTGAGAATAGGGTTGAAAGCAAGCTGGGGACCATCTGATGCAAAGGAGCTCAGGCAGATTGTCAGGGCCAGGGAAAAGAAAGGGACAGCAGGTCGAGTCCATCCAGCTCAGTATTGTCTACACTGACTGGCAGCAGCTGCCCACGGCTTCAGACAGTCTTCTCCAGTTGTACCTGGAGATTGAACCTGGGGCATTCTCCATGCTCTACCGCTCAGCTACACAAAACTAATGGGTCTCCAGCCAGCCATTTTTGGATTTTGGATCTTGATTTTTGGATCTCTCTCTCTCAGTGTGAGAACGAAGTGCCGGCGGTGACATCTTCCATGGAGTTCCTTGAGAACCACGGCAAGAACATCCTTCTCTCCAATGGCAACCTGACGGCCGCTCGCGTCTCCAGCTACAACCAGGGCATTGTGGTCGTGGCCCAGCCTCTGCCTCAACAGCAGCTCTTCCAGGTGGATGGGATAGGGGGGGGAGCTATGGGGCCAAATCCTGCTGCTGCCTGTTTGGGCCAGCATCCACTTTGCATTGTTTGTTGCCTGCAAAGGAGGATCATGATATAAAGAAAAGAATCAAGAGGAGAATAAAAATTGCAGGCCCAGATCCCACTCCTTCCTCCTTTTAGGATCCAGTGGGAGGGGAAGGTGCATTGGCATTGGTCCCACTGCTTTCAGGCTGGACATCAGAAGAGCACTTTGGCTCAATCAGACCAACAGGGGCCCACCTAGTCCAGCACATCCTGTTCTCACACTGGCTGGCCGGATGCCCCAATGGACATCCGGCAAGCCAGACCCAAGCGCAACAGCAGCGTTCTCCCCAATTGTGATTCCCAGCAACGGGTATCCAACAGCATTTAGTGTGGTGGCACCTACCCTGTGGAACTCCCTCCCCTGAAATATTAGACAGGCGCCATCTCTATTATCTTTTTGGTGCCTATTGAAAACCTCCCTCTTTCAACAAGCCTTTTACGTAGAGACCTTTTAATATGTTCTTAAAACTTTTTTAAAAAAATATTTTTAATCTTAGATGATGTTTTGAAAGCTTTTTTTAAGAAATGTTTTTAAAGATGTTTTGTTTTCATGATGTTTTAAAGTTTTTGGTGCTTTTGTTTGCCGCCCTGGGCTCCTGTCAGGAGGAAGGGCGGAATATAAATCAAATAATAAATAAATAACAGCATGCCACCTCTGACAGTGGAGCCAGAACATAAGCCGTTGTGGCTGGTAGCCATTACTAGCCTTATCCTCCAGGAATTAGTCCTGACCTTTTTTAAAGCCACCCAAGTTGGTGGCCACGATTGCTTCTTGTGGGAGTGAATTCCATAGCGTGTGTCTGTCTTTAAATCGTCCAACATTCAGCTGGGGGAAAGAGGTTTGTGCAGAGTTGCCAGAGATGTTTCCCCTTCCGTTTTCTTTGTTTCTGGGGAGGATGGGGTAAGCCTTGTCATGTGACCCAAAGGTTGGGAAAGGCTTTAGGTGGTGCTTTTCCAAGAGAGGAATTCAAGAACAGAGCGTGGATCCCACTACTTCCTGTTTGGATGTGGGGTGGGTGCAGTGTCTAGTCCCCTGCCCCTTTTCTGGAAGGGATGCAGCCTAACGAGCACAGCTAATGCTGTTATGCATTGTCTGTCTGTGTATCTGTCTGCCTATGTCTCTTTCTCTCTGTTAAATATTTAACCTCCTGTATTAGTCTCCGGCTCTCTGTGGTCCCTTTGAGGCCCATCTAGGCTCACATCTGGGTCTGGAGCGACTTAGCATCAGGTGCCCTTGCACCGTTCACTGGGCTCTGGGCGCAGACCCTTCAGGAGATTGATTTTAATACTTAATTAATTGGCCAGTAACAGTTCCCTGGCTAGAAAGAAAATAACATCATCAGCATATAATGTCCGGTAGTTTTTCTTCCCTCAGGCATGATTTCACTGATACTGGTCATGCAAATTACACACATGACGGGGAGGGAGGAGGAAGGAAGAGGCATTGCAGCATAGCTTTTGCCAACCCAGCACCACTCCTGATGTTTCGGACTACAACTACATCAGCGGGGCTGGGGCTGGTGGGATTGTCATCCAAAACATCTGGAATGGTGCCAGGTTGGCAAAAATGTGTTAAATCAGCTTTAAGACAGACTGTGCCACATGCACAGAGGGGTTGCATCTGCTGTTCCCCACCACCACCTCCCCCCCCCCCCCCGATGGCCCAAACTCAAAGCTCAAATTCTTGGCTGCCCGTTTTCAGTTCCAGATAGATTCTCTGAATCAGCGGTGGACGTCTTCGCTCTCTCTGGGGATCATTGGCAGCTCTCCTGAGCGGCTCAATTTTCCTGCCACGGCCTGCTCCCTCAAACGCTCCACGTGGCTGCTGCAGCGTGACTCGGTCTTCCACAACTCCCTGAAGGTGAGAAGGAGGGAGGGGAGAGGTGGTGCACTGTGCTTCTCCTTCCCGTGCATTCCACGACCTCTCACGTCCACTCCCGCCTCCCTGCTCCGGGTCTTCCATATGACAAATACCATTTAAAAATAGCTCTGACTTTGTTGCTTCCCGTTGCCACGGTAGAGAGGGAGAGCCGCCTCTTCTGGGGCTGACCAGAACCCTGACATGTGCCATACACACTTTCCTGCTCCCTCTTCGCTCCTCTCACCTTTGAAGGGGAGGCCTGTAGCTCAGTGGCAGATCCTCTTTTTTGCGTGCTGAAGGTCCCATGTCCGAAGGGCATCTCCAGGGAGGGCTGGGAGTGGCTCTTCTCTCCCTCAAACCCTGCAGAGATTCTTCCAGTCAGCGTGGAAGACATTGAGCTTGATGGAGCCAAGGGTCTGCCTCGATGTACGGTAGATTTCTGTGCTCCTAATTCCAGGCCTGTTCTCATTTAAGTAATTTGGAAGTGCAGTTTGCTTTAGCTGTTTTTCATGTTAAATTTTAAACTGTTGTAGCCCGCCCTGGAACCTGCCGGAATAATAGTGGCAGCATGTCACAGGTTCATGAAAGCTAAAATAAACTGTGAAAGCTTTGGATGAATGACCCGCGATATAGTTTCTAAGAGCCTTTTCACTCCTTGTTGGGATCACAAATTGGTTATATGTAGCAGAATCCAAAACTGCTCTGGTGTGGTCTAGGAAGCTGTGGCATACTGCTTGCTTAGATACTTGTTTATCAATCTATTCATGTCTTTTAAAAAATTTAAGCATTTATTACTTTTGTTTGTGGCATTCTATCTCAATTTTCATTCTTAACTGATACTTGACTGAGAGTAATATGTCTGTTATTATCCTAAATGTTTGTATTTTGTTTTGAAACGAAACCCCCTTCCTGGGAACCTGTGATGCTTCAGAGCAGGCATGGAGAACATCTGGGCCCTCTAGATGTGCTGGACTACAGCTCCCATTGGCTGCTGGGAGTTAAGAGTCAACAAAATCTGGAGGGCATCTGGTCTGTCACTAAGAAAACAATTCATTCATTCAACAACATCTGGAGGGCAGTAGGTTCTGTTGTTGAAGTGCATCTCCCTTTTCCCCATGACTGTTGGCCTTGCTGGACGTAGCTAATGGGAGCTGGAGTCCATCAACATCTCGAGGGCTGCAGATGTTGCCCATTCTTGATGTAGAGGATGGAGTTTTTAGGATGGGATTCCAGACACGTGCACAGGTACTGCACCCTTGCGGAGCTGAGTTGATTCCCACCCTCTTCTCTGCTGCAGATCTGCGAGAACTACGGTCCCAATCTGGACACCTGCCCCGAGGGGACAGTCCTGGGGGTCCTGGTGGATGCCAGCAGCTGCCTCCACCTCTATGTCAACGGCATGGACCAGGGTGTGGCTGCCCAAGACATCCCGACCCCCTGCTACGTCCTCATCGACCTCTACGGGGAGTGTGAGCAGGTGAGAGGGATCTTTCGGGGACCGAGGAATGAATGTGAGGACCTCAGTGGGCCAGCCACGCACGACGGGGGGGGGCTTGCTCCATGGACACTTGGGGATCTCTAAAGAAGGGGTTCCTTGCAGACTTGCTAAGCTGCCCTCAGGGCCAAGACTTTTTGCTTCTGAAGGTTCTGCGACAGTCCTAGACAGAGAGATTTCCCCCCTCTTGGAGGCCCCATAAGGCATTTGTATTCTCCCCTGTTTTTACTGCAATCCACTCTACGTGGGGCTGCCTTTGAAGATAGTTCGGAAATTGCAGCTTGTGCAAAATGCTGCGGCCAGATTGGTAACAGGGACCAGACGGTTCGAACATATAAACCGATTCTGGCCCGCTTGCATTGGCTACCTGTATGTTTCCGAGCTCGATTCAAGGTGCTGGTTTTGACCTATAAAGCCTTACACGGCTTGGGACCACAATACCTGATGGAATGCCTCTCCCAATACAAACCCACCCGTACACTACATTCAAGATCAAAGGCCCTCCTCCGGGTGCCTACTCCAGGGGAAGCTCGGAGGGTGGCAACAGGGCAGACGGCCTTCTCAGTGGTGGCCCCCAAATTACGGAATGATATTTCTGACGAGGTGTGCCTGGTGCCAACACGGTTATCTTTTTGGTGCCAGGTCAAGACTTTCCTCTTCTCCCAGGCATTTTAGCATGTGTTTTTAAATAGCTTTTTAAAAATGTTTTTTTTAAAAATTTGTATATTTGTTTTTAATGTTTTTAATTGTTGTAAACCGCCCAGAGAGCTTCGGCTATGGGGCGGTATATAAATGCAATCAATCGATCAATCTCCTCTCTCCAGCCAACCCGGCTCCTTTTCCTTTCCAAGGGTTCCAGTCTCAATGATCCCTCCCCCCCACCGCAGAAGAACCCAGGAGTGCTGGCCCTTTCTCTCCACCTCCCTAAGCTATAAGGGCAGGCCTGCCAGATGGAGCCAAAAGGCCAATCAGTCTTTCTTCCTGCTGTTGCCCAATTAACTAAGAGACCTTGAGGAAGCCTCCTGGCAGAGAATGGAGGCAGTCACCCTCTCCTACTGCTTTCCTCACACCCATCCCCACACAGCCCAGCATCCAGCGGCTCTGAACCTGGGGCGTTCCTGGTAGCCTTTGCTAACCCTCCGTCTTACCCAGCGGTTGACAACCTGGGGCCCTCCGGGTGCTGAACTCCGGTCATCTCCGATGGCTGGAATCCAGCACCATCTGGAGGAAACTCCTATCCCAGATCTGATCCCCTTTTTTTAAAGCCAACAGTGAGCCTCTGGTTGTCCCTGTACCTTATGCCAGTGTGGTCCATGAATGGAATTGGGCAGCCTGTGGAGGAGGACTTTCTTCCACTGCTTATCCACAGGATCCAGGGGCACCACCCTCTTCCCTGAGCTGCTTCCTCGTCCTCCTCACTTTTTAACCGCTGTCTTTTTCCTAGGTTACCATTGTGACAAATGATGCTCCTGCAGTAGGAGCAGAAGGTGCCGACCCCCACAGCCAGGGCGACATGGAGAAAGCAGACATGGTGGATGGTGAGCAAATAGCCCCTGTCCCGGACAGCCTTCCTGGACTGTTTTCTTTTTTAACACTCTGGCACTTCCCCCTTTCATCAGAAGAGCCTGGCTGCTGGATCAGGCCACAAGGGGCCCAGCTAGTCCAGCATCCTCTTCTCACAGTGGCCAGGCAGATCCCCCACAGGCAAACCTGCAAGCAAGCCCTGAGCACAAAAGCCCTCTCTCCTCCTGCGGTTTCCAGCAGTTGGTGTTCAGAAGCACACGCCTGGGACAGTGGAGGTAGAATGTAGCCGTCGTGGCTAGCAGGCGTCAAAAGCCTTCTCCTCCTCCGTGAATGTGTCTAATTTCTTTTGTAGCCTTCCAGGTTGGCGGCCATCACTGCCTCTTGGAGTGAATTCCATAGTTTGTTTATTTATTTATTTATTTAAAATATTTCTATCCCGCCCTTCTACCCTCTAATAGGGCACTCAGGGCGGCTTACAAAAATAAAATCAAACAGGTACATAATAAAATTGTAAACAATAAAATCACAACAACATTAAAATAAATTAAAATACATACAATACAATTAAAATACATAAAATACAATATATATATACACACACATATATACATATATATATAGGGATTGGTTCTAAAGGTACTACAAAGGTAAAATTTAATGTAGAAGGCATAAAATCAGCATCAGGCTCTACCTTCAGTCCCTCCCAAAGGCTCTCCGGAACAAGATCGTTTTCAGAAGTCTCCGGAAAACCAACAGGGTTTATGCTGTGTTCAGAAGTACTTTCTTTTGTCTGTCCTGAATCTTCCAGCATCCAGCTTCCCTGGATGTCCCCGGGGTTCTAGTGTTACGAGAGAAGGAGAAGAACTTTCATATGTCTCCCTTTTCCATGCCATGCATAGTTTTATAGTTACAATCTTATTTCGACCTTGGAGCATTCACCTGCGGCCCGGGCTAAACTCTCACAGCTTGGCTTGTTGCTTTCAAAACGTGTCTGGTGGTGGGACATGTGTGGTCAAAATCTTGTGGCTCTGGGGTCACAGCCCACATACCAGTTTCCCCTCGGGCCTGGCTCCAGTTGTGCTCTCCTCTTGCCCAGTGTGGATGTTGCCACCTGCACCCCAAACACTTGCCTCCTGTATTGCAGGTATCAAGGAAAGTGTGTGTTGGACGCCCCCCGTGGACCTGAACACCATGAAGACTTGTGAATACCATGCTGTCTGCGCTCGCTTCAAAGACCTCCTCCTCCTCCCTGGTGGGTTTAGGAAAGCTAAGTTATGTTGCAGAGTAGCCAAGTGAGGCACTTGAGCATCTGAGGGAGCTTTGTGTGTTCGCTGAAGATTACACCTTCCCTGGAATTAGTCAGACTGAGACTTTAAGCTTCAAAATAAGAAATAACTACTTTATTCTGGAAGTACATGCTTGATAGGAAAGAGTCCTATATCTAGCTAACTAGCTAAGTTGGAGACGCAAACACTAAGCCTAGTGTTTGCTCTCATGCTGGGAGAGAGAGAGAGAGAGACAAAGAGAAGATGTCTGCTCTCCCTCTCAAGAGAACGAAGAAGAAGCCAGAAGATGTGGTCATCAACCTGAGAATATCAGTCTAAGAGGAAGGGAGAGTCAGCAGGAGATCAAACCTTTTTAACCCCATGCAGCCCCAACCCACCAGTTCGAGTTGAACCACATATTCTGACAAATTATGTCCCATTTTTCATGTATTTGCATAATTTATTCCCTTCCAGGTCATGGGAACATTCAAAAATGTATTTATGCTAAATGCTTCTTACCTGTTTAGGACCGCCTTGTCCACCCAAGTGTCCTCTGATGTTTGGACTTCAACTCCCATCAGCCCCAACCATCACTGGGGCTAATGGGAGTTGTAGTCCAAAACATCTGGAGGGCACCAGGTTGGGGACAGGCTGACTTATACTTCTGAGCCTCTTGTAATACTGTCAAGCCTTTGCGACCACATACGTACAACTGTATATCATTAAGAGGAAGCTTGCTCCTTTATTGCCAAATCCTTGCGACTCATGCGCGGTAGAACCTGTGGTGTGTGTTTTGGATCCTGCCTAGCATTTCCTCTCCCCACCCCTAATCTCCCCCAACAGATGATTATTTTGTGGAAGACCCCAAGTTTAGCCTCTGCTACTGTGAGTCGTGTCACAAGCTCCGGGGCGACGAGGCCTATTACAAACGTGGGGACCCGCCCCGAGACTACGCCTTGCCTTTCGGGTGGTGCCGTTTCAACCTCAGGTACCTAGTTGGGATTGGAATGACACCAGGGCTGGGGGGGGGCATTGCTCAGAAGCACAAACCACAGAGCTGTGGGTCCTCCTGTCCAGAGGAGATGATGCTAAAGTAAACGGCAGAGGTTTAAGTCCCTGGAGAATTTCTTCTCTCTGGTGAGAGGGTCATGCACGGTCTCACATGTACTGGATGTCTTCTCTTCTGTGGGTCCTTCTCCCCAAAAACCTGTCCTCCTCCTCTTTGTAGGGTGAATCCCCGGTTGGAGGTCGCCAGCACCTGTAAGAAGTGGCACATGGCCTATCACGGAACAAGTGTTGGGTCTGTGCGCCGCATGTTGGATCAAGGAGAGTTGGTGCCAGGTGAGGGGGCGGGTGGGGGTGGTGGCAGCTTTTGCCTCGGCATTGCCTTCGTCACTGTCCCCTGCAGGACGGGTACACCTTCCCAGAAAGCCCAACGTTTTTGTGCGAGGAAACTGATCCCATGATACTCTATGCTAACTGAGCACAGGTCCTGCCATCAGTTGTGAGCACTGTTTGCCTGTTCTTGTCGAAAGGCTCACCTGGAGCATAAAAGATTTAGCTGAGCAGAGTTTGCTCACAGAGCCCAGAATTTTCAGCAAGGAGGGACAGGGCGCTTGGTGAGCGAGTTCAGGATGAGGTTGGGCATCGTTTCGAAGCCAAAATTAGCTAAGAGGATGAGCAAGCACACCAGAAGGTCACAGCTTTTTATTTTTTCCTTCTGTCCCTCAAATGACGTGGAAATGGGCTGCCTTCAAGTCGATTCTGACTTATGGCCACCCTATGAACAGGGTTTTCATGGTAAGTGGTATTCAGAGGTGGTTTATCATTGCCTTCCTCTGAGGCTGAGAGGCAGTGACTGGCCCAAGGTCACCCAGTGTGGGAATTCGAACCCTGGTCTCCCAGGTCATAGTCCAACACTCTAACCACTATGCCACACTGGCTCAAATAGCTGCCCCAGATAGCTGCTGTTCCCTGGCCCAAAGGCATAGAGACAGAGTACACCGACACCAGTTTAATGTTCAGGTGTGGAAACCTGAGAACGGTAATTCTGTGATGGGATGGTAAGAATCTTAACAGAATTACCAGCAATAATAATAATGATAATAATAATAATGATAATAATTCCAATGAATAGTAGTTGTTCCTGGTATTCTTTTGTGTTTGGTTCCAATTTCAATTTAGCCTCATTGAAAGGAGCACAGATGCTCTGTAGCATCATGCAGGATATGTGCCCCCTTTAAAAACATCTCTATAGTTACCCTGAAAACTGGATCTTTGCTGCAGAATCAAACTTGGCCTTGCGCAACATCCCAGCCAACAGGTGAGCACTAAGCAAGGAGGGGCAGAACCATGGGAGTCTCCTCCTCAGTGTATTCTCACTGCAGGGTTTGGTTTTTTTTGTTACAAGGATGGTTTGTGCAGGCAGCCCTGACTGGGAGTAGTAACTGCTTTTGAGAACCCTGTGTAGGGGCCAGTGGCCTGGAGAGAGGGCATCCAGTTCAACAGGCTGCGTCTTCATGAAGTGCTACTCAGCCTGTCAGTGTGGTGTAGTGGTTAGCACATTGGATTAGGACCTGGGAGACGAGGGCCCACATCCTCACTCAGCCACATGGAGCTCTCTGGGCTAGTCAGTGCCTCTCACCCTCACCTACTTCACAGTGTTCCAACAATATTAAAATAGGTTATAACCGTTCACAGTCAGAAGAATAGGGTTGGTCCAAAGATATCTAGGTATCAAAAGCCACCGGGGTCAAGAGGTGCATCTTCAGCATATGATAAAAGCTACACAATGCAGGTGCCGGACATATCTCTGTGGGGTGGAAATTTGCATTTGTTGCTCCACTCACTTTTGCCTCTGGCCCTGCCCACTAAGGGAAGGTGGCCCTTAGTCTGGAAAAATGGTTCCCCACCCCGGTTTAGGGGCTGCCCCTGCAAAATGCCCTCTCCTGGGCTGCCACCCCCTGAACTCCCCAGGGCAGTGGTGGGACTCTTACGAGGGGCCTGTCTGCCATTCTTCACACCCAAGAGAGGCCCTGAGACATCTATTAAGCCTGGAGTCTTGCTTGCCGTACCTGTCAGGTGACACGTGGTCTTGTCTTCTTCTCGCTTGTTAGGAAGTATGTCCATCTTGAGCTGCAGCCCGGTCAAGGCGGACCCACAAGGTGGTGGGGGAGGTGGTGGGGGAGGTGGCGGCGGCGGATACCACGAGTCCGAGGAGAACAGCTCACCTGGCCGCGAGGAGCTCCAGCGTGTCTTGCTGTCGCCCACACTGCGCTACGCTGGGCTGGAGCCTTTTGCCACCAAAGTGCAGTACGTATCCCCATGGGTGGGATGCTGGGCTGACCCTCGGCAGGCCTGGAAAAAGGACATTGAGAGGGAGAGAGGAATGTAGGAATCTGCCTTATACTGAGCCGGACCGTTGGTCCATCTTGCTCAGTGTTGTCTACTCTGACTGGCAGCGGCTGCCCAGGGTTTCAGGTGGGAGTCTGTCTCAGTCCTACCTGGAGGTGCCGCCGGGGATTGAAACTGGGACCTTCTACATGCCAAGCAAATGCTCCACCGAGTTAGAGCCCTTCCCCATAATGGGACGTGGGCCTCCTTTACTGCCCGTCCGAAAGAAGCAGGCCCTTGTGGCGGGAGGCTCAGCCTTGGGGCAGGTAATCTCGAAGATGGAATGGGGAGAGTGAGCGGGGAGGAAAGAGGTTCTCTCAAAAGGCAAGGCTTTGGTGACCCACCCCCAGAACGGGTACCTTGGAGCCATGGGAACAGAGGAAGCTGCCTGATGCGGAGTCAGACCCCTGTTCCATATAGCTCAGTGTGGCCTACACTGGTTGGCAGCAGCTCTCCAGGGTTTTGGCTGGAGGCAATTCCAGCCCTACCTGGAGATGCCATCGAGGGCTGAACACGGGACCTTCCTTCACGCAAAGCAGATGCTCTGCCACCAAGTTGCGGCCCTTCCCATCAGGGCAGCCGATGGGAAATGATTCTTTGCTTGTGATTAATCTGGAAGCTGGTTTTGGAGGCTGTGATGCTGGTTAGCACAAATTGGATGATGGTTCTGTCAGTGCCTCGGCTCCCTTTGGGAGGAAGGGTGGGATATAAATTTAATTAATAAATAAATTGATGATGATGATAAATAATAACACTTAACATACACGTGAAAGCATCAATTTCTTTTACAAAAGCTTTCTTATGTGTGTTCAGTGACAACATCACTCCAGGTAACAGTTGCTTTGGGGAATGGGCAGGAGAGCCGACCAAAAGCACGTTGACAGCATTATTTTCCGACTCCTCGGCTGGAGAGACGTCTGGGGCGACACTGCAGGGTCCTTCTTAAGCAGCCTTGCTGTTCCTCTTTCTGTTGGCCTTTCCTGCCTGAAAACTTCTCTCTCCTCTTCCCGGACCTTGCTTTCCTAGATTCAAAGACCCAAAGTCACATCGACAGCACTCTGCCCAGGTGGCCTTCCAGGTGTGCGTGCGCCCCGGGTCCTACAAGGTGTGTGCCCAGTCCCTGGCAGCCTCCGAGCCCTTGGACCCCCGCTTCAGCAGCGCCGAAATCGAGTGGGTCACCAAGGAGAAAGGTGCTACCGTCTTGTATGGGCTCCTCGTCCGTGTGGAGTGAGATCCCTCCTTGCCACCCTTCCCACGGGAGGAGCGGGAGCGCTAACGAAGCTATGGCGGGGAAGGGAGTGGCGGCTCTTGCCAAAAGAAGGACACTCCTTCTCCCCCTCCTGACGTGCCCTCCTATGCACAAACTGAGCGGAGCTGGCAAGTCCAAAAGGTTTGACAGCAACGACTGACCGACAGACACAAGAGACTTGGAAGAGACCTCTCTCCGGAGGTGCTGTCAAGAGGATGGCTCCCTACAGTGGCCACTGATGGCTGTTCGTCTCCCTCCCTTCCCCCCCCCCATTTTTGCACAGAGACGAGACTGGAGAGGGGGGTGTTGGGGAGTGTTGAGTTGAACCTTGTATTTAAGAGCATGATGTGGGAAGGGGGTAGGTGGGAGGGGGGATTTACTTGCCACAAAAGGACTTTGCTGAATTTTGGACTTGGGCAGCTGTTTCTGGAACACCCAGGGGTTTCTACACTGACAAAATCCTCTTCCTTCCCCCCACCTCTTTGAACCCCCCTCTCTACCTGCAGTGTTGCCTCTGTTCACTGAATTGGAATGAGGTTTATTTGGGGGGGGGGGAACGAAATGGTGACATCTGCTTCCACTATTTTCCATTGATGGCTATATTGGCAGGATTGGACATTTCAGAACGGTGGATGTTTAGACATCCATCGATCCATCTTTGGAGGGGACAGGCGGCTTGCTCTAGAATCAGCCGCAGCAGGTGGCTCCATGTCAGGGGGATCTGCTCTGGGTTTTAGTCCAAACTTTCAAAGAAAGTCTGGACTAAAACCCGGAGCGGATTCCGCTGTCTCACTGACATCCAGCTGCCACTGCCTGGAAAGAAGTGTAGGTGCAGAGATGTGTTACATTTTTTTGTTTACGCGTGGGGTTTCTTTGCTTCATAGAATGAGTGCGTTTTTCCTTTTTAGCCCGTTCATGATGGGGTCATTCTTGAGGGAGCTTCATCTCCCTCCCCTCCCCTTTTTCTTCAGCCTTCTGTACCAACTCTGTTTATCCCCAAGAAGGACAATTGGGGGGGGCAGTGTAGACCATGCAGGAAGGCTGTGGTGTGCTTATGTATGTGTCTGGTTAATGCAGCTGGTATACAAGCACTTACCTATTCATGCCCTGTGGGAGATTTGAAGGGGGGGGCAGGGGATGAATTTACAGAATTTCACATCTAGCTACTTGAACTCAAAATATGTACCACTATTTCTCATAAATTGTGCCCACTGAAGAGAAGACTCCAATAATCACTCCTCTCCTCTTCCGCCTCCAAATACAAGCACATTCTCCTCTATTCTTAATTAATTTTGTTCCTCTTACTGTCCCACTCTGAAGGAGTCCTGCAGCTGCTTCTAAGTGTGCTGCACTGGCATTTTCCCTTTTGGAGTCTGTTATTATTTTTTTCTCTTCTTCCCCCTTCCCTTATTTATTTAATACCTAGTGTTGGTTGTCAAACTGAGGAAAAAAATGTGAATTTTCTTTAGGGGCAAAGGGTATAAGGCTTAAAAAATGCCCATCCTCTTCCCCCTTTGATTTATATATATTTTAAATTGTATTTATGCTGCTTTTTCACTTTATTTGTTGGGAAATTATTTCTTTTTTACTTCTGTCAAAAGCTCTCTTTTTTTGGACAAAAGTTTAAAAGGTTGTACAGTGCGTCCCCGTCCCCCCGCAAGGGTTTATAAACCAGGATTCAACTGGTTTAGCTTTGCGTGTCTGTGTCTCTTCCTTGCAATGTGGGTCCTGTCTAAGGAGTGGACTGTCCCCTTCTGGGATCAATACTCTCTCAAACATCCTGGGCCACAAGGATAGGTATACTCCTTATCAAAATCATTGCATCTCTTTTGTTGCTGTTATGTGTCTTCAAGTCGATTATGACTTATGGTGACCCTGTGAGTCAGCGACCTCCAAGAGCATCTGTCATGAACCACCCTGTTCAGATTTTGTAAGTTCAGGTCTGGCTTCCTTTATGGAATCAACCCATCTCTTGTTTGGCCTTCCTCTTTTTCTACTCCCTTGTTTTTCCCAGCATTATCTTTTCTAGTGAATCATGTGTTCTCATGATGTGTCCAAAGTTTCATCCTTTTCGCTTCTAGTGACAGTTCTGCTTTAATTTGTTCCAGCACCCCGTTATTTGACTTTTTCGTGGTCCATGGTATCTGCAAAACTCTCCTCCAACACATTTCCTTTAAAAAAAAAAACTGCCAATGAGCAAGATAGCACCCACCACCTATGTTATAGTCAGAGTACAACCATTGCAGTGAATAGACCTAAATGAGTCATGTCCAAGTCATTTCAGCGGGTTAACTAGAAAATGGCCAACAGTGGATACAAGCTGCTAGCATTTGATTTCCATTAAATTTCCTCATTAGTACCGTAGCCCTTTGGGGCCTCTGAAACAAGGGTGGGGTTTTTTTTGGGGGGGGTGTCCTGTTCTGTGGATACCACAACATTGATAGGAAAGGATGGCGAGAGATCCCACAAGCCAGAGATACAGGGTGAGGAGTAAAACGTCTGCCCCTTTTGACTTTTTCCCATCTACCTGTGGGAGGCAAGGGCTTGGCAACAGCTTGGCAGGGCCAAGATCATCAGGCTAGTTCAGTAGTGCCTACTCTGACTGGCAAGCAGCCTTCTCCAGTGCTGCCCTCAGGCACTGAACCTGGGACCTTCTGGCCTGAGCACACAGGGCCTTCCCCATGATTTCCAGAAAGGTGTGTAAACATCTTCACCGGTGCCCCTAGTCTTCAGTCTGTGCCACTCCTTGCCACTGGATGGACCCTGCCTTGAAGGGGGACACACATGAGGGCTGAGGATTTAGCCAAAGATTTTCCTGGGAGTGGAAGGGGGGGACGCTTCTTCCGCTACTGGTATAATCCTATATACGTCTACTCAGAAGTAGGTCCTACTGCGTTCAATGGGGCATGCTCCGTAATTTCACCTGTTTTGGGGGGGCTTCTCGAAGGGGAAGAGGGCGGGCGTTTCACCCTTTTGCCCCTCGCACTCCTGGGTTCCTTCTCACGGTGGGGGAAGGGCTGGCACCCCTTCCCCCCAGAGGGAGGGAGGGGGAGCCTCTCTCCTTATGCGCCCCCCGCACCCCAACAGGAGACAGCGAGGAGTCCCCCCCCACCTCGAATGTCTTTTCTGGGGAGGGAGGGGTGGCGGTGATGGAAACCAAACAGAGGCAGGACTCCGGGGGAGCAGGCCCCCTCGCACGCCTGGGTCCCCTCCCCACTGGCTGTGAGCGCGCAGGACTCCTGGGTTCCTCGCCCCCTCGGTTAGTGGGAGGAGCCCGCTCGGACTCCTGGGTTCCACGGGGGAGGGCCAGCGGTGACCCGGAAGAGGAAGCTGAGGGGAGGAAGGCGGCGGCGGCTGGTTTCTTCCGCCCTTTTCGGGGGCCGCTGTGCGGCAGCGGCTTCTCCCTCCGTCCGTCTGTCCGTCCGTCCCGCGGCGGGGTGCGGAAGGCCGCGATGCCGGCGCTGCTGGAGCGGCCGAAGCTGAGCTCGGCCATGGCCCGCGCCCTGCACCGGCACGTCATGGTCGAGCGAGAGAGGAAGAGGCAGGGTGAGAGAGAGGGGGACCCCCAGATAGCACGCGCCCCCACACACACCCTTGCAGGGACGCTGGTGTTCAGGGGGCGCCGGGAAGCAGATGTGGCCTGCCTTGCAGGGCTGTTGTGAAGGGGACGGGTAGGCGCGCCCACACACATATATATGACCTTGACATCCTCGCTCGGAGGACACGCTAGGCGCAAACATGGGCATCTCGGGAAATAACGGTGTGTGTGTGTGTGGATAAACCAAAAACCCAGATTCCTAGTTTTTATTTTGGGGAGGGGGAGAGGACTAGCGTCTCTAACATTTTGTAGAACCTGAGATACGAGGCAGTTTTTGTAAACCGCTTAGAGTGGTGTTTTATGATCAAGGGTTGTATAAATTTTGTCAATTAAGTTAAATATGTGCAGGCAGCATTGTAATCGTTCCATGTGAGAAACCAGCCTGCACTTCCCCAGCCCCACACCAACCTGCAGCTTTTCAGAATTTTACTTCGCCTTCCCCACCCTGGAAAAACCCCTGTAGAGAGATGCCCATGGATACAGATGTCATAACTACATATCCTTTAATAATATCATCGTGGGACTGAGAAATTGGGTGCTCCCTACCAATTCAAGTGTGCATGCATTTTTTTCCTTCTCCCATATATCCCCCCCCCATCTTGCACCGGGAGCATAGGTGGCACATGTGCAGTCACATACACATTCTTGTTTAGTACATATTTTTATTATGCATTCAATATTTTATTTACTGTTAGCTTTATTGCCCAAGCACCAGCAGCCTTTTCTCTCAGTTGCTTAGGGTGGTTGCAGGAACGCTCTCTGAGGCTTCCCTGTTTATAATTTCAAAACAGTCCTGAGAGGTAGGTTAAGGACAAGTAGGCCAATGTGTGTGTGAGAGAGAGAGAGAGATTGAGCCAATGATACACACTGAGTTTCATGGCTCGGGAGAAATTTGAACCTGGTTCTCTCTAGTTCAACCTTCGCCAACCTGGTGCCCTCCTCCCTTTTAAAGGCATGCACATGCATACGCACGCTGAGGTTCCTTCCTCCAGCCCTTGTGTGTTTCTAGGATTAGGTTATCTTGAGATGACAAGACATGACTAAATATCTGAGCCCCCCCACACACACACACAAATCCACAGATGCACCAAAGACTGGGGGAAGGGGAATTCCCATTTGGTATTAAGGTTCCTCTCCTTTCTCAAGTTCATCTTCCAGGGAACATAAATTGCAACTATTCCCTCTTTTAAAAAAAGCAACCTCACAATATAAGGATCTTTTGTTATGTGCCTTCAAGTCTCTGGAAAAAATATGGGGGGAAATCTGAAAAACTTGAAAAATCTGCCCACAGCAAATACACACTCACATTGTGTGATTCTCCTCCCACAGGACATAAACAGTGAGATGGAACTGGATCATGCTCTAATATGGTCCACGGACAACCCCTTCCCTACACCACCATCCCAACTCCATGCAGCTATTGGCTGCAGGCACACCCACCTTCAAAACTCTGTATCTGAGAGACCAGCTGCCTTTGACCCTCCCTTAGCCGTTACCCAGCAACAGCCACCATTCCATCAGAGTACCTGAACTGTTTCCATCCCAGCTGGTCGCCTGAGTACTTGCTTTCCTCTTCTGTCCCCATCCCTTTTTCCTTTTGTGTTGTGTCTTTTAGATCATAAGCCTGAGACCCAAGACTGCTTTGTTTTCTTGTTGTTTTTCGTTTACCTCTAAGCCAGTGTTGGAGGCTTTGTGGCTGGACATCAGCCTGAAAGTGCCGTAAAAAAATAAATAGTATCTGTTAACACATGCACAGCCAGATTTGTCCATACACACGACACACACATTTACACACTGCGTTGTGCCATCTTGTGAGTTGAGATCTCTTCTCTTCCAAAAACATCCTCAAGTACCATGAATAGGAATCCCACATTCCCCCACTAGATTATAACCTACTTTAAATGAACCCAACTCCACAAATCATAGCCTCCAACTCTCCCCACCACCCACACTAACACTCCAAGATATTCTCCAAAAATAGCGTGCAGAGAGACGTATTTGGAGGTGCAGAGGCTGAACCTGGAACCTTCTCCATTTAGGATGCTTGTATACTGCTTTATAGCCCTGAGAAGCTCTCAAAGTAGTCTATAAAAAATTCACACAATTTTAAAAAATCATATTCAAGTCTGGTGTCAGGAACAGAAATAACATGGTGCTCTTAAGGTGCCGAAATTATTTAGGTGGCATTTCCTGTCGTCATCCATGGACAGCCGCAGGACTTTTTCCAGGGGGTGGCAAAGTAAGTACTCCAAACAAACTAACGTAACTGAAAGGTGGGAGCAGACATGGTTCTCACAAAACAGTTGAGAGTAACTGTTGCACACTGCCCTGTTATTTTATGATACAGCGTTATAGAAATAGTTTTATATATTGAAAAAAATGCCTGCATATTTTGCCTCGTATCTCATGTTACAAATGCTAGAAACTTACTCTTGCAGATAGGCGACACAAAAATTAAATTATTATTATTATTATTAAAACTGAACCCCTGGGGATTATGGGCACCCATGCCCTCATCCTTGATCTTCCCCTGTGTTGCCCTTTGCTCTCTACCCATTAGGCAGCAGAACCCACCAGTATGGGAAGGCAGTGAGTGGGGTAGGGCAGCTGGCTCTTGCTCGGCCTGTGAAGGAGACAAGCCTTGTCTTGCTGGGTGCTAGCCATTCCCAGCATGCCTCAGACCTCCGCCCCTTGAGTCAGAGAGCTTGGCTCTTTTGGCTCAGAAGTAGTACCTGTTGTTTCGGGGAGATAATTCCTCCCGACTCTTTCCTGTCCTGCAGAGGAAGAAGAAGTGGACAAGATGATGGAGCAGAAGATGAAGGAGGAGCAGGAGAGGCGGCGGAAGAAGGAGATGGAGGAACGCATGTCCCTGGAGGAGACTAAAGAACAGGTCGGTGGGATGGGCCAGAGTTTGAGGAGGCTTCCCTTGGGAGAGCCAGGCTCACCTGGGACCCCTTTTTGTGCCCTCAGATCCTGAAGCTGGAAGAGAAGCTCCTGGCCCTGCAGGAGGAGAAGCATCAGCTTTTCCTACAGCTGAAGAAAGTGCTTCACGAGGAAGAGAAACGTCGTCGCAAGGAACAAAGGTTGGTGAGATCACAAGCATAACGTGGTGCGCGTTGGGGCAAAACATCCTAATGTCCCGTGGAGTCGCAGGGAGGTCATTGCGGAGAGCTCGATGAAGATGTTGACTCCGTGTGCAGCAGCTACGGAAAAGGGAAATTCCATGCTAGGGGTCATTAGGAATGGGTTTGGAAATAGAATTGCCAATATCCTACTGCCACCGTTCAAATCAATGGTGTGACCACGCTTGGAATGTTGTGTACAGTTCTCATTGCCTCACCTCGAAGAAGGGTTTTGGAGACCTGGAAAAGGTTCAGAGAAGGGCAACCTAAATGATCAAGGGGATGGAATAAGTCCATTACGAGTCAAGGTTACAACATTTGGGGCTTTTTTAATTTAGAGGAAAGGTGAGTTAGAGGCAACACGAGAGGTACCAAACTGCATGGTGTATAGAAGCTGGATAGGGAAAAGTTTTTCTCCCTCTTATAACTTTCCTCCCGACTCACCTTTCAGTGGAGTGGGTATTTATTTATTTATTACGTTTATATACCGCCCCATAGCCAAAGCTCTCTGTGCAGTTTACAGCAATTAAAAACACAATAGGGCAGGGTTTGTGCTTGTTCGTATGTTGCTGGATGGGCATTGTGTATATATTGTGTTGCTCATTTTTAAATGTTTCTGGTTTTAGATTGTTTTTACGCCATGTATTTTATTTTTGCCAAATCGCTTTGAGACGCTTCATATAAAGTGACTGATAAATAGAATGAAAGTAAAAACAGTAGAACATGGGAGCGTTCAGTGGAGGATTGAGGAGCTTTCTTGGCGAGATGGGTATTGGAGGCACTGTTTTACAGTAGATCCTGTCCTACCTCCACGGTCGTTTTCAGAGAATAGCATTGAGGGATTGTCCTTCGGCCCCCTGGCAGCTGAATTCCTCTGTAACATCTGAATCGGGAGAGGCCATGCAAGCTCTGGACCAATACCTGGACTCGGCGGTGGGCTGGATGAGGGCCAGTAAACTGACTCTGAATCCTAGCAAGATGGAGACTCTGTGGGCTGGTGGTTCCCGAGTTTGAATAATTGGTCAATTGCCTGCTTTGGATTTATTATTTTATTATTTATTTATTTATTATTTCAATTTATATACCGCCCTTAGCAGAATAGCTCTCAGGGCGGTGAACAAACAAGATAAAATACAATATATCACAGTAAAAAATCACAAAAACATGTACAAACAAACAACAGAAAGCACAACAAAAACGAAATAGAACACAAATTAAGAAGGATACATGTTAAAAGTAGAAAGATTAAGAAAATTAAAAGATTAAAATGCCTGGGAGCATAAAAAGGTCTTTACCTGGCGCCGGAAAGATAGAAGTGTAGGCGCCAGGCGTACCTCTTCGGGGAGGCTGTTCCACAACTCAGGGGCCACCACAGAAAAGGCCCTAGATCTAGTAACCACCCTCCGGGCTTCCCGATGAGCTGGTACCCGGAGGAGGGCCTTAGATTCTGAACGAAGTGAACGGGTAGGTTCATAGCGAGAGAGGCGTTCCACAAGGTATTGAGGTCCCACGCCGTGTAAGGCTTTATAGGTCAAAACCAGCACCTTGAATCTCGCCCGGAAGCAAATAGGGAGCCAGTGCAGACGCGCCAGAATAGGTGTTATATGCGAAGACCGACTGGTCCTCGTCAATAGTCTGGCAGCCGCGTTCTGCACCAGCTGAAGCTTCCGAACTGTCTTCAAGGGCAGCCCTACGTAGAGCGCATTACAGTAATCCAATCTTGAAGTTACCAGAGCATGAACAACGGAGGCGAGGTCGTCCCTGTCCAGATAGGGGCGTAGTTGGGCTACCAGACGAAGATGGTAAAATGCATTCCGTGCCACCGAGGCCACTTGGGCCTCGAGAGACAAGGAAGAATCGAAAAGAACCCCCAAACTACGTACCTGTTCTTTCAGGGGAAGTGTAACCCCATCCAGAACAGGGTTAACATCCACCATCTGAGCAGGGAAGGCGTTCACCAGCAGTGTCTCGGTCTTGTCTGGATTGAGTCTCAGTTTATTAGCTCTCATCCAGTCCATTATCGCGGTCAGGCAACGGTTCAGCACATCAACAGACTCACCTGAAGAAGATGAAAAGGAGAAATAGAGCTGCGTGTCATCAGCATATTGATGGCAACGCACTCCAAAACTCCTGATGACCGCACCCAGCGGCTGCATGTAGATGTTGAAAAGCATGGGGGACAAGACCGACCCTTGGGGGACTCCACAATGGAGAGTCCATGGTGTCGAGTGATGTTCCCCAAGCACTACCTTCTGGTGACGATCTGCGAAGTAGGAGCGGAGCCACTGCCAAGCAGTGCCCCCGACACCCAACTCCGCGAGTCTCCCCAGAAGGATACCATGGTCGATGGTATCAAACACCGCTGAGAGATCAAGGAGAATCAACAGAGTCACACTCCCCCTGTCCCTCTCCCGACAAAGGTCATCATACAGGGCGACCAAGGCTGTTTCGGTGCCAAAACCGGGCCTGAAACCGGATTGAAATGGATCTAGATAATCGGTTTCATCCAAGAGCCCCTGGAGTTGGCTGGCAACCACCCGCTCCAAAACCTTGCCCAAAAAAGGGACATTCGCCACCGGTCTATAGTTATTCAGATTATCTGGGTCCAAGGAGGGTTTCTTTAAAAGAGGTCTCACTACTGCCTCCTTGAGGCTACCAGGGACTACTCCCTCCCTCAAGGAGGCATTAACCACTTCCTTGGCCCAACCGGTGGTCCCAGCCCTGCTAGCTTTCACTAGCCAAGATGGGCAAAGATCCAGAACAGACGTGGTTGCCCGAACCATTCCAAGCACCTTGTCCACTTCCTCGAGCTGCACCAACTGAAACTCATCCAATAATGAAGGACAAGGCCGTGCTCCGGACACTTCAATGGATTCATCTGTCGCAACATCAGAGTCAAGATCCCTGCGGATACATGCGATCTTATCTTGAAAGTGTCCAGCAATTTCGTTGCAGCGGGCTTCCGATGTTTCCGTAGTATCATGGGGGCCAGAGTGTAAGAGCCCTCGCACGACTTTAAAAAGCTCTGCTGGGCGGCTTAAAGATGATCTAATAGAGGCAGCAAAATAAAGCTTCTTTGCTGTCCTTACCGCTTTTGTATACAACTTATTGGTGGCACTTACCAAGGCATGATTGTATCCACTGGGAGTTTTCCTCCATCTGCATTCCAGCCTCCTCCTCTCATGTTTCATCGCTCTCAGCTCCGGGGTATACCACAGAGCTGTATGAGCTCTACAGAGGGGGTGCGTGGGAGCAATCGTGTCAATAGCCCAGGTCATTTCCGTATTCCACAGTGCGACCAGGGCCTCGACAGGAGCACCAGTCCTATCAGCCGGAAAATCTCCCAGAGCCCTCTGAAAACCTGCGGGATCCATCCGGCTCCGGGAGCGGATCAACTTAATAGATCCTCCACCTTTGCAGAGGGAAAGAGCCACTGTAAGTCTAAATCTCAGCAAGCGGTGATCTGTCCATGACAGTGGGGTAGATGAAAAACACCCCACCGCCAGATCACCATCTCCATGTCCAGTGGCGAAGATCAAATCAAGAGTATGTCCCGACACATGCGTTGGGCCGGTAGAAAATTGAGACAGCCCCATTGTTGTCATGGAGGCCATGAAGTCCTGAGCTGCACCAGATAAGACAGCCTCGGCATGGACGTTGAAATCCCCCAGTACCAAAAGTCTAGTGATTCAGCACATCCACAGACTCACCTGTAGAAGATGAAAAGGAGAAATAGAGCTGCGTGTCATCAGCGTACTGGTGGCAACGCACTCCAAAACTCCTGATGACGGCACCCAGAGGCTGCATGTAGATGTTAAAAAGCATGGGGGACAAAACCGACCCCTGAGGGACTCCACAATGGAGAGTCCAAGGAGTTGAGCAATGTTCCCCAAGTACTACCTTCTGGTGACGATCCGCCAAGTAGGAGCGGAACCACTGCCAAGCAGTGCCTCCAACTCCCAACTCCAATGCGGCAGCAAGACTGCGCACTGGGGTGAGGTATTGCCAACATGTCACCTCACTGCTGAAAAAATTGCACTGGTTGCCCATTTGCTACCAGGCTAAGTTCAAGGTTCTAGTTTTGGTGTATAAAGCCCTATACAGCTTGGGACCAGGATACCTGAAAGATTGTCTTACCCTTTATATACCCAGTCGGTCACTACGCCTCTTCCAGATACCATCTTATCAGGAGGTCCGTTCCACACAACATAGGAAACGGACCTTTAGTGTGGCGGCACCTGCCCTTTGGAATTCCCTCCCCTTAAGTATTAGACAGGCGCCATCACGGTTATTTATTAATTTATTTATTTATTAAATTTATTAGTCGCCCATCTGGCTGGTTGTCCAGCCACTCTGGGCGACACACAACATAAAAACATACAATTCACATTAGAACCTTAAAATTCCAACAATAACACTAAAATCTAACCCATCCCAAAGGCCTGGCTAAAGAGCCAGGTTTTCAGGGCCTGGCGGAAGCTCATCATGGAGGCGGCATGGCGGATGTCATTTGGGAGGGAATTCCATAGAGTGGGTGCCACGATTGAAAAAGCCCTCTCCCTAGTTCTCACCAGTCTAGCTGTTAACTGGTGGGACAGAGAGAAGGTCTTTTGAGGCTGATCTTGTTGGGCGGCAACATTGATGATGCTGGAGGCGCTCCTTCAGATAGACTGGGCCGAAACTGTATAGGGTTTTAAAGGTCAAAACCAACATCTTGAATTGGGCTCGGAAAGCAACTGGTAACCAGTGCAACTCCTTCAGCACTGGAGTAATATGGTCTCGCCAGCGGCTACCCTTAATCAGGCGAGCCCCCGCATTCTGTACCAGTTGCAGCTTCCGGACCGTTTTCAAGGGTAACCCCACGTAGAGCGCATTACGGTAGTCTAGGCGAGAGGAGACCAGGGCATGTACCACAGATGGTTTGGAAGGTAGGGGCGCAACCTCCGTATCAGATGGAGTTGATACAATGCCGCCCGGCTCACAGCCGAGATCTGAGCCTCCATGGACAGCTGGGAGTTTAGAATGACCCCCAGGCTGCGGATCTGGTCTTTCAGGGGCAGTTGTACCCCATTAAGCACCAAGTTAACATCCCCCAGCCTTCTCTTGTCTCCCATGAACAGTATCTCGGTTTTGTCAGGGTTCAGCTTCAGCTTATTCCTTCCCATCCAGCCACTCACCGTCTCCAGGCACTTGGACAGGGTTTGTACAGCCAACCCCAGTGAAGACTTGAACAAGAGATAGAGCTGCATGTCATCCGCATACTGATGACATTGCAGCCCACATCTCCTGCTGATAGCTCCCAGCGGCTTTATATAGATGTTAAACAGCATCGTGGGGAGGATGGAACCCTGTGGTACCCCACAAGTGAGAGGCCATGGGTCTGAGACCTCGTCCCCCAGTGCCACTCTATCTTTTCGGCCTTCCTCTTTCAACAAGCCTTTTATGTGGTGACCTTATCCCAGTTTGAGTGTGTGTTGAAATTACTCTTTTAGATGTTTTTAATGCTTTCTTTTTTAAAAAAGATGTTTTTAAAGATGGTTTGTTTTAATATGTTTTTAAAGATGCTTTGGCTTAATATGTTTTAAAGATGGTTTGTTTTAATGTATTTTAGAGTGGTTTTTAGTGGTTTTGTTTGCTGCCCTGGAATTCGCTCCCAGAAGAGGAAGTGATGGCCTCCTAAAAGAGGGTTAGACAAATCCATGGAGGAGGTGGTTATATCAATGACTGTTAGACATGCTATGTTTCCCTGTCAGAGGCAGCGAATGTTAGTAATGAGGGAGACAGGCACACCTCCCCAAGTGAGGGCATGCCCCAACTGGGGAACCACAGGTCAGTGCCAACTGGGCAGCAAACAAAGTCACAGAGGATACTGGGCTGTTTTAGGGGAGGCAAGGAAGAAAAATAACAGATGTTCTCATGGATCACAGGAGGGCCTCTCTTAGCTGGTTTGCTGTGTGTTGTTGACTCCCAGTGGCCAGTGAGCCCTTTGCCACTAATGGTGGCACCAACGTCTTTCCTTTCCTCATTTCCACAGTGACATGACAACTCTGACAGCAGCAGCTTACCAGCAGGGCATGGCTGTACACGCAGGGGCCCACATCCTCAACATGCAAGGTGCAGCGTGTTTTTTGGCTTGGTGGGGGGAGTTAAGAGGGTCCTTTAGGGTTGGCCTGAGATTGCCATGGCGATTTGGGCACCAATTGCCAGATGTGTTTCAAAGACATCCCAGGATAGTGTTTTGAATTCTCTCCTCCTCTCATCCCCAGAACAACCCTTCATGGAAACCCTCATGTTTAAATGCACCCCCTTCCCCCCCCCTTATATATAGAGGGGGGGAAGTGGGCGTATATATAGAGGGGGGAGAAGTGGTCACATACACACACACACATATATATATATACATACATATATATATACACATACACACCCTAGGAAACCCATTCAGGGGCTACACCGCTCCTAGGGAGAAGTTTTTCCAGCCTTCTAGGCTACACCTTAAGGCTGTTTGACTTGTCTGTAGTGGAAACAGAGGACATTGTTGTCCTTAAGGCAGAACTTGTTAATGTCATTTGAAGGGGAATCTTATTTCTCCTTGCAAAGCTGCCTTACACTGAATCATACCGTTGGGTCGTTCGACTGCACCTGGAAGCAGGTCTCCGGCAGATGCTGTCAGCCCTGCTACCTGCAATCCAGTTTCAAGAGGCGATGGTGGGGATCAACCTGGGACTTGCTGTGCATGAAAAAAGGGGGGCTCCACTTCTGAGGTCCCTCCTTGTTAGGATTGCAGGTGGCGGGGCAGGGGTAGAGGAAAGGAAAGGGGAGATTTAAGCCTCCATTTCTTTGGGGATGAGTTTTCTCGCTGTTGCCATCTGGGCAGTGTGGGGTGATGGACAACAGTGGGATTCCTACCCTTCCTCCGCAGGGAGCCCAGGAGGCCATAACCGGGCTGGTACCCTGATATCCGCGGATCGAGCCAAGCAGATGTTTGGACCTCCGGTGATCACGGTAAGTCCCCCCAACCGCAGTGGGAAAGATGGGAGCAAGGTCAAAACACTTGCCACGATTATAGTAATAAAAGTGTGTCACTTCTTAAGCGCCTCCTGTGTGTGGTCCACGATCTAGAAAGGAGTTATACATTTACTTGGCAAGAGTTATATACCGCTTAATCAACAAAGAAGCCCTCCAAGCAGGTACCATGAAACAAATATAAAATATTCACTGGGAATACCAATAAGAATCAAAGGGTAAAAAGAAAGTGACATAAAAGTTATGAAAATGTAAATAAAACCCAGCCGTTTAAAACAAATCAGCATAATACAATCACATGTCTGGGTAGGCTTGTCTAACAACAACAACGAAAAGTGCCCCATGCCTTGTTCAGTTTCTTTATTTCTATGAACTGGTTATCTTAAAACCTTCTCTTCCTTATGAGCAGAGTAAAGCCATCGGGGACCCTCAGTGGCTCATCTCCACACGTGTTATTTAGCTCCTCTGAATGTTCTGTCAGGTTTCCACGCAAAATGGCTCCCGCTTCAAAATGGCCGACAGTAGAAGCCGTGCCTGGAGGGGGGAGGACCAGTTCGCTTTGTGGCAGTGGCGGCAGGACAGTTAGAGGCAGATTTGGTGCTGTGGGGTGTGGATGTGGAAAGAGCATTGAGGCCTCTCCCTCATGGTAACTCTTGGGGTGCGGGGGTGTCTGTGTGTGTCTTCCAGTCCCGTCACTTTGCCACGCAGTCGGCTTTCTCTGCCAGCACCGCTGAGCACGGGCAGTACCAAGGTGGGCAGTCTGGGCACAGCCCTTACGCCGTAGGCCAGAGCCAGCACACGGTGCCTGTCAGCTATGCCAGCAGCCAGTCGATCAGAGGTGAGGGGCAAGAGGTCGGGGGTGGGCGGGGGGCTCCAGGGAAGCAGGCAAGAGAGACTGACTTCACCTCAGCCCCTTTCCCTTCTAGGCCCCTCTGCTTTCCCAACCATGCAGTACTTGTCACAGCAGCAGCCTGGGTACACCATCCACAGCCACTTCCCTGCTGCGCAGCCAGGTAAGTCAGTGGGGCGGAGGGGGAATAATCATCTTCTGGTCCCACCCAAGATTACACACGTAACACTGGTGGTGCAACAGAGCACACAGTTCAGGTAAGGCCAGCCTGGACATTGCCCTGTGCAACTGGCGAGTTGGGTCCCGGTCGTGGCTTTCAGCATCTGTGGCTTCCTTGATGCTGCCATTTAACCACGCTGGCATCATCTGGGTCTTTAACTCGTTCTGAGGCATATTTTTTAACTGAGAATCTGTTACAGTGGTATTATAATTAATTAATTAATTAATTATTACATTTGTATAACGCCCCATAGCCAAAGCTCTCTGGGCGGTTTACAACAATTAAAAAGATTAAAAACAAATATATGAATATATAAATTTAAAAACACTTAAGAAAAAAACAATTTAAAAACACATGCTAAAATGTCTGGGAGAAGAGGAAAGTCTTGACCTGGCGCCGAAAAAGCACAAAAAAGTGTCAGACAGCACAGCACTGCAGGTTATCTTGAGGAACAGACTCACTCCAGGCTGAAGGCTCCCTTAAAGTAAGGCGGTATTGACTCTCCTTCAGACAAATGGAAGAGAAGGGGGCCAGATGGGGTGTCCTGAGGAGGGTGTTGCAAAAACCTGACATCACAACTGAGAGGATCCTGTCCTATATATGTCAGCAGGCGTTGGCGGCCTGGGCCCAAAATGTTTAAGCTTTTAAAAGTGAAAAATAGCACTTTTAATTGGGTTGGAAACACATTAGGAGCGGATGCATATTGGACAACAGAAGCATCACATCCCTCCAAATAATGCTGTCCTCAGGCCATTGGCAGCAGTGTTCTACACTAGCTGCAGTTTGTGAACACTGTTCCAAGGGCAGCACAACACAAAGGGCTTTGCAGTAATTGAATAGGACTGTGACTGAGGCATGCGTGCTTTCTCCAGGAATGGACGAAGTTGCAGGAAGCCAGATTTCGACTGGACATCAGGAAAAACTTCCTAACTGTTAGAGCCATACGACAATGGAACCAATGACCTAGGGAGGTAGTGGGCTCTCCAACACTGGAGACATTCAAGAGGCAGCTGGACAGCCACCTGTCGGGAATGCTTTGATTGGGATTCCTGCATTGAGCAGGGGGTCGGACTTGATGGCCTTGTAGGCCCCTTCCAACTCTACAATTCTATGATTCTGTGGTGCGCAGACTGAAGGTGTGCAGAGGCACCTCTCTCCACAGCCATCATCCAGGAGTAGCCCCAAATTACAAGCCAGGTTCTCCATATGGAGTGTCACCCCATCCAAAACATCACCTGCCAAGGAACTGGATTTCCTACAGCCCAACAGCACATGTACAGTGCTGTGAAAAAGTATTTGCCCCCATCTGATTTTCTGCATTGTTGCATATTTTTGGCACTGAATGTTGTCAGATCTTGAACCAATATTAAAGAAAAGGGAACCTGAGTGAACAAACAACACAAAATGTTGATACTTATTTTATATATTTATTAAAGAAAATTAAGCAACACCTAATGCCTGCATGTGAAAAAGTAATTGCCCCCTTTAGCAGCCATGACTGCAACCAAACGCTTCCTGTTGTTCCTGATCAGCCTCCACAGCTCTGTGGTGGACTTTTGGCCCACTCCTCCATGCAGAACTGCTTTAACTCAGTGACATTTGTGGGTTTTCGAGCACGAACTGCCTTTCAGGTCCTGCCACAACATCTCAATGGGGTTTAGGTCTGGACTTTGACTAGGCCATTCCAAAACTTTCAGTTTCTTGTTCCTCAACCATTCTGATGTAGACTTGCGTGTGTGTTTTGGATCATTGTCTTGCTGCGTGACCCAGCTGCGCTTCAGCTGACAGACAGATGTCCTGACATCCTCCTGTAGAATTGTCTGAGACAAAGCAGAATTCATGGTTCCTTCAATGATGGCGAGTCATCCAGGTCCTGATGCAGCAAAGCATTCCCAAACCATGACTCTGCCACCACCATGCTTGACTGTTGGTATGAGGTTCTTCATGCGGAATGCAGTGTTTGGTTTTTGCCAGACATAACAGGGCCCATGCCGGCCAAAAAGGTCCATCTTTGACTCATCTGTCCATAGAGCATTGTTCCAGAACTCTTGAGGATCATCCAGGTGCTTTTTGGCAAACTCTAGACGAGCATTTATGTTCTTCTTAGTGAGCAGTGGTTTCCACCTTGCTACTCTGCCATGAATCCCATATTTGCACAGTGTCTTTCTGATGGTGGAGTCATGGACACTGACCTTGGCTGAGGCGAGAGAGGCCTGCAGATCCCTAGATGTTGTTCTGGGGTCCTTCATGACTTCCTGGATGATTTTATGCCTTGCTCTTGGGGGGATTTTGGCAGGACGGCCACTCCTGGGAAGATTCACTACTGTCCCAAACCTTCTCCATTTGGTCAATATGGCTCTGATTGTGGCTCGGTGTAGCCCCAGAGCCTTAGAAATGGCTTTGTAACCTTTCCAGACTGATATGCATCAACAGCTGTTTTCTGGGGGTGTTCAGGAATTTCTTTTGATCGTGGCATGATGTGGCTTTGGAACCTGTGTGCTGGCAACTTCAGTCTGATGGCAAGGGCCAAAGTTAGTCAGATTTATATTGGGCAGGGCTGGCCCAAAGCAGGCCTGATTGTGTACCAAGGTATTCAAACACCTGGCCCTAATAATCCCTTTCATTGGGTTGAGTTCATAGGGGGGCAATGACTTTTTCACACAGGGGCATTGGGTGTTGCCTCACTTGCTTTAATATCAGATTTTGTGTCTTTTGTTCACTCAGGATTTCTTTTCTCTAATATTACGTTTTGGTTCAAGATCTGACAACATTCAGTGCCAAAAATATGCAACAATGCAGAAAATCAGACGGGGCAAATACTTTTTCATGGCACTACCTTGTCTGAATTAAATCATAGAATCATAAATAGTAGAGGTGGAAGGGGCCTATAAGGCCATCGACTTCAACCCCCTGCTCAGTGCAGGAATCCACATTAAAAGCATATCTGACAGGTGGCTGGTGGCTGTCCAGCTGCCTCTTGAAGGCCTCCAGTGTTGGCGAGCCCACCATCTCCCTAGGTTGTTGGTTCCATTGTTGTACTGCCCGGGATTAAGGAGGCCTAACAGCTGCCTCTATACCCTTTCCTCCCAAATTTTTTGAAAAATTCTTCTAGTTCTTGCTTCAAAACCCAGAAATTTATTGTAAAACTGACTCTTGGCATTAGAATCAGTTACACTGCATATAAATGTTGAACAGTGAGGCTTACAAATTGCGCTCCTGTATACCACAATTTTCAGCTTTCTCCCATCAAAGGTAGATCTTCACTAGATCAGCCTTTTTCCGTTTCTTTTCATATTTGGGGTCCACCTGTGGCCTCAACTGGAAGTAATGGGACTTAATTTTAAAACTTGTATGGCCTTTCCCAACTCCTTCCCCCTCCCTTTTTCTCTGTCTTCAGGAACTCAGGGAATTGTAGTGGCATGGGTGTGTAATAACAGGTAGAGATCTGTAACAGAAGTCTTTACTTCCGCACTAAACTATAGTTCCCAGTATTTTTTGGGGGGTGGAGCCATTTCAGTTAAACCAGTATAAAATTGAAATAAATTAGTAGCACTGACACATCCTTGCACTCTTTTTTCCTTCATTTTCTCTCCCCCGCTCCTTTTTACCATTTTTTTCAACCAAATGTTTTGGTGTAACTTACCTTAAATCAGGCTCTGATCCCCTTGGCTCCAGCCCAGAAGCTGAAGATGAGCAGGTTAGATGAGAGCTTGTTCAACATCTTGGATTGGGCAGATTTCTCTTGATTAACTTGGAAATGAACCCGAGGTTTTGCAAAGTGCACAAGGAGGCTCAGCCATCTTGCAAAGCACTTCTCTTTAGGAAAACTCTGTCAGTGTTCTCGGTTCTTGGGATGGTCCTCCTTTTAATTATCAATACCAGTTCCTGGGATCCATCCGCAGGAAAAAAGAAAGACCCAGAGAGAATCAGAGCTTGGGAGGAAGATTACAAAGCAAGGCAGGAGAGGCTTGACTTCAGACTGCAGGGGATGTTGTCCAAAAAAGACAACAAAGAATTGTTTCCATGCTTTTCCTATGCAGCCCTGGATCCTTTCCTTACAGGGTTCATGCTTCATTCTCAGTGCTTTAAACCTTTCCTTTTTCATGCCTGTGCAGGTTTTATTCCTCCAAGCACCACCATCCCTCTACAGAAACAACTGGAGCATGCTAACCAGCAGTCGGGATTTACTGATTCAGTGAGTTCACACCTAGAGCATCATTACTTTAAAAAATTATACTCGTTCTTTTGACTCACATGGGTCCAGGGTCTACGAGATGGCTTACAACACATTTTTTAAACAAACTGACAATACTATAATCAGTGAATTTTGATATCCTATGTTATGTTACTTCTTGAAATGGCAATGGACTGCCTTCACGTCTATCCCGACTTATGGCGACCCTACGAATAGGGTTTTCATGGTAGGCGGTATTCAGAGGGGTTTCCCATTGCCTGAGGCTAGTCCTCCCCAGCTGGCCAGGGCCTACTCAGCTTGCCACAGCTGCACAAGCCAGCCCCTTCCTTGTCCCCAACTGCCAGATGGGGGGCAACTGGGCTCCTTGGGACTATGCCGCTTCCTTGGGACTATGCAGGTTACTTCTTAAAACAATAATAATGTTTTTTTTTAATTAGTGAACCAACGACAACCTAAATAGCCAGTATGAAACCGATAAACAGCAAAACCCAAGCAGTGACTTAACTCATAAAATCTAGTGTCCGACTCACCTTCATTCAACTGACACCCCAGCCCCCCCAAAAAATCCACTGGGACAGGGATGGAGCAAGATGAGCCTCTCTAGGAAGGGAGTTCTGTGGCCTTGAAGCTACCACAGAAAAGGCCCCACCCAGCTAACCACCTGATGGGGGCAGGGAGCATGGCCTCTGTTGTTGACCTGCTTCTGTGGGGAAGGTCAACATGCAGGAGGGTCTTTGGGAGCAGGAGGTGAGGCGAGGATTAACACAGGGCCTTGAGAGTTTCCTTCCAGGAAACATACTCAACTGTTTCTACCGCATAGGGGGCTTACATTTAAGTCAGGGCTGGCGCATGGGAAAATTGCCTGCTGAGACTCTATCCTAAAATAACCAGATCACATGCAAGTGTGTGCAGAGGGCATTTAGTTCACAACTTGGGAAGTAGAAATGTGAAGCTTTCGGTCTAATCGCCCTGCTCTCTTTCATCCTTGCCTCTCCAGTCAACCCTGCGTCCGATGCACCCCCAGGCCCTACACCCCAATCAGGGGCTCCTCCAAGCCCCCCAGATCCCTGTCCAGATGCAGACAGCGGCCAAGGTAAGGCCAGAATTCAAAAGCACACTGTCCCTCTTCCTGCTTTGGCTTCTTGTGGTTATGCTGTTGTCTGTGCCCTGCCCAAAGTGGGTTTGTGACTTCTCCTGCTGTTGGCTGCTGCCCCTTTTCTGAATTTGATGAGAGTCTGTTTTAATGTTGCGCATCTCACTGCAACAGAGGAGCATCACACACTGTTGTTCAAGCACCTGTTGCCCTGCCCGTCTCCTTTTGTCCTGGGCTCTCCTGCTTGTTGATTTTTGGTTGTTGTTTCTCTCTCCACTCTAGCCCAGTTTGGCTTATACTCACCCAGCGCGCCCAGCTTCCCCCGGAAGCTTCTCCCACGGAACCGCTCCACAGCAACCCCACACAGTAAGTCTCTCACTGGGCAGATGGGAGAAGCGCTTAATCTAAAGTACAGCTCCTGTCAGCCCCAGCAAACACAGCTAGGAGCCAGGGATGGTGATAGGAGTTGTAGTTCAGCAACATCTGGCGGGCCACGGCTTCCCCACACCTGATCTAAAGCCTTGCCATGTAATGGTAGTGCCTCTAAGCATATACAGAGTGGCTCTCCTCAGTAGTGAACAGCTGCAGCCAGCCTCCGTACAATCTGAGGTTGTGGAGGGACTGGCGGAGATAACTGAGATCAAAAGGTAGGCTTGAGCTCCAACACTTCTCTGTAGAAAGTTTACCCCTACATAGCAGAAAGGAAATAAAAATGTTGTGTATGTTTAATCATACTCAGAGTAACCCATTGAAATATGTTTATTTTCTGTTTCCCCGCCTTCCTTGCAAAGGAGGCGAGGGTGGCAAACAACGAAGTGGAAAACACCACAATAAAAATAAAATGAAAACATATTTAACACTTAACATATTTAACATTAAGAACTGGTTTTAGAAACAGTCACATGCCCTCATAGCAAATAATTTCAAGGAGGCCATGGACCAAATATTTCAGCCATCAAATGCCTGGGGGTAAACAGGCATTCCCCCCAAGTGTTAGTCATGAGAGAGACAGGCACACCTACCTCCCCAGGGTGGGTATTCCACAAATGCAAAACTGCTGTCCAGTAAGTCCTGCCTCGGGTCAGCACCACCAGCAAGGCCTCTAGCTGGATGTGACTTAGCCTGTGCAAGCCAATCTCTACTCAGAAGTAAGCTCCATTGGGTTCAATGAGAGTTACTCCCAGGTAAGCGGATAAGAGAAAAATCAACTCATTTGACATGTGGTGTTGGAGAAGAGCTTTGCGGATACCATGGACTGCGAAAAAGACAAATAAACCAGAACTATCACTAGAAGCTAAAAGGATGAAACTGAGGTTATCATACTTCGGACACGTAATGAGAAGTCATGATTCACTAGAAAAGACAATAATGCTGGGAAAAACAGAAGGGAGTAGAAAAAGAGGAAGGCCAAACAAGAGATGGGTTGATTCCATAAAGGAAGCCACAGACCTGAACTTACAAGATCTGAACAGGGTGGTTCATGACAGATGCTCTTGGAGGTCACTGATTCATATGGTCGCCATAAGTCGTAGTCGACTTGAAGGCACACAACAACAAGAAGTGTGTATTGGATTGCACAAGCTAATTTAGGTCCTTTGATTTCAGTAGGTCTACTCTGAGTATAACTAAGTGGATACGACCCTGAATTTATGGCTGCTCCTTGGAAGAGGATTCCAACATTTCATCTGATTTCAGGATTTTTGTTCTATCTTTCTATTTAAAAAAATCAAAGTATCAAACAATACACTTAGAATTCTGAGTCTGGTTTCAGTATAAAAACAGCAGTGGCAGTAAAACTAAAAAACAAAAATATTTTAGTGAGCATCGCCTAAGTATGTGTACTAGAAAAGAGAGGTCTTAGCTGCTTGCTGAAACGTGAGCAGTGAGGGGGACAGGCTGGCTTCATTTTATTAAAAATAAAAATAATTTCCCTCCACATGGTCCGGCTTAAAACAAAACCAAACTTTGGCATGGACTTGGACCCTCTACTGCTGTTCTCACAGTGGGCATCTGGTTGGCCACTGTTAGAACAGGATGCTGGACTAGATGGGCCACTGGCCTGACCCAGCAGGCTCTTCTTACGTTACGTTCAAATCTGGCATAGATTGGGAAGTGGGGTAGAGGGAGAGAAAGGCTTACGATGCTGGCTACTTGGCCAGGCTCCAGCGGAAGGGAGTTCCACAGGCAGACACCAGGAATTCCTCCCCGCTATGCCCTTGCTGGCTTGATTTAGCACACAGATGATAAACCCAGGAAGGCACACTTGATCAGGCTACGAGGAGGCGATTTCTTGCAGAGGGAAGAGCTTTATATAGGCCGAAAGCAAGTGCACTGTGTTGTGCCCAAGAGGCAATCAAGAATCCACGAATAGACACTAAGTGACAACAGCCACCACACTGTGTTCTGGACCTTCAGCTACCCATTTCTCCCCTCCAGACACACAAAGGCTTTAGCGATCTGCAAAATGACGGCAGCCTTCTAACCATAAACAAGGGTAATTCATGTAGCGTTGGCGCATACTGAAACGTCTTTCTCTCTCTTTTGCAGTCTGGTTTCCAGGCCTCCCCACAGCCAGCACCTCGGCACCCCTTCATACAGCACCCACAACAGGGGCAGCGTTTCTACCACAAGTGAGCACCCTGCCCCCAGTTCTGGTTTCAGGCACCCCTCCCCACCTCCAGCGTAAAAAGGGGAGGGGGCAACCATATTTGACGGTCACGTGTGTACCTTTATTCCTCTCTTTCCTGCTCCCACTGGTTGCTGAAATTTTGTGAAAACAGAGATTGCACTCTAATACACTTTGATTAATTCTTTTTGGGGTACCATTAGTGGTGTGTGTCGTGGTTTTCTCCTTCTCCCCCTCATCATCTTGCCCCAGTGGTACAAACCAGGAGCGGAAGCGGAGAAGAGGACCTTCTCCTGTCTTGCTTTGTTCCAACACTGACATTTCAGTGTATGCAAAGTCAGCTGACATTTGCACACTACTTTCATGATTTGGGGGCATGTTTGCTGCAAGCTGGTGCCCTCTAGACATTTTGGACTACAACCCCCATCAGCTTGGGGGAAAAGGCTGTTTGAGAATTTGGCTCCTTAGACCAGGATGGGGGTAGGGCAGTGGGAGAGACCTTGGCCAAACACTTCATTTTGCTGAACTCTGCCAGGAGCAAAAGGTTCAAAGTCCTTTTGTGTTGTCTGCTTCTTCCTACAAAAGCCTTTTTGGAGGGTGGCTACCCTAGCTTTTAGTTCAGTCGAGTTATACAGGCCAAGTAAAAACAGCATGCATGACTTTATTACCCGTGGTTTTAAGTGGTGCTACAGATGGTTTTTTGACAACAACGGCAACTTGACTTTGATGGGATCGTGCTGTTTCCAGTTACTGCGGCTTCTGAACTTATGCTCCTGCCGCTACCCTTTCGTAAGAAGAGCCCTGCTGGATGAGGCCGAAGGAGGCCCATCTAGTCCAGCATGTCCTGTTCTCAGTGGTCATCTGGATGCCCCAAAAGGGAAGCCCGTAAGCAGGACCTGAGTGCAAGAGCACTCTCACCTCCCCTGCGGTTTCCAGTAAGTGGTATTCAGAGGCATACTGTCTCCAACTGTGGGGACAGAGCATAGCCATCATGACAAGTAGCCTTTGATGGCGTTATCCTGCATGAATTTATCTAAAGCCATCCAAGCTGGTGGCCATCACTGCCTCCTCGGGGAGCAAGTTCCATAGCTTAACTCTGTACAGTGTGAAGAAGTCCTTTCTTTTGTGTGTCCTCAATCTTCCAATATTCGGCTTCACTGGGTGTCCACGAGTTCTAGCGTTATGGAAGAAAACCTTTATCAACTTTCTCCATGCCATGCTTAACTTTATACACTCCTACCATGTTGCTGCTCAGTTGCCTTTTCTCTCAACTAAAAAGTCTCAAATGCTGCAACCTTTCCTGATAGGGAAGTCACTCCATCCCCTTGATCATCTTGGTTGCCTTTTAAAAAGAAATCTCCAACTCTACAATATTCTTTTTGTGGTGAGGCAACCAGAACTGTACGAAGTATTCCAAATACAACCGCACCATAGATTTGTATAAAGGCATTATGATATCAGCCATTTTATTTTCAGTACCTTTCCTAATGATCCTTAGCATGGAATTTGCCTCTTTCATAGCTGTCACACACTTGACACCTTCATCAAGCCATCCGCTATGGCCCTGAGGTCTCGTTCCTGGTCAGTCACAGCCAGTTCAGACTCCGTGAGCGTATACGTGGAATTAAGATTTTTTGCTCCAGTGTGCATCACTTTACACTTGCTCACATTAAATTACGTTTGCCATTTTGCCCCCATTCACTCAGTTTGGAGAGGTCTTATTGGAGCACTTCACAATCCCTTTTTAACAACGTGAACAATTTTGTATAACCAGCAAACCTGTCCACCTCATGGCTTGCTCCTAACTTTACATCATTTATGAACAAGTTAAAAAGCACAGGTTCCAATACCGATCCTTGGAGGACTCCACTTTTTACAACCCTCTATTGGGAGAACTGTCCATTTATTCCTGCTACTGCTTCCACCTGCTTAACTAGTTCCTGATCCACAAGAGGCCCTCTTCTATTTCATGACTGTTAAGCTTAATCAGGAGTCATTGGTGGCATACCTTATCAAAAGCTTTTTGAAAGTTCAAGCACACCATGTCAACCGGATCACCCCTATCTATTTGCTTGTTGACACTCAGAACTCCAATAGGATGGTGAGACAAGACCCTTGCAGAAGCCATGCTGACTCTGCTTCAAGCAAGGCTTGTTCTTCTATATGTTTGATTATTTTATCTTTAATAATACTTTCTACCAGATTTCCTGGGTGAGACATTAGCTAACTGCCCTGTAAATCCTGGGATTCCCCCCCATCCTGGATCTTTAGATTGGCACTACACTGGCCACTTTCCACTTCTCAGGTATGGAGGCACACCTGAGGGACAAGTTACACATTTTTGTTAGATGACCTATCTCACATTTGAGTTGAGAACTCTGAGGTGGATGCCATCTGGACCTGACGATTTCAGTTTTGTCTATTAAGCCTAGGACTTAATCTCTCTACACTGCTATTCCCACAGTTCCTCTCTCCCTTCCCGCAAAAGTTAATTCAGGCACAGGTATCTACCACTGAAAACAGATGGCAAAAACTCATTTAGCTTCTCTGCAATCCCCTTATTTTATACGGAGACAAACTTCACCTCTATCCTATTTTGGAAAAGCCTTCAGTAGTAGAGACACGGTACTTTGCTTCACTAATGGGAATGAAGTACGAATAGCCACTACCCTTGGATTTGATTTGATGTCCATTAAACACACAGCAGAGACGTTGGCCCATTATCAGCAAGACTGAGCAAAATGACATTTCTTCCCCCCCCCCCAGCTTCATCATTAACACACATGGGGGGCTTGAAATGGGCTTTCAAGCATTGCCATTGCAAGGTTTTCATTGAAATGAAATATTCCAGGAAATTTCTTGAATAAAATATAAATAAAAATGAACCCCCCTCAACAGGGAAGGGAAGCCCTTATGTGGTCAAGACAGAAAACAGGTGTGCGCCTTTATGTACGTTTTTCTAAGCATCATTTTTTAATAAAATAAATACACCCACAGCACCCACGGAATTGAAATGGCTAATGCACAAGTGTTTTTCACTTTAAACTTTTATACCCCACATCTTAGCATATTACATTAATTCTATTCAGCCATGTCACCACAGTAGTCTTAACCTTCAATGACCTTCCTCTTTGGTGAAAGGTGATGTAAGCTGAACAGCCGGCGGCCCTAGATGTGGGTAGTAACCCAACTACAGATGGCACACGCTTCTCGGGGCGAGACCTCTGCCCCCAGTGATACGTCACACAGAGCAGCCCTTTAGTTACCCTCCCAGTTACAAATTACACAACCAGAAAAAGGTTTTTTTCATATTAAACTTGTTTTTATTGAGGTTGATTAACAAATGTGTTGGATTAACAAGGGGAGAGGGAGGAGAGGAAGCCACAGTGCTGACCTGTGAACAGCAGAAGGAAGTAAATATGAACCAAGGAGACAGGCAAGGGGTGCTAGTTTGTTACCTACCCCAGAAGACCCCTACCTTGAACAGCTCTTGGGTGGGGATACAGTGACCCAGCCTGAAGGGGGGGCGGGCTGGAGAGTTGCTAGCTCCAAAGGCAAAAGGGGCTTGGGGCAGCTACAGCACTGGTTGCCAGGGGAAGGGGGTAGGAAATTGAACATGATTGGTAGGGACCAGAGCCCAGGTGGGATGAGGGCAAAGGTGCGTGACGTTTACCAGACAGCCATGAGCGATTCTTCTCTCACTCTTTGAGAGTGCTCCCTGTGCCTGGCAGGAACCCCCTGCCCCCCACTTGAGATTTAGGGGCTGGGGCTTATGTGCTCTAGAAGCAATTAAGGGAGTTTTTAAGCAAGCTCTGCAACTAGAGCAGTAAATTCTCCCGCCCCCCCAAAACACCCCCCACATCAAATGGGTAACCTCCAAGAACAAGAAAGGATGCCGTCCAATAGAATTGACCAAATTGCTGCAACCATCACCGCTATGAGGAGAGGGGGGTGAGACTGGTTGGGTGGGAAGCGTCCAACAGTGGAAAGAGCCTCTCCTCCCACTTTGCCTCAACAGAAACGCTCACAAGAACAAACACATCTGATAGGGTTTAAAGAGTGCGACTGCAATTCGCAACAGTATTTTTGCTCAGTTTGTTGTTCCAGAAAAAAGGCAGCTCCTCCCCACCGAACACGCCACCTCTTAACAGAAGCATTTAAAAAAAGAACACGAGTCTTCTGCAATGTTTTTTCCCTCCTTCTAGCAGTTTAAATATTTTCCTTTTCTTAAGTGCAAATTCTCAACTTCTCTTGCCAGAAAACCGCTGTAGTGTTACTAGCACCCGAAACGGGGGGAGATGAGGAGGGCCGGGGGGAAGGACCAAAGAAGTGAATAATGATAAAAGGAATATTACATTAGCATCCAGCTGTTTTGTTTAAAAAGACCACAAAAAAGTTTCTTTCTTTTGTTTAATTCAAAAGGGAGAGGTGGGGGGATTCTGCCTTTTTTTTTTAAAGGAGGGGAAAGAAAAAAAAGATTTGGGTGGTTTGGAGCCAAATCTGACAGTTGGCGGGTTGCGATCCTCTCTGGTTCATAACAAGTTGGAGCTGCCACCGCTGCTGCTGCTGCTGCCCTGAAAGATGGAGAAAAGGAGGCGGTGAAGACCCTGCGAGAGAAGTGGCAGGCAAAGGCCTCCTGTCCGTCACATATATGCCTCACCAGCTCTGATCATTGTTAGGACCTCACGGCTGAGAACATCCTTCACCCTGGCTACTCACCTGTGATTCCTTTATTTAGCCATGGCCTTGATAGCAACAGCAGCTTCCTCAGTCATTGCAGACAGTACGGTGATCTGAAGAAAGAACAAGCAAGATTAAAAGTCAGAATGCCAGGCCTTAAAGAATTGGGAGTTGGAAGGGACCCTGGAAGTCCTCTAGCCCAACCCCACTGCTCAAGGAATGAGGCCATTACAGCATCCCTGAAAAGAGGGCCAACCAGTGTTTAAATGCCTCCAGCAAAGAAGAACTCACTGGCTCTCACATAGCTGTCAGCCCACCAGCACTGACTCTCCCGGATTTCAGGCATGGTTCTCTTTCTGGACACACCATTGGATTGAACGGGGCTTCTGCATGCAAAGCAAATGCTCTACCACTGAGCCACAGTCCTTCGTGGTACCTGCTTTCCTGCAACACGGCTGTGGAGTCGGAAGCAATTCTGGGTGGAGTCGGAAGAAATGTACCGACTCTGACTCCAATTCCTCCATAAATGGCAAATGTATATTAACTAGTAATAACAACTTTACTGTAGTAAAATGGTAGCACAAGGCATTTCATCACCACCATGTGAATCCAGAGCTTGGAAAAGTTATTTTTTTAAGCTACAACTCCCATCAGCCCCAGGGATTGGGCTCGTGGGAGTTGTAGTTCAAAAAAGATGCACGTGGTGGTGATGAAATGCCTTGTGCTACCATTTTACTACAGTAAATTTGTTATTACTAGTTAATATACATTTGCCATTTATGAAGGAGTTGGAGTCGGACAGTGGAAAAACAGAGGAGTGGGAGTCGAAGGTCTGGCGTACTGACTCCACAGCCCTGCTGCAACATCCACCCTAGTAGCCCCAAAGCCTGCCCTCTGGAGCAACACACAACAGCCTTGTTGTGTGACATCCCACCAGATACCTGAGGACTGCTATCATGTCTCCCTTTATTCTCCTCTTGGGACATCTTCAAAGGCATGAGGCCAGGATTCCCTTGCGCATCTATCCCAGATTAACACCAGACACCCTCCTCTGTATCACCCCCCCAAAAAAAAACCCTTCACATTTGGTGGGTGGATGCACAAGACAAAAGCGTTCTATGGCCTTGGCAACTCAATTTTGCAAGGCCTTCCCCAACAAAGCTCATTTGCCTCCAACATTGCCTATTTTCACCAGATGTGAAAAGGCAGTTCCAGAATTATGGAAACTGGTATCATTTCTGCCTGCAGCTGGGCTTATAATTTGGTTTTTCTATTGTGTTATTTTGCCTTGTTTTTCTATCTTACTTAACAAATGCTGTGCACCACCCCGTTGCTCACTGGACGCAAGTGCAGCATGCAAGTGCCCACAGATCGCTTGGGCCAGGTTCCCTCTTCCCCTCCAAGCACTGATGTGCTTCTCACCAGGATTTCTTCGCCACAGTCGTATTTCTGTTCGATCTCCTTGCCCAGGTCTCCCTCAGGAAGGCGTAGGTCCTCCCGGACTTCCCCGCTGTCCTGGAGCAGGGACAGGTACCCATCCTGGATCCCAATAAGCTGCAGAAAGGTGAAGGCCAAGGAAGGAGACAGCCATGAGCACTGAGCTATTGGGCCACTATCCCCGCACCACTCTAGCCTGGAATAAGCTCCCAGAGGCCCTTGGCAACCATGCTCTTGATTTGGGCTACCTCAACACACATTTCAAGGGACAGTAGAAGCAACACCTTGCGAACCTGCTATTGTTCCTGTCTGCTCTGTCCAGGGCAAGGAAAGGCAGGAGTGGCCACCCCTTCAGCTGCCTTGACAGGCCACACTTTTTCAAGCTACCCCAAGTCTGTAACAGCAGCAGGTTTGACACAGAACAGCCCCATGTCACGTGAGAAATGTGGGGCAAATCTAGCAGCGGTAAGCAGCCCATATGAACATGCTGGAGTAGGCCAAGACAAGGGGGGGGGATCAAACAGAGAGTGCAAATTACTGGAAAGGTCCCTCTGGAAGGGCCTTGCTACCATTGCTAGCAGCCACCACTAGCCATCTACCTGCCTTGGAAGCTACACATGCCATGGCACACCCAATGGCAAGGCATTTCCTGGGCTGGTGATGTGTTGCACACAAACCAGCCTCACTGAACTAACCAGGTGAAACTGCCAGCTGTGCCTCGCAGGATTTCTTTCCCTGAAAGGGGGGGGGGAGATAATTCCCCCCAACTTCACCCACCTACCTGGAAGTCATTTCTCTTAATGTTGGGCACATCCATGTTGTGGGTAGAAGGGCAAATATCTTCATATTTTTTCCCAGTGAAGATGTCTATGCCAACAAGGTGCACCTATAATTGGAGGGAGGAAAGGAAGACATTTAAAAAGGGCCACATATAAAGCACCAGGCGCTGTGGTGTGGGGAAGCTGAAGGGAACAGGCATTCCCTCTCCAAGGGCCGCCTTCTGTCTCAAGAAGGGACTCTCAGCTGCTCGGTCCCCCTTCTCAAACACAAACAGTCCTCTCTGTGGTATGCAGATGCATCCCCCACCCCTGGGCAGGAACACACCTGGATTCAAGGGGCTCAGTTTAGTTCCCGTCAGCCAGAGCAGCAGCCCTAGCATCCAAATCCCTTCGTGCCCTGGCACCACCTTAATGTCCCTCCGCTCGGACTACCCTCTTTGTGCCTTGCATGCCAGTCTCCTGGTTAAGCTGCAAATTCCCTCAGCTAGGTCTCGCCTTTGCCACTTTCCCCTTGCTTCCCTCTTAAGTTTTGAATGCTTTCCGCAATAGGGTAGGATGGCATACCTTACTGCATTTATATAATTCAGGAGATTTACAATATCAAACTTATAGTAGTAATAATAATACCAACAGCCACACTTTGCCTTCTCTTCCCTCTTGCCCTTTCACAAGTTCTCTGGTTCTCCAAAGATTTATATTTCAGAGTTCAAAGTACTAGTTTAATACGTTCCCCCCCATCAAGACTAGTGGTGGGCAGATTCAGACACTACAGAAATCCCCAAATAACTTGATCAGCCCCAGACATTAAGAGGTCCCTCCACAGAAACACGCCGTGCAGCCTTAAGTGTCCAGGTGTTGCTAGAGATGTGAAGGCCCGGAGGAAAAAACTTTTTCTTCCGGGCCCACACATTTCTAGGCGTTGCCTGGGGACTCTCCAGGGGACGCTGTGGAAAAGCCACCAAAATGAATCCGCACAGGTGAGTGATTTAACAATGCATGGATGGGAAAATAAAGAAAGTCTTTCAGCTCTTCTCAATTAAGTTACCGGAGTGAAGAATGCAGCCGCAAAGACTGCAAGCCTTTGGGTAGGGCCTGGTTCAGTTTTTGTACAGCACTTGGGAGGTTCTAAGCCAGCATTTCCCAACTTGGTATTCTCCAGGTGTTTGGGGCTACAACTAACATCAGCCCCAGTCAGCTCTGCAGACAGAACTCAAGAGATTACAATCTATATTGCAATGCATTTTTGGTAGAGAAGGGAGAGCTCCAGGTCAACAAATGGTTTGCCCAACACATTTCAAATAAAGTCTTTATTCAAGGGCAAACTTAACCTAAGTACCGTCCTAAGGGCTGGGGAAGAAGCTAAATGGCAGCATGCTCCAGAGGTCAAGTGCCTGAAGGGTGCTAGCACAGGCCACAGACTTGGAAGCTCAGACAAGGACAATGCAAGACAGCCTCACAGATCTGTTTCATTATTCCATCTTGTATTTTATGCTTAAGAATTTCATCCTGCACCTTGCCTTGAGTTCACTGAAAGAAAGCCTCTTGACCAATGTAGGCAATAATTACAACCAGGACAGGCTGCACGCTATGGGGGAGACGGAACCAAGGGCTTCAAAGTGGAAATTGGCTAGGAGAGAGAGAATCTCGCCCACTGATTGGAAGTAACCAGCCGGTCCTTTACCATAACCTTCCCCAACCTGGTGCCCTCCAGATATACTGGACTACATCACCCATCTATTAAGGGGAGGCAGCATAACCAGTGATCAGAACGCTAGCTCCTACACCTGAGGGAGGCAAAGGTTTAAACGCCCCACCTTCCAAACCATCAAATTTAGTCTGCCTTGAGTGTTCATAGGCAATTGCTTCAGATCCATGATGTTAAAAGCAAGCTAGAGGAATACAGTAAAACTGCACACACCCTCTTCTTCTGCTGGCGTATTAGCCAAGCAAATTCACACACAACACACCATGTGCTGCCACAAGAGGGGACCGCCAAGGCGTGGGCATAAACAGGCCACCTGCTGCGGGTGAGACACACTTACTTTGGCATGGCCGTGCTTCCCCGTCTTGGAAGTGGACATCTCCACTATCTTGCAGGGACGCCCTTTGAGCACCACAAAGCCGTTCTTGCGGAGAGCGGAGCACTGCATGGGGAAGGTAGCAGAAGCCCCGGCATCGCCGGTCTCAAAGTCTAGGTCATCAGCCATGGTGGATCAGATGTTATGGAAACTGCTGGGAACTGGGAAGGGGGAGAGAGAAGACTTGAATCAGCGCTGCCAACGTGGGCCAGTTCCCCCAATTTCTCATCTTTCGCCCAGAACCAGGCAGCAGGCATGTACAGTAGGGCCCCGCTTACCAGCGCTTCGCATTCCGCTAATGCGGCGGCTTTCAATTAGGGGAAATTCCCTGTTTTAAAACCGTTTTTGCGGCATTTTCGCGTGACGCACCCCATTATACTCAATGGGTTCTGCTTTACGGCCGCAGTCCGGAACAGAACCTGCCGTATAAGCGGGGCCCGCCTGTATGGAGTTTGTGTAATTCACATAATCATCCTGTGTGTGTATAGTACTTGACATCCAACACTGGACACAGCAGAGGCCTGCAAAAGGTACATGCAGATCTACTGGAAAATCTCTGAACTGAAATGGATGGGGCAAAGGATTTCTGATTTGGTAACAAAATGAATCTCACCCCAAATTTATACTGTTGAAAGCTTAAGGTAACCAGGAATGGATTTTAGTGTGGTAGGATTGTGAGCTCAGTTCAGTTCTGGTATTCAAAACAATTTCCTGGGCTTCAAGAATTCAAATTGTCTTTTTTCCCACCCATTTCCAGTTCACAGAAAACCAAGTAATCTGCCTACCCAGAGTATACTGCATCCAGAGAGCGTCATCTCTTTTAGTCTTCTAGACCCCCCTGGTTGTGGGCTGCAAACACACAACCACCATTCCTAAGGTATCAGATGCAGCACCAAGGTTCCATTCAACTATCAAGGCTTATCTTCTAAGCTTTCACCCACCCCTCCTCTTCCATGGCAAAAACTCTGGATGCTTTTTAAGAATTGTTTGTGCCAGGGGTCCAAAAAATATCTTGTGCGAGGAATTCCACAAGTTAATTATGTTTATTTATTTATGTGCCGCCCTTCCTCCCGGCAGGAGCCCAGGGCGGCATGTGAAGCACTTTAGCTTGTCGATACAGCCCTGGCCAATTAATTACATTAGATGAGCCAGCACTCTCATTAACAATTCTTTGGGGCTGGGAGCACCAAAGCCTCCTAGCTCTCTAGCCCAAGCATAGCCACAAGGTTCCGTGCTTACATCTCCATCTGTCTGCTTGTACACAGTCTCAGGTAGACGCATACACATACACCTATGGTGAAGAGGATCAAAGGAGCCCCAAAATCTAGCTTCCTGGCTCTGCACAGGGCCATTTCTTCGCACTCCAGGAAGTCCAGATCTTCTTGCAATTTCTACCCACCAAAAGGAAGCTGCCATGGCAGCAGATGAACTAATCCAATGTTTTCAGTGTTGTGCAAGGCTGGCACCTAAGAATCTAATGCCTGCTCATGGGAATTTGACATTTTTTCCAGCACTGCGCCTTAGCAGAGCCAATTCTCACAGCTTACCTAACGTTACGTTAAATCTGACACTGGCTTACCTGCCTCACAACAGTCCTGTTTCTGTGCTACTTGTGCATAGGACACTTCTGGGTTCATGCAGAAGCGAGGCCACACTTTTCACTTCCCCCTCCTCAGCAGCACCATCTTCCTTCAGCAATTGTTCTTTCTGCTTGGTTGCCCATAAAGGAACTCGAATGCCAGAGCTGCTTCTTGTGTTTAAAGGCTCTGCACAACTGGGTGTCCCAACTGCACGGAGCTCACCCACCGAGATCCTTTACAGACAAAGAGTGAGCAACGCCTGAAATAAGCTGGTGGGATGCCTGGAGTGGCGCCCTGCTCCCAAGTGAACTCCAAAACTGCCCTACACACAAGTAACACATGAATAACGGCAATGAGTTATGACAAGAGCCTTCATAGACACTAAAACATCGTCCTTCCCCTGGGCTCCAACCCTTTTAGCCTCTCTTCCTAGGCAGTTGCTAGTCCAAGAGGCTTACAAACACACCAGCCCAGGCACTCTGCTCCATGGGGCCCCTCTTTTGTGATTAATTGTGGTGCACAAACTACTATCTAAACTATTGCCCAGCAGCTGAAGGTGGTTACGGGGGGTGGGAGGGGAGATCTGGGGCAATAAACTCAGATGTCCCGAGTGAGCAACCTCTCTGACTTGACCCTCAATTGCTGCAGCAAAACTACACCAGATGTGAGCATTGCTGCCCCCACAATTAATGCTGTGCTAAAGACACACATGAGGGCAATGCAAGGAAGGCATCTGCCTTGGAAAGCAACTGAAGCTGCATATTCATCTTCCCCTCCCTGACTAGTTTTTTGTGCATTTTTATGGAAATCTAAAAAACCAATAAATCAAAAGGGATCCAGGAACTTTATTGACTGTGGAACAAAGAAAAATGTATTCAGAGTCTTTTCAAGGTGTTCTGGTAGTCTTTCTCTAAAATATTTGTTCTAAAACCAAGGATTAAAATCTTGGGTTGCAAAGCAATTTGGAGACAGAGAGAGAGAGTGACAGCTTTATCTGAGAAACAATTTCTGTTCTCATTCTGCATGAAGAAAAACCTTCAGCTGTTGGGGCTGCCAAGGGGGACTTTTATGTCCCAAGGATTGTGATAAGCCAGGAGTTTGCTATTAGCTTGCCGGCCATTTAAAAACAAACAAAATTCATAGTAAAGGCTTCAGCAAGCACACAACCATCCAACAAGCTTAAAAGGTCTTGAGTACATATTGCAGGCGGAGCCAAGTCACCCACATTAATGCCCCAATATGTGTCCTTATGTTCAATCCCTGCTAAGTGAAAGAACCACTCAGCACCTACATTTAGGAAAGGAAGAAGGCACACACATTTTTTGTTGCCAAGTCTCCCCAAGCTACCATTTTAGACTGACCAACTTACACCCTGGGAACATCTCCCAACAGGCCACACGATCCCTGCTCGCCTCATCGCGTTTCACGCAGGGACATGGCTCCCACGTTCTCCGGAACCCTTCCCATCTTACATCAGAGCTGGAAAAACTAGACCGGATTCCTGAGGAGGTGCTGCAGGCTCACCCTAGCGTTAAGACAAAGCAGAGCCTCCAGACAGCTATAATTGCAGCTGCTCGCTACTACATGGCCGCCTGCCTGCCAAGCCGAGAGGAGCAAGACGGTTCATTTGCCCTCTCCAGAGATGTACTGATCTCATTTTAGTTCCAGCACAGCAGGCCTCCCCACCTCCTCCAAAAGCCACTTCTACTCCGATAACTGATTAGGGCAACTGTTAACCATAAGAGCTCCCACAGAATAACAGGTCTTTTGCAGATGGCAACGGGGCAGCTACTGGCTGCCCTAGAGCACCATCACCACGTGCTTCCGATTTTGTCTGCAGCCCGGGAGCAGTGGGGAAAGGGGGAGGGTGCAGAGCTAGGCAGGAAGTTTTAACCCTCTTCACAAGTGAGCAGCGGTGGCAGCAGAGGCCCTCCAAGCCACATGTTTGGAGGGAGACTCCCTCTCTTCCTGCCAACACCAAGCATGATTCAGCTAAGCTGCCACTGCGGAGAGCTAGCCTCAGCCAACCACGTGGCCAACGGAAAGGGAGGGAGGAAGAACTGCAACATTTGGATGGAAGAAACTCCTTTTTTTTATGCTTATAGCCAGTGCCTCTGCGCTCCTTGCTCATCCATTTCAGAGCCACTGTAGAGTCTTTGAACAATATCCCCAGGAAAACATGGGCCCTCCATTCCCCATATACAGCCCAAATTCCTAGCAATTCTTGCCATAAGGTTCCCAATCCTCGCACACTGATTCAGCACCAAGACAGCTGCTCCAGGAAAGGTCCCTCTCAGCTATAGCGGCCGCAACCCACCTCTGCTACCCCACACTGGGTCAGAAGCCATGCCCTGAGGGGAAATGAAGGGCTACTGTGAGCAGGACCCTCCTCCTGCCAAAACATTGGGGAAGAGGAGCTACCAGTATGTTGTTACTAAGGAAGGAATTTGCAGCCTCAGTTCACCTTTTCTCTTCTGCTGTGCGTGGGAATAAGAAACACGCTGGGGAGTCACAATTCTGGACTCATCTCCCCACTCACCATACTTAACTTCAGTTGCTTCCCAGACAGCCCTGCCTACTTTCTGGGGGACCAGGAGCTTAGCTCCTCAGAAGTCTTCCATTCCAAGTCAAGCTGAAATCAACCTGTGTGTTGGGCAGTTAAGCTGCATCCCTCCTGGTGAGGAGGGAGGCCCCCACCAACATGCACCCAAGTGCATGGATCAATCAGTCTGGACCAGACTGCTGTGTGTGTCCACTTTCTGCAATAAGACTACAGAAACTGCAAACATGACAGAATGGCTCAGGGCATTCAAACACATCAGATACACCCTCATGCATTAAGTAATCTTTTTATGTGCCTTAGATAACCACTCCAGAGCTATTCAAAGCCACCACCACCACCCTCCCGCACCTTACACCAAATTTGTAAGGAGGTGAATCCTCCCAACAGTTCCTTTCTCTGGCTGTGCTAACTTTATCCGGAGCTTCCATTCTGAAGAGCCCCAAACTTTCCTCTCAAGGGGCTTCTCCACCTCTTTTTCAGTTCCTGCACTCAAAGGGGATTAATCCAGGCCATTCCCCTTCCACCCATATCTTCCCCCACCCTCAAAGGGACGTGCCAGTCACTCTAAATCCCACTCACCAACCAACAGGCCCACGAGTAACGTCACAGCGCCATTTGGGGACTACTCAGACATGTTATCTTCCTGCCCCAGGATTACTCCTCCAAACCAGACCCACCCACCCCCTACTTTCTTAAGTAAAGTCAGTCCTTTCTGCTAACCCAGAGCAGCTTTTCAACCTGCTCAGATGTCACTCCCTTCCCTCACCAAGCCTTGGCTGGGACTCACTAGCCCCTGCCTGAGGGGAAAAACCACTTCATTTTTCCCAGATAGCTAACCTGAAGTCCTCTCCACTTATCTATTGCAACCCCTGCCCCCCCCCTCAAATTAAGCCTGGCTTCCACATGCAGCCTTCTCTGTGGGAATCCCTTCTCTCTCTACCCAACCCAGTTTAGATATCTACCAACTACCCCTAACCAAAATGTCCTAGAGTTCTCTAGGGAGAAATCCCCATTTCCACCACAAGCAGAGCAACACTTCAAGGAATTGCACACGCACACCACACCCATCTCCTACCTTCTTAAGTTCAACTGAGGACAAGCCTCCCTCCATCCTCATTTCCCCCCCAACACAGTTCTATCCCCGTCTCCAAAACAGCCCCCCCCAAAAGTCCTCAAAGGTTACCCTCCCTTCTTCGCCATAACTCCACAATCAGCCCTCTCCATACAGAACAGCCTCTGGCAGAGAGAATACTATATACCTCATACGGTCACACCACGAGAAAAATCCTTCCCCAAACCCACAACGTCATTCTTGTTTGGCGCTCCCGCTCCTCAAAACGCCAAAAGCCGTTTATTTTTTACACAACAGTCTCCAATACCCCCCCGCAACTCCAGAGGGCAGCCCCCCAAGGGCCTCCAAGGGCTTGCCCCCAAGACCCCCATTCCCTCCCCTCCAACGTGCCCATTAAAAGTGCCTCCAGCCGAAGGCGCCGCAACTGTCTCCCCTCCCTCCCGCCGCGCAAAAACAAGGGGACTTGTGGGGGTATGTGGGGGCCCTCGTCAGCAGCCTCAGAGAGCAGGAGGGAGCCGGCCCTTCCCCCACCCAAAAAAGACACTCGCTCTTTCTAGGGGAGCCCCCTCAAGTCCTCCTGCTGGCAAAAGAAAGCAGCGAGTCGTGCCTCAGCCCGTGTTGCGGCCCCTCTCGGGGGGGAGGGGAGAAGCCAGGCCTCAGCCAGACGCGAGCCTCCCTCGCCCCACACTCCCCCTCCTCCGTGAGTCAGCCCAGCATGGGCCGCGCCGGGCCTGGCAGTGTAGGCCGCTGGGGGCCCAGTCGGCCCGCTTTCCTCCCACCACGCGAGAGGCAGAAGCCGCCCCCCCCATTCTGAGGGGGGGGGTTGTGCGCGAGGCGCCTCCTTTCGGCGACGGGGAGGAACGGGCCACGCGGCCGCGTCGCCAGGAAGCACCCCCTGCCGCCACGGCGGGGGTGTCTTCCCGGCGCGCGTGCGCGCGCGCGCGCACACACACAACACACGAGCGACACACACACTCACCCGCCCGCGAGCTCAACCGCCGCCGCCCGCCGCCGCCGCCGCTGCAACCCAGCCCGCAGTGCGCACGCGCACTTATCGCCTCCTCTTGCCCTTTCCCCCCTCCCGCCTCCCTCCTCTTCTCGCGCTCTCGCGCTTTTTTTTCTTTTTTTGCCGCACGCGCACTACGAGGAAACACCCAACCCAAAGCGAGGCGGCCGCAATGGGAGGGAGGGGGAAGAGGAGGCGCCGCTTCCTCTGGCGCCGTATTGCGCCTGCGCTCCGCTCAGCGACGGAACCAACCCGGCTCAGCGCGTGCGCATTGAGGACCAGGAGGCTTGGTGAAGGGGCGGAGGGGTCAGGCTGCGCATGCTCCTTATGCGTTAGCTCTCCAGTTTTCCACTGCGCATGTGCCTTTAAAAAAATACCTCAACTGGGAAATGTCCTGCTTCGTCGCTTGAGGCTACGTATACGCAAGCGCACAAAACGGCGTTCTTTTCTCCACCTCCCCCGGCCTTACTGGCGAGCACTTGTTTCCCAATGCGCATGCGCCCGCAGTCCTGCATGCCGCGTTCTAGTTGTGTCTGCAATCCCCAATGAGACTAACTTCCCTATCGAGCAAATTTTATAAGTGCGCATGCGCGCGCATTTGCCCAACTCTACTCCTGCAGACTTACCCGCGATCGCTTGCCAAACTCCCAGACCATAGAGTGTGCACGCCCTGCGGCGCAGAGTGGCACGCCCAAGCTTGTTTCCTACTTTGGACACCCACGCGGTCTTCGCCGGCCATCTTGGCCAGGGGTGTCCGCCATGGTTACCAGGGCAACTGTGCGATGCAACCATTCAAGTGTGCCCAAATAAAGCCCATCCCGTTCTAAAACGTGCGCGTTCACAAAAACATTATCTCAGCGACCGGCCACTCCCAATAACCAGAGCTCTCTATTTAATGATAGTTTTATTGGGATAGCGTATCACTTCAATACTCTACGAGCCCTCTGCCTGGCAGTTCACCTTTAATTTCTTCTTATAGGTTAGATCAGGCCGAGGGACAGGAGTAGCAGCTACCTGCGGATTTACGCAATAAAATAGAACAGATCACTAAAGATGTGTACGTACCGCCCACATTCCCGTAGGATTTCTGGATCCATCCCCTCTGCCCCTTTCCATCAGCCTTGCAACAACAATCGCCCCTGAGCCTGCCAAGCCCCTAACTTAGGGGTTATTTTCCCTCCTACCCAGCAAGTTGATTCCTGGCCCGTCCAGCAGCTGACAAGTCACCTCTTCCGGGGCAGCCCTCTGCAGAAATGTCCACTTCATCTGGTATCACCCTCGTTCTGGGCCTCTCTCCAGACTCTGCCACCAACAATCGGATATCCACTCCATCTAACAAAGCCTCGATGTTTTGACCTCCCACCTTTACCTAACTCCACAATTAGGTCTATTTTCCCTCGCTGCCCCTGATAGCTGGAACTGGCTCTTGAAATGCCTCCACCTCCCTTATTTCCTTTAAGCCCCCCCTAAAAACTCCCATTTCCCCAGAAGGCTTTGGATCAGGCAACTAGCCCAGGTGTGGGGAACCTGCGGTCCTCCATGTTGCTGGCCACTGGCCATGCTTCCTGGTAGTTCAGCAACATCTGGAGGGCCAAAGGTTCCTCACAGCTGGACCTGCGGCCCTCCAGTCGTCGTTGGACTACAGTTCCCATTATCCCTCTCCGTGATGGCTGCGTGGTGAAGGGAGTTGGAATCCAACAACATTGGGAGAGCCACAGGTTCCCATACCTGCCCTAGTCCCTCCCTGCGTTTATGGCCTTCCAAATGTTGTTACACTCCAGCTCCCATAAACTCCACCCATCATGGCCAATGAGCACGTGCAATGGCAGGTGGTGGCAGTCCAACAACCAAAGAGGAAGGTCCCCAATAGGGCAGGTGCAGATTTGCAACAGGTAAATTCATTGTTTGGACACATAAGGAGAAGACATGATTCACTAGAAGAGACAATAATGCTGGGGGGAAAAGAAGGGAGTAGAAAAAGAGGAAGGCCAAACAAGAGATGGATTGATTCCCTAAAGGAAGCCACAGACCTGAACTTACAAGATCTGAACAGGGTGGCTCATGACAGATGCTCTTGGAGGTCGCTGATTCATAGGGTCGCTTGAAGTTGACTTGAAGGCAACATAACAACAACAAATTCATTGTATTACTGATGTTTTTCCACAGAGAAAAAAATACTCTTGGGGTGATTATTTACATATTATGTGTTTTCAGGATTTGGTCTTCGGAAATATTCCTGAAGAAAGAAATGCAGTAGACAAGAATTTGAGGCAACAGAGAGTTTAAGAAAACTGCCATCCTTGTGCAATCCCCATTTTCCATCTGCAGAAGTATGAAACAAGATGTAATCCAGGAGATCTCATTAACAACAGGAACATTTGGAGTACTTTATTTATTAGTCTATTTGGTGGCTAATTAATTATTGGACAACTGAACTGGAATATTTGGAGTATCTTATTCATGTCTGTGTGGCAGCTTATCAACAATTTCTTTTCATGTTTTGGTTCTTTGCCTGTATCATTTGTACAATATCATATTAACAGCACTTTATTCTTGCCCAATTGGTTCCGGTAGGTATAGTCCAACAACATCTGGAGGGCTAGTGCCAGTTCACCATCCGTTCTTTATAGGAACAAAGACAAAGTAACAAAGTCCAATTGAAATAATCACATATTCCTCCCCTGCCCACTCATCCCTCCATATCCCCTTCTTCCATTGTTTCCCTGGGTTTGTTTTAGATTGTAACCCTTCTTAGGGACCTGGCCTATCAATTCTTTGTAACGCATCATGTATACAGATGACACTGTATAAATAAATTATCTATAATCTTTGATTTCATAATGTATTATTGCTTTACAAGATAATGATTGTAATAATTTTAATTTATTGCTTGTACATTTCTTATTCAAAGCACTTATCCTCCATTCTTCAGCCAGAAAACAGCAGCTTACAATGCGATAAAACTAACACTCTTCCTGCCCTTAGGCTTACAGTCTAAAAAGACATGGCACAAAAGGAAAAAAGGATGGAGAGGGAAAAGGAAAACATGCAAACTCAGGTCCCAAATTCTTAATGTTCCCATAATGATCAGCGTGGATGGAAATGGGCAGCTGACACTTTTAAAAAAAACCAACAACAGACCATGGCAACCTCTTGAAAAAGACTGATGACCCACCAGCAACCTATGGCCCTTCAGATGTTCTTGGACTGCAATTCCCATTAGCCCCAGCCCACATGACCAATGATCAGGATAATGGGAGCTGTAGTCTTACAGGAAATAAGGGTTGATCCCATCAGCCCCAGCACAGAGGGTCTTGCTTCCTAGACTTCATCCTCACAGGGCAGGTGGAACGGATGGGGAGAAGAGACCAAGTCCTACTGCCGACAGCAGCAAATAGAAATGGCAGCCCTCCCTGTTCCTCTTCTTCGGGCCTTCCTCATGCAGCATAGTTAAACTCTGGAATTCGCTCCCACAAGAGGCAGTGATGGCCACTAACTTGAATGGCTTTAAAAGAGCCATCTGTCGGGAATGCTTTGATTTGGATTCCTGCATTGAGCAGGGGGTTGGGGTTGGACTTGATGGCCTTATAGGCCCCTCCCAAGTCTACTATTCTATAATTCTATGAGGTTTAGACAAAGTAATGGAGGATAAGACTATCAATAGCTACTAGCCACGATGGCTATGTTCTACCATCACTGTTGGAGGGAGTATGCTTCTGAATACCAGCTGCTGGAAACTGCAGGAGTTGAGAGTGCTGCTTGCACTCAGGTCCTGCTTGTGGGCTTCCCTTTGGGGCATCTGGTTAGCCACTGTGAGAGCAAGAGGCTGGACTAGAATGGGCCTTTGCCTGATCTAGCAGGTTCTTATTATGTTTATTTATTTATTTATTATTTAATTTGTATCCCACCCTTCCTCCCAGCAGAAGCCCAGGGCGGCAAACAAAGCGCTAAAAACACTTTGAAACATCATAAAAACAGATCTTAAAATACATTAAAACAAAACAGAGTTAAAAACATTTTAAAAAAACAACTTTTTAAAAAGGTTAAAAACATTAAAAAAACAACGTATTAAGCAATTCTAACACAGACGCAGACTGGGATAGGTCTCAACCTAAAAGGCTTGTTGAAAGAGGAATGTTCTTTGAGTACTTTATGATACAGTTGGGGTTATGAAATAAACTCTTTACCTCTTATACTTTTGGATATAAAATTACAAAAGCACAATAAGTACGAGAAGCACGTATGCTCTGCGATAACACTATCACATTTCTCTAGAGAGGTAGAATTTGCAGAGTGCCTTAAGAGACACCAGGGGGCAGTCTGAGCAAGGTGTGGATCAGACAATATTAATCAGGCAGGTATAAGGTGATACAGAGACAGAGAGAGGCCATTGCATTCATAATAGTTCTAGAGAAGAGGTGAAGAGGTGGAAATCTTCTAACTAGCTATCAAAAGCACAGAACTGTCCCCCTCTGCATCCGGATGCCCTTTTTGTCCATAAATCAAAAGATCCTGGGTGTGAGAAGGGTTGCTTTGCTGGCACCTGTTATCCACCCTTGACTGGATTGTATTTAGAAGTACATTGTCTCATTCAGATATTTGGCAGATTTATATCCCTTTTTTTGATCACAATACAGCTTGCAATAAATTATTATAATACACACACACACACATTTGCAACACAATTCCAGACTTGCACAACTCACACGATCCAGCAGCCCCTTAGCCCCTGGCCCATCAACAGGGCCAGAATGCACTTCCCTTCAGCCCTGTAGTCTGGCAGTTGAACTAACCATTTCTATTTGGACTTGTCAAATCCTGTGTTCATTTATTACGCCATTCTAAGAAACACTAGCAAATGCAAGAAGGAGAAATTGCATGCTTTAGGTTAATGTATTATTAAGATATGTATTTTATATCTCTGTGTCAGCAGCGTACCCCTAACAAACCTTGATTCACTATGAGTGGGTATCTTTGGAAGAGCTCTTGTGATGTGAAGTAGGCAGACCTCTTTTTTAGTAGAATGTTTCTTCTCTCTAGGGCAGGGGTCCCCAACATTTTTTGGGCCAGGAGCACATTTGGAAATCTAAGAAACTGCTATGGATACCACAAAATAGAGGAAGGAGGGGGGAGGAAATTGTCAGAGCTGTGTAGTTAAAGGTGTGGATTGGTCTTCTGTTTCCTTTGATTTTTAATTTGATTTAATTGACTGTTTTGTATTTTGTGTTTTGACATGTATCTGTATTATATTTTTGCTGTACGTCGCCTAGAGTGACAGGATTTTACCTGCCAGATAGGCGTCTAATAAATTTTAGATAATAATAGATAATAATAATATTCTTTCCGCCAGGCAGGGAATAAGCAATCTGCAAGCTTAACATGCATATAGCTGCAAGGGTGGGAAGTGAGCAATGACCTCAGCAATCTGCATGTACTAGGATTTTCCAGGGACACAGTGTCCAAATGTATGCCTATACCTGTGTGTGTGCGTGCATGTTAGAGCAGCTTCATTTGGCCTTGGATTCTATTCTGACCACAGCTTAGTCAGCCTGGGTTAAAAGGGAGATGAGGCAGTTGTGTATAATTGGAGACCTTGGATTTCCCTGAATTCTATGTCTCATCATTGATGTCAACCTCTAAATTTATTTGCTGTAAAGAACATTTATGTCGTGAATGTCCTTGCCTCCCTACATGTCATCCTATGTTATTTTTACATTTTATGTATGGGAAATGGTTAAAAACACATTTAATTTCAGTTCACTTACTTCCACATAAGCATGTTTATGATGGCAGCCTCGTGACAGCACAGGGAGGGAGTTGGCTATATTCTTCCCATTTTACTGAATGAGTCCCTGAGGCTCGGCACGCACAACATGCTCAAGGTCACTCAGACATGTCCACCGTGGTTGACACTGGCAGGCAGAAATGACACAGAGTCTGTTTTCTTTGAAGTCTTTTGTAATGAAGATTCTACTAGGGGCTGTTGCACAAAATTCAATTTATATATTTTTTGTAAAGATACATATCACACTTCCAAACCCAAAAGGGAATCGCTCAGCAGAAAAGGCTTGCGCTACCTGAACAGAGAAACATCAACCAAGTGGAAGGCTACTTTTGTTTCTGAGCAAGCTATTGCATGTAACCCAATCCTATGTATTTTTCCTTGGAAATAAGTCCTACTGTGTTACTCCCAGCCAAGCATATAGGGTAGCCTGGCAGAGCAATCCTAACCAGGCAGGGTGAACCTTAAGCTGCTTCCTAATTGCTCCTAGCCAGGGGGGTAGGAACAGGGTTGTGGGGGGGGGGACACAGTATGAACTGTAAACTTTCATTTTCTTTCTGCCTTTCCATTGACTCCTACAGGGAGAATTTAGTTATACCTGCATTGTGGGTGGCGTAAGTTACACCAAGCTCTGTGGACGGGACCAGTGAATATAACGAGTTAGGATGCAGCATAACTTCGCTTGTCCCTCTCTGCACCTTGGCACGCTCCCCCCTTTTCTGTCCTGTGCACCTGCATAAGGCCAGCTCAGCCAGGAGTTGTTGGGGGCAGGGAGATGCACCCCATCCTAACCTCTCCCAGTGGCCATATCTGGAGGGCTAGGATTGCACCTTTATAATGCAGGGGGGCAACATTCCACATGGAACCTAATACTTCCTAAAAGAAAAGCCAAGAGGAGGTACAGTGGCAAAGAAAGGGTAACTTTTTGTTACAATGTCCCGGCATAAGGAAGCGCTTTCAAGAGCTGTCCCCAGCTTACTAGGCATTTGATTCGCTGGGAGCTGCTCCTACCAAATGAACAGAGCACTCTCTTTTCTGGTTAATGGTTATACAGGGAAGCAAGGCTGCTGGACTTTTACCTTGCCTAGATAACAAAAAAGGAGATTAGAATACACAGTTTGGGATGGGGGTGGTTGGAGAAATCAAAAGTAAAAAGAGGTCGACTACTGACATCTCAGTTCTCTGCTTTGGAGCAGGGAGATGCTGGTCTGAAGCTGGGATAGACCATGCAGATGGCCATCAAAAGGTGTCCTACTCTGCTAGGAAACCATTGCTCTGTCTCACAGTGGTGTCAGCTGTTAAGTAAGAGACCTTTGCAGGAACAGCTGTAAAACCCCAATTCCTGAATGAAGAGATGCTTCTCTGGGTGAATCTTATCTACAGGTACAAACAGTTGCACACACAAGCAAGCAGGCACACAGACACGGATGCAGTTTGACCCCTCTGCATGTTTACTCGGAAATGAAGTCTCACAGAGTTCAACAGCACCTGCTCCCAAGTAAGGAACAGATTTAGGATCAGAGCCATAATGTGTTCAGAACTGGTTTGCAAAAACAAAACAAAACACTAAAGGGTCTGCGCTTGGAGATAAAATTGTAGGGGGAAAAGGTAATGTACACCTATCCACGCAATATATATGTATCAGGTCATCCTCATTAAGGTGGCTATAGATGCTAAATATACACAAGTGCACGTATAATATATGCATATACACTAATGCAAATGTAAAATAGCAAGTGAATACCACACACACAATCACATACACAATCACACATACCACACATACAATCAGCGCCCCGAAAGTTATACTAAACGCAAATACCGGCATAGCTGGCATTTGACAAAAGGTGCAGCCGTAATAGCTAATACACCATTAAAGGAATAATAAAAATAAAGAATGCAAAGTAACGAATAAAGCCACTGAGCATGTATATAAACAAACTATATAAGGATGCTCAGAGCCTCTGTCAACAAAAGTGTAGATATTGTAAACCAGAACAACGAGCAAAATTGAGCTGCAGGCAATACGTTTGCGGTGAAGAGCGTAGTCTGTGCCTGTTACTTTTGCAACGGTGCAATGATGATGATGATGATGATGATGATTTGCGGGGGAAATTAAGAGAAAGAACTCGGCACCACCCACCTGGTTTGTTACGCTATCTGAAGTACTTCTTGAGAGCAAGGCGTGCAGTCCGATCCTCTTGAGGTCTACTCGGAAGCAAGCCCCGCTGGTTTCTAATGGAGCCTTTTTCTTCCCCCTTCCCTTCCCTTCCCTCCCGAGTAAGCGTGCTTTGGCGGGCGAGCCTCCCAGAGACACAGAGCTCTTCTCCCGTCTTACCTACCCAGGGCAAAACTTTCCTCGAAAGCCGCGCGTCAGATCGCAGCTGCTGATGCACATGACGGCCCCAAAACAGCATTCCCCTCCCCGCCTGCAGAAAAAAACTTCGGTGCGGGCTGTACCAGCGGCTGTCTGCCTACCTGTCCGGCTCCCCTGCAGCCGCGGCTTTCCGCAGCCTCCCAGCGGGCGGCTTTCCGCAGCCTCCCAGCGGGCGGCTTCCCCCCCCCCACGTGGCCGCGACACACCTGAGCGGCCCGGGCGGCCAATGGGGGCGCGGGGGCGTGGCGGTCGCGGCTGGGGCGTGGCCGGGCGAGCGAGCCGGCGAGCGGCCCCTGTGCGTGCGCCTATATAAGCTTGGGCAGCGGCCGGTACACAGGGGCGGCTGCTGATTGGCTGGCTGGTGCGCGAGCGGGCGAGGGTGAAGCGGCCGTTGCTGATTGGACGTTGGCGGCGCGCGGGGTGAGGGTGTGTCCGTGGGCGCGAGGCGCGGCTTCGGCGGCCGCACTAGCAGCGGCACCAACGGACGGGACTGCCGGGCGGGCGGCAGGCGGGCAGCGGGGATGCTGAGCGAAGCGGAGAGCGGAGGCGGAGGCGCCGTGACCGGCACCGGGGAGAGCCCCGCGGGGGAACCCGCGGCAGGAGCGGCCAAGCCCGCGGCACCCGCGGCAGGCGTCGCGGCTCGGAGCCAGGCGGCCAAGCGCGTGTTAGGTGAGGGGGCGGGGGCGCCAGCCTCTTTTTTGGGGGGGGTGGGGGGCTTTGCTTCTCTTAATCCCCTCCCTTAACTCGCGGGTGGGCGGGGCTTACAGCGCCAGGGAGGCGGGGCCTGTTGGAGTTGGGAGGGGCTGGGCGTGGCCGGAGAGTTCGGCCAGGAGCGGGGGGAGGGGTTTAAGGGCTGGTGGGCGGGGTCGTTCGCGTGGGGAGGAGGGGCCAGGCAGAGGAATGGGTGGGGCTTCAAGGACCGGGCGGGGCTGTGTCCCCAAGGGACTGAGGCTTCCTTGGCAAAATGCTTACCCGGGTTTGGTTCAGTTCGGGAACATTTCAAAAACATACACGCCCCTGCTTTATATTTGTTCAGGTTATTTGTCCTTCTTGCCCAGAGTTTTTTTCACCTTGGGAAATGGCTCTCCTTTCACCCCTTACTTGGTTCTTCTAGATAGAGATCATATTTGAACTTGGGACCTTCTGCAAGCGTTGCTTGTTTCCTCCATCGCTGTGCACTGGGTCCTTCCTCGCCAGCTGGCACGGCCCTTCCCAAATTCCCAAAGGGTGTGCAGGGTAAAAAGAGGCTCAATAAAGCGTTGTGTTGTTTTTTGCAGGATCAGCACTTTAGTAGCCAGGATACTGTAGTAAGGGGTGTTGGCTTGGAGTAGGTGGGAGGGATCTGGGGTGTCTTAGGAGAAATGTCTGGGGTTTGGGGTCTGCTGGCTTCAAAGTGGCATGCAGGTGTGTCACCTTTGCTTCAAGGCTCTGGCCTTGCAATAGAGAGCTAAAGTCCCCCATAAGTTGTTTGGCTGGAAGCTCTGGCAGTTGAAACAGGTGTAAGTATATGTTATAACTATGCTAACAAAGTTGGGGCCATGGGAATTCTGTCCCCTGAAACACCCTTGACTGACTTGGGTAATGGCTTGAAGCATATATTGCTTCTTTGAAAACTGAGCTAGGGAACAGTATTTCAAAAGAGCAAACATTTGCACAAATTAAGTGTCTCAAGAAAATATCTACCCCACCAAAACTGATATAGCACAGTTCTTGTCAGAATATTAAATTAAATCTCAGAAATATTAATTTATTGTCTGAGTACATCTATTATTATGGGAGCAAAACACACAGTACTGACACTTTATGGCTGGAATTATGTCTACAGTAGTGTAGTAGCAAATTCAGGAGTGCAGAGTCCCTTCATGATAGTCACAGCCACTCCCCCTTCTAAGATTATAGAATAATCCGGCCAGGCTTGAATACTTCTTTCTGTTTCTCTATCACCATTTGACTCTCCTTTCTCACTGTCAGAGATATTGCTTGAATTACCGAATTCAGTGTCTACACATTTATCTCCTCCTGCTACCAAACTGTTTGATGATGTAGATGAGGTGCTATCATCAGGATTCACTGTCTCTTCTTCTGCAATTACAGAACTCTCACTCTCGACAACTTAGCTTGGCTTTTTGAAGTAGGAACTGAATAAAGGCTTGCTTGCAATATGCAATTGACAGTCAATTGACAATACCTGGCGGAACGCCTCTCCCAATATGAACCTACCCGCTCACTATGTTCAACATCTAAGGCCCTCCTCCGAGCTCCGACTCACAGGGAAGCTCGGAGGGTAGTAACAAGATCTAGGGCCTTTTCAGTGGTTGCCCCCGAATTATGGAACAGTCTCCCCGATGAGGTGCGCCTGGCGCCTACACTTTTATCTTTTAGGCGCCAGGTTAAAACCTTTTTATTCTCCCAGGCATTTTAACCTATTTGTGTTTTTAATCTATCTTGGTTATTTACTTGTTTAATACTGTATATTTTACTGTTTTTGTGATTTTATTGTATTTTATCCATGTTGTGCACCGCCCTGAGAGCCCTTGGGCTGTGGGCGGTATATAAATCGAACAAAATAAATAAATAAATAAATATGGGCAAGTTAGAAGTTCATAAGGGTTGTCTGAAAGGAGGACCCTGGGTCAACTGGGTTCTGTTTTAAAATATTTCTGTGCTGCCCTCTGTAAAACACACACTTGGCACACAGAAATAGCCAAGGTTGACGTACCAAAAAAAGTATATAATACAGTAACTGAGTTGAAATTAAAAGTAGCCAGATTTGGGGGCAAATTTGGCTTGTTTTGGATCTCTTGGCCTGGACCCAAACACACAATGCCTGTAGTGGGATACTGAAGTAGCCAGGTGGTCTGCCTAGAAGGTGAAGGCCTCTTTCTGCTTGGGGAGACGTATGTCTGTGTGCCTCTGAACATGTCAGTTTTCTTTCTTCCTTGGCAATGATGTGCAGCCACCCAGGTGCAGGGCACAGTGAAATGGTTCAACGTCCGCAATGGCTATGGATTTATAAACAGGTGAGCCTCTCCTGTCTTCCTCCCAAAAGGCTTGGAGGATTCATGAAACTCTGGAGCCTTTTCTTCTAAAAAGTCTGAACAGGCTTGACTGCAATGGACTCATTGTCGGAGGAGGTCTGAACCAGCTGGAGTTGACTGTCAACTTTTGATCGTAACTTTGAGTATTACAATCAAGCTTCTAAGGAGGGCATCTCTTCTATAGTTTAATCCTTGAGATTTCTTTAAGTAATAATCAATTTACATTGATTACATAAGCAGAGTCCTGCTGGATGAGGCCAAAGGGGGCCCATCTAGTCCAGCATATCCTGTTCTCACAGTGACCAATCAGAGGCCCCAAAGGGAAGCCTACAAGTAGGACCTGAGCGCAAGAGCACTGAAAATGAACAAGAAGGTCCCCTTATGTACATTTCTGGTCAGGGATGAGCTGTTAAGGGGCCAGACTTGACTGGCAACTATATCCAGTGTCCCAGTTTTGAGTGTTGTCTGTAACTCAGTGGTGAGGAGAAATGCACTTTGCACATGATCAGACATGAATTCACTTGCTCTTAAGGGGAGCTGAGCCATGGTAAGCCTCAAATGAAGCTTAGCTCCACAAACCAAATCTGTTTCTCAACACCTGACTTCTAGAGAGAAAATACTGAGTCAGAAGAGCAAAGATTAATCCAGAAATCATGGCAGCTGGTCACCTGACCTAGCTCTTCTGCAGAAAAATTCCTTGGGCCCCACCTAAGACAACACTAGTGAAAGCCTTAAGCGTAACTGAGCTGGCTTCCCTGTGTATAGCTAATGTAATAAAGATTAAGAACTTGTGTTAACAAGTCTGTGTGTGAATGATAATGTGAATGGACCCTCATGCATTTGATCAAACCAGCCTACAAATATAACAATGTTTTTGCTTGTGTGTGGTTTCAGAAATCTGGACTGGTTGATTGGACTAGTCTGCCAAAGGGAAATGTCTGGCATGGCCAACGCAAACAGCTGGTTAAGCAAAGAAACATAGCTGGGAGCTCCCAGTAAGACAGCGAAGGACTTGGGATTCCTTGTCTATGTTCTGTGTTTGTGCTATGGTGCCCTCTTGGGGTGGCTGTGTGTAAGAGGAATAAGTTATGTTAGCAGAAAGCCACTCTTAGCATGTGTCAATGGCATGGATTTCTGGTGACGGAACAGTGCTAGCAACTGTCAGATGAGTAGTGGGAAGGGGAGTGTTTGCAAACGAGCAGTATTTAATTTAAATGAGCCCGTTGTCATCAGTCTGGGAATTTCTGTCCCTTACTAAAACCAAACTATTCATACTGTACGATAGAAACTTTGTTGCCATCACATGTATCATCGCCAGATCAATAAATATCCTAGATCTAGGCTTGTGGAAAACAATGCCTCTGTCTTTTCTCTGCTGCCTTCCTTCAGACTAGAGTAGCTGGGTGCCTGTCTCAGTTGAAGAGGTACAAAGTGGGGATGGTGGTAGTGATGGCATGCTAGGTTGGCATAGGAGTATGCAGATCTAAATTGTCTTCTCTGTGTTGGGCATATTCATATTATAGTGGGGTCAGGAGGAGTATGGTCCCCTTTTGTGACTGCCATCACCACTCCCCCTCTCCCGGTATAGGATACATGATTTGGCTAAAGGGAGGGAGGAATTGGGGAGGCTTGCAGATTTCATTGAGATCCCCCTGCTTCCCCCCCCCCATTTGAGCCCTCATTTGGCATGCCCGAAACAGTGACCCCTAAACCTAGAAGTATTCTGGGCTTTATCTCCCTCTCCTTCCCTCCTTGTAGGAATGATACCAAGGAGGATGTGTTTGTGCATCAGGTAAGAACTGCGTCAAGTTCATTCTCTTTTGCCCCTTTCTCTGTTATGCTCTAGACTTGCATCTCAATCACCACAACTCCATTCCTTGTGATAAACTTGAGTTAGCAAGCAGAAATCTGGGTTGTGGTTCCTTTCCATATTGGATTTCCTAGAGGCACTGATGCTGGAATCTTTGTTTCAAATCCATCCTCTAGCACCATAGTGCTATTAAATATACGCAGATCCTTAAATTCTTCTGTTTACAGTGGGGTGGAGTTCAGATATTGGCTAGATAGCCACTAAGGTTAGGGATGTGAAGCTTATACTACTTAACTGGAGATGTAGCTTGTTAAATAGATATGCAGCTCTTTTGTAGATTAGAAGCTAATGCCTTTTATTTATTTATTAGATTTATTTATTAAATTTATTAGTCGCCCATCTGGCTGGCTGTCCAGCCACTCTGGGCGACATACAGATTAAAAACATACAAATACATTAAAACATTGAAAATCTCAACAATAATAATAAAACCTAACCCATCCCAAAAGCCTGCCTGAAGAGCCACGTCTTCAAGGCCCAGAGGCAGCTCATCATAGAGGGGGCATGACGGAGATCATTTGGGAAGGAGTTCCACAGGGTGGGGGCCACAATAGAAAAAGCCCTCTCCCTAGTTCTCACCAGTCTGGCTGTTTTAACTGGTGGGATAGAGAGAAGGCCTTTTGAGGCTGATCTTGTTGAGCGGCATCCCTGATGATGCTGGAGGCGCTCCTTCAGATAGACTTTAAGGCTGCGTAATGCTAGGATCCAGATACAGCTTTAGAAGACCTTTGAGTATTACATTTAATTATTGCCCAAGCAATGTAGTTCTCCTTGGACCACTCTTTCTACTTATATGGTTCAGAGAGTGTTCCATTCTTAAAACTTGTATCTGTAACCAGTTAGGCATCTATTCCTAATTGCTGGTAAAAAGTTTTTGAAAAGAGTCATCTTCACTTGTTTTGAGGTTAGTTAACTCAGTTGGCATATCATGGTTATCATACCTGACCTGTAACTGTATGGGAATAAAATATTTGCTTTGCTCCCTGTTTCTCAAGGAAAACAAATTCTGCATCCTGAGAAACTTGTTTGCTGGTGGTACTTATTAAAAGGTCTTGGACTCAGTTTTATACAGATCTGATGATGATGGGAATCGATAGCAACTTGAGATATAGCATGAATTGCATCACCTTCTTTAAGTGTTTATTTGGGCTTCTCTCTGCTCTTTACTAGACAGCAATCAAGAGAAACAATCCCCGTAAATTCCTCCGAAGTGTTGGAGACGGAGAAACGGTGGAGTTTGATGTTGTAGAAGGAGAAAAGGTAAGTTTACTGCAGCATTCTGGCATCCCTTGAAAACTGTGGTGAAAGAGTATCTCCCTCACTTACTATGTTCCTCGTTGCCTTTTGCAGGGTGCTGAGGCAGCCAATGTAACTGGCCCAGGTGGCGTTCCTGTGAAAGGCAGCCGTTATGCTCCCAATCGCCGCCGCTTCCGCAGGTTCATCCCCAGGCCCCGGCAGGCCCAACAGCCGCAGGATGCCTCCCGGACAGAAGGGGCTGCAGAGACTGTCAGCGAGGGGGAGAGAGCTGACGATGCTGTGCAGCAGCGCCCTCGAAGGAGGCGTCCCCCACCTTTTTTCTTCCGCCGGAGATTTGTGCGGGGGCCTAGGGTTCAGCCCCAGCAGCAGCAGGCACAGCCAGCAGAAGTGAGTCCTCTGTGGGGAACTCACTAGACAACCTGCTGATAGGTGGAAGAAACAGGGTGTCTGTTGCAAGCCACTGCAGGGGTTGCACTTTGTGATTCTTCTCTCACACATGCACACCACACACACCCCTACACAGAAGTGAATTTATATAGGAATGTCAGTGTTTGAAATGGCCTTCAGCATTGTCTTAAGATGCTGCATTCTTTGCTGTAGATGTTTTGTAGTACAGTGGTAAATGCCTCTTCTGGCTTGAGGCTAAGGGAATCTGTCTTGGAGAACTCAAGCGCTGTGATCTTCCCCTCTCAGGGCACGGAAAGCACTGAATCCAAAGATGCCACCCAGCCTGAGGGAGATCAGCAACAGCAGATCCAGGCTGGTGAGAGAGCCCCAGCCCCTCGCTTCCGTCCCAGATACCGCAGGTAAAGCTGCAGGCAGCACCTTCATGTCTGGTTCTCTACCAAACAACACCACGGGAGGTACTTAAGTTAAGAGCTACCTTCCCCTTCTCAGCCTCCCCCCTGAGGATCCTGGGGATCTGGAGCTGCAAGCACATGATCAAAACCAAGAGAGGAGTTATTCAGGAGGGTGTCCTCTTTGTATGCTTTATTTATGTACTTGATGTGCAGGAGTACCTTCCACACACTTTCTGTAAGGAGGAGGATGGTGTTTAATGGAACAAGGGGATTATATTGCCATTCCTCTGTGTTTTTTTCCATAAGGGAATGACATGTTTTCTACATGGTGCCTTCTGGAAAGGAATGAACTAGGGGTACTCTGCTAACATCTCCTAAACAGTTCAAGAAGAGGAGATGCATATTCTGCTTTGAAGAGGAGTGCTCCTTCCCCCTTCTAATTTCTGTGCATGGAGAGTCAGATCAGCTGTAGTTTTGGCAACACAATGACTCCAGCATGCCCATGTTCCCTCCCCCCCACATTTGAGTGACTACTGTTTACCAGGGAGATTGCCATTTAAGTTCTTAAGCCATGCTGCTAAATAACTGCCTACTTACTTTCATTCACGAAATCTTTATATGCTTGTCTGTATATCCTGCCCTCCCTACATTAATCATAAAAAAGTTTAAACATCAAATGGCTCATCAATAAAACCATCAGCAGGTTAATAGATCCCTTAAACCAAACCGCATTCCAAAGACCTGAACAAATAGGCGAGTTTTCAAATTGTTCCTGAACAAAGCCAGAGTGGGGGATGACCTGGTCTCACCTAGGAGGGAGTGTGATTGTCCTCATGTATGACACCACTGACAGAGCCGCAAGCTGGGCCTCTCCCACTGATCGCAGAGTCTCTCAGAAGGTACTGAGGAAGGCACTGCCCAGTATGTCGGCCCCAAGTCATTCAGGGTTTTGTGCACTAGTACTTAACACCTTCCATTGGGCCCAGTAGCTCACTGCCAGAGGCAACCAGTGTAGTTTGAGGTTTGGCGTGCTCCACACAACAGCTAGGCAGCAGCATTCTGCACCAGCTGCAGATCTGGACCATTTCAAGGGTAGCCCCATGTGGAACACATTGCAGTAGTCTATACAGAAAGTTATTGGACCGTGGATAACCAAGGCCAGACTATTCCAGTCCAGGATAGGCATGTTTTGAAGATAATTCAGCCTTCAGATTTGGCAAATAGGCAGTTGTAAACTGGGAGGAGCCAGCAAGAACATAGGCAGGGTTTATCCCTGCCGTAGCAGGTCTTAAATTTCTGTAGGTCAGCACACTTCAGCCAAAATAAAAGGCTGCAAGGTAACTCCCAATCTTTTGCTTCTCCAGACCTTTCCGCCCCCGCCCACCACAGCAGCCCACCACTGAGGGAGGAGATGGCGAGACAAAAGCGGCGCAAGCCCCAGCAGATGGCATCCGTCCGGAGCCTCAGCGCCAGCGCAATCGACCTTACTTCCAGCGCAGACGCCAGCAAACAGCTGCAGCACGCCAGACTGCAGCTGAGGTAAGTTCCAAGGAGGACTGACTGATGGTGCAGCCTATCAGGGTTGGCATCTCTGGCCATCTGTGCAAGCTTGGAATTTGGCATTTGACTTCATGGACTACATACAAGCACATGCAAAATCTACCTCTGCTGTTCTGGTCTGTCCCTATAGTGCTTCTACTAAAAGTTCAGTGGTTGACATAGACAGGAGGTCTTGCCTATTTATGTATTTTTTACTGTATTTTTACTCTCCTCAGGCAGTTATCAACTCCCAAAGCAGCTCACATCCATTTTTTTAAAAAGACATCCCCTGCCACCAGGTTTACAAACTAATAAGAAAAGAAATCAAAATATGGTATAACTTAGTGAATTCCATATCTTAATCTACTGAAATATTGAGAAAAAGCTCTGAACAAGAGGAACCGTGATCATAAAAGCTCCCCCAGTACCTCTGCATGGGTTAGTTCTCAAAGCAGTGGGATTTTAAAGCTGATAGCTATAGTCTATCGTCTCCAGCTCCTAAAAGTGGAGAAAGATAGCCAGTACTGTCTTTCAAAATGGTTGTGTAAACTGTGGGATTTCAAGAAACGGAGACAAAGCTAACCTCTTTCATGTTCAGTTTGGTGGTAGTGTTTTGCTGGGGTGGGGGTAGGAACCTGCCTCTGTCATTTCCACTTTATTTATCCCTTCTATGCTCAACCCTCACAAGAAATGTAAATGCAGACAGTGACCTGCTAAAGAATAAACCTCTCTGCCAGCAGACATGGCAAAACTGCTCCATCCTTTCCCAGTTCCTGAAACATCCATTCATTGTTTAGAAGGGATGCATGATGGGGACTTCTTAGTTTGACATAGGTGAGCAGTGTCCATAAAGTGAAGTAGGCTTCTGTAGATCCTGTACCCTGTGCATGTACACTCGCATACCGAAGGATGCACATGTCAAGGCCGACCTCACGTCAAAAACCTCTTTTGTTCTGCCCAAGGCTACTACAGCTAAAGAGCAGCCTGCTCCAAGCTCTGCTGCCGCTGGTGGTGGAGACACCCCTGCCACTAGCACTCCTGCGATGGCTCAAGAAGCAGTGGTGGAAGCCAGCAAGCCTGCTTCCCCAGCCCAGGAGAGCCCCTCCCAGCCGCTGCCGGAGATCCAGCAACAGCTTGTGGATGTAAGTGCAGGCTGATAGTCAAAGACCTCTCCCCAGGTGGTCCTGGGTTCCCTGGCCCTCAGCAGGCTTACTCAGAGTACTGTGTCCGTGGGATAAATCCACAGAAGCAAGTAAGTAATATTCTAACCCGAGATGGCTATCCTGTTGCTGTCCAGATGTTCCTGGACCACAGTTCCTATCCTCCCTGACCATGCTGGCTGGGGCTGGTGGGTTGGAGTCCTACAACAACAGCAAGACAACAGGTCCCCACCCCTATTCTAACCCAAGTTGCATGATCTGTGTTTAATGCAGGCAGCCTCTCTGTCAGTGTATAGAGCACCAAATGCTATGTGTGGCTCGGAGCCGTTAAATCTTTCTGGGGCCCTGTTGTACCTTTATTTGCCACATGATGTCCCCCTTGACTTAAGTTTGGAGAAGGAAAGCCATTAGAAGAGAAGCGATCAGATCAGCTTTGGGTAGACAGACTTATTAGGAAGCCGCTTTTCTGTTTCCTTTTGGCAAAGCCATGTCTGTCTTTGCAGATATCAACACCTGAGCCTGGGGGAGAGCTTCCCCCAGCCCTACTGGCATGATGAATCTGCACACGGTGAGGGGATGCCAAGAGCTGTGATCTGGTAAGGATGCAAGGGCAGGAATGTTAAACTCGAACAATGGCTTTATTTATTAATTACATTTATATTGTGAGGCTTTCTCCTCTCCCCGTTGTATCCTCTCAACAGCCCTGAGAGGTAGGTTCACCTGAGGAAGTGGGGGCACTGGCTCAAGGTCAGCTAATATCTGTGTGATTCTTAATACCTGCAACTCTTGTTGAACATGACCTTAAAATTCTGTTGGAAGTGCATGGCTTTTCAGTTTCTGCTAAACTCTTCAGATTTCATCCACTTATGTGCTCTACATCTGTCAGGAAACCACAAACTTAATGGAAACTTTTAAATCCCTGAAGTAAGCTAATTTTTTCTTGGTTCTAACACTGTTATCCCACAGTGGTTCATTGGGCATGTGATTCAGAAGTGAAATATAAGCAAAGATGGCAAGATGTGCTGGTTGTCAGCCTCTTCTGAAAGGGAGCTTGTTGGCATTTAATAGTTGCATGGCGAAGGCATGAGAAGTCACAGCTTTGAAGTAATTCAGTAGGTATGGAAGGCATTAGAGGACCTTTTGAGACCTGTCATGAGGAACAGTTTTAGAGTGCCTTATGTGGTAAGGGATATCTGTGAGGAGAGGGATTAACATTTCTTGCTGAAAATTCAGATTGATTTCCCATTGCCATAGGACATAAATTTTCAAGGGTTTTGGGTGGGGAACTTTGATAGTTAACTTGTATTTCTGTATTGTAAAGCTTGCCTGTACATTCTGTACTCCTGGTAGAACTTCTGGGAATAGCAACACTCTACCCTCAGTCCTACTCTAGAAATGCATTCTCACAGACACCACGAACAGGTTGGCTGTGCTTCCCGCTTCTCCTTCAGCATCTGACCGCCTCTTTCCCCCCTTTGCAGGTGTCCACAATGTGCCTACAACCCAAGTTACCTCATCCTGCACTTGAAGAGACCCCAAACTTCACCAGTACCCCCTTTGCTGCTGTTGAAGCCCTGAATGTAAAAAAAATAAATAAATCTGAGGGGGGAACTTGACCAAAAAAGAACTTGCTTTGCTTTAAAAACCTTCTGAGGGGTTTGTCTTCCCTCTCCCACAGCTTTGCCAGTTTGAGAAAAATAAACTGGCTGTTGAATCTTCAGTTAATTTTTTCTCCCCCATTGTTGAAGAACACCCTGTGTGAACCATTGTGTGCAGTTTGGGCATCAGTAAAAAAATAATTGCACAGACTTTTGTGTCATTTGTGTCTTCTGTTAAGGAACAAACGGTGTCTTAAGGGCTGCTTTGTCCTTTGCCCTGCAGTCCTTGAGGACCTTGAACTTGCCTCTAAAGAACCCTAAAACCTTTGGGGGGTGGGGTGGAGAATAGCGCTTGGCCCCAAAGGGGAATACTATGTTGAGTACTATACAGAGGGGCCTCAGCTGACATTTGGACGGACAGGACGGGGACTGAGATGAGAGATTCTATACAAGGAACACCCTCCCTGCTTTGTAGCATAAGTACAGTTCATAGGTGCGCGAGGCCTTTTATGTGAAAGAAGCTGTTACATTACTAGAAAGGCGTGTTTGGTTTTCCTTGAAGAGAACAGGCAATAGCGTACCGACTATTGGTGGAGCAGCAGGACTCTGCTTTAGCCTACTGATAAAGGAACAGACGCTTTCTTAGCCTGCTGCTCGCCAAGGCAGTGGGTCATAGAATAGTAGAGTTGGAAGGGGCCTATAAGGCCATCAAGTCCAACCCCCTGCACAATGCAGGAATCCAAATCAAAGCATCTCCAACAGGTGGCTGTCCAGCTGCCTCTTGAATGTCTCCAGTGTTAGAGAGCCCACTACCTCCTCAGGTGATTGATTCCATTGTCATATGGCTCTAATAGTTAGGAAGTTTCTCCTGATGTCCAGTTGAAATCTGGCTTCCTGCAACTTGAGCCCATTATTCCGTGTCCTGCACTCTGGGATGATCGAGAAGAGATCCTGGCCCTCCTCTATGTGACAACCTTTCACGTACTTGAAGAGTGCTATCATATCTCCCCTCAGTCTTCTGTTCTCCAGGCTAAACATGCCCAGTTCTTTCAGTCTTTCCTCACAGGGCTTTGTTTTCAGTCCCCTGATCATCCTTGTTTCCCTCCTCTGAACCTGTTCCAGTTTGTTGGCATCCTTCTTGAAATTTGGAGACCAGAACTGGACACAGTACTCAAGATGAGGCCTAACCAGTGCTGAATAGAGGGGAACTAATACTTCATGCGATTTGAAAACTATACTTCTGTTAATGCAACCTAATATAGCATTTGCCTTTTTTGCAGCCACATCACACTGTTGGCTCATATTCAGCTTGTGATCAATGACAATTCCAAGATCCTTCTCACATGTTGTGTTGCTGAGCCAAGTATCCCCCATCTTATAACTCTGCATTTGCTTTCTTTTTCCTAAGTGTAGAACTTTGCATTTATCCCTGTTGGATTTCATTCTGCTGTTTTCAGCCCAATGCTCCAGCCTATCAAGGTCCCTGTGAATTTTGTTATTGTCTTCCACAGTATTAGCTATGCCCCCCAATTTTGTATCACCTGCAAATTTGATAAGCATGCTCTGTACCTCCTCATCCAAGTCGTTAAAAATGTTAAAGAGCACTGGGCCCAGGACCGAGCCCTCTGGTACCCCACTCGTTACTTCCGCCCAGTTTGAGAAGGAACCATTGATAAGCACTCTTTGCATACGATTCTGGAGCCAGCTGTGGATCCACCTGATAGTTGTTTCATCCAGCCCACATTTAGGTAGCTTGCTAATCAGAAAATCATGGGGCACTTCGTCAGAAGCTTTGCTGAAGTTCAGGTATATTATATCCACAGCACTCCCACAGTCTGCAAGGGAGGTTACCCGGTCAAAAAATGAGATAAGATTAGTTTGGCAGGATTTGTTCTTCATAAATCTGTGTTGGCTTCTAGTAATCACTGCATTGTTGTCAAGGTGCTTACAGACTGACTGCTTTATAATCTGCTCCAGAGTTTTTCCAGGGATTGATGTTAGGCTGACTGGTCTGTAGTTCCCAGGTTCCTCCTTTTTCCCTTTTTTGAAGATTAGCTCTCCTCCAGTCATCCGGCACTTCACCAGTCCTCCATGATTTCGCAGATAATAAGACAGTGGTTCTGAGACTTCTTCAGCCAGTTCCTTCAATACTCTAGGATGCAGTTTATCGGGCCCTGCTGATTTGAACTCGTTCAAAGTGATTAGGTAGTCCTTGACCATTTGTCTATCAATCTCAGGCTCCAATCCTGCCCCTTCTACTTCATGTTTCCCGGGAGGGTCACAGATCCTTTTTTGGGAGAAGACTGAGCCAAAGTAGGAATTGAGGACTTCTGCCTTTTGTTTGTCATCTGTTAGTGTTTTGCCATCCTCCTTGAGTAGCTGTGCCACCATTTCTTTTCTCTGTCTTTTATTATGGACATACCTGAAGAAAGCTTTTTTTGTTGCTTTTAGCATCCCTTGCTAACTTCAGCTCATTCTCACCTTTAGCCTTCCTGACACCATCCCTGCAATTCAGTGATACCTGCCTGTACTCTTCCTTTGTGGCCTAGCCTTCTTTCCACTTCCTGTATGTGTCCTTTGTTTTCAGGTCCTCTCTAAGCTTTTTGTGAAGCCATATTGGCTTCTTCTGCTGTTTCCCCCCTTTTTTCCTTGTTGGAGTTGCTTGCCATTGCGCTTTTAGAATTTCCTTTTTTAAAAACTCCCACCCATCTTGGACTCCTTTTCTCATTAGGCTGGCTTGCCATGGAACTGTGCTTGCAATTGTTCTGAGTTTATTAAAATCAGCTTTCCTGAAGTCCAGGGTGCGTGTTTGGCTACTCTCAGCTTTTGCTTCTGTTAAAATCAAGAATTCAAGTATGGTGTGGTCACTTTCCCCCAGAGTTCCTGTAACTGCCACTTCATCCACCAAATCATCTCTATTGGTTACAATCAAGTCCAGGATAGCTGATCCTCTGGTTGCTTCCTCCACTTTCTGTAGGAGGAAGTTATCTCCAACACAAGTCAGAAATTTCTTAGAGGGGCCATGTTTGGCAGAATTTGTCTCCCAACAGATATTGGGATAATTGAAATCCCCCATTACTACTACATCATTCCTCCTCGAAATATTGGCAATTTGGTTTTCAAAAGTTACATTCTCATCTTCTCCTTGATTGGGTGGTCGGTAGTAGACTCCAAGCACCACATCCTTTTTGTTACGTGCCCCATTAATTTTAATCCAGATACTCTCGGTGGAGCCATCAAGCTCATCTTCCTGTATTTCTGTGCAGGGATATATATTTTTAACATATAGCACAACTCCACCTCCCTTTTTATTCCTTCTGTTCTTCTTGAACAAGTTGTATCCTTCAATTGCTGTATTCCAGTCATGGGAGTCATCCCACCAAGTTTCAGTTATACCTATCAAGTCGTAATTGCCCTCCTGTATTAAGAGTTCAAGTTCGTCCTGCTTGTTTCCCATGCTCTGCGCATTGGTATACAGGTATTGAAGACCATGTGATTTATGGCTTGGCTTCCTTACATTTTTCTGAGGACTGTCACTGGTTCCTATTACAGCCGAACTCTCTGTTCCTGTTACTGTGCACAAGCCTTCATCAGTTGTTACCACCAAGTTTACGTCTCCGTCCCCCTTAGGATTCAGTTTAAAGCCCTCTTGATGAACTTCTCCATGCTGTGGCCAAAGGAAGCTGCAGAAAGGAAGCTGCTGTTCCTGTCCATGCAGTAAGCAGGAAGGCATAAGGCCAAGTTACCATTGGTAACATAAAAAAACATTTGCCTGGAGAGAAGCTCAAGGGCAGGGTTCTTAACCAGCGTTGCTAACAAGTTACTATGTCCAAAAGAGATTTACGTAATAACTCAAATGTGAAATTGCTGCTCTTCCAACAGATATGTAACTTTTCTCTAAGGTTGGGTTTGGTACCTGAAGACTGGAAAGTGACCAACATAAAGAATCCAGGAAATCACAGGCCACTTTGCTTAATATCTCCTTGAAGGAGACTGTTGCAAAGCATGATTAAAGATCAAATTAGAAAGGAGGTATAGAGGTCTTGCTGATGAAGAGTCAGCATGGCTTTTGCAAAGGTAAATCATATCTAGCTTTGTGTCATTTACCCTGGGCATAGGGAGGACCGAGGAGGATTGTGTACGTGATTTCCAAAAAGCTTTTGACAAAGTCCAAAAGACTCCTCACGGGATTTAACAGCCATAGGATAAGAAGGTAGGACCTGTAGTTAAAGAACACTAACAATGGAATTAAATGGACAGTTCCCACAATGGAGAGATGTAAGTAGAGTTTCCCGGGATCTGTACCTGAGATTTATGAACATCAAAAAGCATCAATGATCTGGCATTAGCAATCACTAGTAAGCTAGCCAAACTGGTTGATGGCATCAAATTATTCAGGCTGGTAAAAACAAAAAAGGGGTTGTGAGCAGCTCCAAAAGGATCTCTCCAAGCTGGGTGAATGTGCATTAAAACAGCAATTGTTCTTGTACAATATAAGGCAACATAATGGCAGAAGAGCAGTTCCAAGTGATCAAGCAATTCCCTATGTGATCAACTGCTAAAGGATCCTGCAGGCAGAGGGCCCTTCTCTGAAGTCTAGATGCCGGGGGCTAGAATTCAGACTTGAAATACATTCTCATGTTTTCTCCATTACATGTTGGAAGATCTTTGGAAAGGGAAACATTAAGAACTAGCTGCTTAATTATCACAGCCTCAGCGCCCATATTTTTGTGTGGTATTTGAAAAATACTGTTCTCTTGGGTTTTTTGAACTGATTTCTTAAATCTTAATCATTTAGAACTGGATAGAACTAACATGAAGCAAGTGACAACCAAAAAGTAGCCTATTTATATACAAATACATATTTTTCCTGAAAATACAAACATTAACATGCTTACGCACACAAACACGCCTGTAATTTTGACAAAGAGTCTTTTTCTCCAATTAAATACACAAACAATTGCATCTCTTGGAGAGACCCAAGGGAAACCCTTTAAAACTTAAGAGTCCTTGTTGCTTTCATTTGAGTGCAGGCAGGTAACATGGAGTGATACAGTCCATTTGCTTTTGTTTTAAAATTCCACCTTTTGCAGAGGGGGAAAAAAACTCTTTAATTTTTTTCAAGTGCCATGGGAAAAACTGCTGAAGAATCAGTGCAAAGGGATCCAAAGCTCAAGCCACTAGAATTTTCATTGCACATGTTCAAGTCTGGATTCTGAAGTACTGTAAATTGGTTTGGACTTTGATGGCACATCATGATAGGGCCTATGCTATAAAATTAAACCTCTTTGATTTCCATAGTTCCTGGCCAAAGAAAATAGAGCGCCAGTGTGGTGTAGTGGTTAAGGTGTTGGACTACAACCTGGGAGACCAGGGTTCGAATCCCCACGCAGCCATGAAACTCACTAGGTGACCTTGGGTCAGTCACTGCCTCTCAGCCTCATGAAAACCCTATTCATAGGGTCACCATAAGTCGGAATCGACTTGAAGGCAGTACATTTACATTTTTGGCCAAGAAATCCTGTGTGCGAGCTGAGCATATTTATGAAACTAGGATCCTGAGAGCATGGGAGCAATGTCACCTGAATATAACTGGCGAGTTAGCCATGTTCACTCTGGTTTCAAACTTGCCGTTTAGGATGAATGGTATCCTTATGCATATCCTTATAACTGTTCTTTCCCCTTCTCTGAGGTAGGTTGTGGGAAGGTAGGGTGTGTTGGTGGGACCTATGTGTGAGGTGGCAAGCATGCCCCTCCCTGGCGTCATGGGCAATGCCCTTCTCTCTACCCACGGCTGTGTCCCACCCTCAGGGGCTGCATACTCCTTTCCCTTTCTGATCTGTGTTGCTCTCCCTGTCCTACCTCACTCCCTGAGCCTTCTCTTTCCCTCAACCTAGAAGTGTTTTGGGAATGTACTCAGTGGTGACTAAGCACAGCCAGTGGCAAAATGGCTGCCACTGAACCAAGAAAGGCCTCTGCGGCTGTTGCTAGGCAACCACAGTGTGGGCAAAAGAGGGGATTTGGGGGCGGAGGAGTGATGCTGTAGCATGGGCTTAAGGCCACAACGATGCCATGATTGACTGTTTATTGTCCCTGAGGTCAAAGCTCTCCCTCAGCTTCACCCGGATAGCCTGGTTTGGGATCTGTGCAGTGCCTCAATGAGCAGGGCATCCCAGAATGTTTTTAGCCAGCCGCAGCCAGTACTTAATTTCTAGAATGGAAACCGTCCTCAAGCATAGTAGCCTGGACCCCCAAACCCAGAGATGGATGCTGGGGTGGGCTCGAGTGCGGTTTCTCAAGGCTGAGGGGAAAGAAATTTGGCACATGTTCTGGGGCACTCTGTTCTTGACTACAACAACTGCATGAGCATGTCAGGGCTGAGCCCCATCAGCAAAGCCGGGCTCAGCCCTGGCTCAAGTTAAAAACTGAAACAAGACAAAGATAATCAAAATCTCAAGGAGAGGATTCATTTCGTAGTTGCCCTCAGAATTAATCCCCCCCTTCAGTCTAAGCCTCTGCCTTTGGGTTTGCTAACGCTTTTCCAGATCTTGACGGCAAGATAGCCTCTGAAGGCGCAAATCCCCTACAATCCTTTATTTCCAGCAACAAAAGCTGTGGCTCCTCATGAGTCTTCCACACCACAAGCTTTTTGTCCTCCAAAAACAGAAGAGGGCCTCAAGTTCCTAGCCACCCCACCCCCCACATACATCAACTTGCTTGTCCTGCTTTTTATTAAATTATTTTTTTTCTTTTTTTTAAAAAGGAAAGGAAATTAAAACACATCCAGACTAAAAACTGACCTAAAGGGGGAAAAAAGGTTCAACTCTGACCACGCCCCAAGACTCTCTAAGCCTTGCGGTATCATTAAAGTGCTAGACAGTTCCTGGTACCTGCTGCCATCCACCCCACCTCCCCAGTCCACGGACCACACATTTCCTGTGTCCTTTGGGTGTTAGTGTTCTCCCCCCTCCACGCCCCTCCCAGCTTCCATTCATTCATAGGCTTCTGGGCTCAGTTCGTCCAGTTCTGTGGACGGCTTGATCTCTTGGTCTAACAAAGATGGGGTGCGTCGGAATGTAGCAGCAATCTGATCAAAGGTGCGCCCTCGCGTCTCCGGTACTTTGATGTACGTGAAGATCAAGAAGGCTAGCAGGAGAGCCGCAAAGATGAGGAAGACAAAGGCGCCACAAGCATCCTACAAGAAGAGAGGAGGTCGTGAGTGATTGCAACTGTACCAGATCTCCAGAGGAGGGTTCCTTCAGTGGCAGATTTAGGGACTGAGGGACTGAAGGTAGAGCCTGACACTGATTTTATGCCTTCTACGTTAAATTTTACCCTTGTAGTCCCCTTTAGTACCACTCCCTATATATATGTATATATGTGTGTGTATATATATATATATTGTATTTTATGTATTTTAATTTATTTTAATGTTTTTGTGATTTTATTGTTTACAATTTTATTATGTACGTGTTTGATTTTATTTTTGTAAGCCACTCAGAGTGCCCTATTAGAGGGTAGAAGGGCGGGATAGAAATATTTTTAAATAAATAATAAATATAGGGCGCAGGTAAGGATGGCAGAATAAGAGGCCCTAGGAAATTCTCCATGCACAAGCCCCACTGGAATGAACAGGAGATGTGCAAAAGCACTGCTGAGCTTTATTAAACTGGCTCTGCTAGATAAAAACATGAGAAGAGCCTGCTGGATCAGGCCAGTGGCCCATCTAGTCCATCTTCCTGTTGTCACTGTGGCCAACCAGGTGCCCATGGGAAGCCCGCAAGACCTGAGTGCAAAGAGCACTCTCCCCTGCTGTGGTTTCCAGCAACTGGTATTCAGAAGCATCCTGCCTCAATGTGGAGGCAGAGCATAGCCATCCTGGCTAGTAGCTACTGATAGCCCCTGAAAGCTTGATCCTCCATGGATAGCTGTGAACTAATGTCGTTCAAGTTGCAGAACTTCCGATCGGAGCTATCCAGCTGCTCAGATTTGACAAAGGGTCTTACCTTATGCCTAACTGCCCTGTTTGCCAGCAGGGAGGCACTGAAATTGAGATTAGCAAAGAAGGATAATGCAATAACACAGTGTTTAGCCTAATAGCTTCCTCCTGTCAGATTTTGTAATGCAAACTTTTAGTAATATGGTCAGAATGAATTCAAATATGAAAAAAAATTATACTGTGGCTTTCTGGGCTTACTTCATTATGGGTAAAATCATGAGGATGACAATCTTCATCCTAAATCTTCCTGTTTTAGAGGTTTCAAAATTCCTAGCTTTCTCTGGACGCATTCCACCAAACCATGCGTAGGGCAGCCTAGAAGAGACCGCACACTCTGTGTCTCAGACCCCTCATCCAAAGTGTATATGAACTGGCTAGGATTACCCAGTAATTAAAATAAAAGCATGTTAACCCTGCTCTAAGGCAGCTGTTCTTTCTTACATTCACTTGCGGCTGATGCACTTGAGAAAAGTTCCAGCATCAAGTGCTGGCATTATGAAAACCTCATAGCTCAGGGGCAGAGCACCCACTTTGCATGCTCTACAAAGCAGAGTGCCTCCAAGTACTTCTGGAAAAGACTCTCTGCCTGGAGGGCTGCTGCCAGTCAGTGTAGGCAATACTGAACCAGATGGACCAATTATCTGACTGGGAATTTCCTACACTGAGATGGTCTGGTGTCCCATTGGCTGAGGTTACTTAATCCATGATGGAAGGGACTGAACTTGAGAAGCTGAACCTTCATCAGGGAAAGCATGCATTTTACCACTGAGCTATGGCTGATCCATGAGGCACATGTGGAAAACAAAAAAAAACCCCTGAGGTTCTCTGAATTTAATGTAGGATGTTGCATTCCTTTGCACAAGATGCTCAGCTTTGCTTTTGGGCACCATCAGTGTACATTCCTACTCACAGACATGGCTGTACATACGTTTCTTCTCTCCACAATGCCCCCCCTCCGCTGCCAGCCAGATTAGTGGCCGAAACTCACCGCAATTGACGGAAAGCTCATGCCAATGATGAAGTTACAGGTCCAGTTGGCGCAGCCGGCCACGGCCATTGCAGCTGGGCGGGGGCCCTGGCTGAACAACTCCGCCACAATGAACCACGGAATGGGCCCTGGCCCAATCTCAAAGAACGCCACAAAGCCAAAGGTGGCTACCATGCTGAGATAGCTAATTGCCGGTACGCGGTCCTGTTGTGGAGAGAACCAGAAGTCCCCAGGTTATTTATTTATTTTTATTTATTTATTGCATTTTTATACCGCCCCATAGCCAAAGCTCTCTGGGCGGTTTACAGTAACTAAAAACATTAAAAACAAATATACAAATTTAAAACACATCTTTTAAAAACAATTTAAAACACAATTTAAAAATGTAAAACAATTTAAAAACACATGCTAAAATGCCTGGGAGAAGAGGAAAGTCTTAACCTGGTGCCGAAAAGATAACAGTGATGGTGTCAGGTGCACCTCGTCATCAAAATCATTCCATAATTTGGGGGCCACCACTGAGGGTTAACTGATGCCCTGGGCTCTTTCGGGAGGAAGGGCAGGACATAAACTGAATAAACAGTAATAATGAAATAAGGATGATCCTCTCACAACAAAGAGACCAGCACTTGAGGCATCAGATAGGCTAATCTGTTTTCTGCATGATTTCATCAGTTTATCTCTCTGTGTATCTGTCCTGCTCAGGTACGCAGTGTGGTCTATCAATTCCAAAGTACATAAACAGAGTCAGTCATATAAAGTCAGAGCACCCTAGCGAGGGAGCCTGCTCCACGAGCTAGAGGGAGCCCCAGCTCACAAAGCGTCAAGGCGAGTTAAGCAGCAGAGCAAAAAGAGGGTAAGTAGCTCCCATTTATTCCATTATTTAATTGAAGTAAAACAGCTCAGAGCAATAAGTAATAAGGGCAGCCTAAGGTCACCCTGAGCTAGGAGCCAAATCCTGAAAGAACCTATATCTTAGGAGACAGATCCTAGGAGAAGGAAGCCTATAGAAAGCTAGTGTTCAACACCACCCTAGCAGGAAAGCTTCAGGGGACACTGTAAACAAGGCGAAATTCCAGTCGGAGAGAAGGGGGAAAAGGAAACTCCACCGATACATACAGGGAGAGAGTCAGCTCAGTCCTTGCTAAAAAGGGCAGCTTCAGCCTTCCTGAAACACAACCACAAGCTCTGTTTCCCTAGGTTAAAGAAAGGTCAGGCTGTTCTAGGTGGGAAAACAACAAACACAAAAGACTTGCCTGGAAGGCGCAGCCCCTTGATTAGATTAAAAGCAGCCAAAAGCTTAAACAGCCCCACCCCTCCCTCAGGAAGGAAGCCTGTCTTCCTGCCTTCAAAGGAAGGAAGCCTGAGATAATCCTAAAGAGTTAAGCCCCAGCTGATAGTTGAGCCATCAGCCTCAAGTAACACATCATTGGCTGGCAGCAGTAGCTGGGAGGAACCAGCCACACATATAAAGTCAGAGCACCCTAGCGAGGGAGCCTGCTCCACGAGCTAGAGGGAGCCCCAGCTAACAAAGCATCAAGGCGAGTTAAGCAGCAGAGCGAGGAGGCCAGGGCCCCCCACTCTGCCCGTCTGTTCCGTAACCTCAACTAAGCCGCAGTCTCCAACCCATTGATGTAATAAACCTTAAACAAAACTATGCAGGTAAGAAGCCAGCAAGGGTGTGGGGGCTTTCCAGTGTTTTGCACCGCCTGCAGCATGTACGACTATCTGCCTGTTGGACAGAAGTCGTGGGTGTGCTCTCAGTGCAATGAGCTCCTGGCTCTCCGGGAACAACTTCATTTCCTTGAGGCCAAGGTGGCGGACCTGGAAAAGCTGAGAGAGGCAGAGAGGTGTGTGGAGGAGGCCTTCAGGAACGTTATAGCTGTGTCCCACTCCAACGATGATAGCTCTCCTGCTATCATGGAGAATGATGGTCTCGGGGAAGGAGAGCATCCAGCTGAGGAAGAGGGAAACGATCCCTTAGAAGGGACCCATTCCTTGGGGGATGAGCAGCTATCATCTCGTGTCGAGGATATATCTCCAGGGGGTGGAGGGATCCTTGTAGTGGGTGATTCTATCATTAGGAACATAGACAGTGGGGTGTGTGATGTGCGTGTAGACCGCAAGGTGATTTTGCCTGCCTGGTGCGAAGGTTGCAGATATCGCCCGTCGTTTAGATAGTTTGGTAGACAGTGCTGGGGAGGAGTCAGTGGTCGTGGTGTACGTTGGCACCAACGACATGGGGAAATGCAGCCGTGAAGTTCTGGAAGCAAAATTTAGGTTGCTAGGTAGGATGCTGAAAGCCAGGACCTCCAAGGTGGCTTTCTCTGAAATGCTACCGGTTCCACGCGCAGGACCAGCCAGACAGGCCCAGCTTTGCAGTCTCAATGCGTGGATGAGACGATGGTGTCGGGTGGAAGGGTTCGGATTTGTTAGGCACTGGGGAACATTTTGGGACAAGCCGGGCCTGTACAAAAGGGATGGGCTCCACTTGAACCAGAATGGAACCAGACTGCTGGCACTTAAAATTAAAAAGGTAGCAGAGCAGCTTTTAAACTGACTGAGGGGGGAAACCCGACAGGAGCTGAGGAAGGTCCAGTTCGGAATAAACCTCCCCCCTGGGATAAAAACCAAAGAAATGATGAAAGTTTAAAAGGGGTAGGCCTAGAAGTAGGCATTGTGAGAGCAGGGGCACAGGATATAAATTCAGAAGAGCAAAATTACCACAGGCCTAACCACAAGTGCCAAAGACACTTGAAGAGAGACACTGCTTACAAGTGCCTGTACGCTAATGCTAGGAGCCTCCGAACCAAGATGGGAGAACTGGAGTGCTTGGTCTTAGAGGACAGCATTGATATAGTGAGCATAACGGAGACCTGGTGGAATGGAGAAAACCAGTGGGATACGGTTATCCCTGGATATAAACTATATCAGAAGGACAGGGAAGGACGTATTGGTGGTGGAGTCGCTCTATACGTGAAAGAAGGCATATGAAATTGAGGAAGCATCCAAACTAGGAAATGTGGTAGTAATTCAACTACCCGGACATAGACTGGCCACATATGTGTTCCAGTCATGACAAAAAAGTAAAGTTTCTAGATATTCTAAATGACTATTCCCTAGACCAGTTGGTCATGGAACCGACCAGAGGGACGGCAACCCTGGACTTAATCCTCAGTGGGGACCGGGACCTGGTGCGAGATGTAAGTGTTGCTGAACAGATTGGGAGCAGTGACCACAGTGCTATTAAATTAAATATACATGTAAATGGCCAATTGCCAAGAAAATCCAACACGGTCACATTTGACTTCAAAAGAGGAAACTTCACAAAAATGAGGGGATTGGTAAAAAGAAAGCTGAAAAACAAAGTCCAGAGGGTCACATCACTCGAAAATGCTTGGAAGTTGTTTAAAAACACTATATTAGAAGCTCAACTGGAGTGCATACTGCAGATCAGAAAAGGTACCGCCAGGGCCAAGAAGATGCCAGCATGGTTAACGAGCAAAGTCAAGGAAGCTCTTAGAGGCAAAAAGTCTTCCTTCAGAAAATGGAAGTCTTGTCCGAATGAAGAAAATAAAAAAGAACACAAACTCTGGCAAAAGAAATGCAAGAAGACAATAAGGGATGCTAAAAAAGAATTTGAGGAGCACATTGCAAAGAACATAAAAACCAACAACAAAAAATTCTATAAATACATTCAAAGCAGGAGACCATCTAGGGAGGCGATTGGACCCTTGGATGATAAGGGAGTCAAAGGTGTACTAAAGAACGATAAGGAGATTGCAGAGAAGCTAAATGAATTCTTTGCATCTGTCTTCACAGTGGAAGATATAGGGCAGATCCCTAAACCTGAACTAACATTTGCAGGAAGGGATTCTGAGGAACTGAGACAAATAGTGGTAACGAGAGAGGAAGTTCTAGGCTTAATGGACAATATAAAAACTGACAAATCACCGGGCCTGGATGGCATCCACCCGAGAGTTCTGAAAGAACTCAAATGTGAAATTGCTGATCTGCTAACTAAAATATGTAACTTGTCCCTCGGGTCCTCCTCCGTGCCTGAGGACTGGAAAGTGGCAAATGTAACGCCAATCTTCAAAAAGGGATCCAGAGGGGATCCCGGAAATTACAGGCCAGTTAGCTTAACTTCTGTCCCTGGAAAACTGGTAGAAAGTATTATTAAAGCTAGATTAACTAAGCACACAGAAGAACAAGCCTTGCTGAAGCAGAGCCAGCATGGCTTCTGCAAGGGAAAGTCCTGTCTCAGTAACCTATTAGAATTCTTTGAGAGTGTCAACAAGCATATAGATAGAGGTGATCCAGTGGACATAGTGTACTTAGACTTTCAAAAAGCGTTTGACAAGGTACCTCACCAAAGACTTCTGAGGAAGCTTAGCAGTCATGGAATAAGAGGAGACGTCCTCTTGTGGATAAGGAATTGGTTAAGAAGCAGAAAGCAGAGAGTAGGAATAAACAGACAGTTCTCCCAATGGAGGGCTGTAGAAAGTGGAGTCCCTCAAGGATCGGTATTGGGACCTGTACTTTTCAACTTGTTCATTAATGACCTAGAATTTGGAGTGAGCAGTGAAGTGGCCAAGTTTGCTGACGACACTAAATTGTTCAGGGTAGTTAAAACAAAAAGGGATTGCGAAGAGCTCCAAAAAGACCTCTCCAAACTGAGTGAATGGGCGGAAAAATGGCAAATGCAATTCAATATAAACAAGTGTAAAATTATGCATATTGGAGCAAAAAATCTGAATTTCACATATACGCTCATGGGGTCTGAAGTGGCGGTGACCGACCAGGAGAGAGACCTTGGGGTTGTAGTGGACAGCACGATGAAAATGTTGACCCAGTGTGCGGCAGCTGTGAAAAAGGCAAATTCCATGCTAGCGATAATTAGGAAAGGTATTGAAAATAAAACAGCCAATATCATAATGCCGTTGTATAAATCTATGGTGCGGCCGCATTTGGAATACTGTGTACAGTTCTGGTCGCCTCATCTCAAAAAGGATATTCTAGAGTTGGAAAAGGTTCAGAAGAGGGCAACCAGAATGATCAAGGGGATGGAGCAACTCCCTTACAAGGAACGGTTGCAGCATTTGGGGCTTTTTAGTTTAGAGAAAAGGCGGGTCAGAGGAGACATGATAGAAGTGTATAAAATTATGCATGGCATTGAGAAAGTGGATACAGGAAAGTTCTTCTCCCTCTCTCATAATAAAAACTGGTGGACATTCAAAGAAGCGGAATGTTGGAAGATTCAGGACAGACAAAAGGAAGTACTTCTTTACTCAGCGCATAGTTAAACTATGGAATTTGCTCCCACAAGATGCAGTAATGGCCACCAGCTTGGATGGCTTTAAAAGAAGATTAGACAAATTCATGGAGGACACGGCTATCAATGGCTACTAGCCATGATGGCTGTGCTCTGTCACCCTAGTCAGAGGCAGCATGCTTCTGAAAACCAGTTGCCGGAAGCCTCAGGAGGAGAGAGTGTTCTTGCACTCGGGTCCTGCTTGCAGGCTTCCCCCAGGCCCCTGGTTGGCCACTGTGAGAACAGGATGCTGGACTAGATGGGCCACTGGCCTGATCCAGCAGGCTGTTCTTATGTTCTTATGTTCTAGTCTCACTCCCTTGGGTCCCCCATCCAGGCTATGGGCCTGATCTGCCCCTGCATTTCTTCAGTCACTCTGCAGTATCAGATGCACCCAGACTATTGAGGATGGTGAGCAATGGTTGAAACAGCATAAACAGAAAATTAAACAGATCAGTGCTGGATAAGCCTAGGGCCGGGCTGGTACCCTCCAGATGCCTTGGGCTACAAACCCTGTCAGCATGTTTTGGATTGCAGCCCCCATCGGCCCCAAGCTGATCTTTATCTGGCCCCACCCAGCTAGCTGACAGGTAGGCGGGGCAGCCCACCTGTCATTCATGCGACATCACTATGATGTCACACGATTGACACGTGGGCTCCCCAATCAACTGTCAAAATCTTGACATCAGAAGTTGAAAGAGGGAGCATAGGAAAGGCTTTGAGGTGGTGTCGGAGGTGCAAAAAAGAAGTGCAGGGAGGACTGCAACAGTGTCCCCACAGGGATCCTTTCCACCTCCTGTGTCGGGGTGGGGAGGCTTCCAAGAACAGCGTGGGGAGGGAGAACTGGTTTCCAGTGAATGGAATCCACTTCCGCCTCCTGGAGCAAAGCGCATTCCTCTGAAGCTCCGCCCTTACCTGCCCCACACCTGACATCATGGCATCGGGTGGGTGGGCATGGCTTCCCAAAAATGGTGGGTGGGTCCCACAGGCCGGAGGTTCCCCACTCCCCACCCCCAGCAGCCTCGGCCTATCTGCGGCTACATTCTTTGACAGCTCCTCACCGACAGGTTTTGAGCCACGGTCATCAGGATGGCACACACCATCATCCCAGCCAATCCCAGCAAATGCAAGGTTCGCCTGCCGGCCCGCTCCACGAGAAACACCTGGGGTAGAAGGAAATATGGAGAGAGTCAGAGAGAGATGGAGCAGAGGACCGAGAAAATAACCGAAAGGGGACAGGCAGCCTTTGGTCCCAGGAGTGCTTCCCAGGAAGACCTTAGTAGGGGTAGGCAACGCGATGCCAATGGTCAGGGATGAAGGAAGATGGAGTCCAGCAACATCTGGAAGGCACTGCATTGGCTACCCCTGTTAGGGAGGGAAGGAGGGTCATCCCAATGGCCCAGGGCCTTGCTGGGTTCATGAACCCAGATGACACATAAAGACCCCCCCAAGTCCCATTCACACAGCTGAACAACACCGCCGATGCATTTTACCTCCTCACTGGGGGAAAAAGGGAGTAGAAGCAGAGGCTCCCTTTTAATGAGGAAGAGGTACCCCTACTCCAGAGCTGGTTTTGTTGCCAGAGTAGGGCCCACTGTGTCTCTTTCCCAGGATGTCTCTGTTCACCATAGAGAGGAGGGCTACTTTTTTTTCTGGAGGGGCAGCCATGTTAAGTCTGCTACCATGAAAAGGAGGGAGAGGGCTGTGGCACGTTCAAGACAAACAGAATTTCTGTGGCGTGAGTTTGCATGAACTGAAGCCTTGCTTAGGAAGCTGCCTTTTGACTGACAGACTGTTGGTCCATCTAGGTCAGTACTGTCTACACTGACCGGCAGTGGCTCTCCAGCCCTACCTACAGATGCCATCGGGGAACTAAGCTGGGACCCTCTTTGTGCAAAGCCAAGACTCTATCACTGAACGACGGCCCATCCCCTGTCAGCTTTGCACGGAAGTGCATTTCTATCCGTTGGATAGTTTGTTTCTCTACATCCAGGTGTGTGCACGGTGGAGGCTGGTCCACAAAAGCAAACGGGCCACTGCCCCACCAACCTGTCTGCCCTCGGCCAGCACCTGCCTGCCTGCCTTCTTAAGAAGACAAGGACCTGCCTGCCTTCTCACGCCCAGTCCTGGGGGTGGCCTCAGCTGCCAGCTCTTTGAAGAACTCAGCAGAGAGGAGGATGGAGGCAAAACTAGAATTAGCTGGCTCTGCCTGCCGCTGGCTCTGGGTCCACTTACTTTGGCCTTCTTGCCTACCACCCTACCAGCCACCTCTATGTGCGTGCGTGTGCCAGTAGGACATCATTTAATGCATCTGATGAAATGGACTCTAATCCACAAAAGCTGATGCCGCAATACATCCGTGATTCTGGGGTCACAAGCCTTCACAGTGTTTGCTTCTGTTCTCAAAAGCAGAGTAGAGGGAGAGTGCCTCATGAATCGTCGGAGGGCAGCCCACAAGCCCTCTTCTCCTGTCCTCTAAAAGTAGCCCCTCCTCTTTGCACAATGCCCAGAGAACAGGCAGAGGAAGTCCTAACCCTGGGAACGTTCACACAGGTAAAATCAGAGCTTGAAAGATTACTTTTAATAAAGGAATACATTACAATTACTGTTACATGGCCCCAAAAGGGAATAAATTACCATTACAGTTACAATTGTTCTGAAAGAAATTGACTACTTTCCCGTTACTCAAAAGTAATCACTACAATTACACTTAAGATATTTTTAAAAAAAACTAGAGTGCCTACAAGGCCTTGGCTACTGCACACCTAAGTCACCTAAAACGTTAGAAATAGACACACGCACACACACAGGTAGTAGAATAATTCTTTTTATCCATAAGATAGCAATGGTGGTCTCGCTGCTGATAAGGGAGGTGGGGAGGGAGGCAGAGGCCACAGCTCAGATCTCTGCATGTCAAACCAAGTGCAACCCCGACACACACACACACACTCTCTCTCTCCCCTCCCCTCTCTCTCTCTCTCTCTCAGCCAGCAAGCATAACCTCTCTCATTTAACCACCTCCTCCCGGACCCTGCCCTGCCCCCGACTAAGGGACACCCACACAAGAAAACATTTTCCCCTGAGATGCAAAAAAGCTGAAACACTGCAAATGCAGCAAACTAGCCAGGGAGGGTGGCAGAGGCCGCTTTGTATGCCAAGTGCAATCTCTCTCTCTCTCTCTCTCTCTCTCTCTCTCACACACACACACACACACACACACACACAAACACGTCATCTTTCACCTCCACAGTTCTTTATCTCCATTCTGCTGCTGCCTCCTTCTCCTCCTTTATCCATGTTCTTGCCCTCCAGCTCTGTTCTCCCTTCATTCTTCTCCACCACCGTCCATTTTTTAAACAATTGTTTTCTCCACTCCACCCTGTCTCACTCTCCTCCTCCTCCCTCATCGCCTCCTACCCACCCACAGAGCACAAGGGAAGAGCAACGCTGCATAGAAGCCCAATTTTGAGGCACATGATTTTCATCCTCAAATCCGAGGAGCAGATTTCCCCTCCCCCCCAAGTAATGCCCCAAAGTAATGCTGAAAACATTACAATTACTCCTCAAAATTAATAAAATTACTCCTCATTCCATTACAATTATAATGTAAAGGAATTATCCACTAGTTCCTCAACTTGCTACTTGTAACTAATTACTTCCAAGCTCTGGGTAAAACCATTCAAAGAGGGTGACATACTCGTCCTTAGAGTGGGATCCACTGTGTAACCTGTGAAGGAGCTCTCAGTTCAACTGAATGCAGGAGGCAAGACAGCGCACAAAAGATCTGCTGGACTGAAGTGGCAGTTTGTGCACGCGTGGCTCTTGTTACGGCGGATGGAGTTGGTGGGGCTGGAAGTACTTACCGAAACGACGGTGAACACCGTGTTTACCGCACCAGCACCAATAGTGGCATAGATGGGTTGCTCCAGCCCAGTCTTTTTGAAGATGTCAGTTGAGTAATAGAATATCTGTGAGGGTAAATGAAGAGCAGTTAAATGAAGATGATCAGGGGACTAGAAACAAAGCCCTGTGAGGAAAGACTGAAAGAACTGGGCACGTTTCGCCTGGAGACGAGAAGACTGAGGGGAGATATGATAGCACTCTTCAAGTGCTGGAAAGGTTGGCATATAGAGGAGGGCCGGGATCTCTTCTCGATCATCCCAGAGTGCAGGACACGGAATAATGGGCTCAAGTTGCAGGAAGCCAGATTTCAACTGGACAGCAGGAAAAACTTCCTAACTGTCAGAGCCATACGACAATGGAACCAATTACCTAAAGAGGTTGTGGGCTCTCTGACACTGGAGGCCTTCAAGAGGCAGCTGGACAGCCATCTGTCGGGAATGCTTTGATTTGGATTCCTGCATTGAGCAGGGGGTTGGACTTGATGGCCTTATAGGTCCCTTCCAACTCTACTATTCTATGATTCTAAGATGTTCCAAGCCCGGCCTGGCCCTCATGTTTTACCTCCTCCTCCTCCTTTCTTCTTCCAGCTGCAACAAACTCACCGCATTGATGCCAGAGAGCTGCTGGGAAAGCTGCAAGACCACCGCAATCAGCAAGGGCTGGCGATATATGCGGGAGCGGAAGAGCTGCAGGATGGAGACCTTCCGTTCCAGGTCCATGCGCCGCTTCTCTTCTTTCATCTCCGTCAGAGCCACACTCACATCCACACGGCCTGTCAGCCGCTTGAGACCTGGTGGGGGACAGAACAGGGACTGTTTTGTGCATGCTACGGTGGGCGGGGGGGTAGAGATGGGGCGGAACGGTTGAGGAGGAAGCAGGTCGGGGGAGAGGGATGTCCAGCCGTTGAGGTGGGTGGGAATGGAGTGTCATTGGAAGGACGGAGTTGGTGGACCCATGGATGGCACGGAGGTAGGTGGATAGGAATGTGAGAAAATGAAATATGGCTGGGAAGACAGAAAGCAGGTAGCTGCACAGATGGACAGAGGATGCAAAAGGATTGGGCTGCAAGTGGAATGGAATGGATAAGAGTGGGAAGGAGGAACTTTAGCATGAGAGGACAGAAGTGGTGGGTGACGCGTGGGGAGGAAGAAGTGAAGGGAACTGGTGGGGGGGAAGTGGGAGGTTGGACAGAAGGCGCAAGCGGCACAGTCCCATGAGTCAGTGGGCAAAAGGCAGGGGCAGAGAGGGAAAGGCAAGGGAGCAAAGGTGAGAGGTAGAAGGGCTCACTTTCTTTGGCCTTAGACTCCTTGTTGCGGACGATGTAGAGGAATCGAGGGCTCTCGGGGCAGAAGGGGAACAGCAGGAGCTGGAGGATGGAAGGGACCACGGTGATGCCCAACAGGATGGGCCACAGGGTGGGTGTGCCCAGGAGGGTGTCCAGGCCAAAAACCTGTTGCAGGAAAGAGACGGTGAGGCACTGCACACATTTCAAACCTGCCCAATCCCAAGGGCTCTGGGTGGATTGCAACACTCAACAAAGCCAGCAGAATGAAACAGAATACAGTGCCGGCAACTCAGAAGATGCAAATAGCCACGCTGTGTTCACACCAGACCTCCACAGCCACACCTGCTTCGCACCACAGAGTGCTCCCAGTCAAGACACCCCCATCCCTTCAACACAGCCCTCTCATTTTCCTAGGAGCTGGCTAGCAATGATGTGTGGTTGTTATTTACCTGGGCAATAAGGATTCCAATGACAATGGCTAGTTGATTCAGCGTGCCCAGTGCCCCCCGCAGGTTGGTGGGGGAGATTTCCCCCACATACATGGGGACGAGACCTGAAGCGAATCCTGGCACAGAAGGAAACATGGCATCAACATGGAAAGCAGGCCACAGTCCTTTGACAAACCCCTTCCAGCTGGCTCTTTTGGGGAAGCAGTGCAGATCCCTGTGGAACTCCCTCCCTTTGAATATTAGGCAGGCGCCATCTCTGCTATCTTTTCGGCGCCTTTTGAAGACTTTTCTTTTTCAACAAGCCTTTTAAGGTGAGAGCTATCCCAGTCTGTGTCTGTGTCAGAATTGCTTTTAATATGTTTTCTTTAATAATGTTTTTAACCATTTCTTCTTTTTTTAAAAAAAGATGTTTTTAAAGCTTTTTAAAAAAACGTTTTTAACGTTGTTTTGTTTTAATGTATTTTAGGGTCTTTTGATGATGTTTTAAAGTGTTTTTAGCGTTTCTGTTTGCCGCTCTGGGCTCCTGCTGGGAGGAAGGGCGGGATATAAATCAAATAATAAATAAATAAATAAAATCTCAAGGCCACCCCCTCTGAAAGAGCAACCAGGCCCTGGGACACCTGCAGAATTCTCCTGGCAGTTTTGGAGCCTACGTGTTTTGGTCACAAAGAAAGCCTGTTGGAATACATATGTGAATTGTCTCGTTATATCGTAAGAACTAGAGATGGATAAACATTCCAATATCACTTCCTCTCCGTTTCCCACTCTTCAGTTCAGTTCATCCCACCTGCCCATCAGTTTGAGGGGGAGAGAGAAATGTTAACATCTGTACAAAAATGTGTTCACAGTTTCATGCAGATGTCTCCAACATACACACTTTTGCCTCATGTACACATTCTTGCAAGTACTTTTTCCCTAATATAATCCATTGTTTGTACAACATTTTTATTAATCTATGCATTTTTGTATACATGTTTCCTAAATATACACATTTTCTTCTGCTTGGAAAACTGCATCACAAAATTCAGAAAAGTGTGAATTTCAAAGGATCATTACAACTCGCTTCTTGTATTGCAGGGATAGGTGACCACAGCCCTCTAGATCAGCCTTTCCCAGCCTCTGAGACCCCAGATGCCGCTGGACTACAGCTCCCATCAGCCCAGCCAGCATGGCCAATGGTCAGGAATGATGGGAACGGCAGCCCAGCAACACCTGGGGACCCAAAGGTTGGGAAAGGCTACTCTGGCCCATCATCAGCCCCTGACCACTGGCCACGCTGGCTGGGGGTGAAAAGAGTTGGAGTCTAACAACATCTTTCACTCCCCAAATCCTGAATTTTGGTTAAGGAACTGCGCATGAAAGGTAAGTTCGCATTAAAACGTGAACTGAGCACAGTTCTCCCTGCAGTTCAAGCTGAGCACTGCTGAATGAATGAATGAATGAATGAATGAATAAATAGAGTCTGCATCTGTGTCAGAATTGTCTCATATGTTTTTTACAATGTTTTAACCCCTTTTTAAAGGTTGTTTTTTAAAAATGTTTTTAATACTGTTTTGTTTTAATGTATTTTAAGATCTGTTTTTATGATGTTTTAAAGTGTTTTAGTGCTTTGTTTGCCGCCCTGGGCTCCTGCTGGGAGGAAGGGCGGGATACAAATTGAACAAATAAATAAATAAATAATGAGACCTACTTCCTCCCCACAGTGGCCCGTCAGATGTCTCCAGGATGCCAACAACCAAGCTGCAAAGGGCAGCAGCCCTTCCCTAGCCCTTATTCCTGAGGAGCAGTTACTCATTGGCACGACGGTGTCCTTGGGCACAGAGCCAGTTCCATGAAACCATCTTGACAAGCTATGAGCATTAGACCAACGGCTCATCCTAGGCCGGGACTCTTGTCTTCAACAGTATTGACTCGGATGTTCCTCCCCTGTTTGGGAGTTCTTGCTTGCCTTTGTTCCGTTAATCCCAATCTCAGAGGGTGACATCCAACTAAGAATAGACCAGGGACAGGGAAACCTTTTCAGCCTAAGGGCCGCGTTCCCTTCTAGGCAGCCTTCCAAGGGCCACATGCCAGTCAGCGGTGAGCAGGGCCAGATCCAAAAGTGGGCAGAGCAACTAATGTGAATTGTACCTTTGCTCAGTAGGCCAGCTTCTACACACACATTCACACACACGCCTCTCTCTATCCTCCAACCATGCAAGGGAGTGGCACGATCAGAGTTCAAAGGTACATCCCAGCCAGGCAGAAAACATTCAAGGAGGGTGCAAAGGAAGGCTGGTGGGACGGGGTGCCCTGGGGGGCGGAGGTAGCCTGGGGAGGGTTGCCAGGAGCAGGCAGAGAGGCCTGGTGTGCCACATTTGGCCCCCACCAGACCCTCTGAGTATGACACCAAGACATGTAGCAGGGTGTTTGTTTTGGCCGCTCTTTGCATGCTCTGTAACACTCTTATTTTTTTATGATCATTTTGCATGTTCCAGGGCTACACCGCAGAGTTGTAAACAGGGTCTATTCCTTCTCCCACTAATATCACTGTGGCATCTCAGGGGCAACAACAGGAGGCAAGCCAACCTCCCCTCCTCCCAAAATCAGTGAGACTGTTTCCTACCTGAGAAAGCCCCAATCAGGAATCGTCCAATGATCATCATCTCGTAGGATTTACCAAGTTTGGCCAGGCCCATGAAGGCACCGCCAAGGAAGGCCAAAGCATTGTTGACAATCATGGCCCTCTTCCTAAAACCACAGACAAAATGACGGCGTGTGTGAACGTATGTTGTTATTGTTGGGTTAATCTAGTTTTGAAGCATTTCATACAATATTTCGTTTATTTATTAATCTCCACCATTCTCCCCCTCCTCATTTTATCCTCTTAACAACCCTGTGAGGGAGGTTAAGCAGTGAAAGGCAATGACCAACCCAAGGTCACCCAGTGAGGATTTGAACCCTGGTCTCCCAGGTCTAGTCCAACACTCTAACCAAGGTGTAAAGAACCTTCAGCCCTTCAGATGTTACCTAACTACAGCTTCCATCATTGTGGTCATTGGGCCAAGCCTGCAGGGGCTGATGGGAGTTGTAGTTCAGCAACGTCTGGAGAGCCAAAGGTTTCCCACACCTGCTCTAACCACTAAACCACACTGGCTTAAAACTCAGGTCCGCATGGAGATTGCATCATTTGCTCTCACAGCCCTTTCTCCTCAGATTTGTGGGCACTGGTTGTTATTCCTCAGTAGCGAGGGAAGGCAGCATTTTGCAGATGCTCAGAGAAACGTCATTATTACTTCCCAGCTACCTGGCTGAGCCCTGAAATTTCAGTCAGGTTCTCCTGAGGTTAAACCCACCTAAATCCTGACCCTGGTTTCACATTCACACACACCCCCCATCACCACCACTACTTGTGTCTGTAGAATATATTGAGGGAGACTCGGAGGGTGGTGACAAGGGAAACGGCCTTTTCAGTGGTGGCTCATGCTCCCCAGGGAGGTCTGCCTGGGGCCATCATTGACATATTTTCAGCGCCAGGTAAAGAAGTACCTTTTCTCCCAGGCATTTGACAGACTGAGATGATGTTTTATTTATTTATTTATTTATTTATTAAATTTATATACCGCCCGACTAGCGATAGCTCTCTGGGCGGTGAACATAAAATAGTATAAAAATACAATGAATAACAAAATAATATTAAAATACAATCAACAATACAATAAACATTATTAAAATTAGATCAATGTAACTTAAAATGCTTCAGAGAATAGGAAGGTTTTGACCTGGCGCCGGAAGGAAAGCAGAGTCGGCGCCAGGCGTACTTCCTCAGGGAGACTGTTCCATAGTTCGGGGGCCACCACTGAGAAGGCCCTAGATCTTGTCATCACCCTCCGGGCCTCCCTGTGAGTTGGAACCCGGAGGAGGGCCTTCGTAGCAGAACGTAGTGCACGGGCCGGTTCATATCGGTTTTGTTTTTCATACGTTGCCAAACCGTCCTGTGGCTGTGGGGTGTGTGTGCTATTGCTATTGTTTTGTTGCTGTTTATTGTTATGTATTTATAGTGTGATTTATTTTGTTTTAAAATTGTATAAGTCGCTTGGGGACCTTCAGATATCAAGCGAATAATAATAAATAATAATAATAATAATAATAATAATAATAATAATAAAAAAAAAGAAGAAGAAGAAGAAGAAGAAGAACCAGGATGGCTAACACTTTTTCCTCCCCTCACTCTCTCATTCTCATGCACCCACACCCACACACAGCCACCCACTCATACACACACTCTCTCACACAGAGAAACATTTCCAGCCCTCCTCACTCCAGTACTGGAGGGGAGAAAATATACTTCCTTTTACTCTTAAAGAGCAGGCAGAGGGCCTTGGGGACTAGCCAGCTCACTTCTTCCGTCAGTCCGAGGGTTTTCACTTGTGCAATGGAACTCACACACACACACAAACACACTCTCCTCTCCCCACAAGCCCCCTAATTCTGTTCTGGGGGTTCCCCACAACCTTCCGAAGCAATTTGGGGAGGGGCAGGGGGCAAGGAGAGGGGGAAGTTAGGTTGTGTAAGCAAAAATCTTTGCGCTGACGGAACAAGTGAGCTAGATGCCACTCTCGATCTCCACTTGGCTTGGAAATGAAAGGTCTCTTGGGTGGCTCTTCAGAGAAGATCTTTTATCTCTTGATCTCAGAGCTGAAATCAGGAGATCAAAGCACTCTGTCTGTACTTTAGACATCACTCTCGAAGGATCAGTTTGTGAGATAAAGCTGTAGGGGCTGGCAGGTCCCCACAGCTTGCTGGGCCAGATCCGGCCCTCACGCAGCAGGTCACCCACCCCTTCTCTAGAGGAAATAATTGTTCATTGTAAGAAACTAGGGATTAAATAGCATCATCACCCAAGCTGTAGTCTGCAAATGCTCTGTAGTTAAGGCCTATATAAACTTAGAATCATAGAATCTTAGAGTTGGAAGGGGCCTATAAGGCCATCAAGTCCAACCCTCTGCTCAATGCAGGAATCCAAACTAAAGCATCCCTGACAGGTGGCTGTCTAGCTGCCTCTTGAAGGCCTCCAGCATTGGAGAGCCCACCAGCTCCCTAGGTCATTGCTTCCACTGTCATACCGCTCTAACAGTTAGGAGATTTTTCCTGATGTTCAACCAAAATCTGGCTTCCTGAAATGTGAGCTCATTATTCCGTGTCCTGCACTCTGGGATGATTGAAAAGAGATCCCGGCCCTCCTCTGTGTGACAACCTTTCAAGTTCTTGAAGAGTGCCATCATATCTCCCCTCAGTCTTCTCTTCTCCAGGCTAAAAATGCCCAGTTCTTTCAGTCTCTCCTCATAGGGCTTTGTTTCCAGTCCCCTGAGTATCCTTGTTGCCCTCTTCTGAACCCATTCCAGTTTGTCTGCATCCTTCTTAAAGTGCGGTGTCCAGAACAGTAAGCAGTACTCAAGATGGGGTCTACTTACTATGATTTTCCCTCAGACAGCAAGGGCTCATCCACACAGCAATTTAGTCTGTGTCTGGTGCTACCTGCATCCCCTTGTAATTTGCATGGTTCCCATGACGTTGCAGGCAAGCAGAAGCTACCACACAGTTTCCCCCTTTAAATCAATATTAATCCAATCCGCTGATAATGCGAAAAGGAAAGGAAAAACTGTCTCAGCTGCACTGCACTCCTCCCTGTAGGCGCTTTGCTTCAATGTCTTTTTAGTGGGAGGGCTCTCTTATGCCCCATTGCCTGCTCCTTCTCTCTCTGCAGCCCGCAAAAGCTGCCACAGCCACTGCCTACTTTGCCTTTCCCTCACTCCCCCCTCCACCTTTCACTCAGGCTTGGACAATGGAGAAGGGGAGGGGTCTAGTCAGTTTCATTTTTTCTTGTCAATTGCACATCAAGGCACTCTCCCTGCTTCAGCCTTGAACCAGAGGGAGCAAACATGTAAAACAGAAGGCGGAGCCACAAGGAAACAGCGATACTAATCCTTCACAGAGGAACGCCTACTAGTGTGAATGGAAAACAGCAGATTTGAAGCTACCATTGAGAACAAAGTGTGGACCTTGCAAATCTATCACGACGGTAAAAGTAGCAGCTTTAGTACGAAGGTATGGTCTCATGTGGGTAAGCCCTGAGATTCAAGTCTTTTCTGACAGATTTTTCAACCATTAGGGCTACTTCCTTCTTCTTCTTCTTTTGTTCCCTCAGCCAGCTCCAATGCTGTTATACCGCAGGTGGTAACTCAACAGGCGCTGCCCTTCCAATATATACAAGTGATGTTCAGAGATGTTGAGAGATGTTGAGTGGAGAAGTGCAAGGCAATTGTTTTAATATTTATTTGGTAATTTGTATTATGTATGCATTTGTATTGTGGTTTTATTGTATATTTTTATAATACTTGCTGTTGTCTTATCTTCATTACACAGCTTAGAGATTTTTATATATATTAACCAGTATAGACATGGTTTAAATAAATAATAATACATAAGTAGTGACAACGAGAGCTTCACCTACTGAATTCCTGCCCATTATGGGAAAAATATTGGGGGGAGTATCCTACTTGGAGTAGACCCATTGAATTCTTAGATTCATTAACAGTGATGGGTCTACTCTGTGTAGGACCAGCATTGAATGCAACTCATTGGCAGCCAATCCCATCGAGGATACTTTCAGGATGGGGAGCAACTGGCTGTAGATTCTTGGCGATGAACTCCATAGGTACTCTGCACACACTCAGAGGAACCCTCTCCTTTATGATGACTTCACACAGAGCGGGCTTACCTGCCAAGCCATTCTGAGACAACACCCACCATGAAGGAAGAGATCATGCCCCCGATGGAGAAGATGGCGACGGATAAAGACCACAGCGTTTTGAGGGTGTTGGGGTTAATAGGCTCACCATGGCGATGTATCCAGGTGTCATTGTACTCTTGTTCAATTATCTGAGCAAAGAGGGGGGAAAGATGAGAAAATAGGAAGAAACCAATTCCTCAGTCCCAAGCAACACATCAGGCTTCCCCAACCTGGTGCACTCCATTCGTGTTGGACTACCATCAGATCCAGCTGGGAGTTGTAGTCCAAAACATTGGGAGGTCTGGGGAACCTATGACCCTCAAGATATTACTGGCCTACAATTCCCATCACCTTTAGCCATTGGCCATTTTGCCTAGGGCTGATTAGAGGTGGAGTCCAAAACGTCTGGAGGGCCACTAACGTTCTCCAGCCTTGATGGGCATGGCAGAAAGGGAAGCCTCTCTTCCCCACCCAGTGATTTAACTTCTAGTGCAGCCTTCACCAACCTGGTGTCCTCCAGATGTCGGAGACTGCCACTCTCCACTGCCCCAGCCAGCCTTGAAATGCTGCCCTCCCTCTTTTCCAGATGCCCCTGTACCTCTTGCGGTGCGTTGATGACGCCGATGTTGTATCCAAACTGCAGGGACCCCAAGACAGCCGTGAAGACGGACAAGATTAAGGTGGGGGTTATCCCATTCCCCACGTCTTCCAGTCCTTCCTGTAAGCACACATGGGGGGGGGCAAAGAACAGGGGAGATCCCTCAGACCTTTGCTCCTCTTCTCAGCCCACCACATAATTGTGGTTGCTTCTAAGAGATGCTTCACCCCACTTTCCAAGGTGCCCCCAAATCTGCATCTCACAGTGCCCACCACGTGCAACAACCACTGCGACATGCAGAGAGGAAGTTCTAAGCTTAATGGACAATATAAAAACTGACAAATCACCGGGCCCGGATGGCATCCACCCGAGAGTTCTCAAAGAACTCAAAGGTGAAATTGCTGATCTGCTAACTAAAATATGTAACTTGTCCCTCGGGTCCTCCTCCGTGCCTGAGGACTGGAAAGTGGCAAATGTAACGCCAATCTTCAAAAAGGGATCCAGAGGGGATCCCGGAAATTACAGGCCAGTTAGCTTAACTTCTGTCCCTGGAAAACTGGTAGAAAGTATTATTAAAGCTAGATTAACTAAGCACATAGAAGAACAAGCCTTGCTGAAGCAGAGCCAGCATGGCTTCTGCAAGGGAAAGTCCTGTCTCAGTAACCTATTAGAATTCTTTGAGAGTGTCAACAAGCATATAGATAGAGGTGATCCAGTGGACATAGTGTACTTAGACTTTCAAAAAGCGTTTGACAAGGTACCTCACCAAAGGCTTCTGAGGAAGCTTAGCAGTCATGGAATAAGAGGAGAGGTCCTCTTGTGGATAAGAAATTGGTTAAGAAGCAGAAAGCAGAAAGTAGGAATAAACGGACAGTTCTCCCAATGGAGGGCTGTAGAAAGTGGAGTCCCTCAAGGATCGGTATTGGGACCTGTACTTTTCAACTTGTTCATTAATGACCTAGAATTAGGAGTGAGCAGTGAAGTGGCCAAGTTTGCTGATGACACTAAATTGTTCAGGGTTGTTAAAACAAAAAGGGATTGCGAAGAGCTCCAAAAAGATCTCTCCAAACTGAGTGAATGGGCAGAAAAATGGCAAATGCAATTCAATATAAACAAGTGTAAAATTATGCATATTGGAGCAAAAAATCTGAATTTCACATATACGCTCATGGGGTCTGAACTGGCGGTGACCGACCAGGAGAGAGACCTCGGGGTTGTAGTGGACAGCATGATGAAAATGTCGACCCAGTGTGCGGCAGCTGTGAAAAAGGCAAATTCCATGCTAGCGATAATTAGGAAAGGTATTGAAAATAAAACAGCCGATATCATAATGCCGTTGTATAAATCTATGGTGCGGCCACATTTGGAATACTGTGTACAGTTCTGGTCGCCTCATCTCAAAAAGGATATTATAGAGTTGGAAAAGGTTCAGAAGAGGGCAACCAGAATGATCAAGGGGATGGAGTGACTCCCTTACGAGGAAAGGTTGCAGCATTTGGGGCTTTTTAGTTTAGAGAAAAGGCGGGTCAGAGGAGACATGATAGAAGTGTATAAAATTATGCATGGCATTGAGAAAGTGGATAGAGAAAAGTTCTTCTCCCTCTCTCATAATACTAGAACTCGTGGACATTCAAAGAAGCGGAATGTTGGAAGATTCAGGACAGACAAAAGGAAGTACTTCTTTACTCAGCGCATAGTTAAACTATGGAATTTGCTCCCACAAGATGCAGTAATGGCCACCAGCTTGGACGGCTTTAAAAGAAGATTAGACAAATTCATGGAGGACAGGGCTATCAATGGCTACTAGCCATGATGGCTGTGCTCTGTCACCCTAGTCAGAGGCAGCATGCTTCTGAAAACCAGTTGCCGGAAGCCTCAGGAGGGGAGAGTGTTCTTGCACTCGGGTCCTGCTTGTGGGCTTCCCCCAGGCACCTGGTTGGCCACTGTGAGAACAGGATGCTGGACTAGATGGGCCACTGGCCTGATCCAGCAGGCTCTTCTTATGTTCTTATGTTATGCAGATTTGGGGTTTCACAGAGAACTGGAAGAGCAGCTGACTGGCAGATCTGGACCCACGTATACAGTCCCCCAGTGGAGGCTGGTCCATTCGGGCGGATGGGGCACACTGCCCCACCAGCCTCAGCCTGCTCTCAGCCAGCTTCCACCTGCCTGCCTTCGTACTTGCAACAACCAGTCCAGGGCAGCCTGTCAGCGCCCTGTCCTTAGTGCCAGGAATGAAGTGGGGGCAGGCTGGTATGAAACAACCATGAATGCACTATAATGACAGAATGTGATTGTTTCTAACTGTTTTTAGAAATATTATTATTATTATTATTATTAAACAAATATAATAATAGTAATAATGAATTAGATTTGTAAGTTGCTTGCTACCTAAAGGTCTCCAAGCAACTTAAAAGAAAATGTTTTTAATGATATTGTTATTGATACGTTTACCGTCCTGAGCACCTTCAGAAGGAAAGGTGGGCTATATAAACTGAATTAATCAATCCAATAAAATATAATTGGGTTCAAGGCATGTTACACAATACACCCACAAAACGGTGACATCAAAACATCTGTCTGGAGGATTCCGGTTGGTCGGGGCTGTCCCATCCGGGCACATGGGTCACTGCCCCACCAGCCTCAGACTGCTCTCAGCCAGCTTCCACCTGCCTGCCTTCGTACTTGCAGCAACCAGTCCAGGGCGGCCTGTCAGCACCCTCTCCTTAGTCCCAGCACTGGCCCTTGGGGAGCTCAGCAGGGGGGAGGAGGATGGGGGCAAAGGCAGAGTAAGTTGGCTCTGCCTTTCATTGGCTCTCTGGCTCCACCTACTGTTGGGCGCCCTGCCTTCCGCCCCACCGGGCACTAGTTGCCACTGCAGTCCCCTAGGAAATTCTTCTGCATACGCCCCATTGAAACATAGAATAGAATCATAGAAACAAACAGTTCTTTTCACTGGGGTGTAGATAGGACAGCTTCCCATGAGATTACTTTATTTGAGGTTATATTAATGTTTTAAGATTTTTTAAAAATGTTTTGTATTGTCTTAAATATGTAATAACAGCTGGTATGGGACAGTGGGGAGGAGAGCCGGGCTAGGAGTTCAGAGTCTGTGAGTTCAACTCCCCGCTCGTGCCTCCTGGGTAAAGCTAAAGATCACCCCCAGTGAGTGGCTCAGGGGTTACGTGCCCTGCCACCTGTGCAGCTGTGGGCAAGCTGCAGAGTCCCGAGTAGTCCAGTTGCCCCCCAGCTGGCAGTTGCGGACAAGGAAGGGGCTGGCTTGTGCAGCGGTGGCAAGCTGAGCAGGCCCTCGCCAGCTGGGGAGGACTAGCCTCAGAGGGAGGCAATGGTAAATTCCCTCTGAATGTCGCTTACCATGAAAACCCTATTTGTAGGGTAGCCATAAGTCGGGATTGACTTGAAGGTAGTCCATTTCCATTTTCAAACGTGTAATTTGGTTTTTATGATGCTTAATGTTAATGTTGCCTACGGCCATACTTCCCTGAACACGCTGGATCTCGTCTGATCTCGGAAGCTAAGCAGGGTCAGGCCTGGTTAGTACTTGGTTGGGAGACCGCCCAGGAATACCGGCTGCCGTAGGCTTAGAGGAAGACAATGGTAAGCCACCTCTGAATACCTCTTGGCATGAAAATCCTGTGTGTTGTGTGTATGTGTGTGTGTGTGTATGTGTGTGTGTATGTGTGTGTGTATATATGTGTGTGTGTGTATATATATATATAGGGTCACCATAAGTTGTAATTGACTTGAAGGCATATAACAACAACGATGTTAATGTCAAGAAGGTGTTAATGTTTCAGATGGTTTTTTAAATATTTTGAATTATTTTAAATGTGCTATTTTGTTTTTGTTTTTTACAACACTGTAAACTGCTTAGAGCCTTCTTTTCAAGTATAAAGTGGTATACAAAATAAATAAATAAATAAATAAGTGTCCCAAGGACCAGCTTCCTCAGCTGGATGAATAGGTCTCTGCCATGCATGCCTACTTTGTATTGTGTTTAAAATTTATCTGCAGTCATTTCATGTATTTTTAAAAAACTGTTTTTATTGCATTTTGTACATTGCCTTGAGACAAGTGCGTGGAAGACAATTAATTGATTGATTCATTAATTCATGTTAGAGAGTGTGCTCATCTGGACTTTCTACCTCACACACCAAAATGTCTGCCTTCTTCTGACTCTTTCCCTCAGCCTGGCTTTTTCTATGAGTAGCTGTTCTCGGAACTTGGGAGGGGAAGCAAAAATCTGTGGTGCCCCATAAACACCCTGTGGGATTGTCTCTGATTTTAGCCTATTTCTTCTTGAGCTCAGTTAAGAAGAATGGACACTTCTTAGTACTAGTTCCCCTCTATGAAGTACTAGTTCCCCTCTATTCAGCGCTGGTTAGGCCTCATCTTGAGTACTACGTCCAGTCCTGGTCTCCACACTTCAAGAAGGATGCAGACAAACTGGAACAGGTTCAGAGGAGGGCAACAAGGATGATCAGGGGACTGAAAACAAAGCCCTGTGAGGAGAGACTGAAAGAACTGGGGATGTTTAGCCTGGAGAAGAGAAGACTGAGGGGAGATATGATGGCACTCTTCAAGTACTTGAAAGGTTGTCACTTAGAGGAGGGCAGGGATCTCTTCTTGATCGTCCCTGAGTGCAGGACACAGAATAATGGGCTCAAGTTGCAGGAATCCAGATTTCAACGACATCAGGAAAAACTTCCTAACTGTTAGAGCCATATGACAATGGAACAGGTAGTGGGTTCTTTGACACTGGAGGCATTCAAGAGGCAGCTGGACAGGCACCTGTCGGGAATGTTTTGATTTGGATTCCTGCATTGAGCAGGGGGTTGATGGTCTTATAGGCCCCTTCCAACTCTACTATTCTATGATTCTATGACTTCTCTATTTTTTTTAAACTCCCCTGTGCTCTGCTAGTGGCATGGTGAGCATGCTCTGGGAAGCAGTGTGACTGTGTGTGTGGTACAAATTGCCAGCCATGCCCTGTTCCTGGGCACCGTCTAGGGTGAGGCACATTGCCCAACCTTGCCCAGTGGAGACTGCACTACGTTGGCAGGGAAAATGTCAATATTTGATCTTGGTGATATAATATCCCCTATCATCATTTTCCCTCACCACTAGCAACAACGATCTCAGACGGGTAACCTATCACTTCATAGACTAATCCGAAAAGATTGCACTTGGTCTGGCAGAAAAGTGCAAAAATTATTGCATGGGCAACTCATAAAAACCTACAGACAGACAAAAGGAAGTCCATATTTACACAGCGCATCGTTAAACCATGAATCGTAGAATCATAAAATAGTAGAGTTGGAAGGGGCCTATAAGGCCATCAAGTCCAACCCCCTGCTCAATGCAGGAATCCAAATCAAAGCATGAAATTTGCTCCGAGAAGATGCAGGGATGGCCACCAACTTAGACAGCTTTAAAAGACGATTAGACAAATTCATGGAGGAGAAGGCTATGAATGGCTACTACTAGCCACGATGGCTAGGTCCTACCTCCACCATCAGAGGCAATATACCTCTGAATTCCTGGGGGTTGCAGTGGGGAGAGCGCTTTTGCACTCATGCCGTTTGATGGTTTCCCATAGGCATTTGTTTGACCACCATGAGAACATGGCACTGGAACTGATGGGCCCTTGTTCTTACACATATCTCACCATTAAACATCACACATCGTAGCATAAAAATCTACGCGTATCGCACAAATTCACTAGCCTGGAAAGAAAGAGACCATCGTCAAGCCCCACAGGAAATAAGAAACATTATAACACAGAGATCCTCAGCCTTGTGCCGATGCATACAGGCCTCGTGGTATAAGCCCCACATATTTATTTATTTACTATTTGATTTATATTCCGCCCTTCCTCCCGGCAGGAGTCCCAGGGCAGCAAACAAAAGCACTAAAAACTTTAAAACATAATAAAAACAAACTTTAAAACACATTAAAACAAAACGTTTCTTAAAAAAAGCTATCAAAACATTGTCTAAGATTAAAAACATTTTTTAAAAGAAGGTTTAAGAACATATTAAAAAGCAATTCCAACAAAGACACAGACTGGGATAGGTCTCAACTTAAAAGCCTTGTTGAAAGAGGAAGGTCTTCAATAGGCGCGGAAAAGATAGCAGAGATGGCGCCTGTCTAATATTCAAGGGGAGGGAATTCCACAGGGTAGGTGCCGCCACACTAAAGGTCTGTTTCCTATGTTGTGCAGAACGGACCTCCTGAAAAGATGGTATCTGCAGGAGACCCTCGCCTGCAGAGCATAGTGATCTGCTGGGTATATAAGGGGTCAGACGGTCTTTCAGGCATCCTGGTCCCAAGCTGTACACCCAGATTAGAACCTTGAACCTGGCCCGGTAGCAAATGGGCAGCCATATGTAACCTCAGGATCATAGCCTCAAGGTCAAATATTACCTCAGTGCCAAGCAGAGGTGATGTTTCACAATGCTTGTGCAAAGGATATTTGGCAGCTAAGCACAGGCTTGCAAAGGGCGAGTGATGTCTGCCCAATTTGATATGGCTGCTTTTTTACCACCTCCGTTTTGTTTGTTTTTTGTACCGTCATGACTTTCTCCTTCACACTTTTGCGCCAATTCCTCCCTCCCTGCTGCCGCCAAGTTCAAAAAGCCATAACTTTGAGCTGCTCAGAAATAATTCCACAATACCTTGCACCTTCTTTCCCCTCTTCCCTTGAAAATGATGTTTGCCTGCCTGAATGATCAGCCTCAGGACTGCGCTAAAACATTTTTTTAAAATTTTCTGCCTCATTTGTCTAATCTCCCGCTTCCTGTGGAATATTTCACATGCCCAGACTGGCACTGGCCATGCTACCAGCATCTGATCTGTTCCTCCTAAACCATTGAGGGACCCTTGGTGTAGAATAAGCAGGCACTCACATCCTACCCACACCCCAAGGCCAGCTGTCCCTTGGACCTCCCCTGAGAGCATGCCTGTATCCATGCGGTCCACCACCCCAGAGCTGGCTGCATCTTAGGACCGAGTTAAGACTAAGATCCCATCCTGCACAAACAACCGACTTGAGGCAGCTCCTGGGGGAGAAGAGCAGATGCTGAGGCCTGCCCTCTCTCTGGCTGACCGAAAAAGAGAATGTAAAGTTAGGAGAGGAAGGAGATGTTGCACATACCCTTCTGCCAGGTACCATCCTGAGCCGGCTAGCAAAGAGTGTCCTCAAAGTGACTCATGTAGGCTGTTGCAGTAGCTCCAGGGCTGCCCCTCCCTCTTCCTCTGGGTCTGGTATTAGGGTGAGGCCTGTTTCCATGGAACTGGATGGCAGGGAGGGGCAGCCAGAAGGGACAGCAAGCCCAGGGAGGAACTGCGGAAACGCACGATTGTGGGGCCTAGTGGGTGAAGCATAGGGTTTCCCACACTGCAATAATAGTTATTATTATTATTATTATTATTTTCCTGGCAGGGCTCCTGAGATTTGAGCATGCGGCAGGCAAAAAATTCAGCACGTGCAGCTTTATTTCATGCATGGTTTCACCAGGTGGATTTCTGCCTGTCGTTTAATCATACATGAGTTTAAGCTTAAAACTCTACTAATGGATCAGAGACAACATAAAAGGGGTTGGAAGCTCAGAAGCCTCCAATGTCCTCTGGAGCATGGGGATTTCTTGGGATGGAGGAAAAGGGTTAGGGGTCCTGGGCCGCTTCAGAAGGCCAAACGTGCCTAGGGAGCTGGAATAGAGGGGAGCTAGGCTTTCAGGCTGGCTGGGTGTGGAGGGTTACAGAAAGGGAGGTGGCGGTGGCAGCTAACTGGAGGCGCTGAAGGTTTGCTCCCTGCTGAAGAAGGGAGGCTGCAGTGTGGCTAAGGCTGGTGGTGATCTACGCATTTGTTTTCCAGCAATCTGGGATGGACTCTTTCCCAAGGGAGGGCTGGCCTGACAGACACCAGGCACAAAAGGACCATATTAGGGGATGATGCTGGAGCCGGGAAGCTGCAGAAATGTAAACAAGGAAAAGACTTGACCCTGTAAACTTCCCGAGGCCTCCCCCGGCACTGTGGGACAGGAATGCAAAGCCAAGCAGTTGGGGGGCCTATTGCCCTTTAAGGGCGCCTTGGAAGAAGAGGAAGGGCTAATTGGCAACAGTGCTGAGGAGTGCATTGTTTTCAGTGTTCGCTCCTGGGAATAGGGTCAAAGGATGGCAGAGTGCCTCTGAGTGTGTGCAAAGTGCCTTTGCTTTATTTATTTGAGCGATTGCAGCCAAGCCTGTGGAGTGGAGGGGGGAGGGAGGAAGGATTACAGGTCAGAGTACCTATTGTATGAGAAATTAATCATGGGGTGGGGGGTGCATGCACATGGTGGCTGAAAATCACAGGAGAGGACATTCAGATGCCCTGACTGCCTCTGTTTACCAGGGACTTTCTCTGGAGGATTAGAGTTTGCTGGCTTTTGCCCTGTGTGGCTCTATTTTTCTCTGAGCTTATACTGACCCCTTTATTATTGTGACATGGTCTGTTTGACATTTCCTTAGTGAGACGGCTTGGATGTTCATTTCAAAACAGAAAAGTGGGGTATAAATATTTTAAAACAAAGTAAACATTTCCCAAGTAAATGCCTGCACAGTTTGCTTTGGGAGAGATGTTAAGGAGACCACCTTAAAAATGCTCACCTAAATATTTAACAGTATTAACAATATTTCTCAGAGTTTCCTCTTGCTAGTCCCTGTGCTGGCTGGGGCTGATGGGAGATATAGTCCAAAACATCTGGAGGGCACCAGGTTAGGGAAGGCTGCTGCAGTGTGTACGTGCATGTAAATGCGTGCGCATTTAAATGATGGTGTACCACTTCCCTTCCCCCACATAACGGCTTCTCCAGACAGTGAATGCAGCTAAGCGTGCTTGCGTTCTAAGAACTCTATAATAAGAATAACCAGGTCCATTGTGAGACCAAAATTTTAAAGTGTTCAAAAGGAAGAGGAAACATTATTATATGGTTCCTTTACTCACACGCCCTGTTTCAGAAGCCAGCTCAGGGCAGGCCGGTGCAAAGATAATAAATGAATATTTTTTAAAAAAGAGCCTTGCTAGATCAGAACAAAGATCCACTGCTTCAGCAGTGGCAACCTGGAATGCAGCAAAGGTCCTCTGTTGTCTAGCCTTCTCAGCAACTGGTATTCAGAGGTAGACTGCCTGTGAACATGGAGGGTCCATTGACAGGTACTTAGGAAGTTGCCTTATATTGAACCAGACCAATGGTCTATCTAGCTCAGTGTTGCCTCCACTGACTAGCAACAACTCTCCAGGCTTTCAGACAGGGGTCGCTCCCTCACTGAAGATGCTGGGAACCGAACCTTGGGACCTTTGCATGCAAAACAGATTATCTCCCACTGAGCCACAGCCCTTCTCTCTTCCATAAATTTGCCCGGTACCCTTTTAAAACTCCCTAGACCAGCAGCCCTTACCACATCTTGTGGCAGGGATTTCCCTATGCTAACTAGGGGAGTTACAAATACCACCGGGCCATCCCTATTTTCACTGAGGGGTGTGGGGCATGTGGCATTGGCACAACACTTTTTGGTATTCCAAGAGGCTACGGTCTGTATTTATTTATTTATTTGTTTGTTTATTGCATTTGCATACCGCCCCATAGCCGAAGCTCTCTGGGCGGTTTACAACAATTAAAAACATTAAAAACAAATACACAAATTTAAAAACACATTTTTAAAAAAGCAATTTAAAAACACATGCTAAAATGCCTGGGAGAAGAGGAAAGTCTTGACCTGGTGCCAAAAAGATAACAGTGCTGGCTCCAGGCGCACCTCATCAGGGAAATCATTCCATAATTTGGGGGCTACCACTGAGAAGGCCCTCTCCCTTGTTGCCAGCCTCCCAGCTTCCCTTGGAGTAGACACCCGGAGGAAGGCCTTGGATGCTGAGCATAGTGTACAGGTGGGTTCGTGTCGAGAGAGGTGTTCCATCAGGTATTGAGGTCCCAAGCCATGTAAGGCTCCATAGGTTAAAACCAGCACCTTGAATCGAGCTGGGAAACATACAAGGAGCCAATGCAAGTGGGCCAGAATCGGTTTTATATGTTCGAATCGTCTGGTCCCTGTTGCTTCCTCATCAACCTCTCAACACTTTTGTTCCCATTTTACAAATGGAGACTATTGAGGCCAAGAAGGAGCAGCAACGAGTTTCATGGCCAAGCTTAGCTCTGAACTGGGCCTAACGTTTCAAACAAGGAAGGCCAGGGTTTGCACACCTCTACAGAAATTCCGAGCCAGAAACTCCGCACCTTAATCCAGACGGGTGGTGTTTTCATTGATTAGATCATTGACACTCTGCAAATAGGAGTACCCTTCTCTGTTATTACCCATCTGTGGCACTGCGGCTGTCTGAAACGAAGCACACAATTCAACGATTCAAGCCAGATCTGTCTGTTCTGCCACCCCATCGGGCTATCTGGCTCCAGCTTGGATTATCGTGGCTACTAGTCAAGATGGCTGAATTACCTCCAATATCAGAGGCACTATGCTTCTGGACACCAGTTGCTGGGAATCACAAGTGGGGAGGGCGCTATTGCACTCAGGTCCTGCTCAGTGTGTGCGTGTGGGGGGCTTCCCATAGGGCAAGGCTGGGGACTCCACCACCCTTCAGATATTGTCGTTTGGATTCCAGGTCCCATCAACCCAAGCCAGGGTGGCCACTGGTTGGGGATGCTGAGAGCTGCAGTCCAACTGTAGGGCCAAAGGTTCCCCTGCCTTCCCACTGGGGCATCGGTCGAACACTGTGAGAACAGGATGCTGGAGCAGATGCCCCCCCTTGGCCTGATCCAACAGCCAGGCTCTTACCCAGGGCCACTCAAGGACACGGCACAATATTTGGGATGGGGGGGTAACTGGATGCCCCCAGAAATGAACCCAACCCACAGTCTGCTCCTCCTTAACAGCGTAACAGCAAGGCTCTTTTCTATTCCCCTCCCTTTCTCAAATTATACAGTATCTGTTTCTTCCGTCTCTGGGGAAGCCAAGGCTGCGTCTGGAGCGTCCGCTCTGAGATGGGAAGCCTTCCAAGCTAGCTAGGATTTCATGCTCCACTGGGCGGGAGGCAGCGAAGGGGTGATGGCTGGGAGGGGGATGCATTTGCAAGAAAATGGCAGGTGATGCTCATGTCCTGTTGCTGGCAAGTGGGGGACAGGTTGGAGAGAGAGTCTCCTTACTGGATCAGAGAAGGGCTGAGTTGCCCACGGATCCCCCTCCCCACCATGCCCTTGGCAGTGTGTCCCCTGACACCTCCCCACCCCGAATATGAAGGCTGGATCTTTGAATGGTCCTGAAGTTCAAGCTGTGTAACTGGATCTTTTAAATTAAAAAAGCCACTCACTTGCACCCTCACCGCCCTGGCTGAAATGGGAAGGGGGAGGTGGTTTCTGCGGGTGCCTTGACAACCACCACACCTGTCCGTCAGTGGGTGGCCTGGCCCCCAGCACCTGTTCTCGTGGGTTCTGGGGGGCGGGAGGGGGGAGAGAAAGTTTTCCAAGTGGTTTTAAAGGGCCAGAAGCAATTTTAGGGAACCCAGACCCATGTGCTTCATCTCGGAATGGGAGATTGCCATGATTTGCACAGAGGCAACCAAATAAGGCAGCGTTTGTGCTGGGATGACAGAGGAGGTTTTATTGTTGCCTCCGGCTTGGAAGAGGCCTTCCCAGTATTTTAATTTCGAGTAAAGCCACAGAGTTTAATGTGATCTGTGAAACATGATGAGGAAGCTGCTCAAATTCCCACTGAATGAGAAAGTGGCAAATTGTGCACAGTAAGGCTGCAATCCTGACCCTGCTGGGAGGAAGCTCTACTGAATGCAATAGGATTTCCTTCTTCTGAGTAGACACGGTTAGGATTGCACTGTCAGGGAGATTAACGGGGGGGGGGGGGGAATGCAATTTGAAAAAAGACGGGTTGGTATTCCATGCTAGTCCCACGCAGAGTAGACCCACTTAAGTTAATAGACAGGATTAACTTAAATTCATTCACTTCAGGGGTCTACTCTGAGCAGGACTTACTTGAAAACAACCCTTTATTTGAGAATTTTTTGCCACTGAGATAATAAACTATTATTATAAATTATATATTATATTTGTACAGGTTTTATAAAATGATTTAAATATTTATTTATCTATTTAAAAACGATTACAGATTTAATAGATGCTATTGGAGGTCACTGATTCATAGAGTTGCCATAAATTGTAATCACCTTAAAGGCACGCAACAACAACAAACAGATTTAATATTTTATTTTTATTTTTTTATTTAATTTAATTTATATACCGCCCTAAGCCCAAGGGCTCTCTGGGCGGTGTACATAAAATAAAAAATATAAATCTATGTGCACAGAATTGAAGGAAAATAATAATATAGTTTTGATTTTCAATATAATGTATTAAATGTTGTATGTTCATGTATATTATGATGTAAAATAAAATCAATTTAAAAGAAAAAGAAAGAGAAGCTGTTGTCTCTCCAGTGTGCCAGCAATTATGATCCAATCCTTATATGTCATTATGGTGCCAAGGAAACTATGGGTTGTATCCAGGGTTAGTCTCAGAGTAGACTCATCAAAGTTAATGTGCATGACTAACTTAGGCCCATCAATTTCAATGTGTCTACTTAGCTACAACCTATGCTTGGTTTACAGCAGGCATGGGGAACTTTCGGCCCCCAGATGTTGCTGGACTACAACTCCCATCAGCCCCAGCATGCATGGCCAATGGCCAGGAATGACGATGGGAGCTGCAACTTAGCAATATCTGGAGGACTACATGTTCCCCAAGCCTGCTTTACAGGTTATCTGGTTTATCCTGTATAAATGCCTAACAGGTTCCAGGATGGGTTTACTTCACATCAGACTTCACCAATTTGGCACCCTCCAGATGTTTAAGACTACAACTCCCATCAGCCCCACCCAGCACAGCAGCTCTATACTGGAGATGTACTTCTAAACAACTAGATTGCACCTGTTCAGGGAAGGCAGGTTTATAACCTTATTAATATTTTTATTTGTTTGATTGAAATCCTCAGAATATCTCTCAGAAGCAACTTAGGTCAAACACAGGCGTGTCATATGCAGGCCTCCCCAATGCTCACCAGAGTGTAGCTGCAGAATATATTTCCGGTGCCAGAACATGTGACACTACAATTTTTTATTACAAAGTGGGTTCTTCTGAGGATGTGCAGTGTATCTATTTCTCTCACCAGCAAGTAAAGTTGTTGCAGTCAGTTTTAGGACCAAAGATTCTGGAGCAGACTCCCACACAGACTTTAGCTTTGCAATTTCCTCTTTCAACAAGCCTTTTAAGTTGAGACCTATCCCAGTCTGCATCTGTGTCAGAATTGTTTAATATGTTTTTTAACAATGTTTTTAACCCTTTTTAAAGGTTTTTTAAAAAAATGTTTTTAATGCTGTTTTGTTTTAATGTGTTTTAAGATCTGTTTTTATGATGTTTTAAAGTGTTTTAGTGCTTTGTTTGCCGCCCTGGGCTCCTGCTGGGAGGAAGGGCGGGATATAAATTAATTAATTAATTAAATAATATCTCATCTTAGAAATTTGACCCTCCCCCCCCTTTAACAAATCCAAAATAAAGTGCTAAATATTGCAAGACTCCTATGTATTATGTATAATAAGAGTTCTGGCACATTGAGCCTCAGGTAATAAACAATAGGAAATAGAAGTGTGATGCACTTTTGCCCACACGAGCTAAATGACAGAGTCAGCAGAGACGCAATCCTGTTCCTCTGCTTGGTAAAAGATGATCAATACCCAGTGAGCTGTGTGGCTGCAATGCAACAAGCACACTACCGCATTACACAAACTAGCTACACAACTCCTGACACACCTATGGTTACACTGGTTGCAAGTTACATTCATCACATACACCTATGAGTAGGTATGGGCAAGAATTTCTATTCAGTTCGCATTTCAAGCAGAATTTATCCAATTCACACTTTCCAAAACAATTTGAGAACCGAAACACGTCCGTCCTTCGAAATCCGCATTTATTAGAATTTTGGGATGCAGTTCGCCAACTAAACAATATTTACAAAAATGTATATATTAGGGGAAGTGCAGATTGCTGCAGAAATGTGAAGAACTGAATTTAACATAAGAAAAGTGAGAAACTGACGGAACTTTCCATCCCTACCTACGAGTGTGCTTTCCGTGACATCAGATTATGTTCCATATGCATGTGCAACAGAATACTGGACAAATACTCATTAGCCCTGTGGAATGCACAACATGTACACATCTGCGTCAGCCTTTGCCAACCTGGTGCCCTAAAGGCAACTCCCATCAGCCCCAGCCAGCACTGGGTTGCAGTCTAAAACCTCTGGACGGCACCAGGCTGGCAAAGAGTCTTCTACAGCATGTCCACACGCATCCCTAACACAGGGATAAGATAACTTGGGTGGTGGCTGGGTGCCATTAAGAAAGCAGAAAGGGAGGCAGATGTGACCCGTTATGGGTCCAGTCCAGACTATTATTAACAAGGGACTTGTGATGCGTCCTTCCCTGGCTCTCCCTGTCAGGTTCCTACCTGCTCGTGGTTACTGCCTGTCTCTAGGCACCACCAGGGACTCCACCAGTCCGGACCGCACTCTCTTATGGTTTACCTATCCGCTCTAGCACAGATCTCAACAGATCCCCCTGCTAGGCAACCACCAGTAACGTCCCAATACTAGTATTCCCAGAGAATCTGAATACTGGTATTGTTATTCTCTTCACCGCTGCCACCATTTGTTACAGTTCCCCTTCAGCCTTGGTCATTACCTTACCCTCCCTTCTGGCCTGTGAAACCCCAGCCAAGGATCAGGCCTTTGGTAAACCAAATTAAGTATTTATTACAGATAACAAAGCTAACAAGATTAACAAGATTTCTTCTTAAGGCACATAAGCATATAGTTTTACTCAATACTAATCCGAACTCCACCTCCCTCCTTCTTCACGCTCTCCTGGCAAACAACTCTCTAAACCCCTCCAAGCAATCCACTCTTTCTCTTCTCCCCCCCCCCCCGATTCCACTCTCACTCGTCCTTTTATACATTTAGCCATTTTAAACACTCAGCCAATCATCTCGCAGTCTACTGCCCATTCACTCCCCCTCTTTCACTCCACTTACCATGTATCTTCTAAAACAACAACAACTTACCATATATACATTAATATAGGAACATCACATTTCCCCCCCCTTAAACAACAGCAGAGTATTATTCCTGTTCCAGGATTTATACGTCGCGTTAACAAATAAAAGTCTCTATGGGGAAAATGTCTTTCTTTGTTCCTCTGTCTGGTCACGTCACTGCAGTCCCAGCCACTTGCCTGGAAAGTCCATCGGCCAGTACATTGTCCTTGCCTTTGATGAACTGGAAGTCCACTTGATAGTCCTGTAGGGCCCAGGACCACCTCTGCAGCATAGTGTTATGGTTTTTCATAGTCTGCAACCATAACAAGGCCCGATGATCCGTAGTCACTGTGAATCTTCGTCCCCACACGTATGGGCGCAACTTGTTCAGTCCCCACACGACCGCTAGGCACTCCTTCTGGACCGACGAATAGTTTTTCTCCCTCGGCGTCAGCTTGCGACTCAGGTACGCCACTGGATGTCTGGTGCCTTCTCTCTCCTGTAGCAAGACGACTCCCAGCGCCAGGTCCGACGCATCTGTAGCCACGATGAATGGTTTCTCATAGTCTGGTGCTATTAATATGGGTCCTTGGCACAAGGCTTGCTTCAGTAGATCAAAAGCCTTCTGACATTCATCCGTCCATACCACACGCTCAGAACACTTCTTCTTGGTTAATTCATGCAAGGGGGTTGCTATTTCCCCAAAATTTCTCACAAACTTCCTATAAAATCCAGGCGCACCCAGAAATGCCCTTACTTGTTTTTTGGTTAAGGGGATCGGCCACGCTTGTATTGCCTCCACCTTGCTCCATAAGGGGGTGATTTTCCCACTCCCCACCTTATGTCCTAAATAGATTACTTCCTTTAGTCCAAACTGGCATTTCTTAGCTTTTATTGTGAGGCCTGCTTTTCTTAAGGCCTCCAATACTGTTGTCAGGTGTTGGACATGCTCAGGCACCGACTTGCTAAAAATGGCCACGTCATCGATATAGGCCACTGCAAAATCTGACATGCCTCGCAACACAGTATTGATTAGCCTCTGAAATGAACTTGGTGAGTTCCTTAGTCCCATGGGTAAGGTCACAAACTCATATAACCCATCTGGTGTACTGAAGGCAGTTTTGGCTCTGGATTGCTCGTCTAGTTCCATTTGCCAAAATCCTTTACAGAGATCTAGTGTAGAGATAATGGTTGCTGCCCCCAATAACTCTAACATTGCGTCTACCCTAGGCATAGGATACGCATCTGGGACAGTAATTTTATTGATTAGCCGATAATCAATGCAAAACCTGGTCGTTCCATCTTTTTTCGGAACCAGGACAATACTTGAGGCCCAGGGACTGATGGATTCCCTGATCACTCCTAATTCCAGCATCTCTCCCACCTCCTTTTTGATCTCATTCAAAACTTTCCCATTCACACGGTACGGAACAGATCTGATTGGGGCATGATCTCCAGTATCAATGGAAAGTATAACTATACTGGTTCGGCCAGGTTTGTTGCTAAAGAGATTCCTATAGGTTTTCAAAACTCTCAGAATCTCCTCTTTTACTTCCTCATTCACCTCCTCTGACCATTCCACTTGATCTACCCCTCCTTTGTCTTTGCTTTCCTGTACCAAATCCGGAAGTTCAGGCCCACTTCCCTCAGGGAATAAGGTAACTTGCAACACCTTTGCATCCCTGGTATGGTAAGGCTTTAACATATTTACATGAACCACTTTGCTTTTGTTTAATTGGTCTGCGGTAATTACATACGTCACTGTGTCAAGCCTTTCTCTGATGGTATATGGTCCTTCCCAGTTAGCCTGTAATTTGTCATGTTTCCTGGGTATGAACGCCATAACCATATCTCCCACATCATACACACGTTCTCTGGCTGTTCTGTCATACCAGTAACTTTGCTTCTCCTGTGCATGACTCAAATTCTCTTTCACTACTTCCATCATTGATGTTAATTTATTGCGGAATTCCAATACAAAATCTACTACAGAAGTTTTGTACTCTCCCATAGTTCCTTCCCATGAATTTTTTTGCAGTTCCAAAGGTCCCCTCACTTTTCTAGTAAACATTAGTTCAAAGGGTGAGAAGCCTGTTGACTCCTGAGGGACTTCTCGGTATGCAAATAAGAAGCATCCCAACCGTTCATCCCAGTCTTGTGGGTGATCTTGAACATAGCTTCTTATCATGCCCTTCAAAACTCCATTAAATCTGGTTCTGTATTTGCTAGGTACTATCAATTGCTTCACTGGTTCACATTCATCCTTTCTCTCAGCAGGCATCCACAGTCTATATAAAATCCCATTCTCACACACAACTTGATTCCTCAGTTTGTCAGTGAAAGGAATCTGTTGGGTCAGCGCTTGTTCCTTTATCTGCTTCAGACTTATATCTTTATGCAGCTCTTCCCTGAATTGATCTGCTTCTTCCCCAGAGACCACTTGATACAGTTTGTCTTCTTCAGCAGGCCTGCTAGTGGTTGCTATGGTGATCTGAGGCTGGTTAACAGATTCCACCCTGTTTGTTTCAGCCCCCCTTAATATGGCTTCTTTTTCTCTGCCAAATTGCTGTCTGGTCACTACATAGATTTTCCCCTGTGCCCCCATAACATCTCTTCCCAGTATTACTGGTTCTTGTTGCTGGGCATTAATACCAACTTTATATTGGCCCTTTCGGCCTCTCCATTCCATTTTCACTAGGGCCACAGGCAAACTCTCTGGTTGACCCCTCACTCCTTGGATAGTCACTGTTTCCTGAGGTAATATTTCTTCAGATTTTATTAAATCTGGCCTCAGTAACGTCTGAGCGGCACCAGTGTCAAGCAATGCCCAATAAGTTGCCCCTTGTACACTCACTTCCTCTCTCAGACTTGAATCAAGGTCTGTTACTTCTGTCCAGTTTATCTGGCACAACTGAACCTTTTTCGCTGCTTCTAAAGCCTTCGGCTCTGTTTTCACTGCCCTTGTCTGAGCAGGATTACTAATGGGGTTGGCAACCTCACATTGAAAACATAGGTGCCCCGGTCTACCACATTTGTAGCATAATTTCTCCTCACTTTTAGGGTACACAGATCCACTCTGGGGTGTCCTGTGCCCTTCAGATTTTAATGGAGGACTCACTCGCTGTGGTACCACATCCCTTCTGCCAGCACTATATGGTCTGGGTTTAAACTCTCTTGATGTTTTCCCCACCCAGCCAGTTCTATTGGAGGCGAAGTGATCCGCCATCTCTGCGGCCTCCTGCACAGATGTAGGGGAACGGTCTTTGACCAGGAGCCTTATTTCTGGTGGTAACTGATGGTATAATTGATCCAGTATCATGAGGCTTTTCACCTCTTCCACTGACTGAGCTTTGGCACTACTCATCCACTTTCCAAATATATTCATCAACTTTGCTCCCAGTTCCACAAAAGACCTCCCTGTCTGTATCTGGCAGTTTCTGAAAAGCTTTCTAAAATGATCAGGCCCCAGTCTGAATCTTTTAAACACTGCTTCTTTGAATTCAGCATAGGTGACGGGACTGTCTGAGGGGAAATATTGGTATACCTCAGCCAATTCCCCTTTAATCAGGTTTGATAAATACTGCATGTATTTATCTTCAGGTAGCCCCCACAACTGAGCTGCTTTTTCAAAGGTGCTGAGGTAAATTTGAGGATCTTGACCAGGCTCATAGACAGCAAAGTCCTTTGGAGTAATTTTTATTTTTGCTCCATCTCTGTCTTTCCTTGTCTCCTCAGAGTGAAATTTCTCTCTATCAAATTTTAACTTTTCTACTTGTAATTCAGCATCCAATGCTCGTTGCTTCTCCCTCTCCTCAAACCCCAATCTCATTCTCTCAATTTCCAACTCCCTCTGTTTTTCCTTCTCTGCACCTTCCATCCTCAATCTCTCAGCTTCCAACTCCCTCTGCTTGTCTTTTTCCTCAGCCTCCCATCTTAACTTCTCTCTCAAGTACTCTATATAAGCGGGATTGCTTAAATATCCTTCTGGGGTCTCTTCCCTGACAGGTTGTTTTTGCTGGGCAGTTGCAAATCCTATAAGTGCTACCCTCAATTCATCTACCCCTTTACCCTCGTGAGGTAAACTGAATGTTATGCACTTCTCCACCAGCTCCTCTCTTTTCATTTTTATGTATTCAGCCATGGTGTTTGAGTTCACTCACTCTTTGCCACACACTCTTTGCCAGTCACTCTCACAAGAAATCTTGTTTTGTTATTTCTGTTTGCCACACCACTGTTCTGGATTCTCTAGTATTCGTATCTGGATTCTCTGTTGTTCGTATCCCACCGCTACTGCCACCACATGTGATGCGTCCTTCCCTGGCTCTCCCTGTCAGGTTCCTACCTGCTCGTGGTTACTGCCTGTCTCTAGGCACCACCAGGGACTCCACCAGTCCGGACCGCACTCTCTTATGGTTTACCTATCCGCTCTAGCACAGATCTCAACAGATCCCCCTGCTAGGCAACCACCAGTAACGTCTTAATACTAGTATTCCCAGAGACTCTGAATACTGGTATTGTTATTCTCTTCACCGCTGCCACCATTTGTTACAGTTCCCCTTCAGCCTTGGTCATTACCTTACCCTCCCTTCTGGCCTGTGAAACCCCAGCCAAGGATCAGGCCTTTGGTAAACCAAATTAAGTATTTATTAAAGATAACAAAGCTAACAAGATTAACAAGATTTCTTCTTAAGGCACATAAGCATATAGTTTTACTCAATACTAATCCGAACTCCACCTCCCTCCTTCTTCACGCTCTCCTGGCAAACAACTCTCTAAACCCCACCAAGCAATCCACTCTTTCTCTTCTTCCCCCTATTCCACTCTCACTCTTCCTTTTATACATTCAGCCATTTTAAACACTCAGCCAATCATCTCGCATTCTACTGCCCATTCACTCCCCCTCTTTCACTCCACTTACCATGTATCTTCTAAAACAACAACACTTACCATATATACATTAATATAGGAACATCACAGGACTACATGTTGCTCAGGTGAGCCAGTATGCTGCAGTGTGTAGAGCAGGCAAGGCTGCCCACAGACAGGTAGAAAGGGTCTGTTTTTATTAGGCTCACGGCAGGGCCGGATTAAGCTGAGGAGGGCCCCTAGGCTGATTCCAAGCCGCCCGCCATCCCGTCCCATCCCATCCCCCCCGCTTCACCTACCTTTCCGCTTTTTTTGTGGCTGCGCGCACTCCACGCGCAGGTTTACCATCAATCAAGATAGCGGCCGAGGTTTCCCTAAGGGGCTGAAGCCTCTGCCGCCATCTTGGTTGATGGCAGCAATGCGCGCGTGTAGCACGCACGCATGCCATCAACCAAGATGGCGGCAGAGGCTTCAGCTCCTTAGGGAAACCTCAGCCGCCATCTTGATTGATGGCACACCGCAAAAAACAGCGGAGAAAAAGGTAAGTGAAGCGGGGGGGATGGCGGGCGGTTCGGAAGCTATTGTCCCACGATCCGCAGCTCCTGTCCTGCTTCCGCTGGTCGCGGGCCCCCAAGGGCTCTGGGCCCCTAGGCTTCAGCCTACTAAGCCTATTGGATAATCTGGCCCTGGCTCACGGCCAGCAGGGGCCCTAGACTTTTAGCTTTCGTTAAAAAAAAATGTAAGTTTCCAAGTGCTCTGGAACAAACAAAATACATCAGCAGATGAGTTATCTGTATGGTTTGTGGGAATGAATCAGGGTGGGATTTAGACATGGAGGACTGTTAAGGACATATGTGGGAGGGATTCTTGGGGGGGGTGTAGCTCCTAGTATAGTTCTTTTAATTAATTAACTAATGATGCTGTTTTGGGAGTATTTGATTCTTAACTCATAATGTTTATGTTTAAGAGAATACTTTTATTTTTCAGTTAATTATGCTGTGTTGAATGTGTCTTTTATATTTGGCCTGAATTTGTAATGTTTTCTTTTAATATTTTGTGATGCTTTGTTCAATGTATTAATCTAGGTTGTAAACCGCTTTGAGATTTGTTTCCCAAATAATGTAAAGCGGTATAGAAATGACTTAAATAAATAAAATAAATAAATAAAATGTGAACCATTCCCCTCCAGCAACTTCTGTAAAATGAGCTCGCTGGCTGCTCCAATCCCTGCCTTTCCAGGTTTGTAGCCAATGAGTGAAGTCAGAACTGTGATTGGCAAGGGATACGTCGAACACCAGACAATAGCTAGAAACCCTTGCAAGTGCTGAAAAAAGCTGCCTTTTCCTGCTTGTCTTTTCATAATGGTTAATGGTGTGGGTGTGCACATCACGTAAACTGAGTAAGCTCGTAGCTTTCAGCAGCAGCACACGTACTATAGACGCCTGGCCACTTTTCTCTCTCTGTGCACAACCAGCACAAGGTCCAGCGGATCAAAGAAGCACACACAGGACAGCAGGATCTTGACACGCATACTCAATAAACAGTTTCAGGGATTATGATAATAAAGGTGTATTTGTAGAGGTATGAACAGAAGAAAATGCACATATAATTTATGATGCCATTACAATGTGATGTAGTTTTCTAAATATGAGGAGTCATACAAATTTAGCTGCTGAACAGGGCAGTTTGTCTAATTCAGCGGTTCTCAAACTTTTTTGGTTCGCAGCGCACTGTAAAATATATAAAAATTTTCTGGCACACTTGGTGTACAAAATTAAAACTATATTAATATATTTTAAACTATGAATAAAAATAACTTCATAATAATATACTTTCATAATATTCGCAGCACACCTAGCCACCTCTTGCGGCGCACCAGTGTGCCCCGGCGCACCATTTGAGAATCACTGGTCTAATTCATAGCCTGTTTTGAAAACTTTCCTAACATGAGGTTTTAATCCTATACTCACTTTTCTGGGAGTAAAGCTGCAATCATAATCCCACGTAACCCCACTGAATTCTGTAGGACTTACTTTTGAGTAGAAATGGCTTGGATTGTACTGTAAATCAGTGGAACCTGAGTAGACATAGATAAAGGTGTGGTACAGCATGATTTAAGAAATGTGAGCAGAAAATGTGTGTATTTTATGTTGCAGATGGTTAAGGATGGCTTCTGTTATGCCCCCTCGCATAAATCACCCTTAATAACTGAAGAATTATGATGGCATTTCTCTGACCAATGTTTTGTATGGGGGGGCAGGGGGAGAACACTCCAGAGATGCAACATTTTGTAAATGGATTTAATTATGCAAATAAAGCATTATTTGCATAAATGAGTAATGCAACTGATTTTTAAATATCAGCTGCCAGTTTTGGTGTAGTAGTGTCCCAGGATTTTTCAGGGCTGGGAGAGAGACAGGAAAATGAAAATGTGTATGTGGGAGCCAAGTTCAAGGTTCTAGTCTTGGTGTACAAAGCCCTATACAGCTTGGGACCAGGATACCTGAAAGACCGTCTTACCCCTTATACATCCAGCCGATCACTGCGCTCTGCAGGTGAGGGCCTCCTGCACATACCATCTTATCAGAAGGTCCGTTCTGCACAATGTAGGAAACGGACCTTTAGTGTGGCAGCACCTACCCTGTGGAATTCCCTCCCCTTAAATATTAGACAGGCGCCATCTCTGTTATCTTTTTGGTGCCTATTGAAGACCTTCCTCTTTCAACAAGCCTTTTAAGTAGAGACCTTATGCCAGTCTGCGTCTGTGCTGGAATGGTTTTTAATTTTTTTTTTAATTAAAAATATGTTTTTAAGATGTTTTATTTTTCAGATGTTTTAAAGATGTTTTTAATATTTTGTTCCTTGTTTGCCACCCTGGGTTCCTTCTGGAATGAAAGGTGGAACAGAAATTGTATTATTATTATTATTATTGTTGTTGTTGTTGTTATTATTATTCCTCCCCCTCCTCCTTCTTAGAAACCGACACAATAGGCAAAGACCAGGGGCTATTAGATGGTTCTATTACCTCCAGTTCCTGCATGGCTTGGACCTCTTGCTCTACCCTTGCAGCATGCTGTCCAGTAGCACGGTAGCGCTGAGACTGAATAGGTGGATGGTCACCTTTTATAATAGAATGAGTAGCAAGCTGTGTTCAACCAGGCTTGCTAGAGAACACATCCTTAAATTCATTTAAGACTTGAAACAATTGAGCCTGCTGTTCAGGAGTTAAAGTCTCAGGAATAAGGGCTTCAGCCACCACTACCACCCCGCTGCTGACTCTCAGCCACTAAATCTACAAAGTCTTCCCTTTCTCTGCAGTACAGGCCAATATCAGATTACTTCTGGATTTGTATTGTTTCATCATATTAACATGATAAACGCAGGGCTTCTTAGTAGACTGAGGATAAGGCAACAAGTAATTAGTGTTATTCAGCTTTTCACATACAATCAAAGCACCTCTTATTATTATTATTATTATTATATCTGTAATATGGGAACCTTACTGCAACACCATACAGCCTGTGCTCAGTTTCTGAAATGTCTGAAATTGGCGGTGTTGGGGCTAACGCTGAAAGCCCCCTAAGTTTAGACATCAGTACAGATTGAGTAGTTGTGGCTCTCATTCCCCACCAACACCCCTTCCATCATCCCCCAACGAATCCCACATCCCACAATCCAGCCTCACGCAAACAGCGGATGCACTGCTGAGCAAACAGATCCACAGGGGAAGGGCTGTAGCTCAGTGGTTAGAGCATCTAAGGCCCCACGTTCAGTCCCCAATGGCATCTCTAGGTAGGGCTGGGACAGCTTCCCATATGAAACCCTGGAGTGCTGTCCCAGGCAGCATAGACAAAAGTGAGCTAGATGGACTAGTGGTCTCTCAGTATAAGGCACCTTCCGATGTTCCTATATTACTTGTGTAAACAATCCAAACATAGTTCAGCTGTGGATTTCACTCCCACAAGATGGCCACCAGCTTGGATGGCTTTAAAAGATGAATTCATGGAGGAGAAGGCTCTCCATGGCCACTAGCCACAATGGCTATGGTTCTACCTCCAGGATCAAAGGCAACATGCTTCTGAAGACCAGTTACTGGGAATCCCAGGAGGGGGAGAGTGCTCTTGCGCTCCAGTCCTGCTTGCGGAGTTCCTTTTGGGGCATTTGGTTGGCCAATGTGAGAACAGGATATATTGGACTAGATGGGCCTCCGGCCTGGCCCAGCAGGCTCTTCTGATGTTCTTCTGCAGGGAAGGGGCCTGCAGCTCAGTAGCAGAGCACCAGCTTTGCATGCAGAAGGTCCCAGGTTTGACCCTCAGCATCTGCGTTGAAAGGATCCTAGATAGCAGGTGAGGAGAAATGGGTCTCTCCCTGCCTGAGTTCCTGGAAAGACAGTGACAGGCGGAAACACTCCTGGGCAAGGCAGGCTAACGGTCTGACTGAGAATAAGTCTGATGTTCCCTCCTGATGACCAAACAATCTGACCTGAGATGGGAAACAGACACAATTCTCACTCGGGCCCTTAGCACACAAAGTGAAATCACGGAATCATCTTGAAAGGAGTTGTACTGGGTACACATCCTTGCAACCCAGGCTCTGAGATGCCCCAAACAAAGGGGGTCAAGAAGCCAAGGTTATGTAGTTCTTTAATTCTTTTTTTTTTTGGTGGTGGTGGGAGAGTATTGTTTCCAGGCTACAATGGGTCACAACAACTGAGGTACCACAAACAAGAGACGCATAAGATGTCCCATAACAGCATCAAATTTGTTCACTGATTGTTAGAAACTTCATCTCAAGTCCCAAAGTCTTTCGCAAGCATGGTTTAGTGACTTCAGGTTTGATTCCTGAACTTCCACAAGAACTAGAAACATTATATTTTGAAAACATTAAAGATGCTTTTCCCAGACATCAGATTCTTTGCAAGAGACCCAGATTCTGCCCCCATCCTGAGGCTCACAAAATATCTAACCCAGGAGCCCTAACCTGTATCACCTTTATGCATGGACTGGGTGCAGTTATTCGCTAGAGAATGGAGGAGCTAGAAAGGCACTTTGTAGATGCTCAGAAGCAGTGCTTTTTGGTGACAGAACTCACCAATACGGACACCTGTTTTATTGCTGCTTGTGGCAACCATTTTGTGCTGGCACTCACTTTTATCAAGGTACGAATACTGGTACCTCTTTTTTTTTTTTTTTTACCAGAACCAGCACTGCTCGGAGAGCCAGTGTTGTGTAGTGGTTAAAATGTTGGACTAGGACCTGGGAGACCAGGTTCAACTCCCCACTCAGCCATGAAGCTCGCTGGGTGACCTTGGGCCTGTCACAGTGTCTCAGCCTAACCTACCTCACAGGGTTGTTGTGAGGATAAAATGGACAGGGAGAAGTACCATGTACACCATCTTGAACTCGTTGGGGTAAAGGTGGGATCTAAGGGTAATAATAAACAAACAAACAAATATTCTCAACAACCCGTGGGGGAAGGGGGAATTATACAGAAGAAAAGGGCCTCTGCCAATAAAATGAAAATCAGGGCTGACCTCTCTTCTGCTCTGGTTGAAAAATATCCCCGAGTCTCTTCCCATCTTAGAGACCCACCTCACAGGGCTGTTGGGCAGATGAAAGCAGGGAAGAAGACACGTGGCAGATGAAGGAGATATAGTGGTACGTTCTCCATGACTGTTTCTGTTTTGACACAAGCCACACTCCAGAGGATTCCAGATGTCGGTTTAATACTGAGATCAATACTGTCAGTGGGACAGTGAGATATCACCAACAGGTTGTTGCCAACAGGTTCTTTTTAACTTCTCAGTCCCAGAAAAGGTAAATCCGGATTAAATGGGGGGGAAATACAAACTGACATTTTCATAGAATCATAGAATAGTAGAGTTGGAAGGGGCCTATAAGGCCATCAAGTCCAACCCCCTGCTCAATGCAGGAATCCAAATCCAAGCATTCCCGACAGATGGCTGTCCAGCTGCCTCTTGAATGCCTCCAGTGTCGGAGAGCCCACTACCTCTCTAGGTCATTGGTTCCATTGTCGTATGGCTCTCACAGTTGGGAAGTTTTTCCTGATGTCCAGTCGAAATCTGGCTTCCTGCAACTTGAGCTCATCATTCCGTGTCCTGCACTCTGAGATGATTGAGAAGAGATCCCAGCCCTCTTCTATGTGACAACCTTTCATGTACTTGAAGAGTGCTATCTTATCTCCCCTCAATCTTCTCTTCTCCAGGCGAAACATGCCCAGTTCTTTCAGTCTCTCCTCATAGGGCTTTGTTTCCAGTCCCCTGATCGTCCTTGTTGCCCTTCTCTGAACCAGTTTGTCTGCATCCTTCTTGAAGTGCAGAGACCAGAACTGGACACAGTATTCAAGATGAGGCCTAACCAGCGCTGAATAGAGGGGAACTAGTACTTCACACGATTGGGAAACTATACTTCTGTTAATGCAGCCTAATATAGCATTTGCCTTTTTTGCAGCCTCATCACTTTTGATTACAATGATGTGGTGTGGACACTGCAAAAAACCCTGCATGCATGATAACCACCCATCCCACAATCAACACCTGTCTGGAAGCAGCTGGTGGCTGCAATCCTATGCATGGTTACTTGGGAACATGCCCGGCTGAATACAAGAGGACTTGTCTCTGAGTAAACATGCAGAGGATTGCACTGTACATGCATGCTCTACGTGGCTTGTGTGTTGCCGTTTTCCCAACAGATTTGCCAGTAGCAGAAATGGATCCACAGCAGAGCCAGAATGCAAAGCCATCATGACAGTCCCCGCGTGAGCCCAGCGGTGCAGACATGCATGTCCCCAGGTCACGTGGCCCTCACCCCAACCTTACACAAGAGCAGGGACTGACTGAGCCAGAGAGTATAAATAGGGGCTTGCATGATCCAACATTAAGCCTTCATTTCGGTAGCGTAGTCACAAATTGAGAAGCGCAGGGTCCCTACATGTTATTCAAAGCCATGCCCTCTCCCCATTTTTTTATTTTGGTTTTTGCTGTGGGGTTGAGAATGAGATCCTTGTTCATGCCTAGGAGCCAATCAGCATGAAAGAGGAGAGTGTTAGCACAGAGAAGAGTCTTCTCAGTGTTTGACTCACCTCCTTTTACTCTGATGGCTCCAATCAGCAGGAAAGGACAAGGGTGCACCTTAGAAGACTCTTGTCAGGGGCTAACACATCCCCCTTTCATGCTGATTGGCTCGTAGGATGCAGGAGATATTGGGACCCTGCTCCCAACAAAATAAAGGGTCTAAGACCCCCGAGACCCTGCAGGACTACACCCCCCCTTCATTTCAAGTAACAGCTTGGGGGTGTGAACAACGGGATATTCTGAGTCAGCAGTCGCAGAAAAAGCGACCCCTGATCATATCCTCCGAATTCCGTTGGCCCCACTGACCCTTCGGCCCCAGCACCCCCACAGCCCCCTCCAGGCCTCCTTTCTCGCCTCCAGCCCCGGCCCCCATTACCTCCTCTGTCCGTATCTGCTGGAACCCGGTTGGCATTTCCCCTGGCCGGGCTGTGCCGAGTTCAAATCCTGCCTGAGATTAGGAAGGTGGCCCTGAGCGGTCCGGCTCTCCCTGGCTCTTTGCGGAAACAAGTTTAGATCCCAAGTCAAGGTTGGATGGAGGTCAAGGAGGAAGGCGGCGGCGGGGGAAATAATAATGGCCAAAAAAAACAACAACACCCCGGCAGGCAGGAGCCTCCTGCGGGCTGGGCGGCAAGGAGGAGGAGGGAAACAGGTGGAAGAAAGAAAGAAAGGAAGGAAGGAAGGAAGGAAGGAAAGTTGAGGAGGCAGGGCAGCGAGGCCGGTGGGGTCGGCAGGGGTGCCCGGCAGGCTGGCAGGTCCCGGGCGCGGGCTGACTGGGCTGGGCAGGGGACTAGCAGCGGAGCCCTCCCCCGGCCGCCTGCCCCGCCCCTCGAGGGAGGGAGCCCCTCGAGCTCCCATTGGCTCTGCTGCCTCGGCGGGCTCCCTCCCCAGCGGGATGGGGGCGTCGCAGGGCCCTGAGTCGCCGGACGCCTGGGTCCCGCGGAGGGGCTGGAGCGGGGGGGGGGAGGCGGCTCTCGGGGGAGGGGCCAGGAGCTGGGCATGGGGCGAGCGCTAGCCTCCCCGCCTCAGTTGTCCCCTCCGTCAAATGGGCGCTTCAGCCTCAAAGGAAGGCGTGGAGGGGTCAAGCGCTCCCCCCAAGGCGAAGAGTTCGTTTTTTTCTTTATTTCTCTCGGAAATCGAATATGTGGGACAAAGAAACTGGGGCGCCCAAATGCACTTTGCCTCTTCTGTGCCTTTTCTCTCCCCCCCCCCCGTGCTCAGGAACGGGATTGAGCCCTGCCAGGACGCCTGGATTTGCCTTGATTCACATTTATATACGTCGCCTTTCCCCCAGGGAGCTCCAAGGGAGGCGTTTCTCTCGCAGCTCAGTTCATCCCTGACAACAACCCTGTGAGGGAGGCTGGGCTGTGGGAGAGCGGCTGGGTCCGAGCGGAGTTGCAGGCCTAAGCTTCTGGAGGGCACCAGGTTGTCCCAGGCTACACTATACCCACGAGAGGGTGGAGGGTTAGTTGACTTCCAACCACTAGGTAACACTATTCAGTCCCTTTAATTAATTTATTTTTATTTACTTATTAAATTTATATCCTGCCCTTCCTTCCTTGAATTTTTATCTCATGGTCCACCTAAAATTAACGTCCATCTTTGTTAATATAATACAATATAGCTGAACACAGACTCTTGGCTGAGCCCTTCAGGTTGTTTTGATTCTTGCTTTTAATGTTTGGAGTTTTTTGTAAGTCGCTCTGAGTGTTTACCTTTCTGATGAAAGTGACTAAGGAATATTAATATTCTCCTTGCATCTTCTTCTTAATAGTGTTCTCAACTGCAGGGTTTTTTTTGGGGGGGTCTTAAACAATCTCATGCCCAACATTTCCCCCCCCTATTTTGCTTAACATGCTTGACAGCCTTGCTCCACTTGGCTTTGTGGCATTTTGACTGCTGCTCATAAAGACAGGGCCAGGCGGTGGTTTTTGGATGGCACGGGGGGGGGGGGCAGAGGCAGCCTGCAACTTGAGCTGGAAGGAGAGGAAAAGCCCCCCTCCCCGGCCCAAGTCTCGTGTCAGCTGCCCCTTGGGTGGCATTTAGAGAAAGCCTTGGTGCCCTTCAGACCCCTCTGCTGGGACCCCCCCCCAAGCTAACTTGAGTCACACCCTCTGGCTGGCAGGGCTGGGCTTCTCCCAAAATAACTTGCAGCTCATAAGGCTCCCTTTCCCCCAAAGGCCCTGGGAATTCAAAGGCCTTTTGAAAAGTGGGCTCAGGGGTCTGTTAGAACAGCGGAGACGGACAGCCAGGATAGTAAGGGGGCCCTGTCTCTGCCCCTGGGCTGAGAATGGGTTTTAAGCTGAGCGCTGTCTGCCCTTCAACCACGCTGGCATCCTCTGTGAAAAAATGGAAATGGTTGATCTTGAATAGGGTTTTCATGGTCAGCAGTATTGAGATGTGGTTTTACCACTGCCTTCCTCTGAGGCTGAGAGGCAGTGACTGGCCCAAGGTCACCCAGTGAGCTTCATGGCTGTGTGGGGATTTGAACCCTGGTTGTAGTCCAGCACCATAACCACTGCACCACACTGGCTCTCTAGGACGTGAACCTCTCTTTATTGTGGGCATGTCAATCATCTCCAAGATTCCCAGAGAGAGCTAATCCTCGATGCCCTCTTAACGAATCCCCCTCATTCTCGAAATGCCGTCTCCTCGACGGCTGGGTTGGGGTTTCTAGGCAATTGTGAGGCAACTAAGGGCACAGCTGTGGCTCAGTGGCAGAGCACTCGCTTTGGAGGCAACAGGTCCACTTCCTGATGGCATCTCCAGGTAGGGTCCCCCAATCGGAAATCCCAGTCTGTGTAGACCAGCCTTCCCCATCCTGGTGCCCTCTGCCTGTTCTGGACTACAGCTCCCATCTGCACTGCTGATGGGAGTTGTAGTTAGCAACAGGATAGTTGGTTTACTCTTGAGTAAAAGGGGTGGGAGCCACAGGGAGGACTCCAGGGTCCAGTTTCTTGTTAACCCGCTGGGCATGATCCTGGGATCTGCGCAACACCTTGGGCTGAAATGTGAGGAGGTCTGCCTCTCAAGGTCGCTGGGTCCCTTTCCCAATGCTTTCGATTCGAGCACCCTCTCCTGGTGAGATGTAGACTAAAAAAATAAAGGTTCTGCTCCAGGTCAGGGTTAGCCAACATGAGACCCTCCAGGTGTTGAGAACTACAACTCCCATTATCCCCTACTATTGTCTATGCTGCATGAGGCTGATGGGAGTTGTAGTGTACAACATCTGGAGGGAACCACGGTGACTACTTCTGCTCCAGGTCTCGAATTCAGAGCCGGCTGAATTTCGATAAGCAATCTGCACATGCTCAGAGGAGGCGCCATCTTGACATTTTCAAGGACCTGTTTTTTAAAGCAGTTTTTTTGGGGGGAGGCTAATAATCGGTGTGCAATTAATCAATTTGGGAGGCGGGCTTGGTGCTTCCAAGCCAAGATCTGGAAGGGAAGGGACCCGGCTGAAGGGCATCTGGTGCCAAAGGGGGAGAAGCGATACTGGCCACACGAGGTTGCACCATATTTTTAGACTATGACCATCCATCAGAGCCGTCAAATGTCAAGAACTCAGCGTGAGACATATGGAATCTCGTGGCTTCTGGGTATGAAGGGTCAGCCAGACGCTTTCCTTTCTTTGGGAACACACTGACCCCTCCTTTGGCACAACTCCTTTAGGAAGCCTTCCTGTGGAGCAGAGCAGAGTGGCGTGGGTGGCCTTGGCCACCAGGACTCCCAGGTTCCTCCTTTAACCTTTGGGAATAAAATAAGGGGAAGGGTAAAGCTAAATATGAGCCACCCCCGCAAACACTGGAAACATGAAGCCACAATGAAGGGGAAAGCCAGCCTCTGAGCATATGCAGAGTACAAACCCCACCCCCAAGGAACACGCCTGCAATGACCCCTATCATTGTAGTCATTGGGTTGTGGCTGGTCTAGTGGACGAGGGTAAGAAAAAGGATTGCAGGACGGAGGGCCCAGGGCTCCTGAGTTTGTGAAGAGGAAAGGGGGGGGTTGGCCCTAAACTGGAGGCTGGAATGAAGAAGACCCAAATGAGGTCAGCCCTGATACAAACGGAGGGCAGCAGAACACTAGTTATTTAATCTGTTATTGTTTTATAATTTTTTTACAAGCCAGAGAGGGGAAGTGGCAGCTATAAGGTTTTTCGCCTCAGGTGTCTAAATAACTTGGCCAGCCTGGGATATTACTATGCATCTTGACTTGGTGGGGCGTGGGGGGGGGGAGAGACATCATTTGCTCCTCCTCTTCCTCCTCAAGGTGCAAAATGCCTTGAGCCTGCCCTGAATACTTAATTGCTAAAATTGTGCAGAACTGCATGTTGACTTTTGCGACAGTTTTCCAAATATATGGGCAGATATGCAAAACCACCACAACAATCCTGCACCCACCTATCTTTTAATGCCTTCCCACCTTCCTTCCTTCCATCTAATCAAGCTGGTTAAAACCTCATTAGCTGGTGAGGTTCCCCCTTGCCTTTTAAATGAGTGCAATGGGGCCGGGTGAGGAGGGGGGTTCATAATCCACAAGACAGATTGGTTCTGTAGAGAATTGGGGCCTGGTTCATCTTCAGTCACTTAATCTGGATTTGCTTTTTGTTTAAAGTGTGATTATGTTGCACCTGGGTGGCAAACAGGTGGATTCTGATCTGACACTCCTGAGAAGCAGATTCTGATCCGACACTCCTGAGAAGCAGATTCTGCTGGATTAGGCCTGAGGGGGCCCATCTAGTCCACCATCTTGTTCTCACAGTGGCCAACTGGATGTCTACCGGAATAAGCCCCAAAACAGGACAAGCTGGTTTCCAGCAACTGGTATTCAGAAACATGCGGCTTCTGACCAATCGTGGAGGCAGAGCATAGCCATCATGGCTAGTCGCCATCAATGCCTTCTCCTCCCTGAATCTGTCTATAACTTCTTTTAAACCCAAGTTGGTGGCTATCTCTGCCTCTTGTGGGAGCGAATGCCATAGTTTAACTTTGCGCTGTGTGAAGAAGTAATGTTTGAATGCATGATTTATCCCTGTCATATCAGAACAGCCTTCCCCAACCTTGCACTGTCCAGATATTTTGGACTACAGTTCCCATAAATGTTAGTCGGAGCTGGTGGGAGTTATAGTTCAAAACATCTGCAGGGCACCAGGTTGGGGAATGCTATATAAGACAATAAATTTCCATGCATGAATCTGATCACAGTTACTGACAACCACCTCCGCGCACACCCTTAGTTGAGTGGGCACAGACCGTATTCCAAAATAACTGGAGAGCTGATCTGGGTGCAATCTTGTGCCAGCGGCTTCTGGGCTGGCCTTTGCATTTGGCAGGGCATGGAGGCTTGCCTTGGGTATGAAAGGTCACATTTCACATGCCAATAACGTCCCCTTTGAAACCGCACAGAAATGAGATGGATGGGTGTGGGGCATGTGTATATTTTGAAACGTTTCCCGTAAGACAAGAGATTCTGGAGAAGGCATGTGAGCTGGACGCTCTCTTACACATGGGACGCGCGTGCATTGTGGTATCCTATCCCTTTGGAAGGGGGTCATACTCTCCTCCCCCCCCCCGCCAGTTCCTCTGAACATGTGACAGGTGCCTCTCCCATCCTCCAAGCCTTTCGCCTTCCAAAGATGAGAGCTGGCAGACTACGCCATAGGGTCATTCAAGGACATCAGCGCTCCACAGGGCAGGATGATGATGATGATGATGATTATATCCCACCGTTTCTTCCAAAGGAGCCCAGGGCAAGAAACATAACAAAACAATTAAGCAGTAACAAAAATAAATGCATTCTAAAATCAGTTTTAAAACATTCTAAAACACAGTTACAGACTAAAAACATTCTTCCACCCAGTGGTCTCCAGCTTACAAGGAACAAGTCTTCTGTTTTAAATATGTTTTATTTTATTTTTAATTGTATTGTTTTACTACTTTGGGAGGAAGGGCAGAATAAAAATGCAGTAACAACAATAACAATTGTTATTGTAAAACACTACAATTACAATAAAACATATTTAAATTTGGAACATCTAAAAACATTCACAACATATAAAAACAGTCATATACCCTTCACAGCAAATAATTTCAAGGCTGCTGGGAACAGCATCTTTAAGACATCAAATGTCTGGGTTGAACAGAAACGTTTTAACATTCCTTCCGAACTTTAGTAAGGAGAGAATATAGACAGAAGCACCTCACCTTGGAGGGCATTCCACAAGTGGCATACCATCGCGGAGAAAAGCCTGACGCAGGTCAGCACCAGCCAGCTATGTTCCTATGTAAAGAAAAGAGCAACTATTTGCTTCATAATTTTATTTCTTGATTTTCAGCCATTTTACATAGCAAAACAGAGCAGTTCTGTATGTTGCAACCACATCTACCTCTGAAACAAGACAGCAAATTTTCTGGGAGTCTGTAAAGTCTGGTAGTTAACAGTTGCAATCCTGCCCCCAGAAGGGGTCGGACTTTCCTTTATTAGAGGTTTTGACGCACAGCCAGGATGGCCACTTAGCAGAGATGTTCCGGTAGTGGATTTTTTGCATTGGCCAAGGGGTGATCTCTGAGGTCCCTTCCAGTTCTATCATTCTATGAATCCTATACATGTCTACTCAAATGTAAGTTCCATTGTGTTCAATGGGACTTACTCCCATGGAAGCGTGTACAGGACTGCAGCCTATACATGCTTACCTAGGAGTAAGTTTCTATTGGATGCAGTGGAGCTTACTTCTGGGTAGACACACATAGGATTGTGTTGCTAGGGTGCCAATCCAATGCAAACTTTGTTGGAAGCCTCATTTGAGACAGTGGGGACTTGCTCTGGGCAATATACGCCTAGGAGGGTTGCATGAGGTCATTAATAAATTCCTTTCTCAGCTTAGTGTAGCAAATAGTGCACCAGATCCTCTGCTGCATTCTGTCCACAAATACAGAAGCTCACAAGTGTAATGAGACAATTTTCATTGGGGGGGCAGAGACAAAAATTGTGGGGGCAGAAGGGTTGGGGCATTGGTCACTATAAAAGAGGTTTCTGGGGGGGATTTTCATAGGTAATGACAAAAAAAAGAAACCCCCAATTTATGCATTTTTATTAGGAACTATAACTTGTGAAGTTTACAAAAACAGCAAATAAAATGAAATACAATTTATTTTCCACATACAAAATAGTTGTGTAAACTAAGTAACAGTGACTAGGAGGTAAATGTATATTGTGCAAGTCTTCCTACCATAATGATCTGAACAGTTAATAAAGTCTAGTGCGTTGTGATTTCTCTGCAAACTTGCAGAGGAACTGTTCAGTTGAAGTTCCTTCAAATATGTTACTTTCAAAAGCCAAGATTACCGAGTTTGCTTTTCTTTGATGAAGCATTGAACATCTGTCCGGGCATGCGTTAAAGTTGAGAATGAATTTTCACACACAGCTGTAGATGCAGAAAAGGGGGGTTCTGCAGCATAGAAAGCGTATTTACATGGAAATACGTCCTTATGCAGGTACAATATTTTAGTAAGCTTGTGAACTGTGAGGTCAGTTCTTCAGAGGAAGCTACTTCCTGGAACTAATCACCCTGGTCTCCGTTGGCATGCCAGGAAAGCAATTAAGAGAAGTTTCACTTTAAAAATTAATCAATACCTATAAAATCACCTTTCATACAGAAATGCTTGACAGTATGTTGCATAGGAACTATATGACTCTCCAAACTACAGATGCTGCACAAACTGCAATTAACTGTACAAGCACACAGTCTCTGTTCTACAGAAAGGCCCTGGGCCAGCCAGCTAACGCAGCTTCTGATGGCTCTACCAGCAAACGTCACGCACCCTATTTTGGTAGCACATAAGTTGGCATGAGAAAAGTTAATTAAGGTGAATTATTTACAATGATTTGCACAGTTGGATGGAGGTGTAAAACTGTTGCAACTAAGGCTCTAGCCTAGGGTTGCCAGGTTCAGGGCCTGAGACTGATCCTGTATCTTTAGGAGAAGAGAAAGTCAGCCAAGTGCAGGCTTTCTTGCAACACTGTAATGGGAAAAACCACAAGGTGGAATCCTCCCTTCCCCCCGCACAACTTTTAAAGATACAGAAGACCTCTTGGTTGCCGGGCCCAGCCTCCAAAAGGTCTTCTGTATCTTTAAAAGTTGTGCAGGGGAAAGGAAGAATTTCACCTTGTGGTTTTCCCATTACAATGTTGCAGAACACCTGCACTTGGCTGACTTTCTCTTCTCCTAAAGAGACAGGATCAGTCTCAGGCCCTGAACCTGGCAACCCTACTGATTAGGCTTCCTGGGCCTGGAGAGCCACCTCACTCATCTCTCTGCTACTTCTCAGGTCCTGCCCTGGACTTGACTAGGCTGCTGCACTGTAAAGGCCAAAAAACCAAGGCACACCCACCAGATGCACTAATAGCGCCACCACCTCCAGAGGCTGCTTGAGCACTACAGGGGAGAGGGAGATCAGTGTTGCCAACAACGTTTTTTTCCCACCTGACCCACACCCCAGATCCATCCAAATCTGACCTTAACCCGCTAGACACCTTGTTTGATAACATTTTTGCATTATTGTGAAACAGTGTTATGAGGAATTGCTTAACAAGGTGGATAATAGAATTTAAAAGTACTAGCAACCGTTGCTCTGTTGTATTTAAGTTTGGAACTGCAAATATAAATGTGTGTTTGTGTCTTTTAGACCTGAGAGAAGTATGGATGTTTTACATTCCTGGTTGTTTACGTTTAAAAAATGCTGTGTGTTTGGTTGCCTACTCTGAGAACAAGATGCTGGACTAGGTGGGCCTTTGCCAGATCCAGCAGGCTCTTCCTGTGATGATTATAAGATGTATTGTTTATACAAAGGAAACCAGTTGTGGAATCACCTTATTAAACACAAACAGAGGTTCCTCATTGGTGAGGCAAGTGAACTCTGTGCATGCTCAGGCCATTTATTTCTGAGGCTTCTAGTTCCTAATCAGTCTCCTTTGGTGGTGCTTAGGCTGCTTCACACTTTGAATGGGTAGAATGTGGCCTGCACATTTTCCTTCTCAGTCAACCTGTTGGCAAGAGCTTCCTTGTCTTTAACCTTTAAAAAACAAGCACACCAGAGGATCTGGAGACTTGACTTAAAAATCCTCCTCTCTGTCCCTGGCTCATTGTGTTGTGCTGGGTAACTTACTCTGGTATCCTTCCAATCAAAGGGGTAGCCAACTAGCCACTGCTTACAGCAGAAATGAAACAATAGGCAAGTAGCACTTTAGAGACTGCACACAGGAACAGAAATGCAAACAATGAAGAATACAAGAAAATGTACAAAAATAGATTTTGTTTTCCAAAGGCTAAATTTTGGCTAGGCAGTTTCATGAAATACATAGTAGCGGAAGGTGGGAGGATGAAACTGAACTATTTGTAAAAACTGCCAGATTCTGACCATAAAATGCTTGACATCCACTAGATTTCCCAGTAGCCACTAGGCAGGAAAATTCACCACCAGACACTAGATTTTAGTGGGAAAATAATTCAATTGGCAACAATGGGGGAGATGCTTTGCAGCGCATCCCAATACTGTCCTTCCTGGCTTGCCTTCCTCCAATTGCAAATCCTTAGGTTTGCAAACTCTGTCATCCAGCAAGATTTGTGTTCACTTCATTCACACTTTTATATTTGCTGTGTTTGGTATCTGCCCCCTTTTATACCTGAGACAAAAATACTGTGGAGTCTTCAAAAGAACTTTAGTGATCACATCCAGTCCCATTCTTAAACTTAAACTTATTCTGAACAAAATACAACACTGTGTTCGCCTTCCCTTGGTAACTTTGCCCTGCACCTCTCTTTGGATGCCTAAAGTGTCTTTCTAAAAGCTCGACTGAAGTCTTAAGTTAGTGCAATACTAGAAATTTGGGAACTGATGGAAAATTTCATTTGCCCCCCCCCATCGCTACACCCCTGCAGAAGCCCTCCCTCTGCAGATTGTTGCTGATCTTTCCAAAAATTCAAACGTTGAAGCGCACAGGTTAACAGTCAGGCCACGAGCAACCAGTGCTTGACTGTGGCAAGGGCAGCATCTAGTGACCAGTCAGAGAAGTGCACCTCTTAGGTACTTGTGGCTGAACCTGTTGCAGCTATTAAAGCGGAAATCCAGGCCAGGTTTTCTTAGAGGCTATCCCACCTTTCTGAAAGTAGTGCCCTGGGCACAGGTAGGTGGATTGTCAGGAAATTCTGGACTGGATTTATTCCCACAGCTCATGCTCTGGTTATTAAGGTGTGAAAGCAGTCATTTATCACTGGGTCGACCACCTAGTAGTGGGATTGTGTTTTCACATGTACAAAATGTGGCTTGTGTGCTAAGAAAACACACCTTGAGGCAGTGTTGCAGTTATGTAATTTAATGGCCCTGTGGGACCTCCTTTAGAGAACCATGTGCATTGATTTCAGGGAGTGCACAATTAACAATGCTCTTCTCTGTCCACCCTTTCATCACAATTCGAGGCATTACAATCTTTCCACATTCCTGATATGTTGGAGGGAACAAATAAAAATAAATAAAAAGCAGTTTGCCAGCCTAAATAACAATAACAACAACAACAACAATAAAAAGTGGATAAGAGAAAAATAAACTCCTTTGAAATGTGGTCTTGGAGAGCTTTGCACATACCATGGGCTGCGAAAAAGACAAATAATTGGGTGTTAGAACAAATTAAACCAGAACTGTCACTAGAAGCTAAAAGGATGAAACTGAGATTATCATACTTTGGACACATCATGAGGAGACACGGTTCACTAGAAAAGACAATAATGCTGGGAAAAACAGAAGGGAGTAGAAAAAGAGGAAGGCCAAACAAGGGATGGATTGATTCCATAAAGGAAGCCACAGACCTGAACTTACAAGATCTGAACAGGGTGGTTCATGACAGATGCTCTTGGAGGTCGCTGATCCATAGGGTCGCCAAAAGTCAAAATCGACTGGAAGGCGCATAACAACAACAACAAAATCACAGCACTGTTGTGGCCACAGAAGTGAAATGGGAGTTTACTACAACAACACCGTTAAAGCCCAAACACATCACACATTGATAGGGTTGCCAGGTTCCTGGCCTGAGACTGATCCTGTATCTTTAGGAGAAAAGAAAGTCAGCCAAGTGCAGGTGTTCTTGCAACTCTGTAATGGGAAAAACCACAAGGTGGAATCCTCCCTTCCCCCTGCACAACTTTTAAAGATACAGAAGACCTTTGGTTGCCAGGCCCAGCCTCCAAGAGGTCTTCTGTATCCCCGAAAAGATAACAGAGATGGCACCTGTCTAATATTGAAGGGGAGGGAATTCCACAGGGTAGGGTGCCGCCACACTAAAGGTCCGTTTCCTATGTTTTGTGGAACGGACCTTCTGATCAGATGGTATCTGCAGGAGGCCCTCACCTGCAGAGTGCAGTGATCGACGGGGTATATAAGGGATAAGACGGTCTTTCAGGTATCCTGGTCCCAAGCTGCATAGGGCTTTGTAGACCAAAACCAGAACCTTGAACCTGGCCCGGTAGCTAATAGCTAGCCAGTGCAATTCTTTCAGCAGCGGAGTGACATGTTAGTGATACCCTGCTCCATAGAGCTCATTACAGTAATCTAGCCTGGAGGTTACCAGTACATGGACAACAGTGGTCAGGCTATCCTGGTCCAGAAATGGCTACAGCTGTCTTACCAGCAGAAGCTGGTAAAAGGCACTCCTAGCCACTGAGGTCACCTGGGCCTCTAGCGACAAAGATGGATCTAGGAGCATCCCCAGACTACGGACCTGCTCTTTCAGAGGGAGTACAACCCCATCGAAAGCAGGCAACTGACCATTTATCTGAACTCGGGAACCACCAACCCACAGTGCCTCCATCTTGCTAGGATTCAGAGTCAGTTTATTGGCCCTCATACAGCCCACCACCGAGTCCAGGCAGTGGTCCAGGGCTTGAACGGCCTCTCCCGATTCAGATGTTATAGAGAAATAGAGCTGGGTATCATCAGCGTACTGCTGACATCTCGCCCCAAATCTTCAAGGGCTTCATATAGATGTTAAACAGCATGGGGGACAAGATGGTACCTGCAGCACCCCACAGCACAACTGCCAGGGGGGCGAAAGAAAATCACCCAATGCTATTCTCTGAAAACAACCCTGGAGATAGGATCAGAACTACTGTAAAACAGTGCCTCCAATACCCATCTCACCAAGGCGGCCCAGAAGGATACCATGGTGAATGGTATCAAAAGCCACCGAGAGATCAAGTAAGAGTAACAGGGTCGCACTCCCCCTGTCCTTCTCCCAATAAAGGTCATCCATCAGGGTGACCAAGGCCAGTTCAGTCCCATGACCAGGCCTGCACCCAGACTGGAATGGGTCAAGATAATCTGTTCCATCCAAGAGTGCTTGCAATTGCTGCGCCACAACCCTCTCAATCACCTTCCCTAAAAAGGGGGTATTTGCAACCGGTTGGTAATTGTTGCAGACCAGTGGGTCCAGGGTGGGCTTTTTCAGGAGCAGTCAGATCACTGCCTATTTCAGGGTGGCTGGAACCACTCCCTCCTGCAATGATGCATTGACCACACCCTGGATCCACTCAGTCAAACCCCCTTGGCAAGCTTTAATGAGCCAAGAAGGGCAAGGGTCGAGAGGACATGTTGCTGGCCACATCATCACAAGCACCTTGTCCATGTCATCAGGCTGCATGAACTGAAACCGTTCTCAAGAAGTTGCAGCAGACGTTGCACTGGACACCTCATTGGGGACTACAGTAGATGTGGATGGGGCGTCAAGACTGCTACGGAGGCGAACAACTTTACCCTCAAAGTGCCTTGCAAACAATTCACAGTGGGCCTCCGAAGGGTCTAAAACTCAATTTCCTGGAGTTGATGTCAACAGACCCCTGACAATACGGAAAAGCTGCACTGGATGGCTGCTTGAGGATGTGATGGAGGCAGAGAAGTGGGCTTTCTTCGCCGCCCTCACCGCCACACAGTAGGCACAGTTATGACTTATGGTGACCCTATAAATCAGTGACCTCCAACAGCATCTGTCGTGAACCACTCTGTTCAGACCTTGGAAGTTCCGGTCTGTGGCTTCCTTATGGAATCAATCCATCTCTTGTTTGGTCTTCCTCTTTTTCTATTTCCTTCTGTTTTTCCCAGCATTATTGTCTTTTTAGTGAATCATGTCTTCTCATTTTGTAGCTAAAGTATAACCTCAGTTTCATCATTTTAGCTTCTAGTGATAGTTCTGGTTTAATTTGTTCTAACACTCAATTATTTGTCTTTTTCACAGTCCATGGTATATACAAAGCTCTCCTCCAACACCACATTTCAAATGAGTTGATTTTTCTGTTATCCGCCTTTTTCACTGTCCAACTTCCACATCCATACATAGAGATGGGGAATACCATGGTCTGAATGATCCTGACTTTAGTGTCCAGTGATACATCTTTGCATTTGAGGACCTTTTCTAGTTCTCTCATAGCTGCCCTCCCCAGTTCCAGCCTTCTTCTGATTTCTTGACTATCTCCATTTTGGTTAATGACTGTGCCAAGGTATTGATAACCCTTGACAAGTTCAGTGTCCTAAGCAGGCAGGTCCCTGCCCTGAGGAGCTTCCCTAGGGGTCTGAAACAGAGGAAATAAAGAAGAAGTGGAGGGAAGGCTGTAGCATCTGGGGCTTTTTAGTTTAGATAAAAGGCAAGCAAGCCTGAAATCCAATACACAGTTACCTGGGAGTAAGTCCTATTTAACACAATGGAGCTTACTTCTGAGTAGACATGTATTGGATTGCAGCCTAAGAGGTGCCTTGATGGAGGTGTATAAAATTATGTAGGGCATGCAGAAATTGGATAGAGAAAGTTCTTCCCCCCTCTCTCATAACACTGGAACTTGTGGACACCCAATGAAGCTCCCATAATGGGCATCTGGTTGGCCACTGTGAGAACAGGATGCTGGACTAGATGGGCCTCCGCTGGCCTGATCCAGCTGGCTCTTCTTAGGTTCTTAAGTGGTGGCAGAGATGAATGGGGAAGGGAGATGCAGACAAAGTGGAACGGGTTCAGAGAAGGGCAACAAGGACGATCAGGGGAGTGGAAACAAAGCCCTATGAGAAGAGACTGAAAGAACTGGGCATGTTTAGCCTGGAGAAGAGAAGACTGAGGGGAGATATGATAGCACTCTTCAAGTACATGAAAGGCTGTCACACAGAGGCCGGGATCTCTTCTCGATCATCCCAGAGTGCAGGACATGGAATAATGGGCTCAAGTTGCAGGAAGCAGATTTAGACTGAACATCCGGAAAAACCTCCTAACTGTTAGAGCAGGGAGGTGGTGGGCTCTCTAACACTGGAAGCATTCAAGAGGCAGCTGGACAGCCACCCGTCAGGGATGCTTTATTCTGGATTCCTGTACTTAGCAGGGGGTTGGACTTGATGGCCTTAGAGGTCCCTTCCAACTCAACAATTCTGTGATTCTGTGTAGGCTTTTTTTCCAGGAGGCATTGCTAAGGCTCAGTTCCAGGCTGAGATAAGCTAAGCCAGCAATTCCCAAATTATTTCCCTCCCACAGACCTCTTGAAAACTGCTGACCACTGATTTGGCAGACCACAACGATTGTTCTGCCTGCTGTAGCCATTGGAACGTGCAGTGCTAGGCGCTGTATGATTTCTAACTGAATTTTTATTGCTTCTTTTGTTTCTTACATATTGCATTTTATTGGATTATAATTTGAATTGCATAGAATGCAAATTGTAGTACAATAACATACAATAAAAGCAATTAAATTACAATTAAAATCAATGGGCTGTATTTGCCGAAGTCAGAGCAGACCCACTGAAATTGATAGACCTAAGTTAGTCACGTCCAGTAAGTCTACTCTAGGTAGGACTACCATTGAATACCACTCATGTTGTTGTTGGTATATGTCTTCAAGTCCATTACGACTTATGGCGACCCTATGAATCTTTTTTGGATATATTCATAGGGTTTTCATGGTAAGAGGTATTCAGAGGTGGTTTACCATTGCCCTCCTCTAAGCCTACGGCACCCGGTATTTCCAGGCGGTCTCTCATCCAAGTACTAACTGGGCCTGACCCTGCTTAGCTTCTGAGATCAGTCATGATTGGGCGTGTTCGGGGTAGTATGGCTGACAAGAGGGTGTGTGTGAAGTTGATACAAATTACTGGGGCCTGGCGGTCTGGAAGGGGCCCCAGGCCTGACTATGTTGCATATGTTTTTGTCTTTCTTGGTAGCATCATTATTTGTCTATTGTTTTTGACATCTATTGTAAAATCGGTGAATTTCAAAGAAAATAATGATATAAAAGATTAAAGTGTAAAGATTTTTAGCAGGTCCACCCATGCTGGGGGGCCCAAATTTTTTTTTCCACTGGGGCCCGAACCCGCTCTCGGCAGCCCTGACCATGGCCATAGGTGAAAACCCCCGTAACAAATTTAATGCAATGGTTTCCTTTGTATTCTTTATGTAGCCTTGTGTGTGCATAATCTGCATAATGTATGAGCAGTTGGTTGATATGTTTGAGGTAGTGAATGATGGTAGCGGTCGCACGGAATAGATGGTGAATGGTTGTATTGTGCTATGTTGGTTATTATTTATATTACACTGCTTGTAATACTCTCACTTTTATATTGTGTTTATGTACATATATATTGTTCATGTATTTTGCTTTGTAAATTAATTTGATATGGTTTTTATTGTACCTTGCGTATTCTATTGTAAACCGCTTTGAGATCTTTCAGATAGTGAGTGGTCTATATATGGAAATATCATCATCAATGGTTTTGCTGCTTCCCATCTCTAGACACTAATTTACCAAATGCCTCTGCTTCCTCCTTCCAACTGAAGCTACTCAAGGAGGTGGCAGAGTGGCCTGTCACCTTGCCAGTTTCACCTTTGGCAGAAATTCAGCCATGAAGCGAGTTTTGATGTCTGCAAGCAACTAGTAACATAAAGGAGTCAGAGAGGGCGTGTCCCACAGCTCAGGGAGGACAGGCAATGAGGCTTCCAGCACCTCTTCTGCCGCCAGCCTGCAATCTTGCGACAGGGAGTGGCAGGAACATTTGCCCATATACGGGTCCCGCTGGGCATGGAACCAGCAGGTGTTTCTGTATGCACGGCTGACAGGCAAAGATTTATGTGCAGTGGGAACCAGGGTGACCTAGCTGAGACTCCATAGAAACTTGGGTGTGATTATGTATATGTGTGTATAAAAACCTAAGCACTTTCTTTGTGGGAGGGTGTTCTTGGGGCTGGCATGGCAGGGAGTAACTGAAGCCACACGGTGCAAAGAAGTACCGATAAATGAGAGAAACTCTGAACATATGCAGAGTGGTCATCACCACCATTCAACCTCAGAACCCGTTTTTGGTGTCAAAGGGCTCCTACTGGGAGGAAGGGAAGGATAGAAATCTAATAAATAAATAAATGCCTGGAATACATGAAAAGGCAATAATAATGAGAATTTAAACAAAACAAAACCAAAAGGTAAGTCGGGTCTGATCTGGTTTCAAATCTGGTCTCCGTCATAAGCTGATAGAGTGTCCTTGTGGACGTGACTCACTGTACAAGTTGTACAAGCTACTTCCCCACACAGTTCTCGGGAGGGCAGAAACAGGGAACTGTCTGTTTTGCAAATTAAAAAGTGCAAGTATAAGCAAACAAGTAGAGAAATGTACTCTGTGCATGCCCAGATGCACACTCTGTTCCCTTTAAGTTACAAGTCCCATTGTTAAGACCCAGTGTCAAAGGGTGGCTGTGAACAAGGCTTATCTTCTTAAGAAAGGAAGGAAGGAAGGAAGGAAGGAAGGACCATGTTAGATCCTAAGAAGAGCCCTGCAATCAGACCAAAGTGGGTTCATCTAGCCCAGTATGCTGTCTCCAACAGTGGGCAGCCTCTAGGAATCCCACAGGCAGCTTAGGGAAGTGTGCATCATCCACTGTAGTTTGTCCCCTGAATTCATTTGGAATTCAGAGATAGACAGCCTCTGGACATGGAGGTTCCATGAGGTTGCCATGGTTGCCAGTGATAGACCTCCATGAAGTTTGCGGCCATTACCAAGGCTTGTGACAGTGAATCCCATAAACCAATGTGAGAACACTCTCTTGAGCTGGAGATTCCTCATCCCCCTAGACCCAGACACTTTTATTTATTAATTAAATGTATATCCAGGCCTTCCTCCCATAGGAGCGGCTGCTCAGCAGTAGGAGAAATGCTCTTTGTGCATGCTCGCATGCATCTTAATTCTTTCGCTGCGGTGGAGGTAATTCAAAGGAGGGTGTTGGGGGTGAGCTTTACAAAAACCCTGGCTCAGAATTAAGCTTTGGCTCTGGGGCGGAGGCATTTCCTCAGCCCCAACCCTAGATGGCAATCTTGGGTGCAATCACTGTGGCCAGAAAGGCCCCTTGGGTCTTAGTGATGATGCCACTTTCAGGCATCCTGAGTCTTTATCACATTCAACAGGTGAAGCTTTCTGTGCCATGGAGGTGCAGATGGATAGAACTTCAGCTGTTGGTTCCAGTTGGGGGAAGCAGCATTACTGCTGGTGAGTGAGTACTAGCTGCAATCCAGTACATGTCTACTCAGAAGTAAGCTCCATTGGGTTCAATGGGACTTACTCCCAGATAAGTGTGTATTGGATTGCAGCCTTAGTACCAGAAATCAAAATAGGTCCCATCTGCACTATACATTTAAAGCATTCTTATACCACTTTAAACAGACATGGCTCTCCCCCTCCCCCCTGGAAACTGTCATTTGTTAAGGGTGCTGAGTGTTGTTAGGAGACCCTCCCCACCATTTCCTTGCACAGAGAGCTATAATTTCCAGAGTTCTCTAGGAAGAGGGATTGATCGTTAATCCATTTAACAATTTACAGTTCCCAAGATGCTTTGGGGGAAGCCATGACTGTTTAGGTGGCATCATACTGCTTTAATCAAACACCAAGGATAAGAGGAAGGAAGGTGCTGCTTGATTACTTTGGGTAAAACAATTAAAACATGGAGTTAACTGATTTGGAGACGTTTTAGACTTAAGGGATCCGGGAATTCTGAGTCTGCAAACTTATACAGTGTGCTTGCTAGGAGCAACTGATAGCCTTATCATCCATGAATTTTATCTAATCCTCTTTAAACCATCCATCACTGCTTCTTCTGTGAGCAAATTCACTTTGCCTCCAATAGAACTGGCTGGGTGGGGAAAACATCAAGAGAGTTTAAACCCAGACCACATAATGGCGGAAAAAAAGATGTGGTACCACAGCGAGGGAGTCCTCCAATAAAATCTGAAGGGCACAGGACACAACAGAGTGGATCTGTATACCCTAAAATGGAGGAGAAGTTATGCTATAAATGTGGTAGACCAGGGCACCTACGTTTTCAATGTGAGGTTGCCAACCCCATTAGTAATCCTGCTCAGGCAAGGGCAGTAAAAACAGAACCAAAAGATCTAACAACGAAAAAGGTTCAGTTCTGCCAGATAAACTGGACAGAAGTAAAAGACCTTGATTCAAGTCTGAGAGAGGAAGTGAGTGTACAAGGGGCAAATTATTGGGCATTGCTTGATACTGGTGCCGCTCAGACGTTACTGAGGCCAGATTTAATAAAATCTGTGGAAATATTACCTCAGGAAACGGTGACTATCCAAGGAGTGAGGGGTCAACCAGAAAGCTTACCCATGGCCCTAGTGAAAATGCAGTGGAGAGGCCGAGAGGGAAAATATAAAGCAGGTATTAACGCCCAACAACAAGAACCAGTGATACTGGGAAGAGATGTAATGGGGGCACAAGGAAAAATATATGTGGTAACCAGACAACAACTTGGCACAGAAACAGAAGCCATGTTAAAAGGGGCTGAAGGAAACAGGGTGGAACCTGTTTTCGAGCCTACGGTCACCATAGCAACCCCTGGAAGACCTGCTGAAAGAAACAACTTGTATCAAATGGTCTCTAGTGAAGAGGCAGAGCAGTTCAAAGAAGAACTGAATAGGATACAAGTTTGAAGCAAATAAAGGACCAAGCCCTGACACAAAAGATTCCCTTTACTGACAAGCTGAGGAATCAAATTGTGTGTGAGAATGGAATTTTATATAGACTGTGGATGCCTGCTGAGAGAAAGGATGAATGTGAACCAGTGAAGCAATTGATAGTACCTAGCAAATACAGAACCAGATTCAATGGGGTTCTGAAGGGCATGATAAGAAGTTATGTTCAAGATCACCCACAAGACTGGGATGAACGTTTGGGGTGCTTCTTATTCGCGTACAGAGAAGTCCCTCAGGAGTCAACAGGCTTCTCACCCTTTGAACTGATGTTCACTAGAAAAGTGAGGGGACCTTTGGAACTATTAAAAAATTCATGGGAAGGAACCCTGGGAGAGTACAAAACATCTGTAGTTGATTTTGTATTAGACTTCCGCAGCAAATTAACATCAGTGATGGAAGTTGTGCAAAAGAATTTGAGTCAAGCTCAGGAGAAGCAAAGTTACTGGTATGACAGAACAGCCAGGGAACGTGTGTGTGATGTGGGAGATATGGTTATGGCATTCATACCCAGGAAACATGATAAATTACAGGCTAACTGGGAGGGACCATATACCATAAGAGAAAAGCTTGACACAGTGACGTATGTAATTACCACAGACCAATTAAACAAAAGCAAAGTGGTTCATGTAAATATGTTGAAACCTTACCATACCAGGGATGCAAAGGTGTCGCAAGTTACCTTATTCCCTGAGGGAAGTGGGCCTGAACTTCCAGATTTGGTACAGGAAAGCAAAGACAAAGGAGGGGTAGATCAAGAGGAATGGTCGGAGGAGGTGAAAGAAGAAGTAAAGGAAGAGATTCTGAGAGTTTTGAAAAACTATGGAGATCTCTTTAGTAATAAACCTGGCCGAACCAGTATAGCCAGACATTCCATTGATACTGGAAATCATGCCCCAGTCAGATCTGTTCCGTACCGTGTGAATGGGAAAGTTGTGAGTGACGTAATCTATTTAGGACATAAGGTGGGGAGTGGGAAAATAACCCCCTTATGGAGCAAAGTTGAGGCAATACAATCATGGCCTATCCCCTTAACAAAGAAACAAGTTAGGGCATTTCTAGGTGTGGCTGGTTTTTATAGAAAGTTTGTGAAAGATTTTGGGGAAATAGCAACCCCCTTGCATGAGTTGAAAAAGAAAAAGTGTTCTGAGCGTGTGGTATGGACGGATGAATGTCAGAAGGCTTTTGATCTGCTGAAGCAAGCCTTGTGCCAAGGACCTATATTAATAGCACCAGACTATGAGCAACCATTCATCGTGGCTACAGATGCGTCGGACCTGGCGCTGGGAGTCGTCTTGCTGCAGGAGAGAGAAGGCACCAGACATCCAGTGGCGTATCTGAGTCGCAAGCTGACGTCGAGGGAGAAAAACTATTCGTCGGTCCAAAAGGAGTGCCTAGCGGTCGTGTGGGGACTGAACAAGTTGCGCCCATACGTGTGGGGACGAAGATTTACGGTGACGATGGATCATTGGGCCTTGTTATGGTTGCAGACTATGAAAAACCATAACACTATGCTGCAGAGGTGGTCCTGGGCCCTACAATACTATCAAGTGGACTTCAAGTGCATAAAAGGCAAGGACAATGTATTGGCCGATGGACTTTCAAGGCAAGTGGCTGGGACTGCAGTGACGTGACACAGATGTAGGAACAAAAAAGACATTTTCCCCATAAAGACTTGGTTTTATTGTTAACGCGGCGTATGAATCCTAGAGCAGGAATAATACTCTGCCGTTTTTAAGGGTGGGGGAAATGTGATGTTCCTGTATTACTGTATATATGGTAAGTGCTGTTTGTATAGAAGATACATGGTAAGTGGAATGAAAGAGGAGGGGGGAGTAAATGAGCAGTAGAATGCTGGATGATTGGCTGAGTGTTTGGATGGCTGAGAGTATAAATGGAAGGATGACAGTTGAATCTGGGTGGACGTGAGTGGGTTGTTTTGGTGGAGTTGGGAGGTGGGTGTGAGTTGGTGTATGTCAGGAGAGTGTGGAGAAAGAGGGAGGTGGAGTTCGGATTAGTAATAAGTCAAATATCACAGTAATAGATGAAACCATAAGCTTGTAGATCATTATCAAAGGTATCTTGTTATTAATGTTATTTAATAAATACTATTTTGGTTTACCGAAGGCCTGATCCTTGGCTGGGGTTTCACAGACCAGAAGGGAGGGTAAGGTAATAACCAAGGCTGAAGGGAAACAGTAACAAATGGTGGCAGCGGTGAAGAGGAGAAGATAACATTATATGTATCCAGAGCAACCCCGAGTTATGAGTTATCTGCATTGATACAAGGGGGTTGGGAACAGCATAGGCACGCAGTCACGAATGTAACCGGATAGAGAGACTCAGGCAAGGTCTCTGGGAACATTGGTTGTAGAACGTGACTGGTGGTGCTGCCTAGCAGGGGGATCTATTGAGATCTGTGCTAGAGCGGAGAGAGAAACCATAAAAAAGGACAGTCCAGACTGGTGGAGTCCCTGGTGGTGCCTAGTGAAAGGCAGTAGCCACGAGCAGGTAGGAACCTGACAGGGAGAGCCAGGGAAGGGCATCACAAGGTCTTTTTGGAGCTCTTCGCAATCCCTTTTTGTTTTAACAACCCTGAACAATTTAGTATTGTTGGCCACTTCAAACTTGGCCACTTCACTGCTCACTCCTAATTCTATGTCATTAATGAACAAGTTGAAAAGTACAGGTCCCAATACCGATCCTTGAGGGACTCCACTTTCTACAGCCCTCCATTGGGAGAACTGTCCCATGCATAAAGTCCCTTTGCCCCCCTAAGATAGAAGCCCCAAATGTTATAGCCTTCTCTCATAGGGGAGTTGCTCCAACCCAGTGATTATATGTGCAGAGACTTGCACAGACAATGTTAGCATTAACGCAAACTCCTTCCTGTTTCTATTGACAGGCTTTGCAAACGTGATGCCCTCCAGATTCTTTGCTTCACAAGCAATGGGCAATTATTTTAGGTGACAACTCCCATATGACGCTGGGGACTGATAAGAGATGCCACCCAGAAGATCTGAAGGGCACCAGGTTGGTGAAGGATGGACTAGTCAGAAGCAAATTGGATTTTGTTTCCATATTTCATATGCAGGAGCTGCAACAGTTGGGAAAGTTGTTTGTATAGCTATGTGGTCTGAGGATCCATGCTAAGGATAGACATTGCTGATTGCAAAGGTTAGGGACCCGCCTCTATGTATTTCAGGTTAGGGGAAATTGTATAAAATTACTATACTTTATTATTTATTTATTAAATTTTTATCCCACTCTTCCTCCCAGAAGGAGTTTGATTGTTAAAAAAAAACCTCTAAGCAATTTACAAAAGACATAAATCAATAAAATAGTTAAAAACAAGTAATTAAAAACATTTTAAAACATCAATAGACTAAAAAGAGTAAAACACATCAACATCTTCTTGTTGTTATTGTTATATCCTGTCCTTCCTCCCAAAGGGAGCCCACGGCAGCAAACAACACGGATGAAACATTAAAAACATTTTTTAAAAAAAATCTTAACATCTTATTTAGGGATGAGAACGGTGTTTGTGTGCGTGAGAGAGGGAGCTCTTCACCCGCTGGATTTCTACCTGCTCCCTGACTCATAACGGCACAAAAGACGGAAGGCCAGTCCCGAAAGTCCCTCCGCAGGAAACGAGCGTGGCCTTGGGTGTCGGTTTCTCTTGACACTCCTCCCCCCCGCCCTGATGTCACGCTCCCCTCCCCCTCCCGGGACAGGGCATAAATACAGGTGCGCTCACCTGGCGCGCAGGTACGTGCGAGGCAGCGCCCCGGCCGGTCCTTGCGCTTCGAGTCTTTGCGCGCTCTCGCTCTCCCGCGCCCCGCGCCATGGCCAACTCGGGCTTGCAGCTGCTGGGCTTCGCGCTGGCCCTGTTGGGCTGGATCGCCATCCTGGTGGCCACCATCTTGCCCCAGTGGCAAATGTCCGCCTACACGAGCGGGAACATCATCACCGCCGTGGCCATCTACAAGGGCCTCTGGATGGAGTGCGCCTGGCAGAGCACCGGGCAGATCCAGTGCAAAGTCTACGACTCCGTCCTCAACCTGGCCTGTGAGTGGGGGGGCCGGGGCCGGGACCGGGGCGGGCGTATTTTTTAAAACACAAAGTAAATAGAGGAGGATGTTGTTCTGGGGTTCAGGAGAAAGAGGGGGTCACGGTAAGGAACTGGGCTGAAAGGTAACAAATATTTTGGGGGGGGGCTGATTGTGTTTGCGGGCAGAGAGATTTGGGAGAAGATGAGGGAGAAGCCCGGGTGATGTTTTTGATGGGGGGGGGGTCAGAAAAAGAATGGCTTGGGGGGGGCGATGAAAAGAGAAGTTTGTAAAATCCCACCGTGGGGAGAGGTGTTTCTTGGGGGGATAAAGTGGTGGGGCTTGGAGCAAGGAGGGGGTGACGGTGGTGGGATGTGGGGGGCAGTGAAGGGAGAGGTTCTGGGGAATGTGGGGGGTTGGGGTCAAGGGCAGAGCAAGGCCAAGGCTGGGGTGGGCGATGGGGCGCCTGCCGAAGGGAAGCGCACAGTTGTGGGCAGGAGAGTGGGTGGGCATCTGGGTCAGAGGAGGAGGAAGGTGGGTGTGTTTGGCCTGTGGCAGAATAGGGGGAAGCTTGCAATGGGGGGGGCAGCCCCCAGGCCGAGAAGAGAAACTTGGAGGGCAGGGAGAATGCAGCAGGAGTCAAGTAGGGTTGGGGTGATCCCTATCAGCAATTCCCCCCCCAAAATGCATTTTGCAGCCGGACCAAAACCTGAAGGAGTTTGGAACAGAAAAGTTGCATGGGGGGGAGGAGAGAGACGGGGAACAGAAGACGTCCATTTTCCTCTTGCAAAAGGCGGGTTTACCTGCCTGCATCTTATCCTTCTGCCCTTTGGCTACTGATTAACTCAAAGGGCTTCTACTGCATCCCACACTTGGCTTCACAGACAGGAGACAGCAGCCCTCATCCTACACACCCAGGAACTTCCCCCTCTACGCACACGCGCGGTGCGCACACACTAAATGCCTTGCCTGGAAAATCACTTCCTTTCTGCTAGAGATATGAAGTGGGGTGCAAGTGGGGAAAGAGCAGGCCACCGCGAACTCTTGCGAGACCCATTTTGGGTCCTTTTCACATCTGCCTTTTCAAATGTCCTCCGGTTCCAACTAAAACAAACTATTTCCCTTTATGCACCTTGCAGTCCTCTGCCTCCCCCCACCCCACTCCACCAGAAATGCAAACCTTTTGACATAGGCAGGCCTATAAGAATATTGGGGTGGAGTAGTTTTTTGTATCTATAAATTGCTGTTTTTATGATGTTAGATTGATTGATGAATATGCTGTTTTATATTGCATTTTAAAATGTTATGTAAGTCGCGTAGAGTGTTCGTTTGGTCGAACAGATAGGCGACTAACAAATAAAATTTATTATTATTATTATTATTATTTGCTGGTCTTTACCGTGTGAGGCAAGTAGCAAGATTTGTGGTAGGAGGGGGAGAGAGCACCATGCTCTTTTGAACTAATATGGATAGTTTGGTGGTGATGCATCTGAATCAAGACTTTGAGGTGTGAAAGGAAATTTATTATTATTATTATTATTATTATTATTATTAGATTTATATCCCGCCCTTCCTCCCAGCAGGAGCCTAGGGCAGCAAACAAAAGCACTAAAAACATTAAAACATCATAAAAACAAGCTTTAAAACACATTAAAACAAAACATCTTCAAAAACATTACTTAAAAAAAGTATCAAAACGTCTTCTAAGATTAAAAACATTTTTAAAAAGAAAGTTTAAGAACATATTAAAAAGCAATTCCAACACAGATGCAGACTGTGTGTTTATTTCATATATTTATTTCAGATTGAGACTTCAGTGTTTTAAGAATCCCATGGATGCCTCATCTTCTGAAAGGCCTTTTCTATAATCCTGGCTCTATGTGGGTTTAGTTGTGGTTGACCAGTAAGAGAAGTTTTTCACAGTTTCTCAAGTTTTCTTCACACATGCCCAGAGGCCGCCTCTTTTCCCCTTCATGAATTCTCATGTACATTCAAAATAGTTCTTGGGAAGACTCAGCTCTGATTCAAATTAAGAGCTGTTGCTGCTCTTGATAAAACAGGGGGTTTAAAAAGGAAGGGGAAACCCCTGGAACTTGAATTTGTGTTTAAAAATTTTGCAGTGTGTAGAAAAAAACAAAACAGTTAGGAACACCCAGAAGGCAAGTTTTGCCTTCCCATTGAAGAAAAAAAGCATGATTTTATAGGATTCTTTGTTTTCCCGCTCATAGCAAAATCCTTCTGTCTTTCCCTCAAACAGGCATTAGTGCATCTCCCCAGCTGTTCTAAGGAAGGGATGGATTTTCAGCCACACCTGATCTACGACTCTGTTAAGTCCGTTGGACTTTAAGTTGTCTTAAATTGGGATTTGTGACTATTGTGGGAGGACAGGAAAAAGGGAGGCTTTAAAAAATCCTTTGTTGTTAAATCTCTGTTTAGACAACTTGGCCACAAAGATCACACTGCCCCTCCTTCTCTAAACAGAAAGAGGGTGGAGAGCCAAGGCTTCCATCCACAGAATCCACACATCTTGTTTTTTAAACTGGGGAGGTCTTGGGAACATCAGCTCTAAATTAGCCTTTCTTCCTTCCTTCCGTGTCCCCTCTTTCTTGCAGATCTGTCGCTTTCACTTCTTCCACTTTTTAAAAAATCAGCCCACAAAACTCCCATCTACTCATTCCTCCTTTTTGTAGAATGTCTCTTCCTGAAACCTCCTGGGCCGGTTGGGTCAGTTCTCTGGGCCTTTTCTCTCTCTCCTTCCCCTCCTGCCTTGAGCCACACCTTCAGGCAAAGCATGACAAAGGACCTCTGCTTTTGAATTTCCCCCAGATTTGTCACCAGCTGCTACCTCCGGGCCCTCCCAGGTGTACTCTTTCTAGAGAGGTAGAGCAGGAAGAGAGGAGGATGAAGAGGAAATGGGATACCTATTGTATCCATGGCGGCCTTGCAGAGTTTAGGAACATCAGGAGAGTCTTGCAGCAGTAGCAGCAGGATCAGGCCAACAGGGGCCCATCCAGTCCAGCATATCCTGTTCTCGCAGTGGCCCACCAGATGCCCCAAAGGGAAGCCGGGAAGCAGGATCTGAATTCAAGAGGAGCTTTCCCCATTTGTGACATCCCCCCAGCAGCTGGCATTCAGGGGACATACTGCTTCCTACAGTGGAGGTGGAAGGTAGCCCCTGAGGCTAGTAGCCATTGATAGCTTCATCCAAGTTGGTGGCCAGCACTGCTTCTTGTGGGAGCAAATTCCATAGTTTTAACTATAGGCCACGTGAAGAAGTACTTCCTGAATCTCCCAACATTCAGTTTCACAATGCGTCCGCAAGTATTATGCAAGAGGGAGAAAAACTTTTATCTACTTTCTTCACTGGTTTTGATAGGCAAAACCAGATAGGTCTCTGACCTCAAGGCGCTTACCATTTAAAACAGTCTATGGGCCAGTTATGACCGGGGAGACCAGGGTTCGAATCCCCACACAGCCATGAAGCTCACTGGGTGACCTTGGGCCAGTCACTGCCTCTCAGCCCCAGAGGGAGGCAATGGTAAACCACCTCTGAATACTGCTTACCATGAAAATCCTATTCATAGGGTCACCATAAGTCGGAATCAACTTGAAGGCAGTCTATTTCCATTTGAGAGCCAGTGTGGTGCAGTGGTTAGACTCCCAACCTTTTGGTCCCCAGATGTTGCTGGACTACAACTCCCATCAGCCCCAGCCAGCATGGCCAATGGCCAGGAATTAATTTTAGTCCAACAACATCTGGGGACCCAAAGGTTGGGAAAGACTGGTAGAGTGTTGGGATCAACTTGAAGGCAGTCCATTTCCATTTTCATGGGCTAACAGCCTCCCTGGGCTCCTGCTGAGAAGAAGGGTGGGATATAAATCAAATAATAAATAAATAAATAAATAAAAGTAGAGGGAGAAGGGGCCCAAATGCCCTATGGAAGTTAGAGCAAGAGTTTCAGGCCCAGGGTGCTGGGGAGGTAAACAGAAACTTAGCTGATAAAACACAGAATGAATCTGACATAAATGGACTACAGCCGAGAAGCCTCCTGAGAGAGGCATGGGGGGGGGAGACTCTTGGGTTACAAGATGCGATGGCAGAGTAGACATGGTAAGGGATGGGGACGGAGAGCAGGGGGTTGAGGAAGAGGAGGAGCAATACCTACTTGCTGAAGGTGGTGTTGAAATGTTCTATCAATGGGAGCCAAATGTGCCCAAATCACGTATCTTTGCCTCTGCATTCTGAAGATGCTGGCCTCCCTTGTTCATCACCCTGTTATCCCCGTAACCACAACCTGTTTGGGATTAAAATGCTTTCCGCAGGTGCTTAATCTGTTTACTTTTAAAGAGAGATTAGGGAGGGGGTCCCTCAAGCTTCCTTGGGAATGGCGTCCCCCCCCCTCTGTCTGTGCAACGTGCCCTTCCTCCCGGATCCAGAAGGGGCTGGCTGGGACGTCTCTGGCGAGGAAGGCAGCTCCTCTGAATGTTCTTGGAAGCCCTCTGTTGCTCTCCTTCAGGGCTCAGTCCTGGCGTGGGAGCCTGTCCTGGCTCAAAGTGGTTTCCAGATCAGAGTCAAGATTGCGCCCCAGCACCAATTCTGTCCTGCTCACAAGAGCTGAGCTTTCCCGCTGTCCCCCCTCAAAAAAGTTATGTCTAATTCCTTTCTAGTTTGGGGCACAGAACCCAAAGAAAAAACCTTTGAGGTCTCTTCCATATTGGTTTATTGTTTTGGACTCCAATTCTCAGCACTCTCTGTGCGCCTCTCAGCCCCAGTGTCCGGTGGCTGTGTTGGCTGAGGCTGATGGGAGTTGTAGTCCCAAACAGCTGAAGGGCCCCAGGTTGGGAGAGGCTGATGTAGGAGTTCTTGCAAATGGATGAATGGGAGTGTAGCTTCTTGCCCAGCCCCGTTCAGCTGTTTTGACTTCTTGTCTGTTTCTCTTTGACTACTTTTATTCTTTCTAAGTTTGTCACCTAGGGTGGCGCCTCCTTCGCTTTGCAAGTGTGTGGGAGTTGGGAGAATAGTTGAAGCTAGAAACGCAAAACACCTTCCCCTTCTTTTCTTGCATGCCCAGCGACGTGAACGCTGAGGTTTTGACTTTTCCCAATTTGGAGGGATAACGTATCTTCGCTTTTTTGCCCAGTTATGGCTGGGAGACTGGAGACTGGGTGTTTGGGCTCTGTAGGGCAGGGTTGGGGAACCTGGGGCCCTCCCGATGTTGCTGGACTCCAACTCCCATCAGCCCCAGCCAGTGGGTCAGGGATGATGGGATTTGTAGTTTATCAACATCTCCAACCCTGTCCTAGGGAATGAGAGGTTGGTGGTTGCAGACCAGGATTCTAGAGTCCCCTAGAAGGGGAGTGACATCCACAAGTTTAAGCAGGAAAGACTGGCTGCTGAGGATCTCTCATGGGGGTGTTCAGTGGTTGGAGCAGAATAAATTTTATTTATTTTATTATTTATTCATTATTTGATTTATATCCTGCCCTTCCTCCCAGCAGGAGCCCAGGGCGGCAAACAAAAGCACTAAAAACACTTTAAAATGTCATAAAAACAGACTGTAAAATACATTAAAACAAAACAACTTTAAAAACATTTTTTTAAAAAGCTTTGAAGAAAAAAGGTTGAAAAACATTTTTTTTTTAAAAAGGTTGAAAAACATATTAAAAAGCAGTTCCAACACAGAAGCAGACTGGGATAAGGTCTCAGTTTAAAAGGCTTGTTGAAAGAGGAGCAGGACTCGTGGAAATTTGGGGAAGGCAGGTGAGCAGGTTAGTTTAGAGAGGGAGACTGGAAGCCACAATTCATTTAGTCAAGTTTCTTCCAACCTGGGGTCCTCCAGACGTTTCGGACTACAACTCCCATCAGCTCCAGCCAGCACGGCCAGTGAGTCAGGGGTGGTGGGAATTGTGGTCCGACACCAGGTTGACTTAGTCCCTGGGAACTGGCCCTTCCACGACCAGGACCAGCTCCTCTGCCTTCTCACCCCATGTTCCTGAGTAGCGCTTACCTCTGTTTATAAAAGCAAAGCTCGATGCCAAGGGTGCTCCATATCTTATCATGCTTCATTGTTTGAGAAAACAAACTGGCTTTGCTCATGGCATAAGCGCAACCACAGGGGTCACGGGGAGAAGTTTTGAGGGAGAGAGAAAGCTGCTTTTTCATCTCCCAGGCAGAGGGCTAATCTTTGTACCCATTTCACAGTCCCCTTTGGATACGGCAGAGGACTTTGACGGGATACCTGGAGTCTTCGGAAAGGAGGCCTGTTAACTAAATCAGGAGAAGGGAGGGAGAGAGAACTTCCTGGCTGATCAGTGAGAAAGAGGGAATGTAAAAAAGAGGGGGAAAACAGATTCTGGGGTCTTGTGCAGGTTGAGTGAGCAGATAGCTGAAATTGGAAATATAGGGACCTGGGTGCAGAATAGTCTTTAGTTTGCTTGAGGGATAAAGGCCTACAGCTGGAACGCCTGGGTTTCTTGGGAAGGTGGAATGGACTCCCCCACAAAAACGCTTTAGCTGCTAGATCCAGATTCCCCTCCCTTCACTGAACTCTGTCTACCCACATTGGTTTCAGTGAAACTTTGTTCAGCCGTTGGTTGGTTGGCTCTTTGGTGGTGTCAGATGTGCCTGGGTGCACTTGCGTGCGCACCTGTCCTAAGAGAGGGGTGATGTCACCTCCCCTCCCTGTCTGTAGGGACAGAGAGAGAGAGAGAGAGAGAGAGAGGAAAGGGTGGGGCAAGGCTGAGTTGAATACCAATCAGTCTCTGCATCAGCTTTGCTTTGGAAGTGGGAGTCAGAAAATGCCTGTCTCTGAACACTTGAGATCTCAAAGTCTCCTGTCCCCTCCCCACCCTCACGGAAGGACAAAATGGTTGATATCTTTTTTTCTATTATTATTTACAATGTAGTGTTGGAGGAGAGCTTTGCACAGACCATGGATTGCAAAAAAGACAAATAACTGGGTGTTAGAACAAATTAAACCAGAACTGTCACTAGAAGCTAAAATGATGAAACTGAGGTTGTCATACTTTGGACACATAATGAGAAGACCTGATTCACTAGAAGAGACAGTAATGCTGGGAAAAACAGCAGGGAGTAGAAAAAGAGGAAGGCCAAACAAGAGATGGATTGATTCCATAAAGGAAGCCACAGACCTGAACTTACAAGATCTGAACAGGGTGGTTCATGACAGATGCTCTTGGAGGTCACTGATTCATAGGGTCGCCATAAGTCTAAATCGACTTGAAGGCACATAACAACAACAAATTATTATTTTCAGAGGTGAGTTTTCAGTCCCAGCCATTGCTTGTGTGGGATGGAGAGTTCACCATTGGCCTCATAATTTCCACAGAGTATTTTCAGTGCATGCAAACCTCTCACAATTCTTAGCTGTAACCATTCTGCAACCTTGTGCCCTCTGCATGTCAGCTTGGGGCTGACGGGCATGATAGTTGAAATCAATCATTGGGATGGTACCAGGTTGGGGAAGGCTTGTGAGGCTGTTTATAAATGCAAGCTATTATCAAATATTAGAAGGGATGTTATTATATTGTTGTCGTGCTATGGTTGACTTCAAGGTGGAAGGTTGTGTGCATTTCCCGACTCTTGCAGACAGGTTTGGTGAAAGATTTGAACCCAGGGCTGAACCCTGCAAATTCAAGGAGTACAGTACCCCTGAACGTGCACAAAATTAGCTTTAAAGGAACATTTTAATTTAAGCTTGGTAGACACGAGCGCACATCAGCCGCGCTACTCTACCACCCTTACCTTCTCTTCCTATAGGGCCAAAGATATGGGCCCCCAAAACCAAAGAACTGAGATGGAGTCAGGGATGCACGTGTACTATTAAATGCAGAACATCCATGGGGTGGGTAACCTCTGACCCAGGGCACCCTCTGTGCACCCTCCTAGAGAGTCTTTGCCAGGCTCGAATGTGTCCAAACTCTGATTGCCTCTGGCTTGTCTGAACGGAGGGGGCTGTGTGAATGTGTTGAAACTAGTGTGCTGTACAAAGATATAATTTACATTCATTGCTACCCCCACTTTGGCTCTGGCCCTGCCTACCCTGTCTTGTGGCCCTCAGAAGCTTGCTCAGAAAGGAGAACAGCCCTTGGACTTGGTATATCCTATGGATTTACACGCGCTTTCCCCTCATCCTTTTTTTTGCTGCATTTGCTCACAGGAAATAACTTTTGCAGGAGGCTGCTGGCCCCAAGAGGTAGCTGCCTCACTTTCCTTAATGGTAGTGCCAGCCCTGTCTTTGACCCAGTTGAAAAGAACGTACCACAGACCCTTGGTGGGGTGGTTTCTTAGACTCCATTTCTTTTCTACCAAAAACAATGCAGAAACAGCTGCTTGGCCTTACCTTAATTATTATTTCACTCAATATTTATTTCGAAATATATTCTGTAGTACAAAAAAGGAGAGATGTCTGCTTCTAACCTGAAATGCAAAGAAAAGCTGTTTGATACTTGGATTTGTAAGTTAATACTTTTCAAATTAAAAAGAGACAATGTTTAGCGTTCCACAATAGTGTCGTAACAGTGATAGTGACCTGCTGCAAATAATCCCATAGATTTTTGTGGGGCAGGGAAGCAGAGCAGGCAGTTATAGTTGAGGCTTCTTCACTTGAGATGCATCACCCCACTGATTTGCAAAACAGGGCAGGAGTTTTGGCCAGGTGAAAGAGCGCTGTGGGGTGGGCCGCCAGAGCCCTCAATCGCTATCTGGAGCTCCCACCGTGAACTCTGGAGTCCTGCCCCCCAGGATTCTTTACTGTTTACATGCAAGACCCACCCTCTTCCCAGAGTCTTTATCTCCCAGATGTCACTCAAGTAGACCCCCTCCCCACCACATACAAAGAACCCAGGAGTACTGACTGCCAACTCTAATACTAGGAATGTCCGTTCACTGAGTCCATAAAGAGTCAAGCAAGGTGTGGTTTTATAGGTCTTGTTAGCAAACGGCTCATTTAGACTTTGTATCCCTTTTACCTGGCCGGGTTGCACCTTGGCAAGAAGCCAAAAGTGGAAATGGAACACTGGTGTCACTCGAGAGCAGCCTTTCCCTAATCTGGTGCCCTCCAGCAGCCATGCTGGCTGGGGCTGTTGGAAGGCGAGGTCCAAAACAGATGGAAGGCATCAGGTTAGGGAAGGCCCCTCTAGATTCCCTCCCCCCCAGAGCTGCAGCTTCCCCATGCACAACCCCCAAGAGCATTGCCTCCTGTTTAACCCAGAATGAGGGTTCATGCTTCTTTCAACCCCTAACACAATCTCTTCGTTCCGAGGAATCTCTAGGAACCCCGCCATCAACACCCTCCACGCCCCCAGTCAGGCATCCGTCTCTTGGCTTCGCAATACAGTCATTATGCTTCTGGGCAAAATTAAAGAGCAGAACGGCTTTCCAGCCCCAGGATGACTGGCGTGTGTGTCTGCACCGCGCAGCAAGCAGCCGTGGGAGTCACACTCTGAGCTGGTCCTGGGACACGAACCCAAAAGAGAAGGATGGGGAGTGACTTGCAGTGCTTTCTGAAATGGAGTTGTCTTTCAAGTGGTGCCAAGATGTTTAATTGGCTTTGTTTGATTGATTGGAACTTGGGGACCTCATATTTACCTGGACAAAAGATGGCTAATTGCTAATAAACTCTTGGGCTTCAAATGGCAGTAGGAACAGGGCAGGTGGTAATTTACCTTATCCATTGTAGGATCAGTTGAAAGCTTGTCGGAATGCATTGCTAGATTGGATCAAAGGTCCATTGCACCCGGTGCCCTCATTCAAACCCAGTGCCCTCCAGATGTTGCTGGACTCCAGCTCCCAGCAGCCCTAGTGGCAGAGCTAATGTCCAGGGGTGACAGGAGTTGTAGTACAGCAGCATCTGCAAACATTTTTGTTTCAGCAAGCTTTTCCAACTAGGTGGAGATCTCTGCTTTAGGTGTTAATACTGTATTGTTTTAAAACCTGTTTTTAGTTGTGTTTTTGTACTGTTTGTACAAAATAAAGTAACAGATGGCTAGCTCAATCTCCCCAGGAATAGATTGCCTTCTCTTTCATTTTCATAAGAAGAGGTGTGGTTTTGATATGGTGGGTGAACTGATTGTCATGCATTAACCTCTTCTACACCTTCGCTGTTTCCTTTACAGCTGGTGACATTCAAAAGTCAGTCTTTTTAAGTTGTGGGGTCTTTTTTAGTCTACACATTGGTCTGCATCCAGTTAGGTTTTACTTAATAAGGCCCACTGAAAGTTTAAAAAGTGTGTGTAGGTGTACACAGGTGCAATTCTATTTCGGATTTTTATCATGTTATATTTTTCACACTTGCTCATATTTTAATTGTGATTTTATTTGTTGTACACCGCCCTGAGAGCTTTCTGCTATAGGGCGGTCTAGAAATGTAATTAAATAAATAAATAAATATATAAAAAAATTAATGGGCCTAAGTTAGTCATGTCCATTAATTTCAATGGGTCTTCTCTGACAATGATGAACACTGGATATAATCCATTCATATTATAAAATATTATTTGTTCACCAGTGCTTAAATGAGAGGGGAAAAGTGTTTTATCACAAATTAAATCAATTACTTTAAAAAGCAAGCCGGGTTTCTCCACCAGAAAAATAACCCAGAGACCCTTTGTCCAGGCTAAAGGGAAACAGTAAATTGTAGGCTTGCAGCCAGTGTGGTATAGTGGTTAAGGTGTTGGACTATGACCTGGGAGACCAGGGTTCGAATCCCCACACAGCCATGAAGCTCACTGGATGACCTTGGGCCAGTCACTGCCTCTCAGCCTCAGAGGGAGGCAATGGAAAACCTCTTCTGAATACTGCTTATCATGAAAACCCTATTTGTAGGATCTCCATAAGTTGCAATTGCCTTGAAGGCAGTCCATTGCCTTTTTTTTTTTCAGCAGAGGGGTGAGAGGCAGGACTCCTGGGTTCTCTGGAAAAGGAAGGCAAAGTCTGGCATGTTAAAGCAGGAAGGATCATGAGCCAGAATTTTTGGGTTATCTGAAGAAAAGTCAGGAGGCAAGTGTGCTTAAGATGCCAGGACTCCTGGGTCCCGGAAGCAGGACTTCCATTGCCTTTGGGTGTTCTGACTCTTCCTGCTCTGTCTTCCCAGCCTCCCTGCAAGCCACGCGGGCGCTGATGGTGGTCTCCATTGTGCTGGGGGTGATCGCCATGGGCGTTGCAACCATGGGGATGAAGTGCACCCATTGCGGAGGTGATGACAAAGTCAAGAAGGCTCGTATTGCCATGACGGGAGGCATCATCTTTCTGCTTTCAGGTGAGTTGGCCAAGAAAGGCCCACCTTTTGTTCTGCAGCTGGCCTAGGGCAAAGGGCCCCCCTGTAGTCGAAATATAAATCAAATGAAATAATGAATGAATAATAGTCCAGCATCATGTTCTCTCAGTGACCAATCGGGTGCCCCAGTGGGAAGCCTGCAGGAAGGACCTGAGTGCAACAGCGACTCTCCCAGTTCATAGACTCATAGAATAGTAGAGTTGGAAGGGGCCTATAAGACCATCAAGTCCAACCCCCTCCTCAGTGCAGTTGCTCCCCAGCAGTTGATAACTCAGCATCCTAAACAGAGGAGGGAGAACATAGCCATCTTGGCTAGTAGCCATTGATGGCCGGATCCTCCACGACTTTGTCTAATCCTCTTTTTTCAAGTCATCCAAGGTGGCAGCCATCACCACCTCCCATGGGAGTGAATTCCATCGTTTAACTCTGCGCTGCGTGACGAAGTCCTTTGTTCTGTCTGTTCTGAATCTTCCAATGTTCAGTGTCATTGGATGGCCCCACTGGGTCCCAGTGTTATGAGGGAGGGAGAAAAAAATCCAACCTCTTCCTTCACACCATAAATAATTATATACATCTCAATCACATCTCCTGTTACCAGTTTTTAACCAAAAAGCCCCAAATGCTGCAGCCTTTCCTCACAGGGGAATTGCTGTATCCCCTTGATAATTCTAATTGCCCTTTTCTGAAAGTTTTTCAGCTCTACAATACCCGTTTTGAGGTTCAGCACCCAAAGCTAGACACCATTCCAGATCCTGCAGGGTGGTTTTCCAACTTTGGGATGTTCTCTGTTCCTTTGGAGTGTCATCTCTGAGTCTAGCAGTCCAGCTTTGGGTAGGGTGGGTATAGTGCCTTGGGGAAAAAGTTGTGACCTTAGCAAACACGCCCTTATCCCTTTAGTTCTCATTCCCAATTGGAGCCAATCTACCATTAACTGTGTTTGCCTCCATGCTTCCCTCCTTTCCCTGCTGTCCAATTTAAACTGTAAGCTCCTAGGAGGCTGGCCCCTGTCTGTGTTGCCTTATAGCGGCATGGTATGTATATAAAAAATACAATCTATAATAATATCCAAATTAGGGATGGAGGGACCTGTTAATTTTGGTTCTCTCAGTTTCTCAATTTTCTAATCTTAAATTCAGCTCTCCACATTTCTGGAGCAATTTGCAGATTTCTCAAAAAAAATTCTGATGAAAATTCAACACTTTAGTGGGAATGTCTCTTAATAAACTCATTTTTGTATGCAGTTCTGACTAATGGGCACAATTTTGTGAGCAGTTTTCCCTAATTTAATGCATTTTTGTAAACATTGTGTGGCTGGAGATCTGCATCGCAATATTCGGAGAAGTAAATGTCAAAGGATGGCTGTGTTTCCTTTCTCGTATCGTTTAAGAAACGGCGTATTTGATAGACTCTGCTTTAAATGCGAACTGAACAGAACGTCTCCCCAGCCCTAATCCAAATGGTGCTATTCTCCCCCTTCCTCAAGAGAGTGGCTACATGGCATGCATTGGGGGCTCTAAACAATTGTAGTTCAGGCCATTTTTTGTTTTGCGCTCTGCCCGCCAGGCTACTTAATTTCCCCATCTTAAGCAAATTGATTGTAGCAAGAGCTTTGGGTGGGCTGGAGCCCATTTTATGGGCTGCAACATTTCTTGTTTGGTTGCTCTTCAGAACCCATGCTATCATAAGAGCTTAAGAAGAGCCCGGTTGCTGGACCAGGCCAAAGGGGGGCCATCTAATCGAGCATCCTGTTCTCACAGTGGCCAATCAGATGCCCCAAAGGGAAGCCCGCAAGCAGGACCCAAGTGCAAGAGCACTCTCCTCTCCCGCAGTCTCTAGCAACTGGTATTCAGAAGCATACTGTCTCCAACAGGGGAGGGAAAACATTGCCATCAGGGCCGTAGCTCAGTGGTCAAGGATCTGCTTTGCATGCAGAAGAGACTCCTGCCTGAAACCCTGGAGAGCCGCTGCCGGTCAGTGTGGACCGATGCTCTGACTCTGCATAAGGCAGCTTCCTGTGTACCTGTGTGGGTAGCCATGGATATGCTCTGTGGATTTGTCTAATCCTCTTTTAAAGCCACCCATTTCTCTGCAGATTAACTAACTGCTTTAATGGTCCCTTTCAGTCTTGGCAAGCATCGTAAACCGCTGGGGAGATGCGGTTTGCACTACGGACCCTGCCCTAATGCCGTGGCTGGAGGCAGGAGAGGGCTTGTCTGGGGTTACAGAGCAACACGGGAAGATGCTCAGTACTGAGCCAGGCCATTGATCCGTCTAGTACAGTATTGTTTACACTCACTGGCATCAGCTCTTCAGGGTTTCAGGCAGGGGATTCTCTCTGTGCCCTCCCTGGAGATGCCATCAAGGCAGGGCCGGCTCCAAAGGGCGGCCAGGTGGGGCCCTGTCTGAGGGCCCTGCAGCCCACAGGGGCCCCTGAAGGGCCCCTCATTATGGTGTGGGAGTAGTGCTCCCCTTCTGCGGCAGGCTCCCTGCCGCGGATCACAGGGAGGGAGCTGCCTGCCCACACCCACTCACTAGCTCGCTCTCTGCCCCCTCCCGCTTCCCCCACTCGCTCACTGGCCCTTCCCCCACCCACTAACCCTCCCCCGCCTGCTCACTCACCTGTCCCCCCGCTGTCCTGTCCCCCCGCCCGCTCACTCACCCGCTCAACCTCCCGCTCCTCCATCCTCCTGGTAGGTAGGTAGGTGGGGCGTGTGTGGGTGCCAGGGCCCAGGACAGCCTGGTGCCCAAGGGCCCCAGCATGCCTGGGGCCAGCCCTGCATCAAGGGTTGAACCTGGGTCCTTTTGCATGCAAGAGCATATGCTCATTATCCCCAGCTACGGGATGGGCATTGGCCTGGTGAAATACTGTATATATTTGAGCTCCTGTTCTTGCCATTTCCACGGGGAAGCATCTCTTGAACAGAGGCAGCAAACTGGGTTGGCGGAATGGAGGAGGGGCTGTTTATTTGGCAGTACTGAAACAGCGATGTTGTGATACAACAAGAGGGCATCCCTTGGCCATCTCAGGGGGCGATGGCTGCATGTAATAATAGGAATGGAGTTGCCATAGCGGCACTGCCTGTTTGGAAGAAGCTGCAGAACGGAAATAAATCTTTTCTAGGAAGAGGCACTCAAGATGGAATATGAAGAGCTGGTTGTTGGGTTTAGTTGGCTCACGTGCTAGTGATGTTTTTGACTACTTTCTTGAGAATGGGGCTGGTTTTATATTGTTTAATTGCCTATGATTTAATCTTTTCAGGTATGTTTCTAACTGGTTTGCAAGTCACCTAGAGACTGCCCTGTGTAAGGCAACTAATAAATCGAATAAATAATATTTCCAAAGGGGTCAGTTAGAAGACAGACAGCTTTAACATGTTGAAAATCACGTGTGGTTTTTACTGCATACATATGTTTTTAAATTGCTGTGTTTATTTACGTTTTGATAACATTTTATATCAACTTGTTTTTAACGTTTACTTTTATCTGTATTTTTAAGGAATATGTGGTACTTTCTAACTGCTTGGTTTTTCTCTTGAGTAAGCAGCATCTAAATTTTGTGAAATAAATAAAAAATAAATAAATTTGAAGGATGCAGTGAGAAGGGTTTGCAGGTGGCAAGACAGGCAAGGAATGCTTGAACACAGAGTTATATTTTCATAAATCTACAGGTGGTGGATTTTACATTTTACTTTTGGCTTTGCAAAGCCAAAGTGATAATCACTTGTTGGGGATTCTGAATGTTTAGGATTAAAACTCCCCCCCCCCCGTGCATTGCCCCAATTCAGTGATTCATGCTTGATCTCAGTTGATCTTGGGATTCTAATAAATAGAAAGTAGATCTTGCAACCCTCAAGTCTCTCCCCTGCTCCAGTCTACATTGTCTGGAAACTGATTTGAAACTTGAACTAGTGCTTGGAATGAACTAGTTCAGTTTAACAAAGTTCACTGAATCTTTGAATTTCGCTTTAAAGTAGTTCCCATAATTGTCGGGTGAACCAAACATAAATTAAGTTTGTTTCAGGATAAAACGTGGAATGCTTGTAATACTCTGAGTGCTGAGGCGGGAAATGGCCAAAGATCATTTGGATGATCTTGAACCAAGCTGTGAACTGAACGTGAAGCGAATGACTTCGTTTTGTAAAGGGACAAACATAAACAGGACTTAGCCCCCTTTTGGACTTGAAGTGGTTACTTTTTAAAATGAACTCTCCGAGCTCTGTTTATGGAAAAAAGAAAAAAGCCCAAATGGACTGTAATATATTTTCTCTCTCTCTTCCCCACCCCCAATTTCAGGGTTATCAGCCCTCATTGCTTGCTCGTGGATCGGACACCAGACTGTGAGAGATTTCTACGACTCCATGGTGGCCGTAAATATGAAGTGAGTTTTCCTTGTGAAGTGGGGCAGGGATGCTACACTCTGGGAGTGGAAGAGAAATGAAGTGGGTGACCACCTCCATTGCTTGTGGGCCACAGAACCCCACAACCTCTGCATGAAAGGGGAGTGTGTTGGCCACTGTGAAGAGTATTCTAACATGCTTCCTTGGCCTTTCCTGCTGATTGGAGCCAATCAGAGTGAAAGGAAGTGAGTTGGCCACTGGGAAGACTCTTCTCAGTAGGTAACAAACTCCGCTTTCATGCTGATTGGCTCCTAGGGACATCTGTTGTTGCGGGAGAGGTTGCACGTGGGAAGAACTGAGGAGTATGGAGATAACGGAGAGTGAGCGAGGGGGCGTGGCTGTGAGGGGATGTGGCATGACTATCATGAAGGGACCCTGCACTTCTGAATTTGTAACTACACGACTAGTTAAAACCCACACTTCGAATTAGGTCTGGAAATGGATTTAGGAGCCAATGAAAGTGAAAAGGTACACTCTTTCATCGCCCAATCCTGGTTAAAACTCTGCCTGCCGTATTTATTTATTACGTTTATATCCCTCCAAGGAGGAGGTGGCATGCATGCTTCTTCCGTTCCCCATTTTACCCCCACAACAGTGTGAAGTAGGTTAGGTTGAGAGTCGGTGACCGGCCCAAGGTCAGCCAGTGAGCTTCGTGTGGTGGATTTGAACCCTAGTCTCCGAGGTCCTATGCCAGCACTCTTAACCACTGCACCACACTGGCTTCAGTCTGATATTCCTGGACAGTCTCCAAAGGCAGCCCCAGGTACAATGCATTGCAGTAATCTAGTCTTTCCCCTCTGCTGCCCTAGAGGCAGCTCCATAGGAAGCCAATGTAAGGGAACATGGGGCAAGGGCTGTGGCTCAGGGGGAGAGCACCTGCCTTGCATGCAGAAAGTCCCCGGTCCAATCCCCGGTGACGTACCCAGGTAGGGCTGGGAGAGACCTCTGCCTGAAACGCTGGACAGCCTCTGCCAGTCAGTGTAGGCAGCACTGAGCTGGATGGGCCGAGGGTCTGTCTCATATAGGTCGCTTCCTATGAACAGCAGAGGCTTCTGCATAGAGATTGTGCCAAGGCTTTATTCATATATTCACCGCCTAAACAGGCCTGGTTTAAGCCTCTTATTGTTCATCCGGCTTTCTCTTTCAGGTACGAATTTGGACCTGCCGTTTTCATTGGCTGGGCTGGCTCCGCACTGATGCTCTTGGGGGGCGGTCTTCTCTCTTGTTCGTGTCCAACCAAGACCGGATACAGTGGCCGCAACTATCCTCAAGGCAGACCCATCTCCAAGCCTCCCAGTAGCAAAGAATATGTCTAATATCCCGCTTGAAGCAGCTGAATTATAGTTCTGCCACTCATGCCTTTTCCATGTCTGGAATACCACTGAACTGCCCCCCTGCCCATCCTGGGGGGCGCGGGGGGCTGAACTCTTTGAAAGTACCTCAGCATCAAATCTTCAGCCCCGTCAGAGGCCTTTTAATTTTTTTTTAATTTCACACCAACTTTTTACTAGACAATTTTTTTTACTTTGTAATTTCTTTAGGGATATACTAGTGCAATTTGTTGCTAATGCATAGGTGTGTATATCCACAGAACAATCACTGGTGATTAATGCAGATGGTGTTTTAACACCCAGTACAACACTTTCTGTGCTTCCTCCCCGCCCCCCCTGCTTAATTTTCCATCCCATGCTCTTGGAGGTGGGGGGAACAGAAATAATTTGTGACGTGGTGTTCTCGCTTGAGGATCTCAATCCCACTCCCAAATTAATATAAATTTTAAAAAACAACTCAGGGACACATAGAGCTGTGACAGACCTAAAACCCAAAATCAAGTTCCCTGAAATGTGTATGCAAATCAATTCCCTGAATTGGAGAGTGTCTTTAGTGCATCATTTGCCAACTGATGTCCTCCAGGTGCGTTCAGTTACAGTTCCCATCAGTCTGTCATTTAACACCAGCAAGCGGAACCCAAACACCGACTTGTGTTTACATGGTTATCCGTTGTAGGTGTGTTTATTTTTGGGGTGTGTGTGAATGGAACCCCCTACTGGAGAATCCCAAACTACATCTGTAGCTCCCCATAAGCTCAGGGCATTAATTATGGGGTGAATGGACACACTAACTTGGATCCACTAATTCAGTGAGTCTACTCAGAGTATGACTTAGTTTAATACAATCCTATGTTTCATCCCGCCACTAAATTTTCCCAGTAAATGCTCATACCTTCACCCTTAAATCACGTGTTGAAAACTTCTCTGTACTCAGCAATGTTTGCTTGCTTAATAGATTTTAAACACTTTTTTAATTATTGCGTGGGGAAGGGGAGGTACAAAAATATTTCCAGTTTTGGTTAGGAAATGAGGTATTCCTAGATTAAAATGTTGCCTTATTTAAAGCACTATGACTCATCAGCGTTGTGTGCTATTTTGTTTTTATTAATTGTCTTTGTGTTGCTGGGAATTGATATTTTTTTGTACATAATAAAGACTGTTTTGGACAAAACCTGAACTTGGCTTGACTCCTCATTTGTGTGCAAAACTTAAGGAGAAAAAGGGCTTGATTTTCCCAAGGAGGTGGGACTTGAGCACTACCTGGGCATGGTGTTCTTTTGCCCTCCTACACACATACACGCTGGTCCCCATTCTCTGGTGTGAGTGTGTGGAAGTAGGTGGCTTGAAAAAGGCACTTTGACCCATGTGCTGAAATCTTTTCATTTTTCCTTAACTCAGGGAGTGAAGCACCTGTGGCCCTCCGTCTGTGGCCAGGACCAGCGGAAGTTGGCCCACTGGGGCGCATGGGCAGTGCCGTACCGACCTGAGCCTGTCCTCAGCCAGCCCCCACCTGTCTGTCTTGCAACCTGTCCAGGAGGCTGTGACATTCCTCTTCCTTGGTCTCAGGGTTGCCTCTTGTAGAACTCAGGAGGAGGAGGAAGATGGAGGCAAAACTAGAACTCCTTGGCTCCTCTACCTGCCGTGGGTTCTAGTTCCTGTTTGGGCTCACTGGCTGGTTTGCAGAAGGATGGGATACGGCAGGCTGGGGAAGGAGTTGGCTGGTAGGGTGGCCCTGTGGCCTACTTTACAGAGGACAGTCCTCTTATCTGAAGGTGTTCTCTCTGAGGGCTGTTCAGACCAAGCTTGGTTCAAAGGGAAGGGGTTTCCCAGCCACGGTTAGCAGCCCCTCATCAACAGATGGAGAAGGCACTCTGGTGACCTGGTACCTTCCTCGCTATGGTGAGATGCATGGTATCTATAAATTATTTATTTATTTGATTTATATCCCGCCCTTCCTCCCAGCAGGAGCCCAGGGAGGCAAACAGAAGCACTAAAAACACTTTAAAACATCATAAAAAGACCTTAAAATGCATTAAAACAAAACAACGTTAAAAACATTTTAAAAAAAGCTTTAAAAACATCTTTTTAAAAGGGTTAAAAACATTATTAAAAAAACATTAACAAGCAATTCTAACACAGATGCAGACTGGGATAGGTCTCAAAAGGCTTGTTGAAAGAGGAAAGTCTTCAAAAGGCACCGAAAAGATAGCCGAGATGGCACCTGCCTAATATTTAAGGGGAGGGAATTCCACAGGGTGGGTGCCGCCCCACTAAAGGTCCATTTCCTATGTTGTGTGGAACAGACTTCCTGATAAGATGGTATCTGCAGGAGGCCCTCACCTGTACAGCAGTGATCGACTGGGGATATAAGGGGTAAGACGGTCTTTCAGGTAACCTGGTCCTGACCTGTATAGGGCTTTGTACACCAAAACCAGAACCTTGAACTTTGGCCCAGTAGCAAATTATAGTAACTATTCCTAAATGTGCACCTATACATACAAAACCACGAGAAGAAGCTGGGCCCATCCTGTCCTCACAGAGGCCAGCCAGATGCTCCAAAGGGAAGCCCGCAAGTGGGGCCTGAGCACAAGAGCAGTCCTCCCCTCCTGCGGCAGCTGGTACTCAGAAGCATCCTGCCTCCAACAGTGGACTAGAACAGAGCCCTCAGAGTTAATAGCTCTATAAATTACCATATTCAGATTGGTGCGGTGGAGGGAGGTCCTCCTGTTTTTGGTGATGCTTCAGGGTTTTTGCCTGGCTGAAATGTGTCCTTGAACACTGATAGGGATTTTTCCCTTGAGGCCCTATATGGGGATTAGATAAATGTCTGGGGGGGGGGCGTACTGGTGGCCAAGATACCTAAATGGAGCCTCCATTTCATTTCATGTCTACCTTGAAGTGCCAGGCACTAGAAACAAGGGAAGATCATTGACTTGGGAACTTTGTGGAGGCATCTGGGTGGCCACTGTCAGAACAGGATGCTGGGCTGTGATGGGCTCCTTTGACTGATCCATCTCTTGCTCCAGGGCTCTTTTTACGTTCTTATTTTGTGTTCTCTAGATCATGGAATAGTCATTTCACTGGTGATCACTCGTGGCCGAGAAAGATTGTCTTCCAAGATAAGGTCTTTAACAGTGGGTCCATAAGTGCCTGTGGGGGCCAATTCTGGATCCACACAGCCTCCCACAGCTGGTATAGCACAGTGGGGAGGAGAGCCTGGCTGGGAGTCCAGAGTCTGTGAGTTCAAACCCCCACTTGTGTCTCCTGGGCGTCAAGGGCCAGCTAAAGATCACCCCCACAGGGAGTGGCTCAGGGGTTGCGTGCCCTGCCACCTGTGCAGCCCTGGGCAAGCTGCATAGTCCCGAGGAGCCCAGTTGCCCCCCAGCTGGCAGTTGCAGGCAAGGAAGGGTCTGGCTTGTGCAGCTGTGGCAAGCTGAGCAGGCCCTAGCCAGCTGGGGAGGACTAGCCTCAGAGGGAGGCAATGGGAAACTCCCTCGGAATACCACTTGCCATGAAATCCCTATTCAGAGGGTCGCCATGAGTCCGGATCGACTTGAAGGCCGTCCCATGGAATAGTATTACGCTGCTGTACTGTTGTATTAATTTTGATATTTTACTTTACAGTTTAAATGTTGTATTATTTTAACTGTTTTTACTGACTGCATTGCACTTTTGTGGCAAAAAAAGGCGCAAGTATATAAATGTTGAAAGTAGACAGATTTTTTTAAAAAATTATTCAGGTTCTCCAGAAGGCCTTTCTAAAGGAAGACTGGATTCCGGGGGAGGGGGGAGAGAAAGGGGGAGCGTTTAACTAGCAAGAATCGACAGGATTCTCTCTCTTCTCCCCCCCCCCAAAACAGAAATGCAGCATTTATTTATTATTAAATTTATTAGTCGCCCATCTGGCTGGCTGTCCAGCCACTCTGAGCGACATACAGATTAAAAACATACAATACATTAAAACATTAAAAATCTCAACATAAGAACATAAGAACATAAGAAGAGCCTGCTGGATCAGGCCAGTGGCCCATCTAGTCCAGAATCCTGTTCTCACAGTGGCCATCCAGGTGCCTGGGGGAAGCCCGCAAGCAGGACCCGAGTGCAAGAACACTCTCCCCTCCTGAGGCTTCCGGCAACTGGTTTTCAGAAGCATGCTGCCTCTGACTAGGGTGGCAGAGCACAGCCATCATGGCTAGTAGCCATTGATAGCCCTGTCCTCCATGAATTTGTCTAATCTTCTTTTAAAGCCATCCAAGCTGGTGGCCATTACTGCGTCTTGTGGGAGCAAATTCCATAGTTTAACTATGCGCTGAGTAAAGAAGTACTTCCTTTTGTCTGTCCTGAATCTTCCAACATTCAGCTTCTTTGAATGTCCACGAGTTCTAGTATTATGAGAGAGGGAGAAGAACTTTTCTCTATCCACTTTCTCAATGCCATGCATAATTTTATACAACAATAATAAAACCTAACCCACCCCAAAAGCCTGTCTGAAGAGCCAGGTCTTCAAGGCCCGGAGGAAGCTCATCATAGCGGGGGCATGGCGGAGATCATTTGGGAGGGAATTCCACAGGGTGGGAGCCACAATAGAAAAAGCCCTCTCCCTAGTTCTCACCAGTCTAGCTGTTTTAACTGGTGGGATAGAGAGAAGGCCTTTTGAGGCTGATCTTGTTGAGCGGCGTCCCTGATGATGCTGGAGGCGCTCCTTCAGATAGACTGGGCCGAAACCGTATAGGGTTTTAAAGGTCAGAACCAACACCTTGAATTGGGCCCGGAAAACAACTGGTAACCAGTGCAACTCCTTCAGCACTGGAGTGATGTGATCTCGCCGGTGGCTGCCTTTAATCAGGCGAGCCCCCGCGTTCTGTACCAGTTGCAGCTTCCGGACCGTTTTCAAGGGTAACCCCACATAGAGCGCATTGCAGTAGTCTAGGCGAGAGGAGACCAGGGCATGTACCACAGATGGGAGCAGATGGTTGGGAAGGTAGGGGCGCAGCCTCCGTATCAGATGGAGTTGATGCAGCGCCGCCCAGCTCACAGCCGAGACCTGAGCCTCCATGGATAGCTGGGAGTCAAGAATGACCCCCAGGCTGCGGACCTGGTCTTTCAGGGGCAATTGTACCCCATTGAGCACCAGGTCAATATCCCCCAACCCTCCTTTGTCTCCCACAAACAGTACCTCGGTTTTGTCAGGGTTAAGCCTCAGCTTATTCCTTCCCATCCAGCCACTCACCGATTCCAGGCACTTGGACAGGGTTTGTACAGCCAGCCTCGGAGAAGATTTGAATGAGAGATAGAGCTGCGTGTCATCCGCATACTGGTGACACTGCAGCCCAAATCTTCTGATGATAGTCCCCAGCGGCTTTATATAGATGTTGAACAGCATCGGGGAGAGGATGGAGCCCTGTGGTACCCCACAAGTGAGAGGCCAAGGATCCGAAACCTCATCCCCCAATGTCACTCTCTGGTGCCTACCAGAGAGGAAGGAACGGAACCACTGCAATACAGTGCCCCCTATGCCTAACCTCTTCAGGAGGTCCAGAAGGATACCGTGGTGAACAGTATCAAAAAGCGCTGAGAGATCCAGGAGGACAATTTATGAAATAGCAGTGCCACCCAATGGCCAATTTGGATAATGCTGCTCTTTATATCCTGGATTAACAGTGCAGCCCTTCGACACAGGTATAAATATAAAATAGTATAAATTAAGCAACAATAGTAAAACACTATTCCAAGACTAGGCAGGGGTTAGACAGAAGATTATTAAGGGACTAGGACTGCTTAAAGTTGGTCAGACCTGCTCCTCTGGGCACATCCTCAGTTGTCCGTGTTGTAGTGACTTCCTTTCTGGACTACTGTGATACAGTTTACAGGGGGCTGCCCTTGAAGATGGTCCAGAGGTTGCTAGGTAGCTGAGCAGAGCAGTCTGATGAGACCATTTGTCATTGGCCCTAAAGGGCTGAGCTGGCTGCCAGTATGCTACCAGGCCCAATTACAGATGTTAGATCTAGTGTATATAGCCCTAAATGGCTTGGGACCCAAGGACCTAAATGAGTGCCTTCCCCTATATCAACCATCTTGGACCCTACGAGCGGCAGGGGAGAGCCTGGTGGTGGTGGTGCCACTGGGGTGTTGCTCATTAGCATTGGCCCATGACAGGGCCTTTTTGGGGATGGTTCCTTATTCTTATTTGTGGAATGCCCATCCTGGGGAGGGGCAACACCCTCATTAACAACATTCAGGAGGAGTTTAAAAACATTCCTGTTCACCCAGGCATTTGATGGCTGAAAGATATTGTTCCCTTCAACCCTGAAATTATTAGCTACAAGGCTATGTGGCTATTTTAAAAGTTTTTTAGATATTCTTAATCGACTTGAAGGCACATAACAACAAAGATATTCTTATGTGTTTTTAATTTTATTTTAATGGTACTCTTTTTACTACTTTGTTGCCACCTTCAGCCCCTTTAGGAAGAAGAGTTGGGATAGAAATTTAGTTAATAATAATACAATAATCCTTTTGTGGGGTAAACTATAGGTGATATGTTTCCATGGCGCCAAGTAAGGGCCAGGGCCAGGCATGACGGGGCCCTTGGGCACCAGCCTCCCCCAGGCTCGCAGCACACGCATGCCCCACCTACCTCTCTGCCAGTTCTTAAGAAGGATGCCCTGTGTGCTGTGTGCGCAGGGCTGCCAACCAAGATGGCACACATGCGTGCTATGCTATGCGTGCGCATATGCCCGCCATCAACCAAGATGGCAGTAGGCATCAGCCCCTTGGAGAAACTTCTGCCGTCATCTTGGTTTATGGCAAATATGCGCACACAGCATTCATAGCAAGGGAGAGGTAAGTGGGGCATGCGGATGGGGCCCCGCAGTCTGTAGAGGAGGGCTGGGAACTCCCCCTCTGTGATCTGCAGCACGGTCGGGAGTCTATGCTGCTGCAGATTGTAAAAGGGAACCGCTATCCTCTCACCTGAAGAAGGAGCCCTTCAGGGGCCCTCGACCAGAGCCCGACTTGGCCACCCTCTGGTGCCGGCCCTGGGCCAAGCTTCTTGAATAGCTTCTTGATATAGGACTAATATAGGACTACTATAATATAGGACTAATTTGTGAATGTTCTGAATAGGAGAGAGAGTTCTCCTAACCTTTCCAGGGGGAAGAGCCTTTAATGTTGTCCAAAACAAAGAAATAAAGTCCATCTCCTAGCTGTTAATATTCCTAGCCTACTTTAAGAATGGGAGGACCGTCACAACCAGCTGACTATTTTGTCTATTTACAAAATTTATATCCTGCGCCTTCGACATAGTTTTATGTTCCCACGGCAGCTAACGGAGTAGTAGGAAGCAAAAGGTAACCTTTACCACCACTACTACCAATTAATTAATAAATAACAAATAAATAATGCATACAAACTCATACAGCAAACTGAAAAGGCAAAAACACCAAAAGATGGCAAAATCAAGTTGCTCTGTGTTAAGGAGTCATTACATGAACAGTTTCTAAACGCCTGGGAAAACGAGCGTTTCTGCCTGTTGCTGAAATGAAAGTAGCAAGGACTCTGAGTGGGTGTCCTCAGGGGAGGGCCTCCCAATGGCTAGGAGCCACCACTGAAAAGGCTTGCTTCCCCACCCCCACCCCGCCGCCCCTCTGCCAGTCACCACATTTCAAATGATGGAAACACCTGTAGAAAGGCCTCTGATGGGGATCTCAGTGGATAGGCAAATTGATATGGGGGAGGAGTGGTGGGCAGGGCCAGAGGTAAAAGTAGGCGGAGCACTCAATGTAAAAATGTCCCTTCTTGCAGCAGGCTAGTTTCTTCACATTCCCAGACCTTCTCTCTGTGTGTGTGACCTGAGGGGAGGCCTGGGCCTCATTTGCCACCCCAATGAAAGGCCAACATTTTGAACGGCTAGTCTTTGGCTACCTGGTGGGCTGATCCTATGGGGAGAGGGTCCCAGCCTGTGCAAGGCTTTACTTTGAGGTTTAAAACCAGCACCCAGAACCGGTCCTAGAACCAAACTGGCAACTGGTATAACTAACCCAGAACAGGTGACAATGCCATTGTGCAATCCCTTGTAGTAACTTGTGAGTGGTGGATGTGCAGCTCTGGTGCCTGCGTCAAGGGGGCCTGCCGCCTGGTGGAGCACACTGCAGTTCTCAGCATGTCTAGAAGTTAAAGAAGGTGCCCTGGATCCAGAGGGGCAGGTCAGTAATCTCTGGATGAAATGGCCTTAGGGTGGGTGACCACATCCCTCCTCTTTAGACGGTAATGTGCACTGACTCCAAAATGCGATATGTCAGCCCGGCTGCATTAGACTTGTGCCTCCAAAGACCTTCCCTAGGGGTACCACTGCCATGCCCTGGATGAGGGTAAGAAGCATTCCTAAAAACCGCTCCAACTTGTTCTTCTGCAAAGCGTCCTGTGCCCTGGCACAACCCCCCCAGGCTTTTCACCTGAGCAGGTAGGATCACACAGAAACACCAACTGACACAGGCCAGCCAGACATATGTTCTCCTTCCCCCCCCCGCCATTCCCACCATGGCTGTTCTCTGTCAACCACCCCCACTCCATCTTACCTAGATGCAGTTTCACGCTCTGCCCCCTCATCCAGCAGCCTCTGGCCATGGTGGGGGCTGGTGCCCACTGGGACGGAAAGCAGAGAGGCCAAAAGGAGGAGGAGCCAGAGAGCCAACAAGAGGCGGAGCCAACTAACTAGTTTCCCCCTCCTCCCTCCTCCCTGCTGAGTTCTCCAAGGTGAAACGCCTTGATGTTACTGCGGTCAAAGAACAGTCCATACAGAATTGTACAACAAGTGCAAAATAGGGGGGGGAAAGTAAAATAATATAACTCTCATACGTAATAAAAGCAAGCAGACCACAATAAAAGATTTCCTTGTAAAACATAAAAATATTAGAGATTAAAATTACAAAAATATTATTTGATCCTTACTCTCCGATACTCAATAGAAGCTGCAAGGAAGCTGGCCACCCGGAGGTTCCGGTCAGACAAGTACTCCAGATAAAATATTGTTCGTATTGTTCGTATTGGAGTAATAAAAATAGCTTTAAAATCATGATAAAAAGAGCACTAGAGTAACACATGGGCAATTGTCTCCACCTCTCCTGAACCACAAGGGCACAGATGCTCTTCATAGGGTACTCCCTTATATCTGCCTTCCAGGAAAGCGGAAGGTAAAACATTGAACTTGGCTAATGTAAAAGCTTTCCTATAAGGAAAACTAAATAATGGCCCACAGACTGGAAGTGTTCAATATATATCCCAATTCAAAAGAAAGGGGATCGCAGGGAATGCAGTGATTATCAAACTATTGCCTTAATATCCGATGCAAGTAAAGTAACGCTCAAGATTCTACAACAAAGGCTCTTACCATATATGGAGCGAAAAATGCCAGATGTCCAAGCTGGATTTAGAAAGGGAAGAGGCACCAGAGATCATATCACAAACATACATGGATAATGGAACAGAGCAAGGAATTTCAGAAGAAAATCACCCTGTGCTTTATAGAGGACAAGAGGCTACTGTAAGGAGAGAATATGGAGAAACAAATTGGTTCCCCATTGGAAAGGGTGAGAGACGGGGTGTATTTTATCACCCTATTTGTTTAATCTATATACAGAACATATCATACGGAAAGCGGGATTGGACCAAGATGAAGGAGATGTGAAAATTGGAGGGAGGAATATAAATAATTTAAGATATGCAGATGATACCATACTACTAGCAGAAACCAGTAATGATTTGAAACGAATGCTGATGAAAGTTAACGAGGAAAGCACAAAAGCAGGACTACAGTTGAACGTCAAGAAGACTAAAGTAATGACAACAGAATATTTATGTAACTTTAAAGTTGACTTTAGTCTTCCTCAGTAAGTGAAAAATGAGCTTCAAGGCAAAGTACCTTGGTCTCCAAAATCCTAATTCCCACGCTTGGTTTCATTCCAGAATTCTTAATATCCAAATGTTTCTGGCAACATGTAGCCCCCAGAGGGAGAGATGGGGGGGGAGCCTATGCACACAGCAGTCTCCTTCTGGTTCTATCATTCTGTAATTGCAGAAGCAATGTCAAATTCTGGGGCTTGACTGTGACTATCAAGCAGGGGCCCTGCTCTTCTGCATTTGCCACTGCGCTCTAAGGGATTTCGTCCAGCCGCGTCCGCGCCGCCCTCTGCTCCTCCCGTGTCCAGTTCACGAAGGCGGCAGGGGGCAACCCACAAGGCTCTTCCCAGCCCACTCGCCACCTCCCTGCGCTCTGGCGTCCTCCCCTTGGGCGGCAGGCGGCGCTGTGCGGTCTGCTTCGCGGACTGGCTGAGCTGTCCTTGCGCGCGTCCCGGCTCGGCTTAGGGTTCCACAGCAGCAGCAGTCGGCGGCTGGCTAAGGAGTGCGCCCTGCTGCCCTCTCCAGGGCGCGCCGAGGATGGCTCCTCCGCCGGGCGTTGCCAGGAGCTCCGCACTCCGCCCCGGGGCGGAGCAGGAGCCGCTGCCGGCGGTGCCTCCTAGTGCCGCGCGCCCCTGGCTCCTCTTGTCTCCTCGCCGCTGCTCCCAGGTTTGGTCCAGGTATCACCGTCGCCGCCGCCTCTGCCACCATCACTCCCGGCCGCCGCCGCCGCGCCCTTTCTTTCGCTCCGGAGTTCCCCGGAGCAACAACGCCTCCAGGATGATGGTCAAGCTGGACTTCGAGGAGTGCCTCAAAGACTCGCCCCGCTTCAGGTGGGTCCCCTTGGAGCGCCGTCTCGCTGCGCCGGGCTCTGGGCAGGCAGCTGGGGCGTCTTTACGCAGCTGGTGCCAGGCGGAGGCAGGCGGACCGGCCCGCCGCCGCGCCACGCAGCCCGAGCAGCTGCTGGGAGGGAGAGCCGGGGAGGGGGCGAATCCTTAACGCCCCTCCCTAAGACTAGAGCCCCAGGCCGGGGAGAGCCAGTGCGCGCCTTCGCCACGACGGCGCTTGCGGATCCCTCTCCGGCGCCTCCGCGTCTCTTCCAAACTGCTCAGGGGAGAGTTGATGGAATTGAGCCGGCAAGTTTTTTTACTCCCCCCCCCCCCGAGAAGAACGCCACAGCACCTGGCCTGTCTTGAAACTTAGAAGAGGGGTTTTTTTAGGGGGGTGTCAGGATTAGGAGCCTCGGCTGGGTCCCTGGGGGAGGGAAGGAAGTGGGGTCTAGTGGTGAGAGCGGGGCAGGGGCAAAAGACCCAACAGCTTGGGATACCGAGGAGGGGGAAGTGATAGAACAGGGGGGAGTCCTAGTTGATGGAAGGAAGATTAAGGTATGGAGAAAAAGAAAGGGCTGCCTCAATCCCTCTTTTTCTTCTTGGGAGGGTTTCCCCCCTTCATTCATGATAAGGGGGGGCTCTCTGTGTGTGGCGGGGTTGCTCTTCCATTTTGGGCCGTTTGCACCCTACTCTAATCTTGCATCACCCGCAGGTGGCAAAAGAAGTCCTTCCGGGAAAGCAGGAAATAATAAGGGAGGAGTGCAAAAGAGTCCCAATTTTGGGGGACAGGGACAGTGTGGAGATGATGGTGTGAAAGGGGTCAATGAGCTGCGAGCAGAGTTGCCAGCTTTTCAGCAGCTCCATCTGCTGGGATTAGCCAGTTCCTTGCTGCCGCTCAACCTGCTGTTAAAGGCACAGGAACAAGCCAGGCCTGTTTTGTTTGGGTGAGTTGGCAACCCCAGATATGAGGGCCTTCAGTGAGGCTGTTGTGGCAAGGCATAGGGTGCGTGTACCACGGTGGAGGAGATAGCAGCATCCTCAAGGAGCTGCTGGTGCCCCCTTCTATCTCCCTGCCCCCACACCTTGTAGGAGTTTCCGGTGTGAGCTTTCAAGTCATGCACTTCTTAAATCTCATGCTTTCTTCATATCGCTGGGGTGAGAGGACGGGAAGTGATAACCTGTGTGAGGCAAGACGGGGTTCCTGGTGTGTGGACTGGGCCCCCAGAGCTAGCCAGGGCTGCACAGTTCAATGGGTGATGCTCAACACTGGCCCAAAAGCAGGACTCCTCTGTGCCTGTGCTGTCTGACATCCTGTCAAGTGGGGGAGGGAGTTTGGGGCAGCCTTCTGAGGAGAAGCACCCTTGCAGCATTGTGGTTTGGGCTGGCCCCAAGCGCTAGTGTGAGGCAGCAGTATTTTGAGGGGTGCTACGTGCTAGTGAATCAGTGGGGCTGTGCAGTTAGAAGGAAGTTTCCCAGGATCTTCTGCAGAGGATGACCTTTGGTCACGTATCTTGCATGCAGCTGTGCGTCTCGGATCATACAGCCCCATCTGCCCTACACATTTAAACGACTCTTATACCACTTTAAACAGTCATGGCTTCCCCCAAAGCATCATGGGAATGGTAATTTATTAAAGGCATTGAGAGATGTTAGAAGACCCCCGTTCCCCTTGCAGCGAGAGGTTTAACAGCCAATCCTTCTTCCCAGGGAACTGTAGCTCTGTGAGGGCTACAACACTCTGCATCCTTAACAAACTACAGTTCCCAAAATTCTTTGGGGGAGAAGCCATGACTGTTTAAAGTGGCACAATAGTTTTTTAAATGTATAGTGTAGCGGAGCCTTAACCGTCTCTTTGTGCAATTCTGTTATAAGCCTTGGGGAGGATTGTGTGGGGTAATTGAAGGGACAAAGTCTGTGTTTGGCCTCACAAAGCAGAATCACTGCAGGCCCCCAAGATCCCAGAAAACTCCTTTTCCCCTGCGCCTCACCCAGGCAGGTTCCCTTACTCTCAGCCTACACCTGTGTCACAGCTGGCCCTCACAAATGGATTATTTTATTTATTTATTTACCAAACTTTCTATACCACTGGACTGTAATAAAACTTCAAAGTGGTTTACAAAAAATAAAACAATATTAAAATTATTAATAAAGGACAGTTTAAAAACATGTATTTACAAACATTCACAAATTAAAATCAACAATAAGCTAAACAGAGGTTAAAATGCATGTCATCATTCAGCCTCCATGTCTGGACAGGCTTGCTTAAACAAAAATGTTTTAAGCAGGTGCCAGAAAGGGTACAACAAAGGCGCCTGCCTGATGTCAGTAGGCAGGGAGTTCCAAAGAGTAGGCGCTGTCATGCTGAAAGAATGATTTCTTAACAACTGTGGAATGCGTATTGTGTGGCACCTGTGAGACAGTGCCAGTTCTGCAGACTGAGGTGGTCAAGTGGATATATATGGGGTAAGATGATAGGCCATCTAGGTGTCCCAGGCTGTGGCCTGCAGCATGGCAGGAACCCGAGCCTTTATGGATTGCAGGCCCATAAAAGACAAGACAGATGGTCTCATCACAGTTTCCATGCTGTGTAGCTGGGACATGAGAGATTGTTTCCACATGTCATTGATTTCCACTTGTAGAGTTTGTACCACATCTTTTCTTTGGTGGGAAGCCAGTGTGTAGTTTAAAATCCATCTCTCCCTCCCACCAACGGAGGGCTGGGCCATCTCTCTTCCTAACTCTGTCTTAGGGTGTGTCCCAGTATTGTCAAGCCTGGCATGTGTTTATGTTTGTTGCCGGTTTCTCTTGCGGTTTTTCTTCTCACTACCCGTGGTTTTGCCACATTTCCCTCCTGGTCGGAATAACGTCTCAGGGTTCTGTTTTGTTTTTTGGTCAGATCTCCAATCCCAGTGCATTGTGGGGGACGTGTATGCAGTGGCCATCTTGAAATGACCCACCGTTGGCTGCCATGTTGAGGGTTCACCTCACTGGAAAAAGCCAAGGCCGGCGCCCTGTAGAGGCGTCATCTCATTCCCTAAGATCCCATCCGCACAGCAGTTAACTCAGATTGGGAGGGAGACAAAACTAGAATTGGCTGGCTCAGCCTGTCCTTGGCTCTGATTTCGCCAACTGTTGGGCTTCCTCCCTTCCTCCCTGCCAGCCCCAGTGGGCACAAGCTGCTACTGCTTTGGGTCCTTCCAGATGCCTGTTTATTATGGGATGGGTGCTCCTCATGCATGCGTTTTGCAGCCCCTGCGCAATGTCGCTGTCATGCCCCCATTTAATCCAAATCTACTCATTCCGAGGAAGATCAGAAAAGTTTTTTAAAAAATTATTGCAAATGACCTGTTTGTGATATCTCAGTGACCCATTTGCAGGATTAAGCCCCCTGTCTGGAAGCACCTTTATTCCTGACTCTTCTCACTGGCCTTCTGGCCTTGCATTTTGTGTGTGTGTGTTATGTGTCGTTCATCATTTTGCAGATGTCCCTTCTGAGGTTTGCGTACATCACAAAACCCAGTTTGCTCTTCAGAGCAGGGTGAACATAGGAAGGTTTCCAGGCAACCAACAGGAAGTGGTTACAACCCCGACAGAGGCAGGAAGCTTGTGAGGTGACCGCAAGAGAGGAGGCAGAGGTGGTGGAGCAGAGACATCCTTGTGTAACGTTACCCAGCCCCTAAGCGTAGCTCCTGGTGACACTGTGGATACCCTGTCCTGGATCCTTCTTCCCACATGAATGATCATTTCTTCCAATCCTTCCTTCCAAGTTCTGTCCCTGATGCCCTTTCAGCCTGGAAAAGAGGGGAGATATGATAGCACTCTTCAAGTACATGAAAGGTTGTCGCACAGAGGAGGGCTGGGATCTCTTCTTGATCGTCCCAGAGTGCAGGACACGGAATAATAAACTCAAGTTACAGGAAGCCAGATTTCGGCCGAACATCAGGAAAAACTTCCTAAGTGTTAGAGCCATACGCCAATGGAATCAATTACCTAGAGAGGTAGTGGACTCTTTGACACTGGAGGCATTCAAGAGGCAGCTGGACAGCCATCTGTCGGGAATGCTTTGATTTGGATTCCTGCATTGAGCAGGGGGGTGGACTCGATGGCCTTATAGGCCCCTTCCAACTCTACTACTCTATGATTCTATGATAACGGGTGGCTTGGCTAGGAGTGTCAGCAAGAAAGGGCTGTAGCTGGATGGCAGAGCGCCTGCTTTGAATGCAGAAGATCCCCAGTTCAATCCCCGAGAGCATCTCCAGTTAGGGCTGGGAGAGACTGCCTCCCTGAAACCCTGGAGAGCCAGTCAGGGCAGACAATCCTGAACAAGATGGACCAATGGTCCAAAGCAGCGAAAGCCACCTTCCTAAGTTCCTGGTCAGACCTATCAGTAACAAGCTGAAATGCCACAGCTCTAAGTGGTCGTTGTTCATCCAGCATTCAAAAGGTCCCGTCCTCCATTTTCACATACGGTTCTGAGTCACTTTCAGAACACTTCCTGAAACCGCCTTTCACATCCTGATACCGTCCAGATGTTTTGGACTACAGTTCCCATCGGCATGCTGATGGGAATAGCAGTCCAAAACATCGGGAGGGCACCAGCTTGGGAAAGGCAGCTTGAATCAGCTTTGCAAAGATGCTCACATGGACAGAATTGCTTCCCCCAACCCATGCGGTGAGCCTGTGGCACAGGCAGATCTTGAACCCGTGTTAAAATTCCAACTTGCAGTCTCCTGACTCTACACCTGAACTGGTACTTCTCTTTATGTTTTTAAAGTGTTTTGTTTTAATACATTTTAAAGTCTGTTTTTAAGATGTTTTAGAGTGTTTAAAATGTTTTGTTTGCCACCCTGAACTCCTTCTGGGATGAAGGGCGGGATATGAATTTAATTAATTAATAACAACAGCAACAATATGTTTTCTTCCTCCAACGTCAGGGCTGCCATTGAGACTGTGGAAACGGAGGTGTCCGTGTTGGAATCTCAGCTGGAGAAGGTGAGGTGCTGCCTGGCTTCATTGTGAGCTTGTCTTGGGGTATTGTGGCCGGTGATTATGATTTTGCTTGCAGAGGAACTGAGCTGGGTTGCAAAATGCTTTGCAAAGCGCTTGTTCGCTTGCCAGGAAAAGGTCCCGCTCCTCAGAACTGACAGTCTTTCCTCACAAGGAGGTACACCCTACCGCATAAACTTGTTAACGGATCATAAAACCCAGGGGAACGGGTGTCACATGGCAGAAAACATCCTTAGAGCTATTGAGACTCTGACCATGTGCAGTTTTGATGGTAAAAATTCTCCTCCTCCTCCTCCTCATTATTATTATTATTATTAATATTCAGGCCCCTGTCCTGAGGGGCTTGTAATCTAAAATGCAACAGAGGCAAGAGAGATGGGAGAGAAATGGAGGTGGGGGTAAACAGGGAAGAATATGCATTTATCCTTATCCCTTATTTTTTTTAATGTATTTTTCTTATTTACATTTTTAAAAAATCTTCCTCCCAGGAACTTGTGGTTCTCTTTTTCCCACTGTGTTTTCCCCACAACAACCCTGTGAGGTAGCTTTAGGCTGCAAGCCATCGTCGTTGTTACAGACTGTGCTGGGCCCCAGCTCCCATCATCCCTGATTGTTGGGCTGGCTGTGCAGGCTGGGGCTGATGGGAGTCCAGCAACATCTGGAAGGCCACAGATGTTTTCCCTCACCCCTTAAATACAAGAGAGTTGTACTTGGTCTGGATTTGAATCCCTGCTCAGCCACAAAGTTCACGGTTTGTCTTTATTTATTTATTACATTTATACCCCGCCTTTCTTTCCATGATAGAAACTCAAGGCGGCTTACCTATGGTTCCTAGGCGGTCTCCCATCCAGGCACTGACCAGACCTGACCCTGCTTAGCTTCAGCAGGGAGCTGGGCTCATGTGCCTTCAGACCACAGCCTGAGACAGTCACCATCTCTCTGCCTAAACTGCTGAAGACACACCTCTTTACCCGGGCCTTTTGTCACTTGAGGTGTATAATTTTAGGAGCCGCCCTGTTCTTGGGGTTGCAATTTGTTTTAAACTGTTTTTAAAGTTGTGTTTCAAATTGTTGTGACCTGCCCTGGAACCTTAGGTGGAAGGGTGGGTAATAAATCAAAATAATAATAATACTCCTTGTAATCTACCTCACAGGGTTGTTGTGAAAATAAAGTTTGGGTGGAGAAATGTTTGCAGCTCCTTGGAGGAGGGTTGGAGGGAGAAACAAGTTGCAAATACACAGATTTAAAAGCATTTCAAAACAGCTATTTAAAAATCTCAAAGTGGTATGCAAAAATACAACATAAAAGCAATATCATAAAAAGAGATACTACCAAAAATAGCACAACCAAAGCATTGTAAAAAGAGAAAAATATTATAAAATATGTTTATAAAATAAAAATATTGTAAAAAGAGAAATTCAGTAGTAACCGGGTCCAGTCTTACAAGTCAGGTAAAGCCTGGGTAAAAAGATATGTCTTTACAAGATGTCTGAAGCAACCAATGGATAATGCATGATGTATAGCAGAGGGAAGGTTGTGTGGATACATTTGTTAATACAGACAGCGACTTCACAGAAAAGGTGGGTTTTGAAGGAGGCAAGAGAGTTGGCATCACGGAGGTGTCCTGGGAGGCACCTTCAGGTGTAAAGGGGACGCTGAGATTTCCAAATCGGGAGGGGTGTTGGTCAGTTTTCCTGTTCAGCGTACGCCTCTGCTGGTCTCTCGTGTCTGACCTTCCCGTTTATCGCCTCTCTCTTCTGCCTTTCCCATCAGCTGCTGAAGCTGTGTACCACCATGCTGGAATCAGGACGCCAGTACTGTGCCCACAGCAAGAATTTTGTCTCTGGGGTCCAGGAGCTCTCTCAGAATTCCCCAGGAAACACCATGATGAGTGTAAGTTTCCTCTGGAAAAGAGCAGTTAGAGAGGGCTGGGGAGGTAAGCAGCCCTAATGCCAGGGTGGATGGGCATCTTGTTTGGGTGCCACAAGCAGCCGTGGGTGGGGGGAGGTTGGGCTCTTGAGGGTGCTTGGTCTTGGCTGCTTTTGTGCCGTAGCTGGTCTGGCTGGCTGGTTGGAGCCGCTTGGCTTGAAAGACAGGTTTGGCGGTGGCCCCGGGGGTCATGACAGGAGGGTGGGAAGCAGCAATGTTTACAGATACTGTCCTGGGAGGGGACTCCTTTTGTCCTCTCTGTGTGTCGGCTTAGTGGTTAGGGCTTCCCAAGGTGACCAAGTGCAGCCAAGCAAAGTTAATCATCTCATTGTGCAATTTTATTTGAGAGCAAAATCTGGGAGTGGAACAGGGTAGCCGGGTTATGTGAAGCCAGGTCTCCACCCCGGAACCTGTTTTCGGTGCCAGGGCTTAGCCCTGGTGCATGAGAAGAGATACAACCGTGCCTCTGAGCGTGTGCAGAGTGCCTTTCACCGGTGAGCAACTGGGACATAAGAAGCCACCTTCTATCAAGTCAGGCTCTCTTCATCTATCTAGCTCAGTACTGGCTACACTCACTGGCAGTGGCTTCTCAGGGCTTCAGGTGTGGGACATTCTTGGAGATGCTTCTGGGAACTGAGTCTGGGACTCTAGCACTGAGCAACGGCCCAAGACATCTCACAGCAACATAGGAAGGGGCCGTATACGGGGTCAGACCATGCCCATGACCCACTTTGCTTGTTCTTTCCACATGTGGAGGGGTTTGTGGGAACCTCTCCCCCTTGCCGTGACTGGCCTGACGGAAAAAGGTTCTGCATTAGAAGATGCGGTGGCAAGGCTGACTAAACAGCCCACCACTTCCCCTCGGGCAAGCTAAGGGCTGGTTGAGAGGTGTGGCGAATGAAAAGGGAAATACTTGTGGCTGTGAGGAGGGGTGGGGTGGGGGAAAAAAGGGGTGACTGCATCTTCCAGACCATTCTCTGAATTCAGAGCCTTCGGCATCTCTTACCTGGATATTTTTGTGTAGCCCACACTAAGCCCTAGAAACTTACTATGAAAAAAAGAGCATGAGATCTAGAAACTTGGAATTGTTTTATTTTTTTAAAAAAAAGGCTTTGGGGATTCCACCATGTGATGTGCTATTGTGCAGCTTGCTAAGGACACATTTGTCTCAGCTCCAGTTCCAGGGTTAGAACTTCCCCAGGTTGCAAGCAGGGAGCTCCTAGACGCTGCATCCTCTCACAGAAACCTCTCTCTCTGTCTCTCTGTTTCTAGGAGTGCATTGAAAAATTTTCTGAGAGCTTGAACAAAATGATTGATGGGCACGAGGTGAGTGATGCTGCCCATCTTTCCATTTCTCATCTCCCTGCTTCCAGCACTCTCCTTCTGCACCTTCCTCTTTCCCCAGTGACTCTCAGCCGCTTCATCATTCTCTGGGGGGGGTGCGGGGGGGGCACAGAAGCGAATCGGGTAAGGATCACCAAGGGGGCATAAAACCAGCTCAAGCCTTGACACCCTTGGCTTGTGGGGCCAAGGCAAGAACTTTCCTCTTTCAACAAGCCTTTTAGGTTGAGACCTATCCCAGTCTGCGTCTGTGTTAGAATTGCTTAATATGTTTTTTAAAAATGTTTTTAACCCTTTTTTAAAGTTTTTTTTTAAATGTTTTTAATGCTGTTTTGTTTTAATGTATTTTAAGATCTGTTTTTATGACGTTTTAAAGTGTTTTTAGCGCTTTGTTTGCCGCCCTGGGCTCCTGCTGGGAGGAAGGGCGGGATACAAATTAAATAATAAACAAACAAACTTTGGGAAATCCAGGTTGCGTCTCTCCCTACGGAATGCATCTCTGCAGCAGTTTGCGGAATCTGAATCTCAGCGTTTTGTCTGTCCCAACATTTTCCTGCCAGTCCCTTTTGGTCTTCTTCCATTTTAACGTGGGGCATAATCCAGCCTGCACAAGCCTTGTTGCAACAGACCAAAGCTGTGCTCTTCCGCAGCTGCCAATGAGACTTGCCGGGTTGCAACTGGTGAGCCAGGTCTGTCTGCCTCTGTCGAGACCCTTCAGTGAAATAAAAAACATTCTGTATCCTTCCTTTATAGGGGAGTTGCTTCAGTGCTCCCCCTGATCATTTTGCCCTTTCTCCTGTCCGTTTTCCTTAACCTGTCAGAACTCTCCTGCAACGCCTTACTTAGGAAGCTGCCTTATGCCATTGGGTCCATCTAACTCAGAATTGTTTACACTGGCTGTCCAGTGGCAGGGGACACTCTCACCCCTGCCTGGAGATGCCGGGGATTGAACGTGGGGCCTTCTGCAGATGCTCTCCCACTGAGTTATGGCCCTTTCCCTAAAAATAAAGTAAGGTTCTAGTCCTCACTGGAATAAAAGGCTGATTTATTTATTTTTATTTAATTGATTAATTTTTATCCTGCCCTTCCTCTCAAAAAAGCCCAGGTTGGCAAATAGAAACCTAGTTAGCTGCCTTCTGTGGAATCAGACCACTGGTCCATCTAACTCAGAACTGTTTACACTGACTGGTGGCAACGGCTGTCCAGTGGCATGGGACACTCTCACCCCTACCTGGAGATGACGGGGATTGAACCTGGGACCTTCTGCACGCAAGGCAAATGCTCTACCGCTGAGCTGTGGCCCCGCCTTGTTCTTCTCTTTCTTGTAGGAACTTCTGGATACAACGCAACAGTCACTCAAACAACAGCTGCAGAATCTGGTGAAAGAGTGAGCATGTCTTGTGGTTGGGCAGAAGGGCAGGTTTTGGGGGGAAGGGGAGGGACCAGTAGGAAGGCAGCATCAAGTTGACCCAGTAGGTCAGTTGCTTTGCATTTCAGGGGGGTTAAGCCTTTCCTGTGTGCCCCATGGCGCACTTGGCATTTGAGGGTGGGACAGGTGAGAGCAGCGGAGCGACACTAATTGCCATTCCAACGTCCTATGATGGTGAATTCCGTAAATCAACTGTGCTTTCCTAGCATGGAGGTTGCCCTTTTCACAGCTCCTGCATGCCATGTATTTAAATCACATGGCATCCCCCCAAAGAATCCTGGGAACTCTGGTTTGTTAAGGGTGCTGGGAATTGTAGCTTCACGAAGGGTAAGCTACCGTCCCCAGGATTCTTTGGAGGAAGCCACGCGCTTTAAAAGTGCTCAGTTGTACAGTGTGTGTGCAGCACAACTTGAGATTTCCATCGGCCCTTCACCGTGGCCCCCAAGATCCCTCTCTGGGATAGTTGCTTGCTTGCATTAATGCTGGCTTGCATTGGCTGACCAAGTGTGGATTTGCGGTTCTGCCAACTTTTGAGGGCTCAATGTGTCTCCCCCTGCCCCCCCCCAAAACCCCTTGTGTTTTAGGGACATGAAGCAGTTCAAAGATACCCGGAAGGAATTTGAACGCGGCAGTGAAAGTCTCGCCAGCGCCTTGCACCATAACGCCGAGGTGCCTCGCCGGCGTCACCATGAGGCCGAAGAGGCAGTGACTGCCCTGAAGGCTGCACGCACAGCGTTCCGTGCCAGAGCCCTTGACTACGTGCTCCAGGTGGGCCAGCTAGTTCTCTCCCCAGCTCTGAGAAGGGTGGCAGGCTCAAGTGCTTCTCTCTTTGTCTGATGTGGCACAGGGGTTGGCCTAGGACAGAGATAAGGAACCTTTTCAGCCCAAGGGCCGCATTCTATTCTAGACAACTTTCTGGGGGCCACCTGGGCAGGGGCAGAGCAATGAATGTGAATTTTAGCTTTGGACACTTGGCTAGTTTCTGCACATACTCACACGCCTCTGTCTATTCTGCATCCAGGAAAGCATCAATTCTAGCAAAATGAAAGCCCTCAAGGAGGGTGCTGAGAAGGACCAGTGGTGGGTGTGGCCTTGGGAGAGTCCCAAGGGCCAGGCAGAAAGGTCAGAAGGGCTGCATTTGGACCTCTGGCTTGAGATTCTGTAGCCTAGGACCCGGGAGATCTGGGTTCAAAACCCCACTCAGCCAGAAGCTCACTTCACTGGCCAGTCACTGTCTCTACCCCACAGGGTGCTTGTGAGGATGAAATGGGGAGAGAGATTAAAAACGACCACGTTGAGCTCCTTGGAGGGAAAGAAGGGTAAGAAATAAAGCATGAAAAGAAATGTTGGGAGGAGCCCGATGTTGCAGGAAAGTGCTGAGGTAGTTGAAAGTCAAAGGACTAAAGGGGTCTCTCAAGGATCAAAAGGGTTGGTTTGTCTGCCTTCCAGATCAACGTGATCCAGTCTAAGAAGAAGTTTGAGATCCTCAAGTTTGTGAGTAGCTGATAGTTCGTTTTTGGCTGTAGGCCTTTGGCAACCTTCCTTGTGCTGGCTGGGGGCTGATGGGGGCTGTAGTTCAAAATATCTGGAGGGCCCCAGATTGACCCAAAGGTGCTATAAACTGTAAGTGGCTCAGGTGGGCCGACCCACTCTTCTCCTTTCTTAGTCCTGTTTTGATTCCAGCTGACACTCAATCATCCAAGGCTCCTGGTGTCCACTGAGCGTGCTCAGCCCTTTTTGGGTTTTTTTGGGGGTGGTGGTGGAGGTTGCCTACTTGGTGATATATGCAAAGAGAGTGAGTGAGTTTGTGCTTCTGCAAAACTTGGGGTTCTCCAGAGCACACCGATACCTCCCCCCTTGTTTCTCAGTGACCTCATTTTTGCTCCATTTCTGTCGGCACGTGGGCACTAAGTTTGCCATTAGATGGCTTGATGCTTTCCTTTTGCCCAACAAATACCCCTGTAGTTTTCATGGCTGGAGGTATGCAGTCAGATTTGTCACCCTGTCCGCTATTAGGATTAATTTTGAAGTTGATTTGTGGTACGAACCTGAGAGAGATTTCCATGCATGTGCAGGATGGCTTGTGTGTTGGGGCTAGTTTTTGTCAATCCTTACCTCCCCACCCCCACCCTGAGGGGCCAACCTTGACATATTGGCGGGGCCACCCACCTGGCGATCATCTGACGTCATGATGATGTCAGGAGACTGATAGGTGGGCGGTCTCACCCACCTGTCAAAACTGACCTGTAGGGATGAGAAGAGGGGCTTGCTTTGCCATTGTGACTCCTGCAGGAAATGTGCTGGCAGAGCGAGATTGAACTCTCTGTTTATTAGCTGATGAACAGGGGTTAAATCCTGCTGCTTCGGCCATGCACCCCTTCCCTGTAGGAAACTGGCAGGCACAGCCAATGAAGATTTGAACCCTGGCCCCCATCAGATAATGTCATCCAGTGACATCAGCTGATTGACAGGTGGGCATGGTTTTGGGGAAATGGCCTCATGTTGTCCAGTTGGACCCCCTGGTGGGCTAAGATTGGACTGTGGGCTGGAGGTTCTCCACGCATGTTGTATTGGGTCAATTTTGGGGTGCCCTGTTGCATTTGGACAAACTCCTGCTGCAGTTGGAGCAGAATGCCTCCATCACCCACCCTAATTTCAGCCTCAACTTTTTCCAGCTCAGACCTGGAGCATATTAAAAAAATGAGTGTTTTTGAACATGTCCAGAGTTTTCCCCCTGTGGTTATTCGCTATAGCCACTTCCCACCTATCTAGGCTTTGGCTGCAGGCCTTCCTGCTCAAAAACAGTGACTTCTTGGCAACTCTGAACCCCCAAATCTTTTTTTTTTTAATCATAGCTGCAACATAAGAACATAAGAAGAGCCTGCTGGATCAGGCCAGTGGCCCATCTAGTCCAGCATCCTGTTCTCACAGTGGCCAACCAGGTGCCTGGGGGAAGCCCGCAAGCAGGACCCGAGTGCAAGAACACTCTCCCCTCCTGAGGCTTCCGGCAACTGGTTTTCAGAAGCATGCTGCCTCTGACTAGGGTGGCAGAGCACAGCCATCACGGCTAGTAGCCATTGATGGTCCTGTTCTCCATGAATTTGTCTAATCTTCTTTTAAAGCTGTCCAAGCTGGTGGCCATTACTGCATCTTGTGGGAGCAAATTCCATAGTTTAACTGTGCGCTGAGTAAAGAAGTACTTCCTTTTGTCTGTCCTGAATCTTCCAACATTCAGCTTCTTTGAATGTCCACGAGTTCTAGTATTATGAGAGAGGGAGAAGAACTTTTCTGTATCCACTTTCTCAATGCCATGCATAATTTTATACACTTCTATCATGTCTCCTCTGACCCGCCTTTTCTCTAAACTAAAAAGCCCCAAATGCTGCAACCTTTCCTCGTAAGGGAGTCGCTCCATCCCCTTGATCATTCTGGTTGCCCTCTTCTGAACCTTTTCCAACTCTATAATATCCTTTCTGAGATGAGGCGACCAGAACTGTACACAGTATTCCAAATGCGGCCGCACCATAGATGTATACAACGGCATTATGATATCGGCTGTTTTATTTTCAATACCTTTCCTAATTATCCCTAGCATGGAATTTGCCTTTTTCACAGCTGCCGCAGACTGGGTCGACATTTTCATCGTGCTGTCCACTACAACCCCGAGGTCTCTCTCCTGGTCGGTCACCGCCAGTTCAGACCCCATGAGCGTATATGTGAAATTCAGATTTTTTGCTCCAATATGCATAATTTTACACTTGTTTATATTGAATTGCATTTGCCATTTTTCCACCCATTCACTCAGTTTGGAGAGGTCTTTTTGGAGCTCTTCGCAATCCCTTTTTGTTTTAACAACCCTGAACAATTTAGTATCGTCAGCAAACTTGGCCACTTCACTGCTCACTCCTAATTCTAGGTCATTAATGAACAAGTTGAAAAGTACAGGTCCCAAAACCGATCCTTGAGGGACTCCACTTTCTACAGCCCTCCATTGGAAGAACTGTCTGTTGATTCCTACTCTCTGCTTTCTGCTTCTTAACCAATTCCTTATCCACAAGAAGACCTCTCCTCTTATTCCATGACTGCTAAGCTTCTTCAGAAGTCTTTGGTGAGGTACCTTGTCAAACGCTTTTTGAAAGTCTAAGTACACTATGTCCACTGGATCACCTCTACCTATATGCTTGTTGACTCTCTCAAAGAATTCTAATAGGTTACTGAGTCAGGACTTTTCCTTGCAGAAGCCATGCTGGCTCTGCTTCAGCAAGGCTTGTTCTTCTATGTGCTTAGTTAATCTAGGTTTCATAATACTTTCTACCAGTTTTCCAGGGACAGAAGTTAAGCTAACTGGCCTGTAATTTCCGGGATCCCCCATGGATCCCTTTTTGAAGATTGGCGTTACATTTGCCACTTTCCAGTCCTCAGGCACGGAGGAGGACCCGAGGGACAAGTTACATATTTTAGTTAGCAGATCAGCAATTTCACATTTGAGTTCTTTGAGAACTCTCAGGTGGATGCCATCCGGGCATTTATGTTCTTAGCAGTGTGCTCCTCAAATTCTTTTTTAGCATCCCTTATTGTCTTCTTGCATTTCTTTTGCCAGAGTTTGTGTTCCTTTTTATTTTCTTCGTTCAGACAAGACTTCCATTTTCTGAAGGAAGACCTTTTGCCTCTAAGAGCTTCTTTGACTTTGCTCGTTAACCATGCTGGCATTTTCTTGGCCCTGGTGGTACCTTTTCTGATCTGCGGTATGCACTCCAGTTGCGCTTCTAATATAGTGTTTTTAAACAGCTTCCAAGCATTTTTGAGTGATGTGACCCTCTGGACTTTGTTTTTCAGCTTTCTTTTTACCAGTCCCCTAATTTTTGTGAACTTTCCTCTTTTGAAGTCAAATGTGACTGTGTTGGATTTGCTTGGCAATTGGCCATTTACATGTATGTTTAATTTAATAGCACTATGGTCACTGCTCCCAATCTGTTCAAGAACACTTACATCTCGCACCAGGTCCCGGTCCCCACTGAGGATTAAGTCCAGGGTTGCCGTCCCTCTGGTTGGTTCCATGACCAACTGGTCTAGGAAATAGTCATTTAGAATATCTAGAAACTTTGCTTCTTTGTCATGACTGGAACACATATGCAGCCAGTCTATGTCTGGGTAGTTGAAGTCACCCATTACTACCACATTTCCTAGTTTGGATGCTTCCTCAGTTTCATATCTCATCTCAAGCTCTCCCTGAGCATTTTGATCAGGGGGACGATAGATCGTTCCCAGTATTAAGTCCCTCCTGGGGCACGGTATCACCACCCACAATGATTCTGTGGAGGAGTCTGCCTCTTTTGGGATTTCGAGCTTGCTGGATTCAATGCCTTCTTTCACATATAGAGCAACACCGCCACCAATACCAACTTGGTTGATGCAGCTGTTTCTGTCATCCCAGATGCTGACCTTCATGGAGGCCCAGTCGTCCTGCCTAGAACAGGGATTCCACATGGCAAAACGGCTGGAACAGTACCGGAAAGACCTGGCCGCTCAGGTAAAAGGAGTTAGAAGGGTTCAGAGAGAGCATGGTTTGTGAGGAAGTGGACCCTGCAAGAAGAGGGGTGGAGGGCGGTGGGGTGAGTGTCTGATTCCGTCACCACTTGGCAGCCGCTCAGAGGAGGGAGGAAACTGTCTGGGGTTGGAGCAGGGGAGGTGGAGAGCTAGCCCTGCCAGGAAAGAAAAACGGTCAGGCAAACAGGATGCAGGAATTCAGATTCTGCGCAGCTTGCAGAGATGCAGCAACCTCAGAGCTCCACATCTGGTTCCTCAAGGTAGGAAGCTTGGTCGATGAGACGTTTTGTGCGGTGGGGGTTAGGGACACTAAGAACCTAGGCCCAATATTTTCCATTGCTGGGATTGTAAGATAAATTGGGGCAGGGGGAACATGGCTGGAATGAATGGAAGAAAATGTTCAAACTGGGGATTTCTGGTTCTCAAAACCATCATGCTGCCTAGAGCCAGGTCGTCACAGGTGGTGCAGCTGATGGTAAGCGAACCCTCCCCGCCCCCCAAGGCTGTGTGGCTGCTTCCAGGTCTTGCTCTCTGGATGTGGGAAGCCATCACAAGGACAGGCTCCAAAAATAATTAAAAATACGAAGAAAAGAAGAAAGGAGAAATGAAAAAAAGAAAAGAGAAAGTAAAGAATGAAGAAATGGCTTTAAAAGAGGATTAGACAATCTCCATGGAGGAGCAGGCTACCAGTGGCTACTAGCCGTGATGGCCATGCTCTGACCTCCACTGGCTGAGCTAGTGTGCCCCTGAATACCACTTGCTGGAAACCGCAGGAGGGGAGAGTTGCTATTGCGCTCAGGTCCCTGTTATTTATAATTTATTTATTTATTGCATTTATATACTGCCCATAGCCGAAGCTCTCTGGGCGGTTTACAGCAATTAAAAACATTAAAAACAGATATACAAATGCTAAAACACATTTTTTAAAAAGCAATTTAAAAACACATGCTAAAATGCCTGGGAGAAGAGGAAAGTCTTGACCTGATGCCAAAAAGATAACAGTGTTGGTGCCAGGCACACCTCGTCAAGCAGATCATTCCATAATTTGGGGGCCACCACTGAGAAGGCCCTCTCCCTTGTTGCCAGCCTCCCAGCTTCCCTCAGAGTAGGCACCCAAAGGAGGGCCTTGGATGTTGAGCGTAGTGTACCGGTGGGTTCTTCTTGCGAGCTTCCCATAAGGGGCATCTGGTTGGCCACTGTGAGAACAGGAGGCTGGACTAGGTGGGCCCCTTTGGGTGGATTCAGCAGGGCTCTGCTTATCTTTTTATTTTAATATTGTGTTTTTGATTGTTGTTAACCTGCCCTGGGACCTTATGAGAGTTTACCGGATTGGTTCTTTTGCAACAGAAGCTTTTCTGATTGGTTCGTTAAGAAGCTAGAAAACAAGCCCTTGATGAAGGCAGCTTTCGCCGGAATGTGTGGGGCACGTTGAATAAACGAAGAACCCCCCTCCTCCTCCTTGGCATCTTTGAGATACATTGCTCTCTTTTACATGTGGGACTTACTTTAATGAATTGGGTAACAGCCAGGTTGTTTTTTAAAACTTTTAAATTGGCTGACAGCAGCGCTGCTGATCTGCCAGAGCTCACCTCGCAGTAAACTAGGGAGACTCTCAAGTTTCTCTTCCAGATCTTTCAAATCTAACATTTCCCAGGGATGTTTAATTCATGCCAGAATTCCGAATGCAGCCTTAAAATGAGGCCCACCTCAGCTGCCAACGGACGAGCTAAATTCAAGCTGACCCAGCGGAAACACCCGTGGCGTTGGGGATGTGGGTGTGTGGGATTTTCTCACACATCCATTGACCTTTGACCTTGTGTGTTTTGCGTTGGCGAAGGAAGGGGGTGGGCAGAGTTGGCCTCCCTTCTCCAGTCCTGTCGGCTGTCTCTGCATGGAAGCTTCCGAGTTCAAATCCCACTCGGCTGTTTCCTGTTGGAAGCGACATGCTTCCCTGCAAAGTGACCCCTGGATCTGTTGTCTTGGCTACGCTGGTGGATTTCTCTTCATTCCCCAGCCCAGAGGGCTGGAAGGGAAAATGTCAGGCAGACTTCAATGTGTCTTCCGGAGAGGAACCCAGGCGTCCGGCTTCATTTCTCTAACTCTCTTCCAGCTCCATCAGTTGGTCTTGGAGTCGGCCCGGGAAAAACGGGACATGGAGCAAAGGCATACAGTGATCAAGCAGAAGGTAAGGGAATGGAAGGGTTCGCCTTACAGGAGGAGCCTTGTCTCTTGGGAAGGTGGAGCTTCTGCTTTAAGGGTGGGGCTTGAGACAAGTGGGAGGAGCCTTGGAGGAAAGGGGAGGGGTTTTGATTTGGTATGTGAGTAGCTGAGGTGGCTTAGAGTTTGGGAGGAGCTTGTGAAGAAAGGGGTGGAGCTTGTGGTGGGAGGTACAATGCAGGGACGGGCTTGAGATAGACCCATGCCTTAATGCAGTGGTGGACTGGATGAGGGCCAATAAACTGAGTTTGCATCCTGGGAGGACAAAGGCTCTCTTGATAAGTGCACTTTATGTAGGGCTGCCTTTGGGCCTGCTCATATCCCACCTGGCCAGGTTCAAGGCTCTCATGTTGATATGTTGTTATGTGCCTTCCAGTCAATTATGACTTATGGCGACCCTATGAATCAGTGACCTCCAAGAGCATCTGTCATGAACCACCCTGTTCAGATCTTGTAAGTTCAGGTCTGTGGCTTCCTTTATGGAATCAATCCATCTCTTGTTTGGCCTTCCTCTTTTTCTACTCCCTTCTTTTCCCCCCCAGCATTATTGTCTTTCTAGTGAATCAGGTCTTCTCATGATGTGTCCAAAGTATGATAACCTCAGTTTCATCATTTTAGCTTCTTGTGACAGTTCTGGTTTAATCTGTTCTAACACCTAATTATTTGTCTTTTTTGCAGTCCATGGTATGCACAAAGCTCTCCTCCAACACCACATTTCAAATGAGTTAATTTTTCTCTTATCTGCCTGTTTCACTGTTCAACTTTCACATCCCTACATAGAGATCGGGAATACCACGGTCTGAAGATCTTGACTTTGGTGTTCAGTGATACATCTTTACATTTGAGGACCTTTTCTAGTTCTCTCATAGTTGCCCTCCCCAGTCCTAGCTTTCTTCTGATTTCTTGACTATTGTCTCCATTTTGGTTAAGGACTGTGCCAGATATTGATAATCCTTGACAAGTTCAATGTCCTCATTGTCAACTTTAAAGTTACATAAATATTCTGTTGTCATTACTTTAGTCTCCTTGACGTTCAGCTGTAGTCCTGCTTTTGTGCTTTCCTCTTTAACTTTCATCAGCATTCGTTTCAAATCATTACTGGTTTCTGCTTGTAGTATGATATCATCTGCATATCTTAAATTATTGACATCTCTCCCTCCAATTTTCACACCTCCTTCATCTGGGTCCAATCCTGCTTTCCGTATGATATGTTCTGTGTATAGATTAAACAGGGTGATAAAATACACCCCTGTCTCACACCCTTTCCAATGGGAAAGCTAGCCGCTTCCCCAGGAAGAACCTGCTTTTCCAGCCCAGAGACCAAGGCAGGGCCTGGGCCAAAGCGGCACCCACCACCTTACCTTGTTGGCGCCTCTGAGGGAAGAAAAGGAGGCAGCTGATGGCGTCGACGCCCGCTGCCGCCTCGAAGGGCCCTGTGCCTTTGACCGCTGAATTCAACAGGTGAAGTGTTTTCCATCACTGTCTCGCAATTTAGATGCCGTGCCAGTTCACCTGCCGCCCTTGTGTCTGTCACGTGTTGGTTATAGACAGGAGCCTTGCCAGAGGTGGCAACTCTCTTCTCGAATTACTGCTTCCATATACAGAAAGCATTGTTGCTCCCAGGCATTTTCAAGTGTATTTTAACAGCATTTTTGTATTTTGGACGTTGTTTGGTTCTTTTGTTGTTTGTTTGTTTTTTCCCTTGATTTATTGTATTTATATATTGTACTGGTTTTTATCTTTTTGTACACCGCCCAGAGAGCCTCTGGGCTTAGGGCGGTATATAAATTAAATAAAATAAATAAAATAAATAAATAAAATTGGTTTCTCCATATTCTGCCCTTACAATAGCTTCTTGTCCAGAGTATAGGTTGTGCATCAGGACAATCAGATGCTGTGGCACCCCCATGTCTTTTAAATCATTCCATAGTTTTTCATGATCTACACAATCAAAGGCTTTGCTGTAATCTATAAAGCACAGGGTGACTTCCTTTTGAAATTCCTTGGTCTGTTCCATTATCCAACCTCTTCTTGAGCATTACTTTACTTGCATGGGATATTAAGGCAATAGTTCGGTAATTACTGCATTCTCTGGGATCCCCTTTCTTTGGAATTGGGATGTATATTGAACGCTTCCAGTCTGTGGGCAATTGTTTAGTTTTCCATCTTTCTTGACAAATTTTTGTCAAAGTTTGGACAGATTAAGTCTCAGTAGCTTGTATCAACTCTATTCTATGCCTGGTAATTTGTTTCTTCCAAGTATTTTAAGGGCAACTTCCACCTCGCATTCTAAAATTTCTGGTTCTTCATCATATGGTTCCTCTGTGAATTAATCTGTCATCCTGGTATCTCTTTTATAGAGTTCTTCAGTGTATTGCTTCCATCTTTCTTGTATTTCATCTTGGTCAGTCAGTGTGTTCCTCTGTTGATTATTCAACATCCCTACTCTTGGTTTGAATTTCCCTTTAATTTCTCTGATCTTTTGGTATAGGTCTGTTGTTCTACCCGTTTTGTTGTCCTCTATTTCTATACAATAACTATTGTAATAGTTTTCTTTGTCCCTACGTACTAGTTGCTGTATTATTGCATTTAGGGTTCTAATCATGTTTCTGTCTTCTTTTGCTTTTGCTTTCCTTCTCTCTTTAATAATTTTAAGAGTTTTGTCAGTCATCCATTGAGATCTTTCTCTCTTTTTAACTAGAGGTATTGCCTTTTTGCATTCTTCCCTAATTATGTCTCTGACTTCACTCCATAGTTCTTCTGGTTCTCTGTCAACTAAGTTTAAAGCCTCAAATCTGTTCCTTATTTGATCTTTATATTCTTCTGGGATGTTATTTAAATTGTATTTTGGCATTGTGATTGCTTTGTAGTTTTTCTTTAGCTTTACTCTGATTTTCGATACGACCAGTTCATGATCTGTACCGCAGTCTGCTCCTGGTCTTGTTTTCACAAAAAGTATGGAGCTTCTCCATCTTCTGCTACCAATTATATAATCAATCTGATTCCTAAATTGACCATTTGGTGATGTCCATGTCTACAGTCGTCTTTTTGGTTGCTCAAACATTTAAAATTATATACATAAATAAAAATGAAAAGATGGTAGGAGCCTGGGAACAAGGGGTGGTGCTTGGGCAGAATCGGAGGAGAGGGAATGTCGTAGGGCCGTAAGAAGCTGCCTGTTGGTCCACCTAGTGTTGTTGCCACTGATTGGGCTTTCAGTGGGTCTCTCCTGGCCTTTTCTGGAGACACCAGGGGTTGAACCTGGGACCTTTTGCATGCAAAGCACACGCTCTGTACCACGGAGCGATGCTCCTCCCCTAATTCATTTTTTACATTTGTTTTGTTTGCCTTTGGATGTTTTCCTTCTTGTAATGAGGCATCCCTTCTGCCGTTTCTCAGGACCTGTCACAAGAAGACGTTGTTCCTGAGCCTCGTGCAGAGCCAGGCGGGGTGGTGATGGAAGGGTACTTGTACAAACGTGCCAGCAATGCCTTCAAAACATGGAGCAGGTGAGCGATGCCCCCTGTCCTGTGTGCACCTCTGCATGCTCCTGTTTCCTCTTCAGCTGGAGGAACAAGGGGTGGACAGAGAGAAACAACTCCATCTTACACACAAGAACTGCCATGCTGGATCAGACTCAGCTCAGCTCTCTGTTGCTCACCACACTTTAGGAAGCTGCCTGGTACTGTGTCAGGCCATAGGTCAGTCTTGGCCTTCAGGTTTTCAGGCAGGAGTCTTTTTCCAGCTTGACCGGGAAATGCCGGGGATTGAACGCGGGCCCTTTTTCACGCAAAGCAAGTGCTGTGGCAGTGACCTACAGCCCTTTCCTCTAGCCACTGAAATATCTTTTGGGGATTCTCACAGGCAGGGCATGAAAGCTTACAGGTGATTGTAATGAAGCAGTATACAGGGCAGAAGAAGCTACTTTATACCAAGTCTAGCTCAGTATTGTCTACCCTGCCTGGCACCAGCTTTCCAGGATTTCAGGAAGGGGTCTCCCTGTCTGGAGATGCTGGCTGCTGTACCTGGGACCTTCCTCCTGCAAGGAGATGCCCTGCCACTGAGATACGGCCCATCTCCTTATATTAACTGTCAAAATAAAGAGTTAGGCAGCAGCCCTCCTGTTGGCTGTCTCCAAAATCTGCTATTTTCGAGCTACACTGCATTTATATTTGGAGGTCCCATAGAGCTAATGTGTACCTAATCGGCATTGCCAAACTTGTTTCTCCTTCCTCTTTCAACAAGCCTTTAAAGTTGAGACCTATCCCAGTCTGCGTCTGGGTTGGAATTGCTTTTTAATATGTTCTTAAACCTTCTTTAAAAAAAAAATGTTTTAATCTTAGACAATGTTTTTAAAGCTTTTTTTAAGAAACATTTTTAAAGATGCTTTGTTTTAATGTCTTTTAAAGTTTGTTTTTATGATGTTTTAAAGTGTTTTTAGTGCTTTTGTTTGCCGTCCTGGGCTCCTGCCGGGAGGAAGGGTGGGATATAAATCAAATAATAAATAAATGAGAAAGTGAACTTCTCGTACTGTGGCTCATGCCTTGGCTCCCTTAAGCCCTGCTTACCCAGATTTGAAGGAGACTTCTTGGCCCCCTTTGATTCCAATCTGTCCAACCCCAAGTTTGGGGTGGCAAGGCTTTGTGCCACTACCCACCACCCCAGTGCTGTTTCTCTCCACTCCTTCTTCTCATTTCCCCCCCACAACTGCTTTCAAGTCATGACCATAAGATGGCTTTTTAAAAAGGGCTTTAGAACTTGGGTGGCTTTTAAAAAGTCATTAGACAAATTCGATGGGGGATAGTGGCTACTAGCCATGATGGCTATGTTCTGGCTCCACCATTGGAGACAGTGTGCCCCTGAGTACGAGTTGCTGGGAATCAGCGGTGGGGAGAGCGCTGTTGCACTCGGATCCCACTTGGGGGCTTCCTATAGGGCAGGGCTGGGGAACCTATGGCTCTCCAGATACTGTCATGCGGATTCCAGCTTCCGTCAGCCCTAGTCCTGGTGTGCGCTCGTGTCCTCTTTGTGGGTTTCCCTTTTGTGGCACCTGGTTGGCCACAGTGAGAAGAGGATGCTGGATGAGGAGGGCCACTTTTGGTCTGGTCCAGCTGCTGCGGGGTGCCTTCTTGCGTTCTTAATGAGCTGGATGCCAATTTCTCCTGCCACACGTGTTCCCCCCCTTCCCAGTGGTCTGTGTGGCCGATCTGGCTTTGCAAATCCTTACAGGCCTTCAAGCAATAACCTTTAGAAAGGGTGAAACTGGTTCCCAGCAACAGGACTGGCTGGGCCGCAGTAGATGCAGGTTTTATCTGAGTCTGGTATCTGCACCTATTGGCCAGTGCCTGTAACATGCATCACAAGATCCCCCTGCCTCTCTATTTTTAAAGTTTTTAGTTTATCCGAAAATACGTGCAAGAGTCAGTGTTTAGGCTTCAGAAAGAAAAGTAGAGAGGCTACTCCTCCCCTGTCCTTAATTCAAGAGCACCTTGTTTGCCTTAAAAGTAAAATTGACTAGACCTCAGAAGGACTGTCCCTTTCTGTAAGCAGTTTCTCTGCATGGTTGATTCTTGTGGCATTAAAGAAAGTGGCAACAATTAGGAATGTTCTTCATGTGCATTTAGACTTCAGAAAGAAAAGTACGGGCTACCTCTCCCCTCTTTTGTAATGGCCACCCGCAATTCAAGAACACCTTGTTATTTTTTTGATGTCCTTATATATTCTCGGTCACATTTTGTGTGTTGTATTTTTAAATTGCAGGCGCTGGTTTTCCATCCAGAGCAATCAGCTGGTCTATCAGAAAAAGGCCAAGGTGAGGGGTGGGTGGAAAGTGGGATTTTCTTTGTGAGCTTTTTATTATTTATTGATTTAATTAACATCCCGCCCTTCCTCCCTTTTCTAGGGGGGGGGAAGGGGCAAAATCTCACAAGCAGGCAAGGCATGGGTAAAAGTTTTAGCTGGGGGATGCGTCATTTTCATTTTCAGAACCAGTCACCTCCTTCCCCTTCCTGTGCGTAAACCTATCCACAGTTGTCCTGCCTTCCCCTTCATATATATATTCTTTGACTTGCTTTGTCAAATGAAGAATTATGAGCTAGTGACTTATCAGCTAATCCACAGGAGCGTGTGAGTGTGCATAAGTGCAAGGTTGCATCCACCCCATCCATTTAAAGCACATGACTTTCCTCCAAAGAATCCTGGGAACTGTAGTTTGTTAAGGGTGCTGGGAATTTTAGCTCTGTGGGGGGTAAACTACAGTTCCCAAGATTCTTTGGGGGAAGCCATGAATGTTAAAGTGCTATAAATCTGCTTTAAACAGACGGTGTGAATGTGACCTGAGTCGATCTGCGGGGCAGAGGAGAGTTGGGGGATGGATGTGGGGTGTGGTGGGTATGGGATGACAGCATTTGGGGAGGGGAGGCAGGAGAACATTTGCCCTGAGTCCACATCTTGCCCTTCCCTCCTTGAGCCCAGGATGCTCTGACGGTGGTCGTGGAGGACCTTCGGCTGTGCACTGTCAAGCCCTGCCCTGACCACGAACGACGCTTCTGCTTCGAGGTGGTGTCCCCCTCCAAGTAAGTCTCCTCCCTGGTAGGCCCTCAAAAGCTCGACATTTCCCTGTGCTGGGCTGGTGCTGGCCCAGCTCTACCCAAAAGGTGGCCTTGCATGTGGAGAGATGTCATGTTGTTTCTGGAAGACACTCAGGCTCTGACTTTGGCAGATCTTCACGGGACAGGGCATGGGAATCCCTCCAAAAAGGAGCAGGTTTCTCCTGTTGACCCATCACTGCCTTTCTACCTCCCTGGCAGGAGCTGTCTGCTCCAAGCGGATTCAGAGAGACACCAGCAAGCTTGGGTGTGTGCGGTTCAAAACAGCATTGCATCCGCTTACAACGAGGAGCGTCTGGAGTCCCCGGGGCAGGTAGGGGATTGTCCAACTATCACACTAGAAGATTGAGAAAGTTCACAGTCCGTTCCCTAATGGGTGACCCTGAGCAGTGGATATCCACAAGCTTTTTGCTTGTTGCATTGACTTCGCCTTCCCTGTAATTAGGGATGCGGGGAGAAATTCAGTTCAGGTCACAGTTTTAATGTGAACCTCCCTAATTTGCATTCCCTGAAATGATTTCCAAGCAAAATGCAGCTGTCCTTTGACATTCACAGTTCTCTGAATTTTACGATGCAGTTCTCTAACCAAAAAAAGTATACAAAAATGCATATATTGGTGGGCACTGTGCATAAAATGCCTATATTACTGAACCTAACATACAAAAGTGTGTTATATTAGGGAAAATAGTTTGCAAAAAAAATTAGTGTTTATTAAACAGAATCGCATACAAAATGTGTGCATTAGAAGAAATACAAACTCACATACACAGGATTCCTGCATTGAGCAGGAGGGTGGACTTGATGGCCTTATAGGCCCCTTCCAACTCTACTATTCTATGACTCTATGAAATGCTGATGAATTTTTGTGACGATTATTTAAAACGGTGGTTTCCAAACTTTTGCTTCCCACGGACCACTTGAACATTGCTGAGGGTCTTTGCAGGCCACGTAATAATTTTTCTGCCCGTGTAGCAATTGTAGCGTTCTGTGCTAGATGCTGCATGATTTTTAATTGCATTTTTATTGCTTCTTTGGTTTCTTATTTTACTGCATTATGATTTGCATTCCAAAGAGTTCAGGCTGCAATACAACAGAATACAATATAAGAAATAGAGATTATAATGCTGTTAATAATAGTATCATCAATTTGATATTGATCTGTTAAATATAATTGTAATGAATATAGTGTATAGGAGTATGTATATCACAGTCCAAAAGTTTTACATCTCATTCTTCTGTCTTCCTTAAAGTAAAACAACGAAATGCATAATCTGCCATATATTGTTATTGCATTTTGTGATATTTCCATATGTCTTCTTAACATCAAGCATGGATTTATTTCTTCTTATATGAGCCCCATTTTTCTTACTCTTACTAGATGTGTAAGTTCAGTTATATATGCCCTTTCCCGTACTTTGGTGAGGCAGGAATTTATTGGTGATGGAAGAGGGTTTGCCCAGTTTTTACAGATTTCTGTTTTTGTTGCTGTTAGCAAATAGGTTATAATCTCTTCATTTTCCTCCATTACTGTGCCTTTTTAAGATATCCAGATATTGTTACAAATGGATTTCTGCGGAAGGCCTAACCAAGGGTATTTTTTATTTCTGTTAACACTGCACAATTTGGCTGTTGCTGACCATACTTCCGCACCATCTGTTGGAAATTTCTTATTCTGGTCGTCCCTGCAGCTTCTCAACTCCCACAGTCTTTGCCTCGCATCCTTTCCAGCTTATCTTCAGGGCTAGAAATTTGATTTTTTGTTTTGGTTTTGAAATGAGAGCTGGGATTCTTGGGGTGGAGAGAACCCTGTGCCCAGCACCGATTTCCGAACTTGGAGACTGTGCCGAGTCTTTGTTAATTCTCTTCCCTGCAGCCCCTGGAACGAACGGCCTCCCTGTCTGCAGCCAAACTGCAGTCCCCCTCTGGTCGGAGGCTGCGGGGTGGCGTGGACAAGCACGTTGTGGACCAGGTGCAGCGACTGGAGGGCAATGCCCAGTGTTGTGACTGCCGGGAGCCAGCGCCTGAATGGGCGAGCATCAACTTGGGCATAACGCTTTGCATTGAGTGTTCTGGCATCCACAGGTGAGTCACTGCCTGTGTGTGTGACTGAGGTCAGGGCGTGCCACTTTGGGAGGGAGAGAATTCCAGTTTCTTACTTCCTCATTGTTCCTTTCCTGCTCTAAGAGGAGGCGGGGCTTGGGACATGTGGGAGGAGTCTTGGAGAAGGGAGGGATTTGGGGATACAGCTGGCTTGAGCTTTGCAAGTGGCTGGCTGAAGAGGCGGCACATAGGAGGTGCTTGTGAGTGAAGGGGGTGGAGCTTGTCGTGATAGGAGGAACTGGGTGGGGTTTGTATCCCAGGGACCCAGAGAGGGGTGGAGCTTGCGATGAAGTGGGAGGAGTCAGAGAAGGGGGTGGGACTTGAGTAGAATCAGAGCGGGGCTGCTATTTCGATCTCTCACCCCCCCCACTTTAAGATTTCCCCCGGGCTCTTGCTGAACTCTTCGCCTCTGTCTCCACATAGGAGTCTTGGTGTCCATTTTTCCAAGGTGCGGTCACTGACACTCGATTCCTGGGAACCAGAACTTGTTAAGGTAAAGGAGAAGGGCTGCTGGTGTTGGGGAGCTGCGAAATTGGCTTGTGTGCCAGCAAGCCAGTGTATTCCACACCTGTGTGAGTGGTGCACCCACAAGCTCCCTTGAGTGGTGGTTGTGTGAATAGAATCTCAGAGGGCAGCCCTCAGTCTCTCCATTGGCTCTCATAACACTACCATGTGATCTTGTGAGTCATGCTGTTCAAATCCTGTTTCGGTTATTTGGGTTTCTTGTGTCAATTGGGGGAAAATCCAGTGTCTTGAAAACTCACTTTTCTAGTCTGTGAAATGGGGATTATAGTGACCTGCCTCACCGGCTTTTGTGGCAATGGGGAGAAAGATGTTGTAAAGCAACTTATACTTGCTTCTCATTGAGGTGGTCTGGGCTTTACCACTACTGATTGCACTGAGTGCTCCTTGGTAACAGACAAACAAAACTCCCTGCCCATAGAAAACTAGTGTGTCAGGTTTCTATCTTTTCAAGTATTTATTTATTTATTACATTTATATCCCACCTTTCCTCCAAAGAGTCTAAGGCAGTATACATGGCTCTTCCCCTCTACATTTTATACACACAACAGCCCTGTGAGGTAGGTGAGGCTGAGCAGCAGTGGCTGGCCCAAGGCCTCCCATTAAGCTTCATGGCAGAGTGGGGATTTGAACCCTGGTCTCCCAGTTCCTAGCACAATACTCTAACCACTCCACCACACCAGCTCCTGACTTGTTACGTGCAGTGAATATTTTGCACATAGGAACCCTGAGACAAATGAGTCCCTGCCTGCAGTCTGAAGTGGTTTAGTCCAGACATGGGTTTACTGCCTCAGTGAGAACTAGAACCTTAGGAAAGTGCTATATAAAGGATAGGTGAATATGAACAGTGGCTGGGAGGGCAAAGGGGTGTGGTAGTCTCTTCTGTGGCAGGGCTGGGGAACCTGTGCCACCCCCTCCAATGTTATTTTGTCAATTCCCATCAGCACCAGCCAGCACAGCTGGTATTCAGAGATGATGGGAGTAGTAATGCAACAACATCCGGAGGGCCACAGGTTCCCCATTCCTGCCTGTTTAGCAATGGATCTGAATTCGAGCAATTTGACTTTGTCGGGGGGGGGAGAGCTGAATCTAGGGAAATGGTGCTTCTAAAACAAACACCTCTCCTCTCTTGTCTGCCGCAGCTGATGTGTGAACTGGGGAATCGTGTCATCAACCAGATATACGAAGCACGGGTGGAAGAGATGAACATGAAACGGCCCCAGCCAGGCTGTTCACGGTGAGAATCTCCCCTTCCTTGATGCCCCCGTGATCTCCTCTTCCCCATGCCCTGCCCTAGTGGTGCATCTTCAGAACCCCATCCTCACCTCCCACCCCATAGAGAATTCTCTGAGAATTGAGGAGGATTGGAGATAGAGATTTTTTTTTCTGTTAACAAATTTGTTCCGTCGTCATCGTCATTACCGGCTGTCCTTGGCAACCCGAAGATTATTGGGTGTGAGAGTAGGTGCTTGCTTTTGGAAGTTTTTTAACTTTTTTGAAGATTGTTTTTAACTGTTTTAGAAGTTTTAACTGTGTTGCTTTAATATTGACATGTTTGCCACCCTGGGTTCCTTTGGAGGAAGGGTGGGAGATAAATGTAATAATAATATAATAATAATTATCATCATTATAATTATTATTATGTATTCATCCTATTTAATACCTATAAAGCATATAAAATGTTCTAAGCACTGCACATGTGTTGAATCATAAGGCAGCCCTTGTCCACAGGCTCACAGTGTAATAGACATGATGCAAAAGGAAAATATAATGGGGAGGGTAGAGGAAGACAGGTGTTCATGCAGCTGCACCTTCACTGGCCGAAAGAGGGGCCAGGTTGGTCTCCTCCTTGCCATGATGTTCTTTCTGTGATTGCAGTCTCCAGTAGGCCTAGGTCACCTGGCCAGTGACAGAGGCCAGCGGAATAGCTGGCACTGCTGCATCTATGGCTATGCCAGGGGTGCTGAAGTTATGTGCTTTGGCCTCTAGATGTCCCACATGGGGACACCATCCTCAAACTGTCCTTCCCTTCCTCCCTGGACTGGGCAGGGGTAATGAGAGGGCCACCCCCCACCTTGCACCAGGAAACTTCCGAAAGATCCATAGCTCAGTGGCAGAGCTTCTGACTTGCATAAGAACATAAGAACATAAGAAGAGCCTGCTGGATCAGGCCAGTGGCCCATCTAGTCCAGCATCCTGTTCTCACAGTGGCCAACCAGGTGCCTGGGGGAAGCCCGCAAGCAGGACCCGAGTGCAAGAACACTCTCCCCTCCTGAGGCTTCCGGCAACTGGTTTTCAGAAGCATGCTGCCTCTGACTAGGGTGGCACAGCACAGCCATCACGGCTAGTAGCCATTGATAGCCCTGTCCTCCATGAATTTGTCTAATCTTCTTTTAAAGCCGTCCAAGCTGGTGGCCATTACTGCATCTTGTGGGAGCAAATTCCATAGTTTAACTATGCGCTGAGTAAAGAAGTACTTCCTTTTGTCTGTCCTGAATCTTCCAACATTCAGCTTCTTTGAATGTCCACGAGTTCTAGTATTATGAGAGAGGGAGAAGAACTTTTCTCTATCCACTTTCTCAATGCCATGCATAATTTTATACACTTCTATCATGTCTCCTCTGACCCGCCTTTTCTCTAAACTAAAAAGCCCCAAATGCTGCAACCTTTCCTCGTAAGGGAGTCGCTCCATCCCCTTGATCATTCTGGTTGCCCTCTTCTGAACCTTTTCCAACTCTAGAATATCCTTTTTGAGATGAGGTGACCAGAACTGTACACAGTATTCCAAATGCGGCCGCACCATAGATTTATACAACGGCATTATGATATCGGCTGTTTTATTTTCAATACCTTTCCTAATTATCGCTAGCATGGAATTTGCCTTTTTCACAACTGCCGCACACTGGGTCAACATTTTCATCGTGCTGTCCACTACAACCCCGAGGTCTCTCTCCTGGTCGGTCACCGCCAGTTCAGACCCCATGAGCGTATATGTGAAATTCAGATTTTTTGCTCCAATATGCATAATTTCACACTTGTTTATATTGAATTGCATTTGCCATTTTTCCACCCATTCACTCAGTTTGGAGAGGTCTTTTTGGAGCTCTTCGCAATCCCTTTTTGTTTTAACAACCCTGAACAATTTAGTGTCATCAGCAAACTTGGCCACTTCACTGCTCACTCCTAATTCTAGGTCATTAATGAACAAGTTGAAAAGTACAGGTCCCAATACCGATCCTTGAGGGACTCCACTTTCTACAGCCCTCCATTGGGAGAACTGTCCGTTTATTCCTACTCTCTGCTTTCTGCTTCTTAACCAATTCCTTATCCACAAGAGGACCTCTCCTCTTATTCCATGACTACTAAGCTTCCTCAGAAGCCTTTGGTGAGGTACCTTGTCAAACGCTTTTTGAAAGTCTAAGTACACTATGTCCACTGGATCACCTGTATCTATATGCTTGTTGACACTCTCAAATAATTCTAATAGGTTACTGAGTCAGGACTTTCCCTTGCAGAAGCCATGCTGGCTCTGCTTCAGCAAGGCTTGTTCTTCTATGTGCTTAGTTAATCTAGGTTTAATAATACTTTCTACCAGTTTTCCAGGGACAGAAGTTAAGCTAACTGGCCTGTAATTTCCGGGATCCCCTCTGGATCCCTTTTTGAAGATTGGCGTTACATTTGCCACTTTCCAGTCCTCAGGCATGGAGGAGGTCCCAAGGGACAAGTTACATATTTTAGTTAGCAGATCAGCAATTTCACATTTGAGTTCTTTGAGAACTCTCGGGTGGATGCCATCTGGGCCCGGTGATTTGTCAGTTTTTATATTGTCCATTAAGCTTAGAACTTCCTCTCTCGTTACCACTATTTGTCTCAGTTCCTCAGAATCCCTTCCTGCAAATGTTAGTTCAGGTTCAGGGATCTGCCCTATATCTTCCACTGTGAAGACAGATGCAAAGAATTCATTTAGCTTCTCTGCAATCTCCTTATCGTTCTTTAGTACACCTTTGACTCCCTTATCATCCAAGGGTCCAATTGTCTCCCTAGATGGTCTCCTGCTTTGAATGTATTTATAGAATTTTTTGTTGTTGGTTTTTATGTTCTTTGCAATGTGCTCCTCAAATTCTTTTTTAGCATCCCTTATTGTCTTCTTGCATTTCTTTTGCCAGAGTTTGTGTTCTTTTTTATTTTCTTCATTCAGACAAGACTTCCATTTTTTGAAGGAAGACTTTTTGCCTCTAAGAGCTTCCTTGACTTTGCTCGTTAACCATGCTGGCATCTTCTTGGCCCTGGCGGTACCTTTTCTGATCTGCGGTATGCACTCCAGTTGAGCTTCTAATATAGTGTTTTTAAACAACTTCCAAGCATTTTCGAGTGATGTGACCCTCTGGACTTTGTTTTTCAGCTTTCTTTTTACCAATCCCCTCATTTTTGTGAAGTTTCCTCTTTTGAAGTCAAATGTGACCGTGTTGGATTTTCTTGGCAATTGGCCACTTACATGTATGTTTAATTTAATAGCACTGTGGTCACTGCTCCCAATCTGTTCAACAACACTTACATCTTGCACCAGGTCCCGGTCCCCACTGAGGATTAAGTCCAGGGTTGCCGTCCCTCTGGTCGGTTCCATGACCAACTGGTCTAGGGAATAGTCATTTAGAATATCTAGAAACTTTGCTTCTTTGTCATGACTGGAACACATATGCAGCCAGTCTATGTCCGGGTAGTTGAAGTCACCCATTACTACCACCTTTCCTAGTTTGGATGCTTCCTCAATTTCATATCTCATCTCAAGGTCTCCCTGAGCATTTTGATCAGGGGGACAATAGATCGTTCCCAGTATTAAGTCCCTCCTGGGGCATGGTACCACCACCCACAACGATTCTGTGGAGGAGTCTGCCTCTTTTGGGGTTTCGAGCTTGCTGGATTCAATGCCTTCTTTCACGTATAGAGCGACTCCGCCACCAATACGTCCTTCCCTGTCCTTCCGATATAGTTTATATCCAGGGATAACCGTATCCCACTGGTTTTCTCCATTCCACCAGGTCTCCGTTATGCTCACTATATCAATGCTCTCCTCTAAGACCAAGCACTCCAGTTCTCCCATCTTGGTTCGCAGGCTCCTAGCATTAGCGTACAGGCACTTGTAAGCAGTGTCTCTCTTCAAGTGTCTTTGGCACTTGTGGTTAGGCCTGTGGTAATTTTGCTCTTCTGAATTTATATCCTGTGCCCCTGCTCTCACAATGCCTACTTCTAGGCCTACCCCTTTTAAAATTTCATCATTTCTTTGGTTTTTATCCCAGGAGGGAGGTTTATTCCGAACCGGACCTTTCTCAGCTCCTGTCGGGTTTCCCCCCTCAGTCAGTTTAAAAGCTGCTCTGCCACCTTTTTAATTTTAAGTGCCAGCAGTCTGGTTCCATTCTGGTTCAAGTGGAACCCGTCCCTTTTGTACAGGCCCGGCTTGTCCCAAAAAGTTCCCCAGTGCCTAACAAATCCGAACCCTTCCACCCGACACCATCGTCTCATCCACGCATTGAGACTGCGAAGCTGGGCCTGTCTGGCTGGTCCTGCGCGTGGAACCGGTAGCATTTCAGAGAAAGCCACCTTGGAGGTCCTGGCTTTCAGCATCCTACCTAGCAACCTAAATTTTGCTTCCAGGACCTCACGGCTGCATTTCCCCATGTCGTTGGTGCCAACGTGCACCACGACCACTGACTCCTTCCCAGCACTGTCTACCAAACTATCTAAACGACGGGCAATATCCGCAACCTTCGCACCAGGCAGGCAAAACACCTTGCGGTCTACACGCCCATCACACACCCCACTGTCTATGTTCCTAATGATCGAATCACCCACTACAAGGTTCCCTCCAGCCCCTGGAGATATATCCTCGGCACGAGATGATAGCTGCTCATCCCCCAAGGAATGGGTCCCTTCTAAGGGATCGTTTCCCTCTTCCTCAGCTGGATGCTCTCCTTCCCCGAGACCATCGTTCTCCATGATAGCAGGAGAGCTATCATCGTTGGAGTGGGACACAGCTATAACGTCCCTGAAGGCCTCCTCCACACACCTCTCTGCCTCTCTCAGCTTTTCCAGGTCCGCCACCTTGGCCTCAAGGAAATGAAGTCGTTCCCGGAGAGCCAGGAGCTCATTGCACCGAGAGCATACCCACGACTTCTGTCCAACAGGCAGATAGTCGTACATGCTGCAGGCGGTGCAAAACACTGGAAAGCCCCCACACCCCTGCTGGATTCTTACCTGCATAGTTTTGTTTAAGGTTTATTACGTCAATGGGTTGGAGACTGCGGTTTAGTTGAGGTCAGGGAACAGACGGGCAGAAGGCCCTGGGTTCAATCTCTGGCATCTCCAGGTAGGGCAGGGAGAGACCCCAGTCTGAAACCTGGAGAGCTGCTGCCAGTCAGTGTAGACAATACTGAGCTAGATGGACCTCTCATCTGACTCAATACAAGACAGCTTCCTAAACCTAGGCTACTGCTGTTTTCATGAGCTGGCCTCTTCCATTGTCAGTGCTGAGACTTGGTGTAACGGCCAGTCACCTTGTGTCCTGCCCAGAGTGCGAGACACGAGACGAAGGCGAGACTAGAATGAATTCCTGTTTTATTAGAGTAACAGACATCAAAGGCAGAGCGCTTCATAGAATTAACTATGCCAACTCACTACTAACCCTAGCTAAGCTCTCCAGGCATACTCTGCAGCGTGCAAAGAAAGTTGACTCAGCAACTGAGTCAGGGGGGCACCTCCTCAAGTAGGGAAGGTCTTCGCCCATAATCTCTGACTCCTCTGAAGTTCCACCTTCTGATCGGCCTGCTTCTCGCAGCGTCTCGCATGGGGCGAGGGGGGGCGAGGCGCCGCCGGCTCATCTGACAGTACAGGCTCGATAGGCGCCGGCTCAGCTTCAGGAGGCGGGAAAGCATTTGAAGTGCGAGGTGGGGAGTCCTGAGGAGGTTGGCGCACGTGTCAGGTCATCCCCCAACAGCTCTGGTGGGGGGTCTGTAGGTGGAGCGAGGTCTGCTTCGGTGGGAGAACTGTCCGTGGGAACTGTCACCTCTCCCTCCTTGTCCTCGACAGCCTCATCTGCCTCTAATTTCTCTTCCTGCTCTAACTGGGGAAGCTGGGGCTCGACCATCCCCTCTCCCGGATCCTCCTGGGAGAACTGGGGCTCAACACCTTGGAACAGCCTCTGAACATGTGCAGAATGAACCTCTGGTGCCTGTCATTTCTTTTTAAGAATGAAAGCTTCTTGTGGATCTCTTTCTCTGCCCGCAGGTTGGAGAAGGAGGCCTGGATCCGGGCCAAGTATGTGGAAAAGAAGTTCATCACCAAGTTGCCTAAAGCTAGGGTCTGGCCCAACCAGGACGGAGACAGCCGGGGGCCTGAGAAGCCCCCCAGACCATTCCCCAAACCCAAACCTCCACGGCAGACTCGAGGGGGTGCAGGTACGGAGAGAATCGCTTCTTCTTCCCCCCCCCATGCAAGGGATATTAGAAAGGAGCTGATTTTAGGGAGCCAAAAGCATAGCGCTGTTCAAGTACTTGAAAGGTTGTTGCACAGAGGAGGGCCGGGATCTCTTCTCAATCGTCCCAGAGTGCAGGGGACAGAATAATGGGCTCAAGTGACAGGAAGCCAGATTTCGGCTGAACATCAGGAAAAACTTCCTAACTGTTAGAGTGGTACAACAATGGAACCAATGACCTAGGGAGGTTCTGGGCTCTCCAGCACTTGAGGTCTTCAAGAGGCGTCTGGACAGGCACCTGTTGAGGATTCTTTAAGCTGGATTCCTGCATTGAGCAGAGGGTTGGACTTGATGGCCTTACAGGCCCCATCCAACTCTACGATTCTATGATTCTATCTGGGGCCAGGGCTGAGGTGAGGTCAGGAGGTGGAGAGGGGAATTGGAGGTCATCCCTGCACAAAGAACTAACAGAATTTGCTCTCAGAAGAAGCAGAGATGGTCTGTGGCTTAGATGGGCTATCGATATCAAAAAGGGAGGTGGGTTAGACAAACTCAGAGAGAAGGAGAAGTCTGTCACTGGCTATTAGTTGTGGCTGGTATTGAGCCTCCAGGTTCAGAGGCAGTCTACCTCTAGACACCAGCTTCTGGGGAGCTGTGAGCAGGAGAAGGCTTCCTGGTTGGTTAGTGTGGGAGTCAGGGTGATGGAGTAGAGCAGCCTTCGCCAAGCTGTGCCCTCCAGATGTTTGGATGGCAGCTCCCATCAGCCCTTAGCCAGCACAGCAAAGGCTGGACTAGAGGGAGACAGAGTTTGGCCTGGTCAGGCAAATTCTTAGATTAATAATAATAATAATAATAATATCATAGAATAGAGTTGGAAGGGTCCTATAAGGCCATCAAGTCCAACCCAATAATAATAGTTGTTATTATTATCGCATTTCTCTATTGAGTGCCTAACATCATAACGGTAAAATAGCAATCGTAAACCACAGCTCAATTTAAGAAGTTTGTTTGTTTATTTATTTATTTATTACATTTGTATACCACCCCATAGCCGAAGCTCTCTGGGCGGTTTGTAACAATTAAAGCATTAAAAACAAATACCCAAATTTAAAAACACATTTTTAAAAAAGCAATTTAAAAACACATGCTAAAATGCCTGGGAGAAGAGGAAAGTCTTGACTTGGTGCTGAAAAGTTAATAGTGTTGGTGCCAGGCACACCTCATCAGGTAGATCATTCCATAATTTGGGGGCCACCACTGAGAAAGCCCTCTCCCTTGTTGCCGTCCTCCGAGCTTCCCTCAGAGTAGGCACCCGGAGGAGGGCCTTAGAAGTTAACAATGTGAAGCAGATTGTACCTGAATGTGGTTGAGAATCCCAGGCTCTTGTCCGTCCCCTTTTCCTCTTTCAGGCCAAGCCGCTCAAGCCCTAACCCGGGTAAGGCTCCTGCAAGGCCAGCTATACTTCGCTTGTTCTTTGGGCATCCCCCCCCCCCCAGTGCTGTTCTCGGTGCTTCAGGCTCAGAACACAAGGTGAAAGAAAGGAACCACTGAGCATGTGAAGAGGGTCCATCTCTGCTGAGGATAATCCGCTACTTGCATTTCCACAAAATACATGTTTTAAATCAGGGGCAGGGAAATCTCAGGCCCTCCGGATGTTGCCAGCTGGGGCTGATGGATGCTGGAGTCCAAAACTCCAGCAGGGCCCCAGACTAGGAATGGCTGGTCTTAAGTCATCTGTGGCTGCTGTTGTTCCTGCTGGCCTGATTCTATCTGCCTGTTTTTTTGGCAGGGTCAAGGGAAGGGGCCTCTTCCAGCCCGACTCCTGCTAGGGATGATCTGCACAACTTGCACCCGGGAGCCCTCCTCTATCGAGCGGCCGCCGCCCCTCCTAACTTGCCCACCATGGCAGATGCACTGGCCCATGGTGCGGACGTCAACTGGGTGAACGTGGCCCACGAAAGCCGGACTCCTTTGCTGCAGGCTGTCGCCGCAGTGAGTCTGCTGTTTGGGGCTGGAGGTGGACAGGGCTGGCAGGCAGCTCAAAAGCCAGATGCTCTCAAGCTTCACCACACCCCTCTTAATCTTCTCTCTGTCTTCACCCAGAATTCTCTCTTGGCCTGTGAATTTTTGCTTCAAAACGGAGCCAGCGTCAACCAGCCAGACAGCAAGGGAAGGGCCCCCCTTCATCATGCCACCGTCTTGGGACACACGGGGTAATTATCCTTAAAGATATTTCAAACCCTCTTGATCCTATGGAGTGAGGGTAGCCAGCGCGGTGCCCTCCAGGTGTTGCTGGATTCCCAGCTCCCACCATCCCTGACCACTGGACATGCTGGCTTCTGGGAATTCTAGTCCAAAACATCTGAAGGTTATCCCATCGGCTGCCATGCTTTGGACTCTGGGCAGTTAAAGGCAAGTATGAACAACAGTACATATATTAAACAATGAGGATAAAGGGAGCTGTCTTAGGCTGAGTCAAATGTTTTGTTGTTGTGATGTGCCTTCAAGTCGATTATGACTTATGGCGACCCTATGAATGAGCGACCTCCAAGAGCATCTGTCATGAACCACCCTGTTCAGATCTTGTAAGTTCAGGTCTGTGGCTTCCTTGATGGAATCAATCCATCTCTTGTTTGGCCTTCCTCTTTTTCTACTCCCTTCTTTTCCCCCCCAGCATTATTGTCTTTCTAGTGAATCATGTCTTCTCATGATGTGTCCAACATATGATAACCTCAGTTTCATTGTTTTAGCTTCTAGTGACAGTTCTGGTTTAATTGGTTATAACACCCAATTATTTGTCTTTTTTCGCAGTCCATGGTATGTGCAAAGCTCTCCTCCAACACCACATTTCAAAGGAGTTGATTTCTCATCCGCTTTTTTCACTGCCCAACTGAGTCAAATAGTTGGACCATTTAGCTCATGACTATGCCAGCCTCCCTCACCTTGGTGCTCTCCATGTTTTATACTACAACTCTCATCATCCCCATGCTGGCTGGGGCTGATGGGAGTTGTAGTCCGAAATACCTGGAAGGCATCCAGCTGATCTATACTGATAGGCAGCAGTTCTCCAGGGCTTCAGACAGAGGTTTTTCCGAGCCCTTCCAGGACAAGCTAGCAATTGAACGTGAACCCTTCTGCACGGAGTGCAGCTGCTGTCCCACTGAGCCGTGTCCCAGCACAGCTGCATTAGGGCTTAAGGAAGCCAAATTAACATTGCAACGTGTTAGATTCTGTATAGCCAGCTCAGCTCTTAATTCTGCTTTGCAGAACATGAGTTGCTAGAGCCAAATTACTCTTTGCAAGACCTCAGCTCCTCTGCAAGCTAACCAAAATAGCCTTTTGCAGGCAGGCAAGCAATTGCAGGACTTGTCTAGCTCAGCTTTTTTAAATTGAATTTTATAAATTGTGAAATAACAGAACAAGCTGTCGCGTGTGGCTACATGAAGAAGAGCAATTTTGCCAATGAAATACAGAAATCGATATAGCCCAAACCCCCAACAGTTGCTGGGAATTGTTTCAGAAAAATAACCAAGCCAGACTTCTGCATGCGTTTGTGCGGGACGGTAGAGCTCCTTATCGCTGTTAATAAAACATAGCATCGGAAACCGCACAGCTCAGCTTTTACAGACTGAAACGTGCTCAGTGTCCTGGCTTGACATTTTGGGGCGCTGCTAGTGTTTAAGGTTTGAGATGTGGCCAACCTGCAAGTGAAGAATGAAGGACAGAAGTGCTTTTCAGGGGCGGATGGTGTTGTGAATGTAGCGTAGTGGCTATGAGAGAGGACTGTGAACCAAGAACTGGTCCGCTTAGATTCTTGCCTCTGCCGTGGAGTCCATCCATTTAGACAAACCCATGGCAGATAAGGCTATCAATGGCTACTAGCCATTATGACTATGTTCTGCCTCCATGGTTGGAGGCAATATGTTTCCAAATACCAGTTGCTGGAAACTGCAGGAGGGGAGAGTGCTCTTGCACTCAGGTCCTGCTTGTGGGCTTCCCATTGGGGCATCTGGTTGGCCACTGTGAGAACAGGATGAGGGCTAAATGGGTCACTGGCCTGATCTAGCTGAGCTCTGCTCAGATTCTTATGACCCCCTGGGCAGTCTTGGGCAAACATCAGTCCCCCCACCCCCCAATTTGTGATGTGGAACAAACAGTGCTTGGAAACTTCGTTTTAACAAAACATTAGTTCTATTTCACCCCTTGCGAAAAGGAACTAATTCTGTTACAGTTCAATTCACCATTCATGTGGTCCTCGGCACTTTCCCCCTCAGCCTTCAGAATTTTATAAGCTGTTTTGCTAAAGTATAAAACATACTTAAGGCTATGAAAGCATCAAAACACACACCCAGTGTAATGTGAACAATCATTTTATTTATTTTCCCCAACAATTAGAATCTTTAAGCTGAAACAGCAGCACTACTTTTCAGACAGGGAAAAAATGGTAAATCAGGCACAGAGTGAAGTGTGATGAAACCTATATTGAATGAAAAGTAAAACTGAAGGGAATTAAAAATCACCCAAAGTTCCACCGCAAAAGGAACTTCATTCATACTCAGTTCACCCAGAAATTATAGGAACTTCTTTCCGGTGTAATTCAGAGGGCTTTTTAATTAAAACAATGAATTAGTTCCAAGGACTGGGAATGAATAATGGGGAAGAATTATATTACAAAAGGTAATGCTGATAATGCATGAAGCTCTATAATGTCCTCGCAAAGGGCCTGTGAAACACTCATTGCGACGTGTCTTGTGAAGGCAGTCGCTTCACAGAGGCGCTCTTTCACGTTTCTTTTGTTAGGCTGGCCTGCCTGTTCCTCAAACGTGGAGCCAACATGAATGCCATCGACGGGGAAGGGAAGGATCCCCTCAGCATTGCCATAGATTTGGCCAACGCAGATATTGTGACCTTGTAAGGGAGGCCCCCTCTTGTTCTGCTGCCCTGGGTGCCAAACAGTCCCCAACAACACTCTTGGGTGCCCAGCAGTCATGTGGGTTGTCTGTCTTTTTGGGGGCTGAGAGGGAAGAGAGGGATTCTGGGAAGGAGGTCCACGGCAGGTCCGCCATCTTGGACGTTGGCTTTTCTTCCCCATTTGAAATGTTGCAGGGTGGGTGGAGATGCTGAATATTGTAGAGGTGGAGGGGGCAGTCTTCCCCCTCTCCCCAAAATGCGGGAACTCTTACGCATCAGAATCCCTCCCCTTACTTTAACCCCACCCTAGATGGGAAATGGAATGCTGGGACCAATGGATGGAAGAGAACTGGGGTAAGGTGGGGGGAAAGGATTGAGATGCAACTTTTACAACTGTGTCGTCACACAACTTTCTCTTTCGTTCTCCCTACCTGCCACCCCCAACTCAAGACTGCGGTTGGCCAAGATGCGTGAAGCTGAGCTTGCCCTTGGCCAATCAGGTGAGTCTCTCCTGTTGTGGGGGCTGAGTATAGGAAGCAGTGGAGCTCCGACGGGCATGGGGAGGGAGGCTGACAGAAGGCCAAACAAGTGGTATTTTTAAACACTTTGGCGTATTGATTGCTAAAAATTAATTGTTGATTTTTTATTATTTTTAAGGGTTCTCTCAAACCAAATATGGGGAACCGTTGGCTGTCCAGATGATGCTGAACTACAACTCCCATCAGCTGGTGATTGACCAGGCTTGCTGGGGCTGATGGGAGTTCATAGAATCATAGAAAGTAGAGTTGGAAGGGGCCTGTAAGGCCATCAAGTCCAACCCCCTGCTCAGTGCAAGAATCCAAACCAAAGCATTCCCGACAGATGGCTGTCCAGCTGCCTCTTGAATGCTTCCAGGGAGTTGTAGTTCAGCAACAGCTGGAGGGCCAAAGTTTCCCCACACCTGCCTGGAAGAGTCATGGGAATTATAGCTTTGGTCCCCAGAATTCTTTGCTAGGTACCCTTTAGTGCCCCCTCCCCACACCTCTGCCAGCTTTGAGCTGCCGTTCCCAGGGTTCATGGGAGGGGGCTGTGGGGGGGTAGTGGTCGGCCGGGAGGGGGCCCACCGGCCGGCCAGAGGGCTTCTTTCAGGGCATGAAGAGATCTCTGATGCTCCCTGGGGGGGTTTGCTGGCTCTCCCTGCTCCAGGAGATGAGACCTACCTCGACATCTTCCATGACTTCTCCCTCATGGCGTCCAATGATCCAGAGAAGCTGAGGCGGCGAAGCTACGACCTGAAACTGACGACTTTGTGAAGCGTGGGGAAATGCCACCCCAGCCCCATCAAACAAGAGTTGGGGATGCTTTCGGGAGAGCCGGCATTCTAAAACTCCTGGGACAGGAGCCAGGCTAAAGTCGCGTGTGGATTCCTGGTGCCAAGCAGACCACAACCGAGGAACGTCCCTTGAAAGGCTTGCTCTCCTTTGTAGCTTGGCGGTTTTGGTGACTTTGTGGAGTATAACTGCAAGGGGAACGGTTTTTGTGGAAGATCCCTGGGGCAGAGAGCTTGGCAATGAAGAATGGAGCGCTCCAGATGCCCTTGTGGGGGCCCCTCCCCACAATTTTCTTTTTAATTTATTGCTATTTGACGGGAAATTTGTGCTGTGCCAGGGATGTTGGTGCCTATGAAATGGCTTAATTTTTTCTCTCTCTGAAGCCAACCATGGTTGACTTCCTTTCCTGCGCCTTGGAGAGGCAACGGCCCATTCCAGGAGGGAGGAAAGGGAGGCTGTAGAATCTGTGGACAAGGATTAAATGCGGCTTGTGTGTGTTGCAGATCCTGCAATTCTGAGACAGTCGGAAGCACGTTTTCTGAGGTTGGAATCTCTTCTGCAAATAGGACAGATTTGCCTGAAGGTTTCCACAGATTTATTTTGTTAAGCTAATAATTTTTGTGATCCACATCAGCCCAGTGTGCATGAAACTTTTTTTTAAAATTTAAATTGCAGCCTTTAAGTATAAACATTCTAAATAAACTTTTATCTCTGGCCAAACCACCCCAAATGACCTCTACATATCCCATTCTTTTCTCAAACAACTCACGGTGGTGTGCTCTCACAACCACCCTGCAGGGCAGACTAGGATGCAAGACCATGGGGGGAAGGACCATAGCTCACTGGCAGAGAAGCTCCTTTGCATGCAAAAGGTCCCAGGTTCAATCCCCAGCATCTCCAGGTAGGACTGTAAAAGACTTCCCTGCCTGAAACCTGGAGAGCCACTGCCAGTCAGTGTAGACAGCACTGACCTGGATGGATGCAATGGTCTGACTCCATATAGGCAGATCCCTGAGTGATCGGCCAAGAGCAACCCAGAGAGTGGCCAATCTAAGCCCTGCACCAACCCTCTTTCCATGTTACAGAGTTGTACTTGCATGCTCCATACATGCTCAATGGAGCTCTCATTTTTATCACTGCATAGTTGAGGGTCAAGTCCCAACCCTAGAAAAGAGTTCTGAGGTTCAGCCTTATTGCCTCCCAGGGCAGCCCAGATGAAATCCTGTACTATTGCTGGGGAAATGGGTAGTGCTAGCCCATCTCACTGCTATAGCATTGAAAATGGAAATGGACTGCCTTCAAGTCGACCTTGACTTATGGCAACCCTATGAATAGGGCTTTAATGGTGAGCGGTATTCAGAGGGGGTTTCCCATTGCCTCCCTCTGCGGCTAGTCCTCCCCAGCTGGCTAGGGCTTGCTCAGCTTGCCACAGCTGCACAAGCCAGACCCGTCCTTGTCTGCAACTGCCAGCTGGGGGCAACTGGGCTCCTTGGGACTATGCAGCTTCCCCACAGCTGCACAGGTGGCAGGGCACGTAGCCCCTGAGCCACTCACTGTGGGGTGATCTTTAGCTGGCCCTTGACGCCCAGGAGACACAAGCGGGGATTTGAACTCATAGACTCTGGACTCCCAGCCAGGCTCTGGCTGCATAATATATATACAGTATATATATACACAGTATACTGCGTGTATATTTTTAAATGGACTGTATGCCTTTAACAGCTAGCAGACAGAAACCCAACAGGAGCAGACTTCCCAATGGGGCACGGGGTTGCAGTGAGGAGGAAGTTTCCTTCGTGGGCAGCTATAAAAGGCTTAGCAGCCTCTGTCAGCAACACAAGGCAGCAACAAACCTCCTTTTGGGGCGGGGATGGGCTCCGCTTTCCCTTTGACTCCTGTGCCAAGCCGTGCCCATTTGCTGCCACCTTGAAGCTGGCCAGTTCAGCTTCTTCCCTGGGGAGGAGGCGGCTTCGGCACTCGGGACACTCCGTTGCCTGACTATTGCTGCACCAGACCCACATTGCTAAAACAACACCTCTCACCATTTGCAGGTAAGAGAACTTGGATATGGACGTGGGCTGCTTCTGTACTCTCCAGATTTGGTCTGATGGCGGGGGGGGGGAGGATGTGGGGAGAAGCAAAAATCTAACATTTGATGAAAAGTTTCATGTGTGATTCATGACTGCACCCCCTTTCACCCTCCATTGAAAATGGAAATGGGACTGCCTTCAAGTTGATCCCGTCTTATGGTGACCCTATGAATAGGGTGTTCAGTGGTAGGCGGTATTCAGAGGGGGTTTCCCATTGCCTCCCTCTGAGGCTAGTCCTCCTCAGCTGGCTAGGGCCTGCTCAGCTTGCCTCAGCTGCACAAGCCGGACCCTTCCTTTTTGGCAACTGCCAGCTGGGGGGCAACTGGGCTCCTTGGGACTCTGCAGCTTGCCCACGGCTGCACAGGTGGCAGGCACGTAACCCCTGAGCCACTCACTGTGGGGTGATCTTTAGCTGGCCCTTGACACCCAGGAGACACAAGTGGGGATTTGAACTCACAGATTCTGGACTCCCAGCCAGGCTCTCCTCCCCACTGTGCCATGCCAGCTTCCTCCATTATAATCCCATAATTATAAGGGCCGTCCAGATGTCCCTTTTATTGTACATTTTGTTTGCACATTCGTGTGGGGTGTTCATACGTGCTCCTGCTGTCGATACTGTTTGTGCCTGCAAAGGTTTCAGGGCAGACATGCTTCGCTTCCACTTGGTGCATGTCCCCCCGTCACTTCCTGCTGAAATCCCGACACTTTTCATATCACAAATGCTCTGGGTTTTTAACTTTCGTTGTGCTGTAGCACGAGCGTTGCCCCTCTAGACGGCAATAATGCAGAATCACTGGGGAAGCATCGCAGGAAAAGGCAGAATGATGCGTGGATGGGCCTGTATAAATCCACCACAAATGCACTATTACTGCATCAATGACATGTTCCAAAATAGATCTGCCCTCCATCAAAAACAACCACCCACCAGTCTGGAGGAGCCCTTATAGAGCAACCCTCTTTTCCCCTTCCACTTGAATTCCCCCCCCACTTACCTTTTGAAACCAGAGATCTTGCCCTTTCACTCCTTCTTTGCTTGTAAACTCACAAGCTACATCCCACACTTCTGACTTTTGGCTGCCCGCGCACCTGCCCACTCAGCCGTTCTTCCTTACTCCTTTTCCAGTTCCTGGCCTGGCTGCCTCTTCCTCGCCATCCCACAATAATCCTGTCCCAAGAATGAACCTGATCATCTGTGATCCTGTTTAGAACCCAGGAGATTGAGTCTTCCCTGCTCAATTTTGCTGGCCCTTAACGCGCTGTTCCCTTAGCCATCACACACTTAAAGTCTCCCAGGAGAATTGGATTACATACTCCTGTCCTCGCCCAACCGGTTCTAAATTGTCCTTTTAGTCTCTGGATTAAGGATTTAAACATTGCCTTGTGTATTTAGCAGCATTGGGTGGCTTTTTGGGGGGAGGGTGTTTTATAACGAATGTGGGTTGCCACAAGGGGGTGCTGTGGGATAATTGTGGGCACAGGGGTGCTTAACCTATAGAGAGCGGGACAAGGTGGGTTGTGGGCAGACTTTCTGCCTTGCCCTCTCCCTCCAGCAGAGGGGAGTGCATGTGTCTATTCTTGATGCATGGTGTGTTGCTGCCCCCTACAGGCCAAGGTTGGAGCTGTTAGCAACTCCAATTTGGAATTGGGCTTCCCAATTTTGCATCTGTGAAGGGGGGGAGTGAGCATGGTGTCCCTCCCCACTGGGGGTGGGTCATGTTTTGCAAGCACAGTCTCTTCTGTCTCATGGCTTGTCCAGGAGTCCCACACTCAGAGATGTCGTTGCCTCTCGAAGAGCCTCCAGATGGGGGCTGGGCCTGGCTGATTGCCCTCTCTGGATTCCTGGCAAATTCCCTCACTTATGGCGTCTTGCGGTCTCTGGGCATCCTCTTTGAAGACTTGGTGGAGGCTTTTGAGGCCAGCGCTGCTCAAGTTTCCTGGGTGACGGCCATCGCCTTGGCAACAAAGCAGTTTACTAGTGAGTGTTCCAGTGGGGGGCCACCACACTGAAAGACCTGCCCGACTTGCTGGCTGTGCTACTATGCATTTGAGTTTGTATCCCGCTTTTTCCATAAACGATGCTCAAAGCTGCTTATAGAAAATCTTAAACCACAACAGTGAACAATAAACAATTTTATCATATCAAAACCCAATTCAAAATCCTCAGAGCAAAAACGACAGCAGATTCAAATAAATAAAATGCTAAACAATTAAACAATAAAATGTCTTTCTGAGCAAACTCCTAAACTCTGGGTGAACCAGCTGGTGTATGGCTGGAACCTAAGCAACCCTTTCACATCTCATCCGTTTCTGATGAAGAACATCTTCAAATGGTCTATATTACTTGTTAAATGTGTGTGCCTACATTGTCATGTTTACATTATATTCTAATTTTTAATACAACTAAATTAAGTGGAAGGTGTTTAAGAGCCAATTTGTGAAGGGGCTGTCACCTCCATGCAGAGGGTCACTGCTGCAGTCCCTGGCAGCTCTGGGTTAAAAAGAAGACAAAACTCAGTTCTCCTCTAGAAGACTTTTTGCGGAACTGCTCCGTGTTGAAGCAAACCAGCCACCACTAGGCTGGTGGCCTCCAGATGTTTTGGACTACAACTCCCATCGGCCCCAGCCAGCCTGGCAGAGGCTGCCCTAACCCTTTGCAATCATTTTCTTTCCCTCTCTGATTCAGGTCCCATTGGCACAGCAGCCAGTATGCGCTTTGGCGCTCGCCCGGTGGTTATGCTGGGGGGCTTTCTCTCCTCCCTGGGTGTGTTCTGGGCTTCCTTCAGCACCAGCTTATTCCAGTTATACCTCACCCTGGGGTTTCTGACAGGTGAGCGAGTGTGAGCTCCATCTTTCCTTCCCACCCAACCCCATGCTCAGCAATACTACATGCGAGAAGGATCTTGGGGTTGTTGTTGATCACAAGCTGAATATGAGCCAAGAGTTTGATGTGGCTGCAAAAAAGGCAAATGCTATCTTAGTCTGCATTAACAGATGTATGGTTTCCAAATCACATGAAATGCTAGTTCCCCTCTGTTTGGCACTGGTTAGGAATCATTTTGAGTACTGTGTACAGTTCTGCACACTGCACTTTAAGAAGGATGCAGACAAACTGGAACAGGTTCAGAGGAGAGCAACAAGGATTATCAGGGGACTGGAAACAAAGCCCTGTGAGGAGAGACTGAAAGAACTGGGCATGTTAAGCCTGGAGAAGACTGAGGGGAGATAGGATAGCACTCTTCAAGTATTCGAAAGGTTGCCACACAGACACGGAATAGTGGGCTCCAGTTACAGGAAGACAGATTTCAGCTGAACACCAGAAAAACTTCCTGTTAGAGCGGTATGACAATGGCACCAATGATCTCGGGAGGTGGTGGGCTCTCTAACACTGGGGGCCTTCAAGAGGCAACTGGACGGCCACCTGTCAGGCATGCTTTGATTTGGATTCCTGCACTGAGCACGGGGTTGGACTAGATGGCCTTACAGGCCTCTTCCAACTCTACGATCCTATGAATCTATGATCCCTGAATTTAGACTGGGTGTGCCCCCACCTTTCATTGCTTGTTCTTTGTGCAATTTGTTTTTTTGGGGGGAAGAGGTATGAATGTCCCATGTTTTGAGTTGACGGCGTTCAGGGAAGGGCCATAGCACAGTGGCAGAGCACCTGCTTTGCATGCAGAAGGTTCCAAGTTCAGTTCCCTGCAGCATCTCCAGGTAGGGCTGGGAAAGACTCCCTGGAGAGCCGCTGCCAGTCAGTGCAGACAGTACTAAGCTAGGCTCCATTCAGACCTGGAGTTTATTGCATTGGTTTTAATGGTAGCAATTCTGCTCTGATCTCTGACGTTCCTTTCACGCTGCAGCAGCACCTGTTGCATTACAGAACTGGGGCTTTTTTGACGGATATACCGCCATACCGCAATGTCAGGCTAAATTTCATTCATACCAAGGGGCGTGTTGTGACACAACCGTGAACAGTACTGGACATGTCCCTACTCTCCCACCCTTTCTGCACATGCGCACTGCTGTTCCCCCGCCATGTCCCCCATGAAAACCGCAGTAAACAAATGTACGCCGGCATGCCACCCCGAATCTTGCCGCTTGACTCCCACGACTTTCTCGGTTCATGGGGTTGCAGTTTTCCCCCCCTGGAAGCAATTAACACAGAAGTGAGCGCCAGACTTCCACTTTAATCTGCTAGAATCCCAGGAGTGACTTTTATGTCGTGTGAAAGCTCGAATAAAATGCGGAAATTATCAGGTACGGAAAGGCAGGGAATATGGAATAAACCGCCCTCTGAATGCAGCTCTAGATGGAACCCAAAGGTCTGACTTGGTATTATTGTTGTTGTTGATTTATATCCCGCCCTTCCTCCCAGCAGGAGCCCAGGGCAGCAAACAGAAACGCTAAAAACACTTTAAAACATCATAAAAACAGACCTTAAAATACATTAAAACAAAACGACGTTAAAAACATTTTTTTAAAAAAAAAGCTTTAAGGGTATAAGGGCAGTTTTCTGAGTAGACCAAGAGGGGAGGTCCTAAAGCCCCCCAGATGTTGCTGGACCCCAACTCCCATCACCCCTGACTACTGGCCATGGGACTGATGGGAGCTGCCGCCCCAACATCATTTGGAGGGCCACAGCATCCCCACACCTCTTTTAGATTCTGCGTGAACCAAACTTTTAGGCCTCAAGGCCAGCTTTCCCCAACCTGGTGCCCTCCAGATCAGTGGCGGCTGGTGGCTCCATGTTAGTGGGCAGTGGAATCCACTCCCGATTTTAGTCCAAATTTTCAAGGCACCTTCAGTTCAGACTGAAACCCAGAGCAGATTCCACTGCCCCACTGACACGAAGCCACCAGCCACCGCTGCCCCAGATGTTTTGGGCTCCCAACTCCCATCCGTCCTAGCCCGCCCAGCCCAGCAATGGCCAGGACTTATAGGAGCTGGCGTCCAAAATGTCTGGAGGGCACCAGGTTGGGGAAGGCTGTTTTATATCATGACAGCTTTGGTATGGCTTTCAGGAAGAGCCAGTCAGGCCCACCATATTTTAAAATACAGTAAATCAGCCTTTCCCAACTTTTCGGTCCCCCGATATTGTTGGGTTACACTTTCCATAATTCCTGACCATTGGCTGTGCTAGCTGGGGTGATGGGAGTTGTAGTTCAGCAAATATCTGGGGACCCAAAGATCAGGAAAGGCTGTAGTCAATATTTTTATCCTGCTCTTTAGCTAAAAAACTCTCCCAGAGCTGCTTAAAGATAATTAGAAAAAATCAGCCTGCTCTGTGGCTTACAGTCTAAAAAGACACGACACAAAAGGAAAATGGAGGGAGAAGGAGGAGGAAATAAGCAAACTCAGGTGTAAGATCTTAATTTCAAGTTCTCCTGATGACTAGCTAAGGTGGAAAATTTCAGACTGAGCAGGAGCCAAAATTGGCTGGTCTCCCAGATGTGCTGTTGGAGTGAGCCTGGATCCCGTCCCTCTCTCCTCCTTGGCAAACTGGTGAAATGGCGAGTGACAGTGAACAGAGGCAGCAGCCTGGCTGTTTAATTTGCAAACTTCATCCCAGTCCAAAATTGGCCTTTTTTGTAGGTGCCCATGCCTGTACAGAACTTGAATTGCTGCAGGTTCCTTTCCATCCTATTCCTTGCACATGTGCAGAAATCTCTCCCCTTCTGTCTCCCAACAGGTTTTGGCTGGGCTTTAGCCTTTGCCCCCGTGATGGGCACCCTCTCTCGCTATTTCTCCTCGCGGCGCTCCCTGGCGATGGGCCTGGCGCTGATGGGCAACGGCCTCTCCTCCTTCGTCCTGTCCCCGTTCCTGCGGCTCTTGGCGGAATCCCTGGCGTGGCGAGGAGCCTTGATGGTGACTTCGGCTCTGGGCCTCCACCTCTTGATCTGTGGGGCCCTCCTCCGCCCCCTGGCCTTGCGGGGGGACCGCCCTGCCTCGAAGTCAGTGTTCGATCTGGGCCTCTTCGCCCAGCGAGGCTTCGGGGCCTTTTCGCTTGGCCTTGCCCTCCTGTCGGCCGGATACTTCACGCCTTACATCCACTTGGAGCCTTACGGCAGGTCCTTGGGCCTAGGCCCTTACGAAGCCGCCATGGTAGTATCCGTCACTGCGCTCTCGGATGCCTTGGCCCGCTTGCTGGCTGGCTGCCTCGCTGACCGGCACTTCCTCTCACCTGTCCGTCTTCTGGTCCTCTTCACCTCCCTGACGGCTTGTGGCCTCCTCCTTTTCCCACTCGCTACCTCTTACCTTGAGGCCCTCATCCTGGCCTTGCTGTACGGCACCAGCGCGGGGAGCTTTGCCACGGTAGCCTTCGGAGTCTTGCCCGAAATCGTCGGCATAGCCCGTGTAGTGAACGCCACAGGGCTTTCTCTGATGGCGATGAGTGTCGGGGGATTGTTGGGGCCCCCGCTGTCTGGTAAGGGAAAACTGCTTTGCTGCCTTATGTTTATCTATGGCCACTGATGCTGCCTGATCCTTGCAAGAACTTAGCAAGTCAGAGTGCGCTTTGCCAAACCTGAGCTGGTAGAAGGCTCATATCAAAGGTTTTGCAAGGAGGACCATTTCTCTCATGTGCCCAAACACTAAATACAAGATGCTTTGGCCTAGTTACTAGAACTTCACAGGTTGTGACCAAAGCACCAACACCACCAGCCTTTGATTTTCACCATTGTAAAATAAGAACCAAATCAGACCCCGGGTGTCTCTAGTCCACTATCCTGTCTCCAACAGGGGGCAGACACATTGGCCTTTGGGAAGTCTGCAAATAGGGCATTGGGTAGGGTGGGCGCACATCCTACTTTACAGAGGACAGTTCTCTGCTTTAGGGGTGGGGAACGTTTTCAACCCAAGGGCCACATTCCCTTCCAGGAAACCTCCCAAGGGCCACAGGCAAAAGTGGGTGGGGCAATGGATATAAACGTTGGCTTTCCCCAGAAGGTCAGTTTCTACACACACTCCAGCCAGGCAAGGAAGAGGCAGGATCAAAGTTCAGGGCCACATCCCAGCCAGGCAAGGCAAAAAAGACTCCAGGGTGGTGCAAAGCAGGGCCAGTGAGGCAAGTGGCATGGGGAGAGTTCCACGGGCCAGGTAGAGAGGCCAGGAGGGCCACTTTTGACCCCAGGGCCTAACATTCCTTGGCCCTGCTCTACTTGAAGGTGACCTCTATTTGGAGGGCTGTCTGGTTAGAGCCCTGCTGAAAGATACAGAACCCTACAAAGGGAGAGCAACGGGAGGAGGGTCTTGAAGATGCCAACCCACAAGTTAGTAGCACCTGGACAGCAGCCTGGAGCAGACACACAAGCCCCTGGTCCCAGTCTTGTCCCCCCCCAAAAAAAACACTAGGGTGAGATGGATTGCGCTTCTGTTGAAAGTATCATTGGCATTTCTAAATCTGCAGCTATACATTTAGCATATACAAATTTTCTGCAAATCTGTCATTATTCATTTATGTACTTATTTATTTTTGATGATGCATTTCCTCCTTTTGGGGAGGGAGGGGCAATGCATAAGTGGCCTTCGTAGCAGGAAGGCTCTAGTTCTCCTCTGATTGTTTTGAATGTGTCGGATACCAAGATACACTGCCTTTGAACATGCAGGTTTCATTTTGCAATTGCGGTCAATAGCCATAAATGGAGACCGACAGACAGACGCACAGCAGTTATCGAAATCTCCTTGCTATGGAGGCCACTTATGCATTGCCCCTCCCTCCCCAAAAGGAGGAAATGCATCATCAAAAATTCAACCCTTGGTGAATTCTGACTTTTATACTGTGTCTATATGTTTACGTATATGGATATTGTTTATGTATTTTGCCTTGTAAATTAATTTGATATGTTTTTTATTGTGCCTTTTGTATTCTATTGTAAACTGCTTTGAGATCTTTTGGATAGCAAGCGGTCTATAAATGGAAATATTATTATGATTTAAAACTATGTAAGTCAGTGGGCCTTCTCGCGTCTTGTGAAAGCAAGCATGTGATCACCCTTGGTCTCTGACCAGCTACCTCTTTTCCATTTCTCTCTAGGCCTCCTGAGGGATCTAACGGGAGATTTCACTGCCTCATTCCTGGTCGGCGGGACCTTCGTCCTCTGCGCCAGCGTGGCCTTCATTGCCCTCCCCTCTTTCTGCACTGGCTGCTGTCCTCGTGATTCCACCCCCAGGGTGAAAAGGGATCCTGACACTCTTGACTCAGCTCCCCCTTTGCTGCCCACTCCCTTCCCCAGCAAATCTTCACAGATATGAAAAAAAGAAAAGGGCCTTCCCCTCAGATCCTTTCAGCTGTGGACTCTTTTTTTTTTTACTGCAGTGGCCCACCAGGTGGCAGTGTTGCAGCATATCTTAAATCAGGGGTGGGGAGCCCTGAAGTCTGCCAAGTGCAGGTGTTCTTGCAACAATGTAATGGGAAAAACCACAAGGTGGAATCCTCCCTTCCCCCTGCGCACCTTTTAAAGATACAGAAGACCTTTTGGTTGCCAGGCCCGGCCTCCAAGAGGTCTTCTGTATCTTTCAAAGTTGTGCAGGGGGAAGGAAGAATTCCACCTTGTGGTTTTTCCCATTACAGCATTGCAAGAACACCTGCACTTGGCTGACCTTCTCTTTCCCTAAAGATACAGGATCAGTCTCAGGCCCTGAACCTGGCAACCCTACTTTGGATAGTTGTGGACTTCAACGCCCATCATCCCTGCCCTTTGGTCATGCTGAGTGGGGGCTGGTTGGAGTTGGAAAGCCACTGGTCTCGCAGTCCTGCCTTCTTAAACCATTTCTACAATCCAGGTGTGTCAACATTACAAACTCATTTGGGGTTAATGTTCTTTGGAAACAGCCCTGGCTTTTCCAAAAGGAATTGTGAGCATTGTAATGGGTGGAGATTTTCTTCCAGGGCATCCCTCCTCTCCACCACTTCCCTAGAATTCCAGTTCTCAGGGTTTCCTTGGAAAGAAGGAAAGGCTATTCAATAAGATTAAGTCCATAAGGTAGATAATATGCAGCATAGGATGCCTAAATATGTCGTCAGCTCTAGTTGTGGTCCACGAGGTGGTCCGCAGAAAGCCTGTGAAGCAGTTGAGAATATCTGTCTTTGTCCTTGCACTTTATCAATCTTTAGAACACAAGAAGGGCCTCCTGGATCAGGCCAGTGGCCCATCTAGTACAGCATCCTCTTCTCACAGTAGCCAACCAGATGCCCATGGGAAGCCCACAAGCAGGAGCACTTTCCCCCAATGACGGAGTGTGAGGCTGTTTCAGCTAGGGCTGGCTCATCAAAAAGCCTAACCAGGCCCTAGTGTGTAAGACCTGTAATTTTCATAAGAATCTGTATAATCTAATAAATCTTCTCTAAAAACGCCAGTTAAAGGGGCCCATCATTGTCATGCCATGATGCTATCTTAGATATAACGCTTGCACTACAGAAGAAAAATTATCGCTACATTATGAGTTACGCATGTGCTGTGGTTTGTGGAACAATAACATTTATTGTATGGTCTGCTGAGACACCCACCAATTTTTAAGCTGTCTGCAAAAAAAGTTTGAGAAGTTCCTGGTGTAGACCTGTCTCTTGTAGGGCAGCCTTCCCTCCACCTGGTGCCTTGCGGATGTTTTGGACTACAACTCCCATCAGGCCCAGCACTTGCATAGCCATGCTGCCTGGGGTTGATGCGAGTAGTAATCCAAAACAGTGGCAGTGCACCAGATTAGGGCAGGCTGATCAAGAAGAGGGCTTGGAGCTTGGGTAGACACAAACCAGTTTCCAGCATGATTGTGTAGGGGATCAACCCAGTTTTCTCATGGAAAAGCATAAAATGTAAATATTGGCTTTATCTCCTCCCAAGATTCCAGGAGTTCTGATCCAGCTGGCCACAATGCAATGTCCTCCAGAACTGGGCTGCAGATGTTCAGGTGTGGGCATGATGTAGGCTGCATTTACACCACACATTTATTAACCATAATCACGGCCTCCTTTTGAGCACCTGGATATCAACTACGACGTGTTCTTGGGTGTGTGCACGAAGATGTTTCTCATGAGCCACTTCGCCTTCTTGGTACAGTTTTGCAGTCTTTGTTTTGCACGTCATGCAATTGTTTTGATGCATCTTCAAATCGGTGCGTGTTTGACCTGGACCTGTTTCTTTTTTATTTGAAACAACGTTTAAAAAATGGAGACAGAGCTCCAGATATATGCAGAATGCTTCACCGCTGAGTCCACGCAACCAGCCCCCTCCATTTCCCCTACGGTGGGGTGGCTGAGCAGCGTTGCCCAGCCTGGTGCCCTCCAGTTGTTCTGGACTATAGATCCCACCAGTCCAGCCAGCAGGGCTGCAGGATGCCAGGGAATTTTAACCCAGCACATCTGGAAGGCACCAGGTTGGGGAAGACTGATGGAGCGACTGATCCCGTTTGGGAATCGCTGGCCTGGGGTTGTTCTCACTTGTCTCTGACTCTGAGCATTGCTAGGCAGAGCAAACTCCATTTTCCTGGCTGGGATCCTGCAAATCCTCCTGTTTATGCCCTTCCTGGGGTTGTGGAGGGTTGTGGGATTGGCAGGCAAAGTAGTCTGGCAAGAGGAGAAGAGACAAGCTTCCGGCAACAAGGAAGAAGCCTCCTGCCAGGAAAGAGGCTGCGTAGCTCCCACTCACGTCCCGGATCCAACCTGGAGAACAGGAGGAAGGCAGACATACAGGTATAACCCGCAATGGTGTAAGTGAAACGCTTCATCTTGTGGATGTAGCTCGGTTAGAAGGCAGACTCATCTGGGTCGGAGGGAGACCGGCCCACCTCTGCCTCCTTCCAGTGGCAAGAAGCTGGGCAGGGGAGAATCACCTGCTCCGATCTTAGACTTGCAAAAAAACAAAACAGGCCTCCCAGCAGCCTCAGTCAGCCTGGTGACCTCCAGGTGTTTGGGACTACCCTCCCAGCAGCCTCAACCACCACGATGGGCGTAGTTTCTTGGGAACAGACTTGTGGACCAAACTGGAACCCCTCATGGGCTGAGATCGGCCAGTGGGCCGGAGATCTGTCCTGTTCCCCCCACCCCCCGGCCTTGAGATTCACAACCTCAGTCTGGCCCTTCAAAGCTCAGACTAAAAGCCAGAACGGGTTCACTGCACCGCAGACACCAGGGTCACCAGTCTCCACTGGTTCCAGGCTGTACATACAAGTAGTCAGAATCTCTGCAGGCTCTATGATGATAAAGTGGACCTGGAACATTTCCTCCTTACCTGAAAGGGGAGGCCCTGACAGCGCCCCAACGCTTTCCAACAGGTGGATCAGGCCAATGGCTCCCATGATCTGTCCGGTGCCGACGATTCCCACCAGGCTGGAGAACTTGAGCGGGATGATTGCACTGGCCAGGAACCCGTAGCAGATGCTGATGGCCAGCATCACCCCATAGCTGCGTCCCAGGGGCACGGCCAGCACGGAGATGCCCGTCAGAAGGGCCCAGATGGTGAGGTGGTGGAGGAGGTGAAGGGAAGTGCAGCCAGCCAGCCAGCCGGCAGTGATGCGCCCACCAATGTCAGCAATGCCCACCGCCGAGATGAGGAAGGCAGCTTGATATTCGTCAAAGCCCAGCTCCCTAGCGTGAGGCACGAGGTGGATGAAGGGTATGAAGTAGCCAGCAGTAATCAGCACTCCGGCCCCGCTGAAGGTCATGAAGGGTCGGTGGCAGAACAAATGCAGCCCAAAGAGGGATGCCAGCCGCCTTGACTGGCTCTCCCGTTCCAGAGGCACCAATGTGTCATTCTTGGTCAAGGGCAGTGGGCGAAGGAGGGCACCACAAACCATCAGGTTGAAGGCCATGCCTGCCAAAATTAGGAGGGCCCCCTGCCAGCCATAGGAATCCACCAGGAGCTGGAAGAGGGGCGAGAATGCCAGCGAAGAGATGCCAGCGCCAGAAAGGGCCAAGGAGTTGGCTATGGTGCGGCGGCGGTTGAAATACCGAGCTAGCAAAGCCAAGGAAGGAGTGACGGCAAAACTGCCACCGATTCCTGAGAGAAGATAGGAATGAATGGGTGTTACTGCAATGAGGGGGATGGTGGCGGCTGTTGGCCCCATGTCAGTGGGGCAGTGGAATCTGCTCTAGGCTTTAGTCCAAACTTTGAAGGAGCTTTCAGAACCTTGGACACTTCTTGATAGGTCAGACGAGTGGATTCCACTGTTCCACTGACATGGAGCCGCCAATGGAATGGGAGGTGCCCTCTTTGCCCTTCTGAGACCCAGAGGTAAAGCAGGAGAAATTAATTAGGATCAGTTTGCATTGAAGTGCAAACCTACTGAATTTGCACTTCCCAAAATGATACGTGAACTGAAATGCAGTTTGCCTTCCAGATGTGCACTTCTCCACATGTTGGTGATGCGATTCACCAACCAAAATAATGTATACAAAAATGCGTACATTGGGGAAAGTGTTTATGAAAAAATGTACGGAGTTGTTAAAGCAACATGCAAAAATGTATTATATTAAGGAGTGTAATCGTCCCGGGTCTTAGGGGGTCTTAGACCCCTTGCTTCTTTGGGAGCAGGGTCCCTATGTCTCTAGCATCCTGTGAGACCATCAGCATGAAAGGGAAGTGTGTTAGCCACTGAGAGGAGTATCCTAACATGCTTCCTTAGCCTTTCCTGTTGATTGGAGCCAACCGGAGTGAAAGGAGGAGGTGAGTTAGCTACTAAGAAGAGTCTTCTCAGCAGCTAACACTCTCCTCTTTTGTGCTTATTGGGTCCTAGGGATGTCTGTTTTTGTGGGAGAAGACATTAACAAGGATCTCAGACTCAACCCAGCAGCAAAAGGGGGGGCCTGGCTGTGACTATCATGAAGGAACCCTGCACTTCTGAATTTGCCACTACACTACTGAATATATTGGGGAAAATTGCTTGCAAAAACCAAGTTATGTATTAGTAGTAGAAAGGTGTACTAAAGTGCTGATAAATTTTCTTGAGGACTTCAAAAAACATTTGTGAATTTATAAGGAAATCCGATGAACTGAACTGAAGAGTGGAAAAATGATAACCTTAGAGGAATCAAAATTGTGGGATTAATCCGTAGAAGGAGGCACTGTCATTTCTGAATTACCAGGCCCCCTTCTGGTTGTTTTTACAATTGGCACGAAGTATTTCCTTGAGCTTAACGTGGGTGTCCTTTATCACCCGGCGGATGTCATGTGCGTAACGCAGCAAACAGCCGGTTTTTGACTTCGGATAATTACTCTCTCGAGATGGGGCTGCTCTCATGGAGTGTCTCTCATGCAGCTTAGGGCAGGGGTAGGGAACCTCAAGCCTGGGGGCTAAAGGTGACCCTCTAAGCCTCTCTTATCTGGCCCTCGGGATTCTCCCCAGGCGCCCGCCTCCCAACCACACCCCCTACTGGCCATGCTTTGCACACTCCTTGGGTGTTTTTGCTTCCGCCCAATTTGGCCACTGACCCTGCCCACCACTGGCCTGCGGAAGGTGGCTGAGAAGGGAATGCGGCCCTTAGGCTGGAAAAAGTCCCCCACTCCTGGATTAGAAAGACGGAGGAGCTCCTCCCAGTGGAAAGAGGTGGTAGCTTGATTTTGAACATTGCTTCTCTTACCTGTGAATACACCGATGAAGATGTACAGCTGAGCCAGGCTGGTGGCGAACGAGGATAAAAGCAGACCGAGGCCCAAAAGGAACCCTCCAGCGATGGCAACGGGACGCTCTCCATATCGCGAACCAAGCGCACCTGCCAGTGGACCTGTAACAGGCACGGGGACAGAAATAGGCAAAGGGGCTTCCCTGGACCGTCACTACTAGACTTCACCATCTCTTGCTGGGTGAAAGGAAGGGCTGTTGCTCAGTGGCAGAGCATGCAAAAGGTCTCAGGTTAAACCCCCAATGGCATCTCCAGGTAGGGCTGGGAATATCCCCCTTCTGAAACCCTGGAGAGCTGCTGCCAGGCAGTGCAGGCAATACTGAGCTAGGTGGACCAATGGTCTGACTCAGTCTAAGGCAGCTTCCAATGTTCCTAAGAGAATTCAAATAGAAGTGAAGGGAGAGAAGCCTCCAGATCAATAGATGTCCTCCCACACCCCCAAATTAATTTGCAAAAAAAAGTTTGAAGAGAAAAGTCTCAAGCAAATTATGGGTTTTAACAAGAGTGGTGTTTTTTTTAAAAGGATAAAATATTCTTACGTGCCACCCCAATCTCCAAGCGCTTTGAGACTTTCAGGGGCTCCTGCACTTACCTAGGGTTTGGTTTCCATGGAAAGGTCAGCGGAGGTTATGGTGTCTTATAGGCCATATGGTTTTTATTTACACATATTTGCAACCTGAGCTTAAGATGGAGGGGTTCACAGCATTAACAGTCCAATAGATCTGCTCTTCCATTCCCTGTCTCCCTAGTTCCGTGCTTCTCCATACTAGACTAAAAACACACAACCCTCTCCTTGAGGAGGGCCTCTCTCCTGAAAGAATTCTAAATGGCACACATTGCCTCTCTGGCAGAGTCTTACACTTGTTAATGGGGGCACTTGACAGACTCATTAGCCACTCTATTAGATAAACAAAGGAGACTAGTTTGACCAATGGAGCAGGTTTCTTCCTTTGCAGGTTGTATCTCTTACAGGAACACAATTATAAACTAGAAAGGGTCTCACAGATATCATCCAAACCCCCCTCCACAATCCTATACAGTAGGGCCCCGCTTTTCGGCGGCCCGCTTTGTGGCTTTCTGCTAATACGGTGGCTTTCAATTAGAGTAAGGCCCCACTCATATGGTGCTTGTTCCGCTTTTACGGAGTTTTACGGGCGCCGGGCACCATCCTATTTAATGAGTTCTGCTTTTCAGTGGGTTTCGCTTTTAGGTGGGGGTCTGGAACATAACCCACTGTATGAGTGGGGCCCTACTGTAACATGATTAAACAGGCCAATTTTATCATCATTGACTCTCAATGTTTCTGAGCCACCTATGGATTATGCAAATGTTCGAGGCATCATCTTTAATTGATTAATCTCTGGCACACAGGGGAAAAAAGATTGTGGACTAAGCACATGCAGAGTTTATTCCTGTCCTAGATGTCACCCCCCCACACACACACACACTCCTGGGGCAGTGCTTCAATGTAGTGGGGGTGTCCTTAGTCTAGGAATGGGGGAGAAATTCAATTCAGTCTTCATGTCAAGCCAAATCTATCAAAATCATACTTTCCATAGCAATATGAGAAGCGAAACACAGCCAACCTTCGAAATTCACATTCATCTGAATTTTGTGATGTAGTTCTCCAACCAACCAGTGTTTACAAAAACGAATCTATTAGGGGAAAGTGTGCACAGAAATGAATATTTTAGTGGGGGGGGGGAAACATGCAAAAATGGATCTACATTAGGAGAAATTGCTTGCAAAAACATGGACATGAATCAAAACTGCATATAAAAGTGTGTTTATCCAGAGAAAAAAGCACTAAGAAGCTGAAGAATTTTCATTAGGATTTTCTGGGTTTTTTTAAATAATTGCAAATTGCTGCAGAAACTGGATAACTGAATTTGAGACTGAAAAAAATGAGAATCAGAAAGAAGTGAAACCGACAGATCTTTCCATCCCTGCTTTAGGCTACCTCGAGCCACAGGACAATTGCATTTCGAAAGGATCCCCAAGACGACATTGAGTCTGGTACTCACTGGAGAACATCAGCGTGGCCACTGTGATGGAGGAAATCCAAGAAGTGGCACTTGACGGCTCCTCAAAATATTCCATAAACTCCACAAAGAAGACCCCGAAAGATCGGATGACCCCAAAGACCAGGGCTGACTGCATGAAACTGGCCAGCACAATCACCCACCCCCAGCCCCCATCTGGGGGCCCAGAATATATATCTGGGTTCATGTTGTCTCATTGGAGGAGCCCCATTAAGTCACCGCCAGTACAGGGCAACATCCCTATGCGGCTGTTTTGGTCTTTGTCACCTGTGCCCCATATGCAGATGCATTCTTAGACGTGTATGTCTGGCTTCTCCCCCAGAAGTGTTGCTTTCCTAAAGAAGCAGCAGGTCAATTTTAAAAAGAGAAACAACTCGCTGGGCTCCCTCCTCTCTTGTTCCAAGCATGGCAACTTTGCAAAAAGCCCTCTCTCTGCCCTCGGTGACCATCTGCAGGTTGAGGAGTGCAGGCATTTGATGTGACCCACTTTTCAAAGGGCTCTTATCATAAAATCTTAGGCCAAAGTCTACAGGGAGGTGTGCTTAGTTCTCCTTACAAAATGGGCAGAGTCTTCACAAGCTCCACATATGGGGGAAGGAGTTTGCACCTCTGACCATGAAGCAAATCAGGGCCTGGTGGCAGGAATCGGGGTGCCATGACAAGGTGGCAGAATAGGAGTAGGGAGCTCAAATCCACAGCGTCCAACCTGGTGAGGAAATTCCCTTGCATACGCCTCATTTCAATAAATCTTCCTCAGGAGAACACTCAAATGGATTGGTCTCTCTCTCTCTCTCTCTCTCTCTCTCTCTCTCTCTCTGTGTGTGTGTGTGTGTGTGTGTTGAGACTGTTCCCATTTGGATATTCAGCCCCAGGTGCCAAACTGCTTCAAGCTGGCCTCACCACTTGTTTTTGAGCGGAGGCAAGGTGCAGGTGTGGGTGAGTGTGCTTGGCTCATCATTTACAATTTGCTGGCCATGTGTGTGTGTAGACAGGCAGAAGACAGGGGTGGCTGGTGCCCACTGGGACTGGTAGGCCAGAAGCCAGGGAGATGAACGGGAGTGGCACCTGAGCCAATGGCAGGAAGAGGCACCACCTGGCTGGCAGGCAGGCAGATGGGGGCTGGCTGAGGCAGACTGGGGCAGTGCCCCGGTCACCCAGATGGGCCTGCAGAAGGGAGGCAGACTTTTTCTTGCATAAGCTGCTGCACAGCACTGAGGACGTTGACCTCAGGTCCGGCTTCAAGGAGCCGATAAGGAAACTTTGCATGGCAGTAATGTGGGAGGAGCACATTAAAAGTGCGTTACGAGAAGATGTACTTACAAGACTGCTGAATGAACCCTTGATTTGAGGGTTGAACCTCTCAGAGTTTGGGAAGACTTGCTTGATTTGCTTTAACTTGCAAGTCTAACATTTCCTGAATACAAGGAGAAGCTGCCTTGGCCACATCAGATCTTTGCTCCATCCAGCTCAGTGCGGCCTGGACCAGACTCTCCCAACCTGGTGCTCTTCAGCTGTCTTGGACACTGTTGATGCAGGGATGTGATGTGAAGTACTGACACAGGAAGAATGCTGAGGCACTCAAGTCCTGCTTGTGGGCTTCCCGGTTGGGCATCTGGTTGGCCACTGTGAGAACAGGAGGCTGGACTAGATTGGGCCTGATCCAGCAGCCAGCAGTTCTCAACGAGGTGGATGCTTTCTGAGTTGCCAACTTCTCCTGCCACACACGTTCCACTGGGTTGTCGCTCAGTGGTGGAGCACCTGCACTGCATGCGGAAGGTCCCAGGTTCAATCCCTGGCATCTCCAGGTAGGGCTGGGTTCAGACCCCCATCTGAAACCCTGGACAGCTACTGCCAATCAGTGCCTACAATACTGAGCTACAGTTGATGGACCCCAATGGTCCCAGTATAAGGCAGATTCCTATATTCCCCCTCTTCCCAGTGGTCTGTGTGGCCAATGTGGCTTTGCAAATCCTCACACACCTTCAAGCAATAACCATTAGAAAGGCTGAATCTGGATCCCAGCAACAGGACCGGCTGGACTGCAACAGATGCAGGTTTTGTCTGACTCTGACATCTGCACCTATTGGCCAGCGCCTGTGACGTGTAACACAAAATCCCTCTCCCTTCCTGCCAATGCTTGGAGCAGCTTTTGAACTATTTTTAAAGTTTTTAATTTCTCTAGAAATATGTGCAAGAGTCAATGTTTAGGCTTCAGAAAGAAAAGTACAGGCTACTTCTCCCCTGTCCCTAATTCAAAAACATTTTATTTTCCCTAGAAGTGAAATTGACTAGACCTCAGAGGGCCTGTCAACTTCTGTAATTGACTAAACCTCTCAAAGGCCTAGTCAGTTTCTTTGCATCAGCACTGATTTTTGGGGGAGTGAAAGAAGTTGCAGCAGTTAGGAATGAAATTTTCAGGGCGTCTCTGCTCCTTCTCTCCTCATGTCCTCCTCTCCATTCCACTGTGCTATGATTTACAAGCTGAAGTGCCAGTCTGGGTCTGATGGCACCATGGAGTTAAGAGATAAGTCTTTAGACAGGAGGATTCTCTTTACACCATACCATCACCACCCCAGCCTTCCACTTAGCATCCATTTGTAGGGTTGTTAGCAACTACTTATCCAGAAAATACAAAAAGCTATGCCAGTTTTAAAGCAAATTCTCCACATCTTGCCTTAGAACATTCTCACCAGATTATTTTTTTGACAGATGCACACCAAATAACAAAATGGCAGTCTGATGGCCATGGTGGAGGCATTCCTTGTGTTGAGTCACTACAGAGGCTCATTGCCGGGTTTTCCTCATCCTCCTTTCACTTCAGCCAGGGAGTGTTGAGGGGTAAAAGGGTTTTTCTCTTTTTGTTGCCTGGGGCTCCTGGGGTCAGCTAACCAGTCTCTGCCTCAGGCTGGAAATGGTCTCTGCCTTGTTGGGGCAACCCCCTTAATTCCAAGGCCTCAGGGTCGGGAGGCTCTGTTGTGCTGTTGGTCCTGGTTTGCGATGGCTGCGAGCAAGAGAAGTAGTTTGGCAATGTCAGAAGGATTGAGCTGCCAGCCAGGAGGAAAACTCCAGCCATGAGGAAGGAGACAGTGTAATTCCCAGTGATATCCCTTAGCCAGCCTGGAACACAAAAGACTGTGGTTAGTTTTGACCCGATTGACAGAGCTACCTAGCACTCAGGACACTGCAAGGCTGGTTTTTATTAGTAGTAAAACTCATAGGATAACAATAACAACAATACTAATACTAATACTAAATAACCCTAACAACAACAACAACAAACAACAACAACAATAATAATATGGATTAAAGGAAGTGGCAGCAATTAGGAATGGTACGATGATGATAATAGTATTATAAGAGTAATCATTCCAAAGCTTGCTAAGTGGCCACATAAGGATTCTCCAAGGGACTTACAAACTTTTAAAAGCATAAAGCATGTTATCACATTTAAAAAAGAACAGTAAACAATACACTATCCCATAAAAACAAGACTTTTTAGATTATTATTTTTTTGCGGTAGCTGTGGAATAAGTAAATGCTGACCAGCTCCAGGCGCTCTTGGATGAAACCGATTATCTAGATCCATTTCAATCGGGGTTCAGGCCTGGTTTTGGCACTGAGACTGCCTTGGTCGCCCTGTTTGATGACCTATGTCGGGAGAGAGACAGAGGGAGTGTAACTCTGTTGATTCTCCTTGACCTCTCAGCGGCTTTTGATACCATCGACCATGGTATCCTTCTGGAGAGGCTTGCGGAGTTGGGAGTTGGAGGCACTGCTTGGCAGTGGTTCCGCTCCTACTTAGCGGGTCATCTCCAGAAGATAGTGCTTGGGGAACATTGCTTGACACCGCGGGCTCTCCAATATGGGGTCCCGCAGGGGTCAGTTTTGTCCCCCCTGCTTTTTAATATCTACATGAAGCCGTTGGGAGAGGTCATCAGGAGTTTTGGAGTGCGTTGTCATCAGTACGCTGATGACACGCAGCTCTACTTCTCCTTTACATCTTCTTCAGGTGAGGCAGTCGACGTGCTGAACCGTTGCCTGGACGCAACAATGGACTGGATGAGAACTAACAAACTGAGACTCAATCCTGATAAGACTGAGATGCTGTTGGTGGATGGTTTCTCTGGTCAGATGGTGGATACATACCCTGTCCTGGACAGGGTTACACTCCCCCTAAAGGATCAGGTTCATAGTTTGGGAGTCGTTTTAGACTCTTCCCTGTCACTTGAGGCTCATATAGCCTCGGTGGCACGGAATGCGTTCTACCAACTTCGGTTGGTAGCCCAGCTACGTCCCTATCTGAGTAAGGAGGACCTCACATCAGTGGTTCATGCTCTGGTAACCTCACGTTTGGACTACTGCAACGCGCTCTACGTAGGGCTACCTTTGAAGACGGTTCGGAAGCTACAGCTAGTGCAAAATGTGGCAGCCAGACTGCTAACAAGAACTAAGCGGTCTGAGCATATAACACCTGTTCTGGCTCGCTTGCACTGGCTTCCAATATGCTACCGGGCCAGATTCAAAGTGTTGGTTTTAACCTATAAAGCCTTATATGGCGCGGGACCACGATACCTGCAGGAACGCCTCTCCCATTACGAACCGGCTCGTACACTACAGTCTACTACGAAGGCCCTCCTCCGGGTCCCAACCCATAGGGAGGCCCGGAGGGTAGTAACAAGATCTAGGGCCTTCTCAGTGGTGGCCCCCGAATTGTGGAATAGTCTCCCCGAGGAGGTACGCCTGGCGCCGACACTATCATCCTTTCGGCGCCAGGTTAAAACCTTTCTCTTCTCTGAGGCATTTTAATTTAAGTTATTTATGTAAATGCTGTAATTTCTATTTTAGATGGTGTATTTTTATATTTGTTATACTGACTTTGTAATTTTATTATTGTATATGTTGCTATGTTTGCCGCCCAGAGAGCTGTTTGCTAGTTGGGCGGGATATAAGCTGAATAAATAAATAAATAAATAAATAAATAAAATTCCTTGCTATTGATCTTAAGGAAAGGAGTTGAAAATAAAACTGCCAATATTATAATGCTTATATATAAATCTGTGGTGCGACTCTATTTGGAATACTGTGTGCAGTTCTGGTTGGTTCACCTCAAAAAGGATATTTTAGATTAGAAAAGGGCATCCAAAATTATCAAGCGGTAGAGCAACTCCCCTATGAAGAATGGCTGCAACATTTGGGGCTTTTTATTTTAGAGAACACGAGAGTAAGAGGTGACACGATAGAAGTGTATAAAATTATACATAGTGTGGAGAAAGTGGATAGAGAAAACTTTTTCTTCCTCTCTCATAACACTAGTACTCATGGACATCAAATGATGCTGAATGTTGGAAGATTCAGGACAGACAGAAGACAGGACTTCACACAGCTATGGAATTCGCTCCACAAGAGGCACTGATGTCTGCCAACCTGCACGAAGGTTAGGACTGGGGAAGGCAGCTGTGAGAGAACTAGAAAAGCTCCTCAAATGCAACAATGTATCACTGAACATCAAAGTTAGGAGTATTCAGACCATGGTATTCCCGACCTGTCTTGTTGGACAGCTAGTACTGCCTTCAAGTCGATTCCGACTTATGGCGACCCTATGAATAGGGTTTTCATGAGGCTGAGAGGCAGTGACTGGCCCAAGGTCACCCAGTGAGCTTCATGGCTATGTGGGGATTCGGACCCTGGTCTCCCGGGTCGTAGTCCAACACCTTAACGACTACACCACACTGGCTCTCTGGACAGCTAGTATAGCACAGTGGGGAGAAGAGCCTGGCTGGGAGTCCAGAGTCTGTGAGTTCAAATCCCCGCTCATGTCCCCTGGGCGTCAAGGGCCAGCTAAAGATCACCCCACAGCAAGTGGCTCAGGGGTTATGTACCCTGCCACCTGTGCAGCCGTGGGCAAGCTGCAGAGTCCCAAGGAGCCCAGTTGCCCCCCAGCTGGCAGTTGTGGACAAGGAAGGGTCTGGCTTGTGCAGTTGTGGCAAGCTGAGTAGGCCCTGGCCAGCTGGGGAGGACTAGCCTCAGAGGGAGGCAATGGGAAACTCCCTCGGAATACCGCTTACCATGAAAACCCTATTCACCGGATAACCATAAGTTGGGATCAACTTGAAGGTAGTCCATTTCAATTTTTTCATTCCCGGTCTGTATGGATGGATGTGCAAGCTGGACAGTGAAAAGGTGGATAAGAGAAAAATCAACTCATTTGAAATGTGGTGTTGGAGGAGAGCTTTGTGAATACCATGGATCGCAAAAAAAGGCAAATAATTTGGTGTTAGAACAAATTAAACCAGAACTGTCACTAGAAGCTAAAATGACGAAACTGAGGTTATCATACTTTGGACACATCATGAGAAGACCTGATTCACTAGAAAAGACAATAATGCTGGGAAAAACAGCAGGGAGTAGAAAAAGAGGAAGGCCAAAGAAGAGATGGATTGATTCCATCAAGGAAGCTACAGACCTGAACTTACAAGATCTGAACAGGGTGGTTCATAACAGATGCTCTTGGAGGTCGCTGATTCATAGGGTCGCCATAAGTCATAATCAACTTGAAGGCACATAACACACACAGAGATAAAGGCATTGGCCTGATCCAGCAGGCTGTTCTTATGTTAAGCAGAGATATTTATCTTCTGTCTATCTTTATCAGATCTGAAATTCGGTTAAAGGTAGGCCTGGATCTGGAAAGGTTAATGACTGCTGGTCTAGAACACAGTTTAAACTTAAACACAGTGACTCTGTTCCTTCCGCTCTCTCCCTCCATCACTCCCTCTTTCCAAACTGATGTCGCTCTTCTTCCCCATCTTCTTACATCCCGTCTCGCTGCCTGTCTCCAAACTCACCTTCTCTCCCCTGCCCCCAGCTTCCAGCCATCCTGTTGCAACACTTCATGATCCTATAGAATTGGGATCATGCTACTAAGAAAAGAAAGAAAAGCCTGCTGGGCCAGGCCAAAGGAGGCCCATCTAGTCCAGCATCCTGTTCTCACAGTGGCGAATCAGATGTCTCAAAGGGAGCGCAAGAGCACTTTCCCCACTTGTGATTTCCAGCAGCTGGTATCCAGAGGTATTCTGTCTCTGATAGCAGAGGCAGCACGTAGCTATTGTGGCTAGTAGCCACTGATAGCCTTATGCCCCTTCATGACTTTGTCTAATCCTCTTTTAAAGCCGTCCAGGTTGGTAGCCATCGCTGCCTCTTGTGGGAGCAAACACCATAGTTATGTGTTGTGTGACTTTCTTTTGTCTGTCCTAAATCTTCTAGCTTTCAGCTTCATTGGATGTCCACGAGTTCCAGTGTTATGAGAGAGGGAGAAAAACTTTGCTCTGTCCACTTTCTCCACGCCATGCATCATTTTATACACCTCTGCTTTTGCAGGGCAGGCTATCCCCGAGTGCTTGCTGAATTTCAAAATTGGGCTAAGTAATATACTAGCTTGAGTTACTGAAATTGTTAATATATTTTAAATATTATTTTAATAAATAACACAGCTGAACATAATTTAAAACAACCAAAATATACTATTAAAATGTCATAAACACAAGCACATATAGAGGCGGAAAGTTTGCATAACAAACATGATTTCTCACAAAAGAACAATACACACATCAGAGCCTTTTACCTGAAAGCGGGGTCCCCACCAAGGCCCCTACGCTCTCCAACATGTGCATGAGACCGATACCCCCAAGCATGTATCCAGCACCCACAATCTCCACCAGGCTGGTGAACTGGAGTGGGACGAGGGCACCAGCAAAGAACCCATAGCAAATGCCGAGGGACATCAGGGAGGCGTAGCTGTGCCCCAGGGGCACCAGAGTGAGCGAGATCCCTGTTAAGACTGTCCACAGGGTCAGATTGTGGACGAGGCGGTAGGAGAACCTGGAATCTGCAAGCCAGCCAGCAAAAATCCGGCCGCACATGTCAGCGATGGCGGCGACAGACATGATGAAGGCCGCTTCGTATTCACTGCATCCCACTTCCCTCGCGTGGGCCACCAGGTGGGCATAGGGGACGAAGTAGCCAGCATCTACCAGGACAAAAACCAAGACGTAACGCATGAAGGGCCCGTGAGAGAGCAGCTCCAGGGTGAAGAGAGAGGCCAGCGTCTCCAGCCAATGTGAATCCCCGGCCTTGTCTTTGGGTGTTGGGTCTCCCTCCAAGGGCCGCAGCAGAGAAGCAGACACCATCAGGTTGAGGGACATCCCAGAGACCAGCATGAGCGCTCCTCGCCATCCGTACAAGTCGACCAGGTACTGGAAGAGAGGGGAGAAGACCAGCGAGGAGACGCCTGCACCGGAAACGGCCAAGCCCGTGGCCAGCGTCCGTCGCTTCTCGAAATAATGAGACACTGCGGCCATGGAAGGAGTGAACACCAAGGCCCAGCCTAGCCCTGTGGTGGTGGGGTGGGGTGGGATGGGGTGAGAAAGAGACAGGCCCTGAGACTGGGCAGCTGTAGTGATTTTCGACAGAAATCCAGCCCATCAGAAGTGCTGAAGCATCTTTCCCTTGAGGCTGGTACAAGCCTGTAACAGGGATGAGCAGCCTGTGCCCAGTCTCCAGATGTCACTGCCTCTCAGCCTAACCTACCTCACAGGGTTGTTGTGGGGATTAAATTAGGAGCGGGAAAACCATGTACACCACTTTGAGTTCCTTGGAGGAAAAAATGGAAATGGAAATGGACTGCCTTCAAGTTGATCCCGACTTATGGCCACCCTGTGAATGGTGTTTTCCTGGTAAGCGGTATTCAGAGGCGGTTTACCATTGCCTCCCTCTGAGGATAAGAAGCAGTGACTGGCCCAAGGTCACCCAGTGAGCTTCGTGTCTGTGTAGGGATTCGAACCCTGGTCTCCCAGGTTGCAGTCCAACACCTTAACCACAAAATCCCTTTTTGGAAAGTGCTTTCCTAACTGAAAATGAATTTCATGACGGTTTCTGGCCCCCTTTTCAAAGTCCAGGGTGGTGGAAGACAGACTCCCCTCTTCCCAGTGCTTAGCGGATGTGGGGCACAGGCTTAGAGGCCAAATGTGGCCCCCCAGGCCTTTCTCTCAGGCCCTTGGAACTCTCTCCAGGCCACACGCCTCACCGGCCCTCCTTGAGTGTTTCCGCTTGGCAGAAGTGCCTCCTCGAACTCGGATCCTGCCTCTGCTTGCCTGGCAGACGATTAGTCTGCGTAGAAACTAGCCTACTGTACAGAGGTAAACCTTACATTCCTGGCTTGCGGCCCTTGAAAGGTTGGGAATGTGGCCCTTGGGATGACAAAGCCCCCCCCCATCCCTGGCTTAGAAGAAGCAAAGGTGCACCTGTGATGAGGCCGATGCTCAGGTAAAGGTGAGAGACGTTGATGGAAAATGAAGCCAGCAGCAAACCCAGGCTGGCGAGGAAACCTCCAACCATCACCACAGGGCGCCCCCCGTACCGGGCGCTAAGGGCGCTACCCAGCGGGCCTGCAGGGGGCAGCGCAGATAACCGAGTCAGTTGGAGTTACAAGATCCTCTTACAGTGAACTGGCTGTTAGGCTAGCAAGGTAAGCAGCTGAGCTGGGCTGCTACATTAATGGAAAAGTCCCTAGCGAGAGCTCAATGCCCCTAGTAGGTTACACGATACCATAGTGATTCATGTGTGTTAAGAAACATAAGATACGCTTTGCAAGAACTGAGTGGGTAGACAAACAGAGAAGTCCTAGAAAGAGGCAGGTTCCCCAGATCCATTAATTAACATGCATTAATAAATAGCATGGTGTTGAGTAACCTACCAGGGGGGAGCTCAACTCCCACTAGGAGTTTTGCCTTGATCCAGCAGCTCAGCTCTTACTCACGTTAAGTAACACATGTACTTATGTATAATGCAGTATTGCTTGAAATAAGAAAGATATGCTTTGCAAGAGCTGAGCAGCTATGTTAACACTGACCTCTATGCCAGACCTCTATTCCTCTGCAGGTTAAATACTATCACATCATTAACTTACATTAAAAACTACAATCCTTTAATCTAGATATAGTGACTCCTTCAACATAATGGGGTTTCCAGCTGTGGGGAATCGGACAAGCCATCAGACCCACAGGGGATAGACAAGGGATGGATCCATCTCTTCCTTGGAGCTGCACTTGCTGGCATGAAATGGAAATGGACTGCCTTCAAGTCGATCCCGACTTATGGTTACCCTATGAATAGGGCTTTAATGGTGAGCGGTATTCTGAGGGGGTTTCCCATTGCCTCCCTCTGTGGCTAGTCCTCCCCAGCTGGCTAGGGCCTGCTCAGCTTGCCACAGCTGCACAAGCCAGCCCCGTCCTTGTCCGCAGCTGCCAGCTGGGGGGCAACTGGGCTCCTTGGGACTCTGCAGCTTGCCCATGGCTGCACAGGTGGCAGGGCACGTAACCCCTGAGCCACTCACTGTGTGGGTGATCTTTAGCTGGCCCTTGACACCCAGGAGACACGAGCGGGGATTTGAACTCACAGACTCTGGACTCCCAGCCAGGCTCTTCTCCCCATTGTGCTGTACCAGCTGTAGTGGGGTCAGATCTCTGGTCCCAGCATAGTGTGAGTATAGCAGACTTCCCCAGCCTGGTGCCCTCCATGTGCTTTGGACTACAACTCCCATCAGCCTCAGCTAGCATGGCCCTATGGCGCTGGGGCTGATGGGAGTTGTAGTCCAAAACATGCAGAGCGCACCAGGCTGGGGAAGGCTAGCATAGGATTGCTCTGTAAATTGGCATAAACTTCACATGTGTTAACTAGCCCAGAGAACGAAAATGGGCTGTATTATTTCACTTCAGAATCTACTTTCTAACTTTTTAACGTTTGTCAAAAGGAGTAGAGATGAACTATAACTCCCATCCTCCTCTAGCTGCCTTATAGCAACTCAGACCATTGCTCCATCTAGCACATTATTGCCTATACTGGCTGGCAGCAGCTTTCCAGGATTTCAGGCTGGTCTCCCCAGTCCTATCTGGAGATGCTGGGAATAAAACCTGGGACCTTCTAATACAAGGCAGATGCTCCACGACTGAGCTCCGTCCCTTCCCGATGGGGGCCCATTAGCATCTGGGGAGCAGTACAGGTGCCCCATCTCTCATTGAAAGACTTGTTTTCTCCACGTACAGTATAGACACATGAATCTGAATTACTGTTTAACTTTATGACGCCAGCAGTGTGCTAACAAATGGAAATGGACTGCCTTCAAGTGATCCCTTCAAGTGACAACAAGGGAGAGGGCCTTCTCAGTGGTGGCCCCCAAATAATGGAATGATTTCCCTGATGAGGTGCACCTGGCGCCAACACTGTTATCTTTTTGGCACTGGGTCAAGACTTTCCTCTTCTCCCTGGCATTTTAGCATGTGTTTTTAAATTGTTTTTTTAAAAATGTGTATTTAAATTTGTATATTTGTTTTTAATGTTTTTAATTGTTGTAAACCGCCCAGAGAGCTTCGGCTATGCGGTGGTATGCAAATGTAATATAATAATAATAATAATAATAACACCAATTTATGGCGACTTAGGGTGTTCATGCTAAGCGGTATTCAGAGGGGGTTTACCATTGCCTCCCTCTGAGACTAGTCCTCCCCAGCTGGCTAGGGCCTGCTCACATTGCCACAGCTGCACAAGCCAGCCCCTGCCTTGTCCGCAACTGCCAGCTGGGGGGCAACTGGGCTCCTTGGGACTCTGCAGCTTGCCCACGGCTGCACAGGTGGCAGGCACGTAACCCCTGAGCCACTCCCTGTGGGGTGATCTTTAGCTGGCCCTTGACACCCAGGAGACACCAGCGGGGATTTGAACTCACAGACTCTGGACTCCCAGCCAGGCTCTCCTCCCTGCTGTGCTATACCAGCTGTTTCAGCAATGTGCTAAAGGCAATGTTTAAAACAGACAGCCCATTTTAATACTCTCTCTCTCTCTGCATACATCAGTGTGGAAAGAGCAAAAAGGAACACTGCAGAACTGACACCCAAATCTCCACACTGTAGAATGAAATGGATGGCCTTCAAGTCGATCCCGACTTATGGCGACCCTATGAAGAGGGTTTTCATGGTAAGCGGCATTCAGAGGGGGTTTACCATTGCCTCCCTCTGGGGCTGAGAGGCAGTGACTGGCCCCAGGTCACCCAGGGAGCTTCGGGCTGCGTGGGGATTCGAACCCTGGTCTCCCAGGTTGTAGTCTCCAAAAAGAGGCAGGCCCCTTACTTGCAAACTGCAGGACGGCAACTCCAAGGGACACAACCCAGGAGACGGTGCTTGAGGATTCCCTGAAGTAAGCCAGGAACTCCACAAAGAAGACCCCGAAAGAGCGGATCACACCGAAGACCAGGGCTGATTGGACAAACCCCGCCAGGACGACCATCCATCCCCACTTGCCATCGGGAGGCGGGTGGAGCACCATGGAACCCTGCTCCTTTCCAGAGGTGAAGATTTTTTTTAAAAAAGCAGAAAGATAAAGACAAACAGCAGCCAGGATGGAAGGAGATGGATAATGCCAGAGAGAAAAGGTTGAAAGGGACGGTGGCGGGGGGGGGGGACACTGAAAGTGATGCAGTTTCAACCCTCAGAAAATCTGGCTCATGTATAATGGAATTCCCCAACCTGGTGCCCCTCCAGATGTTTTGGACTGCATGACAGGTCCTTTTCAGTGGTGGCTGCCTGTTTGCAGATTGCCCTCCCCAGTGAGAAGCATCTGTCTCCTTCATGACTGACTGTCAGGAGAAATTTCAAAACATTCTTGTTTACCCAGGCTGAAGGAGACTGTTCCTTTTACAGTAGGGCCCCACTTATATGGCGGGTTATGTTCCGGACCCCCGCTGTAAAGCGAAAACCATTGTAAAGCAGAACTCATTGAATAGAATGGCGAGAGATGCCCGAAAACCGCCGTTAAAGCGGAACAAGCGCTGTATGAGTGGGGCTTTAGTCTAATTGCATCTAATTGAGACCGCCTTATTAGCGAAGCGCCTTAAAGCAAAGCACTGTAAAGCGGAGCCCTACTGTATCTGTAACTGTTTTAGAGAGTTTTCATCTGTCATTCTTTTTGGATTGCTTTTTAGCTGGCCCTTGACACCCAGGAGACATGAGCGGGGATTTGAACTCATAGACTCTGGACTCCCAGCCAGGCTCTCCTCCCCACTGGGCTATACCAGCTTCTTTCAAGTAACAGACAAATAAATAATAGCCCAAAACAGCCTGAGGGTTGCCAGGTTGGAGATGGCCTGGACCAAAAGACATTGCAGCATCTTCAGCTAAAAAACCCCACCATACACCATTCCCCTCTCAAGACTAAGAATACGAGCTAGGCTTGGTCCTTTGTTATTCCAAGAGGGGCTCTCTTGCTTCTAAACTGCTGGACGCCAGGCCCAGTTGCAACTGGTGTCTCTGTGAGGTGGCGTTTTATTTTTACTGCCATGCAAAAATCCAGGTTGGCTTGGCCAAGTGCGGTGAATAGTTGTTGCAACATAACTCAGCAGTTCAGCTTTAAAATCAATCCATTGCTCAAATTCTAAGGTATTTCTACCCCATCTTTTGATTTTTTTAAAAAAAAGGTTTCCAGGTAGCTTTTTGCACTTAAATAGCTGTACATCAAAATTGCATAATAGCCCTCCCCCAGGCATCATTCTTATTGGTTTACGTGATTATTTGCACATTTATGATGGTATTGGGGTGTTTATATATGTGATCCCGCTTTCAATGCCGTTTGTACCTGCGAAAGTTTTGGGGCAGACGTAGTGCTTTGTTTCCAATCAGTGCATGTCCTATAACTTCCTGCTGAAATCATGTAAAATTTCATATTACAAATATTCTAGGTTTTTTTCTTTTTGTCCCGCTTTTGTTGTGCTATACACAAGAGAGCCCCTCCAGACAGCAATAATGCACTAACATTGGGGAAGTGGAATGATGGGTGGGCAGTGTAGTATAAATCCACCACAAATGCACTATTATCGTGTCAATGGCACATTGCAGAATACACCTACCAAAAAACACCAGTCTGAAAAGGCCCACAAATGCACACTCCCCACCCCCTAAAACCAAATCAGCTACACATCTGATAAAATGTGCTTCCTCTTGGTGTTGAAATATAGTTTTGATCCATGAATTCCAACCTCTTCCACCCCCGCTCCAAATACATTTAAGAGTTGGATGAGTCCTCCTCGCTCTCTTCACTACTATTTGAGGGACTAGACTCACCCTTCACCAGAGGTCGCAAGAGGTAAGTGAGCCCTTAAACTGGATACGGGGTTGATGACTGGAGTTCTGTCTTCAGCCTTTCAAGAAGTCCTGGGCTTTCGGGTATCCGGCGGAGAATCTGGGCTTTATCCCAGAGGCATCCAGATACAGTCTCAATCAGGACAAAGTCTCAGTCTGTGTCCTTAAATCATCTTCACGTCTCACCCAATAATCTTTTTTCAACTGTGCAACTTTATTTTTCCAGACACTACGATTGACAGAGCAACTATGTCTGTGTACTGGGGGGAAGGAGGTGTTGAATGACTTGGGTGAATAAACTTGAGCTGGGTCCAAATCTAGGATTGGAGCTGCAACCTGCTTGGAAGCATTTCTGTGTGGCCTGGAAGCCTTAGGTTTTGGGTATGTGATCTGGGTTGTGAGTTGCCCGTCAGTGAGGGGATGCTTTCTGCAATCTGCATATGCATAGAGACAGTCTCTTCCTTGCATTAAAAAAACAGGTCCCAGGGCTTTATCAGATCATCGCCTGTTCAAATTAAAATTACAAGCCACATTGGGGTCCAAAAGTGACTAATTCTAAATTCTTAGATCATTCCAAATAAATCAAAATTAGTTTTGGTGCATGTAAATGGATAAATGAAAACAATTTATCATTGTTGGCACGGGAGATATTTCCGTTCATGACCAAATGCTATCAGAGGGAACATAATATCTGTATGCTAAAACCACTCATTGATAGCCACTGTAGCAATGGCAGTTTTATTAGCTATTTAATAACAAAAATGCAACCTGTTGGCAGGGGCTATTTTGGTTTTTTAAATTGATCTTCCATAAGCCACTCTGGGAGCCTCTTCAGCTAAAAAGCGAGGGTAAAAAAACACACACACCACACTTTAAATAAACTACATTTACAAATTACACAGTGGCTTATTTTGCCTAATTTATGCTGCTCCTCATAAGAGAAAGAGGGAGGAAAGAGCTATGCAAGGCCCTGAAGTTCCCTCTCGTTGCTGTAGGGGCAATGGCCATGGGGTAGACCCCCTCATATTGCATCCATAAGGTCCTGGGTTCAAATCTCCCAGGCATCTCCATCAAAAGTTACAGGAGAGTGTGGTGACTGGAACTAAGCATGGTTCCCCCCCTCTCAAAAAACAATGGATAGGAACATGGGCACCTGTTGGAATATTTCATGGGGGTTAAAAGTAAAACTTTGAAAAACAAGGCAGGGGAAGCAGGCTAATTTCTCAGAAAAATGAAAACAGTGCCTGTACATTTTACCTTATATTGCATGTTTTACAAATGTGAGAAACTTATTCTTAAAAAAAACACACAACCAAGCTGGGCTTCATCCAGGGGAAAGCCGGTGCCTGCCTCCCCCATGAGCACCCATGGATAGGGGTACAAGGGAGTGAGAATGTCATCTTTGCCTCCATTTGAATCCCCCCAAACTGTAATTGTGCTGTCATTTTTTATTTATTTATGACATTTAATTATAATACTGGAAGTATGTATACTAGGTGTCCAAAGTCCTTCATATGCATTATCTAACTGTACTCCTCAAAACAAACTTTCCTAGACTCTTTTCCCCCTACACTATTCCATTTTATTTCTGATGTACAGTTGCACTTTGTTTTTATCTTGCTTGTAATCTAGTTTTTAGGAAATTCTGTTGGTTTTTAAAATTGTTTTTATTTATTAATTTATTATTTGAGTTATATCCCGCTCTTCCTCCCAGCAGGAGCTCAGGGCGGCAAACAAAAGCACCAAAAACACTTTAAAACATCATAAAAATAGACTTTAAAATACATTAAAACAAAACAACTTTAAAAACATTTTTTTTAAAAAAGCTTTCAAAACATCTTTAAAAAAAGGTTAAAAACTTTTCTTTTCTTTTTTAAAGGTTTAAAAACATATTAACAAGCAATTCCAACACATACGCAGACTGGGAAAAGGTCTCAACTTAAAAGGCTTGTTGAAAGAGGAAGGTCTTCAGTAGGCACCGAAAAGATAACAGAGATGGCACCTCTCTAATATTCAAGGGGAGGGAATTCCACAGGGTAGGTGCCGCCACACTAAAGGTCCGTTTCCTATGTTGTGCGGAACGGACCTCCTGATCAGATGGCATCTGAAGGGACTGATGGAAGTTGTAGTCCAAAACAGCTGGAGGGCAACTTGTTGGCAGAGACCGCTGTAACCACTAGACTATGCTGTCTCTCACATATATTTTACTCTCTGCAGCTTTGTGTGTGTGAATTAAGAAGCCTCCATGGCTGCTTTGTGAGAAATATTTTTTTTTGGGGGGGGAGGAAACAAGGCATGTTCCAGTCACAGAATTCCTGCATAATGTTTGATTGTAGAGAATATTAGGCAGCAGCACTGAGGAAAGGGTTCCCTATGAGGACTTACAGGCTACAGAGTCAGAAGAGGCCGTTGCATATGTCTCCATCAGATCCAGCCATCTACACTCTGAAGCCTTTTTCTGCCTTGAGGACTAGAAACTTGGAAAATGATGCCAAATCTCACAATCAACACAGCCTGAGAACCATTTGTAGAATACAACACACACACACACACACACACACACACACACACACACGGGCCATTGTTAGCTAGAAGCAGCAGAGTGAGGTGGTGGTGCCATATGACCAATCACCTCCTCCAAAAAGAGCAATCCTGCTATCTTTCAGTTCGGAGGAAGAGAGAAGAGAGAGTCAGTCAAGGTCACAGGTTAATTTTTATTCCAACCTCCAGCAGCGTAAGATTTTGCAAACTGTGCACATCTGCCTTTAAGCAGCAGGCTTTAAAAAGCAAGACGGTGCAAACTTGGACACACCAAACCAGTTACTCGCTTGCCTGGAATCCTGACTAACAGCTTTCTCTCTCCCGCTTTGGAATTCTGCTCACCCACCCAAGTCTTGGATTTCTTTTTGGCAAAGAAACTTCTACTAGTCCTGTTCGTTTTCCCCTAAGCGATATCACCAGCAAGTGAACAAAGATAACTTCGCAAGAGGTAAATTGCCAGCCCACAGACCCAGATGCCGGAAAGGTATCCAAGAAAGATTAAAAACGAACCAACCCCAAAACCCAGCTGCAAGTTGGTTACAATTTTTGAGAATTAAATACTTCAGGTCCATGCTGATGTGGCCCTCTAGGCCTTGCTATCTGGCCCTTAATGGTCTTCCCAGGCTACACCCTTCACCGGGCCCGCCTTGTACCTTCCTTGAGGGTTTTTGCCTAGTGGGAGATGTCCCTGAACTCTGAGAATGCCCTTTGCTCGACTGGGGAGAGAGAGAGAGAGAGTGGAAAATAGCCTACTGTACAAAAGTAAACTTTACATTCATTGCTCCACCCACTTTGGCCTCTGCCCCACCCACCACTGGCATGTGGCCCTCAGAAGGTTGCCTAGAAGGAAATGCGGCCCTTGGGCTGAAAAAACTTTCCCAGCCTTTTTATTAAAAGGAGACTCATAGCACACGTATTTATTGCCCAGTCAATTCCACTGGGTAGTGTTTGTGTTCAGCCTGAAGAGACAGCTTTAAAAAGGAAAAGTTTGTTTTTAATGCAGATTTAGGACTGGGAACTTCATAGGGGAAAATGAGAAATTGGCCAGTTCCTTTCTGCCAAAGCCTTCTGGCTTAAAGGATAATGGTTTTATAGCAGCAGAGAGAAAACAGGTTCCAAAGTGCAAAAGTTGACATTCCAGGCAGCGGTAAGGGGCCAAAGAGATAGGGCAGGTTGCGTCAAAGTCCACCCCTTTGGTTCATGGTCTGCAGCCTGCCAAACATGCCAGCAATCATCTCTTCCTTCCCTCTCTAGCAAAGAGGTAGGTGGAGCCTGTGGCCTGCCTGATGCTGATGGACTACAACTCCCATCTGCCCCAGCCCGAACGGCCAACGATGATAGGAATTGCAGCCCAACAATATCTGGCGGGCCAAAGGCTCCCACACCCCTACCGTAGAACCGGCTTTCCCCAATCTGGTACCCTGCAGCTGTTTTAGACATTTGTAGCCTGGGAGCATTTGTAGCCTGGGAGAGGTTCAAGGAACCTGTAAAATCCCCCTCCCTACATTCTTTGTCAACCCTGGCATCCTGTTTTGGACAGCTGTGATGGTTTGGGATGATGGACCAGGATGTCCTATGCCAAGTACCTAAAAGAGTGCCTTCCCCAATATCAACCATCTCGGACCCTACAAGCGGCAAGTGAGGCCTTGCCGGTAGCACTGCCATCTGGAGCTGCCTGGTTGACGCTGCCCTGTGGCGCCTCCCTGTGTGTGGAATCCCCTCCCTGCTGACTTGCATCTGCCTCCCTCATTATTGACTTTCAGGAGGAATTTCAAAACATTGTTATCCAGGCATTTGATCCTGGCAACCATGAGATCACTGTTTTTAGAATTTTTGAAATATTGCTTTATCACTTGATATGCTTGCTGCCCTGAGCTCCTTCAAGAGGAAGAGTGTGAGATATAAATTGAATAAAATAAATTCCAAATGCTTCGTTGTCAGCACACTTGGATGAAACGGATTACTTGGATCCATACCAATCGGGTTTCAGGACTGGTCACGGAACTGAAACAGCCTTGGTCGCTCTGGTAGATGATTTGAGGAGGGCATTAGATAGGGGAGAATTCTCCTTTCTTGTTCTCCTCGATCTCTCAGCGGCTTTTGATACTGTCGACCACGGTATCCTTTTACATCGCCTGGAGGGATTGGGAATTGGAGGTACTGTATTACAGTGGTTCCATTCCTTCCTCTCCGATAGGTTTCAACAGGTAGCATTGGGGGAGGAGGTTTCAGACCCTTGGCCTCTCAATTGTGGTGTGCCACAGGGCTCTATCCTCTCTCCCATGCTATTTAATATCTATATGAAGCCACTGGGGACAATCATTAGGAGATTTGGGAGGCAGTGTCACCAATATGCAGATGACACTCAGCTCTATCTCTCGTTTAAATCTTCACCAGAGTTGGCTGTGGAGACCTTGTCCAAGTGCCTGGAATCCGTGAGTGGATGGATGGGAAGGAACAAGCTGAAATTGAACCCCGATAAGACCGAGGTGCTGCTTGTGGGGGACAAAAAAAGGTTGGGAGATGTTGACTTGAAGTTCAATGGGGTGACTTTACCCCTGAAGGACCAGGTCCGCAACCTTGGGGTTGTGCTTGATTCCAGGCTGTCCATGGAGGCTCAGATTTCGGCAGTGAGCCGGGCAGCCTGGTATCAACTACACCTCATACGAAGGCTGCAACCCTACCTTCCTGTTCATCAGCTCCCACTGGTAGTACACGCCCTGGTCACCTCTCGATTGGATTACTGTAATGCGCTCTACGTGGGGTTACCCTTGAAAACGGTCCGGAAACTACAACTCATACAAAATGCGGCGGCTCGACTACTTATGAACAGTCGCCGCCGGGATCACATCACACCAGTGTTGTTCGACCTACACTGGCTACCAGTTGTTTTCCGAGCCCAATTCAAGGTGTTGGTATTGACCTTTAAATCCCTACACGGTTTCGGCCCAGTTTATCTTACGGAGCACCTTCAACGCCACCAATTATGCCGCCCGACAAGATCAGCCACACAGGGCCTTCTCTCAATCCCGCCAACAAAAACAGCCAGATTGGCGGGTACTAGAGAGAGGGCATTCTCAGTGGCGGCCCCCACCCTTTGGAACTCCCTCCCACAAGATCTCCGGCACGCCTCTTCCCTAAATACATTTTGTAAAGCTTTAAAGACCTGGCTCTTTCAACAGGCCTTTGGGATTTCCGGGGAGGGTTAATTACTGAGACTGAAATGCCTCCTATCCTGTTTTAATGTTATTGTTTGCTGCTGTATTGTTTTTTATACTGTTTTTATATTATACCATTGTATTTATCATATTGTGTTTTAACTGCCTTGTACGTCGCCTAGAGTGGCCATCGGCCAGATAGGCGACACAGAAATTAAATTTATTATTATTATTATTAGTTTTCCCAGCTGTTTCTCAAACTAATGAAACAACTCGAGAATTAAGGGCTCACTCCCAGCCCCCTCCCCCAGTGCCCTTTATAACAGGGGTGGCTAGTCCATGGCCCTCCAGATGTTGTTGGACTCTGGCTGCCTTCAGCCCCAGCCAGCACGGACGATGGAAGCTGGAGTCCAGTAGCATTTGGACGGGACCACATGTTAGCCATCCCTGCTTTGTAAGGAAATCAGATAAAACCACTCAAACCAGTTTTGCCATTGATCTTTTGTAATTTTATTTCATAATCTGTCAAAATTATTAAATTAATAAAAAATGAAAGGAGACATCTTTAAAGGCTTTGTTGCTTAAAAACATGTTTTATTCTTCTCGTAAGAAGGACCCCCCGCCGTTGCCTTTCACAGTTGACGATTTACTCCCTCCTTTTTCCTTCCAGTGGTTCAGTCCTTGCAGCAAGTTATGAAATCAAACCCATAATTGTGCGGATGGCAGGTGGCAAATGGAACAGGGTCCGTGCATACATGGGCCAAATTTGGGGTTGCCGAGAACAGAATGGTCTTTCACGTAGGTCTGCGAATCGAGTGAGTTACAGGATCACAGGATTTGGACACCTTGCAGACAGAAGGCAGGCCTTTCCCTGCGACTGTCCACATAACATCAAAATGCTGTGATGGCTTTTCCAGTGGTGTGCTAAACCAGCATCGAAAGTGCCCCATTCTGCTCTAGCACAACTCGCCCAAGACCTCGTTCATAGGTTTTCCACAAGGTGCGCTGCCGAGACACAACCCAGGCAGGTCGGAGCATTCGCAAAACCACATCAAGAAACATTCAAGACTCATCTCTCACTGACCTCTGTGACACTTCTAAGGCAGAAAATGCATCAGCCTGCCATGGGAGGAATAGGAATCCCCCCCCCCATTCTGAGAGGCAGCAGGCAAAAACCTTGGATAGCAGATTTGTGTGCTGCGGTGTGTGTGATGACCATCTCCCTACAACCCTCTCTTGGCAGCAAGGGCCCTGCGAAAGCATGAAGCAAATCATCAGGTCATCTCTCAAGAGGCTGTACCTTCAGAGAACAGCTCCCTCTGGACACCATTCTAGGACTTTTTACAAGTACACAACAATGGAGCAAAATATGAAGAGTTTGCTTGGGATGGCTCCAAATGGTCCCGTTCAGCAACGGCTGGTTTCTGCTAACTCCTGTGACCAAGAGTGCAACCCACAGAGAGGCAGCTTTGGGGGTACTGCTGCAGGGTGTGGGTAGGTGCGTGCATCTCCCAGGAAAAAAATGGTTCCTGCCCCTCCAAGAGATGCAGCTTACCTTTCCAACAAGGGGAAGGTTGGGAAGCGAACCAGTCCATTGATCCATTGGCATGGAATGTGGGCGAAGGCAGAATAGCTACAGCAGCTGCCTACGCTAAAGGCTGCATTCACACTGTACATTTATTCCACTATTATTCCACTTTAAACAGTCATGACTTCCCACAAAGAGTCCTGGGAAGTGTAGTTTGTGAAGGGTAATCTCCTCAGAGCTACAATTCCCAGAGTCCCCTGGGAAGAGGGATTGACTGTTAAACCACTCAGGGAATTGTAGCTCTCTGAGGAAAATAGGAGCCTCCTAACAACTCTCAGCCCTCTTCACAAACCACGCTTCCCAGGATTCTTTGGGGGGAGCTATGAGTATTTAAAGTGCAATATTAGTGGCATAAATGTCTGGTGTGAATGTGGCCTAAGACGCACTCGGAGAGATGTTTCACAGGTTCCCCACAAGTGGAGAGACAGACAGGGACTCTCCTTTTCCAGTCCTTCAGGGAAGCCCTTGACAGGCTGCAGGGTGAAATGGAAGTGTCAGCTGAGAGGCTGGGGAGCCCAGTGGAGAAAAGAGGAAAGGGTTACCAATTCAGCACAAGGAGCTTTGGAGTCCTGAGCCGCTTGTTGCTGGCACAGAGGCGACAGCAATGCTGGGGTTACCCCAAGGCTCGTGAAACCTTACAGCAGACATTCCTCTGGGGAACTGAGGTCCACAGTTCACCCTCGTGTCAGGCCTCCATCATAACAAGAAATCTGTTTTTGCGCACCTCCACCCTTTTGGGCGGCTCAGAGTAAAAGCGGAGCATTAATTAAGGCACAGCGTGGGAAAAGTCTACCAGCTGCTGCACGGGGCACCAGCTCCTCTTCTCTCCTTCAACAACACAGCCACACCGTACATCTAAAGCACATGGCTTCCCCTGAAGAATCCTGGAAAGACTCGCTTACCTCTTGCCGAGCTACAATTCCCGGCACTTTTAACAAACTACAGTTCCCAGGCTTCCCACTGTGCTTTCAGTGTGTTTAAACATATGGTGTGGGTGTGACCCAAGCCTCTCTCTCTCCCCCCTCACACTGGTCCCAACAAGCTAGCGCTCTCTCTAGATGCTGCTCTGGAAGCTGTTGCCCTCAAGTGGCACCAGATGCCACCAGGACAGCCTTCCCCAACCTGATGCCCTCCAAATGTTTTGGACTACAGCTCCCATCAGCCCTAGCCAGCACGACCAACGGCCCAGGATGATGGGAGTTGTAGTCCAGCAGCACCTGGAGGGTGCCAGGTTGGGAAAGGGATTATCAGCTCTTTGGCAGCGGTTCGTGTATCTCAGGTATGACCTTGTAGGGGTGGTAGTCATGGGGAGACAGGACGACCACGGGGACAGGGGCCGACGCCAAGGGGGTGCCCTCCCCAGTCTTCACTTTGGTGCTGGGTTCCGGGACAGCAGGCGAGGCCAGGCAGCTGAAGAAGTTGGGCAAAGTAACCAGGACGAGGGTTCCAGCCAAGATGAAGGAACCGGCCGCTAAGAAAGAGACCACATAGTCGCCTGTTGCATCCCTCAGCCAACCTGGAAGAGAAGGAGATAGAGTGACCTAGAGCTGACTAGAACAGCTTTTGCCCACCTGGTGCCCTCCAGATGTTTTGCACGACAGCTCCCAGCAGCCCCAGCCCACATGGCCAAATACAGTCAGAGTTGTAGTCCAAAACATACAGAGGCACCAGGTTGGGGAAGGCTAGTCTAGAACATAGGCCCCTTGTAGGCAAACCTAGAACATACAGTCTGTAGCGCCTTCACAAAGTGCTTGTGTGTGGAGATGTGCCTCCTAGATGGCACAGACGTAGCAGTGGCAGGGAGAGCTTGGGTGTGGCTTCCTTTCCAGGACATGGCCACAGCTCAGTGGCAGAGCATCTGCCGTGTGTGCAGAAGGCCCCAGGCTCAATCCCCAGCATCTCACAGTAGGGCTGGGAGAAGCCCCTGCCAGCAATCCTTGAGAGTTGCTGTCAGTCAGGATAGACGGTACTGAACTAGATAGACCAACAGCAGCTTCCTAGGATTCTAATCCTGCTCTTTGAGCTGGGAACCAAACCCAGAAGTGTAGAAAACCGGTTCTGGTTCCTTGTGGAGGGGGAAATCTAGGCGGAACATGTTCAACAGCACTCCCGCTCCTCCAGCCTGGAACCTCCTTTTAATCAAGCCCTGGATGAAACTGAAGCTTGCAGAGGGGCTAAAACAGTCCTTATGGGCCACAACAGTTATTTGGGGTGGGGATGCAGGCCAGGAACACTACCTACCTGAAAGAGGCGCCCCCATGAGCCCCCCGATGCTCTCTATCATTTGCAGGAGCCCCATGGAGCTGAAGATATTCCCGATGCCCACAATCTCAGGAATGATGGAGAAGACGATGGGCGTGAGGGCTCCAGAGAAGAAGCCGTAGCAGAGGCTGATGGCTACTAGAAGCAGGTAACTGCGGCCCCACGGAATCAGCACCAAGGAGACACCAGTCAGGAACGTCCAGGTCACCAGGATGTGGATGAGGTGGCAAGCTCTGCAATTCCCCAGCCAGCCGGAGAAGAGACGGCCGCACAGGTCAGCCACAGCCGCCATTGACATCACGAAAGCCGCCTGATATTCGTCAAAGCCCAGCTCCCTCGCCCGGGCCACCAGGTGGATGTAAGGGATGAAATATCCGGTGTTGATGAGGGTGATGGCAAGGACGAATCGCATGAAAGGACAGTGGGACAGAAGGTGTAGACCGAAGAGCGAGGAGAACTTCTCCCAAGAGAGCCCACCCGCCTCTCCTCTCGCAGGGCCGGGCACGTCCTCTTTGAGGGTCAGAGGGCGGATGAGGGCCCCGCAGACCATCAGGTTGAAGGACATGCCTGCCACGATGAGCAGGGCTCCCCGCCACGCGTAGATGTCCACCAGGAACTGGAAGAGCGGGGAGAAAGCAAACGAGGAGATGCCCACACCTGTCAACGCCAAGCTTGTGGCCAGCACCCGGCGCTTCTTGAAGTATCGAGCCATGGAAGCCAGAGAGGGGGTGAAGACCAAGGCCCAGCCAAAACCTGCCGAGAGATTGATGTGCCCCGTGAATGAAAAGTGACATGGCCGCTTCCTAAAAACATGAGAACACAGCCCCGCAGCAGCAGCTGGATCAGGCCGAAGGGGGCCCCTCTAGCCCAGGATCCTGTTCTCACAGGGGCCAACCAGGTGCCCCAAAAGGAAGGCCCCAAGCAAGGCCTCCTTTGGCTTCTCCACACCCAACTAAGCGATGTCACCGTGGGCAACAAGCAGGCCTCAATTAGCTTTTTCAAGATGGCTGCCTCCACAAAGCTCCCTTAAGATCAATAGTCTCCTACAAAGCGAAAATCAGGTCTAGCTCTTCCTTCACTTGGCCTAACTTAGCCGCCCTCATTGATCCATTACTTCATGGTGGTGGCTATCCTCACTCACAGCAGGAGTTCCTTTGGGGAATGGCAGCCATCTTGAACAAAGCCTAACTTTGCTTCTTCCTCAAATGCCCAACTGTCCCCTCAGATCAGCCTTCCTGAACCCGGAGCCCTGCTTTGGCCTACAACACCCCATGTGTCATAGAGCCGGGGGGGGGGCAATGGGAAGTTTAATGTAAAACATCTGGAGGGCACCAGCTTGGGAAAGGCTGCCTTAAAATGATGGTTGCCATTTTCAAAGGGACTGACTCTCTTCCTTTAACACTGTCCTCCCTGTCTGTACCCCTTTATTTCCATTAGCCCAGGCTTTGCTGAAAGGACACACAAAGAAACAAACAATTCTTGGGATCTTAGGAGCAAAATGTAATTATGTCAACCAAACCAAAAGATGTATACTGAGTCAGACCATTGGTCCACCTAGCTCAGTATTGTCTACACTGACTGGCAGCGGCATCCCAGGGTTTCAGGTGGGGGATATTCCCTACCTGGAGATGCTGGGAATTGAACTGGCCACAGAGCTACAGCCCTTCCCCCAAACACAGGAAGCTGCCTTCTACCAAGTCAGACCACTGGGCCCCCTACATGGACTGGCAGCAGCTCTCCAGAGTTTCAGGCATGGGACAATCCCAGCCCCACCTGGAGGTGCCGTTGGTGACTGAACCCGGGACCTTCTGCATGCAAAGCCGGTGTTCTGCCACGGAGTTGTGGCGAGATGTCGGCCATGACGATACAGCAGTTGTGCAGCTTCCAAGAACGCACCTGAAAGAAGCCCGATGCAGAGGTACAAGTGAGTCAGGCAGGTGGCAAAGGAGGCCAAGAGGAGCCCCAGGCCCGAGAAGAACCCACCAGCCATGACGACAGGTCGTGCCCCATAGCAAGAGCTCAAGGCGCTTCCCACTGGACCTGCCAAGGAGGAGAGACAGATGCTGGTCACTGTGTTGCTTTTGCACAAAGCACAATCAACTTCCCCGTTTATGGACAGGAACTGGTGCCAAGTGCTACTATGGGCGCTTACAGAGCCAGTGTGGTTTAGTGGCCAGAGTGCTGGACGGGCACCTGAGAGACCAGGGTTCAAATCCATGCTTGGCCATGAAGCTGTCTGGGTGCCTTTGGCCCATTCACTGTCTCTCAGCCTAACCTACTTCACAGGATCGTTGTGAGGATAAAATCAGGAGGGGGAGAACTGAGTGTGTACACCCACTTTGAGCTGACATATAAATGTAAATGAATGAATGAATGGGCTGGACCATTCCCCACCCCTGCAGTACCACGTACCCCTCCCCGAAAGAACTAATCTTTCAATTCTTCCAGAGGTGCTTGACCAACATCCTGTCCCTTGAACAACATTCTGTCACTGCATGTTCCTCCCCCACACTTCCTCCCTACAATACAGTCTTTAGAATGCTTGTGTTTCCATGACATCATGGCATCACAGCCAATGGAAAGGAAGGATGCAGCAGGCAGTTCCCAGCAAATATAGGACAATAATTCCTCCCTGATCTCAGGCAGGGCCTTCCCACAAAGCCAGGCACGTCCCCTCCCCACCCCCCACTCACTTGCAAACTGTTGCACAGCGATCCCGATCGAGGTGATCCAGGAGATGCGTCCAGACAACTCGTCAAAGTACGCCACAAACTCCACAAAGAAGACCCCGAAGGAGCGGATCACGCCAAAGACCAAGGCCGACTGGACAAAGGCCGCCAGCACAATCATCCACCCCCACCCTCCGTCGGGGGGCTCAGGGTGAACCACTGCCCGGCCCGGCATGGATCCTGCTTTGTGGTGGGGTGGGTGGGGAGAAGGGTAAAGAACAAAAGAAAAACAAGCTAGACACAATTGAAGCTACAATTTTGTAATTACTCGTGATTTCTTTCATACACACGTACCCAGCTCTTTCCTGGCACTAGGGTAAGACTTTTCTGCTCCCACCATGAGGCATTAGATTCTAACGTCCTTCCAGTCCTAATGATTAGAAAGCCTGGGAAAACCAGAGTTATGTTTCTTTGACCCCCTTTTTCTACTGGTCTCCTGCTCCCCTGGTGCCTTCACTATAGCTGCCCAATTTCCCTGCTTTTTAAAGTTTGATAGAAATATCTGTTGGCTATAGGTACCCTCTTAAACCGCACAATTTTTTTTCTTATTAGTGAATAAAGACTATAAAATGCCAAAACTAAAAGTAATATAAGCTATAGGTTAAATAAGACCATTGCTATAGAGTTTATATAGGTATAGATTATAAGTAATCATAACGGAAGATATAGTATTAGATAAGGCTTGAATAAAGAAGGTCACCCTGGGAACAGCAATGATTGACAGTTATGGTCAGAAAACGCCCCTTCTCTCTGGAAAAGTGAGAGACGGTAGCAACCACAAGGTTTACCATAAAAAGAGGAACATTGGTGCAGTTTGTGATAAACAAACTACATAGACATGGGCAGATCCTTCTTGGAAGAGGGGTGTGGTCTAAGGAGTGTAAGACCCAATCAGCACAGGAAGATTAGCATGAAATTAATAGTTAATTAGTGGGGCAGGGGCTGAATGGAAGAGGGAGTAAATTTTAAGTGGGGACCCAAGGATAGCTTAGGGCTGTTAGCCTACTGTAAAAGCCAGAGGCGCGTGTTATCCGGTTGACGGAAGGAGAGGTGGCCTATGAATCAGCGACCTCCAATAGCGTCTGTTATAAACCACCCTCTTCAGATCTTAAGTTAAGGTCTGCTGCTCCCTTCCTTCCTTTCATTTTATTTATTTATTTATTTGATATCCCGCCCTTCCTCCCCGTGGGAGCCCAGGGCAGCATTGGAGTCAATCCATCTCTTGTTTGGCCTTCCTCTTTTTCTACTCCTTTCTGTTTTTCCCAGCATTGTCTTTTCTTCTGAATGCCTTTTAGCGTAGGTGAGTATTAAGTTTACTTTGCTTGCTGAGAAGTGTGGAGAGTGAGTTCTGGTGTTTGCTCATATTTTTTCCTGTTATCAATAAAATTCTTCTTTCGAACCATCAGCCTTGCTTCAGATTCCTGCTTTGGCTGGGTTGTAAGGAGGAAGGATATTTGCATATGGTAGTAGGAGTGTAAGGGGACCCACAGAGTTACAACCCCTGTCGTCACCACTAAAGAACCAAAGACACAAGTACTGGGACTAAGCTTGTAGAATCAATAGCCTAGTTTCTGTTGGTATCCTTGTGCTTGGAAGACGCACACATACACACCCCAATATTGCAACAGCCAGCAGAATTCCAGCTGGCTTTGGGCCATCAGCACAGGTGGGCTTTTCTCCCCTCATCTCTCCCCACCACCACCACCAAGAACAAAATGCTACCGGAGCTTGCACAAATCCAAGAGAGAGGCAAGGTCTGGAGCCCCCAAACCTATTCTCTCAACGAGGTTGCCCCTCCATGGCCCTAGAGCTACTCACCCCGCAGTCAGCTCCTGAAAACCCTTCTCTGGCCTTCTTCAGACAGGTGGGCCATGGAGGGGTCCTGAGGACCATAGAGGGAGTCCAGGTGGCTTGAACCCTTTCAAGGAGGGGTGAGAGAAGAAGAGGTGAGCGTGGTGCACGGGGGAGGGAGTGGAAGGGCTGGAACCCCCAGGAACGTGTGGTGTTTCCCCACACACACTAAGAAGTTAGTGGAGGATGAACAGAGAATGATGGAAGCCAGGCATGCAGGGGCTCTTGGATGACACTGATTATCTTGATCCATTTCAATCCGGTTTTAGGCCCGGTTTTGGCACCGAAACAGCCTTGGTCGCCCTGTACAATGACCTTTGTCGGGAGAGGGACAGGGGGAGTGTGACTCTGTTGATTCTCCTTGATCTCTCAGCGGCTTTTGATACCATCGACCATGGTATCCTTCTGGGAAGACTCACGGAGTTGGGAGTTGGGGGTACTGCTTGGCAGTGGCTCCGCTCCTACTTGGTGGGTTGCCACCAGAAGGTAGTGCTTGGGGAACATTGCTCGATACCCTGGACTCTCCACTGTGGAGTCCCGCAGGGATCGGTACTGTCCCCCATGCTTTTCAACATCTACATGAAGCCGCTGGGTGCGGTCATCAGGAGTTTTGGGCTGCGTTGTCATCAGTACGCTGATGACACGCAGCTCTATTTCTCCTTTTCATCCTCCTCAGGTGAGGCTGTTAACGTGCTAAACCGTTGCCTGACCGCGATAATGGACTGGATGGGAGCTAACAGACTGAAGCTCAATCCAGACAAGACTGAGATGCTGTTGGTGAGTGCCTTCTCTGCTCAGATGGTGGATGTTCATCCTGTTCTTGATGGGGTTACACTCCCCTTGAAGGAACAGGTTCGTAGCTTGGGAGTTCTTTTCGATCCTTCCCTGTCTCTTGAAGCCCAGGTGGCCTCGGTGGCACGGAATGCTTTTTACCATCTTCGATTGGTAGCCCAGCTACGTCCCTATCTGGACAGTGACGACCTCACTTCAGTTGTTCATGCTCTGGTAACTTCTAGATTGGACTACTGCAACGCGCTCTACGTGGGGCTGCCCTTGAAGACTGTTCGGAAACTACAGCTAGTCCAGAATACAGCGGCCAGATTGCTGACGCGGACCAGAAGGTCCGCTCATATAACACCTGTTCTGGCCCGTCTGCACTGGCTTCCTATTTGTTTCCGGGCTAGATTCAAAGTGCTGGTTTTGACCTATAAAGCCCTACACGGCATGGGACCACAATACCTGGTGGAACGCCTCTCCCAATATGAACCTGCCCGTACACTACGCTCAACATCTATGGCCCTCCTCTGAGTACCATCCCATCGAGAGGCTCGGAGGGTGATGACTAGAACCAGGGCCTTTTCAGTAGTGGCCCCCGAACTGTGGAACAGTCTCCCTGATGAGGTGCGCCTGGCGCTGACGCTACTATCTTTTCGGCGCCAGGTGAAAACCTTTTTATACTCCCAGGCATTTTAAAGTGTATTTTAAACAGCATTTCCGTATTTTGGATGTTGTTTGGTTCGTTATTGTTTGTTTGTTTGTTTTTTATTATTTATTGTATTTATTGTATTTATATATTGTGCTTGTTTTTATCTTTTTGTACACTGCCCAGAGAGCCTTCGGGCTTAGGGCGGTATATAAATTAAACTAAATAAATAAATAAATAAATAAATGCACCAGGTGTGCAGATTGGGCATGTATGTGTGTGTGTGTTTGACGTCAATTCCCAAGAGAGCCTCCACCAATCCCCCCCTGCAAAACCCAACAGAAGAACACTTAGGTACCCACAACGACTCTAAGTGTTTTTCATTCCAGGGATGGAATTGGAGTGCAGAAAAAAATTCCACTTATTTATTATTATTATTGAATTATTAGATTTATATCCCACTCTTCCTCCCAGCAGAAGCCCAGGGTGGCAAGCAAAAGCACTAAAAGCACTCTAAAACATCTTAGACTTGAAAATCTATTACAACAAAACATCCTTAAAACCACATTAAAACAAAACATCTTTAAAAGGATGCTTTTAAAAAGCTTTACAAACAGATTAGACAGCAATTCCAAAACAGATGCAGACTGGGATAAGGCTTGTTGAAAGAGGAACGTCTTCAGTAGGCGCGAAAAAGGGAGTTCCACAGGGAAGGTGCCGCCACACTAAAGGTCCGTTTCCTATGTTGTGCAGAACGAACCACCTGATAAGATGGTATCTGCAGGACGCCCTCACCTGCAGAGCGCAGTGATGTGCTGGGTATGTAAGGGGTCAGACGGTCTTTCAGGTATCCTGGTCCCAAGCTGCATAGGGCTTTGTACACCAAGACGAGAACCTTGAACTTGGCCCGGTAGCTTATAAGAAGGCAGCAGCTTCTTACATTACAGACCCCCTCCCCCCTCCCGATCGTCCCCCAATGTCCCCCTATGGCGCCCCTCCCCTCGGGTATATATGACCATCTTGGCCCTGCCCCCTCTTTCCCCCCAAAGCGGAAAAAGAAAACATTGGGTAATCCCCCCGGCTGCTTTGGATTTCCTCCCATCTCCCCCTTTCCTACCGTTGGGGGGGGGCGCGCAGCAGATGAGGCAGCGGCAGCCGGCGCGAGCGACGCTCCAAGGTTGCAGGATCCCGAAGGGGGCGGGGCCTGTGGCGGGAAGCCCCGCCCCTCGGCTCTTTCATCGGGCTCCAAAAAGGCTTTGCGCGGGAGGGGGAGAGGCGGTCAGCGTGGCGCAGGCGCAGTATAGGCGAGCTAGAACGGGAGGGGGCAGGTCCTGAAGGCAAAGGGTTTACTCGGAAGTTAAGCCGCGCATGCAGACGCGAGAGGCATCTGAGCGGGGCCGCCGGGTTGCGCCTTCGGGGGCCGGAGTGGCATCCACCGGGGCGCTGCCGTGCCAGGCGGACAGGGCCTTTGGGAAAGGGGCTGCTGCTGGGGGCGAATCGTTGCATTCCAGGGGCTTGCACGTGGGAGCCTCTCGACCCCCTGCGAGCCCTGACATTTGCCCCCAGGGGGCAGTGGGTCAAACTGAAGAATAGGGAGCGGGAAGAGCCGTGCAAATGACTGTGCACAAGCGACTAGCCTCGCGAAATGCTTACTAGCTTGCCCACCCACCAGTGCACACAGGAATGAAAAAGCGAAGTAATACAAATAATAATCTCTAACACTCTTAACAATTTCAGAACGTACAAAAATTGGTTGAAAACACGACAGTTCTGGCATTACAAAAATACATTTTTGCAAGAAAGGCAAATGGTCTTTTAGGCTGCATTAACAGAAGTGTAGTTTGTGTGAAATATTGGTTGATTGATTGATACTGATTGATTGAAACTTTATTTTTACCCCGCCCTTTTTCCAAACTGGAACTCAGGGCGGCTTACTAATAGAACTACATCGGGCACTGGTTAGGCTTCGTCTTGAGTACTGCATCCAGTTTTGGACACCGCACTTTAAGAAGGATGCAGACAAACTGAAACAGATCCAGAGGAGGGCAGCCAACAAGGTTAACTGGAAATAAAGCCCTGTGAGGAGAGACTGAAAGAACTGGGCATGTTTAGCTTGGAGAAGAGAAGACTGAGGGGAGATAGGATAGCACTCTTCAAGTACATGAAAGTTGTCACATAGAAGAGGGCCGGGATCTCTTTTCGATTGTCCCAGAGTGCAGGACACAGAATAATGGGCTCAAGTTGCAGGAAGCCAGATTTCGACTGGACATCAGGAAAAACCTCCTAACTGTTAGAGCCATACGACAATGGAACCAATGACCTAGGGAGGTGGTGGGCTCTCCAACACTGGAGGCACTCAAGAGCCAACTGGACAGGCACCTGTTGAGGATGCTTTAAGTTGGATTCCTGCACTGAGCAGGGGGTTGGACTTGATGGCCTTACAGGCCCCTTCCAACTCTACAGTTCTGTGATTCTATTTGGGGATTATTATTTTTTGTTTCTTTTTCAGTAACTGAAAGAATAAAAAAAAACTGCATAGTACACAGTAAAAACTAAAAACACTGAATCTGCTAATGCCAGAACTTTTAAGACCACAGAAGACTTGTTCTGGGATTAGAAAGGACTGAAAATAAAAGATTTGTTATTTCATTTTTTATATTTTGCAGTAAAAGAGTAATGCTTTACCTTTCTGCAAAGGGTATCTCTCCACACAGTTGGCTCTGAACATCTGTTTAGAATCCAGTCTGAATTTGTGTTCTTGGTTCATTCATTAAATTGTATTTGTCCATTTGTGTCTACTGGGTGTACAAAAGCTAGGACTGGGTGCACATTTGGACACACAACTATTGCTTAAAAATGTCTTCAAAGCTGTTGCAGATGGAGGGCAAACCTCCATGTGCAGAGGCAGTCTACCTCAGAGTACCAACTCCTGGAGGCATACAGGGGGCAGGGTGGTATGTTGCCTTCACACCCTGCTGGGGGGCTTCTGGCTGGGATGTGGCTACTGTTCTAGGACAGAAAAGGAACCCTTTCCTGGATCAGGACAAAAGGCCTCTTTCGCCCCACCACCCTGTTTCCTCTATTTCTGGACCCCAGGACACCCCCCCATGACCAGCAGGTGATGGGGCAGTGGCAAAGAGGCCTAGTGGTCAGCACCTAGGATGGCATGGCCCCCACAGTAGGGGCTGATCCTGGTTGCCACAGGATCCTTATTTTCTAAAAATATATCTTTTATAGTCAGGGAGGTGGCCATCCTGGTACGTCCATGGTTACAAATACTCATTTTAGTATTTCTACTCTTAAAACATATGATCCTCTTCTATGAGTAAATGATGCTTATTCCCAAAGGGAATGTGTTTAGCTTCTGGGAAGCAGAGGCAAGCTCCACTTCATTCCTGTGGTCATGAGTGTGCTGTGATTTAAGGGAAATGGGACGTGCTCTGGTTTATCTTTTTTTTAAAAAAAACAACAGGGTTGGCAAATTCCTCTGACATAACAGGAACATAGGAACTGGTTTAAAGCATGAATGGGTGTGGGAGCAAGGAGAGAAATGAATTGTGTGACTTGCAAGGGAAGTAATGCACATGGCTGTCTAAACACTTACACACTAGCCGCACAGCTGCCCACAGTGGCCAGCCAGATACCCCAAAGTGAAGCCCACAAGCAGGTTATGAGTAGAACCACCGCCTGATTGCTCAGGGCTTCTCTGTTCATCCAGAGATTCTTTGCAACATAGCCTTGCACCTGTGGAACTGCTTGCCCCCAGATATATATGTCATCTAGTCCCTCTTGCTCTTAAAGAAGCTTCTCAAGAGTATCTGTCTTTGTTACCAAGTTTTTGGTAGAAATATATTGCAGCAGAGTGCAAAAATAACTAGTCTCTCAACACTGGTAGTTGGAAGAATAAATAAACTTAACTTTTATTACTACAAAGAGGTAAAAGTCATACATGCTGAAGCAGCCATGCAGCTTCCACTGAGGGAGCCATTACTAACTGAGAACAAAGAACAGGAAAGGGAGGAGGAAAGCCTGCAAAAACAACAGATACTTTAGAGGAGGAATCAGCAGAATAGATTGCCTTTCTGTCTATTGCCCCCCACTGGTTCAGGTTGCTTGTTACATGCATTGGTGCTTTACTCCCAATAGTCTTCACATATATTTCCAGGGAAAGGACCACAGCTCAGCAGTAGAGCACCTGCTTTGCTTGCAAAAAAATCCCAGGTTCAGTTCTTGGTGAGCTGCTTTCAGTTAGTATAGATGGTTCTGAGCTAGATGAACCAAGTGCCTGAAGTTATTTTAACTTTCTCTTTCTTTTCACCTGCACTGCCATCCCTCCCATCTCTTTTCATCATGGGTCTGTTTGTTTAGATTGTAAGCCTGCAGGTGAAGCACTGGGTAGCTGTTCTCCCCTCTCCCTGAAATTCTGCATTCTTTTTAATTTTGCGTTTTGATACTCTGCATTGCTTTGCTTCTTTAGGCACTTGAGAAGTAATCGGTATTATTTATGGCTTGCCCCAGCTTTGCGTTAAGTGCTGGTGGCTTGGCTCTGTAACCTTTGCTGGGTAGAGGCTAGAGCGAAGACACCAAAACCAGGCCCAGGGCACCAGGAACCTTGGGCCATTTTTGTTTTGTTCTCACATGCGTGCAGGAGCATGTGCACACATGCAGACACACACACACATCCTTTTTTGCATTAAAGTTTGTTCATTCTTTCTCTTAGCTGTGTATTGGACCCAGATTGCTGTAGAAACATTGATAGTCCTGGACAGGGGAAACACCTTCATGGTGCTAATTTGAGATGAACTAAAAAATGCATAAACTTGTGAAGAATTAGACATTCTTTTTCCAGTTTACAACAGAAGAAGAAAAGGAACAGGAAACAAGAGCATCGGTAAACATACACAGCACGGAAAGAAGGTCCCAGATTCAGTCCCAAGTGGCATCTCCAGGTAGGCCTGGGAATGTCCCTTGTCTGAAACCCTGGAGAGTTCCTCCCAGTCTGTGCGGACAGTAATGAGCTAGATTTATTTGTTTTTATTTATTTGTTACATGTTGTTGTTGTTGTGTGGCTTCAACTCGATTATGACTTGTGGCGACCCTATGAATCAGTGACCTCCAAGAGCATCTGTCATGAACCACCCTGTTCAGATCTTGTACATTCAGGTCTGTGGCTTCCTTTATGGAATCATTCCATCTCTTCTTTGGTCTTCCTCTTTTTCTACTCCCTTCTGTTTTTCCCAGCATTATTGTCTTTCTAGTGAATCATGTCTTCTCATGATGTGTCCAAAGTATGATAACCTCAGTTTCATCATTTTAGCTTCTAGTGATAGTTCTGGTTTAATTTGTTCTAACACCCAATTATTTGTCTTTTCATGGTCCATGGTGTCCGCAAAGCTCTCCTCCAACACCACATTTCAAATGAATTTGTTTTTCTCTTACCTGCTTTTTCACTGTCCAACTTTCACATCCATACATAGAGATCGGAAATACCATGATCTCAATGATCCTGACTGTAGTGTTACAGTGATACATCTTTGCATTTGAGGACCTTTTCTAGTTCTCTCATAGCTGCCCTGCCCAGTCCTAGCCTTGTTCTGATTTCTTGACTATTGTCTTCATTTTGGTTAATGACTGTGCCGAGGTATTGATAATCCTTGACAATGTCCTTGTTGTCAACTTTAAAGTTACATAAATCTTCTGTTGTCATTACTTTAGTCTTTTTGAGGTTCAGGTGTAGTCCTGCTTTTGTGCTTTCCTCTTTAACTTTCATCAGCATTCGTTTCAAATCATGACTGGTTTCTGCTAGTAGTAAGAAGCACGAATACAGGGCGAAAGGGACAAATGAGCTAAGCGGAAGGCACGTCAAGCATATCCTCATCGCGACCGTCTTCCATCTGGAAACCTATGTCCTCACTGTGGGAGGCTGTGTGGATCCAGAATTGGCCTCCACAGTCACTTACGGACCCACCGTTAAAGCCCTTATCTTGGAAGACAATCTTACTCGGCCACGAGTGATCGCCAATGATGTTTGCATATCTTAAATTATTGATATTTCTCCTTCCAGTTTTCACACCTCCTCCATCTTGGTCCAATCCTGCTTTCCGTATGATATGTTCTGCATATAGATTAAACAAATAGGGTGATAAAATATACCCCAGTCTCACACCCTTTCCGATGGGGAACCAATCGGTTTCTCCATATTGTTACATGTATAGCCCACCTTTTCTTCCCAGGACCTCAAGGTGATGCACATAGTTCTCCCATCTACATTTTATCCTCACAACAACCCTGTGAGGCAGGTTAGGCTGAGAGACCCAGTGAGCCGGGTAGGGATTCAGACCCTGGTCTCCGAGGGCATAGTCCCACACTCTAACCATTACACGCCACTGGCTCTCATATCAGATGATGTACCAGCGGTCTGACTCAATGTAAGGCAGCTCCCTATGTCAGCCTCCCCCAACCTGGTGCCCTCCAAATGTTTTGCTCTACAGCTCCCATCAAAATAGCCAGCATGGCCAATAGCCTGGGGTGATGGGAGTTGTTGTCCAAAACATCTGAAGGGCACCAGGTTGGGGGAGGTTGTTTTAGATGGATTAGCAACGTGAAATGCTGCAGGGTGCTATAAAACAATCTTACTCTTTTCCCCCTTGCCACTAACCAAGAGTCTGAGCCTGGGTGCAGGGCAAGGGGTGCAGGCCTGACAAGTTCAATGTCCTCATTGTCAACTTTAAAGTTACATAAATCTTCTGTTGTCATTATTTTAGTCTTCTTGACGTTCAGCTGTAGTCCTGCTTTTGTGCTTTTCTCTTTAACTTTCATTATCATCATGGTCTGTGGGTGGGTAGGAGGCGACAAGGGAGGAGGTGGAGAGTGAGACAGGGTGGAGTGGAGAAAACAATTGTTTAAAAAAAAAGTGGAGGGAAAAAGGAGCTGGAGGGCAAGAACATGGATAAAGGAGGAGAAGGAGGCAGCAGCAGAATGGAGATAAAGAACTGTGGAGATGAAAGATGACGTGTGTGTTTGCACTTGGCACACAAAGTGGCCTCCACCACCCTCTCTGGCTGCTGTGCTGCATTTGCAGTATTTTAACTTTTTTGTATCTCAGGGGAAAACGTTTGCTTGGGTGAGTGTCCCTTAGTTGGTGGCAGGGCAGGGTCTGGGTGGTGGTTAAGTGAGAGAGATTATGCTTGCTGGCTGAGAGGGGGGGTTGCACTTGGTTTGACGTGCAAAGATCTGAGTAGTGGCCTCTGCCTCCCTCCCCACCTCCCTTACCAACGGAGAGACCACCATTGCTATCATGGATAAAAATAATTTATTCTACTACCTCTGTATGTGTGTGTTTATTTTTAATGTTGTTTTAGGTTACTTAGATGTGCAGCAGCCAAGGCCAGCACTTTGTAGGTTTTTTTTTTTTAAGTAACTGAAAGGTAACTGTCGTGATTACTTTTGAGAAAAAGTAAAGTAATCAGTTATTTTCAGAGCAATTGTAATTGTAACAGTAATTACTACTTTTTTGGGCCATGTAACTGTAACTGTAATTTATTACTTTTTAAAAGTAATCTTCCAAGCTCTGGTGCAGGGGTATGGTCATCTGGGGTTGCAGGGGTCATAGACCTCTTACTTTTTTGGGAAGAGGGTCCCTATGTATGAACCAATCAGCATGAAAAAGGAGCATGTCAGCTATTGAGAAGGCTCCTTGTCCTTCCCTGCCGATTGGAGCCAATCAGAGTGAAAGGAGGTGAGTCAGCCACTGAGAAGACTCTTCTCAGTAGCTAACACCCAGCCTCCCCTTTCATGCTGATTGCCTCCTAGCGTTGTCTGTTGTAGTGGAGCGTGGACTCTTGAGACGACAGGGAGAGCCAGGGAGACAAGGGAAAGTGGGAAATGACACGTGGCTGTGACAGGGGCGTGACATGACTATCATGAAGGGACCCTGCATGTCTGAATTTCCCACTACTCTACTGGAGGGTGCACAGGAACATATGCCTTATACCAAGTCAGACCATTGTTCCATCTAGCTCAGTGTTGTCTACACGGACTGGCAGCAACTTTCCATATTTCAGGCAGGGGTCTCTCCCAGCCCTATCATGCCAGGGAGTGAACCTGGCACCTTCTGCATGCAAAGCAAGTGTTCTGCCCCTGAGCTATAGACCTTTCCTTGCATCTCCTCCTGATCCCAAATGCAGCAGTTAATCAGAGACTGAATGATGAGCAAAACTAATCAGTAACAGAACTGGGTATCATCTGACGTCATGTCTTGAGTTGGAGCAATCGAGGAATTCACCACCCAAAGGACTCCCCGCCACCAACCCACTCCACTAATGAAAGAGGGCGTGCTATCATGGCTCCGTCTTCAAATCCTCCCTTGACAAGTTCTGACCAACAGGGGGAGGCATAATGCTACCATTAAAAAAAAAAAAAATAGAGGCAATCTTGTGACTGTTTAATAATGATGGATGAATTGTTTATTTCAAAGCCTGCAACTCTGGTAGATCCTCTCCTGTGCCTTTATTGTGTAATAGTTGCATATCAGCCAGAAACTCAACTGGGGCAGTTTCCCCAGCAAGAAAATGCAGCAAGGGAGATGCAGCTTCAGCCGTTGAATAATTTTACCAGAAGCCCTGATGAAAATGTAGCATTTACACAGCACTTTAGAATGTTCTAAAACCTTCCTGTCTGTGCTGGCAGTGATATTTGTATCTTTACATTATTGTGTCATATTCCATTGTCTGTCATCATTGTATATTTTTTCATGTTACTATACAGTATTCACTGTGGTAGCATTTTGCATTGTTATATATTGTTGTTTCAGGTCCCATGCTCTGGGCCGCTCAATATAATTATCCATTCTGTTATTCACAGTCATTGTGCTTGCCTTTATTATTTTGCTAGTTTTCATTTCAGCTGCATGCTACAGTGTTGTCCATTTTCCTTTGCAATTTTGGGTAGTGACTTTTTCTGTGCTTTTAGTGATATTTGTAACACATGATCGGTACTATTACTCCCATTTTACATATGGAAAATTGAGATTGAGAGAGACAGAGCAGTCACCAAGTGAATGGGATGGATGGAGTAGGAGCAGCGAATTCTATAGTGAAAAGGTGAGCGAAGAGGTGAGTCTTTTAAACAGCCTTTCCCCAACCTCCAGATGTTTTGGACTACAACTCACATCAGCCCCAGGCAGCATGGCCAAATGATGGAAGCTTGGCAGCGCTGACTGGGGCTGATGGGAACTGTAGTCCAGACTGGTGAAACCCTTCTTGAAGCTGATAATGGACAAAATCAGCAAAATGTCCAGGATGTATGCATGTGTGCGTGCATGCCAGCAATCCAGAGATAAGTGTCAGCTAAAAATAATGTTTCCATGCGGGAGCCTGGCTTGAAAATTTGTGTATGCGCAAATAGGCCCATTTTTGGAGGTGGGATGGAGGATGAGTCACTACATCATTTAAATGTGCCTTCTGCTTAATGCAAGTTTCAAACTGATGCAGATCCAACGCAGCATCATATGTTCAGCCACCTGCACCCCAGCTCCAGTCAGGCTGGGGAGCCTGAAGCCTGGTTTGTGGGCTCATGGAAACACCTGCTTTGCTGCTGTAGGAAACTGGGCTGGATCTGAACCAGGAGGACTCTCTCCCTGTTCTGCAAATGAAGACCAATTTGTTGTAATGTCTGGGGGTTGGAGAACGCAGCTTTTCTTTGCTGCAAAATCTTTATGCAAAGGGTCCTGAGGTCAGGATGCAAAAATGTTAACAATTTATCTCTTGTTTGTATAAATCTTGGGTTACCTGCTTAATATTATTATTATTGTTATTATTATTATTACTTGCCTTTTATGACTAGGTCCCAGGGCAGGTCACAAACTCACAACAATATAAAATACATCATTAAAAACAATTTATAATTTGATTTTCACAACTAGAGAGGGTCCTAAAATATATATTAACTTCTAGTGCTGCCCCTTTTCATTTGTTTTTTTCCCGGGGTGGGGAACCTTTGGCCCTCCAGAGGTTGCTGAACTACAGCTCCCATCATCCCTGGCCATTGGCCACACTTGCTGGGGCTGATGGGAGTTATAGTTCAGCAACATCTGGAGGGGCACAGAGGTTCCCCGCACCCAGGTTATCTTCGCTGCCACTCCATGACTCGAAATGCTTTCCGCCAGATTACTTGAATTCACCTTGAGCGAACTGCAGGAGCGCGTCATCCCTATACAGAACCAGCAAGGATGCAGGAAGGAAAGGCCTGATGCATGGTATGATGGGCCCGTTGGCCTGAGCTGTTCTGGGGCGTTCTGCCATGAGATGACTCACTCGTCGCGGAGGACGAGAAGGTGGAGCTGCGGGCTCGGAGCGGGGCCTGCACACCTGTTTCCTGCAGCCGCAGGCCTCAAGGAAAGAGTTAGAGGGAGAGGGGTGTGTGGGTGTGTTTGGGTGAGGCCTCGTTTCCCCCGACTTGCTGTCAGTGCCACCACCTCCAACACACAACGTCCAGAGGAACTGGGCTTCAGCCAGACTCATCAAGGAAGGAGGCCACCCCATACAGGCTACATGGAGCATTACCAGAGGGCTAGGTGCTGTGGCATAGGCCCCATCTGCACTAGACATTTAAAGCAGTGCTGTGCCACTTTAAACAGTCATAAAGAATCCTGGGAACTGTAGTTTGTTAAGAATTCAGAGAGTTGTTTGGAGACGCTTTATTCCTCCCACAGAGCTACAAGTCCCGGAGTGGTTTAACAATCAACCCTTCCTGGGAGTGCTGGGAATTGTGGCTCTGTGAGGGGAACAGGGGATCTCCTAACCAGAACTTGGGAAAGTTACTTTTTTGAACTACAATTCCCATCAGGCCAATCCAGTGGCCATGCTGGCTGGGGCTGATGGGAGTTATAGTTTAAAAAAGTAACTTTTCCAAGCTCTGTTCCTAACAACTCTCAGCATCCTTCACAACCTGCAGTTCCCAGGATTCTTGGGGACAGAGGGGGGGAGAGAAACCATAACTGTTTAAAGTGGTATCATGCTGCACAAGGGCTTGGAAAAGTTACTTTTTGAACTACAACTCCCATCAGCCCAATCCAGTGGCCATGCTGGCTGGGGCTGCTGGGAGTTGTAGTTAAAAAAAGTAACTTTTCCAAGCTCTGATCCTGCCTCAAATGTATGGTACAGGTGAGGACATAGCCCTGCCTTGCAGGCTCTGTTCAACAGAAACAAAACAGGAACTGGGTGGTCTAACAAGCTGATTTACAGCTAGGAGGGGATTGTGCGCTGTACAGAAGTTGTCTGAGGGCCGTATGTGGTTTCCCATGTGTGAAGTCGTTGTCAGGAATAGCTAAGTTTGGTCAAGCTAAAATGGCTCAACCAGAGAGGATTCTGGGGGGCTTTGCTGCAAAGACCTCCGGGATAATCTGTGCTGGGGAAACCCTAGTGTTTTAGTGCCAGACAGCTGCAAATTGCTAATGTCAAGAAGATGCAGCTGAGTCCTATCTGTTATCTCTTATCTGCTTCCTAAGATCAAGGTCAGGAGTTTGGGTAGCAGATCAAGGACTGCTTGGTGTGACTGTCTAGCCCTCCTTATCTTCAAAGAAGGTGATCACGGAAGGGGTGCCTAGGATGGCTAATTGGCCCCCTCCCTGTTGATACCCCAAACCCCATAAAATGAAGGATGATCCTTCAGTTACTTGTTCCCCATTTCATCTATCTTGTTTCATCTGTGGATTTCAGTCAAAGCCTTTGGGAACCAGGCTATCAGACTGCAGGGAGTATTAGCAAGGATAGGCAAGCTTTGTCATTTTTCTTTGTCTGTTTTGAATCTCTCACCGTGTTATGTAAATATATCTCTTGCTCAGCCCCTTTGAGGGTAATTGGCTTTAAAGGAAAGTAACGCTGCTCCACGAGCTAGAGGGAGCCCCAGCTGACAAAGCGTCAAGGCGAGTTAAGCAGCAGAGCGAAAAGAGGGTAAGTAGCTCCCATTTATTCCATTATTTAAATTGAAGTAAAACAGCTCAGAGAAATAACTAATAAGGGCAGCCCAAGGTCACCCTGAGCTAGGAGCCAAATCCTGAAAGAACCTATATCTTAGGAGACAGATCCTAGGAGAAGGAAGCGTATAGAAAGCTAGTTTTCAACACCGCCCTAGCAGGAAAGCTTCAGGGGACACTGTAAACAAGGCTAAATTCCAGTCGGAGAGAAGGGGGAAAAGGAAACTCCACCGATACATACAGGGAGAGACTCAGCTCAGTCCTTGCTAAAAAGGGCAGCTTCAGCCTTCCTGAAACACAACCACAAGTTCTGTTTCCCTAGGTTAAAGAAAGGTCAGGCTGTTCTAGGTGGGAAAACAACAAACACAAAAGACTTGCCTGGAAGGCGCAGCCCCTTGATTAGATTAAAAGCAGCCAAAAGCTTAAACAGCCCCGCCCCTCGCTCAGGAAGGAAGCCTGAGAGAATACTAAAGAGTTAAGCCCCAGCTGATAGCCATCAGCCTCAAGTAACACATCATTGGCTGGCAGCAGTAGCTGGGAGGAACCAGCCACACATATAAAGTCAGAGCACCCTAGCAAGGGAGCCTGCTCCACAAGCTAGAGGGAGCCCCAGCTGACGAAGCGTCAAGGCCCCAGCTGACAAAGCATCAAGGCGAGTTAAGCAGCAGAGTGAAAAGAGGGTAAGTAGCTCCCATTTATTCCATTATTTAATTGAAGTAAAACAGCTCAGAGCAATAAGTAATAAGGGCAGCCTAAGGTCACCCTGAGCTAGGAGCCAAATCCTGAAAGAACCTATATCTTAGGAGACAGATCCTAGGAGAAGGAAGCCCATAGAAAGCTAGTTTTCAACACCACCCTAGCAGGAAAGCTTCAGGGGACACTGTAAACAAGGCTAAATTCCAGTCGGAGAGAAGGGGGAAAAGGAAACTCCACCGATACATACAGGGAGAGACTCAGCTCAGTCCTTGCTAAAAAGGGCAGCTTCAGCCTTCCTGAAACACAACCACAAGCTCTGTTTCCCTAGGTTAAAGAAAGGTCAGGCTGTTCTAGGTGGGAAAACAACAAACACAAAAGACTTGCCTGGAAGGCGCAGACCCTTGATTAGATTAAAAGCAGCCAAAAGCTTAAACAGCCCTGCCCCTCGCTCAGGAAGGAAGCCTGTCTTCCTGCCTTCAAAGGAAGGAAGCCTGAGAGAATCCTAAAGAGTTAAGCCCCAGCTGATAGTTGAGCCATCAGCCTCAAGTAACACATCATTGGCTGGCAGCAGTAGCTGGGAGGAACCAGCCACACATATAAAGTCAGAGCACCCTAGCGAGGGAGCCTGCTCCACGAGCTAGAGGGAGCACCAGATAACAAAGCATCAAGGCGAGTTAAGCAGCAGAGCGAGTTCGGCAGCAGGGCGAGGAGGCCAGGGCCCCCCACTCTGCCCGTCTGTTCCCTGACCTCAACTAAACCGCAGTCTCCAACCCATTGACGTAATAAACCTTAAACAAAACTATGCAGGTAAAAAGCCAGCAGGGGTGTGGGGGCTTTCCAGTGTTTTGCACCGCCTGCAGCATGTACGACTATCTGCCTGTTGGACAGAAGTCGTGGGTGTGCTCTCGGTGCAATGAGCTCCTGGCTCTCCGGGAACGACTTCATTTCCTTGAGGCCAAGGTGGCGGACCTGGAAAAGCTGAGAGAGGCAGAGAGGTGTGTGGAGGAGGCCTTCAGGGACGTTATAGCTGTGTCCCACTCCAACGATGATAGCTCTCCTGCTATCATGGACAACGATGGTCTCGGGGAAGGAGAGCATCCAGCTGAGGAAGAGGGAAACGATCCCTTAGAAGGGACCCATTCCTTGGGGGATGAGCAGCTATCCTCTCGTGCCGAGGATATATCTCCAGGGGGTGGAGGGATCCTTGTAGTGGGTGATTCGATCATTAGGAACATAGACAGTGGGGTGTGTGATGGGCGTGTAGACCGCAAGGTGTTTTGCCTGCCTGGTGCGAAGGTTGCGGATATCGCCCGTCGTTTAGATAGTTTGGTAGACAGTGCTGGGAAGGAGTCAGTGGTCGTGGTGCACGTTGGCACCAACGACATGGGGAAATGCAGCCGTGAGGTCCTGGAAGCAAAATTTAGGTTGCTAGGTAGGATGCTGAAAGCCAGGACCTCCAAGGTGGCTTTCTCTGAAATGCTACCGGTTCCACGCGCAGGACCAGCCAGACAGGCCCAGCTTCGCAGTCTCAAAGCGTGGATGAGACGATGGTGTCGGGTGGAAGGGTTTGGATTTGTTAGGCACTGGGGAACTTTTTGGGACAAGCCGGGCCTGTACAAAAGGGACGGGTTCCACTTGAACCAGAATGGAACCAGACTGCTGGCACTTAAAATTAAAAAGGTGGCAGAGCAGCTTTTAAACTGACTGAGGGGGGAAACCCGACAGGAGCTGAGAAAGGTCCGGTTCGGAATAAACCTCCCCCTGGGATAAAAACCAAAGAAATGATGAAATTTTAAAAGGGGTAGGCCTAGAAGTAGGCATTGTCAGAGCAGGGGCACAGGATATAAATTCAGAAGAGCAAAATTACCACAGGCCTAACCACAAGTGCCAAAGACACTTGAAGAGAGACACTGCTTACAAGTGCCTGTATGCTAATGCTAGGAGCCTGCGAACCAAGATGGGAGAACTGGAGTGCTTGGTCTTAGAGGAGAGCATTGATATAGTGAGCATAACGGAGACCTGGTGGAATGGAGAAAACCAGTGGGATACGGTTATCCCTGGATATAAACTATATCGGAAGGACAGGGAAGGACGTATTGGTGGCGGAGTCGCTCTATACGTGAAAGAAGGCATTGAATCCAGCAAGCTCGAAACCCCAAAAGAGGCAGACTCCTCCACAGAATCGTTGTGGGTGGTGATACCATGCCCCAGGAGGGACTTAATACTGGGAACGATCTATCGTCCCCCTGATCAAAATGCTCAGGGAGACCTGGAGATGAGATATGAAATTGAGGAAGCATCCAAACTAGGAAATGTGGTAGTAATGGGTGACTTCAACTACCCGGACATAGACTGGCTGCATATGTGTTCCAGTCATGACAAAGAAGCAAAGTTTCTAGATATTCTAAATGACTATTTCCTAGACCAGTTGGTCATGGAACCGACCAGAGGGACGGCAACCCTGGACTTAATCCTCAGTGGGGACCGGGACCTGGTGCGAGATGTAAGTGTTGTTGAACCGATTGGGAGCAGTGACCACAGTGCTATTAAATTAAACATACATGTAACTGGCCAATTGCCAAGAAAATCCAACACGGTCACATTTGACTTCAAAAGAGGAAACTTCACAAAAATGAGGGGATTGGTAAAAAGAAAGCTGAAAAACAAAGTCCAGAGGGTCAAATCACTCGAAAATGCTTGGAAGTTGTTTAAAAACACTATATTAGAAGCTCAACTGGAGTGCATACCGCAGACCAGAAAAGGTACCGCCAGGGCCAAGAAGATGCCAGCATGGTTAACGAGCAAAGTCAAGGAAGCTCTTAGAGGCAAAAAGTCTTCCTTCAGAAAATGGAAGTCTTGTCCAAATGAAGAAAATAAAAAAGAACACAAACTCTGGCAAAAGAAATGCAAGAAGACAATAAGGGATGCTAAAAAAGAATTTGAGGAGCACATTGCTAAGAACATAAAAACCAACAACAAAAAATTCTATAAATACATTCAAAGCAGGAGACCATCTAGGGAGACAATTGGACCCTTGGATGATAAGGGAGTCAAAGGTGTACTAAAGAACGATAAGGAGATTGCAGAGAAGCTAAATGAATTCTTTGCATCTGTCTTCACAGTGGAAGATATAGGGCAGATCCCTGAACCTGAACTAACATTTGCAGGAAGGGATTCTGAGGAACTGAGACAAATAGTGGTAACGAGAGAGGAAGTTCTAAGCTTAATGGACAATATAAAAACTGACAAATCACCGGGCCCGGATGGCATCCACCCGAGAGTTCTCAAAGAACTCAAATGTGAAATTGCTGATCTGCTAACTAAAATATGTAACTTGTCCCTTGGGTCCTCCTCCATGCCTGAGGACTGGAAAGTGGCAAATGTAACGCCAGTCTTCAAAAAGGGATCCAGAGGGGATCCCGGAAATTACAGGCCAGTTAGCTTAACTTCTGTCCCTGGAAAACTGGTAGAAAGTATTATTAAAGCTAGATTAACTAAGCACATAGAAGAACAAGCCTTGCTGAAGCAGAGCCAGCATGGCTTCTGCAAGGGAAAGTCCTGTCTCAGTAACCTATTAGAATTCTTTGAGAGTGTCAACAAGCATATAGATAGAGGTGATCCAGTGGACATAGTGTACTTAGACTTTCAAAAAGCGTTTGACAAGGTACCTTACCAAAGGCTTCTGAGGAAGCTTAGCAGTCATGGAATAAGAGGAGAGGTCCTCTTGTGGATAAGAAATTGGTTAAGAAGCAGAAAGCAGAGAGTAGGAATAAACGGACAGTTCTCCCAATGGAGGGCTGTAGAAAGTGGAGTCCCTCAAGGATCAGTATTGGGACCTGTACTTTTCAACTTGTTCATTAATGACCTAGAATTAGGAGTGAGCAGTGAAGTGGCCAAGTTTGCTGATGACACTAAATTGTTCAGGGTTGTTAAAACAAAAAGAGATTGCGAAGAGCTCCAAAAAGACCTCTCCAAACTGAGTGAATGGGCAGAAAAATGGCAAATGCAATTCAATATAAACAAGTGTAAAATTATGCATATTGGAGCAAAAAATCTGAATTTCACATATACGCTCATGGGGTCTGAACTGGCGGTGACCGACCAGGAGAGAGACCTCGGGGTTGTAGTGGACAGCACGATGAAAATGTCGACCCAGTGTACGGCAGCTGTGAAAAAGGCAAATTCCATGCTAGCAATAATTAGGAAAGGTATTGAAAATAAAACAGCCGATATCATAATGCCATTGTATAAATCTATGGTGCGGCCGCATTTGGAATACTGTGTACAGTTCTGGTCGCCTCATCTCAAAAAGGATATTATAGAGTTGGAAAAGGTTCAGAAGAGGGCAACCAGAATGATGAAGGGGATGGAGCGACTCCCTTACGAGGAAAGGTTGCAGCATTTGGGGCTTTTTAGTTTAGAGAAAAGGCGGGTCAGAGGAGACATGATAGAAGTGTATAAAATTATGCATGGCATTGAGAAAGTGGATAGAGAAAAGTTCTTCTCCCTCTCTCATAATACTAGAACTCGTGGACATTCAAAGAAGCTGAATGTTGGAAGATTCAGGACAGACAAAAGGAAGTACTTCTTTACTCAGCGCATAGTTAAACTATGGAATTTGCTCCCACAAGATGCAGTAATGGCCACCAGCTTGGACGGCTTTAAAAGAAGATTAGACAAATTCATGGAGGACAGGGCTATCAATGGCTACTAGCCATGATGGCTGTGCTCTGCCACCCTAGTCAGAGGCAGCATGCTTCTGAAAACCAGTTGCCGGAAGCCTCAGGAGGGGAGAGTGTTCTTGCACTCGGGTCCTGCTTGCGGGCTTCCCCCAGGCACCTGGTTGGCCACTGTGAGAACAGGATGCTGGACTAGATGGGCCACTGGCCTGATCCAGTAGGCTCTTCTTATGTTCTTATGTTCTTATGCTCTCTTATTTACGTCCATCTTGCTTTTCTTTTTAAATAAACTACCTTCTCTGTTTGGTATGTATTACTTGATTTGATTGATTGATTTTAATATTTCTACCCCTCCTTCCGGCCAAAAGGCCCTCAAGGCGGCTTACAAAAAATATAAAAATACACCAATAAAACATAAATAATATATCAATAAAACATCAATAATACATCAATAAAACAACAAACAATAATGGAGTTAATGACTCTAAAACCAGTCCTCCTTGGGCTCATCCAGACGACTGCAAAATGTGTGACATGACCGCTTTGTGTTCTCATTATTTTTTGGTCGTCCTGATGACGCCGAGTGCAAAAGCGCGTTTTCGCGCAGTTAAATCCGCTTTTGCACAACCGCGGAAAATGCGATACACTTTTTAAAAGCGTGAATCATCCGCGGTTCCTTCGGCCGCTTGGACGCAATACCGCGGATTTAAGAGATGACGCTGTTGCATGTGCGGTCCTGTGGCGGTTTCCCAGTCCCCCTCCTCTTTTCCAGCCAATCCCGTCCTTTGCACGTTTGCGCTTGTGTGGAAACGTCGCCCGGGAAAACATGGCCAATCAGTGCTATTGGATATACTGCGCAGGTGCAGAAATGCAGGTTTGCGCAGAAGCAGGAAGTCATGGTGGAAAAGCTGTTTAACCGTTTTGGATTAACGTGATTGCAGAAATGCAAGAAAGCATATTTGTGAAAGCAGCAGAAGGAAGGGGAAACTGGAAGGGGAAACACAAATCACTTTTGCGCCCAAATTATGATGTACTTGCAGGGGCTTATAAATGGCTGCAATAGGGAGTGGTTGGCAAGCCGAAAAGGGAAATATCCAAGAAGCCGCTTGCTAAATGGAGTAACTTTTCTGCTTTACCACGAATGCGCATTTCTGCGAGACTTGCCAAGCAGATATCCTGCTATAGGTGCTCTGTCACAGAGCTATAGCCTTTCGCCCATAGCAACGGAATTAGCTGCGATCCTGACTTATGGCTAACTGTAACCAGAGGGAGTGTTTGGCAAGCTGAAACGGGAAATATCCAAGAACTCGCTTGCCAAATGGAATAACTATTCTGGTTTACCACGAATGCACAGTTCTGCAAGACTTGCCAAGCAGACATGGTGTTGTAAAGTGGGGGACACCGTAACCATAGGTGTTGTTTGTGTGCGATGAGAAGCTGGGTGGGCTGTGGCGTCTTTTTCTCCTTTGTAGCCGTGCAGCCTCGTAAGCCGCTTCCCGCTCTTGGGGCACCCCCCATCCCCAGATGAGTGGCTGGACAGCTTCCCCCCTCTCTGCTCATCAGCTGTGAATCAGGTTTGTGTGAGGTACTTTGGCTGGAGGTTTGAATCCCGAGTGAATTCCTTGTGCTGCCCGATCCCGGCTCATCAGCTGTGAAGCAGGCGTGCTCACGGCTTTTAGGGGGGAGGTGCGAATCCCCTGCCTGAGTGGGTTCTTTGTGCTGCCCGCCGCCCTTTCATCAGCCACCTATGATTTTGCCCAGGGCCCCACAGGCTACGGGAGGACTCGTGGCCCCCTCCTCCAAATTCGGTTTGTGCCATGACCTCCATTGCGCCCACAGGAAATTCAAACTTTCGCGCTTCCGCATTCAAGCACGCATGTGCAGAACTGATAGTAGTGGAAGGGGAGAGGGGAGCAGACGTCATATTTTCCCAACGAATCGGAACATAGTGGGATGAGTCGGGGGCATGGACAGGAAAAAAGCGAGAAGATGCCGCATGTTCGGGCTGCGTGTGCGGCCGGTAAAAAAGCGTGTTTTTAATATCAGCAAAAAGCAGGAAAGGAGCGGGAAAAGGGGCAAGTGAGGACTCTCAGCTGACAGAGCGGGTATGGAAAACCTGGATTATCCCGCTCTGTCTGGATGAGCCCCTTGTCAACACACTACTGACTACTGCTGATTAATTTAGGTTAATGCTCCAGAGCAGCCTTTTCCCAACCTCTGGGTCCCCAGATGTTGCTGGACTACAATTCCCATCATTCCTGACCACTGGCCATGCTGGCTGGGGCTGATGGGAGTTGTAGTCCAACAACATCTGGGACTCAAAGGTTGGGAAAAGCTGCTCCAGAGCAAGGAGTTTAACAATAGGTCTGCTCTAGGATTTAAATTCATGCTCTGAGTTCCCCTTACTCACAGTGTGGGATAGTAAAGGGGTGGTGGCAGTCTACCTTCTAGGGTTGGCGTTAGGTATAAACTAACCCTGGGAAAGTGAGTGTTTGCCTGGGAAGCATTAAACATTAACATAACAAAGACACCCCCTTGGGGTTGCTGAGGTCAAAGGACCCCAAGGGGCAATCTTTGACAGTTGTTTGTGCTGAATCTAGGGGCAGGCAGAAAGCCAGTACAGGCAGTGGAAACTGGTGGCTCTGATGTCAGTGGGGCAGTGAATCCACTCCGGGTTTTAGTCCACACTTTCAAGGAGCTAAATCACCTTGGACAGCTCCTTGAAAGTTCGGACTAAAACCCGGAGTGGATTCCATTGCCCCACTGACATGGATCCAGCCGCCACCCAGTGGTTGAATGAAGCAGAACCCAGGAAGAAATGATGCAATTTGAAGATCTGTTTTACTGGATCTGATGTTTGTGTGTGTACACATGTGGACCCACGCTTTCTCTCTCTCTTGTCACTCCACTCACTCCTCCCTCCCCCTTTGTTTTCCTCCTCCACAAGTGTCCCAGACTCTTTCCCTTTCCCTCTCACCCTCCCAGTCACATTGCTTTCTGTTCAGCCGCTGTTCAGTTCTTACCTGAGCATTGAAAAGCACATAAAGCTGAAACAGAAAATGGGAGTGTCATTCTTTCGGCTTCTACTCCTCCCAATTTCATCCCACAACAACCCTGTGAGGTAGGTTAGACTGAGGGACTGTGACTGGCCCAAGGTACACCCACTGAGTTTCATGGGGTTGAGTTTGGATTTGGTCTCCCAGTCCTTAGTCCAACACTCTTAACTACAACACAACACTGGCTCTATTTCTTTAGGACATCTTCACATGCACTGTAGCTGAGCCCTGGATTAAATCTATCCCCGTGATGGAGGAAAATACTGACACACCTCACCAGGAAGGGCATCCACAAATGGAGGACCACCACCGAGATGGCCCTGTCACAGGTCAGCGCTAACTGGGCGGCACCACCAACAGGGCCTCCTCTGCCAATCATAGAGCCTGAGAAGGTTGATATTAGGGGAGTCATTCCTTTAGGTACTTGGGTGGAAAGCCACTAAGGGCTACATACACTAGTTCTCACCCTTTACATGGGCCCACAGGCTCGCTGGCCACCACTGCAGAGCGTTGGACGTGATCCCATCGGGCTGTCCTACTTAACAGCCTAGCAGCCGCATTCTGTGCTAGCTGCAACTTCCAAATAGTCTTCAAGGGCAGCCCCATGTAGAGCATATTACACATGCTCTGCAGCCAAGCCCCAGATCAAATTGAGCCCTGTGATGCAGGATGGAGGAAAACACCCCCCCTCATGCACTTGGAACAAGTGGTCAACTCAGGACCTAGGATTAATGGCGAGGGGCGTGCGCACGCACTTTCTTGAGCAAGCTGCTCTTAGTAAGGGATATGTGGATGCTGTAACTGGCGTCTGTTCTGTTGTTGTGCATGGGGAGGGGGGAAGAGTACAACGGAACTGAATATAGTTCTTTCCCCCCCCCCATTCCGCATCCTCTTTGAATCCTTTCTCCATGGGAAGTGGGATTGCTTTGGTGCGTGGTGTTAAAAATACCCCAGCAGGAAAAGTGACCTCAGGAGCCCAGGAGGTTTCTGAGCATTGAGGTCAACGGCTGCTTCCTCCCCCCCCCCGTCTCAGCCTCCTGCGCTCAGACATTTCATGGATGGATGAAAATAGAGGCAAAGACCAGGAGGCCCCTTTGGGGACAGCATTACGTGGCTTAGTCCAGCCTTCGCCAACCTGGTGCCCTCCAGATGTTGTGCACTGCAACAACTCCCATCAGCCCCGGAACAGGGAGAGCCATTTTTGGAGGAAGTGACTCCTTCTCCCCTGGTTGAAAGGAAAGGGGGAAGCCAGGTGTGGCAAGGTCTGGGACAATGGGTGTGTTTGGGGGAAAGAATGTGAGGCATCTGGGTTGGGGTACAGAGCCAGCGTGGTGTAGTGGTTAAGGTGTTGGCCTATGACCCGGGAGACCAGGGTTCAAATCCCCACACAGCCATGAAGCTCACTGGGTGACCTTGCACCAGTCACTGCCTCTCAGCCTCATGAAAACCCTCTTCAGAGGGTCGCCATAAGTCGGAATCGACTTGAAGGCAGTACGCACAGAGGAGGGCACAGGGATCTGCTGGATGTTTTTTGGAGGGGGGAATAAATACCTTAAACATTTATTATTATTTTGTTATTAGATTGGTTAGTGGCTTTTCTACACACGTATGCACACTCAAAGTGACTTATAGTTAATAAACAAATAAAAGATTAAAATAGATAAAAAGTTAAAACCAACCCCAAAGTTAGAAACATACATACCAGCGTGGCAGCTGGGGGCACCATGTCAGTGAGGCAGTGGAATCCGCTCTGGATTTTAGGTTGAACTTGCAGGGAGCTGTTGCACCTTAGATAGTTTCTTGAATGTTTGGACTAAAACCCGGATTCCACTGCCCCACTGACATGGAGCCCCCAGCTGCCACCCCATAATACATATATGCAGACATCACTGACAGGTGGGAACAGGCAGCGTCTGCACATTTTGACTCATATTTCAGGTTCTACAAATGCCAGAAACCAACTTTTTTAAAAAAAACTTAGAATTTGGGATTATGGTTCACCTGGGGGAGGCAACTGCCCCTCTTGCCCCTTGCTGTGGATACCTGGGGAAGGGGGAACCCTGTTTGGAAGCACAGCAGCTGTCTGCAAAAGTGCAGTGCTGACTGGTCCCCTTAACTATACATATTTGCATATTTTGAATTAAATTGGGGGGGGAGAAAGACGTGTCCCCTACCACCACTTACATACTTCCCCGCCCCACCCCCACTCACAAATGCAAACTAATACAATTAAAACTGCATACATTTATATTTTAAGAAAGCACTCATTTCAAAAGACTTCACATGGGGCCCAGTCCAAGCACATCTCCTGGTCATTTCATTGAGGCTTGCACAGGAGAAATTCCCAGCAGATTGAGCCTGCTGGGCCCACCTCTGCTGCCTTTACTGTTACCCAAAATGTTCTGCCTGCCCAGAGCTGTCCCTCTACAGGAAACCCTGTAAAGCCTGCCGGAATTTCACAGCAATGTATGGAGTTCCGGAGAAAAGCATTCAATCCATATTTGTCCTTGAGTTTAGAGTTTCCGGCAAAACACATAATCCACACATCCGTCACTGGGAGAAAGTCCAGCACAAACCCTCCTTGAGAGGCCTTCGCTAAAACAGGATGGACTCCCAGTAGCCGTACTGCTGGGTTGCTTAGTGGTGGCACCTTTGATTTAAAAACAAGGGCAGCAAAACCAACCTTCTGGAAAGATTAAGCAAATCCTGACTTTCAGCCCCTGACTCTCCCTCTGCAAAAGGGAAAATGGAGGGAGAAGTCCCACATCTGAGACTCATGACCGGCGGACTCCCCTCCCTCCATCCCCGCAGCAAATTCAAGGGAGGAAAGTGTGACAGTCACAGACAAGTGACTTGATGGTGGGGATTCGTAATCAGGATACAGCTGTCCGAGGACGCTTTGTTAGGACAGGAAGCCTGGCCAGGGTGGGTCCAGCTGGCCATTCTTTTTTGGAGAAAGTGTAAACCTCAGGAAGTCTTTCAGCTGGGCAGAAAGTTGGGCTGCAAGCTGCTGGCTATGGGTTGTTGAGCTTGTGTGCACGTGCTTAGGTACTGCTGTATCATAAGCATGTCAGCTCTTGAGGCTCGTTGCAGCAGCAAACTCTGCAACCCCCCTTGGCTAAAACCAAATGCAATAAGAAAAGGTCCTGGAAGATAAAATGTATCCAAATCTCTTTTGAACATACCAACCCCTTCTTCCCCGTTCCGCTCGCTCACTCGCCATCTGATCCAGGAAGAGCACCCCAGAATCGTAACTTGCTTGCCTGTTCATCAGTTTTACTTTTTAATTCAATTCTCATCTGATTAAAATAATCTTAAATCAATTAATCATATGGGCTTTAGTCAATCAGTCAGTCAATCAATCAATTAAAATGGCATATGAATAAACCAACAGATATTATTTTTTATGGGATGCACATGTGTGTGCTAGCGGCAGGCATTATTTTAGAAGATACATAACATGTGAGAGAAAGGGGGACGATGCCTATTTCTAAGGTTGTGTTAGACATTTTTGTGTATCGTTTGCATTGTTACAGGTTTGTGGGGGGTTAATTTGGATGTCATCTTCGGGTCCCCTAAATCTGTGAATTTTGAAGTAGAAGGAACTGCTGAAGTGGTCATGCCAGTCTCTTTGCTAAGTTAAGGGCCCTAGCCCTGGTTAAGTGTCTTTTTACATGACTTAGGAGTTGGCCAATTTTAACTAAGTTGCCATAGAAACAGCTACTCAGTGATGCTTCCAGAAAGAGAGGGCAGACCGTCCCCCTTCACCTGGCTGGAGGCCATGTCATCTGAGGGGTAGGACAGGTAAGACATTCTATTCAGTCCACATTCCAAGCCAAATCTATCAAATCTGCCCTTTCCGAAACAGTATGAGATCCAAAACACAGCCATCTTTTGTAATTCACACTTACTTGAATTTTGCACCGCAGTTTCACCAACCAAACACATGTTTACAAAAATGCATAAGCTGAGCTCCTTGGAGGATAGGTGGGTTATAAATGTAACAATAAAATCAATCAATCAAACAATTAATTAAATATTGCAGCTTTACTTCCTGCAGTTCTTTTGTGTTCCAACTTCCAACCACCCCTTCTCCCGTCTCTGGCTGTTTCTGTCTCTCTCTCAAAATCACACACAATAAACCAGCTTTGACACAAACTGTGGCTCCAGTTTCAAGGGAGGGAGATGTGCTCTTGGCTTAAATCTTTGCTCAGCTACAGCCTGTCAATCCTGAGCGGTAAAATATTGGCCTACTCAACAAGAGTGTTGTGAGAATGAATGGAAGTTGGCCTTTTAAAAGTCCACATTCAAGATGTTATAAAGACTTTTAATGATCTCCAAACAACTTTAGCTTTATTGAAACAAGACAAGGATATAAAGTTTGGTGACCTTACAGAGATATTTTTTCTTACAGGCATCCATGTTTTTAAAAAGAAAACGATCCAGACTGACCCTTATATCTTCCTGCCCCCCTCTGTGCCCAGACCAAAAAGGAGCCGGCCTATTTGATCCATTACCCAGCATTTGAACACAACAATTCCCCTACATGCCCTATTCACGTTTGCCTTCAACTTGAGACATCTTTCCAAAGGGCATCTTTAAATCTCAGATATATCGAGATCAAACACCTACATTCATTTGCCACTTGGGGGGCATCACCTTTCATCCCATATCAACCCCGAATCTACCTTCCTTCCTCTCTCTGGAGGGGAGGCTTGCACCAGGAGTAGCCAATGGGATGCCCTCCAGATGTTGCTGGACAACAACTCCCATCATCCTTGACTATTGGCCATGTTGGCTGGGGCTGATGGGAACTGTAGCCCAACAACATCTGGAGGGCACCACATTGGCTATCTATGCTAAAGAATGAAAATAAACTCATTTCCTATGTGTCTAAGCCCTAAAATACACACACACATACACACCAAAAGAATCTAGCGGAGCCCCCAGTCCGGCCTGGAGCCACCTCCCATTGTTCATTTCAGGCTTCCCTTTTTTTTTCATCAAATGGCCCACCCAGTCTTTCCTGAAAGCAGCTGAGGTTCCAGACCTCTTCTAGAGCACCGGAAATCTGGACACTTCTTAGGCACCATTCTGGAGTGGCTGAGGTTCCAGACCTCACCGTGTCTCTCTTTTGCACCTCCCCCTTCCCTGCCTCCTCTCCACTGCTGCCAGGCTCAAGTCTGGATGTGGTTCTGGAAAGGTTTGTGACCATGTTAACTGCAACACAGTGACGGCCACCGGCTCCATGCCAGTAGGGCAGTGGAATCCGCTTCGGGTTTTCGCCCAAACTTCCAAAGAGGTGCCCAGAGTTCGGACTCAAACCTGGAGCGGATTCCACTGCCCCACCGACATGGAGCACCAGCCTCCAATGCTGCAACATCTCTTCAGTGTAAGATTGGCAAAAACAGAAGACAAACACCACAGACAGCAGCAAACGCAGTCGGAAGTAGCAAACGGTGGCAGCAACAATAATAAAAATGGAGTATTATAAACAGACAAGACAGATTTGGCCAGCAAAATAACATGTACAAGAAGAAAAAAGACGAGGCATTATTTCAGGATATTTTCTAAAAAACCATAAAGAAGTCGACCAACGATCCTAATAAATCCCTGTAAGTCAGACTTTCCTAACTTGGTGCCCCCTCTAGCTGCTTTGGACTACAGTTCCCATCAGCCCACAGCCAAGCACGCCTGCGCTCCCATCACATGGGGCTGATGGGAGTTGTGGTCCAAAATGTTTATAGGGCACCAGGTTGGCCATTGCTGCTGTAAGTGATCATGCCATATTCACAATGCAGCTGTCAAGAGATGTGGCTAGCTTACGTTCTGTAGAGTGGGAGAAGCAGAATCCATAGCTGAAGGCTGGGGATGCAGCTCAGTGGAAGGATCTTTGCTCGGTTCAAACCCCCAGATGTTGAAGAACTACTACAACTCCCATCAGCCCCAAGCAAACCTGGCCAATGCAACCCTTGATCAGAGGAGTCAAATACTGATCTTGAAGGCCCCCAAAGAATCCTGGGAACCAGAGGCAGCTAGTGGCTCCATGTCAGTGGGGCAGTGGAATCCCCTCCGGGTTTCAGTCCAAACTTTCAAGGAGCTGTCTAAGCTCCTAAAACCTGGATTCCACTGCCCCCTGCCATGGACCCACCAGCCGCCACTGCTGAGAACTATAGTTTGTTACAGGTGCTGAGAGTTGTTAGGAGACCCCTCACAGAGCTACAACTCCCAGCTCCCTTAACAAACTACAGCTTCCAGGATTCTTTTGGGGAAGCCATGACTGTTGAGTGGCATAAGAGTGCTTCAAATGCATGCTGTGACCGATCTAAGTCCGCTTCCTCTGTTCAGGATGGAAGTTCTGAGTTTGTGGGAGCCTGCAACCAGTTTCTCTTTTGGGGCCAGGATTGCCTTGTACTTCCTCTAATGTTCTCTTGTCCTTTGAGGCCTGAACTTGTTCCCAAGTGGGGGATCTGGAGAAAAATGGGGGGGGGGGAAGAGAGAGACATTCCTCCCTCTACAAAAGTCATACATAAGCTAATCAGACAGAAACTGAATGTGGCTTAGAAAGTCTTGTTTTTGCTTCTTGACCTCTGCCTGCAGAGCTGTCCTTCACCAGTAAAACTCTTTCTTCTCTACTCCTGAGAGGAGAGTACGGCCTAGTGGGATTAATTCTAGGGAGTAAGAGGCATAGGGAAGAGGCCATGCTTGGCATGGAACAGCCTCCAGGATCAGCCCATGGCATCTTCGAATAAGGCTGGGGAAACCTGCTTGAAACGCTGGAGAGCTGCTGCCAGTCAGTGCAGTCACTACTGAGCTTGATGGGCCAAGGGCCTACCTTCCTATTTTCCTATGTTCATCCACCCTGCACCCACCCACCCATGCTGTCCCTTTGAAGCATTGCTTGTAGGAAAGACGCTTCTGTCCTCCACCGCCCTGGTGAAGTCTGGGACGGAAAAGGAACCCAATTTTGATTTAAACATTCAAAACCTACTAAATGTCTAAACTGTAGGATTTGAACCTGGGAGAAGTCTGAATGTTTTTATCTGGGGGATGCTAACAGAAAGAAGCAGAGGCCAAGAACGTGGCATCCCCTCTATGGCATCAGATGCTGTGAACGTTGGCCGTAAAGCACCAAAAGTTCCAACGTTCAGATACAGGAACATCCCACCAACAGCTGCATTCTGCAGGGAGGTGGATTTGGCAGGAATGAGCAACACTCAGCAGAGGGTGGCGTAAGGGCCGTTGAGCACCTGGTAGCGGATCTTGGTGTTGGTGATGGCGCCGTGCTTCTGTCGCAGATGAAGCCGCAGCTGACTCTTGTGGCGGAAGTGGATGCTGCATTTCTCACACTGTCAAGAACAGACAGGAGTGTCAAGACAGGGCTGTCCAACCCAGAGAGATCAGAAAAATCCTAGAGCGGCTTTTCCCAATCTGGCACCCTCCAGTTGATTTGGACTACAACTCCCATCAGGCCCAGACTGCATGGCCGTGCTGGTGGGAATTGTAGTCCAGAACAACTGGAGGGCGCCAGGTTGGGGGAAGGCTGTACTAGACCAAGACTCAGCCTGAATTTCTCATTGAAACCCACCAATGGCCATGATTCTTTGTGGATGAATAGAGGGACACACTTCTATCCCTGCATCTCTGTGGGCAAAGAACACCAGAAAGGTAGTGCAGTGTAGTGGCAAGAGTGTCAGACTAAGACCTGGAATACTTGGGTTCAAATCCCTATTCAGGCAAGGGTGGCCTTTGGCCACTCACTCCATTTTCAATTTAACCTACCTCACAAGGTTGTTGTGGGGATAAAAATGGAGGGGATGAAAGCCATGTGTGCCACTCTTAGAGGAACGATCAGATATAAATGTCACCAACGAATAACAGATCGAGCAAATCATTTAACTTAATACTGGGAACACCAACAACTGTTGTGGAACTGTGCACCCCTTGCTCCTACCTACTAGGGATCACTTCCTTCTCTTAGCAGGCAAACAGCTCCTCCCTCCCACCCATCAAACGCATTGGTGGTTCCAGGGTAGGATTCTCTCCTGCCACACGGGAGGCCCAGTTTCGATTCTCGGCCAATGCAGCTCAAATTCTGGGGAAAGGAGATGCCGTAACTCACACCTGGAGATGGTCCCCGGTTTAACCCCTGATGGCATCTCTGGGTAGGGCTGCTTTTGAAGATGTTTTTAAAGCTGCTTTTCTAAAAAAGACTTTTTAAAGCTGTTGTGTTTTCATGTTTTCAAAGATGTCTTGTTTTAACATGCTTTAAAGTCTTTCGGTTTTTTAAGTATGTTTTAGAGTGTTTTTAGTGTTTTTGTTTGCCACGCTGGGCTCCTTCTGGGAGGAAGGATATACACCTATTAAATAAACAAATAAATAAATAATACAGCTGGGAGAGAGACACACCCACCTGAACCCCTGCTGTCAGTCCGTATAGACACTGGTGCTTGGTGGCTCCATGTCAGTGGGTGAATGGAATCTGCTCCAGCTTTTAGTCTGAACTTTAAAGGTGCTGCCGAAGGTGCTGAAGTGGACTAAAACCTGGAGCAGATTCCACTGCCCCACTGACATCACAGCCACCAGCTGCCACTGCGTGTACACAGTACTGAGCTAGATGCACCAATGGTCTGACTCAGTCCAAGGCAGATTCCTGTACAGTAGGGCCCCATTCATATGGCGGGTTACGTTCCGGACCCCCGCTGTAAAGCGAAAACCTCTGTAAAGTGGAACGCATTGAACAGAATGGCGCGCGATGCCCGAAAACCACCGTAAAAGCGGAACAAGCGCCGTATGAGTGGGGCTTTAGTCTAATTGCATCTAATTGAGACCGTTGTATTAGCGAATCGCTGTAAAGCGGGGCCCTACTGTATTCTAAACCAATAACATGACACTGAGATTTTTAAAAAGGCCAAAAAAAATAAATCCCATCACTTTGGGGAGCAATTCTTTTATTATTGTTTTTGTCATTTTTAAACCATGGCACAGTAAACAAAGACTGGAAACTGGTTGGGGGAAAGAGAAAAAACAAACTATATTTCCCTAAGAATTGAAGAGCTGATTCCATTAATTTCTACCTGTTTTGTTGTACGCAAACAGAGGAGGGCAACAAGGATGATCAGGGGACTGGAAACAAAGCCCTGTGAGGAGAGACTGAAAGAACTGGGCATGTTTAGCCTGGAGAAGAGAAGATTGAGGGGAGATATGATAGCACTCTTCAAGTGCTGGAAAGGTTGGCATACAGAGGAGGGCCGGGATCTCTTCTCGATCGTCCCCGAGTGCAGGACACGGAATAATGGGCTCAAGTTGCAGGGAGCCAGATTTCGACTGGACATCAGGAAAAACTTCCTAACTGTTAGAGCCATACAACAATGGAACCAATTACCTAGGGAGGTAGTGGGCGACACTGGAGGCCTTCAAGAGGCAGCTGGGCAGCCATCTGTCGGGAATGCTTGGATTTGGATCCCTGCATTGAGCAGGGGGTTGGACTTGATGGCCTTATAGGCCCGTTTCAACTCTACTATTTTATGATTCTATGATTCAAACATTTTCGTTAAACCTGCCTGATAAGGTCACTGCAGATTTATTATCTTACACAGAATATTAAAATAACACGCTTGGACTAAATCACAGCCCTGTACATATTAAGAACATCTCTCTCAAATTGTTTTATCGGTTGAACTGTTTTTTGATTATTGCTTTTATATACCTTTTATTAAAAACCAATATGTTTTTAACCTTTTCTTTAAAGATGTCTTGAAAGCTTTTTTTAAAAAAAACGTTTTTAAAGATGTTTCCTTTTAATGTATTTTAAAGTCTGTTTTTATGATGTTTCAAAGTGTTTTTAGTGCTTTTGTTTGCAGCCCTGGGCTCCTGCTGGAAGGAAGGGCGGGATATAAATCAAATAATAAATATATACAGTTTTATGTGTTCTTTGTGTTTAACAAGTTCGCCACCCAGGATCCTTCTGGATGAAAGTAAGTATAGAAAAATAATGAACAAAAAACAAAATTCTGTCCATCCCATGAAAAGAAGAAAAAGTTGTCTTCTTCCTCTCCCCATGCACTGGTGTTTTGTTGCTTTTAAAAAAAACCCACCCAGCATTATTACTGATTAGAAACCCCCCCTTTCTCACAGCCACAGAAGGAGGCTGTGGTCACATGCCCTCTTTAGATGACCCAGGAATCCTGGCTCCTACCTCTCAAGTTTTAGATTAGATTTTAGATTTAATTTAGATTTAGATTTACTGCCCACCTTTCATTGAAAGGCCCCAGGGTGGATCACAACAGTTTTAAAAGTCATCACTGAAAACAGTTAAAATTAATCTAAAATCACATCCCCCCCCCAAATGGGGTGGGTCCTAAGAACATACATCTCAGGGGTCAAAGGTCAGGGTAAAGAAGTGTGTCTTCAGCATTCGCCGAAAACTGTGCAGTGACGTTGCCAGGCGCTCCTTGGCGGGGAGGGAGTTCCACAGCTTAGGGGATGTAGATTTACCTTAACCATTATGACTGCACTCCCCATGTGGAAATGTGCCCTACAATATGGGGACTGCAGAACACTCAGTGATGGATGACTTGAACCCATGACAGGAGTCACCTGGAACCAAGACCCCTTTCTCATCCCCACCCCCAAAAGAACTCCCTCCCCACTCACATGATAAGGTTTCTCTCCTGTATGAATGCGGATGTGGCTTTTGAGGGTCTGCAGGTGTCTGAAGCGCGTCCCGCAGGTCCCACATGGGTAGGGCTTCTCGCCAGTATGGATGAGGATGTGGGCCCTCAAGTGGGCAACCTGGAAGGAAGGAGGGAAGGAGGAGTGAGCACGGTGGCCCATATTCTTCGGTGATTGATTTATATACCTCCTAATACCAAAAAGAGGCTTCTAAGTGGTTTACAAGTGTAAAAACCAGTGACACAAACCTTAATAAATAAACATCCATGATCAGTGGTGGCCGGTGGCTCTATGTCGGTGGGGCAGTGGAATCCGCTCTGGGTAGTAGTCTGAACTTTTAAGAAGCTGTCGGAGGTGCTCCTTGAACAGCTCCTTGAAAGGCCAGACTAACACCCAGAGCAGATTCCACTGCCCCACTTATATGGAGCCACCAGCTGTCACTGTCCATAATTAAAATATGCAGTAAAACAATCCCATTAAAACCTTAGATGAGGCACATGTTACCAAATTCTTCCAAGCTACACAGGAAGTGGAGTGGACTGTGAAAGACCAACCCAAATTGTGTTTGCATTTTGACCAATTTGTAGGGCAGTACAATATCTCAGAGAGGAGGTCGGGTCTTCTGCTCCCCTGGTGCATTCCCTGTAGCTGCCCAATTTCTCCACTTTTTAAAGTTTGACAGAAATAACTGTTGCTGGCTGTAGGTAAATTCTTAAACCGCAAGCTTTTTTTTGGTTGTTAGTGAATGTGAAGTATGCATAGGAAGCTGCCTTATGCTGAGTCCATCTAGCTCAGTATTGTCTGCACAGACTGGCAGCAGCTCTCCCGGGTTTCAGACATGGGTTACTCCCAGCCCTACCTGGAGATGCCACTGGGAGTTGAACCTGGAAACGTCTGCGTGCAAAGCAGATGCTCTGTCCACTGAGCTCTGACCGTTCCCCACATTCCCCATGATACGCACCAGCTGTGTGTACCCAAATTCTGTGTGGCAGAAGCCCTGATCCTGTCCCAAGCAAAGCAGGATTCTGCGGCTGCAGTGAATTCCTCAGATGTGGTCCCTGCTTGTTTTAACATTACCCTGCAGCCGGACCATGTGGATTTGGGGAACCTGTCAAGGCCAGTGGACACCATGTCAAATCCTGGCCAGTGGACTAACACGGGGGGGGGCGTATAGGAAGGAACCCTGCAGAGCAGATTTCTTTTGCAGCCACTGGGCTGTGAGCACATGTGCTTCCCCCAAATCCTTTTCTTACCTGCACAAAACGAGATCCGCAGGTCTCGCACTTGTACGGCTTCTCCCCCGAGTGGATGCGCAGGTGAGTCTTGAGGTTGGCCGGGCGGTTGAACTGGGCTCCGCAAATCCCACAGCGATACGGCTTCTCTCCTAAGTGTGAGAGGCAGCAGCAGTACAAATGGAGCACGTGGGGCTTCGAGGGCAGGCACACTGCAGCTGCCTCCCCTGTGTGGACCCCCATCTCCCCACTTTTACGGTCATCTAGTTCCTCTACATTTTTATTTATTTATTTAAAAATATTTCTATCCCACCCTGCTACCCTGTAATAGGGCACTCAGGGCGGCTTACAAAAATAAAATCAACCAGGTACATAATAAAATTGTAAGCAGTAAAATAACAAAAACATTAAAATAAATTAAAATACATAAAATACAATATATATATATATATATATATATATACAAACACACATATATACATATATATAGGGAGTGGTACTAAAGGGGATTACAAGGGTAAAATTTAACGTAGAAGGCATAAAATCATAAAATCAGTGTCAGGCTCTACCTTCATTTTTTTTTCTTATTGCTGTGAGCATTACACCAGGGATGAGAGGCCCAGGCGCCAAAGGGGCCCTCCAGGCTCTCTATATGGCCCTTGGAACTCTCCACAGGCCACACCCCCTCTGCCTAGGCCACACCCCTCACTGGCCCTGCTTTGCACATTCCTTGAATGGTTTTGCCCGGCTGGACAGTGCCCTTGAACTCTGACCATGCCTGGAATGGAAGAGAGAGGGGTGTGCAAGTGTGTGTAGAAATGAGCCTAGGGCATGAAGATAAAGTTTATATGACTTGCTCTGCCCACTCTTGCATTTGTCCTGCATGTGGCCCTCGGAAAGTTGCACAGAATGGAATGCGGCCCTTGGGGTGAAAAAGGTTACCCCACCCCTGCATTGCACGTGTCACTTTTCCATGACTGTAACCGTGAAGCAAAAGCCCTGCCTCTCGCTAACCCCACCCACCTAAGCCTTCTTCACTCTAATAGCAACCTTAACCTGTGCACGAACAGAATCACTTACTCTTTACTCACAGAAACTATCATGCTGTTTCGATTTTTTTTTTTAATCGACACTTGATTTTTACGTACATTGTGCTGGAATCCATATTTTGGATGAAGGCAACAGTTCAGAAGTTTCCAAAATAAGCTAAAATAACTCACGCGCAAGCACACCTGTATGCAGAGATCTATGGCTTGCAAGGCTCCCCTTGTAGCGGAAGGCAGAGCTGCAGAAATGGCATTTGTGCGGCTTCTCCTCGGAGACATCTCCTGCTGGTGGCGGGCTCCGTCCTCCTCCTCTTCCTCCTTCCTCCCCTTCCAGGTATGCTAAGTCACAGGCCTTGCAGTCATATGGGCTAGCACCTGGGAGGTCAAAAACAGGAGGATTTGGGGGCTGCCCTGTCTGTCAGAAACACACTCTGCCTTGGAATCCTTTCCCCAGATATTTTGGAACTGGCTGGAGTTCCTCAGAGGGAAGGAGTGACATACACTGTGTACATGCCCACAGGCACTCACTGCCGACTTTGTAACTGACTAAGCCTCAGGCACAAAAAACAAGCACGGAAGCTGAACTCTGGAAAATCATGGTGCATTGGCTAGCCCCCTGTTAAGTTAATTAATGTACATCCCACTTTTTTCCCTGTGGAAGTCAAGGCAGTATAAGTGAGGGGCTCCCGTGGCCACATCCAGACATGCTTAGTTTCAGCAAGGTGGCTGCATCATCTGTCATCAGGCCATGGCCAGGCCTAAAGTACACAAGCTGCTTCCACCCTCCATCTCTCTCTCTCTCTCTCTCTCTCTCTCTCTCTGACTTACCAGTACCAGAGGGGTCTCCCTGCCCCATGGAAACATCCTCTGGAGGATGTGAGCAAAGCGGGGGGGTTGGCTGATTGCAGATGGAGCAATGGGCCTGAGCTGTAGGCAGCCTGGGGGAGAGAAGATAGAAGCAGGGTCAGGCCTAGGCTGCATCTAGGGACTGTCTCCTGGAGCTTCAAAGTTCGTTTATTTACTTAGCATATTTATTACCCACCCTTCACCAAAGATCTCAGGGCAGGTTACAAAATGCTAAAATGCAACAGATTTGAAACAATTGAAATGAACAACCAAGCGACAAAATCATATGCAGAAAGTAAGCAATCATTGCACATCCCCAAAAGCCTGGGTAAAAAGGCACGTGTACATCAGGGGTCAGGGAGTTGCAAAGTTTGGGGCCACAACAGAAAAGGCCCCCTCATATGTCAACATCCTCTGAACCTGCAAAGGCAGCGAAATCACCAGCAATGCTTCTCCTGCTGATGTCCCGGGACAGTGGATAAAAAAGTATTTGGGGCTGAAAACATTTAGGAGTTCCTAGGTGATGGATAAAACCTTGAACTGAGCTCAGAAATGAAATAGGCAACCACTGCAATTCTCGCAAGACTGATGTAATATGAGAGCTACTGACTACGCTGGTCAACAGTCTAGCTGCTCAATTTTGCACTACTTCAAACTTCTGAGATGTCTTCAAAGAAAGCCCCACGTGGAGGGCATTGCAGTAATCCAAACTGGAGGTTACCAAAGCACAGATCACCGTTGCCAGGTCATCTCATTTCAGGAAGGGCCACAGCTGGCACACCAGCTGAAGCTGGGAGGAGGAGCTCCCAGCCACTGAGGCCACCAGGGCCTCAAGAGACAATGCAAGATCCAGGAGCACCCCCCCCCAAAAAACCCCCATAGACCTGCTGTTTCCAGGAGAGTGCAGCCTCAACCAGGACATGCTGTCTCACCATTCCCTGGACTCATACACTTGGCACAGATAACACCTCCAGCTTTTCTAGATTTCTTTTCAATTTGTGGGTCCTCGTCCAGCCCGTTGCTGCATCCGGGCACTGGTCTGGAACCTCAGTGGCCTCTCCTGATTCAGACAGAATGGAGAAATGGAGCTGAGTGTCATCAGCGCATTGACGGGACCTCAGGTCAATTCCCATGGTGCCAAGCAATACCTTCCCAGTGTCACCAATGAGACACAGGCCCATAATTAGGGGTGGAACCACTTCAGAGCAGAACCGCCAACCCTCGACCCTTGGAGTTGGTCCTAAGATCATAAGAAGATCATAAGAAGAGCCAGTGGCCAATCTAGTCCAGCATCCTCTTCTCACAGTGGCCAACCAGGTGCCCATAATGGGAAGCCTGTAAGCAGGACCTGAGTGTCACAGCAGTTCTCCCCTCCTGCAGTTTTCGGCAACTGGTGTTCAGAAGCATCCTGCCACTGAATGTGGACACAGAGCATAGCCATGAATTTGTCTAATCCTCTTTTAAAGCCATCCAAGTTGGTGGCCATCAACCCCCCCCCCCCAATAGCTGTGTGAACAAGGGCTTTCTTTCATCTATCCTGGATCTTCCAGCATTCAGCTTCAGTGGACAATGTCCACGAGTTCTAGTGTTATGAGAGAGGGAGAAAGAGAATACAGTCTAAGAGAATGCGGTGGTTTATGGTGCCAAAAGCCTGTGTTGAAATACTTTTTCTTGTGTAAATTTCATTCCCTGGATTATGTGGATCGGGATGTAACTATTGAAGTTATCCTCTCATGTCGGTATGGTAGATGCAAACTGGCTACAGAATTTAGTCCTGAAGAAAGAAATGTGTGAGGGCAAGAATTTGAGGCAGTTGAGGGTTTAAGAAAACTGCCATCCCTGCACAGTCTCCGTTTTCCACCTGAGGGAGCACAAAAAGAGATGTAATCCAAGAGATCTCGTTAACAAATGGAATATCTGGAGCACTTCCTTCATGTCTAATTGACAGCTAACTAATAATTAGAATTATTGAAGTACCTCATTTATGGATGTTTAATTGGAAGCTTATCTGTTGGCCTTACTTGTTGGACATTGTGTGGCTGTTTGGTAGCTTGTCAGCCTGTTTCACGTGCCTGTGCAAACTAGGGTTGCCAGGTTCAAGGCCTGAGACTGATCCTGTATCTTTAGAAGAGAAAGTCAACCACGTGCAGGTGTTCTTGCAACACTGTAATGGGAAAAACCACAAGGTGGAATTCTCCCTTCCCCCTGCACAACTTTTAAAGATACAGAAGACCTCTTGGAGGCTGGGCCTGGCAACCAGGAGGTCTTCTGTATCTTTAAAAGTTGTGCAGGGGGAAGGGAGGATTCCACCTTGTGGTTTTTCCCATTACAGTGTTGCAAGAACACCTGCACTTGGCTGACTTTCTCTTCTCCTAAAGATACAGGATCAGTCTCAGGCCTTGAACCTGGCAACCCTCGTGCAAATGCTCAATAACAGCACTTTACTCCTGCCTGATTGGCTCTGGTTCCCCCCCCCTTGCATTCTGCTTTGTTTGTATACAGGAGATCTTCCTCTTTGTTTGGGTGTTCCACTGCAGTGTCAAAAGCCACTGAGAGGTGAAGGGCAATGCACAGGGTAGCAATCCGGTCTCCCTCCTCACAAAGGCCTCAGCCAGGGCAACCAAGGCAGTTTCTGTTCCAAACCTGGGCCAGAAATGAGCTCAGATCATCCCTTTCTTCCATGTATGCCTGCAACTGGACTGTCACCACCGCCTTCTCGAGCACCTTGCCCCAAAGGAGAATATTCATGATGCTGGGCAGGAGTTATTCAACACTTGCAGGGTGCCAGGGAGATCCTCTAAGGCATCTGGCCCTCCAGATGTGGCTGAACCACAGCTCCCATCATCCCTAGCCATGCTTGCTGGGGCCGATGGGAACTGTCGTTCAGAGACATCTGGAGGGCCAAAGGTTCCCCTTACCTGTCTTTAGGTGAAGCTATACCAATGCCTTTGCCTTAGGGTTGCCACTGCAGGGCCAGCCATGGGAAAGATAGAAATTCAACAGGTGCTTCTCCATGCTGGGGAGTGCTGCACCTGTTTAGTTTCCATTTTCTGTGCAACGGTTTTGCACAGAATATTGTTCTGTTTTCCCTGCAGTCTGGCCCGCAAAATAAAAGCAAAATAAAAGCAACCTTCCTTTAATTTCATAGACATAAAATACACAGACAGACTTGCCTCTTGGAACTTAAAAGAAACCTCCTGCAAGCCCCCAATTGCATGCCCTGAACCGTGCAACGGACCCCCAATCCCTAATGAATATGGGAGCTTCATGCATTTATAAGGTGAGAAAGTGCAGGGGGTGGGGAGGAAGGGCGCTCTGGTCATGCTCAGAAGCTTATCCTTATAAACCCAAATGTGTACGGCAGCTGCATGCAATTACGAGATTGGGGAGCAGGGGAGGAAGGCACTCTGTACAAACTCAGAGACACCCTTCTCAATTATTACCTCTCACGATCCAGGGCTGCGTCTTGGAATCTGGCACAGGTCCTGGATCTCATCCCAGGTAAGCCCCCCATCCCACCGCCACCCTAACCCACTGCCCTTTTCTCAAGACAGAACATGAAATGCTAGTTTCCAAAGAAAGAGGCATGCAGACCACAGCCTGCCTCAAAAGCCCCCACGTATCCGACTGGTTCTGACCTCTGAAGGTGGCTTCCTTTCCCGGAGTCTCCATTGCTGCCGGCCTGGCTGTGGGATTTGGGGGGGTCCTGCCTCCCCTCACGCAGCATGGAGTTGAGAACAATGAACCGGTACTTCTTCCAGTTGCAAGCTTTGGGGTCAGGGATTGGGGCGCAGCTGCTCGACTCGCGAGGAGAGGCCGGCTGGCCAGGAGGAGACTGATCGCCGGCACCTGGAGACATCATGGACCCCAATTCCTTCTCCTTGAGGCAATAGGATCCAGGGAAAGGAGAGGCAGCAGTGGAAGCGATGGTGGCATCTTCTTGCACCTGCCTTGGGAAACTGGCAGCCACGGATCTCACTTCGCCTTCGAGGGGCTGGAATTTGCGGCGAGGGAAGTTGGGTGTTGGAGGAGTCAAGAGGAAGGTGACCCTGTCGTAGCTGCAGGAATCACAGAAGGATGAACTGGGCTTGGCCCTTCTGGATTAACGGAGTCTTCCCCCCACAACTTCTCCAGAACTTCCACAAAGTTTCACAGCTGCCATTGGCACTATATAGTTTTCTGTGCCTGCTAAAAACTTATTTGTGTACATGCCCTAACTTTAAAGCAATTTTGTCTCCCCCAAGAGTTCTGGGAAGTGTAGCTTGCCCCTCACAGAGCTACTATTCCTAGCACCCTTAACAAACGGAGAGAGTTGTTTGGAGACTATTCCCCTCACAGAGCTGCAGTTCCCACCACACTTCCCAGAATTCTTTGGGGGAAGCCATGATGGTTAAAGTAGTATTTACCAATAGGCAAAAAAAACTTTGCAGTTTATGAGTGTACCTATAGCCAACAGATATTTCTATCAAACTTTAAAAAGCAGGGAAATTGGGCACTAAGTGAATGCACCAGGGGAGCAGGAGACCTGACCTCCTCTCTGAGATAATTGTACTGCCCTACAAATTGGTCAAAATGCAAACACAATTTGGGTTGGTCTTTCACAGTCCAATCCACTTTCTGTGTCGCTTAGAAGAATTTGGTAACATGTGCCTTTGAGGAGAAGAGGGAGGGAGGGAGGGAGTGGGTAGGGGAGGAGGAAGGGAAGGGCAGGTCTGATCATTTGCATGCTTATTGAGTTCAATGGGATTTACTCCAATGCAATCATGCTTAAGATAGGTAAAACTGACCATGGGGGAGGAGGAGGGGAGAGGGGAGGGGAGGGGAAGGAAGAGGAGGGGGAAGGAGGGGATTGGAAGGGGATGGGGAAGGAGGGGCAAAGGAAGGGGGAGGGAAGGGGCAAGAGGGAGGGGATAGGAGGGAGAAGGAGGGGATGGCAGGTTTGATCATTTGCATGCTTTTTGAGTTTAATGGGATTTACTCCTGTGAAATCATGCTTAGGATAGGTGAAATTGACCTGAGGGAGGGGAGGGGAGGAGATTGGGTGGGTGGGCACTGGGAGAAGGGAAGTCCCTCTTGTGGCTGTATAACAAGAGCCCTTTCAGTGTCTGCTGTGGCTGTGGAGAATGTCCCTGAGTTCTAGCATCATGAGAGGGAGGGAAACTCAAGCAGGACCTGAGCGCAACACCAGTAACTGACAGTGGAGGCTGAATGTAGCCACTGTGGCTAGTAGCCACTGATAGCCTTGTCCTCCATGAATGTGTCTAATCCTCTTTAAAGCCATCCATGTTGATGGCCATCTCTGAGCAAATGTCAGAGTTTTTATTTTTATTTTATTTTTATTATTTAATTTTCATTCATTAATTAAAAATTATGTCCTGCCCTTCCTCCTAGTAGGAGCCCAGGGCGGCAAACAAAATATTAAAAACACTCTAAAACATCTAAAAAACAGACTTTAAAATACATTAAAACAAAACATATCTTTTTTAAAAAAATCTTTAAAAACATCTTCAAAAGCAATTCCAACAGAGACGCAGACCGGGATAAGGTCTCTACTTAAAAGGCTTGTTGAAAGAGGAAGGTCTTCAGTAGGCGCCGAAAAGATAACAGAGATTATTGTTATTAATAATAACAACAATAATACTACAAATAATATTGCCCACCCTGCCCCAGACGGCCCCAGGGAGGTTCACGACAATGGCAAATAGACACTTCAGAACATCTCTCCTGTTGTGTCGTCCTTTCTTTTGTCTGTCCTGAATCGTTCAACATTCAGCTCATCTTCCATGAGTTCTAGTACTGTGCAAGAAGCTTTTCTCTCCTCGTTTTCTCCACGCCACGCATGTTTTCATACACCTCTATCATGCCTCCTCTTCCTCGCCTTTTCTCTAAACTAAAGAGCCCCAAATGTTGAACGCTTCCCTAGCAGGGGAGCTGCTCCACCCCAGTGGACCGTTTTCCTCCTATCCGTTCCCCTGGCCCACCCCTCCGCTCCCCACCTGTGTACCTCGCCTGGATGAAGCGATGGCAACTCTCCACCACATGTTCCATCTGCAGGTAGGAGGCAGCCGCCAGGAGAGCAGGCACTGTGCCCGGGGTGAGGAGCAGGCGGGACGTGTACATGAAATCGAGGAGGGCCTGGAAGCCGGCTGGCTCGATGGAGCTGGGCAAGCTCAGCACGCTCACCTCGTGGCCTCCCTGGCCCAGGAAGATGGAGTAGAAAAAGCCACTGGGGGAGGGAAGGCCACAGAAGGGAAGGAATAAATAAGCCAAGAGAACGACAAGTCCCAGCATGCATTGTTCCTGCAGGCCACTGTTCTGGGCCGTGGCACCATAAAGGAAAGGACAAGGTACAAAGAGAAGGGACTACAATTCCCAGCGTGCTCTAGCCACAGCCACATTTTAGGCTGGGATGTGGTGCTATTTGCATATAATAAGCCACAACTTCCTATGCCCGGCTGAGAGTGTGGTTCTGCCTTTCAGGATTCGTGGAATGAGGCCTTGCTGCTCCCACGACAATGTAGCACCAGTGCCTTCCCACGATACAGGGATCTGCTCCCTCTGGCTAATACGTGGGGAGGCCTCATGGTTTGTTTTGTGCCATGTGCTCTCAGGGCACAGCAGGGTGCTCACCAAATAAAGAAAATGCGGCAGTCTACCTCTGGATGCTTTACAAGAGGGAGATTCCAGACCCACCCAGAATTTGGTCCCTTTCTGAGATTAGCCAGTCAAAAACGTGGGTGTGAGGATACAGTGAGAGCTTTGTGGCTCTGGTGGGTGGGGGTTCAGCTCCTACCCCCATGTGCCTGCTCCGTGTCCCGGCAACATAACCCCTGCCACGGAACAGGTGTGGCCAAGCCACATATGAGTAGCCACCAGTATTTTAGCTTCCTTCACCCAAGCCACGTATCTGAGGCCTTTTACCTTTCCTGCTACAAGGAAGGCCCCACGGTTCCCCACACGTGGACCCATGTCTCCTAACCACCAGCCACTCACACAGCCCCCCATTCTTCCCACTTGCATGCAGGCCACGTGTCTATTCCAAATGCAAACCACCCTGCCCCCCCGTGGCTTCAGTGGGATCCCCACTTTCCAGTGGCCACAAATGGGGCACACGTGCACCTCTGACAAACGTTACCTGCAGGCGGTAAGGACAGCTTTGTGGGCCTGCAAGGGGCATCCTCCCACTTGCAAGGTGACGTCCGTGAGAATGTGCCGTTTGCGCAATTCGTTCAGGTTCATCAGGACGTCGCTGGAGTGGCGGGTGAATTCACACACATAGCTGTGGTTTTGTGGCCCGGCCATAACGCCTGGAAAATTGGAAAGGGAAAGCAATGAACAGGGTGGCAAAGGTATCAGGACCACCTTCCCTAGCCATGGAGCAAGGAGCATAGCTTTGAGCGTGGGACTGAACCCAGGAGTTCTGACCATCGTCCACCTCTTTGATCTCTCCCTCCGCTAATCTTTCAGGGAACTCAGGAGTCTTTGCGCCCTGCCTTTCTCGGTCTAATGCAGCCCTCCCCTTGGAGGTCGTAAAAGATCCCCCCCAAGTTCCTAGTTCTCACCAACCCTTACACTAAGCCTCTAGACCTTGCGAAGGGCTCTATCTCAGTGGCAGAGCCCGTTCTGCATGCCAAAGGTCCCACGTTCAAATTCTGGCATCCCCAACTAGGCTCAGAAACCTGGGGAGCCACTGCCGGTGGGTAGGCAAGAATTAACTGGGGCGGCTTCCAAACTGCTGCCGTTTTGGGGGGGATTCAGTCACATACTGGCAAACTCAGGTTGCATCCTTATTATTGATTCGGAGGTCTTGCGCAAGAAGCCCACTTCCCCAAAAGATCCAACGTTTTGCGAGAAAGAAACTGATGGGGAAATGCACTGGGGAGACAAGACTTGTGTTGACGCAACATCATCTAACCTTCCCGCAAACAAATCAGGATGAACACTCAAACAACTGGTTGTCTGGAAGCACCCCTGGAAGGACAGGGGGCCTGACTCGGTATCTAAGGCAGCTTCTTACTCACTCCCCAATAGCCTTGCCCTGAGCTCAGCCTTGGCCAACTCAGCGCCCTCCAGATGCTTTGGACCAGAACTCCCATCAGCCACGCATTCCCCCACCAGCTCTTCTCCTCCATTCCATCTCTGGCTCTCCAAACAAGACCACCTGTTCTTGGGGAGGGTGCCCTCTTGATGGCAGAACCCTACAGAACCCTTTGGAGACTTGCAAAAGCACACATTTGGGCATTACTTTCAGAAACATGATTCATTCTGGGATGGCTTACAGGAGATGAGCTGGAGGTAAGTCTGTGAAGGGCTGCCTGGGGCTCAGTGTTAGGATGGGCTGAATTTAAACCGCGATGGGACGTCAGATTTGCCGCTGATCTGTTGTTCTGTGCCCTTGTGGGAAGAGGGCAGGAGATGAGCACAAGGCGAGCGCATGAACACACAGAGACATAGATCATCTCCCACCCAGACACCAGGATTCCTCCCAGTCCCTGGAGCCTCTCCTCACCCCTCACCTGAAGAAAACCCAAGGGCCCTGCCCTCAAACCTTTTGCGGAGGCCCCTCTGCGCGCATGCGGGCCTTCAGCGCTTACCCTGTCCTGCAGGGACTTCTGTGGAAGATGTTCTCCTGTGCCTGCCAGCAGGTGTGTGGAGCTGTGGGGAGGGGGCCAGAGAGCCAGCTGGACCCCCGTGTTCCCTTGTGGAGCCAGAGGGCTCTGAGAACCAGCCTCAAACACGGCTGGGCCAGGGAGGGCCTTTTATAACTTCGGAAAGGAAATGGTGCAAAAGTCACATCCTTCCTATCTGAGTTTGGCTCAGCTGTATTGGGAAGGCCACAGCAGGGAGAGGGGGGAACTGGGGGTGTGTGGGGGTGTATTTATAGACCTTTCAGGAAGATGGATGCTTAGAACTCAGGAAAACTCCACGCTGGGACTTAGCCTTGACGCCTCTTGCTCAGCCATGCTCCCCCCCAAAGATGGAAGCATGGCACTCCTCCCCCCCCAAAAAGCTGGCTTCTCTCACAGTCCCCTATCTCTTTTATCTTGCCACAGACACCAGGGGTCCTGCTCCAGAGCCCCCTCCCCACTTGAGACAGCTGGCCTTTGCGAGACTTGGGTCTCTGTTTCGCTTCCTTGCATTGTCACATCTCTTGCAAGCGGAGCGTGTGGGGTGGAGGGGTGTGGGGGTGTGGTTGGGTGCCAGGGGGGGGAGGACAGGAGGGGGGAGGCTGGGGATAGGAAGCACCTGCTCACATGAGACCATTTCCTCCCCTCCCCCCTCCCTTTTCCTGATCCTTTGGCAGAGAGTTTAGACTAAGCAAAGCTTCATCAGAGCTGTGGCGGAACCTTTCCCGAATGCAAGTTGTGGAATATCCAAAGTGACTGCAAAGACAGAGTGCCTCTGAGCACATGCCAAGGACATTCCCCTCACCTGAGCCAATTGTCCCTCCGCACTGCTGCGAATGGAAATTCTGCTTCCAACTGGATTTTTAAAAACTCCAGCACCTTTTCTGACAAGAGATCACCTCCCTCCTCCGGAAAGCACCTCCCCTCCTCCTGCAAATGCTGCAGCCAAGAGTTCATTGCTAAAGCGAGAGGTGCTGAGGCACACAGCAGCCCCAGGATGCCTCCTTTTCTTAATGTAATGCCTGGGGAATCCTGGGAACACAGAGCTTACCTTACACTGAGTTAGACCCTTGGGCTCAATGTGGTGGACACTGACCGGCAGAATCTCTCCAGGATTTCAGGCCAGGGTCTCTCCCAACCCACCCTGGAGATGCCATTAGGGACAGAACCTTCCACCTTCCACATGCAAAGCAGTTGCTCCTGATCTAAGAAGTGTAGCATTCTGCATATGTTCAGAGGCACTCTGTTCCCTGCCACGTGACGTTCTCCAGAGAGCTCAGCCATGTGGAGCGACACTCTGATACCTCTAGGCAGAAGTGAGCCCTTGCTGCCTCTGGTTCTAGGGTTTAGCCACCGGCAATGATTCTGCAGGGAGAAACTGAAGTAGGTTCTCCTGGGATTGTCCCCATCTAAGAGAATCTCTCTCAGGTTAACGCTACACACACACACACACACACACACACACACACACACACCCCGGGCTTTTCCCCATGCAATCAACAGTGCACTTCTGTTTTAGAAACAGTTCAGGCAGGCCTTGCATTGTGAATATAGAAATTTGCAAGCTACAGAGATCGAAAAAGGAACTTAGTTTGCCACAGAGAAAAAGTTAGCTGCTAAAATTTAATGCGATAATGTGGCAAATGAGGAAAGGTCATAGCAGAAGACTTCAAGTTCAGCCCCTGGTATCTCCAAGCCGGACTGGGACAGACGCCTGTCTGAAGCCCTGCAAAGTCGCTGCCTGTCAGTGTAGACCAGACTGAGCTAGATGGACCAAGAGTCTCACTCAGGGGCCCTCCAGTCTGGTGGGTTTTTGTGGGGTTATATTCTGCATCACCATATTCATTGGTGCAATAATAGGGCATTTGTGGTGGATTTATACTGGATCATCCGCACACTATTCCACGTTATTAATTGTCCTGCAATGCTTCCCTAGTATTTCCGCATTTATTGTTGCTGTTTGGAGGGGCAACAAGTGCACCAAAAGCAGGACCAAAACAAATGTTTGTGGTATGAAAACAAGGTCTCAGCAGAAAGCGATGGGACACGCATCTATTGCAAAAACACACAATAAAAAGGACATCTGGAGCGGCCCTCAGGGTAAAGCAGGTTCTGGTGTTGTTGTGTTTTTATTTTTCAGCTCAATTATCTTTTATTTTGGCTTCCAGATATGAAGATCGCTCTATTGGTCTAAAAAAGACAAGGGAGATGGTGGCAGGTAAAATTACTGTATTCAGCCAGTGGTGTTGGTGATGAGGTTGCATGCAAGCTTCTGTGTGTCACAGAACACTTCATCAGGCAGAGTTTTCCCCACACCTCCCTGACACATTCTGCGAAACTCAAAAGCCTGCTTCCTCTTAACACCAACTTCAAAGAGAATATCAAGTAATCGACTTGAAGGCACATAACAACTCTCTTTTCCTAGCAGTGATTAAACAGCAGGTGGCTCCCTTGCATGGTGTTTTCCTTCACCCTCTCCTCTTATTTATTTATTTGTTTGTTTGTTTGTTTGTTTATTTATTTATTTATTGCACTTGTATACCGCCCCATAGCCGAAGTTCTCTGGGTGGTTTACAGCAATCAAAAACATTAAAACAAATATACAATTTAAAACACATATTTTAAAAACAATTTAAAACAGTTTTAAAATTTAAAACAATATAACAATTTAAAACACATGCTAAAACGCCTGGGAGAAGAGGAAAGTCTTGACCTGGCGCCGAAAAGATAACAGTGAGGCACACCTCATCAAAAAGATCATTCCATAATTTGGGGGCCACCACTGAGAAGGCCCTCTCCCTTGTTGCCATCCTCCCAGCTTCCCTCAGAGTAGGCACCTGGAGGAGGACCTTGGATGTTGAGCGTAGTGTACGGGTGGGTTCGTATCGGGAGAGGCGTTCCATCAGGTATTGTGGTCCCAAGCCGTGTAAGGCTTTATAGGTCAAAACCAGCACCTTGAATTGAGCTCGGAAACATACAGGCAGCCAATGCAAGTGGGCAAGGATCGGTTTTATATGTTCGGACCGTTTGATCCCTGTTACCAATCTGGCCACTGCATTTTGCACAAGCTGCAGTTTCCGAACCGTCTTCAAAGGCAGCCCCACGTAGAATGCATTGCAGTAATCTGATTTGGAGGTTACCAGAGCATGGACAACTGAAGCCAGGTTATCCCTGTCCAGATAGGGACGTAGTTGGGCCACCAACCGAAGCTGGTAGAAGGCACTCCGTGCCACCAAGGCTACCTGAGCCTCAAGTGACAGAGATGGTTCTAGGAAAAACCCCAAGCTACGAACCTGCTCCTTCAGGGGGAGTGCAACCCCATCCAGAACAGGTTGGACATCCAACATCTGGTCAGAAGAAATGTAAATGTACTGCCTCTAATGTAAATGTACTGCCTTCAAGTGGATTCCGACTTATGGCGACCCTATGAATAGGGCTTTCATGAGGTTGAGAGGCAGTGACTGGCCCAAGGTCACCCAGTGAGCTTCATGGCTATGTGGGGATTCGAACCCTGGTTTCCCAGGTCGTAGACCAACACCCTAAACACTACACCACACTGGTTCTCCTACTTTCTCCTCTAGATCTCAGTTTTACTCTCAGTTTTAGAAAGATGCGGCTGTAAATAAAAGAGGCGCTGTGGGATACTGGTTCTGCTTCAGAAGTCCTAACCTCTGTCTTTGAATTCCTTAACCATAAACCGCAGATACACTGGCTGGTGGCCGTGAGGAGAGCAATCTGTAGTTGCTTGATGGAGGGGGGGAAAGCACTCTGCAAATGCTTGGGGGCACTCTCCCCTCTTTGCTACCCTTCCTCTTACTTCTTGGGTCTTCCAAACAGTAGACAAGAAGATAGTAAACTTGTGTTTGGACTGTACCACATGATACTGAAGGAGGACTGGCGGCTGCGGGGGAATCCTATACACCAAAAATTGGCATGTTAGGGAGAAGACTTGGTTTCACCCTTGCTGCTTATAGGCTAGTTTTCTATGTGCAAGGATTTTGTTATATTTTTTCTGTGGCGGAGCATTCAGTGATGCAAGCCCCAACCTGCAATATGAAGAGCTAGCTGTTTGCAGAAACAAGCCCTCTGTTTGATCCTGCCCGTTTGCTTAGTTTGGAGATATCCTTTTGGAGCTCTTGGCAACCCCTTTTTGTTTCAACCACCGTGAACAATTTGGTATTGTCAGGAAACTTGATTGTTTCACTCCTTTCCCCTAACTTTAGATCATTTATGACCTGTGCTTTTTAACTTGTTCATAATCAATCTAGAGTTTGGGGTGAGGTGGGAAGGTTTGCTGATGACACTCAATTGTTTGCCAATGAAGATGGCTGGGGCTCACATTCTGGCTCACATACAATGTGCTCTCCTGCTGTCAGCCACAGCTAAGCTCACGGGGGCCTACGAGACACCCCCGTCTAATTTAAGTAGAGATAGGAAGGCCTGGAAAAAAACTGAAAAATTTGAGAAGAAACCAGTTCCCTGCTTTCCCCCCAATTTCACTGTTTTTCCCCCCCCAGGCCTTCACATTTCTAAATTTCACACCACTCTTTTGGGGTTTCCTTCTGTCTAGTAAGCTGAATACGTTTTTTTAAAATTTCAGCAACCATGTGATTTTCATATCAGCATGAACAAATTTGTTGGAGCCCCTGGAAGTTATTTAGTAGCTCAGGGACAGAGCATCTTTGCATGCGAAAGGTCCCAGGTTCAATCCCTGCCATCATTAGCTGGGCCAGGAAAAGGCTCCTCCTCTCTGAAATCCCAGAGAGCTGCTACAGGTCTGTGCAGACACTACTGAGCTAGATGGACCCCAATAGTTTGACTCTATCTAAGGCAGCCTCCTATGATCTTCAGTGCAAGCCACACCCAAGCACTCCTGAAGGCTGAAGCACAGCGCAGGAGAAGAAACAGCATATTCAGGAAAAGAGCAAGCAAGTGAAATTTATTTGTTTATTATTTATTCAATTTATATCCCGCCCTTCCTCCCAGAAATGGCAGCCCAAAGAACAACTGCAGAGGCTGGAGCAGAGATGGGCAGGGTTGCATCACAGCAGAGACCCAGAATGATCCTACTTTGCAGACCAGCGCCAGAACTTGCGGTGTAAGACTTGTTACAAGGTGGGAGGGTTGCAATCACCCTTCTCCAACCTGGTGCCCTCCAGCTGTTTTGGACTACAACGCCCATCAGCCCCATCCCCAGCCAGCCACGCTCCCGTAAAGTCCTCCCAGAACCATATGGCAATGCTGGCTGGGGGCTGATGGGAGTTGTAGTCCAAAACAGCTGCAAGGCACCAGTTTAGGGACCATTGGTGTAAACCAAGTGTGGGGAACCTTTGGCCCTCCAGATGTCGTTGAACTACAACTCCCAATATCCCTGGCTGTTGGCCATCCTTGCAGGGGCTGATGGGAGTTGCAGTTCAGCAACATGTGGCGGGCCAAACTAAGGTTCCACACACCTGGTGTAAATAATTAGGAAGTCTTATGTTTTAGTGTTGCTATTTTCACTGTTTGTTGCTTTCTGCCAGATTTTAATGGCATGGAATGGATTGTGACCAGGACTGTCAATTCCCCCACCCTTGGAGGGCTCCTATGCTTTTAAACAGCTGCATGATAAGCAGAAAGTTAGAAAGTGAAGTGGCAGAGTGCAAGTAGGACTCTCCCAGTTTGTGATTCCCAGCAACTAGTATTCAGAGGCATATTGTGTCTGTCGTTGCGGGCAGAACTTAGCCACTGTGGCTAGTGTTAGGGTTAAATGGGCAAGGCCCAAGATCCCCAGCACTCACTCACAAGATGTAGTTGTGGAATCTCAGCAAACCTTATTACCAGATTAAGTGAGACACAGACAGAAAATATTAACATAAAATTATTTTATTGATTAATAAGAAAATGATGCATTAGAAGAGGAAAAATAGACACACCCTTTCATGTAGCAAGCATTAAGCACTCTACCTATGAACTCAGAAGCAAGTGTATGCAAGCAAAGACTTTCACGGGTGGGCCCCTCAGGTCAGAAGAAACCCACTTTCACTTTATCTTATGATTGTTAATTCCTTATCTCATAGCTTATCAATTCATATGTCAAAATCTATTAATCTAACGGGCTAGATAACATTTCAAGTCCTAAAAAGGGTTATATCCTATTAAACTATCTCTGCTCCCTCGCTCAAAAAAGGTAAACTCATAGGCTAATTGGTTAAGTGATATCTCTGTTCCATAAAGGTAATATGAAGACCCCAAGTCATCATAACTCCTTATTTTCTTGTGTCTGAACCCTGCCATAGGGTCTGACACATGTTATTTGACTACAAAATGTTCTAGTAGTCACTCTTGAGCATAACCGCTAAAGGTTCTGTGGTTACGTCTCCTCAACTTGCAATCAGCCATAATTCTTCGAAGCTTTGTATTTTTGGATCTGTTGTTTATCTGCTGTGCCCATTTACTCCTGTCACAGATAAAATTATAATGAAACACCTAAATTAATCATATATCATGATTAACAGGGGTAAAATATCAGAATGCTTAGGAAGAGAGAGAAAAAGCCCTTCCCATTAATCCTTACACTAGCACCCACTGATTGCCTTATCCTCCATAAATTTGTTTTAAAGCCATCCAAGTCTGTCCTGAAATCATCCAGCATTCAGCTTCACTGGATGGCCCCGAGTTCTAATACTATGAGGGACAAGAACTCCTCTGTAGCCACTCTCCCCACATCATGAATACACCTCAAATGTCTCCTCTCGCTTGCCTTTTCTCTAAAGTAAAAAGCCCCAAATGCTGCAACCTTTCCTTGTAGGGGAGTCTCTTCATCCCCTTGATAATTGTCGTTGCCCTTTTCTGGACCTTTTCCAACTCTACAATATCCTTTTTGAAGCAAGGCGACCAGAACTGTACACAGTATTCAAAGTGCGGTCGCACCATCGATTTGCATAACGGCATTATGATACTGGCAGTTCTATCTTCAGTCTCTTTCCTAACGATTCTAGGGTAGAGTTTGTGTTTTTCACAGCTGCGACATGCTGGTAGCAGGCATCTTCACTGAGCAATCCAAGAAGTCCCCACCAGGTCTTGCTGCTGGTCAACCAATGACGGTTCTTCAGTGGGCGCCAAAAACAACAGAGTCAACAGCAGCCATCTCTGAGAGGGAAGGGAATTCCTTAACCAAAGTGCCACTACCAACAAGGCCGTGCAGTCAGCCACGGAGTCAATGATTCTTCTTCGTTAAGTGCTAGAAAAACATGCCGGTTGAGAGACGCAGCCTGGAGAGCAATAACCATGCCAGGTAACAGGGCTTGCACAGGTTCTGCCTTGGAACTAGTGTGGACTCTGCATTGTTCCAGCGGCACCTTTAAAATTTATTTCCCAACTGTACATTTCCAATGCAGCATCTTCCCCACTCCCAGTGTTGTTAAATCTTCAGTTCCTTTTCTTTCTCTCCTCCCCAAAAAAGACATGGACCCATAAAAGGCACCCAGAACTTCCCCTCCACAAGGCAACAGCAAAACCCCATTGGGTGCGATGGGCCAGCTTCTGGGTGGTGGGGCGAAGTGGGCGTGGGAGTCTGTGGGTGGAGGCTGGGAAAGCAGAGTCGGGGTCCCAGAAAGCGGATGCTGAGTTGATGTTGCTGAGTTTCCAGCTGCATGCCGGGAAAGGTCTGAAATAGCAAAGAGCTTGGAGTCCTCTGCCAATTTGCATTATATTTAGATTTCAGATTTCACAGAATGCTACAGCGGCCAACAGGGCGTGCCAGGCATTAAAAATAGACGCTTGCTTGATTCAGGCGGCTGCAAATCCCACTGAAGAAGGTTGTGAATGGGGAGGGCAGGCTGTGGTCCAGAGAGCTGTAGCCCACAACAGTGCCAAAGTGGCAGCAGGCTCAGGGAACACCCTTTCGGCTGGCTTTGCCGAATGCCTCTGATCCCTGACCCACAGGGTCTGCCCTGCTCCTGCCCCCACCTCCTATGCCTGATAAAAACAAGAAGAGCCACTGGATCAGACCCAAGGGCCCCCCCTACTCCAGCATGTCGTGTTCTCACAGAGGCCAACCAGAGGCCCCAATGGGAAGCCTGCAAGCAGGGCCTGAGCGCAAGCGCACTCTCCCCTCCCCTGTGGTTTGCAGCAACCGGTATTCAGAAGCATGTGGCCTCCAACTGCAGAGGCAGACCACAGCCATCACGGCTAGTAGCTCCCACCACTGCACCATCCCACCAGTCTCTCCCTGACTCATCCCTGCACTCGACGCTTCAAGCTCCAACAGTATCTGCTTGTTTTGGTTTCCCAGTGTCTGTTAAATCATTTGAGCCAGGGCCAAGATTGATAAGGACACCCAGCGGGCCAATGAGGTTGGGCAAGAGCCAGGGCAAGTCCTTTCCATTTCCTACAGCACAGGATGCTGGGGTCTAATCCTGCTTGGGAAGTCAAAATCCCCACCATCTTCCTCAAAAACCGTTCCCAATGAGCCCCCAAAGCCATTGCAGGCTAGGATCTTTTGCACTCTGCACATACCCTTGCTTCTTTAGTCTGAGGTCCGGTGTTCTATGAGCTGATCTTTAGCAGCAGAAGGGAATGGGGGGCATTATTCTTCAGGAAATCTTCGGGGGGGGGAAGGAAAGTGGGAGGGCTTAACTTAGACAGACTTCCTCAACTTGGTGCCCTCCAAAGGTATTGGGCCAGCTGGGGCTGCTGGGAGAACTAGTCCGAAGCACCTGGAGGAAGGCTGCTCGAGAGATTTGATCATGGCCACACCCCAAAGGGAATGTGCATGAACACCACCAAAAGGCAGGCAGACGCTGATGCCAAATCACATCACTCGCCAGCGTGCTCCAACACGCTGTGCCAGACCAGGAGAGTGGCACACCCTGCCCCTGCCTCAGACACGCAGCTCTGCATCATGGCTCCCCAGGCGATGATGGCACGAAGTCTTGCGGGGGAGGGAGAGAGACAGAGAAGTGTCCTGGGTTCCATGCCGCTTCCTATGCCACACACACACACCCTGGCCCACACTTCTTTCCAAGGCAGAGCAGAGAAATTCTGGCTCCTGGTCCCTTCGGCTCTCCACCCACTAGGCCCAACTGCCCTCCAAGTTAGGCTAGAAATCCTGCATTCCAGTCAGACCTCGACTCTCTCCTGGAGAAGAGAACCCTATTGCCCCCGCAAACTAGTACCCCACTAGAGGCACCCTCCTTTCCCAGAGGACCCAGGAGTCCTGAGCCTTCCTCTCCCCCAGCCCCTCGGGGAGACAGGAGTCCTGGGTTTCCAAGCCGGGTGCTCTAACCACTAGAAAGGCCTTCTCTCGCGGGGTACACCCAGGAATCCGAGGCAGAGGGCGCCCCACGCCAAGGCCACCGCCGCCCCACACACCCCTCCCCATTCATTCTCGCCCTCCTCCCACCGGAAGTGGCAGGAATTCCCAGGCTCCACGTGACGCTTTGGAATGCGGTGACGTCACCCAGGGGGGTTCATTAAGAAGGGGGGGAGAAGGAAAAAAAGTTTCTTGCTGGCGCGGGGGGCGAACAAAGTTGGACAGAAAGTTGGCCCGGGCGGGGATCGAACCTGCGCCGCTGGGGCCTGGAAGAGGAGGAGGAGGGGGCTCTGCTGCTGCTGCTGGGCTCGCTCCCCCAGCCGTCCAGCTCCGGGGATCAGGTGAGGCATGGGGCCGGGGGGGACCAAGCCCAGGCTCCCCTCCCCCCCCAGGGGGAGCCCCACCCAAAGACTTAAAATCTGGTGCAACTTTTTTTGGGGGGGGGCTCGGGTAAATAAGGGGTCTCAGGCCCATATTTAGAGCTGGGCGCGTCACTCCCACTTGAATTCGTAGCCGGCTAGGATGAAGGGAGCTGGCACCCACTGCCGCCCCCTCGTTGGGCGCTCCAAGCTGCTTGGGCGGCGGAGGGTGCCTGGGTCCGTGTACCCAGCTGGGGGGCGGCAGCAGCACCAGCCGCCTCCGCCTCGGGGTTGCTGGGTTCGGCGGTCCTCCGGCTTTGGGTCCGGGAGGGTTTCGAAGCCAGGGCACCTGGTTCTCTGCGGGGAGAAGCGGGGTGTCGCAGGGCTTGTTCTGGGCCAGGGATCTGAGCCTGGCGCGTCTCAAGCGCAAGGCTAGGCTTGACTGAAGCATGTGCAAAGTGCCCTTACAAAAAGAAAACGATGTTACCTCAATATGGTTTTCCTTTATCCAATATGTTGACAGTAAAGAGCACAATCAAAATCCACCATCTTATTATGCAAAAATTTGGAGCGACTAACGTTAAACAAATTTAGAATTTTTTTTGCTCACCTGCTCCATCCACTCTTGTTTCTCCCTTTCCCCCCCCTTTCTGTTCCTTCTTTTTTTCTTTTCTTTTTCCTCCCCCCCCCACATCCCCTTATTCCTTAAGGAATGCCACCTGGTTGGGGGGGAGGGGGGTTGTTTGAGGGGCTTGTAATTAGTTGCATTGAAGTTGACATTTGTGTAAAAGATGCATGCTCTCAATTAACTACAATGTGTGCAATACCTTCTTAGAAGAAACAACAAAAACGTCTGTTACATCAGATTGTAAATTTTATTTGGAAAACCAATAAAACATTATATATAATACAAAAAGAAAACGATGGACCCCTAACTGCCACCCATAGGGTCTGGGTGTGGCTCCTAAGCAGGCCCTGACATGATTTGATTGGGAAATGTGAACTCGGGCTGGTTTGTGGCTTAGGGGAGCAACCCTTCCAGAAACTGGGCTGTGAATCATAGAGTTGGACGGGGTCTATAAGGCTATCTAGTCCAACCCCCTGCTCAACACAGGAATCCTGAAGGAGAGACTCCTTGCCATGCTACCTGTGTGAATGGGCTAGCCACCTTTACCTCATGTGGTTAGAAGGTGGGCTGTATGCCACGGGCTTCCAAATTCTCAATTTGTAGTTAAAACAAGTGGTTCCTCTACAATCCCTCTCTCCCTCCTCCCATGACTGCTGTCTTGTTGACGGCCTTTTTGTAAGGAATTTCCTTGAGCTTCTTCAGTTGGGTGGTCCATTTATTTAAAATTCCCCTGGCAAATGGTGTTTTGCTTAAGATTTGGAAGGAATCTTCCTCTCTTCCCTCGTCCTACCCCCTCCTCTCCACTCCAGACTGCCAAGGGACCCCATTTCCTTTTATTTCTTCTGGTTGTGGTTTGGCTCACTCTCTTGAGCCATCTGGAGTTGTCCACCTTCTAAGCCCATCTCTGTGGGCACCTGTTTTTTGTGCTGGAGGGCTGTGCCCCGCATTACAAGGGGCCTGTGCCATTCAGCAAGCCTTTCCCAAACCTGGTGCTCCAAATGTTTTGGCCTACAACTCACATCAGACCCAGGCAGCACACAGAAGGGCCCTAGCTCAGTGGCAGAGCATGCACGTTGCATGCAGAAGGTTCAGCCCCTGGGGTCTCTAGGTAAGGTTTGGACAGACTCCTGTCTGAACCCCTGGGAAGTCACTGCCCGTCAGTATTGAGCTAGATGGGCCAGTGGTCCGACTCTGGCTAAATAAGTTTTCTAGATTTGTAACCCTCCCACTATCCTGAAATCCTGTTAAAGCTCCCTTTGGATCTCTTCATCTATCATATTTTTCTTCCAAGTGCCTTGGGGTGGCACATGTGGTCTCCTTACCCCCTTCTATCTTTACAACAGCAACCCTGTAAGGTAGGTTAGGCTGTGGGTGTGACTACTCCAAGCTCACTTGTCCTTCATGGCAGAGTCTAGATTTGACCCTGGATATCCTGTGACCTGGTCCTAACATTCTGGACTCGACGCCACAAACTTGTTTTTATTTTTTATTTTGCTTTGGATGAAATTTGTGGCAGTAACTAACTAGTTCCTGCTGTATATTATTATACGGTTTTGAACAAGTCTTGTAGTGGAGGTGACGTTGCTGCAGATAAATCCCCTGGAAAATTGGAATGGAAATTCCATGAAGTCACATCTTGTGGAGCATCTAACATTTTAAAGAAAGTAGAAATGTTTTAATGATACAGGATTAATCTATTTTATTTCTTTCACACATATTTTGGTTTGACTACCTGATTAATGAAGTCATAGAATCATAGAATAGAAGGGGCCTATAAGGCCATCAAGTCCGACCCCCTGCTCAATGCAGGAATCCCAATCAAAGCATCCTCGACAGGTGCCTGTCCAGCTGCCTCTTGAATGCCTCCAGCGTCGGAGAGCCCACTACCTCTCTAGGCCATTGGTTCCATTGTCGTATGGCTCTAACAGTTGGGAAGTTTTTCCTGATGTCCAGTCGAGAAAAAAGTCCTCTGGGTGGTTCACAAAGTGTTCATACAATTAAAAATGTATGCAACAATAAAAAAAAGGTTAAATCGTTACAACCGAGTCAGTCTACAATTTTATACGGGGAATGGCTGTGGCTCTGTGGTAGAGCATCTGTCTTGCATGCAGAAGGGCCCAAGCTCAATCTTGTGCGTCTCCAGATAGTCCAGAGAAATGCTCCCTGTCTAAAATCCTGGAATGGTGCTGCCTGTCAGGGTAGACAACATAAAGCTAGATGAACCAACAGGTCTGATGGTGGGCTCTCCGACGCTAGTCTGCGCCTGTGTTAGAATTGCTTGTTAATATGTTTTTTTAAATAATGTTTTTAACCCTTTTAAAAAATGTTTTTAAAGCTTTTAAAAATGTTTTTGTTTTATTTTAATGTATTTTAAGGTCTGTTTTTATGATGTTTTAAAGTGCTTTTAGCGCTTCTGTTTGCCGGCCTGGGCTCCTGCTGGGAGGAAGGATGGGATATAAATAAAATAAAAAATAAATAAAATAGCGGGCTCTCCGACACTGGAGGCCTTTAAGAGGCAGCTGGACAGCCATCTGTCGGGAATGCTTTGATTTGGATTCCTGCATGGATCAGGGGGTTGGACTGGATGGCCTCATAGTCCCCTTCCAACTCTACTATTCTGTGGTTCTGTATAAGATAGCTTCCTACATTCTGGCTTTGATATGCTGTGGGCTGGACTGCCTAACAGAGATGAGTTGTCCCTTTCATTTTAACCCTAAATCAGTTTTTTAAAAAAACATTAAAATGTGAGGTTTTTAGCCCCCAACCCTTCTAGCAGCTGCTCCTGACTGGAGGGGGTTTCGGTGGGTACAGAAACAGGCTGGTGGCTACCGAGGAATAACTTTGAGTTCACAGGGTGGTGTGTGGGAAGTGACCCACGTGGGAAGTTTTGGCTCCTTGTCTAGCTATCAGAGCAGCCTTTGCCAAGCCGGTGCCCTCCAGATGTTTGGACTGCAACACCCATCAGCCTGGGGCTGATGGGTGTTGCAGTCCAAAACATCTGGAGGGCCCCGGGTTGGCAAAGGCTGCATTCTAGGAACGCATGTGTGCGTAGACATGCATATCCTTCCCCTCTTCTTGGTAGAAATTCTGTATTCTTTTTTTGATGTGTATTTTGTATTTGTGGTTTTTTTGTGAGCCGCCTTGAGAACCTTCTGGACAAAAGGCGGCATAGAAATAGAATTAATAAATAATAATAAACAATCGAAACAGAACCCAGGAGTCCTGGCACTTTGCATCTCACCACGAGATTTCCCTCTCTGAGCGGCAGCTGTGCAACCCAGGAGTCCTAGCTCTAGGGATCCTCGGGGTATCAACTTCTGAGACCCGCATTTCTTGCTCCTTTTAAATTTGTTTTCCCCCCTCCTCTAGCTTTCCTCGTGATGTCCGGCCCCACCTGGCTTCCCCCAAAGCAGGTGGGTGCCCCGGGCCAGCTTAGCATCACCGTTTCTGCTCCAGCGGCCTGCAAGCCCCAGAAGAGTTTTGCCTCCGCTCCTGGTGCCCCCAAGCCCACCTATGGATCTCAGGAGGCGAATGGGACCGTGAGCGCGACGGGGATGGCATCCCGGTACCTGCCGCCTGTACCAGGTAACTGCTCCAGTACTGCTAAATTAAGGAGGTCGCGGAGGAGCTAGATTAATTCTTTGCATCTGTCTTCACAGGGGCAGTTCTCTGTACCCACGCTAACTTTCAGGGAGGAAGGGAAGAGAGCGTGCTCTTGCGCTCAGCTCCTCCTTGTGGCGTTCTCATAATGGGCACCTGGTTGGCCACTGTGATAACAGGAGGCTGGACTAGATGTCCCTCTGGGACTCCTCATATCGTCGCAGGAAGGGAGTCTGAGGATCTGAGGCAGAGAGTGGTGAGGAGACACAAGGTTCTAGGCCTTATTGAAAACAACAACAACAGACAGATAACTGGTTCTGGATGGTAGCGACCCAGGTAGGGTTGCCAGGTCCATGGCCTGAGACTGATCCTGTATCTTTAGGAGAAGAGAAGGTCAGCCAAGTGCAGGTGTACTTGCAACACTGTAATGGGAAAAACCACAAGGTGGGATTCTCTCTTCTCCCTGCACAACTTTGAAAGATACAGAAGACCTCTTGGAGGCTGGGCCTGGCAACCAAAGGTCTTCTGTATCTTTAAAAGTTGTGCAGGGGGAAGGGAGGATTCCACCTTGTGGTTTTTCCTATTACAGTGTTGCAAGAACACCTGCACTTGGCTGACCTTCTCTTCTCCTAAAGATATAGGATCAGCCTCAGGCCCTGAGCCTGGCAACCCTAGACCCAAGAGATCTTAAATGTGAAATTGCTGATCTTCTGCCAAAATAGGCAACATGTCCCTAAGATCAGCTTCTGTGCTTGAGGACTAGAAAGTTTTTTCTCTCTCTCATTATACTAGAACTTGGGGATGTCCAATGAAGCTGAATGTCGGAAGATTCAGGAGCGACAAAAGAAAGGATTTGTTCCTGCAGTGTGCACAGTTAAACTATAAAATTTGCTCCCCCAGGAGGAAAGTAATGTCATCAACTTGCATGGCTTTAGAAGAGGATGAGACAAATGGATGGAAGATAAGGCTATCAGTGGCTAGTAGCCATGATGGCTATGTCCTGCCTCTACAGTCAGAGGCCGTGTGCTTCTGAATACCAGTTGCTGGAAACCAGGAAAGGGAAGGGTGCTCTTGCGTTCAGGTCCTGCTTGTGGGCCTCCCATGGGCATTTGGTTGGCCACTGTGAGAATAGGTTGCTGACTGGATGGGCCACTGGCCTGATCCAGCAGGCTCTTCTGTCTTCTTGTGAGTCTGCCTTTTTAGAATGAAGTGTTGGCGTGTCACCCTCTGAAGTTGAAGGGCAGCGAGTCTGAGCATCGTTGACACATTGAGCGACTGCCGGAACTCCTTGATGCAGGGTTTTGCAGTGGCTTTTAACATAAACAGCTCTTTGGGAGGGTTTGTTGGAGATGAGTTTGGAAAGATCTAATCATGGTAGCCAGAAGGAAACCTTTTTTGGGGGGGCAGCTGCCTAGTACTTTCTGGGAAACAACAGGCCCTCATTATGAGCCTCTGTCAGTTACTTTGCAGCCAGAAGGGAAAATCTAGTCTCCTTTGTGGGTGGGTGGTGATGGCTACACCGTGATGAGTGCAGAGAACTTGTAGGGCGGAGACTATATATCACAGGTTTCCTCCCTCGGTCAGCAGAATTGCTTTTATGCTGCCGTGGTGACCTGTTGACTGTATTTGTGGATTCTAAGCAAGAGAATTTAGGGGCAGGCCTCCGTCTAAGGGTGGGGAAGAGGTCCTAGGATGGACGTTCTGGGTTTAGGGCCCTCCTGTGCCAAGATGGGTGTTGGACAGAGGCTGGGATTTGTTGGGTTCCCATAGGCGCCTGGCCGGCCACTGTGGGAGCAGAATTCTGGATAGGTGCCTCTTCGTACGAGGCAGATGACTCCTGCTTCACTTGATGCTGTTGGATGGAGTTACTCTTACGGGGCAGCTGTTTCCTGCCAACCTACCTTGGCTTACCTGGAAATCTGGCCACTCGCCTCCCTATGGTTCTGTCGACTTCAAGCAGATAATTATTAACTGTGGCATTTATGTGTTAGTCTCTCCATAAGAGGACAGAATGGCAGCATGTAGGTAACCGTCGCACCTCGGCACTCTTGGAAGAAGGTGGACATTCTTATGCCAGGAGGGCGCTGACCCACTGCTTTCTTGTTCCTTCTGCCCCCCCCCTTGCCTCCTAATCTTTCTCTGCAGAGCCTCCCTCCCTCCCTCCCGACTCCGTGGGTGAGCCTCATTACTCCTCTCCAGACGACAGAGGGTCAGGGGGCTCCTGGAGCTCTGTTTCTCCCCCCAGCTATCCCCTGCAGGTAAGTGGGGCTGGTGGGGGGTACATAGAGGTGTCCTTTTTTGTGTGTGTGGTGGTGGTGGGGAATACTTGAAATTCGGGCACTAGATTTCTAGCAAGGGATCATGCGGATTAGTGCCAATATAATTTCTAGGTGCCTGGCTCTAGATCCTTGCTCTAGCCATAAGTCTGGGTGTGGGGGCTGGGGCAAGGGTGCCTGTCGGCCCTGGAGATCCCCGAGTGGTGGGGGTGGGCTGTCCCTGTTGAACTGCAATGACGGTAGGAAGATCTAGCCTAAATCTGGCCACAGGGAGGGTGGTGTCCTCTCTTCCTGCCTTGACCAATTTTCCTGCTTGGTTTGACTAATTACGGCCCTATCTGCACTATATATTTAAATCACTCCTATACCACTTTAAACAGCCATGCCTTCCCCCCAAGAATCCTGGGAAGTGTAGTTTGTGAAGGGTGCTGAGAGTTGTTAGGGAATCCCTATTCCCCTCACAGAGCTACGGTTCCCAGAGTTCCCTGTGAAGAGGGACTGATGGCTAGACCACTCTGGGAAGTGGTATGCAAGTGCTGTAAATGTGTAGAAGTGGCCTATGTCTCTCCATCACCATCCCTGCTTTTTACATCTGCATGCCAGCCAGAAATTCAGAAGGTAGAGTGCAGCAACATGGAAAGCGCCCCCCCCCCCCCAATGCTCTGTTAAAGGCATAAAAGCCCTACAGCAGAGATCCTGATTTGGACTGCAAGGCCCTTTTCCCCAACCCACACCCACCCGTCCAGTACCATCCCTAAGGTCATATGTGATGCCAGGTGTGTGAGGCAGGTAAAGGTGTGGCAGAATTGCTTTGAAGTCCATTTCCCAACTACTTGGATTGAAACAGACTGCAAAGGGAGTTCACCGTGATTATGCTCGGTGACCGTTAGCTGATTGGTGCAGAGAGATACCACTTTTTGGAAGTGCGAAATGAATTAGAAGGGTACCACCCACTTGCCTGTTCTTATTTTTTCCACCCCATGCCTTTCTACCAGCAGGGGGCGCCTCTTGACCAGGGACCTTCCCATCCCTCCAGTATCGATGTGCAGATAGACTCTCTCACCAGCATGTTGGCTGATTTGGAAAGCACCCGGCATCGGCGAGGTGACAGGCAGGTAAGACACCTGGTCAGGATCCTGGGGGGGAGGAGCGGGACGGGGCAGTAAGAGGGAATGGCCCTGGGCTCTCCCAAAGTCTGGGACTTGACCTGTGTTCCCTTCCTATTCTGCAGAATTTGGAGCCTGCTCCGTATTCTCCTGCCCTGCCTCAGCCTGGCATTGCCAGGCCCGCGGCTGCTTACAAGCCAAGTCCTTCCAGAACCTTCTCTCCTGCCAAGCCCTCAGGGTGCACCACCGAAGCCTACACCAAGAGCATGCCTTACGGAGGCCAACCGTCGCAGGCGCCTACCTACTCGGCCCCTGCGGGCCTGCCTTCGCCGTATGGCATCCCTGTTGCTGGTGATTCCTATGCTGCTGGTTACCACAGGGCAGCCGCAGTGCCCAAACCATACCCACAGCCGATGCCTGCTTCTTACACCACTACTTCGTCCTCCGCCGGCCCCCCATTCAATGTCCAGGTGAAGGTGGCCCAGCCGGTCTTGGGCTACAACCAGCCCAGGCGCAGGGCAGAACAGGCCTATGGTCCTCCCTCCCCTCGGCTGGGCTATGGGGCAAAGCCTCCACCGCAATATGCATCGGAGCCAGGGGTCCGGACCCGAGCTCATGACGTCGACCCGTGGTACCCGGAGCCACCTTCTTACGGCAGGCGACTGGGTGAAGGGGAGTTCTATGCCGGCACTGGAGGGCATGCCAAACTGGGGGCACCGGTGGGGCAGTACCAGCCCGGATTGTTGAAACCAGGGAAAGAGGAGCTGGTGGCCACACCGCAGATGCCTGCAAGTGGTGGAGGGCTGAGGTTCCAGCACCAGGTAAAGGAGGCCAAATTGGGGGAACTGTCTAGAGATGCGTGGGACCCAAATTCCAGGATTCTTGGAAGGGAGGGGGACAAGGAATGGTGGGTCTAGAGTGCAATGTGTGAACCATCAGGGATTCCCACAATTCTTTCACCTCCACCCATACTAGGGGCTGTTCCCCTGCTTGCTTTGCTTACCAATTCTGCCTACCCCAGCCCCTTTCCCCACACACCCAGACCTCACCAACCCCCCTCCCCACATCTCCCCTTTGTTCTTCTGCCAGCCATGGCAGCAGCAGTGAGTGAGGGGGGAACCAAGGGACTTTCTCTCCTTTGTTCCCCCTTCTCTGAGGGGTGGGGAGAGACTCAGACCAGCCTTTCTCAACCTTTGGGTCCCAAATGTTGCTGGACTACAATTCCCATCATTCATTCATTGGTGATCACTCGTGGCCGAGTAAGATTGTCTTCCAGGTCTGGTTTGGTTGGAAGACGCCTGTGCGTGAATTTGTTTTATGTGGGGAGATTGGTGCACCACGATCAACACACAATCTTGACAGAAAAAGGCTTTGATCCAATGGCATGGGTACCATGACGATTGGAAGTCTTTTATCTGCTGCAGCCTTCATCTGCCTTCACAGCCGTTGTAACATACACATTTTTATCCTCCGCCTGTTCTGCCGTTGAGGACTTTCTTGGATCGTTCTTTGTCTGGTTCCTGTCCCTTGACCTTACCACCATGGGTGACCCTGCTGGGAGTACATGACTCCCGACGGCATCGCTCACAGGGTTCATTGGAACATGCAAGCCCACTCACCACTGCAAGGTGATGATCCATGAGTGCCATCCCATCATTACTGGACATGGGCCATGCTGGTTGGGGCTGATGGGAGTTGCAGTCAAACAGCATCTGGGGACCCAAAGGCTGGAAAAGACTGACTTACGCCTTCCTCTTTGCCAGAGGGCAGGGGAGGAGGAAGGCAGCCAGTAGCTGTTCTGGCCTCATCATGGTGTAGTTTGCAGCGCCATCTGTCAGTGGCCACACGAACTGCAGTATGATGACAGCCTTATGCAAATATAGATGTAGGAAGATATGTAATAAATGTGTATTATATTTATTCATCACTTATTTTCAGAAAGGAGAACTCAAAGCAACTTAGAAAAACAAACGTTAAAAACAAATGTAAAACCAAAAGTAAAACAACCTAAAATGCACCAGTAATAAGATACACTACTACTATTATTGATTGATTAGTAGCTTTCCTCAGAGAGCAATCCAAAGCGACTTATAACAGTGAAGTACTAAAACCGTTTGTAACAAACAAGCCCATTAAAACCAACAAGCACAACACAACAACCTAAAAACACATAATGACAAATAAAGACAATGCTTTGGAAGACCTGCCACATTAAAAGAGGCAGCGGATACCTGAAGCCCTTCAAACTAAGGGTCAAAATCTCAGGTAGAAAGGTTTTTTCCTGGCCCTTAAAAATGGATAATGATGGCGTCAAGCATATCTCCTTGGGGAGACCATTCCACAAGTGAGGGGCCACCACTGAGAAGGCCTGTTTTTGTGTCGCCACCCTCCACGCCTCCCCTGGAAAGCCAAGAGAATCTCATCTTAGAAACTTTAGGTTTGTGCCTAAATCCCAAAATTGGGGAAGACAGCCAGGTGCTGTGACTGCTGAGAGGAGAGGAAAATGGCACTTCGCATGTGGTCAGAGGCACGCTCTCTTTTTGTTCCTTCATGCCTGCTGGAGCTGAGTCCCAGGCCTGGCTTTGGAAAACAGGTTCTGGGGCTAGTACCAGGGGAGTTGGCAGCGCAAGCAAAGGCCGGGGCCCACTGCACCGTCCGTGTGCGTGTCAACGTAACTAAGCAAGATAGCGGAGTCTCTACCCTCAAGGGGCTTTCAGTCTGAAACGGATCATGGAGAATCAACACAGGGGAGAGCAGTTACCCAAGGGACTGGGGATTTAGGATTATTTCCTTCTCTCTCTCTCTCCCAGGCTCCCCCAAGCCGTCCGGAAGAGGAGTTGGATCGACTCACAAAGAAGCTGGTGTATGACATGAATAACCCTCCGTCTGGGGAGTATTTTGGTGAGATTTCTAACAGAACTGCCATAAGAGGTGCTGGTGGTGGTGGCTTCAAAAGAGGAATTAGATCCGAGGAGGAAGGGAGGTCCAATCAGTAGCAATTAATTTGCTATTATTTTGTATTAAATTTCTATCCCGCCCACCCTCCCAGAAGGAGCCCAGGGCAGCAAATAAGGAACAAAACAGTAAAAACATATTGAAGACATTGTAAAAATAAAACCTCTTTTAAAAAAAAAACTTTAAAAACATCTTAAAAAGCGATTCCAACACAGACACAGACTGGCTCTACTTAAAAGGCTTGTTGAAAGAGGAAGGACTTCAGTAGGTGCCAAAAAGATAGCAGAGATGGCGCCTGTCTAATATTTAAGGGGAGGGAATTCAAAAGGGTCGATGCCATAACACTACAGCTATTTCTGTTTCCTGTGTTGTGCGGAATGGACCTCCTGATAAGAGTATAGTGATTGACTGACTATATTAAGGGGTAAGACTATATTTCAGGTATCCTGGGCCCAAGCTGCATAGGGCTTTGTACACCAAAACCAGCACCTTGAACGTAGCCCGCAGCTAATAGGTAGCCACTGCAGTTCTTTCAGCAGTGGAGTGACATGTTGGCGATACCCTGCCGCAGTAAGCAGTCACGCTGCTGCGTTTTGCACCAGCTGCAGCTTCCAGACCGACCTCAAGGGCAGCCCCGCATTCAGTACATTGCGGTAATCCAGTCACTCTTGCCTCTAGTCTAGTGGAACCTCCATATTCAGGAGGAGTCTTTTTCTGAATAGGACACCAGAAGCTGCCTTATACCTAGTCAAACCATTGGCCGATCTAGCTCAGTAATGCCTACACTGGCTGGCAGCAGCTCTCCAAGGTTGCAGGGAGAGGACATTTCCCAGCCCTACTTGGAGGAGACACCAGAGACTGAACCCGGGACCTTCTGCATGCAAAGCACGTGCTCTACCTCTGAGCTGTGGAGTTTCCCCAAGCTGATGATACCTGATTTAGGGCCTGACCTGGAGGGAAAAGGGGCGGTTTCCCTGACCCCCTGCTACCTGGAGTGATTGTCCACTGAGGGAAACAGGATGCTGAACTTGACAGGCCCCTCTGTGGTTTGATCAAGGCGGGGCTCTGCTTATGTCTCTATCACTAAGTAGAGCCTCCCTATGCTGAGGCAGTATACCTTTAAGTAACAATTGCTGGGGGCAGACAGTGTACTTCTAGCTGCCAATTGTTGCGGGGGCAACAGGCATGTCTGCTTGCATCGATGTCCTGTTCCTGAGCCCTGAGTGGCCGGATTGGAAATGGGATGCTGGGTTCAGTGGACGTTTGTAGCCTCTGATCCAGCACAGCTCCTTCTTGAATCAGGAGGTGTTAACCAATCCCTGTCCCAAGGCTGGGGGTCGAACTTGGGAGAGGTGGAAGTGCTTGCTGAGATGTGGCTGGGATTGTATAGAGTGGGGGGAAAGGGCCGCCTCTTCCTGGCCCCTAAGAATCCTCTTTGCCTTGGCAGGCCGCTGTGCCCGGTGCGGGGAGAATGTGGTGGGCGACGGCACGGGCTGTGTGGCCATGGACCAGGTTTTCCATGTGGAGTGCTTCACCTGCGCCACCTGCCACTGCCGCCTCCGTGGGCAGCCGTTTTACGCCATCGACCGACGCTCCTACTGTGAATCTTGCTACATTGTGAGTGAGGAAGGCTGCGGGGCGGCCAGCCGGGGAGCAGGGGGTGTTAAGTACAGGGGTGTTGGAGAGCCAAACCTCCTGGCTTGTCCCTCCCGTTGGGGTGTGTGTGGAAATGCATCTTGGTGTCCTATTAGGGTGCCAGTGTGGAAACTACATGTTCTGCAGGGCGGGGTGGAAGCGAGGGGTGAAAAATACTCTTGCTGGGACTCTGTAGCACCCTCTCCTGGCTTGTTAACTCTCTCCTACCACCAGTGCCCAGCCTGCAGATGCAGATCAACTTGTGCATGATTTGGATCTTGCGTTTCCCTAAAGCTGCTGGTGTTCCAGCATAGCAGACAATCAGCAGTGTGTCCTTATATCGCTTTCCGCACAAGGACATCTCAAAGTGACTTAACACATCCATCAAAAAACAAAATAGCTTGGCAATCATTTAAAAACCAAATACATGGGGGGGGGAACAGCCCACAACAAAACAAATTTCCTAGAAGTGTTCATCCAACAATAACAATGAAAAGGACAAATCCTGCCCCACTCCACTGGAAGAGGAACGCTTCAAGACAGGCCAGAAATTAGACCCGCAGTGCAATCCATCCAACTTTAATGACCAAAAGCTTGGGAAAACAGGGATGTCCTAGCCTGGCACCTAAAAGCTGTCAATGATGGCGCCTGGTGTATTTCTTTGGGGAGAGCGTTCCACAGACATGAGTCAGGCAAGGGAGTCAAACTGCAAGAGGGGTGGGACCCAGGATCACTAGTCATAGCAACTTATGGCAGGCCCAAAATATTGTGGTTTGTTTAGGTGTTCAAGCCTTAAGCAAAATTCATAGGAACTTAGGAATCTGCCTTATACAAAGTCAAACTACTGCTCCATTTAGCTCAGTATTGTCTACACTGACTGGCAGCCCTACCTGGAGATGCCATTGAGGACTGAACCTGTGCCCTTCTTCATGCAAAGCAGATGCTCTGCCTGCCACCTGTGGCCCTTCACCCGTCTGAGCTCTCTCTCTCCTCTCCCTCCCCCCCTCACCATCCCCAGTCCTAAAGGTTAGTGAGCCCAAGTTCACTCAGTTTAAAAGTGCACTCTTATAATTAGGAAGGGAAATATGCCCTCCCCACCCCAAAACACATGCACCACCCCAAAAACCCTTAGATATACGTGTGGAGGGGAAGCCTTTTTTCTGTTGTCGTTAATTCAAAATTAGGAGCTCTGAATTTGCTTCCAAAGCTCTGGGCCTCTTGGATAAGAGAGGTCAGTTTTCATCTCATCCTTCAGTGTGGAGTGTCCTCCTGATTTTGAAGCCCCACTTTTCTTCCTCCGGCTAGGTGACCTTGGAGAAGTGCTCTATGTGTTCCAAACCTATCATGGACCGGATCCTGCGGGCAATGGGCAAAGCTTACCATCCGCAGTGCTTCACGTGCGTTGTTTGCCATCGGTGCCTAGATGGCGTCCCTTTCACCGTCGATGCCACCAGCCAGATACACTGCATTGAAGATTTCCACCGGTAAAAAAAGCAAAGCGAAAGGGCCTTCTCCTAAATTAACTCACTTGGAGGGGAGGGGGGTTAATGGGCACCCTTAGATCTTTCCTCCCAGCATGCTTTAGGGTTAGGTGAGCTCAGATGCTCTGTAGAAGGCTTCTCCCAGCCTGGTGCCATCCCGATGTTTTGGCTGGGGCTGATTGGGGTTGTACTCCAAAACATCTGGAGGGCCCCAGATTATTATCGCCATTACTATTTTTCGTTAACTTATATCTGCTGTCTCCCAAAGGAAGTCCAGGGTGGCAAGCGGATGATGAAGCAATAACAACACCTTAAGAACAAAACAACTTAAAAACAAAATATCTTAAACATTTTTTTTTTAAGAAATCTTTAAAAAACATATTAAAAAGCGGTTCCAAAACAGACACAGGCTGGGATAAAGGTCTCTACTTAAAAGGCTTGTTGAAAGAGGAAGTTCTTCAGTAGGTGCCAAAAAGATAACAGAGATGGCGCCTGCCTAATGTTTAAGTCCAAATGCCAAGTCAACTTCACCCACTTTGGAAAGTGGCAACAAACTCTTCCTGGAGGGTCAAAAGGACAGGACAGACCCTTGTGAGGCTTGCATAGAACAAAAAGGACATTTTTTCTTAATAATGTTATTTGTTATTTAGTTTAATGTTTGTAAATGGTATTGCTTTTATTGATGTATTTTTATACTTGTGTTTATTTTTCTTTGTAAGCCGCCTTGAGGGCCTTTGGCCAAAAGGCGGGGTATAAATAATAATAATAATAATAATAATAATAATAATAATAATAATGATAATAATAAGGGTAGGGGATTCCAAAGGGTCGGTGCCACCACACTAAAGGTCCGTTTCCTATGTTGTGTGGAATGGACTTCCTGATAAGATGGTATCTGCAGGAGGCCCTCACTTGCAGAGTACAGTGATCAACTGGGGATATAAGGGGTAAGACAATCTTTGAGGAATCCTGGTCCCAAGCTGTATAGGGTTTTATACACCAAAATGAGCATCTTGAGCTTAGCCCTGTGCAGACACATGCCCTTGCGTGGTTATGTTTGGATCTTCCTCTAGTAGCAGGTTATGCTAAAAGGCGATTGCTTCTTAAGTCCTTAATCTTTGTTTCCCGATAGGAAGTTTGCTCCCCGGTGTTCGGTGTGTGGAAATGCCATCATGCCGGAGCCTGGGCAGGAGGAGACAGTCAGGATCGTGGCCCTGGACCGCAGTTTTCACATAGGCTGCTACAAATGTGAGGTGAGCAGGGAGGGGGCCATGGCAGCCTTAGCTGGGATCCTGGTGCTTGGTTGGTGTTAAGTAAAAGCTCAGTTGCAAAAACAACCCCAAAACCTTAAAAATTGGGGACTTAGTTTTACATCCGTTGCATTAGTAAGAGGACACACAAGCATGTACAGAGCACCTTTCTGTCACCAGTGAGGAGCTACAGCAGGGGTGGGGGAAGCACCTGGCCCTCCAGAGGCAGCTGAACTCCAGTTTTCTATCAGCAGGGCCAATGAGCACGGCGTGATGACGGGAGTTGCAGACCAGCAACATCTGGAGGGCTGCAGATGCTCCCTGTTTCTGCACTGCAGCCTACCAGCACCTGGAACGGAGGATGTAGGGATTCTGGCATGGACCGGAGCCCTTGCTTGGATGCAGGCCTTGACTGGCTTGGTCCAGGACTCCTGGGTTCTAGGGAGGGAAGCTGAATCGGGGAAGGAGGGGAGCACAGGAAGCACCCTTTATACTTTCAGGCCATTGGGATCCATCTAGCTTAGTACAGCCTACACTGACAGGCAGCAGCTTTCCAGGGTTTCAGGCGGGGGACATTCCCAGCCTTACCTTGCAGACATCCGGGGTTGAATTTGGGACTTTCTGCATGCAAGGCCCACTGCTGTCCCCAAGGTGCACACCATCCCCGCAGGGCTTCTGCATTTCATAGTCTCTCATTTTCTCTTCCCCCAAGGAGTGTGGGCTGCTGCTCTCCTCGGAAGGGGACGGCCGAGGCTGCTATCCGTTGGACGGCCACATTCTCTGCAAGAACTGCAGCGCCCGGCGGATCCAGGAGCTGTCCTCCAAGATCACCACGGACTGCTGATGCGTGGCCCCAGGGAGCCCCTTGCTGTCCTCCCTCCCCGCCCGCCTTGCTGGGTTCTCTGTGGGCTTTGGCCTTGTCGTCATCAACTCCTGTTTCCAGCTCTGCATTTTACACCCCAATTTTACACCTGCTGCCCTCCTCCTCCTTTCAGTGAATTTCTAGATGTTCATGTCATGCTTCACCATTATTTGTCATAAGAGTAACTGCTGTGTGTTAGGGCAGTTGGTGGAGGTGTGGGGCAGGGATTCTAGCAAAGCATCCCAGCCCCCTAACTCTCTCTGAATTTGAGATGCTGCTTCTCACCCTACCACCCCAATTCCTGTTCTGCCCAGGTTAGTTCCTTCTCTCCCCATTCCCTCTGTGGGTCAACGGCCCTTGAATCTGGCCTTTCCTGAGGCAGAGATAGAAATAGATTGTGCCCTGTACTCTCTCAACATCGCAGCACGCACCCCACACCTCTCTTTACAGCAGATCCCAAAGCCTGCCCTGAGCCCCCAACCCTGAACCCATAAGCTGGTCTTAGATATGTGCCATTCTCGTCCCTCCCTTCCCCTTGTTCAATGACAGTATCCTTTGCCAACCAGGCCTGCTTGGGATGTTTTGGACTACAACTCCCAAAAGCCCCCGGCCAGCACTGCCAAAACATCTCAAGGGCACCTGGTTGCCAAAGGATGAACTGTAGTAAAATACCCATCAATCCTTCCTAATGCAATGGCAGTTTGGGAGGTAGAGGCTTGTCCCTAGCTCTTGGTGATTTTTATACAAAAAAAAAAAAAGTGCAGTGCTCAAGTTCCTTAGTTGTTTTTACGAGATGGGTACTTTTTTATATACATAAAACTCCCCACCCCAAAATTTCTTCCCACAGAGTGTGTGGCGTGTGTTTATATGTGTGTATGTTTTGTGTCAGAATTTAATTAAAGATGTGTCAAACTTCACCATTGGTCTGCTGGTTTGGGGGGCTTGTACTTAAAACTGCACCTGTGGGGGGGGTGCTGTGGAGTGATGGTGCTGTTAACCTCAGCTCAGATTCTGTTAGGCACAGATTAGGGACTGAGACCACCTTGTAATCCAAAGCAATCTGGAGGGCATCTAGCTGGGGAAAGTTAGGTTAGATGTTCCCAACACGAAGGCTGCACAGGCTTCCAGTGCCACTGCTCTGCTGCCACCTAGGCTACGGCCACGTAAGCTGCTTCCCGGCCTCCCACTTGCCTTCCTTACCCCTCGCCCAGCCTTCCTTCCTTCCTACCCCTCCAGTCTTGAGCCCAGCACAACTCAGTCACGCTGCACTGTGCAGCACCACCTGTCGGTGGCCAAGCAAACTGCAGTGTGACAGTTTATGGGTTTACAAAATAGAGTATAGATAGATAGAAATTTTGTATGGTACATGCTGTCTTCTTATTTTTTAAAACATATTTTTTATTGTTTTTACAACAAGAAAAAAGAAAAAAGTGGGGGAGACCCCCCAAGAACAGAACATAGTGTACTTACTACATAACCAGCAGATGGTTAAACATACAATACTGGTGAAACACATACAGGTAAGTGATAAATTTCAGAGGCACACCAGAAAATCCTGAAAAAATTACATCCATAAATGTTTAGGTAATAAATCATACCAGAAAGACTTTTTAGACTCCAGAGGTTTTATTCCATTTTGGTCAGCTACGTAGTTTGTACATGGGTGCCAGATGGTAATGAAAGTATGCTTAAATTGTGCTCCTCTACTTCTACTTCAGTTAACTTTTCAGCTAATGCGAACTTCCATATCTTTGACCACCAACTCTGAGTGGTGAAGGGGGAGGTGCACTGCCAACGCTTTGCAATTTTGAGTTGTGTTGCTGCTGGAATAAAGGTTATCAGTGCTTTATTATTGACATTGATCAGCACATCCGGATATAACTAAGGAAGTGCTAAGCCTGGATCTAATGTAATTATTTGCTGGGCAACTGCAGAGATATTGTGAAAAACTTGCTCCCAGAAAGATTGGACTACTGGGCATTCCCCCCACATGTGATAGTAGCCACCCTGTATGTTGTACCCCCTCCAGAACAAACCTGATGAGCTAAAACCCATTTGCTTTAATTTGACTGGAGTGCAGTACTATCTGTAGACAATCTTTAGCAAAGTCTCTCGCACCTGGGCTGAGATAGTTTTTAGGGGTTGTTTAGACCACATTAATTGCCACTGTGTTTCTTCAATTTGTAAGCTGAGATCACCCTCTCATTTAGTCTTCAGTCCTGTAAGGGTAACGAACTTGACAATGAAATTTTGCATAGGGAAGAGATAATACTTTTAAAGTATTTTGACACAATAGTTTTCCTTATATTTTTTTTTACAAAAGTGCAGTTTATAAATACTTAAATAACATAAAATAAAATGAAAAGGAGTGACATGTTGCCAGTCCGTCGCCTGTTCCTATGAGCAATGTGGCTGCCACATTCTGGCCTGGTTCCAGCTTCCAGACCAGATGCAAAGGCATAGAAAGTTAATGTGTACCTTTCTCCATGATGGCAACGTGGGGGAGTGGGAGGACAAAGTCTGATTTCCTCTCTGCTATTTGCATTTTGAGGGAAGCTAACTGGGTTTTCCCCTTGAAATGCAAAAATAGCAGTTTCCCCATGGAGGGGAAAGCAAGGGTTAAACTTCCCACTTGCATGTTAATTGCATTCACACAGGCTGTGTTATCCCCTTACAATCTAAAAGCCATGACACAAAAGGAAAAGGGATGGAGAAGGAAGAGGAGTGGGAGGCAAATTCAGGCTGCAATACTAAGCCCTGGAGAGGAGCAACAGGTCTTGATGAAGCAGCAGAGCGAGCGTCACATCATAGGAACGTAAGAACATCAGGAGAGCCCTGCAGCAGCAGCAGGATCAGGCCAACGGGGGCCCATCTAGTCCAGCATAGCCTGTTCTGACAGTGGCCAGCCAGATGCCCCAAAGGGAAGCCTGCAAACAGGACATGGGTGCAACAACACTGTTCTCTCCTGTGGTTTCCAGCAACTAGTACTCAGAGGCATGCTGCTTCCAACTGTGGAGGCAGAGCATAGCCATCCTGGCTAGTAGCCATTGGTAGCCCTTTTCTCCATGAATGTATCTAATGCTCTTTTGAAGCCGTCCAAGTTGGTGGCCATCCCTGCCTCTTGCGGGAGGGAGTTCCACAGCTTAACTCTGCGCCTTGTGCAGAAGTCCTTCCTTTTGTCTGTCTTTACTCTTCCAATGTTCAGCTTGAACGGGGGCCATGAAGTCTAGTGCTAAGTGTTAGGAGGGAGTGTGTGTGTTCAAGGACACAACCAGGCATATGCACTCAAGGAGGGTGCAGATCAGGGCTGGTGCCAGAGGGGGGCCAGGTCAGGCCCTGGACAAGGGCCTCTGCAGCCCAGAGGGGCCCTCCAAAAGGCCTCTCCATAGGGTTGGAGAGCCACGCTCCTGTTGCACCATCCATGTCAGTGTCAGCTCCTCAATCTGCCATGGCTCATGCAGCAGGAGTTCCCAGGCACACACCCCAATACAGTCAGTGCAGGTTTCAATAAGCCCACCTGCGTGTCCCACCTACCTCTGCTGTCCCTGTGAATGACGTGCGTGCTGCATGCACTTGCCTGCCATCAACCAAGATGGTGCCGTGGGCTTTAAAAGGGGTTGTCGCCCCCACCACCAGCTTGGTTGATGGCAGGCAAGTGCATGCAGCACGCACGTCATTCACAGGGACAGAAGAGGAGGTGGGACACACGGGGGGCTTATTCACCCCGCACTGTCTGCATGGGGGGTTGGGCTACGGTGCTGTGGGCCCACGGCAGGCTGCTGCCCAAGGGTCACGTCATGCCTGGTGCCGGCCCTGAGGCAGATTAGGACTGCTGGAGGGGGGCGAGCATTTTGAGGCAGTGGTGGCCAGTGGCTCCATGTCAGTGGGGCAGTGGAAACCGCTCTACGTTTTAGTCTGAGCTTGCAAATACTGTCCAAGGTGCTGAAGCCACTGGATATAGAAGCCTTTGTTGTTGTTATATGCCTTCAAGTCAATTACAACTTATGGCGACCCTATGAATCCTACTTTGGATATATTCATGGGGTTTTCATGGTAAGAGGTATTCAGAGGTGGTTTACCATTGCCCTCCTCTAAGCCTACGGCACCCGGTATTCCCAGGCGGTCTCCCATCCAAGTACTAACCAGGCCAGACCCTGCTTAGCTTCTGAGACAGACGAGATCAGGCGTGTTCAGGGCAGTATCTAGAGGATCATATTCAGCCCCCACGCTTGAGATTCTCCGCCTCTTCTCTAGAACTCCAGCAACCCATTCCACCTCTGGAAGCCTACAGTCTCCTTTGGATCCACACAGGAAGGGTTGGAATGGGCCTGGGAATCTGGGTTCCAGCTGTGGAGTGGGTCTGGGTCCAGTTTTTCTTCTCATGCATGTCTTAACTTTTTTCCATGATGGAGATTAAACCCAATGAGGTTTTAATTTTTAAGGGTTTTAATAACCCCCTTGGGGGAAGAAAGCGTGGACACACGAGGAGGACGCAAGAAGAAACGGCAAAAACAGCCACGCAGGTTGATCAAAGACACCCCGTCACCCCACTATTTTGCTGATGGGAACTGTTTTACTGGAAAGAGTTCCAGCCGAGTCATCCAGGTTTGTTAATTCAACCTAATCTGTCCTCAGCAGACACTGGCCCCAAGATACTTTGGTGTGGGAGGTGGAAAGGTCAAATGGCATATTTCCTTCCATCCCATAATTAACAGGGGAGGCGAACAGATCCACAGGTCAGTCCTCCTGAGCAAGGCCATTTAAATGTTTTAATTGTTTCAATGGTTTTGCTTTTTACTATACTGTGATTAAGAAATGAGCTGATTTGTTTAATCAATTTTGTTTAAAGATAAGCTTGTTTTAACTTTTTTTTTCCACTTGAAACTTAGGGAACCTTCTGTTTATTATGTATATTATGATTTTTTCTTTGTATTTCTTGTACTTAATTTTATACGCAATGTTTATATTATGTTGATACTAAAGAGGATGTTTTGTTCAGTTAATTGTATTTTATTGATTGTTTATATAGTTGCTGTTTTAACGTGTTTTGACTTGTACACCGCTGAGAGTTTTGTTTAAATATAAGTGGTATATAAATGGTATTAAATGGTATATAAGCAGTATATAAATATAAGCGGTAAATAAATAAATAAATGAAGAGGGTGTGTGCAAGAGCTCAATGTCGCATGTTCAAATGAACTCCCCCCCCCCCCCCGTTCTGTGGATTTATTAGTTTTCTGCCCTGTAACCTTCAGGGCACAGTCCCCACTGCGTGGTTTACAACGAAATAGGAAAAGAAGCACCTGCCATCACATCACAAAACTGGAAAGTAATAGTAGATAAAACGTAACATAAGAAAGGGAGCAGATTTTAAAATATTGAGGAGCCACAACTCATCACTGTCTGTCTCCCGCTGCACCACCCATAATATCTCTCAAACCAGAAGATGTGGTTGACCCTGTGTGCAACAGCAGGGAAAAAGGCAAAGGGATTGTTAATAAAATCTGCCAGTATCATAATGCTGTTATTATACCATAAATCTATGGTGTGGCTGCACTTGGAACACTGTGTGCAGTTCTGGTTGCCTCACCTCAAAAAGGATATTGTAGAGTCGGAAAAGGTTCAGAAAAGGGCAACCAAGATGATCCACTGGATGGAGCGACTCCCCTATAAGGAACGGTTGCAGCATTTGGGGCTTTTCAGTTTAGAGAAAAGGTGAGGGAGAGGCGACATGATAGGCGTGAATAAAAAGATGCATGGCATGGAGAAAGGGTATAGAGAAAAATCTTTCTCCTTCTCTCATAACTCTAAAACTCAGGGACATCTAATGAAGCTGAATGCTGGAAGACAAAAGGGCAGACTTAAACTATGGAATTCGCTCCCAGAATTAGTGATAGCTACCAGTGGGGACAGTTTCAAAAGGGGGTTAGACAAATTCATGGAGCATCAGTGGTACTAGCCATGATGGCCATGTACTACTGCCCCCGGTACCTGAGGTGGCAGGCCTCTGAAAACCAGGTGTGAGGCTAGAGGGTGGTTAATTAAAGCCCACAAGCCCCATCCTCCCACCTCCTCCCTTTTAGCCCCAAACTATGGTCCCCTTCCATCCCCAGTAGCCTTGTAAAAAAAGTAGCTAAAGGGGCATGGCTCAGCATCAGAGCATCTGCCTTGCATGTAGAAGGTTCCAGGTTCAATCCCCAGCATCTCCAGGTAGGGCTGAGAAAGACCTGTCTGAAGCCCTAGAGAGCTGCTGCCAGTCAGTGTAGACAATACTGTGCTAGATGGTCTGATTCAAGATAAAGTCGCTTCCTTAGTCCTCCAACCCAGGGTTGCAAAAATGGTGTTGTATTAGAACCGATGCATGCATTGAATAAAAAACACTTTATTTACTTAAATGTATAGCCCACCTCAGGCCAAAGAGAAGGCAAAGCTAAGAATATATAAAATATACAAGCAACAGTCAGGCCCAGCCAGCATGGCCAATAGGGAAGGATGATGAGTGTCACAGTCCAACAACATCTGGAGGGTGCCACATTGGCTATCCCTGCTACAGAAACAGCTGCTGCGATGTATCTTCCAGACAAGCTAGGATGAAACTTTGCATGTTTATGCTTTGTCTGTTGGTAGGAATATGGGGAACTCAGAAATCTATGTCTGGGGGGAAAATTACTCTTTTCATTCTAAGATGGAGGAAACGGATTCCCTCCATTGCATACTCAGGTAAGTGGGTGTTCTGACTTCACATGGCGGATGGCTGGTGAATCCAAAACAGCAAGGTGCTTGATCTTCCCCCCCAAAGTGGGGAACTTCACTCTCCAAAACTGTCACTGTCCTTCCAACAGAAAAGAGAAATGCCTACAGCTTTTTGCGACAAAGGTGGGAAGCGAGATTGCTGGTCATTTGTAACGGAGACCTTTTGAGTTGGCTGTCTCGGCAAGGCGCAGTTCAGGGCTCGGTGGGCCATAACTGCTGTCCGTGGTTTGGCTCAGGCCCGAGGATATGATCACAGCTCCTTCCTGCTTTGCACCAACCTTTGCAAGGTGGCGTGGCCCAACTCCATGCAGTGCAGTTGTTCCGACTCAGTGGCGTCGTGAGCCCCCAGGCAGTTGTAAAATTCCTTGGCCGGGTGGTTCCATTCCATGGTGACAAACTTCATCTCGACGCAGCCAGCAGCAAGAGCAATCTAAGTTGGAGGAGAACAGAGAACAGAAGTAAAATTAAGGTGAGAATCTCTGTCTTTCCCCCCTCCTGGCGCCTTCCCGATGTTTGGACTATAACTCCCATCAGCAACTTGTACTCCAAAACATCTGGAGGCCCTCCAGCTGGGGAAGGCTAGGCTAGATGTTCCCAAAACAAAAGCTGAATACACACCACACCTTTAAAGCACATTTAAAGCTTCCCTGAAGAATCCTGGGAACTGTAGTTTGTGAAGGGTGCTTGGAACTATAGCTCCATGAGGGGTATACTACAGTTCCCAGGATACTTTGGGGGAACCTATGTACTTCAGATGTGCTTTAAGTGTATGGTGTGTACACAGCCTAAATACCAAAGGTTTGGAGACATCATTTCTAAATAAATCATAGGGGTTGCCTCCTTTCTTCCAGCCTGGACCCCTAACTGCTGCAGGGCAGGCAGACATTCTCAAGGTGCAGCTTTCCTCTGCATGGAGATGTGGTAATGAATTTTTTTTCCCCAGTTTAACTTTTGCCTGTCATGTGGGAAGAGAGGGTGGCTGCCAAGATACAATGAGGATGGCAGCGCTATCGAAACACGTCCATTCTGATGTAGGCATTGTATTCTGGGTTGGGGAAAAAAAACACAAATTGAATGCTTTGTGGGGGAACAGAGGTTGGTTGCAAACTAAGCATCACCTGGCAAGAGTTTCTGGCATCCCAGCAGCCAAACACTAGACAATCAGGAGGAGTCATATTCCAAACTCACCTCTGCTACTTTGCTCAGTAATTGCTTCCCAATTCCTTTGCCTGGCAGAGAAGATGGACAGAATGAGAAGTGGAGTCAGTATGAGCTTCCAAAAGACAAAACAAAACACCAGCCTTCCCCAACCTGGTGCCCTCCAGCTGTTTGGGACTACAATTCCCATCAGCCCGTGTGCTGGATGGAGCTGATGGGAGTTGTAGAGACACTGCTTGGGGAAGGCTCTTTTAAAAAGTCCCTCAAGAAACCGTGGCATTTAGTACTAAGCAAACATGTTAATGCCAGAAAGCAGGATTGTGCCTGGCAGAATCTTTCCTCTGGTTTATGTGCCATAAAACATTAGGAAAACAGCAGGAAAAAAAGAATGGTAAGTTGGTCTGTTTCTGCAAACATTCATCATATTTCTTACTAGGGTGTAAATGAGAGAAGGGCCAATATGATGGAGTCTACAGTTATTTAAACCATGGAATGAAAGCAAATCAAGACCTTTCAACACTTGAAGTTACTCTTGTTTTACAAAAGGAGTAAAGAGGAATGGAGTAATCTTCACTGGCTCTTAGCAAGGCTATTCTTCTTTTGCATTAAGTTGTAAGGAAAATAATCCTAATAACACATGCCTCCCATTCCCCCCCCCACTTCTCTAAAAAGTAGAAAAATAGAGGCGGGGGGGAGGTGGGGAGGTTCTGGCTCCAGCAGTATTACTCCAGCTTCACTTTCAGGTGTAATGCCTTTTCAAAGCAGGAGTAGCTTCAATTCTGGAAGTACTCTTTGGGTTGTATTCAGAGTAGAAGTACTGAAATAAACGAACCTAAATTAGTAATGTCTATTAACCTCAGTGGGTCTATTCCAAGTAGCATACAACCTGTTCTCCTTAAATTCTACTGATGACTTCATTGCTAGCTATTATGCAACTTTAGATATGCTTTTCATTGTTAAGCTTTTATGAGTTACTTTGTTCTCCTCATGCTGTAGACACTTTCCCTCAGGTCCATAGTCTGGTGACCAAGGATTGCTACTGATATCTTTCTGCACATTCTCTTCCTCATACATGCCCTAGTTCTTATGCACCATTGCGTAGTTTATTGGAGGAACAACTTACTGACACTTGCAATCCTATACTCAGCAGTAAACATGCTGAGTTCAATGGGACAGGACTGACTTAATGTTAGTCATGAACATAGCTCCCCGTAAAAAGTGGTTTTACACTAAAGTGTAATCTAGAGATACTTGCATATTCCTTATTCCCAACACATCTGCCCGTGTCAATCGGGCGAGGTTGAATCAATCACTCACGTCCTGTTACATAGTACATATTATAAGGACATTCGCTCCTTTTATATTGCTCCAATTTAAAAAAATTTACAAGGTAGATCTGACACATTTTATACCTCCTTTCTTCTCTCAGATTTGAGAAATGAAATAACCTTTAAAGTGGCAAAATTTTGTGTCTCAGCATGAACTATAAGGAAACAGGTTAATGCATCGTAACTTTAGTATACTCGATTTTATTTTATTTATTTTTTAAAGTTTGTTTATATATAAGCTATATAATTCAATCTGTTTGTTTATATGTAATTCTTCTGCCTTTCTGCATTTAAATAGTTGTATTTGTATGACTGGTCATTGACTGTAAACAATAAAGTAAAGGTGTAACCTAGGAGTAACAAAGCTACTAATTCTGCATAACCAAAGTTACTCGCACCTGCTCATTTACTTGAACGTAAGAAGCAGGACTCATTCTGTGGGGAAACCCAGCAGAATCCATTCAGAGGGCTTTAAGCATTTTGTAAATCAGGAGTCACTTTGCTTAACTCTGTGTGGGTGACTTGTGCACAGTGCTGGCTCCCCAAACTTGCTAGCTGCAGGAGAAGATGGTCCACCACTCACTCAGCTGATCAAACTTAACGTACATCAAGATCCAACGTCTTCTTTACCAGCAGGTGTAAAGCAGGCATAACAGATACCTGTCTTACTTACATGCAGATCTGAACTGTGAACAGCTCCAATGGGAGGCTAGTGAAATCATTTCTCTTTTCCCAGGCATTTGGTTCTTAACTTTGGAAGGCTTTGGAGGGCTTCTGTCGTGTAGCCTTCCTAAGAAGCACTGCTCCACGGCCTTATGTACTCTTTGTTGGTTTATTGCATTTGCATACCGCCCCATAGCCAAAGCTCTCTGGGCGGTTTACAACAATTAAAAACAAATATACAGATTTTAAAAACACATTTTTTTAAAAAGCAATTTAAAAACACATGCTTGGGAGAAGAGGAAAATCTTGACCTGGCGCTGAAAAGATAACAGTGTTGGCGCCAGGCGCACCTCGTCAAGCAAATCATTCCATAATTTGGGGGCCACCTTTTAATATTTATTAACTGTAAGTTGCTTTGAGTGCACATACTTGTGTAGAAAAGCGACTAACCAATTTAATAAATAAATAAATAAAATCAATGTCTTTCTTTCCTAACCTTAGACTAACTCAGGAGTAACTCACCCTGGGTTCTGTTTTCTAAAACTCTTGAACAATAGAGGCCAAACTTATCTTTCTTGGCTCACGATAGGAGGGAAGAGTTCTATATAATTCCCTGCCTGCTTCCGATTTCTTCTTCTCTCTGCCTGACTCAGGCTCAGACAGTACCATATTCATTTATAAGAAGTCTGTGTACAACAGTCTTTCCCCAACCTGGTGCCCTCCAGATGTTTTGGACTACTCTCATCAGCCCCCAGCCAGCACCAGAATGGGGGAACTTGGTGCCTACCAGGAGGGCACAAGGGTGGGGGAAGGCTGGTTTACAGTAGGTTTGCAACCCTAAAACTCCCTACTTGCTTCTAAGTTCATAGAATCGTAGAACAGGAGAGTTGGGAGGGCCTTATAAAGCCATCTAGTCCAAGCCCCTGCTCAATGCAGGAATCCAACTTAAAGCATCCCAGACAGGTGGCTGTCCAGCTGCCTCTTGAAGGCCTCCAGTGGTGAGAGAGCCCACCACCTCTCTAGGTCATTGGTTCCATTGTTGTACCACTTGACTAACAATTAGGAAGTTTTGCCTGATGTTCAATCGAAATCTGGCTTCCTTGTAAGTTGAGCCCATTATTATTCCTTGTCCTGCACTCTGGAATGATGGAGAAGAAATCCTGACCCTCCTCTGTGTGACAACCTTTCATGTACTTGAACAGTGCTATCCTATCTCTCCTCAGTCTTCTCTTCTCCAGGCTAAACACGCCCAGTTCTTTCAGTCTCTCCTCATAGGGCTTTGTTTCCAGTCCCCTGACCATCCCTGCCCTCTTCTGGACCTGTTCTACTTTGTCTGCATCCTTCTTAAAATACAGCATCCAGAACTGGACACAGTGCTCAAGATGAGGCCTAACCAGTGTCCCGTCCAGAGCCAAAAGAATGAGGCTGGAGTGTGTGTGCAAGTAAATCTCGTTTTATTAGAGTAATGGATACATCAAAGGCATTGCGCTTCATAGGAAACCCTACGCTAACTCACTAGATTCCCTAACTATACTCTAGACATGCTCTGCAGCGTGTGAAGGAAGTTGACTCAACGACCCCCCACTGGGAGCGGCAGGCTTATATAGGAAATGTTTTCGGACGTAATCTCTGACTCCTTCGTAATTCCTGTCTTTGCCCTGTCCGTTTCTCGCTGCGAGGGGAACGAGGAGACAGGGGACGCGCATCCAACGGCTCATCTGAAGACACCTGCTCCCGAGCAACGGGCTCGAGGTCAGGGGGCGGTGCCACACTGGAATCCTCCTGGGAACTGCTTGGTAAAGGAGGAGCTGGCACTGACTCTGAAGCTTCCCCCCACAAGTCCTCTGCATCAACTGGGGGCGGTGCGCTCGGCTCCTCGGAAAGGGCGTTACTCGTGGGAACTGGCTGGAGAGCAGGCTGCCCCCCTCCCGCATGATCCTGCTCAGACACAACAATCCCCAACTCAGCTTCTTCTGGCTGCGGAGGTGCCTGAAACTCATGCCTCCCCCCTTCCTGCTCCTTCTGAGTTGGCTGCAGCGCAACAACCAGTGCCGAACAGAGGGGAATGAATACTTCATGCAACTATACTTCTGTTAATGGTGGGTTTGGGGATTTCAATGATCACTCCTATTCTTCCCATCCCTAAAGCTGTGATTTTGCCTCTTCTTCAAGGGGTGTGTGTGTGTGTTGATTTCTTGACAGGATCATCCAGGTGTGACATCTCCCCTGACATTGTCCTACTTTGACCAAATGTTCCCAACTGGTGCCCTCACGTACCTCTGCATTCTGACACCACGTACAGATTTTCCAAGTATACCATCCTCCCGTGGTTGACGCTGTACCCAAAGAAGTATAGTGCGTAGCCGATGGGGCAAGCTGCGATGGGGCAAAGCAAAGGACAGCCTTTCATGCAATGGAATCAGGTGATAGTAAGAGAAAAATCCCCCTTGCTCTATTCCAGGGGTCCCCACGCGGTGGTCCGTGGACCTTCAGTGGACCTTCATTCATGTGGTCTGCCGCATGTCCAAATTAAATATTCATATTTATTTTAATTGTACTTTTATTGCTTCTTTTATTTCTTAAATCGTATTACAGTTTGAATTCTATGGAATGCAAATTGCAATACATTAAAACACAACATAAGAAATGAGAAAAGTAATAAACATACAGTTCAAAATCATACAACAGTTAGCACAGTCCAGTGCAATTGCTACTCCCTCAGCAATTTTCAAGTGGCCCATGGGGGTGGGGGAAGTTTGGGAATCACTTCTCTGTGCCTTTGACTTACTAGTACGTTACACCTAGTACTTTACACCTAGGAGTAATTTACACCAAATTTACATCTAAGCCCTAGTGTCTGAGTATACCTTCCCCCCTCCTCCTCCACATTCCTTTTTCCATTTAGATGGTAAGCTTGAGGGTAGGGGCTGCCTTATCACTGGCATTTGTAAGTCACCTTAGGATTTTTTTTGTTTTGGGGAGGCTGCAGAGCAGGATGAAAAAAAATGCTTTAAATATATAAATAATGCATAATAACTTAAACTATGGTGAAAGCTAAACCAGAACTGGTTAAAAGTGCGCCTTTGGAGCAGATTACAATTGGCTGCAAAAGCACTCTTGTCTTTGCTAGCAGCTCTCCTCGGTTGCATTATGTTCTACCTATCTGAGGCCACAGCCACGCCATACTGTTAAAGCACATAACTTCCCCCAAAGAATCCTGGGAACTGTAGTTTGTTAAGGATGCTGGGAATTGTAGCTCTGTGTATATGTGTGTATGTATGGTAAACTACAGTTCCCAGGATTCTTGAGGGGGAAGCTATGTGCTTTAAATGTCTGCTGTGGATTTGACCTGATTCTTCTTGGACAATGGAAGAAACTCACCATAGTTCCCTTCTCTTTGAAATGAATCATTAAATACATGGTGTTTCCTGTAGATACGGCAGCTGAATATCTGAATGAGGAACTTGGAGCAAACCTCAAGTAATTCTAATTACTCTTTCTGTAAAGTTTCTGACTCTGTGTGTGTGTGGCTCATACCTTGCTTGCGTCCATTTTCCACGGGCAGTTCAGCCACAATACATTTGTAGAAGGGGTCCTTGCCGAAACCATCTGCTTTTAAAACTGGGTGGGTGGGGAAAAATCACAAGCAAGAAAAGGGTGTTATGTTGATTGCACTCTTGACCTAGCAAAAGGATTGTCACCATTCTGTTTTTTTTATTTAGGGTCCTTGCTGTGGGGTGTATATGCATGTGTGCATGCGTTATAGGTGCAATTACATAAGGAGGATATCTGGAACATGCACACACACATACCCTTGAGAGAAAACTTGGGGTGAGATTCTAAAAACTGGGGCACAGAAAACTGGGATGTGCTCTGGGATGGCAGCAGGCAAGCTGGGAGCTTGCAACGGTGCCAGCACTCACAATTCAGACGCTCTGGAGAAGCGCAGCCCATTTTTGGGGCCATGGTGGCTGGTGGGGTAGAAGGCAGGGAGCCCTAACAGGAGCCAGACAGCCAATGACAGGCAGCGCCAACGAATGCTGGTTTTCTCTCTTACTCCTTCCTGCTGAGTTCTGTGAGGGGCAACACTGCAGTGAAGGAGGAACCTGACAGGCAGCGCTGTCTCCTGGCCTGGTTGTGAGAAAGCAGGTGGGGGCTGGCTGTGGGCAGGCCTAGGATAGTAGGGCAGTGCCCCCTTCGCCTGAATGGGCCGGCCTCCTCCACAGGTAAAAATGATCATGGGAAACAGAAACAAGGGCGGAGGTTTGAGAGCAGCCTGAGTCGACAGGGTCACCTGCCTTTGGAGTCGATTAATGCGGAGGTGCCCGCTTTGCCAGGGGAGGGGTTGTGCCACCACCCTCCAACCAAAGAGAGGGTGACGCTCAAGGTGCCAAGCGGCAGAGAGTTGGGCATGAGAGGTTTCTATCGCAGCCCAACGCGTTTGGGGTGTTGGCACGACCCTTTGTCAAGGGCAATCTTTTGCAAATCTCAGGCTGGTTTCTCATCAGTGTGACAAACTAAATTCTCTTTGGTTGGAGCATGATTGGGTGCCTCCCTCCTTGCTTTTTTGCGGTTGTGCCACCACCCGCCAATGCATCAACACCCTCACCTTGAGAATTTATCGTCACGTCATCCAGTAAGTGATGGAAGGCAGCAATTTCCTGGGGAAAAGGAAGAAGGGAAATCAAGCGTCAAGCAACATCAGAAGTTATCTTACACTGAGTCAGGCTGTGCCCAGGATTGTCTGTGCCAGCCGTCCCCAAGCTGGTGCCCTCCAGATTTTTTGGACTACAACTCCCATCAGCCCCCCGCCAGCTGTGCTGCGTGGGGGCTGATGGGAGTTGTAGTCCAAAACATATTTTGGACATAATTCTGCCCCCTCCCTCTGGTGTATTTCCATGCTTGTGTGGCAAGCCAAAAATTCACCGGGGTCAGTTTTCATAAGATGGGAGATACAGTTGGGGGGGGGAAGGTTTTATTTATCATGCTAAACACAGAAGCCTCCTGAGCACATGCAGAGTGCAATTGCCTTCACCAGGAAAGAGACAGATGAACGGCATAAGTCTGAGGAAGGATCAAGCCACCAGACCTCATGAGCCTTGGCTTAATTTCCTGGTCTCCATCGGGGGCATCTCACCTGTATCAAGCTCATGAGGTGCTCACAGTCGTCACTTGTGGCTTCTCGGATGAGGCACTCCATCCCTCCCCGACTACGGGCGTCTCCAAAGGTTCACCTGAGCTGTTAGGCAGGTAGTTTTTATACTCCCAGCCCCTCCGCAATGCCACGGCCCTCAAATCTCCCGTACTACGTTAGATAATTTCTTCCCTGGATCTCCAGGTGAGGAACGGGAAGCCACACTGCAGTCACGTGATGGAAGGTGTGAGTGGTTTGCACCCATCACCCTGCCTCTGAAACAGGGCAGGGGTGTGTTATAAACAGCTGTGACAGAAGGAGAGAGCAAAGGGCACTTTCCCTCTTCCAAGCCCTGCAAAGTATCCGATAACTCCAACCCTGCCACTTGATGGGAGGAGAGGTGGTGGCTGGGTTTTAGGCTGGCCTCCCTCTCTCCTTCTTGACTTTGACCCTGTTCCTTCTTGCCACTGTCCTTGTTAGAGCTTTTGGTAGATATATTATCACAGCCGAGTGCAGAAACGACTTGTCTGTTCAGACGGGTAGTTGAAAGAATAAAGAAACTTCAGGTTTATTTCTGCAAAGAGGTAAAGTCATATGTGCTGAATCAGCTGTGGGGCTTCCACTCAGGGAGCCACTACTAACTAAAGGAGAACAAAGACAGGAAGGGAAGGGAGGAAGGGGAGGAGCAAAGCCTGCAAAAACAACAAACACTTTAGAGGAGGAATCAGCAGAGGGACAAACAGATTGTCTTTCTGTCTATTGCGCCACACTGGTTTAGGTCACTTGTAATATGCACTAGTGCTTTGCTCTCAACAGTCTTCTCCATCCAATTTGCTTTAAAATGATAATAAAAATAATTGGCCTTAACCTGAGCATATCACATTAGAGCAAAGCATTGTGCACAAAATTAGATGGCACACTGCAACATATTTCAGCTTGTGTGTGTGTGTGTGTGTTTAATTATCATGTAAAATGTTTTGCATCAGATACTTGGCAAGATCAGCACTTGGACCTGTCCAAGACAATAGTGGCTGCAAAATGCACGTAATAAACTCTGCTACCTGCCAGCGGCCAATAGTGCAGCAGTAACGCCTTGATAAGGAGTCTGCCTTGCAGGAGAAGTGAAGCTCAAAACTAACAAGGGTAATAAGGCTTAAATCTACTGCTTGTTGTTCTGCTTCACTGGAAATAGGTTCTGGGGCTGAGTCCCTGGGGAATGATCCTTGACTGAAAGTGCACCATGGCCACAGGATGTAATCCTGACTGAAGAGATACCATTATCTACATAGTGAACGATTCCTTCTGTTTCTTTTTAGTATTGCTCTCACACAAGAAAAATGGGTTGATTTTCCACCCAGCTCCTCCCGCCCATGAGAACTAGAAACTTACTAGGTCATTATTCCATGCCACAAGGTTCTTTGTTGGGGTTTTACTTTTATTTTTTGCCATATAAGACTAACATTCTGGAAATTATTCCATGAGAGTGGTCAAATTCTATGCAATTCCTCATATTGCAAGAAAGAAAATATCCAGGAGACAGTGGCACTTAACTCAGGGGTGGGGAACCTCAGGTCTGGGGGCCAAATGCGGCCCTTCCATGCCCCTCTGATTGCCCTCCCCAGCCTTCCTTCAAACAGCCCTTGAGTGTTTTTGCTTGGCTGCAAATGTGCCCTTGAACTCTGATCGTGCTTGGATGGAGGAGAGGGAGGGGTGTGCATGTACTGTTCAAAGGTAACATTTACATTTGTTGCTCCACCCACTTTTGCCTCTGGGCCCGCCCACCAGTGGCATGTGGCCCCTGGGAGGTTGCCCAGAAGGGAATGCGGCCCTTGGGCTGACACAGATTCCCCACCCCTGGAAGCTCAGCCTGCAGAACCTGAAGTTTTTTTCATTGTTGGAAGTCAGTCTTGGAAATGTATACTACTGAAAACAAGAGAGCCTCTGAGGATATGCAGAATACGTTTGCATTCACACGGCGTGACTGCTGCCTGCCCATCATTCTCGACACTCTGGCCTTGGCGAGAGACTAATGTGTTCTGGGCCAGATGGACTGATCTTACCTTCTGCTGTTGTGATGCCATGGTTTGAATATTGTTTGGAAGGAGGGCCGACCAACATGATACCCACGGGTATGAATGTTCCCACATAGGTCTTCTCTGGTGTCTCTCCTTGCCCTGTGCTGAAATTAGGCTTGAAAGGAGTATCCCACTGTGTGCTTGGTTGAAGCCTGTGTGTTGCTCACAGTGATTTAGCTGGTTTGCAAATGTGCCAATGGGCCCCCCAAACTTAAAGTAATGGTTTACACCAGCCATTGCCAACCTGTGCCTTCCAGATTATGTGGACTACAACTCCCATCAGCCCCAGCCAACCTGGGCTAATGGGAGCACAGCCATGCTGTCTGGGGCTGAGTTGTGGTCCAAAACATCTGGTGCACATTAGGTTGGCAAAGGCTGGCTTAAGGTTTTAAACTGTATGTTTGTTTTTTAAGCTGAATGCAAGCATGGAATGCCCTTCCCTCTCCCCTGTGTGAAGTAGCAACATTCAGTTGCTTCAGATGTCTTGTGCAGACTGATCTTTTTGCACAGGCTTTCTCTAACCCATAAGACTGGATCCCGTTTTCGTGATTGAGCCCTCTGGTTTCCTGTTTTACTCGCCTTTTATTTTATTTTTTGTGTTTTTACATTGATGTTTAGTCTACATTTTTCTTCTTGCTTTAATGATATATTTAGACTGCATGCTGCTTAAGGTATTTTTGAAATACTAAGAGGCTAGCTGAAATACTAAACGCCCAGCATGACAACAGAGTGGGCTCTGAGGTCAGACGGGAACACGTTTCTGTAAGCATTGATTCTGTTAAGTCTTTCCCTGCCTTACCTGCAGATGCCGTCAGAGACTGAACCTGGGACCTTCTGCTAGGGTCCTCCACTACACTGAATCAGACCCCTGGAGTCCATGCAGCTCTGGCTTGCACTGACTGCCAGCAGCTTTCCAGATGGAGGACCATCCCAGCCCTAACTGGAGATGCTGGGAATTGAATCTATGGGAATTGGTCCCAGGCTATGGTCTGAAGGCACCTTGCTGAAGCTAAGCAGGTCTGGGTGTGGTCACTGCCTGGAAGGGAGACTGCCTGGGAACCTATGCCACCTTGGGTTCCGGGGTGAGAGAAAGGCGGGGGATAAATGTAACAAACAGACACACAACTAACCCTGGGATGTTCTGCAGACAAAGCAGTTGCTCAGCCAGTGAGCTACAGCCCTTCCCCATCTTACAGACCAGGGGTTCTTAACTTGTGGTCCATGAACCCCTAGAATCCATGGATGGGCTTCAGGAGCGTCCATGAACCAGGTGCCAATAAATTTAAATAAATCAGTTTCCAAAGAAATAAAACAAACTGTATTTATTTATGGGGGGTCCATAGCTTTCATCAGATTCTCAGAGAGGTCCGTGACCCAAAGAGACTAACACATTTACCATGACAGAAGCTCAAAATGCCTTCCTGCCCTAATAAATGTGCTTGTCTTTCAGGTGCCACTGGACTTTCGGTTGTTGGTCTTGAAGTTCATGGGATTTTGCTCTGGGTAAACTCGGTCAGGATCAGATTGTTCCTTATGAAATCTTATGTAATGCAAATTGCATGCATATGTGTCTGTTCCTGAAATGTTATCAGCAAAGAGATATTTAAAACAATGTCTCCTTGGCAGGGTGCCCCTGTCCAATATGAGTCAGAGAACCTAGTTGCTGAGTTAGGGGAAATTGTCACTCAGTGGCCAACTCCACCCCTTTATCAAGGAAACAATTCAGTTCAAAGCAGATCCTCTTCATCCCCCATCCTAACTCCACATCTTCTGGGCTGTGTTCCACTCCAGAGGTGGCTGCGTGTCATTCTTGTATAGAAATAGTTGCCCCCACACCCCGGAGTGGCTGCAATTGAGGGCATGTCTCTACTGAGAACAGTTGTGGCATCCTAACCAGGGAACTTCAGGGGCTGTCATGCTAAATCAATGGCTACTAGCCATGATGGCTATGTTTCCCCTCCACAGTATGTCTCTGAATACCAGTTGCTGGGAATTGCAAGTGGGCAGAACTGCTGTTGCTCGCAAGTCCTGCTTACTGGTTGGCCACTGTGAGAACAGGATATGCTGGATTAGATGGACTCCCTTCCGCCTGATCCAGTTTCTGAGCTTATGTTCTTAAAAAGATAATTCCCAGAATCCTCCAGAACTCCACTGCTCAAGGATTCTCTGGAGAATAGCCAACTAGCCACAGAATTTAGTACATGTCATTGTCCTTGGTTAGACATCTGTCAAACAGAGATAAGATGCAGCTGATCCTGGCATGGATGCAACGACTGATTTCAGCAAAAGGTCGGTTTTTTGGATTGTATTTTATCCTGGGGCAAGCATACTCTCCTTTGGGAATAAAGTCCCAGCTCACAGAGCCACAATGAGAAACAGATGAGACAATGCAGATGTTGTTTGTTGTTATGTGCCTTCAAGTCGATTACAACTTATGGCGACCCTATGAGTCTGTTTTTGGATATATTCATAGGGTTTTCATGATAAGAGGTATTCAGAGGTGGTGTAACATTGCCTTCCTCTAAGCCTACGGCAGCCGGTATTCCTGGGCAGTCTCCCATCCAAGCACTAACCAGGCCTGACCCTGCTTAGCTTCTGAGATCAGACGAGATCGGGCATGTTCAGGGTAGTATGGCCATAACGCAGATGTTGCTGAACTACAAATCCCATCCACCCCAGCAGCTGGTATGCCCAGTAGCTCAGGGACAAAGGGGTGCCGGAGTCCCAGCAACATCTGGGCAGGACAGCATAAACAGCAAAGTGGCTGGTAATCAACACCGCAGACGATCCCCTAAAAGCCTTGATGAATGGCAACTGCAAGCAGGCTATGGGTTCTTCCAAATGCCTTCCTCCCCACCCCTGCCCCCTTCACCACAGCAGATTCAGGGAATGGTGCCGGTCTTCATAACTCCGGCTTCTCAACAATTTACCGTGGCAAAAACAGGGTGGGCGGTAGGGGTTGCGGCCATCACCCAGCCGAGACCTTTGGGCTGTGGAGTGCAAGGTTTCTAGAGACACCGCTACCTCCCAGAAGCCAGAGGCAAGATTTCAGACAAACACGCTTTGGGATGGAGGCCAGAGGTTCAGGTCTGCCCTGAAGGGAAGGTTTAGATAAACAGAAAGGTTTGCACAAGAAGTGTGGGAGGTGGCAGGGAGGGAGGGAGAGGAAAGAAAAAATACTGGCTGCGGTTTATTTATTTACTATTGCATTTCTTTCCTGCCTTTCCTGCAATGCCCTTAAGGTGGTGTACATGGTCATCCTCCTCGTCAGTTTCTTCTCACAACAACCCTGTGAGGTTGGTTAGGCCAGAAGTGGGGAACCTCCAGCCTAGAGGCCATTCTTGGCCTGCCAGGGCCCCCAATTTGGCCTAGGGGGCGATTTCCCCAAAACCATGCCCCCTTGTCAATCGGTAGGAGAGCGGGATTTGATTCTGCTTGGTCTGTGTGCGCCAGTTGCTTGCGGGAAACAGATTAATGGGGGGGGTTTAAATCCTGCACAGACCCCTGCAGGGAGCAAGACAGAACACTCTGCTCGTCAGCTGGTGAGCAGAGAGTTCAATCCTGTTGGGTGCTGCTTCACTAGCACATTCCCCACAGGGGAATGTTGACAGGTGGGGAAGACTGATGTCATTATTGTTGAGAGTAAAGCACCAATACATGTTACAAGTGACCTGAACTGGGGGGGGGGGGGGCGATAGACAGAAAGGTAATCTATTCTTCCCTCTACTGCTTCCTCCTCTGAAGTGTCTGTTGCTTTTGCAGGCTTTGCTTCTCCCCTTCCTCCCTTCTCTTCCTGCCTTTCTTCTCAGTTAGTTAGTAATGGCTCCCTGAGTGGTACCTCATGGCTCCGATGCATGGTTCGTATCCACCAGGAGACAGTCAGTCAGTATTGTGGGCCCAATTTTGTGGCGCTCCCTTCCGGTTTGGGTCAGACAGGCCCCTCTCCCTGTTGAACTTCTGACACCTACTGAAGACTTTTTTATTTCAGCAGGCATTTTAATGGCATTCTGATTGTATAGTTTTAACTGAATTTTAGCTTCATTGTATTGCTGAGTTACTTGTATGCTGCTTAGAGACTATCATAATTAAGCAGTATATAAATTGTCTACATAAAATAAATAATAAAAGCTTATTTATGGACCCTCGTTATCTTACGGACCGCCTTCTTCCAGAATGTGACCCCACCTGCCTGCACAGACTGACGCTCTGCTTGGTTTTACCACCACCACCAGACACAGTGAGTAGATCAGGGCCTTTTTGTTGGTGGTGCCCTTCTTGGAAGTTCAAAGAGCACCCATTTCACAGATAGTCTGACATGATGTGGAAAGACTTGCTTTCTTCCATTAGGCCTTTGCGTTTCAGTTTGATCTGCTTTCTAAGTTTATTTATCTGAGTCTGATTGTATGGTTTGGGGTTGATTTTCTGCTGTGTTGTGCTATTTTTATTTGTATATCTATTTTATTGTTTTCATTATGAACTTATTTTGGGAGCTGCCATGAAGAATATTTGGCCATAAGATGTCATACAAATATATTAATGTTACATTACAATCACAGGGGAGGAAAAATTAGGAAAAAACAGTGGGAAACGTTCTATTATTATTATTTTTCTGGGGTGTGTGATGTGATGCGTGCCAGATGTTTTGGACTACAACTCACATCAGCCCCCAGCCAGCATGGCCAATGGTCAGGAATGATGGGATTTGTAGTCCAAAATCTATGGAGGGCACCAGATTGGCTATCCTTGTTTTATGTTATTTTCCAATAGCAAACTGAGTTCTCTGAGCACCAGTCCTTGTGTAGCCAAGGTGGCACCACTGGCACAGGAAATGGAAGGGCCAACATTTGCAGAAATACCCATAAAACCTTGCAGGGGGAGGATCCCCCCCCCAAAAAAAACAGCCCAATAAGGACCAAGCATGTTCAGGCAGCGCAGAACACTTGAGTTTTAGGGATAGAAGATAGAAAACCTGAGGAGAAGGAGAATGGAATGGAGTGTCTTTGAACAGGGCATGGCTGGCTGCCACCTTGAACAAGACCACTCCATGCAGCAATAGTTCCAGATCCCAGTTGCATGAAAAACAAGCAAATCAGAGCTACCTTTCTTTCTTAAGGTCTGGTATCGAGTGCCACCCTGTGGTCAGGAAAAAAAAGGACAGGGAACCAAACAATTCAAAAATCCACAGTAGGGCAATCATTTAGGACAGTGATTCCCAAACATCCCCCCGCCCTGGACTACTTGAAAATTGCTGATGGTCTTGACAGACCACTTAAGGATGTTTCCGCCTATTGTAGCAATTGCAATGGACTGTGTTCTAAAGGCTGATTTTTCATTGTATTTTATTGCTTCTTTTCTTATATTCAGGGGTGTAGTCATCCAGGGTCTTGAGGGGATCTTAGACCCCTTACTTTTTTGGGAGCCAGGTCCCAGCAGGATCCCTGTGTCTCCAGCATCCTATGAGCCATTTAGCATGAGTGTGTTAGCCACTGAAAGAGTGTTCTAACTTGCTTCCTTGTAATTTCCTGCTGTTTGGAGCCAAATCAGAGTTAAAGGAAGTGAATCAGCCACTGAGAAGACTCTTCTCAGTGGCTAACACACACCCATTTCATATTGATTCAGTAATTCAAGCAATATCTCTGACAGTGAGAATGGTGACAGTGACAGAACAGCAGCCTGGCCAGATGATTCCATAATCTTAGAAGGGGACGTGGCTGTGAGGGGTGTGGCTGTGACTGCTATGAAGGGACCCTGTGCTTCTGAATTTGCCACTACGCTACTGCTTATATTGCATTTTACAGTAATACAATTTGTCTTCTACAGGATTAAAACCGTGATACAATAAAACACAAGAAGAAGTAAGAGCAGGAATAAAACACAATTAAAAATCAATACGAATCTTTAATGCAGGCATGCCACGGACCACTTGAAGGGAGCTTGCAGGCCACTGGTGGTCCATGGAGCACAGTTTGGGAGCCCCTGACTTAGAACTAGGGATGGAAAGGTCTGACAGTTTTGGCTCTCTCAGTTTCTCATTCTTCTAATGTTAAAATCAGTCCCCGGCATTTCTGCAGCAATCTGCGGATTTAAAAAAAAATCCTCATGAAAATTCTCCACCATTTTAGTGCAAATTTCTCCAACAGAACACATTTTTGTAGGCAGTTCTGACAAACATACACATTTTTGCAAGCTTTTTCTCATCATGTCATGCCTTTTTGCATTTTATTTTCACTCATATATTCATTTTTATGCACACTTTCCCCTAATATATGCATTTTTGTAAATATTGTTTAGTTGGCAGACTGCATCTCAAAATTCTAACAAATGCGAATTTCGAAGGATGGCTGTGTTTTGGCTCTCATATTGTTTTGGAAAGCGCAAATTTGATAAATTCTGTTTGAAAATGCAAACTGAATGGAAATTCTAACCCATCCCTATTTAGAACCAACTAAAATATCACAAAGCCACAAGACTTTCAAGTCCTCCAGAACTCTTCACCAGGCTGGATGTTAAGCAAAACAGGGAGGAGAGTTGGCTTGATGTTGAAACGACTTAAAATACTGTGCAGTCAGCTGGGCAGAGAAAATGAGTTATGGCACGGCTTCTTAAACTGTTACTTTAATACATAAGTCGCCTGAATCTAGGGGCCAGGATCAGGCATGTCAACAACCAATTTGGATTCCTGCAACGAGCAGGGGGTTGGACTCAATGGCCTTATAGGCCCTTTCCGACTCTATGATTCTGTGATTCATTTGGAACAACTTTACGTGGCCTGAGGCTACAATCCTATACTCAGGAAGTCTTATTGAACTCAGTGGGGTTTACTCCACAGCAGACATATATATTACCGAGCCATGGAAGGATCAGGGGGGTGGCATGCATTCCTGAGAAGCAAAAGCTAAAAGGTGTGCTGAGGTTTTTAGTTTACGAAAAGGACAACTAAGGAGCAGGAGGTATGGTTGAGGTTTATAATAGCAAAAATAGGGACAATCAGTTGCCCTAGGGGAGAATCTTTATTGCTCAGAGGCATACAGAAATGCAAAGTGCAAATGAAAACACAAGCCGGTTTATCATATTTCATTGAACAACATTGCCGCCCTGGGCTCCTCCTGGCAGAAAGGGTGGGATATAATAATAATAATAATAAAATTTTATTTCTAGGCCGCCTATCTGGCCGAATTAACGGCCACTCTAGGCGGCGTACATAGACTAAAATATAACATAGAGTAAAATATAACATATAATACAAAACAAAACCCCAGTAGTCTATAGACATCCTGAGCAGCAGGTTCACGCACACATACACACACACGGTCTCTGGCCCCTTCAGCAGTTGCTGCTTTTATAGCTGGAGAGAGACAGGGCCCCGCCCTTCCAGGCCAGGTGGAAATCAGCCAGAAATGCAGGGAGCAGGTCTTGCAGAAACTCACACAGGTAGATGGTCTCTGGCCCCTTCAGCAGTTGCTGCTTTTGCAGCTGGAGAGAGACAGGGCCCCGCCCTTCCAGGCCAGGTGGAAATCAGCCAGAAATGCAGGGAGCAGGTCTTGCAGAAACTCACACAGGTAGATGGTCTCTGGCCCCTTCAGCAGTTGCTGCTTTTGCAGCTGGAGAGAGACAGGGCCCCGCCCTTCCAGGCCAGGTGGAAATCAGCCAGAAATGCAGGGAGCAGGTCTTGCAGAAACTCACACAGGTAGATGGTCTCTGGCCCCTTCAGCAGTTGCTGCTTTTGCAGCTGGAGAGAGACAGGGCCCCGCCCTTCCAGGCCAGGTGGAAATCAGCCAGAAATGCAGGGAGCAGGTCTTGCAGAAACTCACACAGGTAGATGGTCTCTGGCCCCTTCAGCAGTTGCTGCTTTTGCAGCTGGAGAGAGACAGGGCCCCGCCCTTCCAGGCCAGGTGGAAATCAGCCAGAAATGCAGGGAGCAGGTCTTGCAGAAACTCACACAGGTAGATGGTCTCTGGCCCCTTCAGCAGTTGCTGCTTTTGCAGCTGGAGAGAGACAGGGCCCCGCCCTTCCAGGCCAGGTGGAAATCAGCCAGAAATGCAGGGAGCAGGTCTTGCAGAAACTCACACAGGTAGATAATAATAATAATAATAATAATAATAATATGCAGAAAGGAACAACAGCCACATAAGATTAGGAAGGTGAGGCTGTGTGTACACATGATGCATTTAAAGCACGTTTAAGGGACATCCCTCCTGCCAAAGAATCCTGGGAACTGTAGTTTACCTGTTACAGAGCTACAATTCTCTGCACCCTAACAACCTCCAGTGTCCAGGATTCCTGGCGGCAGGGGAGGGGGATGGGTTTTAAATGCATGATGTGGGCACAGCCTAACGGGCCATTGGTCCATCTATCCCAGGGAGGGGGAATCTGCACCTCCCCCCGAGGTTGCCAGACTCCAGTGCCCATAATCATCCCTGACCTTTGGCCACGCTGGTTGTGGTCGGTGGGCGTTGCAGCCAACAGCTTGTGAGGATCCAAGGCTGAAGCGCTCTGGTTTGTTCTACACCAGCTTTCCCAAAACTGGGGTCCTCCAGATATTTTGGACTACTCACTACAGGGAGTTGGTAGTCAAAAAAACACAAAACATCTGGAGGGCACCAGCTTGAGGAAGGTTGATCTATGCTGGGAGCAGCTCTCCAGGATCTCATACCAGAGAGCTTCCCAGCCCTACCTGGAGATGCCATTGAGAATTGAACCTGGGGCCTTCTGCATGCAAGGCAGATGCTCTACCCACTGAGCTATGCCCCCCCATACAGACACTGATCAATCTCTCCCCCTTCCCCTGTTCCTAGCCCCCAACCTGCTTAGCTTTAGCAGGTGCCTGAATCATATGCCAGGACTATTTGGAGACTAAAACCTCCATGCTCAAAAGCAGCCTACCTCTGAATACCAGATGCTGGACATGCCTGCTGGGGGAAGTCTGTTGCCCTCCTGCTCTGATTGGGAGCATCTCTCTGGCCCCTGCTGGGGCCAGGATGCTGGATCACATAACAAAGGGCCTCTGTTAGGCTCTTAAAGCGGAGGACAGGAGGAAAGTACCTGGAAGGAGGAGGATGAGTCATGCAGTCACTTAGCACAACCGTCAGCACCTACAACTCTCCCCCCCCCCAATCCCTGCATGCCTGTGCAGGCAAATCTGGTGGCCACCTGATGGCCCAGGGGTGAATTCCACAGACGGGTCCAAACACAACTTTACCTCCTGCAAATCGAGGCAGGCCGGAGCCTCTTCCCTCTCCTCACCCCGGGCTCTGCATATCTGCAGGGAGAGCATGGATAGGATGTAAACAGAATGGAGAAAGAGGAAAGGGAGTTCTGCGTACATGCCGGACTAATGTTAGCATTTTGGAAGAAGCAAAGACTACCAGTTGTGAAACAATGATCCTCCAACATCAACTTCGCTGAACGGGCCATGCTGTCCGAATGCCTGATCACCGTCTTCCAAAGCAGCTACTTTACTCCCAACTTAAGGATGGAAAACGGAGTATCGGTGGACAGCAAAAGAGGTTTAAAGATGTTCTTAAAGCAAATCTACAAAAATGCGACATGAACATCAAGAACTGGGAAGTCTTGGCCCATGAATGTCCCAAATGGAGGTCGGCTATTATCAAAGGTGCTGTGGACTTTGAAGAAGCACGAATACAGGGCGAAAGGGACAAACAAGCTAAGCGGAAGGCATGTCAAGCACATCCTCATCGCGACTGTCTTCCATCTGGAAACCAATGTCCTCACTGTGGGAGGCTGTGTGGATCCAGAATTGGCCTCCACAGTCACTTACGGACCCACCGTTAAAGACCTTATCTTGGAAGACAATCTTACTCGGCCATGAGTGATCGCCAATGAATGACATGCCATACACTGAATGCAAATCAAAAGCACAGTTTTCCCTCTAAAGAATCCTGGGAAGTGTAGTTTATGAAGGATTCTAGGAATGGAAGCTCTGTGATAAGTAAACTACAGTTCCCAGGATTCTTTTTTTGGGGGGTGAGGGGAATGTGCCTTCAATGTGCTTTATATGTACGGTGTGTACACAGGTTGACGGGACATGCAATGAACTGGAAGGATTCACTGGCGCATAAGGGCTACCCCTGGCTTAGGACTCCTCTAGATGAAGGAGGAGGTGGTTGAGCCCTGCGGTGGTAGGCCAGATTGCTTGGCTTTGGAGATGCTGCTGTTAGATGCCCAAAATGGTTTAGAAGTTAACAAAACAGCCCCCTGCAAGTAGAACTGTAGGGAGTGAATGCTCTCTCCCTGAGGTGTTATGATTTTTCTTTTTACATGCAGGGACTTTTTATGAAATGGAGTGTTCAAATATGGCCCCTCTCACCACCACCCCTCCCGGGAATCTGAAGTGGTACAGTCCATGCTACCACCACAGGACTCTACCAGCTCATTCTCCTGCATCTGTAGACCAGGGCGTTGGTGGCTTTTAAAAAACAGACTGGAGCAGCCTTCGCCAACTTGTTGCCCTCCAGATGGGCTACAGCTCCCATTAGCCCCAGTGAACACAGCCATGCTGCCTGGTGCTGATGGGACTTGAAGTCCAAAACATCTGGAGGACCTGGGTTTGACAGATTAAGAGAAGAGACATCCATCCAAAGGGAGTTCATCTGAACCTCCAAAGTCAGAGGCAGTAAACCCAAAACTGCCAGGTGCTGGGAGCAGAGGAAACCTATTTTCTTTGTTTCCTGGTTGCGGGTGTCCTAGAGGCATCTGCCCAGCCAGCCACTGGGGGGAAAAGAATATTGGATGAGCTCAGCATTTCGCCTGACCCAGGGGGGCTTTTCTTATATGAAGACGCAGTCAGTGAGAGGCCTGGTTTTGTTACTTCACCCTTCCATAACCTGGTGCTGGCTGGGGGCTGATGCGCACTGTTGTCCAAAACATCTGCTCCAGGTTGGGGAAGGCTGTTTTTGTTTTACTTGGGGGGAGGGAAACCCACATTCTTTGGACCTGGGAGGAGCAGCTGCCCTTTTAATGCCAGGCATGAGCCAAAGAAGTGTGGTTCCTCATTGGGAAGTAAAATGCACTCTGCACATGCTTGGAGGCACCCAGGGGATAATCACCTCTCCAAATATGTTACAGGCCTCTAGGCTGCAAGGGAAAGTTTCTAACATAAGGCTACAAGGCCAGGGGTTAGCCAGTTGCCCCCCCCCAGGAAGCTCACAAGTAGGGCGTGAAGGCAACAGCCTTCTCCTGTTGTCTGTCCTGGTATTCAGAGACAGACTGCCTCTGAATATGGAGGCTCCATTTAGCTCTTCTCCTGTTGTCTGTCCTGGTATTCAGAGATAGGCTGCCTCTGAATATGGAGGCTCCATTTAGCTGAATTGCAGCCACTGATAGGCCGGTCCTCTTCCTCCTCCTCCTCTATGAATATACCCCTCCTTTAAAGCCACCCCTCACCGCATTTGGTGCCAAGCAAATCCCATAAAACTAATGTTGCCTTTTGTCTGTCCTCTGACTCTAGCACTGCCCATTGCTTTAATTGTGTGGCCCTTGAGTTCTAAGATTACTTTTCATCTTTTTCAGGTGAGGCTGTCAATGTACTGAACCATTGCCTGGCTGCGACAATGGACTGGATGAGAGCTAATAAACTGAGGCTTAATCCAGACAAGACCGAGATGCTGTTAGTGGGAGGTTCTCCTGACCGGATGGTGGATGTTCAACCTGTTCTGGATGGGGTTACACTCCCCCTGAAGGAGCAGGTTCGTAGTTTGGGAGTTCTTTTAGATCCATCCCTGTCACTTGAGGATCAAGTAGCCTCGGTGGCACGGAGTGCCTTTTACCAACTTTGTTGGTGGCCCAACTTCGCCCCTATCTGGATAGGGATGACCTCGCTTCAGTTGTCCATGCTCTGGTAACCTCTAAACTAGATTACTGCAATGAGCTCTACGTGGGGCTGCCTTTGAAGACGGTTTGGAAACTGCAGCTCGTGCAAAATGCAGCGGCCAGATTGATAACGGGGACCAGGCGGTCCGAACATATAACACCGATTCTGGCCCGCTTGCATTGGCTGCCTATATGTTTCCGGGCCCGTTTCAAGGTGCTGGTTTTAACCTATAAAGCCTTATACGGCGCGGGACCACGATACCTGATGGAACGCCTCTCCCGATATGAACCTACCCGTACGCTACGCTCAGCATTGAAGGCCCTCCTCCGGGTGCCTACTCAGAGGGAGGCTTGGAGGGTGGCGACAAGAAAGAGGGCCTTCTCAGTGGCGGCCCCAGAATTATGGAATAGTCTTCCTGACGAGGTACGACTGGCGCCAACATTACTATCTTATTCCGAACAAGCTCTATCTGATTAATGCGATACGTTTATCTTTTCTTCAAAGAGAAAACGGACTAACAGGCAAGCACCCTTCTTTCTATTATTTTTTTTACTTGGTTTAAATTGTTGCAGCAAAAAGAGATTTGTCAAATGAATCAGCTTTAAAGAACTTCTGGGTGAGCTATAACTCTTCTCTGTTATTCACGAAATTAACAGCTTATCTCTGTTTCTATTGCAAAAAGCTGTCCTGGAAGTGCATTCTAAAGATATAAACAGAAGAGGGATTTCTATTCCGAGGAACATTATATTGTCTGGGACTATTCTCTTTTTGGTCTATTTTATTTTGACGAATCTGCTTCTTCACGACGCCACTAACTGTTTTGATGCTGGGAACTAAATTTGTTTTGTATTCTTGAACATAGAGAGATAAGGCAGGCTGCTCTGTTTATACTGTGATGTCATCAAGCCTGGAATATTAACCCAATTGTTGCTGAAATAAGAAGTGGTTCTTCTTTATTTTTGTTTTGTTTTGTTTTCGTGGTTTTAAAAATGGCAATCAAGAAAGTGGCTGAGAATCTGGAAGTAATTATGTTTCAGAAAATAATGGATGAGATTGAGATAACGAAACAAACCCTGCGACAGGGCAGTAAGGAGCTGAAAATTGAACTGAGCAAAATGACGCAGGAGCTTAAAGAAATAGGGGATCCTGTGAGAGAGGAGAATGAGATCAGAGATGAGAAAAGAAAAAATAAAGGGAAGATACAAGCCCTGGAGATTGGAACAAATGTGGAATTGGAAAAAGATCTGGAGTTTATGGATATTAGAAATAAAATCTACTGTTTGGAATTTAACGTTATCTCTGAAGAAATTAATGAAGATATTAGAGATAAAGTTATCAATGGCTTGGATAATCTTCTGGACTGGAATGACGTGATGGAGCTTGATATAGAGAAAATCTATGGAATTAACTGCAGCCATGTGACAATGGAAAAACTCTCAAGAGATGAGCCAGTGCATTTTGTAAAAAAAAAGAACACAGATATGACTTTACAACAATATTTCAGCAACTTATTCAGAATTGATAGCAAGAAAATATTTGGGATAGAGGAAATTCCCATCAGACTCTTATTATATGACTATGGCTATGACAGCAAGATTATTATGGAATACTGATAATGGAAGATTGGACACTGAAATTACTGGACTTAACAGGACTATTGAAGATGGAAGATGGAATTAATATGGATAATGGAATAATGGCTATTGAAATTATTGGACCTAACAGATTTTGATGAGATGGATTAATCGATATGTTTATTTGGACTATGGTTATGACAATAAGATTATTATTATTATTAACGAGATGGATTAATTGACATGTTTATTTGGAGAAAAATTGATAGATATATTTCTTAAAGAATTGAAACCTCTCTTTGACTTTTTGTGGAAAGAATAAAGTAATGTTTATGAGATTTGATGATTAATTAAGATAACTACTGGAGGAAAGTGATTTTATAATATAATTTAAGAGACAGGATTGTTATATATTGTAGACCTACAACTGATTTGATCTGCGACAAATGGGAAGTCAACATTTTATTTTTTTGTTTAATCATTTTTGTTTTGTTTTTTGTCTTTGAATGTTTTATTATTTTGTTTTGTATGTTTTATGAAAATTTGAATAAAAAATTATTGTAAAAAAACAAAGATGGCTTCCTCGACCTCCCCTCGCGAGAACGAGCTCGCCGCGGGAACCAAACTGGGGAATCCCCGAGGCATGGCTTTATTTCCTTGCTTCCGACTTTGCCGCTTTCGGTTCAGTGTGCGGGCGCGACCGGGGAGAGGCGGCAGGCAGGGGCCGCTGGGCTGGAGGGTCTTCTGACTCGGGCAGGTAAGAGGTGCCACCCTTTGCCCTCTTTGGGCTGGCGGAGGTCGCCTGCCTCGGGAAGAGGAGGGGAAGAAGAAGGGCTGTTTCTTTTTCTTCCGAACGGATGAATCACCGCCGCGCCGCTTCCGTCCCATTGATCCCCGCTTGAGAAGGGAGGGGCACTGGAACCCTCGCGGCGCCAAGGTTCGGAGCGCGGAACGCTGGCTGCCGCGGCGTTCCATCCGGCGGCGGGTGGGCAGAGCTGCTCTTCCGAAGGTGCCTGTAGAGGGACCCGGGCGGAGGCGGCCCCGAGAATGGGGACCTTTCCCTTTCACATGGCGCGCTGGGGAGAAAGTGGCGGAGCTTCCAGATCCCCCCTCCTTGTCCCAAAGGGCCTCCTCAACTCCCCCCCCCGGCCTGTACGCTCCCCCGAGAGGCAAAGAAGTTTGCGTCCCGATCCCAGCCATGTTTACTCGGGTAGTAAGACTCGCTGACTCCTTTCCTAAGTCGGAGAGCCGAAGAGGGAATCGCGCCCTCCGAGTGAAGAGGTTGATGGAGCTTGCTTGGAAAGTAGACCCACTGCGCTCAGTGAGGCCTACTCCCAAGTAAACGGTGCAGAGGGCTGAGACGAGAAGATCACCCCAGCCCCGCACTTCTTTTCTCTCGGTACGCCCTCCACCCTCCCCCCCTGCAACAATTCTGGATCTTGCTGGAGGAAAAAGAGCTCAAATTGTTACTGAGTTCAGTCAGATTCGAGGGGCTATGAGGGGTCCCCACCCCTGCGGGTTCCAACTGCCTCCCTCCTCCCCCCGCAATATCCTCTTAAACTCTGGGGAGATGGCAACACCCCCTCCCCTCTAGGGCGATCAGGCTCGGATTGCTGGGGAGGGAGGCGAGTGAAAAATATGCCTGGCTCAAAAATCTTTCCTCCCCGAAGCTGAGAGCAGCCTTCCCCAACCTGGTGCCCCCCCGATGTTTTGGACTACAAAAACGCAGCTGGAAGCCGGCAGGATCCTGGGGAAGGCTACCTTTGTGCATGCGTGTGTGTGTTGGGGGGGTGTCAATGGATCCAAAGCGGTCTGTATGCCGCTCCCCCCACCAATCCTGGCCCTCAGTCTTTTTGACTTGGTCCTGTGCATGTGGCGGCTGCCGGTGTGTGTGTGTTTGGTGCTTTCCCCAGCGCGTGAGCAGCTGCGGCGCCTGTTCAGCACCGGGAATGTGGCCAATTCCGATGCAACGACCCTCCCCCACAATGCTTCTTTCCCGATTGACGGTGCGGGGAGGGAGTGGAGGGCAGAAAGGCATGCCTGCCTGAATTTCTTTTCTGCCCTTGCCTCAAATAGGCATACGGATGACAACAATTACCTCTGATAGTTGCTCGTGCAATGTAAACAGAAGTAACATTCACTCCAGTTTGCAGGAATTAAAATGATAGCTGGGGGGCTCGTCTCCTAAACAGGACCGGATTAAGACACGCTGAGGAGGCCCTAAACTGTGTCTCTCCCCCCCCCCCCGGCCATGTGTCATCCTAACAGACAGGACAATGAAAATAGAAATAATAAAGTTTTGCGTTTGCTTGTATACTGGTTCATAGGTGAGGCTGCAACTAAAAACGAATTGAAACATTTTCCTTGCAATGCGCCGATCTGCATATGAAATGCCTTTGAATGAAAATACCTTATGATTTCCTACTGAGCATATATAAAAACTTTCTAAAGTCTATTTTCCTTTATTTTTTCACCAATTATGTAAAACTTGAAATTTAGTTTTAAAAGTGTATTTAGAGGCCCCTCTGTATAACACCATCCTAATCTGAGGTCCTAAACTGTAGTTTACTTCGGCTGCAATCCAATATTGAACAGTATGACATGTATTGGATTGCAACCTTTCTTTGTGCATAAATTCAGTGCTACTACTAAACCTGGTTTTCGTTGTTCGCAAGCCAGGCAAAGGGTTAACTCCTCCGTGGGAACAACCCTCTTTTGGCTGGTGCCTTCCCCTTTAAAGAATTAAGCCATGTCCTAGGTTTACCCTCTCCTTCCCTCCCACCCTCCGGAAACTTGATCTGGAATGGTACAGTCCACTCTGGCATGCAGTATGATGTCAGAAGGAACCATAACAAGGAAATGAGGGGTGGTGGTGAAGTGATAGTTGCTTATAAATTTGTGGCTGTTTTTGCTGTTCTGAGGACTTGAACTAGGTGTATAAACGAACGTAGCAGCGCAAAGAAGATTACGTATGGAGGCAGGATAGGGAGAAAAGTCCAGTTGTGGAACTTTCTCAATATACATCCCCCCCTCTTGATGAATGGTGTGGCCTGGACCAAGCTCTTTCCTGCCTGGAGGCCGCAAAGAAACGTTTTAAGAACGTTTGGCCGGTGTGTGTGTGTGTGTGTTTAGGCCTTCCTGTATTGAAAAGTTGCAAGTGAGACGGTGTTTTTTTCATCTAGGCTGATTGCTTGCCTCGTGGTGTGTTTGTGCACAGAAACCTGGAATCAGATTTTATTCTTTTTAAGTGCAATTGTTATGAAACTTTAATAAGTGAAGTTTATTATTTTAAAGAGAAAATACATTTAACTGCTGCAGCTTCTGATTTGAAATGCAGAGCAACTGGGAAAGTAACTGGAGGTTTTGGGTTTTAGATTTCATATCTTTTCTGGGTTTTTGTTATTAATTATTAGACTTGTTAGTTGCTCATTGCCCAAAGGTCTCCAAGCCAGTCATAACACATTTACAACAAATGCATAGGACCATTTAAAAAAAAAACACATACGAAGCACATGTACAGCCCCCAAGAAACACCCCCCTATCATAGCTACAGGAAGCTTTGGCAGCATATTAGTAACAAAAAACCAAAACAGCCCCAACAACAGCGGGAGGGGATATGAAGGAGGTAAACTTTGATTGCAAGTACTGCAGGAGAAGACCAAAAACCTCACTGAGGTCTGGGGGCATGTTCAGTTCCCAAAAAATGTTATCAAAGACTAACATAAGATGTTAACATAAGAGGTGTGAAAATTGGAGGGGGAAATATCAATAATTTAAGATATGCAGACAATACCATACTACTAGCAGAAACCAGTAATAATTTGAAAGGAATGCTGATGAAACTTAGAGGAAAGCACAAAAGCAGGACTGCAGCTGAACGTCAAAAAGACTAAAGTAATGACAACAGAATATTTATGTAACTTTAAAGTTGACAATGCGGACATTGAATTTGTCAAGGATTATCAATAACTTGACACAATCATTAACCAAAATGGAGACAATAGTCAAGAAATCAGAAGAAGGCTAGGACTGGGGAGGGCAGCTATGAGAGAACTAGAAAAGGTCCTCAAATGCAAAGATGTATCACTGAACACCAAAGACAGGATCATTCAGACCATGGTATTTCCGATCTCTATGTGTGGATGTGAAAGTTGGACAGTGAAAAAAGCGGATAAGAAAAATCAACTCATTTGAAATGTGGTGTTGGAGGAGCGTTTCGTGGATACCATGGACTGCAAAAAAGACAAATAATTGGGTGTTAGAACAAATTAAAACAGAACCATCATTAGAAGCTAAAATAATGAAAGTGAGGTTATCATACTTTGGACACATCATGAGAAGACATGATTCACTAGAAAAGACAATAATGCTGGGAAAAACAGAAGGGAGTAGAAGAAGATTGCGAAGAGCTCCAAAAAGACCTCTCCAAACTGAGTGAATGGGCGAAAAAATGGCAAATGCAATTCAATATAAACAAGTGTAAAATTATGCATATTGGAGCAAAAAATCTTAATTTCACATATACGCTCATGGGGTCTCAACTGGCAGTGACCAACCAGGAGAGAGACCTCGGGGTTGTAGTGGACAGCACGATGAAAATGTTGACCCAGTGTGCGGCAGCTGTGAAAAAGGCAAATTCCATGCTAGCGATAATTAGGAAAGGTATTGAAAATAAAACAGCCAATATCATAATGCCGTTGTATAAATCTATGGTGCGGCCGCATTTGGAATACTGTGTACAGTTCTGGTCGCCTCATCTCAAAAAGGATATTATAGAGTTGGAAAAGGTTCAGAAGAGGGCAACCAGAATGATCAAGGGGATGGAGCAACTCCCTTACGAGGAAAGGTTGCAGCATTTGGGGCTTTTTAGTTTAGAGAAAAGGCGGGTCAGAGGAGACACGATAGAAGTGTATAAAATTATGCATGGCATTGAGAAAGTGGATAGAGAAAAGTTCTTCTCCCTCTCTCATAATACTAGAACTCGTGGACATTCAAAGAAGCTGAATGTTGGAAGATTCAGGACAGACAAAAGGAAGTACTTCTTTACTCAGCACATAGTTAAACTATGGAATTTGCTCCCACAAGACGCAGTAATGGCCACCAGCTTGGATGGCTTTAAAAGAAGATTAGACAAATTCATGGAGGACAGGGCTATGAATGGCTACTAGCCATGATGGCTGTGCTCTGCCACTCTAGTCAGAGGCAGCATGCTTCTGAAAACCAGTTGCCGGAAGCCTCAGGAGGGGAGAGTGTTCTTGCACTCGGGTCCTGCTTGCGGGCTTCCCCCAGGCACCTGGATGGCCACTGTGAGAACAGGATGCTGGACTAGATGGGCCACCGGCCTGATCCAGCAGGCTCTTCTTATGTTCTTATGTTTAAGAGGAAGGCCAAACAAGAGATGGATTGATTCCATAAAGGAAGCTACAGACCTGAACTTACAAGATCTGAACAGGGTGGTTCATGACAGATGCTCTTGGAGGTTGCCAATTCAAAGTGTCGCCATAAGTCGTGGTCGACTTGGAGGCACATAAAGCACAAGCTGAGAACATCCCCAAATACTCAACAGATTAAGCCAACCTGGTGTCTGTGATGTTCCTATATTAATGTATATATGGTAAGTGTTGGTTGTTTAGAAGATACATGGTAAGTGGAGTGAAAGAGGAGGGGGAGTGAATGGGCAGTAGAATGCGAGATGATTGGCTGAGTGTTTAAAATGGCTGAATGTATAAAAGGACGAGTGAGAGTGGAATCGGGGGGGGAGAAGAGAACTGAGTGGGTTGTTTGGTGGGGTTTAGAGAGTTGTTTGCCAGGAGAGAGTGGAGAAGGAGGGAGGTGGAGTTCGGATTAGTATTGAGTAAAACCATATGCTTATGTGCCTTAAGAAGAAATCTTGTTAATCTTGTTAGCTTTGTTATCTGTAATAAATACTTAATTTGGTTTACCAAAGGCCTGATCCTTGGCTGGGGTTTCACAGACCAGAAGGGAGGGTAAGGTAATGACCAAGGCTGAAGGGGAACTGTAACAAATGGTGGCAGCGGTGAAGAGAATAACAATACCAGTATTCAGAGTCTCTGGGAATACTAGTATTAAGACGTTACTGGTGGTTGCCTAGCAGGGGGATCTGTTGAGATCTGTGCTAGAGCGGATAGGTAAACCATAAGAGAGTGCGGTCCGGACTGGTGGAGTCCCTGGTGGTGCCTAGAGACAGGCAGTAACCACGAGCAGGTAGGAACCTGACAGGGAGAGCCAGGGAAGGGCGTCACAGTGTCCTCCAGATGTTTTGTGTTCCAACTCCCATCAGCCCCAGCCAGCACAGGCAGGCAGCTAATGGGAGATATAGTTGCAAATGTCTGGAAGGGCACCCTGAGGGCTGACTTAGGCCAGCAGCGCGAATAACACAGGGAAAGCAGGCAAAAGCACTTTTGGGTGGTGGGTGAGGAACTTTGTATCCGTTAACACAGGGATGGAGAATCTCATGCACAGGGGCCAAATGTCTGGCCCTTAGAACTCTCTGCAGGCCACACGCCTCACGGGCCCTGCCCATATATATTATATTAAATATAGTTTATATATAAACTAGGCAACTGTACTAAGGTAAAATTTACATTCATTGCTTTTGTCTACTTTTGTCCTGGCCTGGTCCTGGGCATGTGGCCCTCAGAAGGTTGTCCAGAAGGGAATGTGGCCCTTAAGTGAAAGAGGTCCCCAAGAAAATTCCAACGTACACCCCTTGACCACACACGTAGTCTTTTAGTCAGCTTAATAGTAAACGCTGGTATTTTAGGAATTGCCACATAACAACTGATGACGTTCTTAAATCCCAAAATATGGAAAATCTTCTGGGTTCCAGAGTTTAGGGCATGCTAAATTGCACCTTCCTGAGAAACAGCTATTTTACAGATTAGGACTGTGGAAATATTTGGGATAGCTTATTTCTTGCCTAACTGCTAGCCATGGTACAGGGAAGGGGGCAAAAGGGTGTGGTGGGGAGAGAACCTGTTATTTTTGAGGAGGGGTTGCAAAGAAAAATCCCCTTTAAGAAAGGATTCCTTGTATCATGCCGTGTTTTTTAATGAAGCTTTCCGTGGATGGGTGTGGCTCTCTTGCAAGCAAGGCCTGATGGAGGTTGTCATTTTCCATCAGTTGTCCGCGGTTTACTGTGTCTCAGAGTGGGAGGCCCCATAGATACAACACTCCGCTATACAAACAGATCTCATCCTTTGAAATGGGGATCCTTCAAGCCATCTCAACTAGTGCCTTACAGCAGAGAATTCTATGTTGATGTTTTTAAGCTTTTGTGACAAAATGATTCCTTTGTTGGGGGGGGTCAACAGCTGCTAAGCAAGTTATCCCTTCGTGCCCTTGAACTGTATCTTTCTACGCCACTGTTATTCAACCTTGGGTCCCCAGATGTTGTCACACTACAACTGGGGACCCAAGGTTGAAGAACACTGTTCTGCCCTTGCAGCTACCAGGCCAACCGATGCAAAACAAGCAAATATATACATTAGTTAATTAACAGAGTGAAAGGTAGGCTTCCTCTACTTGGTGCCCTCCAGATGAACTCCCGTCCATCTCAGCTAGGACGGCCATACTGGCTGCAGGAGATTATGGGAATTCTGGCCCAGGGCATCTGGGTGACAGCAAACTGGGGAAAGCTGCTGTGAAGAATTGCTTCTTGCATTTATTTATTTGTTTTCCTCTTCCCACTCATTTTTCCTCCAGCTGATTTGACTGGGACTATCAGATTATAAACCATTTTGGGGGGTGGGGAAGATTGTGTTGCAACACAGAAATGATGCAAGTACATAAATAAATGTGTATGAGTGGCATCTCCCAAGAGTGGCTGTGCGTGTACCTCTAGATGCAAGGGGAGAAAGCTCTGGGTTCACAGGGTGTGTTCCAGTTTGCTTGTTTTTGAAATAGTTTTCTGCTGTGAAACCAAATCGACCTTCCCTAGTTTGGTGCTCTTCTAAATGTTTCAGACTACAACTCCCATCAGGCATGCTGGCTGGGGCTGATGGGGGGAAGTAGTCTAACACATCTGAAAGGGTGCCAGATTGGGGGCAGCTGAACTAAGGAGATAATTATTGATACACTAACCAAATCATATACTTTTCAAGGGACTTGCCTCAGCTTCTCTACCTCCTAGCTGTCTTGGAATACTGAGATGGAGCAATTGGTGCACCCTGATTTGGAGCCCCTGAGCCAAGATTTGGCGCCCCTGAGCCAAGAGACCTTCCAAGAGCTCTGGAGTTATGTCCAGGTCAGTAACATTCCTGGTAAGTGGTGGGTGATGCTGACAGCGTGGCTGGGTGAGAGAAAGGACCCAGGAGTCCTGAGATGATGTGGGCCGGCAAAACATACATTGCCTCTCGCCAGAGCCCAGCAGAGGGACGATGCATGTGCAAGGCTGGATTAAACATTAAGGCTAGTAAGGCTATGTGCATCCTGAAGCCCCCTGTAGGCCCTCAGTTTCCCAGCTCAGCTGTGAAGTTCACTGGATGGGTTTGGGGCCAGTCACTCACGCTCTCTCTTGGCCTCACCTTCCTTCCTTTTGCTGTGTTTTGACTTTTTTTGGAGGGGAAGCGTGTTTGGTTGCAGGGGGAGGGCCGTGGCTGAGTGGTGGAACATCTTGCTGTGCATGCAGGAGGCCCCAATGGTGTCTCCAAGTAGGGCTGGGAAAGATGCCCTGTGTGAAATCCTGGAGAGCTGCTGCCAGTCAGTGCAGACAGTACTGGGCTACATGGACCAATGCTCTGACTCGGTATAAGGTGCCTTCCTAAATACCTATGCACTTTTTTATGGTCTGTTTTATTTGGCAGGATGGGGGAGGTTGTAGGTGTTTGGGCTGTTTTTTTTGGAGGGGTATCATCCTTTGGACACATCATGAGAAGACCTGATTCACTAGAAAAGACCATAATGCTGGGAAAAACAGCAGGGAGTAGAAAAAGAGGAAGGCCAAACAAGAGATGGATTGATTCCATAAAGGAAGCCACAGACCTGAACTTACAAGATCTGAACAGGGTGGTTCAGGACAGATGCTCTTGGAGGTCGCTGATTCATAGGGTCGCCATAAGGCATAGTCGACTTGGAGGCACATAACAACAACAACAATTCTGGGCGTTGCTGCTGTTTCTTCAGTGAAATGGGTGTTTTATTTATTTATTTATTTAATAGCATCGATAAAAATCTTAATATTTTTGAAACCTCTAAGCAAAGGGTTGGGAACATTTTTGGCTTGGGGTGGGGACTTTGACAGGTGGGTGGAGCCACCTACCTGTCAATCACATGGTGTTGCACAGTTGTCCCTCCAACTTGTCAAACTCCCTTCCCCTTTACAAGGCTCTTCCCTGATCTCAGAGTTGGAAAGGGCATACGTGTGGCGGCTTCAAAGAGCAGCTCTGAATGGAATCTGCTTCCCCCTCCTTGAGCAAAGCCCGTTCCTACCGCAGTTGGGAGCACACCTTGCTCCAACAAAGGAGCAATCAGGAGCTCACTTTAAGTGCCTGATTGTTCCTTTGAAGTGAGGAATGATTTATAAACTCATCAGGTCGATCAGGCCTAGCAAAAGTCTCTCCTTGTGCTTCTACTATAAATCAGAAGCCTGAATTATTGAGTTGCAGCATAGCTCTGCCTAAAAGTGAAAGTAATCTGGAAATGCCTTGAAAGACGGGAACAGGGAAGTTGTGGTTAGAGAAAGATTTCACATCAGGAAAGTCACTTTAGGTAAACAAGTCAACAACTGTCTGTGGATAGCAACTTTTGAACCGGTGCTGTCCTTGCTGGCACATGGATGGGCAGGGCGAAAATGAGTGAAGTGACCACCCAGAATGTGTAAGATATTGCTGTACATGGTTGTAAGGTGCGCTTTTTGACTATGACTTATGTATGACGTGTAACCCACTTATAAAGCTGTACTTGGCATGTCTTGGCCAGAGAAGGTCTTGATGGCCCCTCTCCCAATGATCATTGGGCTTTGTATTTCCAATAAACGGTGTCCTTTGGAACACAATCTAATGATTGGAGAGTATTCCTTCCACAGAAGCCTCACCCTTTCCTGCCCCACATCAGGTGTAGGGTGGGTGGGTATGGCCTCCCAAAAATGGCGTTGCAAGCCAAATGAGGAGGCCTGGCATGCCAAGTTTGACAGGTGGGCTGGAGTGTGCAATACCACCCCCCAGTGGTGTGCAATACATTTTTAAAAAAACCATTAACAATGCAGCCTAAAAAATACAGCAGCAATATAAAAGGAGATAAAACAGGAACCGGGGGGTTCTTACACATAAAACAAGGTCTGATTTTACAGGCCAGGAAAGCCTGGCAAAAAAGACATGTTTACAAAACTTCCAAACATATTGATGGTTGTTGCTTCTCATACGGCAGAGAAAATATCACTTATTTGGTGGTGCCCACAGCAATTTCATAGATTTTCAAATGTGCCCCCAAAAGGTTGGGGACCCCTGGAGTAGGCTGTGACCCACCAGGAAGCCACATCCATTTATCCCAAAGGGTGGAGTGGAAATGCCATTCTTCTTCTTCTTCTTCACACGCATAGGAACGTAGGAGGCAGCCTTATCCTGAGTCGGACACATTGGTCCATTTGGCTCAGTATTGCCTACACTAATTGGCAGCTGATCTTCTGGGTTTCAGGCACCCTTCTCTGAACATGCCAGGGTTGAATCTTGGGGAGGCCTCTTCCCCCCAAATCTGTTAGCCTGCATTACAAAAGGATTGAAAGAATAATAGAGGCAACGTACATGAAGCCCTTATAGAGCGTTCAGAGGCTGAGTATTGTAATAGCCTCTGCCTTGGGGACTTGGATGCAGACTTGTTTGGTTTTTCCCCCTTTTTTCCTCAGGACCCTAACTTAGACATCAACTTGGATCTGCCTGACAGCATGGAACCCCCTGCCGTGCCTTTCCTGGAGGAGGTCAGCGGGGCAGGGGAAGGCAGCAACGATTCGGCAGTCACCATCACCTCCTCCACCGTCCCTTCCACCGAAGACTACCCCGGCGAGCACATCTTTGAGCTGGCCTTTGAGCTGTCTGGGACGGCCAAATCCGTCACTTGCACCGTACGGAATTGTTGGGAAGGGGGGGGTGTCGTGGAATAGTGGAGGGAAGATCTAGTCTTAAAAAAAAAAGATTAGGGGAACCCTTTAAACAATTGTTTCCCCCCCCCCCAACACATACATCTTTTGTCTCTGGAGGGGAGAGTGGTGTCTATGAGGAAGGGACGGCAGCTTTTGGAGTTGGGGGGGAGGAAGAAGGTGGCAGGCACCGTGTTGCTCATTTCTTACTCCAGATTAAGGCTTCATTGTCACAAATGGGAGAAGAGGGCTATCCCACTGAAGCCCCTCACCAAAAAATGGGCATTCAGGGAGGAAACGTTCTAGCTTGGTTCACACCCTGACGTGTGCGGGGGATTTTTGTGTAACATGGTGTGCTCAGTTGAGAGAACACCCCTTGCAGTCTGGAGAATAGCCCAGGCGCTCCTCATCTGTTCTTCGTGAAAACAAGGTTGAAATAATCGAGAACAACTCTGCTGCCACCCCTCCCTGGCCACATTCACACTGTACATTTATTCCACTATTATTCCATTTTAAACAGTCGTGGTTTCCCCCAAAGAATCCTGGGAAGTGTAGTTTGTGAACGGTGCAGGAAGTTGTTAGGAAAACCATATTCCCCTTACAGACCTGCAATTCCCAGCATTCTCTGAGAAGAGGGACTTACTGTTAAACCACTCGGAGAACTGTAGCTCTGTGAGGAGAATGTCTCCTAGCAGCTCTCAGCACCCTTCACAAACTACACTTCCCAGGATTCTTTGGGGGAAACCATGACTGTTTAAAGTGGAATAATAGTGGAATAAATGCACAGTGTGAATGTGGCCCATTTCTATTTTCCACCATCAGCTCGCATTAGAATTCCTACTACGTTTATATTGGGAGGGGAGATATTAAAATGCATTTCTTTTTAACACCCATCTGTATTTCAATTAAAATTGTTTAACATGCAGAGATGGGAAGGCCTAGGAAAAAATGGAAAAGTTGGGGGAACACTGTTTTTTTCTCTTGAAAAATTAAAAAAAAAAACCTGGGGGGAAAAAGTTTCCCCCAAAAAAACTTTTCTGTTTTTTTCCTGGGACTTAACATCTCTATTAATGCGATACCTTCTTCTCATTAAAGGATTCTGAGATACAGTAGGGCCCCGCTTTATGGCGCTTCGCTAATGCAGTGGTCTCAAATAGACGCAATTAGACTAAAGCCCCACTCATACGGCACTTGTTCCCCTTTTACACCGGTTTTCGGGCATCGCGCGCCATTCTATTCAATGCGTTCCGCTTTACAGCGGTTTTCACTTTACAGCAGGGGTCCGGAATGTAACCTGCCGTATGAGTGGGGCCCTACTGTACATGGTTGTAGAACAGCCTTCATCAACTCATACCCATCAGAGGTTTGGGGCTACATCGGCCCCAGCCAGCACAGTCATATGATAGTGGGGCTGATGGGAGTTGTAGTTTAAAATGTCTGGAAGGGAACCAGGTTGTGGAAGGCTGATCTAGACGCAGTTTGTCTAAGGCAATTTTTAAGTAGAGATATGAAGGCCTGGGGAAAAACTGGCAATTTGGCGGGGATGGAGAGAAGATACTTTCCCCCCCCTGAATTTTTCCATTTTTTTCCCTGGGCCTTCACATCTCTGTTTATCACCTCCCCTTAAAACTGTGGGGGGCTTTCCTGTTTGGAATGAGTGATGATTCAACTGTAATTTAGGTAGTCGAAAGATTGTGTTGAACTCTGTATGGGTGGGTGGGTGAGTGTATAGTGGGAAGTAGTTATATATAGTGGATTCCTTGTTCACTGTATTTCTTTTTATCTAGATCTATAGCTTGCCCAATCCTGAAGACTTTGGGTGGGTTAAATAAATGTTTACAATTTTTCATTAAAAGAAAACCAGCCCTGCTTCCTCACCCCCTTTAATTGCTGTAATGTCTAAATGGCTGGTCTATGTTAGCCGGGTGTTGTATGGAATATTAAAGCGGTTCTATATCTCAGTAGGCTGTACAGACTTGATATAGCTATCAAAGCAAGCAACAGGGTGTCTTTTGTCAAACGAAGTCTTGGGTTGGAAGCCGAGGGTTTGGCAGGGGCGTGAGGTTTGGGTGGAGGGTGCTTGGGACCCACAGTGATGGCTAGACTTTGGTTGGGGCAGGGTGGGGAACTTAGCATTTTAACTAGCAGTTCTGATTGAATGAGCAAGATAATATTATTAGCATAGTGCTTCAGAGTTTTTGAAAGGTTAATAGGAGGCACAAGGTATTAGTTGCCCTCCAGATGTTGCTAGATTACAACTTCCTTCATCCCTGAATATTGTCCATGATGGCTGATGGGAGTTGGAGGTTTTTTTAATTTGTTTGTATACATGCAATTATTTTTAGATATGGGGTTGTAGCCATCTGAGTAGGAGTCATAGAATAGTCGGAAGGGGTCTATATTCTAAAAGGCCATCGAGTCCAACCCCCTGCTCGATGCAGGAATGTCCTGATTAGGGGCTATCTGGTTATCCCCATTTTATCCTCACACAAGAAACCTGTGAGATCATTCAAGCTTAGAAATGGTTTCTGGCCCACGGACATCCACTGAGGCTCATGGCTGAGCAGGGATTTGAATCTAGATCTCCCTAATCCTAGATCCACTCTCTAGAATCACAGAATAGTAGAGTTGGAAGGGTCCTGTGAGGCCATCCAGTCCAACCCCCTGCTCAATGCAGGAATCCAAATCAGAGCATTCCCCACAGATGGCTGCCCAGCTGCCTCTTGAAGGCCTCCAGTGTCGCCTCTCTAGGTCATTGGTTCCATTGTCGTATGGCTCTAACAGTTAGGAAGTTTTTCTTGATGTCCAGTCGAAATCTGGCTTCCTGCAACTGGAGCCCATTATTCCGTGTCCTGCACTCTGTACACCCAGGGATGTACAGCATAACCCTCTGGCATATTTTGTGTCACCTGCTGAAGTGCCCATGGGCAGCTGCTAAAACTGCCATCCCAGCCTCTCCTCCTTGGCCCTCAGTATAAACTGAGCCTTAGGCAATGGAGGGCTGTTCTTTCCGTGCTGTAATACCCGCGTTTATGGTGGGCACTGAGAAGGGAGAGGTGTCTGAAGGGCATTTGATGAGCACTGGATGCAACCCATGAAGTGTTATTAGTTGCTGGTGTTTTTACTGGGAAATTGCATTGAGGTATTTGATGGGAAGCAATTCACAAATTGAATCAAGTAAAATAAAAATAGCAAAAGTAGCATCTGAAGGACTACAAGCCGCCCAGGATGGGTTTACAGTAATCCTAGCAACAGCCCTATATAGGGTTTGCAGGTGTCCTTATCTGAGTCTGTGGCCCATTCTGAGTGAATCTCTCAACTGGAAGAAACTTATCTCTGACCAGGGCAGGGATATAACTGGGGAAATCTCCTTTGAGGCTGGGAAAATCTACAAAGCCTGCAGTACAAGTGAATGAATGATCATCTTGTTCCTTGTGCAGGAATCTTGCACAAACATACACAAATATTATTATTATTAAATTTATTTATACCCCGCCTTTTGGCCAAAGGCCCTCAAGGCTGCTTGCAAAGAAAAATAAACACAAGTATAAAAATACAACAATAAAAGCAATACAATTTACAAACATTAAACTAAATAACAAATAACATTATTAAGAAAAAATGTCCTTTTTGTTCTATGCAAGCCTCACAAGGGTCTGTCCTGTCCTTTTGACCCTCCAGCAAGAGTTTGTTGCCACTTTCCAAAGTAGGCGAAGTTGACATGCATGCACAAATAAGGCTGCACAAGTGACAGCTCTCTTTCCAAAGGTGCAGTGGATAGCGGTGTTGTGAGGTCACGGCAGCCTTTAGCTAATGGATCTCATAGTTACAGGTTCTCTCAATGCAGGCTGCCTGGCTATTCCTGGCCTGAGGCTTCTGATCTGTCCTGGAAGAGCTGGAGAGAGGCCTCTCTAGGCCAGCATTGCTCAGCCTGGTGCCATCCAGATATTTTGGGACAGAACTCCCATCCAGCTCAACCACTGTAGTCCCAACCATCTGGAGGACACCAGCATGAGGAAGGCTGTTGCAGGCTGTCTCTCCAGACAGACTTGTTAGGAAAGGATCCTACTCCTCTTCTTCAGGTGTTGGTTCCAAACTGTGCACCGCCCCCCAAACTGCTTTTACTTGACCCATTTGATTTTTCTGGTTTCATTTCATTTTTTTCCTTCACTGCTAGTCCTTTAATCTGCATTTTAGTGTTTTTCAGCTGGACAGATTTATTTTTTCAGTTTCGTTTTTGTAAACATCTGTGGCTATATATATATATTTAAATAGGAAAATGAGATATGGCTGCTCTTGAAATGAAATGAAAGAAATTATAATGGTGCAATTTGAACTGGGAAACTTTATCTTCTCAATTCTCAGCCGCCATGCGACGGAGGCTGCATTCGCATTCCCAAAGGGAGTTGGAAGAGGCTCCTTCCTCTTTTTAAACCCTCCAGAAGCCTCAGGAAGAGGTTGATCATAATAATTTCCTCCTGACTCTTTCCACCATCCCAAGGAACAGGCCTGTGCCTTTTCCACACAGAGGAGCAAGGGGGCATTTGCCCCAGAACTCTTCTGTAGGAGGGGATGCTTAGCATCTGGGAAGGAGAGGAGCTTTTGCCCTTGTCCGTTTTCATTTGGTTTCTTTAAAACTTCCCCCACCCTATCCTTGACTTATTTTATCGACATCCACCAGCCTGTTTGCTTTCAAGTGGCTTTCCTTGTAGCCGGAATCCTTTAGTTTGTATGCCAGCCTCCCCGTCCAGTCTAGAGCCGTCCGGATATTTTTGGCCTCTGCTGCAGCCAGCGCAGCCATTGTTCCTGGGGTCCTGTTTCCCCCGAGAGGCTGTTTTAGACCTAGACAACGTTCACACCATACATATATTCAGAGCTTGGAAAGTTACTTTTTTGAACTACAACTCCTATCAGCCCAATTCAGTGACCATGCTGGCTGGGGCTTATTTATTTTTATTTATTTAATTTAATTTCTATACCGCCCAAAGCCAAAAGGCTCTCTGGGCGGTGTACATAAGAGTAAAACAGCAACATAAAATACAAAAACATAGAAATAAATAGCAAACTCAACAGGACAAATAATGAAATAGCATTAAAATACAATAAAATACAATTAAAGTGTAGTTAAAACAAGCAACGACTCACATACATACACACACCAATCTCATTCACACCACACAGCATACATCCGGCGACAATGTCCCACGCCAAAGACTCTCCTCGCACAGTGCAGCGGCAATGATGAAATAAGCTGGGACCTGGTCCTGCAGGGCGTGGCAGCTGTTAATAGCAGCAGTCCAGCAGGAAGGGTGGTGGTGGTGACAGCCAGGGGAAGCAGCACAGCAGCAGCAGATGACGAGGGGCTCTCCCTCCCTGGCAGCGCAATGTTCCTCTTCCTGCAGGCAGAAGGTCTCCCAGGCCTCTCAGCCAGCCAGCCTATATATCCCTCCAAGGAGGGACAGGTGGAAAAGGTTAGCCACAGCTGGCTGAGTACCTGGGACCTGGTCCTGCAGGGCGTGGCAGCTGTTAATAGCTTTTGGGAGTTGTAGTATTAAAAAAACTAAAATATGTAACTTGTCCCTCAGGTCCTCCTCCGTGCCTGAGGACTGGAAAGTGGCAAATGTAACGCCAATATTCAAAAAGGGATCCAGAGGGGATCCTGGAAATTACAGGCCAGTTAGCTTAACTTCTGTCCCTGGAAAACTGGTAGAAAGTATTATTAAAGCTAGATTAACTAAGCACATAGAAGAACAAGCCTTGCTGGAGCAGAGGCAGCATGGCTTCTGCAAGGAAAAGTCCTGTCTCAGTAACTTACTAGAATTCTTTGAGAGTGTCAACAAGCATATAGATAGAGGTGATCCAGTGGACATAGTGTACTTAGACTTTCAAAAAGCGTTTGACAAGGTACCTCACCAAAGGCTTCTGAGGAAGCTTAGCAGTCATGGAATAAGAGGAGAGGTCCTCTTGTGGATAAGGAATTGGTTAAGAAGCAGAAAGCAGAGAGTAGGAATAAATGGACAGTTCTCCCAATGGAGGGGTGTAGAAAGTGGAGTCCCTCAAGGATCGGTATTGGGACCTGTACTTTTCAACTTGTTCATTAATGACCTAGAATTAGGAGTGAGCAGTGAAGTGGCCAAGTTTGCTGACGACACTAAATTGTTCAGGGTTGTTAAAACAAAAAGGGATTGCGAAGAGCTCCAAAAAGACCTCTCCAAACTGAGTGAATGGGTGAAAAAATGGCAAATGCAATTCAATATAAACAAGTGTAAAATTATGCATATTGGAGCAAAAAATCTGAATTTCACATATACGCTCATGGGGTCTGAACTGGCGGTGACTGACCAGGAAAGAGACTTCGGGGTTGTAGTGGACAGCACGATGAAAATGTTGACCCAGTGTGCGGCAGCTGTGAAAAAGGCAAATTCCATGCTAGCGATAATTAGGAAAGGTATTGAAAATAAAACAGCCGATATCATAATGCCGTTGTATAAATCTATGGTGCGGCCACATTTGGAATACTGTGTACAGTTCTGGTCGCCTCATCTCAAAAAGGATATTATAGAGTTGGAAAAGGTTCAGAAGAGGGCAACCAGAATGATCAAGGGGATGGAGCAACTCCCTTACGAGGAAAGGTTGCAGCATTTGGGGCTTTTTAGTTTAGAGAAAAGGCGGGTCAGAGGAGACATGATAAAATTATGCATGGCATTGAGAAAGTGGATAGAGAAAAGTTCTTCTCCCTCTCTCATAATACTAGAACTCGTGGACATTCAAAGAAGCTGAATGTTGGAAGATTCAGGACAGACAAAAGGAAGTACTTCTTTACTCAGCGCATAGTTAAACTATGGAATTTGCTCCCACAAGATGCAGTAATGGCCACCAGCTTGGACGGCTTTAAAAGAAGATTAGACAAATTCATGGAGGACAGGGCTATCAATGGCTACTAGCCATGATGGCTGTGCTCTGCCACCCTAGTCAGAGGCAGCATGCTTCTGAAAACCAGTTGCCGGAAGCCTCAGGAGGGGAGAGTGTTCTTGCACTCGGGTCCTGCTTGCGGGCTTCCCCCAGGCACCTGGTTGGCCACTGTGAGAACAGGATGCTGGACTAGATGGGCCACTGGCCTGATCCAGCAGGCTCTTCTTATGTTCTTAAGTAACTATTCCAAGCTCTGGATATATTCCATTTTAAAGAGTCATGGCTTCCCCCAAAGAATCCTGGGAAGTTCAGTTTGTGAAGGGTGCCGAGAGTCATTAGACCTCCCCCCCCCCATAGAGACAGCTACAATTCACAGAGTTCCCTGAGGAGAAGGGCTGATTGTTAAACCACTCTGGAAATTGTAGCTCTGTGAGGGGAGTAGGGTGTCTCCTAATAACTCTCAGCACCCTTCACAAACTACAGTTCCCAGGATTCTTTGGGGGAAGCCACGGCTCTTTAAAAGTGGAATAGATGTACCGTGTGGGCATGGCTGCAGTCAGAGGTGCACAAGTTTACAGCTGCCTTGAGGATATGTGAAGAAGGGATCTAACCTGAGACCAACCCCACCCGCTTGCACTTTTCCTGTCTACCCACCCCCCTCCTACGGAGAAACGCTTCAGGCAAGTCTGGACACGTTCGTTCACATCCTTGCACATTTCATTCAGTTGCTGGCATTAGCCGTGGGGGGAACTGGATTCGGGGGGCCCAGGAGGAGGCTTTGCTTGGTTGGAGGAGACCGTCTCCCAAATGCAAATCCCTTGATCTTGTACATGGATGGCAGAAAAGGTTTGTTCCTGTGCTTTTGGGCAGTTGGGGTTTCTGTTAATATTGGAGTTCACAGGGCATCTTGATAGGTTTATGTTTGAGAAGGATGGGGGTGCTTCCCAGTCTGTCTCTCCACACACACATACCCCCACCCTTCGCCAGGGAAGAGAGCAAAATATCCGCCATTAAAGCAAGGGGCTGGCAAATAGGCTGCCTGTTTTTCAGGGGGGGGGGATTGAAAGGATGATATGAATGAGTCTAGGTTTGCTGACAAGCAGATAGACATTTGAGGAGTGAAAGGTGGTGTTCATTGTGATGATGGGAAGGGGTGAAGTGTAGGGGTTGGGGAGCTGGGGGCTGCAGAATTTATGTAGATTTGAATCAGTTGTGGGAAGGACAGGATGCCTGGGTTCTCTAGGAAGCCATTAGAGCCTGTTAATTTGGTGCCTTACAGAAACCCTCTCCTTGTCTCTTCCGTCCCTCTCTGTCCCCCCCCCCCTCCAACTATAGTACTCACCGGTTCTGAACAAGCTGTTTTGCCAGATTGGGAAGACATGTCCAGTCCTCATTAAGGTGGCCACCCCACCTCCTCCTGGTGCTGTCATCCGCACCACAGCTGTCTATAAGAAGTCTGAGCATGTCGCGGAGGTGGTGAAGCGTTGCCCGCACCATGAACGGGCCCCGGAGAACAGCGATGGTGAGCAACAGGGTGCTGGCTCTTGTGGGTGGGGAGGGTTGAGTAAGGGCTGGGTGGAGCTCTCGGTGTGGCTGGGAAGGGGCCCCAGGGTGCTCTGTGTAAGTTCTGGGGTGGTGGTGGAAGGGATTGAACCTGGAAGGCACACCACTGCCGCCCACTTCCCGCCCCTAATGTATGCTTGTGGTTCTTAAGAATGTAGGAAGCTGCCGTATAGTGAGTCAGACCATGGGTCTGTCTCGCTCAGTATTTCCTACACTGACTGGCAGCAGCTCTCCAGAGTTTCAGGCAAGGAGTCTCCCAGCCCTACCTGGAGATGCCACTGGGGCTTGAACCGTGGACCTTTGGCATGTGAAGCGGGTGGTCTGCCACTGAGCTATGGCGTTTCAGTGGTGAGGAGAAAGCACTCTGCACACACTCAGATGTTTGTGTCTTCTTGGTCTTAGTTTCCTGTGCTAAATGTTGATGTGCTGTAGGAAGCCATCAGTTCACTCCCTGTCCCATATCAAGATCTTCCTCCCATTCTTCCTCTCCCCCCCAAATCAAAGTATATGCACCTCCCTCCCCAACAAGTTGTATACTCTGGCCTCAAATCCCCACTCAGCCAGGACTTCTGGGTGACTCTAATCTGTGTATCAGCTTAGCCTACCTTGGAGGGTTGTTGTGAGGATAAAATGAGGGGAGGAGGGAACATTTTAGTCGCCTTGAGCCTCGTGGGGCAGAGGTGAGGTATAAATGTAATAAATTGCCTACATTTTTGGAGTGTACCAGAAGCAAGAGCAAAATTAAATCTCCACCATTGCCTCCACCACCAAAGTGCCTTAAGAATATATCATTCTGAATGTGTCAAAACAAGTGATTTGGTGTGGAAGTAGCTTAAAAAAAATAAGTGAGGGAGAGGAGAAATTGAGAGGGAGACATCCTTATTCTGATTTAATCCTAGCTATACGGGACGGTTGGTTTGGGGATGATCATTGGTGTTGAGTCCTAAATCCATTCTCTAAAGCAGTTGCGTCCCCGTTCTCTTCTCCTCTCCTGCCCACCCGCCCCCACTCCTCTTTGTGTTCCCTAGCAGGTTTTGCCCCTGCTCAGCACCTGATCCGGGTGGAAGGAAACCAGCAGGCCCAGTACGCCTCTGACAGGAACACCAAGCGCCACAGCGTCACCATTCCTTACGAGACGCCCCAGGTTATCAGACGGCCAGGGCGGCGGGCAGGGAAGGTGTGGAGAGGGGGAAGGATTTCTTAGGAATGGGTTTGATTGTGCTGGAGATTTATCCCTGCTCTCGGCTGTTGCGTCAGATTCTTGTTTGATATTAATACAGTGTGTGTGTGTTTCTGTTTTGTTGTAAACTGCTCTGCTTATGTTCACTGACTTGGAAGGTCGACTATATTTTTATTTATTTGGTCATTTATTTTCTGTAGGATTTTTAAAATTATTGTCAGTCGAAGTCCAAGTCCAGTCAAAATAAAATCACAACAAAAAAGGGATATTTATTTATTTATTTATTCATTCATTCATTTATTACATTTGTATAACGCCCCATAGCCAAAGCTCTCTGGGCGGTTTACAACAATTAAAACATTAAAAACATATATACAAATTTAAAAACACATTTTTTAAAAACAATTTAAAAACACATGCTAAAATGCCTGGGAGAAGAGGAAAGTCTTGACCTGGCGCCAAAAAGATAACAGTGTTGGCACCAGGCGCACCTCGTCAGGGAGATCATTCCATAATTTGGGGGCCACCACTGAGAAGGCCCTCTCCCTTGTTGCCATCCTCCCAGCTTCCCTCAGAGTAGGCACCTGGAGGACGGCCTTGGATGTTGAGCGTAGTGTACGGGTGGGTTCATGTCGGGAGAGGCGTTCCATCAGGTGTTGTGGTCCCAAGCTGTGTAAGGCTTTATAGGTTAAAACCAGCACCTTGAATCGAGCTCGGAAACATACAGGCAGCCAATGCAAGTGGGCCAGAATCAGTTTTATGTGTTCGAACCGTCTGGTCCCTGTTACCAATCTGGCCGCTGCATTTTGCACAAGCTGCAGTTTCCGAACCGTCTTCAAAGGCAGCCCCACGTAGAGCGCATTGCAGTAATCTGATTTGGAGGTTACCAGAGTTGTTAAAGATATAAACAGTGTGCAGTGCAGTGGTTCCTTAGCTTTTTTTTTTCCCCTTCACGGACCACTTGAAAATTGGCTACGGTCTTGGCAGACCGCTTAATGATTTTTGTGTGTGTGCTAGATGCTGTATGATTTTTAATTCTAATTTAATTGCTTCTTTCATTCCTTATATTGCATTTTACTGTCTTACAACTTGCATTCCATGGAATTCATGCTGTAACACAATAAAATGTCATTTGAGAAATAAAGGGAGCAGTAAGAATAATCTAAAAAATCAATATGAATATTTAATATGGGCATACAGCTGGTCTAGCACAATGGGGAGGAGAGCCTGGCTGGGAGTCCAGAGTCTGTGAGTTCACATCCCCGCTCGTGTCTCCTGGGTAAAGCTAAAGATCACCCCACAGGGAGTGGCTCAGGGGTTACATGCCCTGCCACCTGTGCAGCCCTGGGCAAGCTGCATAGTCCCGAGGAGTCCAGTTACCCCCCAGCTGGCAGTTGCGGACAAGGCAGGGGCTGGCTTGTGCAGCTGTGGCAATGTGAGCAGGCCCTAGCCAGCTGGGGAGGACTAGTCTCAGAGGGAGGCAATGGGAAACCCCCTCAGAATACCATGAAATCCCTATTCATAGGGTAGCCATAAGTCGGGATCGACTTGAAGGCAGTCCATATCCATTTTCAATATGGGCATGCCATATGGCACTTGAATGAAGCTCAGGGACCATGGTTTGGGAACCTCTGGTACACAGCAGGTAAAAAACAGATTGTGAGAACTGCAAACCTATCCCAACAAGACTGTTCGTTCAGACATTACATATTTATATAATTCCTGAAGTAATATATATAGCTTTGCGTTTTCCTGTACTCTGTTGCAGCAGAACATTATGAACACGCTGCACTTTCCCACAAAAGCACCGTTGGTTTATGAAAGTATTTCTATACTGCCATATCATAAAATATCAGGACAGGGTTGTGCGGCGTTGAAATGCCATTTAAAAAATGGAAATGCAGCTACATGTGAAGGTGACCGGCTAATCAAAACTGACAAATTAAACAGGCAGTCGGTGTGAAAAGGTCTTCAAGAGACACCTGAAATGTTTAATAATAAAACAAAATAAATTGTGGGGTTGGTTTAGGAGCCTACAGCCAAACGTTTTTATCCCAATTATTTTGAATTGGCATGTGAAATTTTACCACACAATTCCCAGAATCCAGCGCTCCCTCATCAGAAGCGGAAGAAGAGCCTGGTTGGACCAGATGGATAGCCCATCAAGGCCACCACTCTGCTTCCTAGCAGTGCCCAGCCAGATGTCTCAATGGGAAGCCCACAGACAGTGCTGGAAGGCGAACAGCCCATGGACGTAGGAAAAACCATAGAGATACGGAAAAACCATAGAGCTGAAAGGGACAGAAACAACAAAGCAATAGCCAGGCCTTGTGGGGCTCTTGATCAGAATAAGAGAGGTTTATTGATATTGTGCTTTGACTCTGTGTGTAGGGGGAAGACCCCCAAATTGCCTTGGTCCACCTTGCTGTTTGGCTCCCACATAGAGCTGGTGCACACCCCTAATATAAGGTTCCCACCCAAAGCCGCCTGAGCAAGTGGCCATCACTGCATCTTGTGACGGCAGGTTCTGTAGGTTCATGGTGCAACTTTCTGCTCTGTATTGCCCATATGTGACTTTTCTGTGAACCTCATCTTGTTCCCTGCCTACTTCACCCCTCTGAAGTTTCCCCCTGAATTTTTCTTTGGGGTATCTGTGCATCATCCCCCCCCCTTTGCCTTTCAGGTGGGGACATATTGCACCACTGTCCTGTATAATTTCATGTGCAATAGCTCCTGCATGGGAGGCATGAACCGGCGTGCCATCTTGACCATCATCACCCTGGAGACCCAGCAGTGCGTACCTACTTCTGCTACTCTTTGCGCTCTCCCTCCCTCCCCCCAGCGGGTTTTGAGGGTCCTAGAGAGTAAGGGATGAGGGGGAATTGGACACCAGGTCTTCTGGGTCCCAAAGGGAGAGGAATGGGGAGGGTGATGGGGTTGAGGCAAGGCTGGCCGAGGTGCCAAGACTCCCGGGTTCTCTGGAAAGGAAGTGGGGTAGACCTAGGCAGCCTGAGTCCAACTCAGGTTGTGGGAACACTCAAACTTGAGTTTAGCAAACCCTTATCTATTTCCTGTGTCCCTTTTCACAGTGAGAAGCTTTAGGAATAGAAAATGGGTGCAATGTTTTGATTGGCTAAAAGGGGGTACCCAGTTAACCTGGCTCTGTACGTGTGTGTTGTGTACCATTTTTAACCAGGTACTTCTGAAGTCTGCACACTTGGGCAGGCAGCTTCTTAGGAGACACATTCCTGGGGGCAAGGGATACCTCCTTTATAAGATGCTCCCTGCAATGACACTCGCGCGTAACATTGAACAACAAAAGGACTCTAATATACTTGCCTGGGAACTGTTGTGCTTAGCCATACGCAAACTTGTGCAAATTTAAATCTGTTGATTCATTGACTCAAGTGACGACGGACCAGGAGTGCAGGCTTTTACTTTAAAAAAAATGGGAGGGTATATCGCCACGTGTGAATGGCTTGAATGCATTTGAATGGTCCAGGAAAAAGTCATGCTCTCCTAATTGCCGCCTGCAGGAACACCTTGCATTGCTTTTCTTGCTGCTGGTAGGCCAGAGTGCTTCATTTATTTGTGGAGGGGGAGGGTGCACAAGGTTTCTGCCTCTGTCAGGACTAGGGGCCAATTGCGGCCCTCCAGACCCTTCTTTCTGGCCCTTGGGGATTCTACCCAGGTCACACACCCCTCCCCTGGCACACCTTCTGTCCCAGGTCACTCCCCTCCTCTTGTCTCCAACCCTCCTTTTTCACACCTTTCTGAAATGGGTCCATAAACGCGTTGCTTGCTTGGGTGGAAGAGAGAGTGATAGTCTGTGCATAGAAGCTAACCCTACTGTGCAGAGGCAAAATTCAGCCCTTGCTCCGCCTACTTTTGCCTCTGGCCATGCCCACCACTAACACATGGCCCCTGTTAGGGTGCCCAGAAGAGTATGTGGCCCTCGGGATGAAAAACCTGTGTCCAGGGTATGACAGCTTACACCTCCTCCCCTCTCCGGTCCACTTTCCCCGCAGGGGTCAGCTCCTTGGACGCCGCTGCTTTGAAGTCCGGGTCTGTGCTTGCCCCGGACGGGACCGAAAGACAGAGGAGCAGAACTTCCAGAAAGTGGCTGTTAGTGGCGGAAAGGCCAAAAGGGGTATGCTTGACTGGCTTGCCGGCGGGAGGGGAGGGGTCCACAGTGGGCCGGCGGGAGGGGGGGTGCACAGATTGGAATGGGGGGAAGGAAGGATCCGTCCACGCCAATTCTGTCCATTTTTCCTTTTCCCAGTCTTAAATTCAGTTCTCCATACTTCTGCAGCGATTTGCAACTTATTTATTGTTAGAAATCCTCATGAAAATTCTTCAGCGTTTTAGTGCAATCTTCTTCTCATGCATGGATTTTTGCACGCAGTTTCTCCTAACATAATGCATATTTGTATGTTGTTTTTAGTAATACAAATTTCATCTTTATGCCCACTTTCCCCTAATATAATGCGTTTTTGTAGACACTGGTTGGAGAACTATATTGCAAAATTCAGGTAAGTGTAAATTTTGAAGGATTGGCTGTTTTGGTTTTCATTTTGTTTTAGAAAGTGCGGCTTTGGTAGATTCAAATCCTTCTGGGAGCAAGGGCGGGATAGAAATTTAATAAATGAATAATGCAAACTGAGTTTCATCCAGCCCTAGGAATGCGGAAACCCAAGAGTTTGGGGGCCAGGAGTAGATCTGGGCAAAAAGGAGGAGGAGCCTTGGGTAGGTAGACGTCATAAAGAACTTTGCATCTCTGGTCCATGAGGACTGGTAGAGGGTTAGGGCAGGGGCCTAGAGGCAGAAGGTGAAGGCCAGGTAGAGACAGAGAAGATGGGCCTACAGCCACAGAGGGTGGGTACTGGCTAGCTGTGGAGAGCTTGGCTAGTGGCCACAGGATGTGGCAGTGGCCACCAACTTGGGTGGCTTTAAAAGGGGTTTAGACAAATTCGAGGAGGCTGTTATCAATAGCAACTAGTCGGGGTGGCCAAATTGTACCTCCAAGATCAGAGGCAGTCTACCACTAAATACTCCCTTCTAAGTAGGGAGACACCAGAGCAGGGCTGCGACTTCCCACTCTTCCTGAGGGCATCTGCTCTCCTGCTGTTTATTTATTTATTATTTATTATTTAATTTGTATCCCGCCCTTCCTCCCAGCAGGAGCCCAGGGCGGCAAACAAGGCACTAAAAACACTTTAAAACATCATAAAAACAAATCTTAAAATACATTAAGACAAAACAGCGTTAAAACATTTTAAAAACTTTTTTAAAAGGTTAAAAACATTATTAAAAACATATTAAGCAAATCTGTCAGAACCAGATAACTGCTCTGTGGACCTGGTCCGGCAGGGTTACTATTAATGTGTTTCCTTGCCTTTCCACAGCTCTCCCTCAAAGTGCCAGTTCTGAAAACTCTAAGAAGCGCATTGTGGAATCCCACAACAACAACAGCAGCAGCAATGCAGAAAACGGAGCTTACACTCTGAAGGTGACTTTTGCGGGAGCACTGAGTGCTGAAAGGCTGCGTTCTGCACCTTGCATGAGTCTCCGTGCAGACCTGCAGCCTGCTTGAATTTTGCATTGTTTCGTTCTCTTTGTTAGCCTTGGGCGAAGGGGTGGAAGGGTCGGCTGCTCCGCAGTATGGCAGGTGGTAAAAATCTTGCCCTTGGACTCAAGGGGGAGGAATGCAGCAGCCAGGCAAGATTGCTGTGGATGTGGCCCTAGAAGAACTGAAGCGTTTCGCCCGCCCAGTATTTGGCTGCAGACGACTTAGGCCCCAAATAGCTGAGAGACTGCCTGCTTCCCTACAGACCCTCTCCTGATCAGCAGGGGGATCCTCTTGGGAGTCCCAGCACCCTCAGAAGTTTGGGGGGGGTGGCAGCCTGGGAAGGGGCACTTTCTCTGTGGCAGCCCCAAAGCCCTCCCCAGAGAGCTGCGCCTGGCACCTTCGTTGTATAGCTCTCATCATAGGTTGAAGATGCACCTCTTTACCCTGGCCTTTGACACCTGAGATACACACATATATATATTTAGGAACCATCCTATTATTTGGAGTGCAAATTATTTTAACTGATTTTAATAATTGTATTTTCATATTGTTGAAACATGCTCTGGGACCTTGAAGTGTAAGGCGGGTAAGACATCAAAATGATGATGGTGGTGATATTATTATCTTTGTTTGCTTCTGGAGGCTTTATCAGAGTACTTGTAATAGGATCGACCTTCTGTGAAACCGCTCGAGTGTGAATGTTTTAAGCGCAGCCACCCCTAATCTGGCACCTCTGGATGCTTTGGACTTCAAGGCCCATCAGCTGCGGCCAGGATGGCCGTGTGATGCTGGAGCGATGGGAGTTGTAGTGCAAAACACTTGGAGGGTGCCAAGTTGGGCAAGGTGGCCCTTTGAGCTGGGCTGGTAAGCCCCATTGTCGTCATCTTCCCTCCTTCCTCTCAAGATCCGTGATCGTGCGCTCTTCCTAATGCTGAAGAACATAAAGGAAGCCGTTGAATTCCGAGACGCAAAGATGCGCGGGGAGCCGGAGAGTCAGAAGCCAGCCAAAGGGTGAGTGTTTCATCTGCATTCGATGTAGGAAGCTGCCTTAGACCCTTGATCCTTCCAGCCAATGGTGGCTGGTGGCTCCTTGTCAGCGGGGCAGTAGAATCTGCTCCACGTTTCGGGCTGAACTTTCGAGGAGCTGAAGCTCCTTGGACAGCACCTTGAATGCTCGGATGAAAACCTGGAGTGGATTCCACTGCCATGGAGCTGCCGCTGCTTCCAGCTCAGTGTTATCTACTCTGACTGGCGGTGTAGACCCCTGTGGGGTTTGAGAGAGAGATTCTCTCAGCCTTACCCGGAAATGCCCAGAATTGACCTAGCAGCTGTTGCTGTGTGTGTTTGTGCTTGCTAAATTTGTTTAAAGCAGCACAACAGGAGCAGAGAGTAACGTGCGTTTGCCTAAGAAAGCAGGCTTGTACCCTGCATCAGCATCACTGAGACTGGAGAGTTGGTAAAATAAGAAAAGCTACTTTATTTATAGGAATGCATAGTAGATAGAAAGGCATGCCTAGTTCTAACTAACGGAGGTGGAGGCGCAATACCCAGGCGTGGGAATTGCCCTCGTGGCTGGGAGAGAGAGAGCAGAGACAAAGGTGTCTCCTCTCTCCCGGACAATCGGAGAAGAAAGGAAAGGGTGGAAGGAGGAGGGGCAGGTAAGCTTCCCTTAAGACTTATCAGGAAGTCAGTCGCAGCGTCACGGATAAAGGTAATCCAGGCTATCCATCTGGAGGACCCTCACTCTATCTCCCTTCTGGAACATAGACAAAAGAACAAAACAGGAGTTGCTCTTGCCCCACTTCCAACAGCATCTTTTGCAGGCAAAGCAATGCTCTGTCTATGAGCTTTGCCCCATCCCCAAAGGGTGGGGAGGGGGAGGTCTAAACGACAAGCTCTGCCCACACAAGGAAGTCTGTCTGGTTTTTTTGGGGGGCAGGCAATTTCGGTGGATACGCACAAACAAGTGGGCTCCCCTTCCCCCCTACTACCCTTGCCACTCAGGTGGGTGGTGACCCTTTGAGGAGTGATTTGCCTTCCTTGTGGGACCCAACATGGCTCACTCACTCGAGTCGCCTGAATCTCTTTGCTTTAAGTTCCATCTTCGCTCACTGATTTTTTCTATTACTGCTGCTTATTCCCCTTCCTGCCCCCCCCCCCCCGTCTAGGCTCCTGAAAACTCGAAAGCAAGGAACTGCGCCATCTCCATCGAATCAGAAGAAGCTGATAGTGAAGGATGAGGCAGAAGATTCCGACTAGTGGTTCTCCCTCTGCCCCTCCCCTGGCTAGCCAGGGATTTGCCTCCCTCCCTAACCCCCACCTTTTTATATATATATATTATTTTTTTTACAGTTTTGTCTTTCTAGAGTAGGGATTCTGAGGCTTCACTCTTTATGAACGCCTCCTGCTAACGCAGCTGCCTGCATGACTGTGATTGGCTGGGGCCAGAGCAGTTGAGCACCAATCAAGTCTTTCTTGACGGCTGCTGTGGAGGGGCGGCCCTTTCTGTTGCCCCGCATGGTTAGGGAGCTCAGCAATACAATGGTTGGGAACTAGCCCAGTTCTCGAAACTTGACAGGACACTGCCAGTTACTGTAGGCCATCTCCCAGACCCTTTCCTGAAACAGCAGGCTGAGACTGGAGGAAAGGAGAGAGAGACAGTAGGCCAGCCTCTGGAGCGAGTCCCCTTGTCTCTTACAGATCCTGTAAGATTCCTGCTGGATGAGGCCACGGGCTTGTCCAGTATCCAGTAAGGGGTTTCTGGGCAAATAGTAATCAGAGGTACACTGCCTTTGAGCATGGAAGCTCCGTCAAGGCTGCCAGCAGGCAACTCCTGCCCATTCTCCATTCTGCACACACCCCAATCCTGAGCCGGCCCTGACAGATAAAGAGAGCCATCCCTAAGACTTTTCTCCTTCCTTCTCCCCCACCCAAAAATGTTGAATTCTGGGCCAAGTGCAAAGGATGCCTTTGAAGTTTAATTTTCATACTGCTGCTGATTTGCATATACTTTATTCAGCTTCTGCTCCAGAGGGGCTAAGGAACTGCTGTGCCCCCTCACTTGTGGGATGAGGGCTTCGCTTTGCAGAGGTGTCTCCCCCTCCCCCCACAGCAGACCCCAAATTAGGTTCAGTGTTAGGTAGAGAATGTGGAGTGGAATCGCCTAGCTAGATTCCACAGGGTTACAGGTGAGAGTAGCCTTTGCCAGCCGGGATTACAACTCCCATCAACCCCAGCCAACACAGCGGGCTGGGGCTGATGGGAGTTGTAGTCCAAAACATCTGGAGGGCACCAGGTTGGCCAAGGCTGGGGTTGGGCTTTTTCCAGAGGGGTGGGTGAAGAAAATGACTGTAAAGGAAGGCTGCTTCAGGGCTGGTCCCTAGGGGGCGGGGCAGCAACACCAACCTCTTTCTCTTTCCCCTGCCCTCAAGTAAGAGTTTTTATCATGTGTTAACCCCCTTCCCACCTGAATTATCCAGTGCATTAGTGCAGTCTTCCCCCCTCCTTGTTTCATGCCCGAGGAACGCATTTTCTTCTAATTTAGCAAAGCCTCCTCCTTGTTTGCACATTCCCAACCATGTGGATCACCTGATTAATTGCTTTTTGTATGCTTTGATTTTTCCTCGTGCAAAATGTTGCAGTCACTATTTTTTTTTTACTGAATAAAGCATACCTTGGTATTTTTTTTCTCTGCTCCATGATATTCTTGTCAAGAATGTGTGCATCTGACTACATCTTTCTCTGTGTGTGTGATATATATATTTAGAGAGTGACATCTAAATCAGGCCAGGGGAGGACCTGTGACCCTCCAGATGTTGCTGGATTCCACCTCCCATCACCTTGGCGCTTGGCCCTGCAACAGCTGGAGGGCCCTGGATTTCCCTGGTCTGCTTGAGAGCAAGCCAAGTTAGGAAGGAGCAGGGCAGTGGATCAATCCAGTACTGGTCCTGGTGTGGGACTTTCAGCTTTTACCCACTAGGTCAGCCTTCACCAACTCGGTGCCCTCCAGATGTTTCAGACAACTCCTCCCATCGGCCAAACATCTGAAGGGCTCCAGGTCGGGGAAGGCTGCACTGTTGCGGTGTTTGAAGTCTTAACCGTAGATGCTGAGCATAAGGAAGCCTTATCCTGCCAGATTCCAGCTCAGCAATACAACATGTGAGAAGGATCTTGAAATTGTTGTTGATCACAAGCTGAATATGAGCCAACAGTGTGATGTGGCTGCAAAAAAGGCAATTGGTATATTAGGCTGCATTAACAAAAGTAGAGTTTCCAAATCGCTTAAAGTATTAGTTCCCCTCTATTCAGCACTGGTTTGGCCTCATCTTGAGTACTGCGTCCAGTTCTGGTCTCTGCACTTCAAGAAGGATGCAGACAAACTGGAACAGGTTCAGAGGAGGGCAACGAGGAGGATCAGGGGCCTGGAAACAAAGCCCTATGAGGAGAGACTGAAAACTGGGCATGTTTAGCCAGGAGAAGAGAAGACTGAGGGGAGATAGGATAGCACTCTTAAAGTACATGAAAGTTTGTCACATAGAGGAGGGCCAGGATCTCTTCCCGATCGTCCTAGAGTGCAGGACACGGAATAATGGGTTCAAGTTGCAGGAAACCAGATTTCGACTGGACATCAGGAAAAGCTTCCTGAGTCATACGACAATGGAACCAATCACCTGGGGAGGTAGTGGGCTCTCTGACACTGGAGGCCTTCAAGAGGCAGCTGGACAGCCATCTGTCGGGAATGCTTTGATTTGGATTCCTGCATTGCGCAGGGGGGTGGACTTGATGGCCTTATAGGCCCCTTCCAACTCTACTATGATTCCCAACAGGACAGAGGAGTCAATCTTTTTCCTTGCCCACCTCCACCTGCCAATATGAGAGGATGGGATGGACATCAACCCTAGTTGGCATGGCCATATGATGCTGGGGCCTCAAGGGGGCACAGGTCAGGCTGATGGGAGTTGTAGTCCAAAAGAGCTGCAGGGCGCCAGGTTGGCAAAGACTGGCCCAGGTATTTTCTGAACCAGAAGACTAATCCTAGGTCATCTTTGGGTCTGATGGTCAAGTATACGTTGGAAATACTTCTTAATTCCCCAGCATCCACCTTCTTTCATGAACTTCAGAGTTTCAAAACTGTTAGAAACCCTGATAATGACTGCCTGACTATCCCAGGGTGGGCCACTGTCCTACAGAGTTGGGTGGTGGTAAGCCAACTCTTTGGGGAGCCTGCTTTGAGTGTTATACCCAGAAGGTCAACAGCTCATGGTCCCAAGACCAATTAAGATAACTGGCCAACTTGGAGGGCTGCTGTTGAAAGGGTGATGGAAGGATATAGGTGGTGATGGGGGGGGGAACTGAACAGCATGCAACGCAACATAAATTAACTCTTGCAGGAATGAAATGTATAATGTTAGCAAAGTGTTTTATTTTTGTAAGCTGCCCTGAGTGCCCTGTTCTAGGGTAGAAGGGCGGGATAGATATATTTTAAATAAATAAATATCTCTCTGGGCTGGGATTGCATTTCCTCTTCACCAGCATTTTGGGGTCCATGTCCCAGTGACAGGCCAGTGGCAGTTGGGGCCAAAGCAGATGTGCACACGCGTACATGCATAGATGCTTAACTGCGCACACCGCACACACTTTAATTGCTGCGGGAGGGGGGTCATCTTAGGAACCGGTGACCTGCCTTTTACTGAATCAAACCATTGGGTCCGTCTAAGGATTGCCCACATGGACTGAGAGCAGTTCTCTGGGGTTCCAGGTGGGTTTCTCTCAGCCCTCCCTAGAGATGGCCATCTGTGCAAAGGAGGCGCCCTACAACTGACCTACAGCCCTTTCGAAGTTAGTGTGATTTTATTGAATTTATATCCCCCCCTTCCTCCTGATGGAGCCCAGGGTGGCAAGCATAAGCAAAACAATTTAACTACAAAAACATGCTAAAAACAGTTTAATTTCTAAACCCCAGTTAAGAATATTCAAAAACCCAGCTAAGAACATTCATCGGTGATCTTCAGATTGCCAAGAATGGTCCTCTTCAGCCGTCAAATGCTTGGGTAAACAGGAATGTTTTCAAATTTCTCCTGGAAGTTAATACTGATGGAGACAGATGCACCTCGCTGCGGAGGGCATTCTACTAACTGAGCCAGCACTGAAAAGGCCCTGGCACCGGTCAGGACCAACCAGGCAGCTCTAATGGCTGCCTTTGAGGATTGGCATTGTAGTATCCCTCACTAACATGCAGTTTTGGCTTTTGGGTATGTAGAAGATGTTCTGGCATACAGTCAGACCTTTATCCATCTAGCCCAGTATTGCCTACTCTGGCTGGCAACAGCTCTCCAGGTTTTCAGGCCGAGAGCCTTTTCCATCCTTATCTGGAGATGTTGAGGATTGAACCTGAGACCTTCTGCATGCAAAGCTGATCCTTCACCTGAGCTATGTCTCTTTTGATTAATCGTCCGGGAGATCGCAGCTGGGGAGGGAGAAGTAACCCCTTTCTAGCTGTGACACACACAAGTACTGCAATGCAGTGGGTGGGTGTGTCAGAGACTGAACCTGGGGCCTTTTGCATGCAAGACATAAGCACTTTACCCAGAGCGACAGCCCTTCTCCCACAGGGGTCAGAGAACAGGAACTGTCCAAGATAAGCAAGGAGAATAAACAGATTTTGCTACAGCAACAGTCTTGCAGGGCTAGATTATTCCTGTTGGGTCTTCTGCTGCAGCTTCTCAGTTGTGACGGAAGGGGGCAGCATTGCATTGGGCGGAAATGCCTTCCAGGGTCCATTTCAACTGCATCCATTCAAGAGCAAAAATGGGCTCAATGAATGGGAGATGCGGGATTCTGAAGCAGGGGGAACGGTTGGCTGAATAGAAGTGGAGGACACAGCTTGCCTTTGCCAAAGCCAAAGCCCTGTATTCCCTGCCAAAAAGATCCCCCCCTCCCAACGAAATTAGGGGATTTCTATCTCTGGGGAAGGGGCTGAGCCAAGGAAAAGCCCTCCTCTCCCATCCATACATGAAAGGTCAGCGCAAAGGGCTTCCCCCCCCACACCATTCTCCCCCCCCCAAGCAACTCCCTGGAGCAGCCTTTGCCAATCTGGTGCCCTTTGGATGTTTTGGACTACAACTCCCATCAATAGTGATGGGACGTGGTGTCCAAAGTATCTGGAGGGCACCGGTTGGCAAAAGCCGCTCGACTCCAGCGTCACCATGAGGGAAAACGCAGGAGAGGTGAAGCGTGGGGACCTGAGCCCACTTCAGCCCTCCTCCGCTCACTCTACCTTGCTCCCCCTCCCTGCCCTAGTCGGTGGGTCCCGCCAAGTTTCTCCAGCAAACAGGCAGGGAGCATTCTGAGACTTTCCTCCATGCCCTCCCTTTCACCTTGAAGTAGCCCTAGATAGACGGAGGATCCAGCTACTAGCTCAGCTTGTGCAGGGCAAAGGAAGGGAGGGGTTGGCCCCTGAGGGCCTGAGATTTGGAGGGAGGGGTGGCTGCCAGGATCAGGACTCAGGATAGGGCTCTCTCCTCTGCTTCTTCTACTAACGGGGAGCTTAGAGGCAACATGCTGGACTTGGGCACATAGGAATTTGCCTTATACGGAGTCAGACCATTGCTCCATTTATCTCAGTACTGTCTACACTGACTGGCAGCGGCATTCCAGAGTTTCAGGCAGGCTACATTCCCAGCCCTACCTGGAGATGCCATTCAGGATTGAATTTGGGGCCTTCTCTGTTCTAGTCTATGGTCAAAATCCCAGCTTTGAGCATGTCAAGAGGGCCCGCTTCCCTATGCCAAATCCCCACAGGTGCCTCTCCAGCCCCTTCCTTCTCATGGATGGGTTGGACTTGAGCCCAAGATTAAATACTGTTCATCTCCTTCCCTCTAGTCTCACTTCAGTCAGTGCTGTGCTATATCCGGGTCTGAACATGGTATGAGGTGCCAAATTCTGTACCTGATGCAATCTCGGTGATCCTTTATTTGTTTGTTGGTTTAAAAACTCTCCACCAAGTTTCTAGTCCTCATGTCTGTAAAGGAAAAGGGGCTAGAATGTAGTTGGGCAGTGCTTTGTACAGTTTCCCAAGGGTCTAGATAGGATAAGGTGGGGCGCTCTCCTCCTTGTTCAGGTGTGGAGAACCTCCAGATATCGCTGAGCTACAACCCCCGCCAGTTCTAGCAAGCATGGCCGTTGACCAGGGATGGTTGGGCTATATTGTTCAGAGTTGTTAAAACAAAAAGGGATCGCAAAGAACTCCAGAAGGACCTCTCCAAACGGAGCGAATGCATGGTCAAATGGCAAATGAAATTCAATGTAAACAAGTGTAAAGTTACACATATTGGAGCAAAATTTTTAATTTCACATGTACTGTCATGGGGTCTGAACTGGCAGTGACTGACCAGGAACGAGACCTTGTGGTCTTAGTGGATAGCTCGGTGAAGATGTCGACCCAGTGTGTGGCGGCTGTGAAAAGGCAAATTCCATGTTAGGGGTCATTAGGAAAGGTACTGAAAACAAAACTGTCAATACCATAATCATAGGATTGTAGGGTTGGAAGGGGTCCATAACGCCATCGAGCTCAATCCCCTGCTTAATACAGGAATCCAAATGCTGTGATACAAATTTGTGGTGCGGCCACACTTGGAATACTGTATACAGTTCTGGACACCTGACCTCAAAAAGGATACTGTAGAACTGGAAAGGGGTTCAGAAAAGTACTTAGACTTTCAAAAAGCGTTTGACAAGGTACCTCACCAAAGGCTTCTGAGGAAGCTTAGCAGTCATGGAATAAGAGGAGAGGTCCTCTTGTGGATAAGAAATTGGTTAAGAAGCAGAAAGCAGAGAGTAGGAATAAACGGACAGTTCTCCCAATGGAGGGCTGTAGAAAGTGGAGTCCCTCAAGGATTGGTATTGGGACCTGTACTTTTCAACTTGTTCATTAATGACCTAGAATTAGGAGTGAGCAGTGAAGTGGCCAAGTTTGCTGATGACACTAAATTGTTCAGGGTTGTTAAAACAAAAAGGGATTGCGAAGAGCTCCAAAAAGACCTCTCCAAACTGAGTGAATGGGCGGAAAAATGGCAAATGCAATTCAATATAAACAAGTGTAAAATTATGCATATTGGAGCAAAAAATCTGAATTTCACATATACGCTCATGGGGTCTGAACTGGCGGTGACCGACCAGGAGAGAGACCTCGGGGTTGTAGTGGACAGCACGATGAAAATGTCGACCCAGTGTGCGGCAGCTGTGAAAAAGGCAAATTCCATGCTAGCAATAATTAGGAAAGGTATTGAAAATAAAACAGCCAATATCATAATGCCATTGTATAAATCTATGGTGCGGCCACATTTGGAATACTGTGTACAGTTCTGGTCGCCTCATCTCAAAAAGGATATTATAGAGTTGGAAAAGGTTCAGAAGAGGGCAACCAGAATGATCAAGGGGATGGAGCGACTCCCTTACGAGGAAAGGTTGCAGCATTTGGGGCTTTTTAGTTTAGAGAAAAGGCGGGTCAGAGGAGACATGATAGAAGTGTATAAAATTATGCATGGCATTGAGAAAGTGGATAGAGAAAAGTTCTTCTCCCTCTCTCATAATACTAGAACTCGTGGACATTCAAAGAAGCTGAATGTTGGAAGATTCAGGACAGACAAAAGGAAGTACTTCTTTACTCAGCGCATAGTTAAACTATGGAATTTGCTCCCACAAGATGCAGTAATGGCCACCAGCTTGGACGGCTTTAAAAGAAGATTAGACAAATTCATGGAGGACAGGGCTATCAATGGCTACTAGCCATGATGGCTGTGCTCTGCCACCCTAGTCAGAGGCAGCATGCTTCTGAAAACCAGTTGCCGGAAGCCTCAGGAGGGGAGAGTGTTCTTGCACTCGGGTCCTGCTTGCGGGCTTCCCCCAGGCACCTGGATGGCCACTGTGAGAACAGGATGCTGGACTAGATGGGCCACTGGCCTGATCCAGCAGGCTCTTCTTATGTTCTTATTAAAGGGCAACCAGAATGATCAAGGGGAGGGGATGGTTCGACTTTGATTTAATTTGGATTCCTGCATTGAGCAGGGGGTTGGACTTGATGGCCTTATAGGTCCCTTCCAACTCTACTATTCTATGATTCTATGACTCTTCCATGTGGAAAGGTTGCAGCATTTGGGGCATTTCAGTTTAGAGAAAAGGCGAGTCAGAGGTGACATGATAGAAGTGCATGGCATGGAAAAAGTGGATCCAGCAATGTTTTTCTCCCTCTCTCACAGCACTAGAACTCGTGGGCATCCAATGAGGCTGCATGTTGGAAGGTTTAGGACAGACAAAAGGTGCTTCTTTGCACAGCAGAGAGTTAAACAACAGAATTGACTCCCACAAAAGGAGCGATGGCCACCAATTTGGATGGCTTTATTTATTTATTATTTGATTTACATCCCGCCCTTCCTCCCAGCAGGAGCCCAGGGAGGCAAACAGAAGCGCTAAAAACACTTTAAAACATCATAAAAACAGACATTAAAATACATTAAAGCTTTAAAAGAAGATTAGACACATTCATGGAGAATAAGGCTATCAGTGGCTACTAGCCAGGATGGCTGTGCTTTGCCACCATAGTCAGAAGCAGCATGCTTCTGAAAACCAGTTGCTGGAAGCTGCAGAAGGGGAGAGTGCTGCTCTTGCGCCCAGGTCCTGCTTGCAGGTTTCCCATTGGGGCATCTGGTTGGCCACTGTGAGAACAGGATGCTGGACTAGAGGGGCCCCTTTGGCCTGACCCAGCCGGCTCTTCTTGTGTTCTTATGAGCTATAGTTCAGCGACATCTGGAAGGCCCAAGGTTCCTCACGCCTCCCCTAGGATGAGGAATCCTATCTATTTATTATTTTATTTATACCCCACCCTTCCTTCCAGCAGGAGCCCAGGGCGGCAAACAGAAACACCAAAAACACTTTAAAACATCATAAAAAGACCTTAAAATACATTAAAACAAAACGTTAAAAACATTAAAAAAACCTTTAAAAACATCTTTTTTTTAAAAAGGGTTAAAGATATTAAGACACATATTAAAAGCAATTCTAACACAGACACAGATTGGGATAGGTCTCAACTTAAAAAGCTTGTTGAAAGAGGAAGGTCTTCAGTAGGCGCCGAAAAGATAGCAGAGATGGCGCCTGTCTAATATTCAAGGGGAGGGAATTCCACAGGGTTGGTGCCGCCACACGAAAGGTCCGTTTCCTATGTTGTGCAGAACAGACCTCCTGATAAGATGGTATCTGCAGGAGACCCTTGCCTGCAGAGCATAGTGATCTGCTGGGTATATAAGGGATAAGACAGTCTTTCAGGTATCCTGGTCCCAAGCTGCATAGGGCTTTGTACACCAAAACTAGAACCTTGAATCTTCTTCATTCCCTTCTGAGGAAACTTCCAGGGGCCACTTGCCAGCAGTGGCCAGGGCCAGATACAGAAGTGTTCTGTTTTAATGTATTTTAAAGTCTGTTTTTATGATGTTTTAGGGTGTTTTTAGTGCTTTTGTTTGCTGCCCTGGGCTCCTGCTGGGAGGAAGGGCGGGATATAGATCCAATAATAAATAAGTGCAATGGGTGAGACTCTTACCTGTGTAGAGTCGGCCACCTTCCTGCCATGCAAAGGCGAGAGGATTCTGCACACCCCTCTTGATATCCATGCAAGCAAGAGGCCTCGTCACAGCTCAGGGAGAGACTCCAGCCAGGCAGAAGAGGAGACAGCACAGCAGGCCTGGTGAGGGGCTTGGCCTGGGGAGAGCTGCAAGCGCCAAAGAGACAGGCCTGGAGATTCCCTTCCTCTGTCCTGACTAGTAAAAGATGAATTACGTATGCAAACTGCACAAACCTGTGTATTTGCATAATTTACCTGATCTCAGACAAAGTAACTTTTCTGGGGGGGGGTTGGGGTGGTGACTTGCAGTTTTTGTGCACGCAAAGCGAAAAACGAATGAACCTGATGCGCAAAGGGCATTCAGACTGCATTGCCATTTTGCTGCGCTCATGGGTCTCTGAGCTTCCCAGGCGGAAGGCTGACTTGCAAGTCCAAGCACCAAGTGAGCCCGGCTCTGGCTGCATCAGCTGCTGGGAAGGGAGACACAGAAGAGAAAAGCAAGTGGACATTCTCAGAGGTTCAGAGCTGCCTTGTACCAATAATTGGACCATCTAGCTCAGTAAAGTCTGCACTGACTGACAGCACCTGTCTAGAGTTGCAGGCAGGACTTCTCTCTTGGCCCTATCTGGGACTTTCTGCATACAAAGCACTAGGGGCCTGCTGATTCCTCTTTGTAACTAACATCGTCTTCTGGGAGTGCTTTGCGGCTGTGCCCGGATCCTCTCTTCTCAACCGGCCTTTTAATTAGACGACATCTTGTTTTGTTTTAATAAAGATTCTATTCATCCTTCTCTGCTCTCCATTAGGAGAAACACACTTGGCTAAGGCTGATCTAAACTTGCAACTGCCTGGAAGCAAAGGGTTAAGGTCCCTCTAGATATCTTCTCTGTTTGTGTGGAGTCAAATTGATTTGTGCCCATGATTCACTAGAAAAGACCATAATGCTGGGGAAAACAGAAGGGAGTAGAAAAAGAGGAAGGCCAAAGAAGAGATGGATTGATTCCATAAAGGAAGCCACAGACCTGAACTAACAAGATCTGAACAGGGTGGTTCATGACAGATGCTCTTGGAGGTCGCTGATTCATAGGGTCGCCATAAATTGTAATCAACTTGAAGGCACATAACAACAACATGATGGAATTGGGATGGTTCTATGGTATTGGATTCCACCTTCAGTTCTGTTTGCACCTTGAAATTTGTTGGGGTGGACATACTGCTTTGTTTCCGATCGGTGCTTCCTGCTGAGATCCCAGAACTTTCCATACCACAAATGTTCCAGCTGGTGGGGGGTTTTTTGGTCCCACTTTCGTTGTGCTACAATGCCCCTCCGGATGGCAATGATGCAGTAACATTGGGAAAGCATTTCAGAACAACGAATAAAGCGGAATGATGTAAGCACGGTCCAGGATAAATCCACCACTAATGCACCATTATTGTGTCAATGGCATGTTGCAGAATATACCCACCAGTCTGGAGGGCCCCTAAATATCTCCAACACTTTGCAACACCCCCCATTCACCACCACCCACACAACACAATTACAACCCACACAAACCTTTTCCCTCACTCTTGGGTTGTTGATCCATCGGTTTACTTATTTAAAAGCATTTCAAGACCCTCAGTATCAAAAGCATCCCTGAGCAACATATGAAGGTAACATGAAAAACTAATAATAAATGAGTATAATAAATATAACAGATAATAACAGGAACGGGTAAAAACAGACATTCAGAAAGGCAAGGTTATTACCACGCTTATTTTCCCCTTTGCAAATAGCCTGCCAGTTTCCCCCCTCCCTACCCAAAGGCTGCTCTGGGTTTCCTCCAATTTGTGTGTTGCTTCCCTCCTCCTAACATTTTGCACCGCCTAACAAACCCAGGCTATACAGGAGGAAGGACTGGAGACAGTGGCCAGAGGCAAAAGGACTATTTATAGACCCCACTATAAATATGCTCCGGTTGCCTCTGTCAACAGAGTCCACAGGCCAGTGGAAAGGGGGGGGGTTGAGAGATACTGTCTAAAGCACCCCACTCCCTGAAGGACAGATAATTCCACCCTAAGGAAAACCCCATAAACTGCGTGCTCTTCCTCTGTCCTTCAGAAGGATTAGTTGGCCACGCAGGGCGTTAACGCTTTCTACAGGATGAGGTCAGAGGGACACAGGAGTGTGTCTCAGAAATTTAAAATACAGTATGAAAAACAACTAAAACAAATTGCAATCACAGGAGTCGGGTGGGTGCTGAAAACACACTTCAGGTGTCAGAGGCCAGGGTCAAGAGATGCGCCTTCAGCACTCCCCGAAAACTATACAGTGAAGGTGCCAGACGCCCCTCAGTGGGGAGGGAGTTCCACAGCTTAGGGGCTGCCACAGAGAAGGCCCTCTCCTGGGTCACCATCCCATAACTTCCAAGGGTGAAGAACTCCCAAGAAGGCCTCCTCCGCTGATCTTACCATGCATGAGGTGTGTGTGTTGTGGCCATGTGCAGCCATTATGTCCTCATGTTGTCATCTGTAGGTGTGCATGAACATTAGGCCTGCCCTGCGGCAACTTAGTGGTGCAGAATGGCAGAGCAGAATTGATGTTCAGAGATAACTGCCTGATGGAATGTATTATCCCAGAGCACATAAACTCTAAGAGTAGGCATGTATGTATACACACGTCGTGGAAAAACTAACCAACTGTTCCAACAGCAAGATGCTCATTATCTTCAGCAGCAGGGCAGGCATTAAAAACACAGGTAGTGCTTACCCCTGCATGCATTCCACAGCAAGGGGGAAAAGGTCTACTGGGCGAATTGCAGCTTGTCCCTCTGGGGAGGGAAAGGGGGCAATGGTCACTTTGCATGGCTACTTCAAACTATACTTGCTGTTTCTCCAGGGAAAGAAGCATCTTGGCCCATTGGGTTCAGCTGGGAACATTCTGTGCCTACAGTCCCCTCCCCTGTCCCCCACCCCCACCCCCGCCGCCATGGTCTTGCTCGCTCCATTCACAAAAGCCTGAAAGTTCCTGGGCCAGGTGCCAGGAGAGAGAGAGAGAAAAAGACAGAAACTCTGCAAGGATTTTTTTAAAAAAATTCTGCTCATTCCATGTCCCATGTTGTTCATGAGTATGCATCTAAATCCATTAGACGTTTATTTTTATTGCACTGTAATTGAGAAGGCTTATTGCATTGTGCCAAGTCACAAGATGTTGCTACCTTTTGTTAATAACTGATTGAAGAAATCTTAATTTTTCACCTATATGAAAAATTAATGGACTTTTTAAAAAAGTATTGCCCCAGGATGCTTTTTTAAGCCCATTTAAAAATATTTTCAATTGAGTAATCAAGCCTATTCATCAATTAAAGGCTGACCTAATAATGAAAAATGTTCCTTCCGTGGGTACTGATGGCTAGAATCAGAGCAGCCACTGCCAACTGGCTGGGGCTGCAATCCAGAACATCTGGGCAAAGGCTGACATTCCAAAATGCCATCCCTTCCTGCTAATTAGCATGAGGCACATAATAAGCCGCTTTATGCCCATACAGGCTGTTGGCCCATTTAGCCCAAAGTAGCCCAGTACCGTCTACTCTGAATGGCAGCAGCCCTCCAGGACGTGAGGCATTTTGCTAGAGACTGCAGGGACAGACTCTGGAACCTCCTGCGTACAAAGGTTCAGTCCATGCAATGGCGGCCAGTGCCCATTGGAACTGCTCAGGCGGAAAGCAGGGAGCCCAACAGGAAGTGGAGCCAGAGCCAACGATTGGCAGAGTCAGAGCCAATCACAAGCGGAGCCAACCAATTCTAGTTTTCTCCCCATCCTCCTCCGTGCTGAGTTCTGCCAGGGGCAATGCTGAGACGGCTGACTGCTAAGGCCACCGCCTGGGCTGGTTGTTTGTAAAGAAGAAGGCCGGCAGACGGGGGCTGGCTGAAAGCAGGTTGAGGTTGGCAGGGCAGTGCCCTCTGCCCCCTAATGGTCCAGCTGCCACTGAATCCCTGGCATCACCAGTTTAAAACTGTGCCTATGATAAGCATTGCCCAGGGGGTTGAACTTGATGGCCTTATAGGCCCCTTCCAACTCTACTATTCTAAGATTCTATGATTCTAAGCGCGACCCATCTGTGTCCCATTCTGCCACCTTCAACTACTGCTGGCGCTCAGGGCCTCCTCTTGCCTCTTGCTACCACATCTGGAGAAATCCAGACTACTGTAACACGCTCTACGTGGGGCTGCCTTTGAAGGCTGTTCGGAAACTTAAACTGGTACAAAGAGCTGCAGCCAGAGTATTAACAGGGGCTGGTTACAGGGAACATACAACGCCCTTGTTACAACAGCTCCACTGGCTGCCAATTTGTTTCCGGTCACAATTCAAAGTGCTGGTTTTGACCTTTAAAGCCCTATACGGCCCAGGTCCAGGCTATCTGTCAGACCGTATCTCCCTATACAAGCCTGCCCGGGCCCTGAGATCTTCAGGAGAGGCCCTTCTCTCAGTCCCAACACCCTTGCAAGTGCGATTGGTTGGAACGCAAGATAGGGCCTTCTCAGTGGCTGCTCCTAAGTTCTGGAACTCCCTTCCTAGGGAGGCACGAATGGCCCCCTCCTTGCCATCCTTCTGTCAGCAAGTAAAGACTTTTTTATTCCGACAGGCTTTTGCGATAGAAGGTGTTTAGGATTGGGCTTTACAAGGCTTGTTTTAATGTTTTATATTATTATCTGTATTATTTTAAATTGTCTTTAGATTTTTAAGTGCCTTTTATGGTTTTAAGGTTGTGCATAGTTTAACTGCATTTTAATTGTATGTTTTTCTATGTTTTTAACTACACATAGTTTTATTTGTAAGCCGCCCTGAGTTCCAGTTTGGAAAAAGGGCGGGGTAAAAATAAAGTTTCAGTTCAATTCAATTCAAATCCAGATTACCCTGCAGTTGAAAGAATTGCACTGGCTGCCCATTTGCTACCGGGCCAAGTTCAAGGTTCTCGTCTTGGTGTACAAAGCCCTATACAGCTTGGGACCAGGATACCTGAAAGACCGTCTTACCCCTTATATACCCAGCAGATCACTATGCTCTGCAGGCGAGGGTCTCCTGCAGATACCATCTTTTCAGGAGGTCTGTTCTGCACAACATAGGAAACAGACCTTTAGTGTGGCGGCACCTACCCTGTGGAATTCCCTCCCCTTGAATATTAGACAGGCGCCATCTCTGCTATCTTTTCCACGCCTTTTGAAGACTTTCCTCTTTCAACAAGCCTTTTAAGTTGAGACCTATCCCAGTCTGCATTTGTGTCAGAATTCTTTAATCTGTTTTTTAATAATGTTTTTAACCCTTTTTAAGGTTGTTTTTTAAAATGTTTTTAATGCTGTTTTGTTTTAATGTATTTTAAGGTGTTTTTATGATGTTTTAAAGTTTCTTGGTGCTTTGTTTGCCGCCCTGGGCTGCTGCTGGGAGGAAGGGCGGGATACAGATTGAACAAATAAATAAATAAATCCACACTTTCAGCACTGTAGCCCATCTCGGCAGATCAGTGAACCTTCTAGTGCCAACCAGTCACTAATTCTGTGAGTTGTTATCCTCCTTCAGGAGTGCCATCCGCACACGGGATAGGGGAGGCTTTGGCAGGCCCCAAGGTTTGGCAGAGGTACCAAAAGTATTTAGCGGGGAAAAACCCCAAACGGGGGCAGGGAACAGTACTGAGCACCCTCACAGGGCTCAGAATAAGGACATAAGCGGGGCCGGCTGGCTCAGGCCAAAGGGGGCCCATCTGGTCCAGCCTCTTGCTCTCACAGTGGCCAGCCAGATGCCCCAAAGGGAAGCCCCCAAGCAGGACCTGAGCACAACAGCAACTCTCCCCTCCTGCAGTTTCCAGCCATGGGCATACTGCCTCCGACAGGGGAGGGAGAGCACAGCTTTGTGGGTTAATAGCCATTGATTGCCCTTCAAAATCCGTCTAATCCTCTTGTAAAGCCATCCAAGTTGGTGGCCATCAAGCCTCTTGTGGGAGGAAATTCTATGGTTTAACTATGCACAGTGGAAAGGTAGATCTGATGAGCCTGAAGGCCTTCAATTTGTCTCTCCTGAATCTTCCAACATTCAGCTTCATGGAGGAGTGGACATTGACAATGAACGGAGCATCCTGGAAGAGGCCATGCGCAGGAGCATGCTGCACCATTTTGTTGCAACTCCCACTTGTATCTTTCATCAGCCTTTACAAAATGCCATCCACAGCTGCTCACTGGCCTACCTGCACAGGTCAATGTTGATTCATCCATCCGCCCATCCCTTTTTGGTCCTTTGCTGCGGCAGTCCACAGGCCATTTGCCCATCTCCACCACATGGGGCTCCAGAGCAGCCGGTGACTCCTCCTAGCTGCTCGGGGACTGAATCAATCCGGTAATTGCTTGCGAATGAGGAATGTGGAATGATCTGCGGCTGGCAGGGTAGGGGGGCAGGAGTTGTGTCTCCATGCAGGAGGGCAGGAGGGGGTGGCAATGGGAGACTAGCAGGGCCTGGAGTCAAGCTGGAATGCATTTCCTGACTCTGCAGAGCTGAGGGTATGCAAGGCCACAACAAAGAGCCCTCCCTCGCCCTTCCACAGCCTGGCATCAAGCTGCACCACAGCTGAGAAGAGGAGACTGGCAAGGAGCCGGCTGGGCAGGCAGACAGAAATGCAGGCTGGAACCCTTTGGGTATGTAAGCTGGAAGGCGGGAGGGAGGCCTGTTAGAGCACAAGCCGCATTAAAGCACACACACACACACATACTGTCTGTCTCACAATCTGGGTGGAGAATAAAGCTATATACCAGTGGGAACTGCGACAAAATGTTGCAGTACTGAGTGTTCTTGCGTAGGGGTGGCAGCTAGTCAGCCATGCCCTCTTCCAGGATATGCCATTCCATTCCCCCTCCTGTTTATCTCCTTCCCCACGCCCACCGTGACAGGCCACATTCTGTGCTTGCTGATCATGCTCAGCCCTCATGGAGCAGGTGGGGTGGGGTGGGGGACTCCCCTTCTCAGCTAGATTTTTCCCCCTCAAAGATTTTTTTTTTTTGCATTCATGCAAACCTTGGGCTCCCCAAAAACAGCAGTCTCCCTCTTATGCATGGATGGTGCCATTTGGACTCCATAAGGATCCACACTTTTGTAGATACATATATTATGACAGCGACAGGGAATGTCAGGACCAAGGGCCAAATGTGGCCCTCCAGACCTCTCTACTGGCCCTTGGGACTTTTCCCAGGCTACACCCCTCCCCACCCCTCTTCGCAGCCTCCTTGAGTTTTTTTGCCTGACAGGACTGTATCCTTAGGTTTATATCCATTACTCTGGCCCTGCCCACCACTGTCGTGCGGCCCCCCAAAGATTCCCCAGAAGGAAATGTGGCCCTCAGGCTGAAAGAGGATCCCCAATCCTGTATTATGTATATACACGCTCACATACACACTCCTACTTACAGGAGACGTACCTGGCACTGACGCTTTTGTCGGCTACTTAAGATGCACCTGTTTACCCTCGCCCTTGAGAAGTGAAATGCGGCTTTTGAGCAGTCCTCTCTGTAAATTGTGTTATTGAGTTGTATCTGCTTTATGCTCTTGTTGTTTTATGGTTTGGTCATTATTCACTATTTTTGTGGTTGTATTTTAGTTTATGTAACCCTCCGGGGACCTTAGATGAAGGGTGGGTTTAATATATATATATTAAATTGAGAGCCAGTGTGGTGTAGTTGTTAGAGTGTTGGACTACAACCTGGGAGACCAGGGTTCCAATCCCCACACAGCCATGAAGCTCAGTGGGTGACCTTGGGCCAGGCACGGCCTCTCAGCCTCAGAGGGAGGCAATGGTGAACCACCTCTGAATACCGCTTACCATGAAAACCTTATTTATAGGGTTGCCATAAGTTGGGATCGACTTGAAGGCAGCCCATTTCCATATTAAATTAAATCTGCTAACTCATTGCGGGCACCTTTTTCTTTTCTTTTTTCTTTATAGTGCTTTAATAGATGAATCTCATAGATTGGCTTAGGCCAGGAACCATCCGAAACTCCCAGGGAGGGACAGCTGAGGGGATGTTGGATGCTTAAACAGAAGCTGGTCATGCTGAAGGCAGGCAGAGAGCTGCCCAGTGATGCCCCAGTGCAAGTGGGGGTCACCGCAAAGGGAGACCCCACAGGGGATTACCTCTGTGGTGTCTTCCCTTCTGGGATGCCATGGGGGGGGCAAGGTCTTCACCCACATGAAAGTGGCAGAGGGAGGAAGAACCCTGTGTGAGAGGCAGGGAAGCGGAGATCTCCCAGAGGTAAGGAAGCCCCTGGGTGAGAGCTGCAGGGCCTGCCATTTTCTGGAAGGGCAGGAGGGGGGAATCAAGAGTGACTTTACTACAGAGAGTAGATTGTGTATACCAGGCTCCTATTTCCGCCCTCCCTTGTTATATACAGCCTTCAGCAGCTTGGGCAGCTTCTTCAAAGTTCGGACTAAAACCTGGAGCGGATTCACGGCCCCACTGACAACAGACACGTGGATTATTATTATTTTGTTTCTACCTGACATACGTAGATAATAATTTACGTTGTGAGACTTTGCATTTTATTATATATTCCTTATTATTATGCTTGTTTTAATGCTTTTTTGGTGTTGTATATATATTAAGTACTGACACATATTGTTTATGTTCTGTGTTGTAAACCATCCTGGGGTCTCTTCACAAAGGCTGTTATATACATTTAATAAATAAACACACCCATTACATTTCTGTTCTTAAGCTAACCATAATTAAAATAAAAGATACCTCGTATCTTACTTGTCCATCCTTCTGTCTCCTGCAGTCTTCTGCAGATGCCTGTGTGTCTGCAATTTTTTTTCACCACTGCACTTTTTCCTGCACCAAACCTCATTGCACCCCCCCTCCAAAAAAAACCCCAAAGGCTCACTGAAAAAGAATAAAGACTGAATTGGCATTACTGTAGACTGCAGAGTGTCTCTGCCTCCTAAGACCTCAGCTCTGCCCTCTTGGAGCCCAGGGCTAACCTCACATCTCCACAGCCAGAGAGGTCCCTCATTTGCAAGGCTCCCACCAGCTTCTAGAGGCAGCCAGGAGCCTGTTGCTGTTTTTTTCCTTTGCAGAAAAACAACAACTGGCCATAACACAAAGAGGCGATGCACGGAGGTGTTGTCAGACATTGGCCAATACTAATACTAATACTAATTGGATGGGGGTGGAGGGAGAGACAGACTGAGGATGCAGGTATCCTTACTGGGATGTATCTTTTCTGGTGTACTGGAAACCCATTAGCTGTGGAAGACAGATACAGACTTTGAACTAAGGCGTTAAGAGACTGTTTGGATGGTGTGGTTAGTCTGCTGGACTAAGAAGAAGACCCAGGTTCAAATCTATCACTCAGCCATGAGTGACCACAGGCCAGTCACCATTTCTCAGGTTAGCCTACCACACAGGGTTGTTGCGTAAGGATAAAAAGGAGGGGAAGGATCATGCAAGCCACCTTGAGCTCCTTGGAGAAAAGGGGAAACAAGGATGCCCCTGGGAACTGGTCAGCCTTTACCAGGGCCCAGATCTTCAGTGTGACAGGCCCTGCCCTGTGGAACCCCTTGCCAATAGAATCATCCCTGTTTTCTTTTAGATGCCTTCTGAAAACTGTATTGTTCAGATAGGCCTTTGGAACATGATTTCTTTTTTTACCAATCAGTTTTTATTGATATGTTGTTAATGTTTTTGTTGATATTATTGTAGCATTATGTTTTCATGTTGTATACCACCTTGTTACATTTTCTGTGAAAGTGTGGTTAATCAATATATAAATAACATATCCAGAGTTCATCTAGTCCACCCCAGCCTAAAACAGGAAATTCTACACTTAAAGCAATTGCAGAGAGAAAGGTCTGTCCCATTTTTCTGGGGAGTGAGTTTAGGGCATCCTAGTGCAGTCTGTTCCATCACTGAACTGCTCTTGGGAGGTGGGGAGTTGAACCTGGCCATGTAATCTTGCCACACCTGTCAGTTAGATTTTATTAAAGGAACAGGTTTTGGGCTGCAAAACCTTCTAATTCTTGTTTCTGCTAAAATGCTCTTCTGAGTTAGGAATAGAAGCTACCCACTACCCATGTTACTCTTTCCCAGAGGCAATCTTGCACAGCACACTGACTTACCTGTCCCCCACAGCAAAATGGGGAAGGTGATGATAATACTGGCCTACTTTACTGGAGTGTTGTAAAAGATTTCCAGGCTAACTGTATGTAAAGCACTTTGAACACTCCAAAAGCACCATTTAAATGCTTAGTAGTAGTATTATGAGTGTGGAGGTCTGGGTTCAAATCTCCACGGTCTGAAAGCTCATTGGGTGACCTTGAACCTGACCTTAACCTCCCTCACAGGGTTGTTGTGAGGATATTTTATGAGAGATGGGTATATAAATACTTTTATAAACAAAATAAAACAAAATGGCAAGAGAAGAACCTTTTATATCATTCTGAGCTGCTTGGAGGAAGTGAGGATTAAAAATGTAGAAAAGCATAAATAAAATATTCTATTTAAAAACTTCACTGCCATTAAAGACCTTGCAATTACATTATGAATTTGGCTTCCTGCTATTCAAAACTTACTAATTTCCTATCCAGAGCTCACCAGCATTTAGCCCCCAAACCTATCTCAGTGCCCACATTAGGGTCTCAGGACATTTGAAATATAGAATTCAGATGTGTATGTGGGAAGCTTGTAGTTCAATCCCCCTGCTCCATGCAGGAGATCCAGAGCTTAGAGGATGCTCAACAAATGACTGCCCTGCCTGTCTGAAGACTCCATCAAGGAGTCCATCACCCCTCTTAACCAAACTCTTCCCATTAAGAAGTTTCTCCTAATTTTCAAGCAAAATCTACCCACTTGATGGCCATTAGACCTATTCCTTCCCTCTGGAGCATCAGAGAACAGATCCTTGCCCTCTTCCATGTAGCAGCACTTCAGGTACTTAAAGCAACAACAAAGAAATGTACCTCTGACCATGTGCAGAGTGCCTTCCCACTCAATCACTAGTATGCCATCATAATTCGTAAACACCTCTGTGGGATTAGGCCTGGGGTGGGTGGGTGGCAAATAGATGGCTTCCGAGTCATATAGTATGATGCGCAGCCCTTTGCAGCTCTCAGTTTTGACCCTTAGAGACATTTCTCCCATTTACTCTAGTTAATGAATTCCAATTTCTTACTTACAGAATCTGAGATTCCACAGTGGAACTTGATACATAAGTGCATTTATTTGCTTTGCGGAGAGAGGGAGGGATGGAGAGGGCTTGAAGAGTACTGAAGGATCCCTTTCCCCACCCCAAAAATATCCTAGCTGTTCATATACTGAACCCCACAAGTTAGTTTATCTGCTAGCAGCTGATCCTGCCTGAGACCTGAGTTGGAGAGATGGCATTACTCACGGAGATTAAAGCAACACAATCTGTCTCATTGCTGCAGCAGCTGATGGGAGACTGGTGGGGTGTGGAGTGGGGGAAGGGATTAAGGATGATCTGGCCTGGGGAGGGAGAGGGAGAGAGAGACTCAAAGGATCAGTGGGGGAGGGGGAGATTAATTATTACAGCTGAAGAGGAAGGGGGAAAATATCGGTTGCTAGAGGAAAGTGCCAACAGACTAGAGAAAGGTCTATTCTCTCCTCCCCAGTCCCCTGGGAATGCAGGGAGAAAAGACCGTCAAACAACAACCCCGCTGTAGGAAAGCTAGTAACAACTGACCAGAGCACCCACTTTGTTGTGATGGAGATGGGTGCTGAAGGCTGGCAGGGAAGGCCTCGTAGACCAAGGGCAGGGGAAACTTTGGTCCTGCCACTTGCGGCTGAACTACAACCCCCATTAGCACCAGCAAGCCTGGCCAATGGCCAGGGATGATGGGAACTGGTTCAGCAACATCCAGAGAGCTGCAGGCTCGCCGCACCTGTTGGAAATGACCAGGGGGGGGATTAGATGTTCAAGGAGACAGTTATGTTCTGAGGCTTCATTTTGAGCTCTGGAATGTCTTAGCTAACAGCACAAGTGAGAGAGTGCTTTTGAGCATGTGCAAAGAGTAGCCTATCAGAGTAGCTGTAGCCATCCACACACACATCCAGGACTGGGTTTAGTTTGCATATTGATGTAGCCCTACATCACTTTTGGGTGGATGTGGCTAACCTGGGTCTGAAGGAGTCTGAGGCAATCTAATTCTAGGAGCAGCTGGGGAAAAAGAAACACATTAACCCATAGCAGCAAAATCAGAGTTCTGTGGCACCTAAGAAGGTACCTTGTTTGTTGTGGGCTGCACTTGCAAAAGCCACAGCCTGTGGAATCAGACATCAGCGCAAGGGTTGTTATTGTGCAGGTACTGAAAAACAAGGGAGAGAAAAATGGGGTAAAGGCCACATCACATTGTGAACTTGTGCCAATGTCAAAGCATGAACGTTTTCGGGCAACACAGAACTTCGTGACAGGCAAGATTAAAACATAGTAAAGGTCTCTTGATGGCCTCCTCACTGCGAGCCCCCTCTCAGTGACTGTGCTGTTGTGCCAGCCGACGAACCTACTTTTCTGTCCAGCCAGCCAGAGTGCGGCGTAACCTTAGAAGCTGACATACCTCGGAGCCTGCAGAAAGTCCAAGAATCCTCCTTAGCTCTTTTTAAAGGGCAATGTTTAGTGCCCTGTTAAGCAGGGCACCGTTGTGCAGTGGTGACTCTGTGCAGGGTGGGGCGGGGGCGCGCGCGCGTGCACACGCTCTCACCTCCCCTGGGGCACCAGGGAGCAATCTGCAGTCCTGCTGCACAGGCAGGGAACTGTCTGCGGTGCTGCTCGGCTGTCTGGGGGGGGGGGGTCCTGCTCCTCGCCAGGAAAGCCGCAGCAGGGAAGCCTCTCCAAAGCGCACGCGCACCCCCCCCCTCTCTCTCTCTGCAGAGAGGTGGAAGCGCTCCTCGTCGCCACAGCAACCCTCCCGTCTGCAGAGAAGCGCTCCCCGTCGCCATGGCGACCACCTCGCTCTGGGGAGCTGTCTCAGGTGCTGCTGCTGGATTGTGCTCCGCGTTGCCATCGCCACCAGCTCGGCGCCGCACAGCCGGTTTATTGTGGCCCGGCCGGCTGCGCGCGCTCCTGGGCATGCAGAAAGCCCCAGGTTTGATCCCCGGGAGGGCTGGGAATGTGTCTCTTTCTGAAAGCTACCCTTCACTTTTGTGGGCAAATACTTTTTTTTTTTAACCTCACCTTCTCCTTGGCACCTGGCCCAGTGGTACTCACTGCTACAAGATGGTCGAGAAGAACATCCCGACCCCCCCTTCCAGCCAGCAATCATCTGGTCCGACACTATTTGTGTAAGACATTTTTATACCTCTTGATCATTCACATGTCTAAGCGGTGTACAAAAAAAAATGAGCCATACATAAATGGAGACAATAAAATGGTTTTCTCCTTCTGGGAGGAAGGGCGGGATATAAATTGAATAATTAAATAAAATCACCTTAAAATGCATGCTGGAAAGTCATAGTCGGTTTCAGCAAGAAGGGTACCTGTCTAATCTCAGCCCAGAGGCTGTTCTACTAAGCCTCTCAGCTACTCACCTAAGGGCATAACTCTCTGAGCTCTGACCCTAAAATAGATTGCAGAAACTTCACCTTACACCCCAAAACAGAAATTCTCACCCTAAGGTGGATTCCTGCATTGAACAGGGGGTTGGATAATAGCATTATAGGCCCCTTCCAACTCTATTATTCTAAAAGCACTGATTTTATTAAGGGTTTTTTTTTTAGATATTTCATTGTTGTATCAGTAGTCACACCAGGTGCCACCCCCATCTGTTACCCTGAGAGAACACAGACATTTACAGCCAGAGTTCTGGAATTCCGCACAAGCGAAGAAAATGCCCATCATACACTGGGCCCAGATAAGAACACTGTATCTTGGGCATCTCATCTTCTCAAGGAAAAAATGTTTTAGTCCATTATTGCCAGGTGAGGAGTGGGGGAAGAGAGGAGTTAATGCCTGGTGAAATATCCAGAGCCAGACAGCTTCTTCAGTGCGTCAGATATTTATTTACTCATATATTTATATCCCTCAACTCATTTGAAATGTGGTGTTGGAGGAAGGCTTTGAGCATACCATGGACTGTGAAAAAGACAAATAATTGGGTCATAGAACAAATTAAACCAGAACTATCATTAGAAGCTAAAATAATGAAAGTGAGGTTATCATACTTTGGACACATCAGGAGAAGACATGATTAACTAGAAAAGACAATAATGCTGGGGAAAACCGAAGGGAGTAGGAAAAGAGGAAGACCAAACAAGAGATGGATTCCACAAAGGAAGCCACAGAGCTGAACTTACAAGATCTGAACAGGGTGGTTCACGACAGATGCTATTGGAGGTCACCAATTAATAAGGTCGCCTTAAGTCATAATCTACTTGAAGGCATATAACAACAACATTTATATCCCACCTTCAAGGAGCTCAAGGTGGTGTACCTGATTTCCCCCCTCCCTATTTTATCCTCACAACAGCCCTGTAAGGTAGGTCAGGCTAAGAGACTGACTGCCACAAAGTCACCCAGTAAGTTTCATGACTGAGTGGGGATTTGAAGCCTGGCCTCCCAGGCCATAGTCCAACACTGTAGCCACCACACCAGCTCTCTCATCCTATGAAGACCAGAAGCAGAATAAGGCACAACAGGGAGGGGGGCAGGGGGAGCAAATGTAAGTGAGACCCATTCACAGAATTTCTAAAGTTTTAGGAGATGGTGCACAGCATTGCGATTACTATGGACTGATGTACCTTTTTGCTGGAGACCTGACAAGGAAGGAGTGATGAGAGGTGCCTGCAGGGTCCTAGAGTGGCCAGCCAGAGGCCTCTGAGGAAGACCTCAAGCAGGGCCTGCACACGTCTCCCTTTCGGTTTTATCCCCAGAGGTATACTGCCTTGGAGGATGGATGCTTTATTTAGAAACAGTCTCTTACGTACATCAATATTCTATCCAAGTTCATAAGGCTGTAGGGAAATTTAATGGCACAAGAAAATCCTATTGCACAAAACAAATCATTGCACTTCACAGAATTCACTTCCACAAGAAGTCGTATGGCCATTAGCTTACATGGTATTTTTGAAAAAGCAAGCCAACAAACTTATGAAGATAGGTCTAACAACAATTAGCAGCCACGGAAGCTACATGGAAACTCTAGGTTTAGAGGCAGTCTACTTCTGCATATCAGACTCAGGGGCCAACAACGATGGGTTCTTGCCTTCATGTGCTGCTGTCAGCTTCTTAGAGGTATTTAGCTGGTCTGTTTTTGGAACAATGATCTGGCCTGGCAAGGATCTTCTTATATGATGGTGAAAAATGAGATTTCAGTGTATTTTGTTTTAACAAGTTAGGCACTTAAAACTCTTACAACACCCAGGAGAAAACTAATATAGGCTCACTGTAGGATTACATTTAAATATGACTGCATCCAGTGTGAAATGTTTCTCTAGTGTACTATTGTGCCATGATAAACCTGGTACCCTCCCAATGTTTTGGATTATTTATCTAAACAGAACTTATATACTGCTTAATCATCAAAACGTCTAAGGGGTTCACATAAAATATGTCATTAAAAATATAGATATAATCAGAAGTTAAAACAAGATGACCTAAAAAATGAAAATATAAAGACAGCAATTTTAAAAATATACATTATGAAATAAAATTACATATTAAAATAAATGTCAAATTTACATGCCAGGTTAGGCTTGCTTAAACAAAAAGGTTTTTGGCAGGTGCAAACACAATACAGCCTAATGTCAATTCTCAGGGAGTTCATTCGCAGGACCAATTTCCCATGAGAGTGCTCATTAACAGCAACATTCCTGCAGAATTCTGTTTTGATTCCCAGGTCAGAAACGCAGCAGATGTAACAGCAGTAAAATGGGCTGTGAGCTAGAGTGAGAGCTGCAAGTGCGCACACACTAAGAATAGCCTCCACAGGAGAAGGGCCCCGAAGAAGCTGCCACAGGAAAACCTTTCGGACCCTCCAAACCTCTGCAGCAGAGCGGCAGCTAGGAAGGGCTGCCAATGTCATTTTGGTGCCCCATGGTGGAAAATCCACATGGCACACATACACCACAACTCCCAAGAAACAGTGAAGAGGTCATTTCTATAGAGCCTCGCTCTTTGCGGAAGGGAGGTCCTCCTGATGATGGGCCACACTCAAAAGCCCCTTGGCTTACTAAAAAGCGTAGGTCTGCCCTCCCTTGCTTGGCACTCACATTTCTGTCACAGTCTCACTTTGCATTGGGAGGGGGGTAGGAATCTGCTTTTTAAAGGCCAACTGCTTCCTCCTCTCCCTGTCAGCTCAATGAGAAGAAAAAAGCTACAGCGAGGCTTTAATGGAAGCTATTCATTCGGTCTGGCTCACAGGGGAGAGGGAGCTTCTGCCAACATCTCCCCCGGTGGCTGTTGGCATGCCAGCTTCACCCAAGTGATTTAGGGGATAGGGCACGCTTGCCACCACCCCAAATTACCAGGGGACTATTCGTGTGCTCCCCCCGCACCTTATGCTTTCCTGGAGTATAAAAAAATAATGACCTTAAAAAGAGAGCCACTGTAGTGTAGTGGTTAAGATGCTGGCCTACAACCTGGGAGACCAGGGTTTGAATCCCCACACAGCCATCAAGAGCACTGGGTGACCTTGGGCCAGTCACTGCCTCTCAGCCTCAGAGGAAGGCGACGGTATACCCCCTCAAATACCACTTACCACAAAAACCCTATTCATAGGGTTGCCATAAGTCGGAATTGACTTGAAGGCAGTCCATTTCTTTCTTTCAAAAAGAAGCTCCCCCACCCCCAAATCCCAGCATGCCTATTTTAAAGGGCTTATTTCAGTCCCCTAAAGTGCCCGATTCCAGTCTGGGGGAGAGGGTTACATGTTGCCAAAAATGAGGACATGCATCACCAAAAAGGAGACAAAAGAAGATTCAGGTTTGCGTAACATTTGCATGTGCTGGTTTATATATGTAGGTGCCAAGTTCAAAATAATGACAATACTTTAAATGCATCTCACCCTAGTTGTTTTTTGGGGTGGGGGTGGGGAACAAGACTAGGACCAGGGGCTTGTGTGCCTGCTCCAGGCTGTTGTCCAGGTGCTGCTAACTCATGGGTGGGCATCTTCAAGACCCTCCTCCCGTTGCTCTCCCTTCGTAGGGTTCTGTATTTTTCAACAGAGCTCTGACTGGACAGCCCTCCAGATAGAGGACTATCCTCTGTACACAAGGGGTGACCTATTCTACTCTCAAAAAGCCTACTATTTGGGGAATTGTAATATGTAGGCCCGTTGGCCCAACCACAGAGAGACACTGCATTGTCTCCCCCAAAGCAGTCATTTACTCCAATGCGCATGGCGGCTGGTAGCTCCGGACCAGCAGGACAGTGGAATCTGCTCTGGGATTTAGTCCAACTGGATTCCACCAGCCCACTGACTTGGAGCCACCAGCCGCCATAGCTCCCATGGCCCCTTCAACAGTCAAGAACAGAGGAAGCTGCCTTATACTGACTCAGACCATTGCTCCATCTGGCTTAGAGCTGTCTACCCTGACTGGTAGCGGCTCTCGAGGATTTCAGTCAGGGAATTTTGCAAGCCCTACCTGAAGATGGCAGGGATTGAACCTGAGACCTTCTGCATGCAAGGCAAATGCCCTACCACTGAGCTATGGCCCTATCCCCTTAGAAGTACTTCCATTTTTGTCCTGTCCTCGCTACCCATTCAACTAGAGTGTGTGCTTTATGTGTTATGGAAATAGCCAAGAACGCAACCACCATTAAAATGAAAACATGGCACCATGGCCTACACCCTAAAGCAGGTGTGGGAAACCTCCAAATGTTGTGGAACTACAACTTCCATGATGGCCAATGGCCATGGATGATGAGACTTGTATTTCAGCAACATCTGGAGGGCCAAATGTTCCCCATACCTGCCCTGGAGACAACTTATGGGAGAAAGATAATAGCTTGCATAGCTTAGCAACAACCGTCTTTGGAAGAGAACAAACTATCACAAATTGGGGTTTAGGGAGTACCACAGTTTCTGTGGAGCCTGGGAACTACCACTAAAGGGGACCCAATATCATGTCTGGCCACTCTCTCTGGGGCCCAGCAGCTGCAGTTAAGCAGAGGCCTGTGGCCTGTAGCCTAGCAACAGCTATTAGAGAGCCACAATTACTTTTTGACCAGTATTCCTAGCTTCATGACCCTCAGCCAGAATGCCTCCATCCTGCAAAACTCTACTTTTTCAAAACATTTATTTAATTTTGCACTGCTTCAGGAAATCAATGCCTTCCACAGTTCCACACTGTATCATTACAATCAGTGTTTATGTATCTATTCATTTATTAAATTTGTTAGTCACTTTTCTGCACAAATATGGGCACTCAAAGCGACTTACAGTTAATAAAAAGTAAAAGATTCACTAGAAAAGACAGGAAAAGAGGAAGGATTGACTCCATAAAGGAAGCCACAGACCTGAACTTCCAAGATCTGAACAGGGTGCTTCATGACAGATGCTCTTGGAGGTCGCTGATTCATAGGGTCACCATAAGTCGAAATCGAGTTGAAGGCACATAATTTTTTTTTTAAAGAAACAGTATATAAGGTAGTGGAACATTATCAGCAAAGCTATATCTAAACGCACACTCAAACATCCCAACACAAAAACCAAGTTTTTAAAGTTTTATTTCTCATCTTTACAGTAAATCTGATACAGGCAATTAAATATTTCTGCAAATAAACAAAACACAACAAAACGTTAAAAAGCCAAGGAATTTAAGTTATGCCCTTCCATTCATACACATAATGACTTCTCAAAGATGCAGCCTTAGAGGTAAAGGGGTGAAATTTAATAAAAAATAAAAACAAGGAGAGTTTAAGCCCCCATCGCCAAAATGAGTTTGCTTTCTTTAAAACACACTGCTGCTGTTTGACAAATATTAACAGGGAGAGATCAAGCAGGCAAAAAAATCTCCATCAGTTAATTAAGGTGACTAAAGAGGGATTACTGGATTCAGTCAATATTTCTCCTTTCAACTTATGGCAGAACCAGTGGTATGTCTTTTTTAAAATATCATCTCAGTGCAATGTGCCACTATTATAATGGATTAAAACTGTACACTAAAGAATGAACAGAGTCAGAGTAGACCGTATTTAGAAAAAAAAAGAGGGGAAAGGATGGTAAGGGTTAGCCTATTTCGCAGCTGCCATGGCAATTTCTTCTGCTAGGAAATAAAAATGGCCACCATTCACAAAGAAGCCTTTTGTCTGCCATTTTAAAAAGCTGATTACAATCAAGAAATATATGACACGCTATTGCCACACAGAAGTCAAGAGGAAAAGAACCCTTCAACTCTTGCAGCCATTTTGGACTCTCATGGCCAATGCATAATTTCTACAACCAGGATGGAGAAGCCTTTTGGCTCACCATAAAAGATCAGATTGCCACAGGACTTACTGACAGGAGTAGCCACTTACAAAATGGCTGCCATTCCACACTGATAATGATGGCCATTTTGTTTATCATATAGCTAAGAGTAAAGCCATTTTGCTTCTTGGCCAGTTAAACAAGTAGCTTTTTGCTACATAAACAGCACAACTCTGCACATATTTTCACAGAAATAATCCCTGTTGGGGTCACTGGGCTTACTCTTTAGTTAAGTGTGTGTAGGAGTGCAGCCAAAAACATGTTTACCCCCACTGATATACTTTTGCACATTATGGCAGCCAGAAGCTTTTTTGAGTGACAAAGGCAAAGCGGTTTCCAACAGTTAACATGGGTCAGTAGGCCCCAAACCACAGCATTGCTTTTGGACCCCAAGAACACGAGTTGGCCCACCGCTTCCCATATGAAAGAGTGCCAAACTTTCATAGCAGAACCTCTTTAACAGGTTTTGAGGCAGGAGCTAAACTGGTAGAAAAGATGAAGGGGGAGGAAAACAGTGCTGGAAAGGTTTTTGTGGATAGCACACAGGAAAATACAGAGGACTCAGCAGTACCTTAATTTTTAATATATATAAAAAATATCTATATACATTTATTATTATATTAGGAAATATCTTCCAGGGAAGGTTCAAGGGAGGGGGGGTCACAGCCTCTGAGCTCCCCACAGACCCTATGTGGGGGGAGAAGGGAGAAAGCGAGAAGTGTGGTTAGAACGAGCCGAAGTGGCATCCCAAATATTGAGAGGGGGAAGATGAGGGGGTGAGTGGATGCAAAGCCTTCGGTTTTAGGGCCAAAGGAGCTGGGATTGTCTAACAGCAAAGGTTAGTGACCCTAGGGTGAGCAGCAGTGACCAAGAGAGCACCTCAACCACACACCTCAATCTCCCCCCCCACTGCTTCCTTCAACATCAATAGGCCACCCATTCCAAAACCTGTCCCCACAGCAAACAGAGCCTGTAAGAAAAGATTAGCTTTTGAGGGTGTTGGGCGTGAGGGGGTGGAGAGAGGGAAGATGGATCAAGAAGATCTCAGTCTTTGTTGACCCGGATCTTGAAAGCCACCCGGCCGGCAAATTTGTCCCGCTCGTCGGTCGTGGCAATGTTGGCGGCGTTGATCCTGCACTCCACATTGTGGTCGTAGTTGAAAGTGAGGTTAAGGAACTTGACAGCCACAACAGGCTGCGTGTAGTTTACCTGTGGGGGTTTGAAAAAAGGGGGGAACAGAGTGAGGATTGAATTAGTTGAGAGGATGTCATAAACAGCTCCATTTGTCTCCCCACTTCTCTTCTTTCAACACTCTAAGACAGCCTTCACCACCCTGGTGCCCTGCAGATATTTGGGACTACAACTCAAAATTCTGGTACAAAAAAAAGTCTAGGCGGCTAAACCACAAATTCATTTAAAAAAAACATGCATGCCTATTTTTTGTCCATATGCTTAACAACTGAAGTGACTTTAGCACTTCTGGTAGTTGCTGTCTGAGATTTCCTCTTGCTTGGGAATTTCTCCCCTTGCATCAGGGATTATGATTTTCCACTTTCAACAGCAAGGTTTCTATGGACCAAAAGTTAGAGCCACTCTCCTATTCCCCCCCCCAAAAAAAGTTAGTCTAAGCCTGCAACACTCCTTTTTCCTCTCACCCAATCTCCTGCTGCACCCCTTTAACCAAAGATGTCACTAAGAAATATACTTTGGGGTTGAAGAGGAGGAAAGGAATTGAGGGGATTTGACAGAAACCCTGAATGTTTGCAAGAAATTCCAGCAGCCTAGAGACTCAAGCAGGTGCAGATGGTGAAATGGGTGGAAGGGAAACCTGGGAATTTCCCAGCATGCACTCCTGCAAGTGATGGGGAGACAGCTCTGTGAAGCCAATACTTACATGAATTTTTTTGCCATAGTAAGGAAAATACATTAGGTCGATGTTTCCATTCGCTGGGAACATTGCCATCTCTCCCAGTTTCTGGGTATCCTCCTCCTTCTGTGGGAAGGAAAAAGAGGGGTGTCAAAATATAGTGTTTACTCTTTTGCCTCCTCCCTGACATGTGCATAGCATGCCACGCCCATTCACTTCCACCTTATCCTCACCATTCCAAAGTCACTCTTACTATGATCTTTCTCTTCCCTGCCGGCTGGCTATTCCAATGGTCATCTGACACCCGCCCAAGTGTTCTCCCCCCCTCCACTCCAACTCGTCTATCACCAGCTATGTAACTTCACTGCTTTCACATTCCCCTCCCTCCAGCATATATCCGAAACCTCCAGAGGTCCTTCCCAAACCCCACCCAACATTGTTCTTACTAGAATTTCTTTCCTTAGGGTTCTTTCCTTCTGATGGCAGAAATGTAGAAAAAGACAGAGTGAACGAATGAAGAAACAAAGAACAAAAAGGGAAGGAATAAATGAATAGATGGGGAGCGGGGGAGAGGGAAGAGAACAGCCCTTTATAAAAAAGAAGAGAAATGAAGAAAAGGAATGACTTTGCATATTCTGCACCATACAAATTTTACACTCAAATATACACCATTGAAACAGAAGTGTGGGTTGGCAGACAAGGTATTGAGGATGAAGGAAGTGGGCAGTGACTTCCCCAAAGTCACAGAAGGAAGTATGTGGGGTCTAGCCAGGATTCTGGATTGCTAGACTCTTCCAAAGGCAAGGCAAGTTGAGCTGGTTAGCAGTAATTAGTAGCAGAAATGCAGGACTCTTGGGGTCACTCTATCCCTATATCCAAAGGCAATGCAGGAAAGCAGGAGTAACATATCTTGGGTTCTACTAATCCACTAAACAGTATCTCCCTGAACGATTCTAGATTTGTCCTCTAATCTTTGGGTGAGATAAGACCTTACCTCATGCCTAGGCTTAGGTCTCTGAATGCACAGGTTTTTTTAAAAAGAGACAAGGTAGTAAACAGTGGAGTGGTAATGGAATGAAACGAGCAAATGGCAAGAGAAAATAAAAAAGATGGAGGTGAGAGAAGGGTCTATGTGGGTGAAGGGTTTGAGGCTTTACCTTTGCCGTGCAAGAGACATTCATGGGCCGGTGGTCTCCTGCGTAAAAGTTCATGACCTGCAGAGATGAGGAGGGAGAAAGGATTTAGGGTCTCGCATGGGCCTTCCCACACATCTCATCCTCCCTCTCCCCCCAAAATGGGCTGAGCATTGTGGGGCGATAACACCATCTGCAAAACAGGGGCACTGTTTGCTTCACTCTGGGAAGGACGGACACTTCTGTTTTCAATACACCAGCCTTTGCCACCTGGTGCCCTCTGATTGGTTTGCGCTGGCTGGGGGCTAATGGGAGTTGTAGTCCAAAACAACCAGAGGGTTTATCAAGGTTGGCAAAGGCTGCAATTCACTATAAGCTAGAAGTCAGCAACTGTTATTTCCCCCTCCTTCCATGGAGTTCCAAAGAGGCACGTAAGAAATGGCATCAGAACTTGTGAGGGTTGAGGCTCGCTACTCGTGTCTCAGTACCCCTTAAGCAAAATTCAGCGGTGGACAGAATCTGTAGGCCACGTGCAGGGAACCTTTGGCCCTTTGAAGTTGCTGAACTACAACTCCCATGAGGCGGAGCAAGCATGGCCAGTGGCCAGGAATGATGGGAGTTGCAGTTCAGCAACTTCCAAAGGGCCACAGGTTCCGCACACCTGCTATAGCCAGTAAAAGCAGACCCACCTTAACTGGGATGAAGGACCCACACCCACAATTCCCAGCTCTGTCAACAGCACACTGGCAAACTTACCCGGTTCATTTTGACAAGGATGCAAGGGTGCCCCTCCCGGTAGCCATAGGTGGTGTCATTGAGGCCTGAGCAATCCCCCAACATGGTGCGGTTGAACTGGCATGCCGTCTTGGGTTGGTTCACCACCCCGGGGCTGTCCGGCTCTTCATGGTACTTCCCTGGAAGGCAATGTTGATTGCTGGCTGCTTGCTTGGAATTGTTGTAAGCTACAAGGGGAGAGGGAAGGAAAAGCCATAGTTCAGTGGTGGAACACCTCCTTGCCTTGCAGAAAAGACCCCCGGTTCCACCCCTGGCATCTCCAGGGGCAAGGATCAAGTAAGCTATGGTCTGGAGGCACATAAGGCCAGCTCTCTGCTGAAGCTAAGCAGGGTCAGGTCTGGTCAGTGCCTGGATGGAAGACTGCCTGGGAACCATATGGAAGCCGCCTTGGGTTTCATGAAAAAACAGGTGGGGTATAAATGCTTGCATTGGCTGCCTGTATGTTTCCGAGCTCGATTCAAGGTGCTGGTTTTAACCTATAAAGCCTTACATGGCTTGGGACCACAATACCTGATGGAACGCCTCTCCCAACATGAACCCACCCGTACACTACGCTCAACATCCAAGGCTGTCCTCCGGGTGCCTACTTCGAGGAAAGCTGGGAGGATGGCAACAAGGGAGAGGGCCTTCTCAGTGGTGGCCCCCAAATTATGAAATGATCTCCCTGATGAGCTGCGCCTGGCACCAGCACTGTTATCTTTTCAGCGCCAGGTCAAGACTTTCCTCTTCTCCCAGGCATTTTAGCATGTGTTTTAATTGGCTTTTAAATATGTGTTTTTAAATTTGTATATATGGGGCGGTATACAAATGTAATAAATAAATTAAATAAATAAGCTAAGTGGGGGACAGGAGAGACCCCTTTCTCCCTGACACCCCAGACAGCAACTGCCAGTCAGGGCAGACAATACTGAGCAAATAGGCTGCTATGGTCTAAGGCAACTGTCTGCCTGTGCCCATATTCCTAAAGAGCGAATGAGGGTATGCCCAAAAACCCTGGTCCTCCCAGTCAGAAGTTTCCATGCCCACCTGTGTCGTATGCCCACTTGTGCCACCAATGGATTGTGTGTCACCATTCAAGGCACTTAAAAGTCTCAGCTTCTTGTCTGTAAAATGTATTTTCTTTCTCAACCACCAAAGTTTTAAATACTTTTAAAACCAAATAGTATATGGGTATATCTCCTATAGGTGGGTGAACACAGATAGTAAACATATTAAACCCAATACCAGATTCTCTACTAAAATCTGGAATCTTTAGCGAGAATGAACATGGCTCTTAATGATCTACAAAGATGGAGTTATCCAAGGAGACCTCTATGACCCTGGAGGCTAGTCCCTGTCTCTCAGCCTAACCTACCTCACAGGGTTGTTGTAAGGGTAAAATTGGGACGTGGGGGTGGGAGAATCATGGGCACTGCCTTGAGCTCTTTGGAAGAAAGGCAGGACATAAATGCGATGAATGAAAGATGATAAAATGAATGCACACAAGCAAGGTGTGAAAGCAACTCATCCCCACATGTCCATCAGCATCCAATACTCAGAGCTATATTGTCTCTGAACTTGCGGGTGTTCAACTGAACTATTATTAATAGATCTATTCCCCCTCCCCAGTCAGTTTGCCTAATCCCCTTTTAAAAAGGCATCTTTTTGCCACCACATCTTGAGGCTGCAAGCTCCTCACGTTAATTATGTGTTCTAGGAAGGAAGAACAATAAAGGTGGTGAAAAGCCATTTGGAAGGACTGCAGCTTCTCCAATGTACCCAGAATGAAAATAATCGTCCTTCTGCTGTTGCAGATCAAACAGGTCTCAATGAGTTTGGGGAGGGGGGTATTTTTGGTACAGTAATTGTGTCTTTGAAGGTGCTACCAACAGTCTACCCAAATGACAGCTGCTTTTCAAAATTCTCAGTGCCTTTTTCTAACCTCTGAAGAGCATGAATTGACAGTCCAGATGTCTATTAAGCACAGATCAAAAGAGGCTAAAAAACCCCCCTCCAGCCCACAAATATATGCAAACTTTGAACACACCAAGAGCACTTTGCATTTTTATAGCTAGAGTGTAAACAACTAAGCCGCACACACATATATAAGGCAGTGGAAACGCTTACAATGACTCTGCAGAGGTGGTCAATATATTGCAGGGTTTTGGGTGGGGAGAATCTACAGAAGGGGGAGTTTCAAAGTGGGGATGTACCTCAGTGGCAGAGCATCTGCTTTGCATGTAGAAGGCCCCAGGTTCAATCCCCGGCATTTCCGGATAGGGATGGCAAAAACTCCCAGCTGAAACCCTAGAAAGTGGCTGCCAATCAGTTCAGGCATTACTGATCTAGACTGACCAAGAGTCTAACTTGGTATCTAAAGCAGCTTCCTATGTTAAGCCACCTCTTCCTTAAAAGGTAAAGGTGTCCCCGCACTTGTAGCGCGAGTCATTTCCGACTCTGAGGGTGACGTCTTGCGACGTTTACTAGGCAGGCCGTATATATGGGGTGGGGTTGCCAGTTCCTTCCCTGGCCTTTCTTTCCCCCCCAGCCTATGCCGGGTACTCATTTTACCCACCACGGATGGATGGAAGGCTGAGTGGACCTCGACCCCTTTTACTGGAGATTCGACTTCCTCCTTCCGTCGGAATCGAACTCCGGCCGTAAGCAGAGCTTCGGCTGCATTACCTTCCTTACATAGCACTTATGTAGACAATGCCTCCAGTTAAGAAATCACAAATAATTCTTCTTATATTAAATTATACCTGATTTTATAAGAGAGTGGAATACTCTTGGAGAAAACTGAAGAGAGGGGAATATACACATCTGGTTGAAAAGTCGTATTTTTTTAAGGATGTTTTGTTTTAATATATTTTAAAGTCTGCTTTTAAGATGTTTTAGAGTGTTTTTAGTGTTTTAATTTGCGGCCCTGGGCTTCTTCTGGGAGGAAGGGCAGGATATAAATTTACATGAACAACAACAAAGTTTCACACAGGAAGGAGTTCCACTGGTTAAGGCACCAAGCTTGTTTTTTACACTTGCCACCTCTAGGGGACCTCAGCTATGCATGCTGGGGCTACAGTAAAGGAATAAGGGTATAGCAGACAAATGGAAGGACCAGGCAGGGGCTTGTAGTTGTTCCTATGAACAAATAATTTCCTCTTTTGCCCTCCCCATTCACTGTCCAGCCATCAGCTGTTAATTAAATGTCATTTGGCAGAAATGATTGGGAGGGGGAGGAAGGGGTCATTCCCTGACCCATTACTTACCATCCAAAAAGTTATTTAGCAACTTCACGTAACTCTCCCAAGTTTCAGTGTTGGTCACATTGTAAGTGATATCCAGAGCATCCGTCTTTGGGCGAATCATCATACCTGCAAGGTGGTCGAAAAGGCACAGGTTGGAGAGTAGAGAAAACAGATTTTGATATATATGTATGAATGTATTTAGGAGACCCATCTATTCACTCCAACTCTCTCTCCCCACATATAACACCAGGTTACCAACCCTTCAAGACTAGCCTTTGCCACCTCAGCACCCTGCAGACATTTTGGACCGCAACTCTCATCAGCCCCAGTTACCATTAAAGCACAAAGCATCCCCACTGCAAGGTCATGAGGTCAGACTAGGGGACCACAATAAGCCTTCATCCACCACATGCAAATATCAGCCATAAGGTCCTTGTGAGGTGGGGAGCCCTCGGGGTAAGCCAGTTTAAAACCAGTTTGGCTTGAAAGGCACATGAGGGCACAGTCACAGTGCACACTGGCTTTGCTGCCAGGGCTTCCCCCCCGCAAAGAATCCTCCGAGTTGTAGCCTGTGAGGGTGTCAAGAATGGTCTATTCAAGATGCCTAGTTCATCATCCTCCCTGCACAGAACTGCAATTCCAAGGGTTCTACAGAAAGACGAAGTTATATTTAAAATCATTTTTAAATCTACAGTGTAAATAAGCCCTATCTGCTAATTTGGAGCAAGATGTAGATATTTCACCTAGAAACACTCACATCCACGTATGTTTCTGAACACGTACAGAGTTAATCCTAGCCAGACTCTGCACATCTATGCAGCTTCTAGGCAAGATTAAACCCTGACACCTCTTTAGACATTGATGTCAAGATTTAAATGTGTTAACTCCCGACTTTTACCCTTGTTGGAGATTGCAGCGTAGGCATCGAACAGAACAAGGTGGTAAAAATTAATCACCTCAAACTGTAGGAGAGAAACCACTTTTTAAAACCCCTCCCCAGTCTGAAAACCACCCTTTGAGCAGAAAGTTAGCACCGTAGGGATGAGCTCTGGCTAAATCATCTCTCCCTGAAGAATTTGTTTTCTTGTCTGCAGGGACTTTTTATATTGAAGGGCATTCAAAAGTGACATAAGCATATTCCTTACAAGCCCTAACCCTCCATCCTTAATCCTGTGCCCTCCAGATGTTTTGGACCACAACATCTGGAAGGCACCAGGTTGGAGACAGCTGCACAAGTTCATCAGGAGTGCTGGGGCTCCAAGGAGCACACTCAACACGCGGCCAAGGCCATGCCCGGAGGATGTCCATGCAAGACACACATGCGCTCACACAAAGATGTGTACCCATCCATGTCCTTTCTCCAACATGGGCAGCATGGATCAGTGGGAGGAGCACGCTACAAGCCTCACCTGGGACGGAGAGACGATCCTGATATTTGGGGTTGAATGGATCCACTGTCTGCAGCATCACCCACATTGTGAGCGTGAAGAGGGCAGTGAGGAAGCCATAGAACAGCAGGTAGAATAGCAGGATCATTGCTACAGGGTGGGGAGGGGAAAAAAAGAGATCAAGTTGAGGGGAGAGAGCCAGGCATCAGCATCCAGAAAAGTGCAGCCATCTCTCCCTTACTTAGGATTTGCCTCCCTCTGCCCCCTCCCTGTTTTGTTAGAGACCCTTTGCTATTCTGCCAGAGCAGGTACTATTCTTAGACGCACCTGCAAAAAAGCTGTCATCAACCTCTGGTTGTTTTGGACTACAATTCCCATCAGCCCCAGTCAGCACAGTTGTGGGAGTCGTGGTCCAAAATGCCTGGAAGTTGATGAAGGTCAATCGAGAGAGAGACCTGGTAAATTGTTACCAACAAAATCCCCAACTGATAATCTCCTGCCCCTTCTAACCCAGAGTACTCTAAGTTCTAAACACCTACCAAATAATCACATCATTCCTTCAATCTAACCTTTCCGCCCTCCCCCCCCAAACTTTGCTTTTTGGCACCAGTCTCACTAGACACAAGGGCTTTGTGCCAATTTAATTAGATGATTGAAGAAGTAAAGGAAACCAGAGATCTCCTCTCCCCCCCCCCAACACACACACTCCATACACAATCTCTAGAATATCCCAAGTGGTTCAAGAGGAGGGCAACTGCACTATCCATGGCAGATACACTTTAGGGACAGGAAATTAAAAGGGGAGGCATACACTGAACCCACCCCCTCCCAAAGCTTTGATACTCCTTTTGAGGGAAAGTCACGCTTTTATTTATATATATCCTGCCCTTCCTCCCAGTAGGAGCCCAGTGCAGGAAGCAAAGACACTTAAAAGCACTCTAAAACATCACAAAAACAGACTTTAAAATATATTTAAACAAAATATCTTTTTAAAAAAGCTTTAAAAACAGATTAGAAAGCCATTCCAACACAGGCACAGACTGGGATAAGGTCTCTACTTAAAAGGCTTGTTGAAAGAGGAAGGTCTTCAGTAGGTACCGAAAAGATAACAGAGATGGTGCTTGTCTAATATTCACAGGGAGGGAATTCCACAGGGTAGGTGCCACCACACAAAAGGTCCGCTTCCTATGTTGTGCAGAATGGACCTCCTGATAAGATGGTATCTGCAGGAGGCCTTCACCTGTGGAGCACAGTGATCAACTGGGTACATAAGGGGTAAGACGGTCTTTCAGGTATCCTGGTCCCAAGCCGTATAGGGCTTTGTACACCAAAACCAGCACCTTGAACTTAGCCTGGTGCTTGCATGTCAAACATGTAATGCATGATAAAGAAAGTGGATGGCTAGGATTCCTGCATCCCATGGAAGAGGGCCTAGAGATATTTCTGGAACAAGATCTGGAGATATTTGCCAGTAATGCCCCCAAAAATGTACAGGGTGGCCCATTTCCAGTTCTGGGCCAGATAAGTTGACTCCAGTGGAGCTTTGCTGGAGCCCAGTTTTCTGTGGCAAGGCCCAGACATGAAACATGCCTAGGATAAATGTTGAGAGAGTTTCTTTTTTATTATTTAAAATAATAATAATTCAAAATAGCACAGAGCACTGGCAAGGAGAGCAGGATCCACTGAAGGTCTCTGGGTACAGCAAGTGAGGACTTCTATGACTTGGTGGGACTTAACGTTTTAAAGTTTGGAAGATGACATCAGGCAGGGGAGGGCTTGCAAGAGAAACAGACCAAACGTAACTGCAATGGGGAGGAACGTCCCTACTAAGTCTCCTATCTTTTGGGACCAAGACAGGAATCACAGGCTACCGATTTTGCCTTCTTTAAACTGAGAGGAAATGGGGTTTGTGCACAGTTGTGATATCTTGTCAATGTGACATGCAGAGAAATGGGCTGCCACAATCTCTCATACTAGTTTACCTGCTTTCCCTACTGGCTTCTTTTTATGACATCAAATGCTTCACCAATCAGCCTGCCAGATGCATCTGCCTAGCATCCAACCAGGGCCAGCGCCAGGGGCTGGCCAGGTTGGGCCCTGGCAGAGGGCCCCTCCTTAGGGTGAGAGGGTAGACTCCAGTTCCGCAATCTGCGGCAGCATCGGCTCCTGACCTCGCTGTGGATCACAGAGGGAGCTCTCAGGCACCCTCCCCAATACAGTCAGTGTGGGCTTCAATAAGCCCACCCACACACCCCACCTGCCTCTCCCATACTTGTGAATGATGTGCGCCTATGCCTACCATTAACCAAGATGGCGGCAGGGGCTTTCCTAAGGGGCTGACGCCTCTGCCACCATCTTGGGCAATGGCAGGCATGCGCACATAGTCATTTACAGTGACGGGAGAAGTAGGTGGGACATGCAGGCGGGTTTATTAGCCCTGTGCCACCTGTAGGGAGGAGTTGGGCTAGAGCACTCCAGACATGCCTGGCGCCGGCCCTGCCTCCAACCTCAATTTCTGAACCCCATTTCCTTCAGCAGGGCTTTCTGTCATGGTGTGTGCATGCGCCAATCTTATAGAATATCCATTTTGCTTTCCCAAATGGGAAGTTGCCCTCTTACTCTCATGTTGCTCCAAGGCGTAAGTATGAAGCATCCATTTCTACCTGCCATTGAGCTTGGATACCACTCATTAACGAACGACATTCCTGCCGCAGATCACATCCTACTCCCCCTCCCTGTACACATCTCTTCTTAATTAATAATCAATATACCTAATAAATATAAATACAGCCACCCCACTCCAAGGTGGTATACTTTTAGGTGAAAAGTCCCACCAACAGTCAAGACAGACCTTCCCCTAATGTCAGCTACTCATATCAATATTTTCACCTATTACAATGCAAACATTTTTCATCTACTACTTGGTGAAGAGGGGTACTTTGTGTACCAAAATATTTTAGCCTCAGAGATCTTCCTCCAGCCTAATACAAATGCAGAATAACCTTCTGATGGCCCTCTTTCTCTAACACTCCCTGGCATACAATTGAAGTGCTTCACATTCCATTTTCAGCAGCTAGAACCTAAGGTTGGTGGTAGGCTCACCCTCCCTCATCTTCACTGTCCACCAAACATGGTACTCCTTGACCATTTGGGAGAAAATCCCAGGAGGGCAGGCCTCCAGAGCACACTGTCCAGCTGTAACCAGCTGACTAAACACTTTGACAAAGTTGCTCGGCTCTCCAGTGCCTTAGACGCAGCTGTCATGGCAGCTCCACCCGAGGTGTCCAATGCAATGTCAAAGCCAGCATATTGGGATCAGTTCCAGTTAATGCAGCCTGATGTGGACAAGATGCCACATGGGCTCATGCTGGGAGGAAGGGCAGGATATAAATCAAATAATAATAAATAAATAAATAAATAAAAATGGGTCACGGGTATAGTAAACTCTTTCCGTGATGGTGTGATGCCCACTGTCCTTAAAGAGGCAGTGGTGCATCCGCTTCTTAAAAAGCCCACACTGGACCCAATGGAGTGTAACAACTTATACACCAGTTGCCACCCCCCCTTTCTTGGCAATAGTGGTGGAGAAGGTGGATGCAGAGCAATTGTAGGTATTCCTGGATGAGACTGATTATCTAGATCCATCACAATCTGGATTCAGACCCGGTTTCGGAAGAGAATCAGCCTCGATTGCCCTGAAGGCCTTTATCCTGAGCGAGGCAAGGGGAGTGCAACCCTGCCACTTCTGTCCAATCTCTCAGCGGCATTTGATAGCATTGACCATGGTATACTCGTGGACCAATTCAGTAGGATGGGTTATCAGAGGCACTGTATTATGATGGTTCCGCTCTTGCCGTCATGGCTGCACCCAGAGAGTAGCACTGGGTGAGTGTTTCTCACCCCCTGGCCCTTGTGCTATGCGGTTCTGAAGGATACTATACTTTCCCCAGTGCTATTTAACATCTACGTGAAGCTGTTGGGAGGGGTGATTAGGAGTTTTGGAGCAAGGTGTCAGCAATATGCTGAGGACCTGCGGCTCTATTTCTCCATAACATCTGAATCAGGAGAGGCTCTGCACCCTCTGGATCGGTGTCTGAATGCTGTAGTGGACTGGATGAGGGCCAAAAAACTCTGCTTGAATCCTGGGAAGATGGAGGCTCTTCGGGTAGGTGGTTCCCATGCCCAGGAGATAGGCAGGTTACCTGTCCTGCATGTGGTCTCATTCCCTCTGAGGGACCAGGTCCGTAGCCTAGGGGTAATCCTGGATTCATCTTTGTCACCAGAAGCACAAGTATCCTCTGTGGCTAGGAGTACCCTTTACCAGCTTTGTTTGGATTGTCAGCTGGACAGGAATAGCCTGATCTCTATAGTCCATGCGTTGGTGACCTTGAGCCTGGATTACTGCAATGTGCTCTATGTGGGGCTGCCCTTGGCCCTGGTTCAGAAGCTCTAGCTGGTGCAAAATGTGGCAGCCGGATTGCTGCTGGGAGCACCTTGCTGACAACATGCGACACCCATTTTAAAACATCTGCACTGGCTGCCCATCCACTCCCAACCAAGATTCAAAGTCCTTGTATTAATTACAAAGCCCTGAACAACTTAGGCCCAGGGTATCTTAGGGACTGCCTGAACCCTTATATCCCAGCAGTTACTGAGATCATCTGCAGGAGTGGCTCTGGTCATCCCCCGAGTTGGTGAGGCTCATTTAACACCAACAAGAAAATCGAGCCTTCAGTATCATCGGCCCAGCCTCTGGAATGCTTTGCCAACAGAGATCAGCAGGCGCTTTCTGTTTAAACTTTTAAGCACCTGCTGAAAACCTTTCTGGTCCACCAGGCTTATGCAGGCAATTAAGGAGATGTCTTTTTTCACAAAGGATGATCTTTGTTTTTATTGTATTTTTAATGTTTTTATTCTATTATTGTTTTTTAACGTGTTGTAAGCCTCTTTAATGTTTTTAACAAAATAGTGGTATACAAATATTTTATAAACAAAAAATAAAATAAAAATCCAGTGTTGACAAGGTTATCAGCTCTGGAGACTTACTATGAATATTACGTACGTGTTGCACAATACGGCTACCTGTTGTAAAGGCCACCTACTTTTTAAATCTTGAATAGGCAGAAAATGAAAAGGAAAAAATAGGTGCAGATGTACTCTACCTACAAAAAACTGAAGGTGTTTTATCTAGACTTACGTAACTAATTTGTGCAAAACTGAAAACTTACTTCTAGAGAGGCTGCCTGCAAAATCCTCAGTGTAGACATGGAAATAGGATTACTAATGCATTTGGATTTGCAATTATTTTTAGATAAAACTTTCCCAAAGGAATATTGCATTTAAACAGTAATAAATAATAATGGCATAGCGATGGATTTTCTGCATCAGCAGTGGGTTGGACTGGAGGACCTTTGAGGTCCTTTCCACCTCAGCGGCTCTGCATCAAAATTTTGTGCAGTCTTTTTGCTAATGCTATCCTGTCATTTTCTATGGAGACAATGTGACAGAAACAACAGTTCCACAGCAAACCATTAGGTGACAAATTTTAATATGGGGGGGTGAGAAACTGATTTATCTACTCAACTTGCTCCAACACAGATAACTTGGAACCCTGCTTGTTAAACACCATCAGAAAATGTGGTCCTTTGCAGAAGAACATAATGAAAAGGGGCCACTTTAAGGAGCTAATAGTCTACACCAGCCTTAGCTCTCCAGATATTTTGGATTACAGCCCATCAATCCCACCATATGATGCTGGGGCTTCAAGGTGAATGGCTATACTGGTTGGTGGATGATGGACACTGCAGGCCAAAACATCTGGAAGGCACCAGGATGGGGAAGGCTGGTCTAAAAAAGGCAGAAATAACATCCAACCTAGTGGTGGTTGGTGGCTCCACATTAATGGGGCAGTGGAATCTGCTCCATGTTTTAGTCTGAACTTTCAAGAAGCTATCAGAGGTGCTTCCCTGTTATATATGGCTTTCAGCACCTTGGACAGCTCCTCAAAAGTTAAAACCCAGGGCAGATTCAACTGCCCCACTGACGTGGCACCACCCGCCACCACTAAATCTATTGCCCTCTTAGGATCCCCAGAATAAAGGCATTTTAGCTGAAGTTCTGCAATAAATATGTTTATTTAACTTCCGAAGAATCAATTGCTTATGGCCAGAGAGCTAAAATCTTTATAATCAGTGGAAAATCCTTGAAATGTATAAGAGGTGATCTAAGGAAGAACTTAATAGCCACTCAGTTAATTTGTAGTATAAATCTTAGCTGTAGAGACTCAAAAGACAGAAGAGAGAAATACTGCTGACATGGTGTCAAATGAGTAAATTTATTACTAAAGCAATCAAAGTAACTTTTCTGCAATCTTTTTTAATCTCCTTGGAGTCAATGTTCAGGTCTGGGAATTTATCAGCTTCTAACTATTTTTTATCCCATTTTTCAGACAATTATTTTTCCCAAAGCAGCTCACATCAATGAAAAAAACAGACACGGGCCTGCCCATCAGGCTGGCACACTAAAGCCTTCGCCTTCAAATGTAAAGCCTGGCTGGATCCATGCTGCTCTCTAGACTTACACAGGGTTTACTCAAGGTTTACACCTAGCTCTCCTGGGTCATGCAAGCTCTTCCCAAGCACAGGCCCTTATTTGTGAAAATAAGTAGTTATGTTAACCCCAAGATGACTCTCGAGTTCATGTCAGCAGCCCTCTGTTGACAATGTAATTACTGAAGTAGATCATGATTGCCATTTTGCAGATTGGGTAATTAAGGGCAAGAGGAAGTGACTAGTTCCTCCCAAAACTCCACCCAGTAAGAATCTGTGGGTACAAAGGTATCTGACCTAGGCCTCCCAGAACCAAGTTGCAACACCTAGTTTCAATGTAGGCCACACAACTGAAATAAACGGCCTATTCAAATGAACCAAGAGCCATTGGTCCTCTCCTGTAGAGTCTAACATTACTCAAGAAAAGAGCCAGAAGCTGGAATAGCCAAAAGTAAACAAGAAGAAAAAGGAAAGGCAGAACTACAGAGGGTGGAAAAAGAAGCCTCGAACCTGTATACAAAAATGTAATGATGTGCTGATAACATCAGAGTTGCCCAATGCATTGTTAAATATATCTTCGAAATGTGTTAAGCAATCCGAAGAGCCAAGAGTCAACCTTCGGTAATCTCATTGTAAATTTTATAAGACTGTCCCCATGAACTCTGAGCCTCCCCCCCCCACAGCAGCCTTCTGGTAGCTAACCCCTTGCAGGCACCGGCAGCGTGGTCTAGTGGGTCAGCCTCAAGCCAATCATGTGCCATTTTTCACGAGAGACAACAAAGCTCACTGTAAATGCTTAAAGGTACTCAACAGGCAAGCCTGAAAGCAGATACCCCACACCAACCATTTAGCCCAAATTGTGCTCCTCAAACACCTGCTCCATGACACCCACACACCCACAACGCCAAGCTGGAAAACTGCAGCTCACAAGACATTAACCCGAGAACCCTTAAGTCTCTGAAGGCAGAAGCTGAGCTGACAGGTTGGGGCTTCGCTAATTCTGTTTGCGTGTTGCACACACACTCGCACACTAGTACACTCGGGAATCGCAGGAAGAGCAGCAGAAACATGGGCATCCACCGGGGGGGGGGGAGGAAACAGATAACCCCCATCCCAATGAACCATAATCCCCAGATTCCCAGTTTTTTTTTTTAAAGTAAGTTTCTAGTATTTGCAGAACCTGAGATACGATACAAAATGTACAGATGCTATTCTTAATTTTTGTGAGAAATTAGTCCGCTCTCCCCTTCCAGTGTTTTACCTCCCTCCCCCCAAAACAAATCCTGTGGATAACCATTAGCTGAAATTAGATTGGAAAATGATGTGTTCTTTGCTCTGGAAGAATCCAAGGTCTCCCAAGTACCTTTAAGTCATCCACACCTCTTTTTAGGGAACCCCAAAAGTCTTAAGCTGCACCTTTGGTCACCTTCATTAAAGTTCCATCTTTGCTAGGTTTAACTACCTGCACTAAGTGCCCCCTTCTCCCCTTAAAACCTTCCCACATGCCCCCAAATCCTGCCACGGAGCCTCATTGTCTCCCCTCCTGTTTCCAGTTCCAGGAACATTCGGCCACTGAGAAACCCCCTCTACCATTTTTTCCAGATTGCACCCCCCCAAAATTCACAGCTAGACATTTCCAGTACCCTAGGACCCACTTGTCTCCCAACCAGCCCCCAACACTAACCTATCAGATCTCCCTTCCACCCTAGAGAACACTCATACTCCACCAGGCTCTCTGTTCCACATCCAATCCCCCCTCAAGCTCTTTTGCATGAGGAGCACCCCAATATTAGGAAGAACCAATATTAAAAGTTCCCACATGCTCTCACCCTACTCCAAAATCCCTGCACTGGGGCCAACTCCCTGAAGCTCTCCTTTTGTTTCCTGACACCAATGGCCAGCATCCCTGGACAGACAACGTGGCATGGGGTAATTTATCAGGGGATACAGATTTGCGATTGGGTGATGAGTTTCTTTAACCCTTAGCAGATACCTTAGGGATAGATCTGCTTCTCTTCCCACCCAAAACCCCACAAGCACCACTTGCATTCCCCTTCACTCTTCAATAAAATACCTTCAAATTTGAGAAGAAAAACGTGGGGGAAACGGTGCACCCCTAGCCTTTCCCCTGCTCCTTGTACGCCTTTTGCCCCACTCAGGTCCCAGGTCCTCCCCCCCTTTTGCTAGCCAGTACCAGCTGCATTCAGCAGGGCCAAGCCTACACCACTATTCCACCCCCACGTACTCGTTCCGCAGTGCCAAAGCCAACTGAGCCCCCCCTCCAGCCAAGCCAAGATGGAACCCTGCAAGTACAGTCAAGTGTTGGCCTCCCTCCCTCAGATCAGGATCAGCTACCGCAGTTTGGTGGGGGGAGCAATCTGCTTTCTGCAGTGAAACACAAGCCAGGCTCAAAAGAGAGTCTCTGCCAGCCTCCCTCCCTCCCAAACCACCAACACACAAACATTGTCTCAGAGGCCACAAAGCAAAGAGAGTCATAAATTGTAATAAAACGCTAAAAGCGTGAATTGGGGCAAGGGAGCAGAGAGAAAAAAAGGAGACCAGACAGTCAGGGAAGCCTTGTTTTGCAATCAAAGGCATCCCCCCCCCGCCATTAAAAGAATAAAAAGCCAAGGGGCAAAAAGGCTGATGTTGAGCCACAGATGCCGCACTTTTTTTTTTGCAGCACTGGAATATATTGGCAAGGAAGATTGCAAGAGATTACAGGCGGGGGGGGGAGGTGTAAGGAATGGAGAGGGCAGAAGTAGGGAGCAAGAGGGAACAAGAGACCAGATTTACAGAAGGGGGGTGGGGTGAGGAAGGGACCGGGGTGGGGGCAACGCAGGGTCTGATGGACAGACTACAAGTCTTGGAAAAAAATTTCCCCACAGGCATATGTGGAGCAAGGCTTCCAGGAGAGTTTCAGGGTTGCAATGCGACATGTCCAAAGGTTGGATTTCTCTCTCCCCCCCAATAATTTTCTTCAATCTCACCCTTCTCAACTTTTCCATTCCCACTTTGAATCAGCAACATCCCAGCCAGCCAGCCCCCCCCCCCGCTGCAACCCCCAGATAGTAAGTTGGAGTGGCAAGAAGGGGGGTAATACTGGGAGGAGGGGGGGAATCAAGGAGTACGCAGACTTGGAGGGGGTAGAGAGTTTGCAACGGGGAAGAACTCGCCTGGGTTCAAAGAGTCACTGTGGGAGATCTAGAAAGACAAGGCCCCATTTATGGGGTGATTTGTGAATGAGGGAACCCACAATGTTGGCTTGGTGGTTGGGGAGGACCTATAAATTAACAATTTTGCAGATTAAGGGGGCCAAAATTGGAGGGGAGATAGCATAATAAGATTTAGGAAGGCATTAGTGCGTGGGGGGATGCCTCTAGAGGATTGAAAACTTGCACGTTTAGCTGGGGGTAGAAGTTAAAGATTTGTGAACAAATCAGCAACAAATTTTGCTGGTGGGGGCATTTTAATCAGGGGTAGAGGATGCCCTGCAAGACAGTTTTTTTTTTAAATACAGGACAGAGTGAGAGGAATAACAGGAGCTGCAGCCGGCGAAGCCCCCTCTCCTCTGGTGCCAGGAAGGGGGCTTGTTGACAGACTGGATGGGCAGTGGGGGAGGGGGGCTTTGAGGCCAACTCAACAGAAGGAAAATAATGACCTACTTTCCATTCTGCTGTGGCGGCAGCAACAGTACCTTTGGCTGCATCAATCAATATTAAAAATGGGGGGCACTGCCCCCCAAAACAAGAGCACTAAGAAACAGAAAGCCCCTTCCAACCTCAGGTGCCCTCCCCCCCCTCCAGAAGTCTTAAGCGACCCTACACAGAATCTGACTGCTGGGACCGTAAGTGCCCCCCACCCCCCAAAAATACTGCAGTTCTATTTGTCTCTATTTATTCAGATTCCCCCCCATCTTTGCCACTCTGCAAGAATGCCATAACCTCGCTAAAATCAGTCTCCCCATAAAGCCCACTTTGCCTCACCGTATCCCAAACACAGCACCCCTGAGGTTTTAAAAACACACATCATGATTTTGTACCTAGGCAGCCTCTATTGTCCGATCTGCTTCCTTTTTCCCCTTTAGAACTGGTCTTCTAGGAGTCTTTCAGATCTTTAACCCCCCCTCTCCAAAACTGCCTTTCTTAGCTCTACAAGGAGGTGCTGTGGTAATCTCCCCCATTTTTAAAGACTGAAGTGAGATCCCCACATTTGTATCCTCTTCACCACCTGCATTCAGGATTTCTGTCTGTTGTCATCTGCTTTTCCATTTTTCAGGGTGGGGGACAGAACTGTCAGACCCCCCACTCTTATTAACCTGCCTTCTAGAACGTTGCAAAGGCAAGAACCTCAGCATTTCCACCGAAACCCACAAAAGCAGACTGGGGCCCAGGTAAATCCACAGAGACACAACACATACATATTTTGCTTTATATGCTGGTTAATGATGAATTGTTGCAGTTGTCTTGGTCTGTGTGCAAATAATCTGACGCTTCCCCCTTTGCTTCTTTGGGGTACAATCTTGGCCGCTATCCAAGGACACACAAAATTCCCTTTTTAAAAGAGCTATGCGCAGTCTTTCCCCCCCCTCCAAAATTCTAAATGAGAATTATTTTAGAAGTGAGAACACATTAGGATTTCACTGCTGTCCCTTCTAGAATTCTTCCCATTTCTGTGCTCTAAACACCAATCTAGAGCCCCTCCATTAATATGTATTTATACATATATATGTATAGCCACGCAATACATCCTGAAGTTCACCATAGGGACCCTGGGGGTGCGTGTGTCATTTTAATCCCTAACCCTGAAGAAAATCTGTATGTACCATTTAAATCCCCTCTCCTAGGTTCCATATTCCTCAAGGTCTGCACTTTCCGTTTTCTGTCCCTACCAACTCCCCTATGACTTATGTCCCCCCATAGCATCACCCTTCAGAGCCCCCCCCACATTTTCCAATGCACTCACAAGGGCTCTCTATGCACTTTCTACCCTCAGATCTATTAGAGAGAAAATATTTCCCATTTCCCCCTCCCTACATAACACCCCCACCACACAATCTCCCGTTTAACCATTATAAGCCTCTCCCTTCCATAACGCTCCAAAGGAGCCCCCCTTTCAAAAAACACCTTGCAAAAAATGCCCCCCTCAAAAGAAACAAACAAAAAGGCCCACAACCCACCTACATAATCTTTGCAGAAAGAAATATGAACAATCTTTCCTTCCAAAAAGGGGGCTTTTTGCAAGAAGAGCCTTGCTTTGGCTCTCAGTTGTCGTCCCCCCAACAAAATCTCCCTAAAATAATCCATCTTTCATGGCCCTGCCCCCCCATCTCCACAACCCCCCCCCATTTGAACTCTCGCGTCGTTAATTCCTCGCCGGAGGAGGAGGCGGGCAGCCGAAAGGGGCAGCAAAGACCCCCCCAGCGGCAAGCGGGCAGGCAGACGGGCTGACTCACCCCAGCTACTCCCGGTGCGCCCCATGAACTGATGCGTCCGGGGGTTCCAGATGAACTCCTTCCACTCCGCCATGATTTGGCAGCAGGTTTTCTTCTCCTTCTCGACGGCCATGAGGGGCTTCAAGGGGGGGGGCAGCCGCTGGCAAGCCGGGGAGCGCGGAGGCAAAGGGGCGGAGGCTGATCTTCAGAGCCCGGTCCCCCGGGGGAAAAACAGCCGCAAGCGAGGGAGGCGGAAAGATGGAGGCAGCGGCTACCTGGAGCGAGGTGAGCGCGCAAGAGCCAAGTCCGGGCACCGGTTCCGAGGATGCTCAGCGCTGCTCCGCCGGGGCAAAGGGAAGAAGAGGCCGCCGCAGCGGCAGGACTCCTATTTATTCCTCTTGCCCCGCCCCTCCCCACTGGGCCCCGCCCATGCTCATGAATATGTAGGCCTTGCCTCCCCTGATCCTGCTCGGGCTGGATGCTCTCCAAACCTCCGCGCCCCCCTCCCGCGCCATCTCCTTTTCCCCATTCAAGGATTTTCCCAACGGGTTGGCTTTCTTAAAGAGACACTGTGTGCCCGGGCGGGGGGGGGTGTGGCGTATAACATCAGAAGAGCCTGGCTGCTGGATGAGGCCAAATTTATTATTTATTTATTTAAAATATTTCTATCCTGCCCTTCTACCCTATAATAGGAGCACTCAGGGTTGCTTACAAAAATAAGATCAGACATGTACATAATAAAATTGTAAGCAGTAAAATCACAAAAACATTAAAATAAATTAAAACACATATAATATATATATATATATATATATATATATATATATATATATATATATATATATATATATATATATATATATGCACACATATATACATATATATAGGGATTGATACTAAAGGGACTAAAAAAAAAAAGGTACTGCCTTCAAGTCAATTCCGACTTATGGCGACCCTATGAATAGTGATTTCATGAGGCTGAGAGGAAGTAAAATCAGCATCAGGCTCTACCTTCAGTCCCTCCCAAAGGCTCTCCGGAACAAGATCGTTTTCAGAAGTCTCTGGAAAACTAACAGGGAGGGAGCAGAGCGGACTTCTTGGGGTAGGGTATTCCAGAGCTTGGGGGCCACAGCTGAAAAAGCTCTCTCCAGCGTGCCTGTCAATCTAACATCTTTCACTCCAGGCACGCAGAGGAGACCAGAGGCAGATGATCTTAAATCCCAGACAGGTACATATGGGCATAAGCGGTCCCTCAGGTACACTGGTCCAAGACCTTTTAGGGCTTTAAAGGTCAGAACCAGCACTTTGAATTGGGCCCGAAACAAATTGGGAGCCAGTGGAGTCGATAAAGCACAGGGGTGATATGCTCCCTGCGCTGTGCTCCGGTTAACATTCTGAATCTATCCAATCCTCTGTAAAAAGGGAGTTTACCAGCCAAGGTCTGGAATCTCCTGTTTTGGGGAACCCCATTAAAATTTTTCTATTTGTCAGACAGGCTTTTGGAACCTGAAATGCCTCCTGCAGCCAGCTGTCGTTGACATGGCATTTTTGTCACTGAGTCTGATTACTGCGGTACTGTTTTTACGCTGGGTGACACAGCTTTACGTTTTCTGTGGAAGTGCGGCTTTATAAATATTCCAATAAATAATTACAGTGGGCAACCTCAATGCGCTGGCCCTCCATTCCAGGAGGAAAAGTGCCCCTGAAGGTATGCAGAAGGCCTTTCTCTGGCAGCAGAATCAAGATGCGAAGTTTGGGTTTTGTAAGCTGCTTGGATTCAGAAAGTGGGATATAATTAGCTTCAGTACAGCGAGGTAATGAACCTGCTCATCTGTACACACTCCCACAGCCCCTGCTCACCTGGGAGGCAACCGGTAACCTTGCTAGATGGAGGAAGCCAAAACAAGTGTCTGACACATACTTCCTCATATTTATATCATACTGAAGCTAATGGGTTTCGCTGCTCTTTCACTCTCCTTTCTCCCAGCCTGGTTTTACGGGATGCAGGCCTATATACCAGCCTTTGCCAACCTGGTGCCCTCCACATTTTGGACTGCAACTCCCATCAGCCTCAGCCAACATGGCTGCACTGGCTGAAGCTGATGGGGAATGGGGGTCCAAAACATCTGCTGCCCAGGGCTCCTGCTGGGAGGAAGGGCGAGACAGAAATCAAATAATTAATTAATTAATAAATCTGGAGGATACCAGGTTGGCAAAGGCAGCGATATACACACATCCCTGGCACTTAGTTCTGAGTTATTTTTTATTTTATTTTACTCAGAGCTTGGAAAAGTTACTTTTTTTGAACTACAACTCCCATCAGCCCCAGCCAGCATGGGCCATTTTTTTCTTTGTTTTCTTTTCCTTTCCTTTCATTGTTACATTTGCAGATAAAAAAAATAATTACACAATGTTTGTATCTTTCCAAAAGAGGGCAGGGCAGGATCCAGAAGAACATAAGAGCCCTGAAGCAGCAGCAACTAGATGAAGCCAAAGGGTGGGCCAGGATCTAGTACATCATCCTGTTCTCACAGTAGGCAAATGGAAAGCCGAACCTGAGTGCAACAGCTTGTAAACTGTGATTCCCAACCATATGTATGTACTGCCTTCAAGTCGATTCTGACTTATGGCGACCCTATGAAGAGGGTTTTCATGAGGCTGAGAGGCAGTGACTGGCCCAAGGTCACCCAGTGAGCTTCATGGCTATGTAGGGATTTGAACCCTGGTCTCCCAGGTCGTAGTCCAACACCTTAGAATCATAGAATAGTAGAGTTGGAAGGGGCCTATAAGGCCATCAAGTCTGACCGCCTGCTCAATGCAGGGATCCAAATCAAATCATTCCCGACAGATGGCTGTCTAGCTGCCTCTTGAATGCCTCCAGTGTCAGAGAGCCCACCACCTCCCTAGGTAATTGGTTCCATTGTCGTATGGCTCTAACAGTTAGGAAGTTTCTCCTGATGTCCAGTTGAAATCTGGCTTCCTGCAACTTGAGCCCATTATTCCGTATCCTGCACTCTGGGATGATCGAGAAGAGATCCTGGCCCTCCTCTATGTGACAACCTTTCACGTACTTGAAGAGTGCTATCCTATCTCCCCTCAGTCTTCTCTTCTCCAGGCTAAACATGCCCAGTTCTTTCAGTCTCTCCTCACAGGGCTTTGTTTCCAGTCCCCTGTTCACCCTTGTTGCCCTCCTCTGAACCTGTTCCAGTTTGTCGGCATCCTTCTTGAAGTGCGGAGACCACTGATATTCAGAGGCATAGCAGAGGTGCAACATAGTCATTGCGGCTAGCAGCCACTGGTAGCCATATCCTAGGTACTTGGAGATGCATAGGATACTGCAGGCCATCTCCCTCTCCTCTGAGAGCTGGCTAGGCTGTTGAGCATTCAGAGATATAGGAACGCACAAATCTGCCTTATACTGAGCCAGACCGTCGGTCCACCTAGCCCAGGATTGTCAACACTGACTGGCAGCAGCTCTCTAGGTTTGGCTACTCTGTTTGGCATCATCGTAACACATCTTGCTCCATCTGACCTTTTCCGCTGTGGTGCCGCAGCCACCTCTCGCTGCAATTGGTTAACATTTTAGAGCTGATAATGGGAGAAAAAATTCCAGCAAGGTGGGTCAGTTAGGGTGGTTGTTATCCCTTCTGATGGGTATCAGGAAGTAGACATCGATCAAGCAGAGAGAGGCTTTGGGTGTGCCACGTAGAACCAGCCATGGGTTGCAGGGAATGTATGATTGCGACATCCCATGCATTTACTTTCTTGGCCGTCTCAGTCTTTGTGGATCTACAGTGGTTTAAACATGCAACAGCCTTCCCCAACTTGTGGCCTTCCAGGTATTGTGGACTACAACTCCCATCAGCCCCCCAGCAAAAACATCTGGAGGGCCACAGGTTGGGGGAGCCTTGTAGAGGCTGTTGGGCACGGCCAGATTTACGTACAAGCTAAACAAGCTACACCTTAGGGCCTCACATTGCAACTTTGCCACTGGGAAACCATAAATATCATACAAAATGAAGATAATTTTTGTTGCGGCTTGCTTGCTGACAACAGTAAATAGTAAACAATTCTATAGAACATCGTACACATGCGACCTTTTGGATTCTTGCAGAAAACAGAAAATGATATTATATCTAATTTATAAATATATTATAACCTTAATAGAATCATAGAATAGTGGAGTTGGAAGGGGCCTATAAGGCCATCAAGTCTAACCCCCTGCGCAATGCAGGAATCCAAATCAAAGCATTCCCAACAGATGGCTGTCCACCTGCCCCTTGAATGCCTCCAATGTTGGAGAGCCCACCACCTCCTTAGGTAATTTATTCCATTGTCGTATGGCTCTAACAGTTAGGAAGTTTTTTCTGATGTCCAGTCGAAATCTGGCTTCTTGCAACTTGAGCCCATTATTCCGTGTCCTGCACTCGGGGACGATTGAGAAGAGATCCCGGCCCTTCTCTATGTGACAACCTTTCATGTACTTGAAGAGTGCTATCACATCTCCCCTCAGTCTTCTCTTCTCCTTTTATTATATTGTTTTATTTATTTATTTATTTATTATTTGATTTATATCCTGCCCTTCCTCCCAGCAGGAGCCCAGGGCGGCAAACAGAAGCTCTAAAAACACTTTAAAACATCATAAAAACATACCTTAAAATACATTAAAACAAAACAACGTTAAAAACACTTAAAAAAAAAGCTTTAAACACATCTTTTAAAAAGGGTTAAAAACATTATTTTAAAAAACCATATTAACAAGCAATTCTAACACAGACGCAGACTGGGATAGGTCTCAACTTAAAAGTCGTGTTGAAAGAGGAAAGTCTTGTTGATTGTGTTATGTGTTTGACAATCTCCTAAATAAAGAATGTGCACACATACAACTTGCATTTTTAATACCTATATTACACGACTATCAAATTCCGTTTAATTGTACAGCCCAAATTTTGCATTTAAAATTTTTATTATTTGTTGAAGAGGGAAGATCAGTGGCCTTTCCATCAATCCCAGGGTTTCACTTGAGCTGAAGAAGACTTGCAGTCTGATCCAGTGGCTGCATAGTTAGAAATCATAGAATCATAGAATAGTAGAGTTGGAAGGGGTCTGTAAGGCCATCAAGTCCACCCCCCTGCGCAATGCAGGAATCCAAATCAAAGCATTCCCGACAGATGGCTGTCTAGCTGCCTTTTGAATGCCTCCAGTGTCGGAGAGCCCACTACCTCCCTAGGTAATTGATTCCATTGTCATATGGCTCTAACTGTTAGGAAGTTTTTCCTGATGTCCAGTTGAAATCTGGCTTCCTGCAACTTGAGCCCATTATTCCGTGTCCTGCACTCTGGGACGATTGAGAAGAGATCCCTGCCCTCCTCTATGTGACAGCCTTTCATGTACTTGAAGAGTGCTATCCTATCTCCCCTCAGTCTTCGCTTCTCCAGGCTAAACATGCCCAGTTCTTTCAGTCTCTCCTCACAGGGCTTTGTTTCCAGTCCCCTGATCATCCTTGTTTCCCTCCTCTGAACCTGTTCGTCGGCATCCTTCTTGAAGTGTGGAGACCAGAACTGGACACAGTACTCAAGATGAGGCCTAACCAGTGCTGAATAAAAGGGAACTAATACTTCACGCGATTTGGAAATTATACTTCTGTTAATGCAGCCTAATATAGCATTTGCCTTTTTTGCAGCCACATCACGCTGTTGGCTCGTATTCAGCTTGTGAACAACAGCTATTCCGAGATCCTTCTCACATGTCGTATTGCTGAGCCAAGTATCCCCCAACTTATAACTGTGCATTTGGTTTCTGTTTCCTAAGTGCAGAACTTTGCATTTATCTCTGAGGAATTTCATTCTGTTGTTTTCAGTTCCTGCTGAATTCAGGGAGACTTACCTCCTCATAGGATTGGAGGTTTTCCTACCTAAAAGCTTGTTCTAATGTTGAAGCTCAGAACATGGAGACATGGAAATAATAAATGCATGTGCAGAATTCACTTAGTCATCCCTTCGGAGCATCCACATACCCAGGATTTGAGGAAAGGCTTCCAGGTGAGAGGCTGTGACTATCTAGGCAGCCTCATATCCCTGCCATGTCTAAACTAGTACTGATCAACCCTAGCACACTTTAGATGACCTAGGCAGAAGGTCAACAGGTGCAGGCTTTCCCTACATGGAGATGGGAATAGCGTCACCTCTATCTCAAACTTGCAAAGGCCCAGAGGAAGTATTAACTACCTGATGCTGTGTGTGTTTATTTAGAAGTTCAATGGGGCTTACTCTCAAGTAGGCATGCACAGGTTTGCAAATGAGTGGTCTGATCCTATGCAGAATTAGGCATGCCTGCAGCCTAGTCTACAGATGCAGCAGAATGGGATGGTAGCAAGAAACCTCACCACATCAGATGATGGGTGGTTCTGTCATTAAAAAAGACAACCTCATACTTTAAAACCATCCTGCAAGTATTTATTTATTTGATTTACATCCCGCCCTTTCTCCCAGTAGGAGCCCAGGGCGGCAAAGTAAAAGTAAAAAAAGAAATCTATATCATCAGATAAAAATCTTCTGGGCCAACCTGTTTCCTGCTGTGCTAATTTTCTGATTGCAAGGAACTTTTCACACCGGCAGTACAATTCTTTACATATCTACTCAGAAGTAAGTTCCATTGAGTTCGATCAGACCTACTCCCAGGTAAGAAAGTGTGTATAGGATTGCAGCCTTAGGCTGGGAGTAAGTCCAGTTGAACCTACAGAAGCAGCATTGTGTATTCGTCAGACTAGGTCTTGGGAGACCACGGCTCAAATCTCCACTCAGCTGTGAAGCTCACTGGGTGACCTTGTGCCAGTCACATTCTTTTAGCCTAACCTACCTCACAGGGTTCCTGGGTGGAGAAAATAGGGAGGAGACAAGACATGCACGCCAACCTGAGCTCCTTGGAGGAAAGATGGAATGTAAAAGCAGCAATTAAAAAAACCCTCAGTGGTGCTTACTTTTCAGGATACATTCATAGGATTGCACTGCAAAAAAAGACTGTGAGCTGCAGCTTGTGGTGGTACTGCCTTTTTCACCATTTTGGGGGTCATTCTGCTGTGTGTGTAGGCACGGGAGCCTTTTGAAATTAAGGCCTCTTCCAGCCACCGGTAGCCTTGCAGGGTGGAGTAGGAAAAACTCCTCACTCTTCCAGCTTCTGCACTGACAGGACTTCTATAATGGCCTCCCACACTCTCACCTGGGTTTTGGTTATTTATGAAGGCGGATGCAAACAAAGATGTACTGTACATTAAAAAAAAAAGGCTTTATGATAAACGATGAGCAGGCACTTTGCCCTGGAAGGCCATTGAGATTTCTGCTAAGAAGAAGGACCTGGAGGTTGGATGGGTGACATGGCAAAGCCAACCAGAGCTGGCAACTTCGCCTATCAATAAAGATTTGTGGTCATCACAGAAAACAGTAGCCAAGATTTGGGAAGACAAAGGGCGCCTTAGCCACGGACAGGGTGGTCATTAACTGGCCGGAGCACCATACGAAAGCTGATCTTGCTTCTGTCAGACAGGCTCAGGGCTGCATTAATCAATACACTCACTACTCTACAGAGAAGGGGGCCTCCCTTATGCCATTTATCTGCAGCACTGAAATGCTTCCCTTTCATCCCTTTTCCTGCAAAGCTGGTTTCTAGACCATTCCTCACATGGCGTCCTTACTGTGAGAATGTACAAGGGCCCCTCCGGACATCCTTTTTATTGCACATTCATGATTTATTGATTGATTTGATTTCTATCCTGTGCCTTCCTCCAAAAGGAACCCAGGGCAGCAAACATATAAACAATATGGTCAAAACTTCGAAAAACAGCCTTATAAAAACAATTAAAAACAACCTTCTAAAAATAGTTAAAAACTCAAAAAAGCAGCCATCTACTCCAGTGGCTCCCACACTTCCCCCCGCCCGTGAACCCCTTGAAAAGTGCTGATGGTCTTGGCAGACCACATCATGATTTTTCTGCCTGTTGTAACAAGTGTAATGTGCTGTGCTCAATACTTGATTGATTTTTTCGTTGCATGTTTATTGCTTCTTTTATTTTGTATATTGTTAAATGACTGACCCTAGAGGGCCTCCCCTGCAGGTTGTGCAGCCCATGATGACTGATATTACGGACAGCACTCTTTTTGTGCTCATGGTGGGATCAGGGCGGTCACACACAATCCCACTTTCAATACTGGTTGAGCCTGCAAAGGTTTTGGGGCAGTCACACTGCTTCACTTCCCATCGGTGCATATCTCATAACTTCCTGCTGAAATCCCATAATTTTGAGGGAGTCCTGCAGACGGGCGTTTTATTGCAGGTGTACTCTGCAACATATTCTTGAGAACAGTAATACAGCATTAGTGATGGGTTTATTCTGCTTTCGCTTGTTCTGCAATTAGGATGGAGAGATCTGTCCGTTTCGGTTCTCTCCGTCTTTCATTTTTCCAGTCTTAAATTCAGTTCTCCACATTTCTGCAGCAATCTGCAATTTAAAAAAAATCCTCATGAAACTTCTCCAGCATTTTAGTGTGAATTTCTCATAATAAACACATTCTTGTGGGCAGTTTTGCAATTTTTCATCATATAAAGCATTTTTGTACGTTATTTTCACTCAGATATTCATTTGCAGGCATGCTTTCCCCTAACAAATGCATTTTAATAAACATTGTTTGGTTGGTGAACTGCACTGCAAAATTCAGAGAAGTGTGACTTTTGAAGGATGGCTGTCTCGGTTCTCATATTGTTTTGGAAAGTGTGAATTTGACAGATTCAGCTTGAGATGCAAACTGAATCAACTTACTCACCCGTTTTTCGCATTATTGCTGTCTGGAGGGGCTAAAGCACAACAATAAACCAGAACATTTGTGGTGTAAAAAGTTGCAGGATTTCAGCAGGAAGTTACTGGATATGCACTGATTGGAAATGAAGCGGTGTGACTGCCCCAAAACGTCTGCAGATGCAAACCATATTGAAAGTGGGATCACGCGTGACCGCCTCAATAGCACCATGAGCTCAAATCATCATATATGTGCAATGAAAAGGATGTCTGGAGGCGCCCTTTATACCACAAATGTTCTGGTTTATTTTTGTCCCGCTTTTGTTGTGCTAGAGCCCGTCCAGACAGCAATAATGTGGTAGTGGGAAGCATCGCAGAGCAACTAGTAAAGCGGAACAGATCCTCTATTAATGCATCAAGAATATCTTGCCGGACACACCTGCAGCAAAGCTTCCATCTGGCAGGGCTCTTAGAGCGAGATGCAATGCCAAAGTCCCCAAGTGGAGGATAGCTGACATTTGTCGTGGAATCGACCAGCAGCAGACTCCCAATTAGGGCTGGGAGGGGGCATAGCCCTCCCAGGTGCCCATCCCCCCCAAATGATCAAAATCAGCCACAGATCTATAGATCAACCTCCTTTCTGCCCTCCACATTCTTATCCTTACATTTCTACTTACTGGAGAAGTCTGAGAGACTCCCTGGAGTTATTTCTGTCTGGCAGTGGGCACACCATTGAAAGCACACGGAAGGCACATAATTTTCCGCAAAGAACCCTGGGGAATGTAGTTTGTTAAGGGTGCTAGGAAATGTATCTCTATGAGTGGTAAACTACAGTTCTCAGGATTTTTTGCAGAAAAATAATGTGCTTTTACTGTGCTTTAAAAGTATGAAGCTGTAGTCTGGGAAATCTGCTCTCTACACATCCATAGCCAATCATGAAGCATCACTATCAGGATCACTTCCCATCCCTTTCTGTTTTTTGGGGGGGGGTGTTTTTTAAAAGCAAAGCAACAACTTTATCAAGACAGAGTGTCTCATCCTAACCTACCTCATAAGGTTGAGCTCAATTAGATGCTAAGTATTTGTACCTTCTGCATTGCTAAAGAGTCTGCAGCATCTTTGAAAGGGTGGAGGACGGGGAGAAAAACAGACCTAATTAGCTTCACCTCTTGGACACATTTTCCAGTCACGACAGTAGCAGACAGGATGTTGGACTGGGGGAGATCTGGGTTCGAATCTTCCTTCAAGCCAGGAAGTTCCCTTGAGTCACCTGAGGCCTACCTACCAGGCTTGTTGTGAGTGTAAAGTAGGAGAACCCCACATACTCCTTGAAGAAAACAAAGAAAGAAAACAAACCGTCTCTCTTTGCCTCAGGTTCTCCCTTTGTAAGATGGGGGTAACGGTGACAATAGGGGGCAAGCCACAAGAAAGGATTTGCCTGTTTAAAAAAAAAAGTTTTGTGCGGCCATCAAAGTACAGGTAGGAACATATGACCTGAACTACATAATTTCTGGTCTCTCTTTGACCTTGCATATTGTGAGGAGATAATGGGGGGGGGGGGCTGTGGGGTTTGCCTGCAGCGGTGAGTCCTGTATTTTATGGGCAGGTGCAGAAATACAGGCCCGATAACAGCCTGGAGGAGAGGATCTGCTCTCAGCTGCACAGAGAGGGTATTTAGTCCTGAAGGACTGGTCCGACAGGCTCCTTGCTCCCTCTCCACCCGCTGCCCCCACCACTGTGGAAAATTAAATTGCTCCTTGTCTTGAGGCTGAAGGTCAGACTCTGGGAGATAGAGGGAGAGAGACTCTTCTAACTGGCTAACTGGCACGCCTTGGAGTCACCTCTAACTTGCAGAGCTTGGAAAAGTTACTTTTTTGAACTACAACTCCCATCAGCCCAATCCAGTGGCCATGCTGGCTGGGGCTGATGGGAGTTGTAGTTCAAAAAAGTAACTTTTCCAAGCTCTGCGTTATTTACATCAGTGTAAGTGTTGGGAGAAGGGGGGGGCAGATCATAAGAAGAGCTGGAACAGGCCAAAGGGAGCCCATCTAGTCCAGCCTCCTGTTCTCAGAGTGGCCCACCAGATGCCCCAAAGGGAAGCCCTCAAGCAGGGGTGTAGTCATCTGGGGTCTTGGGGGATCTCAGACCCCTTACTTTTTTGGGAGCAGAGTCCCAGCAGGGTCCCGATGTCTCCAGTGACCTACGAGCCAATCAGCACGAAAGGGGAGTGTGTCAGCCTGCAACTGAGAAAATCCCCAATGAGTGTCAATTTCAAGCAAGCCTTTATTAGTTCCTACTTCAACAGGCCAAAATAAGTTGTAGAGTGTGAGAATGTTGTCATTGCAGAAGAAGAGATAGTGAATCCCTAGGGTAGCATCCCATCTACATCATCAAGCAGCCTGGTAGCCGCAAAAGAAAAAATGTGCAGGCTCTGAATGCAGTAATTCAAGCAATATCTCTGACAGTAACAAAGGACCGTCAAATGGTGATAGTGACAGAGAAGCAGGATGGAGAATTCAAACCTGGCCATATTATTCTATAATTTAAAAGGCTGGATCATTTTAGAAGGGGGCATGGCTGTGATGATCAGGAAGGGACCCTGCACTTCAGAATTTGCCACCACATTCCTGCCCACAAGCAGGAGATGAAGGCGAGAGCTGTCTCCCCTCCTGCAGTGTCCAGCCGCTGGTCACAAGCCAGGATGGAGTTACTTCTGGCTTACAATGGAACATAAGTGAGGCTCAAGGCTGGCCTTCACTTCATGTGGTCTGTCAACTGACTTAGGCAGAAGATTTCAGAGTACCAGCTTGAACATCCCCGGATCCTGTGTCCATCATTTCAGCTCCTTCTGTGGGTGCCCTGAGGTTCAAAGGGTGGCAACAAGGGAGGGGGCTTTTTTGGTTGTGGCTCCTGTCTGTGCCATGCTCTCTCCAGTGAGGCCTGCCTGGCATCAACATCAACATCCTTTTGGCGCCTGGTTAAGACGTGCCTCTTCTCCAAGGCATTTGAGGAAATATGATTGTCATGCATATCGCCATTTCTGTGTCATATTTTTCTGAGTATTATGGTTTCCTTGTTAAACTTGGTTGCTTTTTAAACTATGCATCTTTCTGTTTCTCCTAGACATGTTATGTATTAGTCCACAAATAAATCAAATAATAATAGGCAGCAAATCACCAGTTGTTGAGTTTATTGCTATATTTTTATCTGCATGAGAGACGTCATCCAAATAGTCTAACGGAGGCACCAGAATGTCTTAGGCCAGTCTTCGCCCACTGGGTGACCTTCAGAGGTTGTGAACTACAACTCCCATCACCCCGAGCCAGCTGGGAGTTGTAATCCAAAAACCCCGGAGGGCACCCACTTGGCAAAGGCTGCCTTAGACCCTTCCAGCCTTGTAAGAGAGCAGCAAGATCTCCATCACAGAAAACGGGGCCAGATTCCCTCCATAGTGGCAGCCCCGTGCCAAGTAGTGACTCAGCAGCTCCGAGTCACTTACTGGTGTAAATCGCAACGCTGTTGGAGCCCAAGCTGTGGGGGTGAGTTGCGCGGCATCTACCCACTTCATGCAGTCATAAAAACCATGCAAGGCAATGGAAGTAGCTTCCTCTAGAAAGGCTCTGTTGGCGTCAGTCACAAGCATGGGACGGGCGACGGAGTGCTGGAGTTTATATATCCTCTCTGATACTGTAATCACATGGGTGATACTACTCCAAAATGCCAGGTCTGCAGAGATTGCCTCCTCATTGTGGAAGGCGATGGAGCAACCTTAAGGGGCATGCTTTGGGCATTACTGAGGGTGGCAGAGAGAAAACAGACAGGGACATAGGAAGCTGCTGTGTACTGAGTCAGACCATTGCTCCATCTAGCCCAGTATTGCCTACACAGACTGGCAGCGGCTCTCCAGGGGTGACTCTCCAAGCCTTACCTGGAGATTAGGGTTGCCAGGTTCCTGGCCTGAGACTGATCCTGTATCTTTAGGAGAAGAGAAAGTCAGCCAAGTGCAGGTGTTCTTGCAACACTGTAATGGGGAAAACCACAAGGTGGAATTCTCCCTTCCCTCTGCACAACTTTTAAAGATACAGAAGACCTCTTGGTTGCCAGGCCCAGCCTCCAAGATGTCTTCTGTATCTTTAAAAGTTGTGCAGGGGGAAGAGAGAATCCCACCTTGTGGTTTTTCTCATTACAGTGTTGCAAGAACACCTACACTTGGCTGACTTTCTCTTCTCCTAAAGATACAGGATCAGTCTCAGGCCTGGAACCTGGCAAACCTACTGGAGATGCCATCAAGGACTGAACGTGGGACCTTCTGTGTGCAAAATAGGTGCTCTGCCAATTAGCTATGGCGCTTCCCCGAAATGATGTTTTGTAAGGCGACATTATTTTGGGAAATGCCAGGTGGAAAGTTTCTGCTAAAGGTGTGTTGCAACAATGACCAAAAACACCTGGAGATGCCGGCAACTGAACCCAGCACCTCATTGAATGCAAAGCGTGTGCTCTACCGCTGAGCTACATCCCCCTCCACACACATCAGACCCATGGGGGCATAATCCAGCCAAGAGTTCTGCAGTACAGTCACCACCACCGCTGCCACCATTTTCCTGATTACCAAAACTCAGCTGGAAATATATACAGGTACCACCATTACAGTTCCCATCAGATTCTCCCCCCATCCCCGGCATCTTTTCAGCTTCAAAATCACATATTATTCCCCCTCCCATGTAGTTTTGGCCCTGAGTGAGTATGAGAAGAGCTCCTGGCCGTGGTACGCATCCCAAAGACCAAAGCAATGCTCTTTTTAGAAGACTGAATGCTTGATCTGCATTGATAGCCTCGGTATCCTTACTAGGGGTCATAAAAAAATAGCATTGCAAATGTTCTTCCAAGGCGCTGCTTTTCTTGCAACATAATGTTGAGTCCCAAACTGAAACTGAAACCAAGCATAGGAGCCTTGAAAGAGGAAGAGGGGATATAATATTATGATTCTACAGCCTCTCCATTCAAGCACAAGGTCCTGCAATATTGTGATTAAAATCCAAAATCTGGAAATGTTGCCACTGACTACCCCGTTTTTACACACTTCCCCTATCCTATGCAGCTGGAATGCGCATATTTTCAAGGCTCACACAGAATGCTTTCTCAGGCCGAAACAATTTCTCCTCTGCTCAGCTAAGAGTCTTGTGAAACTACGAAGCTTGCATATCTGCTTTGCCTCTCCTGTTCTTGTGGAGCCATCATTATCTACTGAACAAAACAAACATGGTGATTCGACAGCAGCCACCTCTGTCAGGACAGAAATGTGCAAGCTTTGGCATTACACCAAATACCTCAGCCAGCAGGATGGAAATGTATGTTGCCCCAAATGATCCCATTCACTCTCTGATGTGCTGATTCTTATCATAAGAGGAAGCTTATACAAAACAACTGCTCTGTTCTCTTCCTTGAAATGGGAATGGAACCCAGGAATTTTAGTGATGATTCTGCACCCACCCCCATTTTCCAATCTTCATTTCTCCTGGAGCTAATCAGCAGCTTGGAGAATAAAAAATCCAGGTGTGTGGTTGTTATTTTCAATTAAGTGTTGAGCCATCTAACCTGCATCATTTTTTCCAACACAAAAGCCAGTTATTATATTGCTATTATAGTAACTGTCCTTGCTATTATAGTAACTGTGACCCAAGTTACAATTTTAGGCACCCCTGTTTTAATGCTTCCATTTCTCCATCTCTATATCCTGGTCTCTTTAGAATCACAGGCTTGGAAAAAAACACCAGAGATCATCCAGCCTAACCCCACCTCACTTGGTTACTTCCAGACACTCCATTAGGGATTATTAACAAGATTAAGTTTGCCTCACCTCAAAAAGGGTGTGTTAGAGACAGAAAAAGGGCAAACAAAATGGCCAAGAAGATGGAACAGCCCCTCTGTGAGGAATCTGTGGCTTTTTAATTTAGAAATTGAAAATAGAAATGGACTGCCTTCAAGTCGATCCTGACTTATGGCGAAGCTACGAATAGGGTTTTCATGGTAAGCGGTATTCAGAGGTGGTTTACCATTGCCCTCCTCTGAGGCTAAGAGGCAGTGACTGGCCCAAGATCACCCAGGGAGCTTCGTGGCTGTGTGGGGATTCGAACCCTGGCCTCCCAGGTCGCAGTCCGACACCCTAACCACTACACCACACTGGCTCTCGATTTAGAAATTAGAAGTGTATAAATTTATGTACGGTGTGGAGAAAGTGGATAGAGAACAGTTTTTCTTTCTCTCTCATAACGCCAGAACCCAGGGCAGACTCGAGGAAGGACTTCTTCAGACAGTGTGCAGGGAAACTTTGGAGTTTGCTTGTTCAGAATGCAGTGATGGCCACCAACTTGGATGGCTTCAATAGCAGATCAGGCAAATTCACAGAGGACATCAAGGGCTACGAGTCATGATGGCTGTGTACTACATTGAGAGGGCAGTTCTGCTCTGGACAGGTCTTGTTTGTGGGCTACCTTTCGGGCATCTGGGTGGCCACTGTGAGAACAGGATGCTGGACTAGAGGGGCCCCCTTGGGCTGGGTCCAGCTGTTGACACAGGGCTCTCCTGATGTTCTCAATTGCTAAAGGGCTCCAACCTGCCCGCGGTAGGGGTATCTGACTCCACCCACCCCCCATACCTAGCAGGTATAATTGCAAATGCATGGTGGTGTGTTATGACTAACTGGCCAAAGGCACTTTTTCCATTCTCAAGGGGCCTCTTTCTCCTTCCCATGTTCCACAGGTGAGCCCTGGTATCCCAACACGCACCGTGTTTCAACCTGCCTGGCAGAGGTCATGCAAACCATAAAGATAAAGACGCAGTGCAAAGACTTATATGCCAATTTCATCCAATAAAAAGGGTGTTTTAAAGTGATTGTGCTTTTCTTGTTCTGGCTGGGAACACGCCGGTCTGTTCTGCTTATAGTCTTCCTCCCTCCCTGTTGCAATTAAATTGGTTTCCCACCTTCAAGTTAAAGGCGTTTCAAAACAAACAAACTGTAGGACAAAAGTTACTTCCCCACTGAAACCCGGAATGCAGCCTGGCTGGGCCTGGCTCCTAGCCGGGACCTGGGTTTGTTATTATTGTTATTTTAACAGATGTCCCTTGTGAAAGGGCTCTTTATGGGCAGGTGAATAAGTGTCCAAGCTGGTGATTGGCTCCTCCCAATGTCCCCATTCCCCAGAAAGGGTGTTTTAAAGGAGGTTCAGTAGCTTCCTCAAACCAAGTCAGGCCACAGTGACAGACAGCTGGCATGGTTGTCGTACCGACGCAAGCCATAATCTATTCACCACCTCCTACACCCTTTTTCACATCCCATTTCACAGATGGGGAAAGAGAGGCACGAGGTTAACCGGAAAAGCAATTAGCACGCAAGGCACAGCTGCTGGGCCTGGAAAAACCCGTGTGTCCCGGCTCAGTTTCTCTCGTGCGCTGCCTGTTTTGTGCACTGATTAAAAAGTACATGAGGCTCATGGCAGCTGTAGCCCAAAACATCGGAAGCTGGTTGGGGAAGTTTAGTGTGGCAGTTAAGAGTATCAAACTTGGGACGAGAAAAATTAAAATCTGCACTTGGCCATAAAGCCCAATGGGTGACCTTCATTGAGTTGTGCACCAGGTTTGGGGTGGAGGGGGAGCATCTATGGGGAAACCAGCATTGCTCCCTTTCCAGATCAGCAGCTCACCCATACGTCGAGACTGGGAGCATTAATAACACCACTGTATCTCTTTTAGAAATCTAACATGTGAGACAAAGCTCACCCAGCCTCAAACACTCACAATGCCCCCTTCTGTGCCTTCTTCCAAATATATTTATTTCTGTTGCCTCCACCCGTGACCTTGAGGCCAGTCTTTCTTTCTCTCACTCACTCTTAGCCAAACCTACCTCACAGGGTCATTGAGAGGATAAGAGGAGGTGGGACGGACCATGTCTGTTGCAGGAGGAGGCTGGTGGCTCAGATATCACTGGGGTAGGGAATCCACTCCAGGTTTTAGTCAGAACTTTCAAGGAACTGTCAGCACTGCCCCACTGACGTCCAAGCCACCAGCCTTCACTGTTTTCACTGGGCTTCTTGAAGGGATCTAAGTCACTTGTAATGGTGATGAAGATCAAGACAAGATGGACATTTTGTTTTCTAGCCTTCAAACATGCAAACTCATAAACAATGAGCAACAATGTATGTTGCTCGCGGAACAAGTCTGTGAGGTAGGATGGTACCGTTCTGTTCTGGAAAGATGAGTCTGAGGACACTTCCACCCCATCCATTCAAAGCACTCTTATATCCCTTTAACAGTCATGTCTCTCCCACACACACAAAAACATCCTGGGAGCTGTAGTTTTCTAAGGGTGCTGGGAATTGTAGCTGTGGGAAGGCTCTCCTTATACCTCTCAGCAACGTTAACAAATCACAGTCCCCAGGATTCTTTAGGAAAAGCCACAATTGCCTAATCTATTTCTTTATTTTTACATTTATATTCCACCTTTCCTCTAAGGAGCCTAAGATGATGTATCTGGTTCTAACCACCCCTTCCCCATTTCATCCTCACAACAACCCTGTGAGGAGGTAGGTTAGGCTGAGAGGTTGTGACTGGTTTCCCTGGTCCTGACTGACCCTCTACATTCCACCACGCTTGGTTCAAGTGGTATGAGAGTGCTGGTGTGGTGCATGGGGTGGATGTGACCTGAGAGAGACAGAAGGACTTTCCCAGAGTCTTCAGGGTGAGTTTGCACAAGAGGCGGGATTTGAACCTGGGCTTCTGAGACAGGCATCTGGGCCCCTGAACCACACTGGCTTGCTTGTTTGCTGACGAAAGCCAAACCAGAGAGGCTCCCATTGTAACACTTCCTAGCTGAACAATGGCCCTGGGCCTTTGGCGATGCTGCCTGTAGCACACACAAGGGTGACCCACATTCTCCTCTTCCAGCAGCTCCCTGCTTGCGCATAGGGCCTGAGTTTCTTTCCTTCTCGGGGAATCTGGGTCGAGTGCCACAAAGCTGACTCACTGCCTGCCCTGTCTTCCAAGCCAGAAACCAGGAAGCCCTTTGGGACTCGAGTTCCCAATGAGGTGGGGAGGGGAGTCGGCATTGGAACCGACAGCTCCTAACTCCCCCATCCACCTATTCATGTTAACCCTTCAGAGTCCTGACCCTGTAAGCTTCAGCTTTGATGAGGCACACTTTCCTATTGTGGATGTGCAAATCTGGAATATTTCTCCACAGTTTCTTCATATATGGGACACTGGTATAGCACAGTGGGGAGGAAAGCCTGGCTGGGAGTCCAGAGTCTGTGGGTTCAAATCCCCGCTCATGTCTTCTGGGTGTCAAGGGCCAGCTAAAGATCACCCCCACAGTGAGTGGCTCAGGGGTTACGTGCCCTGCCAGCTGTGCAGCCGTGGGCAAGCTGCAGAGTCCCAAGGAGCCCAGTTGCCCCCCAGCTGGCAGTTGCGGACAAGGAAGGGGCTGGCTTGTGCAGCTGTGGCAAGTTGAGCAGGCCCTGGCCAGCTGGGGAGGACTAGCCTCAGAGGGAGGCAATGGGAAACCACCTCTGAATACCACTTACCATGAAAACCCTATTCACAGGGTCGCCATAAGTCAGGATCGACTTGAAGGCAGTCCATTTCCATTTCCAAGAGTCAACACCTGGCTGTACACTTTTGGCCAAGGCAGAACTGTTCCCTCTTCTGGCTGGTGTCCACTGTGTCCACTCTGCATCAGGCAAGAGCCTGTTCTGGTTTTGCACATCACGCTATTAAGGAGTATCTGCGAAGAAGACAATATATTCTAGAACTGGAACTACAACCCTCCCTGATAATGCTCCCTAGAAGATCCTCTTTCTTCTACCAGATCCTGGCTGGCCACTGTGAGAGCAGGTTGCTGGACTAGATGGGCCGCCTTTGGGCTGATCCTGCAGCTGCTGGCAGGATCTTCTCCGGTTCTTATCCTGTTCAAAGGCTTCTTCCTGGGCCACAACTCAAAGCAAACAAGCTCAGCTTCAATAGATGGGTGGATGTTGCAAAGGTCAAGAGAGGGGGTCTCTGGTAAGAAAGATGTCTCAGGCTGTTCAGATCAAAGTCTAAAAGGTCTGCTTAGAGCTTGTGGACAGCAAAGTGTGAGTGTGAGAGAGTGGGGAGTCAAGAGGTCTTGGCCAAAGGATCAACAGCAGAAGGAAATGGGTGTTGGTGTGAATTCTCTTCCGAAGTCTAAAAAGAGACATGGAGGGACATGAGTGCAAAGGCAGCCTAGTCATAAAGCAAGTTGAGGAGACCAACAAATTTCGGGCACCATTGAGGATAGTGGCATGGAAGATGATCTGGCCCAGGAGGCCCTCAAGAGGCAGTGATGGCCACCAACTTGGATGGCTTTAAAAGAACATCAGACATTCATGGAAGACAGGGCTATCAGTGGCTACTAGCTGGGATGGCTGTGCTCTGCCACCCTAGTCAGAGGCAGGATGCTTCTGAAAACCAGTTGCCAGAAGCCGCAGGAGGGGAGAGTGCTCCTTGCACCCAGGTCCTGCTTGCAGGCTTCCCATTGGGGCATCTGGTGGGCCACTGGGAGGACAGGATGCTGGACTAGAGGGGCCACTGGCCTGACCCAGCAGGCTCTTGTGATATTCTTACCTGGCGTGATTAAACCTCACATCTACAGTTATGGGGTGCTGACCTAGTGGTGACTCGCCAGGAAACAGATGGTGGGTTTGCGGTGGTTCTCTTGATCAAAATAGCGACCCAGTGCGTGACAGCTGTGAAACAGGCAAATTCTAGGTTAGGGATCATTAAGAAAGAGATGAAAAATAAAACTTCCAACAGCAAAATGCTCTTATATAAATGTAGGGTGTGACAGCACTGGCAATATCCTGTACAGCTCTGGTTGCCTCACCTTAAAAAGGATATTGTAGATTTGGAAAAGGTTCAGAAAAGGGCAACCAGAATGATCAGGGAGAAGGAGCGGCTCCCCTGCGAGGAAAGATTACAACATTTGGGGCTTTTTAGTTTAGAATAAAAGATGAGAGGAGATATGGCAGACGTATATAAAGTGATGCATGGCATTGAGGAAGTGGATAGAGAAAGTCTTTTCTCCCTCTCTCACAATCCTGGAAACCCAGTGGGTCATCCAATGAAGCTGAAGGGTGGGAGATTCAGGACAGACAAAAGAAAGCAGTTGTGCACTTACTGCATAGTTAAACGTATGGAACTGATTACCATAAGATGTAGTAAATGCTACATTGGATGGCTTTAAAAGGGAATTAGACAAATTCAAGGGGAATAGGGCTGTCAATAGCTACTAGTCCTCATCACTCAATATGTTCTACCTCCAGTGTTGGAAAGAGTATGTTTCCAAATACCAGCTACTGGGACCCACAGGAGGAGAGAGTGGTGTTGTGCTCACACCCTCCTTGTGGGCTTCCCAGAGTCATCTGGTTGGCCACTGTGAGAACAGGATGCTGGATTAGATGCAGCGGCAGCTGATGACTCCATGTCAGTGGGGCAGCGGAGTCTGCTCCAGGTTTTAATCCGAACTTTCAAGGACGGGGCTGTCCAAGGTGCGGAAGCGGATTCCACTGCCCCACTGACATGGAGCCACCAACTGCCACTGTTTCCACCTCTGCCATTCAGATAACTTGGGCCTGACCTGAGTGAGTTATACCATACCCACAAGTTAACATCCCTTTATTCCATTTTAAATGGGAATATCTACCACCTCCTGGTTCTGCAAACACAACTGCAAAGGCAGGCTGGAATCCCTGCTTCATTTGGAGGCGTGAATTGAAAAGGGCAAGATCTCAGACACTATCTTCCCTCATATGGATCATACAGATCATATAAAGAGTGCCCTTTCCCTCCTCTTGACACGCTGACTGTCCTGTCTTTCAAATCTCACTATTAGAGCCCCCATCACATTTCTAGACTGGCTTCACTGAAAACCTCCCTCCCCACCAACACCCGTTCTGTGATATCTTATATAGTTATAAGAGGTTACATCAGTCATTAGTCCAGCTGTTGTTGGACTCCAGCTCTGATCAGCCCCACCCAGCCTGCCCAACAGTCAGGAACTTAATAAGTTGATCACTGCGCTCTGCAGGTGGGGGCCTCCCGCAGACACCATCTCTGTTATCTTTTCAGTGCCTGTTGAAGACCTTCCTCTTTCAACAAGCCTTTTACATAGAGACCTTATCTCAGTCTGTGTCTGTGCTGGAATTGCATTCTAAGATGTTTTAAAAGATTTTTTTAAAATATGTTTTTAAAGATGTTTCGTTTTTAAGATGTTTTTAGTAAGTTCCTGACCGTTGGCCTTTGCAGTTGTGTTTGCAGAACCAGGAGGTGGTAGAATATTATTATTGTTGTTGTTGTTGTTGTTGTTGTTGTTGTTTGTTGTTGTTATTTGTTTGCTGCCCTGGGTTCCTCCTGGGAGAAAGGGTGGGATATAAATTTAATACATAAATAAATAAGCTACCTTATATTGAGTCAAATTATGGGTCCATCCTCATTTGAAATGTGGTGTTGGATGAGAGCTTTGAGCATACCATGGACTGCAAAAAAAGACAAATAATTGGGTGTTAGAACAAATTAAACCAGAACTGTCACTAGAAGCCAAAATGATGAAACTGAGGTTATCATACTTTGGACACATCATGAGAAGACATGATTCACTAGAAAAGACAATAATGCTGGGAAAAGCAGAAGGGAGTAGAAAAAGAGGAAGGCCAAACAAGAGATGGATTGATTCCATAAAGGAAGCCACAGACCTGAACTTACAAGATCTGAACAGGGTGATTTAGAACAGATGGTCTTGGAGGTCGCTGATTCAGAGGGTCGCTGTAAGTTGTAATCTACTTGAAGGCACATAACAACAACAATGGGTCCATCCAGCTCAGCATTGACCACACTGACCGGCAGTGACTCTCCAGAGTTTCAGACAGGGGCTTTCCCCACTCCTTCCTGGAGATGCGGAGGAATGAACCTGGGACCTTCTGCATGCAAAGCAGATGCTCTACCCACTGAGCTACGGCCCTTCCCCATTGATGGCAGTTGCAGTCCAGTAACATCCGAAGGGCCACAGGTTCCCCACCCTTTGGTTAAATGTTGACTATTATTGGTTGCCGTTCTGCAGGCTTCTCTCTGTACCATTAGCTGAGCTCCTGTGATGTCACAGAGTGCTCATAAACATTCTAACAACTCGAGGGGAAGCTGTCAACAATAGAACAATTTCTATCAGAGGCACAGGTTATGAGGGAGGACCTTTTCAGTTGTGGCTCCCCATCTGTGGAATACGCTCCCCAGTGAGGTCTGCCTGGAGCCTTCATTGACATCTTTTCAGCACCAAGTAAAGATTGAGATGATGCTGTCTGTTATCAGTATGCCGCCAAAGCTTCCTGTGGCTGTATGGGGGTGCTGTTGTTTTATTGTCTTGTTTTTATAGCATGATATATTTGTTTTTGGTTTTAGCATTCTTGCAAGTCACTTGGAAGTGGCTAATAGATTTAATAAATGATGATGATAATGATGATGATGATGATATTATTGGTGGCTATATTATTATTATTATTGTTGTTGTTGTTGTTGGAGCCAGTGATGGGGCAGAAACTCATGTAGACCCTGGGAAGACAAGAGCTGTGGGCTTTTAGCAGGAAGATAGTGGGCAAGAAAGGGGTGTTCTTTGGGGGGGAAATGTTGGGGTTCTGGGCCTGATAGCCAAGGCGGTGCAGCAAGATCAAAGAAGTTGTGGAGACCACTGGAGATGGAGAAGAATGAATGTCAATATGCTGAACTAAACTAACCACAGGTTGTTAGCAGGTAGTGAATTCTGGAACATTTGACATGGCATGGGCTGATGGGAGCTGTAGTCCAAAACATTCAGAGGGCGGCAGGTTGGCAAAGTCTGCTTGTGTGTCTTGGTTCTGCAGTGATTGGCCCTTGCAGCTGAAATTTAAATTAAAGGCCTCCAAAATGACAGCTTCTTTATAAGTCAGGGCATTTCCCGTCAGCCCCCTCCCCAGTACAACAACACCAACACCATCTTCCAGGGTTATTATGAAACTGGATACAGCCTTGCCCAGGTTTTTTTTTTTTTTAGGCATCCCTGGATTGCTGCGAGGCTTGTTTGGGGGCAGTTGCCCTGGGAAATGGATCTGAGAAACAAAAGAGGAGTGGAACAGAGAACAGTCAGGGCCCAGGGGAATCCTGCTGGCTTGCTCTTTTTCACTCAGTGGCTGCTGGTGACTCCATGACATTGGGGCAGTGGAATCTGCTCCGGGTTTTAATCCAAATATAGCACCTTGGACAGCTCCTTGAAAGTCCAAACTAAAACCCAGAACAGATTCCACTGCCCACTGACATGGAGTCATCAGCTGCCAATGCTTTAACTACATGTCTTCTGAGGTTTACAACACAGAACAACAACTCTTTCCTGGACATTTTTTCCTTAATAATGTTATTTGTTATTTAGTTCAATTTTTGTAAATTGTATTGTTTTCACTGATGTATTTTTATACTTGTGTTTATTTTTCTTTGTAAGCCGCCTTGAGGGCCTTTGGCCAAACGGCGGGGTATAAATAATAATAATAACAACAGCCACCTCCCTGGTCTCTTGCATCTGTTGCACGGCTTGGGCTGCAGGCTCAGCAGAGCAGTAGTGGGAAAGGCAATAGTATCTCTAGTTAGCATCAGCAGTTTACTGGGTGGTGGTTAGGGTTGCTTGCAGCCAGAGCTGTCACTTATGCTTCTGTTCCCGTAAGACAGGCAGAAACCCAACAGGTGAACATTTCCACACCTCTGCCTTTCTGCGCTGGGTTAATCCACACCTGTTGTATTTCTGCCGGCCACACAGGGGGTTGGAGGTGCATGAAGCTCCCCCACCCCGCACCCCCAAGGGAAATTAATGATTCCCTTGAGCTTGTTGGAAGCGATCACACAGGCTGTAGGGAGACACACTCTCCTGCGGGCTCCCAGGTAACCATCTGCCTTTACTAAGGATGACTGTTTGTCCCTGGAAGGGGTCCAGGCTGGGCCGAGTGCCACAGCCAAATGTGTCCCCCCCTCCCTTACCAGTGCTTGCATGTCCATCTTTCAAAAGCGCTGCTTGCAAATGCCTTTTGCCTATCCGCCTTTGCGGATGCCTACATGCCCCCTGGTGAGAGAAGGAGGAATGGCACCCTGTCACTAGAGATGATGCAAGGTAAAAGCAGGTAAATAATTGACAAGTAACAGAACCAAGGCGAACTAGCACCCAAATGCCGCCTCCCCACCCCCATAACTATCTCACCCACAAGACCACTCCCATCCTGGCACATCCAACACATTCGTTACAGGTTTTTTCCTGTGCAAACTGTGATATCAAATATTTGCAAAGTGGATCTCCAGATATTCTGACATTTGATTAACATTTCGTATTAGGTATTTGACAGCCAGTGTTGGAAATTTAGTAATGAAAATCTCATGCCTTTGATAGCTGGCATGCAATGGCATTAAGTATCTGACTTGTAATTGCTGGTATGTGATTGCCATTAATGTTTTAACAGTTGACATCTGATGAGATTTCATACTGGACCTTGCCGAAATCCAAAAAGAGATACCAGCAAGTCTAAGGTGCTCAAGTATTTCAGAAATGTTGCTTTTGAGATTTGAAGGGGGAAATTGGAAAATTCAGGTAGTTTCAAATTTCAGCTCTAGCTAGCTAAGATTGCCAATTTATTTATTTATTTACTGGACCTGCTGCTGTGCCTTTAAATACCAACCTGATATTCAGAAATTTAACAGGCAAAGCTTTTCATGGCATGGAGATTAGGGGTAGAAAATCTTTCCTTGCTAAACTTCTGTGTGTCAGGCTGCTAATAAAGTTGGCAACAACCCTATAACCAACTAGAATGATTTCCGTCTGGGGAAAAGGGATTCAATGTTCCTGCTTTAAGCCAGTCTTCTCTGATGGCTTGATTGGTCTCAAAACCATGGAAGATATAGTGTAGGTAAAATGCCATGGTGTATTTGACCACCTGGGATTGGAATACACAGACTTTTGACTCTCACAGAACTCTTTCTGCCTAATAAAGAGCTCTGTGAAACTCAAAAGCTTGCATACTCCCACTCAAATTCAGGCCATCGGTTGAAAAAATGCATTTTTGCTGCCTTTGTCTTTTGCGTTAAGTGTGTATCCCACTAGAATCGAGACTGAGGTGAACGTCCAGCCGCTCCATTTTGCAGTTCCCCAAAAGGGGGAGCAAGGCCAGCTGAGTGGCCTCCATCCAGGCCTGTACCCCTGGGCTGTGGGAACATTTTAGAACTGCCTGCTGACTGGCCACGCCCTTTGGCTCTTTGACAAAGCAAGGTGGATTTTCTTAATGGTCTTTGACAGATTGCTGCTGTGTGCCCTGTGATGCGTCCTTCCCTGGCTCTCCCTGTCAGGTTCCTACCTGCTCGTGGTTACTGCCTGTCTCTAGGCACCACCAGGGACTCCACCAGTCCGGACCACACTCTCTTATGGTTTTTCTCCCCGCTCTAGCACAGATCTCAACAGATCCCCCTGCTAGGCAACCACCAGTAACGTCCCAATACTAGTATTCCCAGAGACTCTGAATACTGGTATTGTTATTCTCTTCACCGCTGCCACCATTTGTTACAGTTCCCCTTCAGCCTTGGTCATTACCTTACCCTCCCTTCTGGTCTGTGAAACCCCAGCCAAGGATCAGGCCTTTGGTAAACCAAATTAAGTATTTATTACAGATAACAAAGCTAACAAGATTAACAAGATTTCTTCTTAAGGCACATAAGCATATGGTTTTACTCAATACTAATCCGAACTCCACCTCCCTCCTTCTCCACTCTCTCCTGGCAAACAACTCTCTCCAACCCCACCAAGCAACCCACTCTTTCTCTTCTTCCCCCCCCCCCCGATTCCACTCTCACTCTTCCTTTTATACATTCAGCCATTTTAAACACTCAGCCAATCATCTCGCATTCTACTGCCCAGTCACTCCCCCTCTTTCACTCCACTTACCATGTATCTTCTAAAACAACAACACTTACCATATATACATTAATATAGGAACATCACATTTCCCCCCCCTTAAACAACAGCAGAGTATTATTCCTGTTCCAGGATTTATACGTCGCGTTAACAAATAAAAGTCTCTATGGGGAAAATGTCTTTCTTTGTTCCTCGTCACTGCAGTCCCAGCCACTTGCCTGGAAAGTCCATCGGCCAGTACATTGTCCTTGCCTTTTATGAACTGGAAGTCCACTTGATAGTCCTGTAGGGCCCAGGACCACCTCTGCAGTATAGTGTTATGGTTTTTCATAGTCTGCAACCATAACAAGGCCCGATGATCCGTAGTCACTGTGAATCTTCGTCCCCACACGTATGGGCGCAACTTGTTCAGTCCCCACACGACCGCTAGGCACTCCTTCTGGACCGACGAATAGTTTTTCTCCCTCGGCGTCAGCTTGCGACTCAGGTACGCCACTGGATGTCTGGTGCCTTCTCTCTCCTGTAGCAAGATGACTCCCAGCGCCAGGTCCGACGCATCTGTAGCCACGATGAATGGTTTCTCATAGTCTGGTGCTATTAATATGGGTCCTTGGCACAAGGCTTGCTTCAGTAGATCAAAAGCCTTCTGACATTCATCCGTCCATACCACACGCTCAGAACACTTCTTCTTGGTTAATTCATGCAAGGGGGTTGCTATTTCCCCAAAATTTCTCACAAACTTCCTATAAAATCCAGCCACACCCAGAAATGCCCTTACTTGTTTTTTGGTTAAGGGGATCGGCCACGCTTGTATTGCCTCCACCTTGCTCCATAAGGGGGTGATTTTCCCACTCCCCACCTTATGTCCTAAATAGATTACTTCCTTTAGTCCAAACTGGCATTTCTTAGCTTTTATTGTGAGGCCTGCTTTTCTTAAGGCCTCCAATACTGTTGTCAGGTGTTGGACATGCTCAGGCACCGACTTGCTAAAAATGGCCATGTCATCGATATAGGCCACTGCAAAATCTGACATGCCTCGCAACACAGTATTGATTAGCCTCTGAAATGAACTTGGTGAGTTCCTTAGTCCCATGGGTAAGGTCACAAACTCATATAACCCATCTGATGTACTGAAGGCAGTTTTGGCTCTGGATTGCTCGTCTAGTTCCATTTGCCAAAATCCTTTACAGAGATCTAGTGTAGAGATAATGGTTGCTGCCCCCAATAACTCTAACATAGCGTCTACCCTAGGCATAGGATACGCATCTGGGACAGTAATTTTATTGATTAGCCGATAATCAATGCAAAACCTGGTCGTTCCATCTTTTTTCGGAACCAGGACAATACTTGAGGCCCAGGGACTGATGGATTCCCTGATCACTCCTAATTCCAGCATCTCTTCCACCTCCTTTTTGATCTCATTCAAAACGTTCCCATTCACACGGTACGGAACAGATCTGATTGGGGCATGATCTCCAGTATCAATGGAATGTATAACTATACTGGTTCGGCCAGGTTTGTTGCTAAAGAGATTCCTATAGGTTTTCAAAACTCTCAGAATCTCTTCTTTTACTTCCTCCTCTACCTCCTCTGACCATTCCACTTGATCTACCCCTCCTTTGTCTTTGCTTTCCTGTACCAAATCTGGAAGTTCAGGCCCACTTCCCTCAGGGAATAAGGTAACTTGCAACACCTGTGCATCCCTGGTATGGTAAGGCTTCAACATATTTACATGAACCACTTTGCTTTTGTTTAATTGGTCTGTGGTGATTACATATGTCACTGTGTCAAGCCTTTCTCTGATGGTATATGGTCCTTCCCAGTTAGCCTGTAATTTGTCATGTTTCCTGGGTATGAAGGCCATAACCATATCTCCCACATCATACACACGTTCTCTGGCTGTTCTGTCATACCAGTAACTTTGCTTCTCCTGTGCATGACTCAAATTCTCTTTCACTACTTCCATCATTGATGTTAATTTATTGCGGAATTCCAATACAAAATCTACTACAGAAGTTTTGTACTCTCCCAGAGTTCCTTCCCATGAATTTTTTAGCAGTTCCAAAGGTCCCCTCACTTTTCTAGTAAACATTAGTTCAAAGGGTGAGAAGCCTGTTGACTCCTGAGGGACTTCTCTGTATGCAAATAAGAAGCATCCCAACCGTTCATCCCAGTCTTGTGGGTGATCTTGAACATAGCTTCTTATCATGCCCTTCAAAACTCCATTGAATCTCTCAGTTAGCCCATTAGTGGCGGGATGGTAAGTAGTGGTCTTTAGATGTTTTAGACCACAACATTTCCACACACATTGCATCACTTCTCCCATGAATACACTGCCTTGATCTGTCAGCAGTTCATGAGGGAAACCCAGCCTCATAAAGATTTTTAATAAAGCCTCTGCCACTACAGGGGCTTCTACAGATCTCAGTGCTTCTGCGTCTGGGTACCTGGTGGCAAAATCCACCACCACCACTAGATATTTCTTGCCATGCCTTGTGGGTTTGGAAAAAGGGCCCACCAAATCTATTCCCACTCTATAAAAGGGTTGTCCAATTATAGGAAGGGGCTTTAAGGGTGCCTTGGTCTTTACTCCACTCTTTCCCACCTTTTGGCATATTCCACAAGATAGACAATGTTGTTTTACATCCTTGGAGATATTTGGCCAATAATAATGTGCAGCCAATCTCCTCTTGGTCTTTTTTATTCCCAGATGTCCTGCACATGGGACATCGTGGGCTACCTCTAGCAATCTGGTTCTGTATTTGCTAGGTACTATCAATTGCTTCACTGGTTCACATTCATCCTTTCTCTCAGCAGGCATCCACAGTCTATATAAAATCCCATTCTCACACACAACTTGATTCCTCAGTTTGTCAGTGAAAGGACTCTGTTGGGTCAGGGCTTGTTCCTTTACCTGCTTCAAACTGATATCTTTATGCAGCTCTTCCCTGAATTGATCTGCTTCTTCCCCAGAGACCACTTGATACAGTTTGTCTGCTTCAGCAGGCCTGCTAGTGGTTGCTATGGTGACCTGAGGCTGGTTAACAGATTCCACCCTGTTTGTTTCAGCCCCTCTTAATATGGCTTCTTTTTCTCTGCCAAGTTGCTGTCTGGTCACTACATAGATCTTTCCTTGGGCGCCCATTACATCCCTTCCCAGTATTACTGGTTCTTGTTGCTGGGCATTAATGCCTACTTTATATCGGCCCTCTTGGCCTCTCCAAGTCATATCCACCAGGGCCACAGGCAAACTTTCTGGTTGACCTCTCACTCCTTGGATAGTCACAGTTTCCTGAGGTAATATTACCTCAGATTTTATTAAATCTGGCCTCAGTAATGTCTGAGCGGCACCAGTATCAAGCAATGCCCAATAATTTGCCCCTTGTACACTCACTTCCTCTCTCAGACTTGAATCAAGGTCTGTTACTTCTGTCCAGTTTATCTGGCAAAACTGAACCTTTTTCGCTGTTTCTAAAGCCTTGGGCTCTGTTTTCACTGCCCTTGTCTGAGCAGGATTACTAATGGGGTTGGCAACCTCACATTGAAAACGTAGGTGCCCCGGTCTACCACATTTGTAGCATAATTTCTCCTCACTTTTAGGGTACACAGATCCACTCTGGGGTGTCCTGTGCCCTTCAGATTTTAATGGAGGACTCACTCGCTGTGGTACCACATCCCTTCTGCCAGCACTATATGGTCTGGGTTTAAACTCTCTTGATGTTTTCCCCACCCAGCCAGTTCTATTAGAGGCGAAGTGATCCGCCATCTCTGCGGCCTCCTGCACAGATGTAGGGGAACGGTCTTTGACCAGGAGCCTTATTTCTGGTGGTAACTGATGGTATAATTGATCCAGTATCATGAGGCTTTTCACCTCTTCCACTGACTGAGCTTTGGCACTACTCATCCACTTTCCAAATATATCCATCAACTTTGCTCCCAGTTCCACAAAAGACCTCCCTGTCTGTATCTGGCAGTTTCTGAAAAGCTTTCTAAAATAATCAGGCCCCAGTCTGAATCTTTTAAACACTGCTTCTTTGAATTCAGCATAGGTGACGGGCCTGTCTGAGGGGAAATATTGGTATACCTCAGCCAATTCCCCTTTAATCAGGTTTGATAAATACTGCATGTATTTATCTTCAGGTAGCCCCCACAACTGATCTGCTTTTTCAAAGGTGCTGAGGTAAATTTGAGGATCTTGACCAGGCTCATAGACAGCAAAGTCCTTTGGAGTAATTTTTATTTTTGCTCCATCTCTGTCTTTCCTTGTCTCCTCAGAGTGAAATTTCTCTCTATCAAATTTTAACTTTTCTACTTGTAATTCAGCATCCAATGCTCGTTGCTTCTCCCTCTCCTCAAACCCCAATCTCATTCTCTCAATTTCCAACTCCCTCTGTTTTTCCTTCTCTGCACCTTCCATCCTCAATCTCTCAGCTTCCAACTCCCGCTGTTTATCTTTTTCCTCAGCCTCAAAGACCCGCTGCTTTTCTTTCTCATCAGCCTCCCATCTTAACTTCTCTCTCAAGTACTCTATATAAGCGGGATTGCTTAAATATCCTTCTGGGGTCTCTTCTCTGACAGGTTGTTTTTGCTGGGCAGTTGCAAATCCTATAAGTGCTACCCTCAATTCATCTACCCCTTTACCCTCGTGAGATAAATTGAATGTTATGCACTTCTCCACCAGCTCCTCTCTTTTCATTTTTATGTATTCAGCCATGGTGTTTGAGTTCACTCACTCTTTGCCACACACTCTTTGCCAGTCACTCTCACAAGAAATTTTGTTTTGTTATTTCTGTTTGCCACACCACTGTTAGGGATTTTCTAGTATTCGTATCTGGATTCTCTGTTGTTCGTATCCCACCGCTACTGACACCACATGAGATGCGTCCTTCCCTGGCTCTCCCTGTCAGGTTCCTACCTGCTCGTGGTTACTGCCTGTCTCTAGGCACCACCAGGGACTCCACCAGTCCAGACCGCTCTCTCTTATGGTTTCTCTCCCCGCTCTAGCACAGATCTCAACAGATCCCCCTGCTAGGCAACCACCAGTAACGTCCCAATACTAGTATTCCCAGAGACTCTGAATACTGGTATTGTTATTCTCTTCACCGCTGCCACCATTTGTTACAGTTCCCCTTCAGCCTTGGTCATTACCTTACCCTCCTTTCTGGTCTGTGAAACCCCAGCCAAGGATCAGGCCTTTGGTAAACCAAATTAAGTATTTATTACAGATAACAAAGCTAACAAGATTAACAAGATTTCTTCTTAAGGCACATAAGCATATGGTTTTACTCAATACTAATCCGAACTCCACCTCCCTCCTTCTCCACTCTCTCCTGGCAAACAACTCTCTCAAACCCACCAAACAACCCACTCAGTTCCGCTCTCACTCTTCCTTTTATACATTCAGCCATTTTAAACACTCAGCCAATCATCTCGCATTCTACTGCCCAGTCACTCCCCCTCTTTCACTCCACTTACCATGTATCTTCTAAAACAACAACACTTACCATATATACATTAATATAGGAACATCACATGCCCCCCCCCAATCTTTGCTGGGAGGATTGCCACAACCCCGCTAATTCCCACTGTTAGGTGTTCTCAGGATGCAGTCTGACACTTGGGACCCGGCTGCTTTCGTTTCTTGCAGCACCTGAGGGATGAACACGTTGCGGGATCCTTGTTGGGAACAGTCTTTGGGGCAACCCTCACCTGGGGTGGGGGCTAGGAGGGGATGTTACATGAAGGGAGGGGGTGAGGAAGGGTTTAGGGAGAGAAACCACAGGGCAAAGGAGCAGGAAAATTGGAGAGGCCAGAGAGGAGAAACAGGGAATATAGAGTTGTCCAATTAAGGTAGTCCTCCTTGGTTAAGGCAGGCGAAGGTGTTGGGCCTGTGGGTCAGGTGAGGGTGTGGAAGGGGGAGGCTCAGGCGTGTGTTGGGGGCGAGACTGAAGGTGTGGGGAGAGGCTGTTGCCATTTGCTTGAGGGAGGAAGAGGAGGAAAGCACGGTTAGGAGCCAACATGAGGACTTCGGTCTTGTGGGGAGGGGTGCATGTGAGAGAATCTGTTCCCCACACACAGAGACCGCTTAAAAATTGCTGAGGGTCTTGGGGGAACACTTAATCCCCCCCTGCCTGTTGCAGCAATTGTCATGCGCCCTGCTAGATGCTGTACGGTTTTTCGTTGCATTTTTGCTGCTTCTTCCCCCCCTTATTGCATCTCATTGTGCCACAGAATTCAAATCGTAACACAATAAAATACAATATCTCAGAAACAAAAGGAGCAATCAGAATACAAAACATCAATATTTAGCACTATCTAGTGTGACGGGCGTGCCGGCTCCCATCCCCAGCCACAAATCCACAGACACGCCGCAGACCGCCTGAATGGAGTCCACAGTTTGGGAACCCACAATTAGAGAGGCTTGCACTTGATCGCTTGTCCACGCAAGGCCACAAGCAAGAAAAGTGGCTGGTCTTTCTAATACCCCTGCCCTCAATTGCCAAGGTTTCTCTATTCACACTTTTCCAGGCTGTGATAGAAATTCTCTCCCAAGCTCCACCCCAGCCCATCTCACTTCCACATCCACAGATTCATCCAGGCCTGTCAGCACTCACTAAGAGCCTCTTCGAAGCAATGGAGATGGGTGGCTCCGATATCAGTGGGGCAGAGAATCCGCTCCAGGTTTTAGTCAGAACGATCCAGGAGCTGTTGAAGGTGCTTTTCACTCGGAGCTACCCGTCCTTACTGGAGAAGGCTAGTAACGGGTCTCTGTTTGGGAAGCAGAGGGCGGGGAGATTACAGGACTAGGGGAGGGAGGAGGAGGTAAGCAGCAGCCACGTTTGCTTATTTCATTTTGTTTTCTTTTGTTTCAGTAATTTAGAAACAGTCGTTTCTAAGCAGTATCCAGGAGACTTGGTACAATGAAAGGACAGAAGGGGTTAAAACTATGAAATTAAAATTAAATTTAAAAGCATGCTGGATTTTTTTTAAAGGTCATATAATCATAGAGCAGTAGAGTTAGAAGGGGGCTATAAGACCATCGAGTCCGACCTCCCTGCTCAGTGCAGGAATCCAACTTAAAGCAAAAGATTTTAGTAAGCGGCAGAAGTTCAACAGGGAGAGGAAGGGAGGTCTGTGAAGCTGGGCCCACAATACTGAACATGTGGCTCCTGGAGGATACAGCCGTGCATCCGCACCATGGGGGACCAAGAGCAGTGACACACACAGCCATAGACCGCAATAATCGGGCAGGGATATAACAAGTCAGGCCTCCATTTAAACGTATACATGCTGATCTGAAGGGTGTGCTGTTATTGTGTTCATTTCTGTTAGGCCAAGGAGGGAACCCTCTGCTGGACTGTGCCCCCCCCTCAGACCTTTGTCTGCTGCCCATTACAGAACCCCAACCTTTCACAGCCTGTCCCAGACCTCGCCTCTTGCTAGGACCCCTGCTCTGATAGAGCATAACAGCTTCAGTCCTCCAGGGCAGAAAGAGCTGGGTAGAGTGGCCTTTTCCAAGGCATCCTCTTTTGCCCACTACAAGGGAGAACACGGGGACTAGAAGCTGCTAGGGTGAGGTGCAAAGCCAAGAGGAAATTTCCCAGAAGCCTTTGCAGTGGCACTTTGGGTACAAAGAAATATGGGAAACCATTTCTGTTGGACCGCTGCTATCTTTACCGGAAGCACGGCAACTAATGAGGAGCTTTTCCCAGAACTCTTTGCAAGAGCGACTCAGTGGGAGACCTCACCTAGGGAGGGAATCCTGTAACTGGGGAGCCTGCAGCATCCCCCAGAGAGGGCGTGAGCCATGCTTAGGCCTCAAAAGCTGTTTAGGGTGGGGATTATCAAACATTTTGCCAGCTATACCCTAATTGGTTTGGACATCTCCTTCTTCACCTACCTAGGAACACAGGAAGATGACTTATGCTGAGTGAGACCATAGGCCCATCTAGCTCAGTATTGCGTACACTGGCTTGCAGCTGCACTCCAGGGCCTATGAAAACATATTTATTTATCCTTGCATTTATATCCTATCTTTCTTCCAAAGAGCTCAAAGCAGCATACATTGTCCTCCTCCCTTTCCATATTATCCTCACAACAACCTTGTGAGGTAGCCTAGGCTGAGAGTCAGTGACAGGCCCAAGGTCACACGGTGAGCTTCATATGGCTGAGTGGGTATTTGAACCCTGGTTTCCCTCGTCCTAGCCCGGCACTCTTAACTATTTCACCACACTGTTGATTCACTGGTGACAAAGATTATGTTATAAACTATGGTCTTAGATACCTAGCTTGGGCACCAAGAGTTGACCTTTGGAGATGCCCCAACAGTTCACAGATGGAAATAAGGGCAGATGTGTCATATCCCAATTGCCAACATCCAGGATTAATCTGGTGTTTCTTCATTAAGAAAAATACAGTCTGTCCTACATAATTTTGGTTGCCTTTTTTCAGCTCCGCAATATCCTTTTTAAGATGGTGTGACCAGAACTGCCCACAGGTTTTATATGAAGGCATAACAACATTGCCAGTTTATTTTTCACTGTTTTTCCTAATAACCCCTAACATGCAATGTTGGGAATGTTCTTGCTCTTTATGTTCACGTTCTAGCATTTTAATCATTGTATGTTGTCTTTGTCCGAATTCCAAAATCCCTATTAGGGCAAACACCTTTATGAGGCCGGCCAAAATATCACAGGACAGCATGCAAGCCTTTGAGGCCTCCAGGAACTTGCACCCTATATTGTGATATATTGTGCCTAGCGAAATAAATGTGCATGGCCTGACAAATAATATTTTGGTATTGCCCTAATGTGGATCTTGGAATTGTTTGTACGGGCCTTTCATTTTTATTTGAATATTCTGTAAACTGCCCTAGGATCCTTATGCCTGAAAGGCAGTTTAAAAGTGAAATGTCAGCAACAGCAAATAGCATGGAATTTATTTATTTATTTATTTATATCCCGCCCTTCCTCCCAGCTGGAGCCCAGGGTGGCAAACAAAAGCAGTAAAAACTTTAAAACATCATAAAAACAAAACATCTTTAAAAACGTTTCTTAAAAAAAAGTTTCAAAACATCTTCTAAGATTAAAAACATTTAAAAAAAGAAGGTTTAAGAACATATTAAAAAGCCATTTGCCTTTTTCACAGCTGCCATGCACTGGGCTGACATCTTCAAGGAGCTCTCCCCCCCATCCCGACCCAAATATCTCTGTCCTCCTGATTAAACACCATCAGATCAGACTTTGTGAGCATATATTCTAACAGTTAATATTGTTTTGTCCCAATGTGTTACGTACACCAAATCCTATCTACCAATTTGCTGTCCATTCACCCAGTTTGGAGATACCCTTTACTTGTATGAAGGAGAAGGTTAAACAATCTGTTCTCCCAGGGCCAGTGCTTTAAGCTTCCTTTTTAAAATAAAATAATTAGAAGGTCTGATGACAGAACTCTGAGTCATTTGGCCCTAAATCAAATGACGTTTCACATGAGATACAAAATCATGGCTGGGTTCTGCCATGGGGTAGTCTCACTAACAGTGGATGGCAACTGGAGAGAACCAGCCAAGGTTTTCTGTTTGCATTAGAGGGTGTTTTCCAGGAAATGCTAAGTTCAGCATTGCATCGCCAAAGAATGTCTCATGGCCTGGCTTGCCACTTCTACGAATGTGCAAACTCTCACCCTGAGTTTAATATGTGGTGCAGCATTTCCCAGCCTGGTGCTCTCCAGATATTTTGGATGACAATTCCCATCAACCCCAGCCAGAACAGCTATGGGAGTTGTCATCCAAAACATCCAGAGGACACCAGGTTGGGGAAGGCTGGAGGTGTGAGGCTTTTTCAAGACTCTCTCCATTTCCGATCTTTGCCAAGTAATGAAGGTGAACATAGGAACACAGAGAGCTGCCTTCTACCGCATCAGACAGTGGTCCATCTAGCTGAGTATTGCCCATATCAGGGGTTTCCAAACTGTGCTCCATGACCTTCATTCAGGTGGTCCACGATGTATCTGTGGGTTTGTGGTTGGAGATAGCAGGTGGTACATCCATTGTATCAAATACTCATATTGGTTTTTTAAAATATTTTTATTGTTTCTGTTATTTCTTACATCGCATTTTACTGTGAAGGAGGTGCGAAAATTGGAGGGAGAAATATCAATAATTTAAGAAATGCAGACGATACCATACTACTAGCAGAAACCAGTAATGATTTGAAACGAATGCTGATGAAAGTTAAAGAGCAAAGCATAAAAGCAGGACTACAGTTGAACATCAAGAAGACTGAAGTAATGACAACAGAAGAGTTATGTAACTTTAAAGTTGACAACGAGGACATTGAACTTGTCAAGGATTATCAATACCTTGGCACAGTCATTAACCAAAATGGAGACAATAGTCAAGAAATCAGAAGAAGGCTAGGACTGGGGAGGGCAGCTGTGAGAGAACTAGAAAAGGTCCTCAAATGCAAAGATGTATCACTGAACACCAAAGACAGGATCATTCAGACCATGGTATTCCTGATCTCTATGTATGGATGTGAAAGTTGGACCGTGAAAAAAGCGGATAAGAGAAAAATCAACTCATTTGAAATGTGGTGCTGGAGGAGAACTTTGTGCATACCATGGACTGCAAAAGAGACAAATAATTGGGTGTCAGAACAAATTAAACCAGAACTATCACTAGAAGCTAAAATGATGAAACTGAAGTTGTCATACCTTGGACACATCATGAGAAGACAGGATTCACTAGAAAAGACCATAATGGTGGGAAAAACAGAAGGGAGTAGAAAAAGAGGAAGGCCAAGCAAGAGATGGGTTGATTCCATAAAGGAAGCCACAGACCTGAACTTGCAAGATCTGAACAGGGTGGTTCAGGACAGATGCTCTTGGAGGTCACTGATTCATAGGTTCCCCATAAGTTGTAATCAACTTGAAGGCACATAACAACACATTTTTACTGTACTACAATTTGAATTCTATGGAATGACAATTGCTACAACAGGCCGAAAACATTAAGAGGTCCGCCAAGGCCCTCAGCAATTTTCAAGTGGTCCATGGGGGGAAACATTTGGGGATCCCCCGGCCTGCACTGACTGGCAGCAGCTCTCCAGGTTTTCAGACCAGGGACATTCCCAGCCCTGCCCCGAGATGCCGGGGGTTGAACCAAGGGCTTCCTGTATGCAAAGCAGAGCTTTGGCCCTTCCTTTGCTCTTTGCACACGAAGCCACAGGAAAAGTTCCTTCTCTACCCTGAGACTTCCCTGAATTCTCTCCCACCCATCCCTGGAATGTGGGGAGCTGTCACCAAGCCCCAAAAGGCATGTGACCTTGTCCCAGTTTGTTCAGGCTAATCCTCACCACTCCCTTGTTCAGCAGCTGAGATACCCAGACAAAGAATTGATTTGTCCTGCCGCCACCCTGGGGAAATTGGCACAAAAAGTAAGGGAGATCAAACTGGTCCTGATGATGGGAAAGAAGAACAATGTTGCTGGGATGGGGTTACCACAGATGCAGTTGAGGAGACATTTCCATTTCTGAGGGTAAAAACAGCCAGTCTTTGGGGGGGGTGAAGTTACCTTGTAGGAACAAATTAAATATGGGCCTGAAAACTATATTTTCTCTATTCACTTCATTCATGCCATCCATAATTTTATACACACTTCTATCATGTCACCTCTTACTCGCCTTTTGTCAGAACTAAAAAGCATCTTTCCCCCTAATATATGCTTTTTTTTTGTAAACATTGGTTGGTTGGTAAACTGCATCCCAAAATTCAGAGAAGTGTGAATTTCAAAGGATGGCTGCGTTTCGGTTCTCATATTGATTTGATAAATTCAGCTTTAAATGCGGACAGAATCAAATTTCTCTCCCCATCCCTCCTGATGAATCTCTAAACCTGGTTCAACCCCACCTTCCAAAACGGAGAGGGAAGATAGAGGAACAAGGGGAAATTAATCCTCTCTTCTTGTTTTGTAGGTGACGTGAGATCAGCATGGATATAGGAGGTCTAGAGACAGTGGTGGCCAACTCAGACTATGTGTCTGCCTGGGGAGATAGTGGGCCCTTCTCGGGGTGGGACAGGAAGATGCGGGCGAAGCTGAAGTTGCCACACATCACCCAGCGTGAGCACCTCAAGGACTCCTTGGACCTGGATTTCAACTTCATCTGCGTGAGGCAACCCATTGGGAAGAGGCTCTTCCCGCAGTTCCTAGAGGAGACAGTTGGGTTCAAAGCGGCTGGCGGACTGTGGGAGAGCATCGAGGACTACAACGCATCAGAGGAGGCAGACAGGCCTCAAGCCACCCAGAAAAGCATCAATAAATACTTTGACTAGGCCTCCAAGGAGTTCTGCTCTTTCCTGGAGGAGAAGGGCGTCATGAGGGTCAAGGAAGACGCCAGACACGGACATGAGGACCTCTCAAAGAGTCTGAGCAGCACTTGCTGAAGTACCTGAAGGAAAAGGCCCTCGGCCCATACAGAAAGAGCCTCCATTTCTACCACTTCCTCCAGTTCAAGTGGCTGGAGGCCCAGAGCGTGACGGACGAGTGGTTCGTGGACTTCCGGGTGCTGGGGAAAGGGGGTTTCGGGGAGGTGTGTGCCTGCCAGATGAAGGCCACAGGCAAGATGTACACCAACAAACGCCTCAACAAGAAGCGGCTCAAAAATGCCAAGGATATGAGGTGAGATTGCCCCTGTGGCACCAGCTGCTGCATGTGCATACACCCCTGGTGGCCTTAAAATGATTATTATAATTATAAATTATTATTTCCGAACGCACCAACTCAGAAGGCCTTGTTCCACGACCATAATGCACTATGCAAACCCAGCCAGTCTGGGATACATAAATTTGTATCATGCATTCTGGTGCTGCTAGCTAGCCACAGAAAAGGGGGCAAGGAAAACATCTGGATCATTTTGCCCCAGAGATCCCTAGCATGGTGCCCGCGGGCATCATAGTGCCCTCAGATACCTCCCTTGGCACTCTCCAAGGCACTCTCCCCTCTCAGTTTTCTGGGTGTTTTTTTTAATTATTATTATTATTAGTAGTAGTAGTAGTAGTATGTTTATTAACAATGTATTATTATTATTACTACTACTACTACTACTACTACTACTACTACTACTAATGCTATTTGTCCACTAGCTGAGGACAGACTTGGCTGCTCTTTTAGGTACTTGGGTGGTTGAAGTAGCAGAGGACTTAAACACTTTGGACAGCTCCTTGAAAGTTCAGACTAAAACCTGGAGCAGATTCCACTGTCCCACTGACACGGAGCCATGAGCTAGCACCGGAGATGGGGAAGAAATTCAATTCAGTTCACATTTAAAGTCGAATCTGTCAAATTTACACTTTCCAAAACAACATGAGAACCAAAAGACAACCATCCAAAATGCACTTACCCAACTTTTCCAATGCAGTTCTCCAGCCATCCAATGGTTTACAAAAAAGGATATATTAGGGGAAGTATGCATAAAAATGAATATATTTGTGAAAATAACCTATAAAGTGTATTATATTAAGAGAAATGGCTTGCAACAAATGTGTGCCTTAGTCAAAACAGCATACAAAATGGGTTTATTAGGAGAAATTTTCACTAAAATGCTGGAGAATATTTACGAAGATTTTTAATTTAAATGCAAACTGCAGCAGAAATGTGGAGAACTGAATTTAAGAGTGGGAAAGTGAGCATCAGAGAGAACTGAAATGGAGAGACCCTTCCATCTTAATTGTGTGATGAAGAGATCCCGGGTGCAGGGTTAGGGATGATCATCCACAAAGAGGACTCAAAACCTCTTTTCCCCTCTGTTCTCCCAAGGGCCCCCTGCGATGTCCCTGTATTTTAATATCTGTAAATATGGCAAGTGCGGGTTTATTAAGCAATATATGGTAAGTGACTGAGTGAGAGGGGGGAGTACATTGGCTAGAATGCTGGAGAATGTTGGATGATTATTGGCTGAGTGTTTGAACGGCTGAAGGTATAAATGAGAGGATGACAGTTGAGTCACGGGGGGTGGGGAGTTGTGAGAGTCATTAGTGGAGAGTTATTTGGATGAGTTCGTTGGCAGAGTTCTGAGGTAGGTTTGGATTATATTTGGCTGGTATTAGGCAGAATATATAAGACTGGGAACATAAAGAGTGACACTAAATGAAACCATACACGTGTTGGACATTCCTAAGGTAATCTTGTTATTACCTGGTGTTATCAAATAAATACTTTTATTGGTTTACCTGAAGCCTGATCCTTGGCTGGGGATACACAGACGAGAAGGAAGGGCAGGGTAATTACCAAGGCTGGAGGGAAACAGTATCAAATAAATGGTGGCAGCAGTGAAGGGAGATATTGTAACATCGTCAAGTATCCAGAGCAACCCAGGATTGTATGCCTTATTGACAAAGATACAAGGGGGTTGTGGACAGCAAGGGCACCCAGACACAAAGTAACAAGCCATAGGCAGATTAAGGCGAAGTCTCTAGCAGTATTGTTTACAGGGAGTGACTGGTGGTGCTGCCTAGCAGTGGGATCTTGTGAGATCTGTGCTAGAGCGTGTGAGAGAACAAATAAAAACCGAGATCCTGATAGGTGGTGGCCCTGGTGGGAGTATCACAGGTAGAGCCAGCTGGTGGAATTGTCACCCACACCCCATATCCAGACTCCTGCCGGTAAGGTGGGGTAGAAACATTTCCAAGACCGCCCTGGACTCCTGCTGGGAGGAAGGGTGGGATAGAAATCAAATAATAAATAAATAAGACAGAAAACTCTCCAGTGCCCTATTTTTCCAGGGGCGGGGGCAATCCTTTTCACAATTTTGTTAGACACAATGAATGAATGCAATAGAGGGCAAGTTTATGCTTGCTTTGTTTACTAAATACAACATAGACGTGCTAAAATAGATCACTTTCTAGGGCATATCAGAAACTGTTGTGATGCAAACGGAACATTTTCTGAGGCAAATTACCCTCATTTGCATAGGAAAATTTCCTAATTCAAAATTTCCCAGAAAACCCACATCACCGACCATTTCCCTGTCCTTTTTAAAAACTTGTAAAAACGTACAGGGTTTCCCTGCTCCAACCTTCATCTCAGCAGACAACTGGCCTCAGAAACTTGTTTTTAACACTCAGGCTCACCATGTGACAGAAACCAGATTGTCTTTAGTAGCTACAGGTAGGAGTGGAACAAATTGTTGCAGTGCTGAGTGCTCCTATTCAGGGTTCCAGCTATGCCTTCTCTCAGGATACTCCATTCCACTCCCCCTCCCTGTGGGTTGTTTCCATTGTTTCATGCTTGGGGGTTCTCCAGAGCTGATACCTGCCTTTTATGCATGGAGAGCACTGTTTTGCCTTCATAAGAAGCAGTACTTGGGGAAATTATTGGTATTCACTATAAGCAAAATTGTACATTAGCATTCACTTTTAGGAAAATTCAGTAACTGCTTCTTAGCACATCATAGTGGTGCAGAGATGAGAAAAGAGGCCCCAGAGTTTCCTAGTAGCAACTGTTCAAAGTCCATTGGAACTAGATGAAAATCATTCAAGTGCATTGAAGAGGATTGTGAGATGCTCCCTTTAACTGTCAAGAGGTGGTGCTATTTCATTATCTTTCTCTTCTCTAGAGAACATTCTGATTTAAGGAACAGCAAGTCTGGCAACTTTAATGACAGCAGGCAGAATGAGGCTGTGCAAATAAATGTCTAAGTATCTTACATGAGTAATCAACATTCTGCATTTATTCCATAATTCTGTGACCACAGTGCAAAATTCAGCATTCTAAAAATCTCGGCTTGCTGGCTTGCTTTTTTTTTTTTTAAATGAGATTTTCAGGACCTGAAACTGCAAACAGAGGACTGCAAAATTTATTGGCAGTGTGCAGTGGAACCCCAAAAGCCAAGCAAAGAGGGTGCCAAATAACTTTCAGGGAGCGCTTCAGATGCCTCTTGTCTTTCCCCTCTACTCTATGAGGAGCAGAAGCAGATTGAAATTATGCAAGCTTGCTTAATTTGCATAATTAATGCGGGCCACGGCATTCCACTTCTTCCAGCTGTTGGAAACAGACACGGGGGGGCCCTTCGCCTCCTGATTCCACAGGTTGCAGAGCGTAACTGTGGTGCGGGGCATGGACTTGGAGCAATGGTGGCTGATGGCTTCATGTCAGTGGGGCAGTGGAATCTGCTCTGGGTTTTAGTCCAAGAAGCTGTCCAAGATGAAAGTTCTGACTAAAAGCCAGAGTGGATTCCACTGCCCCACTGACATGGAGCCACCAGTCACCACCAGCCTGAGCACCCCTGAGTGACCTGTGCCCACTCTCACTCGTTCTCTTCCAGGGGGCGATAGTGGAGAAGAGGATCCTTGCCAAAGTCCACAGCCACTTCATTGTCACCTTGGTCTATGCCTTCCAGACCAGGGCAGACCTCTGCCTCGTCATGACACTGATGAACGGAGGAGACCTCAGGTGGGGCTCTTGTTGGGGGCGGGGGAGGGAGAGAGCAGCACTTCACTCTCCAAACCGCCCCTGGCTGGCTTGCCTTTTGCAAGCTTGTAATGTGGCCAATGCAATGATAGCACAGATCTCTTCTGCTCTGGGGCAAATCCTGGCTACCAGGTTGCCTTTTTATTTTATTTTATTTTTTTACAGATTCTGTCACGAGACCTTGGCTGCTGATTACAGATCAAGATTTGTTTGCTCGTTTGTTTCAATGTGTATGTTCTGTAATCAACCGTACTGTTTTTTAATGCTGTTTTATTGCGGGGTTGTTGTTTTTTATCATTAAGGACCATATTTAAATTTGTTGCTATTTACAAAACAAAAATATAAAATTACAGCAAATTAAAGTATGGTCCCAGGGCAGGTGACAACCAGCTAAAATACATCCTTAAAAACAATTTGAAATAACTTACAGTCACAAAAAAGTAGTCAAGCAGTGGCCCGAAAACAGCATCCCCTCACTATGAAAAGCAAAACCAGTCAGCAGAGAGAAAGGGAGAAACCATCCCATTATTTGTTCCTATTTTAAAGCAGAGGTAAGCCAAGGTGGTGCCCTCCAGATGTTTGGGACTGCAGCTCCCATCATCCCTGGCCATTGGCCATGCCGACTGGGGCTGATGGGAAGTGTAGTCCAAAACATTAGGAGGGCACCTGGTTGGATACCAGTACTATTAAAAAAATGCCTGCTGGAGTAAAACGGTCTAAAGAGCTAGTTCAGAAGTGAGAAAATACAGTATGTGAAATGTAGCTCTTCCGTCCGCACCCACTCCTTTGCCTGCTCCACCAGACAGCCCCCAGGCATTAGGCCTTGGGAAAGAGGAAAATTCCCTGCAGCATTCAGCCCCGTGCCCTGGCCAGGCTGACTGTTGGTAACAGATTTTGCAGGACAACTATGGGGGGCAGTTCCAGCACAGGGGAACCTAAAATGGTGCCCTGCAGATGTTTTGGACTGCAACTCCCATCAGCCCCAACAAGCATGGCCAATGGTCATGGATGATGGGAGTTGTAGTCCAACAACATCTGGAGGGCACCACCTTGGCTATCCCTGTTGCAGCCTATCCTTAACCAGAAGCAGTAGTGGCTGGTGGCTCCATGTCAGTGGGGCAGTGGAATCCACCCTGCATTTTAGCCTGAACTTTCAAGGAGCTGTCCAACCCGGAGCGGAATCCACTGCCCCACTGACATGGATCCACCAGGCCAGAAGAATGAATACTTATTTCGGTTTAGAGTCGGAGGAGGGCAGGTTGTTGAGGATTCACCAAATCCAGCTGAGTGCAGCTTCGGCAATGCAGCATCAAAGGAGAGAAGGAGGCTTGTTGGAGTGAAGGCAGATGCCACAAGGGCTCCCCTATTTTCATCCTGAAGAATTGGGGGGCTCACACATGCACACACCTGAGCTAACCGCTGGGGTGGCAACTGAAACTCTTCGAGGTAACAGGATGGCAATAGTGTTTTTATTAAAATTAATTAATATTTTCAAATAAAATAGGGGAGGGGAGAAAGAATAAAAACATTTCATCAATCCTGATTTAAATGTATAAATTAATATAAGCAATCCATAACATATGCTGATTTATACATGTAGGTGTCAAGTTCAAAATAATGACAATACTTTCAACAGAAGCGCAATGCATCTCACCCTAGTTGGTTATTTGGGGGGGGGGCGAGACTGGGACCACGGGCTTGTGTGCCTGCTCTAAGCTGCTGTCCAGGTGCTGCTAACTCATGGGTGGGCATCATCAAGACCCCCCCCATTGCTTTCCCTTTGTAGGGTTCTGCATCTTTCAGCAGGGCTCTGAACGGATAGCCCAATCAAACCTGCTCAGCGATTGACTGGCAGCAGCTGACAGGCGGTTCCCTAATTCTTTTCATATGGTGGGTCTAGGGACTGAAGGCATTTTGGACCCTGGCATTGCCATTTTTTGTTGGTGGGAAATCTATACTTTGAAATTTTGCACGGAGATTTCATTTGGGACGCTTGCTTTTCCTCCTCCCAGGTACCACATCTATAACGTTCACGAGAAAAACCCGGGCTTTTCGGAAACCAGGGTGGTCTTCTACACAGCTCAGATCCTCCTCGGGCTGGAGCAGCTCCACCAAAACCACATCATATATCGGGACCTCAAACCAGAGAACGTCCTGCTGGACAATGCAGGTAAAGAGACTCCCAGCCCAGCCGTGGCTGGTGGGGCGGAAGGCAGGGCACCCAACAGTAGGTGGAACCAGAGAGCCAATGAAAGGCAGAGCCAACTCATTCTGGCAATGCTTTTATTAGGCCAACAAAAGTGTTACAACAGAGTGGGCAAGCTTTCAAGTTCTCCAGAACTCAACTTCAGAGTAGATGGCACTGGAGCAGGAGAGTGTAAAGGAGTTGGCAATGCCACTACTAAACTTGGCAAGTCTTCTGTAAAATGCAGTGGTGGCTGGTAGCTCCATGTCAGTGGGGCAGTGGAATCCCCTCTGGGTCTTAGTCTGAACTTTCAAGGAGCTTTCAGGACCATGGACAATTCAGAAGTACCTTGGACAGCTCCTTGAAACTTTGTACTAAAACCCAGAGCAGATTCCACTGCCCCACTGACATGGAGCCACCAGCCTCCACTGCTAAAATGGTCTTTGAAGACCACTGTGGTAATCTTTAAACCCCTTTCAGGAGGAGCAGCTAGCCCACATCCCTCCAGATGTAGTTGGACTGCAAGTCCCTTCAGCTCCAGCAAGCATGGCCAGTGGCCAGGGATGATGAGAGTTTTAGTTCCGCAACACCTGGAAGGCCAAAGGTTCTCCACACCCGCCTTTGACCCTAACACTGAAATGCAAGCTGACAGTCAGCTTGCAAATTCTTGGCTTTAAAAGAATACACCCAAGCAGGGCATAGTGGCCTTTCTTGACGTACAAATACAGACCATTCCCTCCCCACATCCAGAGTCTTCTTTTTTAAAACATCACTTAAGATCTATCTCAAGGTCTCTGAAAGCATTTAAAATATAAGTCATTGTGCCAGCACCACATCCAGCATCGAGAGCCACTAATAAAATGCCTGCCTGCATTGCCCACCCTGCCCAATGCCTGCCTGCATTGGCTGCCTGTATGTTTCCGAGCCCGATTCAAGGTGCTGGTTGTAACCTATAAAGCTTTACACGGCTTAGGACCACAATACCTGATGGAACACCTCTCCTGACACAAACCCACCCATACACTATGCTCAACATCAAAGGCCCTCCTCCAGGTGCCTACTCCGAGGGAAGCTTGGAGGATGGCAGCAAGGGAGAGGGCCTTCTCAGTGGTGGCCCCCAAATTATGGAATGATCTTTTTGATGAGGTGTGCCTGATGCCAATGCTGTTATCTTTTCAGTGCGAGGTCAAGCCTTTCCTCTTCTCCCAGGAATTTTTTAACAGCATTTGAATAGCATGTGTTTTTAACTTGCCTATCAGTTTTTATGGGTTTTAATTTTGTATGGTTTTAAATTTGTATACATGTTTTTAATGTTTTTAATTGTTGTAAACCATCCAGAGAGCTTCAGCTATGAAGCGGTAGATAAATGCAATAAATAAATAAAACCCCTAAACTAAAGAAATGGTGGTGATGAGAGACATGACTAGTCTCCTGTGGCCTCACAAGGATTTCAAAGTTGTCGTTTTTAAAAAGTGTGTAAAATATTCACCTTTGTAGTAAGTTAACATGATTGTCTTCTCATTCTAGTAACGCAGCTTTTAAAAATCAAATGCAACATTTTGAATTAGAATTTCAAACATTTCCCCGATGTGCATTTTTTAATTATTGTTTTCAGATGTAACGTCAGCCCTTTTCTGGGTCCCCTCTGACGGCGTCTTCTTTCTCGTCCACCCCAGCGCATGTACGGCTGTCAGGTTTGGGCTTGGCAGTGGAACTACCAGAAGGAAAAGACAAGGCCAAAGGCTACGCTGGCACTCCAGGTGGGCATTTTGCAGTGCCTGTGTATATGGGGAGGGCGGGGAGGGCGGCTGTCCCTGTGCAAAACGCTTTCCCATTGTGGCACTGACCCAGGATCACTCGCTCCCTCTCCATCCCACAGGGTTTATGGCTCCAGAACTGCTCAGAGGAGAGAAATATGACGCAAGCATTGACTATTTTACGCTGGGAGTAACCCTCTTCGAAATGATTGCCGCAAAAGGACCTTTCCGCAGCCGTGGGGAGCAGGTACATTTGTGCCACCTGAAAACAACCTCAAATTCTAGATGTTTTATTTATCGTTGTTGCTGTTGTTGTTTACATTTCAGTCCTTCCTTTCCTCCCAGAAAAGCAACTAGTGAAGCTGCAAAACAATGCAAAAGTGTAAAAACAATTTAAAACATTTTTAAAAGTCTCATATTCTCACAGCTAATTATGTCAATGTTGTTAGGAACCAAAATAATAATAATAATAACAACAACAACAACAACATTTATATCTCATCCTTCCTTCTGAAGGAGTCCAGGGAGGCAAGTATTTCAGCCATCAAGTGCCTGAGTGAACAGGAATGTTTTAAAATTCCTCCTGAATGTTACTCATGAGGGAGACAAGGCACACTTCATCAAGGAGTGCATTCCACAAACAGAGAACCACCACCAAGAAGGCCCTGTCACAGGTCAGCACCAACCAGGCATCCCCCAGTGGCAGCGGCACCACCAACAGGGCCTCCCCTGCCGTTAGCAGGGCTGGAAAGGGTCGATACTGGGGGGCGCACATTTTTAGGCATCTCAGTATATATGTGTGAGTGGGGGTGGGGGTTGCTGTGGGTGAATGTTTAGAACTGGCTTTAGGATGTGTCCTCTCCACAGTAAAAAGTATTGCTCTGTTGACCAGGAGAGGGCAAAAGGCTCCTGCTGTTTATACCAGGTCTGGCCAGAGGCCGCTTATTGTCAACCAATCACAAGAGCTATTGTTGCACCTCCATCTGCCCCAAGGAGGGACTGAATGTGGCCATGCTAGCTGGAGCTGATGCGAGTAAAACATCTGGAAGGGCTGACAAAGGCTGTGCCACAGGAGGACGGCAGGGCTTGCTCAGGAGAACTGCTCACTGGATGGCACCACCACCACCACCATCATCATTTATTTGTATGCCGCCTTTCCACAGCTGAGCCATGCTCAAGGAGGCTTACAATGTCAAAAAATTACATGATTCATTCTAACAGTTACAAAAATAAAACAAAATATAGTCAAACCACAGTCATAAGCAATAAACTAATGAAAGCATCTCTATAAATATACAATAAAATCAAGCAATCTCCACATACTTCATAATAATGTCTAACAATAAAAATACAAAGCTATACTCCAAGGTGATCCTTCGCCCATAATGAAACCCCATTTCCTCTGCCTGAGGATCCACCACAGGGCCAGCACCACAAACGCAGCCTGGATCAAAATAACAAACGTTGGGTAGGCTTTGCATTCTGATCAAGCACCTGTCCCCTCCCCCACCCTCTCCCCTCCCTCCTGCTGCAGGTAGAGAACAAGGAGGTGACCCGGCGCATCCTGGACGATCCTGTGACCTACCCAGAAAGGTTCAGTGCTGAATGTAAAGCCTGCTGCGAGGGGTTGATGGCTAAAGACCCAGCCGGCTGCCTCGGCTTCAAAAGCGACAAGTGCGGCGAGCTGAAGAGCCAGCCTCTTTTCCAGAAAATGAACTGGGGCAGCCTAGAGGCAGGTAACGCTGTCCAGTCTGGGCAGACCACCTGGCGGGCTCAGGGGGAGTTTTGGGCTGCAGCCCTGAGCTGTTACAGCCGGGGTGGACAGTCCAAAGCATTTGCAGGCCAACAAGTTGGTGAAGGCTGGTGTAGCTCCATACCAGGGACTCTTTCCAGCCTGAGGGCCACTTCCCCTCCTGGGTAACCTTCCTGGGGCCACATGCCAGAGCTGGGCGGGGCCAGAGGCAAAAATGGACGGAGCAACAAATGTAAACATCACCTTTGTAGAGTGGGCTGATTTCTACCCCTGGGCGCATGCACACCTCTCTGCGTCCTCCAGCCAGGCTAGCAGGAAGCATCGAAGGCAGTGGCACGGGGTGGCCCCACTGGCATGGAGCCACCAACCGCCACTGCTTCAGGGACACCATTCCAGCCAGTCAAAAACACTCAAGGAGCGGGCAAAGAGGGCTGAGGAGAGTCCCAAGGGCCAGACAGAGAGGATGCGAGGGCCACATTCGGCCCCAGGTGCCCACCCATATTCTGTGCCATAAATTTCTGTCAGTTTTATACCACCGAAACTGTCATGACTCCCCATTCCCCTTGAAGGACCTGGGATATGTCGTTTGGTGAGGGTGAAGACTGTTAAAACAGTGTCTGTCCGTAGCCTAGATCTGCCCTGAGTGACAGGAAGCAAAACTGGCAGAAATACAGCCCCCTCCTCTTCCCCCCTCAGGACTGGTTGAGTCCCCCTTTGTGCCGGACCCCAAAGTGGTCTATGCCAAGGGCCTTGGCGACGTGGGTGCCTTCTCCACTGCAAAGGGAGTCCTCATCGATGCAACTGACAAGGCCTTCTACGACGAGTTCTCGACCGGGAACGTCCCTATCCTGTGGCATGACAAGATGATCAAGATGGGGGTCTTTGAGGAGCTCAACGTCTGGGGCACAAAGGACTCTTGGTTCTGTATCTTCTGTATCTTTTAAAGTTGTGCAGGGGGGAGGGAGAATCCCACCTTGTGGTTTTTCCCATTACAATATTGCAAGAACACCGGCACTTGGCTGACTTTCTCTTCTCCTAAAGATACAGGATCAGTCTCAGGGATTGAACCTGGCAACCCTGCTGCATACACATTGAGAGATGGTCTATTCCACATGGTCATCCCTGCCTGCTGCAGCCAATCTCCTGCCCCAGCTTCTGAATCAGGTGTGTGATTCAATGTCCATTGACAGTTCCCTTCCTTCCTTTAAATTGATTTATTTAGTTACTTAGTTAGTTATTTCTATTACCCACCCTTCACCCAGAGGTCCCAGGGCAGATTACTACAATTTAAAAATGCATGAGGAGTAAAGCTCCAGCAAACTCAGTGGGGTATACTCCTGAGTAAACAGGCAACGGATTGAGCTGCACATTTTTTTACACAAATGTTTAATAAGGTGTGTGATCTCATGTGGATCACGGTGTAGTTTTTTTTAAAATAGAGTCACTGCAATTTAAGCATGCTTGGGGATGTTTACTCTCTGGATAGGCTTAGTTAAGTCAAAATAAGGAGAAAACTGATTCACCACCCGCTAGGGGTGAATTCCAAAAATGCAAAACCATCCAGGTGAACCATGTGACAGAAGAGCCACACACCTTGAAGGAATCGAAGAGAAATTTGATTCGGATCGCATTTAAAGGAATGGCCTGCCTTCAAGTCGATCCTGACTTATGGCCACCCTAAGAATATGGTTTTCATGGTAAGCGGTATTCAGTGGAGGTTTCCCATTGCCTCCCTCTGAGGCTGAGAGGCAGTGAATGGCCCAAGATCACCCAGTGAGCTTCATGGCTGTGTGGGGATTCGAAGCCTGGTCTCCCAGGTCATAGTCCAATGCTCTAACCACTACACCACACTGGCTCTTAAAGGAAAACCCACCTAATTTGCACTTTCCAAAACACACGCAAACCAAAACACAGCCATCCTGTGAAATTTGCATTTCTCCGAAGACTGCAAAGCAGTTCTCCAGCCAAGGAATGTGCACAAAAAAGGCACATACTAGGGCAAAATGTCCCTATCAATGTATATATTAATGAAAATAACGTGCATTTTTGTATGTTAACTTTGCAAACATGTCTACATCTGGCAAAATCACATCAAAAATGTCTGTATTGGGAGAAATTCACACTAAAACGCAGATGAATTTTCATGGGGAGGTTTCTTTTTCTTTTAATGCAAGCAGCCGCATAAATGTGGAGAACTGAATTTAAGACTAGAAAAACGAGGAACTGCAGGAAGCTGAAATGGACAGATTTGCCGGCCCCTACACACCAGCAGGCCCTCACAACCAATGGCTGGTCAGGCCAGCGCCACTCAGTTCCAGCCACACACTCTCAGCCATCGCATGGCAACATGCAACTGCAGCTACAGGGCCAAACTGTTGACCACAATGGGAGCGACTGATCAGACTTAGTCAGGACAGGGAAGGAGGGATGGAAAGGAGACAGACAGACAGAGACTTCTCCTTGGGAGAGGGAAGGCCACGCTGCAGGCAAAGAGGGAGCCGTCGTCATCGCCGCAGCGCACTCTTCAGTTCTCCCTGTCTGGATTGGCCTTGCCCGCGTCACTCCCAGGGCAGCTGTGGGGCCAAATGGAGTTGCTCCTGTATTGTGCCAAGTCGAGGTCAAGTTCGTGGCCTTGCACCTGGATCCCACGCAGGCAGCCCCGGAAAAAAATGCCCTCCTGGGCCAGAGGGGATTTTTCGTGTCCTGGAGTGGAAATATGCAGGGGGTCATGGTGAGGAAAGAGCCCGTAAATGTTTTAAATGCACCTAAAAGCAATCGCATCCCCCAAGGCCTTATTCACACAATGTACAATTAATCTACAGAACCACCTGCCACAAGATGTGGTGATGTTTAGTGGCTTAGATGGTTTTGACAGGAGTTGAGGCAAATCCATGGAGGAGGCAAGGCCCAGCTAACAGTCTATTCCCCAAGGTGGCTAAATGGAACTTCCACGTTCAGAGATCGTTTACCTGAATGATCAAGCATGGGGTCAAACCACACAGAGGGGGCATGTCCTGCTTGTGGCTTCCCAAGGGCATCTGTTTGGTCACCATCGGGAATGAGGTGCTGGAAAATACAGCCCTTTGGCCTGATCCTGCAGGGCTATAGGAATGTAGAAGGACACAGCCTCTGGAACAGGCTGGTCCAAGGCATTTTGGGGTCCAGAAAATCCAAATGTTACCCTACCTGCTCCTTTCACCTCCTCAGGCACATGCTGACACGGGGCACAATGTCCCACGCTTGCATAGCAGAACTTGCTCTAGGGGTCGGATCTGCTGAGCCTCTAGACCAGTGATGCTCAAACGGTGCGCCCAGGCACACTGGTGCGCCCTAAGAGGTGGCTAGGTGTGCCTCAGATATTATGAAAGTATATTTTAAAAATGAGAAGAAACCCATTTGTATAGGGTAAGTAATAGTTTTCTATAGTTTGTTATTTTTATTCATAGTTTAAAATATATTAATATATTTTTAATTTTGTACACGAAGTGCGCCAGAAATTTTGTTTATGTTTTACAGTTTGAGAACCACTGCTCTAGACCAAGCCTTGGCAAAACAGCAGGAACCCCCCTCCCCTCCCACACACGACCCCCTTCGCCAGATCAGTCAGCATCTCAAAGACTGCAAGGTAGAGAAAAGGACTGGATGCCCGCCGTGAGGTGTTGGCAGAGCTGGTGATACTCACAGATGGCTCAAGCCAGAGCGTCATGCTACAGACTAGAGGTTTAAGGCAAAAGAACTTTCAGGGTCACAAGCCAATCTGACCGGTGGGGGAAATTATTTATTGCCTCACATCTGATACTCAGAACATAAGAAGAGTCTTGCAAGTGGAATTTGCTGCCTCCTTCTATGGAAAATCCATCCTCCAAATATCCCCATTTCCCCAGGATGTGCGTCCAACCCTTCCAACATCCTAGCTCTCATTGAAGCAGGGAATTTCGAACACACCAAACTTTTTCTGACAACCATCGTAGTCATATGATCTTTTTACCACATTAAAGCGGCCATAATTAACTATCTTCCCCCCACAATCACCTTCATGCAGGGGAACATTTAGCTTGGATCTGTTCTCCTCTGGCAAAAGCGATTTAAATGGACACACACACACGTCCCGCAGCAGATCTAAATTCTGGCTGTCGCCACAACAGAACTCACTCAAAAATATTTAATATGACAAATAAAAACATTGACTTAACATGTCAGAAAATAACACAGAGATTCGGACTAGATTAGGCTACAGCAGCTCCTTGAAAGTTTGGACTAAAACCTGGAGCGGATTCACTGCCCCACTGACATCGGAGCTACCAGTCTCCACTGTTCATATGATTACTGCAAAGCACCAGCCCTCTTTTTAGGGGAGGGACATACCAGGTAATCCTCCAAATATGAGGTGTCCCTTCTGGCCAAGCCAGATGTGCTTCAGGCTCTCAAAATCTGGCTTTGGGGTCGGCTTGGAAGTCTCTGTGTCACCCAGACGCAGCGTGACGTGAGACGGGGTGATGCTCAGGAGGAGGTGGGCATCCAGGCAGCCCCCCGTGGGCAGTGGCACCAGGAGGACCGTCTTGTTCCCCAATTGGGCCATCAGATCCTGGAGTGAGAAAACAGCACAGGGGACAGGTGGTCAGAGCCTCTCTCATCCAAGAGAGGAACTCACAGACACATGACAGATAAGAAAAAGTTGCATATGAAATCTCAGGCCCCAGCTGGTATCTTTCTGAGAGCAGATGTTGGCTGTTGCCTGGCACCATGACAGAGACCCTGCAATGCCACGTTTGCAGGAGAGTAGACTCTCTCAACCATCTCCTTTTTAGATTGGATCCTTGGTAGGGTCAGGCTAGAGAGACTGAATCTATAGCACCTTTCCCCAGTCTGGTGCCTTCCATTTGTTTTGGACTACAGCTCCCATCAGCCCCAGCCAGCACACTCTTGTGTTGCTAAGGCTGATGGGAGCATGGCTGGGCTGGCTGGGGTTGATGGGAGTTGCAGTCCAAAACAGATGGAGGGCACCAGATTGGGGACCTTCCACCTCTGGGGCTACACAAACAGACCCCAAATTGCAGCCTTCCCACCTCAGTGGCCTTCCTTCCAGATGACCGCTTGCCCCAAATATTCTCGCAGGTGAGGGGCTCCGTTCCCATCTCTTCTTCTGGGGCCTTGGGGTGGAATCCCTGCCCTGCCAATGTTCCCTGGGCACGGATTGTCTGCCACTAATGCCTCTGTGGCATCTGACCCAGAGGGGCACCTCTCCCTCCCGGCAGGATGTGGCCCTCACCGTGCGATGCAGGTTCAAGCATAGGAGAAGAGTCTGCTTCATGGTGGAGACAGCCAGCAGGGTCCCTGACTGTGGGGCGGCCCTGATCCACATCTCCACAGCCAGGGACCAGCTCTTGTTGGCAGAACTGAGTCCGGTGGGAAGGCCTGTGGGGGCGAAGGAGGAGAGAGAGTCGATGAAGAAGGTAAAAGGACCAAGGAGGCCAGTTTGGGAAAGTTACACACTTCACAGCTGTTCCCTGCACCGTAGATTTGTATAAAGGCATTATGATATCGGCCGTTTTATTTTCAGTACCTTTCCTAATGACCCCTAGCATGGAATTTGCCTTTTTCATAGCTGTCACACACTTGGCACCTTCATCAAGCCATCTGCTATGGCCCTGAGGTCTCATTCCTGGTCAGCCACGGCCAGTTCAGACCCCGTGAGCTTATATGTGGAATTAAGATTTTTTGCTCCAAGGTGCATTACTTTACCCTTGCTCACATTAAATTACATTTGCCATTTTGCCCCCATTCGCTCAGTTTGGAGAGGTCTTATTGGAGCACTTCACAATCCCTTTTCATTTATTTTTATTTATTACATTTATATCTTGCCCTTCCTCCTAGAAGGAACAATCTAGTAGTATCATCAGCAAACGTGGGCACCTCACAGCTGGCCCCTAACTCTTCACCCTAAACTCCTCAAAAGCAACATCCTTGGCTCACTGCTAAGCTCCCCAGCTCAAGTAACAGAGGTCTAGAAGCAGACGATGGAAATGCAGGGATGAGACAGGCCTCAGGATGCCCGTACCTGAGAGCGAGAAGGTGGCCACTCCGTCTCCAGGGAAGAAGCTCCCCCTGTGGATGGTGGGGAAACAGACCTTGGTCCCTTGCTCCTCCAGGGAAGCCCCTTCCAGCCACTCGGAGCTCCTGTTCAACCAGTTCCAGCGTCTCATACAGCCGTCCAGCGCCGGGTTCAGCTGGAAGGCCAGAGGATCGAGGGGAATGGAACAGAGGAAAAAGGAGTCACCCCCACCAACACCCTTTCCTCCTTCATGGAAAAACACTCCGCTAAATCAGTTGATCAGGGATAGGAAAACTTTTTCAGACCAAGGGCCACATTCCCTTCTAGGCAATCTGATGAGGGCCACATGCCAGTGACAAAAGTGGATGGAGCAATGAATGTAAATTTTACCTTTCTACAGTAGACTAGTTTGTACCAGGGATGGGTGAGGAATTTGATTCAGTTCGCATTTCAAGCCAAATCAATTTGCACTTTCTAAAACACAGCCATCCTTCGAAATTCACACTTGCCGGCGTTTGCAGTGTAGTTCACTAACCAGGCAATGTGAATATATGAGTGAAAATAATATATAAAAAAGCATTGCATGGTGAGAAATTGCTTGCAAAATTGTGTACTTTAGTCAAAACTGCCTACAAAAAGTGTTGAATTAGGAGAAATTCTCACTAAAATGCTGGAGAATTTTCATGAGGGCTTTTTAAAAAACACAGATTGCTGCAGAAATGTGGAGAACTGAATTTAAGAGTGGAAAAAATCAGACACACAATCAGTGTTCAGGCAAAAACACTCAAGCAAAGTGCAAAGCAGGACCACTGAGGGGTGCAGCCTGGGGAGAGTTCCAAGGACCAGATGGAGAGGTCAGAAGGGCCGCATTCAGCCCCCACACCTGAGGTTTCCCCCAGCCCCATCTTAGACGCATCTCCAACTGCTTGCCCACAAAAAAAAAAAAGGACAAGGAATATTCAAGGCAAGCAAATCAATCAGAGCTCACATGTTGCTGTGATAACATCACCAGAGGGACCTGCCTTCATAGACATGGTGTCCCTATGGAGATGTCCTCCTCATATGAAAGTTGCTCTTTGGGGCCCAGATTTGAAGGTCATTCTTGTCATGGGAAAAGTCACCCACATCGTATGCCCCCCTCCCAAATCTATCTATCTATCTTATCACACGCTTGCAATCACACTGAAGAACTAGCATTATTCAGGATGTTGGAAATGTGAGATCTCTGGGGCGTGTGGAGGCACAGTCAAAAGGAAAACAAGACGTTTTTATTTCCCATGGAAATCCACCATCAGAATTGGTCCCAAAGGGCACCATATAAAGACAGACCTGCCCACACCAGCAGAAGTTCCCTTGTCACAAAGAGACTACCCACAATATGTGCAGAATGAAGGCAAATGCTCACAAATTTAACAGTCCTTGGGATTCAGGGCATTGAAAAACAAAAACAGTCGATAGTGGCAGATTTTTGTAAAAAACGCTGGTCATAATTTGTTTCAAAATCAGCACACCTTCTTTGAGTGTTCCACATTCATGATTTAATGTATTTCCTTCTATTTTATTTATTTTAAATGTTAGGGGAATTTTTGTGGGAAAGGTGATGGGGCAGTGGTTGCTAGCACCCTGCGTTTTGCTTGCACCTTCGAGATTAGCAGCTGCTATCCCCATTCAGCTTTCTTGCCCTGACGCAAACTCCTTCTGCTTCAGCAGAGGCCGGTGCAGAGGCAGAGAGAAAAAAGGGAGCCAGCCAGCCTGCCTCTGCTGCTTCAGTGGAATGTGAACAGATCTGTTCTGCTGTTTCACTACATAGGAGTCAACCCCTTGGTCCATCTAGCACAGTATTGTCTCCACCAACTGGCAGCAGCTCTGCAGGGTTTCAGATGGGAGGGGGGTCTCTTCTAGCCCTGGAGATGCTGTTGGGGGTTGAAACTGGGGGCAGGCCTGGGATCCATTTGAATGAAGGACTGTTTGGAAGTTGTATGATCAATCAGTCAGTCAATCAATCATCTCACTACCATGAATTCTATGTTCCGGGATGGGGGGCATCCATTCTTTTTCACCACCACAGGAAGCCGTCTTACATTGACTACTGGCCTAACAGCTTAATATTGTTGACACCAGCCTTTGCCAACGTGGTGCCCTCCAGCGGTTTTGGACTGCACGACCATTGGCCATGCTGGCTGGAGGTTGATGGGGGTTGCAGTCTGAAACAGCTGGAGGGCACCAGGTTGGAGAGGGCTGGTCTATAGCAGGGACGGCTAACCTGTGCCTCCCTCCGGATGTGGTCAGACGCTAACTCCCATCAGCCCTCCGCCAGCGTGGCCAACAGTCAGCAAGGATGGGAGCTGGAGTCCAGCGACACCTGAGATCTGCCCCACCTCACCTCTGGACTCTGCACCAATAGCCATGACGGGTTTGTGGCCTGACCTCAGAGTGGGTTGCAATAACACTGCCATGCATGGGGGGGATTAAGACATAGGCACCTCAATGCATGCTTGAGCCAAAAGTGTGTCCCAGGTGTGAAAAGGGCGAAGACGGCTGATGTCCCCCCCAACTGGCGGCAGCTGCCAAGGGCTTCAGACGGGGGTCTCTCTCAGCCCTGCCCAGAGATGCCTTCCTAGACTGAACCTGGCATGCTTCTGCCACTGAGTGATGGCTGTTGGAGGCTGGTGCATTAGGGCAAACAAGGCACTGCCCCCCCAACCCAAGTCAGCCAGCCTGCCTTCTTGCTTACACCCAGCCTGGGGGGCTGCCAGCTCCCTCCTCCACCTGAAGCCTCAAGTGTTGCCCCTGAGGAGGATGGAGGGAAACGAGAATGAGCTGGCTCCGCCTCCCATCGCCTCTGGCACCGCCTAGTGTTGGGCACACTGCCTTCCACCCCACCAAATGGGCACCGGCCACCACTGGCTACAGTCCTTCTGGCACGCAAGGAGCCGGGGGGGGGCTCTTACCGGGAGCAGCAGCTCCTGCACAGGGATGAACAAGCCCCCAACCCCGATGCGCATCAAAGAGACGGGGTCGTCAATGATGGCTTTGGAGACGTGGCTCAGGGTCAAGTGGTCGTCGCCATCCACTTCCAACATGACGCGATGCCCTTCGTTCTTCACCATAATCTGTCGGGCCGAGGACGAGGTTAGAAAGAGAACAGGCAGGTGATCCCTCCCCCCCAGAAAAAGGTGAGCCCAGATTAAGCAGGGGGGGGGTTGATGCCCGGAAAGCACTGCTCCTGCAAAAAAAACACCCACCTTGAGACACCCTTAGGCTGTAAGGCCAGGGAGGGATTTATCCCCGACATATGGAAGCCTCTCTGGGAGCCTTTATTTTCACCAAGGAGTGGAACAAAAATCCTCTCATATCAATATTGGTCTAAATAATGAACTTTGTTGCTCTTAAGGGCTGCTCAGTTGATTTCTGAGCAGAAGAAACAGCCAAGGTGATGCACAACCAGGGTGTGAAGAACTTTGCTGGCGACAAAGGGCTGGGAAGCTTTTGTAAGGGTCACTCAGAGGGCATCAGCCGATTTCTCAGCAGTTCCACCCTTCAGCTTGTGCCAAGTGATGGCACGCAGCTACTGTGCATTCCAACCTGACTCCTCCAAGGCTGCCAGTTCATGACCAGCTGTGGGTCAAGCCCCAGACACTGGAAGGCTTTGCAAGGACAGGCTGTATGAATTTTCCATCCATCACAGCCCCCCCCCCCACACACACACAACATACCCGATGCCATTGGCCGTCATTGATGCGCGACCCTCCAGAAACTGTGATGTTTGTCACAGTGTTGTGGATTTGAATTTCAGGTTTCCCCTTCCGTAAAGCCAGGACAAACCAGTTGACTCCAGGGCTCATATCACCGTAGAAAATTATGCCCTCTGGGTCAAAGGTGCGGAAATCAAAAGAAGAGGCAGCACTGTGGGGAGGAAATCAGATATTGGCGCCAACAGCCCGAGCCCATTTGGCCCTTGTTTAAGGAAAGGGGGTTGAGGAGTTCTCCTTACTCTAGAGTTGCCCTCTTGCATTGTTTACCTGGCTTTTTTAAAAATTGTGGTAGGGTTGTTCACAGGCAGGCAGAAATTCAACAGGCAAACCCTTGCAAAACATAGGAAGCTCCCTTATTCAGAGGCGTCAAGGTCCATTTGGATAAGTATTGCCTATTCTGAAAGCTCCCCTGCCTGCCATCCTTCGAGCGCAGAGGCCAGATATGGCACTTTTGATGCAAAGCATTATGTTGCACCTAATTACACCCTAGCCCTTTGTGGCAGGAAACATTGTACCTGTTGAATTTCCACCTGTTTTGCTTGCAGCTGTTAAAGATACAGGGACATTCACGTGGCTCCCAGCCATGCTCGACAATTTATTTATTGATTACATTTATATCCCACCTTTCGGCTTGAAGTGGGTCGACAAACATAGTTCTCCCCCTCCTGATTTCATCCTCGCAACAACCCTGTGAGGTAAGTGAGGCTGAGAGGCAGTGACTGGCCCAAGGTCAATCCATGAGCTTCATGGCTGAGCAGGGATTTGAACCCTGGTTTCCCAGATCCCCAGCCCAACCCTCTCACCACTACATCACCACTGGTTCTCCCTTTAAATAACTCAAATTCAGGCACTTCCTCAGGTACCTGCTGACTGACAGACCTCCCACCTCCCTAGGGTTCATTCACCTTGTCACTGTACGCAGATCAACGAACAATGTGGCTGTTGGGGAGGAGTCTCCCAATCTCTGTCCAAGGTTCAAAGCACCCGCCTCTCCGGAGAGGGACTGGAAACACTGACCATGCTACGAAAGAGACAACGGGCATTAACTGCAATTTGCCACCAGGTGACAGCATTGGCCTACAAAGAAACAGAGGTCGTGGAATTACCAGAGCTGGCCAGTATGTGACGCTGCTGCTGCTGCTCCCGGAGAGATAATCTATAGAGTTCATTACCTCGAAACGCCACACGGTGGCAATGTTGCCCCGTGAAATTGAAATAAAATCCTGTCCGAGAACTACTTTAGAAAATGAATTAATTAATTAATAGCAAATCTCGTATTTGATTCAGCTCCGAGTGATTGTAAATTCAGCGTTTCGCTCTCCGTCTCGTGGGAATGAAGTCTGTAGACTATTAATTCTGCTGAGTGTTTAAGGAAAAAAATTAATCTTGAAAACGATGTGATGTATTATTTGTCTTTAAAAAGGGGGTGGGGAGCCACAAAAGGAGCCCTCTAATCCCACCTTTCCCAAACCATTAACTGAACAGGCAGAAGTTCAACATGTAAAGCTTGGATCAGTCAGTATGATGTGATGTTGAAAGGTTCATCTGTTGAATCTCTGTCTGTCATGCAGCTATGGAAAGCACAGGAGCTCTAGAATACACGTACCAGTTAAAAATAGATAGAAGCCCTTAGAAGTAGGTCAATCAAAACCACCCCCAGAACCAGTGATGCTTTATTATCTGTAAGACAGGCAGAAATCCAGCAGGAAAAGCTTTCTCCCTCAAAAAGGGAACTACATCTCTTATTTTTGCTTCATGCAGTGGTGAAAGGGGTGAAAAATGGTAAGTCTGTCAAAGAATCATAGAATCTGGGGTGGCCTGTGTGAAAAATCCTCCTAGTAAACTCAGCCAGTGGGAGTAAGGGGGATGGGAATGATCCTGTGACATCATTCACTGCTTCTCCATTGCAATGAAGACTACAACCCCCATGATCCACTGCGAGAGCTTCCAGGGAAAATATCACCCGTTGAGGTCCTGCCTCTCAAACAGCTGTCAAAGGCACCAGAGACTGTGAAGACAAAGACTGAACTTTTAAAACTGAGCATCCAATTAGGGAGATTCTACTTCTCCAACTACCCCCCGGGGGGGAACCTCTGGGAAAGGGGGAGGGAGGGAACATGATCCAATCTGGAGTAATCCTTTTGTGAAGGAGCCCCGATATTGTCTGTGCGTCCCTCTTTACAAAAAAACTCAGTCCCCATGCTATGACACAGACACCATTTTCCCGGGCCTTGATGACCGACACTGATGCAAGCACTCTGGACGTGCTCAGAGGGGTCTCCAGCATGTGGTAACTCCCGCGGCTGAAGCACAAAAGGATCGAAACTAGATCCAGTCCACACGAAACCCAGCTGCCTGTCAGGGGAGGGGGCTCTGCTCCCATCTTTTCCCGGCTGTAACCCCAAGACCTCCTATGCAGTAAGGGGGGTATTTTCCCAGCCGGCTGCCCAGTGCCTGCCAGCAAAGCACCCCCCTGCTCCAGACTCACCTTGGAAAGGTAGGCCCCCATGATCCCCTGGAGCTCCTCCCCAGCCGTCCAAGGGGCCCCCGGGACCACCAGCAGAAGCAGCCAAGGGGCGATGGGGATCATGCTGATGGAGAGTGCGGAGAGCCGCAGGGTCCAGCGGCAACTGTGCCTGCAGTGCAGTGGGCAAACACGCCAGTTATTCTGCGCTGTCAGAGATGCTTGTTGACATAAACTCTCCGGGGTCAAGGCCTGGCGCAGACAGGCAGGAGGCCCTGGGGTGGGGGTTGGAGACAGGATTTGGGCCCCCAAAGCCTTAGCCTGGCTCTCCGCAGTACCTCCGTGCAAGGCGACCCAAATCCCCTTCACAGTGGCCCTACGAGTGCCCGAGACAGTCTTTGCAGGGTGGGCCAGCCTGGTGCACCTGATCGCTGCCCTCTCTGTTCGAAGTTGAGCAATGATGGCATCTTCTGCCTCACCCAGAATCGCTCTCCAGGGATTTCTCTCTCTCGCCCTCCCCCCTTTCCCCAGAGGTACTTCCCAAAGGTTAAAGCAGACAAGAGAACTGGGCAAAGCCAGCTTGCATTCCCCTTGAGGGCGACATTTGAAGGTGGGGGGGGGGAATCTCTGGGCCAGCCAGCCACACTCTTCCTGCTTTCTCAGCAGGGTGAAACGGTCGTCATCCCTGGAGGTAAAAGGCTGTGTTTGCCTACCGTTGTTGCAACACCACCAAAGGAGTAAGGCGGGGGCAAAGATCCAGGACGTATGGCTGGACTGGTACTTAGCGAGCCACTCTGGGCCCTGAGGAACAAATCTTAAAACTAGCAAGGAAGCAGGAGGGCTCCAGGCCGTGTTTATGGCCCAACAAGAGGGCAGCCCCCCTCCCCACGCCTCAGAACCCGACTTTTCTGGCGGACAAGAGACTGGCACTTCAAAATGAGGGGACAAGCTGAGCGCCATTCCCTTCCCCCCAAAACAAAACCTAACGTGTACATTTCAAATATAGAAAATTTACCCTATCTGAAATGACTGCTGTAAAAAAATAAATACATCCAGAGGTTTAAACCCTGGAGAAAGAACAACCCAGGCTTTCACCTTCCTAGCTTTGCCTCTATGTGCACACACATCTCTGGGGCCAAGGCAGAGGACTTGGAGGCCCATTCCACACACCATCATTTATCTGTTGCCACGCTCCACAGCAATATGCATGTTCAGACCTGAAGTCGCTTCCACCCCAGTTTGGGGCCTTCAAAATGCTCCCACACTCCCCAACCTCCTGCTGGTTAGGCCTGTTCTGCCCCCTACTTGGTCACCTTCCAGCTGCTCTGCTCCAGTGCCACCCAGGACCTCATGGCAGATTGTACAGTCCCTTCAAGCCTTTCCCAAACAGGCCCATAAACGGTTGCCCCTTTAGCCAGAAGCCCCTTCCACACTGTGCTGCCATTTTTAGAATCATGCCAAGGCAGCCATCACCACCACTGCTGCGGCCAAAGCTGGCACAAGCAGCCGTTCCCACAAAACTAAAGGTCCACCCGGGGATCCCGGGGTACAGAGCAGAACTTGCCCACTTCACCAGATTTTGAGCCAAACCAAAACCAGTTTAGCTGTCCGGAAAAAGACCCTGGTAAGCGGAGAGGCCTCCGAAACCCAGGCACTCCTTGGCTGCGAGAGTTTTAGCAGCAAAACCGCCTTCAAGGGGTTTATGTTTGCAGGGCAGACTCTGTGCATTGCCCAGGTCAGGAAACAAGAGACTCACAGCCACGTGGAGTTACGTTGGGGGGGGTTGTGTGTGTGTTTGCAACAGTTTTGCATTGAGCGTATAATTGTCTTTTTATTCTGAAGAAGTTATTGGAGTTACACACAAAGATGCAGAAAGATAAATATACGGTATTTTGTCTAACGGACTCTTCACACGGTCACACTTGGAACAGAGACCAGGAAAAAGCGGAAAAAATTATTATTCATCCTCATCCTTATTATTAACATTTTTGTATGTCCCCCCCCCTATTTTATATTTTTAAAACCCTTGGTCTTGTTTTCCTTTTCTCTCCTTTTCCTTAAAACGGTTTCAGTAAATCTCTAAAGTGCCATAAAACTAGCTAGAGGTGCTTCTAGAAAATAAAAACAAAAAGACAAGTTACATTCAGTAGCAAACGGTCAACAATCACCAAGACCCCCCCAATGGCAAAGTGCAAAAGATGGGAGACGGACAGCTATGTACATGTCAGTGACCGCCCTTCTGTCCCTCCCTCCCCCAGTGACCCACTACCTCCCCCTCGCCACTGAAGGGGAAGTAGGGTACCTTCCCAAAATAACTTTGGTGCTCTCTCTGTGTCCCATCACCAACCCTGTTCCCTTCTGCTCCCACCCACAGGGACCTCTTTCATGCATTTGCTGTGAGACTGCAAACAACTCCTTCTGGCAAATGCATTGCTTGCTAGATTGCAGCAGGAATTGCATGTGACTTCTTGAAGATAAAAGAACCTGGCAGGCCCCCTACATTTCCCCCTAGCCCCACCCCCATGGGACTGAGTGCTTCAGGGCCCTACTGCAGGATGGGGGATCTACACTGAAGTGCGTCTGGGTCTGATCTTCCAACCTGGCAGGCTCTTGCCTGTCTGCACTTCAGGCTGAAAACCCAAGACCCAGGTCTAGTGTGCTTCCCACGGCTCCTACCCAGGGAAGCAGCCGTTTGAGGAACGGGCTGGAGCTGTGGGTCTGCCACTGCACCTGCCCATGGAGTGGGGTCCTTGGGGTGCCAGATCCCAGCGGAAGGGGCCTGCCCTTTAGGTAAGTTGGCTGCAGGCGGCCAGCCCTGAATAACGCGCCATTTATAATGCTACAGGTAGGTAATAATGCAGGTGATGGGGGAAGAGAAAGGAAGTTCCCCTCCCCACTCGGTCTGAGCAGTGCCTTCTTACTGGTGGTGCAGCAAAAATGAGGGAGAACCAGGAATGTGCATTTTGCTGCATTGCAGGAAGGGGGCGGGATGGCACTATGGCAAGACATCGCTCTGCCAGCAGCAGCAGCAGCAGGGGAGGAACCACCCACGTGGAATGCATGAAATGCTGCAGCATAAAAGTGCAGGGGGGGGAGAAAAAGGAGATTCTGCACTCCAAAGTGGCATTGCAAAAAGGGGGGGAGGAAAGCAGGGATCAGCAGCTAGGATGAAAAGGCGGCGGCGGGGGAGGGAACAGAAATCTGCATGCCAGGTTTTCACTCTGCTGCAGGAGAGCCTGTTTTGTGTGTGTGGTTCTATGCACACACGCTCCTCTCGGAAAGAAGTGGAAGAGACATCAGCTTCTGCAAGCCGGGCAAGGGGAGGAGTATATTGTATGGTGCGTCTCCATGCACAGGGAAGGGGGAGAGACCTTTGTGCTGCAGTGCATTTCCTGCACAGTGCTGCAGCTTGACACTGCTCACCAGGGTCACTTGTGTCAATGCACTGATGCATGTCGCAGTTGTCTCTCTCCCACCTCCAACTGGCTGTCTTGGAGTTTCAGAACAAGGGTCAAAGGCCACCAAGAGCCCCCTCCAAGGAAACCAGTGCTCACCCTGAAACACACGCATGCTTGTCCAGCACTGAGTGCACCTCCATTTCCAGACCCTCTTCCTGCACTCCCCATCCCCTGCTTTGCCAATGGTCAAGGGAAACCCTTCCTTTTTTGTGCCCTGGCATCCTCAGGGTGTTCAAAATGGCAACCTCCCCCACAGCAGCCCCCTTAAGGAAGGTGGTGGCGACCAAGCGGGCAGGGGCTCTTCTTCCCCCCACCATCTGCAGACTGGAATGGCAAGCCCCTCCCTTGAAGGGGAGCAAGACTCCTGGCCTTCCGTGGCAAGGTGATGCCTATGGCGGAGGGCAGCTTTCAACACAAGTCCTTGAGGGGTGCTGAAGGAGAGCCCTTCGAATAACAAGGGGTGTCTAGAGCTGGGGTCAGGGCTGATAATGGAAGGTCCCTACCCCGGCTAGGATTTTCGAGTTTAGGAAGAAAGTTGCAAGGGCAAAAATGTAGGAAGGTGGTGGGTTTTGAGGGCAAAGTTAAAGCTCATTTTCAGCAATAAGGAATGGTGGGTAGATATTAAAAGGGTGTTGGGGGGGGATGTCCACAAGAACATTCTCCTGCACAGGAACTGGAATGTTCTCCAACCCTTTGACAGGGTCGTGCCAGGAGGTGGGCAAACTTTTTAATTTTGTCAGTTCTACTTTGCTTGTTCCTAGAGCCTGAAGTGTAACCAACTACAGAAAGCTGAAAGAGGCAAAATTCAAAAACACATGCGCCTGTGAGCATACTCTGAGCCTGGGGATTTTCTTTTTGGTACCAGAATGAACTGAGTTTACAGTCCTGGCCAGCTTTCTTCGCTTCAGCAACCTGATTTAGGAGCTGAAAAGTAGTTTTGTTGCTATTGTAAACTGGAAGTCAGAAATCCTTGGCAATCCACTGCTAATCAGAGAGATCTCCACTAGAGGATCCTTCCGAATTATACTTTGCAACAGCCTTCCCCAGCCTGGTACCCTTTCAGATCCTTTGGATTATTTTAATTTTTTATTTGATTTATATCCCGCCCTTCCTCCCGGTAGAAGCCCAGGGCAGCATTATAAAGATGCAAAACATCCAGAGGGTGCCAGGGTGAGGAAGGGTGCATTAAAATATTTAATATGTGTAACTGTTTTCCTCCTTGAATCCATCATTTTCCTAAACCTTTTGGCAAAATTCTGCCCCCCCTTAAAAATCCTAAAAAAAAATTCCATATATTGTTTTTGAAAACCCTTCTATTTCCTTTGTAAAGGTCATGCAGTTTTCCAGAGGTGTCAGTTTTCAGTCCTGTTTCTCCGCCACCCAATTAGTTTTTGTTTTGTGTTTAAAATAAAATCCCTGTTGTTTTGGTCCTTATTCACTGAAAAAAAAATCACACACTTAAATTTAAGTTTTTCATCAGGGAAGGGGGGGGAGAATCCAGTATCCCAAGGATTAAATCAACGACGACAGATAAGCTATCTCTAACCTTTGGCTTTTAACAGGACAATTGCTCCCCGCCCCTTTTTCTAAACTAAAATTTCAATTCCCTAATATATGCTTGATTTTCTTCTGGATACAGCACTCCATTTTCCCTAATTGTAAAAAAATATTTAGTGGTTATTTTTTGGGGTTTGTAGCAAGAAAAGAAGGGAAAAAGGAAGAACCACATTTCAATTGCCCTAGAGTGGCTATTTCCTGGAGAGGAATGAACACAACCCATCTCTTAAACATTTTTGCAAACTATGGACCACTGAGGAGGCATTGTTACAGATGAGGCTTACAGCAGGGCTTGCTTAAATGGGCTTTTCTAATGGAAATATAAGCCCTACATGGACCAGAATGCCCATTCACTGCTCTTCAGCCCTTGTGAGGCTCTAAGCTCATTTAAGCCACACACAAGAAACGGCTACTCTCTGTTGCATTAAACAGGCCTAATTTTTTTTTCTTACAGAGGCAGCAGCTTAAGGATTGAGTTCTTGGGGGGGGGAGATAGCACAGGAGGGTTTTTGTTTTGTTTTTCTGGACTGCTAAATGTAACTATAACTGTCCTGTTGGGGGATTCCAGCATGGTGGACGGGGGAGGAGGTGGGGGGGGGAGTGGACCTATGCACAGTTTTGCAAAGTGGGCTAAAGACCCTTTCGTGTGCAGGTGGCATGAGCTTTGCTAACATTAAAATCACAGTACACAGTGGAATCCGGTCTGCTTGCCCACCCCACCCCCAAATGATAAGAGCTGCACTTGCCTCCCCATCCCCCCCAAAAAGGGCATGCTAAGACAGTGCCAACATGCTCCCCCACCCACCAAAGTGTGTGTATATGCAATGCAGGGGGGTGGGCTTTTTGTCTTTTTGCAGCACCCCCTAGCACTGTGGGTTAAAGGAAGTTTCCGGAAGCCCCAGATCCCACAGAAACGCTCTGGCTATTCCTCACCAGCTCAGCAGGATGCCCTGCCTTGTCCCAGCCCCCCCTTACCCCGCCTCCCTCCAGCTGAAAGGAAAATGTGATTCATCTCATTCAAGCTGCAAAACAAAACTAAACTAAACTAAACAAAAAAGACCCCGCCCTCGTGTGCTGCTCCTTTTTTTCTTTGGCAGCTTCTAAGCAGAGAGAAGAGATGGTCAGTGGGCAGGAGAGGGATCCGAGAGCAAAGATAAAAATAAACACAGGGGGTGGCAGGGTTGGTGGGGATGGGGGGGCGGTCCTATGGAATGAGACCTCCCCCCCCTCACGGGGGGGGACGGGGACGGGACGGGACGACACGTCGTCAATGGCAATTTGTAGGGGGGGATGGAGGGTGCAAGCGGAGTGAGAGATTTGGAAAGACAGGAGAAACTCGGGGGGCGTCCCCTGGTGGGAGAAAGAACTCTGCCCCCAACGGAGGCTCCTCCTCCTCCTCCAAGCAGTGCTTCCTGAACGGCAGAAGTAAGGCAGAGCCCAGAAGAGAGGGGGGAAAGGAGGGTCTGCTTGTGCAAATTCAGTCTTAACTGTGTCTACGGAGCAAGAGGACATTCGTATGGGGTTTGGGAGCTGGGAGGAAAGAGGGGTTACCCTGTACCTATTTTTGCTACTTTTAGAAAAGTCTTGTCTACGGTGCGCCCCACTCGATACGCCCCCAGATGTGAAGCAGGAGGGTGGGGCATTCGTTGAGTCAGATGGCTACACCCCCCGCCCCACTGCTCCCCTCTGGATCTCACAGCGCAAGCTCTTCCCTTCCGCACTGGCCACCAAACACCCCTTCTCAGAAACAGAGGGGGCCGCCTTCGGCAGCCTGGCGTCTTCCAATCGTTTTGGACTCCAGCTCCCATCACAGAGCTGCAGTCCAAAGGAACTGGAAGGCCCCAGGTTGCGGAAGGCTGAAAGGTGTGTCAGGGGTAGGGGGACCAGTGCCGCTCCCTCACCTGCCACAATCGCCCGCCCGCCCATCACCAATGTTTTCGGTGCCTTCCTGCCCCAGCAACATCCCCCCTTTGTCCCTCACAGAAGGTTTCGCTTCTTCAGCCTCTCTGGAGCCGGCAGTTCCCCTCTGCTCTCGTGAGCCGTGCTGGCCCCCACCGGCATCCCCATAGTGGACCCGGTGCCCCCGTCGTGGGCTTCGCTCCGGCATGGGTTCATCGAGTAGCCGAAGACGCTGGGCAGGAAGGGAAGTGGCTGCCCCTTATCGTCCGGGACGACCATGTTCAATGCCACCGGCAGGCTGAAGTTGTACGGGTAGGCGGCGAGGAGCTGGTGGCCGTACATTAACGGGTATGGGTCAGGGTAGAAGCAGACCTTGCCGTCTCCGTCGCTGCCACCTGCTTTGCCCACAGCGTTGAACTGGATGGTGCTAGGATAAGCAAGGAATGAGGGCTTGTCCTCCAGATCCTTCCGGGTCCGACAGCTGCCTGGCACCAGCAACGGCAAAGGGTACTCCTGGACTGGGTACCGCTCTCCTTCCACCTCCGGTGGGGGCGCCAGATCCTCTTTCTGGACCAGGCCGGTGTGTGAGATGACGGGGTCCTGCAGGGAATGTGGTAAACTGGGTGGCATCTCAGCGAGGCTGGCAGTAGCCTCCGGTGGGGGTGGATGGACAGGGACCTCCTCAGGAAAGGGGGGCTTGTTTCCTCCGTCCAGTGGCACAGTCTCCTCTTCTGGCATCGGTGCTGGAGTGCGGCCAGGGTAAGGCTGCGTTTCCATCGCCACAGGCCCTTCCTCCTCCTCCTCCCCAGGAGCGTCCTGCTGGCAAGTGGGGGCCTCCCCGCTTGAGGACGACACCTGCATCTCTTGCGTGGTCTCCTCCTTGATCACAGGCGATGGTGCTGATGGGGCCGGATCAGCGGTCTTCTTCGAGTAGGCAATGACAGTGGCGAGGGCCGGCAACGGGGCCTGCTCAAGCTGCTCACCCTCGTGGCGTTTCATGTGGCGGCTCAGCGCCGCTGCCGTCTTGCAGACTTTTGCACAGTGAGCACAGGTAAACTTTACCAAAGGCTTACGGCCTACACGGTGGGGTGTGCCTTGCAAGGGTGTCGGGGACTGGTCATCCTTGCCAAGGCGTCCATGCACCCTCTCGTGCTTCCTAAGTTTCTTGAGCGCAGAGAAGAGCTTGCCACAAACGCTGCACTCGTGCTTCCACTCAGAGCCCCGCCCACTCCCTGCTTTTAAAGGCTGGTTCATCCCCTCCGTCTCAGGGGTGGCTCCAAAGCCACCTGACACCTCTGCAGGCACGGGCTCGCTGGTCCCCACACTGGCCTCCTCTTGCTCCTCCTCCTCCCTGCCTTCAGCCTCCTCGGCTTTCTCTGTCCTTTTCACCCAGCGCAGTGAGCGCAGCTTGCGACGCCACCGTGACTTTTTCATCTTGGGCCCAGCATTGTTAGTGTTGCTGCCGCCGCCACCACTTGCCTTCCGTTTGGGCTTATAGCTGTAGTACGGTCTCCAGAGCTGGTCCTCCGTGTCCCCCCGGTCACTCTCCTCCTCGCCGCTCTCGTTTGCGTACATCCTGCTGGTGTGCTTACCATGGGGAGCCAGCTGGAGCGGCAGCTGCTTCTCCTCAGTCTGGTCCCTGCCAAAATCAAAGCGCTTCCCCCCAACACGGCCACCTTTGTCCAACATGAGGTCCGTTTCAGAGATTCGACGCTTGACAATAGCTTCTTCGCCGATGCGCACCGTGATCTGGCAGAGGGGGGCAGCACGGCTTTCGGAGGCCGTTCCCACATATGCTGGCTTTGCCATGTAGGTCATGGTGCGTCCAGACCTTGCCCCCCTTGCCCTATGTCCATTCCCGTTTTCTTCCAAAGCCTGCTCATTCACCTTCTGAGACTGCATGTATTCCTTCAACACTTGCTTCTTGATGGGTTTGGCCACTACAGTGGAAGGCGGTGGCTGTGACTGTGGAGACAAAGACCCCTTATCCAGGGGTGCATCTGAAGACTTGCTGTTGTACGTTATCACTGAGGGGGTTTGCGACATCACCGAAGTGCTGTGGACAATCACAGAAGAGGCTGGACGCCCGTAGGCGATAACAGAGGGAGCCTCTGCATTCAGTGGCCCTGGCCGCTTATCTGACTGGCCCTTCTCACCAGTGGTTGGGAGGGTAGGGATCTCTGGGGCAACCACAGATTCTTGCTTCTGAAAGCGTTGTGCCTCTGGCAGCTCCAGGGAGCTGGTGGTGAAGACAGACGGGACATCACTGCTGCCCAACGAGGAGACCAAATTTCCATCCAAGGAGTCCCCATCACCCAGTGCCATGGGGATGGGCTGAGCTGGGAGCAAGAGGTTATCCGGCACCAAACCTTGGCTGTAGGTCTTGTAGGGCCTTTTCTGGGACCGCATGGGCAAGAGCCGGTAGAGTTTCAGAGCGTTGAGTTTAGGCTTATAGCCTCCATTGGGAGTCTTCTCAGAAGAGATCAGACCTGGATTGATCCCATGGAAGGCTTTCTGGTGGGTCTTCAGGTTGTAGTAGGTGACAAAGGTCTCCCAGCAGAAGATGCACTGGTAACGCCGCTCCCCCGTGTGCCAGACCTCATGCTTGGTGCGGTATTCGGCCAAGGCAAAGACTTTGTCACAGTAGCGGCATGGGTACTTTCGCCGCCAGGAGTGGACATTGGAGTGGCGTTTGAGGCTAGAGAGTGTCATATAGGATCGCTCACAAACGGTACAAAAATAGATGATGTGACCATCCACCACTTTGACAAAGTGGTCTTGGTCAGAGATGTAGTCCACTCGTGGCAGGCCCCGGTGGCGGAACATCATGCCCTTCTTGGAAGATGTTGGTGTTGCTGTTGGTTTAGAAGGTAACACAGGATTTGGTTGTGTCTCACCCACAGAGGCACCCTCCTCAGGCTTCTCCACCTCCTTGCATAAAACCTCATGCGTCTGCAGGCGTTTGATGTGGATAAAGCTCTTCCCACAGTGTCGGCAAGACAAAGAACGCCGAGTCCGGTGGAGCTTCATGTGGAGGCTGAGTGCAGATGACGTGGTGAAGGAACGGCTGCAGATTCCACAGCAGAAGGTGCTACTGGCTGGGTAGGAAGCTCCTGATGGGGGTGAGCAGGAGGAGGCCGGCCCTTGATCCACCTCTTTATTGGTGGTAGCAAGAGAGGAATTTCCAGGAGAATTGTCATGGTCCCAGCCGACACTTCCCTTCAGCATGTAAGCCAGGTCAGATTGGGGTGGGGGCGGCACTGTGGCTACGGAGCTGAGGTTGTAAAGGATCTTGGCAGTCTCTGTTTCAGTCTCGGGGCGGGTTTCCCTCACTGGACTCGATGCTTTGGCCAAATCCTGGAAGCAGAGGGGACTGGAAGGCTCTGTGGAACGGGAAGGACAGGTGAGGTCAATCGGTGAGTTGCAAGGCCTGGAGGAGACAGGGCTGGAGTTGTCCATCTTGGTGTCTGCTGAGGGGTCATCCAGATTCTCCAAGCGGGAGATGCCCAGGCGTCGGCCCACAGCTCCAATCTCCTTGGCAGCAGCTGAGCTGGGCACTGAGAGGCGAGAGTTGTAGATGAAGTTGAGGATGTCAGAGAAGACTTCGGCCTGGATGTCGGGAAGCTCCAGGATCTGGCTCGGCTGGAGACACACAGACTCCTCTGAAAGCACCTCCTTAAAGTAAGGGCTGGAGGCTGCGAGAACGTTCTTGTGGGCCTTGAACTTTGTGTCTTCAGCAATTATGGTTATGTCGCAGAACTGGCCACGCAGGCGCTGTTCATTCAGCTGGACCAGAAGGGAGCTGGAGTGGCTGACGTCCGTGACTTCCACAACTGGAGCCATCGTGCTGCCTCAGACCTGTGGAAAGCAAGCAAGTATTGATTACCCTGTTCTCAACAAACAGAGGGGGGCATCAGAGCTTATTTCTGGCGGGCAGGGTGAGAGGGAAGGTGCTCCCTAGCATTGAGACTCTTAAGGAATCCAGCATCTTAGGTTTTCCTGGGAAAAAGCCATGCCTTGTGGTGAAGGTGATGCTGGAGTATAGAGTTCCCGGGGGGGGATGTTTTGGGGGTTGAAAGAAGAAGGGTGAAAGCCAGAAATAAAGACCTTTGAAGAAGGGGCAGAGTGACCTAACAGCTGGATCAGACAGGCAGGGGAGTTTGCTGAGGGTGAAGGAAAAGGAGCAAGGCCTGCTGAGTTGAAGCAAGGAGGGTGGGACCCAGGGACCTGGGCATAAGTATCAGGTTATCTTGTTGGTGTTTATGTGCCTTCAAGTTGCTTTTGACTTATGGCGACCCTATGAATCCGCGACCTCCAATAGCATCTGTTATAAACCACCCTGTTCAGATTTTGTAAGTTCAGGTCTGTGGCTTCCTTTATGGAAACAATCCATCTCTTGCTTGGCCTTCCTCTTTCAAAAAAGAGGAATGCAACAGTTACAGGAGAAGTTTCAGAACAGGGCTCCCATCTGCATCATATGCTTAAAAGTGCTATTATACCACTATAAAGGGTCATGGCTTCTCCCAGTGTGGATTAATTAATTTCCAGGGTGGATTAACAATCAGCCCCTCCTCACAGAGAACTCTGGGAATTGTAGCTCTGAGAGGGGAATGGGAGGTGTCTAACAACTCTCAGAACCCTTCACAAACGACAGTTCCCAGGAATCTTTGAGGGAAGCCATGACAGTTTAAAGACTGTTTAATGATACTGCTTTACATTCATAGTGCAGGTGGGGGCAGAGTCTCTGCAGATCTGGGAAGGCTGCCCAATGGTTAGGAACATCCCCTCTCCCCAGATGCTACACACAGGAAGGGGTGGCAGAAAGCAGCTGAACTCTGGGAAGCCAGAAGGAGTCCAAGAAACCGCAGGCTGTGCTTCTTGACCGTCGAAAAAAAGGTCACTTGGCTGCCGCTGGCATGAGTCACAGCAAGAAAGCAGCAGAGCTTCAGCCGGCACCGACAGGCCTAAGCCCTGCAGAAAGTGAGGCCTGTTTGGCCTACACTATGGACTATGGAGTGAGGAGAAGTCCCCACTCACCACCAGGGCCAGCTTGGCTTCCCACCCACCCTTTTTGGGAGCCATTTTGCTCAAGAACTTCCCCCAGCTGGCAGCCTAAAATGGCTGAAGGAAACAAGGTCTTGGTGCCAGCTCAGATTAACAGCGGATGCGCTGGCCCAGCCCGCTCCAGCTCAGCGCAGGCACCGAGGCCGCTTCAAGCAGCTCGCCTCGCTGCCCCCAGATGCTCAAGCGGCTGCTTTGGCTGGCCATCTCCTTGTGTCAAGTGCTGGCACCCCGCCTGGCCCCTGAAGGCACACTTATTACCCTCTCCGCTTCAAGATACTGAGGCACGGGAGAAAATGTGGCATGCGTGTGAGGGCAACTGTGGTGTCCACCCTGCCTTCCTTTTCTTTTTTTCCCTCAGAGCTCATCTTCCGCATACTTTCCCCTCCCTTGGCCTAGGTGGGACCATCCAGACTTTATGTCAACCTGAGGGCACATCTAGGCCACAAGGACCGGAAGGTGTGCGTGCGTGCTTGTGCCTTTACACATGGTGTGAGACAGAGAGAAAGAATAACACAATGACAACAAATCCTGGAGGGTGCCCCCCCCTCACATACACACACAAAACACACACTCTGCCTTCCTGGCTGTGACGAGAGTACCCAAACGGAAAGGGAGTTTCTATGGAAACAGGCCTGGATGACAGGGAGAGAGGGAGAGGGGGAGAGAGAGAGAGAGAGAGCAGGGGGGAGGGAAGGAGAGGAGGAGGCAGCAGCCCTGTGGTGTGGAGTCAGAATGGATGGTAAAGGCCACGACTCCATGGCAGAGCATCTGCTTTGCATGCAGAAGGTTCAATACCCTGAAACCCTGGACAGACACTGCCAGTCAGTGTAGACAATACAGAGCTAGATGGACCAATGGTCGATCTATGTTCCTATGAAATAAGGCATCAAGGGACACCTTCAGAACTGTCCTGGGGAAATTCTAACAGGTTTAGCAGCAATAATAATAATAATAATAATATTAATAATAATAATAATAAATTTGTGGTTATTATTTGTTTTTATCAGAATTTATTACCCACCCTTCACGCAAAGGTCCCAGGGCGGGTGACAATAATTTTAAACTCATAATTTAAAACAGTTAAAAACAACTGAAACAGCATCAAGGAAAACAGGGTGGGTCCTAAAAATGTACGCCTCTGGTGTCGAAGGCCAGGGTAAAGCTCTTTTCCTAGCCAAGAGATCCTAGACCCACCTGGACCGACACTGCGGTCTCCTCCATCTTCAGGCTTCCTAAGAGACCTCAGGCGCTCGTTGTGCCCAGTCTCTCAGCACCAACTTGGAATGGGTCTCTGAGGAATCCTCTTTAGGCTACATCTACAGCTTTCTTGCTGGTACCAGATCCAAGTAGCCATCACCAGTCTATCAGGCTGAAGACCACACTGTCTCCAGCTTCCCACTATAGATCCTAGAAGGATCACAGAGTTGTTGTGAGGGAAATCTGACCTCACCCACCCCCAGTGGAGACAGCCTAGGATATGACATGGCCATCTATGTTTATCCTGGGATACAAGCCTGCTTTTCTGAGTCTTGCCCCACAGGAGCTGGATGGCTTTACCTTCAGTGCTAAAAGACACTCTGCACATGCCCAGAGGCACAATTCATAATATTATCAGAGCCCTGGGCTCAAGCTTAAGATCTGAAGCTTAGAGAAGAGGACTTGGGTAGGGGGCTCCTATCTCTATTCTTCTGTTTGGAGGGCAATTGCTGTACCACTCTCCATGTACACAACACTTTCTGTCAGGAAGGGGGGGAAATACAAAAATTTCCACCCCGAATGTGAAGATAAATGTGCATCCCCAAAAAGACACAATCGCAGGAAGGGAAGAAAGGAGCAAAACCTGATGCTGCCCACCCGGCACCAGTCGTAAGAAACCCAAACCAGGACAGCAGGGGGAGAGAAACAGCATGAACAGGCTTAGATTCTGTGGATCACGCAGCTCTCTCCATTTGCTGCAGTCTCGGGTGGTGTAACAGGGTAGAGCTCTAAAATGGGGGGGGGGAGAGAAGGGGACGACAAGATAACAGAGGCACGCTAGCTGAGCATAAACAAGACAAGAGGCAGAATGGATTTCTGCAGCCCTCTGTTGCTTGTGAGTCATGAAGGCTGAGGTCAGCAGATTGCTGGGAGCAGCACAGCAGCAAGGGGGGAGGAACTGCAATGTTGGGTCTGTGCACTGAAGGCAGGTGTGTGTGTGTGAAAGAACCTCACTTGCACCAGCCGTTAATGAAATCTTTGCCAACCTGCTGCCCTCCAGATGTTTTGGACTACAACTCTCACCCACTGTGCTGACTGGGGCGGATGGGAATTTGAGAGCACCAGGCTGGCAAAGCTGCTCTATTGCATCTTCTAAAAAACTAGAAAAGTGGCATTATTATTCCATGACAGGAAAGACTGCTGAGTAAGAAGGGAAAGCACCCTGCCGCAAGACCAGGAAACATGTAGGGTCCCATGTTTGATGCAGGCTCCTAAGAATTTTGTTACCAAATTCCTGCTCAAATTTTAATCTCCTAAAACTTTGGATTCTTGAGAGAACTGGACTGAAGAGACCTGGTTTAAATCCACACTTAATGCCTGTGAGCCAGTAAGTTATTCTTTCAACCAAACCTACCTCACAGGATTGTTGGAAGAATGAAATAGGAAAACTCCGTATACTTTGTTCTAAGTTTCTTGGTGGCAGGGTGGGATACTAGATACAGAGGTAAAGCCCTGCCCTCTAATCCCAGGTATGTGCAGACGTGTGGCTACAGGAAACACAATTTACACATTCTCAGAGGCCATCCTCAACAGCCACCCAGCTGTGGTAAATATGAGCCCTTAGGACAGGGGTGAAGAACCTTAGGCCCAGGGGCCAAATGTGGCCAACTATCTGGCCCTTGGAACTCTCTACAGGCCACACCCCTCACTGGCCCTGCTTTGCACCCCAAAGGTTTTTATCTGGCCAGAATATCTCCTCAAACTCTGATAATGCCTCTTGCTCGTCTGGATGGAGGACAGAGGGGGTGGGTGAATCTGTTTGGAAGTAGCTTACTGTACAAAGGTAAAATTTGCGTTCACTGCTCCATCTGCTTTTGCCTCTGGCACTGCCCACCCCTCGCATGGGGCCCTCAGAAAGTTGCCCCTCAGGGCAAAAAGGTTTCCCCACTCCTGTTTTAAAACCTAGCTACTGCAGCCGCCTCCAGACTCGTTCTCCCTATTCGCTGCCTCAGTTTTCCCCATTAAAAAAAAGAAAAATACCAGCAGTTTTCCAAAGAGCAATGAGGTCTCTTAATAAAACAAAACAAAAAGCAAGCACTTTGTACAGTTGGGCAGGGCTGAGGTGGCTATTGACCCCACAGAGTCATTCCACACCCTTCCACATGACTATCAAAATAGATTGATAAAAATGGCAGCCAACTGGCCTTGTGTGTCTCGTATTCGGCAAGCTAGGAAGTCTACAGCTGGAGCCAGAGTCTGTTGACACCTCCCTCCATCCCACATGCCATGTTTAATTCGTATAGGTTCCCCCCCCCAAAAAACTGTTTATTTTTGGCTGCAACAGAGTTCCTAGGGGGCAGTGATCTCTGCCAACTCTTGTTAAGGCACCTTGTACACTGATGGGATTGAATAAATATTAGAGATTGCAAACTTGGGAGGGGGCCCCCTCTAGAACAGCGAAACAACAATCCTAGAGGCTGTCAGGATAATCTGATGGCCTAGAAAAGAAGTAATAGGGTAAAAGCACTCATACTGTCTTTTTAAAAACCCTATGGCTGTCGCTGTGGGTGACCCAAAGTTCAACCAGTCAGAGGCCTCAGTTCAATTGCCATGGGCATACAAAGGCCAGAAAAAAGGGCATGGGCTGGTGGGGATCCCAGCACTTGAAATATATTTGGAGAAAGGGGCTAGTTGCCTGGATAGTCGGGTGCTGCTGATCAGGGTCTTAAATATAGGTCAGCCACAGTTCATCCAAATTCAGCCCAGCCAGTCTTGAAAAGCGAGCACTGTAGCTGTAGCCCAGTGCTGGGAAAACTGTGGCCTTCTACAAGTTGTTCGACTACAACTCCCATCTGTCCTAGTTCCTGGCCACGATGGCTGGGGCTGATGTGAGTCAGAACTACTTCTGAAGGGCCACGGATGTCTCTCCCCCTGCCCCCCATTCCAGGTAATCCTGCTAAGAAGACTTTTGAGGTGGGTAAAACTGCTTTACAAGACAACTTTAGATTAAAAAAAAATCATAAATTAAAATGGTGAGCCAAACAGAAAGTTCTAGAAGTCGGCAACAAGCCAAAGCAAAGGCTCTAGAAGAGTTAAGGTGGGCCTGCGCAACCATGGAAACACGCTACAGGCAGCCAGATCCTCTGTGGTGGTTGCCATGGGGACCAGAGCTAGAAGTAGGGGCTGGCCTAGATCCAGGCACAAGCAAGGAGGTAGTGATTGGCCTACATACAGCCACTGTTGCTATGGAGACCAGAACAGGAACAGGGAAATATGGTGGGTCTGGAAGCAGGCAGCATTTCCATAGAGACCATGCAGGATAGGCCAGGCCACCCTTCCCCAACCTGGTGCCCTCCAGACATTTTGGACAGTAACTCCCATAATCCACAAATAGTTGGAGGTCACCAAGGTGGGGACCGGTAGGCCAGACCTTCTAAAGAGGCCCACCTGTCCAGATATACAACCCCAAGAAGGCCCAGTAAAAAAAGAAGGGGGATGGAAGTTAGCCTTACCTAGGCAAGTTGGCCTCATCTACTGGGCGTCTGTATCCCTGTTCCTCAATCCGTTGTCTCCAAATTCGCCTGAGCAGGACCCTCTGGGTTTGGGGGAGGAAAGAGGCATGGTGTTACCCCAAATTTAAACTGTTCATTATTTCTGCCCCACCCCCCATTCTGCTGCTAGAAAATCTGTATTCTGCACTCAAACCATATGTGCAGATTTGTTTCACCCAACTTGCTAAAATTTGTGATTTTGCAGAACAGGTCATAAATAGTCAAATGGCGAGCAGAGTTGAGGGGTTCTGCTACTTTACAGGCATATGAACAAGGAAGAGGCCACAGCCCTCAAGGAAGGGACATTCTTATGGAAACAGACTTTTCTAACGTCCTATCCTCAGTAAACTGCAGGCATGGATTCAAATCTTTTGCCCATTCATGAGAACTAGAAGCTTGGTTTTTTAAAAAACAAAGCTGAGATTCTCAGGAATTCAAATCCCACATGATGGACTATCCCATTAAGGAAGAAACAGCTTGGGAAAGATTGAGAGCCTCAGTTTTTCCTCTGTCAAATACGACAAGATAGTAGCATTAACTGGGACTTACCCTTTATGTGCAATTCCTGTTACTCCCTCTTAAGTCTTAGATGAGGCCAGGCTAGAAATAAGAACAATTCCCACTTCATTTGGAAATACTTTAAATGCTAGTATGTTTCCTTAGTATCAAAAATAAAGTTTGCTTTCAACATCTTTCCCTGAATGCCCATCTGCCATTCTGATAGAAGCATACATACACCATGAAAAATTTGCCCATATTTGCATGATAAAAATGAGTTTGTGATCAACCTGCCCAGACAGTGCAGGCTGAAAACCTACAACTTTCAATGCATTTGGATTACCGGAAAAACAAAATCATATAATATGATCCACAGCATTAAACAGTGGATACTGGAGTGAATGGTATGAAACCCTTAATTGCTCTTATTTTCAGCCTCCTGAAGAATCATTTGGGGAAAACAAAACATTTAAAAAAAAAGGATGTCACCAACTTGCAGAGTTGTAATTTTAATAGCTCCTGGAGCACTGATATGTGGACCTATTTTAGGTTTGCATGACCATGTCGCTGAAATTCTTTTGTCCTCTCCCTTCTCACCTAAAGGAAGCCTTCCTCAAGCCTCTCTGTCCTTATTGTTTTAATCCAAAGGGGGAATGCCCACACGGATTCTGTGCCAGGCTCTCTGCTTTGTGCACCATTCATGGAGTACCACCAGCCTTACCACTGGCTTTGGGCCACAAATTCCTGTCCCCGCTTTCAAAAAAACACACAAAAAAACCCGTGTTCAGATCCAACCCTGACCCTTAGCAGGCCCAGCTATGAAGCAAAGATTGCAGACAGCTTTGGTCCAATTCTGCTTCTAACCACTAGATGTCATTCCCTTTTACTGCAGAATCTCAAGCCCTGGCTCCTACCCACCAAACCTCCCCCCCAAAATTCAGAAAACCCAGAAGTCCAGGATCCCAGTGCTAGGTGCTCTTCCTCTCTTGGCATCAGCAGTGCCTGCTGTCCCCAAGATGTTTCAACCATATCACCCAGGCTGTGGAAAGCACTGAGCCTCTGAGCTTGCACTCAGAGGAAACCTGATCCCCTGCCATTTCCGGAGAGCCTGTGATCTCAGCAGAGCTGAGTGTGTTGCGTTAACCTCCTCCTCCCAAGCTTAACATTAGAAGAATGCAGGGGGGGGGAGAGAGAGAGAGAGAGAGAGAGAGGGAAAAAAACCTTTTCTAGCTGCCAACAAAAAAGAGGCTGCAGCCTCCGCAGTAACCCTTGCTGCGCAACAGATCAGGGCACAAGGATCACTCAGAGGCATGTGACCTGCGTGCATGATTGTCAGAAACAGAAGACAGTTAAGCGCGTGTGTCAGTATTACAGCTGGGTGTAACTGAAGATGGGGATGTGATCTGCCACACTCACACAGTCTGACTGGAAAGAGATTCAGGTGTCTTGGATATAGGCTGTGTCTGTGTGGATTTACATTCCTCTGTAAGACAGGAAAACGCCACAGAAGATGAGTGTCGTGTGTCCGCTAGGAACAGTCAGATGCTGTTTTGGTATGTGGGTCAAGCAGAGTGGCAAACAGGCGTCATCCAATCGGATTTGGTCGGGGTGTAACCCTCAACGGCGTGAAGTAACTGAGTTTGTATGTTTTGCATACAGCAGGTATGATGTAATTCCAGAATGAACAATGTGGTCAGGAAAACAGAGGTTGGCAACTGGATTAGATGTAGGTTGATGTCTTGGAGGGTGCCTGGGGTGGGCAGAAGAGAGGGAAACAGGGAGAAATGACAGAGTGCATCTGCGGGAACTTGCTTGTATTAATTTCCCTGCAAATCTGAAAGCAACTGGGCTTTGCACATCAACAGAGCTGGGGGTGAACACAGAATTCAAGGGAGGCAGTTGGGAGCTATTTGTGCACAGTTGACAGGCACAGCCTGGTGTGAACGGCCTTGGATATAGCCTGATATAACTGCAGCATAGAGGTCAAGGCTTCAGAACAACTGTGAAGGCACAGGCCAAGTGGTGCAGTCGGGTACAATTTTGGTGAAGCACTGAGTTAGGAAAAAAACAAGTGTGCATGCACGCACACCATTGGAAGCGAGCAATGGAGGGGAAAATCACAACAGATGCAGAGGGGTCAGGGTTTGAAGTCAACCATAGCTACACGGAATGAGAATTTGACTGACAGCTACAGCCTGACGTAACTGCAAGTGCTATCAGACAGAGTCCAGCCTGTGTCATTTTACAGCTAATAAATAACTCTGATGAATTATTTTTCCCTTTCAAGCAAGACAAGAAAATCGCTTTTCAGCCAGAGGAAGTAGCCAAGCACTCACAAATCATTAACTGAAAAACAACACCAGGTGTCACCATAGAAACGCCAAACACTTTGCTTTTTTCCCTAAACCAAGAGGTTGAACGGCAAAAGAAGTCACTTAATACCAGGAGAGGACTCAAGTCTCCCAGTTCTCATCAGCAACAGCTGACTAGACCCTCCAGCAATGAGTGGTGTGTGTGTGTGTCTCACTCCATAACAACCAGAGCTGTCATTCACAGTTGTCAAAGAAGAACAAGCTGTTGAACTCAGGTCCTGGAAAACATGAGGAAGTGCTCCCTCTTTTAATCAGAGGGCAAGGATTTTCACACAGTTGCTACTTTAAAAAATAATGTATGCCCATACCAAGTCTCATGACATCCAGAGCCAAAAAGGCACTAAAGAGATTCTGAATTTTTATTGGCCAAGTTACCTGTGTCATCATAGGGCTTCCTTCATCTCCCCCATCCCACTCATTTTTACAGAGACTAAAAAAACTACTTAAGACGAACATACTCACCGTCCTATAGACAAACCCTCTGTACAAAATCCACACACATTTTCACAACTGTAACCCCAACATAAATAATGTGTATAAGCAACCCCCAGATGTCCAAGATCTCTTGCAGGATAACTTTTCCAAGCATTCACAAATGATGCTCTTGTATACACACTGCTCTGAATCTATGTGGCACACAAAATCTTACCCAGCAGTAGTAGATCACTAGCACACACACACACAACCGCCCTGCACGCACAAGCATGCAATTCCATTAAAGGGAAGGACAGGGTTTCTAAAAAGCTGCTGAGGGTGGCTGGGGGTGCTGACTGCAAACTGCTGTCTCATGTAAAGAGATGATAGGCCTCCATGCCTCTGCTAAAAAAAACACCATGACTGAACAAAGCAGTGAACTTCTCTGAACAACTGTATGTACCATTAACAATTATATGTACAAGTCATAGAGTACATTGTTCTGTAAACATAGTTTTTTTAAAGCAATAGGAGTGAAAATAAGTTGTTTAAGTTTAAAAATTCATATTATTGGGTCGCTACAGAGAAGAACCATTGAAATTAAAGGCCATGACTAATTTAGGTTAGTTAACTTTCAATAGGCCGACTCTGAGTAAGATTTAGTTGGAAACAATCCATTCTCTTCTTTTATGTTTGTAAGCTACTTTTGATAGGCATAGCCTGAACAAGCAGCCTAGAAGTATTTTTTATAAACACACACACACACATACACACAAACCAAGGTGGTTGTGGTGGCTGGCAAGTGTTATTAGGGACCCCAAAGTCTCAACCAGCTAATCAAAAGGAGCTGGATATTGGTTTCTTGTGACAATCAACTGTTAAGAGAGTGGTGAACACAATCTTTCACTCACTCTTACCCAGAATAACTATCAACCCCCAGTTTCATACTTCCTAATATAGATTAAAAACGTAAGATCCTAAGAAGAGCCTGGCTCCTAGATCAGATCAAAGACGGGGCCACCTAGTCCAGCATCCTGTTCTCACAGGGGCCAACCTGATGCCTCTGCAGCTAGGACAGGGAATGTGCGACCCTCCAGAGGTTGTTGGACTCCAACTCCCATCAACCCCAGCGAGCATGGCCACTAGTCAAGGATGATGGGCTCTATAGCCCAACAACATCTGTAGGGCCACAGATTCCCCACCTCTGCCCTATGGGAAGTCTGCAAGTAGTTTCATTATTATGATTCCATTATTACGATACCTACTGCAAAAAGTTCACTTATGAAATCAGGTGGGGCTGAGAAGGAGGGGGTGAAATTTGCACCTTTGTATCATTTATTTTTAGCTTTCTTGACAGAGAGTAACAAGGAGCAGCTGATCCCATAAGTGATCTTGCATCTGTGCTCCAATTCAGAAGTATGAAGGACGGTTCAGATGTCCTAAGAAGTGTCTTCTCTGCATTAAATCCTCTTAATATCCAGTCTTTACGCTGAGAGTTTGGTATTATGGAACAAAGATCACGTACTAGGAGCCTTTCCGGGCCTCTCAATTTCAAGCAAAGGCCTGTTTTTGACGTTCAGCTGGGACGCTTTCCATGGAAGAATGACCTTTTCTGTGCAAAGGGGAGAGAGCTTATTCCTGTTAGCAGCAAGGAGGAGTCCTGGCTTACAGAGCAGCAGCAGCAGCCGCAGCGAGGCAGTATGAAAGAGGGAGGGCGAAACCAACCTTACAATGAAGACCAGAAAGGCTGGAAGTCCTCCAGGGAAAAAAACAACCCAACCCGCCACCCTGTCCCCTGGAAATGCCCTAAACCAGAGCTGGCATCAGAACAAGATGGCCGCCAGCCTGCCACAAGGGTGACATCAGCAACCTCTTGTGGGCCTCCCTGTGAACCATGTGCCTGAGCAACACTGCCACACGCTGGGAATGCGTTCCTACAAAAAGGCAACCAAATCTTGAGGAAGTTTCCCCTGGGATTACACCGATTCTTTTTACCACATATAGGAGTTAGGGATCATAGAACAGTAGAATTGAAAGGGACCTATAAGGCCATCAAGTCCAACCCGCTACTCCATGCAGGAATCCACCTTAAAGGATACCCAACAGGTGCCTGTCCAGCTGCCTCTTGCATGCCTCCAGTGTTGGAGAGCCCATCACCTCCCTAGGTCATTGGTTCCATTTTCGTTCCACTCTAACAGTTAGGAAATTGTTCCTGATGTTCAGTCTAAATCTGGCGTCCTGTAACTTGAGCACATTATTCCTTGTCCTGCACTCTGGGACGATCGAGAAGAGATCCTGGCCCTCCTCAGTGCAACAACCTTTCAAGTACTTGAAGAGTGCTATCTTATCTCCCCTCAGTCTTCTCTTCTCAAGGCTAAACATGCCCAGTTCTTTCAGTCTCTTCTCATAAGGCTTTGTTTCCAGTCCCGATCATCCTTGTTGCCCTCCTCTGATCTTGTTCCAGTTTGTCTACATCCTTCTCAAAGTGCGGTGTCCAGAACTGGACACAGTACAAAAGATTAGGCTTAACCAGTGCCAAATAGAAGGGAACTAGTACTTCACACGATTTGGAAACTATACTTCTGTTAATGTAGCCTGAAATAGTAGTTGCCTTTTTTGCAGCCACATCACACTGTTGGCTCATATTCAGATTGTGATCAACAACAATACCAAGATCCTTCTCGCATGTAGTATTGCTGAACCAAATATCCACCACCTTATAACTGTGCATTTGGGTTATTTTTCCTAGGTGTAGAACTTTGCACTTATCCCTGTTACAATTTCATTCTGTTGTTTTCAGCCCAATGCTCCAGCCTATCAATATCCCATTGAATTTTGTTTCTGTCCTCCAGGGTATAAGCTATCCCTCCCAATTTTGTATCATCTGCAAATCTGATAAGCATTCCCTGCACCTCCTCATCCAACTCATTAATAAAAATGTTGAGGAGGACTGGATGGGTACCTTTGTCCTGAAATGCATTCTTCCGTTCTGCGCGTTCGGATGGTAGATTTGCCAGATTTCATACTCTGGATTTTGGCATTATTTTGCACAAAATTACTGACATTAAAATGGATACTACACGGTCGTAGGAGAGCTAGCATAGTGCAGGGGCAGGGTCCTCAGGCCCACAGGCCAAACGCAGTACTCCAGGCCTCTCAATCTGGCCTTTGGAATTCTCCCCAGGCTGCACCCTTCACTCCCCCCCCCTTTTTTTGCGCGTGGCTGAAATGTGTCCTTGAACTGATAATGTTTCTTGCTTGGCAGGATAGAGAATCGAGAGGGGTGTGTGAGAGTGTGTAGACACTAACCTATTAAGAAAGATAAAATTGCCATTTGTTGTTCTGCCTGCTTTTGTCTTGCCCACCACAGGCATGTGGTCCTCGGAGGACTGCCCAGAACGGGATGCAGCCCTTGGGCTGAAAATATTTCCCCAGCTCTGGTGTGGTGGCTAAGGGACTGACTGAGCTATGATCAGGAGTCCTCAGTTCAAAACTTGAACTCAACAGGTAGCCTTAGGCAAGCCATTCCCTCTTTCCCTCTCAGCCTCAGCCTTCCCATCTGCAATACAGTAGGGCCCCGCTTTGCAGCGTTCCACCGATACAGCAGTTGTCAATTGCAGAAAGGCCCCGCTCCTATGGCGCTTGTTCCACTTTTACAGCGTCTTTCGGGTGTCAGGCACCATTTTAGACAATGTTAGTCAATGCATTCCGCTTTACGGTGGATTTCGCTTTACAGCGACAGTCCGGAACCTGCTGTATGAGCGGTGTCCTGCTGTACAGGGGGATAATAAGACTGACTTACCTTAACAGGGTAAGGGACCGTTGTGAGGGTTACAACTAGAACCAAATAGAAGACTTGAGAGTGCTATACAAAAGTATTAATGTTATGGTTATTAATAACATTTGCATAAGAATAGCAACATTTTCATGAAAGCCAGTAGGCAATACAAGAACTTTTAAAAATGTTTCATTTTTAAAAGCAGGTTTTTCTATTTTGAAGAGAATTTAAGTAACAAGTTTCCAAAACATAAGAAAGCCCTTGGGTGGAAAAGAATAGCACCCTAAACCTGAAATGCTGGAAAGCATGAGCAGAAAAAGCGTGCATGTTGCATGGCTTTGGTGCATCTTTCCTCTACGCTATGCCAGCTTTGCAACTCTCCTGGTCTCCGGAGTGAGTTGCACATCTCCAGGGATATGCAGGGGCTCGGCATGTTGTCAGCAGATCAGAGCTTCCCCTAGCAAAGCCTGTTGGTGGGCAAAAATCCTTGACATGGTATGTGTTAAAATGTCTTCCTTCCAACATAGGAAAGGTTAGCGCACAGCTGTTTTCCACACTTCACTGAAATTCAAGAATACAGAGTGCATTTTTTAGAACGTGGGGGAAAATGTGTTATTTGTGTGTGCAACTCTTCCCACATTGGATTTGCACACATCGTAGAGCTTACGCAAAGAACGTCTGAAACATCCATACAGAAGCATTTTTGCTTATGCATCACTGCATCAAGAGATTATGCCATTCTGCTGCTGACTGGGCCGTGTTTCCTCTCCACCCCTGCTCTTCAACCTCCATAGCTCTCTTTCCCCCCCCCACACACACAACTACAACCACACACATTATCACACAAAATCCCCCGTCGTCCAGCCACACTGCTCAAGATGGCAAATGCCTCGTCGGAGCACACACCATTGCATATAAAATGCATACCACCATTCGTAAGTATGTGCCTGACAGAGAGCATTACACGAACACAAAGCACAATATGCCTCTCAGCTACGCACCAAACAAGTACATCCTCTCACAGCCGCATTCCCACAAATACACAAGCTGCTCTTACAGATTCGTTACTGAACATGCATCCTTGTCGTCTTATACACGTCACCTCTCAGCCAGGACCTCAGCTACACACACATCTGGCAGCCTCCCACTCTGCGCATGTGCAAGCACATGTGCAACCACATGTGCGAATGCATGCAAAGAGGTTAGCAACAACCGTAATGGGTGTGAAGAGGAACAGAGAGGAAAGGTGTAAATGAGGGATGCAGGCAGAGGCATTTGAAAGGGACAAGATATACAAAGGGACTAATGGAGAGAAAACAGCACAGCAGAACAAGTGTAAGCAGAAGTGTGGCAGAAGGTGTAAACAAGAGGAAAATGCGGGTGGGGAAGATGTCTCAACATGCGTGTTTGTATATGAGAACAGGAGGCGTGGCTAGAGGGTGCGTTGTGTGTGTTGTGGCAGAGAAAGGGAGAATGTGCAAGGGGAAAGGCCGGACGCTCAGTAGGTAGAGCCCCTGCTCTGCATGGAGAAGCTCCCAGGTTCAATCCTCGACGGTAGGACCAGGAATGTCCCCTGCCAGAAACCCTGGAAAACGCCAGTCAGCATGGACAATACTAAGCTAGATGGACCACAGGTTTAAGGCAGCTTCCTGTGTAGAGGGGGGAGGGAACTCACAGCATGTATGTGGCTGTGAGGAAAGCGAGGCTGCTAAAAGCAGTCAAAAGCTTGCAAAAGAAATGTGCGCAGGCAGGAAATCGAAGTGTTGCGTGCCTGAAAAGGCAGCCTTGTACAGATGGTCTAAAGGATAATTCTCCAGGACCAAGCTGAATTAAAGAAAAAATAAAAAATCCACGTGCCGAAAGGTTTTCTTAACAACTCTGCTTGCAAGAATCTGGATGTTGTTTTGATGCTGCATAGCGCTTATTTGCTTACCGCTGGTATCTCAAGCTGGGCACTAATAACGTAAAATACTTTTCCTAGCCCTGGCTCAGGAGGCCATGACAGCTTCCAAATGTGCGACAGTCCTGAGTATTTGGCTGAGGAGGAATGAACAACAGAGGCAGCCTTGCCATGAGACATGGTGAAAATGGGCTTTTGAACAGCTCCCGTTTACTTCAATGGAGCTTCCGCAGGAGAGCTACCTACAGTGTGATGTTTGGGTCAGAGTACTGGGCTTGGAACTGGGAGGCCAGGGTGCAAAGCCCCACTCTGCCAGGCAGCTCCCTGGGTAACCTTGGGTTTGCTGCCGTCTCTCAGCCTAACCCACCTCACGGTTATGAAGATAAAATGCAGAGGGGGAGAACTGTGTACACCTCCTTGAGCTCCTTGGAGGAAATAAGGAATGTAAATGTAGGGTTAACTAGTTGTGTGGCACACCCACATTTGGAGTTTCTGCTTCAAAACGTTTTTGGGCCATATTCTGACCAACAGTGGCTCCGCACCCCCAACAGAGCTATAGTTCCCAGAGTAGTTTAACAACCAGCCCCTCCTCCCAGGGAACTCTGGGAATTGTAGCTCTGTGAGGGGAATGGGGTCATCTCCGAACCACTCTCAGCACCCTTAATGTTCTCAGGAGTCTTCAAGGGAAGACTGTTTAAAGTGGTATAAGAGTGATTTAAAGCAGTAGTTCCCAATTTTCCTCCCCCATGGACGACTTGAAAATGGCTGAGGGCCTTGACGAACCACTTAACAATTTTTTCCTCCTGTTGTAGCAACTGGAACGTGCTGTGCTAGACACTATACGATTTTAATTGTGCATGTATTGCTTCTTTTTTAATTTCATTACGATCTGAATTCGACAGAATCCAGACTGGAAGTGTTCTTCAAAGCCACACTGCAGAACACCTGAACGAAGCTTGTCCATGGACCAGTTTGGGATCCCCTGCTTTAAATGTGTAGTGATGTGATGAGGCCTGTTGTTTGTCCGGGACGTGACATGGGGGGGGGGGAGCTACCAAGTCCACCCACTTGCACACTGACAAGTATGTCCTCGTGACAGATATGGGATACAGTTAAGACAGGAAAAGAAACTGTGGAGAAGAGATACAGGAGAGCAGATCTGGGACATGTATGTACAAGTCATGTTGGCTGGTAGAGAGAAGTGAACAGGAGGTTGATCTGAGGATGAAATTAAGAGAACACAAAGAGTCTCTTTATTGTGGTGTGTGCATTGGGGGTCCGCACACAAAGAATAGGGAATCTGATTGGAGTGTGGAGCTGTTGTGAAGAAGGGTACGGCGCGATTATATAGGGACAGACACATCTAAGGCTTATGAGATGTTGGAGGAAATAAACACAAGATTATGAAGGATGGAATCTGTTCCATTTAATGTGTGTTTCCCCCCAGCTATGTAAGGCAGCCTTCACCAAGTGGGGACCCTCCAGACGTTTTGGATGACAATTTCCACCATCCACGGTCAGCACAGTGGGTGGGGGTTGTTGTTCATAACATGGAGGGCACCAGGATGGCAAAGGCTGATTTAAAGAATGACATCTCTGTGTGCGTGTGCGCTCATGCGCATGCATAATGCAGGCTGTTGTACATGTGGAAGGATGAACAATCAGGGAGAACTGCTGTGGGAGCAAAATGAGCTGGGGTGATTTGTGGAAGACAAACTTCTGAGGTGCACCCAAGGGTGCTTTGAGTGGATGTAGGAAGAGCCCTGCTGGATCAGGACAGAGGAGGATGTGAGTGTCGACAATGTTAACCCCCAGGATTCTGTGCGGGTAAAAGAATGAAGGATAAGACCAGAGAAGATACAAGTGTTCAAAAGGTAGCCATTCCTCCTAACTAGGTCACCCTCACAGCCTCTTCCACGATGTTTGCCCCCCACATTGTATGTGTGTGGGGCTGTTCTGGCTGCCTCTCTGCCTTCACGAATGCACACCCTCTTTAAAAGTAAATGAAGAGGTCTCCTATCTTACCCTTATTTCAAGTTCTGCTGCAGGGAACCCCCTTCTGAAAAACCTCAGAATCCTTTTCTAACCCCAGATATCCAGATCGCCCCCGAACACATCCATAGGCACTTCGAAAAAGAAAAAGAACGCCGTCGCACCAGAGTCACTGATGATGCCTCCTAGAATCCCAGGACCCCCCCAAAAAACAGAAACAAAAACCAATTTCTCAAGCCATCTCCACCAGCCTCCATCACAAGCCTCCCCACCAGCAATGCATACGCAGCCGCACACAGCCCCACTTGCAAGAATCTCAGATCCAGCCCACAGGATGGATAGGAAAAGCCAGGCAGTCCTGTATGTTGGACTACTTCAAAATGCGGGGGGGGGGGCAGATCCACAGTCACAAACCCCGGACCTGCCACCCTACTTTTCGGCCCAGGAATCCTAGATCCTCCAAGAGGTCGTTTCCGGAGGGGGGGGGGAGCCTTCAAATTCCCATCTCCAGCCCTCCCCCCAAATAAAATATCAAAACGTGTTCCTATACGTGACAGGACCTTGATCCTCAGCTAAATGTTAGGATTCGGCTACCCATTCTTAACCTGCCCCCCCACAACATATCCATGTCCCCAGGGTTGCCGCCCCCCCCCCGAATCCCGGCCCGACCTCTTTCCAAGAGCCTGGAGAGTTCTAGAACCCCCGCTCTGGCCGATTCCCAAGCGCCCTCCCCGGGAGGCAGAGATAAACTTTCCCTTTATTGGGGGGTCCTTCAGTTCTGTCCCGATGCTGGCGGGGGCACTGTGACCCCCGCGCCCCAAGGCTTGACCCCATCGCACTTCCTCCTCCTCGCTTTCCCCACCACCCCCCACCGTGCCAAATAACGCAGATGGCTGGAGGGCGGCGCGCCCCGGCGGCGATCTTGGCACGCCAGCGGTGCTGGGGGGAGGATTCCTTGCGGGGCACCGGCCGGGGCATTCACCCTCTGCCCCCGTCATCGTCATTCCCCCCACGCCCAGCTTGCGCCCCCAAAGCAGTGGGGTGGGGGAGAGAGAGGCGGGGGGGCCCTTGGCACGCAGGAAGCGCAGCGCGCAGCAGAAAAAAGCGCCGGGGCCTTTGGCCGCGCAGCCTCGCCCCTTGAGCGCCCGGAGGGGCCGGGACAGGCCCGGGGACCCTCCCGGCGGGCCGGCCTACCTGCGTGTCTGCTGCAACGGCGCGGCGAGGAGCGTCTGGTGGCAGCCCAAGATGGAGTCTTCTCGCCCCGCCATTCATGCTCGCAGCCTGCTTGGCACGGGACGCCTCTCCCTCTCCGGCGCTCCTTCAGTCCGCTGCCTCGCCCGCTGCCCTCCTCGCCGCCGCCACCGTCGCTGCCTCCCCCTCTGACATCATCGCTCGCTCGCAGGCTCCGAGTCGGGGCGGCTCAGCCTCGCTGTCGTCGCAAGCAACTTCGCTTCGCTGCAGGAGCACCCCAGGACTCGCCAACCCCCCTCCCCGTCCCCTCTGCGCGTACACACCGAGCCCGCCAAGGCGGAGCAGGAACGCGCGCACACACGCCCCAAACTCTTTCCCTTGGGAGGGGGGAGAAAAAAGAGGAGGCGCGCGCGCGCTTTGGAATCACGCGTTATGTTAGACCGTGGCACTGCAAAGGGAGGCGCCTCTGATCATGTGCAGAGTGCCTTCGCCCTTGGTCATAACGACGACGACGCATGCCCTTCTCTCCTGGATCCAAAAAAGGAAGAGGGGCATATTGTTAATGAAGCTGACTTGTAAATATGTATGCACTGGTAACGTTGGTATCTTGAAGGTGCCATCCCTTCTACAAGGCAATCTTCTGCAGGCCGACACAGAAGGCCCATTGAGTTCAATCGGACTCAGGCCAAGCGTGCATCTAGAACTGCATCCTTACAGTGCAATCCTATACACGTCGACTCACATGGAAGCCCCACTGAGTCAAATTGGGTTTACTCCACAAGTAAGGATTAGGATTGCACCCTAAATGTTTTAAAAGAGAAGTTTAGAGGTTGAAGTCTACCTCAAGGACAGATTTATTTATCTTATTTTTAATTCTTATCTCAGCTTTGCATTAGCTAGCTGTGGTTAGGCAGTAGTGCACTGAAAAGCACTTTGCACATGTTTAAGATGCCCTAGTCATTTCAGGCCTAGCAGCACAAATACACAGTTGCACCATTCTTAGCAAACAAGCGGTTTCTCTCCTGCAACAGCTTTTCCACAACTTTATGCCCTCTAGATGTTTTGGGGTACAACTCCCATCAGTACCAGTCAGCACAGCCTTATAGTATTAAAAACATTTGGCATTTGAACCATGACTTCCCCCCAGCCCACAGGATTCTGGGAATTCTTGGAAGGGCCATGGATCATCCCAAAACATACCTTCCCCCTCCCGCAACAGTGGACACATGCCAAAACCCAAGCCTGCACATTCAAGCTGGCGTTCCACAGCTGGTGTTAAGCTGCTATACCAGTCTTTGCCAACCTGGGGCCCTCCAGATGTTTTGGACTATAACTCCCATCGGCCCAGGCCAGCATGTGCAAAGGGTGGGCTGCAAGGCAATTCCAACTTGCCTAAATGTTAAATAGTTGTGCTGGTCAATTTCAGAAGTACAGAACAGCTTTGGGTTTTGCTAGTCACTGTTGTGGGTCTATGCATACTATAGCTCAGTGGCTGAGTCAGAGCTTGGAAGTAATGTCACAAGTAACAAATTACTTGTAATTTATTACTTTTTTGAGCAACGAGTGGGTAACTTCATTACATTTTGCTATAGTGATTACTTTTCAGAAAAAGTAATGTTACTTTCAGAGCAATTGTAATTGTAATGGTAATTACTACTTTGTTGGGCCATGTAACTGTAATTTATTACTTTTTAAAAGTCATCTTCCAAGCTCTGGGCTGGGCATCCACCTTGCCTGCAGAAGGTCCCCGGTTCAACCCCCTGCATCCAGGTAGAGGTGAGAATATCTCCCATGTGAAACCCTAGAGAGCTGCTGCCCGTTAGCACACACAATACCGAGTTAGATGAACCAATGGTCTCACTCAATATAAAGGAATTTCCTATGTAGCTAATAAGCAACTTAGTGGCATTTTGTAAAGGTCGCCGACTCAGACACATTTGCCAGGCAAAACCACTTTTTCCTGGTTTAGAACAGCTATCAAGAAGTTTCTGAGAAGCAAAACAACAAAACCATCAGTGTGCTGATGTTGCTTTGGGACTAATACGGCCTGCCTGTGCGCTCGGTTGTGTGCACCCTTTGATGCTTGCCCAACCTGTACATCTGTAAATAAATAGATTACAAGGCCGTGGCATTATAATGACTGCCTCTAGCTGTTTTTATTACCTTAGTTTTATGGGTGCCATTTTGGAGACAGTTCCTACCCACCTTTAACTCCTCTGAACAGGCTAGGTTAGGCATAGAAGTAAATTTCAGTTTTAAAATATGTGGCGCTGGTATTGCAACAGCTCCTGTGCCCCAAATCGTGTAGTAGAAGGAGGCATTTTGCTGTAACAATTTCAGGAGGCCTTATCAATACAGTACACATTTTTATTATTATTAAAATATCTAAAACCAAACAGCACCTGCTGCTGAAAACACAAGGCTTTTTTAAAAAATGGAATAATTTTGGGATAACTTTCTTAGAGGATTGCTAACCTCTGGTCTTCCAGCTGTTGAACTCCAGACCCACCCAGCATGGCCAAAACTATCAGGCACAACAGGGGCTGCAGTTAAAAACACAAGTACCTCACCCATGGTTTAAAGTCTTCCCCCGTCATTAGTTTCAACAGTAACAAATGAGGATGTGATTATGGCATGGGGAAGGGCCCCAGGAGTCTCCTGAGGTGTGATGTCACAGAAGCATATCTCTGTAGAATGACATCACAATTTCTCCCATGCAAGGCAGCCAGACTGGACTACTGAGGTGTTGTATTTATACGGTGGCTGTAAAGGTAGGTGTGACAATGAAACAGTTGAGGTGGCTCCTTCTCCAACCCTAACTCTTCCTCTCCTCCAGCCCTCCCCCAAGGACTTCAGCAATCCTGGTTTCCCACCTTCTTATGGGGTGCCCAGGCCAGCCTATCAGCTCCCTCTCTCTTCTAGAACCAAAGTGTAGAACACAGGAGCTCTGACATCAACAAACATTGAGGCCCCATCTGCCCTATACATTTAAAGCAGTATCATACCACTTTAAACTGTCATGGCGTCCCCCAAAGAATCCTGGGAATTGTAGTTTGTGAAGGGTGCTGAGTAGGGTTGCTAAGTTCAATTCCCGAGATTGATCCTGTATCTTTAGGAGAAAAGAAAGTCAGCCAAGTGCCGGTGTTCTTGCAACCCTGTAATGAGAAAAACCACAAGGTGGAATCCTCCCTCCTGCCTGCAAAACTTTGAAAGATACAGAAGACCTCTTGGAGGCTGGGCCTGGCAACCAAGAGGTCTTCTGTATCTTTAAAAGTCGTGCAGGGGGAAGGGAAAATTCCACCTTGTGGTTTTTCTCATTACAGGGTTGCAAGAACACCGGCACTTGGCTGACTTTCTTTTCTCCTAAAGATACAGGATCAGTCTCAGGGATTGAACCTAGCAACCCTAGTGCTGTTAGGAGAGCCCTATTCCCCTCACAGAGCCACAATTCCCAGAGCGGTTTAACAATCAATCTCACTTCCCAGAGAACTCTGGGAACTGTAGCCCTGTGAGGGGAACAGGGGTCTCCTACCGACTCTTAGCATCCTTCACAAACTACAATTCCCAGGATTCCCTGGGGGTGGAGCCATGATTCTTTAAAGAGGTATGGCACTGCTTTAAATGTTTAGTGCAGATGGGGCCTGAGGTAGTGGGACGCAGGAGGGAGTGTGCAAGAGAGGTGAGGTAGTTTAGGGAGCCCCTGTCGACCCTGAATCTAGGAACCAAGGAGAAGAACTGTGATTCAGTGGCAGAGCATATTCTTGGCATGCAGGAGGTCCCACGTTCAATCCCCAACATCTCCAGGCAGGGATGGGTGAAAGCCCTGTACGCAATCATCGTCGAGAGCTGCTGCCAGCCCAGGTAGACAATACTGAGCTAAATGGACCACTGGTCTGACTCGGTATAAAGCATCTTCTGAGGTTCCTAACCCTGTGACAAAACCTGGGCACATGCAACTTCGCACAGTGCCCTTGGCCAATTCCCCCCCCCCCAGAAATATTAGTTGCTTATGCAGATAATATTGAGGTCAAGAACTGTAAAAGTACACTTCAGAAATAATTGCTGGATATGTAATAAAAGCCATCATAAAAGGAACAACACAGATTATAAAGAGGAGGGCGATGGCCAGTGAATGGAGAGGGGAAAGTGCAGACAACAGATGAGGGCCGATAGATGGAGAACTGATGAGAAAAGGGGTCGCAGCATCCAGTCCTAGCAGTTGCACAGCATTTGGAAGTGGCTGCAGAGCTCTCTGTCTAGCCTATGAAGTCTGACTTTGGCGTGGAAAAAAATAGCCCCCGTTTCTCAACTGCAAGGTATTTTCAGCCTCAGAAAAAATCCACTGGGGAAGGCTTACTGCCACTTTAGAAACCAAGAACTGAGTTATAAGTGACTTGCCCACGGTCACAGCAGAGTCAGTGGCAGAGGCGCACCGCTCAGACAAAATGCCTTGCTTGCAGCTCCATTTATTTCTTTCGCCTTCCCCTACAGGTTGTGGTGTGCGGTTCTGCCGACTCCCAGCAAGGCTTCTGAGCTGGGTCAAGACGCACCACAGGGGGCTGCAAATGGCGTCCGACCCAAGGGCTCCCGGCAGAGCAGCTTGGACCGTGGCAGACCTGCTGCGATTTTCCCCACCCTGCTCTCCCCCACCCCCGCCCCGGCGCCCGCCCTGGAATCGCTACCGTCTGTCCGAGAGCATGAAAGGGCTGCTGGTGGCTCTCTTGGGGGGCGGCGTGCCAGCTGGCTTTGTGGCCCCTTTCACCCGTATGGCCAATGAGGCCTCGGGCATTCCCTCCTTGGAGATCCTCTTGTTCCGGTGTGTTCTGCACCTGCTCTTTGCCTGCTACCTCCGCTGCCGGAAGGCACCTTGCTTCGGGGCCCCCGAGGCCCGCCAGCGCACCTTGCTCCACGCCTCCATCAACGTCATCTCCATTGGCTGCGCCTACAGCTCCTTCATGGTGGTGCCCAGCGGAAACGCCGCCACCGTCCGCAAGGGCTCCTCCACCATCTGCTCCGTCTTGCTGGCTCTGTGCATTGAGAACGGGCGCTTGACGGGGTACGACTGGTTCGGACTGGTGGGCAGCACCCTCGGCTTGATCATCATGGTGGTCCCAGACTTGTTGGACCTTGACAAGAGCACCCAGCTCTATGACACCTTTGGGTACGCCCTGGCTTGCCTCGGAGGGATGGCGCTGGCTTTGGGCCTGGTCATCTTCAGAGCTCTGGACTTCCCGGCCAAGCTGGTGACCGTCGCCTTCATGTTTGGCGTGGTTGGCAGCCTGGTGTGCTCCCCAGCAATGTTCCTCCTGCAGGAGCCGGTGATGCCCTTGGATCCCTTGACCTGGACTTGTGTGGTGACCATCAGCTTCCTGGCCTTGGTCTCCTTCTTGTGCGCCAGCTACGCTGTGACGAAAGCGCACCCAGCCCTCGTTTGTGCTGTGCTGCACTCAGAAGTGGTGGTGACCCTGGCCGTCCAGTACTACGTCTTGCGTGAGGCCGTCACGCCCTTTGACATCATGGGGGCTGGGGTCATCCTAGGGAGCATTGCCATAATCACAGCCCAAAATATCAGCTGTGATGCTGCCGAGGATGATGAAGGAGAGCTCAGGATGATGAAGGGGAGCAAGTAAGCGAGAAGGGAGAAGCTACAGAGACGCAAGAGAGAGACTCAGGACTCCAAAAGGGAGGGGAGACCGGAAGCAGGGAACAGTCAGAACTGCCAACTGCAGAGGGTGTTGCAACTTCTCAGTCCCCACCCATCTGCTATATCTGGGGCTGGCGGAGTAGAAGGCACACAACAGTGGAGACTTCTGGCGACGCCTAAGACAGCGGCTGCCTTCTCAGCATCTACGTGAAGTCTGGGATACAGCCTGCACCTCTGAACCAATTCCACTCTCTAAGGATTAAAAAGGTCAATAGACCTGTGTTACTTTGGCCAGCACAACCACTGCCTCATCTGTTTCTCTTGTTTGTGGATTCAGAAGGGGATCAGGGAAATCCCTGCCCCTGGACCCCGAGGCCTAAGCGCTGAGCAGATAGCATCCATCCCATCCACCAACCTCTGAGTGTTTAAAAGATGTAGGAGAAACGTCTCCTCCTCAACCGTCTGCAAAATAAAATAAATGTTGCTTCAGGGGTCAATGTACCCTTTTGTTAAGCCCCTCTGATTGCACATCCCAGAGAGCAGAAGAGGGCCTTCCTCCTCGTTCAGGCCAGCTGCAACACTGAGGCAGGAAACAGGACATCTGTGATGCATGTTCATTTGACACCTATCAACCTCAAAGTGGAAGATAACAACATTAGAGCTGCTGATGGAACAATTTTTGAAAGTCAGATGAGCAGAGGGGGAGGGATACCTCTATGTCACGGTGTGCACAGCTAGGATATTTCTTAGGCTCTATGCAAACAGGACCCAGGAAGAGATAATGACCTTCATATTCTGGGAATCTTTTCTGTTGGGGGCAATTTACCTGGCGAGGAGACCACTCCTGAGCTGAATCAGAGACCGAAGCACTGGGATTTAGTGAAGCCAGGGCCCCAGACTTGGCAATGCTCCCCCACACATCCTGCCCCCTCCAACCAACCTCAGGAAGGAAGAAGTGGCAAGGCCTTGGGTTTGAGAGACTGCCTCCAGCATTGCAGGGGGGCAAAAACACCCTGGAATCTTACACATATGCCTTCCAAATACTGTAAGAAGCCAAGCCAGTATCTGCGCATTTCAGAAGGCATTACAGAATTTAAGGACATTTGCATGTACGCAACTGGTATCTTTCTTCTGGTTGACTAAACATTGTGTTTTCCAAAGTTCCCTTTTTAGTTATTTTCTTTTTAAACGGGGGGGGGGGAGAGAGACTAGCAGCATCCTCACGCCACTGCAGAGGCTGCCAGAGATGGAAATGAAGTGGGTGGGCAAAAGGAAATAGCTGTTTGGCCCATGTGCTGCCTGAAATGCCCACCTTCTCTTGGACAAGCAACGGCTTGTGGAGATGCCAACCAATTGAGCCGACTGCTGGGCAGTTTAGCAGCACGGCTAAGAGGTCCTGAGTGGGAAGGTTGTAAGAGGAATCAGATCCCTTAATCACGAAAGGCTTTTTTTTTAAAGTTATTTGTGCAAATGCTGATCAAGGTGGACGGGTGAGTAAAAAAAGACTGAACCTGGAACCACCTTCAAATGGTGGAGTTAGAACATCATATACTGAGAAAGGAACAAAAAAAAAGATGGTTGAAAACTGCCCTGCACTGGTGGGAATAGGATGAGTTGTAACCAATGTGTAATAAGGTGGGTAACTATTTTATGGGAATGTGAGGGGCAGGTTGAGAGATGGGCTCCACCCATCTTAGGGCTCCTGTGAAATGCCTAGAAGGCTGGAGATGCAGGAGCTAAGGCAAATGGGGGGACCCATAGAAGGGTAGGGCAGAAAGCAGAGCAGGGGAGGGGGGCGGAAGAGGACCCCATGGGTGGTATTAAATGCTAGTCCTACCCAGAGTAGGCCAGCTGAAGTTAATAGACACGAGTAATTTAGTTTCATTGATTTCAGTGGGTCTACTCCAAGTAGCACTTAAATGAATTCAACCCCATACCTTGAATTAGCACTTTTCTCAGTCTCTAGACACTGGCCTACAGAGCCGGCGGGGAAGAAAACTCTTCCATCTTGCCACAGCTGCCTTGCAATTTATTCTGCATAAACACTTGCTCAGGCACAAATTTTAAAAAAAAGCGTTACAGGAGCAGCAGGAACAAAAGCACCCTTTTGCGATCCCTTCTCTCCCCCCCCCAGAACTGAGTTCCACTAATAAGGATAAAAGGCCCTGCTGCTGCGTAATGTTTGACCCCTGGCCTGCAGTCTTTGCAGGACATTGAAATCCTTGGGCGATCTGCTCTAAAATACCCAGAGTTGCCAACATAGGACCATATGGCAGAATGGCTAAAATGTCTCTGCTTCAGTCCCTGGCCTCTCCAGGTAGGGCAGAAAAAGATCCGAGTTTGAAATCCTGGAGGGCCACCACCAATCACTGAAGACCAGGTGTGTGGCCCACCAGATGTTACTGGACTACAACTCCCATCATGCCTTAACACCAGCCATAATGGCTGGGGATGATGGGAGTCAAAGCCCAACAACACTGTGAGGGCTACCGGTTAGCCAGTCCCCTGATCTCAACAATACTGAGTTTAAATGGACAAAGGGTCGGATTTGGTGTATGTTCCTAACATGTCTTACATTGACAAATAAGAGAGCATACTCAATCTCTGCATGGTTAAGGCAGCCTTCCCAGCCTGTGCCATCCAGGTGTTTTGGACTATGACTCTTCTCAACCCAACCAGCATGGCCATATGACAACGCGCAATGCTTCTAACAAAAATATGCAACATCCCTAAGATAAGCCTCTGTAGCTGAAGATTGGAAAGTGCCCGATGTAACATCATTTTTTTTACAAAAGGTGTACAGGAAAAGACAGTCTGGTTAGCTTAACATCTGTGCTGGGAAAACAATATTAAAGATAAAATTGCCAACAATATAGAAGAACAAGTCTTGCTGAAGCAGAACCAGCACGGCTTCTTCAAAACAAAGTCCTAATCTCACTAACAGGGTTTTTAGAGAGTATCAACAAGCACGAAGATAGAGGTGATCCAGTTGACATTGTCTATGTGGACTTTCAAAAAGCTTTTGATAAAGTACCTCACCAAAGAATCCAGAATAAGCTTAGCAATCAGAGGTCCTCTTGTGCATCAGTAACTGGTTAGCAAGCAGAGAGTAGGAATAAATGGATAGTCCTCCCAATGGAGGGATTTAAAGAAGGGAACACACCCCCAAGGAGCTTTTGAACTTGTTCCTTAAAAGATCTAGAGCAGTGAAAGATGATGCCAGATTGTTCAAGGTGTTTAAAACAATAAAGGGGTTGTGAGGACCTCTAAAAGTATCTCTAAAAGTGGGTGAACGGGCTGTAAAATGACAAATACAATTCAATGTAAGCAAGTGCAAATGCACATTGGGACAAAAAAAATCTGAAATTTCACATATACCCTAATAAGGCCCGAATGAGCACTGACAGACCAGGAACAAGACTTTGTGGTTGGAGTGGATAGCTTGATAAGAGGCTGACCTACTGGATAGCAGCTGTGAAAAAGGCGAACATCATGTTAGGGATCATTAGAAAAAGAATTGAAAATAAAACTGCCAAATATAATGCCATTATACAGATCAACATGATTCACTAGAAAAGACAATGCTGCTGGGGAAAACAGCAGGGAGTAGAAAAAGAGGAAGGACAAACAAGAGATAGATTGATTCCATCAAGGAAGCCACAGACCTGAACTTGCAAGATCTGAACAGGGTGGTTCACGACAGATGCTCTTGGAGGTCACTGATTCATAGGGTCGCCATAAGTCATAATCGACTTGGAGGCACATAACACCAACAACATACAGATCAAAGGGAAGACCAAACTTGGAATACTGTGTACAATTCCAGTTGCCTCATCACAAAAAGGATGTTGTAGAAGAGTGTTCCTCAAACACTGGCCACTTTCAGGGGGGCCTAACACCACAGCCTGCCCAGGGCCTACTCAGTTGCTGGCTCCGGCCCCTACCCATACCATAGTAGTCTTTTGGTTGGGCCAATGAAACTCCTTTGCATGCTGAATAAATGGGAGACGTTGCTGGGGGGGGTGAGAAAAGGAGAGTCTCCCTCCTCTGAGAGAAGGGATTGCAGGAAATTAGAAAATGAGATAGATTGTTGTGGTAATAATAACAACAACAAAACAACAACAACAATAGACTGGGAAGAGAGGAAAGCTGTGATGTAAAAGGGCCCAGGGAGGTGGAATGAAAAGAAATTAGGCAGTTTGGGGACAGGGCAGAGGGAGATAAAGTACAAGTTGAGTATGAAAGGAGATAATGAGATTAGAAAGTACAGGAAACAGGTAAAAAAACTTTGAGAAGAATGTGGGGGTGGGAAGGATAAAATGTAAAAGAAAAAATCCTTCTCCGTTTAAAAGTATTTGGATCAGCGAAATCTGTCGAAAAGTGGAAGGCTGTCACAATACCCACAGAGCAAACGTCTGTACTTAGATTGAAGAAAGCTGACCTATGGAACTCCTTGCTACAAGGAAAACCCTGTGGCAAATACCTTAGCACTTTCCAAAGATGGATTAGGTATCAGTAGGAAGTGATGTCAGTAATTATCAGCTGATCATGTCAACATTTGCCTCTACCAGCTACCATTTTGTGCCTGGTTCTGCCCCTGCGTCACCGTTTTGTGCCTGGTGGGCCTCAGTGGTTTTCAGATGTCTCACGAGGGCTCTGGGGGTACAGAAGGGTTGAGAACCCCCTTCTGCGGAAAAAGTTCAGAAAAGGGCAGCCAAAATGATAAAGAGGTTAGATAATAAAGAGATCATTAATGGTGTGGAGAAAGTGGATCTCTCTCTCATAACACTAGAACTCGTGGCCATCCAATGAAGCTCAACGTTAGAAGATTCAGGACAGACACAAGAAAGTACCTCTTCACATAGCGTATAGTTGAACTATGGAATTCACTCCCACAGGAGACGGAGACAGCCGCCAACTTAGATGGCTCCAAGGGGCGTGAGCCTCTGAATGCCCTTGCTGGGAGTCGCAAGAGGGGAGACAGTCACCGTGCTCCAGTCTTGCTTGTGGGCTTTCCACAGGGGGCATCTAGTTGGCCACTGTGAGGACAGGAGGCGGGACTAGAGCGGTCTGCCTTTGGCCTGATCCAACTGCCAGGGCTCTCATTATGGCTAACGTTAGTTGTAACCCAAAATTTCTGGGGGCACCAGGTTGGGAAAGGCTGGGCCAAGGCCTGTGCAATCCCCACTTCTGCACTCTTGCGTAATAAGGACACAGTAAGGGCATGACTGACCCAGATGGGGGCCCACCTAGCCCCACAGTGTTTGCACAAATCTCAACCACAGCATACATGAAGTGGTGCTCCAGAGATTCCCATCACTAAACAGGGTCAACAGCAGCCAACTTCTAATCACAGTCCTCTATGAGGCGGAAACGGCAGAAGCCACGTTTGCAGGATTCATTTTGCAACGTTTTGGATTTGGCCAGAGAGCCAGTGTGGTGTAGTGGTTAGAGTGTTGGACCTGGGAGACGAGGGTTCAAATCCCCATTCAGCCATGAAGCGCCCTGGGTGACTTTGGGCCAGTCACTGCCTCTCAGTCTAACCTACCTCACAGGGTTGTTGTGGGGATTAAATTAGGAGGGGGAGAACCGTGCTCCTTGGAGGAAAGGTAGGATATAAACACAATAATAATAAATAAATGTCCCAGGCCCCTTCCAAGTGAAAGCCCAGAGGCCAGCATCCACATGAACTCCTCTGTTCAACCATATATATATATATATTCCTCTGTTAACAGATATATGGATCTCTCTCAATCTTCCCCATCCTGGTGCCCTCCAGCTCTTTTGGATTACAACTCCAAATGACTGTTCTGGCTGGAGCCGATGGGAGTTGTAGGCCAAAACATCCCGAGGGGCCCAGGAAGGCAAGTGTCCATTCTCTCCAGCAAGCCCATAAGGCTGAAACAGTTGGCCCAAAGTGAGCCCGTCTGGTTCACAAGGAATGTGTGACTTGGCTAGGCGGGGGTGCAAATGCTCTATTTTTGTTTGCTGCCTTCCTTCCTGTGTGCTTTTTTTTCTGAAAACCTGATAAAAACAACCAAACAGGAAAAACTGTAAGAATGCAAGCGGGGGGGGGTTGTCAAACCCTCCACCAGCATGTTTTGCAATAAGCCACCGGATCCAGAGCTCTGGAGGGTTTCTCTGGCCTTCCTTCGCAGCAGCCCTTCTCTCTCTCCCCCCTCCCAAATCAGGGCTCCCCCACATCGCGTCCTCCCAGACAAGGCAAAGCGTCACCTGTGCCAGCACCATGGCCCCTGCGGGCTCCTTTGCGGGCGGCTCGGCCCTTGCCTCCCTTCGCTCTGCTTTTAAGGCCGGCTCGGGGAAGGCGGGAAGCCAGGCCGCTCTGTGTGGGCCCAGCGGAAGGTGCTGCGTGCAAAGGGGGATCTGCTCCCGGTGCCTTGACACCATTCTGCCCTCTGGCGGCGGCTCGCCGGCTGCAGAGCTTACCCGGCAGCAGGAAGGGCTCCTCCTCGGCCACTCCGCCGTGCCCCCGGCCCTCGGGCTTGCTGGCGTTTCCGCCGCTGCCCTGCAAAGCCTTCAGATCTCGAGCGGTGGGCGGAGTGCGGGAGGCGCAGGCGGCCAAGTTCCCCTCTCCAGCAGCCCTCGCTGGCCCAGCCTTGCTGTCTCTTCTCCCAGCTCCCGGCCCCTTACCTCTCCCTTCCTACTTCACCCCCCCCCTCAAGTTGGTGCTTCATCTTGCCTGCTTCCCCATCCCAGGGCTGTTCAAGACTTCATACCTCAAGCCCTCCCCTTAACGCTCTCCAGTGGCCTGGCCAAGGACACTGCGGGGAATCGGTGTCACAGGGCATGCTTTGCGGCAGGGACCTTTACAGACATAGGTGTTGCCTATCTTTGCCTGACTCAGGAAGCAGCACCGGTTTCGCCTGTTCTGGATGGAATGGCACTTCCCCCTAGAGATCAGGGGAAGAGCACACAGGCACTGCTGGGTCCAGCCTTGTCTTTGGAGCCCTAAATGGCTTCTGCAGTGCTTGCCGCCAGATGAGGCTGTGCTCTGGTGCTCCTGGGCAGGTTAACTACGTTTTGCTTGGGTTCCTGACAGCCAGACGGGACGAGGCCATGTCCAAAGACTCTGGGGAAGCTCCAGCCGCTGCAAAATACAATTGCTGGGTTACCATCCGTTTCTGAACGAAACCTAAAAGTTCCGGTGGTAACCTCTAAAGCCTATACGGCATGGGACCACAGGATCACAAGGGGATCCCCTTCAGAAGGGCCCCTTGCCTTCAGAGTGGGGCAGGTGGTGAAATGGGGCACAACTCCAGAAGGGTCTCTTTACGGAGGTTCAACAGGCATCACCTTGTTCTGTGTCAAAGGCTACTTAGCCAGGGTGACTATAGCCGAAGAGGCAATTGCCTCCGAATAACAGCTGCTAAGGATACAAAATGGGGACAGTAATGTTGCACTCATGGCCTACTTGTCAAGTTCTGGCAAGATATCTAGCTGGCAGCTGGGAAAACTGGGCACTGGTCTAGAGCGGCTTTCATCTGATCTAGCAGGGGGCTTATGATGCTCTGGGTGGCCCAGATGTCTAGTTGTGAAGATTACCAATCCATATTAAAAGGGCACTGTTTCCTGAACAAGACCTCATGTACCCCAACCAGAAGAGGTCATAGCCCGTGACCCTGAAAAGCCATTGTCCGTCATGGCCAAGAACTCTGGGGCCTAAAGCAAATATACTTCATAGCCAAGAACTTGGCTTGGAGGCTGCCACAGGCCAAAGGGAGATTTGGTCATCAAAACAGCCACTCTCCCTTGCTGTAGGATGCACCCCATATTGATTTGGATCCTTGAGTAGGGTTGCTGTCTCGGTACAACAGAGGCTGCTTTTCCTCGAGAGTCATTTCATGAATGGTGCTTCCTGTTTTCACAACACAAAATGTTTTTACAAAAGAGCGTGCTTATTATCTTACTATGTAGCAGCGATTTGGGGTGCTCAGATCACTTCCTATCTCCTGTAAAGTAGGTCAGGCTCAGCCCCACATTACAGACAGGGAGCCCAGGTTAAGAGGTAGTAGTTTGCCCAAGGCTCTCTATAGAGTTTGGAACCAAGGGCTGCCCAGCCGACATTCTTGACCACTGCCTGAGATGATCCTCTATGACCACATCAGCTGTTGGGGTAAGCGATTCTCTCCTTTTCATTCAGAGCCCCTGGTGGCATGGTGAAGAAGAGGATGGCCCATCAAGGCTCCCTTATGTCTTTGGTTACCTGACAGAGTCAACATACCAGCCAAGACAGGCCTTAAGAACATAATGCACCACAAACATTGTGCGGTTTTTCCAGTTTTAAGAGACAATTCCTGGCAGGTTGCACAGTGCAAACAGTCCCCCTTTTAGCAGCTGAGCTGACCACAAGTGCTGATATTCCTAAATTCCTAAGTTGTGACTCAGCAGCTCAGATCTGGAAAACAACAAAACCCACAATCCAAAACTTTCTAGTTGCCTTCCATTCCTCCCCCCTCCCGTCCTTTTGAAGTAAAACTTATCGCAAGTCACATACTGTTTTCCGTAAGGGCTAGAAATCTCAAAGGCTTCATAACAATGGCTGCCCACACCGACAGCACTTTGAAGGAGCCAACCAGGAAGTAGCCACCCCTTGAAACAAAAACAGTTGTAAGCAAAAACACTAAGAGAGACTTAAGGTGATGTAAAAAAAGGCAATTTATTCACAGTATTTGGTTATAAAACAGATTTCAACATGGGTGGAGTTGGGAATGGGAGGTGGGCTTTGCCACTGCAGGAGCCCCAGAAGAAGCCTCTCACGCTACAAGCACCTCATTAAAATGCAAATGTAATCAGAGGCACTTTAAAGCATCAGACGTCAGCAACAACCAGATGGCGTTTGTATTTGAGCCTAAATCAGACTTGCTCCCCAGGAGAATGGAAGCCTTCACATGAAAAAGAGTTTCTTCAAAGGGGCAAAGGCAGGGCCCTCAGCCTTTGGGACATCGCCTGTTAAGTCAGGAATGGGGCATCTGTGGCTCTCCAGATGTTGCTGGATTACATCCCTGACCATTTTCCATGTTTGGCTGCAGCTGATGGGAAATGGAATCTGACCACAGCTGAGGATACACCATACCTTCAAAGCACATTCCTGCCACAAAAGAACCCTGAGAATTGCAGTTTCAGGGCACCGGGAACTGTAGCTCTGTGAGGGATAAACAATAGTTTCCAGAATTCTTTATGGACGGAAGTGCTTTAAGGGCATGGCGTGTACGCAGCCAGTGTCTGGAGGGCCACAGGTTAGCCATCCCTGCTGTAGGTTGAGGGTGCAGTGTCAGATAACGGCATGGGGACTCCTCCCCTTCACAAAATGGACTTTTAATGCCAATGTTGGCAGGGTGTGTGTGTGTGTGTGTGTGTGTGTGTGTGTGTGTGTGTGTGTGTGTGTGCGTGAAAGGACCTTGCTAGTCCAGGGACCTAGAATTCAATTTCCAGAGCCTCACAGCTTTCATTTTTACAGCACCTTCTCCTTTGTGCAATCCCTACCACCAGCTACATCATATACACAAATTATCCACAAAATGACTTTTTAACATTATGTAAATGTTTAACCTCCTCACCCCCCATTCCAAGAGGCATATACTTTTGTTCTTTCCAGCCAGCCCTCTCCAACCTGAGAATTCTCACCCCACTCAGCTATCTACACCCCTTGCACATCCACTCACTTGTTTATAGCCTCCCCGTTACTGAGAGCTCCTCACCCCAAACAACAACCGGCACCCAGACATGGTGCCAGTTAGGAAGACACCAACAGCCCCAAACGAGAGCAAAGGCAGCCTGGAGGAGAAAGGGATGTCTGTGCCGCTCAAGCTGAGCAAGGAGGAAGCCCAGCCCGTTTTGCAGAGGCGGGCCCAAGGCCTTGCAGCCATTTCCAGCATCAGCTTTGCTGGCTCAAATCCCAGTCCGGATGGGATGGCTGTAAACGCAGTATAGAGATTAAGTAGCAAAATTGCACCATCTAGTGGACATCAGCATGCCCAAGCGCCTGGCAGCGGGTTTCTTAGCGTCCCTCCAAGACTTTAATCTCAGACATAGCCATACTCAGTTTCTCAGCTAAAAGTCAAGAAGACTCAGTAACCAAATTCCAACCAAAGCAGCTCCTGCATTCCAGTTTTCAGCCTTCTATGAACTCTCCATCCAACTGGGATCCCAGTTCCCCCTTCCTACCCTAAGTCTTATTTTCCCTACCACCACCACATCCAAGCCACGCTGCTGCTCCTCAATACAGATTTCTTATTTCAACCACTATCCATTTTTGTCTTATCCTGGATAATACACTCAGGACCACTTACAATTAGCACCCTTTAACCACCCTGCTGCATTAATTAGAAGCAATTTGCAGGGTAAGCCAATGTGGTGCCCTCCATGATGGAAGCTGGAAGCCAGTATCTGTAGGGCACCATGTTGGCTACCCCTGGACTAAAGGAGGCTATATGGAAGTAAGGGAGAGTTCTTTACCCATCTTTCCAAGGCAGGTTTACGTCTCAAGTGAGGATCCTAATCTGCACTGATGACAACAAGTATGGAAACTGGTAAGGGCAAGTATTTCACGTTAACGAACTCCATGGATGGGATGGTAAATACTTCCAGAAGGACATTCAGGTTAGTTGTTTATAGCAAAAACAAAGACGTGTAGCACCTTAAAGTGGATGAGGTTACTGTCACCCACATTGCACATTCTGAACTGTCTTCTCCCTCCCATTTGTAATCCCAGCTTCTGACCCTTGCATCCATCTCACAGTAGCCCAATTCCATCACCACAAGTCTCCTTTCTTACCTTTGCCTTCCTTCCCTCCAACCTCTCTACCCCTGCCACTTTCTATTTGACTTCCTGGAACTGTATTACTCAAGATTGCCACTACTTCTCCCTCACAGATCTCCAAATATTTAATCCCCTGTACACAAGTAGCATTCCATTTCTTTGGCCCCCTTTGTAAACCACCAGTTACTCTTCCCCCAAACCCAGATGCTCCAGAAGGTCACCCAGAAAGATAAAAAGTCTACAACTGACAGTTAATTTTAGTATTTTCCCAGACTTAGCTTGGGAATCAAGTGCCGGAAGGAAACTCCTCCTCAAGTACCAACCTGTCTGTGCACTGAGGTCATCTTCAGAGATTCTCCTCCATGTGCCCCCAGCCATCTGAGGTAAGGCAGGTAGTTCCCAGGAGAGAGCACCTTTTCAGCTGTGATGCCCTGTTCTCTGAATTCCTTCATCGGAGAAGTCAACTTATTGTCAACTCCAGTATCATTTCGGCATCCGGCAAAAATACATTTTTAAATCTGCCAGGTTTTTCAAATGTGCATGCGGGTTTACAACATCACATTATGTTTCTGTATTTTGTCTTGTTTTTGTAACTCACCCTGGCAGCTCTGCTGAAGGGTGGTATGTAAACCATTGAAATACATTTGATGCTACTGCTGAGAATTTGCTCTCACCTGAGTCAACACGACCCACTTATTTCCCATCCCAATGTTTAGCCAATATACCTAGACATACGTCTTTTGTCTCCCAAATTTCCCCTTAAGTCAGCCAGTTTCCTAAAACCAACACCCTCCCTTAACTTTCAACGGAACTTCTCCAACTTCGTATCTTAATGCCTTCCTTACCCCCCAACCCACACACAGACATTCCTGAACCAGTTTGCTCCACCCTCCTCCTGGTCCCGGGGCCTGGCGTCCAAAAGCGAATTGGCTTCCAGTGGAGAAATCTGCCTTGCTTTCCCTCCTGAACTCTTTAATACCCAAGCGTAAGAGCTCCCCTACCACCTTCGAAGTATTTTCCCCACCCAACCCCTCACGTCCTATACTGCCACCTTTCTCTCTCTACCTGTCCTACTCGGCCCCCCACTATAAAAACCATGGCCCTTTTTACATCTTCCCACTCCCCTGTCTTCTCCCAACCCCCAAACTTTTAATCTTCCTGGACGCACAGAAGAATACCCTTGCCCCCACCGCCCCCACTATTTCTTCAGGGCCTCCCCCTCAAGATCTGCTCTTCCTCACGCTGCAACCCCCAGCCAGCCAGCCAGCCAGCCAGCCAAATATCGACAAAGCCCAAAAATGTTCCTTTCCTGCCCGAACTTTAGGTGCCAAGCACGCATAGACAAGCCGCGTTCCTCCCTCTCCTGAGAGCCCCCCCGATTACCCCCATAACCCACGCCCCACACCAATTGCTCGGTCTTCCCTCCTATACCCCAAATCCAACTCGTTCAATGACACAAGTCACCTGAAACCCAAATACCAGACTCCCCAATGTCCCCCCTCAGACCGCCCTGTAACTTCCCACCCTAAATTCCACGGATTCCCCTCCCCAGACAAGACCCCCGCCGATACCATCCCACAACTTGGCCGAAAAAAATCCACGCCTATAATCCCCTCCCCGTAATTCCCTTAAATTCTAGCCTTCCGTACCCCGACTGCTTTGGGTGCCTCCCCACGAAGGCCAGACTCAGTTCCGAAGGTAGGCCCCGAAGCCGCGGGCTTTCCTAAAGAGAGCGGCAGGGTAACCTCACGCCATCTCCCGGCCAAGTGAAATACGCGAGCCCGAAGCTTTGAAGGCCGCTTCCCGGAGCGTTCTACCCGCCTTGACTTCGCTCTCGACAAAAGTTGGCTGTGAGGAGAACCCCGTTCTCCACCCTCGGTCCCCTTCGGCCATTTCCGGCAAATTCCGGAACATAGCCACACCCCCTGCTTTTTGGAGACCTCTTTACTTCCTCTCCTCCTCGGCTTATGAATAGTCAATAAGGCGAGTTCAATTCTTCACGAAAGCAGCCGGAACTGTGACGAGGTTCCACCTTCTTTGCAGACTGAACCATTAGCAAACAGGGGAGGGGGGAAGAAGAGTAGCTAGGTAAGAAATGTCTCTTAAGGACTTGCGAATTGCAATCCTCTGCGTCCTGATTTGAGATCAAGTCCCTTTGAAATCAGCGATACTTAGTTCCGATGCAAAGGATCGGGCTGTGCATATAACGCTTTTTGAATCTGTAACGTAAATTTTCCGATTAGAATTATGCTGCAATATTTCAAAACTGTGAAACTGGTTAATTTGTATTTATTTTGCAGATGCCTGAATGTTTTGAATTTATTTACGGAAACAAAAAAAAAAGCCTCCTGAGAATCACAAAGTTCTCTAGGCAGTTGTTCACACAAACACACAACACCCCTTTGACAGCAAGCTTTTGAGTTACACAGAACCCTTCGAGTACAGTTAGCAGCAAGTCCAAATTGACTTTGGCCGAGTTTTGGTGGCAGCCTCAAACTTTTCCTTTCATTACTCCCTACTGCAATATCCTAAACTGGTTTACTTGGGAACAATCCCCGTTAACCTCAATTGTACTTTCTTCCGAGTAAACAATCACATCCTCTATTACCACAAATAAAAAATAACGCACCCCACGCGCTGTCAAAGTCGAACTATGTTGCGATATTACCAATCACCTCCAATTTGTCTCCCCCCCATTATACAATTGGTATAGCCGTTTCCCCTCTACAGCTCCGCCTCTCTATTCTTTCTCTATTTTTACATAGCCGCGCCCCATTCGGTCCGCCTCTCTTCGGAAAGGACGCCACTTTAGCACCGCCCACGTCTCCGTCTTCGCCCTTGCCGTTCTGCTCCTGTAGCCCCGTGTAGGGGGGGCGAGTCTATATAAGTCGGTGCCTGAGCACCTACCAGTTTAGTCGCGCTACAGAGCGCGGAGGGTGAGGAGAGGAGGGAGGGAGAAAGACGGCCGGACGGGGTCGCGAGCGGGAAGGGGGGCAAAGTAGAGGCGGGATCGTCTCTGTTCCCTCCGCCTCTTGTCTTGCGGGCAGAGCTCCGCGTGAGGCGAGTGCGACCTCCGCTGCGAGTTCGGTCGGCGAGTGCCTGGGCCTCGGTTAAAGACGGAGTTGGGGGGGAGGGGCGACTGCTGCTGCTGCTTCCTGGCTGGTTGCTGACAGAGGCGGAGGCAGAGCAGCGTCTGCGTCACGTGACCCCCCAAAAGGCGGAGAGAGGCGGAGGAAAAAAAAACCACCCCAAGATGCACGGGGGAGCGCCCTCCGGGGACAGCGCGTGCCCGCTGCGCACCATCAAGCGCGTGCAGTTCGGCATCCTCAGCCCGGATGAGATGGTGGGTGGCGCAGCTTGTGGAGCCGGAGCCGGTGGGGTTGGAGGGGAGGGCGGTTAAAACTTTATTTTTATTATTACTGTCCTGGAGTTTTGGACGTGTTACTTACTAATAATGCCGCAATAAATAAAGACGTGGGTGTGCGTGGCTTTCCTGTGTCTGCAACGGTGGGGGCTTGATTGCAACTTCCTGATGGTCTTTTTAATTTTTTTTAACGAATTTGTTCGGAAGGCAGAGCGGCAAAAAAAAAGTGAATGCGCGGGTGGCATTTGTACAAACGCAAACTCCCCAACTTGTGATTGTGTAGGTTTGTTTACACTACTCCACAGCTACTTTTCTTGACCCTTGTGAGTGTCTAATTGATTTAGAGGGGGAATTTTTGGTTGATAACCTTTGACAATTTCATACTGGAGCTTTTAAAAGAATGGGTAGTGCAATCCACGTTGCATTTTGATGCTGAAGAATGTTATACTCCCTCCCCACGTGGTCCATTGAATCTGTACCTGCATTTTTAAAGAAGACTGTAATTTCATTTAAATATATTTCCACACAAAACACATCATGTGAGTTTTCATTTGAACTAGCCTTGGGCCCCCTTCCTTAAAACTCATAAATCCTGCAGTTTAAGCAGTATCTCTGTTTCTTTTCCTTTCCCATTCTGATCTCTCTTTTAAATCCTCCCTTCTGTGGGGGGTGACAGAATCTATGAAGCGGACCTTTCCGCACCTACTGCTCTTCACTGCCTGTTTTGTTTTTGTCTGTAATCACACTATTAGAGTTCACAGTCAGCTGTGGTAGGCATAATAGTGTTGAAAGTTCTAAAGTTTTAGAAGCTGTTTTATTTCCACAATAAATTCTCTTGAATTAAACATGTCTTTGTGGTAATCCCACTTATTTAAAAACTTACCTTCCTGAAACTTTTTTCAGAGGGCCATTATGGAGGTGGCATATCGTAAACAACTGTTTCTTCCATCTCCCACCATGGGCCACACACGTCTCGAGTTTCTAGGGCTTTTCCAATTGGATCGGCGCTGTTCCCATTCCTGAGTTCCAACGTCCCTCACCCTGGTGCCTTGGTTGATGCTGATCCTTGCTTTCTTTTTTTCGCTCTAGAAACGGATGTCGGTGACGGAAGGAGGAATAAAATACCCTGAGACAACAGAAGGGGGTCGCCCCAAGCTGGGGGGATTAATGGACCCTCGACAGGGTGTCATTGAAAGGACAGGACGGTGCCAGACTTGTGCAGGTAGGTGCATTGGCTAAGGCAGCCTTCCCCTATCTGGAGGGCACCTGGTAGGGGGGTAAAGGCTGTGCTATGGCCTCACCAGGAAGACGGGCGCTTGGGGGGAGGATTAGGGGGCCAGTCACAGAATCTGGGAGCTCATACAGTGTGGCTGATGATGCCTCTTTCTGCTCTCTGGCAGGCAACATGACAGAATGTCCCGGCCATTTTGGACACATTGAGCTGGCCAAACCTGTCTTCCACGTCGGCTTCTTGGGCAAGACGATGAAGGTTCTCCGCTGTGTGTGCTTCTTCTGCTCTAAGCTGCTGGTTGACTCTGTGAGTAACAGTGGAGCTAATGGGCAGCGTTAGAAGTAAGTTCAGACCAGTGACTGGTGCCCACATACACACAATTATAGTACCTGTTGCCTAGCAAAGCTCACCTTTGGTTTATCAGCAACTTGTAAAAGAAGAGAAACAGCTATCTAATTTCTAGTTTGCAAACAAATTCCCAGCTTGCAGCTCATCTGCCACTGGTGACCAAGTGAGTCACCTGGAGCCTGGCCTTGGGGCTGTGCAGCCTGTTTTTCTTAGAACTCTGCACTGCATGAGATGTTGTGTGCGTTCCTTCTATGCCTGCCTGATGGCCTCCTCCTCTTCTGCTCTTGGTGATAACTACCTGTGAGTAAAAGCCTTGTGTGGCATCCTTGTTGCAGTCTCCTGTAATTTTTAATCCCACCTTTCAATGTATAAATTTCAAGATGTCCTGCAGCACCACTTTGTAACTGCTAGCAGTAAAACAGAAACGGTCAAATAAAACATGTACAACAGCAATTCAGCAGTTGCAACATCCCTGAGGGATATTTAAAATTGACACTGCTAGCAGCCACTAAAAACCAGAACTATTAAACACCTGGGGAAATAAAAACATGTGTTTTAATCTGGCACCTAAAAGCCAGCAATTTGGCACAAGGTGAATGAGTACAATCCTTGAGAAGACCGGGAGATGGTGGCAGCCCTCCACCTCGCTTCAGTATGTTCAGGTTGGGCTGTTAGGTCTTCTGTTTCTCCAGTCTCTGGCTCCAAACAGTGTAAGAACCCCGTAACTGAACTTCTCAAGAAGATAGAATAAAACGGACTTCCTTCTACAATGGCTACGTACTGGTATCGGTGAAGGGTAAGGCCCATTGCATCCCTTCGCAGGAAGCCTCTGTTCCCTGTGGCGAGGCCTGCTTCCTGTCTATAGAAACAAGAGCTGTGGAGAGTTGAGAGATATTCTCACATTTACACTGTCTCCTGCGTGGGGAATGTAACTTATTGCTGCCTTCCCCAACCTGACGTCCTCCAGATGTTGTTGGATTCCAACTCCCATCAGCCCCAGCCAGCATGGCCAGTCATCATGGATAATGGAAGTAGAGTCCTGTAACATTTGGAGGGTGCCATGTTGGCTACCTCTGACACAAACAGGATGTTAACAGTGCTGGAGTAAGGTGTGCTCGTTCCTAAATGTAGTCCCTTCCAACAATTGTGCCAGGTGTACAATGGCTTTTTGATGTGGCTATATAGTACTGAGGATATCTGTGGAGTAGCTCAAGAGAACCTAAATCCTGGCACCATTAATTGCTCCCTTTCTTACCAGGGGACTCCATGTTTCTCTCTTTTTCTGCAGAACAATCCAAAGATCAAAGATATTCTGACCAAATCCAAAGGACAGCCGAAGAAGCGACTGACCCACGTTTATGACCTTTGCAAAGGCAAGAACATCTGTGAAGGGGGGGAGGAGATGGACAACAAGTTCGGAGTGGAGCAAGCCGACGGTGACGAGGACATCACGAAGGAGAAGGTCAGAGCCGTCATGACTTTGCTGGGAAAGCAGCGGGGCGGGGGGGAGAGTTGGTGGGGTTGGTGCAACGTGAAAGATGTGTGTTGATTTCTTACTGTAAACACTCATTTTTCTGTTCTGGTTTCTGAACTTTTTGGGGCATTTTTCTAGTCAGAACATTGCACGATACTTTCTTTTTCCATTATGGAGTTTTTTCACCTTACACAAAGCTACACAACTTGACAAAGGCTTAGCAAGCAATACTCCTTATCCAGTTTGTTAAATCGTAGTCTGATGCTGCATCTAGATTTCTGTCACAATTGTATAAAGCATCACAAATGAGCCTGTGCCATCCAGAAGTCAAAAACCATTATTCTTAACAGAGTGAAGCAAGTTAGCCTAACTGATTTCAGCATTCCCTGTGTTTTCCATGCTGGATCACCTGATGTCACAATGAATACAGGTGATTAGAGCCCTGTGCAGTGATTTATAGTGCCTAGGGCTTCAAGTTTACCACCGATCAGCTGATGGGCTGCAGAGCCTTCTGTAGTCATTGACTGTACAAGTGAGTTCCTTGCAGGATCTTGCTCATGCAGCCGATCAGCTGATGGGCGGTAGAGCCAAAGTCGCCTTTCTATTGCCAATGCAATATGCCGTCGTTCCGGGAAAACAACCCCAAGGGCCGAATTTGAACTCCTGGCAGGCTAAGCTTGCCTCGTGCCGGAGGTTCCTTTCTCCTTACCTAGCTAAAACAATAACTGGGTCTCCAACAGCCTTCACCAACGTGGTGCCCTTCAGATGTTTTGGACTACAACTTCCGTTGCCTTGAGTTGTTGGAGGGCACCAGGTTTGGCAAGGCTGTTCAATGGAAATTTTGTAGGTAAAACCCTAAATTTTCAGTCAACAAAACTCAGTCTTTGGGGCCGGTCCACACAGAGGTCTCCTTTAACATATCCACAACTCCTAATGTTTACTTCTGCCTTTGGGGTCGTCTGCTTTAGCTTGCAAGGCATTATACTATTGGGTAATTACTTTCTAATGATTCTCAGTTATCAGTATGCATAATATCTTCAGAGCAGCCTTCCAAAAGTAATTTCAAACACATTACCCCAGATGTTTCTTATCCCCCCCTTTTGTGTGTGGGGGGATTACAGATGAAAATATGAAAAGGCTAGAGTGGTTCATTACTCACTTTTTGCGCTAAAAAGAATCTCTATAGAAATCTCTAATTCAGAAGAAAGAATAAAAATTTTATTTGTTGCCAACAGTTTCCCCCAAAACTTTCTGTGAGAAGGAAGAATCACAGATTGGGAAGGGGTTCTGAGCATCAAAAGGGTTTTTTTCCCTGTGCAATGGGTATTTTATGGACCCTGCTTCAGTTTCTTACTTTCTAAATATTCCCCTGGGCCCAAAAGGTTTGGGGGGCCCTGATTTATCTGACAGCTTTCCTTTCTCTTTATCAAGGGTCATGGTGGCTGTGGGCGCTACCAGCCCAGGATCCGGCGATCGGGCCTGGAGCTGTATGCCGAGTGGAAGCACGTGAATGAGGATTCCCAGGAGAAGAAGATCCTCCTAAGCCCAGAGCGGGTGCATGAGATCTTCAAGCGCATTTCCGATGAGGAGTGTTTCATTCTCGGCATGGACCCCAAATATGCCAGGCCCGAATGGATGATCTGTACGGTGCTTCCGGTTCCACCACTTTCTGTCCGTCCAGCCGTCGTCATGCAGGGCTCTGCCAGGAATCAGGTAGGGGGGCAAGACTGGGCAGGAGAGGAAAGCAGTCTTGATTTCTTTTTCAGTCAGATGTAATCACAGTCTGCATCGAGTGCAGGATGCAGCCATTCAGATTGTAATTGGTCAGCTGCTCACAACTGAAACATATAAGTGTACAGCTTTGGTCCCTGTTGGCCTTTCTCAACCTGGTGTCTTCCAGATGCTTTGGACTATGACTCCCATCAGCCCCCCCCCCATACAGCCTGTGCCAGCTGGGCCTGGTAGGAATTGTAGCCCAATATATCTGGAGGGCACCGAGTAGAACGAGGCCATATGATACTCCTTTTCCAATTCTCAGAGCTAAACTAATCACTGCCTCCGGTGAGGATGAAGCGAGGTGTTGGCGTGTGCCTGGCCTTAAGCATGCTTTGCCCTAACGGAACACCTCTCTCCTTTTCCCCACCCAGGATGACTTGACTCACAAACTGGCTGACATTGTGAAAATCAACAACCAGCTGCGGAGAAACGAACAGAACGGAGCGGCCGCCCACGTAATCGCGGAAGACGTCAAGCTGCTGCAATTTCATGTGGCCACCATGGTGGACAATGAGCTGCCTGGACTGCCCCGTGTGAGTGACCAGGGGACCCGTTCCTGCCCCTCGCGGTAGGAGGTTGGCTGCCAGGGTCTTCCTCAGTGGAGGGTTAGACGGGGACGCCTCCTGGCTCCACAGGTAGGGCCATGTTAGTCAGCACAGACGGTTATGCTTCTGTTGGAGAGGATGATTCCCTGCTCCGCTTCCGACCCCGTCTGCAGCGCAGCAGGCGCTATACTGGAGGCACTGTCTCCATTCTTAATACTGAGATGTATTAAAATGTGTCTTAATTCTTTTTAATACAGTAGGGCCCCGCTTTACAGCAGTTCGCTTTACAGTGATTCGCTAATACAGCAGTCTCAATTAGACGCAATTAGACTAAAGCCCCACTCATACGGCACTTGTTCCCCTTTTACACTGGTTTTCGGGCATTGCGCACCATTCTATTCAATGCGTTCCGCTTTACAGCGGTTTTCGCTTTACAGCGGTGGTCCGGAACATAACCCGCTGTATGAGCGGGGCCCTACTGTGTTAGATTTTAGATTCTGTAACCCGCCTAGGGACTTACTGATGAAGGATGGACTATTTATTAATAATAATAATAATAATAATAATAATCAGCTTCCAAAGCCAGCCCCGTTGTGCCCTCCCTTCCCTGGTGTAGTCACTAAAGGCGAGTGGGACCCAGATAGTTGTTTTAACTTTAATATTTTCTTTCTCTCCTGTGCTAGAAATGTTTTAAAATTAAATTTGCTCCATAGAACATCCTTCACCAACTCAATACGCTCCCATCAGCCCCAGCCAATTATGGCCGTATGGTCCTGGGGCTGATGGAAGCGGTAGCCTAAAGCACCTGCAGGGGCACCAAGTTAATGAGAGCATGGATATACGTATAGTGTATTACAGCTCCCTGTCAGCATGGCCAAACAGCCAGGGACAAAGGGAGTTGTAGTCCGAAACATTGGGGGGGCGGGGATCAAGTTCACCCCTGCCGGATATATAATACATTGAATCGACCTGAAAAGAATATGTATCAGATTGACCTGCCTGGAAGTAAATTAGCAAATTGATCACGTTCTTTATTTGGAAGTCTGTTTATATATTTCAGTCAGTCAAGTAATTCTGTGTATTTTTCCCCCCATTTTTATTTAATGGATTATTTGAGTACAGATTTGAGTTGAATGGATTTTGAAATGTTCGGCCTTATAGCTAATTGCTGCTTCTGGAGGGGCTTGTGGTTGGGCAGTTCTGTCCCTGCCTCTTCCAGGAAACGTGGTCTCTCCTAAACCTCCCTCGTGTATCCTGGAATTAAGAGCCATTCTTTTACCAGTGGAGGAGGTTGCCCTGAGAGACAGGACTGTGCAAATGAAGCTGCTCCTTGTTCTGTCTGCTGGGAGGAACAAGCCCTCCCCCCCCCCCGGCCTATTGGCTGTGTAAGAGAGTAACTGACTGCGCTTGTCCTGATTTGTAGGCTATGCAGAAGTCGGGGAGGCCTCTGAAGTCCCTGAAGCAGAGGCTAAAAGGGAAAGAAGGGCGTGTGCGAGGGAACCTGATGGGGAAACGAGTGGATTTCTCCGCCCGGACGGTCATCACCCCTGATCCCAACCTCTCCATCGACCAGGTGGGCGTGCCCCGCTCCATCGCGGCCAACATGACCTTCGCCGAGATAGTGACGCCCTTCAACATTGACAGGTGAGGCGCCTCCCTTATGGCTGGTGCAGCTGGCCTACAGGTGGCGAAAGGCCCTTGCCATTCTGAGTGCTGACCTGACCCCTCTCACCTCTTCTAGGCTGCAGGAGTTGGTGCGCAGAGGGAACAGCCAATATCCTGGAGCCAAGTACATTATCCGGGACAACGGCGACAGGATTGACCTCCGTTTTCACCCCAAGCCCAGCGACCTCCACCTGCAGAGTGGGTACAAGGTCAGTGCCCCTTAGGGCCAGCGGGATGTGGCTGTGTCTGGGGTGGCAGTTGAGTGGGAGCGTCACGGTCCCCTGGAGCGAGCCGTGTTGGTGCCAGAGCAAGGAAGAAATTGGGGAGCCTCCTCATTGTATCCATCAAAGGAGCTGCCAAGATGGTGGTATAAGTGAGTTCCTTCACCTGGTTGAATGAAAAGGAAGGCCTTGCACAACCTGCAGAACTTGTGGCCCCTAACACTGGCTTGCAAGAGGAGACACAAAATAATTAGTCCTTTAAAATTTGGCGGAACAGAGCATATGGAATAGCTGGCCAGTGCTTGAGTGGAAGAATCTGTAGGCTTTGTGGTGTGTTGCTCTATTTTAATTGAACGATATGGTGACCTGGTCCATATTGCCTGCAGCTGAGTTCTCCTTGCAGACCTCCCATAAGGATCTGGCTGGCCGCTGTGAGAACGGAATGCTGGGCTAGATGGGCCCCTTTGGTCTGATCCAGCAGCCAGGCTCTTCATAGGCTCTTGGGGTAGTGAGTTGGAAGCCATCGCAGAAAGTGCAAGTGGGGCCAGCTTTCTATGTTTTGTATCCAAATGTAGGGACCCTTTGTTCCTCCGGGTGCTGCAGAGCTACAACTCCCACCGTCCGTGGCCATGCTTGCCGGGGCTGATGGGAGTTCTAGTTCAGCAACATCTGGAGGGCCAACGGTTCCCCACTCCTGTTTCACATTAAGAGTGTGAGACTTAACCCCATAGGCCAGACGTGGCCCTCCAAGCGTCTCTGACTGGCCCTTGGGACTCTCTTGAACCCTTGTCCCTCTCTGGGCCCGTTTTGCACCCTCCTCAAGTGTTCTTGCCTGCCTGGATGGAGGAGAGAGGCGGGTGCACGTATGTAGGAACTTGCCTAGTGTACGCTCATTGCTCTGCTGACTTTTGCCCCACCCACCCCAGCGTGGGGCCCTCTGAAGGTCGCCTGGAAGGGAATGTGGCCCTCAGGCTGCAAAGAGTTCCCCACTCTAGCTTTATATGTTAAATTTGCAAGCTGTTTGGAGCAGGGGGGTCTGTCATACTTTATAGATACTACCTTGGATGGTGCCCCCTACATTGATAATAAATTTTTTCAGTGTGTAAATTATTTTATTTATTTATTTATTTATTTTATTTTGTTGCATTTATATTCTGCCCGCAGCAAATAGCTCTCAGGGCGGTAAACAGCATAGAATAAAATACATACATCATAATAATAAAATCACAAAACGTATATAACCTACAGAAAAAACAAAATACAATTAAACAGAATATCAGAAGATAAAAGATTAATATGCAAAATTAAAACTGAAAATTAAAACTGAATAACAGTATTTGGCATGAACATAGTGGCTTCTGCATGTATTTTAACAGACACACACAACAATTGCGCCTTCCGGCCCACCCTTCAACATGTGCGTAACCATGGCTCTTCCGTCCCTCCCCCCTTTTCAGGTGGAACGGCACATGTGTGACGGGGACATTGTCATTTTCAACCGACAACCAACACTGCACAAGATGTCTATGATGGGACACAGAGTCCGCATCCTGCCGTGGTCTACTTTCCGCCTCAATCTCAGGTGTGTAAGAAGGCAGTTCTGGATGTATGCTCTGTGTTGTGTGTGTATGAGAGAGTGTGTGTGTAAGAAGGGGGGGCTTGAAAAAGGGTCCAAGGAGGCCCAAAAAGGGGCCAAAAGTCTGGACTAAAACCCAGAGTGGATTCACTGCCCCGCTGGCATCAGTGCCACCATCCTCCACTGCATCAGAACAGTTTCCTTGTGGGTGCTTGGCTAGAGATCTGCCTCACATAGTTCTCAGTCTCTCTCTCTCTCTCTCTCTCTTCCTCCTCGCAACAGCGTGACCACCCCTTACAATGCTGACTTTGATGGCGACGAGATGAACCTGCACCTTCCCCAGTCCCTGGAGACTCGGGCGGAGATCCAGGAGCTAGCCATGGTGCCCCGTATGATCGTCACACCCCAATCCAACAGGCCTGTCATGGGCATCGTGCAGGACACTCTCACAGCAGTCCGCAAGTTCACCAAGAGAGACGTCTTCCTAGAGAGGGTGAGTGAGAGGAAAGGCTCTGCAGGGGCGAGGGTGCTGCCCCCTTTATGCATCCTCCATGCCAAAGGGGGACGGCGGCGAGGCAGATCCTTTTTTCAGCACCCAGAAGGAAAGATCTGCTGCACTTAAAGGCTTTTGGGAAGCAGAGTTTTAACTCTTCATTTTATTCTTGCCTTTCCCATGCCAGCAGCAACTTCTGCTGTAGCGGTAAGACCTGGTGAAGGAGGACTGAATGTCTTGTTCCAAACAAAGTTGGGGACCTGGGCGCTAACCCTCCTTTGCTTCTCTTGCTTGCCTTTCAGGGGGAGGTGATGAACCTGCTGATGTTCCTCTCCACCTGGGATGGCAAAGTGCCCCAGCCAGCTATCCTCAAGCCTCGCCCGCTCTGGACAGGGAAGCAGATCTTCTCCCTGATCATCCCAGGACACATCAACTGCATCCGTACACACAGCACCCACCCAGATGATGAGGACAGCGGCCCTTACAAGCACATCTCTCCCGGAGACACCAAGGTACTGCTGTGGGCCACACTTGGAGGGGAAAAGGTGTAAGGCAGGCCTTTGCTAACCTGGTGCCCCCCCAAATGTTTTAGGTTGGTTAGGCTGGTACCAGCATGTGTAAAGCTGCAACAGCATCCAGACTCCGCAGTTTGTATTGCTTAGATATGCAAACAATTAAGTGGTATAAAATAAATACAATAAATACGTTTGCATTCCAAATCCAAGGCAATAGGTCGACCTAGTAGCTGTCAACTGGGTAAAACACGCAGAGGGGCTGGTAGCAGACAGAAAAAAACCCATATAACCGGCACCAAGAAGAACTTACTACAAAAAAGCTCTGAATGCACCTGTTATATCAGTCAGTAATTGGACCAGGGAATTAGACTTTTCCATTAATTTCATTACTCATATGAGTGGGCCCACGTGAGACTTAGCCTATGAACTACCACTACCTTATCTGGGGGGGCGGGGGAGAGCGAGTGGGACCGCTGCTGTATCCTGCATGCAAGGCACTTTGATACGCTCCAACACTGGCTTGCCAAATCATGCTGTGGTTTGGGGGGGGTTGTTTGCTTGTTTTTGGCTTTATGACGGTTTGGTGCATTTCCTAAGATCCTTGCCTCTTGGAGATTTGCATCTCCTTCCATAAACACGCCCAGCGTCACACACTCTTTTTCTCATGTTTTGTCCTCCAGGTCATTGTGGAAAACGGGGAGCTGATCATGGGCATCCTGTGTAAGAAGTCGCTGGGCACCTCGGCTGGCTCCCTGGTCCACATCTCCTACCTGGAGATGGGCCATGATGTCACCCGCCTCTTCTATAGCAACATCCAGACGGTGATCAACAACTGGCTGCTGATTGAAGGTGAGTCTGCTGTACCTGGTGGTCTGTGGTGGGCTTCCTCTGAAGGGCCCTGGAGCCGTCGTCTTGCTTGGATGATAGTCCTTGGGGCTCCTTACTTGCTCAGCCAAACTTTAACCCCAACTCCTGGGGCTCCTGGGTTAGGCATGAACCAGTTTCCTCTCTGTGTTGTGCAGACAGAACTGGAAGGATTTGGGGGGGGGGGAGAGTAGTGGGTTCCCTGTTCCTGTTCCAGTGAGTAGGTCTCCATTTTCTTAGATGCCCTGTTGAAAATCGCTGCATTTGGGGGCACACGCCATCTAGCCTGTTTTACTTATTTATCTTTTTGTTATACTGATTCATCTTGTTTTTGCACTCAGAAGTAACAGTAAAAATGAAATAACAGATACTAAAAATCAGATAAAAACAGCAATAATAACAAAAACTAACATACACATCCAACATATGCGCATGCTTTAAGTTGCATTCCTGCTTTGAGCAGGGGGTTGGACTGGATGGCCTTATGGGCCCCTTCCAGCTCTACTGTTCTATGAACATGTTTAAAAGGAACAAGTCCCACCCACCCCAATTAAAGGATGAGTACAACAAAGGCCTTTGACACATCTTAACAGTCTTCCCAGTTAAAAGCCATAAGCCTGGGCAAATAAGAACGTCGTTGTTCTGCCACTGTCAGTTTTTAGACCCCACGCATGCTTCCCACTTTTCTACAGGGAGATCTCTTGCAGGCGTAGTGAGTTGGATGCAGACCCCAGAGTAGTGGAGTATGAGGTAGAGGATTTCAGAGACGCAGTTCCCACCACCCCACCCTGTCACCCCATGTGGATACTGCTGCAGTTCTTTGCTGACTTAGTTCTTGAGTATGGCTTTCACCATTCAGCTTGCTGTGGGCAGAAAACTCTGGCTCTTTAAAAGGACAGCATGCGGAAAGGAAAACAACGGAGGATAGGACTTCATGCTACCTTCCAGGTGATGACACTTTTCCCCTTCCCTTTTGCTAGGCCATACCATCGGCATTGGGGACTCTATCGCTGATGCAAAGACCTACCAGGACATTCAGAACACTATCAAGAAGGCGAAGCAAGATGTCATAGAGGTACAAGCTAAAGAGGAAGCAGGAAAGGAGCAGAACTATGCACCAAAATGACAGTGGGATGTGGGGAGGGAGATAGCAGCCCTTGGAGAAGGATTCCTGGTAACATTGGTGGAGTTTGTTTCTCTATTGGTCGCAATAGTGATTAAATGTCTAAGCTCAAGCCCGCAGCATGCATGCTTGTTGTTTTTAAAACTTATATCCCACTTTTGAGCAGTGAGTGCTTCCCAAGGCAGTGTAAAGAACCAAAATACAGAAATCAGGCTAATGCCAACAGCAAGGTTGCAGTTGGCCTGTAGAGGGTGGCAGAATATTCCCGATCTCTATGTATGGATGTGGAAGTTGGACAGTGAAAAAAGCGGGTAAGAGAAAAATCAACTCATTTGAAATGTGCTGTTGGAGGACTGCAAAAAAGAGAAATAAGTGGGTGTTAGAACAAATTAAACCAGAACTGTCGCTAGAAGCTAAAATGATGACACTGAGATTATCCTACTTTGGACACATCATGAGAAGACATGATTCACTAGAAAAGACAGTAATGCTGGGAAAAACAGAAGGGAGTAGAAAAAGAGGAAGGCCAAACAAGAGATGGATTGATTCCTTAAAGGAAGCCACAGACCTGAGCTTACAAGATCTGAACAGGGTGGTTCATGACAGATGCTCTTGGAGGTCACTGATTCATAGGGTCACCATAAGTTGTAGTTGACTTGGAGGCTCATAACAGCAATGCAGGCAAAGGTGAAATGGAGTTGAGAAGGTTGGGGTCAGGTAGAATGCGAAGGAAAGGGAGGGCAAGTGTGCATAGACTTGGCTGGCCCTGGCTTCATCCTGGGGGTGAGGGCTGGCAGGCAGTTCTGAATCTTTCCCCTCCTCCCCACTGCCAGGTGATTGAGAAGGCCCACAACAACGAGCTGGAGCCCACACCTGGCAACACTCTGCGGCAGACCTTTGAGAACCAGGTCAACAGGATCCTGAACGATGCCCGAGACAAGACCGGCTCCTCTGCCCAGAAGTCTCTCTCCGAGTACAACAACTTCAAGTCCATGGTGGTGTCAGGAGCCAAAGGCTCCAAGATCAACATCTCACAGGTAGGGTCCTGCCCCACTGTAGGCCTGCCAGCCTGCCTTCCTGTTCTGCTGCACGTGGGCTCCTTGGTGACAGCCCCGCTCCTCCCTGCTCCATAGGTCATTGCCGTGGTGGGGCAGCAGAACGTTGAAGGGAAGCGCATCCCCTTTGGCTTCAAGCACCGGACACTGCCCCACTTCATCAAGGACGACTACGGCCCCGAGAGCAGAGGCTTTGTGGAGAACTCCTACCTGGCTGGCCTCACCCCGACAGAGTTCTTCTTCCACGCCATGGGAGGCAGAGAGGGGCTGATTGATACGGCTGTCAAAACAGCTGAAACAGGTGAGTTGGAAGGGGGATGGGGTGAGAAGCGGGGCTGAGGTGGCGGCAGGAGAAGAGAGGAGTGTGAAGCAGGGAACAGTGAGAGCCAGCATGGTGGGGTGATTGGCGTGGGACCTTGGGAGACCAGGGTTTGAATCCCTGCTTGGCCATAAAGCTCGTTGGGTGGCCTTCGGCCCGTCACTGTCTGTCAGCCTGATGTACCTCACAGGGTCGTTGTGAAAGTAAAATGCAGAGGGGAAGAACCATGTGCACCACCTTGAACTCCCTCCATGGAAGAAAGATGGGGTTTAAACGTAGTGTTGACTAGTTGCGTGGGACACCCATTTGGTGGAAGATAAATGTACTTATAGTAATAGCCAGAGGCTCTCCCCCCCCTTGCTTCATTTGCAAACCCCACCCTATGCGGGTTGGCAAAGCTCCCCCTTCCCTCTGCCTCCCCTCCCCCTGCGGGGGCACCAAACATGCTGGGTGGCCTACTCCCAGGCTCAGCCTATCACCTGGCTTTCTGTTTGGTCCCGGCTGGTCATGTGGCATAGCTCACTGGCTTACATTTAGATAGATAGAGAGATAGAGAGATAGATAGATAGCAATAAACACTCAGGAGGCAGTCATGCTTGTGTGGACATAAGTCAGTGCTTTCGTGCAAGTCAGGCTCAGTCCATGAGGTTTAGAAATGGGGGGAAGATCAGCCATGCAGCAGTCTTTTGTTCTTCTTCTTTCCAATCCACCTCTGCCTGCCACCAGGTTACATCCAGCGTCGGCTGATCAAGTCGATGGAGTCGGTGATGGTGAAGTATGATGCCACGGTCCGCAACTCCATCAACCAGGTGGTGCAGCTGCGCTACGGAGAGGACGGGCTGGCCGGGGAGAGTGTGGAATTCCAGAACCTGGCCACGCTCAAGCCTTCCAACAAGGCCTTTGAGAAGAAGTGAGTCCTGCGCTCCTGGGGTTTGGGCTGTGTCGTGTGCGTGGCTGAGTGAACAACCCAAGCTATATTGTGTGGCTCCTTCCTACCCAGGGGCGGGATTTGCCCTCTTCCCTTCTTCCTGATGGCGTCTCCAGGTAGGGCCAGGAGAGACTCCCTGCCTGCAACCTGGAGAGCCGCTGCCAGTCCGTGTAGACAGTACTGAGCTAGATGGACCCAGTGGTCTGACTCAGTCGAAGGCACTTCCTGTGTTCCTGTTGATGCAAAGGGCCCGTCCCTGATATCTCGTTGAAGGACAGGAGCTGATGGGAATTGTAGTCTAAAACACCTGGAAGGCAACAGGTAAGGGGAGGTTGATTTAAGTTATGCCTCTCCAGAGTAGCCAGGGATTCCTTCCAGTGGGACGTAGTCACGAGGAAGCAGAGCTCCCAGGCCAAGCACAGCGCCAATCTTCTGGTGCACCAAGAGCCTCTGCTCTCTGTGCAGTACTGCCTTGCTTGGTTACTCCATCCAGGAGTTTGGATGCCTCGCCGTTTTTAAAAAGTCCAAAGCATGACAAAGAGGGAAATCACCGTTGTGGGCATCCTGACAGCTTTTTTCCTATCCCCCAGGTTCAAGTTCGACTACACCAACGAGCGGGCTCTGCGGCGCACCCTGCAGGAGGAGATGGTGAAGGACATTCTCAGCAATGCACTCATCCAGAATGAACTGGAGAGGGAGTTTGAGAAGATGAGGGACGACCGGGAGGTGCTGAGGGTCATCTTCCCTACGGGGGACAGCAAGGTGAGGCTCTTGCCGTCTCGCTCTTCACCTCCCCCCAGTCCAGGCAACTGGGAAAGCATTCCTGATCTGGTCCAGCAAGGCCGTTCTTATGTCTGTTCTGTACAGGGACATCCTCTCAGTGCGGTCTTCCCTGCCCCTCCCCTGGTGGTCTTTCCCTTGTGCTTTCTCTGCGCTTCCCACAAGTAATCATCAGATTGGGGAGCCGGATTCTGGACTTAAATAGTGTTTCCTATTCACACACACACACACACACTCTCTCTCACTGTTTTCATAAATCTGTAATGAGAGAGAAGTCTACTCACCTGTTTTGGTTCACCTTGCCCTGGAACATGCTCCACTGGTGAAGGAATGGGGGGCTGAACAAAGTAAAAAAGCTGTGGGGGGGCACCATGGTTCCCACCCCATTTGGTAATTTCCATCCCTCATGATGCCACTTGGCCAGTTGCTGTTGTGCTACCTGCGCACTTTCGTTTCCCAAACAGGTGGTTCTCCCTTGCAACCTGCTACGCATGATCTGGAATGCCCAGAAGATCTTCCACATCAACACTCGCCTGCCCTCTGACTTGCATCCCATTAAAGTGGTGGAGGGTGAGTTTGGGGGAACGGCGGTCACTGGTGGCAGAGTAAGGAGGGGAGAATAGTCGCTTGGCACACCAGGAAAATATCTGGGGCTGGGTTTTTGTGTTATTGCATCGGTGGTTCTGATGCTTTGCCACCATATGAGTAATTTGATTGGGTCTGATGGAAGAAAAATTTAGATGGAACAAGATTCGGGATATATAACCTGACAAGAAAAATGGGCCTTGTTTTGCCCGTGATGGTTCCGGGAAGTTGGCTCATCCGTCTTCCCCTCCTCTGCCGTCTGGACAGGTGTGAAGGAGCTAAGCAAGAAGCTGGTGATTGTGAACGGGGACGACCCTCTGAGCAAACAGGCCCAGGAGAACGCCACACTGCTCTTCAACATCCACCTGCGCTCCACGCTCTGTAGCCGGCGCATGATTGAGGAGTTCCGCCTCAGCGGGGAGGCCTTTGACTGGCTGCTGGGCGAGATTGAGTCCAAGTTCAACCAGGCCATTGTGAGTCCCTGAAAAAGGGGCCTGCCTGAAAGCTTTACTCTCCCCAGGGCAAGGGCAAGAAATTCTAGGGGGAGATCATGCCGGCCAGCTGAATGGGGATTATTTTCGAACTATATCTTAACAACGTTTGAAACAAGCCAGCCTCAATTTGTGGCTTAGGAAAGCTGGCTTGTTTCAACAAAACCACAGTCACGTTTAACCATAGTTTAGGGTTCAGAGAGAATCGGAAACCAAAGCAAAAGCTTCCAGTCTCCTTGTGGCCATGCCAGAGGAAGAGCAGCCTCTGTGCTGTCACGTCCAGAGTAGCTCGTTGCATGAAGCCATGGCAGGATGGCAACCTGTTAACTCCGTCTTCGCCCTTCCTCCACTAGGCTCATCCAGGCGAGATGGTGGGGGCGCTGGCTGCCCAGTCGCTGGGTGAGCCAGCCACTCAGATGACTCTGAACACCTTCCACTACGCTGGTGTCTCGGCAAAGAACGTGACCCTGGGCGTGCCTCGACTCAAGGAGTTGATCAACATCTCCAAGAAGCCCAAGACCCCCTCGCTGACTGTCTTCCTGCTGGGGCAGTCTGCCCGAGATGCTGAGAGAGCCAAGGTTAGTGGAGGGGAGGGGAGGACCCAAGGGAGACCCTGTGGCTTGAACCTCTTTTGGGTGCAGCTCAGCCCTCCTGGCCGCTCCAAATGCCTTTTTCCTCACCCACCCCAATCCCCTTCATGACAGTTTCTCATTTTCTATCTGCCTTTCAGCTCCCTCCCAGTAGAAGCCCCCAGCCTTCCTGTGAGGAGGCTCTGTGCAGTCTCCTCCCTGTACTTGCTGCTTTAGCAAAGCTGCCTTCCGTGCCAGTGCTGCGTGGCAGGATCCCCTCCACTTAGATGCCATCCGGTTTGCCTGATGGATCGCCAAAGGGAGCTGACGCTTAGCTCATTGTGCGCGCTGTACCTAACATGCACGTGCCTTTTTAAAAAAGGAAGTTGTTCAAGTGGGCAGGGGCAGCTGCGCCCTAGATAAGGGCTGTAGCTCAGTGGTAAAGCACATGGAAGTCCGGTTCAGTCCCCAGTAGCATCTCCAGGTCGGGCTGGGACAGCGTCCCTGCCTGAAACCCTGGAGAGCCGCTGCCAGCCAGTGTAGGTAATGCTGAGCTAGATGGGCCAACGCTCTGGCTTCGTATAAGGCAGCTCCCTGTGCTCCTGGTTGGGGGAGGCGTCTTGGCTCTCCCATTCCAGGCCCCTTCATTCCTTTCGCCCGCCCAGCAGCCTGCCTGTCTCGTTCCCAGGACATCCTTTGTCGCCTGGAGCACACGACCCTTCGCAAGGTGACGGCAAACACGGCCATCTACTACGACCCCAACCCACAGAACACGGTGGTGGCTGAGGACCAGGAGTGGGTGAACGTTTACTACGAGATGCCTGACTTTGACGTGACCCGGATCTCTCCCTGGCTCCTGCGGGTGGAGCTGGACCGCAAGCACATGACAGACCGCAAGCTCACCATGGAGCAGATCGCAGAGAAGATCAATGCCGGTGAGGGGGGGGCAAGGAGAGGGGCAGGATTCATTGCCCTGAGCTGCTGTGCCGCGATCTCCTTTGCACTGGAAGATAAAACCAGGCCCGCTTCCCTCCCTTTGCAGGCTTCGGGGATGACCTCAACTGCATTTTCAATGATGACAACGCTGAGAAGTTGGTGCTGCGGATCCGGATCATGAACAGTGATGAGAACAAGATGCAAGAGGTGAGGGGTGTCCTGGAGAAAGGGGGGTGGGGGGGCAGTGGTCTTGTGGAGAAGCCTCTACCGTGGGGCAGAGGGTGAGATTGGGGGAAACAGGAAGGCATTTCGCTGAGCCAAACAAGTCACATAAGTCCAATGCATGTAATCTTGGAGTGGGGAACTTTTGGCCCTCCAGAGGCTGTTGGGCTGTTGACTATTGGCCATGCTGGCTGGAAGCTGATGGGAGAATGTAGTTCAGCAGCATCTGGAAGGCCAGAGGCACTCCACCCCTGACACAAGCAGCAATATATGGGTGTCTTTATATGCTGGTGGGCACATGGTGAGCTGAAGCTTGTTACGATTGCTTGGCTAGCCCCATTTTGGTTCAGGTTGAACCCAGGAGGTGCAAGGCCAAGAACTATAACTCCCATCCCCACTCTCACAAAACCTCTGGAACGCATAACCAGCCATACCATCAGGTGGGGGTGGGAGTTATAGTTCCTGGCTTTGCACCTTCCCCGCAGGTTCATTATTCCTGGGCTGATCCTTTGGGCTGGTTCGGCAGATTGTCCTTGTCCAGAGTCGCGTTGAAGCCGCTCCATCCACAGATAGCTGCGCCCCTGCTCTCTGCTTAGGACGCACAGCGGCCAGCATGGCATGGACCTGGCAAGGGAGGGGGAAGGGTGCATGGTTACGTTGCGCTGCATGAGGGTCAGCTGGGCTGTCTCCTCCCCTCCCAATGGTCTTTGAATCCTGTGGGCAGAACAGGGCTGATGCTCCCTCCCTCTTGCGTGGCTTAGGACGAAGAGGTAGTGGACAAGATGGACGATGATGTCTTCCTTCGCTGTATTGAGTCCAATATGCTGACCGATATGACCCTTCAAGGCATCGAACAGATCAGCAAGGTGAGCGTGAACGGCAACTCTCACCAGGATTCGCACTTGGCAGCTCAGGGCATGATGAGGAGTTCTCTGAGTGCATCCTGAACCCCCTCTTTTTTTTTGTCCCCAGGTGTACATGCATCTCCCTCAGACAGACAACAAGAAGAAAATCATCATTACGGAGGATGGGGAGTTCAAGGCCCTGCAGGAATGGATCCTGGAGACGGACGGAGTGAGCCTCATGCGAGTGCTGAGCGAGAAGGATGTGGACCCCGTGCGCACCACCTCCAACGACATTGTGGAGATCTTCACGGTGGGCATCTGGGAGGCACGGTCCCTGTGCAGGAGGAGTTAGGGCTCGGAGGCCTGGCACCGGGATTTTCTCTTTCCTTGGGCTGTGGAGGGGAAGCAGCCCTTCTGTTGGTTGGGGCATGGTTTGGAAAGAAACCCAGTGATCGCAGGCGCGTGTATGAGAAGGGTAGAGAGAGAAACAGAGAACATTCTGTGGGATGAAGAAGTAAGGAAGGAAAATATGATGGCACAGTTTAATGGGCTCAAGTTTCAGGAAGCCAGATTTCGACTGGACATCAGGAAAAACTTCCTAACTGTTAGAGCCATACGACAATGGAACCAATGACCTAGAGAGGTAGTGGGCTCTCAGACAATGGAGGCATTCAAGAGGCAGCTGGACAGTCATCTGTCGGGGATGCTTTAATTTGGATTCTTGCATTGAGCAGGGGGTGGACTTGATGGCCTCATAGGCCCCTTCCAACCCTACTATTCTATGATTCTATGAAAGCCTAAACATGACAGCCTCTGGTTTCCTTTGTGTGCAGGTGCTGGGCATTGAGGCGGTGAGGAAAGCCCTGGAGAGGGAATTGTACCATGTCATCTCCTTTGACGGCTCCTACGTCAACTACCGCCACTTGGCACTGCTCTGCGACACCATGACGTGCCGCGGGCACTTGATGGCCATCACCCGGCATGGTGTCAACCGCCAGGACACGGGGCCCCTCATGAAATGCTCATTTGAAGAAACTGTGAGTTCGGGGTGCCAGAAGTGGGGATGAGGCATGCCTTTGTCTGCCACTTGGGGGAGCTGTGAACAATCTTTGTCCCATCTTGCTCTTTGCTGCCCCCTACAGGTTGATGTCTTGATGGAAGCAGCTGCCCACGGTGAAAGTGACCCCATGAAGGGGGTCTCAGAGAACATCATGTTGGGCCAGCTTGCCCCCGCAGGCACCGGTTGCTTTGACCTCCTCTTGGATGCTGAGAAATGCAAATACGGCATGGAGATCCCCACCAACATCCCAGGACTTGGTGTGGGTGGGTGTAAGTACTCGATTCCACTTGCCCACCTACCGGTTTGGGGTCAAGGAAGCCTGGAAAGTTGGATTCTCCTTGCATCTTAGGGAGGGGAACAGCAGGTCTTATTGAGGGCAGGGCAGGGAATTGGCTGAACAAGAATTTGCAAGAGAGCTTAAATAAAGGGGCAAAGGAGGTTGGCAAACGATTCCAGGGTTTGATTCCTAGTCACTATTTCCTCACTGCAGGAATTCTCAGTTTTTGCTTAAACCAGCAGCAGGGAATCTCAAGCTTGCGGGCCTGATTAGGCCAAGCCACGCCCACCTGCCCTACACTTGGCATCATATGTGGGGCAGGTAAAGACATGGCTGGCCAAAAGGGGGGTTGCAAGCACCGCTGATCAGCAGCACCTGCAAAATCTCCTGCGTGGTGCTTTGAAGCCCTGGCAGTCAGCTGATCAGCTGGTTTTTGTGGCCGAAAACAGGTCACCTGATGTCATTGTGCCATCAGGTGATTTAACCGGTGGACAGCACCACCCACCTGCCAGAGGTTGGAGAGATCCAGGATCCAGCCCACTGACCAGATCTAGTTTCCCCATCCCTGCCTTAAACACACTTCAGTCCTGTGAGGCGTCTGCCCCGTTTCTGTTTCCTTTGAGGTTGAAGAAATGGGTGTTTGGGAGCGTGTGGATTCAGGTGGCCTCAGACTGGCTCCAGCGTAGAGGGTTATAAATCAGAGCGCATGAAGGGGGGTTGGACTTGATGGCCTTATAGGCCCCTTCCAACTCTACTATGATTCTATAAGGGGGGGGAGAGCTTGAGCAGGTAGATCTAGGTGGGTTTAAGTAAGTGGGAGGAGGTGGATCTTTTGCCCTCTGCTCCCCACCTCTCCTTGAAAGGCATCCTTCTGATGGGGAAGCAGAATCCTCTCCTTAAGGTGGGCTTTGCTGGTAGGGAAGGCCGCCCATCGGTACAGCTGCTGTTCCACATCTCTTCCCCCACCCCAACTTGGGGCCAATATCCTCTCCTGTGACTCTGCTTTGCTCCTTACAGCTACCGGCATGTTCTTTGGCTCTGCCCCCAGCCCGATGGGCGGAATATCGCCCGCTATGACTCCATGGAATCAAGGTGTCACGCCAGCTTACGGAGCATGGTCCCCAAGTGTCGGTACGTGTTGGTTGGAGGTGGGGAGGAGGAAATGCAAGGGGGTCTGCCGGCTAGAAGGCGGTGGTTTCTTTATCTGCAAGTTTGAACTTAACCTGTTTGATTGCTTGGCTTGTTAGTAGTGTTATTGCTTTACATTTATAGTTCACCTTTCTTTCAAGCTGCTCAAGATGGCATCTATGGTTTTGCACACACACTCACTGGTGTCATCCTCTCGACAACCCTGTCGGGTAGGTCAGGCTGAGAAATGGATGAAGCTGTCCCGAATTGGGGATTTGAACCTGGGTCTCCTCAGCCCTAGACAGACACTCGAACCTTGTCACCGGAGCTTACTGGGTGTAGGATCTCTCCAGTTGTGCAGTAGGACAACCACAGATGGGGGAAGGAGGGGGGCTGCATATTCTCCCAGAAGGTTTTCTTTGCCTCTTGGGATGTTCTTTGCACAGCCAAATTAAAGCATTGTAGGTGAACTTTGCACATATGACCTTACATTATTTAAAAATACTTCTCGGATTCTTACACTGAGATTTGTTCCCCTTCACTCTGTGTGTGCATTGAGTGGTATTCAGGATTCTAACGCAGTTACAAAAGGCAGTGAGCGTCATGCGTGAACAGGCCCATGAGGGCTTCCTGTGCAGCAGCCAGCAGCAAATGATTGCTAGCCTGAATCCACAGTATCACTCTCTTGGTCTTCAAACCACCCTAGAGAGAGAAACGTCCAACTGCTAATTGCTGCAAACACCTAGACCGGGTGTGTGTGTGTGTATTTCTATTTATCGGCTGCATTTCCACTTTATAGTTTCCTAAGTGGTGTGTAATCACCACCACTACCAGCATAACTAAACAGTCATGATAGCATGAAGAGCCACAGCCCTGAAGTTCTGGCAGATGCTGGGATGCAGTTCTCCCCTCTCAATCAGATCTGTTCCTTACTCTTTTCTTTTCTTCTCCATTTCCTGTGCAGGTAGCGGAATGACCCCAGGGGCAGCCGGTTTTTCACCCAGTGCCGCCTCAGATGCCAGTGGCTTCAGTCCTGGGTATTCTCCAGCCTGGTCCCCCACCCCGGGCTCTCCTGGATCCCCAGGACCTTCCAGCCCGTACATCCCATCGCCAGGTGAGTAGCAGGCTTGTTTTCCCAATAGTGCATTCTCACCCTTACTTGGATCTCAAAAAAAACCAAGAAGCGTATCTTTGGTTTAACAGCTAGTTTTCCTCTTTCACTCCTCTAGGCGGAGCTATGTCTCCCAGCTATTCTCCAACATCTCCTGCCTACGAGCCTCGCTCCCCTGGAGGGTACACCCCACAAAGCCCCAGTTACAGCCCCACATCGCCTTCATACAGCCCGACGTCTCCCTCATACTCTCCTACGAGCCCAAATTACAGCCCCACCAGCCCCAGCTACAGCCCAACCTCACCTAGTTACTCTCCAACCAGCCCCAGCTACAGCCCAACATCCCCCAGCTACAGCCCAACTTCCCCCAGCTACAGCCCAACATCCCCTAGCTATTCTCCAACGAGCCCAAGCTACAGCCCCACCAGCCCAAGCTACAGCCCGACGTCACCCAGCTACAGTCCAACATCTCCAAGCTACAGCCCCACCAGCCCAAGCTACAGCCCGACGTCGCCCAGCTACAGCCCCACCAGCCCTAGCTACAGCCCGACGTCGCCCAGCTACAGCCCCACCAGCCCAAGCTACAGCCCCACCAGCCCCAATTACAGCCCGACGTCTCCAAATTACACCCCCACCTCACCTAGCTACAGCCCGACGTCTCCAAGCTACAGCCCGACGTCTCCCAATTACACACCAACTTCTCCAAACTACAGCCCCACCTCCCCCAGCTATTCTCCGACTAGTCCCTCCTACAGCCCCACCTCTCCCAGCTATTCCCCCTCCAGCCCCCGCTACACTCCACAGTCGCCCACTTACACCCCCTCCTCGCCTAGCTACAGCCCTAGCTCGCCCAGCTACAGCCCAACCAGCCCCAAGTACACCCCAACCAGCCCGTCCTACAGCCCAAGCTCCCCAGAGTACACCCCGACATCGCCCAAGTACAGCCCAACAAGTCCCAAGTACAGCCCGACTTCACCCAAGTACAGCCCAACTTCGCCCACGTACAGCCCAACCACCCCCAAGTACAGCCCAACCAGTCCCACCTACTCGCCAACGTCACCTGTTTACACCCCAACTTCACCCAAGTACAGTCCAACTAGTCCTACTTACTCGCCGACATCCCCCAAGTACAGCCCAACGTCGCCTACCTATTCGCCAACCTCCCCGAAAGGCTCCACTTACTCGCCGACATCCCCTGGCTACAGCCCGACTTCCCCAACTTACAGCCTCACCAGCCCGGCCATCAGTCCAGACGACAGCGACGAAGACAACTGAAAGAGGGAGGCGCCTGTTACCCATGAAATCAGTTGGGGTGTGATCTCCGAGTGGTGTGCTTTGTGATGTGATGAAACGTTCAAACCCTTTGGGAGATTTAGTCTCTGACACCTTGCTAGTTGCCAGGAAATCCAAGGAAAGGAGCTTTGGAAATATGTGGGTGCGTAAGGGAATCTTGTGATCCTTGTACCTCTTTCTTCCTCTTCTACCCCCTTCCTCCAAACTCATGCAGAATGTTTTGATATACGCTGTTGGTCATTTTTATCTTGGAAATTTTTTTTGTAAACGATCGTATAGACTACCTAGTAAATCTGCAAACACGTACCCCAGGGGGTTCTCTCACATGCGGCATGAAGGGGGTGAGATGGGGTGCGCGTCCCTCTATCCCAGCCTTTCCCAACCAGTGTGCCTCCAGATGTTGTTGGACCACAATTCCCATCTTTCCTGACCATTGGCAACGCTGGCAGAGGCTGATGGGAGTTGTGGTCCAACAACATCTGGAGGCACACTGGTTGGGAAAGGTTGCTCTATCCCAACAAGATGGAGGTAAATTTCTGATCTCCAATAACTGTGTTAGGGAGGGGAAAATGTGGCAGTTTGAAGCTCTGATTTACTTGCCTTGTCAGTTCCCAAGCTTCAAGCATAGAGTGCTTTTCTGTAGGTGTCTTGTCAGATATTATTTATGTTGCAAACTTTAGAAAGTTTCTTGACTTAGGTGCATTATGTGTTCACTTTTTTGGGGGGTCTGAGAATTAAAAGCTTTGAAGACATTTTTAACTTGTTCAACTTCTTGTCAGGTGGCTGCTTTCTTTTTTCATTTTTCTCTGCATAGCATGTTGAATAAAAATTCAGAACTGTTCCTGGTTCTCCAGCTTTCCTGCCAAGAAAAGGGATCATATGACTCTTGTACTGCACAGAGTTGGCAGTGGGGCCAGAACAGTTATAAAAATGACATTTTGTTGGGTATTTTGTGATTCTTGCTTTTTCTGTGAGCTCAAAACTGTAACTTTCGGGGGGGGGGGATAATAAAAGAATTTTTACTAACTTTTGACCTCGATGTATTTATTGTAGAATTTTGTAAAGTAGCAGAAGTCTGATGCACTACTTTACATAGCAGATATGTAATGGAAATTCCTGCCGCAAATTGGAGTGATGCCCAGCAACTTGAGATGGCTTTAAAAGGGGTTTAGCCACCTCCTCCATGAATTTGTCTTTGTACCTTGTAGTCATGAGGAGTGGAGCCACCCTGCCCCTCTCTGGATTCCCATTCCCGAGGGAACAACAGTGGCCGAGGGTTACTGGTTCTCATGTTTTCAGGCCTGTGACAGAGGCTGTTGTACTAGACACGCCTGAAGCCTGACCCAGCGCTGGTCTGATACGCCGTTCTTACAGTAGACGCGCGACTTCTCTGCTTAGTTTTTCCTTCAGGGAAAGATGCTCCACTCCTGCATGTATGAGCATGGAGCCCTTTGCAGTAGGCCCAAGAGATAGGAGAAGCACTAAGGACATCAAAGGGAGCCCATCTAGTCCAGCATCTTGTTTTCACAGTGGCCAACCAGAATGCCCCAAAGGGAAGCCTGCAAGCAAGACCCGAGTGCAACTAGTACTTGGGAGGCATACTGTCTGACAGTCTTATAATTCTCCATGCATTTGTCTAACCCTCTATTAAGGCCATCCAAGTTGGTGGCCATCACTGCCTCCTGTGGAGTGAATTCCATAACTGAACTGCTGTGTGACAAAAAGTCCTTTTTTTTGTCCTGAATCTTCCGAGGTTCAGCTTTGTTGGGTGTTCCCACATTTTAATATTATCATAGAATAGTAGAGTTGGAAGGGGCCTATAAGGCCATCAAGTCCGACCCCCTGCTCAATGCAGGAATCCAAATCAAAGCATTCCCCACAGATCTGTCCAGCTGCCTCTTGAATGCCTCCAGCGTCAGAGAGGCCACTACTACTCTAGGTCATTGGTTCCATTGTCGTATGGCTCTAACAGGAAGTATTTCCTGATGTCCAGTTGAAATCTGGCTTCCTGCAACTTGAGCCCATTATTCCGTATCCTGCACTCTGGGACAATCGAGAAGAGATCCTGGCCCTCCTCTGTGACAACCTTTCATGTACTTGAAGAGTGCTATCCTATCTCCCCTCAGTCTTCTCCAGGCTAAATAGGCCCAGTTCTTTCAGTCTCTCATAGGACTTTGTTTCCAGCCCCCTGATCATCCTTGTTGCCCTCCTCTGAACCTGTTCCAGTTTGCATCCTTTTTGAAGTGCGGAGACCAGAACTGGATGCAGTATTACAAGGGCGGAAAACTTTTCTGTCCACTTTCTCCACCCCAGGTGTAATTTTTTTACCCCTCTACCATCTGTTGCTATCCCCCTGCCACCCTTACTGGGGGGGTTTTAAACTAAAAACCCCCAAATGTAACTTCTCATCGGAGAGTTGCTCGATCCCCCTGATTGTTTTGCTTGTCCCCTTCTGAACCTTTTCCAGCTCTGCAATGTCCTTTTTCAGTTGCAGTGACTAAACTGTACACAATATTCTAAATGCTGTTATACTATGGATTCATATGGTGGCATAATATTGGCAGTTTTTACCTGCTGCACACTGAGTTGACATCATCATGGAGCTATCCACTACCTCAAGGTCTAGTTTCCAGGAAGGGTATAAGTGAAGTTAGTAAAAAAAAATTGCCCCAGATTCAAGGCCATCTAGGTGGTCCCAATTGCAGCACACTTGTGGTTAGCTGCTTAGTTCCTGGGCCACATAAGCAGCCTTCTCCAAAAGTGCAACACTATGGCACAGTTGTGTTGTGGCATCATCTTGCTCAGATTCAGGACTGGGTAAAAAATTTGCTGGATCCGAACAAAGCATAGGGTGGCCAGCTGCAAAAGAGGATGGGGCTCCTGTACCTTTAATGATTGTGTAAAAATGGGAAATTCCCTCTTAATTCTGCAGAAGCCCCCACCATTTGCAGTTGACCATCCTAGCAGTGTAACATAATCATACCTATAATCCAGGAATTGGGGAACCTGAAGTAAAAGGAGGGAAATTGGGAACCGATGGGAGTTGTAGTCCAAAACAACTGGAGGTGGCGATTGCAGGCTACCTGTCATGGCACTTAGATGTTTTAAGCTTTAGCATTCCCAAGTAAGGTTTGGGCACCCTCAGCTTCTGCTCTCAGGCCTTGCTTTGATGCTGTGTCTCCCACTCCCTCCCAGGGCTGTTACAAAACACAGCCAGCAACTTCTCCATCCTTATTGCTTCCAGGCCCAGACAATGTCCTATTTTAAGGCTCATTTCTCAGAGCAGTTGAGGCTGATGTAAGCCATTGCTGCTCACTCGTGACCAGCCTGAAAGTAGAAGTAGGGGGATGAAGGATTGCGTGCCCCAAGTCTCATGAGAGCATCCATCTTCTGAATAAGAGGAAGTGGGGGGGGTGCATCTTCCAGCTGAGGATGATAAGCTCACCACTGACAAGCGGAACTATCTGTAAATCATGCATAGAAATAAATGTGCAGAAGAGGGAAGATACGAGAGCCTTTCTCAGTTTCCTGGAAATGTGTTCTTGGAGTACTGTGCAATGGGGGGGGGGTTCTTAAAGGGTTCTACTTAGTTCATCCGCACATCAATAATATCTGTTCGAGCTGTACGTACATGCAAAGGAACTTCTCTGTCCTTGGATTTGCCTCAGGATATGTCCTCTATGCTTAAAACTGTCTCTTGCATTTATTGAGCTGTACTGTAAGAAACGTGGAAAGGTGTGGGGGGTATTATCTTCAAGAAAAGGATGGGAACAAATGTTTTTATTCTATTTTGTGCATTTATATCCCATCTTTCCTCCAAGGAGCTCAAGGTGGTTTGTGTGATTCTTCCCTCTCCATTTTACGATCACAACAACCCTGTGAGGTAGGTTAGGTTGAGACAGTGACTAGCCCAAGGTAACTGAATCTCAAGATGGGGCTCTAAAGCAGGATAAAAATTAGCATCCTAATAATTGATGGTTTCTGTGAGCCCAAATTCACTACGAAGGGAGGAGGCTGCTCCCTGTCTCTCTGTATGAGTTGCTGCTCCTTCCCATCAGCTTGAGCTGACTAATTTTCCTTCTCTCTTTTGGGTGGCATTGGAGCATCCTGTTACTCCTGGTCCAGACGCAAAACTGTGTCCCTTCAGAGGAGGGTGCCTGTTGCATCTCTCTAGGGGCCCTCTGCTCTGAGCTTGTCTTCTTCCAATCAGGAATTGCCAGGGGCAGGCAGTCTAATCCCATACCTTCTGTTTACAGCAGAAGCCAGTCTTGCCTGAATTTGCTGGAACATTGCCAGCTACGGTTATCATACACGTAGGTTTCCAGCCTCTAAACAGGAGTTTGAATGCATTCAGGAAGGAGGATTAACCCATGATGGAGTCTTCGTAGTCAGAAGCAGTCTACCACTGAATCCCAGATTTATCATGGGGGGAGGATCTAGAGCAGGGAGAATTGCTGCCCTTTTAACAGTGGTTCCCTCACTTCTCTTGTAACTTTGATCACAGGACACCCCTCCTTTAAACATCTGTATTGAATGCCTGACTTTGCCTTTAAACACCCACCCCAATGCCCTTGCACCCCTCATCTCTATTTGCCCCATCTTATGTCCTGATTAGAAAGGGATGGGGACCTGCCAGATGATGCTGGATAAAAAGCTCCCTAACCATTGGGCATTGGAATCTAACAAACATATAGAACAAGGGTTCCCAAACTGTGATCTACTGGCTTCATTCAGGTGGTCTGTGACCTCTCTGTGGGATTTGTGGCTGAAGACGGCACATCAATTGCATTACATAAATTGATTTTTAATTGCATTTATATTGCTTTTTTATGGCGTTACAATCTGAAGTCTATAGAATGCAAACTCTCATTCAAAACACACAATATATGAGGACTGAACGAAGCAATGCAATTAAAAAGTCGTATAATAATAAATAATAATAATAATAAATAAATTTAATTTCTTTGTCGCCTATCTGGCCAATGGCCACTCTAGGCGACTTACAAAATCGTTAAGATACAATTGATAAAATACAGTGATACAATATAAAAACAATACATCTGCAACAACAATATTAAAACTGGGCAGGAGGCATTACAGTTATAACAATTAACCCTCCCCGGATACCCCGAAGGCCTGTTGTTGTTGGAAGAGAGTATAGCTCATTACAGTTGCTACAACAGCCTTCATTAAGTGGTCTGGTCTGGTCAGTGCCTGGATGGGAGACCACCTGGGAACCATATGTAAGCCACCTTGGGTTTCTATCATGAAAAGAAAGGTGGGGTATAAATAAATAAATAAATAAATAAAAATATCCTCAGCAATTTCAAGTGGTCCAGGGGGGGATGTTTGGGAACCCCTGATGTAGAGGGTGACAAGTTCTCTGTGCTCTATAGTCTCCAGTGTTTGAATTGTAGATTGTAAGCTCCTTGGGGCAGAATCCTCTTGCTGTCCTCTGCAACACACATTTGCCCTCTGATGGTGCATCATCAACAACACTACTAGCTTTTTTTCTGGATGCATAATATGGCTGACTGCAAGCCAGATACTGGCCTAGATGAGTTTAGTTCTGATTTTGTCAAGGGAGAGGCGTTTTTTGTTCCTAAGAATAGAGAAGCGTTTATTTCCCCCATTGTTAGTTTGAAGGAGGAGGAAAAACTTGCTGTGAGAGTTGGAGAAAATCCCATTTGTCCTGGAGCCACGATCCTCGTTTGCATCTGGGGTGGGGTTTGCCTTTTGTAACAAAAGAAGGAACTCAGGTTGGGAAAAGGAGTGGAATAAAACGAAACAAAAATAAAATATAACCTTTCTGCGTTGGCCGGGAATCGAACCCGGGTCAACTGCTTGGAAGGCAGCTATGCTCACCACTATACCACCAACGCCTGCTGAAAAAGAAGCTCTGCTGGAAGCTACAAAACGTAAGAATGTGTGTGTGCTTTGCTGAAGAAAAGACTGGGAAAGAGAAGCTGAATCCAGCCGCAGCACAAAAGCACAGCGAGGAAGCTCCCAGCCCGCGAAGCGTTGCCAGCTCAGCAAAATCCCGCTTTTCAACAGCTGAGAAAAGCACGTGGCAGCGGTGGGATTCAAACCCACGTCCCGGGAGAGACTGGAGTCTAAATCCAGCGCCTTAGACCGCTCGGCCACGCTACCTTACATAAGGACAGCGGAGACTGAACCACAAAAATTAAAAAAAATATATAGCTATTTAAACACACACATACATGCAAAGCCTGAACTATGTTGACCCCAGATGCCCCCCCCTGTGCATTTCGGGAGCCTTTTTACCCAGCGATGGGATGACGTGAGGAAACGAGCCAAGTTCTAGTCTGCAGGCTGGGCAAAGTTAAAGCAGCGGGAAATTGTTTACAACATCCGGAACAAAATGGCTTACTGTTTGTGGGAGACAAGGGAGGGTTGGGGGATATTGACCTGGTGCTCAATGGGGTACAATTGCCCCTGAAAGACCAGGTCCGCAGCCTGGGGGTCATTCTTGACTCCCAGCTATCCATGGAGGCTCAGGTCTCGGCTGTGAGCTGGGCGGCGCTGCATCAACTCCATCTGATACGGAGGCTGCGCCCCTACCTTCCCAACCATCTGCTCCCATCTGTGGTACATGCCCTGGTCTCCTCTCGCCTAGACTACTGCAATGCGCTCTATGTGGGGTTACCCTTGAAAACGGTCCGGAAGCTGCAACTGGTACAGAACGCGGGGGCTCGCCTGATTAAAGGCAGCCACCGGCGAGATCACATCACTCCAGTGCTGAAGGAGTTGCACTGGTTACGGGTTGTTTTCCGGGCCCAATTCAAGGTGTTGGTTCTGACCTTTAAAACCCTATACGGTTTCGGCCCAGTCTATCTGAAGGAGCGCCTCCAGCATCATCAGGGACGCCGCTCAACAAGATCAGCCTCAAAAGGCCTTCTCTCTATCCCACCAGTTAAAACAGCTAGACTGGTGAGAACTAGGGAGAGGGCTTTTTCTATTGTGGCTCCCACCCTGTGGAATTCCCTCCCAAATGATCTCCGCCATGCCCCCGCTATGATGAGCTTCCTCCGGGCCTTGAAGACCTGGCTCTTCAGACAAGCTTTTGGGGTGGGTTAGGTTTTATTATTGTTGTTGAGATTTTTAATGTTTTAATGTATTTGTATGTTTTTATTTTGTACATCGCCCAGAGTGGCTGGACAGCCAGCCAGATGGGCGACTAATAAATTTAATACATAAATAAATAAATTCCCGTGCAGGCATGTCACGCTCACCTTTTCCTGCAAAAAAAGAGTCTGATTTCTTCATTAGGCAAACAGGTGCCAACGTGATGTCCCCCTGGATGAATTCAGAGACGTAATCGATCGAGTGAACGTAGGCGCAGTTGACACTGTAGGTTCGATTCCGGGCCAACGCAGTAAATATGCATTTTTAAAAACCCTTTTAATTACTCCGAGCAGTGAATGATCAAATTGAAGAGGATCGTTCGTTACTGAGTCTTTAAGCTTAAAAACTGCGAGAGAGAGTTGCACATCAGTTGCAAGGAGCGAGACATTAATTTCCACATGTCTCAGACTGCAAATTGAAATTATGCCACAATTAATGAATCGGATTTTTTTGGTTTATTTTAGTGGAACACGTATTTACAAATACAACTCAACATTCTCATGAAGTCACAAGATTTATAGGAAACTGTCTGGATGAATTAGGCACGTAACGCTGCAGTTCGTTTCCCCTCTGACACGGCTGTTTACAACCCCATCCCCACGTGTTTAATGTATGTCCCTGGGTGGTAACTCAGGATTAAACTTCCTCCATCTGATGAAATGGGTTGCAGTCCAAGAAAGCTTTGGCTATAACTTAAATGTGTCAGTCTTTAAAGGCGCCACGAGACTCCTTGCTGGTTCTGATGTATGGATCGTGACCTGGGTATTATCTTGCTCCTGATGTTCACACACCCGTGGCTAACACGCATTGCAGCAGCCTCCGCCTCCTGCGTTCACCTCCTTGCACACCCTACTTGATCAATTACACGCGCGCACACCGGCTTCCGATCAGAGGCTTTCGTTGCTCCAGAAATGTAGCCGCAAAATCAGCTGTGCATCGCAAAAAAAGCGTGTGTGTGTTGGGGGGTCAGTCATGCAAAGGGCGACCCTCTGGCCCTCCTAGGTCCTGTGACGTTGCGCGCTTCTGCAGCAACTCTGGGTAAACTTGGCGGGGTGCTCCTGTTTGTAAGCGTCCCGCTAGGAAACGTAACGTGTGAAGCCGCGCGCGCAAACCACCCCCAGGCGATCGAAGCGCCCGCGCCTGTCTGACACCCGAAGAGGGCGACATTCGCTTTCTCTCTTGGGGACATGTGAACGGACGGACATCCCTGCCGGATCAGACCCAGGCGCTGTACCTTAGAATCAGTTGGAAGGGGCCTATAAGGCCATCGAGTCCAACCCCCTGCTCAATGCAGGAATCCAAATCAAAACAAGAAGCTGCCAAGTGGGGCGGGGGAAAGGGTTCTCGCCTGGGATTTGGCCTCAGCACCTGAGATAGACTGCCCCCGGGCATGGAGGCTCCATCGAGCTGGGATGGAGCTCTTCGCCCGGCCCGGCCCGGCCGCCTGCCCGCCGTCCCTCCCTCTCTCTGCCCTCCCTGCAGAGCAGCTCCGGCGGGTGTTTCCTGTCCTGCTGTTTTGGTGCTGCGCCTCGGCCTCTCGCCGCCGGGGCTGCTGCTGCTGGCAGGCGGCCGAGCGCGGCCTCCCCTCGACGGCCTCGCTTCCTCCTCCTCCTCCTCCTCCTCCTCGTCCTGGTCCTGCGCTGTCTCCTCCTCTCCCTCCTCCCTCTCCTCCTGCCCGGGCGCTTCCTGGCTTGCAGTCGCCGCTCGCCGCCGGCCTCCGCCCTCTCCTGCCCCGGCCATGGGGAGGCGCCGCCGGGCCCGGGAGCCGCCCGCCCGCCTGGTGCTGCTGGCGCTGGCGCTGGCCTCCGGCTCGGCGCTCCTCCTGGCCTCGCTCAGCCTCCTCCTGGCCGCCTGGCCCCGATCCAGCGCCCGCGCGGTGCAGCAAGAAGCAGCAGCGCCCGCCGCCGCGATGCCACAGGTGAGGGGCGCCGCGCGAGCAGGGGGACGCGGGAGGGAGGCTGCTGGGATTCGGCGCAACCTCGAGCCGCGCGCTTGCAGCTTTGCGCCGGGAGACACCCTCGTACGCGCCCCTGGGCGGCTCTGCGCGCACCGGCCACAAGTTCCCGGAGCCCGGCGGCGGGGGGCAGCCATCTCAGCGCGCCCAAATGGCAGGCGTAGCTATCGAGTTATATGCCCGGGCCGGGGCACCTCTAGATGCAGGCGGAAGCACCCAGAAGCTGCACCCAGCGCTGGGCGAGTGCAGTCCAAAGCCCTTGGGCCTTGGCCAGAAGTGCCCCACTGTGCGCAGTATAAATAGCAAATAATCCGGCCACCTGCTATAAACACAGAATACAAGGGGCAGAAGAGGAAGGCTCAGTTGCTAGATGCATCACTGCCAACAACAATACACACACACGTACGCAGGCAGGCAGGCTGGCTGGCTTGTGGCACCTTAAAAGCCAACAGAGTTGTGGCCGCAGAACTGGCTGTCACATGCATGAAGCCTTATCCTGAATAGGCAGAGTGTATATGTATATTGTGGAGGAGGATTGTAAACAGTGAGGCCAAAAGGCCAGGCGATGCAAGAACACTCAAAGGTGCACAAGATAAGCATTTGGCGATTGGCAGTAACCCACAATCTTCCTGACCTAGCCACCTGTCGTGGGAGAGGGACAGACTAACACAGCAGCTTATTCCTCTGGAAAATGTGGACGCAGCTACACACCTCCAGCAACAGAGCAGAAATGACAAGGGGCACAAGATCTATTACCAGCCATTGCCAACTCAGTGCCCTCCAGATGTTTTGGACTACAAGCCCCGTCAGCCCCAGCTACATGCAAAAAGCAAAGCTGTGTGCAAAGAGTTCCCACAGACCACCACACAGAATGGGACGTGGCATGTGTGCCCCAACCCTTACTGTGGGAAACAGCCCAGTAATCATTATGGTCTTTGGGGTGGGCAGAACATTTCCTCAAAGTCCTTTAAATAGTTTTAAATGGGTTGTTTTCCTGCACTTTTAACACCCGCCACACAGCAGGCAGAAATGTGGCAGGTGTGGGCTTTTTGCAGGCAGTGGTCACAGAAAAGGCACAGAACCAAAGGTGGTAGCTAGCCCTTGCTTTAAATTACTGCATTTTAAACAATGAATGTCTTTATTTAGGTGCACAGCAGCCTATCCTATCTATTGGGCTCAGGGTGGATATCCTTCTTGACCACATTCATTCATGTTTCACTGCATAACCCTGCAAATGAGGCCATTTCTTTTTTCTCACTGCTGAGAGGGAGGGTGCAGGAGGCCCTTCCAGAGATGCATTCAGAGCAAGCCGGCCCTGAGGGCCAGACCAGCTGTTGGGTGTGAGGATCAGATCAGGGCAGGGTGGGGAAGGGTCACCAGAGAGGTTTCCCCTCCCCCCCTTTTCAGGTGGGGAAAGTGGAGACGCTCCACAGCTTGGTCAAGGCCACCCAAGTGACTCAACGGCTAGCCTGCAACTGGAATGCAGATCTTGCCAGAACAGTGGAAGCCTGTGCTCTTTCTTTGAGGGGATACTTTGACCCAGAGTTTTCATGTTTCTCTGTGATGTGGCCACCTGTCGGAGCAGCCTTCGCCAACCTGGTGCCCTCTAGTATTTTGGACAACTCCCACCATGCATTCTGAAACATCTGGAGGGCACCAGGTTGGCAAAGGCTGTGTGGAGCAACAGTTCCATGGTGGCACTGGCAATACTCCCTTTTCACTGCTCTGTCTGCTAAAGTGTGCCAAGATCCCCAGGCAAGGCGTGCGGTGGCGTGCGGTTCAGAGGTGAAGGCAGGAATCCTTTGGCGCACCTTTTTCCCTCCCCCTCCCCTGGAGCCACACACCCAACAGCTGGCCTGGCGTCGGAGGCTGGAGGTCTGCCTGCTCTGGCTGCATCACTGTAGCAACCTTCTGATAATCTCCTTCCCAAGCCCTCGGCAATCAAAGCTAAGTTGATGTTGAGTGTTCACATCTGTTACATGTGAATGAGACCCAGCAGAATCCTTCCGAATGAGGCGCCAGAGGGAGGAGGAGGCTGAAGCTTCACGCTGGTTTGCAGTCCCCAAGCCTGTTTGTAGCATCCGGCTTCAGTCGTGGAAAGTTTGACCTAAGCACAGCCTACTGCATCAAGTTAGTGGTCTACCTAGTCCAACATCATCTCCTCACAGTGGCCAGCCAGATACCAAAGGGAAGCCTGCAAGCCGCATCTGAGTGCAATAGAACTCTCCCCTCCTGCAAATTCCAACAACTGGTAGTCAGGGACACCCTGCCTCTCACAGTGCAGGGAGAACACGGCCATCAGGGTTAGTAGCCACTGAGAGCCTTACTTTCCCTGAATTTAAAGCTATCCCAGTTGGTGGCCTCTGCTGCCTCTTGTGGGAGCAAATTCCACAGCTTAATTGACATGATGATAAAGTGAAAGCCTCAGGGATTTGTTTCTAGAGGCTCAGGTGACCTCAGTGGCTAGCAGTGCTTTGTACCAGCTTCAGCTGGTAAGACAGCTGCGGCTGTTTCTGGACCAGGATAGCCCGACCACCGTTGTCCATGCACTGGTAACCTCCAGGCTGGATTACTGCAATGTGCTCTATGTTGGGCTGCCCTTGAGGTTGGTCTCGAAGCCATCGCTGGGGCAAAATGCAGTGGTGCGACTGCTCACTGGGGCAGGGTATTGCCAACATGTCACCTCACTGCTGAAATAATTGCACTGGCTACCTCTTAGCTGCCAGTGGGGCTCTCCAACACTGGTGGGCTCTCCAACCCTGGAGGTCTTCACGAGGCAGCTGGAGAGCCACCTGTCAGGGATGCTTTAATTTGGATTCCTGTACTGAGCAGCGGGTTGATGGCCTTATAGTCTCCTTCCAACTCTACAATTCTATGATATCCCATAGACATTTGGCTTGCATCCAATGTTTGTCATATTCAGAGTAGACCCACTGAGATTAATAGACATGACTCACTTAGGTCCATTAATTTCAATGGGCCTACTCTGAGCAGACTTAGCGGGATCCAACCATTTGATCTTGTAGCTTTTTGGATTCATAAACCCACTGGAATTCTTATGCCTGTTTCACTTGGGCTGGCTTGATATAAGGCTCTTGTTTAGCCCTCCCCCATTTTTTCCTGGGGGTCACCCCTGACAAAGCAGACGCGGTTCAGAAAGGCAACTTTTTAGAATGCATTAGCAGCTGGGATATTGGGAGTGTTGTTTGCTAGGTTTCTATGGTAACCACCTCCAGGCTGACCACTCCCCCCCCCAGTACATTTCAGCTTTGCATTTTTGAACTCTTCCCAACCCCTGCCTCTCCCACAGGTACGCAGCATTAAAGTAGCCCAGACCGTTTCATATCTATCTTGTTAACATCCCCAAAGCAAATCTGCAGAGGATTTTGGCTGGGGTGGTTCAAACCTCCCAGGATCCAAGTGAGTTTATACAGCGATTTCTCCTCCTCGTTGAAGATAAGCTAACTTGGTAGGTCAGCTTTTGCACAAAATACTCTGGAATTTGTTGCCAGTGTTGAGGTCATGGCCGTTGCTCTCTTGACAGCAGCCTCTGAATCTTGGGCCCCATCTGCACAAAACATTTAAAGCAGCAGCATCCCACTCTAAACAGTCATGGCTTCCCCCTAAGAATTCTGGGAATTGTAGTTTGTGAAAGGTCCTGCGAGGAGAGTCCTATTCCCCACACAGAGCTACAATTCCTAGAGTGGTTTCACCATCAATCCCTCTTCCCAGGGAACACTGGGAATTGTAGCTCTGTGAGGGGTCTCCTAATGATTCTAAGCACCCTTAACAAACTACAGTTCCCAGGATTCTTGGGGGAGGGAGGAGAGAGTCAAGACTGTTTAAAATGTTATAATAAGCTTTAAATGTATGGTGCCGACGGAGCCTTGGTTGCAGTCGGAGGCTTAGGATCGTAGGAAGTTGCCTTATACTGAGTGAGACCATTGGTCCATCTAGCTTAATATTGTCTACACTGGCTGGCAGCAGCTCTCCACGGTTTCAGGCAGGGAGTCTTTCCCAGCACTACTAGAAGATGCCATCAGGATTGGTCCTCGGACCTTCCAGGCACTCTAGCACAGAGCTATATGGCCCATCCCAAGCTGCAGCTGTCTCTGGTGTGGAGCACACCTTGGTTTAACACTGAAACTGAAATTTCGTTCTTGGAAGGGAATGGGACTGCTGGCGACAAGGAATGTTTCCAAGTGAGCTTTCTAGCCTCGCCTTTGTGCCTCACGGTGTTGCGGGAGGATCTGAACGCTGCACTCTCTTTCCCTTAGGAGCTGCTGTCTGAAGATGGTGCTGAAGAGCTGGACCCGGTATGTGGATCTCTTCTGGGGTTCTGATCCGGTTGAACTGCTGCCTGGATGAGGGGTGTATGTGTGCCCATATCTTTGTATGTGCCTATATCTTCTTGCTGAAGTTTAGGCTCACAGCGACCCTTTCCCTCTGCAAGGGTGGGGGACCTATTAAATTGGTCCGCCCCCGGAGACTAATGGATCCTGAGGGTTTCCAAAGGGCTCTGGGGGATTTTCCGACTGAGAAGACTGGCGCTCCTGTCGAAGCCCTGGTTGGATTGTGGAATACGGAGCTGACCCGGGCGGTTGACACGATCGCTCCCATGCGCCCCCTCCTATGCAGAGCTCATACAGCCCCATGGTATACCCCGGAGCTGAGAGCGATGAAGCAAGAGAGGAGGAGGCTTGAGTGCAGATGGAGGCGAACTCCTGACGAATGCAATTATGCCTTGGTGAGTGCCTCTTCTAAGCGGTATATAGTAGCGGTGAGGGCAGCAAAAAAGAGATATTTTGCTGCCACAATTAAGGCATCTCTCTCCCGCCCGGCGGAGCTCTTTAAAATTGTACGAGGGCTTTTACATTCTGGCCCTCGGGATATTATGGATTCATCTGTAGCCCGCTGTGATGAGTTCGCGAGGCACTTCCAGGATAAGATCGCATGCATTCGCCGGGACTTAGACTCCAATGTTATGACAGTGAGTTCCAACGAAGCATCCAGAACGTGGTCTTGTCCTTATTTATTGGATGAGTTTCAGTCTGTACAGCTTGAGGATGTTGACAAGATCCTTGGACTGGTGCAGGCAACCACATCTGTGCTGGACTCTTGCCCCTCTTGGCTGGTGAAAGCTGGCAGGACCGGAACCGCCGGCTGGGCCAAGGAGATAATAAACGCCTCCTTGAGAGAGGGAGTGGTCCCTGACTGCCTAAAAGAGGCGGTAGTGAGACCACTCCTGAAGAAATCCTCTTTGGACCCAGATAACCTGAACAACTATAGACCTGTGGCGAATGTTCCGTTCTTGGGCAAGGTTCTGGAGCGGGTGGTTGTCGGCCAGCTCCAGGGGCTCTTGGATGACACTGATTATCTTGATCCATTTCAATCCGGTTTTAGGCCCGGTTTTGGCACCGAAACAGCCTTGGTCGCCCTGTACGATGACCTTTGTCGGGAGAGGGACAGGGGGAGTGTGACTCTGTTGATTCTCCTTGATCTCTCAGCTGCTTTTGATACCATCGACCATGGTATCCTTCTGGGAAGACTCACGGAGTTGGGAGTTGGGGGTACTGCTTGGCAGTGGCTCCGCTCCTACTTGGTGGGTTGCCACCAGAAGGTAGTGCTTGGGGAACATTGCTCGATACCCTGGACTCTCCATTGTGGAGTCCTGCAGGGATCGGTACTGTCCCCCATGCTTTTCAACATCTACATGAAGCCGCTGGGTGCGGTCATCAGGAGTTTTGGGCTGCGTTGTCATCAGTACACTGATGACACGCAGCTCTATTTCTCCTTTTTATCCTCCTCAGGTGAGGCTGTTAACGTGCTAAACCGTTGCCTGGCCGCGATAATGGACTGGATGGGAGCTAACAGACTGAAGCTCAATCCAGACAAGACTGAGACGCTGTTGGTGAGTGCCTTCTCTGCTCAGATGGTGGATGTTCATCCTGTTCTTGATGGGGTTACACTCCCCTTGAAGGAACAGGTTCGTAGCTTGGGAGTTCTTTTCGATCCTTCCCTGTCTCTTGAGGCCCAGGTGGCCTCGGTGGCACGGAATGCTTTTTACCTTCTTCGATTGGTAGCCCAGCTACGTCCCTATCTGGACAGTGACGACCTCGCTTCAGTTGTTCATGCTCTGGTAACTTCTAGATTGGACTACTGCAACGCGCTCTACGTGGGGCTGCCCTTGAAGACTGTTCGGAAACTACAGCTAGTCCAGAATGCAGTGGCCAGATTGTTGATGCGGACCAGAAGGTCCGCTCATATAACACCTGTTCTGGCCCATCTGCACTGGCTTCCTATTTGTTTCCGGGCTAGATTCAAAGTGCTGGTTTTGACCTATAAAGCCCTACACGGCATGGGACCACAATACCTGGTGGAACGCCTCTCCCAATATGAACCTGCCCGTACACTACGCTCAACATCTAAGGCCCTCCTCCGAGTACCATCCCATCGAGAGGCTCGGAGGGTGATGACTAGAACCAGGGCCTTTTCAGTAGTGGCCCCCGAACTGTGGAACAGTCTCGCTGATGAGGTGCGCCTGGCGCCGACGCTACTATCTTTTCAGCGCCAGGTGAAAACCTTTTTATACTCCCAGGCATTTTAAAGTGTATTTTAAACAGCATTTCCGTATTTTGGATGTTGTTTGGTTCGTTATTGTTTGTTTGTTTGTTTTTTATTATTTATTGTATTTATATATTGTGCTTGTTTTTATCTTTTTGTACACCGCCCAGAGAGCCTTCGGGCTTAGGGCGGTATATAAATTAAACTAACTAACTAACTAACTAACTAAATAAATAAATGTTTTGGGATGGGGGGAAGGCAGGTTTCTGGAAATTCAACTCCCCTCAGCAGGTGTTATCCTGTAACACAGACAGGGGTGAGGAGTGGTTTTAACAATCAATCCCTCTTCCCAGGGAACTCCGGGAATTGTAGCTCTGCGAGGGGAATAGAGGGTGCCTCCTAACAACTCTCAGTGCCCTCAACAAACTACAGTTCTCAGGATTCTTTGGGGGAAGCCACAACTGTTTCATACTGCTGTCAATATATATTGCAGATTGGGCCCAAGTCAGAGTGCAACTATAAGAATTTGCTGTTTGTTGTGTCTTTATTGTGTGCTGCTCTGATATTTTGTAATGCTTAGCAGTTTAAATATATAATATATATTCCAAACACATCCCTACATAAAAACATCAGTTCCAGCATGCCGTTTCTCACAACAGCCCATCGGATGCCTCCAGGAAGCCCAGAAGTGGGCTTTGTTTCCTGCCCATAGTATTTAATTCCCAGAGGTATGCTCCCTTTGTGCAAGGAGTCTCTGTTCTTGGCTATCCTGTTTAATATGGGCTTCTAGATGCGTGCCATGAATTCATCTCATCCTTTATAACAGCCTCCTCCAATGCGGTTCCCTCCAGATACTGTTAAACTACAACCAGAGCTTGGAAAAGTTACTTTTTTTAAACTACAACTCCCATCAGCCCCAGCCAACATGGCCACTGGAGTGGGCTGATGGGAGTTGTAGTCCAAAAAAAGTAACTTTTCCAAGCTCTGACTACAACTCCCATCATAATCTCTGACCTAAACTTCTGGAGGGCACCAGGTTGGGGAAGGCTGCTTTATAAGAACAGCTTTGCTGGCTCAGACACCCCATCTAGCGTAGCCCTGGGGAAAGCTGGATTTGATTTGATTTGATTTTAATATTTCCACCCCGTCTTTCGGCCAAAAGGCCCTCAACGTGGCTTACAAAAGAGCACCAATATAAAGATACATCAACAATTCATCAACAGAACATCAGTAATACATCAATAAAAACAATACAATTTGCAAAAATTAAATAATTAACCTTCACTAGATATTAATTTCTGCCTGTCACACCACTGCTACTGGTATAGAAGATTGTTTTAAAAAAAGCAAACATGCCTCTCCCACCTGTGTCTCTGGGGGTTCCTTGCCTTTCTCTGTAGCTCATGGCTTGGCTCAGTGGTTCGAGCCCTTTGCTGTGCAAGGGTCTTTCTGCAGCTGACTGCCTCTCTGTGCCGTGCCACGTTGTGGTGCAGTTTGTGGGCATGGCTGCAGTGCTGAGGCTGGCTGTTTGACCATCCTGGTTTGACAGCGGTTTGAACCTGATAAAACGTCTCTAGACCCATGCACCCTCCTCTCGCTCGACCCTCTCAGGATAGTACATCTTACCTGGTAGCGGGTCAGGAAACTCACGGCCCAGGCGAGTCAAGGTTCCTTCAGAACTAGCCCTTTTTGTCAGGAATTGCCATCATTTGTTGGCTCGGTTTGTATGGGTAACCCAGATCATGTCACTGAGAGGCTGTACAGTTGCATGTTTTCTATTTTGTCATCCTACCTTTTCCTAGGAGTGATTTGTGTCCCCTGACAGAAATTGGCAATAAACACAGCTGCAGAGATAGCCTGTCCAGTATGGCCTGACAAAGCACTATTGACACTTTCCAAGGCCACAGTGCCTTTAATTAAACATTTCCTGTTTGCAAGTCCCACCCTTTTATTGCCTTCTGTTGAGCACAGCAGCACTACTAATTAGTAGCTTTTTTTATAAATGCAAAATAATGCTGTTATATATATCTACTAAGAATCCTGTGTCCAGCTTCGTGGGTCCAATTTTGTGGAATTCCCTTCCAGCTGAGATTAGACAGGCACCCACTCTCTTGAACTTCTGGTGCCTAGTGAAGACCTTTTTTCATTTCAGCAGATATTTTAAGTCATTTCTGATTTTATAGTCAATTTTAAATGATGTTATCTCTATTATATTTATTAAGCTTATTGTACACTGCTTAGAGATGATTGTAATTATGCTGTATATAAATTGTCTGAATAAATAAAATTAAAATAATGAGAAGCCACTTCTCTCTTACAAGGAGCAACAGCTGCTTAATAAAGAGGCTACTTATTAGTAAAGGTGGTGTCATGCTGAACAGGAAGCAATAAAATTACAGAAGATGCAAGGAGGAAACTGTTAATTAAAATTACAGGGGACCTTTGCTGAATGGGACTGACTTATGAGTAAATGTTATAGGAGAGTCTTGGTCATGGGGATGGTACCTCCTGTGGTACATTAAGTGGTGTGTGGAAGAATTATTTTAATTGTGCTCTTAGCTGATTGCAGAAAAGCAATGCCTCAGCAGCGCTAAAGGGCCCTAGTGCGAAAGATACCAAGATCTGATCATGCTTTTCCTCCTTAATTATTGAGAGCTGGTATATTGTGGTGTAGGTGCGGGGAACATGTAGCCCTCTACATGTTGCTGAACTACAACTCTCATCGTCCCTGGCCATTGGCCATGCTTATTGGGGCTGATGAGAGTTGTAGTTCAGTAACATCTGGAGGGCCAAAGACTCCACACACCTGTTGCAGTAATTAAGGTGTTGGGCTAAGATTTGGGAGACCCAGGTTCAAATCCACATTCTGACATGAATTCCACTGGGTGATCTTGAGCCAGTTACTGTCTCTCAGCCCACCCTACCCCACAGGGTTGTTGTGAGGATAACATAAAGGTGGGGAGGAGAACCCATGCATGCTGCCTTGAGTTCCTTAGAGGAAAGATGGGATATAAATGTAATGAAATAACAAATGTAAAAATACTTAATTATGCCTGCTCTCTCTTTCTCGCATTTCCCCATCGCCCCTCTAGGTGTTGCTCTCTACTGGCTGGAGCAACCAAGGCAAGTTCCTGCATCATTTTGCCCAGCAGGGGGCACTACGGCAGAGGAGGCAGGGTGAGTCACCTCCTTCTTTATGAAACTGGTGGGACAGAGAAGAGACCAGGTGTGTGATAGGCTGAGCTGCTGCTCCCAGCACAAATTAATTAAGTGCAAAGGATCAGGTTTGAACTACCAGCACACAATTCCAGTAAGGAAAATTTACATTTTTAGTATGGCCTGGATGAGTCCTGGGAAGCAAACCTCACCCTTGCACAGATATCTCCCTCTAAAAAGGGTCAATACCTTGGCAACACTGATGCTACCGCCTCAGTTCTCTGCCTGCAATGTGGGGATAAGTTGCTTGGAGACCTCTTGTTAACCACTTGTTACATATAGGTCTCCAATAATGAATATTGTTATTATTTGTCTAATCATAAATAAATAAATAATGCTAGTGGTCTACCTTACAAGGTTGTTGTAAGGACAGAAAAGGACATAGCTCAGTGGCAGAGCATCTGCTTTGTATGCAGAAGGTCCCAGGGCCGATCCCAGATGGCGTCTCCAGGTAGGGCTGGGAGAGACCCCCATCTGAAATCCTAGAGAGCTGCTGCCAGTCAGAGTAGACAGTACTGATTTAGATGGACCAATTGGTCTGACTCTGTAAGGCAGCTTCCTGTGTTGCTATGATTTTTGCAATCACCTGTGGCAGCCTGGTGCCCTCCAGACTTTTGGAGGACTACAATTCCCATCAGCCCCCTGTCAAAGAATTGTCCCCCTGGGGTCCTTTGCCCTCAGCACCCCAAGGGGGTTCTTTGCTTCCGAGAACAGTCCCAACTCCTTTGGGTCTCTGCTTCCCAGGCAAATCCTTCTCCCTTTCAGACCTAAACTCCAGGTAGTTCTGCCACCCCCCCTCTTCCTGGTTACTTTCTCTAAGAGAGGGGATCTCAGAGAGCTATGTGAGTTCTAAGGGTATTAACCCATATTAATCAACAGTAATCTGTAGCATCCATCAGTCAAAGACTAGATGTAGAATCATTAGTTTCAAGCCAATACACACCATCTATAAAAGAGTAGTTTATTTAAAAGAAATAGAACGGTATATACAAAAGAGAGCAGCAATTGTTTCCTTAAAGTTAAAGCTAATCACCCTCAGCCGGGCTACACGAGGTACATTGGCATAACAAAGGTGAGAGGTTCAATACAGACAAAGAATATAACAAAGATCTAGCTAAGCTAAGGTCCTATACTTACAGTAGAATAGCCTGGTTCCCCAACGGCTTTTCTTTTCTGTAAAACTTCAAGCGAGTTGAGTAGATGGAAATAGGGAACAAAGACTGAAGGAGCATCCTTCATTTTTATGGAGTTTATCGGTCAACAAGGAGCGGGGAGGCAAATAGCCATATTCCGCCTCTGCCGTGATCCGCTCCTTTGAAGCCTTTGAAGATAAGGGGGCTAGACAGCCTCACCCAGGGTCACCCTCACAGAGGGTCCTATCTGTATCCCTTCTCACACACGTAGGTTGCTAACTGAGAGGCAAAATGGAGAGGCACTTCCTGACTGGCTGCCACAGCCTTCACCAACCCAGTTCCCACCTTGTGTTTGGGACTTCAACTGCCATCAGCCCCAGCCCGCACAGCCAAGCTCCCATCAGCCCCAGCATCACTAGGCTGTGCGGGCAGGGGCTGATGGGAGTTGTAGTCCAAAACACCTAGTTGGTGACAGATTGGCTGAGGCTGACCTAGCGAATCCGATGTCAAGAGTAAGGTGGGACATGCTCATCTCCACCCCATCCTAAAACTCGGCAGGGACCAGAACCTTAGCTCCTCTCTTCCCACCACTGCTGCTGTGCCCTGTTCACCTAGCAAGGCTTTCTCCCCCTTTCACAGCTGCCAAAGGGAAGCGTTCCCGGCCTAGACGAACCAGCACCGTCTCGGCTGCACACTATGAAGGTGAGAGATGCACCATATTCTCTTGTGCCTAGCCCAGTTTTACCCCCTTCAGCAGGGGTGTAGTCATGCAGGGTCTCAGGGGGTCTTAAACCCTTCGCTTTTTTGGGAGCAGGGTCCCAGCAGAGTCCCTATGTGTCCAGTATGCTACAAGCCAATCGTCATGAAAGGGGAGTGTGTTAGCCACTGAGAAGAGTCTTCTAACATGCTTCCTTGTCCTTTCCTGTGGATTGGAGCCAATCAGTGTGAAAGGAGGTGAGTCAACCACTGAGAAGACTCTTCTCAGTAGCTAACACACTCCTCCTTCATGCTTATTGATTCCTAAGCATTAAGAGGATCTCATTCTCAACCGCACAGTAAAAAAAAACAGGGAGGGGGCATGGCTGTGATTAACAAGAAGGGAGCCTGCGCTTCTGAATTTGCCAGTATACTACTGCCCTTCAGGGCCCCACACAGGGTGTACCTGGTGGGCCCTTTCCCACAGGCCCTTGCTTTTTTGTCCGGGAATCATAAGGTGGTCTTGCTTTTCCCCCAAACACACCCACCCACTTCAAGTCTCACCCCCTTAAGACCCCACGTGTGATTTCCCAGAGAACCCAGGAGTCCTGGCTGACTCCTGTTTTTCTTGTCTTGTATTTCAGTGCAACCCACAGAAGGACGAGCTGGGATCCAGGCAGGTAACACTTCCTGAGCCAGGGGCTTATTAAAGTGAGGGGGGGGGGTTGTGGAAGAAGAAGAGGAGGAGGAGGAGGAGGAGGAGGAGGAGGAGGAGGAGGAAAGAGACGCCTCTCCTGAGCGGAGATTTTCCAATAAGGCTCCCAAATGGAGCCTCTCTTGAACTTGAATTGATTCTATATACTGGTTGCCACATATATTTAATGCTTACCAGGCCAGGTTGAAGGTACATGTGTTAATTCACAAAGCCTTAAACAATTTTTTTAATTGTTTTTAAATTTTTTAAAATTGTGTTTTTAAATTGTTTTTTGTGTTTTAAAATTTGTATATTTGTTTTTAATGTTTTTAATTGCTGTAAACCGCCCAGAGAGCTTCGGCTATGGGGCGGTATGTAAATGCAATAAATAAATAAATAAATAATACATAACTTGCTCCCCAAGTACCTTAAAGACTGCCTGACTCCTTATGTTCTGTCTCAGTCACTGAGATCTTCCAACGGGGCACTCTCCACATGGCCCCTGAGGTTCGGTTGGCTTCCACCAGGGACTGAGCCTTTGGCATGGCAGACCCTGCCCTGTGGAACTCCCTGCCAATGGAGGTTCAGCAGGAACCATCCATTCTTTCTTTCAGGCGTCTCCTGACAACTGAATTTTTTAAACAGGCCTTTGTAGCATGAATTCCTCCCTAACCAATGCAGTATTTATTGATGCTTTTAGCATTGTTTTTAATGATGTCTTTGTTGCGTTAAAAGTTTTATTGGGTCCTGCATGTTGTAAGTCGCCTTGATGTACTTCTATGAAAAGTGCAGCTTATAAACACTTTAAAATAAATAAATAATGGGTTTTTTATTTATTGTTTTTGTATTTGCAAACGTTTTATGTATGTTTTTTTTCCCGTGTTGTAAATTGCTTTTGGATGTAAGTTGATTTACAACAGCCTCATAGGAAGCAATTCATAAATGAAATTAATAATAATGTTACACAACAGCAACAATGATCAGTGAAGGTCTCTCTCTTGCCATTACTTTCACCATTACCCAAGCTGCGCGATGGGTAATCTAACCAGAATGGTGAGGCCTTAGACTAGAGTGGGGCAAAGAGGTGTGATTTGGCAGGGAAATTTTTGCTAGGCACTCATCCCCACCCATCCACATTCTCTCATCCTCCGCTATAGATGCCAATGGGACCATCCGCGGATGGGCAGAAGCTAAACTCAACACGACAAGCCCACTCCGTTACGATAGCAGCCGAGGGGAGTTCACGGTGGTCAAGAGGGGGCTCTATTACCTGTACTGCCAGGTGAGGGTATGAAAGGTAATCTATTCTGGAGTGTAACAAAGGGGCTAGGGGAGGGTGACATTTGGGTTCTGGGGGGGGGAGAGTAGTAGAGAATTATGGGTAATAGGAGAAGGCATCCTGGAAACTGAGATTCTGTGGTTCTTTTGGAGGGAAGGGATACTCAATGAGCACTTTCCTTGCACTGGAATGTGAGGGGAATGTAGTGAGAAGAGCTGATGGGACTCAGGACTCCTGGGTTCTTTGGGAGGGGCTCAGGTTGATGCTGATAAGGTTTTAGCTCCAGAACATATTTTTTGACAGCAAGTGAGCAGTAGGTTGTTGATAGCCACAGCTTCCTGCAGATTAGGGTCACACTAGCTGGTATGGCACAGTGGGGAGGACAGCCTGGTTGGGAGTCTGTGAGTTCAAATCCCCGCTCGTGTCTCCTGGGTGTCAAGGGCCAGCTAAGGATCACCCCACAGTGAGTGGCTCAGGGGTTACGTGTCCTGCCACCTGTGCAGCCGTGGGCAAGCTGCAGAGTCCCAAGGAGCCCAGTTGCCCCCCAGCTGGCAGTTGCCGACAAGGAAGGGGCTGGCTTGTGCAGCTGTGGCAAGCTGAGCAGGCCCTAGCCAGCTGAGGAGGACTAGCCTCAGTGGGAGGCAATGGGAAACCCCCTCTGAATACCGCCTACCATGAAATCCCTATTTGTAGAGTTGCTATAAGCCGGGAACGACTTGAAGGCAGTCCATACATTTAAAGCACATGACTTCCCCCAAAGAATTGTGGGAAGTATCATTTGTTAAGGGTGCTGTGAGAGGAAAACTACCGTTCCCAGAATTCTTTGGGGGAAGTTGTGTGCTTCAAATGTGCATTGGATATGCCTTCAAATTTATATTCAAGAGCTCCCCACACACACTCAGTGTGGCCAGTTGCAAAAGAGGAGGGGTCCCCTGTACCTTTTAGTGTTTGTTTACAGGGTTTCCCAAAGTGGTTCATACGCCCCCCTGGGGTCAACGGGACTGTGCAGAGGGTGAATAAAGGCCTATGGATTAAACAGGGCCTGGGGGTAGAAAAGTAGTTTGTGAGGTATAATGAGACTCTGGGCATGTACAGAATGAGGAACCTCTGTATTCCATCTCATTAGAGAAGACAGAAAGTACAGCACCATTATTATTTTCTCTTGTTTTACTTTCTTATATTCTACATTTTACAATTCCTAGTAATGGTGATGGATGATGATAAATAAATGCTGAGTATATATTGATAGTTCTTGACTTTTTCATTTACATTCCTAAGAATTTGGGTTGGGGCCGATGACTATTGGATAGGTAATTGACTTGGGAGAGATAGGGCTTGACATTTGAAGAGACAGGGAAGCGTTTTTGAGAGACTCATCAAGGGGCCAATGAACTCTAAACCCTGGATTAGAGCTTATCTACCCAGCTCTTCAGCCAAACAGGCTTCCAGAGTGGCTCACTCACAGTGAATTAAAACAAGACATTCTCTGCCCACAGGCTTACAATCTGAAAGACATGACACGCAAGGAAAAGGGAACAGGGAGGGAGGAAATTCAGGCGCCAATTCTTAAAATTCTGCTGTCACATCTAAGCTGTATACCTGCTGACATTCCCTCTCCTTCACAACTCACCAGAAGTTACCTCTTTTGCATCTGAACTGCCCTGCACTCTCTCTGCCTGCACTACATTCTAGACACAATTTTTGTCTGGGAAAGTGTTTGGACAAAAGCACAAGAGCGGCCCTGCTGGATCAGGGCAGGGCCCCATCTAGTCAGGCAGCCTCCTTCTCACGGTGGCCAACCAGATGCTCCAGTGGGACCATCCCTCTCCCCTGTTCAGTGTCTCCCATAATTTGATACCATGACTTGAATTGCCAGTGGAAGCTGGTGCCTGTCAGGACTGGTAGGGCAAAAGGCAGGGAGCCCAACAGTAGGTGGCGCCAGAGCCAACAACAGGCAGAGCCAACCTATGCTAGCTTCCTCCTCCCTGCCACATTCTACAAGGGCAACACTGAGGCACAGGCTGCTTACGCATCATACATTTAAAGCACATAGTGTCCCCCAAATAATCCTGGGAACTGGAGTTTGCGCCTCACAGAGTTACAGTTCCCAGCACTCTTTACAAACTACAGTTCCCAGGATTCTTTGGGGAAATAATGGATTTTAAACATATTGGGTGTACATGGCCTGAGGAAGAGCAGGCGACAGAGTCAGTGTGAACCCTTAGACTGGCAGTAAGGTGGGGGCTGGCTGAGGGCAGAGTGTGCTTGGTGGGGCAGTGCCCCACTTGCCCTCACAGACTATCCCCCCCTGTGAATTGCACACACTTAGTCTCCTCCACTGCCATTCTCTCGTTGACCCCCCCAGGTTCATTTCAATGAAGGGAAGACCATCTATATGAAGCTGGACATCATGTTGGACGGCGAGTTGGCCTTACGTTGCTTGGAACAATTCCCCCCCACCAGCTCTGGCCCCCAGGACCCTGAACTGCGGGTGTGCCAGGTTTCTGGCCTGGTTCTGCTCAGGCCCGACGAGTCCATCCGGGTCCGAACCATCCCCAAAGTCCGGCTCAAGGCTGACCGTTATCTCACCTACTTTGGCCTCTTCCAGGTCCACTGAGGGAGCGGTGAAGCAGGAGGAACTGAGGCACCTGGAGGGGGTCTGGAGGGTGAAAGGAGGGGGATGGAGGCCAGCGGGACTCCTGGGTTCAGCGTTGTGGAGTTCCCTGCTTCCAACAGAACCGGACCAGATCAGCGTCAGATTTGTTCCCCTTCGCTTCTGGTCTGCAGCTGCTTTAGGCCTCACTGATGGCTCCTTGGTGCATTTTCACATTGACACAAGTGGGAAGGAAGTTGCCATAATCCATCCATGTTCTTGCTCCGCCGCAGCCGAGAGGCACCAGCACCACCACACCAGCTTTGGATCCCATTGTGAACAGTTGAATCCCAAACAGAAGCTATAAACCAAAGAAAAAAAGGAACCCGGTTATTTGTTCCTAAATGTGTGGACTCCGTAGAGTGGACAGTCACTGCGTGTCCTTCTTGGATTATAATTTCTCCCCAATGCTGCTATGCTTTTGCCTCCACCAGGCACCAGGCTGTCTTAAACTACTATGCCCCTACTATTCTGCTTCCCCCTCCCCGCATTTGGTTTCTTGGATGCTGCTGGGCTCTTTCAAAAGCTACCTGCCAGTATGGTGGCATAAGATGCTGAGGACCCTACCAGGCCCCTCCACCAGCAGCATCAACAGCATCCTCCAAGCTGGGGACATTATACAGTACAAAGTTAGAGGCACATCTGTACATAGAGACTGCAGTTCATGTAACAGCCAGCAGGTGGCGACAGAAACAGGAAGAAACAGTTTTGAAAGACCCGCCCATCCCAAACAGTCATGGGCCAATGGAATGTGAAGAAGCATCCCATTGGCTATGGACAGCAAAAGGGATTTTCAAATAACTCTTAGGCTGCTGGCTCTGGATTTCCCCCCCCCCTTTGCCAGCCATTGCTAGATTTGGCTGGGGGGGGCATAGCAGGGCATGATCCCTTTGTGAAAAGGGGCAAAAGGAGATGCTGCTGTTACAATTGCCTGTTAATATCGGGGGGGGGGTTAAATGACCTGTTAATAACAAGAAAAATCTTGTTAAAAATAATTTATGCATATTTTTTTCATTCTCAGTTGCAAAGGGGGCAGAGTTGGGCCAGCAGGGTTCAGTGAGAGGGTGGAGCAGAATAAGTGGGGCTACCATCTTCACGTGCACTTTTCCACATGAGCATCACAATCCCCCAGCCTGCCTCTTACTCTGCTTTATCTATTCCCACCAAACTTCATTCCCACAGAAATTGTTCTGAATGCCTCAGGCCCACAGAATGTGAAGCAGCAAATGCCACAGAGCATGCACAGAGTGTCTCCTCATTACAGAGAGCCCTACACTTGTAGGGGGCAAGAGGAAGGATCAGCGGGTCTCTGGGCAGAAGGTGCATTTCATGCACTCACCTTGCCAACGTCCTGTCTGCTCTGAGTCTTATCAATGTCAGCCCATGTGTGCTGGCTGAGGGTGAAGGAAGTTGTAGTCCCAACAAAATCTGGAGGTCACCAGGTTGGCAAAGTCTGTCCTATCTACTAGGCAAGTAGGTGGTCCTGTGTGCCGACTAGAAGACTCTCCACCAAGCCCCAGTGCTAGACCAAGAGAAGAGGTTTAAGACTTTTCAACTTTACCCAGCACTGCAACAGGGTGATGTCCCCATCACAGCGCTGGGCTTGGTGGAGAGGTTTAAAACTTTTATCTCGTTGTAGAACTGTACGGGGTGATTTTCCTCTGAATCGTAGGGAGCAGAGGAACTTCTCCAAAAACAGCCCTATGATGAGGAAGACGATGATGCTCCTGCTGGGAGGAACAGTAGGATATAAATGAAATAATAGATAGAAGATAGATAGATAATAGATAGATGAAGGCAGGTGGACCAGATGAAATAGCTTCACTGGCCTGATGTGGCCTGCAGGTGCTGTTGCAGAGTAGCAAAGCAACACCTGCGTGAGCTTTGTGTGTGTTTGAATCCTTCCTGAAATAGGTGCATCACTCCAGCAGAACAGCAGCAAAGTGGTGGCCACAACCACATACAAAAGGGTGGTTTCTGCACACCTTGGGGGGGGAGACCAATGCATGCGGGAAATTATTAGTATATAATGGCCTAGCTTCATTCCACCATGGGACACCTGCAGCTGCCATGCTCCAGGGGGTGCCCTCGGGCTAGGGTCTCCATCCAAGGAGATGAAGGTATTTTAGCAAAACCCAAGAGAACAGGGTTCAAGGTGCAGCATAAATAGTCCAATGTCAATATCACAGGGAAATAAGCAAGGAGGGAGCGCTAGAACCAGGAAAGAGAAGCCAGACACCAGTCTTACTTACTTACTTATTATTTGATTTATATCCTGCCCTTCCTCCCAGCAAGAGCCCTGCTGTCTTGTTTCCAGCATCTGGAAGGCTCAGGCAAGAGACTTTAAATACTCCGGCTTTCTAGCCTATATCTTACAATTCCAGCTACTAGTAGTAAAGGAATTCCAAGGACTGCTTACTCCCAAGTAGACCCCTTTCTCACAAGCTGCGAAAGAACTCTGGGTCTGTAGACATGTGCTCTGCAGTCTGGGCCTTTGCCACTACTGTTCTCGAGGACTTGGTGGTGGTGGCTCCATCTCCTCCTCTTGACAGCTCCAAGGGTTCTTCAGCAAGTCCTCCCCCAGCAGGCCCTTCAAGGAGACCCTCAGCTCTGGCTTCAGGATACTTTACCTGCTCCTCAGGGTCCTTGACCTATGGAGTGTTGGGTTCATCCTCTGAAGCCTCGGTGTCTGGCACTGGATCAGGGCTAGGCATGGTGGCAACAGAGGACAGGCAAGCCAGGCAGTTATTTGGCTGGAGGGGGACAAGTGGTTTGCTCTTTCCCATGGCCTAATTAAGCTGGCTGGTTGCAAAAGAGCGTGGGACTCTTGCACCTTTAATAGTAGCACAGAAGAGGTGCGGCTGGTGTCACGTAGGCTAGAGGTCCTGAAATTCCCTCTCCTACAGAACTATTAAAGGCACAAGAGCCCTGCCCTCTTGAAGCTATTAAAGGTACAAGAGCCCCAGTCTCTTTTGCAGCTGTTAAAGGTGCAGAAGTCCTCTCCTCTTGCATCTGGTCACCGTAGGCCTGATGGGAGGAGAGAGAGTTGGATCAGCTGATGGTAGCCATCAGCACACCATCCCCTGACCCCAGTTTCCACCCTCACCAGGATCGCAGAGCTGTTAGGCCAATGTTCTGCCACTCCAATAGTCATTGGGGATGGCAGCTTGGAATAAGAATGAACAGTGTTTTTTTCCCCCAGTCCAAATTGATCCCCACAATGCACAAAACGACTATTCAAACTGCAAAGGGGGCAAACCTCTCCAGACCTCTTTGTTAGGGTTTCCAGGTCCATGGCCTGAGACTGATCCTGTATCTTTAGGAGAAGAGAAAGTCAGCCAAGTGCAGGTGTTCTTGCAACACTGGAATGGGAAAAACCACAAAGTGGAATTCTCCCTGCCCCCTCCACAATTTTTAAAGATACAGAAGACCTCTTGGAGGCCGGGCCTGGCAACCAAAGGTCTTCTGTATCTTTAAAAGTTGTGCAGGGGGAAGGGAGGATTCCACCTTGTGGTTTTCTCCATTACATTGTTGCAAGAAAGCCTGCACTTGGCTGACCTTCTCTTCTCCTAAAGATACAGGATCAGTCTCAGGCCCTGCGCCTGGCAGCCCTACTCTGTGTAGAGCCACTCTCCGCAGCCCCACCCTCCCTCCTCAGGCCACAGCCCTCACTGACCTTCCTTCACGTCCCCCTTGAGTGTTTATGCTTAGACTGGAATGCCTCTGATGATGCCCTCTTGCTTGTCTGGTTGGAAGACAGAGAGGGGTGGGTGAGTGTATGTGAAATTACTGTTGGGGGATGTGCCCCTAACCTCAATCCCACCACCTCCTCCACCACCAAACCCTCCCCCAGAGAGTGCAGCGATGGGAGGGTAAAGGTCCTCCCTCTTCTCCACTGTGTGGTATTTAGGTTCATGGCTGGCTGGGTGGTCCCAACGCTGAGCAGAAAAGATGCTCAGCTCCTGGGCCGGGTAAGCAGTGTGTGTGGTGCAGTTGTGTTGTGTTGCCACCTCACTCAGGTTCAGGACTAGGTGCTGGATCTGAGCAAAGCATAGAGTGCAAAAAATGGATGGGGCTCCTGCAGCTTTAATAGTTGCATAGAAGAAGGAAATCTATTAAAGGTACAGAAGCCCCATCTTCTTTTACCTCTGGCCATTCTTGCAGTGTGACATTATCATGCTATAGTTCAGGGACTGAGACTTTGTTGGAGTGCAAGTCCCATCAGCCCTGGCCAGCATGAACAATGGTCAAGGATGATGGGAGTTGTAGTCCAGCAACATCTGGAGAGCCACAGGTTTCTCATCCCTGCTATAATTCTACGGCAAGGGGAGGGATATTTACCATCCCCTCCCCAAGCTCTGTGGGAGAACTAGGGAAAACATTGGGCTAAGGGATGTGCAGCTGCCAACATCCCCCCCCCGTCTTAAATTCATCTACGGACTGTAGGATAACTTTTAACTTATTAGGGACTTTGTCCTCCGCACATCTTAAGGAGACTGTTGGGAGACCAGTTAGGGTCAGAGGAAGTGCCTTTTTCTCCAATCCTAATTAATCACTACCCAAGGATTTTTTTAAAAAAAGTTTTCAGAGGAGGAAATACCGTCTAGCCAGGTGGGTGTGGGAGGGGAAATTCGCACCCTCCAAAACAATATGTGAACCGACGCACAGTCATCCATCAAAATGTGCACTTCTCTGAATTTTGAGAATTAATGTGTAGGAAAAAATGCATTATCGTATGTTAATGAAAATAACATACAAGACTGCACTGTATTAGGAGAAACTGCTTTGCAAAAACATGTGTATTAGGCATGATTGCATATAAATGAGCATATAAGGATAAATTCACACTAAAATGCTGATGAAGTTTCATGAGGATTTTTAACAAAGATTGCAAATTGCTGCAGTAATATGGAGAACTGGATTGGAAAAATGAGAAGCCCAAATGGACAGATTTGCCCATTCCTAACAGGAGGGAGGAGAGCCAGTGTGGTGTAGTGGTTAAAGTGTTGGACTGCGACCCGGGAGACCAGGGTTCGAATCCCCACACAGCCATGAAGCTCACTGGGTGACCTTGGGCCAGTCACTGCCTCTCAGCCTCATGAAAACACTAGTCATAGGGTCGCCATAAGTTGGAAATGACTTGAAGGCAGTACATTTACATTTAACAGGAGGGAGTTGTGGCAGGCAGCACAACCTACTGTTGTGTGTGTTCCTTGTTCCTTTTGCAGCAGATAGAGTCATAGAATTGTAGAGTTGGAAGGGGCCTATAAGGCCATCAAGTCCAACTCCCTGCCTGATGCAGGAATCCAAGTTAAAGCATCCCCGACAGGTGGCTGTCCAGCTGCCTCTTAAATGCCTCCAGTGTTGGAGAACCCAGCACCCCCTAGATAAAAACGCTCGTGGCAGTGAAATAGGGCCACTCACAGACAAGGTATGGACTTCTGCATATGGTGATGGTGGGATTGTAACAAGAGATAAAAACCACAGATGAATAATGGAGCATGGACTGAACCATCCCTTAGGAACAAAAAATTAGAAGGAGCAAAATAATGATAAAAAAACTACCCTGTTTGTGATGACCATTGGTGGGCCTTGGTGGGAGGGGCGATTTCCTGTCCCTGTCCCACAAGGAACAAAAGGGAGAAAAAGGGAACTCCACCATGCAGACTGGGGTGTGGATGTGTTGCTTGCTCTGCAACCAGCCCAGCCCCAAATACTTGCCCTCTGCCGCTTGCCACACCCAGCAGCATAGTGGCAATTTTGGAAGTACAGGGTCCCTTCATGAGAGTCTCTCTCACACACACACACTCTTTTTTTTGCAGTTGGCTTAAGAATTAGATCCTTGTTAACACCTTCTCCCACAACAACAGAAGTCCCTAGGAGTCAATCAGCATGAAAGGGGAGAGTGTTAGCTACTGAGATGAGTCTTCTCACCGGCTGACTCGCCTCCTTTTACTGTGATTGACTTTAATCAGCAGGAAAGGACAAGGAAGCATGTTAGAAGACTCTTCTCAGTGGCTATCACGCTCCCCTTTCATGCTGTTTGGCTCATAGCGGCCATCCCCGCTGTCCTCCCAGATCCCAGATTTACTCCCCTCCAATTATCAGGGGGACATCATAACGTTAGAAGAGCCTGCTGGCTCAGGCCAAAGAGGGGCCACTTAGTCCAGCATATCCTGTTCTCACGCTGGCCAGCCAGATGCCCTGAAGGAAAGCCCACAAGCACCGCCTGAGCACAAGAGCAATTCTCTCCTCCTTGCCGCTTCCGGGCAACTGGTATCCATAAGCATCTTGCCTCCTAGCCATAGTGCCTCTGCAGGATCAGGGGTGTAGTCATTCAGGGACTCAGGGGGTCTTAGACCCCTTTCTGGGAGCAGGGTCCCACCAGGGTCCCTGTGTCTCCAGCATCCTACAAGCCAATCAGCAAGAAAGGAGAGTGGGTTAGCCACTGAGAAGAGTCTTCTAACATACTACCTTGTCCTTTCCTGATGACTTGGAGCCAGTCAGAGTGAAAGGAGGTGAGTCAGCCACGGAGAAGACTCTTCTCAGCAGCTAACACTCCCCTTTCATGCTTTTTGCTCCCAGGGATGCCTGCATTAACAAGGATCTCATTCTTGGGGGGGGGAGATGGATGAGGGCGTGGCTGTGACCCTGCACTTCCAAATTTGCCACTGCACTACTGTGCAGGGTCCCCTTCCCACCTGCATGATCTCCAGCTGTCCATCTGCTCTCACCCACCCACCTTTCTCTCTCTCTTCCTCTTTCTTTCAGACAAAACCATTTCCCCTCCCTGGCCTCAGGGCCTTCTTCTCTTCCAGAGCACAAAGCTCCTTTTCATGGTCCATCATAAAAAGCTTTTCTTTCCACAGTCATATTAATAGACATTTATTAATTGCTCCTGTTCATTCCAGGAACTCAGGGCAACGGCCACAGTGTTCCTCCCCACCCCCGTCCCATTTTGTCCCTTACAACAACCCTGTGAGGTAGGTAGGCTAGGCTCAGAGACAGCGGCAGACCCAAGGTCAGCTGGCAAGCGTCACTCCTCCTGACTCAGTGGGTTTTGGGGGCTTGGCACTCCCTAGCACTACAACTCCCATCAGCTGCAGCCAGCACGGCTGATGGGAGTTGTAGTCTCAAAGACCTGGAGGGCACCAGGTTGGCAAAGGCTGTCCTCATACCCGGCTTTTCCAGAAGAGTAGCTATGTTTAGGCTGCTGCAGCCAGCAACAGCACTACACCAGACTGACTCTTGTTTGATCCAAATGGCCGTGACAGTGAGGCTGGCCTGCCTCTGTAGTCGGAGATGGCATGATTCTGAATGCCGGTTGCCAGAAACCGCAGGAGTGGGGAGCGCTCTTGCCCTCAGGTCCTGCTTGCGAGCTCCTCATCTGGGGCACCTGGTTGCCCACTGTGAGAACAGGATGCTGGACTAGAGGGGCCCCCTTCAGCTTGATCCGGAAAGCTCTTCTTAGGTTCTGATGATGCGTGAGGAATTATTTATTTCTTACATTTATACCCTACCTTTTCTCCAAGGAGCTCAAAGTGGCGTTGTCCATAGTTCTCTCTCCCCTCCACCCCGATTTTGTCCTCACAACAGCCCTGCAAGGTAGGTTAGGCTGAGACAGAGTGACTGGCCCAAGGTCACCCAGGGAGCGTCATGGCTAAGCAGGACACTTTGCTTCTCAAGAGATTAGGAGGGCACCATGAGGGAAGCTGGCAAGCAGGACTCCTGGGTCCCTGAGAGGACAGCCAAGAGGTGGGTCACCCGTTCTCATGGGACAATCATATTGAATGGCGTGGAGAGAGTCGTAGGGATCCAGATGTGAGGCGTCCTTCCCTGGCTCTCCCTGTCAGGTTCCTACCTGCTCGTGGTTACTGCCTGTCTCTAGGCACCACCAGGGACTCCACCAGTCCGGACCACACTCTCTTATGGTTTACCTATCCGCTCTAGCACAGATCTCAACAGATCCCCCTGCTAGGCAACCACCAGTCACGTCCTAATACTAGTATTCCCAGAGACTCTGAATACTGGTATTGTTATTCTCTTCACCGCTGCCACCATTTGTTACAGTTCCCCTTCAGCCTTGGTCATTACCTTACCCTCCTTTCTGGTCTGTGAAACCCCAGCCAAGGATCAGGCCTTTGGTAAACCAAATTAAGTATTTATTACAGATAACAAAGCTAACAAGATTAACAAGATTTCTTCTTAAGGCACATAAGCATATGGTTTTACTCAATACTAATCCGAACTCCACCTCCCTCCTGGTAAACAACTCTCTAAACCCCACCAAGCAACCCACTCAGTTCTCTTCTCCCCCCCAGATTCCACTCTCACTCTTCCTTTTATACATTCAGCCATTTTAAACACTCAGCCAATCATCTAGCATTCTACTGCCCATTCACTCCCCCTCCTCTTTCACTCCACTTACCATGTATCTTCTAAACAACCAACACTTACCATATATACATTAATATAGGAACATCAAACCAGACCCCTGGGCCCAGCTCCTTCCCAGGTTCCCAACTTTTAAAGGCAGGACAGTGCTGGCCATGAGAGAAGCAGAGTCAGTGTAAACTGGCACAGGACAGTGCCCGGTAGCCAGGCCTCGGATATGGGGAGCACTTCCCTGCATTCAGCTCTTGGTGCCTAAAGGACAGACAAGCTGCCTCTTGGCTGCTCTCCATACTGGGCGGGTAAAGCCGTGGGTGGGGGGCTGTGAACAGCTTCCTCAAAATCTTGCACAACCCACTGCTTTTCTTGGCACTGGTTCAGATCCCGCCGGGCAGAAAGTAGGCACCTTCTGCCAGCACCAGATGCCTGCCAGCCCTGCCGGAGGTAGGGAGGCTGTGGGCTTGGAGAAATTGCATCCCATCGCCTTCGTCAGCACCCTGCCTTGCCAACAGAGCCCGGGCCGGCAGGAGAGAGCTGCTTTGCTGTCTGGCAAGAAGGCCGGGCAGTGGTCAGTGCAGGGAACCAGATGGACAGAGGGTGGTTTTAAGGCTGAGCTGCTCGGGTGAATGTGGGGCTTTGGGCAGGTGTCCCTTGGGGAGAAAGACTGGGGAGAAACGAGGGGAGACTGCAGGATATATTGAGGGGCATGCCATGTGGACGTTTTCAGAGCTGAAGGATCCTAGCAGCAAGCAAAAGGGGACTTCTGTGGGTGCCAAGGCCAGAACTCCTGGCTTCTCTGCAGAAGAAAGCAGGAAGAGCCAGGATTCCTCCACTTTGGGAAAGGGGAGTAGTGCTAGGCGGTTCTAAGGACCCACTGGTCTGTGGCTTGCAGGTCTGGGAAGAAACTGGGGTGCTGAGAGAGAGGGATAGGAAAGGAAGATTTGGGGCCTGCAAGAAGGAAGGACCCCGGGGGAGGGAGTGTATGTTAAGGCCAGCTCTGTACCTCCAGGTGGTCTGATGGCTAGGTCAAGCCTTAGGCAAGGATCCTCTCAAAGCCCCTCTCTCCTGGCTGCTATCTGGGTGGGCGGGTGTGCCCTGGGGGTGGGCTTCCTGGCCTGCCTACTCACTTTGCTCTGCATCCAATGCCACCTGGAAAAGTTGCAAGGGGAGTTGTCACAGCTGCGTGGAGAGATGACGTCCAAGATGCATGGGGCAGGGGGAGACTGGGATGCCCCCAAAGCACACCAGGTAAGAACGAGCCCAGATTGCACAGGGAAGAGCCAAAAAAGGGCATGGCAAGAGGGCCTAGTGGATGGAGTCTGGGAGTTGGGGGGGAGGAGATATTGGCCATCAGGTGAAATGCATTCTGTTATTCCGTTAAAAAAAAACAACTTTACAGGACTTAAATAGTCCCAGAAGTAGCATACTCTTCAGGGTTAAGTCCTGCCCTGGAGACCATAAAGAAAAAAGGGTGCTTCTGAGGATGTGCAGAGTGTTTTTTTCACACTACTGAAGATCATCACAACCAGTGAAATAAAAAATGGACTTAAAAAACAAACTTCATTTAGTATCTAGATGGCTGGCAGAATTGAGGCTCTCAGGGGGCCTAAGAAGTAGTGCAATACGATTTCTGCCCAAAAGTGTTAAGGCTGAGCATCTTAACAGGATGAGGCTGATTCCTAGAAAAGACTCTTAGTGCAGGAAGGAACCCAGGGCCAGCTTATTTATTGAAAAAAATAATAATGTAGATCTGAAGAATGCATGGGATAAAATGTGTGTGTTTGGGTGCACTTTTGCAATTTCGGCAACTTTTGGGACAACAACACTCTAGTCTCAGTTTTCCACCCCCTTCCTCCAGAAATCAACTTCCCACCCTCAAAATTGTGTTGATTATTTGTTTATTTATGCTTCTCCAGCCTGCAAATAATCCCAGCGACATTCCTTCCTCTTGTGATTTCCCAGATGCCAGATCGCTTTCTCTTTCCCAGCAAAGGCCACATACTCAGCTTCTCTCTCTTTGCATGGCTTCCCAAATCCCAGCTGGGCACACATCCAGTTGTTCTGCTTGGGTGGGAATGGGTACACATTTCCAGAAACTGGCCCATTCAGAGAGGCCAGGAGTAAGAGGAACAAGATAGCCAGGGAACCCCAGCACACACTCCCCCCTCCCCGTTAGATCACTGGTAACTTTTTTTGGGTGGGGCTTTTGTGTGTGTGTGTGTGAGAGAGAGAGAGAGTTCACCATTAGAAACTGAATTCTCAAGGCTGAATATTCCTGGAACATGTAAAGAAAATAGGGGGAAATCATCCCTCTGAGCATGCTCAGAGGGCCTGAAGTGCTTTCTTTTAGGGCAGGCTTGAGCTTTAGGTGGCCTCGCTGCATCTTCAATTCTTGCCATGAGCATAAGCCCAGTTCCTAATGTGTGCATGGGTGAGCAAAATGTACTTTGCACATGCTCAAGGGCGCTGTGTTATTATAACCTATTTCAGGACTGTGCTTTGGATACTGGCATCAGGAACTGACAATGACTGAGGCCTTGGAGAGAGAATCCAGAACTCCTGAGGCTACATCAAAAGTATCTGCTCAGAATAAACCCACTGAAATCAATGAACATGACTAACTTAGGTCCATTAATTTCAGTGGGTCTACTGTGAATACTGTAGGTCTAGCACTGGATGCAACCCCTGGCTTCCAGCGCACCCCCCCCCACAGACTCTCTTCTTGGGGAACCCTGAGGAAGGCAGGAGAAATTCTGTCCATTTCACATTCTCTGGTTTTTCATCTTTCCAATCTGAAATAAGTTCTACACATTACAGCATCAGTTTGTGATATATTTTTTTAAAAGAAGCCTTCATTAAAATCCATCAGCATCTTAGTGTAAATTTCTCTGTTGTGCCTATATACACATTTTTTGCAAAGCATTTTCCTCTAATACAATTCAGTTCCGTCCGTTATTTTCACTACCACGTGCTTTTTGCACACTTTACCCCAGTCTATGCATTCTTGTACACATTACTTGGCTGGCAAACTGCACTGCAAAATTCAGAGAAGTGTGAACATTGAAAGACGGCTGTGATTCAGTTTGTATATTATTTTGGAAAGTGCAAACTAGGCAGGTTCATCCTGGTGCAAACTAAATCAGATTTCTCCTCATCCCTACCTAGGAGCTGTGAGCAACCACCAGCTCCTGTCCTGCCTCACCCACACTTCTCTCTTATCTTCTCATTCCCTTCCCTTCTGAACTTCCTGTTCTCTTGTTCTGTAGAGAAAAATAAAAGCCCACACCATATGGCCTCCGCATAAGGCGGAAGCAGGTGTTCCGGTAACCTGCAGACTACAAATCCCCCCTTATAAGGAGACCAGGAAACCACTGTTAGGTGTGCCTGCTCTGAGCCAGGTTGCCACCTTTCCTCTACTGATCTTGCTGCTGCCTTTACACATGCAGAAATTAAGCAGATTCAGGTATCCCTTCATCACCTTATGCCAGGGAAAGTTGCACTGTCTAATTCTGTGAGGTTTTTGCACATTAGAACATTGTTAAAAGTGCAGGAGCACAGCCCGTAAAAGAAGAAAAGAAAGCAACTCTTCCTGCAAGTGAGCCTGCGATAGATTTTGCTTGGCACAGACCTGGGAAGAGCTGGGATTGAGATGTGTGGAACCCAGGACTCTGGGATAATCCCTGTATTATCCCATGTGGTGGTGACTACCACTACTGAAAATGTGCTCGTCAACAGCCTGTTTTGTTTTGTTACAGGTGGAAGGGTGCTTCTAGATCCTACTTACTTTTCCTGCAAGCCAGATTTCCCCTTACTGTGAAAAACCCATTAAGCAAAAACAAGTCTTTCAACAAGCCTTTTAAGTAGAGACTTTATCCTAGTCTGTGTCTGTGCTGGAATTGCTTTTCAAGATGTTTTCAAAGTTTTTTTTTTTAAGCTGTTTTGTTTTAATATGTTTTAAAGCTTTTTTGTTTTTAAGATGTTTTAAAGTGCATTTAGTGTTTTTGTTTGCCACCCTGGGTTCCTTTGGGAGGAAAGTGGGATATAAATTTAATAAATACATAAAATAAAATAAATAAAAATAGCCAGTAACACATCTACAATCACAGCTAGTGTGGAAGCAATTTAGTACTTTGGGTGGGGGCTGGGGGGGAGTTTGTCATGTGTGCGGTGACATTTTGATGGGCAGTGTCTATTGCCATGCCTCTATTTCCATTTGCCCCTTGCCTGAGCACAACCAAGCCATTTATTTCCGGAGACTGGAATGAAAAGTGGGAAGTGAAAGGATAGACTGCAGTGGCGGCTGGCAGCTCTGTGTCAGTGGGGCAGTGGAATCCACTCTGGGTTTTAATCCAAACTTTCAATGAGCTGTCCAAGGTGCTGAAGATGACATGAAGCCACCAGCCGCTACTGACAGACTGCATCCTTGTTAAGCCATGGGCACAGGGTAACATCCTTCCTCTCTGGTCTGGTTTCAGAGTGCTGGCCATCTTCTGGAGAGGCCTCCACCATACACACACCTGGAAAGGAGGATAAGGGATGCAGGAAGGAACTCACAGAAGCCCCAATGCCAGCGCAGTGAGTAGGCCATTGTGAAATGCACCTCACTGAAACCATGCAGTTATCAGTATAGGGAAGCAGAAAAAGCAAGGACTGTACCACACTGATGTACATCATGAAAAAGTCAGCTGCAAGCAAACTTTTGAACTATCATTTCTTTGAGCACAGCCTCCTTCCTCCCTTCTGTTTTCCCCAGGCAGGGGTTTGGTACCTTTCACTGCTGAACAGCAGACAGAAATTCAGCAGGTAAAGCATTGCCTGTCTCTGCACTACATCAATAGGATGACTGCCCCTCATGCAGCTATTAAAAGCCCATGGGCTCTCCTATGGGGAAAACACAACACTCAAATAATATTGGTCTGCTTTATAGGAATGTTGTGAGTATCACAGAGCAATTGGGGGAAGGCAAGGTATGATTTAAAAAAGAAAAGGGAGTGTGAAGAACTTTGGAGATTTGAAATGTGCTGCATAGAGGCTGAACAATATTGTTGTTATTATGAATACTACGGAGTGCATACTCTCAGGCACACACATGTGCTGTCTGCTTGTTTGGGGGGCCAACAGTTAAGCTGGGTGCAACAGAAAAGTAGTAAAATTGCTGCATGCTGGGTCAGACCTTTGGTCCACCTGGCTTGGTACTGTTGACACTGACTGGCAGCAGCTCACCAGAGTTTCAGGCAGGAGTCTTTGCCAGCCCTATTGGAATTGAACCTGGGGAACCTTCTACGTGCTCTACCGCCAAGCTACAGCTGTCCTTTACCATACACGGTGATCTCTTGCAATCTTGCTGAAGCTGGGCTCCATAACCTAGTGAAAGCTGCAGGGGGGGGGCAAAGTCTATGACTTCTTGCTGTTGGTCTGACAGAGGGAGGAAAGGAAGAAAGGAGAGGAAATGTGGGTGAATTTGAAGGTGAAGTGAAAGTGATATACAAAGCAGGGTGTGTGCAAAGCCAGCAGCTTGTCAGCCTCACAGTGGAGGAATGCAGGCAATTTGTGGTTTTTGCCTGGGGAGGGTGGTGGTGGTTGAGCAACTTCATCCCCCCCTGCAGATGCCTGAGGTTGGGGGTGGTGGCCTTACAAGATCTGAACAGGGTGGTTCATGACAGATGCTATTGGAGGTCGCTGATTCAGAGGGTTGCCATAAGTTGTGATCAACTTGAAGGCACATTTATTATTATTATTATTATTATTATTATTATTTATACCCCGCCTTTTGGCCAAAGGCCCTCAAGGCGGCTTACAAAGAAAAATAAACACAAGTATAAAAATGCATCAATGAAAGCAATACAATTTACAAAAATTAAACTAAATAACAAATAACTTTATTAAGAAAAAAAAATGTCCAGGAAACAACATAACATACATAACATAACAACAACAACAACATGCTGTGCAGAGAAGTTTGCCTGGCACCAAATCTGATGTAATTCCAGGCTGCCCATTGCAGCCTGTTTCATACTCAGTTTCAGACTGTTGTTTATAATTCTGCAGGATTTCAGTGAGTGTTTGTTTAACTTTTTGACCTGGTTTCATTGTTTTTATGGTTTGCATGATTATATGGTATTTGTTTTTAAATTGTATCTTGCCCTGAAAGTCTGCAACAAGACCTATTTATTATTGCATTTGTATCCCGCCTTCCCTCTGCTGACTGGCTGATCAAATCAAACAAGCAAGCTTAATCTAAGAGAGGCCAACGGCGTCTGGGTGTGGTGGAAGCATCCTTGGGATGTGCAGGCTAAAAAACCCCAATACCACAGATAGAAAGTCAATGATGCTCCTTGAAAGTTTGGACTAAAACCCGGAGCGGTTTCCACTGCCCCACTGACATGGAGCCACCAGCCATCACTGAGCTCAGCAGTATCTGGAGGGCCACACATTCCCCTCCTCTGAGTTAATCCATGTATTGTTTCAGCGTTGTTCTTTTTGTTCTTGTCTTTATTTTATGCACTGCCACAATATTTTTGAAATGGTGGTGGTGTACAAATACTTAAAAAAATAAGTAACTAAATACAGGGCCTTGCAAAAGTAATCAAAGCCCTGACCAATGCTCTCGTATTACTGAATTACAAATGGTACATTGTAATTTCGTTCTGTTTGATATTTTATTCTGAAACACTGAAACTTAAAACCAGTTATTGTAAGGTGACATTGGTTTTATGTTAGGAAATGTTTGTAAGAAACATAAAAAACTGAAATGTGTTACTTGCATAAGTATTCAACCCCTGTGCTGTGGAAGTTACCAGTTTACACAGATGAAAGAAATTGCCCTATCGAGGACACAATTACCTTACTGTTGGCCTCCATCTGTGAACCATTAAAGTTGCTGTCACATTGTCAGGATAAAACCTCCACTGTTGAAGGATCATTGGCCAGGCTGTGGATCTGAAGGAAAATGAAGACCAAAGAGCATTCTGCAGAAGTGAGAGATACTGTAATACAAATGCACAGATTAAGAAAAGGGAACAAAATAATATCCAAGTGTTTGGATATCTCAGTGAGCACAGTTGGATCAATAATCAGGAAGTGGGAGCCGTGTCACACCACCCAGGCACTGCCAAGAAAAGGCCGTTCCTCAAAACTCAGCACTCGAACAAGAAGGAGACTTGTGAGAGAAGCCACAGAGAGGCTAACAATCACTCTGAAGCAGCTACAGAGTTCAGTAGCTGGGAGTGGAGTAATGGCACACCAATCAACCCTATGAAGAGCACTGCATAACACTGGCCTGTATGGGAGGGTGGCAAGAAAGAAGACGTTACTCAAAAAGTACCATCCAAAAGCATGTCTGGAGTTTGCCAGAAAGCATGAGTGCCCCAGCTGTGAAAAGGGGGAAAAGAAAAATGTGGGAAAAGATTTTTGTGGTCAGATGAGACCAAGATAGAGACAAAGCACTATGTGTGGTGCAAACCTAACACTGCCCATGCCTCAAGACACACCATCCCTACAGTGAAGTGTGGTGGTGGCACCATCATGCTGTCGGGATGCTTCTCATCAGCAGGGACTGGGCATCTTCTTAAAATCGAAGGAAGAACGGATGGAGCAAAATAACAGAGAAATCCTGCAAGAGATTCAGTCCACTCAAAAACTGAAGCTTGGAAGGAAATTCACTTTTCAGCAGGACAATGATCCCAAGCACAAGGCCAAAGTAACACTGGAGTGGCTCAAGAACAAAAAGGTGAATGTCCTACAGTGGCCCAGTCAAAGTTCTGATCTCAATCCCATTGAGAATCTGTGGCGCTATTTAAGAATTGTGCTCCACCAGTGATGTCCAACCAACCTGAACGACCTGGAGCAAATCTGCCATGAATGGGCCAAAATCCCTCCAACACTGTGTGCAAAGCTGGTACATACCTACCCCAAAAGATTAAAGCTCCTGCTGGGAGGAAGGGTGGGATATAAATCAAATAATAAATAAAAATAAATAAAAATAAATAAATAAATAAAGCTGTTATGGCAGCGAAAGGTGGCTCTACCAAATATTAACGGGTGGGGGTTGAATACTTATGCAAGCAACACACTTCAGTTTTTTATGTTTCTTACAAACATTTCCCAAAATAAAACCAATGTCACCTTACAATAACTGGTTTTGAGTTTCAGTGTTTCAAAATAAAATATCACACAGAACATAATTACGATGTACCTTTTGTAATTCAGTAATATGAGAGTATTGGTCAGGGGTCTGAGTACTTTTGCAAGGCCCTGTAAATAAAGCAGAGCTGGCAAGTTACTTTTTTTGAACTACAACTCCCATCAGCCCAATCCAGTGGCCGTGCTGGCTGCGGCTGATGGGAGTTGTAGTTCAAAAAAAGTAACTTTTCCAAGCTCTGAAATAAAGGGGCCTGAGCTGTGGGAAGGAAGTTTGGGAGAGAAGGAAGCAATGAACAGCTGCACCCAAATATTTCAGACTGTCTTTCTTCCCTGACAGAAAAGCAGTCCGTCCTCCATTTGGTTCCCATCCGTCCTTCCAATAGCGGTGAGTTTTGTTCCTCTCCTCAGTGGAACAGGAAGGGTTTGTCATCTTATTTACCTTCTTACGTGTTAGACAGATAAGACAGGCAGATAACATCTTCTGTTCTTCATTTCCCCCGGTATGAAACTGTGGAGTCCTCTTTGACGCCTTCCATGTCTTCTTTTGCTCAAGCGACTACAAAAAATGTGCAGTTCCTCACTTTTAAATGTTACTAGAATGTTGGACTAGGGGTGCCATTGGGCTGATCCAGCAGGCTCTCCTTACGATCTCTACAACCACCACCCTTGGCTGTCCTCCCACTGCAAAAACAGATCCGTTTTTAATTCTTTCTTGGCTCAGGTGTTGCCATTCTCTTTCTAGAGCCCTCCTCCCTCCCCAGACACCCCCTATTTATTGTGCATACTGCACATGATTGTATCATGGCATGTGCATGCAATGCTGTTTTCAATACTGTTAGCACCTGCAAAAGTTTCAAGGCAGACATACTGCTTTGTTTCCAATCAGAGCATTGTCCCATAGGTTTCTGCTGAAATCCTGTCTTTTAGTATCACAAATATTCGGGGGGGGGATTTGACCCGCTTTTGTTGTGCTACAGCCAGGGTGGATTGATTTAAATCAAGGCAATTTAAATCACTGGTTTAAATCATGATTTAAATCATCAAGAGAAACCCTTGATTTAAACACAAGTTTTCACTTATAGTTCCTCACATTTTTTAAACAATGGTGCAAATCTAATTACTAAAACATGTTGATTTACAACTCAATATAGCACTTTACAAGGAGGGTACAGTTTGTGTAATTGTTTAGATAACTTGATTTTTCTTAATTTAGGCATAATATTGCCTGGTTCAAGCTGCAGATGCTTGTTTTTGGAGAAAACAAATATAGAATGGAGATCCCTAGGGAAGCTGAGTTAGGCTGAAGGGAAAAACAGGGGAAAAACTTATAGCATCACCATTATGGTCTGCCATGATGTTCCAAAATAAGGGGTTATGTTATGTAATATAAAATAAGAAAATGACACCCAGTGGCAACTCTTAACTGCATCTTTCTGTACTGTAAACTTGGGTTATAGATTCTAAACCCAGTTAACTGAACAAACAAGCGATAAGGAGCTACTTTTTTATTATTATTAATATCCAACATTAGAGCCAGTGTGGCGTAGTGGTTAAGGTGCTGGACTAGTTCGAATCCCCACACTGGGTGACCTTGGGCCAGTCACTGCCTCTCAACGTCAGAGGAAGGCAATGGTAAAACCACCTCTGAATACCGCTTACCATGAAAACCCTATATATGGGGTTGCATTGCCATAAGTCAGAATTGACTTGAAGGCAGTTCAATTCATTTTTTCAACATCCAACATAGCAAACAGATTGTTGAATAACACTAATACTGAAAGGCATAGAGAGTCTTGATGAGTCATGCACTCCCATAATGCATGATGTAAGTGAATTATTCAATTTACTAACCAACTGATCCACATTGTTCTTCAGACACATATCCACATCTTCATCCACATCATTTTCTCCAATTAAGGAGGTTTCATTATGACATTTCATCATTCTTACAACTAGGCCCTGCACCTCCTTCTTGCACTGTTTACACTTTTGCACGTTTTCCTTTTTTGCCCAGGGAAGGAATTTCTTCCATATATTCCCAGATAGAGTCTCTCGTATGCCCAGAAGCCATGATAGTTCTTCTGTGGCAAAGTGTAGAGGAATATGGAACTGGAAGCTGTCTCTGTGCTATAATGCCTTCTTTCCAGTCCACTCCACGGTTTCTGTCTACTGTGCCTCCTGCTGTCCGTTTCTGCATTTTCTCTGCCTTAATTCCATTCTCTTATGTGGCCCTGGCCCAGGCCCAGTTCCACCACCACGTAAAGCTCACAACAACAACAATCCCATCCCCATCCAGCCTGTGTGTTTGCACATGTACCTTTAGTGAGAGAAACAGAAAGTCGAGAACTTCCAAGAAGCGAGAGTTAGTCTGGGCAGAGCCATTTTCACGAGATGAAAAACTAAAATGAACGCCCATGTTTGGTCGGTAGGTAACTCAATGTGTGTGAGCGTGGTAGAGCCATTAATTCATTTTAATGACACTGTAAGTGTAGGTTTAGCATGTTTGTAATAAGAGAGTAAATTTCTCCTTCAATTCTGTTTTATTAATGATTTTTTTAAAAATCCGATTTAAATCAAATGAATCCAATTTCATTTTTTTTATCCAGTTTTTTTAAAAAAATTCAATCACTGATTTTTTCCCCATGCTGGCTATAGCACAAGAATGCCCCTCCAGGAGGCAATAATGCAGAAATATTGGGAAAGCATTGCACAGCAACTAATGCAGCGGAATTATGTGTGGACAGTCCAGCATAAATCCACCACTATTGCAGTATTATTCCCTCAGTGACACATTGCAGAATCAGAGCTTGGAAGATTACTTTTAAACAATAATAAATTACAGTTACAATTACATGGCCCAAAAAAGTAGTAATTACCGTTACAGTTACAACTGCTCTGAAAGTAACTGATTACTTTACTTTTTCTCAGAAGTAATCACTACCGTTACATTTCAGTTACTTTTTTTAACAAACACCTTACAAGGTGCTGGCCTTGGCTGCTGCACATCTAAGTATCCTAAAACAACATTAAAAATAAATACATACATACAGAGGTAGTAGAATAATTCTTCTTATCCATAAGATAGCAATGGTGGTCTCTCCTCTGGTAAGGGAGGTGGGGAGGGAGGCAGAGGCCGCTACTAAGATCTTTGCATGTCAAACCAAGTGCAACCCCCCCCCACCAGCCAGCAAGCACAATCTCTCACTTAACCACCTCGCGGACCCTGCCCTGCCACCAACTAACGGACACTCACCAAAGCAAACATTTTCCCCCGAGATGCAAAAAAGTTAAAATACTGCAAATGCAGCACAGCAGCCAGAGAGGGTGGTGGAGGCCACTTTGTGTGCCAAGTGCAAACATAGTATTCACACACACTCACACGTTGTCATCTTTCACCTCCACAGTTCTTTATCTCCATTCTGCTGCTGCCTCCTTCTTCTCCTTTATCCATGTTCTTGTCCTCAAGCTCCTTTCTTCATTCTTCTCCACCACAATCCATTTTTTACACAATTGTTTTCTCCACTCCACCCCATCTCCACCTCCTCCCTCATTGCCTCCTACCCATCCACAGAGCTCGGTGGAAGAGCGACGCTGCACAGAAGCCCAGTTTCAGGCACATGATTTTCATCCACAAGTCAGAGGAGCAGAAGACTTCCCCTGCTTCACCCCCCCCCAAGTAATGCCCAAAAGTAATGCTGGAAACATTACGATTACTCTACAAAAGTAATAAAATTACTCCTATTACACTCAAAATGTAAAGGAATTACCAACTCGTTCCTCAAAAAAAGTAATGAATTACTTCCAAGCTCTGTGCAGAATACACTCCCCCCACCAAAAAAACCCCACCAGTTTGGAGAGGGTCCTGATCTGCTCCGTTTTTCCTAGCTCCATCCCCTCTTCCCATTCTTAAGTCTGCTGCTTGTTTTCCTGCATCGCTTTTCCTTCCATTTTTGCTTTGCCTAACACCGTTCACCGGCTTCAGTTTCCTTGTGGGATCCAGTTTATGTGGGGGGGGGTTGCTTTTAAATCTGTTCACACTTTGGATCCTCCTCCCTCGCCCCTCTGCAGACTCTCTCCTATTAAGCCAAGGTTTAGCTATTTCATGCCACCCCTTTTAAAATTTAGTTGTATATGCCTCTTGATTGTGGAAAACCTTTTAAGTGTTTTTTCTGGAATTTGCAGCTCTTCCATACCATACATTTAAAGCACATGGCTTCCCTCAAAGAATCCTGGGAACTGTAGTTTGTTAAAGGTGCTGGGAATTGTAGTTCTGTCAGAGGTAAGCTACAGTTCCCATTATTCGGGGGGGGGGGAAGTGGCATGCTTTAAATGTATGGTGTGGGTGTGACCTGAGCTCTCTTCTCCTAAGCTTTTGACCTCTCATCTCTTGCCTTTCCTGTCTTCCACCTTTCTGCTGAAGTTTTTTGCACAATCCCTCTAGGAACAAGCTCTGCTGAGTCAGGAAAGTGGGACCTCTGACTAAATATATATGGGATCGCTGTATGTAGCACCACAAGCACCAACTCTTGTTTCACCCTGGGGTTATCTTTTGAGATTGCAAGGGCTGCAGGAGGGCTTGTTCTGTTCAATATCATGTTATTGCTCATGCACCCCAGAAAGTGAGAAGTGCCCAGTTTCCCAGTGCTTACCTGGTCAATTGGGTTTCCTGGCTTACCGTTGAGGTTTTGTAATATCTGAGCTGGTGACTTGAGCATTGCAAAATAAAAAGAGAGAGACACGGATTTGCATAAAAGTTGCATATCCTAATTTTTATTGATAGACGCAAATTTAGAAATAATTCCTATAATTTAAATAGAAAAACATTACTCTTCACTGTAGCAGGGAAGACTGAGCAAGTGGCTTGTGGTGCTAACTGTTGGTGGGCAGCTACAAGACCCCTCTGTACTCGCTCTCCTTTTGATTCTTTAATCTGCATAGCCATTCAAAGAGAGGACTGTCCTCTATAAAGTAGGAGACTTGGCCACCGCAGCTTTATTTACAAATGTACAGGTTGAGCACAGGTGGAGACACAGGTGAACACTCCCCGCTTCTCTCCCCTTATGTCTTTTCTTTTCTCTTTCACAGACAGCCAAATCCAGTACCCCACATCAGATCTTCCAAGAGAGGGGGCGCTGAAAAGGCTCTTTCCGGAGCTTGCTTGCTATCTGTCCCTCTCTTTCCAGAAACTGCAGTTTGGCCCTTTTCATGGAGACTTGCCCAATTACATCATCCTTCACTGGGGTGGTGGAAATGCAAGTCCCCGTTCGGAATAGGAACTAAACGGAACCTTCCAGCTATTCCCCAGTTATGGAGAGATTATCTCCTGGCCATTTAGTCAGCTGCTGCTCCAGGAAAAGAAATTGGCCACCGTGGGCAGCAGGGTTTACCAACTTTAAGTAGTATTGCTGGCTTCTGTAGCCCTCTCCTGTGCAACCCCTCCTCCCAAATTTCACCATGATAATAATTGCTCTCTAGCAGCTGCATGGTGAGGCACTTGGGCTCCCATCCTGTGCATACTTTCCTGGAAATAACCCCTATTGAACCTAATGGAACTCCCTCCTGAGTAAACATGCATAGGATTGTGCTGTACATAAGAACATAAGAAGAGCCTGCTGGATCAGGCCAGTGGCCCATCTAGTCCAGCATCCTGTTCTCACAGTGGCCAACCAAGTGCCTGGGGGAAGCCTGCAAGCAGGACCCGAGTGCAAGAACACTCTCCCCTCCTGAGGCTCCGGCAACTGGTTTTCAGAAGCATGCTGCCTCTGACTAGGGTGGCAGAGCACAGCCATCACGGCTAGTAGCCATTGATAGCCCTGTCCTCCATGAATTTGTCTAATCTTCTTTTAAAGTCATCCAAGCTGGTGGCCATTACTGCATCTTGTGGGAGCAAATTCCATAGTTTAACTATGCGCTGAGTAAAGAAGTACTTCCTTTTGTCTGTCCTGAATCTTCCAACATTCAGCTTCTTTGAATGTCCACGAGTTCTAGTATTATGAGAGAGGGAGAATAACTTTTCTCTATCCACTTTCTCAATGCCATGCATAATTTTATACACTTCTATCATGTCTCCTCTGACCCGCCTTTTCTCTAAACTAAAAAGCCCCAAATGCTGCAACCTTTCCTCGTAAGGGAGTCGCTCCATCCCCTTGATCATTCTGGTTGCCCTCTTCTGAACCTTTTCCAACTTTATAATATCCTTTCTGAGATGAGGCGACCAGAACTGTACACAGTATTCCAAATGCGGCCGCACCATAGATTTATACAACGGCATTATGATATCGGCTGTTTTATTTTCAATACCTTTCCTAATTATTGCTAGCATGGAATTTGCCTTTTTCACAGCTGCCGCACACTGGGTCGACATTTTCATCGTGCTGTCCACTACAACCCCGAGGTCTCTCTCCTGGTCGGTCACCGCCAGTTCAGACCCCATGAGCGTATAAGTGAAATTAAGATTTTTTGCTCCAATATGCATAATTTTACACTTGTTTATATTGAATTGCATTTGCCATTTTTCCGCCCATTCACTCAGTTTGGAGAGGTCTTTTTGGAGCTCTTCGCAATCCCTTTTTGTTTTAACAACCCTGAACAATTTAGTGTCGTCAGCAAACTTGGCCACTTCACTGCTCACTCCTAATTCTAGGTCATTAGTGAACAAGTTGAAAAGTACAGGTCCCAATACCGATCCTTGAGGGACTCCACTTTCTACAGCCCTCCATTGGGAGAACTGTCCGTTTATTCCTACTCTCTGCTTTCTGCTTCTTAACCAATTTCTTATCCACAAGAGGACCTCTCCTCTTATTCCATGACTGCTAAGCTTCCTCAGAAGCCTTTGGTGAGGTACCTTGTCAAACGCTTTTTGAAAGTCTAAGTACACTATGTCCACTGGATCACCTCTATCTATATGCTTGTTGACACTCTCAAAGAATTCTAATAGGTTACTGAGACAGGACTTTCCCTTGCAGAAGCCATGCTGGCTCTGCTTCAGCAAGGCTTGTTCTTCTATGTGCTTAGTTAATCTAGCTTTAATAATACTTTCTACCAGTTTTCCAGGGACAGAAGTTAAGCTAACTGGCCTGTAATTTCCGGGATCCCCTCTGGATCCCTTTTTGAAGATTGGCGTTACATTTGCCACTTTCCAGTCCTCGGGCACGGAGGAGGACCCAAGGGACAAGTTACATATTTTAGTTAGCAGATCAGCAATTTCACCTTTGAGTTCTTTGAGAACTCTCGGGTGGATGCCATCCGGGCCCGGTGATTTGTCAGTTTTTATATTGTCCATTAAGCTTAGAACTTCCTCGCTCGTTACCACTATTTGTCTCAGTTCCTCAGAATCCCTTCCTGCAAATGTTAGTTCAGGTTCAGGGATCTGCCCTATATCTTCCACTGTGAAGACAGATGCAAAGAATTCATTTAGCTTCTCTGTCATTCTCCCTCTCCCAAGTCCCTGCTCTGTGGGAGATGTCATGGGAGGGGAGGAAAGGGAGAGATCCCCCCCCCAGGGTAACAGCCAGGAGAATAGGCCCTGATCCAGTCCCACGCACTGAGGCTGATTTTTGTTAGGGGTAGTGCTGCTTTTGCCAGAATTTACCTTGAAAGAGGACAGGGTCAGCCTACAGCCAGCCAGCCTCATTGCTTTCTCTCAAGTAGGGTGATGAGGACAGCTTTACTTTTTGAATGTCTGCCTGGTAGGATAGCCTGACCACTGTTGATGCACTGGTAACCTCCAGGCTGGATTACTATAATGTGCTCTATGTGGGGCTGCCGTTGTGGTTGGTCTGGAAGCTGCAGCTGGTGCCAAAATGCGGCGGCGAAACTGCTCACTGGGGCAAGGTATCGCCAACACGTCACCCCGCTGCTGAAAGAATTGCACTGGCTGCCCATTTGCTACTGGGCCAAAGTTCAAGGTTCTAGTTTTGGTGTACAAAGCCCTATACAGCTCGGGACCAGGATACCTGAAAGACCATCTTACCCCTAATACACCCAGTCGATCACTGCCCTCTGCAGGTGAGGGCCTCCTGCAGATACCATCTTATCAGAAGGTCTGTTCCGCACAACGTAGGAAGTGGACCCTTAGTGTGGTGGCACTGACCCTTTGGAATTCTGTCCCCTTAAATATTAGACAGGCACCATCTCTGTTATCTTTCCAGCACCTACTGAAGACCTTCCTCGTTCAACAAGCCTTTTAAGCAGACACCTTATTCCAGTCTGTGTTTGTGTTGGAATTACTTTTTTAGATGTTTTGAAAGCTTTTTTTAAAAAACATTTTTTAAATATACTTTGTTTGAGTATGTTTTTAAAGATACTTTGTTTTAATCTGGTTTTAAAAATGTTTTGTTTTAATATGTTTTAGGGTGGTTTTTAGTGTTTTTGTTTGCCGCCCTGGGCTCCTTCTGGGAGGAAGGCCGGGATATGCAATAAATAAATAAATAATGCTAAATAAATAAGGAAGTAATGTTGGAGACCCAGGAGTGGTGCACAAAAGAAAGTAAAGGTGCCCACTTATTTTGGGACAGCTTTCAAATGGGGCTGCAAAGTGACCGCCATTTTCCTGCCTCCTTAGACATAGAGTTTGCCACGGAGGTCTGGTGGAAGCCCTTCCTCCAGCTAGGCCGAGCCCTGGAGCTAAGTGGCCGGGATGTTCTGGTGAAGCACACAGGACTTTACTTCATTTACAGCCAGGTAAGAGGGGTGGTAGAGCCAGCGTGGTGTAGTTGTTAGAGTGCAGGATTACGGCCTGGGAGACCAGGGTTCGAATCCCCACACAGGCATGAAGCTCACTGGGTGACCTTGGGCCAGTCACTGCCTCTGAGCCTCAGAAGGAGGCAATGGGAAACCCCCTCTGAATACTGCTTACCACGAAAACCCTATTCGTAGGGTGGCCATGAGTCGGGATCGACTTGAAGACAGTCCATTTTCTTTTCAAAATTGGGAAGGGGAGAACTTGAGGTGTGGGGCTTGTGGACTTGATTAAGGGGCTCTCCTGGTTCCAGTTCTGTCCCTCTTGCTGGGGCCTGGGCAGGCTGGCTCCTCCAGGCTGTTCTGCATTTCATTCCCTGCAAAGTATGGCATGCGCGGGGGGGGGGGGGGAGGTGCCTGAGTGCATGGGGAGGGAAGGTGGGGAAGGGAACAGGCTTCAGGCGCAGGCAACTTTGGAGCCCGCCCAGGCCTGTGAGGAGGATGGAAATGGGCCCAGTTTCACCTGTTCTCCAGCCCACCTTCTCCCCATCTTGCCTTTCCTCCAGCAGCAGGTGGTGGTGAGTGGGGGAAAGAAAGAAAACAGGAAGGGACCTTCTCTGCCGTCAGATAATTGCTGATCAGATGGCAGGAGGAGGAGGAGGGCAGCACTGTGAGAGACAGGCAGATGTGCTCCAGGTAGGGCGCAATCTGCCCGGAAGTTCTCTTGTGCCAGCCTCATTTCCATTAGGCTCGTGCAGTCCACACTTTCCACCTGGTTGTGCCCCACATGACGAGTGCGGGTTTGGATTTTCTGCCTCAGGCTCTCCGCGGTTGGGCTCCCTCCACCCTGCCTGCCTTCCTCCCTTCCTTTGCTGTGTGTCCTGCACGCTCTTCTCTGGGATCTCAGCAGAGGAAAAAATGGGGGAGACAACCTATTTGTAGGGTCGCCATAAGTGGGGATCGACCTGAAGGCAGTCCATTTCCATTTTCAATAGGGGTGGTGGCAAGTGGGGAGGGCGTCCTGACCATGGATCCAGTGCACCAGGGGGTTCCACCCTGAATAGGTGCAGCTGGGGGGAGAAGGGTGCCTCATCGCAACACAGACGCATCCTCCTACAGGGACAAGGAGGGCCACAGCTCAGGGCCAACGCAGGCGCATTGCACACAGGAGGTCCCAGGTTGTCCTTGATGGCACCTCCATGTGGAGCTGAGAAAGACTTCTGTCTGAATCCCCTGGAGAGCAGCTGCCCATCAGTGTAGACCACGGGTAGGGAACCTCAGGCCCATGGGGCAAATGCAGCCCTCTCTATCCAGCCTTTGGGCCACTCACTAGGCCGCATCTCCTCCCTGGCCTGGCTGCACACCCTTGCTCTCACTTTTGCATGGCTGGAGTGCAGCCTCCTGCGATAAACAGTGGGGAAGGTTGTACCTGGCCCCAGCAATCGCTGACATGCGGCCCCTAGAAGGTTGCTTATGGGCTTAGAAAAATTCCCCACCGTGGTGTCGACAGTACTAAGCAATGTGGGCTAATGACCCGGTTTGGTATCGAGCCACCTTCCACTGTGCAGCAGAGAGGCAGTGGAAGGTGGCCCATTTGAACAGATGGGCCACTGACCCCACTCTGCCCTCAGCCAGCTCCCATCTGCCTGTTTTCTTACAGCCGGCCCAGGGGGTGACATTGCTGGTCAGTTTCCTCCGTAGTCTGTGTTGCCCCTGGCAGAACTCAGCGGAAAAAAGGGCCGTAGCTCAGCGGCAGAGCACCTGCTTTGCATGCAGAAGGCCCCAGATTCAACTCCCGGTATCTCTAGGCATGTCCCCTGCCTGATTGCCCAGAGAGCCTCTGCCAGCCAGTGTAGGCAATACTGAGCTAGACAGGCCAATGGGGTGTCCACGGGTGCTTTCAGGCAGGGGCTTAATATTGCAAAACGATGGCTACCAACGCTTTTTAAATTTTATTTATTTCTTGTATTTATATACCGCCCCATAGCCAAAGCTCTCTGGGCAGTTTACAAGAATTAAAAACATTAAAGACAAATATACAAATTTAAAAAGCCATTTAAAAACACATGCTAAAATGCCTGGGAGAAGAGGAAAGTCTTGACCTGGTGCCGAAAAGATAGCAGTGTTGGTGCCAGGCGCACCTTGTCAAAACAATCATTCCATAATTTGGGGGCCACCACTGAGAAGGCCCTCTCCCTTGTTGCCATTGTTGTAAAAACTCCAGAACAAGACACAAAACATACACAGTTGCGTATGTGAATGTAGCGTGCAAGTCTCATGTTGTCCTGGGATACAGCCTTGACTTTATCTATTTTACTTTTACTACACCATCCTCCGAGCTTCCCTCAGAGTAGGCACCCGGAGGAGGCCCTTTGATGTTGAGCGTAGTGTATGGGTGGGTTCGTATCGGGAGAGGCGGTCCATCAGGTATTGTGGTCCCAAGCCGTGTGATTTACTCGATTTTTCCTCAGACAGGGAGGATCTGGATTAAATGGGGGGAAACTCAAGCTGGCACTTTGATGCCAATGACACTGTATGGACCCTGCATGACGTGTATGGATGGGGAGCACTGACCTCACAATAAGCACCCATCCGGAAGTACCCAGGCTCTGTATTATCACTCTATAAGGGGAAGGGCTCAGTGGGAGAGCATCTGTCTTGCATGCAGAAGGCCCCAGTTTCAATCCCCAACAGCATCTCCAGGGAGGGCCTGCCTGAAATCCGAGAGAGCCGCTGACAGTCAGAGTAGACAATGCTGTGCTAGATGGACCCATCACCTGACTCTGTGTAAGGCAGGTCCCTATGCACCCCTCTTCCCCTTCTCCAACTCCAGACCAGAAAAACCTGCCCACTCTCGTTTCTCCCTTCCAGGTGCTGTTCCATGACCCCACCTTTACTATGGGGCAGCTCCTACGACGGTTGGCCCCTGGAAGGCCAGAGCAAATCTTGTTCCGCTGTGTCCAGAGCATGCCCCAAACCCCAGTGAAGGCGTACAACAGTTGCTATAGCGGAGGTGAGAGGAACAGCAGGCTGTACGCAGGCCTGGTTTGGGAAAAGAAATGGTATGGCTGGTGGCAAGGACTCCTGGTTCTTTGCGAGGGGGGGTGATTGGGTGGGGCAAGACATTTGTTGGGGGGAGTGTTTTGAGGTTGAACAGTTTCAGGTTGCCACCTCCCTTTCCACTGTGCCTTTCGCTGTCACATGACAGGCAGAAATTCCACCTCTGCATCTTCTTGCTGGGACAAGGCTTCACCTGTTGAACCTCTGCAAGTCCGTCAGCTGTCAAATGCCAGAAGGAACAAAACCAGTGTGTGTGTGCAACCTTTTATGTATTCCATGGGACTTTATTGTGCTCAAGAATGAACATCTGCTCTACTGATGTGGAATACTCTGAAGAAAAGCACCTTTATAATAATAATAATAATAATAAACTTTATTTCTACCCCGCCCTTTTTCCAATAGGACTCAGAGCGGCTTACAACTAAAAACAACACCATTAAAACATACAGAGTATATTATTAAAAAAGAATTAAACTATGAGAAAAATTAAAACCATAAAATATAAGTTAAAAACAGCGGACAATTTAAAATAATAAAATCATATAATGTAGTCACCAAACCTATGACACTTAATCCTGGTCGTTCTCTATCCCAAATGCCCGTTGAAATAAAACAGTCTTTACTTGTCGCCGGAAAGACGGCAAGGAGGGAGCTGATCGCACCTCACTCGGAAGGGAGTTCCACAGCCTAGGGGCGGCCACCGAAAAGGCCCTATCTCGTGTCCGCGTCATATGTGCTTGCGAAGGTGGGGGAACACAAGAAGGGCCTCACCTGAAGATCTTAAATCCCGGACAGGTTCATGTAGGGAGATACGATCTGTCAAATAGTCTGGACCTGAGCCGTATAGGGCTTTGTAGGTCAAAGCCAGCACTTTGAATTGTGACCGGAAACAAATTGGCAGCCAGTGGAGCTGTTGTAACAGGGGAGTTGTATGGTCCCTGTAACCAGCCCCGGTTAGCACTCTGGCTGCAGCTCTTTGTACCAATTTAAGTTTCCAAACAGTCTTCAAAGGCAGCCCCACGTAGAGCGCGTTACAGTAGTCTAAGCGGGATGTAACCAAGGCATGCATCACCCTAGTCAGATCAGGTAGCTCCAGGAACGGGCGCAGCTGGCGCACCAGTTTTAATTGGGCAAATGCGCTCCTGGATACAGCAGCAATCTGGGCCTCCAAATTCAAAGCTGAGTCCAGGAATACACCCAAACTGCGAACCTGAGACTTCAGGGGGAGTGCGACCCCATCCAGCACCGGTTGAATCCCTATTCCCTGATCTGGCCTCCAACTGACCAGGAGTACCTCTGTTTTGTCAGGATTTAATCTCAACTTGTTTGCCCTTTCTTGTATTCAAGTACCTTTTCCTAACAGTCCTGCCTGGAGGAAAGGACATGGGTCTCTCTCACACTCACACCTACCTACCTTCTTATCGGCTGTCGAAGTCCAGATCAGAAGACCAGATTATATTATGCAAAATGAGCAAATGTACACACACATTTGCTTACTTTGAACCTAATTTAAAGAGGTCTTTTCTTGGCACAGTCAAGACTGGTGTTAGGGTGGCCCTGGAAATTAGGGTTGTTGTGGCAAAGGGTCCAGGAGGGAGGCTAAGAACCAGACTAGGGATGGGAAAGAAATGCGATTCAGTTCATATTTAAAGGTGAACATAACCAAATTGGCATTTTCCAAAACAATATGTGAATCCACATATCTGAATCCTATGAAAGGTGCATTCATCCAAATTTTGCAATGCAGTGTACAAAAATTCATATATCACGTTAAACTGCAAGTCAGTGAAAAATAACATACAAAAATGCATCATATTAGGCAAAATTACTTTGCAAAAATGCCTATATTAGGCAAAATTGCATATAAAAAGGTGCACAGTAGATGAAATCTGAACATCAGGAAAAACTTCCTATTAGTGCCATACGACAATGGAACCAATTACTGAGAGAGGTAGTGGGCTCTCTGACACTGGAGGCATTCAAGAGGCAGCTGGACAGCCATCTGTCGGGAATGCTTTGATTTGGATTCCTGCATTGAGCAGGGGGGTGGACTTGCTGGCCTTATAGGCCCCTTCTAACTCTACTATTCTGTGATTCTATGAAATTCGCCCTCAAATTTTCTTTTTTTTTTTCAATAATTTTTATTCAGATTTTCATAAAACATACAAGACAAAATCATAAAACATTCAAAAACAAAAAACAAAATCAAAAATAGTTAAACAAAAAGAAAAAAAGAAAAAAAAAACAAAAATAAAAAATAAAGAGTAAAATATTGACTTCCCATTTGTCAAAGATCAAATCAGTTATAAGTCTATAATATATAACAATCCTGTCTCTTAAGTCATATTATAAAATCACTTTCCTCCAGTAGTTATCTTACTTAATCATCAAATCTCATAAACATTACTTTATTCTTTCCACAAAAAGTCAAAGAGAGGTTTCAATTCTTTAAGAAATATATCTATCAATTTTTTTTTCCAGATAAGCATATCGATTAATCCATCTCATTACTAATTATGATAATCTTATTGTCATAACCATAGTCAAAATAAACATTTCAATTAATCCATCACATCAGAATCTGTTAGGTTCAATAATTTCAGTAGCCATTGTTCTATTATCTCTATTAGTTCCATTTTCCATCTTCCATCTTCAGTAATCTTGTTAAGTCCAGTAATTTCAATATCCAATCTTCCATTATCAGTATTCCATAATAATCTTGCTGTCAAAGCCATAGTCATATAGTAAGAGTCTGATGGGGATTACCTCTATCCCAAATATTTTCTTGCCATCCATTCTGAATAGGTTGCTGAAATACTGCTGTAAAATCATATCTCTGTTCTTTTTTTCAAAATACACTGGGTCATCTCTTAAAAGTTTTTCCATTGTCACATGGCTGCAGATAATTCCATAGATTTTCTCTATATTGGGCTCCATCACATCATTCCAGTCCAGAAGATTATCCATGCCATTGATAACTTTATCTCTAGAATCTTCATTCATTTCTTCAGAGATAACATTGAGTTCCAAACAATAGATTTTATTTCTAAAGTCCATAGACTCCAAATCTTGTTCCTGTTCCACGTTGGTTCCAATCTCCGGGATCTCCTCTCTCACAGGGACCCCTATTCCAGTCTCCAGGGTCGCCTCTCTCACAGGGACCCCTGTTCCAATCTCCGGGGTCTCCTCTCTCACAGGGACCCCTTCCAGGGTCACCTCTCTCACAGGGACCCTTATATCTTTAATCTCCTGCTTCATTTTACTCAATTCAATTTTCATTATCTCAATCTCATCCATTATTTTCTGAAACATAGTTATTTCCAGATTTTCAGCCACTTTCTTAATTGCCATTTTAAAAGAAAAATATAGGAAAACCACTTCTTATTTCAGCAACAATTGGGTTAATACTCCAAACTTGGTGACATCACAGTATAAACAGAGCAGACAGCCTTATCTCTCCAATAGTTAAGTAAACAAAATGCAGTTCCCAGGATCGAAACAATTAATGGCAATCGTCAAGGAACAGATTCGTCAAAATAAAATAGACCAAAAAGAGAGTAGTCTCAAAACAGTATAATATTTTTCAAAATAAAAATCTGGAATAGAAATCCCTCTTCTGTGTATATCTTTAGAATGCAAATCCAGGACAGCTTTTTGCAACAAAAACAGAGATAAGCTATTAATTAGTGCGTAGCAGAGAGAAGTTATGGCTCCCCAGTGAGATGTCAAAAACTGATCAATCTGGCAAATCTCTTTTAAACAGCAACAATTTAAGTCAAGTAAAAGAAAAATATAGAAAGAAGGGTGCTTGCCTGTTAGTGCGTTCTCTCTTAGAAGATAAGATGAACGTTCGCTTTATCAGATAGAGCTTGCTGTTAAAAATCCGTCCCACCTTCGTCGGCTGGACCTCGTCCCATAAATTAATGAGATCTGGTCGTCCCAACAAAAATAGGCTTTGAGGTTAATCTCTTCGTTTCTCCCTACCCGGGAGAAGTTTAATCAGTCAAAAAAAAAAGAAAAAACTGACTGATATATCTGAATAAGCTTCTTTTGAGGCAGGAGCCCGTCTCAAAAGCAGGCACAGGCTAAGTCACCCTTCCCGGAAGTGAAATTCGCCCTCAAATTTTCATGAGGACTTTTTAAAAAATCACAAGCTGATGGAGAACTGAACTCAAGATTGGAAAAATGAGAAGGTGAAAGAAACTAAAATGGACATATTGGCCAATCCTATGGACAGCAACCCTTGAGAGAAAGGGGACTTTTCTCTCTTACTGACCCTCCTCTGCCTCCTCCTAGGTATCTTTCACCTGCAGCACGGAGATCGGCTGAACCTTCGCATCCCACGTTTCAACGCATCATTTGACATCAGCGATCATGGGACCTTCCTGGGATTGCTCCGTCTGTAGTAGTCTAAGCACCCTCAGCGTCCACCAGGAGAGACAGAGGCAATAGAGTCAAGACACGGATGTGGACAGCGTTTGGCCTCTGAAAGGGCCCAGAGTGCTGACAAAAAGACTTTACTGGTACGTGCACGGCACGATTCCTCCAGCCAGCATCACTGGCTTTTTGTGGGAGTGCAGGTAACAGAGCCAGGACTTCTCAGTTCTGTTCCAAGTTTGAGGGGGCTGGTGGGGTCTGCAGGCCACGTGTTGCTATGCAGAGGAGCTGATATTTGCAGCAGAAAACAGGGTTAAGAGTTTAAGCCAAGCTGGGCTCCTCTGGAATATCTCTGATCCTCTTTTTTCAAAGATGCCAGATTCATTCCTTGTGTGCCATGAGCATCCCTCAGCTGTGAGAGCATGATACACTTAGAAGCAACGACCAGGTTTTTTTGTTTAAGGCAGCTCTTGCCAATGTGTCTTCCAGAAGTTTTTGACTACAACTCCCATCAGCCCCCAGCCAGAACTGTACTCCAAAACATCTGGAGGACACCAGATTGGCAAAGGCTGCTTTAAGACTATAGCATTCTGCTATAATACCTTGGTTGCCACACTTCCCCTCCCATATAGTTCCTGTATGTCGAATGGTGATGTGGGCTGGAAAATTTGCCAGTGCTTTGTTTTCTGTTTCATAGGTATGTCAGTAACAGTGAACAGATGCCAACTGCAAATATATTATTAGGCAAACTTGGAGCTTGGAAACTTTTCAGCTTTGTTCACTAAATGCAAGTAAAATAGACGTGGTAGATTCGATCACTCTCTAGGGCACCAGAAAATTACCAAAATTTTCTGGGGGGGAAATCAAATTCCAAAATTTCTAGAAAACCCGTATCACTGGTCTTGAACAACTGCAAATCGAAAGGTGCAGCCTTTGTCCTAGCACAGAAATGGAGAAGGCTGTAACAGGCGAGTTTCACTTGTCACACCCCTGTCAGGGGAAAAAAAATGCAGCCTTGCATTTGCTAAATGCCTCAGCTTCCCTGATGCAATGCACAAGGATCTGTGCTATGCTAGAAAAAGTTGTGGTTTACTGATTCACCCAAGTCTGAAATAATTCTTCTGCATGAAAAATCAGTCTTGTAAGATCAAACGCTGTCCATGTACTGTGAAATAATGCTTCATGAGGCTGAGTCTCGCCAGAATCCAATTTTGGAGTGACGTTCCTAGTTTATTGTTGTTTAAACTATTTTAATATTATTTTTATTAAATCTGTTATTGTAGGCCTTCTTGGACAAAGATTTATGGGAAAGGGCACTTTTTGCTATAAAATAAAGGCCTTCAAATATTGGCTTAAGCTGAGAGGTAACGTCTTGAACCCAGACTCTGTGGCTTGGGGGGGGGGGAAGCTCTACAGATTGATGGTAACAGGGAAGAGCACTTAGTGCATGCTCAGATATACTCTCATTCCATTACTCCTTCAGGGTGTATTGCCCTTCTCTCTCTAAATGCTAGGTGGGGTCATCCATCCAAGGAAACTGATGAGCTGCTTGAGGCTTCCCACAGGCATCTGTTTGGCCACTGCATGAACAGGATGCTGGACTAGATGAGCTAGTGGCGTGATCCAGCAGCCAGGCTCTCCTATGTTTTCATGGGCTGTAGCCCCAAGACAAACAAAGGAAATATTGTTCAGGCAATGTAAGGCATGATTGACTCAATGAATTCATTGTTCTAAGATGCAGTGACGGCTATCAGCGGAGATTGCTTCAAGGAAGCCTCAAGGTTATGGATGGTTATTAGCTACAGTAAAGACCACCCAGCCTGCACATACTAGCCAGTGGGCGGTTGGTCCTGTTGACCCCAGAAAGAAGGGCAGGCTCAGGACTGGTCAGTCAAAGAGCACAGCCCCCTTTTTTTCAGAACAACAGAGGCTGCCTAAATTCATCTAGCTCTCCTTATGGACATAATTCATATATATCATTGATAATCCAGATAATGTTACAAAGCAAAATTTAAAGTAAAGCATCATAAACAAAACAAACATTTAAAAACAAAGTACCAAAAAAGGCAGTAGAAAAACAGGCCACAATGGCCGACCGCTGTTGGAGACACAATACTAGGCTGAGCGTGAATCTTGAAAACGAGCCACCAAAGGAGGCATCTCAAACAGGATCCCGCGGGACGTGATGCTCTAATATCGCGTGATGAGTCGTTTGGTGGGTTCTGATGTCATGCTCTCGCGAGGCTGGAGCGGAGATAAGCGGAGTGTCGATACGTACAAGCCGCGTGACAAGAACAATAGAGTTAGGAAAAGTTTAGAGTAAAATTGCTATAGACAGACGGGGGTTCCTAGTTCCTTTCGACCCTGTGTTGCTTTCTCCCTTGTGAAAGGACAGTAGAGTTGGAAGGGGCCTATAAGGCCATCGAGTCCAACCCACTGCTTTCCCATAGAAAACAAGGATTTTTAATACACCTGTGTTTGGATACACCCAAAAACAAAAGTAAAAACAGGAGTTCATATTTTTTATAACTCCCAGACTTACGTTGTGTGGAAAATATAACTTGCTTTAAAAGTTTTGTTTTTTTAAATTAAACTACCCGGCCAGTGTCAATTAACAGATCATTAACCCAATATTGCAGGTTGAGGATGGAAAGGCTGTGGCTAAGAGAGAGGCTTACGACAGCCCTGCAAAGTACTCCACTGTTAATTTTGCAACTCAGGTGGGGCTCAGGCTGGCAGCCTCACAAACCAGCCCTTGGGTAGCAGCACCCCCTACCTGGCACGAGCTCAGAGCTCAGTTGCATGTGGAAAGCCTTGTGTTCCACGGCTTGCACTCTCAGAGGCTGTGCGCTTCTAAACAAATCAGATTTTTTTCATACAAAGACTTACTTTAGTGGCAGAGAACCTGATTTGCATGCAGAAGGTCCCAGGTTCAATCCCTGGTGTTTCCAGGTAGGGCTGGAAAAGGCTCCCGCCTGAGACCCTGGAGAGCTGCTGCCAGCCAGGGTAGGCAGCACAAGGCCCATTGTGATATTCTTCCAGCATCCTTACAGGTGCTGCTGGGCCTGTAGTGATTCCGTAGCAATTCCAGTTTTGATCCTGGTGAATCCAGACTCAGGCCTACAAAATTGGGACTGACTAGGCTGGCTAGTTCACCTCTCTTGTTTCCTCTTCAGCTGTGTGTGTGTTTAATTAATAAAAAAGATTTCCACAAAGATATTACCAGTCTTACTGTACGCTTTCGTTCATCCCATATATGCAGTGCCAGCTGGTGCCCCTAACTTCCCCTCCCTGCTGAGCTCTACAGTGAGCAAATCTGCCCTGCAAAGGCCTTCCAGCTATGTTAGAACTGTGTACTGGGAGAAAGAGACAAATCAATATAAAAGTCACAAAGTTTCTGGAAAAGACGAATTGGGCAACATTTATTTTGGGCTATCCTAGAAGGAGAAGGGAGATCTCCCCCCCCCCCCAAAAAAAACAACACCAGTGCATCAAAGTTGTACTAGAAAGGTCAGAGGGGGACAAGACAATTTCGAAAGCCACATGTGGGGGAATTACAGAATTATTGAGGAGGGGGTCAGGGGTCAGATCCAGGACTTGTGAATTCCTTGCTTGGACGGGGTGAGGGGGATTAGGTACCAGGACACACATTTGGGTTCTCCAAGAGAGTGCAGCATTCAATTTAAAAGGCAGGATTGGGGGAGAAAGGCTAAGGAAGCAGGACTCTGGGGTTCTTGAAATGGGGTCCAGGGCCTAGTACAGCCTTCTGGTGCCCTCTGAATGCTTTATAGCACAACTCTGATCAGCCCCTGTCAGCACAGCCATGCTCCAATGTGAGTTGTGGCCCAAAATATTTGGAGGGCAACAGTCTGGTCTCTCATGTGGGACCTCAAGCTTTGCAGGGATGGGCTATGGGGCACAGGGGCTTGCAGCCAGGGTCAGTAAAAGACAGGATTCCTGGATTCCCCAGGCCAAGGAGGTTCTCCACGACATCTTGGCTCCTATTTTCTTGACTGCTCTGCCAACTTTCGAACATGTTCCCCGTCGATGTGGCACAGGTGCCAGTGGTCCTGGGTGGTGACGTTCACAGCTCCCAACCTGGTGAAGAAATCCATAGCTGGCTGGTTCCACTGGGCAGAGATGAAGCGGAACTGGGAGCAGCCTTTCTCCAGCGCAATCTAAGGGGAGAGATCAGGGTCAAACCCCACTCTGGCCTGGTTCAGCCAGGGACCCTGCACGGCCCTGTGAGTGGCTGGCCAGGCTCTTTCACCCCAAGACCCCCTTCCAGTCTCACCTTTGCCACTTTATTCATTAAACTCGTGCCAATGCCTTTGCCTGTTTTGGAAAAGGAAAAGGGGGGGAAAGGACAAATTAATCATAATTGATTTTTAGATAGTGACAGTTTGGACTCACTAGGCTTTGGCATGTCACAGGTCAAAAAGATGCAGCTGGTTGAAGTGGCCAAATCAATACTGTCATATAATGGCTGAGGATTTTTTTTTTAAAGCAGGGGTTGGAAACCTTTTTCCGTTTGAGGTCCGCATTTCCTTGTGGGCAACCTTCCAGGGGCCACATGCCAGAAATAGGTGGGGCCAGGGGAAAAGAGGGCAGAATAATTGAACTGCCTTCTACCTTTATACAGTAGGCTACATCCCAGCCCCCCAAAAGGTAGAGGTTTCTACGCCTTCCCTCTCTCCATCCAGGAAAGCAAGAGGCACTCTTGATGTTCAAGGACACAGTCCAGCCAGGCAAAGACATTAAAGGAGGGTGCGAAGAATGACCGGTGGCGAATGTGGACTGGGGACGGTCCTGAGGGTCAGATGGTTACTGTAAACCGCCCATAGAGCTTTGGCTATGGGGCGGTATACAAGTATAATAAATAAATAAATAAATACAGAGGTCTGGAGGGCTGCATTTGGTCTCCGGGACTGAGGTTCTGTTCACCTTAGCAGAACATAAAAAACCCCACTCCAACAGGGGCCAGTTGGATCCATCTGGACTGCTCATCAGATGGGCCCAAAGGTTATGTTCCTTCCCTTGTATTTGCTCTCAATTATTCAGTATCCACTAATCCCTGTTTACCTATGATTATTTACCAGTCTCTGTGTGAGGAGAGAGAGAGAGAAAGAGATGAACTCTGCACATGCTGAGAGGCACCCAACCTCCTTTGTACCTCTGAATTCTGGTACTACGTAGAGATCTTCTCCAAAGAGGATTGGGCCGTCCCATGTGCAGTAAGACAGGTAATGGAATTGGTACCCAACAATTGTGTGACCTGGAGAGCAAGAGGGAGAAAGGAAGGAATTTTAAAACATTCCTCTTTACCCAGAGGTTTGATCGCTGAAGGAGACTGTTCCTGGCAACCCAGATATCACTGGACGGAAGAATGTTTTCATTTGCAACTGTTTTTATGTTTTTCATTCTTTTAGAAATCTTTTTTATTGTTAAATTGTGTTGTTTGCCACCCTAGGTTCTTTCAGCAGCAAGGGCAAGATACATATTTAATTTATTATGATGATTATTGGTGTTGTTATCGGTGTCAATAATAATGATGATGATGATGATGCCACCACCATCAGATTGAAAGGGAATGGGTTGGGTTGTAATCCCCACCCTCTCAACCAAGTCCAAATCTGGCACCAGTGTCAGCTCCAGTTTTGCGATTAGTAAATTTGCTTAATACAAAGCAGTGTATCACACAAATAAAGTAAAATTGGCTGGCAATGCATAATTGTTTTCCCAGCTAGACACACGGGTTGGTAAGCTTATACTGGAGATCTTCCAGTCTGTTTGCAGGGGGTGGGAGTGGCTATAGGATTCACCTGAAGCCCCACTGTACTGGGAGAACACCTCAGAAACGCTGGCACAGCAAGAATTAGGGGAATGGAAGGAAGGTCCCAGATGGACAGATGGAATAAGCAATCTCTGGGCCCTTCCCATGTCATGTGGGGCATGAGGGGGAACCTAGAAGTCAATGTACCCACAAACATTTCCTTCCGTAGGATACACATGACGTTTAGGGAAGGCACAGACTGGCCAGCGACCTTGTGAGTTTGTTGTTACTTTTCCCTTTTGCAGTATATCACTTATTTGGCAAGAGTTATGTGCTTTTAATGTATGCTACACTATGGATGTATATGCACACTGTGTAATGTGCATTTAGTGCAAGATGCAGGTGCATTTTTGGGGTGCTGTACACACGACATCATCAATCAGACCATTAGTCCGTCCAGCCCAGTATTGTCTACACTGACAGGCAGCAGCTTTGCAGGGTTTCAGGTAGGGAGCTCTCTGAGCCCTAGCTGAAGACAGCAGCGATTGAACCTGGAACCTTCAGCCTGCAAAGCAGAGGCTCTATCACTGAACCACAGCCATCCAAACTATTCATTGATGTAAAGCACTTTTTGCTGCAACGCCCTACTCAAGGGCTTGCTGCCCAAATGTGCAACACACCACACAGAGCATGCTTCCTCGGGTGACCTCCTCTTGGGCCGGGCCTTCTGACGTTGCAGGCCTGTGCCACTCCCCCCTCATTTCCATGCCCGCCCTTATCTTTCCCCTTCCTTTTCCAGTAAAGCTGAAGGTTGCTGCTTTTGCAATGGATGACAGTGGCGTATCAGTAAATGGGAAGGGAAGGATCATCAGGGAAAACACAAGGAATCCTCGACCTTTTTGATATTTGGGGGGAGGGAAAGACAGGCTTGGCGCCAGCCTTGACTGAGCCCTTAGGCACTGGTCTACTTGAGCCCACAATGCCGTTTGCCTCCCGATATATAGGCCTGCCTACCCCCTATCTCCCGTGGCAGTGCACACATCCCACACATGCACGCCTGCCAACAACCAATATGGTGGGGGGGGCATCAACCCTTCAGGGACGCCCCTGCTGCCATCTTGGGTGATGGCAGGCACATGTACGCAGCACACGGTTTTCTCACTGATGAACTAACAAAACTGTTAAGTGAGGCAGGTGGGCTTATTTAAGACCCTGCCTCCTGTAGGAGGGGTTTCCTGGGAGCTCCCACTCGGCAATCCATGCGCCAACTCTGCCACAGATTATAGAGCAGGAGCTCTACCTTCCCACCTTATGGAGGGGCCCCTCAGGGCCGCAGGGGCCCTTGGCCAGGGCCCAACCTGGCTGCCTGCTGGCATTGGCTCTGGGAAAGGATTCAGGAACAGCTCAGAAGCAGCTGCCGCCACAATTATAATATGTCCAAGCATATTGCTTGAGAGATAAGAAAAGCAGGGAACAAACTGTATATCAGTCTATCAATACACCAGTTTCCAGCCCCTCTCTTTCCAGATATCCTGTGTTTCGAAAGACCCAAACAAAATAAAATCAAATAAAAAGTTGTTTGGACTGCATGGTCCCGTGCCAGCAGCACTTGGAAGGCAGGAGGGAAAGGGTGTACAGAAGACCAATGCGCCCCAGTCTAGTCGGTAAACCAGTCCAACAGTGCGTACAGACAGCATGGATAGCAGCAGCCACTTGAACAAACCTTTGGGAAGGTGTGCACAGTTTCAAAGTGCTATATACAAAAGCGCTCTAGGGAAAATGAGCCACTTGCGTTTCAAATGCTACGTGACCGTGTAAACACCCTCTGAGGGTTTCTGCCATTTACCTGAGTACAGCCTTCCCCATCATGAATCCACCACCCACTAGGTAACACTCCTCCCTCTTCCCTGCAATCCAAATGGTTGGCGTGTTCAAACACAACAGTCCCTCTCTCTTGTGCTTACCATTTTTGCTCGTTCGTTCTGGGGGCACCTCCGCTACCAGGCATCCAAAGGTAGCCTCTTTTCCAAACCCATCGTCTCTTAGAACTACAAAGAGATGGTTTAAAGATTTATTTAAATACTATATGGAAACTACTAGGGCAGCCATCACCAATCTGGTGCCCTCTAGCTCGTTTGCACTGGAGCTGTGCTGGCTGAGGCTGATGGGAATCGTAGCCCCAAAAAGATGGAGGGCATCAGACTGGAGGAACAGGCACTGGGAAATCATATCTTTTCAAGTCAACCTGTTACTTTGGAGCAGCTGATTCCTCAGAGGGCCATAAAACGTCAGGGCACCCTTCCAGTTCTGATATTCCATTGATGCTCTGACTTGTGGGTCTACTTTTTTTTTTTACTAGACTCCCTGTGCTCCATAAATATTAGAAATGTGAAGGACTTGGGGGGGGGAACAAAAATTTGGAGGGAAACCCATCCCTCCCCCAGTTTTTCTGTTTTTTTCTGAAAAGTTGGGGAAAATGGGGGAAATGTTTTGCTGGTTTTTTCCCAGGCCTTCTCTAATATGTTCTATATTTTCACAGCAAAAGTAGTGTCCCGAAGGTCAAGGCGCAACTGATCCGTGCTAAGTGACCCCTAGCCTGCCCTCTTGCTAAAAACATCCAAAGCACTTTCTTTGCCAGATCAGACCAAAGCCTCCCTCTACCAAGTTTCCTTATGAGAACAGGAGCCAACAGCAAATGATTGGTGCTGGCCCACAGGTCACTGGCCAGTGATCCTCTGGTGGCAGACCCTAAATCTCTCTTCTGTGGAAATCTCACTTTCAAACCCAGGCAGAGTGTTCAAGTGTGTATGTGGGGAGACCTTCAGTTAGGACTCTTAAGGGAGGGGGAAAGTAGGTTGGTTCAGCTAGGCAGGGAACCAGCACTCCTAGATTCTCCTGGAATAAAATTGGGTTCCATTTCCCCCCCTCCCCAATAGGGGCAACTAATTTTTGCAACTGCATAATAACTTGAAGTCCAGGATAACCTTCACCTGCTGACTTTCTACTTGTTTCAAAGCTGCCAGAGAGGCAGAGGTCGCTTCCAGAAGACCTGTCGATTAAGCATTCATCCTGATTTGTTTGCAGGGAAGTTAGGCAATCGCATCAAGGAAATTTCATCCCACACTTTCCAGCGCATTTTCCGACCTCGCTCCTAATCACGAAGAGTCCGATCTTTCCGGGGGAAGAGGGTTTGTTGCACAAGAACTTCTAGTCAACTATAATCAGGCAACCTGCATTTGCCAGTATGTGACTGAATCCCAGCCCAAAATGGCGGCAAGAGTCTGAAAGCACCAAAAGCTCCTGTCAAGGAAAATGATGGCATCCCCTCAAGAGGACAGAGAGCCGGGTGGCAGGTGTTTTCTGGCTTTTGACCTTCATTTCTTAGAGGTTACTGAGATTACAGAGCGATCTGTTTGATATGAAACAGTGGTGTCATAATCCATTTCTTACTTTCTGGGGTGGTTGTCACCTGGTCCAAAGCTTTGTGGAAAGCAGCAGATTCCTGAAAGAAAATGAAGTGTTGCGTTTCCCCGTCATATCAATCTGAGTTCTCACGGAGCTCAGATTTCAAGTAGAAGCAACCCAACATGATTGTAGTAATAATAATAATAATAATAATAATAATAATAGCCAACCCCTCTTAAAAAGTTGGGGGGTGGACAGGACTCTTAAGTGATCACCCCTAAAAGCAGCACAGTTCAGACAGGATTTTTACAACACAGATGTCTGACGGCTGAAAGTTGGGGTGGCTGATAGCTTCATGTCAGTGGGGTGATGGGGCTTTCCTCACCTTGGATAGCTCCTTGAAAATTCAGTTTAAACCCTGGAGCGGATTCCACTGCCCCACTGACCTGAAGCTACCAGCCACCACTGGTTGAAAGGCACTTTCCTTATGAAGAAGTGATTTGCAGATGACTACTTCACAGTGTTGGGGGAAATAATATTGTCCATGGAACTTGGGGGGGGAGTCCCTGAGAAATATCCTTTACCCATCTCAGTGTGGTGAGAGTGAAATGGTGAGAATATTGGATTGGGACCTGGGAGACCAGAGTTCAGATTCCTCCGTGGATGACCTTGAGCCAGTCACTATCTCTCAGCCTAGACTCCCTCACAGGGTTGTTGTGAGGATAAGACGGAGTAGGGGAGAAGCACGTATGCTACACTGAGCTCCTTAGAGGAAAGGTGGGATAGAAATGTAATAACAAATAAATATAGCTGTCCCCCAACATCATTTTATTTCACATTCCTGATGACTTGTGCTCATTACGCTATTGGGATGGTCATACAGCTTCATTTCTAATCAATGTATATAATCAATCAATAACTTCCTGCCAAAATCCCCTAATTTTTTATACCACAAATGTTCAGGGGTGTGTGTGTTCCACTTTTTTTTGCGCTATAACCCCTCCAGACAGCAACACTGTGGTAGCATCACAGAACAAACTAAAGCAGAATAAATCCACCCCTAATGCACTATGATTGTGTCAAGAAGTATCTGCCGGCAATCAAACACGCATCTGGAGGGGCCCTAAATAAAAGACTGTCTATCCAATGATAAAAGGGGCAGGCTCCAGGCCTGCCTTTCAGTATTCTCTCTTTCCATGTCTCCTGCTTTCTGGGTGCTCTCTCCACCCCTGACCCCAATTTCTTACCCTAATAAGATGCATGATGTCCTTAAGGTCTCTCGTGACCCAGGGGCGGATGATGTAGCTCATGATGGCTCTGAGATCCCTGCTCTCTGCTTTCCTGTCCTGGACATTGATCCATTTAAGGAATGTTTTCTGCTTCGCTGCACTGGACAGTGGGAGGGCTCTCTCCCCCCATCCCACCTCACCGGCTGGAGTGGGCCACTCACCCATCCCAGTTGCTGACGCAGCTCTTCTCTTAAGGAATCGTGCGGTTTTTCAGAGAATACTCTGCAAAACCTGGCAGACACAGGTGACAGGGTTGAACCCCTTGGTGCAAATTAACTTCTTTTGGCACATGGCCCCTGTCTTGAGGCAGTCTTCTCCCACGCAGGGCTGGATTATGGGAAAGCAGCCCAAGCAGCCGCTCACAGTAAGGGATGGAAAGCCCTTTTCAGCCCAAGGGCCACATTCCATCGCGGGTAACCTTCCTGGGGCTGCATAGCAGTGGTGGGCGATGCCAGATGGAAAAGTGAGCAGAGGAATGGATGGCATGTTCCCTTTTGTGATGGCAAGTTTATTTATTTATTATTATTTATTTAAAATATTTCTATCCCGCCCTTCTGCCCTGTAATAGGGCACTCAGGGTGGCTTACAAAAATAAAATCAAACACGTACATAATAAAATTGTAAACAATAAAATCACAAAAACATTAAAAGAAATTAAAATAAAGTAAAATACATAAAATGCAATTAAAATACATAAAATACAATATATTTACATATATATATAGGAGTGGTACTAAAGGGGACTGCAAGGGTAAAATTTAACATAGAAGGCATAAAATCATTTACATTGGTAACTTTGCAACCACGCCAAAGGAGGAGATTTCTCGACACACACATTTCTCCACCCTCTGTCGAGGCAAGCAAGAGGCACTGTCGCTGTTCAAGCTCATGTTCCAGCCTGGCGAAAGCAGTCAAGGAGAGCAACCCATGTGGCTCTACTGGCAGAGATGGAATTTACCCCCAGCCAGCCCTCATGCTGGAAACCCATAGGAGGGGAGAGTGCCATGGGCAGCATTCAGGCCCTGCTTGTGAGTTTTCCATGGGGGCCTCTGGCTGGCCACTGTGAGAACTAGACTAGATGGGCCGCTTTGGCTTGATCCAGCAGCCAGGCTCTTCTGATGTTCTAATGCTCCTTGTGGGATCACAGCCTGGATTTGATGAGCAGAAGAGGCCTCCACCCGCACAAATCAGGCCCCCTCTGTGCATGCCAGGAGGGAGCACAAGCTGAATATGAGCCAACAGTGCGATGTGGCTGCAAAAAAGGCAAATGCTATATTAGGCTGCATTAACAGAAGTATAGTTTCCCAATCGTGTGAAGTACTAGTTCCCTTTTATTCAGCACTGGTTAGGCCTCATCTTGAGTACTGCGTCCAGTTCTGGTCTCTGCACTTCAAGAAGGATGCCGACAAACTGGTTCAGAGGAGGGCAACGAGGAGGATCAGGGGACTGGAAACAAAGCCCTGTGAGGAGAGACTGAAAGAACTGGGCATGTTTAGCCTGGAGAAGAGAAGACTGAGGGGAGATATGATAGCACTCTTCAAGTACATGAAAGGTTGCCACACAGAGGAGGGCCGGGATCTCTTCTCGATCATCCCAGAATGCAGGACACGGAATAATGGGCTCAAGTTGCAGGAAGCCAGATTTCGACTGGACATCAGGAAAAACTTCCTGTTAGAGCCATACGACAATGGAACCAATTACGTAGAGAGGTAGTGGGCTCTCCAACACTGGAGGCCTTCAAGAGGCAGCTGGACAGCCATCTGTCAGGAATGCTTTGAATTGGATCCCTGCACTGCGCAGGGGGTTGGACTTGATGGCCTCAGAGGCCCCTTCCAACTCTACTATTCTGTGATTCTGTGACCCCATGTCCGGCAGCAGTGTCCAGTGGCTGCTTGTCTGTGGGGTGCGAACCTTACTTGCTCCTGGCAGGATCCAGTTCCTTTGCAACCAAGGTGAGCAACCTCAGGCCCCAGGGGCCGAATGCGGTTCTCCAGGCCTCGCTGTCTGGCCCTAGGGGCTCTCCCTAGGTGGCAGCCTTCACTCCACACCCTCCTTGAGTGCTTTTGCCTGGCTAGAATATTATTCACCTGAGACAGCATTTCTTGCTTGTCTGGATGGTGGGGGAGGAGATTATGCGCATGTGGAAACCTCTGGCTTTTGCATGGCCGTTTACAAGGTCCATGCCAGACAGTTGTGCTGCAGGGGAAGCTACATATGACATGAAGCTGGTGCCATAAGGGCCACTGCAAAACGGCTCCTCTTCTGTCTATTCAACCACTGTCTCCAGGCACAGGCACCCTGCTGGGGTGACAGGTTGGCAACCTCACATATTTTCAGGGTCACCTCCATCTGTGGTCTAGATTTGTTGCCCAGCTCAAAATTCAGGGATCAGTTGCATGTAGGAACCACCAGCTCCATTGACTTACCCTTGCAAGCTGGCTGCAAGCAGGGAGCCCCATGAAACTTACAAGACAAAATAAATAAATAAAGATAAAATAAAATAAAACACAATAGAGATAGACTTCTGAGTCACACTTTTAATGCCACCCCCCCTCCTTTCTTGAGCGGTAACAGGCCTGTGGAGAACCCCAGGATTTTAGCATTACTGTGACTGGGCAGCCCAGTCCCCCCAAAAAAAACAACAAAAGAGGTAACAGCAAATACAAATGTTGCTGCTCTTTCTAATACGTGTCCTGTGGGGTTTTGCCTGCAAATCCAAACTTGACTCAGCCCCATCTCTAAAAAAATGGGCTACATTGCAGGGCTGTTGTAAACAATCCGTTCCTAGCCACAGTCCTGATTTTTGCACTGGCCTTGGCAGAGTCATTTTTTTTAATGTTTAAAAAGGAGGAAGGGTGTCACTCATTAAATTCTGCCCGTGAACGAAGACCTGGCACCCTTCCCTGCTACTTTTTGTTAGGGACGTAGAAGAGGACACGCTAGTACTGCCCAATCACAGGTACGCTATAATGGTGAATTTCTCCATTGGCAACCCGGAAGGCCCCTATCTAAACACCGAGGGAAGGGGTTGCTTTATCCTTTTTCTTATCTCTATGGGCGGAGCCAGGGAGTTTCGGGAAAGTTGCCGGCGCCTCCAACTCTCGCGAGATGTGCGTGGGGCGGAAAGGGGTGGAGCCAGCGGGTGTCATGGCTGCCCCCATAGGTTGCCCATGAGTTGCTGTTTGAGACAGGCGGGCAAGGCAGCTGCAGCCCCCGCGGCTGGGAGGTAATGGGAATCCCCGGGTCGCAGCCTCCCTCCGTTCTCTAGAGGACCAAGTGGGAGTGTGGGGAGGGGGGGCTGCTTTGTGCTTGTGCTTGCACACCCACCCCTGCATGCAAATAGGTGTTGTTGTTTACTGTTGTCTATTTAAAAAACAATAAGAATTTGTATACCACTAAATCACCCAATACAACATGGTGGTATACAGCAGCATATTCAAAAACAAAAAAACAGCCCCACCATAAAGTCAGTACAAAATGATTAAAACGACTGGCTGACCAAAGAACTTAGAAACAGTTGCATAGATATATATGCATCAGGAGAGGGGAACTTTTGGCCCTCCAGATGTTGCTGAACTACAGCTCCCATCATCCTTGGACATAGGCTATGCTTGCTGAAGCTGATGGGAGCTGCAGTTCATCAGCATCTGAAGAGCCAAAAGTCACCCATCTCTGGGATGCATAAAAAGGTCTTCAGGAGATGCCTGAAAATCAAAAGCCAGGGTACTGTTGTTGTTGCCTGAAAATCTAAGGCAAGGGTGCTGTTGCTGCTGTTCTTGTTGTTAACAGCATCATTGGTGAGCCTGATGAATAGCAGAGTACAAGGAGACAGGTCCCTGCCCCAAGCAGCTTACATTCTAAATCTTGGCACAGGAAGCAACAACAGAGAGAGGAAGTATGTGTGATTATTTCAGTTATACCTCTTTAAACTTGGGATGCTTCCAGACTGTCAATATTTTTAGGTGGGATTCAATAATGTACTGACAAATTCAGGTTGTGCAATTAAAGTTCATTGGGAAATCTTGCACAGTAAACCTGTTTACCCAAAAGACCTGGGAAAAGTTGCATGAACTGAAAAGTTTTTGGCAGGTGTTGAAAACAATAAGAGAAAGGCGCCTGCTTGATGTTAGTAGGCTGGGAGTTTTACGACATAGGTGATGCCACACTAAAAAAGTGATTTCTCACCAGGGTGGAATGGACATTATGTGGTACTTGTAGAAGTGCCAGCTCTGCAGATCAAAGTGGTTGAGTGGGCAGAGATGGTGTAAGGCAATCCTTACTGGTCACAAGCTGTTGAGGGCTTAGCACCTCAAATTTGGCCCGATAACAAATTTGCCTCAACTGCTGGTCCCCCCCCCAAAAAAAGCTCCCTGCTCCCAGATTCGTCCATCAACAGATGTGCTTGTGTTTCCCTTAGTCATGGGATGGGTAAAAATGCCCTGTAAAGCACTTGTAGAGAACACTAACCTATCATAGGGGCTAGCAACTTAATTTTGTTTTGTTAGTTTTAAAAAAGCTGAGATTGTCAAGGTACTGAATTCTGTAGCTGTGGAGAATACCTTCAGCCCTGATGATAGCCAGAATAACTGGGTTCACTTTGGTCACATTTTGCTTTGTTTGCTTTTTCTTTTCATGCAGAAATCTCACACCCTCTTGGCACCCCACACCTCCCTACGCTGGGATGAATGAAGGACCTGACACTTTTGTCCATTCCAGCTGCATTTGGAGGTCTGGCTGGAAACAGAATGAAAGCTTGCATAAACACCGTCCTCCTCCTTAGTAGCAGTTGTGCCTCTTAGAAGCTGGGCTCTAGGCGATCTTTTGGGGCTTGCGTGATGGATGCTGAGCGGTCACTTGACGGTCAGGTTGTACTGGAACTGGAGCAGCCAGCCGACAGCAAAGTGGAAGCAGAGGGCATTTCTGGACCTGCTGCAAAGGTGCCAAGGTTAAATGGAGGTCCAGAAAATGAAGAGGCTGTTCTTGAGACACTTCCTGGACCGGAACCCCTAGGAGAAGGACCTCAGTTAGAGGATACGGTGCAGCATCTTGAGGAAGAAAGGCTGGAAGAAGCAAATGATGGAGGGGAAACCTTGACAGAAGGAGGGGAATACTAGTGAGTGTGGATGTTGTCTTGCAGTCTGTTGGGTGCAGCTGTGTTGGGCTCTTTGCCTGGTTCTGGAAGAACTGGGAGCCAGGATCCCAGAGTTCCCTTCCTAAGGGTGGCAAAGGGTATGGAGCCCCAGTGTTTCTGAGCAAGGGTAGCTCGTACGTCACTTGTAGCATTTCTGACTGAGTGTTTACCCTTGCTTTCAGGCTGGAGCCTGGGAGTGGAACAGGATGTCACCCAGCTTAGGGTGGGGGTGCCTGTGTGTTTATGCTTAGCATGAAAATGTCAGTGATGGCTCTCGTGTCCCTTCTCTCCTAGCTTTCCGACCTATGATTTCTCGCAGCCCCCAAAGCTTCTAACAGGCTCTTGGGTGGAGTATAGTCATGTATCGGAGAATTTCCTGAAGGGCTGCAAATGGTGAGTGGGCGGGAAGCCATTTCATTGGCTTTCCTCAGGTTGCCTGTACTTGGGAGAGGGAAAAACATCCACCCACCCGGCTGTAGCAAATCTGTGGATCTGGTACTTCCTGTAGTGAGAGCAGCAAGGATGTGGCCATAGGGGTCAGAGGTGGCCGACCCTGGAGCCCGAGAATCCTGCTACCAGTTCTGACAAAGTCTCCTATCCCTCACCTAGACTTCATTCATTATTGCGTTTATATCCCTCCTTCCCTTCAGCGCATAGTTAAACTGTGGAATATGCTCCCACAAGACGCAGTAATGGCCACCAGCTTGGATGGCTTTAAAGGAAGATTAGACAAATTCATGGAGGACAGGGCTATCAATGGCTACTAGCCATGATGGCTGTGCTCTGCCACCCTAGTCAGAGGCAGCATGCTTCTGAAAGCCAGTTGCCGGAAGCCTCAGGAGGGGAGAGTGTTCTTGCACTTGGGTCCTGCTTGTGGGCTTCCCCCAGGCACCTGGTTGGCCACTGTGAGAACAGGATGCTGGACTAGATGGGCCACTGGCCTGATCCAGCAGGCTCTTCTTATGTTCTAATGTTCCCTCCAAGGAGGAAGGGAGGGTGAGATACAAATTTAATAACTAAAAGGTGGCATACATTGCTGTTCCCTTGTCATTTAACCTCACAACAACCCTGTGAGGTAGATTAGGCTGAGAGGCAGTGACTGGCCCAAGGTCGCTCAGTCAGCTTCATTGGCTGAGTGAGAATTTGAACCCTGGTCCCCCATATCTTAGTCTGACACCCTTACCATTGCACCACATGAGGCAGAAGAGGTGCAGCTGCTATCCAAGGGATTTATGAATCCACCTTAGGAGCAGTGAAGATGCTTGGCATGCAGAGAATGACAGTAGGGTTGAGTTGGGGTACCAGGGGAGGTGATGACATAGGGGGCTTACCTTATGCTGGGTCAGACCATTGGTCTGTCTAGCTCAGTGTTGCCTCCAGTGGCCGGCAGCGGCTCTGCAGGGTTTTAGTCAGGAGCCTCTCTCAGCTCTACCTGAAGATGCCGTTGGGGATTGAACCTGGAACCTTTTGGATGAGCAAAAGTGACAGTCATTCCCTAAGGTGAGCCTTAGGCAAATCTCTGAGAAGGAAGGAGGTCTTGAGAGAGGGACTTAAAGGAAGAGGCTTGTCATGACAAGAGAGAGGAGGCCTCAGCCAAACACAGAAAAGGAAATGGAAGATAGACCCCAGGATAGGTGTAGGCAGAGCAGAATAAAGGGGGGAAGCCTTGAAAAGAAGAGCCAGGCCAATAAAACAAGATTTGGAAACTCCTGGATAGGGGCAGTGGGTGCTTTGTTTGGATTGGGGAGAGCGGAAAAAGATGAGAGCTGCATAACAACTATCCTTGGGAGGTTGTGGGTTCCTTGTTCCTCTTGCCAACAGCTGGGCTTGCCCAGTCTGCAAAACAGTTGTGTAGGCCCCTCCTTCGCTCCTCCTTCTCTTGTGGCCTATTGTACCAGACAGGCCTGGGAGAGTGAGTTGCTGCCCTGCTCACCAACACAGAGCGCCTGTCTCTTCAGGGCTCCTGATGGGACGTGCCTGCTCACCAACAGTGCTGACAACACTCTGCGTATTTACAACCTTCCTGCAGAACTTTATGCGGAGGACTGGGGGGCCATTGCTGAAATGGTACGTAGCGCTGAGGGTGTATGCTTGTGCGTGCACTTGCCTTTCTGTCTGTGCGTGTTTGCAGGGAGAGGAAAAGAGTCAGATCCTTCCACAGTTCTCACAATCCCATGCCATTGGGCATCCTGGTGGGGGCTGATGAAGAATTGTAGTCCCAACAACATCTAGAGGGCTGTAGGCTCCCCCCCCCCCATAGCATTTTAGGCTGAAATCAGTCTGCAAACCGTTAACTTCCATTTTGCAAACCCTTAATGTACTTTAATCCGTTGCAGAATCTGTTGTTTCATTTGCCCCTCTAAACAGGCCTGAAGTACATTTTTAATCCGATCTGCTTTTGAATGTGGATGCTGCAGTTTTTTAAATGGTCCTTGCTCTGTGAGTTTATCTTTGTTGATCTGGGTTGGGATGTTTTTAATGCTACTGTCTTAGTGCTACCGTTTTAAGTTGTATGTGTCCCACATGTGTGATACACTTTAAACAGTTTGTATGGTTATGATGCTGTTTCAAATGGCGTTTAGTCTGGCTTGGTTATGTGTCCCTTCCCCAACCTGGTGCCCTCTGATGTTTTGGACTGCAACTCCTATCAGCTCCAGCCAGCACAGCTCTCCTGGTTCGGCAAGGATGGGTTACGCTATCAGCCACTTTGGAGCAGCGGTATTCCTGGAAACACAGAATATAAACTGATTTAACTCCTCTACTGCAGAGCTGGTAGAACTGTTGCCCACTTAAAGTGGGAGTATGTGGAATAAAGCCTCCACCCGGTTTTCATTAGATTTTGTAAAAATGTATGGATTACGTTAAAATCTTTGCTGTCGCTTAGCTTTTAACAGCAGCAATATCTATACTGTTTTAGTCTCCTCCGCCACCAACCACAGGTGTCTGGAAGAAGGTGGTCACCACAGGTGTTGGGGGCGGCTATTTTCTGCACTCAGAAGGGGTTTGATTGTACCTGTTGGCTTATGAAGGAGGATAGTGTGTGAATATAGGGAAGGTCTCAGAGGTAGAGCCCCTGGTTTGCATGCAGGTTCAGCCCCTGATGGCATCTCCAGGTAAGGCGGGGAAAGACTCCTTGCCTGAAACCTGGAGAGCTGCTGCCAGTCAGTGTAGACAATACTGAGCTAGATGGCCCAACTGTCTGACTCAGTATACAGCAGCTTCCTGTTTTTCCTGTGTTTCTACTGGACCCCAAGAAGGGAGTTAGGCAGAAGTATGGGCACTTCTTGAAGAGGAGAAGAGCAAGATCAGGCCAAGGGGGGAGGCATCTAGTAGTCCAGCGGCCTGTTCTCACAGCAGCTGACCAGATGCCTTTTTTGGGAAGCCCACAAGTGGGACCTGACCACAACAGCACTCTTCCCACTTGTGATTCCCAGCAAATGATATTCAGAAGCTTTTGATCCTGGCCCTTATGACTAGTAGCCATTGTCAGCCCTATCTTCCATAGTTTTGTATAGCCCCCCCCTTTAAAGCCATTCAACTTGATGGTCGTCACTACATTTTCTATAAAGAGGGGTCTGTGATGCAGCTTCTGAATTGCTTGTGTGTTATCACGCAGGCCTCTCTCCATGTCTCCTCTTCCCAGTCTGCTTCCGTCAGCCATAGAGAAAAGAGCTGCTTCCTGCCTAGGGCGCAGAGCAGAGGGGGATTCTGGGATAGCCCTGCATGGCTTCACCAGATGCAAATCTTCCGTTGTAGGGAATGTACTTCCGGATGGCATTCAGCTAAGGCCCCATCCGCAGTATCATACCACTTTCAACACTCAAGGCTTCCCCCAAAGAATCCTGAGAATTGTAGTGTAAGGGTGCTGAGAGTTGCTAGGAGACCACTGGCAGAGCTACAGTTCCCAGAGTTCCCTGGGAAGAGGGATTGCTTGTTAAACCACTCTGGAAATTGTAGCTCTGTGCGGGGAAAGGGGCCTACTCCTCACTTGTGGATTCTTTGGGGGAAACCATGACCGTTTAGTATAAGAGTGCTTTAAATGGATAGTATGGAGCCAAAGTTTTACTCAGAGTAGACCAATTGAAATTGTGGTCCTAACATAATATTCATCAATTTCAGTGGGTTTACTCTGAGTAAAACATTAGTTGACTGCCACCCTCATTACGTACAAGAGTGCGTGGATGGAAATGAATGGAGGCCTGCTCTCCAGAATGATTCATGTGAAGGCAACGTCAGTAGCACTCTACCCCAGGCACAGCGGTCTCTTCTCTCGCTTTTCCTCCACAGACCCCCGTCCTGCGCATGGCCGAAGGAGACACTGTCTACGACTACTGCTGGTTCCCGCTGATGAATTCCTCTGACCCACAGACTTGTTTGTAAATCCATCTTTCCCCTGCCGTCTCCCTCTCTCCGTCCCCTCCCCCGTGGTCACTTTATGGGACTGAAAAAAGTTTAGCAGCAGCAGCAGGAGGGGTTAAGCTTCGAAAGGCCTCAAGAGAGAAGTCCAGAAAAGTCATTTGCTGAAAGTTTGTCAGCTGCCAAATTAAACAACAGCAACAACAGGGCTCTAGACCGAGGGTGGGGAATTGGATCGCTACCCCACGGGTCAAGTTTGACGGGTGTGTGAGGCTGCCTCCATGTCATCAGGTGTGGGGCAACTAAATGTGCCTTTGTGTAAAAGACACTAAACGTGTCTTTTTGCTGATGCGCATGGAGCTATGTGAGCCTTGATAGTGGATCGTCAAGGCTTGTGTAGCTCAGGGGCTAGCAAGCCCTGACAGTCAGCTGATTGTGGGTGGTTGCAAGGCACAGTGCACAAGGCTTTGTTGGTGGTGCTGATCAGCTGATTGGCCATGCCTTCAAACCCCCGTAGACCCAGTTGCAGCTTTACCTCCCCCATACTTTACTTCATGAAGGATGTTGGGTGTAGGGTAGGCAGGAGTGGCTTGGCCAAAGCAGCCTTGTGGACAAATGGGGGGGGGGCTTAATTAGGCCTGTGAGCTGGAGGTTCTCCATTCCTGTTCTAGACCCAGCAGGAAGGTAGAATCCCCGCTGGCTTTGGGTCACGGTGTTTGCTACATAATCCAGAACCTGAAATTGGGGCAGAGCGAATATTGCTGGGTGATGGAGATTGAAGTCAGGTTTGCATGCACTCTTGCACTAAAAAAAACCCCAAAAAACTGATGGGAGTGAAATTCCGCAGCCTGCCAAAGCGATGTGATTAAGGAAAGTTAATTGCATTCAGCTAAAAGCCTTATAGGATTCTGATTCCCCAGCGGCTGGAATTGCTGACACAGATGCCCCTTGTATCTAAGATTGCTCATGTGCTGACAAGGTTACCTTCTCAGCTTTGAGGCCTAGAAGCTTGCTTTCGCTAAAACAAATGTGGTACTTTTTCCCGCCACGTTCTGTGCCTGGCGACGTGTTCAGTGCTTGCGCAGCGGGGCCTTGGTACATGCAGAGATGTGAGGGTGGGGGAGGTGTGCGAGAGCCCTGCTAACCTTTGCCTGCTTCTTTTGCCAGCCCTCCTTAGACTTGACCAGTTCCCTGCCGCTACTCACTGGCCCTTCCTTCCGCTTCTCTCCCCCTGCAGTGTTGCCAGCAGCAGCCGTGACAACCCCATCCACATCTGGGATGCTTTCTGCGGAGACCTGCGGGCCACCTTCCGCCCCTACAATCATCTGGTGAGTACCTGCGTCGGGGTGCCCAGCTTCGCGAGGTGGTGGTTCCTCTTCCTCCAAAAGTGGGAGCAGAGCCGGACTGCCAGCTACACTACCTCGACTGCTTACTTTACCCCTTCCCCTCCCCACAATCTCTCTTTGAGTTGCTGCCCTCCCGATTTCCTCCAGGATGAGCTGACTGCTGCACACTCGCTCTGCTTCACCCCAGACGGCTCTCAGCTCTTCTGTGGCTTTGACAAGATTGTGAGGGTGTTTGACACGTCGCGCCCTGGCCGGATGTGTGAGAACAGGCCCACCTTTGGTGAGTTGGCCTTGATTGCATTTTGGCGTTTCTGGGTGAGGTACGGCTTCCCTCTCTGGCCATTTGCAACCAAGCCCTCCGTTTGTGCAGCTGGACTGGGCCAGGAGCAAAATGGGCAGCGTGGCCTAGTCAGGGGTGAAGGGCTGTCTCGGTTTCAGTCTCTCATTTTTCCAGTCAGTTGTCTGCATTTCCATGTCAGTTTTGCAACTTCTTAAAAACAGAAACTGCCTCGGGACAATTCGTCACCATTTGGCAACCGTGAATTTAGTAACGGTGAGGGTAGGGTAATTGCTTTTAAAAAAATGTTCAGAGTTCTAAATGTTGTGAAATGGTTTGTAATTGTTTTAATTATGTTCTTGTTTGATTTAAAATTGTATTGCTTTAACCTTTTGCTTTTCGCCACCCTGGCTCCTCTGGGAGGATAAATTTAATACATAATTTTTATGCTTGTTTCTCCCAACAGATGGATTTTTGTACCCATCTTTTGGTTGGAGAATGGCATTGCAAAACTCAGGGACCTGTGAATTTTGAAGGATCACTGTATTGTTTCAGGGAGTGTGAATTAGGATAGTTTACATTAAAATGTGAATCGGACACTGGGGTCTGTTCAATAGACTTATGCTGGTCATGTCCATTAACTTCAATGGGTCTACTCTGAGTAGGACTAGCAATGAATACCATCCAGTATTTTTTCTGCCATCTCTAACGTGTGCAGTCCCTGAATTACCAGGAAATCATCCAAGGAGGAGAACTTGGCATTCTCCACCCTTGTCCCTTGCCCCCCTCCTGTAGGCTGCAGCAGAATCAAAAGCATGCAAGCATAATGAGTACTCATAATTAGAATATTTTAATGTGCAGATTATGATAGATATTTATGCAATAATGTCAGTGGCAGGCATGCCTGCAGTGGCTTCCGCATCAGCTTCTGTCTCCAAATGTTCAAAAAGACCAAAAGAGTGGGAACCTTTATTTTAAACTTAGGTAGTGCCTTTCCAAACATTCAGAACATGAGAAGAGCCATGTAGTCCAGAGGCCTGTTCTTACAGTGGCCAGCCAGATGCCCCAATGGGGAGCCCGAAAGCAGGACCTGAGCTCAACAAAGCAGCTTACAAACCATTCAGAGAAGCTTACAAACCATTGAGCAGCTTCAGACATAATTTGTGTCTTCTACATTTTCATACCAGTCAGCAGATAGTAGGTTGTAGCCCAGGCTGGGCAAGCAGCCTTTTGCTTTTCTATCAGGACCTCCCCTCCCTCTCTTCCCTCTAGATGCCCCCCCCAAATCTGCTTTGGAGGATCCCCCAAACTTCTGGAACAGATATTGAGGGTATGCAGGAGGTGCAGGGCAGAGGAGGGGGAAGTCTGTTGCACGAGCAGAGCGGCAGCCATGGACACAGCCCTGGCAATTAGTCATATCATTAAAAACTTCAGCTCAAATCATATCTTCTCCCCCCCCCCACTTTTATTTTTAAAAAAAGGCAAATAAGTTTCCCAAAGCATTGCAAGGCCTAACGGGGTGTGCGGATGTGTGTTGCTGCGTCTCCTTTGGAAGGTCATTCCATAACCTCGGGGCAACTGCAGAAAAGGCCCCGCTTTGTCCCACAGCTGATCTCGAATAGGCGAAGCCTCTCCGCCTTAATCTTACGCCCTCCCCCCACTGCTCCCCTTTCCCAGTGAAGAAGCAAGGCCAGAGCGGCATCATTTCCTGCATCGCCTTCAGCCCGACGCAGCCCCTTTACGCCTGCGCCTCGTACTCGAAGACGGTGGGCCTCTACTCCCGGGCAGAAGGCGAACCCCTAGCCGTGCTGCATGGGCACCAGGGGGGCATCACCCATGCGCTGTTCGCCCCTGATGGCTTCCACCTCTTCACCGGTGGGCGCAAGGTGAGGACTCGCCGTGGGAGGGGAGCTGGGGGGGGTGGCCCGTACAAAGGTCGTGTCCCCCTGATTTGCCTCCCGTTCTCGCAAGTGCGGCTTCCGTTCTCTCTGAGGCGGGCTAGGAATGTGGGGGAGACTTCAGATCCCCTCCCCATCTCTTTTAGGTCTGGGCCGGCCTCCCCGAAAGCAGGCGTCCTCCAGGCATTGTGGACTACAACTCCTGGAGGACATGAGGTTTTGGGGAGGCCGGTCTGGGGAACTGACATGTGACAGGGCGTGTGGTGTTGTTCCTTCTCTTTTCCCAGGACGCGGAGATTCTTTGCTGGGACCTTCGACAACCGGGCGAGGTCCTTTCCGCCATGTGCCGGACTGTGGCCACCAACCAAAGGCTCTATTTTGACTTGGATCCGTGAGTGCCAGTATTCTCTCAGCCCTCCGATGTCTTTTTCTTTTTCTTGCCGACAAAATGTCACGGGAGGCGCCATCGAGGTGGCTCCAAGTCAGAATCTGTTGGTTCCTGGGGTAGGAATACAGCTAGTGGGTTCCAGGATGCACAGGGTATGGGGTGGGTGGGAATGAGTCGAGGACTCTGTGATTGGAGTGGGCTAAAACAGAGAGAGATGGAGACCACTCTATTTCCCCCTCTATTGCTGCAATGACCGAGGGAGGTGGTGGCCTCTCTGACATGGGAGGCCTTCAAGAGGCAGCTTGGCAGCCATCTGTTGGGAGTGCTTTGACTTGAATCCCTGCATTGAGCAGGGGGTTGGGCTTGATGGCCTTATAGACCCCTTCCAACTCTACGATTCTAAGATCTGCTCCTTTCCTAGAGAGTAGGCCAGCTGTGCTTTTCATTAAAACACGTGTTACAGGGAAAGGCTGTAACTCAGTGGTGGAGCCGCTGTTTTGCATGTGAGAAGGTCCAGGTTTAATCCCCAAAAGGCAACTCTAGGTAGGGTTGGGAACATCCCCCTGCCTGCTGCAACTCTGGAGGGCTGCTGCCAGCCAGTGTCAACAGCAGTGAGCCAGATGGACCCCTTGGTTTTACAGAGCATCCTGTACAGCGTGCGGAAGGCGTTGGTCCTGGCCCCCGCAAGGCAGCTCGTGTACAAAGAGCTCAGTGGCGTTTTTGGGAACCCTCTGCGAGGAAGGGAGGGGCCAGCCATGTCTTGGGGGAATCCCTTTTCCGAGCATCTGCGTGGTTCCAAACGTGGCCTGCAGGGCTCACGGGAGATGTCAGAAGCAGCGGTGGCCTTTGTGGGGAAGGGGCTGAGTGTCTGCCTGTTGTGTGGGGAGGGTACTGGTGGCATCTTCACATAGGCAGGGAAAGGCGCCCGCCTGCCCGCCCCCTGAGCCCCCATTGAGTCACTGTAAACAGTACTGAGCCACATGGAGCAATGCTTTGTCTTGGGATCAGGCGGCTCCTCTGGAGGTCTCCTTGTGTGCGCCGCCAACTTTGCTGCCCGTGGGACGATCTTGCAGCCTGGCCTCTGGCTCTTTCCTTCGCAGGAGTGGGAGGCTCTTACTGAGCGGCGACACGGAGGGATTAGTCAGCGTCTGGGACACATCCCAGCCCCCAACCAGCGGCCCCGCTCGCCCCCTCTTGCAGCCCCTCCTGCAGTTCCAGGCCTTGACGGACTGCGTCAACGGGATAAGGTAGGTACAGGGCCGGGAAGCGTCACGTATCGAGTGGGAGTGTTTGGGAGGGGAGGCGGAGGCTTTACTCAGATTACTACAATGTGTTATGTGTGGGGTTGCCTTTGAAGACAGTTCGGAAGCTGCAGCCGGTGCAGAATTCAGCAGCCAGGCCACTCTCTGGGGCAAGACGGTCTGACCACATAACACCAACTCTGGCACAAGTCCACTGGCTACCAGTTAGTTTCCTGGCTCAATTCAAAGCCCTGGTTTTGTCCTAGAAAGCCTTATACAGCTCAGGATCCCAGGACCGCAAGGACCGCTTCTCCCTATAAGAACTACCCTGGACCCTGCGGTCAGCATCTGAGGCCCTCCGTTGTGTGCCTCCTCTGAGGGAGGTGCGGAGGGTGGTGACATGAGAACAGGCCTTCTCAGGGGTGGCCCCCCACTTGTTGAAGGCTTTCCCCAGAGATGCATGCCTGGCGCCATCATTATCTATCTTTAGGCGCCAGACAAAATCATTCCTCTTAAAGGGATTAGGCTTTTCAGTTTTTGGAGTGCTTTTGACGTAGCCCGTTTTAGAGGGTGGGTTGTTTCACCATCCTGTTTTTTTCACTTTTTTAGTTGTGTTAGTTCTATATTGGTTTCAGTCTCTCACAGCCAGTGTGGTGTAGTGGTTAGAGTGTTGGACTACGACCTGAGAGACCAGGGTTCGAATCCCCACACAGCCATGAAGCTCCCTGGGTGACCTTGGGCCAGTCACTGCCTCTCAGCCTCAGAGGAAGGCAATGGGAAACCACCTCTGAATACCGCTTACCATGAACACCCTATTCATAGGGTCGCCCATAAGTCGGAATCGACTTGAAGGCAGTCCATTTCCATTTAGTCTCTTTATTGTATGTTGCTTTGGCTTCACTTTTCTGAAGAAAAGCACTAATAAATTTGAATAAATAAATAGACAGACAGACAGACCCTTAGTTTTGAGGTGTACATTGGGCTCCCGAGTCCCTGAGGCATGTGGGGTGTGAGTTGATCTGATCATTGATCAGAAGGCAGAGCCACTCCCTCCCCCAAGAAGAAGTCTGGGCAAAAGCACATAAAGAGTCTCAAAGGTAGGCCAGTCTCCCCGCCCGGCAGGGGCTGGCTCATCTGGTATGCCCGCTGCCCCTGGAGATGCTACTTTCTTAGCCGACAAAACTGTGCTTTTGCACCTGGAAAGGTGAGCCCCAGCTCTGGGCTGCCCACAGCCACTGGACGTGGCAGTGCTTACAGTGAGGAGAGCGATGAACTCTGGCCAGCTGCCTGTTGAGGGGCCAGAGTTTGCGGGCTGGTGGAGGACAGGCACCCAGCCCGTTCCCCTTCTGGCCTGACTTTCTGCCCTCTGTACTCAGCCTCCATCCCAGCCTGCCTCTGCTGGCCACTGCCTCCGGCCAGCGCAGATTCCCTGACCTGTGGGACAGTGAGGAAGAGGAGGAAGGGGGCAGCCTGTCCAGTCGCCCTCAGGCCCATGGTGACAACTCGCTTCAGCTGTGGTGGTGCTCCTTGGATGCCGGTGCAGAGCTGCCCCAGGCTCTTCTGTGACGTGGCCATCTCCCTCAAGGGAGCGGTGAAGACTGAACGCTGCCTGCTGTGCGGCCCCCACCCTGGCATTTGAAGCCAAAGGGGGCCAAATGGATACATCTGTACTCAAAACTGCCATGAATTATGAGTGTGTGAAATGCTGGCATGCCAGTGTGTTCTTGGATGCGCATGCATTAATGGTAGCCTGTGTGTGTGGCTGTTTATTTCTACACGTGACGTTTGTATCAAAGAGAGTATGAACTGTGTGAGGGTTCATTGGACTTTTTTTTTCCCCTGAGAGAGAATGGGTCAAGGAGGTGCCATATTGGGGAAAAGGGATATTTTGTGCTTGCCTGTGATGGGTCAGGGGGTCTGTTGCATTTGAGAGTTGCTGTGCCTATATGGGTTGGAGACATCAGCTGTGCGCTGAGGGAAATTGCTTCCGGTGCCAGACCATTTCTTTCTCTTGCTCCCCCCACCCCCAATTGACAATGGACACTTTCTCCTGCTTTGGGCTGACTTTCGTCCTTTTCAGCCAAGAGGGGTGACCCTTTGCAGTTCAAAGTCTTTACTTCCTGGCCACCAGCTTGTATTTTTATATATATATATATATGAATAATTGCTTCTTTCAAGCAATTTTTAATTGATTTCCTTTTTCTCTGCTCTGTAAATAGTTTCCTTACTCTGTTTACCTGCCGAACAGGTGTGCCATGACGCGAATTTGCTTGGGGGAGGGAAGGGCTTTTGTGCTGGGTTTTCTGAACGTTCATCATCGGTACCCATTTTGTGACTAAAGAATGCATCCTCTTCCACAGCCAATAGGTGTTGTAGATGATTAATAAAAGTCTATAATGGTCATATATCTTGGTTTTCCTTAGTCTCTTCCTTTCTAAGGGGGAGCTGGTGCAAATTACAACTCGGGGTTAAAAAAGGCTTTGCTGCATTGAGGGGTGGAGTAGAAGTCCCTGAATTCCTGCTTGCTGGCTTCATTTTTAGAGAGTACGGAAAGTGGAAATGGACTGCCTTCAAGTCGATCCCCACTTATGGCTACCCTATGAATAGGGATTTCATGGTAAGCGGTGTTCAGAGGGGGTTTACCATTGCCTTCCTCTGAGGCTAGTCCTCCCCAGTTGGCCACAGCTGCACAAGCCAGCCCCTTCCTTGTCCACAACTGCCAGCTGGGGGGCAACTGGGCTCCTTGGGACTCTGCAGCTTGCCCACGGCTGCACGGGTGGCAGGGCACGTAACCCTTGAGCCACTCCCTGTGGGGTGAATAGCTTTACCCAGGAGACACGAGCGGGGATTTGAACTCACAGACTCTGGACTCCCAGCCAGGCTCTTCTCCCCACTGGGCTAGACCAGCTGTTTTTTCTGCCCATTCTGACACTAGGATCTTTTTATTGTTTGGGAACCAAGAACCTTGTTTCATACAAGCATCAGCAATATAATATATTAATTATATAACAATAATAATATTAAATAATATATTAAAATAACAATATATAAAAAATGCACTGGAGTCCCACAGGATGAGAATTGCTGAGAATTTGAAATGGTGGCCCTGTGGCCTTTTTAAATACAGGCTTTCAAGATGCGTGGGACTCTGGCAGGCAGCATGCAGGGTGGGTGGAAAACTGGGTGCTTCCGATCACACATCGTTGCTTTTGCTCTTTTGGTCTTCAGAAAGATAAGTGGAAATAGATCACACAAGGGAGAAGGTTTGGAGCAACCCATGGTTTAAACTGGCAGTTTGGGATGGGATTTGGGGGCGGATATTCTTGACACACACAAAATTTCTGGTCCTTTATCACAGATAAATCGGAATTCTCATTTTGTGTCTGTGTTTTTTGTTTCCCAGATTGATTAAGGGAAGGGTGATGTAAGACTTACTTAGAACCACAAGGGGGCAGGCTCTCACTACAGATGTCTTGCTCTTGTAAATCCATGAGGTTCCACAGTTGAGTGTTGTGGCTGCAATTGAGTTTTTTAAAACAATACTTTTTGTTCTGTCCACCACCACCACCACCCATTTTCTTTTGGGGCAGCACACCCAATTTTTCCTGTCTTTTTTCAAGCAGGTGTTATGGGGTGTGGGGGAGAAGGAAGCAGTTCTGCATATGTGGGGCACCCTAGAACATCTTGCCTAGGAAAGATATTCTGGATTTTTCCCCAAAGGTAAACAATCCTATTAAGTTTGGGGAAACATGGAATAGGTGCAGGACTAACTGAACTGCAAGTCCCAAACATGCTTGTGCCATCTGGGCTCAAAAAGGCTACATCTGGCTTTGCATTGTCTCCAAACTGACAAATGATGGAAGGCTGTTTGCTGCCTTCAGACTTTATGGTGGGCTTCTGAAAGGCATCTGGCCAAGTACGGTGGGCTAGATGACTGCTTGTTCTCATTTAGCAGAGCTGCCCTTGCCTTGTGTAATATAGGGCCAGGGTTTCCAGACTCTGGTCTGCGCACCACCGCTGGCCTGCAGGCATCATTCATATGTTCTGCAAATTGATGGGAGGCTAGAATTCAAAATAAAGTAAATGGGAGGCTAGGATTAAGAAGTTTAGTCTTCATAATATATTTGGTTTTAATGATGGTAATACTTGCTTAATTAATTGCTTAATTAATAATTGCTTCTTTTATTTAATTATTACATTTATACCCCGCCTTTCTTTTCATAGTAGAAACCCAAGGTGGGTCTTGTAGAAGAAACCCAAGGCGGGTTTCAATTTCTTATAGAAGAAGCCATAAAATACAATTAAAAATGCACATTGCAATTGCTATAAGCAGAAAAATCATTCAGTGGTCTGCCAAGACCCTCAGCGATTTTCAAGTGGTCTGTGGGGAGCGGGGAAGGTTTGGGAGTCACTGATCTAGGAAACACAAAAGCAACGTATATTGCAACAGGCAGAATTAATATAGAATGGCCTGTGTATTGTAGCGGCTTCTCTGCTATCTTTTCGGCGCCTTTTGAAGACTTTCCTCTTTCAATAAGCCTTTTAAGTGGAGACCTGTCTCAGTCTGCGCCTGTGTTCAAATTGCTTGTTAATATGTTTTTTAAATACATAATGTTTTTAACCGTGTTTTAAAGATGTTTTTAAAGCTTTTTTAAAAAATGTTTTTAACGTTGTTTTGTCTTAATGTATTTTAAGGACTGTTCTTATGATGTTTTAAAGTGTTTTTAGTGCTTCTGTTTGCTGCCCTGGGCTCCTGCTGGGAGGAAGGGTGGGATATAAAGCAAATAATAAATAAAGTGTTTCTGATTCCATTTCCCCCTTCAAACTACCAGTTTTACCTTATTAGCAGACGGGGGAAGTGCCCTGCGTTGCAATTCCTCTCCTATCTGCAGCACAGATGGTGCTCTGTGGCTGGCTGGTGTCTTCTGTGAGGCTACTTTTAGTGGGATTCGTCCTTTTTGGCAAGGAGTTGGACATGATAGTTTGAGGCCTTTCCAAAGCTGGGGTATTTCTGCAAGCTATTCCAACACTGCTTTTTTAATCCCCTTTTGTGTGGATGGGTAAATCGCTGTAATGCAGTTTTGACTCTGCACAAATCCAATTTTCAACCCAACTGGGGTGCCTTTCCAGGCAGGCAGATATATCTACAGTTTATTATTAAAAAAAAAGGTGGGATGTGCATATTTTGTAAATTTTCAAGGTGGCTCCTGGCCATGGGAACACAGATGAACGCATTAAGGACAATTGATTAAGATGCGTAAATAGCAAAGTGAAAACAGTGAAAAGCCTCAGATCGTAGCATAAACCCATTAAGCATTCAGAAGCTTGGACAAACAGATAGGCCTGGCCTTACCCCTAAAATTTAGTAAACTGGGCTTTGTGAGTGTTCCAGAGCTCTGATGTGGAGCCACTACAGGAAAGGCTGTTTTCCCCTAGGGGCTGCTAGCAGAAAGTCTGCAGTGGAGGTGTGAGGGCAAAAGATCTTCAGATGGTGATCATAATTGGTTCATATGGGATCAGGCTTCAGCAGCTCATGTGACAATCTTTAAGCCCATCTTGGCTGCTTTATTTATTTTATTATTTATTTATTATTTGATTTGTATCCCACCCTTCCTCCCAGCAGGAGCCCAAGGCGGCAAACAAAAGCACTAAAAAATTGTTAAAGCATCATAAAAGCAGACTTTAAAATACATTAAAACAAAACAACTTACATATTTTAAAAGCTTTGAAGACATCTTAAAAAAAAGGTTAAAAAACATTGTGTTTTTAAAAAAATGTTTAAAAACATATTAAAAAGCAATTCCAACACAGAAGCAGACTGAGATAGTCTCAACTTAAAAGGCTTGTTGAAAGAGGAAGGTCTTCAGTAGGCACCGAAAAGATAGCAGAGATGGCTCCCTGCCTAATATTCAAAGGGAGGGAGTTCCACAGGGTAGGTGCCGCCACACTAAAGGTCCACTTCCTATGTTGTGCGGAACGAACCTCCTGATAAGATGGTATCTGCAGGAGGCCCTCACCTGCAGAGCGCAGTGATCGACTGATGATATAAGGGGTAAGATGATCTTTCGGGTGTCCTGGTCCTAAGCTGTATAGGGCTTTGTACACCAAGACTAGAACCTTGAACTTGGCCTGGTACTTCTCAGCAGATGTGCTCTACTTTTGATGTGTTATTGGAAGCCGGATTGTGTGCCAGCTATATTGGCTGCCAGCATGCTTTGAGGCCCTGTTTAAAGTGCTGTTGATGACCTTTCAACATTTTTGGGTCCAGGCTACCTTAAGGATGGTTTTCACCTGTATCAACCTGCCTGCCCCTTAAGATCTACTTCTGAAGCCCCGCTGAGATGCCTGTCTTTAAAAGTAATTATAGTCAGTGGTTTTTTTGGCAGTCTGCTGCTGGCCTCAATTACGGATTGCGATTCTAAGTAAGACTGGAACAAGCCCCAGCCCTTGTTAATTTTACAACAGGCCTTACAAAGCGACAATCTGAAGTCATAGCCTTTGGGAGCAAATTAAGATTTGTACATTGGTAGTTGTCTTTAAGATAGCGGGATTATTTTTTCCTGCATGATATGCTGGCCTGTGCACCTTGGGTGGAGATGGATTTTAAATGTTTTAATGATTTAAATTGTTGGATTTTGCAGTTTTGGATTGTATAGAATTGCAAAGGGCTTTGAAGGGCACTTTGCCTAAAATAATCACCGTCAAGCAGTATACTTTATCCTCTTAATATACAATATTATACCATATACTTGTAAAGTACCAAAAAAGAGGCAAGCCCTCTGCACTAGCCTGAGAAGCAGGCGGTCACTCCGTCAGTATGAGATTTTATTTTAATTTTAAAACCCACTTTTATTTTTACATTTTCTTGGCTTCTAACCTAGCCTAAATGTAACTTTAGGTTCAAGCGTGCCGGTAAAAGGTTTTTTTGGGTGAGGCAGCTTTGGCCCTCCCTCTCCTCTCCTCTCCGCCTGTTGGCCCTGGGCCCCCACCATTGTGGCATAAATAGTTACTGTTAATGGGCCCAAAGTGAATTCTTGCACAGAGAGACTGTTGCCTGGCAACCGTGTAAACTGAACTGGCCCCGGCGAGCGAGTGCGTGGCTCGCCTGTGTATGGGAATATTTCCCCTCGTGCGTGCCACAGGCTTTTATAAATGTCTAGCCCAGCCAAAGGCTGAAGTAATCTGTAATAATAAAATGGGTAAAAATGGTTATAGACCAGCCTAGCCCTTGGTCACCCGAAAACAAGGCTTCACTGTGTCCAAGTGATGCCCGTGGCTTTGATGAGATACTCGGGCATCTCCCAGGCTTTCATTCTCAGTCTCATCTGACTCCAAAGCCAGGCTTTGGCGTAGAATAGTAAAACTGCCTCTGAGCGTGCATAGAGTGCATTTCTGGAGTAACTATGGGCAGTCTTGTTTCACCTAGAGCTTCAGGGGAAAGGAATTCCAGGAAGACTTCAGGCCTGGTGACCTACTGTTTCAGAAACTATGTTGTCAGCTATACTACTGCTACTACTACTATTATTATTATTATTATTATCAACAACAACAGCAATCCCATCATTTTCCACCAAGCAGCTCAGGATGGACTACATGGCTCTCTTCTCCCCCCTCCCTTCCTTTTTATCTTCAGTACACCGTTGTGGGGTAGGTTAGGCTGACAGACAGTGACTGGCCCAAGCCACTCAATGCACTTCATAGCTGATACACAGATGGGTGCGGTTTTGGAGAAATGGCCTCACAGCCGAATGTGGAGCCCCTGATGGGCCAAGTTTCTCCAGCCCTGAGCTAAAACAAAGGTAGATAGCCTTTTTCTGTCGAGGGCCACATGCTGGCAATGGGTGGGAGCCAGAGACAAAAGTGTTGGATTAACCCCACAGGACAACTGTGTGCGGCAAGCTTTGGCAGAGGCCAAAGGCTGGCGCTGCTCCTGCCACTTTCTTGTTTCTGTCTATTCCGCCTGCAAGAGGATGAGCCTCTTGCTACCCACAGCTGCTGGTCTTGCCTCAGCTTGTTCCTCCACCCTTCTCAATATCGCACCTTCCATGGTGCCCAGCAGGGCCTTCTCAGCTCCAGGGCCTTGTGCCTCTGCTCTGGTGTCTGTGTACACTGGAGAGGGGGTGAGCAGGGGCTAGGGTCAGTTTCAGTTTGGGGGCTCAGGGGTACTGATGTGGCTTCATCTGCTGGAGGGCAAGAAGGACAATTGCTTTGGAAAGGAAATGGGGAGAAAATTTGCTTAAAGGTTAGGATCTCTTAGTGAGTTCAGTATGGATGACTTGCCTTCTGTGATTTGCAATTTGCCTCTAGGAATCTTAAATGGGAATGCAAAAAGCAAAGGTAGCTGACTCCATAAGGTTTTTGGAGTGTGTGTTTATTTACTATTTTTTTATAACCAAAACATTACAGTAATGTAAGAATCAAGTGAGATTTAAACTCATACACTATACATGTTTACCCCCAGTTTATATATATATATATATATATATATAAATTTATAAACGTAAAGGTGATTAACGGAATCCTTATAGGGATCCAGAGCAAGCTTGAGTGAAGTTCTGTTTGTTGCTTTCTAAACTGTCTTATATATAAATTTATTATATATAATTGCTTGCAAGTATAGAACTAGAAGATGATAGTTACTCTGGATTACTTAAACCAGAATAAATTGGGTGTGTATGTCTAGGGTTACGGAAAATCTCCTTCCTGTGGAGATTTTCAGACAGACATGAGAATGGCACAGAACATCCTTTTTTAGATGAAGAGGGCTAGCCGAAACCTAGAGACTCATTCTCCCTCTCAAGATAGCAATTTATTTTTATGACAGTCATCCCTCCGCTAACAGGCTTTCACCATCTATTCGAGAGGGGATGCCTCTCTTTGGATGCACAACGAGGGGTTGGCCAAGGTGGAGAACACTCTAACCTAGCAGCAGAGAAGGTACTTCCTTTGGAAAGGAGATGGAGAAAACCCAAGTATTGTGAATGGGCAACTGGGATGGCAGGAGTCTTTTTTCCTTTCTTTTATCTTTTCTGGATGACTGAATATGGGGCAAGCCTAGCTGCGTGGACTGGCAATTGTGGCGTCTGATTCAGGGCCGGATTATCCATTAGGCTTAGTAGGCTGAAGCCTAGGGGCCTGGAGCCCTTGGGGGCCCGTGACCAGCGGAAGCAGGACAGGAGCTGCGGATCGTGGGACAAGAGCTTCCGAACTGCCCGCCATCCCTCCGCTTCACTTACCTTTTTCTCCGCTGTTTTTTGCGGCTTGCCATCAATCAAGATGGCGGCCGAGGTTTCCCTAAGGGGCTGAAGCCTCTGCCGCCATCTTGGTTGATGGCACACATGCATGCTACACGCATTACCATTGTAAGGGGGTTGAGAAAAATATTGCCTAAGAGGAGAAGGGGAGCCCAAACACCAATCAGCCTAGGGGCCCTCCTCAGCTTAATCCGGCCCTGGTCTGATTCCATCCAGTGGAGGATGGTCTTTTAGGGCACAAGGGGCACCAGCCTCAGCCAGCCCCCCCCTGCCTACTTTCTTATTTCAGGTCAGGGGGACGACCCCACCTGTCAGCTCCCCTCTTCCTTCATCTCAGGGTTGCCCCTTGTAGAGCTCAGCAGGGAGGGGGAGGAGGAGGAGGAAGGGGACATCGCTAGAATCACGTTGCCTGTCATTGGCTCTGCGTCTGCCTTCTGCGGGCTCCCTGCTTTCCGCCCCACCAGTCCCAATGGGCAGTAACTACCACTGATTCCCTCCTTTGGGGGGGGCAGCTTTGCTGGCTTCTGTCCATCTGGTTGGTGCTGGGGCTTTGGAGGCCGCCAGAAAAGAGTCACAAAGGTGGTGATTTGGGACCACCAAGCTCCTGCTGTCCTCTTCTGCCCCTGGCTTCTCGGAAACGGCCTTAGCAGAGGAGGGCCTTTGCCATTGCTTGCTGCCTGATCCTTTGGGGATTAAACTTGGGACCTTCTGCATGCAAAGCAGGTGCTCTGCCGCTGAAGAGATCTCCTCCCCCCCACCCCCCGCCAGCTGTGCCAATCATTCTGTTTTGTGCTTATGCACCAGTAGGTGCAAGGACCAGCATGGTGTGTGTTGGGCCCAGCGGCAGCTAATCTTTTATTTTGATTGTTGCTTGTATATCTCAGCAGGATCTCCCTCTTCCACCAGCACCCCTTAAATCTGCAGCTTCATTCATAAGCATAGGAGAATATATTTCTCTCTCTCTCTGACACGCTTGTGCACGCTCACACACACACACACACATGTAGTGAGGGGAGTTTCTTGCTAGTCTCTGCAAGGGGTGCTATAGGGTGTATAAAGACCCCTAGAGCTTTAGGTGTGGGTTTTGCATGATTGAGTTCCCTTCAGTTTCAAAACAAGTTCCCTGCAGATACTGTAGCAGACTAGGGAGAAGGATTCAAGCTCACCTTTCCCACTGACATGCTAGATTTCTATGTGCAGGGGATTCCTTTTTGTTTTCTTGTTATTATTGGCCTTGGTCTGGAGGTGCATTCCGTCACATGTGCCCCTGCTTGTAGTCTGAAGGGCTATAGGTTGAGCGTTGGCATGAGTCACTTGAAAGGAGGATAGCTAACCTGGGAACCTCCAGACATTGTTGGCCTCCAACTCCCATCGTTTCTGACCACCATTGGCCATGGCAGGAGTCTGGAGGACTCCATTTTGGCTACCCCTCCCCACTCTCCTCCAATTTGGTTACAGAATAGGGGCATTTCTGCTTGTTGGAATCTCCATCCAAAGTTAAGGAAAATCTAGTTTTTGTGTTAGATGTATTTTGTGCCTTACACTGAAACTGTTCTGATTTTGTTTTTCCTGTCTATCCAGCTGGGAGATTTCTGTATGATTTGAAAGCTTGCATCATTTTAAACACCAGTTGGTCTGAATGAAATAGATTGTCTTAAATTTACTCTGGAGTCTTTCTTTGTTTTTTAAAAGTGGCTATTTAGATGGCTCAAATGATTTTTGAATAGGGAGAATTATAAAGAGGATTGTGTGCATCCCACACAAACATGAAATTTGGTATAGACAGGCACAGAATTCAACATCCTGTCCACTTTAGTTGTTGTTGTTATGTGGCTTCAAGTCGACTACGACTTATGGCGACCCTATGAAACAGTGACATCTGTTCTTCTCATTATGTGCCCAAAGTATGAAAACCTCAGTTTCATCATTTTAGCTTCTAGTGATAGTTCTGGTTTAATTTGTTCTAACCCTCAGTTATGTGTCTTTTTTGCAGTCCATGGTATGCACAAAGCTCTCCTCCAACACCACATTTCAAATGAGTTGATTTTTCTCTTATCCGCCTTTTTCACTGTCCAACTTTCACATCCATACATAGAGATCGGAAATACCATGGTCTGAATGATCCTGACTATAGTGTTCAGTGATACAGCTTTGAATTTGAGGACCTTTTCTAGTTCTCTCACAGCTGCCCTACCCAGTCCTAGCGTTCTTCTGGTTTCTTGACTATTGTCTCCATTTTGGTTAATGACTGTGCCGAGGTATTGATAATCCTTGACAAGTTCAATGTCCTCATTGTCAACTGTAAAGTTGCATAAATCTTCTGTTGTCATTACTTTAGTCTTCTTGACGTTCAGCTGTAGTCCTGCGTTTGTGCTTTCCTCTTTCACTTTCATCAGCATTCGTTTCAAATCATTACTGTTTTCTTTCTCCTTTTGCTTTTGGTTTCCTTCTCTTTAACCATTTGAAGAGTTTCTTCAGTCATCCATTGAGGTCTCTCTTTTTAACTAGAGGTATTGTCTTTTTGCCTTCTTCCCCGATAACGTCTCTGACTTCATTCCATAGTTCTTCTGGTTCTCTGTCAACTAAGTTTAAAGCCTCAAACCTGTTCCTTATTTGATCTTTGTATGCTTCTGGGATGTTATTTAAATTGTATTTTGGCATTATGATTGCTTTGTTGTTGTTCTTTAGCTTTACTCTGCTTTTCGATACGACCAGTTCATGATCTGTACCGCAGTCTGCTCCTGGTCTTGTTTTTGCAGGAAGTATGGAACTTCTCCATCTTCTGCTACCAATTATATAATCAATTTGATTCCTATATTGACCATATGGTGATGTCCACGTGTACAGTCGTCTTTTTGGTTGCTCAAAAAATGTGTTCGCAAGAAACAAATTATTGGCTTCACAGAATTCAATAAGTCTTTCTCTTGCTTCATTTCTATCTCCTAGGTCCCATTTCCCCACTATTCCTAATTCTTCTCTGTTCCCTACTTTTGCATTCCAATCTCCCATGATTATCAGAACATCTTGTTTTGGTGTGTGATCTATTTCTTCTTGTACTTCTGCGTAAAATCTCTCCAATTCCTCTTCTTCTGCGTTTGCCGTAGGAGCATAGACTTGGATGATGGTTATGTTAATAGGTTTCCCATTTAATCTCATTGTTATAACTTGCTCAGACCTTGCATTCTAGCTCCTAATTGCTCTTGCTACATCACTTTAGTTAGTTGGTTTAAAAAAAACACCCACAACCAAGCTTCTAGCCCTTAAGACTGGAAAGTATAAACTTGCAAATTTATGGGGGGGAGGGAATGAAATTTTAGGAGCCAGAACAAACTGCAGCAGCCCTTCCAGTGGTTAGGAGGGTGGGGCCCCATTGCTGGTAAGAGTCAAATTTATGCAAATGAAACACAATTGTATGTATCTTGCATAAAATTATCAAGAAGAATTAAAAGCACAAAATGTGGGTGTATCCATAAGAGCCAAGGATTAAAAACCTGAATGAATTGTAAATATATAGTTGAAAGGAGTGCTCAGTGTATTTTATTGTGAAAGAAGGGGGATGACAACAGGGATTGGGGGGCACATTTAAAAAAGAAACACTGCCCTGTGGCTAGGAATCGTGGCATCAGCCTCCTTGTCTTTCAGAATGCCCTGCAGACCCTCTTGGGTGTTGAGGTCAGCAGGAGGGGGGCTTTTTGGTGGTTCTGCCATTCTCAGAAGCTGAGGGGTATGTGTTTTCCCAGGAAAGAGCATTCTCTGTGGGGGCCTCTAAATTGTGGAACTCCCTCCCCACTGAGATGAGTCCGGCTATTTCATTGTACAGTTTTAGGCGAACACTTCTGACACTCAGGACGTATGTTTTTAGGACCCTGTTGTGTGATTGTAGGTTGTTTTTAATACTGTATTTTAAAAGTATTGTAACCTGCCCTGGGACCTTTGAGTGAAGGGCGGGTAACAGATGATGATGATGATGATTGTAAGACTGGCCTGCCTGATTGGGCTTTGCAAGGATTTTGGGGGGTCACGGGGGGTTGCTCTAGCACCCAAAATGTGTCTGTTTCAAAAAACAAAGAACCTGAGAACATTTTGAGGGATTGACCTCTGAAGGGGGGGGGAAAGAGTTCTAAATACCCTTCCCTCTCCTGTTTTTGGAGAGGCACAGCTCTTTCTAAGTGTGCCTATCTCTGTTTTTGCCTGCTGGGCATGCAGAGAAATGTATTAAACATTATTCTCCCCCTCTCCCCACCTTCCCCCTCCTACTCCCCCCCCAGCAATCTGTCTTGGCCCAAAGGAAGGGAGACTGGCTGGGGGTGGGCTTGTCTCTCTGGGGGGGGCACAGATTTTATGCTGCTGTTCTGGGCGATCAGCAGGGAGTCTTGTCTGCTCAGCCTCTGAGGATATTCACTGGCGATTTGCATCCAAATGGCCAGGCTTCCTAAGGTGAGCCCAGGTAAAGGACGGTGGTGGTAATAATGATCTGGGGGGGGGGAGAGAGGCAAGGTTTCTCCATCTTCCTGCCAAAGGAAGTGGAGTCCAACAGTCAGAGCTGGGCTGATGAGAAGCTGGGCTTCAATTTGGAACAACAAGAGATGGGGAGGGATTTCACCTTGCAAGTTCAAAGTCATTTATTGCACTTGAGAATCCTGCCTCAAGCTGGCACCCTCCAGATGTTTTAGACTACAACTCCCATCAGTTATAGTTTAAAACATCTGGAGGGCACCAGCTTGAAGAAGGCTGCCCTGTAAATCTTGATGTGGGGGTGGGTGGGTGCTGGCAGTGGTCCTTCATATGGTGGACAAAGTGCACTCTGCATATGTTCAGAGGCATCTGCATTTTGTCCACCTGCTCCAAGGGCTGAGCCCTGATGCAGAAACAGGCCGTAATTAATGCAGGGTGAAAGGGAACAAGCATTTCTCATTCCGTCTGGGGGGATCTCACTTGAACTGCCCAGCAATCCTGACTGGTTGCCTTCCTCCTTTCAACTCTGGGCCACCCCCAGTCTGCTGCTTGAGTGTTGTCTGCCTCCCAGAAAAACCTTTCTCCAGTCCCCGTTTGGCTATGATAATCATCCCTTTGCCATACTTTTATTTTATTTAAAAAAAAGACAGGTGCTGGGGGTCTGTTTTGAAACTGCACCACCGCCCTGGGATGACATTTGAGGAAGGGCGATACACATTTATTATGTAAAGCGGCTGAGCACCTGCTTTGCATGTGGAAGATCCCTGGCATAAGACTCCCTCATGAGACCCTGGGGAGCCACAGCCAGCCGGTGGAGACACTCCTGAGCTAGGCAGAGTGATGGTCTGCCTTGGCAGAAGACGGCTTCTGATGGCCCTATAACAAAATGAGGCTCAGGTCCTGCAAATAACGCCTTGCCTGAAAGGTGCTTGGGGTGTGTGGCTTGCAGGAGAGAGATGAGCCAATGCCACTCTGCACATGGCCAGAGTCTTCTCATTTGCCACAGATGGTAGGTCTCAGCTCTGTCATCCCAGACCAGTTCTGGGGCTGAGCTCTTTTCCTGTGTTTCGTTCTTAAATTCTTGGGCTGCGTTACCTTTGTTTGTTACCGGCCATGTCCTTTCCCTTTTTCACCTCTAGATGGTGCTCTTCTGCTTCTTGAACTTGATTCACCTTGATTTCCGGCGGGCTGTAGATCAGGGCACACCTCTCTCTCTCTCTCTCTCTCTCTCTCTCTCTCTCTCTCTGTGTTAGGTGGGGGGGGGCTTCTTAATCTCTGCCCTCTTCCACCCCCAAAGGCTAATACATACACCTTTGTAATGCTCTCACAACCCCTTGTAAATTTCCTGTCAATCGTTTCTAAACAATCTAACCCTGAGCAGCCACCAAATTCCCTTGAAATAATTAGAAAGAGGTTTTCAAAATATTATTTAAGTCTTAGTACACTGCACACGTTAAAAGCACATCGCTTCCCACCAAAGAATCCTGGGAACTGTAGTTTGTTAAGGGTGCTTGGAATTGTAGCTCTGTGAGGGGTATGCTACAGTTCCCAGGATTTAGGGGGACTGTATGGTGAGTACACAGCCTGGGGAACTCAGTATGAGTTACTGTTTTAAACTGCATCAACCCCATCCCACCTCATTCTTTCTTCTTCTCTTTCCCCCAAATATTCCAGTCTTTTTCAAAAGCCATGAGGTCTAGAAACTTTACTTAAAACAAAAGTGTGACTTGATAATATGCAGGCAATATATTGTGTCCTTTTGGAGGGTAAGAAAGGAGAGAGACCTAGGAGGGCTCACCTACCCATCCTATAGGCAATAGTAGTAATGGAGTTCTAGACCACATATTGTGGCTTGCAAATAACCAAGCTTAGCATTGATTTTTCCAAACTGTTAGTCTTCCGGAAATACTTTCCATGTGGATTGGCCTACTACAGAACCACCTGTGCATTGCATATAATTCTGGGGCATGTTGTAAGTTGCACAAACTTGGTTCCCGTGGCATGTCAGTGAGGTCTTTTGGGGTCTCACTGTTGCCCCTGAACTGAGAGCGTCCCTTAGGACAAACTCTGTTCATTGTAGTAGTGGTGAGCAAAGTCATCCTCTGTAACTGGATTTTTAATTGATAGACTGTTCATAAGAAACTCCAACCCCCTCTAAACAACAACACAGTCACAGTGCCTGAACTGCTCTGCAACTCACCCTTGAGCTGAAAAGCCAGGGCTTTGAAATTTGCAGAATGATGCATCCAGAGAATCTTTCATCTCAACTTCTTTTTTCCAAATTGTTTTTATTTATTTTCAGATAAACAAAATCACAGCCAACAGAGATAATCATATTAGAGTTATCCTGCAATAACCATAACCCCTCCCTGCCCCTTTTCTTTTAATTATCTTACTAGTCCTCATGGGTTTAAAACAAGTGTGTGAGCTCCTTGGCTGCTGCAACCTCACAAGTTAGACTGCGGGGACTGGAGGAGAGTTCCCAGAGGCTTTGGGATGGGGGGCTCTTCAGTACCTCTTCCCCCCTCCCACAACCAGCAAAAACTGATCAAATTATGAAAAATAAGCAAACAGAGGTAGATTTGCTTAAGGTGAATAGTTTCTGTTGGGTGCAGTATTGGGTGCCCCCCCCCCATGAATTGGCACAAGAAGATTAGGAGGGAAGGGAGGCAGGGACTTGTTAACAAGGAATGGTTGGCCCCTTGCACTCCTCTACCCACCTCCGTAACTGGGCCTTTAACCTTTTAGCACTGGCTGTAAAAAGACAACACAGCTACACTAGTCCTTCTCACTCAGCTGTGCAGGTGCCCTCGGGCAACACAAGTGTCCCTCTGACAATCCTAGAGGCTAGGGCTCCTCCAGATTTCATTGCTATTGTGCATCCATGATGATTTGTGCATGCATGATGGTATTGGGCCATTTATACAGGATCTCACTTTCAATGCTGTTGGTGCCTGCAAAAGGTTTGAGGCAGACACACTGCTTCATTTCCAATCAGTTCATGTCCTGTAACTTCCTGCTGAAATCCTGTAGTTTTTCATACTACAAATGTTTGGGGGAGGGGTCGTCCTGCATTTGTTGTGCAAGAGTGTCCCAGAATCACAGAACAACTAAGAAAGCCAGAATGATGTGTGGACGGGCCGGTATAAATCGGCCACTCATGCACTGTTATCACATCACTAGTGACCTATTGCAAAACACACCTGCAAAAAAACCCCCAGTCTGAAGGGCCCTCAGGTGTATATAAGGACCACTGACTTGTTTCAGTACCAAGGAATGGCATTTTGTTTTGTTTTTAAATGGAAAGCAGAGACCAAAGTTTTAAGAGCGGTCCTTTGTTTCTGTGAACTCACACTCTTTCTCCTTGCTTCACAATATTCTACCTTAAAAGTAAAAAAAAAAAGTGTAGAAGTATTCTGAGAATGACGCTATACTGGCTTGACTATCTTGGTTCAAAGCTGGTAGCAGAGTTACCACCTTGAAATTTGTTTATTTTTCTGAAAGTGTAGCTTTAATGGTGTTTGTAACATCTTGTGACCGGAAGTTCCCCTGATTGATTCAGTCCTGAAGAGAATGAAGTAGCTTTGTTTTGTATTTGTTAGATATGCAAAATAAGCACAAGGACAGATAAAAATGGTGCCTTCACAGCTTTGGGATTTTGACCTGCTTAGAAACAAAATATTTCTCACACAAGTCGTTCACTATGACCCAGCAGGCATTCTATTTCTTATCAGGTTTTGTGATGGACAGGCTGCAGTTTTTTCAGTATAGAAGAAATGTACTCTTTACGTGCTCAAAGGCGCATTAACCGTTGTAATTATTGGCCAAGGGCTCAGCCCCTATAACTGATGATGGGCTCCAAGGCTAGGCCTCTGCTCACACTTGAGGCGTCAGGCTCACTGTGTGAGTGCCAGCTGAGCAACTGAGTAGGCAGTTTGTTTTGTGGAGTGTTTTGAAACTTTACTGCAACGACTTCACTTCAGATTCGTATGAATCTTTCCAAAGAAAAACTCAGTGAAACTCAAACACTTGCAAAAAAAGAAAAAATCCTTTTTGAACTAACTTCAGTCAGTGTAAGAGAGTGTGAGATTGCTTCATCTGACAGAGGTCTGTGAATCTCAAAGGCCTGCATTTGCCTCTAGTCTACCAGTTTGCACAACTGACATCAACATTTATTTATTTATTTATTATTTGATTTATATCCCGCCCTTCCCCCCAGCAGGAGCCCAGGGCGGCAAACAAAAGCACTAAAAACACTTTAAAACATCACAAAAACAGACTTTAAAATACATTAAAACAAAACATCTTTAAAAACATTTTTAAAAAGCTTTCAAGACATCTTTTTTTAAAAGGTTAAAAACATATTGTTTTTTAAAAAAAGGTTTAAAAACATATTAAAAAACAATTTCAGCACAGAGGCAGACTGGGACAAGGTCTCAACTTAAAAGGTTTGTTGATGCATTATTTGCAACTATCTCTGTCCATTTATCTGTTATTTTATTCATTACAGTACTATTTTATTCTGTGGTAGCTTTAATATACAAATTGCTATGTTGACAATAACTCTTTTTGAAATAGACAGCGTGAGACAAATCCTGTCTTACTTGCAGGGTTGCTGTGATATTAATAGCTGCTGGATAGGCAGAAATTCAACAGGTGTGGCTTCAATGCAGAGATGGGAAGAGCTGTCCTTGCTGAATATTGGATATTTTCAATGAATGAAAGAAAGAAAAACTGTAGCCTCATGGCATGGCATGACTCTTTGTGGACCTAGGAAATAAATCTCATTTTTTCCCAAATTTAAAACTTTCACCATCCTTTTTGGGGAGCACAGATGATCTCTTGTACAGCTCCTGTTAATGCAAATGGGGCTTGTACAAGAAATTTTCTCTCTTGATTTTTGACCCCACAATGGGTCTGATCTCTCTGGCTGTGCTGCCCTTGAGCCAACGCCCACTCTCTTAAAACTGGGATAAATGTTGCCTATCTCCCCTGTCCCCATCCAATCCCCAACACTTCCCTCCCTCTTTCTCTATATATAATTATGCTGATTCCATCAAAAATCAGCCCTGCCATTAATCTACCTCCTTTCCATTCACCTGAGAGAGAAGGCGTGACCCCCCCCCCGCACAACACTCAACCTTTTTTTAAAAAAAAATCCATTAAAAAAAGCAAGCTGTTAAGAAAAAAAAAGCAAGCCCACCAAACAGCCCAAGTTCTTCCAATTTTTTATTGTTAGCATTCTGGACAGAATTCTAGTGATGGGGGGGTGGAAATTGAGGTGGTGTCAGGGGTGTAGTCGTCCGGGGCCTCAGGGGGTCTTAGACCCCATAATTTTGGGGAGACAGGGCCCCAGCAGGGTCCCTATGTCTCCAGCATTCTCCAAGCCAATCAGCATGAAAGAGGAGTGTTAGCCACTGAGAAGAGTCGTCTAACACGCTACTTTGTCCTTCCCTGCCGATTAGAGCCAATCAGAGTGAACGGAGGTGAGTCAGCCACTGAGAAGACTCTTCTCAGTAGCTAACACTCTCGCCTTTCCTGCTGATTGGCTCCTAGGGACGTCTGGTGTTGTGGGGGAAGGCATTAGCAAGGAGCTAATTCTCCGCCCAGCAGCAAGAAAAGGGGAGGGGGCGTGGCTGTCGTGAGGGGACCCTGCACTTCTGAATTTGCCACCTTTCTCTTTCTGTGGCATCCAGTTGTCAGCTTTCCCCCGCCCCCCCTCTCTCTCTTTCCCCCCTGTTTCACTGGAGGGGGGTGCGTCCTTCCCCCCCCCCCGGGTGCTGCTTCGCTCCCGGCTCCGGATCTTCTTTCATCTCCAGACTCCGCTCCCTGCGTGCCTCCGGAGCAGCGCGTCGCTCCAGAATTTCGCGCCCACCAATTCTTCTCTCCCTCAAAAGAGAAGCCCCCTCCCCTCCCCTCCCTCTTCATTCCCATTATTTCGGCGTCGGCGTCGGAGTTCTTCGTTGCTCGGCTTTTGCGCGCGGGGGGGCCGAGGAGGAGCCGAGCAGACGAGCAGACCGGGAGGAGAAATCGGCAGCGAGCGACCGAGCGACCGCGGAGGGGGGGCGGCTGGGGTTGCCAATGACGCCTCCCTCGGCCCCCCTTCCACCTCTCTCGCCGCCGCACGGACTTTCGCCCTCCGGAGCCCCCGAAGGGTCTCAGCGCCGAGGGGACCCCCGCACGCAGGGAGAGGCCAAGCGGATGGCACTGCCGCCCCTCTCGCCGCCGCCTCCTTTTTGGGGGGCGCCTGCGGGCTGTGTTTCCCTGTCTTTCTTCCACGCGAAGCCCCCCAAAAGATGCGGCTCTTCCTCCCCAAACTGGCGCTCCATCTCCTCCGGATCCGGGTAGGCGCCGCAAACTTTCCGGATTTGCCGAATAGCTGGGGCGAAACCGAGGATTTATAAAACTTTCCCCACCAAAGGAATCGCGTGCAGAATTGTGTGTGGAGGGGTTGGGGGGGTTGCCCTGTGTTTTGCCACTTTCTTTTTTTCTGCGCCCCCTCCCTTCCAATTAATTCCTTTGCCTCTTGGAATTTGTGTGATTGTCAAAGAAAGAAAACAAAGACCGAAAGAAGACGAGGGAGGAAAAGACTGGCGGGGGTTTGGTGCCCCCCTCCTTCTTTAAAAAAAAAAAGAGAGTTGTTCCTCTTTTGCAGTAATGGCCCTGGGGATCTCCTGGATTGGGTTTTACACAGGTCTGCTGTTCTCCTTGCTGGAACTCTGGTTTATTGAAGGACTCAGCTTAGAGCCCATATACTGGAACACCTCGAACAAAAAGTAAGTCTTTTTTGGGGGGGGGTTGTTCCCTGCACACACAGCCCAGGATGGTTGGGATCCCATGGGTGTGCAGTGTGCAAATTCTCCTACCTGTTTGTCCTGGAATAAGTTTGGCACGAGAGGGGGAAGAGCTATGCGTGTATTTTTGCTTTTTAAAAAATCCTATTTGGATTCTTGAGTTGCAAATCTTTGAAGCAACGGCAGGAGGAAGGAAAATAATGTCACTTGTTTGAAATGCCAGCCTTTTGGTGATGGGAGAAGTGGCAGTCAGTTTCAAAGGGAACAGACCAGGAGAGCCGCATAGTCAGAAGGAAGTTCTAGTTTCACAGCAGCTGCTCAATTTTTAAATACATTCCCTTTTTGCAAACTTTCGAATTGTCTATTTCCTCCTTATATTTTGGGAAGGGGGTATGTTAGAGGGAAACTGGATGAGAATTTAATTCTTGGGTTTGCATAAAGAACTTTTAAAAATTATCCAGAAAGAAATAAGTTTTCATCCTAGTGCCTTTGTTTTCTAAAGTGCTATTTTCTCCTCAACACTCCCTCCCCCCCAACTCCAGCTAGTTAGAGGTTATATTGGACTCCATAGGGGGAAAAGGTATTGCAATTTAAAGACTTTTTTCTGTGTGCATAAAATGTTACTAAGATACTATCAAAGAGTTTGTTGTCAAGTGTGTACATGCGTGTGTGTGTGTAGCTTAACACCCTGATACTAAACACATTTGCCTGGAAGTTTACTTCACTGGAACTCCCAATTAAATATGGAATGTGAGCAATCCCAGAGGGGATTTGCGCTGTGTGTGTATGTATGTGTTTTAGAGATCGCTTAAAAATCATGGTCAGTGAATCTGCAAATGAAGTGGAATTATGAGTTTGTACGTGTTGCTGTTACAGTCTTTTTCAGAACAGCTGCCACAAGATACCTTCTGCACATTTATATTTGATCTCAATGCATGTTGAAAAGGCACTGGGAGGTGTGGAGGTGTGTGCAGGCTGGCGCTTTAAACGTCCACTTTGTGATTTGGGTGGGTCTGCTGTGCAGATTGTGTTCTGTAATTATCCTTGGCTTGTGTGTCTTTTTGTGTACTCCATCCACTCCCCTTTCTCTTTTTGTATGCTTAGATTAAATGTTTAAAATGCATAAATCCTTTTGGGCTCACAGTCCAGTGTGAAGTTCTGCTGTGCACACCACAAGGAAATGAATGGGAGACGCTCTTGAGAACTTCTTCACTGTCTTTTTCTTAAAATCTATGCATGCATACACACACATTCTTCCAGATCAGAGCTTTAATAGGTCAAACTAAGAACTTTTTTGTTGGTACTCTTTTTGTCTTTAACTGGAGTTTCCACGTCTGCCAGGGGTGGTCCAAGGTGTTCTAGAGATGGGATGAACACACACCTCTCTCTCTTTCTCTTTCTCTTTCTCTCTCTCTCTCTCTCTCTCTCTTTCTCTTTCTCTCTCTCGCACACACACACCTCCCTCCGTGAGTCCAGAACTGACTCCCATCTGTTAACAATTGTGGCTAAACCCCCACTAACTTCTGAAACCCAAGTCCTCCCTTACCCCTTTTTTTTTAAGTGGGAAGGAGGAGGGTTGGGTTGGAATAATTTATATAGGAGCTGGGATTCAGGATTACATCAGGTTTTAAAAAACAGTAGTGTTGGGAAGGGAAGGGGGGGGAGAGGAGGGCAAGGCGGTTGTTTGTCAGAAAATCTCTCTCACATTTTTTTAAAATCCTGTGATTCATAAGTGCTACAATTTGCGCTCTGTCGCCATGCGAGGCAACGCTTCCTAGCAACAGAAATATATATTAGAGCTTAATAGGCCTATTTGCCTAAATCATGGTGTGAGCGTGCATACGTGTGTGTGTGTGTGTGTGTTTTCTCCTACCTTTTTCTCTTCTCCTTCCCTCACCTTAACAATCTCCTGCAAAGGGGGGGGGGGATAATATTTTTCAAACATCACATCTCCCTCTCCTTGACAAACGCATGCACCTGATCTTTGAACTCTGTTTCTCCTTAGAGCTGGAAACAATGGGGGGGGCAGGGCAGGGGAAGTTTTCTCCATTTATTTCAAAATTGCAAAGTGAACAGAACAGGCCTGATCAATTGAGGGTGGAGTAGTTCACCTGCAATCTCTCTGACTTTGTGGGGGATGGCGACAATCCCCAGGGAAATTCTCCAGCGCAAGCCCCATTGAAATGAATGGAGAATGCCCATGACCAGCACAAGCCCCATTGACATGAATGGGGCAGGGGCACGTCGGAAAAACACAGTCAATCTCCAGCACAAGCCCCATTCACATCGACAGGGCTTTTGGCCGCACAACTTTCCAGATATTACCATGTAGAAATGTAGCTTCCCTGTCATTTTTCAGTTCCTGTCTGGTTGTGTCCCAGCAGAAGTCTCTTCCTTGTGTTGGAGTCTCTCCTCAGCAACTGTTGGGGATTTCTGAGAGTGCTGGGCTGTGTTTTTTTGCCTGTGAATTTAGAGGGAGCTCTGACAGGGAAAGGCTACGTCAAGGGAAAGAGGGGTACAGGAAGATTCAGCTGTTTAGACTTGTGTAAAATTTAGGGGAGCAGCATGCTCACTCCTCCTCCTCCCCGCTTGAAAAATTGAGGAGTTGTGTGGCACACCCTTAGAGGCTCTGGGCTGTTGAACGGCCCTTGATTGTTTAAAATCAAGCAAGCGAAGGCTGCTTCTCAGAAAAGTTGTTGTTTCCAGAGAACACACTCAGAGCTATTGCTTTTTAAATTGTCCTGTCCAGCTCAGTAAAGATTGGTTGGCTTGAGCATATATCTTTCCTATCCATGGTGCTGTAGATTTCTACTCTTCTCTTCCCATTCTTGGAACTCATTTTAGGGCTCCTTGGAAGAGGATGGGGTAGAGATAGACAACTTGATAGAGTTGTGTGCTCCATCTTTTTGTGACATCTGGTGGGGTGGGCTTACAGCTGTCACTTCTGGTGCAAATCGGAATATTTGTATGGGCACATATCAGTTTAGTTCCCCTCCCAAACAACCAGAAAGGCCGCACTAGATTAATCAACTTAGAAAGCTTTCTTAAGTTGATTAATCTGTATCCTTGGCTGTCTAATGGCACACGTTTATTTTTGAGATAACGGTCCCAGCAAATTACTGCTTCAAAGGGCATGCAGATACATTCAAGGCAGACTTTTCTTCCAGCGATAGCTTTTGACTTTTAAACAGTAAAGTTCTCACACTTTCTTTGTTATCTTGGTGTGTTGAGGTTTCTATAATGTGCAAATGTATTGAAATGTGATGAGCTGACGTGTCAAAAAGGTGAAGCATCTTTTGGAAAGTAGAGGTGGCACTTCTTTCATCCTGGGGTCTGGCTCACCCAAGATGGGGAAACAGTCTTGATGGTAATGTGGCAAAACAAAAATTCACATTATATATAAAAGGAAGTGTGAGTTTGATGCAATATTCCCCCCCCCGCTTAAGTAATGGCTTACTAATCTATTGTTCATCATCTTGCTTTCCAGCCAAAAAAAAAAAAGTGCTTTGCATTTTTGCCTCTGCAATCAGAAGATAGATATTTTAGCCTGAGAGACAGGATGACATGTCCACAGCAAGAGCAGGGACCTGAACGGGAGCACTCCCATATCCCAACCCAGCCCTCTTTGAAATTCTGCCACACCCTAGATGTGGCTGGGATGGATCTCAGCGCCGAGATCTCTTTCAGGTGTTAATGCGTCTTTGAAAGTGTGAAACCCATAGGTAGAATCTCATATACAATAATTTTGCACATAGGAACATAGGAAGCAGTCTAATGCAGAGCCAGACCACTGGTCCATATATCTCAGTATTGCCTACAAGGACTGGCAGCAGCTCTCCAGGATATCAGGCAGAGGTCTTTCTCAGCCCTACCTAGAGTTGCCATTGGGGATTGAACCTGGGACCTTCCGCATGTTCTGTCGCTTGGCTGCAGTTCTTCCCCACAAATGATGAAACTGAGATTATCACACTTTGGAGACATCATGAGAAGACGTGATTCACTAGAAAAGACAATAATGCTGGGGAAAACAGCAGGGAGTAGAAAAAGAGGCAGGCCAGACAAGAGATGAATTGATTCCATAAAGGAAGCCACAGACCTGAACTTACAAAATCTGAACAGGGTGGTTCACGACAGATGCTCTTGGAGGTCACTGATTCAGAGGGTCGCCATAAGTCATAATCGACTTGAAGGCACATAACAAAGTCTATAACTATCCTTGATGTACATCCTCTGTGCATATCCAGCAAAATCAAGGTGTATGCTGATCACACATGACCACCGACTTACATTGCGTGTGTGTTCCTATGTCAGCGGGTGGGGAATCTGTGGACTCCCATCATCTCTGTCCATTTGCCGTCCAAAAACATCTGGAGGGCTGCAGATTCCCCTTCCCTGTCCTGTCCTACACCGAAGGTGCTTTTAGCCCCCACTCTGAAAGAAGTTCCACACTTCTTTCCCTCTTATCAAAGAGTTTATCTTTCAGGTTTGGGTTCATCTATTCCAGAATAGCCACCATCCCCCAGTTCTGCACTGAAACATTTGCATGGATGAAAATCCACACTTCACCCGGAAACACGAACGATACGAGCATTGTAAAAGAAAAACCTTAATAGCTGTTCCAACATTGAATATTTAAGCTGGCGAAAGTATGTGAAGGAGTCAGTAGTCCGCGGCCTGTGGTTTTAATCTGCTGATATTTTGAATTTGGGCAAGTGGTTTTATATATTTGTTGAAAAGGTTTGTTTTGTTTTTATTTTTATTTAACTGAGCTACCTTGAGAGAGGGCTTTGCCCTGAAAGGCAGCACACAAATGATTAATAATAATAATAATAATAATAATAGCAAAGCACCAGTTTCCACTACCAAAGTAGTGTGATGACTACATGGATTCAGCAGATTTCGAACAAAGTTGTGCTGGTGTTGAGGTGATGGCTTTATTACTTTGCCATGAGCATAACTAGCGTCTCCCCCCCCCCCATGTTTGACTCACCATCCAATGGGTGCAGTTAAGTAATTCTATATTCTATTTTAATGGGCTTTCTGGGAGAAGAGTGTGTGTTACTTCACTCCTTGGGGACCTTCCTGCTCATTCGGCGAGTGGGCCCCAGCCTTGCTTCTGCCCCCCAAAGTCCTGCCCTGTCGGCGCCAGCGCTGCCGCCACAGGACTGCCTGGGCATCCGGAGAACTGGAAATTTATTTAGTTTTTAGAAGCAAGGCTCTATTGTTTGCAACGATAGCCTTATAAGAATGGGCCATAGCTCAGGGGTAGAAGAGGTACTTTAAATACAGAAGACCCAGAATTAAATCTCTGGCATCATTTGCTGTCTGATCAGAGAAGTCAAAGATGCTTCTCAGCCCAAGACTCTTGAGTGCTGTTCCATGGCTTGATTACCTTGGGTTGAGTTGCAAGCTGTGTTGACAGCAGGGTGATTGACACGGATGTCTCACCCCATGTATTTCTAGGGGTGAGGAAAGTTGCTTAATTTTTTTTCTGGCACACCCGCTATAAAGTTTTACTGTGGGCCTCTGGTGAATTTGGACAGTGGAGGCTGGTGGCTTCGATGTCAGTGGGGCAGTGATTCTGCTCCGGGGTTTAGGCTGAACTTTCAAGGAGCTGTCCAAAGTTTGGACTAAAATCTGGAGCGGATTCCACTGCTCCACTGATACGGAGCCGCCGCTGAATTTGGATTGTGAGCGTTCCCGGCGTGCCGTAATGTTCTTGCCCCCTTGCTCCTTGGGTGTCATGTGAAGCTTTCTTCAGTTAAGTCAACTTTAGCCTGCACCCCATGCATTCTGAGAGTCATTCTGCCGGCTCATCCTGTTTGGAATGGATATTCCTTCCCTGTGGAAATATTGGTAGTTTGTGTGTCCTTTTGTTCCACAGCTGGAACACGGAGCAGCTGCTTTACGCTGAGGCAGACTAAGGGTCCATCAAGCTCAGCACTGCCTGCACTGACTGGTGATGGCACTCCAGGAGTTCAGGCGAGAGTCTTTCCCCAGCCTTGGCCGGAGATGCCATTGGGGACTGAATGTGGGGCCTTCTGCATGCAAACCACTGAGCTATGGCCCTTCCATAAACCTTATGCACATAAGAAGGTCATGCTGGATCAAGTCCATTTATTTGTTTAGTTATTGTAAACCGCCCAGAGAGCTTCAACTATGGGGCGGTATATAAATACAATAAATAAATAAATTAGTCCATCATCCTGTTCTCACAGTGGCCAACCAGGTGCTTCGTATGGGAAGCCCGCAAGCAGGACCTGAGCTCAAGATCAACTCTCCCCTCTTGCAGTTTCCAGAAGTTACTGCCTCTGACAGTGGTGGTAGAAGGTGGCTGTCAGGGTTGGTAGCCGGTAATAGCCTTTTGATCCTCCGTGAATTTGTCTAACCCTTTTTTAAAGCCCTCCAAGTTGGTGGCTGTCGCTGCCTCCTGTGGGAGTGAGTTCCATAGTTTAACTGTGCACTTTGTGAAGAAGTTCTTTCTTTTGTCTGCCCTGAATCTTCCAACATTCAGCTTTATTGGATGCCTCTGAGTTCTAATGTTATCAGTAAGGGAGAAAAAAAATTATCTGTCCACTTTCTCCACACCACACATAATTTTATACACTTCTGTCTTAGTTTGAACCATGGCATCAGAACATAGAAAACTGCCTTATACCTTCAGAGCATTGGTCCATTTAGATTCATAGATTCATAGAATAGTAGAGTTGAAAGGGACCTAGAAGGCCATCAAGTCCAACCCCCTGCGCAATGCAGGAATCCAAATCAAAGCAGTTCAGTATTGCCTACACTGTTCAGTAGTTCTAGTTCAGTATTGCCTACATGGACTGGCAGTGGCTCTCCAAAGTCTTTCCCAGCCCTATGCCAGGGATTGAACCTGGGACCTTCTGTGTGCAAAGCAGCCTCCCTTTGATGCTCTCTTCTCTTCTCTTATCACAGCTGGGAAAATAGGGCAGATCTATATCCGTGATGGTCAGGAGGTTGTTTAGGATCTCCTTGGTAGATCTCTGGATGACTTGCACTCGATCTGCAAGGGTTTAACATTTTGCAGCAACAAAGGGGAACCTTTTCCCACCTTAAATAAAACTGCTGAAACAAAGAAAAGCCTGGAGTAGTCCAGAGTGAGCCTTCTGTGTTACAGTTATAATTGCTTGGGAGGTTATGCACAACAAATCTGCTTCCCCAAAGGATCAGACTTACTGTGATAAGGAAAGTGACGAGAAAATGTACTGGAAAGTGTGAGGCAGCATTTGCTTTGATGCAACTGTTGTCTAAGCTACCTGCAAACAAACTGAGATGAAAGCTCAATCAACAGGTCTCCTGGAAGCACCTGGAGGCACAGATTGTGCTCAGAGGCACCTTATTTCTAAATTCTGCTGCTGACTCTGGTTGGTAGGCCCTGGAATGCCAGTGAATAAGCACAGTAGATCTGCCAAACTTAAATTCTGTCCGCCCTGATCTACAAAACAAACATACGTCTGTTTTTATTACCAGTTTGGCCACCTTGGTTTTCCTCCCAAAGGATCTTGGGAATGGTAGTTTTGGTGGAGATGCCAAGACTTGAAGAAATTCCTAGGCTCCTTTCTGCTGTTGAACGATTGACTACTAAACCAGTTTAACATCTGTGGCATGTGGATGGCTGCAGCCAGAATGGCAGGCAGGAAAGGCAGTTGGCCTGATCACACAGAGGCAGCCTGTTGTTTGGCCTTTCGCAGGGCATCAGTGGGAATGTTAAAGATTTGGGAGCAACATGAAGGATTTGGGCTTCTGCATTACAGAGAACTCTTATAAGATGCTTGTCCACATACTTTATCTGAGAATCAGGCACACTTCTTTATTTATAAAAGTATTTATGTACCTCCATGTCATGTGAAAGATCAGTGCAGCGTGCAACAATATATACAAATACAATAGAACACAAAATACCACAAAAGCAATACAAAATAATCATTTAAAATGACAGGCTAATGTTAAGAAAATTTAAACTGAACAGGCCTGTTGGCATAAACGAGGCCCTTAGGAGATGCAGTCAAAAGCGCAGGTGCCTTTCCAGAATCTCTGCTGGAAGAGTGTTCCAGAGCATGGGGCCAGTGACACTAAATGCCTGACTTCTAGATGAGGCCACTGAGGCATCTGTAACACGGGGGACAGCTAACAGTGCTTCTCCAGATTATCTCAGTGATTTGCCCATCTTCCCATGAGAACAGTCTTCACTGAGAAGCCATTTGTGTTTTAAGGCTGTTTGGAAGTGGTGGCGACTGACCAGGAAGGAGCTTGGGCCACATCCACACCATACATTTATTCTACTACCACTTGAAACAGTAATGGCTTCCCCCAAAGCATCCTGGGAAGTGTAGTTTGTGAAGGGTGCTGAGAGTTGTTAAGAGACCCCTATTCCCCTCATAGAGTTCCCCGGGAAGAGGGACTGACTGTTAAACCACTCTGAGAATGGTAGCGCTGTGAGGAGAATAGGGGTCTCCTGACAACTCTCAGCACCCTTCACAAACTACACTTCCCAAGATTCTTTGGGGAAGCCATGACTGTTTAAAGTAGAACAATAGTAGGATAAATGTATGGTGTGAATGTGGCCTCAGAGAGGTCATGGCGGATAGCTTGATGAAGTGTGTGGCATTTGCGTGTAAAAAAGGTGAATTCCATGCTGGGGTCATTAGGCACTGAAAATGAGCTGCCAATATATCATAATGCTGTTATGGTGCAACCACACTTGGAATGTTCTGTACAGTTCTGGTCCCTTACCTCAAAAAAGATATTGTAGAGTTGGAAAGGTTTGGAAAAGGGCAACCGAAATGGTCAAGGGGATGGAGCGACTCCCCTACGAACACAGGCTGCAGCATTTGGGGCTTTTTAGTTTTGAGAGAAAAGGCGAGTAAGAGGCGACACGATAGAAGTGTATACAATTATGCGTGGCATGGAGAAAGTGGGTAGAGAGAAGTTTTTCTCCCTCTCTCACAACACTAGAACTCTTGGGCATTCAATGAAGCTGGATGTTGGAAGATTCAGGACAGACAAAAGAAAGGATTTCTCCACGCAGCGCATAGTTAAACTATGGAATTCATTTCCATAAGAAGTAATGTTGGCCATAAACTTGGATGGCTTTAAAAGAGGATTACACAAATTCGTGGAGGAAAAAGCTATCAATCATTACTAGCCATGATGGCTGTACTCTGCCATCTATACCAGTTGCTGGAAACTGCAGGAAGGGAGAGTGCTCCTTGCGCTCAGGTCGTGCTTGGGGGCTTCCCATAAGAGGCATCTGGTTGGCAACTTTATGTTTCTGAGCTCAATTCAAGGTGCTGGTTAAACATAAGAACATAAGAAGAGCCTGCTGGATCAGGCCAGTGGCCCATCTAGTCCACCATCCTGTTCTCACAGTGGCCAACCAGGTGCCTGGGGGAAGCCCGCAAGCAGGACCCGAGTGCAATAACACTCTTATAGGTTTTAACCTATAAAGCCTTACACGGCTTAGGACCACAATAACTGATGGAACACCTCTCCCTACACGAACCCACCCGTACACTACGCTCAACATCCAAGACCCGACTCTGAGGGAAGCTGGGAGGCTGGCAGCAAGGGAGAGGGCCTTCTCAGTGGTGGCCCCCAAATTATGGAATGATTTCCCTGATGAGGTGCGCCTGGCACCAACACTGTTATCTTTTCAGCACCAGGTCAAGACTTTCCTCTCCTCCCAGGCATTTTAGCATGTGTTTTTAAATTGTTTTTTTTTAATTTTAAATTGTGTTTTTAAATTGTTTTTTGTGTTTTAAAATTTGTATATTTGTTTTTAATGTTTTTAATTGCTGTAAACTGCCCAGAGAGCTTTGGCTATGGGGCAGTATATAAATGCAATCAATCAAGTGTGAGAACAGGATGCTGGGCTAGAGGGGCCACTGACCTGAACTAACAAGGCTTTTGCTTATGTTCACATGTGCACATTGCCACTTGATGTGCTTGATGTGATGTGCACACTGTCACTTGAGGAATATGCTTGTGTGATCCCATGGATAGGTATGTGGGACCTCTCCTCAAGCAACACTACTTGCTGTGGACGCATTGGGTGTGTCCTGGCGCAAGTTGTGCATGTTATCTACACTCTCTCTTCCGCCTTCTGTTTCACCCACTAGAAATACCCTCAGCCTTCATCTCAAGGGTGTTGTTGTGACTCTCTTGCAATAAACATTGTAAACATGTTGAGAAACTGTAGCAATATTTACTATTGGGCCAAACCTCTCAATGTAGAAAGAAGCTGGCCTGCAAGCTACGTAGAGATCTTCTGGCCTTTTCCATTCCACTGGCCGAAGAGTTCTGCGCAACAAGTAACCTTGCATCTTCTGTTTGCTGCTGAAGTTGACCCAATAAAAAGCCATTTTTTTACCTGTGTTCAGTTGGCAGCTGTAAACCAGCAGTCAGGCGTTGTATAGCGACGGTTTGGCTCCTTGTAAAATATTTTCTGTCTCTTGGCACCTGGGGAGTTCCCTGTGATGCCTTGGCAAACAGATGTCAAATTGTTTAAGGCGTTTGTCTTTATCTCTGTCAGGCAATTCTGCATGAAGATTTTTTCCCCTCTTTCCTTTGCCACCAGCAACACCACCCCTTTCCTAAAAAGTGACATTTCTGATAGGTAAGAATCTCGCTTCTTCAGTGCCTTAGTGTTCGTGGAAGAAGCATGGCACCTGTTTGGATTTTTCCCCTCTTTCTTTTAAACTGGAGCATCCACGTTTTTCTTTTGCGCACATAAAAAGTCAGCCCTTGTAGAGTCACTTGACTTTGTGCCTCACAGCGACTTTTGGCCTTGGTGGGCCTTGGTTTTCCCTCTAAGCTGCACGGAGCAAACTGTAATTTGTTCCTGATTGTAGCTTTATATTCTTTTGTCCTGCCAACTAATCTCGCAAAGGGGATTCGGGGCGTGAGCAGTCCCGCCCCAGTGTGTGTGTGGTGAGGTCTGGTTGGATGACCTTGACTGTCTTCCGCAGACCTGTAATTGTTTAATACTGTACCCTTCCTTCAAAAGCTACAGGGGAAAAAAGCAATCATTTGAGAGATGTCTTTAAATGCTAGAGACTTAGTTTCCTCTCCTTTGGGAAAAAAAGCTCTTTTTTTGAGAGAGGAGAGTGGGAGTGCAGAATGGTCTGGAACTGGAGAGGGGGTCTTGCTCTTTGACCCTCTTCAGAGTTACCGGTTTAGTTTTGTTGGGTTTTCTGGCCCCCACCCAACCTCTCTTTGCATTACTAGTTTCCAAGTCCCTGGAAATATTTTGTCTCGGGGCTGGCCTACAGGTCAAGGGTGGAGTGCATGCCTTACGTGCTCAATCCCTGGCGTCTTTACTTTCAGCGATCAGGTAGCCGGTGTTGGTAAAGACCCCTCTGTGCCTAAGATCCTGGAGGGTGGCTACCTGTCAGTGTAAACTAGCCTTCCCCAACCTGGTGCCCCCCCAGGTGTTTTGGACTACAACTCCCATCAGCCCCCAGCCAGAAATGCTGGCTGGGGGCTGATGGGAGTTGTAGTCCAAAACAACAGGAGAGCACCAGGTTGGGGAAGGCTACTGGTGTGGTATATGACAGCTTCCTATATTTGCCACATTCCTAGCTTTTTGAGATGATGCTTGCTGTTTTGGAATGTGTGTATATTAAGCTTCTCCTTTCTGTTGTAAAGAGCCAATGTGGTGTAGTGGTTAGAGTGTTGGACTGCGACCTGGGAGACCAGGGTTTGAATCCCCACACAGCCATGAAGCTCACTGGGTGACCTTGGGCCAGTCACTGCCTCTCAGCCTCAGAGGAAGGCAATGGGAAACCCCCTCTGAATACCGCTTATCATGAAAACCCTATTCATAGGGTCGGGATCGACTTGAGGGCAGTCCATTTCCATTTTTTCTGTTGTAGGGTTTTGTATACCCCGCAGTCCCCACATTAACCAAATTTTGGAGCCTGATGTGCACCCATGGCTGGTTTCCCTGATCACGCGAAGTGATGGCAGAATAGTCCCATTAAGCATGTGTAAAGTGCCTTTCCCTTGCAAAAGGTTTGCCGTGGCAAATAATGTGAGGGTTGAAACGCCAGCCTTGTTTTCTTTCTGTCTCAGAAATTTGGAGTCATTCCAAAACTGTTCTAATTTTTATGAACTTCCCCACATCCAGATTACTCCCCGCCCACCACCAGCACCACCACTTTCAATCCTTCAGGCCACTGGGATAAATGAGATATTTTAAAATTAAAGCGACTGTGTTTTCTCTCTGGAGCGATTGAGCAAAACCAGTTTTGATTTTTGTTTTTTTGTTTGCCTCCTGGTTTAAAATAAACAAATCTTCCAAATTTCAACATCGAATCTCTCAAATGCTTATTTGGGCCAATGCACAGATGTTTATGCAGCAAATAGTTTTTGGGTTTTTTTGCAGGCCTTCAGAGTGGCTTTCCGAAGCTTGCGTTTGTTAGCAGGCATTAGGAAATAAGAACTTAAAAATTCATATTTCCCCATTGCTTATTATGGTTGCAACATTTAAGGGCAGGTCCTGATGTTTGTATATAGAGATGTCATTGACAAATATTAATTAGAACTGAGTTTTAAGATTGCACAGAAGCCCAACCTGAAAAAATTCATCCCTCATGAAACCTGTATAAATTTAGACCGGGGGGCAGTCAAGTCACAGCACAACTTCACAGATTCCCGGATATTTTTCATCAGCTGTGCTCGGTGAGCCATTGTGATTAATCGACTAACATTTTAATCACAGGTTAAATCTTGCCCCCAGATAGTCTATTAGCTAATTGATTGAAAGCTAGACCATCATAAATTGATTTTTTTTTTTTAACAAAATGCTTGAATTGGTTGACGACCCTAATTTCCTGGGCAGACAGTATGTCTGAGATGTGGCCTGTTAACAAGACTGTAGAGGACTGCCACTGTAGACCAGGCCTTTGGTTGTCTTTTTGTTTCTGACTGATGAGCAGGATTGCAAAATGTTATGTGGGAAATCCAGGATTCTGATTATTGTATAAGGGCTGGGGTTCCCAAACTGTGGTCTGCTAGTGGCCCGTGAGTTTCATTCAGGTGATACATGGTGTGTCTGTAAAGAAAGGCAGCAGGGTCAACAGCAGCTGCTCCATTGTTCACAGAACACACAGCGGTCCGCCCGGAAGGTCAGCAGGATGGACCAGAAGTGACGGGGGGGGGAGGAGGAGGCAGTTAAAAGGAGTGAAGAGCAGTGGTGTAGCTGTCCAGGGTCTCGGGGGGTCTTAGACCCCTTACTTTTTGGGAAGCATGTTCACTATATCTCCGGCATCCTATAAGCCAATCAACATGTAATGTGTTAGCCACTGAGAAGAGTCTTCTAACATGCTTCATTGTCCATTCCTGCTGACTGGAGCCAATCAGAGTGAAAGGGGATGAGTCAGCCACTGAGAAGACTCTTTTAAGTAGTTAACACTCCTCTTTCATGCTTATTGGCTCCTAGGGACGCCTGTTGTTGTGGCAGAAGGCATCAACAAGGATCTCTTTCTCAACCCAGCAGCAAAAAGAGAGGGAGGGGTGTGGCTGTCACTATCTTGAAGGGAGCCTGCACTTCTGAATTTGCCACTATGCTACTGGTGAAGAGGGTTAGTAGCAAAGTTAATGGGAGGCTAGAATTAAATTCAGTCTCGATTCAATCTTGTTGCTGCATGATTCTTAATTGTATTTTTATTGCTTTTTATGTCGTAACGTCGTATTTTATTCCATAGAATTCAGATTGTAATACAATAAAATGAACAAATAAAAGAATCTGTAAAAATACAATTAAAAACCGTACAGTATCTAGCCAACGTATATATTTATATATTAAGAGGTCCACCAAGACACTCAGCAACTTTTAAGTGATCGGGGTGGTGGTGAAGTTTGGGGACCACTGGCATAGGGCATCCTCTCCAGTGGAAGGTTCTCCTGCGCATTGCGCAACTCTTGTTCATTTTAAGGAGGCTTCTGCAGAAAGCTTCCTACAGGATGTGCTCCTGGATCAGATCCTCCGTGCCTCTTCCTGTGTGCAGACTGAGTGCTGCCTCTGTGTGGCCTCCCAAAGAGGTTCCACCACATCCCTCACAGGCAACCTCCTCTGGGCCTGCGTTGCAGTTAGAAAGTTCTTCCTGTTCTCCATCTGAAATTTGGGTTTGGTTTATTTGGGGTGAGGTGGCTGCTGTAGTTCAATGGCATTATTTCTCCTTCAGCCCACAGCAGACACAGAGACAAGCCCCATTTTCCTTCAAGGTGGCCTTTCTTGTTCCTGAAGATTGCTGTCGCATCCCCTCTTGGCCTTCCCACCTCCACGCTAAACTCCTCCAACTCCTTTGATCTTTCCATATAGGTTCTCCAGACCTCAAAGCATTTTTGTTTATTTGCTCTTTTGGGTCTTGCTATTTTTCACAAGGAATCATAAGCAACCGCCTGACCTTGGGGGTGGGGTTTTTGGTGGCCGTGGCAAGTCTTTTGCAGATGTTTTCACAGGGGCTAGCAACATTAATTTCTAATTGCTTTTGAAGGGAAAAGTAGGGTTCTTTTTTTTTCTTTTCTGCAAATCAGCTAGGTGTTGTATTCAGGTGGATTTTCACAAAAAATGTGGAAATTGCTTTTGGGGCTCTCCCAAATGGCAGATTTATTATAGACATGTGGCTGCTCCCACATACAAGTTTTGCACAGTGTCCACACAACATCATCCTCATCAAAATGCCATCCCATGTTATCTTCCCATTTAATCTGTATTTACCGCTTCTGTGGAAAATCCAGTAAATTAAAAAGGGGATGGGGAAACCCTGTGGAAACAATAAATCCGGATTAATTTGGGGAGTGAGGGGAATATGGGATGGCATTCTGACAAAGACAGCGTTGTGTCGATGTTGCAAATAACTTGCATGGATGAGCAGCATGAAATGCACAATAAACGGCAGTGTGGAGGCATCCTTTGTTTCCATCTGTTAATTTCTGATGCCATCGTCACGCACTGACTCCATAAGTGCATTGTTTCCTCTTGTGTAAAAGGTAGCATGGGACCTTCCCTTCATGTATGGCCGGATGTGCTTCCACTCTGGCGCATAGTTTATAGCTATAACAGCGCATGCACCACAGGAAGGTCGTACCTGATAAGCGCCAGTCTGATGAGAGCGGCTGGTGAAGAGAATATCTTGTAATACTTCTGAATAAGTCATTTTAGAGTTCCCCCCCCTTCCCCTAAATTGAGCTTCACATCCCCCCGCAGCTAAAGAAGATCTTTTAAAAGCTTGTAACACAATGAGCTCTATGGTGGTAATGATGGCTAGAGGACCACTAACGCATTTCAGGTGGAGCACATCTGCTCACAGGTGTTGCAGAAAGCACATGAAGCTTCGACATGTGACCATAAATCCACCTTCCTGTTCAGCCCTCAACTGCTTTTAAAAACTGGTTTCCTGCCCATTTTAAAACTGCGTTACATTAATTCTCCCCCGTGTGCACAAATGGTGCAATAAGGGAAAAAGCACCAAGACCCTTTTTTGCATGTCGTGTGTGAGTCCCTTCAGAGACTGTGTTCTGTTCCATAGTTCAGATCTGGTTTACGGGAATGATATTTTGGTTCTTGTTGGGATTTTGGCTCAGGACTGTAAATTATCATGTTCTACAAAGTTTTTTTTGGGGGGGGTCTTTCTCTTCTTTCTTATCATGTGCGACTATATGTCCTTTCTGCCACTGTGGTCATATTTAAATATCTGCTGATGTACCCAGTAAATCTCTGCTTTTCCCTTTTATTAAAATTGACAGTTCCGTGTTCTGGAGCCAGGAAAGGCTCAGCTGTCGTTGCAGCGGAGTCTCTAAAGAATTCTCTGCTTACGACGTTGAAATTCCTGGTAAAATTAAGGTAGCAAATAACTGTACACCCCTAATCAAAGTCGGCAAAAATGTTGCTGGTGTGACCTTCACATGCAAGAACTGCCAGCCTACAGGGAGAAAATAACTCTTGCACGGCGTCTCTGTCCTCTTCAAGCTTGGCCCTTGGCGGTTGGGTGCTCAAGGCAAGAATATCAAAGTAGCACCCTCCTCTCTTGATAATCAATAAAAGTGTGTGTGTGAGGGCTGAGGAGGCATTTCTGATTTTTTCCTTTTGGGCTTCCCTCAAGCAGAGAACACGTGTACAGGGCAAGGAGGTGCGTCTAAGTGATGGGTATAGGGATGAGCAGACCTGTTAGTTTCTCTTAGTTTCTTATTTTTCCAGCCTTAAGTTCAGTTTTCCACATCAGTGCTGCAACTTTCTTTAAAAAAAAGTCCCCATGAAAATTCATCAGCATTTTAGTGCTAACTTTGTCTGATATATGCAATTTTGCCTAATATACCCATTTTTGCAAAGCAATTTCCCCTTATTTGGTATGTAATTTTCATGAACATACGCATTTTCATTTTTGCACACTGCCATAGTGTGTACATTTTGGCTGCAGAACTGTTATTGAAAAGTTCTAAGAAGTGTGAATTTTGAAGGATGGCTGTGTTTCAGTTCACATTAGGGATGGGTGAAAATTTCGATTCAGTTCTCATTTCAAGCTGAATCTAGCAAATTTGCACTTCCCGAAACTGTATGAGAACCAGAACTCAGCCGCCCTTTGAAGTTCACGCTTGTCTGAATTTTGCGATGCAGTTTGCCAACCAACCAATGTTTACAAAAATGCATATACTGTATATGAGGGAACATAACATGCAGAAATGCATTATATGGTAAGAAATGGCTTTCAAAAATGTGTACATGAGTCAAAACTGCCTATAAAAGGTGTGTTAGGAGAAATTCACCCTAATATGCTGGAGAATTTTCATGAGGATTTTTTTAAATGCAAATTGATGCAGAAATGTAGAGAACTTGAATTTAAGATTGGAAAAATGAGAAACTGAGAGAACCGAAATACACAGATCTTTCCATCCCTAGCTCATATATTATTTTGGAAAGTGTGAATTTGGTAGGTTTGCCTTTAAATGCAAACTGAATTGAATTCTCCCCATCCCTTCTCAGGCGTGAGCAAGCAAAGCCATACAGTACAAGGGAGAAGGGAAACCCCCCCTTCAGGTTGCACACAATTAACTTCAGAAATACATTGCCACATTTGGACAGAGGTGGGCATGAGCTTGGATGGCCTTTTCAAAGGATTGGACCAGTTGCACCTGGTGGCTCCATGTCAGTGGGGCAGTGGAATCCACTCTGGGTTTTTGTCTGAACTTTCAAAGAGCTGCCCAAGGTGCTGATATGGAGCTACCAGCTGCCACTGGATTGGACTGGCCTTCCCCAACCTGGTGCCCTCCAGATGGTGAGGGCTGCAGCTCCCGTCAGCTCCAGGCAGGGAGCTGTAGTCCAAAACATCTGGAGGGCACTAGACTCAGGAAGGCTAGATTAGACAAATGCATGGAAGATGGGTAATGGCAAAGAACTCCGGAACCTGTACTGTCACAGACAGCCTATCTCTCTGATCGCCAGATGCTGGGAGCAAAACAGGGCTTGGCTGTTGCTACCCTAGCTGAGCTTCCAGAGACATCTGGCTGACCACTTTTGGAGACCAGAGTGCCAGACTACATAGCTCTTTCTTCTGACCCGAGACAGTGATTCTTATCATCTTGTGTCACTGCCTAATTTGACTTAGGAAATAATTTTCCTTCCTAAACCTGAAATCCTGGCAGCCTCACCCCTGAGCATTATTTTATGCATGTTGTTTATTCACAAAATGGAAAATGTCTGTGTAAAAGCAGCTACCAAAAATACACATCATACATGGGGACCAGTGCAATGCGCATGAGTTTTAAAAGAACCCAATGTGGTACAGTTGCATCAATCAAAACCAGGCGCCAGGGCCTCGCTTAAAAGCTGAAAATGATATTGAAAAGCACTTTAATTAAGGTTTAGCTAAACTCATATCCTGATCCATCGAAAGGGAAATCCATTTGGGTGTAGGCAGGCTCCCGGTTGTGGCAATTCTTGATACCACCAAAAGGGTAAAGAGGGAGGCACTAAATTGTGTCCATTTCCACGAACTCCAGTGAATAACAGTGGCTCAAATTAAACCCTTTAAATCAAGCTTCAACTACCCACTCTGATGGGGGTTTGCTGAGTGAGATGGATTACCAGTTGTCTTCCCCCCCCCCGGTCTTGATTTTGGGGGGACAAATCATCTCAGCATTGCGTCCAATTGGTCAATCATCACCTATTGTGTACGAAGAATGGTGAAAAAGGGACCCTTATTTGTATTATACTTACCCCCCCCGGCTTTTCTTCGGTTTGTGTTTTGCCTCCTTGTCCTCCCTCCTTCCAGCCTTTGTGTGATTCAAGAGCCCCTTGGAAACCAGAGCAGGAAGAGGGTTGGTGAAGTGCCATCTTGTCACCTGTGCACCATGCATCTCGCGAAAAAGCAAAGGCCCAGCCGCCGATCAATGTTCCCGAGGCACTTAAAAATCAGTCCCCTCTTGTTAAATCAACAGGCAACTGTTCGGGTGACGAGTAATTTGCCACACTAATCTATATGGGTTTGCATGCATTTCGGCAACAAATCTATGGAGGTGCCTGTGCAACCAGGAATTGGAAGGCTACATTTTGGAGAGTGGAAGGAGAACGGAAGGCTATGTCCCTCCCCCCCCCGCCCCCAAGGTGTGTGGTGGAAGTCACTTGCCCACAATGCATCACTTCTGGTTTATTTATTTATTATATTAATTTCTATACCATCTAATACTTAAGACAGTCCCTAAGTAACAAATACAAAATGTGTAAAACTGAGAAACTACAATATAAGCAATGTAATATTGAACAAACCTGGGTTGCCGTGGGCCCCTTTGGGAGGAAGGGTGGGATATAAATGTAATAATAAAATAAAAAATGCAGTAAAATGCAATAAATCAGTAAATCCTAAAACAAAAACATAGCAGCACATTTTGAAACATCTTTAGAGTCAGGGATCTAACTCTAGATCTAACTCTAGGGAGTGAGGCAGAAAGTCCCAGACACTTTTCATATCATAGAATCATAGAATAGTAGAGTTGGAAGGGGCCTGTAAGGCCATCAAGTCCAACCCCCTGCTCAATGCAGGAATCCAAATCAAAGCATTCCCCACAGATGGCTGTCCAGCTGCCTCTTGAAGGCCTCCAGTGTCGGAGAGCCCACTACCTCTCTAGGTCATTGGTTCCATTGTCGTATGGCTCTAACAGTTAGGAAGTTTTTCTTGATGTCCAGTCGAAATCTGGCTTTGTGCAACTTGAGCCCATTATTCTGTGTCCTGCACTCTGGGACGATCAAGAAGAGATCCCGGCCCTCCTCTGTATGCCAACCTTTCCAGCACTTGAAGAGTGCTATCATATCTCCCCTCAATCTTCTCTTCTCCAGGCTAAACATGCCCAGTTCTTTCAGTCTCTCCTCATAGGGCTTTGTTTCCAGTCCCCTGATCATCCTTGTTGCCCTCCTCTGAACCCGTTGCAGTTTGTCTGCATCCTTCTTGAAGTGCGGAGACCAGAACTGGACGCAGTATTCAAGATGAGGCCTAACCAGTGCTGAATAGAGGGGAACTAGTACTAATGCAGCCTAATATAGCATTTGCCTTTTTTGCAGCCAGATTACACTGTTGGCTCATATTCAGCTTGTGATCAACAACAATTCCAAGATCCTTCTCACATGTTGTACTGCTGAGCCAAGTATCCCCCATTGTATAACTGTGCATTTGGTTTCTTTTTCCTAAGTGTAGAACTTTGCATTTATCCCTGTTGAATTTCATTCTGTTGTTTTCAGCCCAATGCTCCAGCCCATCAAGGTCCCTTTGAATTTTGGTTCCGTCTTCCATTGTATTAGCTATGCCCCCCCCCAACTTCGTATCATCTGCAAATTTGATAAGCATGCTTTGTACCTCCTCATCCAAGTCGTTAATAAAAATGTTAAAGCCCTGTGGTACCCCACTCGTTACTTCCGCCCAGTTTGAGAAGGAACCATTGATAAGCACTCTTTGAGTTCGATTCTTGAGGCAACTGTGGATCCACCTGATAGTTGTTCCATCCGGCCCACACTTAGCTAGCTTGCTAATCAGAATGTCATGGGGCACTTTGTCAAAAGCTTTGCTGAAGTGGAGATATATTATGTCCACAGCATTCCCACAGTCTACAAGGGAGGTTGTCAACGGGACATTCTTGCTCATGCTGGATTTTTCCGTTGTGAAGAACAGGAACAACATGAAATATTGCCATGTGTTGCAGGATTGAAACAAGAGTCCCCAACCATCTGGATTTGGCTGGGCCAGTGCAGCAATAGCATAGCGTTTGGGAAACATTTTTAGTTCTGTTCTAGAGCCTATATGGTCACAATGTAGCATCAGTTTTGGTAATGCTTGGCTCCTTCTGAGAGGAAGCTCAGGATATAAATTTAATAGTAAATAAAAATAAAATAATATTATTTTTGCCTCGAGGAGGGCCGGGATCTTTTCATCCCAGAGTGCAGGACATGGACTAATGGGCTCAAGTTGCGGGAAGTCAGATTTCGGTTGAACATGGGGAAAAACTTCCTAACTATTAGAGCAGTACGAGAATGGAACTGATGACCTTGGGATGTGGGTGCCTTATAAGAACAAGTTGCCGCAGAATGGCCTCTGTGTGTGTAAACAAACAAACATTTCTAGAGCCAGCTCTACTGTTAGGGAAAGATGGCAGGTATAAGGTTATTTTTAATGGGTATAAATGGTCAATTGTTTAGTTCAGCTGTTGTCAGCTGGGTGCCTTCCAGCTGTTGCGGACTACAGCACCCATCAGTGCAGGCTGGGGCTGATGGGTGCTCTAGTCCAAACCAGGTTGCCAAAAGCTGATTGGATTTATAACGGTTGTTTTTGAAAGAGTTTGGGGTTACTATTTGGGTTTTCTGCCTGGGGCACCAGAATATCTTCTGTTGTTGTTTCTGCTTAGGTCCAAGAGAGGGGAGGGTGGCGTTGGGCAGCCCCCAGAAGGGAGCCTGGGGTCTGAGGTAATTTTGCTGACAAGCAGCGAGGGCTAGCTGGTGATGCACCCGTTAATTAGGTCACAAGCAATTTGGAGCAGTTTGATGCTAAAAAACAAGATGTTATGCCAGAGAGCATTTGATGAGCGCAGGCTATTCTGTATATGCTTCCCCACAGATATCGCTTATAGGAGAAAGAGATCCTCCTACATTTATTTATTTGGTTGCCTTCTGTTTTGCAGTTGCTTGATTTCCACGTCCAGAGTTGGCAGGCCTGGCCAACATTTTAGCACCTGTAGTGAAAATTCAACAGTTCCCTCCTTTTGAAGGTTGGCAGGTCTTTGGGGTTGAGCCGGAGTTTGGGGGGATTTAACCTCTTTCTTGTGGTCTCTGGGTAGGTGCCAGAGCCAAGGGCCTTCAGCGTGGGGGGAGGCAGTTGCCCCCCAGGATGAACCATCATCTCTTTTCTCTTAAGAATGTCTGTCCTGGTCTTGTTTGTTTCCGCCAGCGATGGCAAACAGCATCGACAGAAATAATCTAAACAATATCAGAATAAAATAATCACAAAACCAGCAGGCAGAAATAGACAACATCCGGCAAGAAAATCTAGTTTATCTGCAGTTAAAAACCCCAAAGAAATATCTATTAACTTGTTGAGCTTTGACTTGGGGTTGGGAGGCAGATTGTGACCCGGCCACACAGGGCCCGTGCCCCTAAATGTCAGGGCCACCTGTGAAAAGGCCTTGCTCCTTTAGCCTGTTCCTCAAGCGTCAGTCCTGGGAGTTTAGAGAAGACTTTCAGCTGTTGGTCAGAATTTATGGGAAGAGGAGGAAGACCTTAACCTGCCAAAGTCCCAACCCGTTTAGGACTTTGAAGAAAACAACCAGCATCTTGTATTGAGCATGGAAATGAACACAGGTAACCAGAGCAGATCAAATAGGACCAGAGTTGCATACCTAAAAGATTGTGCCTAAAAGACTAAGTGTATAGTTATGATATGGGGGATACTTGGCTCAGCAATACTACATGAGAGAAGAATCTTGGAATTGTTGTTGATCACAAGCTGAGTATGAACCAACAGCATGATGTGGCTGCAAAAAAAGTCAAATGCTATTGCAGACTGCATTAATAGAAGTATAGTTTCCAGATCGCATGAAGTACTAGTTCCCCTCTATTCAGCACTGGTTAGGCCTCATCTTGAATACTGCATCCAGTTCTGAACACCGCACTTTAAGAAGAATGCAGACAAACTGGAACGGGTCCAGACCGGGGGCAACCAACAAGGATGACTGGAAATAAAGGGAACTGGAAATAAAGCCCTGTGAGGAGAGATTGAAAGAACTGGGTATGTTTAGCCTTGAGAAGACTGAGGAGACATATGACAGCACAATTCAAGCCCTGGAAAGGTTGCCACACAGAGGAGGGCCGGGATCTCTTCTAGATCGTCCAGGAGTGCAGGACACAGAATAATGGGCTCAAATTGCAGCAAGCCAGATTTCAGCTGAACACCAGAAAAACTTCCTAACTTTCAGAGTGGTATGACAATGGAACCAATGACCTAGGGAGGTGGTGGGCTCTCCAACATTGGAGGCCTTCAAGAGGCAGCTGGAGCGCCACATGTTAGGTATGCTTTAACTTGGATTCCTGCACTGAGCAGTGGGTTGGTCTCGATGGCCTTATAGGCCCCTTTCAACTCTACTGTTCTATGATCCTATGATAGTCCAACCCCTTATACACCCAATCAATCACTGCTCTCTACTTGTGAGGGCCTCCTGCAGATACCATCTTATCATGGGGTCTGTTTCAAACCATATAGAATTCATGCGTTTAGTGTCGTGGCACTTACCCTTTGGAATTCCCTCCTGTTAAATATTAGACGGGTGCCGTCTCTGTTGGCTTTGGCGTCTACTGAAGAGCTGCCTTTTTCAACAAACCTTTTAAGCAGAGGTCTTTTCCAGTCTGCGTCTGGAATTAAAATTGCTAAAACAGACAGAAAAATCATGAAATGGTCCACCAAGTCCCTCAGCATTTTTCAAGTGGTCTGTGGTGGGAAGAGCTTGGGAACCCCTGGCCTAGGCCCTAGATGAAGTGCTTTCCGCAGAGTCTTCTCCCAGTGAGGCCCATGTTGAGTGTATTACAGTAGTCCAGCCTGGAGGTTACTTGTGCATGAGTGACTGTGGCCAGGTCCATCTTAAAGAAACGGCACAGCTAGTAAAAGGCACTCTGAGGTGCCACCACCACCTAAATATCAAAAAGTATGGGCTCAAGGAAGACCTCCATGCTGCAGGCCTGCCTCCTATGGGGAAGAATAGTCCCATCCACAGTGGGCTGTTCACCTAACCCTGGATTGAGCGATTTCCCCAACCAACAGGTTTTCCCCCCACTAACTTGGATTGAGTTTGTTTTGTTTTCCTACCTCCAGTCGCAGAGCCACCCGTCTCTCCACTTTTCTATCCCCCTCCCCAAGTCCCTTAAGGTGCCCTGCCGCCCTCAGATGCATTCTCATCATGAGTCTTGAAGGAAGATCCAGCTGCCAGTAGTCAGGTAGATTCCAAATGTGGAATCTGGAACAGGTTCAGAGGAGGGCAACAAGGATGATCAGGGGACTGGAAACAAAGCCCTATGAGGAGAGACTGAAAGAACTGGGCACGTTTAGCCTTGAGAAGAGAAGATGGAGGGGAGATAGGATAGCACTCTTCAAGTACATGAAAGGTTGTCACATAGAGGAGGGCCAGGATCTCTTCTCGATCATCCCAGAGTGCAGGACATGGAATAATGGGCTCAAGTTGCAGGAAGCCAGATTTCTACTGGACAGCAGGAAAAACTTCCCAACTGTTAGAGCCATATGACAATGGAACCAATGACCTAGAGAGGTAGTGGGCTCTCCAACACTGGAGGCATTCAAGAGGCAGCTGGACAGCCATCTGTCGGGAATGCTTTGATTTGGATTCCTGCATTGCACAGGGGGTTGGACTTGATGGCCTTACAGACCCCTTCCAACTCTACTATTCTATGATTCTGTGATTCTGTAATTGATGTGTGCGCTCGCATGCGCTCATCTTGTCCTTCATCTCATGCAACAAAATATCTTGGGTGGAGGTTGCAGGACTTGCAGAGGAAAGAACTTCAGGGCTAGGTGGCATTTGATTTATTAAAGTGCGTCCTGCCTTTCCGTGAAATGGAGCTCAAGGCAGCACACAGCACTAACACAAACGCAAGAAAAGAGCAATAAAATGCAAAGTATTGTGGGGAGGATTCTTTTTTTAAAATACAAAGTATGGAGGGCAGATTTTTCCTGCCCTCTGAAGCCTAGAAGACAACAACTTATATTAACCCCTTCGCTACTGTAATTCATGGTAGGGAGCATGGGAGGGCAGAGCAGTCTATTCCGGGACCATACTTACAGTCAGGTGCTGTGTGTTGAACTCAACCCCGAGTTGGGCCAGTTCATGGTGAAAAAGAAGGGCTGCCAATTGGAATTCATCCGCCCGCTCTCTTAAACCAAGCTCTAAATTCGGATTACAGATTTGAAACGGTCCATTTATTTCCCACTCTAAAATGCACCGCTCCCCCCAACCTATCTTAAACGGGCAGGTGGTGGCCAATAATTTTCCAGCGGAATCGATATGGATCTATGTGCTCAGATACTTTAGCTGGCAAGCCCATTTCAGTAAATGTGTGTGCAGAAGGGTGGAGGTTGCAGGTGGGGGGAGAGAGAAGAGAAATAGTCTTTTCTAGGTTGGAAACGAGGAAATGAGCATATATAGTAGGTCTTGATTTTTGCCAGGACTTAACCAGCATTCCTCCACCCTGGAATTTGGCAGCGTTTGAATAGTTCAGAAGATCTCAAAACGAAGAAGGGAAAGCGTTATGCCGCCAAGAGAAACTGAGGAGGAATTGCTGCTGTTTTGTCATATTTCTATCTCTTCCAGATGCCCAGCAGCCCCCACAAATTAATAATTCAATATAACAACGTAAAACGCCACAAAAGTCACAAAGTAAGGGCACAGTGTTAAAATACGATAAGAGCTGCTCCAGCTGTAAATGGAGTGGCAGGAGCAGTGCTGAACTTGGCATTTCCTGGGCATCTTCTCTCTTGCGCAATGACTGAACATGTCTATCGTCGATGGCCACCTCTGCAAAGTGCTCACTCTCCACTCCTAGAATAAGAGACTGAAACACGGTGCTGTGTTTGTACAGTAATTTGGGCCCAAATCCAGGGCTCTGTGTGTGTACGTATGCCCATAAACCAGCTTTCGCCAACTTGGTGCCCTTTGGAGCTGTAGTCCAAAATCTCTAAAGGGCACCACATTGGAGAAGGCTGGCTTCAACTGTAGCATCTGGTAATCGACAGAATTTACATTATTTAGCACTCTGAGAATCTTCCCATTCTTCCCCCCCCCTTTAAAAATGAGTTTCTAGCCCTTTTCACTGTCGAGATAAGCTTGAGAACGTGCAAATATATGCAGGAAGAAAGAAATGTAATGAATCTGCGTTGTGTTACGCAAACTGCCGAGTCCAGCTTTTGGAGCAGCATCTGGATATCCCAGTGGAGAGAGTTTGCCCTGCCTGACTGCTGGTCCTTTTGCTGCGGAGCGTGTCCTCTGCGCCACATTCTGATCCCCAAGGAGGAGGACTACCTGGCTCAACCAGCAAGAATTGCTAGCTCACCACTTCAGCAGGTGGAGGTGGAGATACTGGCCTGTCATCCCCTATTAATTTCTCAAAGGGAAACCCGCTGCTGATCTGGAGAGGTAGAAAATTAACAATTCTTTTTTTAAAGGGGGGGGGGAGAAGGACTCTTCCACTGTTTAGTGCTCAGCTACTTTTTGGTGGTCTGTATGAAATTTTGTCCAGGCTTCTGATTCGCAAAGTGTAAACCTGCATCAGCAATATCATACCCCGACCCTTTTGTCAGGCAAGCCAACTTTCTTATTCCCCCCCCCCAGCCTCCAGATGCTATCTGTACATTTTGCAAAGTGTTATCATCGCAGCAAGGCCCGTGAGATGTGCTGCTGCTGAAGCTCACAAGTCGGAGCATGCCCTCCTTCCCACCCCCACCCCTGCCTCCGCAAAGGCCTTCATCATCACTTTAACCTCTTAAGGGCTTAAAACCACACAGAAAGCAAGGAACTGTGCATGCTGGGCTTGCCACCCAGGCTGCCTGAAGGCACCTCTGTCTTGGAGTTTGGTCCCCAGGTTTTGAAACTGGCTAGAGCTGGGCTCATTTGTGTTCAGCAAATACTTCCTTGAAGCACCCTGATTGCTTTTCTCTCCTCCTTTCCTGCAGCCTGGCCTCCCTCACCTGTGCTGGTCAGAAGGTTTGTTGGCAGTCCCCAAACTCACCTCCTGTCTGGCCTTTTCATTGAATTGGGGCCTGGGCCAAGACATTTTAATGCTTGCTTGTTTGATTTATTTACCGTCTTCGTATAGGTTGCCCAACATCGTTGTCACTGCGTGGCTTGCGAGAAACAAAAGACTAAAATACAATGTTAAAATCCAAGAACTGAACAAAATTAATTGCAGTGTAAAAAGTTAACCCATGGAGAAAGAGATAAAACACACACCAGACATTAAAAGCCCAGATGTTAAGATCACAATTTTTTAAAAAAAACTTGAGAGAAGGAAAAGGTATTGACCTGATACTGAAAAGGGCATAGAGAAGGAGCCTGGTGAGCCTTTTTGGGAAGGCTATTCCATAGTTAGGGAGCCACATCTGAAAAGACACCATCCTGTGTAGCAACTTATCTCGCTTCATTTGGCAGGGAGACACGCAGCAGAGCCACTGAAGGTTCGGATATGGTAGGCATATATGGGGGAATGACATCTTTTGAGTAATCTGGCCCAACACCCCAGGTTTAGCTAGGGAGGTGAAGGGCTGTCCAACCCTGGACGCCATCAAGAGGCAGCTGGACAGCCACCTTTTGGGATGCTTCAATTCAGATTCCTGCATTGAGCAAGGAGTTGAACTCGATGGCCTTATAGGCCCCTTCCAACTCTACGATTCTGTGATTCTAAGTTGTGTAGGGGCTTTAAAGGTTAAGAACTTTGGGCCTGGCAACTAGTGCAATTGGCAAAGCACAAGCATGTTATGATCCAAACATCAAGTCCCAGTTAATAATTCTGCAGCCCGGTTTTGGACCAAATGTAGCTTCTGGACCATCTTCAAAGGCAGCTCCGCATACTGCAGTCGTCCAGGTTTGGGATGTTATATCCAAAGTGGTGTGTTGGTCGAAGCTGCTAAAAGGCAATTCAAGCCACAGAGATCACCTGAGCTTCTAGTGCCAATGCTGGAGATAAAAGGAAATTAGGAATTACTGACCTGATGCTTAATGGGGTAAATTTGCCCCTGAAGGACCAGGTCCACAGTCTTGGGGTCATTCTTGACTCCCAGCTGTCCATGGAGGCTCAGATTACAGCAGTGAGCCGGGCAGCTTGGTATCAATTACATCTGATATGGAGACTGCGACCCTATCTTCCTGGTCATCTGCTCCCCCAAGTGATACATGCCCTGGTCTCCTCTCGCTTAGACTACTGCAATGCGCTCTATGTGGGGTTACCCTTGAGAACGGTCTGGAAATTACAGCTGGTACAGAATGCGGCGGCACGCTTGATCACGCATAGCCGTCGCTGGGATCACATTACCCCAGTGTTATTAGATCTTCACTGGCTACCAGTTGTCTACCGGGCCCAATTCAAGGTGTTGGTGCTGACCTTTGAAACCCTATACGGTTTCGGCCCAGTATATCTGAAGGAACGCCTCCAGAATCACCGATTATGCCGCCTGACAAGATCAGCCTCGCAAGCTTCTCTCGGTCCCACCTGTGAGAACAGCCAGGCTGGTGCGGACCAGAGAGAGGGCCTTTTCTATTGTGGCCCCCACCCTCTGGAACTCCCTCCCTTTTGATCTCAGACATGCTCCCTCCTTGTCCAGCTATCGCTGAGCCTTGAAGACCTGGCTGTTCAGGCAGGCCTACAAGATTGAGACAGAGTAATTTATGAATTAAAGGATGGTTTTTTAATTTTAAAATTTGATGATGTTGTTATATATATATGTATTGTTTTATTCTTGTTGTTGTCGCCTAGAGTGTCCCTAACCCGGACAGATAGGCGACTGAAAAATAAAAGTTATTATTATTATTATTATTATATGGATGAATAAGCACCTTTGGACTGTGAAGCTGATCCTTTAGGGTAGGAGTGGCACTTTGGATGTTGTCGGGATCTATTTCCCATCAGCCCTGTTAGCCAGCATGGTAAATGGTCAGAGAGGATGGGCCAAAGGTCTGCCATCTCTGATTCTGGAGGAGTGCAACCCCTCCCAGAATGGGCTGAACGCTGTTCTCCCCAGTGGACAAAGTACCCACCAACAGTACCTCTGTCTTGTCTGGACAGAGGCTCAATTTTTACTAACTCTCATCCAGTTCAATACCTTGCCCAGGCTCTGATTCAAGCCGTCCGCAGCCTAACCTCCATCTGATGAAAAAGAGAGACTAAGTGTTCTTGTAAGAGACCAACTCTCTGGATGACCTCTCTCAGTGGTTTTGTGTAGATGTTAAAAGGGAGGGGATTGGGACCCGAAGGGACAACTGGCCAAAGGGTTAAGTAATGGTCCCCTAGTCCTGTCTCCTGGAATTGGCCATCCAAGTAGGAGCAGAACCATTGCACCCCTGTACCTCCCACACCCAACTCGGGCAGCCTCTCCAGAAGGATGCAATGATGGACAGTATCAAAAGCCGGCCAAGAGAATTAATTAGCCTGCACTCCCCGCCCCTCTCTTGGCAAACGTGTGACCTAGGCAGTTCTGTCCCAAAACTGGGCCAGAAGCCTGACTGAAATTAATGTGGAGTACAGACTCCATTGGCATGTTTTTCTGTGTAAGCCCCATTGAAATAAAGAGCAGCTCTGCTTGTTTGTTTCAGTAGGACTCGCCCAGGAGAATGGTGAGGGTAGGGCTGCAGTTCTGTGGTAGAGTGCATGCTGTGCATTCAGAAGGCCCCACTTGAATACCTGGCCTCACCAGGGTCCTCTCCAGACTGTCGTCATTTGGCGGGAGGGATTCAGTCGCATACATCTGTATTGGAATTGTTTTTAAGATGTTTTGGTTATATTATTTTTATTATTATTAATGGAAATTTAGGTTTGTGCAATTAAAGTGCATTAAAGCATTCTGACAGAACAAATCCACTTAAAAAGAACACCCTCTATAACAGACTTTTTGTGGTTAGGAAAGTGATGGAGAAATGCACTAAAAATTGTGCATTTGTGGACAACAATCAATTGGTGGGAAATGAATAACCTCCCTGCAAACAACATAGGCTGAAAACTCCTTGTTGTTTAACTTCCCCGCGAGCAAGTCAGATCAAATGCTCAAGAAAGAGCAAAGTGTTGTCATCCATGCAGGCTTTCTGCAAGCAAATCAGGATGAATGGCCAATAAATGGGTTGTCTGGAAGAGCTCAGGTAGAGCCCAGAGAGTTCCCTGTCTGAAACCCTGGAGAGCAGCTGCCAGTCAGTGTTGACAGTACTGAGCTAGATGGTCCCGAATGGTGTTACTTGTTATAGGCCAGCTTCCCATGTTCCTAACATGGCCCTGTTCACATGCCAGGCCCATCTGCTGCCTGCGAATGGTGATGGGTTTCCTTGCCTTGCCATTCCAACACCTAGGGCGGGATCCATGCCAAGTCTCTGTTTTTGTGCAAATCCTCGCCCCGTTTTGCAGATGTTAAACAACATTTGCCAAAGTGTTTGCACTTCTCCGAAGAAGTGCATATCTCTCTGGAGAGTATGTAAAGACAAGTCCCAGAGATGAAACTCTGGGAGAGGAAAGGTGTGCCTTCAGATGCGCCCTTGTTCTGATGTATGGGTCCAGTGCATTTTTCCCCAGAGCTCTAGAGGAAGAGGGCCCGGAGGTCTTGCGAAGCTGCCTAGCTCTGCATGTGTTGTTTGAAGGGAATTGGTGACGCTGGGGAGAGAGCAGAACTGGGGGGCAGCCTGGGTTGAGAGAACAACTTTAGGCTGCTATAGGTAAGTGCAGCAGGCACCACCTAGGCCCATCTGCCTTTTCCATCTGAAGGCACTGTGGAATAAGGGAAGGCACAGTAGAAATGTTGGGAATGTAGCCGCAGGAGCAGGAGTGGAGGAGATGGAGAGGCAAGTTCAGGCGAGGAAAATCCCAGGGATTTTGTACAGGTGTGAACCTCTCTCTCTCTCTCTCTCTCTCTCTCTCTCTCTCTCTCTCTCTCTTTCTCTCTCTCTCTCTCTCTCTCTCTCTCTCTCTCTCTCTCTCTCTGTGTGTGTGTGTGTGTGTGTGTGAGAGAGAGAGAGAGAGAGAGAATGTACAAGAGAACAAAGCAAGGATGTGGGCCGTGCCATTCTCCTCTCCTGCCCCCCTTGTCTTCCCAGCCTATAAAAAGTTGGCCATGAAAGTGCTGAAGTGTCACGTTCTGACATTATAAAAAATCTTCTAAGTAGAGATTTTTGTCCCAGTCAATATCCGAATTTATTTGCAATTGTTTTTATGTATGCAATTGCTTTTATAGACATAATTTTTTAAAAACTGTTTTCATATATGCAACTGTTTAAATTTTTTAAACTGTTTTTATATATGCCATTTGTTTTATATATGATTTTTACTGTTTTGTGAAATCACTATGGGATGCTTCACAGTAGGCGATTCATAAATAATCACTTGAATAGGAAGCGTAACTGGGGGAGGGGAGGGCAGTCTAGTGGATTAAGTCAGGCTGCGGGGAGGCAGGAGATGAAGGCCAGGACTTTTAGAGGTCTCTGTGAAAGCTGTGCAATAAGGGGCTGATGGGAGTTGTTGGGTTGCCTGGTTCTTTGAGAGGGGTCGGGCAGCTTCCAGGGGTTACTTATAGCTTATTTAGCCCTCCATTCATGTATTGCGTTGTTATCGCACATTCCTGCTTTTAAACTTCACAACAACCCGGTGAAGCAGGTTAGGCTGAGAGAGAGAGAGGTGCTCAGGAGCGCTTTGTGGTTCTGTGTGGATTTGAACACAGGTCTCCCTGTTCATAGTCTGGCGCGCTCTCTAACCACTACACCACTCTGGGTTAGTAGAGAACTGAGACAATTGGGTTCTCGGGAAGGGCGGGGACGAGTGCAGCTTATGCTGGGACCAAGATTGAGGTTTTTCCCCCCAAAGCAGCTTGCAGTTAACTTGGGGGTTCATTTGGGATGTTGGTTTCTGCCTGTCAGACGAGAACTGCACATATTTCCCTTTTCCTGGCAACTGAAGCAAGGCGTCCTCCTCCTTCCACTCTCCCCTCCCCAGCCCAGACGCTTGTCAGTTCCTAGTCCTCCTCCTCCCATCCAGGGAAGGGAGGGCCAACGACCCCAGGCTCCCCCCCATCTCCATGTTAATTATTGCCAGAAGATGTAAACCTCACCAAGACCCAAAGTCAGTGGCTTGGAAAAACTTAAGAGCTGCTGAGAGAAACTCCAGCACAGAGGACCCAGGAGTCCTGAAGAACGCACGTGCACAAGCACACCCTTCCCTCCCGGCTTTTTCAGACGCCTATGTGCTCCTCTCCAGAGGCAGCTGCAGCTCAGCCTCAGGCAAGGAATCGTATATATTCACAGCTGCCCAGATTCAGGACTGGAACCACGTTTTAAGTATATGTTAACTGTATTTGGCCACCACCACTTCCATTCCTTCCCTTGGTTAACACCTCCTCCCACCTTATGATTGTAAGCACCTCGGAGCAGGGACCTTCCTATTTTTATCTATCAAATTCATCTATGCACACTGATGGTGCTGTATAAACACTAATCAGTGAAAAAATATGTGTAAATTGAGCTCTACTCCTTTCACCCAAGAATCAACTGTGGAATGTGTTTTAAACGTTGGTGCTCGGTTCTAGAACATGAAGTAGTAAGTGTGTCTCTGAGTATGTGCAGAGTGCCTTTTCCTTACCACAATCAGGCACACATATATTGGACAACGTGACTTCAAGGTAGGCATCGGTCTTGTCACTGGTTTTATCATTAGAAATCATTAAAGCTCTTCTCCATCCCCAGAAGTGATTGCAGTCTCAGCAGGTTTGATGTGTAACAACCAGTTGCTCCATCCAGAGGCAGCTGCATCTCTAGGTAGTGCCCAAGGAGGGCTGTCTTCCCCCACCCCACCCCTCTTCCATAGCATCTTTTCCTGCTGGTGGCAGATGTGTCTCCCCCTCCAAACATCAGGACTGTGCATGATCTGGGGGGCCCTTTCTATCTTGGGGCAGGGGAGGTCAGGAGGAGTTAATTATTTCATTAAGAGGAAGGTGCTGAGGCAATCAGGTCTGGTTCCAGCCCCCCCAAGCTCGACTGATAGGAATCGGGCGTTTCTCTCCAATGAGCTGGAACTGGGCACAGAGCAAGCCACAAGGGTCACACAAGCTAGGAGGAGTGGGATCTCTAATATTTAACCAGAAGAAAGGCGATTGCATTCTTGCTTGGCCAAGGAACAGGATGGGGGGGGAGTAGGGGCTAGAGAGGGGCATGATGGGGAGTGGGACACCTGGACTTTCTGGATTTGGAAGTTCCTTATGGTTGGAGCCCCAAAATAAGGTGGGGAGGAGGTAGTTTCTGCAAAGAGAGTTTTTCCTAGTGTCTGGGAGCCAGGAATCCCAGGTTTTCGGAAAACAGTGAGTTAGGCTAGGAAGTGGAGGGGGGAGAGAGACAGAGTATTGAGTGCTGGGAGCCAGAACTCCTGGGTCCCCTGGTATGGCTCGGGGGAGGCATAACCCGCTGGGTCAGCGCAGAAGTGGACTTAGATTCCAGGACGCCTGGGTTCCCTGTGACGGGTGGAGGGGCTCCTGCTCTCTCCCTCTTTCCAGTTTCTCGTTAGCTCCTTTCCTGAGCTGTCACTTTCTATTCCATCTCCTCTTCCCCCCCTCCCCAGTTCCAGCTGAGCCCTTGACCCTTATAGGAGGGGAGGGGAATGGAGCAGGGGGGAAGGGGGGAATGGAGGGGGAGGGGAGGAGGGTCATTCCCCTGCAGGGCAAGAAGCAACAGGTCCTATTGCAAAACAACCAGCCCTCCCCCCCTCGCGATTTTCTTGAATTAGGAGGGGCAGAGAATCTCTCCGCACCAGCACCTTGCCCTGGTGGGTCTGGACTAAGAGGCAGTGACATCTGGTTGGAAAGAATGAGCCCCCCCTCCATGATACACACACACACTCTCTCCCCTCTCCTGGCCCTAGAGACGTGCCCACCCCCTTCCTGCACTCAGTCAGGCTAGGCCCCTCCATCACCAGTTGGCATGCGTTGCCATGGCAACTGTAGCCATTCTGCCCGTTCTTCCAGAAATACAGGGAAGGGAGCGGGGCCTAGTTTTGTGCGGTGCGCACATCTTGGATGAGGCGCGCAACCGACTTTCTTGGGCAGTTTGAGTGGAGCATCATGTGCCATGCTAATGCCTAGGCTTGTTTTTCCAGGGCCGCGGCACCACTGGAAGGGACTGGGGAGGCAAGGCCTGGCCTATGTTGTTGTTGGATGGGGGGAGAGAAAATGTGTGGGAAAATGAATCCTGCCTGGTCTCTCTGGGGGGAGAAAGGAGGCCTGCAGTTGGGGCAGGGCTGGGAGCCCGGACTCCTGTCTGATGAGGAGAGTAAGGACTCCTCTAGTGTCAGGATGCCTGGGTCCCTTACAGCCGTGCCTGACTTGTTTTCTTAAGGAGCTGGATTTCTTGGGGTGGGGTGTGGGGTGTGTGTCTGTGTGTGACAACTGAGGAGAGCCTGGATGCCTGGGTCCTCAGGGAGGGGGGAGGTGTTTGTGTTATTTGTTTCTTCAAGAGTTTGGAGCCAGAGCCATGAGAGAGGTTTCTTGTAATGCCTAGCCTGATATATATATATGCACAGTCATATACATATGTGTGGAGCCAGTGTGATGTAGTGGTTAGAGTGCTGGACTACGACCTGGGAGACCAGGGTTCGAATCCCCACACAGCCATGAAGCTCACTGGGTGACCTTGGGCCAGTCACTGCCTCTGAGCCTCAGAGGGCGGCAATGGTAAACCCCCTCTGAACACCACTTACCATGAAAACCCTGTTCACGCAGGGTGGCCTTGAGTTGGGATCCACTTGAAGGCAGTCCATATCCATTTCATACATAAGTGCGTGTGTATACGTCTCATTTCTGTGGAAGGCAAACAGGGTGTAGTGGCTGTAGCCCAAAGCTAGAAGTCTTGGGTTTCACACCCACCCTGTTTCTCCCCTCTCCATCTTAGGAAGATTGGGAGCTGCCCTAAATCCGGTCAGATCCCTTGTCCATCAAGCTCCATATTGTCTACCCTGGCTGGCAGTGGCTGTCCAGAGTTTCAGACAGGAGATTTTTTTTCCCCTGGAGCTGTTGGGAATTGAACCTGGGACCTTTTGCATGTAGAGCAGATGTTCTACCTCTGAGCCATGCCCCTTTGCCTGCAGAAACAAGGGGGTGGGGTAGGGTAAGAGCTTGGTAATGTAAGACCGCTACATCAGCAGTTTTTGAAGTTTGTGTTTCTTCCCTACTGCTGGAGTGTGCTTGCGTGTGTGTGGGGAGCTGTGTACTTTGAGTATAGGTTTGGTCAAAGGTCCCCTTTTTTACAGTCTGACTTGGGGACTTGAAGAGAGAGAGCTGCCTTAAGTTCGGGTGTGTGTGTGCGTGCAGTCATGAAGGTAGGGCTGTCCATTTCCTTGTGGCTTTGCCTTGATCATGTGCGAATGCATTTGCTTGTACGGCCAAGTCAGGGTGTGTGATGTGTGTGTTATGCTGAGATGAGTTTGCCAAGGCTCTGTTTTGCAGTGTCAAGGTAGAAGCGTCAACGTCGTCAAGTTGGAAGGCCTGGGTGCTTTGGAGAGTGCAGGAGCTCCTTTCCAGGGTCTGCTGGTTAAACATGTCTCCTAAGACTTCCTGGACAGCTAAATAAAATGTCTTTCATTGTTAATCCTTTATCAGGACTAGATTGAGGCAACCCATCGCCAAGTACAAAAAATAAGCAAGCTTTGAACTAACTACATTTTTAAAAAGGAATAGCTGTGCTGGTGTTTCCTGTTGATTTTTTAAAATGCTTGAGTGAGGAGTGCCTGGCCTCTGAAGAAGGAAAAACGAAATTAAAATAACAAGGCATTGGCAATAGCCAATAGCTGCCCCATAAGATTTATGCAAAACTACATTAATGTGTCATTGGCACTAGCCAATTGGCGGCCCATAAGACTCATGCAATTGCGGTCTGTGTTACCTGGGGAAATTAAGTTTTTCTAGGAGGAAGAATTTTCCACAAGGAAGAATATAATTGTCTATGGGGAATGCTTGGAAATAGCCATAGCTCAGTGGTAGAGCAACTTCTTTGCATGTAGAAAGACCTGGGTTCAATCCCAGGCATCTCCAGGTAGGGCTGGGAGAGACTCCTGCCTTGAGATCCTGGACAGCCACTGCCAGTCAGTGTAGACAACCCTGAGCTAGATGGACCAATGGTCTGACTTCTGTGTTCCCGGGAAGCTGCCTTCATGTGCCTTGGCTTAGCCTGCTCAGTATTTCCTACACTAACTGGCAGTGACTCCTCAAAAGCCTTTGCTTGCTGTACCTGAAGATGTCAGAGACTGAACCTGGGACTGTCTGTGTGCAAAAATCACGTCCTCTCTCTACTCGCTGAGCTTCAGCTCTTCTCGATCATCCCAGAGTGCAGGACACGGAACAACAAGGGCAACAAGGATGATCAGGGGACTGGAAACAAAGCCCTATGAGGAGAGACTGAAGGAACTGGGCATGTTTAGCCTGGAGAAGAGAAGACGGAGGGGAGATATGATAGCACTCTTCAAGTACATGAAAGGCTGTCACACAGAGGCCGGGACCTCTTCTCGATCGTCCTAAAGTGCAGGACACGGAATAATGGGCTCAAGTTGCAGGAAGCCAGATTTCTACTGGACATCAGGAAAAACTTCCTAACTGTTAGAGCCATATGACAATGGAACCAATTACGTAGAGAGGTAGTGGGCTCTCCAACACTGGAGGCCTTCAAGAGGCAGCTGGACGGGCATCTGTCGGGAATGCTTTGATTTGGATTCCTGCATTGAGCAGGGGGTTGGACTGGATGGCCTTACAGGCCCCTTCCAACTCTACTATTCTATGATTCTATAGTTCTTCCTAGTTGTGTTGCTCTATTCAGCATGTAAGTTGGTACAATTGCCTAGGTTGTGTGTATGTATGTTTGTTGCTCTGTATTTGGAGAACGGGGTCAGGGTATCCGAAGGGATTCAGTCTCTGAAGCAAGCCCGACCAGGCCAGCGCCTGGATGGGGGACTGCTTGAGAACCCCAAACCCTCAGCCTCCCTAGGGAAGGGTTAGATGCAGTTGGGACAAATCACTAGTCTTGTATGTAGTACATTCTGAGTTGTGTGTTGATCTATTCATAAGGCAGTGCCGCCCTCAGAATTGCTCCATTTGGCCACTGAATCATTCACAGCTGGAGGGCAACGTCTGCTCTTCCATCCTTACCGCTGCGATTATCTTGTCCATCTTCACAACAGTCCAGCATGGAAGATGGCTAATATTTACATTGTGCAGAGGCGGGCGGGCGGGGGGTGCCTTAGGTGAAGCTCTGGCTCAGATCAAGCTGTGCCTGGCCCAGGTTTCCCCTCGACTACTACAAGACCGACTGCTGCAGACCCACTCAGGGCTGGAAGGCCAGAACGCAGGGATCCTGCTCTTTCTTCCTCAATTCCCCAACACTTCCACAGCCTCAGCTCCTCCTCCTATTTCAGACCAAGAAATAGGACCCAGGAGTCCTGGCTTTCATCCGCTGCTTTGCTAACCACCCTGCCAGGTCTCAGTCACAGCCCTCCTCCTCCTGCTCCTCCTCTTGTGCTATTATCTAATTTGGCAGCTGATCTGTCCCAGGGGGCGGGGACAGGCGGCTTTGGGGTCAGATGTCAACAGGTTTGAATACAGGGCTGGAATCCTTTGTGGGGTCTCTGGTGCTTGCTTGCATGGGGAGGGGGTCCAACGGATGAAGTGTGTGTGTGTGTAACCTGCTGATTTGGGGGGGAGGAGGGGGAAACAGAAATGAAAGACAGATGCAAAGAACTACACTCAAGCGATGGAAGTGTGCGCAACTTCTATAAATACACCGACGCTTTATATTTTGTGTTTTTTTATTCAACCGTAATCAGTTACTTTTAATAGGATTTTACGTGATTAATAATATTATTTAAAGGAATGTGTTAAACATCTCCAAATGTCAGGACATTTAAACCAGGTCTGCCACCCAGTTGAAGAAACCTTCGTTGTTTTCGGACGAGTTTTTTTGTCAGTTAATCAGTTGATTAAATTTGCATAATTTGCGTATGGGCAAAAGCACAAGTTCTGAAGTGAGAAACATGCTGTGTGTGTGTGTTTATGATTCCCACATTTTGTCATAGCAGACATCTTAGAGGCTTCCCCTCCTATGTGTGAGACAAGGTGCGTCTGTGGACATCTATAGAGATAGTGCTTGCCGTGTGCAGGTTAGGCCCAGAATTTTTGACTGATTTCAGGCAGATGGGTGTGCCAAAATGACATGCCAAATATTTATTTATTTATTTATTACATTTCTATCCCACCTTTCCTCCAAGGAGCTCAAGGAGGCGCATATGGTTCTCCTCCCTCCATTTTATCCTCACAACAACCCTGTGAGGTAGGTTAGGCTGAGAGACTGTGACTGGCCCAAGGTCACTCAGCAAGCTTCATGATGGAGTGGGGATTTGAACCCTGATCTCCCAGGTCCTAGTCCAGCACTCTGACCACTGCACCATGCTGGCTCTACACCAAGCATTATTTTTGGCAGAGGGGGCAGTGGGTTCCAGTGCTCCCCCCTCCAAGATCTACTGGTAGATTGTCGAAATGCTAAACTCCAGCCACTGAATTTTTTAAACTTTATTTTTCACCGCCACCCATAATGCAGTAACTAAAACTCCCTCCTCCCCACACTTCTCATTGGGGATGAATGGGCCCACAAAAATGGGGAGGATATTCTGCCCAGACAAACTTTTAATTGGTTAAACTTCTAAAATCAAGTCATCTAAACCACTTAATTCATTAAAATTTGCAGCTCTAATTTATAAACCTAGATAAAGATTTGCAAAAATGCAAATTGGACAGGGATGGCAAGTTTTCAAGAGAACTGACAATGGTTTGAAACTGGGGTCAGTCCTTGTGGTGTATTCATTCATTCATCCCATCTGTGTGTCTGGTGAACAGGATGGGCAGGGTTTTTGTGTTTTGAAAACTCCCCACCTGTTTGGGCCAGGGTTGAGGGTGAGACAAAAGAAACGTGTGTAGACCAGCCTTTCCCAACCTGGTGCCAGGCTGGGAGGGATGGGAGTTGTAGTCCAAAACATCTGGAGGAAACTAAGGCTTGAGTGAAATGAAATCTCTCTCAATCCACTTCTTATTCTTAAAGATGATCTTTGTTTCCAGGCTAAATGGAAAATGTAGACCGGGGGTTCCTAACCTGTGGCCCGTGGGCTTCATTCAGGTGTTCCACAATGTTTGTATGTTTGTAAAAATGTTTGTAACAATACAGTTAAAAATCATACATCATCTAGCACAGTGCATTACAATTGCTACAACAGGCCGAAAAATCATTAAGTGGTCCCCTGAGATCCTCAGCAATTTCAAGTCATCCTTGAAGGAAAAGGTTTGGGTACCACTGAGGTGTGGGGGGGATTCCCTACATCACTGTGGAACATTAGAAGAAGGACCTTGGTTGGTTTATTAATTATTACATTTATATCCCACCTTTCCCCCAAGGATCTCAAGATGGCATACGTGGTTCTGCCCCTTCCCATTTTATCCTCACAACAACCCTCTGAGGTAGGTTAAGCTAAGAGGCAGTGACTGACCCAGGGTCACCCAATGAGCTTCAGGTGGCTGAGTGGGGGTTTGAACCCTGGTCTCCCAGGTGTCCTAGTGCAACACTCTAACCACTGCACTGCACTGGTTGTCAGGGGAGGCTGTAAATTTCAAGCAGCTGGATGTCTCTTCTTTTTTCCCCAAGAGTCCATTCCAAAATGTTTGACGGGAAAACAGGCATGTTTCCAGCTTTTCTTCCTATTATGTTTGGAATTGCAAATTTAACAAAAACAAAGACAAACAACAGGATTATAGAAGAATGAATGAAATAAAAAATAATATATGAATAATAATATTTTTAAAACCCACCATCAACTCACATTAAGGATCCAGTAACCATCAGTGCATTCATCTTAAGTTAAACATATAAGCAAATATAAGCCCTCCATATGTCCAGACAGGTACCCACACAAAACTGACATCTATATTCAAATGTAGCCGGAGCAGTGGGGTGCTCAGACCACTGTGTAATAGACGGTGGGTGTTTATCCTTCCAGCCTCGCAGGATGAGTCTCTTAGGGATTATAAAGAACTTGTCCACCAATTTTCCGACTACAGGGGGCCTAAGCCTTCCTCACTTTTGGGGTGTGTGTCTTAATTTAGCATCATAACCCTCTTTCAATGGCTGGGCTCAGCCATTGAGCTGTTAGTAGTGCTAATCAAAAGGCACATGCAGAAAGCCTTTCCACTGAGTCAGGTCCTTTCCACAGACCAGCCCCTACAAGATTGTGCTTTCATACAAGAGCAAGCCTCCCCCCGCCCCAGCACCTGTGGGAGTCCTGGCTCCTGTGTGCTTCAGCTGGAGTCCATCTAGAGACCCTCAAACCGTCCTGGACATGGACATCAACCAGCCTTCCCCAATGGCCATTGCTGGCTGGCGCTGATGGGAATTAGCATTATTATTGCTGTTTACTAAAGGTGTTAGTAACTTGTTACACAAAAGGGTCTCCAAGCAACTGACAGCATACTTGAAAGCGTAAGTAAAAACATATTAGAACAGAACCACATTTGCACAAAAACACATGCAATTCATAAAAAACGCCTAAAGCAACACTCGCGCCCCCCACCCCCACCCCATAACAGCAGCAGAAAACCTTAGCAGAATGCTAACAGGAAAAGAACACCACAGTAGCCCCATCAAAAGCTTGGGGGGAAAGGTAAATTTTTATCTGGCACCAAAAAGATGTTAACGAAGGTGCCAGTCAGACAACGCTGGGGAAAACATTACACAAATGGGGAGCCACAACTGAAAAGGTCTTCTTCCTTGTCATCATGCTCTGAGCCTCCCTCCAAGAAGGGACTCTGAGAGAAGCCTCGGGTGTGAAGATCTAAGGGTCTGGGAAGGCTGATATTGGGAGAAGCGTTCCAGAAGATATTGGGATTCTGAGCCGTAAAGAGCTTCATAGGTCCTTCAAGTGTAGTCCAAAATTTGAATTTGTATTGTAGTCCAAAACATCTAGAGGGCACCAGGTTGGGGAAGGCTGGCTTAAAAGTGCTGGACTCTTGCTTGCAAACATAGTCTGCCTGGCTGATTTTGCTGGTTGTGTCCCTGCAGGTTCCAAAATGAGGGGGGCTACATTTTGTACCCTCAAATCGGCGACCGCCTGGACCTCATCTGCCCCCGTTCAGTGCCACTGGGCCCCTTCTCCACCGAGGACTATGAATATTACAAGCTATACCTGGTCCAGACAGAGCAGGCCGAGCGCTGCGAGATCCTTCGTACCCCCAACCTGCTGCTGACCTGTGACCGGCCTGAACATGACATGCGCTTCACAATCAAGTTCCAGGAGTACAGCCCCAACCTCTGGGGCCATGAGTTCAAGACCAACCAGGATTATTACATCATCAGTAAGTTTGACATGTGGGGAAGGGAAGAAAGGGGGAACTTCTTTTACTTTCTGAAAGCTGGCAGTTTTTCAAGGTGCTTGCACAGAACTGCAAGATGCACACCCAGCTCCAGCTTGAGATGTCTGTAGATTCCACCACAGTGTTCGATATGGCTGAAGGGAAATGCAAAAGAACAAGGAGAAAGGATAAATACCTCTCCTGTGAGATGCTGAGAAAGTGAAAGAGAGCCTTAAAAATGAAGTTCAAATCAGAGATAGCTGATATGTGTGAGATATGTGTAATGTCATGTTATCATTTGATACCATGTGTGAGATATGCATGCATTTATTTATTCTTTACTTTTACCCCCACAACTTGCCAACAAACTGAAGAGAAGGCAGCTTATAAAAATTAAAAACCAAGACAAAATGAAGAATGAAACCAATTAAAATGCAGTACAGATATACATTTAAAAACAGCACTAAACAGATGGATGTTTACCCTGCCTTGTTCTTGTAATTAATTGTGGTCTTCTTGTATTTGATCATACTTCCTTGTATTTGTACAACAAGTACTCTTTAGTAGAAAGATGAGGTACAAATCAAACAAGTAAAGATCTCAGTATATGGGGAGGGAAGAGGCAGCAGCCCTTCAGATATCCTGCTCCCAGGCTATTTGGGGCTGGATTTTGGTCTCAAGCAGCACTTTGAATTGCACCCAGAAACCAGTGAAGTTGGTTGTTTGGGATAATGACCATCCTTTGATTTGGCCCCCCAAAAGAATCAAACCCTTTGTGTGTGGCCTAGGTCCAGGTGGTGGAGAAACTTGTTCAGTTAGCATTTGAAAGCGAATTTACCTAATTTGCACTGCCGATCAATATGCAAATTGGAACTCAACTGTCCTCCAAAATTTGCACGTGTCTGAATTTTGTGATGCAGTTTTTCAACCCCAACCCCAAAGTGTACCGAAAGTATTAGGAGAAAATTGCGTGCACAAATGCATGCTTTAGGGAAAATGTGCATGGAAATGTATCCCAATTTTTGTGTGAACTTTTGAAAAAGAAACGTTCACAAACTGGTGTAGAAATGGAGCGAACCGAACACAGGGCTGGAAAGCTGAGCACAGAGAGAAACCCAAATTGGTCGATTCATCTCTCCCTAGCTCTAAGCAAGTGGGCAGAAAGGACGGATGTTTTGTGCAAAAACACTTAGAGCTGCTGAAGGAGTCTGCTCTCGCCTGCCCCCCAGGGCCCCCCAGATTTACCTGGGGCAAGAGAAGCGGGAGGCAAGAGAACTAGTGGTCTCTTCAGCCAAAGAAGGCACAAGGATTCCGTGTCCCAGCATGCTGATGCGAACCTCATGCTAATTGCGCCCATTTCTGCCAAGGAGTACCAACACCTACTCCATGACTAATCAGTCACCTTTTCCTTAATTACTCATAGCAACACGATGGTGATGATGATGATGATGATGATGATACAGTGCCATTCATGTACACACCGGATTACAAAGAGTGAGAGGACAGGTCTCTGCCCCAAGGAAAATGACAGAAAGGACACAAACATAGGCAGGGGAAAGCCTGCATTGTTTCAATTGCTAAGTTGGGGTTGGCTGCAGTCGGGCAGCCGTGTCTCATCCTGGTGCCTTCCAGCTGCTTTGGACTACAACTCTCATCAGCCCCAGCCTATGGGGGGGGGAATGTTGCAGTAGGGTGGAGAGGCTAGGTGATTCTGCCGATAGCTTCATGGAAAAGATGGGCTTTGATTATCTGGTGAGATGTGGTCACCGCCAGTTAATAATCTAGCCACCATGTTCTGACCTGGTGTGCATTTCCCAGACTCTTCACGGGCAGCCCCACGAGCAACGCATTGCTTGCCCTCTTACCTTCCCAGAAATCCAGGTGCGTTAAAGTGACACCATGGGGAGGAGGCTGGGAGTCCAGCGTTTAAGGGGACCAAAGGGTGAAATTGGCCATTCTGATGAACCCCTTCTTTCAGTCTTTGGGGCAAGGGGAGAGGGATATAGTTTGGGATATGGCTAGTTTAAAGACCCACCCGTCTCTTTTTTTAAGGAAGAGGATTTTGAGTCCTCTACCCCCTCCCCTTTTCTCTCCCACTCCTCAGCATCCCTGTCTCATCAGATCTGGCTGCCTGGGGTGGCCCTTCAGCCATTGCCATGGCAACTGTCTCCTGGCAAACCTGTGTAAGCCAACGACTTGGCTGTGCCACAGCAACCACAATGTGGTAATAACCAGCCAATCTCTCTTCCCCCCTCTCCAACTTGTCCTCTCTCTCCAGAGTGGGGGGGGAGTCTAACTCAACCCTCCCTCCCTTGTGTGAGCAGTTTTTATACCAGGGCCCCCACTCTCTCGTCAACCATTTCTGAGATGCAACTGTTTCCCGGGGGAAGGGGGGCCGCAGCAAGGACCAGTTTAATGCAAGGTCCTTTTCTCACCTCTGGCCACGCAATTGTGTGTGTGTATAAGTTAATAGGTTAGGGCTATGTGGGCCTAGATGTATGGATGTGCATGGCTACAAAGGATTGTGGGTAGCAGTTTTCAGTTCTCTCTCTCAAAGACACACACACAAGAAATTTTCCTCTTTCTCTCTGTTTTCCATCTTCAGTTTTCTCTCCTTTGTAACCTGGTATATGCCCTTGGGCAAACAGACACTGTTAAAAGAAACCCGCTCGTTGCCCACCCTGCATTCCTCCCACCTTCCCCCCACTGCGCCTACCAGTGGGGCAAGCAAGGGAATCTGAATCTTGTTTAATTTATTTTATTTTATTACAAGGGGGATGCAATTCAAGGTCACAGCCCTACTCGCTGGGCAGGACAGCTGCTGGCTTTTGCGCCAGTTTCGCGTTCCACTCCACCCCAAACCTGACACTCCCCCTCAAAGCCAGCTGATGGGAGCAGCCCCTTGTGGAGCAGTAGGTCAGACATGGTGGCTTTTCAGTAGTGGCAAAGTGTTGTTGACCCAGTTTCCCTCACCCTGCCTTCAAATGTTTTTATGCCCAGCCAAGCATGAGGGTAGAGCATGAGACAGCTGAGTGGAAGGAAGGCAGCTGTCTGGGGGCAGGAGAGGTGGTGGCACCATCTAGGACAGGAAGTGATGGAAGAGAAATGACAGGCAACTGATGCAAACAACTGCCCCCCAGAAGTGGCTGCAACTCAGCACTGTAGGCAAAGGACTTAGTGCCTTCATTTGCACCACAGAAGCTGTTTAGAGTCTGTTTTGTAGGACAAATGGATAGGAATAAATAAATGAGCATAATATTTCCAGTGTCAGGAGGAGATGGTGCACGTTCCTGGCACGGGGGGAGCTGCCCCATATCGCCTCTATCCTTGAGGGATTTGGGGTGAGCGAGAGGCATGACTAACAGGCCTGAAGGCACAGCTTCAGGACGGGGTGAGCCCCTGGCACCCCTCTCATTTTGTAAAGCAAACTCTTCTATTATCTCGGATATCAATCCCTGGCAAGCACCAGGAAGAGCATTTAAATATTTTTAATGCCGATCCAGAGGCGCCACATGTATCTAATGTTAGATGAAGGGCACCCAGGTTGAAAGGTGTGGCGGTCTGGGTGGACTGAACCCTGGCGTGTCTTTTTTAATAAAGAAATAACAGAATGTCCTTTGCCATCAGCAGCGGTGTTGACTCGCTCAGTGCACAGAACATCTCTAGGGATAGGGGCTTGGCAGCGCATGCACTTATCATTTGGGGGGTGTCGCCTCTCAGGCCTGGCCTGTCTGCTTCCTCTTGAAGGGTGGCCCCCCACCAACCAGGCGTGTTCTTTGTGAGGGCTCAGCTGAGCGCGTCTAAACTGAACCGACGGACCCAGCTTCCCAGCGCCCACAGCAGCTGTCAGCAAGAGAGTCCTGTGCTGCGCTGCTCGCGACCCCTTCCTTCGTTTCACCATGAGGGCCAGTTTCCTTTGCAAGGCAGAATGAGAACCCAAAGGCCCTGGCTGTGGGCTTCCAGAGATCGCACTGCACCAGCTCAGAATTTTCTCTTCTGTGGAAACGAGTCTGAGGAATCTGCCCCCCTCCTCACCATTGCCAAAAGGAATCAGAACCTCTACTTCCTCCATCTGTAGGGCATCGATAGGGAGGGAAAAGACTACCCTCTGAGCGTGTGAAGAGTGTCTAGTTAAGGAGGAGTGGATCTGTGTGATGTGAACTTGAGTCTGTTCTGTTGCCTAACGTGTCTTGGACTGAGAACTTGAAAGATTGCATTTCAGCATCCTTAATGTTTTCCCCAGGCCCGGTATCGAAATGTGGCATCTTGCAAAAACTGATGAGCAAACTGCAAAATATGCAGTTCAGGGCCGCCCTGACCCTCAGGAAGAGTGAAGCAGCCACCACCGCCTCTGTGTGGAACGGGGGAAGATGCCATCTTGTCCTTCACCTCAGGCAGCAGAATGTCTTGGGCTGGCCCCCATGCCGTTTCCCCCCAGGTGGAAAGCAGGCTGCCCATGCAGGCTGCTTTGGGGGCGATACCACTACAGGACTCATACAAGCAAGCTGAGCCCACTGATTTGGGCTTTTGCTCCAGCCCTAGAAGACTCAGCGCCTCACTAACCTAGACGGAAAGGCCCACTAATGCCAGGGTTCTTTCGGAAAAGAAAGGTTATAACAGCAAACAAAAAAGCAAGGCCTATCAGCCCCAGGCGGCTAGGCCTAGGATTGCCCCAATGAAGACGACATATAGCATCACTCCAAAGCATTGTGGGACCGTAAAATGGTGGCTAGTGCTGGGAGGCTCCCAGAGCCTGCCACCTGGTGCAATGGAAAAGAAATGTAAAAGCTGGGGGGGGGGACACAAAGGAGGTGTCAACATAACCAGTCCAAAATACCTGGAGGCTACCAGCCTGCTATAGATGGCTCTGGGTTTTCTCATGACTCTGAAAGGAAGGCTGTGTGCAGTTCAGCTGCAACAACATGATTTAACATAATGATGATTTAGGTCGGTTTTGGCTGCTGATCCATCACATGCTTTATCTTGGTAACGCAGGCAACCTTGGCTGGTATTTCCCACAGAACGGTGAGTTTGTGGGTAGGGCGAGTTTCAAACTGTGGACCTGACAGCTAATTCCATTTTTTTAAAAAACCAAATCTAAGATTTTTGCCCAACCTTTCAGAGGCTTATGGCCCTCTTGAGGTGGGTTACAGCAATTAAAATCTCCATCATGGATTCCCCCCCATACACATTCACAAAAAGACGAGCATGAAAGATTAAAAACAATCCTCAACACAGAGTTATGAAGCGCAACGCTATGCTCATCTGCAACAGGACAGGTCTGGGTTGGTTATGAGTTGCCAGAGTAGCCCGTCTGGATGCCCTCTTCCTTGCGTCTCGCCTCACGGTGGCTTTGGCCACTTCTTTGTGTGACTTCTCATGACATCTCCTGGATTTCAACCTCTTCCCAAGGGCTGCAACTGTGCTTGGGGTGCTATTCTGGGCAAGTCCGAATTGTGGGCTTGGCTGCTCAGTGCCAACGCTTGTGGGGTGTCGGGGGACGCTGTCTGCCTGTTTGCCAAGATGGCTGGAGTCTGCCAGGCATTGGCAGAGCAAGTGTGTAAAAACTCCTTGCGAGTCTCTGCGGTGGATGGCTTATTAGTGGATCATGAGGGGAACTTTGTCTGTGCAAACATTAAACACCGTGTTTAAAAATTAAATAATGCTGCAGTGCATCCTTGGAAAGGTAGAGTTCTCAGATGGGGCTCTGGGAGCATTGAGGGGGGCTGCAGGGTGGGGCCCTGAGTTGCTGGCCTCAAGGCGAAGCATGAGGGGCACCTCTGCACCCTTTTCTTCTTCAGGGCCTAATCCCCACAATCCTCTTAATGCCACAAGGTCTGTTTTTACCCATCTGGGGCAATTAAGGGAATTCAGGCCAGCCCTTTTGAGGGTGGAGGGCTGTCCTTGGCTTCTCCACTCCATCGCCCACCCTACTCCAAACATTAAGGGGAACACCAAGCAGGAAAAGTTGCTCTAGGGTTCCCCATCCCCCTGCTCCCCTGGCGTCATACAAGGCATTTTTGCGATCTCCCTCACAACCAGCGAAATTGTTTATTTGTAATTTAACATCTATGCCACCCTTGGAGATGGTGGCTTACGCAAGAGAAACCAAAGCAGGTATCCTCGTGAGTTAGTAACAAAACTAAAAAAGGGTAAAATGGCAGATGAAAAACTGGCAGTGATGCAGTCACCACAGTTTTTAGCAATTAACAACTTGGGGACATGAATTTCAAAAAATGGGTTCACCTAGCGCTGAAAAAATAGCAAAATTCGATGTCAGGAAGCCTCCCTGGGGAGTAATCCCATAAAGGGAGCACCACTGCTGGAAAGGCCCTATAATAACTATACAAATGGGTTTCTTCTCATTTTTAAAATATACTTTCATAATCATGGCACACCTAGTCACCTCTTGCGGTGCACCAGTGTGCCGCGGCACACCATTTGAGAATCACTGCCTTAGTGGCTTCTGGTTTCAAGGGTTCCTGAGGAGGGCCTCAGGTGATGATCTGAGGCTCAGCACACAGACAGGCCGGCGATTCCTCTAGGCCCTCTGGTCCCAATTCATGCAGGGCTTTAAAGGGAGTCACCAGCACTTAGAATTGTTCTCAGAAGATGTTTAAGAATTGGTGAGATGTGTGTAAAAAAAGCCTTGCAGCCGTATTTTGAACAAGCTGGCACATCTGGACAGTCTTCAAAGGCAGCCCCATGTGCAATACCTTGCAGCAGTCTAACCCATGACCACAGCTGATACCAATTTCTCTCTACCTTCTGCCCCACAGCAACTTCAGATGGTACCAAGGAAGGGCTTGAGAACATGAAAGGGGGTGCCTGCCTTTCCAAAGGCATGAAAGTCGTCTTGAAAGTCGGGCAGCGTAAGTCTCTGGGTTGGAGGGAGGGGGAAGAATAAAAAAGGGGGGACTTTGTACTCCTGAATTCTCTCTGTGGGGGAAGATTTGGATGCGTTGGATATGGGGAGTTGGCCCAGGGATCCCTGGAAGGCGAACAGGGTCTACTGCATGAGAGCAGAGCATTCTGGGAGCCAGAACTTCTTCAGAAAAGAGTGAGGCCTTTAGGTTAAGACAGGAGATGTTGGGAACAAGGAGTCTCGCATCCTCCAGAAGAGGGGGGAAATGCCCAGACCAGCCTTCCCCAACCTGGTGCCCCCCAGATGTTTTGGATTATGCACTGGCTGGGGCTGATAGGAGTTATAGCCCAAAACATCTGGAGGACACCAGGTTGCGGAAGGCTGGCCTAGTCTCTGGCTTATGCCCTGTCCACACACACGGCCACCACTGCAGCAGCCGAAACTCCTGATAGTTGGATCATTTGCTCATTCCTTCTACAACCCCCTCGGATTTGGGAATGCCACACTAGCCAGGCGTGGGGCCCCTGCCGGGTGATTCAGATGAGCCAATAACTGTCCAGTAATTGGGAGGTGGGGGGAAAGGAAGAAAATAGGGTGTGAGCAATTGGGGGAGGTGTCATCCTATAGATGCCCCCGAGTGCAGCCTGTCTTCCCCCTTCTTTTCTCCCAGCTCAGTTGTTTTTCACCCCCATCCCCTCCAGCCTCTGCATTTTCTGCCAATGCCCCTGTGACGCCAGCTGCTCATCACATATCCTGCCCACTGACTCAGATATGCATTTAATCTTACAAATAAGCGGAACAAATGTGAGGCATCAGAGGGGGTTGGGAGGTGGGTGTCCTGACTTTGAATGCCTCTTTGGCCACAAAGGCTCTCTGCACATGGCCTTGGGCTAAGCTTCTTTTTCTCAGTCTGACATACCTCGCAAGACTGTTGTGAGATCAAAATAGAAGTGAAATTAATCTCTGCTCTCTGGGATTGGTTTGTTTGTTTACTCTTAACCTGATTTCTGAACAATTTTAAAAATTGCTTTAATTTTTATTATACTTTTTTAAAAAAAATGCAAATTTTAAATTATCATACTTCAGAAATTCACCTTTGAATTTGCAAAACATATTGCCAAATGGCTCGCCTTTGCATGGCCCACTCACCTCACCTGTTTGCTTCAGCTCAAGAATAAAATAAGCGAAAGGAACATGTTAAGGTGCCCCCATCTCTGCAGTCATAGTGAGAAAGAAAGCGATGTATATCTAATGTAAATTCAATTAAATTGATGGGGACAGAATGTGGCCGTGTACCATGATTGGAGGAAGGGGGGTAGAGATGTGAGACCTAAAATTTTAAAGATGGTTCAGGAAGCATTTGTTTCTGGACAAAAGGAATCTCTACTTTTGGAGGAGGGTCTGTTGCGGGAGGCACCCTCTAAAGGTCAGGGTAACTAGTGGCAGCTATGATAGTTCCTGTCACCCATGAGTCAGGTCACCTAGTGGTAGCCGTTGCTACTGCAGGTGTTTTTAAATCCATACTTTGGACACATAATGAGAAGACATGATTCACTAGAAAAGACAATAATGCTGGGAAAAACAGAAGGGAGTAGAAAAAGAGGAAGGCCAAAGAAGAGATGGATTGATTCCCTAAAGGAAGCCACAGACCTGAACTTACAAGATCTGAACAGGGTGGCTCATGACAGATGCTATTAGAGGTCGCGGATTCATAGGGTCGCCATAAGTCGTAATTGATTTAAAGGCACATAGCAACAACAACAAACTTCAAAATGCAAAGGAACTGGCTCTTTCTGGCAGCAGCTGGGTAGACACTGCCACCTGACTGCCTACACCCACCCACTGGTGTGACCTCAGGTCCTAGCGCTCACCACCGTTCAGAGCACAGCCTAAGTTGTTCCTCTGCAATAGTGCAGGCTTCCCCTTGCATTCAGTTTCATTGGCTGACCTCCGTTTGGGGCGTTCATGGGCCAAGACTTCACAGTCATCGATGCTCATGATACATTTTTCTAGTTTCGCTTTAAGAACATCTTTAAACCTCTTTTGCTGTCGACCGATATTCCATTTTCCATCCTTAAGTTGGGAGTAAAGTAGCTGCTTTGGAAGACGGTGATCAGGCATTCGGACAGCATGGCCAGTCCAGCGAAGTTGCACCCACCCCTCAGCTCCGCCCGGCTTATATGCCCTCATTCTGCTTTGCAAGATTTAAACTAAAAAGAAAATGTCAAACTAGATGCTTTTGTTTATTTTTGAACTGGGCCAACTTTTCTTGAAGTGCCAGAGTATGCAGGCATTTGAGGCACACAGAACTTGGTGCATTCCATCTCTGCCTGTTGCAGACTTCTGCGTAACTTGGAAGCTGGCTGGCTTCTGTTCTATCCCGTGAAAGGAGCCCACTTCATTTGTGTTTCTTAAGCCCAGGGTTGCAATGCACGGTCACGTGCTGGAGCATAACGGAAGGGGCAATGGCCAAAGTTATGCCCAGGATGGGATGGGCGTCTCTTTTTGACCCTATTTGAGTCTCTTCCCCCAGCCCCTATGCACACCTCGTCGCTGGCCCTGCACTTGCCCACCACTCTCTCTGTCTGCCCTTGACCCCCAGATCCCAACACGGGCTCCAAAACTCAGAAGTCGGTTCCAGACGCGCCTGCTGACAAAGAGCGAGGGACGTCGGGGGCCGCTGAGCCCAACAAGGAGGTGAACCCAGGTATGCCCTCCCCTACAACCCATCCCCAGGCACAGTGAGAGGAGGGATTCTCCTGTCTGCACCAAAATCGACACCCCCGCGTGGAACCCCGTCGCCCCTCTCGCCAGTTAAGCCCCACTCTTGGATCATAGGACTTTGGTTTGGATTCCTGCACTGAGCAGGGGGTTGGACTTGATGGCCTTATAGGCCCCTTCCAACTCTACTATTCTATGATTCTATGACCATAGAGTTGGAAGGGGCCTATAAGGCCATCGAGTCCAACCCCCTGCTCAGGAAATCCACAGCTAGAGCATCTCCCGCAAATAGCTGTCCAGCCTCTAACAGTTCTAACAGTTAGGAGGTTTTTCCTGATGTTCAGTCGACATCCGGCTTCCTGCAACATGAGCCCATTATTCCGTGTCCTGCACTCTCATGTCTGCCCTTCTATGCTGTCTCTACATGCACACACGCATACCCCGCCACAGCAGTCGAAGTGCTGTTCTTCCATAACCGCATGCCGTGAACTTCGGGGTCTGAAGGAAGTCTACCGCATTCCATAAATGCCTGCCTCTTTCTGTGCGGCGGAAGGATCCTGAGGCATGAGAAAAGAAGGGTCTCTTGTTTAGAGACATTGTTAGGGGAAGGGAATGCTGCGCCTTGAGGCTAACAGACGGAGAACCCAGGCGTCCTGGCTCCCGGAATCCTCTGCTTTCAACACATTAGAAACCCCTCCCCCAGGAATTCAACCATAATGGGCGCCTTTGCCAACCTGATGCCCTCCAGATGTGCTGGCTGGGCTGATGGGAGTTGTAGTCCAAAACATCTGGAGGGCGCCAGGTTGGCACAGCCACCCATTATGGCTTCTCATATCCTGTGTCTGAGAGAACCCCACCATCTTGGCTCCTATTCCTCCTTCTCTAACCTTGCTTCTTCCCGGGGAACCCAGGCATCCTGGCTCCCCGCTTTTTAACCCATTTGGCTCTCAAGGACGAAGGCATTGGTAGGACTCCTTGCCCCCTCTGCTGGCAATCTGTGTTCAGCCCCGACATACCCAAACAGTAAAACTGAAGAGGAGGCTTTGTTGGGGTGGGGGGAAGCACCTTGTGTAGTATTTTCTTCTGCCTCTCTTCCATCTCAGGGACAGCAGAGGAAGCCAGGAGAGCGGGGTCCGGGGCTGAGATTTATTGATAGTGATGGTTGAAATGAACCCTGCCGAGCCGGGCTGGGGGAGGGATCAGGGAGGCAATTAGCTCCATTAACCAGAGTCGACAGACACTCATCAGCACCTTTTCTTACCAAGCAGGGGCCGCTTTGCAACTTGAATGCACCTGCCCCAACCAAGGAGTTTTTGGTTATTTTCCAGTCTTCATATACAGAATAGGAAGGCCCTCTTCAGAAGCTAAACTCGTGCATCAGGCCAACGCTTGAGCCAGGCCACACTGCTGGCTAGCCACACCCCCAAGGGGGCACGCCGGCTAGCTGCACCCCGTGGTGTCCACACACCCGGCACGGATGTCTGCAGGGAGGGAGACGTGGCGCGGACAGCTGCAGTGCCCCGAGACGTCCGCAAGAGCTGGAACCCTGCGCGGCCGGCCGGCCAGCCATTGTGTGTACGCTGCTACAGCGATCCACATGAAGGCTCTGCCCTGCAGACGCTTGCGCTGCGTGTATGGCAGCTGGGTCTATGTGTGGCTACTTGGGGAGTGGATACTCAGCATGGCCTCGCTCCCTGCTCAAGCATGGGCCTAAGGAAGAGCTGTGGCCAGGGGGTAGAGCATCTTCCAGAAGGACCCGTGTTCAGTCCCTGATGGGATCTCTGGTTAGGCCAGAGAGATTCGCCACCTGAAATCCCTGAGGGCCACTGCCATACTGAGCTAGAGGGACCCCAAAGGACTGACTTGGTGTGAAGCAGTTTCCTGTGTCACTATAACTTCTGAATAGGGCAAAGATCCAGGCCTGCCTTCCTTCCTCTGAGTGGCTGAAGTCTTTCCAGGTCCCCCAGGCCCAGAAATCTTTGAGCTGGGTGAGGAAATTGAACTTGGGCCTCCTGTCTAGAAAAGCCTCTAGTTCTGGCCTCTAGCTCTGAGGCTGAGTCTTCCCCACGGAGTCCCACACGGCCTGATTCGCCCTGAAGGAAAAAGCCGAGAGAGTTTGCAGCGCTTGTCATGCCTGCCTTGACTGCCAACAGGAAGTGGCTTAGGAAATGTAACCTAAAAGAAACACTTTCTGTAAGTTTCCGTGGAATTGGTTAGGGGAAAAGCAAGCATCATAACTTAAACTTTCTTTGCATGAGGAGGACAGGACAAAATCCAATCCTTTTTTTGGATTGAGCATGTCAGGCTGCAGGGAAGGTGGGTGCATGCTTGCTCTCCCATGATGGTGGATTCCCTCCGCCCCCATGCACATACTCGCACATGCATAGAAAGCTAGCTTCTCAGGAAAAGGGCTAGTTTTCTCCTTGCCATGCAAGCAGGGACCCTTTTTCCACAAAGGACCCATCAGTCATGCAACCTCCACTGTCAGCCTGAAGTGGTACAACAGAGAGCAGGGCTGGGGAATTTCTTTCAGCCCAAGGGCCACATTCCCTTTTGGGCAACTTTCTGAGGGCCGCATGCCAGTGGTGGGCAGGGCCAGAAGCAATATTGGGCGGAGCAATCAGTGCAAATGTTACCTTTGTCCAAAAGGCTAGTTTCTATGCACGCTTGTGCGCGCACACATCTCTCCATCCAGGCAAGGCCTTCTCAGAGTTCGAGGACCCATTGCAGCCAGGGTGCAAAGCCGGGCCAGTGAGGGGCATGGCCTGGAAAGGGTCCCAAGTGCCAGACAGAGAGGCCAGGAGGGCTGCATCTGGCCCCCGAGCCTGCCACCCCTGATCTAGAGACAGCCTTATCCTGCCCTTTTGGTGAACGAACTGCCCCCACCCCCCGGCCATTGTATGTATCTGTGCATGCATGTATTGATAAGATTTGTTACCGTTCTTCTTCACCAGCAGTTTCCTGGGTGGGTTAAAATGATCAACTTGTGCAATTATCAGACAAGGAGAGTATACATTCCAACCAAGATATGAGTCCCACAAAACAAAATGCCTTTGCTCTCTAAGGCCAGGGTAAAAAGGTGCGTCTTCTGCATACAACATACTGGACGCGCCTCTCTGGGTGGGGAGGGAGTTCCACAGTTCAGGGGCTGCCACAGAAAAAGCACCTTCCCTTGGGCTGCCACTGCAGTGAGTAATGTCTCTGTGATCTGTTGGGCAGGTGATGCCCTGGGGCAGGGAAGCTGGTTGCTGAATATAGTAGGGGGCCTGGCAAAGAAGACTTGTCTCCCTAAATACTCTTTTTTTCCCCTCCTCCAAAACCAGGACCCCCAGCTGGGAACACCACTGGGAAAGTGGGGGGAGAGAACGGTCCCCTTCCGCAGTCCAACGTGCCCATCATCGCGGGGGCCGCCGGGGGAGCTGCCTTTGTCCTGCTGGTGGCCGCCGCTGTGACAGGCGCCCTCTGCTACCGCCGGCAGCGGGCCAAGCACAGCGAATCCCACCACCCGCCTTTGTCACTCAGCACTCTGACCAGCCCCAAGCGAGGGGGCGGGGGCGGTGGGGGCAACAACAACGGCTCCGAGCCCAGTGACATCATCATCCCGCTCAGGACTTCAGACAGCGCCTTCTGCCCCCACTACGAGAAGGTGAGCGGCGACTATGGCCACCCGGTCTACATTGTGCAGGAGATGCCTCCCCAGAGCCCCGCCAACATCTACTACAAAGTATGAGGAGGGCCAGGCAAGCTCAGCTGCCTCTGGCTGCGTCTCCCACTCATGTGGTGGGGAGGGGAGAACTCTGCACCGGCGGGGTGGACGGGGACCTCGCCACCCCTGCACCTCTCCTGCCCACCCTGGATCACGCGGCACCAATGGGGGGTGAGTGCCCTCCTCCAGCAATCGAGGGGTTCCCAGAACTTGGACCCTCTTCTCCCAAAGAAGAAGGCAAGGACTCTCTCTCCACCCCTCTCCTCTCAGAGGCCTCCCCTTTCAGTGGATTCTCACCTGGCTTAGGGTGAATGGAACAAGGGAGGTTGGCCCTCTTCCGGTCGGGCACCAGTGAAGTTAACAGAGACAAGCCTCCCTCTCACCTCCCTCCACTTTCTCTGCTGGAAAAAAGGACAGAGTCCACCCCTGCCAGCCACTTCCCTCCTCCCAAGTCAGTTCATTTCTTTGTAGAGTCCAGCACAGGTCAGGGGGACGGGACACGCTTGCATTTCTGTCCTGGGGGGGCATTCATGAGCAGGTGGGCTGTGCTCCAGAGTCCCCTTTCGATGGGTGCTCCCATTCAACATAGAAGATGTGCACCCATCAGCCAAAGCGAATTTAGATGGAGGTGTTTTTTGTTTTTTTTAAAAGGAAATATTCATGCACAAATTTCCTTGCAAAAATTCAAATTTACTTTCTTGGTTACTGTTTTTACAACATATCCAAGGTTTATGCTGTTGTGGTCAGAGATTTGCCGGTGGGGGAGGGATGGGTGAGAATTTCTATTCAGTTCACATTTCAAGCAGAATTTAGCAAATTTGCGCTTTCCAAAACAATTTGAGAACCGAAAAGCAGCCATCCTTTGAAATTCGCATTTATTAGAATTTTGGGATGCAGTTCACCAACTAAACAACATTTACAAAAATGCATTTATTAGGGGAAAGTGTGCATAAAAATGAACACAAGTGAAAATAACATGCAAAAAGGCATGAAAGGATGAAAAATGGCTTGCAAAAATTTGTGCCTTTGTCAAAACTGCCCACAAAAATGTGTTTATTTGGAGAAATTCTCACTAAAATGGTGGAGAATTTTCATGAGGGTTTTTTTTTAAAAAAAATGCAGATCGCTGTAGAAATGTGGAGGACTTAATTTAACATTGGAAAACTGAGAAAGAGAACTGGAACAGACAGATCTTTCCATCCCTAGTGTGGGGAAACACAAAAGTCCCAAGGCTGAATTTAATGTTGTCTTTTTTTTTAACCCCTCTATCAAGACTTTCCCTCCCCTGATATATCCATCAAAACTGACACTTCAGACATTAAATCTGAAAATCTGGAGAAAGTTTACACAGTTTCAGTGTCCTGCCAAGTCCAGTTTGGGCTCTGCAAAAGACACTGTATTCCTGTCGACTTCTTCAGGCTTCAGTAAGGAGAGCATTCAATGGTGATGCAAAGCCAGGGCCGCCTTCTTACCTGCCCGGCAAAAGCACACCTTCAGGGCAGCTGTTGGCTAGCCATTTGACTTGGCCTGTCCCGCTGAGGCTGCTTGCCCCCATTGTAGGTCCCAGTAGGGAATGGGTCCCCAGCCTGGTGCCATCCAAATGTTTCGGATGACAATTTCCATCAGCCCAGCCAGTATGTAGAGTTGTAGGTCACATCCACACCATACATTTAAAGCATATTCAACACACGTTGAAAGCACATGGCTTCTTCCAGAGAATCCTGGGAACTATACCCCCGACAGAGCTACAATTCTGCGCATCCTTAACAAACTACAGTTCCCAGGATTCTCTGGGGGAAATGATGTGCTTTCAATGAGCATTGAATGGGCTTTAAATGCATGGTGTGGATGTGACCACCGTTCAAAACATCTGGAGGGCGCCAGGTTGGAGAAGGCTGCGTTGACACCTTCATCCTCCTGCTCACAGCTTGCGTTTGAAACCCTAAGAAAAAACCACCCCATGGTTGCATCTTCCTTCCCCTTCTGGCCACCATCAGACCCCCAAATGCTAGTCCTTGACTATTAACCCTGTCAACCCTTCCGCTGTCGCCCTTCCACGGATCAGGGTTGGGTTGGGATGCAAAATGAAGGACACCATTTTCTCTGCCAGTGTTTTGGATCGGACGGACTCTGGTGACAGTGGAATCCACGAACTGGACTCAACTACTTGGAAGAGGATCACTTGTTTATTTATCTGCTGGCGGCCATTTTGGTAGCCTTTTGTTGTTTAGTTGTTAGAAGAAGCGAAGTCACACAAAATGGCCGCCCTTCCCCATCTGAGGAGATAAGGGGGGGCTTGCTCCAAGGGTCTTCTGGTTGTCCTAATTTGGGAGGAGACTGAGACTGTGATTCTCCCCCCCCCCCTGCCCAAACGGCCACCTCTGGTGGATCTTCAGCAGCAGCAGCGTCTTCTCGTGTGCGTGAGGTTTCATGGCGCTCCAAAAGACTTCATGTGTTAGACGTGGGGAATGTGGCTGAGCCTTCCTGCTTTGGCAAGGAAACGAAAAACACAAAAAAAGGAAACAAAAAATGTGGTCTTTTTCAGCTTTAACAGAGGTTGTTGTTTTTTTTATCTGAGAGTTTCTTAGCTTTGTCGGTGGAATTTTACTGTTGGACATTGTTGATTATAGAAGTTCTTGTGCAGCTGGTTCGGACTCTTCTCTGCTTATTTCCTACTTCCCCCCCAAAAATATCCCCCAAACCAAGTCTGCTCCACAGGAGAAAGAGGTACCCAAGGAACCATGATTGCACCCTCTCATTCCCTTTGGGAAGAAGGACGAGATATACATTTAATTAATTAATAATAGCTCTTGCTGCAGCAGGAGGAGGGCAGCGTGTGAGGTTCTTGGTGCTTTCAGGGTTTGTGTGTTCCTAGAGAGGCTCCAAACGTGCCCTGAAGCCAACCAGAGGGAGAAAAAGGGCCCATTGGACTCATGATAAAAATGGGAAGCCACCATTGGTCACCATCCCCTCTTGACCTCTTCTCCATACCCCCACAGGTCTGGGGGTGGGTTTTAATTTTCTGTGAAGGCACTCTGTACATGCTCAGAGGGAGAAAAGTGGATAGCAGCAGCCATCCTCCAACCCTGTTACCCCCTCCCTTATCCCAAAGCCCGTTTATCCTAAATTGGAGCCCGCAATCCCTGGGGGTGTGGGGGGAAGGGGAGTCCTCTGGCTCCCTCCTTTAATTGCTTCTGAGTTGGACAGAGCCTGATAGTTTCTGTGCCTCACCTGACCTTCCATCCCCTTCTCAGGCAGTTGGACCAGCAAACCTTGCTTTCTGCGTGATGGATTCTGACAGTGTACACCTCTGCAGCCCCCCCACAGCTGTATCTGTCCCATGTGCCAAAGATCTCATTGAGACCTCCCCCCTCCCTACACACATGCACATGTGCACATAGGTAAGCAGCACCCAAAAGTGGCTTAACAGGGCGAGAGTTTCTATGAGGGGTGGGCAAGAGATTTGGCACGCAAGCAGCCCCTCCCTCAAGCACAGGCAATAAACTTTGTTCAGATCACAGCGGGCAGGCGTTCCCCAAACTGGTGACAGGTGCCCCCGCCCTCCATGCAACTGCCACAATCTCTCCCTCTCACACTCACTGCCCCCCCCTCAAACGCATGCATCACGGGCCGGCCTGCTGCCATTTCCAGATACCTTGTCAGTGTTCGAATGAGACAAGAGGTTATTTTGGGTCTGGGAGGAAGAGAGCACGATCAGAGCCAAGGGAGAGATGCCAACTGCTAACGTGCCCCAGCACGGACAGGGAGGAGAACCTGGGCGCGCACAGGCAGCAACAGGGGCGCTGCCAGGATCTGAGTCCTTCCTTTCCTGTCAAACAGGAGCTGATTCCTATCTAGGGATGCGTCCCAGCACATCGTAGAACCACCCGAACAATTCCAAGTCTGTGTAATGTGTTTGGGAAGAATGCTCTTTTCATTGTGGGGGGGAGGGAGGGTGTGTGGTAGCAGAAGCGCAATTCTGCCTGTGCCCAGGGGGGGCACTCTAAGGAAAGTGCCCTGTGGCATCCTTCACCAACCTGGTGCCCTCCAGATGTTTTGAACTACAACTCAATTGTAATCAAAAACAGCTGAAGGGCACCGGGTTGGCAAATGCTGTACTGGAGATGAAGACATTTCTCAATCAAGTTTACCTAACTGGGAGGTTTTGTTCACATCACATTTTTTTCTTCTTTTTAAGTCAGTTGTACCTAGCACTGGATTTAAAACTGCAGGTCCACTGAAGCATCACGTCGACACTTGACATTATCACTTTCAAGCCTGCTAACAAAACTGCAGATTTGTTCTGAGCCGGAGGCTGTTGGTGGTGGTGTGTGTGTGTGTGTTGTTGTTGTTGTTTTGAAATGATGATAATGGTGCCCCCTTCAAAGACTGATTTTGAAAGTGACATTTTTATTTTTGCCTTTCCAAATGTGGGTTTGCAAACGCTGGACATTCAACCCAATGTTGAATGTGTGTGAAATTTCAGTTTTGGCATGAAACTATGCACAGCCAGGCAGTGGGGTTCTGGTGAGGTGGAGGAAACCTTCACCTCTTCCCCTCCCCACCACAGAAGCCCTCTTGTGTGCCGGTGACAAGCCCATACACTGTGATGGGTGCAAAGGAGGCGTTCTGGGGGACCACACGATACGGCGGGGTGGAGGATGGGTGGGAGGGTGGGGGAAGCCCATTAGCTCAGCCAGCTCAGCCGCTTGGCTGGGAGCCAGAGGTCGCCTGGGGTCATTCCCCAATTAGGTCACATTTTCTCCTCCTGTCTCCACTCCTGGAACAAGCCACTGCTAAGGAGGCAGCGTTTGGGGTTCCTGTCCTTTGCCGGGTGGGATCTACCGGATTAGAGAAGAGGCGGGGGAGGCTCCTTCCTAGCCGGCCTTTCTTCCAGTGGATTGTACAGTAAGGCCTAATGGGTGTCTGGGTGGGTGGAGGCACCCCTGGCTTCTCTCCTTTGCTTCCCAGTCAGTTTACCTTGCTGGGGCCCAGACGAAGGGCAGGGGTGAGGTGAGGCGAGGGGGAGAACTGGTTTACATATGACAAAGGGAATTAATCAAAAGAGGCCCCTTAACCAGAATCCCTCAGGTTCAGGGAGTTTGAAAGTTGCACTGGTCCTGTGAAAAGAGGGATATCAAAGGGCGAAACGGCCTTTGCTTTGATTTTCTTGTTTTTCTACAATTCCCAGGTGCCTCCCATGATTTTGCTTCAAGCATGGATGTTTGGAATAAAGATGGACTAAAAAGGCAGACAGTGCATAGGGTCTAACAAGAGCGTAGGCCTCGGACCGGTTGCTGGCGCCAAGGTTCAGCCCCACGGTATGCGAGGGAGCGCCCCACTGCCTTGGAGCACTGGCAAAATGTCTTTCCCTTGGCAATAAGTCACGGAGGCCCATGCTACGTATGTGACCTCAATGAGGCCAGAGAGTTCATTGCTCAGCATGATTACTGGGGCAACAACCAGGCATCAGCACAGCACCCGCCCCATCATGCCTTCTTACAAACACACACACCATCTTGGCAGAATTTGGCACATGAGGGGGCACCCCACCACTCCTGCCGCCAGTCCTCTCTGGCAGATGCCGCCTCAGGATGGGTAGGTGGGGGAAGTTATGTACTGGCTTGTTAGACCTCCCACCCCCCCACTCTTCAGCTGAAAAGGCTCCCAGAGCAGGATTAAGAACATAAGAAGAGCCTGCTGGATCAGGCCAGTGGCCCATCTAGTCCAGCATCCTGTTCTCACAGTGGCCAACCAGGTGCCTGGGGGAAGCCCGCAAGCAGGACCCGAGTGCATACAGTAGATTAAAGCAAGACAGTCCCTGCTCCCGGCCCTGCGTTCTAAAAGACATGACACAAAAGGAAAAACAGGAGGGGAGGGAAGAGAGGGACCCCCCCCCAGTGGCTTAGAAGCACACGAACCAAGGCGGGTGTTGGTCTGTGGTCCCTGGCTGGGCCTAAAGTGATGCTGTCTCTCTAAGTCTCTCCCCCTGAACCGAGCAGTTGGCAACAATAAGGCACAAAACGGGGGCAAGAGGTCAGGCTGATGTGCCCCTTTCAGTCTGAGCTCCATCCACGACTTTTGAGCCAGGCTTTCATGTCGCCAAGCAGCTGAAACATGGCTCTCTCCGGTACCTTTAACAGATACAGATCTTTGGCAGGCGCGGCTTGTCTCATTACAGGGCAAGAGAAGCTGCATCCGGCAGAATTCTCTCCTCTGCGCATCCCCCCCCCCCCCGCGGCTGGAGTGAGGATGGGGAGGAAGAGAAACCCTCTAAAGCACTAGAGAAATTGAGGAGGAGGGCCAGGACTGCTGGGTCCCCTGGGTGGCCGACTAACATGTTCTAGCCTAAGGCCTAAAAACAGGGACTGGGGAACAGCCCCACTCCCTGCCTCCTGCTTTCTCCCCCAGATCTGGAATGGCCAGGCGCAACTAGGACTCCTGAGTTCAGTCTGGGAAGACAGCCGTGGGTAATGATGCAAGTGTGGGCCTGAGAGCCGTGAATTCTGCTTTGGAAAGGGAAGATGTCCTAGTGCAGCCTTCTCTAACCTGGGGCCCTTCAGATGTTTTGGACTACCATTGGCTGACTGTAGGCCAAAACGTATGGAGAGCCCCAGGTTGGGGAAGGCTGGCCATCTCTGTTCTAGCAAGGAGCCCAAACCATTGCATTGGCCTGCAGGGTCACTTGGCGACAGGATTCCTGTAACCGCCCCAGACAGGTACGGGTCACAGCGCCCGAATCGGCCTTTGCAGTTGCCACGTGGCGCTGCCCTGCTGTGGGCAGGCAGCCTTGCCTGCCCATTGTCCCCTACAAGACACAGGCCCTGTTGGAGCAACGAGGCAGGCGGGCGGGCTCGTTGGGCCAGAGCAAGGCCCTGTCACTCTCCTCCCACACAGTATCGCTGCTGCTATTTAAGCATTCTTTGGTGCAAAGAGTGGCTAGGTACTCTGCGGCAGAGGAGGCCAGCGGGGAGATTGGGCCTTGTAGATCGCTGGGTGGCTTGCAGGAGCTCGACAAAGACTTTCTAAATCACAGTAAGTGCAAGAGACTCCTCCACAAACAAACTAGGTAAATGCATGGAGTGAGTGCTGAACTGGCTCCTTACCCTCAGCCACAGTGTTGCATCTGGTTCTGCCCTCCCAAGCCACGGTTGTTTTGCCTGCCTCTGGTTGGTGGGTTCTAGCAGAAAGCAGATCCCCAAAGCCTGCCCACCCCTGCTGTGCAGGACAAAAGGATCCAGTCTTGGTCAGAGGCCTACAACACTGGTGGGGACAGAGTGGTCTCAGCAAACCGTGGAAGTGACCTCTCCATCTGTCCTTTCCCCCTTCCTCCCTCTTTTTCATTATAATTATTTCTCCACATATTTACCTCATTTGTTTGTTAACATTATTTATATACTGTTTTCATCAAAGTTGGGCTCCAGGACAGTTCACTCCTAAGGCAACCATCAAAAAAATTCAGCTCCGTTTGCCTCTATAATTTAGTGGGTTTCCAACTGATCCAACCCAGGTTAATCCTGTGGGTTTCACAAAGCTTATCGAGGGTTTCTCCACAACATGATCAGTCATGGCAGACTGGATTTCCCGAAAGACAGCTGGCTCACTACCACGGATGAGCTCCCTTTGCAGCGGGTGGTTGCCGGGGAGTGTTTGAAGGCTTCCCTCTTGGCGGAGCAACAGTGAGGCCTAACAGGCCTGGGCAGTTCCCTCCCCACATGAACTCAACGCGTGCCCTGGTGCATCCCTCATCCTCAGAATACTTTTGCAACATGCGCAGGGGTTCCTTGGAAGGCCAGTCCATGTGCAAAAGGTTTTGGAATATAAGAGCAGTCCTGCTGGAGCAGATCCAAAAGCCTGTGTAATGTAGTCCAGATGCCCCAAATGGGAAGCCCACAAGCAGGACATGAGCGCAACCGTTCATGCTGCACCTTCCCCCTGCATGCCGGCCAGCGCAACTAGAAGCCACCCATAGCCGTGTCTCCCATGAATGCATCCAACCCCCTTTAAAGCGATCTAAGCCTGTGCCTGTTACCCCCACGTGTCAAGGCAGCAAGTCCCCCATGCTGTGTGGAAGTGAGGTTCTCTCTTTTGTATGCCCTAAATCTACCCTCCAACCTCTGGTAGGGCATCTGCCTTACACGCCACCTCCAGCTAGGGCTGGGAAAAACTCCCTGCTTGAAACCCTGCAGGGCTGCTGCTGCTACTGCCAGTCAGTGCAAACAACCCTGGGCTAAATGGGCCAATGGTCCGATTCAGCGCGAGGCAGTTGCCCGTTTCTATGTTCACTGAGTGAGTTTCCTCTACCGTTAATGAGAGAAGGCGACGCCACTTCTCTCTGCCCGCTTTCTCCACCCCAGACCTTGTTTTCTAGACCTCGCCAATGTACCTGTGAAGGCAAAACAGTTTGCAAGCTGCTGGTCTCCTCTGCGGGGAGGGACAGAGGCGCATATGGCCGCCCGAGAGTCTCGTCCCAGCAGCTTCCCTGTTCCTGTCTTAGCCGTCTCCCCCCCCCCCCCGTCCACCTCCCCTTGGCGATGGGCAGTGGGACCTTCCTGACAGACGGGCCCTCTCGAAGGCAACATGCAGCAGCTGCCGCCCGGGGCTGTCACGGGGAGAAAGGGCCTCATCAATCACCCGCCCCACTCGGGCCCTGTTGCAGCTGGGGCGAGTCAGGGCTGCTTTTGAGCGAGAGGGGGACCATGAAGCCCACCCCCGAAACATAATGGAGGGGGCGGCCCAGGGTAAGCCGAAAGCAGCCGGAGTGGGATCCCCCGTCCCTGCAATGCCCCCACCCCGTATACTCTGTTGATTGCCCTCTGCCCCAAACAGCTCCAAAGCGGGCGACCCAGACAGCCCTCTGGTGCATGCTGCGCGAACTGCACGCCAATACCCATGACAGCACACTGACCCCTGGTGGATCCCTGTGGTATGTCGCTGGATGGCTAAGGTGGAGGGAAGCCTAAGGGTTAGATCTGCACGAGGTTTGCTAATCCTCCCACACACAGATGTATATATATACAGAAAAAAATAGAGAGAGCACAAGATGGGGTGGAGAAAAGGTGGGAAATTCCACGGATGGAGGAGGGAGACAAAAACAGATGGGCTGATGAGAGTTGTAGTCCAAAACATCTGGAGGGCCTCAGGAGAGGGGAGAGTTCGGGGGGGGAGGAGAGGGGGGAAGGTGCCAGGGTGTCGGGGAAGGGGGCCAGTGCCAACACGAGCACGCCACTGGTGTACATGCGCCTACCCCATTCATGAATGAGATGTGGGGATAAAAAGTAATGAAATAAATGGATACTTTTTTTCACTTTGCATTTTTTGCTTGGGGTTCTTTTTCCTTTTCCATACAAAGGGGTGGGTAGGAGCGGAGACAAAAACTCACACGCCCCAGACACACGCACGCACGCATGCACGCACACAAGTCTGGTAAGAAAACTATGGAAATGTGTTAGAAAGGAAAAAAGGCAATTTTTCTCCCACAATAAAGTCCTGAATATATTAATCCCTCGACGGTCTCTCTGCAAACATCACCTCCTTTTGTACACATCAGAATGTCAAGATGGGTTCATTTTAGATATTATTTCTGTGACTGAAAGCTGTAACCCCAGCTCGAGGTGGAAAGGCAAGCTAACACTCCAGATCTCTAATTTTTTTTCCACCAGTGGGTTCCCCTCATTGCCCCTTGGGGAATGTGGCGGGGGGAAAATAGGGGGACCAAATAAAAGGAGCATTTCCCCACATGCTTCAATCTCTCCATCCCCCCCAAATTTTTACATCTCTATTCATGACCACCACACCCCACAGGGAGGTGCTCCTATTGCTGGCCATCGCCCTGGGCAACAGCAACCGTAACCATGGCAACTTGTTGCCCGGCGACAAGAAGCAGACTATGCCAAGGAAGATGCCCTGACCCCCAGGCTCTCTCTTGAAGAGGAAGAGGGTGGCTTTATTTTCTAGTTGCCTCCCCCTGCCTGCTTCACCCCAGCTCAGGACTGGCCATAACTGTAAGGACAGGGTGCAAGTGGGAAAATGGCAGCCCGGACACCTGGGTTCTCTAGCAGGAATGCGGGTTAAGAAGAACCAGGTGAGCAGAGGCATCCACTCGGTTATGTGTAGCAGAAGAGGGAATTTTGGAGGATGTTGCTTCTCTGCAGGGTGACTATGACAGGAGAAGCTGCCCCTGGCCAAACTTCCCTCCTCTTTTAGGAGCCTCAGTTCAGTCTGTTCGCCTTTGACCATTTATTCCTGGCTCTGGGAAGAAAAACAAGGCCTTCAATAAGTGAAGAGCAGCGAACACGAGGAAAGTAGGGCACATCTTGAGGAGGAGTGGGTTTGTAGCAGAGTGGGGTTAGGGCGAGTCACAGGAGGCAAAAGGCCTTCTATTGAAGCCCTCCCCTCCCCCCGGGCTATGCATCCTTCCCTCTCTCTCACACACACATGCGCACAGAAATTCACAACACAGAGAGACAGAGATCAGCGTAGGCCAACTTTTCCACTGGGTCTGATGTTGGGCATCAGGTTGGGGAAAGGTGGCATTAGACACTGTGCCACAAACAAGAGTGAAAATACCAGGTAACTCACAGAAGTGAGCCAGGTCACCTGTGGGAGAGAGAAATACCAAACAAAACCCCCAAATATGCTCCAAAGGTCACTAAGCAAGAGATTATTTCCAAGGGATTCCAAGAGATTCTTTTCCTGTACCAAGGCTGCTTCTGCACTATACATTTCAAGCAGGATCACGCTTTAAAGAGTCATGGGTTCCCCCAAAGCATCCTGGGAACTGTAGCTTGTTACGAGTGCTGAGAGGAGACCCCTACTCCCCTCCCAGAGCCATAATTCCCAGAGTGGGTTAACAATCATTCCCTTTTTACAGGGAACTCTGGCCTAATAATGAACTCATTCACTGGTGTGGATCCTTATGAAGCCAAAACAGCATCTATGTATGATCAACATGTCTGTACGAGATGGGAAGTTTCCAGGGACTCAAGGGAACCCTGAAGTCAGGATCAGGGAGCTTTGGGGGGGGGGAATCTATTGGGGATAGGAATAAAAACAACCCAATGAAGACAGTTCTGTGGGTGTGCAGAATGGAATATCCTGGAAAAGGAGAAGTTCATACTGCAATATTTTGTTGCAGAGTCCTAGCGTGTAGCTGGTAAATCTCCTCCCCCCCTTTGACATGTTGTATTCCATTTTGGTGGAGCCTGAAGCCCCCAGATTAAGGGGAACCCCAGGATTATATAGAACGGGTGGGGAACACTCATCCTCGCCAAACCTGAAAGGGTCCCAAGGTGTTTGTATCGAGATCTCACACTATTTCATGTACAGCATTTATTAGGCACTTTTCTACATGTCAGCAAATGGAAGTACAGAAAATATCAACAAAATTAAACATTTACAATGCTAAAAGGTCAACAGATTTTTTTTTTTAAAAAAACCACCATCTACCAGAAATAAGCAGCAGTGGAGCCATTATTGGTTTGTTTGTTTGTTTATAAGGAACAGTAATGTAATGGCAAATTCAGAAGTACAGGGTCCCTTCATGAGAATCACAACCACATTCACACACTTTTGTGCTGCTGGGTTGAGAGTGAGATCCTTGTTAATGTCTTCTCCCACAACAGCATTCCTAGGAGCTAATCAGCATGAAAGGTGATTTTGTTAGCTACTGAGAAGAGTATTCTCAGTGGCTGGCTCACCTTCTTTCACTCTGATTAGCTCCAATCAGCAGGAAAGGACAAGGAAGGTGTTAGAAGACTCTTCTCAGTGGCTAACACACTCCCCTTTCATGCTGATTGGCTCACAGGATGCTGGAGACATTGGGACCCTGCTCCCAAAAAAGTAAGAGGTCTAAGATCCCCCTCCCCGAGACCCCGGCCAATGACACCCCTCATAAGGAGGAAGCATTAAAACCCACAGCTCCTTTAACAAGTAAATCAGTAGAGCAACCATCAGTCAAAATCAATCAATCAAAGGCAAGGCCTTAGGAAAAAGACAGATTTTGGCCTGGTGTTTAAAAGCTAAGGATGACAGTGCCTTGCAGCTCTATTTGGGAAGGTTATTCTAGAGAAGATGCCTACAAGATCCCCCCCCATCTCCACTAACCCCCCTCACTAGTCACTACCTCCTCAGTAGTCCAGGGGAGCATCTGGAATAAATCCTTAGGACTATGCTCCTCAGACACTCAACATTATGAATGAGGCACCCTCCAGATCAGCCTTTCCCAACCAATGTGCCTCCAGATGTTGTTGGACCACAACTCCCATCTTTCCTGACCATTGGCAATGCTGGCTGAGGCTGATGGGAGTTGTGGTCCAACAACATCTGGAGGCACACTGGTTGGGAAAGGCTGTTCCAGATGTTCCTGGACTCCACCCTCCATCATCCCTGACCATTTTAACTTAGCATTGCTCTGGAGCTATCTTCCCCACCCTGGCGTCCTCCCAGATGCGTTGGACTCCAATTCCCATCAGCCCTGCTAGCACAGGTGTTGTATTCCAAAATGGTTGTTCTGGCTGGGGATCATGGGAGTTTTTATTTATTTCACAACATGCATATACTGTATGATTGTAATAAAGGGACTGCCTTCAAGTCAATCCCGACTTATGGCGACCCTGCGAATAGGGTTTTCATGGTAAGCGGTATTCAGAGATGGTTTACCATTGCTCTCCTCTGAGGCTGAGAAGCAGAGACTGGCCCAAGGCCACCCAGTGAGCTTCATGGCTGTGTGGAGATTCGAACCCTGGTCTCCCAGGTTGTAGTCCAACACTCTAACCCAGCCTTTCCCAACCAGTGTGCCTCCAGATGTTGTTGGACCACAATTCCCATCTTTCCTGACCATTGGCAAAGCTGGCTGAGGCTGATGGGAGTTGTGGTCCAACAACATCTGGAGGCACACTGGTTGGGAAAGGCTGCTCTAACCACTACACCACACTGGTTCTCTAATGGAAATGGACTGCCTTCAAGTTGATCCCGTCTTATGGCAACCCTGCGAATAGGGTTTTAACGGTAAGTGGTATTCAGAGGGGGTTTACCATTGCCTTCCTCTGAGGCTGAGAGGCAGTGACTGGCCCAAGGTCACGCAGTGGGCTTCATGGCTGTGTGGGGATTCGAACCCTGGTCTCCCAGTCGTAGTCCAGCACTCTAACCACTATGCCACACTGGCTCTCGATTGTAATAAAACCTCCAAGCAACTGACAAAAAAAAAAGTCAGTTAAGAACAGGTGTTTAAAAACATTCAAAAGATAATTAAAAACAATTAGCAAAAAGAGATTAACACACATGCCAGCGTTCTACATGCCTGGATAGGCTTGCCTAAACAAAAATGTTTTAACAAGGCGCCTAAAAGAGTCCATAGGCAATAGGCAGGGAGTTCCAAAGAGTCGGTGCCGCCACACTAAAAGAACAAGTTCTTACAACTGTGGAATGAGTATTATGTGGCACCTGTGGGACAGTACCAGTTCCCCAGATCAAAGCGCTTGAGTGAGCACCTATCGGGTGAGGCGATCCCGCAGGTCAATGGGTCTCCAGCAATCCGTCACACAAATCATCTGCAGAGCAGCAGGTTGTAGAAGGCTGGTGCCCTGCAGGACATGAAACGGGAGCCGGCTGCCTAGTGCCTGTTCAGCCAGAGGAGACCACTAGTGGCCAGGGCAGAGACTGGGGCCCACGAGAAGGCATTTTTCTCAGGACCCCTCAAACCTGGAGGGGGCAGGATTGCCATGCTGGGTTTTGTTTTGGGCGTGCATACGCTTGAAAAGCCAAGCAATTTCTGTGCATTTCTGATGTCCACATGTTTCGGGGAAGGGATGGCCTGTTACTGTATGATCATAGCTTCCTTTTATCCCTTTCCTGCCACCCAAGGAGAAAAAAAATCTTGATGAATTTTTGTCATTCAGAAGCGAGTCAGTTTCCCCAAAAGGTCAGGCAGCAGCTGGTTGTCAGACAGATCAGAAATATCCATCTCTTATTTGGGTTTTGCTACGATGACGGGGGAAGAGATCCAAAATACCACAGAGATGCAAAATTAGCCAAGGAAATTGCTTTGAAAAGGGCCTCGGTGGATGTTCTCCTTTTCCTTCATGTGCAATTCCAATATTAACTTATTCTAGTGCATTTCCACAGAAGGCCCACATGAGTCTCAGGCCACTGCGAAGGCTCCTTCTCCTTGCACTGACTGCTGGATCTTTCCCCTCAAGAGCATTCTACCCTCTTTTGTTTCCCAAAACAGAATGGGGCCCCTGGGTTCCACCCTGAAGGAAACTGAGGCTTCTAAAGGCAACCTTTGTTCAGGTTCAACTGCAATGCTTTATTTTGAGGTTCTGGACCAGGATGAGGTGCGCACCCTGTTCATATGTGGTGGTTCCTTCTGGCCTGACGGTGGCGCTTAATGCCTGAGATGAAAGCTGTCAGAGCCAAGGCCACTCCAGAAGCCCTTCCCAGCCATGTGCTTGTACCACTACACATGCTCAGAGACACTCTTGTATTGGCGATCAGTTTACATATGCTAAGGGCCCTGAAAACAGGCTGGGGGGATGAACCCCCGTTTCCACAAGCCCTGCTCCCAGCCACACCAATGAGCCTGCCATTTTCTCCCTTAGCTTATTCAGGGTAAAAAAAAAAGTGTGTGTGCCACCAGGGAATGACTTGGGAAGCTGCAAGACAGTCCCTCATCATGTGTCTTTCCACCGTCATGTCAGCAGATCTATCCTTTGCCACCTTCTCCTCTGAGGTGTTAATTGGGACGGAGAGGGGTTGTCTCTGCCTTGTGTGTCTCTCTGGGTAAGGAAGGAAGCAGCTGCCACAGTAATGGGAGCGTGAAACGACATCAGCAACTGTGTGGAGGGAGCTGGATGAGGACCGCCAGCACACAGGGAGCAGCAACTCAGCTCTGGGACGTGTGCGCGCGGGGGCAGAGAGCACAGAGCCACTGAGTCAGAGGTTCCCAAAATACCATCTAGTCCAACCTTGTTGATGTTGTGCAAGTTGCTAGTCCTCAGGACAGGTGTTAACGACTATGTGTCAACAAGCATATAGATAGAGGTGATCCAGTGGACATAGTGTACTTAGACTTTCAAAAAGCGTTTGACAAGGTACCTCACCAAAGGCTTCTGAGGAAGCTTAGCAGTCATGGAATAAGAGGAGAGGTCCTCTTGTGGATAAGGAATTGGTTAAGAAGCAGAAAGAAGCAGAAAGCAGAGAGTAGGAATAAACGGACAGTTCTCCCAATGGAGGGCTGTAGAAAGTGGAGTCCCTCAAGGATTGGTATTGGGACCTGTACTTTTCAACGTTCATTAATGACCTAGAATTAGGAGTGAGCAGTGAAGTGGCCAAGTTTGCTGATGACACTAAATTGTTCAGGGTTGTTAAAACAAAAAGGGATTGCGAAGAGCTCCAAAAAGATCTCTCCAAACTGAGTGAATGGGCGGAAAAATGGCAAATGCAATTCAATATAAACAAGTGTAAAATTATGCATATTGGAGCAAAAAATCTGAATTTCACATATACGCTCATGGGGTCTGAACTGGCGGTGACCGACCAGGAGAGAGACCTCGGGGTTGTAGTGGACAGCACGATGAAAATGTCGACCCAGTGTGCGGCAGCTGTGAAAAAGGCAAATTCCATGCTAGCAATAATTAGGAAAGGTATTGAAAATAAAACAGCCGATATCATAATGCCGTTGTATAAATCTATGGTGCGGCCGCATTTGGAATACTGTGTACAGTTCTGGTCGCCTCATCTCAAAAAGGATATTCTAGAGTTGGAAAAGGTTCAGAAGAGGGCAACCAGAATGATCAAGGGGATGGAGCGACTCCCTTACGAGGAAAGGTTGCAGCATTTGGGGCTTTTTAGTTTAGAGAAAAGGCGGGTCAGAGGAGACATGATAGAAGTGTAAAAAATTATGCATGGCATTGAGAAAGTTGGTAGAGAAAAGTTCTTCTCCCTCTCTCATAATACTAGAACTCGTGGACATTCAAAGAAGCTGAATGTTGGAAGATTCAGGACAGACAAAAGGAAGTACTTCTTTACTCAGCGCATAGTTAAACTATGGAATTTGCTCCCACAAGATGCAGTAATGGCCACCAGCTTGGATGGCTTTAAAAGAAGATTAGACAAATTCATGGAGGACAGGGCTATCAATGGCTACTAGCCATGATGGCTGTGCTCTGCCACCCTAGTCAGAGGCAGCATGCTTCTGAAAACCAGTTGCCGGAAGCCTCAGGAGGGGAGAGTGTTCTTGCACTCGGGTCCTGCTTGCGGGCTTCCCCCAGGCACCTGGTAGGCCACTGTGAGAACAGGATGCTGGACTAGATGGGCCACTGGCCTGATCCAGCAGGCTCTTCTTATGTTCTTATGATTTGAAATGTACAGGTAACATCCTAATGAAAGTATCTGGAGCTGAGAAAGTTGGTGGGATCTTGGAGCAGGATTTTCAGTGGTCAAAGGGTGAAACTCTAATGTGTTCTGTAGCTGGGGGGGGGCTTTCCCATGGTTAGCAAAGGGGAGGGAGGAGTATGCAAATCAAGCAAATGTTGTAAACCACCCAGAGAGCTTTGGCTATGGGGCAGTATACACATGTCATAAATAAATAAATAATTACAAGCTGAGGTGTGTGTTTTCCCCCCAGCGCATGTTCACAACGGGAAGGATCAACCTTAAGGAGTCCAGGAAAACTTTGGGGTTTCAAGAGCCCAACTCAATTTCTGGTCAACTGAGCACACATGCAGACATATTTATCCCACTCGTCCCAAATCCCATGGCTGCTCACTTCATCTGAAGCAGTGACTCCCCAGACACGGAGCTCTCGTCTTCCAGCAACCCAGCAAAGCCTGCAAATCTTCTGACAGTTGCGTGGTTTTTAATTAAAAAATAACAACAAGCATTTCATTCTGTCGAGAAGAGTGTTGTCTGTTAATGGGTGGTTTTTATTTATTTTTAATTATTTGCGAAGCTATTTAAATCTCGTACAATTTCCAATGTGAGCTTGCCCTGATAGGCAGGACGTTTTGAACATAAATAAAAAGCTAAAAACTGCCCCCCCTTCCTCTCATATTCTGCACCCCTCTAGAGTAGAACTGGGTCCAACTCCAGCACTTTCAGCTCTGGAAGTTAAACCTTGGCCAGCTTATGAAGTCAAGGCCTTGAATGGCTGCCAGCTTGGCCTTCTGATTGGCTCACAAGATTCCTTTCTGATTGGCTAAGACCTGCATATATATGTGTGTCTCCTGAGTGTCAAGGGCCAGCTAAAGATCACCCCACAGTGAGTGGCTCGGGGGTTACATGCCCTGCCACCTGTGCAGCCATGGGCAAGCTGCAGAGTCCCAAGGAGCCCAGTTGCCCCCCAGCTGGCAGTTGCGGACAAGGACGGGGCTGGCTTGTGCAGCTGTGGCAAGCTGAGCAGGCCCTGGCCAGCTGGGGAGGACTAGCCTCAGAGGGAGGCAATGGGAAACCCCCTCAGAATACCGCTCACCATTAAAGCCCTATTCGTGCTCCTCATCTGACTTGGCTCCTGTCATCTTTGCCAGTTCCTTAGCTTATCTCAAACAATGTTCACACCCAGACAACCTCTTCATGGAGAGCTCATCCTGATTTGTTTGTGGGAAGATTAGACAATGTCAGCTATTTACTGAGCATTCAATCTGATTTGCAGGGGATTTCCTGTCACTTTCCTTATCGCAAGAAGTCTCATCTTTTGCAGGGAAGAAGCAGGTTTGTTGTGCAAAACCTCCCAAGCAATGATAATTGCACAACCTGCAATTGCTGGCATGTGCTTGCATCCCACCTGAAAATAGTGACAGTCTGGAGGCGCTCTGGGCCTTTGGGGACTGATTGCAGCTATTGCGTCTTCAACCCTGGACCAGTTAGCCTGCTCCTGCCCCACCTCACTTTCCACAGCCAAGATGGCAAAGTGGTTAGAGTGTTGGACTATGACCTCAGGGAGCCGGGGTTCAAATCCCCACTTGACCATTAAGCTCACCAGGTGACCTTGGACCAGTCACTGCCTCTCAGCCTAACCGACTTCACAGGGTTGTTGTGAGGATAAAATGGAAAGGGGGAAAACTATGTACACCACCTTGAGCTCCTTGGAGGAAAGGTAGGATAGAAACACAAAAAAACCAAACAAGTAAAACCCCACATAATATGGGGTTAATTATGGGTTATTAATCCCCCAATTGCACTTGGTGATGGAGTCCACTACAGCCCCATGGCAGCTAGTGCAGGATTCAGCCTGATCCTGACACACCCCACTTTCCAGAGCCGTCCAACATCTAGCCTTGCTGATAGCATCTGGCAAGCTGACTCAAGAGTTTTGGTGGCAAGAGAATGGCTCTCGTATTCCTTTCCAACAGTCTCCAAGCTCTCAGGGACAGGCCTTCGTCTTAGCTTGCAGGAATTTCAGCTGATTTGAAGCATGCATTACCTTCCCACCATTCTCTCCCCCCCCATCCCCTAAAAAAAAAAAAAGCAGTGACAGATTGTAGAGGGCGGTGGGGGGGTGTATGCAATAGTCCTTCAGCGTTGCTGGAAACCTGTGTGTTGAGCAAACCTCGGAAACAAAGAAGGTGTCTATCACTATCTTGTGGTGGAGTGGGGGTGGGGGAAACAGGGAGGAGGGGGTTCCTAGAAACCAACTTTTATTAAAAGAAGGGGAAATATATAGGATTTTAATTTAAACCCGACATCAATCACTCACCGGGGAAGGAGATCAGCAAATGTCTTCCCATTCCCACAGTTCATCCTTGGTAAGAGCTGGGATTGTAATGATGGAGAATGACACCATTGTTCCCCCCCATCCAAGACCCTCCCCTCCATGAAAGCGGGGGCTGGCTGGGGTTTTTCTTGCTGGGATTGTAGATGTAGGAAGTTAAGAAGGCCAGTAAAAGGGGTGGAGGCTAGCTGGCTACCTCTATAGTGAAACACCCACCCACCAACCCACCCCAGGGTGCCACTCTCATTTCTCGAACTCTACCTCCCTAGCTTGACAAGCCAGGGCCTGGAATTGCAGAGATGGATCTCTGTACCATTGGGACTGTGTGTGGCGGTAGCATTTTGTATACGTGTGCTGAAGCATCTTGGACAGCTGCTTGAAAGTTCAGACCAAAACCTGGAGCGGATTCCACTGCCCCTCTGACAACGAAGCTACTGGTGGTAAAAGCAGTCATGTCAGCGCGCGTGTGCCCTTGTGTGATGCAGTTGTGAATGGGCAAGGCTTGCATTTGTGGTGTTGCGTCTGTGCACGCGTACTCTCGACAAATTATCCCTCCATGTGCTTTAACCACCCTGTTGGTGCTGATCTACTTGGCTCACCCAAATGGAGGCCTCTAGCTTGACTGAAGATTCAAGTGCACATTACCGATTTTGCATACAAGAACCTATGGCAATGGCTGTTCTGGATTTGTTAATGAGGAGTGCGAGGGTGTGATCTTGTGTATGAGGCACGCATGTGTGTGCACGCCTTTCTGTTTTGGCCTGAGGAATTGCACCTGTCTGCACATTTCTTTTGTGTCTGGGAGTGAGGCACTGTGCGCATGCCCTTCTAGTGGGATGCGCTTCCGAATAGACGTGTTCATATTCCTGGTGACTGTCTCCATGGGCTCAGGTCTCTCTGTCACATTCTTCCAGACACTCCTTTCCGTCTGTCCATCCCATCCACAGGGCCACCTCTCCTTCATGCCCCTGACAGATGCGCCACCTTCTAGTGTGTGCGTGCGTGTGTGCATGTGTGTATTGCGGCAGACGAGGTGATGGTGGTGGGGGTTTGACACCCACCGAGGTGGCAGCTTCCCTGCCTCTAGCTCTGTAATTTCACAGCTCCGCTTCCTGATGCGCTGCCCTACATCTGGGCCTTTGGCCTCTCCAGGGAGCGGGACGGGGGGGGGGAGGGAGGAGAGAAGCAGGGCTACCTGGGAGATCTTGAATTTGGTGGAGGAGGCATGAGAAGGCAGCACGGGGGGCGGGCAGCTCTTCTGATGAACTTTATTAATCCCCAGACACCATTCCAGTCTGGTTTGGAAAGGAAGAAACACATATCAATAGTCCCTAATTAAGACAAAAGGAGTGGGAAGAACCTTTGATTGCATTTCCATTTAAAGTAACACTAATGACATTTCCCTTTTATGTATAAACTCTGATCTCACCTCGTTTGCATGGAGTGCTCCCTGCCACCCCCCACCCTTTGCTTTTCTTCAACCCCCCTCCCCGCTCTGCCTCACTTGGGTTGTGTAGCAGGCAGGCAAGGGGGGTGGTCTGGTAAAATAACATAACATGGCAGAAAAAGGTTCCACGGGGGAGAGGCAGGCCTGTGGTCCCAGCTTTGCACACTGGTCTGGGCACACAAGCACATGCAGAAGAATCCCCACATGTCATAAGAACATAAGAAGAGCCTGCTGGATCAGGCCAGTGGCCCATCTAGTCCAGCATCCTGTTCTCACAGTGGCCAACCAGGTGCCTGGGGGAAGCCCGCAAGCAGGACCCGAGTGCAAGAACACTCTCCCCTCCTGAGGCTTCCGGCAACTGGTTTTCAGAAGCATGCTGCCTCTGACTAGGGTGGCAGAGCAATCTACTTTTAAAGCCATCCAAGCTGGTGGCCATTACTGCATCTTGTGGGAGCAAATTCCATAGTTTAACTATGCGCTGAGTAAAGAAGTACTTCCTTTTGTCTGTCCTGAATCTTCCAACATTCAGCTTCTTTGAATGTCCACGAGTTCTAGTATTATGAGAGAGGGAGAAGAACTTTTCTCTATCCACTTTCTCAATGCCATGCATAATTTTATACACTTCTATCATGTCTCCTCTGACCCGCCTTTTCTCTAAACTAAAAAGCCCCAAATGCTGCAACCTTTCCTCGTAAGGGAGTCGCTCCATCCCCTTGATCATTCTGGTTGCCCTCTTCTGAACCTTTTCCAACTCTAGAATATCCTTTTTGAGATGAGGCGACCAGAACTGTACACAGTATTCCAAATGCGGCCGCACCATAGATTTATACAATGGCATGATGATATCGGCTGTTTTATTTTCAATACCTTTCCTAATTATCGCTAGCATGGAATTTGCCTTTTTCACAGATGCCGCACACTGGGTCGACATTTTCATCGTGCTGTCCACCACAACCCCAAGGTCTCTCTCCTGGTCGGTCACCGCCAGTTCAGACCCCATGAGCGTATATGTGAAATTCAGATTTTTTGCTCCAATATGCATAATTTTACACTTGTTTATATTGAATTGCATTTGCCATTTTTCCGCCCATTCACTCAGTTTGGAGAGGTCTTTTTGGAGCTCTTCGCAATCCCTTTTTGTTTTAACAACCCTGAACAATTTAGTGTCGTCAGCAAACTTGGCCACTTCACTGCTCACTCCTAATTCTAGGTCATTAATGAACAAATTGAAAAGTACAGGTCCCAATACCGATCCTTGAGGGACTCCACTTTCTACAGCCCTCCATTGGGAGAACTGTCTGTTTATTCCTACTCTCTGCTTTCTGCTTCTTAACCAATTCCTTATCCACAAGAGGACCTCTCCTCTTATTCCATGACTGCTAAGCTTCCTCAGAAGCCTTTGGTGAGGTACCTTGTCAAACGCTTTTTGAAAGTCTAAGTACACTATGTCCACTGGATCACCTCTATCTATATGCTTGTTGACACTCTCAAAGAATTCTAATAGGTTACTGAGACAGGACTTTCCCTTGCAGAAGCCATGCTGGCTCTGCTTCAGCAAGGCTTGTTCTTCTATGTGCTTAGTTAATCTAGCTTTAATCATACTTTCTACCAGTTTTCCAGGGACAGAAGTTAAGCTAACTGGCCTGTAATTTCCGGGATCCCCTCTGGATCCCTTTTTGAAGATTGGCGTTACATTTGCCACTTTCCAGTCCTCGGGCATGGAGGAGGACCCGAGGGACAAGTTACATATTTTAGTTAGCAGATCAGCAATTTCACCTTTGAGTTCTTTGAGAACTCTTGGGTGGATGCCATCCAGGCCCGGTGATTTGTCAGTTTTTATATTGTCCATTAAGCTTAGAACTTCCTCTCTCGTTACCACTATTTGTCTTAGTTCCTCAGAATCCCTTCCTGCAAATGTTAGTTCAGGTTCAGGGATCTGCCCTATATCTTCCACTGTGAAGACAGATGCAAAGAATTCATTTAGCTTCTCTGCAATCTCCTTATCATTCTTTAGTACACCTTTGACTCCCTTATCATCCAAGGGTCCAATTGTCTCCCTAGATGGTCTCCTGCTTTGAATGTATTTATAGAATTTTTTTTGTTGGTTTTTATGTTCTTAGCAATGTGCTCCTCAAATTCTTTTTTAGCATCCCTTATTGTCTTCTTGCATTTCTTTTGCCAGAGTTTGTGTTCTTTTTTATTTTCTTCATTTGGACAAGACTTCCATTTTCTGAAGGAAGACTTTTTGCCTCTAAGAGCTTCCTTGACTTTGCTCGTTAACCATGCTGGCATCTTCTTGGCCCTGGTGGTACCTTTTCTGATCTGCGGTATGCACTCCAGTTGAGCTTCTAATATAGTGTTTTTAAACAACTTCCAAGCATTTTTGAGTGATGTGACCCTCTGGACTTTGTTTTTCAGCTTTCTTTTTACCAATCCCCTCATTTTTGTGGAGTTTCCTCTTTTGAAGTCAAATGTGACCGTGTTGGATTTTCGTGGCAATTGGCCAGTTACATGTATGTTTAATTTAATAGCACTGTGGTCACTGCTCCCAATCGGTTCAACAACACTTACATCTCGCACCAGGTCCCGGTCCCCACTGAGGATTAAGTCCAGGGTTGCCGTCCCTCTGGTCGGTTCCATGACCAACTGATCTAGGGAATAGTCATTTAGAATATCTAGAAACTTTGCTTCTTTGTCATGACTGGAACACATATGCAGCCAGTCTATGTCCGGGTAGCTGAAGTCACCCATTACTACCACATTTCCTAGTTTGGATGCTTCCTCAATTTCATATCTCATCTCAAGGTCTCCCTGAGCATTTTGATCAGGGGGACGATAGATCATTCCCAGTATTAAGTCCCTCCTGGGGCATGGTATCACCACCCACAACGATTCTGTGGAGGAGTCTGCCTCTTTTGGGGTTTCGAGCTTGCTGGATTCAATGCCTTCTTTCACGTATAGAGCGACTCCGCCACCAATAAGTCCTTCCCTGTCCTTCCGATATAGTTTATATCCAGGGATAACCGTATCCCACTGGTTTTCTCCATTCCACCAGGTCTCGGTTATGCTCACTATATCAATGCTCTTCTCTAAGACCAAGCACTCCAGTTCTCCCATCTTGGTTCGGAGGCTCCTAGCATTAGCGTACAGGCACTTGTAAGCAGTGTCTCTCTTCAAGTGTCTTTGGCACTTGTGGTTAGGCCTGTGGTAATTTTGCTCTTCTGAATTTATATCCTGTGCCCCTGCTCTCACAATGCCTACTTCTAGGCCTACCCCTTTTAAAATTTCATCATTTCTTTGGTTTTTATCCCAGGGGGGAGGTTTATTCCGAACCGGACCTTTCTCAGCTCCTGTCGGGTTTCCCCCCTCAGTCAGTTTAAAAGCTGCTCTGCTACCTTTTTAATTTTAAGTGCCAGCAGTCTGGTTCCATTCTGGTTCAAGTGGAGCCCGTCCCTTTTGTACAGGCCCGGCTTGTCCCCAAATGTTCCCCAGTGCCTAACAAATCCGAACCCTTCCACCCGACACCATCGTCTCATCCACGCATTGAGACTGCGAAGCTGGGCCTGTCTGGCTGGTCCTGCGCGTGGAACCGGTAGCATTTCAGAAAAAGCCACCTTGGAGGTCCTGGCTTTCAGCATCCTACCTAGCAACCTAAATTTTGCTTCCAGGACCTCACGGCTGCATTTCCCCATGTCGTTGGTGCCAACGTGCACCACGACCACCGACTCCTTCCCAGCACTGTCTACCAAACTATCTAAACGACGGGTGATATCCGCAACCTTCGCACCAGGCAGGCAAAACACCTTGCGGTCTACACGCCCATCACACACCCCACTGTCTATGTTCCTAATGATAGAATCACCCACTACAAGGATCCCTCCACCCCCTGGAGATATATCCTCGGCACGAGAAGATAGCTGCTCATCCCCCAAGGAATGGGTCCCTTCTAAGGGATCGTTTCCCTCTTCCTCAGCTGGATGCTCTCCTTCCCCGAGACCATCGTTGTCCATGATAGCAGGAAAGCTATCATCGTTGGAGTGGGACACAGCTATAACATCCCTGAAGGCCTCCTCCACACACCTCTCTGCCTCTCTCAGCATTTCCAGGTCCGCCACCTTGGCCTCAAGGAAATGAAGTCGTTCCCGGAGAGCCAGGAGCTCATTGCACCGAGAGCACACCCACGACTTCTGTCCAACAGGCAGATAGTCGTACATGCTGCAGGCGGTGCAAAACACTGGAAAGCCCCCACACCCCTGCTGGCTTCTTACCTGCATAGTTTTGTTTAAGGTTTATTACGTCAATGGGTTGGAGACTGCGGTTTAGTTGAGGTCAGGGAACAGGCGGGCAGAGTGGGGGGCCCTGGCCTCCTCACCCTGCTGCCGAACTCACTCTGCTGCTTAACTCGCCTTGATGCTTTGTTATCTGGGGCTCCCTCTAGCTTGTGGAGCAGGCTCCCTCGCTAGGGTGCTCTGACTTTATATGTGTGGCTGGTTCCTCCCAGCTACTGCTGCCAGCCAATGATGTGTTACTTGAGGCTGATGGCTATCAGCTGGGGCTTAACTCTTTAGTATTCTCTCAGGCTTCCTTCCTTCCTGAGCGAGGGGCGGGGCTGTTTAACCTTTTGGCTGCTTTTAATCTCAGCAAGGGGCTGCGCCTTCCAGGCAAGTCTTTTGTGTTTGTTGTTTTCCCACCTAGAACAGCCTGACCTTTCTTTAACCTAGGGAAACAGAGCTTATGGTTGTGTTTCAGGAAGGCTGAAGCTGCCCTTTTTAGCAAGGACTGAGCTGACTCTCTCCCTGTGTCGGTGGAGTTTCCTTTTCCCCCTTCTCTCCGACTGGAATTTAGCCTTGTTTACAGTGTCCCCTGAAGCTTTCCTGCTAGGGTGGTGTTGAAAACTAGCTTTCTATGGGCTTCCTTCTCCTAGGATCTGTCTCCTAAGATATAGGTTCTTTCAGGATTTGGCTCCTAGCTCAGGGTGACCTTGGGCTGCCTTTATTACTTATTGCTCTGAGCTGTTTTACTTCAATTAAATAATGGAATAAATGGGAGCTACTTACCCTCTTTTCGCTCTGCTGCTTAACTCGCCTTGACGCTTTGTCAGCTGGGGCCTTGATGCTTCGTCAGCTGGGGCTGCCTCTAGCTCGTGGAGCAACAAACCCACAGTGTTGTTATCATATTGAATTGTTTATTGATTCACATACTCTGGTGTCTGCACACTTTAAAAGAAAGCTTATTTCTTTGTTTTGGATTGTGCTTAGGTTGTGTTGGGTATGGAAATATTACTGACTTGATATAAAGTAGATATCGGTTTATTTCCCGATGACCTGACCCCAAACATTCCAGTGGCTAAGTGAATAAAAGCCTGATTGAACTGGAAATGTGCTCCCCTCCCATTTCCTTGTGAATATCTATACTCAAGTGTCTTATATGATGTTACCAACTGTATCGCAAAAGAATGCCTATGCTTCATTTACATGGTTGTAGACCTGTGCTTATCTCAAGGTCGTATAAACTATGCAAGCCTATGTCTAAAAGAAGGCAAGATGTTCCTGGCTTTTGTTATCCTTTTTGTTTTCCATATCTAAAATGTTACTATGTCTAGCAATGTTTTCTATTCTTTATGACGTCTGCTCCCCATTTTGTAACCATTGGGGAAACTATATAAATCTTGTGTGTATCAATAAACGGGGTTCCCACTTCTGAAAGGCAATTCACTCACAGGTCTTGGGACCCCTTTGCAAAGGTAATATTGTGTGTTATTTCCTGGCCTCTGGCAATAGGTTCTTGCTCTCAACTCCGCACCTTCCCGGGTGTATGTGAGCTGAGTAGACAGTGACAGCTTGCGTGTTGGGTTTGGACCTAACAGTTGCTTCCAGAGAATGGGTAGAGGGGGACCCTTTTTGAATTACTCAGGGTTGCATTCGTCTAACTTTTACTCGGATTACTAATTAGGGTCATTAATTTCAGCAGGGTTGCTGTGAGTAAAAGTTAGTTGCATTCAACTCTCAGAAATCTTTGTAAGGGAGAAAGGAAAAGTGTACAACTTTCTGATTTTGCAAAAACTGAGCTAACATAGCCTCTCCACTACTCCACTCTTGAGAAAGACCAACCCAACCTCGCTTCTCTCATTCTTCTACCTCCACCTTGTGGGCTGAGATCTTATACTGGTTTACCAGGAAGTCCCTCCTCCCATCTCCAGGCTCTGCCTCCCTACTTCCTCTTAGGTCTGGCCACTTTTCACATGTCCAGCAATTATGGGAAACTCCTCCCACCAAAAGCAACTGGAAGTAAAAGCAAAAAACAAGGGGGTTTATTCATGCAATATATTTTGGATCCTACTGGTCCTCCTTCTTCAGGGAAACCCAGAGACTAGCCATTCGGAATTCCAATGGGTTGCCTTTTCTATTACTTCCAAATACCATTTGCTTGGAACTGCAACAGGGGAGAGTGCTCTTTGCACTCAGGTCCTGTTTGCAGGTTTTCTGTGGGCAACTGGTTGGTCCCTGTGAGAACAAGATGCTGGGCTAGATGGGTTCCCTTTGGCTAGATCCATCAGGCTCTTCATACGTTCTTCTGTTCTTATGCTCTACTTTTCAGGTGTGCATAGCCTACGAGTGACTTCCTGCACAAAGGACTTTGCTTTGGGTATTTTTATTGAGGAGGGCTTTGTACAAAATGGCAGAGATGGCATGAGCTGGTGGTAGGTTTGGCTGCCCAATATTTCTAGGACTGGGAATTGAGACACGGCTTTCCTCCTCAGACATTAGCCAATTTCCAGAATCCTTCCCTCTTTCCTATTAAGAATGTAGGTGTCCTGGTTCCCAGCCTCCTCTGCACTGACCCACTCCCTTGTCCTGAACCCACAGGAGTGGGGCGGGTGCATTTTTACAAACTGGATACCAGCTTTTGCAAGGTTGGGTCGGGAGGTGGGTCTTCCCACTCATCCCCTTTGGGTATTTGACGATGCCAGGCTGATCTTGTGTTTTACAGGACAGACCCCCCCATCCCTCCTTGCATTTGGCTAGTGGGTTACTATGGGCAGTCAGCCACATTCCAGTCACAGACACCTTGGTGTCGGCCGGGTGGGGAGGCTGTGTGATTTGGGGAATATCTGGCACATGGGGAGAGAAATGGAGCCGGAACGGAGCGGCCCCCACAGAGAAGTTAAATATTGACGGATTGAAAAGTTCACTCCTTACAAGCAGAGAGAATCAGTCATGTCTCCTGGAGATTGGAGTGTGAAAAGAGGTTCTGGTGGGAACCTGTCTGAGAGCTGGGGGGGTGGGGGAGCGAAAGGGCGGCCGGACATAAAGCAGGGAGGACAAAAGAGATGAGATAGGCCAATGAGCCAAGAAAAGGGTTTTTTTTAAAAAAAGGAAAAGAAAAGGAAAATATATAAGTGCCTCTCCCCCGCTCCTCGAATTGATTTAGCATCAGAAAGGTGCGCCAAATCAAAGAGGCTCTCAAAAAGGTCACCCCCCGCTCTCCCTTTGGCCGCCTGCCTTTGTTCCCTCTCCATGCCCCCACATTGGAAGCTCTGTGGGTTGCTGGTTTCGCTCCCGGGCCGGTGGGATTTCAACTAGAGGTCCACACGGCAGATTAACTCTACGAGTTGCCCTCCTGAGTCAAAGTCGGGAATGAGAAAACGTTTTGTCCGTTGACTTAAAATCTCGACCTCTCCCCTTTCTTACCCCAGGTCTCATCTGCATGGCAAGCTGCAGATACACTCCTGAAGATGATGTGAGAAGATAATCCCAGAAAAGCCCCTCCCTCCAAAAAAGGTGGTGGGGGACATCTGCTGCATCCCAAACTCTCTTGAGCTCTCATCCAGCCACCGCCTCCGAAATGGCCATCTTCTTTTCTTGAGAGAGACAGGAGGCCTCTCTTCTTTCTACTGGATGCAGACAGTCCTAGGGTTCAGTTTCCAGCATCTTCCTGAATCCCTGGAAAGCCACTGCTTCCAGTCAGCGTAGACCATACTGAGCTAGATGCATCAAGGCCTGACTCTGTATACGGCAACTTCCTAGGTTCTCCTTCCCAGAGTTCTCTTTTATACCGGCTTGCCAGGAAGTCCCACCCATCCCATCAGGCTCCACCTACCTGCTTCCTCTCCAGCCACACATGTGTAGCCGATGGTGGCTCCTTGGACGAGGGGTTTTGCCCAGTGTCTGGGCAGGGGTGATCCCCTCCGGTGAAGCTGTGGTGAGCTGGCCTGCCAGGCCTGCCTCCTTTCTTGAAGTTGGATGTATGAACGGAGAGCAAATGCCCTGACTCCCATCCCACAAAACGACCCTCTGAGTACCATCACCTGCTCCAACTAAGTAGAGGTTGGGGAACTTTTTTAGCCTGAAGGCTATATTTGTCCTGGGCTAAACCCTTCGGAATCAGACTCGGGTTCCCTGATGTGGTTTTCTCCATTGCCTTCGATGAGAAACTTAGCATGCGAGAGGTACATAGATCAGACTACAGGTCACACAGGTCTCTGCAAGGAGTTGCTAGGCATGGCTACTCAAGCAAAGACATCGTCGCAACAATTTGACACGGCCGCAAGAACCCCTTAAATAGGATCAGGACAGGCACACTACTTGTGCGGGAACTGTCTGTTGGATTGGGACCGGAGCAGGGCTGGTGCCATGCATGACTGGGCCCTTGGGCAGCAGGGAAGCCTCGTCCACCGTATTGGTTGATGGCAGGCATGCGCGCAGCACAGCCAGCATTCACCCCAATGGGAGAGGTAGGTGGGGCATGCAGGCAGGCGTCATGGGCCCGCACGGCTGTAGGAGTGGTGCCTGGGAACTCCCTCTCTGTGATCCACGGCAGGGTCAGGAGCCGATGCTGCCACAGATCGTGGAACGGGAGTGTTACCCACCCACCTTAGGGAGGGGCCTTTCTGGGCCCCAGAGGCCCTCAGCTAGTGCCTGACCTGACTGCCCTCTGGCGCTGCCCTTTACCCAGGCACTCCTGCGAGTTGGCTGGAGAGTGGGCTCCACCTGTTTGTGCCTGCGCAGTCAGTGGTCCATCCTTGGCAACGGTGATGGAGAAGACCACTCCCAAGCTCAGCCTCCGAGCCCTCCCACCATTCTACAGACACATCTGTGACAGGAGGCGGTTCAGGAGGTAGTGAACGCTCAGGAGGCAGAGCGGGTGGGGTGTCGACTGTCAACGCCGCCTTGTCCACAACAGCCTGCACCTCAGGGGTGGGACTGTTGCTGAGCAGACTGCTGAGATCTTCCCCAGTGTCATTGCCCCCACCCATGCAGACTACTGGGCCCCTCCCTTGCACCCCAGTCCTCCTCCTCCTCCTCTTTGAAGCCGCTCTGCCAGGCATTCTCCACGGGGCTCTTGACCAGTATTCCCTTCAGGGCACTCTGGGGTCCACACTCTAGTAGTGGGCGGGGCCAGAGGCCAAAGTGGGTGGAGCAACCGATGCAAATGTTACCTTTCGTACAGCAGGCTGGTTTCTATACAGACTCACCTGCTCATCTCTGTCCTACATCCAAAGAAGCAAAAGACATTGCCAGTGTTCAAGCCACATCCTAGCCAAGCAAACATGTGCAGAGGGCGTGAAGCAGGGCCGCTGAGGGGTGTGTTGCCGGGGGAGAGTCTGTGAGAGCAACATGCCAGACTAGATGGCCCATTCACCTGATCCAGCAGGCTCGTCTTATTTTATTTATTACATTTATACCCTGCCTTCCTTTTCATGCTAGAAACCCAAGGCGGCTTCCCTATGGTTCCCAGGCGGTCTCCCATCCAGGCACTGACCAGACCTGACCCTGCTTAGCTTCAGCAGGGAGCTGGGCTTATGTGCCTTCAGACCACAGCCTTATGAGAGTACCGAGGGCCAAATACAGGAGCCTGGAGGGCCGCATTCCGCCTGAGGTTCCTCAACCCTGGACTAAGAGGATCTAAGCTGTGCCATTCACAAAATCCATTCCTATTTTTAACTGAATGGAAATTCCAGCCTCTCTGAGTGAGCATAAGCAGGATCTCCCTTGCCTGGGTGAGAGGAGAAGACCCCTGGCCTCTGCCCCCTACCCCCTCCTGTGGGGCAGGGCGTCTGTTCCTGGGACGTCCTGAGTAGCTTTTCTGTCTCTCCTCCCAGTGCTGCCCCTCCAAGTCTCCTCTTGCAGAGACCATTCCCGTCCCCCCCCACCGCCCATCTCCCTGTGCTAGAAAGTCACCCCATCCGCATCCCCTTTCTCACGTCCTCCTTGTCATTCGCACTTCTGCCATCTCACCGGGGCCCCTTCTTTCTCCTCTCGTTCCTGACACCTTTCCTGCACACCCATCTCCCTCTTCTCACCCCTCCTCCTGCCTCCTCTCCCCCCCATTTATCCTCCCTCCCCCTCCCCACACCTCCTTCTGATCTATCTTTAGCTCCCCATGGAAACACAAACTTAATTTTTTAAATTTTTTTGCACCTATTAGGGAATTGGCATTTGCAAAGAAATTAAAAGTGAGAGTGCTTTTGGATTTGTGGGAGGGGGAGTCACGCAGCACAGGCTCGTTACCCCTTTCTTTTCTGGAGCAAAACTCCTCTCCATCCCCAGCAACACTTGTCCTGAGTTTGCACTGTGATTCTTGTCTTTAATAAGCATTTCCCCCTTCTCCTAAATTCATTATAGGATGGAAGGAGAAAATACTGTTCCTTTTTTTAAAAAAGATCTCTCTTCCAACCTCTTAAATCAGTCATCATACCCCGACGTGTTAACTCTGACACCAGAAGAGAAATAATAAATGACTCTTTCTGTAGTCATCTCTCAAAAACAACTAATGGCCGGAAGTCCAGGTGCAGCCACCAGGGGGCGCCCTTCTGACCATGGTGCTCAGCAAGCACCATTGGATCCCTGACCTGTCCGTGAACATTTGAAGGGGTTGAGAATTGGGGGGGGGGTAGGGTGGACAAGGAGGGGTCAAAGGAGTTAACAGGAAAATAAGAGACTGTGGCCCCTTCTGCACTATACAATTGAAACAGTATCATACCACTTTAAACAGTCATGGCTTCCTCCAAAGAATCCTGGGAACCATAGTTTGTGAAGGGTTGCTAGGAGGAGACTCCTATTTCCCCCTCCCAAAGCTACAGTTCCCAGAGTGGTCTTGCAATCAATCCCTCTTCCCAGGGCATTCTGGGAATTGTAGCTCTGTGAAGGGAATTAGAGGGGTCTCCTACCGTTTCTCAGCATCCTTCACAAACTACAGTTCCCAGGATTCTTGGGAGGAAGGCATGGCTGTTTAAAGTGGTATGATACTGCTTGAAATGTATAGTGCAGAAGGGGCCAGTGTGCAGCCAACAGGTCTGGCCCAAAGCGTTGTTGCTGCCTGAGATGAAGCAGGGAATGGCGCCCCCCCTCCTTCAAGTCATGCGGCACGGTACCCAAGGCCAGTCATGTTATTTTGACACCAACCCAAGGCAGAAAATCCACAAGCGCCTCTCCCTCAACCTGGCAATACAAACACAGCCACAATGAATTAAATAACTGACCGCTGGCTGCCTCATCACAACATCCCAAACTAGCTGCCTGAGGTGGCCGCCTTCCTGACAAGATGGTGGAGGGGGAGGCAGCTCTTTGGAGGCAGCGAAAATAGGGGAGCAGCGATAGGGAGGAACACAAGGGACTCATGTATGGGGCAATATGTGGGGCTGTGTGAAGGGCATGGAAGGGGGCAGAGGATAAGCTGAGCTGTGGGAGGATGGGTGGATGGGATCTCAGCTCATCCAGAATGCGGGTGTTGAAACGGTGTCAACAGCTCACTAGGGAGCTACAGTCTTCTCAGAAAGGGCTGAAAGGGGGAGCATTGTGGGCCGATTAAAATTAAAAGAGTGCTACTAGTCCTCATGCCCACCCCACCTACCCCCAAAGTCACACCCTCTGTGACCTGGTGGGGCAGGAGCTGTTGTGTGTGCGTGTGCCTGCTCTTTTTAATGTGTTAACCTAGGTCTCCTTGTAATGGCGCTAGGTAGTCACTGGAATAAGTAACATTAGATGAAAAAACTTGAAACTCTGCAAAGCTCCCGGCTTGACTTCCTATGCTTCTTGGAAAGGCACTCCAGGATCCATCCCCAGCCACTCATTTGGTTCTGGAAATGGAGCCTGAGAACAGCTGGGACTCTGCTCAAAAGCCCCGTGTCATCCAGTCTTGCCCAACCAGGCCCTTGAGATGGAACAGTCGCCGGATCCATACTGATGGGGCATACTTTCGGGCCTCTCTCCCTCCAAAGTGCTAGCCAAACCCACCGCCTGGCAACCAGGGGAGTTGTTAGGGGGTTCTGAGCCCTGGGACTTTTGCCCTGGATTTCCTACCCTTTCTCCCCTTTGATTTAAACTCTAATTTAGGGCCCCTGGTGTTATTTTGTGGGTATATTCTACAACATCATTGACACTTTTTATTATTATTATTATTATTATTAATAATAATAATAATAATAATACTTGCCCTTCACCTAAATGTCCCAGGGCAGGTTACAATTTTAAAATACAATTAAAACAATTAATAACAACCTAGTAGTATATGTTTGTGATGGATTTGTACCAGACGGTCCACACATCATTCTGCTTTATTACTTGTTCTGCAATACTTCCCAAGTGTTACTGCATAATTGCCATGTGGAGGGGCACTCTTGTGCAGCAAACACAGGACAACCCCCCCACCAGAACATTTATAGTATGAAAACTACAGGAAAAAGAAAGCAAATGCACAGTTATAAGATGGGGGATGCTTGGCTCAGCAATACTACATGCAAGAAGAATCTTGGGATTGTTGCTGTTCACAAGCTGAATATGAGCCAAGAGTGTGATGTGGCTACAAAAAAGGCAAATGCTATTTTAGGCTGCATTAACAGAAGTATAATTTCTAAATTGCGTGAAGCATTGGTTCCCCTCTATTTGGCACTGGCTAGGCCTCATCTTGAGTACTACGTCCAGTTTTGGATGCCACACTTTAAGAAGGATGCAGACAAACTGGAACGGGTTCAGAGGAGAGCAACAAAAATGATCAGGGGACTGGAAACAAAGCCCTATGAGGAGAGACTGAAAGAACTGGGTACGTTTAGCCTGGAGAAGAGTAGACGGAGGGGAGATATGGCAGCACTCTTCAAGTACTTGAAAGGTTGTCTCACAGAGGAAGACCAGGATTTCTTCTTGATCGTCCCAGAGTGCAGGACACGGAATAATGGGCTCAAGTTACAGGACGCCAGATTTTGACTGAACATCAGGAAAAACTTCCTAACTGTTAGAGCGGTACAACAATGGAGCCAATGACCTAGGGAGGTGGTGGCTCTCCAACCCTGGAGGCCTTCAAGAAGCAGCTGGAGAGCCACCTCAGGTATGCTTTAAGTTGGATTCCTGCATTGAGCAGGGGGTTGGACTCAATGGCCTTATAGGCCCCTTCCAACTCTACGATTCTATGATTCTATGAACTTACAGGATTTCAGCAGGAAGCTACAGGACAGGCGCTGCTTGGAAGCGAAGCAGTATGTCTGAGCCAAAACTTTTGCAGGAGTAAACCGTGTTGAAAGTAGGATTGCCTGTTACTGCCCTGACACCATTATGAGCCGAAATAATCATGAAAACAGAATAAAAAAGGCGTCTGGAGGGGCCCTTGAAGTGTACCGAATCTGCAAGGACAGAATGGAGGATTTTCACAGAATCTGAAGAAATGGACTGCTGTCTATGAAGCTTCTGCTGTAATAAATTTGTTAGGGTTGTCTCCAATGTTAGCCCTACTCAGAGCAGACCCGCAATAAACATGACATCTGGAGGGGCCCTTATTTTACTCTGCTTCCAAAGTGGCTGGGGGTGCTCCAAAGTGTGGTGCCAGTGGGACCCCGCCATTTTGATTAGCCCAAATTTGTGTTCTGTAGGCCATGCACCCCAAGCCCCTTAAGGACCCAGGAACACCCCTCCTGACAACTGTCCTGGCTGTGTGTGCGGTGAAGAGCAGGCATGACTGAGAATCAGATTTCCACTCAAGCAGTTGGGTGTCTGAGGAAGAGAATCCAAAATGGTGCCCCTCTTGCTCATCAGGACAGGGCACAATCCCACCGGTTGTTGCCGTGCCCAAGTTGCAGCTCCCGTTCATTTCAATGGGGCTGGCTCCCGTGGGATTCTGTTACACAAAGCTCATCTCTTGCTGCCACCACCTTGGTCTTAATGGTACCCAACATCAGCCAACATCTGGATTTCAGGCAGGCACCAAAATGAAGCAGTTCTCCGTATCTGTCTGCCTTGTACAAGCTTCTCATCCAAAGGACGGGCCGCTGCTGAAAAATTGACACGGGTTAATATAATTGATTACTGTGAGATAGGCCTTATTTGTGGGGCCATTTAGCTAATTATGCCTGGATGGGGGAAGCGCGCTTGTTAATTGCCGCTCTTGGATGGCGGCGCCAAGCTGATGCAGGTGCAGTCGTGCCACGGAGTCCTCCGAATGGCTGGTGTGCGCAGGCCGCGAGAGATGGAAGGCACAGACTGAAGCCCTTCTTTCCTCCTTTCATGAAGCAAACTATCCCTCCTTCAGTGAACAAAGTTTGGAAAGGCCAGGAGAAAAATGGACACCAGGGAGGCCTTTAAAGAGGCATTCAGGCTAGGAGGCGTTTCTGAGTTGGCTCTGGTTGTGGGTTTCGGAGAACAGCCAAAGAAACAAGGGCTCTGATCATGGAACTGGGGGTGGTGGTGGTGGATGGAGAGCGCTGTGGCCGGTCATGCCAGCGTAAGGCAGGCAGTCGAGACCGTCAAATCTGTCCATTTCCGTTTCTGTCCTTTCTCATGACTCCCACTCTTCAGTTCTCCAAATGTCCACATCAGTTTTTTTGGGGGGAAACAAGTCGTCATGAAAAAGCAGCAGCATTTTAGGGCATATTTGTATGCAACTTTGCCTAATACACACATTTTGGTTAAGCAGTCTGGCATTTTCACTCATTTTTTAATGCAGACTTTAGCACATGCATTTTTGTAAGCATTACTGGGCTAGAGAACTGCATTTGAAAAGCAGAGAAGGGTGGGTTTCGATGGATGGCTATGCTTCGGTTGCCACATTGGTTTAGAAAGTGCTAATTAGGTAGGTTCACCTAGAAATGGGAAACTGAGTCGAATTTCTCCCCCATCTCTAGCAGGCAAGGGGAGGCAGGGCTGCCTGTATCTCTTGGCCTAATTTCTAATTTCCTAATTGGCCTAATGGGGGGCAAGGAGGGAAAAACGGGGAATGGGGTGGAGAGAGAGACAAAAAAAGAGGAATGTGTGTGATGCTGGCCCCACCCACCACTGTTATGTGGCCCCCAAGAGATTAACTCTAAGAGAATGTGACCTTTGGCGGGGGGGGGGGGAAAGATCTCCCAACCCTGGTGCAGTGGATGGTCTTGGTAGGGAGAAGCTCAACCCCTACCCCAACCGTCACTTCTTACCTTTCAGAGTGATTGTGAGGATAAAATGGGACAACTCTCATATATATACCCTTGGTGGTGTTGCCGCAATTGGTGGCTGCCCAATTGGCACTGACCTGTGCCAGGGCCTTTTCAGTGGTGGCTCCCCATTTGTGGAATGCTGGTGAGGTACGTCTGTCTCTGTCACTGTTGACTTTCAGGAGGAATTTGAAAACATTCCTCTTGACCCAGGCATTTGATGGCTGAAGGAGACTGTTTCTGGCAACCTGGAGATCACTGGACCAAGTTTTTATCTGCAACTGTTTTTAGAATGTTTTAAATTATTTTTAGAATGCTTTTTGTTGTTGCTAATTTTTGTTGTTGTAAATGTGTTTGCCACCCTGGCCTCCTTCAGAAGGGAGGCGGGATATAAATTTAAACAACAACAACATGTATGACACCTTCAGCTCCTTGGAGAAAGGGTGGGATGCAAATACAATAAATGAACAAGGGCTGTTCCAGTCGGGTGTTTTATCGCAGGTGTATTCTGAAACATGTTCTGCATTAGTGGTGAGGTTATTTTTAGTTTCTTCTGTGATGCTTTCCAGTGTTACCACATTACTGCTGTCTGGAGGGGCTATAGCGCCGCAAAAGGTGAACAAAAATAAAACAGAACACTTGTGGTAGAAAAAGTTTCCAGATTTCAGCAGGAAGTTATGGGATATATTCACTGAGTAGAAGTGAGGCTGTGTGGCTGCTCCAAAACGTTTGCAGACACAAACAGTACTGAATAGCATCAAGGCACAAATCATATAATGAATGCTCAATAACAAGGATGTCTGGAGGGGCCCCCCTTAGGAAATAACTTACCCCCCACCGCTCTCTTTCAAGCTCCTGTGCTCCAGAGGGTTTGGCACAACTCTCATGAGGCCTAGCCAGCGTGGCCTGATGGGAGTTGTAGTCCAAAACCTCTGGAGGGCACCAGCTTGGAGGAGGCTGCTGTACACCCATCCTTATGATTGGTCCTTTCTCCTTGGGTCTCTGCCCCACCCTGGTATATAGCAGCCAGGATATAACGTAAGCAGGAAGCCAAACTTCAGGGCACTGGTTTAGTCTTAGCCTCTCCCCATAATAACATGATGCAAATCTAGTCAATTTGCAATACATGTCCTGGTTGCAGAATTCATTTTTTTCTTGGGTTCCCTTCGCACAGCATCCCTGTCTTTTTATTTTTGTTGTTCTTAACACCATGCACTTTCCTGTCAAACAGGACCATCATTTCTTTCTTGCCCGCTTAGCTGTGATGGTGCCCAGCCCTGTAAGTAACAAATCAGAAACAACAGAGACCCTGTCAACCATGGCCATTGTACTTTATTGATAAGGAGAATAAAGTCTCTTGGATCCCTGTCAATCCAATGAATCTGGCTCTTGGTCCCAGTTGGGGTTTTCCCCTCTAGGCTTGGGCCCCCCACTTTTCTTGGCTACCATGATCTCACTAACTCCCAGCAGTGTGACTGCCATCTGGGTAGCAAGTGTGATGCCTCGATACTTCACCATGAATGGATCGAGTAGCCCTTCCTTAGCTGCGTCTATGGTGCCAGCCTCCTCACTCACCAACCTGATGCCAGTGTTCTGGGTGCCCAGCTGGTGCTGCACCTCTATCTTCGCCATGAGCTCATTGACTGGCTGTCCTGCATTTTCAGCCAGGGTGGCCGGGAGAGTTTTCAAGGCCTGGGAGAACTCCAAGATGCCGTACTGCTCCGGGCCAGGATAGTACATCCCCAGGGTGTTGAGCCGCACCGACAGGGCCATCTCAGCAGCCCCAGCCCCAGGCAAGAGCCGTGCATCGCTGTGTAAAATCTTGTAGACATTGACCCCGTCGTGGATGGCTTCTTCCACACAGTCCAGCATCTCTGTGGTGGCCCCTCTAAGCACAACGGTGGCTACAGGGCAAGCGATGCCATCTTGACTAAATATGATCACATTGGTGCTGCCGATCTCAGTCATGTAGACACGGCGGCAGTGGCCGATCTCTTCAGGCGATGGGGCGGCTATGTTGAGCAGTAGGGTGGCCCCCACCGCCTGACACAAGCGTTGTAGCTCCATACGGGAGGTCAGCCGAACGACCATTATCCTGTACCGGTTGGCATAGAAGAGTGCCTTGTCGTCCACATTCCCTCCAACCACCACCACGTTGATGCTAGCTCTGGCAATAGCCATAACGTACTGCTCAATCTGATGCTCTTCACTTTTGCCAAATAACCTTATATCTGAAGCACTCGTGAAGATGACGGTGTTGTTTGCTTTGAACCCAGATGGGCCAAAGGGGCAAGAGAAAGCAGCAATACGGGCCCTCTCCACCCGCCTGACGCTGCCTTCAGCCTCTCTGCAGATGACCATCCCCTCCACTACACTAGAGTCAGTGACCCCACCCCCTAGGATTTTGCAGACACAGATGAGATCAGGATTGAAGGTTGTACGATCTGGTGGTAGCACCAAGACGCAGGCCTTGGCCACCAGCATGGACAAGAACTTCTGATGGCCAAATACCTTGCTGCTCACAATGGTCTGCAGGACCCAGAGCACCTCATTAACATCACGTGGGTTCTTCAGCACATGACAGCATAGGCCGGGTAGCAAACGCAAAACCTCCTTGCAGGCCATCTCGTAGCCAGCACGGATGTGGACTACTGGGAGCCCCGACCGCAGTAGCTTCTCGGCATTCTCCAGCAGTGCCCCAGCCAGAAGGATAACAAAATTTGTCCCATCTCCTGTCTCCTCGTCTTGGGCTTCAGCAGCTGTGCGTAGCAGGCAAGCCACCGGATTTTCCAACTCCAGTTCACGCAAGATGGTGGCTGCATGGGAGGTGTGGAAACTCTTGCCCAGATGGTTGACCACTAGCTTGTTGCAGCCCAAAGGACCATAACAGGTGCGCAAGGAGCGCACCAAAGCCTTGCAGGCAGTGAGGTTGGTGAAGAGAGTCTCCTGTAGGCCGCTGAAGTACTTCATACCCGCCTGGAGCATCTGAGGCAGGCCAGGGGCTGTGGGGACGTGGGCAGCCATAACCTGTGGAGGCAGATGGTGTGGGTTTTCGTGTTTGGAAGGTCTCACTGACAGCAGGAAGGTCTCATTAGCAGCTTCTGTGGGTGCTGGATTTAGGGATGACAAAAACAAAGACAAAGCAAGCCAGACAATAATTTTGAAAATAAAATGGAATCCCTGCCTATGACCTCTCCCTGCTCCCTCAAACAACTCACGTCACCTTTTCTCTCCTGCCCCCATCCCCACCACCCAAGCCTGCAATATGCCAGTGCTGGTTTCTCTAATTTTTCCAATCTTAAGTTTAGTTGTCCACATTTCCACATTAGTTTGCGTGTAAAAAGACCTCCTGAAATCCTTAAGCATTTTAATGCAAATGTTGCCTAATATACACATTTTTGTAAAGCAATTTCTCATAATATAATGCAGTTTTGTGTTCTATTTTAACTAATATATGTATTTATGTTCACTAATATATGCAGTTATATATATATATATGCATTTACCCTGGTACAAGGGTTCGCAAAGTGTAGTCCAAGAGCTTCATTCAGGTGGTGCCCGGTGTGTTTGTGGATCTGTGGTTGAAGACCAGAGACAGCAACATCCATCACATAAAATATTCAGATTGATTTTAATTGTATCTTTATTGCTTATTTTATTTCTTATATTTTATTGTACTACAATTGGAATTCTATGGGTAGTATAATAAAATACAATATCTAAAGAAGAAAAGCAGCAAGAAAAATACAATTAAAAGCACATAGCACAGAGTGTTAGAATTGCTACAACAGCCAGAAAAATCGTGAAGTAGTCCAAGATTCTCAGCGATTTCCCAGCGGTCCGTGGGGGGTGGAGGAAAAGTTTAGGAATCACTGCCCTAGCACATGCATTTCTGCACGTGTTATGTGGCTGAGAATCGCTCTGCAAAATTCGGGGAAGAGTCAATTATGAAGGACGACACTGTTTTGATTCATGTATTGTTTTGGAAAGTGTGAATTAGGTAAGCCCACCTTTAAATGCGCACCGAATCCCATTTCTCTCCCATTCCTACTCCCAGGACACCTGTGTGCTGCCTCCTCGCTTCCTTCAAGTCCTGACTCAAAACCCTGTTCCGTGAAGCCTGTCCCTTTCTGGTGTGGAGCCTAAGGAAGTATGATCAGTTGGTTTTGAGGCTTTATCTTCTGCTTTCCTGTTTGTGTGTCTTTTACCGCATTGTTTGCTTTTAAACTTATACATACTGCCTTGAAATTTAATATGATGAAGGGCAGTAGATGTTTTAAATTAATAAACAAAATGTATGTGTGTAACTGTAATACTCGCATATTCACCCTGCTTATGTCTGTCTCCATTTCCTTGCCCTTCCTCTGTGATCTTGTGTTATTCTTCATATTGTAGGCCTGTTGGAGGAGGGACGTGCCCTCTAATTTTTGGCAAAAGCACCCTGCACAAGGATGTGGTATATGAATTAATAACAATGACTGATGAAGGAAGCCCCAAACAGGACCTACCACAATGCTTCACATCCTTGCCCCCTGTCTTATACCAGTCGTCCTGGCTCACTAAGAATATGGCTTTATTAAAGCCTCACGTTTAACTCAGTAGCTTGCTTCATTGCCTTGCAACATATCAAGCTGGCTAGGAATACATATCACCAGCCGTTTCTCTTTCTTTTTTTCTTTCTTTCTTACAGATCTTGGGCTTAAGATTGCCTGAAACCTCTAACTTTCCAGCCCTTTCAGCCTTGCCTTTCCCCATTCATCAAGAGGTGACCTACTGGACCAAGGCGAGAAGAGACCACCACTCGAGATGCCAGGACCGGAGTGGTGAAAGCAACCGGTAAACGGCTCCTCCAGGGGAGAAGTCGTGGGGGTGATGTCACAGTGGCACATTCCGGTGGGCAGGAAGGGGAGAGAGGTTCTCCAGTGAGGCTGGGGATCATTCTAGCTGTAAAGTAACTTTCCTTATGCACTGTCCCCACACTGACTGCAAACACAGCGGGGAAGTAAACCATTCCCACTCACTTGGATGCATCGACCCAAGATGAAGTGCTTCATTGCTGGAGTAAAGTGCATGAGATGCAAGATACAAAGGCACTCATCTCATACAGTCATCACAGGGCTACAGGCTTCTCCCAAGACATTTCAATTCCTGAGTTGGAAAATCTTTCATTCGTTAATATGGAATGCAATCCATCAGGCTGATCTCCCATGCAAAACCTGTTGAACTGAATTGAATCGGCTTCTGTGGAATTTTCTCTCGCTGCTATAAAAATTTGGCAGTTGGATTGTCCAATCTTTAATAGTGTGCAGGGAGATCCGAGAAGTTTTTGGTTTCTTTTGTAAATATTTGGTGACTGGCTAGAGCAGGGTTAGGGGAGGTGAGTGATACTCTCTTGTTTTGGAGGGCCCTAAGATGTGTCACTGAACACTCAAGTCAGGATAATTCAGACCATGGTATTCCCGATCTCTGTGTATGGATGTGAAAGTTGGACAGTGAAAAAAACAGATAAGAGAAAAATCAACTCATTTGAAATGTGGTGTTGGAGGAGAGCTTTGCGCAAACCATGGACTGCGAAAAAGACAAATAAGTGTGTGTTAGAACAAATTAAACCAGAACTATCATTAGAAGCTAAAATGATGAAACCGAAGTTATCATACTTTGAACACATACTAAGAAGACATGATTCACTAGAAAAGATAATAATGCTTGGAAAAACAGAAGGAAGTGGAAAAAGAGGAAGGCCAGACAAGAGATGGATTGATTCCCTAAAGGAAGCCACAGACCTGAACTTACAAGATCTGAACAGGGTGGTTCATGACAGATGCTCTTGGAGGTCGCTGATTCAGAGGGTCGCCATAAATCTTAATCGACTTGAAGGCACATAACAACAACAAAGAAAAATATGGAATCGGCGCCATTTTGCAAACAGGCGGGATTAGATGCTGGCAAGTAGCCGAGCCCTTGCGTGGCTCCGTGACTGTTTCACTCTGGGGCTACGCTGATTCTGCCTTGGGGCTGGCATAGTCTGTGCATGCCATTATGTCTTCCTTCTAATAATTGTTTTTCAAGCTGTCAGTTTGCAACAAAACGTATTTGAACAAAGACACCATTAGGTCTCTGATGTTCTCCCCCCAAGGGTAACTTGAATGGGTGGCACAGGCTGTCCTGAACCTCCCACTGCTCTGAGGCGGGCCGGATGGGTGGGCCAAACAAGCCTTGGGGCTTTGGCAGGGAAGGGCGTTTTTTCCTTGTAATGGGATACTTAGAAAGTCATCACTGGGTAATTTGCCTAATGATGCCCCTTGCGTGAAGATTTTAATGCCTTTGGTAAAATATCACGTCATTTATCCAGGGCACGTGAATTTCTCAATAGCAGCTCGACTGTTTAGGACACAAGGTGGCAACAACGTGGCTGAACCACCTTGGCTATTAAATGAATGTCTAGGTACATGTACACCCAATCAAACATCACATCCACAACTATCCTTTTAACGTGCATTTAAAGTACAGGGCTTCCCCCCAAGGAATCTTGGGAACGGTAGTTTACCCCCCACAAAGCTAAAATTCCCAGCACCCTTAACAAACTACAGTTCCCAGGATACTGTAGGGTAAGCCGTGTGCTTTAAATGTATGATGTGGATGTGACATGGTGGTCTCAGTTTCCTCAGTTGGGAGAGTAAGTTGGCTTTTAGTAATGTGGGGGAGTTTGGACAGGAATTAATCCATAGTCTGTGCAAAAACTGAGCATATTCGTTTACATTTGTATTTGGTGATGGTGGTGATGGGAGAGACCATTTCAAAAGATACAGAAAAGGAGTCACTCTGCACAGGCTCAAGCTGTATGTGCTGACCATGTGTGTTGACAGTAAATTGAGGATGGGCAAAAGAAACATCTCCACACAGAGCAGCATTCAATGTACAGTAGGGCCCCACTCATACCGTGGGTTTTGTTCTAGACCCCTGCTTAAAAGCGAAGCCCGCCGAAAAGCAGAACTTCTTCAATAAAATGGTGCCCGATGCCTGAAAAATGCCGTAAAAGTGTAACAAGCGCCGTATGAGTGGGGTCTTACTCTAATTTTAACCGCCATATTAGCAGAGCACCAAAAAGCTGTATGCTGCTTGCTGCCGCAAGGGATGGTCATGGCCATTCCTTCGATGCCTTTAAAAAGGATTAGACAGACAAATGAAATATTACGGGCTGTTAGCCATGTTGGCTATATGGTACTTCCATGTTCAGAGGCAGTCTACCTCTGAAAAGTAAATGCTGAGGACAAATAAGGAAGGGCTGTTGTACTCATGCCTTGCTTGTGGTATGTGGTTGGCCACTGTGTGGAACAGGATGCTGGACTAAATGGGCCTCTCTGGTCAGATCTAGTCACAAGGCTTTTTTTTACTGGTTGGTTATATTTGTATCCCACCTGTCCTCCAATGAGCTCAAGGTGGCGTACATGGTTCTCTCTCTCCCCATTTTATCCTCACAACAACCCTGTGAGTTATGGGCAGGATGAGAGGCTGTGACTGGCCCAAGGTCACCCAGAGAGTGAGCAAAGTTTTGAACCCTGGTCTCCCAGGTCCTAATCTCACACTCTAACTATTACAACACATTGGCTCTTCTTGTGTTTTTCCTATAATTAAATTGTTAGGACAGTCACCCTGCATTGGCCATATCTACATCTATACCATACATTGAAAGCACATTTATACCACATTAACAGTCATGGCTTCCCCCAAAGAATCCTGGGAACTGACTGTACTTTACCCACACAGAGATACAGTTCCCAGGACTCTTAACAAACAACATTTCCCAGGATACTTTAGGAGAAGCCATGCACTTCAAATGTGCTGTGAGGATGTGACCAAAGTAGCACATTCTGGGGCTGAGCACTGTCATGATGAGAATGGGGCTAAGCTTGGGGAGGGGGTTGTGTATCTTAAGAGCTACAACTTCAGTTCTCCTGCTTGGTGTTGCCCTTGTTGTTGAAACAAGCCACACAAACATTCAGCCTGGCCTCCCAACTGCCCCCCCCCACTGCTGAGGGGCCTTCCCAAAGTGCTGCTCCCCCCCATCCCCATCTTTTCTTCTTCTTCTTGCTGCTACTGCCCCTCAAAGCTGACCTCCTGACCTCCGGACCCTCTCTCCAAGAAGGACACCACCCAGACCATACAACCTTTGCCTGCTCTTTGATGCCCTTGCTTCCCTTCCAGATGTTGGCCCTATGCATTCCTAATCCCTCTGCTCCCCCTGTCTGCCCCCCCTCCTCAGCCCTCCTGTCCTTCTCTGCTTTTCACATGATAATGCCTTTGCCAGAAGTATTTGGGCCGTGAATGATAACAAAAGACGCTCTGTGTGTGTGTGTGTGTGTGTGTGTGTGTGTGTGTGTGAGTTAGTGAAGAGTGAGACAAAGAGTGAGGGGGACAGACTTCTATTCCCAGGGGATGCTGGGTAATAATAATTTTGGCCTCATCATAGAACCAAGGTTGCCCCTTGCAAAATTGGTTGGGCTGTTGAGAAGTCTGTTTTGGTCTTTCAAGGAGACATTATCTCCCTGCTCTAAATGATGCTAAATAAAATATGGTCCCATCTACATTTAAAGCAGAATTATATCACTTTAAAAAGTCATGCCTCCCCCCCCCAATAAAAGAGTGCTGGGAACAGTCATTTGTGAAGGGTGCTGAGAGTTGTTAGGAGATCCCCCATTTCCCTGCCCGGAGAGCTACAATTCCCTGGGATCAGGAATGGATTGTTAAACCACTCTGAGAAATGTACCTCTGAGAGGGTGAAATAGGGCTCTCCCAACAACTCTCAGCACCCTTCACAAATGACAGGTCCAAAAATGCTTTGGAGGAAGCCATGACTGTGCTTTAAATGTATGGTGGTGGTGGCGGTGGTGGGGAGAAACCCTTGTTTTGTTGCTTACTTTGTTTTCTTAAAGGAGACTCTTGCAGTATTCCACAGTAGGCTTATTTTGAGTGAGTCTTGCTTCAGAGTTCCCCAAATGTTGGTGGGGTGGGGCGTGGGGAGAGAAGGATTGTGTCCAGGGTGTATACCTTTCCCCATCCAAGGGTAAGTTGGGCAACCATTACTTGCTAGAGTCTGCCTAGCCCAATCCTGCAGCCCAGGATAAAACTATCTCTTCTAATCAGGAGCTGACCTGCGCACCTGGCTGAGTTGCCAGCTTCCGGCCAGGGAAATAGGCAACTGGGAGGGAGGATTTATATAGGATAAATAGCAGAGTGAGGGGAACTACATGTAGGGAGTGGATAATGTCTATTTGTTTATGAACATAGGAAGCTGCCTTATACTGATCAAGCTCAGTACTGTCCACACTGACTGTCAGCAACTCTCCATGATTTCAGGCAGGACTCTCTCCCACTGAGTGAGCCATGGCTTTTCCCACCCTTCTATGTTACTATTCTCAGAATTAAATACAGCTTATGCAGAAGTTGGATAAAGAGATTTGACCCTGAGATCTACAGGCAGGTCTCCCTCTCACAGAGCTACAAATTCCCAGCACCCTTAACAAATGACAGTTCCCATGATTCTTCATCGTGTGCTTTAAAAGTGTATTGGATGTGCTTTACATGTGTGGCATGGACCTCCCCTAATAGTCACATCCACGCCATACATATAGAGCACATGGCTTCCCCCAAAGAATCCTGGGAACCGTAGTTTGTCAAGGCAAGAGTCAAGGGTGATGGGAATGGTAGTTCCGTGATGGGCAAAATTTCCCAGGATTCTTTGGGGAAAGCCATGTGCTTTATTGTGTGGATTTGAACGATATAAATGAGAACAGAATGAGTGAGTGAAAGGAACAAAGAAGGAAGGAAGGGTTACTAGCTGTAGCTGTGTAGGCTTTCAGAGCTGCAAAACAAAAAGCTTGCCCAGTCTTGACCAAAAGAACAAGTTAGAGGCAACAAACCTTTAATGTACTGTCTTGAAATCTTCTGATTTTTCGGGCAATCTCTTGACTGATATGGAAACAAGTGGGTGTGTTGGTGCCCTTGCAAGGCTGAGAAGAAAGACAGCTGTTGAGGCTTTGAGAAAGCTAGCTGCCAAGCAGGCATTTTAAGGTGAAGGGACTTGGCCTTGCCGGCATGTGTGAGGCCTCCTCGCTTCCTTTCTCTCTCTCCCCCTCTGCCTGGGAGAAGAATCCATTTGGAGTCTCATTATTAGCAACACCCGTGGCTTCCAGGTAGCATAGCATCCTCAGTCCGCTGCCAGGAAGGTAGATTAGCTGGCTGTTTTGCAAAGTCTTATCAGCCTGGGAGCTGCCACTGGTCTTGGATTATCAGCAGGCTCTCAATGAGCCCTGTTATTAAGTCCCTATCTTCTGGTTGCCACCACCAGCTGCTCGGGCAGTGGCGCAACTTTGATAGATGTGAGTTGGCAACAAAGGATACCAATGGGAAAGGGAAGGAAAATGCAGCCTCATCAATGGGGAGAAGTGTAAACTTAAAGAAAACTGCCCTGGGGGTGGAGGGAGTGGAAGAACATGTTGGCTCAGGGATGGGAGATGTATGGAACATTTTCTTGTACCTGTCACTAGCCTTCATACAAAGCTAGATGGAAAGGACTGGTGTGTTCTGAAGGCCAGGAAGATTGTGGTACATGTAGACTTGATTCCTATGTTTCATGTTCCCCCTTGTGGTATAGTGGTTAAGGTGTTGGACTACGACGTGGGAGACCAGGGTTCGAATCCCCACATAGCCATGAAGCTCACTGGGTCTCTCAGCCTCATGAAAACCCTCTTCATAGGGTCACCATAAGTCGGAATTGACTTGAAGACAGTACGTTTACGTTTTTTGCACAGCATCACTTTTTCTTCATGGAATAAAGGATTGAATTGTAAAAAAATTGGTTTGTTTATTAAGGTACAAGTTAAACAGATATAAGTGGGCTCAGAAGCAATCACACAGGCAGTTTCAGATTTGTAAGATCAGTTCAATCCTCGCAGGTTGCCAACCAGTTAAAATGTCCCTAGCTGTTAAGAAGAAGAAGAATAGTTGTCAGGGAAAAAATGAGCAGCATGTTGGTATTTTCCTACCCCACCCCCTTTTTGAGGGCCAATGTGGTATAGTGGTTAAGGTGCTGGACTACAACCTGCACAGACCAGGGTTTGAATCCCCACACAGCCATGAAGCTCACTGGGTGACCTTGGGCCAGTCACTGCCTCTCAGCCTCAGAGGGAGGCAATGGGAAACCCCCTCTGAATACCGCTTACATTTTTATCCCCTTTTTAAGCTTTTGCCTGGGATTCTCCCCTGCCTCCACTGAAACCAGCTCTGGGTTCTGCCCCTGACATGCATAACGCACTAGCATGCCTCACAGCAAACTAGGCAAGCACACAGGTCACCTGGTCACAGTCTTCCTTCTTATGGCAAGTTGTATTTCTATTTAAATTACAGTAATTAGTTTTAAATTTACATATTCTAGAAATATAAATTAGCATATGCAAACCTGCACTCTTTTGTCCTCTTTTTTTGGTGATGCATTTCCTCTTTCTGGCAGTGCATAAGTGGCTACCCTAGATGAATGTCTGAGAGGCTGCAAGTTTATAGCTTGGAAGTATTGCTGCTTTTAGTTATGCTGCAATCTTACCCGGCTGTTTTATGGCATTTTTATAGATGTTATTGTATTGTGGACTTGTTAAAATGTAAGATTCTATTTGTGTTTGACTTTGTATACTACCTTGGGTACTTTTAGATAGAAAATTGGCCAATAATATTAACAATCATGATGCTGATGATGCCAGCATATACAACTGTCAACATTCCTCAAAGCTGATTGACCATTTGTATATGTTAGTTTCATGTTTGATGTATCACTGCCACCAGGTGTAGCCAAGGTGGTCCCCTTCAGATATTGTTGGACTCCCAAATCCCATCAGCCCCAGGGGTTAGCAATGGTTGGCAAAATAATGGAAAAAATATTCTTTATATGTAAAATTATATATAATTCTCTTATTATTACTATTTGGTACCATTTATACTACATATCCATATTAAAAATTCAACACTGCAAGTTCACTGTAAAAACAGCAGAACAGTTAAAAAGGGACCAGTTATTTCAATGAATATCTGTTCCAAATTGCTTTGGAGAAAGCTCTATACTACTCCAAAGGATAGAAACATAGGAAGCTGACTTATACCAAGTCAGAACATTGGTCCAAATTGGCTCTGTTATTGAGCTACAGCCTTTCCACTGTGTGTCTTGACTTCTGTTGGAATTATCTTCAAAGATTTGTGACTTTTCTGTGAATATCTGGACCTTAAACATTTTGGATTTTTATTGTTCATGTATTGAGATCATACAATATTGTGATTTTTGACACTTTCGTATATGACAATGGTGTGTGTGTGTTATGTGCCTTCATGTCAATCACATGAATCCTATGATTCATGACCCTATGAATCAATGACCTCCAAAAGCATCTGTTATAAACCAGCCTGTTCAGATTGTGTAAGTTCAGGTCTGTGGCTTCCTTTATGGAATCAATCCATCTCTTGTTTGGTCTTCCTCTTTTTTCTACTCCATGGAAAATATCATGAAATATATATCCTACTTTACCTGTGTTGTGGGCCAATGTCGTGTAGTGGTTAAGGTGTTGGACTACGACCTGGGAAACCAGGGTTCGAATCCCCACATAGCCATGAAGCTCACTGGGTGACCTTGGGCCAGTCACTGCCTCTCCGCCTCATGAAAACCCTATTCATAGGGTCGCCATAAGTCGGAATCGACTTGAAGGCAGCACACACACACACTTTACCTGTGGGTGTACCTTTGCTTAGTGATTCATTGATTCAGTGTGGGTCACCTTCCTTCCCCCCACCTTGCCTTGTTTGGTTTCATGTTGGATCCACTTTATAATGATTCACATTTGATCTCTGTGGGCATTTTCTTGATCAGAACAGGCTGTTAGTGATTCTCTAACTTTGCTTTTTACTAAGTATATTCTGCCTTGCCCATATGAAGGGGTGTCTGTTTCTGAATGTTCACATTTTGAGTATGTTGAACAGAAGACTCCTGCTGGGAGGAAGGGCGGGATATAAATAAAGTAATAAACAAACCAACCAACAAATAAATAAAAGACAGAAATGGCAGCAGGGCTTGCAATAAATGGTGCTGCCACAAAACACATTGGTGTCTGAGGCAGGTGGTCCAAACAGCATCCTCTCTCTTCAAAGTAAAAACATGAGTTAACTAACCAACAATGTGCTGCTTTTGAATGGATTTCTGCCACCTCACTTTTCCAAATGGGAGGGAAAGGGCAATTTAAATGTGTGCACGGCCAGAGGGCTGAATGTTTGTGTCAAAATCACTTGTTCCTCACTTAGTAAGGTACTGGTTGTCAAGGCTCTGTTGATGTGTGAGGCACAGGGCAAAGGCAATTCTAGTGGATACACCAGTCTTCATCAAGCTGGTGCCTTCCGGATGTTTTGGACAATTCCTCTCATCTGCTGTTAGTGGTGATGGAAGATCCAATGCAATACATGCTGGGAGTGTCGCTACGTATATTTATTATGGTAAGTAATATGGTAAGTGCTTGTCTTACCACTGACATTTGTAAACCACACTAGGAGCCTTTTAAAAAAACACTGAAGAACGGGATTAAAATGCTTTAAATAAGATAAACAAACAAAGAAATAATACGCCACACGAGGGAAGATTTAGTCCCCTAGTGGGCTAGTATCTGAGTATATCAAGGACAAACGTCTCTCACATCGTCTAACGTTGTGGTTTATTTTTTTAAGGGGCGTATTACATCCAATTAGGTGATACGCGTGTCGCGTTTGACAAGCTGGTTCCCTCCTTAACACTTTACCCTTCTCCCGCCGGAGTGATTGACAGGCTCACGCGCTTTCATCTACCTAGTACCTCCCACTAGCCGCCTCTCTTCCCTCCCCCCGTCCCTGACGCGAACTCATTCACGCGGCGGAACTCCTCCCCATTCCCAACTGCCACTCGTGAGGCAGGTGTGCTCTCTCTCGCTCCTCCTATCTCATCCTCCTCCTGTCACTCATGAGGCGGCAGCCCCCCCCACTGCTGAGCAGTCCCGCCTCCCACCGGTTGTAAATTGCGAGGCGAGCGCTCCTCCCCCTCGCAGCAGCGGTTGCTTAACCGCCTTTGGCTGACAGCACCTCCTCCGCTGCTACGGCTCCGCCCTCGCCACCCCATTGGTAGCCCAGTGGCGCTCGAGCTCCTCCCCAAAGCTTTCCCGTTGATCCGTTGCCTGTGGAAACGTTGATAGGTGGGCGGAGCCTTGGAAGGGACCAAGATTCTTTGGAGTTGTAGGGGGGAGGGACAGGTACGAAGTTGGGAGCTAGGAAAGGTGGGTATGGGGGGGAGGGTAGAAGGGAAGAGGGAAATCAAGGGGGGGAAATTGGGAAAGGGAAATGTGGGGGGTGAACAAGGGAGGAAATGTGGGAAGGGGTATGGAGAGATGGGCACGGGGGGTGGATGGTGGAGGGCGGGAGAAATGGGGGAAATGGGTGGCTGGAAATGGAATAGTGAGAGACAGAGCTGTGTGTTGTAGGTTAAGTAGCAGGAAGTGGAGAGTAGTAATTAAATGGACAGTTCTCCTAATGGAGGGCTGTAGAAAATGGATCAGTATTGGGACCTGTGTGCTGTTTAACTTGTTCATAAACCGTCTAAAGTTAGGGGTGAGCAGTGAGGTGGCCAAGTTTGCTGATGATACTAAATTGTTCAGGGTGGTTGAAACAAAAAAGGGATTGCGAAGAGCTCCAAAAAGTCCTCGCCAAACAGAGTGAGTGGACCATAAAATGGCAAATGAAATTCAATATAAACAAGTGTAAAGTTACACATATTGGAGCAAAATTTTTAATTTCACATATACTCTCATGGGGTCTGAATTGGCAGTGACTGACCAGAAATGAGACCTTGTGGTCTTAGTGGATAGCTCCACTAAAGATGTTGACCCAGTGTGTGGCAGCTGTGAAAAGGCAAATTACATGCTAGGGGTCATTAGGAAAGGTATTGGAAATAAAACTGCCCATATCATAATGCCTTTGTATAAATCTATGGCGCATTTGGAATACTGTGTACAGTTGTGGTTGCCTCACCTCAAAAAGGATATTGCAGAGTTGGAAAAGTTTCAGTAAAGGGCATCCAAAATGGTCAGGGGGAAGGAGTGACTCCCCTGTGAGGAAAGATCACAACATTTGGGGCTTTTTAGTTTAGAGAAAAGGCGAGACAGAAGTAACGTGATCGAAGTATATAAAATTATGCATGGCACATGGAGAAGGTGGATAGAGAAAAGCTTTTTTCCTCTATCCTAACACTAGAACTTGCTGACATCCAATGAAGCTGAATGCTGGAAGATTCAGGACAGCCAAAAGGAAGTTCTTCTCCACACCCCATATAATTAAGCTATGGAGTTCACTCCCACAAAAGGCATTGAGGGCCTTCAACTTGGGTGGCTTTAAAAGAAGATTAGACAAATGCATGGAGGAGAAGTCTATCACTACTAGCCATGATGGCTGTATTCTGCCTCCACAGTCAGAGGCAGGATGCTTCTGAATACCAGTTGTTGGAAACCGCAGGAGGGGAGAGTGCCCTTTGCAATCAGGTCCTGCATGTGCGCTTCCCCAGGGCCAACTGGTTGGCCACTGTGATCCAGCAGGGTCTTCTTATGTTCTTCTTATCAGTGCTGGACTTGGACTCAGGGAGACCCAGGTTCAAATCCCTGCTCGGTTGTGAATCTTCCTGGGTGACCTTGGACCAGCCACTGTTTCTCAGTCTACCGCGCAGGGTTGTTGTGATGATAAAAGAGGCTAAAGAAAGGCCTTGCCTGCTGCTCAGAGCTTGGAGAAAGATGAGATAGAAATATAATGAAATAACAGCGGGAATGATTCTTAGTGAGGATTTGTTGGGATGCCGGCTGGAGGATACGCAGGGGACAGGCGCTGATCGCATGAGTGAGGTTGGTAAAGGATGAGATGTGTCCAGAGGGCATTGGGGTCAGTAGGTGACATAGAGGAGAAGGTTGACAGATGACGTGTGGGTTTATTGAGTGGGATGATGATGGGGGGATTTGATTGTGGGAAGGGGACATTGTGTGGACTGAAACATAGGTGGTAGAAGCAGATTGGCTGGGCATGGGCAGGAGGGAAGGGCCGCCGCTCAGCGGTGGAGCATCTGCCTTGCATGCAGAAGGTCCCAGGTTCAATCCCTGACATCTCCAGGTAGGGCTGGGAATGTCCCCCCTGCCTGAAATCCTGGAGAGCTGCTGCCAGTCAGTGTAGACAGTACTGAGCAAGATGGGCCAGTGGTCTGACTCAGAACAGGACAGCTTCCTCTGTGCCTCTCAGTGGAGGCCAGTTTGGTTGGGAAGGTTGGTGTGGACTGATGGTGCTGCCCACTGAGCTGAAGATCTGTGCAAGGGAAGAGGCTGTTTTGGTAAACACATGGAGGGGCACATTACTTGTTATTGTACTGTGTTTCCTCTGCCCTTCCTCCCCCAAGGAGCTCCAGGTGTCGCCTGTGTTACTGTGCACTGCCTGATTTTATCCTCGCGTCATCCCTGTGAAATGCTTTAGGCTGAGAGAGAGAGAGAAGGAGTGGCCCAGGATTGCCCTCTGAGCTTCATAACAGTAGGGATTTGAACTCGGGTCCTAATCGTACCCCTGCACCAAACCGGGGGCCATGTGAGAGGGGCTCAGGAAGGGCTAGAAAGAGCAAGGCATAGTTATGGGGGGCAGGGAAGAGAGGGGAGAATGCAAAGGAACCGCAGTGTCGCCTCGAAGCAAGGGCCCGTCCTTATCTGGCTGCATGCCTTGCCTTTTTTCATGGCGTGTATGACTTTTTGCAGGATCCTGCGGTGAAAGATGAGTGCCCGACGGCGTGGCACGCCTGGTGACAAGAAAGGGCGGAAGAGCGCTGGCCGTGGAGCGGCTGCGCCAGTGCAGAAGAGTGAAGTTGTCTCAGAGCCACTCACCCCTGAGGAGCCAACTGGTATTTCCACAAAAGTGACTTTCCTTTCAGGTTTCCTGATTCCGGATCCTCTGCTGCTGTAGAGTCCCTTTGATCCGTCACCTTGGGAACGTCGGACCCCTTTGGCGAGGCTTCCTTGCCGCTGAAGCTGGGTCTTTAAGGCGTTTTGGAGGCTCCATCCTTTGGGCAAGGCTGTGTGGGCTCTGTGCTCCTGGAAGGCATCCAAAGTCTGCACCACAAAACTGCATACTTTGATGCCCACCCCAAGTAAATGATGAAGTTGCCTGTATTGGTTCATTATTTTTGAATTAGGAGCCTATCAGGCTGGCAAATGACCATCCTATACCCTGTTAAACTTGCTTAAATTAAGAAAGGAACCAGAGCTCCTTAGAAAGCTGCATTTCATGTCCATTCTGGAAAGTTTTCATTTTTGTGGTGTGATCCCGGGAGCACAGAATATACACAGGCCTTCCCATAGAGTGGTAGCAAGCAAATGGGTTGCCCCTGCAGAATTTAGGAACCTTAAACAGTTGTGGTTGCACACCCTACCACTTGCCTCTGTCCTCAACCTGACGTTTCTCTGCCAAGGGGCGCAGGCGGATTTCTACACACTGATCTGGGCTGCCAACCTTGAAGGCAGGCTCTCCAACTCTACTTCCCCCCTCCATCCTCCCCCCCCATTGCCTGTTGCCATTTGCAAACATTTCCAACAGTCCCATATTTTGCAAACGTCCAATGCCACGATCCAGCTTTAGTATAAAAATGGCATTTCCATGTGACTAGCTGCGCTAGAACGGGGATGGCGAATACACTCCGTTTGGGTTGATGCGCATTGTTAGTGTGCACAGGCCACCTTCAGGTACGGGTCCGATAGATTCCTGGTCCAGCAAGCCTCTTTCTATGTGCTGATCTCTTTTTCTGGATCAGGCTGATTCTCAATGATGATGTGCGTCATTTCCCCATCATTAGCAGAATTCTGATCCAGGCACATGGGACTTTTAAAACAAAGAAACAAATAAACACAGATAAATAGCACTTTCTACAAACTGACCGGGGTGACCATAGGCTGCCCCATAACAACTCTCTCCTTTTTTCCGACCCTCACCCTTGCAGGATTCAGGCGGTGTCTCTTGCTCCCTCCCCCTCCTGAAATCCCCAGGTGCATTCAGTCTCTTTGTTTCTGAGGGGAAAAGATCATTTTGTATAACTTTTCAGCTCTGGATGCATCTCTGAGCCAGTCCCGTGAGCCCCATCCTCCCCCCCTTCCTCCGGTGTGTTACCACAGTAACCCATTGGGATTTCCAACAGCAGCTCTTGAAAGCTCAGAGGAGCTCCTGCGTCCTGGTGCCTAATGCAACGTGTGCGAAGGCCCTCTGCTCCAATCCCATCTGCCACAACAGGCGGGGAAATGACATCCCCTGTCAGGCGACTGAATGCTGCCTGCGTTGGGAAGTACAGCCGTGGTGCGCGCCCCACGAGCCAAAGCTGCAGGAGGGCTTGTATTCAGCGAGCGCAGGGAGTTTGATTATGGAACAGGGAGTGCGGGAGAGGAGAGGAGATGAAAGGGAGCTGAGAGAGAGAATATCATGCGGGTGGCTGGGCGTAGGTAGGCCCACCTGGAGAAGCATCGCTGCAGTTCAGAGGAGGCAGCCCCTCCCACCTAGGCCTGCCTGTTGGCCAGTCGGCCTTTCTGTTCTGCTGGGGTTGCGTGTGTGTGTGTGTGTTCTCCATACTTCTTTATTTATCTCTTTGTTTTATAATTTTTATATATGTTGAAGGGAGGAACAAGCCCATCTGGTACAACAGCACATTGCCTCCCATACTGATTAAAATCCTCACATAATCTAAATGCAGCGTAGTGAGATGGAAGATCCATATGGGACGTGCTTCAGCATTGAGAAGACGATGAGAATGATTATATTATAAAGAGGGGAGTGGAAGGAGGCCGGCGGAAGAGGCTGCCCTGTCCTGCCTCTTCCACCTCCTCCTTCCAGCCACAGGCGTCTGCCTGTTTCTGGCCGCTGCCGGATTCTGCTCTGGGAGGGAGGCGTCCGTCTGCAGTTAGTGCCAGCCAGGCTGGGGAAAGGTGCTGCTGCCTTCCAGAGTTGGTTAAGGCGTATTGTTCAAAGGAGAGTCTTCCCGAGGTCTCTGAGGTGTAAAGGTGAAACGGATGATGTGTCTGTGATGTGCGTGCAAGTGAACTCAGCCATGGCGCCTGCTTACAGTTTCCCAGGTGTTGATCGCACACCGCGAGACATGCTGCAACATGGTGGTGGGGGGGTAAGGAACAAATGGAGGAGAGCCAGCTGTGCTCTGGGCCTCTCCTAGGAGGCGGGAAGCTGAGCTCCAGGCCCCAGCGCTCAAATGACAGAAGTGGGGCAGAAGCATCCTGGTCCCCTTTCCTTTTTTTCAGATGATAACTCCCTTGGCTACTGTGTTTGAAGGTTCCAGGGAGAGAGATGACGTGGCTAAAATTGGGAATTGAGAGCCAGCGTGGCGTAGTGGTTAGAGTGCAGGATTACGGCCTGGGAGACCAGGGTTCGAATCCCCACACAGGCATGAAGCTCACTGGGTGACCTTGGGCCAGTCACGGCCTCTCAGACTCAGAAGGAGGCAATGGAGAAACCCCCTCTGAATACTGCTTACCACGAAAACCCTATTCATAGGGTGGCCATGAGTCGGGATCGACTTGAAGACAGTCCATTTTCTTTTCAAAATTGGGAAGGGGAGAACTTGAGGTGTGGGGCTTGTGGACTTGATTAAGGGGCTCTCCTGGTTCCAGTTCTGTCCCTCTTGCTGGGGCCTGGGCAGGCTGGCTCCTCCAGGCTGTTCTGCATTTCATTCCCTGCAAAGTATGGCATGCGCGGGGGGGGGGGGGGGGAGGTGCCTGAGTGCATGGGGAGGGAAGGTGGGGAAGGGAACAGGCTTCAGGTGCAGGCAACTTTGGAGCCCGCCCAGGCCTGTGAGGAGGATGGAAATGGGCCCAGTTTCACCTGTTCTCCAGCCCACCTTCTCCCCATCTTGCCTTTCCTCCAGCAGCAGGTGGTGGTGAGTGGGGGAAAGAAAGAAAACAGGAAGGGACCTTCTCTGCCATCAGATAATTGCTGATCAGATGGCAGGAGGAGGAGGAGGGCAGCACTGTGAGAGACAGGCAGATGTGCTCCAGGTAGGGCGCAATCTGCCCGGAAGTTCTCTTGTGCCAGCCTCATTTCCATTAGGCTCGTGCAGTTCACACTTTCCACCTGGTTGTGCCCCACATGATGAGTGCGGGTTTGGATTTTCTGCCTCAGGCTCTCCGCGGTTGGGCTCCCTCCACCCTGCCTGCCTTCTTCTGTTGCTGTGTGTCCTGCACGCTCTTCTGTGGGATCTCAGCAGAGGAAAAAATGGGGGAGACAATAAACCTTTCTCAAGCTGCCGCTTTCAATAAGTATTAAATGTTTCAGTGCATGACAATTCCTGACACACAAGCAGGTTTATGGGGAAGTTAATTGTAATTTGGTTTGACAACTCCAAATGTTCCAAAGAAGAGCTGAACTCTGTCTCCATTTGGGCTCTTTTGATTTGTCAGTTAGGATCCATGCTGGAGTCATGGTTTCAAAAACCACACTTTAACACACACACACATATGGAGCATGCTGAAAGTTAAAATTTCATGAGTTTTGAAAATCAAGAGTTCACATTCCCCCCCCCCCCGATTTTGGCAGGGCTTTCTGCAAATGAATGTCAGCTGGTGCACAAGATCTAACTGGCCACTACCCGGCTCTCTTTCAGTCTCTGAGGAGGACTGAAGGCTGGGATTTTTCCTCCATTAAGAATGTAAGAGCTCTGCTGCAGCCTCCTGTTCTCTCAGTGGCCAGCCAGAGGCCCCAAAGGGAAGCCCACAAGCGGGAGCTGAGCACAGCAGCTCTCTCCCCTCCCTTTCGATTCCCAACAACTGGTGTTGAGAGGTGTACTGCCTCCCAAAATTGGAGGCAGAGCACAGCCATCATGGCTAGTAGCCATTCATAGCCTGAACCTCCTCCATGAAGTTATTATTGCTGTTGTGGTTGTTTATTTCTACCCTGCCTGTTGGCCAAAAGGCCCTCAAGGCGGCTTACAAAAAACCACAAATGTAAAAATACATCAATAAAATACACCAAAACATCAAAATATTTCAAACTGCATCAATAAAACAATACAATTTACAAGTTGTGTAATCCTCTTTTAAAACCATCCAAGTTGGTTGGCCATCGCTGCCTCTCGTGAGAGCAAATTCCATAGCTTACGTATGCGCTGTGTGAAGAAATCTTTCCTTTTGTCTGTCCTCAATCCTCCAGTGTCAGCTTCAGTGGATGTCCACGAGTTCTAGCGTCATGAAAGAGGGAGAAAAACTTTCCTCTATCCACTTTCTCCATGCGCCATGAGTAATTTTATATACTTCTATCATGTCATCTCTTTCTCATCCAGTTTTGAAAAGCCCCAAATATTGTAACCTTTCCTTATAGGGGAGTTGCTGTAGCCTTTTGGTTATTTTGCTTGCCCTTTTTTGCACCTTTTCCAGCTCCACAACATCCTTTTTGTGGTGCAGTGACTGTAACTGTACATAGCGTGATAGCACCAATCCCTCTTCTAGGGGATCCCTAACCTACAATTCACCTTTTTCACAGTTGCCACACACTGGCTTGACATTTTCATTGAGAGACTTACCATGACCCCATGATCTCTTTCCTGGTCAGCTCACCCACAGGGACCTCATGCTCTGGTTTGCAAACCACAGCTTACTTGAGCAGAAACTATATCCTCCATTACAAACTACTGAAGTTATTTCAGTAATTAAATATATGAACAAATTAATGTCCAGTATTCTATAAAAACAACCCAGGCTGTTGACTTTCACCTGGTGGAACTGGACAAGGGGTAGGTGGATGTCACTGGCCTTACCCTGGCTATGACTGGTAGCCGTTTCAGAGCTGAAAAGGCTACTGGCAATCTGCACTGTCCCCTCTCCTGTAAGCACAGAGGCTGTGGTAAGCGTGGGATGCCGCCATAGGTCCATCTGGCAAACAGCATTGCCCACATCAGCCTTTTCCACTTTGGCCCCCTCCAGATGTTTTGGACTACAGCTCTCGTCAGCCTTGGCCAGCATGGCCAATGGTCAGGAGTGATGGGAGTTGTAGTCCAAAACGCCTGAAGGGGCCGCAGATCGGAAGAGGCTGCCCTGCCCTGACTAGCAAGCAGTTTTGCAGGGTTTTTATGCAGGAGCCTTTCCTACCCTCACCTGGAGATGCCAGGGACTGAACCTCAACCCTTCTGTAGGCAAAACATAAAAATGTGTTGTTCCGTTGTGTGATGCATGCAAAATAATGATCTCCTCCTCCTTGCGTATTTGGAGAGGTGCGTCCTCCCTTTCCCTGCTTGTAATTACACCCATGGGTGGGTTTGGCCGAGCCTGGTTTGGGTGAATGCAGCGAAACCATAGGGCTGGAGCTACAGAGAATGACGGGAAGGTTGAATACTTGTTCTGAATGCAGACTTCCCACCTGCAGACTCCTGCAAGTGCCACTCAGATCCCATCTGGCTTCCCACCCTTTAGGCAAAACACAACCAAGTATTTTCTTACAAAAACAGAAGCTTTTTTGGAATTCTGTGGCAGCTGCCCTGATCTGCATCAGAGAACAAAGCTGTATTCTCAGGATGGGTTTGACAGCGATTGTAGAATTTGTGTGAATGATGCAATGTGCAGTCCAAGAGGTGGGTGCCCCACATCTACATGTACTCTTGCCAGGAAGGTCTTTGGGTGCAGACTGCAGAGCCCAGCTGCTTGTGGGGTGTCAAAAGGCCTTTGTGTTGGTGCCTGTTACGCCAGGCCATCGCGGAATACCAACTGAGTTCTCTAGGGCCCTTGGGTCTTCAGCATGCTCACTGCCTATGATTTTATTTCCCTCACCTACCTTTTTTTCTGCAGGGTGTCAGGAACCACCAAATATGGGATGTGGCATCCTATGCAATGGTAGTTGGCATTTCTCAGTGGCTGGCTTTTGCTTCTGGCCAGGGGCTGATTGGGTGGGGAAGGACTGACTGACTGTGACCTGGGCCTCCCATACCTTCCTTTGCATAAGTCACTCAAGCTTTTGCATGGTACTCTTTACATGGTTGTGGCAAGCTAAGGTATCACAGAGTAAGAAGGTACCTCAGAGGTTATCTATTCCAACCCCTTCCTCAATGCAGGATCTGCTGTGTGGATTGCACTACAACATCCCTAAAAGGTAGTGGTTCAAGCTCCCCTGAATCTTCTCTTCTACAGGCTAAACTTACCCAGTTCTTTCAACCGTTCCTCAAAAGACTTGGTTTCCAGACCCCTCCCCATCTTTTATCTTCTTGGTATTGGCCCAAGATTCCAGCTTGCCAAGATTTTTTGCCTTCCGTGGTGTTAGCTATCCTTCCCAGCTTTGTATAATTTGCAAATTTGATAAGCATCCTCCCTACAATCTTCACCAAGTCATGTTGGCCAGCACCAGGCCGTCCTCCAGTTTGACGTGAAAGGGATTAATAAGCACTTATTGGGAATGGTTGTTCAACCATGGTTGCGGCTGAATGTAAGAGGAGTATTGTCCATCCAACTTGTCTAGAAGGATGTCATAGGATACCCTGTTGTATGCTTTGGTGAAATCAAGATATATTATGTCTATGGTGTTCCCATGATCTACCAGAGTAGTAACTCTGTTGAACAAGGAAATAAGGTTGGTCTGGAATGACTTCTCGATGCAACTGTGCAGGCTGCTAATAATCAATACATCCTTTTCTAGTTGCTTACTGATGGACTACATAATAATCTGTTCTAGAATTTTCCCCAGGATTTATGTCGTGCTGACTGGTTTGCAGTTTCCTGGAACTGCCTTCCCCCTTTCTTTTGAAGACAGGGACAACATTTGCCCATCTCCAGTCTTCTGGCACCTCATCCCCCCAAAAAAAAATTCTCAAAAGAATTTACAGCCAGCAGCTCTGAAATAACATCCGTAAACTCTTTCAGCAACCTGGAGCACCATCTGGCCCTTAGAAACTTGAACTCATTTGACCTCTAACCACCACCTAACCCATTCTGGGCTTTGAGTCCCCTTTTATATAATTTATTTGATTTTTCCCATGTTGAACCCAAAGATCAAGGCAAAGTGTAAGGAGTCCCCCTTTCTCTCTGCCACCTATTAACAACACTTTGCCATCTTCTCCAAGCAGCAGATGTGCCCCTCCCTTGTTCTTCTTGCTCTGAACATCACCAACAAAGCCCTTGTTTGTGTGTTTGTTTAATATCCTTCACTAGCTTGGCTCAGTTTTTATTATTATTTATTTATTTAATTTGTATCCCGCCCTTCCTCCCAGCAGGAGCCCAGGGCAGCAAACAAGGCACTAAAAACACTTTAAAACATCATAAAAACAAATCTTAAAATACATTAAGACAAAACAGCGTTAAAAACATTTAAAAAACTTTTTTAAAAGGGTTAAAAACATTATTAAAAACATATTAAGCAATTCTGACACAGACACAGACTGGGATAGCTCTCAACTTAAAAGGCTTGTTAGCCTTCCTTATGCCATCCTTACAGGTGTGGGCAACTCTGTTGTAATCCTCCTTGGTTAAAAGTATGGGTAATTTTTTGGGGAGGGGGACGGATTTCTTGTTAACTTTTTAAATTGAGGCGGATAGAGGAGTAGCTCAGTGGCAGAACATCTGCTTTGCAATGTCGACCCAGTCTGCGGCAGCTGTGAAAAAGGCAAATTCCATGCTAGCAATAATTAGGAAAGGTATTGAAAATAAAACAGCCGATATCATAATGCCGTTGTATAAATCTATGGTGCGGCCGCATTTGGAATACTGTGTACAGTTCTGGTCGCCTCATCTCAAAAAGGATATTCTAGAGTTGGAAAAGGTTCAGAAGAGGGCAACCAGAATGATCAAGGGGATGGAGCGACTCCCTTACGAGGAAAGGTTGCAGCATTTGGGGCTTTTTAGTTTAGAGAAAAGGCGGGTCAGAGGAGACATGATAGAAGTGTATAAAATTATGCATGGCATTGAGAAAGTGGATAGAGAAAAGTTCTTCTCCCTCTCTCATAATACTAGAACTCGTGGACATTCAAAGAAGCTGAATGTTGGAAGATTCAGGACAGACAAAAGGAAGTACTTCTTTACTCAGCGCATAGTTAAACTATGGAATTTGCTCCCACATGATGCAGTAATGGCCACCAGCTTGGACGGCTTTAAAAGAAGATTAGACAAATTCATGGAGGACAGGGCTATCAATGGCTACTAGCCGTGATGGCTGTGCTGTGCCACCCTAGTCAGAGGCAGCATGCTTCTGAAAACCAGTTGCCGGAAGCCTCAGGAGGGGAGAGTGTTCTTGCACTCGGGTCCTGCTTGCGGGCTTCCCCCAGGCACCTGGTTGGCTACTGTGAGAACAGGATGCTGGACTAGATGGGCCACTGGCCTGATCCAGCAGGCTCTTCTTATGTTAAGGTCCCAGGGCCGATCCCTGATGGTGTCTCCAGGTAGGGCTGAGACTCCCTGCCTGAAATCCTGGAGAGCCGCTGCCAGTCAGTGTAGACAGCACTGGGCTGGGTGGACCAATGGTCTGACTCAGTCTAAGGCAGCTTCCTGGGTTCCCTCCTTCCCTCCTTTTAAATATGGGTCCTTTTAAAGTCTCAGTTACTCAGAAAGCTACCTCAGCAACAACACAGAGATTTCTGTCATTTTTCCTTCTCACTGAAATAGATTGTGATTGAGTCTTCAGCATTTCACTCCCTTCCCTCTTGGACCCTTTTTCTCCTTCAGAAATTTCTAGCCTTGGGTCTTACCACCTTTTCTCTGAGTTCATTGAAATCAGCTTTCCCAAAGTCCAGGGTACACACCTGACTATGCTTGGCTTTCGCATCCCTCACTACCACAAATTCAAAGATGACATGGTCGCTTTCCCCCAAGGCTCCTGCCACTTTCATTTCATCAACTACTTCTTCTCTGTTGGTCAGAATTGACTCCAGGATAGCAGAACTCCTTGTTCCTTTCGAGAAATGACATTGGGAAAGCGAGGCGAGGGAAGATTTCATAGGATGTTCCATTCTTAGCACAGATGTAGACTTTTGGCAGGCGTCAGTTGAGAGCCCCTGTTGCTGCTAAGGCCCACCTTGTGTGAAAGTTCCGTGGTCTGTTCCAGGGAAGCATCACCGGTGCCTTCCACCCAGCTGGGTGGTTTGTAGCAGATTTCCACAACAGCATCACTTACATTTCTCTTCCCTTCTTATCCAGATGCTTTCAACAAGACTTCCACTCTCTGACCCATGGATGTCCACGCAGCTGCATACATTCTTTATATGTATTGCTATTCCCTCTTCCTCCCTGATGGGTCTGTTCCTTTTGAACAAGCAACTCCCTACAGTTGCCTAATCCCACCCAGTCTCAGTGACACCCTGTCAGATCATACCCTACCTTGCTTCCCATAGTAGGTTTTCAAGTTCATTCTCTTTATTTCCCATGCTCTTTCCTTTAGTAAATAGATATTGGAGGCCCTGAGGATGTCCTGCTTCCTCCTGTTGTCCCACATGGTCTTGTGCTTAATACTTGGCTGAGTATTTTTGCCTCCTTCCCACTGGGGAGGAGAGCCTGGGTGGGAGTCCAGAATCTGTGAGTTCAAATCCCCGCTCGTGTATCCTGGATGTCAAGGGCTTGCTAAAGATCACCCCCAGTGAGTGGCTCAGGGGTTACGTGCCCTGCCACCTGTGCAGCCGTGGGCAAGCTGCAAAGTCCCAAGGAGCCCAGTTGCCCCCCTGCTGGCAGTTGCGGACAAGGAAGGGGCTGGCTTGTGCAGCTGTGGCAAGCTGAGCAGGCCCTAGCCAGCTGGGGAGGACTAGCCTCAGAGGGAGGCAATGGGAAACCCCCTCTGCATACCACTTACTATGAAATCCTTATTCATAGGATCGCCATAAGTCGGGATCGACTTGAAGGCAGTCCATTTCCATTTCCCTCATGGGATTTAATTTTAAGACCTGATCAGGCTTGCAAAGCTCCTGCTGAGCATATCATTCCCAGTGCTTGCGAGGTGCCCCCTGCTCTCTGCCAGGAATCCATCCTGTTGGTAGCAAAGTCCATGGTCTAAGAAACCAGCCCTTTCCCAGTGACACTGTCTGAGCAGTCAGGTCCTCAGTTCCAGGACTCCACTTTCTCTACCAGTGCCTTGACCTTCAACAGAGGGTCATGATGGAAACCCCACTTGTGCCCGCAAGCCCTTCACTTTCCCATCCACAGCCTCACATTAGCCTCTGGAGAGCCATTCAAGATTTCTTCTGGCTGTGTCATTTCCCCCCACGTGGATCATCTTCAGGACCAGGAAGTAGTCAGTGGGATCGATGCATCTTGGCAACCTATCTGTTACATCCTGAATCTGTATGTCAGGACGACAGCACCCCTCTTGAGAAGAGACATAGCAGGTCTGGGCACAACAGTCTCTGCCCAGCCCCGTCACCACCCACCACCTGATGCTGTCTCTCTGAGTGTCTTTCTTAATGTTCTGTGGAGAGTGTGGTGGTGTTTCTTCTCCAGAGGAACCAGGGCCACCCTCTGTGGGAGCAGCCTAGTATCGTTTGTGTGGTTCCAGTGGCGCAGCATGTCTCCGCCTTCTCCTGGTCCTGCATGTCATGCTCTTACGCGAACCTGCTTCTTGTCCTTTGCATTCTTCTCCAGGTAGGGCCATCTGAAACCATGGAGAGCTGCTGCTGGTCAGAGCAGAACACACTGACATAGATGGACTATTGGGCTAGCTCTGCATAAGGCAGCTTCCTGTCTTCCTCTTTGTTGGGAGCCTCTTCCCTCTGGCGCCCTTTCAGCAATGCATCTTGCCCCTCATCTGAAAACCTCTCACCCTCTCTGGTCAGCTTGTGTGTAGAGAGGTGTGTGCCAAGACTCCATTGTCAAAAGCTGTTAGCTCATCCTTGTGAGATATATGCTGCCCTCACAGACCACGATGCTAAGATCTCTAGATGAATCTACCATCTCCCTGAACTTCCCCTTAACGTTCCCCACTAAGCTCCCACGCTAAACCCTCTCTGTTGGCTCGCACTGGTCGCTCCCTTCCTAGAAAGTGTGAGTTATCCTACAGAGCTGTGCTCTGGTTACTCACCTCTTTGGATTGGCTCGGTGGATGATGTGCATGGGGCTGCAGTGGATGGTCCTTGCTTACTGGAGCGTGTGTGGGGGTGGCACTAGATGGCCGTCTGGATCCTTCCGACTCTGTTATTCTTTGGGACTTGCCCCCAACTCATTGCCTGGCAACTGTGCTGGTTTTCATGCTCCCACCACTAAATCTGCCTGAAAGGTGCCGCATGCCTTGCTGTGCTGCTGATTTCTGCCCCTTTGCCTTTTGCTCACCCCTTAGGAGCTGTTGCTTCAGTGTTGCTGTATGAGAAGGAAGAGAGCAAGGCAGAGTTAGTGATCCCTCCCAGCCCTGTGGAGCACGAGGTGGATTTGGTAAGTTGGAAGGCTGGCTATTATACCAAAGGGAGAAGATGTCTCCTGGGCCCAAATGCTCCGTCCAATAGAAACCCAGGACAGAAAGTGGATGATTGCCTGTGCGCAGAGTCCTCCCCAATTTTGTCATATTAGGGCCGAGAACATCTGGCTCTGTACTTCCATGCCAGATGTTATGCTCATTTGATCCTGATTTCCCAGGTTTTCTTTGAGAAGCTCTTAGGAATGAGGGGGGAAAGTCTTAATGTGTTTTGAAAAAAATGCACGCACACTCTCTGTAAGCCCAAAGCGTGGCTACTGCCCAGTGCTCAGTTTGCTTCTCCTGCTCATTCTGTGCTGTTCCTACCCTTAATTCTCCTTCCCTCCCTGTCCCTACTTCACCTTTTCCTCAGCCAGGAACTGTGTTGCTTTAACAGCAGAGCACCACAATCTACAGAAGCTCTGCGGAGTGACTGTCTTGCAATCATCTTAACAAATTAGTCCTCTTCCGCCTCTCTTTGAGGGCCCCCATGAGGGTTTGACTGAACAAGGGAGATGGAAGACGATCAGGAGCCTTGAACTCCCCTTTTTTATTTGCTATGCAGGCCAGGCTGGTGGCTTGTGTGATTTATTTGCCTCTGGGGAGGGGGGCGAGCTGTGGGAAGTGACAGGCTGTGGGGCGAGGCTTGTCCCCACATCTTGCAAAGTTAAGGGCCAAACTAGATGATACATGAAATGAGTGATTGCATGGAACCCACTTGTCTGATTTTTGTTATTGAAATAGCAGCCATAGGGCAGTCGGGGTGGATGGGATGATCAGGACTATGCTGTGAGGGGGGGAGGGGAGAGGTTATTTAAACCCTTTTTCCTCATGCCTCAGTCCTGATGAAAATTGTCTCCGAAGCTGCTGTTCATGGGACTGCAGCAGATGGGGAAAGAGATATCCCCCCCCCCCAGCATGGTGTGGTCCTGGTCATCCTACTCCTCAACAATGGTGGCTATTTAAAGAACAAGAATCAGGCACACCAAAGGTATTAAGACTGATTTTACATCTTGTCTGGCTTTAAAACGGACATCTTGCTTTGTAGCCTCACTTGCAGGGCCCATTGGGGGAGGCAAGGGACAGGGGGACCAGCTCACCCCTTGGCTGCCTCTGCACCCTTTGTCCCACAAAGGCTGAGGATGGGATAGGTGAAGGGAGGCCATCCTGTACTCTGCCAGGTCATTTGGGGCCATAAAGGAGGGGCTCCTAGCTTCTTTTGGTGCTAGGGTGGGGGGGAACCTTCACCCCGCGTACCTAATTAGGCACGCCAGGTCTCCCTATTTGGTCTGTAAGGGTGTTTCAGGCAAGTCAAGCCAAGCCCACCTGGTCTACACCCAAGGTCATCTACTGTGAGGACAGCTGTGGGGCACTGAAAGGGTTTTGCAAAGGGCTCCTTGAGATCTGGCTGTCAGCTGATTGTCAGGTCTTGGAGAGCGCTTTGAAAGGAGCATTGCAAACTGTGCATTTGCCTACACGCAGTTTGATTTCAGACCGTGTGGGCAAAAAAAGGGTCACCTGATGGCATTGTGATGTCAGGTGATTGACAGGTGGGTGGCCCTTGGCTTGCAGGGGGGTGGGTGGAATAAAGCTCTGCCCTGTTTTGGTCAGATCCAGTTCCCCACCCAAGTTCTAGCTCATGGGAGATCAGGCTGTCCTTGGCTGTTACTCCAGGCAGCTGTATCCTTCCTCCAGTATCAGAAGCTCTGAGTTCCAGTTGCTGGGGAGTTCAAATGGAAAGAGTGCTGTCACACTGATCTCCTACTCGGGGCTGGCCACTGTGAGAGCGGGATGCTGGAGCGGATGAGCCCCCTTTGGTTTGATCCAGCAGGGATATTCTGATATTCTAAGCCACTCACTCTTCACCAGTCACCTTCCTTTGATTGCCTCACTGCTGAGAGCTAGATATGCCTGCCGCTTCCTGGCCTGCCCGGGTGGCAGGGGGGGGGAGGAGGATAACGTTCCCACTGTAATTCCTTAGCTGTTGGTCAAGTGGCTGAACAGTGACTAGCATCTTGGGATTCATCCCTCTGCATCTCTGCCTTGAGCCCTGCCTGTGGAAACCGATCAAAGGGGGCCTGTCTTGTCCAGCATCCGGTTCCCACAGCAGCCAGCCAGCTGCCTCTTCCAGGAAGCCCACAAGCAGGACACGAGTGCAACAGCAGCGCTCTCCCCACTTGTGGTTCCCAGCAACTGGCCTTCAGAGGTGGGGGTGGAAGGATCTGTCGGACACTTGCAAAAATGGCTGTTAGGCGGAACTGCAAACAAAAATGTGTATTTTATGAGGAACACACACTAAAATATTAAAAGTTGATGAGGATTTTTTTAAAAAAAATGCAAATTGATGTGGAAATGTGAGGAACTAAACTTAAGATCGGAAAACGAGAAACCGAAATGGACAGATTTGTCCGTTCCTATTTGGAGGCATATGTGTCGTCTTCTCCATGAATTTGTCTAATCTACTGTAGCTACTAATACTTTAGGCTTTGATGGATGCCACGAAAAAACAGGGAAGACTCTGGGCAGCCTGTGTGGATTCCATTCCTGTGTCTAAACATGTGGGAGATTGTGCAATCCAACATTGTCTGTCTAGACTGCAGGCCCTGGCATAAGCACATGCTCAATCTGTTCTCCCTACACGGTCGGAGGCAGCGTGCTTTTGAATGGCAGTTGCTGAAACCCACCGAGGGGAGAGCGGTCTGTGGCTCAGGTCCTGCTTGCAGACTTCCCATTGGGGCATCTGGGCGGCCACTGCGAGAACAGGGTGCTTGATTAGAGTGGGCCTCCTTTGGGCTGCTCCAGCGGCAGGGCTGCTCTTATATCCTTAGTCTCTCTCGCTTGCTTGAAGTTTGCATTTCTCCCTCTTGGTCCAGAAACCCTGCATCCGAAGCCGGTTGGCCCTGTCTGGCCTCAGGGAGGAGATGTGGAGGGAAGAGCATGAGGCTACGATGGATCAGTTTCTGAAGGACGGCACCAAACAGATGCTTGTGTTCTACATTGACGACTTTGCCGGGTTGAAAGTGGAGCTGCTCATGCCACACCAGGTTGGTTTGGCTGTGCATCATCTCCTAGAGCTCCTGATGGCTCCTCTGTTGGTTCAGTAGGGGCACCAGAGAGGCAGGGTGAGCCCCTTCCTCCACAGCAGAAAAACATTGGAAGAGCCCTGCTGGATCAGAATGAAAAAGATCCATCAGTCTAGCATCCTAGGGTAGTTCTGGGAAGAGAGCTTGGCCTTCTTCTCCTGTTGCTTATCCTCAACAGCTAGGACTCAGTGGTATACAGCCTTTGAACCTGGAGGCTCCATCTAGTCTTCATTAGCAGTAGCCACTGATCGCGACTCTACCAGATCCTCTTAGTAGGTGGGGCCTTTCCAGCCCTCAACACCTCATTAGTAGCTTCCCTTTTGGCCTGATTGCATCGGATGCATTTTAGTTGCTGCAGGTCTTTGCATGCAGAGGGTGTAAGGGCTGCTGCCGCCTTTTTGCCTTCCTGCTTCTGAGGATTGGTCTCTGTAGTGTTGTGTATCTCATGGTGGTAGCAGATTAAATCGCCCCCTGCCAATCCCCAAGGCCATGTTGCCTAAAAGCAGTGGGGAATCCCAGTTCTTCATGAAAAACAAAAGGTTTCATGTTTGGTTGCAACAACCGGCTACTCAACCTCTGTCTGTTTCCAATTTGGCATTTGGTCTGATCCCTGGAGCAAGTCTCTGTGGTGAGCATCCCTGACGTGGATTGATGTGGCAGTCCTGGTGCTGCAGCTGACAGTTTGGGGTTGATCACCTCCAAGAGTTCAGTCCTGGACACTAGAAGGGTGTGAGGCTAGATGCCAGGCAGTTTAGAAGCTCTGTTTCCCGCAGCTGGGGATCACTAGGATTAGATTCTGCTGAGGGTTATGCCATCCCTAATCCAGCGTTGTCCCCGCAGGAGCAGAAACAGCTCACCTATTTCATCCGTCAAGATAACATGGAGATCACGGAAGAGAACTTCCACGAGGTGGTGCAGTTTGGCACTGTCCGGAAGCCCTACATTGATTCCCTGATGCGCATGCTTAACGCGGTCTACCTCCCCCGGCTCTTTCACAAGACAACCTGGCCTGAAAGCATAAAGAATGAATTTTTCTCAGAAATTTACCACTTCATGACCTCTCTCACTGGTAGGTCTCTCTGCCCTCCTCCATTCTTGGACTTGCTGTTTATATAGGGCTGGGTTTACCATTTTACTAAGTTCTAAGACATTCCTCTAAAGATTTGCCAGCGTAGTTTGGATTGATCTGTGAAATTCAGTGCACCTCATGTCCCTTAATGCACATCATCCCTGTTCCCTGGTCCACAATTTCCCAGCCTTCAAAGCAATTCCTGCTGATAGTCCATTGTCCATCCTGTTCTTAGGCTGTGAGCATTTCCCCCCACCTTTCACTTCTGCCACAGAAGCTGCATTCTTTATCTGCATTCTCTTGCTGACACCTTTCCTTTGAGTGGATGGAATGTTCCTGTGACATCACAGCCACAGTAGTTGTAGAGAAGCTCTCTGACAAACAAGGGACAACGTGAATATATCTTTTGTATTTTTAACATGTAAGATGGCTGTCCATACGCTTAGTATCTTTGTACTCGCAGAGTTTCTTGGATCCTTAGTTCCCCCCCCCGTCACCCTTCAGCAAGTGCATGTCAGAATGCATCCATATTTCTCTTTCCTGGATAGTTTTGGAAGGCATTAGGGAAGCTGAGTACATTTCCTTCAATATGCCATCTGCATACTCTATTTCCATGAGGTCTTTGCTTCCCCACACAACCTGGGACTTTGGAGCAAGGGATAGGGCTGCTGGGTATCAGGGTTGTCAAATGGAAGGAATGGATATTAGGGCCCTGGTGAGGAACCATGAAAGGTCTTTCTCGGTCTATGTCTTCTGGGAGAACTGTGCCTTCCTCCTTTTCCCCTTCTGTCCCTGTACAGTAGGGCCCCACTCATAAGGCAGGTTAGGTTCCAGGTCCCCGCCGGAAAGCGAAAACCTCCGAAAAGCGGATCAGCGGTAGCGTGGAGGTCTGGAACCTAACCTGCTGATTGCACCAGAGGAGGAGAAGATCAGATCTTCCCCTCCTCGGGCACGATCAGCTCGAGCGGGGGACTCTGATCTCGCCCGAGGAGGGGAAGGTCAGCTGGAGTGCGGGGAGCTCCAGCCCCCCTCCAGCTGATCCCCCCGCTGGCGCCGTATTAGCGGAATGCCAAGAAGCGGGGCCCTGCTGTAGATGCAAGACAAGGCACTTCCTAGTAATGGCTACAGGAAGGCCCTTCCTTCCCCCAATAACCCTGCAGTCAACTGTTCCGCAGAAAGAGGCATTTCTGTTTTTAACATAATGCTCTACTCCACTTTGTCCGTCTCCAGACACTCGCTCCAAAATGAGGGGCCGCACTGTCCTCTACATCCCGATAGAGTCGCTGATGATAAAGACTGAGGTGGCCTTAAAGGACAAAGCCCTGATTCAGCGGCTGGAGAGTAAGTGACTGACCTCTGGGGACCGGAGCCAGGAGGTGGGAACAGGTGCAGGGGTAACAGGACCAGCAGAAGAGGAGAAGGGCTGATGGGTGTGTGTGAAGCTTAACCGAGAGGCTTGCAAGCAGAGGAGGAGCGCTTGGACTGTAAGTGGATTAACCCCAGCAGCATATGAGCTGAATCCATCATTCCCAATCACAGAAAGCAGGGTTTGTCAGGCTGTGAGCATCTACAGGGTCCTGTTGTGGGGTTATTAGTTTTGCCGCAGGCATTCTGTCAGGTTAGGCCTCTCCCCAGCCCTCCGTCTCACTGTCATGTGCTGCCTTCTGGCTCCTCCCAATACCCCATCAAAATTCTGCACCACACACTGAACAGGATGTGCAAATAAAGAAAACAAATGCACTGGGATGAGTCCCCACCCCACCCCTTCTTGCTGTATTATTGGAGCATTCACATTTTCCCAAAGATTTTGGCAAGGTCTAGGAAAGGTGTGCAGGCCGAGAGAAAGACAGAATCTAGGGGACTGGGAAGAGACAGGCCGTTGTGTGTACAGAAGAGAGTGGCTTCAGGGTCCCCTCCCTGCAAGCCCTGTTTGGACCCTTCTGGTTGTTGAGGAGCCTTTCACCTGCCCAAGGTACACCCTTTTAGAGCTGTGCTATTTTGGAGTCCACATGGGTGCTAGATAGAGAGAGCATGAAGCACTTCCGCTCCTTGCACTCTTGAGGGCTAGAGACCTGGTCTTTTCAAACTGGAACAGAGTTTTTCTTTATTCCATATTTAGCACAGGCCCCTGTGATATACTGTATGCTCACTTCCCTTTTCTGGGCGAGATAGGTGTCTTTAGCCATGTGCTGTTGATGTGAATGAATCCTGGTGTTGCTGGCAGCCAAAAAGGGTCTTGCCTGCTGTTCCTGTGGAATGGTGGGGTGACTTGTTGAGGGCAAGTACTGGCATATCTGGGAGAGATTGAGGCAATCCCAAGATTGCTGGGATTTAAGCAGACTTGCCAACGAACTGAGACCTTCACCCTAAGCAGAGCCCTGCTGGATCATACCAAGGCTCCATCTTGTCCAGCATTCTGCTTCCTATGGTGGCCAACCAGATTCCCTCCAAAAACACTTGGAAGGCAATAGCTGCTCCCATGCTTTCCCTTCCTAAACATACAGCCACCGATAGACCTCTCATGAAAACAAAAGAAGATCCTTACAGCTGGGTCAGAGCCAAAGGCCCACTCCAGTCCAGAGTGCTGTTCTCACAGCCGCCAGCCAGGTGCCCCACAGGGAAGCCCACAGGCAGGACCAGAGTGTGACAGCAATTTCCCCACTCTGGATCGCCACTAACTGTTATCCAGGGGCATTCTGCCTCTGATCCTGGAGGCAGAGCTTCACCCTTGATAAACTTATCCTCCTCCATTAATTTTCCCCAGCCCCCTTCTTCCCAGCCCCCTTCAGCAACCACATCTTACTGAATCATAGAGCTGGAAGGCACCTCAGAGGTCATCTACCACACAGGCCACTGCCAATGCGGGGAATCTTGTGGCAGCGAACTCTACAAATGAATCAGACACTTGTCTTTTCTGAATCTTTTGCTAGTCTGTTTCATCGGGTGACCCTCCCCCACAAGTTCTTGTATTTTATGAAAAGGGGGGGAAGTCCACCTTTCCCCACTTTCTGCTCATCATGCATGATTTTATAAACCTTATGTTATGTGTCATGCTCTCCCTCCATTCTCCCTGACTGCTGCCTCATGATGGGCAACTGAGTTATAAGATGGTGGAGGTGAGTCATTCTTCATCTTGCTCTCCAGCACTTCCTCTTCTCAGGTCTATTAAAAATCTTGTTGTTATTATTATTTTGGAAAAAATGAGCTGATGGTGGTAATGTTGAGAGGAATGTGCACCAACCATCTCAAGAATAAGATTGGGGGGGAGGGAATCCTGGTCCTTGATCTTGAAGTCAGATCGGTGTGTGGTTTTGTTCTTGAGATGTGTGGAGCAGGTCACTGCAGGGCTGAACTGAAGCATGTTCAGGCTTGCTTTCACCACCAGGGGTGCTTCCAGATGGAGGCAATATCTTGCAAATGGATCTTTGAGGTCTGATTTTTTTCTGTGTGCGCAACTGGCACATGGGGGATTCGGCACATGTGCAGTTTAAGTCTTATACTTTCATAGCTATGTGCTCTTTGGTGGGAGTGCAACACACCAGTTCTACTTGGCGGTGGGTTTTTTTTAAATTAACGTACAGATCTTGTGCAAAACTGATACCTATCTATACTGAAATGATGATAAAAAGACTGCACAAGACCTCTGTATCAAAAATAATAAAACATTCTGATGTATATACTGAAGTCTCAATCTCCAAGGTAATTCCCCAGATGTGTTGAGATCTTGAGAAAATGGTTCCTCCTAACTGGGTTGTTGGAATTCCAGTGTGCCTTCAGCATGTGGCAATCTATATCTGAGCCACTAGAAACGTTTTAACATATTTCTTACAAACATCAGTTTAGTGTGGCTACCTATCTGGATATTTGGATGGCTTTTATTGACTTTTATGTTGCAATGAAGATGAATGTAGTGATGGCTATTGTATCCCTAATGCAAACTGATAGGGTTTTCCCCTTTCACTCCTCCATCGTTTCCCTTTTTTTTCTTTGTTAAATTGTGATAAATAAAAGAAGCAAGAACGGCTAGTTTGTGCTCAGGTGAAGAGTGAAGTCGGAGTGTGGTGATAGAGACCCCCCCATGACAAGCTGCCCACCAAAAACGAAAAGGAAAAGGAACTCGCATGCTTCCACACCTGTGGTGATTGTGGACATATAATGGTTTTTTACTTAGTGGGTTTTCTACAGGGAAGGGAAATCCGGATTAAAGGTTTTATAGTGTAGTGCTGAGTAATCAGTTATGTCAGCGCAAGGGTATCTGCTCACACAGTGGAAATTCTCCCTCTCTCCTCTCCCCACCCGTGCTCTGCACCCTCTCAAACTCTGCTCCAGAGGGTTGGGGGAACCTCCAGAACAGATTTGGAGGCATGCGGGGGGTGGGAGGAGGGGGGGGGAAGTTCCATTGTGCAAGTGTAAATCTTTGTGGTGATGGAATGTGCTACTTGGCTATCACTCTAGGTGTGCAAAAAGTTTGCATTTACATGATGATGACGTCATGTGGACAGGGTGAAAAACTTGTGTGTATGAGTAGAACCAATTCCGCAATAATCCTTGATCTGGAAGTACCCCAAGTCTTAACTCTGAAACACAGGAGGCAATAATAACGATGACAGAGCAGACACCCTTTCTCTGGCCACTGGATAAGTCCGGGCCACTTCCTCACGTGTGGAGAAATTGACCCCTGAGCTGCTGTTGATGTAGCTTATTCCTTAGCGTCGTGGCATCCTGTAGATTTCAAAGGGCTACATTTGCCATCCAAACAGTTTGTGCCCTCCATTTGCAGCGGCCGCCTCTTTGGCCCATCCCAGTCCCCAGCTGAGCTCAGCCCAGAGCACCTTCTTGTTAATCCCAGCATTAAAGGCTTGTGGGAAGAGGTACCTGGGAGCTGTTGCCCATGGACAGGCCTCCCTTGCTCTGCAGATATCCCCAGAGCAGAGCCCCAGCCAACTACCAGTTTGGGAAACAGCAATAGGAACACCTTGCTCTTCTGGTAGCCATTGGATGGTAGCCACCCTGGGCTCCTACCGGGAGGAAGGGCGGGATATAAAACTGATACATAAATAAATTGATGGATGGATGGAGCGTATTAAAAACCCACACTCTTTTATTTTATTTTATTGCTATCTTTAATGGACGTGTTACCCATCCTAAGCCTACAGGGTATTATTCTTTTAGAGACTTGTTCTGCCCTTTGTTTTTCTTATCTTGTGAGGGCCCCTCTCTCTGCCTCAGGGGAAGGGCATGACCTGCCTGCTCCAGGCTATTCATCTGCCTCACATCAAGAACCGGAGAGAGAAACCCATTTCTCTGTCTCTCCCCCCCCCTTCTCTTCACCTCTCTTTGTGCATTTCAAGTGCATGCCGGGGGGGGGGGCAGGGGGACCTTCTTGGTGGGGGCTGCCTATTTCCCCCCTTCTGAGGTAAAAGGCCCCCTTTGAAGCAAAATGGGCTCGCAGAGTCCTCCAGCCCCTCTGCCAGGAATTGAAGCAGAGCAGGCCTTACGCAGGCAAGGCTTTGGCTGAGCCTGCCCTCTCTTCTTGCCCCTTGTTAGGGTCGCGCAACTGGGTGCGCCTCCGTCATGTGGAAAGCAGGGGCGAGGGGGTACAATTGAAAGGGTGAAAGGGCAAGTGGCAGTGAAGCCTCCCTTCCCATCCACCACTCTCCCACTGAGGTAATTTCCCCCTCAGCTCCTCTACGAGAAGTTGCACAATATTGGTACTGGAGCCAAGTTGAAGGATAAATGACCTCAGGGGCATGAATTGCTGGGAGAAAAGCAGCTGGGGGGGTTCCTACCCCCCCCCAATGTGGACCTTCCTTTTATGCTTTGAGCTGAACCCCCTGTGTTTAAAGACACGGGCCTGCTGCCATCTTGTGGGGTTTTGCCCTTGGGGCCAGGCTCAGCGCAGCCTGTGATTGCAGTAGCCCCGTCTCCCGCCCTCTTTTCCTGGGGGCCGCTGGGGCCGTTACTGCTCCGCAGGCAAAAAAAAAGAAAAAAAAGTTGGCGAGAGAAATCGCCAGTCAGATCTGGAACAGCAGCTCGTTTGTTCCGCCCTGCGCAAATTCAATTGAACATCTCGCTACGGACAAGGGAAAAGATGTTGACTGAATTATGCAGCACGCATGTCTCTATTAGCAATGATAAAGGAAGGACTGGGGAAGGTGTGACACCGGGGGGTGGGGTGGTTAGTCTGTCCTTTTCTTCCTTATGCAAATGGCGCAGGAGCCCCCTGGGAGTGCACCCTGGGCCCGGGTGGCTCCTCTTCCACTGTCTGAGGGACTGGTAAGGCATTGTGTTTTGAAGGTGTGCCCACAAAATTTTTCCTGTGCACAAAATAATAATAATAATAATAATACACCACAGCTTGTTGTTTTTAGTCCTGTGCATCATAAGGCAGCCTTCCCCAACCTGATACTCTCCAGATATTGTTGGACTCCAACTCCCATTACCCTTGACCATTGGCAGTGCTGGCTGGGGCTGATGGGAGTTGGAGTAAAACAACATTTGGAGAGCACAAGGTTGGGGAAGGCTGTCATAAGGGCTACATCCTTCAGGGATCTGAGCCTGTCTGTCTGTATACACATGTCTGCAAACAGGCCTTTGCCTGCCCTGCCGTGTGTGAAGCAGCCTAAGCTTTCTGGCCATCTTGTGTTGGTTTTCTTCTGGTATCTGGGTGAGCCGAATCCTTGTTCATTCTGTCTTGCTTGTGGCGTTACATAAATTGCTATTACCATTGGCTTTCTTCAGTGAGGGAAAATAAAAAGGCTCTTAGTAACAACAGGCAGTAATTGACCTGTTTTCTGGATTGAACACAGCCACTCTTCAATATGGCCCGGCCTCGTTCAGGTGTCGGGTGGGGAACAGACGCCAGAGTGTTCTTATCTCTCCCCAGTTTTGTAGGTTTTAAAACATACCCACAAAGGGAGATGACCTGCTTGGTGTGTGCATTATTTTATATTTTATAGTTTTAAAAAAGCAAAAGCGGAACATGCCCCTTTTAAAAGTTTAAAAGCCTTATGAAGAAATCCCCCACTGCCAAAGACAGATGGAGGATTTGAAATGTGCATGATTGTCCCATAATGAGAGGCCTGTGCGGTTGGCAGCGCCTAGCCTGCAATGTGCCGTGCCCATTAAAATCTTCCCATGGCTGGATATTTTGCATGGCAATGCATGCTTGGGTTAAGCATCCAATTGGCTACCTTGGGGTTGTCTCTTGTGTGACTAAAACCTCAGCTGTTATCAAGCACTTAGAGATACTTGGCTATTCTAATCCCTGGGCTGTGTGATTGTCTTACCCCTGTAATTTGGCACAGAGTCTGCAGCTTCCACGCTGTGATACTAACTCTTCCTACATGGCTGCTCGCTAGCTATTAGCCTCTTCCATTCCAAGAGCAGGGGGAGGCGGCAAACTTAGTTGGCTTCAGTCGCCACAAACTTTCCCCACAGTGGGGGCTGGGCAGCTCCTTTTGCAAATTTCCCCTTCTGGGCTTCTTGTGTACCTGGTGGTGTTTGGGATCCCTCTCTTTTTGCATCCTAAGGAGCCCCCTTTATGATTCAGACATGCAGGGGGCCTTCCTCTTGGCTTCCCCCCGAAATGCACTTGGATGCGATGCATTTGGGATCTATCAGACAACAGACCACAAAGTAGAAGGTAATTTCTGCACGAGCCCAGGAGCAGCAGCCAAAGTCCCACATTAAAGAGCAGGGATGACAACACATTTAGGCAAGCGTTGGTGCCTCGCATATAGAATGGCTGGGACAAAGAATTTGCCGTGTTTTGCTCTCCTTTGCTTTCTGATATACCAGGATGAGAGCAACACAGCTCTGAAATATCAGGGCATTGACAGCCGCCATGATGGCTCAAAACCGTGTGCATTCACATGGAATAAAGGCAAATGGCATCAGGTACTCGTAGAGGGATCCCCCCCCCAAAAAGAACATGCCTGACTTCTGTATGTCTGAAAGAGGCGGCAGTGAGACCACTCCTGAAAAAACCTTCCTTGGACCCAGAGGATTTCAGCAGCTACAGACCAGTAGCCAATGTTCCGTTCCTGGGCAAGATCCTGGAACGAGTGGTTGCTGACCAGCTCCAGGCGCTATTGGATGAAACCGATTATCTAGATCCATTTCAATCGGGGTTCAGGCCTGGTTTTGGCACTGAGACTGCCTTGGTCGCCCTGTTTGATGACCTATGTCGGGAGAGAGACAGAGGGAGTGTAACTCTGTTGATTCTCCTTGACCTCTCAGCGGCTTTTGATACCATCGACCATGGTATCCTTCTGGAGAGGCTTGCGGAGTTGGGAGTTGGAGGCACTGCTTGGCAGTGGTTCCGCTCCTACTTAGCGGGTCGTCTCCAGAAGATAGTGCTTGGGGAACATTGCTCGACACCGTGGGTTCTCCAATGTGGGGTCCCGCAGGGTTCGGTTCTGTCTCCCATGCTTTTTAACATTTATATGAAGCCACTGGGGGCGGTCATCAGGAGTTTTGGAGTGCGTTGTCATCAGTATGCTGATGACACGCAGCTCTACTTCTCCTTTACATCTTCTTCAGGTGAGGCAGTCGACGTGCTGAACCGTTGCCTGGCTGCGACAATGGACTGGATGAGAACTAACAAACTGAGACTCAATCCTGACAAGACTGAGATGCTGTTGGTGGATGGTTTCTCTGATCGGATGGTGGATATATACCCTGTCCTGGATGGGGTTACACTCCCCCTAAAGGAACAGGTGCGTAGTCTGGGAGTCATCTTAGACTCTTCCCTCACACTTGAGGCTCATGTAGCCTCGGTGGCCCGGAATGCGTTCTACCAACTTCGGTTGGTAGCCCAGCTACGTCCCTATCTGAGTAAGGAGGATCTCACATCAGTGGTACATGCTATGGTAACCTCGCGTCTGGACTACTGCAATGCGCTTTACGTAGGGCTACCTTTGAAGACGATTCAGAAGCTACAGCTAGTGCAAAATGCGGCGGCCAGACTGCTAACAAGAACTAAGCGGTCTGAGCATATAACACCTGTGCTAGCTCGCCTGCACTGGCTTCCAATATGCTTCCGGGCCAGATTCAAAGTGTTGGTACTTACCTATAAAGCCTTATACGGCGCGGGACCACGATATCTGTCGGAACGCCTCTCCCGATATGAACCGGCCCGTACACTACGGTCTACTACGAAGGCCCTCCTCCGGGTTCCGACTCATAGGGAAGCCTGGAGAGTAGTGACAAGATCTAGGGCCTTCTCAGTGGTGGCCCCCGAACTATGGAATGGTCTTCCTGAGGAGGTGCGCCTGGCGCCGACACTATCATCTTTTCAGCGCCAGGTTAAAACCTTTCTCTTCTCTGAGGCATTTTAATTCCTGTTAATTCTAAATTATTATATTTTGATTTTAGACTGTACAGTTTTTTGTACAGTTTTGTATTGTGATATACTGTATTGTGTTATTTTTATTGTATTTTTAATGTTCACCGCCCAGAGAGCTGTTGCTAGTCGGGCGGTATATAAGCTTAATAAAATAAAATAAATAAATATGACTCAACTGTCTCTTTGTATAAGGGTACATTCTCCAGGTTTTTTTCTCCACCCAGGAGACTGTGTGCAGTGATATTCCTTTCTGCTTCTGAGAGTGGAAACAGATCTCTCTCTCTCTCTCTCTCTCTCTCTTCCCCCTCCTCTCTCCCTCTCCCGTAGACTCTAGGAAGAAAAAGATCAGGCCCAACTCTGTCAACATTTACATGGACAGAGAGTCAAAGGAGTTGGGGGGGTCCTTGGCCTGGGTCCCTCCTTCCCCTTCCACTCCTTTGTAAGCACTGCAGGGGTTAAAGTACATTAGGAGTTTCCGTAAGTGAAACATCTGTTCATGTGAACATGGCCAGAGACTTTTTGACCTACCCTCTCTTCTGACTGTGTAACTCAGTGGTCCACAGTTGGTGCAAACCATCTCTTAATGTCAACCTGTTAACCATCAGTTTGCCAGCGTGGTGGATTTTTCCACAGGTTGAGGTGCATGTGTGGCCACATCCACTCTAGACATTTATCCCACTTTAAACAGCCATGACCACCCCCAAAGAATCCTGGGAAGTGTGGTTTGTGAAGAGTGCTGAGAGTTTTTAGGAGACCGTTATTCCCCTAACAGAGCTCCAATTCCCAGAATTCTCTGGGAAGAAGACTGACTGTTGAATCATTCTGGGAATTGTAACTCTGTCAGGGTAATAGGAATCTACTAACAACTCTCAGCACTCTACACAAACTACACTTCCCAGGATTCGCTGGGGGGAAGCCATGACCGTTTAAAGTGGAATAACAGTGAAATAAATTCCTGGTGCGGATGTGGCCTGTGTGTGTGGCTGCCCCACAGCTTAACTTAGCAACGTCATACTCTGTCCAGCTCTCTGTCCTCATAAATGGCATGCTAGGCAACTGTCACTATTAAAACTGAGGTAAGGTATTTATTTATTTATTACAGTTATACCCCGCCTTTTAATAATAGAAACCCAAGGTGGCTTACATATGGTTCCCAGGCGGTCTCCCATCCAGGCACTGACCAGACCTGACCCTGCTTAGCTTCAGCAGGGAGCTGGCCTTATGTGCCTTCAGACCATAGCCTGGGACCAAGGTACATTCAGGTATGAAAGTCCTCAGAGCCCAAAGCTTGACTGGCCACAGGATCATCTTTTTTTTGCTGCTGTTGCTGTTGTTCCAGCGTCCATGATCCACTGGACCCGGCAGATCAAGGAGTTGCTGAGAGCCCAAGAGGCCGTAGAGAGCAGGGAGAGCTCAGGCCCACTGGAAGAGATCGAGTTCTGGAGGAACCGCTGCACGGACCTCTCTGAAATCAGCAAGCAGCTCTGCCAGCAGGGTGTGAAGCACATTGAGACCATCCTGACCCTCTCCAAGTCTTCTTACGTGAGCCCATTCCAGCGACTCGCCAGACAGATCCAGGTGGGTGCATTTGGGTGGAATGGGGAGAGAACAGCCTTGGGGGAAAGCAGGTTTAAGTTTCTTTAATACAGGATTTTCCTCCAGGCTGCATCTCCTTCATGGGCTCAGGAGGAAGTTGACCAAAGAGAGTTGACTTCAGTCCTATGTTGGCTGGCTTTCTGTATTGCTCCTTGCCATTGCTTTGCAGGATGGGTCGGAGCAGGCCCAATCAAACCTCCGATTCCTCTCCATCCTGAAAGAGCCGTTCCAGGAGCTTGCCACGCTCCGCCCCCAAAATATCCCTGAAAAGCTGCCTCACCTCATCAGCCTCGTCCGTATCGTGTGGGTCAACTCTCCATACTACAACAGCCGAGAGAGAATCACAGCACTCTTCCGAAAGGTGGGATTGGCGCTTATCTATTATAGTCTTTAGGCCTTTCTTTCTTTAAGATTTCTGAACACCTTTTCAGTTACAAAATAATGTTGAAAACAGTCTATAAAATTCAACATAAAGTAACAATAGGAAGACAAGCAAGCAATTCATTAAAAAAGTCTACACCAGGAAAAGCAGTCTAAAATCAAATCATGTCAACAGAAGTAGCTAATAAAACCAGCAATCATGCATTAAAAGCTTTGGAGAATAAAACCTTTTTGACCTATTGCCCAAAGGGTAAAAGTCAGCTGGGCTTGCCTGGGGAGAGCATTCCAGAAGCTCGGCACCCTCTCTTTAATGGCTACCTACCCATGCTCTGAAGGCAGGGGTACCTGGAAGAGGGCTTCAGGCACTGATCTTAAATACCAGCAGGTTGGTGTTGTTTGTTCATTTATATCCTGCCTTTCTCCAAAACTGGAGAATTAAAACAAATACAGATAAAAACAGTGAAAAAAACATACAAAAAGCTTTTGTTAAAATGTAATTAAACTATCCATAGAATTATCATAGAATTGTAGAGTTGGAAGCGGACTTACATGGCCATCGAGTCCAACCCCCTGCTCAATGCAGGAATCCAAAGCATATCCAGCAGGTGGCTGTCCAGTTGCCTCTTGTATGCCTCCAGTGTTGAAGAGACCAAAACCTCCCTAGCTAATTGCTTCCATTGTCGCACTGATCTAACAGTTAGGAAGCTTTTCCTGATGTTCAGTCGAAATCTGGCTTCCTGTAACCTGAGCTCGTTATTCTGTGTCCTGCACTCTGGGATGATTGAGAAGAGATCCTGGCCCTCCTCTTCCTAAAACCATTAAAAACATATCCGTTAAAAAAGCCAAAGGTACCAGGCCAAGTTCAAGGTTCTAGTTTTGGTGTACAAAGCCCTATACAGCTCAGGACCAGGATACCTGAAAGACTGTCTTACGTCTTATATCCCCAGTCGATCACTGCACTCTGCAGGTGAGGGCCTTCTGCACATACCATCTTTTCAGGAGGTTCATTCTGTACAATATAGGAAGTGGACCTTTAGTGTGGTGGCACCTACCCTGTGGAATTCCCTCCCTTTGAATATTAGGCAGGTGCCATCTCTGCTATCTTTTCCACGCCTTTTGAAGACTTTCCTCTTTGAACAAGCCTTTTAAGTTGAGAGCTATCCCAGTCTGTGTCTGTGTCAGAATCGCTTAATATGTTTTTAATAATGGTTTTAACCCTTTTAAAAAAAGTTTTAAAAATGTTTTTAACACTGTTTTGTCTTAATGTATTTTAAGATCTGTTTTTATGATGTTTTAAAGTGTTTTTAGTGCCTTGTTTGCCGCCCTGGGCTCCTGCTGGGAGGAAGGGCGGGATACAAATTAAATAAATAATAATAATAATAATAATAATAATAATAATAATAATAATAATAATAATAATAATAATAATAATAAATAGAACAGCACACTATTAATGCCCTTGCAGTCAGTTCCCCAAAGCCTGTTGGAATAGAAACGTTTTCAGCTGCTGGCAGAAGGACAGAGAGGAGGGAGTCAATCTAACCTCCCTAAGGTTCCAGAGTTCCAGAGCCTTGGAGTAGCCAGCGAGAAGGCCCTCTCCCATATTCCCACCAGATGTACCTATGAAGGCAGCGGGACTGAGAGAAGGGCCTCTCCTGAAGATCTTAGAACTTGAATAGGCTCATATGAGAAGACATAGTCTTTCAGATAGCCTGGACCCAAGCTGTATAAGGCTTTATAGGTCATAACCAGCATTTTGATTTGCTTCTGAGAACAAATCAACCAGTGGAGCTGTTGTAACAAGGGAGTCGTGTGCTCCCTTGTATGCTTCAGTTGTTTCCATGGTGTCCAGTTTAGCTGGCGCTCGTGAGTATGCCTTTATACACTTTGGCTCTGTCGACGTCATCCTACAGATGGCTGTGCAAACTGGGAGGCTTTGACAATGCACAAGGGAAGCAAACCTTAGTCTGCACTATCTGCCTTAATAGTGGACACACTTGCCTGGAGTGTTCGGAACAACCAAGAGCTCTGGATGTATGTTAATGCCTAACTCTGCCCCGAGCTTTTTGCCAGCTGCTGATACAAACACACGTCTCAATTTAGCCATCAATTAGCCTTGGTGAGAATAAAAGCCTCCTGTCCAACAAGAACTGCCTATGCTGGTGACCTAATCAAACGTCATTTGCATTGCTTAAGGATAGTATCCTTCACTTTGGTTTTGCACATGAAACCTGATTGGCACCCCTCTGTTTTGCACTGGGCAATCAAGTTCCAAATATGGTATGACTGTAGGGTGCCTAGTCTTAATTGCTCCCTGACTATCACCTCTCTCCGTAAGATTGCCCTCTCTATCCTGTGGCAGAAAGCTTACATTGCAATACCTCTGGTGGCTCGCATTTTAATGTTGGTCTGGGAAATCCCATTCTTCTGGCATCAGCTGGGTTCAAATTCACCTATTTTCTCAGGTAACCCCCTCCCTTTAGATAACAGAAACCATGTTGCTTCAGTTTTGTGGGCTCTTGCCTTGCTGAGGCTGCTCCCAGCTTTGTTCAGTCTGCCCAGATTCCCAGGATCTTGGACTTCCATGAGGGCAGATTGTTCTAAACCCAGGTAGCTCCTCTCCCCTATTCCCTTACCTCCTTTCCCTGTTTGTTGTTTTCTTTTGGTTTGTTGGAAACCTTAAGGGGATGTCATGCTGTGTGTTCTGCTTTTGGAACCTTATTGGAAGGGTTTTAAAGAACCCAGGTTGCTTATTGGGACCCTGCACAACAAGGGACTCAAGGGCACCCTACAAAGGGTTGCCTGCCTTTGATCCCTCCATCATAGCCTTTTTCTTGGATGTTCTTGGATAGCAAAAGGCTGTCTAGGTCTCTGGGGTTGACTAACCACCCAAGAATTCATGCCCATCTGCCCTGACCTGCTCCAGAGCCCTGACCCCAAATCCTTCTCCTTAGGAAACTCACTCCTTCCCCTCCTCCCCTCCTTGGAACTGGTAATTATTAGCGTTTCAGTCCTTCCATTTTTCTTCATATCTCAGATCTTGGTATCTTTTTGCTCTTGCGTGGCCCAAACTCACGTCTTTTGCATTCAAGCTTTCTGGGTGTGTCTAAGTGTCCATTTCAGCTTGCTAGTTCCCTATAGCCACTCCCCACACCTTTTCCAGCAACAGTAAGATCCCTTACCTCCATCTGTCTCTATCCGAGAAACAAGTTAAGTGTACGCTGTTGGTGCAGGCAAGTAAGTTGGTTAAGACTTGTACAATTTTACTCCAACTAACCATTTTACAGTCTCCCCGATGAGGTATGCCTGGCGCCGATGCTGTTGTCTTTTCGGCGCCAGGTTAAAACCTTCCTCTTTTCCAGGGCTTTTAATCTAACTTAATTCTGTTTTAAACTGTATTGTAATTGTTTTTAGATCTCCCATTCTCTATATTTTGTGGTTCGTTTTTATTTGATTTTATTGTATTTTGTATTGATTTGTTGTTCAGTGCCCAGAGAGCTATGCTAGTCGGGCGGTATATAAATTTAATAAATAATAATAAATAAATAATTCTGTAAATATTGTATTTTAGTGATTCAGTATTTTTTCTCTCTCATTTTGGTGCTTGTAATAATAAATGACTTTTCTCTTGAACTCAACTTGGGACTCTCTGGTTCTGGCCAATACCCCCCAAGTAATTGAAGTAATTAAGAGTAGAGTGCAACTTCCTGTGTTATATCATGACTGTGGACAAAAGATCCCAAAACATCACCTCTGTGGTTACACATATAGAGACATGAGTTAGCACAGAACCTGCAATTAGGGCCATGCGCAGGCTTGGTAACACATATGGGAAAACTTATCAATCATTTGGAAACATGGGTTTGGTCTGTCTAAAGCAGAGGTGGCTAATCTGTGGCTCTCCAAATGTTGTTGGACCACAAGTATCATCATTCCTGAACTTTGGCCAAATTGACAGGGGCTGTTAGGAGATGGAGTCCAACAGCATCTTGAGAGCTACAGGTTAGCCAGACCTGGTCTAAAGGGTGAAATGGAGGAGGTGCTAAAGTGGCCTCTCCCAACTTCTTCCTAGATGAGCAACAAAATTATCCAGATGTGCTGCAAAGACATCTCCTTGGACCGACTGTTTGAAGGTTATATCAACTGTACCCGCCAGACTCTCCATGGCTGCATCTCATGTATGTCATCTTGGAAAGAAAGTTACCAGCACGCAGCTTATATGCACAACAAGTAAGAGGCCTTAGGCTGGGGTGGGAGTTGACCTATGAACACTCAGGATGTCTTATACCAAGTCAGACAGACAGCCTGTTACCTGAGATCCTTTAACTGGAGATGCCATGGTTTGATTGCACTGCATCACTGAGGCATCTCCAGAAAGGGAACTGATTATGTGATCTTCTCATAGGAAACATTGTGCCAAGGGAATATAGGAAGCTCCCTTATTTTGAATCAGACCAACAGTCGATCCAGCTCAGAACTGTCTGCACTGACTGGCAACAGCTCTCCAGGGTTTCAGGCTGGAATCTTCCTTGGCCATTCCTGGAGATGCCGTTGGGGATTGAACCAGGGACCTTCTGCGTGCAAAGCAGGTGCTCTATCACTGAGCTATGGGCATTTCCCAAATCAGACAGAATCTTGCCTACTGCTGGACCACTTGCAACCCTGTTGTGTTTAAGCCCCTTCCTGTTTGTCCTTTCTGCCTGAAAGATATCCTAGCTGAATTTCCTGTGCTCTGGCTCTTTAGTCTTTCCCGCCTTCGAAGATGGTCTCCTTGGCTGTTTGTGTCTGTTCCTAGGATCAGGAGGCCAGGGCAAGGTGGGGTGGGGTGCCCTGCCTGGCAAGGAAGCTGCTTTGTTGCCTTTTCACAGCTTAGCGCTTGAGGAGCTTTCATAGAATCATGGAATTGTAGAGTTGGAAGAGGCCTATAAGGCCATCGAGTCCCGCCCCCTGCTCAGTTTAGGAATCCAAATTAAAGCCTCCCTAACAGGTGGCTCTCTAGCTGCCTCTTGAAGGCCTCCAATGTTGGAGAGCCCACCACCTCCCTAGGTAATTGGCTCCATTGTCGTATGGCTCTAACAGTTAGGAGGTTTTTCCTGATGTTCAGTCAAAATCTGGCTTCCTGCAACTTGAGCCCATTATTCCATGTCCTGCACTCTGGGATGATCGAGAAGAGATCCCGGCCCTCCTGTGTGGCAACCTTTCATGTACTTGAAGAGTGCTATCATATCTCCCCTCAGTTGTCTCTTCTCAGGGACAAATACGCCCAGTTTCTTCAGTCTCTCCTCACAGGGCTTTGTTTCCAGTTTCCTGATCATCCTTGTTGTCCTCCTCTGAACTCATTCCAGTTTGTCTGCATTCTTCTTAGTGCAGTGTGCAGAACTGGACGCAGTACTCAATATGAGCCCTAACCAGTGCTGAATAGAGGGGAACTAATACTTCACACGCTTTGGAAACTATACTTCTGTTAATGCAGCCTAAAGTAGCATTTGCCTTTTTTGCAGCCACATTGCACTTTTGGCTCATATTCAGCTTGGGATCAACAGGAATCCCAAGATCCTTCTCGCATTTAGTATTGCTGAGCCAAGTATCCCCCATCTTATAACTGTGCTTTTGGTTTCTTTTTCCTAGGTGTAGAACTTTGCACTTATCCCTGTTGAATTTCATTCTGTTGTTTAAGAACATAAGAACATAAGAAGAGCCTGCTGGATCAGGCCAGTGGCCCATCTAGTCCACCATCCTGTTCTTACAGTGGCCAACCAGGTGCCTGGGGGAAGCCCGCAAGCAGGACCCGAGTGCAAGAACACTCTCCCCTCCTGAGGCTTCTGGCAACTGGTTTTCAGAAGCATGCTGCCTCTGCCTAGGGTGGCAGAGCACAGCCATCATGGCTAGTAGCCATTGATAGCCCTGTCCTCCATGAATTTGTCTAATCTTCTTTTAAAGCCATCCAAGCTGGTGGCCATTACTGCATCTTGTGGGAGCAAATTCCATAGTTTAACTATGCGCTGAGTAAAGAAGTACTTCCTTTTGTCTGTCCTGAATCTTCCAACATTCAGCTTCTTTGAATGTCCATGAGTTCTAGTATTATGAGAGAGGGAGAAGAACTTTTCTCTGTCCACTTTCTCAATGCCATGCATAATTTTATACACTTCTATCATGTCTCCTCTGACCCGCCTTTTCTCTAAACTAAAAAGCCCCAAATGCTGCAACTTTTCCTCGTAAGGGAGTCTCTCCATCCCCGCTCCATCAGCCCAATGCTCCAGCCTACCAAGATCCCTTTGAATTTTGTTTCTGCTTTGCAAGGTATTAGATATGCCTCCCAATTGTGTATCATCTGCATATTTGATAAGCATTCCCTGCACCTCCTCATCCAAGTCATTAATAAAAATGTTTAAGAGCCCTGGGCCCAGGACTGAGCCCTGCCGTACCCCACTCATTACCTCCCTCCAGTTTGAGGAGGAACCATTGATAAGCATGCTTTGATTGTCCTAGGCTGGAGAATGATAACAGGTAGAGGGTTGAAAGCGGTTGGAAATGGGAACAGCCTCTTGTGGTGCCTACACTCACCCCATGTATGCAACCATTGAACAGGTTGGAAGGTTTTATGTATTGTTTCCAAAACCTTTTTTGACCAATGGAACAAAAGAGACGTGTGTACACATGTGGAAACAAAACCCCTCTCAAGCCATTTTCAACTCTTTTAAAGCAATTTTGTTCTGTCTTCAGTCCTGTTTCCTCTCACTTCATAACAATGCCTCCATAACGCTGTTATTTCTCCCACCCTTCCCGCAACAGCACCTGTGTTCTTCAAGCAGGAAGCCAGCCACGCAGGCTGCATAGGCCCCGCTTGTCTGTCCTTAAATGGTTGCTTCCCTGCCAACTGCATGGATCTATGGAGAACCAGCACGCTTTGTGTTTGCAGAGCAGATATTGTTTGAGCTACAACGATATGAGAGCTGCTGCCACCGCACCTCCCGCTTTTTATAAGGTCCTTGCTTGTCTCTTGTCTGGATCTTGATGGCAGCTGATCCTTGGCTTCCCAAGCTCCGCTCCGGTCCTGACTCTGTCTTCTGTTCCCTGATTTTCCTAGCTGTACTTCAGAAATAATGCAACACAATCCATCATTATGATTAGGGATGTCAGGTTTAAGTGGGTGCCTGGTCCTTGACAATTAAGTCTAAGTGTTACTTGTCTGCTTCAAATTCAAATTAGTGGGGCTGGATCAATATCGTAAAAGATATAAAGACATTTAACATGTGAGCAGCTCTGATGCAAGACAGGCCCAGCCAGGCCTGGATTAGGCACTCAAGCCGTGCTCCTGGGGTGAGGGTCTCATGCGTTCCCAGAGCTCTTTGATTAGATGATTTCTCCAGAACCCTCTTGCCAGCAAGGAGGAGGTGGGAAGAGGAACAGAGATACAGAAAAGCAGGGGTGACTGGCTGGCTATTTTTCAGCTTCTGTGTTCTTCCCCAAGATGCTTGGGCTGTTTCCTGGGGAAAGTTCTATTGATTGTTTAAGGATCTGGATGTTCAGTGGATATATCCTAATCCCGTTTTTTACACCTGTATGCCCCCAGTGTGTGGACAACCTGGTAGGCTGGGTAGGAGCGATGACCCCTTGTCTTAAACATGGCAGTGAGGGTGGGAGTGGTCCATTCTCTCCTAACCACATGACCCCTCTGACAGGCTTTCCGGGAAGGGCTGGGTACTGGACCAGACCAGCATCTTTGCCCAGGTCGATGCCTTTGTCCAGCGCTGCAAGGACCTCCTGGAGGTACGTGGGATATCAGACTGGAAGGTCTGGCTCCAGGAATTCATTCCCTGGCATGTCTCCAATTGCTTTCTAGGGATTTACATTTGGAAGGCTCTGTGGATGCATGCAGCTTTGATGTCTGGGCTGGATCTCTTGCCAAAAGGCTAGATACATGTGATCGAGGATCTTTCCTGGAACTTGAGATTGTCTGGCTGGGAAAGAGCTGTGCTAAGGCATGATGCTCCATTGCCTTTAGAGTTCCATGCAAGACAGGGAGATGTTAGGAATGACAGCCCCTGTGTCTTTGCCCAATTAGGTCTGCGACAGCCAGCAACACTTTGCGCGCTGGGAAGATGGTAAGCAGACGCCGCTGCCCTGCTTCTTTGGCCAACGAGGACCCCAGATGACCAGGAGCCTGCTGGAGATAGAGGAGACCTTCAATAAGTATCTCAGCAACCTCCGGAATGTGAAGGGGGGGATCCTGGATGTGAAGAACACGTCTTGGCATGAGGACTTCAACCGGTGAGAGGTGGCCCCAGCTGCCCATGAGCTGGAAGGGCTGGCAGTGGTGGTTTGGCAGCTTTGGCTCCAAGGGTGGGAGGAGTGCTGGGAAGAGAGAAGTCTTTCCTTGGGTTCTCCATGTAGTGTCCAGACAGAAGGAGGGGGCAGAGGATGCCATGAAGGCAAGATTAGCATCTCCTGAGGTGGAGCAAGCCCCATAGTAGGAGCTCCCAGTTATGGGACTGCATGCCACCCTCTTTCCTTACAACATGTTCTCCCTTCTTGCTGTGAATTCCTGGGGGCATCAGTTTCCGTGCCGGTGTCAAAGACCTGGAGGTGATGACCCAGAACCTGATCACCTCTGCCTTTGAGACAGTGAAGGATGTAGAGCGTGGCGTGGTGATCCAGGACATCTTCCATCACTTGTCATCACGAGAGGTACAGCTAAAACAGCGCTTGTCCCTTCAGCTAAATCTGAGGCAGGGCTCAGCTCCGGGGAGCGTGAAGGAGGAAGGGAGCTACCTGTGGCTATGGAGAACCTCCAGCACTGGACGCTTCTGAGCATCAGTTGCTGCGGAGCACAAGTGAGGAGAGGCCTGTTGAGTTCAGGTCCTGCTTGTGGGCTTTTATTTGGGGCATCTGGTTGGCCCCTGTGAGGACAGGATGCTGGCTGATCCTGCAGCCAAGCTCTCTTCGCAAGCACCTCTGAGGCCTCCACACTTGCAGTGGAGTATCCACTCTTGGCTTGGACATCTCTGTGGTCTGGAAGCAGAGCTGTAGCTCTGGTGCCCTTAAAGAGGGATAATCCTGGGCAGAGTTTTGCCTTCTTTGACCCAGTTGTTGTAATATGAGCCAACAGTTAGGTCTGTCGGCTGCTGGTCTTGAGAAGCTCAAGAGCAGTGGGAGGCCCATGCAGAGGAGAGAAGGAGTGCTTGAGAGTTTCAGGAGGGCCCCAGAAAGTACTTTGCTCCAGTGTGGGAGAGGAATGATAGTTCCACGCTTCTCAGTGTGGGAAGCACCAGCCCCCTTTTCTTGTTCCCAGGCAATCAAGCGCACCTTTGACAAGAAGACTGTGGACATCTACATGCTGTTCAACAGGGAACTCTCCCTGGTCAACAAGGAGCTGAGCAAGAGGGCCCCTTTCCTGCCACCGCATATGTGCCATTACTCGGGCCTGGTGCACTGGATGCGTGCTCTGCGGCGGCGCGTGGACAAACCCATGCAGGTAAGGCTCTTGCTCCCTAAGGACTGTCAAGTAGACCCCATTGAAGGCCGGGGATGGCCTACCATTAGTCAGAGTGAGGCAGATGCTGAGGGGCAGGTAGAGGCCTCAGCTGTGTGCGCTTTACAGCCTGTTCTGTGCCGTGTGAGGGAGGCAGGATCACGTGACAGAGCAACAGAATCGGACATGCTGGTTGCTTTCTGTTCCTGCCTCACCTAGGTCTATCATCTGATTCTTTCCTCCTTCCCTCCTTTGGCACTATCCTGCAGGATAGTCACTTTGTTTAGACATTTTGGAGGATAGCTCCATCCCTGAGTCTGGATCGGCTGTTGGCTTAGTTGGGTGGAGCCATCGAGCCCATATCCGGGTTCTGCCATTCAGGGGGATCATGAGAGATGGCATTCCAGGTTGGACAATGTCTGAAGCCTCCCCACACTTAGCAAGAACTGGCCTCTCCACCCCCTTGCCTGCCACCGTTCAGTGCATGCATGTGATGGTCTCAGTTTCAACTGTTTTTTCTGTGATCTCATCCCCTAATATGGTACAGAGATAAGGTGGCCAATGGCTGATCCGGCTTGGACATAATAACGCTCAGTGATTCAGAGACAGTCCTGTGCTACAGTAATGGAGCTTTGTTGTTGTTATTTATTAATTGCCGCTACTTAACTTCAGCCTCGTATTGCTTGGGGAGGTGGACAGAGATTCCCAAGAAGCCTTTCCAAGATTTGGGGGCCTCTCTGCAGGTCAGCAAAAACAACAGGCCTTTGGCACGACCACCACGGCTGCTGTTCTTTATTCATCAAGCAACCTCATCAACTTTTTTTGTCTATTTCTCAGCTATTTACCTCAATAACATCCTCTGTCGCTGAGTTCCGTTTGACAGGTTTAATTATATGTTGGATAGAAACAAAATGACATTTCCACCATCAATCAGCTCCCCCTCCCTTTTCTCTCTGTGCACACTTGAAAATTGAAATTGCCAAATCTGTGTTAGGATGTAAAGCAAACTGCTTGCATTATCAGCTGCCTCTGGACTTCCCTGTCCAAACCTGCTTCTCCCCTGCCAGGAGCTTTCCCTTTATGTTGATATTAGCTGGCAAACTGCTGGAGCCCGGTGCTCCCCTTCAGATGTCTGTTGTGAAATGGTGAGGTGTGCCAGTCCCTGAACATGGCTCTTGGCAGGCAAAGAGAAATGCGGACTTTCATATTCTCTCTCTCTCTCTCTCTCTCTCTCTCTCTCTCTCTCTCTCTCTCTCTCTCTCTCTCTCTCTCTCTCTCTCTCTCTCTCCCTCAGCATTTCTCAGGCCTGGGGTGTGTGGGAAGCAAGCAGTTCTGTATGTTTTATGGCAAGAAGCCTGTGGACGGCCAATGCTCAAGGTTCCCCACCAGGATTGTTTGACTTCTCAAGCGCTGTGGGGCCAAGTTTCAAGTTGAAATGGCAGACAGAGGGGGGCAGTATAGGGATGGTGTGTGCATGTGCATATGTGTGCACATGTGGAGGCAGCATCTGGGAAGGGGCATAAGATGAAGACATGGGGTGGGGGTCTTTGGAGCCCAGCTGAGAGGGAAGAGGCATAGCAAGGGCTGCAAGAAAAGGGGTAGTTAACCAATAGCTTTGGGGGCAGAGTATGTATGTGTGTATTTAACTAATTTATATCCTTCCCTTCTTCCCAGTAGGAGCTGCGGGTGGCAAGTTTGGGGAACACAGCCAGCTTTTGGAGCCCTTACTCATTCTATTTTATCTCTCTCTCCCTCCCCACCCCCAGTTCTAGAGCAACTGCCCCCAACTAGCCCTCCCTCCCGATGTTTTGGACTACAGCTCCCATCAGGCCCAGGAAGCACAGGTTGTATGATGCTGGGGTTGATGGGAGTTATAGTCCAAAACTTCTGAAGGACACCAGGTTGGTGAAAGCTGTTCTAGAAACCTGTTTAGCTGAGACGATGATGCATCAACTCAAAATTTGTTTTTGCATCCACTGAATTTCTAATTTCTTAAATTCTTCTTTTTCAAATAAGTTTCTAGCTCTCTTGATTGGATGCTTCAGAATTAGAACTCAGGGCTGTGGGTCTGGAAGCTTTAAGCAGCTGGGCTAGTGTAGAAGCTGAGCTTGTGCTGAACTTAGCCCACCTTACTCTGCCATTTTACAGCATACCCCCAACCCTGGTTGGCTCTTGTGTAGGCACCCTGGTTCTAGTCTGTTGCATTTTTTAAAATGGAGTTATTATTTATTTTATAATTTATTTATTATTTTATTTGTAACCCGCCCTTCCTTCCAGCAGCAGCCCAGGGCGGCAAACAGAAACACCAAAAACACTTTAAAACATCATCAAAAGACCCTAAAATACATTAAAACAAAACCACGTTAAAAACATTTAAAAAAAAAATTAAAAACTTCTTTTTTTTAAAAAAAAGGGTAAAAGACATATTAAAAGCAATTCTAACACAGACGCAGACTGGGATAGGTCTCAACTTAAAGGGTTGTTGGAATAATCTGCTTTTTGAGAACAATTTCCACAAATCAGTTTACAATATATGTGTAAAATACCATTTTTTAAAAAAAATTATAGAATATCATATAAACCATAAAATATTTATTTATTTTATTACATCCATAATTTATTTGTTTTATTATATCAATTTCATGGCTGTGCCAATACGTAAAACCAGCATAAAAATAACAATGAACAGAACCAGACGCCAACATAGCAGCCCCAATTTATAACCCGAAATTTAAATTAGCTGCTCAAGGCCATAGAGAAAATATGCGTCTTTAAAAACAATCACAAGGGATGAGACCTGCTGGGTTTTAGAAGGCGGGATTGAGTTTCATGGCTGTGGAGCCACCCTTGGGAAGCCAAAACAGAACCTTCTCACCAGCCTCATTGTCTTCACCTGTGGTTGGCTGGGAGACACATAAAAACCATCCTGGTTCAAGGGGCAACTCTCATCTTGAACATCCTCCTTGCCCTGTATATTTGGACCTCCGCCGTAAATTTATCTACCCAATCTTGCTCAATCTCTCCTGGGGCTCTGAGGCGGTTTCCTTACAGCGCTTATTGGCGGACCTGGATCCCCGGATTACCGTAGAAGTAGCCTCCTTTTGTGTAGCTGCCATGGCTCGTAGGAAGGCATTTATGAGCCCCTTGTAATGAATAACTAACTATAGCCAACCCATTTTAACCGGATGATTTTGACTTAAATTTTAACTCACATTTTACTGTGTTTCTCTTGTTACACTTGTTACATTTGTGTTGTTGTAATTTCTTTTCTGGTCACGGACCGAAATAAATTGATTGATTGATTGATTGAACATCCTCCTTGTTGGAGAGCCCTGTCAGAGAGCCCCAGGATGGCTTCTCTTCTTCCTTGCTTGACCTCAGCCTGTTCTGACTCCTGTTCTTGCCTACCTGTGGATTGCTTTTTTATTATTTATTATTTTGACTTCCCCTCTTATTCCTGTGCAACCCTTGGAAATACCTAGTTGCTAGCACCAAGTCAGGTCTTGGGATGTCCAAGGAATACCATCCTGGTGCCAAGTGGCCAAAGGGAAAAAGCTAAGTTCAGAAACTGAGGGTTTGGTAGACCCATCTCCACCCCCATAAAAGGGTTTGGGAGGTGGGGAAGGATAGTAAGTGTGTTTATACACATGTCCTGGATTTGATTCATTCTGATCATGTAAGCCCCCTTGCAGTCTTACTTAGCGTGGAATTTCCCAGCTGCTGACTGGTAGGAATCTGTTCACACAGGACTGGAATGCAACTACCTTTGCGGCAACGCAGGCCCAAATCTTGCCAGGATGTTCTAGCTCAAGGCCCACCTTGGATGCAGGAGTGCCATTTTCTCTGGTTAGGGAGATTAGGATAGCATAATGGGGCACCTTGTCCCAGGAAAGTATGGGGAGAAGAAGACATGCTCCTTCACAATGGGCTTCCCCCCCGTATTTCCCCCAAAGTAAATAACTTTGGGGGAAAACCCTGGTCTGTGCCCAGGAGGGCATGAACTGAAATATCACCCCATACTGTGATCTTTTGGGGACCATTATGTGTGGAGAAAGGGTTAATTACTCCCCCCTCATTGCACTCCTGATCATGATTCCCCCACCCAACCCTGCTACTATTTAGGGGTGGGGAGAGAGAAAAAGGTGAATGTAGAGGCAGTGCTGTTTGCAAAGGGAAGGCTTAAAGTGATAGAGTTGATTCTTGGAGGAGAGAGACAGACTATAGCGAAGAAAATGGCTACAGCAATCTGTATAAGCCATTCCTGTTGAAAATGGTTCGGAAGCTTCAATTAGTGCAGAATGCAGCTGCTCAACTGTTGACGGGTTCAAGGTGAATGGATCATATAACACTAATCCTGTTCCAGTTGCACTGGCTGCCTGTACACTTCCAAGCCCAATTCAGAGTGCTGGTTTCGACCTATAAAGCTCTTTATGGCTGAGGACCCTAATATCTTCTGGAATGCCTCTCCGTATATGAACCTGTCTAGACCCTTAGATCTTCTTCTGAGGCCCTTCTCCAGGTCTCCCTCTGGGAGGCTCAGAGGGTGGTGACAAGGGAAAGGGCCTAATCAGTTGTGGCTCCCCATCTGTGGAATATGGTTCCCAGTGAGGTCCTCCTGACACCATCATTGACATCTTTTTGGCGCCAGGGAAAGACATATTTCCCCCCAGGCATTTGATAGGCTAAGATGATGTGGTTTGTATTAGTGTGCTGCCTGTGGCTGTCTGTGGCTGTAGCGACCTGTGGGTGACAACCGACTAATATATATATTATTCCCACCTGGGGAAATTGTGCAGCTGCTCCATTGTGTTAAAAATGTTGAATGTTCTGAGCACTAGGTGCTGAACAGGGAAGTCATGAGAGGGGGATTTTTGTTCACGGTTGTGTGCAGATGCTCTGCGAGCGAAACAAGTGTGGCTGTTCTACAGTAAATGCCCAGTGTGGATGCCGCCTGAGCCATCGCTTCTCTGGTGGGTCTTTGAAGGCCATGAGTGTTGGCACCCCTGCACACACTCTGACATTTTTTTGAGTGATGTCTCTCTTGCAGGCTGTGGCTGGGAGACCATCACGCTGGGAAAACCAACACGTCATGGCTGATTCAGCTTTCCTAATGACAAAAAGCTTTTAAAAAGCGTTTATATATATTTTTTATTTTGGCACAAATAATTGGCCCAATTTTTCTAGGTGACATATGTTGTTTTCTTTATTACACCCACCGGAAAGAGTTTAATGGGCAACCAGGATTTTATTTTCCCATTTCATTTGTGCCCACCGTTGACCAAGCAATGAACTAATGTTCTAGCTGAGCTCAAGATGGGGGGGGGATGGCGCTGAGGGAGGGGGGCTGTGGGTTGGGAGGGGGGCTGTGGGTTGGGAGGGAGGGAGGAAAGGGAACAGGAAGAGTAGGTGATCTCAAAATCAGCGGCTGTTCTGCTAGTGTTCCTTCCTTCTGACTTGCACACATGAAGTTCTGCCTTAGACTAGGGTGGTGTGTTGTGATTGCTACTGTTACATCCTCAGTTCTGTGTATTCACATGCACCCTCAGAACCAACCCCTTTCCAGTGCAAGAGGGGAGCGTGGCCACAGGTGGAGAACCTGCATGCTGCCATTTGCAAGCCTACTATATCTTAAAGACTGTGTCTGTGCTTGGGGACATGGATGTGCCAGAAATCTTTAATCAAACTGGAGGGGTTGTGGTCCAATAGCAGAGGAGGGTTTGCATGCAGAAGGTCCCCGGTTCAATCCCCAATAGCATCTCAGGTGATCTGAAATGTTGGAGAGCCACTGCCAGTCAGAGCATGCTAGCTGCCGTGCACGGGAGGGGTGGTGGCAGGTGGACAGATAATCTGCCCCGTGTCTTCAATGTGAGTGCCTCATTGGTCATCACATTGCATGTCTCATTGGCCATCTTCACCAGCAGAGCAGGGTCCAAAGTGGGGAGACAATCACAGTCTGGCTCTCCAGTTCGCTGTAATTGGGCTTCTTGCTGGCGGAGAAATGCTTCTTCACCAGGAAAGAACGCGGCATCTTGCTTGGAGAGTCTGGCAGCGCGGAGGCGGCTCCGATCCAAACGCTGCTGCGGTCGGGAGTGGTGATGCCTGCTCAGCGCGCTTGGGAGAAAATAAGTTAACAAAACCTCCCCGCGACCTGTCGGCGTGCTGCGCTCTCAGGGTCCAAAGTGTTTGTCCCTTACGGAAGCTGCTTTTGTCCTCTCGCTGTCTTTTCCTTGGCAGTGTCTTACCAAGGCCCACTTCATCCCCCACATTGGGACTGGGGAAGAGAGCTTCCAGACCTATCAGCTGCTTGTACAGGCCATGGACGAGATTGAGAGGAAGACCTTCCACGAATGGACCCAGACTCTGGACAAGGACAGCCTGAAACGCTTGGACACCCCTCTCCTCGTAGTGAGCGCTGAAAAGGCTGGGATGCTGGACATCAATTTTGACAAGTGAGTGAGTGAGCTGAGTGGGTGTCTTAAGCAGTGGAGGCTGGACCCCCCCACACACACACCTCCTTATTCCTCCATGCGTCTCTTTCCAGGCACTTGCTGAAATTATTTGTGGAAATCCACTACTGGGAAAGGGTGTTGTTTGAGATCCCCCACTACGTGGTCGAGGTTTATGAAAGGAAAGAGGACCTGCGGAACCTGCGGGAGAATCTGCTGCTGGTGGCGCGAGACTATAACAGGTTGGCCCTCTCGGGGGGTTGGCCTGCTCTAGCCCTTGTTGCTTGCTGCATCTCAAGGACTTTGGCTGGTGGGTGGTCTAGAAAGAGAATGAACGAATGATTTTCACCAGTGTCTGTGCACGAGGTGTTTATGCCTCTAACCTTATAGCCAGTTTCACAGCAAGAGCTAATCTGTTCTCCCTTCCTGCTGCGATGCATGGCCTGGCTTATAGCACTTAGGTCAGGAGGCCGGCGCAGCTACGGAACCGGTGCCCTTTGGTTAACATGTGCTTGAATGACAGTAATAACTAGAGCTGCCCATTGACCATTCCACCTACACTGGCTTGAATGCTTGGATAGTTGCCGATGCTTTGGACAGGATTTAAACCTTAGCACTTGTGAAATGCTGGTGATGGACCTGGCATTGTGCAGAAGTGGCACCCTCTTTTCATTTCCTGAATATGATTCCGGGTGCCCGGATTGTGGAGGAGGGGGAGGGGAGGGGGGCTCTGGACCTGAGATGCTTTGAGCCAAAAGGGCAGAGCTGGCTCTGTGGTGCAGGAGGTGGTCGTTCGTGGGACCTTCTTTCCCTCACCAGCGATACCCTTTGGTATCCATAGATGGGTTGTAGGTCCCACTCGCTTCAGCACATAGGGCTGTGCAAATGAGATTTAGCCATTCCATTCTGTGGGAGAAATTCCTCCCCCCCCCATTTAATGCTCCCTCTGAGGCACTCCATCTGGTCTACTGGCCTGAGTGGACCATTCACCTGCGTAGCTCTAGGAAAGACCTGGGTGAAACAAAAGGGAGGCAGGCAAGCCGATAAGCTACTTGGAGGGCCTGGGATGTGCTCTGCTGATTTGGCAATGGCAAACTCCCAGTTCTGCCTGCCTCAGTTTCCCTGGAAGGAAAGACATACCGTTAATGAAGGCTGTCCACTAAGGAGGAAAGGAAAATGAGGAGGTGGTCTTTCCTTCAGACTAATTATCCTGGGAGATACGCATGCACCATCCTCCCCTGTGTTTAGCTTAAAAGCCTCAATGTGTGAATGGGGATCCAAATAAAAGCCTCACACACAGGACCGTTTCAGCCTTCCCTGAGCTAAGCAGGAGAGTTTGATGAGAACAGAGATTGAATGCTGCCCATTTCTCTCGCACAGCACCAGCTTGGTCTCCGATTAATTCCCAAGTGGAAAAAAGCCAGCACAAAAGAAATGCTTACACTTGTGTCATGATAAAAATACAGCTGCCAAGACAAAGCTAGTTTCAAACAACACTTTCTCTGCAGAGAAACGCCTCTGTGTCACACTTCAGAAAAGACTGTGGCAAAGCAGAGAGAGAGAGCCCCCTTCTTGCCAAACACACCTTCGGAAATCTTAGTCAGGAGGCAAATAACTCATCTGATCTCCTTATGAATGTGGCAACAACACCGTAAAAAAGAAGAGAGCTTGATGTCACAGCAACCTCCTGATGAACCCACCCCTCCCTGAGCGCATGCTGGAGTCAAGGCATGGCTGGGGCAGCAGGAAGCACTTCCAGGGGGCCTGAAGGGCAAATCTTTAAGCAACAAGGGAGGCAGCAGCACTTGAGCCCCTGGGAACTGCCTGCATCCCCAGCTGGCTATAATCTGCAAATACCAAATGCCGCTTGCTCTGGCCTACAACAAGCCAGGCAGGAAGGAGGAGGCCATTCTCCACTTGCAGTCACCCTCCCAGATGAGAAAAGGCTCCAGGTTGCCCTAAAAATAGACTGAAACTGTGTGTGCACATGCGCGCGCATGAGTTCCACGTCTTTAGGAGTGCAACAGAGTGGCTGAAGGAAAGGCTGGGATCACCAGTCCTTACTATGTAGTGATGGCAATAAGTTTACATGGTTTTAAAAACAATTGGATTAATTAATGGAGCAGAAGATGTAGGTCAAAGGGCTGTGAGCCATGACGGCTATATTTGGACGCCCATGTTCACAGGCAGTCTACCTCTGAATACCATTGGCCAAGGAGCAACAGTTGGGTGGGTCTGCTGTCGTCATGGCCAGCTTGTGAGTTGGCCACAGTGGGATATGGGATGCTGGACTAGATGGACTGTTGGTCTGATCCAGCTGTAGGGTTCTTCTGATGTTCTTAAGGGAACCTGAATATATGTCTACAGAAATTTGTTCCAGTCTCTCCTCAGAAACCTGCAATCAGACTGATTTGTGCAAATCAGATGCATCCAGAGGAATCCAAATAGCATCATCATAAATGATGCTGGTGATGTTAAAGGTGGTGGAGAAAGTGGTTGTAGAGCAACTGCAATATTCCTGGATGAGACTGATTATCTAGATCCATCACAATCTGGATTCAGACCCGGTTTCGGAAGAGAATCAGCCTTGATTGCCCTGAAGGCCTTTATCCTGAGCGAGGCAAGGGGAGTGCAACCCTGCCACTTCTGTTCAATTTCTCAGCGGCATTTGATAGCATTGACCATGGTATACTCGTGGACCAATTCAGTAGGATGGGTTGTCAGAGGCACTGTATTATGATGGTTCCGCTCTTGCCGCCATGGCTGCACCCAGAGAGTAGCACTGGGTGAGTGTTTCTCACCCCCTGGCCCTTGTGCTATGCGGTTCTGAAGGATACTATACTTTCCCCAGTGCTATTTAACATCTACGTGAAGCTGTTGGGAGGGGTGATTAGGAGTTTTGGAGCAAGGTGTCAGCAATATGCTGAGGACCTGCGGCTCTATTTCTCCATAACATCTGAATCAGGAGAGGCTCTGCACCCTCTGGATCGGTGTCTGAATGCTGTAGTGGACTGGATGAGGGCCAAAAAACTCTGCTTGAATCCTGGGAAGATGGAGGCTCTTCGGGTAGGTGGTTCCCATGCCCAGGAGATAGGCAGGTTACCTGTCCTGCATGTGGTCTCATTCCCTCTGAGGGACCAGGTCCGTAGCCTAGGGGTAATCCTGGATTCATCTTTGTCACCAGAAGCACAAGTATCCTCTGTGGCTAGGAGTACCTTTTACCAGCTTTGTTTGGATTGTCAGCTGGACAGGAATAGCCTGATCTCTATAGTCCATGCGTTGGTGACCTTGAGCCTGGATTACTGCAATGTGCTCTATGTGGGGCTGCCCTTGGCCCTGGTTCAGAAGCTCTAGCTGGTGCAAAATGTGGCAGCCGGATTGCTGCTGGGAGCACCTTGCTGACAACATGCGACACCCATTTTAAAACATCTGCACTGGCTGCCCATCCACTCCCAACCAAGATTCAAAGTCCTTGTATTAATTACAAAGCCCTGAACAACTTAGGCCCAGGGTATCTTAGGGACTGCCTGAACCCTTATATCCCAGCAGTTACTGAGATCATCTGCAGGAGTGGCTCTGGTCATCCCCCGAGTTGGTGAGGCTCATTTAACACCAACAAGAAAATCGAGCCTTCAGTATCATCGGCCCAGCCTCTGGAATGCTTTGCCAACAGAGATCAGCAGGCGCTTTCTGTTTAAACTTTTAAGCACCTGCTGAAAACCTTTCTGGTCCGCCAGGCTTATGCAGGCAATTAAGGAGATGTTTTTTTGCAATAGCTAATTTTTACTGTATTTTTAATGGTTTTTACTGTACTTTTTTTTTACTCGTAAATCACTTTGATATTTTTAAATGAAATAGTAGTATACAAATATCTTTATATATTTTTTTAATAATTAGATTTATTACCTGCCCTTCATCCTAAAGTCCCAGGATGGATTACACAACAGAAATAATACAGTTTAAAGCCAATCACAGATACAAAGATGACCCTGCATTAATTAAGAATGCATAGTCCTTTTCAACTGTCAGAGGCCAGGGCATGTGTTTTGATGGCAAGACTCCAGGTGCTGGCAGAATGTGCAACAGTTTGGCTGGTCTGGAGGGGAAAGAAGAGCTGATTCTATGGGTGGGTCTCATCCATCTGCCCTCATCCATCTCTCTCCTCACCCCCCCAGGATCATCAGCATGCTGTCTGCAGAGGAAAGAGGCCTCTTCAGGGAGCGCATCCGCTACCTGGACAGGAAGATCCAGCCCGGGCTGAAGAAGCTCCACTGGTCCCTCAAAGGGGCCAGCACTGTCTTCATCTCAGAGTGCCGACTGCATGCTAGCAAGGTGAGGCTTCTTTCTGCTCTGGGCTGTTGGGACCCTGGCTGCCCCCAGAAGCCTCTCCTTCTGACTTCCCAAGCCCTCCCCCAAAACACTCTGGCGCTACTGAGGGACAAGCGGAGCAGCCCAAGTGCACATTTCAAGGGGCGAGAGGTTGGCTCAGTGACCTCTTGGCTGCTGGCAGAGCTGGCTTTTCCTGCCTCCTGCTTTGTGCCCCTTGGGGCAATGAGACCATTGTGGGTGGGTGGGGCAGTAATGTAGTGCCCTCCCCCCTTTTTTTGCTGCTGGATTGAGAATGAGATCCTTGTTAATGCCTTCTCTCACAACAACAGACCTCCATAGGAGCCAACAAGGATGAAATGGGAAGCTTGTGTTAGCTACCTAAAAGAGTGGCTGATGCCTCCTTTCACTCAGATTGGCTCTAATCAGCAGGAAAGGACAGGGAAGCATGTTAGAAGACTCTTCTCAGTGGCTAACATGCTCCCCTTTCATGCTGATTGCTCATAGTCTGCGTCTGTGTTGAATTGCTTGTTAATATGTTTTTTTCAATAATATTTTAACCCTTTTTTAAAAGATGTTTTTAAAGCTTTTTTTAAAAAAATGTTTTTAACATTGTTTTGTCTTAATGTATTTTAAGGACTGTTTTTATGATGTTTTAAAGTGTTTTTAGTGCTTCTGTTTGCACCCTGGGCTCCTGCTGGGAGGAAGGGCGGGATATAAATCAAATAATAAATAAATAAATAGGATGCTGGGGACATAGGGCTCCCCAAAAAGTAAGGGGTCTAAGACCTCTCCCCAAGCCCCTGGGCAACTACACCCCTGGTGTGGGGAATCACATGCATCCTTGGTTTCTTTGAGTCTTGCGTTTAGAACTCTAGTTGGATGCTTGTGTCCGACTCTGTTTTATCCAAAGGGTCTGATGCTCTGCCTTAGGATTTACCTGCTCCCTTTAGCAATGGAGGCCACCAGCATCACCGCCGCTTCCTCTGCCAGGCGAGAAGTGCTTTTAGATGTGGTTGAGCGGGCAGGCAGGCAGTTCTCTGAGTTTCCCCTTTGCTGAAGTCCCTCCCTTCCCCCAGACTGGACTGGACCCTTTTGTTGCCACCAGCCCCACCCCTTTGCCTGAAGGCCCTCCCACCTCTTCAGTTGCCCTCTGGTTGCCATCCCTCCTCCTCCTTAGGTGGGTGTGGCTTTCTGTGGCATTGCCACAGTGGCATGGGCATCTGTGGGGGGGGCAGGGGACGGACAATGGAGGAAAGTCCCCCTCCCAAGTGAACCGTAATCTACAGATTCCCATCAATAATAATATTTTTTATTTATTTATTTGTATCCTGTCCTTCCTCCCAGCAGGAGCCCAAGGCAGCAATAATAATAAAAAGAGTTAATTTCTACCATTTGTAGAACCTGAGATTTAAGGCCAAATGTACAGTCAGTATTATTGTGAGAAACTAGCCTGATTTCCCCCCCCCCTTTCAGTGTTTTACTTTGGTCTCCCCCGCCCCCGCTACCACTTGCACAGGGGTGTTACGCTTCTGGGTCTGCCTGCTTCTCTTCTCCTTTTTCCTTCACGGCGCCAGGGCTGCTCCCCTAGGACTTCTCCCAGCCAGATTGGGCCCCGCCCTTCCTGCATCAAAGAGGCTGGCCTTCTCCCTATGAATCTGGGTGTCCGTTGGTGCCTCTTCCAGTGCTAGCTCTGCCTGCTCTGCTTCCTTGTCCTCCTGAACTGTACAGCTCTGGCTTTCCCATGGCAGGTGCAGAACATTGTCAATGAATACAAGGCAGCCACCTTGGCGATTGCCCGCAGGGCCCAGCAGATGAGTGAAGCTCTGCTGGTGCGGATCACTGGCAAGAGGGTGTACAATGACCTGGAGTTTGAGGAGGACCAGAAGGAGCACCGGGCCTTGGTGCAGAAGAAGCTGGTCACCTTCCACGAAGACAGCCTTGACATCATGCGGCAGACGTATGAAGTCTTTAAACACGACGGGCCAGAGGTGAGGAGAGGGCAGGAGATGGTGGCGTGCATCAGAGCTGCGTTACCCTTGCTACTAAGTGTAGCTTCCTTCACAGTACGTTGGAATGAACTGGGTGACATTGAAAGGAACGGAAGTGCGCTGTGCACTTGGTTTCTGTATCTGTCAGCAGATGGTGCCGTTGCTTCTCTCACCTCACTTGTATGGAACACTCTGGAATGGCTGCCCGGTTGGGCCGTGACGGTTCAGGGAAGTGCTGAGTGTGCATTTGGAGGGGGCGGCTTTGCCTGGGCAATGGGCCAGGTGTTCTCTAATGAATCTGGACATGGGCATCTGTTGTTCTTAGCAACGCTGAGCAAAGGTCTTTTGGAGAGGAATTCAAGGTCATGGCTTATTATTATTATTTTATTCATTTCTACCCGGCCTTTTCCCCAGAAGTAGGACTCAGTGAACATGCCTGAAGCCAAGCTGTCTCCCATGTGCCTCTCTCTCCCCTGCCAGGTTCATCAGCATTGGTTCAACTACACCGTTAAGATGGACAGGATGATGGAGGATGCCCTGCGGCTGAATGTCAAGTGGTCCCTGATGGAGCTCTCCAAAGCCATCAATGGGGATGGCAAGACCAGCCCAAACCCTCTCTTCAGAGTGAAGGTGATTCTGCAGGACAACTACCCAGGCCAGACCCCTCAGGTGAGCCTTTTGCTGCCCTCCATCTCTGTGTGTCCCAGACTCTTCCCTTCAGGGCCACTGGGAGAAGCTGCTTGGAGCAGCCAGGGCAGTTCCATGTCTCAACATCCACATACCTGAATTTTGAAATGCAGTATATTGTTAAAATGAATTGCCTGGGTAGAGTGGGTTGGGGGCGTGTGTAAGCGTGTGTACGAATACTGCTTGGTCATATTTTGGAATCTCACATGATTGTTGTGGTCAAATAAGCATCTCCAAGTTAGGCAATGTTATTAGCTTTTGACTTTCTTAAAAAAATCCCAGGGGATTTCCTTTCTGCTTAGGCCTCATCCCTGGCCTGGGGAGTGGGGGGCCTTTGTGCCGCGTGCTTCTTCTCTGGGGATTTTGCTGTGGGCTGTTTGTCCCTTTCTGCTGAGCTTCTGATTTTTTCATAGGTGGAGTTTTCTCCAACACTAGCCCAGCTGGCCAGCATGGTCAGTGACATCAGCACCCACCTGATCACCAACATCTCTGTCTTCCGCCACCTCCCAGAGATCCTCATCAGGCGCAAGTTTGCCTGCGACCCCATCTTCACCCTTGTGGGTAAGGAGGCCTCCTGGTCCTTGGATGGTGTTCTCCATCTTGAGGTCTGTAAGGCAGCTGAGACTGGCTGATTCTTCAGAGACAGGCCTTCTCTGTTTTGTGCACAAACGTCGTGGCTTCTGTCCCTCTCCCATGCCAGGTCAGCACACTGGGTCGCCTCCCCTCCCCTTGTATCTTGCGTTAGAGAAAGCCCACCAGAATTGGGTGCTTCAGAGCCAGGGCAGGATCCCCAAAGCTTCTTGAGTTACTTATCTTGTTTGTTCTAGAAATTTCTACCCCTGCCCTTCAGTCAGGTTCTTGAGGCAGCTTACAAAACAGAATAAAAACAAGAAAAGCATCATGGGAGGTTGTTTTCCTAGTCTTCCTAGGAAAGGAGCATGAAGACATGCTTTGTGCCCTCAGTTTGCATGATATTGACATGACTGTGGCAGGTGCCAGGCCCCAGAGCTGATGGGCATGGAGATGCAACCTGAGTGACAATCCTACATCCCTGATAGAAGATGCTGCTGGTGAACGATGATTGTGAGGCTGAGCAAAGGGCATGGTCATGAAGCGAGGTGGCACCTTTCCAGACTGTCTGCAGTTCTCCCCTCTCTGAGAGCAGGCATGAAATTGCTCCCCAAGGGCCTCTGGCCGGCCATGCTTGGCATTTGCCCCCCCCCAACCTTCTTGGGCTCTGTCTGAAATGGGGGATGGGGGCAAATAGCATTAAACAGGGGCATGAGGAGGGCTAGGTGACGTTTGGAACACCATTAAAAGAAGTGGTAGTTTGTGGAGTGCATGTTGGCTAGGGTGGGGGTGGGGCAGACCGGAGTTGGTTAGTTTTGAGTGGAAAGAACAGGTGAGCTGAGCTCCCTTCCCTGTCAGTTCAGGAGTCATAATGGTCCTTAGCAGTCATTGCACAGTGCAGCTGGCAACTCGAGGAGATTCCGGGATTTTGCAGCAGTTGTAAGGGACCCTCTTGCAGTCAAGGAGAGAGGAACAGGGAGAGGCATGCTCTGAACTCCAGCCATGTGTGAAATGTGCATGCAAGCAGTCGGGCCGCTCTCCTGCCTTTTGTCGTCTTGTTCTCTCTTTCTCTATCTCTTTTTCCCTAGCCTCTTTTCCTGGGCCTCAGCCCAGGAAAACTTGGGTGTTATTCTGCTGCTGCTTTCCCTACCTCCCCCCCCCCAGCCTCACAGATGCTCGCACATTAGATTTGTTTGTGTTGCTGCGTGTGATTCATGGTGCTGGTTTTGCATCTCCTGGAAGCTCCACAGGAAGTCTTGATGGCGAGGTGATGCTTGAGCAATACGGAACCTGTGTGGGGAGTTTCAGGCTGAGCTGGGTGCCTTCCCCCCATATCTCAGAAATGGGGTGAGGGAAAGAAGGTTTTGGGGGCTTGCACCACGTTGTTGCTTCTATTGAAAAACAGCCTTCACTAACCTGGTGCCCTCCAGATGTTTTGGACCACAACTCCCATCAGCCAGCACTTGTAAAAGAAGAAGCATAGTCTGTGTCATGGAAGGCGAGGATGAGTAGGAAAACCATCCCAGAGTGCCTCAGGGCCTGCTTCTTGGTCTGAGAGGGTGACTTACCAGGCAGCCCGGGTAGCCAAAAGCAGCTTCCCTCCTGGGGTAGAGAGCAGCTGGGAGACAGGGTGGGCATGGGACCACGGTGCAAAAGGAAAGGTTTAACCCGGTCACCTCCACTCCTTCCATGGTTCAGATCCAGATCGAGCACTTCCCATAGTTCCTGTTTTCAGTGAATTAGGTGTTGTGTGAAGGAGGAGTGTCCCTTTACCTGTCCTGAATCTGCTGTCCATCCATGGTTTCTAGACTAATGTGAGTTGATGCTCCCAGTTCAGACCCTGCAAGTGTATGTGTAAAGTTAGGATTTCTTGCTCTCTTTGTGTGTAACTTTACACTTGTTTACATTGAACCCCCATTTTAATGCCCATTCACCCAGTTTGCAAAGATCCTTTTGGACCCTCTGGCATTTCTTTTTGTTTTTTGAAAGCACCACTCAGTCCCAATAGAGATCCTTGAGGGAGAACTGCAAGTTTCCTCCAGCTCTTTACTTCCAGTTGTTTAATGAGTTACAAATCCATAGAAGGACCCACCCTCTTATCTTACATCTGCCAGGTTGACTCAGCTGCCTTTGATGATGAGGGATTTTATCAAACGCTTTTTTCGAAGTCCACATACATAATCCATATCCATGTGTATATTGACTCTCTCAAACGACTCCAGAAGGTTGCTGAGGCAGGACTTCCCATTGCAGAAGCAGAAGCCATGCTGATTCTTCTTTCACAAGACTTGTTCTTTTATATGATGATGATAAATGGTTTATATTTTAATGTATTGTTACTGTTGTATTTTTTAATTTTATTTTTTTATTAATATAATACATTTTTATAGATATATTGTTTTTTACTGTCTTGGGTAGATGTAGTTCAGAAAGGCTGCTTATAAATATTTTAAATAAGTGAATAAATGTTTTTAATGATGCTTTCCACCAATTTACCTGAAATTTCCTGAATCACCCCTAGACCTCTTTTGCTGGCTTTTGCTGGCTTTTGCTGGCTGGCTCCCTGTGCTGCTCTGCATTCTGCCTGGCAGGATGCCTAAGTTCATGTTGGAGAACATGGGCTTGGCAGCAAGGCACTGATTCCTGCAGCATGTAGTTTGCTGGTGCTGCTGTCCCAGCATCATCACAGCAGCTGGCTTCTTTATCCTCCCTCAGAGCGGGATGAGGACATAAAGAAAATCCAGGCACAGATCAGCAGCGGTATGCAGACCAATGCGACGCACCTCCAGACATACTTGAAGACCTGGGATGTGTACCGAGAGATCTGGGAAGTCAACAAAGATGCCTTTATCAACCGCTATCGGCACCTCAACCCGCTGGTGTCGTCCTTTGATGCGGACACTGCTCGGTAAGAGGGCATCTGTGGGTACAGCTGGGGATAAGTCTATAAATGGCGACTAGTCATGGGAGCCATGTGGAACCCCCCATGTCTACCTCTGAACATGAGATGCTCAGGGCAAACCAGAGGAGAGGGTTCTTGCCTTCGTGCCCTGCTTGTGGGCCCCTGTGAAAAACATGCATAAGCGAACCACTGAGATTGTGCAGTAAACTCAAGTCAGGAGGTGCCCCTAGTTCTCATTTTGAGCTCTAAGAGGGACAAGCCAAAATTGCATGGCAGAGTCAATACTTCAAAAGTTGGATTGCACAGATCTGTAGTCATAGGTGTAGGCATGGTTGTTTCAGAGAATCTTTCCAAAGGGAAGGCAGAAGCTGATTCTGGAACAAAGGCAAGGCCTTCTTTGAGGGAGAAATAAAAGTGATGAGAAGGCATGGATGAGGGGGAGGCAACAATTCAAGAGAGAAGGCTTGAGAGCTGCTCTGGGAGGATGTGGTAGCAAGCAGGGCCCAATCAGCTTCTGGAGGTCAGGGGCGGAATACCCCCTTCCAAGCAAGTGAAGGAGTATGTGGGTGGCTACCTGGATGGAAGGCCATGCTGTGGCAACCAAGGTTTCTCGTTTCTCCTGCCATCTCTGACATGGGGACTGCTGATAAATCTGCCAGATTTTTTTGCCTCCGCTATCAGCAGCCTTGTGCCTCTGAATACCAGTTGCTGGAAACCTCAGGAAGAGAGGATCCTGTTGCACTCATCTCTTGCTTGTGGGCTTCCCATAGGCAAGCTGGTTGGCTGTTGTGAGAACAGGATGCTGGGCTAGAGGGGCCACTGTCCTGAGGCAGCAGCCAGGCTCTTCTGATGTTCTTAGATGTGGATGGGTGGTCCCGTTTTGGTAATGGATCCTGCCAAGAGCATGCACAACAAAGTTGCATGATCACATCAGGCCATCCTGATACGATTGTGAGATGGCCATGAGGCCATCCTGCAGGGCGAAGTTGTAAGCTGGAGGCTGTACGTTACTCTCCCTTCTTCACCCCCACCCCAATCACTCAGGTTTGTGGTTGAGAACTGGCTGCTTCACTCTCACAACCCACAAACTCTGTAGCCTTTCAGGTCTCTGAGCCCTGAAGTGAAGCTCTGTGGGAGAGAGGGGGAGGGCCTGCCCTCTGCCTTGGTGGTGTTTTCCCTGCTGCCTAATTTGGGGAGGGCGTTCCATTTTCTCTTTATGTTCCAAACTCCTTTAGAACACTTGCTCTGTGCTACTCAGCAACTGCCCTGCCCATTCCCTGGAGGAGGCTGGAATTCAGTGCAGCTTGAGCGATAGCTTTGGGGGAATGAGCAGCAGGAAGAAGAAAACCTGTTTCCATGCAAATGTCAAAAGCGATTTTAAAAAACCCAAACTGGGGAGAGAAATACGGAGAGTCTGAGTGCAAGTCGGATGTTTGTACAGCTCTCCCCCTGGAGACGTCACATTAAGAGCTTTGTAAACAAGATCCAGCTGCTGCAGTAGACTCAGCAAATAGGCTTGGAAGCCCAGGCCCCCTTCTGAGACACTGCCCTGCGGGCTTGGCCTTGCTGGAGGAGCTAGACAGCTTGGCTCAGGGACTAGGCAGGCCTGTAATAAAACCTTCCTGCTGTGGTGGACAGTCTCTGCGCTTGCTGGGTGCCTCCTCCTTGGGACAGGAGGCAGGCACAGTTGGTCTGGTGCCCTTGTCAGGGGGGAGCGGCACAAAGCTGGACTCCCCATGATCCCCAGACTTCATATTATTATGATTATTATTTAGTTACCTAGCACAATCAGTATGCCTGGTGCTTTACAGAAAGAGTACAATCTAAAATTTGACACAGGAGAAGCAAGAGGAGGAAGGGGAGTTGAGGGGAAACAAGATGTGGTTTTAGGCTTTATTACGTGAGGGCATGAGAACTAGGGGCTTGTGTGAAAGAGTCACAGAAGGTTGGGTTTTGGGAGGGAAATAAAGAGGTGCTGGTGTCATGCAGGTGTTCTGGGAGGCAGTTGCAGGCATAAAGGGCAGCATGGGAGAAAGGGCCGAGTCGGTTGATGGAGCAGGAGACCTTTTGGTGGTGGAGGCTGGTGGGTGGAACAAAGGTGGCGGGCAGGGGGCATGTTGGGGTAGGAGAGCGGAGGAATAAGGGGAGCCAGCCATGGAGAGCGTTGATGGTCAGGACAAGGCACCGCTCCTGGATTTGAGAATGGGCAGGAAGCCAATGTAAGGAGGGGCATTGTGTGATGAGAGTGGCAATGGAGACAGGTGATTTTAGCTGCAGTGTTGTATAGATGATTGGGGATCGAGGTGAGACAACAGATGACCAGAGCGGAGAAGAGTGCAGTGCTCCAGGTGAGAGATGAGGATCAGGGTGTGGTCCAGGGACTGAGAGAGGGCTGTATTTTCTCAGTGTTATAAAAGGAATAGCAATACAATTTGGCTATGAACAACATATGGGGAACAAAGGAGAGAGAGGAGCCAAAGATAAAGGAACGGGGGGGGGCTTTGGAGGAGGAAAGAGGTGTGGTCTTAGACATGCCACGTCTGTCATATTGAGTTTGGACATATTGACTTGTCCTTCTGCCTTTGGTAAGCATGCAGAGACTTGTTGGCTCTCCAGAACTTACAGAAGTGATTTCCTTCCTTTTTCCCATCAAGCACTTCTTGCTATCTATTTTTTGCCAGATTACCTGGCCAATTCACAGAGCAAGGCATCTCCTCCATGCATAGAGATCCTCTCCCCCATTTCTGGCTAGTTCGGGTAGGGAACCTAGCAAGACACACACCCCCACCCCGCTTCCTCATCCGATGAGCCAGGCCAAGGCCTTTCCTTTCTCTCCACGGAGATGAAGGCATCTTGGCCGAGAGCAATTCGTCTGTACATGCAAGAGGGATAAACGGAAGGATTCCATCCCTGATCCTTTAATCTTTTAATAATTTATTGAACAAGCATGTTGAGTGCTTTAGAAGGAGGCAGGGGGAGAGAGAGAGTCAGCCCCCTCTCCCACCCACCCCCAGGAGTTTGCCACTCTCACAGTCAAGAGGGAGACAGAAGTCTGGTGGAGGACTTGAGGACCCTCTGCTTGGTGGTTCGAGGTTTTCTGCCATTCAGAAATAAGGGGAGATGAAGCTGCAAAGCTGTGTCCCTGCAACGTCCCCATGTCGCGGGCAGGTCAAGGGTGTCCCTGGGGCTGGCTGTTCTGGCGAGGGCTCTGAAGCAGCTGCTGTTTGCCTTTTGAACTGTTTCGTTTACAGCATCTTTTACGAACTTTTGATTCCTCGCATTCTCAAGCATACTTCAGTAGTGCCCTGATAAATTCCCAGATTAAAGGCAACAAGCAAAAAAAAAAGCCAAACCCAAACATTTTTAATGGGGGAGGTTAGTGCAACCTGTCACAAGGGGCTCTTCCACCGTGTTTATCCCACATGTACTCACGGGCCCAAAGATGGCAAAGCCGCCAGTGGGGGTGTGTGAGGAGGTTGCTGAGAAGCGGCAGCTGAGAGGAGCCAAGCCTTGCGACACAGGATAAATCTCCACAGCGCCACTCCTGCCACCAGCCGCTCCCAGCCCTCCGTGCTTTGCTGACTCGGCGTTCCTGACGCGGCTAATTTATGGGCCTGGCATGGGATGGAGGCAGATCTGGACCTGTAATGAGGGACCGGCATGAAGGATGCCTCCACCCGATCTGTCTCTGCCAGGGCCCAAGTGTTGCCATTGCCCCCATTTGTCTCTTCTGAGGCCCCAGATTGTTTGTTTCTTTGCTATCCCTGTTAATAGAGGTTGGCTTTGTGTTCCTAGTGACCCATTGACAGGGAATTAATAAATGAAACAGGAAGACTTAATAAGATCCCTTGGGGCTGAAACGATCCTCCACCTGCTAGCCTTCCTTGCTTCGATGAGTCAGGGAGATTGAATGGGAGCTCTGCTTCTGATAGCACGTCACTCAGTGGGGCGCTTCTCCTTTCCCAAACTGGATGCTCCCATTGTGCAGCCCTGGGGCAGGCCTGACATGGTTTGAGGGCCACTTGGCTTGTTACGGTAGAACTGGATGTGCATGCAGACAGCTGTCTGTCTTTCTCTCATCATGTCTGTATCCTACAAGCACCCTTGGGGGGCAGAGGGTTAGCTCCCCCTTCTGCTTAAAAGCATTACCCACCCCACCCCCAGCAAACTTATCCAGAGAGTCCACCCTAGATTCAGAATGCTCTTACCAGGCCCCCCAGTCTCCTTCCTCGCTAATCTAGAATTTGAAGCAATGAATTCGTCTTGGGATATTTAGATCTGAGTCCAATGATACCTTATTTAGAGTCTAGTCAAGTCAAGACTGAGGATTAGATGGGTGCGATGTGTTAAAGAACCCAGCTATTCTATGTAGGTTACGCCTAGGTACGTTAGATTCATTACCGTGGCTCCAGAGCATCTGCTGCTCAGGAGTTCAGCAAACTTAATCAGAATGTCAAACAGCTTTATAAACCGTTTTTTCCCTGTCATGCAGGCGGGCTTTAAGTTCAGAGGCAGCAGCTTGCCACTCTGCTCTGCATGCCAGTTGCTGAGGGGCAGGAGAAGGGGAGAGCTGCTGCCTTTAGGCCCTGCTGAGGGCTACTCTTTGGGGCCTCTGGTGGGCCATTGTAGGAGGCTGGACTGGGGAGAGGGCAGCAGCTCAGCGACAGAGCCCAAATCTGCACACAGAAGGTCCTGGGTTCAGTCCCCAACGGCTTCTCCTCTGCCTGAAACTGTGGGAAGCCACTGCCAGTCAGTGTAGACAATACTGAGCTAGATGGACCCCAATAATCTGACTTGATATAAGGCAGCTGACTGAGTTCCTGTGTGATTACATGGACCTGCTATCCACTGAAATACAAAATATGTCCATGTAAAGGCCTCCCCTGCCCTCTTTTTCAGCTACCCTTGAATTGTCTCCTGCCTTGGCCTTTTTCTCTTCCAAGGGGCTGACTTTAGTGGCGGTTGGTGGCTCCACGTCAGTGGGGCGGCGGAATCCACGTCAGGCTTTAGTCCAAACTTTTCAGGAGCTGCCCAAGCTCCAGACTAAGAGTCCAGACTAAAACCCAGAGCCGACATGGAGCCACCAGGGGCCGCCGGTTGACTGCAGCTGATGTGCCCCCCTCCCTCCTGTGTGAGCCAGGTACATGGAGGTGGCCAACAACGTGCAGAAGGAGGAGACGGTGCTGAGCATCCAGTTTGTGCTCCTGGACTGCTCCCACCTGAAGTCTGCGGTGGTGCAGCATTGCAGCGAGTGGCAGCACAAGCTCACCAACCTGCTGAATGAGATGGCCACCAGTCGCTTGAGGGAGCTCCACGCCTTCCTGCAGGATAACGCCGCCGAGTGAGTGCCGCTGAGCTGTCCAGGGGACGGGCTTCTTGCCTGTGCCTCCCCTTCGCCCTCTGACAGACGCTCCTTTGCCCCCGCAGTGTCAGCCGCCCTCCGCAGAACCTGGAGGAGCTGGGCCGGAGCTTGCAGCTCCATGAGACTCTTCAGACCGAGCTGCCCAAGATTGAGGGGCAGATCCCACCCATCCACGAGCAGTTTGCCATCCTCGAGAAGTACGAGGTGGCCGTGGAGGCAGAGGTACGAGGGGGCTCTTGAGGGGTGGCGGCAGGCTGGTGGCCTCTTCCTGGTCTTCCCTGCTAACGTAACCCGCAGAGGGTCGTTTTCTCTTTTTTTATCTCAGAATTAGGTTACATACCCTTTTAAGGGCAAGAGGCAGGCACAAATTTGATTCATGTCTGGCCTGAGGAAGGGGGGCTGGGGGAGCAAGAGAGCAGGTGTTTTGGAGCTCTGGGGGGGTCACACTCTTCCTCGAGTCTTCCTTCCTTGCAAAGCTGCCTTCCCCCATGTCTGCCAGCCCGTCTGTCCCTCTGGGACCCATCCGTGGTCCTCCCCTTCTGCTCTGACTCTCCTTCCCTCTGTGCTCTCTTCCTCCTCCTCCCTGGCCCCCCTTCCCTGTCCGGCCTGTGTTCCAGGTGCTGCAGCTTCTGGGAGAGCTCAACTCGGAGTGGCTGGCCTTCCAGCAGTGCATCCTGGACAGCGAAGCCATGCTAAAGAAGCACAAGGAGAAGTTCAAGACGGGCCTCATCCACTGTGCAGACGACTTCAAGAAGAAAGCCCTGAATCTTCTCCAGGACTTTGGCTCCAATGGTGAATGGCAGCTGCGTGGAGGAGCCCAGGCTCCCCTCTTCCCCTCCTTTTTTCCTCCTTGGTGGCCACTCTTTCCAGCCAAGAGCACCTATTCCACCTCAGCAGGCGAGGGAAAGAATCCTGTCCCTCCCTCCCTCCCTCCCTTTCCCTTCAGCTGCAGCTTGCTTGTTTGACGGCTCTTGGAGGGATCTGTAAAGCAGTCCAGGCTGGATGAAAAGCGTTTTATAGCCATTTTAAACTCTTCACTAGAGGTCTACAGCCAGTGCTTTGGCTGGTAAATATACCTCCTGGCTCTCTTATGCATGTGCCGCAAGAGAAGCTTATAGCCTGATCCTCTGCATGGATCTACTTGGAAGTAAATCCCGTTGGGCTTACTGTGCACTGAGCTCACACTCTCCATGCTCACACTTTCCTCCAGGAAGGAGAAGGAGAAGCCGCCGTTGCCTCCTGTCCACCCTCTGCCTGGTCCTCAGCCACTGCAGCTGTTTTTGCAAAGAAGTTGCAGCCATCTTGTAAGCCAATAGCAAAGATAGCCAAGGACCGAACAGACCGGGAGGGGGGCATCATGTATGTGGGAGCTTCTCCTCATTCCCCCTCTTGGCGAGAATCCAAAGAGGGAAGGTGCAAAACTGTACATAGTTAGCACGGGAGAAAGCTTCTGCCCCCAGTGGGACTTACTTTCTAGTAAACATGCATAGGATTAGTCTCTCTCTCTCTCTCTCTCTCTCTCTCTCACACACACACACACACACACACACACTCACACACTCTCTCTCACACACACACACACACACTCTCACACACTCTCTCACTCTCTCACACACACTCTCTCACACTCTCTCTCTCTCTCTCTGCCCGCCCCTCCCCCCGGCTGACTTATCATGCTGTTCATGGGAGGCGTCACCATCACTACCAGTGCAATTTAGTGTACGATTTGCTGTGGCCTGTGCAGTTTGGGCTCCTTCCTGTACCCATGGGCATTAGCATGTGAACCAATGCATATTGTGGTCAGCTATCCCAATCTGAAGCCAGGAATCAAAACCCCAACAGGCTAGAACCAAGCACTGCTACCCTAATCTGTTATTGCCTTCCTCCAGAATCCTCATCCTATTGGACAGCCAACCGAGGAGGAGGAGGAGGAGGAAAGGGCACAGGGGTTACTGGCCTCTCTTTTTTCCCTTTCCCAACTAGGTCCTTTCACCAGTGCCTTGTCTGCTGATGCAGCCCTGGATCAGATTGCTGCCATGAGGCAGCTGCTGGCCAGCATGAAAGAAGAGGAGAACACCCTTCGCTCTAACCTGGGCATCTTTAAGATCGACCAGCCTGCCTCCAAAGACCTGCAGAAGCTGGAGAGGGTACGGTGCTCTCCCCACTCTCTCTCCTTGCTAGAGAGGAATGGCGCTTGTCCTGACTCACCTGCCCTGATACCAACCGTGGTTTGATAGTCGCCGCTTCTCACGCCAAGGAAGGAGGAAACTTAACTCCTGATGTGGAACAGGAGGTGACCTGGCCGCTGACCTCTTTTCCATCTGTTCTGCAGGAGCTGGATTACATCCAGCAAGTGTGGGAGATCACAAAGGAGTGGGAGGTCCACTGGAGCGAGTGGAAGACAGGGAGCTTTAAGACCCTGAAGACAGAAGTGATGGAGAACACGGCATTTGCCCTTTTCCGCAAGCTGAATAAGCTGAGCAAAGAGCTGAAGGTAAACATGTGGCGGGGGGGCACATGGGATGTCACCTGAGACCCTTCCCAGTGGACCCTTCTTGGGGCCTCCGGGGTCCTTTTTCAAGCAGAGAGGAGACCATCAGGACCTGCAAGGGCATTTTGCAGGATGGGCTAACTTTCCTTCTACACTTCCTGCCTAAGAAAAGCACTCTCCCAGAAGCAAGGGTGGAGGCATCCCGTCTGCTGCAGTAGATGGCCCTGTTTTGTTGTTGTTATGTGCCTTCAAGTCGATCACGACTTATGGCGACCGTATGAATCAGTGACCTCCAAGAGCATCTGTCATGAACCACCCTGTTCTTGTAAGTTCAGGTCTGTGGCTTCCTTTATGGAATCAATCTCTTGTTTGGTCTTCTTCTTTATCTACCCCCTTCTATTTTTCTCAGCATTATTGTCTCTTCTAGTGAATCATATCTTATTTTGTGTCCAAAGTATGATAACCTCAGTTTCATCATTTTAGCTTCTAGTGACAGTTCTGGTTTAATTTGTTCTGACACCCAATTATTTGTCTTTTTCCCAGTCCATGGTATGCACAAAGGTCTCCAGGTGCAACAAAACTAGCGCTGAATGGTCCAGCGGCAATTGTCTACAATCCCTTGTATTGGTTCTGCCAAAAGATCCTTTTCAGCCTTCCAGTTCTTGCAATCTTCCACTGTCTGTTTTTTGACTCTAGGATCGGAACTGGGAGATCATTGAGACCTCCAAGCTGAAGATTGAGCAGTTTAAGAAGACCATGCCCTTAATCACAGACCTCAGGAACCAGGCCTTGCGGGAGAGGTAGGCAGCTTGACTACTTGCTAGGCTCTTCCCTTGGGGAAAAGTAGAAGGACATTGATTTCAGGGGGGCTGGAAAAGAAGGGTGGATCATGGAGACATCTCAAGTGATGTGGCCAAAGCTGCACCGAATGGTATACATACTTCCCACACTCTCCTGCGAAAGTCTTCCAAGAATTGAGCACAGATTTAGGATAGAGGCAATGCATGTCTTTTGTGAGTTGAAAAGGACCCTGCTTCCCATTAAGGCAAAGCTACTCAATAGAACGGTGGGCAGGCCATCCTAGGGGTCATTTTGTGTCTCATATACATGCTGGTTGCAGGGGCTTCCAGCACCCACCCCAGTCCTGGCCACCATGTTTGCTGAGAATGGCTTTCCAGTGGCAGGAGCCCCTGGAACTGGGCCATTAGCATCTCTGCCGATGAGCAAAGGAAGGCATGCAGGGGGAGATGCTGTGGAGGTTCAGGCTGAGAATCAGTGGATGACAGAAGTTCCCTGGGCTGCCCTTTGAGGGACAGGGTGCAAAGGTTTAAGACAGGCATAGGGAGCCTGCACCTTCTCCACATGTTGCTGGACTGCAACTCCCATCATCCCTTGCCATTGGCCATGCTTGCTGGGGCTGATGGGAGTTGTTGTTCAGCAACATCTGGAGGGCCACAGGTTCCCCCCATGTCGTGTAAGAGTTGAATTTTCTTGGTCACCCAGGAAATAGAGAGCCCCTTTGATTGATTCGTTCCGATTCCCTGCAGACACTGGGATCAGGTGAAGGATCTGGTCCTCAGGACATTTGATCAGGATGCTGAGGATTTCAGGCTGGAGAACATCATTGAGCTGGGCCTGGATAAGCACGTGGAAAGGATTGGCGAGATCTCTGCTTCAGCCACCAAGGAGCTGGCAATTGAGCTGGTAGTGTCTGCTGGGTGCTGCTCTTGCTTCGTCCTCTCTCCCTGGGGGAAGGCCTGAGTGTCGCTTGCAGGGGCCAAGAGGGACCCATGTCATCCCCTCACTGAGCACAGGGATGGGGAACTGGATCCATCCAGCAGGCCAGATCCTGGTCTCCTGCTACCCCTGCAAGCCATTTTGACCTCCCACCTGTCAATTGCCTGATGTCACCCTGACATCAGGTGAAGCATTTTGGAATCAAATCATGCAGGCAAAGGAACAGGGCTTTGCAAATGCCTGCAAACTCCACTTTCAGCAAGGCTTTGCATCTTTATCTGTACCTGTCGGACAAGTGAGTGTAGCTTCAGGAAAACAGCCTTGTGGGCCAAATTAAGACCCCTGTTGGGCCTAAGTAAATTCCCCACTGCTTCTTTAGGAACTGAGTGCACTGCTGTGCAGCCCCCATGATCTCTCAGCGCAGGCGATTTCCCAGTGGTCATGCCCACCTGACCGGTCATGTTGTTGCCCTCCTCACAGGCTCTTGAAAACATTGCCAAGACCTGGGACATCACCACTTTGGACATTGTGCCCTACAAGGAGAAGGGACACCACCGAGTCAGGTAGGCCTGCAGAAAGTGGCTCAACACTGTTGCAAGAGAAGGGCAGCCCCCTTATCCAGGATGGTTGGGCCTGGCTATGGTGATGCATGCCGTAGCAACATTCAGATCAGGTTTCTGTAATGCGCTGTACATGGGGCTGCCCCTGGAAAGCCTCTGGAAACTGGTCCAGAATGTGGGCATTGGGACACCCATTTTGCAAGGGTTGCACTGGGTTCCTCTTAGTTTCCAGGCACGCAGTTCAAAGTGCTGGTCTCACCTTTAAAAGCCTAAATGTGGGGTGGCAAACGTGTTGGGGCCCTCCAGATGCTGCTGGACTGCCAGCTCCCATCCGCTCCAACAAGCACAGCTGATGGTCAGGGATGATGGGAGTCTTAGTCCAGCAGCAGCTGCAGGGCCAGAGGTTCCCTACCCTGCCCTTAATGGTTTGGGCCCAGGATATGTGAGAGACCATCTGCTCCCCTACTTGCTGTTTAAGTTCTGCAAGGGAGGCTCTTCTCTGCATTCACCAGTGGTGCAGGGAGACAGTTGGCTGGGAGGCGGGAAGAGGCCTTCTTTGCGGCTGCACCAAAACAGTGGAATTCCCTTCCCTGGGGAGTTTGGTTGGCCTGCTTTGTCTTGATGCCTATCGCCTGGTCAAGGCTTCTTGGTTCTGCCTGGCATCTGGCCAGCTGGGTTGAGTAGCTGTAACTGGTTGATCCCCCTCTTTTAAGGTATTGTTTTTTAATTGTTTTGTTTTGTTTCGGTTTCATGGTGATATTCATTTCTGTGGTCTCTCATTAATTTTTAAATGTTTTTGTAAATGTTGTTAAATTGCTCCAAGCTGCCACGAGCATCGTGACTGTAATGGAAGGGCAGGGAACACATTTTCAAAAGAAATAAAGTGACTCAGGGGATATAGGAGCCTGCACTCCTGGGAGTTTACTGCAAAGCGCAGAGGATAACCTAAGAGCTCCAAGCTTCCCTTCTTCCCTTGCTAGGCTTGACTGAGCCCAGCTCAGTTTACTCTGAGCCACAGCTTGGTGTCCTGCATGCCGAGGAGCCGCAGGGCTAGCGTGCCCCAGTCTGCCAGGGAAAGGCAAAGAGCTTGCTCAGCACTGCTGCCCAAAGTTGCCATCTAAATCGAGCTGAGGAACGAGTGGGCCCCACGGAATGAAATGATACAATTCTCTGTGGCTGGTTCTGAGGTTTCTAGGATAGTCTTACGTCAAGATTTTTTCCCATGGCAAAACTTGGAGGAGAGAATGTAGGTGGCGATGCCAGCAGGGGCCATGGAAACTTCTCACGACACACAAGTCTGGTTGCTCCTCACTTGCAGGCAGAAGGGGAGGCCTGAAGATGGGGAGTGGGGTGGAGTCAGCTGAGCTTCAGAAGAGAAAATCCTCATTTTTCTCCCGTAGGTCAGGAACTCTGGGCCAGTGTGGGACTCAAAAAGAGTCCCCAAGCAATGACCTTTTGAGGCTCCATTTCAAGGGGAAATGGGAGTGTGAGATGAGAATTTGCTGGCCATAACTTGGGGCATGTCAGTGTATTTATGTTGGCATAAGTTCCAGCCCAGCTGCAGGCCAGAGAGAGGGATGGGATCTTGAATGAGTGCTCTGACCCCACAAGGGGTCTGGTTTCTGGGCCTTGTTTAGGAAGGCTTGTGCTCACACATTCCCTGTTTCTGCAGAGGAACCGAAGATGTGTTCCTGGCACTGGATGATAACCAGGTGGCCCTGTCCACAATGAAGGCCTCCCGCTTTGTGAAGCCCTTTGAGAAGCAGGTGGACCGCTGGGAACGCTGCCTCTCACTCATCCTGGAGGTGATCGAGATGTTGCTGACGGTGCAGCGGCAGTGGATGTACCTGGAGGTGAGGCTGCTGCTGTCCCTTCTTCTTTGAGTCAGTCTCCAGAAGGCAAACTTGGTGGCAGCAACTCAAGAGGCAGGACGTGAGAAGCATTCCTCTTTGGGGGACAAACATCTGTTCCATGCTGAAGCTACCAGACAGGCCTCTGAGCAGGCATGAAGTGTGATCAGTTCATAGGAGGGGGCATTAGTTGGCTCTCCGTCTTCTGAGGAAAGAGAAAGGAGAGAAGCAATCTCTCTTTCAGGCAGAAAGCAGGAAGGACTCTTTTATTAGTTCTCCCCTTAGTTTCTCCAACAGAGAGAGAGGGAAATTACCCACAATCCTCAGGGAATATTGAAGGTGTGGCTCATTGAATCCTGCTGTTCAGAAAATGTGGTGTTCCTTTGAGGGATGCCCACCCGGCTGTGTGGAGGGCTCCCCCACACCCCACTTTGAAACCCACACTAACTGGGGAGAGTCAGATCCTCCCTGTGATCCACCCTTAGCATGGGAGCAGGAGCTGAGCCATCGAGCTCTGGAGCTAGTCCCTAAGAAGCTCTGTGGGAAGCTATTAATCCACCAAGGGTCCAGAGGAGACTTACATCCTCACAACCAGCTTCTCCTCTTCCTGGCCATTTGCTGGGTCGTTGTCTGCAGCTGCATCTTCTCCCTGCTCCTTGAGTAGCCTCTTACTCTAGAGAGTTGTTGCCCTAGAACAGCCTTTCCCAACCAGGGAAACTCCCATCTTTCCTGATCATTGACGATGCTGGCTGAGGCTGATGGGAGTTGTGGTCCAACAACATCCGGAGGCACACTGATTGGGAAAGGCTGCCCTAGAAGCTGGCTCAGGTGAGATCCTCACACGTTCTCTGTGATGCTACTGCGGACAAGGGATGGGGAGCAGGGTCTGGTGACCCCTCATGCCAAAGGTGCAGGTGCCTCCACTTTGGGATCCCAGTGATTTGTGTCTCCCCTCCTATCCCCAGAACATCTTCTTGGGTGAAGACATCCGCAAGCAGCTGCCCGGTGAGTCGGCCTCCTTTGACCACATCAACAGCAGCTGGAAGACCATCATGGACCGCTTTGTGAAGGACAACAATGCTCTCCGTGCCACACACTTCCCAGGTGCGGCTGATGCTGCTGGAGGGCATGGACAGGGAAGCACGGGTGTGGGTGGGGACAAAAGCTCAGTGGGGAGAGACTGCCCTTGATTGGCCGGAAGGAGGCCCCACCGATTCAGTCCCACCTGTCTCCAGTTAAATATCCTCAGGTAGCAAGTGATGGGGAAAAGCATCGCCTCTCTTGTCTTTTCAGTGCCTTTTGAAGACCTTCCTCTTTCAACAAGCCTTTTAAGTAAAGACCTTTATCCCAGTCTGCATCTGTACTGGAATTGTTTTTCCCCCCAGATGTTTAAGATATTTTGTTTTAAAAATGTTTTTTAAGATGTTCGTTTTTAAGTTGTTCTTAATGTTTTATCATTGGCTTGCTGCTCTGAGCTCCCTTTGGGAAGAAGGGCGGGATATAAATGCAAATAAAGAAATTAGTAAACAAAGCCTGGAGGAGAAGAGACTGGGCTAGAAGGACCCCCAGATGGTAAAAACCGGCTTCATCTGCTGTATATTTCAGAAAAGCATGTGTTTGTTCACTATGCATTTGGACAACTCTTAAGATACCATAACCAAACGTTGCATGATGGCTCCTGAGCAGCAAGGAGCAGGTTTTTCATCGTGTTTGGAGATTGCCCACAGCAGCATGAAGGCCATTTTGAATCAAGGTGGCAGACTGAACGTTTCAGAACTGCACTTTTTTTAGGTTTCTTAGAATTCCCAAGCGACACAAGGCCGTTAGCGTGTCCATACAGACCATGTATAAGGAATCTGTACAGCCCCTCTAGATGTTCCTGAACTACATCTCCCATCATCCCTTGCCATTGGGCCATGCTTTCTGGGGCTGGTGGGAGTTGTAATTCAGCAGCATCTGGAGAACCAAACATTCCCCACCTCGGATGTAGAAGTTCCTAAGTTGTTGGTTGGTTAAGCTCTGGCTGCTGCTGTGGGTTGCTGTGGGATTTATTGTGAGCCAAATGAGGGACAGCTCAGGGTGGGGAGGGCGGGATGGTGGGAGGCAAGCTGAGAGTTTGGACATTGCGGGCTCTTCAAGGCCTACAGCAGGCCACTGGGCAGGCTGAGGAAGGCGAGTTTCTTTCCCAGGGGTAAGGCCCACTTGTGACTGTTCTGTGACTCCCTCTCCCTCCGTACACTCTGCAGGCCTGCTGGACAAGCTTGTGGAAATGAACGCTGCCCTGGAAGAGATCCAAAAGTCCCTCGACATGTACCTAGAGACCAAACGCCATGTCTTCCCCCGCTTCTACTTTCTGTCCAACGATGATCTCCTGGAGATCTTGGGCCAGTCACGGAACCCAGAAGCTGTGCAGCCCCACCTCAAAAAATGCTTTGACAACATTAAGTGTCTCAAAATGCAGAAGGTATACCCCATGGCCTACTTGGCCGCCAGCAGCCCCCTCCTCCAGCCCACTTCACTTCCTCTTTGGTGCCTTTTCAGTTATTTTGTTTCTGTCCATTAAACCTGGTGGTTAATTGGCAGCTTTCCTCACGCTGGGGTCTTTTTTGGCAGGAAAGTTAGCAAAGGCACCTCTCCACCTTCCCACCCCCAAGCAGGTAACTGGGATTTTAAAACAATCCTTGCTCTCTTTTTTGCTCTCAGATTGGCATGACCAGCCGATCCGAAGCCCTGGGCATGTACTCTTTGGATGGCGAATATGTGGATTTCACGCATGCGGTGCTGCTGGAGGGGCCTGTAGAGGTGAGTGATTTCTGCCCCCTGCCCAGCACCATCCTTGCTCTCCTGGACTGTGGAAAATACCACAACACCATCCAACATAACAAGCATCGCAAGCATCTGTAAAGTTGGCCAGGCACTAAATGAGGCCTTGCCAGGCCTTTGAATGTTGTGCCTGCTCTCTCTCTCTCTCTCTCTCTCTCTCCCTCTCTCTCTCTCCCTCCCTCTCCTGACCACCAGACTCCCTGCTTGGGGTTACTTTGATATTCTAGGTGGGCAGAGTTTAGCTCAAAGTTCCCCTTCCTGGCCCTCTGCTCTTGTGCCTTAACAGGAGGTGGCCCACAGGCCATATTGGGTCTCTCCAAGTTAGCCCCCTGAACCTCCGCCTCTTCCACTTCCTCCCACTGTCACCCTTGCGGCTTTCTCTACTGCTCACGGAGCGTCCTGCCTTGCTAAGAGTGTGTATCTGTGCACTTTGAGAACCACCATGTTCAGCAGGCACACCCAGCAATGGAACCAAAGAGCCGTGCTGTGGGGCACCCGTCTTCCCAGGATTTTCCATAGGTTCCACGGTGGTCTGAGTGATGAAGATGGGACTCTGTCAAGGAGGGAGCTGTTGTTATCCTTTAATGTGGGATCCCTCTGATATTTCCCCTTGTCACTTTGTGCAGTGGTATTGAAATCCATCTGTGAGCATTTACGCAGCCCCCCCCCCTCCCGGTCTGCCTTCAGAATGGATTTGCTGATGCTCGTTGTTGCAGGAGTGGCTGTGTGACGTGGAACGGGCCATGCGCTGGACCTTGAGAGAGGTGCTGAGGAACTGCCGACTTGCCTTGAAGAAGATGCTAACCAAGAGGGACAAATGGGTGAAGGAGTGGCCTGGACAGGTGACGGACAAGGCCAAAGTCAGGGAGGGAGGGAGGGAGGGAGGGAGGGGACGGATGCTGTGAAGACTTAGCAGGCACCAAAGCTACATCAGACTGGATCAGCGAAGGCCCCAGTATGTGTCAGTCGGGTGTGCTGCCTTTTAGCCATGCACATGAATGCCAGGAAGAAAGATGCAGTGAGATTTTAGGTGGAGAGTAGCCTCCAGGCTCCTGTGTCCTGCTCTTAGCCACGCAAGTGGGTGTCTTCAGCATGTCTCATGGAGAGGGGGCAGGAGGTAGGAGCCCTAGGCTCCTTATCTGCCATTAGAAGTCATCAGTACTACTTAGTGCAGATTAGTTATCCCCAAAAACCTTCTCCCGTCCCATCCTTTTAAGTTGTACTCACAAGCTGGGCATTTTTTTCCTGCCCCTTTTAATGCACATTTATGGGTGAAGCAGCGATTCCAGTTTGTGAAGGGACCCAGAGGTAAAAGCAGCTGTCCTTGAGTCCCCAGTGAAAAATTCTGCTGCTGAGAAATCTAGGGTGATGGGTTTGCTTGGAAGTGGCTCCCCACAATCACCATTGGCAGCCTCCCCCCCCCATGCTTACCCAGAGTCTTCCTCTTGCAGATGGTGATCACAGCCAGCCAGATCCAGTGGACGACAGATGTGAGCAAGTGTTTGTCTACCTGCAAGGAACGAGGGGACAAGAAATATCTCAAGGCCATGAAGAAGAAGCAGGTGAGAACAGGGGGCACCTGGTGCCTCCAGATGCTGGCAAGTCTGTCTCCTTCCTGGGCTCCCTGACATCTGCCTGTGCTCGCATGTAGGTAGAGGTGCCTGGAGAGGAGCACCCATTTGCACCTGCCTCCCCTCAGACCAGGCTTTTCTGTTACGTGCAAGTGGGGAGGCTGCCGAGATTTGCACCTCTCTGGGGATGTGAGTTTAGGGAGCTGTGGCCTGAGGGCCACATGCCCTTGGGTCTTTGGCTCTCTAAGACAGGGTGGGTGTTGGGCCACAGCAGCCATCAGTCCCTCCTGAGCCATTGGCCATGCCGGCTAGGGCTGACAGCAGGTGGAGTCCCAGCAGCGTTTGGAGGGCTACAGGGTTTCCCCACTCCTTCCCTCAGAGCCTTTAGGCTCCTCCCAGGCTTTGGGCCCAGAATGTGCTCATCCCTGCTGCATCCAGAGAACTTGAACATTCTCTGAGAGGCAGTGATGGCCACCAACCTGGATTGTTTTGAAAGAGGATTAGACAAGTTCATGGAGAGCCCTAAGGCTATCAGTCACTACTAGTCCCAATGGCTATGTCCTCCCTCTGCTCTTGGGGGCAGTTGCTGAAAACTACAGGGGAATGCTGTTGTTGCGCTGAGGTCCTGCTTGCGGGCTTCCCTTTGGGGCATTTGGTTGGCCACTGTGAGAACAGGATGCTGGACTAGAGGGGCCCCTGTTGGCCTGATCCAACAACAGTGCTCTTCTTATGTTTAACAAAAGTGGTGCATCTTTTTGGAGCAGATGCTGCAAAGATCTGGTGTCTGGAGCATGGGCTTTCCCTGATTTTCCTGGGGTCCCTCCTTATATATAACATAAGCTGAGCCCAGCTGGATCAGACCAAGGATCCATCTGGTTCAACATAGCCAGCCAGATGCCTCTGGAAAGCCAACAAGAAGGGCACAAAGACCACAGCCCTCCTCCATTGTCCCCCCTCCTCCTGCCCAGTAACTAGCATTTTGAGGTATACTGCTTCCGGACCTGGAAGCTCTGTTTTGCTGCCATGGCTAAACGGCCATGGATAGACCCATCCGTCACAAACGGGCCTTTTTTTCTGGGCAGGTGTCCATGCTAAACAAGTACTCGGAGGCCATCCGAGGCAATCTGACAAAAATAATGCGCCTGAAGATTGTGGCGCTGGTGACTGTGGAAGTCCATGCCCGGGATGTCATTGAGAGGCTCTACAAGAGTGGCTTGATTGACGTGACGTCCTTTGAGTGGCTGAGCCAGCTTCGCCTCTACTGGGAGAAGGTGAGCGGATGGGAGGCGGGCACGTGTGTGGTTGGGCGGCTGGGCGTGACTGGGCATGAGCGAGCAAGGGGGTGTGGGGAGGGGAGAGAGAGATTCAGTGTGCATCAGTGAACAGGCTTCTGCTGCTGCCCTCTGCTGGACAAAAATGGGTCATTCTCTTCTTTGTCAGCTGTCCATCCATCCTTGAGTTTCATTTCCCTCTGCTGTTCATGGTATGAAACTGCAGGAGTCTTTACTGCTGGGGACGGTAGGAGCCTGGGCTGAAACATGTGTGTGTGTGTTGCCTCTTTTTTAGCCCAGCAAGCCCTTGATGAGGTTTGGCTGGCAGTAGCTGGACTGCTTGATTTGTTGGGAGCCCAAAGAGCCCCCTGAAGAAGCAAACCTTTGGCCTGTTTCTGGCAGGTGCCGGCCACCCCCACTCCACGCCCTTTGTGCTTTCAGACCTCCACAGCTCAATGGGATAGCATCCAGGAGGTGGAAGGGGGAGGCTGCCGTGCTCTGACACTGGCTCCTATTATAGCCCCAGGCAACCTCCTTTGCTTTTGTGCTTGACCTTGTGAAGCCAGGCCAGGTTTAGCCCAAGGTCCAAAACATGGCCGGAGTCAAGTCCACTACAAGCAAACAAGAACTACAGGAGCTGGTGGCAGAGCTCAAGAAGCCAAGGGAGCGGAGGGGGATCTGGAGTGACGGAAGCAGGCGTGCCATCAGTCAAAGTCAGGCAACAGTGGTTGGGTACAGAGAGCAGCCACTTGGGCAGGAAGAAGTTACTTGGGTGGAGGAGAAACTGTGAGCCTAGGGCTTTATGGGGCCAGACGGAGCGTGATTGGTCCTGGAAGGTCAGTTGACAATTCTCAGGCAGGCTGGATATCCTTGAAGCACAACGCTGAGCTGCCCAGGCTGGCAGTGGAAACAGAGGGTGGGTGTTACAGGAGGTAAAGATGCTGGGAATCCCAATTCTGTCTATCCCTCTCCCCCCGCTCTCTCTCTTTCTGTCAGACACACACACACACACACACACTAGGGGCTGCACCCCTGCTTGCTTCACTCATGAATCCCTTCCCCCACCAACCCCCCTCGCCACACCTCCTTTTGCCCCTCACCAAAGCCACCCACCCGCTGCCTCTCTCTCCTTCATCTGCTGGCCCACCAACCCTCAGAAGTCTGTCGTCATGCTGTAGTTCGCAGTGCCATCTGTAGGTGACCTGCTTCCTGATGGCGTTCTTATTCAAATATAGAATAGGGGATACTGGCACCGTAACACTTTCTTTCCTCTGGTGTGTGTGTGTGTGTGTGTGTGTGTAACAAAGTCAGGCCCAGCCAGCAGAGTAGAGCAGAACCCTCTTGGGACGTCCCACTCTTGGGACGTCTGCATATGTCCCAGCCTGGGCTTAGGCCAGCCTTCCCCATCCTGGTGCCCTTCAGATGTGTTTTGGACTACAGCTTTCATCTGCCCCAGCCAGCATGGCAATATGACGTTGATGGGAGTTGCACTCCAAAACATCTGGAGGGCACTAGGATGGGGAAGGCTGACTTAGGCCGTCCCAGGAGAGCTTCTAACTCCCTCTGTAGCTATACAGGTGCTGGAAAAAACATGTCGCATCCATGTCACTGCAGCAAGAAGCAGCGCATCATCCCTGTGGCTTTGGGCTGACCCTTCTCCACCTTCCCTTCTATGAGAACTCTTTTTTTCAGGACTTGGACGACTGTGTCATCCGGCAGACCAACACCCAGTTTGCCTATGGCTATGAGTATCTGGGAAACTCTGGGCGGCTGGTCATCACCCCACTCACTGACAGGTACCCTGTGGCAGGCGGGCACATGAGGGATGGCAGTCTGTGACCAGGAAATGTCTGGAGCTTTCTATCCATGGAAGCTGGCATGTGGTGAAGGGCTGAGTGGCTGCAGCCGCCTCCCGAAGGCTGCGGTTTGGGTCTGCCTAGGCTGGAAGTGGAGGAATCGGCTGAGAGAACAAGAGGGAGCCTGGAAAGGAGATGAGGCAGCGAATGTTTGGGGCGGGATGAAGAAGAATCGAGCAGAGGAAGGCCAGGAGGGTGGGGGGGACAATGGGGAAGTGAGAATCCTACAGCAGGCGCCCTGAGTCCTCCTCTGTGGGGAGAGCGTGTGATGTTTGGATTCCTTCCGTCACTCCTTCACAGGTGCTACATGACTCTGACCACAGCCCTCCACCTCCACCGGGGAGGGTCCCCCAAAGGCCCCGCAGGCACTGGCAAGACAGAGACGGTGAAGGACCTGGGCAAGGCATTGGGCATGTACGTCATTGTGGTGAACTGCTCCGAAGGCCTGGACTATAAGTCAATGGGGCGCATGTACTCTGGCCTAGCACAGGTGAGGAGGGGACTTGGAGTGGGGAAGGGGGAGTCAGACGCTGGGCCTGGGAGGCTTGTCTCCTGATGCTCTCCACCCCTCGGGCTTCCCACCCGGCCTTGGCTCTCCTTGCCTCATGTCTGTTGCTTTGCCCCTGCAGACCGGTGCCTGGGGCTGCTTTGATGAGTTCAACCGCATCAACATTGAGGTCCTGTCTGTGGTGGCCCAGCAGATCCTCTCCATCCTCTCGGCTTTAGCCGCCAACATGACGCGCTTCACCTTTGAAGGCCATGAGATCAATCTGGTGTGGTCTTGTGGCATCTTCATCACTATGAACCCAGGTGGGAACTCAGGAGGATCACAGTGGAGGCCATCCTATAGTGGGCAGGGGTGAGGTTGAGTGGAGGCTTGGCTGACCTGGCCAAGGAGGGCATCTCCACCCTTGCACATTTGCCAGCACTAAAGTGCTTCTGTCGTGCCATGTGTCAGGTTACGCTGGACGTACAGAGCTTCCTGACAACCTCAAATCCATGTTCCGTCCCATCTCGATGGTTGTGCCGGACTCCACACTCATAGCCGAAATCATCCTCTTTGGAGAAGGCTTCAACAACTGCAAGGTACTGTCAGGCTACTGGGGCTTGCAGAAGCAGAACAGTCGGTGGTGACAGAGCTGTCAGAATGATGCTCCCCAAACGGCTTCCTCCCCAGATCCTGGCTAAGAAGGTCTATACCCTCTACTCACTGGCTGTGCAGCAGCTGTCGAAGCAGGACCACTATGACTTCGGCCTCCGGGCCCTCACCTCTCTGCTCCGCTATGCCGGGAAGAAGCGCAGGGTGCGGCCAGACCTTTCAGACGAGGAGGTGAGGTGGCCCTTGCCTTTTTTGGCAGATGTGCCAAAAAGGTGTGGCCAGCACGGAAGATTCTTGGCTAGTGATGACCAAGAGCTCCAGCTGTTCCTTCCAGTCCCCAGCGCTGGAAGGATGAGGAAGCTGCCCGTGGCTTCACAGTGGTGGTGCGTGTACAGGCGTGGGAGGAGAAATGATCTCATTAGTGGCCTGGGAGGCATCTTTTGCTGTACATGTCCACTTTTGGAGACTCTGTCAATCATGTGGCAGCTCCTTTGCCCCCATGGAGTCCTCTCTGCAGTCTCTGATGGTTCCTGTCATGGAGGGTCTGGGACCCTTTTCCTCCTCCTCCTCCTCCTGCCACATCCCCTTCAGCCAGCTCTTCCGCTCTGCACATGCAGGTCCTCCTCATGGCTATGAAGGACATGAACATAGCCAAGCTGACATCCAACGATGTGCCCCTCTTCAATGCCATCATTCAAGACCTTTTTCCGGGCATTGAGTGCCCCGTCATTGACTACGGAAAGGTTAGCCAGCCACTCCCTGCACATGCCCCTGGGCTTTGCTGCTTCTTCCTAGGAAATGGGACAGCAGTACCACTGAGTGCTGAGATGCTGCACTCCAGGGAAAGCCTCTCCCTGGCAGATGGCCAGCCGCTAATGTGGGGACTTAATCTAGAACCTGCCAGCCCATAATGCCCGGTGGTGGTGCTGGGTAAGGTGGGGACTTCCATCCTGGGAGATGTGAAACGAAAAACAAGGTGCTGCCCATGTAGCTTTCCAATCTCATGTTTCCTTCCTTCCTTCCTTCCTTCCTTCCTTCCTTCCTTCCTTCCTTCCTTCCTTCCTTCCTTCCTCCCTCCCTCCCTCCCTCCCTCCCTCCCTCCCTTCCTTCCTCCCTCCCTCCCTCCCTCCCTCCCTCCCTTCCTCCCTTCCTCCCTTCCTCCCTTCCTTCCTCCCTTCCTCCCTTCCTCCCTCCCTCCCTCCCTCCCTCCCTCCCTCCCTCCCTCCCTTCCTTCCTTCTTTCTTTCTTTCTTTCTTTCTTTCTTTCTTTCTTTCTTTCTTTCTTTCTTTCTTTCTTTCTCCCTCCCTCCCTCCCTCCCTCCCTCCCTCCCTCCCTTCCTCCCTCCCTCCCTCCCTCCCTCCCTTCCTTCCTTCTTTCTTTCTTTCTTTCTTCCTTCCTTCCTTCCTTCCTTCCTCCCTCCCTCCCTCCCTCCCTCCCTCCCTTCCTCCCTCCCTTCCTCCCTCCCTCCCTCCCTCCCTCCCTCCCTCCCTTCCTCCCTCCCTCCCTCCCTTCCTCCCTCCCTCCCTCCCTTCCTCCCTCCCTCCCTCCCTCCCTCCCTCCCTCCCTCCCTCCCTCCCTCCCTCCCTCCCTCCCTCCCTCCCTCCCTCCCTCCCTCCCTCCCTCCCTCCCTTCCTCCCTCCCTCCCTCCCTCCCTCCCTCCCTCCCTCCCTCCCTCCCTCCCTCCCTCCCTCCCTCCCTCCCTCCCTCCCTCCCTCCCTCCCTCCCTCCCTCCCTTCCTCCCTCCCTCCCTCCCTCCCTCCCTCCCTCCCTCCCTTCCTCCCTCCCTTCCTCCCTCCCTCCCTCCCTTCCTCCCTCCCTCCCTCCCTCCCTCCCTTCCTTCCTCCCTCCCTCCCTCCCTCCCTCCCTTCCTTCCTCCCTCCCTCCCTCCCTCCCTCCCTCCCTCCCTTCCTCCCTCCCTCCCTCCCTCCCTCCCTTCCTTCCTCCCTCCCTCCCTCCCTCCCTCCCTCCCTCCCTCCCTTCCTCCCTCCCTCCCTCCCTCCCTCCCTCCCTCCCTCCCTCCCTCCCTCCCTCCCTTCCTTCTTTCTTTCTTTCTTTCTTTCTTTCTCCCACAGTTCAAGGAAGTGCTTGAGGGGGAGCTGAGAGAAATGGGTCTGCAGGTGACCCGTTTCACCATCACCAAGGTGATCCAGCTGTACGAGACCAAGAACTCCCGCCACTCCTCCATGATTGTGGGCAACACGGGCAGTGCCAAGACGGTCACCTGGCGTGCCCTGCAAGCCACCCTCTGTAGCCTGCATAAGAGCGGAGACCCTTCAGCCAACATGGTCCGGGTCAGTTGGTCACCGCTGCGTCTTCCCAGGGCCGGGCAGAGCTGACACTGGGCAGAGCTGGGAGCCAGCCAGCCGGCCTCCCTCCTTACCTCTGCTGACTCGTCCTCAGGGGTCCATCCTATCACAGCGCTTCTCCCCACTCCCATTTTCTCTCTTCCTGCTGCGGCCTCCGTTGGTTGGGTTCTCTCCTCCGCTCTTTCCTTGGTTAAGTCTGGGTGACCGCCCTTGATATCAAAGAAAGGGGGACAAATTACCTCACTCTCCCGACTCCTGGTTTTTTCTGCCCCATTGGATGGCCGTTGACCCTAGATAAATGGAATGCAGAGGCCTGGCCAGGTCTTAGCCAGAAAAAGGGCACCTTGCTTCCTCCTGACTGCAGCTTATTCTCCCCGACCCTGTCTCTTCTCCCCCCTTCTCCCTCTCTCCTTGCTGGGCATGCCTGCTTCCAGGAGTACCCCTTGAACCCGAAGGCAGTTTCCCTGGGCGAGCTGTATGGAGAGTACGACCTCAACACCAATGAGTGGACGGACGGCATTCTGTCCAGCGTCATGCGAATGGCCTGTGCAGGTACCCCAGCCCGCCCTCCCGCTCCTGCCTTCCCTCTGTGGGGAGGGGCTGTGATTATTCAGGGGAGCATGGTGCACTGCCCAGGGTCATAGGGAACTGCCTCATCCCATGTCTTGGCTGCTGGGGCCATCTAGGCCAGTGTTGTTCGTCCCAAGGGTATCTGATGTGGTGCCCTCCAGATGTGATTGACCTGCAACTCCTATCACCCCTGGCCAGCATGGCCCAGTGGCCAGGATGATGGGAGATGTAGCATGGGAGATGTAGATGGGACATTTGGAGGACACCACGTTGGCTGCCCCTGGCCTATACTGCCTGACTGCCTGGAGATGTCGCCAGGAATCTCGGACCCAAAGGCCCTTCTCCTTCTCCGGGCACAACGCAGCCCTGCTGCTCTGCAGGCCGGGCTGGGTCCAGGATGCCCAAAGGTATGAACGAGTAGGCAAAGGAGAAGAGGGGTGGACAGTGATACCCACAGGGAACATAAGCAGAGCACTGCTGGGTTAAACCAAACTTTCCCCCTAGTCTAGCATCTTGTTTTGAACAAGGGCCAGCCAGATGGCTTCGGAAAGCCTGCGGGGCAGAGCAGAAAGGCAACAGCCCTCCCCTCTTGTTTGTCCGATATTAAGAGGTATACTGCCTCTGGACCTGGAGGTTCCATTTTGTTATCATGGCTGTTGATACCCCCAGCCTTCATGAATTTGTCTTCTCCCCATTGGCCACCCCATCTTGTGGCAGACAGTTCCATAGCAGAGGCTGCTGCCTCCATGACAGGCAGAAGTGGCTGGAGCCACCGTGTGCATGTGAGTATAATGGGGAGGTCCCTCCTGCCCTGCTTGTGAATTGCTTGCTGCCACCAAGGCTGAGCCCCAGGTGAGTCAGAGGGAAACTGCACCAAGCCTGTCAGAGCATGGCCCTCTAATGCTTAGGGTGAGTCTCTTGACAAAGGGGGCACAGGTGAACAAAGGGGTGGCCCACCCAGCCGCACTGGAGCCTTAGGCTGCTAATGGGGCGGTACCTGGGCCTTAAGGGGAAAGGAAAGGCCTGGCTCCGCACTGCCCCAACTCTTGCCTCCTCCTTTCCAGCCCCGCTAGCAGCCTGTCTCTTCCCCCCCCCCGCCCACTTGCCTGCCTGCCTCTTAAACACCCTTCCTCTCCACTCTGCAAGGGAGACGGCAGAGGCCATGGAGCTGCTGGGCACGGCCGGCTGGCACCAGGGACTGCGAGGGAGTGGCCTTCTCTGTGGGGACGTGCCCTCGAGGGCTGGGCTGCTGAGCCCCACGTGCATGGGGATGCAGGGCAAGCGTGGGATAGAGCTGCTCCTCAGCCCTGGCTCATGCCGCTTTGCCTAATAGCCTCACTCCGAGGGGGCACTGGTGATTATCTCGGAGCGTCCTCAGTAGGCCCCCTGCGGGCCCTTGCGTTGTTGGATGCCAGCGGGGCGATGGTTTTGCTGTTTCTAGGAAACGGTGGGAGAAGGAGTGGGGGAAGGCCTTCCTCTGACCCCAATTTCTATGATAATTGAGGATGGGAGCCTGGTGGCATTCATGTTGATTTGGGGTGGGTTAAGGTGGCCTGCCAGCTTTTCCTTTCGGCGTAGCCCTTCTGGTCTTGCCCTGTGCTGGAGGGCCAGTTGTTTGTGTGTGTGTCTGTGTGTGTGTGTGTGGGGGGAGATGGAGGGTCCAAAGGCAGGGAACAGGATTCAGTCTTGGCGTAGGTTGCTGCTTCAGAAAGACACATCTTGTTTTAGGGTTTCTTAATCAGTTTCAGAGCCAGTGTGGTGTAGTGGTTAAGGTGTTGGACTACAACCCGGGAGACCAGGGTTTGAATCCCCACATAGCCATGAAGCTCACTGGGTGACCTTGGGCCAGTCACTGCCTCTCAGCCTCATGAAACCCCTATTCATAGGGTCGCCATAAGTCGGAATCGACTTGAAGGCAGTACATTTACATTTTTTTAAATGGGTTTCAGCACCCCCTTCTTTGCATATTGTGGCAGAGCAGGAGCTGATTACCCTGTGAAGTAAATTGGGTGGTTTTTTATTTATTTATTTAATTTATTATTTGATTTATATCCCGCCATTCCTCCCAGCAGGAGTCCAGTTTGTGGTTTCTGGGTTCAGTTTGTGGTGCTGGGGCTGCAGAGTTGCCAATGGCTGGCTACCTTTTCTTTTGCCTGCAGTATGCTGTTTTTTGGGGTCATGGGGGTGGTTTGACTCATTTCTATGCCAGCCTCAGTTTCTCTTGCCCCCACAAATCTTCCATATTGAGGTTGGCGGGGGGCTGATTTGCACTTGTGATGATTGATTCTGACCACCCCTGTTCATTGTGCTTTTAGTGTAGTCCGGGGTGTGTGAGAGAAGCAGCTGGCCGTGTACAAAGTGGTGGGAGCTGGCCATTGGAAGAGCCACCTTGCAAGGCTGAGCATTCGCTCTCGCCAGGTGGCCACGGCTCCCTAGCCTGTTTTTCAGCTGGGATTTCTGCCCTGTTGTTTGCTTGCCCAGCCTGCCTGGCTTCCTACCTTGGATGTTACCTCTCAACCTTCTAACCCAGACTCCTGTCCCAATCTGACCCCCCTCCCTTTGCAGGTATTTCCCCTCAACCCCAAAGCCTTGAGCCTCGGGGAGTTGTTTGGGAGGTATGACCTTGCCACTAGCGAATGGGGCAATGGCATTCTGGCTTCCATCATGCGTGAGGCCTGCACAGGTATTTGCCCTCTGGGAGGCCCGTCTTGGCCGTGCCTGGTGCCAGCCTTGGCTGCCAATCACTCTTCCTTTCTGAGCAAGCTGGCATCTCTGTCTGTCTAAGCCAATCAACCTCTTCAAACAAGCTCTTGGAAGAAATTCTCTGCTTTTTTTTGAAATTGCTTTCTGTCAGAATCCAAGGGACTCTGGGTGGGTTCTTCAAGGCAGCCGTTGTGATTGAGGCAGGTGCTGAGCTTGTGGTTGGGACGCAGCATTGGGGCTGGAATCCCAGCAACTTTCTCTCTGGCAGGCCCAGTCCATGGCTGAGCTAGTCAGTCCTCGTTCCTGTGTGCCCCACCCAGACAATAAATCACCCCTTATTTATCACCCAGCCATAGCTCTGTTCCCCTGAAGCACTAAATCTGGCTTGTAGGATGCCGTTCCCTGAAAATCACAGCTTTCATTTCTAAAAAGGCATGTTTCTAGCTCTCATTGATCTAGAAGCATGAAAAAGGTGAGCAAAGAGCCTGCTAAAAACTCTTCCTGCATGTCTTTAAGTTGGTTTTGAGGAGATGAGTCAGACCATTGATTAGTGCACCTAGTCAGTACTGTCTACTCTGACTGGCAGTGGCTCTCCAAAACCCAGGGAGAGAGTCAAGCCTTTCTCAGTCTTCTTAATTAAATATTATGGCTCCCATTCAAGTTATACAAAGGAGGGAGGAGGCAGATCATCCACAGTCCTGATACTTGTCCTGCAGCAGTCAATGAGGCAAGATTCTGTATTTTGGTCTCCAAGCTCTAAGGGACCACTCCTCTTTGCCTAGATGAGAAACCTGATGAGAAGTGGATCCTCTTTGATGGCCCTGTAGACACGCTGTGGATTGAGAGCATGAACTCTGTCATGGATGACAACAAAGTGTTGACCCTGATCAATGGCGAGAGGATTGCCATGCCCGAGCAGGTAACCAAAGAGGTGCCACCCCAGCCCTCACCCCAGGCTGCCACTCCAGCAGGCCCCTGGCCACAGCTGATGGGTGGTTTGCATTACTTTCCCTTGCTTCAGGTTTCACTGTTGTTTGAGGTGGAGAATCTTGCGGTCGCCTCGCCTGCCACCGTCTCCCGGTGTGGGATGGTTTACACAGACTACGGTGACTTGGGGTGGAAGCCCTACGTCCTTTCTTGGATTGAGAAGCGCCCAAAGGTATTTGAGGAGAGGAGCAGTGAACTGTAAAAATGTGTCTATGCCAGGACCTCTCGATCATCTCCTCAGTCAGGTCTCTCTCTCTTCCTCCCCCTGATGGGCCGTGCTCATTTCATTCCCCAGTGCTCCAGCCATCCCAGACACTGTCCTTTGGACAGAAAGGCCAAATGCAGCACTAGCGGAAAGGATGCTGACTGCTAGGGAAGGGATGGGATGCGACAGGAGATGGTAGGAGAGGGGTCTTCAGAAGGAGCAGATCAAGTAGCCAGTGGTGTTGGGTAGGTGGGGATTTTTTAAAGTGAAGAGATGATGTGAAAGGACCTGGCTCTGTTTAGAGGCAGTAAATGAGATTTCTTTTGCATTGCTCTCTTCTCAGACTGAAGCAGAAACCCTGCAGCGGATGTTTGACAAATTCACCAATAAGATACTGACCTTCAAGAAGGAGAACTGTCAGGAGCTGGTCCCTATCCCTGAATACAGTGGGATTGTGGCTCTCTGCAAGCTGTTCTCATCCTTAGCCTCTTCGGAAGAAGGGGTAGGTGGCAAGCCAGGGTCAATGAACTGCCCTGGGAATCTTGGGGGACATCAGTCTTAGTTCTCCTCAGGCTACCCAGCATTTTGGGAATGTTAAAACTTACATCAAGGAGAACCCTGTTTTGCTGCTGCACAACGTTAGGAACAGAGTAACCCAGAAGACCCCTTTCTACTTGTATTGTCCTGTCCAGTATTCTGAGGCAGCCTTCCCCAATTTGGTGCCCATCAGTGCTTGCTAGGTCTGCTGGGAATTGTAGTCTAAAACATCTGGAGGGTAACAGTTTGCTCTTCTGAAATCTATTGTTCTCAAGGTAGGATGTTCCTGTTCCTTGGATTGAGTAACGAGGGCATTTAAAGAGCTTCAGGATTGTCCCCCTCATGGCGGGAGACAATGCCATCTAACAACAAGACTCCTCTGCTGGGATGTTGCTGCCCATCCCCAGACCAGCTCTTCCTCATATGGGAGCAGCAAGAGTCTGTGTTGAGCTCTTAAGAGCACAACATGTGGTGCTTAGAACCATTCAGTTTCTAAAAATCTTTATCATTTTCTTCTCTGCTCTCTACCCCATCTCACATACCATAGTTGGGGCTTGTGGGTGTCTTGGTGTAGTTGAGAGGTGATTGTTGCTGTGGCCCTTTTCCCTCCCCTTGGGGAGTTGCAGTGCGGCACTTCCAAAATCTGACCACTGTGACATGATTCATCCAAAGTCTGGAAAAAAAAAAAGACTAGGCAGTTGTGTTACAGAGCCTGTAACTAACAAAGGGAGCACTGGTCAGGTCGCTCCTTCCCGGGCAGACTTGGGTGTGAAGCACAGAAGAAGCCTTCACTCTTCTCACTCAACGACTCCTTCCAGGTCTCATGAGTCAGTCTTCCCAAAGGGAAGAAGGAGAGCTAGCTGAGGCTGAGACATGGGGGTAAGTGGAGCAGCCTGAACAGCACATAGACTTTCTTTTAATACAGAGTCTCCCCCAGACTTCTGGGTAAGGCTGTTAAAACCTCACTTGTTGACCACAGATGCAGAACCTAAGGAATTAACAGATTTACTGCCTTGGGGCCTGACAGCAGTTTTTCTTCAGGGACTAGGCAAGCCTTCCACAGTTCCTTTCCCAAATGGATTGACAGGGTTTTATCTGCAGAATGGGCAGCCCTGGCCAGGCCCAAGTTGACTCCTTGCTTAATTAATAAACATTACACTCCTCCAGAGGCTGTCATGGATCAGCTCAAAGTGCTGAAAGGAGATGGCCTCATGGTAGCACTTTCCTCTGCAGCTGTGGCAGTCCTAAAGATGCTTACAACAAACATCTGAAAGTCATTTTAAAGGGGAACATCAAAGCCTCTGTAGCCTTCCTGTTGGGCTCTGTGATAAATTATGTGTTTTTCAGGGCTATCTACATATGGCTGGACAAATTGGTAGTTGCAGATGCTAAAATGGCTAAAACACTGAAGGATAACTTGCACAAGATTTCCTTGGCAGCAGCTCTTCTAATACATCCATCCTTGGATTCTATTCACCTCAGGTGCAATGTCTGGCTTCAGCATTGGGAAGTAGCCCCAGAATCTACCTTGGCTAGAACTGCATTTAAGGGAACCAAGTTTTGGGGAGTCCTTTGACTTAGTTCTTGTGGAGACAGGCAATAAAAAAGTCCTCCCAGCCATCAAGGAGGAGGAGAAATAACACAAACCACACCAGTCCTTTTGGTTTTTAAAGCCATCCTGTCACCCCAGGGAGAGGTCTAGCTTCAAACCCAAGTGGCAATGTAACGAAGCCCTTGCTAAGCAGTCATCCAGGAGCAATGCTCCCACATCTTCAGCATCTAAGGATAGCAAGCCACAATGCAACACCTAATTCAACACCTGAAGCCAGACCATTCAATGTTCCCATTCACATTGGTGATTGCTTCCTTTTGCAGTACAGTGGCAGAAGATCACAGTGGTTGCTTGGGTCAGGGAGCAGTCAAGAGGGGTTATGACCTGGAGTTTGCCACATGCAGGGAGACAGATTCAGGCTTCCTCAAGCACAGCCAAGGAGAGAAGTACCTTTTCATGCTTCAGGTGACCCATTACCTGGAGGAAATAGATGTGATACAGTCTGTCCTGTGGGACTGTTGAGGGTCCAGGGTTTATTAGATTCTTTTTCTAGTACCAAAAACAAATGAGGACATCAGGCGTATCCTGGATCTGAAATGGCTAAACTGGTTTATTAAAATAAACATGACAGAGTCTGTTCTGCACTCTACTTTTTTTAGTACCCTCCCCCACAAAAGGTGGTGGTGGTGGTTACAGGCTTGTCCTGGGTTTCAAATGGCTAAACCGATTCTCTAGGAAGATGTTTTTCAGAACAGAGACTCTGAAATCTATAGTGTCAGTCACTGAGCGAAGAGACTATCTGGCTTCAATAGACCTTTCAGAGGGTTACCCACACATTTCCATTCACCAGGTGGACAGAAGATTTCTGCATTTCTCTTATAGTCACAACTATTTCTAATTCTGGACTCTATCCTTCAGGCTAATGGTGCTTCCCAGGATATTCATCAAGGTGTTGTTTACACTGGGAGCTCATATATGCAGAAAATCGTCCTACACTTGTATTTGGACAACATCCTCATTCACTCCATATGCAGGACTTTGTTCTTTGAGTGCCATGCAGGCCATGCTGGATTGCCTACAGCCCTTTGGATTTGTAGTGAACTTAGGGAAGAGTTTCTTACAACACAACATCTGAAACACCAGAGGATGCAAAAGATAATTGAGCTGATTGCACATAAAATGGTTCAAGAGCCTGATAATGGATCTGTTTGGTGACAAGTTGAACAAGAAGGTCCAGAGATTCATGTCAAGGATACAGTATCCAGAAACAGAAAGGTGTTGATTCCCTAGAGACAGAGTGGCCTCAGGGTCTCTTGTATGTGTTCCTGCCCATCAAGCTGATTCCCAGAGTCCTGAGGCAAGACAAGAAGCAATAGGCAGACATCATTCTAGCCCAGAAGGTCTTGGTTTCCATAATTGCTGGAAGTTGTCAAGAAACCCTGGAGGCTGCTGGTCAAGGCAGGCTTGCTATCTCAGGGTTTGATCTGTCATCCCTATTGTGTGGAGGTTGTGAGGATCTGGCTGAGACAGAGCAGATACTGTGAGATAATGCTAGAGCTTTTGCTCAGATCCAGGAGAGAGTCTACAAAGACAATGGGGGTAACTGGAAAGTGGTTTCAGATTCTGAGGGATGGTTTTGGCTCCTTCCCGTTCAGTCTGGAGGTTGGACGGCTCTTAGCAGAAGAGTCGAGTGGTAACCTGTCCTTGCCTCCTGAAGCTCTTTGAATCCCTCCTCACTCAGAACAGTGTATTGTTTATTGTAAGAAAACTCCTGTTTTATGCTCCCCAATATTTGATACCTGACATTCTAGGTAGGTCAATCAAGAACATTCTCTTGTTACTGAACACTTCTCTGAACGTCAGATTATAACGCTGCAACAGGAGGTCTTAAGCATTTTGAGTAAATTGTCCTGCAGTGATAAGCATGCCTCCTCATTCTCTGAGTTTCTTGCCACAGACCTTTCATATTTGGACAGCCAGTGCTCTACCAGTCTCAAACTCCTCTTGTGCCACCTGATGTTCAGGGCCCATGCAGCAGCATTTCCATGCCTTGGAAGGCTTCAGTGGGCTTGGGGCAGTCGGTCTAAGAAAAGTGGCTCTGAACCTGACTCTTCTCGCTCTTTTTCTCCAGCTAAACCCTGTAGACAGTGAGAACTACACAACGGTGGTGGAGATGTACTTCATCTTCAGCATGATCTGGTCCCTATGTGCAGCGGTGGATGAGGAGGGCCGGAAGAAAATTGACAGCTTCCTTCGAGAGATGGAGGGCTCCTTTCCTAACAAGGTCACTTGGACACAATTTCTACTCAGGGGGCCCAATCCGGCTGGGATAAGTACTGCAGTTGTTGCATGTGACAGAACAAAGTAGGCTATAGCAAAAGAGAAAAGAGGACATGTAATCAGAGATTTAAAGGGAGGTGGGCAAGAGAACAGGGCCTTCTCTCTGGGAAGGAACACAAGAGTGTTCATGGAACGAGAGAGTGCCCTGAGATTCCACAATGCTTCCTACCCCTCCCTCCTCTCTTTGGCTTCCACTCTCTCCCTGGGGAACTGCTGCTTCCTCAGGCCACCTGGAGGCATTCCTCGTCATCCCTCACCCAGCCATTGCACAATGGATTGCCAGTGCCCCCAGCCTAGAGCCAGCCCAAATTCTAAGCTCTTTTACTACCCAGAAAGATCCACCGTCCAGGGCCAGGTTGGGGCCAGTCCCATTGGCTTAGGCCCTTGGCTTAGCAGCAGGGATTGGTGAAAACACACCACCTGACCAGTTAACTCTCCTTCCCTCCCAGGACACGGTCTATGAGTATTATGTTGACCCCAAGCGGAAGCAGTGGGCTTCCTTTGAAGATAAACTGCCTAAGATGTGGAGATACCCGCCCAAGTGAGTGAACCCATCTTGCACGTTGCCCAAGGCTCAAAGGCAGGAGGATGGTAGCAGATTCATTTATGGACTTTGCTACCGCAGGAAGAGATGATGAGACTCTGGCTTAGGTGGCTTCAAAAGGCAATTAGGAAAAAATCATGATGCAGGAGGAGGAGGAGTCTGTTAATGGTTGTTAGTTGTGGGGAGGGGCTGTTGCCTTCAAGGCTTGTTGGCCTCCCTTTGGGGCATCTGGTTGGTCAACAGGAGAAGCAGGTGGAGGTGCTCACGGAGGCTGGGGTTGTACTCCCTGTGTGTGTGTGTGAGAGAGAGAAGAACTCCTTCCTGCAGGCCTTCCAGACCTGCAAATGAAGGGCTCAGGTTGTGCTTCCTCCTCCTGCAGCCATTACAGGATGTTGGTGACATCTCAGTGACTATCTCCTTCCTATAGCTGCCCTCCCCACTCCCTGCTTGGCTTCTCTGTAACCTGTATCCATTTCCTTCCTGGCACCAAACAGCCTCACTCCACAGTGCCACTGAGTTGCACGGCTGATCTTATTGCTCAAGCCAATGGCTCAGATCCATTTCCCGCCCCTCACTCCCTAATCCGATCAGTGGCCTGAAATTACTGGAACGTGGTCCCAGAGCTGCCACGGGCTGTCGGCTGCCTGCATCATAAGCTGGGCGGAGGGAGAAGCCTTCGTTAACGGTGGCTTCCTTCCAAACTGTCAGACTCTGGCGGAGATGACAGCTGCACGAATTGTGTCTTGTGTCGGATGTCTTCATGCGTTTAGACCAATGTCCTTTGTGGAGCTGTGACGGCCCCATCTGAAAGAGCTGGAACGGCCCCTGGGGCTCTAAAGTCCTGTGTTTGCAGGAGAAAGGGGGGATAGATCCAGGGTTTGGTGGGTCCAAAACATGACAAGAGCTGCTGCCTGGTCCCTTGAGCTTAGCCAGGGTCTCCCCCATTCTCTTCCCAGTGCCCCCTTCTATAAGATCATTGTCCCCACTGTGGACACCATGCGTTACAATTATCTCGTCGACGCCCTCATCTCCAACCAGAACCCGGTGCTCCTTGTTGGCCTGGTGGGGACAGGCAAGACCTCCATTGCACAGGGCGTGCTGCAGACCCTGGACAGCACCAAGTGGGCCGTCTTGGTCATCAACATGTCTGCTCAGGTAACAGGCGAAAGAAGGGATGCCCCTGCCTTAGTTTCCGCTTCACACTCTCTGGCATCCCCTGGGGCCCTGGGGGGAGATGGGATACCTCCTCAGATGCATCATTCCTGGCGCAGGCCAGCCTCAGGGCCTGCCTTCCCTCGTGTCAGCTAAAGGAAAGGCCAGCCAGGTTGCCTAGGCCTCACACACCCCTTCCACTTCACCACCCCTTGCAGACAACTTCAAACAACGTCCAGAGCATAATTGAAAGCCGGGTGGAGAAGCGCACCAAGGGTGTTTATGTACCTCTGGGTGGGAAGAGCATGATCACCTTCATGGATGACCTCAACATGCCTGCCAAGGACACGTTTGGCTCCCAGCCCCCTCTGGAGCTGCTGCGCCTGTGGCTTGACTATGGCTTCTGGTATGACCGAGCCAAGCAGTCCATCAAGTACATCAAGGTGAGGCCACAAGTGGGCAGGGAGATGGTGCATCACTCATCCTAGCTATTAAGCTCTGCCCCTTCCTCAGGGACAGTCCTGCCTTGGGCCTCTGGGCTGGGCTGTCTGCCTTATTGTTGCTCAGGGCCGAACTAGAAGATATGTTAAATAGTCTCTGGTTTTCTTCTTTGAAATAAAAGCTCTTGGGGGAGGGGGGCCTTGGTGAGCAGCACTGGGGAATTAGCCTCTTTCTCTGGGGGTGGTCATGATTTTGGCACAAGGAGGCAAGGGTTAACCCCGTACCCCACAGACCCCAGTCCTGATTCTTCCCCTGCCAAGCTTTTTTTTTTTTTTTTAAAGAGAACACCCTAGACGCGTTAAATGCAATTGCTCATTTTAACATATTGTTTGATTGGGCCCTCAGTTGTTCAGCCGACAACCACAGATGTTTGTGCATGGAATGTGTGTTGTCTTTTTCCAGGAGGCTGTGTAATTTCAGGAGTAGGGGTGGGGGCGGTGGGGAGGGGGTGTGAATGAGGAGGAGCGGGGTGTGTGTGCCGAGTCGAGTCTCCCAGCTCAAGTGTGGCGCGTGCCGCAGCAGCTATTACAGCCTCCACTTCCACGCAGGCCCCCTATTTGTATGCTGCCTGCCTCCCCCTCCCCCTCCGCAGGGTCCCTCTAGACCATTTAGTCATCGCGCTACTCACACATTTTCCTGGAAAAGGGGGAAAGAGGCAGGTGGGGTGGGGGTGAAGGAGGAGTCTTTTATTTTCTTTTGGTTTTGATCCATGCCTGTTTGCCTTCCCCTCAGGACATGTTCCTGATGGCAGCCATGGGGCCCCCCGGAGGAGGGCGAACAGTGATCTCCAGCCGACTTCAGAGCCGCTTCAACCTCATCAACATGACCTTCCCCACAGTAAGGGCTGCCTCGGCATTCAGAGTGCCAGCCGGCTGGCTGGCTGGGGTGGCTCCAAGGCCAGGGGTTAATCAGGCAGTTGCGTCCAGAGACACCACCTGGCCCTACCTACTCTCTCCCTGGGCAGAGGGTGAGGCGGGCCCACTGTTCCCAACGCAGGCAGCCCGCGGGGCTCGTCTAGCTGGCCTTTTGCCTTCTAGAGCCTCTCTGAGGTCAAGGGGGACAGCGCCAGCTCCCCTTCCGCCTCTGCAGAACTGAGTTATGAGTGGCCTTTTCTGTGTAAGGCCAAGCAACGACAAGGCCTGGCATCAAAACCAATGCGACTGAGGAGGCTCGGCGGCAGGGAGAGCCGGGTGTGGAGGCTGATGGTGCTGGTGAGGCAGCAGTGCTGGGCCAAAACAAATCCAAAATGGCGCCTCCTCCTGCTAAATCACACGGGGCACAATCCAGTGGGCAGTTCCCCCATGCAAGCAAGTGAGCCCTGTGGGAGTCGGCTCTCTGGTGGCCATGACCGGCCAGATTGGCCTACAAAACCCTCAGGGCGGCTGCCTTGCCCTACCTTACATTTAGAGAGAAATAAGTTGAAGGGCAGGACGGCATGGCAGCTGTAGCTACTGATTGTCCTCCGTAGCATTTTGAGCAAGCAATTTCTCTTCCTTCCTTCCAATTGTTATTTTTTCCCTCTTTCAAACAACTCTGTCAGGTGGGCTGCCCTTATTCCCATTTCACAGATGGGCCTCACAGATACTGACAGGGCCAGCCTAGTGAACTCCATAGCAGCACCAATAAGGAGGGTGAGAGGGTAGCTTCTGAAGAATTGGGGAGATGACCGCTCTGGGTTGGTAGCATGGGGGTGGACATGAGCAGCTGTCGCCTAGTTCTTCTCTGGCACCACCAGAGGGACTCTCCCTCTCTGGACTCCAGCTGCTTTCTCACCCCTGAACCGAGTTGGAAGAGGAGGCCTCGTGCCTCCCACCTTGTGGGCTCAGCCTTGTGGGTGGGTGCTGGTGGCAGGGGTTTGTGGTTCTGTGCCTTCCTACTGAGCTGTGGGGCTTTGCCCTGGTGCTCGTCACATACAGTAGATGGCACACAACCCTTGGGGAAAGCCTGGAGAGCCCAGCTGGCAGGCCACCATCCCACGGGGGCAGATGGCCACGATTGCTTTACCTCTGCCTTAGGCCAACACAGGTGCTAGCCTGGTGAGTGCTGCCCCATTGCATGCCCCTGCACCTTTCCCCACACTTACAGGACTCACAAATCCGACGCATCTTTGGCACCATGATAAACCAGAAGCTGCAGAATTTTGAGGAGGGGGTGAAGCCCATTGGAAACATCATCACGGAGGCAACAGTGGAGCTTTACAACAGCGTTGTGCAGAGGTTTTTGCCCACTCCGGCCAAGATCCACTACCTCTTCAACCTGCGTGACATTTCCAAGGTAGAAGGCCTGCTCTGTGTCCCAAGCAACAAGGCCAAGGACTTGCCTCCTTCTGGGACTCTGCCCTCCAGCCTAGGAAGGGCCTGTGGGATAGAATGTGGGGAAGTGGGTGGAGTGGATAAGGCTCCGTGGCCGGGAGTCGCAATAGCCCCGTGGTGGCTCTTTCCCTCTGAAGCTGGAATAGGAGGCAGGTGTTGTTTGATTGATGCCGCTCTGAGTACAAGGAGGGGGGCAGATCACCCACAAGTTCTGGGCTCATTCTGCCTCAGGCAAAAGGAAGCAAGTCCTTGTTAGCTCACCGCAGCTTAGAGAAGCTCCTTTTTCCTCTCTCCCGCTCCCTCCTCTTCTCCCTCAGTGTCTTCCTGGCATCTTCATTTCTCTTTTTGCCTAATACTTTTTCAGACTCCTTTTTTGTTTCTTCCCTCCCTCCACACCTTTTCCTTTCTGTTCCTCCATCTTTTGGAAATGTTGTGGGGTTGTGCCTGCTGAAGCCTCAGAAACACATGGGAGGCTTCTAAGCAGGTGGAATATCTCAGTATTCCATGAAAGTCTAAAGTAGCCTTCCCCAAGCTGGTGCCCTCCAAATGTTTTGGACTACAACTCCCATCACGCTGTGCTGGCTGGGATGGATGGTAGTCCAAAGCATCTGAGAGCATCCGGCTGGGGAAGGCTGCTCTAAAGGGCATACCGGTCAAGTGCGTGGCATGTGGAATGTGCCCGCTGTGCGTAATATTCCAGTCCCCAAATTTGGAAGCTTTTTGCTTGCTGAACTGTGGCCATATTCAGCCTGACAGCCAGCAGAGGAGGCCTGATGCCTTTTTTGTGCTCCTCCGCGCATGCCCAGGGGCTGGGAGTATTAGGATTCCAGGCGAGCACATCTCCTTCCCGCCAGCACTGCAGAGCTCACATCAAATGGGCACGGCAACTTTGGAGAGAGTTTGAAGACATCAAATGCCGCTGAACGTTTGTCCTCAGCCGCAGCCCTGAAGCGCTCCTCACGCACATTAAATGCCAGCAGGTTGCGTGTGAGCCGGGCTGCTTCGGCTGCTACAGCCCCACAGTTTTTTCCACAGCGGCAACTGCAGTTGCCTAGTTGGCAGGGTGTGTGTGTGTGTGTGTGTGTGCATGTGTGTGTTAAGGGTGAACATTCTGACAAACAGTCCAGGGCTGGCTCAGAGGAGCCTCTCTTGCATAAAGCCTGCTGGCTATGGCCTGGCCTCTGGTGAGGGCCTGGGGATGGTGTCTGCCTACCAGGTTAGCAACATGGGATGAAGATGTCGGTTCAGTTCCTTTAAAAAGCTCCACACTCTCCATTTCTCACTGAGCAAGGCAGATAACTAGAAAAGTGGCTTCAGATTCAGAAAAACGTTTCCCTCCTCTTACATTCAGCGGTCTGAATGATGATGAATCTTCCTTGGGACAAGAGGCAGGTGCAATTATGTCCTTTGCTTTCAGCGAGAGAGAAGCTGCCCCAAGGAGGGAGGGAGGTTGTGGCATGGCTTTATTTGGAGCATCTGTCAAGGAGTCCATCTTTGGGATTGGTTGAGGAGATGCTTAGTTGGGTCTATTCTGGTTCTGTCGCTCCCCTTGCTCAGGTGTTCCAGGGTATGTTGCGAGCCCACAAGGATTTCCATGACACCAAAGCCAGCCTAACACGCCTGTGGATTCATGAGTGCTTCAGGTAGAGCAATCCCACTTGCCTCTTTCTGCTGTTACACAATCCGTAGCCTCGCACCACTATGGTGGTGGTAGTGGTGGGGGTCAGCTGCTGGGCCAGGAGCTCACCTAAAGCTTCCTCCCCTCCCCTTCCCCAGGGCACTTCATTTAATGTGTAGATAGAACAATATAAGACTCGCCCCCTCGCTTTCCCCGTCCACCTGCTGCTATTGGGGCTATTGGGGCTCTCCTCCTGGGCACCATGTGAGCTAATATCATGGCTTCAGCAGTGTAGGAGACACCCAGGGATAGTTGTGGGGTGGGAGGAGAGGCTGAAGGTCAGAGGAACAGCTGGAGTTGTTTGGCCATGTTTCCATGGACTGTCTATAGAAAACATCCTGCTACTTCCAAGATCCACTTCTGGAGTTCAAGGAATTTGAGTGCTTCCCATGGGGCTGGACCCACACAGAGTCCTTTGGAGTGTGGGGGACTGTGGGCCCAGAGCATGTCAATTCCTTCCTTCTCCTCTCCTTCAGGGTTTTCTCTGATCGTCTGGTGGACGCTCTAGACATGGAAACATTTGTTGTCCTCTTGAGTGATAAGTTGGGGACATTCTTTGACCTGACCTTCCACAACCTTTGCCCCAACAAGCGCTCACCCATCTTTGGTATGTACCAACTGCTCTCTTGCATTGAAGGAGGGGGAGGCAAGGGTGGTGGTGGTGGTGGTGGTTTGAGAGCCATTACTGGGAAGAGTTGCCTGTTAAAGGTTCTCCACATTCTCTTTGGGGCTGTGAGATCAGGTGGCTCTGTCTCTCTGAAATCTGTCTCTTGATTAAAGTTGATTAACTTCACGAGTTTGAGTTGATTAATCAATTAAACCTCCATTGATTTGCATAGAAGAAAAACACACGCTTCATTTGTTTGTTTATTGTTTGTTTATCGATTATTAAATGATTACATTTGTATCTCACTTTTCCAACAAATGGCACTCAAGACCTTATCCTAACTTATCTGTCTCACGCACATTGAAAGGAATGCCTCTCCTAAGATGGCACTTCCTAGTTACAGTTTTTCGAAGTACTTAAAAAAATTTAAAACCTGTTTCTTGATTGATCAGGGACACATGTTCGGTTGATCAAAATGTTTTAATAGATTAATCTAACTGATTAATGGACCCAATGTTGCATTTCTAATATATACGTAAGAGAGAGAGAGAGAGAGAGTGTGTGTGTGTGTGTGTGTGTGTGAGAGAGAGAGAGAGAGAGAGGTTTAACAGTGAGAGCACTGGGAGACTGGAAGTTGGGCCTAACTCACAAGAACTGTCTTGTGGGCTTACAGGGTTTGTCCCCCTTTCTCTCCAGGAGACTTCATGCGCAACGTCTATGAGGACCTGATGGACATGGCTGTCCTGAAGGCTGAGATGCAGCGTGTCTTGAGTGACTACAACCGGATGCCAGGGGTAGTGCCAATGAAGCTGGTGCTCTTCCGAGATGCTATTGAGCACAGTGAGTAAGAGGGTCCAGGCTGAGGCTGTTGCTCTGATGTGGGGTTGCCCCTATCTGCCATTTCCAAGAGACCCCCACAAACCTGGATGGAAACAGAGTGTGAGGAGGGGGGAACTAGCTCCCATCTGGGTGGGACTCCGGGCTTGGCCTGGAAGGTGACATGGAGCAAGCTTACCTCTGGTCCAGGATAGCTACCTCCTGCTGGTTTCCTTGCATTGTGACAGCCTGGTGCCCTGTTTTCCTGCAGTAACCCGTATTGTCCGAGTGATCAGTCAGCCACGAGGGAATATGCTGCTCGTGGGCATTGGGGGTAGCGGGCGCCAGAGCCTTGCGCGCTTGGCCTCCTCCATCTGCGAGTACTACACCTTCCAGATCGAGGTCTCTAGGCAGTATCGTAAACAAGAGTTCCGGGAAGGTGAGAATACACTCCTGTTCCCCTCCAGCCTCAAGAATCCAGGCCGCAAACCCAGCCCTGGGAGGCTACATTGCCCATCTCCTTTCACTGGCTCTCCTTTCCCACAGACATCAAGAGGCTCTACCGCCAGACGGGGGTAGACCAGAAGCCCACTACCTTCCTCTTTGTGGACACACAGATCGCTGATGAATGCTTCCTAGAGGACATTAACAACATCCTCAGCTCCGGGGAGGTGCCTAACCTCTACAAGACAGATGAGTTTGAGGAGGTATGTGCCCTATCTATCTCTGGAAAAACAAGGACAAGGGGACAGAGGGGGGAATGTCAGTGCATATTGTACTCCTTCCTGCTCCAATGGCCAGGCTGAATGATTGGGTTACATCTCCTCCTTGGCAATTTTGAATGCTGCTCCTGTGTCCAGCAGGTTACCCACGGTCCCCAAACTCTGTCCTGCCTGAGACAGTGCTTGATTTCTTTAAAGAGAGAGAGAGAGAGAGAGAGAGAGAGAGGTGCTGGGGCTAAAATCTGCTTAGGAGCTACACTTTTGGACTGAGAAGCTGTTTTTTACCGCCTCCCCAGCCCCAAGCGTATGGGAATTCTGCTCATGTGGAAAGATACTTGTTTATTATTTATTTTATTTTATTTATATCCCACCCTTCCTCACAGTGGGAGTCCAGAGCGGCAAACAAAAACACTAAAAACACTCTAAAACATCTTAAAAACAGACTTTAAAATATATTAAAACAAAACATCTTTGAAAACATATTAAAACAAAACATCTTGAAAAACATCTTTAAAAAAAAGGTTTTAAAACATCTAAAAAGCCATTCCAACACAGATGCAGACTGGGATAGGTCTCAACTTAAAAGGCTTGTTGAAAGAGAAAGGTCTTAAATAGGCACCAAAATGATAACAGAGCCTGTCTAATATTTAAGGGGAGGGAATTCCAAATACACTAAAGGTCCATTTCCTATGTTGTGCGGAACGGACCTCCTGATATAAGATGGTATCTGCAGGAGCCCCTCGCCTGCAGAGTGCAGTGATCGATGGGGTATATAAGGGGTAAGACGGTCTTTCAGGTATCCTGTATGGGGCTTTGTACACCAAGACTAGAACCTGTGATGACTTTGAACCTTCCAGGCAGCGCCCTAACCACACCTGGTCTCAGGGTTGCGACCCAACACTAGAGCCCTTGTTTCAGCATCTCAGCACGTCCAGAGGTTGTTGTTTTTTTAGCCTCACTCTTTGCTGGCTTCAGGCTTCCTGCCCACCTCTCCCCCTGTGCATCTAAGGTTAGGAGGTCAAGGTTTGAGGCATGTTTGAGCCCCAATAATAGGGAAATTAGATGAAGTTGGGCCAGAAGATTGGTCTGTCCACCCCGCTCTTCCTCTCCTTGGCTGGGGCTTGGGGAAGCTGCAGTCCAAGGCATCTGATGGGCACCCAATCTGGAAAGTTCTAAGCACTGATCATCCCTCCTGTTCTGCTTATAACCCACAGGAAGTTTGAGGTGCATGTGAGCCCTCAGGTGGCTGCTGGCGAGCAGCTCCAAAACTGGGGCCCTTGACCAGTTTGTTTCCATGAGGAGAATTGGAACTGCTCCCTTTTTCTTGATCCTCCTCCTTTTTCCTTGTTGTCCCCAGATCCAAAACAATATCATCGATGCAGCTCGGGCGGAGGGTATCCAGGAAAGCCAAGACAGCCTGTTTGCCTACCTCATTGAAAGGGTGCGGAACAACCTGCATGTTGTGCTGTGCCTGAGCCCAGTTGGTGATCCGTTCAGGTGAGGCTGAGATTGGGGAGCTGGGATTGGAGGGGCTTTCTAGACAGCCATGGCAGCAGCTTCTGCTTGGAGCAACAGTGACCCCTGGTGGGCAGGAGCGGCTAAAGGCAGAGAAGCAGTGGAGCAAAGTGGATGTTAGGGAATGGAAGCAAGAAGGTGGGCAGGACAGAGGTGTAGCCAAGGCCACGAGGGTCAGGAGGAGCAGAGTGGGACAAGGAAACTTTGTAATAAGTAAGTAAAACTGGGGAGATGTCATCTGCGCAACACATCAAGGTCTCTCTCTCTCTCTCTCTCTCTCTCTCTCTCTCTCTCTCTCTCTCGTGCCTCAGGAACTGGATCCGCCAGTACCCTGCCCTGGTGAACTGCACCACCATAGACTGGTTCTCTGAGTGGCCTAAGGAGGCCCTCTTGGAAGTGGCGGAGAAATACCTAGAGGGCGTGGATCTGGGAAGCGTGGAAAAGGGAAGCCTAGACACGGTGAGGGGAACTGAATCCCCACCCAAGAGGACTCTCCTGAAAAGGTTGCAAAGAGGCTGTAGGCGGCAGGTGAGGTTTCCTCTACCAAATTGCATTGTGTGATGCTCTTCTCTCCTCTCCACCTTCCTGCATAGATCCATAAGCGAGTGGCTAAAATCTTTGTGACGATGCACTGGTCCGTGGCCAGATACTCACAGAAGATGATGCTGGAGCTCAGGCGCCACAACTATGTCACCCCCACCAATTATCTGGAGCTGGTCTCTGGCTACAAGAAGTAAGGGGTCCTTTGGGTCTCTCCAGGGAAGCCAGGTGGGAGGGCAGAGAGGCCCCTGCCCCCTCTGGGTGAGAGCCCAGTGGTGTGTGGGGATCTGCAAACTCCTGGGCTGCCCCATGGCTGGGTAGGCTGGGTGGTGGAGCAGTTATGGATCAGGGAGCCTCCATCCTCCGTGCAGGCTCCTGGCTGAGAAGCGGAAGGAGCTCTCGGACCAAGCCAACAAGCTCCGCAATGGACTCTTCAAAATCGACGAGACCCGGAAGAAGGTGGAGGTGATGACGCTGGAGCTGGAGGATGCCAGGAAGAAGGTGGCAGAGTTCCAGAAGCAGTGTGAGGAGTACCTGGTCATCATTGTCCAGCAGAAGCGAGAGGCCGACGAGCAGCAGAAGGTGGGTGGCCGAGGCTGGTCCGTGGCTGGGATTAGCCTCCCTAGCCCACGATGCTCAGCTTCCTCCTCCTCCTCCTCCCCCCCTTCCCACAGACGGTGACTGCTAACAGCGAGAAGATTGCTGCCGAGGAGATCAAGTGCAAAACATTGGCGGACAATGCCCAGAAGGACCTGGAGGAGGCCTTGCCTGCCTTGGAGGAGGCCATGAAGGTAGGAGGCCTCGCAAGGACATCATAGAATCTGTTCAACCAATGGGCTCTCCCGGTTTTTCTAACTGGTCCTCCTTGTTCTGTGTGCTCCGCTCTGCCCCGTCCCAGCAGCTGCTCTGCCTGCCACTCTTCCTGTGGAGCCCACAAGATGCTGGGATTTTCCAGCCGTGTGCTGATGGCTGGAGACTTGTGTTGCTCTACATTGCTCCCTCCTCCAAGGGTTTAGGGTGTGTGTGGCTCCTTCCTGTTTCCACACTTAGGCTCCCCATGGGACTATCCCTTTGGGGTGGGCACTCCTCAGTGGCCCCTGTGCCCTCCTCCCCAGGCTTTGGAATCACTCAACAAGAAGGATTTGACTGAAATCAAGTCTTATGGCCGGCCTCCCACCCTGGTGGAGACAGTCATGCAGGCGGTCATGATCCTGCGAGGCAATGAGCCCACCTGGGCAGAAGCCAAGAAGCAGCTGGGTAAGCAGCCACAGCACACGCTGTGTTGACATGCATGCATTTAACATGCCTTCTTTTCATTTCAAATATCGCAGCCACTGAGGGGCCCTGTGGTGCATGGCAGAGGGCGGTTAATCCTTTCCACCTGTGCCAGAGCCCACCCCTCAGTGAAAATTCCCCTCCCCTCAACCTGTTTTCCCTGGGAGGGAAGCTGCCAGGTGTAGAGGCAGCGAGCCACTGGATACCACTTGCTGGGAGCAACAGTGATGCAGGGCTGTTGCCTTCCAGCCCCACGTGTGGGCTTCCCAGAGCCATCTGAATGGCCACTGAGGGAGACAGGGTGCAGGACTATCTGGCCCTTCAGGTGTTGGCTGACTTCTCCGACCCTGCGTCTCACTTCTCCAGGTGAACCCAACTTCATTAAACAGCTAGTCTACTTCGACAAGGACAACATCTCTGACAAGGTGCTCAAGAAGATCAGTGCCTACTGCTCGCAGCCAGACTTCCAGCCGGACATCATTGGGCGGGTCTCAGTGGCCGCCAAGTCTCTGTGCATGTGGGTCCGAGCCATGGAGGTGAGCCTGGAGCCCTGACTGGGGGAAGATGGCGTTGTGAGAGGACAGCAGTGGCTGGGAATCTGGCTACTTGTGCAGTGGGAGGGCTGGGAGAATGCCTTGGCTCCACCTTTGCAGGTTACACACTCCTGTTTTCTCCTTCGCCCCCTCCCCTGCTCCCTAGATGTATGGCCGTATTTACCGTGTGGTAGAGCCCAAGCGTGCCCGTATGAATGCCGCCCTAGCCCAACTGGCAGAGAAGCAGGCTGCCCAGGCCGAAGCGCAGGAGAGGCTCCGAGAGGTCAGGCTGCCTCAGAGGAAGATCCAGGAGGGTGGATTGGCTGCAGGAATCACTGGGGGAGGGGTTTTCCCAAGAGTCCCTTCCCAACCTAGAGAGTCTCTGATGCTCTCCTTATGGGGCAGTTATGGGGGGGGGGAATCCTGTCCATGCATTGCCCCAGGCCAGCCCTTGTAGAACATCCTACCACAGAGCAGGCCTCCGCAGGGCAGCCTGCCCTTAAGCCCTCTTCCCCCGACCTCTGCTCAGGTTGCGGAGAAGCTGGAGATGCTGAAGAAGGTGTACGAGGAGAAGCTGGCCCAGAAGGAGGAGCTGCGGAAGAGGTCGGAGGAGATGGAGATCAAGTTGGACAGGGCTGACAAACTGGTCTCAGGTCTGGCCGGAGAGAAAATCCGGTGGGAGGAGACAGTCAAGGTAGGTCCTGACCCACCGCTCCACACACATCCCTCCAGCAAGGTGCGACTGGTCCTCTCACCCCTGCCCCCCGCTTCAGATAAGCCCCCACTGTGCCTGGTTTTGGCTGGCCTGTTTCCAGGATCCAGCAAGGGTGACCGGAAGGCTCTGGGGCACAAGGGTGTGAGGAGAAGCCGAAGGGCACTGAGCCCGTTATGCTCAGAGGAAAGAAGGGGAGCGGGGAGAGCAGCTTCCCAATCTCTCCAAGGGCCCCTGTGCAAGGGAATGGGGCACTTGGCACTGAGAGGTGCAGGGAGGTGGGCGGAATGCAAAGGCTTGCTCCTGCCCCTGATCTCCTGCTTCCCTGTAGGGCCTTGAGGAAGATCTGGGCTACTTGGTGGGGGACTGTCTTTTGGCAGCGGCCTTCCTGTCCTACATGGGCCCCTTCCTGTCCAATTACCGGGACGAGATCGTCTCGCACATCTGGATCAAGCAGGTGAGTGTTGTGCACCTGTCCTAAGAGGCCAGCGCCCTCCTTCCCAAGAATGCCACCTTTTGAGGGAAGGGCCCGAGGCGAGCTTTGAGGGCTGGGCAGCCTCTGAGGCAGCAGCTGGCCAGGCTCCCTGGTGTCAGGGTGATCAACCAGGAAGGCCACGTCGGTCCCTCCATGTGAATCCCCAAGCGTGGCCCCAAGCGAAGCAGGCCGCCTTCCTGAACTCGGGATCTGGTGCCAGGGGAAGGAAAGGCCAAGCAGGGCACGGCCGACTGACTCCCTGCTGCTCTGTACCTGCAGATCCGAGAGCTCCATGTGCCTTGCTCCCCCCGCTTCACGTGCGACAGCTTCCTCTCCAACCCGACCGTTGTGCGCAACTGGAACATCCAGGGGCTGCCGTCTGACAACTTCTCCACAGAGAACGGGATCATCGTCACACGAGGCAACCGGTGAGCGCCTGGGCTGTGAGGTGGCTCAGGCCCCGTAAAAGGCTGTTTAGACCCACCCAGATCTGGCCCCCTCTCCCCTTGGAGTCATCTCTTTGAACCTTTGGGGGGGGTACCAAGAAGGCCAATGGTGAGTTGCTGAGATTATCCCACGAGGGCGCAGAATGCCTCAAATTCCATCATCTTTTCCTTTGCCTTTTGGCCTTTCCTAGGTGGCCTCTCATGATTGACCCTCAGTGCCAGGCCACAAAATGGATCAAGAACATGGAAGCAAAGAAAGTAAGCAGCAGCGTTGTGCATCTCGTGAAGTTCTGTTGCCTTTCTAGATTTGAGGTCCCCTACAGCTTCTTTCCCCTCCTCTCCTCATTCACTGTTGCTTCATCCCTCCACCCCCCCACCCCCCGCTCCATTATCCAGTCTCAGCGGATGCATCTTTTAATCTCCTTCAGTGGTGGATATTATCCACAAATGGGTTACTCCTCCCACTTGTTTTGGAGGCGGGCTATGCAGATGGCTTCTGGCTTGGTCTCCTTCAATGGGAGGAGCATCCCCAGATCCAGCACTATCTGCTCCAAGACAAGAGGGAGCTTCAGTGCTGTGCTAGCCAGATTCAGCATCCGTTCACCTGACAGTCTGGGAAGTTTCTGATGCAGGTGACAGTAAGATAAAAGACTTGTGGGGAGTCCCAGTGGCCCTCTCATAGCCCTGGTGCCAACATCCTCCCCACCCCCCAATCTCTGACAGGGCCTAAAGATAATTGACCTGCAGATGCCTGACTATATGCGCATCCTGGAGACAGCCATCCAGTTTGGCTCCCCTGTGCTGCTGCAAAACGTGCAGGAGGAGTTGGACCCAACGCTTGCCCCTATCCTCAACAAGTCTGTCACCAAAGTGGGTGAGTCACCTGGCATCTCTCTTGGAAAGAGGGGGAAATAGTCTTTGTTGCACACAGGTTTGGGATTTGGGGGCAGTTAGATGGAATGGAAGCCACCATTCTGGGAAGGGGCTGACCTCTTGTCCAGAGGGGAAAAGGCCCCGGGGTCCAGCTGAGGAGAAAACCGGCTGCCCACCCACCCTCCTTGATCTTCCTCCCAATTTGTGTACCTGTGTGTGGCAGGTGGGCGGCTGCTGATAAGGCTGGGAGACAAGGAGGTGGAATACCACCCCGAATTCCGCTTCTACCTCACCACCAAGCTCTCCAACCCGCACTACACTCCGGAGACATCCTCCCAGACCACCATTGTCAACTTTGCCGTCAAAGAGCAGGTAGGAGGCGATGCGCCTTGGAGTACCAGTCACCGGGGAGCACCAGAGGGGGAAGTGCACTTGCCCCCGCGTCTTCCTGGCATCGGGCTGGCCACTGTGAGAACAGGATGCTGGCCTAGATAGGGCCCCCCCTTTGGTTTGGCCCAGGCTCCTCATGGCCAGTGCTGCTAGGCCTAAAAGCCGGGAGTTGTTTCTGGCCCCTGGGAGTTGGGGTGGGGAAAGAACGGGCCCTGCTTGGACAGGAACAGAGCACCCACCAGAGAGGACTTAGTGGGAGGGAGCACAAGTGGCCAGGAGGGTTTGGGAGCTGGGGGAGGAGGGGACCGGGGGGGGAGATGCGGGGGGGAGGGGGCCAGAGAGGGCTGACCCCCACTGCGTGCCCTGGGCCTCTCCAGGGACTGGAAGCTCAGCTCCTGGGGATTGTGGTGCGGAAGGAAAGACCTGAGCTAGAAGAGCAGAAGGACTCCCTGGTGCTCAACATTGCTGCGGGCAAAAGGAAGCTGAAGGAGCTGGAGGATGAGATCTTGAGGTAGGGAGGGAGGGGATGTGCAGGGGTTGTGGGGACCAGGAGGTTAGTCACTCGTGAAAAGCGTCATGTAAATAATGGCTAGAAAGAGCAGCTCCTGAAAGAGACTGTGGCGGCCACAAGGCCTGCCTGGTGGGGCATGTGTGCCTATGGGGTGGTATTTGGCAGTCCTTAATGACCACGAGGAGGCAGGTGGCTGCTGTATCCTGCACCACTTGTGCCCTCTGGGACCCCAGCCTGTTGGGGAGGCTCACTATCAACTTGCAAGTCTGCACTTCCCTTTTCTCACCTCCCCATAAACTCAGATGGCCCACACCCACCTCTTCCATTCAGTGGTGGTGGTGGTGGTGGTGGCTGTCACTTGGGGCCGCTGCTGCTCAGGGCAGACAGCCTTTTGCCAGCCTTTTGTCCTTGCCTGCTGCTCTGCTCACCCACCCTGCCTTCTGTCTCCAGATTGCTGAATGAAGCCACGGGTTCCCTCTTGGATGATGTGCAGCTTGTGAACACACTGCAGACCTCTAAGGTCACAGCCAGCGAGGTCACTGAGCAACTGGAGACCAGTGAGACGACGGAGATCAAAATTGATACCGCTCGGGAGGTGAAAGGGAAGGGCTTGGCTTTGCTGGGTGGGGGAGGTGAGGAGGCTGGGGGTGGAACCCCCCAGTTCTGAGGGAGCTCTTTAGGGGTGCAGATGCTGCACCTGCTCCCCTTCTGGGTTTCTCCACAATCATCAGGGGCTTGTAACTTGCTCTTCAGAAAAGGCCATTTGTCAGTGGTTTGTGCACAAGGGTGGAGACCTCACACCATGGCTGATTCCTCCCAAGTGCCTGCTCCCCCAGCCATCCCCTGGTAGGCATCCTGTTCTTGCCTTCTTGCTACATGCTAACTAACCTGCTTCATGTGCTGTTACCAGGCCTACCGACCCTGTGCTCAGAGGGCGTCCATCCTCTTCTTCGTTCTCAATGACATGGGCAGGATCGACCCCATGTACCAGTTCTCCCTAGATTCCTACATTGACCTGTTCAACCTCAGCATTAACAAGAGCCACCGGAGCAGCAAGCTGGATGAGAGAATTCGCCATCTCAACGAGTACCACACCTATGCTGTCTATAGGTAACTTACCTCATACCGGTTGGTAAAGATGGCAATCTACCACTGCCACCAACCAGTTAGGGCCAGGCTTCTCCTTTCCTGCTATGACTGGCAATCTGTGCCCTTAGGTCTCCTTCTTGGGACAAGAGGCATGTTCAGTGTGATTGAGAGAGAGCAGATTATCTGCAATCCTCACTGACTTGCCCCGATTACCCCTTTGAAATGCCATCAAAGTACTGGACACCTTCTGGTCCAAATAGGCACCGTAAGTGCAGATTTCACATCATGTATACTGGAGAAAGCAAGCTGCAAATTCTCTCCCAAGATTGAACCCTTTGCTGTTACCGCTTTGCCTAGGTATACTTGCCGGGGCCTCTTTGAACGACACAAGCTGCTTTTCAGCTTCCAGATGTGTGCCAAGATCCTGGAGGTATCTGGCAACCTCAAGATGGATGAATACAACTTCTTTCTGCGTGGGGGAGTGGTAAGGACATAAAACGTGCCCTGCTGGACCAGACCAAAGGCTGAGCTAGTTTGTTGTTACAGTGGCCAGTCAGATGCCCCAAATGGGAAGTCCCCAAGCAGGACGCGAGTGCAAGAGCACTCTGCCGTTCGTGATCCCTGGCAACTGGTACTCAGAGGTGGCATGCTGCCTCTGGTCCTGGACACAGCATATAGTCATCCTGACTAGTAGCCATTGGCAGCCTTATCCTCCACAAATTTGTCTGATCTTTTTTAGAGCCATCAAGTTGGTGGCCAAGTTAGTAGCTAGCAAATTCTATAGTTTAACTAAGTGCTGTGTGAATAAGTACTTCCTTTTGTCTCCCCTGGATTTCTCCCCCTGCCCTCCAGCTTTGTTAGATGACCCTGGATTCTAGTATTGTGTGTGTGTGTGTGTGTGTGTGTGTGTGTGTGTGTGTGTGTGTGTGTGTGTGTGAGAGAGAGAGAGAGAGAGAGAGAGAGAGAGAGAGAGAGAGAGAATCTCCGTCTGCTGTCCCTGCACTATGCGTAATTTTATATCTCTCTGTCAAGTCCCCTTACTTGCCTTTTTCTCTAAACTAAAACCTCCCAAGCAATACAACCTTCTTCAAAGGGGAGGTTCCCTTTTGTTATTTTCGTTTGGTTGCCCTTTGCCGCACCTTTTCCAGGTCTCCAAAATCCTTTTTAAGGTGTGGAAATTGGAATTGGGTACAGTACTCCAAGTGTGGTCACACCATAGATTTCATAAACTCATGATGATATTGGCAATTTTATTCTCTGTCCAGTGGGAGAGAGGCATCCAGACATTCATTTTTTTGAAGAGGCAAACTGTGACAAGTTCAACCTCCTTCGCACAAAGTGGGCAGATGTTAATTTAACCATTCTTATACGGTTCCAAAATGCCGCCAGACACCTCCACTCTGCCTGCCTAGGTGGCTCCTAATCACACTGCCATCTGGAATCAACCAGTGCAAGACCAAGGTTCCAGTAGGACCTTGGTGTTGGGGAAGGCCCAGCCAATAATTCTTCTTGCCTAACTGGCCACCATTGTTTGAGTCAGAGGATGGTGCTATAGGCCATTGCATTCAGAGGCTGCTCCATGTTGATAACTATGTGTAGCACCATACTGAAGGGGCACAGTCTGAAGCTCCCACCTCCCACTCTGTCCCAGTGACAGCTTCTAGCAGTCTTGCTACTCGTAGCACTCCTGACTCCTCAGCAACTTCTGCCTTCCCTACTCTTGCCCTGAACCTCTCCATGCAGACAGCAGAAAGACTTTCGAAGGAAGTAAGAGAGAGAAGAAGGGAAATTATTATTGGAAAGTGATCACGCAGGCCACATCTTTCCTTGGCATCTTTCATCTGCCTTCCTTCTCTGTGTATGTTAAAAGGGGAACTGGCACCAAAAGCTCTGCAACAAAGGCAGTTAGCAAGCAGCCCACAACTGAGACATTTCCTCAACAAACACAGCATGTTTGGGACAGATCTGCATCCCATCCCGGGATGGAGGCTTAGGAGGACATTCTTCAGACGGATTTGACTCTCCTGATCCTCAGGATGTGGCACTAGCCAAACTACCTGACAAGGATGTCTTTGGCATCCCACCTCGGATAGAAAGGGGAGTGAAGACAGCCAGTCAGAAGAAGCTTATGGCTCCAGGCTTTTCCTTCTTGAGGACTGTATTCCTTTCTTTTCGAAAGTGGTGTTTGCCAAGGCTGCAGGTTCTTGCCCCAGAATCAGCATGGCAGGCCAGCCATGTGGCAGCAGTTTTTTCCTGCATCAAGTCTTCCACAAAAGAGGCTTCTTTCCCCCAATATTTCAGGGAGGTCATTGACACTGAGTGCGCTTCTCCACTGCATTGCAGGAAGGCAATGCAAGCTTTTATTCTTTTTCACAAAGCATTATAGAGAAACTGAAGACACTCTTAATGGATGTGTCTGATGCTTCTCTTATATCAGATGTTATTATCCCAAGAGATGCTATTCCTCGCTAAAAGATCCAGGTAAGCACAGATCTGACCTAGCACTACAGAAAGCTCATGAGGCACAGGCATTGGCCCTTAGGGCTGCCTCAGCAGCCTTAATGTTTTCATAGGCATCCTTGCTCTGGCTAGACTTGAATCGCCTGGCTGAGGAATTGGAATGACCTCCTCTAAAAAGGAATCTAATCAAACTATTCAAGTCCTCTTTCTTCGTGGCAAATGCCACACAAAACTACTCCGTTTTATGCATGGGTAATGGAGGCCACAGCATTGCATTGAAGGGCCATCTGGCGGCAGCATCAGTTGGTAGATGCCATCTCTCTTTCAAATTTTGCCTCTGTGCCATTTAAAGGGGCCAATCCAGTAATGATTTGAAATGAATGCTGATGAAAGTTCAAGTGGAAAGCACAAAAGCAGGACTACAGCTGAACGTCAAAAAGACTAAAGTAATGACAACAGAAGCTTTATGCAACTTTACAGTTGACAATGAGGACATTGAACTTGTCAAGATATACCTCGGCACAGTCATTAACCAAAATGGAGACAATAGTCAAGAAATCAGAAGAAGGCTAGGACTGGGGAGGGCAGCTGTGAGAGAACTAGAAAAGGTCCTCAAATGCAAAGATGTATCACTGAACACTAAAGTCAGGATCATTCAGACCATGGTATTTCCGATCTCTATGTATGGATGTGAAAGTTGGACAGTGAAAAAGGCAGATAAGAGAAAAATCAACTCATTTGAAATGTGGTGCTGGAGGAGAGCTTTGTGCATACAATTGGGTGTTAGAACAAATTAAACCAGAACTGTCACTAGAAGCTAAAATGATGAAACTGAGGTTATCATACTTTGGACACATCATGAGAAGACATGATTCACTAGAAAAGATGATAATGGTGGGAAAAACAGAAGGGAGTAGAAAAAGAGGAAGGCCAAACAAGAGATGAATTGATTCCATAAAGCAAGCCACAGACCTGAACTTACAAGATCTGAACAGGGTGGTTCATAACAGATGCTCGTGGAGGTCACTGATTCATAGGGTCACCATAAGTCATAATCAACTTGGAGGCACATAACAACAACAACAACAAAGTAGAAACCAAAGATAAGGAAAAAGCTATGCCTTCTGCTCAACAGGAGGAAAGTAGACAGACTCATAACAGATGCCTCTTCTTCCTTTTGCTACTTTAGAACATGTTTTCATATGTGAGCCTGGCAAGCTGGCTTGGCAAGATCCAGATTGCAGTCAAAGGCCCAAGGATCTGTTTCCTCCAAGATAAACTTTCCCAGTCCTTAAAATTCAGTAGACATCAGTTCTGACACATCTTGCTTCCCATAGGGGAATCTCTTTCCTAGTCAGTTCAGACACCATGAGTGTACTGTATATGTGATGTTGGGATTTTTTTTACCCCACTGTGCAGTACTTCGGACTTGCTTACGTTGAACCACATTGTCATTTTAATGCTCCTTTACCCAGTTTGGAGAAATCCTTTTGAAGCTCCTTAAAATCTAGTGTTCTTCTTTACCATCATGAATAATTCGGTGTCATCTGCAAACTTGACTACCTCACTGTTCACCCCTAATTCTAGTTCATTAAAAAACAAGTTAAAAAGCACAGGTCCACTTTCTACATCCCTCTGTTGGGAGAACTGTCCACTTATTCCTTCTCTGTGCTTCCTGTTTCTCAACCAGTTTCTGCTCTTTAAGATGACATCACCCCTTATCCCATAATTGCTAAGTTTACTTAGGAGTCTTTGGTGAGGCACTTTGCCAAAAGCTTTCTGAAAGTTCAAGTAAACACCACCTACTGGATCACCCCTATCCACATGCTTGTTGGCACTCTCAAGGAACTCTAAAAGGTTGGTGAGACTGGACTTACTTTGCAGAAGCCAGGCTGAAGACCTCTTTAACATGCTTGGTAATTTGATCTTTAATCATGTTTTCCACCAATTTCCCCAGAACAGATGTCAACTAGTCTGTAATTTCCTGGATTCTCCCACACACCCCAAATATTCCTTTTTCGAAATTGCTGTTACTTTTGCCACTTTCCTGATCTCTGGTACAGAGGCTGGTCTTAGGGACATGTTACAAATCTACATTGGCATTTTTAAGAACTCTTGGGTGGATACCATCCAGACACAGTGATTTGTCCGTTTTCATTTTGTCAGTAAGGCCTAGAGCTTCGTTTATTGTTACCACTATTTGCTGCAGTGTCTCAAAGACTCTCTTCCTCAAAAGGTATGGGTGTTTGTTCTACATTTTATACAGTGAAGACAGGCGGATTTGGGGCATGGGAAAGCAGCTGGCTTTTTGCCTGAGGATTTGGTGGCTCCTGCACTGCGAGGCCAAGAGCATAGTGGGGAGCTTCCTTATACCGCATGAGACCCCACCGGTTCATCTCGCTCAATGTTGGCCACTCTGTGCTGGCTGCAGCAGCTCTCCAGGATGTCAGGCAGGAAAAGCGGGGCCAAAGACAGACATTTTCTTAGCCTGCCTGGAGATGCCATTGGGGAGTGAAACTGGGACCTTCTACATGCAAAGCAGATGCTGTGCCACTGAGTTACAGTCCTCCTTGCCTTTAAAACCTTCAGGTCCTGGCAGTTTGGAGAATAGCTTTCCTGTACCTCCCAGCTCCAGCTTATATTGCAGGTGGGGCCCATGCAACCTGGCACTGGAGGGCATTTCTTCTTTGGAGGTGTGTCTGTTTAGGTCTTGTGGGAGCCTGCCATACGTCCACAGGAAGGGTCCTGTGTGGGCCGCCTCAGCCTCCCTCCTTCCCTTCCCTCCCTGTTTAATGCGCTGGTACCACCTGGATTTGCCTTTCTTTGGCTGCTGATCCTTCAGGGTGGCTTGTGTGCTTTGCTTCCTTCTGCTGTCCACTTGGCACAGTCTGGATGATTGTGGGATAATCAGTCTGGCAGGGGAGGGTGCTTATGCACAGAGGGTGGCTTTGGGTGCTTTTCAGGTGTCTCCCAGCCTTCCTATTCCAAGTCTGGGTTAGCTCCTCCTACTTGCTTTGGAGGCGGATCTATGCAAATGACTTCATGCTTGACCCCCCCCCTCTTCAGTGGGAGGAGCCCCTCCCACTTGCAGCCCTGCCTGTTTCGAAGCAATGGAAGTTTCCACAGAGTTTTCAACCGTGTGGCCCTTTTTGTTGTTGTCACGCCAGCAGCCAGATGCAACGTTTGTTTACCTGACGCTGATGCAATAGCGGTTTGTGTGGTGTGTTGGACCACCCTCCCAACACTGGCACTCCGGTTGCTTAGCTGGACGGGCTGTGGTGGGTTGGGGGTGTGCACGGTGTCCCAAATCAGCGGCGGTCCTGTCAGTGCACCAACACAGCCCTGACTTTGGGCACTCCAAGTGCTGCTGCTGCTTCCTTGATGAGGGAGGCTTATGTGGCATGTGTGATGTATGGCCCTCGGAGGAATCAGGACTCACTTCAAAGAGGGGCGATGGCCCCAGGGGGTTTTCTGACAAGAAGGCCCAAGTGCCCCAGGAAGGAGTTGGAGGCTGAGCACCTAAGGGAGAAAAGTGGAGCCAAAGATGGGAGACAAGACTTAGCCCAGCTTAGCTGCTGTGTTGAGCTAACCAGCCAGGTCTTGGCCTACTGCCCTCACGCTGATAAGGTGCTTTAACTTCTCATGTGTCCCTGCCTTCCCCTGAGCTCCAGGCAAGTAGTCCAGCATTTAAAAATGCAGCACAGTAAAAAGACCCCTGACCCCTTCAAGTCCCCCTCAGCAAGGCAGCCTTAAATCACACCTAGAGCAATGCTCAGGATTGGGCTTCACGCCAGTGAAATGAATCTCCCCCTGGTTTCCTTGCGTAGTCTATGCCCTCGTTCCTGTGTGCTGTTTCCATCCAGAGTGAGCCCATACCTCTTGGAGGCAGATGTGCAGGCTCCTTGGGCTGTTGAAACCTTCCGAATGTGGCTTGGCCTTCCGCAGGGCCTCGCGTGAGATGCCTGGGAGACTTTTGCAGTGCCTGGCTCTGTAATTTGAGAGGCACTTGAATCCCAGCCAAACCCTGTCCATGACAACGGGCCAGAGGATGCAAGAACAGCTCCCCACCCTGCACTCACACAGTCTGGGAGGACTGCCATGGGGAGAGGAGAAGCCGCCGTAACCTCCTGTGGGCTCAGCCCTGCTCCGCAGCATCTGTTTTCTGAGGGAAACCTGGCACAGGCGCAGGGTGGGCAACGGCCAGAGGCTTGTCCCTTCCCTGCCATTCTCCCCTCACACCTTGAGGGCTGAGCCAGGCTTCTGGCCGGGCACTGTACACTTTTCAGTGCCGTTCCTGAGGGGACTGCGTGTGCAGCCCTGGCCAGAGCTGCTGCTAGTGCTGTCGCAACCAGCAACCAGATTTTATCCATAATGCTCCCCACTTTGCACGTGGCGTTCCTCCTCCTGTGAGGATAGTAACCCCCTTTGGGAGGGGTTCCCAGTTCCCACCCTTGGAACAGAGGCAGGCAAAAGCTGATTGGCGCCCTCCATGCCCAGGAGCTCTTGGAGAAGGTGGTGGATGCTTAGAGCAATCTTGGCATCCGGAGTCCTTGGACTTGCTTTATTATTGTTGTTGTTGTTGCTGCTGTTGTTATATCCTGACCTTCCTCCCAGAAGGAGCCCAGAGTGGCAAACAAGTGACAAAACGCTAAAAAATCTATAAAACATCTTCAAAAATCTTAAAAACAAAGCATCTGAAAAGAATAGCCTTTAAAAACATATTTAATAACATCTTGGAAAAAAATTCCAGTACAGATGCGGACTGGGATGAGGTGAGAAGCCCGAAGTCATTTGCCATCCTCCTCTCTGGCCTTGGCCAAGCTTTCCCAAGCCTCCTGAAAGGAAAAGGAGGGCACTGAGTGCCTGACTTTATGCCTTGGGTCCATGACTTCCTCTCCTGCCTCTTCCTGCTTGCAGGTGCTGGATAGGGAAGGGCAGATGGACAATCCCTGCACGAGCTGGCTGGCCGACATCTACTGGGACAACATCACTGAGCTGGACAAGCTCACCAACTTCCACGGCATCATGAACTCTTTTGAGCAATACCCCCGGGACTGGAACCTTTGGTACACCAGCTCCAAACCAGAGAAGGCCATGCTACCAGGTCAGGCTCCATCTTTCTGCTGAGGTGCACAGGCTCTGTGATTGTGCCCGTGCTTCCCCTCCATCTTTACCTTCCCCGTATCTAACATCAGATTAGGACCCTGGCAGACCGAATCTGACCCCAGTTCCCCTTCCCTGCTCTAGAATACCGAAAGCCTCTGGAATGGGATGTGTTTGGTGCAAATTACTGCTCCAGGGCTCCCTGCTGGTGGCAGGTCAGTCCCCCTTCCCTATTGATGGAGTGAAGATGTGGTAGCGTTGGGCATCCTTGGAGCTGAGGTGGTGGTGGTGGCTCGCTGGCTGTTCTGGGCCAGGCAGCCCTTCTCTATCGCCATCCCCCCGCCCACTGATCACCAGGTAAGGCAGCGCTTCTGTGTCAGACGGCCTCTCTCTCCGTGCATTGTCGCCCCCTGCAGGTGAGTGGGAGAACTCCTGCAACCAGATGCAGCGGATGCTGGTCGTCCGGTCCTTGCGGCCAGACCGCGTGGCCTTCTGTGTCACAGCATTCATCGTCTCTAATCTGGGCTCCCAGTTCATTGAGCCGCCAGTGCTTAACATGAAGTCGGTGAGTGGGCAACAGTGTCTGGCACTAAAAAGCAGCCCCTCTGTGCTCTGGATGATGATCTGTGCAACCGGACTGAGGCAGGAGAAATTTGAGTGTCGCCTCTGAATATTCACCTGAGATGGGAGACTGACCTGCAGTCCCCCTTGTCGTGCCTCAGCTGCTTGCTAACTCTCCATGGCCTAGAAAGAGGGTGGTGTGATTTTCTTCCCCATTTCTTCATTCTCTCTCTGTCTCCGGACACAGGTGGTGGACGACTCCACAACAAAGACCCCCCTGATCTTTGTGCTGTCCCCCGGTGTCGACCCCACCTCCTCCCTGCTCCAGCTGGCGGAGCAGTCGGGCATGTCCCACCACTTCCATGCCCTTTCGCTGGGGCAGGGACAGGCACCCATTGCCACCCGCATGATCAAAGATGGCGTCCACCAGGGTGAGTGCCAAAGGGGCTCTGGGGGAGGCTGGCTCCTTCCAGCACCCAGAGGGTGGGCCTGTTTTGTCCCCCCAGCCCCTTCAGATCTCTAGGGCAGAGGTGGAGACCATGTGTGATTAGCCGGCCAAGCACCAAATGTCATTGGACTCCCAGCAGGCCCAGCAGCCGTTGTGGCCAGCGGCCAGAGATGCGATGGGAGTTATAGTCCAGCAGCGTCTGGAGAGCCACAGATGTTCCACTCCCCTGCTCTAGAGGCATCTCTTCCCCCTCACTTGCAGCGGTGGGGACACTTTTCCTCAGCTCGCCTCTTGTTGCAGCCCCAGGCCACTGTGGGCCTCTGCCCTCCAACCTGGCTTTGCCTCTCTTTCCTGGCAGGTAACTGGGTCTTCCTGGCCAACTGCCACCTCTCGCTCTCCTGGATGCCCCAGCTGGACAAGCTGGTGGAGCAGCTCCAGGTGGAGGAGCCGCACCCCTCCTTCCGCCTGTGGCTCAGCTCCAGCCCCCACCCCGATTTCCCCATATCCATCTTGCAGGCTGGCATCAAGATGACGACGGAGCCCCCCACGGTGAGCAACGAGCCAGCCCCCCACCAAGTCTCACCAGACGCTCCTGTCATTTCCTTCTCCCGCTTGTTCCCCGGGGACCCTGCCGGACCCCCAGACCCAACCCAAAACCCTGCTAAAGCCACAGATCTTTCTGCTCCTCGTGGGCCAAGTAAAACTTTTTTGTCACTTCACTGAGGATTGGCAAGCTCATGCTAGGTCATTTTCCTGGGGCTGAGAATGAACATACAGTTTGAGAAGGAAGTGGGGAAGATGTGTGTGTGTGGTGGTGGTGCAATAGCCACCAGCATTAACCACATTAGACCCAAGGATCTCCACAAACCCCCAGACTCAAGAAAATGGAGGCCAGATGAGGCCGGGCTGCTCTCCCATGCCTGCCCGCCTGCCTTTCTGGCATCCCCAACAACCAGGACCACCCTCCCTTTTCCCCAGCTCCACCTTCTGGGCGGGGTGGGGGTGGGAGGCACTAAGAAAACATTTCGCATTCCAGGAGTCCAAGGAACCCACGCAGGTTATGAAATGTCCTCTTAATCAACATGAAAGGTTCTGGGTCATCAGCCTCCATAGCTGGTGCTCCAACAGGGAAGCTGGTTCTGCAACAGGGAAGCTTCTCCCCCCCCCACCTCCCCACAGCTTTCAGCACCCCTTTGCCCTCCTGGTTTTGCTGTGTGTCTTCTGAGGTCAGTTGTGAGCCTCCTTCCCCCCCCCCGTCCCGCTCCCTCCTGTGACAGGGCTTGAAAGCCAACATGAAGCGCCTCTACCAACTCATCACGGAGCCACAGTTCACCCGCTGCACAAAGCCAGCCAAGTACAAGAAGCTGCTCTTCGCCCTCTGCTTCTTCCACAGCATCTTGCTGGAACGCAAGAAGTTCCTGCAGCTGGGCTGGAACATCGTCTATGGCTTCAATGACTCGGACTTTGAGGTGAGGGGCAGATAGGGAGGGGGATGCCGGGTGGTTTGGGGAGGCCAGAACAAAGCCAAGGAAGGATTCTGAAGAAAGGCTGTGGGTGCCTTCCTCCTTGAGGCTCCAACGGGCCGATCTATGATGCTCCTCTCTGCTCAGATTCCCAGTGGAATTGTGGCTGAGCTCTCCCTGCGGCCCGATGCACCAGGGACTGACACCTGCCCCCAGTACACCTCTGGCTTGCTCCCAGTGGTTACTGGCACACTTGTCCCGTCTGCCATGTTCCTTTGGAATATGGTACACAAGCCCTTGCGCTGCAGAGATGTGGTGTGGCAAGGCTTGCTAGCAACAATATATGTAGGCAGATGCTGGGTGGGCAGATTCTTGCTGCTCATCTTGGTGGTGGTTCCAGAGTGCCCGGCAAGCTGCCTGCCACAGAAGAGGGCACAGCAGTTCCACAGCTCTGGTCCTTGGGACACCACACTGTTGCACGTCCTGGCCTGCAAAGTTTCCTGGAGAACCACCAGTAGCCGCCCCCTTTGCCCTCTCCCTAAAGGCCTGGTCCTTTGCATTGTGCTCCCAGATCACCACTGATTCTTCTTCTTCTCCTCGCCAGGTGTCGGAGAACCTCCTGAGCCTGTACCTGGACGAGTATGACGAGACGCCCTGGGACGCCCTCAAGTACTTGATTGCAGGGGTGAATTATGGGGGCCACGTGACGGACGACTGGGACCGACGCCTCCTCACCACCTACATCAACGATTACTTCTGTGAACAAAGTGTTGCTGCCCCTTTCAACAGGTTAGTGCTCAGGACAGTACGCAGGGAAAGTTTGGGCCCAGAAAGGCAGGCCGGCCTTGGTGTACTTGTATGTGGGAGGGGAGTGGATGGGGACAGGGACGCTTCCTGCGGCAGACGACAACCTCTCCCTTGGGATGCGTTGGCAGAGGGTCCTCCGCTTGCACAGGTGCAAACTTCGTCTGCCCAAGACAACTTTCTGGCCTGGAGTGCTTCAGTCCTCTTAGCCGTTTCGTCCTACAAACGGGAGTTTGCTGGTGTGGAAGGAATGCTGTGAGGCTGAGGAGGGAGAGAGTCTGCGAGAAGAGGAGCCCTTCCAGGCCCTGAGCAAGCCAGACAGCCGTCCGGACAGCCTGTCCCTCTGTCTCTACAGGCTGTCGGTGCTGGACACGTACTACATCCCCAAGGATGGCAACATAGCCTCCTACAAGGAATACATCAGCCTGCTGCCTGGCATGGACCCCCCAGAGGCCTTTGGCCAGCACCCCAATGCCGACGTGGCCTCCCAGATTACTGAGGCCAGGACGCTCTTTGAGACTCTGCTGTCCCTGCAGCCCCAGACCACGCCCTCTGGGGTGGCGGGGCAGAGCCGGGAGGACAAGGTACCCAGTGCGAGGGGCAGGGCACTCACATACCTCTGTGTGTGTGATTCTGAGGTTGAGGACCCGCCGTCTGAGCTAACCTTGTTTTGTCAGGCAAGCAGCCTCCGTCGCCCACCCTTTGCAGACCCCACAGTCCCTTCTCTGGCATTGGGGGTCCCCTGGATGCCAGAGAAGTACTGGGGCTCAAGCCCTCCAGAATGAAAGCTTCAAAGCTCTCATCCCCTGTGTGTCTGCTTTCTGGTGACGGCACAGCCTTTGCATGTGCTCAGGAGCACTCTTGCCTCTGCTAGACTCCTTCCAAGGCTGAGCCCTGGTACCAAAGATCTACAACAGCCTATCAGGGGTCAGCAATGCATGAGCCCATGGCAAGGGTGCTCCATCTCCCTACAGATTCTGTTGTCTGTAGGACAAGATTTAATCTCCTTAGCTGAGTGCTTGGAGCCTCAGAGGGTGGGATCCCCTGAGCTGGCAGCAGGCTCAGGACGCCTCTTGTGGTCGTGGCGGTGGCATTCTTGGCATGCGTCATCCAGCCACTTTTCTGCAGCTGCCCAGGGCCCTGCATGCCTCTCCCTGTCCTTGCCCCCCCCCCAGGTGCTGGAGCTTTCGGCAGACGTGCGCAGCAAGATCCCTGAAGAGATTGACTACGAGGGCACCTGCAAGGTGCTGTCCACAGACCCCTCCCCCCTCAACGTGGTCTTGTTGCAGGAGATCCAGCGGTACAATTCCTTGCTGCAGGTCATAAGGTGGGTGCCCTCTAGCTGCACCCCAAACGCACCCTGCCCTTTTTATGTGGGGGGTGGGCAGGTGTCAGAGCAGCACAGGGCCAATGAAGTCGCACCACGGCAGCATCCCCCAAGCCGCTTTGGGCCCAAGCCAGAGGCTTTGGGCTGCCACTCCCATCAGCCCCAGCTAGCATGGCTGTGTGAGTTGTAGCCCCAAATCTGTGGAGAGCCCCCACTTGGGGAAGGCTGCCGCCAGTGTGGTGGTGAGAGTGTTGGACTGGGAACTGGGAGACCAGGGTTCACATTTCACTGGGTGACCTCGGGGGCCAGTTGTGGTCTCTCAGCCTAACCCACCTCACAGGGCTGCTGGGAGGATAAAATATGAAGGGGGAAGAGCCACCTTGAGTTTCTTGGAGGAAAGGCAGGATATAAATGAGACAAATAAGCCAATAAATAAAAGTGATCCTTTATTGGGCCGATATGGGGAAAGCCTCCGGCCAAGCTCAGTGTGTGCCCGATGTGGCTGAAAGGCCGCCTCTTTCTTTCATGGATGCCATGAGGTCTCCACGTGGGTTACAGTCCCCAGTCAGCTCGAGACAGGAACCTGTCATAATTTTTTCCTGGCTCCTCCCCTTCTTACTGAGTTGATGCCAGTTCTGTTCCTGTCTCAGCTCGGGCAACAGCCTTTGGCTGTTTTTCTCTTAACTTCTATGACTATCAGCCTTCGGCTCCTCTTTTTCCTTCTTTCTATACTTGATTTCGTACACTCTGTATTAATTAGTTTAAAAAAAAAGGGGGGGGGAATTACTATCTCTATTCGTCCTTTCTTATCCCTATTTTCTCTCCCGTCTGAGATATGGAAACAGCACCATCTTCTCAGACCGCCAGGACAAAAACCCTTAGAGGAATAGGGCAGCACACAGTGGCTACTGTGGTTGGTTCCTTGCAAGGCCATAAGGGGTCAGGGCAGCACTCAACTCCTGCTGCAGTCAGTTCCCGGCCGCCGTCTGTCCCGCCATCCGAGAAAAAGAAGGGACACAAAAAAATCAGGGCCGCACCCAGCTCCTGCTGCGGTCAGTTCCCTGCAGACATTGCATATGGCGGAGCATAGGCAAGAAGCCTCGCGTCAGAGCGTGAATTTCGCTACTACATCGCGGCATAGCTCTCATCACCCTTCCGATTCGAACACTCGAGAGGTGAGGTTTTCGCCAGTGCCTACTGCCTCCTCCAGCTCCCCAATAAGTTTTCCTGCCGAAAATGCAGCGGCGACCATCTTGAGTAGCGCGCAAGAGGCGTGCTTGATAGAGCCCGCAGTCCAGCGCCATCTACTGGAGCAGCTGGAGGACAGCAGGTCGGAGGACGACGAAGTGATGGAAGCCCATGCGCAGTATGGCCCCCCCGCTTCTCCACCCCAGCTCTCTCCTCAGCCTATGCCAGCATCCTTAATAACCTCTTCGATGACGCTGGCACAATTATTTTCGCCTGATGTAATCCGACAACTTAAGCAGGCGCTATTAGAGGAGGTCCCACCACTTAAAGTGACGCCCCACAACGACCACAGTCTCCGCCAGTAGCCGCCCCCCCATGTCAGAGACCACGTCACGTAGTCAGACAGCCTTCCCCTGACCCAACTTTGGTGGCCATGGGTAGGGGGTATTGTGAGCAGGATCACCAGAATGCCTTATCAGAAACCGATTCTATGGAGTCCCGGGATGACGGAGAATGGACCGATGCCTCAGATACAGAGGCTCAAACTTCGGTCAGACTATATTTGGAAGTTCATTTTGAACCATTGTTAAAAAAGGTGATCGCTTCCCTGGAGCTGACTGCTCCTTCTGAGGAACAACCTACATCCTCCAGACAGGCTATGGTGCTGCCTACCGTAAAGATTGGGCCTAAGGGCATTCCGTGCCCACCTATGCTGTTGACTAATATTCAACAGGAGTGAGAACTACCGCTATACCCCAAAAGGGGGACTAACTGGGCTAATAGACTGTATACCTTAGAAGCCAGTGTCATGGAGCAGTTGCGAGCCCCAGACATAGATGGGCCTATTACTGCTCTCCTATCACATTCCGTCTTGCCACGGGATGGGGATGCTCATCTCAAAGATCCGATACAGCGTAAGTCAGATCTGGCACTTAAGTGAGTGCATGAGGCGACAGCAATGTCCATAACAGCCTCGGTGGCAGCCTCAGTATTCTCTAGGGCATCACTGCTGTGGATTGAGGACCTAGCCCAAAATCAAGACCTAGAGGTTTCCAAGTTATGAAAGTCCATTTTAAAACTCTCACGCTGCATCGCTTTCGTAGCAGACGCTACCATGGACTCCTCACAATTTGCAGCCAGGGCTATGGCCACGGCAGTGGTAGCCAGACGCCTAGTATGGCTTTCGCACTGAGATGCGGACAATGCATCCAGATTTAATCTAGCCACGGCTAAATATACAGGTGGAAAATTGTTTGGGGAAGACAATCTGGCAGAAGTTTTGGTGGACAATAAAGATAAAAAGAAAGTGATGCCCTCACAGGGTAAAGACGAAAAAAGGCCATTTCAACACTATACCCCCACTTTTCAGATGCGCTCCTTTCGTGGCTCAAGGCCCTTCTTTAGTAACAGACAGAGGGATTTCAGAGGCTCCCGTTTTCCTTGGCAAAACCAGAAGCCTCCCCAGAGATTCCACCAGAATAGACAACAATCCTACCAGACTAGGCAGCAGCGTCAACCACAACAACGCTTCTGACTCTATACCTGTAGGCGGGAGACTCAATTACTTCCTGAACCAATGGCAGACAACAACAAAACACAAATGGGTCCTGAGCATTATCAAAGATGGATACAGACTAGAGTTACACCAGTATCCACCCCCACGTTTCATCTTCTCTCACAGACCGACATCACCACAAAAACACGGAACATTCCTAGAAGAAATAGAGCACCTTCTACAAATCTCAGCCATAGAACCCGTCCCAATAAAGGAACGGTTTTCCAGAGTATACTCCTTCTTCTTTTTGGTGGCAAAAAAGGACAATTCATTCAGGGGGGTGCTCGACCTCAGGTTTGTCAACCAGTTCCTGAAGCGCAAGACTTTCTGGATGGAAACAATCGCTTCAATCAGGGAGGCACTCCAACTCCACGACTATTTGGTATCCATAGACCTCAGGGAGGCCTACCTGCACATTCCAATTCACCCCAGACACAGAAGGTTGCTCTGGTTTACATACAACAACGAACGCTTTCAGTACAAAGCTCTCCCATTCGGGCTGGCCACAGCACCCAGAATTTTCACCAAGGTGCTGGCAGCAGCACTCTCAGGTCTACGCCTGGCAGGGGTGCACATTTCCCCTTATTTGGACGACCTACTACTCAGGTCCCGGTCATTTACCCAGGCAAACAAAGACTTAAAGCTTACATTCAGTTTCCTACAGAGCCACGGGTTTTTAGTGAATGTTCTAAAGAGCCACCTCTACCCCACACAATCACTAATACACCTAGGCACGGTGATAGACACCACGGCACAAACTATAACGCTGGCACCACAGAGGATCCGGGCCATCACCGATCTAGCACGCTCCATATGCGGACAACCGAAATCAGACTTGATGCGCCTGGCAAAGCTGCTCGGAATGATGGCATCATCTATAGCAGTTACACCATGGGCCAGGCTTCGCTCACGTCCTCTGCAACATCTTCTGATCAAGTTCCAGAGACATTGCCTCCAGACGACACCGCAAGGTTGCCTTGCCACACGACGTGCGTCAATCATTCACCTGGTGGCATCAGGACTCAAATTTGTCCAGGGGGATCCCAATACAGGAGCCGCCCCAGGCAATAATCACTTCAGATGCAAGCCTCGGGGGCTGGGGTGCCCATTATATGGATCTTTTCGTACAGGGACGCTGGAGTCCACCAGAGGCAGCCAGGTCCATCAATTGGCTGGAACTGAGGGCGGCTCATCTGGCGCTGAAGCATTTCTTTCCCAGTCTTCACTGCCCCAATGTATTGATCAAAACAGACAATACGTCGACCAGATCATACATAATGAGGCACGGAGGGACCCAATCCAAACTCCTTAGCAGAGAAGCAACGTCCATGCTCTCCTGGGCAGAGCATCGCCTTACATCTGTGACGGTGGAATACCTGCAGGGGGCAATGAACGACCGGGCGGATTGGCTCAGCAGACGTCAGATATTCCCAGGGGAATGGGCACTCAACAGAAGTGTCTTCCTGATGGTTCAACAGGAATTTGGAAAACTAGAAGAGGACCTTTTTGCCTCGGACGCAAACTATCAAATCCCTCGATTCTTTACAAGATTCCAGACGCGTGCGGCAGAACAGACAGACGCACTGATGACGAGCTGGCCACAGCTTCTATTGTATGCGTTTCCACCAACTCCTCTCATAGCCAGAGTCCTCAACAAGATCAGGAGGGAAGAGGCACAGGTGGTCCTAATAGCCCCATACTGGCCGAGAAGACCGTGGTTTGCAGACCTCGTCCAGATGTCTGTCAAAATCCCGCTCGCACTTCCAGATCGCCACGACCTGTTACATCAGGGACCGGTCCTCCACCCAGACCCAGCCTGGCTTCAACTAGTCGCCTGGAGGTTGAACGGAGCAGGCTGTTAGCATTACAGATTTCACCTGACGCAACAGCAACTATCCTGGCGTCACGTAGACCGTCTACGCTCAGGATATACCAATCCACTTGGGCAGCTTTCCTACGTTGGTGTGCAGCTCATGACACCGATCCTATGACGGCATCTGCACCACATATTCTGCGGTACCTCCAGGAGGGCCTTAACCAGGGTCTACGTCCTAACACCCTCAAGCGTCAACTGTCGGCACTTGCATCCGTTCTATCTTTAGACGAAGGGGTTTCTCTAGCGTCACATCCGCTGCTCAAGAGATTTCTAAGAGGGGCAACCGTTATTAGCCCTCCGGTAGTGCACAGATTTCCTTCATGGCACCTCCATACAGTGTTGACCGCACTACAGAAATCTCCATTCGAACCCCTGCAGACGGTTCCTTTGCGAATACTCACCTTCAAAGTCACGTTCGTCATAGCAATCACGTCAGCACGCAGGGTATCAGAGATTCAGGCTCTATCAGTGCTAAAACACCTCTGCACCTTCCATAAGAATAGAGTTGTACTCCAGATCGCTCCTGGCTTCATTCCAAAGGTCAGACCTCAGCTTCACCTACGACAGGAGATCGTGCTGCCCACGTTTTGCCCAAACCCTAAACACCCCACGGAAAGGGCATGGCACTCCCTTGATGTGAGGAGGGCGTTGAAGGTATACATCAATAGGACAGCACAGTTCCATAGATCGGAATCTCTGCTGATATCTTTCCACCCTCCGACTCTGGGCCACAAGGTATCAAACTCAACTATAGCGAGATGGCTGAAGGCATGCATCTCCTTGGCCTACAGATCACTCAGTAAACCCGTGCTGCACGGGATCACGGCGCATTCTACTAGGGTGGCAGCCACAACAGCGGCTTTTTTGGCTAATGCCCCTTTGGAGGAGATCTGCAGGGCAGCAACTTGGGCCTCGCCTTCGTCGTTTACCTGGCACTACAAAATGGACTTGTACGCATCTGCGGAGGCCGCATTCGGTCGTAGGGTTCTCCAGCAGGTTCTTCCTCAATAGACCCACCCTATGGCCGAGCTTTAGTACGTCCCACGTGGAGACCTCACTGGCATCCATGAAAGAAGGTACGGTTGGACTTACCGTGAACGGTGTTTCTTCATGGATGCCATGAGGTCTCCACGACCCTCCCTATGAGGGGCTGGGAATTCCATCTGCACTATGCGCTATCCGATCTTATTCTGTTCGTCTCTACCTTCGCATTTCTTTCTTTCTATGTTACACTGAGGTGAAGTTCCGAGCTGGTCAAGAAAGAGAACTGGCATCACCTCAGTAAGAAGGGGAGGAGCCAGAAAAAAATGATGACAGGTTCCTGTCTTGAGCTGATTGGGGACTGTAACCCACGTGGAGACCTCATGGCATCCATGAAGAAACACCGTTCACGGTAAGTCCAACCGTACCTTCTCCAGTCCTTTGCGTCCCTCTGACTCTTTCCTGCTTCTGCCTCCCCCCCCCGACAGTTCCTCCCTGATGGAGCTTGAGAAAGGCATCCAGGGCCTGGTGGTCATGTCTACAGATCTGGAGGATATCTTCAACTGCATCTTCGATGCCCGTGTGCCCCCCATGTGGGAGAGGGTAAGGCCTTGAGGAGATGGGGCCCTTAGTCCACCCCTTTCTCTGAAGGTGGGCGGCTTGGTGCCCCCGACAGGAGCACTTGTGCCCAGGCAGAGGGGCACGGTCTGCAGGCTCCGGGCTGCTCCGCTCCTTCCAGGCAAGAGACGAGCATTGCCTGGCGCTTTGTAGGAAGAAACAACACCTGTGGTTTTGTCTTTGGTTTTGAGCATATTTTTCTCTTCAGCCCCAGGGGGAAGAGAGATTTCAGGGGAAGTGGTTCTAGAATTCCTTGTGGAACCCACCCCCAGTTTTTCCTCCCCCCCCCCCCATCAGAGGCAGAGATTTCCCATTAGGGAGAAATAAATAATTCATTAAGCCTCTTCTGAATGGAAATATTTCAAAAGCAGCTTCTTCTGAGGTAACAAATTCCCCAGGTAGCTACCAAACCCACCCTGCCTGAGTAGGTGGCACCTTTGGGGGGCAGCCCCTCTCGAAAAAGGCTGGCACTGGCAGGGCCTGCTTGGCAAATGCTCCTCCCACCTCCTGGCTTCTCCTTTCCTTCTCTCCTCTGCAGGCCTACCCTTCTCAGAAGCCGTTGGCTGCCTGGACCCGGGACCTGGGCCAGCGTGTGGAGCAGTTTGCCCGCTGGGCCACCACCGCTCACCCACCCGTCCTTTTCTGGCTCTCGGGCTTCACCTTCCCCACAGGATTCCTGACGGCTGTCTTGCAAGCTGCCGCACGGCAGAACAACGTAGGCGATGGCAGGAGGGTGGTGGAGAAAGGTGCTTTGGGCACCAGGCTTGGGGGGGGGACAGCCTGCCTCTCTTCCATTGTAACCCAAAAGAGGGTCCCTGGGATGGGGGTCACTTGGCAGGAAGGAGAAGGGGGGATCCCAGCAGTTGGAATGAGGGATGATGGTCATTCATGAAATTGAGGAAATTAGAGGATCTGTTCTGTCCGTAAATCCTGTAGTGATCTTATTTGGTTGTGTTCATGATTTGGTGCACTTAGAGGGCAGGGAGATGGTTATCCACTTCCTGACAAGTGTTCCGATGGTAACGTGTATGTATGTATGTATGTATGTATTTAATTAATTAATTAATATCCTGCCCTTCCTCCCAGTAGCAGCCCAGGGCGGCAAACAAAAGCACTAACAACACTTTAAAACATCATAAAAACAGACTTTAAAATATATTAAAACAAAACATGTTTTAAAACATTTTTTTTTAAAGAAAAGGTTTAAAAACATCTTAAAAAGCCACTCCAGCACCGACGCAGACTGGGATAAGGTCTCAACTTAAAAGGCTTGTTGAAAGAGGAAGGTCTTCAGTAGGCACTGAAAAGACAACAGGGATGCCGCCTGTCTCCTATTTAAGGGGAGGGAATTCCACAGGGTAGGTGCCGCCACACGAAAGGTCCGTTTCCTATGTTGTGCGGAACGGACCTCCTGATAAGATGGTATCTGCAAGAGGCCCTCACCTGCAGAGAGCAGTGATTGACTGGATATATAAGGGATAAGACGGTCTTTCAGGCATCCTGATCCCAAGCTGTATAGGGCTTTGTATACCAAAACTAGAAGAACTAAGCCCGGCAGCAAATGGGCAGCCAGTGCAATTCATTCAGCAGCAGGGTGACATGTTGATGATACCCTGCCCCAATGAGCAGTCTAGCCGCTGCATTTTGCACCAGCTGCAGCTTCTGGATGAACCTCAAAGGTAGCCTCACATAGAGCGAATTTATAGTAATCCAGCCTGGAGGTTACCAGTGGACAACAGTGGTTGGGCTATTCTGGTCCAGAAACATCTGCAGCTGTCTTACCAGCCAAAGCTGGTAAAAGGCACTCCTAGCCACTGAGGTCACCTGGGCCTCTAGCGACAAAGATGGATCTAGGAGCATCCCCAGACTATGGACCTGCTCTTTCAGAGGAAGTACAACCCCATCCAAAGCAAGCAACTGACCAATTATCCAAACTCATGAACCACCAACCCACAGTGTCTCTGTCTTGCTAGAATTCAGACTCAGTTTATTGGCCCTCATCTAGCCCACCACCGAGTCCAGGCAGTGGTCCAGGGCTTGTACGGCCTCTCCTGATTCAGATGTTACAGAGGAATAGAGCTGGGTATCATCAGTGTACTGCTGACACCTCACCCGAAAGCTCCAGATGACTTCTCCGAAGGGCTTCATATAGATGTTAAACAGTATTGTGGACAAGATGGTACCCTGCAGCACCCCACAGCACAACTGCCAGGGGGGCAAAAGACAATCACCCAGTGCTATTCTCTGAAAACAACCCTGGAGATAGGATCAGAACTACTGTAAAACAGTGCCTCCAATACCCATCTCATCAAGGCGGCCCAGAAGGATACCATGATCAATGGTATCAAAAACCGCTGAGAGATCAAGTAAGAGTAACAGGGTCGCACTCCCCCTGTCCTTCTCCCGATAAGGTCATCCATCAGGGCGACCAAGGCCGATTCAGTCCCATGACCAGGCCTGAACCCAGACTGGGATGGGTCAAGATAATCTGTTTCATCCAAGAGCACTTGCAATTGCTACGCCAGAACCCTCTCAATCACCTTCCCTAAGAAGGGGTATTTGGTACTGATCGGTAGTTGTCGCAGACCAATGGGTCCAGGGTGGGCTTTTTCAGGAGCAGGCAGATCACCACCTCTTTCAGGGTGGCTGCAACGATGGGTTGACCACACCCTGGATCCTCTCGGTCAGCCCCCCTCAACAAGCTTCAATAAGCCAAGAAGGGCAGGGGTCGAGAGGACACATTGCTGGCTGCATCATCGCAAGCACCTTGTCCATGTCATCAGGCTGCATCAACTGAAACCGTTCCCAAGACATTGCAGCAGATGTTGCACTGGACACCTCACTGGGGACTACAGTAGATGTGGAAGGGGCATCAAGACTGCTACAGAGGCGAGCAACTTTACCCTCAAAGTGCCTTGCAAACAATTCACAGTGGGCCTCTGAAGGGTCTAAAACTCCATTTCCTGGAGTTGATGTCAACAGGCCCCTGACAATACGGAAAAGCTCTACTGGACGGCTACTTAAGGATGTGATGGTAGTGGAGAAGTGGGCCTTCTCTCATGGATGACAGAGGTCTCCAAGTGGGTAATATAGCTCCTCCTACAGCCCAGAGACAGGAAACGCTTCAGCAAATTTTTGCTCCTCCCTTGCTGCTAAGGCTCAGTTTTAGTTTCCTGTCTCAGCCCGGAGCACATCCTCTTGGATTCTCTTCTTACTTTCAATATTCTATTTCCTATACTTCAGCGAGTCTCCTTCACTTCTGTTCCTTACCTTAATTACTGTGTCCTGCCTTAAATAACGTTTGTCTCCGATCCACTCATTTCTGTCAGTTTCACCTCACCATCTTCTTTACTTCACTTGAGTGGGTAATTAAAACACATTGTCAAAACACAAGTAGCATGTTACTCTAGTCTAATCTCTTTGCTTGTGACCTAAAGTGGGTCTGAAATTCAAGATGGATACTACCTGCTTCAAGATTGCTGTGCAATGCTAGCATGTTTCTAGGTTTCTGTCAGTTTTTCTGTAAGCCAGCATCAGTTATGTGATTTCCGCTATACATTTTAGGCAGCCACATCTGAAAAGTCCCTTATTCTCTTTCTCCTCTCCCCCCTTTTTTCAGAAAGCATAACAGAGCAAACCAATCTCATCCTAAAAGCAAAAAAAAAAAGACAAAATGCATTACAGCAGACAGAACACAGCATCTCTCCATAAGCACCTTTTTAACTTAGTAAACCTTTTAGACATTTAAATTATCGCTGCACAGTTCATTCATTCATCTCATTGGCGATCACTTGTGACCGAGTAAGATTGTCTTCCAAGATAAGGTCTTTAACGGTGGGTCCGTAAGTGACTGTGGAGGCCAATTCTGGATCCACACAGCCTCCCACAGTGAGGACATTGGTTTCCAGATGGAAGATGGTCACAATGAGGATATGCTTGACGTGCCTTCCGCTTAGCTCATTTGTCCCTTTCGCCCTGTACTTGTGCTTCTTCAAAGTCCATAGCATCTTTGATAATGGCCGACCTCCAATTATGGGCCAAGGCTTCCCAGTTCTCAATGCTTATGTTACATTTTTTTAGATTAGCTTTGAGAACATCTTTAAACCTCTTTTGCTGTCCGTTTTCCATCCTTAAGTTGGGAGTAAAGTAGCTGCTTTGGAAGACGGTGATCAGGCATTCGAACAACATGGCCAGTCCAGTGAAGTTGATGTTGGAGGATCATTATTTCAACACTGGTGGTCTTTGCTTCTTCTAATACGCTAACATTAGTCCTCCTATCTTCCTAAGTAATTTGCAGAATTTTCCAGAGGCAGCATTGGTGGAAACTTTCAAGAAGTTGGGAGTGGTGTTTATAGATGGTCCATGTTTCACAGGTGTACAGTAAGGTCGGTAGTACAATGGCTTTGTAAATAAGCATTTTGGTCTCCCTGTGAATATCCCGATCCTTGAACACTCTACGCTTCATTCGGGAGAATGCGGCACTCGCAGAGCTCAGACGATGCTGAATTTCAGCGTCAATGTCAGCTTTTACAGAGAGATGGCTGCCAAGATAGGAAAAGTGATCAACATTCTCCAGCATCGCACCATTAAGCTGGATTGATGGTGCTACAGAGAGATTGGTTGATGAAGCACTTTGGGTTTTTTGACGTTAAGCCAGAAGCCAAGCTTTTCATATGCTTCTGCAAAGACATTTAGGATAGTTTGAAGATCTTCCTCTGAATGTGCAGAGACCACATTATCATCGACATATTGAAGTTCTATGACAGAGGTTGTAATTACCTTACTTTCAGCCTACTGAGATTAAAAAGCTTTCCATCTGTTCAATATGTGATTTCCACGCCAGTGGGAAGGCCAATGACTGCTGGACAGATCACCGATTAATTCGATCCACTATGGCTGCACAGTAGTCACAGTTATGATGTTTTACTCATGCCTGATCAGCCTCACAGCATGTCTTTTGCCACTTGCGCTCTAGCCATTGTCCAGCCTGTTTCATTGCCCTTGGCTCACTGGTGTACCAAGGTGCAAACCGGGCTCCACAATGCCGGAGAGGGCTCTCAAGGGCAACTGTGTCAAGAGCCCGACATGCCTCACTCTTCCACAGCATGGCAAGGGCTTCAACAGGGTCACCTGGTCTATCGACTGGGAACTCCCCCAGGGCATTCAGGAATCCTGTGGATTCCATTAGTCTCCAGGGGTGGACCATCTTAATCTGTCCACCACCCCTGCAGGGGAGGATCAGAGCCATAAATCTAAACTTCACCAGAAAGTGGTCTGACCATGACAATGGGGTGACATCTACCCCCCATCTCCAGACCACCCCTTCCTCTATCTGAAGCAAAAACCAAGTCGAGGGTGTGCTCTGCCCTATGCGTTGGAGAACTTAACCTATGCGTCGGATGAATTGAGGCAGCCCCATAGTGATCATGGAGGCCATGAAGTCCTGAGCTGGAACACTAGAGGCAGCCTCAGCATGGACATTGAAATCACCCAGGACTATCGTTCTGGGCTCCTCCAACACCACAGCTGAGACAGCCTCCACCAACTTGGTCAGAGAAGCTGCTGGGCAGCAGGGTGGACGGTACACCAGCAGCAACCCTAGTTTACTGTCTCCTTGGCCCAACACCAGGTGCAGGCCCTCACAGCCTGCTCCAAGACAGAGTGGTTTCCTGGTGACAGAGATGGAAGTTCTGTAGACCACAGCAACTCCTCCCCACCATCCCTGCAGCCTGTGCTGGTGTTGCACTGAGTATCCAGGTGGGCAAAGCTGGGTCAGATCAACTCCTCCCAGCTCACCCACCCAGGTCTCGGTAATACATACCAAATAGGCACTCTCATCCATGATCAAATCATGGATAAGTGTGGCCTTATTATGTACCAATCTGGTGTTAAACAACACACACAGGCCAGCGGGCACAGCAGATGAGCAACAAGAACCCATCCATGAGAGGAGCAAGGAACAAGGCGCAGATAGCCTTGCCCTCGTCTTCTATGGTAGTTCACCACCTCCCCAAGGCCATACCTCCCTCTACCCATGATCACTGAAATTGGGGTGGCATCACCCATGTCCCTCCTTACTAAGACTCCTCCTAAACACCTGATATGGACCCAGCAAGAGCCCACCAAGAAAACCTACCTGAACCAGTTATCCCCAGTAGGCCTCTGAGAGCATTGGAAATAGTCAGAGGCACTCAATATCTTTCACACAGGGCACATCTACTCCCCCCGTCTCGCACCCAGGGAGGGCCAGCCTTCTGCCAGTTACAGACTCTCACTCTGAAGGCATATGGTGACTTTCTCCTTTCGTTCAGTTCGCTGCACAGGGTCTCCCCCTGCGCAGGAACTAGACATGTGCCATATGTCCTCCCCACTACCAATCTCCTCTAGATTAGTAAAAAAAAATAAAGATAGAAGGGGATAGCGCCCGTCGGAACCCCTAAGAGACTGCGCAAGGGGCAAGCCCTTTTTATTTGGCCCCTTTGGTGGTGACCCTGCTGGTGGCAGACTCACTGCCTAAGGACAGCCAGGCTTTTATGCCCCCTGACCCAGCTATGAGCTGATGCAAGAGGCTGCAAGATCAACTGCAGCCTTTCTCTTGAGTCAGGGTCAGGCAAGGGGTCCCAGTCCTTGCAGCACTTACCAGGACTTCAGCTGTCTCAAAAGAGAGCAACCCAGAGGAGCGAGCAGCAAGCACCCAGATGATCAGATACTCTCTCCCAGGGCAGGACTCCTCCAGTCCTGCAGTGCTGCAGCTGTTTCCCTGGACCAGTAGCCACTGGGAAAAACCCAACTCTCCCATGTTGGATGATTGGCTGTTATAAACCTGGAATATTGTTCAGATGGTCAAGCTGACAAATTTGGTGGGAGAGAGGGAGGGAGGGCAACATATTTATTTATTTATTTATTAAATTTATATCCTGCCCTTCCTCCCAAAGGGAGCTCCACTTTAATGAGAAGTGAAGTTTGTTCATCAATTTTTGGTGTAATAAAACTCATGCTAACATTGAGCTATGTTTTGTTAGGAAGCCTATAGAACGTAGCTGAAATGGTATAATAACAACTGACAAATACGCATACATATTTATTAAGTGTAGAATTCTTGTAATACTCTTGTGAATTGTATTCTGTCGAAATTCTTAAAAACAAAAACTAGATTTTTAAAAAGTGAGGGATGCTGAAGGGCCAGGATGGCAGGCATTAGAGGCTGGGTCTGCAGGGAGGGGAAGAAGAGGGTCCCGGGGCTCGGAGGCCAGGGAGTTCAGGGGCAGAAGCGCCTCCCATTTGTCTATTTCCTCTCCCTTCCCAGATCTCCGTAGACACCCTCTCTTGGGAGTTCATTGTCTCCACCGTGGATGACAACAACCTTGTCTACCCCCCCAAGGTAGGTGCCCCCCACAGGCATAGAGTGGATGTGAGCTGGGATCTCTGGGGGCTCCAAAGACAACTGACCCCCCATGCCTTCATTCCTGCATCTCTCTCTCTCTCCTGGGCCTCTAGGAAGGGGTGTGGGTCCGAGGTCTCTACCTGGAGGGCGCTGGCTGGGACAAGAAGAACTCCTGCCTGATGGAGGCCGAGCCGATGCAGCTGGTCTGCCCCATCCCCACCATCCACTTCAAGCCCGTGGAGAACAAGAAGAAGAGTGGCAAAGGTGGGCCGAGGGCGGGCCGCTGGCACCTCGGGGGGAAGGGGTGACCCTTTGGAGGAGGCTGTTTGCCCATCTTGCCCTGAACGGTCTACTCTAGCCTTTGCCAACCTGGCACCCTCCCATGGAAGTTGTAGTCAGCTGGAGGGCACCAAGTTGGCAAAGGCTGGTCCCCATCAGCATGCAAAGCAGGCCCTCTGCCCCCTCGCAGCTCTGGGCCCTCCTCCAGAAGGAGCAAGAGGCCGCCACGAGCTGCGCCCAAGAGCGAGGGGAGTCCCCCAGGGAGGGACCCTGGCCCAAGATTAGCCCCTTCTTGACTGCCCCCCTCCCTCCTCTGTCCCCAGGGATGTACTCCTGCCCTTGCTACTACTATCCTAATCGGGCTGGCACCGCCGGGCGGACCTCTTTTGTCATTGGCATTGACTTGCGCTCCGGAGCCATGCCCGCCGACCACTGGATCAAACGAGGCACTGCTTTGCTGATGAGCCTGGATAACTGAAGACCCCCTCGGCCCCCAGCCCTGGTCCTCCTTCCCCCAAGGAAGGCCCCCTCCCCCCTCCCCCCCACAACAGTTCTGGGTGTCATTTAATTAAAGCTATTTTGTTTACTGTGTTCTTCATGCCTGGCCTCTGCTTATGTCCGTGACGCAGGGAAATCCCTGTCTCAGATCTGGACAGAGAGAGATCGCTGTGGCCTCTCCTAGGCCAGACCAAACGTAGCCATAAGGGTGGCATGCTGCAGAGCTGGTCCTCAGCCCCCTTCTCATGCTGCCTGGGAGTGAAGCCAGCTCAGCCCCTCCTTTGGCTGGGGGGCAGGAGGGAAGGGGGGGAAGCCGCCCCCTGTGGCCTTGGTGGTCTGGCTTGTTGGGTCCATGGAGGTGGCTGAAATCCTCGGCTCATGGGTGGGGGGCTTGGGCTTCAGGGCCTCGGGCTGAACTGATTTGAGCCCCCCCCCTACAGTTTGTGAGATGGATGGGGGGCTCCAAAGAACTGGTTGCTGCTGGTGCAGAGAGCCAAGCAGGCTTTGGGGAGAGAGACGAGGAAATACCTTTCTGGTGACACACAACCCCGTGCGAAAAGGAGCCAATGTCTCATCAGGCTCTGTGGCGCTGCCAGGCACTCCAGGCACAAGAGGGGGCTGCCTTTGCCCAGCAGAAACTGGGGAGCAATGGCCACGTGTGGAGGGGGTGGTCGGGAGGATCAAGGAGAGTCCCGGCCGGATCCTGGGTGGGAGGTTGCAGGAGGGGGGCAGGGGCGGCTAGAAGGGAGGGGGCGCAGGGGCCTGCCAGCCAGCCACGGACTGCAGTTTGTCAAAGGGGTGGGGTGGGGTTGTAGGCTAAAGGGGGGTGGGGGAGCACATAAGTCTGTGAGGGGGCTGCTTCTGGAAGGTGCAGCTTCTCCTTCCTCGCCTGGACTAAGGCAACCCAGGTGGGTCTAGATGACCCCCGGGTACTCCTCCTGTCCCAGTGCCAGGCAGAAAGGAGCTGCTGGACTTCTTTCTTTTTCGCGAGGCGCAGGCTGGAAAAGTTTTCCCTCTCTCTGTCGGCTTTCCCGCGGGACTCTCCAGGAGGCTCTCCTGCTGGGCGCCCTTTACTCCGCGCCCACCCGCGTGGATGGAGCAGTGCCCTGCTGGGTCTCGAAATGGGGCGGCGGGGAAGCGGTTGCTGGAGTCCGCCTGGGGGGGGGCAGAGACAGAGGGCCCCGGGCGCCCTTTGCTGGGGAACGAGGCCGGCACCGAGCGCGGGGGGGGGGTGCGGCGGCGGACGAGTTTGCTGCTGCTTGGCGGAGGGGGGGCAGGAGGGAGGAGGGACTCTTGGATCCTGCCCAGAGAGCCAAATTGACACGATGGGCAGGGAGAGAGGGAGGGAGGGGGCGGCCGGGCGGGCGCGGAGCGCGTGTTTGCGTTGGGAAATGGAACTGCGCAACCGGGGAGCGGACTTTTCCAGGCGCGCAGCCCCGAGGATGCCGGCCCGCCAGAGCCCGCGAGCTCCCTCCCTCTCGCCCCGCCGCCGAGGCCCCGGGTCGGGGGGGGGCGCTGCGGGAGGGGCGGATGCTCCTGGCGCCCGGTGGCCCAGCGGCTCGGCCAAGAGAAGGGGCGGAAGGGAGTCGGGGGCGCCAGGCTCCTCCCCCACCCCGCGGCAGGTAAGCGAGGAACTGTGGCCGCGGCGGGGGGGGGAATCTCTCTGCTCTTCGCTGCCTTCGCCGGCGCCTTCGCTGCCTCTGGGAGGGCGAAGCGCAAGTTCGCCAGGCGCGCTGCACTCGGGGAGACCCCTGCCCGGCCGGCCGCTCGCCCGAGGCAGGCAGGGGCGGACTCCGCGGTCCCCCTTTCCTCGGAAGCGAAGTGAGGCGAGGCGGGTGCACAGAGGACCAGAAGGGGGACGGTTCGGGGCCCGTTGCCGCCGGAGCGTGGCATGCCTTGCATAGAGGACCCCCCCCTGCAAACGGGGATCAAACTTGACTTTCCTGTTTTTACGTGTGGGGGGGTCGCCACCTGAATGAACTTATGTTTATTAACGAACAGCAACAGGGGCCGCCTGCACCCCAGCTTGGTAAGAAGGAATAAAACAGTGGGGAGGAGAGCCTGGCTGGGAGTCCAGAGTCTGTGAGTTCACATCCCCGCTCGTGTCTCCTGGGTAAAGCTAAAGATCACCCCACAGGGAGTGGCTCAGGGGTTACGTGCCCAGCCACCTGTGCAGCCCTGGGCAAGCTGCATAGTCCCGAGGAGCCCAGTTGCCCCCCAGCTGGCAGTTGCGGACAAGGCAGGGGCTGGCTTGTGCAGCTGTGGCAATGTGAGCAGGCCCTAGCCAGCTGGGGAGGACTAGTCTCAGAGGGAGGCAATGGGAAACCCCCTCTGAACACCACTTACCATGAAATGACTGTTGGTAGGGTCTCCATAAGTCGGGATCGACTTTAAGGCAGTCCATTAACATTTTTTAAAATGTGGACTAAACTATGGAGCTCCCGATTGTTGAGCCATGTGTGTGGTTTGAAACCACTGTTCTGGGGACCTCTGGGATGCCTTATATCCCCCCCCCCGCAATTTTCTTCCCCCTCCTTCCATTCCCAAGCCTGCAGTGGTCAAAAGTTAGCCACTTGGGGAGGGGAGCCTTCCTGTGTTTCCATAGCTGCCTCCTTGAAAGAGGGGGTCCTCTCTTAATCCACATTTACAGAATGGTCATCCCTTGAAATCACCCCATCTCTGCCCCCCCATCCCTGCTGAGAAATCCCACAGCCATCTCGCCCCACTGTGTCCCCACTGGCTGGATCTTTCCTGCAGTTTGCCCGCATTGTCGACCTCATGATTCATTGATTCTCTGTCACTTGACCATATATACCATCCCTGTTAACAGCCTGCTATCCCACACAGAACCATGTGGGGCAAGGGGGTGGACTAGCTATCCTCTTGGGGTTCCTCCAAGCTGATTTTGAGTCTGGCTTCCTCTCCCACTCCCGCTCCCACCATCCACTCCTACTTGTAAGGCTCTGGCACTCTTGGGAAGCTCTCATGATTGAGATGGAGGGCCTGGATGCCTGGGTTTTGTGTTCTAGTTAGGAAGGGTTTGTGTGTGTGTAGGTCTGGTTCTAGTGGGAGCTGAAATGAGATGGTGCCAGAAGATTCCCCTAGATCTCTGGGGAGGAAGTACAGGATAATACTGAAGGGGGTGGCTGAGATGGAGCTTAGAGGAGTGGGGTAGGGTTAGAGACTATAAAGTGGTATGGATGCCCAGATATTTAATATCAATTCAGCTGAAATGCTTAGCCAATCTGCATAGGCCTGAACGATTATAGTTGTAAAATGGGTCTTCACAGAATGGCGACTCCCCTATCCCTCCTGCGGTCTAGTGGCTGGAGACTTCTCCACTTTAGAGAGTGAGGTTTCAGGCTTTTCTCCCACCCCTAGCCCTTAACGAGAGTCTTGCGAGGTAGGTTAGTATCATTCCGATATTGCATTCTACAACTGAGAGGGGTGTGGTGTTGGAGGAGAGCTTTGCGCATACCATGGACTGCAAAAAAGAAAAATAATTGGGTGTTAGAACAAATTAAACCAGAACTGTCACTAGAAGCTAAAATGATGAAACTGAAGTTATCATACTTTGGACACATCATGAGAAGTCATGATTCACTAGAAAAGACAATAATGGTGGGGAAAACAGAAGGGGGTAGAAAAAGAGGAAGGCCAAACAAGAGATGAATTGATTCCATAAAGGAAGCCACAGACCTGAACTTACAAGATCTGAACAGGGTGGTTCATGACAGATGCTATTGGAGGTCACTGATTCATAGGGTCGCCATAAGTCATAGTCGACTTGGAGGCACATAACAACAACAACAACTGGGAGGGGACAATTTGCCCAAGCCCCACAGGGAGTTCAGGGCCCGAGGAAGAGCTGGCAGCTGTACTCTTGGGCCAGGCTCCTCCTGGAGCCTCCCCCGTGACTCAGTTTCCCCTTTTTAGCAGGGTGTAGGGGGCTTTGTCTCTGTCTTCATTCCCAAGTTCTTAAAATCCTGAGACAACCGGGAAACGACTAAGTAGCATTTGGCCCAGAAGAGCTTACTTCTTACTTGTTAAACATTTTTCAAAAGCCCCATTTTCCGGCATGGAAACTATTTTCTACTCCTGTTTACTGTTTTGAAATGTAAATGAAGAGTGTGTGTGTAATCTTCTAGTGTAGCTTCCCATTGGGCAGCTCAATTCCAGTGTGCAGCTGTTTTGTCCAATCATGGAGGGAGCATTTCTTAAAAAAAAGAAAAAAAGTTCTCCAATGTGATAACAGCCTGACTCTGTGGCTCTGGTTCTGGGGAACAGACTGTCTCATTAAAGAGGACCTGGGAAGCATCGGGGAAATCCTCGATCTGTGTGGGTGTGTGGGGGGCACATTCAGGCTCAAGGCCTTAAATTCAGCTAGAGTTGAGCCTCAGATGCTTCTTATTTTCAGCATTGGAGTTTGCTTTGTGACATAGAGCATGTGAGTCTTTGCAGACTCTGCTCAGACTGCTGAGTGATCACAATCTGCGTCTCTGAGACGAGGCGGTAGGGAGAGTGTGACTGCTAGACAGGTGTCAGCCATAGTTTTGGAAACGAAGGCTTAACTCATTTGGGGGGAAGCTTTTGAGCTTCACAGAACCATTCTTGAGATGGACAATCAGTTCTGTGCAACCCTGTAACTTGTTTGCAGGTTCTATGCCAACTTACTTTAGTACAGTTATGAGATACCATTTTGCTTGCAGCATGTTTTCTTTTCTCTGGGTCCAAAATGCTGTCCCAAATGCCCTGCTTAGGATCAAAGTGGGCTTGAAAAGGCTGTTGGCTCTCTTAAATAATTCCAGCATGGCTTGGCTAGGCCCTAGAAAAAGAGCAGGAAGAAAGAAGTGGCTCCTAAGCATTTGCAGAGTGCTTTCCCCTCAGTGCTGACTAATCGCAGCCAGCTCTGGGGCGGATGGGGTGACCAGGCTGGTTGCTCTTAAGTTTGCAAGGCAGGAGTTCTGCCTCTCCAAGGTTGAGCAGTTAACAGGATCAGGATAGAGCCTTGTCAAGGGTCTGTTGCTGGGAGTGCATCCTTGATCCCTCGACATGATTTCTTTTTCGGATTGAAGAGGTTACTTTCAGTTCTACTCATAAGAAATGCAAAACATTTTGATCGAAAACCATATCTTAACTGCAGGTGTTGCAAAAAATATGTGCTTTGTTTGGCCTGAGAAGCTGAAATTAGCCGTGTTGCATTTGTAACCAGTTCCCACAAGAGGGCGATCAAAGATCACAGAACAAGAAGTGCGGCTCCAAGCACAGCCTCCGGTCCCTAGGCAAGAGATCAGGGGCAGCAAAACTTTAACCTGAGCCATGCAATGTATTGCTGGAACCAGTTTTTTCTCCTCCCAGGGTTGCAGCAAACTACTGCTGCTAATGATGATAATAATACATGCCCATAAGCAGAGTGCATTTCTAGTCTGAGATCTAGAACTTCCTTTTAGCACCAGGACACAGCCTTGAAGAATAGTAGCAAGTAGTAAAAGATGGATGCCCTTGAGCATGTGCAAAGGTGTTTTTCCTCTCACACTGCTAAGTCATCACAACCAGTCAACACAAATGCAGCATTAGGGGAAGGTTCTTTAAGCAAGAACATGCCAACTCACCAAGGTTCTTTACTTGGTTGTGGTTCCCGCCCTTCTCCTGTGTGTGACATTCAATAGACGGTTTGTTTGTTTATGACCACAGTCATGTCCTGCTTTTCCTCTCAAGGCGGCATGCATGGCTCTCCCTCTCTGTTTTAACCTCATAACAGCCCTGCAAGGTAGGCAGTGACTGGCCGTCAAGGTCACCCAGTGAGCTTGCTGTGTCTGAGGGTGCATTTGAACCCTGATCTCCCAGGTCCTAGTCCAACACGCTAACCACTGCACCACTCTCTCTCTCCCCCCTCCTGGTGGATTCCTCTCCACATACTTAAGGCAGCTTTCGCCAACTTGGGGCTGAGGGGGATTGTAGCCCAAAATACCTGGAGAGCAGCAGGTTGGCAAGGGCTGACTGAGGGGATAATTGGGGAGGACGCAGTTTGGAAAGACATCTCGGGGGGGGCTGTGATAGGATGCTCTAGGCCAGTTTCCTGCTCCATCTTCAAAGGGCCTTTTAAACTGCATGGCACTATTTTGCCGCTGCGAGGTGATGCCAGGGTGTTTGGGCAAACGCTTGATCTGGATCCCTCTTTCCTCAGGGGTGGTGATTGTAATTCAGCGACTAATTATAGTTTTCAGCCAATTTAGCTGGTCCCCCAACTCCTCTCAGTTCCAGCCCCCCTATGCTGCCGTAAGGAACCTCAAGGCGGAGGCATTGTATTTAATGAGCAGGTGTTGAGAACATGTTTGGCAAACGCCCCAGTCTCAAATCTCATCTCTTAGGGACTAGGATCTTGTTAATGCGTCTGTGAATTTTGGTCCCCTGGCATTGTGGTTTCTAGAGAAGCAGATGTAGAAGCAATAAACGAGTTGCGGGAGGAGGAGAGAAGACATATCACCTGTCTCCCCCACTGGTAAAGCTGATGTTTGGTTGGGTGAAGGCCCCTTCTCCGTGCCCCCATATTTCTTTCATTTAGCCCAGAGGAGAATACCCAAGCCCGGTTTTTGTGTGAGGGAAGGCTGTTCTCTGCCCTCCTCCACCTGCCTTTGCCTTGCAAATCTGGTCGGCTAAGTGGGGGCTGGGGAGAGTTAATCCTGGATTTGCACACAAGGAGGGGAGGCTTTGTGTGACACAGTAGAGTCAACTGGGAGACAGGCAGAAATTCACCAGGGAGCACTTCCCCCATTGCTGACTCTCTTGGTGCTACTGGAAATCTGCATCTGTTGAAAACCTGCCTGTTGAAGGCAGAAAATAAGCATACCCCAGGTATCCTTATATTAAGCATCCTCCCCCAACCTGGCATCCTCCAGATTTTTGGGGCTACAGCTTCCTGGGGCTGATGGGAGTCCTGGTCCAAAACTCCCGGATTCTAGGCGGAGGAGGCCTGCCCCTTCCCTCCTTGGCCCTCTGCAGAGGAGGTGATGATGGCTGCCAGCTTGGGTGGCTTTAAAAACGGATTAAACATATTCAGTGAGGATAAGGCCATCAATGGTCTTCCCGGTCTCTATGGATGGAGGTGAGAGTTGGACAGTGAAAAAGGCTGATAAGAGAAAAATCAACTCATTTGAAATGTGGTGTTGGAGGAGAGCTTTGTGAATACCATGGACTGCAAAAAAAGCAAATAATTGGGTGTTAGAACAGATTAAACCAGAACTGTCACTAGAAGCTAAAATGATGAAACTGAGGTTATCATACTTTGGACACAGCATGAGAAGACACGATTCACTAGAAAAGACAATAATGCTGAGAAAAACAGCAGGGAGTAGAAAAAGAGGAAGGCCAAACAAGAGATGGATTGATTCCATAAAGGAAGCCACAGACCTGAACTAACAAGATCTGTGCAGGGTGGTTCATGACAGATGCTCTTGGAGGTCACTGATTCATAGGGTCGCCATAAGTCATAATCGAGTTGAAGGCACATAGCAACAACAACAAGGCTATCAATGGCTACTAATGGCTGTGTTCTGCCTCTGACTACCACTTGCTGGAAGCCGCAGGAGGGGGGAGCACTCTTGGGCTCAGGTCCTGCTTGGGGGCTTCCCACAAAGGGCACCTTCTTGGCCACTGTGAGAACCGGGTGCCGGACTAGATGGGCCACCTTTGGTCTGATCCAGCAGGCTCGTCTTACATTCTTAACACTCAGCTCAATTCATCTAACCACTGGGTAGCATAACCCTGTGAATCCTCCTCGCCTTCCCCTCACCCCTTTGATGCTCTGGGGAAGCTGCTTAGGTCTTTAATGCTCCCTTCCCAGAGCAGAAAGTCCTTAGAGAGCAGGGAAACAGGCTTATTTGATTTGGCTTGTTATTTGAGTGGCTGGCCACCTGTCTGAGCCGTGGCCTGTTCCACTCCCTCTGGGGTGAGGCATGGAACCGGATCCCCGCTGGGGAGGGAGGGGCAGGCTGAGCTGCCACCTGCCCAAGGTTTTCCTGGGGGTTGTGGCCCAGCTGGCTTGGCGGGGCCCACCCCATGGTTTGAGGAGGGCAACATATGGATACAGGAAGCCAGCTCACTCCTGGCCAGACCGTTGATCCACCTTGCCCGTCTTCTCAACCCTGAATGGCTGTGGATCCCCAGGGCCTCAGACAGAGAGTGGCCGCTCGCTCACATCGTCTGCAGTCCAGTTATCTGGAGGAGACAGGATTCGAAACTGGGGCCTCCTCCAGGCAAGGTGTGTGCTCTGCCACTGAACTACAGATGCCCCTTGCAGCCAGACGGCAGCAGGGGTGGGACTTGCAATCTGGGCAATTAATATTTGGGGGTGTCCCTTTGATTTTCTTCCAGCACCGCTCCCCCATGTCTGCCCTAAACACAGTTTAGGAGTCTGGAATACATCCAGGTTTTTATTAGCACCCAAAGGACAGGGATGAGGGCCTTCTCCAGCCCCCCCTCCCCCCGAGGGAGGCACGGAGGGTGATGATAAGGGAGAGGGACTTTTCAGTTGTGGCTCGCCATCTATGGAATGCACTTCCCAGTGAGGTCCACCTGACGCCTCCATTCACATCTTTTTGGCGCCAAGTAAAACTTACATTTCCCCCCAGGCTTTTGATAGACTGAGATGATGTTTTGTTACTTAAGTGTGCTGCCCAGGCTTCCTCTGGCTGTGTGGGGGTTGTTGTTTTTGTATATTAAATATAATAAAAATATTTTTATTTTTAATGATGTTGTAAGGTACTTGGAGACCTTTGGGTAACAAACAACTAACATGTCTAATAAATAATAATAATTGTTAACGTCCATTAGAATAGCCCAGCCTTCCTCAAACTGCTGATGGCCTGCCGATGTTTTGAACTACAACTCCCACCAGCCCAGTGGCTGGGGTGCATGGGAATTATAATCCTAAACATCTACAGGGATCTGGGTTGGGAAAGTCTGCAATAGCCATTTTATATTGTGTGTGTGTGTCTAAGGCCACTTAACACATCCACAAACTCAGAAGCATGCGCCGCAAACCAGGAAGTTGAATGTTGCCTTAGGCCTTACTCAGTGGCTATACGAAGCCATCCTCAGTTCTCTAGTTGCAAAATGGCAATAGTAATACAGACCTGCCTTTCAGGACTGTTGTAGTAATTGCTGAGGCAATGTTTGTGGGAGCCCTTTCTCAGCACTTGAAGGTTGTTAGAGAAATTGTGAACCACTTCATCATTACCATTCAGCCAACATCTTGTGGTGAAAGGGAAGTGGGAAAAGTGGATTCTGCCACCCTTCGATCCTAGTTTAGGGTGTAAAGTGCAGATCAACAATTCTATATCATGTTTGCTCTTTTGGTTCAGGTTTACTTAACCCAGAGAGCCAGTGTGGTGTAGTGGTTAGAGCATTGGACTGCGACCTGGGAGACCAGGGTTTGAATCCCCACACAGGCATGAAGCTCCCTGGGTGACCTTGGGCCAGTCACGGCCTCTCAGACTCAGAGGGAGGCAATGGGAAACCCCCTCTGAATACCGCTTACCATGAAAACCCTATTCGTAGGGTGGCCATAAGTCGGGATCGACTTGAAGGCAGGCCTTTTTTTTTTACTTAATCCATGGTGTTCCCGATGAATGTCGAAGTTCTGTTCTTCAAAATGCTTTTTGAAAGAGTCTGGCTTGTCCATTTGCTCTCCACTGCCCTGATTGCGGCAGTGAGAATCACGAGCCAAAGTGAGCCATGCTAATGGACATTGAATTACCTTATGAAAGCCCCCAGGATTCCGTTTTCAGGAGGTGTTCATCAACTGCCAGGATGGTCAAATGTTTCAGGCTCTGTGCTTGGGTCATAGTCTCTCCTTGGTTCAGATCCAACTTCTGACATTCATTCTTCTAGGGGGAGGGCTGCACCTCAGTGGCAGAGCCCCTGCAGAAGGTCCCTAAGTTCAATCCCTGGTGTGCCCAGTTAGGGCTGGGAATGTCCTCTGTCTGAAACCCTGGAGTCCTCTGCCTGTCAGTGTAGGCATTACTGAGCTCAATGAACCCTAATAGTCTTCCTATGAGCCTGTGTGGTCATCTGCGCTGATCTCCCTCACACAGCACATAGTTAAACTATAGAGTTTGCTCCCAGGAGTTGAAATCCAAGGAGGGTTAGACGGATCATAGAATAATACAGTTGGAAGGGGTCTATAAGGCCATCAAGTCCACCCCCTGCTCAATGCAGGAATCCAAATCAAAGCATTCCCGACAGATGGCTGTCCAACTGCCTCTTGAATGCCTCCAGTGTCAGAGAGCCCACTACCTCCCTAGGTAATTGATTCCATTGTCATATGGCTCTGTTCTCCCTCCCCTGTTGGAAGCAGTGTGCCTCTGAATGCCAGTTGCTGGGAATCCCAAATGGACAGAGGGCTGCTGCTGCGCTCAGGTCCTGCCTGTGGGCTACCCACAGGGCCATCTGGCTGGCCTCTGTGAGAACAGGATGTTGGACTCTGGGCCTTTGGCCTGATTGGGCTGAAGCAGTTCTGTCTGCTCCAGAAAACAGGGTGTGAGGATTGGACTTTCTTATCCATTCCCCGCACAGCTTGCCATGGGATTTCACCCTCACAGTCTCCTCAGGAGCAGTGGCAGCTTGTGCTCCATGTCAGCAGGGCAGTGGCGTCTGCTTCAGGTTTTAGTCCGACTCTCAAGTTCGGACAGAAACCTTGAAAAGTTCTTGAAAGTTCGGACTAAAACCCAGAGTGGATTCCATTGCCCCAACTGACATGGAGCCACCAGCCCCCACTGCTCAAGAGGATTATAGACCTGACACTGAGGGGCATCTGTAAGATTTTCTATCCTGTTTGTGTATGAGAACCAAATGTAACTTGTTCCAGAATTGCATGTGCTCATTTGGTGTGAATCCACCATTGAGTGTGAGCGTGGGAGGTCTTTGTTGCACCCCTTCTTTTTGATGTGGGCGCAAGGAGGCCTTGCCTTCCTGCTCTCCTGGCTTCACAGGTGCAAAGCAGGAAGCCCCCCTCCCCCCCGGGGAAACGGAGGGGGTGGGTAGATGGGAAGAATTCGGCCCCAAACCTCTCCCCTTTCTCTCTTGTTTACTTTTGGGACAAAAAAGGGGTCTTTAAGACAGGCTGCAATTTCTGCAAGTGAGAATGAGCCACTCTCTTTTTAATCCAAGCATTTGGGGGGTGGGGTTGTGGCTACTCGGCGGCATGGGGAAAGCATTCTGCACATGCTTTGGGCTGTGATTCTTTGACACAGCATGCCCTACAGTGAGTTTTGTCTCTGCAAATTAGATTCCGGGGCTGTCTCCTGCCTCAAATTAATTCCCTTGCTTGGAGGGAGATGGGGAGTCCATGTCGGGTGTGGGGAACCTTTGGCCCTCTAGATGTTGCTGAACCCCAACATCCTTGGCCCATCATCCTTGGCCTTTCGCCATGCCCACTGAGGCTGATGGGAGTTGTAGTTCAGCAGCACTTGGAGGGCCGAAGGATCTCTGCTCTATGTAGAGGGGACCTTATTTGGAAGGCAAAGCCAACCATGTGTGACCCGCCATGGATGGTGAGGGTTGTGCATTGGAGTGGAGGCTCTCTCTCTCTGCCTCTCTTTTGGGGGTTGGTTTTTATTACTATTTCCTTGTTGCCTAAAAGGATGAAGATTCTTGTGACACCTTAAAAACAAACAGATTTATGCCAGCACAGACTTTCGTGGCCAAGAGTCCGCTTCATCAGATGCAAAAAATGATAGCCTCAACTGACACACACATTCATAGGGAATCTAAAGCAGGCAGCAGTCCACGAAATCTTCTGTCCCGACAAACCTGTCTGTCTTTGAAGGTGTTGTTGTTGCCCCTGGACCTCCGTGCCTGAGGCCTGCCTTCCAGTCCCAGCAGGCGCCTGATTAATCATTAACCCCGGAGCACCTTTGCCCTCCCCTAGGAAGGGTGCCCAGGTGACTCTCCTTCCCCCAACCCTTGCTCTCCATCTGGCTAATTCGCTCCCCTCCCTCCCTGATCCTGGGCCAGTGCCCTGCCTGGATGTGCATGGCGTTCACACACACACACACACCTTTCCCATTCCCATTCTGCACGTTTATAATTCCCGGAACAGGAAAGGTGGTATTGCGTAGCAGTTTGTGGATTCTCCGCAGCCCAAATGTTGTTGGGAGACCGCAAGGAAATGGAAGGAGGGTGTAGCTTTTGTGCTGCAATTGGTGCCACCACCACCCCGCCCAGGAACATGCAGCAGATCTGTCGCCCTGAAGCCTTTTGCGGTCTAGGGATCGGGGCTGGCAGTCACAGGGCCAAAGCGGCCCTCTAGCAATGAAGTCTGTAGGTTGGGAACCGTGTTAGACAAGGAGGACATGTTCTTGGCTGCAAGAAATGAAAAAATCTTTAAAATATTGGGTTGTCTCCAGCTAAGGTTTCCTCAGAGTAGACCCACTGAAATTAAAGGACCTAACTTAGGCCCCATCTGTGCTATCCATTTAAAGCAGTATCATACTACTTTCAACAGTCATGGCATCTCTCCCAAAGAATCCTGGGAAGTGTAGTTTGTTAAGGGTGCTGAGAGTTGTTAAGGAGGCCCCCCTTTCCCCTCACAGAGCTACAATTCCCAGAGTTCCCCCGGAGGAGGGGATGATTATTAATCCATCCTGGGAATTGCAGCTGTGTGAGGGGAATGGAGGGGGTGTCTCCTAATAACTCTCAGCACCCTTAAACAAACTACACTTCCCAGTATGCATTGGGGGGACACTAAAATGGCATCCTGCTGCTTTAAATGTGTGATGTAGATGTGGCCTTATTCATGCTGATACATTTCAGTGGGTTTGTGCTGAGTATGACTAACATTGGATGCAACCCATTATTATTTAGTGGGTAATGAACAGTGTGGCAACACCATCAGGGCACCCTGTGGCAATGAGTTCCACAGGTTAGCATTGCATTGTGCAAAGAAATGTCTCTTTCGTGTTGAGCAATGACCGGAACAGCTTGTTGGGTGGGTGTAGGACAAGACTGAGCTGGAACCAGTCAGCCTCTCTGGCGAGAGGCAGGTCCGCTGACAGCAGTGCGGCTGACACTGGAGCACCCAGTGTAGTCTAGTGGTTCTGTCTGTTGGATTTCCAGATTCCAGATTTGCTCACTGCAGCATTAGCAAGAGCCTGCTTTAGGTTTGCACATGTTGTGGTGTGATAGTTTGGGAGCCTAAAAAGAGGATTAGAGCTTTGGGCTGATGGCCTGAGGCTATTTTTCCAATGTGCATTAGCTGCTGCTGACGGTGTGTGTGTATGATGCCTTCCTTGCTGAGCAAGGATTCACATCCTTTCCCCAGCAGAGGAAGAGAGTGTTCCTTTGCCATTAGATCTAGTTTCCCCTGTTTTCGGGTGTGGGGGCAGAAAGCGCTAAGAGCATGATTCATGCCGGGGCTTTATCTGAGCCAAGGTTCAGCCCCAGAACTTAATTTCAATGCCAGCCTTGGAACATGTGCGGAGACAAAAGCCTCTGAGTGTGTGCAGAGGGTATCCCCTTGCCCTCCTCCCCTGTGAGCACATGGCTCCTAACCCTTGTACTGGGCCTGGGGAGCAGGCTTGAGCCCCAGCGCCTATTTCCATTTCCAGAAAGGAAGCGATGGTGCATGCATGCTCCTCCTCAGTCGCTCTCCCAGTCTGTCTGCGCATGCAAGCCAAGTCAGCTGCAGGGGGATGGGCGGAGTGCTTGCACACACATCGGCTGGGCCCAGAGATTGGGCAGGCGGCGGGGGAGAGACACACACAAGGCAGCTCAGCTGGGGTGCTTGCCTTGTTGCTATGGGAACAGTGGCAGGAATGTTTGCCCTCATCCCCAGCTGCCCTATTAACTTTTCAGGGATGCTGACATCACCGGCGTGGAGGCCAATCGCGGCTCGGCAGCGGCCTTGTTGCTCAGGCGATGGGAGGGGGAGCTTAGAATCAGGCTGCTAGGAGGCGCACGTGCACGCACACACATCCACAGGGCACGCCCGGATGCGCTCTTTCACACATGGAACACGCCTGCACACGCTATTCCGCATGGCCGGGGGTTGGGTGGGCCTTGAGCTGCGTGCATGGAAACATGCCAGAAGTGGTGCGCCGCGCATGGATTAGTATGTTAACTCCTCACACGCCAAGCTGGCCGTCCTACATGGGACTGTGCCTTCCCCCTCCACACACACCTTCAGAAGCTCTCGGGAACTTGCCAGGAAAGGTGCACGGAAACCACAGATTATGTCTGGAACCCACACCAGGGCAGACTCTTGCATGCATCTGATAGACCCAAATATCTGCAAGGCCGCCTCCTTCTCCACAGACCCTCCTGGGGTTTAAGGTTGGCGGGGGGGGGGGGGCTCTTGACAATTCTACTTGGAAGTGTGGAGGGTTGCTGCCCAGGAGGGGGCACATTCTCTGTGGCAGCCCCTAAGCTGTGGAACTCCCTCTCCACACAGGTGTGTCTGGCACCTTCACTGTATAGCTCTCATCATGTGCGGAAGACGTGCATGCACGTGCACGCACACACACGATCAAGCCTGTTCTTCTGATTGCAAAGCGGTGCACATGATTTTAATATTGTACCCTTTTATTGCTGTAACCTGACCTGAGACCTTATGGCGAAGGGCGAGTAAGGAATCCAAAAAAATAAAAATGAATAATCTAAAGCATGGTACAATACGCGCTGAGGCGTGTTCCACAGTGGAGGGAACACACAACCACACAGGTTACCCTGACACATAGAGCAGGAGGCTTGGCTGTGCCCCAGGCGCATAGCCTGGACCAGCTGTGTTACCTTTCCTGGTGGATCCAAATAGCACCAGAAAAATTAGCGGCGGGGGGGGGAGGAGACACAGAAGGATCAAAATTAATTCCTAAGTGGGCAAAATACTAGGTGGGGGGCAAGCTCCTTGTTTTGGGGGCTGCTTGCTCCCTCCTTGGCACTGCCCTGGATCCAAAAGACTGAATCTTTTTTTAACTCTGGGTCCAGAGTAAAGACTTCCCTTCCTCACATGGGGGGGGAATCATGCACAGCTGTAAACAAGCACCCCTTGGATGAGGAGGAACAGGAAGGATTCCACCCCCTGCATGATTGCAAGTAGAAAAAGGTGATTTGAAGAGAGAGATGGATTTAGGAGCAGAGCTGTGTCCAAATAGGATGTTTCATCTGTCCCTCAGGCATGCACACCTGCAGGTGGCTCCTGTTCTATGTCCCAGGAGGAGGGAGGGAGGGAGTGAGCGAGCGGGGCGGGGGGAGCATCTCTCGTTTCAGGTGGCCCATCTGTTTCCTCAGCGTCAAGGCAGCCTGCTCCCTCCGCCCCAGTTCCCTCTGTGGGAAAGGGTTGGCCTCCTGAATTATCAACCGTCTTCACTTGTGGTTATTTGTACTTGGCTTTAAGCCTCTCTTCACCCGTGTGGTGTGCCTGTGTGTTGCACACATCTGATTTTTCAGAATGAGGCATCTTGTAACTGTTACCTTCTACAATGGTATAGAGCAGGGTCTGGGTTCGAGTCCCTTTCCCACCTTGGGCAAACAAGTCTTCCCTGGATACAGAATACATTCATGTGAAAGAATAGATAAAAAATTATGAGTAGGCAGCTAATTCCTTCCAGGAGAGAGGGCTGCCCTGCACCACTAGCCAGCTATCTCTGGGCAAGTCCACCCCCCATCCCGCATTTTTTGCTGACTTTGCATTGAGACCCTGCCCCCAATGTTTTGCCCCCAAATATATGTGGAGAGAGTGCATAGCAAACATCTGGGCCTCCTTTTTGGTGTTGTTGGTTTTGCTTGTTGAGAGGGGGCTCAGTGCTTTCTCGTCTCCAAGGGCCTGTTTGCACAGACTCTCTCTGCCTGGCAAGAGTCTGCTTCTGTTTTCCATACTCCACTGCAACAGGGTAGCAGCTCCTTTGAGGAGTGGCTCCTAAACTTTATTTCCCACAGACCACTTGAAAATGGCTGATGATCTTGGTGGACCACGTAAGGATTTCTCTGCCTGTCATAGCAATTATAATGCGCCTGTGCTAAGCGCTGCATGATTTTTTTAAAAAAAATTGTATTGCTTCTTTGGTCCCTCATATTGAATTTTGCAGTATTGGCAGTGTGCATTCCGCAGAACCTAGACTGCAATACAATCTGAGAAATAAACAGAGGCAATAGAAAGACAATTAAAAATCACTATGAATGCTTAAGGCAGACAAGCTGCAGGGCGGCGGAATGAAGGGCAAGGGCCCCTGGGGGTCCCCAGTCCACCGTTTGGGAACCTTGGCCTTAGAGAGCGACGGTGTTGTGCCAAAGTTGTCTCGAGTGCTGTGTGGCCTACCACTCCATGGTGGTTTGTGTGTGTGTTAAGTTCGGGGCTGTGTGTGTGCCGGTTTTGTGTGTGTGCGACAGCTGATAGCTGGTTTGCAGAAGGAGAGGACAGGAAACAGCCTTTGCCAGACTTTTGAACTCTGTTTTTTCCACCCGTCTGCCCCAAGGTTTTGAGGCATACTTCCTCCTTCCTTCCCTCCCCACAAGCCCACCCCCAAAAGACAGTGGATATTTATTTATAGGGTGCTGCTCTCCTTCGTGGTTGAGGGCAGGTTTGTGGGGGGGGGGCTCAGTCGAACTTTAGCGTTGAAGCTCTACATTGAGAAGTGCCAGATACTAAAGGTGGCTCGGCAGGGGGAGAATCCACAGCTTGTGAGCTCTGGATTCCCCGACATCCTGCTGGTGACTGCTCAGTGTGGCCAAAAATGCACTTTGCACATGCTCAGGATAAGTCACATATACTGGAGTTCTCAACACAATGTCTGGGGCTGAGTCTTGGTTAGTCCTGGATGAAAACAGGCTTTTGGGATGGGATGGACGTGTGTGTGTGTGTCCTCCTGATCGGACCCCTTATAGTAAGGGAGGAGGGCGCACACACCTTGGAGAGGAAGTGGAGCATTCAAAAGTTGGGAGTGACGAACATTGAGAAAACACACACACACACACATGTATGTAAATGTGTGTGTGTATATATATATATATATATATATATATATATATATATATATATATATATATATATATATATATATATATATCTTAGTCAAAGGATCAGTCGAATTAGTCAAAGGATCAGTTTGAATATATATATTAGTCGTTCCTTCTGTATGCCACCAGTATTCCCATTTTATAGGTGTAGAAAACTGAGGCTGAAAGGGCCAGGCCTCCAATAGGTCTACTAGTGAGCTTACAGGCTGGTTTTGGATCTGCATCAAAGCCTTTCTTGATCTCTTCCAGAACTATCACCCACCTCTGTGGCACAAGTTTGCAGAGGCAAGAAATGGTGCATTTTGGGGTCTAAACACCCACTTGCTCTCTCTCTGTCCAAAGCTCAAGCTAATTACTGCTGGAGATGAAGGTCCAGTGGCTGGAAGAATGGAGGCAGGGAGTTCTGGCCCAGTTGTGAGTAGCTGGAAAAGTGAAATAAAGGAAGGCAAGTGTGGGCACCCCACAGTAACCTAAGCGGAGTAAAGCATTCTGGGAGTTATGTCAACCATCATAGCATGTTCTGTAAGCAAATATAGGCTGGTATGTTGGGCTTTGCACCAGTACTAACAACCCCTTTTGTTTTTCAGGGCAAGGGTGCTCTAAGCCCCCATTCTTCATCAGCCCCTTGACTGGTTGGAGCTAGCTGCTCACCCCTTGGCCCACTTCCCTCAAATACAGTGAGTGCATTTCTTATTGATGTAGCTCTACAGTCTTCTGTGATCCAAAGACTTGAGGGTGGGGGTATGTTCTTTCCTCCTTCACTGTGCCTTTTTTTTTTACTCCCATTTCACAGACTTGGAGGACTGAGCCCAGGGGAGGAAACCTTGTTAAAAAAAATCTGGTTGCTGAAAGATTCTGAGCAACGAGCAGTATCTCACACCTCTTCACAAAAGCAGTGAATTTTTCAGCACTTTTTTTGGGGGGGGGGTGATGGGAAGGGAGGCCCCAGGGCTTGGAAAACATGAAATTCCTGGTTTGAAGCTCATTCTGCTCCTGCAGGCGCTCCCATTGGCTGCCTGGGCAGCCTCCTGCTGCGATTGGCTGCTCCAACTGATCAGCCATTGCTAATGTGAGGGGGTCTGTGGGGCAGGAGGGAGGAGTGTCAGTCCACGGTAGCAGTAGCGCAGCTGTGGCAGGGCGGGGACCCACTGCCTCCCGTGAAGCACCTTGTGCAGACTCCTGTGCCCCTACTTGCACCCAGATTGCATGCATGCATGCATAGGAAGGAGGGAGGGGACTTCTTCCCTTCTGCTTTTAGGGGAGAAAACCAGAAGTTGGGGGCTCCTGGCATTTCCTTCTCCCCCCACCCCATTCCTGTGGGTGACAAGGTGTGGGATTGAGAAGGTGATTGAGTCAGTGGTCTTGATAGGAAAGAGGGGTCAGGGTCCCTAGATTTCTTTGCAGGGGTCTACTCTTCATGTAGGTGGTGGAGCAGGTAGGGGTTAAAGCCAGGACTCCTGGGTTCTCTGGGAGGGAGGGAGGACCGGACAAAGTTTGGGCGGAGGCAGTGGAGACTAGAGGGACGTAGGCATGAGTCACCAGGTGAAGCGTTGCTAGAGAGCCCAGCCCCACGGTCTCCCCCTCTACCTCTCCCCCCACCTTGCCTTGCCTTTGCAAGGAGCTTATATAACGTCTGCTGTTCGCTTGTCCTGGGTTGAACTCTGTTCTTCTACATCGGCAAAAGGAGACGCTGTGAGTGTGTGTGTGTGTGTGTGAATGAGCGAGCGAGGGGGTGTTATGGGGAGAAAGAGACAGCCGTTGGAAGCAGGAAATGTGGGTATGTGGGTCAAGATTCCACGGCTCTATTTTCGTTTCTTAACACCTCCCCCGTGCCAGGGTTGAAAAATCACCCGCAGGTTGCAAAGTCCATCATCCTGTAAGTGTGTGTAGTGGGCAGGAATTGGAAATGTGATTCTCCCCTCCCTCCTCACATATTGACTTCTACCAATTCTCTGCGTGCTCTCACCTCTCTCCCCCCCCCCGTTCACTTTTGGAGCAGATTGAATTTGCGTTCTGTATTGCAAACATGTATTGAAAGTGTTGTGGAGCCAAATGGATGAGGGGCATTCTTTCATTCTCATTCTTTCAGTGTCCTTAGGGGGTGGAGAAATTGCAAGTTGAGGGGGGCGAGGGAGAGGTCATCAATTGCAAGCAAAAAAAAAAAACCCTGCCAAAAAAACCACAGAGTCAAGTCCCTCCCACCCCCCACCCCCTGTGAAGCAACGAATGCAGGCAGCTCTGGAGTGGAGAGAGGCAGCTGTTTGGTTCTGCAAAAGGGTGCTGCTCCTGGCGCCTGGATGGGGGCCGGTTCCACATTGGTCGGCTGCAGAAACTGGCGGAGCAACGTCTTCTCTGGAGGGTGTGGGGGTGTGTTTGTGCTGAGGGTGCAGGAAAGGCAAAGAAGGAGAGGCAGGGGTGGGATGCTTCATTTCACCCAGAAGCCTCCAGTGCAGCTGTTTTTCTCCCTTGCGCCGTGAGGTCGGAGGTCGGGGTGAAAGGTTGCTGGAGATTACGCTGCCTCCGCACGTGCCCTCCGGCAGTTGCCGGGTAACGCAGCAGCCCCCTCCTCCACTCTCCATTCAAGCCGGAGTTATAAATATTCGCTGAGTCCCCCCCGGGACCTGTCTCGCTCAACTGCAGAGCGGGGTTGTATGTGCGTGTGTGGTGCGATGTGCACATCTTCACCCGGCTTTGCTTGGGGCAAGGCTTGGCCTTCCTCGCACATGTGCAGATGCCCCAGACGCAGACACTAGTGTCCTGACTCACTAAGTCCACCTCCCTTCCCCGAGTCCCCAGCGAGAGAAATCCTCTTCCTGCCTCTCTGTTCCTGGGGCAGAAATGCTTGATTCTTTCTGGGTGGGTTGAGGAAGGGCCTCTCAGGTCTCCTGGCAACAGAGGAAGGGGGCTGGGCTGGAAAACACAAGCATATGCCCCCCCCCACACACACAGAGAGACTGCACACATCAACAGGTGCAGGGGTGTGGGCATGTGTAGCAAGGACCCTGCTCTGCTCCAGGTATAGATGCCTTCTTTTTCCTTCACATGCACCATGGCTTCCGGAAGGGTCCCTTTTTACATGATGCTTTGGGCCCCCCGCAACGCCCACTCAGGCAAATGGAATGTGGGAAGTGCACGGTGGCAGGCAGGGCAGGCATATTGGACCCATGATCCCCGGTTCACATGTGAATGCTGTTCCTGGACATCTTGAGGCGGCGTCTTTATCGCATCTCTGTGCCTGCGCATCCGTGCGTGCGCGACAGCTTCTGGAAGAGTTGAGATGGGGACAGACGCCGCCGCTGCTTGTAATCCATGCAGCACTTTGAATTTGCAGATGGTTTTTACGATTTTTTATTGTAGGCCTCACTTCCGTCTAGCGGGCATCACATCTCCATGGAGCCAAGAGTGGCGTGGCTGGCTGTGCAGCGGGGTGCGGGAGGACACAGAGAGGAGCCTGTGGCAATGTGGGTCGGGGGGGTTGGATCCAGCCCCCCTGGATCCTTTGCCTCTCTGGCATTTTCACGTGATCTTCTAGCCTTGACCCTCCTTCCCCTGTACTGATTCAGGCGCGGGGGGTGGGGACAGACATCTGCCTCCCATCTGTGTTTTTAGCACAGTGAAATCTGCTCTGCGGGATGTTTGATGGTACAGGGAGCTTGTGCTGGACTCACTCCCCGACTTTCTACATCCCAGGATGAAGAGAACTTCCTGCTTGGAGAGCTGGATGTTTCTCATGTGGGAGGGAAGCCAGGCTTATACAATGGCAAGCAAGCAGTAATTAGCGTGCACCTCATTTTGGAGTGAGTGTGTGTGTTGGTGATGGTTGCAAGAATTCTTGCATGCAGCTGCTTTTGGGGTGGGACACCGCGGAGATGGGAAATGACTCCACAGCAACTGGATCTCTATATATTTATTAATTTTGTTATTACAGTTTTATCCTGCCTTTCCTCCAAGGGGCTCAAAGCGGTGTACAAACACTGTTCTCTCCCTCCCGATTTCATCCTCACAACAACCCTGCGAGGTAGATTAGGCTGAGAGATACTGTGACTGGTCCAAGTTCACTCAGTGAGCTTCATGGCTGAGCGGAGATTTGAACCCTGGTCTCCCAGGGTTCCAGTCCGACACTAACCACTACGCCACCAGCAGCTCTCATGCCCGCTGAGCCCCAAATCTGAGAGCCTGCATGAGCGATTTGGAAGAATTCTAAGGCTGGGCCAGCATCCTGTTGTGACTCGTAATGTTTAACCCTGCCGCTTGCTAAATAGATACTGGGATAGGGACTCAGACTTGCGCAGATGCTTGGTTGTCGTTCTGATGAACTGATGACGAGGAAATGCATATGCCCAGAGGCACTGTCCCCCATCTGCCAACCTGCCAGAAAGGTTCAGGAAACTGAGAACAGCTATAAAAGCTCATTGGATCAGCACTGTCTTCCTATACCACTTACCTCCTCTCCTTCCTCCTGTCCCATACACAAGCATGATACTGCAAGCACAAGGGGCATAGTATCCGCCTGCCCAGATTTTGCAAGCCGAATACATCATGCAAATCACAGAATATAGCAAGCACAGTTGGCTTTCTTCCATCCTGCAGCCAGCCTGGCTTGCTTGTGCAATTGTTTTTTTTTTCGTTTGAGGAAGAACCAGAAGGAGGAAAGGTAGACAGATCTGGGTATATTGGGGGGGGATTATGTGGAATTAAGGGGCAGCCCCTGCAGACAACTGTATTTCAAAGGGATCTTTGGAAAAGAGATAGAGCAGATTTGAAGAGGATAATTTAGGAAGCTGAATGGCAGGATGGCAGAGTCAGGAGGGACATTTCAGAGAGCTTCAAGTGTGTCTTAGCAAGGAGAGAGGTTTTAAGTATAGGGAAACCCCCCCACCCCTCCATCTTTGAGGATAAGGATTGGACCCGACAAACGAAAAGTTCACCTTCCTGCCCTGAGAATTCTGCACCAGGGCATGAGATTCTGCGGTAGCCACTCTCCCTCTCGGCAAAGGTCTGTAGTCACCACCACTTTGGAGGTAACCACGGTTGTAGCGGTCCGGTGGGGGGCCAAGTGTGTGGTGGTGGACTGTGGCCGCAGGGTTGCCAGTCTGGCCACCTCATGCAGGCAGCCGAAGCCCGGCAATAATGCAGCCCGGCAAGCCCCGCTCCCCTTGCGCCCTGGCTCTCACCCCCTGCCCGTTCGTCAGGGCACACAATGCAGGCATTCCCATCCCTGCGTCACCTCTTCCTCCCCCTCGTCCACCTGCACCCCTGCAGCCTCCATCCGTCCGCCGCATCGGTCTCCGGCCAGTTCTTTTCCAGCCTAGCCCTTCCTGCTGCCCCCCCCTGCCCGCATCTGCCTCCGCGCACCCGGCTGTCCGTCCGTCCCTTTCGCCGTCCTCCCCACCTCTCTCTTTTGCCAGGCGAGGCGTTTGTTCCAAAGAGCCCCCCCTCCCCCAGCGGCCCTCAACAGCAGCAGCCAAGCCAAGCCCTGCTGCGGCCTCCCTGGTCCCTGGTCTCGCCTCCTTCCTTCCTTCCTTCCTTGCCTGCCTGGGTGTGTGAGAGAGAAAGGCAGAGAGGCATCCGCTCCCGTTTCCAGCCCTGGCCGCTCCGGCGCATGAGAGCATGTGAGGAACATGGAAGTGAGGCTGCTTTTTGCCGGAAAGGGAGGGGGAGGAGGTATGTCTGGGCTTGGGGAAGGGGGGGCTTGGGAGGGGGTTGGGCACGGAACGCAACCCTCATTTCTTTGTTTGAGTAGAGACGGGGGGGGGTGAAGCGAGCTAAGGCAAGCCAGCCAGCCATCGAGTGTGGAAGGGAGTTAGCACAGAGCGAGCGCGAGAGAGCACAGAGCGCCCGAACCCTGTGGATTTATCCCAGTTGGCACTAAAGTCCGCTCCCAAAGAAGCAAGATTGGCCATTTTCTTTTTTTCTTTTTCCCCCCTCCTTTTTCCCCGTGGGGTTTGGAAAATTTACAAGTATATATATTTTTTTTCCTGGCCAAGCGAGGGGAGATCCTGAGGAACGAAGCCTTCCTCCCTTCCCCCCACAACCTTAACAGTCCCCTTTCTGCAGGTAACGTTGACTCCGCACCCCCCTCCCGGATGCCTCCCCCATTGCTGTCTGTCTGGTCCCCCCTTTTTTTTCTTTTCTCCCCTTCTTCCCGCAGTTTTGGGGGATCTCACCGTAAACCCAGTCCTGGGTTTGACGTGTTTGGGTGGGGGGCAGCCTGTGTGTTGCTGGAGGGGAGGCTTGTGTGTGTGTGTGTGTGTGTGTCTGTAAGGTCTTTCTGGCTCCTATTGCTGGCTTTGTTATCCGACTGGAAAAGAAGGGGAAGCCAAGGGAAGGACAGGAGGTGGGGGGGAGCTAGTCTGGCACAGGCCTGGCCTCCTCCGCTCGCTCGCTCGCTGCTGCCGCCGTCTCGTTGGGCTCACCTTGCATGCCACCTTTAAAGGAACAGACGGCGGACCAGCTGGCCTGGGTTGGACGGACGGACGACGGTTTTTGGAACACACACACACACACACACACAGAGGAGTTTCCTTATTGCTGATGGGGACTCACCAGTGCCAGCCTCTCATCAGGAAATGGGTGCCAATTGCTTGGAGTTGATTGGCCTGTGCTGGCGGTGGGTACAAAATCAAGGGCTGACACTCTTACTCTGGAGCTAGACAGACCGCAAACCCACAGTCCACACGGCCAGTGCAGGAATGGGACGAAGCTCACAGGGACCCCACATCTTGACCACAACTGCCTGGACCACCCCTGCGAGCGACAGCCCTGGAAGAGTCCGCTGGAGTTGGCCAAACGGGAGCCATTCCCACAACCTGCTGGGCTCAAAGTCACAGAGCTGAGTTCTGGTGTCGGCTGAGGCACATATGTGCCGGGGGTGCGATCCCACAGTCGCCTGTTTCTACAGCTGGGCCAAAGAGGGGCCAGTCCAGTGGGAGCCCACATTTTGATCCTGGCTGCCAGAACTCTGTTGGAACCATCTAGTGGTCTTGGCTGTGTCTTGCTGGTGCCTGGGACTTCAGTTGCCCTGCACACTTTCCGATCCGGATCCCAAATTTTCTCACTGCCACCAGCATTGGTGGGAGATCAGCTCTGTTGTACGTGGTGATCTCACCTGCTCTTTACAACCTTAGCAGATTTGGACCCAAGGCACAGTCGGGAGCCTGAGGCCCTTGACATCCTGCCGTGGGTTGAGGAGAACTGGATGGTGAGATGCCCAGCATAAAATGGTCTGGGAGCCCTGTGGGTGTCTACTGCCCTGACCCCTTTTGTGCAGCCTGCGAGAAATTTGTTTGGAGTAAAGGCAGCAGAGGAAGAAAACCTCTCCTTGAAGCTGATGGCAGTGGGAAGGGGGGGGGCTTTGGCATTCAGTGCAACTTTGCACAACTCTGCCACAGTGTCCACTGCACCCCAAATCCTGCACTCCCAACTGGGCAGGATCTGACGCCAGCGGCAGAAGGAGCAGTGTAGTTCCAAAGGGAGTTTGGGGACAGAGAAAGGGGGGGAGTTTCCGGTCTGTGGGTCAAGGCTGGAGGAAGGCTAGGAAGGTGGCATATCTGTATAACAGAGAAGTGTGTGTATATGTAAATATTTGGGGGTCGGGGGAGAAACTGATTAAGGCAAGCCTTTTCTGAATTGCAAGGGAAGTATGGATTGAGCCGGCGTTTGGGGAGGTGACGAGGCAAAGATTAAGTCTTGTGTGTGTGTGTTTAGGGAGGGTATAGATTAAATGAGGTTCTCCTGTTTCGGGATTTGGTCATTCTGTGTTGCCAATGGAGGGGAAGGGGGTGCACAGCTCAGAGATGTTTGAAGATCAGGACGCTCTGGAAGAGGGCGAGAGAGTGGTAAGTTTTGAGGATGAGGATAGCTAGGGTGCAGCCGAGAATCTGGTTGAATGTGCGGGGCTAGAGTCAGTTTGCAGTAGAGCCATAGGTGGTGCTTGGTGCTGGTGTGAGTTAAACCAGAGGAGGGGGCTGTTCCTTGCAGGCTCTAGCCCCTTGTCCTTCCCTTAAAGTGGGTGTTTTTTTACAGGGTGGTGGTGGGTGGAGGGTCCTCTGAGATGAGAGCTTAAGAGAGTTTTGAAGCAAAGTCCATACAAACTGTTCGCTTAGGAGGGTTGTTTTGGGGGTGGGGGGTGGGGGGTGGGGTGAGGGCCCCAGAAGAGAAGATTGAATTGAGGATATCAACAAAGCAATTCAAATGTGGTTTGTTTTGGGGGTAAATCTGCTTAACTCCAGAACCCATTTTCAGTGTCAGGACCCTAGAGAATGCCAAGCAATAATAATGCTGAGACAGCCTCTGAGAACATGCAGAGTGCCTTTCGGGCACCACTGAACAATTGCACTGGACACACACACACACTCAGCCACAGGGGATATAATGAAGGCTTTGGGGCGGAGAGGGTAGAGCTGACCTGAGACTTCTCTCCAGTGTCAGGTGTTTAAGGGCTCCTGTGTTTCTGGCCCTTTAAGAGTGCCCAGGTAAAACAGGACAGGTGTGCTATAATGAGGGTGGCACCTACTGGCTGACAAACGGGTCAGGCAAGCGGGCCCTCTGCTAGCAAGAAGAAGCACTCAGGTGAGGCCCTGGCAAGGCTTGCTTGTTTTTTAAAAATATATATATTGTGTTGTGTATTTCCCATGCTGAATTGTGAATGTGTGTGTGAACTCTGAAAAAATGTTTTAAAGATGCAAAACGTGTGTGTGTGAGAGAGAGAAGGTCTGACTTTGTTACGAAGTTGGGTAATCTTCCTTGGACAGAAAACCCAACCTGCAGACTTGTATTAGGGGCTGCCACTGTTTAGGGGGAGGAGGAAGTGGCAGGCATGGGACAGAGGAGTCCCCCAGCTCCGTAGGGGTGGCTTCTGTTCCCAGGAGTGTGTCTGTGTCCCCAAATGCATTGTCCGTGGAAGTCTGAAATTGGAGCAGCTGGAACGTTGTTGATGGTGGGGGCTTTTGTGGGGTCATAGGGTATGCTCCCATCCCTGGGTTCGAATGGGGATCTTCCTCCCCCCTCCACCACCTTGCTGCCACACACACTTTCCTGAAACCCGTGTCACATGGTTTCCTAGTGGGTTGGCTTAGAGCAGCAGGGCCTGCTGGGATCCAGGACACCTGGGTTCTTTCTGTGCTGGGCTCCAGGAAAGGGCTTGCACAAATGATATTGTTGTGGGATGTTAGAGGGTGGTGGTGGTGGAGAGAGGTGCAGGGGCATGAACGCGGAAGAGCCTGGGGTGTGTGTGTGAGTGAGTGAGTGAGGAGAGCCAGAACTCCTGGGTTCTTTGAGAGTGGATTCTTTGAGGTTTCAACCCAAGGAGGTGTCTGTGAGCCAGAGTGACCCGTAGGTCCTACGCAACTTTCTGGGGTGTTTTCCCCAGGACTGGAATCCTGGGGGGGGGGGAGAGACCAGCCAGGGCGGAAAAAGGTTTTCAGGCTTGGAAGTGTGCCTGTGTTCTGGGCCAGGCCCCTTTCCTCTCTTTCTCTGGAGGTTTCAATGAACACCACCCCTGCAATCCTTGTTTTCAAAAGGGCAGTTTTGGGGTGTTGACTTTGGTCATCCCGACAACCCGCAATCCCAGGCCACGCTCCCCTTTCCCTGCCCCCAGCACTTCTTCCTGTTCAGAGATTTTCTGTTTGATTTGCCTGGTTGTATGTGGGAGATTACTTGAAAGCATACATTTAAAGGTGGTGGGAGGGTTTAAATGTAACTTAGAAGCTCCCCCCTTTGTGGAGCAGATGCCCCCAAACCTTAGCAAAAAACCTGTCCCCCTAAATCTCCATTGAGCCCTCCCCCTCACAGTCCTTTTTAGCAGAGACTCGTTGAAGAGGAATCTGCAGACATCCATTAAAAGATAACCTTCCTACAACCCCAGAGACAAGAACTCCCTCCCATCTTGTAGGTCCCCATATAACAGTTTTAACTCCCTCCACTTACATTTTTTATCAGTTTGCTGCTTGCCCTGGCTTATCTTCTCTGGCAGAGGGTGCAGATTGCGGGGGGGTGGTGTATATCTGTTTCCAGAAAAGGGAGGGGAGGAGGATGGATAGAGGAATCAGGTCTTAACTGGCTGTTAGTGAGGTTGTACATAACACCCACTTCCTGCTGACAAGCCCCCCACCCCATTTAATCTTTCTGGCAGAAGAAAGTTCTGAGCTCTTTCTCCCTCCCCAACTCCCCAAATTTGTTTATTCATTGGATTTCCATCCACATTGCCTCACACCCTTTTCGCCTTTCCCATTTGGAAAGCACTTCCATGTCAGGGAAGGCGTGGACATTTCACGCAGGGTGCCACGTGTGAGGAAGGCGGATGCGCTTGTTCCACCTGTGCGTGTAAAAGGCTTGGTATCCTTAGGCATGGCCTGTGACATGTGGGATCCTGGCCTGTCTCCTACTCAAAGATGTATAATCATGGGTGATGCTTTACTGGGGTGAATCTCTGCCTCTCCTAAGATGCGTGTGAAGTGAGATCAAATGCTCCCCCCCCTCAAAAAAAGAGACACCAACCCATACTATGGCAGTTGAGCTAAAGGTTGTGGACTGTTAGCAGCTGGACAGAGGCCTGACATTTCTCGTACAATTCCTGTGTGAATATCTGCCAAAATCCAGGTTAATATTGTGTGTCTGGGAGACCAGGCTGCCGTTCACAAGAGCGGAGCGGACGTGGTGGCTTGTGGGTAGGTATCCCAGCATTCCCTTGGGAGGATCTTCTGTGTCTTGCTTAACAAGAATAGCAAAAATATTGGGATTCAGGTATAAATATCTTGGATGTTGGAGGGTTGGGGTTTTGTTTTGTGTTTTTAAATGGGACACGTAACTAGAAGCAGAACGAGAGGAAAAGAATGCTGGTCTGTGTGAGTGTAAATGTCTGTGTTAAGTTAGCAAAAATATAGCTTACAGGCCTGCTTGTGTTCTAACACAGCCTTCGCCTGCCTGCTGCTGTCCAGATGTTTTGTACTACAACTCCCATTAGCCCCAGCAAGTGCAGCTGTATGATGAGGAGGAGGAGGCTGACAGGAGTTGTAGTCCTCAACGGCCATGGTGGCTGGGCTGATGGGAGTTGTAGTCCAAACAATCTTGGTGGTGGTGGTGGGGCAGGTTGGCAAAGGCTGTCCTGCCAGCTTCTTACCTGTGTGTCTCCATGTGCACACACTAGACTAGGGCTTTGCCTTTGGGGCTGGGGAAGGAGTGGGAGAACCTCATCACTGGAGCCCCATTGCCTGATTATGACATTATTCTATATTGTGAGAAGGATCTCAGAGCCTCCAAAGTTGCGTAGTTGCTTGGAGGGGAGGGGTTGGGTTCTTGGACTGACGGGAAGAGAATGAAGGGGAAGGGGCATAGCTCAGTGGCAGAGAACCTGCTTTGCATGCAGAATGTCCCGGGTTCAGTCCGTGGTGGTATCCCTGCCTGAAACCTTGGAGAGCTACTGCCAGTCTGTGCAGGCAGTACTGAACTAGATGGACCTCAAATGTCTGGCTCAGTATGGCAGCTTCCTTTGTTGCCAATAGCCAGATCTGATATCTTGTTCCAGGGTGCAGAGGGGAGAGAGATGAGGACCTTGGAGATTGTCTTTTGCTGGGAAAAATGTAAAAGAACAAGAAAAACTGCCCCTGCCTGGGGGTCCGTGAGACTGCTGTGCCCAAAGGGAGTGCGTGTGTGGATAAGGCAGAGCTTCTGCAGGGGCCCCCCAGCCTCCCCCCCCCCGGGCTGGCCAGGTGCTGCTTCTGACCTAACCTCTGTGCTGTCCATGGAGAGCAATTGCCGTGTCAGTCCCAAAGGATACGACAGCGAAAACAGTCCCTTATTGGGCCAACTTGGGTGAGGTGGTGAATCTTTTGTGCGTTGCAGAACTCTCTCCCCCCCCTTCTCCTTCCCTGGTGAAGACTTCTGTGATGCTCAAAAACCCCTCCATATTCTGCCACCAAACGTACGTTGGCTCAGTGCTAGAGTTTTTTTTAGAATAAAAAAGCAGCCCTATAATGTTAGACCTTCCTCTTTCCCAGGGGGTGCTCATGGTGGGTCAGAAATATCAGCAAGGTCCCCCTGCGTCGGGCCCATCTGCCTGTGCCACAACAGGGCAGTGTTACATCATCAAACGCAGCAGATTGCGCTGTCTTGCATCATCAGGACAGGACAGCAGCTGCGATGCCACGCGGAAGCACGTGTGGCACAGAAATCTCTCTGCTCCCCAGACGAGGCCAAATGCCCCACTGCTTTGCTTTGCTTTTTATTCTCGTCCCCCCTGCCCCCCACAGATGTTGCCAGAGGCCTTCCCTTCCCCCCTCCCCTCAATTGTCATTGATCTGACAGAGCATGAAAGTGGGAAAGTACTGAAGGCATTTTCAGAATGGTGACAATGAGATCTGGGGCCTTCAGTTGTCCAAAGGATATAGGTGTGTATGTGTGTGCGTGTGCTGTTGAGGAGCCAGGACTTCCGAGTTCTCTTGATTTAGGCCACAGAGCTCCCAGAATGGGAGTCTTTGGAAGCTGGGTGTTCTAAATGAGAGAGGAATGAGGTCTGCCTATTTTAGGCCCAGGAGATGGGGGGGCGCCCCAGTTCTTATATCTGGCAAATGATAAATGTTGGGTATTGGTATTGCAGAGTGCATCCTCCTTTCCCCCAAATAATAATGTGGTGATCTTGGCATGAATGTCACACTCTGGTTCTCATAGCTACTTTCACCAAAATAGGTTAAACGGTCCTTTGCAGTGAGGAGTTTTGCTTTGAAGAGGGCACAGGGTAAGAATTCTCATTCATAAAATAATGCCAGTAGTCAATCTAGCCCTTCACTAATAGGTATGCTTATTTTCTACTCTTTGTATACCTGCTTATATGTGTACAGATGAGCTGGGGAATGGACTTCACTTTTATGATGGCAGAAACAGAACCGGAGGTCAGTGAGTTGATAGTTTACTGTGGACTGTTTGGTTTGGAGCAAAAAGGTGTGGTCTTTGGCCCAGAGCAGACTTTCCCAACCTTGGATGCCCAGATACTGCTGGACTACAATTCCCATCATCCCCGATCATTCCTGGCCATGCTTGCTGGGGCAGATGGCTGGCATAGGACTGTTTGGTGGCACACTCTAGTCCGTGCTCAGTAATTGCGAATCTAGAATGAGATCTGCGTGCCAGATCTGGGTTCCCGGGGAGAGGTGTGGCATCCAGAGGTGAGAACTGGGGGAGCCCTGTGGAGAGCAGAGTCAGAGGTACTCCACTTTATTGCTTCACATGTCCCAGGGCTGACACAGAACAGTTTCTGGCTTTAGCTTCTGAGATCCAGCAGAGGCTGAATCCTGGCTGAAATTCACTTCTGCTTTTTCTTTGAATTTACTCATCTGGCATCAGTGGTGTTTTACAGAGGACAAGAGAGCAGGTCTCTGTGCCCAAGGAACTTACAAACTAAGTTTGACACAGGGGTAAATAACAGAGTACAGGGGGAAAGTGCAGGCGGGCAGCCAGGGTGGTGGTGGTGGTGGTAAAGTAAGCAATTGTTTCAGTTGCGTGTACTTAAGAGGCTGCCATAGTGGGGGAGTGTGTTTTGAGGAATTGCAGCAGGCAGAGCACTGGAAACGGAGCTGGCCCCCAGTCTGGGATTCCAGAGAGACCTTGGGACTGTCTCCAGCTGCTTCACCCTCCACCCACGGAAGGGATCTCCCCAGCCCTCGTGGGCAGCTCTGAAGGGCCCCCTTGTGCTGGCTGGAGTGGTCCCTGCTATGTTCATTGTCTCCGCACAGTGAGGCCTTTATCTCCACCAAGCCCGAAACATCATCCTCTACGCACCACTTCTGCGAACTCTCCCTAATTATGACCGTTATGTCATTTATGATAGCATTATTAATGTTTCTTTTATGCTCATGTTCTGCAACCCTGTTTGCTCCCAGTTTACAGATGAACTAAGGGCCTCTCCAAGGCTGGTGGATCCCCTGCCCTCCCCGAGTGTACTCTGCAACGTGTCATTGAGGCAATTACAGCGCATTAGTGGTTCATTTATATTGGAGCATCCACACATTATTCTGCTTTATTAGTAGTTCTGTGATGCTTCTCCAATGTTTCCCTATTATTGCTGTCTGGAAGGGCGTTCTTGTGCTATAACACCACAAAAGCAGGACAGAAAAAAATAAACCAGAACATTTGCTATGCGAAAAGTTACGGGATTGCAGCAGGAACCTACGGGACATGCCCCAGTTGGAAATGAAGCGGGATGTCTGTCCTGGAAACTTTTGCAGGTGCAAAGAGTTTTGAAAGCGGGATTACATATGACTGCCCCCCTATACTGTTGTTGTTATGTGCCTCTAAGTCGACTACGACTTATGATGACCTCCAAGAGCATCTGTCGTGAACCACCCTGCTCAGATCTTGTATGTTCAGGTCTGTGGCTTCCTTTATGGAATCAACCCATCTCTTGCTTGGTCTTCTTCTTGTTCTACTCCCTTCTGTTTTTCCCAGCATTATTATCTTTTCTAGTGAATCATGTCTTCTCATGATGTGTCCAAAGTATGATAACCTCAGTTTCATCCTTTTAGCTTCTAGTGACAGTTCTGGTTTAATTTGAGTGCAAGATTTCACGAATGCACGATGTAAAGGACATCTGGAGGGGTCCTGAGGTAGAAGGAAAAGGGGAAACTGAGGCAGAGAGAGAGAGAGAGAGAGAGAGTGTCACTTGCCTAGGTAGGAAGTCTGCGTCACAGAGGCTGGACTTGAAAGCCGCCTCTCTCACCCGCTGGGCCACACAGGCACCTGCTTCCATGTCTCCCATTCAACCTCCCCTCTGGGATTTCCCTCTCTCTCAAAGTTTTGACACTTTGGTGACTAAGCTGGTGCAGGGCAGGGCAGGTTCACTGGGGCTGTGGTTTTTTTGGCTTAGGGTGTGTTGGCCCAGCCCTGGCGAGAATAATGCAGGACAAGCTGGGTCAGTTTTCCTGCAGGAAGGACTTCTGAGCCCTTTGACGCCACCCCATTGCCCCCCGCCGAGGGCCTGGCGCATAGCTTCCACTGAGGAGGGATGTGTGTGAATATTGGGGTCCCCCTACATTGGGTCTGCAGGAAGACTCAGGTTTCATGTGGTGCCCCTCTCGGGAGGAGTCAGCCATGGAAATACATGGTGCGCTCAGATAAGTTGCAGCTGTTGCCTTGGCCGAGCTGATAACATGGCGAGCCTCACAGCCTTTGCTTAGGGGCATCCTCTGCCGAGATGAGTGGGGTGCAAATCCAGCACGAGGGGCAGCTTCTGGGCTGTGTGGGGCAGGGCCATAGCTCAGCAGCTGAGCACCTGCGTGGCATGCAGAAGGTCTTATGCTTGACCCCCGGCAGCTCCAGGTAGAGCTGGGGGAGGCTCCCTGCCTGAAACCCTGCCAGTCAGTGTCGACGGTACTGAGCTGGATGGAGCAATGGTCCCACTCTGTATGTTGTTGTTGTTATGTGCCTCCAAGTCGACTACGACTTACGGCGACCCTATGAATCAGCGACCTCCAAGAGCATCTGTCATGAACCACCCTGTTCAGATCTTGTTAGTTCAGGTTTGTGGCTTCCTTTATGGAATCAATCCATCTCTTGTTTGGCCTTCCTCTTTTTCTACTCCCTTCTGTTTTCCCCAGCATTATTGGCTTTTCTAGTGAATCATGTCTTCTCATTGTGTGTCCAAAGTATGAGAACCTCAGTTTCATCATTTTAGCTTCTAGTGATAGTTCTGGTTTAATTTGTTCTAACACCCAATTATTGGTCTTTTTTGAAGTCCATGGTATTCACAAAGCTCTTCTCCAACACCACGTTTTAAATGCGTTGATTTTTCTCTTATCCGCTTTTTTCACTGCCCAACTTTCACATCCATACATAGAGATCGGGAATACCATGGTCTGAATGATCCTGACTTTGGTGTTCAGTGATACATCTTTGCATTTGAGGACCTTTTCTAGTTCTCTCACTGCTGCCCTCCCCAGTCCTAGCCTTCTTCTGATTTCTTGACTATTGTCTCCATTTTGGTTAATGACCGTGCCAAGGTATTGATAATCCTTGAGAAGTTCAATGTCCTCATTGTCCTCTGTAAAGTTGCATAAATCTTCTGTTGTCTGAATTTGAAATTATTACATTCAAATGAACCTGCACTATGAGCTACACATCAGTGTTTTACATTACTTCCATATTAGTACGTCCATAGTAGATGCACGACTGTCTCCGTTTGTACACCCCACATGGAATTGCAGTGCCTTCTTCTGAGGAGGCAATTCTGCACATCGTAGAAATGCATCTGTGTCTGGGGTGGGGCATGTCTGCAGAGGTATGCAAGGATGTTGTGTGTGCGAGCTGGGGGAACCAGATGGCCTCTTTCTTTTAAGGGGCAAGTGGAATGTGTGTCCTGTGTGAATAGAGTGTCACCCTGTGGGATTTGATCGTTCCCTGAGAATTGTGGGAGGGGGGGAGGGAAGAAATTTCAGACTCTTAATTCAAAGCCCCCCTCCTCTAACTTTTCCCTCCCTCCCTTTTTCCACAGGATTGGGTTCCACAACATGGCGGGGGCGTAGTGGTATCCTCCCCCCCACACCAGCCGCGTCTCGCATGGGTCCGGTTTGTGTGGGGGGAATCGGCCAGTGAGAGAGCTGCGACGGGAACCCCCCCTGCTTTGGTAAGTGAGTAACGGGGTCAGATGCTATTTTGAATTTCCAGTGTCCTGTGAATGACATATGTATGTTATAATTCTGTTTTCCTCATGGTTGGTTCAGTGGTTCTTGGAGTGTTTTGTTTTGTTTTAAATCAGCATTGGGGGGGATATATTTGGGAAGGGGAGAAGAGGGGGATGACCTTGAGGTTTGCTGTGTTTTGAGGGAGAAGAGTTGTGGTTCTGCCCCAACCCATGTTATAGATTATTGAGAAGGGTGCTTTTTGGAGGGCAGGGATAGAAAAAACAGCATCTCTGTGCATGTGTGTGTTTTTGGGCAGGAGTCTGCTGAGGAAATTTCCCCCTTGATTAGGAAGGAGGTTCTGTAGGAAGCACATTTTGTGTTGCAAGGCAGTGAGTTGTAATCCACTAAGTCCTACTCTGAGTAGACCCACTGAAATAAATGAGCCCAAGTTGGTCATGTCTACTCTTGAGTAGAACTAGCATTGAATACCATTCAGTGGAAACCATGCTCATTACATCCCTATATGAAGGTAAAAAGTGTTTGTATACAAACCTTTTGCACTTTTTGTTTTGCATGGCTAGAGAAAACCCCCCACAAAAGCTGCATGTTGCAAGGACGCACATGCACAAGCAGGACAATTCTCCCTCTGTCCTGTTTCCTTTCTGGCCCTAGCCTCTGCTGCTGTGATGGGCCAAGCCTGCACTTTGGCACAATTCCCCTCCTCTCTGGCACATTGCCGGCCTAGCAGCTGGGCACGGTGTGCGAGATGTGGGGGGGCAACGGGGGCGGGACGTGGAGGGAGGTTCTCTCTACGTAACCACAAAGAGCGAGTGTGACTCACACACTGCCCCAGAAGGATGGCGCCTCCCCCAAATGCAGCAGCCGCTGTGACCTTAAAAGGCTCCTTGTTGGAGTGAACCGTTAACCCCACACTCCCCTTTGTCATTTTTACGATGCCTGTTTGGCTAGGCCCACGGACACGGCCCCTTCCTGTCCCCCCCCCATTTCTCCATGGCCACACACCCCATATGATCTTTTTCAGCATGTTCTGTGGGGGTCTGTATCTTACAGAAAGGCTCTTGGTGGCATTATTATGATTCCCTACGCAGAGCCTCGCTCAAGCAGATATTTGGGGTAAACTGTCATGTCCCTAAAGAGAGTGTGACTGTGAGTCAGCCTCTGTGGAGATGTAGTGCATAGTGGACACATTGTGTGTGTGTGTGTGTGGAGTCATTGTCTCACTCTGACTTTCTTTGTGTTTTTCCTCCTTGCTTATTATTGTGTGCAGTTTGTGTGTGGCTTATGCACCACCGCCAAACATGTGAATGTGGCTGCAGCTCAGGCACCCTGGTTGTGCGAGGGAGCGCCCCGCAGTTGTACATGTGTCCTCTCCTGGTAGGGCCCTGTGCTGCCGGGCAACGCTTGGGTGCCCAGTGGCATTGTGGGATTGATTGCATACCCAGTTTGTTTACCTTTCTGGCCTGTACGATGCGGAGCTCTGGCGGAGGCCTCTTTATGCGCGCACACACACACACACTGGGCGTAAATGTGAGCTCCCAGTGTCTGGGCGCTGCTGTGAAGTCTGGAACTTTCTCTGCACCTCAGAATCCCCTGAGAAACTCTCTCAAATCCAGGAGGGAAAAGGTTACAGCTTCAGCGGATGACGCGACAGGAACTGGCACTCGATCTTGGCGCTTGCCTGCACGATCGTGGCTTTTTGTTTCGTTTCGTTTCTTTTAAAGAATTTGCCTCACCGTTGTTTTTGAAGCCCTGCTACCAGTTTCTCACTGGAGTGGGAAGGAGGGTGGAAGAGAGAGAAAAGAGCTAGGAGGGGGCCACTTCCAGCTCATGCTCCCTTCAGGCTGAGGCAGCCGTTTAGGCAGCCTGTCCTGCCTCCTGGAACTGGAGGGGGAGGCTGGGATGAGGCAGGGGTCAGGGCCTTCCCCCAAGGCGGCCGGCGGGCGGGTCGGCGAGGGACGGTTCTGTCGTCCAGGATTGTTGTGTTGCTGAATGTGCATGATGTGCGAGCCTATCCGGGGAGCTGTGAAATGCCGTCCTATGACACCAGTCGAACGACTTCTCCATTTGCAGCAGTTCTTTTCTTCCTTCCTCGGGTCTTTGCACAGACGCGTGTAAGCCAGTGTGTGTGACCTTGGCTCTTCCGAGTTTGCCGCTTCCTTTTCTTCCTGTTGAGTTGCGTGCGCGCGCATGGAATTGCACAGTCTGCCCTCGGATGAATGAGAGCTCTGTGCATGTGTGCATCACAGGGATGTGTGTGTGTACACCTTTGTCCATGTGCAGAGTTGCATGTACCTACCATTGTTGTGGGGCGCATTCAGCCCATTAGCTTCTGGCCAGTATGACTGTCTTGGGGTTTCCCCCCCCCCCTTCGTCGTGCTTGCGTTTCCTCAGCATGAGTTGTGGGGAAGGAGGAGGCAAGCCAGCTGAGGCTATAAGGGGGAGGCAACCTTGCCTGGGATTCCCAGGCGGGGCGCTGCTGCCTGGGTGGGGGAGTGGAGGAGGGAACGAGAGGGGAGTGATGATGTCATTCCAGCCCTTTAAACCAGGACAAGTTCCCCGGGGGAGGGAGGGGGGCTGAGTCACTTGTGGCCGGAATTCACCCCCCACACTCGCTCTGCTGACTTGGCAGGGACCCCGAACCCCACACGGGGTGTGTGTATGTGTGTGTGTATGTGTGTGGGGAGAGGGCAGGACACACCAGCAGGCGGGCCAGGAAGGAGGCACAGAAGTTGTACACATTGTCCCCTTCGCGCTCAGCTGTGTGTGCCGGTAAATGCTTCTTCTTCTTCTTCTTCGTACCCCTTGGGGACCACAGAGGCCTCTTTGAGCGGGCCACCCCTCTCTCGTGTCTGAGGTAAGGCCAGGCTGTTTGTGTGAGGCTGGGGTCTAAGGGTGTGTGTGTGTGGAGGGGTCTGTATGGTTCCTCGGTGTGTATGGCATTTGTGATTTCTTTCCCTGTGGACGGAGAAATGTTGTGTGCGCGTGTGTGTGTCTGTGTGTGAGAGAGGGAGCCCGAGAGTCTCTTAACTTGCTCTCTGAGTCTGGCACATGACATGCGCAGCGGTGCTCCTCAGACACTCTCACCGGCTCCTCTTCCCGCTTGAACCTGCTGCCCTCTCTCAGGTGTCTATGAGTCCCTTGCGTTTATTTTGAGTGTGCCTCTTTGCCATGTGGCTGCTGATAGTTCATGTTCCCTCTTACATAATTGTTCTTAAAGTGGTATAGAAGTTCTGGCTGTGTTGGCCTCTCCACTGTCAAGCCAGATGCCTTTCTGTTTGAGGGTAAACTTAAAGGGGTAGTTTGAGGGTAAACTTCAAGAGCTTGTGTGTGTGCCTTGCTCTCTTCATGGATTGCGATACTTTCAGGAGGAGTTGACTCACTTCTGCTCTCAGTCTTGTAATCTTGTGCAAGGGCCCAGTTGTGCTGAAATTCTGCATTTGTTAGAGTGCAGTCTCCCCCCCCCGTGAGCTTCACTGCCTCTGTTGTAACTCCCCCCCAGCCCCCCCATTCTGCCTGGTCTCCCCTCTGTACACTTCATGGAAGGGTGTGCGCGCATGCATGCAAGCCAGATACATTCATATTTTTGATATTTCTGTATCTAAAGCAGTCTTCCCCAACCTGGTGCCCTCTTGATGTTTTGGACTACAATTCCCATCAGCCCCAGCCAGCCCACGAGGCTAATGGGAATTATATCCAAAACATCTGGATGGCACAAGGTTGAAGAAGGCTGGCTTAAAGTTTGTCTCTCAAGGTGTAAGACGCCTGGTTTGTTTCCCGTGTATGTCGTCTGCCAGGTGAGTTTTGCTATTGTGTTATTGTGTGTGTTCCTTGGGGGCAGTTTCTGCACATCTTTCTTCCCCTCCCCCCCACAATAAGAAGCCCTCCAAAGAATGGGGAGGGCCCCCCCGTGTGTCCTGGGTGTTTCCACCTTTGCGCTCTCCTGTCACCTGTCTAGGAAAGTGGATGGGAATGAGCAGAAGTGGGTTATGGGGAAGGCAATTGAGCCGTGAGGTGTGGAACCTTTAGAAATCTGGTTCTCTCTGGGATTCCCAAGTTGTGTACCTGTGAGAAAGAGGGATTTCCCAGCCCTGTGTTGTGTTTCGTTAGCCCAAGAAATGCCAACGGGGGTTTCCTCCAATGCAATCAGCTGAATTCCCTTCTGGGGAAGGCGTAGCTGTGTGATTTGGTCCTTCCTTCCCACCCACTCCCCCAAAGCCCAGCCCACACACACAGAAAACATGCGCTTCTTGCAAGTGATGTATTTGTGTGACTGGAAAGGAGGCGAAGACATGACACCTATAGGACAACTCAGACTCACTGTGAGTCTGTTGTCCATGTGCACCCCCCCCTGATACTGTGCACGTGCAACCAGTGTGCATTTTTCTGCTGAATCTGTTTATGTATTGCGCATGTATTGGGGTGGGTGATATGTGGGGAGAGGCAGTGTGGTGTAGCGGTTAAAGTGTTGGACTAGGACCTGAGAGACCCAGGTTCAGATCCCAACTCAGCCATGAAATTCAGAGTGCGACCTTGGAGCAGTCATGGTCTCTCAGCCTAACCTACCTCATAGGGTTGTTGTGGAATTAAATGAGGAGGGGGAGAACCATGTGGGCCACCTTGAGCTCCTTGGAGGAAAGCTGGGATGTAAATGCAATAAATCACAGTCAGCATCTTCAGGAGCCTCCCAGCCAGCTGTGCTGTGTGTTTGCGAATGTAGCTGTTGTGAGAGGAGGCAACTTGTGCCAGTCAGTCTGTGGCTGTGTTTGTGTCAAAGTGTGTGTCCTGGCATTGCCGGTCTTTCTCCATGAAAAGAGGAGGAGGGCATGTTGTTTTGTTAGCTGGTGGTGGGTGCAAGGAAGCCGTAGGCTTCTGTTGTCATGCCATCACCCTAATGCTGTGGAAATGGTGTGCGCCTGTGTGGGTGTTTTGCTCCCACACATAAGGCACGCTAGATATTACGTGTGTCTGTCGCCGCCACATGTGTTTCTTTTGGATTGCTGTGTGTGAGGAGTGAGCCACTTTGTGCGTGTGTGGGGTTACCCTGCCTGTGTGTTCATTTAGTATTATGGGGTGGGGGTGAGTGGAAGAAGGCCCTGGGTGTCTGTCTTTGAGGGGAAGGAGTGTGGGCCCCTCTGTACATCACTGTGAGCATGTGGTGTTTTGTGCCTCTCTCTCGTGGTGTGTGGTGACATTAAGGGGATGAGCTGAATTAACTCTCCACCCTCCTCCCTTCTGAGTGGTTTCCAGGACTTGATATTTGGGGGGGGGGGAGAGAGAGAGGAGGAAAAAGAAGTAGCAGCCTTGCTGGTGCTGACTCAGCGCTGACACAGCTGTTCTCACCCTCCTGTGTGTGTGAATGTGTGGGAGACCCGTTCATTGTGTCTAATGAATCACATACACACGCGCACGCACACACAAATGCGCAACCCATCCCTTACAAAGAGGCTCTGAAACCCACATCCCAGAAACGGGCTGGTTACTCCACGCTCTCCTGACCTCCTGGGGCTTCCCACGCATTCCTCTGTGAGCGCCCTGCCTCCCCCACCCAACACTTATCTCCTCCACTGGGGGATGAGTCCAGCAATGAGATGGAAGTTCCTCTGTGTCTGCATGCGCTCATGCACACATGCATGCGCACACACAGAAACACAGGGCTCTTTTCAGGATAACAGCCGCTACCAGAACTGGGTGGAAACAAATGGAGACTCTTTCCTGATATGGAGAAGGCTGTAGGTCAATGGTAGAGCATCTGTCTTGCATGCCGAAGGTCCCAGGTTCAGTCCCCCCCCCTTCTGCCACCAGCAGCATCTCCAGGGAGGGACCCTCTGGACAGCTGCTGCCAGTCGGTGTAGCCAGTACTGAGCTAGATAGACCCCAAGAGTCTGAGTCAGTACAAGGCAGGTCCCTGTGTCCCTCTGTCTTGCTGCTTATACACATTGCTCTGTGCATGTGCTTGCTTATATGTGCATGAGCGGGCAGCTTGTGTGCGTGTGGCATTTTCCATGTGCAATGTTGTGTGTTTCTATATATTAGGAGCACGTGGCCATTTGTGGCACCTGAATCTCTGTGTACCTCCCTTGCATGCATGTTTATTTGGGCTTGCTTATGCATTTGGGGTGGTTTTAGTCCCCAGGAATCTTTTATCAGTGGGGCATGCTAGGGACGCACACACTTTCAGGCAGGGAGCCCCATTTATTGCTGCCTGGCCAACCCAGGCCCCGCTGTTGAATTCCCCATCACCACCAGTGACTCCACGTGCTCCGCATGTCTCCAGTAGAGGGCGGATGTGGATCAGAGAGTTTCATTTGTCATGTGATCCCCCTGGAGAGATGGTAGCCGTGGCCACACGTGGCCCATACAAGGCACGAAGGGCATGGATGGGCGACCTTTGGCCCTCCAAATGTTCTTCAGGCTCCAGCTCCCATCACCCAGCATGGCCGGTGGTCAGGGATAATGGCAGGCCAGAAGTTCCACATTGCTGATATTGGGCAACGATGGGCTGCCCCCCTGGCCCCATGTCCTTTTGTGACTCCCTGTGTGTTTGCGGTCATGCTTGTACTTGTGCCCTTGTGCTGGGCTCCCATGCACCTTTTGTATCGCTCAGAATCCACCCCCACGTTCTCTCTAGGTCTTTTCATCCACGTTACGCTTCCATCCTTCGCCAATCTGGTGCCCTCCAGATATTCTTGGACTCCGATCATCGTAGGCCGTTGGCCCAAAGCTGCAGGAGGCCACCAGGTTTGCAAAAGCTGAAGCTGTGCGGGCCTCCATATTTCCTCCTGTACTTTCTGACTGCGGCAGCCTTAGCCAACCTCCAGATGATTTTGGTTGGCAGCTGATCCCATCTGCTGATCGGAGCTGTTGTCCAAAACATTTGAAGGGCACCAGGATGGCCTGGTCTCACAGCACCATTTTACTTAATCTTGTGTGCAAAATGTCTGTTTCTCTCACCATTGCACCATTTTTGAATGGAGTTTTCCCTTGCCGTGGGATGCACGGCACCTCGCCATGCCCTGTACCCACTTTCCTTGAGTATTCCCTCATGTGCTCCCTTTCACCCATGCCTCTCTCGCTCTCTCGTCTTGCACACCTTCTGTGATACCCATTCCCCCTCGCTTCCTGCTGGCTCTTCCTTCTCCTTGTTATTGGAACCCCCTGTGTTTTCACACACTCACCCATGATGCACACGCTCTTGAGAGTTGCCTGCTTCCTTTGTGGTCTGTGCGTGTTTGCGTCCTCTTCCCTTTTCTCGTAAATCCGTTTAACTCAAGGAGCAATCTCTGTTTCGGAGAATGTGGTCACGTCGAGGAAACTGAAAGGATGATTCCCCCCAAACCCCAGCTCAGTAGGGGTAGGTGGGCGGGGGGATCCTGCAGCCCCATCGCTGATACAGGAGAAAACTTCTAACCCGGCCAAATGGGGCATTGATCCATGATACCCGCCACAAGGGGGGGGGACTGTTGCCACCTTGCGGCACGTCCTTCGGGACATTTTGGGTCAGGCTGACGGCACGACCCTTTCTGCCTCACCGCCTTCTGGGCAGCCGCCCCCGGGCACCGTCATTACCCTTCCTGGCGGCGTGGGAGTGGCGGAGATCCCCTGCGCATCATCGGTTTGCCATTCGGGGGTGGCTGGTGCGCATGCACTGGGAAGGAAGATCACCTCATCTCCTTACCCAGAATTCTGTGTGCGTGGCAGGGTGGGTGGGCGGTCATGAGAGGCTGTTGGGAGTGTGGCTGGCGACAGAGCAGGACTGTGATGCCCTTGAGCGCCCACCTATGTGTGTAGGAGCAAGGGACCAAGCGCACTTGTGCGTTTTGTGTGTATGTATGTCTGGCCCTTTTTGGTATTCATTTTTTAAAGAAAATTCTAGCCACAGATAGGTGTCTGTGTGCCGCTGCTCTCTGCTGGAGTTGGGCCACCCATTTTCCTCTCCTGGGCTGTCTGTCTATGGCTGCTTACACAGGAAACGATTTGCTAAGGGGGGGGCGGAGCATTTCCTGTCCCTCTCCTACTTCCTCCACTCACATGAGCTGCTTCACTTCCTCCCTGGCTGGACAGTCCCTGAGTGACGTCCCTGCCATTTTCCCCATCATGCAACATGGGCTTTCAGTGAGTGAGGAGGGGGATGGAGCGCCTCAGGGTTGCAGCTGCCGCACCCCCTTGGCCTGGCTGGGAGACATTTCAGCTGAGTTACTGCCGTTAACACCCACACGTGCAGGCCCAGAGCTGCGGGGGCGTTGATGTTGGCACCCTGGCTGAACTGGGTGGGGATTGGCCGCTTCTATCGTCCAAGGGAGGGTGCAATTGCTGGAGGCTGGGTGCGCCTGACACGGGACAGCCTTGCTCTCCTACGCTCGTTGTGCTGGGACTTGCTCCCATCGCTTCCTCTTGGCTCATTCATGCCTGAGTCATGACTTAGCCCAAAATCTCCACAGCAGGGAGACTATGTCAGTGGTAGAAGACTCTCACAGACAGTGACTGTCTGTGCGTGTGCAAATCACTGGGGCGCTTGGATGTGGCTGCGTGTGGGGAGAGTGCAGCAGCATAGCCCCGGTGTATTGCAACTTGGAGATTGTGTGTGTGTGTGTGTGTGTGTGTGAGAGAGAGAGAGAGAGAGAGAGAGAGAGAGGACATGCGGTTGACGTGGGTGGCTGGCACATCAGAATCACAAGCACATGGATGGTGTGAGGTGTCTGTACAGCCAGGACATGAGAATGTCATGCCTCTCTGAACATGTATACTACATGTGTTGTGGTTGGGCATTGTGACTGTGTGTATGTGAATAATATGTGCTGTACATGTTTGGAACTGGGTGCGTGAGGAGAGCCAGACTTTGTGGCAGTAGGAACTAGGGATGGGATTCACTATCTGATTCCATTCCGTTTTTCTATATGTCAAATGGGCAGCCAGTTACCATTCACTATAAATTGTGTTCTGCTAGTTATTGCAGTTCCCGATTCTCACCTTTGTTTTGCTTATTTTTCCCGAAAAATTACATACTTTTCTCCATTGTCCCTTAAGCTGTTGTATATTTATATAATGTATACAAATAACTACGTAATTCTTGCCACAGTTAAAAAAAAAATTACAGTGTCACTAACAGCTGCGAATGCACGTAAAGAGTGGGAGCCTGTTCGATGATGAGATGAACTTGTGGATTGTCCCAGAATTCGTTACCAAATCCAGCTTTGCGAATATTGTACACCAAGTAGCACCACAGGAGGAGATCCTGTGTTTGTGAACACACAAAGCACATGTCTCGTTTGGTCCAGGGAGAAGATTCATGTGTGCCTGAAATCCTCCCTTATTAGTTTATTTTATTTTAGAATGCATATACTGCATTCTTGGCTGCTGGGGAAAAAAAAGGCACATCAAACCATCTATGACCACACACACACACACAAACCCCCCAAACAATCTACGAAACTGAAAATAAACACACACAAAATAAGCTAGAGGCAGCCAAGAGTCATCCTGATACAAGCAGGGAGGATTCCATGGAACTGGAATTTGGAATTGTCAACAAAGAGTCAGCTGAGATTCCTTTCCAGTACAGCCACATTTTAACCTGGCCATGGGAAGCCAGCAAGAGATGGTGAAGCCTGGTATGCCCCAGTTGGCATAGTGGCCCAGAACCTGGATATCGATACTGGAAGGTGTGTCTGGCGTCCCTTGAAGCTTGTTTTCCTCCCCCACCCCTGGATCTGAGGGAGCAGAGAGATGCATGATAGGGCCAGGGCATGGGATGGAGGTGGGGGACATGCCCTGTGCATAACGGGGCTTGTGGCAATTGTATGAAGGGGAGAGAATGTGGTGTGCGCTTGTCTTAGCTGGTGATAAAGAGCTCACAGGAGCGTGGATGTGCAAGGAATGTGGAAATAGCGCATCTGTGAATGTAAGAGGCGCGGATGCCCTGTTTTCGGCATGTACTGATTCGGAGTTCAGAACAGCTCTGTGAAGTTAGTATGTGGGTTGTGTGAGCAGAGCATATGAAGGGCTTTAGGACCCTGTGGCTCCAGGATAACACCTCACATTTGGACCTTGTACATATATGTGGCATATACGTGCCAGGGCTATGTGGTGAGGAAGGTATTTTCTCCATGTGGCTGCATCTGGATGTCTTAATATAGCATGTAAGAATAATGGTATAGAGTACATCTTTGGGTTTTTGGTTTTTTTTTTTTTACACCAAGTGCATCCTGGGTGATGCAAATGTTGATAAAACACACCTCACGGATGTTGTAACTTTTCCTGAGGTTATCTGTGTCAGAGGAGTGTCTGTCTGTGACATATTATTAGCACGCGCCCTCTCCATACCTTTAAGTTATCTAACTTGCCTCTGGGCTTTTGTTAGCCGACGGCGCTGTGCCCCTTGCAGTCTCATTTGCGACACTGGCCCCGACTTAATTCCTGAGCATCCAGCCAAAGTGGGAAAGTGGGGGGGGGCACCCTTGCCATGGTCTTGGCGTGTAGCATGCCATTTGCGTGTTGCTGGCTTGTGCTGTGGTTTTGAAGTTGGTACATTCAACACTGGGACTTAACTTTCTCTCACACCCGCATATCTATGGCAAGGAGACTGATTCCCACTGGGGCACGTTCTCCCTCTTCCCCGCCCCCAGCTCAGTCACATTTGGCAAGCCAAGAATTTGTACAGGAGGTTTCTCCCCCTGTCCTCTGCACCCCCCACCCGGCCTTACTTGCTCCAGTGCAGCTGCTGCAGCCGCCACCGCCCTGCCTTGAGCCAAACTTAGCTCTCGGCTCTTCCAGAAATAGCAGTGGTCTTTGGCTTTTGGATTGCTAATTGGTCCGAACATAAATTTCCGCCCGCTCTCCCTGTCCAAAGTTAAAGGTTGGGAGGAGGGCACTTTGATCCCACAGCAACATAGCGGGGAGGGGGGGGGTCCTAAGTGCAGCCATGTTTGGGGGAGGCCGCTTGGGTGTCAGTCGCCCGTCCCATTTCCCATCCCCTCTCTCTGGACTGCTTCAGCACCCTCCTGTGAAGTGGGTGGACTCAGGGAGACACTGTCTGGCTCACGCCCACGGTAGGAAGGGCAAGGCAGCTCTGACCACACTGGTGGCAGCGGGGGCTGGCCAGGGGTGGGTGGGCTGGTGCGTTTGGCTCAGGCTTGTGGCAGGACGTAGACTCAGACATGCTTTGGAGACGGGGGGGAGGAAAGGAATTGTCTGAGCAGTGACTAGTGAGTCAGAGGCACTGGTGGGGGTGACTACAGAGAGCCACTGTTTCCCTCCTTCGGTGGCCTCTATAAGCGTGGGAAAAAGTTGCCTGGAGTTCATTTTTTGCAGAGGCTGTGCTCGGCCAAAACCAAGGCCTGCAGGCATTTTTTCATTGCTGTGGTTAGGGGCAGATTATTTTGGGATGTGTGTGTATGGGGAGCGGGGAGAGAAGAAATAAATCCAGACTATGCATCAGACGCCTTAAATAAGGCAACTTTAGTCTTGGTTTCTCTTTTTCTGTTCAGTCTTCCGGCTTTCTACCAGTGCAGAGGAGCAGCGCTAACCATGGGCCTATGCAGAATGTTTTCCCCTTAGCTGCTCAGTAACCAGAGTTCACACCTGGAAACAGGGCTCTTCAGAGCAACGGTGCATTCTCCGAATGAGCAACCTCCGCCCCCTACCCCTCTCTCTCCCTCTCAAAAAGAAAATAACTACAGAGTCTGAGGCAAGGGGGGGAAAGTCCTCGTCTGGCAGTTCTTTTGTTTCAAAACCGGATTTCCTGGGTGTCTTTTTCTTCTTTTTTTAAGCTAGAGGCGTGACAGTGATAGCTGCTCATAGAAGACTCGGGGCTTTATTGGATGGGAAACTAGACAGCAGCATCTCCAGCCCCTCTGTCTCTCTCTCCCTCCCCCCCAGTACACCCACACTCTCGCCTACAAAGCAGAAGGAGACTTTCTGTTCCTTCAGACTAGGGGCAACTTGTATTGGGGTGTGAATGTCAGGGTTTTCTGTTGGTTTTTTATGTAACCACTGAACCTTGCCAATGCTTCTTGCACCAGGCAGGGAGAAGTAAAACTGCCTGATATTATTTTCACACACTCCATTTTTGCAGATGGAGGATAACGGTGGCTCGCAACAGCCCTGTCACTGGTTGCCACTTCGTTTCTGGGCCCAATTCAAAGTGCTTCATGTTAGTGTTTTTAAAGCACAAAAGGACTTAAGTCCCTCACATTGGAGACACTGCCTCCTTCCCTCCAGACCCTCTTGGGTGTAAAGATGGCCAGAGGGGGCTCTCTTGGTGTTTGGCCACCCTTAGAAGTTCAGGGGGGGGTCAGCCTGGGAGGGGGAACATTCTCTGTGGCAGCCTCTAAGCGGTGGAACTCCCTCCCCACAACGGCGCATCATTGCACCTTCATTGTATAGCTCTCATCATATGCTGAAGACACACCTCTCCGTACTTTTATACCTGAGAGAGAGATGTGACTGCCCATCTGTGGAATGCTGTCCCCAGCAAGGTCCGCCTGGCACCTTCATTGACATCTTTTTGGTGCCGGGTGGAGACTTATCTTTTTCCCAGGGGTTTGATGGACTGTATCTAGGAAGCTGCCTTATACTGGGTTAGACCACTGGTCCATTTATTTATTTATATTTATTTATTTATTGTATTTATATACTGCCCCATAGCCAAAGCTCTCTGGGCCGTTTACAGTAACTAAAAATGTTAAAACAAATATACAAATTTAAAACACATCTTTTAAAAACAATTTAAAAATGTAAAACAATTTAAAAACACATGCTAAAATGCCTGGGAGAAGAGGAAAGTCTTGACCTGGCACTGAAAAGATAACAGTGTTGGCACCAGGCGCACCTTGTCAAATAGATCATTCCATAATTTGGGGGCCACCACTGAGAAGGCCCTCTCCCTTGTTGCCAGCCTCCGAGCTTCCCTCGGAGTAGGCACCCGGAGGAGGGCCTTGGATGAGGGCTTTGGATATGGAGCGTAGTGTATGGGTGGGTTCGTATCGGGAGAGGTGGTCCATCAGATGTTGTGGTCCCAAGCTGTGTAAGGCTTTATAGGTTAAAACCAGCACCTTGAATCAAGCTCGGAAACATACAGGCAGCCAATGCAAGCGGGCCACAGTCGGTTTTATATGTTCAGACCGTGTGGTCCCTGTTACCAATCTGGCTCCAGTTTAGCTCCATACTGCTTCCCAACACCCCTTCCCTAGCATGGTGCCCTCCAGATGGTTTGGACTACAATTCCCATCAGCCCCAGCCTACTGTGACTGGCAATGGCTCTCCAGGTTGTCAACCAGGAAATCTTTCTCAGCCCTCCCTGGAGATTCTGGGGGAATTGCACCTGGGACCTTCCACTCTGCTCCTACCACACTGTGCCTAAATCACCTGAAATAATCAAATAGCCATGTTGAAAATCAGTTCAGCCACTACATACAGGTGCTTAAGGAGAAGAAAGACCTTTCTTATCCCTCTTATCCTTGCACTTTAAAATAACAAAGCAAACAGTAATTGCCGCTTATACAGCAGCCTGGCAATTTGTGTTAATAATACGATTAACTGGTCAATATCAGTGCATATACCCAGGAGGAGTCGTCGTCTTCTTATTTATTTATTATTTACAGTAGGGCCCCGCTCATACGGCGGGTTAGGGAGCAGGCCCCTGCCGTAAAGCGGAACCCATTGACTATAATGGGTTGCGTCGTGCGAAAATGACGCAAAAATGCCGAAAAGCCGCAAAATCGGCTTTAAAACGGGGAATTTCCCCTAATTGAAAGCCGCTGGAAAGCGGAGGCCCTACTGTATTGCATTTATATACTTCCCCATAGCCTAAGCTCTCTGGGCAGTTTACAACAATTAAAATAATTAAAAACAAATATACAAATTTAAAAACACTTGCTAAAATGCCTGGGAGAAGAGGAAAGTCTTGACCTGGCTCCAAAAAGATAACAATGTTGGTGCCAGGCACACCTCCACAGAAAGATCATTCCATAATTTGGGGGCCGCCACTGAGAAGGCCCTCTCCCTTGTTGCCATCCTCCGAGCTTCCCTCTTGTGGCTCCTTAAAGACTTAACATATTTGTTATGACAGGCTTTTTTGAGGACTATGGTCCCCATCATCCGATGCAAGATGTGTTACACTGAGTTATCAGGTGTGCATATATATATATGACAGTTTTGAAAGCAACAAACAGAACTTCACTCAAACTTGCTCTGGATCACTATAAAGATTCTGTTAATCACCTAAAAATATATATGAACCTGGAGGACAGTACCACCACTACTTAGCTTCTGCAAATGAAGCCCCTCTGAGCATTCCATCCTCAAAGCTCTATAACTGCCACCTTGTTTTGTTAATCACAATTACGTTCACACACACACACACACACACACACACACACACACACACACACACACACTTTTTGTAAATAGGGAGGTCAGAGAAAATTAAATGCAAAGAAGCACAGAAAAACGATTATTATGTAATTAAAAACAGTTGTCAATAACACAAACAACTGCTTGTGCCATGATTGCGCGCTGTATTCATAGCTTAGCAAGCAAGCTGCGTTATATTGAGTCAAACCATTGGTCCATCTACCTCACCACTGTCTACATTGACTGACAGCGGCTCTCCAGAGTTTCAGACAGGGAGCCTCTCCCAGCGCCACCTGGAGATGCCGGGGATTGAACTAGGGCTGTGGAGTCGGTACGCCAAACCTTCGACTCCGACTCCTCTATTTTTCTACTGTCCGACTCCACCCAAAATTGCTTCCGACTCCACGACTCCGACTCCACAGCCCTGGATTGAACCTGCGACATTCTGCATGCAAAGCAGATGCTCTGCTGCTGAGCTATGGCCAAGGATAAACTATTCAACCAAATTCTACTCAGAGTAGCCCCATTGAAATTAATGATGCTAAGTTATTAACTTTAGTGAGTGTAGGTGGAATAGGCCTAGCATTGAATACAACCCTGCCCCTGTTTATAAAATGTTTTTAACTGTTAACTGTTTCTATAATGCTTTTTTAAAAATAGTTTTTAAATATATGTGTTTGCTGCCCTGGGCTCCTTTGGTAGGGAGGGAAATTGAATAAACAATAAATAAATCATAATAAAATGGTTAGTCTCTAAGCTAAGGTGCCATCAGACTCTTTGTTGTTTTTGCTGAAAGAGATGGAAACAGGCTACCCCTCTGGAAAATGTATGTTAAATAATCAACATGAAGCCAATGAGGGATGATGATGATGATGATGATGATTATATTTAACTACAACAATTATCATCATCATCATCCACTGTTCATCATCTGGTCCCAGGGCCAGTTGCAACAATTTAAAATAAAAAATTAAAAACAGTTTAAAGCATATTTCAGTCATAGGAACAGGGAAATTCCTTACAAAACAAACAATGGCAAACATCTGTCAGAGTTGTTCGATGGTTCTAAAAGTGAATAACGTTCAAGAAAGGGCAATGCAAATCAATGGTCTAATATGGTTTCCAGCAGATGAGATCTCCCACACAACATGCCTCAGGGTTGCAGGAAAGGTCAGCATAATCCATCTGCCACCCACAAACTGTCACCCCCCCTTGCAAAACCAGCCCTCCCTGAGAGCACATAGGCCGAATCATACTTTTATCACTCCAGCAGAGAGACAAAACGGTCTTGCAAGACTAATCCATGTCTTCTCTTTTTCTATCTCTCTGATTTCAGACCTCATTAAGAGACGGAGGTGAAAGATGATTGGTGGCCACGTGAAAGACGACGCGTAATTGGCCATCTTCTAGGAGAGAAAAAAAGAGAGAGAGCCACTAAGAGCTTCTCCGGTACAGTAAGCCTGTGGAGGGTGTGATTTGCGTTCAGAATAGCAGAAGGGTAGTGTGGTAGAGCAAGGGTTAATTTTGGAGTAGGCCAGAGGCCCCGCCTTCATTCTCCACATGAAGGAATTCCATTGGAGACAGGCAGGAGTGACTATGTGTTCATTGGAAGGGACAAACACATTGCTGTTTAACTCTTTCTTTCCTGTACCTAACTATTTACACAGTGGAGAGGAGGGGATGAGTTTCTGGTGCATCAGTGTGTGATAAGGCAAAAAGTTTAAAAGGATATATTCAGTTTGGACACCCAGTGCTGCTTCTGGAAACTTTGGTGAAAACAGACAGCAAAATACATTTTTAAGAAAATTAATAAAGGAAATGGATGTAAATTGATGTAAAATATGGAAGTAATGTAAAACACTGATGTGTAGCTCATAGTGCAGGTTCATTTGAATGTAATAATTTCAAATTCAGACAACAGAAGATTTATGCAACTTTACAGTGGACAGTGAGGACATTGAGGACATTGGACATTTAACCAAAATGGAGACAATAGTCAAGAAATCAGAAGAAGGCTAATAATAATAATAAATAATAATAATAAATAATAATAATACATTTAATTTCTGTGTCGCCTATCTGGCCAATGGCCACTCTAGGCGACGTACAAAATCATTAAAATACAATTAATAAAATACAGTGATACAATATAAAACAGTGTAAAATCAATAAATCTGCAACAACAGTATTAAAAGAGGGCAGGAGGCATTACAGTTATAGCAGTTAACCCTCCCCAGAAACCCCGAAGGCCTGTTGAAAGAGCCAGGTCTTTAAGGCTTTCCGAAATACATTTAGGGAAGAGGCGTGCCGGAGATCTTGTGGGAGGGAGTTCCAAAGAGTGGGGGCCGCTACTGAGAATGCCCTCTCTCTAGTACCCGCCAATCTGGCTGTTTTTGTTGGCGGGATTGAGAGAAGGCCCTGTGTGGCCGATCTTGTCGGGCGGCATAATCGGTGGCGTTGAAGGCGCTCCGTGAGATAAACTGGGCCGAAACCGTGTAGGGATTTAAAGGTCAATACCAACACCTTGAATTGGGCTCGGAAAACAACTGGTAGCCAGTGTAGGTCAAACAACACTGGTGTGATGTGATCTCGGCGGCGACTGTTCGTAAGTAGTCGAGCCGCCGCATTTTGTATCAGTTGTAATTTCCGGACTGTTTTCAAGGGTAACCCCACGTAGAGCGCATTATAGTAGTCCAAACGAGAGGTGACCAGGGCGTGTACCACTTGTGGGAGCTGGTGATCAGGAAGGTAGGGTTGCAGCCTTCGTATGAGGTGTAGTTGATACCAGGCTGCCCGGCTCACTGCCGAAATCTGAGCCTCCATGGACAGCCTGGAATCAAGCACAACCCCAAGGCTGCGGACCTGGTCCTTCAGGGGTAGACTCACCCCACTGAACTTCAGGTCAATATCGCCCAACCTTCCTTTGTCCCCCACAAGTAGTACCTCGGTCTTATCAGGATTCAGCTTCAGCTTGTTCCTTCCCATCCATCCACTCACGGATTCCAGGCACTTGGACAAGGTCTCCACAGCCGACTCTGGTGAAGATTTAAACGAGAGATAGAGCTGAGTGTCATCCGCATATTGATGACACTGCAGCCCAAATCTCCTGATGATTGTCCCCAGCGGTTTCATATATATGTTAAATAGCATGGGAGAGAGGATAGAGCCCTCTGGCACACCACAATTGAGAGGCCAAGGGTCTGAAACCTCTTCCCCCAACGCTACCTGTTGGTACCTGCCGGAGAGAAAGGCACCTGGTTGGCCACTGTGAGAACAGGATGCTGGACTAGATGGGCCACTGGCCTGATCCAGCAGGCTCTTCTTATGTTCTTATGTTCTTATGAATGGAACCACTGTAATACAGTGCCTCCAATTCCCAATCCCTCCAGGCGATGTAAAAGGATACTGTGGTCGACAGTATCAAAAGCCACTGAGAGATCGAGGAGGACAAGAAAGGTGAATTCTCCCCTGTCTAATGCCCTCCTCAAATCATCTACCAGAGCGACCAAGGCTGTTTCAGTTCTGTGACCAGTCCTGAAACCCGATTGGTATGGATCCAAGTAATCCGTTTCATCCAAGTGTGCTGACAACTGGTTGGCCACCACTCGCTCAATGACCTTGCCCAGAAATGGCAGGTTCGAAATTGGGCGGAAGTTATTGAACACTTGGGGATCCAAGGAGGGCTTCTTTAAGATGGGCTTTACAATTGCCTCCTTGAAGACTGATGGCATCACACCCTCTTTCAAGGATGTGTTTACCACCGCTTTGATCCCCTCGCCCAATTTCTCTCTGCAGCTCATAAGGAGCCACGAAGGGCAAGGATCAGTAAGACAAGTGGTTGGCTTCACAGATGAAAGCACCTTGTCCACTTCCTCAGAAGGGAGAAGCCGAAACGGATCCCAATTTACCGGCATGCAACTGGCCAACTCTGGTTCATCGACTGTGTCCAAGGCGCACAGGATCGAGCTCCGTAAGTGTTCGATTTTATCAGCGAAGTGCTTTGCTAATAAGTCACAGGAGGCCTTTGACTGTTCCATGGGTTCCTGAGCAACTGGACCGACCAGGCTTCGGACCACCTGGAACAGCCTCCTGGGACAACACTCCGCAGACGCAATAGAGGCAGCAAAGAAAGCCTTCTTTCCTGCCTTTATTGCCACTTGGTAGGCAGCTACTGCTGCTCTAACCTGTGTCCGGACATCTTCGGAGCGAGATTTCCGCCACCGGCGCTCTAGTCGTCTCACCTCCTGTCTCAGACTACGCAACCACGGTGTATACCATGGTGCTAGCTGAGTTCTATTCAGGGGGAGAGGACGTTTCGGAGCCACCCGGTCTAATGCCCTGGTGATCCCCACGTTCCACTCCTTCACCAGGGTTTCGACCGGGCAACCTTCGGCAGGTTCCAATTCCCCAAGCGCAGTCAGGAATCCATCCGGATCCATCAGGCGCCTGGGGCGGACCATTTTAATAGGTCCTTCGCCCCTGCGGAGGGGGCATGGCAACGAGAAGTCCATGTTTACCAGGTAGTGGTCTGACCATGACACAGGAGTGGCGTGAATCACTCCCAACTTCAGACCACTTCTCTCCTCTCCCAGGACAAACACGAGGTCGAGAGCATGACCGGCTACATGGGTGGGCCCAGTATTACTTAGGTGCAGTTCCCAGGAAGCCATGGTTTCCAGGAAATCCCGAGGGGCTCCTATGAGAGCAGCCTCAGCATGCACGTTAAAGTCACCCAGAACTAACAGCTCTGGGGACAACGCCCGTACAGCCGAGACCACCTCCAGCACCTCGGCCAGGGAATCTGCCGTGCAGCGGGGTGGGCGGTACACCAGCAAGATCCCTAAACTGCCCTTCGGGCCCAGCCTCCAGTACATAGGACTGGGGAGGGCAGCTGTGAGAGAACTAGAAAAGGAAAAGATGTATCACTGAATAATAAAGTCAGGATCATTCAGACCGTGGTATTCCCAGTCGCTATGATATGGATCTGAAAGTTGGACCGTGAAAAAAGCTGATAAGAGAAAAATCAACGCGTTTAAAACGTGGTGTTGGAGAAGAGCTTTGTGAATACCATGGACTGCGAAAAAGACCAATAATTGGGTGTTAGAACAAATTAAACCAGAACTATCACTAGAAGCTAAAATGATGAAACTGAGGTTATCATACTTTGGACACATCATGAGAAGACATGATTCACTAGAAAGACAATAATGCTGGGGAAAACAGAAGGGAGTAGAAAAAGAGGAAGGCCAAAGAAGAGATGGATTGATTCCCTAAAGGAAGCCACAGACCTGAACTTACAAGATCTGAACAGGGTGGTTCATGACAGATGCTGTTGGAGGTCGCGGATTCATAGGGTCGCCATAAGTCGTAGTTGACTTGGAGGCACATAACAACAACAACAGTTTATATTGATTTAATCCAAAACTGAGATCCGTTTGAATGTCTTAATGCTAAGATTTGGAATGAATTAAATATGCCTATTAAAATAGAGTTTTAAATACAGTAATAAATATCAAGATTTCCAACATAATTATCATATTTCTGGCTGGGCTTTCTCTGGATCTGCGTTTGCCAACCTGGTGCCCTCCAGACGTTGTTGGACTCCAACTCCCATCAGTTTCAGTCAGCAGGGCCAGTGACTGGGGATGATGGGAGTTAAGTCCAGCAACATCTGGAAGGGGTCACATTGGTTCCCCTTCCCCTTCTCTAGATTCTGGATTCGAGACACTAAAGGAGGGTGAATGGAGCAAACATAGTCCATGACTGGTCCCCTCTATCTCTTTCTCTCTCCCATCCCAACCCCTCAGTATTATATGTGGCTGTGACTGGAGAAGGGAACAGACGAGAGGAAACTGCAGCTAGCCGCGACTGGGTGGGGGCACCCGTCGCTCACATCTGGGGGGGTGGAGGGTGGGGTACCAAGGCGCATCCACCACAGCAGGAAAGGTAAAAAAAATGGCTTGGGGGAAGTAATTGTGTGTCTGTTTCGGGAGTGGGGGGAATAGTAAGTTTTTTAAGGGATAGCAAGCAGAGGAGGGGGCATGATTCTTTTTTTGGGGGGTGAAGTGCATAAGAACATAAGAACAGCCTGCTGGATCAGGCCAGTGGCCCATCTAGTCCAGCATCCTGTTCTCACAGTGGCCAACCAGGTGCCTGGGGGAAGCCCGCAAGCAGGACCCGAGTGCAAGAACACTCTCCCCTCCTGAGGCTTCTGGAAGTGCAATATATTTATTTACACATTTATCTGTATGCTTATTTCCATCCCATTTTTCCATTTTTTTTATTTTAAAAAAATACCCCAAAGTGGCTTAACCAAATTTGCAAATCCCAAAATGCATGCTTTAAAATCATAAGAGGAATAAAACAAAAATGAAATCTCCCAGCAGCAACACCAGATTAATTAATTAATTATCTGGGTGTATGAATATGAAAATAAAATTCCAAATGAGATATTAGGAAGTGTGGGCCACGCTTAGGAGGCAGCACGTAGTTGTTGCGTGTGGGGTGGGTGGGTGGGTGGCCGGGACTTCTAAGGGAGATTGCTAGAGGAGAGAGGAGGGGAAGGGCTATAGAGCAATTGGCAGAGCATCCGCTTTGTATGCAGAAGGTCCCAGTTTCAGTCCCTAGTGGCATCTCCAGGTAGGGCTGGGAGTGATTCCCTGCCTGAAAATCCTGGAGAGCTGCTGCCAGCCAGTGTAAACAATACTGAGCTAGATGGACCCCAATGGTCTGATTCAATACAAGGTAGCTTCCCATGTGGGGCCAGTTGCCAGGATGGGTGGGGCTTTGTTGGAGGAAGGGTGGGGGGAATGCTATGTGGCTGGCCCAGGGAGAGGAGCAGCCACAACGGGGAGGGGGCAGAGGATGGGATTACACAGTCTGGCTTTTCTGGGCGGGGCTAAAACAGTAGGAGGAGCCAGAGGTTGGAAGGGGACTGAGCTCAGGCGAAGGGAAATGGGCTGATGAGAGGGAATTGCATTGGAGAGGAGGGAGTGGCCTTAGGGACTCCCTGCAGGGTATCTAAATTCCATTTTCTCCCTCCTGCCCCTCAGGCTGGATGCATCGCACAGTGGAGCAGTTAGGGGGCCGTGCTGGACGGGACCCCTTTTCTCTCGGCAGCCTGGGCTGCAGCGGAGCATGGAGTTCGTGCCATTCCCGCCCATGGCTCCCGGGTGGCAGGTGAGAGGGTCTCTGGGTGGGTAGGTGGGGAATGATCCGGCTTGCTCCTCCTCTTGCTCTCTGTGCCCAAGCCAGCCTCACTGCTTCTTGGGGGGCACCCCGGAGAGAAGCAGGAGGAGACTCTCTTCCGGCCCCTTCTGTGAACTGCAGCTGCAGAGGAAGGGTGAACTGCCTGGGCGAATGCAAGAGCTCACGCGAATGGCTCCAACATGCTGGGGTGGGGGATAAAGTGGTTTGCCGAATGGCAGGCTGGACTTTCTGCAAGGCTGTTTTGGTTAGGATGAGCCCTACAACTATCCATATAGGCTTCACTCAGTGGGGCTGTCTCTCTCCCCTCCCATTTTCTCCTTTGATTTCTCCCCCCTCCCTTTAAGTTGTAAAGAGGAGTTGTGTTACACCAATCGTTGTGAAGCTGGTGCTTTCCATGTGCTTTGGACTATAATTCCCATCAACCCTCCTTGCTGTGCTGGCTGGGGCTGATGGGAGTTGTAGTCCAAAGCACCTGGAAGCCATCCAGATTGGCAAAGGTGCACACACACACACACACATATTTACACACACACACACACACCCAAACACAGCTCTACAAAGAATCCTGGGATGAATTGAAATGAAATGAATCTTTATTGCTCAGAGCCATAGGCTACCACAACTATGGGATGGATTGTAGTTTACCTCCGCAAGCACCCTCCAGAAACCCAACACAACTTGCTCGTGGAAAGGTTTTGCTCTCGTAAACAACTTGCTGTGCAAACAGGAAGGAAATGGCCCCTATTCTTGATTTCTCACCACTGAGCCTTCTTGTAGTTTAGACACCATTCAGGAAGACTTTGGCCCCCAAGCCTGCCCTCAGCAAACGATGAATAAGGGTGTCCTCGAGCATGAGCAGAGTGCATTCCCTCCCCTCACCCCCAAGAATAGCTGCAGCTGGCCTCCTTGACGGCTTACAGGGCTGGATTGGGTCTTGGCTGACCTCTCTTTAAGCATGGTCCTCTATAGGAAGCTTCCTTATACTGAGTCAGGAGATGTCATTGGGGAGTGGGAGGGGGCGGATTGAGCCTCCACAGTTCTCGCCTCTGCCTTTGACTTTTTCCCCTTTCCCCCTTGCCCAGGTGCTCTGCCAGCGTCGGCCAGCCTCAGCTGCCCACGCACCTGCCCCCTAACCATGGCTCTAACATGGGGCAACACAGCAAGGGCTACTTCCCCCCAGGGTAAGTGCTCCTCTGGGCGATTCGGGCACCTGGCTCCCCATCAGTAGCCGTGGGAAGGATCAAGGTGGCCTGGCCTGGCTCCCAGCTTCCAGCCCTATATAGCAGCGGTGGGTGGGCAGGTTGAACCTGAGAGGTCCAGCTGCAGAAGGCCCTGAGCAGCTCGCAGGGATGTACGAGGCTGCCTTCAGCCGAGTCAGACTGTTGGTTCATCTAGCTCAGTGTTGTCTGCAGTGACTGGCAGTGGCTCTCCAGGTTTTCAGGCAGGCAGTCTCTCCCAACCCTACCTGGAGATGCCATCGGGGACTGAACTTGAGACCTTCTGCATGCAAAGTGGATGCTCTACCAACTAGGGCTGCCAGGCGCAGGGCCTGAGACTGATCCTGTCTCTTTAGGAGATGAGAAAGTCAGCAAAGTGCAGGTGTTCTGCAACACTGTAATGGGGAAAACCACAAGGTGGGATTCTCTCTTCTCCCTGCACAACTTTGAAAGGTACAGAAGACCTCTTGGTTGCCAGGCCCAGCCTTTCTCTTCTCCTAAAGATACAGGATCAGTCTCAGGCCCTGAACCTGGCAACCTTACTACCAATTTATCTATGCTCTGCCACTGAGCTATGGCCCTCCTCAACCATACTTCCCTCCCAAAACCACGCAAGGGCCTAGACTGCTAGTCTGCTGCTCCCCCCAAAACCTTCCGGCAAGCTTTTTCCTGACCCCTCAAGAGTCCTGGTTGTTAACACCTCGTGATTTCTGTGTTTGTTTCTTATATTTATACCCCACCTTTCCTCAGAGCTCAAGGTGCTGTACATGGCTCCCCCCCTCCATTTAGGCTAAGGGACCGTGACTGGTCCAAGGTCACCCAGTGAACGCCTAACCCTTACACCACCCTGGCTCTCTGTGTGGGGAAGAGAGGTCCATATCGAGCATAGATTATAGGCTGGGCAACTGGAAGGGGGCACCTGAAGACCTTTAAGAGAAGGCTTGCTGGATCAGACCATATGTCCCATCTAGTCTATCCAGCCTCTGGTCCTCACAGTAGCCAACAAAGTGCCCCCGGGGATGTCCGCAAGCAGGACCTGACTGCATCACCCATTCTCCCTGCTTGAGATTCCCAGCGACTGGTATTCATACTGTTTCTGACAGGGGAAAGTAGATACGGCTGTGCAGAGCCCCCCTGACCTGATCCAGGGCCTCAAATCACATCTGATCTAGGGAATACTCTGCCCAGATCTGGCGCCAAATCAGTTTGGGGAGGGACTAATGTTTAATTAGGGTTATTTAAATTAAACATATGGTTGTGAGAGGGCAGGGGAAGGGGAGACAGACCACAGCTGGATTCGATCTTCCGCTCACCGACTCGCCCACAAAAATACCAGTGTGGAAGTGCCCTCTGTGTTCAGGAAGGAGAAGTTGGATGCCACCATGCTGACAGAGCCTGTGGGAGAGAGAAGCAGCCTTTCTGTAACCTCTACTCCGTTCCATGGAACTAAGAATCCCACATCCTAGCCCCCAGGCCAGCATTCCCCATCCTGGTGCCCTCCAGATGCTTTGGACTCCCATGAGCACTGTGCTGGCTGGGGCTGATGGGAACTGATGTCCAAAGCTTCTGGAAAGCGTCAGGCTTGGAAAGGCTGCCTTTGGCCCCGCCATTCCTTCTAAGAAATCCTGCCCATCTGAGCACCCCTGGTTGCCTCTCCCCACTGCTGACAGTCCACCCTTCTCATTGCTCTCTCCTGCCCCAGGAATCTGGCCCCACGCCCCCTGCATGGGAAGCTGGAGGCCATCCATGGCTGTGTGCAGGCCCTGCTGCGGGATCAGGGGCAGCCCCAGCTCTGGGAACAGCTGGGCGAGATCTACGAGTCGGAGCAGGATTGCGAGGAAGCCATGCGCTGCTATCAGAACGCCACCCGGTACCAGCGTGACTACGGCAGCTATGGAGAGATCCACGCCCGGATTGGACGCCTGCAGCAGGTATGGGGGGGGCGCAGGGTAGTGGGCCACAGGAGATGGAGCAGCGAGGGGCAGATATTCACTGTGGGGAGGAGGGAAGGATTGGGGGGGCAGAAGCAGCACAAGGTTCCCTGGTGCTGTCTGTGCTTAATCATTATCTATCTTGGAACTGTTTTTAATTGTTTTATTTGTGGAATTGTTTTTTACGTGTTTGCATTGTTTTTATATCTGGGATTGTTTTGCATTATTTTATACACGGTGCTGTTTTTAAAGGGTGTTTGCTCTTTTTTCTTGGTTGTAACTGTTTGATGTAGTTTTTATAATTGTATATTTTATTGTTGTATCTTACCCTGGGACCTTGTGGTGAAGGGCAGGTAAGAAACCTAAGAAGTAGTAGTAAGTAATAATAATAATGCCCTTTCTAGGCTCAGCTGTGGAACTATCATTCAGGGCCATCTCATCACCGGCCAAAAGCATTGCCCCCACTGCAGCAAGTCTGGAACCTCCTGCACCTTGAGGTGAGTTGCAGGCAGTGAGGGACGCCTCCCTGCCCAATCCCCTGGCTCTGCCTGAGCTGGAAGATGTGGGGAGGGGCAAGAATGATCTGGGCAGGAAGGGCAAATTCACGCCTCTTCTCTGTCTCTCCCTCTTGACTGCTTTGCCTGTTGATCTAGAACCTTTCAGATCAGGCCTGGGCAACATGGTGGGCTGCAATGCCCATCAGTTACATCGGTTACCAGTGCCCAATTCAGAGTTCTGATTTTAACTTTTAAAGCTCTAAACGGGTTGCTCCCGAGTTATCTGAAGGACTGCCTGCACCCATACAAACCTGCCCTGGCCTCGGATCAGCCTCGGAGGCTCTGCTTGTGTGCCCCCAGAAAGTCAGCCCAGTGAGCATGTATGATTTACGGGGCCTCATTGGTGTTGGCTCCCAAACTGTGAAACTCCTTCCCCTCAGAAGTGTGCATGGCCTTTATGCTGCAGATTTTTAAATGTGTTCTAAAAACCCATCTTCTTTTCAATCTGCTTTTTTCCCTAAAGAATTTTCCTACAGAGCTGTGTGACAAAATATACCTTAGTTATTTTATGACTCCTTGCAACTGCCTTTACGGTCCTTTTTAATAAATGTTAATGTTGCTGCCTTTGTCAATTTTGATTTCACTTAGATTACTGTATTTATTGTGTTTTGATAGTGGTGCAAGCCCCCTTGAGTTAGCCGTCCCCAAAAAGACAGTATATAAATGATATAAATCAGTTAAATAAATAAATCATCCCTGTCCGGCTGGCATTGATGGGGAGTTGGTGAAGGATGATGGGAGTTGTAGTCTAACACTGCCTGGTGAGCCACAGATTCACTGTCTCTGCTTCATTAATTCCTGTTATTTGATTGTACAAAGGCCTCTCTTCATTTGTAGCCTTCTCCAAATAAACCTGGCCACGTTGGTTTCTGCCTGCCTTCAAGAGAAGGCATGATGCAACAGCTTTAATTACATTTTACAACATTCCCTCCCCCCCCCCCAAATAAAACTCCTCAAATATCTACCATTATTTTTCTCCACACACACATCACTTACATTGTTGCTATCTGTAGAAACCTCTCAAAATGTAGGAGAATGTGGATTTTGGCTGGTAGGTACTGGTAGGGTACCTATTTTAATTTTCTTTCCAAATATTTTAATTGTGAAGAGTGAAGAAATCTTTATTGTTCAAAGCCATAGGCCACCACAATTAAACAAATATAAGAAAATACAGAATACATATTTAAAAACAGATCATATTTATTTATTACATTTATTTATTTATTTATTACATTTATATACCGCCCCATAGCCAAAGCTCACTGGGCGGTTTACAGCAATTAAAAACATTAAAAACAAATATACAGATTTTAAAACAGAAAAAATAATTTAAAAACACAATTTAAAAATTTTAAAAAACAATTTAATTGACGCAGCTTACTGTCCCTTAGAAATTGCAACTGAAACAAATATTCTGGGCCATGGACTCAATGACTGGAGAGGGTGCCTTTGCTTGCTACACTTATTTTTGGGGTGGGGGATGGAGGAGAGAGTCAAAACCAATTGAAGAACACCAATGGACTGCTTACAAGAAAACAATTCTTTCCAGTTTTTCCTGGAAATATTTTAATTATAAAAAATTAGCAAAGAATGGCCAGTTTTCAAGGGTTTCTGCTGTGTGGCACCCTAAGGATTACGAATGATTTTGGAGCTGAATTGCAATCCTGTCCGTAATGGTTAAGGTGTTGGGACTACGACCTGGGAGACCAGGGTTCGAATCCCCACACAGCCATGAAGCTCACTGGCTGACCTTGGGCCAGTCACTGCCTCTAAGCCTCAGAGGAAGGCAATGGTAAACCCCCTCTGAATTCCGCTTACCATGAAAACCCTATTTGTAGGGTTGCCATAAGTCGGAATTGACTTGAAGGCATTTTTAAGCTCTGTTGAACTCAGTGGTGCTTGCTTCTGAGTGGGGAGATTCCACTTGTAAAACATAATGAGCTTTAACAAAAGATCTCCTTCAGCCAGCTGGAATGTAACCTATAGCTTTTGAATTAGAAATGCAAACAATCTTGCAAAGAAGTGTTATTTAAACTGCTAGCCTGAAGCAGGAACTCCGTCAAAGGAAAGGTGAAAAGTGTCTGTTTAAAGTATTTTTTTTTAATTACTTTTCCCAATCTCTGTTTCTGTTCTCTTTATTCTTTATTTGTATTTGAGTTAGGGGAATATGCTGTTAACCTTTCCCGGGAGAGAATCATGCTGCTAGCCTTGCTTTTAACCTGGAGTTCTCTGCTTGCTCTGATTCATTAGCATAGATAAGATATAGGAACTGAGGTTGGCTCAGTTTCCTCCTTTTCCACACCTTTTGAATTTGAGCTAATCTGTCACAAGACAGCTTGAAAGCATCGCTATCGCCTCATCTCAGAGCAAGAAAGGCCCTGCAAGGGGATTTTGTTGAAGCCTGCCGCCTAACCCTTCCACAGCCGTTCATATCCTTAACTCGCGGGAAATGTCTCTTTGCCCCCCTCTTTCCACCCACCCCAAATTTCCAGAAGAGGAACTTCTCTGCCAAGCGCAACCCCCAGCTGAAGAGGCCTGGCCCACCTCTGGAGCCGCCTGTCGTCCAGCCCATGCCGCCAGTCCAGCACCCGCCACACCCGGGGCACGGCGAAGAGATGCCCACCCCCATGAAGAGGCGGAGGAGCACCAGTCCTGACCAGGTACCAGGGGAAGCTGGGTGCAAAGGGGGCCGCCCCGAACTGGAACCCCCAGATGAGAGGATGCTCTGCTTGTGAAATGGCACACGCTGGCTTGCTGGGCTTGCTTGCGCGGTGGAGCCAGCCCAAATCTTGCCCTTGCTTTCTCTCATGCGCGTTGCTTTGCTGCCGTGGCTCCCGTGGGAGGTCCTGACTTCTCCAAAGGTCCACTGCTTCACACTTTCTTCCACCCCATGAGGGTTTAATGGCTGCTCAGGATAAAATTATTTCATTGCAGGTAGACGGGGATGGTTGCAGTGCTTTTCTCAGTACTCAGACCTGCTTCAAGGGGGAACTTTTCCAGTAGGAAGACACCTGCCCTATTTGCGTTGGGTGCTCAGTGTTATTTCACCATAGAAGGGGGAGGATAGATTTGGGGAGGGGGCTGCTGTGGAATGTCGGGCAGTGTGACCATCTCTCTCTCTCTCTCTCTCTCTCTCTCTGCAAAATGGAGCAGAATGGTAACGGGGTATGCCAGCATCTTCCTGGGCTGGGTATCTCTGGCAACCCCCACTACCAGCTGCCAAAACTGGGATTATGGAATCCCCTCCATGGAGACTCGTGGGGACAGGAACGCAAGAATGTGGCTGCCCCAGAGAGACAAGTAAGGCCGGCCCCCAGGCGTTTGCCCTGCCCTCCACCTTTGTTGCGTGCGCCTTTTGTCACCCCCAGGCAGATTGGTAACCTCATTGAGGGGAGGGTGTAGTCCAGCTTAACCTTTACTAGCAGACTTACCCTACCAACAAACCTCAGGTAACTGATGGTGCTGTTTAGAGGGGCAATTGCCCCCCCCATTCTCCTTACCTTTGTATTCATAGGTAGTATCAATATTCTGGACATTTCTCATTTTGATATCCTAGAAACAGCTGCCTATTTTTAAAAATAAGAATGCAAGTTTGTACCTCTCATGACTTAGAGGCCAGTAGGCACTGGGCCTGGGCTTTTTTTCTGTAGCCTTTCGCTTCCAGCAGGTAGATGGGCTTGCTTGCTTCCTTGCTTGCTTGCATGAGCTTTGCTCTGTGAACTCCTTTTCTGTAACACTCTTGGCTTGAGAGATCTGCAAAAGACTGGGCTGCATGTGAGAATGAATAACCCTGCATAGCGAGTGGGATGTAAGGCGCTGCCCTCGCTCTGCCTCTAGTTTGCACACAGGAGTGTCAACCGTGTTACACTTCACAGGATAAATTAGACTTCCCTAAGGTGCTGCCCTCCAGATATTTTTGACCACAATTCCCACCAGCCCCAGCCAGCGCAACTGATGGAAGTTGTAGTCCCAAACATCTGGAGGGCACCATCTTGGGGAAAGCTGGTATGAATTATGCAAACAATGTTCTCAGTTTGAATAGCTGGTTCTTGTTTTGGGACTTTGGAGGGTGAAATGACACGGTCCTGACTTTATACTGAATTAATTGCTGGCATTCCTCCTCCTCCCCCCCTCCTCCTCCGTCCTGTTTCCCCTGTGCCCTGTCCTAGGAGCAGAGGAACTCAGTGGCTCACCCCTTCCCGTATCCGTCTCCCGCCTATGGCTCGCATCCACCCCCGCACCGCCTGCCGGCCATGGCTCCCAGCCCCCGCACCCCGCCAGCACACCGGCCCTCCCTTGACAGCCATGGCTGCCTGGCCCGGCCCAACGGAAGTGACCTTAGAGACAGCAGAGCCCCCCGGGTGCGTCCAGACTCCACCGCCACACCAGCAACTGTTGCCTGCGTGCCTTACGCCCCGCGCCCAACCCCGGGAGGGCCCTCCACCACCACCATCACCAGCAAGACCACCTCGCGGGGGCAATCAAACCCTGACAGCCTTGTGAGTGAGGACACGGGCTAATGGGAGGCTGATTCTTGCCGGGGCAGGGAGGATATGGCAACTGAATGCTCCCTTCAGAGCACGTGTCGGAAAGCCTAAGGCCTGCCTGGGCAAAATGGTGGGTTACAGAGTCCATCGATGTGTTGGTGGGTGAGACAGAGATGACCTATGATATGCCACCCTGGGCTCCTGCTAGGAGGAAGGGCGGGATATAAATAAATAAGTAAGTAAGTAAATAAATAATAACCTGGCTGTCCTGTCCTGACAGGGAGTGATAGGCCTAGGGGGAGGTGGGGGGGGGACAGTGATGGTTGAACTCTGGGACAGGATGATCACTGCCAGCCACTTTCTGACCACGCTTTTCCTTCTGTCCATCCTTGCAGGCTTCCGACCATTACCAGACGCCGGCATTGGAGCCACCCAGTCTGGCCCAGGAGAACAGTGGGCGCAAACCACCCTTGCTGCCACCGCCCCGGCCAAGCCTTGCCCCCCGCAACCTGCCCTGTTCTCGCATGCCACCTCCTCTGGCCATCATCAGGGGGCCCCCACCAGTGGTTGCACGACCCCCCGCAGCCCCACAGTGCCCTCCCCCACCACTGCCGCCACCGCCGCCTCCTCCTCCTCCTCCCCCACCGCCTCCATTGTCCTGGCTGAAGGGCTCAGCGTTCAGCAGCAAAGCAGGAGAAGGGGAAGCCAGCGGGGACCCTCTGGGTGATATTTTGTTTGGATGCAGGGAACCTCCTCAGGGGCAGCCTTCTCCTCTTGGGGCTTGTGACTCGGGGCACAGCTTCCAGGATTCCAGTACCAGCAGTCAGAACAGGCCCTTCTCTCATCCTGGAGAAGGGGCTGAGGAGAAACCGAGCCCCCAAAGATCAACCAGCCCCGAGCCCTCGCCAGCCTCTGAATTCTGGCTGTCGGAAAATAGTAGCCAGGACGAGAAGGGTTCCGGTGGCACCAGGGCCCTGGCCCCGAGCCCCACGATTACCTCAGGAACCTTCAGGTCTGCAGAGAGCCCCCCTCAGCCACCAGTGCTGCCCCCACCACCCCCGCAGCTGCCCCGGGCCTCCTATCCAAAGACGCCAGACCCATCAGCGGTACCCTCTGCTGTGGAGGCTGCAGCTGACCGCCTCTTCGGCTTTGCCAGCCCACAGCTGGAGGATCAGTTTGAGGAGCCCCCCGAGTTCTCCAAGATTCTGCCAGATGGCCTCGCGAATATCATGAAGATGTTGGACGAGTCGATCCTGCGCGAGGAGGAGGAGCGTGAAGAAAGCTTCCCTCCACCCCCACCGCCCGCCCCACTCCTCCCTAGCCCCCCACCTTTGGCAAGGCCAAAACCACCAACCCCGTCCACCGCTTCGTTTGATTATACCAAGCCCCCTGGGCAGGATCCACCGGAGCCACCTTGCCTGTACCGTTACGGCAAGCGAGACGGGGAGGAGCGGCCACCGGCGTCTACCGTGGCGGGGGCAAGCAAGTTTCCCCAGCACAGCACGGCGTCTCTGTTGAAGTCTCTGGCTGACGTGCTCGAGGGGCAGAAACACTCCCATCGGCCAAAACCGCTGACTCCCCCAGGTGCTAAGAGTGTTCCTCCGGCAGGTGCCAGCCAGGGTGCTGCACCCCATTTCTCTACCTCAAGCCAAGGCTGGGTTGGAGGAGCAGGAACAATGGGGGGACGAGCAGCCACTCCTCCACCACCGCCCACGCCCCGGCCCATTAAGACGGAATCGGAGGTACTAGAAGAAATCAGCCGTGCGTGCGAGACGTTGGTGGAGCGAGCAGAGCGGGAGAAGAGTCCCCCTCCGCCTGCCACGCCACCTCCGCCACCACCTCCCCCTCCTCTTTCAGCTCCTACGCCGCCGCCACCACCTGCTCTGGCTCCAGCTCCACGCCCCAAGGATGAGTCCCGGAAACGGGATAGGGAGCACCGGCGCCACCGCCGATCCAGCAAGGACGGGTCACGGCGGCACCGGGAGGGCAAGGCCCACAAAGAGAAAAACCGGCAAATTCTGGGCAGCTTGGACGTGCAGAGCTCTGAGAGCCAGGCGCGGGAGAATGGGGCCAAGCCACCGCCGCCGCCCCTACCACCACCCCCTGCAGTCCCCCAGCCTGAGCGGCGGCTTCCCATCAAGAAAGAAGAAGGGGCCGTCAGCACCGGCTCCACCGTTGTGTGCTCGGCTGACCTCCTCAAGTTGCGCTCCTTCACGGAAGGGCCCCCAAAGGAGCTGAAGATCCGCCTGATCAAGGTGGAGAGCGGAGATAAGGAGACCTTCATCGCCTCTGAGGTAGAGGAGCGGCGCATTCCCTTGAGCGAACTCACCATCAACCATTCGGCCACGGAAGTAGTGCGGGCCAGCAAGTAAGTGCCACCCTCTGCCCTGCCCGGCTACGTTTGCTTCCTCCGTGGTTCCTGCCACGTGCTGTTGTTGCCTTCTCCTCCCACGTGCTAGTTGTATTTTCCAGATGCTGTAGAGAAGCATTCCCCAATCTGGTGCCTTCCAGCTGTTTTGGACTACAACTCCCAGCAGCCCGCACGATCAGGGGTGAGGGGGTTATTCAGCAACATCTGGAGAGCCACAGGGTCACTAGCTCCTTGCTAGAATGAATCCACTTACGCTTCCATGAGAAGCTGAATTCTCTGACCGGCATGTACCATGGAAATTTCTCTTACTCTATTCGGCAGTTTTTAAAAATAATTGTTGCATACCTTATTCTGGTTCAGTTGTTCAAGGCATTGATTACCCCATCCTCACTATCTGAACTCTTAGTTGGCCACCTCTCTCTCTGTCTCCCTCCCCCTGTCTCCTAAAATAATAGTAGGCAATGCCCACACTCTTGGAAGCATACATTAGCAATAATAAAGGTGTTGTAAAGGTGTCCCCACACTTATAGTGCGAGTCGTTTCCGACTCTGAGGGTGACGTCTTGCGACGTTTACTAGGCAGACTGTATATATGCTGTGGGATTGCCGGTTCCTTCCCCGGCCTTTCTTTACCCCCCAGCATATGCCGGGTACTCATTTTACCGACCACGGATGGATGGAAGGCTGAGTGAACCTCGACCCCTTTTACCAGAGATTCGACTTCCTTCTTCGGTTGGAATCGAACTCCGGCCCTGAGCAGAGCTTCGGCTGCGTTACCGCCGCTTACCACTCTGCGCCACGGACTATAAACTTACTTCCTTTTTTTTAAAAAAAAGTGAAGTGCTCAGGAATCTGGATTCTAGGTCTGCAGCTCAGATTCTGCCCACCTCTGGCTTTGCGCCCGCTGCCATGCCAGGGGAGTTGCTTTGCCTTTGGGAGTGGGCCTGGACTTTTGGCTCTACTGCATGGTAATGTGTGTTGTGTTTTGCCAGAGCAATGATGTTCAGAAGAGAGGGAGAGAAACTCTGCGTTTTAGACCTGGGGGTGGGGCAGGGCTGGATTATCCATTAGGCTTAGTAGGCTGAAGCCTAGGGGCCCGGAGCTCTTGGGGGCCCGCGATCCGCTTAAACAGGACAGGAGCCGCAGATTGTGGGACAAGAGCTTCCGAACCGCCCGCCATCCCCCCGCTTCACTTACCTTTTTCTCTGCTGTTTTTTGCGGTTTGCCATCAATCAAGATGGCGGCCGAGGGGCTACATGCGCGCATTGCTGCCTTCAACCAAGATGGTGGCAGAGGCTTCAGCCCCTTAGGGAAACCTTGGCCGCCATCTTGATTGATGGCAAACCTGTGCGTGCAGTGCGCGCAGCCGCAAAAAAAGCAGAAAGATAGGTGAAGCGGGGGAGATGGGACAGGATGGGACGGTGGGCGGCTCAGAATCAGCCTAGGGGCCCTCCTCAGCTTAATCAGGCCCTGTGGGTGGGGGTGGGCCTTTGGCGTGTCCTTTTGGGGGATGGCCTGTTGTTCTCGTCAGTTCACCCGAGACCCTGCAGAGGATGTGTGGACAACCCCAGGGCCCTGCAGCTGGCCTTGGCTGGGGAAAGAGGCCCAGTGGAGATTGGGGGCAGGGGGGGAGTCCAGCAGAAGGGGGCTGGGACACACGCGACACACAGTGTACAGGGAGAGAGGCTGCTTTTTACCAGATCAGAGCGTTGGGGTCCATTGAGCTCAGGCTGCTCTACATGAAGGCAGCAGCTCTGTATGTTTTCAAGCGGCGTCTTTCCCTAGCCCTCTCCAGCAGGGCCAGTGACTGACGAGGGACCTTCTTTGCGCAGAGCACGGCTACTAGCCGCGATGGCTGCGGTCTGTCTCTGCAGTCGGAGCAGTGTGCTTCTGAAGAGCAGCTGCTGGGAAGCGCAGGAGGGGAGAGTTGCTGCTGTGTTCAGGTCCTCCTGGCAAGCTTCCCATTGATCATCTGGCTGGCCCCTGCCGGGACAAGATAGGCTGGACTAGATGGCCCCCGTTGAGGCTCTTCTTAGGTTCAGGTGCTCTGCCACCGAGTTATGGCCCTTCCCCTAAAACCCCTGCAGCCCTGTTCATTTAAACATGGGTCTGCCCCCCAGCCTGGATAAATCAGGGAAGGTTGGAGCGGGCGGGTGGTTTTTAAGTGTAATCCTGGCATGCAGCTGAGGGGAGCTGAGCTTATGTCTTTGCCGTCCCCCCTTTCCACTTTCCTCCTGATCAGTTGCAGCATGGTTGGGAGAGTTCAGCCCCCTTCAGCTGTGTAAAAACCAGGAGCCCAGCCTTGCTCCTTGAGACGGAGGTGGCAAAGGTGGTTGCCAGCGACATGGGCTGCTTGAGCATAGATGGGTGTGTGTATGTGTGTGTGTCTGAGACGGAGGACGCTTGTGACTGGGGGAAAGGAAAGGGCCAATAATGGAGGCGGCTTCACGGACCGGAAGAGAGAGGAGTGCATTTTGTGCTGGGTGGCTTTCTTGGAGAGTTAGTCTGTCCCTCTTTCGACTTCTGTAACCTCTCCCTGCTCCCCCAGCAGACCCCCAGTAAGTAGTTGTCTTTGCAAACTTACTCGGCAGGTTTGAGAGCAAGGGTCAACCCAGATAAAAGGGTCTGGCAGTGGAACAAAGGCGAGGAGGCCTTGGATATGAAGCCGAGGACTCTGAGCCGGGCTCCGAAACTATACCTGGGTGCCCTCAGCCCTGAGAAGCTGGCCCAGAGGCCAAAGGTGACCCAAGGGCGTGGATTGCCATTTTCAAGCCAAATAAATTAATTCAGTCTTATGCCCTCCAAGTTCAGCCTAGTTGCAGGTGAGTTGCTGGTTCGAGACAGCTGCTTTGCAAGTGCTCAGAGGCACTCTTCTCACTTAGGGGTGGTGCAAACTGGTGCTGACTAAAGCGTGGGATTTCTGAGGCAGACGCTGATGAGTGTTGAACTGGAGTAAAAGCTCTCAAAAGAAGGCACAGCATCAGATTGTCAGGATCCTGTTACAGTACAGGGTTGAGGAGCCTTTTTTAGCCAGAGAGCCACATTCCCTTCTGGGCAAACTTCTGAGGGCCATATGCCAGTGGTGGGCAGGGCCAGAGGCAAATGCGGGTGGAGCAACAACCATAAATCTTGCCTTTGTTCCGTAGGCAAGTTTCTATACACACTCATGGCACCTCTCTCTGTCCAGAAAAGCCAGAGGTATGATCAGAGCTGAAGGACACTTTCCAGCCAGGCAGGCACACACAGGGCCAGTGAGGGGATGTGGTCTGGCATGCTGAGGGCCAGGCCTGAGGTTCCCCGCCACCCCTGCTTGCAAAATGTTTGAATTCACCAGGCCTCCCGGGACTGTTCACAGACCCGGCTTCAACATGTGAGATCAACCAGCTCAGTTCCTCCATTGCTGCTGCTGCTGTTGTTTTCATCTTCTCCGTCTGTCCATCACTAACCATCCTCCACCACTCCTTGCAGGCACGCCAAGGTGAAAGGGAAGTTCAAGGAATCTTACCTGTTGGCCAGCCACTCTGTCAAGCCTCAGATCAACATGGGCGAAAAGCTCCCGCGGGATAAACTCAACCCTCCGACCCCAAGCATATACGTGAGTCCCTGTTTTGCAGGGTGTTAAGGAGAGGGTTAGGGGAGAGTGAACCTGCATGGGCAGGGTTTTGTGGCAAGGTGCACCGTTGGTCTGATTGAGATGGATTGGGGTTGTGTTATTTTTATAAATGCGGATCTGTGTGTGTTGCAAGTGCTAATGATTACACTGCAGACGCATAGATTTAAGTTCTAGATTATCGGAAAAGCAGTATCACAGGTGTAGTCCTCATGGCTGCAGAGACAGCTTTCAAAATGTGTGGGCAGTTAACCTGGTGAAATTCCAGAATGGGAGAGAGCAAGACCTCCCAGTGGGGCGAATGCAGCTTGCATACAGCTGGCAGAAACTGGAGCAAAGCAACATGGAACAACTCTCCCAGCTGTACTTCTGGCTGTGGAATCAGCCGCTTCTTAGTGCCGTTATCCTGCGCACATGCGGGTGACCTCCCCATTCACTGTGACCCCCAGGGGACATAGGGCTGAATAGGAGCCCTGGGGATGAATTAGGGGTGACTCCAAAGTGGTTGGGACACCCAACCCTTCCTAGGATGTGGGGCTGAATGGGATCTGGGGGGACCATGGGTTGGCTGCCGTTACGCTCAGGAGAGACCGTGTTTGCTGCTCCCTGTTTTCCCTTCCCTGCTCTGTCTCTGAACAGACTTTGTCATCCTACATTCATCCCTATTATTTAGTCACCTTCTGGTTTTGCCTGGTTTTTGGTGGTGGAATTATTATTATTATTATTATCATTATTATTATTATTATTAATTTTCTTCTTCCAAAGTTTCTTTCACCAAATCAAAGATAGCCAGTGCTGGTTCTAAAAAAACAAAAAACTGCCCCTCCTGACAATTTCATAGCCAACTTTTCAGTTAGACTACAAAGTGAATACGTTTGTTTATTTGATCATCGTTCTTTTTAATTCAGCGGCGACAGCATCCACCTTTTAAAATTGTCATTGTCTCCACTTCCTAAACAAAGTTTTGATGGTGCACTGATCTTTCCTTTTAAAGATGACCATTCTTCCTTACCACTATGCCCCACAAAGAGGACTAGCGTCTTCAATTTCTTTCTTTTTTTAAAGTCCATTCTCAGAGCTCCTTCCTTGTCCCTGCGTACTTTTTTCTTCTTCACCAGGGATGGCTGGATCCCAGGATTTGTATCCAGAGGGGAAATCTTCCTTCCTTCCTTCACTTTCTTTTAATCCCTCTTAAGGGCATAATCACCAGCTGTGCTTTGAGAAATCTTTTGCGCTTTCCACTCTCATTCCTCCAATGGGATCCACCCTCTGACTTGTCAGCACCACTTCTTGTTCCTAGATAGAGAGGGAGATTTGGCACCAGCTTTTATTTTCACTTGCCTGGCCTTGCTCTTAAATTTGACTCTTTGCCACTGCTAAAGGCAAGCACATGTTTTCGTCGCCATGCCTTTTCTCTCATCAGAGATATAAAAAAAAACCCAAAAACCATTTTTAAGAACATCGAGGCTTCAGCCCTCTGTACTTGTGGCCAGCCCTATCGTTACTCAGAATGAGGCAGCCGACTCAGACAACAGAAGCTGAAGGGTGTGGAGCAGGCAGAGTTCGGGGCGGGGAGCACGTGGCCGCCTGGTACCCCCTAAAATACAGTCATAGGTGCTTTGCCACGCTATGGAAGAAAAATAAGGCTGCCAGGCTGGTTGAGCTGAAGAGAGAAGCCTCTTCCTGCCCATTTTCACCAGGCAACAATGCAGTTTTAGAGCCATAGTTTCCAAGTGATGGGAAACTATAGTTTTCTTTAGTCGGCCAGACCTCAGCTGGGCTACTCTGCCCGGTTCTGGATGCTGCATTTCAAGAAGGATACAGACAAATGGGAACAGACAAATTGGATTTGGAACAAAGTGGAACTGCAAATTTGTTGTCCTCGGAGGGGGTCAGCCCAGATGGTCAGTGGTGTTGGAGACAAGTCCCCTCAGGAAAGATAGAAGGGCCTGGGAGTGTTTAGCCTGGAAAAGAGAAGTCCAGGGCGGGTGAAAAAGGGCATGATGGCCCTCTTCAAATCCCTGCAGGGCTGTCTCACAAAAAGAGGGCAAAGCTGTTTTCATCCTCAGGCTAAGCAGATTCTGCCCAACAAAATTATACATTGTTCAGCGCTTTCAACCTTTAGAACGTTCTGCCATTCCTTGTCTGGTTCTTTAGACATCTGGAATGCAAGTGGATTAAGTTGGCCAGGTATCTCTTTATTTTATTTATTTTATTTTATTTTTTAAAAGAAAACTAAATTTAGTTAGAAAACTAAATTGTATGTGTTCCCAGCCTAAACCACCCTTACACTGACATGATGCTTTGCCTTTTCATCACAATGAAGAGAAATAGATCTTGCCAATTTCTGCCTTTGGATATGTCACATCTCCCTTGGCCAACCTGGTGTCCCTGCCAGATGTTTTGGACTACTTCTCTCATCAGATGGAATCATAGAATTGTAGAGTTGGAAGGGGCCTATAAGGCCATCGAGTCCAACCCCCTGCTCAATACAGGAATCCAAATCAAAGCCTCCCTGACAGGTGGCTGTCCAGCTGCCTCTTGAAGACCTCCAGTGTTGGAGAGCCCACCACATCCCTAGGTCATTTGTTCCATTGTCATACCAGGAAGTTTTTCCTAATGTTCAGCCGAAATCTGGCTTCCTGTAACCGGAGCCCATTATTCCATGTCTTGCACTCTGGGATGATGGAGAAGAAATCCTGGCCTTCCTCTGTGTGACAACCTTTCATGTACAGTAGGGCCCCACTTATACGGCGGGTTAGGGACCAGGCCCCCACCGTAAAGTGGAAATCGCCGTAAAGCGGAACCCGTTGACTATAATGGGCTGCGTCGCGCGAAAATGACGCAAAAATGTCGCAAAATGCTGTAAAACGGGGAATTTCCCCTAAATGAGAGCCGCCGCATCAGCGGAACACCGCAAAACGGAATGCCGGTAAGCGGGGCCCTACTGTACTTGGAACAGGGCTATCATATCTCCCCTCAGTCTTCTCTTCTCCAGGCTAAACATGCCCAGTTCTTTCAGTCTCTCCTCAAATGGCTTTGCTTTCAGTCCCCTGATCATCCTCATTGCCCTCCTGTGCACCTGTACCAGTTAGTCTACATCCTTCTTAAAGTGCAGTGTCCAAAACTGCAGTGCTCAAGATGAGGCCTAATCAGTGCCAAATAGAGGGGAACTAGTATTTCACATGATTTGGAAACTGTATTTCTGTTAATGCAGCCTAAAATAGCATTTGCCTTTTTTGCAGCCACATTGCACTGTTGACTCATATTCAGCGTGTGATCAACAACAATTCCAAGATCCTTCTCACATGTAGCATTGCTGAGCTTAGGTGTAGAACTTTGCACTTATCCCTGTTAAATTTCATTCTGTTTTCAGCCCAGTGCTCCAGCCTATCAAGGTCCCTTTGAATTTTGTTTCTGTCCTCCATGGTATTAGCTATCCCTCCCAATTGTGTATCATCTGCAAAATGGTTAAGCAAATTTGATAGGCATTGAGAAGTTGTAGTCCAAAACATTTGGAGAGTGCATTTGGTGAAGGGTGCTTTTACTTGCATCTTGTAATAGTAGGCACATGAACCAGTTTTGTCCCTCTTTGGGACCCTTAGATCTTGCAAATAGTCATTTTCCCTGTGTTCCTTTTAGAGCTTCCTTTTAAAAATGCATCTCTCAATTTAGGCCACTCTTTATAGCACAGTGGGGAGGAGAGCCTGTCTGGGAGTCCAGACTCTGTGAGTTCAAGTCCCCGCTCCTGTCTCCTGGGTGTCAAGAGCCAGCTAAAGATCACCCCCACAGTGAGTGGCTCAGGGGTTACGTGCCCTGCCACCTGTGCAGCTGTGGGCAAGCTGCAGAGTCCCAAGGAGCCCAGTTGCCCCCCAGCTGGCAGTTGCCGACAAGGAAGGGGCTGGCTTGTGCAGCTGTGGCAAGCTGAGCAGGCCCTAGCCAGCTAGGGAGGACTAGCCCGAGAGGGAGGCAATGGTAAACCCCCTCTGAATACCACTTACCATGAAATCCCTATTCATAGGATCGCCATAAGTTGGAATCGACTTGAAGGCAGTCCATTTCCATTTTTTCCTTGTAGCCAGTCATCCTAATGTTCTGGATTATTGAGCTGTGGAACCCAAATCTTGGCCAAATTCTCTCTTTGGTGCTGTGATCCAGAGTAAATTTTTCATTGCACGATTCTCCTGTCTTTTTGTTCTTAGACCTCAAAGTCAAGAAGACCCTGCACCCTACTCCTGTCGTCAGTGCCATTTCCCTTCTCCCACCCCTCTGCCACCCCCATGGCAGACTTCCTTGCACCCAGATTTGTGAGTCTAAAAAAAACTTTCAGGCTAGGAAGCGATTCTCTTCTTCAGTCAGTTGCTTTGCAGCCTTTCTTGAGGTTAGCATCCTGTAAAACAAGATACTAGCAAAGTTCTGCTGACTTCCCCCCAGCCCTCTTCTACTCTGGTTAGACGTTGCTGAGATGACATCGCTGAGACCTGACGTTTCTGTGGTGGCCATGGCATATCCAGGGCCCTTTCACCAGTGGGGTCTTCCGCATTTCTCCCTTTTGCTTGTGTGGCTCAGGACTCCCAGGGCAGGAAGAGAGTGCAAATGGTTTCCTCTTTTTTTTTCTCCCGTTCTTTCCCTCACCTTGGTTCATCCTCACTTCATTGTTCAGTTGTCCTTTTTTCCTTCCTTGAGTTTCCATTTTGGTTATGTTTGGGAGTTGGCACTGTACCCAAGTCTCCCTCCCTCTCTCTCTCCTTCCTTCCCTCCCTCAACAAGTTGCACCATTAGTTTAACGACCTTCTGACTGCTCGTAGATTAGCTCAACATCCCAGAAGATGCGGCTCCTCCGTTTCTGACACCCTTGTCCTGTAGCGTCCTGGAAACCAAAGCAAAACGGATGCCCAGCTTGGATTGGTGGAGCGCTGTGCTCACTTTGTCTCTCCTCCAGGAAGACTTTTTCCTCTTCCTTTTTTTCTTTTCTGCTTTTCTTGGGATCTTCCTCACCTTCAACTTTCTCTGCCTCCCCCCCGCGCCGTTTCCTGACTGCAAATAGTCCCAAGGGTCACCTCCTGCCGCTCTTGCAAGCAAGACGTGTCTACCTTCATTTTGCTGTTTGACTACTTTTCTGATTTTATGGAAAGAGAGGAAGCCTTTTCTCTCTCTCTCTCTGGATGTTTTGGTGGTTTGGAGTGATTGGCTCTTCCCTGCAGCTTCTGGGTCAGTTCCTTCAAGGACATCCCCCCTGTGCTTTCGACACAGAATTGCAACCGACACGTTTTATTCTGGATTTCTATAGTCACTGCACGCTTAGCCGATTCAGAGAGGGGATAACCACCGAAACGCAGTTGGTGGAGACCAGCATTGGCTGATGAATGGACACCCTTCTTTGGATCTCAGGGGGAGTTGCTGGTCTGAAGTGGGGGTCTCTGAAGGAGTGCTAGGCCCTGTAGTCTAAACCAGGGGAATCCTGGGCCCAGTGGCCTGAACTGGGTGATCCTGTTGATCCTAAACACTGTGGGTTTCTGCGAGTGGACCTCTGGTCCAAACTAGGAGATGCCCTGTTGCAAGGCTGGTGGCTGTTTTTTGAGTTTAGGGTGCCTTAGATCCATCACTCTTATTTTGGGGTGGGGTGGGGATCCAAACTGGCATCTTGGCCTCTAATTTGTCTCCCCTTCCTCTTCAGTTGGAGAGCAAGCGGGATGCTTTCTCTCCCGTCCTCCTCCAGTTCTGCACTGACCCCAAGAACCCCATAACCGTCATCCGGGGCTTGGCAGGATCACTGCGCCTAAGTGAGTATGCAAGTAGGGTGCCCAGGGCTTTGGGGTGTTTTCTTTCCCAAGGGCTGTTGGGGAATCGGAGCAGCTGGGTTAGAGGCTGGGGCTCTTTGGAGGTGCACCTGAGTTTGAGGTGGGATCTTGTGGGGCTGTGAGAAGAAGGACATGTGGAGAAAGCATTTATTTGCTTGTTTTAGCTATAAAAATATTTGTATTCTGCAATTTCATATATATATATATATATAAAATAGTGGTTTACAACAATTACAATACAGCAAACCCACACAAAAATTAGAACAGGTATTTGCAGTGTTGTGTATTTGAGATCAGAAACTTTGGGGCTGGGCAAATGTTTGAGGGGATTGTGTGTAAAAACATTGTGCAAAAATGCTTTCTCTTGGAATGTGTGTGATTTCGGCGAGGTGGTGACCATCTTAGCAAGTCCTTAGAATCCAGTTTTTTGGGAGGAGGGGGCTTTATTGAAGAAGCTGTATTTCTGTGAGGGGGTGGGTGAAAGGGCAAAGAGGACATGATGCCCAGAGGGGAATGTCTTGTCTTGGATTAGGCACCCTTCCCCCAACCCGGCACCCTCCAGATGTTTGGGCCTACAACTCTTGTCAGCCAAAACATCTGGGGAGCACCAGGTTGGGTAAAGTAAGGCTGGATTAGAGGATTAACAGGGAGGGTGATGTTTCCTCTGCGTGTGGAGGTTCACATCACCCCCTCACCCCAGCAACAGCTGGGGGTTGGAGGGCTAGAGGCTTCTCAGCCCCCCTCCTCTCCGTGACAGCCCCCTTCCCCCTCCCCTCAGACCTAGGCCTGTTCAGCACAAAGACATTGGTGGAGGCCAGCGGGGAGCACGCTGTGGAAGTCCGGACGCAAGTGCAGCAGCCCTCGGACGAAAATTGGGACCTGTCGGGGACAAAGCAAATTTGGCCATGTGAGAGCAGTCGTTCGCATACCACCATCGCCAAATACGCCCAGTACCAGGCGGCCTCCTTCCAGGAGTCTCTTCAGGTGAGAAGGGGCTTCGTTCTGTACCACTCCACTCCCTCCTTGGGCGGATGCAGCACGCTGGCCTCAGGGCAGGGAGGTGTCGCAGGATTTCTGCAGGTTGGTGGAGGCGGCAGAGTGGCATCTTTCTCCTCGCTGCGTGTCCCAACCCGAATGTCTGGGAGTCATGGGAGGGAATCCCAACTTTGACTTTTCCCCCTTTTGAGACAGGAAGACAAGGAGACAGACGATGAGGAAACAGATGAGCCTGATAGCACCACGGAGACGCCCCCGAGGTAGGCCTTCACCCTCCCGGCCTTGGGAAAAATGCATTTCCTGGGCTTTGCTGTTTCGGTCATGTTTGGTGTTCATGTTTGTAAGCTGCTTTGGGGGGCTTTTTGCTGAAGAAGTGGACTGTGACCATTTTAAATAAAGGGAGTAGGGTGTTGCTGGGGGTGGAGTGGGGCTGTCGGGCTGCTGCACCCCCAAACTTATTGGGGTGCTTTGAAGCAAGTGAATTTTGAAGACTGAGAGATGTAGAGTTGGGGAGGTTTTACAGTTTCGGGGGAGGAAGGGGGCAACGTGGAAATTATTTTTTATTCTGGCCTGGGGGTGGGAATGAGGGGGTGGGATGGGGGGATCAATTTCTCACGCTTGTTGTGCTCTCTCCATACCTCACATGTCATAACATTTTCTTTCCACCCCTCACAGCAACCCTGACCAGAAACCGCACCAGATTATCAAGTTTGGGACCAATATTGACCTCTCGGATGCCAAGCGGTGAGAACTGAGGGAAGAGGGACCTTGCGAATCAAGGGACAAATCTCTTCCCCCCCCCCCCGGTCTCCTGCATGTTATTGCCCTTTGAATTGTTGTGGGAGAGGGAAATTTGCTCTTTTCTGAGCCAGTGTGGTGTAGTGGTTAGAGTGTTGGACTACAACCTGGGAGACCAGGGTTCGAATCCCCACACAGCCGTGAAGCTCACTGGGTGACCTGGGGCCAGTCACTGCCTCTCAGCCTCATGAAACCCCTATTCCTAGGGTCGCCATAAGTCGGAATCGACTTGAAGGCAGTACATGTTATCTTTACTGTCTTAAAGCTACAGGGTTGCTGAGGCTGCCACCCTCTGGCTCTGTCTTGTCGCTGCAAGCAAAAGCAGTTTTATTTCAAGGCTGCTGCCCCCTAGGTGGAATAACCTTGTCTTTGTGGATTTTTGCTGCCCTCCTGTGGTTGTAGTTTGTCACTGCAGCTGAGGCTGCTTCATGGCTTGTCCCTCTGTGGCCAGACCTGGAATTGCAGCAAAACATTGCTCTGCGCTGCTCCCTTGTGATCAAACCGTGTAACTGGTATAGTGTTGCTTCTCTCTGCTGCCTCTCTGTGGTCATATCTGGTCATTACAAAGAGAATAATATGGTGCTCTCCTGCCTCCAAGAGGCTATTGTAGAATGATATCTCTTTCCTGTGTCCATAACTTATCATTGAACACAGCAGATGCTGCACAGAGTACCAGCAATGAGCTATATTATATCTGCTGCGTGCAATGAAAAATTATGGAACTGCCTCATAATGGTACTACTCTGTGTTTCTACCTCTATGATGATGCTCTGTGCTGCTTGCCTGTGGTCATATTTTGCCATAGCAAGATCATGGCTCTATGCTGCCTCTGTGCGGCTATGCCTTGTCACTGGACAGTCTTGCCTCTAGTGGTCATAATTGTCATTGCAGGTAAAAATCTAAAGAATCAGTAAATAAATTAATGTTATAAAAAACTATTTTAAAAGGAATTTTGGAACATTAAATCTTGATTCTTTTCCCACCCCAATGAATTTCAGGTGGAAACCACAGCTGCAGGAATTGCTGAAGCTGCCGGCTTTTATGCGGGTCACGTCAACGGGGAACATGCTGAGTCATGTGGGACACACTATCCTGGGCATGAATACCGTGCAGCTCTATATGAAAGTGCCCGGCAGCCGCACGCCAGGTAAGGGTGACTGCTTTGTACCACTGCCATAGTTGGAGCAAGAACCTCAGGTTCCGTTGGCTACATCAGAAGAGCCTGCTGGATCAGGTCAAAGGGGGCCCAGCGAGTCCAGCATCCTGATCTCATGATGGCCAACCAGATGCCTCTTCTGGGAAACCCATAAGCAGGATCTGAATGCACCAGCACTCTCTCCTCCTGTGATTTCCAGCAATGGGTATTCAGGGACATACCGACTCCAACAGTGGAGACAGAACACAGCCACCGTGGCTAGTAGCCATTGATAGCCTTTTCCACTATGAATTTGTCTAATCCTCTTTTGAAGCCATCCAAGATGGTAGCATTGTTGAGAATTTCATAGTTTAACTATACACTGTGTGAAGAAGTTCTTTCCTTTCTGTCCTGAATTGTACAAAAATGAATTGTATAAATTTGTGGTGGGGGAGAGGGAGAGGTCTGTCGGTGGCTATGTAGAACTTCCACGTTCAAGGGCAGTATCCTCTGAATTCCAGCTGCTTGGAGGGTGAGAGGTGGGGAGGGCGTTCTGTCGGTGGGTGAATAGTACCCACAGGCGAGGCAGGCTGGAGGTTTCAGCACAGAGGACAGCTCCTAGTAGCACAACTTGCTCCAGCAAAGCCTGGAAGTGAACAGAGGCATTAGGAACCTTTGTGTCCAGGCTGCACCTCCTGAGCTCTTCCCCTTTGCTTGAAGGATGGAGATGGTGAATGGCCAACCCCCTTAAAGGGCCTGTAGATATGGACGCTTTCAATTTCTATGCTGTCTTGCCTCACATTCTCCCTGAGCTGTTGGGCAGGCACGGTACTGTGTGAGGCACTCAGCTCCTTGGGCAGTGTGGGAGGCCCTCTCATGTGGGCTCTGATTCTGTGGGGTCCTGACCCCCAACCTCTAGCTCAGTGCCCAGTGACGGCCCAGCAGCCTCAGCCTCAGCCAATTCCTCTTCCTCTTCTGAGCTCAAGGCCGGGGCCATGACTGAGGGCTGTGGCCTTCACGCCCTGCTGGTGGGCTCCCCAGAAGCACCTTGTTGGCCTAGGTGGGCCCTTCAGTCTGACCAAACAGGGCTCTCCTGATGTGCTTATGTGGGGCGGCATGAGAAGAGGGTTGGGCTAGGCAAGGAAGGAGGGTGAGGCGCTGGAGGTGCTGGTGCCTGTTTTGTACTGTGGATTATGGGTGGTGTTGATGGCGCTGGAGAGAGGGGCCCCTCCAAGCTCTCACGGGGAGACTTCTCCCAAAGAGGTCCCACTCCAGGCGGAGATCTTACCAGCACTGCTAGGTCCTGAGGTTTTAATGTATGTGAGCATCGCCTCCTTTGCAGGCCACCAGGAGAACAATAACTTCTGCTCCGTGAATATCAACATTGGGCCGGGTGACTGTGAATGGTTTGCTGTCCATGAGCATTATTGGCAGAGCATCAGTGCCTTCTGTGACAGGTAGGGTGATGAGCAAGTGTACTAGGGGCTGGTGGGTGGGTCGGTCTCCCCCTGTGAAAGGGCCAGGGATATCATACATGCTTATCCAAATTGGGGAGCTTTGCTCCTATCTGGTTGTGGCAAAGGTCAGCTTATTAACCCCAAGACGGGGTCACCAACCTTTTTCAGTCTGTGGGCACATTTGGGTTTTTGAGCAAGTGCCATGGGCATCCCCCTCTCTAGTCACTTATCTGGGGAAGAGAAGTCCCCCCACCCCCACCCCTGAGGGACAGAGAGAGAGAAAGCACGCTCACATGCGCTTTCTTTTGCAAGGGATCTGGGTAAAAGTCAGGTCCAGTAATATGAATCTGAGCTTTAAAAGTTTTAAAGAGGAAGTAGCAAAGAGTCACTCTTCCAAATTCCTCCTTCAGCTCTATGTGCTGTTCAAGGGGGGAAAGCATAAATGCTCTCACCAACATCATGACCAAAGGGGCTATGAGTGTGTGTGTGGGGATGGGGGTGCTCAGAGAATGTGTAGGTGTTGGGGAGGTCTCAAGGGTAGCATGGCACCTGCGGGTGCTGTGTGACTGATCCCCTGCCTTAAGAGAACGGGAGGGGGAACAGGAGAGATTGTATTATTGTGTTCTTTTGTGTTTCCTGTCCGTTTTGATGGGGCCTTCACAGGAGGCCTGTCTGCTGGGGTTTGCTCCGTATGTGTTAGCCAGAGGGGACAGGGGGTGGGAGGTCATTTGGATTTTTCCTGCTTCGTCACCCCAGCATACGCACTCTTGCAGGCATGGTGTGGACTACCTGACTGGCTCTTGGTGGCCCATCCTAGAAGACCTTTACCAGTCCAACATCCCTGTCTACCGCTTCATCCAGCGCCCTGGAGACCTTGTGTGGATTAACGCGGGGACAGTGCACTGGGTTCAAGCCACTGGGTGGTGCAATAACATCGCGTGGAATGTTGGCCCATTGACGGGTAAGTACTGGGCTGAGATCCTGGGGAGGGGGGTTGAAAAGGCAAGGTTTTGTTCCCACACACACACACACCTGCACCCCTCTCTAAAGGGCAGGATCTTAGCTGGCTTACTCTCCTGTGTGTTGCCAACCACTGGCCAAAAGGTACCTTGCAGGAAAGGAGTGGATGGCTATTATGGGTGGGCGGGTGCGGAGGGCAACAAATGGAACATTGAACTGTTCATCAGAAGAAACTCATTGGTCCCTGGTGCTTTTGGCTTCCTCCCCACCCCACTCCTCCTTGATTTTTTCTTTTTTTAAGTCTGGGGGCTGCAAGGAAAACTTCTGACGAAGTCTTTGCTTTAAAAAAAAGACGTGTCTCCCTCACATCAACAAAAGGCATCCGTGGCCAAACTGGTGTGCGGTACGAATTCCCGGCTGCTCACTTTGGCTGAGCGACAGAGCACCTGCCTGCATGCAGAAGGCCCCCCCACTTCAGTCCCCAGGGACATCTCCAGGTGGGGTGGCAGAGCCGTCCGGCCTTGAAACCCTGGAGAGCGGCTGCCGATCAGGGTAGACCAGGAGTACCTAACATGGTTCTCTCCAGATGATTTGTTGTATTTTATAAGTATATTTGTATACCGCTATCTCTTTAAAAAAAAAAAAATATCAAAGCAGTTTACAACAAATAAAAATCAAAAACATACAGTAAAAACAATTAAAAATAAGAGTAAAAACAAAGGCCACCTACTGTGAAAAGGCATCAGTTTCTTTATTTAGAAATGATGTTGTTGGACTCCAACGTCCATCAGCCCCACCAGCCAGCGTGGCTCTGTGGTCCAGAGGGCACCACGTCGGTCCTGCACCCTGGTGTAGGCAGCAGTGGGCTAACTGGGCCAGCAGCCTGAGCTCCCTGCATTCCAAGGCCATGGCCTGGCACCGGGTGCCTCTGTCTGGCTACATCCCTTTGGAATTGTTTTAGATTAACAAGCACACGGGGTTCTTTTGACCCTCTTTCACTTATCTGTGGGGAAGGCCTTGTGGTAAGGAGGGGGCAGGAGAGGAGGGGCTTATTCCCAAGGACTGGGTGGGCCCCCATAGACCTAAATCATCACAGTGGTGGGGTGGGGTTATTTGTATCTGTTCATCGCTTGCGACAAAAATGTCTCAAAGCGACTTCCAATGATAAAAGCATGTTATTATGTGCCTTCAACTCGATTTCGACTTATGGCGACCCTATGAATCAATGACCTCCAAGAGCGTCTGTCATGAACCACCCTGTTCAGATCTTGTAAGTTCAGGTCTGTGAATTCCTTGATGGAATCAATGCATCTCTTGCTTGGCCTTCCTCTTTTTCTACTCCCTTCTGTTTTCCCCAGCATTTTGGTCTTTTCTAGTGAATCATGTCTTCTCATGATGTGTCCAAAGTATGATAACCTCAGTTTCATCATTTTAGCTTCTAGTGACAGTTCTGGTTTAATTTGTTCTGACACCCAATTATTTGTCTTTTTCGCAGTCCATGGTATGCACAAAGCTCTCCTCCAGCACCACATTTCAAATGAGTTGATTTTTCTCTTATCCACCTTTTTCAACTTTCACATCCATACATAGAGATCGGAAATACCATGGTCTGAATGATCCTGACTTTAGTGTTCAGGGATACATCTTTACATTTGAGGACCTTTTCTCATTTTCTCACTGCTGCCCTCCCCAGTCCTAGCCTCCTTCTGATTTCTTGACTATTGTCTCCATTTTGGTTAATGATTGTGCCGAGGTATTAAGTAAAAGCATACATGATACAAAATCTAACACAGATCAGAAAGATAAATGAACGTTAATTGACTAAAAGTGCTCACCCAGCAATAACATAAAAAAGGACAAATCCTACCCCACCCTTCTAAAAGCTGAACACCAATACAGGCTTGGGGATCCTTGTGCCCCGTGACCCTTGTTGACAGCCAAACGCCTGGGTGAACATTTGCCTGCCGCCTCAGAGTTGGTCATGGTGGTACCAGGCGCATCTCTGCGGAGAGAGCATTGCACAGTTGGGGAGCTAACCTCTGAAAAGAGCAGAGGCCACCCTTCCCCTCCTAGAGTGACTCTGGTGACCATAGAGAGCGGGGAAGCAGAGCTGGGGAGAAGTCTGCAGTAGCTTTTCGGACATCCTCCCCCTCATGGCTGGACAAACGAGGGACGTGCTTGTATGTGTGTGTGTTGGGGGGGGGGTTGAACAGGATGACCACAAGAGAGACGCTTCCGAATAGCCTGTACCAGAGATCCTGACGGGATTCACTCTCCTCTGTTGGTCCATCTAACCTCTCCCTTTTCCTGCAGCTTACCAATACCAGCTGGCGCTGGAGCGCTACGAATGGAACGAGGTGAAGAACGTCAAGTCTATCGTGCCCATGATCCATGTCTCCTGGAACGTCGCCCGCACTGTCAAGATCAGCGATCCCGACTTGTACAAAATGATCAAGTAAGGCCTTCTGGGTGCTTGGGGATTTCGTGCAACTCCTCCAACCTGGCCAAAGCAGCCGTCTGCTTTCGCCGTGCATTTTCAGGCTCCTCCGCCCGACACCTGCCCAGCACATGAAAGCCTCTTTCATGCCAGGGAGAGGATGCAAGTGGTCGTCAAGAGGAGGCCTGGGTGCCGAGACAAGCCCTCTGAACTCCCATGGTGGTGGGCAGCTCTGGAAGCCTGTGCCCAGGTTCAGAGCGATGGGGAACAAAATGAATAGGGAAGGGCCGAATAGGGAATAGGCAGGGAAGGGCCGAAGCTCAGTGGCAGTCCATCTGCCTTGCATGCAGAAGGTCCCAGGTTCAGTCCCCAGTGGCATCTGTAGGTAGGGCTCCCCGAAAACCTGGAGAGCTGCTGCCAGTCAGTGTAGACAATATTGAGCTAGATGAACCGAAGGTCTAACTCAGTAGAAGGCAGCTTCCCATATTCTTCTGGATCCCAGTTTCATTTTGAATGCATGTGAACTCCCCCATCTTTGGTGGGGAGGGGGTCGGGCTTCCTGTGCCTTCAACCCATGTATGGGGAGCCCATGGCCCTCCAGATATGACACTGCAACTCCCATCATCATCCCTGAAAACTGGCTGTACAGGCTGGGGTCTGATGGGAGCCTCTCAGTGTCTGGATGACCCCCCCCCCATTTGTTGGACTGGAGCTCCCGTCATCCCTGAAAATTGACATCCAACAGCATCTACAAGGGCACTGGTCCCCCACTCCTGTTTAAACAGCTGCACAATAGGCAAGAATTCAAAGGGTGACATTGCAAGGGAATATAAAATACAGTGTATGAGTTGCATGCAAGTAAGTCATACTCAGAGTAAGACCACTGAAATGCATGAACTTAAGTTAGCCACTGGTTGTAGTTAATGAACTTCAATGGATCTACTCTGAGTAGAACTACCCTTGGATGCCACTCATATTGTCCATAGAAAAGATAAATTGGTAATATATTATGCTTATTAGAATTTATGTCCCACCCTTCCTCCCATTGTGGTCCAGTGATTTATTTATTTTTGTCAACATTATCTGTTCCATTACAAAAGGGAATTGGTCCCATATATATCAACGACTGCACCCCTTTGCTGGGCTAATGACTGGAAAGCAGTGAGCATGCCTTCAGGGGATGAGTAAACGGAACATGATTTTGCAACAGAAGCGGAACTTACGAGTTATTTTCCATCTCAGCAAGGAAGGCTTTCACACACACCCGCCCAGCTCCTGCAAAAGGGGTCTATGTTTGTTTATTATTACTCAATGGATGATATTGTACTCCTACTTCATTTTTTTGAAAGATTTCCTGTGACAAAATACGTACTATGAATTGATTGGATTTAGACCAAGACATGTTTGAACATTTCTTTAAAAGCATTAATTTCAGGGGGGAGAACCCAGGGTTGACGTTTCTCCCAGCCCTGAATGCAGGGTGTGAAATACCTTTTCCTAACCCTAAAGAAAGGCCTCTATGTGTGTGTGTGGGGGGGGTGTCTTTGTGCTCCCAATAGATTTGGCCTGGCAGTGGGGCTCAGCCTCCTCCACCCCTGGGCTGAGTTTTTCTCTGGATGCGCCTTCCGTGGCTGTTGTTTAAATGAAAATGCCCATTTTGTTATACAGTCAGAGGCCTGGTAAAAAACAAACTGAAACAACAAATCACACAATTTCTAGCAGACATAACATTAAAATGCATGGGACTTTAAGGATGGAAGCAAGCCGAGGTATAATTAAATTAACAAATTTGCAGCAGGAGGGAGGAATCTTGTAACGTTCCTGCTGTTATGTTGTTTGTCTCGGCCAGTAAGCGGGCCAGATACCGTTCAAAAGTCCTTCCAGAATATTTAATAGGGTAGCAGGAAACAATCTGTTTCACTCAGCTCTGTTAAAGTTGCATACAAAAGGGAAAGTATTAATGTTTCTGTTGCTGTGTCCCAGCATACATAAGCAAGTGGGCATGACCTTTCCACTTCCCTCTCTCCCTCTCTCTCTCTCTCAGGTACTGTCTGATGCAGTCTATCAAGCACTGCCAGGTGCAACGTGAGAGCCTCGTGTGCTCTGGGAAGAAGATTGCCTATCAGGGCCGCGTGAAGGATGAGCCAGCCTACTACTGCAATGAATGTGATGTAAGCTTTCCTGGCTTTCTTCCTCTTGTTTGCCACAGTGGCTGGTAGACTTGGGCCATCTCCAGAGTGATGAGGCTCCCCGTCTCTTAATCCATCAATCCCTCTCTCTCTCTCTCTCTCTCTCTCCTCAGCAGGGCGCTACCACTTCTCCACAGGTGGCACTGTGCCACGGGGCAGCCATGTAGGTGGTGCTTCCCATTCTGAGACAGCACCAACCCCAGGGCATTCCAAAAAAACCACACACCTGCTGTGTCCAGATGAGTGGACTTCCACATCCTGCCCTCCCTGCAGTTTTGTCTGTGGGGCAAGGTTTGCTTCCACTTGGGGCTCACACGCTCTCTGTGTGGGCCTTCCCCCACCCCCTCACAAGGGGCTACATTCACTTTTCCAGCAGGCTCTTGGCGATCGCCTCTGAGATCTTTGGCAAGAAGTGACCACAAGGTCCTGCTTGCTCAGGTTATTCCCTGCCACAGATTTTTCCCCCCGCATCCGCTTCTCTGTTGAAATAAAGGGCTCACCATAGGCACCCGCCAGGGGTTATTGCTAGACTCTATGGTGGGAGCAGCAATGTTTGATGAGCCCTGTTTGTCTTTAAAATACCTCCTGTCCTACCTCCAGTTTGAGGTTTCCGGACCTCCTTCATGCCTGACGGCGCTGAGAAGCGGGGGTATAAAAGAATAGAAGGGTCAAACAGTGAGTATGAACTGCGTGTTTTTTAAAGCAGTGGTGGCAAAGGGAGCGTATCCACGGCCGACTAGGGCAACCCTTGGACAGGATCAAGGAGCACAGAAATTTCATATGTCAGGCAGACCTTTTGGCTCATCGAATCACCCATGGCTGACGATCCAGAGTCTTGAAGCAGAAGTCTCCCTCAAGCACCCCTAGGCTGAAATGCATCGTCGTGATGGAAACACGAGGAACAAATAATTTGATATCACCCCTCTCTGAACCAAGGGGAGAAGAGCCCCATTGGCTGACGTTAAACCCAAGCTGAGTTGTGGCTCCTGCACCTCAAAAAGAGTATTGCAGAGATAGGGGGACACTCAGAGAAAAGCAACGAAACTGATCAAGGGGATGGACTCTCCTATGAGGAAAGGTTGCGGTATCTGAGGCTTTTTAGTTTAGAGAAAAGGCGGGTCAGAGGCAACATGACAGAGGTGTGTAACATTATGGATGGTGTGGACAGAGAGAAGTTTGTCTCCCTCTCTTGTGACTCTAGAACTTGTGGACATCCAGTGAAGCTGAATGCCGGAAGATTCAGGAAAGACAAAAGGAAGGACTTTTTCACGCAGCGCATAAACGATGGAATTCGCTCCCGCAAGAGGCCACCAACTTGCATGGTTTAAAAAGAAGATTATTCAAAGTAACGGAGGACAAGGCTGTCAATGGCTACTAGCCATAATGGCTATGCTCTGACACCACGGTCAGCGGCACGATGGCTCTGGATACCAGTTGCTGGGATTCACAAGTGGGTAGAGCACTGCTGTTGCACTCAGATCCTGCTTGGGGCTTCCCAGAAGAGGCATCTGGTTGTCCCCTCTGAGAATAGGATGGCAGACTTGGTGGCCCTTTGGCCGGATCCGGCTTGCTAGGCTCTTCTGATGTTCTCGAGGGTCTAGTGCCGATTGGATAGATCAAGAGACGCCAGAGGTTGCAGTTTCTGGATGCAGCCGCGATGATGCAGCTGAACTAACGAGGAGGGGATATCTGTCATACTGGCTGTGTGGGCAGTGTGGATGGAACAGCCCTGCAAGTGCCTTGAGGCAGGTTGAAAGTGAGCAGCAGGGTTGGGGATGATGACTTCGCTAAAGCCAGGAAGCTGCACAAACTTGGCTGTGACTTTGGATGGGCCAAACAGCCACCCTTGCCAGCCACTGACAGCACCCATGTCAGCTGGAGAGCAATGACTGGGCTGTAGCGAAGAGTGACCAGGGAGAGGGCTGGTTGTTAGCCAAGACGGGGCTGTCGTGGTGCTTGTGGGGTGAAAGGCTCACAGACGTGGATGCAGGAAAGAGGGCACTGTTTCCAGAGTCCCATTCCCTGTGCCTGCTACAGCAGCCAGCACAGGTCCACCCTTGCCCCACCGCAACGGTATTCATCCAAGAGCCCCGGGGGATGATGCATGGAAGAGCCTCCCTAGAAGGTGCCAAGATTACAGGGCCCCTGCCTGTTACGAGGGGAAGGCTGGATCGAGGCCTTCTGCTCTGGAGGAAGCCTTTTGTGCCACGATGTGTCGGGGGGGGGGCACACAGCTATAGATGGTGTTCAAGGGTTGTGGCGCGTAAACGAAGCGTGTTACTCTTATTTCGGCAGAGAAGAAATAAACTACTTTCCCTCTTGCTTGTGTGTTGGTGTGATTCTTCTGAGGTTCCACAGTTGTGCCCTTTTTTCCAGTGAGAAACCAGCCCCAAACTTTGCACGTTCCCTTTGCCCCTGTGTCCAGGGGGGGTTTACTTACAGCCAGTGTGAAGCATTCTCGATGGGTACAGCAGGTGAGGCATGGTCACAGTGGGCAGCAGCTAATGCTGATCTTGGGGGATTTGCCACTAGGCAGTTTCTGCAGGCTGTGTCCATGCACGGCTGGCGTTCTCCAGGTGATGGCAGACAGGCATCTGCCTCCCCCTCCCCGGGGGTGTTTAGCTGGTAAACACAGATGGCCTGCCCTTCTCATTCCCCCCCCCATGTGGTGACAGAGGAAGAGCCATAGTTTGCCTCCGCTGATTGTGGTGCAAAATGGTGATGGGTGGAAGAGGTCCTTGATTTGCACCCTAAACTATGGGTAGCCAGAAGCAATTTGTTACCTTGGTGTGAGATAATTATGGTTTTGTGTGTACATTTGTTAACTGTGGAGCTTCATGCTAAGAATAAAGGTTTGGAGGGTTAGAGCCTGGAAAGTTCTCTTGGGACCCCAAAGACGGAGCATTTATAATTTCCAGAAGTTGTAAAGAGGAGAAGGTGTTGGAAGGAATTAAAATCAAACTGCAGGAGGAGGTGGCTGAGACGTGCCATGCAATTAAGGGGGATTTAGCAGCTGAGGGTCTCGGAGAGCACAATTGCAAAGGGTTATGGGTGGGGCTGGGCCCTGGGCCTCTTGGAGCCTCAGGGGGCTGATCAGTTTGTAGTGTGGTTAGGGGAGGGGGCCGTTTTGCTTGCTTCCCACTCACCCAGGTGCCTCTTTTCATTCTTCAGACTAGTCCCTGGTGATCCCAGTTCCCGGCTCCCCCACGTCTCCATTAACTGGCCAGGGGGAGAGGACAAGGCCACACATCCCGTTAGGGTAGGCGCTAATGTCAGTGTGCTCCTTGCAGGTGGAAGTGTTCAACATCCTCTTTGTGACGAGCGAAAACGGTGGCAAAAACACATACCTGGTGCACTGTGAGGCCTGTGCCCGCAAGCGGAGCTCTTCCCTGCATGGCGTCGTGGTGCTCGAACAGTATAAGACGGAGGAACTGATACACATCTATGACAGCTTCACCCTGGTGAGTGCGCTGGGAGGGACAGAGGATCTGTTCTTCCTCTGCTATTTCAGCTTTTCCATCCCCAGACCCTCACCAACATTTGCCATTTCTTTGTATTCTGGAGCATCCCAGGCTTGCAGATTTGGTAAAGCAAACAGCCACTGCCCATTGGCAGAATCCCCCCCCAAATGCACTTCATGGCTCTTTAGTGTTGTTCAATCAACTCTGATGTCCTCCCAAGTTGGGTGTCTAGCAGATACTCTCCTAGTAGGTCACTGGGAGGAGCAAAAGGGCTGTTGTTGTTAATAACTATTTTACTTATTTTGGTTAATAGATTTATAAACTGCTTCACAGCCACAGGCCATCTAAGCAGTGTACAGTACAAGAAAAAATAGGATAAAACACAAAAGCCAATTTCTAAAAGCAATAACATCTTAATGGTTAATCTTAATAGACAAGCATTCTAAAACAACAGTTAAAAACTTTCCAAAACAGTTAAAAGCATCCTTTCAACTGTGATCTTCAGGTTGCCTGGCACCGTCTCCATTGGCCATCATTGAGCTTTGGAATCTTGGAGTAAATTCACAAAGGGGGTAAATACAGGGCAGTCTTAGCCAACCTGGTGCCCTCCAAATAGTTTGGACCCCAACTCCCATCATCTTCATGGAATCCAGGATGAGATGGGGCATTGGATGGGAGAAGCAACAAAAGGTTGGGCAGGCGGGATCTCCTGTGCACTCTTTCATTTTTGTTTTGCTTTGCATTTTTCCCGCCAGGCTGCGCCAACTAGCTCCAGATGAGCCATACCACGCCTGGACGCAGGTGTCTGGGCCGTCTCTCCACGCCAGCTCACCTCTCCTTTGCTCACCATGTGTGTGGGGGGGAGGGGGTTGCTCTAGCCTGTCCCCCCCCTTTCCCTCAATAGCAGCTGAGCCTCTGATCTCCACCCACCCTCTCAACTCACGTCTGTCCCCAGCCTGGGCAGAAGAAGAGCCATCGTAGCGAGGACGTTCTCCAGATGGACCCTTTTTAATTTATTCTTCAAAATGAACCTTTTTTTTCCTGGGTGGTGCTGATTTTGTATTAAAGACAGAAAAAAAACTGCATTTAAAAAAAAGGAAGGAGCCACGAAATCGACAGAGAAGGGGAACAGCAGGACCACGGGCACACGGAGGTGCGTGAGCGCCCCCCCCCCAATCTTGTATCAGACTGGACCGTGCCTCTGGCTTCCCCCTGGGACAAAGTTCGGGAGCTTCAATGAACAGAGAAAGAGGGGCAAGAATGTTTCCTCTTTCACAAGAGCATTAATTTTTGTCTGTCTCACCAGGGCGGAGAGCCAGTGAGCAGAACAAAAGAGGCAGTAGTTAATTTGGGATGTCTGGTTTTGTTTTGATATTTTTTTGTTCTTTCAATTACATTTTTTCTTGTCAGAAATTTAAAGGGAAAAAAGAGAGTTTGGAAAACAAAAATGCAAGCAAGCAAAAAAAGAAATTAATACGGGTTTCTTCACACAGGACTTTTATGGGCTCAGTTTTCTCTGGGTGAACACTTCTCATTGGGAGGTGGGGGGAGAGTGTACATGGATTTATATATATTGGTGGGGTGGGCTGGGGACAATTTTGCGCGTGTGGTTTTTAATTATTCTGATGGACATTTTGATTTCTTACATCCTTTTATATATTATATATATAAATATAAGGAAATAAAATCCTGGTTTGTATTAGAAACTGCTTTTAAAAACAAAAACAGAAAACAAAACAAAAAAAATACAGATTTGTGCAAGGCGCAGGATAATTCTTGTGCAATGAGCTGGAATGGTGAAAATGTAGCCCTGTGCGGAGGGCATGGTGCTCGCCCCAAATCAGACACACACGGGTAGATGAATTTTTCCTTCAACATGGGGGGAGAGAGCTCATTTGTCCTCTCCCTTCCTTAGGTATTCTCATTGTGCCCCTCATACCATCTGGGGAGGGGGCAATCTTAACAGCAAACCCTTAACTCCACCCTCTTCCTGTTTAACTATTAAATACCCTTAACTCTGACCCTTAATGCTTCATCTTTAGCTGATGAAATTCTTTTAACCTTAATATTTTTTTTCCTGGCTGAAGTCATTGCCCCCCCCCTTAAATTCTGCCTGCATTTGGCTCTACAGTCTCCTGCTCTCAGACCATTTAAAAACAAAAACAGTAATGTCTCAGATTTGGGGTAATGTTTCTTTTTCTTTTTTTAAATTTGTACCTCCATGCCTCAAAAATTGTTTGCAATTTGTAAATGTTCTCTCTCTCTTTTTTAATTTATGTGTCTTTTTTGGTAATGATTTCTCTATTTATTGGTCCTTTATTGGGGTTACATCCAGCCTTTTTTTTTTAATTTTAACTTTTTACAACGTTGTATCTGTTTTATTTTTTTAAAGTGTCCCCTTTTGTTGCCGTTCCTTTTTGGCTTCTCTCTGGAATTTTTATTGTATTTCTAAATGTTTTATTCTTTGTCTGTCGTTGTGTTTCCTTGACATGGTGCTCGGTTTTCTCATGGCCGGTAGGGGGGTGGAGAGGGAAAATAAACCCTGAACCTGGTTCATCTGTTGATTTCTTTTTTAAAAACAGAACCTCACCCCACCCTACATTGTACAAATCCCTCCTTCTGAAACCTGCACTTTTTAAGTTCCAGATTTTTCCCCTCTCCAAACTCACAGACACTGAAACGAAACAGATGAACAATCTCACTTCTCTGAGAAAACACACTCACGCAAATGGATTCTTATTGTACTGTAGGGGACAAGGAGAAAGCAAATCTTATTTTGTAAATGTAAAAAAAAATTAAATTAACTCACAGAGATAAAAGAAATCAGCCTCTGTTCGTTCATTTCTGTGTCCTGGATATGAAAGTTTGCTTTTGAGGTTCCAGTGCCTGCACTCAAACATCAAATCTCTGCTCAGGGGTTAAAAAGGGCCTTTTTAATTGTTTTTAAGGGTGGGACATTTTTACCAGGAAACAAATGTGAACCTTAGAAGGAGTATGGGGTGAGGGTGGGGATTGTTTTTAATAGGGATCCTGCAGCAGAAATCCGAATGGTGTCTCACCCCATCCAACACATGCCAGAAATGAGAGTCCCAAACGTCAGGGGGACATTCTCCTGCGCAATCCCCTTTGAAATGAACAGGAAGGGCACAGCTCCTGTGCATTTCAAAGGGGCTTGTGCAGGAGAACATCCCTCCACACTGCCTCATCTGCCTTTTTTTTGGCACCCCAAAGCAGCCGCCTGCCCCAATCCCATGGTACGGCCATCTCTGCGGCCTCTCTGTGTTTACGATTTGACTGGGACTTGGCAGGCCTGTACCACGAAGGGGAAGCGTAAGGAGCTGGATGAATCTCTAAAGAGAAACATCCTAGGAATTTCAGCCCAGGGAAGACCCTTCCCCCTCCCCTCTGGGAACGGTGCAACAAGCAAAGCATCCCTTGGATGGACAAGTTTGGGAGGTCCTGGGGGGTGGGGGAGGAAGCTGCCGGTAACTGGGGTGTGTGTGTGTGTGTGCAGGCTGCATTCCTAGATTATCCAGGAGAGATGGAGGCTGGCCCAGCAGCTGGAGGGGGTGGAGATGGGGGGGGGAAGCCTATAAAGGATGTGATAAATTGTTGAGCCAAGCAGAGGCGTAAGGCAGGAGTCTCCGTTGGAGGGAGAGTTCGGGAACTTGCAGGGAGGGGTCTGGAGTCTTGAGATGGGCTTGGACACTCGCTCCCAGAAAGCCATGTCTGGGTCTCTGGAACGGGAGAGTGGGCTGGGGGTCTCCCCACTACCACCCCCTCCCTATGCTGGGGAGGGGGATTTGGAGCTACGGGGGTCCCTGGATTGCTGGGCCTGTGCAGTTCTGGTGACCATCCAGAATCTGCTGGTTGGGGGCCTCAACCTTCTCTTGGTGGGGGTCGTCTTTGGGGTCATCTTGCTCCCAGTGGGGGTCCTGCTGGGGTTTGGATTCCTCTGCCACTCCAAGGTAGGTGGACCTCATACTTTGAACCCCCCTCCCCCCCGTCCCACACCATCCTTGGCAACATCTGCAACACAGGATGGGGGGCACTGTCAGAACTAGGGGTGGGTGTTGTGGGTTGGAAATGAGGATTCACCTATGCATACATCCCTTGATACTCTTCAAAATGATAGCATGCCCTTTTGATGCTTTTGTGTGTATGGGAAAATGCAGTTGTGTATTGGAAGCACAGACTTTTGCCAGGATTGGGATTAAAGCGGAGGGGGCGTTGAGATGTAATTCTCAGGACTCACTTTGAGACATAGCTCAGCCCAGAACCTATTTTCAGTGTGCAAGCCTGGCCCTGGAGCATGTAAAAAAAGATGAGCACTCTGCACAGGCTCAGAGGTCCTCTTGCACACCCTGAAAACCCCCAACCAGACCCAGTAGTGATGCAATCTTAAACCAACCCAGCACCTGTTTGTTTTTAATTTCATTTAAAAGTTTCTGAAAGTTAGGAGCTTAATTTCCACATGTTTTCAAGTCCTGAGCTTGTGAAAAGAATTCCTGGCAAAAGCTCTTGATGTGACCTCGAACGGAAAAAGTAACACTCTTGCACCGCCAATGTGGGTTTACCAAATTCACAATTCTCCTTCCTTCTCCCTTCCCCCCCTTCCCAGTTGCAGTACAAATTGTGCTAACATTAAATTGGATTTGCACCTCCTTTGCCAGGCTAAGAACGGTTTTTCTTTTTTTAACACCCCCACTCCCACTAATGTTTATATCAGTTAGGCGGTACCAGTAGCTCCTTTTCATGCTGTTGAACTCCCATCATCCCCGACGATTGGCCTTGCTGGCTGGGGCTGATGGCGTCAAGTGAGTTCTGGAGGGCACCAACCATTATCTGCTTCCCGAGCTGGCTTTGCACCCTAGCTTCTCTCCCCATTATGGTCCAGCACTTAATCTCTTTTCCCCGCCTCACCCTGGACTTTTGTTGTTAAGCTTGTGTCATGACCAAGTAACGTCTTTTCCCACCCACCCCACTCATTAATACCTGTGAATAGTTTCCACTCTTGATTGTGTGTTGCTGTGAAGGCCTTCTATAAAAGGCCCATTTTATAGATGGGGAAGACTGAGGCTTAGAGAGAGAGAGAGGTGACTTTCTGAAGGTCACACAATGAGGAAGGAGTACATACACAAGCACCTCTGCTCCACTCCTCCATTGAGTGGGAAACTGCGTGGGCCAAAGTGGCTGAACTCATTTAGGAACCAATCTTTTAGGGAGGAGGGTTTCCCTCTTGCACCAATGTTTTTCTTCTCTTTAGCGTTTTGATTTGCTTTGGTTGAGAGGAGCAGCAGCAACAGGGGTGTGTGGACAAGCTACCCTGTTGCACCAGGCGGTCTGTTTGCCTTCTGAGCCTGAGTTCAGGATGTAATTTCTCAAAGCAGCGGTGCCAGAGGCAGCCTGCACTCTTTGCCCAGCTTAGGCAGCGGCGATCTGCAGTTGGCCATGGGTGAACAAAAAAGCCCTCTCTGCCTCTGCCTCTGCCTTGCGCCATGCTGCCGGACCTTAATGAGGCCCACCTGGCTCATGTTTTAACTGCTTAAGGGCAAGCCTGACCAACCACAATGGATGTCTTTCGACTTATTTTCAACTAAAGGTATAAGCCTCTTGCCAGCATCTTCCCTTTATACACACAGCAACCACACACACATACACACTCTACACACTCTTCTTCACCCACCTCCCCATCCCAGGATTGGTTGGCCTGGCTGCTCTGGGGTGGTCTTCCCTAAGGGAGAATTTGGGGAGGGGGCTGCTGTGGAATGCTTTTGGATTAAGCCTCTTGTGGTGAGCTCCGGGAGCGTGTGTGTGTGTGTGGGGGGGATGTCCCATTTCCTGGCTCTTGAAAGTGCCATGTGCATCAGCTTATGCCCAGCCCTGCGTTGCAGGATCTCTTTTTGCAAGGGGCCTGCAGAATTGGCCCCTTGGCCCAAGCCAGGTTTCCACCTGAGGTGGAACAGATCCTCCTTCCTCTCTCCCCCCCCAACTCAAGGTGCATAGGTGTTCCCAAAACTGTCTTTGGCAGAAAATCCCACAAGGACTTCTCCTTGAGGGCAAAAATACAGTCATATTTTTTTAAAAAAAACCTAACAGTTCACCTCACCCTGTCTAACAGTAGGGTTGGCTCTGCCCCAAGTCAGGTGGCTAGCAGCAGCCTCAAGGTGTGAGTGGATGGGTGGAGGGGAGCTGCACTGGTTCACGCGTGTCCATTGAAGAAAGGCTGCAGGAAGCACCTCATTCTCACCACCGCAGAGGGCATAGGCTTAGCCCCCCCCCCCGACACACCACTTTGTAACTGAGACCCCATTCACACACTCACCCGCAACCCAGGTCTGGACTATCACATTCAGCAAGATACAGTGGTAGAATCCGGAGGGGGCCGAGTGGGACTGCGCCACTCCAGTTTGCGAGGGGATGGGCTGCCATTTTAAACGTTCCTTCATCAGGGGGTGGCCGTGAATGGGGGAAGAAACTAAGCTGCAACTCCCTGCTATTAAAAACAGCTAGCCCATCAAGGGGAAACAGGAGTCTCAATGGGCCTCTCCATGTTTAGCTAGCTTTCTTCTTGCAAGGAGGGTTTTTTTTTTTTTAAAAGCTTTTACAGATCCGATCCCAACTTGCAGCCCTCAGTGGTGCAGGCCAGCCTCTACTGCCTCAGGACTCGACCACCTCGTTTTGCTGCCTGCGTAGGCCATGCAACAGCGAAGTGCTCGGGTGCACTGCCTGGACCCCACAGGTAGCTCAGTCAGAGAATCAGCAGAGCAGATGTAGCCGCACTGCCAGTACCCTTCGTGGTGGCTGAGGGTGTTCTGCACATTCTCCTAAAACGAGAGTGGCCAATAGGGAGGGTGGAGAGAATCGGGGGAGCAGGGACGGCAGCAGTGTCTGGCTCCTCCAGACTCTACTCCCTGTCCACAGTGACAAAAACCAGATGCTGAGGGCAGTGCCATGAGAACCTTGTGGGGCCAAAATGCACATTCCAGGCATGGGCGTGCCGGGAGGGGGGGGGCTCTACTCGCCAACCCTGCAGCTTCTTCCTGGAGTCAGGGGGGGGGATTTTTCATAAAGGAGGCAACTCCCCTATTCCCTCTGCACCCTCTTTTAGGGTTCCCCTTGGGGGCATCTGGTCAGCTGCTCAGAGAACAGGATGCTGGACTAGAGGGGCCGCCGGCAGCCTGATTCTGCTGCTGTTTCAGGGCTCTTCTTAGCTTCCGTCTGGGGAAAGCCAGTACTGGGGGATCCTTCTTAAGGGGTGAGGAAAGTGGGTCAGACAGGATGACAGCGAGTAGGTGCGACAGTGTCAGACGTGTGTGTGTGTCTATACATAAGAGAGGAGACACAAGGAGGGAGGCAGTGGTCTAGGACAGACATTCCCAATTATTCCCCTGCCCCACGGACCACTTGGAAATTGCTGAGGGTCTTGGCGGTTAATGATTTTTCTGCCTTTTGTAGCAATTGTTTTTTGTATTGCTTCTTTTATCTATTTTATGGATGCTATGGAATTTAAATTGTAATACAATATAAGGAATAAAAGAGGCAATCAAAATGCATTTAAAAATCAATGTGACTATTTAATAGGACGGATGGGCCATCTCTGGTCTTCAGGCACAAACCCACAGACACACTGCGGACCGCCTGGATGAAGCTCACGGGCCACTGGTCCATGATAATATTTCTGTCACTGGGATTCATTTCTTCACAGCTTTTTTTTGCAACGCCTACCTCCTGATATAAGTTATCTTGATTTTGCGATGTCTTTTATATGTCTTCCACGGATGGGGGAAGGGGTGAGAAGAGGCAACTTCCCCCTCCCCTTTGCTGCTGAAGGAAGCGGCTAGCTGTTGGCTGGCAAAGAGGGGGGCCAGGTGAAAAAGAGGGCAGGGCTCCTGCACTTTTAATTGTAGTGTAGAAAATGGAAATGGACTGCCTTCAAGTGATTCTGACTTATGGCGACCGTATGAATAGGGTTTTCACGGTAAGGGGTATTCAGAGGGGGTTTACCAGTGCCTCCCTCTGAGGCTGAGAGGCAGTGACTGGCCCAAGGTCACCCAGTACACTTCACAGCTGGGTGGATGTTTGAACCCTGGGATTTTATGCTTGCGTGACAAGGTACACGTGCTGAAATTCCCGCTTCTGCACAACAATTAAAGGTACAGCAGCACCATCCCTTAAAAAAAAAATCACCTGACCACCCTCCTGGCAAGGGGCGTGTGTGTGCGCTCATGTGCTGGGAGAGTTGCCATTGCCTGCTTCAAATGGGAGTAGGGGAAGACGGAAAGGCAAACAGAGGAGACATGATAGAAGTGTATAAAATTATGCATTGGCATTGAGAAAGTGGATAGAGAAAAGTTCTTCTCCCTCTCTCATAATACTAGAACTCGTGGACATTCAAAGAAGCTGAATGTTGGAAGATTCAGGACAGGCAAAAGGAAGTACTTCTTTACTCAGTGCATAGTTAAACTATGGAATTTGCTCCCACAAGATGCAGTAATGGCCACCAGCTTGGATGGCTTTAAAAGAAGATTAGACAAATTCATGGAGGACAGGGCTATCAATGGCTACTAGCCATGATGGCTGTGCTGTGCCACCCTAGTCAGAGGCAGCATGCTTCTGAAAACCAGTTGCCGGAAGCCTCAGGAGGGGAGAGTGTTCTTGCACTCGGGTCCTGCTTGCGGGCTTCCCCCAGGCACCTGGTTGGCCACTGTGAGAACAGGATGCTGGACTAGATGGGCCACTGGCCTGATCGAGCAGGCTCTTCTTATGTTCTTATGATTCTGAGGCTCCTCAAAAACTCCCTTTAGCAATGCCCCTTGTTCTGAAGGCTGGGCTTGAATGTGCTGCCTTCACCTGGTGACAGCCTATGCTGCTCTGCACCTGGGTGTGAAAGCAGGAAGCTGCTGTTGGCCCAACGAGCTCAGTATTGTTTGCACTGACTGGCAGCAGCTCTCCAGGTTTTCAAGCAGGGAACAATTCCCAGCCCTAGCTGGAGATGCTGTTGGGGATTGATCCTGGGACCTCCTGCATGCAAAGCAGGAGATCTGCCAGGTGCAATGGCCCTTGCCTGCCCCCTGTACAAGGGAGGCCTCTGACACACACCCTGTGCTTTCTCTCTCTCTCTCTGCAGTTCCTGCATGCTCAGGCGCACTACTGCACCGCCCACTTGCCCGACGCGGCTTCTGTTGCGCTCCTGGTGGTGGGGTTCACTCTCATGGTGCCCCTGCTGGTCTTGGCGCTGGCTGCCTACTGCCGCCTGGCCCGCCGCCTCCAGCTGGGCTACTGCCTCGTCCCCTACAGCAAAGCCGTCTACAAGAACCTGCCGGCCACCCGTTATCACAGCTCGGGGTGCTGCTGCAGCCGGGATCTTGACACGGTGGAGAAAGTCTGGGTTTGAGGAAGGAGCGGAGACCGTTTGGGACTAGGGGGGGTGGGGAGGGCACAGAAATAACCAAAGACATCAGCTGCAGAAGCCAAACGTGCAAGCTTTAAGGAACTTGCTTCCCCAACCCAGCAAAAAGGGTGATGCTTCACGGCAGTGAGATGTGCAACAGTGCATCAGACTCTCGCTGAGCAGGGGAGTTGCACTATGGCTGCAAAAGGAGACCCACAAAGTCCCAGCAGAGCCCGGGAGCATCAAGTCACAGGAGAGAAGAAACAAGACGACCAATTTCAGCAACAACTCCGGTGGACAGGCTTCGCGAGAGCATCAGCAGAGCCCTGCAGCAGCAGCTGCATCAGGCCAAAGGGGCCCCATCTAGTCCAGCCTCCTGTTCTCCATGTTGCCAGCCAGATGCCCCCTTATGCAAGCAGGAGCTGAGCACAGAAGCCACTCTCCCGCCTTGCTTCCAAAGATCATGAACTCCTCTGCTAGGGAACAAAATGACCGGAAGAACTGTTGTCTGGCTCACGAGGAGACGAGAGAGAGAGAGAGAGAGAGAGAGAGAGAGAGATGCAGCCTCTCGTCTGCCTGGTTTGCGGACACATTTTGACTCCCAGTATCAAAATGGGCAGGCCTGCAATCCCTACAACAGGCTCAGAGATTTTGCAGTACAGTATGATGATCTCCAGTTGCTGGATGAGGGCTAATACAATGTATGTGGGGGGAGGAGGGAAATTTAACAATTAATCCAAACTGGAGGTAAAGGAGTCATATTTGCTGGTGTGTTCAGGGCTTAACTGGCTCATGTGGGTGTATGTGTATTTTTTTGGGTGGGGGGGTCTCACTTAACCATCCTTTAGTTCACACAAACTGGGGCTGTTGAAAATAGAAGGCAGTACATAGCTACCTAAAAGAGGGCAAAGATCTCCATAAGCACTCTCCAAAAACTTTGTTTAAAAATAAATTAAGCCCTGAATTTGTATGAAAGGAATACTTGCTGGTTTGCCCACTTTGCCATAAAGAGAAAGGCAGGAAAGGGTTAGGTCAGCCTTAGCAAGTAGTTTACCTGTGGAACTCACCGCTGCTAGGACACATTTATTTGTCTTTGGATTTCCGAGGTTGGCCAAATGAGGAAAAACGGAAGCTTGGAATGTCCCTGTAGATTTTTGCAGCAGTAGCAGGACTTGAGCTCTAGAAAAGGTGAGGGGTTTGCTTCTGCCCTATCCCTCTCTCTCTCTCTCACACACACACAGAGCCATCCTTGAGTTCTTGCAAAGTTAGATATAAACATCCAAAGCTCCTGTTCAGTTGACACATTTATTGCAGGTAAAAATTATTCTGATGAAATTAATTTGTACATTTCCATCAATATGCACACTACAGCTTTGTTACAAATCTTTGAGTGGTTGCTTTCTCATTAGTAGTATCTGAAGGGGTAGGAGTCTAACTTCTCTTGCTGTTGAGTTATGGTGGGCACTGGGGGACAAATTCATGGTGAGGGGGGAAAAGAGAGATCACCTTGTAGAAAATGAGCGAAAGGCCCTTGTGCTTGCCTTGTTCTGAAAAAGCTCAAGATATGGTCAGATCCCCATTAAATTCAACCCAATTTCGGCAAACTGATATACAGAATTTAAGTAGGAATCTTGTTTGCAACAGAACTTCCATGGTGGTTAAATCTGTGCTTGCTTTTTGAGAGGGGGGAATTAAAGGCAGGATGTCACTTGCTGGGAAAGAGGAACTGGTTACACAAGCCCTTTTTCATTTGGAAAGGCACATCCTTGACAAGGCAATTTCCCCACAAAGGTTAGGACGGTGCAGGAAGAGGCCTGCTCTGACTACCCTTGAAACACATTGTGGCCACAACTGACCTGTGTGTTAGAACAGCAGATCTGCAATCACTCAGATGTAACTCTGTGCTTGACTATCCACATTATCCCAGTGCGGCCTTTGCCAGCCTGGTGCTTCCAGGCGTTCCAGACTACAAACACGACCTCTCACTCTCTAAAGTATTTGAATGTGCCAACTTCACAAAGGAGTCCTATTGTGAGGACTTTGCAAAAAGAACAATGCACACTACGATCTTAGATGAAGTCTCTAACAAAATTTAAAACTGGGCTACATGGGATACTAGCTTGAGTTATTGAAATGATTAATATAATTTATTATAATAATTAATATAATTTTAATGTACATTTAATAACTAGCTCCGTTAAACATAATTTAAAACAACTAAATTATACCATTAACCAAACACGTTTCAGCCTTGACCAGGTGTTCTTCAGTGGACAATATGAATAATTATTGGCTGCATATTACTAGGCTCCTTTGGGGTCTTAATTGTTGTGAAGACAACCCACGCAACATAATATGCAAGTATGTGTCCTGCCCAGTCTATTGGTCTGGAACTGGTCAATAGATGTTTTAAATCCTCTATAATATGAGCCTCTCAGGTTAAGTCAAATGTCTGATATATCAGCCAGCTACCATCCCCAATGAGCCTCTGTCACCCTCTCTCAGTTATGGCTCGTTGGGGACGGTAGGGCATGGGTTCCCTCACAAGCCACCATTTCGCACCTGGCTTTGGTGGGCCTTGGAGTTCTAGCGAAACACACACACACACACACACACCACCCTCCAGGGCAGATCCAGCCACCCTGAAGCCTACCCAACCTTTCCTCCACTACTGCTAGCAGATAGCAGCCGGGTCTGCCTTTCCATCTGGACAACCAGGCCTGCCTGCTACTCTGTTCACCCATGGGGAATCTCTGGCACTCCAGAGGTTGTTAGAACTCTAACTCGCATTAGCCCCAGCCACCAGGGCCAAGGGAGGATGGGAGTTGGGAATCCAGCAACCTCCACATCTCCCTGCCTTACAGAACAAGGCTTGGGATCATGGGCTCTCCTATTCACACCCATTTTAAGCTGCTAGCATCCATTCCTTGGAGTTGAGGATTGGGTAGTGGGCTCTGAGTGTTGGTGATCTGGGTGCAACTGAGCTGATCTGTGTCAGAGATCCCTTTGGGGCAAATGTTCTCTTCCAACTTCTCTGTGAAAGGGTTAGAACTGGAGCTTACCTTTGAGAAATAACGACTATAAAAAGAGTTTGCTCGTTAAAAAGGCTGTGTTGTAGCAGCTACAGGGAGACACATACACGCCCCTAAGAGAAGCCAGTTTGCCTAATCTTGATTCAGAAGAGAGCCGACACCTTCTTCCCATTGCCCTTTGCATCTGTCCTAGAAGAGAGAAATTCAACCAGTGAAGTTTTTCTTGGCATGGAGATGCAGCGAGAGGGAAAGTTGCACTGGCTGAATTTCAGCCTGTTGCACAGCTAGCAAAGGCACACAGGGACACAGACAACCTGCAGAAAGGTTATCACTCTTGCTGCTGGGCTGGAGAGGGGAATATCCTGTTCCAAACAGGATAAGGAAGAACTGAGTCAGCCCTGGGCGCCAAGCAGTTTAGATGGAAACTCCACATTCTGGGGAGGAAGGAACCTTGGATAAGATAATACGGTTGTTGGCTCATACAAGCTCCCCATTGTAATGTGGGGGCAAAGAGGAGCCAAAGAAGACAGGCCCCCGTCTATCTATAGATACCATTTCCTGCACTGTTCCGCCGCTGATGGAACAGCCACACAGGTCAGATGGGAAGTAAATCCTGTTCTTCCCAGGAACGTCTTGGCAAAGACTCTCTGCGTAAAAATGTTAGTCATTGCAGTCAAGATGGCGCCTTGCATGTTTCTGGGCCCAGATAGTAAATTTAATACCCAGATTGTCAGCAGGGCTGTGTGAATTCTGCAGCTCTCCCCCAGCCCCTTGAAGAACGCATTCTTTGGCTGCTAGATTCCACCCACTGGTTCTGTAGCAGGCCGTTTCTAGCCCTCATGGTTTGAAAGCATATGGGGAAAATGACATAGTGAACCTTTAGAAGCTGGAGGAAGGACGAGTCATGCTGCCAAGGGCCGGGGGCTTCTGTGCTTTGTCTCCCTGGCTCTCTTCCCCTCTCTCCCACTCCATGTAACTAACAAAGGCATAATTCTGCAAATAATCCATACAGATTACAAAATGCAGTTTTTCTTGTTCAAGGGGTAGGCATGCGTTTTAGAAAATCCAAAAGAATAGGCATAGGTCCTGAGTCTGACTATCCTTCTACAGCCCTCTTGAAAATGAACTTATAATGGCTGAAATGAACCTTTGACAGGCACTTCTTTGAGGTTTTAAGATTATACTTGGCATCTTTTGGTGTGCTTTACCGCTGCTATTCACTACACTTGCTGGCTCTGTCCTTTTGCTTTTAAAGGAACAGTGGGGGATCAAATCAGCTGCAGACACACAGCTTACTATCTGGTGGCTGTTGCTAAATCTTCACTGGAGCTCTTAATAGTTCTCAGCGAGGGCTGAAAATATGTGATGGGTATTTCCTACATCTTCAACCTTGGGTCCCCAGATGCTGGTGGACTGCAACTCCCATCATCCCCAGACAGCATGGCCAATGGTCAGGGATCATGGGAGTGGGGGGCACAGCTAATAATATGGAAGACAGAAACAAAATTCAAAGGGACCTTGATGGGCTGGAGCATTGGGCTGAAAACAACAGAATGAAATTCAACAGGGATAAGTGCAAAGTTCTACACTTAGGAAAAAGAAACCAAATGCACAGTTATAAGATGGGGGATACTTGGCTCAGCAGTACGACATGTGAGAAGGATCTTGGAATTGTCATTGATCACAAGCTGAATATGAGCCAACAGTGTGATGTGGCTGCAAAAAAGGCAAATGCTATATTGGGCTGCATTAACAGAAGTATAGTTTCCAAATCGCGTGAAGTACTAGTTCCCCTCTATTCAGCACTGGTTAGGCCTCATCTTGAGTACTGTGTCCAGTTCTGGTCTCTGCACTTCAAGAAGGATGCAGACAAACTGGAATGGGTTCAGAGGAGGGCAACAAGGATGATCAGGGGACTGGAAACAAAGCCCTATGAGGAGAGACTGAAAGAACTGGGCATGTTTAGCCTGGAGAAGAGAAGACTGAGGGGAGATAGGATAGCACTCTTCAAGTACATGAAAGGTTGTCACATAGAGGAGGGCTGGGATCTCTTCTCGATCGTCCCAGAGTGCAGGACATGGAATAATGGGCTCAAGTTGCAGGAAGCCAGATTTCGACTGGACATCAGGAAAAACTTCCTAACTGTCAGAGCCATACGACAATGGAACCAATGACCTAGAGAGGTAGTGGGCTCTCCAACACTGGAGGCCTCCAAGAGGCAGCTGGACAGCCATCTGTCGGGAATGCTTTGATTTGGATTCCTGCACTGAGCAGGGGGTTGGACTTGATGGCCTTGTAGGCCCCATCCAACTCTACTATCCTATGAAATGTAAAGAAGATAATCTATGAAACATCTGGGGACTCAAGGTTGAAGAACACTGGGAAGGGAGAATTAAGGCGGACTCAGTTTCTGGAATATTTAGTGCCCTTCAGAGATGCATCTGGGGTCTAGTGAGGAGCAGATCTGGAGAAGTTGTAAAGCAATAATGGGGAACCTGGTGCCCTCCAGATGCTGGGACTCCAAATCCCACCCATTTCAGCCATCAATCAGGGATGATGGGAACTGTAACGTGTCATCTGGAGGGCCACAGGTTTCTTCCTTTTAATAGACCAGGGAATGGGAGAGGAAGATGCAGGGCCCAGGTGAGTGAGGAAAGGGAGGTCTCCATCATTCAAGCACCACTGCCTATCCATGGGGGAAGGACATCATAGGTCAGTGGTACAAGCACCTGCTTTGCCCACAGAAGGTCCCAGGTTCAATCTCCAGTGGCATCTCCAGGTAGGACTGGGAACATCCTCTGTCTGAAACCCTGGAGAGCCGCCGACAGTCAGTGCAGACAGTACTCAGCTAGGTGAATGGCAATGGTCCGATTCAGTGTAAGGCCGCAGCCCACGCCTCGCTGCTTGCTGAGCTGCAGTGTGAGCCCTCCTGCTTCCCAAAGCAGCTCAGGGGCCTGCAGCGACTGCTGTCGCCAGAGAAAGAGGGTGCTGCCCTCCTCAGTCATCTCCTCTCACAGCACAGGAACAGCAATCTTGACTGCAGGGGGGGGAGGGGGACTTAAAGCCTCCACTCATTGGTGATCCTGGCAAGGCCAAAACAGTCGTTCCTGTGCTGCTCATAAAAGCAAACCAAAACTAAACCACAAACAACTCAGAACAACAGTAATGGGATTTTTCCAGATTTAACAAACATCCGACAAAAAAAAAAAACACTTCTAGAAGTCCGTCACTTCCCAAGCCCTGGACATGGGGGCATCCTACTTTCCAATGCGTGCACCACTTCAGTCCAGCTGTGCAGGAAAGCTTCCATTCCTCAATGTCCTTGGCCAAAACCAGAGTCTAGTCCAGAAAGCAGGGGAAACCTATTCTTGCCCGCAAAGGGCACGAGTCCTTTTTACTGTTTTCCCCCTTTTAGCCAACCGTTGGGAAGATGCTGCCCTCTAGTGCTGCATCAGAGGTAATGCAAGGAGGCCAGACTCTCCAGCTCAACCTCAATGGAGACAATGTGATGCCCTGGAACCATCGCCAGGCCCAAGACTCGGGGCTCCCCGGCTGAGAAGGAGTCTGCAGACCAAAGGAAAGGAAAGGGTGAGAAGGAATCCTGTCTTCTCTTACTCCAGCCTTTGCCAACCTGGTGCTCCCCAGATGTTTTGGACTACCACTCCCATCAGCCCCAGCCAGCACCACTGTGCTGGCTGGAGCTGATTGGAGTGGTAGTCCAAAACATTGCCGGAGGCACCAGGATGGCGAAGGCTGTCCTAACACATAGTCCCTAAGTGCCCCCTCCAGTGAAGACAGGCCCTCTCTGTTCCCCAGTCACACTCCCCCTCTCCTCTTCAGGGAACCCCCAAAGCACTCCCTCGATTCTTTCGTCTCGCCAGAAAAGTCCAGAGACCTGGCAGCCCTCAACCCTCTCTCCCGGTGCCTAAATAATTATTCATTATTGTTACTTAATCACTGTTTACAATAGTGATTGTAGTTATTTTTTTACATCCACGTCAGTTTACAGATACCCCAAAATACATAGAAAACATTACACGGCAAAGAAATGCATCTAAGCCAAGTGCAAGTGGTACAGTAAGGGCAGACCATCCCGGGGAGAGCACTGACCAGTGGGTTTGAGGTACTCTTGGGCAGAGCCAAGGATCACGTTGCAATCTCGATCTGTGCACAAGAAGCAGCCCACGAGGGTCCGCCCGTCCGTCATATGGATGCGCATGCTCTTATTGAGGAGGTTCTCTAGCTTGCGGCGGGCATGCAGGTACGGCGTGTTGGCCTGTTCCTCACACGAGTCCTGGCAGACACATCCAGAGAGTTAGTCTAAATGGGCCAGAGGGGGTCTTTCCATCTCGTTTCAGATGAAGCAATGTGTTGGAGTATCTCTCCCCACCTCCTGTTTTTCACTTTCCAAAGAGAGACCAAGCCTCTAGTCCTCATGGTGGGTGACCACCAATTTGGTTGCGTATAGGTGATGCTTGGGAAACTCTCTCAGCACCGTTTCAGGGATCGATTGTCTGGTGACCCATATTAGAAATAATTTACATAGGACTTTTACACTTCCTGAAACCGTTACCCTTTCATTATAAGTACAGTGTGGTGGGTTATTACTTTTATAATTTTACAGAAGGATAACTCAGATGAGTGGAGTGGGAGGAACATGTGAATACATTTCATGAACTACACATCTTCTTCACTATTTTCCAACTACAACGCACCATTGGCTTATTTCATGTACTGCCAGCCTACAAAACACAGGCTCACAGAAATTTCTGTACAGCCGTAATCTGCTCTGTCACCCTCTGCCTAGCGAATCCACACGACTGATGTAGACAATTCCTTCGTGCTCTCAGCTCACAAAATCACCTAACACAGATTAGTTGTCCTCCCCAGCCACAGCATGTTTTATAGGCTTCTTTCAGTGCTCACTCAAGATTAATTATAGTAAAAAGGTGCGCTCTCCCCCAAATCTGACCATAAATGATTTATAAGCTATATATGACAGGAAATAATGCAAAAAGGAGGTGGTTCTAGATTAACTGCTCTGGGAAATGAAGGTGCTGTGTATGCACTTGATGGGGGAACCGTTCACACCAACAAAGGCTGTCCACATCCAGTTATCCAGTGACTCCTCCCCTTACTGCCCATCTGCCTTCTACCATTTACATTCAGGCCAATGGCTCATCTAGACCAGCATCTTGTTCTCACAGTGCCCAACCAGATGCCCATCATGAGACGCCCACAAGCAAGACCTGAGCACAGTGATGTTCTCTCTTCCCCTGCAGCTTCCAGCAACTGGGATTCAGAGGCGTCCTGCCTCCAACGGTGGAGGCAGAGCAGAGCCTAGTAGCTTCTGATGCCGTTATCCTGCATGAATTTGTCTAATCCTCTTTTAAAGCCCTCCAAATTTGTGGCCATCACTGCCTCCTCTGGGAATGAATCCCCTAGTTTAACCCGTACACTACGCTCAACATCCAAGGCCCTACTCCGAGGGAAGCTGGGAGGATGGCAACAAGGGAGAGGGCCTTCTCAGTGGTGGCCCCCAAATTATGGAATGATCTCCCTGATGAGGTGTGCCTGGCGCCAGCACTGTTATCTTTTCGGCGCTAGGTCAAGACTTTCCTCTTCTCCCAGGTATTTTAGCATGTGTTTTATATTGTTTTAAATTGTTTTAAAAAGATGTGTTTTAAAATTTGTATATTTGTTTTAATGTTTTTAGTTATTGTAAACTGTCCAGAGAGCTTCGGCTATGGGGCGGTATATAAGTACAATAAATAAATAACTCTGCGCTGGGTGAAAGTCTTTTCTTGTGTCTGTCCTGAATCTTCCAACATTCAGCTTCACTGGATGGCCCAAAGTTCTAGTGTCATGAGAGAGGGAGAAAAACTTCTGTCTGTTTTCTCCACACCATGCATTTTATACAGCTCTATCATGTCTCCTCTTACTTGCATTTTCTCTAAACTCAAATAAGCCTTTTCCTCACAAGGGAGTTGCCCACACCATGATAATTTTGGATGCCTTCTTCTGAACCTCTTCCATCTTTTTTTTTTTTGGGGGGGGGGACGACCAGAACTGTGCACAGTACTCCAAGTGGGATCACACCATAGATTTGTATAGTGGCATTACGATATCGGCAGTTTTATTTCCAATACCTTTTCTAATGACCCCTAGCATGGAATTTGCCTTTTTCACAGCCGCCACACGCTGGGTTGACATCTTCACCGAGCTATCCACTAAGACCACAAGGTCTCGTTCCTGGTCAGTCACTGCCAATTCAGACCCCATGAGAGTATATGTGAAATTAAAACTTTTGCTCCAATATGTGTAACTTTACACTTGTTTATATTGAATTTCATTTGCCATTTTATGTGAAATTGCTGATCTGCTAACTAAAATATGTAACTTGTCCCTTGGGTCCTCCTCCGTGCCTGAGGACTGGAAAGTGGCAAATGTAACGCCAATCTTCAAAAAGGGATCCAGAGGGGATCCCGGAAATTACAGGCCAGTTAGCTTAACTTCTGTCCCTGGAAAACTGGTAGAAAGTATTATTAAAGCTAGATTAACTAAGCACATAGAAGAACAAGCCTTGCTGAAGCAGAGCCAGCATGGCTTCTGCAAGGGAAAGTCCTGTCTCAGTAACCTATTAGAATTCTTTGAGAGTGTCAACAAGCATATAGATAGAGGTGATCCAGTGGACATAGTGTACTTAGACTTTCAAAAAGCGTTTGACAAGGTACCTCACCAAAGGCTTCTGAGGAAGCTTAGCAGTCATGGAATAAGAGGAGAGGTCCTCTTGTGGATAAGAAATTGGTTAAGAAGCAGAAAGCAGAGAGTAGGAATAAACGGACAGTTCTCCCAATGGAGGGCTGTAGAAAGTGGAGTCCCTCAAGGATCGGTATTGGGACCTGTACTTTTCAACTTGTTCATTAATGACCTAGAATTAGGAGTGAGCAGTGAAGTGGCCAAGTTTGCTGATGACACTAAATTGTTCAGGGTTGTTAAAACAAAAAGGGATTGCGAAGAGCTCCAAAAAGACCTCTCCAAACTGAGTGAATGGGCAGAAAAATGGCAAATGCAATTCAATATAAATAAGTGTAAAATTATGCATATTGGAGCAAAAAATCTGAATTTCACATATACGCTCATGGGGTCTGAACTGGCGGTGACCGACCAGGAGAGAGACCTCGGGGTTGTAGTGGACAGCACGATGAAAATGTCGACCCAGTGTGCGGCAGCTGTGAAAAAGGCAAATTCCATGCTAGCGATAATTAGGAAAGGTATTGAAAATAAAACAGCCGATATCATCATGCCATTGTATAAATCTATGGTGCGGCCGCATTTGGAATACTGTGTACAGTTCTGGTCGCCTCATCTCAAAAAGGATATTATAGAGTTGGAAAAGGTTCAGAAGAGGGCAACCAGAATGATCAAGGGGATGGAGCGACTCCCTTACGAGGAAAGGTTGCAGCATTTGGGGCTTTTTAGTTTAGAGAAAAGGCGGGTCAGAGGAGACATGATAGAAGTGTATAAAATTATGCATGGCATTGAGAAAGTGGATAGAGAAAAGTTCTTCTCCCTCTCTCATAATACTAGAACTCGTGGACATTCAAAGAAGCTGAATGGTGGAAGATTCAGGACAGACAAAAGGAAGTACTTCTTTACTCAGCGCATAGTTAAACTATGGAATTTGCTCCCCCAAGACGCAGTAATGGCCACCAGCTTGGATGGCTTTAAAAGAAGATTAGACAAATTCATGGAGGACAGGGCTATCAATGGCTACTAGCCATGATGGCTGTGCTCTGCCACCCTAGTCAGAGGCAGCATGCTTCTGAAAACCAGTTGCCGGAAGCCTCAGGAGGGGAGAGTGTTCTTGCACTCGGGTCCTGCTTGCGGGCTTCCCCCAGGCACCTGGTTGGCCACTGTGAGAACAGGATGCTGGACTAGATGGGCCACTGGCCTGATCCAGCAGGCTCTTCTTATGTTCTTATGTTCTTATGGTCCATTCACTCTGTTTGGAGAGGACTTTTTGGAACTCTTCGAATCCCTTTTTTGTTTCAACCACCCTGAACAATTTAGTATCATCAGCAAACTTGGCCACCTCACTGCTCACCCCTAACTTTAGACGGTTTATGAACAAGTGAAAGAGCACAGGTCCCAATACTGATCTTTGGAGGACTCCACTTTCTACAGCCCTCTGCTGGGAGGACTGTCCATTTATTCCTACTCTCCGCTTCCTATTTCCTAGCCAGTTCCTGTTCCACAAGAGGCCCTCTCCTCTTAGTCCATGACTGCTAAACTTCCTCAGGAGTCTTTGATGAGGTCCCTTGTTGGAACTCCAAGGACACCATGACAAGTTCTAGTCCTCCTGGGGGTTTGGGGATGATCACAAATTAAGAAAGCAGGCAGCTAATCCCCACCTCACAATTTAAGAGTCTTCAAACCTTTCTAAGTCAAGCTTTCTGCATCACCCCACCGCCTCTACTTCCCCCCCAAAAAACCTGGAATCTTTTCAGCCCCTCGCAGCCTCCCAGTGACAGGTAGTGCTTCTGCTGCTGCAGGGCCATCCACATGCCTATAGGTGTCACAAGAGGAGAGCAGGTTCCTGCCCCGAGAAGCCTACAATCCAGGTTTCAACACAGGCGACATAAATATGGGTGGAAGTGCTTGGAGGCGGCGGGGGGGGCATTTGGGGGTAGCTATCCGACTCCCACCATGTAAAACTGCCTCTCTGCCCCCCGACCCCCACCTCGGGCCCTTCTGTTCTAATCTGGGGTCCAAGCACCCCATGGGGGGTCTTCTCCCCCCCTCCCTCCGTCCCTCCCAATTACTCCCATCTTCCTCGTTTCCCATCCCAGGTGGTTACGCCCCCTCCCCGAGATCCTTCTGGCCCCTCCCCAAAGCAGCCCCACTTTTCCTCCGCCACCTTCTCATTTGAGGGTCCGTCCCCCTTACCCCAGGACTAGGGCTGTTTCCGCAGCCATTCTCCTCCCCTCTCTGCTGGTGCTGGTGCTGCTGCAACGGTTCCACAACGGCACGGGCCGCCATCTCACTCAACGCCGGCAGAGGACCACGGCACTACAATTCCCAGAAGGCCACTCGACCTTCCCGGCTCCCAGCAGCCTCCGCGCAAACTCCGTCTCGCTCCCGCGAGGTTTGGTTGGTCCCCCGCATCCTCGGCTCCGCCCCGTCTCGTCCGCCTCTTTTGCCCAGACTACGTTTCCCGTCAGGCGCTGCGGGCTTGGCGCGGGGAGGTTGCCATGGCAGCGCGGCCGGCGCCAGCGCCTGCTCGTGGTTATGGACACCTTCCGGCCTCGCTTCTATACCCCGCAGGAGGTGTCGGTGCACAACCGGCCCTGGGACCTATGGGTCTCTTACCTGGGGCGGGTCTATGACCTTAGCCCCCTGGCTGAGGCCAACAAGGGTAATGCACGCGCCCCGCCACACCCCTTCCTGTGGGACCCCCTCATCTTTTCCCTTCCTTCCCTTTAGTGGTCCCGCAGTAGCCTGTGGACTAGCTTGCCGCCCCAGGTGGGGTGGGGTGGGGTGGGGTGTGCGCCTAATTGCTGCTTTAGGGATTACATATTCATTATCTGTTGGCCGTGATAAGTAAAGAGAGCCTCCGTATTCAGTGGCAGTCTACCTCTCAGTGCAAGACTCTGAGGACAAGCTTCGAGGGAGGGGCTGTTCCCTTCCCGGTGGAATCCGCTTTCGCCCCTGTTGGAAAGGGGATACTTGACTAGATGGGCCTTTTTGTCTGGGTCCAGCAGGGCTCTTCCTTCTGTTTCTCTTATGACTGGATCCCCCACCCCCGCTGCACCACCTTTGCAAACCTTGCACCCCATTATTCGTAACTCGTCACTCATTCGTCCACCAACAAGCCAAATTTGCCTTATTTTTGTAATTTGGAAAACAGCCTGGTGATGAAAGCACATGCTTTGCACGGAGAAGGTCTCCAGATTATTATTTTTTTAAGGGGTCGGGTAGTATAGGGGTGGGAAACCTCAGGTCTGGGGGTGGAATGCAGCCCTCCATCCCTCTCTCTCTGGCCCTCACAATTCTCTCCAGGCCACACACCCTTACCAGCCACTCTTCATATTCTGAGTGTTTTTGCCTGGCCAGAACATGTGCATGAACACTGCTTCCCTTCATGAAGGATAGAAAGGTGTGCGTGAATGCATGTAAGACGCTAGCCTGCTGCAGAAAGGTGAAACTTATGTTCATGGCTCCACTCACTTTTGCCTCTGGCCCTGCCCATCGCTGCCATGTGGCCCCGAGAGGATTGCCCACAAGGGAGTGCGCTCCTCATGCTGAAAAAGCCCCCCTGTCCCTAAGGTAGGAGGTGACGAGGAAGACTCTTCTGTATCTGAGACTTTGGAGAAAGGCTACCAGTCAGAGTAGACAATATTGGGTTAGAAAGAGCAGTGGCCTGACTCAAGTAGGGGCAGCTTCACACATACCCATATCTATTTTCTGCCTGACCAGGTGATCTCTTGCTGAAGCCTATCCTAGAAGCAGCAGGAAAAGATATTAGCCACTGGTTCAATCTCAAAACCAAAGACGTGAGTACCTGCAGCTCCAGGCACTGAGGGCAACTTGGGACAGCTATCTGGGCTGAGTGGAAGACTCGTCGAAAATCCTTTTGTTTTGTTGTACTTTGTTGATGCTTTTCTCCCTAGACATGTGTTTGGGACTGTAGCCTGATAATTTATCTTCCCAAGTCTCCAACTGATCCTTCTGAGTTCCTGTCTCTCCCTGCCTACCCACCCCCGCTCCTCTAAATTGTCATTGCTTCAAGAAATTTCTGTGCTTGCAAAGGCTGCTCAGTGTCCTCCTCCTGGTTGTCTACATGTACAGATGTGCACTGCTGCATTATCACAGCCTTTGCTGATGGGAGTTGTAGTCTAAAACATCTGGGGGGCACCAGGTTGGCAGAGGCTGCACTATGTGAAGGAAAGGTGGACAGGAATCGGATGCTGAAAGTTGTATTCAGTTAAGTCCTACTTGGATTAGTCATGTCCATCCAGTTTAATGGCTGTCTTCTGAGTAAGACTAGCATGGAATACCACCCACAATAAGCAAGAAACTTGTGCCCAGATAGGCTCATTCCACAATTTAACAGTGCTCTAGGTACATCTGTCACAATTCCTTGTGAGCTCATTCCTGTCTTAAGTCACAAATGTGATTTGTTACATCTTTTCTTTTGTGCGTTTTATTCCACCATCCTCACTCAGAAGTTGCTGTCACCTATCTCCAAGTACTCCTTACTGGTTTGTTGGCAATTTCCTTGAGTCAACGCTCTCAACAGAACACTTGAAAGACTTCACAGAAGGTCTTTAAAAAGGGCCAAATAAAGAGGAGCAATAATTTCCAGATTCCAAAATAATGTGTTTTGGAATCCCATTGGTAGGAATGTATTCAGTGTGTCATGCATGATGAACCCTGTTATCTCCATGTATCAACCTGCCCACTTCTTCAGATCTTTAGAAGACGTGCTTGCTTCTAAATCTTCTGCAGCCAGGAATGATGCATTAGATGGTAACATGGGTGCATGCTATACTTTCCTTTTGCTGCCAGCTTAAGATATATCAGTTTTCCCAGGTGTTTATGTGATATAAATTCTGGAACCACCTGCATTCTAAAAGATTTTATGATTGGAAGCCTCTCCCCTTTTAACTGTGAATGGAAATCAGGGTCTTTTATTCATTCATTCAGATACAGACACACATTGACCCTCTAACCGGCTGTCTCAAGTACTACACCCCGCAAGGTCGCTTTGTGCACATTCCACCTCCTCTGCCTCGTTCAGACTGGGCCAATGACTTTGGTAAACCCTGGTGGAAAGATAGCAGCTATGAGGTGGGAATCTTGTCTGCCAAAACCAGGCGCATACGGATCATCAACACTCTGACCTCTCAGGAGCATACCCTTGAGGTGAGTCCTGTCCAACCCTCACACTGATAAGATTAAAAATAAAAGATCTTAAGAAATGATTCTCTTTGCTTCCTAACACTTTGATGAAAAGTGTTGTGGAAGTCAATCAAGGCTGACTTGTCTCCCTCCCCAGGATGTGGAGGCTGAAGGGGATGGCTTGGTTTTGAGATGCATTCCACCCTCCTGTAAAGCCACCTCTGGATATAACATGGAGTTCTTCACAGGTGTGTGCAGAGGAGTCCTTGTGGGAGATCCTGCGGCGGTATTTGCCCTACAATGCCCACGCGGCCAGCTACACATGGAAATATGAAGGCATCAACCTTGACATGGACAAGAACCTTCAGCAGAACCACATTCCGGACGAAGATGAGGAATTCTACAATCTCTACATGGACGCGGATTCCTTCACGCCAGCCATACTGCTCTACTTCAACGATGACCTCACTGAGCTCTAGGTAACCCCAAAGTGGGAAGTAGGGAACAGTTGTGTGACGAGAGGAGGAACTGGACCCATCCCCAACCATGTCCCCCCCCCCAGCTCCTAATCAAGTTTATTATTTACATATAAGAATATTTATAACCCACTAACTCATTCATATATATGTTTCTGTGTGTGTGTGTGTGTGTGTGTGTATTTTTATATACATACTCATCCATAAAATTTATTTATATACCACTATTCAGAGCCACGTACAATAAAGTAATTAAACATGATAAAATTCTAAAATAATAAAACACAGAACATGACTGAATTAATTCTGTAAAAACGCTTGGCAAAGCAAAAAGTATTTTCAGCAGGTGACAAAATATCACAATTGTAGATGCGTCTGATTTCAATAGGAACAGTGTTCTAAAGCACTGGTGCCACTATGCTAAAAGCCCAGTTTGCGTGGAAACTAAACACGAAGGAGAAAACTCTGGGAGAGAGTTCTGTTTTATTCTGCTAACCTGCCTACTCTCTCACTTAGGCCTGCTCTGGTCCTCCCTCTTATACCATATTCTCCCTTCCTCTTATCAGCTGTGATTCTCAAATGTTCTGCCACAAGGTGTGATGTGGAAGCAGGTCAATTCTGTGCTTGCCCTTGGCAAGAATTGGGAGGAGGTATTGGCAGGTGGACAAAGGCGGTGTGGAAAAGCTTTGGCTCTCTGCCTGAGCTACAGCTCCTATCATCCCTGGTCATTGGCCATGCTTGCTGGGGCTGATGGGAGTTGTAGTTCAGCAACAGGTGGAGGGCCAGAGGTTTGCTGCTCCTGGCATAGAGGACGTTTCTTAAGTTGATCAGCATGAAGAATTCCTCAGACCTATTTGGGAGTTGGGGCAGCATTCCCCTACAGTTCATATTTAAGAATTGTTAAGGCTGCTAGGTGTTGTTCACTCAGACACCCCTGGGATACTGATGAAAGAACCCTACGAGGAGAGTGAACTGTGGAAGAAGTCTCCTCCTCGCCATTACTCCACCAAAAACCTTTTGCACAGAATGTAAGAAGCTGCCTTATACTGAGTCACACCCATTGGTCCATCTAGCTCAGTATTGTCTACGTACGCTGACTGGCAGAGGCTCTCCCAGGCAGGGGATCTCTCCCAGGCCTACCTGGAAATGCCAGGGATTGAACTTGGGACCTTCTGCGTGCACGGCAGATGCTCTGCCATGCAGGGCTATGGAGTCGGAGTCAGAAGCTATTTTGGGTGGAGTCGGAGCCGGTAGAAATGTACCAACTCCAGCTTTAAAATAAATTTTGATTGACAATTTAAAAAAATATATAAATTCACAATGTCAAAGCAGCTTCCCATGAAGTCAGCTGTATTTGAGCATTTCACCATAACTCCGGATGGAAAACATTTTGTGTGTCAGTGTATGACACAGGACCCAGATGAAGACAAATGCTGTGATGCCAAGATCAGCGCATATTCAGGCAGCGATAAAAATGCTCCTACGAGAGCTTCCAGTTTAAAAAGACATTTACAGCCCTTTCCAGGGCTGTGGAGTTGGAAGCAATTTTGGGTGGAGTCGGACAGTAGAAAAACAGAGGAGTCGGAGTCAAAGGTTTGGTGTACCGACTCCACAGCCCTGCTGCCATGAGCTACAGCCCTTCCCCAATGAATTGTGAGAGCTGCAGCACATGTATTTTTCAATCAGAAAAATGTCCCCAGATTCCGTGTCTGTCACAGGTGCAAAGAGACAGCACTTGTTTGTCCTGCATCAATCATGAAGGCATTTCTTCTCAACCCACCTTGGACTTGGGAACTGAGAAGAGACAGAAACGGAGACAGAAAATGGCACTGGTGAAATTCCCCACCGGACGCGAGACAAGAAATCTGTATTTTGGGGAAACATGTTCCAGTTAGGAGGCATTTGCTTTTCTTGTAATTAACGGGGTTGATATATCTTTATAGAATAATTAAAGCCTTTACTGCAAAACAAACCTGCTGATCTTGTGGGAGAAAAAGGAACAAAAAATACCAGTATGAGGCCTGTATGTGGGCATCCCTGGCCGGTAGCCCCACTTATTAAGATTGTGGTGTTTGCTGGAAATGAAGATACACCAAACATGAATATTTCCAATTTGTGAGAGGAACTGATTCCTGAAAACGTTCACAAATGTGTGACTGTGTACACCCTATGGGCCTTATAATTAATAAGCAGTTCATCACTGTAGCCACTAGGCGTCGGCAGTTGCTCATCAAGCAGCCATTTTGAGGCTGCTACAGCAACTCTTGAAATGGTTTTAAATAAAGAATAGCGACCCTTAAATTCAGCGGTTTGTTATTCTGCAGGGTCATAACCATTGGGAGAAGTACTGGTGCCAGTGCCAGTGCCGGGCTTTTTTGCGCCCTAGGCAAGGCTAAATACTTGCACCCCCCCCCAAATTGCTAACTTCAATTTTCAAAAAGAGATGTCTTGTAGAAAAAATGAAAAGCACAAAACTTGAAACTGCTAAATTTATTTTAGTTGCATTTTTTCCAAGGGTTAAAAAAACTGATCTGTATAAAACTGTGCCCCTCAAAGGTCAGTACTGCACCCCTTTGAGGTCTGCGCCCTAGGTGGCTGCCTAGTTGGCCTAATGATAGCACCGACCCTGACTGTTGCTGCCCTTTTTTCATTTGGGGCAAGAACCTCCCCAACCCACCTTTTTGATATCAAAATTCAAACTTTGCTACTCAGGTTACATTTTTCTGGCAATGGAGACCTAGTTGAAAATCCCAGCTCAGCCATGAAGTTCACTTTGGCATTGGGTCAGTTGTATTTTTCAGCCTAACCTACTTCACAGCGTTGTTGAGAAGGTTGTAGGGGAGGAACTATGTAAGCCACCCTGAGCTCCTTTGAGGATGGTTTGATAAAAGTAATAAATAAAGCACAGATTGTAGAGTCAGTACCTTTAATATTGTACAGAATGGAGACGAATTACGAGTCCACTGTCTTATATCATAGTGCTGCATTTGTTGTGGGAAATGGCCAACATTCTTCCCTCCCACACATCTGAAAGTACTCTCTTTTTCAGTCAAATAATTTGTTATGTTGAGGTGGGGAAATACCTAATTATCAGTACTAAATCTGGTTACATCCTTTGAACTCGCAAGTATTATGCAGACAGCACAACCTTATGCATGTTCACTCAGAGGTGAGTCCCATTGGATTCAGTGGAACTCACTGTTTAGTGTTTAAGGTTGCAGCAAAAATCTGCTTTGTCATCCTGCAGATACAAAAGGAACCTGTATTTGTAGAGAAGATAAATCTGTATGTTCAGATGTGCTAGTGGAAAAGTGTTCCCCCTCCCAAAATGTCCACTTTTTTTTGATAAAGGAGTCGGGAACCCAGTGACCCATCTCCCAATTAAGATTCTGGTTTTTCAGACACATCCATAATTGCTACCAAGCAGTATAGTTTGTGTTTCTTTTCTTTTGTCTTCATTAGTCTTCATTATCCAGTCTTTGGTATTCTAGTACGAATTTAAGAGTAAACCAACCATCACAATCATTTATTTTGATTTTAAAAGTGCTCAGTCCTCCAACCATCAAGGAATTTTAAAAAAAAGGTTTTTCAGCTGTTAAAATACAGAACTTAACTTTAACTTAACTGCTAAAGGAATTCCCAGCTCATCCAGGTCCCCTAAGTGCTTCTTCCAGCAAGAAGGGCATTATGTTGCTTCTGAAGTACATTCTGTCAGACCTCTGAAGGAGTCAGATTTCTTAGGAGCAACCACTGTGAACACCTCTGTGTGCTTTTGCTGTTCAAGCTTGCTGCATAGAGGTTGCTAATCAGAAATAGTGCTTAGCTAATTGTTGAGGTCTGGATGGAACACACACAGAGAGAAAAGGAAATATCAAACACCAGTAGCGGAATATGAGGTAGGGACATCTGTGGCTCATGCTGTGGGGATACCCAGTGCAGAAGAAAAAGAAGTGCTTAGAGCAGAGTCAGGCTAGACTCTGGGGATCAAGGAACCCTGTAGTGAGGTATAACCTCTCCAGTGAGTGTACTTGTGTGATAATTGCTTTGGTGGGTGTTTCTCTTTCAGCAAGTAACAGCTGGGCTCCCTGTGTGCTGACCTGTGTCTGTAGGCAGAGTGGTGGTGCTTTGAGAGAGGCAGAGTGTGCGTGTGCGTATCTTGCTTTAGAAGAACATGACAGAACTCGGGGGAAGCTACTGACTAATCAAAGTCCGCCTGTTAACTTTTAAGGGGGCATCCTATTGAGTCCCAGATATTTGGAAATGTTATGTTCAGACTTGCTCAGTGTTGGAGGCCTACCAGAAACTGAAGAACCACAGACGATTCCCATAGTTACACAGCACAAAAAGGAATTATTTCCTTACAGATTTTCATATTGAAAAAATGTAAATGTACTGCCTTCAAGTTGATTCCGACTTATGGCAACCCTATGAATTGGTCATGAGGCTGAGAGGCAATGACTGGCCCAAGGTCACCTGGTGAGCTTCATGGCTATGTGGGGATTCGAACCCTGGTCTCCCGGGTCATAGTCCAACACCTTAACCACTACACCACACTGGCTCTCTTCATACTGAAGCAGAGTAATTTAAAATGCACATAACTTAAAGTGTGTTCCAAACACATTAAACACACTAACCATAAACACATTCTGCAGAGGCAAGTCTTACTGTTATCGGTGCAGCTTCATTCATGAAGGATAAGGCTATAACTGGCTACTATCCACAATGGCTATGCTCTTGCCTCTACGGTTGGAGGCAGCAAGCTTCAGAATACAGTTGTTGGAAACCACAGGGGTGGAGGGAGAGTGCTCTTGTGCTTAGGTCCGGCTTGCTGGCCTTCCTGTAATGGGCATCTGGTTGGCCACTGTGAGAACAGGATGCTGGGCTAGATGGGCCCCTTTGGCCTCCTGATCCAGCAGGCTCTTCCCATGTTCAGCTACTTTCTACTATACGATGGATGTGAAAGTTGGACAGTGAAAAAAGCGGATAAGAGGAAAATCAACTCCTTTGAAATGTAGTGTTGGAGGAGAGTTTTGCGCATACCATGGACTGCGAAAAAGACAAATAATTGGGTGGTAGAACAAATTAAACCAGAACTGTCACTAGAAGCTAACATGATGAAACTGAGGTCATCATACTTTGGACACATAATGAGAAGACATGATTCACTAGAGAAGACAATAATGCGGGGAAAAACAGAAGGGAGTAGAAAAAGAGGAAGGCCAAACATGAATTGATTCCATAAAGAAAGCTACACACCTGAACTTACACAATCTGAACAGGGTGGTTTATAACAGATGCTATTGGAGGTCGCTGATTCATAGGGTTGCCATAAGTCATAGCCGATTTGAAGGCACATAACAATAACAAAACATTTTTGAGATCTCCAACCTTCCAAAGACTGATTAAATTCTAGTAGTGTGTTTGCAGAAGCCTTTCTCTTGTTGCTACCTCAAGACATTCATAACAATTAATTACACTTAGAAACCATGAAATGGGATCTTGCAAATCCAGATAGATGGATATACAATTACATACAACCAGAGGGACATTAAAACAAAGCAACTGCCCCCCTTACTGTAAGAAAATAACATTGAACATATAAATGGCACAGAGTACAAGGAAAAGAGTATTTTGGGGTGTCCCTTTTGGACAAGCTCTCTCCTAAATACGTATACTTTTTAAAAAATTAAGAGATGGGATGCTAATTGTATCATTTAGAATATGTTGGATATATTAAAAGGATTTGCAAAGCAGGATGATTGTCAGGTGGGAGCTGGGAGAGGACGACAGAGGAAGAACAGGAAGGAAACTGAGGATTTTGCATAGCATCACACCAGTATTGCCTCAGAACTCCAGCTGTGTTTCCCTAAAGGCACTTTGTGAGCGGCCCGCATCAGGTTTGCTGAGTGTTCTTGTACCTCTTTTCCACTGCTCTTATACGGTTGCTGATGATCCAGCCTTGCCCCCTGTAACCTTCAAAATCCTGCATGCACATGTGCCTATGCCAAAAACAAAAAAACCATAATAAACAAACTGGCATGTCTGGAGCATCAGTACTGTGAGTCAAGGAAGATACATCCCAGACCAGGTGCTCTCCATAAGCCCCCAGAGATGCAAATGCTAGGAAATAAATGTTTGATTCAGGCTCGAGTCCTGTAAGCATCTCTGGAGTCCTATCAGCTCCAATACAGGAACTTCTCAGGGTAGCAATCTTTGGGTGGGACTGAGAGATGGCTTGCTCTGTCCTTGCCAGTCTCTGGCTGCCTTTTGTTCTCCTGGTAGCTACACCTACAGCTCTCCTGATCCTCTTCAGCATCCATCTTGCTTCCTGATGGCACCCTTTATATGGGTAAAGGGGTTTTTTGGGGGGGGGAATGCCAGGAGCTGCTGTGCTGAAGTGGAAATGTCCCTATTGGGCTTTGCAGTCCACAGGGCCAAGCAGCCAAAGGGCCATATGCCAAAGATCTTCAGGGTCATTGGCCACGCTGACTGGAACTGATGGGAGTTGGAGGCCAGCAACATCTGGAGGCCAGAGGTTAGCCACCCCTCGTGTAGGCAGGAGTAAGCTAGATGGGCCAATGGCTTGCCTCAGTGTAAGGCAGTTTTCTATAATCCTGGCATGCCTGTCTAATGTGTCAGCATTTGCAGTCTCCCCACTGGGAACATACCTTCTTCTGGCATCAAATTCTTCTCTCAGCTGTGGGAGAGATAATGGGCATCTGGCTACCCCCATGTAATGCCAACAGGGCCCCAGGCTCCCACATCAGGCCAGCTGTCCCCTCTCTCCCTGGATGGTTGCTGTCCCTGGCAGCTGCAGCGGAAGGGAAAGCAAAACCCCTCTTGTGAGGGGTTTTCTAAGTGTCAATTACGGAATGAGACTTGAAGGTCAACGGTTATCTTGTGGGGTGGTACTGGCAGGTTCCAAGTCCTCAGGGAGACTTTGACTTGTATATGGAACAAATGGATTTGCTATCCCCCATCTATGAAAGGAAGTCCTGTACACCCAGCCAAGAAAGCTCAGTTGCTCTAAGCCTGTGACCTGTTTCTCCTTTTTCTTCTGTGCTGCAGTGCTGTCCCCCCCCCAGTAGGTTGTGGTTCTCGCCCCCAATTGTGGAATTCCCTGCTGAAAGAGGCTCATTTGGTTCCATCTCTGCAACTCTTCTGCTGCATTGTAAAGGTGTGGACTCTTCCATAGAGCATTTGGCACTGCAGGGTAATTATTTCCTGGTAGATTTTAACTGCTGTTTAACTGCTACAGCTCTTAGGCTGCAATCCTATACTGCAGCTTTCACCACCATGGTGCCCTCCAGATATTTTGGACTAGAACTCGCATTAGCTTCGGTCAGCATGGAGGTCAGGTAAGTTGTTGTCCGAAACATCTGGAGCACACCAGGTTGGTGAAGGTTGCTATCTATACCACCAGCAGCTCTGCTGAGAAGCCAGGCTCCTCCCTCTATCAACTGTAACCTTTACAGCAGGCTGCCACAGGAGGCAAGGGACCCATCAGCACATTTGGGAGACCAGCAAATTAAGAACCCTGCGGGATCAGGCCTATGGCCCATCTAGTCCAGCATCCTCACAGTGGCCAACCCAGGTATCTATGGAAAGCCCATAAGTAGGACCTGGGTATAAGAGCACTCTCCCCTCCTGTGGTTTCCAGCAACTGGTGTTCAGAAGCATGCTGTTTCTGACTGTGGAGGCAGAGCATAGCCATCCTGGCTAGTGGCTACTGATAGCCTTATGATTGTCCATGAATTAGTCTAATCTTCTTTTAAAGCCATCCAAGTTGACTCCTGATCTCCTAGAACTTTTCCATCCCAGCTGGTCATTAGAAGAACTTGCAGTTAAGAACTTGAACCCCAGGAACTTCCGGGAAGGGTGACTTAGCCTGTGCCTGCTTTTGAGACGGGCTCCTGCCTCAAAAGAAGCTTATTCAGATATATCAGTCAGATTTTTTTTTTTTTGACTGATTAAACTTCTCCCGGGTAGGGAGAAACGAAGAGATTAACCTCAAAGCCTATTTTTGTTGGGACGACCAGATCTCATTAATTTATGGGACGAGGTCCAGCCGACGAAGGTGGGACGGATTTTCAACAACAAGCTCTATCTGATAAAGCGAACGTTCATCTTATCTTCTAAGAGAGAACGCACTAACAGGCAAGCACCCTTCTTTCTATATTTTTCTTTTACTTGACTTAAATTGTTGCTGTTTAAAAGAGATTTGCCAGATTGATCGGTTTTTGACATCTCACTGGGGAGCCATAACTTCTCTCTGCTACTCACTAATTAATAGCTTATCTCTGTTTTTGTTGCAAAAAGCTGTCCTGGATTTGCATTCTAAAGATATACACAGAAGAGGGATTTCTATTCCAGATTTTTATTTTGAAGAATATTATATTGTCTGAGACTACTCTCTTTTTGGTCTATTTTATTTTGACGAATCTGTTTCCTGACGACCGCCATTAATTGTTTCGATCCTGGGAACTGCATTTTGTTTACTTAAGCATGGAGAGATAAGGCTGTCTGCTCTGTTTATACTGTGATGTCACCAAGTTTGGAGTATTAACCCAATTGTTGCTGAAATAAGAAGTGGTTTTCCTATATTTTTCTTTTAAAATGGCAATTAAGAAAGTGGCTGAGAATCTGGAAATAACTATGTTTCAGAAAATAATGGATGAGATTGAGATAACGAAACAAAACCTGCGACAGGGTTGTAAGGAGCTGAAAATTGAATTGAGTAAAATGAAGCAGGAGATTAAAGATATAGGGGTCCCTGTGAGAGAGGTGACCCTGGAGATTGGAACAAACGTGGAACAGGAAAAAGATTTGGAGTCTATGGACTTTAGAAACAAAATCTATTGTTTGGAGACACAGGAGATTAAAGACATAGGGGTCCTTGTGAGAGAGGAGACCCTGGAGACTGGAACAGGGGTCCCTGTGAGAGAGGAGACCCTGGAGACTGGAACAGGGGTCCCTGTGAGAGAGGAGATCCCGGAGATTGGAACAAACGTGGAACAGGAACAAGATTTGGAGTCTATGGACTTTAGAAATAAAATCTATTGTTTGGAACTCAATGTTATCTCTGAAGAAATTAATGAAGATTCTAGAGATAAAGTTATCAATGGCATGGATAATCTTCTGGACTGGAATGATGTGATGGAGCCCAATATAGAGAAAATCTATGGAATTAACTGCAGCCATGTGACAATGGAAAAACTTTCAAGAGATGACCCAGTGTATTTTGAAAAAAAGAACAGAGATATGATTTTACAGCAGTATTTCAGCAACCTATTCAGAATGGATGGCAAGAAAATATTTGGGATAGAGGTAATTCCCATCAGACTCTTACTATATGACTATGGCTTTGACAGCAAGATTATTATGGAATACTGATAATGGAAGATTGGATACTGAAATTACTGGACTTAACAAGACTACTGAAGATGGAAGATGGAAAATGGAACTAATAGGGATAATAGAACAATGGCTACTGAAATTACTGAACCTAACAGATTCTGATGTGATGGATTAATTGAAATGTTTATTTTGACTATGGTTATGACAATAAGATTATCATAATTAGTAATGAGATGGATTAATCGATATGCTTATCTGGAAAAAAAAATTGATAGATATATTTCTTAAAGAATTGAAACCTCTCTTTGACTTTTTGTGGAAAGAATAAAGTAATGTTTATGAGATTTGATGATTAAGTAAGATAACTACTGGAGGAAAGTGATTTTATAATATGACTTAAGAGACAGGATTGTTATATATTATAGACTTATAACTGATTTGATCTTTGACAAATGGGAAGTCAATATTTTACTCTTTATTTTTTATTTTTGTTTTTTTTCTTCTTTTTTTTCTTTTTGTTTAACTATTTTTGATTTTGTTTTTTGTCTTTGAATGTTTTATGATTTCGTCTTGTATGTTTTATGAAAATCTGAATAAAAATTATTGGAAAAAAAAAAAAAAAAAAAAAGAACTTGAACCCCACTAGGCTCCATTTTCAGTTTGTGTTGTGTCTCTTTAGATTGTCAGTCTAGGACAGGGACTGCCTTTCCCCCCATTTTTTTCAGTCATCTGTCAGAGCCTTGTTTGCCTGAAGAGATCAATAAAAATCTGTAAGTAAACAAACAAAACTTCCCTGGCAGTAAGTCCAGGGCTTATTTCTGAGTAAACATGAATGGGAATATTTTATTAGTAATGTTTTTACTGACATTTGTTATATTCCTTGGGGGTCTTTTTTAAAGGCAGGATATAAATATGTAAATAAATCAAAGGATTGCTTGTGAACACTGGCCTCCTCCCTCCCCAAATTCATCCTTGTGGAACCCATGTGCCTATGACTTGCTCCTCCTTTGTCTCCTATAAACCATTCCATGTTTAAACACTGGTGTTGAATTCTCTACCCTGTGCTTGATATCTTTGCCACCAAATGGTCAGCACTCATGATTGCCACTGTTGAAACTTCTGTGGTCTGATGTGGAAAACGAGCCTGTGTGGCATAGTGGTTAGAGTGCTGACCTATGACTGGAGAGACTAAGTTCAAATCCTTGCTCAGCCATCAATAGCCTTGCTTTGATGACCTTTAGCCAGTCACCACTTCTCACTCTAATCTACCTCTATGCGGTTATTGTGAGGCTAAAAGGGGGAGAACCATGTATGCTGACCTCGAGCTCCTTGGAGGAAATGTGGGACATAAATGTAGTAAATAAATAAAATGATTGGCTCCATGAAGAAAATAGCAGGCAACAGTAGTAGGCAGGGCTGCTATACCATGCCGTGATCCCTTTCTGCTCTGTAGGCCATACTCTGAATCCTTGATTGCAGATGAACACAAAGGCTACCCTTACAGCCAATCCATTGTAGGTTCTTATGAACTTATCATGTATATCAAACTGGCTACCCTTTTATCTGGTGCAATTTAAAACAAATGGCTCAAACTGCCCACCGCCCATTGCCTCACGATGGAGGAAGATACACTGATACAGCTGTGATTTAAGGAGGCACTGGAGATGTGACCTCTGACCTGGAAATCCTCTAGTGTTTCTTGTTTCCTAGTGAGCCAAAATTACTAGGGCCAGTCGCAGATTGATGCAGGTTAGAAAAAAACAAATCTCCTCCAAATCAATTATAATTTTGGCCCAAGTCTTATGACACTTGATGATTTTGCCAAGAGGTGGGAGAGTTTTTTCATGTTTTCTGAATGCTGGAAGGTGTCAATAAACTGCTTGAGGTCATGGGAAGAATTTATTTATTTATTGTTTGATTTATATCCCACCCTTCCTCCCAGCAGGAGCCCAGGGCAGCAATTTGTGACAGATGCCATCTGCACTCTGATTTTCTCTATCAAAGTGTGTAATTCCCATGTTTCTGTAGCCTCTCAGAGAAATTGTGTGTGTATGTGTGTATTTCAGTCACATTGTAACCAGCAGGGAAAAGGCCTTGAAAGATTTTTTTTCCACCCCCAAGCCAAACAGCAGCAGTTCCCTTGAGGGAAAAGGTTTGTGGGGTAATGAGCAACATATCTTTGACCCTCTTGAAAGACAAGATGCAGTTGGGGGGTGAACTGTTGAAATAAATGCTACATTTCCCTTATTAGTATCATGCTGTAGGTTCCTTGATGGGATTCCTGACACTTAACTGCACTGTGAAGAAACATCAAAGGCAGGCAAGAGACAGAAGGGAAAGGATGTTTTCCTCTTTTCATGCTGTTCCCTTGAGCAAGGAGGACTGAGCCACAAACATCCAAGGTCAAGATTCAAAAGGAGTTTTCCCTTGTTTGGAAAATTTGTGTTTTGTTCTCATTGCTTTATTTTAATTGGTGGGTAATATACTGCTTTGAAGTAGTGAAATTCCAAGTTTAAATTCAGATGCTGCTGTGTACTCCCTTAAATCATTCTCCTTTCCACCAGGAACAGAAATGCACTGTATGTGAATGGGAAATGGCATTTTAAAGTAAAATAATTTGATAGCATGAAACCTCCAAAGCTCTTCCTGGAGCATTGGCTTCCAGCACTGCCAGGGAAATGTTTCAACATGAGTGAATGGGATTGGCGCCCAATTTCCTGGAGGGCTTCAGAGGGTGTTGTGTTAAATATAAAAGCCACATGGGGGATAACATCCACTTGGCAAACTGTGTCTCCTGCAGGCACAGTTAGTCCTCTGTGGACACTTATAACGAGTCTGTAGGGGGATAAGCTTAGGCTTAGGTTGAACACTTTCACTGAAGAGCAGCCGTCTTTTCATAGCTGGGCTTGTCCTCCATTTCTTCCCATACAAGAAAGGTTACCCCCACCACCAATAATATAAAATAAGTGAACTGCTGACCCCAATACCACTGTCTTCACTGGGAGTGATTCAGATATGATAGTGCATTATTTCAAACATGCTTACATGAAAAGAAGCTCCGCTGTGAGATCAGTGTGACTTTCTTTCAAGTGCCATTTCATGCCATTTTTACTTCCTACAAAATATAGATAGAAGAAAATCTGCAAATTATTCTCCTCAGAATTAATTAGGTGGTTGATCAACTTTGCTACCATGCCTAGATCAGTTTTATACATATGTCTGGAAACAGGGATTTCACCTGTGATCCAAGTTCAATGTCAATAAAGTTAGAGCATTTTGAAAGTAAGGGTGAATCTTCTTTTACCAGACACGTATTTCGGGGGTATTTGTATACAGTGAGAATCAGAATTATCTGGGAAAGTCTGTGGGCCTTGTTTTTACACAATACTTTGGTGAGACCTTTATCCAGCAATAGGATTTAAATCTGAACATTTTGCTTTTTTATTTGGAGGTGGGTTCCAGAATCCCCCAAATTGCTTGTAAAAATAAAAATATGATGATGAAATAATATGTTTTAATATCAGCATAGGTTGTCTCACAAAAATGTGGGATATGTGAAACCAATAGTGGTTATTTCAGAAACAGGGATTTTAAAAGTTAAGTGAGCATTATGCTTCTGTAATGTTACAGTAAAGTGTAGGAATAAAATTAAATTCCACTAAATCTTTTAAACTGCCAGATCAACCAAAATTTTGCTGGGAAAAATATATCCAATTTTTAAAAAAATCCATCAGATCCAATGGGCAGAAGCAGTTATTCAGTTGTCCCCACAAACACATTTTTTTATTTGTACACTTTCCCTAATGCAGATGGAATTACTCGAGTGAGAAAAATATTACACTTTGCAGGATCAGTCCCTTGATAAACACTTTGGGCCCAAGAATATTACATGCTGAAGATACTTCAGTAGCTTTAACTTCCTTTCATAGGTACTAGCTTCTGAACTAGAATCCATGTAAGGTGCAACATTGGGGAGTTTTGGTAAAAATGAGGTGCAGGTACTCATACCTTGATAAAGTTATGACAGGCCATCACAAAATGGTTGTCCTGGGCAGCCAAAGAAAAAGAAAAAGTGCCAGTCCTCCATACCCATGAGTTTCTTCACGCACAAAAAAAAGCACTGAGATGCAAACTTACATTTCACTTGGGACTTACCTACCTGTTGTGACTGCAGTTTCAGTGTAGCTTCAGCCTACATTTATTATGTTCCTTCTAAACTTAAATGCACTTCCACTTCCACCTTTCTTGTGGGGTATCTTGTCATATGTCCCATGCAGAGCTAGATTTTGCAATCAAATATGCAGGCAGGGCAGTCCAATTTACTCAAACATAAAAGCTACAAAGTAAAGTAAGAGATTATCAGAATAATCTGTTTTAAAAAAATAAAAACCTGACTCCTTTAAAGCTTCCTCTGGTTTTGGAACCTATTCCTATTACAGGGTTTGAGACTGTGACCACAAATAAAAGGAAAGATAACTTTTTCAAAATTGTATTTTAAGTCTTAAACTCAAAAGAAATATCTAGATACACAACGCTTGTCCAAAAATAAAATGTGACAGGCATTCTAAGTTATAAAATGTTTCCCCATTTCCCTTCAGTGGTGCATCCTTTTTCCATTTATAAAACAGGGGCAAAAAGTTAGAGCCACAATCTGGAAGGCAATTACTTTAGTGTGACTTCAGTGTGTATAACTCACTGCTGGATTGTGGCCGTAATTATTTCCAAAATCAGGTTTAAAAGCATTCCCTAACAGTTTTGTGAGGGAAAAAAACCCTTTGTGATAAAAGGTATTTGGTAAAACTACATTTTAATAATTGATTTATACCTTTGGGGCAAACATAATAGGCAAGATTCTGCATTTAAAAAAATGAGTTAGCAATATGTTTATTAAGCTTTCTATACAAAAGTTTGCAAAAAAACTTTTTTTTTTAAAAAAAAGCAAACTCATCTGGAAAAACAGCAAAATCTACTTATGTAAGTGTGGATAAAATCTTTTAATGAATTGCAGTAATCAATGGTTGTTTCTTCTTCTTCCTTTCTTGCCCTAGAGGAAAAGGAGAGAAATAAACCACTCCCTTCTAAAGTATTTAAAGTTAAAGAAGAAAAAAACGGGGGGGGGGTAGAGAAAAACACACACCCCTCTTCTTTCTTTTCTTGTGCTAGTAAAGCAGACACAGACACACAGAAAAGTCATGGTCCTACTAGTATGGAACTAGTTAACCTTTAACAATTTTATGCTGATGTCATAACTGAGCATGAGTACTGATTAATCCAACCTTTTCTCTCTCTCTTCCCCCTCCCTGTAAAAAATATTTTTATTGAGGGAGGGGGGGAGAGCATAAGAAAAAAAGAAATAATTTAGAGCAGCCATCTTTGTTTTATGCAGAAATCTTGTCAGTTTCCCCCCAGTGCCAGGAATGTCTAAATATTGTTCATGATCACAGATCTGGAGATTGAAAAGAAAATATAACAGCAAGAAGAAAAAGCCTTTTATCTTTGTTATCATTTTGTTTTTCTTGCATGGGTTTTTTTAAAAAATTGAAACTGATTTTTTTGAAAGGGGGGAGATCTTTTTTAACCCTAACGAAGAGGGGGTTAAAATTAAGCCAGCCATTTTGTTTTTTTTATATATATAGGGGGGACATATATATTTTTTAACCTCCTGGGGGGGGTCTGTTTTAAAAATAATTTAAGGGCGGCCATTTTTGTTTCTTGCTCTTGTGGAAAATATTATCCTGAACTCCCTCAGAATTTAAATATATCTTTACTCCCCCCCTTAATTTCTTTTTTAATGGGGTCGAGGGAACATTTCATGGAAGGACAAAGTTGTAAAGAAGGAGAGTTCTTTTCATTTATGGGACTTTTTTCCTTTTTTCCTTTAAACTGAGAAGATTTGAAGGGGGGAGAGCTTTTTTTGTGTGTTTGTGTGTGTGTGAGAGAGAGGGAGGGAAGGGGGTTGCCCCCCCTTCTGCTTTTCTCCTTGTTCCCCCACCCCCCTCCTCCAGCACCACCATGGCTTCCCCTCTGAGGGAGGACGAGGAAGAGGAGGAGGAGATGGTGGTGTCTGAGGTGGAGGGGGATGAAGACGAAGAGGAGGAAGAGGAGGAGGAAGAAGGAGCAAGGGACAACAGCCCAGGCGACATATTCCCGCCCGCTGTTCCACTGACACCAACAGCATCCACGCCAACAGCAGCTGAAGGGACTGAGGCGCCTCCAGGTAAACAACAACCCCTCCCCCCCTCGCCACCCCTTCATTTGCCCCTCAGAGGATCTGGCGCTAAAATCTGACCGCCGCCTGCAACGGGGGGGGGGAGGGAGGTTGTTTGTAAACAACCAACGGCTTTCGAACGCCGAGGGGCCAGGAGTTCCAAGCCGCCGCCGCCGCCGCCCTCCTCGCGCCACCCACCCACCTACCCCAGTCCCCGGGCTCCGCCGCGCGCGCTGCCCACCGGCTTTGGAATGTTGAGGGACCCAGAGTTCCACCCCGCTCTTTAGCCTCTCCCCTAAGCCTTCCCCTGCCCACCGCCACCTCGTTGCCCTCGCTGTGCTTAAAAAAAAGAAAAGCAGCAGCAGGAGCCTCACCCCGCGCGAGCTGCCCGCCCGGCGGCTTTGGGAACCTTCCGAGGGGGGCCCGTCCGAGCCAACCGCCCCTCCCCCCACACACGTCGCCGGCCAAACGGCTTGGGAAGCTCGTCTGGAGCGCCCGAGAGTTCCCAATCTGCCTCACATGGCTCGGCTTCTCCGAGGGAGAGAAAACAGGGGAGGGGGGGCGGCGTAGGCGGCGTGGGGAATTGTTTCAAATCGCCCTTCCCTGTTGTTGTTATTTATTTATTTGTCAACTATTTTATAAAAGTTGTTGGGAAGGTCCCCTCCCCCAATTTAACGTCCCAGTTTGCGCGACTGGGGGGGAGGGGCGGTCTATTTGTAAACAGCCTCTCCCTGCTTGACTTTTCCACCGGGGGGGGGGACGGCGGCGGCAAGTATCGCAAGCGCATCCATTCGTCCACAGTCCCACCAATTAAATAAATAAACAGAGACGACGACGACTCCCATTTATTCCTTCTAAAGTCCTGCTAGGTTACCTCACCCCACACTTTGTGCCCATTCTTCTTTAGGAGTAGTGGGCACCCTCCCTGGAGAATGGAAGAGTGCCTATCCTGGTGAGGGGCTAAGCCCCAAATTCACCCATCACCTTGGGGTTGAGCCTGAAAAAGTTGTGCCAAGGCCTGCTTTGGGCAGACGCAGAGTGTTTATTCTTTGGGGACAGGGTTGGCGGGAAGGGATAATAAGCCTGGCGCAGGCAGGCAGTGCATGGGTGATGCATTTGGGGAAAATGGGCCTGTTGGGTTTGGTGGGAATTGTGTGGGGGGGGAGGCACCTGGTGATTTGGAGTTGCGAATGTGAGGTGAGGCACATATAGCAGGAAAGTGTGCCCTAGAGGTGATGGGAACAGCTGGCTACTTGGTGGCCATATGCCCATTTTGACAGGAGCAGAGGGCTGCCTGACAGCAGGGCAGCAGGCTGGAAGGGAGCAGAAGTCTCATGGTGTCAGAATGATGAGAGCGGCAGGAGCCTTTTTGTGGTGGCACAGTAGGAGGCCTCTTGGATTGGTAAATCATAAAGATCCTTGGGAAGAAGATTTATGACACCAGATCTACCAGCTCGAGTTCTGGAAGAAGGTTGAGGTTTCGTTGATAGGTGCCAACTGTTCCTAGTTTTACTGGCCCACTGATTGGTGGTAATGGATAGCTCCTTGTGGGAAAGAGTCTCTGGATTCTGGGTGTGGATGAGCGGTTTGTTGCCTTTTGATTTCTCAGAATCAGGAATAAGAATTATACAGCCCCTACATCTAAGTGCTTTACAAAAATCAATTAAAAAAACAGACCCTGCCTGCAGCTGTCCAGTCTTAAGAAAGTTAATTAAAAAGGGAGAGCAACACACGCAATACACATACACAGCAGATAGTAAGGCCCAGTTCGTGTGAGGAGAGTTGGTATCTGGCAGGAAGGGCACTTGGACCTTTAGGCATGTCTGCACATTCAGGATTGTGTGTTTAATTGCAAGTTGAGTAGCTTTAGGGCCAAACGGGTGATGTCAAGAGTCTAGCTCCAAAAAAGCAAAAATAAAAAAAACCAACATGGAGAAAATTCCTCTGGCACTTTTAAAGGCCTGGACAGACTTGCAAAGTCACATTTAGATAGTGTGCTTTGCCCACAGATTGGCTAGCAAGAGATACTTAAACATTAAAAACCTTTACAATGTTATGTCCTACCGAAACTGATACTCTCTCCCCCACAATTATCAGTGACTTCCTGGTCCTCTTGTTCCTTATTGCTAAGTATATCAGAGAATTTACAGATGATACTTTACTGGTAGATGTGCATCAACAAGGTAGATTTGTTTGCTTGCTTCTGGTTTAAATATTAGAGCATTGTAAGTAAAGGGAGAAGCAAAATGGCTTTCTGTCACACAGAGTTTGGACAGCCAATTTATTATGCTGTGATAACTTCCGCAGGAAGTGTTTCATGTATCTGCAATGGCAGTTCTACTGACACTGACAGACTGTGGCAGTCCCTTGTTTTATTGGGCATAGGTAGTTCACAAATGTGCCACCATGTGTCCTTCAGTCATTGGTATATTCTAATGTGGCTAGAGCCATAGTGCAGAAGCATGCATCAGTGTATGTGTGGGACAGATATGGGCACGCTATTAAGTTTCTAAACACTTTATGTGATTATCTCACAGGGTAATGGACCTTTCCCACATTGTGGCTGAGAAAATGCTCCTTGTAGCACTAAGAAAAACTTAGTGTCCTACAGTGGCTCTTCAGAGGGTTAGTAAAATGGGCAATGCGATCCTTGAAGAAAGAGTGCTAACGATCAAACTTTCTTTGATTTAATTAAATTGTGGGCCCTCCAATAACAGTTCCTGTTACTTAATAAATTATTGTTACCTGTCTTGAGTTGGCATGAAAAGCTAGGGTCTACATGTAAAATAATTTCTCATAAAAAAAATAAAAAGAGAATACTGCAATTCTGTTTTCTTGGGGAAGGCGAGCTCCCCCTATTCCGTGGTTGGATAATGGACAGCATGTATCTTCCCAGACTGTGGAACAGCTACTTTTGTTCTTGGGAAACTGTATTCAAGTGGAGGTCCCTCAGCAGGTCAGAAGCATTTTTTTTTTTTGCAGTAGTTATTTGACCACAAACCAGTCCTGCTTGAGGCAGTGTGACCTATCCATGTTGCCTGTGATATTTTCATCTGCAATATGTGTGAGTGCTAATTTACTAGGCTGAAAACCAGAGTGAAGCTTTCATGCAATGATGGAACTCCAGAACAAAAGTGCCTATGGATAAAAATCTTCTAAAGTAGATAGTGCTGCTATTTCCTGTGGGAGGAACCTTTTGAGCCACTAGTTATGGTGAGCTATTTTGTTTTTAGTTGTTTACACTTTGCACAACTCTGCAAATGCACTAGGAGATCAGTCTTTATGATCTCTGCAATGGGAAAGTAGCAGATCAGTCTCTCCCACGATGTGTGGAACATGACAAAGATGGCTTTTATCTGTTTCTCCCCATGTTTGGCTGTGGGTGGAATCTGAGTGTTGTGGGTTTTGTGATGTTCTCACTATGTTATCCTGTATTTCCTTTAGATCATTCCATTCATTGATCAAAGTGTTTTTAGGTGGGCTTTGAGCTCAGATGTCTCAGGCTCAGCCTGAGTATTCCAACTGCTGAATGATACCATTTAGTTCCATGTCGCTCCATGAAACTTCAAGCTTTTCCTCTTTAGCCCAAGAAGATTAGAAATACCTAAATGTGAAGTACGCCTGGCGCCTACGCTTCTATCTTTTCGGCGCCAGGTTAAGACCTGGCTATGCTCCCAGGCATTTTAAGCGTTTGTTATAATTTAAATTTTTTATTTTTTATTTTTTTCTTTAGTTGCTGCTTGTGTTTATTGTTTGTTGTCTGATTTTATTGTTGATATTTTGTATTTTAACCTTTTTGTACACCGCCCAGAGAGCCACTCGCTATGGGCGGTCTATAAATGAAACAAAATAAATAAATAAATAAATAAATAAATGTTGTTTGTGGTGTTTTGGCATGTCTCAGCAAATTGTCAGCTAAGAGGTGAAATGTTTGTGCTAAAGTGAATGCACCATGTTTTGCATGTGTTTGGCCCTACTATAGCTGCAACATGTGCTTCTTCCATAGATTATGTTGGGGGCAAGGAGTCTCATCCCACCAAGCAGCAAGGTTTCTGGTCACTTACCCATATTAATAGGGGTCTTGTGGTTCCAGTGATGTTAATATCAGTTATCAGGTCCATAGAGGGACAACTGGGATCTCAGTCCAGTTGACTTGCCAAAAAGTTGTACTTAACAATGCTTTAATTAAGTATTGGCTCCATGAAATGAGCATTGCTTGTACAGTTGCACAAGAAAGAGCAGCAGGTGGGGGAATACAGGAAAGAAGGAAAGGCACTGCCCAGAGATTGCAGCTCAGGAGCAGAGCTGGAAATGAAGAAGACCATGCTGTAATCAGGAATGGACTCTGCACAAAGAAAATTAGTATATATTGGCTCTTGGAGGCTGCTGGGGGCAGAAAAAAGACCAGTGTTAACCAAGAGCACAGGGCAAAGGCAACAGGGCAAAGCTGTGGATGGAGAAAAAGACAATCTGGTTGGCAAGCACCAGGCAGTCCACCAATGCAAGGAGAGGTTCTGGAGAACACCAGAGAGTCAGTACCAGCATGTTAGGGGAAAAAAGGCAGAAAAACATCTCCTTAAATTTCATGTGGTTCCACATGCAGGCTACTTGGAACACTTGTTTTTTTACCCACAGAGATTCCATATTCTGATAATTCTTGAAGCTAACCTGGTTCTTCTTCCTGAATGTTTCAGTGCCCTGACCTCATCCGACTTCATAGGAGCACAGATCTGTCAGTTGTGTGTGCCAGCAGTGCTTCTTGCCAGCTGGTGCCCTTCTAGTCTAGATTTGTAGCAGTGTAACTGGCTGGAAGACAACCATCCTGTTTTCAGCCACTGGCTGAAGATGACAGCCAGTTGTCAAGCTATTTCTGAAAATGTGATTGTTTCATTCTTGTTTCTTTCCTACTATGTCCAACTCTTGAGAAATGACAGTTTAGAAAAACCTGTCTATTAGTCCAGCATCACTTTTGGTGGACACATAGCAGAACTGAGCCGTGCTCATAAATATTTCCCCATCTCACTGAACATGCTATTTTCCCCCTGCCACCCCCCATCTCCGCATGACTGTTTTTGCCCTGCTGATTAAGATTTCTCACTAATGGAAATGGCTGTTATTCTCCTCCATTAACTGACACAGATAAAAGGGACTGTTCTTTTTTTCTTTCCAAATTGGCCATCCATTTTTTTTGTATTAAATTGAAATACATAAATACCGTTTGTCGTGAAAGAGATGGCAATTCTAAGCAGGGTGAGTCTTCTGTAATTTGTAGTTATGGCTACACATCTACATTCCTTACCCCCCTCCCATTTCCTTTCCAGATCCTTTGTTAGCCTTATATAATATATATTTTCAAGGTAGGGAGTAGAAATATCACGTGTGTGGAAAATTCTAGTTGATTGCCTGCCAAATATAAGATTCTTCTGCGCATGTGTGCCAATATTATGATTAGGAAAGGGGGGTGGAAGGGGGAAAGAATGCGTGGAAGAAGTAGGAGGAAAAAAAGATTGATAGATAGATTAGAAATTGACCAGTGTTGCGAGGGAGGGGGTGTCTGATAAGCCTATCCTGATGTATTTCCCCCCCTTGTATTTGTCAATTCCATCCCATCAGAAGCGGAAGGAAGGCGGTGTTGTATGAGGGAAATGCAACAAGGTGAATCAGCTTGAAGGATTCCGAGATAAATGTTGTATTGTCAGAAGGAGCTAGGATTCTGCCAGATGCAAAATGTAGCAAGCAGAGAAAAGGAGGGAGGAATGGGAGGCAGAAGAAGGGCGCCTAAATGGTGGCTATTGCACCAGCATCCATTAATCTTAACAGCATTTGTTAACTGAGGTGGGGGTGGGGGAAGCTTTTGAAAGTGATGGGGATTTTGGCTTTATTTGCAAGATTTAAAACAACACAAAAAGTGCTTGGTTGACTCAGTGCGGGCAATGGTTATGTTGTAATGCACACCCTATGCCAGCAACCCCTTTTGAAATGCTGCCTGTAGTGAAAAGTCAGCTTCTTCTTGGTTGGTTACATCTAGATCTGCTTTTGCACCTGGTTTTAATCTGAGACATTAAAATGAGGAGGTCTGCTGGGGAAGATAGGTATTTTTAGATTGCAGTTTGAATACTCGACCAGTCACTGGATTGTCTTTGAAATCTGGCAGGCGAGTGCCTGCATTGTATGAATTGGCTGATCTCAGATGGTTGAGGGGGTGGGGGGCAGATCTGAACTGGGAAGGTGGGATTGAGCTGACAATGCCAACATTTGTATGTGATTGTTTCCCCACAGGCCGGATTTAGCTCTCGGAGCAACCCCATGGCTATTTTCAGTTTGGCACTGTTTTAAATGGAGGCTGGGCTGGCATGAGCGAGGAAGATCTGGCTGGCCTGCATTGTGGATATAAAATTCTGCTGCCGGGTGGGTTGGTAGAAAGGGATTGGATTTGTACCATGTTTAAAGAGAAAAACGCAGGTTCTCTGTTTACTCACAAAGGGTGGATGCTGTCCTATTCCCACGCATGCTGGCTTTCTCTGTAGTCAGTATGTTTAATCTTTGACCTGGAGGAACCCCCCCTGCAGGGGCACAAGAGGGCAGTTTAGCTTCCTGCAGCCCCGTTTAGCCTGCGACCTCTCAGCAGAGCTGCTGGCGCAGTGAGCCAATTAGTGCCAGCTGTGATTTATACAGTAGTTTGTGTCCTGTGGCTCATGGGTGTGTGTGTGATGGGAAATGAGCAAAGAGGGGCTAGGACTTGAGAACCTGACAACACATTGCATTGTAGGTCACTCAATGGACATTGGGTGGCAGTGACTCCTGGCTCTGTGTAGTAAGTTGGAAGCCAATCTCTCACTCTGTGTGTGTATATATGTGTGTGTGTGCTGGCTGTGCTCTTGATGACGTTCCCCTGTCTGGATTGGAACTCATTCATTGCTCAGATTCTAAAAATATCAGGAAATGTTCTAGGCTAACTTGGCCAAATCCAATGAAGCCATCTAACTACAGCAGTTGGGGAGTTGGAGAGGGCCAGTGATGTTTGATGGTGGTTGCAAGGAGCCTTGAAAAGTAATGTTGGCTAAATCTGAATGTGAAATGAAAAACTGCAACTCCATATTATAGTCTCTGTGATACTTCTAGACCAACTCCCATCAGCCTCAGCCAGCATTGCCAACGGTCAGGAAAGATGGGAATTGTGGTCCAACATCTGGTGGCCCACTAGTTGGGAAAGGCTGGTCTAGACTGTAGGTTATTTCATGGAGCTCAAGTCACTGGTTCTTACAACAATGTATTATTAGATAGGGGCCAGTGTGGTGTGATGAACATGGGGGACACTGGTTCAGAGTCCTGCTCAGTTGTGAAGTTTACTGGGTGGCCTAGAGCTGTTTTACACATTAAGAGCATGAGATGTTAGTTTTGGATTTTACTACTTCTAACTGTAAGTGGGCAGTTACATTTCTGAATGCCTTCCTGTGTGATTCTCCTTGTATGTGGCAAATTAGCACATCAGGCCCTGCACTAATTTATTACATGCAGGGCAGTGCTTAAAAAAATGTGGGGGAATATTCACAATATGACTACCCACCTGCACTCTAAAGCGTCTGCCTTGCCTTAAACAGATTATTTCATTTGGTCAACCAGCTAAAATTAATATAATATTATCTCAGTTTGTTGTTGTTATGTGCCTTCATGTCGATTATGACTTATGGCGACCCTACGAAACAGTGACCTCCAATATAGGTGCTATTTTTAAGATTAAAAATTTCTCAATAAAAACCAGCATGTAAGATAGCAGACAATCATCTTAACCTCAAGCTTATCTGAAAAGAGAGATCTAAATCTCCTGTTAATATTATCTTAAGGGACTGGTCCAATGATAAATAAATGAATATGCCTTTTTAAGTCTATGATTAATGATGCAGTGGCTCATTGATATTTTTGGCTCATCCAAGATTTAGGCACAAGGACAAATATGGTCATTATTCAAAATGGAATGCAAGAGGCATGCATTGGCTTAGACAGCTAGCTGGAGTTGATGGGAGTTTTAGTCCAACAGCATCTGGGGAACACCAGGTTACTGAAGGCTGAGTCGAGATCTATTTGAAGTTGGGGCAACTGCTCTCAGAACATAGACTAATGGAAAGAATGCAAGGCGGAGGAGAGTTACCTGGTTTCATTTATATCAGGTGGAGTTCACAAAGAGGATACTAGGAAGTGGGAATGAGGTCTGTGATGGTATATGAAAGCATGTACCTGAGCAAGAAGGATGACTTGAAGGTTGCTATCTCTAGGGCAGGGGTAGTCAGTGTGGGGTCTTCCAGATGTTGGGCTACAACTCTCATAATCCCTGAGCATTGGCCATGCTGGCTGGGGCTGATGGGAGCAGTAATCCAACAATAGCTGAGGCACCATGTTGGCTACCCCTGCTCTCGGACCTACAGCTTGCTAATATCTGAGTTGAATGGTGATTTGAGTAGCCAAAATCAGTGTGAAGGATGGATTTGGGTATCATAATTCCAGAAGACAAGTGGGAGAGAATGTGGATAAGAAAACCTCTCTGCACAACCTCAGGACAGAGATGGAGAGTTGATGCTAAAGCAGGTGCACAGATGATACTTCACACCAGTGTGGCTGAGGCACATAAACAGCTATTGAAGAGGCTGTTAATGTAAGATGGTTTTTCTTTTCATTTCATTTTTTTGGGGGGGGAGGATCTGTGGTGGGACTGTCCTCTGATGCAGGACTTTTGGCCAAAGGTGTTTGGGGTCATATCTGACATTATCCCACAAGTGATTGTTCCGGATCCATGACTGGCACTGCTCTCTGTACACAAGGAGCCTCGTTTCCTTCATCAGGAGGTAGTCATGCACATATTGGCAGCTGTACTCATGGAGATGGCAAGGCACCAGAAAACCAGGTCAAGCTACATGTTACAGGGCTGCTATACACAGGTATGGAATCTGGCCTTATGTGAGTGCCTCACTGATCAGGTCCAGCTGGCCAATGGAATGAGCAAAGAAGACAGGTTTATAGAGATTTGGTACCCATTCCTATCTTATGTAAATAAGGGAGTGATTGGAGTGTGTCTGCCAGATTCTCAGAGACCTTTCTAGAGAGAATTATTAACATAGCTTGGTAGTGAAGAAAATGAGGCAGGAACGATGAGTGGTTATTACATTTGATTCCATGTGTTTGTCATATAGATTCAAAAGTTAACATTGTACTTAGGTTATTTATTGTTCTAGTTTTATGTTAGAAAATTATATATATATGAACATAATTGTGATTAACAAAACAGGTTTTTATTGTATTAACAAAATGTACATATATATAAATATACTGCCTTCGATTCCGATTTATGGCGACCCTATGAATAGGGTTTTCATGAGGCTGAGAGGCAGTGACTGGCCCAAGGTCACCCAGTGAGCTTCATGGCTGTGTGGGGATTTGAACCCTGGTCTCCCAAGGTCGTAGTCAGAGGGAATTTCCAGTTCTAGAAGCCGTCAAGTTTCTGTTTGAATTAAGTTATCAGATTCATGGTCCAACTTTGTACTTTTGACTCTGGATTTGGCTGAGGGAAATGTGGTCATTTCAACCCAAGTGGTGGGAATATATAGCAAGTTGAATTAAAAGTATTTCTGCATCAGACTATCTACCATCAGCTAGCCAAATTCAAGATTGTGAATGGGTGAAAATTTATGAAGTTGGCAAAGTTTCTTCCAATCTTTTTGCAGCTTTTTGTAACTGCAGTGGGAATTTGAAACCGAAACTTTAGAATGCTTTAGATGAGGCCTGGGAAGGAGCACAATGCTTGTTCTGAATAGGCAATTAGGCCATGCCCAATAATGCTCTTGCCAGTGCCTATAAGGCACAAGCAGATATATATTTTCCTATGCCTACCCACAAAAGTCCATCTCTCCCCTCTAATAAACACCTGTTTGATTTGGATCATTGTGAGTTCTCCTCTTCCTACAAAAATTCTACAGCTGCTCAAAATCAGTAATGTTATGCTTTCATATATTGCTGGCCGAACAAAATCGGTTAAGCACGACCTCAGGCTTTTGTTTAAGCCATGGCGGATTCTGCTATCTGGGAGTATTGATCTCTAAAGATCTTAATCAACTTAGGCGACGCAACTTCAACAAAGTCACAAAGAACTGATGGGTTGGCAGCATCTGAAACTGTCCTGGATGGGCAGGATAGCTGCCATCAAAATGGTCATTTTACCTAAATTATTGTTTCTTTTCCAGGTACTCCCAATTTCAGTGGTTTGGCAAATAGCAGAAAATACTAGAAAAATTTATTGTGAAGGACAAATACAATATAACAAGTGCAATGACCAGATACAGATCCAGAAACATGGGAGGCTTGGGGGTACCTAATCTAAAACTATATTATGATGCTTTCCAACTCAAACAGCTTTTGCATATCATTAGGAATTCCAAAGATACAGTGTGGGTAGCCATGGAGGCAGAGATAATGGTACCCTCAATTCAAGCATGGCCGTTTCTATCCCCATCATGGCCCAACTTAAACAGATTCCTAACCCTTTCCTACAGGCAACCTTTTTGGTATGGAAACATTGGGGGGAAACGTTGGCACCCAGCCTTTGTCCTCTCATCCCCTTTCTGGACCTTCCTGAATTCAGGGATAAAGACAAATATGCTCAATACAAAGGATGGGAAGAGAAAGGTTTATATAGGATTCAGGATCTACTTGCAAAAGGCCAAGGTCTCATTGCGCAGAAAACTGGGACAGACATCCTATAACTGGATGCAGGTAGCCCAGGTTCGTTCATTAGCACACAAATTAGGGAATATAGCTGACACTAAACGTACACTTACAGCATTTGAGAAAATGTGTACGAGCTCAGCTGCAGAGACAAAAGGTGTAGCAGCTTCAATATATAAAGTTCTTATAGCAGCCACAATGGGTAACACTTTAGGTCTTAAGATGAAATGGGAGGAAGAGGTAGGTGTAGGCATGGATGAGCAGCAGTGGAATCAACTATGGTCTAAACCTCCTATAAGAACTGCCTCAGCTAAAATCTAAGAAACAGCTCTCAAAATACTTCTCCAATGGCATTGGACGCCTTTAAAATTATACCATATCAATAAAGCTCTATCCCCTCTATGTTGGAGAGGGTGTGAAGTTGTGGGCTTATTTTGCCACATGTGGTGGAACTGTAAACCAGTAATGAAGTTCTGGAATGTGGTTTTGGGGAAAATCTCGGATATTACAGGGCAGTTGCTAGCTCCGGACGCAGCCTTGGCCTTGGTGTCCTATACAGGACATTGGAGAGTACCCATTGTGCACAAAGACCTGGTTATCCTGTTGCTAGCTGCAGCCTGCATGGAAATCTCACTTCAGTGGAAATTAGCAGACAACCTTTCAACTGAATGGTGGATGGGCGGAGTATAGGAAATAGCACTTTCTGAAAAACTAATGCGACATGATAGAAAAGTTCGCAGCATAGCAAAAACAGACAAATTTGACGAGGTGTAGTACCCCTTCATAGTTTATATTAACAAAACTCTACCAGTTTTCTCTCCCCCGTTATCTCAGGTTTCACTATGGAGAGGGACTATCTTTCACATTAACACAGAGAATCTTATAGAAGGGCACAGAGAATAAAGTCATTGGGTAAAAAGTAATTATAAAACACCATTTTGTTTTTATTAAGGTTTGGATACAAGATTGGATTGTCAACATCATTTGTATATACAATGTACTCCATGTTTGTTGATTTTTCTGTATATCCTGAAAAATAAAATAAAAGATAATTATTTTTTTAAAAATTCTACAGCTGTGGCAGCCACTTATCATATCTTGCACCCAGATGTGCTGTGCTGCTGAGCACTGCCTTTGGAGCCCCTTGCTGGCCCCTGCTATGCTGTAGCATCAGGTGTCCTTGAAGTTTCTGGGTTAGGGTTAGGGTTGCAAGGAGATAATGGAATGCAGCAGCAAAAATGCTATATGAAACAAAGCTTGTAGCAAGTGCCATGCTGGTAGAAAGGGAGCAGAACTGTAGCAGGGGTCTGAGCCCTACAAGACACATCTATTTGTGTTTTATTTCTCTCTCCTCCCCTCCCCCCCCCGCCTTTTCCCCATCTGGAAATGCTGACAGGAGTCTGAGAGCATTTTAATCTGTGTCCCAGGTGTGCAGAGATCTTGGGCCAGGCTGTGAAGGAGAAAAGGAAGAACAGCTGGGCTGGCAGCTGTAGGATAAATTTATTTTTATGTATTTGTCCACCTTTTCATCCCAAGGGACTTAGAGCAATATCCATAGAGGTTTCTCAGCAGTCTTGAATCCAGGCCCTGGCCAGACAAACACCTTCTTAGCTTCAGCAGCGCAACCTACTATGCTCACTTTAGACCTTTCCCTGGCCTTCCAATGGGGAACTGAAGCTGAGACTTGTCTCAGAATGAAGATAGGTTTTCTAAAGCTAAGCCAGTTCTCTCTCCACTTGCAGCAGTTTGGCTTTGGAGTGGTAAAAGTGAGGCTGCTGTGCCTGGCAGGCAGGGTAGTGGGAGTGGCTGTTGAGAGAAGTTGTTTGGAGTGTGAGCACGAGTGGCCTAGGTTCAGAAGCACTCAGTGAATGGTACTTGTTATGCAGGATTTTTCAGAGTGCAAAATACTTTCCATTCTTACTTAACAAGCTTGGTCGCTGCATATATAAATTCAGTTAGGCTGAGGTGTGCCCAAGGTCACTCATCCATTGAGCCTAGTAGATGAGTAAAGATTTGAATGTGGGATAGATGGATGTTCCTGCTTGCCTTCAGGAGATTGGGACTGGTGGACTTTCAGTCTTCCATCTGTCTATTTATTTATTTTTTATTTATCTGTGTAGGTCACACTTCAGGGAAAGTGTTCTTAAAACAAAAACGTCTTCAATGATCGCCTAAACATCAGAATACTAGACGCTTGTCCGATTTCAATAGGTAACTGATTTCTGAGGCCTGCAGCTGCCAGACTAACAGAAACTATGATTCTCCAACTTCAGATCTAAACCTAGATCTCAGCCCACTTCTCAAAGCCTGTTTAGAGTCTGGGGAGTGTGGTTGGCCAGTGTCAGATTAAACACACCAGTGGCTTCTGTTACTCAGGCTTAGAAGGGTTTTGGATAAACTGCGACAGTACCTGATGTATGGTTCCTTCTAGTTTGGGGAAGGTTTTCTAAGCATTGACACTTAGTGGGGCTACGTCCCTTATTAATCACAGCCAGGTTAATGGTGAGACTCTTCTGTCTCCTTCTCTGCCCGCCTTGTCTGGCAAGACAAGAGAAATCGCTCAAGGGGGCAGAGTGGCTCTGGAGCGTCTAATTACCACTGAGCTGGCTGTCCTGTGATATTAACGAGTCGGCAGCATGTGTAGCCTCCGTGTGCGGCTCGCGGTAGATAGAGCCTTCCTCTGCGCACCGAGGGGAGCAGGAGGTTGAAAAGCTGTCGGAGAAAACGCAGAGGATTAATGGTCCCTCCTCTGTCTTAATATACTGAAGTAATTTCAGTTGATGCCGGCAGAATCGCTTCTGATTTACAACAAGTGTGAACGAGAGGGGAGTTGGCCCGGGTGACTCCTATTAAGGAGTTATGCCTCATTGCTACACCAGCTGCACGGTGGAGTGTCTGTATCTATGACAGTCAACCTTCAGCTAGCCTTGGGGATTTTCTTTAAATCCCTAGCCTACCCCTTTCTTAGGTTGGAATTGTAGTCTAAAAACACTGTATTTTGCAGTGCTCCCAGAAGGCACCTGGGCTCTGGCAAGCCCCAGGTTCTCAATTTGTCTGCTGGGACTGAGGCGCCTGGAAGAGAAGAATTAAGAACATTGGGGACTGGGGAGGGAGCAGAAAGAGATAGAATGACTTGCAACTCCCTCTGCCAACCAGGCTGGGTTCAAAGCGCTGGAAGCTCTATACAACTTCAGACCAGGATACCTAAAAGATTGCCTCATTCCCAAATAATCAATGCATTTTGCAGGAGAGGACATCTTGCAGATGCCATCCTTATCGAAGGGACCATTCCACACAATGTTAGAGCTAGGCCTTTAGTGTGGTGGCCCCTATCCTTTGGAACTCCCTCCCATTCTGTATCACATAGGCGCCTTCTTTGTTGTCTTTTCGGAGACTGCTAAAAATATCATGATGGCTGTGCTCTGCCACCCTAGTCAGAGGCAGCATGCTTCTGAAAACCAGTTGCCGGAAGCCTCAGGAGGGGAGAGTGTTCTTGCACTCGGGTCCTGCTTGCGGGCTTCCCCCAGTCACCTGGTTGGCCACTGTGAGAACAGGATGCTGGACTAGATGGGCCACTGGCCTGATCCAGCAGGCTCTTCTTATGTTCTTATATTCCTCTTTCAACAAGCCTTAAGAACATAAGAAGATCAGGCCAATGGCCCATCTAGTCCAGCAGCTTGTTTTCACAGTGGCCAACCAAATGTCTGTGGGAAGCCTGCAAACAGGGCAAGAGCACTCTCCCCCTCTGCGGTTTCGAGCAACTGGCATTCAGAAGCATACTGCCTCCGACTGTGGAGGCAGAGCATAGCCATTGTGGCTAGTAGCCTTTGATACCCTGATCCTCTGTAAATTGTCTAATCCTCTTTTAAAGCCCGCCAAGTTGGTGGCCATCACTGCCTTTTCTGGGACTGAGTTCCTGAAATATAAAACTTGCTCCGGGAGCGAGTTTGCTTTCTAAAATCTTTATCCCAGTTGTTACCTGTCTTGGTTCTGAGTTGATTTTATATCTGTGCTTTTGTCTTAAACTATTTTTATATTTTAATTGTGTTTTTTAAAATTGTTTTTATATATGCAATTGTTTTAACTGTTCTTATATATATAATTGTTTTATATATGTTAAAATATTGCAAATTGCTTTGAGATGCCTCATGGGAAACGATTCATAATTTAATAAGAAATAATAAACTACCAGCCATATGAAGGTCTGCATAATCTACTTTGAGGCACAGGAAGATTGGCCATTCCTGTTCTGGAGCACTGTCAGTTGACCTTTGCAGCAGGAGAGTGGGGAAAGAAAATGACCTCTTAAGCTGCCCTTGAATGAACAAAGGTGCCCACCATTAGGTGCTTCTGTAGATAAGGGCCTTTCAGGCAGATGTGTTTTATTTCCAACCTGTTGGCGCACACTGTATACAAGGGTACATTGCCTGATTTTTTTTTCCTCCGAGGAGAGTTGTGCTCAATGAGCTTACATGAGAATAACCAACATTCTCTATTTAATAATGTGAGGGTGGGTGAGATTGTGGCCTTAAAGTGCCCTTGCTCCATTTGGTCTCTGCCTGGCCTTGTATTTCAACTCAGAGCCTTTCTCGCTGGTGAGTCATATGCACTTGTAGCTTCCTCCGGCACTGAACCCTGCTTCGCTGTTTCAAGTGTTTTTTGAAGTGAAATGTGCCGATGTCTTTGTGGAAGTTCCTTAGGGGATTGTAGTCTGTGCCCTGCGACTGTCTTGGGAGTGCTGGAACAGATGGCGGCTCTTCTGTCCGAGGAGGGAGTTAAAACATAACAGTAATAATAGTAGAAAATAGCAACGATCAAGCCTGTCTGGATAAAGCTGACCGTGGGGGAAGTCCACAAGTGCTTGCAGCTTCTCAGTATGGCCCTTTCAGCGCAGTGGCGAGACCTGCTGGCAGAGAACACGATGTGAGGGTTGGGGACAGGATAATTATTTCAGCATGTGAGTGAGCTTCGAATGGGAACTGCCCAGAAGGAGCAAAGCAGATGAGTGAATTCTTTCTCTTTTTGTCTTTCTTTTTGGTATCTTTCCCTCCCACCCCCTTTATTTCCAGACGAGGATGAGGAGGAACTGCGCAACTTAGAGAGCCCCCTTGTTGTCAAGAAAAAGAAACGAGGGCCCAAAAAGCAGAAAGAAAACAAGCCAGGAAAACCCAGGAAGCGCAAAAAAATAGTAAGTTGTCTCCTTTTCAACATTATGCATAGGTATTATCACCTTTTTGCCTTTTGAAGGAGGGGGCATTTGAAGCTGTTGGGGCAACCACGATAGTGGCAAAACTGTCTTATTGGGACCTATGAAGAACCAGTTTGCAACAAGGGGCAGGATTCCTTGATGTTTCCCATTCCAGCCTCTCCAGTGTTGGAGAGCCCACTGGGATCAAACTGCAGAGTTTGGCACTGTACATACTGACTACTTCCTTGTTCAACTTACAGAGCTTATAGAGTATGGGTATGCAGAGGTGGGATTCTGTACTTGTTGAAGGGCATGGTGGATTGATGTAGGGGCACAAAGGGCTTGTATTTAACTGGGAATGGGTCAGGAGCCAGAGGCTCCTCATAGTTTATTTTCTCCATTTTGGGTGAAAGTGAGGTGTTTGTGCATGTCTCTAGTTTTCTCATGCACCAATCACAGAAACCCTTGGTCCTCCCTATCAGTGGTCTGCATCTCCTTGGGGACTCCCGCCTTGTAACAGAAGGTTTTCTGCCTGAGGCATTCTGCTGCTGAATCATCTCTTCAAGGTTTCCTCTTTTTTTGTGGGTTCATAGTAACCACAGACTGGTTATTTGCTAAGCCTCTTTATCACAGCATAATGGTTGTCCTTGTCCTGGCACGGGGCTTCTGTGCTCAACAGGAAAGCTGTCATTAATTAATGCTAATGATCTCGCTTGCTGTGTCCTCTAGCTCTCTGTCTTTCTCTTGGCAGGTCAGTGAGGATGAGTTTGAGTCCGACCGAGAGGAGTATCGGGCCAAGTCGGAGAGTGGTGGCAGCGATTATGGAGGAGTGGGGAAGAAAAAGAGAAGGAAGCACCGGGAGAAGAAGGAGAAAAAGACAAAACGGCGGAAAAAGTCGGAAGAAGATGGCGTGCAAAAGCCAAAGGTAAGGGCCCTTAAGAGCTCAGGGAGTTTTCCCCTTTGCTGGGGCTAGAGCCACCCCACCTCACAATTAATAGTTGCCAAATAGATAGGTTGGGATGGGAGGGGCAGAATGAAATAGAGGCCCAGAATAGATCATTTTGTGTTTCCACAGTCCTGTACTTTTAACCAATCCCCACACACCTCCCCCGTGCTAGACTGTGGTAGCACAGAGGAGAGAAATACAAAACTCGTACCACTGAGCAATGGTCCTCGGAGAAGGGCTGTAGCTCAGTGGTAGAGCATCTGCACTGCATGCAGAAGGTCCCAGGTTCAATCCCTGGCATCTCCAGGTAGGCCTGGGAGAGACTCCTGCCTGAAACCATGGGGAGCTGCTGCCAGTCCGTGTAGACACTCCTGAGCCAGATGGACCAAAGGCCTGACGTGGTAGAAGGCAGCTTCTTAGGCACCTGACAGTAACTCCTCCAAACGCCCTCCCTGCACTGTGTTGCTTCTGGATAATCCTAGCGGTGGGGACACCTGCCCCTTTATTCTTTTCAGCTCTGCCGGCTGGAAAAGGCCACAAGCAAAGGAGGGTGAGCAAGGCAGAAAGACCCAGCAAGAGAAAACAGAGGTCTGCAAAGGGGTTTGTGTGGGCTAGTAGCAGAGAGTTTCTTAGGCTCCCACATATCCTCTGCCAGCAGCTGCTTTGATCCTTCATCACTGCTCTTATTAATGGGCATTTATGGTGGCATCAGGGGCCCTGGCCTTGTTTAGTTTTTTTATTTGGTTAATATCCTGCATCTTCAAAACATAAATGCTCTCAGGGTGGCTCGGGGTTTAAAAAATTAAAATGATAGACTACAACCATACTAATACATAGTAATGTATAAAACAATAACAGCTGATGAAAAGCAGAAAGGCACATGAAACAGTGTAGAACTGCACACCTTACAAAGAGCCCATGTCATGCCAAAAAGACACCAAACTTCGCACCGTGAGCCTCCGTTGGGAAAGCATTCCAGAGTTGGCTTGCCGTAACCGAAAAGGCTCTGCCATGGATCACCACTTGCCTGCCTTGCTTCAGCAGGTGGAGAGACCCAAAGAAGGTGCTCTGAGCTCTTCGTAACTGGGCAGGTTTGCATGGGAGAAAGCAAATTTAAGATAGCCTTCTTCCTAGGCTGGAGCCTGCTGCTCCCTTCTAGCAAGCATTGTTCTGTGAGGACATACAGCAAATTGGTCCCCTCAGGGCAACATTTTAATATTTTGCTCAGAGTGCTCGCTGGGAGGTCTTAAAGCAGTGTTTCCCAAACTTCTGATACCTGAGGCATAGTATTGTTTCCTTTTTTTTTAATTAAAGCTGGAGTCGCACTTCATCCTACACTGAAAGAGCAATCAGCTGCCAGAACAGTGGTCAAGCATGCTTCTTACAACTGCGGATAGTCTAGTGATTGCAGCTGTCCTGGTGTCTGCCCTCCCCCTCTCCCAGCCATTCAGAGATAGAGGTTTTTGGGATGCTTGTGGGATTTTTCCATGTTCGTTAGCTGTAGCACAGAATGCATCACAAAATCCCAGGGCACTTTTCCTCCATCCCCTGGGATGATGTCACTGTCCATAAATTGGTAGAGTATGCTCCAGCAGGCACAGAGTGTTGGATGCATCAAACATGGTGGCTTAACTTGTCAAGGCACGTACTTCAGTTCCGCTCAGGGCACATTATGCTGATGATATTGAGACCCATTTGTATTTCCAGTACTGCACTTCCCCTCTTCCATAGTACAAGGCAGTGGTAGCACAGAGGGGAGATCATTGCCTTCAGGGACCATTGCTTAAAAAGTCCAAAATATCCTGAACTTTGTATGTTTCTTTGAAGGTGGAGCAGAAATCCTCGGCTCAGCTGCTCATGACATGGGGACTGGAGGATGTGGATCATGTCTTCACTGAGGAGGACTATCACACCCTGACAAATTACAAAGCCTTCAGCCAGTTCATGAGGTGAGTTTGGTGATGTGTGTCTGGATTCCAGGAGGGAGGGAGACAGAGGGTGAGGGGCAATGGGCTTCAAGGCCCACCTATTTACTAAGAAAACCAGAGACCCAATTGGTTTTTGGAGATGTAGGGTAGGCAGTATGAACAGTATTTAATATTCATGTAGATGTTAATCAGATGCCCCCCCCCCTTACTTCACATATGCATTACTTAAGTTCAGGAAGAAGTCCTTTCTCACTCACTCTCCCCTCGTTTTCCCACAAGGAAGATTGTGTTCAATTGAAACGGGAGGATGCACCAAGTCCTCCTCTGCCCTAGTAACATTAGTCAGCAACTTGGATGGCTTTAAAGGCTGATTAGATAAATTCAAAGAGAATGAGGCTGGCTGCTAGTCTCGGTGGCTATATGCTACTTCTTTCAGGATCAGAGGCAGTAATACCAGTTGCTGGGGAGCATGAACAGGCGAGTGCTGCTGTCCTCATGTCCTGCTTGCAGGCTTCTCATGGGGGCATCTGCTTGGCGCTGTAAGAACAGGATGTTGGACTATATGAGCCTTTGGTCCAGAAAGGCTCCTCTTATGGTTCTTAATGTTCCTTTGGGAGAACAGGTCTCAGAGAGGAGTACTCCTGACTTATGCTGCTTCTTGTCTCTGAGAACTGTACAGGAGTGTGAAAAGTTTATTAAACTGAAATAACAGCTTGCTTGAACATAGCCTGTCTTCACTAGCTGTAATAGTGGAATGGCAAAAAGGAAGTGTTGGAGAGTGGGAGAGATTGGAGGGAAGACGAAACAGACCTGCATGTGTAGCGAGGGTACTGTATGCTAGCTAACAGTGTCTTTCCAAGCTCACGTTCTTGTTAAATGCAAGTACTGGGATACCAAGCAGGCCAGTATCTGCATCCACAGACCTGAGGGCTTCTCTGGCTGTAAGCCTGTGACTCACTCCAGGCAGGGCTGGGTTCATGTCAGCTACAAGGAAGCCACCAGTGGCCTTGGCAGGCCCCACTGTATCTCCCTGCTTTGGCTTGGCGGGCGGAGATGCGTTCCACCGCCAACTACTCTCTGTGACCAATGGCAGAAATCCGGCACCAGCATTCATGAGATCTTGAGGCCACCTGGACTCGCCAGCTTAATCACGCAGTGATTTGTGCCAGGGGCTCAGGAGACAGGCTTACCAGTGGGGTGTTCAGAGAGTAAAACTCTCAGCCTGACTCTAATTAGCTCTAAATTGTTTGGCACTTGCCTGTACCTGAGGCCATTTGCCTTTCCTTCCTGCTGCTGCTGGGATCAGCCAAGTGTTCCCTCAAGGCCAACAAGATGGAGCTCCTGCTGGAAAGGCCCTTTGGAGCCATTTCACGTGTTCCTCGTAGCTCCCTGAGGGCTTAAGGATCTGCTGTGCATTTGTGAACAGCTGTGTTCCTAAAATGCAATGTATATTCAGGGTTTATAGAGGTCTCCAGCGCTACCATATGCTGTGGTGTCTGATAATGTGTTATCCTTCAGTGTGGAAGAGAAAGGAGAGTTTAGCACAGATATTCTGAAGAGTTGGAAAACTTGGGTTATCACAGGTGGCTGTTATTGGTGCTACTTCTGAAGATGCTTTGTTCCTGGAGAATCCCAATTTCTCTGCGGGAGAAAGGAGGAGATACAATCTGTGGTTCTTCCCAGCCTCACAGTGATACGATTCTGTCTTGGGGCACCCATCCATCTTTGCCTTCTGTTCTTTGTCTCTCTCTCTCTCTCCCCCCCCCAAACACACCCTGCCTCTTGATCTGTTTTTAATACTCCACTTCTGTCTCTTTCACTGGATGTAGAATTGCTCCCATATGATATTACAGTCCAAAATATTAAGTGACATTTGCTGGCCCTTTCCTTATGTTGTTGTCCTTGCCTCTGCCTCCCCATTTCCCTCTCCCTCTTCCTCTCCACGTTCTTTGTCAGTCTCTTGCCGCATGCAAGGCATGGCAGACCTGCTGCTGCTTTGTTTTATGCAGGCCTGTCTTTGAGCCCCGCCTATTTCCGGAAAGCATTTTGAAATGAAATAAATTCAGACTTTTTCCTTCCCTTCGGTGCAGGCACTTACCCTCTCCCCCTCCTTTTCAAAGTAAGAGCTCATATTTCTTTAATAGCATCCCGTAATAGCCTGCAGTGCACTATGGGCCGTGGTGACCATCAATAATTAAGAAGTAAAAACCAGGAGTCAAAATGAGATCATAACAGAACTCGGCATACCAGCTGCCTTATTGGGTCAGTTCAGATGATCCTTCAAATCATGGTCTGGAGGCTGGAGAATGTGTAATGGGCTTACATACTCTCTTCTCCACCTCCGTCCTCTCCTCTTGCATTCTGAGTTGTTCTAAACAATGTTGGCCATGACATCTGAATCAGGGAAACTATGGTTAGGGCTAAACCCCAAACTACGGTTTGCAACTCTATTTCAAATTATAGTTTGGCGATTACCCCTAACCATAGATTGGCCAATTCAGTTGTGTCAGAGTCTGGTTTGAACAAACTGGAAGTGTAGAATGGAAACTGGTGTCCAAGGAGAGGGAAAGGAGCCTATGGGCTGAGAGGATTGCTTGAACTGAGCAGTTGTTTGCCTGAGCCATTGTCTGCAATTTGCTAGACTTTTAACAGACTTATCTCTGCAGCTATGAGAATCCTCCTCCTTAGGATGGGGAGAGGAAACCTTAAGAAAGAAAGCATGGAAGTGCCTCAGCAGAAGCAGGCAAGGGTGATTCTTCTATTGTTAGCTAAGGTGAAACAAGATGACCTCTTGGCCCAAGAGGTTCCTAGTCCCCAATTTGTTTTGAGATAATGATAACTATATGTCTGTAGCATATGACTGGGTCACTCCATCACCACAAATAGAGTTTTACTAAAATAACCTGAAATAAAACCTGAAATTTTGTTACTGGGTGACTTAGCGCAGAGCCAAGCCACAGGTTGCTTTAAGAAGCCTAGCCTTTATGGCTACAATACTTGACTTGAATGTGAATGAAATCTCACGTGTGGGTAAGGTTCAGTGGAGCATGATTTCATTCATTTTAGGCTTCAGGGCCTTGCACATGGGGAGAAGTAGCAGGTTCAGCAATGTCAAGAGATCTATTGGAACAGATTTGTTTGTAAAGCATGAATTTCATTTGCAAAATGCTTAATGTAGGATCTTTACCCATTTGCCCTTTGAATAGCTCCTTGGCTGTAGGCCACCAGGATTCCTGTCTTATAGGTATGGGAACTGGAAGCTTAGTGGCAGTGAGTCTTGGCAGAGCTGGGGGCTTGAACATGAACATGGGTCAAGTTTTGCTGTGCTAGAAATTAGCCCCTATAGCGTCCTGTACATGGCTTTTCCATCAGACTGATGAAAACTCATATTTATGCCCGTTGCACAAGGCTGAGAATGTCTGCCAGCCAAAATCCCAGAGGGCCTTGTAGACTGGAGCCCCGGTTGGCTCAAACGTCAGCACGCTGGTTACTAGCACTGTGTGTTGACAGCAGATGAAGCGCTGAGGCTTGTTGGGGGCAGCGAGATCAAAAAGATGCAGCATCTGCAGTGAGGATTATTGCTAATGATGGATTTCTTGTGCTCCAGGGTTCTTGGGGCGGGGGCAGGATAGAAGGATGAAGGAGGAAGGGTGATCAGAGACATTGCCTCCAGGCCTGTACTGCAACATTGTGCTTTGTTTCAGTGAGTGTGGTGCTGGCCTCTGTTGGATTAAACAGAATGCTGGCCTGTTCTGGTTTGGCAGTTCTCCTCTTCCCCTGAGACTGATAAGAGCCAGGAGGAGAGAGCAACTGTAATCCTTGCCTTGCTGGGCTATGAGGTTGCCCCTGGAGGAGGGGCAGGCAGGGCTGATTTGTGTGTATAATGCTTTGGTTTGCTCTATGGAACAGGCTGCTTTCATATCAGATTGGTCCTCTAGCCTAACAGTTGTTTGCTTTGTGGTACATTAATACTTTTCAGGCCTGAAAGGAACTGTTAATATGTTTGCCTTGGATCCCAAATACATCAGGCCAGTTCTGAAATATTCCATTTGTGTGCTGACTTTGGGAATTTTGTCGCTCATTACAACCATACCTCTAAGCATCTCTTCACTGTTAAAAAGAAAAAAAGAAGAAAAAGAACACCACCAAGATAAAAACATAAATTCTTCAATTTCTGTCTTAAAAGGAGCTAGGTCTTTTGCACTTGCTCTTTTGTGCTAAGAAAGTGATTTTGGGCATTTTAACACTTCAGATAGATGGGTTCCTTCTGATGCCTGATCTAAATTCATTAAGGCCCAGTTGATGACAATTGTGAGGGGGATCGAGGGCAGGATTTAATTGCTTCTGGATTATATAAACTGGTCCAGATGTGTGTGGGCTGCCCAGTTTCTCAGTCCTCTCTGGTCTCAGCATTCATCTTAAATAAATAAATAAATAATAAAAAGTGTTTGTTTCAAAGCAGTAGCTAGTGTAAGGATTTCCAGGCTTTGCTCCTTAGTTTGGAATAGGATAAGGCAATTGAAATGATTAAGAAGGAGTGACTCCCCTATGAGGAAAGATTACAACATTTGGGGCTTTTTAGTTTAGGGAAAAAGGCAAATAAAGGGGAAAGGTATGATGATGAGAGCTACAATGCCTGGTGTGCATAGTTATGTATGGTGTGGATAAAGTGAAGTTGTTCTCCCTTTCTTACAATACTAGAACCTGGAGCAACCAAAGAAGCTGAATGTTGGAAAATTCAGGACAGACAAAAAAAAGTACATACATTAGTTAAACCATGGAATCCATTCCCATAAGATGGAGTGATGGCCACCAACTTGAACTGCTTTAAAAATGGTTAGACAAATGGAGGCAAAGAAGATTATCAGTGGCTGTAAGCCCTCCATGATGGCTAAGCTCTACCTCCACTGTCAGAGGCCGTATGACTCTGAATGCCAGTTGCTGAGAATCACAAGTGGGAAGAATGCTGTTGCACTCAAGTCCTGTTTGCAGGCTTCCCTTAGGCATCTGGCTGGCCATGCACAGTATGGACAAAGTGGATGCTGAACAACATGGTCCTTAGGTTAGATCCAGCAGGGGTCAGTAACAGAGGAGATCTGTGTGACGCCCTTCCCTGGCTCTCCCTGTCAGGTTCCTACCTGCTCGTGGTTACTGCCTGTCACTAGGCACCACCAGGGACTCCACCAGTCCGGACTGTCGGTTTCTCTCCCCGCTCTAGCACAGATCTCAACAGATCCCCCTGCTAGGCAGCACCACCAGTCACGTCCTATAACCAGTATTCCCAGAGACTCTGCCTGAGTCTCTCTATCAGGTTACCTCTGTGACTGAGTGCTTAAGCTGTCCCCAATCCCTTTGATCTTTATATATAATTCTGGTTTGCTCTGAATACTTGTGGTGTTATATTATCCCCTTCACCACTGCCACCATTTATTACCCTTCAGCCTTGGTATTTACCTTGCCCTCCCTTCTGGTCTGTGAAACCCCAGCCAAGGATCAGGCCTTTGGTAAACCAAATATATTTATTAAATAACAAAGATAACAAGATTACTTTATAAAGGCACTTAAGCATATGGTTTCATCTATCCCTGAGGTACTGGTCTTAGTATTAATCCGAACTCCACACTCTCCTCACATCCACCAACTCTCCACCCAATCTCCTCTCAAAAACCCACCAAAACAACCCACTAACATCCACCCAGATTCAACTGTCATCCTTCCATTTATACTCTCCAGCCATCCAAACACTCAGCCAATCATCCAGCATTCTACTGCCCATTCACTCCCCCCTCCTCTTTCACTCCACTTACCATGTATCTTCTATTCAAACAGCACTTACCATATATACACTAATACAGGAACATCACATTTCCCCCCCTTAAAATAACGGCAGAGTATTATTCCTGTTCCAGGATTCATACGCCGCGTTAACAAATACAACAAGTTTCTCTGGGGAAAATGTCTTTCTTTGTTCCTCCGTCTGGTCACGTCACTGCAGTCCCAGCCATCTGCCTTGACAGTCCATCGGCCAATACATTGTCCTTGCCTTTGATGAACTGGAAGTCCACTTGATAGTCTTGTAGGGCCCAGGACCACCTCTGCAGCATAGTGTTATGGTTTTTCATAGTCTGTAACCATAACAAGGCCCGATGATCCGTTGTTACAGTAAATCTTCGTCCCCACACGTATGGGCGCAACTTGTTCAGTCCACACACAATCGCTAGGCACTCCTTTTGGACCGACGAATAGTTTTTCTCCCTTGGCGTCAGCTTGCGACTCAGATATGCCACTGGATGTCTGGTGCCTTCTCTCTCCTGCAGCAAGACGACTCCCAGCGCGAGGTCTGACGCATATGTAGCCACGATGAATGGTTGCTCATAGTCTGGTGCTATTAATATGGGTCCTTGGCCCAAGGCTTGCTTCAGCAGATCAAAAGCCTTCTGACATTCATCCGTCCATACCACACGCTCAGAACACTTTTTCTTTGTCAATTCATGCAAGGGGGTTGCTATTTCCCCAAAATTTTTCACAAACTTCCTATAAAAACCAGCCACACCTAGAAATGCCCTAACTTGCTTTTTGGTTAAGGGGATAGGCCACGATTGTATTGCCTCCACCTTGCTCCATAAGGGGGTGATTTTCCCACTCCCCACCTTATGTCCTAAATAGACCACCTCCTTCAACCCAAACTGGCATTTCTTCGCTTTTATTGTGAGGCCTGCCTTTCTTAATGCCTCTAATACTGTTGTCAGGTGTTGGACATGCTCAGGCACCGACTTGCTAAAAATGGCCACGTCATCGATATAGGCCACTGCAAAATCTGACATGCCTCGCAACACAGTATTGATTAGCCTCTGAAACGAACTTGGTGAGTTCCTTAGTCCCATGGGTAAGGTCACAAACTCATATAACCCATCTGGTGTACTGAAGGCAGTTTTGGCTCTGGATTGCTCGTCTAGTTCCATTTGCCAAAATCCTTTACAGAGGTCTAACGTAGAGATAATGGTTGCTGCCCCCAACAACTCTAACATTGCGTCCACCCTAGGCATAGGATACGCATCTGGGACAGTAATTTTATTGATTAGCCGATAATCAATGCAAAATCTTGTCGTTCCATCTTTTTTCGGAACCAGGACAATACTTGAGGCCCAGGGACTGATAGATTCCCTGATCACTCCTAGTTCCAGCATATCTTCGACCTCCTTTTTGATTTCACTCAAAACTTTCCCATTCACACGGTACGGCATAGATCTGATTGGGGCATGATCTCCAGTATCAATGGAATGTTTGGCTATACTGGTTCGGCCAGGTCTATTGCTGAAGAGATTCCCATAGTTTTTCAAAACTCTCAGAATCTCTTCCTTTACTTCCTCCTTCACCTCCTCTGACCATTCCACTTGATCTACCCCTCATTTGTTTTTGCTTTCCTGTACCAAATCCGGAAGTTCAGGCCCACTTCCCTCAGGGAATAAGGTAACTTGCAACACCTTTGCATCCCTGGTATGGTAAGGCTTTAACATATTTACATGAACCACTTTGTTTTTGTTTAATTGGTCTGTGGTAATTACATACGTCACTGTGTCAAGCTTATCTCTTATGGTATATGGTCCCACCCAGTTAGCCTGTAATTTGTCATGTTTCCTGGGTATGAATGCCATAACCATATCTCCCACATCATACACACGTTCCCTGGCTGTTCTGTCATACCAGTAACTTTGCTTCTGCTGAGCTTGACTGAGATTCTCTTTCACAACTTCCATTATTGATGTTAATTTATTGCGGAATTCCAATACAAAATCTACTACAGATGTTTTGTACTCTCCCAGGGTTCCTTCCCATGAATTTTTTAACAATTCCAAAGGTCCCCTCACTTTTCTAGTAAACATCAGTTCAAAGGGTGAGAAGCCTGTTGACTCCTGAGGGACTTCTCTGTATGCAAATAAGAAGCATCCCAAACGTTCATCCCAGTCTTGTGGGTGATCTTGAACATAGCTTCTTCTCATGCCCTTCAAAACCCCATTGAATCTCTCAGTTAGCCCATTAGTGGCGGGATGGTAAGTAGTAGTCTTTAGATGTTTTAGACCACAACATTTCCACATACATTGCATCACTTCTCCCATGAATACACTGCCTTGATCCGTCAGCACTTCATGAGGGAAACCCAGCCTCATAAAGATTTTTAATGAAGCCTCTGCCACTACAGGGGCTTCTACAGATCTTAGTGCTTCTGCGTCTGGGTACCTGGTGGCAAAATCCACCACCACCACTAGATATTTCTTGCCATGCCTTGTGGGTTTGGAAAAAGGGCCCACCAAATCTATTCCCACTCTATAAAAGGGTTGTCCAATTATAGGAAGGGGCTTTAAGGGTGCCTTAGTCTTTACTCCACTTTTTCCCACCTTTTGGCATATACCACAAGATAGACAATGTTGTTTTACATCTTTGGAGATATTTGGCCAATAATAGTGTGCAGCCAATCTCCTCTTGGTCTTTTTTATTCCCAGATGTCCTGCACATGGGACATCATGGGCTACCTCTAGCAATCTGGTTCTGTATTTGCTAGGTACTATCAATTGCTTCACTGGTTCACATTCATCCTTTCTCTCAGCAGGCATCCACAGTCTATATAAAATCCCATTCTCACACACAACTTGATTCCTCAGTTTGTCAGTGAAAGGAATCTGTTGGGTCAGGGCTTGCTCCTTTATTTGCTTCAAACTGGTATCCTTATTCAGTTCTTCTCTGAAATGCTCTGTCTCTTCCTTATTAGAGACCACTTGATACAGTTTGTCTCCTTCAGCAGGCCTGCTAGTGGTTGCTATGGTGACCTGAGGCTCGCAAACAGATTCCACCCTGTTTCCTTCAGCCTGTGTTAACATGGCTTCTGTTTCTTTGCCAAGTTGCTGTCTGGTCACCACATATATTTTCCCCTGTGCCCCCATAACATCTCTTCCCAGTATCACTGGTTCTTGTTGTTGGGCATTAATACTGACTATATATTTTCCCTCTTTATTTCTCCATTTCATTTTCACTAGGGCTATGGGTAAGCTTTCTGGATCTCCCCTCACTCCTTGGATAGTCACTGTTTCCTGAGGTAATATTTCCTCAGATTTTATTAAATCTGGCCTCAGCAATGTCTGAGCGGCACCAGTATCAAGCAATGCCCAATAATTTGCCCCTTGAACACACACTTCCTCTCTTAGACTCGAATCCAAGTCTTTTACTTCTGTCCAGTTTATCTGGCAGAACTGAAACTTTTTCGCTGTTAGCTCTTTTGGTTCTATCTTTACTGCCCTTGTCTGAGCAGGATTACTAATGGAGTTGGCAACCTCACATTGAAAACGTAGGTGCCCCAGTCTACCACATTTATAGTATAATTTCTCCTCTACTTTAGGGTACACAGATCCACTCTGGGGTGTCCTGTGCCCTTCAGATTTTACTGGAAGACTCACTCGCTGTGGTACCACATCCTTTCTGCCACCATTATATGGTTTGGGTTTAAACTCTCTTGATGTTTTCCCCCAGCCAGCCAGTTCTATTGGAGGCAAAGTGATCCGCCATCTCTGCGGCCTCCTGCACTGATGTAGGGGAACGGTCTTTGACCAGGAGCCTTATTTCTGGTGGTAACTGATGGAATAATTGATCCAGTATCATGAGGCTTTTCACCTCTTCCACTGACTGAGCTTTGGCACTACTCATCCACTTTCCAAATATATCCATCAACGTTGCTCCCAGTTTAACAAAAGACCTCCCTGCTTGGATCTGACAGTTTCGAAATAACTTTCTAAAATAGTCAGGTCCCAGTCTGAATCTTTTGTAGACTGCCTCTTTAAACTCAGCATAGGTGACGGGCCTGTCTGAGGGGAAATATTGGTATACCTCAGCCAATTCCCCTTTGAACAGGTTTGATAAATACTGCATGTATTTATCTTCAGGTAGCCCCCACAATTGAGCTGCCTTTTCAAAGGTTGTGAGATAAATTTGAGGATCTTGACCAGGCTCATAGACAGCAAAGTCCTTTGGAGTAATTTTTATTTTTGCTCCTTCTCTGTCTTTCCTTGTCTCCTCAGAGTGAAATTTCTCTCTATCCAATTTTAATCTTTCCCCTTGTATCTCAGCATCCACTCTCATTCTCTCTGTTTCCATCCTCAATCTCTCAATTTCCAACTCCCTCCGCTTGTCTTTTTCCTCAGCCTCCATCCTCAACTTCTCAGTTTCTAACTCTCGCTGTTTATCTTTCCCATCAGCTTCCATCCTCAATCTCTCAGTTTCTAACTCTCGCTGTTTATCTTTTTCCTCAGCCTCCCATCTTAACTTCTCTCTCAAATACTCTATATAACCGGGATTGCTTAAGTATCCTTCTGGGATCTCTTCCCTGAAAGGTTGTTTTTGCTGGGCAGTTGCAAATCCTATAAGTGCCACCCTCAATTCATCTACCCCTTTACCCTCGTGAGGTAAATTGAATGTTATGCACTTCTCCACCAGCTCCTCTCTTTTCATCTTTATGTATTCAGCCATTTTGTTGGAGTTCACACACTCTTTGCCAGTCACTCTCACAAGTAATCTTTTTTTTGCTATTTCTGTTTGCCACACCACTGTTAGGGATTCTCTAGTATTCGTACCACCGCTACACCCAACAACTGTGATGTATTCTCCTTTGTTCGTATCCCACCTCTACTGCCACCACGTGTGACGCCCTTCCCTGGCTCTCCCTGTCAGGTTCCTACCTGCTCGTGGTTACTGCCTGTCACTAGGCACCACCAGGGACTCCACCAGTCCGGACTGTCCTTTTTATGGTTTCTCTCCCCACTCTAGCACAGATCTCAACAGATCCCCCTGCTAGGCAGCACCACCAGTCACGTCCTATAACCAGTATTCCCAGAGACTCTGCCTGAGTCTCTCTATCAGGTTACCTCTGTGACTGAGTGCTTAAGCTGTCCCCAATCCCTTTGATCTTTATATATAATTCTGGTTTGCTCTGAATACTTGTGGTGTTATATTATCCCCTTCACCACTGCCACCGTTTATTACCCTTCAGCCTTGGTATTTACCTTGCCCTCCCTTCTGGTCTGTGAAACCCCAGCCAAGGATCAGGCCTTTGGTAAACCAAATATATTTATTAAATAACAAAGATAACAAGATTACTTTATAAAGGCACTTAAGCATATGGTTTCATCTATCCCTGAGGTACTGGTCTTAGTATTAATCCGAACTCCACACTCTCCTCACATCCACCAACTCTCCACCCAATCTCCTCTCAAAAACCCACCAAAACAACCCACTAACATCCACCCAGATTCAACTGTCATCCTTCCATTTATACTCTCCAGCCATCCAAACACTCAGCCAATCATCCAGCATTCTACTGCCCATTCACTCCCCCCTCCTCTTTCACTCCACTTACCATGTATCTTCTATTCAAACAGCACTTACCATATATACACTAATACAGGAACATCACAATCTACTCCAGGTTTTCAGGATCAGGGAGCTAAGTCACCTATGTTGGTTCCGGCAACTAGGAGGGTCAAACTACGGGCTAGTATAGCCTGGCCTCCCAGACCACACCCTCCCCCAGCTGCTGCTGTTTAGGTTGTTCTGAAAGTCCTTACTCTTGAGCAGTTCCCTTACTCATAAGGTTTCCTTTACTCCAGAGCTGCATGGTGACTTTGGGCCTTCAGGCATACCCTTTGTTGTTGACCCAGGCTTGGATCTTTAGGCACCTGCACTCTTGAGGACTAGGAAGGTGGCTTGACTTTTCCCTCTGATGCCACTGGGGGCTCATCTGCTGGCAGGTGGACTGGAACCCACACCAAGGGCATCTCAAGAGGATTCTCTAGAGGCATTTCTGGGGAGCCCCCCCCGATTCTCAGGGTTTGAGGCTGACAATGGGAGACTCTGCCTGCTCATCCAAGTCTTTGGTCAGTGGGAAGTCATCTGAAGAGTTTGCGTCTGGCACTGGGTCATGGATGGTCATGACATTGAGTGATGACAGAATATGCTAGGGGAGACTGAATCCTGTGTTCTCTGGGAGCAGATTCTAGTGTACAGCAGGAGGGGACCAAAACTCCTAGTTTATTTTTGAAGAGAATCGAGAATACTTGCAAGTTTGTGTGGGGAAGTGCCAAGAGTGAGGACATCAAAGCATCTTTACGGGCTTCTTTGCTAAGCGCTGAATGATGTAGGGTTTTCACATTGAACCAAAAAGGCTTGAATTGCTGTTTTGTTTCCCCTTCGTCCTAGGCCTCTTATTGCCAAAAAGAATCCCAAGATTCCTATGTCTAAAATGATGACTATCATGGGAGCCAAATGGCGGGAGTTCAGCGCCAACAACCCCTTCAAAGGGTCAACAGCAGCTGTGGCTGCTGCAGCAGCCGCTGCTGCAGCTGCAGTAGCCGAGCAGGTGTCAGCCGCAGTGTCAGCTGTCACAGCTTCACCTGAGCCACAGCCGCTGCCACTGCTGCAGCCTCCTCCTCAGCCTCCTCCAGTCCGCAAAGCCAAAACCAAAGAAGGCAAAGGTGAGTGCCAGGGTCCTTGGCCCTTCCAGCAGAGGGTGTGTGTACACATGTGCACAGAAGTGCATTAGATAAAGCTGCTAGCTTGTTCTGTCCAACTTTCCTTTGCTGTAGAGACCAGACTTATCTGCAGTGTTATGAAATTGGAGGTCTGGGGAATGGGGACTAGTAGGATAGACTGAGTGTGTGTGCATGTGTATCTGACACAGTTTTTGGTTCCTTGGGAAAGGAGTGGTGTTGAGTTGGTGGAATCAATGAGATCAAGAGCCAGGATGTAGGATCGTGTACTTTGAGCAGTTGGGCTGGGAGCTGCCTTTCAGGTTCCTCTTGGAATGGTGGCTTGGAGCAGAGCATTCTGGTGGCCAGGGCACCTCAACTCTTACCTGGCAGATTTTCACCTTGGATCTTGGCTCCCAAAAATCCATGCTTCAGCACACCAGGACTCTACTCTTCTCCCAGAGAATTGAGAAATAACAAGTTTCAGTGCTCTCTAGTCCCGTCCCCCCGTGTTAATCTCACTTTCCTGTCAGTGGGAGGGAGGCATCCACATCAAGATTTACTTCTGCTACTTACCAGGACAGGCAGGATGACATGACATCAAATGAAAACACTTTGCTGACTCAGGAGGTTCCACAAATCCTTTCCCAGGTTCAGAGGAGCTTTTCATTCTGTATACTGACTGTATTGTATCTCAGCTTTTTACCTTGTCTTTCCACTATTTTTCCGCAGCTTTTCATACTAGCATCATCTTCTCCTTTCTGGTTTTACATATATGAAAACAAAAATATATGTCACCCTGTGCCTTTCATAGCTTCTTCTGTTCCCTTTGTTTTTCTGCTACCTGGTTACAGTGCTGGTGGGAAAAGGTCGGTCTTGTAAGGACATCAACAGAAAGAAGGAAAATTGGTTAGATCAGTGAAGATCAGGTTAAAAAGTGCAAAAAATAGGGCTGCTTGCCCTGCAGCCCCCATCCCAGTGGGTTCCCAATGAGGTTCATCAATGGAAGCTGATCACATTACAGGGAGTGCCCTGAATGCCCCTCCACTACAGCACAAAGAAACGGCATTGCTGTCTCTCACCAGCTGTTGTTGCTACTCTGGTCTCCTGGCTTCCTCCAAATGTCAAGACCTGCTTTGGTATATAGTACAAGTTTGATTGGGCCTTATCTGTGGAGAAGGGCTTCTTGAATGCTAATGTTTTTTCACTTGATGAGCAAGTGGTGCCATTTTCTGGTCTTGTTGCCAAGGGTGTTATGTAGCGACAGCAACCCCAAAGGGCCACTCCACTCACATGATGGCAAGCCACTGATAGTATTTCAGTCCCTGCTTTTCTCTGTTGCTTAATCCAACAGTATCTCAGCAAAGATTACATTTTGCTGGTTGCACCACATGGCTGATTACACTATACCCACTATTGTAGCGGCTTCTGGTGGTACTCCCTTGCCATCTACCCTGGATCTAATGCAGCAGATTAGGCAGGCTGTGGTTTAGGAACTTATACAACAGCTAGGTACCCCAAGCTATCTAAGTGCCTGAGAGAGGGGGCACTGTGGCACCACCACTCATCTCACCAAACCTCCTCAAACTTTTCTTTGGCTTCCCCACCTTTCAAACAGAAATCAGCAGGCAAAGGGGATGACATTCAGGGATCCCAGGTTCATTGCTGCACAGACATCTGGTGGCCATAAAGTTGCTAGGGGTTCTAGGTCTCTACAAAGTGACAGAAAGTGCTCAGGGAAAGGGAAGATGCCCCACAGTTCAAAAGGCATTATATAGAGGATTATGAGAAAGATTCTGCTGATCCAGGAGGTGACTGCAGGCATATAAACAGAAAAGCTTCCATGATTCCCAGGGAGTAAGGAAAATGGAACAAGTATGTTATTCTCCTACTGAGCAGTGCCATTAGTGCCCTGGATTGCAGGACCAGACTTCATAACCTGTGCAGCGAACATATAAGGCAGCAGTGTGTGAGGGGGTTTAGTGCACAAACCTGCTGTTAAACAAATCTAGTCCCCTCTCCCTTTTTTGTTATCATCAAACAGGAGTGGGCAGTTCCCCTATAGGGCAGGAGAGCTATTATCATGGCTCATTGGTTTTATTCTCTATCACAGCAGGTCATGGAGCAATTGAAGACACCCATAGTAGATGTGCCAGTAGCTGTGCTTCTCTCTGAAGCCATAATTTCAAAGGATGGGAATTCCACCCTCAAAGAAGCATGTGAGCACAGGTCGAGCCTGGTACTTCCTAATGGCCACAAGACCCTGGCCCTCAGGACTGCCTCCATTTTTTCTCAAGCTTCATTATTGTGGCTTGAGGATCTTCTAGCTAATGAGGAGTTGAAACGGCCAAACCTGAAATAGATTCTGATTAAGCTTTTCAAAACCTCCGCCTTCATGGCTGATGCTTCATTAGATTCCGTTCCATTTTCTGAAAGAGATATAGCAACCATGGTGGTTACTCCTCAGGCAATCTGACTGCACTATTTTTGGAGGGGATGCATTAAAAGATGTCTTAATGGAGATAAAGTTAAGAAGAAAGCAATGCCTTTGGCTCAAAAGAGGAGGAGATGAAGCAGTCTCCATAAGGGGCCTCTTTTCCTCTTTCTTTAAATTCTTCACAGCCCCCTCCCAGTATGGGATTTTAGACATGACAAGCCATTCTGGTCTAGGTCTAGTTCTAGTTCCAGCCAAAGGGTCAGGGATCAATTGCCTCCCAGGGAAGTTTCTCCAAGGACTCCAGACAATCTAGACACAGTTTGGGTATTTATTTTTTCAGTTATTTTTTTTCCTACTTTTGAAAGGTTTACAAAAGATCTCCAACGTGGGATGGCTACACTATAGAGTTCTCCTCAACACCCAGAGACAAGTTCCAACCTTCTCCAATGTCAAAGTCTCCCAAAAATAGTCTATAGTGGGAAAGGCCATTGCCCATATCCTAGCCATTTGGGAAATAGACCTAGTCCCCCCCAGAGGGATGGCACACAGGGGTCTACTCCATTTTCTTTGTGGTCTCCAAGAAAGGGGGCCATGGCATGCCATTCTGGACTAGCAAAATGTTTATGACATACTTCAGGTTCAGGATGGAAGCCCTGAAGTCCATCAGAGAAGCCTGCTATCTAGGGGAGTATTTTGCTTCCATCAATTTGACAAAATGTACCTGCCACTGCCGCTGCCCTTTGGCCTTACTTCTGCTCCTTGAGTTTTTTCCCAGCTCATGATTTTGGTGGTTTCCTCTTTGTGTCCCCACTCAAGTCATCATTTCAACAGCAGGTGTTCCAAGACATGCAGGGCATCATTAACACCCTTCAGTCTCATGGGCTTGTAATAAACTGGAACAAGAGACATTTCTAGTTAATTCAGCACTCAAGGGCCCAGATCAACACAGCCATAGGCACTGTGTGCTTTTTAGCTGAGAGGAAACAGAAGCTCAGGGAGGAAGTATCCATTCACACAGAGGATAGCATGGTCCTGAACCATCTCTTGGCCTATAATCTATGTATCAAGATTTGCCCATGGGCCAGGTTCCATACTCATCCCTCCAGTAGCTCCTGATGCCTACATAGAAAGATAGTGTGCACAGGAGGACCTATTGGAGGTTTTCAACCCTCAATGAGATCAGGAAGCTCTTTCGATGGTGACTTCAGCCCCAGAACCTTGACAGAAGGATCTCTCTTCAAGAGTTGTCAAGTGATAGTGGCCACCAATGCCTGTTTGTTTTCATGATGGTAGGGCACTCTTAGGATCAAGTGATCCAGGGACTCTGGGCTTGGCAGAGGCCTCTTGTATCATATGTTAGCTGGAACTTGCAGCTGTAGGCTTGGCCCTGCAATCCTTCTCCAACCTGACCCATCTGCTGGTAAGAATGGGAAATGCATCAATTGCCATGGCAGCACAAGATCAAGATCTTTCACAGCCAAGTGAAGTGGGTTCTATTGTGGGCGCAGTACAACCTGAGTTCATGATGCGGCACATCAAGAGCTTGCTGTAATCACAGCAGAACAGACAAGCCATGGTCCCATGGAGCTTCTCAGTCATGGTGTTCAAGGTTCTAATATGGAAGAGTTATCCCCCCATTGTGGACTTCTTTGCTTCCCTTCAAAACAGAAAGATTCCAGGGTTCTGCTTGCATTACCTTTCTCCAGGAGCAAGAGACTTTGATGTTCCCACAACCTGTGGCCTCTGGGTCTTTTATATGCATTCCTGCCAATACCTGTTCTACCTAGAGTTCTGCAGAAAATGTGGATGGAGCGAGCATCAGTCACATTGGTGGCTCTTTATTAGCATGAAGGCTATGGTTTTCGGAACTGAAATAGCTAGCTGTCAGCAGCTCCTGGTTCCTTCTCTGTCAGGGGCTGGTATTTCATCCAAATCCAGCCTGGCACTGATTAGCTGTGAGGTCCTTGCCAAGCCAGGTTATCTGGAGCAGGTGATTCAGATCATCCTGTTCTCTTCTGCCCATTAACTGTTACGATCTATGAATCATCATGGAGGGTGTGCAGCAGGGCAAGAGTAACACTATTAAATACAGGTCAGCAGGAGTAAATGAGACATTTTTCCAAGGAGGTCTCAGCATGGGACTTAGACCTGAACTACCTGTGTTGACAGGTGGCAACCCTGTCCTCAGTGTTTTTCTGGCTATGTAACCATGTTGTTAAGGCACTCACGAGGAGCTGTCTGAGCCTCTATGTTAGTTTTGCTGAAGCTCCTCTTCTGAAGGTGGCCTTCTTTGTAGTGATCATATTAGCACAGCTTGTCTCTGAATACAGTCTTTCTCTTTCAAGGGCCTCCTGTGTATTGAAGAAAAGGATAAAGTGATTTCAGACCCATCCTTTATCCTTAAAGTTAATACTCTTTCCATCACTCTCAGGAGCTAATCCTTCCTTCCTTTGGCCCTAACCCCTCTGAGAAGTTGGCTTGGCAGAGATTAGGCATGCGAAGGGCAGTAAAAATCTATTTCAGAAACATCATGTCCTTCAGGCGCTCAGATTGCCTGTTTATTATTTTTTAAAATCCTCCTAACTTGGGCCAAAAAATGTCTAAAGCCACCTTGGCTAGATGGATCAATGTATATCAGTAGTTTATGAGGCACAACATTTGCCCACACTCTCTAAAATCGTGGTGCACTGTGCCAGGGCAGTCTGTATCACTGCAGCCTTTTCTACCCATGCTCTAATATTGGAGACATGCAGGAGTGCAGCCTAGTCCTCAGCAAATACTTTCATCAGGCATTATAAAACACATGCCTGTGCTTTGGCGTCTTGTTATTAGGAGTGCACTACACCACATACTGCTACTGTCTTAGTTACCAGCCACCTTCAGTTCTTCTATGAGAGTGAGTGAGTCTATTATTATTGATTTATATACTGCTTGCATGTTGTAGTGGCTTCTAAGGGGTTTATAAGCATAAAATCAATAATAAAATCCATATATAGTTAAAATACACAATTAAAATATTCCATCAAAACAATAAAACAAGCTTATTAAAAAGCATAACAATTAAGCAATTAAAAAAGCAGGAAATGCTTATCAGTTTTGCACATGATACAAAATTGGGAGGGATAGCGAATACCCAGGAAGACAGAAACAATATTCAAAGGGATCTTGATAGGCCGCAGCATTGAGCTGAAAACAACAGAATGAAATTTAACAGGGATAAGTGCAAAGTGCTACACCTAGGAAAAAGAAACCAAATGCACAGTTATAACATGGGGGATACTAGCTCAGCAATGCTACATGAGAGAAGGATTATTGTTGATCACAAGCTGAATATGAGCCAACTGTGTGATGTGGCTGCAAAAAAGGCAAATGCTATTTTAGGCTGCATTAACAGAAGTATAGTTTCCAAATTGTGTGAAGTATTAGTTTCCCTCTATTCGAAACTGGTTAGGCCTCATCTTGAGCACTGAACCCAGTTCTGGACTCCACACTTTAAGACGGATACCAACTGTAACAGGTTCAGAGGAGGGCAACAAGGATGATCAGGAAACTGGAAACAAAGTCCTATGAGGAGAGACTGAAAGAACTGGGCATGTTTAGCCTGGAGAAGAAAAGACTGAGGGAAGATATCATAGCACTCTTCAAGTATATGAGGAGGGCCAGGATCTCTTCTCGATCATCCCAGAGTGCAGGACACCAAATAATGGGCTCAAGTTGCAGGAAGCCAGATTTTGACTGAACATCAGAAAAAACGTCCTAACTGTTAGAGCGGTACAACAGTGGAACCAATGACCTAGGGAGGAGGTGGTCTGTTTAACACTGGAGGTCTTCAAGAGGCAGCTGGCAGCCACTTGTCAGGTATGCTTTAATGTGGATTCTTGTATGGAGCAGGGGGTTGGACTCTGTGGCCTTATAGGTCCCTTCCAACTCTATGATTCTAAAACAGTTGAATCAAGAAGTTCACTTTCAGGGAAATGCTTGCCTGCACAGAGTCAATGGAATGCCAATATAGGAAAGGCCTCTTATATTTCAGCATGAGGGCATTCTAAAACACTGGTGCCACCAGTTAAAAAGCCTGCCTCTATGTCCTGCTTGCGGGCTTCCCCCAGGCACCTAGTTGGCCACTGTGAGAACAGGATGCTGGACTAGATGGGCCACTGGCCTGATCCTGCAGGCTCTTCTTATGTTCTTATGTTGTTGTTGTTGTTGTGTGCCTTCAAGTCGATTACGACTTACGGCAACCCTATGAATCAGTGACCTCCAAGAGCATCTGTCATGAACTAGCCAGGTTCCATTTGCTGATCTTAATACCATTACTGGGCAGTGGAAAGAAGTTTCTAGGTAACCTTTTCCAGAGTTATTTAGGGTTTTATACGTAAGTAGCAGGACCTTAAAACCTGGCTCAGTGGCTAATAGGGCAGCCAGTGCAGATCCCTTAGTACTGGCATGATATGTGCCTGATAAGGAGCACTAACCACCCAGGCTGCAGTGTTCTGCACCAACTGTAGCCTCTGAACCAGCTGAAACGGAAGCCCCATGTATCTTGCATTACAATAGTCCAAATGTGAGGTTATCAACATGTGTCGCAATGGCTAAATTTTCCCTATCCAGGAAAGGGTGCAGTTGATGCACCAGCTGAAGCTGGTGCTAGGTGCTCTTCACCACAGAGACCAGCTGGGCCTCCATGGAAAAAAATGATTCCAAGGGCACCCTAAGCGATGTACTTGTTCCTAGAGGGAGTGCAACCCCATCAAGAACAGGCAAACTCCCCAATCCTCAAGCCAGAACCACTAACCCACTGTGTCTCTGTCTTTGCAAGATTCAGTTTCAGTCTATTAGCCCTCTTCCACTCCACCACTGCATCAGGGCCACTAGTTCAGCTTATGCATGGCCATTCCTGACTCAGAATTAATAGAAAAATCGGGCTGGGTGTCTTCAGCAGAAGGATACCATGGTCAATGGTATCAAAGGCCGCTGAGAGATTCCAACAGCAGCAGCAGGGTTGCATTCCCCATCTTTCCCTCAATATGCTGTTGGATATCTGGATGCCTACCTCCCACTGGACACAGAATGAATGTTGCCCAGCTATGTCCCACTCTAGTCCAATGTGAAGGAGGCATCCAGCTCTGCCCTTCTTCAAGTGTCTGGGTACAAACTGGCAAATGGAGGCCATATCTCAGTGGAGACTCTGCTTTTTCTGTTCTCCTAACATTAATTTTTCCTCTAGTTTCTTAATACACACACTGTGTGATCGACTCAGCAAGGATCCAGAACTGGGGTAGAGCCTCTTGAGCCAGCAAAATGCTTCAATTTGGTGTCATGTGATCCTGCCTTCCCTGGGTGATGGCAGTAGTAGTAGTTGTTAATCCATATCTGGTTGCCTCCCTCACACTGAACCAGGACAGACATTCACGGTAAGCGACCAAGGCTCAATTCTTTCCCCAGAGGAGTGGAGTGTTGTGGGTTGGAGCAGAAGAGGACGGCATCTGGGGCATCTGGCTTCTTAGCATCTGGCACAGGGAATCTCTTGCCAAGCTGTGCCATCTGCTTGCTGCTTTGTAGCTTCACAGGAGCCCACATTCTCACCCCAGACGCCTATCTCTGTGCTCTTCACAGGAAGGGCAAGCACTGAGCACTTATGTGACTGCTTGCTTCCTTGCTTATTTATTTATTTCATTCAACAAAAGGTCCAGGCCACAAGAAGCGGACCAAGAGTCCTCGCATCCCAGAGATGAAGAGGAAGATGAAGGGGAAGAAGATGGCACCTCTGAAGATCAAGCTGGGCATGATTGGGGGCAAGCGCAAGAAGAGCAGCTCAGTAAGGCCCTCTCCTTGGTTGACAGTATGTGAATGTTGATTCTGGGCTTGCCATAGTGAAAAGAAGTGGAAGGATGGGCTTTTTTCTCTCCTCCCTTTTTTGGGACAAATGGGGAGGACTGAAGAACTATGTGTGGTTTAAAAGGAGACATCACAATTCTGTGCCAAAATGAGCCAATTTCTGTGACTTGTTTATGTTAAGTAAATTGTGCTCATTTGCATCCCTTTGATTATTTTGCTTGCTTTATGGTGCCTCTGCTAGTCATGGGAAGGGGTCGTGACCTGACCTCTGGTGACCCCTAAAGACTGTGTCTTTGGAGATTTCACCAAATGTTGCTATAAGCCCTGTAGCCAGGGGGGAAGGGGAATGGGAGCACCCCCCTGAGCTATGCCCCCAGATTTTGGGGGGAAATTGTCTTGTTTTTAACTTGTGACATGACAGACAATGACAAACTCCATTTAAAGCATGACTGCTGGTTTTAAGAAGAGGAGCAATTTAAGAATAGGAGCCTCTGAAAAAATCAGTGAATAAGGCAGGGTGAATGCACAACAAAAGCCTCATCTGGAAGAATCCCCAAAAGTCTGCTCACTGAAGACTTTCCCTCACTAAGGGTGGATTTTTCATGATCACAATCACCCTATAATTACTTAAGCGATCCTGAAAAAAACAGACTGTATAGTAACATGACCCTTGAAGAGTTAAATATTAGAACTTTGTATTGGGCTTTCCTTTGCTCTGCTTTTCAGTTTCAGTTTCAGTTGTGTTCTCTACTGAGCCAGCAATATAGAAGCATGGTTGGTTGCTTGCAGTAAGAAGTAAGAGTTTGTTTGTTCTGCAGCTATGATGAGTAGAGCAGGACTGGGTGCTTATTGCTAAATGGTGAAATAAAGAGATAACTTAAAGTGATCTTAAAAAATGCCTACCCTAAGGTACCCTTTACCCTTTTAAAGCACTCACTAGATACAATCATAGTGGCTATTTTTTTGTCTTTCCCTTGAGTGCTTGATGGCAAAAGATGAAAGGAAGATAAATATTGCTGTGTACACTATAGCTAGCTGGCTGGCTGGACACTTAGGTTGTAACTCAGGTCTAATTTCTGATTTTCCCGATATGTGCAGCCAGGGCCGGCTCCAGGTTTCTGAGGGCCCATGGGCAAAGGCTATCAGGGGACCCCTTGCTCTCTTGCTTTCCTCTTCAAACCACACCTCCCTCTTGGCCTCACCCTTTTAAAGTAAAACAAAACCCAAACAGAAAGACTGGAGTGACATAGGAATCAGACAGGAGAGAGAGAAAAGGAATGCCAAACCTTCTGTAAGTTCATTGGGGGCATTCCTGCCATGGCTCCAGAGTCCCTGCTGCTTGCCCTGTAGCAGAGCACACCATGCAAGGAAGCCTCCTCTTCCTCCTTTGTTCCCTTATGATCCAGCCTGGCTTGGAGCTGCTGCCACTGCTCTTTCCTTCTGCTGGAGGGCATTTAAGGGGTTAATACTAGAGTAATTAGGAGGCAACTAGCCTAGACCATCCCAGCATCAGCACGGAATGAGACACTTATGAGTTGAGGAGACCCTCTGGGCTCAGTTTTTCAACTCCATGGTATTAACCCATCAATTTCCCCATCTCGTGAATCAGATAAAAACAAAAGCTAGTGGGGAAAAACACTTCCTGTCCATTGGAATAGGATAGGATCAGCAACAAGCAGCAGATCCCATTCCACTGGGGACAGTGAGGGGCCCCTCTGCATTCGTGGGCCCTCGGCCAGTGCCCCACCTGGGCCACTGCTGGAGCCGGGCCTGCGTGCAGCTCGGCATAAAGCCTTTTCAGAGTTTCTGGGTAGAAAAATCAATCCAGCAATCTGTAAAAAAATCCAATTGTTTTCCACAATTAGTTTCCAGTTGCTTAGTTGGTCCTTTATATAGCAGTGAGTTAAATAGTTTTCCCTTGATTGTCCAACAGGAAGGAAAATCTAAAGTTATTTATTTATTTATTTATTTTATTTGTTTCATTTATAGACTAGGAACAAGACTAGAAAGAAGGACTCTTAAGGAGGAGTTAACAAACATTCTCTATAGTATTTATTTTCTCTCTGCCCTTCCCTAAACTTGTAGTATGAACCAATTTGTTTTTTGGGTGGAATCTAAAACTGAGATACCTCGTGCAGCATCAAAGCCAAGCTCAGGAGCTCATTGTCTTTAGCAAAGGAGTTCAGTTAATGAAGAATCAGAACACAGGGATAGACCACAGGTGAAAGGGGGACTATAGCTATAGGCAAAGTCAAGCTTTTGAGTCTGGTATTTCTGGGATCTCTCAAAAAAGGGTGAGACAGTTCCACAGATTAAATGTCATTTGTATAAGTTAACACACTCTCTGTGTGGAGAGAGGTGGGGAAGGTCACTGCCTTTCCCTTCCCCTGGCCTGGTCCTCACATCCGCTCTACTGGGGAGGGAGGAATTGGCTGGCACTATGTGCATCTCCCCCCCCCCCAAAAAAATGCCTTGCCTAGAAATGTGGCTGCCCCACCTAACAAGGAGGGCTGGCTACAGGGCTGCTTATGATGCCTGCGCACTGTTCAGCTTGTCCTTGGAGCCATCAGAACTCCCCCTCCCCTGCAGCCATGAGATTTTTCTTATGGGTTGTAGTAGTGAAGTGAACTCGACTCGACTTGGTATGACTGTAGGTGTGCTTGTTCCCTTGTAACATCTCCTCCATTTTCTTCTTGCCCCCTCACCTTTTCCTTGTAACTCACAACTGTGTTTCTTGTATCAGTTGACACTGAACAGGAGGGCTGGATGGCAAGTCACCTCCTTTGTTTTCTTCCTGCTTGTTCCTTGCGGCAAATGTTAGCCTCGGGTACCAACCCCCGTCATCACACTCGCCTTCCCAACAACCATTTCCTCTCCTGCCATTCCCCCTTATTTTTTGCCTCTCTGTATGGGCCTTTCCTAATGGAGGGCCGCTCCGGTTATGTACAGCATTTGTTTCAGAGTGACGAGGTGGAAGAGCCAGAGGAAGAATCTGACCTCGACAACTCCAGTGTTCACAGCTCCTCGGTGCGTTCAGACAGTTCAGGGAGGGTGAAGAAGCTCAAGCGGGGCAGACCTGGACGGAAGAAGAAAAAAGGTGAGTGCAGGCCGTGGGTCAGAGCATGGCACATAAGTGAACAAACCCCTTTCCCAATGATGCAAAGGATAAGGCTATCAATTTATTTTATTTATTATTTATTATTTCAATTTATATACCGCCCTTAGCAGAATAGCTCTCAGGGCGGTGAACAAACAAGATAAAATACAATATATCATAGTAAAAAATCACAAAAACATTTACAAACAAACAACAGAAAGCACAACAAAAACGAAATAGAACACAAATTAAGAAGGATACATGTTAAAAGTAGAAAGATTAAGAAAATTAAAAGATTAAAATGCCTGGGAGCATAAAAAGGTCTTTACCTGGCGCCGGAAAGATAGAAGTGTAGGCGCCAGGCGTACCTCTTCGGGGAGGCTGTTCCACAACTCAGGGGCCACCACAAAAAAGGCCCTAGATCTAGTAACCACCCTCCGGGCTTCCCGATGAGCTGGTACCCGGAGGAGGGCCTTAGATTCTGAACGAAGTGAACGGGTAGGTTCATAGCGAGAGAGGCGTTCCACAAGGTATTGAGGTCCCACGCCGTGTAAGGCTTTATAGGTCAAAACCAGCACCTTGAATCTCGCCCGGAAGCAAATAGGGAGCCAGTGCAGACGCGCCAGAATAGGTGTTATATGCGAAGACCGACTGGTCCTCGTCAATAGTCTGGCAGCCGCGTTCTGCACCAGCTGAAGCTTCCGAACGGTCTTCAAGGGCAGCCCTACGTAGAGCGCATTACAGTAATCCAATCTTGAAGTTACCAGAGCATGAACAACGGAGGCGAGGTCGTCGCTGTCCAGATAGGGGCGTAGTTGGGCTACCAGACGAAGATGGTAAAATGCATTCCGAGGCCACTTGGGCCTCGAGAGACAAGGAAGAATCGAAAAGAACCCCCAAACTACGTACCTGTTCTTTCAGGGGGAGTGTAACCCCATCCAGAACAGGGTGAACATCCACCATCTGAGCAGGGAAGGCGTTCACCAGCAGTGTCTCGGTCTTGTCTGGATTGAGTCTCAGTTTATTAGCTCTCATCCAGTCCATTATCGTGGTCAGGCAACGGTTCAGCACATCAACAGACTCACCTGAAGAAGATGAAAAGGAGAAATAGAGCTGCGTGTTAGTTAGTTAGACTGCTAACCCTGATGACTGTGTTCTACCCCCACTATTGGAGGCAGTATGCTTCTGAATATCAGTTGCTGGAACCACAAGCAAGAACACTGTTGTGTGCAGGTTATGTTTTCAAGCTTTCCAAAGGCATTTGGTTGACCACTGTAAGACTAATTGGGCCACTGGCCTGATCCAGTAGGCTCTTATCCAGTAGGAGCTTTTGGGCTGGAAAGAGACAATCCTACTAGCTTTCCCTTGAAAAACAAAATGACAGAAGAAGCAAACGCTCTCTATTTCACTCAGCTGTCTGGGCAGAAAGGCTGTTTCCCCCCTTGAGTTCCCTGTTAGTGTATGGCTAAGGAATTCTGGAAAGTTCCAGCCATGCCCCTTTCCCACATTCTTGTGCCATTCACAGGCCACAGTAGGTCTGCAGGAAAAGTATGCATTCAACCCACCTTTGTGTACTGGAGGCTATGGCATTAACCATGCCATCGATTACTTGCGGATATGAAAGAATGGTGAGGCCAGAACTTATTTCCTGAGCAGGGGTTCCTTTCCACTCTTTCCCAGTACCACCGTCCTTCATTATGCTAATCACTCAGAAGTGAGAGTTTGCCATCCAGCCTCTTTTCCCTTTCTGGTGAACAGTCACTACTTTTCAGCTATGTCCCCTCTTGGGTACAACTGGTAAATGTAATTTGTTTCATGTCCCTCAATTTCTAAGGGAGGAAGGCTGATGACTAGACCTGTCCTGCCTCAGGTAAGGGAATAGCTTGTATGTAGCTTAGAGTTTGGGAAATGCCTTCATGACATTCTGCTTCCTCTCCACTTCTCGGCCCTGCAGTTGCTGGCGAAGAAGAGGCAGACGGCTACGAGACAGACCACCAAGACTACTGTGAGGTGTGTCAGCAGGGCGGGGAGATCATCCTCTGCGACTCATGTCCCAGAGCTTATCACCTGGTGTGCCTGGATCCGGAGCTAGACAAGGCCCCCGAGGGCAAATGGAGCTGCCCCCACTGTGTAAGCTGCTCACCTTTCTTCCTTGTTCTCTGCACACTAGCACCTCCCACCATTTCCAGAGAAGGAGCTAGCCTGCTGTATTGTAGCCTCTGCTCTGATGCAGGATCCATGCTATTCCAGCTTAGGAGTCCAGGATTCTGTGCTTAAAAAAAAAAATCTCCAAAATGTCATGATCTGAAAATTCAGATTCTTTAACTGGAACAGATCATGCAAAAATAATGAATTTGCACTCACTAGTTCATGTGCTTCTGACTGCAAAACAGCCCTGTTTTTGTCCCTTTTAAAGTAGTGCTTGGGTTAGGGATGGTGGGAAAAGGGACTTTGGGGGGTGCTGTGTGCATAGGGACAAGGAGACAGGGTCTGGGGTTTAGTGAAAGGCAACTCTGGGCCTCCTCAACGATAAACACCCTTGTTAAAGCTAAGACTCTTCCACATGTTTCATTTTCCTTTCCTTGAGAATTCAGACTGTGTAGAAACAGACTGTGCCAAATGTCTGAGGTTCATCAGAATAATTGTTGGATAGGCTCTGGCTTCTGTTGTTTAAACCTCCAAGTGCTCCTGCCTGCATGGCCCGTATATCATAATCCAGCTCTCTCTCTCTCTCTCTGGTTGTGCCATGTCCTTGGCTTGCAGGAAAAAGAAGGGGTGCAGTGGGAGCCAAAGGAGGAGGAGGAGGAGGAGTACGAAGGGGAGCTGGACGACGCGGAGAAGGAGGAGGAGGATGATCACATGGAGTACTGCCGCGTCTGTAAGGACGGCGGCGAGCTCTTGTGTTGTGACGCTTGCATCTCCTCCTACCATATCCACTGCCTCAACCCACCACTTCCTGAGATCCCTAATGGGGAGTGGTTGTGTCCCCGCTGCACGGTGAGGGCACTGGGGGGGGGGCAGCGGGGAGAGCACAATACTGGAATTTGGGTGAGAGAGGAAAACAATGGCTGGGCAGTGAGGGAGGGCAAGAGAAAGACCAGCCACATCCACCTAAGATGCATTTATTCTAGAGTAAGGCTCACCAGTTTCATAGAGGGCTGCCTCCTAGGCAAGGAGGTTTAGCAGATGGCTAGGCCCCCTGTGTGTTTGACAGCTTCTCTTTCCTGTTCCCAGTGTCCTATGCTAAAGGGCCGTGTACAAAAAATTCTGCACTGGCGGTGGGGGGAGCCTCCAACACCCATCGCTGTCCCCCTGTCGTCTGACGCCAGCCCAGATGACCCACCACCCAAGTCGCTGCAGGGGCGTTCCGAGCGTGAGTTCTTTGTCAAATGGGTCGGCCTGTCCTATTGGCATTGTTCCTGGATAAAGGAATTGCAGGTACAATTTTTTAAAAACACTTTTTAATTGCCCAGATATGAGTAATTAGGATATGTATACATCTAGAGATATAAAATATGTTTAAAAAAGTGCTATAAATATACACATTTAACAGGATAAGCAGAATAAATACAAAGATTATTCAATATATATTTCCCCCAATAGTGTGTAAGGGTTTACTTGATCCTGAATCCTCTCATTTATAGGAAATAAAATTCATTTTTCCAATAGAGGTATTATCATGTTATCTCCTCTCTCTGACCCTAATCATATTTGTGAGTTTAATTATTTGGATGTAGGTACAATTTTGATTGCATTGGGAGTGAAGGTAGATTTGGAATTGAGGCTCTGCCTTTGAACAAACAACTGCAGATCACTCCTTGCTTTGTCAGAGATTCCTTGCAGGATCCGACAACTGGAAATGAATTGTGGGACTCTGTTGTCACCAGTACACAGGCAGAGCTTGGAGCACTTGGGCATTTGAATCCTACGTAGTAGCACTCAGGTCTCTGGCCAACTTGAATTCTCTCTCTCTTTCCCCTTCAGCATAAATGACTTACTAAAGCAGGGCTATTGCACCTGTGGGCTGAACTTGACTCTTCATTCCTTCTCTTCTGCCTTGAGGACTGCCACTTGCCTATTGGCACCTCTCACTTGTGGAGGCTGCCAGCATCCCACTCCCAGCAGTGTAGTGCTGATGCCACTCTCTGTGGACTGGGCACGGGCAGCAAGGGAAGATGCATTGCTATTGTCTAACTGTATTATTTTAAACTGAATTTGAATTATTTTAACTGTATGTATGAATGGTTTTAATACTGTAAATAGTTTAATTCTATTTTAATCTAGACTTTTGTATGTTTTTAATTATTTATTTATTTATTTATTTAATTACATTTCTAGACCGCCCTATAGCAGAAAGCTCTCAGGGCGGTGTACAACAAATAAAATCACAATTAAAATATGAGCAAGTGTGGAAAAAAAATATATATAGTACAATTATAAAACATTAATAAAATTGCCATGGAGATTTATAAATTAAGATCATATTAAGTTTAGAATGTTAAATTAAAATATTTAAAAATTTACAAAATTTAAAAAGCCTGGGCGAAAAGGTAAGTTTTTACCTGGCGCCGAAAAGATAACAGAGAAGGCGCCAGGCGTATCTCGTCTGGGAGGGCATTCCATAGTTCGGGAATTATATGTGTGCTTTTATCTGGAAGCCGCTGAGAGTTCCAGTTTTGGAAAAAGGGCGGGGTAAAAATAATGATAATAAATAAATACATAAATAAATAAATATGCAGTGGCAGTGAGGAAGAGGCAAGGAGGGGAAGCATCCCAGTGGCCCATATGTTGCCTATTAGTGAGCTCAAGTTAGTAGAGCTGGGAAGGAGCTTCTTAAAAAAACTTTGGAGAACCACTGCCAGCTCGAGTCAACAGTACCGTTGGCCTAACTCTGCGCAAAACCATTTCAGACTGAAGAGTGATATATTAAAATGGGAGAGCGATAGGGACAACAGTAGCCAATGATGGCCAGAAGCACAATCATGTCCTGTCTGCTTCTGACTACTAGATGCTGAGCATAAGTATCATCATCGTGGTGCCCTGTTTGTGAACCTCCTTAAGGCATGTCCCTAGCCACAGGAGATTTAGGTCTGCTGGTGCTCTTGATCCATCATGGTGGAGGGTGGATGGCCACCTGTCAAGGATGCTGTAGTAGTGGATTTCATGCACTTTGGGCTAGAGATGGCTCCTGAGGTCCTTCCAACACTGATTTTGTCCTTATGTTCTCACTTCCTTATTCAGCTTCTCACCTTACCTCCTTCTTCCCTTTCTCTTCTGCCCTATCCCCACCCTCAAATTCCAGCTTGAGATCTTCCACCTGGTGATGTACAGGAATTACCAACGAAAGAACGACATGGATGAGCCCCCCCCACTCGACTATGGGTCAGGTGATGATGATGGAAAGAGTGAGAAGAGGAAGAATAAGGATCCTTTCTATGCTGAGATGGAGGAAAAATACTACCGCTATGGCATCAAGCCTGACTGGATGACCATCCACCGTGTTATAAACCATAGGTCTCTCTCTCTCTCTCTCTCTCTCTCTCTCTCTCTCTGTGTGTGTGTGTGTGTGTACGTGCGCTTGCATGTGCATACAGTTGTCTTCACACTCCTTATCACAACAATGCTGTAGCTCAAGGGTGGTAAACCAGCAGACCACAGGACAGATCTAGCCTGCCAAGCCACCGCAGGTAGTTCATCAGCCAAATCAGACACCTCCTCTCTGTCTGCAAAGGCACCTCTTTTGCTAGAAGGTGTTCCTGAACAGGAAACAGGAAGGAGCACCTCTTTCCTGTTTCTGGGCACTAAGATCTCATTGCAGTGGCACAACACTAGAGGGAGGAGAGGCACCTTTGCAAGGTCAGCAGATGGAGCTTCCTTCTCGCAGTACTGGTTTAAATCTCTCCTCTCAGCCCAGTGTTGCAGTGTGTGAGCATATATGGGTTGTATCCAGTGATAGTCCTACTCAGAGTAATTTCAGTGGGTCTGCTCTGAGTACAACTTGGTTGGATGCAACTTTGTGTGTGCTATATACGTGGCATGTACATGTGCAGTGAGATGCAGCCCTTTGAAGGAAAACCTATTTTGAATGTGGCACAGCTTAGCAATCTCTGCCATAGCCTAATAGTGTACTGGTAGTCCTGATGAGACCCAGACATCCCTTGGAAACTGTGTGGCCCCCCACCCTTATTGCCAGAGACCTTGTGTATCAGTAGGAGCTGGCCCATGGGCACTAGTGGGGCCACCCAAGGGAAGCAGATTGAGGTATGAGTGTTGGCAGCGTGGTGGTGATTCCGGGGAATCCCAGCTTTCTTAAAGAAGATATAGTCGTCACAGCTGTGATGAATAATATAGATTTGAACATAGCATTTCCTTTGTGTGTTTCTCCAAGAGAATAATTCTCAAAGATGTTAAGAAACTCCTAATTATTCCGGGAGATAGTACCTTTCCCATCTACCCCTTACATCGTTGTGGGGCCCAGACTCACAGTGGCACCGACTTAGCCATTTTGGGCTTAATTGACTTAATCCCACTAGATGCTTTACAGTCTAACAGTGTGGACCAGAGGTTTTGTTTGTGTGTTTGTGTTTGTAGCCAAGGAAGCGTTGCTTTTATTCTGTGAGATTTAAACAAGGTGACTTGAGATTTGGTAACAAATTTGTGTATTTTGTTTTCTTCTGTTTTTGTTATCTTCTTCCTTTGCATTTATGCATTTACTGCATGAAGCATTGACAAAAAGGGCAACTACCACTATCTGGTTAAGTGGCGTGACCTTTCCTATGACCAGTCCACGTGGGAGGAGGATGAGATGTCAATTCCGGACTATGAGTACCACAAGCAGGCCTACTGGCTGCACAGGTAAGGAGTTGTACTTTAGCTTTGTTACCATCTTGGAAACCGTGAGGTGGGGTAGGGGAGGCCAGTATCAAGCTGTCTGATCCACTACACTCTGGCTTACTCACCCCTGAGATTCCTGGATGAAATGTGAGAGGGCCTTCCCGCCTCTCCCTTTTTCTCTTCCACTCTCTAGAGAGCTGATTATGGGTGAAGACCCTGCCCAGCCCAGGAAGTACAAGAAGAAGAAGAAGGAACTGTCGTCGGAGGACCCGCCAAACTCCCCCACCAATGATGTAAGCTCTGAGAAGGTGGCTGGCGATGGGATGGCCCTGCAGTTTGGTCACACTTGGTATTACGGGGTGGGGTGGGAAAGGGAATGGGTTTGGTGTGCCGCAGAGACTGAGGCATGACAAAGAGCAAAGCTGTGTATAGCTGACGTTTCAAATGCGGATCTCTGTAGGGGTGGCATTAAGAAGAGGAGTGAGCCTCTGCCCTGTGGGCTCATGGCATTGATCTCGTGGCTGTTCTTTCTCTGTGTGCATCCTTGCAGCCAACTGTGAAATATGACAGCCAGCCACGGTTCATCACGTCCACAGGGGGTACCCTGCACATGTATCAGCTGGAAGGCCTCAACTGGTTGCGGTTCTCCTGGGCCCAGAGCACAGACACCATCCTGGCTGATGAGATGGGCCTCGGCAAGACCATCCAGACCATTGTCTTTCTGTACTCGCTGTATAGGGAGGTGAGGCAGGAATTGTGTCCTTTGGCCTGGGCATGCTGGCTCCTCTCTAGTGTCAAGATCATGCTTAGCAGGATGTGAGGCTCATTCTGTCCTTGTCAAGTGTTCTGCAGAATTTGCTCCCTCTCCTTCTCCCTCCTCTCTCCCCCCTGCCTCCTGGGGAAGCCTAACTCATGTATGGCCTTTTACTTTGATATTTTGACCCAGGGCTTCCAAACTGGATCTCTTACCCTTATGCTCATGCTTTTTCCCAAGTATGAGGAGGAAAGAGGACTGGCTTTCTCTCCTGAAAGCTCACAGTCCTAAAAGTGGATGAAGGAGAACAGGGTGATAAATGGGACGGAAGGAAAATAAAGGATATACTCCTAGTGAAATCTCTCCCGCCTATTCCAGGCCCTTTCTTTTCAGAAAGGAAGCCAACAAGTTGCTTTGCCAACAACTTCTTAGTTTACCCAGCTCTGCCTTTTTAAAGCTGCTAAAAATGCCCCATACCCTTCCTGTTCCCCCATTCCCTGTTGCTTGCCCAGCACCCATCCCGCCCTTGAGATGGAATGGAGGAGATTCCCTTTGCTTTCTCGCCTAGGGCCATCCGTTCACTTCCACCACCACTGACTGTGGGAGGGGCACAACCCTCCTTGCTCTCCAGTCTGCTTTGGATGGGATGAAGCCACTGGTTATTTCTTCACTCAAAACCTCCATGTCAGCCCTTGTTTCCTTGGGGTTTCCGTCAGGGGGATGGGGTCCATTGCTGTTCAGAGTTTGGCCTCCCAGCTCTCTCGAGTCCTGTTGCCTTTGGGGCTTCCCCATGGCTGAGTGTTCTGAGGCTGAATTCCTGCAGGTTGCCGTGCGCCTGCATGAGCCAGACCTCGAGAGAGCCTTTGGCCTTCCTAGCTGCCTGCTTTGCTTATCTGCCCCAGCTGCCTCCTGTCCTGATCTCCTCGTGGCAGCCTGCCAGCCAGCGCTTGCTTTGCCAGGACATCCTGCTGAAGTGCTGGAGCAGCAGGTGTGGTGATTGTGGGGTCTTCATGGAGCCTCTGAGTTGCTGCCTGCTCCAGCTGCTGATTCCTCAGCACGAGGGGGCCAGAGTCTGTCATGTTGCCCCAGATTATTAGCAGGATCTGGTGGTGTGCAGCCCCTCAACATAAAAGCAAAGCTCCACATTCGCACTCTTCCCCCGGCTGCTTCCTTGTTTATGTGGGAAGCTGTATATGCCTTTCTAACCACCAGTGTAAATGCATCTGGGAAACCTGATTGGGCCAGATTCCCCAGAGGCTTGTACAGAGGCTTCTGTGTGACATCCGCTTGTTAACCTGCTCTGTGCTGGAAAGACTAAATGTTATGCTGGTGTTTCCCATGTTATTTGTAATGTGTGAAGCTGCCCCCAGTCTTGCCTTGTCTGATGTAGATTGTATGACTTTTGGACAGTGAGTACATAATGTCCATCTTCTGTACACCGCCTGGCACAGGGCTGGTGCTTGATGAATGCTTGGGGGGAGGCAAAAGGGTCGTTATGTGAACAGCTGTTATCTCTGTATGAACAGCTGCTGTGGCTGGCTGCGTGTCAGTGATCCCAGCAGAGCCACAGGAGAACCTTGCTCCTTCTGGCAGCCAGCGTTTTATGAATGGATTTCTGTTTGCCTAGCTGAGCCCCTGGGAGCCAAAAGCGAAGAGCCTGAGAATTGCTGCATCAGGCTGAGTCAGGGCTGGGAGCTGCTGATGGCCTCTTTTCACTCCCAAGCTGCAGACAGGGAAAGTTCCTTCCAGTTCACATATGACCACCTCCTCTTCCTCTTCTCCCTCCCACTTAGGGTCACACCAAGGGGCCTTTCCTGGTCAGTGCCCCGCTGTCCACCATCATCAACTGGGAGCGAGAATTTCAAATGTGGGCACCCAATTTCTATGTGGTGACCTACACGGGGGACAAAGACAGCCGCTCCATCATCCGTGAGAACGAGTTTTCTTTTGAGGACAACGCCATGAAGGGTGGAAAGAAGGCCTTCAAAATGAAGGCAAGTGCAGGGGAGTTTCTTCCCACCATACAGCAACAGCAGCGCTTACTCTGCAGTCTGCTGTGGGTGTTATATTGATGGTTGTAGATAAGACTTCTGTTGCCCTCTGACCTTTGAGGTGGAAGTCAGCTTGTTAACCCCTTTGCTCCCAATCCCTACAATGCAGCCTTCCCAGCTTGCCTTTCAAATGCCCAAGAGCTCCATCAAGAAGGACCATGTGCTATGGTGCCATGTGAGGATGTCAGTTGCTTCCGTTTTCTAGACAACGGACAGTCCTCTAGGTGGTAGACAGCAGCAGCTTGAGCAAGAGTAAAATGGGCCCCTTGATAAGGCTCGGCCCTCCTCTTCTTTCCTCTGTTTAGCTCCCCTCTCAGTGACTCTGTACAGTGAAGGAGGTAAGCTGCATTATGGGCTTGTAAAAACGGATTATCTAAATGTGGATTTGATCCCAAGTTTGATCCTCTTTTAGGGGGAGCAGTCCTGCTCTGGGGCACTTGTCCTATACGGGAACATGTTGCTGTTGGTGGCTATACCTATGTTATCATTCTTCCTGCCTTCTCTCTCCCCCCTCTTCCTTTCCCCTTTGTTTTCAGAGAGAAGCTCAGGTGAAGTTTCACGTCCTCCTGACCTCTTATGAGCTGGTCACCATTGACCAGGCTGCCTTGGCATCCATCAGGTGGGCCTGTCTTGTTGTGGATGAAGCTCACCGACTCAAAAACAACCAGTCTAAGGTGAGGAGCACATGTTGTGGTGAAGCTGCCGCTGTTGTTGTTATGTGCCTTCAAGTCGATTATGACTTATGGCGACCCTATGAATCAGTGACCTCCAAGAGCATCTGTCATGAACCACCCTGCTCAGACCTTGGAAGTTCAGGTCTGTGGCTTCCTTTACGGAATCAATACATCTCTTGTTTGGCCTTCCTCTTTTTCTACTCCCTGCTGTTTTTCCCAGCATTATTGTCTTTTCTAGTGAATTGTCTTCTCATGATGTGTCCAACATATGATAACCTCAGTTTCATCATCAGTGAAGCTGTGGGCTTGCTTTTATTGAATGAATGCTGGGATTTTGGGACTCCTCTGCTCTTGGTGAAGAATAAGAGTGGAAACAAGGGTCCCCTAATTCCTGTACTACTTTTGGTTTCAGTTCTTCAGGGTGTTAAACGGTTACAAGATCGACCACAAGCTGCTGCTTACTGGGACTCCCTTGCAAAACAACTTGGAGGAGCTGTTCCACCTGCTGAATTTCCTCACTCCCGAGAGATTCAAGTACGGCCAACTTTGCACTTCCTTCCCCCTTGTCGAGGTCTGTGGAGGTCTGTTAGTCACAGAGCTGGAGGTGCTTGGTCTTAGTGCCTGTCCTCTCTATTGCTGACATTTTGCCTTTTATGTTGTCTGCCTTCAGTCTGTGGTCCCTGTCCACAGCACCTGCCCCCTCCGTCCCCCGCTTTCCATCCATATCTTTTTCACCTGGTGAGGAGCCATCCTGAAAGTAGGTTGGCTGTAGATCAGAGGGAGGGGCTGAGTCCTCCTAGTCTAATTGTTCTTAGAAGTCCTTTGGATAAATCTACTCTTCATAAGTAGTTGGATGGGGAGGAAATGGTGAGCCAGTTGGTGTAAAAATACTTTTCTGTATGTGAAACAACAAGGAATGGCAGTTCTGTAGATAACCTCTCCTTAGTTTTCCTTAACGTCAAAGACCTTCTCCATGATCACTTGATCTCTCCAGGATCATAAGGCATAATGCCTAACAGCTGATCCCAAAATGTGATGGGCCATCTGCCTCACAAGTGCAGCTCTAGTGTGCATGTTGCAGAGAGAGTGGTTTAGAAAACCTAATGGAAGAGCTTTTCAGTTACCTGAAAAATTATATCTGAAAGGCTGGCTCCCTCTGCTGGCCAGACCTGCCAGCTTCACACTGACAGCATTCTGGCATCTTGGTCACTCCCAAGTAAAACGTACTTGGCTTCTGGCGGCCCTGAAGGATTTCCATTTGTCTGATGCAGAGGAAGACAGCTAGTGATGGGTGATTCCTTCCATCAACCAGTGGAAGCTGGACTTGTGGAGGCTTCAAATTCTGACTTGGGTGGATGGGTGGGGAGGGCCAGGTCACCCTTTCTCATTTCCCCCTGTCTGCACTGAGAAACCTCAGCTGCTCCTGCCTCTCCAAGGCGTAGTGAAACTAAAAGAGATGGCTAATTCCCCCACCTTCTTTCCTCTCTCATTGGCTTAGGGCTGGAGAGTGTTTTACCTGGTTTGGGGATGTCTTTTGCATTGATGCAATACCGGAGCCCCTTCCATACACTCTTGCCCATCTGTGGTTTTGGTATTTGTTTCAACCTGCCCTCTCAAAATCCTGCCTTCCCAGCAACCATTTGTGGCTTCTAGCTTGAAATTTTGTATCTAAGAAAACCAGTTGCTGAGGGATAACAGTAGGAGAGGGCTATTGCCCTCATGTCCTACTTGCAAAGATGCTGGACTAGATAGGCCTTTGGTCTGATCTACCAGAGCTCTTCTTATGTTCTTAAGATTTTGGGGTGGTTTAAAATTAGAAAACTGAGGACCTGTCACCACTGAATTCCCAGACCAAACAATCACAATGTCTTTTGGCCTGAGCAGTGCTTGAATGACAGGGGAGGGGGCTGAAGGGACCTGGAAATCACGTATATAACGTGTGTGTGTCATTAACAATTTACATCCTGCCCCTGTTCACAAGTGATCTCAGGAGAGGTCACAACAAAAATAAAAGCAAATGCAATTGAAAACCAAATTACTTATTGTGATCCACCTGCCCACCAGTCAATGTTTTAAGAAGCCTATGGGGGGCATGATATGGTTAGAACTGGAAGTAACTGAGAAATGAGAGGCTTATGGATTTCATCAAGGGCCTCCCTCCCTCCCCTGCTCTAATGTGAGCACTAGACTTGGGATATTTTCTTTGCTATAGATCTTCATTCAGATATAATTCCCCAAGCCAACATAGCTTCCCTCCCTGCCCCATCCTGCTCCCCCAACTTGTGTGAAGCATTTTGTTTTCCTGGAATATCCCCAGAGATGTAAGCATAACTGCTGCCATCTTCTTCCTACAGCAACCTGGAAGGCTTCCTGGAGGAGTTTGCCGACATCTCCAAGGAAGACCAAATTAAAAAACTCCATGACCTCCTGGGCCCCCATATGTTGCGCCGCCTCAAGGCTGATGTCTTCAAGAACATGCCGGCCAAGACAGAGCTCATTGTCCGGGTGGAGCTCAGCCCCATGCAGAAGTATGGGCGGGATTGAGGGAGGAGAGGTGATATGGTGGAATGTCCTCGGGTCCTGTTTGTGCATAATGCTATGGGGGATATGTGACCTGGAGGGGAGGGGACACTGTGTTATGGATTTATAGGTAGCAGTGATGGCTCTTGGATCAGGGAGGGGAGGCTGCTGAATCAGACCTTCAGAGAAGGGAGCAAGTGTGGTCAGGATGGAGAAAAGTCAAGGTTTCTAAGTTCTCTGTAAGAATAGATGTATCTTGGGGGTATGAGCAGTAGATCAAAGCATGCCACTGGGCTTCATTCTCCAGATCATTGGGAGGTGGAATGGTGGTAAAAGACAACTGTTAGGCATAACTCATTGAACCTTAAATGCATCCCCCCACCCTTCGGTAAAATTGTGGCCTATCCTTCTATAGATGGAAGGGTCACGGCATCTCTTTTATGCTACTGTTTTCCTTCTTCTGCTCTTCCCATCCCCCCCCCAAATCAGGAAATACTATAAATATATCTTGACTCGCAACTTTGAAGCTTTGAACTCACGTGGTGGCGGAAACCAGGTGTCCTTGCTCAACATCATGATGGACTTGAAGAAATGCTGTAACCACCCTTACCTCTTCCCTGTTGCTGCCATGGTATGTTCTGCATTGTCTGTTTGGCTGCCAGAGGTTGAGCAGGGCACATTCCTCTTAGAAGGGGTGTGCCCATGCTGTGGAGCGGGGATGTGTCGCCTTCCGCTGTGTGGCCCTTTCTGCTTTCAAGGCTGGCAGGAGTTTTGCTGTGGTGGATGGGCCAGGATCAAACCTGACGGAGGGAGGTGGAGAAGAAACACCTGGATGGTTGTGTATTTCGGCTTAGGAAGCCATGGGGCAATTCTTTGGTGGGCAGATCAGCCCACCTCCTCAATTAGTCCCTGGCTTTTGTCTACTCACCTGGCAGTGAAAGATAAACCCAGCGAGGCATGGCCAACTGCACTAACGACAGTGGCGGCTGTGCTTTGTCATGTCAGGAATCCCCCAAGTTGCCAAGCGGTGCCTACGAAGGGGGTGCTCTCATCAAGGCCTCTGGGAAGCTGATGCTGTTACAGAAGATGCTGAGGAAGCTGAAAGAGCAGGGCCATCGCGTGCTCATCTTCTCCCAGGTGAGGGTGGGGGCTCCGTGTGCCTTAATGCTAGTTGTGTGGAGTGGTGGGGATGGGGGGAGGGAGGGAGCGGAAGGAAGGAAGAAAAAGAAAAGAAAAACCTGCAGACAGTGTGCGGTGTGTTTTTCCTTCTATGCCTACAGCATGAGAACAATGTGGAGTGGGGCCAGGAAGCTCACAGTGTGACATCATATCCCAGCGTAAAATGTTTCTAAATGTTAGGGAGGGGAGAGGATGCTGTTTTCTGACATCACCTATTGGGGAAGGACAAAGGAGTCCTGAGAGGAGATATGCAATGTACAGCAAAAATTCCACTGATGAATTCAAAAGGCACCATCAGTCTCATTTAGGAATATGGAGGGCTGGAAGTACAAAACAGGTTCTCCTCATTATTCTGAGGCCTCCCCCTCCCCAGCTTTTTTTTCAGTGGAAATTGGGGGGAAATTGGAAATGAAGGGGCGGGACTTATATCAACCGATACCTATTTCAGAATAATGCTTTTTCAGGCAAGGTTTTAAAATATTGTTTTAGCTGTATAGTACTCAAAACTCTTTCTGATAACTTAGTAAGACACTCTACAGTATTGGGAAATCACAATCCCTGTATGCCCTATGGATAACTCAAATCAGTTCTAGTGTGCCAGAGAAAGGCATCATTTTTTTAAAAAAAGAGCAGTCAGAATAGTTAGAAAGACACCTACTGTTGCCTCATGGAGTTACAGAGGGCTTTTGGATGTATTCTTTCTTCTGTTCCTCGATAATGCTGATAATGGAGGCTGTTTCTAAGCCCCACCACCCCAAAATAAACATTTCCTTTTGTTTACTACAGTGCTGGTGGTTTCTGTGCTTCTCCCCATTTCCAGAACTGGCAAAAACCAACATATGATTGATATCATAGGGTGCAACAGATTGTTGCTCTGTTTCTAACACTAGATATAGAGTATTATTGTTTGGATAAAATTAAGGCATTTATTCTTTTTAATGTAATAAAAATAGCAAACGGTATACTTTTATCTGCAAAGTTTTACCTAATGCTTTTTATGTTCTTAATGTAGTAAAATTAGTATAGCATATATTTCAATTCCTTCCCCCCCCCCCCGATTTCCATTTATTCCTGACAAACCCACACTCTCATTTATGGGTATCTTTCTAGATGACAAAAATGCTGGACCTACTTGAGGATTTCCTTGACTATGAAGGATACAAGTACGAACGAATTGATGGGGGCATTACAGGAGCCCTGCGGCAAGAGGCAATTGATAGATTTAATGGCAAGTATGAAGACTAAAGGGGCCTGATGTGTGAAGGCAGGAGGTGGGACTTGTCCTTTATATATCATTACAAATGCGTGACCTCAGTTGTCTGCAGTGAGGAGTCTTCAGGTGGGGACCCTATCTGGTTTGGGATTAAGGAGTCTTTGATGTGTTAGTTATCTAGCATGTGTGGAAATTCTTACAACCCTGACCTTTTTTAGCTGAAGGCTCTTGTTCAGAAGTTTGCCAAATTGCAAACTTGCAAACAGTTGTAATAAACCGCAAGTTCTTTCATGGATGCCAGTGAGGTCTCCACGTGGGTTATAGTCCCCAATCAACTCGAGACAGGAACCTGTCATAATTTTTTCTTGGCTCCTCCCCTTCTTACTGAGGTGATGCCAGTTCTGTTCCTGTCTCAGCTCGGGCAACAACCTTTGGCTGTTTTCTCTCACTTCTGTAGACTATCAGCCTACAGCTCTTCTATTTTCCTTCGTTCTTTTCTACGCTTCTTATTCTGTTATATATTTGGTTAATTAGTTCAAACAAACAAACAAACAAATATATATATATAATCTTTCTCTTCCTCTTTTCGTACCTATTCTTTCTCTCCTGGCTGAGATATGGAAGCACTGCCGTCTTCTCAGACCGCCAGGACAAAAACCCTTAGAGGAACAGGGCAGCACACAGTGGCTACTGTGGTCGGATCCCTGCAAGGCCATAAGGGGTCAGGGCAGCACTCAGCTCCTGCTGCAGTCAGTTCCCGGCCGCCGTCTGTCCCACAATCCCAGAACAAGAAGGGACACAAAAAATCAGGGCAGCACCCAGCTCCTGCTGCGGTCAGTTCCATGCAGATATTGGGCATGACGGCGACAGCTCCAGCGGACGCGCAATGTCCGGCCAGGGAGCATAGGCAAGAAGCCTCACGTCAGAGCGTGAATTTCGCCGCTACATCGCGGCACAGCTCTAATCGCCCCTTCGATTTGGACAATCGGGGCGGAGGCCTACTGTGCGAAGTGAGCCTTTCACCACCGCCTACTGCCTCTTCCAGCTCCCTAATGATTTTTCCCGCCGAAAAGGCGGCGGCGGCCATCTTGAGTGGCACTCAAGAGACGTGTTCGATAGAGCCTGCAGTCCAGTGCCATCTACTGGAGCAGCCGGACGACAGCAGATCGGAGGATGAGGGAACGACGGAAGCCCATGGGCGGTATGGCCCCCCCGTCTCTCCACCCCAGCTCTCTCCTCAGTCTATGCCAGCTCCTTTAATAACCCCTTCAATGACGCTGGCACAGTTGTTTTCGCCTGACGTAATTCGGCAGCTTAAGCAGGCACTATTAGAGGAGGTCCCACCATTTACTGTGATACCCCCCAATACTCCACAATGCCCACAGCCTATGGCAGTAGCCGCCCCCCCACCATGTAAGAGACCACGCCAGGTTGCCAGACAGCTTTCCCCTGACCGAACTTTGGTGGCTATGGGTACTGGGTATTATGAGCGGGACCACCAGGATGCCCTATCAGAAATCGGATCTATAAATACATTCAAAGCAGGAGACCATCATCCGACTTCCGGGAAGGGTGACTTAGCCTGTGCCTGCTTTTGAGACGGGCTCCTGCCTCAAAAGAAGCTTATTCAGATATATCAGTCAGTTTTTTCTTTTTTTTTTGACTGATTAAACTTCTCCCGGGTAGGGAGAAACGAAGAGATTAACCTCAAAGCCTATTTTTGTTGGGACGACCAGATCTCATTAATTTATGGGACGAGGTCCAGCCGACGGAGGTGGGACGGATTTTCAACAGCAAGCTCTATCTGTTAAAGCGAACGTTCATCTTATCTTCTAAGAGAGAACGCACTAACAGGCAAGCACCCTTCTTTCTATATTTTTCTTTTACTTGACTTAAATTGTTGCTGTTTAAAAGAGATTTGCCAGATTGATCAGTTTTTGACATCTCACTGGGGAGCCATAACTTCTCTCTGCTACGCACTAATTAATAGCTTATCTCTGTTTTTGTTGCAAAAAGCTGTCCTGGATTTGCATTCTAAAGATATACACAGAAGAGGGATTTCTATTCCAGATTTTTATTTTGAAAAATATTATACTGTTTTGAGACTACTCTCTTTTTGGTCTATTTTATTTTGACGAATCTGTTTCTTGACGATTGCCATTAATTGTTTCGATCCTGGGAACTGCATTTTGTTTACTTAACTATTGGAGAGATAAGGCTGTCTGCTCTGTTTATACTGTGATGTCACCAAGTTTGGAGTATTAACCCAATTGTTGCTGAAATAAGAAGTGGTTTTCCTATATTTTTCTTTTAAAATGGCAATTAAGAAAGTGGCTGAAAATCTGGAAATAACTATGTTTCAGAAAATAATGGATGAGATTGAGATAATGAAAATTGAATTGAGTAAAATGAAGCAGGAGATTAAAGATATAAGGGTCCCTGTGAGAGAGGTGACCCTGGAAGGGGTCCCTGTGAGAGAGGAGACCCCGGAGATTGGAACAGGGGTCCCTGTGAGAGAGGTGACCCTGGAGACTGGAATAGGGGTCCCTGTGAGAGAGGAGATCCCGGAGATTGGAACCAACGTGGAACAGGAACAAGATTTGGAGTCTATGGACTTTAGAAATAAAATCTATTGTTTGGAACTCAATGTTATCTCTGAAGAAATGAATGAAGATTCTAGAGATAAAGTTATCAATGGCATGGATAATCTTCTGGACTGGAATGATGTGATGGAGCCCAATATAGAGAAAATCTATGGAATTAACTGCAGCCATGTGACAATGGAAAAACTTTTAAGAGATGACCCAGTGTATTTTGAAAAAAAGAACAGAGATATGATTTTACAGCAGTATTTCAGCAACCTATTCAGAATGGATGGCAAGAAAATATTTGGGATAGAGGTAATCCCCATCAGACTCTTACTATATGACTATGGCTTTGACAGCAAGATTATTATGGAATACTGATAATGGAAGATTGGATATTGAAATTACTGGACTTAACAAGACTACTGAAGATGGAAGATGGAAAATGGAACTAATAGAGATAATAGAACAATGGCTACTGAAATTATTGAACCTAACAGATTCTGATGTGATGGATTAATTGAAATGTTTATTTTGACTATGGTTATGACAATAAGATTATCATAATTAGTAATGAGATGGATTAATCGATATGCTTATCTGGAAAAAAAAATTGATAGATATATTTCTTAAAGAATTGAAACCTCTCTTTGACTTTTTGTGGAAAGAATAAAGTAATGTTTATGAGATTTGATGATTAAGTAAGATAACTACTGGAGGAAAGTGATTTTATAATATGACTTAAGAGACAGGATTGTTATATATTATAGACTTATAACTGAATTGATCTTTGACAAATGGGAAGTCAATATTTTACTCTTTATTTTTTATTTTTGTTTTTTGTTTTTTTGTTTTTTTCTTTTTTTCTTTTTGTTTAACTATTTTTGATTTTGTTTTTTGTCTTTGAATGTTTTATGATTTTGTCTTGTATGTTTTATGAAAATCTGAATAAAAATTATTGAAAAAAAAAAAAAAAGAAATCGGATCTACAGGGTCCATGGATGACGGAGAATGGACTGATGCCTCAGAAACAGAGGCTCAAAACTCGGTCAGACTATTTTTGGAAGTTCATTTTGAATCATTATTTAAAAAGGTGATTGCTTCCCTGGAGCTGACTGCTCCTTCTGAGGAACAACCTACCTCCTCCAGGCCAGCTATGGTACTGCCTACTGTTAAGACCGGGCCTAAGGGCATTCCGTGCCCACCTATGCTGTTGGCTAATATTCAACAGGAGTGGGAGCTACCGCTATACCCCAAAAGAGGGACTAACTGGGCTAATAGACTATATACCTTAGAACCCAGTGTTATGGAACAGTTGCGGGCCCCAGACGTGGATGGGCCTATTACTGCGCTCCTGTCACATTCGATCTTGCCACGGGATGGGGATGCTCATCTCAAAGATCCCATACAGCGCAAGTCAGATCTAGCACTTAAGCGGGTACATGAAGCGACGGCTATGTCCATAAGAGCCTCTGTGGCAGCTTCAGTATTCTGTAGGGCATCACTGCTGTGGATTGAGGACCTAGCCCAAAATCAGCTGGAGGTCTCCAAGTTACGAAAGTCCATTTTAAAACTCTCTCGCTGCATGGCCTTCGTAGCAGACGCTACCATGGATTCCTCACAATTTGCAGCCAGGGCTATGGCCACGGCAGTGGTAGCCAGACGCCTAGTATGGCTTTCACACTGGGATGCGGACAATGCATCCAGATTTAATCTAGCCACGGCTAAATATACAGGTGGGAAATTATTTGGGGAAGACAATCTGGCGGAGGTATTGGTGGACAATAAGGATAAAAAGAAAGTTCTGCCCTCACAGGGGAAAGAGGAAAGAAAGCCATTCCGACGCTATACTCCCACTTTCCAGACGCGTTCCTTTCGTGGCTCAAGGCCCTTCTTCAGCAACAGACAGAGGGATTTTAGAGGCTCCCGTTTTCCCTAGCAAAACCAGAAGCCTCCACAGAGATTCCACCAGAATAGACAGCAGTCCTACCAGACTAGGCAGCAGCGTCAACCACAACAACGTTTCTGACTCTATACCTGTCGGAGGTCGACTCAATTACTTCCTAAACCAATGGCAGACAACAACAAAAGACAAATGGGTCCTGAGCATTATCAAAGACGGGTACAGTCTGGAGTTACATTAGTATCCACCCCCACGTTTCGTCTTCTCACACAGACCGACATCACTACAAAAACACGGAACATTCCTAGCAGAAATAGAGCACCACCTACAAATCTCAGCTATAGAACCCGACCCCATGGACGAACGGTTCTCAGGAGTGTACTCCCTCTTCTTTTTGGTGGCAAAAAAGGACAGTTCATTCAGGGGGGTGCTCGACCTCAGGTTTGTCAACCAGTTCCTGAAACGCAAGACTTTCCGCATGGAAACTATAGCTTCAATCAGAGAGGCACTCCAACCCCAGGACTATTTGGCATCCATAGACCTCAAGGAGGCCTACCTGCACATTCCAATTCACCCCACGCACAGAAGGTTGCTCAGGTTCACATACGACAAGAAACACTCAGTACAAAGCCCTGCCATTCGGACTTGCCACGGCACCCAGGATCTTCACCAAGGTGCTGGCAGCAGCACTCTCAGGCTTACGTCTGAAAGGGGTGCACCTCTCCCCTTATCTGGACGACCTACTTCTCAGGTCTCAGTCGTTTACCCAGGCAAACAAAGACTTAAATCTTACACTCAGTTTCCTACAAAACCACGGTTTTTTAGTGAATGTTCAAAAGAGTCACCTCTACCCCACGCAATCACTTATACACCTGGGCACGGTGATAGACACCCTTGCTGAAACTATAACGCTGGCGCCACAACGAATCCGGGCCATCACAGACCTAGCACGCTCCATACGCGACCAAATGAAATCAGACTTGATGCACCTGGCAAAACTGCTCGGAATGATGGCATCATCTATAGCAGTTACACCATGGGCCAGACTTCATTCATGTCCTCTTCAACATCTTCTGATCAAGTTCCAGAGAGACATCGCCTCGAGGCGACACTGTGTTATTGCCTTACCACACAAAGTGTGTCAGTCTCTCACCTGGTGGCATCGGGACTCGAATTTGTCCAGGGGGATCCCGATACAGGACCCGCCTTGCACAATAATTACTTCAGATGCCAGCCTCTGGGGCTGGGGGGCTCATTATATGGATCTCTTTGTACAAGGACGTTGGAGTCCACCAGAGACAGCCAGGCCCATCAACTGGCTGGAACTGAGAGCAGCTCACCTGGCGCTGAAGCATTTCTTTCCCAGTCTTCACTACCCCGATGTATTGATCAAAACAGACAACACCTCGACCAGATCATACATAATGAGACAAGGAGGGACCCGATCCAAGCTCCTCAGCGGAGAAGCGATAGCCATGCTGTCCTGGGCAGAGCAGCGCCTTACATCTGTATCGGCGGAATACCTGCAGGGGGCAATGAACGACCGGGCGGATTGGCTCAGCAGACGTCAGATATTCCCAGGGGAATGGGCACTCAACAGAAGCGTCTTCCTGATGGTTCAACAACACTTCGGAAAATTAGAGGTGGACCTCTTTGCCTCGGACACAAACTATCAGATCCCTCGATATTTTGCAAGATTCCATACGCGTGGGGCGGAACAGATAGACGCACTGACGGCGAGTTGGCCACAGCTCCTACTGTATGCGTTTCCACCAACTCCTCTCCTCGCCAGAGTCCTCAACAAGATCAGGAGGGAAGAGGCGCGGGTGGTCCTAATAGCCCCATACTGGCCGAGAAGACCGTGGTTTGCAGACCTAGTCCAGCTGTCTGTCAGAACCCCCCTTCCACTTCCAAATCGACACGACCTGTTACATCAGGGACCGGTCCTCCACCCAGACCCAGCCTGGCTTCAGCTAGTCGCCTGGAGGTTGAATGGAGCAGGCTGTTAGCATTAAATATTTCACCTGATGCGACAGCAACTATCCTGGCGTCACGTAGGCCATCTACGCTCAGGATATACCAATCCACTTGGGCAGCTTTCCTGCGTTGGTGTACAGCGCACGACACCAATCCTATGACGGCATCCGCACCACATATCCTGCAGTTCCTCCAGGACGGCCTCCACCAGGGTCTATGTCCTAACACCCTCAAACGTCAGCTATCGGCGCTTGCATCCGTTCTATCTTTAGACGAAGGGGTCTCTCCAGCGTCACATTCGCTGCTCAAGAGATTTCTAAGAGGAGCAACCGTTATCAGCCCTCCGGTAGTGCACAGATTTCCTTCATGGCACCTCCATACAGTGTTGACCGCACTACAGAAATCTCCATTCGAACCCCTGCAGACGGTTCCTTTGCGAATACTCACCTTCAAAGTCACGTTCCTCATAGCAATCACGTCAGCACGTAGGATATCAGAGATTCAGGCTCTATCAGTGCAAAAACACCTCTGCATTTTCCATAACAATAGAGTTGTACTGAGGATCAACCCTAGCTTCATACCAAAGGTCAGGTCTCAGTTTCACCTGCAACAGGAGATCGTGCTGCCCACGTTCTGCCCAAATCCTAAACACCCCATGGAAAGGGCATGGCACTCCCTCGATGCGAGGAGGGCGTTGAAGGTCTACATCAATAGGACAGCTCAATTCCGCAGATCGGAATCTCTGCTGGTATCATTCCATCCTCCGACTCTAGGCCACAAGGTGTCAAAATCAACTATAGCTAGATGGCTAAAGGCATGTATTTCCTTAGCCTACAGATCACTCAGTAAACCCGTGCCACAGGGAATCACGGCGCATTCCACTAGAGCGGCAGCCACAACAGCTGCCTTTTCAGCTAATGCCCCATTGGAGGAGATCTGCAGGGCAGCAACTTGGGCTTCACCTTCGTCGTTTACCCAACACTACAAAATGGACTTATACGCATCTGCGGAGGCCGCATTCGGTCGTAGGGTTCTCCAGCAGGTTCTTCCTCAATAGACCCACCCTATGGCCGAGCTTTGGTACGTCCCACGTGGAGACCTCACTGGCATCCATGAAAGAAGGTACGGTTGGACTTACCGTGAACGGTGTTTCTTCATGGATGCCATGAGGTCTCCACGACCCTCCCTATGAGGGGCTGGGAAATCCATCTGCAATCTGTGTTATCTGCTCTTATTCTGTTGTTATATCTTCTGATTTGTTCTTTCTATGTTACACTGAAGTGAAGTTCCGAGCTGGTCAAGAAAGAGAACTGGCATCACCTCAGTAAGAAGGGGAGGAGCCAAGAAAAAATTATGACAGGTTCCTGTCTCGAGCTGATTGGGGACTATAACCCACGTGGAGACCTCATGGCATCCATGAAGAAACACCGTTCATGGTAAGTCCAACCGTACCTTCTAATAACTAGATAATGATGTATTTCTGTGATTAATTCATCACCATAGAGATAATTCTGTTCTTTGTTAGGAATTAAGGAAACATCCATCTCTGATTGGTTAGCTTCTCTTACTGCTCAGGAAAGACTAGGAACATGTGACCCACTTTTGTACTCTAGTCTGGATGAGCTGACTCCAGCCCAGTTTGTCCACTGCCTGTGCAAAGCTTTCCAGCTTCTTTCTGGATTTCTCCACATTTTTACATTCTACTGTAAGGATACTACTGACCCTTTCATTTTCCCCTAATACCTAGATATCCTTTTCCACCCTTTCAAGAATAAAGGCTCCCTTTTCTCCCTCTTCTCTTCATAGCTCCCTTCAGCAAGGCAAATGCTAAAAAAGAAAAAGATCCTTGAGCATGTTAGAATCCTAATCAACAAAACCATAATAGCTGCTGCCTTAAAGCATTGGAGCCTCTTGCTGCTGCTGCCGCCACAGAGCCTCCTACTGTGAGCTTTCATGCTGCACCATCATTCACTCCCAGCCCAAGTGACAACTCAACCTTTCTCCTTCTGTCGTGAGGCCCAGTCAGTGCTGGTACCTGCCACCATAGTGGCCCTGCTGTTGAGCAATCTGCAACAACCATGGGGTTTCCCATACCGAAGACTGTCCTTGGGCAACCCGCATCACTGGCCTTCAGTCCTGTGCAGAAAAGCTCCTCTGCACATGAAATCAGGCCTGGTTTACAGGGGTAGAAGGTTTTGTCTATGATGGCTTCCTTGCTCTGGCTGTAATCTTGGGAGGGGAATCGGAAGGGAGAGACTGGCCTAAAGCTCTGCGCTTACAAGAGACATGCCACCAGAGGGAGCCTCATCATTGCTACACAGCTTTTTCTCAAGCTGCGCTTCAAGAAGGCACCTCAGCCATGCCTGCATTTATATTAAAGGGATGACATATCCAGGGTATTAAGCAGACAGCGATTGGTTATCTACCAATGTGGCCAGCAACTCCGCCACCCCCAAGTGAAAGTAGATCTAAGAGACACAGGATTATCTAAGTATCTGAGTTGTCCCCGTCCCACGAGGGAGGAATGCCAGGCATCAGGGACCTGTTAACCAGCCCAGCCAGCAAACTGGCCACTCCTCAGAGGGCTCACCCATCACACAACTGCTGACTGCTAGTGTGCAGCTTACTGTTCCGTGTCCTTCATACAGTAGGCAGCACTCTTCAGATAAGGAGTTCTAGTATCCAGACACCTTGGGAAAGGAGGAAGGTGAGTACAGATCAGATGAACGCATGACTGAGGAGTCTCCCATCACTAGGCTCTTCCATAATGAAGATTTTCTTTCCTCGTTAACCAAAGTTATTACATCCCAGGGGCTTTAAGCCACAACTCTGTCCCCCACCCGCATCCAGAGTGGTTCCCTTCCCCAGTTACTTTTCAGATGTGGATATAGCTGAACTGGACAGCTCATTACAAAGTAAAAAGGCCACGATATTGGTCCAAAGGCTTTATACCCTTTTTTTCCAACCTATAGAGGGACTAAAGGTACCTGTTGTGGATACTTCTGTACCAACGGTGAAGGGTCCTGTCAGATGCTGTGTTGCCAAACACACACCAGTGGATGACCTGGTCATTGGTTTCAGATGGATATTAAATGGCATGGAATAAAATCAGACCCTGCGGAACCCCATATTGGAGGTTCCACAGGGCCAAACAGTATCTCCCAAGCACCATCTTCTGGAGCCAATCATCCAGTAGGAGTAGAATCACTACACAACAGTGCTCCCTACTCCTAACTCATTGCACTCTTCCCTGAAGGCAATCTAGGTGAGTGGATACTCTCCCCATCAGTGTTCCAGATGCTACAGGATCACTTCAGAGTGCCTCTCCTCAGCCTATTTACAACTCAGCAGAATGCGTAAACAGCCCAGTTCTTCTCCTGGTGCCTATTGAGCCAGGTGGAAGGCCCATCCTTCTGGAAGGAAGGACAGGATAGAAATTTAATAAATAAAATAAAACTTTTCTGCGCTCCAGTGGCTTTATTTATGTCTTTCCTCTCACCCCCACCTCTCCAGGATCCTTTGTAAAATCAGGAAGGCAGGAGCCACGGTTTTCCTTGTGGCTCCTCATTGGCCTTGGAGACCAAAGTTCTCATAAAATCTCCACTCGCAGAAGTAGGCCTGTGGTTCCTTCCCCAGATCCCAGACCTTCTGTCCTGGAGGCCAGGCTCATTGCTCCTAGTTGGTTGTTGAGACCATGCTGGCCTCTACCTCGAGAACCCATGAGATGAAATGGAAGCCCTTCACCAAATGTTGTGGGCACAAGATTTTAGACCACTGCAGCTGGCATTTCAAAACTCCTGTAATTTCTACAAGTCTGACTGGACCTCAGACTAAAACCAAACACTCTCCAATAGGCCTCACCCTTGATCTCTGTTGTTTCCAAGGGAATGACAAAATCCCTTAGCAAGCATCCTCACCTATGCTCTTTCCTTTGAGAGGTGTCCCTGCTGAGTCTGCCCATGGTCCATAGATTCCCCTCTTGAAGCTCAACATTCCCAAAGCTCCTAAAGTACCCCCTTTAATCCCATCAATAAAATGTCACAGATGTCTGTCTCTCAAGGTTGCTTTCATGGTGGCTGTCACCTCAGGATACAGGGCCTCAGAACTGGGGGGCCCTATAATAAAGGAACCTCCTGTCCATAATCCACAAGGACTGAGTCATTGTTTGGACAGATCCAGCTTTTACCCCCAAAGTTAACTCTGCATTTCATGGGGTGCAAGACCTTATCCTGTGCTCTTTTTGCTTGAAGCAAATGAGGCATCCATGTCACATCATAATTCTGCCAGTTCTGCACAATTAGACCTTGTTTACCTCTCACAATCCTCCAGCATGTGCTGGAACTCCTCAGAGGCAGTGACAGGAGCCAGGATTTTGGCTTTGTTTCTGTTCTCACATAAGGTCTATAATTCTACAACTACTCCTCAGCGATCTCTGCTTCTTGCTTGGCCATGGGACAGAACGGGTAAACTCAGCTTATCCAGACTAGACTGCAAAAGTTGGTCACATGTTCCCCGCCTTTCCTAGGCAGTAGGAGGTGCTAACCCATCAGTAATGGATGCCTCGTTCACCCCAGACCAGTAAATACCCAATGCTCCTTTTTATGAAATTCCAAGCACCTGCAATATATATCATGACAAGCAGAAACTAAGTTTTTCTGGTTGATTTTTTGAAGGGGGCAGGGGCAGCCATAATTTTTACTCTTAAATGACATGATATACTTAGGAACCCGATCCCAAGTATGAAATCTCTTGCATGAAGCAGTCCTAAGCCTGGCTTTTGAACTCAGCTTTGTGTTCTCGACATTGAGTCTTGCAGCTTTCCTGTTCATTTGTCTTTCCTTCTGATTCACTCACTGAGGCTTTCATTCCTTATCAGCTCCGGGAGCTCAGCAATTCTGTTTCCTGCTGTCCACTCGGGCAGGTGGTTTGGGCATCAACTTGGCCACAGCAGACACAGTGATCATCTTTGATTCAGACTGGAACCCTCACAATGATATTCAGGTAGGACCACTATTTCTCTCATCACCCTTATGGTCTCCTGTGGCTCCACAGCGGGTTGCACATAAGTTCTACAGGATCAGAACAAATGTTGATTTTGTCCACCATCCTGTTTCACACAGTGGTGTTACCGCCCGGAGCTTTATCTAGTGGATAAACAGGGATGAGGGTTCTACATGTTCTTTCGTGGTTTATGTCTAACCAGAGTCTTATATACCAAACGCTGTCCTCACCTAAGTGAGTCCTGTTATCGATGGCAGACAACTGGCTTGGTAAACCTAGAAAAACAAATCTTACCCAAATTCCCCTAGCGACTGAGAATGCCTCAGGAAATATAGTTAATAGAGTTCCACAGTGGAAAATCAAAATATATGTCTTTATTTATATACTAAGATCTGGTTTAGACTAGAAATACAAGTAATTGGCCTCAGCCAGTACAGAAAATATACATATATAGTTAGAGATAGGCTGGCCGTAGCCAGTAAGCCAATAGGTAAATAGTAATGCTAGCCATAGCCAGGGCATATGATTCAAGCAAGCATATAGCTGGCTCTTAGCTTGTAACTTAATGGTTAGATAGGCACACAGCTGGCTTTAACTTATAGCATAATGATGAAAGTGGCATGTAGCTGGTTTTATCTTAAACACAACGGTTAAAGCAGCACACAGCTAGCTTTAACAAGTTTCTAACAATTCAATAGGCAGTGCTTATAGTTGTATGGCAATTACTCAGTGCCTTAGTGTGGCTGGCAAATAACATTGTATCTAATAGCAGCCCTATACAAACAGCTTTATGCAGACAGCCTTATGCACTTCTTATTTGTACAAACATACTTAGACATTTGTTATTGTGCAAACAGTACTCTCTTTAGACACAGCTAAAGGGTCTTAAAACTTTATGAATTATTCTCTTTTTGGCTTCAAAAAAGTGTCTGAAAATTAAACATGTGGGAATATATATGTTTCCGCCACTTTTTGCAGTGTTAAATACCTGCCAAACTTCAATACAAAATTTTTCTTCCAGAAAAGTAGGTTTCTGTACAGCCATTGGTCAGCGTCGGGTAGCATCTGTGGCAGTATCTTCGGCAGAGTCACAACGACAGGCATTGCAATCTTATCTCCAGCCATCTTTAGCAGACTTGCTTTGGTAGACTTCAGCAATCTTCGCTTCGCTGGCCTTCTTCGCAATCTTCAACACAGTCACTAGGGCTGGCCTTGTGTCTCTGGTGTAGTCACTAAGACTAGTCTCACTTTGGCATTCACTAAGACCGGCCTGGAATATTGGGTTTCCAGGCTATTTATAGGCTTTCTTTATCTAAAGAGAGCCCTCACTACACCCTTATGTGCCTTTGAAAGGGTTAACTGCTTGCACTGCAAAGCTTCTCAAACCTTTGACAGTATCACTGCCTGTAACTGGTAAAAACGACGACAGGTCTTAAGACTCTTTGAAGAGCTGTCAGTTGTGCAGTTTATCTCTCTTCAAAAGTCTAACAGGTTTGAGTCTTGATATATTGTTTGTTTATCAAAGGAGGAGGGAAGTGCCCAGACTCTTGACAGACTTCCTGTCCAACTGTTTTCTAAGTGAAAGACCGGGAGAGCCCAGTTTTTAGATAGGGGAGGAGGGAGCAGAGAGTGAAGGAACTTAACCCTTACAGCAGCGAGGAAACTTGCACTTCTAACTGGGATTTTTTCAAAACAAAATAAGCTCTTGTCTCCCAACTTTTATACATTTTGTTTAACTTTGGAGACTTCGAGAGGGCCAAAAATAAGGAAAAGCATCCATTAAACACGGGTCCAAGTGGTAACAGCGGCCAACTAACTGTAACTGGATGGGGGTGACGGTGACATAAATTCCATAATCAGACTATGCAAGCAAAACCCTCAGCATCCCAAGCAACTTAGTTTTCATTAAAACTACAGATACTTTCTAAGCAAAAATATTTTCTAGCTGCAAAGATGAGCTTGGCCATGTACCACCAATGTCTGCTAAAATTTCCAAAGCTAGAGGGAGGCCCAGCGTCAGAGCACACGCACATCGCTAGCATCCACAAACAGAATGAATCATGCAAAATAAGCAAATGCAGGGAAAGTTGTTTTCACTCTAATTTATTCAAGTGCTGGATTTGGCATTTTGAGGTGCAGAACGAGAGAAGCATGTATTGCAGTTGACCCTAAATTATTATTATTACTATTATTATTATTATTATTATTATTATTTATTAGTTGCTTGATATCTGAAGGTCCCCAAGCGACTTACACAATGTTAAAACAAAACAAATAAAAGACACATAGCAATAAACAACAACAAAACAATAACAATATCACCACCACAAAGCCATAGGAAGGTTTGGCAGCATATTAAAAACAAAACATCTCAGTCTATCAAATGTCTGGGAGAAAAGGTACATCTTTACCTGGCGCTGAAAATATGTCAATGATGGTGCCAGGTGGACCTCACTGGGGAGCGTATTCCACAGATGGGGAGGTACACCTTAAAAGGCCCTCTCCCTTTTCACCACCCTCTGAACTTCCCTCAAAGGAGGGACATGGAGAAGGACCTCAGAGAAAGATCTAAGGGCCCAGGTAAGTTCATATCAGGAGAGGCGTCCCAGAAGATATTTGGGTTCTGACTTGTAAAGAGCTTTATAGGTCAAAACCAGCACTTTGAACTGGGCTCAGAAGTGCATAGGCAGCTAATGTAGTTGGAACAGGATAGGTGTTCCATTTGCCTTGAACCCATCAGCAGCTGCATTCTGCACTAATTGGAGCTTCCGAACCATTTTCAAAGGCAGCTCCACATAAAACACATAGCAGTTATCCATCCTTGAGGTTACCAGAGCATAGATTACTGTAGCCAGGTTATCCCTGCCCAGATAGGGTCACAGTTGGGCCACCAGGCTAAGCTGATGGAAGGCACTCCGCGCCACTGAAGCCACCTGTGCTTCAAGCGACAACAGTGGATCTAAACCCTTAGAGCAGAGTGGGCAGGTTGGCCCTAGCGCTCTTATTTGCCAAGTGATGATGGTTCTTACTCATCTGACATGCCCGCCAAACTTCTTTTTGGTCTGTGTTTCCTGGAGTGTGAGGTGAAGAGGTGACCCTCCCCTCCCTCATGCAGACACAGAGCAACCCCTCAGCGAAGGGGGAACTGTGGCCGGGTGCATTGGGGAGCCTGAGCTATGGCTTCTGCCAAGCTGGCCCACAGTCACAGAGCAATGCGCTCACTGGGTGAAGACTAAGAAGAAATCTGATGGCAAACGTGTGGAGCCACCAGCCTCGTAACAGATTCTGTAATATGTAAGGTGTTTGGGTTAGAATCCATATTTAATTCTCTCTTTTCTCCTTTCTCTGGGTTTTCTCCTCTCTTTGCCTTCTTGTGATTTGAGTGCTATTGCAGGTTCCACCTAGAACGGATGTCACTGGAGGTCTGTGACATCATTACAGTTTAGCCGATAGTGTAGTTTAGCAGGACTACAGACAGGTAAAAGGCCTTCAGGTATAATCCACTGTTGCAAGGCAGGTCTTGTTCCCTCCCTCCCTTCCTTTAACCCACATCATTTTGATCACAGCAGCTTGCCATATGTAGAATGTGAGAAGAGGCAGCTCGGTTTACAGGTCCAGCCCCTTGTTTCCCACAGTGGGAACCCCAACAGCAGGAATAAGGGCAGCAGCCTTTTCCCGCTGTTGTTGCCCAGTGTGATATTCAGAGACATGCTTCCTCAGATCTTGGAGGTGGCATATAGTCATAATAGCCATTGATAGCCTTATTCTCCATGAATTTCTATAAACCCCCTTCAAAACTGTCTGGGTTGGTGACCATTGCCACTTCTTGAGAGAGTAAATTCCATAGTTCCACTGGCCTGTGCATGCTGTTGTTTAACGCTAGATCAGTACATAATAAGGCCACACTTATCCATGATTTGATCATGGATGAGAGTGCCTATTTGGTATGTATTACCGAGACCTGGGTGGGTGAGCTAGGAGGAGTTCATCTGACCCAGCTTTGCCCGCCTGGATACTCGGTGCAACACCAGCACGGGCAGCTGGGACAGCAGAGAGGTTGCTGTGGTCTACAGAACTTCCATCTCTGTCATCAGGAAACCACTCTGTCTTGGAGCTGGCCGTGAGGGACTGCACCTGGTGTTGGGCCAAGGAGACAGTAAACTAGGCTTGCTGCTGGTGTACCGTCCACCCTGCTGCCCAGCAGCTTCTCTGAGCAAGCTGGTAGAGGCCATCTCAGCTGTGGTATTGGAGGAGCCCAGAATTATAGTCCTGGGTGATTTCAGTGTCCATGCTGAGGCTGCCACTGTTGTTCCGGCTCGGGACTTCATGGCCTCCGTGATGACCATGAAGCTGTCTCAAGTTGTCACCAGTCCAACGCATAGGGCAAGGCATGCCCTCAACTTGGTTTTTGCTCCAGATGGAGGAAGGGATGTTTTGGAGATAGGGATGGTGGACGTCACCCCATTGTCATGGTTAGACCACACCTTGATGAAGTTTAGACTTATGGCTCTAATCCTGCCCTGTAGGCGTGGTGGACATATTAAGATGGTCCGCCCCCAGAGACTAATGGAATCCACTGGATTCCTGAATGCCCTGGGGGAGTTCCCAGTAGATAGAGCAGGTGACCCTGTTGAAGTCCTTGTCACACTGTGGAATAACAAGACGCATTGGGTTCTTAACATAGTTGTCCCTGAGCGTCCTCTCCGGCATTGTGGAGCCCAGTGTATACCTTGGTACACCATTGAACTAAGGGCACTGAAACAGGCTGGACGATGGCTAGAACTCAAGTGGCAAAAGGTGTGCTGTGAGGCTGATCGGGCATGAGTAAAACATAACCATGCCTACTGTGTGATGGTGAGGATGGTGAAGAAGGCCCACTTCTCTTTTTGAACTGTGCCCTTGGGCCATTTCATCATCACCTGACCTTCCTGGGTTGTTTTCTCCACACATGCCCCTTGCAGGCCTTCAGCAGAGCTCATCGCATTGGCCAGGCCAACAAGGTGATGATCTACCGCTTTGTGACACGGGCCTCTGTAGAGGAGCGCATTACGCAGGTGGCCAAGCGCAAGATGATGCTGACTCACCTGGTGGTCCGCCCGGGCCTAGGGTCCAAGTCGGGCAGCATGTCCAAGCAGGAGTTGGATGACATCCTCAAGTTTGGCACTGAGGAGCTCTTCAAGGACGAAAATGAGGGTGAGGCATTTGTTGCTGCAGGTGATGCTTCAAGAGGTAGACAATACTTTGTAATGTTCAAGGGAAGTCCCAAGTACAATTAATGGTGGTAGTCTAGCCTCATGCTTACCAACAGAGGAATGACTGTCAAGTTCAGAATCCCAACCAAGGAAATTCTGTCCTTTCCATTAGTCAGATCTGCTGAGCGGTGTGCTTGGCCTGTGCCACAACCTGGGCTTCCAGGTGCAACAGTGGGCCTAGCCTACTTCAACCATTGCAGGGTAAAGTGTTATGTGCAGGATCCTTTTCTTCCCATCAAGGATTGAGCTGGAGATGAAATCCATTGGCCATAAATCCCAGCATCCTTTGGGGGGGAATCTGGTAGCAATCTTCCAGGTCTCAGCCTTGATCTCTCACCCCCTCTTCACTCTCCTCCTGCTCCCCATCTTGTTTACAGGGGAGAACAAAGAGGAGGACAGCAGTGTCATCCACTATGACAATGAAGCCATTGCACGGCTGCTGGACCGTAACCAGGATGCCACAGACGATGCAGATGTCCAGAACATGAATGAGTACCTCAGCTCCTTCAAAGTGGCTCAGTATGTGGTTCGAGAGGAGGACAAGGTCAGTTGGACGGGGCAGCTGGGAGGTGGTGGCTGGTAGCTCATCGGGCTGAAGGCTGGGCTTCCGGGCGGGCAGACGAGAGGCCTGCATTGCCTGAAGCCAGGAGGTGGCTGTAGTCGGTGCAAGGGCAGCCATCCTGGTGCTGGTGTGTGCATCCCAACCCAGCGGTCTCTGTCTTTCCCTTCCTGCCTCAGATTGAGGAGATCGAACGGGAGATCATCAAACAGGAAGAGAATGTGGACCCCGACTACTGGGAGAAGCTCTTGCGGCATCATTATGAGCAACAGCAGGAAGACTTGGCTCGCAACCTGGGGAAAGGGAAGCGCGTGCGCAAACAGGTCAACTACAATGATGCAGCCCAAGAGGACCAAGGTCAGTGCTTGGGGGTCCCCTTGGGGGAGAATAGGAGTGCCCACTTGGCACTTCCAGGGCTACTGAACTTACCTCCAAATAAAATGGACCCAGATGTTGGGGACCCTATCAGCCCCCATTCTCTTAAAACTGGAAACATGCAAATTAAGTAGGACACAACATTTAAGAGTGACAGCTTTAACATTAATGCATGCTGGGAGAGGCTAGTCCACAGGAGGTATTCCTGTTGGAGGGGGAAATCAAACAGAGACAGAACTGTGTCTCCCATACATCGTAAGACTTCTTCAGATTCTACCCACCGAAGTTTTATGAGGACTGTGTTTTTTGGGACAAGACATGGAGGTGGGACTGCATCTTCCATCACGCAGCGGAAGGAAATCTAGATTAACATACGTTTCTAAGACGTGCCATCTGAAAATAGCACAGCAACCTGGTCATATATTTGCCCATTGCTATTTAAGTCTTTCAAAAAAGAGTGTGAGGGTGGCTGCATTCCAGTGACTTCATTCCCCAGCAGTTTTAAGAGAAGTGATGATACTGTCTGGACGCAGCTCCAGTTATCCAAAGATGCTGGGGGTGGGGTGGATGGAGTTATAGAATCATAGAACAGTAGAGTTGGAAGGGGCCTGCAAGGCCATCCCTTGTCGAGTCCAACCCATCGAGAAGGGTCAAGAAGCTTTGGAAAAGCAACAGCCGCGCACTGCTTGCAAACTGGCCTGATGCTGTGTTTCAGACAATCAGTCCGAGTACTCAGTGGGCTCTGAAGAGGAGGATGAAGACTTTGATGAGAGGCCAGAAGGTAAGGACTTGTTTTTCCTTCCTCCTCTGCATGCTGGAAGCCATAGAGAAGATCATGTAGTTGTCCAACCATCTGCCCTGGGGAGGGATCCAACCGCCCTCCACACAGTTTCTCAAGTAGAGAAAGGGAACAAATGCAGTGGCTGGCAGCTCTGACCTAGGAGGAGAGATTTGTTCATGTGCAACGTTCTGTCAGGGCGGTGAACTTGTGTGTGTGCGCTACTAAATCTTGGCCTGTACTCTGTAGTATTGCACCAAACAAACCTGATGGGATCTGTTCTTTCTTGGTGGCTTGCCTTCCTCTGTGTGTTGGAAGGTTGCTTTCTATCACGGCAGCCTGCTGCACATGTCTTTCTGGGATCTCAGCCAGCCCTCCCTCCCTCTTGGCATGGACTGGGCTGTCTTCCTGGCTTGCCTGGGCCAAATCAATGTGTGGCCTTGGGCAGGCCTGCATGGGTGGATTTTGGTGGGACCTGCTCCATCCTCCTGCCTGGCAAGCCAGGTGAGGTTTTCTGGGCACCTGGCCATGCCATGGTCATGCTAGAGCAGTGAAAGGATTTGATTGTTAACCTCCGTCTCTTGCTGTATGCGCCAAGGTCGCCGGCAGTCCAGGCGGCAGCTTCGGAACGAGAAGGACAAGCCTCTCCCTCCTCTTCTGGCAAGGGTCGGTGGGAACATTGAGGTGAGAGAACAGCCTTGTGGAGCGGCTTTGGAGTGGTGGGAGGGATCATTTGGATCCACTTGCCTAACAACTGAAGTGTGGGCAGACCATTAGAGGATCCTGCAGGTGTAGGCAGCATGCAGGAGTAGGGCAATAGGATGTTTGTGGGGGAGGAGGACCGAAAGAGGAGCAATTCCTCTGGTTAGGCATTAAGAGTCTAATACAGCAACACAAAATCAGTTTGTTTATTTATATTTCTTACATGGACAGCCCGCCTTTCCTTCAAGGAACTCAAAGTGGTGCACATGGTTCTCCTGTCACAACAACCCTGCGGGGCTAAAATGACAGTGACTGGCCCAAGGTCACCTAGTAATCTTCATGGCTGAGTGGGGATTTGCACCCTAGGTCAGCACTCTAACCACTACACTGGCTCCTGTTTGCCATCCTGTGTGTGGCTGTGCAGCTTCAGTGGTGAGTTGCCTGAAAGGAACAGTGTCTTCCTGTGAGCAAGAGGCTTGTGAACTGGTTTTGCAGGAGAGTTAAGGAGACCCCAGCTATAGCCATAATTGTAATGTTTTGGGGGTTAACCCTGGCCTTTGTGCTGCCTTCCTTCAGGTGCTTGGGTTCAACACCCGCCAGCGTAAGGCCTTTCTGAATGCTGTGATGCGCTGGGGCATGCCGCCTCAAGATGCCTTCACCTCCCAGTGGCTGGTCCGGGATTTGCGGGGCAAGACGGAGAAAGAATTCAAGTAGGTGCCCTGTGTGTGATTTGTATCCTGCAACATACAGCTCTTCACCAATGGGAAGAAAAGTTTCTTCTATGCCCTTCCCAAAAGCATCAGAACCTCCTGAATAATGTGCTTTATAGATTGTCTTTGTGCAAAGCAGCTGTCACCAGGGTTGTACAAATCCCAGAATCCTACTATACAATCACAAGCATCAGCATCTCAAGAAACATAGGTTTCATTTTTAAAAGGTGGGGAGGGGGGATTTTCTATGGATTCTGGCTGCAAGATGAGCATGGCCATATATCAAAAATGTCTGCTAAAAGCTATGAAGCTAGAGGGAGGCCCAGCTTCAGTGATCCCTTGGCTGGCATGCAGAAACAGAATAAATCATGCAAAACAGCATATGGAAGGAAAGTAGGTTTTGGTCTAATTTATCCAGTTGCCAAATCTGGCATTTTAAGGTGCAGCATTTATTTATTTACAAATTTATGTATACAAGTGTTTATACACTGCGTTCTTGCAAAACATCAGGGTGGGGTGAGAGAGGTCTGTGTTGCAGTTGACCCTATACCCTTAGAGCAGAGTGGGCAGGTTGGCCCTAGCGCTCTTATTTGCCAAGTGATGATGGTTCTTACTCAACTGACATGCCCGCCAAACTTCTTTTTGGTCTGTGTTTCCTGGAGTGTGAGGTGAAGAGGTGACCCTCCTCTCCCTCATGCAGACACAGAGCAATCCCTCAGCGAAGGGGGAACTGTGGCCGGGTGCATTGGGGAGCCTGAGCTATGGCTTCTGCCAAGCTGGCCCACAGTCACAGAGCAATGCGCTCACTGGGTGAAGATGAGAGAAGAAGAAATCTGATGGCAAACGTGTGGAGTAAGCCTTTGTCGTGGGTGGGGTGTTTGGGTCAAGATCCACATGCAGTGCTCTCCACTCCTCTTTCTCTGGGTTCCCTCCTCTCCCTGCCTTCTCATGATTTGGGTGCTATTTCAGGCTGCTTCTAGAACCAAATTCCCTAGAGGTCTGTGACATCATTGCAGTTTAGCCAGTGGCTAGGAGCTGGCATGCAAGTGGGCAGTAGCTTGCTTTTACCCTAAATGGCCTTCAGGTGTAGTCCGTTGCTGCAAAGCAGCCTCCCCCTTCATTTAACCCAAGTGATTCTGTCCATAGCAGCCTGCCAAATGCAGAATATAAGAAGATCCCAGCTGGATCTGATCAAAGGCCTGTCTCCTCCAGCACCTTGTTTCCCACAGGGGCCAGCCAGATGCCTCACTAGCAAGCCCACCAGCAGTATGTGAGGGCAATAGCACTCTTGAATGCCTGATCCCCCACCAATGGGCATTCAGAGGCATTCTGGCTCGGATCCTGGAGGTAGCCTATAGCCGTGATGACTGGTCCCCAATGGCGGCCTTATCCTCCTTGAATTTGTCTTAGCCCCCCTCCCCAAGCTCTCCAAACTGGCTTCCATTACCATATCTTGTTTCCATGGTTTAAATATGCACTACATGAAGAAGGGCTTCCTTTTGTCTGTCTCGAATCTCCCAGCGTCTGGCCTCATTGAGTGGTCCCATTTAGTTCTAATGATACAATAGAGGCAGAGAAAGATTTCTCGATCCACTTTTTTCACGCCATGCATACTTTTATGCTCCTCTATGACGTCCCCCTATATTTGCCTTTTCTCTAAACTGAAAAGCACCTGGTGCTATAACCTTTCCTCCTGGGGGAGTCGCTCCAGCCCACTCAGCCTCCATGGGGACGTGGGTCAAGATCTTACCTTAGCGGATGTTTCCCTTGCGTATGTCCTCATGCAGCCTGTTGGGTTTTGTATTTCCACAGGGCCTATGTCTCTCTGTTCATGAGACACCTCTGTGAGCCTGGGGCTGACGGTTCCGAGACCTTTGCTGATGGGGTGCCCAGGGAGGGACTCTCGAGGCAGCAGGTCCTGACTCGGATAGGTGTCATGTCTCTGGTGAAGAAAAAGGTAGGGAATCTGGCCATCAGGGCAGGGAAGGCGTCCAGTTGTCCCCTTGAGAAATTACTCTGTGTGGGTTCGCATGAGGCTTTCTTCCTCTAATGGAAAGGGAAGTTATCTTGAGCAACTCGGATTTCTTGTTTTTAAAAATACTTCTCTAGTCCTGAGGATGGTGAAGAGAAATGTTGAGAACTCGCAATGTTTGTCTGCTTAGAAGGCTTTTAGTGTGAATTTTTATGCCAGCACTTTTCTGTTCCTGTTTAGAGCATCTTGAGTGTGGAATTTCTTCTGTGGAAGCCTAACTGAGTCCTGGGGATTGGCCTTCCTCCATTATATTTCTGGTGTTGGACTTCTTTTGTGGCCCTTGTCACTGCAGCCAGAATGTGTTTGCTCACAGAGGAGTCTGTGTGTCTTTTTTTTGCATGGCAGGTGCAAGAGTTTGAACATATTAATGGCCGCTGGAGCATGCCTGAGTTGATGCCTGACCCTAGTGCTGACTCCAAAAAGTCCTCCCGAGCTTCATCCCCCACGATCAAAACCTCCACCACCACCCCAGACCCCAGCTGCACAAATACTCCCTGCACTTCCAAGCCAGGTATGCCCCCCCCGCCCGGGGGGAGACAAAGGAGGATCCCTTGTGGGGGTGTCCTAAACTCTAAATCATTTCCTGAAAAGAGGCCAGAGACCCTCCTAGTGGACACAGCATCAGGCCAAACAGATGAAAGTGAAGTTCCTCCATATTATTTGTTTCTTAATAAGATTTCTATCATGCACCAAATCCAAGAATTGGGGCTGGCTACAATCACTAATTCACTCCAAATTTATATCGCTGTTGAAAGAGGTTAGAGTTATGTCCCAGTGTTTATGGTTCAATCACTTTATAGTGATACCAGTGTAAATGAACCAGAGTCCATTGAATAAGGTGGCTGTATTAATGCTAGCGTACATTAGGTCAAAAATCAGTTTGTGGAAATGATAAGTGTTCAGTGAATTTGGAATAGCTGCAGTTCATCCCAGCTCTGGGTTCGTCCTAAAGTATATAGGAATATAATGGAAGTGTGTGTTTGGAGAAGGAAAGGAAGATGGCTGTTACTCCAGGGCAGATTATCATGGTCTCCATCTCGCCAGCTACACCGGCTCCGAGTGAGAAAGGGGACGGGGGGATCCTGACAGAAAAGGAGGATGCAGAAGCCAAAGATGAGAAGCCGGAGAAGGAAGCCAAGGGTGGCGAGAAAATGGAGGCAGAGGTTTGTGTCTGGGCAGGGGAATCTCCTTTCATGCACTCCTCAGCGCAGAGCAAGGGGGCTGCTTGGTGGGGGTACTTCCTGGGAGAAAATTAATGGTCCTGGGGAAATTACCGGGAAGCAACAATGGACATCATGTGGGTGTGGCCTGCTTTTCTTCTTGCCACTTTTCCATATCAGAAGCTTCTGGCCTCTGAAAAAAGCAGCAGCATGAGAATTCCATAGTTAAGCAGTAACTCCACCTGCAGCCTGTTAAGCTGCAGCCACACACTGCCCTTCGGTGCTGTTGGAAATGGACTGCCTTCAAGTCGATTCCGACTTATGGTGACCCCATGGTAAGCAGTATTCAGAGGGGGTTTCTCATTGCCTTCCTCTTCAGTGCTGTGACATGACCTCTGATTCATTTCCCTGCCACGTGGAGTGCCTAGTGATGTCCTCCTGGCTCAAAGGGTGGTGGGAAATGGTTGCAAAAGAGCCTTTAGGAGCTGCTGCGCAGTCTCTCAGACTGAGTACCTGCTCTGAGTCTCCCACCCCCATCCCCCTTGATCCTGCCCTGAGGGCAGGCAGCCTTGGGTGATAGCTGTGCACATGCACCCCTTTGCTTTGCCTTTCCCAGCCTTCAGCCCCCGAGCAGCCCCCTTCTGCCACATTCTCAGGGGAAAAAGCAGAGCTTGAGTCATCCAAGAAGCCAGAGGAGGAGGGACTGTTGACACTTGGGGAAAAGGAGCCAGACGCCGAGCCTGCAGTCAAGGAAGAGAAAGAGAAATTGGGTAAAGATTTGTAAGGATGAGCTCTTTTAAAAGAAATAGTAAGTGGGGGTGAAGGGGAAAGGGGTCCAGATCTACCCACTGAAGACTGTCCTTTGGCAAGTTGGGAGAACTCATTTTGCTCATTTTAGTGGGTCTAGCGTTGGAGCAAGGCTCCGCTGGTTGACACAGCGGCGGTCAAGGCCAATGAATCATAAAGGAAAGGTGCACAGGCAGCAACCAGAATTTCTCGGCCTTTCCTACTTGGCAGCCCTTACTGTGTCTCAGGAGTCCCCACCTGCACTTTGCTTTCAAGGAGAGGACGCGTGTGGGCCTGAGGAGAGATTGTCATCAGCGGGAGCACCAGCCAAACTTCCATCTTGTGTGTACATTCTCTGGATGGTGTGTGGGAGGCCTCTAGTACAATTTGGGGGGGGGGCAGTGCTCATCTTTCTCCTGGAGGCCTCCCACACTTATCCTGGAAGGAGCATTCACTGTCTGTAACAATGCTCTGTTTCAAAGAGGACGAGAAATGTTGGCTGTTCCTTTTTAGGAAGGATGAAAACAGATTATAGCAAAGACACTCGGGTTACCCCCATGGCTCACCATTGTCCCTGTACTTTCAAAGTTCCAGATGCTGATCCAGAAAAACTTGTGGCAGATGAGAAACCCACTGAGAGTGATGAGAGTAAGGAAAAGGCTGAGGGGGACACTCAGGAAGTGAAGAAAGGTATTGTGGGCCCTATGAGGCAAACAGGTGGTGGGGTGAACACATGTGGTTGCTGGGAATCAGCCCGACAGCAGGGCTTGAGCTAAAGCACTTTGCAGTTTACACTGAATTTGTACCACCATCCACAGTCCAGTCAAGGAAGGGGAACTGAGCAGTTCAGAACAGACTTCCACCTTTCCAGTTTTAAATTTTTTTTCCCCTTGTCCTGGCTTCTGGGATTGGCCTGGTGGCAGGATTTGGAGGTTCTTTTAGGGAAAGGGCAAAGAGGTCTCTGATCCCATCCCTCTTCTCCTTCCAGAAATCTACTGATTTGTGCAGGGTGATTCCATGTGGTTGGGAGGGAGGCGGGCCTTAGAATTGTGGGTGTGGCTTATGTAGAATTCTGCCAACATCCCCCAGCAAGGAAATCTCAAGGGTGCGTGTGAGTGTGGTGGAGCTGCAGGACTGTTGGCCTCATTTTGACCTCTACATTTCAACCTTCCCTCTTAAAAGAAGAGGCAAAAGCTGAGAGAGAGACCAGAAAAGAGCCCAAAGCAGGCGGCATCAAAGATGAGAATCGAAACAATGGCAAGAAGGAGGACAAGACTGAGAAGCCCCGATTCATGTTCAACATTGCTGATGGTGGCTTCACAGGTGCGTTGTGGCCTGGGGTCCAGACCCACAGTGGCAAGGAGCCTGCGCTCGGAGGAAGGGTGGCACAGCAAGCAGCAGGGGTGGTGGGGGTGGTGAGTTGTACACACCCCTCAAGTCACAGCTGCCTGTTTGGCACACTCTCCCTTCTTCCAGGAGTCTGAAAAAAGCAATTGTTAACATGTGCTGCTTTATTAAAAAGATAGCAAGTGAGCTAAGCCATGGTGCTTAGTGTTGCATTGTTTTTGAATTGTTGGCTGGCAGTGAAGGGAAGCAAGGCACTTAATTTTTGCCAGGAGTTTTATCGAGAGTAGCAATGCCTCTGGACTTCTCTTCTTTCCCCCCACCCTCTTTAGAACTCCACACCCTGTGGCAGAACGAGGAGCGAGCTGCCATCTCCTCCAGTAAGCTTAATGAGATCTGGCACCGCCGACATGACTACTGGCTCCTGGCTGGTATTGTCCTGTATCCTTTGACTCAGGAGAGCTGAGTGTGTATGTGTGTGTGCAGTGACTAGGCAAGTGAGGAGTGCAAAGTCCACCTCATGGGAACCCCTACTTGAATCAGAGGAGCTCTTCCCAGACCAAAGATGGAATTCTTGGAGAGAACTGTGACACAACAGAGTGATGAGCACCAGAAATACACGGACTAGTGCCTGGCCCAGGAGGATGCTTGGTTAGGGCATCCCGTAGATTGGCCACTGGCTGATTCCCAAGGGGATGCAGCAGCTTCCAAACAGCTATGTAGAGAAAGGAAAGTGGAAAATGGATCAGTGGCATCCTCTATGGCAGGCATGGGGAAACCTGTACAGCCCTCCAGATGTTGCAGAACTACAACTCCCACCATCCCTGGCCATTGGCCATGCTTTCTAGGGCTGATGGGAGTTGTAGTTCTGCAACATCTGGAGGGTCTATACAGGTTCCCCATGCCTGCTCTATGGGAAGTATGTCTTCAGCATTTCCCCCTCTTAAACGCTGCAAGTAGTGGAAGTGAAGAGTCCCAACATGGGAGAAGAGCCACTTGTGTCCCAGCCAACTCTGGTACAGTCATTCCAAGGCTGGGATGAGATAATGCGTCGCTTGGTCCCAGCACTCGCTCAGCGGCTGCCCCTGGGGCATTCTCCAACCATTGCCAGGCAGGCCCTAGGACCCAGCGACTTCTTCCAGATTGAAAGGGAACGTGCCATGGGCAGTAAAGGGGCCCAAAAGGGCTACTGGTAGGATGAAGAGGTTTGCACACTGTGATCCCAAGCATACTTGCTCTGAAATGAGTCCTGTTGGGCTCAATAGGACTTCCTCCCTAAGTACACTTGCGATTTTGGACTCAGACTGCAGCTCTCTCCATTCCTTTATTTCTGGTTATTGTGAGGAATTGGGACCGTAGGCAAACGCTTTTTCTTGCAATTTAAACTTGTTCTCTTTATGGCGCTGTGTGAACTGGAGTGGGGGGGGGCGTCGCCTGGCAGCAGAGCAGATGGCAAAGATCCTCAAGTTTCATTTGTGAGAGCAAGGCTGGGAAGGCAGCCTATGGCCCCTCGGCTCAGGGCAGAGAATGATCCAGGCCCATAAGCCGTGGGGAGTGGCTCCGTGTGAGAGAGTTGCTTGTCCCTCTGTCTTGCTGGGAAGTGGCAGTGGGCCCCTGCCTGTGGCTGTGGAGATTCCTTAATGCCCCTGCACCCCTCTGTAGTCACGGCTACGCTCGCTGGCAGGATATCCAGAATGACAACCAGTTTGCCATCATCAACGAGCCCTTCAAGACCGAAGCCAACAAGGGAAACTTCTTGGAGATGAAGAACAAGTTCCTTGCCAGAAGATTCAAGGTGTGGATGGCTGTTGGGAGCAGAGAAGGATTCAAGGGCTTGGGCCTGTTACAGCATAGAACACAACTACGTCAGGCATAGCAGCTGCCCTGGACTCCTGTTTGCAGGAAGGGTGGCGTATACCTTTGATATATAAAAAGAATAATAGTCGTCTGTGTAATTCAAAAACTTGCTTTCAGCATTTTAAACCTAAACTCTGGGCAGCACAACTTTGGCAATGTAATCGGGCTGCTGATGTAAGGATAACAATGAAGTCAGTAGCTTCTGAAGTAAACCAGGTGTATGTCAGGACTGTTGCTTGTTTCCACAATCACAAATGCAAAACCCAAAAATAAACCAGCACCCCAAGAACCACAACTTCTAAAAACAAGTTTCCAGTCCTTATTTATTTATTAGATTTATTAGTCGCCCATTCGGCTGGCTGTCCAGCCACTCTGGGCGACGTACAGAATAAAAACATAAAATTATATTAGAACATTAAAAATCTCAACAATAATAATAAAACCTAACCCTTATGGCTACGAAAATAAGCTTGAGTATAGTGCCTAGGAGAACATGAATGCCTGAAAGCAGCCTGTGGCTTAGAAGGACCAGAATTAATCAGGCTATGCACTGAATTTGTTTAACTAATCAATATGGCAGAATCTGTGCCTTCTGGCTGCAAATTACTGCCAAGTCCTGGTTTTGGTTCCCTTGTGAGGAAGGTCATATTGGGCCATATTGCAGTTGTCAATGTACCTGCTCCTTCCTCCCCCCTTGTCTTCATTCCTTCAGCTCCTGGAGCAAGCCCTGGTGATTGAAGAACAGTTGCGCAGAGCCGCCTACCTGAACATGACTCAGGACCCCAGCCACCCGGCCATGGCCCTCAACACCCGCTTTGCTGAGGTGGAGTGTCTGGCCGAGAGCCACCAGCACTTGTCCAAGGAATCTCTGGCCGGCAACAAGCCTGCCAACGCTGTCCTGCACAAGGGTAAGAGGCGGGCAGGTAGGAGGGCCCGGAGAGGACAGTCCTTGTAACCCCCCTCCCCCCCCCACGCCTCTGTGCTGCATCCTTCTGTACCACCTTCTGAATCCATTAAAGTGCGGTTGTGATCAGAAAAGCCGCTGTGTATGGTTGTCTCCTTGATCCTGCTCTGTGTATCTTTGGTGTATCTGCTTTGGTCTACCCATGGAGTATCCACAAGTGTCTTCTGAGTATCTGCCAACAATCTTGTGTTGTCTTCTGAATATCTCCCCTCTCCTCCCTCCCCCCCCCCAAAAAAAACCCATGCCTGCTAATTACTCCACTGAGTATCCTCCTTTGGTGTAGTAGTGGTATACACCCCCGAGTATCTCTCTACACAATCGTCTTCAATGCTTTTGATGTTTCGTTTCTTTCTTTTTTTAAATCCCCGTAAAATTCTCTTGAGTTTTACGCTGAGTGCTTCTGGGGTATCTGGCTCAATGCACTTTTAGTATCTCTTGTGTATTTCTCCACCAAGTATTATGTGAGTAGGACACTGGTTCACGTTTGTCCCCATAAACGTGTCATGTGGATTTTACTATCTCTGGTGCATTTCTCAAGTATCTCTGGCTTGTTTCTGTGGAGTCCCCCTCCTCCCAAAACACCATGTGAGGATCCCTTGCATTTAGTCTCCCGTAAGTATTTTTGGTGCGTTCCTTTCTCTCCATCTGCTTGGAACCATCTAAGAGTCTCTGGTGTCTTGTAGCCACTCAGGACAGTCTGTTTTCCGTGTTTGGTGATGACTTGTCTGGGCTGGTGGGTTCAGTCCCTTCTCTTTGACTGCTAGGCAGGAAAAATAGGTAGGCATTCCTCTTCTAGCTCATTTAGGAATATTTATTCATGTAAGTATTAAGTATTCATTTAGGTATCTCTGGAGTCAGTTTAACTCAGGAGCGAAAGGCCCCGGCCCCCGTTTACTTGGTGAAATACTGGCCTTCCATGGTAGGTCTTGGCAAGTGGGTCTTGGGGGCCAGGAGAGGTCCCCTGTGAACTTGGGCTCAGCCCCCCTGACAGATTTCGGTCTCTTTCTCCTTCTGTCTCCTCCTTTCTCTCTCCTGCCGGACTGCCAGTGCTGAACCAACTTGAGGAGCTTCTCAGCGACATGAAAGCGGACGTGACACGCCTGCCAGCCACACTTTCCCGCATCCCTCCTATTGCTGCGCGCCTCCAGATGTCTGAACGCAGCATCCTCAGCCGCTTGGCCAGCAAAGGGAATGAGACGCAGACTACCCCGGTAACCACCTGCTCTTCCCCACTCCGTTCTCTCATTTCCCTGACCGGCCTGTGGTGGGAGGGGCCGTTCATGACAGAGCCTCATGCCATTTTGCTTCCGGTTGTGTGAAGGCATCTGCCAAAATCGATAGAATGAGTTGTGATCGATTTGAAGCTTGTAACGATGCTCTCTCCAGCTGGGCTTGCTATCTTCACCTGTTCTCTTGTGGCATTTGTCTGCAGTGTGGTTGGATTACCCTCAGTTGCCCTCTCCCCCCTCTTTTTCTTTGGCTTCTCACAGACCTTTCCTCCTGGGCCTTATGCCACCCCTCCTACCTTCGGAGGCTCCTTTGGTGCCACTCCGGGCGGGACACTGCCCACCCTGGGTGCCAACTACAGCCAAATGCCAACTGGCTCCTTCATCACAGGTTAGTTGTGAGTAGGCTACTGCAGGCTTGAAGAGATAGCATCACTATGGTTGCATGTGGGATCCTTGGCCTGGGTCCCCAAAACCTCGCTGTGTGTATGGGGGGGGGATCTGCTGCCTCCAGCCCCGACCAAAATGTATCCTTAGAACAAGAAATCAGAACAGTGGTTTTCTTTGTTTCTTACATTCATATCTGACCTTTCTTCTCTTGTGGGACCCAAGGTGGCATAGATGTGGTTCCCAGGCACTACCCTGACCCAAACCTGCTTAGCAACAGGGCCCTGTCAGGTTCAAGCAGAGGGGAATGAAGACTCCTGGGTGGTCACGGTGGGGAAGAAGTTCAAAAATGTGTGGGGAAGGGGGTCCAGCATTCCTAGCTTCTCTCCTTGGCTCAAGGTGTGTAGGGGTGTGTGCGCATGGGATCTTGCCGAAGATGTCCGGACACAGGTTAGAGCAGCAGTAGCTGCCTACCAAGTGGCAATAAAGGTAGGAAAGAAGGCTTTCTTTGCTGCCTCTATTGCGTCTGCGGAGTGTTGTCCCAGGAGGCTGTTCCAGGTGGTCCGAAGCCTGGTTGGTCCAGTTGCTCAGGAACCCTTGGAACAGTCAAAGGCCTCCTGTGACCTATTAGCAAAACACTTCGCTGATAAAATCGAACACTTACGGAGCTCGATCCCGCGCGCCGTGGACACAGTCGATGAACCAGAGTTGGCCAGTTGCAAGCCGGTAAATTGGGATCGGTTTCGGCTTCTCCCTTCTGAGGAAGTGGACAAGGTGCTTTCATCTGTGAAGCCAACCACTTATCTTACTGATTCTTGCCCTTCGTGGCTCCTTGTGAGCTGCAGAGAGAAATTGGGCGAGGGGATCAAAGCGGTGGTAAACGCATCCTTGAAAGAGGGTGTGATGCCATCAGCCTTCAAGGAGGCAATTGTAAAGCCCATCTTAAAGAAGCCCTCCTTGGATCCCCAAGTGTTAGATAACTTCCGCCCAATTTCGAATCTACCATTTCTGGGCAAGGTCATTGAGCGAGTGGTGGCCAACCAGTTGTCAGCACACTTGGATGAAACGGATTATTTGGATCCATACCAATCGGGTTTCAGGACTGGTCACGGAACTGAAACAGCCTTGGTCGCTCTGGTTGATGATTTGAGGAGGGCATTAGATAGGGGAGAATCCACCTTTCTTGTCCTCCTCGATCTCTCAGCGGCTTTTGATACTGTCGACCACAGTATCCTTTTGCTTCGCCTGGAGGGATTGGGAATTGGAGGCACTGTATTACAGTGGTTCCATTCCTTTCTCTCCGACAGGTACCAACAGGTAGCGTTGGGGGAGGAGGTATCAGACTCTTGGCCTCTCAATTGTGGTGTGCCACAGGGCTCTATCCTCTCTCCCATGCTATTTAACATCTATATGAAGCCGCTGGGAGCAATCATCAGGAGATTTGGGCTGCAGTGTCATCAATATGCGGATGACACTCAGCTCTATCTCTCGTTTAAATCTTCACCAGAGTTGGCTGTGGAGACCTTGTCCAACTGCCTGGAATCCGTGAGTGGATGGATGGGAAGGAACAAGCTGAAGTTGAACCCTGATAAAACCGAGGTACTACTTGTGGGGGACAAGAGAAGGTTGGGTGACATTGACCTGAAGTTCAATGGGGTGAGTTTACCCCTAAAGGACCAGGTCCGCAGCCTTGGGGTTGTGCTTGATTCCAGGCTGTCCATGGAGGCTCAGATTTCGGCAGTGAGCCGGGCAGCCTGGTACCAACTACACCTCATACGAAGGCTGCAACCCTACCTTCCTGTTCATCAGCTCCCACTGGTGGTACACGCCCTGATCACCTCTCGTTTGGACTACTGTAATGCGCTCTACGTGGGGTTACCCTTGAAAACGGTCCGGAAATTACAACTGATACAAAATGCGGCGGCTCGACTACTTACGAATAGTCGCCGCCGAGATCACATCACACCAGTGTTGTTCGACCTACGCTGGCTTCCAGTTGTTTTCCGAGCCCAATTCAAGGTGTTGGTATTGACCTTTAAATCCCTATACGGTTTCGGCCCAGTTTATCTCACGGAGCGCCTTCAATGCCACCAATTATGCCGCCCGACAAGATCGGCCACACAGGGCCTTCTCTCAATCCCGCCAACAAAAACAGCCAGATTGGCGGGTACAAGAGAGAGGGCATTCTCAGTGGCGGCCCCCACTTTTTGAAACTCCCTCCCACAAGATCTCCGGCATGCCTCTTCCCTAAATGTATTTCGGAAAGCCTTAAAGACCTGGCTTTTTCAGCAGGCCTTCGGGGTATCCGGGGAGGGTTAATCGATATAATTGTAATGCCTCCTACCCAGTTTTAATATTGTTGTTGTAGATCTATTGTTTTTATTGTATCACTGTATTTTATTAATTGTATTTTAATAATTTTGTAAGTCGCCTAGAGTGGCCATTGGCCAGATAGGCGACGAAGAAATTAAATTTATTATTATTATTATTATTATTATTATTATTATTATTATCTTGGATGTCAGAGCATGGAGGTTGATGAGGGATTTACAGGGATGTTCTTTTAGTGCCCTTGAAAAAGGCCTTCTCCAAAGCATGTTGGGCATTTTATTATTTCATTAAATTTCTGCTTTCTGGTGTTGATGATGGTTACTAACACAACTGGCTGTTTAGAAAGATTAAAGCACGTTTTTGTGTGTATGTGAGCTAGCTTGCTCTAGCTTGCCCCTGTTGGAGATGGAGTGCTGCTGGGAACTGCAGTTTGATTCCTGTCTCCAGCTAATCCTGCATTCCTCTCTTTCTGGGTCTGTCATTGCAGCCAATGGTCCCCCGGTGATGGTGAAGAAGGAAAAGGAAGGCGAGAGCCTGGAGAAGAAAGAGGCGAAAAGCGGGGAGGTGATTTGCATAGATGACTGAAGCAGCATCTGGGCAGCCTTGCCTGCCTAGTCACTTCCGGACAGGTCCTGCCTCTGGCAGGCAGGGGCACACTCCCCTCAAGCCTCTCCCCTTCTTTTATTTTCTGATCACGTGGATGGCTTTGCCGTGGGGTGGGGTGGGGAGGGTGGGTGAATAACACCCACCTTGGCTCCCCTTGTTTGATTTGTTGTTTCCCAAGTTCCTCCCCTTCCCCTTCTTGGGAGAAGGAAGGCAGGTCTCAAAACCAGCTGGTTTAGGACAAAGGAGAGGTATTTGGGGGGCAGGACCTATCTGGGCTCTGTTCCTGACTGCAGGCTTTTAAGTGGGCAGGAAGAGCAGGAATGGAAGACTCCCGGGCCTCCATCTTTGGGGTGCCCTGCCTGCTGTGACAGCGGAAGGGGTAGCCTGCCTCGTGGCATTTGCTCCCAGCAGTGTTGAATCTCTGAGAAGCACTGCAAAGTGACTCTATAAATATGAATATATATATAATGTATACACAGTCATCCTGTATGTTGAACCCCCTTCCCACTTGTGCTTGAACCCTTGCGGGGGTGATAATGGGACAGACTGGGGAGGGGGACACACTCTCCAGCCGTGTTCTGTTCTGAGAATGCATTTGGGGTGGGGAGCGAACATCCCCCCCTTCCTGTGTCTGGAACTCTGGGGAAGCCAGATTCTGAAGCGCCCCCTGCTTTGACAGGGTGAGGGGGCTGCCTCTTTCTCTGCTTCCTCCCCCACGTCATCCTCAGAAGCAAGTTCTTTGAGGAGGGGGGACAGGGAGAAGTCCAGCAGCAGGGGCCAACTCTGCACTCCTGGATTTTGTTGCCGAATCTCAAGTCACTTCTTGTTTAAATCTTGCAGAATAAAGGCACTTGTTTCCTTGGCTACATAATCTGGATGCGTTGTGCCTCCTTTATGTGGGTTGTGAAATGGGGCTGTTTGGGTTCAAAATGTTGTGAGGTAACCCTCTTTTTAGGTGTGTTCTCAACCATTTATCCTAAAGGCTGGCAACAGTTCAGATCTAGCTTTTGTGTGTGCATGATAGGCACGCTACCTCCCCCAGATTCCATTTTTTTCCAGGTATGGGTACTACAACTGCCATGGACACCAGTGGGCAAAGTTTGATGGAAAGTAGACAGGGTTTTTTGGAGGGAGGCATCTAGAAGTCACTGAAGTCTACAGACCCTTGCACTCCCAAATAAACTCTGGCCTGCTCCAAACAGAACACCTGTGTCCACAAAACTACCTCCTTCCAGCTGCCGTCTCATTCTCCAGCCGAGTGCTGTTTTTTGCATATTACACTTGAACACACAATGTCCCCTTAAGAACATAAGAAGAGCCTGCTGGATCAGGCCAGTGGCCCATCTAGTCCAGCATCCTGTTCTCACAGTGGCCAACCAGGTGCCTGGGGGAAGCCCGCAGGCAGGACCCGAGTGCAAGAACACTCTCCCCTCCTGAGGCTTCCGGCAACTGGTTTTCAGAAGCATGCTGCCTCTGACTAGGGTGGCACAGCACAGCCATCACGGCTAGTAGCCATTGATAGCCCTGTCCTCCATGAATTTGTCTAATCTTCTTTTAAAGCCGTCCAAGCTGGTGGCCATTACTGCATCTTGTGGGAGCAAATTCCATAGTTTAACTATGCGCTGAGTAAAGAAGTACTTCCTTTTGTCTGTCCTGAATCTTCCAACATTCAGCTTCTTTGAATGTCCACGAGTTCTAGTATTATGAGAGAGGGAGAAGAACTTTTCTCTATCCACTTTCTCAATGCCATGCATAATTTTATACACTTCTATCATGTCTCCTCTGACCCGCCTTTTCTCTAAACTAAAAAGCCCCAAATGCTGCAACCTTTCCTCGTAAGGGAGTCGCTCCATCCCCTTGATCATTCTGGTTGCCCTCTTCTGAACCTTTTCCAACTCTATAATATCCTTTTTGAGATGAGGCGACCAGAACTGTACACAGTATTCCAAATGCGGCCGCACCATAGATTTATACAACGGCATTATGATATCAGTTGTTTTATTTTCAATACCTTTCCTAATTATCGCTAGCATGGAATTTGCCTTTTTCACAGCTGCCGCACACTGGGTCGACATTTTCATCGTGCTGTCCACCACAACCCCGAGGTCTCTCTCCTGGTCGGTCACCGCCAGTTCAGACCCCATGAGCGTATATGTGAAATTCAGATTTTTTGCTCCAATATGCATAATTTTACACTTCTTTATATTGAATTGCATTTGCCATTTTTCCGCCCATTCACTCAGTTTGGAGAAATCTTTTTGGAGCTCTTCGCAATCCCTTTTTGTTTTAACAACCCTGAACAATGTAGTGTCGTCAGCAAACTTGGCCACTTCACTGCTCACTCCTAATTCTAGGTCATTAATGAACAAGTTGAAAAGTACAGGTCCCAATACCGATCCTTGAGGGACTCCACTTTCTACAGCCCTCCATTGGGAGAACTGTCCGTTTATTCCTACTCTCTGCTTTCTGCTTCTTTCTGCTTCTTAACCAATTCCTTATCCACAAGAGGACCTCTCCTCTTATTCCATGACTGCTAAGCTTCCTCAGAAGCCTTTGGTGAGGTACCTTGTCAAACGCTTTTTGAAAGTCTAAGTACACTATGTCCACTGGATCACCTCTATCTATATGCTTGTTGACACTCTCAAAGAATGTTTGAGAGTGCTACACTTCAAAGTAAGGGCTTGGCCTGTGCACCCCAAAATTAAGTTTGGACCACCCTTAAAAATAGCAATATATGGTGCTGTCAATGTGCATGATACTCTACAGAATACAAGGGTGCAAATTCCTGCCTGCTTACAATCTAAAATGGAAGGAATCCTCCCCCTGCATTTATTTTTGGATTCAGGGGCACATAAACAGCTTCATGTTCAGCTTGTTTGTGCAGCTTGGCATTGAATAAGGAACTGGGAGCCAACGTGAGCTTGGTGGAGCCAGAAGGGAAGTATCTGAGCATCAAGGGAGCCAGAGGACTGAAGGTGTAAGCCATGTATGGGGAATCTTTGGCCCTCCAAATCTTACTGAACCTCAGCTTCCATCAGCCCCAGCAAGCATGGTGTCTGGCCACGGATAATGGGAGTTGTAGTTCAGCAACATCTTGAGGACCAAAGGTCCCCAACACCTGCTCTAAGCAAACTTGAGTAGATGTGGGAGGTGAGTGTGGGATGAGATTTGGAGGGAGGAGAGTTCAACAAAGGGAGGCGCCTGCCACAATGTTTTCTGTGCCAGGGGGAGTGCCCGAAACTGCTGTGTTGGGCCCTAATCTGTCCCGCAATCAAATGATCCCATTGAGTGCGATATCCCCCTCTCTTGGAAAGTCCCATTGCTGTGGGATATAGAGGAGCTGCCCAATGCCCCGCCAAGCAGAACACTTGTCAGTAAGAGGAAACTGCAGGGCTTAATTACATTCTTTCTGTGATGGAGCTCCAAAGCAGGATAGAGCCAAGAATGAAAATAGTCCAGTTTTGCACCTCAACCCAGCTGTGGAACTATTTAGAGACCATCATGAAGAAAACAAGCCAGTTTAAAAACAAGGGGTGTGGGTGTGAGAGAGAGAGTGTTTATAGCACAGGTTAGGAACACTGCCTACCAGCAGAGGTCAGCCTAGCCCTCTGCAAACAGCTCTCCATCACTCCAGGGAAATCTAACCTGTTCTAGCTTTCCAAATATTATTTAAGAAGCTGTGGGACACATACAGCCTCTGTAAAAGGTCTTCCACTGAATGTTGTGTGGGAACTGTAGGTGATCATACTTTTTCAGCCTTCGGTTCAGGCTTGTGGCTCTGGAACTGGAGCATTGATCATCGAGCCTCTTTGGTGTCTTCACCCACCCAGCATGCTGACCCACCACAGATTGTAATAACATTGCCAAAAAACACTTGCAGAGGTTTTCCTCTGCCAAACTGTTGAACACTTAGCCTTTCGGCACGTTTTATTTTTTTTACAGGGACACACACTACAAACTCGTATACCAGCAGCGTTTGAAGACAGTTTGGAAAGTGCAGCTGAAGCAAGTCTTGGAAGGAGCACATCAGTTCCATACTATGCCAGACACACTAGCTCCAGAGGCAGGTTTCTGAACCCAATTCTGGGCGCTGTGTAATTCCTACAAAGCCCTTTTCCAACCTAGTGCCCTCCAGATGTTTTTGGACTATAGTTCCCCTCAGTCCAGCCAGCATGGCAGCCCTGGCTGGGGCTCAGGGGAATTGTGGTCCAAAACAGCTGGAGGGAACCTGGCTGTGGGGAGGCCGCCCTGTACAAACGGGACTGGGTCTCTCCCCATGAGTGGTGGCACAAGATAGAAATCTGCCTGATATTTAGTCAGAATATTGGGCCTTCTTTCATGGATGCCATGAGGTCTCCACGTGGGTTACAGTCCCCAGTCAGCTCGAGACAGGAACCTGTCATAATTTTTTCCTGGCTCCTCCCCTTCTTACTGAGTTGATGCCAGTTCTGTTCCTGTCTCAGCTCGGGCAACAACCTTTGGCTGTTTTTCTCTTAACTTCTATGACTATCAGCCTTCGGCTCCTCTTTTTCCTTCGTTCTTTCTATACTTTATTTCGTACACTCTGTATTAATTAGGTTTTTTTTTTTTAAAAAAAGGGGAATTACTATCTCTATTCTTCCTTTCTTATCCCTATTTTCTCTCCCGTCTGAGATATGGAAACAGCACCATCTTCTCAGACCGCCAGGACAAAAACCCTTAGAGGAATAGGGCAGCACACAGTGGCTACTGTGGTTGGTTCCCTGCAAGGCCATAAGGGGTCAGGGCAGCACTCAACTCCTGCTGCAGTCAGTTCCCGGCCGCCGTCTGTCCCGCCATCCGAGAAAAAGAAGGGACACAAAAAATCGGCCGCACCCAGCTCCTGCTGCGGTCAGTTCCCTGCAGACATTGCATATGGCGGAGCATAGGCAAGAAGCCTCGCGTCAGAGCGTGAATTTCGCTACTACATCGCGGCATAGCTCTCATCACCCTTCCGATTCGAACACTCGAGAGGTGAGGTTTTCGCCAGTGCCTACTGCCTCCTCCAGCTCCCCAATAAGTTTTCCTGCCGAAAATGCAGCGGCGACCATCTTGAGTAGCGCGCAAGAGGCGTGCTTGATAGAGCCCGCAGTCCAGCGCCATCTACTGGAGCAGCTGGAGGACAGCAGGTCGGAGGACGACGAAGTGATGGAAGCCCATGCGCAGTATGGCCCCCCCGCTTCTCCACCCCAGCTCTCTCCTCAGCCTATGCCAGCATCCTTAATAACCTCTTCGATGACGCTGGCACAATTATTTTCGCCTGATGTAATCCGACAACTTAAGCAGGCGCTATTAGAGGAGGTCCCACCACTTAAAGTGACGCCCCACAACGACCACAGTCTCCGCCAGTAGCCGCCCCCCCATGTCAGAGACCACGTCACGTAGTCAGACAGCCTTCCCCTGACCCAACTTTGGTGGCCATGGGTAGGGGGTATTGTGAGCAGGATCACCAGAATGCCTTATCAGAAACCGATTCTATGGAGTCCCGGGATGACGGAGAATGGACCGATGCCTCAGATACAGAGGCTCAAACTTCGGTCAGACTATATTTGGAAGTTCATTTTGAACCATTGTTAAAAAAGGTGATCGCTTCCCTGGAGCTGACTGCTCCTTCTGAGGAACAACCTACATCCTCCAGACAGGCTATGGTGCTGCCTACCGTAAAGATTGGGCCTAAGGGCATTCCGTGCCCACCTATGCTGTTGACTAATATTCAACAGGAGTGAGAACTACCGCTATACCCCAAAAGGGGGACTAACTGGGCTAATAGACTGTATACCTTAGAAGCCAGTGTCATGGAGCAGTTGCGAGCCCCAGACATAGATGGGCCTATTACTGCTCTCCTATCACATTCCATCTTGCCACGGGATGGGGATGCTCATCTCAAAGATCCGATACAGCGTAAGTCAGATCTGGCACTTAAGTGAGTGCATGAGGCGACAGCAATGTCCATAACAGCCTCGGTGGCAGCCTCAGTATTCTCTAGGGCATCACTGCTGTGGATTGAGGACCTAGCCCAAAATCAAGACCTAGAGGTTTCCAAGTTATGAAAGTCCATTTTAAAACTCTCACGCTGCATCGCTTTCGTAGCAGACGCTACCATGGACTCCTCACAATTTGCAGCCAGGGCTATGGCCATGGCAGTGGTAGCCAGATGCCTAGTACGGCTTTCGCACTGAGATGCGGACAATGCATCCAGATTTAATCTAGCCACGGCTAAATATACAGGTGGAAAATTGTTTGGGGAAGACAATCTGGCAGAAGTTTTGGTGGACAATAAAGATAAAAAGAAAGTGATGCCCTCACAGGGTAAAGACGAAAAAAGGCCATTTCAACGCTATACCCCCACTTTTCAGATGCGCTCCTTTCGTGGCTCAAGGCCCTTCTTTAGTAACAGACAGAGGGATTTCAGAGGCTCCCGTTTTCCTTGGCAAAACCAGAAGCCTCCCCAGAGATTCCACCAGAATAGACAACAATCCTACCAGACTAGGCAGCAGCGTCAACCACAACAACGCTTCTGACTCTATACCTGTAGGCGGGCGACTCAATTACTTCCTGAACCAATGGCAGACAACAACAAAAGACAAATGGGTCCTGAGCATTATCAAAGATGGATACAGACTAGAGTTACACCAGTATCCACCCCTACGTTTCGTCTTCTCTCACAGACCGACATCACCACAAATACACGGGACATTCCTAGAAGAAATAGAGCACCTTCTACAAATCTCAGCCATAGAACCCGTCCCAATAAAGGAACGGTTTTCCGGAGTATACTCCCTCTTCGTTTTGGTGGCAAAAAAGGACAATTCGTTCAGAGGGGTGCTCGACCTCAGGTTTGTCAACCAGTTCCTGAAGCGCAAGACTTTCCGGATGGAAACAATCGCTTCAATCAGGGAGGCACTCCAACTCCACGACTATTTGGTATCCATAGACCTCAAGGAGGCCTACCTGCACATTCCAATTCACCCCAGACACAGAAGGTTGCTCCGGTTTACATACAACGAACTTTCAGTACAAAGCTCTCCCATTCGGGCTGGCCACAGCACCCAGAATTTTCACCAAGGTGCTGGCAGCAGCACTCTCAGGTCTACGCCTGGCAGGGGTGCATATTTCCCCTTATTTGGACGACCTACTACTCAGGTCCCGGTCGTTTACCCAGGCAAACAAAGACTTAAAGCTTACATTCAGTTTCCTACAGAGCCATGGGTTTTTAGTGAATGTTCTAAAGAGCCACCTCTACCCCACACAATCACTAATACACCTAGGCACGGTGATAGATACCATGGCACAAACTATAACGCTGGCACCACAGAGGATCCGGGCCATCACCGATCTAGCACGCTCCATATGCGGACAACCGAAATCAGACTTGATGCGCCTGGCAAAACTGCTCGGAATGATGGCATCATCTATAGCAGTTACACCATGGGCCAGGCTTCACTCACGTCCTCTGCAACATCTTCTGATCAAATTCCAGAGAGACATTGCCTCCAGACGACACCGCAAGGTTGCCTTGCCACACAATGTGCGTCAGTCACTCACCTGGTGGCATCAGGACTCAAATTTGTCCAGGGGGATCCCGATACAGGAGCCGCCCCGGGCAATAATCACTTCAGATGCAAGCCTCGGGGGCTGGGGTGCCCATTATATGGATCTTTTCGTACAGGGACGCTGGAGTCCACCAGAGGCAGCCAGGTCCATCAATTGGCTGGAACTGAGGGCGGCTCATCTGGCGCTGAAGCATTTCTTTCCCAGTCTTCACTGCCCCAATGTATTGATCAAAACAGACAACACGTCGACCAGATCATATATAATGAGGCAAGGAGGGACCAGATCCAAACTCCTCAGCAGAGAAGCAACGTCCATGCTCTCCTGGGCAGAGCATCGCCTTACATCTGTGACGGCGGAATACCTGCAGGGGGCAATGAACGACCGGGCAGATTGGCTCAGCAGACGTCAGATATTCCCAGGGGAATGGGCACTCAACAGAAGTGTCTTCCTGATGGTTCAACAGGAATTTGGAAAACTAGAAGAGGACCTTTTTGCCTCGGACGCAAACTATCAAATCCCTCGATTCTTTACAAGATTCCAGACGCGTGCGGCAGAACAGACAGACGCACTGATGACGAGCTGGCCACAGCTTCTATTGTATGCGTTTCCACCGACTCCTCTCATAGCCAGAGTCCTCAACAAGATCAGGAGGGAAGAGGCACAGGTGGTCCTAATAGCCCCATACTGGCCGAGAAGACCGTGGTTTGCAGACCTCGTCCAGATGTCTGTCAAAATCCCGCTCGCACTTCCAGATCGCCACGACCTGTTACATCAGGGACCGGTCCTCCACCCAGACCCAGCCTGGCTTCAACTAGTCGCCTGGAGGTTGAACGGAGCAGGCTGTTAGCATTACAGATTTCACCTGACGCAACAGCAACTATCCTGGCGTCACGTAGACCGTCTACGCTCAGGATATACCAATCCACTTGGGCAGCTTTCCTACGTTGGTGTGCAGCTCATGACACCGATCCTATGACGGCATCTGCACCACATATTCTGCGGTACCTCCAGGAGGGCCTTAACCAGGGTCTACGTCCTAACACCCTCAAGCGTCAACTGTCGGCACTTGCATCCGTTCTATCTTTAGACGAAGGGGTTTCTCTAGCGTCACATCCGCTGCTCAAGAGATTTCTAAGAGGGGCAACTGTTATTAGTCCTCCGGTAGTGCACAGATTTCCTTCATGGCACCTCCATACAGTGTTGACCGCACTACAAAAACCTCCATTCGAACCTCTGCAGATGGTTCCTTTGCGAATACTCACCTTCAAAGTCACGTTCGTCATAGCAATCACGTCAGCACGCAGGGTATCAGAGATTCAGGCTCTATCAGTGCTAAAACACCTCTGCACCTTCCATAAGAATAGAGTTGTACTCCAGATCGCTCCTGGCTTCATTCCAAAGGTCAGACCTCAGCTTCACCTACGACAGGAGATCGTGCTGCCCACGTTTTGCCCAAACCCTAAACACCCCACGGAAAGGGCATGGCACTCCCTTGATGTGAGGAGGGCGTTGAAGGTATACATCAATAGGACAGCACAGTTCCATAGATCGGAATCTCTGCTGATATCTTTCCACCCTCCGACTCTGGGCCACAAGGTGTCAAACTCAATTATAGCGAGATGGCTGAAGGCATGCATCTCCTTGGCCTACAGATCACTCAGTAAACCCGTGCTGCACGGGATCACGGCGCATTCTACTAGGGTGGCAGCCACAACAGCGGCTTTTTTGGCTAATGCCCCTTTGGAGGAGATCTGCAGGGCAGCAACTTGGGCCTCACCTTCGTCGTTTACCTGGCACTACAAAATGGACTTGTACGCATCTGCGGAGGCTGCATTTGGTCGTAGAGTTCTACAGCAGGTCCTTAATCAATAGACCCACCCTATGGCCGAGCTTTAGTACGTCCCACGTGGAGACCTCACTGGCATCCATGAAAGAAGGTACGGTTGGACTTACCATGAACGGTGTTTCTTCATGGATGCCATGAGGTCTCCACGACCCTCCCTATGAGGGGCTGGGAAATCCATCTGCAATCTGTGTTATCTGCTCTTATTCTGTTGTTATATCTTCTGATTTGTTCTTTCTATGTTACACTGAGATGAAGTTCCGAGCTAGCCAAGAAAGAGAACTGGCATCACCTCAGTAAGAAGGGGAGGAGCCAGAAAAAAATTATGACAGGTTCCTGTCTCGAGCTGATTGGGGACTGTAACCCACGTGGAGACCTCATGGCATCCATGAAGAAACACTGTTCACGGTAAGTCCAACCGTACCTTCCAGCCCTACCAGGAGACACTTGGGACTTTCTGCATGCAAAGCAGATGTATTACCTGTGAGGTAGTCCTCCCCCCTTGCATGATTCCCTCATGTACTTGTGACTTCCAGCCTCAGGTGCATACATCCAAGCTGGGTTGTGATTGGCATTAATGCCCAATGACGTTTTCCTCTTCCCCCCATGCCTTTATTGTCCTCCGCTAATACACAATCCTTAATAAATCCTTATCTGCCTTCAGCTGGCCAAACCACCCACAAAAAATACAGGAACAAACTGACGCCCACTACCTTTCAGAAAGTTCAGAAGATAATAATGAACTTCTTAAAATGAATGAGCCCTCATGAGGAATTTTACCTAGAACTGATCCAAACTCAGTTTGAAAGAAGGCTCAATGTTCAGAAAGCCAGAAAGACGAACAGCAAATGTTTGGCTGTTGGATGCATTCTTTAAAATGATATGCCTCAATAGAGCAAAACGTTTTGAGAGAATTACAACTGAAGCATACCCAGAATGGTCGTAAGAAGCAGGATAAACCAACCTCTGCATTCACTTCTGCAGTTTGACTCCTGAAAAATTCAGGATCCCATGAATCAAAAATGGAAACATTTCTATCTCTTTTGCTTCATTTGTTGAGTAAAGCAAAAAACAAAGATTAATCTAAGACAGGTTTGGCCCTCGAGATGTTGCTGAACTACAAGGCCCATCATCCTTGGCCATTGGCAGTGATTGCTGGGGCTGATGGGAGTTGTACTTCAGCAACATCTGGAGGGCCAAAGGTTCTCCACGCCTGATCTAAAAGATGACCACAGAACACAACCCTCCAAGCACTGCTGGACTCCAGCTCCTAACACCCCTGATCATTTGGCTATGCTGACTGCAGCTGATGGGACATGGAACTGACAATGTCTGGATGCCTTCTGGTTCCTCACCCTGGCCACAGAAGCATTTAAAAAAAAACACTGCACATTGTGTCAGTTATTTTCAGAAATGTAACCCTAACCCTTGGTGTGATCTTCAGCTGCTGGGTCACAGCACCAACACTACCACTGTATATAGTGTAAAAATTAAATAGTGGGTCCCCAATAGCGAGTTTGGCCAACTATTGGCCCAATCCTCCCTTGGATGTTGCAGGCTCACTGCTCGTGTTCTCGAGTTGTCTTGTTAACAAATTGCTCTCCTGATCACATGATACTTCACCACAAGGTGATTTCCAATTTCCTTTTTGAAAATGAGGCTCCTTGGCCACCAAAAGCTTTAGTCACATCCCTTGCACGTTTGTTCTGTTTGCAACTAGCTGGCTAGCTCTGGGCTAGGGTGGATCGGCCACAGTGAGTCACACAGAGGCCACCCACACAGGTCCATTAAAAAAGCACTTGTCTGCAGTCATGGGAGAGAAGGGAGGCCAGTTACAGGCCCAGAGTGATGATTAAACAGGATATGATAGATGAAATTGCTGCAATCCTTCACAATGGAGAAAACTAGGATTGGAAGGAGCCTGGAGCAGGCAGGAATTTGGGCTGAGTCAGCCAGATGGAGAATCCTGAGGCGGCAAAGAGGATGACTGAAGAAAAGGGGCCATCTATTCAGCTGTTGGGAAATGGCAGATTCATTGGGATGCCAGAGTAGACAAGCCTACATTATTTTGTTCTCTCGAATGCAGAGTGAGGAAATTGTCCTGTCCCAACAGGATTTCAGCCATTCCTACTTTAAACCAATTAGTTCATTTGGATCCCAGGCAAAGACCACCACCCTACCTCTAGCAGTTCACAGACCTTCTAGACTGTCTGCAGCAGGTTTTGCCAAAGTGGTGCCTGTGACCCCCTTCCCTGGCTCTCCCTGTCAGGTTCCTACCTGCGCGTGGCTATTGCCTGTCAATAGGCACCACCAGGGACTCCACCAGTCCGGACTGTCCTTTTTTATTGTTTCTCTCCCCGCTCTAGCACAGATCTCAACAGATCCCCCTGCTAGGCAACCACCAGTCACGTCCTAATACTAGTATTCCCAGAGACTCTGAATACTGGTATTGTTATTCTCTTCACCGCTGCCACCATTTGTTACAGTTTCCCTTCAGCCTTGGTCATTACCTTACCCTCCCTTCTGGTCTGTGAAACCCCAGCCAAGGATCAGGCCTTTGGTAAACTAAATTAAGTATTTATTAAAGATAACAAAGCTAACAAGATTAACAAGATTTCTTCTTAAGGCACATAAGCATATGGTTTTACTCAATACTAATCCGAACTCCACCCCCCTCCTTCTCCACTCTCTCCTGGCAAACCACTCTCTCAAACCCACCAAACAACCCACTCTTTCTCTTCTCCCCCCAGATTCCACTCTCACTCTTCCTTTTATACGTTCAGCCATTTTAAACACTCAGCCAATCATCTAGCATTCTACTGCCCATTCACTCCCCCTCCTCTTTCACCCCACTTACCATGTATCTTCTAAACAACAACACTTACCACATATACATTAATATAGGAACATCACAGTGCCTTCCAGTTGTTTTGGACTATAACTCCCATCAGCTGTGGCCACAAACAACTAGAGGACACTAAGTTGGCAAAGGCTTATCTACAGGTAGACTTCTTACTCTGTGTTGCACAAAAATAAGTCTTATGTTTCCTTAAAAGACCAATTTATTATAGGATATACTTTAGTGGACTAGAGCACAAGGGCACAACTTGTGACCCACCTGATGCTTGACTCCAACTCCCATCATCCCTGTCCACTGGCTAAGCCAGCTGGGCCTGATGGGAGCTGGGAGCCCAACAACCTCTGGAGAGCCACTAATCCCTCATCCCTGGACTACAGCCTAGAACTCCTTCAGAAGGAAAGACAGTATAAATTCAGATATTATTATTAATACAAATAATATTAATCAGATGTAGTCCCATCTGCAAAACCATTTTTCTGATTTTGTGAACCTGACTGGCCTAAGAAGTGCCCGAGGGAATCCTACCCCAAACTTCCACATCTGCCTCCCTCCCCGCCCCACCCTTCTTTTAAGGGCAAAACAAGGTACTGCACATGGGCAAGATAGCCTTCAACGAGCTGCTTAGGGTTTGCATTGTAGCAGCGATAGTCGCTCCTGTGGGCTCTCTGGGGCCTTCTCACTCCACAATGCTACACTAAGGAAAGACCCTACATCATGAGGTCATGCCCTTCCTCTGTGTGAGACACTGGGGTGCCCAGGCCCTGGAAAATCTCATCAGAGACCCATGCTGGGCACCACCAGCCACTTTGCCATGATGGCCAATACTGCTTAAAGCAACCTTTGCCAACCTGATGCCTCCCAGATATTTTGGAGTACAGCTGCCGCATCAACCACAGCCAGCACAGCTGTGCTCCAAATTATCTGGAGGACACCAGGGTGCTGAAGAATGCTTTAACGTTTAAAAGTAAGCTCTTGCATTTGTAAAGTTTTTGCTGCCAGAAAAGCAGTGGTGGTGCTCCTAGGCAACACCCCATTCTCTCTTGGGTAGGAGGTGGGTCATTGTGCATTCCGCCATCCTTGAGACAAAGGCTCACCATCGTGTGTCAGGGCTGGCCCTCTGCATTAAAAAAAAAGGGCCAGAGAAGACTTGTCCCTAATCTGGTATGGAGATATTACATCTCAAGACAATGCACGTTGCCTGGAAAATCTTTTTGATTACTCCAATAAAGGAAGGCTTGGTAGGTGGTGGACTGCTAGCCAAAAGGTTTCCCTTGGATGGTTGAGTTTAGCATTGAGATCTAGTCACACACAGAACCCAAGTGGGGAGCTCCATTAACTGATGTGTCTGGGACTAAAGGGTCTTTTCCAATGCTAAATAGATAGCCACTAAATTAATAGTTCAAATTTTAGGTTTTTATTACAATTTAATAAATTACAATTGCCAACATTGGGGAAAATTATAAATATGAAATTATTAGGCATGCCAAACACATTTCACAGAAATGCTTCTTTAAAAACAACCAGCATTTAAAACATTTATTTGTCAGGAAGATCACGTTATCTAGGAGAGGCTGATGGCCTCCTCCGATACATACTATTCACATATGAGATTTCCAAACCTGGAGAGACTACAGAATCTGTTCTGCTTTTTGCAATGAATGCAGCAAAAGAACACAGCGTTTTCGTAGGAAAGAGTACAGGCCAAGGCAAACCAACAGTCACAAAGGACGACAAGGCCGGCATAGATCCTGGAGGGAGCAAGTATCACCTCAAATCCTCATGTGACTTTTGGCCAAATCGACTGTTTAAAACAGCTCAACTTAGCATCAAAAAACATGTTGTATAAGGAAAAAAACCATTAAGAACTGGATTATGTGCCAAAAATAAAATATGCCAATGAAGCCATTTAACAGTTTGCTATGTACATTTTCCAAAGGTAGAAAAATGCCAAATATGAACAAAATTAGCTTCTGAAGAATGATGGCAAATATACACACAGTCTATTTCCATTCTTCCCCTCCTCACACAATGCCCCATGTTAAACTGGCTACTTTACAGTAGGAAAAAAGCACTACAAATGCGCAGTAGTATGCTTGTTAGCTATATAGTCTTGACTCTATCCATCCCACTTTCCCCAAGTTTGCCAGAGTGGGTGTGGGAGGGTACTTTCATATCTCTTAAATCCCTGCCCCTCAGGCAAATGGAGGCAATGAAGAAGTTAACTCTTGGACAGGTACGTTCAGAGCTAGGTTAAACAGCCCATGCGCAAACCTAATCAGCCTTCAAGACATTGCAGATTTCGCCTGGAAAAGGTGTCATCTTGTATCACATATGATCACACACGGTCTGCTAAGCCTTCCCTCTACTTTCTGCTGTATCTCCCCAATTTTGCTTCGTTTCACGAGGCAGAAGACGCGAGGGGCCAGGAGAGGGGATGAGAACTTTTCTGTACCTCTTCTGGAGCCATCTGTCTGCACTGGCCTCCATTGGTCATAAGGAACTGCAACTCCAAGAGTAGCACAAAGAAACTTTGTTGACTGCTAAAGATAACAAGGATGCATCACCTCTGTTGTCTAACATCCACAGCAGGGAAACAACACCCTGTGCGTAGACAAGGGCTGCTTCACCAATGCTTGAGATGCAAGCTCTTCTGATGTAGCAGCTCATAAACACTTGTTGATTCGAACCAGCCGCTCTTCAGATGATGTAGCAAGTCATGAGTGCCAAGTCTTTTCTTTCAGGGCCGTAGGCTGTAACAGGAGAGAAAAGAGAACCGCTGATGTAAACAACTGAGGAAGATCCCATTTTGTACTCATAAATATTTTTAAATGCTAATACCAAATCTTAAATTGGTCAGCACAAACCTAATTCAGGAGCCATGTATTTAAAGCAGGAAAGTGTTTTACCTAAAGAGTTATGTTCAAGAACTACCTCCTCTTTTCCCACACTTTCTCATGGAGGCAAAGAAGAAAAGCAAGAAGTCAAGCCAGAGAATAGCACACACTTTAACTGCAAAACTCAATCCCAAGAAGTGGGAGTCCCCTGTAGCCCAAAAGAGATGGGATCTGTTTCTGGCTGCCTATACATCCCTATGCTAACCCACTCTTTCCCATCTTGAGTTAGGAATATGGATCCTGGGAATCTCTCCACCTCCACTCCCACCCCAGAAAGCAGGGAATTAAATGTGACATGTTGTTGCACAGAAGGGCCCAGAGAGAGAAAGAAAGTTGCCTGCTGGCCCCATCCTGACCGCCGAGCACTGTTCAGCCCATAGCCCATCCAAAGGCTCTCCACACAAGAGTTGATCAACAAAGATTGAGGAGAGGGCCAATGGGCACAATCCACTGCCTCAAACTTACAAAAAAATGTAAATGCATAATATGTATCTACTTCTAAAGCAAAAACAGTCTTTTTAACAAAGATGCAGGAGCTGAGGCGCACATTATAGTCTGTCAAACCAAAAGCATTGAAAACTAAAGGATAAACACATTAATTACAGCTCAATAGATAAGAGACCATGGTGGGACATGCAAGAAGGGTTGTGTTTTTTTCCAGGTATGTACATCTTCCGTGTAGGGTTGCCAGGTTCGTGCAACATTGTAATGCAGAGCTTGGAAAAGTTACTTTTTTAAAACTACAACTCCCATCAGCCCCAGCCAGCATGGCCACTGGATTGGGCTGATGGGAGTTGTAGTTCAAAAAAGTAACTTTTCCAAGCTCTGCTGTAATGGGAAAAACCAGGCCTGGCCTCCAAGAGATATTCTGTTTCTTTAAAAGTTGTGCAGGGGGAAGGGAGAATTCTACCTTGTGGTTTTTCCCATTACAGTGTTGCAAGAACACCTGCACTTGGCTGACTTTCTCTTCTCCTAAAGATACAGGATCAGTCTCAGGCCCTGAGCCTGGCAACCCTACTTCTGCGTGAGAACACATTGTGCACTTTGGCAAAGGCAGACTCTAGCCCCACAATGAAATTTTGTTGAGCCTCTCAGGTGCCGTAAAGCTCCTTGGCTGTTACAATGGTTCTCATCCCCCCACCTTACAAAAATCATTAACAATAATTTTGGGTTGTATTCAACTAAGTCCTACTCAGAGAAGATCAACTAAAAAACTAATGAACCTGAATTTGCCACCCCTATTAAATTCAATGGGTCTACTCTGAGTAGGCCTAGCACGGAATACCACTCTTTGTTTTCAGTATTTCTGTAATAGAAAGACAGGTCCACGTTTTACAACCCCACCCTCACGAGAGACACTCACGGTTGATTGGCTGCCTCCGCCTCACGGGCATGGAGCTACTCCGGCTCCGGCCCCTCTGCGCATGCGCGCGGCGGTCCCCTTCGCCTCCTCCCTTCACGAGCCTCTTCAGCGTCCTCCAGAGGCTCCATTGGCCGGTCTCGGCCTCCTCCGCGCCGCCGTCCTTCTCTTCAGTCTCCTCAGTCCGCTCTCCGCCGGCCTCTTTCTCGAGCCGGACAACGCGCTGCCAGAGCTCGGTGTCGATGGGCGGCAGGACCAGGCGGCGCCTCCCGCCAAGCCCGCCGCTCCCGCGCCTGACGCCGGCCACGAGGAAGTTGCCGCGCTCGCGCAGAGATGTAACGGCGCGGCAGTACGGGCACGTGACCTCCTCCCACCAGCCCTCGCGCGCCAGCTGGCACACGCAGGCGCTACAAATCACGTGGCGGCAGCGTGAGGGCTTCCAGGAGCCGTGCGCGCCCCCGAGCCGGCGCGGCGCCCGCCCACAGCGGTCGTATGGCATGCAGCAGATGCCGCACTCTAGGTCCTCGGAGGCCCCGCCCTCTTCTCGCTCGTCCACGGCCATTTCCGCTTCCTTCCCCCAATAGCAGCAACTCGCAAGGCGCGAACCAGCCCTTCACTGGAAATCTACTTTCGCCGGCTGGCCGTTTATATAGACACGCGCGGGCTGGTCTTTTTTTGGTTTTTTTGCCTCCGCCCCTTTTCCTTCTCAGCCAACCGAGAGTTAGAGGGGCGGGAATGTTAGCGTGGGGCACGCGGGGAAAGGATACGCCCCTCCAACCGGCTCTTTTGCGAGGTGAAAAAGGCGGGAGAAACGCTGAAGTGGAGGCCAGTGGGTGGGAAGCGGGAGGTATGGCAAGATGTAAACGTAGCTTCCAACAGCTTCGTGGCTCAGGTAGAAATCAAACTGGTGAAGCTTCTGGAGTGGAGGTGAAGTTCGGCTTGTTGTTATGTGCCTACAAGTCGATTTCGACTAATGGCGACCCTATGAATCAGCGGCCTCCAAGAGCATCTGTCATGAACCACCCAGTTCAGATCTTGTAAGTTCAGGTCTGTGGCTTCTTTTGGAATCAATACATCTCTTGTTTGGCCTTCTACGTCCTTCTGTTTTTCCCAGCATTATTGTCTTTTCTAATGAATCATGTTGTCATGGCCCCGTCAGAGGACTCATCAGGCGAGGATGACTCGGGAGTAACAGCAGCAGACCCAGAAGGAGAAACGGAGGAAACTCCTGAGAACCCAGCTCCTTCTCCCCCTCAGCTGCAGAGCACCCCAGACACAGCTGAAGCCCTTCAGCCAGACACAGACAGTGAACAGGATACTCCCCCCTCACCTGCAGAACGTAGACAACAGAAGGTCAGGCAGAAGAGGGGCAGGCCTGTCCACTTAAGGCCAAAATGCTGATGGCTCACACCTGCTGACAAACCTGCTCCTTAAAAGTCAAACCTTGGGTTCAGCTTGTTGCTGACTACAACGTCAGACATGACCACTGTGTGTCTTCCTATCCCCTGAACCTTGACTTGGACTGATCTCTCAGCAAACTAGACCCGGACCTTCACTGACGTCTCTTCTGGGTTTCTGGCTTGGCATGTAAGCTTTGAACGGCCTCTGCCCTTATCTTGCTTCCTCCTTGCTAGCGTGGCAGATTTATAGCCAAGCTGCTGGCTGAGGACTTACGGCCTGGCAATTACCAAGGAATCTCCAGCCCTGCCTGCACCCCCACCGACACTGCTGTCTCAGTGAAGAGCTGACACATGTCTTCTCATTATGTGTCCAAAGTATGACAACCTCAGTTTCATAATTTTAGCTTCCAGTAACAGTTCTGGTTTAATTTGTTCTGACACCCAATTATTTGTCTTTTTCGCAGTCCATGGTATGCGCAAAGCTCTCCTCCAACACCACATTTCAAATGAGCTGATTTTTCTCTTACCCACTTTTTTCACTGTCCAACTTTCACATCCATACATAGAGATGGGGAATACCATGGTCTGAATGATCCTGACTTGAGTGTTCAGTGATACATCTTTGCATTTGAGGACCTTTTCTAATTCTTTCATAGATGCCCTCCCCAGTCCTAGCCTTCTTCTGATTTCTTGACTATTGGGAGTAGAAAAAGAGGCAGGCCAGACAAGAGATGGATTGATTCCATAAAGGAAGCCACAGACCTGAACTTACATGATCTGAACAGGGTGGTTCATGACAGATGCTCTTGGAGGTCACTGATTCATAGGGTCGCCATAAGTCATAATCGACTTGAAGGCACACAACAACAACAAAGTCTACAAAAAGCTGATGCCACAATAAATATATTAGGAGTCAGGGTGCTATGGTGGCACTGTCTTGTTTTTGCTAACAATCAGCTACCCTTCTGAAATTGGTGCTAGATGATGTACAGAATAGCCACAGAAGCATAGCAGGGCAAATCTTGATTCCCAGTTGGAGGTCCTCTCCAGACCCCTTTGGAATGATAGTGGATCTGGGTGCTATGATTTCCTTACACAGAGAAGTGACATCTTTCAGGTAAACAGGAAGCCATCAGTCCGGTTGAGGACAGAAGCTCATGCAAATTTCATTCTTCACAGCTTGAATGATCTCAACAACACCTGGCTATCAGCAGAGAATTTGAAATAGCCTGACAAGATTGTCTGTGTATGAAACACCAATGGGGATGAAAGTCATAATATGTTATCTTTCAGGTTCAGAGAAATCCAAGAGTCTGAATGTTATATTGTACCGAGGTGTAGAAATAGAAAAGAAACTTCTCTTTTGAGACTGCAGTAGAGAGATCAAGTCCCTCATTTATGCTGGGGTGGGTAGATGAGGGAAAGGACCAGGTCACATGAACTTTCATGGTCTCCTTTTGGGTTTTCTGTCCTTTTGACCCCTGTTCTTTAGAATAATAAATAACAAGTATGACCTGCAACAAAATATTGCAGTGTGGAATCTGTCCACGTTTCTATCATGTTAGTTATGTCCTGTTCCAGAATACTCCATTTGTCCCCCATCCATGGCCACTGCGCATGCTATCACTGATCTGGGTTTTTTGCATTCTTCCCCTGCACTTAGTAGTTTTCTTCCCCCCCCCCCAAATATTTTTTTTCCTGCTGCAAACTTTGGTGATACCTCCATGTTGGGTGTGGATGGTCCTGTGTTGGCAGCATAAGCCACCACACTTGAAGAGTGGGTTTGATGTTAAGTATACAGGATTCTTCCAAGAGTCTGGTGTATTACTAGGTCAGTGATGTGTAATTCTCCTGCCCTCATTGAGCCTTGCATTTATTGCACTGGCTTGTTGTTGCGGTCGCCTCACCTTTCTTGCATGATCTCACGTTTACTCTGAAACAGAGCTTGCCAAACTCCCTCCTTTGCCCTCCCCTCCCTGTCTCATCAATTTATTACCAGCTGCAGAGTGATGGCATCCACTGATTCATTTTGTTCACTTAAGGATATGGAGAGGAAATTGGCAGGAGGGGAGAGACCAGGAGCTGTCAACTGCAGCTGCAACCAAAGGTTTCATGAGTCAGCCTCTTTCCAAATAGTGAGAGTTGCTCTATAAGTTCTGAATTTGCAAATTACAATATGCCAGTCCTGAGTTAACAATAATAATGCTACTTAGCATTTACAGAGTGCATTTCAAGTGCTCCGTGCGCTTCTTTGTGTACATTAGCTCTGTAATCCTTACAGCAACCCTGTAAAGTAGGTCAGTGTTATTATCTCACAGTGTACACACAGGTTAGCCCCCTCAAACCCAGGTCTTGCCATCCCTCATAGGATGGAGAACTGCGTGTGGCTTCCAGGCCAGCCAATCCACAATCACGGGATTCTCTTTCCCTGGAGACTTGCCAATGCAAAGCCTCCGCTGGAAGGGTCTTCTTGCAGTGTTTTGTATGTTTTTAAACTGTATACCACCTCTCCCCTGGAGATGGGGCAGACTGGGCATCTGAAAAGGAGCAAACAAGAGTTAGATGTTTGGAGTTTGGAAGGAACAATGTGCAGATTTGGTTGCAGGGTCTGGTTATAACTAGGACCAAATCCAGTTGGTGTAAGAGAGTTGAAACTTTAGCCATTCCCAACATGGCATTCTCCAGATGTTTTAGACTGCAACTCCCCTGCTGGTTGGGGCTCCAAAAACATCTGGAGGGCACCAGGTTGGGGAAGGCATCATTGTACAGAACTGGGGCTGTCCACTAACAATTTGCTTGTATGAATTTTTATCAATTAATAAATCTATTAAATATTCCTATATTTTAAACATCATGTTGATTGGATACGTCAGTTCCTGACTCACACTGAGAAGATATTTTTAAACGTCTCCAGGGATGGAAGAGAGAGCTCCCCATTGATATCAATGAAGAAATGGACGAATAGAATGTAGCTGGGGCACAAGTGTGTCTATCCCAACCCACCAATCCCAAATGGAACCTCCCACCCCAGCCCAATGAAGACTGAGCATGTTTAGTGGGCACAAAATACTGGTTGACTGCCTAGTGTGGTGTGGTGGAGTAAATGGAACCCTGAACAGAAGCACTTCACACTGCAATATCTTATTGTAGGGCCTTTTGTGTGCCCACCCCCCACAATCTGATTGATCGAGGATACCCTTTTAGTTGACCAAAACAAATTTTAATCTGTCTAACTGATCAAGCAATTAGACGCCTCTGGTCTCCCCTGTGTGCTTGGAATGAAAGATATTAGACTGACAGGCATACGGGAGAGAGCCTTTTCAGCGGTGGCCCCAAGCTTTGAAATACGCTACCCCAAGAAGCCCGCTCTGCTCCCTCCTTGATGGTTTTCCAGAGACTTCTGAAAACGATCTTGTTCCGGAGAGTCTTTGGGAGGGACTGAGGGTAGAGCCTGACACTGATTTTATGCCTTCTATGATAATTTTTACCTCTAGTCCCTTCAGTACCACTCCCTATATATATGCGTGTGTGTGTGTGTGTATCTATATATCTTGGTTGTTGTTATATGCCTTCAAGTCCATTACGACTTATGGCGACCCTATGAATCTGTTTTTGGATATATTCATAGGGTTTTCATGATAAGAGGTATTCAGAGGTGGCGTAACATTGCCTTCCTCTAAGCCTACGGGCCCCGGTATTCCCAGGCGGTCTCCCATCCAAGTACTAACCAACCCTGACCTTCTTAGCTTCCGAGATTAAATGAGATCCAGCGTGTTCAGGGTAGTATGGCCGTAGGCATCTATTTATCTCTCTATCTATATAATTGTATTTTATGTATTTTAATTTATTTTAATGTTTTTGTGATCTTTATTGTGTACAATTTTTATTATGTACATGTTTGATTTTATTGTAAGCCACCTTGAGTGCCCTATTATAGGGTAGAAGGGCGGGATAGAAATATTTTAAATAAATATGTGTTACAGCTCTATAGTGAATTCTTCAGACAAGCAAGTCTAATTAAGAACTCTGTGTAAACTCTTACCAGTTTATTTGCTCCAAGCGCTTCATTGAGTTGGTCTAATAAACAATATCTGCTTAACCTGTAACAGGAGCTTATCTGTTTTGTGCCTCATGCTCTGTTGTTTAGGGACAGTCTAGCTTCTACCCATTTTGCTTCTACCTTAGCAATTGTAGGCTCGACCTGCTCTTTTCAAGAGTCAAACCAGCTTGACAACTCAAGTTGGAGTTGCTGCAAGAGCTTTGTGGGCAGATCTGGCCAGCTATGTTTTTTATTGCTTGGCTTGCCCAGGTGAAAAGAAAACCAAACAGGAAGCATGTTGTATACTCCTGGGGGAAGGGCTTAACTCCTCCCAAAATGAGAATGACTATACATCTAAAAACAGAGAGAGAGGTGGCCAGCTTTGCTGTGTTGTTGAATGAGTTTCAGTCGATACAAGGATCCCCCTCAAGCTGTGAATGATGCAGCTCTTTTCAGTCTTGTGAATAGCAGCAGTAGTGAAACTTCTCATGCCAAAGGAGCTCAGGATTCTGACTCCTTAATCGCTTGGTTAATAACAGAGATGGTAACTGATAAGGTATTTCCTCTTGAATAACATAATTGTGCAGCTGAAAGGAAGCACTGGTTCCCTGAGGCTATGGTGGCACGTGGATCAGCTCCACGTGGTCAGTGTTTGAAAGCATCATCGTAGCATGAACAAGCCCATACCTTCAAGACCCTGACACAAAGGCCAAAGGCTGTGGAGCTCAGTGGTAGAGCACCTGCTTGCTCTACAAAAGGTCCCAGGTTCATCCACCAGCGTCTTCAGGCAGAGCTGGGGAAAAGACACCTGCCTGAAGCCTTGGAAAACAGTTGCAATGTATACAACAATCGGACAGCACAGATCCACACTATAAGTTTAAAGCACATTCAATGCACATTATATAAGGCAGCTTACTGTATCTTGCACCTGTCATGTGATTGGGGTTGAGATAGATGATTTCTTTGGGTCCCCTTCAAGCATGTGATCTTGTATTTGGAAGTTGGAATATGCAAGAAAGAAACCTGTTCTACTGGTCTGACTAGTTCCATACTTAAGTTAATGGATTCAGTTGTGTTTGTCAAGTGCCCCGACTAACAAGTGTAAGAATTGGTTAGGGAAGCAATGTTGGCCATTAAGAATACTTTCAAGGGAGAGGCCTCTCCTCACCCCAGCAAGGAAGTAGTTTGTGTATTTATGTGAGTTATTCTGAGGAAAGGCTGTGAGCTGAAAGAGACTGAGTGGCTTCCTTGCTCTGAAGGAACCCCAAAACTTATGGGGAGCAAGATCTGATGGATTGTTAATGCTGAGAACCTCTCCATCTTAAGCTCAGGTTGTGCATATGTGTAAGTAAACCACATCTCATAAAGACACCACAGTGATCTTTCCAAGGAAGCCAAACCCTGGGTAAGCCCTTGAACCCCTGGAACTCTCGCACCGCTCAGAGATTGTGGTGGTGCGCAACAATATATGCATATATGTAAAAACAGGTGTGTGTAAATTTATGTATGTCACATGTATAATGAACTTTAGGGGAGAAGTGATTTTGCTTTGAATGCAGAAGGTTCAGTCCTCAGCATCTTCGTCCAAAATGCAGGTGATGGGAAAGGGCAGGCTTCTCTGTGTCTGAGCCTCTGCAGAGCTGCTGCCAGACAGAGTTGGAAAGACACAAACACCTTAGCAGTGAGTAGTGTTGCTAAGTTAACTGTGGCAACAGAAGGTGACAAATGTGTTTGGTGGCATCATGTGTGCATATTTCAGAGACAGGTAAATAACCTGACTGGTTAAAGGGACCGTACGACTGTTGGCATGAGGCCTAGTAGTTTTCCATCAAGTCTGCAAAACTGTAACTAGGGGGAGTTATGTCTTAGCCCAGTCTGGGAACGGACTGCCAAGGCCGTTGCTATGGTAACCATCTGATAGACTGGGAAAGTTCTAACAGAGTCTGTAAGTTGTGTCTTCTGAATTATGCCTCTGAGCTGAGAGGTTGTCTTTTGTGTTTACCTTTGGAGAGAGATGTACCAGAGGGGGGGATGACTGAAGAAACTCTACATGTATTTACTCTTAAGCCTTAAGCCATAATGTCTTAATAAAGACTCTTAATATGCTCTAATGCTCTGAAGAAGTTTCTTGCTCAACTTAACTCCAACGTAATATATGCTGTTTCACGCAACAACGCACACACGCCAACAACGACTCCCCTGTTACAAAAGCTCCACTGGTTGCCACTCTGTTTCCGGACACAATTCAAAGTGCTGGTGATGACCTATAAAGCCCTATATGGCTTAGGTCCAGGCTATCTGTCAGACCGTATCTCCCTATATGAGCCTGCCCGGGCCAGGAGAAGCCCTCCTCTCAATACCTACGTCCTCACAAACACGACTAGTGGAGACACGAGATAGGGCCTTTTCGGGGGCTACCCCGAGGCTTTGGAACTCCCTTCCTAGGGAAGCAAGAATGGCCCCCTCCTTGCAGTCCTTCAGCCGGCAAGCAAAGACTTTTTTATTCCACCAAGCTTTGGAACTGAAAGCTGTTAAGGACAGGTCTTGAAGGGTGCTGCATTGCTGTTGCCTAACTGTATTATTTTAAACTGAGTTTGAATTATTTTAACTATATGTATGAATGGTTTTAATACTGTAAATTGTTTAATTTGATTTTAATCTAGACTTTTGTATGTTTTTAATTATATGTGTGCTTTTATCTGGAAGCCGCCGTGAGTTCCAGTTTTGGAAAAAGGGCGGGGTAAAAATAATGATAATAAATAAATAAATAAATGACTGGAGTGTTACTGTTCTGTTTCCCTCCATTTTCTTACAGCCGTAGGAGTTCTGGGTAGGAAGTTGGTAGGGCTATTATTATATATACTATTCTACTACTCGTTGTAAATTCTAATTCAGACTTCCTCCACCTAGCCCCCCCCCGAGATGTTTTGGACTGCAACTCTGATCAGTCCCAGCCAGTACAGCCATTGTCCAAAACATCTGGAAGAAACCAGGTTGGAAAAAGCTGTTCTTATTTAAGGAACTCCTGCTTAGCTTTGATAAAAGAGCTAATTAAGAGTTATTTAAGAAAGCTTTACTCAACACGAGCAGCTAAATAACAAACCTTAAAGCTTTAATCTTTTGCTTGTAAAACCTTAGGGTGGGCTTGAGGGGGCTATTTCCGGTGGCCAGTGAGTTCCAGAAAAGGAATTTTATTGGCTGCATTGTCTCCCACCCAGATATGTGCCAATAATTATTAATAATTTATATAGCACCTTAAAAAAACAACCCTTAAGTATTGCCAATACACACCCATTTGATGGGCAGACAGTGCTCTTAAAAGCTATAGTGCTTTGTGACCAGAACAGTTTGAAGGAATCCTTTGTTTTTGTTTTGCAAAGTGGCATATCACCCCTTGCAAATTTTCTGTAAACTGGACCTTTTTAAAAGTCAAGCAAGGGAGGGCTGTGTTCCATCACTCACCACAGGACAAGCATTTGTTGTGTTGCATTTGCCGATCAGGAAGTGTGTGGACATGCACCCAATCCCTTAAGAAGCAAATTCCCACACTTGGTGGTTGCAGATTCCATTTATTTGCCCTCTCTATGAATCTTTTTATTACAGATTTGCTGAAAATAGACCTGTGTCAGTCCAGGTGTTGTTGGATTCCCAACTCCCATCAGCCCCAGCAACCATGGCCAACGGTCAGGGGATTATAGGGGAGCTGGAATCCAACAACATCTGAGGAATTCAGAGTACCTCATCCCAGGCAGAAATAGATCTATAACTCCCCCTTAAATAAAAAAGATGCCTGCAGTTGATTGCTGTTGGGATCATGTTGTTGTTGTTATGTGCCTTCAAGTCATTACAACTTATGGCGACCCTATGAATCAGCAACTTCCAATAGCATCTGTTATAAACCACCCTGTTCAGATCAGACCGTTCCTCGTCGGGGGGGAATCTGTTGCCCTTTCATATCATCTGTGTGTCACCTTCCCAGTGCAGCTCATCAGAAGGGTGCTCTTGGATGCACACAAGAACAAGGAATAATAAACACCAAGCAAGACCAGATCCGTTTGGTCACTTCATGTATTCTTTATTTCAATATTGCAAATTATTTCCCCCACCACCATCACACACTCCAAAAACATAAAAAGGGGGGAATTTTTCATTAAAAGCCAAGGGCCCATTCTATATATATCAAGCATGTTTCCCTGCAAGGTGGTCTCTGCAGCAGGGTGCTTTATGCCAAGGCCTGTAATGTCTTTGTTGTGCTCCAGCGGGCGCTGCTTTCACTTGCAATGAACTTTGCCCTTTGAAATCTTTTCAGGGCTCTTTCCTTGTGGATCTATAGCCAGCCAGCCCTGCTAGGAAGATGGGGGAGAACTTTGATAATTTACTCAGCTCTTGAGACAGGAGCCCTGGGAGTCCAGCTCCCAGGCCAAATCTACTGGAATTGCTTTTTTCTGTTAAAAAATATCTGCCTGTCTAAATGGGAGGGGGCTTAGTGGGGGTAGAGAATCTCTTGTAAAAATTGGATATATACTTGCCCAGAGCTTTCAGGATGGTCTGGCATACACATTGAAACAGATTGTTTAGAAATTTTAGTTGGACCACTGCACCTAAGAGGACAATTTTGTTGGTGAAGTTGCCATGATTCCTGGGGTAGGAATTCCAGAGGAGCAGCTCCCAAGGTCACTGTCTCTCCAAGTGGGACAAATCTGCACCAGCTAAACTTCTGCCTAGCTCCTAAAGGATCATGGCTTCAGAAAAAGAGGGGACCTTTGTACTTGGCTGTTTTGCATGGAGGGATGGGAGAATCGGTTGGTTTTGTTTTCTGTTTCTCATTTTTCCAGTCTTAAGTTCAGTTCTCCACCAATTCTGCATCAGTATGCAATTTTTTAAAGTCTGTATGAAGATTCATCAGTGAATTACTCTTAATGTGCACATGGTTGCATGCAACTTTGCCTAACGTACATGTTTGCAAAGAAATGTTCCCCTAATATAATGCATTTTAATGTTATTTTCACTAATATATTTATTTTATGTACACCTTATCCTAATATAGATCCTCCATGGCACAGAGTGGTAAGCAGCGGTAACACAGCCGAAGCTCTGCTCAGGGCCGGAGTTCTATTCCAACCGAAGAAGGAAGTCGAATCTCCGGTAAAAGGGGTCAAGGTCCACTCAGCCTTCCATCCATCCGTGGTCGGTAAAATGAGTACCTGGCATAGGCTGGGGGGTAAAGAAAGGCCGGAGAAGGAACTGGCAATCCCACCCCATATATACGGTCTGCCTAGTAAACGTCACAAGACATCACCCTAAGAGTCGGAAACGACTCGCACTATAAGTGCGGGGACACCTTTACCTTTTTCATCCTAATATCTGTGGTTTTGTACACATTACTGTTAGGTCCTGTAAAGTGCAACTGTTCCAAAAAGACATGGAAGGGGTTAAAGCACGCTCTAGAGCCCAAGGCCGCGAAGAAAGCGGAGACTGCAGCTGGCAGGACTGCTGCCAAGGCTATATATTTCTTGGAAAACAGCTCTGAGTGTGGGGGGTGCATTATCGAAAGTGAAGGAGAGAGAAACTTGTGTGAGCTATTGGATCAGTAAAAGGATTCATCTTACAAGACTCCAAGTGTGTTGTCTCTAATCTGTTCGTGCTGGTTTATACTGTGGCACACGGGCACACACATTGCCTTAACAGGCACTACACAATTCCAACATTACATGGCTGGAGAATTGCATTGCAAAATTTGGAGGAGTGTGAATTTTGAAAGGACAGCTGAGTTTTAATTCCTGTATTGTTTTGGAAAGTTCAAATTATGTAGGTTTGCCTTTAAATCAGAACTTGGAAAAGTTACTTTTTTGAACTACACTCCCATCAGCCCTAGGCAACATGGCCACTGGATTAGGCTGATGGGAGCTATAGTTCAAAAAAGTAACGTTTCCAAGCTCTGCTTTAAATGCAAACTGAATTGAATTTCTGTCTCATCTGATGGTCATAATATGGGTATGAATGAATGTACATACTAATTTTTTATGAGTTCAAGATATACCATTACTGATTGCAAAGTGGGTGGAATATTTCAGGTCTGAAATCAATACAAATAATACGTTGGGTGCTTTGCACCAAAAACAGTCTAGAATGCAGCTGTCTGGGGTGAGTTGGAGAGCTTTGAGAGGCAGCCTCCACATGCCTTAGTTACATCCCATTTAGATTACTGTAACGCGCTGTATGTGGGGCTGCCTCTGAAGACTGTTCGGAAACTTCAGTTGGTGCAACGTGCTGCAGCCAGAATGTTAACTGGGGCTGGTTCCAGGGACCATATGACTCCCGTTACAAAAGCTCCACTGGTTGCCACTCTGTTTCCAGACACATTTCAAAGTGCTGGTGATGACCTATAAAGCCCTATACGGCTTAGGTCCAGGCTATCTGTCAGACCGTATCTCCCTGTATGAGCCTGCCTGGGCCCTGAGATCCTCAGGAGAGGCCCTTCTCTCAATACCCACGTCCTCACAAGCACGACTAGTGGGGACGCGAGATAGGGTCTTTTTGGTGGCTGCCCCAAGGCTTTGGAATTCCCTTCCGAGGGAGGCAAGAATGGCCCCCTCCTTGCAGTCCTTTGCTATTGTCTAATTGTATTATTTTAAACTGAGTTTGAATTATTTTAACTGTATGTATGAATGGTTTTAATACTGTAAATAGTTTAATTCTATTTTAATCTAGACGTTTGTATGTTTTTAATTATATGTGTTCTTTTATCTGGAAGCCGCTGAGAGTTCCAGTTTTGGGGAAAGGGCGGGGTAAAAATAATGATAATAAATAAAAATTAGAATAAATGTGCTCACAATACCAGCTGGTTGGCCCAACATCTTTTCTCTTGCTTTCCCTATAGTTACCACACAAATGTCTTTCAAATGAATAAACATGCAGGTACCTCTGGGGTAGGGGTGCTTTTTAACAGCCACACATAACACCCAACCACGAAATATGAATCCTACTTGAATGTAGGCAAAATTGTGGCAACAGAAAACATGTCAGCCAGGGTGTTTAACGGGTTGGCACCCCTTTGCCATTTTAGGCTGTTTAGAGTTACTGAAGACTGTAAGGAGATCTGCAGTTGCAGCTCTAATTGGAGAGGTGCTCTGATGAACCGAAAGGGGGGGCATCTTAGAAAAGATATTCCAAGCGGCCTCACTTCTGACCCGCAGACCCACTCAGCCTGTTTCCCCCCGCAGAGACTCCTGAAAGTGACTGAAGTGCTACTCTAGAGATAAACTCGAAGCAGACACATTCTCCGCAGAGAAAAATACAGCATTGTATAATTTTGCAGCCAGTGCAAGGGGCAGGCACAAGTGCGGCCCTGCCCTGGAAGCGCAGCAGATTCAAAGCGATGAGTTGTGCAAAAGGGATGCCGCCGCCCACCAGGCACCCAGGAGCAGGGGTCTGGGGACTTAATAACTAGCTTCCTCTCTCCCCATGACCCCAAGGCTACCCTTGATCCTGAGGGCGCTTTTATTATTGCTTTAAGAAGAGAATGGCTCATTCCCTAGAGGAGGATGGATATGGTCTAAAAAATGCAATGTTGAAAACTTAAATCGGAAGAACCAAGATGGTGGGAGAAATAAGGCTGCCTCAGCTGCCGCCACCAAAGGGGAAGATGGCACGGTGGCAATGTGGGCCTCTGAGGAGGAAATTCACGGTGAAAGGAAGCCACAGAGGGAAACTGAGAGGAAGAAGGAAAGAGAAAGGTCTCTCTCTCAGCCATCTGTTGCTGCTAAGGAGGAGAGCCAGTTTTGCTTTCCTGCCAAAAGAAACATGAGGGAATAAAAGCCTTATCTGTGAGGAGAAGCATTGCTGCAAATTAGATAAACGATTAGGCAAAGCCAAATACAGATATTAAGAATTAACACTGAATGTTAATTCAGAGGGGAAATATATCCAAGAAACATCCTCCACTCTGGGAGCTGTGAAGAGCTTGAGGGCTGTTGCTGGTTTGTCCAAAAGCTAACCTGTGTCCTCTCCCATGGCTACCAAACTAACGGTATGACCTCTTAGCCATAATCCAGTCATGCAGATTCTTCTACATGTGTCAGGAAAGGAGAAAGAGGTTTCGTGCAGAAGTCCTCTTTCCCAAAATCCATGACTAGAACAAATTAAGGAAGTGAACTGACAGACCCATTTGCCTTTTCACACACCCACACCCTCATGGTATTATTTGTTTGGGGGATAAACTTTAAATATCTAGGAATGCAAAGGTGAAGGGGAGGTTGTTAGACAGCCAAGACAATAATTTGTGTGTTTGGGAGGGGAAAGGAGATTGGCAGGAGAGGAAGAAAGCTAATATTTGCATCAAAAAAAGAACTGCACAAAGGTTAAATGTAAAGATTTGGGGGGAAGGGAGTTGATAAGGCTGTCCCACATCTGCACCAGAGGCAGGAACATAGAGGTCCCCTCTACTTCCTCCTCAGTTTATAGGAATATATCAGCTATGTCCTGACTGAGGCCTTCATACAAGGCTGGCCTACGATATTTTGGCGCCTGCGGCAGGAAATCCAAAATGGCACCCCTCCTGCTCGTTAACGAAGGGCATTGTGTTTTTGCGCCGCTCCCATTCATTTTAGTGGGAGGACTGTGCCCAAGATGGCTCCTCTGTGGTACCTCAAAACATCACAGAACCAACAAAAACACAAAATAAGGATGAGGAGAAAATAAAGAAACAAGTAAATGGAGTAACTCGGCACACAACATGAGGCATCATCAGTGGGAAAGCAAAGCTCAAGATGGAATAAGGATGGTTAATTTTTATCATACACCAATTGTGTGCTTGTTTTTCAACTCCCACCCACCCCTTTCCCCTGTTAGAGTGTGCTTGCCCCTTTAAAAATCAGGCGCATTGATAGGGAAAGAGAGACAAAGCGGCCAATAGTCCCAGCCTTAGCAGGAGGCGGTGCCTCTCACCCACCAATCCTGTAGCTGGATTGCTCATGCTGTATGTTTGTATTGTAATCTAAGCAGACGCCATGGGGCGGGGCTATCCCCGATCCCTCCCACTTCATCTGCCATGGAAGTATACAGCTATTTGGTTCATGCGCGAAGCGGCTCCTCCTTGCTCACCCCCACCAAATCGAGAGGCAGCAGCTGGTGGGAGAGCATGTGTGGGGAGGGCAGGTAGGAGGGGCCAGGAGCCCCACGAGGGAGGAGCTAGAGGTTAGGCAGTCCTTTGGGACAACAGCGTGCACAGTCCCGGGCGCCAACAAGTCCCTATGCCCGGGACTCTTTTTTTGTATTGGGTTTGTTACCCAGGAGAGCATCAATTTCCTGGACGACATGGGGGGTCAGTTGGGTTAGAACCTGTGAAGAGAGGGGGGGCGTGTTAACAAGTTGGACATGCAGAAGGCCTTACTCTTCCCCCCCCAAAACCCATCAATTTACCAGCATCACGCTCCTCTCCTGTGCCATCCCCAAAACTCCAACACATTTTAAGCCATTTTGCCTCTTTGAGTTCTGCCTAGCCTCGCAGGGTTTCCTACGAACCCCATCTCCTTTTGTACCATAGCCAGCTTATCTCAAGGATAGAATTGCTCTATCATGCTACACCATACATTTAAAGCACATTTAACTCACATTAAGCCCTCTCCCCGAAAGAATCCTACGAACTGTCATTGGTTAAGGGTGCTGGGAATTATAGCTTTGTGAGGGAATAAATGACAATTCCCAGGATTCTTCCGGAAAAGCCGTGCACTTTAAATATATGGTGTTCAGGTAGCAGGTTTGTTTTTAAAAAGGGGTATATGCAATGCTTCCCCCCCACACACACTGTTTTTAATTTGGGCATCCAGCCTGATGTCTGCGGCAGGAGCAAGGCAGACCAGTGAAAAGTTTAAGCTAGTTTTTCGATCTATGATTAGGTTTTGAATTGTGGACTGTTTCACATCTTATTGTTGTAATTTTAATTTGTTAAACAGCTTGAATTTCTTTCAAAAGTTAGAAGGGATATACTGTTGCACGCCACCCTACTCTCCAAGTGGTGTGAGGCTGTCAGGGGTCCCTGTGCTTACCCAGGGCTTGGTTCCTTTGGAAAGAAGGTCAGCAAGGGCTATGGTGTCTTATAGGATATATGGTTTATTTATACATGTTCACAGCCTGAGCTTAAGATGGAAGGGTTCTCAGCATTAATAGTCCAATAGATTTAGCTTTTCCATCAGGCATGCTGCAGAGAGCAGGCCTCTCTGTGTGTCTTCCTAATTCCCAGCTTCTCCTCAAGATGAAACTAAAAAAACAGAAGCCTCTCCTTGGCTCCAGGATGCAGGGAGAAGGGCCTCTCCCATGAAAGAGTTCCAACAGCCACAGGTTCTCTCTTGGTCACATTCCTTTGGATGTGCAGATTGCCCATTCAGTAAATCCATTAATTCACAAGCTGACCTGACTAAACTATTAGATTAACAAAGGAAACTAATCTGACCAGTGGAGTGGGTTTTTTTCCACTGCAGATGCCACTTCCAGATACAAAGTTACAGGCTTCAAGGGGACCCAAAGAAATAATCTATCTCAACCCCCAAACCCATAACAATACGTTTTCAAAATAAATAGAGTGAATCAGCATTTCAATTTGTTTACCAATATGCCTGTCAAATACAACACAAAAGCAGGGTGTGTGTGGAGATTAAAAAAAAAAAAACATTAGCAAGTCCCAATTTGCATCTTGGCATCCTTCTCTAGTGTGCTGTCCTTAGCACCTCACTTTCCATACCCTCCTTAACCACCATTTTTTTTCTTTCTGTGTGTCGGGGGGGGATTAATGTACATTTTCCTCATTACTTTTCTAGGTAAAAAAACCAGTAACTGGCTACTGGTATCTAGTCTGAACACTTGTTCCCGAATCCTAAGTTTCCTGTGTGCTAATATGAGGAGCAAGAGCTAACTCTCTCCTTTGACATGGCATCTATTTCAGGGAAAGCGAAGGTGTGGCTTAACTGCCAGTCTCACAGCCTGCTAACTAGACAGACTTCTACCCTGAAAGAACAAATCTGTCACGCTACCGTACAAAGGTAAAACTTGCATTCGTTGCTCTGCCCACTTCTTCTTCTGGCCCTGCCATGTGGCCCCAGGAAAGTGTCCCAGAAGGGAATGTGGCCCTCAGGCTGAAAACGTTTCCTCAGCCCAATCTTTTCATGCTCTTGTGATACTTCAGGATAAGCTAGGAACACAAATGTGCACAGACAGCTGGAGCAAAAGGTTTGGCATCCCTTGCGCTAGACTTTGCACCCCTCTTCCCCCTTACCTGAATGGACCCCAAGTTCTCGATGAGCTGTTCAGTGCTGGAGACCCCGAGGAGGACTGAGCTGACACCTTCAGAGCGGAGACACCAGGCTTCAGTGAAGGTAAGAGGGGAAAGGGATAGGAAATCAGGAGAGGCATCTAGAACCTTGTAACCCTGAATAAAACAAATCTGATCAAGATGGGTGGGGAAGAGACAGACACCAAGCAAAGAACTGCCTGCCAACCCGTTGGCTGCCCATTCACCACAAAGGAATCTGGGTCCATTCAAGGAATCATCAAACTTAAAAGAGAGTCAAAGGCCATCTAGGCTAAATGCACTCACTGCCCAAAGGCAGGGCCATACGTTCATCACCCCCCTCTCCCCCCAGCACTTGCAAGTAGGGGGGAAAGCACCTGGAATAAGGAGAATACACCAGTGGGTTACACTAACACAGCCTGGGACAGCTCACCACACAGGGTGAAGGCTCATGAGCAATACTCTAGCACCCTAGGCCTGGCCAATGTAGATATGCACTCACACACTCACACCCCTGAAACAGGACACCCCATTTTACCCTCACCAATGGCCAGCTGCGCCACTGTGCATCCCAAGCGCTCGGCAATTGGATGGAGTTCCTTCACTTTGGCCTGCTGCTTCTTCCCATCTTCACTCTGCAGCTTCTCTTTCAGCCACTGGTAGCCCTGGAGCGCGGGGAGCCAAGACAATGAGCAAAGAGTGGGACAAGCTGTTAGTGTGCAGGGATGGAGGCTGCTAAGCTATCAAATAGCCCTTAGGGATGCATTTAGCAGTCAGCTAAGAACTTTGGGTCCCTCCAGACTGGTGGGTTTTTGTGTGTGTGGATGTATTCTGCAAAATGTCAATGGTCGCATACACTGCTGCCTGGTTGGTGGTGACCTGTGACAGGGCCTTTTCGGTGGTGGCTGTGTTTGTAGACTGCCCTCCCCAGTGTGGTGTGTCTGTCTCTGTCACTATTGACTTTCAGAAGGAATTTGAAAACATGCCCCTTTACCCAGGCATTTGATGGCTAAAGGAGGCTGCTCCTGGCAACCTGGAGATCACTGGATGAAAGAATGTTTTTAATTGTAACCTTTTAGAATGTTGCTAACTGTAACTGTTTTTTAAAATGTTTTTTAAAGCTTTTAGACTTTTTTTCTTTTTGTTGTTAAATTGTTTTGTGGTGTGCTTGCCACCATGGGCTCCTTTGGAGAGAAGGCCAGGAAATAAATAATAAAAATTATAATTATAGTAATACACACCATGCATTTAAGGCACATGGCTTCCCTGAAAGAATCCTGGGAACTGCAGTTTACCCCTCACAGAGCGACAATTCCCAGCACTCTTAATAAACTACAGTTCCCAGGATTCTTTCAAAGTCATGTGCTTTAACTTAGTTTGAAATATAGGGTATGTCCACAGCCTTAGACCCAATAACACGATATACTGGATCATCCAAACATTCTGCTTTATTGGTTGTTCTGCGATGCCTCCCCAATGTTACTGCATCACTGACATCTGGAGGGCCAACTTTTGAAAATAGGGGCAACCCCTCCTGAACATTTGTGATATGAAAAGATGCAGGATTTCAGCAGGAAGCTATGCGGCATGCACAGATTTGAAATACAACAGTATGTCCGCCCCAAAACTTTTGCAGGCGCAAAAGCAGGATTCACATTTAACCGCCCCGATATCATAACAAACACAAATAATCATGAATGCACAATGAAAAAAGGACATCTGGAGGGGTTCTTGGAGTGTTGTGGTGAGGAGGGCTTTCAGATGCCTTTGAGGCATCAGCAATCAATTGATTTTTGTTTGGGATACAAAAGGGAGGAATTTGGTTTCTTGGAGGATTGACAGGGCACCTGAGAACTTTTTTTCAATTCTGGGTCCCAGTCTATAACTTATTTTCAATCCTGAACATTTGCAGAAGACCTGGGAGACCAGGGTTTGAATCCCCACATAGCCATGAAACTCACTGGGTGACCTTGGGCCAGTCACTGCCTCTCAGCCTCATGAAAACCCTATTCATAAGGTCGCCGTAAGTTGGAATCGACCTGAAGGCAGTACATTTACATTAAGGATCGAGACTTATGCAGTATGACTTCCAGACAGGCCTGGTCCCCTCTTCGTTGAGGTAGTAACCACTTGGGGTTAGTTAAAACAGCCTTTGCCAACCTGGTGCCCCCAGATGTTCAGGACTACAACTCCCATCAGCTCCAGCCAGCATAGCTGATGGGAGTTGTAGTCCTAAGCATCTGGAGGGCACTAGGTTGGCAAAGGCTATCTTAAAAGGTCCAAGGGGACATTTGAGGGTGGAAGGCAAAAAATATAATTTCCTGGTTAGCAGGTGGTGGACGTGAATTTTGCAGTGATGGTGAGCCCTGAGGGGCTCCTGACGTTATTGGACTTTTACCTCCCATCAGCCCCACCAGCCAGTGGCCAGGGATGACGGGAGTCTAATAGCATCTGAAGGCCGCAGGGCTGTCCGCTCCTGATTTAACGGCTGTGTGTGATGATGTCAGAGTGAGGTTCAATTGAAGTCAAGGAGATGGAAGGCCTCAGCAGAAGCTGAGGAAAACCGTACCTTCATGGTGGCACGGCAATTTTCAGGAACTCGCTCTTCGTATTTCCCTGTGATAAGTCCACATGCCAAAGGGGACCAGGTGATAGCTCCCACTCCTAGCAGGATAAACAGGCAGGAAAGGTAGTGAGTGAAAAAAACTGATACCCCCCCCAGTCCTCCTCCCATCCCCACACACAGACTCACTGAAAGATAACCCACAGGCCATCGCAACTTCTTCCCTCCTGGTTTAGTTTGCATCTCTGTTTTCGCCATTTTGGAGAGCCAATGTGGTGTAGTGGTTAAACTGTCAGACTACTAGGAATGGGGGGCTTTTGGTTAAAAACCCTACTCAGCTATGGAGCTCACAGGATCAGTCCCCCCTCCCTGCCTAAACTACCTTACAGGGTTGTTGGGAGGATAAAAGGGGGGAGGGGAAGAGTCTTGTAATGCCACCCCAAGCTCTTTTGAGAAAGGTCAGCATAGAAGTGTAAATATTACTAATAATAAATCTTATCTGCTCCAAAGATTACTCTCTCTAAACTTTCAATATGCCTCAAGCAGAATTGTACCCTGAATCTCTGCTTATGCCAGTGGATCTCTCTTCCACCTCCACTGTTCTGGCCACATATTTTTCAGATTCCATATCTCATCTGTAGGTCCCTCCATATCTTCTTGCCCCATCAGTCACCCCAACCTCTTCCAGCAGTCTGCCTCCATTTGCCCCTTTATAAACTCCTCTCCTGAATATGGCCCTTCAGGCCTCCCTATGTGGCCCTTGGAACTCTCCCCAGACCACACCCCTCACTGGCCCTGCTTCATACACCAAGTGTTTTTCCAGGGAGGATACAGAGGGATGTCTGAGTGTGTGTTGAAACTCTCCTATTAGACAAATGTAAACTTAATATGGTTGCGCTGGGCCAGGCCCACCACTGGCATGTGGTCCTTGGAAGGTTGCCCAGGAGGGAATGTGGCCCTTGGGCTGGAAAAGTTTCCCCACCCCCTGCCTCCCCTGTCTGCTCTCGTACCAATCTTGTGGTACAGGTCCGGGAGCTGCGTCTCCACTTTATCCCGCTGGAACATGTGATACTCGGCTTGTTCGCATACAGGTGGGATGAGGTTGAACTGCCGTGCCACGGAATACGCCTCCTAGTTTAGGGGAGGGAGGCAAAAAAAACCCCAAACCCAAACAAACCACAAACAGATCAGGGAAATCTCACAGGGTGGACTTGCTTCTGAGACAACATGCACAGGACTGGGCCATATGCGCCTCTCCACAACCCCAGAATTTACCATGATCTCCATTGCGCTCCAGCGAGAGGTGCCCCAATACATGGCCATTCCCTGGTTGATCACGTAAGTCATGGCTCGTACAATCTCTGAGGATGAGAGAGGAAAGGTGAGAGAGGAAGTTGTCCCCTGGCCCTTGCCTCTCATGTAAACGTCGTGTCACTCTTTGGAGAAGCTGCAAGGGATACTGTGGGAAGGCAGACAGCCTGACACAACAGCAATGCATGTAAAGCATATTCAATTTAAAGCATGTGGCTTCCTCCAAGAAATCCTGGGAACTGGAGTTTCCCCCTGGCAGAACTACAATTCCCAGCACCCTTAACAAACTACAGCTCCTAGGATTCTTTGGGGAAAGCCATGTACTTTAAATGTGCATTGGATGTGCTTTAAATGTATGGTGTGAATCTGCTGAATCCCAGCAAAAAGAGGCAGAGGGGTGGGTGAAGCTGTAGTTGGGCGACTGCTCCCCAGAACCTATGCCATGTACATAAGATCACTCTTGTACAGTAATGCCAGAGTTAAAGTAAATTCGTTCCTAGGCATTACTTCTTTAACAGAAACTTTGGTACCAGAGGTAGGAATAACATGGAAAGAATAGGGACAGTTTCTTACACCACAAAAAAGAAGAGCAGTTCAACATATTTCAGCAAACTTTTTATTCAAAACTAACAATAGGCATGTCTGAAATGAAACAACCAGGTCAGGTCAGCCTTGCATACAGACCACTTGAAGGCTTCTTCCAAAATGCATCCGGGGATGCCTGCCTTGCCTTTTTTCTTTCATCATGCAGCATCTTGCTATAGCAACCTAAAGCTTTGAGCACAGTTCTCTCCATACACTTGAGCAGGCCGGGAAGCCGCCACCACCACCCTTTGCTTGGTCTCTCTGCCATCCTCCCCTACACTCGAGCAGCTGCATCTGCAGTAAACAGGGCTTCCAGGGCTTCCGAAGCACTGCGTGGAGGCTCCTGTGCCACCTGGCAAGGAGGCCATTCCAGGCACTCGTGAGAGAGCTGCCTGCAGCAGCTGCAATCCAGTTGACAAGCAGCCACATTCTGACTGTGTCGGAGTGCGCATACCCCCACATCTCCTGCCCCAAAAGAAAAGGCAAAAGGGGCTTCTTTCCTGGAGGATTTGTTAACTGAGGTATTACTGCACTCCCCTGATAATCAACCACATTTTCACTATGAAATCTACTGATTGAAAGCTGGTTAGAATCCTTTCTTAGGAAATACTTGTGTTAATCATTTTTACTTATAGAATCATAGAATAGTAGAGTTGGAAGGGGCCTGTGAGGCCATCCAGTCCAACCCCCTGCTCAATGCAGGAATCCAAATCAAAGCATTCCCGACAGATGGCTGTTCAGCTGCCTCTTGAATACCTCCAGTGTCGGACAGCTGACTACCTCACTAGGTAATTGGTTCCATTGTTGTATGGCTCTAACAGTTAGGAAGTTTTACCTGATGTTCAGTCAAAATCTGGCTTCATGCAACTTGAGCCCATTATTCTGTGTCCTGCACTCTGGACGATTGAGAAGAGATCCCGACCCTCCTGTGTGTGGCAACCTTTCATGTACTTGAAGAGTGCAATCATATCTCCCCTCAGTCTTGTCTTCTCAGGGCTAAATATGTCCAGTTCTTTCAGTTTCTCCTCACAGGGCTTTGTGTCCAGTCCCCTGATAATCCTTGTTGCCCTCCTCTGAAGCTGTTCCAGTTTGTCTGCATCCTTCTTAAAATGTGGCATCCAGAACTAGACGCAGTACTCAAGATGAGGCCTAACCAGCGCTGAATAGAGGGGAACTAATACTTCACGCGATTTGGAAACTATACTTCTGTTACTGCAGCCTAAAATAGCATTAGCCTTTTTTGCAGCCATATCACACTGTTGCCTTAACTTAAAAGCATAGAAATATATTGGTTTGGTCTAAACTACTTAAAAATGCTTTCCAAAATAAGTTCCTAAAATGTTAAAAATTAAATAATTTTGCCTTCCCTCCCTCCCCCAAACTGCAAGTTTTGTTCAGTTGTGGGTTCACATGACATTATAAAAGACACACTTCAGTTCTTGCACTTAGAGTAAACTTGGAAACACACACACACACACAGAGGAAAAAACTGGGTTGTCAACTTTAATCCCTTTCAGTCACTGCTTGATCTGCAGATATTAGCAAGCATAATGTGCATCTCCCCGCTGAGGAAAGCTCCACATAAAACTTGCTATTAAAGCCACAAGAGCAGGCAGGCTGGTTTGTTCTGATCAGTTGGCAACACGGAACACACAGTTTTTACACAACAGGACACAAAAGCGTGCAAACACACCACATGTGTACTTTCCCCGCAGCAGCCCCATCTTTGCAAAGTCTGTGGTTGGTGAGGTCTCCACAGAACACAGCCGGGGATATTCATACCCACTTACCTGGGAGTAAGCCCCAACGAATTCAGTAGGACTTACTTCTGATTAGACATGGGTAAGGATGTACAACGATTTGGTGCACACGGCTACTGCAGTGGGAAGGATATTTTGGGGTGCACAGAGGGGGTGTCAGGAAGGAGGCAGGGGCGTGTCATACCTCTCAAGAGTCTAACTTGAATATATATAAATAGAATCTCCACCAAATCTTGCAACAGGCTCTGGTTTTCGCTATGGGATCCTGGGCTTCTGGAGATCACTGGGGCAGCCGCCAAGCTAAAATCTTACAGACCTGCCTGTGTGTACCTCTGAAACAGACCTCAAAATGTTCTGCATGCACAGCCTCATCTGCAAGTGTTAGGAACATAAGCACCTGCCAGGTATTTGTCCACCTGAGCCCAGCATTGCACTGCGTGTTTGAGCTGAAGACCTAGACTGCAACCTTCTTTCCTCTCAGTGCCCTGTGCCACATAGCAGGTGGAAATCCAACAGATAAAACTCTTTCACTGCACCTCCATGCTGTGAAAGCCTCCTTTGTAAAGCCTCACACGGAACAAACACACCCTGACTCCTATGAGCTTCAGGTTCTTCTGATGCTGAGGTGGGAGACCCAGCGGCCAAATGGGGGCTTCCGGGTCTCTCATCTGGCCCTTGGCACACCCCATAAGCCCTTATTTCATACCCTCCTTGAGTGTTTCTGCCTGGCAGGAATGTGTTTGCAAACTTTCATGATGTCGCTGGCTGGCTGGAGGACAGAGAGAAGGGTGTGTGTCTGTATAGCAACTGGCCTACTGTACAAAGGTAAAATCTACACTCATTGCTCCGCCTACTTTTTGCCTCTGGCCCCGCCCACCACTGGCATGTGGCCCCCAAAAGATTGCCCAGATGGGAATGTGGCCCTTGGTCTGAAAAAAGGTTCCCTACCCCTGTTGTAAAGGGAACCCAACACCTTTTCACAAAACAGCTTCATTTAATAATTATAATGGCTTGCCCCACAGTTATGAAGGCCTGAGAGGTATGGGGCTCAGGGTTGCTCAGTCATAGGATTTTGGGGAGGGAGCAGCAAATAGGGATGTTTTTTGGGGGGGGAGGTTGGGGCCGTCTATAGTACCTTCCAGCAAGAGCAATCGGAAGTTCGGGTCGCATTCTGCAGGAGGGGAAGGAGAGAATGAATGAGACGTGGTTGGAAATTGGCAGGAATGCCTGGCAGCGAGAAGGTTAAGATTTTGGGACAATCTGCCATGGACATTTTTGTCTGGCTTTGGGCAAGCCATCTGCTCTCTGTCTCTCTCTCTGTCTCTCTCTCTCTCTCTCTCTCTCTTTCTTTCTTTCTTTCTCTGTGCCTCGGTCTTCCCCACCACACATCTGAAAAATGGGTTTAACAGTGGTGTGAGAGCTACATGGGAGATAGCAATAGCAAGAGGAAGGAAGGGAGAACCCTGCAAATAGGGCAGTGTTTGTCAAGCAGGGCAGGAGCTGCAGGTAATGAGATGCCTCCAAAAAAGCCTAAGAAGGAGGGTGGCTTACCCTGGAGTTGCTAAGAGGAGGTTGGGGGCAGGAGGGAGTTGTGCCTTTGAAACTGGACACGGGGACATGGGGGTGGGGGGGAACTCACCTTCCATGGGGCTGTTGGCATCCATCCGGTTAGCAAACACAATGTCAACATATTGCAGCTGAAGCCGTTGCAAGGAGCCCTTTAGCCCTGAAGAAAATGGTGGTGAGAAGGAAGGAAAACATTGCCACAAGGAGCCCCAGATTGGACAGCAAAGGACAGAGAACTGCCTAGAGCAGACCGCACTAACCTGGGTCCCTCCAGATGTTTGGGACTACAACTCCCATCAGCCCCGGCCAGCAGGCCTACAAGGAGTTGTAGTCCAAAATGGGAGGCTGGCTTAGAGGCAATCGCTCCACCCATCCCAGCTCCAGAAGCCAGTCTTCTTATTGCCAGGGGCGCTTCCAGAAGACCAGTTCATTGAGCATTCCTCCTAAATGGTTTGCAGGGAGATGATTAGACGGCGTTGGCCGTTGAAGGAGCATTCACTCTGATTTGTTGGCAGGGAGGTTAGAGGACGTCTCATCAAGCAACCTTACCCCACACTTTCCAGGGCATTCTCCTGTCACTTTCCTTATCGCAAAAAAGTCTGATTTTTTTTTGGGGGGGGAGCAGGTTTGTGCACAAGACCCCCCAAGCGACTTTAAGTGTGCAGCCTGAATTTGCCAGGATGTGGCTGAACCCCACCTGAAAACAGTGACAATCTAGAAGCGCCCCAGATGTCAAGCTCAGCAACAATTTCCCCTCAATTGCCAACTCCTCCTCCTCCTACCTGACTCTTGAGAAAGGCATCAAAAAAGAACCCCCAAATCCATACCTCCCTTTTCCACAAAACCTCAGCTTCCTCAACCCCCCGAAAACCCTTTTGCCACCTGACTGATAACTCTGCAGCCTTCCCAGATCTTGCTCCCCCGCAATTGACTGCCTGCTTTTGCCACACACTCTTCACACATTCTGCTCAAACTCCCTTTCACCTCCTCTCCAAAGCCTGAAATCTCAACCTCCCTACACCAACCTTACCCTCAATGATGTGTTTCCGTGATAAGCCTCTCTCAGTCTCAGCCCTGTGAAGAAAACAAGAAATCAAGCTGAACCACTGCAAGCCTTTACCATTTCTCCCTCCTGCAGAACCCCAATCCCAGAGAGCTGTGATGGCCGCTTCCCATTCAGCACTGGTGGGGCAGAAGGCAGGGAGCCCAACAGTAGGCAGAGCCAGAGCCAATGACAGGCAGGGCCAACTCAGTTCTACTTTTGTCTCCATCTTCCTCTTCCTCCCTGCTGAGTTCTACAAGAGGCAACACCAGGACTAAGGAAGAGGGAGCAGACAGCGAGGGCCACCCTCCAGATTGGATGTTTAACTCAGAAGACAGAGAGGTGTGGGGGGGGGGGCTGGCTGAGGGCAGACTGAGACTGGTGGGGCACTGCCCCACTCGCCCCACTGCTGCAGCTTCAAGTTTCCTTTTCTACTTTAATTGTGAATTATGAAGTTCTACATCCTCCACCGCACCCCTGCAGCACCTCAGCTCCTCCCTCACCAATGCCAAATAGATTTGAGTGATTGATGAACCCCAAAACAGGCTTCACTCATAAGAACATCATCATAGCGCTGCTGGTTCAGACCCTGCCTTGCCCCAGTAGCCAAGCAGATGCCTCTGGGGAGCCTGCCAGCAGGACAGGGAGGCCACAGCGCCGGTGCCACCCCCACCCTACTGTTGCTTCGCAACAACTGGTATTCAAAGGTAGACTGCCTCTAAACTTGGGGGGATCCATATAGCCATCTTGCAAGCCCCTTTGAAACTGCTGGGATGAAAAGGCAGCACATATTTTGAATAAAAGTGCGATTCAGTTACGGCTGGCAGCCAGTGATAAATCTGTTCCCCTCCATGAGTCTAATCTAAATGTATGGTTCATTGTATGTGTTTGCATTTTTGAAATTTGTGTATGGTTTTACGTATGCTTTGTATTTTTAAATCTATGTAATCCGCCTTGGGATCCACATTCCAGATGAGAGACGGACAAAACTGTATTATTTTTATTAATCCCCATTTAAAGCCATCCATGTGGAAGCAAATCCCATCAATTAATTATGTACTGAGTGGGATTAAGTCCTTTGTCTTGAATCTACTGTTAAGTCCCAAGCAATCTCATGACTCATGTTGCATGTTCTGGCTGCGGGTATTTGGGGAACTCGATTTGGGCTTCAGTTCTGCAATCTGTTTCCAGACTCAGGGTTCAGTCCTTGAACGTGTGTTGTCATAACAAAAGAGAAGAGTGCCCCTGTTCATGATCAAAGGGCAGTTGCCTCACCACCATCCACTAACAAACTAATCACCATGTAGTTTATGTGGTGGTGGACTGCCTTCAAGTTGATCCCGTCTTATGGCGACCCTATGAATAGGGTTTTAACGGTAATCGGTATTCAGAGGGGGTTCACCATTGCCTTCCTCTGAGGCTGAGAGGCAGTGACTGGCCCAAGGTCACCCAGGGAGCTTCATGGCTGTGTGGGGATTCGAACCCTGGTCTCTCAGGTCGTAGTCCAACACCTTAACCACTACACTACACTGGCTCTCATGTAGTTTATAAGAAACCCTTTCCTATGTAGTTTATAGGAAAGGCTTAATATTCTGACACCTTCCTTTTCACCAGCAACCCCAAATTGGAAGGGTGCTGCTGACACCCAAACATGCAAAATTCTACACACACACCCCTTCCATGCAATCCCTTCCCCTTCCCTCGCTAACGATTTGCTAGGTCCTTTGAGTACTTACTGGCCACCCCAGTAAGTCTTTGTGGTGACAACATAGCTTGAACGCCTGAAAAGAGACAGAGGAGAGTTTAGTGAGGAAAACAATGTGGTGATGCTTTGTGGGTGGGATGAGAGGAAATAAAAAGCAGCGCCCATCAAATCTGGCAGAAGGGGACACAGCTAAGGATTTTGACGGAGGGGTGTGTGTGTGTGTTTTACCTCCATCCTTTGCTCTTCAGGATGTTCCCCAAGGTTTTTTCTGCTCTGAAGAAAGAAAAGAAGAGAGAAATTATGTGTGTGTGTGTGTATGTGTATATGAGAAGAGTTATGTAACTTTAAAGTTGACAATGAGGACACTGAACTTGTCAAGGATTATCAGTACCTCGGCACAGTCATTAACCAAAATGGAGACAATAGTCAAGAAATCAGAAGAAGGCTAGAACTAGGAAGGGCAGCTGTGAGAGAACTAGAAAAGGTCCTCAAATGCAAAGAACACCAAAGTCAGGATCATTCAGACCATGGTATTTCCGATCTCTATGTATGGATGCGAAAGTTGGACAGTGAAAAAAGCGGATAAAAGTGTTGGAGGAGAGTTTTGCGGGTACCATGGACTGCAAAAAAAGACAAATAATTGGGTGTTAGAACAAATTAAACCAGAACTATCACTAGAAACTAAAATGATGAAAGTGAGGTTATCATACTTCGGACACATAATGAGAAGACATGATTCACTAGAAAAGACAATAATGGTTCGTGGTCTACTCCATCCAGGCCTACAGGACACGGCAGATACATCGGTAGCTCGATGTAATAAATTTGCTGAGCACTTCCAGCATAAGATCTCATGCATTCGCCGAAACTTAGACTCCTATTTAATAGCAGTTAATCCTATTGAGGTGTCCAGAGCACAGTCTTGTCATGTTTTGTTGGATGAGTTTCAGTTGGTTCAGTTCGAGGACGTGGACAAGGTGCTTGGACAGGTGCGTGCAACCACTTCGGTACTGGATCCTTGCCCCTCTTGGCTAATAAAAACCAGCAAGGAAGGAACAGTTGGCTGGGCCAAGGAAGTGATTAATGCCTCTTTACGAGAGGGAGTGGTCCCTGGTTGTCTGAAAGAGGCGGCAGTGAGACCACTCCTGAAAAAACCTTCCTTGGACCCAGAGAATTTCAGCAGCTACAGACCAGTAGCTAATGTTCCATTCCTGGGCAAGATCCTGGAACGAGTGGTTGCTGACCAGCTCCAGGCGCTATTGGATGAAACCGATTATCTAGATCCATTTCAATCAGGGTTCAGGCCTGGTTTTGGCACTGAGACTGCCTTGGTCGCCCTGTTTGATGACCTATGTCGGGAGAGAGACAGAGGGAGTGTAACTCTGTTGATTCTCCTTGATCTCTCAGCGGCTTTTGATACCATCGACCATGGTATCCTTCTGGAGAGGCTTGCGGAGTTGGGAGTTGGAGGCACTGCTTGGCAGTGGTTCCGCTCCTACTTAGCGGGTCATCTCCAGAAGATAGTGCTTGGGGAACATTGCTCGACACCGTGGGTTCTCCAATGTGGGGTCCCGCAGGGTTCGGTTCTGTCTCCCATGCTTTTTAACATTTATATGAAGCCGCTGGGGGCGGTCATCAGGAGTTTTGGAGTGCGTTGTCATCAGTACGCTGATGACACGCAGCTCTACTTCTCCTTTACATCTTCTTCAGGTGAGGCAGTCGACGTGCTGAACCGTTGCCTGGCCGCGACAATGAACTGGATGAGAACTAACAAACTGAGACTTAATCCTGACAAGACTGAGATGCTGTTGGTGGATGGTTTCTCTGATCGGATGGTGGATATATACCCTGTCCTGGATGGGGTTACACTCCCCCTAAAGGAACAGGTTCGTAGTCTGGGAGTCATCTTAGACTCTTCCCTTACACTTGAGGCTCATGTAGCCTCGGTGGCCCGGAATGCATTCTACCAACTTCGGTTGGTAGCCCAGCTACGTCCCTATCTGAGTAAGGAGGACCTCACATCAGTGGTACATGCTATGGTAACCTCGCGTCTGGACTACTGCAATGCGCTTTATGTAGGGCTACCTTTGAAGACGGTTCGGAAGCTACAGCTAGTGCAAAATGCGGCGGCTAGACTGCTAACAAGAACCAAGCGGTCTGAGCATATAACACCTGTGCTAGCTCGCCTGCACTGGCTTCCAATATGCTTCCGGGCCAGATTCAAAGTGTTGGTACTTACCTATAAAGCCTTATACGGCACGGGACCACAATATCTGTCGGAACGCCTCTCCCGATACGAACCGGCCCGTACACTATGGTCTACTACGAAGGCCCTCCTCCGGGTTCCAACCCATAGGGAAGCCCGGAGGGTGGTGACAAGATCTAGGGCCTTCTCAGTGGTGGCCCCCGAACTATGGAATGGTCTTCCTGAGGAGGTGCGCTTGGCGCCGACACTATCATCTTTTCGGCGCCAAGTTAAAACCTTTCTCTCTGAGGCATTTTAATTCATGTTAATTTTAAACTATTATAATCTGATTTTAGACTGTACAGTTTTTGTACAGTTCTGCATTGTTATATTATATTGTGTTATCTTTTACTGTATTTTTTAATGTTCACCGCCCAGAGAGCCGTTGCTAGTCGGGCGGTATATAAGCTTAATTAAATAAATAAAATAAATAAATGTTCACTTCTGAATTTTATTGGAAAAACATTCCAGAGTCTCGGGACCCTTTTTGAAAGTCACTGTTTTTCCATTCAAAGAACTTCAAAAGAGACACCAGTGTGAGATTGCTGGACTAGACGGTATCTGCAACTTTGATGCTGTTTGTTTAGGACTCCACCAAGACCATGTTTTTTTTCCCTGCAACAGGTATTAAATTAGCACACCAAAGCTAGGAAGACTAAAAGATTGCCATGCTTATTTTGTATACATCTGAGCCAATTCCATTTGGCGCACTGTTTACATCCCCCCCCAATCATTTAAATCATATAAATCTACCAAATGAGGCTAATACTTCATGCTCGACGCATCTGATGATGTGGCTGCTAGTTTGCAAAAGCGAATGCCACATTAATCTTTAAGGTGCCACAAGACTCGTAAAATAGTGTCTGCTGTTAAACTGTAACGTGAAATATTCTGGATTTCCAAGTTTGATGGGAAAAGGCATGCAGTTCCCCTGCCCATACTTATAATATTTTGCATAGTTTGCTACAGCCATCTCTGGGTACCCCAGGGGATCTCTCAGTTAGATTGTGAATTGTAATTGCACCACGTTCCTGACCTATGGAAGACCCTTTATCTCTCTCTCTCTCTCACTCCCATACGCACACGCCTGCTCCTGCTGGTGCATGGAGATGCCATCTGCGTCCTCCGTTCAAATTCTCTCACTCGCCCAATCACCTTACATCACCCTGTGACAGATTGTATCTTGATTCTCCTCCTTCCCCTCTCCACTTCCTTCACAGCCCACTGACCCCCAAATCCAGCCTGACAGAATCATGTCATGGGGTTTTAATTACTGCATTCTGAAAAGCCCTGAGACAGCTCTTTGCTTCCAAAGTGTCTGGCGGGCAGAAATCACACAGGGCAGCAAGGGCCAAGTGTATTAGAATCAGGCAAAAAGATAAGAATGAGAGAGAGGAGGAGGATTTGGCAATAAGGAAAGGACTCCTGGATTAAAAAATTTTTTTTGAAGTTTTATAAACTGCATCTTTCATATAAAATATCACAAGGCGGTATATAACCTAAAACTATTATTATTTATTATTTTAAATATTTCTGTCCTGCCCTTCTACCCTACAATAGGGCACTCAGGGTGGCTACAATAAAATTGCACACTTGAAGGCAGTCCATTTCCATTTTCATATAATAAAATACACAATAAAAACACACATATTACAGTAAATTAAAATGCATAGAATACAATTAAAATACATAAAATGCATTATGCATACACATACGCACTCGTACAAACATACACACATGTATATATGTGCATACACATATGAGTGAGTGAGAATAAAAGAACTTAAAACAGTGTCAGGCTGACCCGTCAGTCCCAACCAAAGGCTCTCCAGAATAAAATAGTTTTTACAAGTTTCCGGAAGACCATCAGGGAGGGAGCAGAGTGTTCTTCTTGGGGCAGGGAATTCCAAAGTCTGGGAGCCACAATTGAAAAGGCTCTCTCCTGCATGCCTGTCAATCTGACTTCTTTCATTCCAGGCACGCAGAGGAGACCAGAGGCAGATGATCTTCAATCCAGGGTAGGAACATATGGACGTAAGTGGTCCCTCAAGTACACTGGTCTAAGGCCGTTTAGGGCTTTAAAGGTCAAAACCAGCACTTTGAATTGGGCTCGGAAACAAATTGGGAGCCAGTAGAATCGATAAAGCACAGGGGGGATATGCTCCCTGCCCCATGCTCCAGTTAACATTCTGGCTGCTGCATTTTGGACCAACTGTAGTTTCCAAATTGTTTTCAAAGGCAGCGCCACGTAGAGTGAATTACAGTAATCAAGCCTCGATGTCACCAATGCATGTGTCACTGTGGCCAAGTCGACTGCTTCCAGGAACGGACACAGCTGGTAGACCATTTTGAGATGGCCAAAAGCACTCCTGGCTACTGCAGCCACCTGATATTCCAGCAGCAGGGCAGGATCCAGAAGAACTCCCAGACTGCGGACCTGCTCTTTCAAGGGGAGTGCAACCCCATCCAGAACAGGTTGCAACCCTATCTCTGCGGCAGTTTTCCCCTTGGCCAGCAACACTTCCGTCTTGTCTGGATTAAGTTTCATTTTGTTCGCCCACATCCAGCCCTTCACAGCCTCCAGGCACCAGTTTAGGATGAGCACTCCCACCCTGCCATCAGAGGGAAGGGAGAGATAGAGTTGAGCGTCATCAGCATATTGATGACACTGCACTCCAAATCTCCAGATGACCTCTCCTGGAGGTTTCATATAAATGTTAAAGAGCATGGGAGACAGAATGGAACCCTGTGGTACCCCACAGGCCAACTGCCTGGGGGTGGAGCAGTAGTCTCCCAGCACCACTTTCTGGGTCCTGTCCGTTAGGTAAAACAGTGCCTGCTAGACCCATCCCAGCAAGACGGCTCAGAAGGATACCATGGTCGATGGTATCAGAGGCTGCCGAGAGGTCCAGCAGCACCAACAGGGATGCACTCCCTCTGTCTGATGCAGGGCGACCAGGGCAGTCTCAGTCCCATGACCAGGCCTGAAGCCTGATTGAAAAGGGTCTAGAAGATAATCTGATCCATCCAGGAAAACTTGGAGTTGAGCCAGAGTATTACAGTTAAAACTATTTAATGTCAAACAAATCAGTAAGAGCTGGCTGGCAAAGAATCTGAGGTTTGAAAGGCCTGTCTGAATAATACAGAAGATGTCTAAAAGCGAGCAGGGATGACTCCTGCCGAACCTCTGTTGGCAAGGAGTTCTGGTAAAGGCCAGCCGAATCTCAGGGGTATGTGGGATTGCCAAAAGTGCTGCATGAGAAGACCTCAGCGATCGAGGTGGAGCATAAGGGTTCACGTGGTCCTTAAGGTACTTTCTGCCCAAGGTGTACATTACTGGGTATACTATCCCTAGCCATTGAGCCAGGGCTCAGACTTGGCACAAAGGGTAGTAAAGATGAGAGGTTTTCTGAGCAGGGGAAGAGTACTATTCTTCCCCTGCTGGTTAGGAAGGTAGGGCTGACAGATTAGATTGGGTCTAATCCAGTCAGACTGCAGCCGCAAGAGAAAGCAGCCACTGAAAATGAAGGGTCAGGTTTAGGGGGAAAGCTGGGGATCATGATTCCTGCGCCCGCCTGCCCCCAGAGAGACTCATATTCTTGCATCCCACATCATTTGGCCACAGTCTAGGGTTGCCAATGGCATGACAGGCAGAAATTCAACAGGTGCTGCTTCCCCAGCATGGAAATGCAGCATCCCCTGTTGAATTTCTCCCTGTCACAGGATTATTTGAGGCACAGACAGAAAGGTGGCAGAAATCCTGCAAGGAGTCGAGGGTGAAACAGCCAGACATACTTGCCAGAAGCATAGACCTCGGCCGTGTCAAAGAGGTTGACTCCATTCTCGTACGCGATGGTGAGCACATTTTCTGCCATCTAGAAAGAGGGAGAAAAGTGTCAAACAATGGAGAGGTTGGCACAAAAATCTCCAATAAGGCTGCCAGATTTCTTATGTTTTGCTTATTGCTTATGTTTTATACCCTGTTCCTTTAAAGAGTGGGCAGGTAGCTTTCCCTTGCACGGAAACAAAGTGATAGAAAAGGCTTCATCTGCTTAATTTCTGCCTGTCACGCTGCTGTTAAAAGCACAAGAGCAGATCCAGGGGAAAATGTTGGCAGCAACTCTCATTCTAAGCTTTGCAGGACCAGCCCACCTTCCTTGTAGCCCAGGCACTTCAGGTTGCAGATGGTTGTTGGAATTGTTGTTCTAGTCTGGTTTCGGGGTCTTATATATTGTTATGTGCTTGTTTGAAATTGCGTTTATATTGTGTGAATTAATTTTATTTACACTTTTGCACACTACCCTGGAATCTTTTGATAAAATGTTGTAAGTAAATAAATGCAAACAGATAATCTCTGCCCGTAATTTTCACCTTGAAAGCCACCCCACATGCCCCCCCCACTGTACTTGTTTACTAGATACAGTTCCTGCTTCCTGTCTGTGGTGTGTGTGTGCATGTGTGTGGTTGCATGTGCATAATGCAGACACACCCACTTCTAGTTTCTAGCACACGTGCATATTGATTCATGCAGATGAGCGCTCAGGCCCCATACTCTGTAGCTGCTGAGGTATACTTTGAATTATCCTGTTGTAGGTCATATTATGCTTTCCTAGTATGTCTTCAGGGGGAACGAACCATCACCCTCTTGCTGTTTACATCAGTGGAAAAAAGGCTGTGGCAAAAAGAAAGGAACAGCACCTCCAGCCAGCCATACCTGCTGGGCAAAACAGGGGTGTGTTTTGGGGTGTTCCAAGTAGGGACAGAAGAATCTGTCCAGTTTGGTTTTTTAAAAAATAAATCTTAATGAAATGTATTCAGCATTTTTGTGCAAATTTCTCCAGATAAACACATTTTTGTATGCAGTTTTGACTAATATATCCAGTTTTGCACGTCATGTATCCTAATATGTATCTTGATCTGTTTCAATCCGGTTTCAGGCCCAGTTTTGGCACCGAAACAGCCTTGGTCACCCTGTATGATGACCTTTGTCGGGAGAGGGACAGGGGGAGTGTGACTCTGTTGATTCTCCTTGATCTCTCAGCTGCTTTTGATACCATCGACCATGGTATCCTTCTGGGAAGACTCATGGGGTTGGGAGTTGGGGGTACTGCTTGGCAGTGGCTCCGCTCCTACTTGGTGGGTCGCCACCAGAAGGTAGTGCTTGGGGAACATTGCTCGATACCCTGGACTCTCCATTGTGGAGTCCCGCAGGGATCGGTACTGTCCCCCACGCTTTTCAACATCTACATGAAGCCGCTGGGGGCGGTCATCAGGAGTTTTGGGCTGCGTTGTCATCAGTACGCTTATGACACGCAGCTCTACTTCTCCTTTTCATCCTCCTCAGGTGAGGCTGTTAACGTGCTAAACCGTTGCCTGGCCGCGATAATGGACTGGATGGGAGCTAACAGACTGAAGCTCAATCCAGACAAGACTGAGACGCTGTTGGTGAGTGCCTTCTCTGCTCAGATGGTGGATGTTCATCCTGTTCTTGATGGGGTTACACTCCCCTTGAAGGAACAGGTTCGTAGCTTGGGAGTTCTTTTCGATCCTTCCCTGTCTCTTGAGGCCCAGGTGGCCTCGGTGGCACGGAATGCTTTTTACCATCTTCGATTGGTAGCCCAGCTACGTCCCTATCTGGACAGTGATGACCTCGCCTCAGTTGTTCATGCTCTGGTAACTTCTAGATTGGACTACTGTAATGTGCTCTACGTAGGGCTGCCCTTGAAGACCGTTCGGAAACTACAGCTAGTGCAAAATGCGGCAGCCAGGTTGTTGACGGGGACCCATTGGTCCGCGCATATAACACCTGTCCTGGCCCGTTTGCACTGGCTACCTATTCGTTTCCGAGCCAGATTCAAGGTGCTGGTTTTGACCTATAAAGCCTTACACGGTGTGGGACCGCAATATCTGATGGAACGCCTCTCCCACTATGAACCTACCCGTTCACTTCGTTCAATATCCAAGGCCCTCCTCCGGGTACCAACTCATCAGGATGCCTGGAGGATTGTTATTAGATCTAGGGCCTTTTCTGTGGTGGCCCCCGAACTGTGGAACAGCCTACCTGTGGAGATACGCCTGGCGCCTACGGTACTTTCTTTTAGGCGCCAGGTTAAGACCTGGCTATACTCCCAGGCATTTTAACGTTCATGTTTTATATTTAATGTTTTTATTCTACTTTGTTGTGATTTTGTATGTTTTATTGTAACTTTGTATTTTAACTCTGCTGTTCACCGCCCAGAGAGCTATTCGCTATGGGCGGTCTATAAATAAAATAAAATAATAAATAAATAAATAAATAAATAATATATTACATGTTTGTATTTTATTTTCACAAATATATTAGTTTTTATGCACACCTTCCCTTAATAAATACGCATTTGTAAACCCTGGTTGCTTGGAGAACTGCAGGGAAACATTCAGATAAGCGCAAAAGGATGGCTCTGTTTTGGCTCTCCTATTGTCTAGGAGGGTGCAAATTTGATAAGATTCAGCTTTAAATGCAAACTGAATCGATTTTCTTCCCTGTCCCTAACTGTCCTTAGAAAGAGGAGAGGAAGCCCCTTTATACTGAGTCAGGCCTTTCCTCAGTCCTGTCTACAGCGCAGTTAGGGAAACTTTTTCACTCTGAGGGCCAGATTCCCTTCCGGGGGCCACATGCCAGGGGTGGGCGGAGCCTGAGACAAAAGCAGGCGGAGCAATGAATGTGAACGCTACCCTTTTGAACAGTAGGCTAGTTTGGACACACACTCACGTGCCCGTCTCAGACTTCAAGACGCATTCAAGCCAGGCAAAACCACACAGGAGGTGCGAAGCAGGGCTGCTGAGGTGTGTGGCCTGCGGAGAGAGGAGACTTCCGGGGGCCAGAGAGAGAGGCCTAGGGGGCTGCATTTAACCCCCAGGTCAGAGATCCCCCAACCCTGGTCTACAGGGTTCTGGACAGGCAGCCTTTCCCAGCCTTCCTTGGAGATCATAGAATCATAGAATAGTAGAGTTGGAAGGGGCCTATAAGGCCATCAATTCCAACCCCCTGCGCAATGCAGGAATCCAAATCAAAGCATTCCCGACAGATGGCTGTCCAGCTGCCCCTTGAGATGCCGTTGGGAATTTAAACCCGGGACCTTCTGCCCACCAGGCAGGTGCTCTGTCTGAGTTACAGCCCTCACCCTGTGCCCCTTCCGTGCTTCTCATCCATGGAACATGGGAGGGCATGGACTCCATCGAAGGACATCTCCAGACCAGAGCCTTAAACTGGTCTATAATGGAACGGTTAGACCTCAACAGGCATTTCTTTCACCCTACATTGGCAACATTCACATGTGGCCCATCCCAGGTAAAAAAAAAGGGGGGGTGTCAAAGGTGATTTTTTAAAGGGGGGGTGATATGCAAGAAAACAGTTGAAGGTCCCTGTGAGGCCCTAGTGCAGATTTAAACTGTTTCAATAGATTGTGGCTGAGGCTGATGGGACGTGTAGTGCGAAACAGGTGAAGGGCACCAGGTTGGGGGAGGCTGCCTCAGCTACAACTGTTTTCTGGGTGACAAGATGTGGAGTGCGTGTGTGTGCGCACATGAGCATGCATGGACATGTGAGAGGAGCTTACTGAGCTAAATTTTGGACAGTAGACAAGCCCTGAGTGAGGAAGGCAGACTGGAGCAGAAGCTGAACAATGGCTCATACGTACCTCATCCGAGATCTGGGACCCAAACGTCACCCAAGTACCTGCAGGGGGGAAACCAAGATCTTGAGATGGATATGCTCAACCAGAGCACACTCCTACCAGTACTCAAAGGCTGCCATAGAGGAGCCCTTCCCTACCAACGGGTCCACAAACAGCGCACTCTACAATGAGGCCTGCCAATGCCAGGCATGCGCAGGATCATCATGGACTCGTGGCTTGTGAAGAGTGTCTCTGAGCATGCACAAAGCCACCGCCCCCTCCTCCTCTCCGTCTTCCCCTCCTCCTAGGAACTCACCCAGGCCAAGGCAGGAAACACGAAGGCCCGATTTGCCGAGGTTCCTGTGGAAAGGAAAAGGGAGAACTTTAATCCAAGCTAAACCAAAGTTAAGCTCAGCGTTTTATCCTTTAGGGCCCCTCGTACTCTTAAAACAATACGACATCCATTTGCCATTTTGTATAACTGCATGCTGGGTCCTGGAAATATATAGAAGTGAGTGATGCAGTCTCTGCCACAAAGGCCTTCCAGTCTAAATCCTGCAGACCATACGGCGAGGTGGGCTTCAAGAAAGGACCTTCCAGTGGGAAACTGGCCTCCTTTTATTTTACAGTAAGTAAACAAGAGGGTGAACAAAAGGGAGAATGGAGAGGTTCCTTGAGGTCTAGTGCAGAGGCTGCCAAACTGTGGTCTGCAGACCACCAGTGGTCCACAACCTTCATTCAGGTGGTCTGTGGCATCTCTGTGGACTTGTGATTGAAGATGGGAGATTGCACATCCACTGCACTACAGGCAGAAAAATCATTAAGTGGTCCACGAATTTCAGGTGGCCAATGGGGAAAAACCCATGGGAGCCCCTGGTCTAGAGAGGCATGCATCGCTAGAGGCCATCTGAAGCACTGCCTTCCAAGGCATGCCATTTTCAACAACTGGAGCACACTGCATTGATCCAGCCTTCTTGCTGCACCTTGTAGCTGATAATCAAAAAGCACACACGCATGCATGCCCATCAACAGTTTAACCACAGCATGAAAGGGTACCTAAAAAGAGATAACATTTTGGCATTTGCTGCTATCAAATATGCAACGTAAAACACGATCTGGGGTGGGGATGGACTTAATCTATCTTAACTGGTTCAGTGTGCATCTCAGCTGAGCGAAGTAACCAGAGGCAAGACTCCTGGGTCCTCTCTTAGGCCACGTTTGTGCCAGACATCCATTCCACTTTTATTCCACTTTAAACAGGGGTGGCTTTGCCCAAAGAATCCTGGGAAGGGTAGTTTGTGAAGGGCGCTGAGAGTTGTTAGGAGACCCACACTCTTCCCCTAACAGAACTTGAATTCCCAGACTGGTTTAACCCCTTTTCACAGGGAACTCTGGGAACCGTAGCTCTGTGAGGGGAATAGGGATTGCCTAATAACTCTCAGCATCCTTCACAAACTACACTTTCCAGGATACTTTGGGGGAAGCCATGACAGTTTAAAGTGGAATAAAAGTGGAATAAATGTCTGGTGTGGATGTAGCCGTAGACACTTTCCCATAAGTTAGTGGAACACCCCTGGCGGTCTCTAGCTCCCTCTTTGAGCCTCCCTTTCCCCCTTCCCGTGTTCATTAGCACTGCTGCCTGCCTAGTGCATTTCTTGCAGCTTCATTAGCGAGTAGAGCCACCGCTGTGAGCAGGAGCAGAGATAAAAATAGATAGAGAATCTGAGCTCGGGGCTTTGAAATGGGGTCACTGCTGCTGATGCCGGCAGCTTCTGTTATTGAGATAATGGGGTGGTGGGGGAGTGGGACAGAACAGAGGTCCAGAGAAAAAGTGCGGTGAGGTGGAGAGGAGGACAGAGGTGACTTCTCCTAGCAGGCATCTTTCAGCTACCACTGCAGCTGCTTCTGGGGTGGAGCAGAGATGCTCTTTGTACAAAGGCTGCACTAATATCGGTAATATTATTGCCAATGGTGGCTCCATGTCAGTGGGGCAGTGGAATCCACTCCAGGTTTTAGCCAGAAGTTTCAAGGAGCTGTCCAAGGTGCTTTCAATGTTCAGACTACAACCCAGAGCAGGTTCCACTGCCGCACTGACATGGAGTCACCAGCCACCACTGATTACTGTGGAAGAAAGCGAAGCAATTTTGGCATGGCAATGCTCAGTCCTGAAACACATGAACCAATATTAAAGACACTGTCATGGAGCATGCACAGAGTGCATCCCATCATCACTGAGTAGCCCATAGCACACTGGGTGGCCATTCACTGGGGAATGGGAAAGGGCTTTCAAGTGTGACTGGCAAATAGCGAGTCTCAGCAACGTGTGGCTAAAACCACTAAGCCTCGCTCCTTCCACAGAACGAGGAATGGGGCTTAAAATGACTGCACTCTACGTAAAATTATGCCTGGGGAGACCCAGGTTTAAATCCCCGCTCAGCCATGAATCTTACTTAGTGACACTGGCTGGTCACTCTCCGTCTCAACCTAATCCACCCCACAGGGTTTTGTTGTGAGGATAAAATGGGAACAGCAGAGAGAGAGAGAGAACTCTGTTTAATGTTTTAAGCTCCATAGAGGAAGCGCAGATTAAGATACAGTAAATAACATAACTAAATAAAAATGTGTGTATTATAGTTGCCAAATTCTTTCAGTGGCCTTGCTCCTGTGCCTTGAACAGCAGCGGAAGATGTAGAAATTAAGCAGGCAAAGCTTTACCAAGCGCCAAGTAACTGTCCAGTCCATGGAAAGCCTGAAAACCTTTCACTTGCTTAACTCTGTGTGTGTGTGTGTGTGCAAGAGGCAGAGAGAGCGAGAGAGACCGCTCTTCCCCTGACTAAGAGTGGGAGGGGAAAGAGGTGGCTATGCCTACCCCCATTTTCTCCCCCCATCCCCACACTAGGGGCAAGTGTCAAAGCCCCCCCCCCAGTGCTGACACAGACCATGATTTGGCCTCATCATTAAACCACAAGGGATCTGCGGAAAACAGACAGTGCGGCAGAGGGGCCAGATACATAATCCACACCCTATAACAGGCTTGCCTCAGTGGACCAGGACAACCTCATTCACTCACAAGGAATCCTCAGCTGGATTTTATGGAACCGTAACTGCAGTCCTGAATCTGTGTCAAAGCATAAAAGCTTAAAGGTTGAGGACCCCTGCTCAGGTAACCCCCTGGACCTCATGACATTGCAAAGCAGGAGCACCCATGGGCCAGGTCTTATCCTGCCCCCACATCTGGGCAGGCTGGGGCTGATGGGAGTTGTGGTCCAAACCATCTGGAGGGCAACAGGTTGCAGAAGGGTGAAGTACACAGTCTGTGCCGAGGAGGACAGGAACAGGGCTGCAGAAGGTGCGGAGAGAAGTGGCAGATTATTGGGGCGCCATTAAGGGTGGCCGGCAGGCAGTGGTGGCTGGCAGCACCATGTCAGTGGGGCAGTGGAATACACTCCAGGTTTTATTCAAAACGTTCAAGAAGCTGAAGCACCTTGGACAGCTCCTTGAAAGTTTGGACTAAAACCTGGCTCGGATCCCACTGCCTCACTGACATGGGGCCATCACCCGCCACTGCCGACAGATAGATCTAACCAAAGGGGACAATCCCACCAGGAAAATCTCGAGTGGGGTTTGCACAGGAGAAGGTCCCTTTGGAATCACGTGTGACAGCAAAACTGGATTTTGAGTCACTCGTCTCCATCTCTCTTGTGCCTTTAGAAGAGATAGTCCAGGCGACTCAAGCCAGGCAGCCATTCTATGGGGGGGGGGACCCTTAAACATCTGACCAGTGGGGAAGTTACTGTCCACCCCCCCAGCCCAATAAGATAATCAGACAGTCCCGCTTGGGCATAAGCAAAACCCAGCCAAAAAGTAACAGTGCAAGTCCACACTCTGTCACTGGTTAATTACTGGCATCTTTTTCCTGGGAGCCTGCATCTGCAATGGCTGCTTGTGATGGTTCAGTGGTATGCAAAAATGCACTCTTTACATGCTCAGAGGTCACTAGTTGAAAAAGATTCCCCACTCTCCCTTAGACCCTCTGAACAAATTGCACTCTTTTCTAATTGTGGCTATGCTCCCAATACACTGCAAGGACACAGGAACCCAGTCTGGGGATTTCATTGACTACCAGTCAGGGGTTGTTGGGTGGGCAGCGGGGTGGTGGCGGTTTGGAATTGTTGTGGATGCCATCATTTTACGATGCATCAAATCTCTGTATTTCCTATCCCTCCCACCATTCTTTTTCAACTTAATACATCATAAAGTTCCTTAGGCGCCTTCTTTTTATAGAAAGGCCGGGTACAAATATTGAACATAAATAATATATACTCAACAATGTTTTCATCTACATTTCACGAGAAATTAGATCAGAATTAGAAAACATTTTGTAGCCTGAAATAGAATATCTATACTTAAATGTATTGCTTTTCATAAATGTGTGTGTGCATGCGTGCACACCTTCATCACCTTGGACAGCTCCTTGAAAGTTCGGACTAAAACCCGGAGTGGATTCCACTGTCCCACTGACATGGAGCCATCAGCCGCTACTGGCTTGTAGATTATCTTCCAGGTGAACTCCTTGACCTTCACCTCTAGGGCTTCCCATTGCCGGGCATTTACCCCGCCTCCCCACCCCACCCCACCCCTAGCCCAAGGCTGCTCCCTGTCCCCACCTTTCCACACTCCCCAAGAATCCAACATGACCCCCTGCTGAAAGTTCAGCATCTCCTGCTGCTAATCTGTTGTTTGGGCAGCAGTGGTGCTGGGCTGGCGCTGGCCCAGGGGAACCTGAGCGGACAGGAGATGCACAGCAGCAATTATGGGACCTGCGAGGTGGTTTGGAGGCTGGCCAGCTCCAACAACAATCCAGCTCGGGCGCACAAAGGGAATCGGACCCAGGAGTCCTGGCAGCCTGCCTAGCCCAGACTGGCATCGCTCAAAACCCACTACACTCTACACCTGTTCCAAAGAATGTAGGCATTGTGGCTTCCTGCCCCCTTCCCCCATAGCCTCTTTCTAGGTATGTAACCCTCCCAACTCCCACAAAAGGAGCCCCCCCCCGGTCCTTCAGGCTTCTATCTCCACCCCACTCTTGCATATCGATTCTCCCCTCCCCTCAAAACAAGTGGCAGCCAGTAGCTCCATGTCAGTGAAGCAGTGGAATCCGCTCCGGGTGTTAGTCCGGCTTCAGCACCTTGGACAGCTCCTTGAAAGTTCGGACTAAATCCTGGAGCAGATCCCACAGCCCCACTGACATGCAGCCACTGGCTGCCGCTGCTTAACTCTCTCTCTCTCTCTCACACACACACACACACACACACAGAGAGAGAGAGAGAGAGAGAGAGAGAGAGAGCAGAGCACCCAGAACACTGGCCTGGTAATAACCCACCAGCACTACTAGGCCCTCCTGCCCTTCCTCTGCCTGAATACGTGCATCAAGGGTGCATTTCCACAAATGATAGGTCTACATTGGGCTAGAGTGCGAATTAGGGAAGTGGGGGAGTGGCTTGCAGTCTACCCCTGCATTACTGCAACATTCAGACACAGCACAAATAACGCACAGACAGGCTGAATAGGACTTTTTCTGCATGCAACCCACCCCACCCACTCTTTCTCTCACTTGCCCCCACCCCTCACCAGGAAACCCAGGAGTCCGGGCTCAGTTTCTCCATGTTAAGCACTCTCTGAACTCCCAGAGGTTACGGGTTTCAATTATTCCCCCCTTCCCACCCTAAAATCCAAACACCACCCACCCAGAAATCGTCACTTTGACACACACACACTACTCAGCCTGGATGCAGATTACCCTCACAAGGAGTCCTCTCTCCCCCATCTCCCTGCACCCCCTTGCTCCAATCCACTAGATCCCACGCCTTCTATTTCAGAGAACCCAGGAGTCCTGGCTGACATATATAGGGCACCCCTCCCTGCCCCTACAACCTGGCCTCTCTTCCCCTCCCCCTTCTTGTGAGCAAACGGATTAACTTTGGGGCTGGCTGCAGAGACCTGGTCTCACTTTGATTAAAATGCCAAATGTGAAGGGAGACGGAGGGTGAGGGAAAGAGCAGTGACTGAGCGGGTGATGCCTCCGTGTTTAGGGGGCTGCAGTAACCCCCTGGGTCCTCCACTTGCCTCCCCACAGACCCCCAAGACAGCACAACAGATCTTGCTGTATAACCCAGCATTACCTTGGAGGTAAATTATGGAGCACACTCTGTTTCGTTCAAATCGGGTCCAGGGAGAGAGTTTCTATTGATTTATTTATTGTACTTATATACCGCCCCATAGCCGAAGCTCTCCGTCGGGGAAGAAGAGCCAGCCTCTTCTTCCACGACATACCCCCTAATTCTCTTTGCCCCCCCAACACTGAGGATAGGACCCTTAGTGACTCTCAGCAACCCCCTGGTGCAGCCCCAAATCCTGCCTTCTTCTCACAGAACCCCAGAATCCTGGCACCCGGATTGTGTGTGGAAGTATTGGGGGGCAAGTCCACCCCCTCTCCCCTCTGCTGCCCCCTCCCTATGTCGACCTCTGGGTGATTTTTTTTTACAGGAACCTCCAGGTTCTTATTGCCTCGGAATCCCCCCAATCAACTGCCACCCTGAACCCCAGAAAAAACCAAAAATCTCACCCTTTCATCATTCTGCCTCCCCAGATTTTGCCAAAAGTACCTTTCAAAAAGACCCCCGTCTCCCCTGCAAGGTCCTGTCCCATCTGCAGAATCCGCCCTCTTCTCCCCCAGAGATTGACCTACTCCCTCAACCGCCCCCCCATCCTCCCGTCCCACCCACAACCCACTCCACTGCCAACAGCCCCACAGATCAGACACGTATGTGTGTGTGTGTGTAAACGCCACAGTCTGGATTGTGGGATCTACCCTCCTTTCCACGTAACCCCAGACATATAGTACTCTTTAGTCACCCCAACCCCACACAACCCCCCCCCCAGCACCAGCATCAGCACCAGCTTAAACTCCTAACCTTTCTCTGGGCTAGGAGTGGGCTAGCAGGGGGGTCGGTGCCAGCCCCCCAAGAAGTCCTCTTCCCCGGACCCCCTAGCCTAGCAACCTCTGCCCGCCCCCTCTCCTCGCCGCCCCCCATACCTGTAGGTCATGCCCGTCGCCCGGCCGGTCGACTCCCTCAGGAGGAACGCGATGTGGGGCAGGTTCTGCCCGGGGGCGCGCGGCCCCACGGCGAGCCGGGGCCCCTTGCCGGGGGGCTGGTACCCGCCATTGCCTGCCCCCCCCGCCCCCTGGCCCCTGGCCCCCCCGCCGCACAGCCGGTCCTCGCTGCTGCGGCTCCGCAGGTTCTGCTCCGTGCACGCGATGGACACTTGCATGGCTCGCTTGGGGGGAGGAGCGCCCCACGGGCCGGGGCTGGGGGGAGCCGCCGGCAGCCGCCTTCCCTCTGCGGCTGGCCGGGCTGCAGCGGGCGAGAGCCGAGGAGGACAGCGAGGGCGCCCTCCGAAGCCGCTGCTGTCCTGGCAGCCGGCCGGCCCCACGCCTCAGCGGAGCCGGGCCTCATTTGCATGCCAGACCCCTCCCCCGGCCTTTTGGGGGGAAGGCGGGGGGCACTACGCGGGGAGGAGCGGGGATGCAGGCGAAGATGCCGGCGGGGGAGGGGAGCCCGGACCGGACCGCCCCCGCCACGACTGCCTCCGCCTCGCCCTCCCCCAGCTCTCTGGGGCAAGGCCAGGAGGGGGCATGGGCACAGGACTCCTGGGGTCGCTGGGACCGGCATAGGGGACGGGGGGGAGCGGCGGACAAACGACAGCTGCAGAAAGCTTTCGAAGCGGCACACGTGTCCCCCCCTCCGCCATCCCTCTGCCCCCTCCCTCGCTTTTGCGTTAGCTCCGATCCTCCGCCCGAAGAGGACTGAGGCATAAAGTTAAAGAGCATCTCTAAAAGGGGGGAGGGGAGGATTCGGGGCAGCAGCAGTTCAGCAAAGAGGATTTTAAGCCTGGAGTGATGGGGGGGGGAGAGAAGTAGCCAGAGGGGTGGCCTGTATCGGGGATGGGGGAGAACTGGTGTCTGCGCAGTGCTCCCTTCCGGAGGCGGCTTGGAAAGGCAACTCATTCCCCCATTTGGCCAATCTTGGGACCAGCTCAGGCGGGCTTCTCTGATGCGAGTTGCATCTGGAGGGCGCCAGGTTGGGGAAGACTGGGATAAGGTTTCCTAAGGGCATAAGAAGAACCGGCTGGATCATGCCAAAGGGGGCCCCTCTAGTCCAGCATATCCTGTTCTCCCAGGGGCCAGTCAGATGCCCCAATGGAAGCCCGCAGACAGGGCCCAGGTGCAAGAGCACTCTCCCCTCCCGCAGTTTCCAGCAACTGGCATTTCAGAGGCCTACCACCTCCCACAGTGATGGCAGAACATAGCCATAGTGGCTAGTAGCCATTGATACCCTTGTGCTCCCCCATGAATTTGTCTAACCCTCATTTTAAAGCCCTCCAAGTTGGTGGCTGTCGCTGCCCCTTGTGGGAGCGAAGCCCATAGTTTAACTCTGCTCTGTGTGGAGAAATATTTTATTTTGTCTCTCCTGAATCTTCCAACGTTCACCTTCATTGGATGTCCAAAAGTTCTACTGTCATGAGAGAAAAGCTTCTGTTTGCCCACTTTCTCCACACCGGGCATAGTTTTATACACAGTTGTGTGGTGGCAAGTTCAGAAGTGCAGGGTAGCTTCATGTTAGTCATAGCCATGCACCCTTCTTTTTTTGCTGCTGAGTTGACAGTGAGCTCCTTGTTAGTCTCTTTTCCCACAGATATCTCTAGGAACCAATAAGCATGAAAGGGGAGAGTGTTAGCTACTGAGAAGAGTCTTCTGAGTGGCCGACTCACCTCACCTTTCACTTTGATTGGCTCCAATCAGCAGGAAAAAAACAAGGAAGCATGTTAGAAGGGTGCTGACCCCCCCTATTCCCCTCACAGAACTACAATCCCCAGAGTTCCCTGGTAACAGGCCTCCATCATTAAACCACTTTGGAAACTGTAGTTCTGTGAGGGGAATGGGGTCCCCAACAACTCTCAGCACCCTTTACAAATGACAAAGATCACTGATGAAAGAATGCTTTAACTGTCATGGCGTTTTAGAATGTTTGAAACTGTTTTCAGGCTGCTTCTCTTTCTTTCTTTGTTAAATTGTTTTGTTGATATGTCTGCTGCCCCGGGCTCCTCTGGCAAGAAGGGCAGCCCCACCATTAAATGAACGAACAAACAAACATAGGGGTCCCAGGATTCTTTCAGGGAAGCCATGACTGTTTAAAGTGATACAATAATGCATTAACTTTATGGTATGGATGTGGCCCAGGCCAACTGGCTTCTGTACATGTAAGGGGGGAGGGAGGAAATTTATCCTTTCCCTCAGGCGATGAAAATGTTTTTGACGCACCCTTTCCCGTCGAAGAGTTTCTGGTCTTGAAATGCAGCTGCCTGGTGTTTATTTATTTATTTTATTTATTTGTTATTTGATTTATATCCCACCCTTCCTCCCAGCAGGAGCCCAGGGCAGCAAACAGAAGCGCTAAAAACACTTTAAAACATCATAAAAACAGACCTTAAAATACATTAAGACAAAACAACATTAAAAACATTTTTTAAAAGCTTTAAAAACATCTTTTAAAAAGGGTTAAAAACATTATTTAAAAAACCATATTAACAAGCAATTCTAACACAGACGTAGACTGGGATAGGTCTCAACTTAAAAGCCTTGTTGAAAGAGGAAAGTGTTGCACTCTTTGTCAGCAAAAAGGTGGTTGGCTCCACGGTGAAAGGGTTGAGACTTAGAATCCAGCATTTCGAGTTCAAATCTTGCATTGAACCTCATGAGAGGACAGGCTGTCATTCAGTGATAGAGCAACTGCTTCACATACAGAAGGTCTCAAGTTGAATCCTTGGCATCTCCAGGTAGGACTGGGATCAGGGGTGTAGTCATTTGAGGTGTATGTGTGTCTTAGACCCCTTACTCTTTTGAGAGCATAGTCCCAGCAGGGTCCCTATGTCTTCAGCATCCTATGAGCCAAACAGCATGAAAGGGGAGCATGTTAGCCACTGAGAAGAGTCTTCTAACATGCTTCCTTGTCCTTTCCTGCTGACTGGGGCCAATCAGAGTGAAAGGAGGTGAGTCAGCCACTGAGAAGAGTCTTCTCAGTCTGAGAAGACTCTTCTCAGTAGCTAATACTCTCCCCTTTCCTCCTGATTGGCTCTAGGGACATCTGATGTTCTGGGAAAAGGCATTAACAAGGATCTTATTCTCAACGCTGTAGCAAAAAGGTTGGTGGTGGCTGTGACTAACATAACAGGACGCTGCACTTTTGAATTTGCCACTACATTACTGGCTGGGATAGACTGCTGCCAGTAAATGTAAATAATGCCTAGCTAGATAGACCGCAGCGGTCAGACTCAGTGTAAGGCAGTGTCTATGTTCCTACACCTGTTGTACTGCTGCCTACGCTCTTTCTTGGTTTTTTTTTGGACCCAAGGGAGGCCAGAGAGGAAGAGGCTGAGCGATTTCCGCTTTGGACCTCACTCACCACTACTTGCCGCCCTCTGGCATCTGCTGCCTAAGGCGGCTGCCTCGCTCTGCCGAATGGCCGGCCCAGCCCTCATCAGTGCCAACTACAACAATGGCTTACAGCGCTCCTCGAAAAATACTAGTATAGTTAGTCACTCGTAAAGACGACTCTCTTGATGCAAAATGTGTAGGACCTTAATAAATCCCCTGATCCCATGTTAGGGTCATTTAGTGCTACTGAGTCATTGCTTCTACACAGTGCATTTGAAGTGGAATGTAAACCCCTTCTGCACATGACTAAATATAGCGCTATATTGTCCTGCCAGAAATAGCACTGCTGAGTAATTTAAGAAATGAAAGAAAAATAAGAACATAAGAACATAAGAAGAGCCTGCTGGATCAGGCCAGTGGCCCATCTAGTCCAGCATCCTGTTCTCACAGTGGCCAACCAGGTGCCTGGGGGAAGCCCGCAAGCAGGACCCGAGTGCAAGAACACTCTCCCCTCCTGAGGCTTCCGGCAACTGGTTTTCAGAAGCATGCTGCCTCTGACTAGGCTGGCAGAGCACAGCCATTATGGCTAGTAGCCATTGATAGCCCTGTCCTCCATGAATTTGTCTAATCTTCTTTTAAAGCCGTCCAAGCTGGTGGCCATTACTGCATCTTGTGGGAGCAAATTCCATAGTTTAACTATGCGCTGAGTAAAGAAGTACTTCCTTTTGTCTGTCCTGAATCTTCCAACATTCAGCTTCTTTGAATGTCCACGAGTTCTAGTATTATGAGAGAGGGAGAAGAACTTTTCTCTATCCACTTTCTCAATGCCATGCATAATTTTATACACTTCTATCATGTCTCCTCTGACCCACCTTTTCTCTAAACTAAAAAGCCCCAAATGCTGCAACCTTTCCTCGTAAGGGAGTCGCTCCATCCCCTTGATCATTCTGGTTGCCCTCTTCTGAACCTTTTCCAACTCTAGAATATCCTTTTTGAGATGAGGCGACCAGAACTGTACACAGTATTCCAAATGCGGCCGCACCATAGATTTATACAATGGCATGATGATATCGGCTGTTTTATTTTCAATACCTTTCCTAATTATCGCTAGCATGGAATTTGCCTTTTTCACAGCTGCCGCACACTGGGTCAACATTTTCATCGTGCTGTCCACTACAACCCCGAGGTCTCTCTCCTGGTCGGTCACCGCCAGTTCAGACCCCATGAGCGTATATGTGAAATTCAGATTTTTTGCTCCAATATGCATAATTTTACACTTATTTATATTGAATTGCATTTGCCATTTTTCTGCCCATTCACTCAGTTTGGAGAGGTCTTTTTGGAGCTCTTCGCAATCCCTTTTTGTTTTAACAACCCTGAACAATTTAGTGTCATCAGCAAACTTGGCCACTTCACTGCTCACTCCTAATTCTAGGTCATTAATGAACAAGTTGAAAAGTACAGGTCCCAATACCGATCCTTGAGGGACTCCACTTTCTACAGCCCTCCACTGGGAGAACTGTCCGTTTATTCCTACTCTCTGCTTTCTGCTTCTTAACCAATTTCTTATCCACAAGAGGACCTCTCCTCTTATTCCATGACTGCTAAGCTTCCTCAGAAGCCTTTGGTGAGGTACCTTGTCAAACGCTTTTTGAAAGTCTAAGTACACTATGTCCACTGGATCACCTCTATCTATATGCTTGTTGACACTCTCAAAGAATTCTAATAGGTTACTGAGACAGGACTTTCCCTTGCAGAAGCCATGCTGGCTCTGCTTCAGCAAGGCTTGTTCTTCTATGTGCTTAGTTAATCTAGCTTTAATCATACTTTCTACCAGTTTTCCAGGGACAGAAGTTAAGCTAACTGGCCTGTAATTTCCGGGATCCCCTCTGGATCCCTTTTTGAAGATTGGCGTTACATTTGCCACTTTCCAGTCCTCAGGCACGGAGGAGGACCCAAGGGACAAGTTACATATTTTAGTTAGCAGATCAGCAATTTCACCTTTGAGTTCTTTGAGAACTCTCGGGTGGATGCCATCCGGGCCCGGTGATTTGTCAGTTTTTATATTGTCCATTAAGCTTAGAACTTCCTCTCTCGTTACCACTGTTTGTCTCAGTTCCTCAGAATCCCTTCCTGCATAGATATAGATCTGCCCTATATCTTCCACTGTGAAGACAGATGCAAAGAATTCATTTAGCTTCTCTGCAATCTCCTTATCGTTCTTTAGTACACCTTTGACTCCCTTATCATCCAAGGGTCCAATTGTCTCCCTAGATGGTCTCCTGCTTTGAATGTATTTATAGAATTTTTTGTTGTTGGTTTTTATGTTCTTAGCAATGTGCTCCTCAAATTCTTTTTTAGCATCCCTTATTGTCTTCTTGCATTTCTTTTGCCAGAGTTTGTGTTCTTTTTTTATTTTCTTCATTTGGACAAGACTTCCATTTTTTGAAGGAAGACTTTTTGCCTCTAAGAGCTTCTCTAAGAGCCAGGGGAGATCTGTTAAGGGGTAATTAAGAGACTATTGATCAGTCATGGTGCTGCCACAATGAACAGGAAACAATGAAATGAGAATAAACAGCAGGGAGGAAACTTCAAATGTTCTGAGCTACACAGAGTAGACTCATTGAAATTAATAAACTTGAGTTAGTCTCGTCCATTATCTTCAATCGGTCTGTTCTGTGTAGGCCAACCATTGGCTACCACCATTGTACAGATGGATGCAAATGCAGAATTAATTACTAGGATTTAAATAGAAATATATAAGCCTTATTCTTGTGTGGAAGACAGAAGGGTTGTTCACACGTTATATTCAACGAGTGCACAATCTGTGTACACAAATGGCTGAGCTGTACACTCATATGTTATTCACATGTCATGTTCAATGAGCGTACAGTCTGTGTATCTGGGTACACAGTAGATGAGCCGTTCAAATCAACACGTACACTCTTTCACACAAAGAAAGTCTATCTGTGCAGACAGAGACAGCTTGTACCTGTGTTCTGTATAACTTGGGAACGAGCCTTGTTGTGATGAGTTGCGTGCTCCAGCCCTGGGAGCCTTCAAAAGGGAGCTGCCTTCAGGAGAAGGACTGTGAGGGGAGAGAGACTCGGTTTGCCATCAGGGCAGGGCTACTTCCACCTGCCTTCCCCCGCCCTCCAGCCCTGGGAGCCTTCAAACGCAGCTTCTCACAGAAGACTTTCTGGCCCTTTGGGTGGAGCTGTGGGGGGTTGAGGGATGGGAGAGATTTTTGTATCAGCTTGGGGGTTTGTTTTTAAATATTTTTGCTTTGGCTTGGTTGTTGAACTTTATGCTCATTTATGCTTTGATGTATATATATTTTTTCTTAATGTAGTGATTATACTTTTTCTTATGTGTTGTGCTATTGCATTTGAACTGTTTGTGTGAACCGCTTTGAGCACATGTGTATTTGTGCAAAATGCGGTATATAAATAATAATAATGATAATGATAATGATAATAATAATTAATAATAATAGAGTTGACCCGTGTGCCTGCTCAGTCTGCAGCTAATGGCGGATGGGCAACTTCAAGGTGTCCACCCAGACCTCCCTTCTAATGGTTCTTTTATCTTTAAACCAGATTTGGACCGGACCTGCCTTCAAATAGAACTCCATCCTCTGTAAAGTAAGGCACATGGCCATGCTGCTTGGCCCAAAGCTGTCTGCTCTAGGATGGCACCATCGATACTAACAGCCTTAGAGACATAACAGCCTTGCACCGAGTGAGGCAGCTGCCCCATTGCGCTCAGCAATGTGGACACCAGGAGGGGCTAACGTGTGGCTCTTCTGATGATAGGGTTGGACTGCAGCTCCTACTCAGCCCTGCAGCCAGCATGGCCAATGGTCAGGGACGATGGGAGTTGGGAGTCCGGCAACATCTGAAAGGCTGCGAAGGGTTAACCACCCCACATAGACTGGCATTGTCTCTCCGGGGTTTCATGCAGGAATTCTTTCAGAGCCCTGCCGCTGGGGACATTGAACCAAGACTCTTTTACAGCTCGTCTGCCATGGCTCAGGGCTGGCCCCAACTTGGGGACCCTTCTTCCTGTTTTAACATGAAAAAAAAAGTCAAGCTCTTCTTGGCTTCCGCTGCCCTCATGCGTGCCAAGGCTGCCTCAGGATGGAAGCGGCAACCGCGTCTCCAGCCCCTAATTAAAATTAGCTCAGCCTAAAAGGAGGACGGTTAACAGCTGGTATAGCACAGTGGGGAGAAGAGCCTGGCTGGGAGTCCAGAGTCTGTGAGTTCAAATCCCCGCTCGTGTCTCCTGGGTGTCAAGGGCCAGCTAAAGATCACCCCCACAGGGAGTGGCTCAGGGGTTACGTGCCCTGCCACTTGTGCAACTGTGGGCAAGCTGCAGAGTCCCAAGGAGCCCAGTTGCCCCCCAGCTGGCAGTTGCGGACAAGGAAGGGGCTGGCTTGTGCAGCTGTGGCAAGCTGAGCAGGCCCTAGCCAGCTGGGGAGGACTAGCCTCAGAGGGAGGCAATGGGAAACCCCCTCTGAATACCGCTCACCATTAAAGCCCTATTCATAAGGTTGCCATAAGTCAGGATCGACTTGAAGACAGTCCAAGAGGAGGATGGTTAAGGAGAAAACAAATTCACAAGCAATCTGCGGCCCCTTGCAATGGCACTTCTGCAGGGAATTTCTAGCACTGTATGCAGTTGGGGTTAGGGCGCTATGAAGAAGCATCAGGATCATATCCCAAAGCTGGTCTAGCTTATTACAAAAGGTGATTGTTTGGTGTAAAGGCCAGGGGAGGGGACATAGCTAAGTGGGAGAGCACCTGCGCTGCATGCAGAAGTGCCCAGGTTCAATCCCTGGGGCCTCCAGCTAAGAAGATCAGGTAGCAGGTGAAATGGAAACCACGCTCGCGCGCACACACCTCTCTGCTGCTGCCAGTCAGAGGAGACAATACTGAGCTAACTGGATTAACAGTCTGACTGCAAGGCAGCATCCCCCTGTTCCTGGGTCACATAGCAAATCTGCTACCCCACTTCACAAAGGTATGGCTAACTTGCCTGTCCATGCATACCTATGCACACAGGTAGCCTGAAAGAAGCAAGAAAGGGCGCTCAGCTTACCATAAGTGGCCAGGCAAATAGCTATTGCCCAGTTTGAATGAGGACTCAGATTTTCCCTTTTGATGGGTCATCCTCCAGCTCTCTCTTAATAAAGAAACCTGTATCAGACAGACTCCATGCGGTCTCTCTCATCTGCAGAATTTCTGTCTGATCTGTGATGGGTATACCACCTCCCCACTACCTCGGGCCTTGCTTAACTTGCTGTCTGCTTTTTAAGAATCCAAAGAGCTAAGTCAAGGGCAGTTTCAACATTTTGTATGCAGATTTAAAGGAATTCGCTTATGCAAAATAGGTCTCCTATTCCTCTCCCAAAACGGGTGGTGGTGAGGATGAGAGCCTTTCCTGCTCAGTGCATCCTACTGCATTCAGGGGCATTGGGAGGTGTTTGCCTGTTGCCCAGGAGTGAGGTGATGGCTGGCAGGGCTGGGTGGGAGTGTCCATGAGCCTTTGGCTGACTTGAGGAGATCCTGGGAGATTCCACACTTCCCGAGAAAATCAGAGCTTGGAAAAGTTACTTTTTTGAACTACAACTCCCATCAGCCCCAGCCAGCATGGCCACTGGATTGGGCTGATGGGAGTTGTAGTTCAAAAAAGTAACTTTTCCAAGCTCTGCCCGAGATGCCTCATCCAAGGTGACACTGAAGCTTCAAGCAGTGGGTGTGCTTGCCCAGCCTAACATGCCCCCCCTTCCACCTCCAAGACATTGACAAAATTCAGGTAATGAGTTGACACATCTATGTAAGGGAGAGGCAGAGAGGGTGGATGGGTGAGAGAACTCAGCCAAACCTGCTTGTAGGCTGACCCACAAAGGAGACAATTGCACTTGTGCTATTTCTGCAAAGCATACGCCTCTCTCAGCTTCCCAGAATGCTCATGCCCATTCCATTGCCAGGCATGATGATCTACACCAGCCTTCCCCAACTGGGGGCCCTCCAGATGTTTGGAGCTGGGGGCTGGGGCTGATGGCAGCTGCAGTCCGAAACATCTGGAGGGCCCCAGGTTGGCAAAGGCTGATCAGTACATCATTTCACACTTTCTCCATGCAGAAAAGTGGAGTACATGAAGCAGCCCCACGTGGACCGACACGGGCCACATTCACACCATATATTTATTTACTTATTTATTATTTAATTTGTATCCCGCCCTTCCTCCCAGCAGAAGCCCAGGGCGGCAAACAAAGCGCTAAAAACACTTTGTTGTTGTTGTTATGTGCCTTCAAGTCGATTACGACTTATGGTGACCCTATGAATCAGCGACCTCCAAGAGCATCTGTCATGAACCACCCTGTTCAGATTTTCTAAGTTCAGGTCTGTGGCTTCCTTTATGGAATCAATCCATCTCTTGTGTGGCCTTCCTCTTTTTCTACTCCCTTCTGTTTTCCCCAGCATTATTGTCTTTTCTAGTGAATCACGTCTTCTCATAATGTGTCCACAATATGATAACCTCAGTTTCATCCTTTTCGCTTATAGTGACAGTTCTGGTTTAATTTGTTCTAACACCCAATTATTTGTCTTTTTCGCAGTCCATGGTATCCGCGAAACGCTCCTCCAACACCACATTTCAAATGAGCTGATTTTTCTCTTATCCGCCTTTTTCACTGTCCAACTTTCACATCCATACATAGAGATCGGGAATACCATGGTCTGAATGATCCTGACTGTAGTGTTCAGTGATACATCTTTGCATTTGAGGACCTTTTCTAGTTCTCTCACTGCTGCCCTCCCCAGTCCTAGCCTTCTTCTGATTTCTTGACTATTGTCTCCATTTTGGTTAATGACTGTGCCGAGGTATTGATAAACCTTGACAAGTTCAGTGTCCTCATTGTCAACGGTAAAGTTACATAAATCTTCTGTTGTCATTACTTTAGTCTTCTTGACGTTCAGCTGTAGTCCTGCTTTTGTGCTTTCCTCTTTATCTTTCATCAGCATTCGTTTCAAATTATTACTGGTTTCTGCTAAGAGTATGGTATCATCTGCATATCTGAAATTATTGATGTTTCTCCCTCCAATTTTCACACCTCCTTCATCTTGGTCCAATCCCGCTTTCCGTATGATATGTTCTGCGTACAGATTAAACAAATAGGGTGACAAAATACACCCCTGTCTCACACCCTTTCCGATGGGGAACCAATTGGTTTCTCCATATTCTGTCCTTACAGTAGCCTCTTGTCCACTGTATAGGTTGCGCATCAGGACAATCAGATGCTGTGGCACCCCCATTTCTTTTAAAGCATTCCATCATAAAAACAGATCTTAAAATACATTAAAATAAAACAGCGTTAAAAACATTTTTTTTAAAACAACTTTAAAAAAAGGATTAAAAGCATTATTAAAAAACTTATTAAGCAATTCTAACACAGGCACATTTATTTATATTTATTCCACTATTATTCCACTTTAAACAGGCATGGCTTTCCTCAAAGAATCCTGGGAAGTGTAGTTTGTGAAGGGTGCTGAGAATTGTTAGGAGACTCCTATTCCCCTCCCAGAGCTACAGTGGTCAGAGTGGTGTAACAGTCAGTCCCTCTTCCCAAAAGAACTCTGGGAATTGTAGTTCTATGAGGGGAATAGGGGTCTCCTAACAACTCTCAGCACTTGTCAAAAACTACACTTCCCATGATTCTGTGGGGGAAGCCATGACTGTTTAAAGTGAAACAATAGTGGAATGAATGTAAGGTGTGAATGTGGCCACTGTGTGTACGCATGTGTGCGTGCTGAGAGGCATCAGCCCGGGCTAGTTTCGTGCTGACAAACAAGAATATTGCACATGTTTAAATCTGAGGGTTGCAGCCAGAGCTGCTTTTTCAGCAATGCACACATCACACATACACTTGACATTTCTGGTGTGCTTTTTTTTTTTTTAACAATGGTTGAATCAAACAAAATTTGAGTCCTAGTGGAACGAGTATGCTTTATGGTTGGAGGCAGTACACTTCTGAAAACCAGTTGCTGGAAACTGCAGGAGGGGAGAGCGCTGCTCTTGCACTCAGGTCCTGCTTGTGAGCTTCCCATTTGGAGCATCTGATCAGCCACTGTGAGAACAGGAGACTGGACTAGATGGAGGGTCCCTGTGGCTGAGACAGCTGAAGGGCTCATCTTATGTTCTCACAGTAAGAAATGTATGGGCAGCCGGACCCATTTATTTGCAGCCATTTCCCCTTCTCACGGTCAGCTAAATAAGGCTAAAAGTCAGGCAACATGTATCCACTTGAAGGCCCAATGTGAGTGGTGGCCGGACAGCTTGCTATATCCTGGATTTATTCCAGAGACCACCAAGTTGACTAGAATGGCTGTAATAATCATAATTAACATTTATGTGGCCCCTATTTGAATGTTCATTGCACTGCGCATATTACCATGTAATCTATGGCAACCCTGAAAGGCAGGCCTCATCTCCATGCTGAAGATGCAGAAGGCTGAGATGGAGAGATTGTGGCTTGCCTAAGGCCATCAAGTGACCACCTTATGCAGCAGAGCACACAGTGACTGGCAACAGGTATCCAAGCATGCAGGCAGGGAGCCTTTCTCACCTCTGTCTGGAGATGCCCAGGACTGAACCTGGGACCTTCTGCATACATATACTCTATGGCCTTTTCCTGCAAGCAAGATTGTAAGTATGCTTGCTTTCTCAGAAGAAACCCACTCCAATGAGATTTACTCCCTAGGGAAAGTGTGCTTAGGACTTCAAGCTTAAACCAGCAAATCTGATTGATTCAAGTGACTCTTTCCTCTCAAACACTCTGTTTATTTATTTATATATTGCATGTATATACCGCCCCATAGCTGAAGCTCTCTGGGGTGGTTTACAATTATTACAGTGTCTTCTGCTTCTGCAGGCTACTGTCCCTTTAGTTAATGGCTTCCCTTCTACCCACTCCATTACTTCCATTAGCTACTTCCTATTCGCTGGTGGAAGGTTCCTGCTTAGAGTGCAAGCCCATGCATGTTTACTCAGAAGTAAGACCCACTTTGTTCAATGCGACTTACTGCCTCATAAACGTGTTTAGGATTGCTGCCTAACTCATTTCCTCATGCGGCCAGATAAATTGCTTAATCATTTGACATATTTTATTCCTCCCACCATTGATTTCTAATTCAGTTTTCCATTAAAAGTTTTACATAACCTCAGATTGTTAATTGGCACTCACACACTTTGAATGGAAAGCTTCCTAAGATAGTTATTCATGATTCACTAAAGAAACTCTAAATTCCATTTACATTAAAGCTCTCAGAAAAAGAAAATCCATTGCAGTATTTGAATGAGAATACATCCCAATGAATTAACAAAGACATTCCAGTTTAATATAAACTTTCCTAACCCCGTTAACACCTTCCCTCCCTTCTCTAACTCTCAGTAGTTTTATTTTATTATCTCAGTCTTCCTCTGTGTTCTCCTGGTGTTGCACTTTCATCTCCTCATCCCTACCCGGCAGTGGAGACTGTCAGCTCCCATGTCCGTGGGACAGTGGGATACACTCTGGGTTTTAGTCCAAACTTTCAAGGAACTGTCCAGGATGCTGAATCTTGGATATCTCCTTGAAAGTTTGGAATAAACCCCGAAATGGATTCACTGCCCCACTGACATCGGAGCAGCCAGTCTCCACGGCTACCCAGCATCTGTTGCCAGAATAATCCGCCCCTCTTGCTGCTCTGACCACCCAATGGCCCACCTTAAATCCCTACACTGCCTTCTTGCCCAGTTGTGGATCAAGCACCAGCACCTCATCCTTAATGTCAAAACCCTCCACAGTCACTCCACCCCCAATCTCTTGACCCATCCCTGCCTGTGACCCCACTCATGCAGCTCCCACCACCCTCAGTCCTCCTGCTCCTTCAGAAGACTCCACCCTTCCTCCCTCATGCCTGCAGTTGCCTCCCAGGAGACCTGGGTGATGGCACCTCCCCAACTTCCTTCAAATCCCTCCTAGAGCCCACCTTTGCTGTGAAGGCTTTACACCCCTGTAGCTCAGTGGCAGAGCATGCAGAAGGCCCCACGTTCCATCTCCAGGTGGGCATCTCCAGGTGGGGCTGGAAATGGCCCCTGCCTGAACCCTTGGAGAGCTGCTGCCAGCCAGTGTAGACACTACTGCGCTGGATAGCCCAATGGTCTGACTCGGTATGAGGCACCTTCCTGTGTTCCCTGTTGATGCTTCCTTCCCCAGCCTAGTGCTCTTCGGATGTTTTGGACTACAATTCCCATCAGCCTCAGCCGGTATGACCCATCAGCACAGCCAGCTGGGAGCGATGGGGAAGCGTGCTTCAAAACATCTGGAAAAGGCTGCTCTACTGTTGAAACTCGGTGCATATTAGGGATGGGATCCATTGGCCGGTGCCAGTTTGAAAGCATTCTGTTGACTTAACAGGCTGGGATTGCTTCAGGTTCATTCTTTGTCTGTTAACCATTGCTTTTACCGATCTGTTTTTTTCTTCACAAAAAATATTGTGATTAATATCAATATTTTGAAAAGAAATATCAATAAAACCATCATTTTTAATATCAACATTTTAGAGGGTGTTTTTTTAAAAAAAAAACCATTTCAAAACTAGCTGCAGAAAATTGCTACATAAAGATCCAATCCCCAACTAAAGAGAATAAGGAAATTAATGGAAAATTCGGAACCAAATCTGAATTGGGTGGAATTCTAGCACATCCCTAGTGCATATACATGCAATCAATGTGTTTGTGCCGTTTATTGTTAATAGCCGTTGATAGCCTTATCCACCATTAATTTTTCTAACCCCCTTTTTAAAGCCATCCAAGTTGGTGGCTGCTATGACATCTTGCCGTAGTGACTTCCATAGTAACTATGATCTGTGTGAATAAGTTCTCCCTTTTGTCTGCCCTGAATCCCCACCATTCAGCTTTGTTGGATGACCCCACTGAGTTCTAACATTGAGAGGAGAACAAACACTTCCCACTTTTTCCACACCAGCAACAATTTTATACACCTTAACCACATTCTCTCTTTACTTGCTTGTTTTCCTAAGCCAGCATTCTTCAACCTCCTGTCCCCAGATGCTGTTGGACTGCAGCTCCCAACATATCCAGAGTGCTTCGCCAGTGGTCAGGGATGACAGGAGTTGTAGTGTGACAACATCTGGGGACCTGAAGTTTAAGAACAATGTTCTAAACGCTACAAACATTGTGACCTTTCCTCATAAGGGAGTTGCCCCATCCCTTCATCATTTGGTTGGCCTTTTCTGAACCTTTTCCAGTTTGCATAACCCTGAACTGCAGTAGCCATTTCAAATATGGCACACAGTATTCCAAGGGTCGGGGGCACTATAGATTTCTGTAAAAGCATTATAATATTGGAATGTCTACTTTTGATCCTTTTTCTAATGAACCCTACACTTGGAATTCACCTTTTTGATTGCTGCTGCATGCTAGGTCAATGAATGATCATATAATACAAAAAATGTAAAAACACAAAAATGAAATATGGACATTGCAAACAACAATTGGTCTACGTAGGTACCCTGAAACTTTTTAGGGGGATGGTCAATGGGTTCTTGCAGTTGTTCCCCTTCCCAAAAATGTAAAGCACAAGTACTTTGGAATCCAACATGCGACATATATGCTTGTATTTTGGAAAATCATAAATAAAAACAAAGAACATAAGAACATAAGCCTGCTGGATCAGGCCAGTGGCCCATCTACTCCAGCATCCTGTTCTCACAGTGGCCAACCAGGTGCCTGGGGGAAGCCCACAAGCAGGACCCAAGTGCAAGAACACTCTCCCCTCCTGAGGCTTCCGGCAACTGGTTTTCAGAAGCATGCTGCCTCTGACTAGGCTGGCAGAGCACAGCCATCATGGCTAGTAGCCATTGATAGCCCTGTCCTCCATGAATTTGTCTAATCTTCTTTTAAAGCCGTCCAAGCTGGTGGCCATTACTGCATCTTGTGGGAGCAAATTCCATAGTTTAACTATGCGCTGAGTAAAGAAGTACTTCCTTTTGTCTGTCCTGAATCTTCCAACATTCAGCTTCTTTGAATGTCCACGAGTTCTAGTATTATGAGAGAGGGAGAAGAACTTTTCTCTATCCACTTTCTCAATGCCATGCATAATTTTATACACTTCGTTCACTTTGTTCACTTCTACACCCGTTCACTTCGTTCAGAATCTAAGGCCCTCCTCCGGGTACCAACCCATCGGGAAGCCCGGAGGGTGGTTACGAGATCTGGGGCCTTTTCTGTGGTGGCCCCTGAGTTGTGGAACAGCCTCCCCGAAGAGGTACGCCTGGCACCTACACTTCCATCTTTTCGGCGCCAGGTAAAGACCTTTTTATGCTCCCAGGCATTTTAATTTTCTTAACTTTTTTAATCTTTTAATCTGTATTTTAATTTTTGTAGTATTTATTTTGTTTTTGCTGTGCTTTTCGTTGTTTGTTTGTATATGTTTTTGTATTTTTATTATGATATATTGTATTTTATTTTGTTTGTTCACTGCCCTGAGAGCTATTTTGCTAAGGGTGGTATATAAATTGAAATAATAAAATAAATAAATAAATAAATAATAAATCATGTCTCCTCTGACCCGCCTTTTCTCTAAACTAAAAAGCCCCAGATGCTGCAACCTTTCCTCATAAGGGAGTCCCTCCATCCTCTTGATCATTCTGGTTGCCCTCTTCAGTCATGGCCCAATGATGTCCTTCCTGGATAGTCACTGCCAGCTCAAATCCCATCAGGGTATGAAATACTTATGTTTGTGTGTTTTGCTCCAATGTACATCACTTCGTATTTATATTGAACCTCTCTGGTTTGGAGAGATCCTTTGGGAACTCATCAGAATCCTGTTTAGTTTTTACCATCCTGAATAGTTTGGTGTCGCCTCCAAATCTGGCTCCTGCACTGTTCACCCCGTTCTAGATCATTAATGAACAAGCTGAAAAGATCCTTGGGGGTCCCCATTGATTAAATCATGGTAAGAACCATCCAATTCCTACTCTCTGCTTTCTGTTCTTTTGCTTAGTTACCTATCTGTAAGATGACCTGCCCTCCTACCCCATGACTGCGAAACTTACTCAGGAATCTTTGGCATGTGTCAAAAGTCCATGTACACAATGTTTACTGGATCCCCTCCCTACCCACATGCCTGCTGATGATCTCAAAGAACTGCAAAAAGCTTTGTGAGACTGGACTTACCTCGGCAGAAGCCAAGCTGATTATTCTTCGGTAAGACTTATTCTTCTGTATCAGCCTTCTCCAACCTGGTGCCCTCCAGATGTTTGGGACTGCAGCTCCCATCAGCCCCAGCCAGCACAACTGATGGGAGGTGTAGTCAAAAACATGTGGAGGGCATCAGGTTGGGGAAGGATGTTTTATATGCTTATGTAAGAGAACATCACTGCCTAACAGTAATATATGTACAATTGTAGGATTGAGTGTCCTTTGATTTGCTTCCTCAAAAAGTGTACTGGTCATCTCATTGGCTTTGATCACTTGCCAATGAGACAAGGAAGCCATATTGAGTTAGAACCCAAAAGAAACTGCTGCATTTCCTCTATGCACATCAGAGGCGGGAGGAAGAGAAAATGATTGGCAGTTGTTGTTGGGCCGGCTCTGTTAGTGGAGAGATGAAGCAATGTATGCAACAGGAAATCTGTCTCGCATCTGCAACTTTCACAAAGGTTCAAACAGGCTTATGAAATTATTGGCTGTGGGGGGAGGATGCTTCATCCATACAATCTTATTGCCCTACGAGAAGGGGCGAGTGAGGAACAGAGTGTGGGAACGTGTCCCTCAGATTCTGGAGACTGATGCATCTGAACAGAAAAAACCCCCTATATTAGGGTAAGAAGTTCAGCCAAAATAGAAATATCCGGTGAAATTGAGTTAGGAAATAAAAATACCTGGTTTTCACACTACCGAGGAACTGAGATCTGATAGATGCCTACAGTGTTCCATTAACTTTCAGAAAGGTCAACGGCCAAACCTTCAAAGGCCTTTTCTAGGCTGTGCTGAGGTGTGATCTTGATAAGTCTCACTGCATCTGGGAGGCTAATTCTTCACACTCAACCCCATGATAAAGCAATTTGTGAAAGCCTTTTATTAAAATATGCACACAGCATTTGCTGAAGCCCCCCCTTCCTGCCCAGAATTTTAAGAGCTAGGAACTTGTTTCTTTAAAAAATAAAAGGAGAGGGAGCTGCACATCTGTGAGGCACCATTTCAGTAGGGTGGGCTGGTAACTTCCCTCTCTCGGGAAACCGATCCGTTGTTTGTCCAGCAGTCAGCAGATTTCCCCACCATTTTCAGCTGCAAGTGGGAAACGAGTTGCCCTTTGTTCCCAGTCATCAGCACTCGCTCTCCCCAGAACCCAGACGGGCTCTTTGCTCCACCCTCGCCTGCTACGGCTGCCTTCACACCCCACCTAAAAACCCTTCGAATGACACTCATTTTAGGAACACCGGAAGCTGCCTTATATTGAGTCAGTCCATAGGTCCATCTAGCTCGGTACTGCCTACACTGGCTGGCAGCTGCTCTGCAGGGTTTCAGGCAGGGAGCCTCTCCCAACCTTACCTGGAGATGCTCTCAGGGATTGAAGCTGGGGCCTCCTGCATGCAGAACTGGTGCTCTGCCACTGAGCTCCAGCCCTTCCCCTTGTGCCCTGTGGGCTGCACCTGGGAGGAAGGGCGGGATATAAATCAAATAAATAAATAAATAAAGTCCCATCCCATGTATTTTGCCTTCCTCTTTGGCCTATAATTTGTCTGTACTCTCACTCTCCCAGGAGTGAGGGGTTATTCCAAGAACCTGGCACAGAAGAAAGACTGATAGCTGCTTTGCATTTGCAGAACAAATTGTCTGCATGCCTTATCGTCAGTGTGACAATTTTCCAGAATGCGGAATAAACTGACAGTGACTGGAGGTTTGAGGATGGGCATTAGAGGGTTAAGGGGGAAAGAAATAATCAAGGACAGAGGGAAGGTAGGTGTAGCTGGGCATTAAAAACAAAAAGAGAAAAACTCCCCCTTTACCATTGGAAACATGTCCCTCTTTCCAGCAGGTTCTACATGCGCATTTCAAAACGTCTCTTGAGCCACCATGAGGACTAGGAACCAGGGCTGTGGAGTCGGTATGTCAAACCTTCGACTCCTCTGTTTTTCTAATGTCCGACTCCGACTCCTTCACAAATGGCAAATGTATATTAGTGTATTAATATTAACAAATCAATATTAATATTAAAATATTAATGTTATTTTGAAGTCAAAGTCAGTACATTTCTACCAACTCCAACTCCACCCAAAATTGCTTCTGACTCTGACTCCACAGCCCTGCTAGGAACCTGTGCAAAAAAAGGAAAAACCTTCCAGCTCTGTGCAGGGATTCAGGACTGCTGAATATGAAATGCAGGCAGCACCCACCTGTCCTTGCATACTCAATGCTGCCCCTCTGACTAGCCGGTATTCATGTGCCCCACAGCGCCACATACCGGAACACCATGCCAGTGGGACTCCTCTCCAGCTTCTCAGCAGTGATCCCAGCCTCCATCAGGTAGCTTTTGAGCTGCCGCTGCTCCATCAGGCACTTGACCGCCTCCAGCACCGGGGCAGGAGTCAGCGCCTGCCCATCTCGCCCCACTTGGCCTCCTTGGCCAGCTTGGCTTCGCTGCTGGACACTCTCCCCCCCCGGGGCCCTTGCTCTTCTTGGGCAGTGCAAAAAGTTCATCCACACTGAACATGCCCCCACCCCCTCGGCCACGAGTGCCAGGCCTGCCCAGGAAGAGCTAGCAAACATGATGCCCACCGGGGGATTGGCTGCTGGGGGCCTGGCGGAGATTCCTGTGGCACCTGCTGCCCTGAAGCTGTGGACAGCAGCTTAGCTGCAGTCACAGTGCTGGAGATTCCCTTCTCAGTCCCCTTCCCCTCCCTCCCATGGGGAAGGAAACATGAGGGATTTGCTGGCCTGGCAGCTGGGAAAGAATGGCCTCTGGCCCAGCCTTTCCGCTAGACCCCCGACTACCTGCCTTTCCTGGCCCCACACCCCCTAAATCACCCGAACCTGTCCCAACACCCTCCATTCCTGCTCAGGACAAAGGCCAGGGAAAGCGATAGGGAGGCTCACTTGGCCTTGGGAGTTGTTCCTGGAGGCCGCAACCCAAGAGATGGATTGACTCCATAAAGGAAGCCACAGACCTGACCTTACAAGATCCGAACAGGGTCGTTCATGACAGATGCTCTTGGAAGTCGCCGATTCATGCGGTCACTGTAAGTTGTAATCGACTTGAAGGCACATAACAACAGAAGTGCCAGGTGCAATTCATTGGAAGGAAATCCATACGCAATCCTAAAAACCACTTTTAAACCACCTCATGTGCCAAGTGCACTCCATGTGCTGGATTTTGGCAATGTAGGACAGAGAGCAAAAGGGGGGGGGGTGCATGCAGTTTAGGTTTTATGTCCATATTACAAACTGGTTTAAAAAGATAAATTTAAACCTCTTATGTTGACATGGCACAGAGTGGTAAGCTCTGCTCATGGCCGGAGTTCTATTCCAACGGAAGGAGGAAGTCGAATCTCCGGTAAAAGGGGTCGAGGTCCACTCAGCCTTCCATCCATCCGTGGTGGGTAAAATGAGTACCCGGCATAGGCTGGGGGGTAAAAAAGGCCGGGGAAGGAACTGGCAATCCCACCGCATATATACGGTCTGCCTAGGAAACGACGCAAGACGTCACCCTCAGAGTCGGAAACGACTCGCACTACAAGTGCGGGGACACCTTCACCTCTTATGTTGAAAAAGACGGCTGGAGAGTGAACAATATTTTCTGGAAAAGAAACTATGTGGACAAGGCAGAACAGAAAAGAATATGGAGGATTCTTAACAGAGGAGCTGGATGAGCTGGTCAGGAGTGATGCTGAGCTTACAAAATAAAGATGAAGTGTTCATTAGACACACCTCCCCAAAGTATTCTCTTCCCAGAGATCTAATAAGGGGACCACCAAGCTGAAGACTCACAAAAGGAGTCCCCTCCAGGGATGGAAATCTGATTCAGTTCTCATTTAAAGGGGAATCTCCCTAATTCACACTTTCCAGAACAATAAAATGTAAATGTACTGCCTTCAAGTCGATTCTTACTTATAATGACCCTATGAATAGGGTTTTCATGGTAAGTTGTATTCAGAGGGGGTTTACCATTGCCTTCCTCTGAGGCTGAGAGGCAGTGACTGGCCCAAGGTCACCCAGTGAGCTTCACAGCTGTGTGGGGATTCGAACCCCGGTCTCCCAGGTCTTAGTCCAACTCTCTAACCACTATGCAACAATACACAAGCAATAATGCAGCCATCTTTCGAAATCCACCCTTTTCCGAATTTTGCAATGCAGTTATCCAACGAAGTATTGTGCGCAACAATACATATATTAGGATGAAGCATGCATAAATATGTGCATGTTAGTGAAAAGTACATACAGAAATGCATCATGTTAAGGTAAATATAAGCATTAGGGGAAACTGGCTTTGCAGAAATGTGTACGTTAGGCAAAATTGCATAAAAATGTTTGCATCAGAAAAAACACACCCACTAAAATGAGGAACTTTCACAAGGACTTTTTTAAAAATTGTGGAAATGTGGAGGACTGAATTTAAGATTGGGAAAATGAGAGAAGCCAGAACAGACAGATTTGCCCATCCCCAGGCCTGGCCCTGCCCTTGAATGCAGCAGTTCAACTCTAATACTGCACAGACTCCAAACAGTTAAATCCCAGCTGGCCCAAGCATGGCCCACAGATGCCGTTCCCGTTAGGGGCTTTGCAGGAATTAAACTCAGGAACTGTGCAAAATTTAAAAGCTTCTCAACACACCCAAAGCACCCATGGCCTAACGCCACCTGGCCAGCTTGCTGGGATTAGCAGAAAGCTAGTGGGGAGTGTGGGGAGGGGGAAGGAGATGAAAAGAGAGCAAATCAGGAAGCGGCAGAGCAGGGAGGGCAAATGGTGGGATTCTCCCTTCTGCTGAAGAATAGCCAGACCCCAACCCACATAGGAAGCTGCCCGATACTGAGTCAGACCATTGGCTCTTCTGGCTCAGTAATGTCTACACTGACTGGCAGCATCTCTCCAGGGTTTCAGGCAGGGGTCTCTCCCAGGCCTGCCTGGAGATGCTATTGGGGATTGAACCCAGGGCCTTCTTCATGCAAAGCAGGTGCTCTGTCTGGGATAACAAGTGAATGTTCTCCAAAGAGAGCCAGTGTGGTGTAGTGGTTAAGGTGTTGGACTACGACCTGGGAGACCATGGTTCGAATCCCCACATAGCCATGAAGCTTGCTGGGTGACCTTGGGCCAGTCACTGCCTCTCAGCCTCATGAAAACCCTATTCATAGGGTCGCCATAAGTCAGAATCAACATACATCTCCAAATAAATCCTTTATGAAGGATGGGCATGAGATATAAGTTGGCCTCTTCAAAAGCAGGGTGGGGCTCAGTTAACAGACCTGTCCCATAGGGAGCTTCAGTAAATTAGACATTTGATGGCAACAGGGAGTTCTGAAATAAGGGACCCATCTTCAGAATTATGCTGTAATAGAGAAGAGTTGAAGGCAGCCTTTCTTCTGCTTCCCCAACCCGGCGCCTACCAGATGCTTTGGATTGCAGCTCCCATCAGCTACAGCCAGCACTGCCATGTGACCATGAGGATGATGGGAGATGCTATCCAAAACATCTGAAGGGTTCCAGGTTGGGAAGGCTGGCACAAGATGCCTGGAATTTTTTTAAAAAGTAAAATGCTATAATTATCTCAACAGGCACCACCAGGGATTTTTGAGTAGCCACTGAAGACAGGTGCTGGAAAACATGGAACTTGCTGGCGATAACCCAGGGGATGTTGCCAAGATACTAATTGGTATTTTTAAAAACTAGAATCAATTCAGGGACACCCTGATGCTTGGAGACGCTTTGAGGATCACAGGTCACATCATTCCCATCTTGCGGCAGAGCCTTCTGGTCCTGAAAGCAAGATTTAGACTTCACTTTTAGAGGCAAGATTGTAGATGTGATTTTGTTAAGATCTGGGGTGGGTTGGAAACAAAAATTCTGGGTTCAGTTCTTCTAAGAGACCAAAGTCTCAGGAGAGGGGACAAAAACTGGGGCCCTGCCTCGTAAGAGTACAAGGCACAGCACTGGATACAGCTAGTGTTCGTGGTTGGGGTGGAGGAGAAATTTGATCCAGTTCACATTTAAAGCCAAATCTATCAAAATTATGAAACAATAAGAGAACTGAAACACAGCAGCCATCCTCTGAAATTCACACTCATCCACATTTCGCAGTGCAGGTCTCCAACCAGTGTTTACAAAAATGCATATATTAAGGGAAAGTGTGCGTAAAAATTAATATATTTGTGAAAACATACAACATGCATTAGGAGAAATGGCTTGCAAAAATGCGTACATCAGTCAAAAAACAGCCTACAAAAATGTGTTAAGGGAAATCTGCCCTAAAGTGCTGAAGGATTTTCATGAGGAGTAAAAAAAAACAACCACAAATTGCTGCAGAAATTTGAAGATCTGAATTTGAGATGGGGAAAACGACAGACGGAGAGGACCAAAACTGACAGATCTTCCATCTCTGGTTCCTGGGTTCTCAACACACTGGCTTCCTCTTCCTCCCCCCCCCCAAAAAAAATCTCTGAACTACCTGCTTGTCTTTGCTGGCCTAGGATTAAGCAAAGATAATCCCCATCAAACAGTAAAACTCAGCAGAGAGGACAGCCACTCTGCCTTTTTGTGGTAGCAGCCACCTGGCTTAAATGCAAGCCCACAGCCCTTGTTGTTGTCACTGGGGGGTGGGGGTGGGGAGCTACTGCTTGGTATGACACCAAGGACTGCGTTTGCGTACGTACGTGCTGCCCACACAGTCCTGGTTCCATAAGGGTGATTTCTGTTCCAACAATCTTTTGTAAGCTGTTTTGAAAAGAAGCACATAAGCATTCTAAACAAACATAGTGCCGGATGATTGGAGGAGAGCTAATGTTGTCCCTATCTTCAAAAAGGGTAAGGAAGAACCGGGAAACTACAGAGCAGTCAGCATGACATCGACCCCTGGGAAAATTCTGGAGCAGATTATAAAACGGTCAGTCTGTAAGCACCTTGGAAACAATGCAGCGATTACTAGAAGCCAACATGGATTTATGAAGAACAAATCCTGCCAAACTAATCTTATCTCGTTTTTTGACTGGGTAACCTCCCTTGTAGACTGTGGGAATGCTGTGGATGTAATATATCTGGACTTCAGCAAAGCTTTTGACAAAGTGCCCCATGATATTCTGATTAGCACACTAGCTAAATGTGGGCTGGATGGAACAACTATCAAATGGATCCACAGTTGGCTCCAGAATCGTACTCAAAGAGTGCTGATCAATGTTTCCTTCTCAAACTGGGGGGAGGTAATGAGCAGGGTATCGCAGGGCTCGGTCCTGAGCCCAGTGCTCTTCAACATTTGCACTAATTGATGAAGGTGCAGGGAATGTTTATCAAATATGCAGATGACACAAAATTGGAAGTTAATACCCTGGAGGACAGAAACAACATTTAAACTGATCTTGAGAGGCTGGAGCTTTGGGCTGAAAACAACAGAATGAAATTAAGCAGGGATCTACACCTAGTACTACACCTAGGGAAATGAAACCAAGTGCAAAGTTATAAGATGGGGGATATAGCAATACTACATGCGAGAACGATCGTGATCACAAGCTGAATAAGAGCCAACAGTGTGATGTGGCTGCAAAAAAGGCAAATGCTATTTTAGGCTGCAGTAACAGAAGTATAGTTTCCAAATCATGTGAAGTATTAGTTCCCCTCTATTCAGATTTCCCCTTCCCTGATCTACACCACCCGTTCCCAACCTGGTGCGCTCCAGATGTTTTGGACTGCAACTCCAAGCAACCATGCTGGGTGGGGCAGATGGGCCAGATACTTGTCTGCCCCACCCCCATGGGCCAACTTTGACAGGTGGGTAGGACGGACAACCTGTCAATCACCCAATGTCATTATGAAGTCAGATGATTGCCAGGTGGGTTGTCCTACGCACCTGGTCCTTTGCGCTGTGCTCTCCAAGTGCCTGATAGCCAGCTGGGTGTGGGGCATTTGGGAAGCCCTGAGTAAAGGGCTTTGCAAGCCCTGTGCTCAGAGCTTCCCAAGCACTCAGGACATGGCTGGCAAATCCACTGAGGACTGGCTATAGACTTTACACAATGTATGGGAAACCTTTGGCCCTTCCAGTGCTGCTGAACTACAACTCCCATCATCCCTGACCACTGGCCATGCTTGCTGGGGTGGATGGGAGTTGTAGTTCAGCAACATTGGGATGGCCAAAGGCTCCACATTCCTGCTTCACACACTGCATAAAAAGGCCACCAAACGCACAGTCTTCCCCTCAAACTCTTTGCCAGTCACTGCCAATCTGATGTTGGAGGGGCTGGAGTCCAAGTGTGATCCAGCCAAACCTTGAATGCAAGTCCAAGCCATCAACCACATTGTCTCACAGGACATTTAATTGGAAGCGTTTCCAGGTTAAGGTTATATTCCATTTGACAGACAAAGATCCATTAGTATGCAACATTACAACATAATGAAGTATGCAACATTACAACCCAGGCAAAATTTATCATGACAGAGAGAAAGAGACCCAATATTTGTAGCTTTAATCAACTCGTATTTTAGAAAACAAGCTTGAATCTCACAGAATTCCCAGAACTTAAAACGGTGGGAACAACAAGGATACATAAACAGCTCAGCCAGCTGTGCATATGGCCTTTCAGAGCAAAAAAAAGCAAGATAGCGATTAACCCAGGCACTTAATTTACGGCCTAGAGGTGTAGCTGCTGAATGCTTTTGTTTTATTTTGCCTTCTCTGAACATCTACGCCCTAGGAAGTAAGAAGCCGTGAGTGCCGTAAGAACTGGCAACCAACATTTCAACATGCCAGCTGGTCCAATTTAAACAAGAAGAATCACTGCCTCTTTACTAGCTTTTGGCGTCTTGTTCGTTGGGACCAATGAAGTCAGACTCTGATCTTACCATACAGATTTCAGTGGAGGTGCTGCTAATGAACAGCAGCAGAGGGGGCCAGCAGCCATTGCAAACATAAATGGTGCAGGGCGATGGCAACAGCTGGCTTTCAAACCTAGCTGGCAAAGCTCAGAGAGTCTACACTGACCCTCAAGCCACCTAGAAAGGACCAAGGCTGCATGAGGTCAGTCAAACCACTTCTGAACTCAAGGTGCAACCTGCCAATGTTTAATTCATGAAAACTGGATCAAAGAAAAAAGGTGCTCATCAGCCCTTCCTGGGAGTGGAAATGTGCAGCTGGATCACTAGCCTGCCTTTTGCAAGATGCATTTGGGAAGGACGTGCCACTGCGTCCAAGCAGTCCTCTGGGGGACTTGATGTTATGCCCAGGCTGGGAGAGCACTGAACTGGAAAAGCAGGAGAAGAGACTGACTATAAATAGAGCAGTTTCGGGAGATGGGGGGGGGGTTGAAGAGAAAGGGTTTAGGCAAAACGTTATAAATAGAAAGGAGCAGGTCTGGACTGGCAAAGGACTGTGGGTAAGAGGGCAGAAATGGTCAGAAAAAACAGTGTGACTGTTGGGGTCCCACCAAAGGGAGGAACAGAGGAGGATATACAATGGTACAAAAGACAAATGTCCAGCCACGGGACCTCTTCCAGAGTCAAGGCTCTCAAGAGCAGGGGAGGGGTGAAGAAAAGAGAGAGGATTGCACCATGGAGACTATTATTGCCCCCAACTATCCACGCTCAGAGTCCTGGTTTGGGCAGGAAGTCCATTACAGGGGACTGTTGTACTTATGAGGGCACACCCAGCAAAGAAGCTGCCAAGCTCACTGCCAAACAATGCTCCGTGTGCATCATGGGAAATGTAGTCCTTAGGATGCAGAAGGGAAAGAAAAAAAACTTAGCCTGCCCGAGCTGAGAAGAAAGGCAGGCCACGGACGAAGCTGTCCAGCTTGCTCCGAAAGAGCTCGCTCTGGATGGTCTCGTTCAAGCCGCACAGAGGATTTTTGACCACATACTCCACATAGATCTAGGGAGGAGGGAAGAACAAGCCGTGAGATTCGCGAGACGAGAACACCCTCCCCAACCAAAGACCCCTCCGGGAAATGGGAACCAAACTTTGGAGTCCTGCCTCACAAAAAAAACCCCACATACGGGCCACTCCAACAGCACTGACCCTGCTGCCAATGCGGCGTGGAACAAACTACTTCAGTTTGATCACTGCTCTCCCCTCAGTGCATAGTTATTTGGTAGGCACCTACATACAGGAGATCAGTCCTAGGGGTTATCATGGGATGGTGGGAAAAGGGGTGATGGTGGGAAAAGGGGTGGTGGTGGGAGAAGGGCAGGCCCGCACTCACATAGCTGTAGATCTGGTGCAGCACATCTCGGATGTTGCCCACCCCTAAGTCTGTATTCATCACCACCTTGAGCCCTGTGGGGGTCTCATAGTAGTGCAACTTGTACTTGCTGGTCTGGAAGGAGAGGAAGCCATCTTTCCTGGGGTGCAGGGATTAAGGAGAACTGAAGGAAGGAGAGGCCGGTCAGATAACCAGCCAAGCCCCTCCCTGCTGGCTGCCAAACAGGCTTTACCCTTAAGCATTTGCGAGGCTAAAATGGAGAGGGAGGAGATCCATGTGCGCCACCTTGAGCTCCTTGGAGGGGAAGTGGGATAGAAATATAAGCAGACAGTGCTGTGTTTTTACATTATGAACAAAAAACCACTGAGTTACCCCCCCCCACTTCTGCTGCTGTGTTTGGTCAGAAAGGATACATATCCACAGGGCTCATCTTGCTAACGAAGGAGCGGATGGAGAAGAGCATGCCATACATCAGCTTGTACTCCTGCAGAGGGGGGGGGAGGGAAGAGAGAAAGAGAGCGACTGAGCATGTGCAGGGAGAAGGAGTGAGATTCCATGGCAAGGATGCAAAAAACAGTCACGTTCATTTGCTCTACTCTGGTGCCACCCATTGGCCAGCTGTGTGAGGACACTCACTGCACAAGAAAACCTACAAAGCCAGTGGGACCAATAAGGAAGACAGCATGAGAGATAATCAATGGAAGTGACAGACATTAGAATACAATACTGCAATATTACATCAGAACATCTGTGAAAAGGACTGATTTGTTACATATGCGAAACAGCCAAAACACACACACACACTGAAAAGACCCCAAAAATATAACTTTCCTTGTGAGGCTATATTGAAGAAGTATGCTTTATAGACTTGTTGATGAGATCTCTGGATTATGTCTCATTTCATTGCTTTATCAAAACAAACTTTAAAATGTTGGTTTCTCATGAATTTTTCATGTTTGGTACCTAAAAGTAACCCTCCGGCCTCTCATGTGCCTCTTCCAAAAATAAATAAATAAATAGATCGTCTGATGTGAATCACCCAGATACCTAATGAGCAGAACTTTCCAAAAGTGAGATTTATTATCCCCTGGAAGCTTCAACACTGGAATCAATCCCCCAAATTAGGAAGCAGGTGCTGCTGCAAGGACACTCACTGCAACGTTCAAGCGAGGTGGCTTTTGAACTCTTCTTTGGAATCACACACACACAAATGCACACAAAAAACCACCACAACGCCACCTTCCCCCTGTTCAGCGCAGGAGCCAGAAGTGTGCTGTTCTGACACAATCCCATTCCCAGGGAGACTTACGCGTCAGCATCCTGAGCCAGCCTGCCTGCCATGCTAATGGTGCTAAAAACAAAGTCTTACGACAGGTTTATGAAGTGGCGTAGAAGGAACACATCCTCACACCACGCATGCCCTTCTCCTCCGCTGGCCACCTATCGCCATTCTGTGGCCCAAACGGACAGACTGCCACTTGCTTATCAGGGACAGAGTGTCCCTCCCAGGCAAAAAGGAAACGTGGCCAATTGCACCTGTGCTCCCTGCTCCCCTCCCAACAATGTAGACGGCACTGCAGCGCTATTTCCACTGCATGCAGAAGGTCCCAGGTTCAATCCCCGGCAGCACCTTCAGTAGAGTGGGGTCAGATCTGAAACCCTGGAGAACTGCTGCCAGTGTAAAACAACATTATTTGTTGTTGAGGTTCTCACATTAACACACACATTTTATCCTTACAACAACCCTGTGAGGTAGGCTAGGCTGAGAGGCTGTGATTGGCCCAAAGTAAGCCAGTGAGCCTTATGGCTAAGTGGGGATTCAGCCCTGATCTCCTGGGTCATAGCCCAACACCCTAACCATTATACCACACTGGCACTCGTTGAGATAAATGGATCCATGACATAAGGCTGCTCCTCCTTCTGCTCTGTGCAGCTAGGGGAAAATGACCATAGCAGCTTGGGACTTACTCCTGTTGTCTCTCTTTGTCCTTTAAGAGAAAAGGCAGACGCTAAAGAGCTGTTCCTATCCTTTGCTGGAAGAAGCCCTAGAGAACTAAAGATGGCTCGCTTCTGCTCTGGCACAGCAGCTGCTAAAACACTTTAAAAAAATGAATTGCCAAATTAATAATGCTCACTGAATGAAACTAAAATTGGATGGCTTTGCATCAGGCAAAATTAACATAGACAGAGGGAAGCAACTTGTAAAACACCAGGTTTAAATTAATCAAGAAACAGTCACATGTGCTGGAACCAGTTTTGAACTTCAGGGGGGGATTATACATGTAATGCACTGGCTACCGATTAGTTTCCAGGCTCGATTTAAAGTGCTGGTTTTGACTTATAAAACCTTATGTGGCTGAGGATCTCAGTATCTCAAGGACCGCCTCTCCCTGCCTCACCCAACCTGAACCCTGTGTTCATCATCAGAGGCCCTACTTTGTGTGCCCCCTCCACAGGAGCCTCAGAGGGTGGCAACACAAGAAAGGGTCTGTTCAGTGGTGCCCCGACTGTGGAATGCTCTCCCATGATCAGGGCTGAATAGGAGATTACACTGAGTAATTTGTCATTTCTAGCAACTTCTCTGTCCATCTTTAGGCACCAACAAAGACCTTCCTTTTCAATCAGGCCTTTGGTCCTTGATGTGGACTGATTTAGTTATTCCTTTTTATTTGGGTGTTAAGTTTTTATATTGTATGTTATTAAATCTGTTGTAAGTCTCCTAGAGACCGTTCGGTATGAAGTGAATAGCAAATTAATAATAATAAAATCCCAGTACTGTCCACCTCAGAACTGCTTTTCAACGAACACTAAGCTCCAGAACACAAGTGACAACGTATTTTCGTGTCTGCCAACATGGTACCCTCCAGATGTGGCTGGAGTACAAACACATAAAAAAGACTGGCAAAAAGGCCTCTGACCATGTGCAAAGTGCAGTTCCCTCGCCACTGTGCAGGCTCTCCCCACACATCTGGGAAGAGTGCCGACCTGGGCTCCTGCTGGGAGGAAGGGCGGGATATAAATCAAATAATAAATAAGAGTAGACAGAGATCCCAGTTAAGAGAGGAGGAGGCATGAGCCCTGGCACTTCTCCATACATGTTTTTTTTTTAATAATGTTTTAAACCCTGTTTTTAAAGATGTTTTTAAAGCTTTTAAAAATGTTTTTAATGTTGTTTTGTTTTAATGTATTTTAAGGTCTGTTTTTATGATGTTTTAAAGTGTTTTTAGTGCTTCTGTTTGCTCCTGCTGGAAGGAGGGGCAGGATATAAATCAGATAATAAATAAATAAATATCTCGAGCTAGCACCTCACCTCTTCTTTGGAGATGCCAGCTTGCTTCTTCCGGTTCCACTCACTGTAGTGCAGGCAGACTCCATTGCGGTCGAAGATGTACAAATTATGCACTGTCATCTGGAAGGAAAGGAAGGGGCTGTGGCATGCACACCTGGCATAAAAAGCAGAATTGAGCAATCCCACCCCATCACCAATCCCACCTGCTCATGCAGACATTTAGTGGGGTCAGGAAAGATCACTCCCCACAGGGCATTTCCCTCCCCCCCAAATGACTTGCTTTGCAGGATCACAATTAGAGCTGTGATTCTTGGCACAGGTGGTTGGACCCAGTCAAGTTCCATGGGGAGGGCTGCCAGTGCTGTGGGTTTCCTAGAAAATTGTCATAGGCTGATTTGTATGTGAAAGTTTTCAGTTTGCTGCCCGAAAGAGTGATCTAATTCAGCATGTGCTGTTGCCATTGTATGCCAGAAATCAATGACAAATTACTCAGTGTAATCTCCAGTTCAGTCCTGATTATGGTTTTGATTTATTTATGTTTATGTACTGGTTTGGGACTGAACAGTTTTTACTTACCAGCATATTTAGGTAATGAACAAGGCTTAGAACACTGAAACTCCTAGGCGTGCCTAATATTTACTTGCACCTGGCATCCATTCATCATTACTAGCGAACTTGTGAAAGCTTTTGACAGAACAACAAAGCACAGGAAAAATTTCCAGCCCACGCCAGTCACCTAGATGCTGCCTGGGCAGAGCTAGGTGGGTGGGTTGGCTGGCTGGGGCTCAGGGCTTGCGAGAGCCTCCCCCCGCAACACCGCCTAGTGGCCCTGGGCCTGCGAGCTTGGCTCGCTGACAAGAGCCACCTGACATGCTTTGGGAGCATCGCTCACAGGCCAGTGGGCGCCATCCTACGCAGTGGCTGCTGCAGCCCCAACCACCCCAAGCACTAGGGCAGGTGCCGGGGCTCACCGGCGGCCCTCCAGAGGCGGGCACTGCCAGCCCCAGCATGGCCAATGGTGGGAGCTGGGATCATCGGGAGGGCCACGCAGGCTAGGCACACACACCCCCGGACGAGGAAATCCCACTCAACTAAATGGGGCTTCCTTCTGAGCCGGCCTGCCTACGACTGAGCTGGCCTTGCCCAGGGGCTGATCTGTAGAGGCCCGCGGGGGGGAATGGGAAAATTTGGGGTAAAAAAGAAAGCTCTAGGGCATTTTGGCTCCCCACACTGAAGCCCCACCTGAGCCGACCTCCCCGCAACCTCTCACCTTGGTCTCTATGGCAACCCCTTCCCTACCCAGCAGCTTCCTCTAAACTTCCGGGCAGAGAAAGAGAGTGTGAGTGTGACAGATGACATACAAGCACGCTTATTGGTCAGCTGCTCGGCGCGTGCGCCGCCTGTCACACTAGTGCCGCCCATTCCCTTTTTGGTAATCTGCGCGCGCACTCTTTCTCCGATTCCTCCCTCCCTACTTCTGGCACGGTTGCCCTCAAGCAAAATGGCGGCTCCGGCGTCACCGTGCTCCCGCCTAAGGTGGTTGCCAGGAGTTGCGCGGGACCAAGTCAAATCAAGGGGTGCAGGTCCGGGCAGCGGCGGCGAGGGGAGGGGAATATTGGGGGCAGTTTGAGGGTTGGCGGTGCGGCCTAGAGGTGGGCGAGAGGGGGCAGAGGAAACGACCGCGCGGCTTTTTAAAACGGCGGGAAAAGGGGGAAAAGAATATGTGGGGAATGTGAGAATATGCCTCAGTGGCTTTGGGGGGGGAGGGTTTTTTGGGGGAGGGGCTAACACGATGTGGGTGGGGCTTATGGTAGGTGTGGGGAGGTAGTGGGGTCGTGGGGAGGACTTAAGAGGGATGTACACAAGGGAATGCATTTTATGGGGGGAGGGCTCAGGAATCTGCGAGAGCTGACTTCTAAAATGGGGGCGATGAGGGGCCAGTTTTTAAAAAGTGAGGGTGGAGATTTAAGGGGCAGCAAGAAGGGATCTAGACAAGCTTAAAGCCAGGGGGGCACACCTGTGGGGCCCTCCAGACCAGCCCCCGTCATCCCTCACCATTGGTCCTGCTGGCTGCTGGGGCTGAGGGGAGCTGGAGTCCACCAGCATCTGGAGGGCCCCACAAGGTTTCCCCATGGCCTTAAGGGTGTCTGGCAGGGCAGAGTTGTAATCAGTTGCAGCTGAGCCCCCGCATGCTCACCCAGAGCTGGGATGTGGACCAGAGACTGGATAAGGGGTGGGTAGGACTCTGCTTCAGCTAGGATCTACACCTAATGTTCTCTGTATTTTTCCGGTTTATTTCTTTCCCTTTCAGGGGTGTCGTTTTCTCTTCTAGGGGCCAGTTAGGAAGCACTACCTACCCAGACTTTTCCCAGAGACCTAAACAAGGCCTCTCTTTGTAGCATCTCCTTGCCAGCACTCTGATCAGCACTGTATGAATGCGGCTTTGCTCTCTCGGAGACCTGTTGTCATGGGACACGCTCCATTGTGACAGAGACGCTGGGCTTCTGAGCACAGAACTCCTGCAATCTGGCTGGCTGGGGCAATCCCATTGGAACCCCCTTCCCCATGGCCGAAAGGAGCGTCTGTCGGGCTTTTAGCTCCTCTGTCCACAGTGAAGATCTCTTGAGCGACATGGAACTTCTGCCAGCCTCGGCTCCCACAACCCCAGGGCAGCAGGTCCCAGGTTCTCAGTCAGGCACCCCCTATACCTCCAAGGTGACGGCACAACTCTACGCATCCCTGCACCAGAGCCGGCAGGCTGAAGCTCAGGCCCGCTCCCACCTGGAGCACCAGCACGGCTTGGGTCTGGCCAGGGAAGCTGAGGCCCCCGAAGTAGATCTGGACACTCTAGCAGAGGAGCTGAGCCATAAGCTCTCGGCCAGTGTGGAGGCTAGTGCATACAGGAAGGTGAGGAGGGGAGGCCACATGGCACGGGGCTCAAGGCACAAGGGAGGCGCAGGATAAACCCTCGGTCTCTTCCTTGCCTGCAGGGAGCAGCTGCCGAGTCGCGCCACATCTCTGAGATGGAAAATGTGCGCTGCCATCTACAGAGCATGCTTCGTGGGTCCAGGGATGCTGCTCACGGTGAGAGAGGGAGAGGGTGGGTTTGGGGTCTTGGTTGCATGGAGAATGGGAAATAAAAAGCTTTAGCTACTGTGCAGAATATGGATTGATTCCATGAAGGAAGCCACAGACCTGAACTTACAAGATCTGAACAGGGTGGTTAATGACAGATGCTCTTGGAGGTCGCTGATTCATGGGGTCGCCATAAGTCATCGACGACAAAACTGCAGAAAGTGGTCCAACCATCCTTCCCATAACAAAGGCTCTCCTGCCATCTTGCCTCTGGTTCCCCAACCATGGACCGGCTCCCCCAGCCCCATGCCTTCTCACTGCCCCTCGGAACATCCCTCCCCTGCCACCCATTCCTTGGTGTCTCATCTCTTTCCCCTGGATCTCTAGCAAGTTCTTCCTATCCAGCCTCCCACCCAGGAAGCTGCCTTATACCCAGTCTAACCATTGGCCCATCTAGCTCAGTGTTATCGATACTGCAGCCTCTCTCCAGGGTTTCAGGCAGGAGTCTTTTCCAGCCCTACCTGGAGACACCAGAGATTGAACGTGGGGCCTTCTGCATGCACAGCAGATGCTCTCCCATTGAGCTAGAGCCCTTCCCTAAGTAACTGTAATTCCTGTTACAGGCAGTAGAGGAGGCAGAGGCAAGCGTGACACCCTCACTGGTTGATTCTCCAGCTGCTGAGTGTCTGTGTCTGTCTCACCCCTCCATCTTCTCCTCCTTAGAATCATAGAATAGTAGAGTTGGAAGGGGCCTGTGAGGCCATCCAGTCCAACCCCCTGCTCAATGCAGGAATCCAAATCAAAGCATTCCTGACAAATGGCTGTCCAGCTGCCTCTTGGAGTCCTCCAGTGTCGGAGAGCCCACTACCTCTCTAGGTCATTGGTTCTATTGTCGTATGGCTCTAACAGTTAGGAAGTTTTTCCTGATGTCCAGTTGAAATCTGGCTCCCTGCAACTTGAGCCCATTATTCCATGTCCTGCACTCTGGGATGAATGAGAAGAGATCCCGGCCCTCCTTTGTGTGACAACCTTTCATGTACTTGAAGAGTGCTATCATATCTCCCTTCAGTCTTCTCTTCTCCAGGCGAAACATGCCCAGTTCTTTCAGTCTCTCCTCACAGGGCTTTGTTTCCAGTCCCCTGATCGTCCTTGTTGCCCTCCTCTGAATCTTCTCTGGTCATGGCACCAGTGTCGCAACAGCAGCACGCTGGGCCCATAACCCTGGGGTCAGTGGATCAAAACCATCCTCTGCTCAGCTGTAGCTCAGTGGCAGAGCATCTGCTGCACATGCAGGAAGGTCCCAGGTATAGTCCCCAGCATCTCCTGGTAGGGCTGGGAGAGACCTGTCTGAATCCTGGAGAGCTGCTGCCAGTCAGTGTAGACAATATGGAGGTAGATGGGCCAATGGTCTGACTCAGTAGAAGGCGGCTTCTTCTGGTCCTTTGTCCCTTCCTTAAGCTTCATTATTAACTAGTCTTAATTTACTTGTTTTTCATGGACCATCGTGTTTTTTAAAAAAATCTTTACAGTTAGCACATGGGAGGATGCTTGAAAGACGTCTGAATGAACATGCACCTGCCGTGTTTATCCTTTGCTAATGATCCAGTAAATTATTATTTTATTTATTTATTGAATTTATATCCTGCCTTTCCTCACAAAGGAGCCCAGGGTGGCAAACATAAACAAAACAATTTAAGAAGAAAAAGAAAGACATATTAAAAAGAGTTAAAAGTTCTAAAGCACAATTTAAGTTAAATACATTCTAAAACACAGTTAAAAATATTCTAAAACACAGCTTAAAATCATTCTTTTATCATCGATCTTCAGATTGCCAGGAACAGCCCCCTTCAGCCATCAAATGCCTGGGTAAACAGGAATGTTTTCATATTCGTTCTGAAAGTTAATAGTGATTGAAATAGATGCACCTCACTGGGGAGGGCATTCCACAAATGGGATGCCACCACTGAAAAGGCCCTGTCACAATATGTAGATATGTGCATTCATAGGGGAAAGCCTCACATGTGCAGCCAGGGTCAAGGGGTGGTGTTTTTTTTGGCATTTTCCTTGCTTGTACTGCTGAAGAGGCAAGCTGCAGTCCAGTTTAAACTTGTCTTTGCCTCTTTGGCATGTGGTGAAGAAACCTCTGTCCTTTCAGTGTTTTTGTATGTGATCTCAGGGCCAACTTTAAAAAGTGCACCAGGGCCTATTAGCCATCTCTGGGCTGCAGTTTAAAAACACTGCCTTAGAAAAGGGCTTGTTAAGTTTGTGTCAGAGTTGCCATACCAGGGTTTGGGGGTACTGTTGATCTCTTCCTGTGTACTGCCAACCTACATCCACTTTAAAATATTTGCCATCCTGTGTAACCACACCGATAGCCTGCAGGGAGGCACTGCAGCCTCTCCAACTGGTTTTGGTGGCCACATAATGAATCTGAGTTAATAATAATAATAATAATTTAATTTATGTGTCGCCTATCTGGCCAATGGCCACTCTAGGCGACATACAAATCAGTTGCAGTAAATGCAGCACAATAAAATACACATAAAATACAATATAACAAGGAAACTATAAATAGGAATGATAACAGTTCAGAGTAATAGGCAATTAGTCCTGAAAATTAATCCTCCCCGGAAGTCCCAAAGGCCTGTCTGAAAAGCCAGGTCTTCAAGGCTTTGCGGAATACATTCAGGGAAGGGGCATGCCGAAGATCGTACGGGAGGGAGTTCCAGAGAGTGGGGGCCGCCACTGAAAATGCCCTCTCTCTAGTCCCCACCAACCTAGCTGTTTTAGTTCTGTTTGGTTCTTGTCGCTTGTGCTCTGCAGTGGGAATAAACCTCCCTTCTGCGCCAAGCTCTTTGGCTGCATACACCCCATGCATTTAAAGTGTATTTTTCTCCCCAAAGAATTCTGGGAACTGTAGTTTGTTAAGGGTGCTGGGAACTGTAGGTCCATGAGGGGTAAACTACAGTTCCCAGGATTCTTTGAAAGGGGACTTTAAATGTAGCGTGTACACAGCCTTTCTTTCTCTCCACGATGCTGGAAAGAGAATTCCCCATCAGCACTCAACCCCACCTAATCCCAGTTTCCTCCCAGGCTCTCTGCCCTCGAGTTTTTGCAAGAAGCAGGATTCTGGAGGTCCACTACAAACTGGTCCAGTCTCAGTAAGAAAACAGGGAAAGGGAAGAGCAGTTCTTACCAAAACGGTTTGTTTAGGGCGATTGGTGCAAATACTGCAGGAGGGGATGTGAGCGGTGCCTGTAAAGCCAGCACTTGATTTTGTGCCACTGGCTGTTCTGTATCAGCAGCAGCTGCAGGGGTCCTTCTTCCTTTGCCCTCAGTGCTGCTCCCGACCTGCGGGTGACAGTTTCCCCCTCTCTGCCTGTAGGGGATGCAGTGGCACTGGGAACCTTTGAGCGGAAAGAAGACGACTCCTTTGAGAGCGACAGCACATCTGCCTTGCTCAAGTAAGATAATCTCAGGTCACTAACAGGCTTCCTGCGTAGTCTGTGTATTGTAGTATTGTAGCCTTGAGAGGTTCCTGTTGCACACCTCCTAACCAGAGGCAGCTGCATCTCAAGGGATCCCTGGATAAGGAGTTGGATGAACTTCAGGGCCTATTGAGGGGCCTTGATGTCTCTTCATGGTTTATTATTAATTGGGGCCTGTTGACACAATGGCTTGCTTTGCACGTAACGGTAAACCATGGCTTAACGTTAGATGCATGCATCTCTGTGAGCCTGAGCGAAGCCTCCACACAAACACTTCCCCCTCTCCCTCTTGTGTAACTGGTACAAGGATTAAACCAGGGCCTGTATTTGCTACCTCCAGCTCCTGGCTTGTTATGTACAAACCAGGAATGGTGATTTAAAATAAAATCTAACCAGATTCAAATAATGGGTTGCAAACCTTGTTTTAACAAACTAGAGTTGATTTTAAGCCACAGTTATTGGCTCGTACATAACGACAACCCGGGGATCAAGGAAAGTGAAACCAAATCCTGTTTTATTCAACCTTGTGACTCTGTGGGAGGGGGAGTGCTTGAGCCTCCAAGCTTCATGCAGGCTCTCAGCAGCTCATGTAATGATAAACTATGGTTTGGTGTTAGGTGCAAACCAGAATTCTCTTCTCTGTTTCCTCACATGTTTGAAGGACAATAAGTGATCACATAAGCAATAGCGGTCTTATCTGATAGGAGTCTGCAGCTCCACAGAGCAGGGGTGGGGAACTGGATGTGGCTAGTGGGTCAGATCATCTTCCCTACCCTCCATAGGCCATGTCTGACAGGTAGGTGTCCCCCCCCCCTGCATTGAGCCTGTGCTGCGCTTTGAAGCCCTGAGGATCAGCTTCAAAGTGCCATGCAGGTCTATGCAAACACTGACAATCAGCTGTGCTGGTGTAGAGTCACACAGGCAGTTTGAAGTATAGACAATCAGCTGATTGTTGGGGCTTCCAAGCACCCAACATGGGACTTTGCTGTTGATTGACGTGGCTACAACCCCTCCTTTTTTTGGCCCAGTCTGGTCTGTACCTGCCCCAAAGCTGACTTTATATATGACATCAGGTTTAGGGCATGGCTTGGCAAAAACAACCTGGTGAGCCAAATGCAGAACCTGGCAGGCCTCATTGGGCCCACTGGCTAGGCTTTTCCCACTGCTGCTATAGAGAAGTGTAGAGACCCCCCAGTGCAGGAGCCACATCGTAAGAGGAGGTTGGTAGGGTAAGGGTGCCTGGAGAAATCACTAGACAGGTCGCAGTCCTTGGGGTGAAGGCCCAGGAGGTGGTTTGGCCAAGCCTGAAATACAATGCTTGCCCAGCGGCCTGGCCCTGGAGGAAGGAGGAGCCAGAGCTCCTGGTCTCTGTTCTACATCGCAAGGATAAAAGATGCAGAAGGCAGAAGAGCTGGAGTGGTGAGAGGGAGGAGGGATTGGCTGCAGCTGGTTTCCAAGGAGCCTCTGCTGTGTTTTTGTCCCCTTCTGTTTTGCCCCTCAGTGCCCGGCCCTTGCAGGAGGTCTCTCCTCCTGGCTCTCTGGCAGGCTTTGAGGAACTGTTTCCTCGCTACACCAGTCTGCGCCTGGGCCAGGCCCATGAGCATTCATCGTACGCCGATCCCCACCTGCTGAAGGACTCTTTGGACAAGGAACGGGCCCGGCGGAAGGTGAGTGGCACCCGGCAGCCGGGTGACCTGCCTGAAAGATTTGTAAAGGATTGTGGGAGAATGAGGACGCAGTTAGCCACAGGCCTGGAACTCATGGACAGGGCTTTCCCCTCTCTCTCCCCCTCACAGACCCCACCTTGTTTAAAGGATGTCCAAAGTTACTTTTCAACGTCCTATTTTTTCCTAAACCAAAGAAGTCCATCTGCTTGAGGACTTCTTCGCAGGGAAAACCTTCCATGCCAGCTGGTGTCCAGACAAAACGGAGCCTAGTGAATTGGCCGGCAGCCTCACCCCTTCTTCCTCACCTGGGCCCCTCCTGATTGCCAGGATTATTACTTTGCATTAGGCAGCCAAAGCAGCTTGAAGGATGGACCAGCATGGCTGGAGCAGGGGGACGAAGGAGGTGCCATGTGATCTGCGCCCTTATTTATTTATTTTATTACATTTATACCCCGCCTTTCTTTTCATAATTGAAGCTACTCGGGCTTAGCCAGTATCATGGCCTGTAATGAGCTTTTCATCCCCCCCTCTTTCTCCCTCAACATGGGCAGAGTTCCTTCTCTACCCAAGGAACACATGCCTGCCTGCCAGCCAGGGGTGCTCTTGTCTTCCTCCTTACGTATCTCATAACTGGACAGTAAGAGACTTTGCAAAGAGCGTTTGAGCCATTATTAGCAGTTAGGAAAATGGCATCAGGAAATCAGGACTACCAGCTGTGGTTGTCAATGTAGCATAACCTCTTCCCAAAAGAGGTGTCCTGGCTTCTCTAGGGAAAGGATAAAATCCAGCAGGCCCCCTTCCCGGCAGCCCCTTCCTCTCAATGCTTCACTTGCAAAATTTGCAAATCCTAGAGTTGGAAGGAATGCCAAAGGTTATCTGGTTGACTCCCCCCATCCTTGCTGATGCAGGGAACGCACAACAGCAAGATCGCTGATAGGCAGCCATTAAGCCGCTGGTAAAAATCCTCCAGTTCAAAATCCTACCACCTTCTGAGGTAGTCTGTTCCACCGTCAAATCAAGGGGGTATTTCTTGACCTTTCAAGGAAGGAATGTGTGATTTCATATGGAAGTTGGCATCAAAATTTGCAGCTGCCCTCAGCATCAGTGAGTGAGTGAGTGCATGTGTTTAAAGTATGTTTCTGGTCTATAAAGCTGCAGAGAGGCATTTAAAAGTGAACAAGCGCAATCTCAAGCCAAAGGGAAGCAGGCTGGAACTCCCAGAAATCTTCAGAGATCTCTGTGGAGCCTTTTCTCCTCTCAAAGGCTTGCCAAGCCAAAATATTTTGCCAAAAACAGCAACAGGCCATGAAAGTGCTTGGTTTGCATAATTTAGGTTGTGGAATTTGGCTCTCTTGTGGAGCTGAATTTGAATTTGTTGAGCTGCATAAACCCTGCATAGCCAAGCTCATTGCTGTTATTAATTTCACCTATTTGTCACTTACTACATAAAATGTCTCAAAGCAGCTTACACGCTTAGATTGCGTCTATGCACATTGCACAAGCGCACCCTGAACGGGTGGGAAAGAGCCACCCTTTTGCCCCTCTTTAAGCTGGGGTGAGGCAACTACAGTCGCTGCTTCAGTGGTGGGGAACCTCAGGCCCAGAGGCCAGATGTGGCCCTCTGGGCCTCTCTGTTTGGCCCTCGGAACTCTCCCCAGGCTACACCCCTCACTGTCCTGCTTCATGCCACCAGCGCTTTTGCCTGGCCAGACTGTGTCATGGAACTCTGATCCTGCCTCTTCTTGCTGGTCTGGCTGGAGGACAGAGAGGACTGGGTGAGTGTATGGAGAGGCAAAATTTACATTCCTTGCTCCACCCACTTTTGCCTGTAATCCCACTCACACTGGCATGTGGCCCTCAGAAGGTTGTCCAGAAGGGAATGTGGCCCTTGGGCTAAAAAAGGTTCCTCACCCTGGTCTACTTCTCCTGTTGGGTTTTGGGGTTTTTTTCAGCTAGATTCTTGTGGCTCACCAATTAGATTTAAGGTGACAAAAGCAAGAGTGCCTACCCAGGATCTCGTTAAGAGTCAAATCGTTCCTCTTCTGGGCCTAGTGCTCCAGAGTCTGCACTCCTGGCTACAAACACATCAAGTGCCTTGCAGGATTGGGCCAAAGGCCACCTAGCCCAGCATTCTTTGCAAAGATTTGCTTAACCAGCAGGTTTTAGGCTGGCCAGTAGAAATTTGCTGGCAGGCTCAAGCACATCATTTGTGCCTCGCTTTAAGCCACTCTCTGATGGTGAGGGCATTTAAAAGAGTAGGGAGGCCAGTTCCCATGAAGTGATCTCAATTATGCCCCCAAGCCCCCTCTTGTTTTTTTCCTGGCTTGTGTTCCCCACACCTCCACCCCGAACTCCACCCTCCTCTCAAATCTGCAAGCAGACTCCTGGCTCCCTGCTGTCCCTTATCTTGTTCTCCTTTATGTCACAAGCATCATCCAGAGAGCAAGGGGTGTGTGTGTGGTGGTGATGATGCACAGAGAAGCCTAACCCGGACCAGGAGGGGGTGCTGGCGTGTTGCAGACTCAGCCCACGTGCCGGTGAAACAAGTCTGACCTTGGGGGGGGGGGCAGCAGCTGAGCTCCTTGCGTGGCTTTAAGCTGCTTGCAGGGGGGGCGGAGGGCTGGCCAGGCCCCTCCTGAAACTGAGTTTAGCCCTCTAAGCCTATTAGAGTGCAGCCTGCCCTCCCTGGCCCAGGTGCTGCTGGGAACCCAAAGTAAGCTTTGAGGCTCCAATTGCTGCTCCTCCAGAACTTCCTCTTCCCTCCTGGGGGGAATATCTAGGAAGTCAAATCTCTGCTGCTTTGGGAAGAAGGTGGGAGTGAGTCCGCTTCTGTCCCACTTCCAACAGTGCTGCCCATGCAAGGCATTATGTCACTTTTCAGCAATCTCTGAACACCCGGGCTTACCTTTTAAAAGAGTTTCCACGGCTCGCTCTTGACACGAGAACTTTTCCTCCTGCTTTGTCCCAGAGACTCAAGAGTCGCTGAGCAACAAGGAACAGGCACTCATTTTTAGGGCTTTTTTTCTGTTCCATGCTTGAGCCTCAGCACTGAGAACAGGTGTGAAGGCCTAAGCATTCTTTTGTTTCTTCACTCATGGCAGAGTTAGATTGGCTTCCAAGATAAGGTCTTTAAAGGTGGGTCCGTAAGTGACTGGAGGCCAATTCTGGAGGAATGAGGACATCGGTTTCCAGATGGAAGATGGTCACAATGAGGATTTGTTTGACATGCTGCTTAGCTTGTTTGTCCTGTTCGCCCTGTATTCGGCCTAAGCACCCCCCTAAAGAATCCTCTTGGATCTCTCGCTCCTTTGACTTCTGGGGCTGATTCATACAGACCACGTTTCAGTGGCAGATTCACCACAAGGTGATTCCCCCCCCCTCAGCTTTCTCAGTCTATTTGTCTATCTAGCCCAGTGTTGCTTACTCTGACTGGCAGTGACTCTTCAGGGTCTCGGGCAGGGGTCTTTCCCATCACCTGCCACCTGTTCTTTTTTTAAATTGGGGGTTCAGTCCCCAGTGGCATCTTCAAGTAGGGCTGGGAGAGATCCTGGAGAGCTGCTGCCAGTCAGTGTAGACAGAACTGAATTAGATGGACCAGTGGTCTGACTCAGTATCAGGCAGCTTCCCGTGGCCCTCTGGAGGGGCTGGGGATGGCACCTGGGGGCTTTTGCATGCAAAGCAGGTTCGCTGCCACTCAGACCCTCCCTCAAGAGCTGAGTTTCTAGCACTAGCCGCAGCATTAAAGTAAGACTGGACTGCCTTCAAGTCGATTCCGACTTATGGCAATCCTATGAATAGGGTTTTCATGGTAAGCGGTATTCAGAGGGGGTTTACCATTATTGCCTCCCTCTGAGGCTGAGAGGCAGTGACTGGCCCAAGGTCACCCAGGGAGCTTCATGGCTGTGTGGGGATTTGAATCCTGGTCTCTCAGGTCGTAGTCCAACACTCTAACTAACCACTACACTACACTGGCTCTGACCACAATCATAGCTCACCCAAAATACAGTGCTCAGCAGTGCTGTCATTCTGAAATTTTCTGGGCTGAAAAAAAGTAAAAGTGTTGAAGGCCAGGGTAAAGAGGTGCGTCTTCAGCATATTTTAATGGGGTTTTTTTGTAATCTGCCCTGGGGTCATAAAAGTGATGAAGGGCAGGATATTAAGTGCAAACAATAAATAAGTAATATAAATACAAGTTAAGGGGGGAGGCCCTTCAGATGCTCAGACCCTAAGCCATAAAGGGCTTTAAAGGTAAGCACCAGCATTTTGAATTAGGACTGGAAGTGTAGGACTGGAAGCCGGCTAAGCCATTTCAGGGAACATGAGAAGGGCCTTGCAGACAGTCAAACCATTGGTCTGTCTAGCTTAGTGTTTGCCTACACTGACTGGCAGCGGCTCTCCAGGGTTTCAGGCAGGAGTCTGTCCCAGCCCTACCTGGAGACGCCATCAGGGGTTGAACTTGGAACCTTCTGCATGCAAAGCAGATGCAGATGCTCTCCCACTGAGCCGCAGCCCTTCCCCAATCAGCATGAAAAGTTCCCTGATGCTTGTCCCAGTTAACAGCCCAGAGTACAGCCTCTAGACCAGAGATGAGGGAGTCGATCTGGCAATCCCTTGTGGGCCATGTTTGACATGCGAAGGCGCAGCCCACAAAGCACTGACAATCAGCTGGTTGTCACTTCTTGCTCAGACCTGAGCCGCCGATCAGCTGATTGATGGTGCAGAGTAATCTCCTTCTGGCTGAGCCAGGTCTTTTACCTGCCCCACTTCTGACATGTAGGATGTGAGTTGTAGAGCAGGTGATTGTGGCTTGGCCAAATGGGAGGCCTGGTGGGCCTAATTAAAGGTTCCCCACTGTTACACTAGGCTAACCCCAAACACCTACATCTGGAGAGAGGGGAAGGATCATTTCCTCCTGAACAACCAACCAGGCAGAGTAAAGCCTGCTTCTGTCTGCCATGGGGAGGAGGACATTGCCTGCTCTTGAAAGCAGAGGAGAATGCCAGTTTCACTGAGTAGGGCCATAGGAAGCTGCCTTATACTGAGTCAGACCATTGGTCCATCTAGCTCAGTATTGTCTGCACTGACTGGCAGTGGCTCTCCAGGTTTCCAGAGGGAGTTTCTCCCAGCCCTCCCTGGAGATGCCATCGGGGCTTGAAGTTGGGACCTTCTGGGTGCAAGGCAGATGCTCTGCCACTGAGCGACGGCCCTTCCCCAATAAGATGCTCCTTGTAGGGGGAAAAGTTATGATTGAGCTCATGTATTTGTAAGAGGATGGGAACAAGGCTCAGATCCTGGGAAACATTCGTTTTAGTTTAGTTTTAAGGCGTTTATTTGATATCAAAGCTTCTATCCTCATGGCTGCAGTGGAAGAAAGGAGGTCTGGTGGCATCTTGGGAATCACTTCCTGCTAGCCTACCTCCCCACCCATCTTCCCAAATCGGGATACTGCATCCTTCCCTTCCGTAGCAACTGCAGCTTTGACCGCTTCCCCATCCCTTTCTCCTCAGCACTGCGAACGGCACATCCAGACCTTGCAGAACCGCATCCTGGAATTGCAGCAGCAGCTGGCTGTTGCCCTCGCAGCGGACAAGAAGAAAGATAGCATGATAGAGCAACTGGATAAGGTGAGCCTTAGCTGGGGTGGGATGCCCAGAGACAGACAGGCTGGACCAGGAACAGCAGGAGGTGGGTTGGGGTGGAGAGCCATTGCTAGAACTGTGGGTACGGGGGTAGGATGTCTTTGAATGCCGGCAGCTGGGAATCATAGGTGCGGGGAACACTCTTGCGCTCAGGTTCTGCTAGTAAGCTTTCTATTGGGGTGTTTGGTGGCCGCTGTGAGAACAGGGTGCTGGATGGGACGCCTCCCTTCGGCCTGATCCAGCAGCCAGACTCTTCTGATGTGTAGCAGTAGCAACGGTGGAAAGGCAGTTCTATCCAACCTTCTCACCCCTTGACGACAGCGCAAGTGTGGGGAACCTGTGGCCCTCTACAACACCCATCAGCCCCAGCAAGCATGTCCAATGGCCAAGGATGATGGGAGCTGTACTGCAGCAACATCTGGAGGACCAAAGGTTCCCCACACCTGCCTAGGAGGTAGCGAGAGATGGGCTGCAAAGTCAGTGCAAGATGTGGCTTGCAGGGGAGGGAGGGGGAAATTGAGCAAAGGGTCAGCAATATAGAAACTCTCTCCGAGACATGCTTGGGATTTCTTGCGATCCTTGTGGTGGACAGCTGGTTGAGCCTTCATTTTCCTCTCCACAGACTCTGGCCAAAGTGGTGGAGGGTTGGAACCAGCACGAGGCTGAGCGGATGGCGGCGCTACGGAGGCTGCAAACGGCGAAGGAGGCAGCGGACCAAGCGCTGGGGAGGCAGAAGGAGGTGGGGCTCAGGCCAAGATGCTGAGCAGGGCAGCAGGCGGGTTGGGTTGCAACTAGCGACAGGCATGTGGGCCCACCAACCACAACCTTGGAGAGACTCTTTGCTTTGCAGCTGTACTGGATCAACCACTGGGCAGAGAGACTCAAGCGGCAGATTCCTGGGGGGCAGGCAGTGTTATTGACAGCTCCTTCACTGTTGCTCTTGGCCACTGCTCTCTGTTGGAGGGCAGAGATGTATTTGGCCCACAGGCTGTCCCTAAACTAGCCTGCTGCCTAAGGTGCTGCGAGGACTCTATCCCAATGCCAGTGTTGAAGTGAAATCCCCCCTCTCCAGCAGGTTAGCTTCTGTATGTGGAATGGGCAGGGGGTGCCATCTGGTCCTTTGACTCAGGCAGCAAAATGTCACAGGCTAGCCCCGATCAAGGCAGTGATCTATGCCCTGGCCTAGGAAGTCCTGGATGCAGCTCAGAGCCTTCTCTAGAAAATGAGCTAACTCTTCTTTTCTTTAGAAAATCTCGGAGGTAGAAGGACGCCTCGAACAAGCCTTGGCTGCCCTCAACCGGGAGCAGCAAGCAGCCAGCCAGCATTGCAAGGAGAAGGAGGTGCTGGTAAGAATCACCTTCCCTGACACACACTGAGCCCTCCAGCACCTGTGGACTAAGGCTGCCATCCTTACTGGGGAGAAGAGTTAATATTATTATTTATTAGATTTTTATCCTGCCCCTTCTCCCAGTAGGAGCCCAGGGCAGCAGACAAAAGCACCAAAAACACTTTAAAAACAGATAATAAAAACAGACTTTTATATTAAAACAACCATTAAAAACATATTGACACAAAACAATTTTTTTAAAAAAGGTTTAAAAACATCTTCAAAAGCAATTCCAACACAGACGCAGACTGGGATAAGGTCTCTGCTTAAAAGGCTTGTTGAAGAGGAAGGTCTTCAACAGGCGCCAAAAAGATAACAGATTTTTCTCTAATATTTAAGGGGAGGGAATTCCAAAGGGGAAGTGACACCACACGAGAGGTCTGTTTCCTAGGTTGTGCAGACTTCTTTCTGATTAGGCATGTTTAGGCGTGTGGGGTAAGCTGCCCACAGTGTAAGGAGGGGGCCTGCCAGTGACTCTTCACCATTGTAGCACAGCCACCTGCAAAAGGTGGGACTCTTCCTGCACTCTTAATAGTGGTGTGGAAGAGGGAATTTCAGCTGGTGCAACTTGCTTGACAACCTACACCTGCTGAAATTCCCTCTTGCCATGCTACTGTGAAAGCCGCAGGAGCCCCCCCTCTTTTCCTCTCCCCCTGGCCCCACTATCGCCATGAGAGCTAAGAACAGAGCCTCATGTTCAGAGGAAGGGCCCTGCTGCCTGCCAAACACCGAGGGCAAGTGACAGGGCACAGCGTCTCCCTTTAGTGCCCTTCTTGGGGCAGGGTTATTGCTCTCATGGCTTTGACCAGCCAGAGCTATTCTCACATGAAAGCTGGCAACGTGTCCCGTTCACTCCTGTCTGCTCAGGAGGAGGAGAAGGCGACTCTGTCGTGCAACTTGGAGGCGGAGCGCCAGCATGTGCGTGGCCTGGAGGCTGAGTGGGATCTGGAGCGCCGGCAGCACGAAGGTCTGCGGGCCACACTGGAGGAGCAGCAGAGGGCCTGGGCCCAGCGCGAGAGGCAGCTGGAGGAGCAGCGCCAGGTTCTGCAGGAGGAGAGCCGGGCCCAGCTAGAGAAGGAGAAGGTGAGGGCAGGGCACCCCTTGCAGGGGCAGCTTCTCTCTTTCTTGCACTCCTGATGGGGTAGCTTTGCCTTTGCTGTAGGACACGGGTGGCAAACCTTTGGCCCTCCAGATAATGCCAAATTACAACTCCCATCGGTCCTGGCCATTGGCCATGCTTGCTACAGCTGATGGGAGTCATAGTTCTGCAACATCAGGGGGGCTAAAGGTTCCCCAATCCAACTATAGGAATGCAGCCCCAAAGGAGATTCCTCCAGACTTTTTTTAAAAATGGACCCTTGTCTCTTTCCATTTGCAAATGTATAAATGCAAAGTTGCAATTAAAAACAACAGATAGTACTTTAAAGTCTAACACATTTATTGTGATACAAGTTTCTGTGGGTGAGAGTCCACTTTGTCAGATGCATGAAGCATCATCCTTAGCTGCAGGTAAATGCATGTCTGGTTGTTGTTTTGGAGAATTGTAAATAGTGTGGTCAGAAGGAAATGTAAGGTGGAAAGGTCAGATGGTGCCTTGTTAACACTGACTATTCACAAAAAAACGTAATTGATAACATAAATATGTTGGCATTGGTAAACCAATTAGTGTGTATTAAATTAAGCTTAAAACAAGAGAGGATCCGGTTGCAATCCTAAGTTTACTTGCTAGCAAGTAAGTGCCATGAATTCCATGGGTAATTTCATTCTTAATATTTACACAACACCGATAAGGGTGCGTGGTGCTTTACAAAGTACAAAAGGCCAGGCCTCGGGAGCTTACAATATGAAGTTCATCCCGAGGGAGGGAAATGGAGGCGGGGAGGAATAGGGCCGCACAGGTCATCTTCGTGCTTGAGACCTTGTTGAATTGAAGCCTGCAGGGGGAAGGGGGGGGAGAGAAGGAGGAAGAGGCCAGATGAGTGAGACAGAGAGATTCAGACAAGATGCCTCAGACAGAGGCATTGGTGCCTATTCAGACCTGCACCTGTTCTCTCTCAGAGTGGCTTTCAGGGGGATAAGGCAGCCTCACCCTGGCTGTTCTGAGTCCAACTGTCTGACTTCTTTTTTCCCACTGGGGCTGTGGCAAGCAGGTGCACTCGAGGGGAAGAAGAGCAGCCAGATTCTGTGCCTGTTCTGGGAAGGTCAACGGCAGGGCTTCTGTCCCCACTGCCATCCATCTTTCTTACCTGGCTGTTTAGCTGTCGTATTCCAGCCCAGAGTACAGGGGAGAGCCACAGTCCCTCCACAACTAAACACACTCAGAGGTGCTGCGTCTTTTGGCTAGTGGGCAGGGCTGACGGTGGCTCCGCCCTAGAGCCACAGCCTCTTACACTGCAGCAGGGAAGTGGGGCGGAACTCGTGTGCCATGGTGTCCCAGGGCTGGGAAGAGCTGCGGTTGATTAATCCCTGCCCTATGGAGGGAAAGCAGCGGCCTTCCCAGTCAGTGAGTTGTGGGATGGAGATGTTTCATTCCTCTGCCGAGAGGGGACTCAGCTGTGGGGGGGAGGGAGGGAGTGTGTGTGTGTGTGTGTGTGTGTGTGTGTGTGTCAGCTGTTTTCTGGGGGTTCAGGTCTAATCTTGGTTAAGAGGGTTAGGAAAGGCCTCTCTGAAACAATCTGCACAGCTGCAGTAATTAATTACTGGATGAGTCACACATACTGAAGCAACATCTCCCTGTTTTCTTGCCCACTTTCCTGTTTTGGGGACCCTAACCTTAGCTTTAAGTTGTAAATTTTCTAGTCCTTAGTGATTAAGAGAAAAGCTTAAAATATGCTGCAGCTTGTCCCTGTTAAGAATCTTCTGCTGGTCTGCAGTGGGGTTTCAGTAAAGGTTACTTGTCTGACCTCTGTGGCTTACTACTCATGTGTAGTGTCTTAACTGCTTCCTGAAAGGTGCTTAAAGGACACCAGTGCACTTTAATAGCTAAGGTGGGCCTTGCAATGCAAAGGGAAGGGGGCATCTGGTGTGCTTCCTAAAGAATTACTTCACCATCTGAAGAGCGTAAGGAGAGCCCTGCTAAATCAGACCAAAGGTCTCTCTAGTCCAGCACTCTGTTTTCTGCAGTGGCCAATCTGATGCTTTTGGGAAGCTACCAGCAGGGCATCGGGCCAATAATCCTCTCCTGCTTGCGCTCCTCAGCAAGCGGCATTCGGAGGCAAAATGCTGCCTCTTACCCTGGAGGAAATGCGTAGCTGCTGTGACTAGTATAGATTGAGTATTCAGGGAAGGGCTGTGACTCAGTGGTAGATCTGTTTTGCATGCAGAAGGTGCCAGGTTCAGTCCCTGATGGCATCTCCAGGTAGGGCCAGGAGAGACCACGTCGGAAAATGCTGGAGAGCCTTCCCAGCCATTGTAGAGGAGGCTGTACTCCCCTAGATGTGCCAGTGGTCTGACTCTGTCCAACGCAGCAGTTGGGGGGGGGAGAGAGCAGTTTGGTCCCACCCAGTTTGGTTCCACCCTTATGAGCCTTCTGTGTGTCTCATGCAGCCACTTAACGGACAGTGATTCATCAGGTGAAGCTTTTTCAGACACCACATCAGAGGTGATTGTTGAATTTCTGCCTGTTGGGCAATACTTAAAGCCACAGGAGCCCTGCCGGAAAAGTAAACAGAGGGAGCAAATTTTAAATAGCGTGGAAACCATGTTTCTAAAAAGACGAGTCCACCCTTTTGCCTCTTTCTGCTCATCTCTCTTTCCTGCTAGTCTTGCTATTCTGGATTCTGATTGTTATCGCAGTCTAAACTCACTGCTTGTGATGAGCTGAAAGCCTCAGCAGAAAAGGCCTCCACAAGCCGTCTGGTCGTATTAAGTTACTCCCTAGTCCCCCCCCCACCTTTGGCAAACTTCCTCCTCAGCCAGCATTCCCATCCAGGTGGCCCAGTCCCAAGTGGGAATGGACCAAAAAACAAACCTCCTCTTCCTCCTGCCCTCCCGCTTTGAGGTGAGGCCACGTAGATTTTCAATCGTTGTTTTGCACGCTGTGATTGAGTTGTTTATCTTGAGATCCTTGCTTTTGTGGGGAGTAGGGTTGCCAGGTTCATGCCTGAGACTGATCCTGTATCTTTAGGAGAAGAGAAAGTCAGCCAAGTGCAGGTGTTCTTGCAACGCTGTAATGGGAAAAACCACAAGGTGGAATTCTCCCTTCGCCCTGCACAACTTTTCAAGATACAGGAGACCTTTTGATTGCCAGGCCCAGCCTCCAAGAGGTCTTCTGTATCTTTAAAAGCTGTGCAGAGGGAAGGGAGAATCCCACCTTGTGGTTTTTCCCATTACAGAGTTGCAAGAACACCTGCACTTGGCTGACTTTCTCTTCTCCTAAAGATACAGGATCAGTCTCAGGCCCTGAGCCTGGCAACCCTAGTGGGGAGGGGCAGTGATGGGAAAAGGCTCTTTTGGGGATAGTTAAGCTATTCCTCCCATTTAGTGGGAACCCAGGTTGCTTTAGAGGAGCCCCTGGAGATCTGGAATGGTTTGGACATGGCTTTCAGTGGTGTTTGTTGCACAGATCACTCAGATGAGCACTGTTAGTTGTGCTCCTTGTTTCAGAGGCCAGACAGGCCTCAGCTAGACATGGGGCATTTGGGGTCGCTGGCCCCATGCTGTGGAACACTTCCAGCAGAGATTCCAGCAGAGGCATCCTCACTTTTGGCTTTCAGGCATCTCCTGAAGACATTTTTACGTAGACAGGCCCATGTAGTTGTTTAAAATGTGTCTTGAGTAGCCAATGATTTTAATGGTGGTTTAGTATTGATTTTATGTTGCCGTACGCCACCCTGACATTTTGGGTTTTTTTTAATCAGCCCGTCATTATCATCTTGTTTTTATGGGGGTTTATTGCATGGGCTGCTGTGCATTGCCCTGTTATGTTTCATGGATTGGCAGTATATAAATCAATGAATAAAACGAGAGGGTGAGGAATGGGGTGTCGTAAGGCAGCCTGCCAGGGACGCAGCTGGGGCAGGCTTGGGTGAGTGCTGCAAGGCCCCTTGGGGGCGTCTGCCTTAGAGAGTTTGGGTTCCCAGCAGCTCTTCTTGACGTCTCCCCTCCTCCCCACCCCTCATCCAGGCGGTGGCCCAGCGAGAAGCCCAGAAGGCGGCCGATGCCCAGCGCATCCTGGCCTCGGTACAGTCGGAAGTGCAAGGGCTGCAGGGTGAACTGGAGGCTGTGAGCCGAGAGAGGGACAACCTGAAGATGGAGATGAGTTTGGTCAAGGTAATGCCGGCGGGAGCCTTCCCTCACTCAGATGCTGATTTTGGGGAGCGGGAGGAGAAGAGTGGCAAGTAAGAGTTTTGTTACTTACATAGTTCTCTATGAACTGTGTGGAAGGAGGAGTTGTGACTGCTGCAGCTTCTCCTTCCCCCCCCCATAGCCCCATGATTGCCAGGGTTTGGGGGAGGAGCATTGCACCCCAAACTCACTCATTTATTAAAGGAATGGAAGTCCCATCCCAAATGGAGTCCAGGGAGCCAAGGTAAGAGCATTTACCCCTGTGATTCAAGGGCTTTCACCTTCACACTTGGCATGTGTGAGCTCCTTGAGGGCTAGGAGCATGTCAAGTCTTAAATGCAGCACTGGAAGCTTGAAGGGACTGGACTCTTGTTTTCCCTTGCCCTCCTTCTCTTCCTAGGCACGTTATGAGGCACAGAAGGTAAAGCTGGAGTCAGAATTGAAGGTGGCATTAGAACAGCGGGTGACGGAGCGCCTGGCAGAGATTCACGAGGAGAGCTTACGCCAGATGAGTACCATGAGGGAGCAGCACAGGTGTGTGTGTTGGGGGGAGGGTTCTGCCAGGGGGAGCCCCTGTCCTAAGATGCCACCGCAGATAGTGAGCCATCCTTCCTGGTCGTGCCCACTTTGCCCCGTGGCTCTGCCCCGTCTGGTTCTCTGTTTCCCTTCACTTTGGCTCCTCTGCCTGTCTCCTTTTTTACGGAGTCAGGCATCCTGTCCCTCATTCAGCCACACCCCCTGTGGAAACCTTCCTCTGCTATCTCTCCCCCCCCCCTCTCCAAGCAGCTTCTAGGAATTTCTAGTACATTTTCAGGGCCTTCTCTGCAACCCATAAACATGCTTATTTCTTTTTCAAAAGCCCAGGTTCCTGGGTGGCAAGATCTCGCGCAAGCGTGGAAACATATGTAGCCTTGAGCATATCTTCTGTGCACTTGTCTTCTGTCTTCTCCCCCTGCCCGCTTTTGTCCTTGCGGCTTACATTTTGAGCTTACAAGTCAGCAGGGACAAACTGGGTGTGGTGTAAAATTGTGGGCGAAGGAGGGGCTTTGCCTCCCGTTATTGCTTCCTGTTCCATATGAAGGGCCGTAGCTCAGGGACAGAGCATCTGCTGGGCATGCAGAAGGCCGCAGGCTCAATCCCCAGGGACATCTCCAGGTCGGACTGGGAGGGACTGGGAAGGAGAGCCAGTGTGGACAGTACTGAGCTAGACAGACCCTGTGGTCTGACTCGGTATAAGGCAGCCTCCTATGCTTCTGTCCTGTGATTGGCCAGTCTCTCTCTCCTTCCAGTCCAACTATTCTTGAGCATTACTTTTATTTTGTCCAAAACTTTAGACAAGACACCTTACCCCTGCCTGACTAATAGCCAAAAAGAATTAAAGTCTCACTGTTTTGTTCCCTGCCCAGTGAAAACCTAAACTGTATCTTCGATATTGCTGCTCCTAAACGCCAGGTCGGTACATAATAAGATCTCCCTCGTCCACGATTTAATTGTCGATGAGGGTGCCGACCTGGCATGTATAACCGAGACCTGGGTGGGTGATCAGGGAGGAGTCACTCTTTCCCAGCTTTGCCCACCTGGGTATATGGTTCAGCACTTTGGTAGATCCGAGGGTCGGGGAGGTGGGGTGGCTGTGGCCTATAGGAGTTCTCTCTCGCTCATCAGGCACCCTGTCCAGGTGACAACTGGTTTGGAATGCCTCCACCTTGTGCTGGGTCAAGGAGACAGACTGGGAATTTTGTTGGTGTACCGTCCACACTGCTGCCCAACGGCTTCCCTAACTGAGCTGACAGAGGTAGTCTCGGAGGTATTGTTGAGGTCTCCCAGACTATTGGTACTGGGAGACTTCAACATCCATGCCGAGGCTGCTTTATCTGGGGCGGCTCAGGACTTCATGGCCTCCATGGCAACCATGGGGCTGTCTCAATTTGTTACTGGCCCAACGCATGTGTCGGGGCATACTCTTGATTTGATCTTTGCCACTGGACATGGAGATGGTGATCTGGAGGTGGGGAGTTTTTTATCGACCCCATTGTCATGGACAGATCACCGCTTGCTGAAGTTTAGGCTTACAGCTACCCTTTCCCTCCGCAAGGGTGGAGGACCTATTAAGTTGGTCTGACCTCGGAGACTGATGGATCCTCAGGGTTTCCAAAGGGCTCTGGGGGATTTTCCAGCTGATAAGACAGGCGCTCCTGTCAAAGCCCTGGTTGAACTGTGGAACTTGGAAATGACCCGGGCCATGGACACGATCGCTCCTGCGCACTCTATCCCATGCAGAGCTCATGCAGCCCCATGGTATACCCCGGAGCTGAGAGCGATGAAGCAAGAGAGGAGGAGGCTTGAGTGCAGATGGAGGCGGACTCCTGACGGATGCAATTATGCCTTGGTAAGTGCCTCTACTAAGTTGTATACAGAAGCGGTGAGGGCAGCGAAAAAGCGATACTTCGCTGCCACTATTAAAACATCTCTCAACAGTCCAGTGGAGCTCTTTAAAATTGTCCGAGGGCTTTTACACTCTAGTCCTCAGGACATTATAGAACCGTCGGAAACCCGCTGTAACGAGTTCGCTGGGCACTTCCAAGATAAAATCTCATGCATCCGCCGGGACTTAGACTCCAGTATTACGGCAGCTGAACCTAATGAGGTATCCGGAGCACGGTCTTGTCCTCATTTATTGGATGAGTTTCAGTTGGTGCAGCTCGAGGACGTTGACAAGGTGCTTGGACTGGTGCGTGCAACCACTTCTGTACTGGATCCTTGCCCCTCTTGGCTAATAAGAGCTAGCAGAAATGGAACAGCCGGCTGGGCCAGGGAAGTGATAAATGCCTCCTTGAGAGAGGGAGTGGTCCCTAGTCGCTTAAAAGAGTTGGTAGTGAGACCACTCCTGAAGAAACCTTCCCTGGACCCAGATAATTTGAACAACTATAGACCGGTAGCGAATGTTCCATTCCTGGGCAAGGTCTTAGAACGGGTGGTTGCCAGCCAGCTCCAGGTGCTCTTGGATGAAACCGATTATCTAGATCTGTTTCAATCCGGTTTTAGGCCTGGTTTTGGCACAGAAACAGCCTTGGTCGCCCTGTATGATGACCTATGTCGGGAGAGGGACAGAGGGAGTGTTACTCTGTTGATTCTCCTTGATCTCTCAGCTGCTTTTGATACCATCGACCATGGTATCCTTCTGGGGAGACTCACGGAGTTGGGAGTTGGTGGTACTGCTTGGCAGTGGCTCCGCTCCTACTTGGTGGATCATCTCCAGAGGGTAGGGCTTGGGGAACATCGTTCTATACCCTGGACTCTCCATTGTGGAGTCCCGCAGGGATCGGTTCTGTCCCCTATGCTTTTCAACATCTATATGAAGCTGCTGGGTGCGGTCATCAGGAGTTTTGGAGTGCGTTGTCACCAGTATGCTGATGACACGCAACTCTATTTCTCCTTATCTTCTTCAGGTGAGTCTGTTGATGTGCTGAACCGTTGCCTGGCCGTGATAATGGACAGGATGAGAGCTAATAAACTGAGGCTGAATCCAGACAAGACTGAGATGCTATTGGTGCGGGGTTTCTCTGATCAGATGGTGGATATATACCCTGTCCTGGACGGGGTTACACTCCCCCTAAAGGAGCGGGTTCGTAGTCTGGGAGTTGTTTTAGATCCATTCCTGTCTCTCGAGGGTCAGGTGGCCTCGGTGGCATGGAATGCGTTCTATCACCTTCGGTTGGTAGCCCAGCTACATCCCTATCTGGAAAGCGACGACCTCGCTTCAGTTGTGCATGCTCTGGTAACCTCTAGATTGGATTACTGCAATGCGCTCTACGTGGGGCTGCCTTTGAAGACAGTTCGGAAACTACAGCTAGTGCAAAACGCAGCAGCTAGACTGTTGACAAGGACCAGGCAGTCCGCACATATAACACCTGTGCTGGCTCGTTTGCACTGGCTACCTATTTGTTTCCGAGTTAAATTCAAAGTGCTAGTTTTGACTTACAAAGCCTTACACGGCGCGGGACCACAATACCTAGCAGAACGCCTCTCCCGGTATGAACCTACCCGGTCAGTACGTTCAACATCAAAGGCCCTCCTCCGAGTTCCGACCCACAGAGAAGCTCAGAGGGTCGTTACAAGATCTAGGGCCTTTTCAGTGGCTGCCCCCGAATTATGGAACAGTCTCCCCGTTGAGGTGCTCCTGGCGCCTACACTTCTATCCTTTCGGCGCCAGGTTAAAACCTTTTTATTCTCCCAGGCATTTTAATCTATTATTTTAATCTATTTTTAGCTCTTATTGTATACCAGGTTGTTTAATTGTTTAATATGTATGTTTTTACTGTTTCTTGTGATTCTATTGTATTTTATTCCCTGTTGTGCACCGCCCTGAGAGCCTTTTGGCGGTATAGAAATCGAATAAAATAAAATAAAAATAAATAATATTAGGAATCTAGGAAGCTGCCTTCTGCCGAGTTAAGCCATTGGTCCATCCTCAGAAGTGTCTTCACTGACTGGCAGCAGCTTTCCAAGGTTTCAGGCAGAAACCTGCTTGGAGATGCTGCTGCAGATTGAACCTGGGACCTTCAGTATGCAAAGCAGGCGCTCTGCCCCTGAGCGACGGCCCTTCCCCAAATCCATTTGGCCTGAAGCTGTGTTTGTAGGATGAGCAGTCCCTTCTCAAGATACTCCAGGGGAAAATCCACGCAGGTCTTGAAGGTGCAGTCAGCTCAATTCTTCCTAAGTGCCGGAGTGCCACTAAAGTGCCACCCCACATGCACACATGTATATATTTAAGCACATGTACTTTCCTGCATGTACCGGCTATCATCTAAATGTTGTTTCAGTGTTGGGGTAAATATGGGGCCCTCAAGAAAAGGGATGGTTTTGATGGAAGAAACAACTGGCTTGTGCAAATAGAGGACAAGGAGCCTACACAATAGCTTCTATTTTTCTTTTTGAAATTGATAATGTTAGGTAAAGCATTTAACAGTGAATAACATGTTAGATAAAGAAAACCAGTGTCTTTGTTTTAAGAAACAAGTTGGAGGGGGAGCCTTGTTGTTGTTGTGTGCCTTCAAGTTGATTATGACTTACGGTGACCCTATGAATCAGTGACCTCCAGTAGCATCTGTCGTAAACCACCCTGTTCAGATCTTGTTAGTTCAGGTCTGTGGCTTCCTTTATAGAATCAATCCATCTCTTGTTTGGCCTTCCTCTTTTTCTACCCCCTTCTGTTTTTCCCAGCATTATGGTCTTTTCTAGTGAATCATGTCTTCTCATGATGTGTCCAAAGTATGATAACCTCAGTTTCTTCATTTTAGCTTCTAATGGTAGTTCTGGTTTAATTTGTTCTAACACCCAATTATTTGTCTTTTTTGCAGTCCATGGTATGCGCAAAGGAACCCTTTTCTTAAGGTTATCATACTTTTTTAGTTAATAACAGTGTCATGGGAAACAGCACAGGATAAGTGGATTCAAGATGGCTTCCCTCACGCCTCCCTTTCCACTTAATCTCTTGCCTCCTGTGGAGTGTTCGGCTTCTTGGGTTAGATCGGAAGTTTCCTCTGTGGACAACCCCTCCCTTCTCTTGGCAGGAAGCAGCTGATGGAGCTGAGCAGCCACCACGACAAAGAGCTGGCAAGTCAGCTGGCCCAGTTCAGATCTGACCAGGCAGAGAGGGAGGAGCGGCAGCGGCACCTCACGGAGGACTATGAGGGCAGGTACCTGGAGAGGAGAGGGCGGGTGCCTTGGAGGGGGCGCGCACACGCTGGGGAAGCTGTGTTGGAGTCAGAGGGAATGGGGAGGAGGGGAAAAGGAAGAGGAGAGGGAGCTGCATGAAGGCACTAAAAGGTGTTTCTGGGGGAAGGAAAGACATACATGGTTTTGACTGTGTGTGTGTTGAATGGTTTGCACAGTTTTATGTGTACTTTTTATTCTGTTAGGTCAACTGCCTTGGGGGATCCTTCTGGATCCGTATTGCTTTCTTGATCTGATTTAAATGGGGGGAGGTGTTTCCGTGCACCTCTGCTGCAGCCCCCCTCCTGCCCCCCCTTAAAAAAATTGGCAAACTCCTCCTTTCCCACCACTTCCACGGTAGACTGGTGGGGGGGGGAACCCCAGTATCCTTTGTGTCGTGGGGCACCCTTCCTGCCCTCCAGACGCTTTGGACTGCAGTGTCCATCAGCCCCAGCCAGCGTGGGGTTGGAGGGTACCAGGTTGGGGAAGGCTATCCTAGAACTGTGGTGTGTCTCCCCCACCCCCGGCAAACCCCATCCAGGATCTCCAGGCAGCAGGAAGAGATACGGGAACTGCAAGCCAGGCATCGGCGGCTTGAGGTGCAGCGAGCGGAGATGATGAGCCAGTTCCAGGCCATGATGCAGGCGCACTGGAACGAAGCCCTGAGCCTCTTTGCCGGTGGCAGCGCCTCCCCACAGCCCTGCCCCAAGGCCCAGCAGCAGGTGGGTCCCCTCACCCCTCATTCCCTGACCACCTCGTCAATGTAAGCGGAGCTGTCCTTGCTCCCAGTTAAATTTCCTCCTCGGACCCTAGCAGGACACTTGCGTGCTTGGGGAGTAGAGTAGCAAGGGTAGCCTTCGCCACCCTGGCACCCTCCAGGTATTTTAGACTAGAACTCCCATCTGTCTCTGTGCTGGGCTGATGGGAGTTGTGGTCCAAAACCCCCGGAGGGCACTGGGTTGGTGAAGGCGGGGCTAGAAGAACGAGCTGGGGGGCCTGGTTTGACTCTTTTTTTCCCCTGGCCTCCGAACTCACTGGGTGGCCTTAGGCAAGTCTCTCCAGGGCTTCATAATGCTGACCTAGTTTAGAAGATGGCTGTTGTAAGGATTGCAGGAAGGTAAATGCTGCCAAATTCTAAGCGCTACCTTGCCTTCCATTGTCAAGTTCACTGGTCTGTTAAAATGCTGCCAAATATCTGTTGCTTAATTCTGAGTTGTATGACGAAAGACTTTTTCCCTCTTTCTTTTTTTTTCTCTTCTCAAAGGTGGGGGGCTGGGTTGGGTCTGCTGGGTGACCAGGTGCTGCCTGCATATATAGGGACATAGGAAGCTGCTTTATGCGGAGTCAGAGCCTGAGTCAGACCCTACACTGACTGGCAGCCACGTGCAAAGATTCTTCTCCTAGCCTTATCTGGAGCCGCTGTGGGAGGTTGAACCAAGGATCTTCTGCATGCTGCCACTGCGCTAGCTGTCTGTCTTTAGCTGCACTTGCTATCTTGAGCTATGCTAGCTGTCTTGAACTGCGCTAGCTGTCTGTTTTTAACCCCTTTGCCCTGCTCCCACAGAATGCTCCCTCTGACCCAGACCTCTCCTCCGACCTGGAGTTTCTGCAGCCTTCTGAATCTCTGAAGACCCAGAAGGTGGAATCCTTTGGGAGCAACCAGGGTGCAGGAGACTGCGAGGGGCTAGCATGGAGACAGGCAGTCCCCCTCCAGCCTGTTGCCCAGCGCAGCTCCTCACAGGGGCCTCCAGAAGCCCCCGAAAAGTCCGCGCAGGATGCTTACCGACACCTCCTCCCCCTGCTTCCCGACGTGGGGCGTCTCTCGGAATTCAGCCATGTTTTCAACTATAGCCTCCTCAGCCAGCAGGGCTTCCAGCAGCTGGAGCCACAGGTGGACAGCACCATAACAGGTGTGTGTGCCCGTTCATTCTTTCCGCTCCTCCGATACTGCAGATAACTGTTAGCAGCAATCCCCTGTTAAACTGCTGGGCCAAGTTCATTTGTCTTCCCTGGGACAAAGCTGCAGTTTTATACACGTGTCGGTATAGGTTTGGCATGCCGGTCAACTGACTGGCCAAATATTTTCAGTTGATTTTCCTGTTGTTAGATTGCAGGCTGTTATTCCCCGAATAAGTGGGAACCTTTTTTTTTTTTAATGTCCTGATGGTGTCCTTTATGAACTGGACAAGACTGACGTCTGCTTGCCCGCTACTCCTGTGGCAGTTGGGAGCAAGCCCAGCAGCACCAGAAAGTGTCTCCTACTGGCCACTGCTGTCACTGGTGGCAGAAGCCAATGGCTCATCAGTAGACAGTTGACCAGGTCCTGGGAGTCCCCGGTTCAAACCCTCATTCAGCCCTGGAGCTCACTAAGTGACTCTGGGCCAACAGCCCATCGCCAATCTTGCAAGGTTGTTTTGAGGGAAGCCCTGAACTCCTTCAGGGGGATGGCAGAATAAAAATCATAAGGAATTTTATTTATGTTATTGTGGAACAATTGCAGCTATTTTTAATAATTCACATCTGTTGATTTTCTCCTTTCTTGTTCACCTTACTTTAACTCTTTAAAAATATTTGATCTACATGGCTGCATTTCAGAAATGACATGCTACATATGTAGATTTTACTTGGGGTGGGTTCAAAATGTTAAATTACACAGAGACTGAAAGTGGCAGGGGAGCTTTGTAGCTAGGCAGGTATTTAAACCTGGGCCTCTCATATTTCTCTCCCTCTCCCCTCTTTAGGTCTGCCTTTCCACTCTGAGAACCTGGCGGAGCACCCATTCACAGATGACACAGATGAGGCCATCACTGAGGGGGCGGGTAATGATGGAGAGACCCTCCAGCAGAGCAGCTTGGAGAGGGGAGTTCAAGTGCCCCAGCCAGACTTAAGTTGCTATATGCGTTTGGTGCGTGTCATAATAATTCTGGTCTCTGCTCCTTCTCTTTCCTGCCTGGGGAGTTGGGAAGGAATTGTAATGGGAGTCCCTGCAGGGTGGATCGATTTAAATCAATTTTCTCATCTTGGACAAGAATGCATAATTACTGGTTGCTGTAACAAATACATTGGTTTATCTGACCTAGGAACGTAATCCCAAACTATTAATTATGTGGTCTGTCACTTACTGGAAGCCGCGGAAGAAGAGAGCGCTCTTGCACTCAGGTCCTACTTGTGGACTTCACATTTAGGGCATCTGGATGGCCCCTGTGAGAACAGGATGCTGGACTAGATGGGCCACTGGTTTGATCTAGCTTATGTTCTTAGTTTGCAGGCACTGCAGAATTTTATCTGCTTAGAGCAGGGTTTGGGAACCTCCAGCCCATGGGCCAGTCCTGGCCTGCCAGGAAGTTCAAGTTGGCCTGCAAGGCTGTTTCACTCAAACTGTGCCCATCTGCCCATCCGCTGATGTCACTTTTGATGTCACCAGATGGGAGGTGTTAAGTCTTATGTTGGCCGCATATGAACCATACAGGGTTCCATGCAAAACCCTGGCTGATTAAGAAAGGGCTTTGCATGGCGTCCCTTGCTAAAAGGAAGGAAGAACTTTGGTTTAGCAGTCCCTGCACTTGACATCATTGTGGTGTCAGGTGATTGACAGGTGGACAGGCTGATAAGGATTCGGCCAGAGCTTGGAAAAGTTACTTTTTTTGAACTACAACTCCCATCAGCCCCAGCCAGCATGGCCACTGGATTGGGCTGATGGGAGTTGTAGTTCAAAAAAGTAACTTTTCCAAGCTCTGGATCCGGCCCGTGGAGCCAAAAAGGTTCCCCTGGCTTAGAGACAAGAGATGGGTTTCTGTTTTGGCTCTCTCTGTATACATGCAAAGACCTTAAGCAAGGACACTTTCTTGAAGGCTGAGGCTGAGATCTGGTGCACACTTATCTAGAAACAAGTTCCATTGAACAAACTGGAACTTGCAGCCCTGTCTTACGCTGCTTACTTGGGTATAAGTTTCCATGAGGAAGGGTAGTAGTTACTGGGCAAAACAGGAAGTGATGGAAAGCAGATAGCTGTGCCCTGTTATTTAAATAGTCATTGAGAGCTGAACAAATTACAGTCCTTGAGTAGTTGGAGGGCTTAACATGGGCATACCCTAACATGGGCATTGTGGAGGATCCTGGTGATTCACAGGATGGCATCTCCTGATGCCTAGCACTCCTGGTAACTTGCCTGTCATTGGGCTGATCAGGGAGCTCACAATAATAAATACACAATTTTTATAATGCTTCACCTCAGAACCCTGATATTCTTCTCCTGTCTACCATGGTTCTTTTTACATAGAAAAGCACTCTTTGACTCAAAGAGCTTGATAAGATGGGACATAATTCAGTTTTAAGAGACTATAAGTGTAGATTGTATCATGTATCTGTGTTAAATTAAGACCAGGTTGCTTGAAGACACTTATTTTGAGGAGTTGTTTTTTAATTACATTTTTTTAAAAAAATCTTTGCTTTTATCCACTATGAATTCTTGGCTGTTTGCTATTTCTGTAGCGTGATCATCCTAGGAGAATAACTCCAGACCTTCTCCCTCTTCCCTGTTGATGCAGAGGGCCTAGGAACTGATGTTTGGGGGAAGGTGGGCTGGGAAGGCCGTGCATCTAACTCCTCTCTGCTCATGACTCCTAGCTTTGGGACCGCTCTGTCAACGAAAGCGCTGCTCAGAAGCAGGAAGAGGTTTCCGTGGACAACCCGCCACACCCCCCAAACCAGACGCAGTTTGGTAAGAGGTGCCCCCCCCAACTCTTTCTCTACAAGGGAACTCTTGCATCCTCTCATATTGACTCCTGCCTCTTCTCTACTCCCCAAACATTTGCTGTGTCTGTGGGGCCTCATGTGTGCATCTCCCTCTTGATGGTGGCCCTTGGCACATTCAGAGCTGTGACTGAAAGGAAGGCCGGTGTCCATAGAGCTCCTGACATAGAGCACTGGAACGGTCTGCAGGAACTCCCCTCCCCACCCACACAACCGAATGTTTCCTGTCTTCCTTCCTAGGCCCATCCCTGTCCTATCATGAACGGTCCACAGCCCTGTGGGATCCCACACAGCCGCCTGTCAACACCATTCACATCCAGCCACGCAGCCACGCCGCTGTCCACAAAACCAAAGTACCCTTGTCCAAAGGTAAGTAGGCTGACCTACTTGAACCTGGAAGCAGCCAGTCCACGAGTGGCAGCTGAGATATCTCGAGTACAAATTCTGTTGACTAGGTTTGAGCCCAACTTTCCCCCTTCCCTTTTTCCTCTGCAGCCCATGAGGGGGGAATCCTGTCCGCCAAGCAGGTGGCTGAAGTTTCGCGCCTACTGAAACAGTACCAGGCCAAAGGCAGACCTGTACCTTCCCCTGAGGAGCTGTATAAATATTTGCGTGGGATAGGCCAGAATGGGTAAGGCTGAAGCATGGGGGTTTCTTGGGTCCAAACACAGCCTCTTTGGAGGAGGTATGGGCAGGGCTCCCCAAGAAGTGTTGCCATCTATGTGGGCTGGGAAAGAGACAGCTCTAGGGTTTCCTAACATGTATATATATATTTAATCTTCTCGAAGACCTAACATTCATCAAGCAGTGTTTGGGAGGGCCGGGACACCTGGGTTCTGTTCTGAGGTAGCACTCCCAACTTCCTTTTTGTGGGGATTTTTACTCCAGGACAGAAGCAAAAGGCGATGGAAGTCTTCAAGCACGCCAGAACCCTGATCCCAGATTGCTTGACGCTATGAGGAAAGAGGTCTGTATGCCATCCTATTGGAGGGGCGAGTGAGTTGGGAGAAATCCTGAGGCCGCAGGAGTTCTTTATTTTTCTGGAACAGCAAGTCCCCAATGGGGGAGGGTTACAGACCCAGGGGGCACAACCGTACATTTCTGTGTGTGGATTAATGTGAGTGTTCGGTCTGTCAATGTGAGGAAGGGTGTCTGTCAAAAGCGACTGTCATTTTCCCTCAATCTTCCCTCTTTAGATGGGCCCCACACGGCGCATGGGCATTTTGGGATTTGGGCGTGAGAAACCCCATATTGCCACCAAAGCTGGGAAGAAACAGTCGGGCGCGCCGGCCTCCAGCACTCGCACCAGCAGAGGCGGCGGCGTGTGGAGATGATAATTTTTCCAGATGGACTATTTATTTCTTACCCCAGTTCTCATTTCCCCCCTCCCCTGCCTGTTCTGCCTGGGGTTCGGGTTGAGTGTCTGGGAGCCACTGTTGGATTTAAAGCCCCCCTTCACCTCCAGCTTTACTCTCCAATCATTTGGAGTGTAAAACTTTGCCTTTTTAAGAAAGGAGGTATTGAGAATGTGCATGCCTTTTTTTTTTTTTTTTTAAAGCTTGGCTTAAATCCTGCAGCATCAAGAGCCTTGAGGTGACGGAAGCTGCAGTCGCTCTTCCCTCATTCCCAGCAAAAGGTGGTGCCGAGAGGCCCTTTCTGGGCCCAGTTCTCTGAGAATCTCTTTGCATCACTCCCTTCTGCTGTGTCCTACTGAACTTGACGGCGGCCGTTCCAGTCATCGGAGGCAGCCCAGTGATTCATGGCAGCCTGTTTGCCTGCTTGGCTTCAAGAGTGGGCACGCAGGAGGTATTTTTCAAGGGTGCAGAGGGTGAGATGCCTTCCCTGCCTGAACAAAATCTTCCAGGCCTCCCCCCCGCCCAATACTCTGAACCCTGGCATTCTTCAGTGCTTTGTTCTGGGTGTACTGTTTTAGACACTCCTGGCTTTGCTCTTTTTGCACAGTTAATTATTTTTGTATCATTGTCATTATTGTTTTCTAAAATAAATGAATATTGAGTTATTTTTAAGCAGCAGGTTTCAGTCTCTCTTCCTTCCCTCGGCTTCTTGCCATCCTCAAAGCACGTAAAAGCTGTTCTCCCTCCCCCCCCCCCGTCCTTTCATGGCCGTTGTGCTCCACAATGCCTTTTGATGAACTGGTCTGTCAGAGGTGTGGGTCATGAAGTAAAGAATCAATTCCTTCCATTCCCCTGGCAGTATTTTTCTACTGAAATCCTTGAAGTTTCTCCCCCTCCCCTCCAGAAATATGGGGTTTGGAGCTGTTGGAGACCTGAAGGCAAAGATGCTGCTGCTGGTGGTGGTTTGCTAAGTTTTGAGACCATGTGAAATCCAGCCCGTGGCCACCACCCCTCCTGTAGTCATGGGATGCACAGAGCCCTCTCTGTACTCCACCAGCAGGTTGCTTTACTTAGTGGCTCTGCTTCCTTCTTCACAAACTGGTGAACGTACTGCTGTCATTGTCTTGTGTGCCTTCCCTCCAAATGAAAACCACATCAATAAGCAGGCACAACACTTAAAAGCATGCCCAGTTTTGCCAGGGAGATAACACACTTTCCTCTCAATGTTAGACTTAATTTCCAAAAGACTTTATGGCTCTCATTGGCATTTCCCAGCGCAAACAAAGCAGGCCTCCCTGGCAAGCGTGCAGTGGCTGGCTAGCGGTGAGAGGGGGCTTCTCAATATATTACCTCATGCTTTCTTACAGACCCGCTTTTCTGAGCTCCAAGAGTTTGAGGGATTTTTTTTTCTCCCCCAGAGCAGAAATGCTTTTTTTCCTCTATGTGTTCCTGCTTGTGAGTCGCTGCTTGGTAATTTTGGGGAAGAGTTCGCGTTTCCCCCTCATGCAGTCTTTCCTCTTGGCCTGCAGCAGGGGTGGCCACTCTGTGGCTCTCCAGATGCTGCTGAACAACATCTCCCATCAGTCTCAGCCAGCACAGCTCATGGTCAGGGATGATGGGAGATGTAGTCCAGCGGCACCTGGAGAGCCACGGAGTGGCCGCCCCTGAGAGCCTTCCCGTGTTTTACCCTCTGTGGAATGGTACATAATGCACTTCGCCCACGCTTCCACAACTATAGGTGTTCTGAGTGCAATGCCACCTACCTGAAACGTTCTGAATGCCTTTCACGCCTCAGCTGCTTTCAAATATAGCCACGGATCCAGTTCCCCGAAATCCAGCCCTCCCAAGATCCCCTTTGAACTCGCCTCCCCCGTAGGATATCAGTGGAAGAGGTTCAGGAAACCCTTCTCCAACAATGGGGGACCCTCCATGCATCAGCCCTACTCCCCACCCCTGCATGTATATTAGGGTTTTGGTAGCCAAGCCGTGGTATGTGTCAAGCAGGCACCAACAACATGCACCCTTCCAAGGCTCTTGCAGAACACAGCTCCAGATCCCCAAAATTCCCCACCTGTTTGTGGCCCCTTGCCTCCATTAACCCCCACCCCCTTTACCTGTGTTCACGTCTGTTGCCCTTTTAACTTGTCAGATATTTTAAAAAATATAATTAATTATTTTTGCACAGAACTTCACATTTTTATCTTGCAAACAAGACAATTCAAATACCCTCCAAGCCTGAGGTGGCTACAGCATTCCTGGACTCGCCTCTTCCAAGGCTGTTTCTGCTTGCTGTGCCTTTTTGACTGCAGAACAGGAAAGAAGTGTTCACCTGCATGCATCCTGTTCTGAAAATGGTCCTGGTTGTTGGTATGCATTGGAGACTCTACCCTACCTCATGGCTCCACTTTGCCCCCTACTCTCCCTGTTGCATGAGCTCTTGCATCTCTCTCTCCGTCACCCAAAATTCACCCCCTATGCATCAGTGCCCCATCCTTTGTTCACTCACACACTTAACTTCACACTTTACATGCTCCCATCTCCATCACTCTTCTGCTTCTCTGCCTTGTAACCACCAAACATCCCAAGATGCTTGCACCCACCTTCTCATCTCCGGTGACTTGCCACATCTGAAGTGCCCGGGCTGTGGGCTGCAAAGTCCCTGGCACCCTGGACACGTGGCTGTCACGTCCTACACACACACACACACACGCTCTGCCTTCCCCCTCCACGAGAGCCTAATCTGATTAGCTGTTAGAGACAGCGAACATGGATTAGGGGTTTTAAAAAACAAATCTAGCCCCCTCCCCCTCCTGATCCCCCTCCCCCACCAACAGCCAGCCTGACAGATTGCAAACACCCAGGTCTCCAGCTCCGGTGTGTTGCTCTTGGACCCGAGAGGAACCCTGCACCCAGTGGCCACCAGTGCCCCATATTCCCTGTGTCCCACAGGGAAGATCTGGGGCGGAGAGAGGAGCTCTGTGGTGCTGGGCAAACTCCCATTTCCACTCCAGGCCAGTCTCCCTGAAACGGATGGTGGATGCTGGGATTGATTTTTGCTCTTTGCCTTCTGTTGGAGTTGCTTCACCTCTCTTTTTATTGGGGTTTCTGGTTTTGTTTCACAAGAACCATTCCCTTGGATTTAGCGACAAATTATTTGTGGGGTCCTTTCTGGAAGAGCTGAAAGTAGCTTGCGGAATGGATCTTGGTAAGAGTGTGGGGCCTGTGGCATACCAAGAATGGGGGCCTCTGGGTGGCTCTAGACTGGGGCCATGAAGGGACTGAGAGAATTCCCCCCCAAAAAACTCTATGGTTTTGCCCCCAGCCTTGTCCTGGATGAAGCAAACCGACAATGATTTGGAGAAGCAGAACTGGTTTGAGGCTTCATGGGTGAGAGAAAAGTTCAGTCAAGGGAGACCAGGAGATGGGGCAGCTGCAGACTCTTCCTGGTCCTCATGAGTGGTCCTGGGCTTCTTCCTTGCAGCTCTATGTCAGAAAAGGGGGTGGGAGGTGAGAAAGAGAGGAGGGGCGGAGGAGGGATTTTTAATTCCTTTGGAGGTGTGTACTGAACAGGTGTGGGGAATAAACAAAAAGGAACCTGAAGGGGCAGGAATTGGACTGCAGGGGGGGTTGTGGACGGGGTGGGGAAGGAACAAAGAATGTGGTTATGGATTCTGCAGGAACTTTGGCCATTCAGGGGGGAAAGAGATATGCAGAGGACCTGCCACTGCCCTGACACTCTATACTTGGGTGTAGGAAAGAGGAAACAATCTCTCTAGTGCTCATTTTTGCCGCTCAGGATCAGTCAGTGTACATATTTTGTTCCCTTCAGCAGATGCAGTCAGTGGTCTGGACCCAGCCAAAACTAAGTCGTGCTCAAGTCCCATTGAAATAAGTGGGATTTAAAAGTTCCATTGGTTTTTAATATGACCCCAAAAAACAAGGCTAACTCCAGCCGGATCCAACCTAGCAACATTCAATTATTCTATTTGCTTTTCTTCTCTCTCTCTTCTCCCCTGGCCCCCATTATCTTGTAACTGTCAAGGTGTGGGGGGGGGAGCAAAGAAGAGATTAAACCAACCCTCACGCCTGTCTGAGCTTTGTGTAAGGGGGTGGAGGCAGCGATTGTGCAAGACAGATTTACAACTCTTTTGACTCCTGGGAGGGTTAAACATCTGGTTGCCTTTTTTCCTGTCTCCTCCTATATTGCACTTTTGTATGCTTTCACAAAAATTTTTATGTACATTTCCCACTAATATATACATTTTTGTAAACACCATTTGGTTGGGCAACTGCACCGCAAAATTTGGATAAGGGCGAATTTTGAAGGAAGGCTCTTTCGGTTCTCATATTGTTGCAGAAAGTGCAAATTTGAGAAATGCGAAGGAATTAAAATTGGTCTTCCTCTCAAAATTATATCCTCAGAACATGGGGGCCAAGCCTTGGAAGGTCTGCTTCCTGATTGGCTCTTGGGCGTGCCTGTTTCTGAAGCAGAGGCAGAAATCTAGGTTGTCTTGCTGGAATGTGGCGTGGGTAAAGTCACGTGAAAGGGAGATAAGAACTAGCAAATTACATGGAGGGGAAAAAGCATTGTACAGCAAATTGCATAAACTAAGCTAGTCAAAGTACATGCTATAGAGACAATAATAACAAATAATGATGATGTGTGTAATACGTAAATAATACATAATTGCATATGTATATCAATGATTGCAGGTTCCTTAGCCGAAGTGAGCTGGGTTTGTGTGTAGTGGCGGTGCATTGTTTCCTGGACCAAATGAGATCAGTAAGGCCTTCCCCCCTTCAATCTCATACTCTGTCATGGGTAGGAGCTGCTATATCGCCTTGGTGAGGGAGTGGCACTTTGGACATGATCAGAGGCAGTCTTGTCTCTGCCAAATTCCTTCTTCTGCAGCCAAGTCCTAAGCATAAAGTGGCAGTTGTGACCCCATGTTCAAATCACGCTTTGACTACGGAGTAAAGACAATAGAAGGAAGACAGTGCAAATGCATGCATGCGCTCCAGGACATGTATTAATCCTGCTTAGAAGTCCCAGCTTCGCTGCTTTGAAAGCTTTGCCTGCAGTCCCAGCTGTGTAAAGGCTTGTTTATTGCTCATTTGTGGTGAGAGAAAGGCATTCTGCTCATTGTCAACGGCACTGAATTCTTTATTATTGCCTCATGTACTTCTGATGTACTTCTATGAGAAGTGCAGATCATAAATACTTTAATTAATAAATAAATATTTAAAACTAAGCCCGCTGAAAATGGCAGCCCAGGTGAGTTCTGCCTAAAATGAAATCTATTATTTATTTATTTATTAGTAGTAGTAGTAGTATTAGTAAATAATTATTATTATATCGTTATACTGTTACAGCGTTCTGTTAAAAACCACTCAAAGTGGCTTAGAAAACAATAATCTAAAAACACAGTATACAGAATCAGCAAGAAAATGGGTAATAAGTTTTTTTGAAAAAAACAGCAGTGAGCATCATAGCCTCAGATGTAGCTTGTGGTTTTCATCAGTGGAAAATGTGTCTCTCTAAGGAGGGACATTTTTAAGTGGCACTTGAAGACCTAACAAGAAGTCAGCTGAAAGTCAGCTTGGAGCAACCAAGAGGTCTTCTGTATCTTTAAAACTTGTGCAGGGGGAAGGGAGAATTCCACCTTGTGGTTTTTTCCATTACAGTGTTGCAAGAAAACCTGCCCTTGGCTGAATTTTCTCTTCTCTTAAAGATACAGAATCATTCTCAGGCCCTGAGCCTGGCAACCCTAACCACCACTGTTATTAGAAAACGAGTGCTGGTGCTGCTGGTGGAAGCCAGCCAGCCACCACCACCAGGCTTCTAAGTTCTACACCCAGTGTTTGTGTGGGGCTATCAATCCCATAAGAACATAAGAAGAGACCTTGCTGGATCAGGCCACAGGGCATCCTGTTCTCATAGTGGTCAACCAGATGGTCCAATGGGAAGTCCACAAGCAGGACCTGAGCGCAACAGCACTCTCCTCTCTTGCAATTCCCAGCAACTGGTATTCCAAGGCATACTGTCTGTGACAGTGGAGGCAGAACATTACCATCGTGGCTGGCAGTCACTGATGTTCTTATCCTCCATGAAACAGAATAGACTGCTGTATCTACAAAAGGTGTGTCAAATAAATGTGCACAGATGATGCTTGTCACAACATTGTATTTCAGGGATGAGAAACTGTACCTGTTGAAATGGTGTGTGTGTATGTGTGTAGAGCAGAGATCGCTAGCCTTTTTCCTTCCACATGCTGTTGGATCCCAACTTATAGGAACATAGGACTTATTCCACATAAACAGCCTTATTCCATGTTAGACCATTGGCCCATCTGGCTCAGTAGTGTCTACACTGGGAAAAGGTACTAGTACTGGGAAAAGGTAACCACAGGTTTTTTTAAAATAAAAAAGGAACATACAATAGGGTTGATTACAGTGTCAGATAAGGAGCAGAGAGCAGGGTTTGAATTCCTACTCAGCCATGATGCTCACTGGGTGATAGTGGGCCACTCACTATCTCTCATATCTCTTAACCTTCCTCACAGGGTTGTTGTGAGGATAAAGTGGGGAGTGGGTGGACAATGTACACCACCCTCAGTTCCTTGGGGGGGGGGAAGAGCAGGATAAAAATGTGATAAAATAAATAAAAACTCATTGTGTCATCATCAGTCACCTCTTCCATCAGAGAAGTAATATGAATTGGAATTCTGAAAACCCTTCCCCTTGGATCCACAAGGTTGAAGGATCAATGAAAAATCTTCTGTTGGTTGGGGAAAATATCCTAGGATATGGAAAGTGACAATTGAATTTTAACTTTATGAATTGTCACTACATGTTATTCCATATAGACTCTATCTCTACCCATTTCATGGAGGATAAGGCTATCAGTGGCCATGATGGCTATGCTCTGCCTTCATAGTTGGAGGTGGTATGCTTCCAAATACATACCACACAGGGGAGAATTTGCACTCGGGTCCTGGTTGTTGGCTTCCCGTGGGCAACTGGTTGGCCACTGTGAGAATGAGATGCTGGAGTAGATGAGCAACTAGTTTGATCCTGCAGCCTCTTCTTATGTTCTTATGAATTGTGGGGGTCTAATGGTGAGAAGAGAGAAGCAAATTTTGTAACAGGCATTTATATTAGAAAGGTGAGAAAGGTCTTATAACCTTGGGCGTGTTGTGATAAAGTCATGCAAGGAAGAGAAGACAGGGAAGACAAAAGGGGTCAGGATTTATAGGTCTAAAGTGGGTGGATGGGGGTATTTTGCAAGGAAGACCATGAGAGGCTGTTGCTGCCAATGGAGTTGGAAATCATCTCTCAGCCTGCTTCTGTGAACTGAAATCTCCAGTGATAACACTCTTCTTCTCCTTCAGGGGTTGATGCCGGTTTTGTCCTCCTCATATTCCTTTTGGTTATTGGCTTGATCTTGGGTGGAACTGCCCTTGCTTTCCATCTCAGGTGAGTTACACCAACACCTCTGACGTCTGGGTCTGCAAGGAACAGCTACCAGCAGCCATTCTGGATTTCAGACCTTTCAGTTTACATTTACGAGTGGCCACTTTTGATTTCTGAACTTTTCCCCTCTGTTTATGTTGACTCCAACAGGCGACAGTTTCAACCTGTCCAGCTGATGAAGGGGCCCAACAAGATTGTTCTCACCATGGATGATTTGACCTTCATCCATACCCAGAACAGCAAGAAGGTGAGGTGGGGGAGCTCACCTCTGTGCGAGGACCTTTGGGAAGAAGAGAAGCCTTGGGAGATTATCAGGGGAAAGGAGAGGCTGGCAAGATGGGGTGTTCAAAAGTCAGAGGGGTGGTATCAAAAAAGGGCAACACAAGTAATAGTGATACTCAATGGAGGTTTCTTCATGTAACCAAAATGAAGAACAATGGACAGAAAGGAACATCCAAGTATCTTGGATGTGTAGGAACTAATTCTTGCCATCGAACATTGGTGGATGAGTAATTATTATTTTGGTTTAAATCCCATCCTTCCCCCTGAAGGAGCCCAGGGCTCTTTGAGAACGGAGATGCTGCATTAGGGGACTTACATTATGCGCTAATGTTAAAGGTCCAAGTCATTCCCTGTCATGAAGAACAAAGCAATTGTTCCTGACTTTGTGGCTCTTCTCCCCTCTTCATCCTCCAGAAAATGGATGACAGCCGAAAGAGTATGTCGGACATGAAAAGCCTCAAGAGTGTGATGGTGGCTAATCCAGAGAACAGCAACGTTGCTGTGGTTGAGGTAACGGCATGTCCCCCTGCACCCCTCCCTCTTTCCCAGTGGCCAGCCGGGGGTGTGCATGTGCCAGAAGGACCCTCCGGGGCAGAGCAGTTTCCTCAGGAGGCAGTGCTGGGGTTTTGCCCATCAGCCTTTCCTGGCAATGCCAACCCTGAAGTCAGCATTGCGTTTGGGTGGAGGCTGAGAAGAATGCACAGGTACGGGGCTACAGGTTTCAATGGCGACGTCAGGCCATCTCCTCCCCCTCCTCGGAAAGGCTGCGTGCACACAACCTTTTTCACTGGGCTCACTTCCTCACACTTTCCGGAACAATATGAGAACCAAAAAATTTGCCCGTATTCAAATTTTGTGATGCAGTTTGCCAACCAACCAGTGTTTACAAAAAGTGCATATATTAGGACAAAAGTGTATTAAAGTGAATATATGACTGAAAACAACATGCAAAAATGCATTACATGATGAGATATGGCTTGCAAAGATTGTACATTAGTCAAAGCTGCCTATAGAAATGTGTTTATTAGGAGAAATTCGCACTAAAATGCTGAAGAATTTTCATGAGGATTTTTTTAAAAAGCAAATTGCTGCAGAAATGTGGAGAACTGAATTTAAAACTGGAAAAACAAAAAACCAAGAGAATCTAAATTGACAGATATTTCCATCCTTACCTTGGAGGAAAACTGTTTTGTGTGCAGTGACCTTTTATACCTGTTAAAAAGCCTTCCTAGGATAGTCAAAACATTTTTCAGAATCACCATTTGTAGCCCTTCCTTCTTCATTATCTGAGCTCCTTTTCTTCTTTACATTTTTTAAAAGATCGGTTTTGTACCAGCTGTCATGCATTCACCATTCCCTTATTTCGCAAAAAGACCCAAATGGATTACTACAGTTGTGAAGTCCTATTTATTGGCACAAAGGTGTGTGTGTGTATGTGTATCCCCTCGCTGGATCGTCACCTTGTAGTGGTGAGTGGGCTTGCGTGTTCCAATGAACCCTGTGAGCGATGCCGTCGGGAGTCATGTACTCCCAGCAGGGTCACCCATGGCGGTAAGGTCAAGGGAGAGGAGCCAGACAAAGAACGATCCAAGAAAGTCTTCAACGGCAGAACAGGCGGAGGATAAAAATGTGTATGTTACAACGGCTGTGAAGGCGGATGAAGGCTGCAGCAGATAAAGGACTTCCAATCGTCATGGTACCCATGCCATTGGATCAAAGCCTGTTTCTGTTAAGATTGTGTGTTGATTGTGGTGCACCGATCTCCCCGCATAAAACAAATTCACGCACAGGCGTCTTCCATAATAAAAGTACCTTGGCAATTGGCAAATGGCGACCGGGGCATGACTGTGAAATCCAGAAGCCCCTAGTCATGGTCTGGTACATCGACGGTGGATACAGATTCAGACCGATCCATTGTTAAAGACTATAGTTTGGAAGACAATGTTACTCGGTCACGAGTGATCGCCAAGAAGTATGTGTGTGTGTGTGTAAGACAGGTTAAATTTGTTGCGGCAAAAGGAGAGTGAGGGTGACGGGAACTCCACCCCGTCTTATCACCCTGTGGATTTACTTGCCCAGATTCCTTTCCCCCTCAGTCCAGATCTGATGCTGGAAGTGAACTGGGCTGGGAGAAAAGTGCCTGAAGAGACAGTCCCCATGCAGGGAAGGCAGGGAAACGGGAGGATTCATCTCACCACGCTTCCACCCACGGAAACCCTCTTGATGCAAAAATCAGCCTCCCTATCTCCACTTTATACAATATGTGTGACTATCTCATGTAACAGCAACACGGCCCCAAACAAGCTTTTTGTATTTGACTCTAGCATTGCAGGATGACTGGATACTCCTCAGTCCCATGAGTGCCTCAAAAAGCCCCCTCCCCTTTTTGGCAAACTTCCCAGCCTCATTGCAGCAACGTTATGGATTCCTGTAGAGGTGCACAGCTGTTGGTGTGATTTTTCTGGTTTACTTAGAATTTATTTCCTATGTCCTGGGAATGATTATTGTGGAGGTTTGCTTAAAAAAATAAGAAGATAGAAAGGACTTAACTGCTAAAAATAAAATATGAGAAATGCTACATTTTTAATTAAACAAGTCAGTTACATAGAATAATTATTAATTCTATTCCTGAATGATTTTGTTGTAAGATATTTTAAAAGATGAACTGAGTACTGGAAGACAAGAGAGAGAGATCACCTTTGTCTGTCACAGTCTGGATGGCTTCCAGCTCCCATTTCTTTGCTCCCAGCCAGAAAATCTGGCTTTGGGAAACCATATATATTAGCAGAATGACTGGATGCCTGCTGGCTTGGCATGCTTTCTGTACTGTGCTTGTGGAGGCGGCAAGTCTGTGGGACAGCAGGTATTTTGATTAGCACTAAAACATATGCCATAGCGACCTTACAAGCACTGCAGAGAAACATGTTTTCTTTTTAAATCTTCCCTTTTTTGTTCCCTGGGGTAAACCTGGAGTGGGGATGGCTTGCGCTAAACTGCAAGGTCAAGTGTCTCCCTCAGGTGCATAGTTAGTAGATTAGGCAAGTTACTCACTCAGGAATGGATTGGGAGTCCCACCAGTTAGATCTCTGGGTCAAAAACCAAGACTTCTTGGATACTTCAAATATTGTGTCTGGAAATCGGAGGAGGAGAGGTAACAAGATGCCCCTTGGCTGGAACTGCATTCTGAGTATTTGTTATGCCCTTCCCTTCATTGAAGGGATTTGGACTGATACATGTGTGGGGCAGGGCAGAGGAGCTCCTGGATCAGTTCTGCTTGTAGGCAAGCCCTGCTGAATCACACATACCAGCAGACCTCCCCTCCCCTCCCTTGTGCATCTGACCCCATACACAGAATGTGATGCCCCCCCAAAGAATTCTGGGAATTGTAGTTTACCCCTCACAGAACTACAGTTCCCAGCACCAAACAAATGACAGTTCTCAGGATTCTTTGGGGGAAGTCATATGCTTTATATGTATGGTGCGGATGCAACATTCCTCATACACAGGAAGGTCTTCACAGAATGGGGTATAGAATGGATCCTGAACATGCAAGAAAGGGACTCGTGGGGTGCATCTGGGGTGTGGTCCGGCAAGGCAAAAGGGAACATAAGTGTTTGGCCAGCAGTGACAGTGGTTGGAGTGTCTGGTGCTTGCCAAAAGAGAGCTTGCCTGCATGTGGGGGCGGTGCAGAAGGTCACTGAAGCAATATAGTTCAGGCAAGACATAGTTTATGCATGGCACAGGAATCTTGGGGCAGGAAGAGTCGTGGGATAGAGTTGCATCAGTTATACATTAAACCAGCCTTCTAGTAAGCAGGCGCCTTCCATATATTTTGGACTACAACTCCCATCAGCCCCAGCCAGCAGTTGTAGTTCAAAATGTACGGAGGCAGCTACTTAGGGAAGGCTGATAGAGAAGGACAAGTCTTGCTGAAGAATAGCCAGCATGGCTTCTACAGAGGTAAGTCCTGCCTCATCAACCTTTTTTGAGTTGGGATGGGAGTTGTAGTCCAAAACATCTGGATGGCACCAGTTTGGGGAAGGCTGCATTACAAGTGTCTCTCCCCCTCCAACCTTTCCTTGCTTACCTGTATGGGATGCCCTTACCCCCAGAGTTCAAGAAGGAGATGTTTTAGCAACATGCTTAAGATCACACATGTACTCAGGAGACAAACTTCTTGCAACAAAGCAATCTACTGTAGTGCAAAGTGACCCCTTCCTTCCCCGCCCTGTTGTGAGCTCTAAGTGTGTGCAACATGAGCCAGAAAAATGTAGCCCCATGCCATGCACTCTGTGAGTTATGGGCTCCCTGTGTGTGTGTGGAATCATGTATTGGTAGTGTTGTGCTGTGACTGGGTTGTGAATTACACCATATCCTATTTTCTGTCATGTCTTGACATGAAAAAAATGGAAATGGACTGCCTTCAAGTCGATTCTAACTTATGGGCGACCCTATGAATAGGGTGTTCATGGTAAGCGGTATTCAGAGGTGGTTTACCATTGCCTTCCTCTGAGGCTAAGAGGCAGTGACTGGCCCAAGGTCACCCAGGGAGCTTCATGGCTGTGTGGGGATTTGAACCCTGGCCTCCCAGGTTGTAGTCCGACACCTTAACCACTGTACCACACTGGCTCCTTGACATAGGGTCAGCTATTTCTTACTCCCCCCTTCCACTGAATTAAAAGGGAAGGAAACCCTTTGCAACAAGTTCAGGGCTGATGTAAAGTTCTGCTATCGTATTTATCCTGTATCCTGCTCTTTATCATCTAGGCCTCAAAGCGGCGTACAAGGATAAAAATATACAATGTGTAAAAATTAAAACATAAATTAAGTCTCAAAAATTTAAACTTCAGCTTAACACAGAAATTTAAACAGAGAACATTAGAAACATTTTAAATATCAGAGATGTATTTGTGATTCAAGGGCATGCTGTTTTAACCAGGTGTCTGAAACTTAGTCTGGAATGCCACAACTAGACTGGTGATGGGAACAGACTACCACCAACTCATTACACCAGTGTTAAAAGACCTGCACTGGCTTCCCATCTGCTACCTAGCCAGATTCAAGGCTCTTGTTACTCAGAGTCAGAGGTGTAGTCGTCCAGGGTCTCGGGGGGTCTTACTTTTTTGGGAGCAGGGTCCCTATGTCTCCTGCACAGAAGTTAGAATCTTCTAACATTCTTCCTTACCCTTTCCTGCTATTTGGAGTCAATCAGAGTGAAAGGAGGTGAGTAAGCCACTGAGAAGACTCTTCTCAGTAGCTAATACTCTCCCTTTGAAAGCTTACTGGCTCCTAGGGATGTCTGTTGTTGCAAGTGAAGGCATTAATAAGGATCTCATTCTCAACCTAGCAGCAAAAAAGGTGGGTGGATGTGACTATCATGAAGGGACCCTGAACTTCTGAATTTGCCACTGCACTAGTGCTCAGGATACCAAGCTCTGAATAACCGGATACCTTGCCCTGTATGTCCCAGGTTGATCACTGAAATAATTGGGGGAGCACTATTAGTAGTCCCCCCTGGACAAGAAGGTTGACTCATGCCAACAAGAAGGCATGCTGTCAGTATTGTGGGCCCAACTCTGTGGAACTCCCTCCCACTAGAAGTCAGTCAGGCACCGTCCCGATGCATTGAGAGGGGTGGCAGCTGTGGTGTATTGAAAAGGGTATTGGATGCAGTGTATGTTTGCTCTCACCCCATGTCCCCACATCCCACTATGAATCCAGCCCCTTTTGGCCATTCCACAGGCAGAGCGCTCAGCCAGCGTATCACAGGAGTGCTGCCAGTGTGTCTGCCACGGTAGCAGCGCGCCTGGCAATCTGCCAGTGGTTCCAGCATTCTGCTGAATCATGAAGCCCCACAACCAACATACCTCCAGCATAGGACTGCACCTTAGAAGGCCTGAGGAAAGAAAATGAGAGGTGCTGGGTGAGCCTCTCAGGGGAGGGCATGCCATGGCCATAGCACCACTGCTGAAAATACCCTCTCTACCATACCCACCTGCCACACCTCACTCAAAGGGTAAGGGCCTCTGAAGATCTTGAGATCTTGGTAGATGCATGTGGAGGTAGGGGGTCCTTCAGGGACCCTGGGGGCGCCAATCTGGGAAGAACATGAGGGAATAGGAAAAGAGCTTCCCTTTTTCTACTATGTTGCAAGACACCTCCTCCCCTTTGCCTGCTGTCTTTCCTTTCAGGGGTGCAGAGGTTCCCACTGGCTTGGCTTGGCCCATCTGGACTGCTCCCTTTCCTGGCCTTCATAGGGTTGCATGTTGTTAAGTTCTTGCTTAATTCTCAGCTCCTCTTACTTCTGCTGCTTCTTCTTTAAAACAAAGTTACCCCTTTCCCCTTCCTTCTGTGAACATTTCAGGGTGTGGGGAGGGTTTGTGTGTTTGTCTTCCTTCTTTCCGATGCATTATCTTAAGAGGGTGAACATTTATGCCCTCCCTTGCCTTCCTTCCCAGGGTGACTGGGTGTGGCTGAAGAAATTCCCAGGCGAAAAGCACGCTGAAATCAAACAGGCTACCAAAACAGCTTTTTGCAAGGTGAGTGCTCTTGCATTACTCTCCATAGCCAGTGGGTGTCACTGCTGCTCCCTGGTTGGGGTAATAAATCTGTGCAATACCCAAACTGCCCACTACGACTGTTCACAGCTCCCTCTACTGGAATATCCTCCAACCAGCAGCCACTCTTTGGGGTCATTCTGCTTTCATTCCTCCATTTCTGTTACTTTGCCTTTTCTTCAGCTCCGGGATCTGCGGCATGAAAATGTGAACCTTTTCCTGGGCGTCTTCCATGACTGTGGAATCTTTGCCATTGTCTCGGAGCACTGCACACGTGGGAGCCTCGAATATCTCATCCGCAACGAGGACATGAAGCTGGACTGGATGTTCAAGTCTTCGTTGCTGCTGGACCTTATCAAGGTGCCCGAGGGAGAGGGATGTAGTGAATGTTTTGGGGATCCGGGTCAATGAGTGGGTGGGTGGGTAATGCCAGTTTGGGAATTTGGGATGAAAGTGATTGTTGCGAGAGGACCAGGACACCTTTGATGGGAATATACAAAGGAAACCACTAAAGAGTCCTGCTGAATCAGAACAGAGGGTCATCTAGTCCAGCATCTTCCAGCCTGCTGTGGCCAACCAGGTGCTTTGGGAAGCCCACAAGCAGGGTGTGAAGGAAATAGCCTGCTCCTTCTGTTGTTCCCCAGCGACATGTGTTCAGAGATCGATTGCCTCTAAAAATGAAGGTTTCATTTAGCTATAATGACCAAGAGCCATTAGGAAGCTACTTTGTACCAAGCCATTGTCTCATCTAGCTTAGAATTGTCTACACTGACTGGCAGCTGCTCTACAGGGTTTCATGCTGTGGATTGAACCTGGGGCCTTCTTCATGCAAAGCAGATGCTCTGCCACTGGGCTACAGCTGTCTTCCCCAATTCATCTATAGTTGAGACTACTCATCTTGCAGAATCCAGGGGAACTACTGGCCTAGCAGAGAAGCCAGCGGTGTTCTGTAGAGCCCTCTGTTGGACTGGAGAATCCAACGCAGGGGGAAACCCGCTGGAACAGGAATAATTTTATAGGTTTTTCAACTTATACAGTCCAGAAAACTGGATCACAGTAGGATTGGTTGTCCACAACTCCGGAGTCTATTTGTCAAAATGTTTGGGTTGGCTTAGACCACCCTTCACCAACCTGGTGAGTTCCAGGTGTTTTATAGGTCCCATCAGCCCCAGCAAGCCTTGGGAGTTGTAATGCAAAACATCTGGACGAGCACCAGGCTGGCGAAGGCTCGCTAAGATTATATCCTGGCCTGGGGGGGCGGGCAAAGAGAAATGGGTAGTGTTGTCACTGTGGGGAGGTCAAAGAAATAAAGGAGGGCTGTGAGCAGCAGACCCTCAACCTCTTCTTCCCCCACCCCTCTCTCTAGGGAATGAAATACCTACACCAACATGAATTTCCACACGGGCGGCTGAAGTCTCGGAACTGCGTGGTAGATGGCCACTTTGTCCTCAAGGTCACAGATCATGGCTATAATGAGCTGCTAGAAGCCCAGAAGATCATCCGAGAGCCAATGAAGCCTGAGGGTTAGCAAGGGAAGTTGGGAAGATGGGCAAATGTAGTAAAGTTCGGGGTACGTTGCAGGCAGTGATAACTAGGAAGGTGCCATTGCTGCTTCCTGCTATGAAATGTTTTAGGCAATGCTGGGTGGGACCTGCTTTTCCATGGAGACATTCAGTATAGATTAGAAATCAGCAGCAAACAGCCCTCCTGGCCAAATCCGTTAAAGTACTTGTCAATCTGGACAATAGACCACTGAGTGGGAAAAACAGCAAAGGCAATATCTTTGGTTGCACCGATATGCATATGTTTCGAGTGACAAAGAATATTTCTCCAGGTAAGGATAATGAAGGAGGCTGAATCTTAGGTGTGTGCAGAGAGCTGTTGGCCCTGAGTACTGCTAATGTTTAAAATCTCTTCCTGGTTGCAGCCTATTCACAATTATTTTATTTTAACCGGGGACGTTGGACATAGATTATTAGGAAGGGGCTCTAGACTATTAGAATGGCATAGAACTCAGATAAACCACCATTGTGTTCTAAGCAACTAGGACGCAGAAGGAAATATATAGGATCTATTCTCAATGGCTGAACAAGAGAGAAATGGGTGGGGACAGTCTCTACCCCTGTGCTTAGAGGGTCTAGGTTTAGTCCACCCTACTCCTCTTGCTAGATCTTGATACTGGAGAAAGAATCCATAATACGTGGCCAGACCAAGAGGCGGGGCACTTGAGATGCTAAAGAGGATGTGCATAGATGGGAGATGAGAGGCAGAGAGTATTAAGAGAGGCGGGGCATGAGGAAAGGGTGGGATGCAAGAAAGTGATTCTTCTTTGTTTTGCATTGTCTCCTTCTAGACCGGTTCTGGACAGCGCCGGAGCTGTTGCGGGACCCGGCAAAGGAGCGGAAAGGCACTTTCCGGGGAGATATCTACAGTATCTCCATAATTATGCAGGAAGTCATATGCCGAGCAGCCCCCTACTGCATGCTGGACATGACGGCTGAAGGTACAGAGAGGGCATGAATGGATAGCGAGAGATCACACCAGCTTCCATGCACAGCCTTTCCACCTACATTAATACATTTGCCCCTTTCATGTTGAGCTGGTACAAAGGATTGGGGCAGGAACAGACATTGCCCTTTTCTGATGTAGGAAACCCAACTCAACAAGAATGGAGGAAGCGGCCTTTTACCGAGTGAGGCCCTTGCTCCTGTCTGACGGACAGTCCAGGGTTTTAGGCAGGGAGCCTTCCCCAGCCCTACTTGGAGATGCTGCTGGAGATTGAAGCTGGGGCCTTCTTTATTCAACACAGATGCTCCACCACTGAGCTATGGACCCAACCCACATGACATGGCATCACCACATTGGTTTTCTATGGTAAACACTTTGCATGGTGAGGATTGGTAAAGGCCAACGTGGCCTTTACCTCAGCGCAGGAGGACATTTTCAAAGGAGATACTTGCTATGCAAAATGTATATGATTGCAATGATACGATTGGGTCTCAGTCAATATTGTGTCAAACCCAAAATTGTTCACCTGCGTAGTATGTAGGTTAAGGATGGGGATCTGGCTGGTGCTCTGGAACTTTCTTTTCCCTCATCCCTGCAGAGCACGGGTTGGCAGGGGTACCCACTTGCTGATCACTTGGCATCACAAAGATGTCAGGTGACCTGTTTTCTCCTGCACAGTTTGCATAACCACACCTTGTGGGTCAAATGACGAGGCCTTCCAGATCTAATTAGGTCCACTGGCTGGAGGTTCCCCCACCGCTGATGTAGATGTGATCTGTGACCCAAACTGTGTTAAAACATATGTAGTTTGATTTGCCACTGAAGTCATATTGGGTCAGGCTGGAGTTGGTGATGTTTGTGTTGAATATGGAAATGTTGGGTTGATCTGGAGAGCTGTGCAGGCTCGTTTGGGATTGCTTTGGTGGTAAGTGAATTAATACACCTACTGGGCTGAGAAGACCTGAAACATGGTTGGAGCTAGGGATGGATGCAAGGTGATAGACCAAGCTGTGTTAACTGTTGCTGTCCTCATTAGGCAGGGTTGACCTGGATTGTGTGGAAAGGATGAGTGCTGTGCAGAGTTTGGTTATTGAAAACTCTGGGTTTGGGTGATGCTGACATATAGAGTGACAGATGAAACGATGGTAATAGAGTTTATGGAGTGGTTGCAAAGTGAACACCACAGGAGTTGGGTGGAGAGGGACTGGCCACATCAAGACAGAACTAAATAATTGCCCTTGTCTGATCAGAGATCATCAAGAAAGTAGAAAAGCCTCCACCACTTTGCCGGCCCTCTGTTTCCGTAGACCAAGCTCCAATGGAATGCATTCAGCTGATGAAACAGTGTTGGAGCGAGCAGCCTGAAAAAAGGCCAAATATCAACCAAATTTTTGACCAGGTGAGTTGGCCTCAGGAATAGTATCTGCTACTATCTCAGAGGGGAGGGTTTTGTTGTTGTTGTTACGTGCCTTCAAGTTGATTACGACTTACGGTGACCCTATGAATCAGTGACCTCCAAGAGCATCTGTTGGGAACCACCCTGTTCAGATCTTGTAAGTTCAGGTCTGTGGCTTCCTTGATGGAGTCAATCCATCTCTTCTTTGGCCTTCCTCTTTCTCTACTCCCTTCTGTTTTTCCCAGCATTATTGTCTTTTCTAGTGAATCAGGTCTTCTCATGATGTGTCCAAAGTGTGATAACGTAGGAGGCAGTTTCATCATTTTAGCTTCTAGTGACAGTTCTGGTTTAATTTGTTCTAACACCCAATTGTTTGTCTTTTTCGCAGTCCATGGTATGTGCAAAGCTCTCCTCCAGCACCACATTTCAAATGAGCTGATTCTTTTCTTATCTGCCTTTTTCACTGTCCAACTTTCACATCCCTACATAGAGAGAGGGGAGGGTGGCCTCCTCTAAACACTCTTTCTGTTCCTCTTCTGCAGTTTAAGAACATCAACAAAGGCCGGAAGACGAACATCATAGACTCCATGCTGCTCATGTTAGAGCAGTACTCCAGCAACTTGGAGGATTTGATCCGAGAGCGAACAGAAGAGTTGGAGGTTGAGAAGCAAAAGACGGACAAGCTGTTAACACAGATGTTGCCCCCGTGAGTCTGTGGAAGTCGTTGGGGAGCTTAAGTGGTGATGGTGGAAGATCTTGAAAGTGTGTTCTCATGGTGGATTCAATGTCACATTCCTAAGAATGACGGAAGGGTAGTTTGTTAAAAGAGTGCTGGGAAATGTAGCTCTGTGAGGAGTAAACGACAGTTTCCAGGATTCTTTGGGGGAAGCCATGTGTTTTAAAGGTGCATTAAATGCATAGCGTGGATGTGACGTTTGCAACTGCTTTGTTGGAACTCAACTCTGAATACAGGGACACTCATTAACAGAGATTGTATCTTTATAATTGTTTGTTTATCAGCTTACTGCTGGGCTGTTATTAATGTACTCCATTAGCAGTGGGCATTGGTAGGCTTGGATTAGAAATCTGACAGATGTTTTGGGAAGCTATTTTTAAAACATTGTTGATTATACTTACAGGAAGCACTCTTAATTCGTTTAAGGAGAGATTGGCTGACACTTGTGCTTGTAATCCCTTCAGTTCAGTAGCTGAGGCCCTGAAGACGGGTGTGCCAGTGGAGCCAGAGTATTTTGAAGAGGTGACCTTGTACTTCAGTGACATTGTGGGCTTCACCACTATCTCGGCCATGAGTGAGCCTATTGAAGTGGTTGACCTTCTCAACGATCTTTACACCCTCTTTGATGCCATCATTGGCTCCCATGATGTCTATAAGGTACAGACGCATCAGCCCTGTCTGCCATCTTTACTGTGGGCGGAAGACGAAGAAAGGGACAGGCCTGGAAGATTCAGAGATAGGAAGGGAAAGAAGACAGAATGGCACAAATGCTTAATGTTACCAAGCAAAAATTGCATTATATTTGGACCCTGCTTGTGAGCTAGTTAGGAGTGGCAGATGGAGGGCTGGAGATCTGATGAATAGATTCCTGGTGACAATCTGGAAGGAGGGGGATGTTCTTCAGTGCCCACCTCCTAGGTCTCCTTAGTCCTCTGGCAACTGTGGGAGGCTCTTTCTTCATAGGCCTAACCTTTGCTAGGATTCTGTCCCAGGCAGCGGCCCTGGGTGTGGGATGGAATCCAAGGCTGAGCAGAGTGTGTGCTAGACATAGAGTTCAGGGGCACCAAGCCCCATGCTGCTAGTTCAGGATCCGGGGAAGCAAAGTTAGGTCAAGCAAAAGTCAGACAAAGCAGAGGTCAAAGTCCCGAAAGATGCAAACAAGCAGGGTGGTTAGCACCCTGGATAATGTCACCGAGGCTGGCAGTCAGACAAGGCAGGCTTCAATGATGCTCTGACAAACCCAGACTGAGCCTTAAATATGGCGGCAGCTTTCTCCGAGTAGCTAGCCCCAGTCCTGATGGGTGGAGCTTCTGCTCTTAAAAGTTTTAGGAGCTGCTGACTCCAGTGGCGTGGGGGAGGCCTGGGTTTTGCTATGGCCTCTGAGCTGAAGTCCTTGGAAGGCCAGAGAGGTACTGGCATTAAGGGCTTCTCTGATGCTGGGACCCCTGAGGAGGAAGGGCCTTCAAAGGTTGGTTCTGGGGCAAATCCTCCTCCAGGCCTGAGATGTCCTCCAAATCCATGGCCTCTTCTCCTGAGGATGCGATATGGAGCCCTGGGTCATGACGGCCAGCCTCCCACATCCCTCTAGCTGATCTCTGCCCTCCCAAGTTCTCCTGACAGCTATTACAGCGGCTGCTTTTGCCGACAGGTGGAGACCATTGGTGATGCCTACATGGTTGCTTCAGGACTGCCCCAACGCAACGGAAACCGGCACGCAGGTGAGATTGCCAGTATGTCACTGGACATCCTCAGTTCTGTCGGCACCTTCAAGATGCGTCACATGCCAGAAGTGCCAGTACGGATCCGCATCGGCCTGCATTCAGGTAGGCCATCGCAAAGGCTGGGCTGCTGCATGGTGATGCTAACAGCCTCCAGCTATGTGGCCCCACCTCTACTGGGTGGCCCCGATCCACCCTTACTCAGCCCTCCTGAAGGAAAGGAGCATAGGGGGAGAGGAGGCATTGATGGGAAGAGCCCTGGGTTCAAGGTTCAAGAAGGATTCTGTCCATCTTCCTTGACAGGGCCTTGCGTGGCTGGTGTAGTGGGATTGACGATGCCACGATACTGTCTTTTTGGGGACACGGTCAACACTGCCTCACGGATGGAGTCTACAGGACTGCGTGAGTAACCCCTGGACCAGACTGGGGGATCTGAACTCCGGTGCTTTGGCTGGCTGTACAGTTTGCCCCATTTGGATGGACTCACCTAGCTATTTTGGAATGCTGTTGCCGGGGGGGGGGAGGGACATGTGCAGCCAACAGCAAGAGGGCAGGTAGAAAATGGAAATTTGGGGAAGAGGCATAGCTCAGAGCATCTGCTTTGCATGCAGAAGGTCCCAGGTTCAATTCCTGATGACCTCCAGACAGGGCTGTGAAAGACCTCACCAGTAGCATCATGCCCTAACAATCGGAACCCATATGTTTATTTGGATTGTGGCCTTTTTAAATCACATTTTCTCCACATTTATATCTCACACTTCCTCCCAAGGCTCTCAGAGCAGCATGCAGGAGTTCAGTTTATCCTCCCAACAATCCTGTGAGGTTGGTTAGGCTGAGAGGTGGTGACTTCCCCCAAGAAGACCATCTGAGTTTCTTGGCTGAGCATGTTTTCCACATCCAAACCCAACGCTGTAGACTAGGGGTGGGGAAGGACTACATTCCCTTTGGGGAACCTTCTGGGGGCTGCATGATAGTGGTGGGCAGGGGCAGGGACAAAAGTGGGCGGATCAATGGATATAATTTTTTGTGCAGTAGGGTATAGTTGTTGTTGTTGTTGTTGTTGTTATGTGCCTCCAAGTCGACTATGACTTATGGCGACCCTCTGAATCAGCGACCTCCAAGAGCATCTGTCATGAACCACCCTGTTCTTGTAAGTTCAGGTCTGTGGCTTCCTTTATGGAATCAATCCATCTCTTGTTTGGCCTTCCTCTTTTTCTACTCCCTGCTGTTTTCCCCAGCATTATTGTCTTTTCTAGTGAATCATTTCTTTTCATGCTGTGTCCAAAGTATGATAACCTCAGTTTCATCATTTTAGCTTCTAGTGATAGTTCTGGTTTAATTTGTTCTAACACCCAATTATTTGTCTTTTTCGCAGTCCATGGAATGAGCAAAGTTCTCCTCCAGCACCACATTTCAAATGAGTTGATTTTTCTCTTACCCACTTTTTTCACTGTCCAACTTTCACATCCATACATAGAGATTGGGAATACCATGGTGTGAATGATCCTGACGTTGGTGATCAGGGATACATCTTTGCATTTGAGGGTGTGGGTATATTTGAGCCACACCTAAATCAAGGGATTTCTGCAAACCCACCTCTCCATATCTGCATCAAGAGGCATTGTCATAGCTCAAGGGCAGTCCCAAGAGCTGGTGAGAGGGGGGTGACCTGAGGACAGTTCTTAAGGCCAGATGGGGAGGCCTGGGGAGCCGCATTGAGCCCCCAGGCCTGTGGTTCCCCACACCTGCACTGCACCCTGCAACACAATCTCCGTTTATGCAAAGGGCTGTAGATCACACCATATCCCCTGGGTGCTCACACACCCACACCAATTTTGGTATTGGGAACACAGGAAACTGCCTTAGTATAAATCAAGCCTTTGGTCCGTCTAGATCAGTATTGGTGACACTGACCGGCAGTATTTCTCTAGGGCTTCAGGTGTCTGGGGGAGGGGAGAGGTCTTTCTCAGCCTTCTTGGAGATATTGGGGATCAAATCTGGGATTTTTTACACGCAAAGCAGATACTCTACCACTGAGTGACGGTTTTGGAGCCTCAGCCAGCCTTGACTGATTCTTCTGAGTTGGTCTCCCTGAGGCATCTCCATCTCACCACCGCCTGTCATGTCTTCTGCAGCTTATCGAATCCATGTCAGTGTTCGCACTGTTCAGATCCTCCATGAGCTCAAAGAGGGCTTCAACCTGGAACTCCGAGGCAAGACGGAGCTCAAGGTACCTGGGGCAAGGGAGGGCTTCCAGGACTTCTACAGTTCTTCCTCCGATCTCTGTTCAAAGCTCCACCCAGAAGGTGCAGAACAGACCTGAATCCCCACAGGGCTCTGGCAAGCATAAGATGTTCCCCTTTTCACATGCGTGTCTGTGTGAGGGATGATTTCCCTGACGGTGAAATGAATAGAGTTGCCCCTGCATGCACAGCACCTGCACATGTCCTTTGGAATTGCCAGTTGAGATTGGCAGAGCCCTTGTGCTCTCACCTGCAGGGATTCTTTTCGGGATTGTCAAACTTCTTGAAATGCATCCTCATCCCCCCCATCAGCATCTCTTTTTTCTCTGCAGGGAAAAGGCATCGAAGATACCTATTGGCTGACAGGCCGTACAGGCTTTAACAAGCCTATCCCCACACCCCCTGACCTGCACCCAGGGTAAGAGGTCAAAGGTCAGAGCATCCTGGCTGGAACAGAATAGGGTGGTTGGATGGTGCTGGGTTCTCAGGGGGACACAAGGTAAGAACATAAGAAGAGCCTGCTGGATCAGGCCAGTGGCCCATCTAGTCCATCATCCTGTTCTCACAGTGGCCAACCAGGTGCCTGGGGGAAGCCCGCAAGCAGGACCCGAGTGCAAGAACACTCTTCCCTCCTGAGGCTTCCGGCAACTGGTTTTCAGAAGCATACTGCCTCTGACCAGGGTGGCAGAGCACAGCCATCATGGCTAGTAGCAGTTGATAGCCCTGTCCTCCATGAATTTGTCTAATCTTCTTTTAAAGCCATCCAAGCTGGTGGCCATTACTGCATCTTGTGGGAGCAAATTCCATAGTTTAACTATGCGCTGAGTAAAGAAGTACTTCCTTTTGTCTGTCCTGAATCTTCCAACATTCAGCTTCTTTGAATGTCCACGAGTTCTAGTATTATGAGAGGGAGAAAAACTTTTCTCTATCCACTTTCTCAATGCCATGCATAATTTTATACACTTCTATCATGTCTCCTCTGACCCGCCTTTTCTCTAAACTAAACTAGGTATATTAATGACTCTTCCATTTCTCCTCTTTGCTCCTAGTGCCAGCAACCATGGCATCAACCTGGATGAGATTCCTGAAGAACGAAGAAAGAAGGTACAGAAAGCACGTCCGGGGCAAACAATGTAGCCAGTCAGCAGCCATGCTGGCTCAAGCCCAGTTGTGATGGAGGTGAGATTAGTCCTGGGGGAAAGGAGTATACGCTGTAGGCTGCATTTCTAATCTCTGCCTCCAAGAGCCAGGATGAATTTAGACCTCCTCCCTGATCCATCTAGCTAAACAAAATTTGTTCTTCCCTGACTCCTCCTCTTATTTTGGGGGTGTGGAAGAAGGATTGTCATGCCTCCTCTCTCGCTTCCTGCCTACGACCAGCATGGAGGAGGTTGAATGTGAATTTAACCTGCATTTTCTCTTTTGTCTGCCCAGTTCTGGGATTGAAGCCCTTTTTTTAGGGGTGGGGGAAAATTTTGGTTTAGTTTGCATTTCATTCTAATTTGCACTTCCTTAAACAGCATGTGAGCCAAAACACAGCTTTCCTTAAAAATTTGCACTCCCCCGAATTTTGCGTTGTGGTTCTCCAGCCAGACAATTTGTACAGAAATGTATCTATTAGGGGTAAGTGTGCATAAAAATGGATATATTAGTGAGCATTACAGAAATGGGAAACTGCTTGCAAAAACTGTATTAAGCAGATTTGCATACAGAAATAAGAAGTGCATACCGAAGGTCAGGCAAATTTTCATGAGGACTTTAAGAAATAGCAAACTGGTATGGAAATATGGAAAACTGAACTTAAGGATGCAAAAATGAGAAACCAAGAGAAGCTGGAACTGACGGATTTGTCCATCTCCTGTCCATGACAGCAGCCTGACTTCCGTATGCTCTATAGCATGAGACTTCCCCAGAACTACTCTGGTCATCAGTAGGGATGGAAGCATCTGTCCATTTCAGTTCTCTCAGTTTCTTATTTTTTCCAATCTTAAATTCAGTTCTCCATATTTCTGCATTAATTTGCATTGTTTAAAGAAAATTCTTTAGCATTTTAGTGTGAATTTCTACTATTATTTTTGTATGCAGTTTTGACTAATGTTCACATTTTTGCAAGCAGTTTTTCCTAATATAATGGATTTTTGTATGTTATTCTAACTAAGATATTCATGTTTATGCACACTTTCTCCTAATATATGCTTTTTTGTAAACATTGCTTAGTTGGAGACTTGCATTGAAAAATTTAGATAAGTGCGAATTTCAAAGTGTGGTAAGTCTATTTAAATAATGTATGTATTATATAAGTTTATAGAGTCAGAGTGTTTGGAAGCTTGCCCCCCTTCAGAGTTGGAGAAAAATGCATTTTAAAAAGACAAATGTTCCTGTACCCATTCGCCCCCTCCAGGAAGTCTGGCAAACCACTAAGATAGTAGCTTCTAAATCAACAAGTCTGAATTAAAATGTAAACAATTGAAGACAGTGAAAATACCTAGTTATTAGGGTTTTCCAAATGGCCAGAAGTAACCTTACCAACTCACATAAGAGCTGATAAAAATCTCTAGGAAGATCTATGAGGATGTTTATGAAATAGAATGTCTATGAGAACGGAAAGGTGATTGTTTGTAAGACTGTCCCATGAGAATGTTTATGACAAGTCTGTGGGAATTTATTTGTGAGAAAAGACTGTGGGAATGGAAATATGATGTTGCTGCAGATCAGATGATCCAGGGATGGGAGACTATAAAGAGAGATCACAAATGCAGTTGTTGACCAATCTAATGGACTGGTTATGCTGCTGTCAGTTTGCCTAATTGCTGAGTTTTATTCTGAGTCTTATCTGAGCCCCCGTGAGTGAGATTTAAATTGTAATTCTATTCTATATATGTGTGTGCTAAGATAGCTAGACTGTATAAGAATAAATTACTTAATAACCTTGGGTTTTGTGTTGTTAATTCTGATTTATTCATTTACTGGTTTTGACCAGACTAAGTGTGCTCATATGTATTCAGATAGATATGTGTAGTTAATAAAAAGCGCTGTGGAACTCCATTCTTTTTTATCCTGATCTATCCCTAGTCCTGAGATGCTTCTGAGGCACAGCACGCGTCTAGGCTAGTGCAGTTGCTTCATGCAAGGACTCTATACAGCTTTAGGCTTAAGGGAAAAGTGAAGAGCCCTTGGATCTATGCGTGGGCGCATAAGAGGTAGTTTAAAAACTATTTCAGAAGGATGGCTGGGTTTCAGTTCTCATATTGTTTCAGAAAGTGTGGATTTGATCGATTTGGCTTTAAATGTGAACTAACTTGAATTTCTCCCTATCCCTCCTGGTCATAGAGATATGGCCTAGAGCATCCCTTGTTGAAATGGAAAGGAGGGTTTTGAAACTTTTGATCTGAGCTAACTTTGTTGTTCCTGTTTAACCAGCTCTAACAGCAGCCAAGATCTGTGGCCTATACCCGCTGGCACTTTCTGACCAACTCTGATGAGGCCTTTCATGCAACCTGGGAGGCAGAATGGCCGGAGCAACCTTTGGAAGGAGGATGAATCAGCAGTTGGTGCCTGAGGGACTCGCAGCCTCCTTTGCCCACCACTATCTTGGACTCATCCTTTTTTCACTGTATATCTTCCTCTGCTACTTGTGTTGGTTCTTCTGCATGAAGGAATGAGGATTCACTCTCAGTATCAAAAGAAAAATGACCAATGCCTGTTGGGACTTTTGGGCAATCTAAGAATGGCTTTGTGGACTCTCTAATTGGAGACGTTTGCCTCCGCCCCGTTGTTGCAATGGTCAATGCTTACACTATGATGTTGCTAGTAAGGGTGGATACAGAAGGCGGCCCATTCTGGCATCCTCAAAGTGGCTTTCTTCAGAGAAAATCAGGATCTACTGGTGACTCTGCCCATGTTTTTGTGGCAGATGCTTGAAGGTGGTGATTGCAGTGGGGGCAGTTATGACCTGGCTAAATGGAATTATACCCCATCAGCAGCTGGTGCTAGAGCCAGCAGGCTTTGATTCTGCCCTGCACTGAAACATCTGTGTCTGCAAACAAGGCAGTGATCGAATGGGGAGCACTTGCCTCTCGGGCTGCAAACCTGTGCAGCAGGGCCACAGACCGGGCTTGGATCAGGGCATATCCACTGCCCCTTCTCTTTTTAGAGGACAGGGACAGATTCCATGTGGAGATTAAACTCAGGGGTCAAGGAGCCTTGTTAGACAAGATGTGCCTGGAGAGTCCATATAAAGTTCATAATGGTCCCATGTTTAGGCAAGTTAATGGTCCTTCCCCTTTGGAAATTCGGCTTACGTGGCTAGCCACTAAATGGCAGGATTGCCTCACAGGAATGTGTTTATACAGCAGTCAAAAATTGGCTTTGTTCTTAAGAGACTAACCACCTATTACGAACCCTTGAGCGCTAATGCCTCTTTAAAAAAATAAAAGCACCACCACCACCAAATATCTGCTTTGGGATGGGGCAGCTTGGGTTGGAAAAGGGGGAGGGAGGGAGGATGTCCCTGAACTCTCCTGATTGAGGCCCTAAATCTCCTGGGTAAGAATACAGTCCTCTCAGGGATGCCATTTTGTAATTCGAAATGAAGTTATGGATGCGGCTTCAGTCTCATCCTGGATATTTTGCAGTCTAGCTAACCATCCAGGAAGGTGAGGATGGGTTTGGAGTTGCAAACCTTTGTTCTGAAAAACAAATCTATCTGTACACACAGAAACCTATTGTGCATGTGCAGGGTAATTATCTATGAAGAGTTTTCTTAAAGGGATTGCCTTTGAGGAGCTAGGGTGCATTATTTACATTTCAGAAAAGTGGTTGGGATGGGTTATCATTTACTCAGTGTATTGATTTTCCTTATAACTTCCAGATGACGCTTGAAAAACTTGGCTAATATTCATCTTCAGATTCAAATAATAGTTTCAGAGGGATTGCTGGAATGGATCCTCGGAGTAATTTGTGGTTGACTATCTTCGTCTAAATTTCAAATGTTTATTAATTGCACCAAATAAAAAACTGTCCCAATATTTATCTGCAGGCAGACAAAACTATTAGAGATGGCACATTTAATTAAGATATATGTATATGAGATATTTTTTAAGGGATTTTTGTTATTTGTCACCAGACAAAAATATTTCCCTTAAAGGAAATATTTACTGGGAAATATTTAGTGGTAATCGCCCACTGTTTCCCCATTGGGCATAGATTGGCTGGCCTCGGAATTTGTCTATCATTTTCATAGACTGTGTACAAATTGTATTTTCCCCCGTTACTCTTATTATCAGCATTGGGATGTTTTATTTAATTATATATATATATATGGGTTTTTTTGCAATGTTGTTGTTTTGCAGATCTTGAGGGGGCAGGGCAGTGGGAGCGTCTGTGGGATGGGGGAAGTTAACTATGTGTGTGTAATATATACGTCGTCATTGTGCCATTGCAGGGGTGTTCCTTATACTCTGTATCATGTGGAGATGCCAGTGGCGCTTTGCAGCTGGTCCATAAATGGCTGTGTGTGTGTGACTCTGCAATGAAAAGGCCAGGCTAGAGAATCTGAAGTTTGTGGTGGAGTGTCCTTTCTGCCCAGACAAGGTTTCTACTGGAGTTGTGGCTTAGACCTGTTGTTAGTACTGGGTCAACTTTTGGGTATGAGAAGTATCACTCTAGAGGTCCCAAGGAGTCACAATAAGTTCTTGGGCTCCCCCAACCACACACAGATCCCATATAGTTCCTTTGGGACGGGAATATTGTTAGCTGCATGACTTACAGAAGTGAAGCAGGGATGACGGGGTGTGTGTGTGCCTTTTCTGCACTGGTATACTTGGAAAACTTCATCAGCTGAATTTCTGCCTCTTGTGTAGTTACAAGGCACACAGAAATTCAGCAGGTGAGGTATACACAGCTCAATTACATATGGGGGGAGAAGCAGTGTAGTGGCAAATTCAGAAGTTCAAGGTCCTTTTGTGATAGTTGCATCCACCCCCCCACCTTTTTTTGCTGCTGCGTTGAGAATGCCTTGTTAATGCCTTCTCTCGCAACAACAAACGTCCCTAGCTTTTAAAGGGAGTGTTAGCTACTGAGAAGAGTCTTCTCAGTGGCTGACTCACCTCCTTTCATTCTGATTGGCTCCAAATAGCAGGAAAGGACAAGGAAACATGTTAGAAGACTTCTCAGTCTTCTTTTCTTGCTGATTGCCTCACAGGATGTGGGAGACATAGGAACCCTGCTCCCCCAAAAAAGTAAGGGGTCTAAGACTCCCCGAGACCCTGGATGACTACACCCCTGGGGGAGAGGCTGATCAGCAATTACTCCTTACTCTAACGGGTATGTACACTTTCTTAAATGTATGGATTAAAAACAGTTAATGCAGCCAATTAATTCTAGGAAGGAATAAACAAGACCACAAACGCAGCTTCCTGTGTTATGTGACAATAACATCTGTTCTTTGTTGATAGCTGAACAGTAAGCTCCAGGGGTGTAATTGCCCAGGGTCATAGGGGGTTGCAGACCCCGTTACTTTTTTGGGACCAGGGTCCCAGCCAGGCCCCTATGTATGAGCTAATCAGCATGAAAAAGGATCATGTTAGCCACTGAGAAGAGTCCTTGTCGTTGCATGCTGATTGGAGCCAATCAGAGTGAAAGGAGGCGAGTCAGCCACTCTTCTCAGCCTCCCCTTTCATGCTGATTGGCTCCGAGGGACATCTGTTGTAGTGGAGCTGGACTCATGAGAGCACAGGGAGAGCCAGAGAAAGGAGGGGAAGTGGAAAGGGGGCGTGGCTATGAGGGGGTGGGGCGTGACTACCACGAAGGGACCCTGCACTTCTGAATTTGCCACTTCACTACTGGCCAGCTGTGCTCTTGTCCTTCTCAAAAATTGGCCTAACTCGTATGTTTAAGGCGTTTATGTCTTACTGCAATAACAATCAATTAGTCATAAACTTTGAAAAAACAAAAATCTTAGTTTTTTCTAATAAAAAATCCCTACCTGTTTGGTCAATAAATGGTCACCAAATAGCACAAGTTGCTAGTTACAGGTATTTGGGCATAACTTTTCATTCCTCCTTAAGTTGGACCACACACGTAAGAGCAGCAGTAATGAAGGCAAGATATTCCACAAAGAGCTTACTCCGTTACTTTTATTTTAAAGGGGGTCGATTTGTTCCAGCACTTATTAAGTTATTTTTATACAAGATTGTGCCCCAACTCCTTTATGGTGTCCCCATTTGGATCCACTATTTTGGTCCTTCAGCTGAATCCACACTTTCCAGTTTTGTTCGCAGCCTTTTAGTCCTGCCCCGTTGCGTTCCCTCTGCAGCTTTAAGGCTTGAATGCGGTCTGTCCTCTTTGGACTGTTGGGCGTGGACTATGACTACCAGCTACTGGGCGAAAATATCTTTAACTCCCCCTCAAGGCCGTATAGCTCATTTTTGGGATGATCAATATCCATCTTCCTGGCTTAAAAAAATTGAAGCAAAACTAACGAAAATAGGTTTATCCACGGACTACTTGGCTACACAGGCCCCAAATGCAGTAACCTCCTTAATTCGCTCTCGGCTTAATGATACTGATTTACAAAACTCAATTGCCTGTGCCACAAAAATCTGCTCCCCCATTCATTTAAATTTAACTTTTCCATCTGGTAAACCTGCTTCCTACTTTTATCTGATCACCTTTCCTAAATTACGACTGGCTTTTTCAAAAGCCAGATTTAATGCTCTAAACTCTGCAATTATGGAAGGGAGATTTCATCATATTCCCTATGAACATCGTATTTGCCCCTGTGGTTCAGAAGTGGCTGAAACTCTCTGTCACTCCTTGTTGGACTGTGTGCTATATACTCATATTCGATCTAAATTCCTCAAACCCATCCTGATGAACCAGAAATTTAGAAATCTTTCTCCTAACGAAATGATAGTTATACTGTTGTCCGGTTCGGATAAAGACATCACCATTCAAACCGCTAAATTTATATATGCAGCCCAATCAATTCGTGCTTCTTTTTAATGACTGTAACTCTGAATTTTATTTTGCTGTTTCTGTAATATCTTTTTATGTGTTCACTTCGGGTCCTTGACTGTAACAATAAACATTGACACTGACATACTGGCCAGCTCTGACCTCAAAGTCCCTTTCTCCTCTTCGGTTGCTTTGCATCCACTTCATGTTTTCCCTAATCTCTTTAACCACGTTCTTTTCTTTTTCTCCTCTTTCCTCTGGACTCCCTTTAGCAGCTTCTCTGTCTCTCTCCGTCTAATCTTCCTTTCCCTCACCTTTCAATGGCCTTGCATTTTATAACATCAATAAAAGCGGGGCGTCATGAAAACGTTTCCTGTCCGTACAAGAGCTCTGATAAGCAAAGTTTCATCTCTGGAATTTTGTCCTTTCCTGCGGCACTGAAATCTTGCAAGGAGACAATTTGGCAACTCCAGAGTCCAGGCATGAGCTGGCCCTTTCCAGCAAAAGCCCTCTGGTACCTGTGAAGATGTCTAGGTCCCAGCCTATTGTCTACTCCCAGGGGTGGAGCTCCGCTGTAGGAAGGGGGCGGGGTTCTTTTGCTGATAAAGGTTGGCACGTTCACAGGATCCATCCTCAGGAGAGAAGGCTGAGGTGGGTGCCTGGGACCGGCTGATACTCTCTCTTCCATTCCCAACCCTTCAAGTGTTGTGTAAGCTACCCTGCTGCACCACAGCATGACCACCATCAAGGCCACATACAACGTCAAGGTGGTGACTGGCAAATTTATCCACTCTGGCACCTTCGACTCAGTCTTTGTCTCCTTGGTGGGCACTGATGGTGAGAGCCCCAAAACTGTACTAGACAACTGGGGCCCGGATTTCTACCCAGGAGCGGTGAGTTGTCAAGAAAGGAATGGCACATGTGGGTCGCAGCAGTGCATCCTGGTGGTAGACCATTAAAAAAAGTTATGTCTTGCATTTCCCTCTGATGGGCTGCAGGTGTGACAACTGAAAAGCAGTGTCAAAGCTTCCCAAAGGAGCAATAATATAAAATGTAAAAAGGGAGAATTCAAGTATGTTTTTCTTTGATAGCTAATCATTTTCTCCTGAAAAGAAATCTTGTGTTGTTGGGGGTGCTATCAGTGCGTGAAATCAAGATTTTTATCACTTTGCCTGCTTGTCTTGCCATGTTAAAGCATGATGATAAATAGTTTGTGTTCTCTCCCCTGCCCCCTAATTCCTTTCTTGTTACTCTGCCTGAAACTCAATGGCATTGACTTTAAAAGTATGGCAGGGGGGGAAATAAAATCTTAAGGATGCACCAAAATAAATATTTGTTGGCCCAAGACGTTTAAAAACACATCACTGCATTCTCTAGTGTGGTCTATATCCAAATTCTGGCATGCTTTTTAAGTGGTCCTCAAGAAGCAGTCATGCCCTGGGTCAAAAAAATTAAGATCTTTATTCTGTGTATCCTTAAGATTTAATCTCCACGTCCCCCATTGCTCCTTCTGTGATTGATACCTTTTCTTATTTGTTTCCTGTTAAAATATGGCATCTGTCTTATCTTGTAGTGCCAGAGGCTTCTAGGTGGGTGCCAAGGAGGTGGGCTTACACTTTATATTTCTTGGTTTTAGAACTGACCTCCAGTACTGTAGTGGCAAATTCAGAAGAACAGGGTCACTTCATGACAGTCACAGCCATGCCCCTTCCCCCTTTTTTGCTGCTGGGTTGAGAATGAAAACCTTATTAATGCCTTCTCCGACAACAAAAAGTGTTCCTATGAGCCAGTCGGCACAAAAGGGGAGAGTGTTAGCTACTGGGAAGAGTCTACTCAATGGCTGACTCACCTCCTTTCACTCCGATTGGCTCCAACCAGCAGGAAAGGACAAGAAAGTATGTTAGAAGATTCTTCCCAATGGCTAACCCTTTCATGCTGATTGGCTCACAGGACACTGGAGACATAGGGATCCTGCTCTCAAAAAAGTAAGGAGTTTAAGACCCCCCCCCGAGATCCTGGACGATGACACCCCTGCTGCCCCTTATGCCATCCTTGTCAGTCACACTGGGCATGCCCCTTGTTGTCAGCCTGTATTTTCTGATGCTTCTCCCTGAGTATTACCGTCCTTTTTGTCCTTTTTTACACTTTTGGGATAATGTGAATTGTTAAGTGGCACCAGAATTCATTTGCAGCCCTTTCCCCAGGTTTTCTGTGAATGTGGCAGACCAGGATGGGGGTGGGGGATGCCTCTTGGTCCTACATACGCTTGTGCATAAATATTTGAACGTGGGCACACGCTGCCTCCCTCTGTCATCTTCCCTATCCCCAATAATGATGATAGAAGATGTTTAAAGGTCATTTTATTCATTTATTTATAAATATATTTGAGTGCCGCTATTTCGTTAAAAACATCTAAGCAGTTTACAAGAAGCTGAAAAACCATCACCACCATTCAGTTTTCGTAAGGGTAGTAGTGCATTTCACAAGGCCCAGGCTGCAATTTTGGGTGGACGAGTGATCATGGGATGGAAGGTAGGCCAGTGCTTAACCCTTTCCCCACTGTCTGTTTTCCACTGAACCCCCTCCTGCAGCTGGTTTCCAGGTGGGTGGGTGCACTTACTCTTGTTCCCAGAAGAGTGTTGTGGCTTCTTTCCTCTTTGCTGTTGCTAAACCCCTGATTCCTGTCACCAGAGAGTACACAGAAGAACCTGGATTGTGAAACTTCTTTTTTTCCCCTTTAACTGCCGTATGAGGTTTCTGTTGCAAGTGGCATTTGTAATGGTTTGCTGTTCTGAAGAAAGACAACAAAGAAATATAGGAAGTTGCCTTATATACTGAGTCAGGCCACAGGGCCGCCTAGCACACAGCATTGTTTACCAGTCTTTCCCAACCTCTGAGTCCCCAGATGTTGCTGGACTCCAACTCCCATCAGTCCTAGCCAGCATGGCCAATGGTCAGGATTCAGGAATGATGGGAATTGTAGCACCATCTGGGGGCCCAAAGGTTGGGAAAGGCTGCAGGCTGGGCGGGGAACTGTTTTCAGCCCACAAACTCCATTTCCTTCTGAGCAACCTTCCAGGGGCCACATACCAGCCGTTGGCGGGGCCAGAGAGGGCCTGAGTGGGTAGAGCAATTAATGTGAGTTTTTACCTTTTTACGGCAGACTTGTTACTACACACACACACACATATCCCCCCTCTCTATTATCCATCCAGACAAGCAAGAGTCCTTATCAGGATTCAAGGACAGATGCCAGCCAGGGGGGCGTGAAGTGAGGTCAGTGAGGCCTGTGGCCTGAGGAGAGGGCGTAGCCCGGGCAGGGTCTCAAAGGCCATACAGAAAGGTCTTGAGGGCTGCATTGGGCCCCTGGGCCTGAGGTTCCTTACCCCTAGTCACCTTGATTGACAGCAGCTCTCCATGATTTCAGTCCCCCTACATAGAGATACCCCACACACCAAAATTTCCTGGGTGGCAGGTTAGCCAAAACAGTGTCTGCCTGTGAGGATGGAGTTCTTCTGAGGGCCAGAGGGTCACAGTCCCAGGCAGGATGGCTGAGGGCTTTGATGATCCCCCATAGAACCTGCGGGGTAAAGAGGGGATTCTTCAACTGGACTCTTTATCAACCCTTCCTATTTTCTGTGGATGCCTCTGGATCTTCCAACTTTTCCATTGCAGGCGAGAGAATACAAAGTCACATGTGAGTGTGACCTGGGAGAAATTTTGCTCCTTCGCCTCTACAAAGAAGTTTTCAGTGAAACACTTTCAACCAGCTGGTACTGTAATTCTGTCACAGTGACGTCCCCAAAAGGGAAGGACTACAGATTTCCATGCTATCAGTGGATCGATGGCCCCGAGCCCCTGGAGCTAAGGGAAGGGACTGGTAAGTAGACATGCTCACAGGGAGAGAAAGAGAGAGAGAGAAAAAAGAGGGCCCCTAGTGGGCAAAATCACCAAGAAATGATCTTAAACTTACTCATTGCTTCAGCATCATGCTCCCCCATGTGGTGACCACTGGTATTTACTGTTCAGAGGAAAACGCTTGTGAACTACAAGGGCCTTGATATGCTGAATATCAGCTAATGCTGCATCTGAAAAATGGTGCATTCAGAAAAAAGACCCAAATAAATTTATCTGTGTAGCCAGTAACCCATTCATTCATTCATTGGCGATCACTCGTGGGCAAGTAAGATTGTCTTCCAAGATAAGGTCTTTGCTTGGAAGACGCCTGTGTGTGAATTTGTTTTATGTGGGGAGATCGGCGCACGACGATCAACACACAATCGTGACAGAAAAAGGCTTTGATCCAATGGAATGGGTACCATGACGATTGGAAGTCTTTTATCTGCTGCAGCCTTCATCTGCCTTCACAGCCGTTGTAACATACACATTTTTATCGTCCGCCTGTTCTGCCGTTGAAGACTTTCTTGGATCATTCTTTGTCTGGCTTCTCTCCCTTGACCTTACCGCCATGGGTGACCCTGCTGGGAGTACATGACTCCCGACGGCATCGCTCACAGGGTTCATTGGAACACGCAAGTCTTAGCCCACTCACCACTACAAGGTGACGATCCAGCGAGGAGAGCCAGTAACCCACACTGTCAATGGCTGGTAACCCTGTTAGAAAGATCTAAGAAACCAATACATCCTTGCTTGTGGGTTGCCCCTTGTAGATGGTCTGACATGGGATAAATTAGCAAATATATTGCACTTTTCAAGTCTCCAAAGTGCTTCAGATTCTGAGATAGATGCAATCCTTACAACAGCCTTGTAAGGTAGTTCAGTGGGCTCAACTAAGGTCACCCAGTGAGGTCAGTGAGATTTGAATCAGCGGCTTCCTGGCTCACAGCTCATCCTTTTTAGCTGCTATACTAGGTGGGCTTTTTTTTAACCCTGCCTTTCAAATTACAAAGTTACAAAGTAGTTGAGAAGAATATTAAAATAACAATAAGAGAGATGAAATTACAACCAGCATTATCGCACATAAGTAATAAAAGTCAAATGCAACAATTGTGGAAGCAGTAAGAGCAAAGACCTCAGCAAGAGGAAGAAATCCCTGCATGTTCCTGCACACTCCAGAGCCTTTGCCAACTTAAAAAGGTGTTATCCTAGTGCCTGAAGCAAGTCCAAGCGGGTGCCTTTTTGTGAGCAACCCTGGGGGCAGGACGTTTTCAGGTTTGGGCCCCACCTATCCCCAGTCACCACCTCCCAACGCCCTGTTGTTGGGGGCACCCAAAGAAAGGCCTCGAAGAGGGAGATTGTAATGGAATGGAGCAGTTTGATAAACACCATCTCTGTGTCTGTCCTGCCAGGGAAAACGCCTCTCATGGATATTCTCCCCTTGCTCCAGCACCACCGGAAGAAAGAACTTCAGCACAGACAGTCTTCTTATGAGTGAGTGCGGCTGCCGCTAATTGCTGGTCGTTAAATTGCTGGTCATGTGTGTGAGAGAGAGGGAGAGAGAAATGGATCCCTGTGTTCTGTCTCCAGCTCTCAGAGTTTCTAATCCTAATTCCTTTTATTTCTGACATTCAGGGTGTGAGTGTAGCTTATCTAGCCAAAATACACCAGTGGAAGGTACTGGGGGGAACCCCAAGGTTTAGGAGTGCAGCCAGTGTTTAGGGAGGAACATACTATATGTGAAGGGGAATGTGCTCACAGTAGACACAAAATAGTGACGGACTGTTTGGGTGTGTGGGGTAATGGAAAACTGTAGGTGGGGGGAAATGGAATGACATATCCTGTAGGAAGGCACGGCTGAAGAGGAGCACCCCACACTGCAACATTTTGTTGCTGGTTCCACTTGTGATACTGATTTTCTTCTGTACAGGTGGAAGGAGTTTGCTAAGGGCACCCCCCGCCACCTGGATGTTGCATCCGTTGAGGAACTGGACTCAAATATCAAATTTTCATTCATCAGAGCAGCATTGTTCAACAAGCGCTCTGAAGCCCAGTAAGTTGCATGAAAAAAGCTGCGATACTTATGGCAGATCAGTTCTTTGATTCAGAGCATGCTCTGGTCTAAGCACAGGTCTACTCCAGGATTTATAGTAAGCAGCCGGGTGTAAGGGGAATTCTGGAAGGAGGAGCCCTAGTTTGTGTGTAGCTGAGGGGGCACCAGTGTTACACATGTACATCTGAACCTCAGTGCATGTCTACCACACATGAATCATAGAATCATAGAATAGTAGAGTTGGAAGGGGCCTATAAGGCCATCCAGTCCAACCCCCTGCTCAATGCAGGAATCCAAATCAAAGCATTCCCGACAGATGGCTGTTCAGCTGCCTCTTGAATGCCTCCAGTGTCGGAAAGCCCACTACCTCTCTAGGTCATTGGTTCCATTGTCGTATGGCTCTGTTAGGATGTTTTTCCTGATATCCAGTCACAATCTGGCTTCCTGCAACTTGAGCCCATTATTCCGTGTGATGCACTCTGGGACGATCGAGAAGAGATCCCGGCCCTCCTCTGTGTGGCAACCTTTCAAGTACTTGAACAGTGCTATCCTATCTCCCCTCAGTCTTCTCTTCTCCAGGCTAAACATGCCCAGTTCTTTCAGTCTCTCCTCAAGAGTGTAATGGTATGTTTTACAGGAGTCTTAAAACCCGCACATTGCTCTAATGTGTATATACCCTTACCCATAGTAAGAACACACAGAGAAAGATTTCAGCAAGAGCTTGATTTATTTTCAGGAACAGGAAAAGTATAGCATCAAATTTACAGCTGCAGTTAAGGGCAGTGTTCTAGCTACTACAATCATACACAAGGTCTGTGGGAGTGCAGAGATATCCCAAGATCGTAATGTCAACTCACAGCAGAGGAAAAGGAAGAAATTTGGAATAGTGGAAGAATATACCTTTTCTGAAGAAATTGGGGTGCAAAGTCAGGATACAGAGTCATATGCTTGGTGAAAGTTGGGCTCTCTTGTTCTCGATATTGCTAAAATTGTCCAAACATACAACTTCACCCTTGTGAACCACCGGGGCAACGGTGTCCTGTGATGTGTGTTCCTAGAGCATGATGTGCTGTCAGAAGGTTTGTTGGAGCCACAAGTGCTGATTTGATCCTGGCAAAACCTTATGTGGGTTGCATGGAATCGGGGAGGGGGATTGCACACAGGAAGTGGGCATCAAAGGATTCCTTCGAAATGGAAGATTTCTGGCATTTTATTTTTTTTGTAAACTGCTTAGAGGTCTTTACATTCAAGCAGTTTATTAATGTTGTTGATTGCAGCATACAACTACTGTAATAAGTATGCAATTAATACATTCATTGGCAGCGGTGGAGACTGTTCCCTGTTCATGAGCGCTCTCTAAAAGTGGAGGGCGATCACATGGTGTATCCAACACCCCTTGACATCTGTCTCACTTTCTTCTCTTTCACACTTAGGAAGGTGGCGCTTAAACTGAGAGGGTATTCCGATAGACAAGAGTCATGGGAGGAATTGGATGACATCAAGGAGGTCTTCAAGTTCACTAAGACGGAAATGTCTGGTAAGATAGCGGCCCTGTTAAAAACTCACTGGAGGCAGCCTTGGATTGATCCCTTAGTGTTAATTTCATTTCCATATGGAGAACCCTAGTGATGTGGTATGGTTTCCATAAGTCCTGGTCCCGAACTTCTCCTTGTTTTATTAACATGATGTCAATGGGATCTCAGCATCCTGATTGTGGTTGCCACTGATGTAATAAGATCCTGCTTGAATTGTGCGGAGATGGGGGATGTAAAACCAGGTCCCATGTCATTGGGATGGACACCCTGTCTCTTCCCCTACAAATGGATCCTCCCCCGTCAAATCATTCTTTGCTCCAGAAGGTTCCATAGCACGTGGACTATGAAGCCATTTATTCAACTTCAGATCTCTGTGGGACTTTTCCCTGTTGAGCAAGGGTCATAACTCAGTGGTAGAGCTTCTCCTTTGCATATAGAAGGTCACAAGTTCCTGCATCTCCCTGTAGGGCTGGGAGAGACTTCCTGTCTGAAACCCTGGAGAGTGACTGCCACTCAGCATAGACGGTACTGAACTAGATGCACCAGTGGTCTGACACGTTATAAGGCAGCTTCCTATGTTCCTAGATTACGTCATGGAGCACTGGAAGGAAGATGTGTTCTTTGGGTACCAGTTTCTGAATGGGCTGAACCCAACAATGATCCAGAAATGCACAAAGATCCCACCTAACTTCCCCGTGACCGAGGAGATGGTTGCCAGATCCCTTGGGGACTCCACCACTCTGCAGAAGGAGCTGGAGGTGAGGAAGGGAGGCACTTACAGATAAATCCTATCACCCTGGAGGAGGAGGCAGGCACGCTGCACTCCATTCCCATCCCATTGTTGGATTTCTTCTTTGCCTGAAGCCTGTGCTCTTCTCCCCCACAGAAGGGGTCCATTTTCATTGTCGACTACCGCATCCTGGAGGGGATCTCCACAGGGTTGAATAACGACCGCCAGCAATATGTAGCGGCTCCCTTGTGCTTGCTGCACCTCACAGCCCAGGAGCAGCTCATGCCCCTCGCCATTCAGGTAAGAGGTTTGGGTGGCTGGGCGCTAGGAAGAAGTCACCGTCCTGCCTTGATGATGGGGAGGCAGCACACCCATCATGCAGGGAAGGAGACCTCTAGTAGTTTTGAGCAGTACTGCTACCTCATACTGGCATTGTGCACTTAGACTTTCAAACGGCTTTTGATAAAGTACCTCACCAAAGGCTCCTGAGTAAGCTTAGCGGTCATGGAACAAGAGGAGACATCCTCTCAGGGAGCAGAAACTGGTTGAGAAACAGGAAGCAGAGAGCAGGAATAAAGGGACAGTTCTCAATGGAAAGATGTAGGAAATGGAGTCCACCAAGGGTTGGTATTGCTACCTGTGCATTTTAACTTGTTCACAATGTGTTATGTGCATTGCTGATATCGAGCGCCAAGAAGACTTGGGCTTGTCCTCTAAGTATGCCTCAATGGAGAGAGCGCTACATTTCAATAAACCCGCAAATTATCTTTCTACACTCTCGGTGCAAAAACATTGCAGAGCTTTCACACTGGCACGTTTCAATGTCCTTCCTTCTGCTGTCCTGCAGGGCAGATATCAAAAAAACCCTACTACGATCGTAAGTGCCCTTGTGACGCTGGAGAGGTGGAAACAGTGACCCACGTCCTCCTACACTGCCCATTCTATTCTGATCTACGAAGATCCTTAATTGTACCTCTCCTATCAAATACCCTGGGATGATCAGACGCATTTTATGGCCTCCTACTTCTTAGTGATCAAAATACTTTTATCACTTCCAGTGTTGCCAAATTCTGCACTGCAGTGATCAAAATTCACTACGAACTGACTCCAGCCCCCGTGTAACTCTTGGTTGTTCTGTTTTGTATTGGATTTTACAACTATGCCTTTTATAACTATGCCTTTGATAATTCTATTTTATAGTTCTGTGTTTTAACAATTTTATCTGACTACCTCATGCTGGTCACTGACCGTAACAATTATTATAAACAATGTGTTATGGGTGAGCAGTGAGGTAGCAGAGTTTGTTGACAGTACCAAATTTTTCAGGTTGAACAAAACAAGATTGTGAAGAGCTCCAAAAGGGTCCCTCCTAACTGAGTGAATGAACAGTCAAAGGGCAAATGCAGTTCAGTGTCAGCAAGTGTAAAGTGATGCACATTGGGGCAAAAATATCTTAATTTCATATGGTCATGGGTTCTGAACTGGCAGTGACTGACCAGGAACAAGATCCTGGAGTTGTACTCAAAAGCTCGATGAGAGAGGCAAATTCCATGCTAGGGATCATCAGGGAGGGGATTAAAATAAAATTACCATTATATAAATCTATGGTCCAACCACACTTGCAATATGGTGTTCACTTCTGGTCACCTCATCTCAAAATGGGTATTGTAGATTTGGAAAAGGTTCAGAAAAAGGGCAACAAAACAATCAAGGGGTTGAAGCAACTCCCTTGTGAGGAAAGGTTATAATATCTGGGGCTTTTAGTTTAGAAAAAATGTGAGTAAGGGGGGGAGAATATGGTGATGGTGCATAAAATCATGCATGGTGCGGAGGGAGTGGATGGGGGGGAACTTGTCTCATAATGCTAGAACTCGGGGCCATCCAATTGAGCTGAACGTTGGACGATTCAGGACAGACAAAAGAAAGTCATTCTTCACATAATGCAAATGGAATTCACTCCAAAAATATGCCATGATGGCCACTACCACCCTTCAAAAGAGCATTAGAGAAATTCATGGAGGATAAGGCCATTAATGGTTACTAGCCATAATGGCTTTTTTCTGCCTCTGCTGCTGGAGTCTGTATGCCTCTGAATTCCAGTCGCTGGCAATCATAGGGCTTCACCCCGTCTGTGGGCTTCCCTTAGGCACTTGGTTGGCCTACAGATGCTGGACCAGACGAGCCTTTGGCATGATCCAGCAGGCCTTTTCTTGTGTTCTACCTAGTGCCTTGTCAATAGCCAAATGAAGATTGTCGCAATTCATCCCATGCAGTTATGAGCTCAGTGGCCAAAGGCTGCCTGGTAAACATGGAGGCTCCTCTGTTGCATTTCTGCCTGTCGTGTACTTGTTAAAGGGACAAGAGCTCTATGACAAATAAAAAATAAGATAGGAACCTTACAAAGCAAACACAGCTTTTAATCTTGATTTAGTCCAGATGTTTCCTGCTGCCCTCTACTGGCAACATTTAGTATCCCAGCCTGCCTTGCTCACATTTTAATATTGCCTTCTGCTACTCCCTATAGCTTAGCCAGACTTCTGGCCCTGAGGTTCCTATCTTCCTGCCGAGCGACCCTGAATGGGACTGGATCCTGGCCAAGACCTGGGTGCACAGTGCAGACTTCCAAGTACACCAGACCATCACCCACCTGCTCCGAACACACCTGCTGGCAGAGGTGTTCGCCATGGCCACTCTCCGCCATCTTCCCATGTGCCATCCACTCTATAAGGTGAAATTGTAGGATTTATTTATTTATTTTATTTATTTATTACATTTATATACCGCCCCATAGCTGAAGCTCTCTGGGCGGTTTACAGTAATTAAAAACAATAAAAACAAATATACAAATTTTAAAACACAAAAAACAATTTAAAAACACAATTAAAAAAAATTAAAAATTTTTTTAAAACACATGCTAAAATGCCTGGGAGAAGAGGAAAGTCTTGACCCGGCGCTAGAAATATAACAGTGTTGGCACCAGGCGTACCTCGTCAGGGAGATCATTCCATAATTTGGGGGCCACCACTGAGAAGGCCCTGTCCCTTGTTGCCGTCCTCCGAGCTTCCCTCGGAGTAGGCACCCGGAGGAGGGCCTTTGATATTGAGCGTAGTGTATGGGTGGGTTCATGTATTGTGGTCCTAAGCCGTGCAAGGCTTTATAGGTTAAAAGCAGCACCTTGAATCGAGCTCAGAAACATACAGGCAGCCAATGCAAGCGGGCCAGAATCGGTTTTATGTGTTCGAACCGTCTGGTCCCTGTTACCAATCTGGCCGCTGCATTTTGCACAAGCTGGAGCTTCCGAACCGTCTTCAAAGGCAGCCCTACGTGGAGCACATTGCAGTAATCTAGCTTAGAGGTTACCAGAGCATGGACAACTGAAGCCAGGTTATCCTTGTCCAGATAGGGGCGTAGCTGGGCCACCAACCGGAGTTGGTAGAAGGCACTCCATGCGAACGAGGCTACCTGAGCCTCAAGTGACAGAGATGGTTCTAGGAGAACCCCCAAGCTACCCTCTACATTTTTGAAGTCCTACATGGTTTGGGACTGGGGCTACCTAAAAGACTACGTTCTCCTGTATGGAGCTCCCGAAATTTTGAGAACTTCAACAGAGGCCTTCCTCTGGATGTCTTTGCTGGGTGTGGTTAGGAGGAAGAGGGTATTTTCAGGGGGAAATGTGAAGCTGATGACTAGTCCAGTCAAATTCAGTATTGACTACAATGTGTGGCAGCAGCTCTCTAGGGTTTCAGGCAGGGGACACTCTCGGTCCTACCTGGAAATGCCATCAAGGACTGAGCCTGGGACCTTCTGATTGCAAAGCAGGGGTTCCACCACAGAGCAAGGTAACTCCTAGTCCTTGGTTGTGGAGTAACCTTCTGACAAGTTAGGGAGACACCAACATTATTTATCATTCAGGAGACAAGAGGTTTTGTCCGCAGAGACTTTTCATGAATTTTTACAGCATAACCCTATGAATATCCAGAAGTAAGTCCTATTGAGTTCAGTCAGTGGGGCTTAGTTCTACATAAGTAAGTATAGGATTGCATCCTTACGACATGTTTAGTGGTTTCTGTCATTTTGTTTATAAGCCACTTTGAGCACTGGGTAGAAAAGTGACCTGAGAATAGTTTTAAACACATATGGGGTTGGGGAAGTATACAAAATGGGCTTTCTTGCTGATTAAAGAGCACTTGAATGTTTTAGATCAGCATTTTTATACTTGATGCCCTCCAAATGTTTTGGACTGCAACTCCCATCAGCCCAGCCACACTGAGGCTTATGGGAATTGCAGTGCAAAACATCTTGAGGGCACCATGTTGGGAATGGCTGCTTTAGATGGAGCTGCTTGTATTCTGCTCTTCTTGCTATGTTCAGTAATAACATGGAATTTGCTATTGGGTGCACATTCCAGCATCCTGAGAATCTCAGCGTAGGAACTGTTGGTTTTTTAAGCAAGTTTCTAGTCCATGAGGCCATGATGTAGGCTGGTAGGATTGCCAGTGGTCAGTTAGTGTTATTGTACCCTTTAAGGCTGTGTTTCTCCCTACTAGTACTAGTTGGGTCAACACCAACTACTCAAAAGAAACATAAATTAATGGAATTTGAAGAAATGTATATGGCTTGCTGAATCCAGGTGATATAATTCAGCATCTTTTCCTGGGGCACAATTTGGATTAAATGCAAAGCATGCATAATAGGCTCTGGGTCAATAGGGCAGCTCCATTTTAGGACGGAGGTCTCTGGACTAGATGGAGCCACAGAATGTAAAAGTCGTCCTTTCCTGTCTTTTGCAGCTCCTGATTCCCCACATGCAGTACACCTTTCACATCAATACTTTGGCCCGGGAGCGCCTCATTTCAAAAGGTGGTGTCTTTGACAAAGTAAGCCAACCTGGAGGTTTGCCATACGTGCCTGTGGCACAGCCTGATAAGAATTAAGCCAAGTTTCTCCTAAGTCTTCTCCTTCCAAATTGTGACTCCCTTTCCCCTCACCGTCTCCAGGCAAGTGGCATCGGCTACCAAGGCTTGGTTGAGCTGCTGCAGAAGGACTTGAAGGCCCTGACGTATTCCTCCCTCTGCCTCCCAGAGGACCTTGAGGCTCGTGGGGTGTCCTCGTTGCCCAATTATTACTACAAGGATGACGGTCTGAAGATCTGGGTGGCCGTAGAGAGGTCAGGAGGGGAGTGGTGGGGTTGCGATGGGCTGAGGGTCTAAACATTGCCTAAAGTGAAATTCAAGGACATGAATGTGTGTGTGTGTGTGTTCAGGCACTATCCATGCACAGGAAGTTGAAGGGATGCTAGGGAGGGTTGGTTGTGGAGCTCCAACTCAGGTGGTGGAATAGGTACAGAAGTTCCTAGAAGCTAAATTTTGACAAATTTAAGGAAATTTCTTAGAGTGGAGTTTTGCGTGTCTAGTTCTGGCTCAGAAGTGCCTTAATCCATTAATCTAGTTTCTCACTATTTCTGTTTTGCTCCAATAATAATAATAATAATAATAATAATAATAATAATAATAATAATAGTTTTTGCTGGATGTGGAGGTGACTTAGCAACCCTTGCTTTTCATGTGGACCTCATTTTGCAAGTTGACCATCCTCTTCTTTTCCCTTTCTTGGCTCTTTTTTTCAGCTTTGTCTCTCGCATTGTTGACTTGTATTATACGAAGGACAGTGATGTATGGGAAGATTTTGAGGTGCAATCCTGGATACATGAAATCTTCACTGAAGGCTTCCTGGAGCAAGAGTCAACTGGTACGGTACAGCGCCCTGTATGGATGGGATTTCATACAGCAATGGACAGAGGATATGGGCTAAGAAACTGCCAGTGGATATAAATGTAACCAGACCATGCTCCTCAGTGTATCTTAGTGCTGTTCAGTGAACTCTAAGCCACATGGGAATGGGATATATGGTCAATAGATAAGGACAGGAGAATAGGAAATCAGGTCCCATGGAGAGAAAGATGTGAGGAGTGAAAATATCTGCCAAGGGTCCAGAGCCATTAACAGATACTTCCTTCACTGTTTTAGAACTGATTGTTAGAATCATGAGGGCTATATACTTTTTAAGAGGCAATGAGTGGAAATCTGAAAAGTGAAGTGGATATTGAGAGGCTTCAAGCATATGCTGATCTAACGTGTGTGCCTGCCCATGCAGTGCGTTCCTCCTGATTCCTTATAGAAAGGACTCACTCCGGATTAATAACTCGTGTGAATTTAGCTTATCTCTTCACATTCACAGGCATCCCTTCCTTGTTTACTACCGTGAAAGAGCTCAAAAAGTTCCTCACTATGGTTATTTATACCTGCTCGGCCCAGCACGCTGCTGTCAACAGTGGGCAGGTATGCAAGCTAAACAGGGTCTATTTATACTGCCATGTAGTTATATATGTGGTTTTAATTGTTATGGCTTGCCCCAAAGAATCCTGGTTTGTAGTTTGGTGTAAATGCTGAGAATTCCCTGGAAAAGATCTCTTAGACATTCCCGCCATGATAGTTCCCAGGGTTCTCTACAGAGCTAAAATGACCGTGGAGTTTCCATTTCTCATGTAAAGTGGCCGAAATAGCAGCGCTAATGGGTGGTGGTCATGATGTCATTACATGGGGCAGAGAGTAGGGATGGGCGAGAATTCAGCTGGATTCCAATTTAGCACTGGGTTTTTCAATGGTCCGCTTATTCTCCATCTTTGCAGAGGGATCCAGTTTGCTCCAAACTTCAGTGGCTTTCCCCCAACACCGGATCCCCCCCCCGAATATATTGTTCTTTTATTGATTTTACTCACAGCACAGCAGTACAGGTTTCTCTCTCTCTCTCTCTCTCTCTCTCTGTGCCACCCCCCTCCACTCGAATAATCCACACACAAACCCTCCAGTCGAATAATCCAGGCTCCAAGTGGAAGGAAGCAAGCAAAGTCTTGCCCACAAAGGACTCAGCGCTTGCTGAGGATTTGTTACGACATTTGCTCTTGGGAACCTGAGTGTGTGCATTTGCCACCCTCATGTCCCATGAAACACACCTCCTTGAGAGGAGGGGATCTTTTGCTAGGGATAAAAACAAGCGCTTTGCCCTGAAATGTGCTTAAATGGTGTATATATTTAACCCAAGAAATGCAGGTCCAAACCAAAATAAAGCAAAGCTTGATTTTATTGAGAGAAAGAGTAGGAAAGCATTACAGAATTACTTGGGTGCATGGCAGCATTAATCATTAATATCCTAACCCATTCATAACTTTAAACTAAAGAAATCAAAGGACCCTATTACTATAAGAGGTGAAAGGTAAGAGAGAGTTTACCTATCCTATGCCCTGAGTGGGCGGCTGAATACAGCTGAAGTTATGTGGAAGAGCTCTGATCCAAAACCAGGAAGGAATCTCTTGGTCTCAAGGTTTTGCACTGAGATCCAGAGTCTCCCCGGTTCTGTCCCTGCAGTCTTTGATGCGTTCCTTGAGAGCGTCGTACACGTGTGTCGGAGCTCTGGTGTTCCTCAGCCCCCCTTTTTTCTTTCTTCCTCTCCTCCCCTTCTCCCTTCAAGCCTCGGTTTTAAAAATACTTTTTTCCCTCTCTCCCCCTCCTGCCAAGGAGGGTATGAAAGTCTGGTGATGTTGTGTATGTGTGTGTGTATCTCTAACTGACCCTGAAAAACTAAGCTCCTAACAAACAATGGGATTCACTGTGGGTGAGGGAAATTTGCCAAAGGACAAGATAACAATTATGCAGAACATTTATGCTGTAGCTTTAGTTTGTATCTTAATTTCTGCCCTTGTTACTCTTCGCACAAAACCTCGTGGGAAAGCATAACCAGCCGTACCATTAGGTGTGGGGTGTGGGGTGGGAATTGTAGTTTAGCAGGCTCCATGGCCCTGCCTCGTAACAGATTATAGGAGGCTGGGCCCAATAACCTATAGGATGTTGGGCCCAATGTCCTGTAGGACCCTGCAGAGTTGCGTAGCCGAGCAGAGAGTTTTTGAGCGAGCTTATGTGTGCGTGCGTTTGAATCTTTGCTAAGATTCTACCTTCCCTGCAAATTAGTCAGACAGAGACTTTAAGCTTTAAAATAAGAAACAACTACTTTATTCTGGAAGTACATACTTGATAGGAAAGAGTTCTATATCTAGCTAACTAGCTATGTTGGAGCAGCAGATTCTGATCCCAGGGTCTGCCCTCATACTGGACGAGAGGAGAGAGACAAAGGAAAGATGTCTGCTCCCCTCTTGAGAAAGAAGAAGACTGGAAGGAGGGAAGGAACTGGGATCAACATCCCTTGCATATCAGTCTAGCAGGAAGGAAGAGACAGCAGGAGATCAAAGGACAGGTATTGCCTAGCAACCAAGAGGTCTCCTCTCTAACTACGCCTTTAGCCCCATGCAGCCTCAACCCACAAGTTGGATTTGAACCTCATACATTCCAACAAGGATGAGGGGGAACACAGAAAGATGCTTTCCTCTTTTCCTTTCCAAGAGGAAAACAGCTGGTCTCGCTTTCTAATGTGAAAACTGACCAGTCTCAATCATGGTAGAGGAGGAGGAAAAGCCGCTTTCCTCACCTTTATCAATATTTTCTTTCAAAATATTTTTTCAAAAATATCGATATTTCCTTTTAACATATACTTAATATTTGAAATAATATTAATATCAACATGTTTGGGGAGGTAAAAAAATCAGTTTGGTAAAAGCAGCGGATGGAGGAAAAGTATGAAGTTGAAGCAGTAATGCTTGTCAGGTCGACAGCATGCTTTCGAAGTGGCGCTGGCCAACAGGTGCCATCCCTAGGCGAGAGCCCTGGTTTATGTCAAGGGTGGAGTAATGTGCAGACGATGTCCTCATTTCATCTGGGTGGCAAGGAGGGCAAAACGGGGGAAAGGGGAGGACATAGAGAGAGAAGGGGGTGTGCCTTGCCTAATTGTGGCTTCCCACCCACCCTTAGAACTGGCCCCTGGTTACCGCCACCATGTACCCCTCCCCCAGATTACCCCCTCTCAAGGGAATGGGGAGAAAAGCTCCCCAATTATGTGAAGTGTAGAAGCAGAACCCTAACCATTTGGTAGGCCTAACCATTTCATCTGGCATGCCCAGGGTTGTGCCCCATCACCCCAGATTTCTGACTGGCTGCGGTCAGAGCCACGACCATTCCAATGTCACATAGTGGTCATTCCAAAAGAGGCTCTGTGGGGTTAGCCATCACATTCTTGTGCCTGTGGGGGTGGAGGGAAGAACGCCATGGATTCTGTGTTGCCTAGCAAGTCATGCTGAAAGCAGATGGAGCACCATGGGAGGGACAGACCAGGATGGATTTGGTTGGAGGAGCCTAGCCGCTTTTGAGCATCCAGCAACCCCCACTTTGTTGTTGTTATGTGCCTTCAAGTCGGTAACGACTTATGGCAACCCTCTGAATCAGCGACCTCCAAGAGCATCTGTCATGAACCACCCTGTTCAGATCTTGTAAGTTGAGGTGTGTGGCTTCCTTTATGGAATCAATCCATCTCTTGTTTGGCCTTCCTCTTTTTCTACTCCCTGCTGTTTTTCCCAGCATTATTGACTTTTCTAGTGAATCATGTCTTCTCATGATGTGTCCAAAGTATGATAACCTCACTCAATAGGTGGCCAAAGGCCTCTAAGTAGTTAACGTTATAACCATGTGAAGGGTGAAAATGGAAAATCATCCTTTTGATTATAAAAGTTGCCTTGTTGTTGCAAGAATGATGTGATGTTTGTATGAAGAAGAAAAAGAGGGTTTGGGACGTGACATTTCTCACTGAGGAACAGGATATTGGACTGAACGGGCTTTCTGATCCAGCAGAGATTTCTTGTGTTCCTAATACTTGGATTATTATTTTTATTATTATCATCATAGTTTGATTTTGGTGCCTGGATGCCCAACTTCCCCCCATCCATGAGGAAGCCCCCTCCGATGGACAAGGGGATGGCGAACTTAAAGGATTACAAAGACACCCTCCCAGAGATCAACACCACATGCACTATCCTGAGCACCCTGTGGCTGCTTAGTGCCAAACCCATAGACATGGTGAGTGCTTAGATGGTATGCAAAGTAGCTCCTTGAACAGGTGCTGAGATGATGGTGTTAGGTGGCATCTGCCCAGGAGATCAGAGCCTTGGATACTTACTGTGAATGCTCTTCTGGGATGAGCGTGGGGAAATTCCAGTACAACCATGAGTTAAGGCCCCACTGCCAGGGATAGGCACATCAAGTGACAATTACAATTTAAAAAGCATTCCTGCACCTCCACCTCCAGTTCTAAGTGCTGGTGGACTGGAATCCTGGTGCCTCCTAAGTGACTATGAGGAAACATAAGTCATCTTCAAAACACTCTTTGAAAAAGCTACCTGTCAAAGAAAGGAGTTCTTTCTTACCTTCTCTTTAAAGAATGCACTTCATCTGTTACTGAACTACCAAGGTGCAAAAAGAAAAACAGAATACCATCTAAATTAGTATCCACCCTCATGTGCACGCTTTAGCTAACTTACACAACCTGTACAGAGAACTAAGCCCTGCTGAGATGCATGTTACTGGAGTTTATTGCTTTAAAAACCCTGAATCCCTGATAAAGAGAGACACCACCATGCCGCTTTAATGGCTAAGGCTGAAGTCACACCATGAGATTTGAAAAAGGGCACATTCATCTTTTAGTTTATATCTAAAAAAATGGCTCCAGAACCATTTAGGGAACTCCTTCAAACTCCTCAAGGATTCATGAGGTAATTCTATTTATTCTTGTTTTTAAAACAGTAGCTGTTTGGAAGAGCTAACTGGGCCTCTTTGCTGTTGCCGTAAGAAATAGTTCAAAATATAAATATAATAGGGCCATCACCCCCTAGGGAAAAACATTCTGAAATCCTCATGAACTCCTGAGGTGATATTTCTTTATTAAACTGTGGCTCTTGGAAATGCTGCAATTCTAAAAAAGAGTGAGAAAATCCTGTCTCTGCCCCAGACACCTCACTTCTCCTTTCGGTTGTTGAAGGGGAAGGAGTCTAACTTCTCCACAGGAAAAGTCCTGGAACGGTTTTGTTCCTCACCAGACACCTCACCCCCTTTTGTTTCTGAAAGAGGAATGTCTGACACAGTTAACTTCTAGGTTAACAAGGTTTGAGGGAAACTCCTTGGCAACACCTCAACACAGAGGGAATGCTCTGGAGGTCCAGATAGCTGTCCTGGGAGGAGGCAGCATGATGAGGAAAAGATCTGTCAGGACAGGTGGGGTGCTGCAAGCAGATCATCCAGCCCCAGATGGCCCCTGTGGCATTTGCCTTCCAGACAAAAAAGGTGGGAAAACCTTCTCCCCCTCCCCCTCCTGAAGGTGATGCTTTGCGTCCTCCATGAAGTAAAACTGTTGTCTGCAAAGGCCCCTACACTCCATAAACAGGCAGAAATGTGGCAGGAAAACCTGGCCGCATTGTCCCTGTGCTTTAAGGGACGCGGTTGAATTGTGATCCAAGGGTAGGCATCTAGGACGGACTCCAGCCTCTTCCTCTGTCAGAGTAGCGGCCCATGTTTACAGCTGTGAGGATGCTTGGCAACACTCCTTGTCAGGCCCAGAACAGTTGCTAGCTGGTGTTATGCCAGGGGTGTGGGTGTGGGGATAGGCAATGAAGAGTGAGCAGGACAGGAGAGGCCAGATGGAGAAAAATACTGAGGGAAAAGCTGACTGAGGAGAAACAGACAGGTTAGGAAAAGTAGGGGGCAAGGTGGGTAGGAACCAAAGGCTACAAGAAGAAAAAGGCCAACATAAGCTCCACACAAAGAACTGGGGCAGAAAGAGAGGATGAAGGGCACTCCTACTGTTGTTTTTTTTGAGGTGTACACACGGACAGAGAAAAACTGAGGAAAAAGAAAAGGCACAACTGTTAGAAGATCAGGAAAGGTTAGGCAATAGAAGACCCTGAGGAGCTGAAAGAAGTCCATCCTCCCCGGCAAGGCAGGTGAAAGAACAGGAGGTGGAGCACAGAAAGGGAGAATCTATCTGTGCTGCCTCCGCAGGGTTAGAATTGTATATAGAGATACTCCTTCTGTTGTGTTAAATAAGGCATTTATTTGGTTAAGAGTTATGGAACTCTACAGGGCTGTCTCTATGCTCCCTTAGCCTCACAGTAACTTCCTGTCAGGTGATATTCACCCCTCTCTTTAATTGGTTAGTTATTTTTCCCTCCAAAAACCTGCCTCAGTTTGTTCCAGTCATCAGTGAAGCTAGTAGCAGGCCTAGTAGCCCCAGAGGACAACACTCCTTTTTTACCTCTCTCTCTCGCAGAAGGTAACTCTCCTCCATTTAATCGACCTCATCAACAATCCTACAATATAATTTACCTGCTACCAATCTTCATCATCGTCACTCTCCTCAGTTCATCGTCCCCAGAGACTATATGCTTTCTTTTACGTTTTTGTGTACCTTTCTGTTTCCTGGTTTAATAAATAGTTCTGATTAAAAGAGAGAGATTGAGTTGACTGTCTGGCAAAGTGAGTTTCAGAACCACGGGCTCAGAACACTATCCATTTTGATTTTGTTTATTTTTCAAAACTAAAGTTCAGTTCTCCACATTTCCACATCAGTTTGTGGTCTCTGTTTTTTTTAACTTCGCATGAAAATCCATCAGCATTCTTTTTCTTCTTTTTAACAGATACCCCTGGGGAAATACCCTGATGAGCATTTCACAGAGCCGGCACCAAAAATGCTAATTGCGGCCTTTGGGCATGACCTACAGAAGATTTCCACGGAAATTAAGAAAAGGAATGAGTCTCTCTCCAATAAGCTCCCTGTTGGCTATGAGTACCTGTACCCCCCTGAAATAGAGAACAGTGTTTCTATATAAGTTCTATGTGTTGGCAGCGACGGCAAATCCATTTCAGCACGGAGGGCTGTGCTGTTCTTCCGAGCTTTGTATCATGGCATGTTGCAAGCTTTTGAGTGTACATTCAATTAGCATGGGTTGCATAGTTGCAGATAGTAGATATTAGCCACAGGCTGAGGGGTGTGAAAGTGCCTCTGTAGTGGATTCCCAGATTAGCCTTCGCCAACCTGGTTCCCTCCAGACATTTTGGACTACAACTCCCATCAGCCCAAGTGTCATATGGCCATTCTGTCTCAGTTTCATATGTCTGGGACTGTATGGGAGTTGCCTGTCAAGAGTTAGCACCTGGTTAGCAGACTGAGCACACGGGTTACTTGGTCAAAGTCTTTATCACTTGTGGAGGGGTTGATTCTGAGGAGACAAAAGGCTGGCAGGTCCCTCCTCAATCACTCCTCTGCTCATCTTGAAGCCACCTGGAAGAACTGCTTTTTGCATTAATAATAAAAGCTTCAGGGGAAAACTCTCATCAGCCCAAGCATCATACAGTTGTGCTGGCTCAGACTAGTAGGATTAATTCTCTAAAACATCTCAATGGAGGGTACCAGGCTAGCAAAGGCTGCCATAGGTTGATTGAGATCTGTAACACAAGCACTGCGGTGGGCATTTTGACACCAAATAGGCCTTTTGGGGGATTTGATTCATAACTTATCATAACACTCAGGGATGCATCCTTTATGATGACTTCTTGGGAAACTACCTTAATGTTGCTACAACAGAGCCAGTGTCAAGTAGTGTTTAGTGTCAGATTAGGAACAGAGAGACCTGGATCTCTGCCTAGCCAGTGCCTGGGTCTAGCAACCCTGATCTCTCTGCGTGTGATTTAAAAATAAATGCTATACCAGGAGCTGCATGAGTTGGCCCTCAGATGCTGTGACTGTATTTTCAGTTCTGCATTACCAGTAGCAGCCTGCTGCAGGAATTTCCCCTTCATAAACCATTTGTGTTGAACCTGGCTATGTTTAGGCATGCTCCTGTGTGGTTTTCTCTTCGTGTTACTTTTCACTCAGTGGGTAAATAAACAGATTTTGCAACAGGCGACCTAAGTCTCTCTGATGGTGAATCTCTCATATACTAAAATCATGCAATACTGTCTCCAGAACTTCTCACCGCTTGGGAAGGGGGGACAGGGAGAAGTGACAATATAGGCTGTGTAAACACCATAAATTTAAAGCACGTGGGAACTGTAGTTAAGGGTGCTGGGAACTGTAGCTCTGCAGAGGTAAACTATCAGAGTTGTCAGGGTACTTCCTGTTAGCAGTGTTGATGACTCAGAGCAAGTGTTTTTAAGGGGGGGGAAAAGAGAAACTAAATTTTACAAGGCCTAGAGAAGTCACATGCTTGCTGAAACTTATCAGTAAAATACGTGCTTGTAAGCTGCTGTTGTAATGGCTAACTTGGAATCCAGATATGGGTGGAAAAACTAATGTGCCGTGTGCATAAGAGATGGTGGGCATAGTCAGAAGATCGACCAGTGGAAAGGTGACAGGTTGGCACTAAGGGGCGAATTAGAATGTGCCATGAATTTTTGATTGCAATGTATAAAAGTGTAGCACCCCCATAAGGGGTATGCTTGTTTTGTGAATTATCGCCTTGCACCTCTTTCTGGTCAGAACAAAATAAAGCTTGTTGGACCCTTCAACCTGGGTGTGGTCAATTGGCTGTACTGCGCACCGGGCAACGGACCCATTTGGGGGACAACAGTGTCACTTGGCATTATGGGCTGGCGGTGGTTTGGGCTGATCAGCTGTTTGGGCCTATAAGGGTTCATCTACATGGGAACATTTCTTTGTAGGAAATATACTGCATTTACCTTTATAATGGATTTGCACCATCCACAGTTCATGCTCAATGTTAGTTGCCAGTCAGTTTTTCCCATTCACACAAGTAGGTATTCCTCTGGCGAGGATTAGCCTCACTGTTTCCTTGTGGCACCGCCCCCTAATTATACACTTCCACTCCCTTTGGTTGCTATTTATTTATTTATATATTTTTAATTCATAGAATCATAGAATAGTAGAGTTGGAAGGGGCCTATAAGGCCATCAAGTCCAACCCCCTGCTCAATGTAGGAATCCAAATCAAAGCATTCCCCACAGATGGCAGTCCAGCTGCCTCTTGAATGCCTCCAGTGTTGGAGAGCCCACTACCTCTCTAGGTAATTGGTTCCATTGTCGTATGGCTCTAACAGTTAGGATGTTTTTCCTGATATCCAGTCGAAATCTGGCTTCCCGCAGCTTGAGCCCATTATTCCGTGTCCTGCACTCTGGGATGATTGAGAAGAGATCCCGGCCCTCCTCTATGTGACAACCTTTCATGTACTTGAAGAGTGCTATCATATCTCCCCTCAGTCTTCTCTTCTCTTTGAGTATGATTCTGGAGCCAACTGTGGATCCACCTGATAGTTGTTCCATCCAGCCCACATTTAGTTAGCTTGCTAATCAGAATATCATGGGACGCTTTGTCAAAAGCTTTGCTGAAGTCGAGATATATTATGTCCACAGTATTTTTACAGTCTACCAGGGAGGTTACCTGATCAAAAAATGAGATGAGATTAGTCTGGCAGGATTTGTTCTTGATAAATCCATGTTGGTTTCTAGTAATCACTGCATTGTTTTCAAGGTGCTTGCAGACTGACTGCTTTATAATGTGCTCCAGAGTTTTTCCAGGGATTGATGTTAGGCTCACTGGTCTGTAGTTCCCCGGTTCTTCCTTTTTGCCCTTTTTGAAGATAGGGACAACATTAGCCCTCCTCGTCATCCGGCACTTCACCCGTCCTCCACGATTTCACAAAGATAGTGGACTGTGGTTCTGAGAGTTCTTCAGCCAGTTCCTTCAATACTCTAGGATGCAATTTATTGGGCCCTGGAGATCTGAACTCGTTCAAAGTGATTAGGTATTCCTTGATCATTTGTCTATCAGTCTCAAGGTCCAATCCTGACCCTTCTACTTCATGTTTCCTGGGAGGGTCATAGACCCTTTTTGGGAGAAGACTGAGCCAAAGAAGGAATTGAGGACTTCTGCCTTTTCTTTGTCATCTGTTATCATTTTGCCATCCTCATTGAGTAGCTGTGCCACCATTTCTCTGTCTTCTACTATGGACGTACCTGAAGAAAGCTTTTTTGTTGCTTTTAGCTAAGGGGGGTGGGTGAGCTATTGCAGAGTAAATGAATGCAGCAAGCACTGGTGAACAGTCTTCAGCCACAAGTAATGGCAGTGGTGCTGGTGGCTCCATGTTGGTGGGACAGTGGAATCGGCTCCGGATTTTAGTCCGGACTTTCAAGGAGCAGATTAAAATTCAGAGCAGATTCCACTGCCCCACTGACATTGGAACCACCAGTCCCCACTGGCTATAGTTACAGGGTGTAGCTACTCGCCAGGCCTTGGACAGTTCCTTGATAGTTCGGACTAAAACCCAGAATGGATTCCACTGCCCCACTTACATGGAACCACCAGCCACCACTGAGTCATGGCAATGTGGTGGGGAGAAGGCTGTGGGCTGAGGACATAGATGTGCTAAGCTTGGCATGTTTCTGTTTCCCTCTGTGAAAATATTGGAGAGTAGGGTGAAGTCTGTCACCTGCCCCTTCCCTTAGCTCAAGGGTCTGGTATCCCAGAATCCATTGGCAGCAAGGAAAATGGCATGCCTTCCCTTGGGGAGTCGTCACTTCTACAAAGCTGCCGTTCCAGTTGGTCTGGGGAAAGGTACCACATTGCTTCTTATGCAGCTGGACCAGCAGGATGGGCCCCAAGTCGTACTCGCTTTGCACCACATATTCATCCACCTGGGAGGAGGCGGAAGGGGAGGTTTTAAGGTAATGTGGTAACCTGAAGGGTCAGGGTGTGGTGTAATGGTTAAAGTATTGGGCTAGGACTTGGGAGACCAGGATTCAAATCCCCACTCGGATGAAGCTCACTGGATGACCTTGGGCCAGTCACTACCTCTCAGCCTAAGCTACCTCACAGGGTCGTTGTGATGATGAAATGAAGGGGAGTCGTTTATGCCGCCTTGGAGGAAAGAGTAAATGTAAAAGATAAATAAATCTTTAAAAGCAAATTTCCCACTTCTGCAAAGAGTACAGGAGTCCCAGCCACAGCCCTCTGTATTCCAGGCTGTCTTTATTTGCTTAATGTTTAGACCAATATTGTGTTTTAGCAATTTAGTGTGCTTTTAAGTGTTCTTACCCTGAGGTGGTGAGCAACAAATGAAGAACAGAATGAATCTAGCAAAGGAGAGAGGGAATTACCACCCCCTCCGACATAGGAACACAGGAACATCCTTCCAATAGCCCTGCTCTTGTGCCAAGGATTAGTTTCTGACAGTAGTGTAATGGCAAATTCAGAAGTGCAGGTCCCTTCATGATAGTTATGCCACACACACACCATCACAGCCATGCCCTTTTCCCACTTCCCCTCATGTTCCTTTCTCTCTGTGTTGCCTTGCAAGTCCACATCCCTAAGAGCCAATCAGCATGAAAGGGGAGGCTGTGTGTTAGCTACTGAGAAGTGTCTTCTCAGTGGCTGACTCACCTCCTTTCACTCTGGCTGGCTCCAGTCAGCATGAAAAGACAGGGACTCTTCTCAGTGGCTCCCTTTTCATGCTGACTGGCTCGTACATAGGGACCTGGATGGGACCCTCCTCCCAAAAAAGTAACAGGTCTATGAACCTGCCACACCCCCAGATGAGTATACCCCTGGTTTCTGAGACAACCCCCCCACTCGCTCCATTGTTGACATTTTGCTGATTATTATAATCAGATAATGTTCAGCATGCTATCAATCGTTAGGGATGAGGTGAAATGGCCCCCACCCATTTTATCACATTATTTGTGGGAGGTGAAAAGGGGGTGAGATTTCAACGAATGGCAGAGGGGCTAAAATGTGGGGGACAGGAGGAAACTTGCTGCTCTCATAGGAGTTTCTCTTGATTGGTGTCCGATGATGGTTGCCATATTTTCCCCCTCCCAGAAGCCCCTGGGAACTGCATGGCAATGATGGCATGATGGTAAAGGGTGGCTTCTGGGGGCAGGGGGAGTTCAAGAGAAAAAAATGGCGGTGGTCAGGAGGCATTACAAAGAGAGCGGTGAGGGGGTCTAGTTCGCTGGGAATGGGGTTCACTGCCTAGTTCTGATCCGCTTGTATTCTGATAGGCCGTCGTTCCATCCCAATCCAGCCTTTTTTTATTCCTGTGTGCTGTGGCACTTGCTGATTCAATCCGCTGGTGTGTGTGTGTGTGTGTTACAAAAAACAACATAATTTTTAATATAAATGCCTATGTAAATGATCACAGTGTTCCACGTGGTTTTTTCCCTTATGTATCACAGCTATGCACTGTTACGAATGCATCAACTTAGAGGAAATTACGAAGATATTTACGCAAAATTAGGGGGGAAATTCAGGGAAAAAATCCATGCTGATTACAGCCACAGCCTGCCGCAAGAAAGCAGTGCAGGTTGAAAAGATAGCGGACTGTTGAATTTAGTTGGAATCTGCTCCTAAGTCCGATTTAGTGGCTATTCTCCCTCATCCCTAGTTCCTGCTCTCCAAGCTTCATCTCCCCCCCCCATTTTTTTGCTAGGGGTCATACACTCCTTTTGCTATCCTGCAAGCACACAAACATTTGAGCTGAAGATTTCTCATTAAAAAAAATCACCCCCTGCAGAGCGAGCAAAGCTGGTGATCTGTTTAATATTTTTTCCTGTGGTTTTTATTGTGTACATATAATTGTTGTAAGTTGCTTTGAAGTGTGTGTGTGTGTGTGTGTGAATGGTGGTATTCGTCTAAATAAACAAACCCTGAAGAATGACAACACTTGAAGTTCACGTTAATACATTTCATTCTCAAAAGGCTGGTGGATTTTCAGGGACCAGAAAATAAGGGATATGCTGGGCAAAGAGAGGCAGCTCGGGTGTATGAACTATATATGCCAGTTTCCTGAGCCTCACGTGAAACCCCTGCCCACAAATTAGGGGAGGAGCCACAGGTGAATGGCCTTGCATGCACAAGATCCCAGGTTCAGTCCCTGATGGCATCTCCAGGCGAGACCCTTGTCCGAAACCCTGCAGAGCCACTGCCAGTCAGTGTAGACAACACTGAACCAATGACCTGACACAGTAGAAGGCAGCTCCTTATTTTCCTATTTAATTCAACCCTTTATTCAGAACAATGAGGACTAGAATATTACTTTATTTTGAGCCTGTGATTTTCATGCAGAAGGTCCCAGGTCCAAACCCCAGCACCTCCACTTGGGACCTAGAGACCCTGCCAGCCAGTGTAGACAGTAACAGAGCAGCTGGGCTCAGAATGAAGGAGCTTCTGAAATCCCAAAGCACTCACCTCTCCTGGTGAAAAGTCTGTGCCACATCTATCCAGCTGGAATTTGGGACTCTCCCCTCGGAACCCCACCAAGGTGACGGAGATGGAATCCACACACACACACCCCGCAGTTGCCTGTGGCTGCCTGAATTTTGTAGGTAGCCATGGGGGATGCTGTGGTGGTAGCGGAGGCTGCCAGCGAGGTTTTAATTCCTCCCCTGCCTCCCTCCCTTGCTCCCAGAATCTGGCTGTATAAAGAACCCCAGCCAGTTTGCCAACTGCTTTGTCTGGGAGGGTTGAGAGGCGAGGGAGATAATTAGAGAGGAATCACCTGGGAGCATGAAAGGAGTCCCTCTGACTCCCACACAGACACTTGCCATCTGCTGTGACAGGTGCAGATTTCTGCAGGCAGATAGGAGGTTCACAGAGAGGCTGGAAGATTTTGGGTCCGACAAGGTCTGGGGCTCCAGGCAAACCCTGCTTGCTGTTCCTGGGGAAAGATTAAAAAATTGCTTCTGTCTCCTGAGAAATGATTACAGCAGCTGGAGGACTCCCCATCTTGAATTATACTCTTTGCTTCTGCCGTGGGAAACTCTTGCAGGCTTTTAGGAAACTTTTGAAACAAGCTAGGGGGTGCTGAAAGCAAACATACCAGGCAATGCTATGCCATGCAATGGCAACTGCTGGGATGGATTTCCACAGGGTGAGAGGTGGGCAGAACAATCATGCTGCACCACCAATCTTGCTGTGACAACCAGCCTGGATGCGGAACCAGAGGTCCTCCTTGGGGGACCTCCTTGCTGGCCCTGCCATTGCTGGTGGGGATTTGGGTGGCAGTCCCCTAACTGAAGAACTCTCCAACCTAAGACTGTGTCCACACCATACATGTAAAGCTTCCCCCAAAGAATCCTGGGAACTGTAGTTTGTGAAGGGTGCTGGGAATGGTAGCTTGGGAGGAGTAAACCACGGTTGCCAGGATTATTGGGGGTCAGCTGTGCGATGTAAATGAGCTTTAAATGTACGGAATGTACACAGCCTAACTCTGTTTAAGGATACAGGACCCTAAGAAGGGAAAGCAAGGGGGGCTCCTGAAGTTGCCCATCTACAGTTAGCAGCCCCTGGACAGCAGACTAGAGCAGGCACTCAGGTCACCTGGCCACAGTCATCCCCACTAGGGCGTTTCTGTTGAAATTCTAGCAATGATTCCTAACGTTGCATCTATGCTGCCCTGGGCTCCTGCTGGGAGGAAGGGCAAGATATAAATCAAATAATAAATAAATAAAAACTAATCTATACATAGAAATGAGAACATGCAAATCTGTGTCTCTCCCCCCCCCCGTATTATGTGTAAGTGGGCCACCCTGGCAGGGATCAAGGTGCAGCTGTTGACAATCCATCCAGCTACACCATCCTGGAAGGCAGCTCACTCTGCAGAATCAGGAGGCCTAATTTCCTTTGTCTGGTTGCACAGCCAAACCCCAGAATCGTCATAATCATCCTGGGTAAGGAGGCAGCAACAAGTCTGAGCCAAAGCCCAGCTTGGAAGGCACAGCGCATGTCTGGCAGTGTTGGGCCTTCTGTCACTAAGCCTACTTTGGAGAAGGGCTCTAGCTCAATGGTAGAGCTCCTGGTTTGCATGCAGAAGGTCCCAGATTCAATCCCGTGCTCGGAGAGACCCCCTGTTTGAAACCCTGGAGAGCAGCTGCCAGTCAGTGTGGACAATACTGAGCTAGATGGACCAGCTGCTGACCTTGGTATAAGGCAGCTTCCTGCACTCCGAACCAGGGCCCCACTGATGCCCCAGGAAGGATATGGGACAGCAAGGCCAGCTACACAGCCCTTCACGTTCTGCCTGGCTATTGCTGGTGCAGGCAGCCCTCCTTCTACTCAGTTCCTGGCCCTTCTGTGTGACTCCTTGGCTGTGCAGTTCCTTGCTACTTCAACAGCCTTGTCACAGATTTGCTCCATGTCCTGCTGGCCACTTTGCCAGTAAGATGGAGAATCTGAGCCACACAGCCATGGTGGCGGGAATGGGAGGACACCACGACACACTGCGTGAGCTTCCTCAGAGACCTCCTTGTCAATATGGCAGCTTGGAGTTGAGAGTTGGCTTGGCCGTAAGACAGAAGAAGTGGCACACTACAACAAAGTGTTTGCAGAATGGAGTGCTGTGAGTAGCACCAAGCACACACTAAATTGCCGTGTGGATGAGCCCTCTTACAGAAGGCTGAACCCTAATAATATGGGGTTTTATTGCATGGTGATTATAGGGCTCCTTAACTGGCACAGGGTGGTAGTGGTCTTTGTTGCTGATGACCAGATTAAATGATGGTACTGAGTCCAGAAAAAAGGAAGTGGGGGAATTATAGTGGAGTTGCACAGGTGATAGGTAGTGTCACCATTCATTTCCTGGAAGATGAAAGCAAAAGGGTTGTTTTTTGTCTCTGGCAGGGGTGGGGAGCCTTTGGCCCTCCAGATGTTATTAGTCATCAGTTAAGCCGGCTCTCATCAGCCCCAGCTAGAATGGCTGGCTCTCAGGAGGATTGTGGGAGCTGTAGTCCAACAACATCTGGAGGGCCACGGGGTTCCCATCCCTGGTCTATGATGTTGTGCAATCCAGCAGTTGATGCTGGACGCTCCTATGCACCAGACAATGTCTTGTTTTGCCTGAGCTTCTGGGTATAGCAAGCATTCTCCTTTCTTGCTTGCAATGCTCCCTCTGTCTATTGCAATCCAGCAGTGTATAACCAGGTTATCTTCCCTAACTGAGCTTTGTCTGTTCCTGGTCAGCCTGAGGGCTCTGTCTGCATCCTTAACACTTCCTTGCATTTTATTCCAAAGAGCTGGTCGTCTTAAAACACAGCAGGTTTCAAAATGAAACGGGAGCCTTCCTTCGCGGAATGATTAACAATCTTCCAGGTTATCGTTTTCCTTCCTCATCTTTCGGCATTTTGTAGCCACTGCTCTGGAACAGCAAGTCAGTTAGGCTACATTAAGGTTTAAGAAAAAAAGAAGGTCAGAAGAGCCTGGCTGCTGGATGTAGGCCAGCTAGGTGCCTCTTCTGGGATGCCCGCAAGCAGGACCGGAGCGCAACAGCACCTGTCTCCACGTGTGATCCCAGCAACTAATGTTCAGAGGCATTCTGTCTCCACCTCGCAGTGGAGGTAGTTCAAGCTGTCAGGGCTATGGACTGGGGAGGAATTTGATTTTGTTTCCATTTTAATGCAAAACTACCACATTTGCACTTATCATCCCAATGTATGACCTGAAACATATCTATCGTTTGAAGTCCACACTTCTCCAAACTTTGCAATGCCATCTAAATGTGCACAAAAGTGAATACATTAGTGACAAATAACAGACAAAATACATTATATCAGAGAACAATGCTGGCAAAAATGTACATATTTATCAAAAAAAGGCTTTTAAGTACAGACCTTATCTTAGTCTGCATCTGTGTTGGAATTGCTTTTTAATATGTTTTTAAAGCTTTTTTAAAAAATATGCTTTTAAAGGTTTTTTTAAAGATGTTTTTAAAGGTATTTTGTTTTAATATGTTTTTAGGGATGTTTTGTTGTAATATATTTTAAAGTCTGTTTTTATGAAGTTTTAGAGTGTTTTTAGTGCTCTTGTTTGCCACCCTGGGCTCCTCTTGGGAGAAAGGGCGGGATATTAAATAAATAGATAATAAATAAATAAAACTGCATACAAAAATGTGCTTAGGAGAAATTTTCACTAAAATGCTGGAGAATTTTCATGAGGCTTTAAAAAAATGGCTGCAGAAATTTGAGAGCTGAATTTAAGATCTGAAAGTTTAGAAACTGAGTGAACAAAAATTGACAAGCATAATCCATCCGTGATCAATGCTATTAGAAATATCTCTGCGGACACTCTTTCGTAGCAGGTATTGATAGTCTTATCTTCCATGAGTTAGTTTGGGATTCTGTTACCTTTGCTTTCTCCTGTATGCACTCTTCATTATTCCGTTATCTGTTATCTCTCCATGATTGTTTCTTCACCTCAGATGTATCATTTGCCAGCATTATTCATAAGAACATGCCATGCTAGAACAGATAAAATACCCATCTGCATGAGGCTTCTGCCAGTTGCCAGCCAGGTTGACCTTGGGAGGTGAGGCTGGTACCACTTAGGGACGGGGCCTTTTCTCCTGTGGCACCTACCTGGTGGAATGCCTTGCTGAGCAAGGCCCATCAAGCCCCATCTCTATACTGCTTCCAGTAGTTGGGTGAAACACTTTTGAAAAGGGTCTTTGCTTAATTGCAAAACTTTTGTTGGCTCAGTTCCATTGGGGTGTGCTCGCACGCTGCTGGAATTTGTTAAATGCATATCCTTAACATTAATTTGAATGCACACTGAGTTTTTCTTAAAGGTAGCTATGTATTTCCCCCCCCCTTCTGTTTTTCTCATTATTTATTAGCTGCCTAGAGTCTCCATGGGGAAGAGCTATAGCTCAGGGGTAGAGAGTGGCTGCTTGGCTTGTCAAAAGTGAAGGTTCAATACCTGGCAGCATCGCCAGGTAAGGGATGGGACAGACTCCAGCCTGAAAGTTTGGAAAACAGCTGCCAGTCAGTGTAGACGATGTTAAGCTAGCCCGGCAGTGCCAACTCAGATGAGGAATGTTTTGAAAACTGGCATTGCAAGCAGATCAGAGTGTGCTATGTAAGAAGTTAACCTGAGGCTTATTGTGAATTGACCAGAGGTTCCTGAATGGAGAGACACTGTAGCCCCACCGAGCCACTGATTGGACTGGGCGGCAGTGATGTTGATTTGAGGCCACGGGAGCAGGATGGCTTGCCTTTGAAAGGCAGGCTGAAAAGGGGAGCTGTGGCAGGCCACTTTCTGCTCTTTCCACGGATGCTTAAATAATCTTTCTAGCATCTAGTTTATGAGGGAACAAACTACAGTTTCAGTTCATCTTGGGCCCAGTGAATGGTCTAGGACAGCCTCTCCCAACTAGTGGGCCACCAGATGTTGTTGGACTGCAATTCCCATCTTTCCTGACCATTGGCAATGCTGGCTGAGGCTGATGGAAGTTGTGGCTTCTGCAAGGGAAAGTCCTGTCTCAGTAACCTATTAGAATTCTTTGAGAGTGTCAACAAGCATATAGATAGAGGTGATCCAGTGGACATAGTGTACTTAGACTTTCAAAAAGCGTTTGACAAGGTACCTCACCAAAGGCTTCTGAGGAAGCTTAGCAGTCATGGAATAAGAGGAGAGGTCCTCTTGTGGATAAGGAATTGGTTAAGAGAGTAGGAATAAACGGACAGTTCTCCCAATGGAGGGCTGTAGAAAGTGGAGTCCCTCAAGGATCGGTATTGGGACCTGTACTTTTCAACTTGTTCATTAATGACCTAGAATTAGGAGTGAGCAGTGAAGTGGCCAAGTTTGCTGACGACACTAAATTGTTCAGGGTTGTTAAAACAAAAAGGGATTGTGAAGAGCTCCAAAAAGATCTCTCCAAACTGAGTGAATGGGCGGAAAAATGGCAAATGCAATTCAATATAAACAAGTGTAAAATTATGCATATTGGAGCAAAAAATCTTAATTTCACATATACGCTCATGGGGTCTGAACTGGCGGTGACCGACCAGGAGAGAGACCTCGGGGTTGTAGTGGACAGCACGATGAAAATGTCGACCCAGTGTGCGGCAGCTGTGAAAAAGGCAAATTCCATGCTAGGGATAATTAGGAAAGGTATTGAAAATAAAACAGCCGATATCATAATGCCGTTGTATAAATCTATGGTGCGGCCTCATTTGGAATACTGTGTACAGTTCTGGTCGCCTCATCTCAAAAAGGATATTATAGAGTTGGAAAAGGTTCAGAAGAGGGCAACCAGAAGGATCAAGGGGATGGAGCGACTCCCTTACGAGGAAAGGTTGCAGCATTTGGGGCTTTTTAGTTTAGAGAAAAGGCGGGTCAGAGGAGACATGATAGAAGTGTATAAAATTATGCATGGCATTGAGAAAGTGGATAGAGAAAAGTTCTTCTCCCTCTCTCATAATACTAGAACTCGTGGACATTCAAAGAAGCTGAATGTTGGAAGATTCAGGACAGACAAAAGGAAGCACTTCTTTACTCAGCGCATAGTTAAACTATGGAATTTGCTCCCACAAGATGCAGTAATGGCCACCAGCTTGGACGGCTTTAAAAGAAGATTAGACAAATTCATGGAGGACAGGGCTATCAATGGCTACTAGCCGTGATGGCTGTGCTCTGCCACCCTAGGCAGAGGCAGCATGCTTCTGAAAACCAGTTGCCGGAAGCCTCAGGAGGGGAGAGTGTTCTTGCACTCGGGTCCTGCTTGCGGGCTTCCCCCAGGCACCTGGTTGGCCACTGTGAGAACAGGATGCTGGACTAGATGGGCCACTGGCCTGATCCAGCAGGCTCTTCTTATGTTCTTATGTGGTCCAACAACATCTGGTGGCCCACTAGTTGGGAAAGGCTGGTCTACAACCTCTCCCAGGCACCTTCCAGATGTTATGGAGGAAAGCTCCAGTGTGCTAGCTAGATGGAGGTGATGGAAGTTGTAGTCCAAAGTCTCTGGAGGGCACCAGGTCTAAGGGGAAGCCGGTCTAGGAACAAAGCTAAGCTGGGCTCTTTTTATGTTCTTGAGTGCAAACCTAGCATCTGGATGGGAGACCACCAGAACCCCTATTTAGTTGCATTGCGATTGCTAAAGGGAAAGCAGGATACAAAATATGACTCATATGAACTTAAACAAAGGCCTCCCGAGTCCAACAACCTGTTTGCCGCAACGGCCAACCAGATGCCCCAAAGAGAAGCCCACGAGCAATTGGCCCCTCCCTCCTAGATGTTGTCCTCCATCAACTGGCACTGAGGTAGACTGCCTCTCAGCCTGGAGGGTCCATGCAGTCATTATAACTTGGCAACCATGGACAGGATAGACTAATCCTCCATGAATTTATCAAATCCCCTTTTAAATCCATCAAAGCTGCAGACCATCACATTTCTGCGGGCAGTGAATTCCATCAGTTAATGATGAGCTGTGTGAAGAATGATGTGCTTCTTTTTGGCTTTCTTGACCTTCCTGCCAAGCTGTTTCATTGGATGACTACGACGTTTCCTTTCTTGTTAAAGGAAGTAAAAACCTCTCTCTCCTCTGATCAGGGCCAAAGAGGGGACAGGTCTCCCAACCAACGCGGACCTGAAACAAGTTCAGATTCTTGGTCTGGGGGCAGTAGGCTGATGGATTTAGGGATGGCTGAATCTGGCAATTTCAGTAGTTTCTCATTCTTAAATTCCATTCTCCACATTTCCACAGCAATTTGCATTTTTTAAAAAAGCTCATGAAAATTTGTAGGATATTAGGGAGCAATCCAACTCGTATTCATGCCAGGCTGAGGGGAATTGTATGTGGTGGACCTCTGGCTGAGCTGGCAGGCTCCTGGATCCACTGGGCTCCGCCAGCAGAAGCCCCTTGCTCCCGTTCAGCCACAGCAGAGCCAGGATGCTGCCAGCTCAGCTGGGAGTCCACTGGTGAAGCCCAGCCCAGCGGAAGGGCGCCAGTGGAAACTAACGTAACACCTGAAAAAGGGGCGTTCCAGGAACGTATCGGAGGAGGGCCAGGGAGGATTTATGCAACATCCAACTCCCATTTGGAGCACTCCGGCAAGTCCCAATCTGGGCCAAAGTTATGCTGAGAGAGACGTCAGTCTAAGAAAATAATGATAATGAAAGTAAGTGGGGAGCGCTTACTCGCTAGCAGGGTTATTCGCGAGAGCTGCCTTTTTCTTTTCTGCACGTGTGTGCAGCTCCTTTGAGCCAAAGTTGTGCCAGCCCAGGGGCTCCCAAATGGCAAATGGATGCCATGGACCTTCCCGCTAGCTCTTCCTCCACCAGCTCCCCTGAGTTGGATTGCTCTGCCCATGTTGATTTTTCCTGATAAAAACATTTTTGTATGTAGTTTTGACTGTTATACACTTTTTATACAAGCAATTTTCATTTTTGCATGTTGTTTGCACAAATATATGTTTTTATGCACGTTCCTCCCTAATATATGCATTTTTGCACATATTGTTTAGTTGGAAAACTGCATTGCAAAACTTGGAGAAATTTAAAAGGATAGGTACGAATGAGGTAGTTTCTCATTAAAATGCAAACAAAATTATCTTTTCTGATGAGTCAGAGAAACACCATTCCTCTGGCTCCCAGGCTGTCCACAGAGAAGAGCTCTATTGCAAAGTCAGGGCTATAGATATCAGACTGCTTCTACCAGAGGCACTAAGAGAAAGAGTGGGGGATGCTTCACAAAGAAGGTTCTTCTTTGTCACAGAAAGCTTGTTTTAGAGGCACCACTTCAAAAGGTATATTAGCACATTATCATAGAATGTGAGAGTTGGAATCATGGAATCATAGAGTTGGAAGGGCCCTATAAGGTCATCTAGTCCAACCCCCTGCTCAATGCAGGATCCAAATGAAAGCATGCTTGACAGGTGGCTGTCCAGCTGCCTCTTGAATGTCTCTAGTGTTGGAGAGCTCACCACCTGCACTGGTAATTGGTTCCACTGTTATACCGCTCTAACAGTTAGGAAGCCTTTCCTGATGTTCAGTCAAAATCTGGCTTCCTGTAAGTTGAGTCCATTATTCCATGTCCTGAACTCTGAGATGACTGAGAAGAGATCCTGGCCCTCCTCTGTGTGGCAACCTTTAAAGTACTTGAAAAGTGCTATCATAGCTCCCTTTAGTCTTCTCTTCTCAAGGCTAAAAATGCCTAGTTCTTTCAGTCTCTCCTCATAGGGCTTTGTTTCCAGTCCCCTGATCATTCTTGTTGCCCTCTTCTGAACCCGTTCCAGTTTGTCTGCATCCTTTTTAAAGTGTGGTGTCCAGAACTCTTTCAGTATGGTTCTATAGCCAACGGTGGATCCATCTGATAGTTGGTCCATCCAGTCCACATTTAGCTAGCTAGCTAATCAGAATATCATGGGGCACTTTATCAAAAGCTTTGCTGAAGTCAAGATATATTATGTCTGCAGCATTCCCACAGTCTACTAGGGAGGTTACCCAATCAAAAAATGGGATAAAATTAGTCTGGCAGGATTTGTTCTTGATCAATCCATGTTGGCTTCTAGTAATCGCTATGTTGCTTTTAAAGTGCTTACAGACTGACCGCTTTAAAATCTGCTCCAGAATTTTCCAAGGGCTTGATGTCAGGCTGACTGCTCTGTAGTTCCCAGGTTCCTTTTTGCCCTTTTTGAAGATTGGGATAACATTAGCCCTCCTCCAGTCATCTGGCACTTCACCCATCCTCTATGATTTCGCAAAGATAATAAGACAGTGGTCCTGAGAGTTCTTCAGCCAGTTCCTTCAATACTCTAGGATGCAGTTCATTGGGCCCTGGAGATTTGAACTCGTTCAGAGGGATTAGGTATTCCTTGAACATATGTCTATCAGTCTCAAGCTGCAATCCTGCCCCTTCTACTTCATGTTTCCCAGGAGGGTCATAGAACCTTTTTGGGAGAAGACTGAGCCAAAGTAGGAATTGAGCACTTCTGTCTTTTCTGTCATGTTATCATTTTGCCATCCTTATTGAGTAGCTGTGCCACCATTTCTTTTCTCTTTTACTATAGATGTACCTGAAGAAAGCTTTTTTGTTGCTTTTGGCATCTCTTGCTAACATCAGCTCATTCTCAGCTTTAGCCTTCCTGATGCCCTCCCAGCAATTCCATGCTACCTTTCTGTACTCCTTTGTGGTCTGGCCTTCATTCCATTTCCTGTATGTGTCTTTTTTGTTTTCTGGTCATCTCTAAGCTTTCTGTGAAGCCACATTGGCTTCTTCTGCTGTCTTCCCCCTTTTTTCCTTGACGGAATTGCTTGCCATTGTGCCTTTAGGATTTCCTCTTTTAGAAACTCCCACCCACTTTGGACTCCATTCCCATTAGGGTCACTTGCCACGGAACTGTACTTACCATTGCTCTGGGTTTATTAAAATCAGCTTTCCTGAAGTCCAGGGTACACGTATGGCTACTCTCCGCTTCTGTTGCCATTAAAACCAGTGATTCTAGTATAGCATGGTCACTTTCCCCCAGAGTTCCGGTAACTGCCACTTCATCCACTAAGTGATCTCTACTGGTTAGAATCAAGTCAAGGATAGCTCATCCTCTAGTTGCTTTCTCCACTTTCTGTAGGAGAAAGTTATATCCAACACATCTCAGGAATTTCTTGGAGGAGCCTTGTTTGGCAGAATTTATCTCCCAACAGATATCAGGATAAGTCCCCCATTACTACTACCTCCTGCCTCCTTGAAACACTGGCAATTTGCTTTGGAAAAGTTTCATCCTCGTTTTCTCCTTGATTGGGTGGTCAGTAGTAGACTCCAACTACCATGTTCCTTTTATTCCTTGCGCCATTAATTTTAATCCAGATACTCTTGGTGGAACTACCAAGCTCATCCTCCTGTATTTCTGTGCAGGGATATATATTTTTAATATATAGCGTGACTCCACCCCCCCTTTTTATTTCTTTTGTTCTTTCTGAACAAGTTATATCCTTCAATTGCTGTATTCCAGTCATGGGAGTCAACCCACCAAGTTTCAGTTATACCTATCAAGTCATATTTACTCTCTCGTATTAAGAGTTCAAGTTTGTCCTGTTTGTTTCCCATACTCTGGGCATTAGTATACAAACATTGAAGACCATGTGATTTATAGCCTGGCTTCCTTCCTACATTTTTATGAAGACTATTACTAGGCATCATTGGAGCCATTTCCTCAGTTCTTTTTACTGTGCACAAACTTTTGTTAGTCATTATTGCCAAGTTTAAGTCTCCCTCCCCCATAAGATCCAATTTAAAGGTCTCCTGATGAATTTCTCCATGCTGTGGCTAAACACATTCTTCCGAGTCCTTGTGAGGTGCAACCCATCACTTGCCAGCAGTCCATCTTCCAGGAAGTGTACTCCATGGTCCCAGAATCCCAATCTCTCATGTTGGCACCACCTTCGATATCTGGCAGTGGGCTTTATGAGCGATGGCAATCCCGTCACACCTCTAATCCGTCCTCCAGGGAGGCAGCATACCTGGTGAGTCCATGGATCTTCTCGGCATTCTTGGGTTTCAATCCCACACAGCAGGGAGTCTCCCACCACTACTACTCTTCTCTTCTTGTCATGGGGCATGGTTCCATTGCCTCTGCCTGACTGAGCTTCAGCCTCTCACTCGCTGTTGCTTCTGTAATTCTTCCCCTGCAGGCTGACCTCCAGTCTCATCCTCAAGTGCCTGGAAGCAGTTCCGTGGTTCCACCACTGAAGGGTGTCTTCTAGCTCTTCTGCTCCTGTCACCCTTTTCCACAGGGTTTAATCCACTTCGTTGTTGCTCTCCACAACAGTCTCCTCTTCTGCTTCAACGTGCTGTTCTTCCACCTCCTGTACTTTCTCTTTGCTTTTGTTATTCCAGCATTCTATCTAACAACTCTTCATCTTCTCTTATAGTCTCCAGTGTGGCCACCCGCTGCTCCAGGCCCCTTTTTCTTCCAACAGTGCCATCAGCTTGCACTTGTTGCATGTGTACACCATGTTGTTCTCAGGCAAGAAAACAAACATCACACATACCTTGCAGGTCACCACCACTGCAGTGTTCTTCCATCCATAGTCTCTACTGCCTTTTTGTTTGTTTCTTTCTCCTTGTATTGGAATGACCTATGCTTTGTCCTGTTCTCCTTTAGGGTAAACAAGAGAGTCCCACTGATATGTGGTATGCTATACAAGGGGAAAAAAATTGAGGGGGACCTCCCCTTTGACCTCCCCCCCCCAAGCTCCTCTGCCAAACTCTTGTTAGGTCTCCCTGACCGCTCGCTCTCTGAGAGCTGGCTCGCTTGTATCTCCTCTGAACCAGCTGACATAGCTCCCTCGGCTCGGCTCAGTTAAGAGTCAGGAAACAGAATGTGTAACATATTTATTAGCACCTAAAGGTATTAATGCTGTAAATTATTGCAATCAAAGCAAACAGATGAAGGAAAGGAGTGGAAACAGATCAATATGAATGTTAAAAAAAGATTTTTTTAACACTCCCCATCTCTGTAAGCAGATATGTACCCAAAAAAGGACATAAGGTAAAGTAATTTGCTTTTTCCTGGTGCATCTTCCTGGTGCCTGTTCCTGTGGGGCTCCCTGTTGGTAGCATGGCATTAAAATTAAGCTCACCTCAAAGGAGAATTTAAAATTATGCAAAAATATTAAGGTTGGGGGTGGAGGTAAATGTCACTCTGTTCTTCTCTATGTGATGTGGGATGTTATGTGATTAGTGCTGCTGATCCATGAGACTTTCACATTTACCTAAAATATATATATATGAGCACCTAGCCCTCATGAAACAAATCTGGAAAATGTTTGAGCAATGATTGAGCCAAATGTTCAGCACCAATCTGAGTTGGGTTTACAGGGAATACTGAGTACAGATTTTGTGGGTTGCACAACCCCCCTCCCTTCCCTGTAAACCCTTGAATCTGCCTGCTTCGACACCATCATTGCCCATTGTTTCCCCCTCCATTCCCTTAACGGGGTGGGGGGGAATTCCACAGATTCCATATTAAGCAGCATAATGACTCTTGTGCCTTTTTTGGATAGTGTGTTCAAATTGCAGAAATGTGGATTTTCTGATTGCAGAAACTGAGCTTCTTGCTTCAGCGTGCCAGGCCAACGATCATAAGGGAAGTACTCCTCAGGTTGGTACAAGGATTCTGTGTGTGTGTGTGTGTGTGTGTGTGTTGGGATCAACCCACAGAGAGGTATGAGGAGGAGATGCTGGTCTTGGAGGTCATATGGAGACACTGTTCTGGACTTCGGAAGGATTCATGTAGAGGTACCCAATGGGCAGCTCCTGGTTCCTTGCCTCTATTTCCTTCGAGATCTCAGCCAGGCGTTGCTGGAAGGTGGCAGTCAGCTTTTTGGGGGCCTCCTCTGTGAAATGCTCATCAGGGTAATAGCCCAGGGGTCTCTGGAAGAGAAAATTGCATAGTATACATGACTTGGGGACATCATAGTTAGGCCTTATCTTGAGTCAGTCCAACTTGCCCAAGACTACAGTACAGCAAAGGTGGGCAACCTTCCATCAGAGGCAATCTGCCAGGGGACACCTATTGGCAGTGGATGGGACTGGAGCCACAATTGGGTGGGGCTACCCAACCTTTCTGTCACCCCCCTTTTTTGTCTCTAGGGGTGTTCACACATTACATTCACTGAGTGCACAAGCTGTGTACCTGTGCACGCTAATAGTTGAGCTGTACAAATCACTCTTTCACTTCTTCACACAAATACTTATGCATGTGTAGGGGCAGCTTGCCCCTGTGCCATGTGAACCACCTCAACCAGAGATCAGCCATTGAGTGTCGCCAGTCCCATGCCACCGAACACTCTTCCAGCAGAGATTCGGCAGGCACCTTTGCTTTTGACTTTCAGCCATCTCTTGGAGACTTTTTTTGTACTGACACACCTATGCAGCTGTTTAAAATGTTTTTTCTGAGTAGCCAGTCATTTTAATGATTGCTCTACATTGCTTTTGAATGTTTTTATGTTGCTGCACACAGCCCAGATGCTTTTGGAGAGGGTGGTCTACAAATACCTCTATAAGTAACTAAATTAAAAAATACACCTCCTGTCATCCTCGCTCTCTCTCTCTCTCTCTCTCTCTCTCTCTCTCATGGAAGCTCCATTATTATTAATTAATATTAATTTATACATGCAGCCTAATTTGGCTTTTCAGATGCAGACTTTGATTTCTCATTTATGTATGGTGATAAACATCATTGCCCTATCTGATCTTGGTTGTTCCTCATTTGCTCCTTCTCTTTGATGTTGCCCTTCTCCACCCCCTTCCCCCCCCCGACACACTCACCAGGTCCCCTGGCTCATAGCTCACAATGGAGAGCAGCAACAAAAGATCACAGGTGGAGTTGACTTCAGGAAGTGTGGCCAAGATGCTTTCCAAGGTTGCAGATCCCTTGACCTTAGGAGGAGGAGAACGTAAGGTGGCAGGCGTGTTGGGCATCCATGCGGCGAAATCAAACTGTCACACAGAAAAAAAATATAAAGGGGGATGAGAAAGAACCAGCTGGGGTCAACACAAGAGGAGATGGGAAACCCAAAGACCCCCCCTAATTGTTTTGATATGGTTTGTGTGAAATTTTGTCTTGTGCCTTGGGATGGGAGAGAAAGTTGATTCAGTTCACATTTAAAGGCAAATGCACTGAATTTGCACTTTCCAAAACAGTATGTGAACTTAGCCATCCATCCAAATTTGCACTGCTCTGAATTTTGCGATGCAGTTATTTTGACATGTAATGTGTACACAAATGCATATACTAGGGTATGCATACAAATGCATATATTTGTGAAAATAATATGCAAAAACACATTACATTAAGGGGATTTGCTTTGCAAAAATGTGTATATTAGGAAAAATGCATACCAATATGTGTATATTAGAAGAAACACACACTAAAATGCTGATGAATTTTCCTGAGGGCTTTAAAAAAATCACAAACTGATGTGGAAATGTGGAGAACCAAATGTAAGATTGTGTTTAAAACAAGAAAGCAAAATTGATCTATTTGCCCATCCATATGTGTGCCCCAGAAAGTGGAGACTTGGTTGTGTTGTGTGTGTGTTTTAGCCAGCCTGATTTTACATTAGCAGTGCACCATGTCTTCAGACTAAGAATGTGACTTTTGCAGATTTGTAATAATTTGGTGTTAGTAGAAGCCAAACAAAAAAGACTGACGGGGCCTGACAGACTCAGAATTGCCAGTTCTTGGCCACAGGTGGCCCTGTCTGGCATCCTCTATATTTCCTTGAAATTTCAGCAGACGTTGCCTCTCCCCCTTGTGGTGGACGCATGGCCAACGCTGAGAAATAAAACATGGAACAATACAGAAGGGATAACGTGGGCCTAAGGAAGGGAATGGAGAAAAGAGATTCTGGTGAGGCCATGTACCTGCCCGCTGTTGACTGCCGCGTGCCTTGCAGAGCAACAGAAGATGACCATGGTGAGGAACTTGATAAGCTCAGCTCTAGTTTCCAGGGTGGAAGGGACACCTGTTTGGGTTGGACAGGAAGTTTAGTTTCCCCCCCTCTGTAATATGAAAACATGCCCTACACAGTACACGAGCGGAGTGTGTGCAAATCTGCTGATTCTGTTGTTATGGAACAGAAGGGATTGTGGGAGAAGATGGATGAGGGGAGAAGGAAAGGAAGGGGAATTTCTGTTATCTTTTTGGTGCTTCCAAAAGACCTTCCTCTTTCAACAAGCCTTTTAAGTAGAGACCTTATCCTAATCTGCATCTATGCTGGAATTACTTTGAAGTCTTTTGTTTTTAAGATGTTTAAACCTGCTTCTAATGTTCTTGTTTGCCGCCCTGGGCTCCTTCTGGGAGGAAGGGCGGGATATAAAATAAATAAATATACAAATAATTTATAGATGGAGATTATGCCTAGTCAGCAAGGCCCTACTGTTGCTAAGCATCCTCAAAGTTCCTTTCCCCTTTCCTTCACCAGGAAGGTCTGGGAACCCAACTGGGGAGCACCAGTGGCAATCACCAGTGGGGATTGGGGATGCACTTCCTATTTCAGGCCCAGTATCCTGGACCATTGTTCTGTCTGCCTGACAATGGGGCCACTAACTAGCTAAATATAGAGGTAACTGACAGAGGAGACTTACCTGATGATTTCCTGCCTAGGAAAGCTTCCATGAAGATCTCGTCAATCCAGGCTTGTAGTTCATGGTCGCCCTTCACATCTGTGTCAGATTTGTAGTAGAGCCCAACAATGCCAGAGACAAACCTGGAAGTGGAGGACAACGAAATGGAGAAACGCAGTTATTCTTTTCATTCCGTTTCATTTTTAATTTGTGTACCGCCTTTCCACATTACTGTACTCAAGGTGGTTTTCAACCACAGAAATGTCTGTCTGTCTTTTGATCAATTGATCGATTGATAGATAAACACTGTCATCCTATAATAATTGAAAATATAACTCAAAATAAACAACTAGCAAAATGCAAGAATCCATTTCACACATTATCGTGTTGACAAAATATCCACAAACATCAATAAAGCAGAAATACCTTCATCAATTACAATCATTAAGGCTGCAGTTCAACACTCCACCCCTTACACCAGAGTATAGCATCTCCCCTATTGCTTCAGCCAGCATCCCGCCACCCACCGCCAACAGACTGACACGTCTATCACTCCACCAGAGCAGACCTCCCCCATCCCCCCACCAAATGGGTGGGTGGGAGGCCAGCCAGTGAGATCCCCACCAGCGGAGCATGATAGAAGGCTCCAATAGGGGTATTTGGAGGGTGGGGCTGAGCAACAGCAGCGGGTATGTCTCTTTCATGGGGGTTGTTTCTCACTTGGCCTTATCTTACGGTTTCAACAGCCATCTCGGATGCTAATGGGAGGAACTCAACAGCCTAATCAACAGCTGTAAGCCTATAACAGCTATGCGATACTTGCAAATTTGATAGATCCATCACTGTAGTTCTGGGCTAAGAAAAGCTCCACCTAGAATCATAGAATAGTAGAGTTGGAAGGGGTCTATAAGGCCATCAAGTCCACCCCCCTGTTCAATGCAGGAATCCAAATCCAAGCATTCCCCACAGATGGCTGTCCAGCTGCCTCTTGAATGCCTCCAGTGTTGGAGAGCCCACTACCTCTCTAGGTCATTGGTTTCATTGTCATATGGCTCTAACAGTTAGGACGTTTTTCCTGATGTTCAGTTGAAATCTGGCTTCCTGCAACTGGAGCCCATTATTCCGTGTCCTGCACTCTGGGATGATTGAGAAGAGATCCCGGCCCTCCTCTGTGTGACAACCTTTCATGTACTTGAAACCTATTGATTTTTGGCCTTGCGTGCTGGTTGTAGAGGCGCAGGGGGAAACAAGGTAGCATCACTAGGCATAAGGATCCCTAAAAGGGCATCTGGAGCACCTCAGAAAAGTTTCTCCCAGGCACCTTGGGAGAAAAGCTATAATAGAAAGTCCTGTAAGACCAGTCCAAGAAGTTTTGGACTGGTTTTCACCCAGCCGTTGTCCCCATCTTAATCGTCATCACCCTTGCTACTTAATGACGAGCAGATCCAATTCCCAGCTTTTGCTGAAGGCAATCGCTTCAGCTGAGCTAGTCGAAACCCATGTAGAAAGAGAAAGAAATGTGATTTTAAAACGTAATTTGCTTTCTACAATTAACTACTTCTCAGAGAATGGTGCCATCTGTAATTTTCCTGTTTCAGTGATGATGATGATGATGATAATTATGTTTTATTACTTGGCCACCCTTTATGCAAAGGCCCCAGGGAACAAAGCTAGTGAACAGATTGGATCAAAAAACATCTTAAATGTGCAAGTTTCCTTGCTTCTGATTCAACCTCCCTTGCTTTGCTAGGGGAAGGGCCAGAGCCCAGCAGTAGAGCCCGTTTTGGATGTAGAAGGTCCCAATGTTCAGTCCCTGATGGCATCTCCAAGCAAGGCTGGGAAAGACCCCCGTCTGAGATCCTGGACAGCTGCTGCCAGTCAGTGCAGACAATACTGGTCTAGAAGGAGCCAAAGGTCTAACACCATATAAGGCAGATTCCTATGTTTCTATTATGCCATGTCCCCTCAGTCCTGTCATCTTCCATCTCCTGGTTGTTGAGAGGCATTCCTCAATCATTCCCAGGAGAGAGATGGGGAAGGGGCAGGCAGCAGGGCCTGGGGAATATATTCTCCAGCTTTGGATGTGGCAACTGCTAAGGCGCTCTGCATTGGGAACCAGCTGCTAGAGCAAAGCCTCTGGCCTGCCTCACCACATGCAAAGCGCTGCGTGCAAGGAAATGGTCACAACTCTGGCAGCGCTGGTGCTTCTGGTTTTGGCAGGGTGCAATTTGCTTCCTCCGCACCTCAGATATATGCTGTTGGAATATGTGGTTCAAATTGAACTGGTGGGTTGGGTCTGCATGGGGTTAAAAAAGGAGAGGAGACCTCCTGATTCCTAGGCTATACCTATCCTTTGATCTCCTGCTGACTCTTCCTTCCTGTGTAAACTGTTATTCTCAGGATGCTGACCACATCTCCCGGCTCCTTCTTCGTTCTCTTGAGACAGAGCGAGAAGACATCTTCTCTTTGTCTGTCTCGCTCCTCACGGCATGAGGGCAAACATTAGGCTTAGTGTTTGCTTCTCCAGCTTAGCTAGTTAGCTAAATGTAGAACCCTTTCCTATCAAGTATGTACTTCCAGAATAAAGTAGCTCTTTCTTATTTTGAAGCTTAAAGTCTCAGTGTGACTAATTCCAGAGGAGGTGTAATATTTAGCAAGGATTCAAACGCACAAAGCTCACTCAGGTGTCTTTTGCTACTCTGCAACATATGCAACCAGCCCTTTCTGAGCACAGATCCTGAGGCCCAACCCTCCAAGGCTCACGTCTCTATGGCAGTCCAGATCTTCATCCCATCATCCCTGTAGTAATAGTTGGGCAAGGAGGCAACTCCTCTTTCCTGAAGGTCGTCAGGGAGGCAAAGGGCGGTGTAGCTGGAGGCCTCCACGCCTTTTGCCAGCAGTTTCAGCATCCCATCGCGGCCCGTGGCAGTCGCCTGCAGAGTGGGGGATGAGAATTCAAGGACCATGAAGGCTAAATTTCTCTATATGGAACCTTCTAATGCAGCCTTTGCCAACCTGGTGCCCTCCAAACGGTTTGGGCTACAATTCTCATACGGGAGCTATAGTCCAAAACATCTGGAGGACACCAAGTTGCCAAAGGCTGCTCTGAGGTTTTGATCCATTGGAATCAAAGGGACCCATTTACTTTGTTGTAGCCTAGTGGATCCCCTTCCCCTTCCACAGATGGGGAATGTGTTGGTGCCATGCAAGAAATTAAAAGCTGGCTCCAGTTATGGAAACCTCAGGCACTTGGCCATTGTTCAGTGGTCATTCCTATATTTCTAAGGATGATTAGCTTCCAGCCTGGCTTCCTGATTGACTGTGAGTCAATCCGGGATATGGGGTATCCGTCTCTGAAGGGCCAGAATATTCCACTGACTTCCTGTCAGCATGGCGGCACTTCCTGCTCACGAGGACTCACTTGCCCTTGACTCCTCCTCCTCCCTCAGTGACAGCTTCTCTTGGATGCAGAACTGTCACTCAGCTTCCACGGCCCACAGATGTTGTTTTGCACCCTCCCTCTTGCTGACACATTCATGGACCTCGACCCACCTGCCTCGGTTCAGGCCCCAGCCTACGTGGGGCTTTGTTTCCTGGCTAATCACCTGATGTAGTCAGAACCCAGGAACTCTCCTCCTTTTGCAAACACCCCTTACCTTATCAAACACCCCTCCTGGTTGGATAAGATCGGTGCGTGCGAGGGTGTTGATGTGGAGTGTGTAACGAGTGTGAGGTATCAGGAGCTGTGAGGAAGAGAGAAGAGGAAAAAACCACAGGGCTAAGACCTTGGTAGTAAAGTTTCTCATAACTTCCTCCCATGCTCCAAGAAGCACCAAATGCAAACATTTGGGATTCTAGTTTTGCTTCTGCTTTAAGTCACACACCAATATTCAGAATCCTAAGACAGGCTTTTAAAAAAAATATGATGGGATTTTTAAACAAAATGAAGCTAGTGGACTTCGCCTTTCTAGTACATTGTTGTCATGTTTTCCTATTATTTATTATTTATTTATTTATTACTTGATTTATATCCTGCCCTTCCTCCCAGCAGGAGCCCAGGGTGGCAAGGAGGAGCTCCCTATGACAATGAGAACTAGGATCTTGCCTTTTTGTTCTGTTTTTCTGGTACAATGTATGTATACTTATATCTGTATTTTAAAATATGCTGTAAGTCACTTGGAGTCCTTCGGGAAGTATAATAATAAAATAATAACGATAACAACAAGAGCAATAATAATAGGAAAAAAATGCTAGTTCTTCACAGTAACCTAAGAGGATTCTGTGGCTCACTTCCTATTGTCCCAGTCAGTGGCAGCTGGTAGCTCCATGTCAGCTGGGCAGTGCAATCTGCTCTGGATTTTAGTTCAAACTTTCACCAAGCTCCTTGGAGACATGGAGCTACCAGCCGTCACTGGTCCCAGGGAGGCATGACGTTTGTCCATGTGAATGCTAACGCACCCCCCTCACATTGCTGAGAGGCCCCCCCAAGGCTAACCACCCACTGGACTCTCCCTTAAGTCCCTCACCTTGTAGACAGGGTGGCACATGGGCAGCTGGCGGAGGGTGGCCATGCTGTAGACCTCGCAGTGGAAGTGCTCTTCAAGGAGGTGGGTGTTGACTTCGTGGACGTGGAAACTGCACATTCTCACCCAGATCTTGGCCAGTGTCCAGTCCCACTTGCGGTCAGTGGGCAAGAAAATGGGGCTTTCGGGGCCCGGGGTCTGGCTGAGCTGCCAGGAAGGGAGAGAGAGAGAGAGAGGCGAGAGCATTTCAGAGAGTTTGCCGTCCTGTTTTATACCTGCAGGGCCGGGAACTGCCAGCAGAGGGCAGCAAGAGACGGGAGGGATATAGCAAGGGCTGCATGTAGGAGGAAAGGGCTGCACGCCCCCCTTTCCCAAGGAGGGGGCAGCGTCCAGTGGCAGAGGACATGCTTGGCATGCAGAAGGAGACAGGTTTGGTCCTTGCTATCTCCGCCATAAAATAACAAGCACAACAACAATAATAAAAAAGCACGTCAGGTAGGAGTTACTGGGAAAGCTCTCTGCACCACCACTGTGAATCAGAGTAGAATTACTGACCAAATGAATTATTAGTCAGACGTTATAGAACAGAGAGAGACGTTACATTAGTCTCTCTCTCCCTTCCTGGAGCGGAACCACTCCCCCCCCCCAGTCAGACCCCCCACTCCCCAGGCCATGGCCCTCACTGGGCCTGATTCTCACTCTCTAGAAGTGTCTTTGCATGGCTGGATCATGCCCTTGAACCCTGATCATGCCTCTTGCTTGTTTGGATGTGGGACAGAAGGGGTACATTAACTAGCCTGCTCTGCCAAAGTAAATTTTACCTTCATTGCGCCATCCATGTTTGCCCCTGGCTCCACCCACTGCTGGCTAGTGGCCCCCAGAAAATACTAAGAAAGAAATGCAGTCCTCAGGCTGAAAACAGTTCTTCACCCCCGTGGTATAAAGTGACTTCCTTTGTTCCATCACTTTACCTTCAGGTTCCTAGTCCTTATTTTATTTTATCAGATTCCCTCCTCTTACGTAAATCCCGCTGAAATGAAGGCCCTGAAAATGTGTTCTTTTGTGGCCCTTGCTGTGAAAATGACCTGGATACACAAGAAAAAGCTCACTCTTCACTGTACATTCCTAAACAAATGCTATTAGCAATTAAGGCAAGGCCTGAATGTCCTATCAAAGCAAAGTCCTTTGCCAGACAGCTCAGCTTGGCAAGACCTCAGCTCCTTTGACAAATTTGTTCAGATTGTTTTGCTGAACCTGAGCTGCTGAAATAATTCAGCTATAAAGTCTTGCCCAAGATTTGAGCAAAAGCATTTGGGAACTTATGATCATATTATGTGGTTAACATAATGCTTAATATTTATATAGTGCATTTTCAGACTGTTTAGCATAGCAAATCTATAGCCACTTCCCTAGGAGTAAGTGGCCCCATTGAACTCAGTGGGTCTTATTTCTGAGTAAGCATGCATACATTGTTCTGTAAAGCAATTTGCAGGCACAACAACCCTGTAAGATGGGCCAGTATTATTCTCATTGAATTCATGGCAGATGAGAAATTTGAATGAGGAACTGTCTTTTTCACAGCTTGGTCTCTGAGTGATTACCTTACAGTCAGTGCTGGCAATAATATTTATTACTGCTGTTCATAAAGTGTTTATTGTTTGGTAATAAATGAAAGATTTTGCATAATTGTTATATACAGCTTAACTTGTACAATCAGGTTCAGACCTGCCCTGTCTGAATGTAATAGCACTGTGAGAACTCAAAACTGGTCTGTGGGCTCCCTGATTGGCTAGCTTCCAACTTTTGCTCTGGGAGTCCTGGGGTCGTCATGGGCTCAGGTACCATACCCCACCTCCTGCAAGTAAATTTCCTATGCTGCTGGTTGAACCCAGACAGCACGTAATTGGGGTGCGTGGGAAGATGCCAAGAGGATGTGGGTGAAAAGCTTTGGGGACAAGAGACCAAACAACAACAGCAACACTCCTGTTACCTGGATCGCCAGTGGCATCATCTGGCCTTTTGGGTTGAGGTGCAACAGGCAGAGGGGGGCCGTCAGGTATTGGCGTCTCCCATTCAGCTTGCAGGTGGGGAGGCCCTCAAGGATCTTGTAGTCTGCGATAAAGATGTTCCCGTTCTGAGGAAGGGGGAAAGAGAGATTGATCAGGTCAAGCCACTCAGTGAATTGAGTTAACAGGTTATGCCTGTTAAAGTTAAAATGTTCACACAGCACTTTTCATTTAGAAAGAGCTTCACAGTTTATCATTGCAGCAACCCTGTGCGGTAAATCAGTTATTCCTTTCATACTCATTGAGGAAACTGAGGCTGAAAGGCTTGCTCAAGGTCACGCAATGAAATGGTAGGACTTAAACACTGCACTTTCAGATCCCAATCTAGGTTTTCATCTATCACACCATGCTGGCATGGGAAGCACATGCCTGTGAGTAAACCTATTTGTGAGGAGGTGCCTGAGCTTGCTGCTCCAAGTATCAAACTGGTGTACCAACCAGTGAACAAACCTTGGAAAAGTTACTTTTTTTAAACTACAACTCCCATCAGCCCCAGCCAGCATGGCCACTGGATTGGGCTGGTGGGAATTGTAGTTCAAAAAAGTAACTTTTCCAAGCTGTGCCAGTGAATAAATCCATATTATATAAACCATCACAGGAGTCCAAATGGTCTCTTGTGACTATCAAAACACAAGTGCAAGTTTACCTGCAGCTCTTCCTGGAGGGTGGTAGACTTGCCCAAGCAACCAGCCACCATCTCCTGAGTCACAGGGAAGTTGGCCGGGATCTTGGTGCATTTCTGGATCATCACAGGGTTGACTCCATTCAGATACTGGTAGCCGAAGAAGTCATCTTCCATCCAATGGTCCATGACATACTCTGGAGTTGAACAGAAACTATGAATCTCCAAGGTTCATTGAGAATTCAGTTTTGGGCTGGTGTTTTTAATCCCCACATCCTGTATTATTATTTGATTGATTGATTGATTGATTGATTGATTTATATACCGCCCCATAGCCAAAGCTCTCTGGGCGGTTTACAGTAACTTAAAAACATTAAAACACGTATCCATGTTTATGCAATCTTTTATTTCCCTTTTTAAATGGGGAAATCTCACTGGCCATTCCTACATGGGTGTGATGAGATACAATTACAACATTTCTTCAAATGAAAAGTTGCAATGTTTATTCTTTTGCAGTTGTGTCTCCACGCAGGGGTTGAGTGTCTATAAGAGCAATCAACTACCAGTGAGGCAGGGGGGTTGTCATAGGCGAGATGGTGGGTTAGAAAAGAGGGTGAGGCTTTTACTGTTTGGTGTGTGTGTCTGTTTGTGTATATGTGGGAATCCAGCAGTTTTTATTTGCCTGGGAAAGGAAGGAGACCCACCTGTGACTGGGGTTTTCTTAAACCAGAAGACTTTGCCGATATCATCCAGGCTCTTCCATGACTCTGCCAGTTTGGAGAAGCCTTTCAGCCTCATCTCAAGTTCCCTGAAGGGGGGAACACAACTGATCAGGGAGCAGCTTTGAAATCATGCTGTTTCCACCCTCTTCCCTACGTATCATGCAATGTGGACCATGTACTATTTAATTAAGAACATAAGAACATAAGAAGAGCCTGCTGGATCAGGCCAGTGGCCCATCTAGTCCAGCATCCTGTTCTCACAGTGGCCAACCAGGTGCCTGGGGGAAGCCCGCAAGCAGGACCCGAGTGCAAGAACACTCTCCCCTCCTGAGGCTTCCGGCAACTGGTTTTCAGAAGCATGCTGCCTCTGACTAGGGTGGCACAGCACAGCCATCATGGCTAGTAGCCATTGATAGCCCTGTCCTCCATGAATTTGTCTAATCTTCTTTTAAAGCCATCCAAGCTGGTGGCCATTACTGCATCTTGTGGGAGCAAATTCCATAGTTTAACTATGCGCTGAGTAAAGAAGTACTTCCTTTTGTCTGTCCTGAATCTTCCAACATTCAGCTTCTTTGAATGTCCACGAGTTCTAGTATTATGAGAGAGGGAGAAGAACTTTTCTCTATCCACTTTCTCAATGCCATGCATAATTTTATACACTTCTATCATGTCTCCTCTGACCCGCCTTTTCTCTAAACTAAAAAGCCCCAAATGCTGCAACCTTTCCTCGTAAGGGAGTCGCTCCATCCCCTTCATCATTCTGGTTGCCCTCTTCTGAACCTTTTCCAACTCTAGAATATCCTTTTTGAGATGAGGCGACCAGAACTGTACACAGTATTCCAAATGCGGCCACACCATAGATTTATACAACGGCATTATGATATTGGCTGTTTTATTTTCAATACCTTTCCTAATTATCCCTAGCATGGAATTTGCCTTTTTCACAGCTGCCGCACACTGGGTCGACATTTTCATCGTGCTGTCCACTACAACCCCGAGGTTTCTCTCCTGGTCGGTCACCGCCAGTTCAGACCCCATGAGCGTATATGTGAAATTCAGATTTTTTGCTCCAATATGCATAATTTTACACTTGTTTATATTGAATTGCATTTGCCATTTTTCCGCCCATTCACTCAGTTTGGAGAGATCTTTTTGGAGCTCTTCACAATCCCTTTTTGTTTTAACAACCCTGAACAATTTAGTGTCGTCAGCAAACTTGGCCACTTCACTGCTCACTCCTAATTCTAGGTCATTAATGAACAAGTTGAAAAGTACAGATCCCAATACCGATCCTTGAGGGACTCCACTTTCTACAGCCCTCCATTGGGAGAACTGTCCGTTTATTCCTACTCTCTGCTTTCTGCTTCTTAACCAATTCCTTATCCACAAGAGGACCTCTCCTCTTATTCCATGACTGCTAAGCTTCCTCAGAAGCCTTTGGTGAGGTACCTTGTCAAACGCTTTTTGAAAGTCTAAGTACACTATGTCCACTGGATCACCTCTATCTGTATGCTTGTTGACACTCTCAAAGAATTCTAACAGGTTACTGAGACAGGACTTTCCCTTGCAGAAGCCATGCTGGCTCTGCTTCAGCAAGGCTTGTTCTTCTATGTGCTTAGTTAATCTAGCTTTAATAATACTTTCTACCAGTTTTCCAGGGACAGAAGTTAAGCGAACTGGCCTGTAATTTCCGGGATCCCCTCTGGATCCCTTTTTGAAGATTGGCGTTACATTTGCCACTTTCCAGTCCTCGGGCATGGAGGAGGACCCGAGGGACAAGTTACATATTTTAGTTAGCAGATCAGCAATTTCACCTTTGAGTTCTTTGAGAACTCTCGGGTGGATGCCATCCGGGCCCGGTGATTTGTCAGTTTTTATATTGTCCATTAAGCTTAGAACTTCCTCTCTCGTTACCACTATTTGTCTTAGTTCCTCAGAATCCCTTCCTGCAAATGTTAGTTCAGGTTCAGGGATCTGCCCTATATCTTCCACTGTGAAGACAGATGCAAAGAATTTATTTAGCTTCTCTGCAATCTCCTTATCGTTCTTTAGTACACCTTTGACTCCCTTATCATCCAAGGGTCCAATTGTCTCCCTAGATGGTCTCCTGCTTTGAATGTATTTATAGAATTTTTTGTTGTTGGTTTTTATGTTCTTAGCAATGTGCTCCTCAAATTCTTTTTTAGCATCCCTTATTGTCTTCTTGCATTTCTTTTGCCAGAGTTTGTGTTCTTTTTTATTTTCTTCATTCGGACAAGACTTCCATTTTCTGAAGGAAGACTTTTTGCCTCTAAGAGCTTCCTTGACTTGCTCATTGACTTTGCTCATTCCCATTCCAGAACACACCAGTAGGTGGCACCACTGAACATGGCATGAAGGGCACAAGCATTCCTTTGATTGGTCAAGAAATCTGACTTAAACGAAAGTTGGATAATTAAATGTCTGTGGAAATAAAAGGCATCTATGGCCACACACGCATGCCAAGGGCCTGTGAAAAATCAGAAATGTTAGGAACATAGGAAACTGCCTTCTACTGAGTCAGACCATTGGTCCATTTGGACTCGATGGCCTTATAGGCCCCTTCCAACTCTATGATTCTGTGATTCATCTAGCTCAGTACTGTCTACATTGACCAGCAGTGACTCTCCAGGGTTTCAGGCAGGGAGCCTCTGCCTGGATATGCCATTAGGAGCTGAACCTGGGGAACCTTCTGCGTGCAAAGCACGTGCTGTACCTCTGAACTACGGCCTTTCCCCACAGATATTGATGTGATGCTCCTCCAGAGAGCTATTGCATGTTGCTAATGTGATAATACTGATGATGACAAGCGTGTAATATTACAATATTGTCCCTTAAACTGTGGGGAGGCTTGCCCATTTTTGTTTCAGCCGCACCTTCTCTGGTGATGGTGAAAAAAGACAAACCCAAGAATATAAGAGGCTTTGCACCAAATCAGATTGTTCTCCATGTTGCCCAAGAATGCCTCTTCTGATTGACAGCGACTCTCTCTAAAAAAGATCTTTTTCAGCCCTGGCTAAGATTTTGTTTGTTTATTTATTAAATTTATATCCCCCCTTCCAGCTAGAAGGACCCCAGGGTGACAAACAAAAACACTATCTAAAACATTTTCAAAACAAAAGACTTTAAAACACATTTAAACAAAGCATCTTTAAAAACATTAAAACGAAACATCTTTTTTTAAAAAGCTGTAAAAACATCTAAAAAAGTAATGCCAACAGATGCAGACTGGGATAAGGTCTCTACTTAAAAGGCTTGATGAAAGGAAAGGTCTTCTAAAGAGGAAGGTTCTCTAACCAGTAGAGATCGGACCTGAGGGGATCCTCCACATGCAAAGTCCATCATACAATTCTGAGGCACCCGGATTCCACAGCAAAAGCAAGGGGCCTGGTGTGTGTGTGTGTGTGCGTGTACAGGAGACCGGTGGCTCCAATGATCCGCTCCGTGTTTTACTGAACTTTCAAGGAGCTGTGGAGTGGATTCACTGCATCACTGACATTGGAGCCACCAGCCTCCACTGTGCATGCATGTGTGTAGATGTCTGTGTGTGTGTGTGTTTTCAAAGAAAATGGCCCAGCATTTCATCCAGAGACACACCTTGTACCTAATTTCTCCAGATGATTGGTTACCAGCAAAACTAACTAGTCTTATCGAGTTCTTTTTTATTAATCCCGTACGTACAGCTGGATCATTGGGGGCAGATTTTTTCTAACATCAACGAACACCCTTGCATTCTTCATTTTACATTTTATTTTTCAAATTTATATGCCTTTGTTTGTGGCTGGCGATGCTGTGAGGACAAGACTTTGGGGGAAAAGATGGCAGAATAAGAAGGAGCACCCCCTGCCAAAAAAAATCACAGGGCTGCTGTATCACATTTTGATCTATGTGAAGATATGCACATGGCCATCTCAAGAGGGGTATGAGTGTGCTCTAATGCCATTAAGCCCAGAGAGACTGAATTTATCCCTGCTTGCCTCCATGCAACCTACACTCAAACCACTCACAAGACAATGGAAGCAACTGGCATGTCAAACTATTAAGCTGCACTGCCTGAAGTGTTGGAAATAAGGAGGAATCTTGAGGACAGGGAGGGAAGAAGCGCGGGTCTCTCTTGCCATTTTGTCACTGCGACTTCTGAAACTTTGCTAATGTGCAAAACTTAAGCAGATGGCTCAGTCCAGGCTCCAGTTCTGAGCGTCTCTGGTCCAGATTGACAGGTTAAACCAGCTGTGATCCACAGAATACCTTGCTGGTGATGCGGCGGCTTCTGCTGCAATGCAGGGCTGTGTGCGGCAGTGTGGATTATAAAAAGAGAGGTGCCTGGAGATTGTGAAAGGAGGCACTCTGGGGGCGCGGGATGATTTACCTGTTTGCTAGCTTTGCTTTTGATGGGGTGACTTGCTAGGAGGGCACCATTTTTTGCCACCTCCACAACAATCTGTTCTGCTTAGCTCTCCTGTTCGGAGGGCATGATGCAATCAAAGTGCATAATGGAACAGTGCTCAAATGGTAGCACTTATCTCTTCCTCCATTGTCATCTCCATCTCCATCTCGTCCCTATATTTGTGCTACAAATCAGTTTCAAGACTCTAGTCCTCATTTTAATTATTTTGTTTGTTTATCAACCAGATTGTCTATTAAAATCTGCAGGTGAGAGAGGCCCACTGATGGGGCAAGCACAGGGCAGTGACCCAGGACTGGGCCTCTTTCATGATGGCCCCTCAGATGTGAAATGCCCTCCCCTGAGGGATGGCTGGCACCATCATTGCTCAGCCTTCAGCACTGGCTGAAAATATACCTGTTCACCTTGACCTTTGATTGCAGGTGTGTGCATGACTGATTTAAGATATGATTTCTCAGCTGATCGTTCTTAGTCTGCATGAGTATTTTAATTGTATTTTAATGACTAATAGTTTTATTGCTTAAATTATATGTTTACTGTTTCATTGTAACCTACCCTGTTATCATAATTTGCAGAAGGGCAGGATAGAAATTGCCTTAATGAAATAAACAAATTTTAAAAAAACAGTTTCAAGCTTCCAGTCCTCATTTTTAAACTTTACATCTCTCTCCTCTGCCTGTCTATCTTCCCCAAACTCTTCTTATGCCTCTTTGCCTCCTCTTGGATGTCCCACTTGATCTCCTTCACTCCCTCCCCTTATCTGCACTTCCAAGTAGTTCAGGGGTAGAGCTCACCCCTTTGTATAGAAAGAAGGTTCAATTCCCAGCATGCCCACTGAAAAGGATCAGATAGCAAGTGATGGGGGAAAAACATTATCTGTCCTGGGCTAGACAGATAAATACTCTGCTCTGGTATAAGGCAGGCTCCCCACGAGATATGAGTCAGACTCAGACCCCAGCCTCTCTCCCCGTCCCTGTCCCCCACCCCCATGTAGATTGGCAGCCCTCTGGGATGGCGGCTGGACCGTCACTTAACTGTAGAACAAGGCCTAGCAAAGTCCCACCAAATCAGTGAACCTCCAAGCAGTAACATACTTGGCAAATTCAGAAGTGCAGGGTCGTTTCATAATAGTCACAGCCATGTCCCCTCACAGCCAGGCCTCCTCCTAAAATTAGACAACCTTCTGAGATTATAGGATAATCTGGCCAGGCTTGAACACTGCTTTAGAAGACTCTTCTCAATGGCTAACACACTCCCCTTTCATGCTGATTGGACCATAGGACATTGGAGAGAAAGGGACCCTGCTAGGACCTGGCTCCCCAAAAAGTAAGGGGTTTAAGAACCCCCGAGACCCTGGATGACTACACTGCTGCCTCCAAGGGCCTGGCATCAGACAAATCTGAGCATGAAATCACAGGTATTTTCTTTCCCCACTAGGGGAAAACTGGAATATTTCCACAGCTGTGAATCCCACACCCCAAACCACATCCTGTTCCCGATCCCAGCGTGCCCCAAGGCCAAAGCAACTCACGACTCGACGGTGCGCCTGGCGAAGACAGAGGACTTGGTGAATAAGAACTTCGAATTGGCGTCCAGGTCGTCGGTGCTGTTTGCGTCCACACACCTCGGCCAGCCAGGGGCATAGTCCTTCCAGCTGCAGCGACAAAGAACAGCAAGGGCTCACCCGAGAGGAAAACCATTGTTGATTTAACACAGAAGTAAGCTATGGAACTCATTGCCACAGGATGTTGTGATAGCCCTCTAGCCCTGATGAGTATTTTTTTAAAAACAATAATTGGATTTAGGTAAGCACACAAGGATATATTGGTGGCTTCTTCCACCAGCTGGCAGAAAGGCAACCTTTATAGTTCACAAGTCAGTCTATTGTGGAGTCGGTGCTATTCACACATGCAAGCTTTGCACATGTCCCTATCAAAACGCTGCCCCATGTTATTTCTCTATAAATTAACCTTTCTGTGGAAAATCCAATACATTGTTTAAAACCCGTGGAAACAATAACTCTGGTTTAAGGGGCAGGGGGGAATATGGGATGCCATTTTGATGAGAACGATGTGTGTATGTGGACACTGCGGGGGGAAAGTTTGCATGTATGAACAGCTGCCATGGCCACAATAAGGCTGCCGTGTGGAAGGGCTGCGTATCATCCTGAGAAGGTGGCCGGGTGTCCTGCATTACAGGGGACAGTCCTCTATTTGAAGGTCCATCCAAGTGTGGACCCTCAGAGACGAGGGCTGCAAGGGCCTTGACATGGCCCAGCCACAGTGAGCAGCAGACTGAACAGGCCCACACAGAGGTCATGCCTGCCCCAAAGTCTTCTTGATTTGTTAGCATTTCTACATCTGCATCCGTACATGTTTGTTTTACATGGTTTTGGATTTTTAAAAAATGTTTTAGATGTTTAATTGTTTAATCATCATCATCATCCTGCCTCTCAAGGGAGCCCCGGGTACTAAACACACAAGTGCATCCATTGTGGTTATAAATCTCAAGGAGATGCTCATGATCAGCTGCCCGAGAAGCAGGTGCTCAAGCGTAACAACAGCAGCTGGATCAGGCCAAAGGGGATCCATCTAGCCCAGATGCCTAGTCTCACAGTGGCCAACCAGGCAGTGCTGACCCGTGACAGGGCCTTTTCAGTGGCGGCTTCCTGTTTGTGGAACTCTCCCGTCCCGCACTGGGTATTCAAAAGCACCCTGCCTTCGATAGTGGAGGCAGTGCAAGAGTGGGCCACTTTTTTCATCTGTCAAGGGCTGCATTCCTTCATGAGCAACCTGCTGGGGGTCACCTGGCCGGGGGTTGAGGTGGGGGGAGAGGGAAAAGTGAGCTGTCATCGTTGCACTCTAGGCTACATTCCAGCCATGCACAAACCTCTCTCCATCGCCCCCTTCAGGCAAGCAAGAAGCATTAACTCAGTTGACGGGCACATCTCCTGCCAGGCTAAAGGACTCAAGGTGGGTGCAAGCCAGGGCCAGCAAGGGGTGTAACCCAGGAAAGGGGGCGTGGCCTGGGGAGGGTCCCTAGAGCCAGAAAGAGAGGCAAGCAGCGGGGGGAGGGACCCACATTCGCATTTGTCCTGTGGGCCAAATGTTCCCCACCCCGTGCTAAAGGTGCGATTTATGCTCCACTCACCCGTAGGATTCTTGCCGTCTTTTCAGCTCTTCCTTACGAAGCTCCAAGAGGAGAGGTTTCCCATCATCATCGCCAACAGTTTTGGCTGGAGAGAGAGCAAGAGAGCTAAGGGGGAGACCTGGTAAATGCTAATTAATTTAATCACAACAGTGAGAAGGGGTGTGAGCGTGACACTTGCTGATGAACCATGCCCTTTTTTAGCAAAGCCCTGCCTTTCCCTAATGTGCTGTGGTTACTCTCAAATGATGTGCACTCTCAACATGCCCAGAGATAACTTCTCCCTTTCATTGTGGGGAAGGGCCATAGCTCGGTGACAGAGTGCCTTGCATGCAGAAGGTCCCAGGTTCAGTCCCCAAAGGCATCTCCAGGTAAGGCTGGGAGAGACTCCCTGCCGGAAACTCTGGAAAGCGGCTGCCACAGAGTAGACACTACTGAGCTAGATGGACCCATGGCCAGTATAAGGCAGCTTTCTGTATTGTGCTGGCCCTGCACGTACGGATGTAAGAAGGCCTCATTTTCTGTTCCGCCCTGTTTTCGCCACATGCAGCACTGTTTCTGTTCTGCTGCAGTTTGTCTTCTGCCAAAAAACCCACATTATTTATCTTACTGTCCCCTGTGGTGAAATTATGTAATTTATGCAATTATATTACATTGTTCCACGCCATTCATTTGAAACGGAAATGCAGTACAAATTGGGGGGGAATGTAATAAATTAGGTATCATTTTCAGACTCAAAGCAACAACAGTGAATACTGGTCATTTATATGATTAAGTTAGGATGAATATGTGATCTACGGCCATCTTTGCTCCTTGTTCCGTTTTTATTGGCATTCTCTGACATGCCTGCACACAGTTTCACAGCTGAGTCCATGATTGTGTGTGTCACCCACACACCAGGGAAAGGTCAGGGGAACTGTACCTGCTCCCTCTCGCAGAGTCAAGGTGCAGGAGCCCTCCAGCCACTGGTAGGAGGGGAAGTGGTACGTCTCCCCCTGCTGAGTCTTCACCCTGACGTAACTGCAGTACCAGCTGTCTGTGGGGAAGAATAAATAGGGCTCTTTGTGCAGCCGGATCAGCACGATGGGGCCCAGGTCTTGGTCGCTTAACACCTCGTACTCATCCACCTGGATACACAAAAGACAGCCTTGTCCAGAGGTAGAGCTTTCAAAGGGACAGGTTACAAAAAAATATAAAATAATACAGCCCTTCCTCTCCCCCTTGGCAAAAATTCAGGAGCATGCCCTTCTCCTCATTTAGCTGTTCAGCTGTTCTTGTTTAATCTGTTGCTATTCAAGACTATGCTCAGCATTTGATCATGATCTCCCATGGCTGTGCCATTCATGGGAATTTCATTCATTATGACGATTACTCCTTTCATGTCTTCAAGGTAGCCTTTGCTGCCAACCTAGTTCGCTCCGGATGATGCAGCGGCTGATGGAAGTTGTCGTCCAAAACAAGATTTATTTTTTTATTTGATTTATATCCCGCCCTTTCTCCCAGGAGGAGCCCAGGGCGGCAAACAAAAGCACCAAAAACCCTTTAAAACATCATTAAAGACTTCAAAATATATTAAAACACAGCCATTAAAAACATATTAAAACAAAACATCTTTAAAAACATTTTTTGAAAAACTTTAAAAACATTAAAAGAAAGGTTTAAAAATATATTGAAAAGCAATTCCAGCACAGATGCAGACTGGGATAAGATAACATAAACCACTTTGAGATTCTGTGAAATACAAAGCAATATACCAGGTTAAAAAACCCTGGAGGTCACTAAGTGCCAGAGGGTGGTTTAGGGAATTCTTCATGCCACCAGCGAGTGCTGCCTGCTTGGAGCTGACTTGTGACAGGGCCCCTTCAGTGGTGGCTCTCCTTTTGTGGAATGGCGTCCTTAGTGAGGTGTGTCTATCTCCATCAGTACTGACAGAAGTATTAACAGAAGTATAGTTTCCAAATCGCGTGAAGTACTAGTTCCCCTCTATTCAGCACTGGTTAGGCCTCATCTTGAATACTGTGTCCAGTTCTGGTCTCCACACTTCAAGAAGGATGCAGACAAACTGGAACAGGTTCAGAAGAGGGCAACAAGGATGATCAGGGGACTGGAAACAAAGCCCTATGTGGAGAGACTGAAAGAACTGGGCATTAACCTGGAGAAGAGAAGACTGAGGGGGGATATGATAGCACTCTTCAAGTACTTGAAAGTTTGTCACATAGAGGAGGGCTGGGATCTCTTCCCGATCGTCCCAGAGTGCAGGACAAGGAATAATGGGCTCCAGTTGCAGGAAGCCAGATTTCGACTGGACATCAGGAAAAGCTTCCTAACTGTTAGAGCCATATGACAATGGAACCAATTACCTAGAGAGGTAGTGGGCTCTCGACACTGGAGGCATTCAAGAGGCAGCTGGACGGGCATCTGTCGGGAATGCTTTGATTTGGATTCCTGCATTGAACAGGGGGTTGGACTTGCTGGCCTTATAGGCCCCTTCCAACTCTACTATTCTATGATTCTATGACATTCAGGAGGAATTGGAAAACATCCCTGTTTACCCAGGCATTTGACAGCTGAAGGGGACTGATCCCGGCAACCCAAAGATCACAGATGAAAGAATAGTTTTAAGCTGTACTTTAGAATGTGTTTAATTGTCATTGCGTTTTGGAATGTTTTAAACTGTTTTTAGTATGTTTTTCTTTTTCTTGTTAAATTGTTTTGTTTCTGTTTATTGCCCTGGGCTCCTTCAGGAGGAAGGGCAAGAAATCACTTCAAATAGTAACAATCATAGTTTGGAAAATTTCAGAAGCAGTTGTGATTCCCAATGATACATGCTGAAAACAGAATTTTCCAAATGTCATGTGATAGATGTAGTCAGTGAAGTAGCTGGATTATCCACTCAGGGACAGCCATTACGAGACATTATTTTGCCAAGGCCCTGACCACTCATTCAGGGTGATCAAGCCACTAAGGTCCAGTTTTTTCAAAAGCAAAACATCCTTTTCCATTTTGGCCGCTGTTCCTGTAGTCAGGCCCACACTGCACCAACTAACCCATTCACGGTCCATCCACTTTCCTGTACGTCATCAGCCCCCCATCTCCAAGACCCCCTTCATTCCACCTTGCCTGTCCCTCCACTGCTGTCGGACTCAGGCCTGTCTCCTCTCTGTGGTTCCGCTCTCATCCCTCCCCCCCTCCTTCAAGCCTTGTCTATTCTATGCAGATTATGAACTCGAAGGTCCATATCAGGACCATCTGCCGTGCAATGTTAAGCAGGCTCTTGGCAGGCTAATAAGGGTTTGGCTTGCAAATCCATATGGAGGCGATTTCTGGAGTTATCCCTTCCTGGAATCTTTTGCTGCCTCTCCTCATAGCATTCTTATTGGCTTGAGAAAGGATGAGGTAAACACACAGATTAGAGGGTGGTCCATAGCTATTTCAACCTTGCAAACAAGGCCATCAAATCTACTAGCCCATCTGCCCACGCCTCCATAAGGTGTGTTGGTCATGGGTGGCCTGGAAGTGATCAGGAACCACCTGTTGGTCTAATCACCCAGCAGGAATCTGTTGGGCCCCTGGACAGACAGGACAAAGGAGGGTGTCTTATGAAGAATCAGGCCATTGGTTCATATGACTCAGTATTGTCTGTGATTGGCCCAAACACTCCAGGTTTTTGGATGCAGGTCTTTTCCAGCCCTTCTGGGAGATGCTAGAAATGGAACCTACAACCTTCTCCACTTAAAGCAGGTGTTCTGCCACTGACCTATGGTGAAGAGAGCAAGAGCAGAGCTTACAAAAAGGTGGCAAACAGGGCGGAGGGGGGGAATGAGTATCAAAAGGCTTTGCATTTAAGGGACATTTCCCTGGGAGGGATGGGTTTGTATCCACACGAGATGCACCTCTCAGCGGGTGAGTTTGGATGCAAATGTATTCATTTACATAGCACCAACAATGTGCATGGGCCTTTGCAAACAGCTAGAGGAGTGATCCCTGCTCCCCTCCCCAGCTTACAATCTAATATTGAATGTACATGAAGTAACAGAGGAGAGGGAAGGAGGGGGAAACAAGGGACGAATGTGCATCCATCGACAAGGGACCTGCACTCAGGCTCAGTTGCAGCAGGGCAAGGGGGATGGGGTGTTGTGCCAAAGGCTTCATGACAAAGAAATGATAAGGCTGTCAGTAGCTACTACTAGCCATGACAGCTGCGAACTACCTGCACTGTTGGAGACAGCATGCCGCAGAGTACTGGTTGCTGCGAATCACACGTGGGGTTGTGCTCAGCTGATGTTTCCCTTTAAAAGGTCTGGCCACTGTGAGAACAGGATGCTCGACGGGATGGGCCTTTGTTCTTATTTTTGACATCAGATTTGCAAATGTTTTTGAAACCAGGTTTAAAAGGGACACTATTACTTCGTGGCAGATATGATTTAAGTCAGTAACATTAACTGGCCAAATCCAGTATTCGAATCCCCACACAGCCACGAAGCTGACTGGGTAACCTTGGGCCAGTCACTGCCTCTCAGCCTCAGAGGAAGGCAATGGTAAACCCCCTCTGAATACCGCTTACCATTAAAACCCTATTCATAGGGTTGTCATAAGTACGGATTGACTTGAAGGCAGTCCATTTCCATTTCACCAAGCGTGGCATCAGCAGCTGGAATTGTCAGGCAAATGTTGGGGGTCCAGGGGACCCAGGAAGGTCCACTGAAGCTGACACTGGCCACCAGCATCCCTTTTTTCTTTCCATTTTTAAGCAAATGTTTTTAACCGTTTATTTGTGTACTAGGAGGGCAGCCCTGCCATGAAACAAAGAGCCAGCTCCAGTTCAACCCACTTCCATTTCCCCAGAATGCCTCTGGAACCCTGGCACATCTGGGCCCAGGGGCATCCTGGGAAAAGGAAGATGGCGGGTGGTTGCAGGCTTGGCCGGTGCCTTGCAAAAGGGGTTTAAGAAGGGAAGGAAGGAAGGAAGACCTTTTCCTTCCACCGCTTGGTAAATTTATTGGTATGGGTGTGGGGAAATCAGGGGGGCACAGGGGGCACCTTGCCCAGGTCCTCCTGGCACCTGGCACCAACCCTGACGTTCACTGTTTCTTTCCCACAGTTCCCTATCCTTCAAAATATGGTTGACAGTGGAGGTTTATAAGCTCAAAACCAGAAGAAATTAGTTAATCCACTTTTTTTTTACATGAGCAATTAAGATCATTCCCCTGAGATACCCCCAGCCCCAAAAGGATGTCCAATTTGCTCTTTTAACCCTGGGAAAACACCCCCCCAGCCTAATCCATGCAGACTCTATTCATACTTACAGCCCCACGAACAAAATCTCTCCCCCGGTGATCCAGGTGCTGCTTGGCGCTTTCCCCATGAGCCCCCAGAAGGGTGATGGAGATGCTGCTGTAGGTTCCTGCCAGGAAGATGTCACCAGTAGCCACCTGGACCTTGTAGGTAGCCATTTGGAGAACAAGGCGAGAGAAGGCTTGGATCGCAGAGAAGGAAGGAAGGAGGGTTTCTGCAATGACAGTTCCAAGGCAGGTTTGAACAGCCTTGCCTGCTTGTCCCTGAGGGCTCCTGCACTGACGCCACCTACCCAAACCCCTCCTCTGGGGTGTCTCAGCCCACAGCTGGTGGCAGCGGCTCCTCCTGCCATGAAATGGGTGAGGCTTAGGTTGAGCCGCTGCCCTGGGTCATCTTTGTTATGAAAGGTTCTGCCGTAACAAAGTGTTAGTGTAGAAACCAATTTTCCTCTCAGAAGGAGACACTCACCCTTGCAGGGCTTGTGACACAGAAACAGCACTGGTTGATTTATCATAGTATTGCGCAACCATTTAGTATCTTCCTGTCTCATGACATTCATAGAATTGTAGAGTTGGAAGGAGCCTATAAGGCCATCAAGTCCAACCCCCTAAAATTTGTTGCACTCTTGTGTGGTTTGCATCATTGCATACAACACACACACACACAGAGCTTGTTGTATTAAACTCTCTGACTTAACTAAGCACAGATCCAGAATAAATAGTGATGTATTTTTCCATCTGTTTAATGAATGTAGTTATATTATATGCTGTTATTTTTTTCTTAATGTTGCCAGTTCTGTGTTGCAAATAATTCAAGAAAATTCAAGAAAACAAAAACACAAAAGCTTAGCTGTTGGATCAGGCCAAAGTGGGCCTGTCTAGTCCAGCACCCTCTTCTCATACTGGCCATCCACATGACCATTATGGGAAGCCCACAAGCTTAGGAGTAACTAAGAACCAAAATGGGCGGTTCATTCCAACCCTACCATAGATTCACACACAACGCTGAATTGTGATTCCTTGAGTTCTCATTTGCCCAAAAACGGAAACATTTCCTTCTCAGCCCAAACTTCTAGCAAGTTGCAAAACCCGAAAAAGACATATACACTCAGAGGAAGAGAAGTGACACCACCTGGAGTCCATGGGTGGTAATGCACTTGCAGCATTGATTATATCAATAATTTAAGATATGCAGACAATACCATACTACTAGCAGAAACCAGTAATGATTTGAAACGAATGCTGATGAAAGTTAAAGAGGAAAGCACAAAAGCAGGACTACAGCTGAACGTCAAGAAGACTAAAGTAATGACAAAAGAAGATTTATATAACTTTGAAGTTGGCAATGAGGACATTGAACTTGTCAAGGATTATCAATAACTCGGCATGGTCATTAACCAAAATGGAGATAATCATCAAGAAATCAGAAGAAGGCTAGGATTGGGGAGGGCATCTATGAAAGAACTAGAAAAGGTCCCCAAATGCAAAGATGTATCACTGAACACTCAAGTCAGGATCATTCAGACCATGGTATTCCCGATCTCTATGTATGGATGTGAAAGTTGGACAGTGAAAAAAGCGGATAAGAGAAAAATCAACTCATTTGAAATGTGGTGTTGGAGGAGAGCTTTGCAGATACCATGGACCACGAAAATGACAAATAATTGGGTGTTAGAACAAATTAAACCAGAACTGTCACTAGAAGCTAAAATGATGCAACTGAGGTTATCATACTTTGGACACATAATGAGAAGACATGATTCATTAGAAAAGACAATAACCCTGGGGAAAACAGAAGGGAGTAGAAAAAGAGGAAGGCTAAACAAGAGATGGATTGAGTCCATAAAGGAAGCCACAGACCTGAACTTACAAGATCTGAGCAGGGTGGTTCATGACAGATGCTCTTGGAGGTCACTGATTCATAAGGTTGCCATAAGTCGTAACTGACTTGAAGGCACAGAACAACAACAAAGAGCACTTTAGAAAAAAGTTTATTAACTGATTTCTCATGAATTTCTTAAGAAAAATTATTCTCCCCTGCTCCACTGATCTCAAAAACATCAAGACAGCATTTAATGCATTATTTTTAAAATTACCAGATCTGTAAAATGTCTGGAAGGCAAATGACTGTACGTGTGAAAACATACAGTCAGGGGCGGCTGGTGCCTCCATGTCAGTGCGGCAGTGGAATCCGCTCCGGGTTTTAGTCTGAACATTCAAGGAGCTGTCCAAGTGGCTCAGTGAGTCTTCCCAGACTTCTTGGAACTATCCATGGTGGCTGAGACAGGCCAACAAACACTGGATGCTGAAAGGCACATGACTGAGAGGAACAGAGGTGATTTGGGGGTTGGGTAAAAAGGGCACGGAAAATGGACAATGGAGAAAAACAGACAGATTTAATTTGAATCAGCTTGCAAAAGTCCAAATTTCTTTCATCCCTCCCCCCGAGAACTTCCTCATTACAGATGCTGTAATTGCTGCCCTGGGCTCCTGCTAGGAGGAAAGGTGGGAAATAAATGTAATAATTACTAAAAATAAATAAATGCTGTTGTATGGAGGGACTCGAGGACAGGAAAGTGTGCTGTTTGTAGTTTCACATGTTTATTTATTAAGATAGCACACGTTTTTCTGCTTTTCCATATATATATATATACATATATTAAATCCTCAAGACAATTTACAATTCATATTCAGAAGAAACAATGAAACAAGAAGAACATCCTAAATAATGAAATAATGAATCAGTGCTTACCATTGCCACAAAATTTATCAGCCAGACTTGAAGACCTGTGCGTCTTGTCAAAAGGATCCCTCACAATCAGATTATGGAATCAGAGTTTGGGATTTTGGGATCCATTTTTGGATGTTGGGCAAAATAGGCATTATGTTATCTAAAATCAATGGGTTGTATCACTCCAGACTCAGTCGTGCTTACAGTAAATGGATTGACTGGCTGAATCTGGGTCCAACCCATAATATATATATTACTTTATTTCATCTGAACTGCCGCAGAGGCTTGATTGGGGGCCAATGCTGAGACCAGTAACAGATCCGTCATGAGGGGAAGCGTAACATCTCTGGTAGTGGGCAGCACATAGAGGGTGGGTTATAGTGTCAGACCAGGGTCTGGCAGACCAGGGTTCAAATCTCTGCTCAGCCATGAAGCTCACTGGAGTACCTTGGGCCAGTCACTGTCTCTCTCAGCCTAGCCTACCTCACAGGGTTGTTGTGAAGATAAAATAGGGAGGCAGAGAACCATGTTTGTCACCTTGAACTCCTTGGAGGAAAGGTGGGATATAAATATAAGAAACAAATAAGATAATCTAATTGTTTATGGGTATGTTCAAAACAATATGTGCTACACTCCTTCAAAGACTCTACACTTCAGACCACAGGTGGGGGTTGGAACCACCTGTTCTAATGCTTCCCCGTGTCAAAAATTCCTAGTTGCAGGAAAAGTTAGCCTGTCAAGGCTGCCTAACCTTCTCTCTGGAACACTTGTTCAACTTTAAAGCTTTCAAACAATGTTTGTTGTTATGTGCCTTCAAGTCAATTACGACTTATGGCAACCCTATGAATGAGCGACCTCTAAGAGCATCTGTCATGAACCACCCTGTTCAGATCTTGCAAGTTCAGGTCTGTGGCTTCCTTGATGGAATCAACCCATCTCTGGTTTGGCCTTCTTTTTCAGCTCCCTTCTGTTTTTCTCAGCATTATTGTCTTTTCTAGTGAATCATGTCTTCTCATGATGTGTCCAAAGTGGTAGTCTTGAGAGGACTTTTCCTTCTCAAGGTCCTGTCCAGCTCTGTGAGCTCAGTCTATTCCTTCTGGGTTGTCTTTGACCATGTGTGTATGGTCTATTCCTGTTCTGCATCCTTCTCCAACCTGGTGCCCTCTAGCTGTTTTGGACTACAACTCCCATCAGCCCCAGCCAGCACAGATGTACTGGCTGGGGCTGATGGGAGTTGTAGTCCAAAGCATCTGGATGGCACCAAGTTGGGGAATGCTGCTGTAATGAGTGTGGGCTTGCTCACTTAACTTGATTCTCCTGTTCAGCTACCACCCACAGCGTGATTTCATCTTGCCTAATCCTGCTTCTTGTTATGTAAATTTGTATAAATGAGCAGAGATTGTCAGCAGTCTGAGATGCGTGTGTGCCAGTGTGTGCGTTTACCGGAGAAAGCAGGCTTTTACCCTGCATTGAGATCACTGAGACGTAAGTCTTAGTAAAATAAGAAAAGCTACTTTATTTATAGAAATACATAGTAGATAGGAAAGGCATACCTAGTTCTAACTAGGTTGGAGGTGCAACACCCAGGTTTGGGAGTCGCCCTCATGGCTCAGGAGAGAGAGGGCAGAGACAAAGGTGTCTCCTCTCTCTCTGACAGTTGAAGAAGAGAAGAAGGAAAGGGCGGAAGGAGGAGGGGCAGATAAGCTTCCCTAAGCATTTCAGTCTGCGACAGAAGGAAGTCAGAGCATCACAGGTAAAGGTAGTCAAGCCTAGCCATCCGGAGGACCCGACCTCTCTCTCTCTTCTGGAACATAAACAAAAGGACAAAACAGGAGTTGTTCTTGCCCCACTTCCAACACTTCTTAGCAGTGGCAAAATTAAGTATGCTGCATGTTCCGCACCATTTCCACACACAACTTTGCTTTGTTTCATTCAGACCATGTGTGATTGTTCCGTAGGAGCTCCTAGACCTCTGAGTCAACACAGGGAGCGTTGAATAGGTTAATTATTATTGAGTTCCTTTTAACAGTAACCATGACAAATGCTCCCAAATGCACAGGGTTGCTTGGTTTTGGTTTTGCAATATAATCTTAGTCAATCTTCTTATGTTCTTATGTTCTTAAGCGGGCCTTGAAATTGCGATAGTCATCTCAACAATTGCACCCCTATGAAATATCTTGTCCCGGTCTGAAGTGACACATACTAATTTGGGTTTGGTATGTTAATTTTTTTTGTATGTGTTAATTTGTTTATTTATTAAGACACACAATATCTTATCTTTCTGAAGCCAATGCTCCACCTTTTGTTCCTGCTCAGCCCAACAAGAGCTGTGAAAGTTAATGTTCAACCCAACTGATCGTACTTTAAGTCTGGCTCCTGAGAATTCAAGAGAAAAAACTCCCTTCTGAGTTGAATACGAAGAGGGGAGGCTGGGAGCGAGCGCACAGCAGTGATGCATGGCGACTTAACAGTGATGGGCGTCCTCTGTACAGTGGTTTTAAGATACCGCATGTAGCAGAGGAAGAACTAACCCCAACTCAGTTCATAATCAACTTGGCTCAGTGCAGCATTTACAACTTTTCTCAGAGAATTCTTAGGAAAAGCTCATCCACTAGTCTAAGAACTCTCACCTAACTTATGATGTTGGCATTTGCACATTGATTAGATGCTGTGGCGGGCATGCACCTGATTGTATTGGACCCGGTGGGGATTGTAGTTCCCAGCAGCCATGGGACAGAGCCGCTTGGAAATTTAACTGTCCCTCCTCCCCAAACAGAAGAGGGGGCTTTCGAGATATGGACGGGGAACAGTAAGCAAACTGGTAACAAAAAGCTGAGATAATAGAGAATACACTTTGTGGTCATTTGAAAATGGAAATGGACTGCCTTCATGTTGATCCCGACTTATGGCGATCCTACGAATAGGGTGTTCATGGTAAGCGGTATTCAGATGGGGTTTCCCATTGCCTCCCTCTGAGGCTAGTCCTCCCCAGCTGGCTAGGGCCTGCTCAGCTTGCCACAGCTGCACAAGCCAGCCCCTTCCTGGTCCACAACTGCCAGCTGGGGGCAACTGTGCTCCTTGGGACTCTGCAGCTTGCCCACGGCTGCTCAGGTGGCAGGGCACGTAACCCCTGAGCCACTCACTGTGGGGTGATCTTTAGCTGGCCCTTGACACCCAGGAGACACGAGCGGGGATTTGAACTCACAGACTCTGGCCTCCCAGCCAGGCTCTCCTCCCCACTGTGCTATTATCAGCTCTATTGTGGTCATTTACATGCACTCCTATACGTGCCTACTTAGAAGGAAGCCCCAGTGGAGTTCTGGGGTGTGGATACAGGATTGCAGCTTAATTCGTAGAACCAGAAAGAGTTTCTCAATGAGAACAAGGGCTGAGCATTAAAAAACTTGGTTGTTCTGTAAAGCAGGTGCCTTTTCGTTCATGTAGCTTCACGGCAATCAAAGAGGATTGGAGTAGGAAGGAAAAGGTTAAACTTTGAAGAAATTCTACACGGATGCGCCTACGTGCACAAGATGCAGAAGTCAGCTGTGCAGAATCTCATAATGCCTCGTTTTACATTCTGAGCCAGAGAAGTCCTTTGGAGAGGCAGACCCCTCAATGCATAATGTCACTGAGCATACTAAGATGGAGAAACTTGGCGATCCATTACAAAATTGGGTGACATCATCATTTAAGCGCCCGAGACCTAAATGGAGATGCTGTTCTCGACCTGAGGAGGGTTCAAGTAGTTGTACGGGAGGGTTAGGGACTTGTTCCTCTTGTTAATATCCTCAGAAATCTCCGCCAGGTGGTTCTGGAAGGCCACCATGAGCCGCTTTGGCTCGTCCTCGGTGAAATGTTCATCGGGATAGAATCCCAAAGGTCTCTGGAAAAGATGTGGGGAAAATCAGCAATGACCATGTCCTAAACTTCCTGCTCAATTCACATTTAATTTATAGTGACTTTCTCACATTCAAAATCCTAAAACCCACATTTAAAACTTCATGGACGCTGTCCCGCATTTTGAAATATTCAAAGCAAAGTTTTTGTTTTGTGTTTAACTGTGATGTTAGGCAAGATGTAGATTGCACTACTACAGGGATATTGAAGCTGTGACCCTCCAGATGTTGCTGGACTCCACCTCCCATCATCCTTGACCATTGGCCATGCTGGCTGGGGCTGATGGGAGCTGGAGTGCAGCAACCTCTGGAAGGCCACAGGTATCCCCCTGCTACTACTGTAATGCAATCCCTCCGATGTGAACTCATTAAAGGATATAGATTTGTGTCTCTGTCCGAATTAATGAGTTGAATGTTTTGAGACTTAATTTATAAGATCTCAAAATTTCAAGGCTAGTTTGAAATGTGTAAAGAATCTTTATTTAAAACAATTATACCTTAAATTGCTATGCAATTAATTATTAATAAAAATGAATTGTAATGAGGGAAATAAAGTTTCAATAGTGCGTCTGATATGATTTGTCCATCTGACAAATAACAATATTATATTTAAAATAGAAGTTTGGGTGTTGTTGTTTTTAAAAAAAGATTAATAATTTTGCAAAAATTCCATTTTGAGACTAAAATTCAACAGTTTAGTAGCAAAACGGAGGTCTACAATTATTTATTTATTTAATCATTCATTCTTTATTAAGTTTTCAAGATATAAAAATAAACATAAAAGAGTGTGTGACATTCCTATTCAAAGCATACAGAACAGTACAGAAAAGGCCTGTCAACATTGCATTGTCATTTGTTTTGATGAATTTGTTCCAGACTGTTTTTCAGAGCTGAGAATGCAACACCATGGAAATATTAGGAAGACCATTTTCCACTGACCTCTGCACAGCCTGTCTACATTTCTTGCCACAGATGGCACATTTTCCCCTCTGGTATCTAACAGAGTCCTGCCTTCACTCCAAATGCTTACCGTGTCTCCAACCTCATTGCTTAGCAACCACAGAGAGCTCAGAGCGATACAGGTGGTATTGACCTGAGGGATGGTCTCAAGGATGCTCTCCAAGGTTGCTGTGCCCTTCACTGTGGGTGGGGGTCTTCTCATGGAAGGTGGAGAGTTGGGGATCCATGCACCATAGTCATACTGCAGATGAGAGAAGCACCAGGTTAAAGCAGACCTCAAGTGTAAAATGTACCCATAATCATGACTAGGGGTGGGGAAGAAACTAGATTTGGCTCGCATTTAAAGCTGAATTTATCAGATTTGCACTTTCTGAAACAATTTGGGAACCAAAACACAGCCATCCTTTGAAATTTGCACTTATCCGAATTTTGCGATGCCTTTCTCCAACCAAGCAATGTTTACAAAAATGCTGATATTAGGAGAAAGTATGCACGAAATGACATACATAACATGAATATATTAAACAATATAAATAACATACACAATGCGTTCTATTAGGATAAATTGCTTGCAAAAATGTGTACATTAATATACTAATATTGCATATTAGGAAAAATTCTCACTAAAATGATGATGAATTTTTATGAAGATTTTTTTAAAACAAATCACGAATTGCTGCAGACATGTGGAGAACCAAACTTCAGATTAGAAAAGTGAGAGAACTGCAACTGACAGATCCTTCCGTCCCTAACCATGACACATTAGGCATGTTCACGCATCACACTGAACACAGGAATAAGCTGCCTCTGCACATGAACATGTGCTTGTGTGAAAGAGTGTGCCCTTGTTGATTCGTGCGGCTCACCTATTTTGTACTCAGGTACACACACCATTCACTCGTTGAATGTTACAGATGAACAACTGGATGAGTGTACAGCTCAACTCTTAGCGTACACAGACTGTACGTTCATTGAATATAACGTGTGAACACCCCTATTGTTGTGGGCACAATCCACTGAGAGGTTTTCCCCAGGCATTGAAAAATAATGCCCCCTTCCTCCACATGGCTGGATCAGACATCAACTCCAGGCAATGTCTGCAACCTAGAAACGATGAAAGATCAGCTGGAGAGTATTTCAAGAGATGAAAGGAGTCTTCTACACATGCCAAAGAAGAGGCAGAATCTATGTTTGCTGTCGGGATGGGAAATGAGTGTGCGTGGACGGGAAGCAGGGAAGGCCTCTCACTCTCACCTGTCCACTGTTGACAGCAGCATGTTGAGCTGAACAGGTGAAAATCACCATTGTCAGGAATTTTGTAAGCTGTTCCATGGTCTCCAGAGACGAGGGAGCACCTGATGTCTTTCTGCTTTGAAAGGCTTCTGTAAAGATCTCCAGAATCCAGCCCTGGAGCTCCGGATCGCTTTGGACGCGGTTATCGGTCTTGTAGTAGAACCTGACGAGGCCCGTCACAAAGCTGGAATATAAAGAGGCCTTCAGCCATTAGAGCAGCCTCCCCGAACCTGGTACCCTCTGGGCATTTTGGACTACAACTCCCATCTGCCCCAGCCAGACCTGGCTTTACCTCTCTATGGCAGCCCATATCTTCATTCCGTCATCCCGGTAGTAGTAGTTAGCGATGGAAGTGACTCTGCGGGCCTCAATGTTGTCTGGGAGGCAGAGGGAGGCATAGGTCATATTGGAGGCACCTTTCCCCACAATGGGCACAATTCCTTCGAAGCCTGCAGAGGTAGCCTGAAAGAATGGTCAAGGGAGAGCTGGATTAAGAAGAGCCTGGCTGCTGGATCAGGGCAAAGGCTCATCAGAGTCCAGCATCCTCTTCTTACAGCCACTGTGGCTGGTAGCCAGTTATATAGCCTTATTCTCCATGGTTTTCTCTCCTCCAAGACATCCACGTTGGTGACCATCTCATTTTGTGGAAGTGACCTCCACAGGCGAACTATTCAAGCTGTCCATACCTGCTTTCATGTTGTGAGTGTGTGCGATGTGGGACAGGACAGCGGGGAGATAAAATTTGCTACCATTTAGCTACCGGCCTACGTTCAAGGTTTTGGTATTGGAGCACAAAGCCCTATACAGCTTGGGACCAGGATATCTGAAAGATCACCTCATTGCCTACATACCCAGCAGATCACTGCATTTTGCAGGACAGGACATCTTACAGATGCCATCCTATCAGGAGGTCCGTTCCACACAATGTCAGAATGAGGCCTTTAGTGTGGTGGCACCTATACTTTGGAACTACCTCCCATTCTGTATCAGATAGCTGCCTTCTCTGTTGTCTTTTCAGCACCTGCTAAAAATGTTCCTCTTTCAACAAGACTTCTGCAATCTTTATCCCAGTTGGTATCTGTCTTGGATCTGAGTTGTTTTTATGCATGTGCTGTTGTTTTAAACTGTTTTGATATTTATAATAGTTTTTTAAATGGTTTTTATATATGCAATTGTTTTTAAATTGTTTTCATATAAGCCATTGTTTTAACTTTCTCTCTCTATATATCTGTTTTACATATGTTATTATATTGTAAATCGCTTTGGGATGCCTCATGGGAAATGATTCATAAATGAAATGTCTTCAACAAGCTCCCTGCATTGTGAGAAAACCAGGTATTATTTCATTTTTAATTCTATGACACCTTTCTAGATTACTGTACCTAATGAATTTCCCTGGAGAAGATCTATTGGATTAGTCTTAGGTGGCAAAACTGAAATGAATTTCAGCAAAAAAAGAAGTAAATAACGCTTTCTAATTTTAAAGAAAAAATGTGGAATGTATAAATATTCCAAATTATGCATGCTGATAGATTTAAATGCTTGTGTGGCAGGGGGATAAGACATATACTGAACTTGGTAAACTGATATTCATTTTTTTATTTATTCATATTCCCCCTCCTTTCAAATCCACGGATCATAAAACAATTCATTTAATGTTAGAGTTTTTAACATTATTATTTTAAATTTCTTTAGTCAAATTAAAGATGTTAAGTTTTTTAAGTATCTGTGAAGAAATCCTATTGATTAAACTCTGTTTTAAAGGATTCTATGTAATGTATTCTGTAATGCATGTTGTAATGCATTTTATGGGGGAAGTTTTCTGTCTGGTCAGGTGAAAGTTGGTTTAGGGGCTCATCTACATGGAGGTTTACTGTGTCTTTGGTGCTACTCACATCGCCTTTTAATTTGCATGGTTCACATGATGTTACCAGCAAACAGAAGCTACCACGCAATTTCCTCCCTGTAAATCCATACTAACCCAATTCGCTGATAATACGAAAAGTGGAGGCGCTGCAGTCCTCCTTGTAGACACTTTGCTCTGATGCTTTCAGGTGGGTGTGTCAATCATTCCCCTCTCCAAGCCCACTATTTCCTCCTCTCTTCTTTCATTTTGTTTCCTGTGGGTTGACAAGCAACTTCCAGTTGCTCTCCTCTGTTCTGCTGGCTTTTTTTATGTTGCTGCAAACGGTACCGTTATTTTTCTTTCCCCCCTAACTTGTGCACAAAAGCACAACACTGCTCAAACAAAGATTTGTATTTCAGCTGTATCCAACCAGGGAAAATACAGATAGTCACAATTCCAGGTTGTTGTTGTTTTAAATGGAACCTACTGCAGCTGGTAGAACAAACTGAGCATACTCAGTTGCCAAACAGTGAGAGGGAGTGGAAATGTTAAATTAGAGGGCGTGGTCATTAGGAAACTGTGTGATTAATCCTTCCCCTCACTGTGAATAGAAAACACCCGTTCACAGCTGGCATTGAGCCCTTACTGTGGACGGTGCAAATAGAAAATGGAGGTAAAAACAGTGTCTTTAGTATGAAGTAATGCTCCCATGTGGATAAGCCCTAAATGTCACTGGGGAACCTTAACTGACAGCCAAGGAGGGAAGGAAGATAGAACTCTCAGTATGCAAAAGCAGGATAGAAGGGAGGTATTTTCTGGTTGGTGCTTGCAGGTTTAGAATACTTAGTTAGACAGTGTGATTGGCTGGGGCTGATCCAGAGGGGCCAGAAGAAGGAATATATGGCAGGGTTCTAGTCAATCAAAGGTCAGTCCAGGTTGGTTGGGGGAGAGAGTCTCAGTTGGTGTTGTTGTTTGTGGTGGACTACCAGAAGCAGAAGAGAATTGAGGAAGAAGAAAGAAGACCTGAAATGAAGGCAGAATGGCTTGGTGGCCAAAAACTTGCTGGGGTAGCCAAATCACTGGTTTTCAAGTAATATTTCAGGTGCACAAGATTTAGAATTCAGTTTTTTTAAGAAAGGCTTTGAGCTGTGAACCATTTTTGACATATTTCTGTATCTGATTGTCTGGGTTCAGCTTTCAAACAAAATCTGCTGCATTTTAGACAGTGTTTTGTACCTGGACATCTTTGTCACTGCTTGTTTGTTTGTTCAGTTTAGAGAGAGTGTGCTAATCTGGCAAGGATACCTACTCCATGGAGAAAATTGCTAAGGCAATTCATAGGCTTTGGATGCATCTTCTTTGTAGGCCTTGGAATACAACACTAACAAAGTGGGAAGGAAAAGGCACTGGGCATACTGAATGGGAAAAGGCACTGTCTCTTACCTTATCCATCATGCCACCTTCCATGATGAGCCTGACCCTGGCCAAAGCATTGATCTGGAGGGTGTAGCGGAAGTGTGGGATCAGCAGCTGCAAGGTGGAAGAGAAATCTGTTGAATTCTTGAACTGTAACACTGGAAGAGTGACTTGAAAGCCATGCAGCCAGACTTCCAACCAAGGCACTGGAGAAGACTCCCTCGCTCCTGACAGTTCACTACTGCAGGCCCATCTATGCAGCTTGACAGATCATGGATACAAGGGGTGGTGAACTGATTGATGACTCACTATGCATAGCTCGCGATATATGCTTGTGCAGCATCCAAGATCCTTTGGCAGAATATGTGCCCTCAGATTCCTCTGCCAAAAAAGTCCCCCCTCCCTAACAGAAGCAATCCCCTTAATTCTTAAAGGATATGAACAGATATGGCACCATGGTGGGCTCTACCATTCTGAACAGTTCTGGGCTTGCAATACCAGCCCTTCCATTAAGCAGAGTGAGGCTGCTGACTCAGGCGACTTATAACGTGGATGGCCTCTGCCTCCACCGCTGTTCCCTCCGACTCCCCTAAACTAGCCTGCTCTGAGGCCCCTAAGCTACTCTGTTGTCCTTAAGTACAACGAAAGATGTTGGCCCTTTGTGAATGTTGAAGGGAGAACATCAGAAGAGGCCTGCCGCTGGATCAGGCTGGTGGCCCATCTAGTCCAGCATCCTGTTCTCACAGTGGCCAACCAGATGCCTCTGGGAGGCTCACCAGCAGGACTTGAGCACAAGAGCACTCTCCCCACTTGTGATTCCCAGCAACTGGCGTTCAGAGGTATACAGCCTCCGACAGTGGAAGTAGAACAGAGCCACCATGGAGGAGGACTTGTAGCCAGTGACAGCCTTATCCTCCATGAATCTGTCTAATCCTTTTAAAAATCTATTCAAGCTGGTAGTCTTCCAGTCAGATTCTGTACATTGAATTGTGGAGGGGGGGCACCATCTTGTCCTTGGCCTCAGGCAGCAAAATGCCTTGAGGTGGCCTTGTACACCAGCGTAGCACCTCCCTCCCCATCCAGGTAGCACTTTCCAAGATGGACTTGCTCATAGTTTGACCTTTGAGCTTGTCAGGTGATGGCTGCGATGGCAGGAAAGGGAACTAAGGCCATCTCCTCACCTTTTCTTGCCCCCTCAGGGATCTCTCTGGCTGCAAGTAGTTATCTCAAGCGAGGCTGAGAACCCTAACAGGACTGGGGCATTGTTGCTGTTGCGCTCCCGTTGCCCTACCTTGAAGAGAGGATGACACAACGGCAAATGCCTCAGAGTGCACACAGCAAAGACTTCGGCCATCAGGTGTGTCCGGAGGAGGTGGGAGATGTTCTGGTGGACGTGGAAGTCGGCGTTGCGCACCCACATCTTAGCCAGGGTCCAATCCCACACAGGATCACAGGGGAGGAAGATGGGGCTGTCGGGGCCAGGGGTTTGGTCGAGCTGAGGAAAAGAAGGAGAGAAGCCCACGATTGGTGATGGTGGGGGTGACCGAGGAGGAGGGGTGGGAGAGAAATGCAGTTCAGTTCGCATTTCAAGCAGAAGTTATCAAAACACAGAACCGGAGCACGGCCATCCTTTGAAAGTCGCACTTGTTTGAATTTTCCGATGCAGTTCGCCAACCAAACAATGTTTACAAAAATGCTTATATAAGGGAAAAGTGTGCATAAAAAATGTGTACATTAGTTAAAACTGCCTACAAAAATATGTTTATTGGGAGAAATCCCCACTAAAACGTTGGAGAATTTTCATAAGGATTTTTTTAAAAATTGCAAATTGCTGCGGAAATGTGGAGAGCTGAATTCAAGATTGGAAAAATGAGAAACTGAGAGAATAAAGAATGGACAGAACTATGGAGGGGAGGGAATGGAACAGCGGGGAGGGCAGGTTGGAACAGGCCCCCAAGAGGGGTCATTGGGCTAGGTGTCAACCTAATGGATCTTTGCCAGAGCATTGCGTTGCGTTGGGGGGGGGGTCAAATCTCTCCACTGCCAATTCCCTCAAGTGTGAATGAGACAGAGGGAGACAGAGAGGCATGAGTGAGTGAAAGGAGGGGGAAAGGCAATGTTTTGGAGATGCATGCCCCTCCTCATCTCGCCATCTGACTTGTTCTATGGGGTTGTTCCAGCTAGCTGAAGGGGGCCACTTTGGCCTCCGGGAATGCCAGCTGCCGACCTCTAGCATATAGCCATAGAGGAGGAAAGGGAGCATGCGTGGACAGGCTATTGCGAGGCCTAGAGAAGCCAGAAGGCCCTTGCAGAGGCCGGAAAGCCACTGGCAGTTCCCACAAGGAGACAGGCTGGTGTTTTGCGACATCAGCCCCCAGTTCTTGCAAGATTCAAGGAACTGACCGTTCCCAGCCCATTAATGGGGCTGGTTTCCAGCATCCTGTTTTGGTTGTTTACCTGGATAGCAATGGGGACAAGGTCCCTGGAAGGCGTCTGGTACAGGAGGCAGAGAGGGGCTGCCATGTACTGCTGCTGGCCTTGGATTATGTTGGTCGGGATGCCCTCAAGGATCTTGTAATCCACGATGAAGACATTTCCCTTCTTTAAAGAAAGAACAATTAGGGGGGCAGTGGGGTCGTCACTATGCTTGCTGTGAGAATAAGCCAACCCACAGCGCTGAGATGCAACCCACACCCCGTGAGGCCCTGGTGGCTAAGATGCAGCCAGTTCTGGAGTGGGTAAGAATTTTGAATCAGTTCGCATGTCAAACAGGCCTTAACAAATTTGCGATTTCCAAAACAATTTGAGAACCGAAAAGCAGCCATCCTTTGAAATTCGCATTTATTAGAATTTTGGGATGCAGTTCACCAACTAAACAACATTTACAAAAATGCATATATTAGGGGAAAGTGTGCATAAAAATGAAGACATGAGTAAAAATAACATGCAAAAAGGCATGAAATGATAAGAAATGGCTTGCAAAACTGCATATATTGTCAAAACTGCCTACAAAAGTGTGGTTTTTTGGAGAAATTCGCAATAAAATGATGGAGAATTTTCATGAGGATTTTTTTTAAAAATCCACAGATTGCTGTAGAAATGTGGAGAACTGAATTTAACACTGGAAAAATGAGGAACGGAGAGAACCGAAACTGGCAGATCTTTCCATCCCTAGCCAGCTCTAGAGTGGGGCATTCCAGCTGCCTCTTGAGATGAGAGCCTCTGTTCTGTGGGGAATCTCTTACCCCATGGAAATATGCAGTGGCTGTTCACTTGGGGAAGTCAGGAACGAAAAGCAAATCACCTGGATTTCCTCCTGCAGGGTGGTGGATGCCCCAAGGAAGCCAGCTACCATCTCTTGGGTCACAGGGAAGTTGGCCGGGATCTTGGTACACTTCTCGATCACCATGGGGTTGACGCCATTCAGATACTGGTAGCCAAAGAAAGCATCTTCTTGCCAGTGATCAGCAACGTACTCTGGAGACAAAGAAAAGCTGTGTTGTTGTTTTTTAAAGGCTCCTTCCATTGGTGGCTTTCCAACTGACTGGGAAACTATCATTCAAAACTGGAGAAAGAGGTGTGGAGGGGAGAGAGCTCAGATGTCAGGAATCTGCCCTTATTCTCTTGCAGGAGGAAAAAGACAATTGCATTATATAACGCAGGACTCCAGGGTCCAATATCAATCATAAGAAAGGTCTGGCTCCTGGATCAGGCCAACAGCCTATCTAGTCCAGCATCCGGTTCTCGTTGCAGCCAACCAGATGCCTCTGGGAAACCTGAAAGCAGAACCTGAGCGCAGCACAACTGCACTCTCCCCACTTGTGATGACCAGCAACTGGCATTCCGATGCACACTGTCTCCGACAGGGGAGGCAGCCTTTGCCAGATGTTTTGGACTGCCGACTCCCATCAGCCCCAGGGAGCAGTCTGGGAGTGGATTGAAACAGTGAAGGGAGTCAGGTCTGGTGGATTAAGGCAAGAGAGTGATGGGCCTAGGACTCCTGGGTTTGATTGTGAGTTCTGGAAAGGAGAGAGAGGCCTAGCAGCCAGTTTTTGGGGCCAAGGGCCTGTCTGAAGCATTGGGGCCTCAGTTAGGGGGCCAGTCAAGTTTATTGTTGTTGTTATGTGCCTTCAAGTCGATTACGACTTATGGTGACCCTATGAATCAGCGACCTCCAAGAGCATCTGTCATGAACCACCCTGTTCAGATCTTGTACGTTCAGGTCTGTGGCTTCCTTTATGGAATCAATCCATCTCTTATTTGGCCTTTCTCTTTTTCTACTCCCTTCTGTTTTTCCTAGCATTATTGTCTTTTCTACTGAATCATGTCTTCTCATTATGTGTCCAAAGTTCATAGTAAGTTCATAGTAAGAACGTAAGATGAGCCCTGCTGTGTGAGGCCAAAGGGGGCCCATCTCGTCCAGCATCCTGTTCTCACAGTGGCCAACCAGATGCCACAATGGGAAGCCACAAGTAGGACATGAGCGCAACAGTGCGCTTCCCACTTGCAACTTGTGATGCGGGGAGAAATTCGATTTAGTTCGCATTTCAAGCAGAATCTATCAAATCTGCACTCCCTGAAACAATATGAGAACCGAAACACACCTATCTTACAAAAGTTGCACTTATCCGAATTTTGCAATGCAATTCTCCAAACAACCGATGTTTACAAAAATGTATCTGTTCGGGACAAATGTGTTTAACAATGAGTATATTAGTCAAACTTGCATATAAAAATCTATTCATTAGGAGAAATTCACACTAAAATGCTGAAGAATTTTCATGAGTTTTTTGTTTTAATTGTAAATTGCTGCAGAAATGTGGAGAACTGAATTTAAGGTTGGAAAAATGAGAAAATGAGAGAACTGAAATGGAGAGATACTTCCAACCCTTTTTGTGAATCTCAAGCCTTGGTATTCAGAGGCAGAGTGCCTCCAAAAGTGAAGGCCGTGGACAGTATTTGGCATGATTCTTTCTTCTCCTCAACTCTGTCCAAACATCTTCTAGGGAATGGGCACCCTTGGATTATGGTTGACCTTTTTAATCTTGCAGGGCTCCTGTCCAAATTTGAGAGGTAAAACTTCCCACGTCAACCTAGCTTCCTGCTAGGGAAAACTACATCTGTTGAATTTTTGCCTGTTATACCATTGTAAAAAGGTTCAAGATGGGGCAGGATCTTAGCTCAGTGGTACAAGCACCTGCTTTGCATGCACAAGTTCCCAGGTTCACTTTCTGGTATCTCCAGGTAAGTCTGGGAATGTCTCCTCTCTGAAACTCTGGAGAGCGGCTGCCAATCAGTGTTGACAGTACTGACCTAGATGGACTACTGGTGCAAGGCAGCTTCCTATCTTCCTAAGATTCTGGCACACACACACTCAAATGTGCCCACTCTATTCTAGGCAAAGCACTTAAAAAAATGAACTTCCATGCATTTCATTTTTCTTACACATGTGCAAACAGGGACGTACCTGAAACTGGTGTTTTGTTGAACCAGAAAACCTTTCGGATGTCTTCCATTTTCTTCCAAGACTCCTGGCAGTTCATTAATCCCTTCAGCTTCATCTCCATCACTCTAAGGGGTGGGGGAGGAGGAAACTGGGTGAGAGCTGAAGATCACAGCCAGTCGGGTCACACGTATACAGCCTGCTCCAGGTCATAGCAAATAATGAACCAATTCTGGAATAACTGAAGCAGGAAGTGTGGGGACTGCTTGCTAGGAATGTGGTTTGTCAACAGCAGTCTTTGGCTCTTGCAGGGCAAATGATCAGCCTGCTGTGCTGGATGAACTGGAAAAATGATCTGCTATCTGATCAGGTCCCCTGTGAAAGAGACCCTCGAGGGATCTCAGTATGACTTTGCACAGACGGTCAGTTAGCACAGAAATGGCCAGTGGCGCAGTTAGGTGATTTCAGACTCTGGACATAATGGTCTTACAGTGGACTCTTTCTTTAGATGCTCATGTCCATGACTTCACTTATTTCAAAATGTGGTAAGCTAGTCCCGTTGCATTGCAGAGGTGGGTGGACCTGCTCATTCTCTTGAGTGGAGCCTTAGGAATCTGCCCCAGAGTCCTAAACTGCTCAGGGATGGACAAATCTACCCATTTTGGTTTCCTTTCGAAAATCCTCATGAAAATCTGTCAGCACTTTAATGTGCATCTCTCTCTCTGCAGTTTTGCTTAATATACCCATTCTTGCAAACCATTCCCTCGAATGCATTTTTGAATGTTATTTTCACTCACAAATGCATGTTTATACAAACATTCCCTAAATGTATTTATATTAATAATATTAATATTATTAATAATAATAAAACCCACAAAATTTGTATACTGCTTATATGTTTAAAAATATCCTCTAGGTAGTTCACAAAGAAATAAGTTTCTCCCTGCATCCCAAACTCTTCTGCCCCCACTGGTGATAGTCTCTTGATTTCCTCTGATTTCCTTGATTTTCTTCCTCGCTCCCTTTCGCTTGCTGGTGATATCATGGTGTGGCCATTTTGAACAGCCACAGCAGCAAAACTCCATTTTGTAGGCTGCGCCTGTAAAGTCCAGCCACTTGGTTGCAACTGATGCATCTTAAGAGTGGGCATTTTCCTTCCTTACCTGCCTCTGTCAGTTGCTAGTCTCCCAAAGTGTACTTTCAGGCTGAGGAGTGGTTTGTGGAAGGACACTGATGGTGAGGTTCCCACTACCACATAACAGACCTGCCAGCGTGACTACCTTGCTTCAACATAGGGGTGGAGAACCTCCAGCGCAGGGGCCAAGAGCGGCCCTCCAGGACTCCCTACCCAGGCCTTGCTGGGACTCTCCGAATGCCTTTCATCACCACCCGGCTTCAGAATGTCTTTGGGTAATTGTGCTGGGCCGGAATGTGTCATTGATCATGCCTCTTGCTTGCCAAGATAGACAGGTGTAGGGGTGTGTCTGCGTGCGCGCATGTGTATCAGTTGCTCCACCCACTTTTCTCCCTGGCCTCGCCCACCCTCCAGTATGTGCCCCCCAAACGTTGCAAATGAGGGGATGTGGGCCTCAGGCTGGAAAGCCCCCCCTTTCTACTTTAACACCTGGTTGAGGAGGTCCATCTGCTAAAAAAACAGCGGCCTAGAAGCAGCTTTACTGGTTTTGATAATACCAACCCATGTATTTTTATTATTGTTGTTGTTATTGTTGTTGTTATTGTTGTTATAAAATAGGTTGCTTTTCTCACAAAGTGACCCTAAGTGACTTACATAACTCATCACATAACTCTTCACAGCTCAGGGCTGGAACTGAAGGGAGGAGACTGGCTTGTTGACATATGAAGATTAGATAGATAGATAGATAGATAGATAGATACTGGGGGTGAGCCAGGCAGATCTTGACTGCCGAGATGCCACCTCTCCATATGGTCCTAAGTCTTCAGGACTCACGTGACTTTCGACCGCAGCAGGAAGGCTCCCAGCTTGGTTAAGGAGAACTTCATGTTGGTGTCCAGCTCCTCTATCTTCTCCACAGCCAGGCACTGAGGCATTCCCGGCGCAAATACTGCCCACCTGGATTTAAAATTAGATTTTGATGAAGATTTGGGGTTTTCTTTTGTTTTTTAAGAATTCACTTTAAGCTTAGTTGTCACTGAGGGGTGGAACCTGCATCACCACTTCAAAATGCAGGTGAGAAGTCGCATGATGAAACCTTCCTCCATTCATAATTACAATGATTATGATAATAATAACATGGGTCCTGTAGCAAAATGTTGCAGTGCAGAGAGTTCCCTGTACCACCAAGTCAGCCTTGCCCTCCTCCATAATATTCCATTCCATTCACCCTACCCCTCAACAGTCAGTCATCAGTCTACACCCACTGAGCGTGCTATGTCCTTATTGTCTGTTTTGGTTCCCCCCCCTCTTTAGGGTCCCCCCCCAATGGTGATGTTTTGTTTTGCTAACCTGCTGATACCTCCTGCTTGTGCCTGAGTGGTGTCATTTTGGCTACATGTACCTGAATTTGCTTATTTCCTCCTCTCATCTAATCCATTTTCCTTTTGTGTCATGTCTTTTTAGATTGGAAGCCCAAGGGGAGGGAGGGATTGCTTTTTATTTGAAGGGATCTATTGGCCACTTTGGGGGCCTTTCTTGGGTGCAGAGTGGGCAAGCAATTAATGCCTACCTAGGCTCTTCTAGGAGGAAGAGTGGGATATAAATTTAATTAATAAATAATAAATACATACTTAAGGATTGGCACTCAAAGCCTGAATACTGGAAATGGAGGGGCTGATAATCCCTGCCCATAGAAAACTAGGTTAAACCCCTTCTATTTGACATTCTAGTTTTATAAGTGCAAGGATTTCCCCCCCCCCCTCCTGAGAATCATGTGAGCTCCTACCTGCAATCTGGAGTAAATAGTACAGACCCAGGCACGGTGAGCATCTCTCCGTCAGCGAGAACTAGTTCTTGATGAGTGTTAAAGCAATACATTTAAGGGCTGCCCTCACAAAATTAACTTTAAAAAAAACCACCTTTCAATCCTTCATAATCTGTTCTTCTGGAGAATCTAAAACAAAAATCTGGCAAGCACATTTTACTCTGCAGTGTTTGTTGGAAAACGTTTGCTTGGGGGAAACCACCCTGTTAATTGGCTGGCAACAATGACAATAAACTCTTGTGTGTCATCGGAAGTCAGGGAAATGGAAGCAGAAGCAAGAGCTCCTCACCTGTAAGCCTCCTGTCTTGCCTTCACCTCCTCTGCCCGATGCCCCAGAAGTAATGCGTTTCCGGCATCATCACAAACAAGTTTGGCTAGAAGGAGACAGCAGAGAGAAAAACTGAAGAATGATTTTTTCTATTTTTTAAAGTTTGCATTTGAAAGGTTGATTGTGAAAACTTTCCACCAAACAGGTTGGTGTAGTGGTTAGAGTGTTGGACTAGGACTTAAAATACCAGGATTCAAATCCCCAATCAGCCACATGAAGCTCAGTGGGTGACCTTGGGCGAGTCACAGTCTCTCAGCCTGGCCTACCTCACAGGGTTGTTGTGAAGATAAAAATGGAGAGGAAGAGAACTAGGTATGCCACTTTGAGCACATTGAAGGAAAGATGAGATACAAATGCAAATGAATAAGTTTGCGATGGCTCTGGGCAGCAACAGCAGCAGCCACTCTTGAGCAGAACTAGGTGGCAGGATCTTGCTGTCATTTCAATTTGCCACAATGTCCCTGTCATACTCAGACACTTGCTCCAGGGCAGCAGCTCTCCAACGTTTCAGGCAGGAGACATCCCCAGCCCTACCTAGAAATGCCGTTGGGGATTGGATCTTGACCTTCTGCATGCAAAGCAGATGCTCTGCCGCTAAGCTACGGCCCTTCCTGGTAGCTAGTCTACACCCAGCCACCCAGCACTGTTCTTAGGGTTCCAGTCTAGAATTATTTTTTAAGGGGTGTGGGAGTCCATAGCAGGTATCAGTGGGCCCTACTAAGCTCTGGGCTCCAGGCAACTGCCCAACAATGCCAGGTGCTGACGCTCTCCCACGTCCAAGAGTTCCCACCTGGCAAAATTATGGAGGGAAAACTCTCTTTATGACTCTTCACATGTGAGAGGAATTTGGTGTGCTGGAAATGTTTGCCCTGTGTCACCATCCTGGTGAAGGGCTTTTACATGGCACTGGGGGTGGTGCTGTCAGCATCTTACCTGCCCCCTCTCTCAGCTCCAGGGTCCTGTACCCCTCGATCCACTGGTAACAGGGGAAGCGGAGGGTCTCTCCTTGTGGGGTGATGAGCTGGACAAAGTTGCAGTACCAGCTGTCCTCAGGGAAAAAGAGGTAAGGCTCCTTGTCGAGACGGACCAGCAGAATCAGGCCCAGCTTCCCATCACTGTGCACCTCGTATTCATCCACCTGCAGAAAGAAAAGGCTCTGCTGCTACATCTCCACAATGGCAGAAAGCAGTGCTTTGTATAAGTACCTGTTGGATTTCAGCCTGTTACAGCAGTGGTGGGGAACCTCCAGCCCACGGGCCTAATTAGACCCCTCCTGGCCTCCTCCCATTTGTCCCATGAGACTGTTTTGGCCAAGCCACAACCTCCTGCTAGACACCTTAATATAATGACAGATAAAGGCGTGTCTCCTTGCTGAAAATGGGATTTGCAGGCATCACTGATCAACAGCTCAGCAGGGCCTCCAAAGTCCTGAGCCTTTATTTATTCATTTATTGAATTTATATCTTGCCCTTCTTCCCAAAGGAGCACAAGGTGGCAAACAAATCAACAAAATAATTTAACAACAACAAAAAGCATCTTAAAAAACAGTTAAAAACCTTTAAAAGCACAATTAAAACATCCTTCCATCCAGTGATCTCCGGGTTTATTTATTTATTAAATTTATATCCTGCCCTTTCTCCCAGAAGGAGTCCAGGGCGGCAAACAAGCGATAAAACACACAGAAAATCTTTAAAAGATTTTTAAAACAAAACCTCTTAAACACAGTTCTAGCTGAGATGCACACTGCTGGGAACAGTCTCCTTCAGCCATCAAATGCCTTTGCAAAGCATCTCTGTAATTGTCAGCAGTTAAGGGCTTGACAGGAAGAGTGAGTGAGTAGGGTGTATATGTGGGGGGGAGGTTGTGGAGGAGCCCCAGCATGGCTGAGTGTGAGTGTGGCTTATTTTATCAGATGTTAGGTCACAAATCCCCCTCGGTGACCCTCTCTGGGACAGGTGGGTGGGGCAGACGTGTTTGCTCTAGCACAGGGGCTGACTAGCCTTCCCAATGCTGCTGGCCTCCAGCATGGCCAACGGTAGTGGGTATGATGGGAGCTGTAGTCCAACAACATCCGGAGGGCCACACTTTCTCCACTCTCGTATGCTATAATGAAAGCTATAGCCTTTGCTTTATTGTTTCCATCAGGCTTTTTAATGTAGACACTTCTTAACCTTTGGTCCACGGACACCTGGATGGGCTTCAGGAGGGTCTGCGAACCAGGTGCAAAAAAACCCACACCACTCCAATTTCCAATGCAATAAAATACTGTAAATTGTATTTATTTACTTACCTATTTATGGGGGTCCATAAGAACATAAGAAGAGCCTGCTGGATCAGGCCAGTGGCCCATCTAGTCCAGCATCCTGTTCTCACAGTGGCCAACCAGGTGCCTAGGGGAAGCCCGCAAGCAGGACCCGAGTGCAAGAACACTCTCCCCTCCTGAGGCTTCCGGCAACTGGTTTTCAGAAGCATGCTGCCTCTGACTAGGGTGGCAGAGCACAGCCATCACGGCTAGTAGCCATTGATAGCCCTGTCCTCCATGAATTTGTCTAATCTTCTTTTAAAGCCATCCAAGCTGGTGGCCATTACTGCATCTTGTGGGAGCAAATTCCATAGTTTAACTATGCGCTGAGTAAAGAAGTACTTCCTTTTGTCTGTCCTGAATCTTCCAACATTCAGCTTCTTTGAATGTCCACGAGTTCTAGTTTATGAGAGAGGGAGAAGAACTTTTCTCTATCCACTTTCTCAATGCCATGCATAATTTTATACACTTCTATCATGTCTCCTCTGACCCGCCTTTTCTCTAAACTAAAAAGCCCCAAATGCTGCAACCTTTCCTCGTAAGGGAGTCACTCCATCCCCTTGATCCTTCTGGTTGCCCTCTTCTGAACCTTTTCCAACTCTATAATATCCTTTTTGAGATGAGGCGACCAGAACTGTACACAGTATTCCAAATGCGGCCACACCATAGATTTATACAATGGCATTATGATATCGGCTGTTTTATTTTCAATACCTTTCCTAATTATCGCTAGCATGGAATTTGCCTTTTTCACAGCTGCCGCACACTGGGTTGACATTTTCATCGTGCTGTCCACTACAACCCCGAGGTCTCTCTCCTGGTCGGTCACTGCCAGTTCAGACCCCATGAGCGTATATGTGAAATTCAGATTTTTTGCTCCAATATGCATAATTTTACACTTGTTTATATTGAATTGCATTTGTCATTTTTCCGCCCATTCACTCAGTTTGGAGAGGTCTTTTTGGAGCTCTTCGCAATCCCTTTTTGTTTTAACAACCCTGCTTTAATCAGATTCTCAAAGGGGTCCATGACACAAAACAGGTTAAGAACCCCCAGTGTAGAGGGATGCTCAGATTGCAGGAAACAGACAAATTATCTGATTTTATTGTATCATTGATGTTAAATATTTTCTTTTATTGTGGAGTGCTGTTTGCATTTATTGTTGTAACCTGCCTTGGAGTATGTGTGTGTTTAGGACCAAGAGCAGGATATAATTATTTTTAAAAACTCAAACAGCCCTGGGAATATGATTGCAGAAGGGCACTATAAAAATGCTTACAATGAATAAATAAATCTAACAATTTCATTATCGTTCCTTGATCATGAAATGGAGTGATGGGGCAGCAGATATATATCCGTCCACATTGCAAGTCAAGGAGCACAGTTAGGGTGAAGAGACCAACTCCTCAGGCATCAGGGCTGCCTCCCCTCCCTCCTTCCCCTGGAACCCAACCTTGAAGATCCTCTTACCGCTCCTGGGATGAAGTCTATCCCTGTGTTGTTCAACGTCTGTTTGGGGCTCTGGCCCTTCAAGCCCACCAGGGTGATGGAGATCGTGTCGAAGGTCCCGGAGCCCCAGAAATTCCCGGTGGCCACTTGGACTTTGTAAGAAGCCATTGTGGTTTCTCTGCTGTTGGATTCGGCTTGCCGACTTCTCCAGGAGCCCTTCTCTTGATTCTCCAAAGGCTAAAGATAAGACCAGAACAATATCCCAAGGCAGAGATGATGAGGGACTTGACTAGCAGGAAGCTTTTGCTACAAACTGAGAGGACGTCATTTAAAAATCCCCTAGTATTGATCTGCCAGAGATAATAGCCTCAGACTTGCAAGCGCCAGAGAATATTGGCAAGGGGCGGAGAGTTGAGGCAGCTGAATTTTAATTCAGTTCACATTTAAAGCCGAATTTATCAAATTCACAATTTCTGAAACGATATGAAAACTGAAACAGGCATCCTTCAAAATTTCTGCTTATACGAATTTTGCAATTCAGTTCTTCGACCAAGCAGTGTTTGCAAAAGTGTATATTTTAAGGGAAAGTGTGCATAAAATGAATATATTATTTATTACTTATTGATTGATTGATTGATATGTATCCCACCCTTCCTCCCAGCAGAAGACCAGGGCGGCAAACAAAAGCACTAAAAACACTTTAAAACATCATAAAAACAGACTTTAAAATACATTAAAACAAAACATCTTTAAAAACATTTTTTAAAAAGCTTTAAATATATAATATATAATTTAATATATTAGTGAAAATAACATACATAAATGCATTATATTAGGAGAAATTGCTTGCAAAAATGTGTACATTGATGAAAACAGCATACAAAAATGTAGGAGAAATTCTCACTTAAATGCAGAAGAATTTTCATGAGGATTTTTTTTTAAAGATGGCAAATTGTTGCAGAAATGTGGAGAACTGAATTTAAGACTGGAAAAATAAAAAAAATTAGAGAAACAAAAATTGACAGATCCTTCCATCCCTAATTGGGACTGGTGGGGCGGAAGGCAGAGAGACCAACAAGAGGAGGAGCCAAACCAATGACAAGCAGAGCCAACAAATCCTAGTTTTCTTGCCATCTTCCTCCCTGGCAAGGGCAACACTGAGACTGAGGAGGAGGAAGCTGGCAGCCAGTGCCCCCCCTGGACTGAATGTAAGTAAGAAGACAAGGCCAGTGGGGGCTGGCTGAAGTTGGTAGGGCAGAGCCTCATTCACCCTAATAGACCAGTCTCCACATATGCATTGCCAAAAATAGAGGTCATAGATTTGCATGTAGTTAGCATATGCTAATTTATCTGTGCCTACAGCCATACTACCCTGAACACACCCTATCTCGTCTGATCTCGGAAGCTAAGCAGGGTCAGGCCTGGGTAGTACTTGGATGGGAGACCGCCTGGGAATACCGGGGGCCATAGACTTAAGAGGGAGGCAATGGTCAAGCGCCTCTGAATACCTCTTACCATGAAAACCCTATGAATATATCCAAAAATGATTGGTAGGGTCGCCATAAGTCATAACCGACTTGAAGGCATATAACAACAACAATTTATGTGTATAGATGCAAATTTAGAAATAATCACTCTAATAGTAAAATAATAGACACAGTCATGGCTAGCCGCGCCTACTAGCCATGACGGCTATGTTCTGCCTCTGCTGCCTGTGAACATCATTTGCTGGAGATCCCAAGTGGGGAGAGTTGCTGTCGCTCGCCTCTGGGTGACCACAGGGAGAAAAGGATGCTGGACTAGATGGGCCTCCTCTGGCCTGATGCACAAGCAAAACTGTCCTTATGTCCTTACTATTATTTAAGTGGAAACAGAACACATCTCACTGGAGTGACCAAGTGGCCACCTGCACACCTGCTCAGGTGCTTACTGTTGTCAAGCTCCCCACCCCACCCCCCGGCCACTCTCCCTTTAATGGTTTGCTGTGTTTAAAATGCCCTTGGATCAGCCTTTCAAATAGAGGACACCTCCAAAGAGAGGATTGTCTCTGATGGCCTTCAACTATAGGACTCTGCCAAGGAGCCCCCACGGCTACACTAGAGGGGTCAGGAGATGCTGAGGGGCTTGGGGGTCGGGCTGACAGTCAGGATGCTGGTTCTCAGAAACAGCTGGAAGCAGCAGATCTCATTTTAAGGTTCTAATTTCAGCTGCGCCCCACCACCTCCTCTTTCAGGAAAGACGGGAAATTACTTTACCTGCAGCTCTTTCTGGAGGTGGGTGTTTTTCCCCAGAGAAGTGTCCCTTGTTCCCTCGGCACCCAGGAAACTGGCAGGGATCCCAGAGCATTTGCGGATGCTGCTCAGATGCCATCTCCCAAAGAGAGCCTCCTTGTTCCAGTGAGGGTCACTGTACGCTGCAGAAACAGGAAAATCATTGTTTAAATCTCCTGGGTGGTTCGCTGAGTGTTTCCTAGTTCAGGCAGACACTGAGTTTATTGATTCAGGACAGGACAAGACAGGACAGGAACTGTTGGACGATCCACACATTACGTGGCTGGAAACCCAAAGCTTGCAACGAGGGAGCCCTTGACAGGCGGCTGTGGCTCATCCTGACGCTACGGTCCAGGATCTGTATGATACAGACATACTTAGCACTGCTTCCACACGCTAGAGTCCTCTAGCACAAGCGAGGCGTATTGCTTTTCTGTTATTATTTGGAAGCAGAATTAAACAGGGCTTCCACACAAGCACTGAAGATAGTGCCATGTTATCTAGCAATACTTCTCCCCATGGACAAGATCCTTTTATGCTTTTACTCAGGAGGAAGTCCCGTTCAGTAAAAGTCCTTTCCAACTTTAATTAAAAACTTTGGGTGAGCAGGCCTCGTCTGGGGAATTAGTGAAGAATATAGCCTCTGAATTGCTTCGCTGTCGGTTTTTGTTCTTAATGGGGTAGGACAAGGAAGTTTTTAGTTGCTGGTTTCTTTGCATTGTTAATGGCTTCACTGTGACTGTGCATGTGCGCAAGTGGGACTGTTTGCTCCTTTCTGCTGACTCTAGGAAGAAACCGCCCACCTGTCTTAGCAGAACACATGCACCTGGGATCACGCTTTGTTTTGCATTCAACAAATTCTGGTGCATAATCCAAGAACAAACCATATCTACAGATTGTGGCTTCTTAGGAGTGAAACAAACCACAGTCTACTCTGTACATAACAATAAGCCAGGCTGCTGCAGGGATGAGACTGTGCTGGGACCATCAAGGGGCGAGCATTTCTATCTGTCTTGCCCCACCCCTCTGCCTGGGCCATATCAGGAGAAGCTGCAGACTGAGAGGTACTGCTGCTGGGGTGAGACTGCTGGGACCATCAAGGGGCAAGCATTTCCATCTGCCTTGCCCCACCCCTCTGCCTGGGCCTCATCAGGAAGAGCTGCAGACTGAGACATGCTGCTGCAGGGATGGGACTGTGCTGGGACCATCAAGGGAGATGCTTTTCCACCTGCTTTGCCCCCCACCTCTGCTCTTAGTGACATTTTTCTGGGGCTGCCCTTTACCAGGAAGATGAATGCTTTTGGTTTGCTGCTCCTGTTTTTTAGAGATGTTAGGACTTTGTTAGTTTGATTTTTTTTTTTTGTAAATTGTATTGTTTTTATTTGCATTTTGTATTTGTATTTTTATTTGTGTGTAAGCCGCCTTGGGGGCCTATTTGGCCGAAAGGCGGCCTAGAAATAAAACGTAACATAACAAACGTAACATAACATCTAGGTTTGTTTCTTCCCAGTGTGGAGCAAGGAGCAGCAAGGAGTCCTGCTTGCGGGCTTCCCCCAGGCACCTGGTTGGCCACTGTGAGAACAGGATGCTGGACTAGATGGGCCACTGGCCTGATCCAGCAGGCTCTTCTTATGTTCTTATGTTCTTAACAGACCAGAAAGGTATAATCACTGTGAGCCATTTTTACTATGATGTGTGTTTTCATGAATGACAGACCGACGGTGCAGCAAATTATTTCAAGGCAGCTACATGAAACTCTACAGGCATGGACTCTTCCTTGCATGGAGATATGATGATGGAAGGTGCTTCCCCTGTTGAATTTCTGCCTGCTATGCAGCTGTTAAAGCTACAGGATCTCAGATGGGGGGAGAAGGGGAAATAGTGGTAACCCTACATAAGAACATGAGGATAGCCTGCTAGATCAGGCCAATGGTGCATCTAGTTCAGCATCCTGCTCTCACAGTGGCCAACCAATTGCCCCAGTGGGAAGCCCTGAACCAGGATCTGGGTGCAAAGAGCCCTTCTCTGGTTTCTAGCATCTGGTACCACCTGTATTCGGAAGCATACCACCTCCGACTGGAGGAACAGCATAGCCATCATGGCTAGCAGCCATTGATAGCTTTATCCTCCATGAATTTGTCTATTCCTCTTTTAAATCCACCCAAGTTGGTGACCATCACTGCCTCCTGTGGGAGCCAATTCCACAGTTGAACTATGCACTGTGTGAAAACTTATCTTTTATCTGTCCTGAATCTTCCAGCATTCAGCTTTGCTGGATGTCAGCAAGTTCTAGTGTTAGGATAGAGAGAGAAAAGCTTTTCTCTATCCACTTTCTCCATGCGCTGTGCATAATTTTATATACTTCGATCATGTCACCCCACCTTTTCTCTGAACTAAAAAGCCCCAAATGTTGTGATCTTTCCTTACAGGGGAGTCGCTCCATCCCCCTGATCATTTTGACTGCCTTTTTCTGAACCTTTTCCAGCTCTACAATATCCTTTCTGAGGTGAGGCGACCATAACTGTATACAGTATTCTAAATATGGCTGTGCCACAGATTTATATAACAGTATAATTATATTGGCGGTTTTATTTTCAGTTCCTTTCCTAATGATCTCTAGCATGGAATTTGCCTTTTTCACAGCTGACGCACACTGGCACCCTCTCTGAACGTTCAGATTAAGTATACAGTCAACATCGGTTTGGACCACATAGTGAGGGTGATCCCTTCGACCGAACTCCAAGCTACTCTTCTCACCACAGGGATGTGATCAGACACTGTCACCTGTTCCTGGAGCCTTGCTGAAGCAGAAAACTTTGCTGACACCCTCCAGGCTCTTCCAGCGCTCTTTCAGCCTCCAGAATGCCTTTAGCCTCATCTTCACGGTCCTTGATGAAGAGAAAGGAGAAGAATAATTTGGGAGAAAGCAGTGGATCAGAAGCAAAGCATTGCACATTCCTAATCTGGCAACATAAATGCAAGGCAAAACTGGAACTTGCTTATTCTTTTTTTTAACTTCATGATTTTTAAAATGTCGAGTCTCGAACTAAAAAGTCGCCATTGTGCAGCGTTGACTAGCATGTGTGAATGGGCCCATCCGCAGACACAGAACTTGTGTGGCACGCCAACCAGGATGCTTCACAACAGACTCGGTTTGCATGCTCAACTTGCCAGCTGTGGAAAAGTCATGAGTGAAGAGTTGAAGTGGTCCTCTTTGAGGTACATTTCCCTTGATAGTAGCTGCAACCTTAAACACCCTTATTAGGGAATATTCCCCATTAAGCAAAACAGACTGTACTTCCAAGTAAGCGCGCGTACAATGGCACTGCACTGGGTGAGAAATTCGATTCAGTTCACATTTAAAGGCGAACTTACCAAATGCACCCTTTCCAAACAATGCATGACCCAAAACACAGCCATCCATTGAAATTTGCATTCTCTGAATTTTGCAGTGCAGTTTTCCAGCCAGGTAATGTGCAGAAAAATGCAGATATACAAGGTAAAGGGTATATATAAATACATGTGAAAGTGATGCACAATAAGACATTAATTAGAGAAAAATTGGAGATTGCTTTGAAAAAAGGTGTATGCTTGTCAAGACTGCTTATAAAAAGGTGTACAGCTGGAGAAATTCATGCTAGAATGTTGATGAATTTTTCAAAAAAAATTCACACACTGATGAGGGAATGTGAAGAGCCAAACCTAAGACTGGAAAAATGAGAAATTGAGGGAAACCAACATAGAAATAGTCACCAATCCCTAACTGCGAGGCGAGGCTCTTTTCACAGCTACAACAAACAAGACAACTAGCAAGGCTATCAACAGCAACTAGCCATGACGCCTGTGCTCTGCCACCACAGTCAGTGGCAGCGTGCTTCTGAAAACCAGTTGCCGGAAGCCGCACAAGGGGAGAGTTGCTGTTCTGTTCAGGTCCAGCTTGCCGGCTTCCTATGGGCACCTGGTTGGCCACTGTGAGAACAGGATGCTGGACTGGATGGGCCACTGGCCTGACCCAGCAGGCTCTTGTGATGTTCTTAAGAGACCATGCTGAGGCACAAGGAGAGGGAAAGCTGCACTTGCTGAATTTCTGCAGAAAATGTGCTGTCCATAGTCTAGCTGGATTCCTCATGTTGCTCAGTCTGTTTCGACTTGCTGCAGGCTCTGCCACATTGGATGATCTTCTTCACAGGCCCCACTAAGGCCCCGTGATCAGGACCTGTTCTGGCTGTCTGCCTTGACAGAGAGAGCAGGGAATGACTAAAAAGGTTTGCAATGAGAGGGACATCAGTAGATCATTTGTCCCATGAAACATCGCTCTGGTTTGTTTATACCAGACTGTGGCTCCGAGCAGAATTTGGGGCATTTTCTAAAAAAATAAAAAATAAAAAAGTTTGTTTGGTAAATGGGTTTGGCTGTCACAATTAGGACTAGCCTATTGCTCCTTTTAAAATGAAAGCAGCTCTACTTGAGTCATCTCCAGGGCCACAGAGTACTCTTTTGCCAGGAATATTCCCTTCATGGCTAAACACATTTTGGTGCCTGAGGCAGAAAAAAACACAGGACGGTCCAGGTACTAATGGTGAGAAGAAAAGACAATGGAAAGCAAAACCTCCTAAGTGCCGTGCTGAAGTGTGCACATTGGTGACGCCTTTTGGTGCAGAGCACCCTTTGGTTGCTGAGAGAAGATGGCATTGTGGGGGTCCCGGAGGCAGCCATAGAGAAGACACAGGGCCCACAGAAGTATCTCTCTCCCACTCCTGCCCCAGCTACACGGGGGCCTGCTGCCTTCTGGGGCTGGGCTGCAGTGATGCCAGGGTTTGCCACAGCTTTGGGGACTAGGTGGGTTTCCCTCCCACTCCCAGGCCTTCCTGGGCTACTCACCGCTCTCTGGCTGTCTTGGCCAAGAAGGCACGGCTGTTGGGCCACCCCCAGCAGGAGCACTCGGGAGCAGCAGACACAACGTGGCTCCGAAATCTCCTGCAATATTTGAACTCTGTGCTTCTACTTTGGCTTGCTTTCTGTCATGCCCTGCCTCTCCAGCTTGCTTCCTCTTTAGGGTAGGTGTTGGGAGGAGCTGTCCCGGCTCAGGGAGTGGTGCAGCATTCACCCTTTCATTCACTCTCTTTTTTTTTTTTACCATTTGGAGAGGAAATAACTCCAGGGCACTAAGCCAAAGAGATGCATTTAGGGCACTGGCCTCTCCGCCGCTTGGAGAGCAATTTGACTTCCAGAGCACGGGGCCCAAGAAGAAGGACTGGACCACGTGCTGCTGTTGCTCCAAGAAATCAGGTTGTCAACTCACCTGTCCTGCTCCTGCGCCTTTAACGGCAGCTCGAAATCTGTGTGAGAACAAGCAGGCCAGGCGATTGTTTGCAAGGCAGGGAGAGACACGTGAAGCCAGCAAGGAGAGCAAAGCCTCGGGGCTGATCACACGGTTAGCAACCTTCCTGCCAGAGGAGTCGCAGAGGGCTGCAGCTTGTGGCTGAGTGTAGCTCAAATCCCTCGATCTGACAAAAGGGGGAACTGGTGGTGGAAGCCAAACCACAGAGATCAGCTTGAGGTCCTTGTCTTTCAGATGGACTCCATCACTCTCCTGACACATTTGCAAGATTTGTGTTGAGAAATTGCGCAGCCCCTGTCTTTTGAAACAAAAGAGCAAAAACCTGAACAGGATCAGGCGCCCCATCAGTGGAAGAGGCTGTTCCATTAGGGCAAGTGGGGCGCTGCCCCACCAACCTCAGTTAGCCCTCACCTGCCTGCCTTCCCACTTACAGCCAGCCTGGGGGTGCGGCCCGGCCTGTCACTTCCTACTCCTCACCCTCAGTGTTGCCCTTGCAGAACTCAGCAGGGAGGAGGACAAAACTAGAATGGCTTGCCTCTGGCTCAGTCATTGGATGTGGCCGCACCTGTCACTGGCCCTGGCTCCGCCTCCTGTTGGGCAGGGTGCCTTCTGCTCCACCAGTTCCGGTGGGCGCCAGCCACCACTTCTTCTGGACATGAAACTGAGGTGGCACCGTCCGTCCTGTCCTTTTCTTCAGGCCCCAACATGTCTTGATATGAATAAATACGAACCCGGAAAGGGACGTCCCCAGGGCCAGCCCAAGAGAGGTTGCTGCCTGAGGTGATGGCTAAGATGGCTCCCCTCTCCCCCGCCACCTCAGTTTCATGTACAGAGGCTGCATACGGACTGGCAGTCGAGCACTGGTGGTGTCCTCCACCGCAGCAGAGGGTAGAAGGCTAGTTTAGGAGGCACCATTCCTAGTCCCTGAGAGCCAGTGTGGTGTAGTGGTTAAGGTGTTGGACTGCAACCTGGGAGACCAGGGTTCGAATCCCCACACAGCCACGAAGCTCAGTGGGAGACAACCACCTGACAGCAGGGCCGGCCCTGGGGTAGCCCCTGCACAGGCTGCGTCTCCCTCCTCTGTCGGCCTTGGGGCAGGAGCTTCTCAGGGACGGCAGAGCACTCACCTCGGCTGAGAGTCAGGATTGGTTCCCAAGGCCTGGTGCTGAAGGAGAGCGTCCAAACCCAGAGTGCGCTCTCCCAACCTGCCCCACAATCAGGGCCCGAGTGGTAAGCAAGCACTAACGAGCAACGGATATATGTTTCTGGCTTGCTCAGACAAGCAAGTTTTGCAATCCTGTTCCAGACGTAGCTTCTCAGAAGTCAGTTCCCTTTAGTGAGCTTTGTTTTGTTTTGTTTTGTGTTAAACATTTCACAATGGTGTTTATTTACATGGAACTTTTTTATCGGCAGGGTTACATTTAAGAACAGGCTGTACCAACTCCAGATTTCATCTAATTCAGTGCCCTGTTTCTACGGACCAGCCAGAAGCTCCTGGGAAGGCTACTGACAGGGCAATAGCTCCCTCCAGCTGTATATATGCAGTATACTGTGTCTGAACAGAGAAGCTCCATTTATTTATTTATTTTAAAGCATTTAGACACTGCTTAATCCTTCAGCGGTGTACAGTCTAAAAACAAACAATATATCATTAAAATATTATAGCAAAAGCACAACCAAAAGCCAGTAAAACAGCAATATAAAAGTATATAAAAGTGAATAAAACAGAAATTCAGAAGATCCAGATACATAAAAAAGGGTCTAACCTTATGGGTTAGGTAAAACCAAACGGTATGGCTAATATCTGTTGATGGACTTGCCCCTCTGTGAATTTAATTTTTGTGTGTGAATGGCCAGTGTTAATTTCATTCATTGATTTAAAACTTTGTTACACTCCCCCTCATTAATAATACCTGATTGGCTCACAATGATGTAGTGCCATTCCAATAAAATTAAGCATGAAAATAAACCCAGGCTTGCCATGAACAACCCATAAATGTCTGGGTCAGCAAGTCTTCTTTAACACATGCTGAAAACACGTCAAGGAGAGCGCTTGCCTTTTTTCAAAGGAATGGTGATTCCATTAAAGTCTGTGCCATGATGGAAAAGGCCCTGTCTCAGGCGATCACAAGATGGATCTCAGCAGGCTGTGGAACAACCAGCAGGCCTTCGTCCAAAGATCTTAGCTGACAAGGAGGGCTCGACGACTTGAAGGAAGGCCTTCCTTCAGATATCCAGGTCCCACGTCGTTTAGGCTTTTACTCATCAGCGAAAAGAACCTTAAATTAATCTCGGTAGCAATTTGGCAGCAGGTGTAGTTCTTTCAAAAGTGGCGTCACAGATGTGTGGTAGTTGGCTTCACCCACACACTAGCCTAGCTGTGACATTTTCTGCATAACTCCAACTTCCGAACCTTCCGGTCTTCAAGGGCAGCCTCACATAGAACACATTACAGTAATCCAATCTTGAGGTTAGCAGCAAACGGTTCATAGCAGCCAGGCTGTCCACGAACCGCCGTAGCTGGTGCACCAGTCAAACTGCACGCAAAATAGCACTGCACGCATCTGATGAAGTGGACTGTAATCTATGAAAACTTGTTGAAAACTGTAGGCTATAATAAACTTATTAGGCTTTAAACTGCTGCATACAGATGAGGAGAACCTTTGTCCCTCTGGTTGTTGCTGATATAACTCCCGTCATCCCCGGCTGTTGGCCATGCTTGCTGGGTCTGATGGGAGTTGTAGTTCAGCAACATCTGGAGAGCCAAAGGTTCCCTGCTCCTGTGCTTCAAGAATTTTTTCTGTTTTCGCTGCAAGAGATTGATGTGGCTACCCCTCTGGAAATTGGTACATAGCATTATGCCCTTGCAGGATTTGTAAGAAGACCCTCTGAATCCTCCCCAACAGGCAAAGCACGGATATGCAAGCCAGGGACCAGGAAAGAGCAGCAGAAGGGGACAGTTGCAGGCCATGTCTGTGGCAATTCTTGGAGTTAGTATCTGTAGCATGGGGGTGGGTGGTGGGGCTCCCAGTAACCCTGTCTCACTTCCTGCTAAGGTTGCTGCAAGAGGAGCATTCTCAGAAACGCTTCCCTTCTCGTGCAAGGCACCGAGGACCCTGGTGATATGAGGAAAGAAGCAAATTTCCAGGGTCCCACTCAGCAAGAAAGGCAAGGGGCCCCAAAAGCAGCTGGGTCCTGGTGTAGCTCATTTGTAAGTATTAATAATATGTACTTTGTTTAACACTTAAGGAAACAGCAGAGCAGGTCAGCTCAGGCAGGGTTTGCTATGCTGACGCCTGGCTCCACCTCTCTTTTACACAAGTCAGGTGAGGCAGAAGATGCAGAAGTGCTGAACTGATGCCCAGGAGACATAATGGACCAATACATGGAAACTCAAACCTGACAGGACTGAGGTGCTGTTTGTGGGCAGTTCAGTTGCCTGCTCCAGCCGTTCTGGAAGGGGTTGCACTCCTGCGGGTGGATCAAGCGCCCAATGTCAGCTTAGGCAAATTGATACAATGCTGCACCTGCTGGACAGGCTGGCTTTCATTCTTTTGTAACTTCCACTCTGGATTACTGCAGGGTGCTGTATCCGGGGCTGGCTTTGAAGACGTGCCAAAAGCTACACCTAGTTCAGGATGCAGCTGCTGGATTGTTAACAGGGACCATAAGGAGTGATCAGCGCTTGGTTTGGTTTAACAAAGTTCAATTAATTATTTCAAAAATCTCCAAACTATACCTGAAAGTAATTCTGATAATGGCCGAGTGAACTGAACATGAATGAATTTCTTTTGGAATGATTTCCAGTTCATCTTCAAGTTCATTCTCTTTCATGTGCTTTTTACTCTTTAGACTTTGGGGGCCTTGAATCTATGGTTGGGAAAAATCCACTGTGTGGGTGGGCATTTTGATGTTTTCTTAGTCTTCCTAAGTATAGTTTATACTTCAACACAGCAGCTTGCAACATTCTGAGTATTGAAAAAAATTGCTAGGATCATTTGGATGAACTTTAATTGAACTGTGAACTGAAAGCAAAGTGAACTAGTTCATTTTGTAAAGGAATTAGTTCCTTTTGGGATGTGCTGAATTTTGAACTGTTTATTTAGCAAATTTTATATACTGCTTGATTGTAAAAAAACTGCTAAGTGGTTTGCAAGAAATATTAAAATTATCAATAAAAACAGTTAAAAACAAGTAATTAAAACATTTAAAAGAGAATTAAAATTAACAGTAAACTAAAAAGAGCTTAAACCCATCAACATCTGGAATTGCTTACCTAAACAAAAATGTTTTAAGCAGGTACTAAAAAAAGTACAGCGAAGCTGCCTGCCCCATGTCAATATTTCCTTTTTAAAATGAACTTTCCAAGTTCTGCAAAAATGTCAATGGATCTCTGCTTCTGGGCTCAGTTCAAAGTGCTGGCTCTCTCCTTTAAAACCCTACATGGCTGGGGACCCAGGTAGTTGTGGGACTGTCTTATCCCATACCAGTCCACCTGAACACCAAGGCTCTTTTCCAGGTCCCCCACCATCAAAGGCGAGGTAAGCCGTGAGCTGAGTGAGAGCCTTTTCGGTGGTGGCAGCACATCTGGAATGGGCTGGAAAGATCTGTCCATTTCAGCAGGGCCAGCTCCAAAGGGGCTACACGTGCGCATCCCTGCCATCAGCCAAGATGGCGGCAGAGGCTTCAGCCCATTAGGGAAACCTCGACCACCATCTTGGTTAAGGGCAGTGCTGCACACGCAACCACACAACAGCTGAGAAAGGTAGGTTGAAGAAGCAAGGGAATGGCGGGAGCTCTGAAGCTCTCGCCATGCAATCTGCACAGGGCCGATTCTAAAGGGCGGCCAGGTGGGGCACTGGCCCGAGGGCCCCTGGAGCTACAGGGGGCCCTCTGCTCTCCTTCCACGATCTGCGGAAACATCCGTGCACCGCCATCTCCCGCTATCCCCCCGCTACACACGCACATTGCTGCCATCAACAAAGATGGCGGCAGAAGCGTCAACCCCTTAGAGACGCCTCGGCCGCCATCTTGATTGATGGCAAACTTGTGCACGCCGCGAAAAACAACGGAAAGGTAGGTGAAGCAGGGGGATGTCTTGCGGTCCACGGATGCTTCCGCAGATCGCGGAAGGGGAGCAGAGGGGCCTGGGCAGGCTGGTACCCAAGGGCCCCAGCATGCCTGGGGCCGGCCCTGAATCCGCAGCAGCAATGCTGCTGCGAATCACGAAAGGGGAGCGCCAGGGTCCGGGTCAGGCTTGTGCCCAAGGGCCCTGGCATGTCTGGGGCCGGCCCTGTCCTTCGCTTTTCCACCTTTTAAAGTTGTGCTGTGTTTTTATAGTGATCATGATGTAGTTTCTATTGTATGCATTTTACTGTGTTTTTTTTCTGAGATGTGTTGATTGCTCTTGTTATTGTTTATTACTGTAAACATATTGTTTTATTTATTTATTTTTACTGCAAGCTGCCTTGGGCAGCCCAGTGAGCAGTGAAGGCGCAGGCTGCCAATCTCAGAAATAAGCACCTCCTGCTTCTTTTAAGTGGATACTGCAGGGAATGAACCCAGGGACGTCTGCATCCAAAGGATATGTTCCATCTTTCAGCTACAGCCCCTTCCTTAAAAAGCTCTGCTGAGTGGGAATTCTGTGCACCCCTCCCCCACAAAAAACCAAGCAGATAAAGTTGGAGGGGATAGAAATCACATGCATAATAACAGAGAACCACCGGGTGCTTTCCCAGAGTCTTGTTTGGGCCCCTACAGACTGGTCGGCTTTTCTGGTGTATAGTCTGTTGTATATTTGGCAACATGTCATTAACACAATCATAGTGTGTCAATGGTGAATTTATACTGGACTGTCCACACATCATTTTGCATTAATCTGCAATGCTTCCCTCCTGTTATTACTGCATTATTGCTCTCTGAAGGGGCAACACTCTCTCTTTCTATGGCAGATAAAAATGGGCGATAAGTACGGTCATTTAAGTAAGGGAGCTAAGAATGGTAGTTTGCATCCGATTTTCTCTCTTCCTGCTTTCTCCAGCATTATCAACAAACACATCTGCACGTATGGTGACTGAGAGATGTAGCTGCTCTAACAGGCGGCTTCCTGCATTTCACAAGCCAGAAGGGCAGGGAGGCAGGGAGGAAACCTGTTTAGTTTTATATGGGAGATCAAAGGCAGAGCGATGTCGTAGGCAAGGCCAGCAGATTCCCAGGAAGCATTTGGCAGAACAGCTAGGCTGGCTAGACAATGCTCCTTCTGTGTTACCCAAGAGCTATTTAGGGTTGCCAGGTTCAGAGCCTGGGACTGATCCTGTGTCTTTAGCAGGGCCGGTTCTAAAGGGTGGCCAGGTTGGGCACTGGCCCAAGGGCCCCAGAGCTACAGGAGCCCCTGAGGGGCCCCTGAGGGGCCCTCTGCTCCCCTTCCGTGATCCATGCCCCCCAAGACCTCCACTTACCTGTCAGCCGGCTTTTTAGCATTGCCCTTAATGAAGATGGTGGCCGCAGCTTCCCTAAGGTACTGAAGCCGCTGCCGCCATCTTAGTTGATGGCAGAGATGTGCGCGTGTAGCACGCATGTGTGCCATCAACAAAGATGGTGGCGGAGGCATCATTCCCCTTAGGGAAACCGCGGCCGCCATCTTCAATATTATTTATATTATTTATTTATTTATTTATTTATTACATTTCTATACCGCCCCATAGCCAAAGCTCCCTGGGCGGTTCACAACAAAACAAAAACATCTATATACAATAAAACCCGATATAAACAATTTAGCACACTCAAATACTAAAATACTGGTATACTAACATACTAAATGTTAAAAATATTAAAAGTTAAGATATAAAATATAAATGTTAAAAAGTTAAAATAAGTTCAAATGAGTTAAAATGCTTGGGAGAAGAGGAAGATTTTAACCTGGCACCGAAAAGATAATAGTGTCGGCGCCAGGCGTACCTCAACAGGGAGATCGTTCCACAATTCGGGGCCACCACTGAGAAAGCTCTTTTTCTTGTTGCCATCCTCCGAGCTTCCCTCTGAGTAGGCACCCGGAGGAGAGCCTTCGATGATGAACGTAGTGTACGGGTAGGTTCATATCGGGAGAGGCGTTCCATCAGGTATCGTGGTCCCATGCCGTGTAAGGCTTTATAGGTTAAAACCAGCACCTTGAATCGAGCCCGGAAACCTATAGCCAGCCAGTGCAAGTGGGCCAGAATCGGTGTTATATGTTCGGACCACCTGGTCCCTGTTAATAATCTGGCTCTGACTCTGTCTTTGATACGCAAGTCCCAAGAACTCCTACAGCAGACCCTGACCCAAAGATGACACCTTTAATAATGGACTGGTCTCTAAATTACATCAAGGAACCTGCCTTGGGGAGATGTGACTCCTACTCTACTCCACGTAGCGTGGAATTGGCAGATGCTGATTTATCATCCAGAGGGATCTCAACCAGCTGCCTACAATCGTGTCCACGTCCTGTGCCGCCCTCTTCTATTGTTTCTACTTCACGCTCTTTACTAAAGAAGAGCACGATGACTGAAGAACTTGCACCAAATATACAGCATGGCAGCAATTTGGGCCTTTTATTACTGATCCTCGATGAACTCAATTTAATGAAATCATTTTTTGAGGAGTCCAATGCCCTCTTAAAGTCTTTGACAATAACAGCAAAAATTTTCTGCCAAATAATCCATCACTTCCACTTTCTGATACAATTAAAGTCAACAACGAGGATCGCCCAAAGCCTACTGATTTGACCACTCACGCAGTCCAGCCAAAGAAACTCAAGAGATGCAAGAAAGAAGAGAGAAAACTCAAGAAATCTAAGAACATGAAAAACTGTAAACATTTTATTCGGAAGAACTTTAATTTCAAGCCTTTATTTGAAATTTTGAAATCATTAGACTCTATTTCTTCCTTGTCCTCCAGCAGGCCAGCTCATCACGAGTTGGGGCTAACACAGGTTCCAAACTGTCTAGATGCCTGCAAAAAAAGTGTACCTGATTCTCATATTCCATCTGCTCAAGATTATCCCCCCAGTGCAGATGCTGAGGTCGGATTGCCTGAAAATAAGAACCCTCTGACACTGACAGCTGTGAAACCTTTTTCTTATAAGGTGATTGAAACCGATTTATCTAAGAGCCACATGAAGCTAGTCATGGAGCAAACTAAAGTAGTCCTCCTTAATTTTCCTAATTTTTTAAGGAAACGCGGACAATATCCTGATAAATATCAGTTCTGCGAGTTTTTAACTACGACTGCACCAATTCATTTCACTGCCTGTGATATAAGTAACCTTTTTTTTCTTTATAGCGACTCTTCCACTACTGGTGTAGTAATAACCTTTATAAACAAGGAGGTTTCGCAGCGGTTTTATTCTTTAAAACCACTCCTGGCGGATTATGGTTTATTTATTGTTCACTATTTCAATAATGCAGCTCTTCCTCTCCCATTGGTGGTCAAACCTCTTCGACCACACAATCCTGTAAGTAAGCCCATTAACCCCCCTTTTGACTTGATTGTTTCACCCAAACTGCCCGTTCCTGAGCATCAACGTTCACCTAAGGACATTTGTAATGAATCACGTGAGTTGGAAGACTTACAACTCATTGAAGTCTTTTCCGATCTCCCTTGAGAGGAACAAATAAAAATAATTAGCAGAATAGATCGTCTGAAGGCTGACTTGCAGCACCAGCAGCAGTTGTCCCCCCCCATCCCTTCTAGATCTACGCTAAAATCTCTCAAAGTCTCCCCTTTACCTCACAACGGAGTCTCTACTGCATCCCCTGTTTCTTGGACAGAGAGGCGTTTTCTGGCCCCAAACGAGATTGGTTCATCCCCTCAGCCCATTCAGACCTCCCGGTCCACTATTCGGGGGGATAAACTGTCCATCACAAATGTAAGCGTAATTAGACCTGATTTAGACCAAATTCTCTCTTCAGATGAATTAAACCCTTGAACTTCCCCATTACGTGGTGTTGTCAAGGAGTCACAGCCAGCCCCGGTTGATCCTCCTACCCTTACGTCTTCCTTACCTTTTAATTTATTATTTTGGAATATAGCTGGATGGAATAACAAAGTAAACGACCCAGAGTTATTATCTTTCCTCCATTCTTTCGACATTATATGTCTCCAAGAAACATGGTTAACTGAAGACCAATTTCTTTATGTAAAGGGTTTTAAATCCTGGTTGAATCCAGCTAAACGCTCGGCCCAGAAAAGCCGAGCTAGTGGGGGATTAGCGTTTCTAATTTCCACCGAACTAAATGCCACAGTAATGGAAATACCATATCCATCCCCAGAAAATTGTCAAGCCTTAATTATCTCCCCTACAACATCCTCCACTCAACCCTTTCCCCCCATTTTTTGTTTATATGTATTAACGTGTATTTTCCCCCTATTGGCTCAAAGTTAAGTTTTCAAAGATGGCAAGACTTTATTGAATTCATTGATTTAATTCAACAAAAGTACCCTTTACATAACCTAATTATAGGTGGAGATTTTAATGCTAGGATGGGTTCTAGCTTCCCGAAAACTCCGGATTTTCCAGACACCTGCCTAGGAGATTATTCATTTCTTCCTCGTACCTCTCGTGATAATCAATAGAAATGGGCATGCCTTATTCGAGATGCTACTCGGTGCCCACCTTTTGTGCCTCAATGGTTCAAAATACGACTTGTCTAAGGGGTTTTTCACTTTTATTACCAAAAGAGGAGCTAGTGTGGTGGATTACATCTTGATTTCTCCACAATTACTTGATTTCGTAAAGAATTTGTCCATTGCAGATAGATCTGATAGCGACCACCTCCCTTTATTGCTGTCATTATCTTCTTCTCCCAGCCATCTGAAAATCCCACTTGATGACATACATCAGGGCCTAAATCGCCAAAGGTGGTCTCCCTCATTATTGGAAGAGGTTAAAACAATTCTATCGTCTCCACTGCTGATAGATTTAAGACAAAAAGCTGCTTCACTGATAAATGACATTAGGGAGATATTCAAGCAGATTATTAAGCATCTCCATCCAGCTGTTACCTCATCCATGGTGCATTTAGCCAAGGCTCACTACACCGATAAACCGTGGTTTGATAAGTTTTACATGGCTAAAAAGAAGCAAGTTTGTTATCAAACACGCTTCACTAGGCAACATTATTCGGAAACGGCCATAGCCAAACTCTTAACTCTCAAAAAGGAATACAACAACCTATTGAAATTTAAAAAATCAACTTATACCACCACATTTTGGCAGCGCCTTGGCTATGCGGCCCTCCATGGTAATCAGGGGGACTTCTGGAGATTGGTCCATGGCTCCTTCTCTGATAACCCCTTTATATCAAACCCTCAAATTCTCCCAGAAACATGGATTTCTCATTTCCAATCCATTTTTTCTGATTCATCCCCTCCATGCCAATCCTTATCTATTTTACCTCCAAATTGTCCACCATGGCCCCCAGTGACCAGTGCTGACATTGGTAATTTAATTTCACTATCACGCTTGGGGAAAGCTGCAGGCCAAGACATGATTCCAGCTGACCTGTATCAATCCTTTCCATCCTGGTGGTGCCCTGTTCTTGCAGCCCTATTTACCAAAATCAACAAATCTGGCTGTATCTCCACCGGCTGGAAAACAAGCATAGTAGTCCCCATATTTAAAAAAGGCGATCCCGCCATACCGGCCAACTATAGACCCATCAGCCTTTTGGACGTAGCGGCAAAGCTATACGGACACTATCTCCTAAATAAACGTATGGATTGGGATAAGGAACAAACTATCATATCAGATGCTCAGGCAAGATTCAGGGAAGGGGCCTCTACGCTAGATCAATTGTTTATTTTACACCATCTTATCACGCAAATAAAGCTGAGACCCCCACGCTCATTATACTTAGAGTTCATTGATCTAACGGCCGCCTTTGATTCAATCAATCGCCATCTACTTTGGAGCAAACTAGATAAGGCAGGCATCGATAAAAGATTGCTTTGTCTCCTCCAAATCCTACACCACGATACCGTCATAAGAATCCGTTTAGGTCGCAATGGTCTTTTATCACAAAAAATCTCAATGGAAAAAGGCGTTAAACAGGGATGTATACCGGCTCCCTTTTTATTTAATTTTTTCATTAACGACATTGTTCCAGTAATGACTTCCCCTGCATTTTTTCCACCTTCAATTAAAGAAAGGAAAATTCTGGTTTTACTTTATGCGGATGATCTGCTCCTGCTCTCCCAAAATAAAATTGGCCTCAAACGAATGCTAGCCCGTCTTCAAGATTACTGTGATTCTCAATGCTTGCAGATCTACTATAAAAAATCTAAAACAATGATATGCGGGAAACATAGCAAAGCCAATAATATTTGGCGTTTAAATGGCCATATTATTGAGCAGGTCCATACCTTTAAATATCTGGGGATACATATCAATAATACATTGTCCTGGTCACATCAACTGGCCCAAATTAAATTGCAAGCTCTCAGGGCTCTTGGGCTGCTGAAGAAATTCTTCTATTCTAAGGGAGGCCAAGGGAGACCCATGTCTAAACTCTATATAACAAAAATTCTCCCGACTATTTTGTACGGATGCGAGATCTGGGGCCCTTCTTTGCGTTCATCCCTTGAACTGATTCAAAACACCTTCTATAAGCAAATTTTGGGTCTACCCAAGGGTACCCCGGCGGCTCATCTAAGAGCTGAACTTAATTCCCCCTCCCTAATGGCCAGAGTTGATTTAGCGTATTTACATCTATGGAAGAAATTCCTGGTAGCTGATCCTTCTTCTCTGGCCAAACTTTGTTGGGAGGAACAGCTGGAAAATGGGGGATGGGCTAAAATTTTTGCTGTGCTGGGTCTCCAGTATCTTTTGACCCCTCCCTTGCTTGCCAGCCTAAATCCAAAGGCTCTCCGACAACAGATCTATGAACATGATGCTAAACAGGACAATACGGCAATCGCCGCTTCCAGATTCTCTAAATGGTTTGCCCTGATTAAATCTAACCACACATGGCCCCATTACCTGGACATTTTAACAAGTGCTCCCTTTCGAAAAGCATATACTGAGCTTCGATTCCAGGTGATGCCTTCGGCGTATCTTCACGGTAGATACCTCGGTATCCCTTACACCGAAAGGCTTTGCATAGTAGGGTGTAAAGTTCCAGAAGATCTAACACATTACATGTTAGATTGTCCATTGTTTTCTCCTTTAAGAGCTAGATTTATATTACCACTAATTCAACCAAATAATGATGACAGCAGGACTCAGATAGTGACCTTTTTATTATCATCTAACCAGTCACATATAATATTCTGTATTGCCAATTTTGCTTTGGCAGCAAAAAAACTCAGAGCTGCTTATGTTATGAACAAATGTTGTAATCAAACTGATTTAATTTTTATTTATCTCAACCCAGAATGGGTATTTTACTATCTATTTTACTCTGTACAAATGTTTGTTATTCTTTTGTAACAGCCAATGGCTATGTGCAAATATTAAATAAAGAACATTAACCCCTTCCCAATCCGCCCTTTTCTTGTTCTCACTTGCTTTGGAACTTGCTGATTCAATCTGCAGTTTGTTTTGGGTTGCAAAAAAAAGCTTAACTTTTAATGTAAATGCTTATGTAAATGATCACTGTGTTCCACATGGTTCCCCCCCCCATTTTGTCACACCTACACACTGTTACAAATGCATCAACTTAGAGGAAATTATGAAGATAATTACATAACATCAGGGGGGGAAATCAGAAAAAAAAAGTCTGTGGAGATTACAGCTGTGGCCCACCACAAAAAAACAATGCCGGTCCGAAAAGATAGCAGACTGTTGAATTCAGTCGGAATTCGGTACTAAGTCCAATTTAGTGGATATGCTGCCTCATCCCTAATGTGTACACAAGTGCGGGTGAGTGGAGCGGAATCAAACTCTTTTGAATTATTGGCTCTGGGGCACACATTTCCTGATCTATATTGCCTCCACAAGTCAAGAGTGTAGTTGACCGGGGTCTGGCTGTCGAGAAGTGCATGATCTACCAAAAAACAAACAAAACCAAAAGGTTTTCTGGCAAAAAAAAGGCACCTTTTATCAGCAATTGGGGGCTTGAAAGTGGATGAACCGCTTGGTAACGTTCACACAACACATTTAAAGCCCATGGCTTTCCCCAAAGAATCCTGGGAACTAGTTTACCCTTCACAGAGTTACAATTCCCAGCATCCTTAACAAACTACTGTTCCTAGGCTTCTTTGGGCAAGTCATGGGCTTTAAATGTATCTGTGTGCATGGATCTCCAGACTGTCAGTATTTTGCAGGACAGATTCAGGCGCATTTTGGGAAATTTAGGTTTGTGCAGTTAAAACGGATTAAAGCACTCTGTCACCCTAGCACAACAAAGCCACTTTTAAAAAAAGCCAGACTTTTTGCAGTTAGGAAATTGATGGGGAAATGCACTGGAAGTGAAGAATGAACAAATGATTAATGGGAAGATGCATAAACACCTGGCAAACTAATCAGAACAAATGCTCAGTAAAGACTAGATCTGGGCTACGTGCACACTAGTTGTTTTAAAAGCAGCAAGGCCATCTTTTCTGGCTGAGGCTTGAAATGCATTTCCCCCCGGCTGAACACATCTCTTTTCCCCACTGCTGATGTCAAACCTTTTAGGACTGCCCCTCCCCAAAGCAAAGCATTGGACCAATCACTGTCTGTGCCTGAGCCTACAGCAAACGTTTCTATTGGACACACACTGGAGTGTCAATGGGGTTGATGGCCAATCAGTTCTGAAGTCTGTGTGAAGTTGACTTCAAGATAAAATGCACTTGATTCCCAATTTTCCAGGTTTTGGAGTAAGAAGGGGCAGAGTTTGACTAACATCATGTGCCCCTAGTTTCAGAAAACAGGTGGAGACTCACTGAAACCAGTACAGCCGCAAGTGTGTCTCCAGATGCCAGACATAATCTAACCTCCACATAAGCTTTGTGGCAGCAAACCAGGATGAACACTCAATAAATAGGTTGCTTGGAGGAGTCTTCTGTGCATTCCTGCCAGGCATTACTGAACTAGATGGACCAATGGTCTGACTCCATCTAAGGTGGCTTCCTCTCTTTTCCTCAGCAGCAGAAATAAGAGCTGGAGAGGGCAGGTGACTTTATATTGGAGATGTGCTAATATAATCTGCTCCAGTTTGGATTTGGTACTAAATTTTCCACTAATTTGCTTATTTGCTATTGTTGCAGATTGGATTTTCATGTAGCGATTTTCTGCAGCTATTTTCAGAAACCATTAAAAAAAGAAAAAACCAGTCTCTAAAATATATTGATATCCATATCAATATTTTATTGGTATTTCCTTCAATTTATTGTTATTTCCTTCAATTTATCAATACATAAATGTCAATATTTTTTCAGAAGGGAGAAAAATGGACCGGTAAAAGCAGTGGCTTGCAGACAAAGAATGGACTCAAATCAATACCAGCCTGTTAGGTCAACATAATGCTTTTGAACTGGCATGGGCCAATGGATCCCATCCCTGCTTTAAATGTTTGATTATCCTAATCAGAAAGTTGATAAGAGAAGCAAGCACAGAGGAAAATCAACAGTGGCAAAAACAATACATTTTATCTCAGACATTACTTGCAAAAGCAAAACAGTAGACGAGGTTCAGGTCAGGAAGCAGGGGATGCTGCATGATAACACACACCCCCATTTGCTAGTCAAAATGGCATCAGTACAAGAAAAAAGACCAACCACACTTTAGGAAAACATACACAGGGGGATTACTCTCCCAATGTTATATGTTGGGAAACTGAGACAAAATAGAAATTGCAAGCAATAATCACATGTCTGGCAAAAGACTACCAGTAAGCATAAGCAAGACTTCAGTGCTGCAGGGGGCGGAGGGAAGCTGTGTATTTACAGAGCACATCCTCCACACATGCTCACTTTGGCCGGTTGCAAATAGTATGCGCTGTAGCACAAGGGTGGCTGACGATATTGCTGGATTTGAGTTCCCCTCAGCCCCAGCCAGGATAGTCAGGAAGTGTTGGGAGTTGGAGTCTAGCAACATCTGGAGGGCCAGAGGTTCATGCTGCCTGGGGCTGATGGGAGTTGTAGTTCAAAAAAGTAACTTTTCCAAGCTCTGAGCACACACACACTGCTTTAGCAACAAATGGCTGGTCAGCGTTAGCAGGAATGGCTACTTATTTCAGACGCTGAAGAGCAGCATTTTCTGCCTTGACTTGAAAATGGTCCTGATCCAGTGCACAGGTTCCTATTTTCAACCCTCACTGGAATCAAAGCTATGCTGACTGGGCCTGATGGGAGTTGTACTCCAAAGCATCCGGAGGGCACCAGGATGGCGAAGGCTGCACCCAAAAGCATAATCAATGTGGTTTGGAAACATGTGGTGCCCTGCAAAACCAGAGCGCTATACTGCCGTGCTGTTCTCTATGTTGGGTGGATAGAGGTAGGTGTAAGGCAATGCCAGGGACTCGTTCCGCTTCCTAATTTCCTCAGAAATGTGTGCCAGACGCTCTTGAAAAGCTGCTATGAGCTGCTTTGGCTCTTCTTCAGTGAAGTGATCCTCGTCATACTGCCCCAGCGGTTTCTGCAAAGAGGAAGCCAGAGTGAGCGTCATTCGAACATGGGGTCACCAGAGTTCAACTCTGGGAACTGGGAAGAAGCCATAACAATGTCCATCCCTGCCCTATGTACAGAGCATCTCTCTACTTGTGTACTGAGCAAGTGTCCCTCAGCACCGACATTTATGGAATGCTCTCCCCAAGGGGGCACACCTAGTGCCATCTTTACTTATTTTTAGGCACCACACAATGGCCTTCCTCTTCACCCAGGCTTTTGGCTTTTAATGTGTGGGGCCTTAGCTACTAGCAGGCTCTTTTAGTGGTGTGGGACCTGTAGCCCCATACTTGATTTGTACTGTTGTGTTTTTGGGGTTTTTTTAAATTAATTGATAGATTGTGCTTGCTTTTAACTGGTTTCAATAGAGGTCACTTTGGGTCCCGTCTGTGAGAAAAAATGACTAATAAATATAATAAAATAATTTTAAAAAATATTCTGGAGAAAGTGTTGGAGTTGCCATCTCTGTAGTGTGCCTGTGCTTTTATCCCAACGCCATCTCAATGACAGCTGCTATCCTTCATCATTTGTAGGCCAAAAACTGCCCATTACCAGTCTGTAGAACCATCACCACCCTGCAATTGGCTGAGCTACTGTGATGTCACAGAATATTTTCAAACATTCTTAGCTGCTAAGAGGCAACGGTTGGTTGCTGCCATTGAAACATCAACAACAACTGCCACGAAGGAAATGCTGGGCTACTTTGACTGACAGAAAAGCTTCACCAAAGGCCTTGCAACAAGAGAGGCTGTGAGCTGCACCGGTACTCAGAAAACAGAGGATTTTTTTGGCAGACAGTAACTAGGGACCATGAAGCTGACAGGTGGCACAGATGTCAGGACTCAAAGAAGATGAAATCAGGGAAAGTCTTGCATAGGGCCTACAGACAGGAGAGACTGCACTGCAGCTGATCAGAAGTCATGCTGAGGACAGAGAAGGGCTGAATTTTGTATTTTGATTCACACAAAGTGGCTGCAACTCCAGCCTGTGCAATAATTTCTATTGGAGAAGACGTTGTTCCTCCCTTTTAATACCAAGAAAAATTCTCCTCCCTCCCTATCACTGCCATTCTTACCATATCAAAATTCTCATTGCGCAAGACCCAGAGGATACAGAGGACTTCGCTAGTGGTGTTCATCTCGGGGATGGTGTCCAGAAATTCCTCCAGTGTCACTGGGGCTTTAACCTCAGGTGGAGGCTTCCGCATCGACGATGGCAAGTTGGGCATGAAGGCACCCAGTTCAAACTGCAGCCCAGAGAAAAGAAGATGGAATGTAAAATAAAGTTAAATAGAGCTGATCTGGAAACTCTGTGTGCATCTTTATTTAAAAGCAGAAGATCACATGCTCTCCTTTTATTTGTTATTTTGTTTTACTTATGTATCCACATCCCTGTCCCAAAAGATCAGAATGGATTGCATACAGGGCAAAACAGCACCCCTATCCTCCCCTATAATGGACCACCAGCAATTCTAGTTGCTGACTATGGGTCTAATTGCGGGTCACGGGTCTAAATAATGCTACTGCATCTGTTTCTGCTTCAAAGGGAAAGGCCCAGTCCAATTGCCTGCTCAGTGTGAAAAGGTTTCCTTTCCTAAGCAGACACCCCCCCCCAAAAAAAACTCTGAGTATATGAGAGATGATGAAAATGCACATAGAAAAAAATACTTCCCACTCAGGCAAGGAGGGAGAACACTTACCTGCCCATTGTTTATTGCAGCATGGTGGGCTGAGCAATTGAAGATTGTCATAGTCAGAAACTTGACGAGTTCTGGGACAGTACGGATGGAGGAAGGGATTCCTGTGGGAAAATGAGAGACAAGCTCCTATATAAAGTGCCATGCTGTCAGGAGCGGCTGGCACAGCAACCTCCCACTCATGCTGTCAGCCCGATGATCAGCTGCAGAGGCGAGCCAAACAAATCAGAAAGGATTGGGAAGGACGGCCCCTCCAGAGAAGGAGAGACACTTGACCTGCCAGAGGATAAAGGTGTGGAGGATTGCACATTTAGAGCGGGCTCCAAGCAGGGAGGGTGCAGAAGGAGTAGCAGAAAAAGTAAAGAGTAAAGAGCTATGCTATGGGCAAACCTTGCTGCAGTGACTTAGTTAGGACACACTATGGGAGGAAGAAAAAGGCAGCGATTCTGGGACCAGCTCTGTCTGTCATTGGCTGTGGTTGCACTTTTCATTGGCTCCACCGGTTCCAATGGACATCAGCCACCACTGCAAAATGTACACACAAGATGGAGTCTCACAGTAGAATGTCACCTGGAGGCACAGTGAGGTGTGCGATGTCCTGCTTTTTGGGTGGGGGGAGGTCATTACTACCATGACAAAGTCTGATCAAGGGCCCATGGGCATGGGAAAGCACATGTTTGAAAGAGGCTTCCAAAAGTGTGATGGATTTTATAAGCAGTCCCAAAGGAAGCAAAGCGATGAGTGAGGCAGCCTAAAGTAGCAGCAGGAAGCGGAACAAAATGTTTCGTTTCTTGGACTGGCCAAGTACCTGACAACTGGTTGGCCAGGAAACCCTTCGTGAAGACATCGCAAATCCAGGCTTGCAGCTCGTAATCTCTCTGGACAGCTAAGTTGTTTTTGTAGTAGAGTTTGACAATGCCACAAACAAAGCTGCAAGGAAGGTGAGAAGATAGGCCTGGGCCTCACAAGAAGACAGTCTTCCTACACCTAATTCCACCAGTCAGTACCTTCCCTCCAGTCACCGGGGGGGGGGGGGGGCGCAAGGGCGACGACAACACTCACTTCATTCTAGTTCCAAAACCTGACCTGGAAGTCAGTCAGTCTGGATCTGGGAGTATTTTTTTTTACCTCCCATCCTCTCCACTAGTCATAGAATCACAGAATAGTAGAGTTGGAAAGGGTGTGTAAGGCTATCAAGTCCAACCCCCTGGTCAAAGCAGGAATCCAACTTAAAGCATACCCGACAAGTGGCTGTCCAGCTCTTGACTTCCCTGAGGGAAATTTTGAGGCAGGAACTGGGCAGGTATGATTGTGGAAAGACAAAGGGTACTCCAAGACTGTCGCTATTTTGTGTGTGTGTGTGTGGGGGGGATTCAGTCGCATACTGACAAATCTGGCTTGCGCATTTAAAGTGGATTTGGGTCATATCCATACCATACATTTAAAGCATGCTTATGCCACTTTTAACAGGCATGGCTTCCTCCAAAGAAACTTGGGAACTGTCACTTGTTAAGGGGTCTCCTAACAGTTCTTAGCACCCTTAACAAACTACATTTCCCAGGATTCTTGGGGAGGGGAGCAATGACTGGTAATGAGGCATAAGGGGGCTTTAAATGTATGGTGCGGATGTGATGCTCTTACACAATAAACACGCTTCCCCCACAAAAATGGTCTTTTTGCAGTAAGGAAATGCACTGGAAAGGGTGAGATAGCAACTGCTTGTGGTGACATCATACAACTTCCACACCAACACATCAGAATGAATGCTCAATAAACCGTGGGCATTGTATAACCTCCCTGCAAATACTGTGCAAACAAATCAGGATGAAAGCTCAATAAACCAATCATCTGAATGGAAGCGACCTGAGACGGCCCTTCTAAGATGGATGGTCCAGATCCAAGGCTGGCTGGTCCCTTGTAGACTTCTTCGTTCTTGAGGAGCAGCCCACTCACCCCCATACAGGGCAGCAAACCACTACTGAAACTGACAGCAAGGTTTGCGATCTGGCATGGGGGCCAGGTGGGTGGGTGGGAGGGGCATGCAGCTGATGTTTAAAAAAGAAGTCAGCAATTCCACAGGAAGTGTGCAGACCTTTAGTACACCTACAGGAGGTAGCCTTCTTGGAGCCTACCCAATATCTGGTGACCTCCCATGGGCCTGTCTTACTATACTGCACAACATTTACGCTAACCGTGTTTCCCTTACCTCTCAATGGCATCCCATATCTTCAGCCCGTCGTCCCTGTAGTAGTAATTTGTAAGAGAGCCAACTCCGCGGGCCTCAATGTCATCAGGGAGGCAAAGTTCTGTGTAGGTCATGTTTTCAAGGGCCTTTTTAAGAAGCACGGCTAGCCCTTGGCGCCCAATTGCTATAGACTGCAGGGGAAGGGGAGGAAAGCAAAAAGAAAGAAACAATACTCAGGGGGGCATTCCCAAATGAAGTTTGTTGACGTTCTTTCAGACTGCCCCTTCCTTAATTAATGAGAAATCCACCGGCAGCAAGAAACTGCTTTGGAGATGTCCCAGACTGTTCATGTGCAACCGGAGGGGGACAGCTGCGGCCTTCCAGATGTTGCTGGACTACAACTCCCACCATCCCTGACATACTGGCCATGTTGGCTGGGGACGAATGGAGTCCCACGACAATGGGAGGGCCACAGCTTCCCCGTCCCTGATGTTCAAGGCTGAGGAGGTATCATGGAGACAATGGAGGAAGCATGAACCTAAAGAGCGGCCTTACACAGGGTCAGACCATTGGCCCATCTAGGTCAGTAATGTCTGCATTGACTCTCCAGGGCTTCAGACAGGACATGCTCAGCCCTACCTAGAGATTGAACCTGGGACCTCCTGTGTGCAAAGCAGGGGCTGTACCACTGAGCTATAGCCCTTCATCGCTTCACTGCCTGCACCTGGGCTGGGCTGGGGAGACTTCCTTCTCTTGCATTGCTGTCCCAGGACCTTGCAGAGTTTTGGCACCAGTGATGCCCTGCTGAAGGCCATGCGGTAGCGTCATTCCTTTCCTGGAGAACGGGACCCCCTCTTTTTCTCAGGCCTGTTCATTTCATGCTTGTCCACCACGCTGCCTACAGCATCAATCAATGTGGTGGATGTGTGAATATGCTCTTGCAGATCTAGCATCATTAACGTAACCCCTCAGACACAATTATTTTCAGTGGCAGACACTTACCTGTTCAGCTCAGGGCAGCCACTCAAACATCACTACAATGGTGGACAGAACAGAACAAGGCACAGATTGGCATACAATTTGTATATACTGATCTGCATGTATAGATTTGGAAATAATTACTATAATTTAAATTGGGGGGGGGAAATACAATGCATTTCACTCTAGCAGGGAGTGGGGATGGAAGGATCTGTCAGTCTAATGTCTCTCAGTTCCCCATTTTTCCATTCTTAAATTTAATTCATTCATTCATTAATATCTCGCCTTTCCTCCCTAGGGTGACAAATTCAGTTCTCCTCATTTCTGCAGCAATTTCAGACATCATGAAAATACTTCAGAATTTTAGTGCAATTTCTCCTAATAAACACATTTTGTATGTCGTTTTGACTAATGTTCAATTTTTGCAAGCAATTTCCCCTAATATAATGCATTTTTATATGTTATTTTCACAAATATATTTCATTTTAATGCATGCTTTCCCCTAATATATGCATTTTTATAAGCATTTGTTGGTTGGAGACCTGCATCAGAAAATTGAATTTCTTTGCCATCCCTAGTAGGGAGGCCTGTGACCAGATGACCTGTGCGCCTGCTCATTCTACTGTCCAGGTGCTAATTGTTGGTGAGCAGCTTGAAGGCTCTTGCTAGGTTTCTGCATCTCTGAACAAGACTTGGACTGGAAGGCCTTCAAGCGGAGGACCCCTCAGACAGAAGACTGTCCTCTGAAAGTCCTTTGAGCAAAGCAGTGTCTTCTGAAAAGTAAGACCCCCTAATTCAGCTGCTCCTCACCCAGTGCTGAATGGATCCTGGAGTGTGCAGGAACCAAGTGCATGTGTAAACACAAGTTCCCTGACCTGAAAGGCTGGCTCTGTGTGGAAGCATTTCACAATGGATTCCTAAGCAACCCTCCACGGGTGATCCATGAGCGTCCCACTTACCCGATCAAAAGTACCTCCTTGGTTGGTAAGGTGGGTTCTAGCTAACATGCTGACATGGATTGAATACCGGAGATGAGGAATCAGGAGCTGGAAACAGGAACAAAGGGGAAGAAGGTGAAGTATCAAAGAATGCTGAAACTAAGCCAAAGGATTTGGAAGAGAAGTAACAGCATATTCTCCATCTGATTGCCTCTTCCTACTCCACCCCACCCTCCTCTGTCTTTTCCTATGTCTATCTTTACATTCTAAATCTGTCTATTTCGGTTCTCTCTGTTTCTCAGTTTTCCAATCTTGAATTCAGTCCTCCACATTTCTGTAGCAATTTGCAATTTTGTTTTTTAAAAAAATCTTCATACAAATTATCAGCATTTTAGTGCCAACTTTCTCCTATTATACACATTTTTGTATGCTGTTTTGACTAACATACACCCCTTTTGCAAGCAACCTCCCATTGTATAATGCATTTTGCCTGATATTTTCACTAAGAAGATTCATTTTTATACACACTTTCCCCTAATAGATGCATTTTTACACACATTGTTTGGTTGGGGAGCTGCATCACAAAATCCAGAGAAGTGTGAGTTTCAAAGGGGAGCTATGTTTTGGTTTTTGTGTTGGTCTGAGAAGTGGAATTAGGTAGTTTCTCGTTAAAATTCAAACAAAATCCGATTTCTCCTCCACCACTCCCTAACCCCATTGGGACCTGTCAAACTTGTTCTTGGTAAAGTACCCTGTGCATAGGTGATGCTCTATAAAATCAATCAATCAGTCAAGAATCAACTAGCAATGTAGTGCTAGTCAGGAGAGGATTGTAACTCATTTGCAGAGCACCTGCTTTGCATGCAAAAGCTCCCAGGTTCAACTGCTGGCTTTCCAACTAAAATGATTATTGTTACTATTATGACCCTGGGTAAACAAACAGGACACCCAACTGACTAAATCCACCAAATGGCCTTAGCATCAGTCATTTATCAGCTGACAGGTGACAGGCCAGCCAACCTGGTGCCCTCCAGATATTTTGGACTACGACCCCCATCAGCAGCATGTGCTGGCTGGGGCTGATGGGAGTTGTAGAACAGGTCCACACCATACATTTAAAGCACTTCCAGCACACATCTGAAGCACATTACTCCCACCAAAGAATCCTGGTAACTGTAGTTTGTTAAGGGAGCTGGGAAGTTGCAGCTCTGTGAGGGGAAAAACACAGTTCCCAGGATTCTTTGGCAGAAGTCATGTGATTTAAATACGTGTTGGATGTGCTTTAAATGCACGGTGTGAATCTGATGATAGTCAGTGGAGGCTGATGGTTATGATGTCAGTGGGGCAGTGAATCCACTCTGGATTTTAATCCGAACTTTCAAGGAGCTGTCCAAGGTGCCTGGAGCAGATCCACTGCCCCATGGACATCGGAGCCACCGGCCTCCACTGGTTGTAGTCCAAAACATTTGGAGGGCTCCAGTTGGCAAAGGCTGCAGTAGACAATGTTAGGCTAGATCAGGGATATGGAACCTTTTCCAATCTGAGGGCTGCGTTCCATCGTGAGCAACCTTCTGGGGGACCACATGTCAGTGGTGGGTGGGGACTAGAAGCAGAGGAGGGAACAACAGGTTGGGCTTCTTGTGTTACAGGCTACATTTCAGCCACACAAATGTCTGAGGTTTCTAAACATGCATCCAGGAAAGCAAGATGCATTGCCACAGTTCAAAGGCACATTCCAGCCAGACATAAACACTCAATGCGAATGCAGAACAGGGCCAGGGCCAGGGATGAACCAACCACCTGACGTAGCCTAAGGCTGCTTTCTAATTTGCACAAAACACACCTTTTCAACAGCAGTGTTCCGATGCAACAGAAGCACCTGCACACCCAGGGAGTAAATGTAAATGCACTGCCTTCAAGTCAATTCTGACTTATGACGACCCTATGAATAGAGTTTTCATGAGGCTGAGAGGCAGTGACCCAGGGAGTAGCAGAGAACATTCCACAGGGGAGAGAAGCAAAGGAGCTAAGAGGGCAGCTCATAGGCAAGCTCACAGCTGTCCACATCTGCCTCCAGCACTGCCTTAGCAACAGGGTACATCCGGACAGGTAGGCAGCTGGGCATGCATGCGCCCATCCCTCGATTCTTGCACACCTGCTGGCCACACACAGAGCAAAGACCATCTGCTGGTGACCACCCGCATGCATGAGCGTTCAGGGAAGCTCACAGCTGGGCACACCTGCCTGCAGGTGGGTTGCATGGCCCCGGTTTGAATATTCCATGGCAAGCGAAGCAGACAGGCAGAAGACTGATTACAGCTTGAAGCAAGTCAGAGGGCTCTCTTGAGTCCCCCATTGCTTCTCTTTGGGATTAATTGCAACTTGTGGGTGTTTGTCAAACCTCTAAATGGCAGCTTACTGCCCATTCTTCCTTCCCCAACCACATTTGCTTTATTTATTTATTTACAAATATATTTGTCTACTGCTATTTCATTTAAAAACATCAAAGTGGTTTATAACAAGTTAAAAAAAAGTTCAGTAAAAAAACACATTAAAAATACAGTAAAGACAGAGGGCTGCTATTTGCTTCCTACAAAAGACAGCACAACTGTGACAACATTCCCCCCCTTCTGCTCAAACTCAGCTCTAGGAAGCTCTGATCATTTCAGCTCTCTTCCTTTCTCATCTCGCCAGTCTTAAATCCAGTTCTCCACATGCCTGCAGCAACTTGTGCATTTTGGGGGGGGGGTCCTCATGGAAATTCTTCAGTATTTTAGTGCTGGTTTCTCCTGGTGAACTCATTTTTGTATGTACACATTTTTGCAAGGAATTTTGTATTTCATTTTCATTAAAATATTCATTTTTATGCACATCTTCTAATACAGGCATTTTTGTACATTATTGTTTTGTTGGAGAATGTGTTGCAAAACTCGGATAAGTGCGACTTTTGAAGGATGGCCGTGTTTTGGATCTCATTGTTTCGGAAAGTATGGATTTGATAGATCAAACTGAATTTAAAATGAATCAAATTCCTCCTCCATCATCCCTACCCAACCCCATGATGCTCACCCCATCCTCCAGACTCTCTCACCTTGTATAATGGGTGACACATTGGGAGTTGCCTCAGAGTTGCCACCGCAAAGACTTCGGCCATCAGGTGTCCACGGAGAAGGTGGGTGATCACCTCATGGGTGTGGAATTCGGAGTTGCGCACCCACGTCTTGGCTAAGGTCCAGATCCACTCTTCGTCAGTGGGCAAGAAGATGGGGCTTTGAGGTCCTGCATGTTGGCTCAGCTGAAAGACAGAGTTTCAATAAAATGAACAAAACACACAAAATAGTTAACAATGCCTTGTGTAGTGATTGAAGACGCTTCCAGACTGTCTAGGAAGTAGTTTTCACAGCTTTAGTGGATTAAAGGACTCCTTGGCCCATTTCTTAAAAGAACTGGATTTTTTGCTGTTAGAAAATGTTGGAGAAATGCTTGAACGAATGATTAACGGGAAGATGGATAAACACCGTGCCAGTCAATCAAGATGAATGCTTATTTTTGTACAACCCCCTTGCAAACAAATCAGAATGAATGCTCAATAAAGACTGGTGTCCATCTAACCTCTGCATAAGCTTTGTGTAAACACATCAGGATGAATGCTCCATTGACAGCTTGTCTGGAAGAGTCCAGAATTCATAATTTACAGGTGTTCTTTTACGTGGGACGGTAGCTAACCCTATATAATTAACAGACATGCGCTACAAAGATTCCTTGGAGGCTGCCCAATCCACCACCTCTGTAGTCTCATTCAATCTCTGCTGACTTCCCTGAAACGAAGGAAAACTCTAGGCTCGCTTTGAATCCTCCTCCTGGTGAAATTAATTGGTTTTAGTTAAAAAATGTTACCTGGATAGCTAGAGGGATGAATTCTCCAGTAGGTTTTTGGTGGAGCAAACACAGAGGAGCGGCGACATATTGCTGTTTGCCATTCACCAAGGTGGTGGGGATATCCTCCAGGATCTTGTAATCCGCTAGGAAGATAGTGCCTTTCTGCAAAACAGAGGTGCAGGGAGGAAGAGAACAGAGGAAAGTTCAGTGGAAGAGGATTGGAAGGAGGCCTCGTGGGTCTCTGTGGGTTTGTGCAAAGCAAAGAGAAGCAGGAAAGAGGTTGCTCAGGTTGGTTTGCGTCTCTGTGCTTGAAACAGGCTACTTAGCATATCTGTAATGGAGATAAGAATGAATGGGTGCTTCGAAAGGATGGACTGTCCATGGTTCAATGATGGTCCAGTGATGGACTCTCCATCATCATTTTATTTTAATACTTCTGCCCCACTCTCCAGTTCAAACAAATAAAGTTGCTTACAAAAGATAACAGAAATCCAACACACAATATTAGAACCGCCAGTACAATGACCAATAAGTCACACGGCATCTAAGCTAGAGCAGATGGTTAGAGAAGAAAGAGCTGGTGTGGTATAGTGGGTAGACTGTCAGACTAGGACACTGGTGCTCCGCAAGAGGTGGCTAGGTGTGCCGTGAATATTATGAAAGTATATTATTATTAAGTTATTTTTATTCATAGTTTAAAATATATTAATATATTTTAAATTTTGTACATGAAGTGTGCCAGAAAATTTTTATATGTTTTACAGTGCGCCGCAAACCAAAAAGTTTGAGATCCCCTGGACTAGGACCTGGGTGACCAGGGTTCAAATCTCCACTCAGCCATGAAGCTCACCAGGTAACTTTGGGCCAGTGGCTAGCAGTCAGCCTAACCTACCTCACAGGGTTGTTGGGAGGATAAAAATGGGGAGGGTGTGAACCATGTACACCACCTTGAGCTCCTTGGAGGAAAGGTGAGATATAAACGCAACAAACAGCATAAATATTCCTTGTTTTTGAAGTGGTGCCAGTGGCAAGCCACTTTCTCCCATAGGAACCTGCCAACGGACTGAATCTTCACTGGTGGTCCTGCTCATCTGTCCCCACCACCAAAAATGACGAAAGCGAGACACCACGGGGAGGAGCTCCTCAGTGATGACACGCAGGCTATGGCATTCCCTCTACAGAGATGATGTCATTCTGGCACCCCACTCTTCCTTCCATGGGCAAGTTAAAACAGCTTTATTTGGTCAGTCATTTGAAGAGGAAGATCAAACCCTCTCAGGTAGCCTTCCCTAACCTGGTGCCCTCCAGCTGTTTAGGACTACCACTCCCATCAGCCCCAGCCAGCATAGTCATTCTTCTGCTGCAGTTTTTAGAGTTTTAAGCTACTTTTGTTTAGCTGCCTTGGATGCTTTTGTTAGAGAGGTGGCCTATAAATATTTTAAATATATACACCAGCACCACACGCGCGTTTGTAGCCCCGAGATACAGAACAGCCAAAGATAAGGAGGGCAATGAATGACCTTCAGCTCTTCTGTGAGGCAGGTGGACTCCCCCAAAGGCCCAGCCACCATATCCTGGGTCACGGGGAAGTTTTCTGGGATCTTGGTGCATCTCCGGATCATCACAGGGTTCATTCCATTCAGATACTGGTAGCCAAATAAGTCATCATCTTTCCAATGCTTATAAACATACTCTGGAGAGAGGAAGAAAGAAAAAGCAACCAAAGCGTTGGGCATTATGATATCCATAAGTGGGAACTGCAACAAAATGTTGCAGGGCATCCTAACAGGAGTGCTGTTCTTCAGGGTTCTTCCCAGTTATGCCCTCGTCCAGGATATTATACGGTAGAAAGGGCTCAAGCCGGGCAATTTCCACCCTCACCCCCACAGTTTTCCATTCTTTATTTTCTCACTGACAGTCAGGATTCCATGGATCCTGGAGGGCACTGAACATGCTCAGTGTTCATTGGACTGTATTTTTTGTGGGGGAAGGTTGTCTCCTTTTTGTAAAAAAAGCTTTGTGGTCCTGTGTCTGTGTTGGAATTGCTTTTTAAGATGTATTTAAGCTTTTTTTAAAAGTATGTTTTTAAAGATGTTTTGTTTTAATATGTTTTTAAGAATGTTTTGTGTTAACATATTTTAAAGTCTGTTTTTAAGATGTTTTGGAGTGTTTTTAGTGTTTTGTTTGCCGCTCTAGGCTCCTTCTGGGAGGAACGGCAGGATATAAATGGAACAGATAATAATATCTCAGGTTTCACCTGAACATGCCAGTAGCTCTTATTTCTCATTGGTCTAGTTTGGGCTTCAGTCCTGTTGGCACTCAACCACCTGAGTCCAGTATTAGGGGGAATTATACTGGCCCCGAGAAGACAGTTAAGTTTAAGGCATTATGGCGAGGAGATAAACATGATTACAAGTCTACATTTCCCAAATACAAATGCTCTCGTGATGATATTTATTTATTTATTTATTATTTTATTTATTTTATTTGTTAGATTTTTATACTGCCCGACTAGCATAGCTCTCTGGGCGGTTTACAGCAAAATACAGATATATACAATAAAAACCATACTACAAAAGCACATATAATAGAATGAAGTCTAAAATCAATTAACAAATTTAAAACTAAATTAAGGTTAAAATTGAATTAAAATGCCTTCGAAAAGAGGAAAGTTTTAACTTGGCGCCGAAAAGAGAGCAAAGTCGGCGCCAAGTGCACCTCATCGGGGAGACTATTCCACAATTCAGGGGCCACCACCGAGAAGGCCCTAGTTCTTGTTACTACCCTCCGAGCCTCTCTCTGAGTCGGAACCCAGAGGAGGGCCTTCGATGTAGAGAGCAGTGTACGGGCAGGTTCATATCGGGAGAGGCGTTCCAACAGATATTGTGGTCCCGCGCCGTGTAAGGCTTTATAAGTCAAAACCAACACTTTGAATCTGGCCCGGAAGCATATTGGCAGCCAGTGCAAGTGAGCCAGAACAGGTGTTATATGTTCAGACCGCTTGGTCTTCGTTATCAGTCTGGCCGCCGCGTTTTGCACGAGCTGTAGCTTCCGAACTGTCTTCAAAGGCAGCCCTACGTAGAGCGCATTGCAGTAATCCAATCGCGAGGTTACCAGAGCATGTACCACTGATGTTAGGTCCTCTCTGCTCAGATAGGGACGTAGCTGAGCTACCAACCGAAGTTGGTAGAACGCATTCCATGCCACCGAGGCTACTTGAGCCTCAAGTGACAGGGAAGGATCTAAAACAACTCCCAGACTACGAACCTGTTCCTTTAGGGGGAGTGTAACCCCATCCAGAACAGGGTGTATATCCACTATCTGGTCAGAGAAACCGCCCACCAGCAGCATCTCAGTCTTGTCAGGATTGAGCCGCAGTTTGTTAGCTCCCATCCAGTCCATTATCGCAGCCAGGCAACGGTTCAACACATTGACAGCCTCACCTGAAGAAGATGAAAAGGAGAAATAGAGCTGCGTGTCATCAGCGTACTGATGGCAACGCACTCCAAATCTCCTGATGACCGAACCCAGCAGCTTCATATAGATGTTGAAAAGCATGGGGGACAGAACTGACCCCTGCGGGACTCCACATTGGAGAACCCACGGTGTCGAGCAATGTTCTCCAAGCACTACCTTCTGGAGACAATCCGCCAAGTAGGAGCGGAACCACTGCCAGGCAGTACCTCCAACTCCCAACTCCACGAGCCTCTCCAGAAGAATACCATGGTTGATGGTATCAAAAGCCGCTGAGAGATCAAGGAGAATCAACAGAGTTACACTCCCTCTGTCCCTCTCCCGACATAGGTCATCATACAGGGTGACCAAGGCTGTCTCAGTGCCGAAACCGGGCCTAAAACCCTATTGAAATGGATCTAGATAATCGGTTTCATCCAATAGCGCCTGGAGCTGGCCAGCAACCACTCGTTCAAAGATCTTGCCCAGGAATGGAACATTCGCCACTGGTCTGTAGTTGTTACAATTTTCTGGGTCCAAGGAAGGTTTTTTCAGAAGCGGTTTCACTGCCACCTCTTTCAGGCAGCCAGGGACCACTCCCTCTCGTAAAGAGGCATTTATCACTTCCCTGGCCCAGCCAGCTGTTCCATCCCTGTTAGTTTTTATTAGGCAAAAGGGGCAAGGATCTAGTACCGAAGTGGTAGCACGCACCTGTCCAAGCACCTTGTCCACGTCCTCGAGCTGAACCAACTGAAATTCATCCAATAAAACATGACAAGACTGAACTCTGGACACCTCATTAGGATCAGCTGCTATAAACTGAGAGTCTAAGTCCCGGTGGATGCATAAGATCTTATTCTGGAAGTGTCCAGCAAACTCATTGCAACGGACCACCGATGACCCAACCATGTCCTGAGGGCCGGAATAAAGCAGCCCTCGGACAACTCTAAAAAGCTCCGTCGGGCGGCAGAGAGATGACTTGATAGTGGCAGCAAAATGTTGTTTTTTCGCCACCCTCACCACTCCTACATACAGCTTGGTAGAAGCACTTACCAGCGCATAATTGCATCCATTGGGAGTTCGTCTCCACCTCCGCTCTAGCCGCCTCCTATCTTGTTTCATCGCTCTCAGCTCCGGGGTGTACCATGGAGCTGTATGAGCTCTACACAGGAGAGGGCGCGCAGGAGCGATCGTGTCAACAGCCCGGATCATCTCTGCATTCCACAGTTCAACCAGGGCTTCGACAGGAGCGCCAGTCTTATCAGCTGGAAAATCCCCCAGAGCCCTTTGAAAACCTTCAGGATTCATTAGTCTCCGGGGGCGGACCATTTTAGTAGGTCCCCCACCCATGCAGAGGGGGAAAGCCACTGTGAGTCTAAACTTCAACAAGCAGTGATCTGTCCATGACAACGGGAGAGATGTAAAACTCCCCACATCCAGATCACCATCTCCATGTCCAGTGGCAAAAACAAGATCTAGAGTATGCCCCGACACATGTGTTGGGCCACTAACATATTGGGACAGCCCCATGGTTGTCATGGATGCCATGAAGTCCTGAGCCGCCCTGGATAAAGTAGTCTCAGCAGGGATGTTGACATCCCCCAGTACCAATAGTCTGGGGGATCTCAGCAATACCTCAGAGACCACCTCCGTCAGCTCAGTTAGGGAAGCTGTTGGGCAGCAAGGTGGGCAGTACACCAACAAGATTTCCAGTCTGTCCCTCTGACCCAACACAAGGTGCAAACACTCCAGGCCAGTAACCACATGGACATGGTGCTTGATGAGTGAGATGGAACTCCAATAGACCACAGCGACCCCACCTCCCCGACCCTCAGATCCACCATGATGCTGAACCGAGTACCCCGGTGGGCAAAGCTGGGAGAGACTGACTCCTCCCTGTTCACCCACCCAGGTCTCGGTTATACATGCCAGATCAGTTGAGAGACCCAGTCATTGTGTGCATGTGGAGGGGCACAGGAACGTGATGTGCAGATGCTAGGAGGCTGCACCATTAAGCCATCTATGGTAAAATTCCCATGCATGACCCATTCTATTTTTGTTATGCCTCCTCGTAGAGGTAGGGGATTTGATGCAGACCATGTTCCCATGACCAGAAGAAATGGTGTGTGTGTGTGGGGAGTTGGCTTTATGTAACAGAAGGTTGCATAAAAAACAACTGTGAAGGCAGGTAGGAGTGGAATTTCAGTTGCTCTTTGTGACTCATTTTTCCAATCTTAAATTCAGTTCTTCAATTTCCACATCATTTTTCCTATTTTAATTCATCACTTAAAGTCCACCACCATTTTAGTGCTAATTTCTCCAAATATACACATTTTTGCATACAATGTGCCTTTTTGCAAAGCAATCTTTCCTAGTAAAATGCATTTTTGTATATTATTTTCACTAATAAATGCACACTTTACAATGGAATATGCACACTAGTTGGCTGGAAAACTGCATTGCAGAATTTGGAGCCCCCTCTAGGATGCACACCTTAATGTGGTGAGGGGTTTTGACAGTGTCGAAGAAGCTGATAGCAATGCCGTCAGAAGTCTAAACCAAGAGGCTAGACTCCAAGCAGAGTCACCCAAGATGGAATGGTCAAAGTTGAGACACCAGACTAAGATGCATCCAGACTCAGAGGAAGGCAATGGTAAACCACCTCTGAATACCTCTTACCATGAAAACCCTATGAACAGACTAAAAAGAAAGACCTCAATGAATGAATGACAAAACTCTTTAAATGGTTAAAGAGAGAAAGAAAGCGAAAGTACAAGGAGATAGAAACACGGTCAGAACCCTAAATGCAACAATACAGTGACTAGTACGAAGAGAGAAAGAGAACTATTACAATAGGTATTGTATAGAATTAGAAGAGGACAACAAAAAGGGTAGAACAAGAGCCCTATTCCAAAAGATTAGAGAAGTTAAAGGGGAATTTAAACCAAGAGTAGGGATGTTGAATAATCAACAGGGGAACACACTGACTGACAGAGATAAAATAAAAGGAAGATGGAAGCAACACACTGAAGAACTCTGTAAAAGAGATACAAGGATGACAGATTCATTGTTAGAGGAACCATATGATGAAGAACCAGAAATGTTAGAATGTGAGGTGGAAGCTACTCTTAAAATACTTGGAAGAAACAAATCACCAGGAACAGATGATATACCAATAGAGTTGCTACAAGTTACTGAGACTGAATCTGTCCAAATTTTAACAAAAATTTGTCAACAAATATGGGGAAAAAAACAATGGCCCACAGACTGGAAGTGTTCAATACACATCCCAATTCCAAAGAAAGGGGATCCCAGGGAATGCAGTAATTAGCAAACTATTGCCTTAATATCCCATGCAAGTAAAGTAATGCTCAAGATTCTACAACAAAGGCTCTTACCATATATGGAGCAAGAAATGTCAGACATCCAAGCTGGATTTAGAAAGGGAAGAGGCACCAGAGATCATATCGCAAACATACGTTGGATAATGGAACGGACCAAGGAATTTCAGAAGATAATCACCCTGTGCTTTATAGACTACAGCGAAGCCTTTGATTGTGTAGATCATGAAAAATGATGAAATGCTTTAAAAGAAATGGGGGTGCCACAGCATCTGATTGTCCTGATGTGCAACCTATACTCTGGACAAGAGGCTACTGTAAGGACAGAATATGGAGAAACCGATTGGTTCCCCATCGGAAAAGGTGTGAGACAGGGGTGTATTTTATCACCCTATTTGTTTAATCTGTACACAGAACATATCATACAGAAAGCGGGATTGGACCAAGATGAAGGAGGTGTGAAAATTGGAGGGAGGAATATCAATAATTTTAGATATGCAGACAATACCATACTACTAGCAGAAACCAGTAATGATTTGAAACAAATGCTGATGAAAGTTAAAGAGGAATGCACAAAAGCAGGATGTATCACTGAACACTTAAGTCAGGATCATTCAGACCATGGTATTCCCAATATCTATGTATGGATGTGAAAGTTGGACAGTGAAAAAAGCGGGTAAGAGAAAAATCAACTCCTTTGAAATGTGGTGTTGGAGAAGAACTTTGTACATACCATGGACAAATAATTGGGTGTTAGAACAAATTAAACCAGAAGTATCACTAGAAGCTGAAAGGATGAAACTGAGGTTATCATACTTTGGACACATCATGACAAGGCATGATTCCTTAGAAAAGACAACAATGCTGGGAAAAACAGCAGGGAGTAGAAAAAGAGGAAGGCCAAACAAGAGATGGATTGATTCCATAAAGGAAGCCACAGACCTGAACTTACAAGATCTGAACAGGGTGGTTCACAACAGATGCTCTTGGACGTTGCTGATTCATAGGGTCGCCGTAAGTCGTAATCGACTTGAAGGCACATAACAAGAAGATGAAGAATTTGGAGAAATGCAAATTTCAGCAGATGGCTGCGCTTTGGTTTGCATATTGTTTTGAAAAGTACAAATTAAGTAGGTTTGGCTTTAAATGTGAACTGAATCGAACTTCTCTCCCTCATCCCTAGAGGTGGATGGGTTTGGGGAAATGGGTCTCTTTGGGGCTTCTGCCAGAATAGAAAGAGCTTGTTTTGGAGAGAGAGGCAGCATCAATCACCATCAATGATATGAGATGTCACTGACCTGAGACAGAGGTGTGGTAGAACCAGAAGATCTTGCGGATGTCGTCAAGCTTCTCCCATGAATAAGGTTTGTCCAGAAAGCCTTTCATTTTAGCTTCAAACAGCCTGAGAGAGAGACGCAGAGATGTTTAAGTGAAGTGACACCCCATGGACATTATACAGAAATGCACAATGCTTCCTGGTACACAGAGTCAGACCGGTGGTCCATCTGGCCCACTGTTTTCTGCTCTGACTGACAGTGCTCTCTAGGGCCGAGCAAAGAAAGAGAGCTGGACAGACAAAAGAAAGTCCTCCTTCACACAGCCCATAATTAAACTTCATGTGCTCCCTCCATGGGAGGCTCAGAGGGTGGCAATATGAGCACAGGCCTTTTCAGTGGTGACCTGGCTGTGGAATGCTCTCCCCAGGAATGCACACCTGGCACCTTCTCTGTCCATGTTTAGGTGCCCGGCAAAGACTTCCCTTTTCACTCAGGCCTTTGGCCCTTTATGGGGGCTGTCTCAGTTATTCCTTGTTGCTTGTGTTTTAAGTTTTTATATTGTCTGTTTTTAAATCTCTTTTATACTGTATGTTTTTAAATCTCTTATAAGTCGTCTAGATACTGTTGGGTAGGAGGCAACTAAGGAATTAAAATCACCATCATTATGGAATTTACTCCCACAAGCCACCAGCTTGGATGGGTTTAAAAGAGGATTAGAAAAATTCATGCAGGCTGCCGATAGCTACTAGCCACGATGGCTGTGTTCTGCCTCCACTGTCTCACCACAGCAAACCTACTAAGGCCTTGGTCTGAGGGCAAGTGCCAACAGGGCTGCCAACAGAGGCTGGCCCATTGGGGCAAATGGAGCACTGCCCTACCAGCCGTGGTAATCTCTCAGCCAGCTCCCCAAAGCCTACCCGCTCCCTTGCAACCAGACCAGGGGGTGGCACCTCCTGTCAGCTTCCTCCCACTTAGTCTCAGGGCTGCCCCTCATGGAGAACTCAGCAGGGAGAAGGCTGAGGTCAAAATCAGAACTGGTTGGCTCTGCCTCTCATTGGCTCTGGGTCCACCTACTGTTGGCCCCCCTGATTTCCGCCCCACCAGGCCTAAATGGGCAACACTGTCTGAGACATACTACAACAAAGGACGGCCGTTGAAATACTTTTGCTCCTTGCAAAGGGCTGTTCAGAATGAACCAATGTATTTCAATGGCCATTCTGCATCTGTTTAGCCTGTCCCCGGCTCTGGACAGTGCTCCAAAAGGAGAGACCACCTAATCCTCGTCTTTATGCTGCCTTGTGTTCTGTCATGGGAGAAGGGTGGGCTATAAACAGGATAAATCAAGGATGGGGAACCCTCTGGCCCTGCAGATGTTGTTGGGTCTACAGCTCCTGTCATTCCCTGACTGTCATGAACTTGCAATTTTGTTAACCTGGTTTTCTTGTAACATGGCTCAGTTACAGGGAATTGTGGGAGTTACATCTTGAGAGGAGATGGGCCTCTGTGAGAGGAAAATTTTAAGTTTTGTTTCCAGCTGCAAGTAGTTGGGAGGCCTGAACAGAAACACCTGTTTATCTTTGCTAGTCTGCTGGGAGCCTGGTACTCAAGGCCATGCGGGCCTGAGAAGGTTGAGATCAGAGAAGGGAGGGGGGCCTGCAAGGTGCGAAAAAGTGAAGAAGCTTCGGGAATATGATTGCATCAGAAAGCCCCCTGATTGGCTGATCCATCCTGAACCCCAAAAGAGGTGGACTCCTCCACAGAATCGTTGTGGGTGGTGATACCATGGGAATGATCTATCGTCCCCCTGATCAAAATGCTCAGGGAGACCTGGAGATGAGATATGAAATTGAGGAAGCATCCAAACTAGGAAATGTGGTAGTAATGGGTGACTTCAACTACCCAGACATAGACTGGCCGCATGTGTGTTCCAGTCATGACAAAGAAGCCAAATTTCTAGATATTCTAAATGACTATTCCCTAGACCAGTTGGTCATGGAACCAACCAGAGGGACGGCAACCCTGGACTTAATCCTCAGTGGGGACCGGGACCTGGTGCGAGATGTAAGTGTTGTTGAACCAATTGGGAGCAGTGACCACAGTGCTATTAAAGTAAACATACATGTAAATGGCCAATTGCCAAGAAAATCCAACACGGTCACATTTGACTTCAAAAGTGGAAACTTCACAAAAATGAGGGGACTGGTAAAGAGAAAGCTGAGAAACAAAGTCCAGAGGGTCACATCACTTGAAAATGCTTGGAAGTTGTTTAAAAACACTATATTAGAAGCTCAACTGGACTGCATACTGCAGATCAGAAAAGGTACCGCTGGGGCCAAGAAGATGCCGGCATGGTTAACGAGCAAAGTCAAGGAAGCTCTTAGAGGCAAAAAGTCTTCCTTCAGAAAATGGAAGTCTTGTCCAAATGAAGAAAATAAAAAGGAACACAAACTCTGGCAAAAGAAATGCAAGAAGACAATAAGGGATGCTAAAAAAGAATTTGAGAAGCACATTGCTAAGAACATAAAAACCAACAACAAAAAATTCTATAAATACATTCAAAGCAGGAGACCATCTAGGGAGGCGATTGGACCCTTGGATGATAAGGGAGTCAAAGGTGTACTAAAGAACAATAAGGAGATTGCAGAGAAGCTAAATGAATCCTTTGCATCTGTCTTCACAGTGGAAGATATAGGGCAGATCCCTGAACCTGAACTAACATTTGCAGGAAGGGATTCTGAGGAACTGAGACAAATAGTGGTAACGAGAGAGGAAGTTCTAGGTTTAATGGACAATATAAAAACTGACAAATCACCGGGCCCGGATGGCATCCACCCGAGAGTTCTCAAAGAACTCAAAGGTGAAATTGCTGATCTGCTAACTAAAATATGTAACTTGTCCCTCGGGTCCTCCTCCGTGCCTGAGGACTGGAAAGTGGCAAATGTAACGCCAATCTTCAAAAAGGGATCCAGAGGGGATCCCGGAAATTACAGGCCAGTTAGCTTAACTTCTGTCCCTGGAAAACTGGTAGAAAGTATGATTAAAGCTAGATTAACTAAGCACATAGAAGAACAAGCCTTGCTGAAGCAGAGCCAGCATGGCTTCTGCAAGGGAAAGTCCTGTCTCAGTAACCTATTAGAATTCTTTGAGAGTGTCAACAAGCATATAGATAGAGGTGATCCAGTGGACATAGTGTACTTAGACTTTCAAAAAGCGTTTGACAAGGTACCTCACCAAAGACTTCTGAGGAAGCTTAGCAGTCATGGAATAAGAGGAGAGATCCTCTTGTGTATAAGGGATTGGTTAAGAAGCAGAAAGCAGAGAGTAGGAATAAACGGACAGTTCTCCCAATGGAGGGCTGTAGAAAGTGGAGTCCCTCAAGGATTGGTATTGGGACCTGTACTTTTCAATTTGTTCATTGATGACCTAGAATTAGGAGTCAGCAGTGAAGTGGCCAAGTTTGCTGACGACACTAAATTGTTCAGGGTTGTTAAAACAAAAAGGGATTGCGAAGAGCTCCAAAAAGACCTCTCCAAACTGAGTGAATGGGCGGAAAAATGGCAAATGCAATTCAATATAAACAAGTGTAAAATTATGCATATTGGAGCAAAAAATCTGAATTTCACATATACGCTCATGGGGTCTGAACTGGCGGTGACCGACCAGGAGAGAGACCTCGGGGTTGTAGTGGACAGCACGATGAAAATGTCGACCCAGTGTGCGGCATCTGTGAAAAAGGCAAATTCCATGCTAGGGATAATTAGGAAAGGTATTGAAAATAAAACAGCCAATATCATAATGCCGTTGTATAAATCTATGGTGCGGCCGCATTTGGAATACTGTGTACAGTTCTGGTCTCCTCATCTCAAAAAGGATATTATAGAGTTGGAAAAGGTTCAGAAGAGGGCAACCAGAAGGATCAAGGGGATGGAGCGACTCCCTTATGAGGAAAGGTTGCAGCATTTGGGGCTTTTTAGTTTAGAGAAAAGGCAGGTCAGAGGAGACATGATAGAAGTGTATAAAATTATGCATGGCATTGAGAAAGTGGATAGAGAAAAGTTTTTCTCCCTCTCTCATAATACTAGAACTTGTGGACATTCAAAGAAGCTGAATGTTGGAAGATTCAGGACAGACAAAAGGAAGTACTTCTTTACTCAGCGCATAGTCAAACTGTGGAATTTGCTCCCACAAGATGCAGTAATGGCCACCAGCTTGGATGGCTTTAAAAGAAGATTAGACAAATTCATGGAGGACAGGGCTATCGGTGGCTACTAGCCATGGTGACTGTGCTCTGCCACCCTAGTCAGAGGCAGTATGCTTCTGAAAACCAGTTGCCGGAAGCCTCAGGAGGGGAGAGTGTTCTTGCACTCGGGTCCTGCTTGCGGGCTTCCCCCAGGCACCTGGTTGGCCACTGTGAGAACAGGATGCTGGACTAGATGGGCCACTGGCCTGAACCAACAGGCTGTTCTTATGTTCTTATGTTCTTAACCGTTGCTGGGGCTTTTTCCTGAAGTATAGGGGATGAAATCCATAGCTTTTGTTCCCCTGGACGTTCTCTTGAATGTTCCCTGGACGTGCCCTTGGTTGTCCATGTGGGGTTCCACTGCTTCTTACTATCCTGATGCTATTCTCTCTGAGGAGATATGAGATTTACCAACAACTATCTCTTCAGTAAGTAGAACAGGCTAGTTAGTTTATTATTTTCTGTTGTGTTTTGAACTCCCTTGTGTTATACCTAAACCCCTGGTTGGGTGTGGTTTTGAGGAATTGTTTTGCTGCTATTAAATGTGCACCTATATTTTTAATAAAGCTACTTCTTATTATCCTTGTGTGTTCATTGAGTGAGACCAATTTGGTTCTGAATCCAGCACCTTGACCACTGACCATAACTACCAGAAAGAAAGGAGTGTATTTTGGCTTTACCAGAGGCTTCTGGACAAGGAGTGCTTGTTTGGCTCTTGTCCTTAGGAATCCTTGGTTTACCTATATCTGGGCTCTGGGTTTCCCCTAACTCAGAGTGGAACCAGTTGAAGGGGTGGTGGCAACCTATCTTCTACCTTGCAGGGTTGGTGTTGATTTGCACAGCCTTGGCAAGGGGGGTATTGGGTTCCAGATCAATTGCCCAGGTGGGGGAGTTGAGTCTGAAGCACGCACCCTTGACAGCCTGTGGGGGTCAAGGGCATGACACTGACCATTGGCCATGCTGGTCAAGGGCTGACAGGAGATGAAGTGCAAAAACATCTGCAGGGCCACACATTCCCCATCCCCCATATCCCTGGAATGATTTGATGTGATGTTTTTGGTCCCAGGCTATGGTCTGAAGGCACATGAGGTCAGTCAGGTCTGGTCAGTGCCTTGGTGGGAGACCGCTTGGGAACTATATGTAAGCCGCCTTGGGTTTCTATCATGGAAAGAAAGGCAGGGTATAAATGTAGTAAATAAATAAATCTGCTCCAGGTTTTTGGTACAAACTTTCATGGAGCTGTCCAAGGCCTCCCTCGTTGTGTGAAGTGATCACCTTCCTCCCACCTGGAGAAATGCTTGCTTGGTACCCAAGACTTACGAGGTCAGCCCACGCCCGAAAAAGGCAGTGGATTTGGGGAAAGAGTACTGGACGTCGTCCTCTAACGTCCCAGCCGTGTCAACATCAACACAGTATGGAATTCCAGGGAGATATTCCTTCCACCTGAGCAAAGAAATTGAGAGAGAGAGAGAGAGATGGTCTGAGCTACCCTATAAAGCAGGCTTTCCCAACCTTTGGGTCCCTAGTAGGCATGGGTAAGAAAGTTGATTCAGTTTGCATGTGAAGCCCAGTCTTTCAAATCTGCACTTCCCAAAACAATATGGGAACCATAACACAGCCAGCCTTTGAAATTCACACTTAATTCAAATTTTTCAGTGCAGGTCGCCAACCAATGTTTACAAGAATGCATACGTTAGGAGAAAGTGTGCATAAAAATGAATCTATGAGTGAAAATAATATACAAAATTGCATTATATGATGAGAAATTGCTTGCAAAAATATGTACATTAATAAAAACTGCCTACAAAAATGTGTTCATTAGGAGAAATTCGCACTAAAATGCTGGGGAATTTTCATGAGTTTTTTTTTTTAATTGCTGCAGAGATATGGAGAATTAAATTTAGGATTGGAAAAATGAGCAACAGTGAGAACCAAAATTGACAGAACTTCCCATCCTTAGTCTGCCGATGTTGCTGGACTCCCATCAGCCCCAGCCAGCATGGCCAATGGTCAGGAATTATGGGAACTGTAGTCCAGCAACATCTAGACACCCAAAGGGTGGGAAAGGCTACTATATAACACTTACCTTGGAGGAAACTCCACTGAACATGATAAGACTTAACTTCTCCGTAGGCATGCATATATATGTGGGATAAATCAGGGACGAGGAACCTGTGGCCTTGCAGGAATTGTACGATAAATGTCCTGATGGCTGATGCTGTGGCTTCATTTGGCTCATTCCCAATGTCATCATGTAAGGCAGGGGTAGGGAAACTCTCTGTTTGACCCTTGGCACTCTCCGCAACCATCCCATCCAGGCCACATCCCTCACTGACCGTGCTTTGCACAGTCTTCAAGTGTTTTTGCTGGAATGAGTCTGTGTGCGCTGATAATACCTCTTGCTTGCTTTGGCAGGGGATAAAGAGGAGTGTGTGAGGGAGAGGTGCATAGAAACTCACCAATGGCAAAATTTATATTCATTACTCACACCATTTTCGCCTCCCACTTCCCACTGACACGTGTCCTCCTCCCCCAGATGGGAAGGCTGAAAAAGATTCCTCAACCCTGATGTAAAGACTCTTCTGGGTATTTGGTTTTGAAATGCGAATATATATAATAATGACCAACCTGCAAAATGGTTTGATGAAACTGAACCAGATGAGGATATCTGGATATTCCAGCCAAGGAAAGAGATTGCCTTGCAGAAAAAACAGCAGCAGCACAAATGCCACTCGGTCAATTTGTTTCCCAGAACTCACCCATATTTTCTGTGCCTCAGCACCAGCTCCTCACGGCGGTGCTTCTGCTGGAGATCGTGAGTATCGTCTGAAGGAGTTTTGGCTTTAAGCGAAAGGAAGAAATGTGTTATGTGGTTTTTACACCCTCTGGCTCTCCCTTTTTTAGCATTTGCCCCCTTCCCACATTTCCTCAGGGACATAGGGAGAGTCTTATGGGATCAGACCAAAACGTAGGGCCGGCCCTATCATTAGAGAGAGTCTTCACTTTGGCCTTTGACACTTTAAATATATATATATATATATTTAGGACCCACTCTAGTTGTGATTGTAATTTGTTTTAAACTGTTTTTAATACTGTATTTTATATTTTGCATTGGTGTGGTCTGCTCTGGGTCCTTGTGATGAAGGGAAGAAGAAGAGGAAGAGGAAGAAGTGTGGCAGCCACATCAGGCGGCCACTTTGGGTTGTCATGTATGGGCAGCAAATGGTTAGCTATCTAATTTATAATTGTAGTGTTTTCATAACCAGGGAGATGGGGAGAGGCACTTGAGGGATTTTCTACCTCAGATGCCAACATAACGTGACCAGTTTTGGATACTTGCGGCCAGAAAATTGAGGCAAAATAGGAGGTGAGTGGGTTTTCCCCATGCACTGGATCTAATATAACCTCTTTCTTCCTCTTGCTCTGAATAACCCACCTCTTTTTTGCATGATTTTTAACATATCTGGCAACCTAAGCTCAGGGCTGGCTCCAGTCATTTCACTGCCTGAGGCACTGGACAAGATGGCGCCCTTCCTGCCATTCCTCACACAGAAGCAGAACAGATTGGAAGTTGACTTTTCCCTCAAGAACGGAGACAGAACAGCCTCCTTCATTCCATGTGGGGGCCACAGTCTAGTTTTTTGGGGGGAGGTCACATGGCACCCACAGCTCTGCTTTCCATCTGAGGGGAACAACCAGGGAGCTTAACAGGAATGGCAGGAGGGGCTGCTGCCCTCCCCAACCTGTCCCCTGCCCAGAGCGTAGAAACGTTACTTTTTTTGAACTACAACTCCCATCAGCCCAATCCAGTGGCCATGCTGGCTGGGGCTGATGGGGGTTGTAGTTTAAAAAAGTAACTTTTCCAAGCTCTGCCCCTGCCTGAGGTCTTGGAGAGCCACTGCCAGCCAGTGTAGCCAATACCGAACTAGACGTGCCAATGGTCTGATTTGGAATAAGGTAGCTTTCTATGCTTCCTAACATCCCAGCATCTGCCCACCTGAGGGGACTGCCTCACTCTGCCTAAAGGTAGAGCCAGCCCCCTGCCTAAGATTATTTTGAGCTTCGGCCTGACTGACACTTTCCCTCCAAGCTTTTGCTGCTTATTCATACTCATTCTTGTGGATAAAGTCTATTAAAAGCTACTAGCCATGTCGGCCAGGTTCTCCTTTCACTGTGCACCCAGGAACAGCAGCTGCTGGGGACCACAGGTGAGGACCGCAGCTGTTGCGCTCAAGTCCTGCTTTTGGGCTTCCCACAGGGGCACCTGGTTGGCCACTGTGAGAACAAGAGGCTGGACTAGATGATGATGTCATGTCTCTCTGAGAGCCGGTATGGTGCAGTGGCTAGAGCAGCGTTTGCCAACCTGGTGCCCTCCAAATGTTGCTGGACAACAACTCCCATCAACCCCAGTCAGCACAGCTGCGTGATGCGGGGCCTGTGGGTAGCACAGCCGTGCTTGCTGGGTCTGATGGGAGTTGTGATCCAAATTATCTGGAGGGCAGCAGGTTGGGGAAGGCTGGGTCAGGATATTAGACTAGACTTTTGGAACTCCAAATCCCTTCTCAAGCAGCAACGCTCAGTAAGCAACCTTGGGCTAGTCTCTCAGCCTTGCCCACCTCACAGGGTGGTTGTGAGCATAAAATGCAGGGGGGAAGGGGGAGGAAAAGATAGAACCTTACATTTTGCCATGAGGCCCTGAGAGTAAAGTAAGAATGAAACAAACAAACAAACAAACCTAAATTAAAGAGTTTGGGGTTCAAATGTTGGGATTTAAACCAAAATATCTTCAATGTGTGCCTGGACATTCCTGGGGGCATGGGAGGGGGGGATGCTTACCTGTTCCTTCTCTGAAGGGCACGGTGCAATAACCCTTGATCCACTGGTAGCAGGGGAAGTGATAGACCTCCCCCTGGGGAGATGTCACCTGGACAGCATTGCAGAACCAGCTGCTCTCGGGGAAGAAGGAGTACGGGTCCTTATGCAGGCGAATAAGCAGGATCGGGCCCAAGTCATGGTCACAGGGAACCTCCTGCTCCTCCACCTGTTTGGGGGGGGAGAAGAAAGAGTTTTGGCTGCATCCCAAACACAGGATGGTGGTGGTGGGAGAAGGAGTCCACCCACTGAAACCCATTGCAGGTCTCCTCGCCCAGGACTCTGAGGCAATAGTGCTGGGGGACTAACAGCCTAATCCTAACCAAATCACTTCTAGTCCTGCTGAATTCAGTGGGGCTTATTCCCAGGTAAATGGAGTTAGGATTGAAGCCTAAAATGCTATCCAACGTTTATATAATAATAATAATAATAATATGGCCATCCTACCCTGAACACACCTGATCTCGGAAGCTAAGCAGGGTCAGGCCTGGTGAGTACTTGGATGGGAGAACACCTGGGAATACCGGGTGCCATAGGCTTAGAGGAAGGCAATGGTCAACCACCTCTGAATACCTCTTACCATGAAAACCCTATGAATATATCCAAAAAAGATTCATAGGGTTGCCATAACTCATAACCGACTTGAAGGCATATAACAACAAACAAAATAACAACAACAACAACAACTCTATAACCCTATTATAACCTGCGGTGCTGTCAGAAACAGAAACTGTGCTCTTGACTTTAACAGAGGACATTACTTTTCCTCTGGGGCCCTTCCACACTGGTGTTTTGGGGGTGTTTTTTTTTTGTGAGTATATTTTGCAAAAACCATTGATGCAATCACAGTGCATTAGTGTAGGATTTAATAAATCATTCAAATTTATTAGCTGATTGCTGAAAGAATCTGGACCAGGAACATTTGGCGACCCTTCTTCAAAGTTAGGGGACTTCAAAAGCACCTTCCGTGCCACTCAGAGAGCTGGCACTCATACACCCACACGGTAAGACACTCTGATTACTAGAAACATTCTAGAAGAAAGGTATGAAAATGGAACATCTGTACATGTTCCCCTCAAAAAGAGGAACATGAACTCCCAACTTAACACTACTTCCACACAACAGAGAAAGGTTATGTTTTACGCCACACTCAGCATGACGCAAAACATTCCAATTACTGGGACAATCTGGAAAGGGGACACTTTAATCAAAACTCAGGACTTGAGGTTTACCTCAAAATATTGAGGAAGGGCCATAGTTCAGTAGCAGAGCCTCTGCCTTGTATGCAGAAGTCCCCAGGTTCAACCCTGGCATCTCCAGATCAGACTGGGAGTGATCTCCTCTGCCTGAAACCCTGGAGAGCTGCTGCAAGTCAGTGCAGACAACACTGAGCTAGATGGACTTGTAGTCTGACTCAGTACAAGGCAGCTTCCCATCTTCCTATGGATGTGAAAGTTGGACAGTGAAAAAAGTGGATAAGAGAAAAATCAACTCATTTGAAATGTGGTGTTGGAAGAGAGCTTTGCACATACCATGGACTGCGAAAAAGACAAATAATTGGGTGTTAGAACAAATTAAACCAGAACTATCACTAGAAGCTAAAATGATGAAACTGAGGTTATCATATTTCAGACACATAATGAGAAGACCTGATTCATTAGAAAAGATAATAATGCTGGGAAAAACAGAAGGAAGTAGAAAAAGAGGAAGGCCAAACAAGAGACGGATTGATTCCATAAAGGAAGCCTCAGTCCTGAACTTACAAGATCTGAGCAGGGTGGTTCATGACAGATGCTATTGGAGGTCACTGATTCATAGGGTAGCCATAACTCGTAATCGACTTGAAGGCACATAACAGGCTCATACACACCCATGTTCCTATTTTATTTATTTATTAAGGTAATATACTGCCCTTCCTCCCAGAAGGAGTAGGGGGGGAGGGCAAGGGATCAAGCAATAAACACTAAAAACATCTTAAAACAAAAACAAAAACAATTCCAACACAGATGCAGACTAAGATATTTAATTCAGCTTCCCCCCCCTCCCAGTACTATGAGCACTAGAATCTTTGTTTTTAGGTGAGAGGCTGCAGGTCAGTGGTGGTAGAGAATCTGCTTTGCATGCAGAAGGTCGCAGGTTCTGTTCCTGGCATCTCAGAGTAGTCAACTGAGTTAGATGGACCTGCCTCATTTAAATTAGCTTCCAAGGGGGTGTACGTGGCTCTGTCTCTCCCCATTTCATCCTCACAACAACCTTGTGAGGTAGATTAGACAGAGATGCTGGCTGGCCCCAGGCCATCAAAATGAAGCAAAGGCTAGGCTGTAAATCAGGAAAAGGGAACCTGTGGCCCTCCAGATGTTGCTGGACTACAAATCCCATCAGTCCCCCTGACCATTGGCCATGCTAGCTGGGGCTGATGGGGGTTAGAGTCCCTCCCAATGACCTCCCGAGGGCCAGAGTTTCCCTGTCCCTGATGTAAATCATTTTCGAGCTATTATAGTTGTTACAGGGATGGTATAGCACAGCAGGGAGGAGAGCCTGGCTAGGAGTCCAGAGTCTGTGAGTTCAAATCCCCACTTGTGTCTCCTGGGTGTAAAGGGCCAGCTAAAGATCATCCCCACAGTGAGTGGCTCAGGGGTTACGTGCTCTGCCACCTGTGCAGCCCTGGGCAAGCTGCAGAGTCCCAAGGAGCCCAGTTGCCCCCCAGCTGGCAGTTGCAGACAAGGAAGGGGCTGGCTTGTGCAGCTGTGGCAAGCTGAGCAGGCCCTGGCCAGCTGGGGAGGACTAGCCTCAGGCAATGGGAAACCCCCTCTGAATACCGTTTACCATGAATTTATTTATTATTTATTTATTTATTACATTTGTATACCGCCCCATAGCTGAAGCTGTCTGGGTGGATTACAACAATTAAAACATTAAAAACAAATATACAAATATAAAAACACATTTTTAAAAAGCAATTTAAAAACACATGCTAAAATGCCTGGGAGAAGAGGAAAGTCTTGACCTGGCGCCGAAAAGATAACAGTGTTGGTGCCAGGCCCACCTTGTCAGAGAGATCATTCCATAATTTGGGGGCCACCACTGAGAAGGCCCTCTTCCTTGTTGCCGTCCTCCGAGCTCCCTCAGAGTAGGCACCCGGAGGAGGGCCTTTGATGTTGAGCATAATGTACAGGTGGGTTCATGTCGGGAGAGGCGTTCCATCAGGCATTGTGGTCCCAAGCCGTGTAAGGCTTTATAGGTTAAAACCAGCACCTTGAATCGAGCTCAGAAACATACAGGCAGCCAATGCAAGCCTATTCATACGGTAGCCATAAATCGGGATTGACTTGAAGGCAGTCCATTTCCATTTCATAGTTCTTACATCCTACACGTTCTTCGGTGCATGTACATTAGCAAAACTGATACAAGGACAGTCACTGAAGTGCAGCTATGAGTCAATTCTAAGGAGGTGCTGAGGATGCCCTTTCACTGCCCCTTCCTGGTGCCACCTAGCAATGCCTCATCTTCCCATTACATTCCCTCAGATTCCAGGCCAGGCTGTACGTGCCACTGGAACGACATGTGGTTAAAACACATGCAGGAAATTCAAGCGTGGATGGCTTCTGGCTTCTCCTCACGGAGGTAAGTGCCGAGGTAAACCAAAAATGCAACTGAGCAGCCTCAGAGAAGCCACATTTAAAAAAAAATATTCTGCTATTAATGACTGGAAAAACAGGCTGAAACAGGGGCTATTTTCTCAGAATTGAGAAATGCACCTGTTGAATTTCTTCCTGTTGTGAGACAGCTCTGTGTGTGTGTGAAAAAACAACCAGATTTATGGTTAAATCAAACTGGCTGCATATGCACACAGAAACACAGCAAGCTGGCTTATACTGAGTCAGACCATTGGTCCATTTAGCTCAGTATTGTCTACAATGACTGGCAGCAGCTCTTCAGGGTTTCCAACAGGGGGTCTCTCCCAGCCTTACCTGCTGAGACTGTCTGTGGGAAAGGCAGGTACTCTGCCACTGAGCTACTTCCTACCATACATTTAAAGCACATTCCCCCCCCAAAAAATTATGGGAATTGTAGTTTATCCAGTCTGCATCTATGTTGGAATTGCTTTTCAACATGTTGTTAAAGTTTTTTAAAAAGTTGTTTTTAAATATATTTTTAATATGTTTTAAAGATGTTTTGTTTTAATATACTTCAAAGTCTGTTTTTTAAATATGTTTTAGAGTGTTTTTCGTGGTTTTGTTTGCCTCCCTGGTCTCCTACTGGGAGGAAGGGCGGGATATAAACAAACAAACAAGCAAAAATAAATCACAGAGCTACAATGCCCATCACCCTTAACAACCTACAGTTCCCAGGATTCTTTTCCAGGGTAGGGATGTGCTTTAAAAGTATGGAGGGTATGCAGCCTCAGACAAATTGCTTGCTAAACTGGGTTAACCACATCCCAGCATTAAAGCATTTATCATGAACCAGTGCAGAGTCATAGGTAGAGTGGTGAGTGAAGATTGGACAGGGCCAGTCCTACTATTAGGCAAAGTAAGGCACGTGTCTCATCAGTGAGGGTGGGTGTCAAATTCTTCAGATATTCAGTTTGTTATTATTGCATTGGCAGAGATGGGGAGAAGGTGCTTCTGACGTTTTCTGCCTCACCTGCCAATATAACTTGGTTGGCCTTGGGTCCTATGCACCCTGACTTAGTGTATGTGTGTGTGTGGTGTTTTCATGCATCATATGCCTCGGGCCAGCCCTTAGATTGGAAAGACCCAGGTTCTACCCCCTGCTCTGCCACAAAGCTTAGTGGCTGGCCTTGGACCTTAACTTTCTCTCAGGCAAACCAAACTCATAGGGTTGTTGTGATAGTAAAATGGGGGGTGGGGAGGAAATCCATGTATGCTGCCCTGAACCTGCTTGGACGAAGCACAAGATAAAAAAAAAAAATCCAGTACATGAAATTGGAAATAACCAAGTCAGCTCACACACCAGCCACACATTTAAAGCACTTTCCCCAGCCCCAATAATCTTGGGAACTGTAGTTCATTAAAGGTGCAGAAGTGCAGCTCTGTGAGGAGTAAAACTACAATTCCCATGATGCTTTTGGGGGGATGTGCTTTAAATGTATGAGTTTGTATGCAGCCTATGAGACATACAGTCAAATATATGAAAGTCTGGTTCAAACTGCTACATGAAAATCGCACTGCTTGTGGGTTAGCAGCACTGACCTGTAATAGGGCTTTTTCAGTGGTGGTTCCCTATTTGTGGAACACCCTCCCCAGTGAGGTGAGTCTGTCTCCATTGCTATTGTCTTTCAGGAAGAATTTGAAACATTTCTGTTTACCCAGGCATTTGGTGGCTGGAGACTGTTCCTGAGGACGAGAGGATCACTGCTGATAACTGTGACTGTGTTTTAGAATGTTTTAAACTGTTTTGAAAAGGCTTTTCTTTTTCCTGTTGTTCAGTGGTTTTTTGCTGATATATTTGCCATCCTGGGCTCAGAAAGGGCAGGATGTAAATAAATAAATAAAGCAAGCAAGCAAGCAAGCTGCACCAACAGCTTCCTGCTCAGTTAATTACCGGACCCGCAGTGCTCCCGAGCTCTAAACCTCCCTTACCTGTTCATAGCACACAGCTCTTTCTGCCCTTCAGTGACATACCTAGCTCTACATGATGTTCACTTTCTTTACAGCAATTGTGCTCCATCAACATTCTGCGTTACAGCCGGAATGTTGGTGAGCATTCCATGGTACCACAAGTCATCAGACACACATCAGCAGCCACACACCTACATCGACTAGTGTCCATGAGACCTGTGTTTGCGCAACACTGCTTGGCTCACGTGGCCAGTGAACATCAAAGCAGGCTTTTTGCACAGCAGGATAAGAGATCAGAGATCTCCAGATTTATATAGTTTAGTTCATTAGTATTAAAGTTATGCATCCTGATTAAACCCACACAGAGCAAGTTCCCATCAATGCAACAGGTACAGAAGCAGCCGTGACTCACTGGCAAAGTTCAGCAAAGTGGATACAAATCCCTGATAATCAGGCTCAACGATCTTAAGGGTTGCCACCTTGGCTTTAGTTTATACTGAAATGCTCCTGATTTCTGCCATCAAGGGCTCCATACATGCTTAACGTTTAAAGTATATTTAAAGCATATTATCCTCCTGAAAAAAAAAGAATCCTGGGAACTGTAGTTTGTTAAGGGTGCAGGGAATTGTAGCTCTGGGAGGGGTAAACTACAGTTCCCAGGCTTCGGGGGGGGGGGAGAAGGAATGTGTTTTCTCGATCCCACCGGTTAAAACAGCTAGACTGGTGAGGACTAGAGAGAGGGCTTTTTCAATAGTGGCCCCCACCCTGTGGAACTCTCTCCCAAATGATCTCCGCCATGTCCCTTCTATGAAGAGCTTCCACCAGGCCTTGAAGACCTGGCTCTTCAGGCAGGCTTTTGGGGTGGGTTAGGTTTTTACTGTTATGGTTTTAAATTTTAATGTTTTAATGTATTGTTTTTTATCTTGTAAGTCGCCCAGAGTGGCTGGACAACCAGCCAGATGGGCGACTAATAAATTTAATACATAAATAAAATAAATAAATTTTAAATGTATGGTCCATATGCAGCCGAAATCATTCATTTGCATATGTTTATTTATCTCTAGTTAAACAAGCTTTTCCCCAATACACACACACATAGTTTACAAGAACTGTATACTGCATGTGTATCTCTCTGAGCCTCTTTTTGATATCTGCAACCAAATCTTGCAACAACAAAAGGAGTCCAAGACTAGAGTACACAAAATCAGATGCATGAAGTGCAATAACTCAGTGAGAGTTAAATAGCAATGAAATGCAAAACATATAGTCTGTGACAATTCAATTAAAGCTTGAAAGTATGCAAGGTAAACACTGACTCTTCACAAAAGCAATAATTGGTGATAACACAATCAGCTTAGCAGTGCTGAGAAAATTAGTGCCTCTAATGAGATGGGCAGGAAGCCTTTGCAACTGCTTCAATATACACTGAAACAGCACAGCAATTTCACCCTCTATTAAAATATTGGGTGAACTTCTGGCAGTGAATGGTGGCGGGTCTTAATCCCATTTGAAGATATGGTATACTTCAAGGGCCTCTTCAGTCTCTTAATTGGTTAAATGCCAGATTGTTGACAGCCCTACAAAAGCATTTCAGTTGTCAGTTGTCCAAAATACAAACGTTAATTTCAAATGTTTTTAATAATATGCTTTTAACCCTTTTTTGTTTTTAAATATGTTTTTAAAGCTTTTTAAAAATGTTTTTAATGTTATTTTGTTTTAATGTATTTTAAGGTCTTTTTATAATGTTTTAAAGCGTTTTTGGTGTTTCCGTTTGCCGCCCTGGGCTCCTGCTGGGAGGAAGGGCCAGGATATAAATCAAATAATAAATAAATAAATAAATAAAAATGTGGATTTTAATTCTATTTTCAGAGACCCTTTTCCCATCACAAATTCAGTTTGGAACAAAGGGCAATCAGGTAGAATTCTAAAACTATATCCAACTATTAGATGCATATTTTAAGAAGTTATGAAGTTAGGTTGTATCTCTCATACCTAAGTGCTAGTCAGAGTAGACCTGTCCTAACTTAGTCATGTCCATTAATTTCTGTGGGTTTATTCCGCGTAGGACTTAGGCTCCATCTGCACTATACATTTAAAGCAGTGTTGTATCATTTTAAACAGTCCTGGCTTCCTCCAAAGCATCCTGGGAACCGTTGTTTGTTAAGGGTGCCAAGAGTTGCTAGGAGCTCATTACAGTGTTGCAAGAAAACCTGCACAGAGCTACAATTCTCAGAGTGGTTTAACAATCAATCCTTCTTCGTTCTAGAGGAATTCTGGAAATTGTACCTCTCAGCATCCTTACAAATGACATTTCCCAGGACTCTTTGGGGGAAGCCATGACTGTTCAAAATGATATTACACTGCTTTAAATAGTGCTGATAGGGCCTAACATTGGATACATTTTATTACAGTCGGGCCCCACCTATACGGCAGGTTCCGTTCTGGACTGCCGCTGTAAAGCAGAAATCGCTGTAAAGTGGAACCCATTGATGATAATGGGGTGTGTCGCGCAAAAATGACATCAAAATGGCACACTATGGGGAAAAAACGCTGTAAAAGCGGAACAAGCGCCTTAATGTGGGGACTTTCCCTAATTGAAAGCCGCCGCATTAGTGAATCGCTGTAAAGCGAAGCACTGTAAAGCGGGGCCAGCCTGTATTGTTGTTGTTGATGGAACTCACTAGTGTGCAATATTGCCACCTCTTTTTTTCCTGCCAATGGCAACCATTTTGTGCTGGCACTCACAACGCTTTTAATGAATTAATTAAATTTATTTCCCACCCTCCCTTCTTTTATCCAGGTATGAGTATCAGCACCACATTTTTTACCAAAACAAGCACTACTAATAATACTGTTAAAACTGCACATATCCAAATGCCTGCAGGATAGCTCAACATCAGAAGTCAGTATAAATGGGAGTGTTGGTTTGCTTCATACAGCCACTTCATACAGTCACCACTCGATGAATGCAACTGCAGGTCGTGTTGTGTAATGTATCAATGATCCCTCACAGATGAAGTGCCACAGATGGGTCATTCACCTGCATTGTTTCACATCACTTGAACACGACGCATTGCATTTGCTCAGTGGCAAGGCACATGGTTTGCATTTAGAGGGTCCCTAGTCAATCACCAGCATCGCCCAGCCTTGAGGAGAATCAAGCAACAGGAAGTAGGAAAGATATTTCTCTGCCCAAGATCTGGAGCGTCGCTACCAGTTGGAGAAGAGGACTACAGTCTGACATGATATAATTTAAGGTTTCTGTGAGTCACTTCATACATTCAGCTGCCAGCCATCAAATCACTGAGGCGTGAGAAATAATCAAGTGATGTGCCTCTATATGCAGACCAACCAAGTTTCTAGGCCTCACTGAGTTGCTGAATTCACTTACGGAACTTTGGGTCATCCCCTTACATAAGAAGAGCCTGCTGGATCAGGCCAATGGCCCACAAAGTCCAACATCCTCTTCTCACAGTAGCCAACCGAATGTCCCAAAAGGAAGCCCACAAGGACGACCTGAGTGCAAGAGCACTCTCTCCACTTGTGATCCCCAGCAGCTGCCTCTGACAGTGGAGGGAGAAATGTCCTGTGCCCATGCAGCCCAACTGCCGCTTTTATAAAACAGTACTCTGGTTTATCTGAATACCCTTTTAGCAGACCATTCCCCCATGGCCTGCCTATTCATCCAACACAAGATTGTGCATTATTAATTGCATTTCACAATTCAAGAAGACCAAACTTTATTCCGGTTGCACGGCTGCAAGTGTTCTATTTATGGCAGGATAAGTTTGCAGTTCCCGGTTTGTGTCTACTGTTACTTCTACCCAGAGTAGATCCATTGAAATTAATGGTCATGATGCTATTGGAGGTCGCTGATTCATAGGGTTGCCGTAAGCAGAGCTTGGAAACGTTACTTTTTTTAAACTACAACTCCCATCAGCCCCAGCCAGCATGGCCACTGCATTGGGCTGATGGGAGTTGTTGTTCAAAAAAGTAACTTTTCCAAGCTCTGGCCATAAGTCGCAATCGACTTGAAGGCACATAACAACAACAAACTTTGGTCCATTGATTTCAATAGCTCTAATATGAATAGGTTGGAGGCAACTACCTTTGTCTGCAATGCGAATATCTATCTATATTGGCTATAGGGTTGCCAGGCTCAGGGCCTGAGACTGATCCTGTATCTTTAGGAGAAGTGCAGGTTTTCTTGCAACACTGTAATGGGAAAAACCACAAGGTGGAATTCTCCCTTCCCCCTGCACCACTTTACAGAGCTTGGAAAAGTTACTTTTTTGAACTACAACTCCCATCAGCCCTAGGCAACATGGCCACTGGATTAGGCTGATGGGAGCTGTAGTTCAAAAAAGTAACTTTTCCAAGCTCTGCTTTTAAAGGTACAGAAGACCTCTTGGTTGCCAGGCCCGGCCTCCAAGAGGTCTTCTGTATCTTTAAAAGTGGTGTAGGGGGAAGGGAGAATTCCACCTTGTGGTTTTTCCCATTACAGAGGTGCAAGAACACCTGCAGTTGGCTAAATTTTCTCTTCTCTTAAAGATACAGGATCATTCTCAGGCCCTGAGCCTGGCAACCCTAATTGGCTAGAATATACCCAGGGTCTTTAAAAAAAAATCTCTCTCTTCTGCTCAACAATGTTCACACAGGTGCATGGTGCAAGAGGGTCCAATGCGCTTCTACAGTTTTGTGTAAAAGTATCCAAAGAGAGGCAGGCAGAGCTCAGTGCCAGAGCACCTGCGTTGCATGCACAAGGTCTCAGGTTCAGTCCCCAACAGCATCTCCATTCTCTGGATAAGGCTGGGAGAGAGCCCAGCTGAAATCTTGGAGAGCTACTGGTAGCCTACTAGCTAGTATAGACAATGGGCCGCCAGGCTAGCTCAGTATAAAGCACCTTCCTGTGTGCCCATGTCAAAGGCCCCTGGAGTGAGTCTCAGAAGCCATAACTAAGGTGGAATCAATTTAGATTAAAAAAAAAAAACTTTCAAACTTTTGGGCAGATTTCTTGCATTTGAAATGCAAATCTAAGCAGCTCTACAAAGATCGTTCCCCGCTTTTCACCTCCCAAACCTTCAGCATAAAGCTTTCAGGCTTCTACTTATATAGTCAGATGAGTGAGTTTGGTATAGTTTTTAAATCCAGTTTCAAAAGGTAAATGTTGTGAAACATGGAAATCAGAATTATACCTGAGTATTAAAGTGAGTTTTCCAGCAAATTAGTTTTAGTTACAAAGCGATCGTTTTACTGCTTCTTGTCAATGGCACACAAGTTATACAGTAGTAGTAATGCCTTGTTGGTTTTGTATTGTTCAAACATAGATTTTATTGTTTAATCACAGACAAGCCTTCCCAGCTGGATGAAATGGTTTGCTCCATGGGTGGCTACCTGGTATTTTAAAAAAAATCTGCTGCTATTTTCTGTGTTGCTTGAAACTGTGATTTAGCTGTTTTAATTGCATTTTGTACATTGCCTTGAAATGTGTGTGGAAGGCAAATAATTAATTAATTATAATAAATCCATAGAGTTGCAAGTGGCCTTAGAGGTCATCTAGCCCAACCCGCTGCTATTGCTATTATTAGCATTTTCCCCCCAAAAGTAACTGCTATGGGGCAGTGTTCTTGCTCTTTCAGGAGCTGGCAAACCCATCCTCTCCTCACTGCCCTTCCTTCTATCTGAACCTCAAAACTCAACGCTTACCGATCCCTGAGAGCAGATGGTTCCCTTGCGGCTCAGAAGTTGTTTGGAGCTCTCTCCGTTTGTCCCTACCAAGGTGATGGAGATGGAGTCAAAGGTCTCCGTTAAGAGGCCTTGCCCAGTAATCACTTGAATTTTGTAGATCACAGGCTGCCTTGGCGTGGCAGAGAAGACGCCGGTTTGTTCCATCCTGCCCACGTTTGAGTTCTCAGGAGATCGAGGCAAATGGACACTGGAAAAAGCTGCGGGAAGCCTTATAAGTGTGATGCACCAGTGAGGCAAACGTCTGCTCTGGGAACCGGCTTATCTCCCTTCTTACTTAATTACGCCCAAGTGCCTCCAAGCTGTTGTCACGGTCCTCCCACTTACTCTCACTGCCTTAACTCACACACGTGCTTTCCGGCATGATCTATTATCTTTATATATACTTGCCTCCTCCTCAGTCCTCCCTGAAAGCTGCAGGCAGGGAAAGGAGGCCCCCAAACTGACAACCTGTCTCTCCATCATGGGTGGCCGCGACCTCCCATAATGAAAGATGCATCCAGAGAGATTTTGGAAGGCAGCAGCATGCCTAGGATGTGTTAGAGCTTCTCTTGGTGGGCAGAGTGAGAGAATAAAGGTGAAGCAGATGAAAAGACAAGCAAAGGAAGAAAGGGGGGAATTTTCACCAACAAAAATTAGAAAGGAATTGAGGAAGCTGCCTCTTGCTGAGTTAGGCCGTTGGTCCCTTGGCACTGACTGGCAGCAGCTCTCAGGGTTTCTGGCATGAGGTTTTCCCAGATGTGAGGGACTGAACCTGGGACCTCTTGCACGCAGAGCAGGTGCTGTGCCGCTGAGCTATGGCCCACAGCAATTGGAGGGCATGGGAGTGTTTGGGGAAGTCACAAGCCCCCTCTGCTGACATGCTTGATAGTTGCTTCTTTTTCCTAAACTGCAACTCTTACACCATTTTTTTTTTAAAAAACCCAATATATATACATTAGCTATATTCAGAAGCAATTCTGGTCAATCAGTAATCACACCGGAAACGTGATGATGCCATAGCATCACATAATCAATCAGATCTGGACATGTGACAAAGCTTTCTGAGGGCAGGAAGAATTTGCCTTTGTTCTGAATAGGCTTTCTTGTGACACTGTGTAGCTGATCTTATTTAGCTGCCAGATGACATCATAAAAAACTATTTTGCAGCCTCCTTCTCTCCCCTCCCCCTGAGCCCCCAAACCAAGGCATGCTGCAGGCATTGAATTTTCTTGAAATTTGACCTCCCCATTCTGGTTCAGCCCAATCAATGATTAATAAACAAGCAGTTAAGTAGGGATATTATATATAAGAATGGGTGAACAGAACAGAGGGCACAGTGTCCCAAAACACTTGGCTGAGAAACTCCAGATGTTGCTCTCTTTATACACTAAAGCCATATCTGCACAATATATTTAAAGCAGCATCATACCACTTTAAACAGTCTTGGCTCTGTCTCCCCCCCCCCAAGAATCCTGGGAACAGAGCTACAGTTCCCAAAGTGGTTGAACAATCAACCCCTCTTCCCAGGGAATGCTGGGAATTGTAGCTTTGGGAAGGGAACAGGGGTCTCCTAACTCTCAGTCCCTTAACAAACTACAGTTCCCAGGATTCTCTGGAGGAAGCCATGACTGCTAAAATGACATAAATAGTGCTTTAAATATATGGTGTGGATGTGGCCTAATTAACATGGAGCACAACTCAGTGGGAAGCTCTGAGCAAGCCCCATTAAAAGTGGGAGCAATCCAATGCCCCTTAAGTAATCTCTCAATAATAACCCTAACTCTTTTGCCTATGCTGACAGCCTTGGCTTGCCTCACAACAGCTAGGCTATCCTTTCAGAACAGTGGGTATTAAAACCGATAAAATGCCTCCTTTTTGCCTGAAAACAAATAATGTTCCACTTTGCGAGCTAGTGGGGATATAGTGGTTAGAATGCCGGATTTGGAACTGGGAGACCAGGGTTCAAATCCCCACTCAGCTGTAAGGCGTACTAGGTGACCTTGCCCCAATTGCAGTCACTCAGCCTAACCTACCTCACAGGGTTGTTATGAGGATAAAATGGGGAGGAGGAGAACTACATATGCTTCCTTGGAGGACATATAAAATTTGGGATGCACATGTAATAATAAATGAATAAAAATAATTCATGGCAACAACAATCTTTCAAATTCATCACCACACCCCAATCTTATTTGATTATTCTTTCAAGGACAGAAAGTCATTCCTCAGCCACACCAAAGCTCACAAGTCACATTTTGGACAGCTCCTTGAAAGTTCGGGCTAAAACCCGGTGTGGATTCCATTGCCCCATTGACGTGGCGCCATCAGGAGCCGCTGAGTTTTTGCCCACTTTCCTGAATATGGAAATAGAAATGGACTGACTTCAAGTTGGTCCCAATTTATGGCTACCCTATGAATAGGGTTTTCATGGTAGGCGGTATTCCGAGGGGGTTTCCCATTGCCTCCCTCTGAGGCTAGTCCTCCCCAGCTGGCCAGGGCCTGCTCAGCTTGCCACAGCTGCACAAGCCGGACCCTTCCTTTTTGGCAACTGCCAGCTGGGGGGCAACTGGACTCCTTGGGACTCTGCAGCTTGCCCACGGCTGCACAGGTGGCAGGGCACGTGACCCCTGAGCCACTCACTGGGGGTGATCTTTTGCTGTCCAGCATCCTGTTCTCACAGTGGCCAGCCAGAAGCCCCAAAGAGAAGTCCATAAGCAGGACCTGAGACATTTTCACACCAGTACTAGTGTGAAAATGTCTCAGGTCCTGCTTGTGGGCTTCCCTTTGGGTCATCTGGCTGGCCACTGTGAGGACAGTATGCTGGACTAGTTCAGTCTTTGGTCCGAGTCAGCTGCAGGGCTCCTCTAACATCCTTTGAAAAATCAGAGGGTGAGAAGGCAGGCGGATTACTCCTAGAACACAAAGTCAAAACCCTTGTGTAACTTCTCTAGTGTTCTGCTAACCCATTTATCTTCCCACCTCCACAATCTTCAACCATCTCCAAGCGTCCATCCTATCATTTCCTGAGCACGCCTGCCTTTGTTTTGAGCCCGAACCACCTGCCCCAGGCTTCTTTTGGGATATCAAGAACCTACATAAGCAGGTACAGGATGTTGAGCGGTGGTGAAGATCCCATTACATTTCCCTGAGGATGACTCAGTGGATGAGTTCTGCTCACAATCCAGGAGGGGTTCTGAATGGCTGGCATATTTGGAATAGGGAAGCAATTTTAACCTAGTCATAAGACTGACTTTAAGTGCTTGGAGCTTCTGTTGTTGGTGATGATGATGATGATATTGCCTTTCCTTGAAGCGTGTGGCTTGGCTTGCTTGTGTGAATTGTCTCGAGCTATTTGCTTTTTAAAGCTGCATACTGGCTGTATGGGTTGTGTGGGATGATCTCTGAGGGGCCAAGTGTACCTTGGTGTTTTGTAATATTGGAATTTATTTACAAATATACAGGCTGTGCATAGGTGGAGAGTGACGCACCTTAAACCCTCCAACAGACAGACAAGGGAAGGGCCACTGTAGCTCAATGATGCAGCATCTGCCTTGCTTTGCAGAAGATCCCAGGTTCAGCCCCTGACATCTCCAGGTGGTGTTGGGAAAGTCTCCTTGCTGGAGAGCTGCTGCCTGTCAGTTTAGACAGTACTAGACTAGATGGACCAATGGGTTTGACTCAGTATAAGGCGGCTTCTGCCTTCTCATTGTAGCAGTCCAGGCAAGATGGCCATTTGGTCCCTGCCAGCCCCATAGATCTTCATGTCTCTTTTTGTCTTGACTCAGTCCTTACCTTGCAAGATGAAGCACCCTGGGAGGCAAGTCTTAGAGTACCATCAAAGAGCAGCAAGTTGCCAGATAGTTTTTCTGGTAACATTCACCCCACTTCTCTGAGTGGTGAGAGATGTTCCAAATGTGAAGCAGCGCTTTCCGAGTTTGGTTTCCTTTCAAAGGAGGTCACTGAAGACTTACTGGTGTTTTGTAATGCTTGGGTTTCTCTACAGCTATACGGGTTGTGCATAGGTGGAGGTTCACCCCTTAAGCAGTCCAACGGACATCCAAATCCACTGCCCAGATCTCCAAGGAGAGGTGGGTATCCCTCCAAAGGGCCCTTTCTAGAGCTGGCTCTCTCCTCACCTCTTTTTGGATGTCTCAGTTAAAAACTGCCATCTCTCCTCCAAATTGCTTCTATTGTGTTTTCAGTCACATCCAGAGCTTGGAAAAGTTACTTTTTTGAACTACAACTCCCATCAGCCCCAGCCAGCATGGCTACTGGATTGGGCTGATGGGAGTTGTAGTTCAAAAAAGTAACTTTTCCAAGCTCTGCATCTAGCTTGCACCACCCCCAGCACAAGGATAAGGAGGATAAGGATGAGCCATCTTCTCCATCTCCTAGCCTTCTCAGGCCATTTACCTGTAAGTCTTCCTTACAGAAGATGTTACTGGCAACTTTTGCCACTGACTATTAAGGAACATTTATAATCATTCTGGCCCCATCAACCTCTCCTAAACTCACATCACCAGTATAAAGCTGCCTTGTACTCCAGGATGTACCATTTGGATTTCCTGTCTTGGTCATCAGAACATCTGAGGCCATATCTGCCTCTGTCCAATGTCCATACATCCCCTGCCTGTGTATGAATCCTAACCTACTCACAGTCTTTCTCATAACTCTTCCATCTTGCACCCATCCACCACCTCCAGTCTCTTTCTGCCTTGGCTTCCCAGGTGGCAGACACCAAATGTTGGATACTCCATTGCAGGAGCAGCTGACGTGCCCTCCAGATGTTTTGGACTACAGCCCCCATCATCCCTGGCTGGCTGGGGTTGATGGGAATTGTAGTCCAAAAGTCTGGAGGGCACCACATTATTTTATTTAACTTTTAGTTAACAAAATGTATATTATTATTATATTTATATCCTGCCCTTCCTCCAAAACGGAGCCCATATATGCTTACTAGAACAAAATGCCTGAATGTAGTTAACAATAGACAGTCTAAAACACCTACCTATCTATAAATAAAAACATAAGCCTCTAATCTGTCATGCTGCAGTTTGCAGTGCCACACACAGGTGGCGCTTTGAACTGCAGCATGAATGCTTCTGCCCTTTCACCTGCATGACGCTTGCGCCACCCAATACCACCCACCTCAGCAAGCAGGCAAGGTGGCAGCAGCAGCCTTAGCAAGCAAGTGGGCTACACAGGGGGAGGCCAATAATGCAGAGGTGGCAGCAGTGGCAGCCTGGGTGGGAGGCTGGCCGTGGCAGAGTTGTCTGTGGTAGCAGCAGTGTAACAGGCGAGGCAAGTGGGTTGCCGAGGGGAGTGTGGGTGCCTGGGGTTGGGGGTGGCAAGCAGAGAGGGGGTGGTGAATGGAGCAAGCAGGGGGGAGAGTCCCCCTAGTTCATTAACAATACCAATAAAAAAATTAAAAACAAGTTATATAAAAAATTAAAATATCAAATAAAACCAGTCATTTGAAAGCACTAAAACCACGTATCAAAACTGGAGGCTAAAAATAACATGTCTGGGTAGGCTTGCTGGGACAAAGACATTTTTGAATATTATGTGGCCTTGTGAAGATGCCAGTTCTGCAGATCAAAGCAGCTGAATGGGCAGATATGGGATGTGGCTATCTCTGCTCCATTGGTTTGGGTTGATGACCAGGGTGTGGGGTCCAACCCCATAGGACTATCACAGGAGTTTGTTACTAGTGTAGTATGGAATGGCTTTGTCCATCTCAATGAGTTTCCACTGGGAGCATTAATGAATGCACCTTCCTGTCCTTCATACTGTTTTCCCCATGGTTCATCATCATTTTTGCGAAGTACACAAACCCGTTACCGGGAGCAGCCCCAAGTCTTATACCATCTCCGAGATCTCCTTATCATCTTTCTTTAATTATTTTTTACTTTGCTCTGAGGGTGATTTCCCTCTCTGACAGTCAGCCTACATTTGCAAATTTTGTACAAATTTGTGAGACGGGATGGTGCCTAGAGGCTTTAAAAGATCTGCCAACGCCCCTGCAGACTACCCCAAGAATGGCTTACAAAAGTCTGATATCTTTTTCGCCCTGCAGTGAAACTATAAACTAGAAAAATACTTCATGGCTGAATGACCACTTGAACCAAACTCATCAATATTGTATATCCAAGGATCTGTGATGCTGGTCACTGATATTAAACCCAGAGCTTGGAAGTAATTAGTTACAAAAAATGAAATACTGCTAATTTATTACTTTTTTGAGGAACAAGTGGGTAATTATTTTACATCTTGATTGTAATAGAACAAGGAGTAATTTTTTTACTTAGAAGAGTAATTGTAATGTTTCCAGCATTGGGGGGGGAGGGGAATCAGGGAAAGTCTTTTGCTCCTCTGATTTGTGGATGAAAATAATGTACCTCAAACTGGACTTCTGCACAGCATCACTCTTCCCTTATGCTGTGTGGGTGTTTAGAAGGCAACAAGGGAGGAGGTGGAGAGCAAGACAGGGCGGAGTGGAGAAAACAATGGATGGTGGTGAAGAATGGAGTGGAGGGAGAAAGGAGCTGGAGGGCAAGGGCGTGGATGGAGAAGGAGGCAGCAGAAGAATGGGGATAAAGAACTGTGGAGGTGAAAGATGACAACATATATGTGTGTGTGTGTGTGTGTGTGTGTGTGTGTGTGTGTACTGTGTATGCACAGCCTCCGCCACCCTTCCTGGTTAATTTGCTGGATTTGCAGTGTTTTAACTTTTATGCAACCCAGGGGAAAATGTTTGCTTGGGTTGGTGTGCCTTAGTTGGTGGCAGGGCAGGGTCCAGGGGGTGGTTAAGTGAGAGAGATGATGCTGGCTGGCTGGTGTGTGTATGGGAGAGGTTGCACTGGGTTTGACGTGCAAAGATCTGAGTGGTAGCCGGTCCCTTACCAGTGGAGAGACCACCACTGTGATCTGATGAATAAAAAGAATTATTCTACTACCTCTGTATGTGTGTGTTTATTTTTAATGTTGTTTTAGGATACTTAGGTGTACAGCAGCCAAGGCCAGCACCTTGTAGGCATTCTAGGTTTTTGTTTTGTTTTAAGTAACTTAACTGTAACTGTAGTGATTACTTTTGAGTGACGGTAAAGTAATCAATTCCTTTCAAACATTAGTAATTGTAATCAGGGCTGTGGAGTCGGTACGCCAAACCTTTGACTCCGACTCCGACTCTGACTCTTCTATTTTTCTACTGTCTGACTCTGACTCCACCCAAAATTGCTTCCAACTCCACAGCCCTGGAAAGGGTTGTAAATGTCTTTTTAAATTGGAAGCTCTCATAGGAGCATTTTTATCGCTGCCTGAATATGCGCTGATCTTGGCATCACAGCATTTGTCTTCATCTGGGTCCTGTGTCATACACTGACACACAAAATGCTTTCCATCTTGAGTTATGGTGAAATGCTCAAATACAGCTGACTTCATGGGAAGCTTCTCTGACATTTTGAATTTATATTTTAAAAAATTTGTCAATCAAAATTTATTTTGAAGCTGGAGTTGGAGTCGATACATTTCTACTGACTCCGACTCCACCTAAAATTGCTTCCAGCTCCAACTCCAACTCCACAACTCCGACTCCACAGCCCTGATTGTAATGATAATTTATTCCTTTTTGGGGCCACGTAACAGTGATTGTAATGTATTCCTTTTTAAAAGTAATCTTCCAAGCTCTGGTTAAACCAGTTCCTGTTGGCCATCTGTGGCCTGAATGAGGTGTGACTACCCTAGTGATGCATCATTTTGTGTCACATCCTTCCTCACAGAATGGTCCATGTTTGAGGCCACTCCAAACCATCACTGAGTACCCATGGAGCAAACTCCCAAAGTTGGAAAGTGAAAAAAGCAGATAAGAGAAAAATCAACTCATTTGGAATGTGGTGTTGGAGGAGAGCTTTGTGCATACCATGGACTGCAAAAAAGACAAATAATTGGGTGTTAGAACAAATTAAACCAGAACTGTCACTAGAAGCTAAAATGATGAAACTGAGGTTATCATACTTTGGACACATAATGAGAAGACATGATTGACTAGAAAAGGCAATAATGCTTGGAAAAAACAGAAGAGTAGAAAAAGAGGAAGGCCAAACAAGAGATGGATTGATTCCATAAAGGAAGCCACAGACCTGAACTTACAAGATCTGAACAGGGTGGTTCATGACAGATGCTCTTGGAGGTCAAAGATTCATAGGGTTGCCATAAGTTGTAATCAACTTGAAGGCATATAACAACAACAATTCAATGCACCTTAATTTTCCACTTATAGTCTCTTAATTCATTCTCTCTCTCTCTCTCTCTCTCTCTCTCTCTCTCTCTCTCATTCACTCACTCACTCACACTCACTTTTGTGGGGTGGAAGATTAGTTTTGTTCCACAAAATTTGCTGATGTTAAGTACAGCAAGTTGCGTTGGATCAGAGTAAAAGGCCTAACTAGCCCAGGACCCTATTCTCCACAATGGGCAGCCAAATGCCTCTGGGAAGTCCACAAGCAGGACTCTAGCACAACAGCCCTGTGGCCAGCCTTCCTTGTGAGTTGGGGCAGCCACATTTCTAGGTGGGGCATTTAGCGGGGAGATGTACATAGCGCCAGCCAATCCCCACCACCACCACTGATGGAGAGGATTTGAGGGCCAGGCCAGGGAAAGGGGAAGGCAGTGACCTTCACCCTCACACCTCCTCCATCCCAAGAGTGTGGTAACTTGCCATGCTCAAAGGCTCGACTTCGCCTACAGCTACAGTCCACTGTCACCCGTGGTCTGTCCTTGTGTCCTGATTCTTTATGCAGCAAACTACTTTGGTAATGACAGTGAGCTTTGATGCTGCATTAGGTATCTCAGTTTTAGATTCCACCCCAAAACTGAATTTGTCCATACTACAAGTTTAGGGAAGGGCAGAGGGAAAAAAAATCAATATTTTAGGGTTTGGCTGGGGCTGATGGGAGTTGGTCCAAGACATCTGCAGAGCACCAGGTTTGCAAAAGATGATCTAGGTAGTAACGGAGAAGGATTTATTTATTTATTTATTACATTTATATACTCCCCCATAGCCAAAGCTCTCTGGGCAGTTCACAGCAATTAAAAACAATAAAAACAAATATATATAAATTTTAAAACACAAAAAACAATTTAAAAACACAATTTAAATTTTTTTAAAAAACCATTTAAAAACACATGCTAAAATGCCTGGGAGAAAAGGAAAGTCTTGACCTGGCGCCGGAAAGATAACAGTGTTGGCACCAGGCGCACCTCGTCAATAAGATCATTCCATAATTTGGGGGCCACCACTGAGAAGGCCCTCTTTACTCACTTTCCCATTGGTCCTTCTCGTTCTGTGTTGCCTATCCCAGGGGTGTTTCCTCGGCGATCCAGGTGTTTAGCGCCAAGGTAATAGCTCAGATGCTCTATGGAGCGCAATTTTGTGCGCTCGAGGAGTATGGCCCTCTGGAAATTATCCAATCCAAGTTCCTAAGAGCCATTTTAGGCCTCCCCTCTTGTGTACCTAATGTGGCTATACGCCTCGAGGTCAGTCTCCTACTAATTGAATCCTGTGCCTGGATCTATAGAATCAATTACTGGCTCAAAATGATATTTACACCCGTAGGATTGGCTCCCCTGATGCTAGAAGACCCCTTTTAATCTAGATGGAAGCGATGCGTATACAACAGACTTTACGCCCTGGGTTTTTTGCCTGAGGCTGTCATAGAGCTCGGGTTCACTAGGGCCAAAACAACCATTCAGCAACAGATCAAGGATATAGAATTACAGAATAATTTAAGTTTGGCTGCGGCATATTCTAATCTGAGTCTAAATCAAAGAGTATTTTCTTCTATGTCTTATTTGACAAACCTAACTGTGGCCAAATATAGAAAAGCTTTTACTCTGGCCAGATTCAATGCTTTGCCATCTGCCCTGCTCAATGGTAGGTATAAGAGTGCCCTATCAAGATCGAGTTTGTCCATTTGAAGCACGGGAGGTGGAGACCATTGGACATGTTCTTTTGAACTGTCCTTTTTACTGAGACCTCCGGCACGTCCTTATTACTCCTATCTTACACGAGCTTTCTGTAAACTCTGAAGCTGACTACCTCCATCTTTTGTTAGCGGATACTAGCCCAATGGTGACACTCAGGGTAGCTACATTGTGCGCAGAGGCCACCACCTGCAGACAGAAGATTTTAGATATGAATCAATTATTTTAATTATTGGTTCCTTTTATATATTTTAGTATTGCTAATTTTATACATTTTATGCCTTCTAATGGTTTTATTGTAAGATGTAAATCGTATATTGTGTAATTTGTGTATTGTGTTCATACTATGTTGGCTGGTCCATGACCGAAATAAATAAATTAATTCATTCACCCTATCCCAGGGGTGGGGAATCTGCGGTCAAAGGGCCAAATGTCTCTCTGTCCGGCCCTTGGGATTCTCTCCAGGCCACACCCCTTCACTGATGCTACTTTACACCCTAAGTGTTTTTGCCTGCCTGCATAGCATCCTTGAATTCTGATAAATGCCTCTAGCTTGTCTGGTTAGAGGATCAAGAGATGTGTGTCTGAAAAAACTAGCCTACAAGGTGAAATTTACCTTTGTTGCCCTGCCCAGTTTTGCCCCTGGCACTGCCCATCCCTGCCATGTGGTCCCCAGAAGGTTGTCCATAACGGAATGTGGCCTTTGAGCTGAAACGTTTACTCACCCCTGATCCACGCTGGGTTTCAGACAGGGGACCTCCCAGCCCTACCTAGAGGTGCTAGGACCTGGCTCCTTTTGTGCACATATATGATGTCCTACCATTGAGCTATGGTCCTTCCCCAAAAGCATCTGGTAGCAGTGGGATTCAAACCTAGCAGTCCCTAGAGAGACTAGGCCTAAACCCAGCACCTTAGGCCACTCAGCCACACTACGTTATACTGGATGATTCCTACATTTCAGAAACTGATGCTGGAAGGGGAGAAGATTGGGTGCAAGATGTTCCAGATGAAGGGCGATTATTTGGGGATATTTGACTTGGAAAAAGGAGCTTGCCTTATTGCACCAATATGGCTTGGATCCCATTGGATGCAACGTTGGAGACACGTCTACTGTCTCTTGCTAAATCCCTTCCCCGCCCACTGACACGTGCAACACTGCTGCCTCCTGGCACTTCTTCACTCTCCACCTGCTGAGGCTGCGTGACTCATCAGCTCAGCTTAAAAAGAACAAAGTGTGCCCTATCAGGAAAGCAACAAAGAGATCAGCCTTCCGCAACCTGTGTTTGGGCTGGTGCTGATGGGAGCTGTAGTCCAAAACATCTGGAGGGCACCAGCACGCTGGAGGCTGGAATGGATCATCTCCCTACCTCAATCTTCAGTATTCCTCTGTTGCATTCTGGCCTTGGGGTCAGGAGACCCAGGAGTTTGCTCAGAATTGTCTGCCCATTTGCTACCGGGCCAAGTTCAAGGTTCTAGTTTTGGTGTACAATGCCCTATACAGCTCGGGACCAGAATACCTGAAAGACCGTCTTATCCCTTACATACCCAGTCGATCACTGTGCTCTGCAGGTGACGACCTCCTGCAGATACCATCTTATCAGGAGGTTCGTTCTGCACAATATAGGAAATGGACCTTTAGCGTGGTGGCACCTACGCTGTGGAATTCCCTCCCCTTAAATATTAGACAGGCGCCATATCTGCTATCTTTTCGGTGCCTTTTGAAGACTTTCCTCTTTCAACAAGCCTTTTAAGTGGAGACTTATCCCAGTCTGTGTCTGTGTTAGAATTGCTTGTTAATATGTTTTTTTAAATAATGTTTTTAACCCTGTTTTAAAAGATGTTTTAAAAGCTTTTTTAAAAAATGTTTTTAATGTTGTTTTGTTTTAATGTATTTTAAGGTCTGTTTTTATGATGTTTTAAAGTGTTTGCAGCCCTTGGCTCCTGCTGGGAGGAAGGGTGGGATAGTAAATAAATAAATAATAAAATTGCCTGTCATGAATGCCACTATCTCCTTAACAGCTGAAACGATTATTATAATTAATTAAAATAATTATAGTTATAATTATTTATTGCTCACCCTTCACCAATAGGTCTCAGGGCAGGTTACAAAATCTACAATACAATATTAAAAAGAATTAAAACCTATTTCAATCACAAGAATCGGGTGGGTTCTGAAAGCATTCATATTGGGAGCGGAAGGCCAGGGAAAAGAAGTCTTTAGTATTCACCGAAAACTGTTTGGCAAAGGTGCCGGAGGCATCTCTGTAGGGACGGAATTCCACAACTTAGGGGCTGCCAGAGAAAAGCCCTCTCCCGGGCCGCCATCCCCTGAACTTCTGAGGGTGGCGGAACTACCAAGAGGGCCTCCTCTTACTCCAACACTCTAACCACTACGCCACACTGGCTCTCTCCCCTCTTACTACTAACTAACAATTCATCTTCCTTTGTTGTAACACTGACCAGAATAGCTAGGTTCATCGCCTTACATGACAGGTATAGGGTTGCCAGGTCTCCGGTTTTTGCCCAGAGACTACACATTTTGGGTCTCTGGGTGAATCATCTTAATCTCCGGACTCACAGCTTTCATTAAAAAAAAAGTTTCTAGGTGGTCTGGTTCAAGAGATATACACTAAAACATCAGCCACCCTCCCTCCCCACGACTTCTGTTACAAGCTGGCTGTTCTAATCCCCACCCTTTCAGGTTTTTAGCCAATAAGTGAAGTCAGGGTTGTGATTGACAAGAGATTTGCTGACCTCCAGGCAAGAGCTAGAACCCATTGCAAATCTTGAAAACAGTTTCCTTTTCCTGTTTATCTGCACATCAGAAGCTGAATGATATACAGAAGTGTATAATATGTTATACTTTTCTAATTACAGTATAAAGATTCAAGTTTAAATTTTACCGGGCTGTTGAAGAGGGCATTTTATTTGTCTAATTCATAGCCTGTTTTGAAAACCTTCCCAAAATGAAGCTTTAATCCTACACTTGCTTTTCTGCAATGCTAATCCCACATACCAGGAGTAAACCCCATTGAATTCAATAGGACTTACTTTTTAGTAGACATGGTTAGGATTGTGCTGTAAATCAATGGGACTTTCAAGTGAATATAGCAAAGGATTGTGTTGTAAATCTTTCTCTCCCCCTCCAATCTTTTTTTTTAAAAGCAACTAGGCAGGGCTTACTTACAATTAGAATTTATTACCTGCCCTTCACCCTAGGGCTTGCTTGTGTCTAATGATGACCCAGGCCTGGCAGATGGGACTATGCAGCTCTTCCACTGCCCCCTCCACTTCTCTGTGGCAATACCACTGTCCTCCTTCACTGCCCTCATTGCTTTTCCCTGTGGTGGCATCACTGTTGGCTTCTCTGCCACCTCCTCCTCCTCTCCCCTGCCTCACCTTGGTCTGAAAAAGGGCAGAGGGGGTCCTTCTTGAGAGTCTGGTATTTTGGGCAAGGTGGTCGGAAGAATGCCCCTGCATTGCAACGGGAAAGGCCTTTTAAACTTAGACATAGACACTTTTTTTTTAAAGCCTTTGGGGAAAAAAAGTCTAAGACCACATCTGCATCATACATTTAAAACGGTATTATACTATTTATTATTAATTTATTTATTTATTGCATTTATATACCGCCTCATAGCCGAAGCTCTCTGGGCGGTTTACAACAATTAAGAACATTAAAAACAAGTATACAAATTTAAACCATACCAAACTAAAACCCATAAAAACCAATAGGCAAGTTAAAACACATGCTATTCAAATACTGTTAAAATGCCGTTAAAATGCCTGGGAGAAGAGGTAAGTCTTGACCTGGCACCGAAGAGATAACAGTGTTGGCGCCAGGCGCACCTCGTCAAACATATCATTACATAATCTGGGGGCGACCACTGAGAAGACCCTCTCCCTTGCTGCCAGCCTCCCAGCTTCCCTCGCAGTAGGCACCAGGAGAAGGGCCTTGGATATTGAGTGTAGTGTACGGATGGGTTCATGTTGGGAGAGGCGTTCCATCAGGTATTGTGGTCCCAAGCCATGTAAGGTTTTATAGGTTGTTCTAATCCCCACCCTTTCAGGTTTTTAGCCAATAAGTGAAGTCAGGGTTGTGATTGACAAGAGATTTGCTGACCTCCAGGCAAGAGCTAGAACCCATTGCAAATCTTTGAATCGAGCTTGGAAACATACAGGCAGCCAATGAAAGCGGGCCAGAATCGGTTTTATATGTTCAAACCGTCTGGTCCCTGTTAGCAATCTGGCCGTTGCATTTTGCACAAGCTGCAGTTTCCAAACTGTCTTCAAACAGCCTCCCTCTGTGGAGGGCAAAGGGCTGGGGGGGGGAAGTAAAAGCAAACTAGAAAGATAAAGGACACAGGGCTGTGCTAAGATATTTTGCTGCCTGCGGAGGACAAGATGCTCCCTCCCATTTCAGCTTTGGACGGTGGCCGGACAGGAAGGTGCATCTTAGGCCCTGCCTGCACTATTCATTTAAAGTAGAGTTATACCACTTTAAACAGTAATGGCTTCCCCCAAGCAATCCTGGGAACTATAGTTTGTTAAGGATGATGAGAGTCGTGAGAAGACCCCGGGGGCCCCCATTGTCCTCACGGAGCTACAATTCCCAGAGTTTGATGGGAGGAGGGATTGATTGTTAAACCACTGAGGGAACTGTAGTTCTGCGAGGGGAAGAAGGGGGTCTCCTAACAACTCTCAGCACTCTGAACAAGCTACAGTTCCCAGGATTCAGTAAGAGAAGCCAGGACTCAAAGTGGTATGATACTGCTTTAAGTGTGTAGCACAGATGGGCCCTGCATGAACCATGGCAGCGGGTGCAGGCATTCGCCAAGCTGCCTCTCTCTGAAGAAGGACTCCTTTGCTTTGCTAAAACCAAAATCCTGGTTCATTTGGGGTTTTCTTGCTGCTGCTGTAGACTGCTGGATATTTTCCCTAACACTGCAGCCCCCGTGTGGAAGGGAGGGAGGTATGCCTGTCTAGGGTTGCCAGGTTCTTGGCCTGAGACTGATCCTGTATCTTTAGAAGAGAAAGTCAGCCAAGTGCAGGTGTTCCTGCAGCATTGTAATGGGAAAAACCACAAGGTGGAATTCTCCCTTCTCCCTGCACAACTTGCCAGGACCGGCCTCCAAGAGGTCTTTTGTATCTTTAAAAGTTGTGCAGAGGGGAGGGAGAATTCCACCTTGTGGTTTTTCCCATTACAGCATTGCAAGAACACCTGCACTTGGCTGACTTTCTCTTCTCCTAAAGATACAGGATCAGTCTCAGGCCAAGAACCTGGCAACCCTATGCCTGTCCCAAGTTCAGGAACACTGGAGCTTACAGATGTTGCTTCAGCAATGAAGCGCCTCAGACACTGGGAGCTGGAGATTCCAGGTTGTAGCCAATGAATTACTCCTCAGAGTAGAAATTAATAGACCTAAGTTAGTCACGTCCATTAATTTCAATGGGTTTACTATGAGTATGGCTAGCATGGGATACAATCGCCATTCTTTCCTGGCTCAGCCAGGCCCTGATCCAGGGGTGGTGCTTCCCCTTCCTCCCGAGTAGCCTCATATGAGGCTAGCTGGGTCCTTTCTCAGTGGCCCTGAAGCTCATGTCTAGCTTGCCACCTCCTCTGCTCCTGTGGCCCTGGGGGAGATTTGGGGATGGATTGGCCTGCAAGCCAACCAGGAACTCTGGCAGCTGGTGTGGGGGACCCCCAGTCCTGATGCAAGGATGTCTGGACCCAAAGGCTCTTCAAAGTCACTGAGAGATCTGCTGGAGACCCTGGTTCCAGGACTGGGCAGGGATGACAGCTTGACAGGAGGAAACTGCTTCTGTCTCCAGATTGAGGCTCCACGTTGAGAGCTCATTACGTCCAAAATAGTCACGTGTCAGCCACACTTTGCTGAGAATTCCCCCAGCGATGGGCGGAGAAGGGTAAAGCATTTGGGAGTTTTTAGTTTAGAGAAACGGCGAATAAGAGGTGACATGATAGAAGTTTGTAAAATTATGCATGACATGGAGAGAGTGGATGAAGCGAAGTTTTCCCTCGTGGACATCCAATTAAGCCGAATGCTGGAAGATTCCGGACCTTCGTCACACAGTACATAGCTATGGAACTTGCTCCCACAGGAGGCATTGATGGCCACCAACTTGGAGGGCTTTAAAAGAGGATTAGACAAATTCATGGAAGAGAAGGCTATTAATGGCTGCTAGCCACGATGGCTGCACTCTGACCCCCCTGTAGGAGGCAGCGTGCTTCTGAATACCACTCAAGTCCTGCTTGCAGCCTTCCCATAATAGGCATCTGGTTGGCCACTGTGAGAACAGGATGCTGGACTAGATGGGCCACTGGCCTGAGCCAGTATGGGTCTTCTTACGTTCTTAAGAGACAGAAAAGCAGGAAGAGTTGGCCTCACATATTCTTATTATATTTCCTTTGGTGACTACATTTCCCAAGGGGTGGATGGGGGCACAGGATGCTGCCTTATGCCCAGTCAGACCATTGGTCCATCTAGCTCAGTATTGACTACACTGACTGGCAGCAGCTCTCCAGGATTTCAGACGGGACATTCCCAGCCCTATCTGGAGATGCCATGGAGGAAGAGCCTGGGGCTTTCTGCATACAAAGCAGCCGCTCTGCCAACTGGGCCATAGAGGCAGGGCAAAGAAAATGAGTAGCTAATGGAGGGATAAAGGGGGCCTGTGATTCACTTGGTAACTTTTGACATGTAGCCAGGACCAGAGCTTGGAAAAGTTACTTTTTTGAACTACAACGCCCATCAGCCCAATCCAGTGGCCATGCTGGCTGGGGCTGATGGGAGTTGTAGTTCAAAAAAGTAACTTTTCCAAGCTCTGGCCAGGACCTCTGTTTCTGCTACCCACCCGTACACTACACTCAACATCAAAGGCCCTCTTCCAGGTGTCTACTCCGAGGGAAGCTGGGAGGATGGCAACAAGGGAGAGGGCCTTCTCAGTGGTGGCCCCTAAGTTATGGAATGATTTTTTTGATGAGGTGTGCCTGGCGCCAACACTGTTATCTTTTCGGCGCCAGGTCAAGACTTTCCTCTTCTCCCAGGCATTTTACCATGTGTTTTTACATGGCTTTTTAAAAATCTGTTTTTAAAGTTGTATATTTGTTTTTAACATTTTTAATTGTTGTAAACCACCCAGAGAGCTTTGGCTATGGGGCGGTATACAAATGTAAATAATAATAATAATAATAATAATAATAATAATAATAATACACTCCTGTCTAGCCATCTGTCTTAGAAAGATAGGAAACTGCCTTACACAGGGTTCATCTAGCTCAGTATTGTCTACTCTGACTGGCAGCAGCTTTGTGGGATTTCAGGCCCACACAGGTCTTTTCACAGCTCTACCTTGTGATGTGGGGGATTGAACTTCGGACCTAAAAGGGGAAGGTTTTATTTGGTTATAAACCACAATCTCAATTTATATGCGGCATTCAAATGACCAACACTGATTCAAATTCGCTAACTGATTGATAAATAGTTTATTTATAACATTTGCCCTGTTGGCACAGGCTCTGCACCTCTGAGATGTCTGCTGCTGCAGTCAAGCTTGGTCTGGGCGAAGTGGCAGGCCCACTTCTCTGCCAGTGGTCCCTGGCAGGCTTACCCAGCGACAGTGGGAGCCCTCTTGGTCAAGGCAATGTGGGCAAAGTGGCTGTAGCCACCCTTGAAATCCCCCCCCAAAGCATGCTAGGTCAGGGCAGGGTGGGACATTTTAATGGCGGCTACATCCAGTCGGCTGGTGCTGCTCAGAGTGCCAGGCTGAGGGTGGGAGGGAATTAAGAACGGGACCTGCGCAGGTAGGAGCTGTGAGTTTTACCAGGACACTGAGGCTTTCCCACGGATGCCAGGTGCTGCCACCAGCCCTGGCGCAAGGCGGGTGCCGCTTTTTCTCTGTCTTCCTTCAAGTGGCTGCTTGAAACCAACGTTTCGGTCCTGCTTGCGGGCTTCCCCCAGGCACCTGGTTGGCCACTGTGAGGATGCTGGACTAGATGGGCCACTGGCCTGATCCAGCAAGGCTCTTCTTATGTTCTTATGTTTCCCCATTGCTGGATAATCATCTCATCATCCTAATCACCTACAGAAATAAAGCTTAATTGACATGTCACTGCATTTAAGCAGCTATGTCCTTTGTTGACCTGGCCTCTCATGTCAATCTCACCTTAATTCCTCTCCAATATATATATTTTAAGACAATTAAGCATGCCAGTGTTTTAATAATGAGCATGTGTTCATCTTCCCGTTAGGGAAACCACTGCCCTTAAATTTCTAGTGGCACCTGGTTGGCCACTGTGAGAACAGGATGCTGGACTAGATGGGCCACTGGCCTGATCCAGCAGGCTCTTCTTATGTTCTTATGTTCTAGTGGCAATAAACGATCGTGCCTTTGGGAGACCAGCGAGTGGATCTCTCTTCTTTCTCTTCTGGAAACACAGCCACGCAATTGTGCTGATTTCTTCAGAGCAGCACGTGGCGTAGGATGTGTTGCTTAACCCTTTCCCCCAGTGCCATTTCCCCATGACCATCCTTAACTGCTGTTTGGCCCATGGGTGTGGGAATGTACAGGTACCTCTATTTAAGGATAAATGATACGCAACTTATTATTCAAATCTACCTCCTTACAACCCAAACATGCTGATAGTGGAGATTATGCGTGCATTATTTGTTTAGCACTATCAGGGTGTGTGATGCTCTACTTTACAAGTGCAGGAGGACTGCTCTGTGCCCTGAGGAGCTTACAAATGGAAATTCAATACAGGAGGAATGTGATGTTCCTGTATTAGTGTAAATAGGGTAAGTGCTGGTTGTATAGGAGATACATGGTAAGTAGAATGAAAGAGGAAGGGGGAGTGAATGGGCAGTAGAATGCTGGATGATTGGCTGAATGTTTAAAAAGGAAGTATGACAAGTAAATCTGGGTGGATGTGAAGTGGATGTGGGTGGACTGGAGTGGGTTGTTTTGGTGGGTTTGAGAGAGTTGTTTGTCAGGAGAGCGTGGAGAAGGAGGGGGGTGGAGTTCGGATTAGTATTAGATAAAACCATATGCTTATGTGCCTTATGAAGAAATCTTGTTAATCTTGTTCTCTGTGTTATTTAATAAATACTTAATTTGGTTTACCAGAGGCCTGATCCTTGGCTGGGGTTTCACAGACCAGAAGGGAGGGTGAGGTAAATAACCAAGGCTGAAGAGTGGCAAATGGTGGCAGCGGGTGAAGGGAAGAATATAACACCACAAGTATTCAGAGCAAACCAGAATTATAAGCAGTCTGAGTAAATCAAAGGGATTGGGACAGCTTAAGCACGCAGTCACAGAGGTAACCTAATTGAGGGAGACTCAGGCAGAGTCTCTAGGAATACTGGTTATAGGACGTGACTGGTGGTGCTGCCTAGCAGGGGGATCTGTTGAGATCTAAGAGCGGAGAGGGAAACCATAAAAAAGGACAGTCTGGACTGGTGGAGTCCCTGGTGGTGCCTAGAGACAGGCAGTAACCACGAGCAGGTAGGAACCTGACAGGGAGAGCCAGGGAAGGGCATCACAAGGAACAACCTGGGGGTGAGATGAAGGCAAGGGTAAACTTGCCCCCCCGTCTCTTCCACTTCCTTCTGTTGCCCGCCCTCTCACTCTTCCTCCTTGCCCAGTGGGCTGCTAGACAGTGGCAGCTGGTCCATTAGGGCATGCATGGGACACTGCCCCACCAACTTCAGTCTGCCATCAGCCAGCCTCCATCTGCCTGCCTTCTTACTTGCAACTGGTCCAGGAGGGGGGGGCTCCCTGTCTTCTTCTTCTTCTTCTTCTTCTTCTTCTTCTCAGTGTTGCCCCTTGCAGAACTCAGCAAGAAGGAGGATGGGGACTATTTATTAGTCACCCATCTGGCTGGCTGTCCAGCCACTCTGGGCGATGTACAAAATAAAAACATACAAATACATTAAAACATTAAAAATCTCAACAATAATAATAAAACCTAACCCACCCCAAAAGCCTGTCTGAAGAGCCAGGTCTTCAAGGCCTGGAGGAAGCTCATCATAGCAGGGGCATGACGGAGATCGTTTGGGAGGGAATTCCACAGGGTGGGAGGCACAATAGAAAAAGCCCTCTCCCTAGTTCTCACCAGTCTAGCTGTTTTAACTAGTGGGATAGAAAGAAGGCCTTTTGAGGCTGATCTTGTTGAGCGGCGTCCCTGATGATGCTGGAGGCGCTCCTTCAGATAGACTGGGCCGAAACCGTATAGGGTTTTAAAGGTCAGAACCAACACCTTGAATTGGGCCCGGAAAATAACCCATAACCAGTGCAACTCCTTCAGCACTGGAGTGATGTGATCTCGCCGGTGGCTGCCTTTAATCAGGCGAGCCCCCGCGTTCTGTACCAGTTGCAGCTTCCGGACCGTTTTCAAGGGTAACCCCACGTAGAGTGCATTGCAGTAGTCTAGGCGAGAGGAGACCAGGGCATGTACCACAGATGGGAGCAGATGGTTGGGAAGGTAGGGGCGCAGCCTCTGTATCAGATGGAGTTGATGCAGCGCCGCCCGGCTCACAGCCGAGACCTGAGCCTCCATGGACAGCTGGGAGTCTAGAATGACCCCCAGGCTGCGGACCTGGTCTCTCAGGGGCAATTGTACCCCATTGAGCACCAGGTCAACATCCCCCAGCTAGAATGAGTTGCCTCTGCCTGTCATTGGCTCACTGGCACCACCTACTGTTGGTGCTCCCTGACTTCCACCCCACCAGTTCCAATGAGGGCCAGCTGCTGCTGGTTACCACTGCCTGGATCCAAATGGTGGTGGTGGTGGTGGTGGGAGGGGGGCGTGGCTCTTTGCTCAACCAAAACAGATGCAGGAAGAATCCTTCACAAATCTAAGGGTGCCCCATATGTTGTCAGGATGTGACAGCAGTGGAAAAGGCAGATTTTTTTGTTTCATTTTGTTTTAGTTTTTTAGAGGGGGGGTTGAAAATAGCACAGCTGATATTGTAACAATCCCACCCTGTTTTCTGTGATGTTGTTTTGAACTGTTTTAATCATGTGTTTTAAGATTGCTGTAACCTGTCCTGGGACCTCTGAAGGGTGGATAATAACAATAACAATAATTATACCAAATTATGATTCATCCACATTTGAACACTACACACAGCTCTGCCTCATCTCGGAAAGGACCTTGCAGAGCTAGAAAATGTGCAGAAAAAGGCCAATGAAAACTGTGAAGGGGGATGATTATTATTATATCCCACCATTGGATTGACTGGCCCAAGGTCACCCAGAGAGCTTCATGGCTGAGTAGGGATTTGAACATCAGTCTTCCAACTGCTAATCCCCACACTCTAACCACTACCGCTTTTCCTATAGATGCATCTTTGCCAACCTGGTGCTGTCCAGATTAGGGTTGCCAGATTCTTGGCCTGAGACTGATCCTGTATCTTTAGTAGAGAAACTCAGCCAACTGCAGGTGTTCTTCCAACACTGTAATGGGAAAAATCACAAGGTGGAATTCTCCCTTCCCTCTGCACAGCTTTTAAAGATACAGAAAACCTCTTGGAGGCTGGGCATGGCAATCAAAAGGTCTCCTGTATCTTTAACAGTTGTGCAGGGCGAAGGGAGAATTCCACCTTGTGGTTTTTCCCATTACAGTGTTGCAAGAACACCTGCACTTGGCTGACTTTCTCTTCTCTTCTCCTAAAGATACAGGATCAGTCTCAGGCCATGGACCTGGCAACCCTAGTCCAAATGTTTTGGACCACAATTCTCATCAGCCCCAGCCAGCACAGGACAGCTTGCTAGGACTGATGGGAGTTGTAGTCCAAAACAACTGGAGGGCTCCAGGTTAGTGGAGATTGACTTAAATTGTTAGCCATTATAAAAGCCCTTTGGGGCTGGAGAGAGCAATTATCACATTGAGCCAATCCATCAGTACTGGCGACCATGCTTGCAAACAGCATTACTGGATTAGAAGAAGCTTCAGTGCGCTGGAACCACTGAAATGTTTCACGCAAGTTGCTGCAGAATGCATTTGAAACACCAGCCAAAGGACTGGGGCAGGTGGGAGATTAAAAATGGAAAGGTTCCACCGAGATTTGAACTCGGATCGCTGGATTCAGAGTCCAGAGTGCTAACCATTACACCGAGCTGGTCGCCATTTGTTCTCTGCTTGTCGGAGAGAGAGGCGGGGATTCCGCCAGCCAATAGCGTCGGGCGACTCGGCTTCTGTTTTGCATATCCCGTTCCTTTCTTGCGCACATTTTTGTATCAAGGCCCCATTCAGAGAACAAAAGAAAAGGCTCGCGCGCGCGCACTTCCCAGCGTGGGGCTGGCGACGCTGATTGGCTGAAGGAATTAATCATTCCAACCCTTTGCATTTAACGGGTCCCCACCTTTACTAGTATTATTATTTTTGGATTATAAAGGCGGGGGATCATGTTAACCCTCTAGTTGCCAGCACTTGGGGTTTTTTCCCTTCCTGCTCCTCCTCTATAATCTAGTTTCTCTCTCCCCTCCGCTCTCCCACCATTTTTGCTGCTTCTAATCTTTCCCTTCTCTTCTCGTGCCCCACAAGTCCAGCCCTCCGGCAAGGCGATCTACCCAGAGGCTGCAGAAAAGGTTTGTTTCATGCTACCTATGCTTTGCAACCATCGCTGAAAATTGGGGGAGGGGGAAGAGAAGGAGCTTTGAGCCGTAGTGGAACCAGATTTTTTTAAAATAAAAAATAAAAAACAGACTGTTATATCAGGATGATAATAATACTTTTGAGTAGGCCAGCGCCAAAGAGTATTTAAATATAATGCTTTACGGTGTTCAAAGCACTTCCCAACGTCCCTGTAAGGGAGGTCGGTACGATTGTCCTTGTATTGCAGATGGAGTGGAGATTGAGGCCAAGAGGAGAGTGTTCTGCCTATGCGATGTAGACTGACCCAGGGCTGAGGGGGGTCCTTCCTAGGGTACACTCTGACAGGACCCCAGAGGGTGGCAGTTCTGACCACAATCTTGGACTGCCTTCAAGTCGATTCCGACTTATGGCGACCCTACAAATAGGGTTTTCATGGTAAGCTGTATTCAGAGGGGGTTTACCATTATTGCCTTCCTGTGAGGCTGAGAGGCAGTGACTGGCCTAAGGTCACCCAGTGAGCTTTGTGGCTGTGTGGGGATTCGAACCCTGGTCTCTCAGGTCGTAGTCCAACACTCTAACTAACCACTACACTACACTGGCTCTGACCACAATCATAGCTCACCCAAAATACAGTGCTCAGCAGTGCTGTCATTCTGAAATTTTCTGGGCTGAAAAAAATTGCTACTGTCACTTTTTATTACCCATAATGCCCTAGAATGATGGAACTTCCAAGGCATTACGTTTTATAAATCTACTGATGGCCTGGAGCAATCATCCCACCAGGCATCACAATCAGCAGTGGGCCTTGGCTGCCTGAATACACACTACAGATCTGCATGCACACCTATTACAGATAGGGGGGAGGACCCAAACCAGGGATTATTGGCCAATCTTACCTGTGGCTAACAAGTGGCTTTCCCTATTCCAAATGGTGCAGCCAATCAGATTTCAGGAGCTCTTGCCTATTAATAGGGTAGCCATAAGTCAGGATGGACTTGAAGTCCATTTCCATTTTGCCAAACCTATCCATTCAAGAAAGTAACCTGTTAGGGCAGGGATCACTTGTGGTCCTCTAGATCAGGAGCTCTTAAACTGTGGTCCCTAGAGGTCCATGGATGTGTTTCAGAGAGTCTGTGATCCAGGTGCAAGAAAGCAAAACAAAACCCAGTTTCCAATGCAATAAAATAAATTGTATGCAAACTTTTGTGTGTGTGTGTTTATGTGCATTTTTCTGGGGTGCGGGTGTGATGCCCTTCCCTGGCTCTCCCTGTCAGGTTCCTACCTGCTCGTGGCTACTGCCTTTCACTAGGCACCACCAGGGACTCCACCAGTCCGGACTGTCCTTTTTTATGGTTTCTCTCTCCGCTCTAGCACAGAACTCAATAGATCCCCCTGCTAGGCAGCACCACCAGTCACGTTCTACAACCAATGGCAGTGGTTCCGCTCCTACTTGGTGGGTCGTCTCCAGAGGGTAGTACTTGGGGAGCACTGCTTGACACCCTGGGACCTCCAGTATGGAGTCCCGCAGGGGTCAGTTCTGTCCCCCATGCTTTTTAATATCTATATGAAGCCGCTGGGTGCAGTTATCAGGAGTTTTGGAGTGCGTTGCCATCAGTACGCTGATGACACGCAGCTCTATTTCTCCTGTTCATCTTTTTCAGGTGAGCCTGTCGACGTGCTGAACCGATGTCTAGCTGCGACAGTGGACTGGATGAGAGCTAACAAACTGAGGCTTAATCCAGACAAAACTGAGATGCTGCTGGTGGGTGGTTCTCCTGACAGAATGGTGGATGTTCGACCTGTTCTGGATGGGGTTACACTCCCCCTGAATGAACAGGTTCGTAGCTTGGGAGTCCTTTTAGACCCATCCCTGTCACTTGAGGCTCAGATAGCCTCGGTGGCTTGGGGTGCTTTTTACCAACTTCGGCTGGTGGCCCAGCTACGCCCCTATCTGGACAGAGAGAACCTCGCTTCAGTAGTTCATGCGCTGGTAACCTCGAAATTAGATTACTGCAATGCGCTCTACGTGGGGCTGCCTCTGAAGACGGTCCGGAAACTGCAGCTTGTGCAGAATGCAGCGGCCAGACTATTAACGCGGACCAGACGGTCCGACCATATAACACCGATTCTGGCCCGCCTGCACTGGCTGCCTATTTGTTTCCGGGCCCGGTTCAATTTTTATTAAATCTGGCCTCAGTAACGTCTGAGCGGCACCAGTATCAAGCAATGCCCAATAATTTGCCCCCTGAACACACTCTTCCTCCCTTAGACTCGTATCAAAGTCTTTTACTTCGGTCCAGTTTATCTGGCAGAACTGAACCTTTTTTGTTTCCAGCTCTTTTGGTTCTGTTTTTACTGCCCTTCCCTGAGCAGGATTACTAATGGGGTTGGCAACCCCACATTGAAAACGTAGGTGCCCCGGTCTACCACATTTATAGCATAATTTCTCCTCCATTTTAGGGTACACAGATCCACTCTGTTGTGTCCTGTGCCCTTCAGATTTTATTGGAGGACTCCATCGCTGTGGTACCACATCCTTTTTGCCGCCATTATATGGTCTGGGTTTAAACTCTCTTGATGTTTTTCCCACCCAGCCAGTTCTATTGGAGGCAAAGTGATCCGCCATCTTTGCGGCCTCCTGCACCGATGTAGGGGAACGGTCTTTGACCAGGAGCCTTATTTCTGGTGGTAACTGATGGAATAGTTGATCCAGTATCATGAGGCTTTTCACCTCTTGCACTGACTGAGCTTTGGCACTACTCATCCACTTTCCAAATATATCCATCAACTTTGCTCCCAGTTCAACAAAAGACCTCCTTGCTTGGATCTGACAGTTTTGGAATAACTTTCTAAAATAGTCAGGTCCCAGTCTGAACCTTTTGTATACTGCCTCTTTAAACTCGGCATATGTGACGGGCCTGTCTGAGGGGAAATATTGGTATACCTCTGCCAATTCCCCTTTGATCAGGTTTGATAAATATTGCATATATTTATCCTCCGGTAGCCCCCACATTTGAGCTGCCTTTTCAAAAGTGCTGAGGTAAATTTGTGGATCTTGTCCAGGCTCAAACATTGCAAAATCTTTCGGTGTCACCTTTATTTTAGTTTCATTTCTGTCCTTTCTTGTTTCATCAGAATGAAACTTCTCTCTTTCAAACTTTAACTTTTCCACCTGTAATTCAGCATCCACTCTCGTTCTCTCAAATTCCAACTCCCTCTGCTTGTCTTTCTCATCAGCCTCCCTCCTCAATCTCTCAGTTTCCAACTCCCTCTGCTTGTCTTTCTCATCAGCCTCCCATCTTAACTTCTCTCTCAAATACTCTATATAAGCGGGATTGCTTGAATACCTTTCTGGGGTCTCTTCCCTGACAGGTTGTTTTTGCTGGACAGTTGTAAATCCTATTAGTGCTACCCTCAGTTCATCTACCTATTTACCTTCGTGAGGTAAATTGAATGTTATGCACTTCTCCACCAGCTCCTCTCTTTTCATTTTTATATATTCAGCCATGGTGTTGGAGTTCACTCACTCTTTGCCACACACTCTTTGCCAGTCACTCTCACAAGTAATCTTTATTTGTTATTTCTGTTTGCCACACCACTGTTAGGGACTCTCTTTTGTCCGTATCTGGACTCTCTTTTGTTCGTATCCCACCGCTACAGCCAACACCTGTGATGCCCTTGCCTGGCTCTCCCTGTCAGGTTCCTACCTGCTCGTGGCTACTGCCTTTCACTAGGCACCACCAGGGACTCCACCAGTCCGGACTGTCCTTTTTATGGTTTCTCTCTCTGCTCTAGCACAGATCTCAATAGATCCCCCTGCTAGGCAGCACCATCAGTCACGTTCTACAACCAATGTTCCCAGAGACCTTGCCTGAGTCTCTCTATCCGGTTACATTCGTGACTGCGTGCCTATGCTGTTCCCAACCCCCTTGTATCAATGCAGATAACTCATAACTTGGGGTTGCTCTGGATACTTATAATGTTATCAACCACCAGTAACGTCCCAATACTAGTATTCCCAGAGACTCTGAATACTGGTATTGTTATTCTCTTCACCGCTGCCACCATTTGTTACAGTTTCCCTTCAGCCTTGGTTATTACCTTACCCTCCCTTCTGGTCTGTGAAACCCCAGCCAAGGATCAGGCCTTCGGTAGACCAAAATAGTATTTATTAAATAACATTAATAACAAGAAACCTTTGATAATGATCTACAAGCTTATGGTTTCATCTATTACTGTGATATTTGACTTATTACTAATCCGAACTCCACCTCCCTCTTTTTCCACACTCTCCTGACATACACCAACTCACACCCACCTCCCAACTCCACCAAAACAACCCACTCACGTCCACCAAACACCTCTCAAACAACCCACTCACGTCCACCCAGATTCAACTGTCATCCTTCCATTTATACTCTCAGCCATCCAAAACCTCAGCCAATCATCCAGCATTCTACTGCTCATTTACTCCCCCCTCCTCTTTCATTCCACTTACCACATATCTTCTATACAAACAGCACTTACCATATATACATTAATACAGGAACATCACAGTGGGCCCATAGCTTTCATCAGATTCCTAAAAAAATCTGACCTAAGAAAAGGTTAAGAACAACTGCGTGAGATGATGGTTGGACAACAGTTTCTGTCAGCCAGCATGGCTACTGGTCAAGGGCGATGGGAGTCCAGCTACATCTGGAGAGCCAACGGTTCCCTATTCCTGTGCTAGGGTGAAAAAGAACCAAACTCCTGGGCCTATTAACATCCTACCCGAGGGAGACCAGAGGCGAAAAGAGGCTGGGGCTTCCGCCTCTGGAATAACGGTACTGCATATGTCTTCTTTTTCCCATTTGTCAGACCCTGATACTGCAGAGGAAGGGGACCCTTTGATGGAATGCAGAGGGACCAGTTTGTCATTGCGTTATTAACACAGTGGTTGGCAAAACCAGTGTGTAAACAAAAGAAAAAGTTTACCCTGTTTTTCCATTTGAAACTTGAGTCGTCCATCCATTCGCTGGTGCACCAGCCAGGGTCTGCAGGAGGGCACAATGACATTGCTTATGGTTGATGGGAAATCTGGCTTCTGTTTTTTCTGTGGGTTTTTTTTCCTCCCCAGAGAACAGGTGCATTCTGGGGGTCTTTGAGAGCTGAGGATTGTGGGATACTTTGTACAGGTCAGGGGATCTGAACAAAGGAAGAATTTGGAATTCCTTTCAGGATTGTGGAGATTCCTTCCTGCTCTGCAATTCTCAGCTGTTACCAAAAATAACTGAAAGAGGCAATAGTAAGACCACTTCTGAAGAAATCGTCCCTGGACCCAGAAAATCTTAACAACTATAGGCCGGTAGCTAATGTTCCGTTCCTGGGCAAGGTCCTGGAACGAGTGGTTGCTGACCAGCTCCAGACACTTTTGGATGAAACCGATTATCTGGATCCATTTCAGTCGGGTTTTAGACCCGGTTTTGGCATGGAGACAGCCTTGGTCGCCCTGTATGATGACCTTTGTCGGGAGACAGACAGGGGGAGTGTGACCCTACTGATTCTCCTTGATCTCTCAGCGGCTTTTGATACCATCGACCATGGTATCCTTCTGGGACGACTCTCTGATTTGGGAGTGGGCGGTACTGTGTGGCAGTGGTTCCGCTCCTACTTGGTGGGTCGTCTCCAGAGGGTAGTACTTGGGGAGCACTGCTCGACACCCTGGGACCTCCAGTATGGAGTCCCGCAGGGGTCAGTTCTGTCCCCCATGCTTTTTAATATCTATATGAAGCTGCTGGGTGCGGTCATCAGGAGTTTTGGAGTGCGTTGCCATCAGTACGCTGATGACACGCAGCTCTATTTCTCCTGTTCATCTTTTTCAGGTGAGTCTGTTGATGTGCTGAACCGATGTCTAGCTGCGACAGTGGACTGGATGAGAGCTAACAAACTGAGGCTTAATCCAGACAAAACTGAGATGCTGCTGGTGGGTGGTTCTCCTGACAGAATGGTGGATGTTCGACCTGTTCTGGATGGGGTTACACTCCCCCTGAATGAACAGGTTCGTAGCTTGGGAGTCCTTTTAGACCCATCCCTGTCACTTGAGGCTCAGATAGCCTCGGTGGCTTGGGGTGCTTTTTACCAACTTCGGCTGGTGGCCCAGCTACGCCCCTATCTGGACAGAGAGAACCTCGCTTCAGTAGTTCATGCGCTGGTAACCTCGAAATTAGATTACTGCAATGCGCTCTACGTGGGGCTGCCTCTGAAGACGGTCCGGAAACTGCAGCTTGTGCAGAATGCAGCGGCCAGACTATTAACGGGGACCAGACGGTCCGACCATATAACACCGATTCTGGCCCGCCTGCACTGGCTGCCTGTTTGTTTCCGGGCCCAGTTCAAAGTGCTGGTTTTAACCTACAAAGCCCTACACGGCACAGGACCACAATACCTGTTGGAACAACTTCCCCGATATGAACCTGCCTGTACACTACGCTCATCATCAAAGACCCTCCTCCAAGTTCCTACGTATAGGGAAGCTCGGAGGGTGGCAACGCGGAAAAGGGCTTTTTCTGTGGTGGCCCCCGAACTGTGGAACGACCTCCCAGAGGAGATATGACTGGTGCCAACGTTACTATCTTTTCGGCGCCAGGTTAAAACTTTCCTCTTTGCCCAGGCATTTTAATATGTTTAGTATGCACTGACATTGTTTTAATCTTTTTAACATTTTAACTTTTTAATGTGTTTTATATTGTTACATGTTTATTGTGTTTTTTGATGTTTTCTTGTTCTTGTGAACCGCCCAGAGAGCTTCAGCTATGGGGCGGTCTATAAGTTTAATGAAATAAATAAATAAAAATCTCATTCGTTTCATTGCCAGATTGTGATGCTTCTCTCTCTCTCTCTCTCCTTGCTAATTTTAAGCATGGATTCTGCCCAGAAAGAAGCTGCCATCTTGTGTGTGGTGCAATCAGGGACACTCATGATGGAGTACCTGAGAGCCAGCGGGGAAGCTTCGTCAGCAGCTGCTTCTCGCCGTCGATGGGCCTTTCTGCACTCTCTAGGGCAGAGAGCCTATGAGGAAGAGGAGGAGGAAGAATCTGAGGAGGAGGAGGAGGAGGAAGGAGAGGAGGAGGTCTTACTTCCTCGGCAAACGTCCAGTGCTGGATTTCGCCGTGGTGGGCGCCTCCGTTCAGTGGAGAGGCGCTTTTGGGCACGGCCCCGAAGCACCGAGTGGTGGGATCACACGGTGCTGGAGACGTGGGACGACAACCAGTGGCTGCAGAATTTTCGGATGCGCAAGTCAACTTTCTTGGAACTTTGTGGCCAGCTTTCCCCGGCTCTCCAGCGCCAGAAGACGCGGATGAGGATCCCTCTGAGCGTGGAGAAGCGCGTGGCCATCGCCCTCTGGAAGCTGGCCACGTCCGTCTGCTACCGTGACGTTGGCAACCAGTTTGGCGTCGGCAGGTCCACTGCCGGCTCGGTGGTGCTGGAAGTCTGCCGCGCCATCCAGAGGGTACTGATGCGCACCACGGTGACCGTGGGCAACAACCTGCCAGGAATCCTCACGGGGTTCAAGGAGATGGGCTTCCCCAACTGCGCTGGTGTAGTGGGCACAACTCACATGCCCATTTTGTGCCCCCCTCACCAGGCAGCCGAGTATGTCAACACAAAAGGGTACTACTCCATGGCTTTGCAAGCTCTAGTGGACCACCAGGGGAAGTTTACCCACCTGAGTGCCGGTTGGCCTGGGAAGACCCACGAAGCCAAGATCTTCAACAAGTCAACCTTGTTCACCAAAGGGCAAGAAGGGACTCTCTTTGCCCTGGGTCCGGTGGATATCAATGGGGTATCTGTGCCCAGGGTCATCCTCGGTGGACCGGCCTACCCTCTCCTTCCATGGCTGATGGTCCCCTACACAGAAGATCTGGACAGCGCCAAGGAAACATTCAATGCCACCTTGAACCAGTGCCAGGAGCCTCTGGAGGAAGCTTTCAGCCGGCTGAAGGGCAGGTGGCGATGCCTGACAGGCCGCAACGACTGCGCGGTGGAGAACCTTCCCCGCCTCATCTCGGCCTGCTGCGTCTTGCACAACATCTGCGAGGAGAAAGGGGAGGCCTACAAGGAAACGTGGGAGGCCGAAGCGAAGCAGTTGGCCGCCACCTTCAAACAGCCTCTCCAGAGGCCGGACACTCGCATTAAAGCTGCAGCCAGGTCTGAGAGGGTCAGAGACGCCCTCTGTGCCTACATTGCAAGCATGGCGTGAAAAAAAAAGTGGAAGGGAGATCCCTTGTGGAGCTGGGAGTGTTCTTGCATTCACTTGGAGGGGAGGCTAGCAGATGGGTTCAATGAATCTGCCAACCTGAGGCATGCTAAGGCTTCCATCCTTACCCAGTCATCTGGGATTAAGCCCCATTGAGCCCAACAGGTTTTACTTCTGAGTTGACGTGTAGTTACTTAGGGTTGCAGTGTAAGAGCCTCACAGCCGATTTTGATATAGAAGCATCAAGCATGGGGAAGACGGGTGGTGGGGAAAACCTCATTGTGTGAAAAATGAGTTTTCTTAAAGCCTGTCACCAGAAAGAAATTCATACTTTGCCACCTCTGGAAAAATTACTTGCACAGTAGAGGTTTTTTCCATTACGGCGTTAACTGAGTGCCGGATTGCATGTAATATGGCCCTTGCACCTCTGCGGAAGGTGGCAATTCCTCCAGAGTGGATGGGTGAGCTTGTCTTTACTAAGCTGTTAGGATTTCCTCAATAGAATTAGCCAGCCCCTACGCAGACAATGTGGACATCTCAAAAAGCGGGTAGTGTGAATTTGACCTTCAGGAGTTCAGTTTTCAGGCCTAAGGGGTAGATATTGGGTGTGTAACCTGTGGCCCTCCAGATGTTGTTGGGCTACAACGTCCATAATTTCTGACCGTTGGTCATGCTGGCTGTGGCTGCTAAGAGTTGAAATCTGGCAACATCTGGGGGGACGCAGGTTCCCTATTGCTGTAATTGTGTGAGTGTGTATGTTGCTAGTTCAGCTGTTCTTGTGCTTCCCTTTCTGCCTCTTGGAGGGGAAGCCAGCACAGCTGCCACGCGTGGAAGCCACCATAGCACTGTATAGTTTTGACATCTTAGTTGCTCATCTAGGAGGCTTATACACTCGCCCCAGGTGAAGCAGGCCAATCACAAGACTGATGCTGTCACTGGGGACATGCGCGATTTCTCCTAAAGCAAGGGTGTGAGTCAGGCCTGTATTCCCTGCCCCCTCACACTTTCCTTTTCTGTTCTAGGTCCTTGTTGATGCTGTCACTGGGGACATGCGCGATTTCTCCTAAAGCAAGGGTGTGAGTCAGGCCTGTATTCCCTGCCCCCTCACACTTTCCTTTTCTGTTCTAGGTCCTTGTTGATGCTGTCACTGGGGACATGCGCGATTTCTCCTAAAGCAAGGGTGTGAGTCAGGCCTGTATTCCCTGCCCCCTCACACTTTCCTTTTCTGTTCTAGGTCCTTGTTGATGCTGTCACTGGGGACATGCGCGATTTCTCCTAAAGCAAGGGTGTGAGTCAGGCCTGTATTCCCTGCCCCCTCACACTTTCCTTTTCTGTTCTAGGTCCTTGTTGATGCTGTCACTGGGGACATGCGCGATTTCTCCTAAAGCAAGGGTGTGAGTCAGGCCTGTATTCCCTGCCCCCTCACACTTTCCTTTTCTGTTCTAGGTCCTTGTTGAATTGGGATCCTGTCAAACTAGCAGCCTTGACAGGAGTGTTTATTCTTTCGCTATATGTGTGGATAGTTGCTGCTATGCTGTCATTATGACCTTTTAAAAAAATAGCTTTGTGGATTTTACTTCTTCTTACAGAAATTGTGGGGGAGAATCTTTGCACCGTTTTTGGAGAACACGGTGGAGATAATTAGCGCACTCCCCCAGTCCACTTTCCCAATCCTTTCTCCAGAGCAATGAATAAGAAACATACTAAACCTGTTAGCATGACATTAGTAGGCCCAGCTGTGGTTTGCACCCACATGAGCTTTGGCAGTGAAGTTCGTCATGTTAGTGTTTGTTCACTCTCTCCTTCCAAATGGGATTAAGCTGCTCCAGTTCATCACTCCCATGATAAGAAGAAAAATGGAATCCGCTACCCTTTCCCCCCTTGTGCTTAATTCACACGGTATGTGGCAAGTATGTGAGAAGGGCGGTCGTGTAGTGGCCAATTCAGAACTGCAGGGTCCCTTCTGGGAGTCACGGCCATGCCCCCTAGTCCACTTTCCCTTGTCTCCCTTCGCCTCCGAGCCCACACTCCGCTACAACAGACATCCCTAAGAGCCTGTCATCATGACCGGGGAGGCTGTGTGTTAGCTACTAAGAAAAGTCTTCTCAGTAGCTGATTCTCCTCCTTTCACTCTGGCTGGCTGCAATCAGCACAAAAGGTCAAGGACTCAGTGGCTAGCATGCTCCCCTTTCACATAGGGACCTGTTTGGGACCCTGCTCCCAAAAAAGTAATGGCTCTGCAGCCCCAGATGACTATAGGGAGAAGGACCACAGGCCATGAAGGGGAGAGAGATGCTTGCAAACACCGGGAACCCATAGTAGGCACATGTGCTGTACCCATGCCTCTGATTCTCTGCAGTTCCCTGGTGTGCATCTTTCACAAATGCATGCTTCTGCTTCACACTTTGGCACTGCCACAGATGATCAGGTTACTGTCCTGGACCGTAGGAAGTCGCTTTATACTGAGTCAGACCATTGGTCCAGTAGCTCAGTATGGCTGACACCTGATGCGGGGAACCTTTGGTCCTCTGGATGCTGCTGAACCGCAGTTCCCATCATCCCCGGCCATTGGCCACTCTTATTGGGGCTAATGGAAGTTGTAGTTCAGCAACATCTGGAGGGCCAAAGGTCCCCCGCCTGCTGTACACTGATTGGCAGCAGTGGCCCTACAGTATTTCAAGGAGGGAGTCTTATCCCAAATTTACCTGGAGATGCCACTGGAGATTTAACCAGGGACCATCTGCATGCAAACCAAATGCTCTGCCATTGAGCTACTGCTGTTCCCCAAATGGACCCGCTGTGAGCAGGATTTGAACCTATGCAAGGAGTCCCCATTCAATTTCAAGTCCACGACCTTAACCGCTCGCCCGTCACAGCTCCATAATTTTAAGTGGATCTCCTCATGTACCTCTGGCAACCTTCAGTGTCCCTGTGTGAGCGTGCATGTTCTTTGAGTTTTTAATAATAAATTGTGCAAATTTAGCTGTTGCTGCTCCTGTTGTTTTCTTTCTTTGGCTCTGAGCACATCGTTGGAGATTGGTTCCCCATCCACGGTCTGGATTCAAGACGAATCTGGACTTTGCAGGATGGGGCTAGGAGGTGGGGAAGAGGGGTTTAAACCCAGGAACAGTTGCTCTGTTGTCAGATCTCCTGGGGAGGTCTGGGACAGAATATAAAAAGGCTACTTGTAGAGCGGGAAGGGGGGAGTCCAAAGATGGTGGCTCTAATCCAGCCTTCCCCAACCTGCTGCCCTCCAGATCAGCCCCAGCCACACAGCTGTAATCCAAAATGTCTGGAGGGCACCAGCTTGGGGAAGGCTCAGAGCAAGGCAAATAAGGATCCTCTGCACTCTCCTTGAGGCATTTGGTGAGAACATGAGGCCTGCAGCTAGATCAGTCCAAAGGGGGCCCACCTAGTCCACCATCCTTTCCTCACAGTGGCCAACCAGATGCCCACAAGCAGGACCCGAGTGCAAGAGCAACTTTCCCCGCTTGTGGTTGGTTCCCAGCAATTGGTATTCAGAGCCCAGCTTGGAAAAGTTACTTTTTTTGAACTACAACTCCCATCAGCCCCAGCCAGCATGGCCACTGGATTAGGCTGATGGGAGTTGTAGTTCAAAAAAGTAACTTTTCCAAGCTCTGATTCAGAGGCATACTGCTTCCAACAGTGGAGGTGGAACACAGCCGCTGATAGCCTTGCCCTCCTTGAATTTGTCTAATCCTTTTTTTAAAAAAAGCCATCCAAGTTGGTGGCCATCACTACCTCTTGTGGGGATAAATTCCATAGTTTTAACTATGCATTGTGTGAAGTGCTTCTTTTTGTCTGTCCTGACTCTCCCAGTTCACTGGCTGGCCCTGAGAGAGGGAGAAAAATAATGGCGTACCCACTTTCTCCGTACCTTCCACAATGTTATACATCTCTCTCATCGAACTCCCCCCCCCCATCTTATTGGCCTTTTTTCAAAACTGAAAAGCCAAAGATGCTGCAACCTTTCCCCATAGGGGAGTTGCTCCCTCCTCTTGATCCTTTTGGTTGCCCTTTTCTGAACCTTTTCCCGCTCTACAATGTCCTTTCTTGAGGTGAGGCAACACAGTGTTCCATGTAAGGGCACACTCTAGGTTTGCACAATGGCATTATGGTGGTGGCAGTGTTACTTTTCAGTCCCCTTCCTAAATAATCCTTAACACAGATTCTGCCTTTTCTACAGCTGCCGCACGCTGGGCCGACATCTTTATCAAGCTACAAATATTAAATATGTGCCGTGTCCAGAGCACTCTTTGCTTTCACCTGCCCTGAATCTCCTGTGACTTGATTTCACTGAGTAATCCAAATTATGGGGTATTATGGGAGACAAAAAGGGGGTGGGGGTATCCATGCCCTCATCTACACACCACGCATAGTTTTATACCCTTTGGTTAGGTTTCTTGGATACTGGAGATAATCAGGTAATTCACACTTTGAAATCTTTGTTAGAAATATTTAAAAAGCAGGAAAATGCATAGAAAAGAGATACAGACATATACATTTTGTTATACAGTCCTTAATACTAGTTATTGTTTTAATTTTTGTTTTCCTCATGTGAAAAATATACTTCTTCCTTGGAAAATGTTTGAATACAAGAAAAGAGTGAATACCTCCACAGGTTTTCAGTAGATATACATTTTATTATATGGTACATATAGATTTCAATGCAAGAAGCCACCTGCAGGGATGATTTAAACAACCAACCAAAAATGAGAACTTCCAAATACAAGCCAATACCTTTAAAAAAAAATTTTTTTAGAAATACCTGAAAGTTTGCAGAAAAGAGAAAAGGCAATTAAAGCTATTTTTAAAAGAACTAAATAGGGAAAAATTACTTGTTTTGATTTCAAACACACATGTAGTAGTGACATGTTTGCAAATATACAGATTTGGAAATTCAGGCACACACTCAGTCACTCACGCATCCAAAAGCAAACAACCTTAATTCTACAGGAATTATGATGTATACACAGGTGTATGAAAATCAGATTTCCTGTATGTTACATTCAGAGACAGTCTCTTCCACTCCAGTTTCTAACAAGGTCTGTTTTATTTATATATTTATTAGATTTCTATGCTGCCGTTTCTCCCAGTTGGAGCCCAGATCGTCCCTTTGTTGTCCCCTAGAACAAGGATGACGAACCTGTGGCTTTCCAGGTCTTGTTAGGCCCCATTTCCCATCAGCCAGTAGGGCCAGTTGTCTCAGGGATGACGGGAGTGGAGTCCAGCAAGACCTGGTGGGCCACAGGTTCCCCATCCCGGCCCTCGAAAGTCCACTACTGGGGTCATGATCATTCGGCAAAAGGCATGTTGCCTACACAAGACAAAAAAAGTGAACACCTCTAGCTTACCAGGATGCTGACGGTTAAGCAAAGCAGTTGATATGCTCCTTTGGGCCCTTACCCTGCAGGTTGCAACTTGCAAGCGCCTCTCCAACACTGGAGGCATTCAAGAGGCAGCTGGACAGCCATCTTCGGGAATGCTTTGATTTGGATTCCTGCATTGAACAAGGGGTTTGACTTGATGGCCTTAGAGGCCCCTTCCAACTCTACTATGATTCTGTGATTCCTTAAAACAGTTTCCAGAGCTTTCGCAGCTCCAGTGAGTCCAGCTTTTCCCATTGCAGAGCATCAGTGGTGGGAGAAGTTGCATGCCCTGGATTTCTCCCTGCCCCTCAACAGCTGAACAGAGGCAAACGTGTCTCACTCAGAAAATGAACTGGTGATCCTGCTTCCAAACAACCCTTTACTTACCTCCAAAGTCCTCTCAGGAGTCCAAAGCACCAGTCTGCAAACCACCTTTTTGCTTTTGGATCTTTTGGGGTTAACCTGACCTCAAACAAAAAACCCCCACACAACCCCGCCCACTGTGCTAGGTGTGTAGATACTGTTGAGTCACTAGGTGAAGGCCCAAGCTACTAGTCCCTAAGAAATCATTTAGCTTTCTCAGAGGAGAGTGCTACATTTATGTGATCGGGTTACATCTGTGATACTATATATTGCAAAGTCACCTGCCAGTGTGATCTCATCACGACGGTTTCATTATGTACAGAAATGTTTGGGCAGAGGTGAGGGCAGGAGACTCCACACTTTAGGGCCAAGGCCGCCAAAAAGCTGGCGGCGGGGGCAAAATTCTTTTGGTCAAGGTAGCACTCTTGTGGCTGTGTCTCTGTTGGCTTCCAAGTTGTCCCGTGCTGGAACATGGGGGGTCCGGACTCTGTAACGGTCCGTTCAACTTCTTCTCGGGCGAGCAGAAGCCCTCGGGTGTCCTTGGAGGCGATTCCTCCGAGGAAGAGCTAGGAGAGAAGATGGCCAGACTCCAGTCTTGGTTCTGAGGTTCCGGCTTGGAGGCGAGGTAGAGATGCAAGGTATCCAACAGGTGGCTCTGGACCGAAGGGTGGGCTTGTTGGATGAAGGCTGCCAGGCCTAGCAGGCATTCCCGAAATCCTATCATGTAACATGTCTGGAGAGTCCCGTCTTCAGAAAGGTCAGCTCCTGGGAGGGTGAAATGGAAAGCCAGGGAGAAGGCTGGTCATTCAAACACTATGAAGATAAGCACAATCTGTATCCCAGGGTTGGTGAAGCCCAGGCCCAGGAGCCAGATCTTGCCCTTTGCGCCTCCCTATCTGACCCGTGCGACTCTCTGTAAGCTACATCCTCTCTATAGGCCACACCCCTTTCCCCAGACCACACCCATCACTGGGCCTGCTCCACACGCTCCTTGAATGGTTTTGCCTGGATGATGGATGGGGAGAGCTGTGTACAAAAACCTCTGGTTTTTGTATGGCTGGAATGTAGCCCTACAGTATAAAGTGGCCCCACCCACTTTTGCCTTTGGCCACACCCACCACTGGCATGTGGGCCCCCCCGAAGGTTCCCCACTAGGGAATGTGGCCCTTGGGCTGCAAAAAGTTCCCTACTCCTGCTATAGAGGGTGATTGATGCATTTTAATTTTTTACTATTATTATTTTACATTTTAAAGATCAATAATGACAGGGTGGCTTGCATGCATGAAAAAGCCATAATGGAATAAGAAGTCCCACGAACAAAGCTTTGTCGTCACCTTACGCACATTTTCCCCCCAAACAGAGGTAGGTCACGTGCTCGGCTAGTCAAGGGCTGAGTGAGATTAAGTCGCCATGAGATGTGTGAACACCAATCAATGGATTGTCCCTTAGGTAAGACCACAGCAGAAGCAGCCAAGTTTGACCACAGCCTGCTAGATCCTGGCACATGCAGTGATTGTGCCCTGGATATAGCCTTGCTGAGAGACCCTAGATGTCCACCAGGGCAGGCTGGCTGATTCGGGCGAAGGGGGCACTGCCCTCAGCCAGCCTCCACCTGCCTGCCATCTTAGTTAAAACCAGTCAGAGGGCAGCTCTGCCTGGCATTGGCTTGGCCAACCTACTGCTATTCTCCCTCCTTCTTGCCCTACCAGTCCCATCTCTTCTTCTACTATGCATTTTAAAAGGAACCCACTTTCTGATACTCTGACACTCCCCAAGGCTTTCTTCTCCAAAGGAAATGGACTCTCTCCCTGAAGAACAGGGAGCAAAGCAGAAATGCAGAGTTCAACTCCTTCCCTTTTTTTTACCTTGTTGCCAGGATTCACCCCTGGCTTATGGCCCTGGGCAGCCCAGGTTCCTTAAATATTGTTATGGGTTTGGGGTTGAGATGGATGATTTCTATGAGTCCCCTTCCAGCCTAAGCAAAGTGGGTTTCTCACCCCCAGGCGCAACGCTCCAAATCACAGGCTGGAAGGGGACTCATAGAAATCATCAACCCCAAACCCATAACAATATATTATCCACATACATCCTCGGCGCAGAGCTTGGAAAAGTTACTTTTTTGAACTACAACTCCTATCAGGCCAATCTAGTGGCCATGTTGGCTGGGGCTGATGGGAGTTGTAGTTTTAAAAAGTAACTTTTCCAAGCTCTGCATCCTCCCTCACCCCCACCATGCAGGTCAATTGTACCCTGGGGTTTAGCAGAGTTCATCTCCTGCAGGTGTCCTACGGCAATCTCCAAGATCTCTGCCTTCTCCACCTTGGGATTCTTCAGAGTCTGTAAATAAAGAGGTCCGAGAAGAAGGTGGCTGAAGGGAATTTTTTTTTTTTGCTGGGAATGGGCAGTAATTTAGTGGAAGAGCAACTGATTTGCATGCAGAAGATCCCAAGTTCAGTCCCTGGTACCTGCAGGTAGGTTTGGGAGAGAATCCTGCCTGAAACTGCCAGTCAGTGTAGCCATTACTGAGCTACATGGACCAATGAATCTGATTCAGCTTCTAATATTCCTCTGTATGCAGACAAAGTGAGGGTCCCTAATAGATAAGTGGAGTCTCTGAACCCCATTGCTGGGGGGGAGGTAAACTATGAGGAAAGATTGCCACCTTTGTGCCCTGCTTGTGGGCGTCAAAGCTGGCATGTGGGTAGCTGCTATTGACAAGGGAATACTCAACTGGACGGACCTTTGGTCCAGCCAAGCAGGGCTCTTTGGATGCTCTTACAAACGTGGTGGGTTTTTTTGTTTTGGACAGATGGATGCCCATCTTAACTCAGGGGTGCTGCTGATTTAAACAAGGCAATGACTTCTACACATGCTCAGGCTGTGCCATCCACAGATATGCTCTTGTGCGGACGATTGCAACATGCACTGTTCCCTCGCCACCAAAAACCAAACCCTCACATATCCAAGCTTAGAAAAAGGGCTTGGAGCTGTGGCTTTTAGCAGATGACCGCAGTCTCTGTATCTCTCATGTTTATAAATTGCTTCGAAAGCTCCACTGGAAGCATCGGGCAGCTTTGAGTAAAGGATTCAGCTGATTCCCTCTCCAAGGAATCTCTCTTCCTCCCTCCCCTTTTAACATTAGCTTGAGGAAGAATTCTGTGTAACTCAAAGTCTTAAGCCCATATTGTGAACATGGGTTGGTCCTGATAAAGGGATTAATTTACTGTCCCAACTAATTCATATTAGCCAAGTTTGGAAATGGATAAGGATTCAGTCTTAAGATGGTCTTAAAGCAGGCAGGCCTCTTATCTCCTGCCCCAGATTCACACATGTGCTGACCCCCTCCCTCCCCACAGGATCTACTGATGTTAACCAATCACAAGTGTTCCACAACTCACTACAGAGCCCTAGTTATTATTGGGGAATCTCTGCCAAAAGCTGTGGAGACGATGGACAAGACAGGAATAACCACAGAGAATACCTGATCAAGTGTCCAGCCACCTATTTCTTTGCCATTTTAACAACATCACCTGGTCTTGCCATTCCTTTAACCAAAGCGTTCCTTTAGAGAACAGCCATGTAGAGCAATAGCTCCACCTGCTGGCAGTTAAAAATAAATAAATGCACAATCCACTTCAATGCACTTTTAAGTTCAGTTCAGTTCATTCTAAAGCCTCCTAGGAAATCTGAAGACCACAAAGTTAATTTGGATTACAGTACTGACAGGATCCCAAATGGCAGCTGTTGTGCTCTTATGGAGAAGTCGTACATAGGACTTTCAGGGGAGGGGGACCGGGGAGGGGGGGCAGGCTGGCTGCAGGGGGCACGGCTCACCGACCTGGCATTGGGTTCTTTGCAGAAGGAGCAGGCGCAATTCCTCCAGGCTCCTATTGATACGGTCACGCCGGCGCTTCTCCACCAGGGGCTTCAGCATCTGAACAGACAAACAATTTGGGGGTTGACCCCTGGATGGGGCGGGCAGCACTTGGACAGACGGAAAGGCAGGCAGGCAGACACACACACACACCAATGCAGGGATCCTCTCTTTCCTATGATCAGGTCTATGAACAGTGCTCTTTATTAACCCATAATTTGGCCCAAATCAAACAATACGAAATGAGTTGCACATTTATTATTCAGCATGACATTCAATTTGCATCTTTTTCACTCTGTATCAACAGCAGCGGAGGCCTTCTGAGAAAAAGACTTATAACAGTAATATTGCTTCCCCCCCCCCTTCATTCATTCATTCATTCATTCATTCACAACTGAGTAGTATTTAGCCTAGCCAATACATGCTGTTTCTTGCCTAGGCTTAAGGACATAAGATAGACCCCTCTAGTCCAGCATTTTGTTCTCACAGTGGCCAACCAGATGCCCCAAAGGGAAACCTGAAAGCAGGACCAGAGGGCAACTGCACTCTCCCCATATTGGAGCTGAGCCCCAGAATCCGTACTCCAAAGCTAGGCTTTAGCCCCTAAAATGATGATACTGAATAGTAACTCCAGTCACAAGCCATCCTCCCAGGGCCGCATTATGACTTTCGTGGGCCCTAGGCACTTTTGCCTTCGTGGGCCCCTTCCTCCATAATAATATCAATATTAAAAATTATTTTTGATATAACTTTGAATACTTCAACATTTTTTTTCTGTTTTAGGCAAAATTTAATAGATTTTCGTGGGCCTTAACATTTTCATTTTTTTCTGATGTGAGAAAAAAATTAAAACATTTTCTTCGACCCTAAAAGTTCATTTTTCTTCTTCTGATTTTAAAAGAAATTAAAACATTTTCATGGGCCCCTAAAAGTATCGTGGGCCCTAGGCACTGTGCCTACTGTGCCTAATGGATAAGTCGGCCCTGCACACTCCTGGATCTGGGCTCATGGTGGGGTTTCCAGGTCGGGGGGGGGGCTGACTTCCAAGGTTGAGTTTAAGGCCCAACATTTTACCATTTCAGAGCTGCATTTCATTTATTATTATTGATTCAATGTATGAGTCACTCAATTTTTAAAACATCCTCTAAGTGACATTCCCTCAGCCAGGGGTTCTCAGGCGTTCTACTCCAAACTTGAGAGGGATGACAATGACTGGGCCCACCGCCAGTCACAAAATGGAGCAGGCCCGAGCCACTCACAAAATGGCTGCAGTTGGATGGGGAGTTTGCCACAATTGATTGGCAATTACTGATGCGGTTTAACAATCACTCCCTCCTCCCAGTGTAAGTGTACTCTGAGAATTGTAGCTCTGTGAGGGGAATGGGGTGTGTGTGTCTCACAACAACTCTCAGTGCCCTTCACAAACTACCCTTCCCAGGATTCTTTGGGGGAAGCCATGGCTGCTCAAGTGATATAATACCGCTTCAAATGTATAGTGCAGATGGGGTCTAAAATTCAACTTCCTGTCCAGCCACCATTGGAAGCTGGAAGATGGAGGTAGCACCATCGTGTCCTTCTCCTCAGGGCAGGCAGCACAATATCTTGGCCCGGCCCTGTGCCCTTTGTCCTTTCACCTCCCCTCTCCCCCATTGCCCTCACTGGAGGGAGACTCTTCCTTCCCTCTCCCTCCATGACACCTTTCCAGCTCCTGGCCATCTTTACCCAGTTCCACTTCTCTCCCCTCTTTAACCCTCCACTCCACCACCCTGCATGACACACACACACCCTCTTGTGTGGTAGGAGATAGGGTTGCCAGGTCCATGGCCTGAGACTGATCCTGTATCTTTAGGAGAAGAGAAGGTCAGCCAAGTGCAGGTGTTCTTGCAACTCTGTAATGGGAAAAACCACAAGGTGGAATTCTCCCTTCCCCCTGCACAACTTTTAAAGATACAGAAGACCTCTTAGAGGCTGGGCCTGGCAACCAAGAGGTCTTCTGTACCTTTAAAAGTTGTGCAGAGGGAAGGGAGAATTCCACCTTGTGGTTTTCCCCATTACAGAGTTGCAAGAACACCTGCACTTGGCTGACTTTCTCTTCTCTTCTCCTAAAGATACAGGATCAGTCTCAGGCCAAGAACCTGGCAACCGTAGTATGAGACCAGGCAGGCAGGCTGAAGTCTGTGGGTGTGAGTGAGTGTGATTAAAGCAGAGGGTCCCAAAGGGGGTGCAGCACCCCATGGTGCTACGTCTTTCCTTCGCCCTCAGTCCAGCCATCCCTTTTGTCTCCCTCTGCTCCTTCTTTCTCTTCTATGGGAAGGGATGCAGCTCAGTCAGGGTTGGGCACCTGCTTTGCGTGCAGAATGTCCCCAGCTTCAATCCCAGATAGCATTTCCAAGTGATCCTCTCTAAAACCCCGGAGAGTCACTGCCACTCAGTGTTGCTGTGGTGTCCTTAGACACTCCTCTTGGTGCCTCCCAAGACCTCCCTTCCCAATTTTTAAATGCTGATCTTTGGTCTTTGTTCTTGGTTTGTTTTGGAGGGGGGGGGATTGTCTGCTTTCTTTGCCTGCTTTTATTTGTTTTTGAATGTGTGTAGGTGACTTGCCTTTTCTTTAGGGAGTCTTCTGTGAAATGGGTATAAGAAACAACAATTCCTTAGATTTCCAAATGTGGCCCGAGTCCAAAAAAGTTGGAGACTCCTGGTGTAGACAATACTGACAGGCGAATGGTCTGACTTGAGCTGCTTTCCATACATTTAAGGCACATCCCCCTCCCCCCGAATCCTGGGAACTGTAGTTTGTTAAGGGTGTTAGAATTTGTGGCTCTGTGAGGGTGAGCTACAGTTCCCAGGATTCTTTGGGTGTGTGTGTGTGTAATTTAAATGTGATTTATACATATGATGTGTAGGCAGCTTTGAGATGCCTGTGTTCCTTCCCACACACTCTGCCACCTGCTCTGTGACCACATTCACACCAGATATTTCTTCCACTGTTATTCCACTTTACACAGTCCTGGCTTGCCCCAAAGAGTCCTGGGAAGTGTAGTTTATAAAGGGTGCTGTCAGGAGACCCCTATTCTCCTCACAGGGCTACAACTATCAGAGTGGTTCAACAGGGAGTCCCTCTTCCCAGAGAACTCTGGAAACAGTAGCTCTGTGAGGAGAATAACTCTCAGGACCCTTCCCAGGATGCTTTGGGAGAAGCCAGGACTGTTTAAAGTGGGATAAATGTCTGGTGGGAATGTGACCTGCCTGTCCCTCCCTCATCTGCCTGCTCTTTCCTTCCCTCCCATTTGGCTTGCTGCTGCCTCATTTTTAACCAGCTCCTGTGTCCACACATGCGCATGGGGGACACAGAGTGTGCGAGAGAGGACTGATTGGGTGTGCTTCGGAGGCCCGCTGGTAACTACTACTGCCCCCTAGAGGCAGAGAGACAAATAGCCGGATCCCTGTGCTTTCTGGAATGCAAGGCACTTCCCCACACACAAATCATCAACATCTTGGCATTCAGATCATGCTGTGTGATCTAGGCACACTTGCTTGAAAAGCTTCCATCAACAGGGATTTAGAGAAATAGACTTTCCCCTTTTCTTTTTCAGAAATCTAGCATAAGGGACAAACCTACCCATCCGGTGAATTGCACTCTGCCCCCACCCCCGGGCCTTTCCTGGCATTTCTCCCCCTCCCCCACAATGCCATCACTGCTGCCCAGACTGTACAGGCATCTTCTGCAAAAAAATAAAAAAAACACACACTAGATCCCTCACTACATAATGAACACTTTCCCCTTTAACTCAGTATCTCCTCCCGCACTTCAAAATCTACCTCCTCCTCAAAGGCTTGGGAAGCAATTTCTTTGGTCTCCCCGTTAATTCATCAAGAGAGAGGTGCCAAGCACAACCAAGGCTCATTTCTGCCTGGAACAACCTACGTCCTTGCTTGCTGCAAAGTCCTTTTCCTCTTTCAGCTTCAATTCTCCCTCAATCCAACCACCCACCTCAATCTCCCACCCACCCCCAACTCCTGGTTTCATCCTGGAGAATCTTCCCTTTCCCACAGTAAAATCCTCCAGGCCTTCTGCTAGCTATAGAGAAGTTTGTAACCTTGTGTGCAAAACACATTTTCCCTAGTTAAAAGAAAACAAAAGAACAGCATTATTAATTTCCAGGTCCTTGCTAGAATTCTATAAATCCCTTTGGTATAACCACCAAACAGACAAAAATATCCCTCCTCAGATAAACACACACCACTTTGGATATGATCATTATCATGGATATACCTGTGGGTTGTATTCAACTAAGAGTAGACCCACTGAAATGAATAAACCTAAGTTAGCCATCCCTATTCCCCGGCCCCCTCAATAACTCAGACCCTCAATGGGTATGAGTAGAACTATCACTGGATACTACTCTGTGCCTATATGCTTTCCCTTCTGTAGCTAATAGCAGCTCTGGAAGGGAGGAGTTGATTTGGATCTGGCATGGCATGGAGGGAAAGGGTTGGACCTCCCTGCCCACACACACAGAGGCCCCGATCCACCACCACTTTTTGAAGTGGGAGATCCAATCAAGCCTTCATTGCAGACTCAACACATGCTTGTTATGTTAGCCATTTACGGTTGTCTCCAAAGTTACTCCTACTCAGAGTAAACCCATTGAAAATAACAGGCATGACTATCTTAGGTCCACCAGTTTCACTGGGTCTACTCTGGATGCAGCCCATACAGTGCAAAGGACTTCCAATCGTCATGGTATGCATGCCATTGGATCAATGCCTTTTTCTGTTAAGATTGTGTGTTGATTGTGGTGCACCGATCTCCCCACATAAAACAAATTCATGCACAGGCGTCTTCCATAATAAAAGTACCTTGGCAATTGGCAAATGGCGACTGGGGCATGACTGTGAAATCCAGAAGCCCCTAGTCATGGTCTGGTACATCCACAGTGGATACAGATTCAGAAGTATCCATTGTTAAAGACTATATTTTGGAAGACAATCTTACTCGGTCACGAGTGATCGCCAAGAAAAAAATATATGTCTTTACTCAGAAGTAAGCCCTCTTCTCTCCCTTTGAGTTGTATAAGACTTATTCCCAAGGAAGTGTGTACATTATATATAGGATTGCAGCCTCAGCAGCAGAGCTTGGCAAAGTTACTTGTTTGAACTACATCTCCCATCAGCCCCAGCCAGCACCATGCTGGCTGGGGCTGATGGGAGTTGTAGTTCAAAAAAGTAACTTTTCCAAGCTCTGCTCAGCAGACATATGGTGTTAAAAGTGCAAGCCAAATGGATGGCTCCCTTACCTCAGCCTTTGCCAACCTGGTGCCCTCCAGATGTTGTTGGACTACAATTTCCATCAGCTGATGAGAATGGTAGTCCAACAACACTTAGAGGGCAGCAGGTTGGTGAAGGCTGTCTTAGCGTAAGACCGAAGGGGAGAAGGGTAATCTGTGCTGTTCTAAGATTGACACAATTAGTTAGTTCACTAATTTCTATCCTGCCCTTCCTCCCAAAGGCACCCAGGGGTGCAAGCAAGAAAACAGCAAAAACAAATAATTTTTTAAAAAGAAAAACATTTAAAAGCAATCAAACATCCCAGCTAAATCAGTTCATAGTAGCCAAGAAAAGCAATATATTCCAGGCCTCAAATGCCTGTGTGAAGTGGACTGTTTTAAAATCCCATTGAGATGTCATGAACGAGGGAAACAGAGGCACCTCACCAGGGGTGATGCGCTCTTCATTTCAGGGCAAGTCAAGGGGGAGCCCCCCAGATAAATTGTCGGACTAGGAGGCCCAGGGCTCAAATCCTCACAGGGTGACCCAGGGCTAGTCACAGTCTCTTAGCCTGACCTACCGTTTCGGGCTGTGCGAAAGTACCCTAAGAAGGGGCCGGGGGAGAGAACTACCTTGAGCCCCTTGGAGAAAAAGTGGCACAGAAATGTACTAAAAGGTAATAAAATAAAATAAAAAATTCCCGGTCCCAACGCCTACCCACTGCCTGCGATCCACAGCGATCCCTCCACCCCCCTGCCCCCGGAGCCGCCAGCCAGCTCCTGCAAACGCCGCCTGCCTTCCCGCGATGCAGGCCAGGTACCTTTCTCGCTCCTCCGCCCTCGGAGCTCTCTGTAGTCACCATCGCCTCCGAAGCCTCTGGGCTCTGTCCCGGCGAGCCTGCCTTTCTCCCAGGGGGAGGAGGAGGAGGAGGGTCAAGCGAGCCAGCCCCCCCCCGCCTTTCCCGGCGTCGTCAATGACCCTTCAGGCGCATCCCACACTTTGGGGGCTGGCTCTGTCGCTTCCAGTGGCGCGCACATGCACACACACGCGCGCTGTGGGAAGAGCGCACAACAGGAAAAACTCTTGCACAATTAGGCAATGCCTCCTTCTCCCCCCAGCAAAACCCCCCACACAACCAAGGATTGTGCCTCTCGTCCCTCGCCAACCCACGCAGTCAAGTACTGGAAAGGGCTCGTCAACCCCCTCTACTTAGGTCAGAGCGGTTCGCAAACATTTAATGTCATATTTGATTCTCTCTTTCTCCAAATTTCCAGTTAGAGTCCAGGTTGGGTTTGGGAGGCTTTTAAGCAAGAGCAAGGGAGTGAAAAGGGAGTTAAAAATCAACAGCAGCGGTGTGACCACAGATTTCTTCATGCCCAGCCGTGTCCAGTGAATCTTGCAAAAATGAATGCTGAACGTTTTGGCCTTTTGATTAATCCCTAAGAGAGGGTTTTTGGTTTTTAAAAAGAAAGCTAAAGTGGAAATATTTATCCAGAACGTTGATTTCAAAGGTGCTGTTCTTTCTTATAGGAAAAGTAAGAATTTGAATTCTGGAATGCTGTCAAATGTCAAATGTGTGGGCTGTTTTGACTCAGATCCACAGCAAAAGTGAATTATTTCCTGACCAGTACCAGGGCTAGGGCTTCATATCTGAAATGAAAAGTGTCAAAGGAAGTAGTTGTGTGCTTATGTGTAATGTATGTGCAAAATGATTGGTTGCCAGTAATTTAGAAATAAGGCTTTTGGCTTTCAAATTATTATGTTTCCCTTTAAATAAAGTAAAAACAATGCTGGACTTAACTCCCTCTCGTGTAGTGGCCAAAAGGCACGGCAGCCCTTCCACAAGAAAGCCTTCCTAACCCAGGGGAACGGTCAGGCTGAATCTAAGCCAAGGCTCACTTGCTGTGTGATCAGGTAAACAGCGCCTCTGAGCATGCACAGAGTGCTTTCCCCACATCACTAATCAATCACGAATACAAGGCATCTGAGATTAAGAAGAGGAGTTGCTGGCGGGGCGTGGGGACCCAGAATCTCTTATTAAACACATTTAGCAGGAAGAGTGGGGTTTTTTTTACAGAGTGTCCATGTTGTTGGGGGGTGGAAGAGAATAGGGAAAGTGGAACAAGGATTCGGAGGGGGTGAGGAAGAGGTGGGTGTGGCAAGTAGATACTCCCCTCTCCCAAGACAACATCAGGAGCTGTGAAAGTCTACCAAATGGGGAAAAAGGAAACCCTAAAAGTTGGTGTGAAGGCACAGCTGCGGAGGGGGGGGGTCAGGGAAGGAGAAAAAGTGACAAAAGGCCTGACGAGCGGCTGTGCTTATTTTTTCAAGGGCAGACACTCCATCTCTCCCACACACACACCGCCTCCGCTATTTTGAAAGAAACAGAACACCTCTCATATATCGGTGAGATGACACTGCTCACAGCGCTTCACATCCCCCGCCCGATTTCACAACAACCTAGTGAGGTAGGCCATTGCGGGCGAGCGCGCGCAAGAGATCGCGAAAAACTGCCTGGGGATCGTCAGTTCTCGCCTGCAATCCCCCACTTCCAAAATGTGGTGTTGCAGCCGGCGCAATAATGGACATTAGAAAGGGTTTTGCAATTTTGCAAATGCGGGGTCCCAAGGTCCATATATTTTTGTCCGTCTGTCTCTCTGTCCCCGAAGTGGGACTGAAGCTTGCGCGCTCGATTCGAGCCCGCGAAGTGTCTTGGCTAGGCACTGACAGACAGCCCCCCAGCAGAGCCCGCGAAAGAGAGCCGGGTGCGGGGCGTGAGGGTCACACCTGGGCCTCGGCTCTGCGTTTATAGCTGCCGCCCGCCACACATCCCGGGAAGCAAGGGACGGCCTTCTCACACCTCTCGGCCAAAACCGCCCAGGCGTCCCATTTGGGGACCGGTTTTATTGCCCTGGGAAATCCGAGCAGCCCAGGCACGTAGCACGCAAACAGGCAGCAAGCCGACACCCCCGCGGAGGGGATGGCAGCATGAGAAGGACGGGACCTTGGGCGGCGAGGGGGGATATTTTTCATTTTTTAAAATTTAATTTTTAGTGACTGTAATGAGTGCAAGCTCCCCCCTCATCTTTCTTTTTTTGGCTTTGTTTGTTTGCTAAATCAGAAGTGGAATCTAAGGAGCTCGGAACATTTAAAAAAATTAATTCTTTTTTTTTTAAGTTCTCCTCCCCCCCCATAGTTTTGCAGGACTGAAATAGAAACGAAAAAGGTGAATTGCAAAGTGTCCAAGAGAAAGGATAGGGACTGTGAATGTGACTTAAGGAAGCAACAGCGGTGGGGCACTATGACTAAGGCGGAGAGCAAGTGTCGCACAAGGAAGCATTGGTGGTTCAGTGGTAGAATTCTCGCCTGCCACGCGGGAGGCCCGGGTTCGATTCCCGGCCAATGCAACTCCGTTTCTTTTTGACTTCTTGTCCCATAACTAATCCCTACTTTTTGCTGATTTGTACGAAGAATAAAATGTAGTTAGATGATCACAAAGAAGGAAATTTAAGAAGAAGAATCTTATTTCCACAACAGCGGTCCTGCTTGCATAGACGCAGGGACCACGGCTCAGATAATAAACGTTAATAAAAGCGTAGTCAATAATGTAGAAGGAAAATAAGCACGATGTGGATTGCGAAACATTAGGTGTGCTGAGGGGGAGGGGGGAAAGAACGATTTTTTTTTTTTAGGTTGGTTAAACCTCATGAAAAGACCCTCCGTGGCACAGAGTGATAAGCGGAGGTAACGCAGCCGAAGCTCTGCTCAGGGCCTGAGTTCAATTCCAACCGAAGGAGGAAGTCGAATCTCTGGTAAAAGGGGTCGAGGTTCACTCAGCCTTCCATCCATCCATGGTCGGTAAAATGGGTATCCGGCATATGCTGCAGGGTAAAGAAGGGCCGGGGACGGAACTGGCAATCCCACCGCACATATACGGTCTGCCTAGTAAACGTTGCAAGATGTCACCCTAAGAGTTGGAAACGAGTCGAGTCGCACTATAAGTGCGGGACACCTTTACCTTTTTAAACTTTATGAAAACAAAAATGAAGTTGCATTGGCCGGGAATCGAACCCGGGTCTCCCGCGTGGCAGGCGAGAATTCTACCACTGAACCACCAATGCGCCATGAGAAACAGCTGGATAGCTCCTTTGATGAAGTGAAAATTCTTCACCGGCATTTGGTGATGAGCGTGAAAACACTCTGCTACTAAAGTATGCAGGTTTTCCCCTCGCTGGAGCCTCTCATATCAGAAAAAAAATAACTGGTTCTGAACGGAGGGCTGTTCCCCCCAGGTCGCAAATATGGTAGACCCAATCAATGGACTTAAAGTCCGTTGCTTTTAGAGGGTCTCACTCTTTACCTCCCATTAAAAGGTCCTTTTTGCTTTAGGCCAGGGCCGGAGATGTGAGCATTGCCAATATCAACAGCTGTATCTATCTGCCTGCCTGCCTATCTATGTGAAAAAGGATGTGTTGTTTTTTTTTAAATAAAACCTAAACCCAATTGGGTTGTTTGGGCCCGCCGTTCATTAGGACTCAGTCTGCCCCACTCCGAACCTATTCGGGATGCCAAGTTTCCCCCAGAACATAAGCGTGAGTGAAGAGCAGCGTGCCTCTGAGCATGTGCAGAGTATCCTCCTCTCCCTCCACCGCTCCAGCACCGCAGCTCGAGCCCACGTGCTGTTCACTTCGCTCTGTATTCGATCGATTTCACTGGATCCCAGAGCTACTTCCATTCCCCACCCCCATCTCCGGCTGTTACTCCAAACCCCCAGGGGGCTCGGGCGGGCGCGAAGGCTCGTGTGGGCTTCTGGCGCATCAAAGGGCAGGCGAGGCCCAGGAGGCAATTGGCACCTTGGCGTGTGGAAGGCTTTCCCAGGGTCCCCCCCCTCGCCTCCGCCTGGCTTTCCCACTTTGCTTCCCCTCCGTCTGCAAACCTCCTGCAGAGAGGTGGGAACTAAGCAAGCAGCGAAGGCAGGCGGGCGGGGGTTGGCACTGGAAGGAAAGTGTGGAAGGAGCCCCTCCCTTTGCATGAGCGCGTAGGCTAAGGCTGCGATCCAACGCATGGCTAAGCAGAAGTAAGCTCCACTGGGTTCCATGGGGCTTACTCCCAGGTAAGTGTGCGTTGGATTGCTGCCTAAAGCGCGAAGCGAGCAAACGGCAAAGCGAGCACAGGCCGCGCAAGCTGAAGCCCTGTGAGAGAGGCGAGGGTGCCTCTGAGGTTATGTAGAGCGCCTTTCCTTTTCCGCTGAATCTCTTTCTTTTTTCTTTCTTATTTATTTATTTGTTTGTTTCATTTATAGACCGCCCATAGCGAGTGGCTCTCTGGGCGGTGTACAAAAAGGTTAAAATACAAAATATCAACAATAAAATCAGACAACAAACAATAAACACAAGCAGCAACTAAAGAAAAAAAGAAAAAAAATAATAAAAAAATATCCCGCCCTTCCTCGCAATAGGAGACCAGGGCCGGGGCGAGCCTGTTTCAGGGCGAAATGGAACAGCATCTCTATGCAAATATAAGAATTATTGGAAACAGATGCATTGGTGGTTCAGTGGTAGAATTCTCGCCTGCCACGCGGGAGGCCCGGGTTCGATTCCCGGCCAATGCAGCAATTCTCTTTTTAAAAAAACTATCTGCTTCTATTAGCATCAGAGACTTCCTGATTTATTAGAGCCTTTACCACATCCACTTATTGCACGATTCAGTGCCCATCTATAGGATATGAATCAGGGAGAATCCAGTGCCCATCTGTAGGATATGAATCAGGAGGAATCTGGTTAGACCCATAAGTTAGTCACGTCCATTTCAATGGGCCTAACCCTGGCTATGACTAACGTCGGATACCGCCTTGTGCGGGATGATGACGGGGGCAGGCAGCGTTTGCAGAACTGCAAAGTTTCCCCGTGGATCCCCGAGCGGGTACAATTGGGGGGGGGTTCTCTTTCTAAAAGCCCCTTTGAAAGCAAAGGAAGGAGAAATCCTTCGGGGACATAGGCATCAAAGTGCTCCAACGCAGTGCTCCCCCATTCAGCTGCGGGAGAGGGTTAATCGGGGAGGGGGGCAACCCTGCCGATGCTCTCCTTCCGTCTCTCCGACACCTGCGAACTGCCCCTTCTGTCGGGCCCGCCCGCGGGAGGCCCTTGGCCTGCCCTTCGCCGCCTCCTCCCGTTTCACGAGCCTGGGAAAGTCTTCCACACGCCGAGGTGTCGACGGCCTCCCGCCGTGCCTCACTGGCCCCTTTGATCCGCCTCCTAAATGCCACGTGGAGCGCCTTTCTCGCCAAGCCGCTAGTCCACGAGCCTTCACACATACACACCCCGCCACCTGCCAGAGACCGACCCCCCCCGTGGGAAAGTAAGGCACGCTGAAGGAGGCAGAGGGATCCGGAGAGGAAACCCACAGGGCGTCTCTCCTCCGAAAGAGGCAACATTTGCTATCCTCCGATGCCGCCAAGGTGCCAGCCTCCCCGTTTCTAAGATGTACTGGGGCGCAGGATAACTTCATACCTAAACAAAGGGGGGGGGAAATGGCTCTGGCAATTAATTGGTTAAATGGCTACTTTGGCTCACGCAGCTGTTACACAGAATCTCAAAGGGGAAATCCAGATGTTTCCCACAGCATTGGTGGTTCAGTGGTAGAATTCTCGCCTGCCACGCGGGAGACCCGGGTTCGATTCCCGGCCAATGCAATAAAGCACTTTTTGTTGTTCCAACGCGCACCCCCTAAGAATGGGTGATGTGTTTAATATGCAGATCAGCTCAGAATTGATTCCCATTATGAATATAACAAGAGGCCGGTTGCAGGATCAGGCCAGTGGCCCGTCTGGTCCAGCATCCTCTTCTCCCAGTGGCCAAACAGATGCCTGTGGGAGGAAGCCCACAAGCAGGACCTGAGTGCAAAGCGCACCCTTCCCGCCTGCGGTTTCTAGTAATTGGTCTTCGGAAGAGCACCGCCTCCGACTATGGAGCCACAGCATAGCCATGATGGCTAGTAGTAGTAGCCCGGGGGCGTTCTCCTGATAGGATTGCGGCCAATATCTCTCGGATTGTCATTGCCAAGAAATCAGGGAAGGGAGGGAGAAGTTGGGGGGGGGAGTGAATGGAAGCCGTGAATAAAATCCAGGCCACCCACTCGGCAGACGAGATTTGGCCGGCCTGGGGTTCACCTCCAGGCTAATTCCCTTTGCCAGGGAGTGCAAGAGTCATGCGTGTGCGCACGCGTAATGTGGCTCCGGTTTGCAAAAGCTTCGCACCGATTCAATGCAAGAGTTCGGGGGGGGGCGTGTTCCTCCCCGACTCCACTGCCCACCCCCTTTCTAGACAAGAATTGAAGCTCTTGCGCGCCGCGTGGGCCTAATCGCTCGTCGCCTGCCCTTTGCCTCTTCCCATTTATTCCGTGGGAACGAGATCTGGCTTCAAAGGCCGGCCTCTTCCCAGTCACACCTTGCGGGGGGCGGGGGCGAGTTTCACAGCTTCGAATGCAGGAGCGCGCCCGTCCCCCGTTTGACACCGCTCAGCAAATGGGGGCATTTGGACGCCTGCAGGGTATTGGGAGCGCCTCCCGCTGTGGATAGTTTCTGGAGAGTGGTGGGGAGGGGGAGCTGTGGGGAGTTGCGATCCCATGGAGTGGGAGGGGGACAGCCTCCTCTTAGATGCCCCCCCAACCAAACTGGTGCAGGACCTAGTCTCATTAGGAGGTAGACTCCCATGCCCCACTTGGTTACATCCCCCCCATAATTGCAAAACCTTCTGTGGGCTGCAGCTGGTACAAAATGGGGCATATTGTTGGGGAGATTTCCTACTGACCTGTCTTCTCTGGAGGCTGCCCCGTTAGCAGTGAGCCCTGACGGCCTTCTTGGTGGTGGCTCCCCATTTGTGGACCTCCCTCACTAGTGAGATGTGTCAGACGTCTCCATCGTTATTTACTTTTAGGAGGAATTGGAAAACATTGCTGTTTTCCCTGGGCATTTGATGGCTGAAAGTCCTGACCTTGGCAACCCTGAAATTATTAGTTTGGGAGTAGGTGATTGCTTTTAGGAGTTTTTAGCTGGTTTTTAGAAGGTTGTGTCAATTGTTTTTAGAAGTTTTAATTGTATTGTTTTAGTAAAGACATGTTTGCTGCCCTGGACTATTTTGGAGGAAGGTGCAGGAAGTAAATTTAATAAGTAAATAAATCTTATTGAGGGAGGAGAGAATTTTTAACACCCTGTGTCTGTTGAACATATTTGCTTTGATTTGCAAAGGTAAGCATCACGTGGGGCTGTATTATTTTCATAAACATGCATAACACTTCAGAAAGTATAAAAGGATAGGTCTCTGGCCCCAGAACCTTACAATCTAAAATTCTGGGTAGGGAAACAGCAGAGATAATGGGCCCCTGTTCCTTTCACAGAGCTACAATTTACAGAGTTCCCTGGGAAATGGGATTGATTGAAATGGGAAATGGGATTGATTGTTAAATCACACTGAGAATTGTAACCCTGTGAGGGGAATAGGAATCTCCTAACAACTCTCAGCACCCTGAACAAACTACAGTTTCTAGGTTTCCTTTGGGGAAGCCATGACTGTTTAAAGTGGTAAAATACTGCTTTAAATGTATAGTGCAGATGTAACCTTGGAGAGAGACCTGGATGCAGGTTACAACCAAGCAGAAGTTGCCTAGGAGAGGTCGGATGGTGATCCAAATCTGGAGGCACAAAGTAAGATAGTAGAGAGCATTTCCTTAATGCCACTTACTTGGTCTGGTTTGACTGCTGTGGCCACCTCTCCCGCCTCTAAGGATCCTGGGAGTTTTAGCTCTCAGTGCAATTCCCAGAGCCCTTTGGGAGAAAAACATGACCATCCACAAGCCAGTTGACATTGTTGTGTAGATGCACCAGAAGGATGAAAAAGCAGGGCAAGAAGTGAAGTGGGTGCCCTCAGGCTGTGGGTCTATTATACAACGGAATGTGGAATTGTGCAGTGGTGACCACGTGTGCCCAGAGGAAGGAGGAGGTTGCTGTACCCGGGGCAGAGAGATGTGCTTTTGACTTTTTTGTTTCAAATATTAGTGCGGATTTGGGGAGTGGTGCTCCGAGGTCTCTCTTTGTTATCCAGGAATGAGGAGAAATTTGGGTTTTCAGGGGTGCCCAAGCGAGGAAGGGGTGAGGAGGCAGAGATGCTGGAGGATTAAGGGGGCAGCTACGCGTGCCTAATGAAAATGAGGGGACATAGGAGGCGGGTAGGCTGCGTCCTGGCAAATGGCCTGAGACAAAGACCCCAGGAAAAGCCTCCACCCCCCCCCACATTATTGCCAGGGCCTCAAACAAAGACCACTCTTGGGCCGACTCCCAGGCACTGGCAGTGAAGCCTGGCCTGTGTTCAAGGGCTGTCAGGAGTTTAATTAAAAGGATGGAGGCAACCCTAGGAAGAGCCCCTCTCCAGGGGCCTCAGTGGGGGCTCGGTGGGGGTGGGAGTGCAGCACTAATCTGCACAGGACACAGAGCCATCAGTGACTCGCCACTCTCGGCCAAGCTCCCCACCTGAGGCCTTTGTTGCAGAGCGGAAGCCAGAGCTGTGGGCCTCACATGGAACAGGCTATCTAAATTGCTGTCTCTCTGTTTATCTGCCTTTAGATGTTTATTGAAGAAGTGATGCCAGCTGAATGCACAGTGGAGTAAAGCGTGTGCTGGATTTTCTGCACATCTGCAGACAAGCCTCCCCCGGCCTAGTGCGCTAGAAAGATGATAGCACAGTCGTTGCTCCCTTCTCCCATTGCCCCCAAATGAGAGTATTATTATTATTGTCAACAACAACAACAACAACAATAGAATTTATATCCCGCCCAGGGTGGCAAACATAAAATGGTTTAACAAGAAAAAGAAAAGGATACTGAAGACTGTTATAAAGCATTCCAAAAACATAATTACAATTAAAAATGTTCTAAAACATAGTCAAAAACTTTCTTCCATCAGTGATCTTCAGGTTGCAAGGAACAGTTCCTTTCAGCCATCAAATGCCTGGGTAAACCTGCAGGGAGGAAGGGCAGGATATAAATCCAATAATTAATTAATTGGAATGTTTTAAAACTGGACAGCTTCTTAAATACACGTTCATATTTTAAAAGGCAAATCCTCCTCCAGGATGCACACCTTAATGTGGTGAGGGGGTTTGAGAGTGTGGAAGAAGCTGAGAGCAATGCCGTCAGGAGTCTAGACCAAGAGGCTAGACAACTAGCAGGGGCACCCATGGCAGAATGGTCAAAGCTGAGACACCAGACTAAGATGCATCCAAACCCAGAGGAAGGCAATGGTAAACCACCCCTGAATACCTCTTACCACAAAAACCCTATGAACAGAGTATCGAAAATGCAACACAAGATAGTGCTGGAAGATGAGCCCCCCAGGTCAGATGGCACTCACAGAGCTACTGGGGAAGAACAAAGGACAAGTAGCACTGTGACTAATGACACCACTGGGTCAAAACTGAATGGAAGCCCAGAGGCTGATGTGCACAGATGTGAAAGGAGAGTCCAGAGTTGTACGACACACACAATAGGAACATGGAATGTGAGAAGCATGGACCAGGGCAAGTTAGAAATTGTCAAGCAAGAAATGGAACGCATTAACACTACAATACTTGGCGTGAGTGAATTAAAATGGGTGGAAACAGGACATTTTCAATCAGGCAACTACAAAATATTTTATGCAGCAAATGAGAAATTAAGAAGAAACGGGGTTGCTTTAATAGTGAGAAGTGATGTAGCAAAAGCAATTGGGAGCTATAACTCAAGGTCTGAGCGAGTGATATCAGTGAGATTAAACGGGAAACCTGTTAACATAATCACCATCCAAGTCTATGCTCCAACGGCAAACACAGAACAAGAGGAGGAATTGGAGAGATTTTACGCAGAAGTACAGGAAGAAATTGATCACACATCATGCCTTGAATGCCAATAGCTTGGAATCAGAAATGGGGAGAACAGTGTTGTTGCACTCGGGCCCTCCTTGCAGGGTTCCCACTTGGGCATCTGGCTGGTCTCTGTGAGAACAGAATGCTGGACTAGATGGGCCATTGGCTTGACCCAGCAGGCAGGCTCTTCTTATGTATTGTACATTGAATCAAGTTATGGTAAGCAGGGTTGGAGCATTTAATCAATTAATCAGAATAATTGATTTAGAAACTTGACTGACTCTAAAAAGTGCCTCAGTTAATCAGGTAGCAGCTGTTTATATATAATGTTTATTTACATTACTCTGTACATTGAACCCACTGATGCCCACACCTATTTAAACTGGAAATCCTGCCATCCTAGGCATATAAAGAAGAACATTGTATATAGCTTAGCTCTGAGATCCTTCATATATATATATATGAACGTAATTGTGATTAACAAAACAGAGGTTTTTATTGTAATACCAAAACGTTTTGGCTTCCGCCTTCATCAGCTGCTAACATACAAATGCTGTTACCAAGGTGGCAGTTATTGAGCATTGAGGATGGAATGCTCAGAGGGGCTTCATTTGCAGAAGCTAAGTGGTGGTGGTACTGTCCCCCAGGTTCAGGCCATATGGTGCCAATGTGTCCAGAGAGTATATCCAAAAATTATATATATATAATTCAAGTATTTACAAAAATTGCAGATGGCAACTTAAAAGAGACATTTCCTCCCTTGCTTTCAAATGAAGGGATGTCTTTTTTTAAGATGACATATTTGTGTTTTCCCCTAAAACAGAGGCAGGGAATGTGTGGCCCCCAGATGGTGCTGGCCTACAACTCCTATCATCCCTGATCATTGGCCATGCTGGCTGGGGCTGATGGGAATTTGAGTCCAACTATGTGTGAGGGGGCATCACATTGGCTACCCCTGATGAAATCAAAGGAAGTATACCTTTTGCATCAGAATCATTGTTTTTACTCATATGTAAAAAGTTGATTTATTAGCTGAAACTCATATATTTAATTGACAAAAGATTTCTTTTATTAGATGTCAGCCCTTACCATAAATAATGGTTGCATTCTTTCTTTTCCGCCAGATAAAGAACAGAGTGCTCTAAACATACACAAAGTGCTCTTCTGTCACAAGAAGACTTATACTTGAAAGATTTCAGCTGGGTATCAGTAGGGTATGACAAAAGCTCCAGAACAGTTCCACAGCACCAGAAATCCTGCCATCACCATGAGGATACATTTGCACAGCTCCTTGGATACGCAAGCAGAAAATTCTGCTGGTCTGGCTGCTGTGCCAGTGTAATGGTGGCGAATCAGTCCTCCAGCTACCAGTGTGCGCATATCCTGGATTAGGAGGTAAGAGTTTTCCGGATGGGCTTGAGTCTTGGAATGGTCTACTCTTATTTTAAAAGTTAGGAAGATCTTCTAAGCTTCTAATTCAGCCTTTGCCAGTCTGGTGCCCTCCATATGTTTTGGACTGATGTTTGGGACTGATGGGAACTGTAGTCCAAAACATCCAGACGGCATCAGGGTGGCGAAGGCTGCTCTGATTCTGTGATGCCTCATTATTATGTAAAACCACAGTGGATGTGAGAAATCTGTGCCCATTATTAATAGGCATCAGCTTAATACAGCAATTAAGAACTTTGGAATCTGCCCTATAATAAGTCTTACGCCGTTGGTTCACGTAGCTCAGTAGCTAGCCCTGAAATAAGGTTCCGCCGAGATTTGAACTGCGATTGCTGGATTCAAAGTCCAGAGTGCTAACCTTTACACTGTGGAACCAGGCACAATTCAGATGTGTCGATTCTTAAACTAATTTATTATTTGCTTTATAACATCTGTTTTCTGTCTCAGTTACGTATATGCATGAAAATATATCTGAAAATATGCCACAGTGCAGCACAGGTGTTCAATACCCTTGTTTGATCAAATGAGATTATATAATGTAAATTTATTTATTTATTTATTAAATTTACATCCCACTCTTCCTCCCAGAAGGAGCCCAGGGGGGCAAGCAAAAACACTGAAAGCACTCTAAAATATATTAAAAACAAAATACTTTAAAAACATATTAAAACAAAACATCTTATTTTTTTTAAAAAAAAAAACAGCTTTAACAAGTCTTAAAAAGCAGTTCCAACACAGATGCAGACCTGGATAAGGTCTCTACTTAAAAGGCTTGTTGAAAGGGGATGGTCTTCGGTAGGAGCTGAAAATATGACAGAGATGGCGCCTGTCTAATATTTAAGGGAAGGGAATTCCACAGTGTCGGTGTTACATTGGAAAGATTTGGGATAGAAAGAAGGTTCTAGCAACAAGGGCCTAGTTCTCATTGAAGAGATAAACCTGTGTTTTGCTCTGCATCAGCTTCAGACTGCAGATGTATTCAGATAACTGAATGCTCCTCCATACCAGAAAATTTCTTGCATATGAAAAACAATGCAAAAGGGGGCAGTTCTAGCCTTGGATTCTCTGTGACATGCTTGTTTTCTCAGGGTATTGAAGTGTGGAGAGAGAGAGAGGAACATTCAGTCACGTGCGTCCTACCTGCAATCTAGGCACCAGTTGTGAATCTCAGGGGGGATTTGTCCAAGCAGAAATGAGACATGTTCAAAAAATTTTTTCCAGGTGGCTGTGATGGCCGAGTGGTTAAGGCGTTGGACTCGAAATCCAATAGGGTTTCCCTGCGCAGGTTCGAATCCTGCTCACAGCGCAAGGCCATTCTTTTCCCAGTAAGCTTCCTTTTCTGTCTGCAGCGGGTGGTTTTAGCTTTGGATGTCTCACCCTCTCATACACATGAGCAGCTTTATCAAGCTCCTGGCCTCCAGCTTCACACTGGAATTCCGCTGCTCATGTTGTCAGCTAGAGCCAATCTGAATTCTTTGATAAACCCTCTTCCTCTTCTTTCGCATTCCTGGTGTTAGAGGTGAGCGAAGAATCTGCAGGTCTGAACTTGATTTGGTGCCAAAGGAGGTGGAGAAAGGGATGGGCTATGGGCTATTTTCAGTCTGCAGTTTCCCACAAATAAATCAACAACAACAACAACAAATAATAATAATAATAACAATAATAATAATAAATCATGCATTTCAACAACAGCAACTCATGCCTCCTTGACTGATATGCTCCCTTACTCCTGAATGGGTTGGACTGCTTGTTGTTGTTGAGTGGTGAGAGAAATGCACTCTCTGCATGCTCAGATTCAGCCTTTTGGCTTGGACTTTTGTGGGGAATTTGGGAGTAGTGTGGGGCTGCAGCATTCTCACTTGGCAGTCCATTTGAATCCTGCCTCACCAAGGATCAACCCCAGGGCTAAATCTTGGAAGATGTCTCTGATTGTGTGCAGAGTGCCTTTGCCTTCACTGCCGAAGAACTCCACCTAATTTCTCCACACACACCTGGGAAGAGGACAGTGGGTCACATTTTACAGGCATGTGGGAGCCCCAGGACCTTTTTCTCTTTTTAATTAAGCCCTGTGATTTTGGATGATGTGAGATGCTGCTGCGGCTACTCTGGTGTACTCTGCTCTGAATCACTTTTGCCTCTGGCTTCACACTTTCATTGGCCATGATGCTGAAGTTGCTTACTACTTCCTTAATTTGCACAAATGTTTGAAAAAGTCCCACAATGAACTTTTGGTCACCCTAAATCATACATCCTCGCTTCCAGGACAGTGTCCTCTATGAGATGGAATTGAATTGCATTTGTTGTATATGCCTTTGACAGTGTCATGCACCCAAGGAAAGTATTGGACTGTCCAGTGCCATTTCATACTCTTCTGTTTTGGGGTGACCCAGAGCTTATTGTGGGGTGCGCTCCTTCCAAGTTCTATATTTATTACCGTCATCTGTGGTCATCATCACACATTTATAAACGTGCAATCATGACCTTTTTGACTGGAGAAAACTATTGTGGATCTCATAGGGGCCAGTCCCCTTGTCATAGATGCGTGTGACAGGAGGCAGACCAAAGATTATTTTGGGGCTCAGGGATGTATAAACTCTAGTTCTTTTCATGCAAGTAGTAGCCAACTTCAGCATGGCTCCATGGCCTGCAGTCAGGCACAGAGGCGGGGCTTTGAGCCCAGCTGAGCCAGCCCTGGGCTGAAAGAAGCCTTGCAAGAGTGCTAAATGGCAAATCTTTGAAATTAACATGTGTGGAGAGCATAGTGGGGAATTCAGGGCAAGGGGAGGCGGAGAGCAGCAAACTGGGCCACGAGGGTCCCCGCCCCTGCTCATGGCTATCCCAGCTGTTCCCTGGGAATGGCAGAGGTGCCTTTTTTCCCTTGGGAAAATGAACCCTTTTCTCCTCTCCCTCCGACCCCCTTTTTATGGTGGAATTGCAAAACAGGCCTTTGATCCAGGCTTTTAGCACCTTGCAGTGTGTTTACAAATTGACGACCCCCCCTTCCCTTCCCACCTTCTGCTGCCCACACGACTGAGGTACCTGGGAGCGAATAGGGGAAGAGGACAACTCCACCCCCCTTCTTTTTCTTCCCTCGACGAATTTCAGAGTGGTCCAGTAAGTAACACACACACCCTCTCCCAGGCAGGCAGGCAGGCAGGCAGGCTTTTGTGCTTCCAAGCAATGCTTGGTTGAAGCTCTGTCCTCCTTTTTAACCACCTGTACAACAGGCAGAGATTCAGCAGGTGCAGCTTTCCCTTATACAGACTTGGGACCCCAAGAGGAGCCTCACCATCTGAATTTGTGCCTGTGACACAGGCACAGAGCCCTGCTAAGGGAAGGCGATGACCATTCCGGTTTCTTCATTCCTGCAAACACACAGTGTGTTCTAAATCATATTTAGAAGCCAGCAGTCAGCTGGGGAGGGGGACAGGGTTGGAAGATCATGGATGGCAGCTTAAAGCCACCACTGAATAGAAGGAGGGGGCCTTTGAAAACTGGATTAGGGGACTCTCAGTGGGGCAAATTCATTTAACTGGATTGTTCCTTTACTGCCTCTTGCGGATGTTGGGCTTTTGGCGGTGGGTGGGGGATTATCCGATTAGTGCTAAATTAAATAGTTCATTCCACTGCCTCCTTTATCCTTAATATGTTCAACAAAGCGAAGCAATCAGTAAATCAAATTTACTCTGAGGGGCTTGAGGAGAGAGATGTGGGGGAAGAGAGGAGAGGCTAGGAATTTATTCTAAATCCCTTTGCATGTCCAAAAAAAACCTAGCAGTTTGGTTTCCAAAAGTTGTAACTCCTTTTCACAGGGTTGGCGCTTCCCCCCCCCCCAACTGGTCATGCACCTGTGCTTTTGAATACAGTCCTAAAATACATTTAGCAGGTGAAACTGTTCCTGGAGATAAACTGGCGGGGAAGTTTTGAATGCTTAATTTCTAACTTGCTCAGCTGCAGAAGCAGGACCCAGGGAGGGAAAGTGGCAACCCTACTAGCATATTTCACCGCTGTATAATGCACAGAAGCAGAGCTGGGGGGAAAGGTGGCAACCCTACCAACATGTTTCACCGCTGTAATGACCTAATGTGCCAGATTTACCCTTTACTCTGGCCTTTGACATCTGAGATACATGTTTTCAGGCCCCACCCTATTCCTGTGAACTGTAATTTGTTTTGAACAGTTTTTAATATTGAATTTGAAATAGTTGTAACTGGCTCTGGGATTTTATGGTAAAGGGCGGTTAACAAATAAAAGAAATTAATAATGATAATAAATAAATCATTTAAAGAAAAGACTGGTGTGACTCAAAACCTTGCCCCTTGCCTTTTCAATTCTGCTTGGTCCCATTCAAGGTGCTGTTGTCGCATCTTCTTGCTGGAGTGGCAGAGGGCAAACACTCTTCCTGAGACTTCAGCCTCTTGCAGCTTTGCTTATTTTCTAGTAGACTTTAATTAAATGGGGTGGGGTGGAATCTGGAGTTGATTGAGCCAGGACCTATTTTCAATGTCAGGGCTCACTCAGCCCTAGCAGGCGAAAGAATAACAACAGAGAGAGTGTCTGTAAGCATGTGCAAAGCGTCTTCCCCTTCACAGCCCATATTCCCTCCTGCCCTCACATGCAACTGAGATTAGGAAGAAGGATGCATGGGGCTTTGAGCTCCAGTACCTATCTCTTTAGAACTGAACTGCTGGAGGGGGAGGGCAGTAGAAAACAGGTGAGGGGGCAGGGAGGAAGGCCCATGTCATGAAAGGGTAGGTCTGGGACCAGATGGAAAATGTCCAATTCTGTAATACCAATATTGTAATTTTAGAATCATTACAATATTGCACCGCCTGTTTTCTAGCAAGCTACGAGCTGCCTTGCTGGATCAAGTCAAAGGGTCATGTAACCCAGTAATCTGTCTCCAATGCTGCAGGGCCTGACATTGACAGGTTTGCTGCCCTGGGCTCCTTTGGATAAAGGGCAAGATATAAATTTTAATAATGATGATGATAATGATGGTGGTGGTGCAGCTTCCTGGGTTTTTATGCTGGTGTTAGCAACCCCAACATGGGAGAATTTGGGGTCCCTTTCTGCCCTGTAACCCCCAAGTCAGTGCAATGGTGGGGAAAGCGTCAGCGATTCATGTCTCTGTGAATGTTGCACAGCTGTGAAAGCCACTGCCAAGGTAGCAAAAGGTGGAGAGAGCAGCGAAGTGAAAGGTGTGTGGCTGAGAAGGGTCAGAGGAGGGCATGGGAACCACGCAGGCATGCCCGGGGTAGTGCTTTCCTCACCTTCCCTTTGTGGAGGGAGCCTTTATGGCCCCCTTCATTGCCAGGCCCCTTTGGCTTGATAGCCCTCTTGTGCTAGAGGCGACGCTGGGGTTGGCAGGGAGCCACCAAGACAGATGTTTGCCCTCTAGCAAAAAGGCCCAGGGGAGGGGCCCCAGGGGTGGCTCCATCTGCCAGGAGAGGTGCGAGTGGAAGACCATCAGAAGAGCCCTGCTGGTGCTGGATCGGGCCATTTAGCTGGGCACCCCTGTTTTCCCACAGGGCCTGAGGGCAGCAGCACTCTTCCGCTCATGTTCCCAAGAGATTGGTGTCTGGAGCTAGACTGCCGGTGGCCATGGAGGTTCAAAGGTGGCTCCATGAATTTGCCAAATTCCCTTCTAAACCCATCTAAAGGTCGGTGATCCTGACTGCTTCTTCCTGAAGCTTCAGCCTGGGTAGAACCTTCCTCTTTAAATCTGTTATCGCTCTTTGCTAGCCGCTTCCTCCTCTTTATTTTTCTTCATCTTCGTCATCACCATCTTGAAATCTGTTACTGTTTTTACTATTACGGAGTTATCATTTTACTGTAAACCGCCCAGAGAGCTTCAGCTATGGGGAGGTATATAAGTACAATCAATCAATCAATCAATTTTAGTCCTATCCCTCTAGATCAGCCTTCGCCAGTCTAGCACCTGCCAAACATGGCTGTGCTGGCTGGAGCTGATGGGAGTTGTCGTCCAGAACATCTAGAGGGCACCAGGCTGGGGAAGGCTCGGTTATTAAGGGGGGGGTGCTCAGGGCCGTTTGGTAAGCATAGGGAGTTAGCCAAGATTTGAACTCATGTCTGTCCACTATTAAACCCAACACTTTAGCCATCTCATGTTCCTGGGTCTCTGACCTGGGAATCCCTAATTAAGTTTCTATTTTTTAAAAAACATGAGCAAAAGGTTCAGTGCCTTGAATTTCTTCACAACAGGTGGCAATTCAGCAGGTGAAGTTTTTGCCAATTGTGCATCTCTATGGCTTGGATTATAGGCTGATCTCTTTCAGCCACTTAAAAGAGTCGGTCATTTACGCCAACTCTGCCTCCATGTTCAGCTCCCTGCACCATATCCAGAGTTTGGAAAAGTTACTTTTTTTGAACTACAACTCCCATCAGCCCAATCCAGTGGCCATGCTGGTTGGGGCTGATGGGAGTTGTAGTTTAAAAAAGTAACTTTTCCAAGCTCTGATCCCACACCATTCCCAAGGGTCACCTCACACCCCCAAGAGCAAATTTTGGTGTGTGTGTGTGGCTTTAGAGGAAAGGGAGAGGTGGAAAAGTCCCGTTCTGTGAGCGTGAACTCTATTCAGTTCGTGGAAGGAAAGTTAGAATCCAAGCCTATGTCCAGAAAAGCCTCACCTGTTGATCTCTCTGCCCACTGTGATGCTGTAAGAGCTCCAGAGCCTCTGCCTGTAAAAATGGGCAGCATGTCATAACTCTCCCTGCTTATTCCAGATGTGTGTAGATAAGGTGTGCTTTAACAGTAGGAAGAAAAATTCACTCTGTACATGCACAGATGCTCTGAGTGTCATGTCCTGTGTTTCATGGCTTATCCCTGGCATTTTAAAACTGATAATGTGGATGTACCTTGGTGAGAATCATGATTTGGTTCAGACTCTGGGCATTATTTATTTATTAATTTTATTTATTCAAAGGATTTATACTCTGCTCTTCCCACTGGAAAAACTCACAGAGTGGCTTACAAACCAATAAAAATAACACAGTCCCTTCCCCTTGGGCATACGATATGCACCGGCCCGTACACTACGGTCTACTACGAAGGCCCTCCTCCAGGTCCCGACCCATAGGGAGGGCTGGAGAGTGGTGACAAGATCTAGGGCTTTCTCAGTGGTGGCCCCCGAACTATGGAATAGTCTCCCCGAGGAGGTGCGCTTGGCGCCGACGTTATCATCTTTTCGGCGCCAAGTTAAAACCTTCCTCTTCTCTGAGGCATTTTAATTTAAGTCGACTTAATTTTAAACTGTTGTATCTGATTTTAGAGTGTACAGTTTTTATATACTTTGTTCTATTAGATTGTGTAATTTTATTGTATTTTTTTTTATGTTCACCGCCCAGAGAGCTATTGCTAGTTGGGCGGTATATTAGTTTAATTAATAAATAAATAAATAATAAATAAATAAATAAAAGACATGACACAAAAGGAAATGGGGATGGGGAGGGCAGAGGAAAACTGGCGATTGCTGAGATTTTTCTAACATGACTTTTTCTGCTTTTTGTGTAGGAAGGGAGGTGTAGTTCTTAAATGTCCAGGCAGGTCACCCCCTTTGATGTGTGTGCTTGTGTATGTGTGTGTGTGTCTCCCAGATGTATGTACAGAGACTGGCTAGGCCTACTGAGAGGAAAGTGAAGTTCCTAAGGGCTGGGCGGTTACTCTCAGCACATGCACAGGAACACTCTCCTGCTTGTTATTTCTTCTCAGCCCCTTTGCATTGGAATCAGGTTTCTAGGGCTGAGCTTTAGCGAGTCTCGAATTCAGCCCTGGAATTGGGGCTGTAGGTGGGTGCAGAATGAGAGGGGTGGAGAACCTCCTGTGGCCCTCCAGGCCTTTCTGTTTGGCCCTTGGGATTCTCCCCAGGCCACACCCCTCACTGGCCCTGCTTCCCTCTCTGGCTCTAAGAGTGTTTTTGTCTGGCTGGAGATGTGTCCTCGAACTCGGATCATGCCTCTTGCTTGTCTGGATGGAGGACAAAAAGGAGTGGGTGAGCGGGTGTAGAAACGAGCCTACCGTGCAGAGGCAAAATTTACATTCCTTGCTCCGCCCACTTTTGCCTCTAACCCTGCCTACCACTGGCATGTGGCCCTTGGAAGGTTGCTCAGAAGGGAAAGTGGCCCTTGTGCCGAAAAGGGTTCCCCACCCCGATTTTACAGCTCATCTAGTCCAGGAAGAAATGCAAGGGCCCTACAGAAAGAGGATAAGTACGGTTTGCATCTGCTTGGAATAACTAGAGTTTTGCTGTGACGCTTCCAGTGGGCACCGGTGGCTCTGTGTCAGTGGGGCAGTGGAATCCGCTCCAGGTTTTAGTCTGAAAGGCCACACTAAAACCTGGAGTGGATTGCACTGGCTCATTGACATGGAGCCGCCAGCCACCGTTGCCTTCTTCAGCTGTCAGATGGGTGGTGCTAGGAATGATTTGGGGGGTGGCCCTTGCTAGCTTTCTCAATATCATTTCAATTAAAAAACAAAATTAAACCATAGGAAGACACACATCCCTTCTGAATCAGACCAAAGGTCCATCTGCAACAATAGCCAGAACAGGATGCCCAGAAGCAGGGCATGAATGTGGCAGCCTTCCCCCAGTAACTGGTATTTGCAGCTACACTACTCCTGATTGTGGAGGCTCCATTTAGCATTTATGGGCTAAAGCTGTTGATAGATTTAGCCCGTTAAATTTTTTTTAAAGCCATCTAAGGTAGTGGCCATTAAGAACATCAGGACCCTGCCGGTTCAGGCCAATGGCCCATCTAGTCCAGCATCCCGTTCTCAAATGGCTAGCTAGATGCCCCAACCGGAAGCCCACAAACAGGACTTGAACTCAAGACCACTCTTCCCCACTTGTGGTTTCCAGCAAGTAGCATTTGGAGGCATGCTGTCTCCAGCTGCAGAGGTAGAATACAGCCATGTGATCCTCCCTGAATTTGTCTGACTCTGACCCTCTTTTAAAGCAAGCCACGGTGGCGGCCATCAATCACTACATCTTCTAGGAGTAAATTATGCGCCATGTGAAGAAGTAATTCCTTTTGTTTGTCCTGCATCTTCCCGCATTCGGCTTCACTGGGTTCTGGTATTACAAGCCAGAGGGAGAAAAAAACTTCGGTCTACTTTCTCCACACTGTGCTGCTGTTGCCGCAACTTGTGGCACCAAATTCCAGAAATTAGGTGAGGCCTACTATTTATGAAAGAGGGTGGACAATTCCCCCCTCTCCCCCCTCCCCCCTCCACCATTTATAATTATCGTAAAACTGTGCCACGCCTCTCACCTCACCTCCAAATGTGCAGGGCAGGCTGTCGCCTCTGACCTTTGCTGATGGGAAAGTTCTCATCTTTTTATTCCAGGGAGTGTCTCCGACGTTTGGTTTTTACTGTGACTTTTTTTTTGGGGGGGGGTGTTGTAGGCTGGTCCTGACACCTCCACTTTATGGCAGTGAGAATCACAGTTGCCTGCAGTTTCCCACAAGCTGGTCACCATCCTACAATCCTAGGGCCACAATAAAAAGTCATAAAATGCCTGTTGTTCCCTCCACCCTCACCCCCGAGGCCCTCAAATTTCCCCTGGATGCATTTCAGATCATTGCTTGGGTGGTTACACTTGAAACTGTCAGATCTCTGTTTCGTGTGTGTGTTTCTCAAAGCCAAAAAAAATGTTCCTCTGGTAAATAACCTTGCGAACATTCAAATGTTGATCTGGAGGGCACAGGTTGGGGAAGCCTGCTTTACAGAACAACAGCAAGGGGGCAGATCCCTGCCCCACTGAGCTTACAATCTAAAAGAGGAAATGAAAGTGGAATGGGAGGAAAACGTGGTTGTTTCAGTTACATGTAGATAGGATGGGTTTTGTTTACGTGTGTGTGTTTGTGTGTGTAGTGTCATATAATTATCATTGGAAGGGGCCCTGGAGGTCATCTATTCCAACCCACTGCTGAGTACCGGATGCAACTATAGCACCTCTGACAGATGGTGACCCAGCCTCTGCTTAAATATCCCCAATGAAGGGGAGCCCAGGGCCTCCCAAGGCAATCTGCCCCGCAGTTTCCATCTGTGTGGGGCTGATGGGAATTGGAGTCCAAATGCATCTGGGGGGGTCACAGGTTCCCAATCCCTACTCAAGCAACTGAAAATAAGGTCACATCCACACCACACATTTAAAGCATGCTGCTCCCTCAAAGAACCCTGGAAACTGTAGTTTATCCCGCCTAAAGCTGCAGTTCCTAGCACCATTAACAAACTACAGTTCCCATTATTTTTGGAGGGATGTCATGTGCTTTCAAAGTATGGAGTGTTGTGTCTGGTCCAGAGCTTGGAAATGTTACTTTTTTTGAACTACAACTCCCATTAGCCCAATCTAGTTCAAAAAAGTAACTTTTCCAAGCTCTGGTCCTACATGACAGATGTTCAGATATTTAAAGACAGTGATCATATTGGAAGATTGCTACACAGAAAAACACGCGCATCTGAATTCCTTTCCCTCCTGGTGTCTCCAGGTATAGATACTGTTTGACTTGGTGGCTTTAAGAGGAGAATACCCCAAAGTATAAAAATGTTGATTTTTGGCAAGGAGTTTAAACATTGGGTGGTATTCAATGTTAGTCCTACTCAAGAGCAGACAGTAGCCATGACTAACTTAAGTTCATTCATTTCAGTGGGTCTGCTCTGAGTAGGACTGAGTTGAATACAACCCATAGACAGCAAAATCCATCAACAAGGCCTAGAAGGTGTTTTTGTTTTTTTAAAAATAAGTTATCCCAGACAACTGATATTTTTTTACCCTGCAGAAGCAAAATCTGAAAGCGGTCAAAATGCAACCAACACAATACAAAATAAAATGTAAGGGCCGGTTCTGAAATCTGCATTAAGGGTTGGTTTGTTCGCTCTTTTTGAAGGGACTGCATTTGGTGGGGTGTTTTTCATCTACCCCATTGTCATGGACAGATCACCGCTTGCTGAGATTTAGACTTACAGCGGCTCTTTCCCTCTGCAAAGGTGGAGGATCTATTAAGTTGATCCGCTCCCGGAGCCAGATGGATCCTGTAGGTTTTCAGAGGGCTCTGGGAGATTTTCCGGCTGATAGGACAGGTGCTCCTGTCGAGGCCCTGGTCGCACTGTGGAATACAGAAATGACCCGGGCTATTGACACGATCGCTCCCGTGCGTCCCCTCCGCTGTAGAGCTCATACAGCTCCGTGGTATACCCCGGAGCTGAGAGCGATGAAACATGAGAGGAGGAGGCTGGAGTGCAGATGGAGGAAAACTCCCAGTGGATACAATCATGCCTTGGTAAGTGCCACCAATAAGTTGTATACAAAAGCGGTAAGGACAGCAAAGAAGCTCTATTTTGCTGCCTCTATTAGATCATCTTTAAGCCGCCCAGCGGAGCTTTTTAAAGTCGTGCGAGGGCTCTTACACTCTGGCCCCCACGATACTATGGAAACATCTGAGACCCGCTGTAATGAAATTGCTGGACACTTTCAAGATAAGATTGCATGTATCCGCAGGGACCTTGACTCTGATGTTGTGACAGATGAATCCATTGAAGTGTCCGGAGCACGGCCTTGTCTTTCTTTATTGGATGAGTTTCAGTTGGTGCAGCTCGAGGAAGTGGACAAGGTGCTTGGAATGGTTCGGGCGACCACGTCTGTTCTGGATCCTTGCCCATCTTGGCTAGTGAAAGCTGGCAGGGCTGGAACCACCGGCTGGGCCAGGGAAGTGGTTAATGCCTCCTTGAGAGAGGGAGTAGTCCCAAGTAGCCTCAAGGAGGCAATAGTGAGACCTCTTTTAAAGAAACCTTCCCTGGACCCGGATAATTTGAACAACTACAGACCTGTGGCGAATGTCCCCTTTTCTGGGCAAGGTTTTGGAGCGGGTGGTTGCCAGCCAACTCCAGGCGCTCTTGGATGAAACCGATTATCTAGATCCGTTTCAATCCGGTTTCAGGCCCGGTTTTGGCACCGAAACAGCCTTGGTCGCCCTGTATGATGACCTGTGTCGGGAGAGGGACAGGGGGAGTGTGACTCTGTTGATTCTCCTTGATCTCTCAGCGGCGTTTGATACCATCGACCATGGTATCCTTCTGAGGAGACTCGCGGAGTTGGGTGTCGGGGGCACTGCTTGGCAGTGGTTCCGCTCCTACTTCGCGGATCGTCACCAGAAGGTAGTGCTTGGGGAACATCACTCGACACCATGGACTCTCCATTGCGGAGTCCCTCAGGGGTCGGTTTTGTCCCCCATGCTTTTCAACATCTACATGCAGCCGCTGGGTGCAGTCATCAGGAGTTTTGGAGTGTGTTGCCATCAGTATGCTGATGACATGCAGCTCTATTTCTCCTTTTCATCTTCTTCAGGTGAGTCTGTTGATGTGCTGAACCGTTGCCTGACCGCGATAATGGACTGGATGAGAGCTAATAAACTGAAACTCAATCCAGACAAGACCGAGACATTGTTGGTGAATGCCTTCCCTGCTCAGATGGTGGATGTTAACCCTGTTCTGGATGGGGTTACACTCCCCCTGAAGGAACAGGTACGTAGTTTGGGGGTTCTTCTCGACTCTTCCCTGTCTCTCGAGGCCCAAGTGGCCTCGGTGGCACGGAATGCGTTTTACCATCTTCGTCTGGTAGCCCAACTACGCCCCTATCTGGACAGGGACGACTTCGCCTCCGTTGTTCACGCTCTGGTAACTTCAAGATTGGATTACTGTAATGCGCTCTACGTAGGGCTGCCCCTGAAGACAATTCGGAAGCTTCAGCTGGTGCAGAACGCAGCTGCCAGACTACTGACGAGGACCAGTCGGTCTTCGCATATAACACCTGTCTTGGCGCGTCTGCACTGGCTTCCTATTTGCTTCCGGGCGAGATTCAAGGTGCTGGTTCTTACCTATAAAGCCTTACACGGCGTGGGACCTCAATACCTTGTGGAACGCCTCTCTCGATACGAACCTACCCGTTCACTTCGTTCAGAATCTAAGGCCCTCCTCCGGGTACCAACCCATCGGGAAGCCCGGAGGGTGGTTACTAGATCTAGGGCCTTTTCTGTGGTGGCCCCTGAGTTGTGGAACAGCCTCCCCGAAGAGGTACGCCTGGCGCCTACACTTTTATCTTTTCGGCGCCAGGTAAAGACCTTTTTATGCTCCCAGGCATTTTAATTTTCTTAACCATTTTAATCTTTTAATCCGTATTTTTAATTTTTGTCGTATTGTGTTTTTGTAGTGTTTTTTGTTGTTTGTTTGTATATGTTTTTATGATTTTTATTATGATATATTGTATTTTATCTTGTTTGTTCACCGCCCTGAGAGCTATTCTGCTAAGGGTGGTATATAAATTGAAATAATAAATAAATAAATAAATAAATTTGTAACTAAAAAGGGCTTGGGTTCAAATCCCGCCTCTCTCTCTCTTTCTCTCTCTCTCTCACACACACAGAACTTCAAGAGGCTGCATGGAGGAGCTTCCAGGTTCAATCCTCAGCATCTCCAGGTAGGTCTGGGGGAGACCCCTGCCTGAAACCCCAGAGAGCTGCTGCCAGTCAGTGTAGACAGTATTGAGCTAGATAGACCAATGGTCTGACTTAGAATAAGGCAGGTTCCTATTGTTCCTGTTGTGGGTGGCCAACCTGCAGGATGGATGTCACCAGGAGGGGTTTGTGGCACATTTGGCTATAACCAGGGAGGGTCTGTGGGCCCGGCTGTGCTACAGAGCTGCTCCTGGTGGCCTCTGGTACTGGATGCCTGCTGCCCACTTTACCAGACTAGAGGCGAATCCACTGCCCTGCCAGAGGGCACATTACGGTGGTGACATGGTCTCATTCCTCCTTGCCATGATGCCAGCCTTGCCAAAACGTTGCAATCTGCTGCCAACATTGAGAGCTGAGAGTGTTGGACTAGGACCTAGGAGACCAGAGTTCAAATCCCCAGTCAGCCATGAAGCTCTCTGGGTGACCTGGGAGGCCAGTCACAGTCTGTCAGCCTAACCTAACTCACAGCGTTGTTGTGAAGATAAAATGGAGAGGGGGGCAGCCACCTATTCTGTTTTAAACTCCCTGGAGGAAAGGTGGGATATAAATACAATAATAAATAAAAAGGCAAGACCATGGTACTTACACTAGTTGAAATGGAAATGGACTGCCTTCAAGTCGATCCTGACTTATGGCGACCCTGTGAATAGGGTTTTCATGGTAAGTGGTATTCAGAGGTGGTTTACCATTGCCTTCCTCTGAGGCTGAGAGGCAGTGACTAGCCCATGATCACCCAGTAAGCTTCATGGCTGTGTGGGGATTCGAATCCTGGTCTCTCAGGTCATAGTCCAATTTGGGAATAAACCCCTGATTCCTGGTTCCATACTCACAATTTGGATTCCTTACCCCCTCTGCGTTTTTTTTAATTATCTTGGCAGGGCCCTTTTATCCGTAATGACTGCGTGTTAGGCAGAAATCTGGCAGGTGAAGCTTTCCCCATCTCTGCATCCTAGGAAAAGCTGTACCTATGGGATTTGAGTGTCGTATGTGTCATCAAAAGGCATAAAGAGTCTGCTGAAGGAAAAATGGGGGAACTGGACTTAAGAAGCTCCACAAGTCTCTATAACCTCCCTCCAATATTAGCCAGCCTGATCCTGTGGGTAGCAATCCACTAACCTAAAGGGAAGGCTGTTGACCAACATCAGTGGAGGTCCTGACCTTGGATTAAGTGCCAGAGAGCTGCCTCCCCCCTCCCCCCTCCATGTATACACAACTCACTTGTTTGATGCTGGGTTGGGGGGGAGAATTAAATATGCAAGAGTGTGGGGGCTTTTATATGGTCTTTGTTACCCAAATGGTGGGAAGGGGGCCTCTGTAAATTAGATACTTTGTCTGCATAACCCCTTCAGTAATTGAGGCCTGGACATTAGTAAGTGAATGGATTTTCCCCTAGAGGTTAACTAAATTAAAGGGGGATGGGCAAATTTCATTGATCTAAACTGACTCATATCCTTTACCTTGTCCAGGATCCTTTGGCTGCAGGAGAAAGGGCATTGTTATAGGTCCCTCATCACAACGTCTATGATTTTTTTTAAAAAAGGTTTTATTAAAATTTTCAGACATATGTAACAACCGAACAATAAGAAAACTCATAATACAGCATATAAAGTTGCTGAAATATCAAAAGTAATACCTTGTCCCCATCCAAGTAAGCAATCAAAATGGATGTTATACTCACCCTGTCACTTCCCATTGCACAATATAAAATATTTAATTCTCTGTTGCAGTACAAAATATTAATCCACACCACAACAAGAGCTGAGCAGTGGGAGGTGATCAGTCAGGTAATGGTAGATTGATGTACGCCAAAAGCAGATACCATGTGTTGTCAAGTTTGTCCTTGTGGGAGAGGCCTCAGACTGCTTGACCGTGCCTCATACATTTTTCTGAAAGAGCTACATCCCACCCCCTATCCACCCATCTTTTTTTTTAGAAAGATTCTCAGCCATTTTTTGTAAGAGATTTCCATGCGTGCTGCTCCCAGTAGCAGGATCACCAAATCTTTCTTTCTTTCTTTCTTTCTTTCTTTCTTTCTTTCTTTCTATCCCGCCCTTCCTCCAGCAGGAACCCATTTATGAATTACAGGCATATTCAAATGTTTGGTAAGTGATAAGACAAATGCAGGAGCAATTGCCAGCAATTGCCCTGTAATGTCCAATGTTATACAATAATAATAATCCCCAAATGCTTGATTGGAGCACATTCCCACCACATGTGGCGAAAGGAACCCACAATTCCTCTCCAGCAGAGCGGAGATAAGGAGTGATTAATATGGCTCTGTTCCAAGTGTGCCCAGTGCCATCGCAAAAGCACGTAAGAGCCGCTTCCTGAATTTTTGCTGAAGCCATTTTTAGAGCTGGTTTAGAGCAAATTTGCTCCCAGTGCAGCTCCTCTATTTCAACACCCAATTATTCTTCTCATTGCATCATTTATCTAGTAACATTGCCCATGCTAGCCCCTGTAAGTTCCCAGCACAGGAGTGCAACTTACCCTTTCTTTTCAAATTCAGGTCAAACACATAGGTGCTCGCACATTGTGAGAGGTTCACCAACAGTCCCTTTTTTCTCCAGTTTGCTAGCCAGAGATTGTATCTGAACAATGCCTATGATTCTTCATTCTAATTTACTGCCTAGTTTGGGATGAATTCAGAATGTTATAATGTTAGTATAACTGAAGTGAACAGTTTGTTTGCATTGTTCCTGCACATTTAAGATGTAAGAACATGTTTCTGTCCTGTTGTGAGCTGCTTTGGATGTATCTTTGTGGAAAAGTGGATTTGAAATAAAGAAATATTATTACTAATAATACTAAATAATATAGGATTGCCAACTATCCAGTAAAAACACGCTAGCCTGGCTTTCTCTTGCACTTTTCTGCTGAAATTATGGAGATATGCATTTTTATCTGCTAAAATCTGTAGGTCAATCTGCTGTTTCAGGCACAGGAGCAAAGGCAGGATAAAAAATGGGCCATCTATTCTCTGCCCATTCACATTAAAGCAAGTCCCACTGGTTCCATCCCTTATCATACTTTGGACACATAATGAGAAGACATGATTCACTAGAAAAGACAATAATGCTGGGAAAAACAGAAGGGAGTAGAAAAAGAGGAAGGCCAAAGAAGAGATGGATTGATTCCACAAAGGAAGCCACAGACCTGAACTTACAAGATCTGAACAGGGTGGTTTGCGACAGATGCTCTTGGAGGTTGCTGATTCATAGGGTCGCCATAAGTCGTAATCGACTTGAAGGCACATAACATGCATACATACATAGGAATAAAAGTAGAAAAAGGAATGCAAATATTAAATTTATCCCAGCAAAATGATGTTGTAACTGAGTTTAAACAAACATTTTCAAGCATAACAAATGGCAAAACTCTGAACTTGGAACGTTGCTATCTTGCAGGTGGAATTCTGTTTCCAGATCTATTTGTTTGCTCTCTCTGGAAAAAAAATATCCATGTACTTGGTTGGTTTCTCTTTATTATAACTTCTTCAATATTGTCAGTTGCTCATGTTAGTTAAAGGCCCCATATATATCTTGTGCTATTAATCATGGGTTTTGTGCTCTCGACACTGAGGTACCACTCAGTCCTTGTACATTTCAGGCTAAGAGGGTCATACTGCATCATGGATCGTCTACTCTTAGAAGAGGGTGAGTCATATTCAAGCCACAGCAGCCAGCCAGATGCCTCTAAGAAGCCCATAAACTGGACTAGAAGGCAATAGCCCTCTCCTGCTGCTGCTGCCCAAAAGCAGATATATCAGAAGGATATAGTGCTTCTGAACCTGGAGGTTTCATACAACCATTGCAGTTGTTAACCCTCACTCTTCTGTGCTTTTACCTCACCCCTTTTTCAAGCCATCTAACCCAAGTGGCCACATCTTGTAGTGGTGGATTCCATTGACTGATTGTGTGTGAAGAAGGGCTCGCTTTGTGTGAAGGAGGACTTGCTTTCATCTGTCCTGAAGAATCAGATACATTGTGCATCAAGTTCTAGGGTTGTGAGGGAAAGAGAAAAAGTAATTTGTATCTCCTTTCTCCAAAGGCATATTTTGCCTCTCTCTGTCTCTCTCACACACACACACAGAGTCCCCCAAGTATCAGGGTTTGAAAGGTGAAATGAAATGACACCCATCCAGCTCAGAACCTATAAGGAGAGGTCCTCGGTGAGAATCCCCTCTCCCCCCTCCCACTTTTTTGGTAGTTGGTCAAGCCACAAGTGTGTGTGACACGCTCCGTCTCCCAGGATGGAGAAGGGAGATCAAAGCAAGGAGGAGGGAGGTGTGAACTTTTCTTTAGGAGGCTGAATTGGGGGTCCGGGGGTTGGGGTGGGGGTGGGGAGGAGAGGTAGGGATGTTGGTGGGAGAGAAGGGAGGGGAGGGGAGAGGGGTATATAAAGGGCCCCGGGGCCTTTGAAGAAGGGGAAAGCCAGGGGGAGAACGTTTCCTTTGTGGATCCACAGCCCAGAGGGAGGGAGCGAGCAAGAGAGAGCGACTCGTCCCTCCACCCTCCCGGCTCCGCCAGTTATGAAGATGACCAGCCAGAAATGGGAAAGCAAAGACGAGAAGAAGGTAGCCGTTGCAACCGGGCCGAGGGGTGGGAGGGCGACCGACCCCGGAGGATTCTGCTTCCAACTCCGTCTGCGGAGAGGCCGGCCTGCCTGTCCCACCAGAGGCTGGAGCTCAGAGCAGAACCGGCCCTCTCCGGGCGCAGGGCTCCGCTTTAGCTGTTTCAAGAGCTCTCCGTTTCCTTCCCCTGCCCCGCAACCCTCCCACCTCCCCTGCCTCCCACCTCTCTCTTCCTCCAGCTGCTGAAGCCGCTGATGGAGAAACGGAGGAGGGACAGGATGAACCACAGCCTGGACCGCCTGCGGGTCCTGCTCCTTGAAGCCACCCGGGACGAGGTAAGGGAGCCGCCCCAACAGGGCCGGCGCCAGAGAGCGGCCAGGTCGGGCCCTGGTCGAGGGCCCCTCGGTCCCAAGGGCCTCCGGAAGGGCCCCTCCTTAGGGTGGGTGGGTGAGTGGGTAAGTAGCGCTCCCTTCCGCAACCCGCACCGCGGATCGCAGAAGGGAGCGCTACCCACCCACCCTAAGGCGGGGCCGTTCAGGGAGAGGTAGGTGGGGCGTGCATGCGTGCGTGTGCCGGGGCCCGGGCAGGCTGGTGCCCAAGGTTTCTCTCTCTTCTCCCCGTGTCCCTCTCCAGGCGCCCCATGCCTAGAGCCCAAAACTCGCCTTCTCCCCCGAAAAGCAAAGCATACAAAGAATATGTTGTTTTCATTCCACCTTTCCTCTCCCCGCCTTTATTCTCTCCCTCTCTTCTTTTGTCTCCCCCCCCACAGAGACTTAAAAACCCTAAAGTGGAGAAGGCAGAAATTTTGCAAAAAACAGTTCAGTTTTTGAAGACGCAGCCTTTATCAGGTATAACGTTTCTTGTATCATTGCTATTTTAATAATATATATATATTTGAATATCCTTCTCCAAAGAGATGTAAAGGCTTTCAGGTGAGGTGTGAGGGGCTCAGCTGTTGGAATAGGCACCCCTTGGTTTTTGAGATGGTTCAGCTTCCTAGTATTTGAATTTCCTCTGAGATGGAGGGTGTCAAAACTGTCTGCGTTCAGTTAACTCTATGTTCACATGTTGCAAAAGAGCTCTGGTGTGCACCAGGGTCGCCATAAGTCGTAATCGACTTGAAGGCACTAACAACACTCAAGTAGCTGTCCAAAGTGCTTCAGCAACCCTGCATAGGAGTATTTTCAGGCAAAATAAGTTTCCCTCTCTTAACTATTGGCTCTTAGAAAACACAGGAAACACTGATGCACCTGAAAGCCTTTCATGTTTGACACTCCTATTAGGGTTCTGGTATTTAGCATACTAACTTCTAGTATGCTAACTTAAAGCCCTGCTCCTTGAACTGAGTTCATAACAGTCCGATCAGTAACAAAGAGTATTTGGAAATGCGCCTTTGTGAGGGAGTGAGCCTCTCACAAAGCTACAGTTTCCAAGGTTTCCTAGCTGGGGATGCAATGACAATGAAACCAAATGACCAGGGGCTGAAGAAACTCCCCTATGAGCAAAGGTTACAGAATCAGGGCCTTTTTAGTTTGGGGGGGGAAGTGCACAGGAGGGGGCATGTTAGAGGTACATGCGTGGTGTGGAGAAAGTGGATAGAGAGAAGTTTTTCTCCCTCTCTCATAACGCTGGAACTGGTGGACACCCAATGATGCTGAATGCTGGAAGATTCAAGACATACAAAAGGAAGTCCTCCTTCACACAGCACATAGTTAAACTATTAAATTGGCTTCCGCGGGAGGCAGGGATGGCTACCTATTTGGATGGCTTTGAAAGAGGATTAGACAAATTCATGGAGGAGAAGGCTATGAATGGCTGCTAGCCATGATGGCCACGCTCTGCCTCCATGGTTGAAGAGGGCACGTTTCAGAAAACCAGTTGCTGGAAAGCGCAAGAGGGGAGAGTGCTCTCGCACACAGGTCCTGCTTGCAGGCTTCCCATTGGGGCGTCTGGTTGGCCACTGTGAGAACAAGATGATCGATTAGATGGGCATTTGTCCTGATCCAGCTATAGGGCTCTTCTTAAAGTATTTTAAGTTTGCAGGACAGGTATGCTGTAGCTGCAGAAAAATCCAGGAGTTCGGTTGTTACCTGTCATCTCCGCTCCCCCCCCCATATGCCCTGAGGCTTTTACATCAGTGGGATGAGCAGAAATCCAGCTGGGACAATATTTTCCTGCCATGCAGATGCAGTGATATTCCCTCCTGAATTCCTGCTTTCCGCCTAACTGCCGAAGGCACAGCCGCCCTGCCACAGGGGCGTGGGGGACCCAAACAAAACCAGCACCAGCTGTTGGCTGTGTGTAATTTGTGCACTTAATTTCATTTAAAGCAGCACTACAGCAAGCAGAGAGTAACAGCAGATGTTGAAATGCGAGTGTGCCAGCGTATGCGTGCATTTGCCTAAGAAAGCAGGCTTTTACCCTGCAACAGCTTCACTGAGACTGGAGACTTAGTAAAATAAGAAAAGCTACTTTATTTAGAGAAATACATAGTAGATAGAAAAGCAAACCTAGTTCTAACTAACTAAGTTGGAGGCATAACGCCCAGGTGTAGGAGTTAGCCCCATGCTAGGAGAGAGAGCAGAGGCAAAGGGTGTCTCCTCTCTCTCGGACAGTTGGAGAAGAAAAGGAGTGGAAAGGGCGGAAGGAGGAGGGGCAGGTAAGCTTCCCTAAAGACGTAACAGTCTAGCGACAGAAGGAAATCAGAGCATCACAGGTAAAGGTAAACAAGCCTATCCATCTGGAGGACCCTAGCTCTATCTCCCTTCTGCAGCACGAACAAAAGAACAAAACAGGAGTTGCTCTTGCCCTACTTCCAACACCAACAACAGGGAAAACCACTGGAAATATTGCAAAAACAATTTATGTGTATGTATTAATGGATTTCTGGGCCTCCCTTCAGCATCAGTGACCACAGCAGCTGGAATGCCCAGTGTGGGCGTTGGGGAAGGGCCGTGGCTTAGTGGCAGAACATCTGCCTTGCATGCAGAAGGGCCCAGGCCCCAGCATCTCCAGGTAAGGCCAGGGAGAGGCCCCTGTCTTGAAACCCTGGAGAGCTGCTGCCTGTCAGGGTAGATAACTCTGAGCTAGAGGGGCCATTGCTCTAATGCAGGACAAGGCAGCTTGCAGTGTTCCTGGTGTGCTTAAAAAAATTAGGCTCTCCAGCCTTGGGGGCCCCTGACGATCTGGGATCCTGGGAAAGGTACATTTCCGAGTTGGCAACTGGAGCTCTAAACTGTTGTCATCTCTCTCTTTTTTTTATTTTGCCGTTGTTGCTGAATCCACCACAGAGACGAAGCACAAAGAAGACACTCTTCTGCAAAGGTACCACAGTGGCTACAGGGAGTGTCTCACGCAAGCAACCCACTTCCTCCGAGCCAGCCCGGGCATCTGCACAGGCAAAAAGGCCTATCTGATGGAGCACATATGTCACTGCATGGAGAAAATAACAGCCAGCCCCCGGCCTGAGGTCCTTCGGCCACCTTCGGCCGCTGCCAACCCCAGCTACGATCCACAGCAGCGGTATAGCCCAGATGTGTTTGCTGGGTGCAGCCCACCCCTGGGAGACCCTGCATATGTGCTGCACCCACCTCCCACCAGCTACCCCGCTGGCCCAGGACTGCAGGCCCACATGACCAGTGTGGCCCAGCAAGGCAGCTGCAGCAGATCGCAACAGAACAAACTCTCGGAAACACGGAACTCCACTGCGCAATCTCCGCAGGCGCTGAATGTGTGGAGACCCTGGCCTTGAAGGATCTTTTCCCTTGCAATCCCCTTGTAAATTTATATTAGATTCTCTATATATTGTATATTATGGGTTTTATGTTGCCAAAGATTTGGAGTCTCTTTTCTGGGGTGGTGGTGGTGGTAGCATTTTTCTTTCACTTTTCCTGTACTCACTGGCAAAAGAGTATTTGTTGTTGTTTTTTAACTGCCCTTTTACATCTCATAATTAGGCCTAATCAAGTGAACCTAGGCTATGAATATGGAATCATATGCCTGGAGGGCATGGGGTTGGGGAACATGGGGTGGTGTTTTGTTTTCATGTACATTCCCTAGAGTGGAGGGCTGCTTTTTTTAAAAAAAAAAAGAAACCAAGACAGAACGTTTCTGGATCCTGGCTTGATTTTAAATAAATGATAAATGGCTTTATCTTAAAACAAGGAAAAGACTGTGTGCAAAACAGTGGGTTAATTTTCTGTGTGGTTTTCTTGCGGCGGCTCTGTTACTCATGTCATCCTCACTGGGATCTGCAGGTGATCTGCCACAGGTTGCACCCTGCAAAATGACCTTTTGTCTCATCAGAAGTGCAATGATTTTTTGAGGGCATCAACTCACACATCCAGACACTAGTCGTTAAGTGCACAGATATCTGTTGACCTGTTTGGAAGAGGCTGCTTTGCACCTGGGTGCAAGTCTGCCGGCAACAAAATGGCAGATTCAGAAGCGCAGGGTCCCTTCATAACAGTCAGAGCCATGCCCCTTTCTAAGATTATACAACCTTCTAAGGTTATAGAATAATCTGGCCAGGCTTGAATACTGCTTTAGAAGACTCTTCTCAATGGCTAACACACACCCCTTTCATGCTGATTGGACCATCTGGGACCTGTCTCCCAAGAACAACAATAATAAGAAATCTGGGAAAGGCTCAGAGGGAGGAGGTGGTGGTGAGTTTATTCCTCAGTTGCACAAAGGTTCAAACTGGTTCTGTCAATGGAACAAGTAGGCGGTGCCCTCCATCCTAAAAAAACAAGCAAAAATTATTTTGATTCTCATTTTTAAACTGACGCGTACCAGGGTGGGCTAATTTTGGCCTTTGGGGATCTACCTGGAGATCCACCAACCGGGGGCCTTATGTGAAAGACATGCATTTAGGATTAAAGCATGTTGAGCCCAGGAATTCGTTCTGAGTACCAGACCCAAGCACAGTCCACCGTCCTCCCACGCAAAAGGGTTCTGGTTACCCCCAAACTTTCTTCACTTCAGGAGTACAATTGAGAGGAGGGTGGGGAGTAATTTTTGTTGCTTATTGCTAAACCATTGCGAGCCAGAAATGTTTGCCAATGGACTAGATCACCCAGAGTTCTGCCAGTAGATCCAGACCCACTCCCTGTCCTATCTAGTATTACTACTGAAAACTTGGGATGACTTTTGAGGCCGTTGCTGCACTCATCATCGATCTTACACAGGCTTCAGGCCAAATCTCTTTCCAAATAGCATTGGTGGTTCAGTGGTAGAATTCTCGCCTGCCACGCGGGAGGCCCGGGTTCGATTCCCGGCCAATGCAATTAGAGTTTTTGTTGGCAGGAAACCTCCCTACCTCCCCAATTTTTTCATCTCCTTCCACTGTGATATTTTCCAACGCCCCGAACCTCAGTCTTACGTTATTTCCCTCACTGAGCAGCCCCAGACGACGGGGGCCAATTCCCTCCACCCACCTCTCCACTTTGGAAGTTAAGTCCCAGCTACGATTTCCTTCCCAGACAACAGCTGCCTGGATGGGCGCATACTTCTGAACAGGAGAGTGGCAGAGAAATGATGCTAGGGGTGAGTAAGCCCGCTGCAGGAAGCTTCCCGTGAGTAGGCGTCTGTTGCCACAGAGAACGAAAGAACAAGGGCCTTTTAAATTTTAGTTAATTTCTCCTCTTCCCTCAAGCGATCGTCAAAGCAGACTCAGAAGTTGGGGAAGGCAGAACGCTGCTGATGTGCAAACAGAACTGAGAGGATAAAACAACAAAACTCTTCGTTGTTCTTGTTGCAACAGCAGCCTTAACGCACTGAGCTATGAAAGGAAGCCTATGCAACGTGAAGAAAGGTTAGAGATAGCCCTTGCGATTGGGGGCTCTTGGTGTACAGTGGGGGAATACTTTTTGAAGCTTTGCTGGTTTACAGCAGGGTTCCAGTCTAACTTGGGACCTTGGGGAGGTGGGGGTTGAGGAAGGACGAAAATAAAAGAAAAAGGCACCGCTGGGATTCGAACCCAGGATCTCCTGTTTACTAGACAGGCGCTTTAACCAACTAAGCCACGGCGCCACTTAGTTAACGAGCTGCCCGCTCTTGTAATCTCACTATGTATAGATGCAAAAAACGGCGAGCCGTTGTTCTGTTCTTTGAGGTGGTGATTGGTGGTGGGCTGGAAACCCTTGAAAGCGGGAGGGGGCAGATAAATAATAATAATAATAATAATAATAATAATAATAATAATAATAATAATAATCCCGTGCAGGTAAAAGGCTGTACAAACGTGCATGAAAGCAGCAGCAAAGGTGCCCTTGAGCGACAATGTGCGCCTCTGCAGACAGCCGTATCATTGCTGTCCATGCGTTCGAGCATTCTGTACTTGCTCAGGGGCCGCCTCTTTCTATTGCTGCGTTGCGTCTTCCGGAGCTGAGCTGCTGTGGCAGTCCAATCAAGCTGAAATAACATAAGAAACGGTTTTCTTAAAGTGAACAGGGAAAGGAGGGCGGGGAAAAGGGGTCCTGCCGCTTTCGTGGCTGCGAGAAGCGTAAAATATGCCGAGAATGTTTGCGTTTGCAAATTGCAACGATGTCTCTAACTGCCCGCCTTTCTTAAATAACAAGAAATTGCTCGTAGGCGAATGGCTCCAAAGAGGCGTCCCCGAAGCTTTTTAACTCATGCAGGGGGTTGTAGCTCAGTGGTAGAGCGCATGCTTCGCGTGTATGAGGCCCCGGGTTCAATCCCCGGCATCTCCAGGTGTTTTTGTTCAGGGTCGCAGAACAGCTTCCACGTGGCGTTTTCCAGACAAAGCGACGTCTTCTGTTTTGTTTTTTTAAATCCCTGCCTGTTGCCGAAGTTTGGAAAGCGGTGAGGAAAGCCAAATCTGCCTCCCTGCGGTGACAGGCGCGCCTGCTTGCAAAAGCCACAGCCTTCCAGCCGTCCCAAATTGCTGTTTAGAAATCATTTAGCGACACACCAGCTGGGTTTTATGCACGGCAGGAGGGCAAATGAAAGGATTTCATTGTTTCTCAAACAATTGCTTCTTCTTCCTTTTCTTTTTGTTTTACAGCGCGTGCGTGTGGTGTCAACCTAAGGCATTTTTATAAATTCTTTGGGGAGTGCCATCCGTTTACATAGTCCAACAAGATGCAATGAAAAACACAAGGGGGAATTCTCCCGTTCATCCATCTGCGATGGTGAGAGCAAAAACGTGGCTAATGCACTTAAAAAAAAAAGACTGCCAGCGCACCATACATTTAAAGCAGATTTAACATAAAAAAGAATCACGGGAACTATAGTTTACTCCAGAGGTACAATTGACAGAATTCTTTGGGGGAGGGGAAATGTGCGTTCAATGCGCTTGCAGCTAGACGGGTAACTAATTCGCATTAAATCGGCATGCAGAGTAATGACTTCTAGGCTTTACAGCGGTATAGATGTCAGTCGTCTGCTGCAGCAATGCTCTTCCAGAGAGAGAGAGAAGTAATACGTAGAGACTGCCATAGCAAAAATGATACGCTGTGAGCAGGATTCGAACCTACGCAGGGAGTCCCCATTGGATTTCAAGTCCAACGCCTTAACCACTCGGCCATCACAGCTTCGTCAAATCGATGATATTGCCATATCTAAAAGTAGGTAACCTTTCTTGGACTAGAAATAAATTGTTGGCTCTCCCCTTCCCACTTCCTTTGGACAAGTATTCAAAGAGGAAATGAACTGCTATGGTTTGTAAAACGCCTAAACGGAAAAAAGGTGCTAACAGTGATCATAATCAATGTTCAGACGCTGGGTGATGTTCATATTATTTCGTGGGTCACTTGAGGGCCCCTCCAACTCACAGGGAGGGCAAAAAATAACAATGAAGGGCTTTGCTGCTTGCAGTGTAACATCATCTTTCATTTCATCTCCCTCTGGGATGGATCTGGATATTTGTGCGGTTTTTTAAGCACCTTACCTGTGGCGAGTGAAATCGACCCTTTGGTGGGCTGAGTGGGTAAAGTCTGGTGAGCATAACAAAACGGCAACTAAGAGGTTAAGGCGATGGGCCACTGCCCACAGCCAAGATGGCCGACAAGACTTACTCGTGATTGCAAAATCTCGCGATGCTACGATGCTTAGTGAAAAGCGGCTAGGCCCCGAAGCGGTTGTTAGGGGCAACGGCGAGGCCTAGTGGTGAGGCCCTAAGCCCCTCGGTAAGCGGGGGCTTGCATATCAGTCCTTCGGCTAAAATGGTTGATAAGAGAGGGATACAGTGTGGTGGTGGGGCAAGGGAGCTATGAAGGTGGGACGTTTAGGAGTTTTTGTTGGGGTCAAGGTTTAATTTTGGAGGTGGGTTATTTCTGCTATTATTAGGATCATGTTTTTGTGTATTATTGTTAGAGCTTATTAAGAATGATGGTTAATTTTGTTATATATTTCTTAATGAGATGTTTTCATTAACTTATTTGTTTAAATTTTGTTAGGTTTTGTAATTTAGTGAATTAGTATTTTTTTCATGTTGTAAACCTTGAGCGTGGCATACAAATAAATGATGAATAAGAATACGAGGTTGTGCAATTGGAGAATACTGCTATTATTATCTACCTAAAAGCTGATGGGATTTGAAAGGGAGCAGCTTTTCCACGCATCATTTATCCCCATTTAGTGTGTGTCTGTGGAGAACGAGGGGGTATTAGGATAGATCCACTATTTTGTAAGTCAATTGCTTAAGTAGGGAAGGGGAGTTGCTACTCTAAAAGGCATGTGCATATGTGTGGGTGGAAAGAACAATGTATATGTCAACCTGTGGGTTGCGGAATGGTGTGCAATCTTTTTGCAGCCTTTTGGTGTGCTATCAGCAGGGGAGGTTGTGCAAAAAATAGTTTTGTGTCATCTGTGTGACAAACAAGGGTCCTTCCCCCATATTTATTTATTTATACCCCGCCCTTCCTCCCACCAGGAGCCCTTTTACTTTTTAGTTAAAAGGATTTTAAATTGTTTGTAAAATTCGGCACTTTTCAATGCAAGTTTATAATAAAGAAACTCCCTCATGCTGTGCTCACAGTTTGAAGAAATGTTCTTGTTTAGGTTGGATGCCATTTTAGGCACTTTATAAACGTTGCTTGATCTTAGGAAAAGTTATCTGCGTTAAGCGCTGGCATTACAAACCTATTTTTTATTGCCATTTGTTGATGTGGGGATTGCCCCCGGTCCACCCGCACTATACTTTCTGGAGTTGACACTTGTGAATTTAATTTTGTGCTGTTTTCATTGACAATTTTAATGCTTAATATTTGCTTTGTTCACAAATTGCCATGTTAAAGCTGCAATCCAATACATGTCAACTCAGAAGTAAGCTCCACTGGGTTCAATGGAACCTACTCCCAGGTAAGTGTGTGTTGGATTTCAGCCTAAATCAGAGGCAGCCAACAAGTGCCCTCCAGATGTTGTGGGTGATAACTCCCATAAATCTCTGACCATTGGCTATGCTGGCACCATATTGGCTACTCCTCTGATAAATGATGAGGTCAAGCAACAAAATATGACCTCCTTTATCTTTTGCTTAAGCTAAACCCAAGTATTCTTTGCCCAGCACATAAGGAATTTGCTCCCACAAGAGGTAACCAAATTGGGTGCCTTCAAAAGAAGATTAGACAAATTCATACAGGATAAGCCTTGTCAATGGCACAAGCCAAGATGGCTGTGAACTACCTTGGCTGTCAGAGGCAATCTGTCTCTGAATACCAGTTGGTGGGAAACACAAGTGGCGAGGGTGGTGTTGCATTCAAGACCTGCCTGTGGGCTTTCCCATTGGAACATCTGGCTGGCCACACTGTGAGAACAGGATGCTGGGCTAGATGGGCCCCCTTTGGCCAGATCCAGCAGCCAAACTGTTTGCATGTCTTATTGCTTTTTCCTTTTGTCCCTCTTGTCTTCAAGGCCAGGATTTCATTACCTTTCTGGTGCTGGGAGAGAGAATGCCTTTGGTTAGTGGATTGGTTCCCTCTCGATTCCTGACCCTCACGGCCCATTTGGTCATCGTCATCACCATCTTCTGGTCCAGGGTGAGAAACCTATTCCCTCCTTCAAAACACCACCCTCTCCCCTGCTCAACATGCCTCCATTTCTTCTTAGGGTGTGTTTAAAGGGATTCCTCTTATGCTTTCCAAGAAAAGCGTCTGCCTCCCACAAGGAAACGCCAACAAAAATAAGACCCCTATTCCAATTTCTGCCCGAGACAGGCAGTTTTCCTGGCACAGCTGAATATTGCCCTCTGAGAAGGGCTGAGGAAAGAGATTTTAATTTAAGCCTTGGGGAATGGGATAGAGAGTCCATTGTTGGGACGAGAGGTGGGGGTGCCTGCTGTTTATGTACTGATCCACTTGAGATGCACACTTGGGCAGAAAGGGTCAGAAAGGAGTTTGGTCCTTCCCTGGCAACCTTGGATACTTCCTAGGTGTGGCCCAGGTCACGCTTTGAGAACTCTTGCTCTAGAGCAAGCTTCCCCCACCTTGTGCCCTCCAGATGGTTGTGCTGATGGGGGCTATTTGGAGTTGTAGTTCAAAACATCTGGAGAGCACCAGACTGAAGAAGCCAGTTCTAGAAAGGGTAAGAGCAAGGGATTCTGGGAAACAAGAAACCTGGAAAGGGAATGGAGTTGTCATTCACGCAGTGTGTGAGATGCTGTATGGAACAGCTGAACAATTGACACAGGATTTTTTTTATCACACAGTCTTCCCTCTCTTTTGCCTTTGTCTTGCCTCTGCAGGATTGTGCTTCCTTGGATACCTTCTTCTTCGTTTTCTCCTTTATTGCCCACCCTTCACCCTGAGCTCCCAGGGCAGGTTACAACAGTTTAAAATATATCCTTAAAAACAATTTAATACAACTTAAAATCACAAACATCACAAAAATAGGGTGGGTCCTAAAAATACACATTTTGGGTGTCAAAGGCTAGGCGGGTAAAGAGGTGTGCTTTCAGCATTTGCCGGAAATCATATAGTGAAATTGCTGGACGCACCTCTGTGGGAAGGGAGTTCCACAAGTGGGGCTGCCATGGAGACTGTGCTCCCTCCCTGGCCGCCACCCTATGAACTTCCGAAGGTGGTGGAATTACCAAGAGGGCTCCCTCTACTGATATTAACACCTGACAGACCTGTAGGGGAGGAGGTAGTCTTTCAGATATTTGGGGTCTGTTTAATTGTGTATGCCTTTCAGCAGGGCTTTGCTATAGAAGGAACAGGGTGGGACGAGAGAGTAGTGGCGCAGTGCCGGAGTAAGGGGCTGGTGGGGCTACTGCTGCCTTCCTCCTTGTGATGGGTTAATGTGTTGCCCCCAAACCACTTTCTCTGGATTGTTTCAGGAGAACAATGTCCGAGCTTCCTTACCTCTCCAGTGCACCCAGGAAGAGTATGAGAACCAAGACACAGAGTAAGTGATCTGTCTGGGACTTCCTCTGCTACTGCTCTGTAGCTTCTTTAAGGCTAGCTCCACTTCCGGTGGGCCCTTCTGGTGCCAGATGTGTGGGGGGTGAGCACGTAGGGGGGGCCTGCTGGGTTGCGATGGTCACTATTTGAAACAGGTTCACAAAAGAGGTGTGCCTTGCCCCCCCAGTACCTGCCTTGAGCTGAATGGTGAAGAGAGTTTTGTTTTGGTAGGCCTTTATTAATGGCTTAACTGCTGGTGTAGCTTTAAATCCTGGTTTTTGTGTTTGTTTTCACATTATCTGAATGTTGTTTTGCTCCGTATTTGTAAGCCACTTTGACTGTGATGTGTAAGTTGGGATATAAATATTAGGAACAAATATATTAACTCCCCCTTAAAACATACTGATAAAGACCGAAAAAATGTGTTTCTCTCTCATCTCCCGTCTCCCAATTCCTTTTGGCTACCAGATTATATTTGTAACCTGAAAGGTTTCCTCTTAAAATGTTTATGAATGTGTGTTTGCAATGAACACACACGCAGTGAGAGAGAGAGCACGCGCACATTGGAAAAGTTTTCAGACCCCTGACCAATGCTCTCATACTACTGAATTACAAAAGGTACATTGTAATTTCATTCTGTATGATATTTTATTTTGAAACACAAACTCAAAGTTATTGTAAGGTGACACTGGTTTTATGTTGGGAAATGTCTGTAAGAAACAAAAAATTGAAACATGTTGCTTACAAAAGTATTCAACCCCCACACGTTAATATTTGGTAGAACCACCTTTTGCTGCAATAACAGCTTTTATATATATCCCAGTGTCCCTCTGACACTGTGTGCAAAGCTGGTACATACATACCCCCAAAGACTTAAAGCTTTTATTGCAGCAAAAGCTGTTATTGCAGCAAAAGGTGGTTCTACCAAATATTGACGTGTGGGGGTTGAATACTTATGTAAGCAACATGTTTCAATTTTTTGTTTCTTACAGACATTTCCCAACATAAAACCAGTGTCACCTTACAATAACTTTGAGTTTGTGTTTCAAAATAAAATATCATACAGAATGGAATTACAATGTACCTTTTGTAATTCGTGTAAGTAACTAACTAAACTAACTCTGGGTTGCTGTTCTCTCTGGAGGAGTTGAGAGTGCTGGTGTCTCCAAGCTCATCATTTTTTCCATAATCTAGGAATATTAATATCTCTCCATTGCACTGAATGGTTGGGAACCCTTCTGTCTTGACAGAAAATGTGTCCGTTGTTCAGTGTAGCAAATGCGAGCTGTAAGCTCAGGTTCAGATTAAAGAGTTGAGAGTGGGGTGGGGGGTGTCTTGAGAAGAGAAAGGAGGACTGCACTGGACCAGATTATAGATGCTTAAAACATAAATGGCATCCTCCCATCTGAGGGCATATAAAGTTGGGCATGGATTAATTGCTAGCCTCTGCCAGGCTGTTGGTGTTTTAATTGCGGCCATGTACTGGGGAAAAGGCTGCTGCTACTTGGTTTTTTTCCCTAAGGGAGAGGAGTGGCAGGATTTCATTTTTTAAAAAAAATATTCAAGGCAGGAAACAACGTTGGGTTAATTTTTGCAATGGGAGATTCCAGGCAACTAGCTTACAAAAGGAGTCCTCACTTCCCTGGGGCCATACTCTGGTTCATACATGGCATGATGGTTAATAAATTCCTAGTCTGATGATTGAATTGCATTAGTGGTTCAGAGACAGAATTCTCATCTGCCCCCCTGGGAGACCCGGGTTCAGTTTCTGGCCAATGTGCAAACCTTTCTTTTGGGGAAGGGCTGGGCTCCGTCTTGGAGCCTCTGTTTTGCATGCAGAACGTCCCATGTTCAATCCCTGATGGCATCTCCAGATAGGCCTAGGAGAGATTCTATGCCTGGAATCCTGGAGAGCCACTGCCAGTCAGTGTGAACAACACTGAGCTAGGGCCAAATGTCTGACTCAGTACAAAGCAACTTCCCAGGGTCCTGTGACTGTAGACTTGGAGCAAAGGGAGCTGCCTTACACTAGGTCAGACGACTTCTCCAGCTGGTCCTGTATTATCCACTCTGACTGGCAGCAGCTCTCAAGGTTCTTGGGTGCAGAAGGGCCTTCTCCCATCACCTCCTATGTGGTCCTTGAAAAAAGAAAGAAAAAAGTTGGGGGTCACCACAGCAGATACACGCACCCGAGTAAATTTAGGGTAAGCAGCAGTTACTGCTTTGGGGTAAGTAGCAGTGCTCTTATTCTGAATTAAGACCATCTGTCTGATAAAAACATAAGTCCTGCTGGGCCAGGCTGATGGAGGCCCACCTAGCCCAGCATTCTGTTCCCCACAGCGGCCAGGCAGATGTCTCTGGGGAAGCCCACAGACGCAGGACGTGGGGGCAGCCGCTGACCCTTGCGGTTCTTCTCCAGCGATTGCCTCTGATACTGGGGGTAGTTCAGAGCCATTGTGGCGAGGAGCTGCAGAGAGCCTTTTCCTCCACAAATAGTTCTAGTCCCCTTTTAAAGCTGTTTGAGTTAGCGGCCGTTGTCACATCTTGCAGTTAGCAAGTTTCTACTGCACTGTGTGGGGAAAAATACATCTCTTCTGGTTGTCCTGCATCTCCCACCATTCACCTTTGTTGGATGACCCCCTTGGGCATTATGAGAGAAAAATCTCTCTCTATCCGCTTCCTCCATACCATGCCTCATTTCATACACCTCTATCATAGGTCCCCACTTGCCTTTTTTCCTTAACTAATACTGTAAGCCTTCAAAGCTGTAACTTTTCCTTGTTGCTGTAGTTTTCTGATCATTTTAATTATTCTCCCCTCCCATTTTTTCAGCTTTACAATATCCTTTTTTGAGATTTCAAAATCTGCAAAGGCTGTGGGAGACCTAAAGTGTACATATATTTCATAGGGGCTGCCACAATAAAAGTTGAAAAGCACGGACCCAAGTCCAGAGTCAGCTTACCTGTGCAGAAAAACTTAGTGCAGGGATGGGGGCACCTGTGGGGGCCTCCGGATGTTGTTAGACTACAGTTCCCATCATCCCATTGGCCGTCCTGGCTGGGGCTGATGGGAGTTGGAGCCCAGCAACATCTAGAGAGCCACAGGTTCCCCACCCCTGACTTAGTGAATTAGCTTTGCTCTGGGTGTGTGTGAGAGAGAGAGACTGGTTACTGTAATTGGGGTCGGGAAGGAATTTCAGATTGCAAAGGCATTAGATGTGACTCTTCCTGTGACTTTCCCTCCCTAGGATGGTGGTTGCTCTGTCGGTAACCCTCGGCCTGTTTGCGGTGGAGTTGGCTGGCTTCCTCTCTGGAGTGTCCATGTTCAACAATGCGCAAAGCCTCCTTTGTATCCTTTGAAAACGAAAGAGGGATAGTCAAAGGCCCAGTGTAGGTTATTTGGAGTGTGGGGGAGAAGCCACGCAGAGGGCAGTTTGGATGGACTCATCAAATGGCTTTCAAGGTGCAGGAGCTGAACCTGGAAACAAAAGTCCTGCGTTGAAGGACGTTTTGAATGTATGTTCAGGTGTGCAGAAGGAGCTGAAAGGAGAGCTGGTCATAGAGTTCCCTGTTATTTGCCACGTGTGCAGGTGGCTACCAGGAGGTGGTGAGGCCCAGGGGCCTCCTCATTACACCTGGATGCCCATTCCTGGCAGCTTTGCCAAAGCACTTACGTCTCATCCCCTCATCTGTAAAACAGTGGCTGTATCAGCAGCTGACCACCAGCCACAAATGGGACAGCGCACGTGTTGTGGGCTGCTGTAGGCCACACAGCATGGACCAGTCCTGGCATCTCACAACTCCCCCCGCCCCCGGGCCCTTCAGTTGTTGTTGCTCCCTGACTGAGCATCCTGTCCTCTCCAGCCATTGGTGCACACGCCTCTGCCGCGGTGGCGTTGCTCTTCTTCCTCTTTGAACAGTGGGACGGCAGCCTGTACTGGTGGATCTTTGCTTTTTGCAGGTCAGTTGTGATGGTGGCGACCTCTGGAGGCAGAGCTTTGCAAGGCAAGGGGCTCTCTTTCCTGTCTCATGGGGAGGGGGAGAGCAGTAGAAGAAACGTGGAAGCCAGGGTTTCTATTGGCTGGGAATTGCCAGCACTTATACATCCAGAGAAAATAGCTGGTTTCCAAACTGAGAAAGACGTCTTGGGATATCATTCTGCCTTCTTGGGACAAGAGCATTTGTGTCCTCCATATGATCACAGTGGGATAGTTGGTATAGTACAGTGGGGAGGAGAGCCTGGCTGGGAGTCCAGAGTCTGTGAGTTCACATCCCCGCTCGTGTCTCCTGGGTAAAGCTAAAGATCACCCCACAGGGAGTGGCTCAGGGGTTACATGCCCTGCCACCTGTGCAGCCCTGGGCAAGCTGCATAGTCCCGAGGAGTCCAGTTACCCCCCCAGCTGGCAGTTGTGGACAAGGAAGGGGCTGGCTTGTGCAGCTGTGGCAAGCTGAGCAGGCCCTAGCCAGCTGGGAAGGACTAGCCTCAGAGGGAGGCAATGGGAAACCCCCTCAGAATACAGTTTACTATGAAAAAAAATCCCTATTCATACAGTAGCCGTATGTCGGGATTGCCTTGAAGGCAGTCCATTTCCATATGAACTTGGCTCTCTCACCCCTTGTTATTTTATTCACTGAAATATTTACACCGGCCTTTTTAGTCCCCAAAAAGGAACCCTCAAAGGGACTAAACATCTGGATTGCCATGGTGATGGGGGTGGGTGAGTGGGTGTCCCTGCAGCCTAAATAAAAATTGATCCAGCAGATGGTCAGGGAGGGAGGGAGGGACTGATCTCTCCGGTGTTGGGACTGGTTTCTTCCCTCTCCCCCCACAATATGCCCCTTAGCTCAAACTGTCAGGCAACAGTGAAGGTCTTTTGGCTCTCTGCAAGCGCAAGTGGCTGGGCCATGGGGGGCTCTTTCCTGGCCAGGCATCCTTTCTCCAGCGACAGTTTCCCTGACTGCTTTCCCACTAGCGTTGGCTGCCCACTGCAGCGCCTCCATCTGCCTCTCCTGTTTCGTCTTTGAACGCTGGGAGACGGTTACTTACTGGTACATCATGGGCTTCTGCAGGTAGACTCGCAGCTCCCCCTGTGTGTGCGCGCACAGCTTTACATGTGCGTGCACTTGTGAGATGCTCCACAGCTGGGGCTCCTCTTCCCCTGCAGAGAGGGGGAAGCCCTTTTCCTCAGTACTGACCCCGTCCTCCTCTGTCTGTGCTCACTCCCTACCAGTGCCTTGCCTGCTGCTGTTGAGGTCTTACTTTTCATCTCCGTCTTTGGGTTGAAGAAGAAGCCCCTGTGAGGAATTTGGCACAAGAGGTGGGAGGGTGGCCCCTGAAGAGGCGTTTGCTGGGACGGCTCCAGAGGCCATCATAAAACCGTAAGAGCAGAGTCATGCCGCACTTTAATGGAAAACCGAGTCTGAGTACAGCTGGAGAGAGGGAGTACGAGGAACATTTAAAGGGAATTCTCTTGCGTGCTCTGCCCCCCCAGTACACAGATGCCTTCTGCTCTGTGTGCTGTCGCCCTCCAGTGGGACACTTTTGGTAATTGCACCCTCTCACTGCACAACCAGCACATTTAACCCACACATTTCTTGGCCACCTATCATGCATTTGCAGTGCCAAAATCTCCCCTCAGAAGCAATGGAGAAGATGTGGCCTGTAGTCTGTCCGTGGGCATCCCTGCAAAAGGACAGTGATGGAGAACTGCTTCATGGGAGGTTGGGTGGCGGTGGAGTGGAAGTGTTTCTTTTGGTGTGAATGTGTATATTCTATTCTGGACAGGTGATTGTAGTTAGATAATGCCATATGAAAATCAGCTCACTTTTTTTACCTTAATAAAACAACATCCTTCTTATAAATGTGCCGAGGGTCTTGCTGTGTAAATTCTAACTGTTAAAGCAGTGCTGTTGGTTGATACAGATCAGCTAGGGCTGATGGGAGATGTTGTCTAAAACATCTGGAGGGCAGCCGGTTGGGGAAGGCTGTTGTTGACTGATACCTTTTCCCCCTCCTTCCATTTAGTGCTATGGCCCTGAGCACGTTAAACTAGCATTTGAAACTACTAGCACTTGAAGCTTTACTGGCTGAGTAGTTTAAATCAAAGAATGTGAAATTAAGCAGTGGTGACTCCAGATGAGGGATAAATTTCATCCTTGCCCGCCTCTGACCACTTGTAGCTCCTCTGAAGGTTCTCCTCGGAAGGATCCATTCTGTAACTGGTCAGGCTTCATCTCCAGGGCCCATGAGAAAGCTGGTGCAGGGTAATGGACTGGATTGGGCAATGGAGACTTGAGTTCAAATCCCTCTCCGGCCATGAAGGTCACTGGGTGGGCTAACATCGGAAGGGTGTTACGAGGATACAATAGGGCAACCCCTTGTTCTGCACTCAACATCCTTGGAAGAAGGGCAGGATACAAATAGCTATGCTGGAAATGACTATAGTCTTTTTGTTATAACTTGGGTGAGCTTCTGTGACTTCACCTGTAAAGGAAATATTCTGCAAAGGAAATATTCACCACGCACATCCCCTGCATAATTTTGCCACACAAGTGATGGATTAGCAGAAGAAAATCAAGGTCCCACCAAAATTCTTTCTGCATCACTAATTGCATTCCCAGAAGGGCTTTGGATATGCAACAGAAGACAACTGAAAAGTGGTTGATCCACCTCCAAGGTTGCTCTGCCAACACATTAACCTCTTGCCACATACCCTGTTTCAACTTAGATTAGGAAATCCAGTACAACTTAAAAATAAAAATCAGAAGAGATGTAAAAGACCCTGCTGGAGGTGTTTACTTACTAAGGATATAAGCCTTGTCTGGATCAGAGCAGCGGTCTTAGTTTAGTCCAGCATCCTGTTTGGTGGATGCCCTGGTAGCTTAGAGCTGTGGATGAAGATGTTGATGATGCCATGTGTCCCTGCAATAAAGCATCCTGTGACTCACCATGTGCTTTTAGGGTTGTGGTGGAATGGAGGAGGGTGTGTGTGCCCCAGAATGACAAAAGAAAAAACGTAGGTAGGAAAATACCAAAAGTTTAATGAGGAGCGTGTATTTTTAAAATGATCTGGTAAAAAGCCCAACGCGTTTCGGCTAACAATATACAGCCTTCATCAGGGGCTAGAAGAAACAAATATAGAATAAAATAAATATACAATTTGTTTTAGGTCTTTACCTACAGTTTCTAATATAGAACATGGTGGGAATATAAAAAAGGAAACTACTCACGTACCAATTACTGAATGTCTGGATACATACGTTAGTCTCAGCCAAAAATGCTTTTAAGAGGGTATTGGTAATCGATATCACGATCATCGGAACAAATCTAATAAACGTGCCTGATGGAAACCGTCAGGTTAGTTATAGTCAGTCGTGAATAGTCACAGCTGGAATGTTAATTAGGCGATTCACTGCCGTTTTTCTTAAGGGATCGTATCTAAAGTACATACCATTACAGAAGGGGAAGAAAGTCTAAGTCTTCATTCAACCCATATGGCTGGCTGTACAGTTTGCCCCATTTGGATGGACTCACCTAGCTATTTTGGAATGCTGTTGCCGGGGGGAGGGGGGAGGGACATGTGCAGCCAACAGCAAGAGGGCAGGTAGAAAATGGAAATTTGGGGAAGGGGCATAGCTCAGAGCATCTGCTTTGCATGCAGAAGGTCCCAGGTTCAATTCCTGATGACCTCCAGACAGGGCTGTGAAAGACCTCACCGTAGACCAGTAGCATCATGCCCTAACAATCAGAACCCATATGTTTATTTGGATTGTGGCCTTTTTAAATCACATTTTCTCCACATTTATATCTCACACTTCCTCCCAAGGCTCTCAGAGCAGCATGCAGGAGTTCAGTTTATCCTCCCAACAATCCTGTGAGGTAGGTTAGGCTGAGAGGTGGTGACTTCCCCCAAGAAGACCATCTGAGTTTCTTGGCTGAGCATGTTTTCCACATCCAAACCCAACACTGTAGACTAGGGGTGGGGAAGGACTACATTCCCTTTGGGGAACCTTCTGGGGGCTGCATGATAGTGGTGGGCAGGGGCAGGGACAAAAGTGGGCGGATCAATGGATATAATTTTTTGTGTAGTAGGGTATAGTCGTTGTTGTTGTTGTTGTTATGTGCCTCCAAGTCGACTATGACTTATGGCGACCCTCTGAATCAGCGACCTCCAAGAGCATCTGTCATGAACCACCCTGTTCAGATCTTGTAAGTTCAGGTCTGTGGCTTCCTTTATGGAATCAATCCATCTCTTGTCTGGCCTTCCTCTTTTTCTACTCCCTGCTGTTTTCCCCAGCATTATTGTCTTTTCTAGTGAATCATTTCTTTTCATGCTGTGTCCAAAGTATGATAACCTCAGTTTCATCATTTTAGCTTCTAGTGACAGTTCTGGTTTAATTTGTTCTAACACCCAATTATTTGTCTTTTTCGCAGTCCATGGTATGCACAAGCTCTCCTCCAACACCACATTTCAAATGAGTTGATTTTTCTCTTACCCACTTTTTTCACTGTCCAACTTTCACATCCATACATAGAGATTGGGAATACCATGGTCTGAATGATCCTGACTTTGGTGTTCAGTGATACGTCTTTGCATTTGAGGGTGTGGGTATATTTGAGCCACACCTAAATCAAGGGATTTCTGCAAACCCACCTCTCCATATCTGCATCAAGAGGCATTGTCATAGCTCAAGGGCAGTCCCAAGAGCTGGTGAGAGGGGGGTGACCTGAGGACAGTTCTTAGGGCCAGATGGGGAGGCCTGGGGAGCCGCATTGAGCCCCCAGGCCTGTGGTTCCCCACACCTGCACTGCACCCTGCAACACAATCTCCGTTTATGCAAAGGGCTGTAGATCACACCATATTCCCTGGTTGCTCACCCACCCACCCACCAATTTGCCTTTTTCACAGCTGCCGCACACTGGGTCGACATTTTCATCGTGCTGTCCACTACAACCCCGAGGTCTCTCTCCTGGTAGGTCATCACCAGTTCAGACCCCATGAGCTTATATGTGAAATTAAGATTTTTTGCTCCAATATGCATAATTTTACACTTGTTTATATTGAATTGCATTTGCCATTTTTCCGCTCACTTATCAAAAACCCCTTTTAGGGGGTTCCCAAGCCACAACATCCTGCTGGCAATCAGGTGCTTGGAAATTGCTGCTAACCCTGTGCTCGCCACTTCCCAAAGCACAAAACATAGAGTTAGGACAGTGGTTGTTTCTCCTCTCCCCATGGGGGGTGGGGACAAAGAAGCTGGTATTTTAAAGGCATTGCTGCCTGCAAGAAAGGTCCCTCTCACAGGTGATCTGCAAAAAACAGGTTTCTTCCCCTGCACTTTGCATATCAGCTGAGAGAAGGGCTTTTCTCTCACACATGATGCCTGTAAAATACAGGGACTATTGTTTGACAAGTGTTTCTTTCTCCTTGCACAGACTCACTGCAGCCAAAACGGACGGTGCATGGGGAGAGAGAGAAAGAAGACTAAGAAACTGGGTGGAGCGTGAGATGAAGTAGCATTTCTTGACACAGAAGGGGCGGAGGAAGGCTGAAGAAAGGGAGAAGGAAGGCTGCCTGTAAAATACAAGGGGAATTGCATGTAAAGCAGTTCTTTTCCCCTCAGTTGTGTTTTTTTGCAGATTGTGAGAAAATGGATGGGGGCAGGGAGGGAGAAGCACTTCACGAAGGGTGGGGGTAGACAGAAAGAGCAAAGGGCTAAGAAGAATGATGCTGCCTATGTTTTACAAGGGGAAGTAAACCTGCTTTTTGAAAATCAGCTGTGAGAATGAGTTCTGTCTCACACAGTAATGTCTGTAAAATACCCCCACTCTCCTTAGCCCTTTGTCTCTCTACCCCACCCTCCACTTTCTCCCAATCTGCAAAAAGCACCATTGAGGGAGAAAAAATACTTTACAAGCAATGCGCCCTGTATTTTACAAGCAGCCTTCCTTCCTTCATCTCTCTTCCTTCATCTCTCTTCTCTGTGAGAAAATGCTGCTTTGCCTCACTCTTAGCCCCTCCCTCCCCTCCATGTTGGCTGCTATGGGTCTGTGTGGGACTGTTTGAAAGCCCTTCATCTGAGTAGAATTCTGATGCAAACCCCCTCTTAAACCAGGCTTGGCCGTCCCTGTTCTTTTCAGTAAACTTCCCTCTCTTAACTCCTGCTGACTCTCTTTCTCCTGGTGTTTCTCTCCTTCCCACAACAATAGATGGTGAGAGCCAATTAGCATGCAAGGAGATTCATACTGACTGCTGATTAGCTGTAGTGACTCTTGACCTTGCTGGATTCTCCAGCTCTCCTAAGGCAAGAGGAATGGATGATGATGGACTGCCTTCAAGTCGATTCTGACTTATGGTGACCCTACAAATAGGGTTTTCATGGTAAGCGGTGTTCAGAGGTGGTTTACCATTGCCCTCCTCTGAGGCTGAGAGGCAGTGACTGGCCCAAGGTTTGTGGAGGAAGCCGTGAAAGAGACAGGCTTTGCTATCGAGTGGCTGAAGAAGACCAGGATTGTCTTCGCTCCATCTGTGACGGATGCCAAAGGGGCCTGCACAGTGGTGGCCCAGAAATGCTGGAGTTGAAGAGAAGGCTATTGAAGAAATAATGGGAAGAGGCAGGAAAAGTCTGGGTATATTTTATTAGGATGATTTGTTATTTCTTTATAAAGTGCTGAAATGTCACCAGGCAGAGCAGAGCAATTAGAAGCAACATGTGTCCTTCCTCGGGCTGATGGCCTTATATGGAATATGCAACATTGTGCAAATAAAATAACAACAACCATATCTCTTGCATCGTTGTCCTTTGTCCTTAAGTTTTGGAAATATATTTGCATTGTGTGTTTGTGTACATTACACAGTGAAATCCATAATGATAGTTCTCTTTGTCATCTTGAGAGATACAGGTGTTCTGTCTCATGTATAGCTGCAGCAGGGGTTCCCCCACAATATTCATATATATGGATCTGCCTTAGTTTCTCTTCCTGACAATGCAGAATAAATGTATATATACATTCCTTCCGGCTAAGGTTCTTTAGAGATACTTTCTGCTGATGGAAATATTGGAATTTTGAATGCCCACCCATCCCCATCATCCCCATGCATGCTGGCTCCATGTCTGACCTTTGTGCGTTGAGCATGAAGGTTTGAAAGGAGATTCTAATCATGTTCAGTTAAATGCACCTAGAAGCATTTTCACGACTGGGTTTCCCAATTCTGTCTCTCCTATGCATCTCCTCCCAAACACATTCAGAATGACCTTTCTTTGTGTTGAACACAGGGAGATCTGCTGTGGAGCCGTCTGCACTGGGATGTTGGTGGTGGCAGTGGTTTACTTGCACCTTTCTGCTTGTTCTCCTGGTCTCTGAGCCAGATACACATGAATAGGACTTCTGTCTTTCTCAGCGTTCCATAAATTGAAAATTGTCACTTGTTTCTCTCACAATGCTTGCATCTCCTCCCCCACCATTTCCCCGTCTGTTTTCCTTAGCACAGCGCGCAAAATCTGCTGCGCCTAACTCTACTCTCTTTCGAGGAGTAAATACGGTATAGCTGACTCTTGAATTTCTCGAGGACCACGGCCACTCAATGCAAATTAGGTAGCGCATGGCTCCCTGGGAAAGCAGATGGTTCTCGGGCTCGGCCGTCTTTGTGCGGCTTATACAAGACGCCCGGGTGATACTTGGGATTGGAAATGATGGAACCGAAGGCAAAAAGCCATAGAAGAGGCAGAAACCACCGCTTAGTGAAGGTGTCGTCGCCTTCATCTTGCTCCACCGTGACCTGTTTGACTCTGCCCAAAATGGCGCCTCCCGCGCCTCCCTGTTCGAAGTATCGTCAGTGAGGTATATCCTTACCTGTTCCTCCTCTGGGAGAACAGAAAATGATGAACGGAGAGCGCATGAAACATGATTAGAGTTTCCGCTGGCCGGGGAACAGCAACACCCCGGTCTGCTCCTTTCTGATTTTCCTGACGATCTCTTCATTTTTCACCATGGTAGCGTAACAACAGAAGAATACAAAATGTCTAATTTTCTTTAAAAAATTTCCAGCTGATTTATTCAAGACAATTAAAGTCTTTATTTTTTTAACGTGAAACGGTGGTTGTCACAGACGTTTGTATATTGTTCTTTCGCCTCCCCCTTACATCTGGTTTTCCATTATGCATGACACTCTAAAACAATTCTCTAATAGTGCTTTTCTCAACAACCCTGTAGGGTAGCGTAGGTTTGCCTGAGCGCGATCGACGGGTTCGAGGTTGCCCAGCAACTCTTCTTCTGGTGTTTAATGGCAAATCAAGGCCAGGACAAAGCTATTATGCCACCTACTGTCAATCTCATGTGACACAACTCATTCACAACATTTCATAAAGCTTAGTATCTTTAACAAACTGCCAAATCCAGCAACCCTTGCGGCTGATGGAAGTTTTTTCACCTACTGTATCTTGCTCTAATTCCAGAGATGCTCTTACAAAACAGTGCACCCCACCCCACTCTGGCTCTCCTTTTCTGATTGGTGGATTGAAATTTCCGTCAGTAGTAACTGGACACCCTTCTTTCATCTTTGTCTGGGGTTGGCTGAATAAGGCCTGGCAGATGACGCCCGTTCATTGATATTAGCTGCCCTTTCTATGCTTTGATTGGCACGTTTGCTTCGGATCTCACCCCTTCCTTTCTCCCTAGGATGCGTTGTCTTCCCTGGCCTTGCTTGGTGTTTGCCTACCACCCATTCTTCATTCGTTCCACGCACGATCTCCACTACTTTACTTAACATCTCACAAAATGGCCGACGTACCCCCTCCTTTTCTCTTTTCTAATTGGCTGACCTCCGGAGACTGACAAGGAACCTTTAAAGAGCATCCTAGCCCTCATACAGCCCGGGAGTGGAGAATCAGCCAATCAATAGCCTCCCTCTCCCTGGTAAATCCTGCCCTTCTCTCTCCCTCAGCATCCGTTAGGAAACGAGGGGAGCCTCTTGAGAGACGTTGAAGCTTGACCAATGGAAGGGCAGAAGAGACTTGCGAGGGGTGGTGCATGTCGTGGAGGCGAGAGAAGGGTGGACCTGCTGACCACCTGTTAGCCAATGAGAGAATGAAAGAGTGGCGTCCTCGGGAGAGAGGATAACCAATGCGGAGGCGCGTTTTGCCAGCTAGCGTCTTGAACGCCGGGGCAGCCAATAGGGCTCCGGGAGGGTAGATTTGAAACGTGAAGGCAAGCGGCGAGTGAGGCGACGCCGAGGGGGGGAAAAGGCGCGTCTGCAGGTAGAGCGGCAAAGAGGGTCTGAAGAAGCGGGTTGAGGGGTCCGAGAGGGCGGGGAGGGAGCCGCCTAAGTGGCCGGCCGTCCAGGTGCTGCGGGCCTCCAGCTCCCATTATCATCCATTGGCCATGCTGGGTGGACTGGTGGGAGATGGAGCCCAGCATAAAATGGAGGGCCACAGGGCTCCCGTGCCCTAGGAGGGGAGGCCGGGTGGGGGGGACCTAAGAAGGTCCACACCAGTATTCTATTCCACTTTAGGCAGTCATGGCTTCCTCCCAAAGAATCCTGGGAAGTGTAGTTTGTGAAGGGTGCGGAGAGTTGCTAGGAGAGGCCCTGTTCCCCTCACAGAGCTACAGTTCCCAGAAGAGGGGTTTATTGTTCAAGACTCTGGCCGCAGCAACTCTGTCAGGGGAACAGGAGTCTCCTAATAATGCTCAGCATCCTTCACAAACTACACTTCCCAGGATTTTTGGGGGGAAGCCATGGCTGTTTAAAGTGTCTGGTGTGGATGTGGCCTCAGTCGGAGTATTGGGGTCCATCTAGCGGCTCTCCAGTCTTTCCTAGCCCTACCTGGAGATGCTGGGGATTGAACCTGAAGCTCTGTGGCTGAGCTAGGCTCATCCCAAAAGCATATGATTGTGGGAAGCTACTGTATACCTAGTCAGATAGTTGGGGGGCCTGTCTAGCTCAGTCCACCATTTCCTACCCTTTGGGTTCCCAGATGTTGCTGGGCTACAACTTCCATCGGCCTCAGCCAGCATGAGCAATAGTTAGGAATTATGGGAATTATAGTCCAGCAACATCTGGGGGCCCAAACATTGGGAAAGGCTGTTGGTGTTCAACAGGTCTTTTTTTTTCATATTTGCCAACATTATGGTGAATGTGTTATAAATTTTGCCACATAATTTTTTAAACTGTGTTTTGAAGGTAAAAAATGTACAATAATGTTTTGAGTTATTTATTGATAGAATTAGTGAGAAATGTGACATATATTTTCATTAAGTAGTGCAGGGAAATCAGGCATAAAATCAGTTAGAATACATCTCAACTCCACCTCCAAGTTTTTTTGTCCAATATTTGGGACTTATATTTTGATTTCACAATTTTTACCACAGAAAAAGTTGATTCCCAGAGCTATGTTGAACCAAGAATTGAAAATAGTTTTGAAATAACTTTATTTAGACCCCCAAGCTCATTTTGATTTAAAATATGAGTCCACATCGTGACAACTGAATCATCTTTCAGTTGTTGAGTTCTTTGAAGTAAAATCGCATCCATCTCAAAAAGGCGCCTCTCCAAAGAAAGAAGCCTCCCAAGCTCTCGAGACAGTTGAGAATTGTAGGTGCCAACTTCAAATGGATCTTACATGAATTTAAAAACAATTCTGTACTTTTCAAAGTCAGCAAAGTGTCTAGGACCCAAGGATGAATATGATTGTTAAGGGTGCAGGGCAGGCATTTTTTTGATCTGGTACATGTGTAAAATAATTTTATTTAAACCAATTTGTCACAGGTCAATAGCTGTTTTGCCACATGTGGTGAGTGGTGACTGCTGGACACCAAGAGTCTACACTGCAGCAGCCGCTCTGCAGAGGTTCAGACTGGGCATAACTCCCAGCTTTAGCTGGGGTTGCCGTTGGGGACTGAATGTGGGATCTTCTGCATGCAAAGCAGGTTCTCAACCACTGAGCTATGGTCCTTCTCCTCTCAAAAGGGGGAATGGCTGAGAGTAAACAAACTTGTTCCCGGAGAGCCAGGAGCTCATTGCACACCCACAACTCTTGTCCTACATGCAAATAGTTGTACATACTTCAGACGGTGCAAAACACTGGAAAGGCCCTGCATGCCTGCTGGCTTCTTACCTGCATAATAGTTTTTGTAGTTTATTGACTTATTGAAAGCAAAGGTTTTGTTCATCTCAAGGGACAGATGGGTAGAGTGGCTCTGCTGATTAGCTCGTCTTGATGCTTTGTCAGCTGGGGGCTCCCTCAAGCCTGTGCGGCAGGATCAGTGTGGAGCGGCCTTTCCAATGCAAAGCAGAACTGCTTTTTTCTTCATCGGTGTGTGAACGAGCAGTCCCTGCAGGAATTGTTCTGTTGCATAGCAATGAAGAAACAGGTGCGTGTTTTACAGTGGTCTTTGAGATCACTGGAGCGATCTTTGTGGGGGGGAAGAGAAACTGCTTCAAAGAGTACTTGCAGCACTGTTTGAAATGGTCTCTCCTGCCCCTTTGAAGATCACTCCAGTGATCATTAAAGGGGGGGAAAGAATGCTTCAAACAGCACTTGCTTGGATCGCTCTCTTCACATCAGCTGGGGTGTATGTGTGTGGGTGCGTGCGCGCGCAATCCTGCTTAGTGTCAAGTTTGGGTGTGCTAGCTTGTGAGCAGGGATTAAATCCTGCCCCTTGGGAGGGCCAAGATTGGCCAGAGGTGCTCCACCTCTCCTGTAGCATAAAAACTTACAATAAAACAATTTATATACACATAAAACCATAGCATTTTAACTAGCTTCTCTTTTGATAAACATGGAAATACTGTTGTTCAGTTCCACAGAATTAGAGCATTAGATCCATTATCCAGTGATAGAGTGGCTGTTGGGAGCTGCAGTAATCTTGGGAACAGTCTTTCTGACGTGGTGCTGCACACCAGGGTCTCCCCCCTGGGGCTGTGAGATCTGAGGGTCTCCCAGGTGTGTCTGGAGGGAAGAGGACTTTCGTCACTGAGGATGGCAAATAAGGAAAATGTGAGCAGTATATATAACAGCCTTTCCAAAGTAAGTCATGCTCTATATCTGCCACTCTAGAAAACTGTGGGGTGGGAATGTCCGTGGGGCACGAGCTGATGAGTAGTGAGGGGCTCTTTATGTAGAGGGGGCTTGAATTGCCCCCCCCATTTTATTTTTCCAAAGAAAATTTTCTGTTTCCTTAGTAACAATGAATGGATGTCAGTTGCAAATCCAATACTGGGCAAAGTTGGCAGTTCCAAAGTTCTTTGCTTTTCCTCACTTGTTGTTGTTATGTGCCTTCAAGTCGATTACGACTTATGGCGACCCTATGAATCAGCGACCTCCAAGAGCATCTGTCATGAACCACCCTGCTCAGATCTTCTAAGTTCAGGTCTGTGGCTTCCTTTGGAATCAATCCATCTCTTGTTTGGCCTTCCTCTTTTTCTACTCCTTGCTGTTTTTCCCAGCATTATTGTCTTTTGTAGTGAACCATGTCTTCTCATGATGTGTCCAAAGTATGATAACCTCACTTTCATCATTTCAGCTTCTAGGGACAGTTCTGGTTTAATTTGTTCTAACACCCAATTATTTGTCTTTTTCGCAGTCCATGGTATGCGCAAAGCTCTCCTCCAGCACCACATTTCAAATGAGTTGATTTTTCTCTTATCCACCTTTTTCACTGTCCAACTTTCACATCCATACATAGAGACCGGGAATACCATGGTCTGAATGATCCTGACTTTGGTGTTCAGTGATACATCTTTGCATTTGAGGACCTTTACTAGTTCTCTCACTGCTGCCCTCCCCAGTCCTAGCCTTCTTCTGCTTTCTTGACTGTTGTCTCCAGTTTGGTTAATGACTGTGCCGAGGTATTGATAATCCTTGACAAGTTCAGTGTCCTCATTGTCAACTGTAAAGTTACATAAATCTTCTGTTGTCATTACTTTAGTCTTCTTGACGTTCAGCTGTAGTCCTGCTTTTGTGCTTTCCTCTTTAACTTTCATCAGCATTCGTTTCATATCATTACTGGTTTCTGCTAAGAGTATGGTATCGTCTGCATATCTTAAATTATTGATGTTTCTCCCTCCAATTTTCACACCTCCTTCATCTTGGTCCAATCCCGCTTTCCGTATGATATGTTCTGCATACTGATTAAACAAATAGGATGATAAAATACAACCCTGTCTCACACCCTTTCCGATGAGGAACCAATCAGTTTCTCCATATTCTGTCCTTACAGTAGCCTCTTGTCCAGAGTATAGGTTGCGCCTCAGGACACTAAATTTCCTCACTAAATACAAGCAAATAAACACGATTCCAGCACTAATCTCCAACAAGGGCCAGTTTCCCTTGTGACTTCCACAAAGTAATTTGTGATAGAAGCCTTTCAACTGTCACTAGAAGCTAAAATGATGTAACTGAGGTTATTCTACTTTGGACACAGAATGAGAAGACATGATTCACTAGAAAAGACAATAATGCTGGGAAAAACAGAAAGTAGAAAAAGAGGAAGGCCAAACAAGAGATGGATTGATTCCACAAAGGAAGCCACAGATCTGAACTTTCAAGATCTGAACAGGGTGGTTCATGACAGATGCTCTTGGAGGTCACTGATTCATAGGGTCGCCATAAGCTGTAATCGACTTAAAGGCACATAACAACAACAAGGTGGACGGGGCACTGCCCCATCAGTCTGTCTCCCCCTAGCCAGCCCTCATCTGCCTTCCTTCCTACTTAACAACTAGTCCATAGGGTGGCCCTGGCTGTCTGCTTCCTCCTTCTTAGTCTCAGTGTTGCACTTGTAGAACTCAGCAGAGGGGAGGATGGGGCAAACCTAGAATTGGTTGGCTAACTGATGTCATTGACTGTAGCTCCGGTCCGCTGTGGGGTCCCTGCCTTCTGCCCCACCAGTCCCAATGGGCACCAGCCACCACCACTTCCCACCAAACACCTCACCAGACTTGGAAGAGAAATGGTTGATTCTTTTGGACATTGCTTTTGTGCCCAGGGCTGTGTGTACCTTTGTGGGGTTGCTGAAAGATCTTAACACCAAATCTTAACACCAAAACTGTGATCAGACATTTCTGTGTTCTGCTTTTCTTCCCTGTTGTTAAAGGTCAGATGTAGGACCAGGTATATGCTGTGATAAAATTGCCCAAAGCTATCCGGTGTGACTCGAACAACGGATCGTGCAACTAGGCACATTTGCTTATCTCTGCTCTTGCTAGATTTAGTTTATCTTTAAAGATTTCTATACAGCTTTTCACAGAATGTATCAAAGGTGGAGTACAACAGTGTAAAACCATCATAACCACATAAGAAATGTACACATTATACAGTAAACCAAGAATAAATGAGCTGGTGATCGAGGGTCTGCAACTGTTTGGGCAGACAAGAATGTCTTCAACTGTGTGGGAGGCGGGGGGACAGCCCTATCTTCTCCCCACTGGGAAGTCGGGCATCTCTCTTCCCCGCCCCCTTTTGAACTTTCCCCAGGTGTTGCTCACATCTGTTAAGCGTCCTTGAAGCCAACAGGATTAGACATTTCATTTAAAAACAATACAAAGAAACGTTAAGATGTGGCTTTGAATGGAGCCAACAAAGGCGAGTCTTCTTTTGACTCCTGTTTATTCATACGTTGTCCGTTTCCTGCAGTATCGGGTTAACAGCCTAACAGGCCCTCAGCGGGTTCCCTGTAAGGATACCAGCACCCCATCCAGCACCCCTTCTGGATCGCTTTTGATGCAAAGAGCTATTACCAACAGCACAAAGCAGAACCTGAAGGCTTCCTGTGCCCAGAATATGGGTAAGACCATGTCTCTGTGGGGTTGGCAGGGGGAGGTAATGGTGAATGGGATTTTAAGCTGCTGACACTGGTTCTTGTAACGGTCAAATTGTCCCAGAGACGTCCCATTGCATTCAGTGTTGGCGAGCTGCTAATACCAAAGGATGCTGGGACATGTGGGCCCTCATGGCCTGCCTTGCGTTGTGTGTGGTGGCTGGTCTTGCTGTACTAGGGATGCATTTGATTTTGTCTTCTGTTTCTGTAGCTGTTCCAGGCAGGGTGCCTGCTGAGTCTAGTTGCACTGCTCAGCCACTGCAGGAAGGCTATGAGTGAGTTCCCTTTTAGTGGTTTTAAAAAAGGTGTGGCGGGTGTGGGGAATGTCTATCTGGACTTGGGGGTGGGGCTTGCATTCTCGGGCTACCAATAGGACTTCAGGGGGCCCATTCCTTTTTTTGTTTTTGCAATCTTCGCCATCAACTTACTCTTGGCCACCATACCAATTAAACATTTCCATCTGCCCTGCAATCCCAAGGCGAGTCTTCACCATTGATGACTTTGAGATTGGGCGGCCTCTAGGCAAAGGGAAGTTTGGGAACGTCTACCTGGCTCGGGAGAAACAATCCAAGTTCATTGTGGCTCTCAAGGTGCTCTTCAAATCCCACATGGTGAAGGAGGGCGTGGAGCATCAGCTGCGGCGGGAGATTGAAATCCAGAGTCACCTCAGGTATTGTGGAGACCGATAGTTTATAGTACAGTTGCAAATTCTCCAGTTCTAACTGGCTAAAGCTGCTTCTTCTTTTTAATATGCAGTTTGAAACGTTCTTCTCCCATCTCCTCTGGCAGTGGACAAGGTCTAACAAGAAACCAAGACTCCTGCTGGGGCCCCATTCACACCATACATTTATTCCACTTTCAACAGTCACGGCTTCCCCAAAGAATCCTTGAAAGTGTAATTTGTGAAGGGTGCTGAAAACTGATAGGAGACCCTCTGTTCCCCTCAGAACTACAACCGTCAGAACGGTTAAACAATCAGTCCCTCTTCACACAGAATTCTGGGGATTGTAGCTCTGTGATGGGAAGAATGGTCTCCTAACAACTGTCAGCATCCTTAACCAAACTACAGTTCCCAGGATTCTTTGGGGAAAGCCATGACTTTTTAAAGTGGAATAAATGTATGGTGGTGACTATGGCTTTGGTAGCCAAAGCCAGCAGATACTAGTTTTTGCCATGGGAGATAGACTAGGACACTCCTAATAGCTAGAATTGCAGGCAGCTGAAGCTGATTGTGTTCAATTGTAGGCAATTTCAGTGTCTTTTTTAAAAAATAAAATCTAGATCTTCCACAACACTGACAGGCCTTGAACTTATTTCTGGAAGATTTTGTTTTGTCTGTAGAGGTGTAAATGTAATAAGGTCTGATTCCTCTGTGCTGAACATCAGAGAAAGCCACCTCAGAGATGCCCTTTTCCTTCTAGCAATTAATAGCATGATTTAAGTTTGTCAGACTTCCAGGACCTCAGAAAGACACCTTCACTGATGTTCAAGAACACTGGGATGTAATCAGCTGAAGCCAGATAATCCATCATTTTAAACATCTTGCTTGGTTGGTAGGCTGTGGCTGAAAAGATGATGGAAACTTGGGATGTCCGTGTCAGCCTGCTTTGCCCTCTCTCTACAAGGATCGTTCACAAAAATGACCAAGAACAGATAAAGATCTAGAAAAGAATCCTGACAGGTTTAATAGCTGCTGTTCTTGTATGCAGAAATTTCTACCCCATCCACCCATCCACCCAAAGGAGACCAGTGCAGAAAATAACAAAGCAGCAAGGAATATTTTTTAAAAATTTAAAACAGTCTCTCCCAGCTAATAATTTCAAGGTTACCAAGAGCTAATGCATAGCATGTTGCCAGATGCACTAATGCATGGCAGTTGTGTGACCCTGTGGATCTTTCGCCCTAAAATGTACCCTTCCTTTTGTGCCTTTCTACTGCGTTTCTGACCAATATTACCGTATATTCTGGCGTATAAGACGACTGGGCGTATAAGACGACCCCCAACTTTTCCAGTTAAAATATAGAGTTTGGGATATAGTCGCCGTATAAGACCACCCCTGCTTATGACATGCAGGTACTTAGCAGGAAAACTGTCACTTATAAACTTATAAATATTAATATTTGGATTGTCCAGTTGTTTTGTTTTTGTGGCTAGGAATTACCACCAAAAACTGGGGAAAGATGTGAGAAATCTTTTTTTTAAAAGCAACATTAAATGCCTAGACTCTAGTTTCCAACACTATGGAGTATTTATTGATTAAGAGAATTTATATCCTGCCCTTTTGCTGTTAAAAACAGAGCTCAGCACAGCTTACAAATATAGTAAAAACAATAAAAATACACAATCAGAGAAAAACAAGCCAAAATGTTAGGAAAAGGAGTCTTTCACACCACATGCTCCGTTCTAAATACTGTTGCAGCAAGTTTTACAAGTTCCTCCAGCATTCCACTGGTGCAGGCACTCAGACATTCAAAGTACTGTATGTTTCTTAGGTTTTATAAAAGCAGAGCTTTGCTTAACTCAAAATTTCTTCTCCCTTTGATAACCACATCTACACAGGTTCCACCTCCATACTCAAAATGAAACTGAGCCTGGAAGTGTACAACAACCCCACACATACCTTGCTAATTCGATTATCAATGCCAGGATGTCTGTCTTATCGACTACTCTCCTGCTCCCCCCCCCCCACACACACCGGGCATCATGAAAGACCCAGTCCTGGGCTCAGAAAGAAAATAAATATCTGGTCCTCTTCAAAGTATTGATAAGCCTCTTGTTTTAATTGAAATAATAATTATAAATTCTTGTTCTTATCACTAATGGGAGTTAATTATCTTGCATATGCTGCTGTTGCTTCTATGGCTGTAACGGAGTGAGGTTAAAGATAAGTGAAATGCAAACAGGAAAAAAAAATACAGAAGGCAGTAACACTTTCCTAAATGTAATACCATACCAACCACAACAAGATTCCTATAAGGCAAAAAACTAAGCATCTCACAACCAGTCAGGATTCCTAACCAAAAACCAAAAATATGATAAATGAAGAAATATTTATATAAGCATAACTATCAAATATATTTATTATTTACACAAACTGTAAAGATATTTATAGTGCAATCCTAAATTTATTTATTCAGAAGCAAGTCCCAGCGTATTCAATGGGGCTTACTCAAACAGGGACAGAAATGCAACCTCAAGTGATAAGCAACTTCATTCACACAACCCAAAATTCCGAATCATGCCACTTTACACTGTTTTGCAACTGTTTATACTTGTTTTTATGGTTATTGGATTTTAAATGGCTTTATTTCTTGTTGTGAGCTGCCTTGGTTTCCAACCCTACCTCACAGGGGTGTTGGAAAGACTCCATACACACACTGCAGATGTATAAATACATACAGCCCATATAATAGTTTATTGTCAAACCAATTGGTCATTGCAGAAAAATCAGTATTAGTTTTTTAAAAATCAGTATTAGTTTCCTACAGAATAAAAACTGCAATACCTAAGTAAGCCCTGCCTACTTGCTTTAAAATAGGACTGGGGGCAGGGGGGGGCAGAAAGAGAACACAAACACAATTCTTTTTTACATTCACTCCAAAGTCCCATTGATTTTCAGCACATTCATAATCATGTCTACTCAAAAGTAATTCCTACTGAATTAATAACATTTACTCTGGACATATGGGATTAGCACTGTTTTTACCCCCAAAAGCAGCTATTGGGAAGATTTTCAAAACACTGCCCAGGATCTGACTCCTACACACAACAGGGGGAAAAACTGAAATGTATATACCTACCCAATTTATGAGATTTTCAGATAAACAGGAGGGGAAACCACCATTTTCTGGCCTCGCAATGAAGTTTTGCAGACACTGCCACCAAACAAACACTTCACTGATTGGCTGAAATCCTGAATGGGCGGGGTTAAAGCTACGAAGTGCTATACAGTAGTTTAAAAAAAGATTTAACCGGGGGTGGGTGGGTGCCTGACGTTTTTATATATATCTCGAGAACCGGACCACCTAGAAACTTAATTTTTTTTTAAAATGAAAGCTGAGAATCCGGGCCACCTAAGGGGCTAGCCGGGCGCCGGGTGGCATGCTTAGAATCCAGGTAAAACCCGGCTATCCGGGCAATATGGCAACCCTAATAAGACGACACCCGGCGTATAAGATGACCCCCGACTTTGGAGAAGATTTTCCAGGGTTAAAAAGTCGTCTTATACGCCGGAATATACGGTATATCCATGTGGGGTGTCTTTCTGCTGCTCTCTGGTGGTGAGTTCTAATGTGCCTTCCTTTTCTGCAGTCACCCCAATATCCTGCGCCTTTACAACTACTTCCACGACCGGAAGCGCGTATACCTGATCCTGGAGTACGCCCCTCGTGGGGAGCTCTATAAGGAACTGCAGAAGTATCAGCGCTTTGATGAGGAGAGGAGCGCCACGGTGAGCTTGAAGCTCTCTGGTCCTTTGGCTTTGAGACTGAAGAACAGCAGGGAACCTTGTAACCTTAAGACATCTCATACTCTGGGCCCATCTGCACTATACATTTAAAGCATTATTTTACCCTTTAAACAGTCATGGCTTCCTCCAAAGCATCCTGGTGGCTGTTGTTTGTCAGGGGTGCTGGGCATTGCTAGGAGACCTGTATCCCTCTCACAGAGCTAGTTCCCAGAGTAGTTGAACATCAATCCCTCTTCCCAGGGAACAGCTCCCAGGATGCTTTGGGGGGAAGCCATGACTGGTTAAAATGGAGTAATACTGCTTTAAATGTATAGGGGCCTTTAAATGCAGATGGGACCTTTGACTAGAAAGGCAGGAGGATGTGGTCTCCCCTCCGTCCTGGCAGGGTGTAGTTGAGCTTGTGACAGGCCAGCAGAAGGGGTGTGTGTGTGTGTGTGTGTGTGTGTGCGTGTGCGTGCGTGCGTGCGTGCGTGCGTGCGTGCCTTTAGCGCAGTCTTTGCCGACTGAGGGCCTTCCAGATGTTTTGGGCTACAACTCCCATCTAGAGGGTACCAGCTTGGGGAAAGCTGCTTTAGTGCTTGATCTGTTTGCCTTTCATTTGTAGGATGTGGTTTGTGGAGGGGTCTTTCCGTTTCCTCGGGGTGCCAAAAGAGCAGTGTGTGTGGTTCAAGATCCTCTTGGGTAGCAAAGCATTGGTGTCCCAAGATACTCAATTGGTGCCACTTTGCTTCTCCTCTGCAGTACATGGAAGAGCTGGCTGATGCTCTCCTCTACTGTCACCGTAAGAAGGTGATCCACCGCGACATCAAGCCGGAGAACTTGCTTATGGGGCTGAAGGGGGAGCTGAAGATAGCTGATTTTGGCTGGTCTGTACACGCCCCCTCTCTCAGGTAAGGGGCATCTTCAAGGCTTGGGATATGGGAGATTCCATTTTGGCTTTCAGGGACTGCCGAGTGTTATCAGATCCCTTCAGCTCTCACTCCTATCTGCCCATCTCCTCCTGCTTCAGGAGAAAGACCATGTGCGGAACTTTGGACTACCTGCCTCCCGAGATGATTGAAGGCAAAACGCACAATGAGAAGGTCGATCTCTGGTGCATTGGGATCTTGTGCTATGAGTTCTTGGTGGGGCACCCGCCCTTTGAGAGTGCCTCCCACTCAGAGACGTACCGCCGCATCGTATCGGTGAGTCTGCACCTTCCCAGTGTACACCGCTGACTGTAGTCAGCTTGGCACTTGGTCCAGTGTTACTTGTGCATGCCATCTCCGTACAGTGTTGCTGGGTTGTCCTGGGACAGTTCTGCTAGCCTGAAGGAGGTGGCGCTGCAGACTCTAGGGAATTGTTTGGAGAGAGAGGCGCAGAAGAGGGAGGGGAAGGCAAAGCATGAGAACTAGGAGCTTAGGAGGCAAAAGGACTGGGAAAAAGCATAGGGCCAATTACAGGCATACCCCACTTAACGCTGCTTCACTTAACATTGCCTCGCTATAACGTACATGCTCCATACGTCCCCATACCCTGCTTAACGTTCGCGTGCTTTGCAATAATGTACATTTTATTGGCATGACGCCGCTGCCATCTAGTGGTGATTGTGTGCATTACAAGTGAAGACAATTGCTTCACTTAAAGTAGATTTTCACTTAAAGTATACTCTCCGGTCCCATTGCGAACGTTAAAGCGGGGTATGCCTGTATTGAGGCTTCAGAGTGGGCTGTACCACCCTGTGTCTGAAACACTCATGACATGTTGCTTGTCACCTCTAAACAAACTGGATCTTTGCTGCTCACAATGTAGAACCGTCCCCTGGGCAGGGCTGCCACTGCATCCTTGGGAATCCAAGGCCCACCCCCCTCAGCAGTCAGAATAGTTAACAACCCCCTTTCCCCCTCATGGAGTCCTAGTGGAGCTGCAATGTATGCTTCTTGGGAATTGGGAGGTTTCGAGTCAGGGTGGAATAAATCGCTATACTGTTAATCTTAAGAAAGGGGAAATCCAGGCTCAGATTCCCCATTCTGACTTTAAATTGGCCTTGGGCCCATCCCTCTCTGCGTCTAGCTTACTTCATAGGGTGGTTGTGAGGATAAAGGCGGCGGTGGTGGTGCTCATGTTCATGAAGATGCTGTGAGCTCTTCTGGAGGAAGATACAGACACGCCATATAAACTGGCTGAGCATAAGCTGTCCAGCAATAATGTGGGATTTCCCCTCCTTCATGTGTTAGGATAGTTCTGAATAGGGTGGACAGATGAAGGAGGGACCCAAAGTTCTAGGGAGGACCATAGCTGAATGGGAGAGTATCTGCTGTGCACGCAGAAGGTCCCAGGTTCAATCTCTGCTATCTCCAGGTAGGGCTGGGAGAGACTTCTGCTGGAAGGGCAGGATATAAATCAAATAATAAATAAATAAATCCTGGAGAGCTGCTGCCAGGCAGTGTAGACAATTCTGAGCTAGATGGACCGATGCTCTGACACATTATGAGGCAGCTTTCTATGTTCCTCATGTACCACCGTCCCTTTCCCTCCAGCAAGATCTAGGTGGGTTCAATGGCGAAGTGCCTTTTCTGGACTAGACCGGATTTGTGAGGGTGACTGCATTTTCATGGCCCCATTTGGGAAGAAGGAATCTTGGAAAGAGCTGCAGCTTTCTTGCATTGCTTCCGTGTGCATGGTGGTTTTACACCAGCATTGGGGATTTCTACCCTCATATATACATCCTCACATAGACCTGTGCATACAGCCTGTTGCTACTGCATGTGAGGATTTCTAAATGCTCAGCTGTAGAACGTCTGGCACCCTCTGAGATAAGACCCCAGAAAGTACAGTAAGCTTAGAATCCCCCTCCTCTCCAAAAACGTTGAATCGTTAGATTTTCACATACTGAGACACTGAATATTTAGCATAAATGTGTTAAGTGTTGTGCAGAAGCTACTTGCCTCCTGTCTAGATATGTTAAGAATGCACGTATCAGACATGTATTTCTGTGGATGTGTGAAAGAGATCTCAGGAGGCACTTGTTCTTGCTCAAACTCTTAAATTATCCAGTGCTTGCTTCTATCAGAGTTCTGGTTTGTGGCCTGATCCCTTTTTTCTTTCTTCCTGCCCTGCACCAAAACAGGTAGATCTTAAGTTCCCACCATTTGTGACAGAAGCTGCCCGCGACTTGATTTCAAAGCTGCTGCGCCATAACCCGGCTGAACGGCTCCCACTGCAGGCTGTGATGGAACACCCCTGGGTGAAAGCCAACTCGCGACGGGTGCTGCCCCCCGTGTTTAACCCTGTGCCTGTGAACTAGATGCACAAAGAGGGATTAGACACAACCGAACAATGGCCAAGAATTATTTTTGGCTTAGTCTGGTTGCATTCTTGGAGTTGCCTTTCAAATGATGGCAGGGGTTTTGCCCCCAGAGGTCACTGCTGGAAGAACTGACCGAAGTCTAGTGCGTTTCTGCCTACTAGGGATTTCTTGTACTCAATACCCCTCGTATGATTGCTGATGTGCTCTTCAGTATCCATATTGAAAAATGTGTGTTAGTTCAATTGGGACTAACATGAGTATGGCCTTCAATCCATACTCTCAGAAAACCCCTTTTCCCCTTATTAATAAGCTTGCAGCCACTTGGGTGTTTCTAAGATCTTGTTCCTGTGGTATCCTTTTTTTGGTGTGTGTATATATATATATGTATACTATTGTGACTTTTTGTGTTCTTAATAAAAATTTGTCTAGAGGAAACATTTACATATATAAATACAATAAGGCATATATAAATCCAGTCCAAATCAAATAGAGGTATCAACTGGGCTAAAACTCTGTACTTGGAAGGCTTGATGAAACAAAGGTCTTCAATAGATGCTAAAAGGACATAGAGATGGTGCCTGTCTTATATGGGATGGCTGGGAGTTCCAGAAGGTAGGTGCCACCCCAATAAAGGCCCAAGTTGACACAGTGAAGAACAGATAGGATGGTCATCTGCATGATGCTCCTGGAGAATGCAGTGGTCACAGGGCATGTAGGATGAGACAGCCTTAGGTTCCCTCCTGGAAAACAGCCACTGTGAGTCCATGGGGCTTGTATCCGTCTTATGTGTAACTGCCTTCCTGCATTTTTATTAAAGTGCAGTCTATAACCAAAGTCAACAAATGGGTCTAACCTCTACTTTTTAAGAGAGCCATCCAAGCCTTCAGAGAGAGGTTAAGAGCCACGCATAGAAGGAGGTGCTTCAATGGGCGGTTCTTTTTGGTTTTGTTTTACACTACCATTGTGCGATTAATCAATGGGATTTTTTTTAAAAAAACGTTTCATTAGGCCAGGATAGTGAATTTATTTCCTCAGATTCTGAGGGGAACCTGCCACGACATACCTTGTGGCATGTTTGTCTTTCCCCTCTTTCTTTTATCGTTCCCCTTTTCCCTGTTTTGTTTTTTTAAACACCCAAAGAGGCTGTTGAGTCATTTTGGGGTATAATTTGAAGGCCTGTTGTGGAGAAGGAGGAGAGGCACGCCAAGATGGCCGCCGCAGGTGCCTTTTTCTCTCGCCCTCCCCTTGCCCCGCCCTCCGCCTCCTCTCCCCTCCCGCGAAGTGCCCGGATGTGAGCAGCCCAACCGCCATCTTCCCGCCTCAGCTGGAGAGATCCGCAGCGTTCGGGGAGAGCGAGAGTCCAGCCGCCGCTCCACAGTCCCTGCCGAGCCGCCCCGCCCCGCCAGCCCGTCTCCCTCAGCATCCCGAGAGATGTAAGTAGCGCTCGGAGCGAAGCTCCCGGTGGTCTTTCAGGTGCATAAAGGCAGGTGCCTGTTAAGGTTTCGGGGGGGGGGAGAAAAAAAGGCTTCGCCGCCCACGCTGTGGACCCGCTGCTGTGTCTCCCTCTCTCTTTTTTGGTGTGAGCAAAGGGGGCGGATCCTTGCAAGGAGATCGGTGGCGTGCAATGACCCCCGGCCCCCCTTGCATGAGGGCTTGTGCGTTATGGGTTGGGTCTCCCATTTCGGGGAGGGGGCGGCGATGGGCTTGGCATGGCTTTCCCGCTTTTGCCAAACAGGTTTAGGGCGTTGGGAACGGAATGGTGGAAATATTTGTCTCGGGACTCCACCCGCACGTTATCCTTTTTCTTTCTCTCTCTGTTCTCCCACCCACACATCAGCCTAAGGCGATTCCTTGGGGAAGGAGGGGTCGGGGCGAGGAGGTGCTTTGGATTCCCTCAAGGGGGCACGTCCGCCCTCCCTCTTCTCCAAATTCATATATTTATGCAGGCAAAGGAATCAGCTGGTTGCATTGCTGCATCTCTTGCCTCAACCCCCCCCCTTCACCCTGGGGGAGAAAGCAAAATAAGGATGGAGAGAAATAAACAACCTGTAACGTTGCATTTTTCGTAAGATCGCTGGAAATAAATGAGGTCATCTTGTATGGGCCTTCTGCTCCCATATATGAGTCTTTCCTTCTCTCCCTCTCCCCCCCCCCAAATCTTGTAGGGGGAGCAGGATCTAGGGAAGGTGATCTTAATAAATTGTTAGATATTCCTTCTTAATCCTGCCCCCATTCTGTTTCTTCCAGATTTGATGGTGAATTAATTCCTTTTTTAAAAAAAATGATGAATGAAGCTGGAATTAAATACGTTTTAAAATCTACATGCAATCTAATAATGTTCCTTTTTTTTAATGGGAGTGCCTGTTCCCCCCCCCTTTTCTCCTCCATAAACGTACCTAGAGGCCTTTTTAACTGATTACTGTGACCTGTAAGATAGAAGTTAAAACATAATAATTAAACGGAGAAACATTTTTTGGGATCAGGATTTTCCCCACACTGCTGTCTGTGAAGGTGGAAGTGGGTATGAGTATATAAAGGAAGGGGGGATTAGAAATGTCGCTTCCCCAAGTGCATATAAAAGGCTCAGGTGGTTGAAACTGAGGAAGGGAAGAGGGGAGGATGTCTTCTGAAATCCTGGTGGACCAGATATGTTTACAGCCCTCTTTTCATTTTTCCTCTTCAGTAGACATTCAGTACAGCCCCACCATGTCTAAAATAATGGGATTTGGGGGGATGTGGTGGGGGAGCATGTTTAAGGCAAATCACCCTCCCCATGTACCCTTTTGAGTATTTTTGGATTTTTGCAGACGCAAGCAGGCAGACGGATGACGCTAAAAATACCCCTTTTCCAGGCTGTGTCACTGCCTTGATTTCCATTCAGCCTTTGATGTTTGTTTCCTTTTGGGGTGGAATGTTCCCCCTTTTTAAACAAAGACCTAAGGTGGTGTTGCTGTGATTGGCATCTTTGTGATGTGACTCCCTTTGTGTATCATTGAAAAGGTTTATAGACACCCCCCCCCCAAAAAAAGATATGGTATTCTTTCTAGAAGATACAGTTTTGTGCTGTCCTATCTGGAATTTCTCCTTAGCTCCAAAAGGGGAGGGGGAGATATTCTGGTCAAGATTGTAAGGGTGAGATTAGGGAAGGAGTGGAAAGGTCTGGTAGTTGGGGGTTCAGACAGGAAGGTTTGTGGGTAACGAAAACAGATGAGCAGGTTAATGGGTCAAGGTACAGGAGGATGGGGGGTGGGATGGATTTTTGCCCTCCATATGTAAAGCAGCATGAAATGCAGGTGCAAAAAAACACATTAGTTGTGGGTACATTTTGGGGGCTAAGGTGGTGTTGGTGGGTGTACCTGAGAAATTAGGGGTGTTGAAGGGGTAGGCAGGATAGCAGGCATGCAGAGATGTGCAAGGAGAGGCTTTGTTTGGCAGGTTCTCCTGGCAAATTGCTTTAAAAAGAGAGGAAGGGGTGGTGGCAGGGCTGGATGCTTCGACTCCGTGAGTGTGGAAATGCCGTGGTGTGTTTGGTGACAAGTGGACTGCACTCTACATGTGCTCAGGTGGTCTAACATTTCTTTGGGGCTGAAGAATGCTAAGCAGGCAGGTGGGAGAAAGGCATTTGGGTTGTGAATTCTGGGATTTTGCTTTTGAAGGCTGGCTGGGGCTGTGATGGGAGCATTCTGAGACTCAAGTTGTTTTCTGTGCCTTGTGGAGAAGTGCTTTCTTCCCTCCCCCCCCCCATTGTGGGAATATTGTGAGCTGAAACACAGAAACCAGAGAACAGCTGATAAATTAGCAGGTGATTTTGTAATGAGATTTAAGATACAGTAATAAAAATCAGCCGGTGTAAAAATTAAACTTGCCTCATTTCTTCCACAGCCATATTTGACTATGCATTTGTCCGGGTATTAATAAACGTTATGCTACACAGACCAACAGTGACAGTTTATCCATAAAAATCCAGTGATACCCACTGCTTAGCCACTGGTGATCTGCAGATCTGGATGTGAGCTTACTCCAATCTTTGATAATGTATGGGTCCACTGACCTGACTTGAATACTAAACTAGATGATACCTCACTCATGTTGTATATCTAGCATGCAAATTTAAAGAGGACAGAATTCATATGTTAATGAAAGAAGTTGATTGCATGATTATTTATAACACTTAAAAGTCTAACAGCATATTCTGAATCTGATTATAATAATTTTTATTATAAATAATTTTAGTTATACTGTACATATTCCCAGCAATCTTATCCTTTTCCCCCTGCTCTGTCTCCTCTAAGTAAATAATCTTCCCTAAAGCTTGGGTCCCCAGTTGTTGTTGGACTACAACTCTCATTATTCCTGGCCATTGACTAAGCTGACTGTGGATGATGGGAGTTTTGTTCTCAGATGTTGTTAGATTTCAAGGGTCAAAGAACTCTGATGAAGGCTGTGTACACACTATAAATTTAAAGCCCCCCCCCAGGTCCTAGGAACTGTAGTTTATCCTTCACAGAGCTACAGTCTCAGCACCCTTAGCAAACTACATTTCCCAGGATTCTTTAGTGGGAAAATGCCTTAAATGGAGGGAGCACAACTAAATTTTGTCTTTTAATATTCTTTGCACTGCATAACAGTATGTCATAGGCAGTTGTACACTCTTTTTTCCTCTGTTCTGTCTCCTCCCCATTCCATCTAGTTTTAGCTTTCCACCTCTGCGTTCATCATATTTGTTTACGTATTTATTTATTATATTTTTTGGTCATCTTTCTCACCATGGTGACCCAAAGCAACTTACACTAACAAGTTAAAAACAACAGATTTTAAAAACAATAAAACCTAGAAACACTTCTGACAAGTAAAAACCGGTTAAAAACAGATATAATCAATACAAATAAAGGGTATAAATTCTCCTTTAGAAAGAGTTGGTGGTGATTTTGAGGCTCCCAGTTCTTGCTCATATTTGAGGACTAAAATGGCTGTATCCAGAAGTAATCATGGTTAACTCCCCCTCAAAAAAACAACAACCCTTAATGTGTCCTAATGACTAGATATTTCTGATGCTGGGACTAGGAACATGAAATATTTTCCGATCCTCGGAGCAGTGATCTGTAAATTATCTGGTGCCTCTTCTTGGGGATGTGTGGGCCTTGTTTGGTTAAATCAGAGTGAGGAGGATAGTGCTGTCATCAAATACCCTCCCTCCCCTTGCCCTTCAGTCTGTTCTGTCCTCCTTTGAATGAATTAATCTTTTCCTCCGCTCCCTTTCATAGAATTATAGAATCATAGAATTTGCTTGAAGCAGTCTTGGGTTTTTTAGGTAATGAGTAATTTGGGAGGTGGGCTTTGTGGGGTGTGTGTGGGGTAAATCTCTGGTGAATGTGGAGCGTGCAAATAATTTTGAGTATAGATTGTGGGATGTAACAGCCTTACAAATAAGTCTGACAAAGTTACTAAGCCACAAGATTGTTTTACTGTCCTGCCCGTGTTAGTCATTTGTTGCCTAAGGCGCAGGCTAGGCACAAACTTGTCTAAATCTTGCCTGCCTGTTTACCTAGTGGCAGTTATCAGTGCCCTTCCCAAAGCTGCCAGCATGTTCCTTAAGCTGTATATGCATCCTCAGCTGATTCCTTGACACCTCCCCCCAAAAAGAGAGGAAAAAATCAAGGACTTGCCTAATGTAGAACAAACAAAGCCTCTTGTTCTAAGCAGCTGATAAAACAAGTACATTGTTTGTGTGGCTTTCGTGTGTTTAAAACAAGGGGATCATCAGGAGATGGTTCAAGTCATGTTCGTATCTGCTGGGAAGTCATATTTGGAGAGCTGGTCAGCCTTGCAGATAACCCCCCAGAAGAGTTAAGTAGCCTGCAGGGAGTCTTGTTCACTGGGGGACATTGTTGCTTGCCCTCACGACAGCCTCTGTCACAGGGGTGGGGAACCTTTGTCAGCTCAAGGGCCACGTTCCCTTCTGGGCAACCCTCTGGGGGCCGCATGCCGGTTGTGGGAAAAATGGGCGGAGCAACAAATGCAAATTTTGTCTTTGTGCAGTCGGTTAGTTTCCACACCCCATCCTCCATCCTGACATGATCAGAGTTCAGGGACACATTGCAGCCATACGCAAACACTCAAGGCGGGTATGAAGTAGGGCTGCAGCCTAGGGAGAGTTCTGAGGGCCAGATAGAAAGGCCTGGAGGGCCTGAGGTGTCTCCATCGCCCTCTGTTCTATGATGCAAAGCCCGGATTCCCCCCCAAATATTTGCCCCTCCTGTTCCCCTTCCCCACACTGCCACGTTCTTCTCCTCTACGTGCCTCTAAACCCCAGCCCATTTATGAGCCCCCTTTGGAAGCTTGACTTGCCACCTTTGAACCTTCATCCCCGTCTTTATCAAATTAGTTGGTGTAACAGCAATGGACTTTGGATTGGGCCCCATACATACGCCTTGGCACAGGACGCCTGATCTTTACCCACTGCTGATATTAAGCTGCTTTAACAGCAGTACGTGTCTCCTTATGGGAGAATGAATTCCTTGCGCTTATTGCCAGTCGTTTTTAAGTGTTTTGTTTCTGAAGGATCTTGGCAACACCACACACCTCTTAGCACACATTTCCTGGCAAGGTGGCTGCTGAGATTCTCTCCACGTCTTAGGGAGCATAGGCAGTTGCCCAGTTGGTCCTCCCACCCCAGTGGTGCCTACTGTGACTGGCAGCACTCTTTAGGGTCTCACCTTCTACCTGATCCTTCTAAGTGGAGATGCCAGAGATTGAAGCTGGGGCCTTCTGCATGCCAAGCAAGTGCTCTGCCACTGAGCACTGTTCTCTTTTCTGTCCCTTCCCATATAGGGAAAGGTAGAAAGTGGCCAAGAGTGCATTCTCTCATCCCATTTTCCTCTGTGAACATTAATTTATGTGTGTAGTGATTTTTCCAGGCTGCATTAGGAACCCTAGCTTGCTGGTGGCAGTAAATACTTTTGCTTGCCTTGTACCTCATAAAATAATTATATGAGGAAGGGCGCAGACGCCATTAGGCTGGGGGGGTGTCTCTTGCAGCACTTTAGAGTTTGGGGGCTCTGTTGCTTACATTTAAATCTTACATGATGTTCCGTCCATTTTCTGAAGTGTCTTTAATGGCTTTTGGAAGAAATAGATGCTGGTTGCTGTTGACCTATCTTTTCCAGAGCTAATACTACTCCCTGTGTTTTCTCCCTGGTCATGAGGACTGGAAACCTGCACTGCATGGTTTTGTCCAAGCAGGAGGGCTTGAAAAAGTTGCATGGGAAATAGCTCAGCTGAAAAAAATGAACCAGACTTGCATACTAACATGGAAGACATCTCCCTCTCCCTTGCTAATTTCTAACATTTAAGACCCAGATGGTCAGATTTTGAGCTTTATCTAGTCTCGTACCTCCCACCCCACATACCTTTGACCAGTCGTGTATGGTTCAGGGGCAGCATCTTTACTGTTATTTTTTGAAGACATTCATTCAAAGCATTCATTCAAAGGAATTGCCTGTCTTTGTGGTGGATATTTTGGGGAAAATACGTGTCATCATTTCTTTATCCCTGGAAGAAGCCGACTGCAATGAATGAGATGCTCCCTGATCAAATGTGCCTCCTGTGAAGATCTGTGTCAGGCCCGCTGTTGTTTCTCCTACACTGGCCAAAGCCCCAGGGTCGAGGCTGCCCTGTCATTCGCTTTTGTGATTCCATTATTATTTACCCATCTGGTTGCTACCCAGGCTCTTGATCAAACATCTCCTGCTCGTAAATCTGGTTTGTTTGCCGTTCTGCTCACTGAGCATCCCCTGCTTCTTGATGCTGAAGATGCTCCTCTCTACCTACCACATGTCTTGCAAGGCCTTGCCTTGCTGCGGGGGCATGTTGGGGCATACCCAAAGAATTGAAATAATAAGAATATTATGTGGGAGAGAAAAGCAAAAAAACCCTTGCTTTCAGGTATATTTGTGTCCTCGACAGATGTCAGTTTGCTCTTTTGAGATGGAAAAGTCTAAGAGGGGCCTTTGGATGTTCTTAAAAATGCAACATTTGGTGTCCTGGGAAAAATGAAATCTAGGCAAATGAGGGGTGTTTCTTATATGTATTAGCATCTTTTTCATAATTTATTCTAGGCCTGGCAGAGCACTGAAACCTTCATGCACCAAGAATCCCGCTTTGCCTCGCTCTGCCTTTTCTAGCTGCAGAAATTTAGCCACATTCACAAATCAGCCTTGACCCTGGGCTGTATCACTGCGTGTGTGGGGGAGGGAAGATCATGCGATTCACATGTGGAAAAAATAAACTCCTTGCGCATTTTTCAGTAGCATGTGAGGGAGATATCACCCCCTCCATCTCCTGCCAGATCTCTTATTTGCAGGGCATTATTATTACTGTTATTATTATTTGATTTATATCTCGCCCTTCCTCCTAGCAGGAGCCCAGGGCGGCAAACAAAAGCCCTAAAAACACTTTAAAACATCATAAAAGCAGACTTTAGAATACATTAAAGCAGAACATCTTTAAAAACATTTTTTAAAAGTTTTCAAGACATCTTTAAAAAAAGGTTAAAAACATACTGTTTTTTAAAAAAAGGTTTAAAAACATATTAAAAAGCAATTCCAACACAGATGCAGACTGGGATAAGGTCTCAAAAGGCTTGTTGAAAGAGGAAGATCTTCAGTAGGCGCCAAAAAATAACATAGATTGTCCTGTCTAATATTTAAGGGGAGGGAATTCCACAGGGTAGGTGCTGCCACACTAAAGGTCCGTTTCTTATGTTGTACGGATCAGACCTCATAAGATGGTATCTGCAGGAGGCCCTCACCTGCAGAGCGCAGTGATCAACGGGGTATATGAGAGGTAAGATGGTCTTTCAGGTATCCTGGTCCCAAGCTGTATAGGGCTTTGTACACCAAGACTAGAACCTTGAACTTGGCCTGATTTTTGTGTGGGTGAGTAGATGATGGAGGAGTATTCCATCATATTGGACCCCCACTGGCAGAGATGGATTTACCACCTTAGTGAGAAAGAAGCCTTGGGACATCCTTCCCCAGTCTGGTGCCCTCCAGTCATTTTGGATTACAACTACTGTCAGCCATGGCCAGTGCCAAGGATGATGAGAGTTGGCAGGCCAAAGCCTCTGGCGTGCACCAGGTTGGGGAAGGCTGCCTTAGAAGATGATCTCCGTAGCCTTATGGCAGAGGCAGCCAACAGGATGCCCTCCAGATGTTGTTGGACTCCCATCTCTCATCATTCCTGGTCTGCATGGCCAGGTGATCCAGGGTGATGGGAGCTGGAGTCCAAGAACAGCTGGAGGGTAAGGCTACCAGTTCCTCGTGGGTTAGGATGCTGTTTTTGTTGGCCTGTAATGCTGTCTGTGTGTCTCACAGAAAGAGGTTCTGAAAACCTGAAGAAAAGGGTTAACCGGAGCAAGAGAGAATGCCAGGTCTGTCAAGGCCAGCAGCTGGTTGGCAAGGGCAACAGCTTTGATAAGAGCAGGACTCGCAGCAGCTCTGGTGTGGGGGAATGTGGTATGGAAGGAGGACTGCGTTTGAAACACTTAATGTCAGTAAAAGACTCTTACAAAGTACTTTGCCTGGCCTGGATTATTTCTGATCGAATCTGCTTCAGTACCGGCCTTCTGGACCGTGCCAACACGCGCTGCAGCAGTTTTAACTTATTATTATCATTTTATTAGGATGACGGATTCTGAGGATGCTGAATTTCCAGGCCCCAGTGCACCCTCTGTCGAACATGTAACTGAGATTATATTATCAGAGCATAGCATTAATTAATGATACCATATTTATATTCTGGATATGTGTGTGTGGCTTTTGTAGGGCTCTTGTTTGAATCCTGCAATTTTCATGTAACGAACAAACCCTAAACGGCCAGCATGTTTCTTTCCCTCATGATTCTGAAGATAAATCTCAAAATGTTCTGTCACACACTTGAGGGTGAAGACGGTGATGGGGCAAGGTCACTCAGGAAAGAACTTTGGCCTCTTTGCTGACTTTCATTGCTTCCTCTCGTAGCAGGCCCACATCTTTACCTGACACTTTCTTAACTCTAAGCCACAATTTGTGGCCTCTGTTAGTCTGGATTTTTCTTTTTCAGAAAAGGACATGCTTGTTACGTACCATTCTCTGGAGCTCCTCCCACTTTTGTTTCTCTAGCAGTTCTCTCTGATGGATGATCCCAGCCGTCCCCTTGGCATTGCTTTGCCTGCCTCCCTGCCCTGCAGTGCATGACTGTCCCAGTGAGCAAGTGGTGGCGTCACTATCTGAGAATAGAAGGTGCTTGTGAATGTGGAGGGGGGAGTTAGTTAGGTACCGGATCTCTTTTATGAACATTTAGTTCCTCCATGTTCGATTGATTTCTTTTTCTAAAAGGAAACTCAGTTGGCGCAAGCCAAGATTTCTGAGCCCAGACCTGGCAAAATGAAGCCTTTTATTTCTATAGCTGCCAGTCAAGGCTGGGAAAATTCTGGGCACCTTGAACATTGTAGTTCAGGAATCTGAAGTGACCTGTTATCCCTCTAATCCTGGGTTGGGAGTAGGGGACAAGCATCTGCTACCCTGCAATTAGACCAGTATTCACAATTCATTTGTAATTTGAAAGTCTGGGTCCTGTTGGTTGCAAGAATTTTGGATTCTGTACATCCAGGCTCCCCAGAGCCTCTTCCTTGCCATCCTGCAACCATCTAGTATTCACAAAACTTGATCTTGGTAATGTGACTAATCTTGGTTTGTGTGACACTGTCCAGGTCTCCCTTCCCAGGGATTAAATATAGAGCCCTTGTTGTTAATCCCCATCTAATTATAGCTCCATATCTTAAACCTATCCATGTATTTATAGTGCAGCACTCTGTATGCCCATCTGACCCTCTTGAGGGCGAGGGGGAGGCTGGCTGATAACTCATTTTTAACTGATGCAAGAAGGGCTTTGGGTGTGTGTGTTGCAGTTAGCTTTATTCCAAACACTTCTTCAGTTTATTTATTCATTTAGCAAAATTTATATATAGTTTAATAATATATGAAACCTCTGAGCTGTTTCCAAAGTGAAAAACATACATTATAAGCTAAAATGACAGATTAAAATACATGACAGTTTTATGTGTCTGGGTAGGCTTGCTATATTATTTAATAAAATGTTTGTGGCATTTAAATAAAATTGGCTGGGTGCAGTGGCTGATGGGAAAGTTATGTTTGTGCTGGGTCCTAGGAAATTATGGATGGGATTTTAGCTGTGTTTGTTTTTATTTGTTTGTTCCATTTGCATCCCACCTTTCTTCCATGGTAGAACTTGAGAGGGTCCCAGGCACATCTTACATTTGGGGGCAGACCACATCCAGCCTTGCTTAGAGTCAGCAAGGTGGCTACATCTATGTGTTGTCTGGCCAAGCCCTGGGGGCGATTTTTTAAAATTTGCTGCAGTGGTCGACCAGATTCTGTACCAAGAGAAGCTGAACCTGGTGGGCTCTGTGTCTACGTTTTGCAAATTAAGCTTAGCTGTGCTTCTTGGAGACAACGGACGTCCCCATGTCCCGACTGATAGTAGTCAGTCCTGCTTGGAATGGCCTTTATGTGCAATGCCATGTTATACAGGTGCCATGTTAAATGAAAAGGTAGCAATAGAACCCAGAAGAAGGGGCAGCCTTTTGTAGACGGAGAGAGAATGTACTTTGAGCTCTAATGGAAAAGCTCTGCATGAATTAAGTTGCCTGTGGCAAGTAGGGACTTGCAGACAAGTAGAAGAAGCGTTGGCTTTTTTCTTTTTCAGGTCTTCGGTGTAATAATAACTGACAAAAGTAGTTATGTTGGAAGATGGTTTCCTGAATTTTTGAAGAGTACGAGGTTTTTTTTGTCATCACTTTCATGCAAGGCTGGTGGAATTACTATATTATTAATATTCTGCTTTTTTGAAGATTGGTAACAGAACAATTGATATCAGTTAGATAATACAATAAAGTTTTTTATGAAGGGTGAATGAAAAGGAATGCAGTTTAAAACAATTCAGCCTAAAAACAGCAATCAAATTATTTTTTTTAAAAGCAGCAGATATCATTAGTATTATTTATTATAGGTATTCATCACTTTTTACACCGAAGTGTCTCAAAATGATTTACAGGATCAAAATATCAAGAAATGTATAAAAACAGCAGTAAAACAAGACCTAAAGTACTCATCCAAATGAACACATCCTACCCATTCCTCTTAAATAATGAGCAGAGAAAGAGACCACAGGCATAACTACCCTCCAGATTAAGGGTCTGAGGCCTGGGTAAATTTTTATTTTCTTTTATTTAATCAAATGTATATAATGCTTGATTGTAATAAAATCCAAGCAGGTTACAAAATAAAATTATATAAAAATGCCTTTGCCTGGTACCTAAAAACAGATGATGGGTGGTGCCAGGTGTGCTTCCTTGGGGAGAGTGTTCTACAAGCCAGGAGCCACCACTGAAAAGGCCTGTTGTCACATCGCCACCCTCCCTCCTGCAAAGCCTATTGGAATAAGGCTGTTTTGTATTTCTGTTTAGAAGACAGGCGAGTCTCCACCAGGAGGATATCTTAGAGCCATGGCACCACCATGAAGAAAGCCATGCTTCTTGTGTTCTTTCATCTAATGCCCTTGAGATGCTGACATGAGAGCAGGATCCTTGAGGCAGATTCAGAGCCTCATTTTTAGAGGTTGGCCTCTGTCGTGACATACTGGGAACCATCTTTGAAGAGGCATTCCCTCGTGAGGATGAAATACCACTTCTCGGCTCGTGCCCGCCTCCTGCAGTGTTTAATTAAATTATTAATCACCTGATTTATATATTGCCTTTTGGGGATGATTTTTTTTGTAAGTCCATCATATTTATTCTTTTGTAAGTTCTTCATATTTAAAAGTTGTTATGATTAAAATCAACTAGGGACATCTTTTTAATCAATTGAGGAGCCATTCTGTATTTATTTATATATATAACAATTTTAAAAACCCACAACTATAAATATAAAAAGGTTTAAAATAACAGCACGTACATAAAATCAACTCAGATTCATGACAGATACCTTATTATTATTATTTATTCATTTATTACATTTATACCCCGCTTGTTCTTTTCATGGTAGAAACCCAAGGCGGCTTCCATATGGTTCCCTGGCGGTCTCCCATCCAGGCACTGACCAGACCTGACCCTGCTTAGCTTCAGCAGGTGCTGGCCTCACATGCCTTCAGACCATTAGAAGGCAAAGTTGCTCTCAGAGCGAGTTTTAGACTTCACGATCTTGCTCCCAGAGGAGTCAGTGGCGGCCACCAATTTGGAGGGCTTTAAAAAGGATTAGACAAATTCATGGAGGATATCAAAGGCTACTAGCCACAATGGCTATGCTCTGCTTCCACAGCCAGAGGCAGTACGCTTCTGAATGCCAGTTGCTGGAAACCGCAGGAGGACAGAATGCTGTTGCGCCCAGGTCCTGTTGGCAGACTTCCCATAGGCATCTGGTTGGCCACTGTGAGAACAGGATGCTGGACTAGATGGCCTGATCCAGCAGGGTTTTCTTATGTTCTTATGGCTTGTTGAAAGAGGAGTGTTTTTAGCAGGCGCCAAGAAGACCATAGAGAGGGTGCCTGCCTGATGCAGAATGGGAGGGAGTTCCAAAGGGTAGGTGCCACCACACTGTAAAGGCGTCATTCTGGCATTGTGCAGAATGGACCTCCTGATAGGATGGCATCTGGAGGATGTCCTCTCTTGCAGATCACAGTGATCAGTTGGGCATGTAGGCGATGAGGTGATCTTCTAGGACTGATCAATGAGTAGTGGCTGATTCAACTCCACGCTCTGTCCTCCATAAACAACGATGATCTCTTATACGTACCTGCAGCTTCTAAGGCAGGCTTGGGGAAAGTTGCTGCCTATTTTCTCACTTTCACAAGATTACTGAGGAAAGTTTTTGGGAACTGGGTACTCTTAGCCTGGAGAAGAGAAGACTGAAGGGGGGGGGGAGACATGACATCCCTTTTCAAAACCTGTAGAGTGGGGTTGGGGTGTGTGTGGATTAGGTGGCCTGCAAGGCCTTCCTCAACACTCTGATTCTTCCAGGCTGCGAGGCGCCCTGGGTGGGATCGTGAAGGCTCCCTTGTTCCTTCTCAGCCACATCCACCTCACAGGATCATTGTGAGGACAAAATGAGACAACATAATGTGGAGGTCTACAGCAGCATATACAGTAAAACAAAACACCATGAAAACAGTACAAAGTCCCTTTAGTCACTAGCGTGGGAAACCTGTGGCCCTTCAGGTTGACTGTTGGCCATGGTTTTATTCCGACAGGCTTTTGGACTAGGAAGATGTTTAAGATAGGGCCTCATAAGGTCTGTTGTATTCTTCTATGGTCCTATTCTTAATGTTTTAAATTGCCTTAGTATCTTAAGTGTATGTTTCATGGTTTTAATGTTGCGAATAGTTTAATTCTATTTTAATTGTATATTTTTGTATGTTTTTTACCTATGTGTAGTTTTTATTTGTAAGCCGCCCTGAGTTCCAGTTTTGGAAAAAGGGTGGGGTAAAAATAAAGATTCATTCATTCATGGTTGAGGTTGATGGGATTTGGAGTCCAACCGTGTCTGGAGGGCACCCGGTTTCCCATCCCTGCCCCTAAAGCCAATACAAGGCTTTTTTCCCTAGCCTCATTGTGGTTCAGAGGATGGGAGTTTGTAGCACCTAAGTAGGGTTTTCATCCATAAGGGACCCCCCCAACCCCTGTGCCCCCATGTGCTGCAATCATGTTTGGCACCTATAGGAGGTTTTTCTCAACAGTCGGCTGTTTTTCAAGCCTAAGAACATAAGGAGTCCTGCAGCTGGATCAGGCCAGAGGCCCCTCTAGTCCAGCCTCTGCTCTCACAGTGGCCAACCATATGCCCCAAAGGGAAGCCTGAAAACAAGACCAGAGCGCAGCAGCACTCTCCCCTCCTGCGGTTTCTCGTAACTGGTATTCAGTGTTGGAGTATTGGTAGAATTAGCAGAGTTTGGCTGAGTGTAGCTTGCTTAGCCTTTCTGTGCAGAGTGAGCGGCTGTGCCTGAGAGAAAGCAAGCTTTTACCTTGCTTTGAATCCCTGAGACTTCAGACTTTTTTCAAAATAAGAGAAGACTACTTTATTAATAGAAACACATACTTGATAGGAGAGGCTCCAATTCTACCTGTCTAAGTAAGTTGGAGGCGCAACGGCCAGGCCTGATCATTGCCTTCATGGTAGAGGAGGAAGTCAAAGGGAAGCTGTCTGTTATCCCTCAGCTGGAAGGACAGAGAGGATGGAAGTGAAGTCAGCTCTCTGAGTGTATCTGCTTTCCGTGGGAGGAAGGCAGTTGGAGGAGCACAGGTAAGGTTAGGTAGCCTTGCCAGCTGGAGGACCTTCTCTCCATCTCCCCTTAGGAATGCAAAGAGAACTAAACAGAAGGTGCTCTTGCCGCGTATCCAACATTCAGAAACATACCAGTTGCAAAACTAATTGTGGCATTTGGGGGGGGGCTTGCAATGTGCAGGGAGGGGTCAACCCTTTCCAATGTGAACCTCCCCCCCCAAAATAGCCCTGTGCGCCGCAGTTCAGATTGCAAGACTAATTGCGGTTTGGGAGTTGTGGGGTAAGGAGGGGGATGCTGTGGGCCGAATGGGCAGCCCCAGGGGGCTGGGGCTGGCTTGTGTGCCAGCAATTCCCCCACTTTTTCTGTTGGAGGGCTTGTACGTGTTAACTACATTTTGTAATCGGAGGCCCTTCTTTGTGTGCCCCCTTCATGGGAGCTCGGAGGGCAGCAACATGAGATTGGGCCTTTTAAGTGGTGGCTCCCCAGCTGTGGAATACTCTTCCCAGAAAAGTCCCCCTCGCAACATTGCTTTCAGTCTTTAGGCACCAGGTAAAGATGTTTTTATTCACCCAGGCATTTTCCTCCTGATTGGTGTTCATCTTTTAGTTGGGTGGGGTAGGATGTGTCCTTTTGTTGGATGAACATTTTTAGTTAATAATGTGTGCGATTGCTGTTTTTTTAATTGCAGATGCAGTTTATATGGTGTATTAGATGCTTTTAAAAATTTTAAGTTGCTTTGAGACAAAACTTCTGTGGCAAGCAACAAAGACATATTTCTGTTGTTTGATGAAAACTGCCTTGCTGTGCCCTCCACATTTTGACAGTCTAAGCCACTGTGCTGTATTTCCAAGAGAGTTGGGAACTATAATGTAGGGAAAACTTTTAAAATGACAGGAAAGGTTGTGGGGGGAGTTATTCACCATCCTTCTGCCTCTTGCCTCCAGGTCGGCTCCTGCTGCTCCTGCCACCGCACCCCCTGCTGCCGGAGGAGAGGGGGGCGGCCCTCCTGCCCCACCCCCCAATCTCACCAGTAACAGAAGGCTGCAGCAAACGCAGGCTCAGGTTGATGAGGTGAGTAATGCTTGTGTGCATGTGCATTTGTGATGTAGGAAGGGGGGGTTAGGAGGAGATAACGCTTCTCCCCACCACCTCCGTTGGAGAGGGAGGGTATGTGAGAAAGGGGGGGGGAAGAGAGATTTGTATCCATTGCAACCCTTTTGTGTGTGTGAGAGAGGTTCTCATTTTTCTTTCCCCCCCCCCCAAACTATGTTAAGAGATCTGGAGGTGGCATAAAAATTCTATAATATTGCTCTTAGGAAATGGATTTTATCGTAATGCTCATTTTGTATTTCTTCTGGACTGGCTCACTGGCTCGAGTGATGCTGTTTATATGGCACCAATGCACAACAACAAAATAGAACCCGTGACAGAAGGAGCTTGCCGTCTACAATTCGACACCAGGGGAGGCAGCACAGAAGGGGGAGGAAGACTGAGGACAGGCAAATGGGGGAAGAATTGTCAAGCAGCTGTCACACAAGCCTAGTAAGGAACTTAGGAAGCGTGCCTTATAGCTAGCTAGTTACTGTCTCCTTTGTGTGGCGGCAGTTCTCCAGGCTCTTGGGCAGAGAAAGGGCTTCTCTATCATTTACTGCCTAGTCCTTCTAGCTGGACTTGTCGGGGATTAAACCTAGGGCCCTCTGCATCCTGGGCATCTGCGCTGCCACTGCTTCTGTTCGATGTATGCTTAACAGTGGCTTGGGTTGTAGAGGTAGGGATATGTGGCCCAAGTGTGTGCCTAGATGGCCCTCTGGCTAACTCCCAACATTTTGCACCCTTTGAGCACACTGGAAACTGCTTTAGTACCAAATTTGAACCATGGTGCATCTAGGCTGGCTGTGCTGGCTGGGGCTGATGGGAATAGTAGTCCAAACCAGAGCTTGGGAAAGTTACTTTTTTTGAACTACAACTCCCATCAGCCCCAGCCAGCATGGCCACTGGAGTGGGCTGATGGGAGTTGTAGTTCAAAAAAGTAACTTTCCCAAGCTCTGGTCCAAACATCTCAAGGGCATCAGGTGGGGGATGGCTGATCTCTGATGGGCAGCAGCAGCTCTCCAAACTCGTAGGTCTGGCCCAGTCTGACTACCCAGGCTCCTTCGTAGCTGCAGGTGCCAGGGATTGAACTCGGGGTCTTCTGCCTGCAAAGCTGGTGCCCTGCTCGCTTCCTTCCTTGTTCATGTTGGAGTGGTGCCTCCCATTTGATCTAGCTCTCTGTAAACAACTTGAGGATGATTCCTAGGAATCTGAAATATTCCTCCCTCCCTCTGTAAGATAAGCCAAATTCTTGTGGGCTGAGTGCTGGTAGGGAGAAGCTTAACATAGGAAGCTGGTTTGTTCTGAGTCAGACCCATTGGGCCTCTAGCTCAGTGTTGCCTACTGACTGGCAGTCGCTCTCCAGGATTTCAGAGAGGCGACGTTCCCAGCCCTGCCTGGGGAATCCATCAGGGATTGAACCTGAGACCTTGCGGACCCAAGCAAGACACTCTGCTGCTGAGCTGCAGCCCTGCCCCAGACATCCTGAGCCTGTGGACAGATTCTGTGTCCAGTATTAGTCCTATTCAGAGTAGACCCATTAAAAGTAATGGACGTGACGGGCTCATTGATTTCAGTGGAACTACTCTGAGGAGAGCGTAGTTAGATGTGACCCTATATTACAGATTTTGGCTGTACTTGTCAGCCAGACTTGATTCTCCTCCCACTCCGGGGAGGGCTCTGACAACTTGGAGGAGGGGCAGAGAAAGTCCCTCGTGGACTTTTGAGGTGGTCAGAAATCAGGCACGTCTCTTTCTCTCATGAAGAATGTTTAAAACACTTCTGCTGTGCTTTCCGAACATGTGGGCTCAAGGTAGCTTCCAGCAGAAGAGCATGACACAATAAAAAGACTAATAAGCTGGTAAAAACAAGTGGACGGAAGTCAGCAATGGCGTCAACAGCAGCAGAATTTGCAGGGCAAAAAGGTTGTGATGTCATTTAAGCAAAAGCCTAGGAAAGAATTTTTATTTCTTTCTCAAAAGCCTTTTTACCCCACTCTAAAAGCTGAAAAGACTCCGAAAGCAGCTTTACAGATCAGTTTTAAAAAATGTACTGTCTCTGCCCACAGACTCGCAATCTAAAAGATGTGACAGAAGGACATAAGGATGGGGAGGGAAGAGGAAAAAAGCAAGCACATGTACCAGCTCTTAAAGTTGGTTGGGGAACCTGCAACCCTCCAGATGTTGCTGGACTACAGCTCCCATCATCCCGGACCATCGGCTATGCTGGCTGAGGCTGATGGGAGTTGGGAGTCCAACAAGAAGAAGAACACCTTGCTCCTTAGGCCTGCCTTCCAAGTTACAGATCTCGTAGTGATCAGCTGGGGTGGGAACAGTTCAGGTAGCCCTGATGGGATGGCTGCTGCCAGTTGGCATGGGGGGGGGGGAGCAAGAGCTGCTGGCGTCTCAGCAGCTGCGATGGAATAGCCCTGCTTCCATTTCCTCCTACTACTTCTCAGCCTGACAAAATTCAAAGTTGCCTCTTGGTACTTTAGGCCTTTCCTCCCGCCCCCCAGTGCATGGTGCAATGAGAGAGAGAGAGAGACAGAGACTCTGCTGCACGGATCCTTTGCATGCCTGTGAGGTCTTGAGGTTGGGGTGAGGCGTCTCTCCTGCAGAGTCCTCTCTGGTGGGCGGAGGAGGGTCGTGGGGGTCTCACGGTACGATAGTCGCTGAAAGGAAATGGCAAGTCTGCAGCTGTATTGGTGGGCTCCTGAATATAACCTTTTCTCTGCTTCGTGTTTCTTTTTTCCCCCTTTCCTGCTGCAGGTAGTGGATATCATGCGCGTGAACGTGGACAAGGTGCTCGAGAGGGATCAGAAACTCTCGGAGCTGGACGACCGCGCTGACGCACTGCAGGCTGGAGCATCCCAGTTTGAAACCAGTGCAGCCAAGCTCAAGCGCAAGTACTGGTGGAAGAATCTAAAGGTAATGTGAAAAGAGGGAGCAAATGGCATCCTTTTAATGGGCTGCTAAAAGTCCTTTGGCCCCGTTGCCCCCCTGTCTTGTGAAAATGGTCACGCAGGACTGAATTGGAACAAGCAGTTCAGAAGTACTTCATCCTGGAATCTGTGTTTTCATCTCCAGACTTATAATAGTGAAGAGTGAGTGGATCTCTGAGCATATGCGGAGTCCAGATTCCTCTTGCTGAATAAATATGTGTGAAATTTGGAAGAAAGGGATGCGAACAGGGGTAGAGGTTTCAGATTGTCTTGTTTCTGAGTAGGGCTCAGCTGTGGAGTCTGCCTCAAAAACCAGTCCTTCTTATCTCTGCTGGTTCCCCGAGACCCATTGCATCTCATCAGCACCTTTTCCAGTTCTTGCCCTCAACTCTTTTTTTCCCTTCTTCTCTTCTGTTGCAGATGATGATAATTCTGGGGGTGATATGCGCCATAATCTTGATCATTATCATCGGTGAGTTCCGCTATTGTAGTGAGGCCAGTTTGTTGGGGGGAGGGGGTTCAGGCAAGCTTCACCATGGAAATCTTTTCAGGGGGACCCTTTTTCTTCCCTCCTGGTGGCCCATCTTCCTCTAAATTTACTTATTAATTATTAAATGTATATACTGCTCTTTCTCTCAGAATGAGCTCAGGGCAGCAAATAACAAGCAATGAACTTTTTTAAAAAAAAAATCTTAAAAACAAAACATTTTTAAAAACATCTTAAAAACAATTACAATACAGATGCAGACTAGGATAAATTGTGAGGGCATTTTGTTTTTCCGTGTGTGTGTCTTGTTGCGTGGATATTGGTTAATTCCTGGGTGATCTTGCCTTCTGGCGTGGAATCAGATTATGTTGGCATCAAGATACTGGACTAAATGGACTTCTGCCCTGATCCAGAGGGTTCTTCTGCGGATTCATACTGTAGTCCTAAACGCTCTCCTTCCTTAAGTTAGTGCTCTCCAGATGTTTAGGACTACAACTCCCATCAGCCCTAGTGCTGGCTGGGGCTGATGGGAGTTGTAATCAGAACATCCAGAGGGCACTAACTTGCTTGGTTGGGGAAGGCCTGCTATACACACTTAACTTGGGAGTAAGCCCCATTATACCCAGTTATGACTTTGGTCTGAGTGGACATGTGTACGATTGCACTGTCAAGTTCCTTTCTGACTGAAGGTTCTGTACCTTTACTATAGCCGATGCCAGTGAAAAATAGGAGAGGACCTGATTCGAATTCTGTCCCTGCCTTGCCCTCCCTCTCTGGCCAAACATACAAGTCTGTCTTTCTCAGCCCCCTCCTTCCAGTGTGCAACATGAGCTCGCTTATACCGACCTACCTTATAGGGTGGTTGTAAAATGTGCAAGAAGAGTTGTATGTAATGATTCTGACTTAGCATTTTGGTAGATAAATCCAGAACCTCTTTTTCAACACTCTTTGAAAGTGCTGTACAGTAGGGCTCCACTCATAAGGCGGGTTATGTTCCAGACCCTTGCCTAAAAGTGAAACCCGCCAAAAAGCAGAACTCCTTCAATAAAATGGCGCCCAAAGCCTGAAAAACACCATAAAAGTGGAACAAGCACTGTATGAGTGGGGCCTTACTCTAATTCTAGCTGCCGTATTAGTGGGCCGCTGAAAAGCAGGGCTGTACTGTATAAACATCAACAGGGGATGGGTTGAGGCGGAGGGAGTTTTATTTGGCACTTGGCATCTACTTCGGGAAAGTGTTAAGGTAGAGTTGGCAGCTTCTGTGTGTGCATGCATGCATTTCGTGAGCAACTTGTGCCCGCCACCTCAGGACCACTTTGCGGCACTGTTTTGGTCACAGTTGTGTTGAAGTGATGTGGTGCAGGGCTGGCTGAATCTCTTGAGATGATTGACAATCCTCTTTTCTCTCCCTCGTTGCAGTTTACTTCAGCTCCTAGTGGAATTTACGGAGCCATGTCCCATCCAGGAGCAGCGGCCGGGAGAGGCATGAGGGGCAAAGCATCCCCCCCTCTAGATCTCAGCCATATCTTCCAGCCCCGCCTCCCCCCCATACATCCCTTACACCCGCCCTTCCCAGACCCGATCCCCACCCCAGTGTGTGTGTGCATTGCGTGTGGGTGTCTTGTAAATAGCCTGATTTGTTATTTATACATATATATATATAATATAATATTATATTTTGTCTGTTTGTAGATTTATTACTAGACTTTCCATGTGTCATGGAATCTTCCCTTCCTTTCTTCTGCCAACCCCTAACTTCTCTCTCTGACAGTGTTTTTTCAGTGTCTTGATTTTTAACTAAAATCTTCAAGGACCAATAATTCCCTGTGATCCAAAGTTCCCTAACCCTTCTCCCAATTAGCTGGGCTCAGAAACTCCTAAACATCCACCACCACCACCTTTTTCCAAAACGGCCATCTGGGTACTAATGGCCATGTGTCTTGGATTGTGGATCCTCCCCCCTCCTTTCCTTTATATGTCTGAAATTTCAGGACTTTCAGTAGGAAGTGTGAGGTCTTGAGAGACTCTTGCTGCCTATAAGTGCTGCGACTTCCGACTGGACTGTGGTGTCAAATGTCAGGAATTTCTTTGCCAGCTCTTCCCTTTTTTCTGTCAACACCCCCCCCCCCCCGGGAAGAATCTGCGCTCTTTGTGATCTTCTGTAACATTCCTGGAGTTGTGCTGTGTGATGTATCTTCAGAGTAACCAACACTACACCTTATCACCCCTCAGATTCAGGGGCCAGTGCTGTGCAAGAATCCTGCAACAGCCGTCTTGGCTCCATGCTTCATCCTCTGAATAAAGGAGAGGCAGCTGATTTTCCTGCCATAAATATCCTAAATGAAAACTGCCTCTTTTTAAACAAACAAGGTAGTAATGTGTACATTCCACTCCAGTAAAGAAGGTGAGGTTATTTAAGAACAGGAGGGGATGGTTGTCCACATGCTTTCCAGAATAACCCCCAATACCTTCTCTTGTTGCGTTCACTGCCTATTTGTCTGGAATTGGGTTGTGTTCATGTGTGTCTTCGGGTAGCGAGGAAGAGGGAGTGTGGCTTTTAGTTCCTTTCAGAAGTGTGCGTATGAGTGGGGAAGCATATTGAAAGCACAGATAACTTTAGCAGATTTGATGTCATGTAATACAGGGATCAGGAGGGGGGGTTATTTAAAGTTGGTGTGTGGAGCATTGCTGTTTAATAATCTCCAGCATTAGAAAAGATCCCCTCTCTCCAGTCCTGAGAATTAAATTTGGGTAGGCACATTGTATGTTTGTGTCTTTGCCCTATAGTGAAATAATGACTTTTTATGGCTGCTCTTTCAGCTTCTGAAAGGAACTGCTGGCAAGGAAGGAGGCTGCGTGTAGTACGTGTGTGTGAGTGGAGAGGCTGAGTAGGGCGGAGGAGAGCTTGAATACTGGCTGTCTGGGGGAACCCCTCTCTGCCCCCACTTTTCCTTCCTCATCCAAGTTCAGCCAGATCAGCTTCGCAAACTTTGTAATTGTGATATTGTGGTGAGTGACACCCTCCAAATCCCTGTGTAGCACAAACTGCCACCTTCCTTGGCCTGTTTATAAAGTCGGCAATATGTGACCCTTTAATTTTTTTGGTACATCTCCCCCTCCCTTCTCTCCTCCTCCTCCTCCCCCCCTTTCTCCCGAGGGGGGGGTGGGAGAAAGATTTTCCCGATTGACTCTTCTGTTCCAATTGCTTCCTCGAGACCAAGGAATTTCAAGAGGAATGAAGAGAGGAGCAACTTCTTGGGACACCACGGCTTGGCAAGTTGGGCGCCCATGCCAGTTTGGAGGGAAATCTTGGCATGCGGCTGCCCCGCTGGCAAAGAATGGGTGGTGGGACAACGCACGTTGGGAGGGGGCTAGCAGCCTGATAACGTCCTGGCTCCTGAGATGGAGGGAACCACCGAGCCAAGGGCGTTAGATGACTAGCTCCCAGCTCCCTTCCGACAGCTTGCTGAGAAGGTTGCTGGGGTCTGCTTTGGTGGGTGTCTGGATTGTGAACTGCTGAGGAAGAGATTCCTGAGGGGGGCAAGGCTTTTGAGGTATCTCCTTGAATAACAAGTAGCGATAGTGAGAGTGCAGGTCCTTGACGCATCGTCTTCCATATGTACTGTGGAGAAGGGTGTGTTTGTTAAGGCAGTAGTATGGGGGGGGGAGAAGAGGCTGCATTTCCCTAGCTGGACAGCAGGTGTCACTGCTGCTCTCCAGCTGTCGGCACAGTCCTCCAGTTCACCAAGAAAATCTTTGGTGGGGAGAGGGATGAGTTAAGATGGAAAGAAATAATTCTAAGGAGTGTGATAGAATTGGGGGGGGGGGTGAGGAAGGGCCCTTTGTTTTGTTGTTGCCCCCTCTTCCTCAGCAGGCCTGGGTTATGCAGAAAGGGATTGGACCTATTATGGACATACCCAGGAGTGACCATGTTGTGAAAAAAAATGAAATTTGGAGAGGGGGAAAATCGTACAATAAATGTCCTGTGGAGAACGCCCAAATCCGTGTCTTGTTTGTCTGTCTTAGAAAGAGCTGGTATCTGCCATGAGTCTCGTGCAGGAAGTATTCACTGGGAGCCCCCCCCCAAAGGAAGGGGGGGAGGAAGAAGAGTGGGCTTAGTGGGCTGAAAAAAATCAGTAATAAGTAACAATGGATGAGTTGTTGGCACAGTTAGTTACCTAACATGCAAGAAGAGGTGAAAAATTTCCAGGAAGGGGCTTTTGGGGGGGATGCGCATGCAGGGGAGTAAACTGAAATGTTTTGGGGAAACAGAAATAAATGCAGCCCTTATTTTCTTTTCAGTTACAAACTTTGGGTTGTATCCTGTCCTAGCCGTACTGAAGTTAATAGACAGGCCTAACTTAGCTTCATTCATTTCAGTGGGTCTGCTCTTAGGGCTAGCACTGGCTTCCAACCCTTTATTGCACTACTTTTTAATAACATAACAATGCATTATGTAGAGCTTGGCCCATAAATGTGCCTAAGGTTTTATTCAAATAATTTGAGATGAAGCAGCAAGTTGTTGTAGGCTAAAGGCTGTGTCCAGCTGGGGCTCTTCGGTGAGTCAGCCTTGCAAGGGCTTTTGATCCAGTGAAGGCATCTGCAGGCAGAAGAGGAAGGGAAGGCATTTTTGCTGATTCCCTTTGCAACGCCCCCTCCCCAGTGGAAAACTGCAAAAATTGCCTTGTCTCCAATGAAGCCGCAGCACAAGAAGCACTAGAATCAGAATAGTAGAGTTGGAAGGGGCCTACAAGGCCATTGAGTCCAACCCCCTGCTCAATGCAGGAATCCAAATCAAAGCATTCTCGACAAATTGCTGTCCAGCTGCCTCTTGAATGCCTCCAGTGTCGGAGAGCCCACTACCTCTCTAGGTCATTGGTTCCATTGTCGTATGGCTCTAACAGTTGGGAAGTTTTTCCTGCTGTCCAGTCAAAATCTGGCTTCCTGCAACTTGAGCCCATTATTCCGTGTCCTGCACTCTGGGATGATCGAGAAGAGATCCCGGCCCTCCTCTGTGTGACAACCTACTTGAAGAGTGTTATTCTATCTCCCCCCAGTCTTCTCCAGGCTAAACATGCCCAGTTCTTTCAGTCTCTCCTCATAGGGCTTTGTTTCCAGTCCCCTGATCATCCTTGTTGCCCTCCTCTGAACCTGTTTGTCTGCATCCTTCCTGAAGTGCGGAGACCAGAACTGGACGCAGTATTCAAGAACACTAGTTGGGTTCCATGTTATGGCACTTGCTGCCCTGGGTCCTGGCAGGATGGGCAGGATACAAGTAAAAATATAAATACTTCACACATTTGGGGTTTTGCCTGTTGGAAAACAACAAGGGCGGGAAGAGTCAGTTTAAAGAGGAACCATCAACATTGTATTAAGCAAAATTGTGTTTTTTTTATACATGCTTGGAAACAGCAGTCAGCCTAACCCAGAAACAGAAGAAATGATACCAAAACAAATTCAGCCTGTAACTCCATCAGGAGACTAAAATGGTTGTATGCACTGTTAATTATCAATCCCTCTTTTAAGCTGTTCCGAATCATCTAAAATAAATTATATACATTACATTTATATCATGCTTCCTCCAAAGAGCTCTCAATGGTGTATATGTTTCTCTTTCCCCACCCCATTTTATCCTCACAGCTCTGTGAAGTAGGTTAGGCTGAAATAATGGTGACTGGCCCAGGGTTACCCATTGAGCTTTGTGGCTGAGGGGCTTTGAACTGGTCTCCCAGTTCCTAAATAACACTATTTTTTCCAGGGCTGTGGAGTCTTGAGTCAGGAGCAATTTTGGGTGGAGTCGGTAGAAATGTACCGATTCCGACTCCTTCATAAATGGCAAATGTATATTAACTAGTAATAACAAATTTACTGTAGTAAAATGGTAGCACAAGGCATTTCATCACCACCACGTGAATCCAGAGCTTGGAAGAGTTACTTTTTTGAACTACAACTCCCACGAGCCCAATCCCTGGGGCTGATGGGAGTTGTAGTTTAAAAAATAACTTTTCCAAGCTCTGGATTCATGTGGTGGTGATGAAATGCCTTGTGCTACCATTTTACTACAGTAAATTTGTTACTACTAGTTAATATACATTTGCCATTTATGAAGGAGTCGGAGTCAGACAGTGGAAAAATAGAGGAGTCGGAGTCGAAGGTCTGGTGTACTGACTCCATAGCCCTGGTTTTTTTCCCCTTGCCTAACATAAATTGGCTTTTGAGTTGTCCATGCCTGATGGCTATGCTCTACCTCCATAGGTACAGGCAGGATGCTTCCAAATACTGGTTTCTGGAAACCAGGAGGGGAAAGTATTTCTGGCTCGTAACTCTACAGGTGTAAGGGTTTGTAGTTGAAAGGGTGGCATTAAAATTTAAAGTATAAATCAAAAGATATCCGCAGCCAAAATTAACAAAACATTTTCTAACAATCCAAAATTAGAGGTTTTCTAGTTCTGTAGGGGGGCAAGTCCCAACTTAGTACAGAAGAAGACTATCCATTCTTTAGGCCAAGGTGTCCATCTTTGCAATTCTCAAGTCTTTTATTAATCATGTCTCCTTGATTTCATTTAGTATGTGATTTCCAGCATCTTGCAACTATAATTCTAGTTGTGACAAGTTTGAAATGTCAATTTGAGTCAATATTTTGAAAATTGATAAAATCCTGCAGCCTTTCAACTTAAGGCATTCCCTGATAGATATGGCAAATCTTGCCTCAATATGCAATAAAGGTTTTTAAATAAATGCACACACACATTCTTTTAAAATCAAATTTCACCAGATGCCCTGACCTTTTCCATCCTCTCAACCCAAAGTGGGAATCTTGAAACATCAGCTTTGATTTAGCATTTTGCCCCGCACTCATGTCATAGTCAAGAGCCTGGGCATCTTCCAGACAATGATCTCAAAACATTTTTATACCTACCTATTTGGTTGCCAAGGATAGAGGGAATTAAGATATTTTTATTGGCCTGAGTTTGCGAGACATTTATTGTTATAGTCAGGGGTGTCGTCGTTTGGGGTCTCAAGGGGTCTTAGACCCTTTCATATTTTTGGAGCAGGGTCCCTTAGTCTCCAGCATCCTACAAGCCAATAAGCATGAAAGGGGAGTGTGTTAGCTACTGAGAAGAGTCTTCTAACATGCTTCCTTGTCTTTTCATGCTGATTGGAGTCAGAGTGAAAATTGTGAAAAGACGTGAATCAGCCACTGGGAAGACTCTTCTCAGTAGCCAACACTCCACTTTCATGTGTATTGGCTCTGAGGGACGTAAGTTGATTAGCAAGGATCTCATTCTCTACCCAGCAGAAAATAAGGGGGGAGGGCAAATGGCTGTGATATCATGAAAGGACCCTGCACTTCTGAATTTGCCACTACTGGTTATAGCACAATCTGCCCAGTGTAGGAGAACACAGTCTAAATTTTGACATCGGGGAAATGGGAAGGGAGGTGAAGACTGAGGTAAACAGGAAAGCAACCTGTGCCAGTTTCAGTTAACACATGGTTAGGCTTAATAATTATAGGGTAAGTTACAGTAGGACATTGCATCTAGGAGATTGTGCCAACAGCTTCATGGACAAGGTGAGTTTAAATGAAGCAAGAGTTGGCATTGTGGGGTGTTTAGGGAGGCAATTGCAAGCATACCAGGCGCCACAGTTGAATAATAGATCCAGATTGCTGTGCAGAGTGAGGCGGCAGCCCTGGGCAGCAGATGCTGAAGAGCAGGGAATAGCATCAAGGTGCTGGAAGAGGAGAGCTCTGTGTGCTATGCGGCTTGCCCTCGCCCCCTAAACTTGCCTGCTCTCTGGTGCAGTGGAAGATGCTGTATATCCTGTTGCCAGCCTTGTGATAAGATTTAACTGCAAATCTGTTCAGTTTGGAATGTGTGTGTGTGGGTACCATCTTGTCCTTTGCCTCAAGCAGCAAAATATCTTGGGCTAGGCCTGGTGATGAGGGGCCATACAGAGGTCTTGCAGGAGAGCTCTGTGTGGCTCAAAGGAACCAGCACTACAGAGAGGCGATGCCCAACGCGGCCTTGTCAGTTAAAATGTTAATGAGATACTTAGGGCTTTTCCATGATAGGAAAAATTATAATATTAAGGAGTTAGCATTTTTTAAAAAGCTTGTAACAAAATTGTTTGCAAACATTGTAAATATTACAATATGGTGAATATTTTAGATACTTAATTTCCTTTAGAGAATCTACTGTTCAGTAAAATACAATTTTCCCTAATGCCTTCAAAGCATTAATAACACATTCTCCTTTGGGCCTTCAAAATTGCAGGTTTTGTGTGTGTGTAAGGTTTGTAAACCAGATTTTTCTGGAGTATTTGCCAAGTGAAGGAGTTTCTGGAGTTTTCCAGCATGCAGGTATCAACATAAATATTCGGATTATCAAATAGTTTATTTAAACCTTTTTCTTAACTGAGTTGTCTAATGAGTTCAATTAACAAAAATGGAATCATAGGGACCTTGTTCCCTGAATCAATTCCCTGATTGTGCAGATCAGCAGCCAAAGCAACTAATCAGCTCTGTGACTCTCTAGAGAAGTGTGGATGCTGAGCAGAAAAGATAATCCTACCCTTGTTCATATGATTGTTTATCCTGGGGAAAAAGCAAGGGCTGGGAAGGACCCAATAAGATTCAGAGGAGGAGAAGGACGGGGAGTGGACCATCCTGTAACCTCTGCAAAGGAACTGAAAATGGGGGAGGCGCAACAGCTACGGATGAGGGAGCTCCACCACTGACGGCTTTTATGGGGTAATTTTCTATATAAATTCCCCTTGCCGGAGGCTACAACATATTGGAAATACAGGGCAGCCTCCCCCCTCTTTATGCCGTCTCCCTCGTACCTTACCAGGATGCAGCTTGGTGCTTTCGTCTGCGCTGGGCTACTGCCGCCACCGCCACCGCCGTCGCACCGAGCTGGGCTGGAGCTGGGCTGGGGCTGTGGCCTTTCGGCGGGTCTGATGCCGCGGCCTGTCCCTGGGAGCACCATGCTGTTGCGATGATCTTTCGGTGAATGCTGAGGGCGGGGGAGCGCCCCTGCAGCCGCTACTATTTTACCATCTGACCTCTGTCTGCTTGCCCTTAATATCGGCAGTGTTTACATCTTAATGCCTTTGTTTTTGGCTTCTGAAGAGAACTTCCCTGTTAGTCGTGACTTTAAGGGGTTTGTTTGCTGCGCCCCACCCCCCGCTGAATGTACTGGATGTTGGATGCTGAGATCAAGAGCTGGTGTTGTTTTTCGGTCTTGCATATGGACTATCACCCACACCGGTCTTTGTGCAAGGGTGGGAAGACTCACATCACGAGTTTCCATCTGAAGGCGCACATTTTGGACTATACAGATGAGAAGCCTTATTGTAACTGAATTAGTTTTTATGTTATTGTTTAGCTTTCTTGCTTAGTGTTTGGTGTTTTTGATGTTTTATATGTTTTTTGCTTTGTACGTCGCTCAGAGTGGCTGGGTAGCCAGCCAGATGAGCGACTAAGAAATCAAATAAATAAATAAATAAATAATAGATCAATGTTCTTATTTATTTATTTATTTATTTATTTATTAAATTTATATACCGCCCGACTAGCAATAGCTCTCTGGGCGGTGAACATAAAATAGCATAAAAATACAATGAATAACAAAATAATACTAAAATACAATCATCAATCCAATACAATAAACATTTTAAAAAGTAAATCAGTGTAACTTAAAATGCTTCAGAGAATAGGAAGGTTTTGACCTGGCGCCGGAAGGAGAGCAGAGTCGGCGCCAGGCGTACTTCCTCGGGGAGACTGTTCCATAGTTCGGGGGCCACCACTGAGAAGGCCCTAGATCTTGTCATCACCCTCCGGGCCTCCCTGTGAGTTGGAACCCGGGAGTTCCTCCCCCTTCACAAATATGTATCAGCTTTCATACCCCCCCCCCCGGAAATCTGCAAAAGGAGCAAGATGGTGTCAGTGATCATTAGGTGCTGAAGGATATATTTACATTTGTTTTATAATTGTGTATTTTATTGTTGTGACCTGCCCTGGGTAAAGCGCTGGGAAGAAATCAAATAAATAAAATCAAATAAATAAAATCTGGTGTATATTAAGTTCATAATAGCAATTGGTGATAGCACAATAATCCTGGATTGTGGAATTAATCAACACCTTTAGTTGGATGGGAAGCCATTGCCTGTAATTAGGCCAAAATGGATGGGAGGGGGGAAGAGAAAAAAATTGAGATGGGGTAGATGTCTATCCCTGTTGCATGGACAGATCTTTGTTTCTTTTTATGATCTGGGTGTGAATCGCAGCAGAAGAACAGAAAGTGTCATTGAAGCTCCATCCAGATGCAGGATTGAGAGAGAACTGCTTTTCCAGCTGGTGTGGGAGGAAGAGAACAGCTAGGCCCTGAAGCTTGGCTAAAAATAGATTCCAGTCAGCCGGGAACAAAATGTTCTCACCTCCTGACCCATCTTTCTGTGCTGTGATTTGACCGGTCCCACAACAGGGAGAGACTGCCAACTGCAGGCATAACCCTACCCTTCAACTGGAGATGGCATGCATCCGTAAAGGCGAGCACAACGCCTAATGCCATTACATGGGGGCCTGGGAGGAGTTCAACGTGCTTTTATGAGGAAGCCTTGGGCCTGATCATAGCCAAGCCACAGTGCTGTGGGGCCAACAGATGCGGGATAGGCAACCACAGAACTGCAGGGAGATGATGTGAGGGTGAAGTGGCAACATCAGGACAGTACTTTGGAGCAGACGTCTAGCTCCTTACTCAACAGAATGAGCATGAGGGACCCCCTCAATGCAGCAGGGCTGGATTCTGAAGTAAAATAATGCATATGTTCTTCAAAAGATGTGGCCCATCATGAGACCATTAAAGCCAGCATCTGAAATTCCCAAATAGCACTTCTGTGGAACAAGGACCCATGGTGGTGGTGGTGCTGGGGAAAAATCAGGGGTTCCATGTTATTTTTCCCCATTACAATTGACCTCAGTTAACCGTTATTTCTGTGTCTCTGGTGTATATTTGGAATGTTGCTGCATAGCCATAAGGCAGTAAACTTTTCCTTTCCTTTCTCTGTCTCTTAAAAGTGGAAAATGCAAGAGTCTCATGGACATCCCCAGGCTAGGCAAGAAATTGTTAGGGGTCTCATGTACATCCACTCATGTGCAAATTCTTGAACATAACCTAATGTGCATAAGTGCACTGAACTGTAAGTTCACGAATGAAAGAAGTGGGGGAACAGAGAATTTTAAAAATAAAACTTACTGAATATAGAACTAAATATGAATTTCAGTATGTTCCATATTTATAAAATGTGAAAAATGTTGGATAAGTTGTTTCAGCTCTCCTCTCCATCTTTTTGGCCCCTGATTTTTTCCATAAAGAACAACAGGCTACATACAACATAGGACAGCTGGGCCTGTCATCCACTTAAAGACATTTTAATGATTTCCACTAAATTTGCATACAGAACAACATACTGAAGGAAAAAGAAACATGCACACTAATTTCATAGCAGTGGTCATATCAGAACAGCCATTAAAATGCCCCTTTCACCAGGCTCTTGCCATCTGCAGTTTTTATTAGTGCTGTTATTCAAAATAATAATTTGTTTCAAAATGTCTGGTACTTGAACAAAGCCAAAAAGCACAGTAACCTCAAAATAGTGGCAATCCTGCCTTTTCTCCCACTTAGCAGCCCAGTCCCATGCAGGCTTTCTCAGAAGTAAGTCTCTCTGAATGGGGCTAAAACCCAACTATAAGAATGGAAAAGAGCCTGCTGGATCTCCCAGTGGTCCATCTGTTCTCACAGTGGCCAACCAGACACCTATAGCAAGCCCACAAGAGGGTCCTAAATGCAACAGCCCACTTGTGATTCCCAGCAACTGGTATTCAGGGCCTACTGTCCCGGACAGTGGAGGGAGAACATAGCCATCATGGCTAGTAGCCGTCAATAGCCTTATCCTCCACGGATTTTTCTAACCCTCTTTGAAAGCCATGCAAGCTGGTGGTTATCACTGCATCTTGTGTGAGCAAATTCCATATTTTAACTATGTTCTGGGAGAGGGAGAAAAACTGTTCTCTATCCACTTTCTCCATGCCATGGATAATTTTATGTGCCTTTATCATGTCGTCTCTAACTCACCTGTTATCTCAGCTAAAAAAACCCAAATTAACCTTTCCTCATAGGGGAGTTTCTCCATCCCCTTGAGCAAGAGCATTAGGATGCTGCCTGTCTTTTTTTGTTCTTCTCCCCATCAACCTCCAGTCTTCTATTTCTAACTTATATTTATTTTTTAAAAAAACTGTTTACCGAATGACAGAATATAAACATTTCAAATTATTTTATAAAACTTCTCCATTCTATGCTTATGCACCCTTCCAAGTGGCTTTTTAAAATACAGACATGGGTGCAGAACCTGCAGTCCGTGAGTCACATATAGCCCATGGCCTCACCCCACGTGGACCCACACTGGGCTCTCTGGGCTTGCTCTTTGCTCAACAGCTCCAGGGAGTTGTGGGACTGTGAAAAGGAGTTTCCGTAGTGCAGCTTGGAAGGAGTAGACAAAATATTTCATTGTGCCACACATCTGGGACCTACTGCTAGGAATCAGCTGCTGCTGAACTCAGTGGAACTTCCTTTTGCAGACATGCCCAGGACTGCATTGAAATCTGTTAGCAATGAGTGTTGTAGAAGACTCTGTGCTCTTTGTGCTGCCTGCAAGAGACTAGCACGGCTACATATATATATAATTATTGGCTTACCTTATAATAAAATATATTATGTATAATAAAGATCCTAATAAACTGCATCTGATTTCCCCCCTCATAATCCGGTATGTCTACCTATTATTAGTAGTAGCTCAATCCAGTGATTCCCAGACTCCCCCCCCCCTTGGACCACTTGAACATTGCTGAGGGTCTTGGCAGACCACTTAAAATGATTGTTTTGCTTGTTCTAGCAATTGTAATACGCTGTGCTAGATGCTGTATGAAATGTATTTTAATTACACCTTTTACTGCTTATACATAGTACAAGAATTCAAATTGTAATACAATAAAATGAGAAACAAAGTAAGCAATAAAATACTCCTCAAGGAAGCTCTGTAGGCCACAGTTTGGTTTAACATGTATTTAAAATGTATCACAAAGGGTTGCAGCAGGGAGGGTGACTTCCAGTTTTTCAAAAAATTTAGGAAAAGTTTAAAATCGCCTCATAAAACTTTTAAGGAAAAGGGAATTTAAAATCTCCTCTTAAAACTGAACAAATTAGCAAAGCTTCCCCCTTTCCCCTCAACTTTTTCTGTCCCCACCCCCGGGGCAACGGCTGTCCACTCAAGACCACGCCCCCGCACTGGCCACGCCCCCTGTCCTAGCACACTGTAAACAACTACAGCAGCAGCGGCCGCGTGATCTGTCTCCGCACAGGTATTCTCTTTCGCAGCAGGCAGGATCTCGGAGACCCAATAGGGAGCAGTTCCCTCCAGCGCGGCCAATCGGAGCGCAAGCTGGGCGTGGCCAGAGCACGCGAACACTGGCATGCTACTGCTGAGCGACCCAATCGAAGCGGAAAGGGGCGGGGAGATACGGAGAGCTCCCGACCAGGAAGGCAATTCGTCAGCCCACCCGTCCCCGGCCTGTTGTCACACGGCCCCTTGCATGTTGCAGCGCTGGCTGACCAATGAAACGTCCGGCTAGGGAAGATGTCCGGGGAGGAGCGGCCAATTGGGGGCGGGGAGAGCTGATGCGGCGGCGGTCATTGGAGGTAGGCCAGAGGGGGGCGTGTCAGGCTGGTAGCACGCGGGCGGGTGCATGGTTCTGCCGCGGTTCACTCAGTCGGTGTGAGCCACAGAAGAAGCGAAGGGTCTGTTGTGCAGGTGAGTGAGGGGGTGATGGTGGCACCGGTGGTGCAGGCTCGGGGCCGAGGAGGGGGCAGCAGGCAGGGAAATAAATAAATGTATGATGTATGTGTGGGGCCGGTCGTGTCACAAGGGAGCAGAAAAAGCAGGAGGGTCGAGGGGAGGGAACAAAAGGGGGGATTGTGGCGGATGGGAGCTGGGGGAAGGGATCAGCCTTGGGATGAGTGGGGGAGGCGGGGGTTGGGGGTTGGGAGGATTTGAGGAGTGGTAGAAGCAGAAAGGGGGGAGTTGAGGAGTCAGGGGGGGCTAGAAAGTGGCAGAGGGAATCATTTCGAGAGGACTGCGTTTGTGTCTCAAAGGCTCCTTGGGAATCTGTCTGGGAAGGGATTGGGACCCGGGGGGGGGAGGGCGGGCTGGGGTGGTAGATAGGGAGAGTGGGGGAGGGGCATCAAGGGGGTGAAAAGGTCGGGGGTTTGGGATGGAAGGGGGGGCGTTCGGGAGGCCGGGGAAAATCAGGAAGGGAGCCGACAGAGGGGTGGGGGGATGGGGATGCTGACGGAGGAGCAGAAAGGGAAGTGTGTTTCATGGGCGACGGGATGCGAAGGAGTCTGGGGAGGGGGCGACCTCGGGGGGGGCTTGTCAGGATTTGCGGGTGTGAGTGGGAAAGAGGCTTGTTTGGGGAACCGATGCGCACTCAGGATGTTGGGGAGGGGCGAGACCAGAGAGTGGAAATGGGGGGGGGGAGGAGGAGGAGCAGGAAGCACTGTCGGGGAGTAATAGGAGGCAGACCAGGCTCATAACCATCCTAAAAGTTCTTGGGGGTGGGGGTCACCCAAAAAGTAGGAGGGGGAGTATGTTTTTCTATAATAAATCCAATTACTTTTTGTTAAAAATAATGGGAGGGGGAGAAAAAAATTAGGGGGTGCTCCCCCCAGACCCTGCCTGGCTATGGGCCTGAGGGGAGGGGAAGCGGTGGGATGGGATCAGAAAAGGGGGGGTTGATGGGTGGGACAAAGTGAGGGTTGGGGAATGGGGGGGGGAAGAAATGGAAGAACAGGGAAACCAAGCTTGAATTTTAAAAAATTATGGAAGGGCTGGGGTAGATGACTTGGGAGCAGACACCAGAACATGGGATGACTAGATCAGCCACTCAAGACCTTCTCTCGGTCCCACCAGTCAAAACAGCTAGACTGGTGCGGACCAGAGAGAGGGCATTTTCAATCGTGGCCCCCACCCTCTGGAACTCTCTCCCTTATGATCTTCGCCATGCCCCCTCCCTGCCAAGTTTTCGCCAAGCCTTGAAAACCTGGCTATTCAGGCAGGCCTACAAGATCCCTGGGGTAGCCTAATTTTATTGGTTTTAGCTATGGGTGGGTTCGGTTTCGTTTTATATTGTAGTTCTTGGGTTTTTATGCAGTTTGTATGTTGTATTTTATTTGATCTTGTACGCCGCCTAGAGTGGCCGCTTGGGCGGCCAGATAGGCGGCCTAGAAATAAAATTATTATTATAATTTATTATTATGGGTTCTGAGGAGGGGTCTAAAGGAGGCATTAATGCGGCTCAGCCACAGAGATTTAGGGGTTAAGGGCAGAGACCAGCCTTCCCCAACCTGATAACTTCTAAACGTTTTGGACTACAACTCCCATCAACCCCTGCATCAGAAGGGCAGGTTAGTTGGGGCTGATGGAAGCTGTAGTCCAGAACATCTAGAGGGCACCAGCTTGGGAAAGGCTGTCATAGAGAGACTTGGAAAAGGAGACAGTTGAGGGATGCAGTGAACCTGTGGGAAGGGCTGGCATTTTAAAAAGCATTACCCTTATTTCAAATGTGTATAAAACAAATCCAGTGACTAATTGAAGCTCATTTTTAGGTGTTTGTGTGAGACAACATAAAGTTTTTCTCTATTACTTCAGCCCAAACAGTTTAATTTTATTACCGTTCAACTTGTTTTCAATACATTTATATATATGTATTGAAAATCCTTTTTTTAAAAAACTTTGTTGTACGCTTTTACTTGTTTAGTAGAGAGATGGGATTGGGGGAGGGCAGTTGAATTGAGGAAGCTGTGGTGATTCCAGGAAAGTACCCCATGGGAACCATCATAAAGGGGTTCAGCAAGGAAAGAAAGCCACAAGGAAGACAGGTTTAATGGAGACCCTGGAGGTTAGGGTCTGGCAGAAGAAAAAACGAAGGCATATCCTTGGGTTGTGGTTGAAAGTGGGTAGATGAATGGGTTTATGGGAACAGAGGGACGGGGTGGTTGGCGTTGGAGGGTTGTGCCTGGGCCAAGGTGAGAGGCGCTCTTGTATGTACTGTGTGGTTGGCGGGGAGGGGATGTGAAATGGGACTGAAGTCCAGAGGTGGAGGCTGTTGGTGTGGGAGATGTGTGAGGTTTCATGGAAGTAAAGTTAGGAAGGAGCTGGTGGCTAGGGATGGCCTGCTTTAAGGGATAGGGTGATTTAAGGGAATCAGAAGGGCAAAACAGGAAGCTATCAAGTTGTGTAGGGACGTGGTACTGAGGTGGGAATATGAACACATCAGAACATTTATGTGTATCACAGTCTCTGAAAATACACTGCTTAGGTTCTGCATATTTTCAAGAGGATGGAAAAATCCTGTGAGCCATGTGTAAAGCTGAAGCAGACTTAGGATGAGTTTTCTGAAGTGTTGTGAGATCCCTAAGGTTGGGGAAGTGCCTTCACCACTCTAAACTTCACATCAGTATATTTTCTGCCTTGGCTACCATGCTTGTCTTAGCTCAGAAGTGTCTAGAAGTCTCTCTTCTGTCATTCCAAAATATTGAGTGAGCTCCGAGGTGCTGATGTGGCAGCAATTGTAATCCTAACTGCTTTTCCTTTGAGCTGGTTGTCTGCTATGGCTAATTTCTCTTCTGAATGCCAGCAACCATGGGAAAGAGCTTTATCTAGAACTGGGCAGGCAGAAGTGCCTGCGTGTGCCTTTCGTAAGAACTCTGCAATTAGATAAGCAGCACTTCAAGCAAATATCCAGTGTTGTACAGTTTCTCGGTGGCAGTTATGTAATATGAGCTGAGAGGAAGGAGCACCTTGCAGAGACCTGCAGGCTGCTTGGAGTGTTGTGCTCATGTAATATTCCTTGGGAGGCAGACTCATTATGTCATAAAATTTCACCTGTTTTGCTATACAGTACTAAGGTTGTCCAACTGGGCAGGAGGAACCATGGGGCCTGAAGTGGAGGAGGTAACAGTGGGGACTTCTTTCTCCTCTGAAGGAGACTGGCCACTTCACTGGAAGAAGGCAGAGGAGTTAGATCCCTTCCCCAAAAAGCTGTTGGGAAATGTTTTCTGGAGGAGCAGTCTGTTGTTTCCAAACATTCCTTCCCCTATTCTCACCTTTTGATTGTATAAGGCAAGCTTTTTTTTCTTTTCTGACACCCCCTTTTGCAGTGAGCTTCCCTCCCTGCCCATTCATTTTCCTGTCAGTTTATAGGGTCACACATTTGCGTATTCACTTCTGGTGTCTGAGATTCATGTCAGGGGAACCTCCTGCAAGAATGTGGAGCTTGCGTTCTCTCTGAGCAGACAGGTAGAAAATTAGAGAGGGGACATAGATCTATATCCCAGCTTTGTTTGGAAAGTCTCCTGAACTTCTAGCTGCTGATGGGCAGTTACGGTGCCTTCATAGCAGAAGACAAATATGCCTAAATATTACAACTGTGTTTGTTTCTCAAAAATCTGCCCCCTTAAAAAAAAATCCCTAGGAATCAGAGATTCCTCCATCATCAGATGACCCAGAAAAGCAGTCAGATGGCATGGGGAGATCTGACAAGTGCCACAATACATGGCATGCTGCTCAGGCAAGCAGACGATGGTACAAAATGTGCCACCAAAAAAAGAACAGCTGAAGTTTAACTCTTGACAGAGGAGAGCAGGCTCCAGAGCACAAAGCAGCAGCAGGATTACTGCGAAAACATCCGAGTTCCAGGCATCCTCTTACAGGAACAATTACAATCACCCATGCCAGCATTAAAGTTGGGCTCTGTTCCTAAATAAGGAATGGCAAACATCCGGGTCTGAAAACAGATTTGCTAAGTTCACGGGTTCCTGCAGGAGATTGGTTCTTCCGAGGAAATGACCCAGTTGAAGGTACCTGATTCTCTCTTCCCGTTGTATAAAGGAACTGGAGTTGAAAGTTAGACTGGAGGTAGGGAAGAGACTCCCTCTGGGACCAGTCTGTCCAGTCAGTGAAACTCCAGAGGGATCTTTGTCAATCATCAAAGACAAATGAATCCCAGGAGCTGGACATGGAGGACAGAATATCTCCTGATACAGCTAAATAGCTGGTAGTAAAAAGTAAATCTTGGTCTCCTTTTCTTCCTGCAGACTTCAGGTCACATGCAGACTTCATTTAGGACTGTTAGCGTTGCACCAGCTAAAGAATCCTGTGTCGTGGAGAAAGCTCTGTTCTTCATTATAGTGAGGCTGGAAACGGTATTTGGAAAAACAGGCAGCGCTTTGGGGTGGGTGGGATCACATGTATTAACTGTTAAATTTGAAGGTTTGTGGTTAGAGCTACCATCCAGCTGGCAGAACTGTGGACTGCCTCGCTTCAGCAGCTTTACAGTTATTACCAAAACACAGTGGGTGTATGTACAGTAGGGGAAAGGTTGTTGGGGAGGTGGGTGGGGCAAGCAGCAGAGACTGCGCTCTTGGGTGCTGTGCTGGTAGCATCCAGGGGCGGGGCCTGTGAGTTTGGAGTGTGGATCCACGTGCAGAGTCTGTTTCCCCAGCGTCTGTGCTTCCTTACCCAAGGCCCTGCCCCAGTTATGTTTAGCTGTTCTAGGACAGAGTGTCCCATCGAATGTGTACATCTGGGCGAGGCACTCTTGTAGAACAGGCAGTCTGCTGCTAGGCACATGAGCTTGAGAGAAGGCTGGGAACATCCAGCAGGGGGCGGTATCTTCTCAAAACTAGGGAAGCTAGAAGCAGGACACTGAACAAATGGGGCGGATGTTTCTGTTTTGGAATCCTAAATTGGTGCCCCACAAGGAGTATGAAAATGTTGGATGTCAAGTGGTGTACAATGGGTTTCAAGCAAATAAATCTAATGAATAAGTAATAAAAAGGGGAGGGTGCTTGTATGTTTTCAGTAACAGCCTGTGTATAAGACTTTATCCAGTAGAGAACTGAGGCCTTCAGCTCTTTGTAGGGGATTGGAGGGCACCATCCTGCTCTGCAAAATAACAGTTTTGACATGATGTGCTAGGGATCGATTTGGCTCGGCAGTGCAGCAATGATTTATCAACCCATTTGGCAGAGGAGGGAACTAGAATATAATCTAGCATGAGAAGAAGCAGGATTCAAATCCGCAGCTTTGCAGGGAGAAGTTGCTTTGGGCTCCTGTCATCTGCCACCTTAGTCCCAACAACAGTGTAAGGGTGGCTACTTCTGCAATAAAACATAATGGGTGGTATCCAGTTGAGCTCTACTCAGAGTAGACCTTCTGAGATTAATGGATCTAAATTAAGTTATGTCAGAAGGAGGCGGCAATAAATTGTCCATCAATTCCAGAGGGTCTAGAGATGCGAATGACTAACCCAATGCTTTTTATCCTTTGGGTATTTCCTGTGGCATTCGCTGTGCCTATCAGGCATTAACAATTGACCCGGGGAGGGAAGTTGATGTTTTATAGATACTGATACCTATTTGCAAATGGGTGGGGTGGGGAACACATACTCTCTCTTCCTCAAATCTTCCCAGATGAGGTGCAAGGAATTCCGGGCTGCCAGTCTCCACAGGCAAAGCCTTTCCCTGTTTCCTTGGCCTACCGGATTAATGGGAGATGTTTTCCTCTTTGCTCTGTCAGCTGCTTTCATTATCTTGCCTCTTTGTTTGAAGAACAAATTAGCATGTTACTGCGGTCGGGCGGGAGGAGGAGGCTGTCAGTCTCTTGAGCTGGCAGCGTGAGCCAAAAAGAACACAATGTTCCCGTCTGCTTTTTATGGGCCACCGCCTCCACTCTGTGTGGAAATAACCCTGAGCTATGCAGCAGGGGGAGGAGCTTCCGCAGCTGCCGTGTAGCGTGGTGTGTGTATGTGCCTTGCCTGTGTGCGCTTGGTGTTACATAATGATGGACGGATGGGCGGTGCAGCAGCCAGATCAGATGACCTGGTTATGGAAAAAATTTGGCCCACACTTGCTGGAAGGGAGTGCCGCCTGCTCTTGTTACAGCTGATAGCCTGCCAGGCTGAGGCGGCAAAGGGAGGAGACCGAGAGCTAGCGGGGAGAGGAGCAGAGATGCGCAGTTCCAGCCTTGGATCTGAGAGGGGATGAACAGCTCTTTCACGTGCAGTAGCCCTGGAGGGTCCAGGACCTGGGTGCCTTGGCCTGTTGGCATGCTGGGTTTCTAGTGGGAGATCTGCAAGCTCCAATTCTTGGTTTCTGTGCTTTGCTCTTGAGGGGAAGATGGATTTTAATACTCTGGCTGGGAGTCGAGGGTCCTTTGTTTAGGTGGCCTTATCTCTGATGTTGCAGGGAACTTAGGACCAGGACTTGGGGTCTGTGAGCCACACACTCTGAGCCAGAGATTGGCGGGGGGGGGGGAGGGACAAGTATAGGGAAATCTCGGGGGAAACCAGGTTGGGGAAGGCTGCGTTAGACAGTAACCCATCCTGCTTATCTGCCATCCTTTTAAACAGTATTCTTACAGCACTTAAGCAGTGGCTCCCTCTAGTGACAGTTAAAGGCTTAACCACAACATGCGCTCCAGAACACTTCAGGGTTGCTCAGTTAGTATCAAGGCATATTTTATAGGGAACTTGTTAGCTATATTACTGACTGTATAAAACAGAGAAGTATCTGTATAATTAGTCCATTCAACCTAATCTAATAGTCATTTCCTCCCTGCTGTGCCTGTTCAGTGGTTTTCCGAATCAGTCACTTGCATCCCTTGTGCAGGCAGCTGAGTCAAAGGGCTCCACCTTTCTTTTCAGTTTAAGTGTGAAGAGCTTTTCCTTGATTGCAACTGAGCACAGCTTGTTCCTTCTAAGTCTGGTGCTCAGCCAAATCTCCCAGCCGTGTTGGGGCGGGCCTTGTGCTTTGTAAGTCTTATTGGCTGCAACAGAGAGGCTGGATGAATAAAGAGGGAAGAGCTCCTCCTCCTTGAATAGTTGTGTAGAAAAGGGTATATCACCCCTGCCTGGCTAACACCTTAGGTTACAACCTTTGTTCAACTGAAATAGTAATTTAGACCAGCTATTGATAGTCTTCCTCTGCTGGTGGAGCAAGAATCTGACATTGTGAAGCTTCAGCTGTGCTCTGCCCTGAAACTGGATTAGCTGACATCCCTAGAATTTTGGGAGTTTACATATTTTTAAATGTTTATTTAAATATTTAAGAAATGCAGGTCTAAGGAATCGGGTTAGGTTAGGGTTGTGATGTCTGTAGACCAAAATGTACCGTTCAAATTGATAGGGAAAACCTGTGATCTAAGGTGTAATTGATGAGGTATCTTTCAATAAAGCAAAGTAATTTCAAGACTGTTTTGCCTGGTCGCTTTCGTGTCGTTAATATGAAAGTATTTCTCTAGCATACACAGAATCCTCCTGACCGTGTGTCTATCCAGGTACTCAAGCTCCTTATTAGTTCACAACTACAGATTAAAAGAAGCACACAAGGATGCATGATGAGTAATGAGAGAATTTTATGTGGAGAGATACCTACAGTCTTCACAGAACTATAATTGTCTCCAGTGTGAGGGTTGCGGAGAGCAGGAAGTTAGAACTCTTCTCCTCACCCCCAGCCAGGCTTATTTTCCCATCAGTGTTTTCTGTCCTGTTTGCCACATAGAGCATGTGAGCACTGTGGAGCAGTGATTCTATTTCCATTAATCTTTTTCATTCACTTATTTCATACATAGCTGAGAAATTGCTGAATTTGTTTTACCCTACTTGACGAAGAGTTCTGTGAAATCTGAAATCTTGCACTAATCGACCAAAATGTGTGTGCGTTTATCTTGTCTGGGTTTTAAAAATATTTTGTCTAAAATGGTTGCAGGATTTGGCTTTTTATATGGGGCTCAACTGCAATTTCCCCTGTTCATATGGTGGTTGAGAGAGAGTCCTAGCGATGAAGAAATGTCCCCACCTAGACCGATTTTACTGAGCATATTTCCTCTGGCTGACAATACCCCAAGGTCAGACTAGTTCCCCTCTGCTAGTCCCCTCTGCTTCAGTCTCTCTCCAGTGATCAATACGCCTGCCTTTGAATGAGTGGCTACTCAAGAAGGCTGTCCATCCTGCCAGTAAGAAAGAGGTCAGAGAGCGGCCCATGGTGGCGCTCTTGTGGGTTCACATTAGCAGACCAGTGGAGGGGGCAATTATTGCTGGCGCTTGGCAGCCTGGGCATAAGGAATGAGAGAATAGAGTGTGGGAGCCATTAGGTGTCAGGATGACAAAAGTGTTCAGGATGATAAAAGGTGGCTGCAAAGGAAGGCAGAGCTCTATCGTTGGAAAGCATCAAGGTGCCTGTGTGGATGTGTGTGTGTGTCTTTGTATCCGGAGCAAAAAGTGGGGCCATCGGTGGCTGCTTTGCGCCCTTCCTGACCATATGTTGATGCAAGCACTGACAATTTAGCCTCAACAAAGGCAAGTGGAAAAATACATCCACTGAGCCTTTATCTCTCTGACTGCAACTGGAGGTGCGCAGTGGTGTTTTTTTAAACAGTGCCCAAAGTTGAGCCTTTGTGGATAAAATGCTGGAAAAATATTTAAGTGACCTGTTCAGAGTGCAAGCAGACCCAGAGGCAAATGATGTCTAAAAGTCTTTTCATGAACGGCCTACATCTGCATTTGGATGTTACAAACCCACTGGTATTCCATGTATTCATCCCCCACTTTTCTACATAGGAGAGGAGGGTTGCGTCTCTCTGGGGCAATCAAATGGCACCCAGTGACCCAATAATACATGTCTTTGAGACCATTGTGCTGGGCTAGAATTCTGTGTATGTGCTGCAGCCTGGCACATGGAGATCCAGTGTGTCTGCAGGTTGCTCCGTTGTTTTCTGGTGGAGGGGGAAGTTCTGCACAAATGCAAAAGGAGCAAAACCTGTCTTCTCCCCTTGGTTGTTTGTGTTAGAAAGTGACTTTTTAGGGACTTTCGTTTCCATCTGTGTTGCATAAGAACAGCCTGCTGGATCAGCCCAGTGGCCCATCTAGTCCAGCATCCTGTTCTCACCGTGGCCAACCAGGTGCCTGGGGGAAGCCCGCAAGCAGGACCTGAGTGCAAGAACACTCTCCCCTCCTGAGGTTTCCGGCAACTGGTTTTCAGAAGCATGCTGCCTCTGACTAGGGTGGCAGAGCACAACCATCATGGCTAGTAGCCATTGATGGTCCTGTCCTCCACGAATTTGTCTAATCTTCTTTTAAAGCCATCCAAGCTGGTGGCCATTACTGCATCTTGTGGGAGCAAATTCCATAGTTTAACTATGCGCTGAGTAAAGAAGTACTTCCTTTTGTCTGTCCTGAATCTTCCAACATTCAGCTTCTTTGAATGTCCACGAGTTCTAGTATTATGAGAGAGGGAGAAGAACTTTTCTCTATCCACTTTCTCAATGCCATGCATAATTTTATACACTTCTATCATGTCTCCTCTGACCTGCCTTTTCTCTAAACTAAAAAGCCCCAAATGCTGCAACCTTTCCTCGTAAGGGAGTCGCTCCATCCCCTTGATCATTCTGGTTGCCCTCTTCTGAACCTTTTCCAACTCTATAATATCCTTTTTGAGATGAGGCGACCAGAACTGTACACAGTATTCCAAATGCGGCCGCACCATAGCTTTATACAATGGCATTATGATATCGGCTGTTTTATTTTCAATACCTTTCCTAATTATTGCTAGCATGGAATTTGCCTTTTTCACAGCTGCCGCACACTGGGTCGACATTTTCATCATGCTGTCCACTACAACCCCGAGGTCTCTCTCCTGGTCGGTCACCGCCAGTTCAGACCCCATGAGCGTATATGTGAAATTAAGATTTTTTGCTCCAATATGCATAATTTTACACTTGTTTATATTGAATTGTAGTTGAGACAAAAGTATCCTTGACAACTCTCAAGAATATGCCCTGATGAGTGAGTGACATAATTGCTGCTTCTCCCTGTATCTTAGTCTAAGCAGTCTCTTAGTGGAACTGCCCCCTTTGAAATTCCAGGTCTCTTCCTGAATTTTCAGCTTTCATATTTCAATAGTCTTTAGCCTTTTTTCTGCAGGCAGGATTCTGCCTGATTGCTCACTAACTGTTCACACCTTCCAGCTTTCTGGCTGATGAGTGCAAAGGCCCCAGGATTCTGATAAGGTACCAGGCCCTTGTTTTTACATTTTCAGAAATAGCATTAAATTGTATTAATATCCTTCTAGATTAGACTACCTGTATTTATTTTCTGGATGTTCTGCAATAATTCTCAGCCTTCCTAGCCCCCCTCCCCATTTCTGGCTCCTCTTGCAGTATCGCTTTTCATACCCAAAACTTTCAAGTTCTATAGGAGAACAAACGCGCAAACGGATCTAATGATTATGCAAAATAAACAGTTATGTCATGTGTCTAAAAGTTGAGGCATCTGCATACAGCAACATGACCAGGAGACACCCTGTCCTGAAAGGTTTGTAAGCAGAATGTACGTTCAATTTTTTTTAAAAAAAATATTTTTTGTAAGTTGGGAAATGGAAGGGGAAACCACGACACCAAAATGGTGAAGGAGCTTTCTGTAGTGATCAAGGGACACAAGAATGTTGCATGTGAACTTGTAGGAAGGATTCCCAGCATGAAGATACAGCAACAAGAGTAACTTGAGCTTGGAAATCACCACAGGCACACACAAAGTGTCTCAGAAGAATCTGCTCCTGCTTCTGAGGTATGGGGGATTTCACACAAATTGGTTTTCTTTTTCTTTCTTGTAACCGCTTCAAACGATTAGGCTTGTTTGTGAGTGGGCAAGTTGTAAATCTAGTAACAGTTGTTGACCGACTGTACCTGTTTAATTTTCTGCCTGTCACAGTCCATTGCAAGTTCCAGCGGGCAAAGTGTGAATTTTAACCTGTGCCACAGAACTGTTGGTTGATAACCAAAACAAAGGCATTTTGGAGATGACAGAAGAGGTGGGACCTGTTAACCAAATATTAACAGTGCATAGTGCATGACAAGGCAGATATTGCAGTTGTCTTATCAGAAAGTAATGAAGTGCGATTGCTAGATAATACCTCCAGAGTCAATATTTTATGCCACCTCCTGCCGCCCCTTCCTCATTCAGCCCCCTCCCTCTCTGCTTTAAGCATAAACGCTTTCAAAGTGAAGGACTTGCCAGAAAAAGAGTAATTGGAGTTGTGCTTAATGGGACCTGGGGGAACCAGGGTTCAAATCCTGGCTGAGCCATGAAACTCGCTGAATGTGAATGAGCCCGTCACCGTCTCTCAGCCCAACCTACCTCACAGGGTTGTTGTGAGGATAAAATTGGGAGGGGAGAAGAAACATGTTTGTACATCACCCTGAGCTCCTTGCAGGAAAGGTGAGATGTAAATGTAATCATAAAGACCACTCTTCTTTTAGGATGGCTGCTCTAATGTAATTTGTTGCAATGTGATTGTTTTGTAATTGTTGAAATTATCTATTATTTTGTTTTCTTTTCTGTTTCAAACTTTTCTGGGCTGCTTTGAGGACCTTTTGGATGAAAAGCAGCGTAATGGTAAACTTTACCTTACCTGACCATTTCATGAGAGAGCCTAATATGCCAGTGGTGGGGCTAAACTCTGTTGGGCCCCAGCATGAAGTGAGCCCCCTGCATTGAAGGGAAACCTCTTGGGTGTGAACAAAACAAGACAGAAATTGTGATGCCCTTTGAATATTGCAAGACTTTGCACTGAACGTGTGCTAGGCACTGTACTGAAATGTTGTGAGTGACCCTGCCTAGTAAACCGCACAGTAGGGAGTAGAGGTGAGGACCCCTTGGGGGCAGGCTTTTCTGTCTGGCCCTCAGGACTCCACAGGCCACCCTCTCCTTGAATGCTTTGGCCTGCCTGGAATATGCGTTTGAATTAGTATGATGGCTCTTCCTTCTCTTGGTAGAGGATGGAGAGATGCCCACTTGTGTATAGAAACCTCTGGCTTTTGTGTTGGTGGAACTATGCAAAAGTGAGACCCGCTTTTGCCTCTGGCTCTGCGCAGCGCAGGTATGCCACTCTCCAAAAGGTCCCCCTCTTGGTAGAGGGCGAGGAGGTCCTGGCAAAGAAAAGCCAGAACAGAGTCGGGAGGGTCGGAACTCAGTAGGACCAGGTGATTCAGGGAGCGCTATTGATTAATGTGCGCGCCTGGCTTTAAATAACATAGCAAGCGACCCCCCGGCGCCTAGAAATAGTCACTTCGTCCTGGCTCCAAGCGTCGGTCTTCCGGCCCGCGAGTGGCATGCACACGGTCCCTTAATGAATAGTGATTATGCAGTCGGAACTCTGGCGGCTCATTGGCCCAGCCAGCCAGCCAATAAGGGCCTCCCAGGGCCTGCTGGTAGCAGCGCCACGGTACACGTGCCGGGCGTGTAATGGGGTTGCTGACATCACTGGGTTCTGGCCGCGGCTGTTCCGCCTGCTTGCCTAGTTATACAATGGGCTGCTCTTCCGCCTTTCTAGTAAGTGCCAGATGCTGTTGAGAAGGGACGCCTAACCGGGCTCTGCTGTGCACAGCGCCGCCTCGTCACCGCCTGGCCGCCTGCCTGCCGCGCGCCCCACTCTGCTTTCGAGGGGGGGGGGCGCGACCAGAGGATGTATTTGGTCAGCGACGGGCTCGGCAGGGGCTGGTCGAGGGTAGCAGAACAGTTCTCCCCGTCGCAGGCTTGCGTTGGCTAATAGCTCCAGAGACGCAAGGACCTCCTGGCTGGTGCCGCTGCTGGTGAGTTAACCCCAAAGGTGGGCTGTCCCTGCCTCTGGCCCCCCTGGCCTGGGTTCCGGCTTTCGCGCAGGGGCTCCCCCTCCCGCCCTGCCTGGCTTGCCAAAGCTAGGCGCCGCTGCTGCTCGCGCTCCCTCCCTCCTCCCTGCCTGTGCTGTCGTCACGTCACGTGCGCCAGTTTGGGAACAGAATGTTCTGTTCTGAAAGAAGCTTCGTAACCCGGCGGCGGGGGCGGGGGAGGGAAGAGGAACTCGGCCGCACACACTCGGGCATGTGCTGGAGGCAGAAGGAGTGTCGTTCTCGCTCGTTCTGCAAAGGAGAGGATCGCTGGGCAACTTTTTTGGGAGGGTGCGCTGGGACAGCCTGGCTGGGTGACGGTGCCTGTGCGCTCGCTTGCCTGCCTGCCTTCCGGCTGCAGAGAGGGACCTGAGGAAGGGCAGCGCGCTCGGACGGATTTCTAGCCCGCAGAGGAGGAGTGTGTGCGGCGGCGGAGAGAAGGGGGGGTCGGAAGGAGCTGCTCTTGTTTGAGTCGCTTGGGGGTGATCCTGCCTGCTGTTTTCTCAGTAAATGGAATCCGCAATGCAGAGGAGTAATCCCGTGGGGCCAAACTGTAAGCCAGCGGTTCGAACTGTTTTTCCTTTTGCGTGGGAAATAAGGGAAAGAGGGCGAGAGGGTGGGGGGAGGGTGGAAGGAGGAAATGGGTACCGGATCCCTTTGCACCAGGGGGGACAGGGACGTGGGGCACCACGAGCTAATATTCACGGGCGGGACTGGCGCTTTGGTTTTGCGCCTGCTGATGTGCCTTTTCAGTGTCGGAGCCCTGAATCCCAATCGCTGCTCAGTTTAGGAGGGGCTGCGAGGTCCTGGGGCTCGGAGGGGGCGTGGCTTCTCTGTTGCCACTTCCCCTCCCTCCTTGTCTCGGACCTCTGTAGTTTATTTTGGTATGCAGGATCTCTTGCCTCTTAGAATTGGCAAGCTCAGCTATATGCACTTCTTTATCCCTCAGCCAGCCTGCCTCTGCTTACAGTAGGCTTTATTTTCAGTGGGTTGTCTAGCCGCTAGGGGGTTCCGGGCATTTTTTTCTCTTTTTTTGCATGAACCATACTGTGCAAACCTTGCAGGCTGTGGTTTATTGATTTGGACATCACGGTCAAACCATGGTTTGGCTTTGCAAAGTGTGGATTGGCATGAGACCCAAACCAAGCCCACAGTGGTGACATCTTCAGAGATGTTTGCCTCCCCAATTCTCATTTCCTATTAATAGCCAAAAAAACCCTTTATTTACTAACTAGCATATCAGAGGCCTAATTTTTTTTAAAAAAACTTGACTTCCTCAAGTTATTGCCATGTACAATCTTGTTACTTTTAAGACACTTGGGATAGAAAAGCCACTAAGACTGCAATCCAGTACATACTTACCTCAGAGTAAGTCTTATTGAATCCATTGGAGCTTGCTTCTGAGTAGACGTAGATATGATTGCAGCCTCAGGGTTTGTTTTTCTAACCTCTTCAGATCCATGCTTTTTTGGCAGAGGTCTCTTGGCTTGCCTAGTTGCTAACCATTTCACAGGCTCCTCCCTCTTGTGCTTTTTAAAGAGCAGCTTCTTCTGCATTCATTAGCAGCGGGTAACAATTATCTCTTTCTTTTGAAAAAGCTTTTCTTGCTGAGTTTTTGTGTCTGTTAAAAGGCACAGAACCTGACCAAACTCGCTGCTTTCCTTGTAAATGGCAATGCAGTATTTTTTAATTCTTTTTTGGAAAGTGGGAATAGGAGGGAAGCAAAGACATGGCTCTGCGACACAGATATATATATATATATAAATTTACATGTATTAAAAAGGAGAGATCTGCAGTACCTAAAGTTTGGTATGAACTTCCAAAGCAGTCTTTTGCCCCTGAAAACTTATACCCTTTGTCTCAAACTGAAAACAGTAATCCACTCACTTCCACCTCAGTTCAAGAGCCTTGCGCATCTACTGATGTCCCATGGGGCTGTGTTTCAAGTAAATGTGTTTTGTTTCAAGGTGTTAAATGCTGAATGCAAACATTGCACATTTAAGCTCCTGACGGATAAGTATACTTAAATTCAAAGCCTAACTCCCTACTCACGTTTTTGGGGTCTGCTCATGGTATGTGAGCTTGCATGGTTTCACAGAATTCTTTATCAGGCAGGACCAGAGAGCTCTGTGACACTCAAAATGTGTCATTTAATCTATATCAGCCTTCTCCAACCTGGTGACCTCTGGATGTTTTGGGCTACCAGTCCCATCAGACCCGGCCACTAAGGTTATGTGCTGGCTGGGGCAGATGGGAATTGTAGTCAAAAAGATCTGGAGGATACCAGGTTGGGGGATGCTGACATGTGTTGTCATCTCCTCTTTTTGATGTTCATTGAGGCCCAACGTGGGAATTCTGAATCACCTTTCCTTAGCACACCTACCTGTAACCAAGTAACTGCAATTTCAGTGGGAATTTCGTTGTTTTGAAATCTGTGGGATGTAAAGCTGTGACTTTGAGTACCGCTACTTAAAAATAAGACGTGGTATAGCACATAGCAAACTTAATGAATTTCTTTTTAAAAGTGCACACGAAAGGAGGGAGCCCGCACTGGAGCAAACTCTCGCCCGTTTTGTAATCTTCCAACATTTGGTTTATTCATCTGCCAGGACCCTGACCTGTTTCTATGGTCACCCTGTGGGTGAATTTTTTTTTCTCTTGAGAGTGCCCCCCCCCTGTCCTTGTTGCTAGGGCAGCACAGAATCCAGGTCCCAGGTTCTGGCAGATGAATAAACAAATAGTACCGCTTTTTAAAAATAGAATGGCTTTTTTTTTCTTTAAAAATAGTTTTCTCCATCCGTGGGTTGCTGATTAAAGCATTGGTCTACACATTAGTGGAGATGGTGGGAGACGGAGATTAGAGCTTGTCTTTAAAACAGAAGCCTCAGCGTAGGTTTATCGAGGTGAAGTTTGTGGGGTGGGTGGATGGGATCTCCCCTTACAGCGGGGAAGTAGCTTTGTCATAAATGCTTTCTCATAAACAAGAGGCTGTTCCGTTTTTAAGATTAAAAATAGTAAGCATCCAAATTAGAAGATCTAAATATAATCTGGCTAAAAGACATTCACCATTCTGGCAAATGGACCTTTCTGAGGGATGGAAGCTTGTGACACCTTGGGGAAGGGGAGGAGATTAAAAAAACGATAGCCCCTGCATCTCTGTGGCTTAAACACACACACACAACATTTATGTGCAATTAAATACCTGCCACTGCTTACTGAACTAAAAAAACCTGGCTCTGCTGCAGAGAGAAGGGGGAGGGAGGGAAGCTGTATGGCAGGCCCTGGTTGCTATGACAACCCCTTTTAAATGTTTCCAGGGTAGCCAGATTGTATCTGGATGTTCTGCCCAGGTAGCGTAGCTAAACAAATCTTTCAAAATGTTTGATTTTAAAATAAAGTAATTTTTAAAGTAGTGCTAGTTGTTTTATTTTTCTTGCAACCAGTTGCCAAAGTTTAGAGCTTGGCGTGTTCTTGTTTTGTTTTGGTGAGGCGCCTGTATCTTGGAAGAGCGGGAGTGGGATGAATTCAACAGGTGCAGCTTTTCCCCAGCATGAAAACAACAGCAATGGGGGAAAGCACCGGCTGTTGAATTCCTGCCTGCTCCACAAAGGCACAGGGTGGCCTCTGCCAGGGAAAACACACCCACCTATGCTTCCGAGGGTAGGTGTCTGTGGTATGTTAAATGTTTGCATCTACGTAAAATGCAGATCAGTAGACTTCACTACCCTGTTGCCTTCCCCATGTTTTGCCCTCCACTCCCATCAGCACCAGCCAACATGGCCGTATAATGCTGGGGCTGATGGAAGCACAGCCCTGCTGGCCTAGCTGATGGGGATGCATGCACAGACGCTCCACTTTCTCCTGCGTTTCTTTAGTTGAAAGATTTGGGGGAATGAAGGGGCCATGGAAATAATTTGGTGAGAGGGTTTGCACATAATCAAAGCTGGCTAAATTATGGTAGTGGATCCTGAAACGTTTGCTAACCCAAAATAGTACTAAGACAGCATGGGCTAATGGCTAACTTGCTGGATGTTTCTCTGTAATGTCCTCCTTATTTCTCTGGGCACTGTGTGCGTGTGTCTGTAATTTTTCTCAGTCTCTTTCCCTGCCCTCCATGCACTTTCTGGAGTTAAGGATTAGTGAAGAAACACAAACACAAGAAATAGATTCCAGACACATTTGTAGTTTCCAGTCCCCGGGAAAGGAGAAACATTTGATGGTGGAAGAGTTCTCTGAAACAGTTTTGTTTCTTCTTCACTATTAAGGTTAAAACAAAAATAATGCCAAGATTAGTTATGGGAGATTAACCCTTCAATAAATTCCATCCATTGTTTTTGGTGTGGGTGTTGATATAGCACCGTCAATGTGCCGGATGTTTTACAGGGAAGAAAAGACAAACCCATCAGGCAAGCAAAGGAATCCCTGCCCCCAAGAGTTTCCAATCTATCGATGCTTTTTCTGAGACCACTTGGCTAGCTTCAGGAAAGAGGAAGGATTTAGAAGTTGGGTTGTCTGCATGTGGCCAAATGCAGCTTGTTCCCTTTTCGGGGGTACTGCCCTCTGCCACCTCTTCAAAGTCTTGTGTGAATTACTATTTTTTTTTCCCAATGGCCCAAAATGAATTTTTGGCTTTCCGTGCATGGCAGATGTTTGCTACTCTTGATTTTGTCGGAAAGGAGGGGCGCTACGTGTCTTGGCTGTCCTCCTATTTCTGCCTGGGCTTCGTTCTGACTGTTTTATTTATTTATTTCTCCGCTGAACTTTTATTTGCAGAAGGCAGCGTTAGTGTAAGGCGGCGCTGCACTGCTAAAGAGCCGTGACAGAGCCCCCAGGCGGTGGTTAGCTGGAGGTTCCCTTGATGCCCACAAAGGCACCCCCTATGTTGCTTTGATCTGCTGACCTTATGAGAGGAGGTGGGGGGAGGGAGAGGAACGAAGCTTTGGGATTGGGAAGAACAAGCAAGGCTTTGGACTTCCAGATAGAAAGGAGAGAGTTAGCTCTGAAGGGTAAGACCAGGAGGGATGAACACACATCTTTTAGGAGTGCTAGCCAGGAGGGGAGGGCCTGTAACATTTTAGAGCATCTTCCCTGGCTCCAAGAGGACTGAGGTGCAGAGCTGCCTAGTTTATATATGACAGCAGAAGAGGGCTTGGTGAAGAGATCCCACTAGTGGGGGTTCCATGGGGAGGCGAAGTTGTCATGAAGGGTGATCAGTCTAGGAAGGGCGGTCTTGTATATCCACCTCGGTATAGAGGAGTCGCTCACCATCCACTTCTCTAATCTTGGCCTTGGAGAGGGTTGCTGATAGCATCTTGGGCATAGTACTGAATCCAGACTGCTTGCTGATGAATCTGTTTTATCAACACTTCGTTTTTTTCTGCTGTTGTAGGTGCTGCATAAGACTCTCTCGACTCCAGTTGAATCCTTCCGGCAAGACACGAGCCAATGAGATCTCCTCTTCGACCAAAACTTTCCTTTCCTTTTGGGGAAAAAAAGCATCATTGCTGCTTTAGCAGCCATGGAAGTCCCTCCCTTTTTCTCGCCGCGTGATCCGGTTCCTCACGGAGTTGTCCATGTCCCAGAACCAGTCATGAGTACCGGCTGCGAACCTGGGCAGAACCCTTTTGAGGGTGGTGGTGGAGGAGGAGGTGGTAATGGAGGTGGCAGAACCCCCCGGAGAGCCAGACCCCAGCGAGGGGGGGAAGCCCAGGGCCAAGCCAGTGACGACATGGATGTCAACAGCAACGGCTCCAGCGGCAATGAGTCGCATGGCGACTCCCACAGCAGTTCCCGCAGCAGCAGAAATGGCAAAGACTCGGCCCTGCTGGAAACCACCGAAAGCAACAAGAGGTATGGGATCGGGGGTGCAGATGTGTGGAGCCGGCCTCCTTCAGGCACTTTGCTCTCACCCCTCAGCAGTCCTGTCTTTTAGAGGAGAGCTTTTAAAAGTGTGGTGTTGTGAGGCTGTGTTCGAATCTTACCAACTGTAGTTAAGACCGAACAGTTGGCTCAGCTGCCGGGGCATGCGTTCCTGCCTCAGTTTCCCCTCCCATAGTGGACAACCGCTCAACTGTTTATTTGCATATGGTAAGGTGGCGAGCGTTGTGTCTGGAGTTAACCGTGGTCTCTTTGGGGGACTAATTTAGGTTAGTCTGTTAGTCTGCAAGCTTTTGGGTTTCACTGAATGTTTTTGGGGGCTTCCCACGTGGGCTCAGCAAATCCTCATGTCCTACGTCTCTCTCTGCAGCTCCAACTCCCAGACCCCGTCTCCTCCGAGCAGCTCGGTTGCCTACAGCCTTCTTAGCGAAAGTTCTGAGCAGGACAACCCCTCGACCAGCGGCTGCAGGTGAGTGGGGGCTGGGCAGGAGGGGCAAACCAAGGCTGAGAGGGCGACTGCCGATGTGGGGGGAAAGTCCAGTCAGTGCTGGAAAGTCGACAACTGAAATGGTTGGGGTGTGAGGAAGTGCCACGGGGTGATATCCCCCCCCTCCAGTTTCTAAAAATGTTTACCCATTTCGGATGGCTCTGTCCCTTGCATTTAAATATCCGGAATAGATACATTGATGAAGAACGGGATGGAAAGAGGGAGCTTCTGTCACATGGAGGAAAAAATTAATTGGGGAATTTAAAAAAAAAGCTATTTTGCATGTATCCTTTTAGTCAAAAACTAGCATTTCTACTACTTTTTTTCCTTTTTAAATCTGGCCAACATATTTTGAGTTTGCTTTATGCCTTCTGCGTTAGGCCATTGGGAAAGTCAAATTTAGCCAGTCTGCGCAACCTCTCAAAGGGGCTTCTGCCTGCCATGGCAGTTGAGTTGACGTGCGTGCATGTGTTGCTTGTGCCATTGCAGCAGCGAACAGTCTGCCCGCTTGAAGACCCAAAAAGAGCTGATGAAGGCCCTGAAGGAGATGAAGATCCGGCTGCCCTCCGAGAAACGGAGCAAGGGGAAGTCGGGGACTCTGGCTACCCTTCAGTATGCCCTGTCCTGTATGAAACAGGTCCAAGGTAGGTATCTATGTTTTGCGTCAGCCCACAAAGCACAGACTTGCTTGCCAGGTGACAAAGTAGAGGTCCCATTTCTATCATCGCCTGTCCCCTGCGTCAGCCAGAAATTCCTGCCAAGGCTGTAGGATTAGCTCCTACATGGGCTCCTGCTGGGAGGAAGGGCGGGATATAAATCGAACAATAAATAAATAAATTAGCGAGGCCCAAATGGCTGTGGGCAGGTGCTTCTCTCTCAAGTCATGGCAATGGCATGACCAAGAGTGCATTAATTTCCATGGGGTTTACATAGTGAATTGAGCCCATGGGATGATGCATCTAGTTTTCTCCTCCAATAACGTGGGACGGGATGCACTGCTTGAGAATAAAGGTGGCTGTTAGGGCTCTTACTCTGCTGGCCCATGTGAGACAAGGACCTTTTGCCTTTGGATGCTCTGTGGATCTCCCATCAGTAAGTTCTTCTTGTTCCTTCCCGCTTTCCAGCCAGCCACGATTACTACCAGCAGTGGACCATTGACGACAGCCAGCCCTGCAATCTGGACATGTCTACGTACACAATTGAGGAGCTGGAAAACGTCACCTCGGAGTACACCCTCAAAAACCCTGTGAGTGTTCTGTCTTGCCCGCTGCTCCTTGAGCCTCCTTTTCTCTATTCCTGTTAGCACGGCCCCAGCCTGTAGCTGAGAAATGTTGGCTCTCATTAAATAAGCGCTCTTGGCTCTGCATCAGTATGGCTTCCTGGTGCGCGTTCACATGCGCTTCCTGGGTGTTTTCAGAACGGGCACTGCAACCCAACTGGGTGTTGCTAACTGAAACTCCTAACCAAGTCCCTGGTATCAGGGACCAAGGCTAACCACTGCAAGCATCCCCTCTTCATTAACTGAAGCCAGCCCAAAGGACTTGGGCCGTTCACAAGGAGCGATATTTCCCTCTTCAGTGTCTCAGCACCTGGTAATCCCAGATCTGCAGCTCTTGTCTCCCCCCACCCCAGTTAATTGTAGCCTTGGCTGATGTGAACAATCCCTTTACCTCCTCCTGGGATGGGAGGGCTACCTCCATAACACAGATTCCACTTCCTAACCCTAACCCCCCGGCTTTCCCTCTCGAAGGATACATTTGTGGTGGCTGTCTCTTTCACCACGGGGAAGATCATCTACATCTCGGACCAGGCAGCCTTCATCCTGCGTTGCAAGAAGGAGGTCTTCAAGGGGGCCAAGTTTGCAGAGTTCCTGGCGCCGCAAGATGTCAGCATCTTCTACGGATCCACAGCGCCATACCACTTGCCCTCCTGGAGCACCTGCACCTCTACCAGTAAGCTTTTTTTTTGTTTGGTCTGCTGGGGCTGATGGGAGCTGTGATCCAAAACATCTGGAGAGTCACCCAGTTGGCAAAGGCTGCTGTAGAGAAAGCAGCCGAGATTTTCATCTATATGGATCTTCCCATTCCAGGAAAGGGATATCTGCACCCTTACGGATGGGAACGCAGTTCTCTTCTGTCTATAGCCTTGAGAGCTTTTTTTGAAGCAACCTAAGAACTTAGATGTTATAAGGAGCTGTGAAAAGGACTCTTTTCAAGTTTGTACCAACTCATGGCTTCAGTTGCATCTCTCTCTCTTCCTCTTTCTCTCAGTAGCTGCCGCTGCCATGGATTACACCCAAGAGAAATCCGTCTTCTGTCGTATCAGGTGAGTTTTGCCTTCATAAGGGTTGGAAGCCTCTCTCGTGTCTTGAAGGTTGTTGCGAGGGCTAAGGATTTTAGTGGATGCTTAAACTTTTCCAGAAAAGATAAGTCAAGTTAGCAAAAAGGTGCAGAGAGAAGATGTCCTGAAGTCCATCTGGGGAGAAAGAAAACCCCTCCTCTCTAATCAGCTGGTGAGAGAAGGGGGCAGCCCCCTCCCCCAGGTGTGACAGTGGTGCTCTCTGAGCTGGGGAGGGAGGCTGGGTGGAGAGGGATACTGTGTCTGCAGGGTCCCCCTCTGGCCCCATGACTGTGGTGATGGTGGCTGCTCCCTCCTGGTCTCCTCTGGCCTCTGGTCTTATTGCAGGCATTTGTTTCTCAGCGGAGGCTACGAGAGTGGGCGCGAGCTGCGCTACTACCCCTTTTGGCTCACACCGTACTTGACCAAAGTGTGTGACTTGGACAGCGCCGAAGGACAGCCCTGCTGCCTGCTCATCGCTGAGCGCATCCACTCGGGTTACGAAGGTAAGGGTAGGGGCAGCAGGGGTGGCGGTTGGTCTCTCAGTCTCCGGCACTAGCAGAATGCATGACTCCCCAGCACCCCATTTCATTTTGCCACAGCGCTTGTGCTGGGAATCATTCCTAGCATTAGAATCGTGCCACTGCACTATCATTTCTGACCACAAGATGGCATGAGAGAACAAGCTGAGGGTGCCCCGGGGGCAGCAGGAGAAAGAGGACCTTTCTTGTGCTTTTCCTGTTCCTGGGAAGGAGGCTCTGTTTCCTGTTGCTTCAACACACAGCATCCTGAGTGCATTTTGATTTAACCCCCTCACCATCTGAGCAGGAGGAGAGGTGCATGCAGTTGCATTCATGGTTTTTTTTGCGTGCAAATTTCACCCCCCTCCTCCAGTTTCAGCAGGAGAACTGTGTGCTGAAATCGAGATCTGTCCCAACCCCATGGAAAGTGGGGGTGGGGGTGGAGTGGAGAGCAAAAGAGGTATGCCGCTTGAAGCACCTGACACAGCACTATGCAGACGCTCTGTCACTTAAGGATTTCCCCTTGTGCAATGGAATATTCTCCCTCCCCCCCTTGCATGCCCCCTAATTTTGTTTCGGGTTCTCCTCGCCCTCTGGAGTAGATTTGGGGAGTGCATGTGCGGAGAAGGGGGGAGGAAGTCCTGTTGCGCAAGTGGAAACCTTTGTGCTAGCGGGACCCCTTGGTTGAAAGCCACCCGTAACTGATTGACTAGAGCCGCACTGGGACTTGGGACAAAGGCCAACGAGAAGCAGGATAAAAATCCAAGCAGTTTTTTGAGCCACTTCCTAGGAGTGCATTCGGTTGCGGGTCCCAATTTTTTCCTCTTCTTGCATTGGACATGGGCTCGTGTATCGTTAAGATCAGGGCAGCAGGACGGAAATCGTTGTGTTGTGCGTGCAAAACGCCCAGATGTCATGAGCCAACCCTGGATTGTAACGCAAACAGGGATGCATTTGCCAGTTTTTTCCTGAAATGTACTTAATTGTTTGGCAAGCCTGATTAACTGAGGTCCTCAGCGGCCTTTTTATGGCCTGAGGGAGTATAGGAAGGCAAAGTGGAAAAACGGTGTTACAAGAAAAAAGACAAGTTTCACATTCCCTTAGGGCAAGGCATGTCGCTCCTCCTCAGAACGGCTTGCTCCAATTGTGCCTTGCTTTTCTCCTCAAGCTCCCAGAATCCCTCCTGATAAGAGAATTTTCACCACCAAACATACTCCCAGCTGCTTGTTTCAGGATGTGGATGAGCGGTAAGAAAATGGGGAATTAAAAAAAGGAGAGATGGAGGCCTACTTTGCTCTGCGTGTGTGTGTGCCTGGAAAGTGGTTCTTGTCTCCCCTACTGACTACTGTTGAGAGTAGAGAGAGACTTCTTCTCTGTAGGTGTCCCCTACTTGGGGTGGGGTAGGGGCTGCAGTGCTGAACAAGGACACCAAACTTCATGGGACCAGGACCTGCCCATCCATCGTCCTGGTGGGTGGGTCTTCCTGTGCCCAGATGAGGAGGGTTTGACTTGGGCCTTGCACTGCTGTAGTTTTATGTTCCTCTTGGTTTACAAGGAGGATCATTCCAGTTCTTCAGTCCTCATTTGATGACTATAATCTCTGCAGGGTCCAGCCCTTTTGCACTGACCGCTCACGATCACTCTCTGCAACCTTCTTTTTTTTTCAGAGCTGCCCCTCTGCTCGGCTACCTCCCCCAGGACCTCATTGGGACCCCCGTCCTTTTCTACTTGCACCCAGAGGACCGGCCTCTTATGCTGGCTATACACAAAAAGAGTGAGTAGAAAATGAAGGAGAGAACAGTGTTGGGAGAGTTTAAAATTTAAAAAATATATACATGTTTGGTTGAAGTTCTCATTGACAAATCTGCTGATTGAAGCTCTTAGATAAAGTCTGGGTGGGGCATCTTCTCAGCCTAAAGGGGCTGTGGCTGTAGCAGCTGCTCTGCTCTCATTTCCTCCTCCCCAGTTCTGCAGTATGGCAGCCAGCCCTTCGACCACTCACCCATCCGCTTCTGCGCTCGCAACGGTGAATACGTCACCATTGACACCAGCTGGTCCAGCTTCGTCAACCCCTGGAGCCGCAAAGTCTCCTTCGTCATGGGGAGGCATAAAGTGCGGATGTGAGTAGCTGGCTGCTTCCTCTCTGTGTGTGCGACGGGGACCGTTAGCTCATTTCTCTCCTCTTCAGTTTGTGTTTTATGTTTTAAAAGGAGAGGCTCGGGAATGAGAGGAGGAACAGCTTACAGATGTCAGGAGCAGACAGGGATACGTCTCGTTTATTGTAACAGCCTGCAAGGTTAATTTGGATTCCTGCACAGAGCAGGGGGCTGGAGTTGATGGCCTTATGGGCCCCTTCCAACTGTACGATTCTTAAGTGCTGTACGGAGAGCAGGAAGGGATGAAGTCCATATTGCTTAGGCGGGGCAGGGATGGACCAATCCACTGTGAGGGATGAGTGTGTGTGTGTATGTGTGTGTGTGATGCTTAAGGTGCAAGGTGGGGCTGGGACAGTTGAAGGACAGCCTTGCTGAGGATGTGGAACTTGGAGGGAGAAGCCAGTGGCTGGATGGAAGAGAATGAGGGTGGAGGGGAGTGGGAGGAAGAGACTGTGTAGCTTAGTGGTACAAGCACATGCTTTGCCTGGCAGCAGGCTGGAGGCTCAGTCCCTTGGGCTTCCAATGGTAATGCTGGGAATACAGGCCTTTGGAGAGATGCTGCTGGCCAGAGTCAGTGGCACCATTCTGGAACACAGGGAGCTCCTTTATCCGGAGTCGGGCCTAACTTGGAGATGCCGTTGAGGATTGAACCTGGGACCTTCTGCATGCAAAACATGCTCTGCCACTGAGTTATGGCCTTCTCCCTCGATGGACCAGTTGTCTGACTCTGTATCAGGGCAGGCTTCTCCTGAGGCAAAGAAAGGAGATGGTCGATAAGCATGTGCAGAGCTGAGGGAGGCTGAAAGCAGTGGAGGGTGTGTCTGTGTGAGAGAGAGAGACTTCCTCCTCTCTCAGTTCTGTGTTTTCTCCCACTGCCCCATAATCTAGAGGGGAGTGGACTGCAGTTGCCAGAAATGGCGAGATGCTGCTGCTGGCCATTGGACCGTGGGGAAAGGGGGCAGAGGGGGGCCTCAGGTCAGCCTCTCCTGGGGAGGAGTGGGAAGTGGACTGATTATAGCCAAGGCGATGCTTGGTAATGGAAGGAGAAGAGGGGGACTCTGGGAAAAGGGGAGTGGCCTTGTGGTCAGGCTAAGGGTGGAAGTTCCCCGCCTCTGGAGAGAAGCCCACAACCCACCCACCCTGTTTTCTTCTCTCCAGGGGCCCCCTCAACGAGGACGTCTTCACAGCCCCCAAAGTGCAGAAGGTGAAGCCCGTGGAACTGGACATCCAGGAGCTGTCGGAGCAGATCCACCAGCTCCTGCTACAGGTGAGGAGATCCCTCTCCCATCCTGCCCCCAGTTTTTCCTCCCCCCCCCTTGTCCGCATCCTAACCCTGTGCGTTCCTCCCCCTCTGCAGCCGGTGCACAGCAATGGCTCTGTGGGCCTCTGTAGCATGGGCAGCAACGCTTCCCACAAGCAGCTCCTGAGCATCGCCTCATCCAGCGACAGCAACGGCATCCCCAATGAGGAGGCCCAGGCCGTGCGGCCAGTGAGTGTGGAAATGCTTTTTTTTGGGGGGGAGGGTTCGCAGTATGGGGTTCCTTCATGGAAGAGTCGTGAGAGGTTTGGGGTCTTGGATCCATCAGGCTTGGTTTCTCACGTTACATCCATCTGGTAAATCTTTCTCTTTGCTCTGATCTGTAAAATGGGCGCAACGATGAAGACTCGCCTGGTAATTTTTGCACACCCCCTCAGAGAATTCAGGATGCTTATACCAAGGGGTAACACCTTGAAGACAGTCCCATGGAGAGGGCAACCTTCTCTAGGGCAACCTTCGCCAACCGGGTGCCCTCCGGATGCTTTGTACTACAGCTGCTGGGTTGGCTGGGGCTGATGGGAGTTGTAGTCCATACTGTTCTGGAGGGTACCAGGTTGGGGAAGGCTGCTGTAGAAAGAGTTGGGGGAAGCGTCTGGAGAGGGAGGAGCTTGTGGCTGCTCTGACTGTCCTTCCCCTTTGACCCCAGATGACGTTCCAGGAGATCTGCAAGGACGTGCACATGGTGAAGAACCAGGGCCAGCAGGTCTTCATCGAATCCCGAGTCAAACCCCAGCCTGCAAAGCATGCCCGGCCAGGTGAACTTGTCAGCAGGCCTGGTGCGGCCATTCCCTCCGGTGAAGCCTGGTGGCTCCGGTGTCAGTGAGGAATCCCCTCTGGATTTTAGTCCATGTGGAGGGGTCCCAGGGGCCTTCTGTGTCCTGCTGGCTGTTGTGGGTTTAGCCAATGGACTTTTGGGTTTTCCCTTTGGCGTGGTACATTTCTAGCATTTTGGAGGGGGATTCTGCTGGCAGTGCCTGTCGGGTTGTGACAGGTGGGTCTCCGGCATGCGGCCTGGGTGAGAGCAAGGCTTTCTCTCCGCCTCCTCCTCCTCCTGTGGGTCTACACAGGTGGTAACCCGCTTTCTCTCCTCTTTCTAGTTGTGGAAGCGCCCGTCACTCGCAGCGTGCAGCCTCTGGAGACCCTGAGGGGCTTGGAGAGGAGGCCGGCAAAGGTCGCCACCTCTGAGGAATCTGTCAGGAAGGAGCCCTCCAACTATTCTTACCAGCAGATCAACTGCCTGGATGGCATCATAAGGTGAGGAGGGCCTGAGGGGAGTTTCTGGTAAATATTCCACAGCTGTGAAAGGGCAACATACACAAGGCAACATATATTCTTGTCACTGAAAACTTGTTTCCAAGTTTGCGTATTTCCTTCTCCCTCTCAATCCCTTTTCCTTTTCTGTTGTGTCTTTTTACATTGTAAACCTGAGAACAGAGATCTGTAGGCTTCTCTGAGGCCTTTTTGGCTGAATAATGTTTTAAAAAACTAAAAAGCAAATTAAATGGAATAGCTGAATCTTCAGATTTGGTTCAGCACCAGATTGGGAAGTGTTTCCTTGTAGGACTTGTTTGCTTTTCAGTTTTTTTTTTAAAAAAAACCCCAAAGCACAGCTTCTTAGGCTGCAGTCCTAACTCCACTTACCTAGGAGACTCGCTTCATTGAATTCAGCAGGATATCCTTCTGAGTGGACACGGTTAGGATTGCACTGCATTTGTTAAAGATGTAGAGTTGGTGAAATTATATTTTCCATTTCCCTCCCCCCATTTATGCTGGTGTAGCGACGTGCAACCTTTAAGGTTTCATAGAACTCTTCATATTCTTTTTTTGAGTGTTATCTGGTAAGTGTTCTGTGAAACTCTAAAGCTTGCTTACTTCGTATCTCCTGTAGTTTGAGACCAGCACAGCGGTGCCTTTTTTACACTAGCTACATATGGGGAGTTAGGGATAGAGTACTGAATCTCTCCCCAATCCAAAATAGCAGGTCTTTCATCTCTACTAATTTCCCTGCCTTGCATTTCTCCTCTCCCTCAGGTATCTGGAGAGTTACAATATCCCAAGCCGTGTGAAGCGAAAATGTGGCTCTTCCTCTTACACCACATCCTCCAATTCCGACGACGACAAGCAGAAAGCGGGCGAGGAGGTGGTCTCCCTAAGCAAAGGTGATTTCCCTCCCTGCTTCCTTTCCCCCCATCTTGCTCGAGATGTAGGCTTCCCCCCCTTCCCACCGGCTATACAGCGTTTGATGCCCCCCTGACCCTTCCCCGCTGCTGCTTCCTGCACAAGTTCAAGTTTGTCACCTCTCGTTTTGCCTGGAATTGTGGATATTGTTTTGCCGCTGAGGCTGTGTGGGGAGCTGGGAGGGAGAAGGGGCACTGCAGGTTGGGGGGCCTGTCCTGTAGGGAGTGTGTAGGGAGTTTGGCTTCCTCCTCCTCCTTGTTGGATGTGCTCTTGGTGTTGGGTGTCAGTCGGATGTGCTTTTTGATGCATTGGCGTTCTAGATCCCTTGTGATCTCAATCTCTCTCTTGTGGGGAGACACAGCCAGACTGAGCTTCAGCATCTTGATATCCTTTTGGCCATGCCGCTCGGGGATGCTTTGACCCCCCATAGCCCCCTTCCCTTTGCTCCCTGCTGCCTATCCTCCCTGCCTCTCTCCCCCCCGATGCTAACCCAATGTTGTCTCTTTGAACAGATGCTCCAGAGGAAATGCCGCCAACCCCCCTGGAGAGCCAGCCCCAGAGGGAAGCGCCGGAGATGGCGGCACCAGCTGCCGTGGTGGGAAACCCCATCACTCCGCTGGCCTTGCCTAACAAAGCCGAGAGCGTGGTCTCCGTGACCAGTCAGTGTAGCTTCAGCAGTACCACCGTCCACGTGGGAGACAAGAAGCCCCCCGAGTCTGGTATGGGAGGTGGATGCCATGTTTTTTGTGGTGGGGGGGCAAGGGTTGGGGGTGGGGAGAAATGGGGGGAGGAGGGCTGGGCTAGAGATGCCAGCCACTTGCTACCTGGGTCTGGCAGCGGGTTCAAAGCAGGCGAAAGGTGGGTTGCCCTTCACACAAGTGCAGGATTTTGGGACTCCTTGCCACTGGATGCTGCACTGGCTGTTCTGCGCATGTAGCTGTAAAGGAAGGCCTTCAGCCGTTGACGACCAGCTTAGAACCAAGATGCTCAAAAGCAGGAGATGCTCTTCCTCTTCCTCCTCTTCCTTGGAGCTTCCTCGGGTTTCCCAGTGCAGCCAGAAATGTGAGGGCTTGCTCAGCCGGTCCTAGGGGGATTTGAGCTGGGAAGGCAGACTTTCCGTCAAGACGTCCAGCTGTGGAAGATGCCAGTGGCTGGTTGCCAGAACAAAAAAAGTCTTGCTGTTGAGGGTGGCGAGCATTTGATTCCTGCCTTCAGCAGGAGTCTTGACTGCTCTTTCCTTCGCTTCTCATGCAGCCAATGGCTCTTTTCACAGCTAGCCCTTTAGTTTTGATTTTCGGTTGTCTGGTGCAGGAGTCATGCAGTGTTTCCAGGAGAGTAGCAGAAGGGCATTCTCTGGGGGAACCAACAGCTTCTTCAGACGTCTGCTGTCGCAGGCAGCCTCTTGTTAGGGCTCCTGGCTGCAATTTGACCAGGCAGCCATAGGTGGAACGCCGGGCTCCTTTTGCATCCAGAGTTTGGTGTCTGTCTGATCAGGGTTTCATCACCCACACTCTGCTGCCGCCTCTATCTGAGCTTGAGTTTCCCATCAATCTTGGGCAAGATTACTTGTCGTTGAACATCAGGGATAGCTGGGAGATGAGAGAGGCAGGCATTGACTCTGTAAGTCTCGTCTAGCCTTGAGCAGGGAGAATGTTCCCTCTCCATCTCCCTCCCACAATACGCCTCTTTAAATGTCTAGGAGGGTTCCTTGCAAGTTTCTCTGCAAAATGTGCAACACGTGGATAGGAGTTACTGTTGCGTGCTCCTGTTTTGTACGCATTCATCAACCAGTTGGAATACCTCACAATACTGCACTGGTTCGGTCAGCTTTCTTACCTTGCGTGGCAGATTGAGGGTGGAGGGTCAGGCGGAAAGGAGCCACTTCAACATTAACCTTCTAGCTCTCCCTTACCCCTCCAGCGGAAGTTGATAGCGTTATCCGCTTCTGGCCATGCCCTTCCTTTTGAAGTCTGGACTACTTCTTTTCGCCTCTGTGCTTGAAACAACTTTTGCCACCCCTGATGGCTCCTCAGGTGGTCTGGACTGATGCTTGGCATTTTCTGACAGGACAATAATCTCTAGGAGGAACAAACCTGCAAGTGTGTTTTCACACGATAAGCTGCTAGGAATGACTCTTGGATGAGCATTTGGGCATACCAAGTGGGAGAGGGTTATAAAATCTTTTAATGGCTAAATACTAAAATAGGCATTCCTGGAACCAGAACATGAGCCTTTCCTGGGCTCAGAAAAGTGGGAAACTGATCAGGCAGGCAGAACCCTATTTATGAGGCCAAGTTGCATTTTGTGCGTGCTGCATGCAAGCTTCCAAGTTACACAGGCCTCTTCTTCTGGCATACATATTCAAACTGTATTTATATATTTTCTCCTGAATAGTCATCTGCAACGTTCTATGTACGTGCTTGTGTAGATATATAGATAGGTGCTACTAGTGTTAAGCTAGTAAAACTGCACGGTTTTTAAACCAAAGAAGGTTTAACCAGGAACCATGTCTTAACAATCCTTTCTCCAAGATGACAAACTATCCGGAAATGTCTGTTCCCAAAAATCAAAATCTGCAGTTGCTTTTTTCTCTCCTCCTGACCTGCTTTGAGGGAAGAGAAGATTCTAACGTCCTTTCTCTCCTCCACGTTTGTTTCCTTAATGCATAGGAAGTTCAGATGAGAGCTTATTAATACTGTAGTCCCTGTGACCAGGAGCTCAGTTGGTGCTGTGGAGGATGAGATTAGACAGAGGCTCATTATGTGGGAGGGGACCTGTTCCCAGCATGCACTGGGGATGGTAGGTAAAGATGCTGTGTGTCGGGGAAGGTTTTAAAAAAAGATGAGAGGTAAAAATGTAAATATACTGCCTTCAGGTTGATTCTGACTCATGGTGATCCTCTGAGGCTGAGAGGCAGTGACTGGCCCAAGGTCACCCGGTGAGCTTCAGGGCTATGTGGGGATTTGAATCCTGGTCTCCCAGGTCATAGTCCATCACTCTAACCATTACACCACACTGGCTTATAAATGCTGAATACTTACGGAGTTGTGCTGGGGGGAAATGTGTTGAGAAGGCAACGGATGGGCTAACCTTGTTCTCTTCCTGTTTGGCCTTCCCCTTGCAGACATTGCCACGATGGAGGGGGCAGTGCCCAGTGCGACCCCCCCCGCCGCCCTTCCCAGCGTGACCCCCGACTGGGAGCAGCAGTACCGCAAGGTGGGGCTGACGAGGGAAGTCCTCTCCGTCCACACTCAGAAGGAGGAGCACGCCTTCCTCACCCGCTTCAAGGACCTCAGCCAGCTGCACATCTTCGACTCTTCCTCTGGGCTGAGCCAGGCAGAGCGAGGTGGGTCTGGCCGGGAGAGCGGGTGGGGTGGGGTGGGGTGTAGCGTTGCAGCGCCACCCCAAAGAAAGGCTCCCCTCGCCCTCATCCTCTCTCTGCCTCTGGTTCTGCAGAGCCCAAAGGTCCTCCTCGCCAGACTGCCCGGGGCCGAGGGCGCAGCAGGAAGTCTAAGGCCAAGCGCATCAAGCAGAACAAGTCCTTGGACAGCACCAGCTCCCCGCAGAGCGCCGCTTCCCTGCCCTGTGTGCCTCCGCCGGGCTCCTTCTCGTGGCCTCCCTCGGGCAGCTCCCAAGCCAGCATCCCTGCCCTGCCTTACCCGGCCGTCTTGCCCACCTACCAGATTCCCAGCTTTCCCCCTCGGCCAGCTGCACCCCCCAGCACCGAGCCCTCCCAGAGCACACTGGCTGCCGCCCGGTTCCCCACACCCCTGGTCAGCCCCATGATGGCGCTGGTCCTGCCCAACTACGTCTTCCCCCAGATGAACAACCCTACCCCCCCGCAATCCTACTTTCCCGCTGCCCCCGTCTTCCCCTTCATCCCTCGGCCAGCGAACACGCCGACCCCCATGCCCGAGGCAGGCATGCAGGCGCCCTCACGCTCCTCCACCCCGCACTCTTTGAGCCAGCTTGAGCGGGCCGAGTCGCCGCTCTTCGAGTCGCGCTGCAGCTCCCCGCTGCAGCTCAACCTGCTGCAGATGGAAGAGATGCCCAAGTTTTGTGACCGCCAAGAGGCAACTGGCAGCAGCCAAGCAGGGCCAGCCGGGGCCACCACCAACTGGGCTGGCGTGACAACCGGACAGGGGCTGGCAAAGGAACTCAGCACTCAGAAAGAAACGTGTATGGTAAGTTCCAGTGGCCCCCTTTTGCAAGGGACGGGAGGGGGCTCCTTTTCTTTCCTTGGGCCGCATCCTTTCTTTGGGATGGGAGGGCAGGCGCAGTTTTGCATCTAGGGGAGGAGGTGGCAGATCACTGGAAATTTCCAGACCTGCCTTGCTTTTGGCAAAGAAGCAGGTGTTGGTCGTCTCTGTGCTCTGGAGAGACCTGGAGACGCCCCCCCCCTCCAAAATCTTTAAGCATTTGATGATCAGCTTTTTAGCAGCCCTGGAAGATATTTGCCAAAAAAAGCCTTGAAAGGAGAGAGACAGACAGCGAGAGCGTGCCCAAAGGACGTGAGGAACGAGATGACACAGCCAGTGGGCGGGGCAGAGAGGGAGTCCCCGCCCTGGAAGTTGAAGGGGTTAAGGCAGGCCCAACGTCCCCTTTTCTGCCTCTCCCAAGGAGGAGCTCCTGCCAAGGGTTGCTCTTGTTCTCTGACTGTGGAGCAGAAGGTCCTGCCTGCTCAAAGGCTGAGAGGCCTAGAATTTCAAACGTTTACCTTTCAGATGGGATGAGGCTGGGGAAAGGAAACGAGCGTTCTTGGATCTCTGGTCCACTTTTCCCGCTGGCTGGCTTGCTCACTCACCTGTATGAGCCTCATCTCATTTCTCCGTTCCCTGCGCCTGCAGCTTCCCACACGAATTGGGGGGGGGTTGACTTTTATGGGGAAGGGCCAAAGCTCAGTAGCCAGAGCACCTGCTTTGCATGCAGAAGGTCCCGGGTTCAGTCCCTCATGGCATCTCCCGGTAGTGGTGCGAAGGTCCCCTGGCGGAAGCCCTGGAGAGCTACTACTGGCAACTGTGGCCTGTTGTGAGTTCGATCAGCTTCCTCCTCTTCTTGCAGAGCTCCCTGGCAGCCCATCCATGTGGCCAGCCGGATACTCCCAAATACAGGCAGAGTTGCAATGCCCAGCTGTCGTTTCTTTGCCCCCCAGCATCACGTAGCCCGAGGTGCTCGGTCAGCTTCTTTGCTGATGTGGCTAATAGGCATCCTTGTAGAGCTGTTGTGGTCTTCTTGTTTTGGCCTGCTCTGACCCTTTTGCTCCCCCTGACATCTTCTGTCCCTTGCAGGTGGAAGCTCACGACTCCTCCAACAATGACGCTCTTTCCGGCTCGAGTGACCTCCTGGACCTGCTGTTGCAGGAGGACTCACGCTCCGGCACAGGCTCGGCGGCCTCCGGTAGCGGCTCGGCGGCCTCCGGTAGTGGCTCGGCGGTCTCTGGCTCCATGGGCTCCGGCTCCAACGGGGGTAACACCTCCGCCAGCGGCACCAGTAAGTTCAACTCCTGAAATGTGGTCACTGTGGGTTTAATTGGGAGAGCTTTGAACAGCGATTGGTTTTCTTTGTGGCCGCCGAGGCCCCTTCCTCCTGAACTGCATTAGCAAAAGAGCCCTTTGCTGCTTGGCTTCCAAACTCCTGGAGTCTGAGCAGCAGGAGCAGGGTGGGATATTCCACTCTTCCCTCCACCCTGGGTGCATTCAGTGCTAGTTCCTGGGAGACGCAGGGCTGCTGAGCCACAGTGCCAAGTGAGGCTGAAGGCAGCAGGACCTCAGGGTTCCCCACCTGTCCCCAACGGGATAAATGGTGTCCCCCAGTGGCTGCGTCCTTAGCATGTACCTGGGTTGGGTTTGAGAACCATCGAGTGACATTGTGGCCGTATCAGAGGCCTGTTTTTTTCCTGGTCCGCCGTCTGCGCTGGCTGAAGCTCCTGGTGTTTGTGGGTGACTTGACCTGTTCCTCCTTTCTGCCTCCCCCCCCAGCAAGCAGCAAAAGCACCAGCACCAGCAAATACTTTGGCAGCATCGACTCCTCCGAGAATGACCTGCGAGGCAAGAAGCGCTCTGAGGTGGAAGACAACGAGCACTTCATCAAGTACGTCCTGCAAGACCCCATCTGGCTGCTGATGGCCAATACGGACGACAAGCTCATGATGACTTACCAGCTCCCGGACAGGTGAGGGAGACGATATGTGACCGGCGCCCCTGAGTCACGTCTCAGCATGGAGGTGCCAGGTGGGGACTAGCTCCAGTAGGCACTCCCATTGCCAGCCTTGGGCAGCCTGTTGTCTCCTGATCTGGAATCCCTTCATCCCAGATTGTGGGGTTGGTTGTCACCACCATGAGCCCATGGCAAGTTTGGGCTCCAGGGGAAGTCGCTCACAGGGCCGCTCCTTGAGGCCGGCTGACGCTAAATTTGCATGTACCCTGAGCTGTGCTGCAAAGAGGGATTCAGGAAGTGCCGAGTTTAAAATGGTCAAGACCTGATAGCATCTCTTGTTTTTGCTGTTCGGACTTAGGAATATGACTAAGTCGGGGCAGCCACTGTGTGGGGTCTCCGGGTCCTGCTGCACAACAGCTGTCTTCAGCCCCAGCCAGCGTGGCCAGTGCCCAGCGGTGCTGGGAGCTGCAGCCCAGCAGCATCTGAAGGCCACAATGAGGGCTGCTCCTGGACTAAATGAACCCTAATAAAAGAGAATTGTGTTTCTTCTCCCCCCCCCAAAAAAAAAGGGTAGTTGGAATACCGGGGGCAGGGGGAGGAGATAGCTGAAGCTTAGAGAGACAGCAATTCTCTCTTTTTAAATAGTCACTGGGGCCGTATTTCTCACTTCTGGCATCTGTTGGTCATCTGCCTCTGTCCCACTCTGTCGGTCTCCCCTTTGCAACCATTCTTGACCCATTTGCCTGCCTGGCCTCTACAGGGACATGGAGACTGTGTTGCAAGCGGATCGGGAAAAGCTGAAACAGATGCAGAAGCGGCAGCCGCGATTCACTGAGGAGCAGAAGAAGGAGCTGGCCGAAGTGCACTCCTGGGTCCAGAAGGGGATCTTGCCCAAACCGATCAACATCACGGTAAGCAGCAGGACGGGGTCGTCTTGGGCAAATGGGGAGCCCAGTGGGACTGCCTGCATGCCGTTCCATGATCACAGGCTTCCTCCATGGGCACAAGAGCTTGTGCGTGTGTGTGTGCATCTAATGAGAGTGAGTGGCTGTGTTTCTGCATCAGTCAGCGTTCCTCATAATTGCATGCGTCCCAGTCGAAAGAGATCAGTCTGCCTGCAATCCCTAGGGAAACCCCGGCTGGGCCGAGACTGGGTGTGGGCAAGACGAGATGAGAGGACTGTCCCAAGCCATCAAGCGCCAGTCGCTCACTTTCCTTTCCTCCCTCTTATTTTTTCCGCCCCCCCATGCTCTAGGCCTGCATAGATTGTGGAAGCAACCTGGCCTCCAGCGTCACCCCTCTCTACGATGTCGAGGTCCAAGACATGGACTTGAACGGCATGTTGGAGCCGATGGAGGAGGGCAGCGGAGGGCAGGTGTGCTTGCCGTCCTTGCCCCCAGAAATGGCCATGGAGGAAGAGGAGGCTGGAGTGCAGGTGGGGCAGCAGCCGCCCCCACCTCAGGCAGAGGCCGCGGTGCAGGACTCGCGCTAAGTGCTCAGCCGCCAGACCGTAGACTCCTGTTTCCCACAGCTGGGATTGCTTCACCTCGCCCTGGGCAGGAATCCTGCCAAGCAGTGGGGCCCAGGGGCAGACAGTTGCTCCGTCCGCAGGAGGGAACACTGCAGAACTGTTGAGCCCAAACACCAGCTGCTTCTGGGGTGGCGCTCCGGACAGGCCTCCAGGGATACAGGATGTCCCTCTGGACCTTTATCCTCTTTGGATGGACCAGCCACCCTTAACCCTTGCTGCCTTACTGTGGATTTGGACCCGGACAGCCCAGGACATTACTGGGCAGGGGGACCCAGTTTTTAATGTATTTATTTTTGCAGAATTGTCTGTTGTTGTTATTATGTGTGTTTTTTACTGATTTGCTGCCGTGCTCTTGAAGGGGCACTGAAAATAATAAAAGAAAAAGAAAAAAAGGAAAGAGAAAAAAGGCTGGTCTACAGAGAATGATGTTGACACCCCCTTGATCTGGTTCCCCCTCCCTTTTTGATGCCCCCACTCTTCTTTCCGAGATCTCCCTGGAGAGGGGAAGGGAGGCTTTCATCTGAGCATCCTTCAACAACTCCCTTATGGGAGCACCCAAACTGGACCCCAGACTTGGAGGCAGTTGAAAGACAGCAGCAGCAACTGTGTGAAAGGGCCCTAAAATGTTTCCTTGGCCCACCCCACCCCCGGAGGGGAAGGTGCTGCTACAGCATCTCCCCCCCCCCTTTCCATCCCCTGCCTCTTAAAAGCCAGGCTGCTCCGCTTCTCCACATGCAGCACATTTTGACTGCTGGAAGAAGCAGGTGGGCCCTCGAGCATCCTGCTGCACATTCCCTCACGTGATCTTTGCAACCTTGCCAGCCCCAATACCTGCAGGGGGACATCCTTTCAGCTGTGTAAAAATCTCAAGGAACACGCCCCTTTTTCTGGCTGGCAACTTGGAAATTGCCCAAGATCCTGGGTCCACCTGTTCAGAGTTCTCAAGACGGCCTCTCACTCTTCCCACCTCCATGCTATTTATTGAACTTATTTATATATCCCTTTGTTTCGAGAGGAAAACGGAGGGTTGCCTTTCCTCTATGCAGGGGAGAAAGTTGGGCTCAACTAGAGGGCAGTTTTGGATCATGTCTCTGGATGTTCAGGGGTGGAAAACCATCTGCTTAAGCCTGGGTGTGTTCTTTGAGGGGATGACACTTCATTCCCCACCCCCCCTCCCATTACGCTCCGTCAGGGAAGTTGCTTGCTGCTTCTGACAACATGAAGCCTTTTTTTGCTTTCTGTTCCTAAACGTGTTTTAGCTGCTCTTGAAATGTTCCATCTTTTACATGCCTGTTGCACGCTGGTTGTGTTGCATCTAGGAAGAAGGGGGGAATCCCCAATGCAGCAGAGGAGTTGTCAAGTGATTCCTGCATATGGCAAAGCCTTGCTGAGGCGTCCCCTGTTCAGGATTCAAAAGAGGCAACTCTCTGTGAGCTGAGAACTTTGAAACAAAAAACCATACCCCCTTATTTGAAAGGCAACACTTCCCATATTTGCTGAATCAGATTTGCTGCAGGACCCCCGCCTGCCTGCCTGTCTGCCTCTTGGGGACCACTGTAATTCTTTATGTGGTGCCTCTACTTAACAATCCCATCAATGGGTGAGAAGATGAAAACTTTCATTTTATCTTTGATTGCAGAGCCCCTGCCCAGTCCAGGAAGTTAACTGGATTCTTGTTAGGATAGCCAAAGGGTCTTTTAAGCTGCAATCCTATACCTGCATATCTAGGACTAAATCCTACTGTGAACACATTGCAGCTTATATCTGAATAGACGTGCATTGTAAGCTATATAAGATGAATGCCAGCAAGTATTTCACATTACCAATTCTTTCAAAAATAACTTTAAAAAGGCAATCAATTATTGCTCCTACGCACACTTGGTGAGGACTATAGTGTCTGTTTTGGGATCACTCCGGGTGGATCTGGAAGGACATGGAAATTACTTTTTGTCCCTCAAAAGTTTGACTTTCTAGCTTCTATGCTGTAAATCCCTTCCCTGTGTGCTTTATTCCTGGCGAGCTTGGTGACTGTAAGAGCCACTTCTGTTGACCCTCAGTCTGCAGATGGTTTCTTTCTCTCCTGTCAGGAAATCCTCCTGGTCTAAGCATCTTAGGACACCTAAAAACAGTCTGTATTTTGTGACGCATGAGTGATTCAACGGGCAATGGATGTGAGCCATTTTTCCTCTCTCCAGTAGGCTATGGCTGTCTTTTTGTAGTGATAAGAGACAACACATTACCAGACTAATGTCTGTAAATGTTACATACACACACAACCACCACCACCAAAAGTAGGTATTGTAGAAGATCAGCATTTTTCCATGGAGCATCAAATTAACTCCATATCCTAGGTCCTTTTTCTGGGCCTTGGGAAATTGGCAGAGTGTTTACTTTTACTTTGCACAAAATCTGTTCAATGTGGATTATTTGGCAAGACCAGCCGTCCTAGTGTGCCCTGGTTTAGACACCAAAACACGCAAGGGTGGACCCTGCAAAGTACCCTGCAACACTGGCTGTGTTGGTCCTTTCAGATTTTGTTTCTTGAAATGTGAACTCTAAAGCTCTTCAAATTTAAGTCAGTAGTCCATGGCTTATGTATTTTTTTAAAAAATCAGACCACTTCAGGATTGCAGTCATGCTACTTCAATGATGAACATTTATTCACAGTTTGCATCTGATTTTCATTCTGCATCTCTCTCTGACCAGTCTGAGAGGAGAGAGCCTCAAAGCCTCTGATCTTCCTTGCTAGAAATGACAGTTTTGCCTTTTACTTAATACATTTCTTGACTGTGTTAACGGGCAGACGTTTAGCAAGTCTAAAAGTTCAGAGGGGCACCAAAAAAGTAAGGGGAGGATTTTTTCTATAATAAATTTATTTTTGTAAAAGAAAATTAGGGGGGCCAGGAGAGCTGGGGGGGGGCTGGGCCCCCTTAGCCTGCCTGGCTACAAGTCTGCCAATAGGAAACCTACATCTTGTATGATCTAAATTCTCTCTAATGAAAAAAAAAAGCCAACTCTTTTGTTACAGTACATGGGTTTGGGGCTGATAGCTTTATATTTTCACCCCCTTTTTGTGAGGATTGGGAATACTGGTACATGTGCCTTGGAGCATGTTGCAAAGGGAACATTGTTTTTAAAGCTTTCTTGATTTTGTATGGTACCTCTATCATTTCCTTCTTTTCTTGCCTCTGGATTGCTGGGAGAATATGACCCTAATGGGAGTTTGGCTCAATGCTTGAAGGACACTGAATGTCCCTGTCCTCACTCACCACTGGACAAAAGCATCTCTTGGAGAAATAGTACAATATCCAGGGGAGGGACATTTTGCACAGAGCTGTGACACTCGGGACCATAAATCTACTTATCACCCTTCTGTTCCCAAAGAACACCCATTTTGTTCGCACATGCCAACGAGATGGTGCAGGAAGTGGGCGGTGGTGGAAAGACCCCAAGAGAAATGTTACTACCTATATTTTTTCCTTTGTTGACAAGAGATTTTATTTTTGTACAAAAAGTTCCCCACCCTCCCTTGCTTTTGAGGGGCACGTACGAGTTTGTGTGTAAATCTCTTTGCCATTGGTTTGTGGTGCAATATCTGATTCTGTACTGAAATAAAGGCGCTTTTTGTCTTTCCTCTCAGTGTCCCAAGTGTGTTTTGGCAAGACAAAAATACGCATGAGAGAGTGGAGGGAGGCAGGAAGGGAGGATTTTTCAGGGTGACATCTTAATTCAAGAAGAGCACCTCTGTTGGCACCTGGGAAGTTCTCATCCGTTCTCTGTTGTCATCAACATTCATACCATTTATGTTTTACTTTTATGGGTGTGTGTTTTGATTGTTCTTGTTACGCCTTCATTTGTGAAAAACGACAAATGTCAAGCAATGGTGTATGAGTGTGTGGATGCTGGCATGCTTCTCCCTTTGGTATGGAGGGACTGCATCCAGAAAAGAAGATCTTCGTGGACTGGGACCAACTATCCTCTGTTATTAGAACACAAGGCCTGACCCTCCCTCCGGTGAGTCCTGGAGCCGCCTCCTCACCGAGGATGCTAAGATATACAGCTACCTGGCCATGCACGTGTGCGCCATTATTGCAAAAGAGTGCTGTGTCTGAAGTAGGGATGGAAAGATCTGTCAGTTTTGGTTCTCTCAAATTTCTCACTTTTCTAATGGTAAATTCAGTTTTCTAATTTCTGCAGCAATTGTGAATTTTTTTTTAAATCCTCATGAAAATTCTCCATTTCAGTGTGAATTTCTCTCAATAAATACATTTTTGTAGGCGGTTTTGACAAAGGTACACACTTTTGCAAGCCATTTCTCTCATCACTTCATGCCTTTTTGTAAGCTATATTCACTCATATATTCATTTTTATGCACACTTTCCTCTAATATATGCATTTTTATAAATATTGTTTAGTTGGCGAACTGCATCCCAAAATTCTAATAAATGCAAATTTCGAAGGATAGCTGTGTTTTGGCTCTCATACTGTTTTGGAAAGTGCAAATTTGATAAATTCTGCCTGAAATGCAAACTGAATCAAAAATCTCACCCATCCCTAGTCTGAAGTGACATTACTGATTTAAGGAATACTGAAAAAAAAAATAAGGTGTTGGGAATGTAGTTCTGCAATACCTATGCTTAAAAAAAAAAAGCAAAAGTGTGTGCAGACACACACCACCTCCGCTCACTTATATCAAATTAGTCTTTTGGATCTCACACTGGAGTTTCTTGCTCAATTTGTAAACCTGGTTGGAACACAGTCACATGACTGGCAGCGAACAAGCTGATCCTAGAGGGCATTTGATTACCAATAGCCCTGAACTTGACCTAAGGAATAGGGACTTTCTTTGGAATACATTTGCAAGTCCGTAATTAGTAGCAAACCGAGGTTGGGAGTTCTCCTCTTAGGATCTACATGATCTCAAAATATTGTGTACCTGTATGGGAGCCTTCCTTCTCACCAACTTGTTGTCTGCCAGGTATTTTGGACTAGAGTTCCCATCAGCATTGTGTGGCTGGGCTGGCTGGGACTGATGGGAATTGTAGTCCAAAATACTTGGCAGGCAACAGGTTCCAAAGGCTGCTAAATGGATGTAAGTGTGTGTGTGTGTGTGTGTGTGTGTGTGTGTGTGTGTGTGTAGAGTTGGGAAGTCAAGTGACTAACAAAATTTCAACAACTGGAGGTGACAGGAATGCTTTTTCTGTTTCTGTGTGAATCATAATTAACAAGTCAAGGGTTTCATTCCTGCTTTCCTATTTTAAAGATTAAACCTCTATATTATTATATGCTGATGATATGAGCCTTATTTTCTCCTACAGATGTAGGTCAATTATATACTGAAGTGGAAACCTTGAGTTTTCTGCCAAAGTGATAACCTCGTCATAAAATGAAGGTGGTTATGATTGGCAAAAATCCTCAGTGGTGCAAGTGGGCCAATGGATGGCTTTGCCAGCGAACAAGTGAACAGTTTTCAGTTTCTTAGTATGTTGCTCCATGAACAATGTTTGTGGGAAAAGCATGATGAAATCACAAAGGCTAGGAATGCACATGTAATTGTGCCAAAGGAGGGAATTTGGCAGGTCCAACTATTAAAACCCTCTATTTAATTTGGTGCATTTATCCCATCCTTACTCCAAGTTGTTCAGGATGGCATAAATGATTATCTTCCTCCATTTCTACGACCCCCCTTTTATACTCACAACAACCTTGTGAGGTGGGCTAGAGAATGATTGGCTCAAGGTCATGCAGTGAGCTTCATGGCTGGGTGGCAATTTGAACCTGGGTGTCTATTATTGTTGTTGTTATTATTGATAATATAATAAAATAACAATAATATATTATTATTAATAATAGTATAATAAAATAAAAATATTATTATTACCACCAGCCGTTCACCAGCAGTCCTAGGACAGGTCCCAACATTATAAAACACATTATTAATAAACAGTTTAAAACATCTAAACATGACCCTAATCTGACACTGTACCCACTATGCCACACTGGCATAATGCTGTATGTCTCTGAAGTGCAGAGATTTGAAGATCTAACTACCCCTAGAAATAATTCAGAATTGGGTTCTTCATCCCTTTCGGCACATCACCAGCCAATATATTGGCTGGCTCTATAAACACTATCAGATGTAAACTGTCACTACAGTTGTCAGCTGAGATGGAACAACTATTTAAAGAAGGGTCGTCAGAACAAACCATTTAAGTACAGTTGTATTAGGCAGCGTGAAGTAATTTGTCCTCACTGTCACAAACTTTTGTTAGGAACCTTGGTTGCTGTTGAATTTGTTGCTAAAAAATTACTCAGCAAGAGGATGTGTTTTAGAGACACAAGTAGAAAGGATATGCGATCAAATCTGACAGGCTGTATTTCATCATTGTATTGTGTAACAAAAATCAGCCTATATTGATGAATTTACTTCTGCTTCTTAGAAGGTTCTTTACTAAACTTAGTTTCCAAACCATGTCATTGGCACAACATAGAAAGCAAATTGTTTGGTGTTCCTAAATCAATAGGGGTGTACGTGAACAAAATTCTGTCAGATACTGATGCATTATTTTTATGCTGTCCATTACATAAGGATCCAAGAGAGGGATTTGTTGTAGTACTAAGAAATCTCTCCAGAGTGACAGATCCTGTCAGGATTATTGATTTGCAAGCATTTGCTGATAAAATATGTGATCTGTAAATCAGCTTTATTTTTATTGGCCGCTGAAAAAAAACAAAGCTATTTTCTTCCCTAGTTGATTTCTTTGTATAGACTCTACAGCAATCATGTTAAGAATTATTTCTTTTATTAAGGATCATGGATTTGTTGTGTGGAATCTTAATCAAATAATAATTTCCTGTGCCATTTTTTATTTTTGTAATAATCTTAGCAAAATATATGGCTGCAGCTGCAATACGATGCATATTTACTTGGGAATAAGTCACTGAATGCCCTGGGACTGTTTTCTGAATGTGCATCCATATGGTTGGGCTGTGATGTCATATGAATTCCTGTTTGAGGTAGCACTTCCACATGTGCCATTATCACACACAGTAAACATCCCAGAGGATTTTTTTTGCACTTGCTATAACACCAAGTACAGAAACGAGTCTTTTGGCACCTTTTAACAACTGATAGATCCCATTGTGGCATCAGCTGTTCACTGACTAGAGTCCTCTTCATCAGATGTAGGAAACCAATTTCTTCACCAGTTACTGCTGTCCTGAGTTGTCACTGCTCTTAAATTGTACACCTGTGAACTTGGCACAGAAGTGTTACAGACACTGTACTTTTCGCATTTCATTGGTTTCTGGCCCATTAGCATGTTTATGTGTAGTGTATATAAATCTGCTGAAGAGAGTTACTATATCTGTTAGTTTTTAAGGTGCCAAAAGACACTGATGTGTATAAATAATATAAAGTTATATTATGGGTAAACGCAGAAGTGGTGCTTGATTCCAACTAACTTCCAATGGACTGCACTTGTCAAGAACTGTACTCCCCCCTGAACTATCCTCAGAAAAGACCCCGTGTTGAACTTCTACATTAAATTAATCTGCAATTACTTAAATTAATCTGAAGAGACAGATGAATAATCATCTAAACCTACTCAATATTTTAACAGTCCTGCAACTCTTGCGCAGAGAGAGCTTCATATGCAGAGGCAAACTCAAATGATTCCTGGTACTGGATGACTTTCAGCAAACAAGCCTGATTTTAAAAAAATCTATATACAGTTTTTACTGATCAGTCAAAACAGGGTTTCTTAAAATAACCAGAATTTCCCTCCATTACTCTATTGCTCATTTTCTGGGGCTAACATGGTAATAATGCCTTATAGCAATTCAATTGGAAGCTCGTTGTCAGATGTGTTACTTGACTCAATTAAAGAAGAAATTACTGAAAAGTTATCCACCGAAAAGCCTTCTTTTCTTCACCGCCAAGGCGCAGACCCTCTAGGCTATCGTGTTCAAAACCTTCCATCACAGTTTATTAAACGTAGCATTTGCTATTTTCAGTGAAAATCAAAAGTTTACAAATTTTCAGGCTGGAAGAGCATGCAGCGGTTGAATTCCCCCCTCTTTTCCCAAGGAGTCTTGCTTCTCCTGAGCGTGAAAACCAGGTCCCTGAAAAAAAACATTCTTCCCAACGATTCAGCCTGGAACGGAAGCGATCCGTCCAAGGGATTTTGATTATATGGCTGTTTTGCGCAGATTAAGAAACACAAAGTTGCACGGGCCAGGAGCCGGGTCTAGTTGTCAAAGTACCATGCCTGAAACGCACCAATCAGAGCCCAGCTCCTCCCCTATAAATACCAGGCAGCTCCGCCGTTGTCTCTATTCCGCTTTTGCTTTAGTTGTCCTGAGTTTGTGGGGGGCGGGAACGTTTTCGGATCCGCGCGACAGAATGACTGAAGAGGTTTCAGCCGCGCCCGCTGCTGCGCTCCCGGCTGTAAAGGCACCCGCCAAAAAGGCCAAGAAGGCGACGGGCGGTCCGAAGTCCCGCAAGCTCTCAGGCCCCAGCGTCACGGAGCTGCTGACCCAGGCGGTGGCGGCCTCCAAGGAGCGCGGCGGGGTCTCCCTGGCCGCGCTGAAGAAGTCCTTGGCGGCCTCCGGCTACGATGTGGAGAAGAACAACAGCCGCATCAAGCTGGGCCTGAAGAGCCTGGTGACCAAAGGGACTCTGCTGCAGACCAAGGGCACCGGCGCCTCGGGCTCCTTCAAGCTCAACAAGAAGCAGGCAGAGGACAAGGGCAAGGCGGCCAAGAAGCAGCAGGCGCCTGCCGCGGCGGCATCCAAAGCCAAGAAGCCTGCAGCCAAGAAGCCCACCAGTGCTGCCGCTAAGAAAGTGAAAAAGGCGGTGGGGGCAGTCGCGTCCAAGAAAAACGTTAAGGTGACAAAGAAGCCTGTAGGAGGCGCCAAGAAGGCAGCCAAGAGTCCCAAGAAGCCCAAAGCGGCGAAAGCCAAGAAGATCGCCAAGAGTCCCGCGAAGTTGGGCAAGGCCAAGGTGAAGCCCAAGGCTAAAATGGCCAAGCCCAAGAAGGCGGCGTCAAAGAAGAAATGAGAAGGATCTTCCTCGAGTGAGAAAAAATGCTCGTTTAAACCCCAAAAGGCTCTTTTAAGAGCCACCCACCTACTCGAGATTAAGTGCTGACTTCTGCTATTGTATATTTCCGACTTATTTCGGTTGTCCTGTTTATATTTTTTTTTTAATAAAAGGGGTGGTGAAGGTGAAATTGGTGTTTTCCTTCTAGATTAAATGCCTCTCCGCCAGAGCGCCAGTTTTGAGCCCGGAAACTTAAAACACACACCCGTACGGGGCATTCAATTTTAACCCATCTTCGCCTAACTAGTTTAAATAGCGTAATTCAGTTTTTTCAATGGCGATGTTGTGGCTCTTAAAAGAGCCTTTGGGTTTCTGAGTATACGAGCCTACTGCTATAGAAATGTTTTTATGCCCTTTCTCCGCGGATGCGGCGAGCCAGCTGGATATCCTTGGGCATGATGGTAACTCGCTTGGCATGGATGGCGCACAGGTTGGTGTCTTCAAAAAGACCCACCAAGTAAGCCTCGCTCGCCTCTTGCAAGGCCATAACAGCCGAGCTCTGGAACCGCAGATCGGTTTTGAAGTCCTGGGCAATTTCTCGCACCAGGCGCTGGAAAGGCAGCTTGCGGATGAGAAGCTCCGTTGACTTCTGGTAGCGCCGAATCTCTCTCAGGGCGACGGTCCCAGGACGGTAGCGGTGAGGCTTTTTCACTCCGCCGGTGGCTGGGGCACTCTTCCGGGCAGCTTTGGTAGCCAGCTGCTTGCGAGGCGCTTTCCCGCCAGTGGACTTGCGAGCTGTCTGCTTAGTACGGGCCATTACCACGACTAGAAAGAGCTATGCTCTATAAATGGAGAACACAGTTCGGCTGCTGGTTATTTATAGACAGTTCTCACAGTCTTGATTGGCTGAAGACCGCGCGATGTCTGTTAGAAAGTTTGAATTTCCTGGGCTGAACAACAATTGGCTAGACAAGATCTCGCTTTGTCGTAAAGGGGATAGGGGCATGGCCCGAATGTCGTTCGTCTGAAAGAACTCTCATTGGGCGGATACGAATGTGTCGTTTTTGACTGGACGAAACTGAGGCAGAGTTAGTCCATTGGGTACCACAGGATGATTAAGTTTTATTTCTGGTCGGAATTTCCACTATATAAATGGGGAATTTTTTTTTTATTGTTGGGCGTTTTGTTCTCAGTGATTCGTGACGTAAGGGTGTGTGGCCGTGGAAAAGGCGGTAAAAGGTTGGGGAAGAGAGGTGGTAAGAGGCATCGAAAAGTGTTTCGTGACAACACCGAGAGCGCAACTAATCCTGCTACTCGTCGCCTTCGGGGCGAAGTCAAGCGCATTTCGGGCTTGATCTGTGAAGAGATTCGGGATGTGTTGAAGGGGTTCTTAGAAAGTGATTCGTGACGCTGTGACATACACAGCATGCAGAGAAAGACGGTGACCGCCATGGACGTCGTCTACGTCGTGAAGCACTAAAGTTGCTCGCTATGGCTTTGGAGTCTCATTTCGGCTCACAATAACAACCTCAAAGGCCTGTTATAAGGGTCGCTCTTGATCTCATTGGCTTGCTAAACATACAAGCGGGTCTAGTAAAGAATATATGGAAGTTGACGCAGATTTTTGTCAGACACAATATACGGAAAGTGACGTTGCTTTCTGCCAGAAATAATGCTTTCTTACCCCGCATAGGCTGATTACCTCATAATAAATTACAAGCTTACAAACCAAGATGCAGGAAAGTGCATTCCTTTCTGTTACGTGTAACAAAATACATTTCATTCCCCATGGGTTGCCTTATAAGCGTTTACGAACTCTTTTAGGAAAGGCGTGTGTGGCTCTGAAAAGAGCCTTTGGGTTCTAGACGCTGCAGCCGTAGAGGCCGAACAAGGCTGCTTCTACTTGGCCTTGCCTTTGTGGCTCTCGGTTTTCTTGGGGAGCAGAACGGCCTGGATGTTGGGCAGGACGCCCCCCTGGGCGATAGTGACTTTGCCCAGCAACTTGTTCAGCTCCTCGTCGTTGCGAATGGCCAGCTGCAAGTGGCGAGGGATGATGCGCGTCTTCTTGTTGTCCCGCGCGGCGTTGCCGGCCAGCTCCAGAATCTCGGCCGTCAGGTACTCCAGCACGGCGGCCATGTAGACCGGCGCCCCGGCTCCCACGCGCTCCGCGTAGTTGCCTTTGCGAAGCAGGCGATGCACTCGGCCCACCGGGAACTGCAGGCCAGCCCGGGAAGACCGAGTCTTGGCCTTCGCTCTGGCTTTCCCACCTTGCTTTCCACGGCCAGACATGGTACAACAATTCAGCCAAAAACAGATCAAAACCGAAACAGCAAAAAGAGAAATTAACCAACATACACTTCCAAGCCATTTATTTATTTACTTCTGAGAGGTTCTTGGAGGCAATTTTGATTGGATAATGGATAGGCTTCTGGTTTAACATCCAATGAGAGTATGCCTTCATTCAGCCAATCAGAATGTAATTTTTAAATTTGCCCAATAGTATTATAATTATGTTATCCAATCAAATGTAACATATGTTCATAATTTGCATGTTCTGCTTTCAAAAACAGATTTACGCGCTTTCTTTTTCGAGGGTGGTGATCATATTTATTTTCCTAAAAATTAAATGGAATTCACTTGACTGGTATTTTTCGTTAACGTGATCGCTACGAACGGTATTTACTTTTAGAACGCAATTTTAAGCAATTTTATTTTTTAAAAAATAAAATAAAACTAAAAACATGTTTTCTCCCTCCTTCATGTAAAAACCCTGTTGGAAAAAAACATGCAGGACACCTGTCCCCCTCCCCCCTTACAAGACAGGGAGTTTTACTCGAGTCCTGGATTTCTCCATTGCTTCCTATGGGCACCTTGCACATTGGTGGTGGGAGCTAAATGAAATGGGCTCAAATGTGACCAGGAAGTCCTGCTACCAGAGAGTACCTAATTTTTTATTTTTAAAGCCTACTATAGTTATCCCCATATTAATTACATTGCTGACTGAGGGAGTGGCTTACAAGAACTACGGAATGAAAGCCACTATTATGGGGCAGGGGAGGAATGATTAATAGTGGTTTATCTCAACCTGACAGAAGATTTATGCAGCTTTAAAGTTAGCAACAAGGACACTGAACTTGTCAAGGATTATCAATACCTCGGCACACTCATTAACCAAAATAGAGACAATAGTCAAGAAATTAGAAGAAGGCTAGGACTGGGGAGGGTAGCTATGAGAGAACTAGAAAAGGTCCTCAAATGCAAAGATGTATCACTGAACAATGAAGTCAGGATCATTCGGACCATGGTATTCCCAATCTCTATGTATGGATGTGAAAGTTGGACAGTTACAAAAGAGGATAAGAGAAAAATCAACTCAACTGAAATGTGGTGTTGGAAGAGAGCTTTGTGCATACCATGGACTGCAAAAAAGACAAATAATTGGATGTTAGAACCAATTAAACCAGAACTATCACTAGAAGCTAAAATGATGAAGCTGAGGTTCTCATACTTTGGACACATCATGAGAAGACCTGATTCACTAGAAAAGACAATAATGCTGGGAAAAACAAAAGAGAGTAGAAAAAGAGGAAGGCCAAACAAGAGATGGATTGATTCCATAAACGAAGCAACAGACCTGAACTTACAAGATCTGAGCAGGGTGGTTCATGACAGAGGTCGCTGATTCATAGGGTCACCATAAGTCGTAATCGACTTGAAGGCACAGAACAACAAATCTCAACCTGACACTGTGAATGCTGCACAGTGGAGACAGCTGTGGCCCAAAGACTGGTTGGCAACAGCCTTGCAATATAACCCAGTGCTATATGGGGTGGAAAGAACTAAACCAGAGCAGTTTGACAACCGTGCAGTGTAGGTAGTGAGTAGCTCTTTTAAAAAGTGTTTGGGTCACTAATATTTTTTGCCAAAGGCATCACTTGGAGCTGGTATACTTTGTAATAGCCTTGGTGCCCTCAGGCACGATGTGCTTGGCCAGCTCCTCAGGAAGCCTCAGAATACCCTAGTCATGATGCAAAGTTAAGCTCTCTTGAGGCCCAGTCAGTGAAAGGCTTTTAAGCTTATACAGACTTAAGCTGCAATCCAATGCATGCTAACTCAGAAATAAGCACCATTGGGTTCAATAGGGCGTACTCCCAGGTAGTGTGTATTGGACTGCAGCCTTACTTGGGAACAACCAACACAGATTCAGTTGTGAGTTCTTACAGTGAGATCAACAGGACTTAAAATAGTTCAGTTTGACTGGATATTGCCAAGAAAATAAATATCTTTCTATATTAACAGGCCAGCTGTTCTGCTTACATTTCATTCAAGTATCATGCATCCCATTATTCTTAGAAATACCAGTTAGTTTTTTAAATGTTAAACCATTATATGAAAAAAGGAATTGCAATGATTAATATGTGATTTATTTATTTACCCACACACACAAAGAGAGGCTAAAAGGTCTCTTCCTAAGATATTTGTCTTCTATCTCATACTCATGCCAGCAAGGGTAGCCTACTGATCCCATGTCTGAAAATCTAAAGGCTTTCTAAAAAAGGTGCAGCAGTATGGAGTTATACATTCACTTAATACGTCTCTTACCATGCCATAATAATAATAATAATAATAATAATAATTATTATTATTATTAATTTATAAGTCGCCTATCTGGCCAATGGCCACTCTAGGCAACATACAACTCAATTAAAATACATCATAATAAATACAGTACAACAATAAAACAGTAAAACAGTGACAGTTCAGAGTAGCAGGCAATTAGTCAAAAAGATTAACCCTCCCCGGAAGTCCCGAAGGCCTGTCTGAAAAGCCAGGTCTTCAAGGCCTGGCGGAATACATTCAGGGAAGGGGCATGTCGAAGATCATATGGGAGGGAGTTCCAGAGAGTGGGGGCCGCCACTGAGAAGGCCCTCTCTCTACTCCCCACCAGCCTAGCTGTTTTAGTTGGGTGATCACATGGGGCTCTGGAAAAAAAAATGCTCTAAAAGTCATATATGTCTGCATGCTAAATCTGTTAGTCTTTGGCACCCCAAGACTGCTGCAGCGATTTAGGCCTCTAAAATTAGTAAAATACAGGTATGCTTTTCCTAATTTCCCCTTAGCTACTTTGCAACCTTGTGGATCTAAGGTTTTCAAGTTCTGTTTTATGCTGACTTCCCACCCTCCTTCTGGGGTTATCGTCTTGTTTTGGTTCTTATCCATGTACCCTGCACCGTTTCTAGATTCCTTAGTGTCGCCCTAAGGAATTATAGTTTTCTAAGGCAAGATATATCTAAAACTTTACTGGTTGTACTACCCCATCAAAGTCTCATAATCAAGCTTTTCCCGGTATTATGCGTCTGAAACGATAATTAGATTTTTATTGGAGAATTTTAAAATTCCCAGAAGCTGATTGGGTACACATGCAGCCTATGGAGATTTTGGAAAGTGGGCGTAATTTAGTGAGGTGCAAGAATCCTCAGTTTCCCCTGTGGTCGGGCTTCCTAATATAAAAGAAGCTCTTACACAGTGTTTTTCTTATAGAGGTGTGAGAAGTCGTTCAAGGAGTTATGTCTGGTCGTGGCAAGGGTGGGAAGGGGTTAGGTAAAGGAGGCGCTAAGAGGCATCGGAAGGTGCTTCGTGATAATATCCAGGGTATAACTAAACCTGCTATCCGTCGCCTGGCTCGTCGCGGTGGAGTCAAGCGCATTTCGGGCTTGATCTATGAAGAGACTCGTGGTGTGTTGAAGGTGTTCTTGGAGAATGTGATCCGTGATGCTGTGACTTACACAGAGCATGCAAAGAGAAAGACTGTAACCGCCATGGACGTCGTCTACGCACTGAAGCGGCAAGGCCGCACACTGTATGGTTTTGGAGGCTGATTCTCAACAACACCCGCCGATATAACAAAGGCCCTTTTAAGGGCCACCTACTTTTTCACAAAAAGCTGGAATCGTTTATTTGATAAATGTAAAGGTGGCTCCAGTAAGAGCCGGAAGCCTTATTCAGGCAAGATGCACTAATACCGGATGAAAGGGATCACCAGCCCTACTTCCCCGCTCCTCCTTTGATTTCTATCTTCGCCTAATCCCCGATTTTCAGATCCTGCAACTAAAAATGCCCATGTAACAAATGAACTTCAAAAACAAGAAAGGTGGCGGCATTCCCCATGGGTTGCCTTGGAAGCGTTTACGAACTCTTTCAGGAAAGGCGTGTGTGGCTCTGAAAAGAGCCTTTGGGTTCTAGACGCTGCAGCCGTAGAGGCCGAACAAGGCTGCTTCTACTTGGCCTTGCCTTTGTGGCTCTCGGTTTTCTTGGGGAGCAGAACGGCCTGGATGTTGGGCAGGACGCCCCCCTGGGCGATAGTGACTTTGCCCAGCAACTTGTTCAGCTCCTCGTCGTTGCGGATGGCCAGCTGCAAGTGGCGAGGGATGATGCGCGTCTTCTTGTTGTCCCGCGCGGCGTTGCCGGCCAGCTCCAGAATCTCGGCCGTCAGGTACTCCAGCACGGCGGCCATGTAGACCGGCGCCCCGGCTCCCACGCGCTCCGCGTAGTTGCCTTTGCGAAGCAGGCGATGCACTCGGCCCACCGGGAACTGCAGGCCAGCCCGGGAAGACCGAGTCTTGGCCTTCGCTCTGGCTTTCCCACCTTGCTTTCCACGGCCAGACATGATATAGCTTAGCAAAATTCTAAACCTCCCACTTCTTAGCTAAGGAAGAAATGAAACATTTAGGAAGGGCGTTCTTCTTTTTATTTTCACGATTGGAGCCTGAGTGACGCTGCTGATTGGATGATCGTGAAATCCGCTCTCCAATGAAGACATGGTTTTGTAACTATAGCCAATCACAATACGGATCCCGGAACTGGCCAATAAGAAAATGGTCACATTGAATTATGAATGAAGACTCGCCATGTTTTGTCACTCGCTCCTCCCTCCACCCCCCAATCCGCGGGAGCGGGCTATAGCTGTCCATAGACCAAAGGAGGTAAATGCTGTGTTTAACATGGGTGTTATTGGAGAGGTGTGACCCGTTTCCAGAAAAGGTAGCAACAAAGACAGATTTCATGCACTTCGTTACACATGTTTTGTTTTGTTGAGGAATTTAAAACGGCAAAGGATGCCCACTGCTCACCTCAAAGCACCCTGGCAGAAGTGCGAGCTGAGATAGAATCCTAATTATTCATTTGGCTAAGAGCCACCCAGATATCAAACAAGACAAAGACAACTTCTTGATCAAAAAGGGCTTTCACACTCACACGGGCACAACAGCCTGGCAAGGATGAGAGCAACTCTTTATTGTTCAGCATGACAATATATAGTATTCTGAGGCGTACTATCAATAAACAAAATGTAACTAAAACAAGAGAAAAGTAACAGGCCTAAGCTACATATCACTTGCTACATATCAAAGTCAGGAAGTCTCTCTTTGAAAATCAGAACCCATGTCCACCTCATCCTGAGATAAGGAATGGTATGTTGGGGTGAAATAACACTTTGGGGCACCATAAACGAAAGACACATATACAAAGAGATACATATGGCCCTGAGAACTATCTTCTAGGAATATTCTATTACACACTTCTAAGGGGATATTGACACATTGGGGGAGACTGTAGCCATTTATTACAGAGGATAACAGCATGGCACGAAGGGAGTTGAGAATACACAGAGTACAGGAAAATAAAACAGTCAAGGACAGCTGAGTGATTATCTTGTCCGGAACATAGTTGCAGCCTGGCAGGCACCAGAAACGAAACCTAAAGAACGCTTTCCTGTCAGTTGGGCCCATGGTGCTTTGCAACTTTGGTTCTAGCGTGCTATTGACTTTTGATCAGACTGAACTGAGGCCTTACCCTGATTTGTCCCAACAGTTTCATGTGACTTTACTTCAAAAATAAAGCAAAACATTTCAAGGGGCGTTGTTGTTGTTGTTATGTGCCATCAACTCGATTACCACTTATGGCAACCCAATCAGCGACCTCCAAGAGCATCTGTCATGAACCACCCTGTTCAGATCTTGTAAGTTCAGGTCTGTGGCTTCCTTTAGTTCAGGTCTGTGGCTTCCTTTACCGAATCAATCCATCTCTTGTTTGGCCTTCCTCTTTTTCTACTCTCTTCTGTTTTTCCCAGCATTATTATCTTTTCTAATGAATCATGTCTTCTCATGATGTGTCTAAAGTATGACAACCTCAGTTGCATCATTTTAGCTTCTAGTGACAGTTCTGGTTTAATTGGTTCTAACACCCAATTATTTGTCTTTTTCGCAGTCCATGGTATGTGCAAAGCTCTCCTCCAGCACCACATTTCAAATGAGTTGATTTTTCTCTTATCCGCCTTTTTCAACTTTCACATCCATACATAGAGATCAGGAATACCATGGTCTGAATGATCCTGACTTTAGTGTTCAGGGATACATCTTTGCATTTGAGGACCTTTTCTAGTTCTCTCACAGCTGCCCTCCCCAGTCCTAGCCTTCTTCTGATTTCTTGACTATTGTCTCCATTTTGGTTAAGGACTGTGCCGAGGTATTGATAATCCTTGACAAGTTCAATGTCCTCATTGTCAACTGTAAAGTTACATAACTCTTCTGTTGTCATTATTTTAGTCTTCTTGACGTTCAGCTGTAGTCCTGCTTTTGTGCTTTCCTCTTTAACTTTCATCAGCATTCGTTTCAAATCATTACTGGTTTCTGCTAAGAGTATGGTATCATCTGCATATCTAATTATTGACGTTTCTCCCTCCGATTTTCACACCTCCATCTTGGTCCAATCCCACTTTCCGTATGATATGTTCTGCGTACAGATTAAACAAATAGGGTGATAAAATACACCCCTGTCTCACACCCTTTCCGATGGGGAACCAATCAGTTTCTCCATATTCTGTCCTTACAGTAGCCTCTTGCGCAGAGTATAGGTTGCACATCAGGACAATCAGATGCTGTGGCACCCCCATTTCTTTTAAAGCATTCCATAGTTTTTCATGATCTACACAGTCAAAGGCTTCGCTGTAGTCTATAAAGCACAGGGTGATTTTCTTCTGAAATTCCTTGCTCCGTTCCATTATCCAACGTATGTTTGCGATATGATCTCTGGTGACTCTTCTCTTTCTAAATCCAGCTTGGATGTCTGGCATTTCTCGCTCCATATATGGTAAGAGCCTTTGTTGTAGAATCTTGAGCATTACTTTATTTGCATGGGATATTAAGGCAATAGTTTGGTAATTACTGCATTTTTTGGGATCCCCTTTCTTTGGAACTGGGATATATATTGAACGCTTCCAGTCTATGGGCCATTGTTTGGTTTTCCATATTTGTTGACAAATTTTTGTCAAAATTTGGACAGATTCAGTCTCAGTAGCTTGTAGCAACTCTATTGGTATGCTGTCTATTCCTGGTGATTTGTTTCTTCCAAGAATTTGAAGAGCAGCTTTCACCTCACATTCTAAAATTTCTGGTTCTTCATCATATGGTTCCTTCGTGAATGAATTTGTCATCCTGTCATCTCTTTTATAGAGTTCGTCAGTGTATTGCTTCCATCTTCCTTTTATTTCATCTCGGTCAGTCAGTGTGTTCCCCTGTTGATTATTCAACATCCCTACTCATGGTTTAAATTTCCTTTTCATTTCTCTAATCTTTTGGAGGAGGGCTCTTGTTCTTCCCATTTTGTTGTCCTTTTCTATTTCTATACAATAACTATTGTAATAGTTTTCTTTGTCCTAGTCGTTGTATAGTTGAATTTAGGGTTGTGGCCGTGTTTCTATCTCCTTTTGCTTTTGCTTTCCTTCTCTCTTTAACCGTTTTAAGAGTTTCTTCAGTCATCCATTGAGGTCTTTTTCTCTTTTTATCAAGAGGTATTGTCTTTTTGCATTCTTCCCTGATAATGTCCCTGACTTCAGTCCATAGTTCTTCTGGTTCTCTGTCAACTAAGTTTAAAGCCTCAAACCTGTTCCTTATTTGATCTTTATATTCTTCTGGGGTGTTATTTAAATTGTATTTTGGCATTATGAGTGCTTTGTTGTTCTTCTTTAGCTTTACTCTGATTTTCGATACAATCAGTTTATGATCTGTACCACAGTCTGCTCCTGGTCTTGTTTTTGCAGAAAGTATGGAACTTCTCCATCTTCTGTTTCCAATTATATAATCAATTTGATTCCTATACTGACCATCTGGAGATGTCCACGTCTATAGTCGTCTTTTTGGTTGCTCAAAAAATGTGTTGGCAAGAAATAAATCATTGGCTTCACAGAATTCAATGTCTTTCTCCTGCTTCATTTCTGTCACCTAAGCCCCATTTCCCCACAATTCCTAGTTCTTCTCTGTTCCCTACTTTTGCATTCCAGTCCCCCATGATTATCATCATATCTTGTTTTGGTGTGTGATCAATTTCTTCCTGTACTTCTGCGTAAAATCTCTCCAATTCTTCTTCTTCTGTGTTTGATGTTGGAGCATAGACTTGGATGATGGTTATGTTAATAGGTTTCCTGTTTAATCTCATTGAAATTCAGAGCACCCTAGCGAGGGAGCCGTGGAAGGCCCCAGCTGACAAAGCGTCAAGGCGAGTTAAGCAGCAGAGCGAGTTCAGCAGCAGGGTGAGGAGGCCAGGGCCCCCCACTCTGCCCGTCTGTTCCCTGACCTCAACTAAACCACAGTCCCCAACCAATTAACATAATAAACCTTAAACAAAACTATGCAGGCAAGAAGCCAGCAGGGGTGTGGGGGCTTTCCAATGTTTTGCACTGCCTGCAGCATGTACAACTATCTCTCTGTTGGACAGAAGTTGTGGGTGTGCTCTCGGTGCAATGAGCTCCTGGCTTTCCACGAACAACTTCATTTCCTTGAGGCCAAGGTGGCTGCCATGGAAAGACTGAGAGAGGCAGAGGTGTGTGCATGAGGCCTTCAGGGACACTATAGCTGTGTCCCACTGCAAGGATGATAGCTCTCCTGCTATCATGAAGAACGATGGTCTCAGGGAAGGAGAGTATCCAGCTGAGGAAGAGGGAAACAATCCCTTAGAAGGGACCCATTCCTTGGGGGATGAGCAGCTATCCTCAAAGCAAGAGACCATCTAGGGAGGCGATTGGACCCTTGGATGATAAAGGAGTCAAAGGTGTACTAAAGAATGATAAGGAGATTGCAGAGAAGCTGAATGAATTCTTTGCCTCTGTCTTCACAGTGGAAGATATAGGGCAGATCCCTGAACCTGAACTAACATTTGCAGGAAGGGATTCTGAGGAACTGAGACAAATAGTGGTAATGAGAGAGGAAGTTCTAGGCTTAATCAACAATATAAAAACTGACAAATCACCAGGCCCATCTAGTCCAGCATCCTGTTCTCACAGTGGCCAACCAGGTGCCTGGGGGAAGCCCACAAGCAGGACCCGAGTGCAAAAACACTCTTCCCTCTTGAGGCTTCCGGCAACTGGTTTTCAGAAGCATACTGCCTCTGACTAGGGTGGCAGAGCACAGCCATCACGGCTAGTAGCCACTGATAGCCCTGTCCTCCATGAATTTGTCTAATCTTCTTTTAAAGCCATCCAAGCTGGTGGCCATTACTGCATCTTGTGAGAGCAAATTCCATAGTTTAACTATGCACTGAGTAAAGAAGTACTTCCTTTTGTCTGTCCTGAATGTTCCAACGTTCAGCTTCTTTGAATGTCCACAAGTTCTAGTATTATGAGAGAGGGAGAAAAACTTTTCTCTATCCACTTTCTCAATGCCATGCATAATTTTATACACTTCTATCATGTCTCCTCTGACCCACCTTTTCTCTAAACTAAAAAGCCCCAAATGCTGCAACCTTTCCTCGTAAGGGAGTCGCTCCATCCCCTTGATCATTCTGGTTGCCCTCCTCTGAACCTTTTCCAACTCTATCATATCCTTCTTGAGATGAGGCGACCAGAACTGTACACAGTATTCCAAATGCGGCCACACCATAGATTTATACAATGGCATTATGATATCAGCTGTTTTATTTTCAATACCTTTCCTAATGATCCCTAGCATGGAATTTGCCTTTTTCACAGCTGTCGCACACTGGGTCGACATTTTCATTGTGCTGTCCACTACAACCCCGAGGTCTCTCTTGTGGTCGGTCACCACCAGTTCAGACCCCATGAGCGTATATGTGAAATTCAGATTTTTTTCTCCAATATGCATAATTTTACACTTGTTTATTATGAATTGCATTTGCCATTTTTCCACCCCTTCACTCAGTTTGGAGAGGTCTTTTTGGAGCTCTTCGCAATCCCTTTTTGTTTTAACAACCCTGAACAATTTACTATCATCAGCAAACTTGGCCACACTTCACTGCTCACTCCTAACTCTAGGTCATTAATGAACAAGTTGAAAAGTACAGGTCCCAATACCAATCCTTGAGGGACTCCACTTTCTACAGCCCTCCATCGGGAGAACTGTCCATTTATTCCTACTGTCTGCTTTCTGCTTCTTAACCAATTCCTTATCCACAAGAGGACCAGGCAACTACAAAATATTTATGCAGGAAATGAGAAATCAAGAAGAAACGGGGTTGCTTTAATAGTGAGAAGTGATGTAGCAAAAGCAATTAGGAGCTACAACGCAAGGTCTGAGCAACTGATATCAATGAGATTAAATGGGAAACCTGAGAAGGTTGCTGATGAAGGCCTAGGAACCTTTGGCCCTCAGGATGTTCCTCACCTACAACCCAAGTTGGCGAGGCTCATTTAACATTGACACAAAATCAAGCCTTCAGTATAATCAGCCCAGTTTTCCAGAACACTCTGCCAACAAAGATTCAGCAGATGCCTTCTGTTTTAACTTCTAAACACCTGCTGAAAACCTTTCCGTTCCTCCAGGCTCATGCAAGCAATTAAGAAGATGCCTTTTTTGCAACAGTTAACCTGTTTTTACTTTATTTGTAATGGTTTTTACTGTACAGATTTTTGTTCTTTAACTTGTAAACCACTTTGATGTTTTTAAATGAAATGGAAATGGACTGCCTTCAGGTCGATCCCGATTTATGGCTACCCTATGAATAGGGTGTTCATGGTAAGCAGTATTCAGAGGGGGTTTCCCATTGCCTCCCTCTGAGGTTAGTCTTCCCCAGCTGGCTAGGGCCTGCTCAGTTTGCCACAGCTGCACAAGCCGGACCCTTCCTTGTCCGCAACTGCCAGCTGGGGGGCAACTGGGCTCCTTGGGACTGTGCAGCTTGCCCACGGCTGCACAGGTGGCAGGGCACGTAACCCCTGAGCCACTCCCTGTGGGGGTGATCTTTAGCTGGCCCTTGACCCCCAGGAGACACGAGTGGGGATTTGAACTCACAGACTCTGGCCTCCCAGCCAGGCTCTCCTCCCCACTGTGTTATACCAGCTGTCTTTAAATTAAATAGTGATATACAACTATATTTATAAATAAATAATAAAAAACCTCCCATGAGCCCTAGCAAGCATGGTCAATGGCCAGGGATGACGAGAGTTGTAGTTCAGTAACATTTGGAGGGACAAATGGCTTGGTCTAAACGTGCTCGTTCCCTCTTGATAGCATACTAGCACTTCTGATTTTCTCTCTTTTGTCTGTGTCAGCCTGTGGGATGCCAAACTCTGGAGTGGGTCCAGGTCTCAAGGTCAAAAGATCCCCAAAAGGAGATGTCTAGATGGCATGTGAGAACTGCAGGTTTTTGTGTGCAAACTGCATGCTTGCATTGGAAGGCCATACGCATTTTCCAAGCAAAGTAAGGCCTTCTAAATACCCTGCTACCTCCATTGTTTTCTATGGGCAGATTTTACTTTTGCCCCCAAGGAATGGGTTGGGGGGAGGAGAGGAACAAAAGGGGGGACTAGTAAGAACTAGGGGCACACACTCACTGTTCTGCTGCTTCCAGTGCGTCTCCACCTCTCTCTCCTGAAAACGCCCCCCCCCCTGAAAAACTTACAACTCGCCATAAGTCCTGATCGACTTGAAGGCACATAACAACAACAGCTTTTTGCTGTAAAATCTGGCAGGATCAGCTTGAGTGTGATTTAAAAAAAAAAATTGCTTCAAAGAGATTTTGCAACTGATCAGCAGATTAACCTGTTTCCCTCCCAGGCGTGGCCAGTGGAAACGCTTTGCTCCAGGCAACAAGCGTGCTCACAGCCTAGGGACTGTTTTCCCCTGCATGCAGTTTCCTTGTTACTCTGAGGCATTCCCCAACCTGGCACTCTCGAGATGTTTTAAGACCAGTGGCTCCCAAACATTTCCCCCCACAGACTGCTGGAAAATTGTTGGGGGTGGACCACTGAATTTTATTTATTTATTTATTTATTTTATTTTATTTATATACCGCCCTAAGCCAAAAAGGCTCTCTGGGCGGCGTACATAAGAGATAAAACAAACACAATATATAAATACAATAAGTATAACAGAATCATAAATCAAAACAAACAAATAACAAAGAATCATTGTTATGCCTGTTGTAGCCACTGTAGCATGCTGTCTTAGATGCTGCAGGGTTTTCATGGTGTTTTCACTCTTCTGTCTTTTCTTATCTTGCATGTTATTGTGCTACAACTTGCATCCCATAGAATCTACGTTGCCATAAAACAGCATACAATATAAAGAATGAATGAAGCAACGAGGCTGCAATTGAAAATCGTTATGGGTATGTCATGTGGACGCGCCGCGGACCACTGCTGGTCCACAGACCACAGGCTGGAAACCTGTGCTTTAGACTCCAGCTCCAGCTGTGTGGCCTGGGGCTGATGGGAGCTGGAGTTCAAAACATCTGGCAGGTGTGAGGCTGGGGGAGGCCGCTGTCAAATTGTCCTTCGGATCGGCTTTCCTTTCCCCAAGATTGCAAGCGTTTCCTCTCTCATACATTCCTCTCTCTCTGATGGCTTTTTTTTTTAAAAAAAACAATTCCTTCTAGGACTGGAATCTGATCTCTCGCATTCTTCACCCCTCCCCCCCCCCCCCGGTGTCAGCACATCCTCACTTTCTGTTTGTGTGATCTCTCTGTCTTCCGGCCAACACATCAGCTGAACAAGCGCTCTCATCCGGAAAGCTGCGGAGGCCACTCTTGGCGCCCAATTTTCTTTCCTGCTCTAGAAATTGTTTTTGAAATTGCTATTAGTGCACTTCATGCACTGACTCTCGGGGACTTCCAGCTGTTTTGGTTAACTCGGCTAACGGGATCTTCTGCAGGAGACGAAGCCCTGTGCTCCTTGCACGGAGAGAGGCTGGGTAGGGGATTTCCGCTCTTACAGAGAGACTGAGAGACTGAGAGAGACTCGGAAGAAGGGAGGAGCCAAGAACTCGCCCTCTCAAGCACTTCTGCAGAACTTCTTTCGATCGGCCCTCCAGGGAGATCGCCTCCAGAACTCAGCCTCGCCGTCTGAACCCTCCCTCTTTGCTCCCCACGGGCTGACTAGGAGACCTATCGACGCTGCCTTCAAGAGGTCCAGTGCCAAGAGGGGGAATAACAGCACCACCACTTGAACATCAGCCTTGCTGCAGAGATCCCATCCGGATATGGCGCCATCGCACAGAGCCAGCACCCCCACCCAGTGGCGAGAGGCACGGGTGGCTGAGTTAACGGGGGCCAACGATTTTAAGGAGTTTGAGGAGGCCACCCAGCAACTCACAAAGAATCTCTCCAAAATCGGCAGATCATCGTGGAGGGCCAGGCATGCTACTCAAGTGCCCCGACCCAATGCCTGCAGAGGGCCAGGCAGAAGGCGAAAGGCCGTGCAGCACCCGGAACACAAGGACGCGAGGCGCATCCAGTACTTGTACAACACCAACAGGGAGAAAGCTCTGAGACAAATCCTTGAGCCCTCTCCAGTTTGCAAGATCCCTGGAAAGGTTCAGGAGTACTTCTCAAGACTGCTTGGTACAGAGGGCCCGGATGCTCGCTCACGTCCTCAAGGCTTGCCTCACCTTACCAAGATACATTCGCACGCTGCCCTTCAGAGAGACTTCACCCCGCAAGAGGTCAATAAGATCCTCCAAAGAGTCAAAAACAAGAAAGGGGACAAAGACGCCATCCACCCCCGCTTGCTGAAGAAACAGGACCCAGAATGCCACTTGCTCACAGCCCTTTTCAACGGGTGCAAGAGGTTCGGCCACATCCCCTCTGCCTGGAAGAAAGTGCCAACCATCCTGGCTTTCAAGAGCGGTGAAGCTGACAAGGAGAACCCAAAGTCCTGGAGGCCTATCTCCCTCTGCTGTACCCTGTACAAGATGTACGCCAGGTGCATCGCTGCTCGCATCACCAATTGGGCGACAGAGGGAGGTGCCATCAGCCCACAGCAGAACAACTATCAGAACATTTCCATCCTGCGAGCCGTGCTTGATGCTGCCCAGAACTTAGGGCAAGAAGAGTGTGCAGTGGCCAAGCTTGACTTCGCCAATGCCTTCCTCTCAGTCCCACATGACCACATCTTCAAGGTGCTCTCAGACATGGGCATGCCTGAAGAATTCCACCGCCTGCTTTGTGATCTGTACACCGGGTGCACCATGACTCTGCTCACGGTGGATAGGGAACAACCAGAGATCCCCATCCGGAGAGGACTGAAGGAGGGGTGCCCGTTGAGCTCCATCATTTTCAAGTTGGTCATGGAGCCGCTCATCAGATGCATTGCCAACAGCTCCCGTGGCATTAACCTGGATGGCAAGGAGATCAGCATTCTGGCTTATGTGGATGACCTGATGCTGCTTGCCCAGAGTGGGGAAGAGCTCCAAGCCATGCTGGATGTTGCCTCCAGCACCACCAAATGGATGGGCATGAGGTTCAATCCCGATAAGTGCAAATCGCTCCATGTCAGAAAATGCGTGGTCCTGACATCAAAGTTCACCATCCAGGGAAAGGTCATGGATTCCTTTAAAAAGGGGGAAACTTTCCTGTACCTGGGAATGCCTATGTGCTTCCCTCCCCAGCAGACCTCCGAGGCCTTGTTCAGAGAAAAGTTGAGAGAAGCTGACAAGATCAATGATTCACTGCTGAAACCCGAGCAGAAGATAGATGCTCTCAAAAGGTCCCTACTACCCAAAATCGTCTCCCTCCTGAAAGGGCTGCCTGTCTCGAGGAAGTCCCTTGAGGAAACTGACACCAAGCTCACAGCAATGATGGACTGGTGGCTGAATCTCCTTCGTATCCCCAAGACGCATGGAGACTATGGCATACTAAAGATGGGGCACCTGGCTGATGTTGCAGCAGTCACCCATGCGTTCCATCTGCTGACCAGCCCAAATGACACGGTGAGATCTGTAGCCATGTTTCACCTCCACAACACTGTCCAGAAAGAACTGGAGCTGGATGCATACCTAAATGGGTGCCCAGGAGCCAATACTGGGCATGGTGGTGGTGTCACTCCCTGGAGCCAGGCTGCAAACGCCACTCGTCGCCTCAACAAGTTCATTGGACCTAAAATGGATCTGCAATGGGTGATCTACAATGATGAAGATAGGTTTGTCATAAAAGTGTGGCTGTTCCAAGCTGAGGCAAGGGGAAATCTCGAAGGCGCTCTTAAGCATGCCATCTGCAAGAAGTATGCAAGTGACCTGCAAGAGGACCCCAGACTCTAACCTTGGACACTGATGATGAACTCTCTTTGCCTTACTGATGCTCAAGACTGGAGAATAATTGGCATGAACTGTGTTTTCACACTTTGTGCTCTTTACCTGCAATGTCTGTGCTTTGCCAGGTATGTAACTGGGTGGTGGGTGAGCAGACAGTTACAGTCCAGTTAGCTGTCTCATGTTTCCAGGGATAAATTGGTGGAAAGAGTTATTAAAATAATTGAGCGTATAGAAGAACAAGCCTTGCAGAGGAAGAATCAGCATGGCTTCCATAAAGGGAAATCTTGCCTCACCAAACTTCTGGAATTCTTTGAGAGTCAGTGAGCATGTGGATAAGGGTGGTCTGGTGGATATTGTATACTCTTATGGGTCAGTAACTGCTTAAAGCAGGGGTAGCTAATGTGGTGCCCTCCAGTTGTTGCTGGACTCCAACTCTCATGCCAAGATCAGGCATGATGGGAGTTGAAGTCTAACAACCTCTGGAGGGCACCACGTTGGCTACTCCTGAGTTAAAGAATAAAGGGTGGGAGCCAACAGATAGTTCTGTCAAGGGAGGGATGAAAGGATTGGGGTTCCCCAAGGATCTGTGCTGGAATTACTCCTATTTATCTCCATAAATTATCTCGAGTCAAGGGTGAGCAATGAGGTGGCCAGGCTTGTGGATGTTACCAAACTATCCAGAACGGTGAAAAACCTCAAAGGGGCTGGGATGAGCTCTGTCCAAACTAGGCCATCAATGGGCATCAGCAAAGTGGGGCAAGCACAACTAACTAACTGCCCAGATAAATGGATGAGGTCAGTGAAAAATCAGGAAAAAGATCTTGGGGCTGTGCTCAGTGAAAGCATGGAAGCGGTTATTACTAGGATATAGCTGCCAATAAGGTAGCCATTACTGTATTGCAGGGATGGGGAGCCTTTGTCAACCTGGGGGGGCGCATTCCCTCTCCCAGGCCTGAGATTTCCCATCCCTTCTGTAATGACTTTATGTAAATCTATGGGGTGGCTACATTTGGAATATGGGGTACCCTCTTCTTTATTTTGTTCTCAAAAAGACGAGTTGGGAACAGTGACTTTTTCAGCCTGAGGGCCGCGTTCCTTTCTGGGTGACCTGGCAGGGGCCACTTGCCAGCAAATGCAAAAGTGGTCAGAGCAATAAAGGTGAGGTCGTGTACGCACCATACATTTAAAGCCCATGGCTTTTCCCAATCCTGGGAAGCATAGTTCGCCCGTCACTGAACTACAGTTCCCAGCACTCTTAACAAACTACAGTTCCCAGGATCCTTTGAGGGAAATTGTGTGCTTTAAATGTATGGTGTATACGTTCCCTTTGTACGGTAGGCTCCCTATTCATCAGCTCCCACTAGTAGTACATGCCCTGGTCACCTCTCGATTAGACTACTGCAATGCGCTCTACGTGGGGTTACCCTTGAAAACGGTCCGGAAACTACAATTGGTGCAGAATGCGGCGGCTCGGTTGCTTACAAACAGCTGCTGCCGCGATCACATCACGCCAGTGTTATTTCAACTACACTGGCTTCCAGTTGTTTTCCAGGCCCAATTCAAGGTATTGGTGTTAATCTTTAAATCCCTATACGGTCTCGGCCCAGTTTACCTGAAGGAGCACCTCCAGTACCACAAACTAAGCCGCCCAACTAGATCAGCCACACAGCGCCTTCTCTCAGTCCCACCAACGAAAACAGCTAGGTTGGTGGGGACTAGAGAGAGGGCATTTTCAGTGGCGGCCCCCACTCTCTGGAACTCCCTCCTGTCTGATCTTCGCCATGCCCCTTCCCTGGATACATTTCGCAGAGCCTTAAAAACTTGGCTCTTTGGACAGGCCTTTGGGATCTCCGGGGTGGGCTAATTTTTCTGTGATTGTTTACTGTTTTTTGTGAAAATTGTTTATTGATTGTTTGCCCTACATAATTTTATGCCTGCATTATTGTTGACTGCATTGTATTTTATTTTGTAATTATAGTGTATTTTATTGAATTTTAATATGTACGTCGCCTAGAGTGGCTTCGGCCAGATAGGCGACACAAAAATTAAATTTATTATTATTATTATTATTATTATTATTAGGCTAATTTCTGCAGACGCTTGCACATTCCCTCTCTGTCCTCCACCCAGGTGAGCAAGAATCATGGTCAGAGTTCAGGGGCGCATTCCAGCCAGAGAAAAACAAGGAAGTGCAAAGTCCAGGCTGGGGAGGGGTGTGTGGCCTGGAGAGGGTCCCAAGGGCCAGATGGAGAGGTTTGGAGGGCCACATTTGGCCCTGGCCCTGAGGTTCCTCGCCCTTGTGATAGAGGCTCATGAAATGATGCATCATGTGAGGAAGTGGATAGAGAGAGTTTTCCTTTGCTATCCTGTAACAGACAGGACAGAGAAAAGAAAAGTCTCCTTTCACACACTGAGTGATTTCCTTTACGTCAGTGTTGGGTTTGTAATTTTAGAACTGTCCCCCCCCCCCAGCAAGTTTTGCCAGGCTCTGAGCCGGATATCTCCAGCAGAAAATTCAGCACCTCTTCATTTTGCTAGGCTTTTTCGGTTTGTCCATTTTTAGCTCTTGCTCCTAGCCCTAAGCCAGCCTGCTGCTTGTTCCCGTTGGGTAAAACTTCCTGCAATTTTATTGATCTTGTTCCTATGAATTTTAACTCTTGCTGCAGGCTGATCCCAATAATCCTTTTGGATTAAAGAGTGGGGTGTAACTGCCAAAAAATAAATCCACTGTGGAATTCATTGCCACAAGATGCAATGAAGGTGACTAGCATCAATAAACCCCTGCTTCTATCTCATAGAAGAGCCTGAGTATTTTACAGTCAGCAGTATACACTCTAGCATTCAACCTGCCGTCACTTTCACCTGGATACGTATTTTACTGCTGTTTGCTTTAATAAACTGTAATCTGAAACATTTTCTAATAAAAATTTGCTGGGGGAAAACCCCCAAAACCCTCTTTGAGCCAGCTTAATTTGCCCCTGATCCAGAAAGGGGTTTAAAGTTGTAGTTTGCCTCTGTCTACAATGTACTGAAACAAATTTATCCTGAAGCCAAGGGCATTATGCATTCCTTTGTGAATGAGGTCTTTGAGTCTGGCTCCATATGGCGCCTCTGCACTCTTACTTGGGAGTAAGGCCCATTGAAGTCATTGGTACTTGAGTTCTGAGTAGACACACATACAGGGTGGCATGGCAAGCTACACCTTCTGATTTCTCCCTCTTCTACACACCTGTTAAAGGTGCAGAAGCTCCACTTTTTTTTCCTACCCAGCACTGTACTTGTGTGGTACAAGAGTCAACCATTTCTTGTCTAGAGATCCAACCGGGAAATGCTCCTGGTGCAGCCTAGATATTTTGGACAAGCATCCTGCATCTGAGGGCACCAAATATGTTATTGTGTTGAAAACCAAAAGGAAAAAGTGGATTGGGAAGAGAGGAGGAAATAAGCAAACAACTGGAATCCGAAGGCTTTTAAAGAACCACTTCCTCAGTAAAACAACCAAACTGTTGTCCAAAGTGGCACACTCTCTGAACTGTTAAGCTGTTTCTACTGAGAGATGACCCTGGCCTCCTACGGTAATTAATATAACAGAGCAATCCTGTCTGTAGTCTGCACAGTAGTGATCTGTGTTCACTCATACGTATCTGGGAGGCAGTCCCATTTCACTCACCTTTCACAAACCTTTTACACCTTTCACTTTTACAAACCTTATTATTCATCTGCCGGATAGATGTGCTGAGTTTTAAGTGGGGATAAACAGTGTGAGCTGTTGACAAACAAGGACATTGGACAAGGTATGTAAGACTTAAGAAAAATGTTTTGGTGGTGGGATCTGATGTTTTGACAGGTTTAGCTATTTCTGCCCACGTTAGTTGGGACTTTCAAGTACCAGTGTCACCATGCCTTCTAATACCTTGTGTTGTCAAGTAACTAAAAACATGTACCTGAGTTTCTTATTTCCTCCTCCCTCCCAATCTGTTTTCCTTTTGTGTTGTGTCTTTTTAGATTGTAAGCCTGAGGCCAGGGAACTGTCTTTTTTTTTTTTTTTAGTGATTTGTAAGATGTTTAGTGAGCTTTATTTTTTTTTGGCTGAAGAGTGGGAGGGAAAGTACCTTTAACTAAATAAGTACATGTCAGTTCGAAAGTCAATTGAATGGTGGTGGGTTTTGCATACTCAGAGGACTCCCCAGATATACAGAAATACATGAGTATGGTTTGAAGGTGCATGAGGCCACTACCTTGCAAAAGCTAAGCAGGTCTGGGTCTGGCCAGCCCCTGGATGGATGACCACCTGAGAGTCATAAGCAGAGCTTGGAAAAGTTACATTTTTAAAACTACAACTCCCATCAGCACCAGCCAGCATGGCCACTGGATTGGGCTGATGGGAGTTGTAGTTCAAAACAGTAACTTTTCCAAGCTCTGGACATAAGGACATAAAAAGAGCCCAGCTGATGGATCAAGTAGCCCAGCATCCTGTTATCCAAGTGGGCAACCAGAGGCCCGAAAGGGAAGCCTGCAAGCAGGACCTGAAGGCAACAGAACTCTCCCCTTCTGCGGTTTCCTCCGCCTGTGGAGGCAAAGCATAGCCATCATGGCTAGTAGTCCGTGATAGCCTTATTCTCCATGTATGTGTCTAATCCTCTTTTAAAGCCCTCCCAGTTGGTAGCCTTCTCTGCTTCCAGTGGGAGTGAGTTCCATAGCTTAACTGAGTGCGCATATCTTGGGTTCCATGTTGGAAGAGAGGCGAGAGGTAAGTGTAAGGAAATAAATAATTGAAATCAACCAATCAATCAAAACCGGGGTGGCAGGGGGGGTATGCACACTCTAAAGGAGCCTTCCTTCACCAACCTAGTGTTCTCCAGACATTTTGGACTACAGCTCCCATCAGCCCCAATTTGGTTCAGGAATTGCATCCAGCCATGAACATTAACCTTTAAAAAAGATGTTTTCAGGAGGCTGGCCTGGCACAGGAATAAAAAACCCCACCTCCTTTCCCTTCCTCTGTCCCCACTCCCGAAAAATTCCTGCTGCCTTCCAGCCTGGAGTCCCAAAGGGCAGTGCACTACCAAGCTCTTACTTTTTCCAGGCTTGTTGAAGTCCTGAACTGGAGCGTTCTTGCTAGGGGCAAGGAATGCTCTGCAACTTTTAGCTATAAGCCCCCACTGGTTAAGTTAAACTTCAGGGTAGGTCCTGGCATGCTGGATAACTTGGAAACTGTGGTGAATGTGTAACAAGTGGAAGGAGGGATAGCCTTGGATAACAGTATTGTTCAGCTAAGTAACAAGGACAGTTCTATGCAGTCTGAAGCTAGTTAGAGGAAAGGCTTAATTTTCTCCAGAATTCCTAGGTGACGTTTCAAGCACCTATTCCCCAAGTCCCATGGTGCAATGGTTAGCGCTCTGGAACCGGTGGCTTTTAGCTGGTGTGGACTAAGTTAAAAAAACAAAAACTGTTGTTGACCAAGCCTAATATTTGAGCTAAGGCAGAGGTTCCTAAAATGTGGTCTGTGGACCACCAGTAGCCCAGGAGCTTCATTCAGGCGGTCCGTCCACATTAAATATTGATTTTTAATTGCTTCATTAATTTCCTATTCCAATTCAAATTTATTAATGAGGCAACCGAATACAGGTTATATCCAACTTAAAGGCACAAATAAACCTTAATTATGGGGACTGCCTTCAAGTCAATTCTAACTTATGGGCGACCCTTTGAATAGGGTTTTCATGGTAAGCGGTATTCAGAGGGGGTTTACTGTTGCCTCCCTCATGAGTGAGCTTCATGGCTGTGTGGGGATTCGAACCCTGGTCTCCCAGGTCATAGTCCAACACCTTAACCACTACACCACACTGGATCTCCAAACCTTAATTACACATAAGCATAAAAAAACCTATCAAATGCAACAAATAAAAAAAAGACCCCCCCCCAACCTTATACTTCGAGGCTGGCCATGTACACTTGTCTAAGTTGAGCAGCCTTCACTGTGAATTTAGCTGTATGAAACATATGAATTCTACGGAATGCAAATTATAATACGATAAAATACATTATCAGAAATAAAAGCCACAATCAAAATACAATTAAAAATCATACAGCATCCAGTACAGGGCATTACAGTTGCTACAACAGACAGAAAAATCCTTAAGTAGTCCGCTGAGACCCTCAGCAATTTTCAAGTGGTCCATGGTGGGAAAAGGTTTGGGAACCCCTGAACTAAGGCATATATTCCTGCTCTTTGAACCAGGCTTGTGCAACAGACTTGCATGTTGATTATGGACCGCCCTGTTTGCACCCCACCTACCTCCTTTCCAGGAGTTCCAGATATTCATGGCTTGTGACCCTGTGATTGAAGGAAGGAAATGGGGGGGATTGAAGGGGTGGATGAGCGAGTGAGAGAGCACTATGGGGTGCAGAAATAGAAGGAAAGACAGCTCTATGGATTGGAGGGAAGTGGGGGGATCGCAGTTCAGAGTAACCTTTCTGGGGTGCAAAGAGAAGAGAGAAACAGCCCTGTGGGGTGCACAGAGATCTGTTGGGCGAGAAATGGGTTGAATGTGAGCTTGAGTTACAGACTCATCGATCACTATTGGATCCTAATATATTCCCCCAAGTCTTCCCCCCTCTTCCACATTCCCCAATTATTCAGGTTAAGAATCAGCCAGAAATTTAGAAGACACTCAGAATCAGTTTACTGAGCTTATTTATTTATTTAAACAATTTATATTCCACCTAATGCAAAGATGTATCACTGAACATTAAAGTCAGAATCATTCAGACCATGGTATACCCGATCTCTATGTACGGATGTGAAAGTTGGACAGTAAAAAAGTGGATAATAGAAAAATCAGCTCATTTGAAATGTGGTTTTGGAAAAGAGCTTTACACATACCATGGACTGTGAAAAAGACAATAACACAAATAAAACAAATAAAAGACAAATTAAAGCAGAACTATCACTGCAAGCTCAAATGATGAAACAGGTTATCATACTTTGGACACATCATGAGAAGACATGATTATGGAATTATGGAATGCCCTCCCAGATGAGATACGCCTTTGTTATCTTTTCGGCGCCAGGTAAAAACCTACTTCTTCGACCAGGCATTTTAAACTTTTAAACTTAAATTTTATTTTATTTTAAACTTAACTGTAATTGTATTTTTATTTTATTCATATTTTAATTTTGTTTTTAAATAAGTTTTATATTGTATGTTTTAATCCACACTTGTTCATTTTTTAAATGTGGTTTTATTTTGCTGTACACCGCCCTGAGAGCTCGTTGCTATAGGGCGGTTTAAAAGCGTAATTAAATAAATAAATAAATAAATGATTCACTAGAAAAGATAATAATGCTGGGAAAAACAGAAGGGGGTAGAAAAAGAGGAAGGCCAAACAAGAGATGGATTGATTCCATAAGGGAAGCCACAGACCTGAATTTACAAGATCTGAACAGGGTGGTTCATGACAGATGCTGTTGGAGGTCACTGATTCATAGGGTCGCCATAAGCCGTAATCGATTTGAAGGCACATAACAACAAAATATTCTGTCTTAAAGTCAAAAGATCTCTGGGTGGAGAACAAGGTTAAAATACAGAAAGCAAAATGGAAAAGTGAAAGAAAGAAAAGCAATCTAATACTCTCATCGAAACAAAACTATGCTGCAAAAATCAAATAAATTAACAACCCATAGGTTGTGAGCAGTTTGCTCAGGTACTCTGAGTGAGCCCCTTTGAACTCAGTGGAGCCTACTTCTGCATAGACATCTATAGAATTGCATTGATCACTCAAATCTGAGCAACAGCAAGGGAGATATATCATTGAAAATGGTGATCAGACAAGAAAGTGAACCAATGTTAGCTTAAGAAGCTTTAACTATGACTACAGGGCTCACATCCCAGTTCCTAAAAATTATGAAGATGATGTTAATATAAAATGTTTGGATTGTCACGAGCCAGTTACAGATCCTTGTGTTACTATCTGTGTTATGAGATCAGCTTTATTATTTGTCACTGGCATAGCCTGTGCGTGGATTGGCAGCTGAAGTTCCGGTAACAGTGATGTGTAGGAGCAGGTGCAACAGGTACTTTGAAATGCTGCCGACGTGACACACATGGTCAGCACACCTATGGGATGCCCCTCCTTTCCAGCTTAATCCTTTTTGCTTCCCTCCCTCGCTCCTTCGCGGAACTGATTGCTTTCTACCAACTTCGGTTGGTGGGATAACCTGGCTTCAGTTGTCCATGCTCTGGTAACCTCCAAACTAGATTACTGCACTGCGCTCTACGTGGGGCTACCTTTGAAGACGGTTTGGAAACTGCAGCTTGTGCAAAATGCAGCGGCCAGATTGGTAACAGGGACCAGACGGTCTGAACATATAAAACCGATTCTGGCCTGCTTGCATTGGCCGCCTGTATGTTTCTGAGCTCAATTCAAGGTGCTGGTTTTAACCTATAAAACCTTACATGGCTTGGGACCACAATACCTGATGGAACGCCCCTCCTGATACGAACCCACCCGTACACTACGTTCAACATCAAAGGCCCTCCTCCGGGTGCCTACTCGGAGGGAAGCTGGGAGTCTGGCACCAAGGGAGAGGGCCCTCTCAGTGGTGGCCCCCAAATTATGGAATGATCTCCCTGACGAGGTGTGCCTGGCGCCCACACTGTTATCTTTTCGGCGCCAGGTCAAGACTTTCCTCTTCTCCCAGGCATTTTAGCATGTGTTTTATATTGTTTTAAATTGTTTTAAAAAGATGTGTTTTTAAATTTGTATATTTGTTTTTAATGTTTTTAGTTATTGTAAACCGCCCAGAGAGCTTTGGCTATGGGGCGGGATATATATACAAATAAATAAATAAACTCAGAAGTGACCAGCAGATATGGCTGTAGTCACTACTAATGTTTAACTTTAACCTGTTGTTAGCCCAGGAAGGAACCAGACCTGTAACCAAGACTATAATCTCTTAACCCAGGTGTGGAATAATGCCCAGCCATTTTGCAGTATTCATAGCATATATATGCCTTTTGCCTATATTTTGAGTGAAAATGCTTTGCTTATTAGAAATGCTTCTAAAGGAGCACAAGGCTTAGCTGGAGGACATATCTTGGCTATTATTTTATTATGCTTAAGTTGCATAGACTGAAGGTCAAGGATAGAGGAACTGGGAGTAAGAACCGGGAAGCTGACCACGAGAAACCAGATGTCTGTAAAAGGCTAAGATAGGAAAGTACCCAAAATAACCGATTAGCAATATCCTTTGATGCTGTAATGCTTTAATGATTATGTTTATGACACAACAGCTTGATTATGTATGAGATGCGTAGTAGCCTATAAATGTAATGGCTGTCAGCTCAAGCGGGAGAGCTCACTTGATTGTGTTCTCCCTTTGCAAAGGTTTCAATAAAGGCAAGTTTTTGCTAGCTTGGTCTCGTCTCTAATTCCTGATCTGCAACGCAGGGAATTGGAGTCTGAAGTGCCAGGCCTAAAAAGCATAAGGCCTGGCCCTTTTGTAACACAGGCGTACCCATCCTCACTTTGATGAGACAGGAAAATGGGATTGTTGGTCTTTGCTTTCATTTTAATCATTCACCCATGTTGGGCATAAAAACAGTTGCTTTTTGCCTTAGCAACTAAGAATCTGGGGAACCCCTAAAGCAACCCCACTCTTTCCGCACAACCACACTTCCTTCTTGCAGACCCCCCCATCCCACTGGTGTAGTGTTTAAGGTGTTGGACTACGACCTGGGAGATCAGGGTTCGGATCCCCACACAGCCATGAAGCTCATGGTGACCTTGGGCCAGTCACTGCCTCTCAGCCTCATGAAACCCCTATTCATAGGGCCACCATAAGTAGGAATCGACTTGAAGGCAGTACAGTACACTTCCGCTCTTTTGCAGAAACACAACTTATCCTTCAATCCATTCTCTAGCCATGCCCCCAAATTTCCCAATTTCCCTTCTGTTTCTTTGTCCTAACACTTTCCAAAAGCCTTACAAAAGCAACATCCATTCCTCCTCCTTCCCCTGACAACTTCTCCTTTTCTTCCTAAAGCAAGCCTTCCATAATTCCTCGCCCTACTGAGGCCTCCCCCGCTACTCCTAGCTTCAGCCAACATTTCCAGACAACCCCATACTTCCCTTGGCCAAGTCTGCTGCATCCTCACTTTACTATGTTCCTCTCTGGGTGGGCTTGGAACCGATAGCTTGAATTAGTTGGTTAAGGAGGCAAGGCTAATGTTTGTGTGATGTTTATGGACGTCTATGTCAATTGATCCTGTTTTTGATGAATATGTTGATTCCCCTTTATTATTAAAAAATTGCTTGAATGATACTCAGTGGTATTCTCTGACTCCATAAAATGTCAGTTTCAGGACACACGCAGGTCTCTTAGTCAAAAGGTCCCAAAAGGGGTGTCAGTGTTGCATTTGCAAACTGCAGGTTTGTGTGGAAGCTGCACGCTCCGTAACAGTGATTTTTCAGAAGCGTGGGGAGAGATATCATTGAAAAGAGCAGGCCGTTGATCAGATAAGAAACTGATGCTAGCTTAAGAAGCATTCACTATGATTTCAGGGCTGACATTCCATTTCCTAAAAATGGCACCAATGGTGTTAAACTAACATGTGTGCCTTGTCACTGGCCAGTAAGAGATCCTTGGGTTACTATCAGGGAAAAGGCTTATGATGAGACAAGAAAACGTACTGCAGGGTAGCCAACATGGTGCCCTCCAGATGTTGTTGGACTCCAGTTTCCACCAGCCCCAGCCACTGGCCAATAGCCATCGAAAACGGGTGCTAACATAAGAGGAGTCCTATTGGCGGAGGGCAAAGGCTCCTCTAGTCCACATCCTGCTCTCACAGTGGCCAGCCAGAGGTCTGAGGAGCGTGCAAGCAGGACCTGAGCGCAACGGCGGCCTCCCCACTTGCAATTCCCACCAGCTCGCATATAGAGACATACTGCCTTCAGCACAACGATGGTGCTTAGTAGCAACTTATGGCCTTATCCTCCATGAATGTGTCTAACCCTCGTTCAAAACCTCCAGAAGGCAGCATATTTGCAGCTCCTGGTTGCCATAACTCAGAAAGCTTTTCTGTTCACATCAACTGCGAAACCGTAACCAATACAGGTCTCATCGGACACTTAGCTGTGTGATTTCCTTATCTGGAAGCAACCAGGCTTTAAAAAATACACACAGAACACAACACAAATCCCTAAATTTGAAGTTCAAAGCAGTCAGCTTTAAAAGGAAATGCCAACAGTGTAAGATTTAAAGTTTGTTTTTATGGTGTTTTAATGTTTTTAGTGCTTTTGTTTGCCACCCTGGGCTCCTGCTGGGAGGACGGGCGGGATATAAATCTAACAACAACAACAATTTATGCCCAATTGAAGGATATGCATGTGGGTGAGATGAGAGAAAATGGGGTATGGGTGCAGCTGGACCTTTTAATGCAGGGATGGCGAACTTGTGGTCCTCCTGCTGTTGTGGTCTTCCAGATGTTGCCGGACTACAACTCCCAACATCCCCATCCATTGGCCATGCTGGTTGGGATGATGGGAGTTGTAGTGGAATATCTGGAGGGCTGTCAATTCAATGAAGCTGAATGTTACAAGATTCAGGACAGGCAAAAGAAAGGGCTCCCTCACACAGCGCAGAGTTAAACTATAGAATCCATTCCCACAAGTGGCAGCGATGGCTACCAACTTGGATGGCTTTAAAAGAAGAGACAAATCCATGGGAGAGAAAGACTTTCAGTGCCTACTAGTCACGATGGCTGTGTCCTCCCCCCACTGTTGGAGACGGATGCTTCTCAATGCCAGTTATTTATTTATTTATTAGATTTATATCCCGCCCTTCCTCCCAGCAGGAGCCCAGGGCGGCAAACAAAAGCACTAAAAACCCTCTAAAACATCATAACAACAGACTTTAAATTATATTACAACAAAACATCCTTTAAAACATATTAAAACAAAACATCTTTTTAAAGAAGCAACTTTAAAAAATCTTAAAAAGCAATTCCAACACAGACTGGGATAAGGTTCTCTACTAATAAGGCTTGTTGAAAGAGGAAGGCCTTCAGTAGGCGCTGAAAAGATAACAGAGATGGTAGCTATCTCATATTTAAGGGAAAGGAATTCCAAAGGGCGGGTGCCAGCACACTAAAGGTTCGTTTCTTATGTTGTACAGAACTGACCGCCTGGTAAGATGGTATCTACAAGAGGCCCTCACCAGCAGAGCGCAGTGATCGACTGGGTAAATAAGGGGTAAGATGGTCTTTCAGGTATCCTGGTCCCAAGCTGCATAGGGCGTTGGACACCAAAACCAGCACCTTGAACTTGGCAGCTAATGGGCAGGTAGTGCAATTCTTTCAGCAGTGGGGTGACATGTTGGCAATACCCTGCCCCAGTGAGCAGTCACGGTGCCTCATTTTGCACCAGCTGCAGCTTCCGGACCAACCTCCAGGGCAGCCCTACACAGAGACCATTACAGTAATCCAGCCTGGAGGTTATCAGTGCATGGACAACAGTAGACAGCAGTTACTGGGAATTACAGGAAGAGAGAGTCCTCCTGTACTCAAATCCTACTTTCGGGCTTCCCATGGGCATCTGTGGCCACTGTGTGCACAGGATGTTGGAGCAGATGGGCTACTGGCCTGATCCAGCAGGCTCTTCTTATATTCTTATGTTAATATAAAGCCCCCTCCCTCCGTTTTTCATTTTGTCTATGGTTTGTCAGTGTTAAAACTGGCCGTGTGATAACAGAGCAAAGTCTGCCTACCCCTCAAGCAAAGGTTTGTGGCCTAAGCTGTGACAAATTGCCAATTTTCTTGCTAGACGATATGAGTCACTCACCCTCACAGTTTTGCATGGAAACTCCCCAGCCAAACACGTTTTGTTACCTCTCCCCTTGCCACACAGGCCAATATTCTGATCTTGATAACTGAATGGCGTGTGATTGACGTCGCTTTGAATGACAGAAAGACGGCAAGGGATGTTTGTGAGAAGTTGTGGGGGAAAACGCAAAAGGAGACAGCAGAGATGGTATTGCACAGGCAGCAAAAGCACTGGCAACTGAGAAATGAAACAAAATAATAGCGGGGAGAGGAGTTGTGGCTCTCTTAGTAGGGGATGGGGAACAGAAGGGGAGCTAGCCCAGACGAAGATAGTCTTGAATTAGTACAAATTAGGCTGTTGCCCTAGTAGGGGAATCTTCAGCTGCAATCCTAATCCCACTTACATGGACGTAAGCCCCATTGAATTCAATAGGACTTGCATCTGAGTAGACATTGCTAGAACTGTACTGTTAAGCACATGAGCTTTAACTGAAGCAGCTATGCCCACAACATGCATTTAAAGCACGTTGTTGTTGTGATGTGCCTTCAAGTCGACTACGACTTATGGCGACCCTATGAATCAGTGACCTCCAAGCGCATCTGTCGTGAACCACCCTGTTCAGATCTTGTAAGTTCAGGTCTGTGGCTTCCTTGATGGAATCAATCCATCTCTTGTTTGGCCTTCCTCTTTTTCTACTCCCTGCTGTTTTTCCCAGCATTATTGTCTTTTCTAGTGAATCATGTCTTAAAGCACATGGCTTCCCCTAAAGAATCCTGGGAAGTGTAGATTATCTCACACAGAACTACAGTTCCCAGCACCCTTAACAAACTACAGTTCCCAGGAGATATTTACATTTACTTGGGAGTAAACCTCATTACACACTACCATAGGCCTTATTTGGGTCCCACCTCCCTTGCATAACAGGTTGGGCTGTTTGCTGAGGCCTCTAGCAATTAACTGGTGCGCATCATCAGTCTGCCTGTGGGTATTGGAAGAGATGTACAACAAACATAGACCATCCTTTCTGTCGTCTTGTAGGGTTGTCTTCCGGGGCCATCGTTAGCACAAGACATCATGTGGACTCTGCGGCAGGCCCCTTCACTAGGGTTGCCAGGTTCCTGGAGGGCCGCAACCAAGAGGTCTTCTGTATCTTTAAAAGTTGTGCAGGGGGGAGGGAGAATCCCACCTTGTGGTTTTTCTCATTACACTGTTGCAAGAACACCTGCACTTGGCTGACTTTCTCTTCTCTTCTCCTAAAGATACAGGATCAGTCTCAGGCCAGGGATCTGTCAACCCTACCCTTCACAGAAACAAGCAAACGTCATCCCTTGTGTTTGGAATGTGCTTATTTGGAGGAGGGAAAGGCCTCAAAGGCAAAGCTGGAACAGAGATAAGACGATGGGAAGGCCAGTGCCAAGGACTATCTCTCCCTCCCACTCGCACCTTCCAAATGAATCCGAAGCCTTTTCTTTGAATTTACTGCTGCAGGGGAGTCTCCAAATCCAAGTTTCAAGGAGTAGCTGTAGAAATATTTATGTGTTTTAAGATATAACATCATGGGCATCCATAAGAATTTTTCCGGGAAGATGGGGGGGGAGTGAAAGGAGGAGAAGCTGGTTTCTCACACACAAAAATGAGAAGAATAGTGCCTGCATATTCTGCCTCATATCTCAGGTTTTACAAATGCTAGAAACTTACTTTTTTTTAATCAAATCTGGGGATTATGGTTCATGGAAAAAGGGTACTTCCCCTTCCCCCCTCCAAACCATAACCCCCAGAGTTCGTTTTTTAAAAAACAATATAGTTCTTATTGAAACAGATAATAGGTTGCCTTTCCCAGCCCCAGTCAGCACAGTCGATTAGACAAGAACTAAGTCTTTATTTTCCACAGAAGGATGACAATGTTAGTCCCTTGGAGCAAAAACCACAAAGGTGGCACCTTAAAGACTTTACACATTTATCATGGGATACGTTTTCGTGGACTATGGCCCACTTCATCAGATGCATGAAGTGTTATGCCAAGTTATAGATTTATGCATGGCGTGGGGAAATGAAATGTAGAAAAGTAGGGACAGAGACAACCAATTAACAGTAGTAATTTGCAAAACAGTTGTTGATAACACATGCATCTTGGTATTGGTAAGACAATTAACACATATAACGAGCAAAAATTACTTTTGGTTAAAACTGCAAGAAAAAAACCACTTTCTTCATGTGGCCTCGAGTTGATAAAAATATAAAAGTAGGCCTCAGAGTGATTTGAGCTGCATACTGTTGATCTTAAACGCACAATCACACACATACAATTACAAAGCTAAATGATACTTTGGGGGGATGGAATACTGGCTGGGTTCGATTCCCGGCCAATGTAAAGGGGATCATTTCCCCCCTTCCTTTGGAAGAGTATTAGCCAGTTGTAGAACAAAAAAACTCTTGTGGCTCTAAAGACTAACACGTTTATAAAAACCATAAGCTTTTGTGGACCGCAGCCCACTTCATCTGTCTGATTATTCTTATGCAGTTGATGAAATGGTGACGGGGAACTTTGGGTTCTTGGACCAGGGGTCCTCAAGGAATTAGAAAACACAGGCTTCAAGCAAAGTAGGCCTTTATTCTATATGATTGCACACAAGGACTGCCTCTCAGGGGCAACGGGCGCAGACTGTAATGTGGCACTGTCTGCACAGGCCTTTTATACACTTCAAAGCACAGCATGTGACACTATTTCACCAATTATACAATTGCCTTCAAGCATTACATAAAGGTTATGCCTTTCTGCAGTATTCCTACACCAATCAGATAATATTAGAGAGGAAGGCAATGGTAACCCCCAACTGAACACCGCTTACAATGAAAACCCTCTTCATGGGGTCGCCATGTCGGAACTGATGTGAAGGCAGCTTTGGCTGTGGGGCGGTATAGAAATTTAATTTAATAATAATAATAAAATGTCCATTTTCAATACCTACATAGAAAAAAAAACCCAATACAAGTACATTTCCACCATCTGCAAGCATAGTCTTATACCATTGTTCTTGACTGTTGTTCTTAAGGCCATTGGCTACCAAGCATACCATTGTACCATTGTTCCTCGTTTGCCAAGCATACCCAACATAGCTGTTGCTGTAGAAACATTTGCTACACACCTACTGCATTTAAACAATATAGTGGTTAATCATATACAGCCTGTTGCTCTTTATAATGTCCTTTACTTCTTTTAGATATTAAACTGTACTTCCTAAATTATATACGGATATATATAAATTCCCCATTAATGGCCTGTGGTCCACAAAAGCTTATGGCCATGATGAACTTGTTAGTCTTTAAAGTGCCACGCAAGTGTCATTGCGGTTGCAACTGACCAACGTGGATACATTTCTGAGGTGTAATTAGAAAAAAAAAGGGTTCTTGCATTGGCCGGGAATCGAACCCAGGCCTCCCGCACGGCAGGCGAAAAATTCTACCACTGAACCACCAATGCAAACTTGTTAATAAAATGGAGAGCAACTTATTTTACTTACCTTAATTAACATAATTTGGATCTAGCTAGCTAGCCTGTTTAGAAACATTATGCAAGGTTTACATAAGAACTTCCATAAAAGCGGCTTAAACGTGTGCATTGGTGGTTCAGTGGTAGAATTCTCGCCTGCCACGCGGGAGGCCCGGGTTCGATTCCCGGCCAATGCAAAGCTCATTTTCTTTCTCTCCCTTTTTTGGCCCTAATTTCACATGGATCTTGCATTTTCTTGAGCCGCTGCAGCTGCTAGCAAGATTGTCGCTACTGGCCGAAGGAGTGAGCAGGGCTGTTAGAGAAGGGAGCCTTCCATTACTTATATGATAACCCCCAGCTTCGAGTTTCCAGCAGTTAAAAAAACGATTTGTCTCCTTTTCTTCCGTGCAATGGAATCGCGTGCATGTTTAATTTCGAAATCCCATTGCATTCGACCGGGGCTTACCCACCCCCCCGGTAAGTGCAACGCACAGAGCTGCAGCCTGGCTTTCATTTACTTCAGTCCTCCCCTTCGCCAGCTGCAGTCTCATTTTGCAAGTTTTTCCTAATTAATTTCTTTCCCCAAAGAGTGAATTCGCCTTCTCGGGTGAGGAGCGCTGCGGGATATGCCCAGGTTGCTAAAATGCTCCTCTGCAAAAACAGGATTTGTTCTGATGCCACCATTAGAGGAGTTTTCTGGCTACTAGCATTCCATTTTACCATCGCCACCAACCCCCGCATTGCTGTTTAGCAATCACTACATTGGTCCAGAATAGCAATTTCTCTCTCTCCCTGTTGTTGCAATGAGTGAGTGAGTGAGAGAGAGAGAGATGATGCGTCTTCTACACGTTGTCTGCTCCCTGAAACTGATAGAAACCTACAGAAACTGACTAGAGGCTAGAGAGTGTGGTTTTCACGGCAGCATTTGGACAATAACAGTGTGCTACACTTGAGGGTTGTTGTGAACCTCTCTCTCTCTCTCTGCCTCGTCATATGGTTGTCATAAACCACCAACTCTAACCTCTCTTCCTTCTTTCCTACAATGTGGAAATAGTAACATTGGACTACCTTGCAGGGCTGTCGTGAGCCATTGTCTTTTAGCCTTAATCCCGTCCCCGCCCCGCGAATTTGCAATGTGGGAATCATAACTATGGATTCTATTTGCATTTTGAGGAAAAAATGTTTAAACCCCGCATAATACTTTAAAAAAAAATCCGATATTTCGCAGGCGCAGTAAAACCTGAGTCAGAAAATAGCATGAACCCCTGTGCTTCTGTCGTTCTTGTTGTTGGTGTTGTTATTTCTTAAATTATTTTTTATTTTTTGATGAGGGGGAAACATACTACTACCGAAATCACCCCTAAAATCATAGATATCTCAATTTTTTCTTAAGGACAACTGTTCCTTTTAATCTGAAGGTGAGGAAGGGGGGGGACTGTCAAAAGCAACCAGGAAGCGCCACCTCCAAACAGTGAAATTGCCATTCTACATTTGTTTCTTTGTTTAAGTCTGTGTCAATGAGCCATTGGGGCAGGCCAGCAAGAGGAAAGAAAAGGGCGATGGCTGTGCTTCACTTCCTCTACTGCACATGCGCAAACTCAGTTACCGCGAGGTGCGAGGCGGGCGCGCATGCCCAGTGAGCTGCAGCTGCTCCTTCCGCCCGCTGGCTTTTGAGAGCGATGGCGGCGGTGGAGGCCGGGAAGATGGCGTCTCCCAAGAGCGCCCCCAAAGATGCTCAGGTGCCGGGGGTTGGGGGGCGAAGAATGGAGGGCTCCTCCGTGGAGTCTGCCCCAGCAATGCACCACTGGGCTGTGTGGTGCAGAGCTCTGTGCAGCCCTGCAGCTTGCACAGTTTGGCTTTCGGGTTCAAGGTCTGCTGACTGTTTCTTCCAAGTAGTAACAGGAAAGGCTGCTGCTTTTTTACTCCTTTAAAAATTTGCTGATCCCTCCCCCCTTCCCTAGAGTTTCAGCTCGTGAAGACTCTGTATTTCTTGACTGCAAAACATTTATATGAAGCTGCTTTTCCCCACAGCGCTGATGGGAAAGGCTTCCTGTGTTGCATGTCAGCCTGCTATGCAGAATATTAAAAATGTGTGGGGAGGGAGTACCAACGCAAGTTCCTCCCCTACCACTACTTTACAATAACTTACCTATGCTTGCATATATTATTATTACTGATAGGCAAAAAAACCTTGTGGTTTAAGAACGTACCTATAGCCAACATATATTTCTATCACCTTTAAAAAGCAGGGGAATTGGGCAGTTATGGTGAATGCACCAGAAGAGCAGAAGACCTGACCTCCTCTCTGAGATACTGTACTGCCCCACAAATTTGTAAAAATGCAAACACAATTTGGGTTGGTCTTTCACAGTCCATTCCACTTCCTGTGTAGCTTGGGAGAATTTGGTAACACGTGCCTCTGAGCATATGAAATAGATAAATAAAGAAATATTTAGCAATTGCTAAATATTAGCAATTAGCAATTAAAATATCAGTGTCTCTGCAAGCTGCTTTTCACTTTTCAAGACCTTCCTTACTAAGTCAAAGTAAGCCCCCTTGCCAAAAGCTCTATTGCTTACTTTTTTAAAAAAAAAATCCAACTTTGCTAAAGTAAACCAGCCAGATCTAAGGTTTCTCATATATGGTCCAGTGAGAACTTAGTTCCGCTGTTCCTACAAGGCAAGGAAGAGGAACCTGGGGCTCTTTCATATATTGTTGGACTCCAGCCCCCATCAGCCTCAGCCAGCCTGGCCAGTAGTCAGGGATGATGGGAGCTGCAGTCCAAAGAACATATGGAAGGCCACAGGTTCTCCATTCCTACTATAAGAGTTGCCTAGGTGTGGTGGTCCAGGCAGAAAAAAATGAGTAAAAAAAGACTTACTGGGGTGCGAAGGAAATGCGTGTGTGTGTAGAGGGGAGATTTCAAAATTAAGAGAAGCATTCTAGATCTATTTTGTTTTTATTTTTCAAGAACTGGGAAGTATGTAGATACTAAGTACAAGATGTTTGTCTTGCCTGTTTGCATCCGTAGTGGCCCAGTAATGACAGTTATGCATGCTAGATCTAAACATGCTTTGTTGGCTTGGAACAGGTTATGGCCCAGATCCTGAAAGATATGGGGATTACTGAGTATGAGCCGCGGGTTATAAACCAGATGCTGGAGTTTGCTTATAGTAAGTTTATCTCTAATCTATTTCTTAAAAAATGTACAGTAGGGCCCCGCTTGTTGGTGACCTGTTTTTGGCGTTCCGTTAATATGGTGGCACCAGCGGGGCGATCAGCTGTAGTGCAGGGAGCTCCAGCCACCACGCTCCAGCTGACAGGGATTAGCTGTAGCACGCTAGCTCCCCACGCTCCAGCTGATCGTGCACACGACAGCTGATCACGCGCTCCAGCTGAGCAGGGCCCCACTTTCTGGCGCTTTTCAGCGGGCGCCTGGAACGGAACCTGCCGTATGAGTGGGGCCCTACTGTAGTTGGATGTCTAGCTTGCCTCCATGTTGAAGGTTTTGGTGCATAAGAACAAATGCCCTTATAAAAAGGGAAGTGATGGGCACTCCAACACCAGAGGCATTCAAGAGGCAGCTGGACAGTGCTAGCATGTTAGTAACATTAGAAGTCCCTTGGAAAGTAACGGGATGTCAATGTCACTAACTTTGTTTTAATTTGGGACATAGAAGTCTTTTTGGCTGTGACAGTCCACACAGCTGCCCCTCCAATATTAAGCTGAATGTTGGAAGATTCGGGACAGACGAAAGAAGGTGTGCTCTTCTTCACATGGGGCATAGTTAAACTATGGAATTCAGTCCCACAAGATGTAGTGATGGCTGGCAACTTGGATGAGTTTGAAGGAGAAGAGGATAAGGCTCTGAGTGGCAACTAGCCACATGGCTGTATTCTACCCAGGGCCGGCACCAAAGGGTGGCCAGGTTGGGCCCTGGCTGAGGGCCCCTATGGCCCAGTGGGGCCCCTAAAGGGCCCCTCCTTAGGGTGTGGGGGTAGTACTCTCCTTCAGCGATTGACTTCCGACCCTGCCACAGATCGCAGAGACAGAGCTCACAGCCCTCCATACAGACCGTGCAGGCCCATGGCACCCACCTGCTCCACCTACCTCTCCTCCCTTTTTGTGAACGCCCTGCATACTGCGCACGCAGCTGCCATCAACCAAGATGGCAGCAGAAATTCTGCCCCTACCACCATCTTGATTGATGGCAGGCATGTGCGTGCGCACAGCATAACATGCATGTGTGCTATCAACAAAGATGGCGGCAGAGGTATCAGCCCCTTAGAGAAGCCTCCGCCGCCATCTTGGTTGATGGCAGCAACCTGCATACCCAGTGCAGAGGGCATTCACAGAAAGAGAGGAGAGGTAAGTGGAGTGGTCCTGCACAGTCTGGGTGGGGGGCTGGAAGCAGGGGGCCTGGGACAGGCTGGTGCCCAAGGGTCCAGTCATGCCTGGCAACGGTCCTGATTCTACCTATACTAGTTGCTAGGAATCACAAAGGAGGAAATCACTTTTGCGCTCAAGTCTTGCTTATGGGTTTCCCAGAAAACGCATCTGGATGGCTACTGTGTGAACAGGATGCTGGACTAGATAGGCATTTGACCTGGTCCAGCAGGAATGTTCTTACATTTTGGGTTTTATTTCCTGAAAGGATATGTGACAACCATCTTGGAAGATGCCAAAATTTATTCAAGTCACGCAAAGAAGTCGAGTGTCGATGCGGATGACGTGAAGTTGGCTATTCAGTGCCGGACAGACCAATCATTCACTTCACCACCGCCAAGAGATGTATGTTTTAAAATTTAGATTTTTCTAAAGCTTCATGTTATGTTAGGGGGAAATTATTTATATAGGGCCATCCATGGACAGAGCTCTATCCAGACTTTAATTCTTTTTGTTAATTTTTTATTAGCAAATTTACGATAACCATCAGTGCATCCATCTTAAGTTAAACATATAAGCTAATATAAGCCTTCCAGATATCCAAATAAGTATCCATGTGAAATTTACGCCTATATGAAATATGTGCCACAGTAGCAAAGGCAGTGAGGGCCTCAGACCGCTGCGTAATAGACGGTGGGTGTTTATTCTTCCAGTCTTGAAGCCTCTGGGTGATTATAAGAGCTTGCGGAATCCATTTCTGTTGTCCTGCCATTAATCCCCATACCAAAGGAATATCATTTAAAAGTACACGAGTATCTATATATGAGTGTATAAAATTATGCATGGCATTGAGAAAGTGGATAGAGAAAAGTTCTTCTCCCTCTCTCATAATACTAGAACTCATGGACATTCAAAGAAGCTGAATGTGGGGAGATTCAGGACAGACAAAAGGAAGACTTCTTTACTTAACGCATAGTTAAACTATGGAATTTGCTCCCACAAGACGCAGTAATGGCCACCAGCTTGGATGGCTTTAAAAGAAGATTAGACAAATTCATGGAGGACAGGGCTATCAATGGCTACTAGCCATGATGGCTGTGCTGTGCCACCCTAGTCAGAGGCAGCATGCTTCTGAAAACCAGTTGCTGGAAGCCTCAGGAGGGGAGAGTGTTCTTGCACTCGGGTCCTGCTTGCGGGCTTCCCCCAGGCACCTGGTTGGCCACTGTGAGAACAGGATGCTGGACTAGATGGGCCACTGGCCTGATCCAGCAGGCTCTTCTTATGTTCTTATGTTCTTATCTGCAACTAGCAAGGTTTTCACCAGTGCAGAATTGATACAGACAACTTCTTCAGACCAAAAAAGAATAGACTTCACATGAGCAAAACAGAGAGATGCTCGGGTTGTGCCTTGAAGGTGCAGGAAACACCATCTTGCTAAAGCTAAGAAGGTCTGAAGGGCCTGAATCCTGGAAATCGCATGTATGCCACCATGGGTTCCATGATGGAAGCTCACAGCCCAGTGGTAGAGCACTTGTTCTGCATGCAGAAGGTCCCAAGATCAATCTGCAATGGCATCTCCAGGCCGGGCTGGGAGAGATTCTCTGTTTGAAACCATGGAGAGCCTCTACCTGTCCATGTGGAAAGTACTGAGCTAGATAGGCCAATGGTCTGACCCAATATAAGGCAACTTCCTGTGTTCCTAATTTTTTTTTTTGAAAAAGTTTTTGCTAGATATTGCAAGACAAAAGAACCAAACACCACTGCCGCTGATTAAGCCATACTCAGGTCCAAGGTTGCCACCAGATAGATACTGCCTCACAGCGCCAAATTATAGGCTGAAGTCTTTGCAGAAAAAGGTAAGAAGTCTGTCAAAAATGGATGCTCGTGTAGATCCATAAAGGAATTGCATGAATGCTAGCTTTTTTTAGGGGGGGGGGGTTGACAGGTATGTGGTACTTGAAATTGTGAGTTGCCTGCTTTTTGTTTCAACCTTGTTCATTAGGTCAAGATGTTTTGGTTGTTCAGCTCTCTTTTATACTGGCGATGTTCTTAGCGTAACATCTCAGAAAAGGTGGTAACTAGATCTATAGTGCAGTATCTGTGAGGGCAAAAAATTAAATTCCTTTCCTTTTGGTATTACCTGTGTGAGGCCAGAATGATGGAAAGACAGAGGTAAAAGTTTCAGAATTCCACAAGTGCACGGCCCAAATACAGAACTTGACAATCTTGGCAAACTCTTTACCCTGACACAGATTTGGCTCCACCTGCAGCCCTTTTAAGACAAACCATTCTAAATTGGATCAAAGCGAGTAAGGTATCAGAGTCAATAAAACATTTCCCTCAGCCAAACTCTGTTCAACTCCAGCTTTTGCAGAGAGAATAGAACAGGCCTCTTCATTTCAGTGAAACTCTGCTCAGGACACCAAGCTTTCTGTGTTGCAGGAGATGAGCAATTAAAAACAAGCACATACCAACCTTTTGACCTCTTCACAGCAGCATGCCAGGCCAGGAGATGAAGATCAGATACCTTACTCTACCATAAAACCGTAAAACGAGCAGGAAGGAATGTTTTCACAGGAATGCCCACAACAGGATCCCAAACCATAAATCTGGAAACATTTGGTTCACTGACATAGACATACAGACACTCTGGTATTTGTGCCATGTGAAAAAGTATGCAGAATGGTTGATGTTAAACGTGATGTATGGAAACCTGTATTTCATTGCTGAGTTGGAATTTATTGCAGCGTTTTGATGCAGCCAGATAATCCTGTCAAATAGTTTATCATCTCGCTTTGATTTAGATAGCTTCCTCCTGTCTTTTGTGCTTGCTAGCAATTAACTCTAAACATAAGACTGAGGGGAGATATGATAGCACTCTTCAAGTACATGAAAGGTTGTCACGCAGAGGAGGGTCAGGATCTCTTCTCAATCATCCCAGAGTGCAGGACACGGAATAATGGGCTCAAGTTGCAGGAAGCCAGATTTCGACTGGATATCAGGAAAAACATCCTAACAGTTAGGGCCATACGACAATGGAACCAATTACCTAGAGAGGTAGTGGGCTCTCCCGACATTGGAGGCATTCAAGAGGCAGCTGGATTGCCATCTGTAGGGGATGCTTTGATTTGGATTCCTGCATTGAGCAGGGGGTTGGACTGGATGGCCTTGTAGGCCCCTTCCAACTCTACTATTCTATGATAAAGAAGGATGTATGTCATAAATTAAGGAATTCCTGTGCACATCAGTCAGCGCAAAAGGCCTAATATCTGTAATCAGTCTTCAGCTCTCTCTATGTTTGTTACAGGGGGTTGTATCCAGTGTCAGTTCTACTCACAGTAGACCCATTGAAATTAATGGGCATGACTAACTTGGGTCCATTGAGTTACTTTTTAATGTGCTACTTTTAACTGCCAGCCAAGGGGCAGATGTATTCGAGTCATGTTGTAGAATCAAACTCTGAACACAAAGCATTTTTTGCCATAGCGCTATTCCAGCACTAGCAGAATGGAATTATGCAGAACAAGCTAATAATACTGTATGCAAAAGGACTTTGGTAGAATTCATCATCTTAGTACTGTATGTGAATTAGCTTCTGTAGAAAACTCCCCTTTCTGTATTTTTAAATGCACGGCCCTCCTTTTTAAAAGGGTCTGCCTTCTGAAGAAGTGCACCAAAGCTTGCTTTGACCAGTTGGTGCTTTGCCCTTCCAGGTGTCTTCCTCCGGTGCAAGGATCACCGTGCCACGGCTGAGCGTCGGCGCCGTCACCAGCAGGCCCAGCACACCGACATTAGGCAAGTTGCATTACATTGAGAGCGGTGTCATACAACTTTAAATGGTCATGGCTTACCCCAAAGAATCCTGGGAACTGTAGTTTGTTAAGGTTGCTGAGAGTTGTTAGGAGGCTCTTATCCCCTTTCCAATTCCCAGAGCGGCTTAATAACCAGTCACTGTTCCTCGGGGCTCTGGGAATTGCAGCCCTGTAAGCAGTGGGGAGGAGAGCTTGGCTGGGAGTCCAGAGTCTGTCAGTTCAAATCCCTGCTTGTGTCTCCTGGGTGTCAAGGGCCAGCTAAAGATCACCCCACAGTGAGTGGCTCAGGGGTTACGTGCCCTGCCACCTGTGCAGCCGTGGGCAAACTGCAGAGTCCCAAGGAGCCCAGTTGCCCCTCAGCTGGCAGTTGCGGACAAGTAAGGGGCTGGCTTGTGCAGCTGTGGCAAACTGAGCAGGCCCTAGCCAGCTGGGGAGGACTAGCCTCAGAGGGAGGCAATGGGAAACCCCCTCTGAATGCCGCTTACCATGAAATCCCTATTCATAGGGTAGCCACAAGTTGGGATCGACTTGAAGGCAGTCCATTTTTTCAAGGAGAACTCTCGCCACCCTTAACAAGCGACAGCTTCCAGGATTCTTTGGGGGAAGGCATGGCTGTTAAAGTAGTGTGATACCGCTTTGAACGCATAGCGCAGATGGGGCTTTTGTTCGGTTGCGTTTCAGATGCCCCTTAGAATAGCACACTTACCTTTTGCATTGCATCCTCCCCTGCCCCTGTTACCTTGGTTTCTAATGTACCTAGTGTTGCTTCTAAATGTAAAAACTGCTGGTGTGAATTTCAGGAACTCCTTCAGCTCAGACAATGTCTGTTTCAGCTAAAATTGGGACTCCTGTGTCGCTGACAGGTCAAAGATTCACCGTGCAGATCCCAACGTCCCAAACATCTGTAAAATCAGGTAAGAAGAAGCGATGCTATCAGATGTTACAGCTGTAATTCCCACCCACCCCAAACAGAAGAAACAGGTCTGTGTGGTACGATGCAGTGATGGGTGGTGGCGGCTCCGTGTCAGTAGGACAGTGCAATCTGCTCCGGGTTTTCAAGGCGTTTCGGAGTAAAACCCGGAATGGATTCCATGAACCCACTGACATGGAGCCACCAGCCACCGCTGCTTTGGAAGGTGTGAGCACGATTGTGGCTTCTGTGTATAACTTGTTTTTTTTGTGTGTGTTAAGCCACACCTTTATGTGGCAAAGTCCTGGTAAAGAAGAAGCATGTTTTCTTCTCTGAAGGCTGAGAAGCTGTTGTGAGCAAGTGCAAGGCTTACATCGCTTTCTAGCTGTTAGGGTAAGAAACTCAAGATTTGTTCAATGTGAAGATTGCTCCTGGCACCAGAAGAGTCTTGGGTTCATCTCTGTGGACTGGGGCCTGGCGTAAGCCATGATGCACCCTGGGACATATTTCCCATTGCCTTCCTCCCCCTTTCTCTTGTTTCCGCTGAATTCTACATGTCATGAACACAGTCATCTTGGCTGTAAAATGTAAAGGAACAGCAAGGTAACAAAGAGAGGCCCTAACACTGGCCTTGAAAGGTCATATCTGGTCCTGCTGGCAAGCATCCCGTCTGGCTAGGAATGAATTCCTCATAAATATCCATTAGACGCGGTGAAGTTAGGCATAGCCGGCCCCTGGGGATGAGTCATAAAAAAACCTCAGACCCTCACCACCTTCTCAGGAAGGGAAGAATAAGCATCCTCACTGTGGATCGCCTGTCATTTTGACATCACTAAAAAACCCTCCCTCACATACATGCAACGACGAGAGGAAAAAAGTGTATTTAAATGTTTTTGAAAACCATCTTGACCTGCAGTATGCCTCTGCCTATCTCCGCTCACAAAGATAGCTTTAACCTATCATGGGGCTTCAGGCCACAAAGCCTGGAGGTGTGGGGGCTGGTGCCTCAGGTTTAGAGCCTTGTAGACATAAGGGAGCCACTCCTGCTTCTGGTCAAGAACTCTTCCGCACACTTGTATCCATCCAGTGGCAAGGAGTTGCTCAAGGTCCCAGGCTATGGTCTGAAGGCACATGTGGCCAGCTCCCTGCTGAAGCTCAGCAGGGTCAGGTCTGGTCAGTGCCTGAATGGGAGACCACCTGGGAACCATATGTAAGCCGTCTTGGGTTTCAATCATTGATTGATTGATTGATTGATTTGCTTTATTACGGTCAAAGACCAGCATGGGTTTCAATCATGAAAAAGAAAGGCAGGGTAGAAATGTAATAAATAAATAATAAATCCTGAGAAAGGAGAGGTATACTGTACAACCTATGTCGCGTTCCTTTCTTCCCTTCTTCTAGTGTATGGGCCTTAAAATCTTTAGCTTAGAGTTATGAATGCGCTAGGATTGTATTAAATGCACTTGCTGTTTTGTAAATGCCTGTGCTGTTATGCATATATTAGCCATAATTTGCACTGTGATTTATATGCTTTTATATCTTCTGTTTTCTAATAAATGGAAGTTTCCTTTGAATGTTTTGGTCGGGACCTGGGTTCTTGGTTGCACACCCTGTTTAGACCTGTGCCCGCTGCCTTCCAGCACAAGATTGCACTCCTTTCTGGGAGGTGGGCATTGAAGGAACGAGTGGCTCGTAGATACGCACTGCAGCCCCATGTAACAGCAGCCTTCATAGTGCAGCTCTGCGCCATGCTATGGAGGCTGCCTGCAGAAGAGATACATTACTGTACTGCAGTACAGGTGGAAAAGGAGGAGCAGGGAGGTGGAGGTAAATATCGCCGGCTGCCTCCCCTTGAGAGCCAGTGTGGTGTGGTGGTGAAGAATGTTGACCCCATGTTCAAATCCCCAGTTGGCTAGGAAGCTTTCCCAGTGACTGTAAGGCAGTCCCTCTCTCAGAGCCTAACCTTCCTCACAGGGTAGTTGTGAGAATAAACAGGGATGGAGAACCACGTGTAATGCTTTGAGTTCTGTAGAGCAGAGGTTTCCCAACAGTGGTCTGTGGACCCCCAGCGGTCCGCAAGCATCATTTCACGTGGTCTGTGGTATTTCCACGTTGAATATTCATATTGATTTTTCATTGCATTTTAATTGCTTCTTTTATTTATTATTTTGTATGTTGTATTGCAGTGATTTTTATGGAATGCAATAAAATTCATTAAAAGCCAAAGCAGCAGTAAAAAGGCAATGAAAAATGATTCAGCAGCTAGCATGGTGCATTACAGTTGCTACAACAGACAGGAAAATCGTTCAGTGGTCCGCCGAGACCCTCAACCATTTTCAAGTGGTCCATGGTGGGGAAAAGTTTGGGAACTGCTGCTTTTGGAGGAAGGTTGAGACAGTTGTGAGGAAAGCCCGAGGTGGCCTGTAAGTTGGCTTTGCCTGAACGTTTCTGGAAATCCATCTTGTGTCAGTTTGAGGGGCTGAATTCTAAGATGCAGCCAGCCTGGGAAGAAGAGCCATTTCCACCAGCTTTTGTCGTTAATGGGCAGCGCGAGCTCATCGCTTGCACCTGCGCTATCTTTGACAACAAGGCTCCTTCAAGGCTGTGCCTGTCCTGCTCATTAGTTTCCCATGCCTAGGCTGTGAGGCTTCTGGGGTAGAAGGCCTAGAAGCTTCTACTCAGGCCAACCCCTTGATTGAACCTTCCATCAGTTGCATTCCTTGATTGGTCCTACACCCTCAGGTCCAGAATGTTCTGTTCAGTTCTTAATTTTGATTGGCTTTGGGATCAATCAAAACAATAAAGACATTAATAGCAGTATATAATAATGCTTGCATAGAGCTACTGAAATCTTGGGTTTGTCCTCAAAGTCATCCTTGCAGTCTCAGAAGATAACTTGTTCTCACTGCATTTGACAGAAATTTAGCCACTGTCGATGACAGCCTCCTTGGTTTGTCTTCTGTTCCATGGGATATTTAACATGAAATCGAACTGATCTCCTGGGTCAGTAATTGGCCAGTGATATGCTGCTGGAGCCCAGCATAAAAGTTGCAAAACAAAAGGACACATTTGGTGGATTCAGCCTTCTGATTATTTGTTAAGTAAGCTGGTCCCAAGCCGTTAAGGGCTTTACGTACGCGTAGCAATACACTGAACTCAAGATGCTGCTAGTAATGTTTTTTTAATCATGTTTTATTGCTTGTTTTCATTCTTGGTTTTGTTTTGTACAGACAGGCAGTGTAAAAAACATTAATAAAGAAAATCTCCTTCCCTTTCTCAGCAACTCCTACTACCCCAACAGTTCAGAACGTGCTGATCAACCCCTCCCTGATAGGGTCCAAAAACATCCTCATCACCACCAACATGGTGTCATCGCAGAGCTCCTCCGGCGAGCCAAACCCCTTGAAGAGGAAGCATGAGGAAGAAGAGGACTATGACAACTTGTGATGGGTCCCCTTTATGGGTTGGACTGAAATGGTGTATGTCTGTGTCTAAGAAACACATGGGGAAGAAGAGTTCCTGCTTAAGGCCACATTTGCTAAGGCTGGAATCCAAAGGCTGTGTCAGCTTGCTCTTACTGTCTCCCCCTTCTTGAGCTGTAAAGTTGGAGGGGGGTGGTGAAGAAATGGGAACAGGCTCCGCTGTTGAAGGTCTCCTAAGGGCTCTGGGTAGAGGTGGGTAAAGGCTTTAAAGATGTTTTCCCCACGCTGGTGCCCTCCAGCTAGGCTGCTGGGAGCTGCAATCCAAGACAGCTGGCAGGCACCAGCTCAGGGAAGGCTGTTTTGCAGCAACGAAAAACCCACAGGAAAGTTGTTGACCCACTCCCTCCTCGAAGCATCCCTGCATCTGATCCCTCCTGGTGCTAAGCTAAACAAGCCAGCACTTCCCTACTCCCATCCCATGGGCTGCCCCATTTCAAATGGCAAGGTGGTCACCTTCAAGCCTTTTGCGGGTGGCTGCATCTGTATGCAGTGACGGCAAAGCTGTGCCTGGAGCTAGTTTGGTTGCCCTTGTGCCCAGCTGGAGAAGCATCTGCGTCACAGCCTTTTAGAAACTAAGCAGAAGAGGGGCCTCGTCATTATGCGCTTTGCGCTTAGGGCCCTGATCGTGGCGTGTGTATATGATGCAGATTTTTTTTCCACTTTGTAGATAATGTTGAACAATATGATTGTTACTTTCCCAACTTCATTGTCCATAAAAACATCCCCTGAAAGAACTGTTCTAATAAAAAAGGCTTTTTTTGAGAACAGGTTAACTTGTCCTGCTTTTGTGTGGCTGGGTTAAAAAGGGCCCCACTCCATGCCCTCTCGGTACCTACATATGGGCAGAGAACAGCTCCTTCCCCAGGCAATGACTAAGGACAGAATTTACCTTTTCTGCACTAGATGGTGGGTATCGTCCCATGCCATTGTACTTTCCACTCGTTCCCATGAGACAGGGCTATGTAAAACAGCCGTCTGTAATCCATCCTGTGTTGGAGAGCCCATCTCAATTTTGGGGACATAACACAGCAAGACGGGCTTGGAAAACCAAACCAGCAAACTCAGGAACTGCTTCCCAGTAATGTAAGTCGAATACCACCTTGGCAGACACACCCCGGACTGAAGAAGCTGCCTTATACCGAGTCAGAGCATTGGTCTATCTAGCTCCGCAGTCTCTACACTGACTGGCAGCATCTGTGCAGGGTTTCAGGCAAGGAGTCTCTCTTGGCCCCACCTGGAGATGCCCGGGATTGAACCTGGGACCTTCTGCAAGGCACATGCTGTGCCACTGAGCTATGGCCTTTCCCTGTAGAAAGCCCTCCACCTAGACCCCAGCAGACCATTGACAGCCAGGGTAGGCAGAATACCCTTTCTCCATTGTATGAACATTGTGTTTTTCTTACATTGGAGAAGGGGATCATTTTGTATGGGATGCCAGAAGAGGCACTGATCCCAGGGTGGAAGCACCTGCCGTGCTGAAACTTAAAATTGCAACAACCTGCTGAGTCCCTTGCCTTCTGAAACAACCTTCAGCAGCTGCAAAAGTGTCCAGCTAATAGGATGACTGTGCAGCTGTGCTGCAAGTGTCAACTGGGGCTGAGGACAGGCACTGTGTCTGGAGGGTGCCAGTTTCACAAAGGCTGGACTGCACAGCAGTGTTAAGAAAGGGAAGGCGCTCAAGTGTGGGCCTATAGACAGAACTAGGAGTAAAGGGAAGGTGTGTAAAAATGACTTTAAAAACATTATTGTACTGGAGATGCACACTGAAGGGTGTCCACACAGGGCCAAAGAAGACAGTGGTAGCTTTGGCGCTCATTACAGGCTCTGATGTAATCATTCACTCAGTGGCCACTAACACTTGATGCATATATGGGACACTCATGTTACCTAATGGTGCCATCATTTTTAATTTTTTTGTACTGCCTGTCTTTCACAGAATGTTTCCAGCAGGTACAAAAAGCTGAGGGAACCTTTGGCTTTTTAGATATTGCTGAAATATTACCGACAAGGGAAGGGGCCCCACGCTCTGGATCGGTGAAGAGTAAGAATAAGTGCATCCGCATACTTCCATTTCCTTTATTGAAAAAAAAAAATCTATACACTATAAAAGTAACTGAATTCATTGGTTAGGGCTTGCTTTTCTACAGGGCCAAGTCAGGCGCGGCCCTACGTTAGTCTCCTCTTCCAGGCTCCTCTCTCTCCGTCAGCAGTTCTCTTTGGCTGGAGTGCAGCCGGAGAAAAAGCCGCCGCTGCTGCTGAGAAGCCACTTCCGCCCCTTCCTCATGGCTGGCAGCAGATTCTTCCCCGGCTCCGCATTACGCAGCGCAAAGAAGGAAGTAGCATCGTTTTCCTTCACGGCCAGAACCTCTTGTTCATTTTTTTCCTCCAGGACCTGGCCAGAGAGAAAGGTGGCAGTCACACAGGCTGAGCTGCCACTTCATTTCACAAGCTGTGCACCCCACTTGGTGGCTTGGGAGGAGAGCCAGCCACAAAGCAGGTTGCAGGCACTTCTGTACAGCTGTGGAGGTACCAAATGGCCCAGGGGGGCAACCTGGCATCGGAAGCTTGAGAGGGAAGTGTGGATTTCCAAATGCAGTAGGGCCCCACTTTTCAGCATTCCACTAATATGGCGGCATCAGCGGGGCAATCAGCTGTAGCACGGCAGCTTGAATACAGTAGAGCCCCACTTTCCAGGGGTTTTTGCTTTTTGGCGGGGGCCTGGAACATAACCTGCTGTATGAGTGGGGCCCTACTGTAAACCTTCAAAAAAAATTAACTAAAGCAGATTGAATTCTGTGCACAGGGATGAATGGGACAACAGGAAGGGGGGGAAATCAAAAATAAATTTGTGCCTGGTTCAGGCTTTTAACTCACAGCAAGAAAGGAACCATCTCAGCTCTGCCCTTCAAGAATTAAAGGTTGGGAAGGCACACCAAGTGCCCACATGGCAGGCAAGATCAAAGAGGAGAGCAAGGAAGGCTGCCTCAAACAACTGATGGACACAAGCTTCTTTGTGGGTGCGAATATGGTGAATGCCAAAGTAGAGATGACTCCCATCTTCTCTTTCAGCAGACACTGGGCGAACACAGACAGCCGAGTGGTAACTTCCCAGGGTGTGCACCTAACTAGTTGGTAAGCTGGTCTTCTATGTCACCCTGCCAAGTGGTGAGGAAGGTGGGCCTTTCGCCCATACAAGTTACCCCACAGCCCTAGGCATCAATGCGCCCTCTTTCTTTATAGGAAACACTATGCATTAGGCTCTTCTCCCCATTAATGTTATTTCAAGTACACATTTTGATTAGAAGTAGTGGTTATCTATATGCACTCACAGAGCCAGGCTGCTATGAATGCACAGCTCAGCAACAATCCTGCCAATGCCCTTCCCTAGCCCCAAAGCAAAACCAGAGACAGGTATTCTATCCCATGTGCATCTCTGAGATCCTCATACCTTCCTGGTAGGAGTGACAGCCGGAGGCTCAAAGAAGGTGTCTCCTCCCAACACCAGAGTGGGATCTTCCCGCTCGAAGAGGCTATCTCCCATCTGCTCATCGGGGAGCATCCCCTCCTAAGGAGAAAAAGCAAGATGCGCGTTAGGATGGGCTGCATTTCATCCAGATTCTCGGGACCCGCTCCAAGCCATGACGCTGCAGGGATGGACACTGGATGCCTATATTGAGGGAAGAGCTCTGCATTCTCTGGGGCTGCCCTACAATGCCAAGATGCGCTGTCCCTGGGGTATTGCCAAACCACCCAGTAATACTGCACAAACTCTCTTTGATCTGGGCTAAGCAGGGCAGGGCTTCAATGCTTAACAAGGTCCTGTTTTATTTTAACGTTTAATTGGATAAAACACACTGGCTGAAACAAGTGCCATGCCTAAACATCTACCAGGGCAAGCCCAGCCCAAAGAGAGCTCATCCAAAGCAAGGGCAAAAAGTTGCGGCCCTCCAGATGTTAATGGGCCGGAGCTCCCTGACTATTGGCCATGCTGGCTGGTGGGAGTGCAACAATCCCTGCTCCAGGAGTGCGGAAAACACGAGCGCAGGAGAGAGAACGGGGGGACACCAAAAACCTGCACAAGCCAGACCACAGCATACAACAGGTATCCGCTGCGGAGAGGTGATGGGGCAAGTCACTCCAGGTGATGCACGTGGAGGAGCAAAGCCACACGTGCCACACCACGCCACAGGGGAAGGCAAGCACTCCCACAGCGGCTTGTATGTGAAAGAGTGAGGATCCATCTCTCTCATACACACATGTGGGCAAATACAGTGTAATCTGAAGTAGCGACAGACAGATGGAATGGCAGCCTCTTAAAACAGAACGTTGGACATACCGTGACGCATTCATTTTCCACAGGGGATGGAGGGGATCCAAGGATGGCTGGTTTGCTCTATTTGTGAGAATTTACCACCCTTGGATCCCTCCCTCCGCTGCAGGAAGAAAAGGTACTTTGCCCCAAATGCAGGATGGAACATCTTTAACAGGATACCTTCTGCACTGTACACGTGCACCATCTTGAAACAAGGCATATGAAGCTTTTTAGGCCTGTGCAGATTTAGTTGATTCAGCAGCTAAGATTTCTTTTCATCTCAGTTTCAGCACCTGCGTCCCTCCAAGAAGCAGATGCGTCCCGTTAACCCAGGTGTAGGGAGCCTTTGGCTGAACTAGTTCCCATGTGCCCCAGAAAGCATGGTGATTGGCCAGGGATGACGGGAGTTGTAGTTCGGCAACAACTGAAGGGCCAAAGGTGTTCCACACCTGCCTTAAGCACTGCAACCTGGAGTTCCAAACAAAGCCTTTGGGCAGGACTGCTACCTGCTTTCTCTTCTCACTTCCCAGCCCCTGCAGATCATGGCTGGGCAGCAGGTCTCCATAATTTAACAGGCCCGGCCTACTGGAAGGTCAGGCAGGCTATTCAGGGTTGGCCTTGCTAAAAGAGAAAAGGAAGGACCGCAGAAAGCCACTCACCACAACACCGTGTTCCCGGTTTCGACACTTCCCGAACTCACAGCGACAGTCCTCTGAGCAGGCCAGCTTTTGCTTCCGGCATCCACACTGCCTGTTTCCACAACGGCCTTTGCAGGTGCACTGCAAGAGGTGAGCCCCGTGAGAGGATAGAAAACACACACACACACACACATAGAGACAGACGAGGAATGACCCACTAGTGGTGTGCACCATCACCAAAGACTGCTACAAGGCCTCTGCAGTTCCGTCCACTTCTGGGACTCAACCCAAAATTGTACATTGTGCCACAGAATGGAGAGATCTAGTTAGCCGTCCCAGAACTTGGGAGACATACAGAAGCCTCAAGAGCCAATAATTAATATGAAAGCAGTGGTGCTGGGAACAAGCGTACAGCAACATCTCCTGGATACTGGGCTCCCCAAAAGGAAAGGGACAAGTGCAGACTGTACAGGCTCTCCCTAATTGTTAGAGCCAGCAGGCATGCAGCAACGCAGGGGTTGCCGACATGGTGCCTGTGGGCACACGTGTACTCAAAGACCTTCTCTGGCACCTGGAGATTCCCCACCCACCACTGGAATTAGCCTTGAAAGGAGAGTTCTACTGTAGCCAACAGGCTAGGTTGCAGTATGGGCTTTGTTGTAGGGTGCCCACAACAGTTTCCCCAGTTTGCAAAAGCACCCACAGGGCACAAAAGGTCCCCTCTTCCCCGCTGTAGAACCTTGGTGCTCCTTCCCTTGGGATTTCAAGGCCTTCAAACACACATTGCTCAGTCAACTTAATCCTGACAATCCATCACGTTCTGCAAAAGGGGAAGGAGGATGTGCATCAGACACCCATTAAGATGTTCTTGACAAGTTTGGCTGAATAGTATTCAGTGTGTACATAGGGGAATCCACCAACCCAAAATGCAGCGGTGACCACTTAAGGTGGCTTTGAAATTAAGAGGATTTGACAAAACTCGTGATGAGTAGATTCATCAATGATTATTAGCTAAACTGGCTAAATGGAGCCTTCATATTCAGAGGCAGTATACCTTTGAATACCAGTTACTGGGCTGGGAGAAACAGCCGAAGAGGGCTGATGCCTTGGCGCCCCCAAGTGGCCAGTATTAGGAACAGAATGCTGAACCAGATGAACTTCAGCCTAGTCCATCAAAGGTAGTTCTTGCATTTGTTTGCACTGTTCCTTCTGACCAGGGTTGGACTAAGATGGCCGGTGAGGCAAGTAACCTTTCTTTTCTCTCTCTACACAGCATTTTTTAATCTCTTATTTTAAGTTGTTTTAAGCTGCTTCAAATGTTTTATTTTACAACTCAACAAAGCCATTAAGCTCTATATCTAAACTGCGAGACTTCTGAAGATAAGACGTCATTAAGATAAGACGATATTAAGTTTCAAGCAGGAGTGAAGTCTCTTGCAGCGTCTGATGATTTAAGAGCAAGCAAGCAAGCAAGTAAGCTTGTAAGAAACCTTTTAATTGCTGGCAGAAGAATGAACAGTTTTTTTAACTTACTTAACCTAATTATTGTTCACTGTATCTGGGATATTGAAAATGGTCTATACGAGAAAAAGATATAAAGACCTTGGCTTGCTGCCAGAAACACAGCTGGCCCCTTTAAACTGTAGACAAGCCAAAATTACTCAATTTTTTCCTCCGAAATACGACCCAACAGAAGCACCCTCACCTGCGGTTCCACATTCCCCAATACAAATATCCCAGGCCCTCGATTGGTCTTTAAATTATAAAAACCTTAATTACAGTCTCAATGATGCCTTAGACACCTCTGCTCCCTTAAATTTAGCAAAGGAAATTGAGGCTTCTGAAACTGGCTTCCTTCGTCAAAAGGACTTTAAGAGTGAGGCTGTACCTGATAATTCCCCTGGAAGATCATATTCATCAAAATCAAACATCGTATTAGATTCGACTCCCACTTCAGTCAACCCCTCACTAATAGGGTGGTCTTTCCTGATTTTGAAAGAATTGGACTTAATTAAAACCTTCATTTCGGAGTGTAATAATCTCCTCACCACCCTAGTTGAGGGTGTTGGATATCTCAATCTAAAACAGAGTGACGAACCATCTACTCCTATTAAAGATAAAAAGCCAAAAGGCAAAAAAGTGGTTAAATCAGTTTCCAAAAGAGGGAACAAAAAACAGGCCAGCAAACAAGTGAAAAAATCAAAAAATATAAAAAACCCAAGACCCTGCAAATTCAAAAAAATGGATTTTAAACCATTATTCAGATTGCTTGAATCTTCGAAGGAGGTAAAAACAGTAACCCTGCCTCTGAGCCTTCACCCAAAGCCGGATAAAGAAATTAAAACTCCCTCAACCTCATCTGGAATAGTCCCTGTCAAAACCACGGAAGACAATAAAAAGTCTCCCCCCCCTACGATTCGAACATTTATACAGAATCCTATCCAACCTTCTACAAGTCAAATAGATGGTCCTTTAATCGGTGAAGAGGAGACGAAATGCCCGGCCGGAGCTTATTGGAATTTAGTACTGAGTACAAACACGGTGGTAATAATAAACCACCCGAAATTAAATGACCACCATAATTATTCAGCAAAGAAAAGATTCTTAAAGCAATTTCTAGATTCTTGGCTTCCGACTCATTCACGTGTAGATCCCATCAAAAGAACTGAAATTCTTCCACTTCAGCAAGGATTCTCAAGGACTGTGGTTTCTTTCTCAAATTCGTCCTCAATAAGGAATATTCTTGAAAATAGACTGACCTTCGAGGAGATTGGAGTATCATTTACAAGACTCTTTACCAATAAGGCCCCTCCATATCTGCTGGCCCCCCCGAAGTTATGTCCCTTAAGCAAGCCCCAACCTCTTCTGGATTTCAAACCTACAGACATACAGAGGCCGGTGCCCAGGAACATAGATAAGCCGACTCGGGAGATTCTACCACCTTTGGAGCCAGCATCCTCTGAAACCCAACAGGATAAATATTTCTTACCAGAGGAGCTACAGTTAATTAAATCTTTTGAGGACCTTCCACCTTCTGAACAAACAGAGATTCTAACAAGAATGGACAAGCTTGCATCCTTTTTAAAAAATCAGCAAAGAGGATACACACCCTCAGCTGGAAGAAGTAACATCACTTAAGTCACCAAATCGCACTGAAAGGCCAAATCCAAATAGTCTCCAGCAGCATCTAGAGAGGCCTCTGCATCCATCAGATCTTACATGGCTCCAAAGACGCTATTTAGACCCGGATGAATTAGGAACACCACCAAAGTCAATTCCTATCTCACATAATGTAAGTTCCCCACAAGGTCCCTTTTTATCAAACGTCTGTACATTAATACCGGAGCTAATAGAAGTTCTTGAATCAAGTGATTTAGTGAACTGACAGATTCAATCAAATATACTCCCCCAGGATGTCATCCCTGCTTTTTCTGCTCAAAGCCTTGATCCCCAAGATGAGACTTCCCTTACAGCTGCCTTCAAGAGGCCCCTCAAACCTGCATCTTCTAATTTATCTTTCCTTTCGTGGAATATTGCAGGCTGGTACAACAAAGTGGGTGACCCTGATTTTTTACATTTTATACAATCATTTGATATTTTAACTTTTCAAGAAACTTGGATTCGAGACTCTAACATCCCAGTGCTGCAAGGCTTCAAAAGTTGGACTAAGCCTGCAATAAGGAATGCCCCAAGGGGCCGCGGAAGTGGGGGTTTAGTAACATTTATAGCGACTTCTTTGGATGTGATGGTTACTTCCCCTTCTGAACCCTCCCCAGAATTTTGTCTAGCCCTAATAGTCACGTTTTCCTCATGTTTTTCCATTATATGTTTAAATGTTTATTTTCCCCCTGCTCCTCCCCAAATTGCCACAGAAAACTGGAATAATCTTGAAATATATTTGGAAAATCTTTTAATTAATTACCCGTCACACTTGCTATTAATCAGTGGGGATTTTAATGCAAGATTGGGCCAGAGTTACCCGCTTTTAGGTGCCTTAGCTGGCATCTCTCTTGATGACCATTCAGTTCTCCCACGATTATCTAGGGACAAATCCACAAACCAAAATGGAAAAGCACTATTTAAATTACTGCTTAAACAGCACTTAATTTGCTTCAACGGGACATATCTTGATTCGTCCCATGGAAGCTTTACCTTCACCTCTGCCAGAGGTGCCAACGTTGTCGATTATTTCTTAGGATCCCCTTCTTTGGTGCCTTTTATTAATGACTTGACAGTTTTAAGTCGAGTAGATAGCGACCACCTCCCAATTCGTCTATGCCTATCGCTTCCTGTTTTTTCACATAGGCCAGAAACTTTTAATCCTATTTTAGACACCCTTCATGGGCATCGACGACTTAAATGGACACTAGATACCGAAACGTCAGTAAATCAATTCCTCCAATCCGAATCACTCTTAACTCTCCGTCAACAGGCTATCCTCTTTCCGGAGGATATCCTGACAATTTACGAACATTCAGTTATGGCCATTAAACACCTGGTGTCTACTTCTATTCCCCCTAAAACCTCAAGGGGACTTAACTCGTGGTTCGATGGGGAATGTCGTGTCAAGAAAAGAGAGCTGACAGCCCAAATTAAAATCATGCATCGTTATCCATCAGACGATGTTATTCATCGTGTATTATTACTAAAGAGGGCCTATAAAGGCCTCCTTAAAAAGAAAAAACAACTTTTTTTTGTAAACAACTGGAGGGACTTAGGCCTAGCTTTGCAACACAAGAAAGATCAGCAATTTTGGAAATTGGTACAGGGAGGGTTCACCCAGAGCGACTTGGTACCCATTCCTCCAACCCTTCCTGATACCTGGGTGACACACTTTAGCACCCTTTTTGCTCCAGCATCACTGGCCCAGTCCTGCCCACTGGCTATGAGCCCAGATTTGCCTCTATGGCCTCCAGTCACCGGTGCTGAAATAAGGGATCTGATTCTCACACTCCACTCAAATAAAGCTATGCTGCTGCCTGAGATGTTTCTTGCAGAAATTACTTGGTGGACCCCTCTCCCAGCAAATTTATTCACCCATATTAATAACACAGGAGACTTTCCCCGGGGCTGGAGTACTAGCATTATAGTACCAATTTATAAAAAGGGGGATCCAACAGACCCCAGAAACTATAGACCCATTAGTCTCCTTGATGTCACAGCAAAATTATATGGGCGTTTCCTCCTGAACAAACTGACAGAATGGGACTCTAAGTTCTCGATCATCCACCAGGAACAGGCGGGATTCCGAAAAAACAGGAGCACGATAGACCAAGTCTATATATTACAGCACTTAATATCTAAAGCCCAAAAAGGAAAATATCCATCCCTTTATATAGCGTTTATAGACTTCGCTGCAGCATTTGACTCGGTAGACAGGGAGATTCTGTGGCACAAATTTGAGCAAACTAATATAGACAAAAGATTGGCTTGGCTAATTAGGTCCCTTCATTATTCTAATTGTCTAAAAGTACGTCTAGGCAGAAATGGAGCGCTATCACGTGAAATTCCATCCCTGAGAGGGGTGAAACAGGGATGCATCCTGGCACCTTTTCTTTTTAATTTTTTTATCAATGACATAATTCCTACCCTATCTTCACTTAAGTTTTTCCCTCCATCAATTGGCAATAAAAAAATATCCGCGTTATTATACGCCAATGATTTGGCCCTTTTTTCTTTAAATAAGATTGGTTTAAACAGAATGTTAGCTCGCTTGGAGGACTATTGTCGGATCAATAATCTTCTGATAAACCATTCAAAATCTAAAATCATGATCTGTGGAAAGAGCAGGAAGATCAAAAGTACATGGACTTTAAATGGTATCCCCCTAGAGCAGGTCCTGTCATTTAAATATCTCGACATAATTTTGAACAACAACCTTTCCTGGAAACCCCAGGCAGAGGATATCAAATTAGCAAATGCCAGATTATCAGGACAATTAAAAAGATTTTTTTATACTCGTGGTGGCCAGTTAATTCCCCCGATGATAAAAATCTTTATTGCTAAAGCTCTACCCAAATTATTATATGGGGCAGAAATCTGGGGCTATGCCCTTAAGCCAACCTTAGAACCCCTTCAAAATTTATTTTTAAAACAAATTTTGGGCCTTCCCCGAGGAATGCCTTCTGCCCATCTAAGGGCTGAAACGGGGCTTTACCCATTGTCAGCAAAAATGGATTGGGCGGCATTGAGGTTTTGGAGAAAAATTATACATCTTGATGAATCTTCAATCGTTAGATCATGCTGGCAAGAACAAATACAATCCGGAGGATGGGCCCAAACTACATTAACACTAATCAATTCTTATAACCTCTCCCCCAGCAATTTTCTATCGCTTTCCCCAAAGGATTTGAGCAATTGGATTTTTAATTTTCACGAGGTACAAGATAGGCTTTACATAGCAACATCTCCTTTTTCGAGATGGTTCCCTTCCTTTAAACCAAATCATGTAGTCGCTCCCTATTTCACCACTCTCACTAACCCAAAGATACGGAAAGTGTTCACTGAAATCAGATTTCAAACTATGAAAACAGCTTTACTAGAGGGCAGATATAATGGAGTTCCGAGAACTGAACGCTATTGCATTTGTGGAACCAAGGAGATTGAGGATCTTGGCCATTATATTTTAAAATGTCCTTTATATAATGTTCCCAGACAAAAATTCTTATCTCCCTTTATTAACCCTCGAGTTGATTTTCCTCCTGATACTATAATAGCAGATTTGTTGGCAGATAATTATAGTACAGTTACCATGGCGGTAGCCAACTTTGCTCTCGCGGCTAAACATATTAGAGCTCTTCATGGTAAGACCCATCAGCAATGAACTTTATACTGTTTTTCAGTCTAGGCTTGTTAATATAATTGTTTACCATATTATATTGTCTATTTTTATTATTTTATTCTATTTTCTGGAAATTTGATGTGCTATGGCCCATGACTGAATGCAAATAAATTGTTGTTGTTGTTCCTTCTGACCAGATTCCAGGGGGCAGCTTACTAAACCGCCAGCCTTCCCTTGCTTGCTGCCGTACCCCCAGAATGCTCTTCTTGATTCCTCTGGTTAAGTTGGATGGCACCCACTCCACATCATCTGCTTCTTCTCTGGACTCATCTGATTCAGATGACAGGTCTTCTGTGGGCGTGTCGGCTGCAGGTCTGGCCGTCGTTCGCCTGTGAGGCTTGGGCTGAAGAGGAGAACCATAAATAAATAGAGACGGAAAGAGATAAATATTTCTCACTCAAGCTAAGGAATATAAAGACAGCCACATAAAAACCTATCAGGCCACGTTGGCTGTGGCAGATGAGAGTTGTAGTCCAAAACACCTGCTTGGACAAGGCTGGGTTAGTGACTTTCAGGGTTACTGTCCTAACACTGAGGCAGAGAGCAGGATGCGAGTCACCCAAGGCCACAAGCGTTCACACCAGAGGCGGGACATAGCCCACATCCAAGCCCATCTCTCTCATTTGAAACACCGTTTTGCAATTAGAAACTAGCAGGAATTTCAAGGCAGCCATAAAGGATCATAAAGTATTTTGACTTGTGCTTCTAGTCCACTATAGCTTTCAGGTGACAAGACGGGCCAACAATATTTTATTTATTTATTATTTAATTTGTATCCTGCCCTTCCTCCCAGCAGGAGCCCAGGGCGGCAAACAAAGCGCTAAAAACACTTTAAAACGTCATAAAAACAGATCTTAAAATACATTAAAACAAAACAGCGTTTATTTTATTTTATTTATTTATTATTTTATTTATACTCCACCCTTTCTTCCAGTAGGAGCCCAGGGCGGCAAACAGAAACACTAAAAATACTTTAAAACATCATAAAAAGACCTTAAAATACATTAATACAAAACAACGTTAAAAACATTAAAAAAAACTTTAAAAACTTCTTTTTAAAAAAGGGTTAAAGATATTAAAAAACATATTAACAAGCAATTCTAACACAGACGCAGACTGGGCTAGGTCTCAACCTAAAAGGCTCGTTGAAAGAGGAAAGTCTTCAAAAGGGGCCGAAAAGATAGCAGAGATGGTGCCTGCCTAATATTCAAAGGGAGGGAATTCCACAGGGTAGGTGCCGCCACACTAAAGGTCCATTTCCTATATTGTGCAAGATCCATTGCATGCAGACTCCTGTCCTGCCTTGCCCCCTCCCACCTGGCAGGACACACACCTTGGGTGGAATGTAATCAAAAGGGGACTCCGGTGTTTCAGCTGCCAGGGCTGGCCGGCCATTACTGATCTTCTGGCCACTGGCCACTTGAAGAATCCGCAGCTTCTGTTGGGCAACAAGAAGAGGGGCGTGTCAGTTACACTGTGCGACAGGAGCAAACTCAGCTTCTCAGACAGCAGCAGCTGCTCTCAGACCTACCTGTCTGACCATTCCAAGTTCTTCACAGAGCTCCTGATTCTTGTCAAAGACCTCCTTCATTTTTGCCAGCTCCTCATCCTGTTCACAGAAGAGGAATCACGGCTATTCAAACCTTATCTTAAGCTGCAACCCCCCACCCCCACCCCCGGTGCTTGGTTGCCTGTCCACCTTTGCATTTGTGCAATCCTTGGCTTCTAAAGATCTGAAGTAGAAGGAGACACCCAGAATGAAACACCATATATTTCCCCCCCCCAGCTGTGGTCTTCCCCCCCCTTTTTTTGAGGACAAACTCTTGAGTTCCTCTGCTTGAAACTGCAACTCCTGACCCTGAGGTTGCTTTAACACAGGGGTGGGGGAGCTTTTTCTGTTCAGAGCTGCCTGGCGACAGTGGGCAAAATGAGAACCACCCCACACACTCTTTCAATCGCCGCCATCCCACGCGAGCCACTATCCATCCAGTCACTCACACGGCCCTTCAAAACCTCTTTGAATTGCTCCTAGCGCTTTGAAAAGCCAGAGGCTATGGAAGTACTATGGTGTGTGCGTGTGCAGAGATGTTGTATGATTCTATTATGCTTTAACGTGGACTCCTGCATGGAGCAGGGGGCTGGGCTTAAAGGCACCTTCCGTCTCTATTATTCTATGAGGGTCACAAGCTAGGGAGTCACAGAGCCGGGAGACAGGAAGGGCCTCAAGTCTAAATGTCTGCATCAAGGCAAGACCTTCCACGTATCCGTTTCCTACACAAGCCATGCCACGTAATCCAGATGAGCTGGAGTGACAATGATGGCCAAGTCTCTCCGACGCTCTCCAGGATGGATCAGATGATTCTCAATGGAGCACTCCCCTCCATCTGTTGTCCTCCTGTCAAGTGATGGCAAGAGGGAGCTGGAGGAGGCCCTCCTTCACAGCACGTGGGGTGTCCTTCCCCCACCTCTCCCCATTCTCCTCAGCAAGGAAGGGGGAAGCAGCAAGAGCTGCCAGGTGGGTTTGGCCAAGGAGGGGAGATGGAGAAACAAAGCAGTCCTCTCCAGCGAGGACATGTCACTCCACAAGTCCCTCCCTTTGGCTCTTCTAGGACAAGGGATGCCCTCCCGCCGGCAAAGGAGCAGCTGGAATAGCTGGGCAGGGCCCTGCAGGGCGGCTGCGTCGGGGAGCAGGAGCCACCGGACGCAAGATGCCCCGGCTGATTTTACCTGGAACTTGAGGCGCTCAAGGAGTTGCTGCTCCCGTTCTGAAATGGAGGTCTCCAGCCTCTTCTCAGCTTCCTCTTTATGTTGGATTTGGCTGAGCAGATAGAGAACCTGGGGTGGGAAAGGCCGGGTGAGTAGAGACCTCAGAGCGCAGAGATGGCAAAACCTGAAGAGGGGGAAATTCTACCAGGCAGACCCGTAGCTCCTCCTCACGAAGGGCAGCCCTGCAGAGCTTGCATTGCAGTCATCGAAGCCTCGAGTTGGCCAAAGCACAAATGGGAGTTGCCAGTGGTGGCTGGTGTCCATTGAGATGGGCAGGGAGGAGACCAACATGAGGTGGCGCCAGAGCAAACTCATTCTAGTTTATCTCCACCCGTGCAGTGGCGGCTGGTGGTTCCATGGCAGTGGAATCTGCTTCAGATTTTAGTCCAAACTTTCAAGGAGCTGAAGCGCCTGGGACAGCTCCTTGAAACTTTGGAGTGGATTCCACTGCCCCATTGACACGCAGCCACCAGCCGCCACTGCATCTGACTCCCTGGTGAAGCAACACTGGGCAAGGGGCAACAGTGCAACTCAGGAGGAGGAAGCTGACAGTTAGGGCCACCCTCTGGACTGGTTGAAAGACAGGCGCGGGGAGGGGGGGAGTGTGGCCAAGGGTGCACTGAGGCTGGTGGGGCACTGCCCCCCACACCCTAACAGATCAGCCTCCAGTCGCAGTCTGGTGATAAGACACTGAGAGACTCTATCAGAGCCTTCTGGCTGCTGCACAAGAGTCCTAAACGCCAAAAGAGCCTGAAACCACCCGGAGTCTGCAAACCTGACTGACAAGGGCAGCAGATTGGCCAGTCAGGGCCAGACGCCTCCATCGCTACTGACTGCTGGCCTTGCTGTTCTCCCTAAGGGCACCTCCGGGGACCCCATTCAGAGCCCCTCTCTCCATTGACAAGAGAGCATCCCAAGTCAAATGCATGGGGGTGCGCACGGAGAACAGCTAGCAATGGGCCCCAACTTGGGAATTAGGTGCAAGTGCCACCCACAAAGCCTCTTTACAGATTGCTTCCGAAAGCCTGGAGTACGTAGAGCTAGACTGGGCTGGCAACTGTTTGGGGGCTCAGCCACTTCTCTGGGGGCAGGCTGTACCTTCTCCTGATGCTGCTGCTCCATCTGGACCAGCTGGCTCTCATGTTCTGCTTCCTGTTCAGCCACAGCTTTCCGCTCTTCAAGAAGCATTTTATGGAGGTCGGCGCAAGTGGCTTTGCTCTGCTGAAGCCGATTCTCCAGCTTCCCATCCTCTACTTTCGAAGAGACCAGCTTTGAAACACACACACGGCAATATTAAGAGACGTTCTGCAGAGGAGTTTGTGTTTTGCCAACTGTCACCAGGCTCAATCAGCACACAAGAGGTATGGAAAGCTTGCTGATGCACCACACTTGGCCGCTAACAAGCCCCAAAAGCAAGCGGAACACACACCCCCAGCCTGGCAGCCCCATTGCCGTCTTAAGGCCAGGGTGCCGCTTTGCCCCATACCATGCAAGACTACCTGCCCCCAGCCCCTCATTCCAGACTCAAACCCCTGCTCCCACTGCAGAGCCACCCCCTCCTCTTCCCCGCTGCCACTCAAGCTCACTTCGCCAATCAGGTACTTGATGGCACACTTGGCTTCCGGAATGTTGGTGATGCTCTCCCAGCGCTGCTTGGCGCGGTCTCCGGCGTCGGCGTCCAGCAGCTTCTGCTGCAGATCAGCAATCTGGGCGCTCCTTCGGAGGAAGCCGTCGCGTGAGTTTGCCGGATATTCGGCAAGGCAGCAGACCGTTTTGGGAACCCGGCTGTTTCCTCCTCCCCCCTTGCGTGTTTCATGGAGGATACGGCTATGAGCGGCTACTAGCCACAACGGCTCTGCCTCCACGGTCGGAGGCGGTTTGCTTCCAAATACCAGTTGCTGGAAACCGCAGGAGGGGAGAGGGCTCTTTCAGCTCAGCTGCTGCCTGCAGGCTTCCCATGGGCAACTGGTTGGCCACTGAGAGAACGGGATGCTGGACTAGATCCAGCAGGCTCTTCTTATGGATGAGCTGTGAGCAGAGCCAGAGGCTGCAGCAGCAGCAGCTACTGTTGCCCACTAAAGATCCCTGAACTAACATACAGCTGCTTAGACAGCCATGTCTAGGCTGTGGTTCTTTCCTAGGAGGCCTGCTGTGGCCAAGATTCTGCAACACAGCGAGAGAAGATCTAGGACTAGGAGGGAGACTTCTAACATCTTTGCTCTCCCAGAGCCTCCTGAATCTGTCGTTAGAGCCGGGGGCTGCAAGGGGCAGCCGCTGCTCAGGGAGGAAGCCTTGGCCCAGGAGGGACTAACATCTGGCTGCTCTCAACAATCAATTCCACACCAGAAGATCCAGCAGCAGAGTGGCAGTCATGAAAGCATCAGTACGACGGTTACTTGAGTGGGACAAAAAGCAGAGCTTGGAAAAGTTACTTTTTTGAACTACAACTCCCATCAGCCCCAGCCAGCGGCTGGGGCTGATGGGAGTTGTAGTTCAAAAAAGTAACTTTTCCTGGGGCTGATGGGAGTTGTAGTTCAAAAAAGTAACTTTTCCAAGCTCTGGAAGTTTCACCCAGCAACGGACCTTTGCCCCACTCAAGGACCTATTGTACCACCGTCTGCTTCAGGGGCAGGCAAAGTGGTGCCCACCAGGGGTTATTGCACTCCAAGTCCCATCATCCTTGGTCACCGGCCCTGCTGTCTGGCACTGATGGAGATTGGTGACCAGCAACATCCAGAGGGCACCACCGTGGCTACCTCTAGTCTGCCTTCATTGTTTGAATATAATGTAAGCTGCCTTGAGAGCTTCTGTTAGTAGGTGGGATAGAAATATTCCAAAATTAAGTAAGTAAAACAATTCAGCCTTCTAGGTGCTCCCTTTAAGCAAGTCCTGCTGACCAGGGATGGGGATGATCTGGACCACTGCCCAAAAAAGGGGAATCAAATATGAATAGTCCCATTTATGACACCACAGGGAAGAGCTGATATTGGCTCATCCGGAATATTTCGTGCATGGGTTTGACGGTTTTTATAACCTTGAGGACCTGAAACTTGATTAAAAATAGGAGGGGGGGATCACTGGATTCCCTCCCTCTGGAGCACCAAGGCTTTTGCAAATAATTTTATGTACATAGAAAGACAAAATAAAAAATAAAAGTAACAGTCCTCATCACTGGGTAATCCCAACACCTATACCACTGGTTTCTCCTTACATGTTTAAAGATTAGAAGCACAATCTACAGTAGATGCAATTTGTCCTGGGCAAGCCCCGCTCTCATCAAGAGGTTCTGCCCTGGAGCATGGGATGGCTGAGCAAATAAATTCACCCCACACTTCCCAACCATCTCCCTGTGCATTTCCCCAATATCCCCCCAGGATAGCAGGGTTGCCATCTCTTACCCCTTTTTAAAGGAAACAGCCACATTAAACTTCCACAGACATTTCAGAACAAGCAGGTGAATACAGCAACAACACATGGTTAGAATGGTGGGATTTGCTATCACCAGATGGAGTGATGGGCACTAGAGCTTAGATGGCCTTGTAAGGGGATCAGACAAATTCATGGAAGACAGGGCTACCGATGGCTACCAGTCATGAAGGCGATACATGACCTTCAGCATCAGGCAGTGCGCCTCTGGACACCACTTGTCCAGGGTCCATGAGCAGGAGAGGGCTACTGCCCCCATGTCCTGCTTGTGGGCTTCCCAGAGGCATCCAACCGACTACTGTGGGGAAAACAGGGCGTTGGACTGGGTTAACCTTTGGTCTGACCTAGGAGGGCTTTTCTTATGCTCTTTAGTTTCATGGCTTTGTTCTTCTGAGAGTTGAAACACCCCATACCTGAGCTCCATCTCGGTCTCCAGGCTCTCGATTTGCTTGGTGATGGAATGGTTCAGTTCCACAGATCTATGGGAGAACGTGCGCCTCTGGCAATAACAACGGAGAAAGAAACCGAGTAATCATTTGAGAACAGGAAGAGGAGCTCCCTCTCCAGCTGAGAAGAACTGACACCTTAAAGAAAGAACAGCAGCAGTGATGGCTTTCAGAGAGGCGAGTTTTTGATTTTCCCCTCTGGGCAAAACGAGGAGGGGATTTGTCCCAGTGAGAAAGAAGAGCCAACCTCTGAAAGATGTCCTGCCGCTGGAGTTGGAAGGCAGGAGTCACCCAGGGACCAAATCTATCTGGCCCTCAGGATTCTCGCCACACCCTCTCTGGCCCCGCTTGGCACTGTCCTTGAATGTTTTCGCCTGCCTGAAAGATGTCCTTGAACTCCAGTCAGGCCTCTTGCTTCTCTGCATGCAGGCACAAGTGTGTGTGGAAACTAGCCTACTGTGCAAAAGGTACAATGCACATGTGTTGCCCCACCCACTTTTGCCTCTGCCCCAGCCATCACTGGCATGTGGCCCTCAGAAGAGGATGCGGCCCTTGGGTTGGGGGGGAAGAAAGGTTCCCCAAACCCTGCATTAGAGGGCACCACGCTCAAACAAAGAAAAGTCTGGCCCTGGTGTGGGATACAAGACCCCCCCTTCCCCATCTCTCCTCAGGCTGCCTCCCAACACTGCCCACCTTGTATTTTGAGGGAAGGTTCTCCCCAGCCTCCCGCTTCTCTTTAAGCGAGGCAATCTCCTGCGCCAAGGTTTTCCGGTCCTCCAGGAGGTCGGTGAGGTGGCGCTGAGCCTCTTCGACACTGACGAGGACCTCGACTTCATTTGTGAGCCAGTTCTGGACAAGATGGAAGCTGGTTACAACAGAAGAGCTACCGAAAGGCGGCCAAGTACTTCCCCCTCCAATTGCAAAACTTCCGGAAAGAGTCCGTGAGCCAGTTCTGGCCTCTCCTTCAGAAAGAGCCAGCTGAATCCCCAGTAATCCCTTTAGAACCTAAGCAGAAGAAGGAGAAATAAGGCCACGTTGGCTCACCTTCACCCGGGCAGCAATTCCTTCGATCCCACGGCTTGTGTTCTCTTTCCGTTTATCGGCTGCCTCTCGCTGTTTCTGAAGAGCATCCTTCAAGCGTTTGTTAGCAGCTGCAGCCTACCGGAGTGGTGGTGGAGGAGGTCAGTGTGTCGGAAAAGGACCCCAAACACCCGTATTCCAATCCTATGCTTGGTCACAAAGCTCACTAGGCAGTCTTGGGACAGTTAATTTCTGACTCTCACTGGGTTTTTGTGGGGATGAACAACAGGAGGTGGTGGGAGAAGAACCACAGAACTCCTTAGAGCAGGGGTGGGGAATCTGTTTTAGCCCAAAGGCTGGATCAAGAACTGGCCCACCCTCCGTGGACCATTTTTGATAGGTGGGCAGGGACAAGACAACTTCAAAGGGGCTCTCTACCAATGCCAATCAACTCATTGGTGCCAACAGGGAGCCCCTTTGAAGTTGCCTGTTTGCGGGTACGGCTTAGATTCAAAGCTGTCTGCAAAAGAAAAGAGTTCCCATTTGCAGACGCAGCTGGAATGCAAACTGCACCTGCAAACAGATTTCAGAGGACCTCACTGTCAGCACTGATCATCTGACTGGAGCTGTCAGCAAGCCCAGATCGCCAAAAAACACTTGGGAGGACACTTCCTGCTCTCAGTTGTTCCCCTGAAGCTGCATCTTTACCTGCCCCACACTTGATACCACATATGACCTCAGGTGAGGGGCAGGTGGGCATGGTTGGGGGGAGCTGCCCACTGGCCAAATGAGGATCCTGCTGAGCCCACACAGACAAAATGGAATCACAGTAACAAATGTGCTCTGGGAAGTCTGACACTTTTTCACCCACCCACAAGCAATTGTGGCATCTCCCCGACACGGAGTTTGGTATTCTGAGAACTCTTTGTTGTAAAATCAAGATTCTAAGCCAGCGTGGTTGAGGCTGGACAAAGGAAAATTATAAAGGTATTACCTGAAGATTAGGAGGAAGACCTCTTCTCCCCTAGCTATTATTTCACTGATCTCCAACCTATACTAGCCTTTCCTCCAAAGTTAGTGTTTAAACCCGGTCTGGGAAACCTGTGGGCCTCTAGATGTTGCTGGACTACAACTCCCACCACCCCTGGCTCTTGGCCAGGCTGGCATGGGCTGATGGGAGTTGCAGGCTGACAGAGTTTGGAGGGCCTCAAGGTCCTCACCCCTGGTTTCAACCATAAATCCTGGAAGTAAAAGTCAGACAAGCACACACCATTTAACAGCACACCTTTGTCACCGCCAGAGGAGGCTAAGCCTTCCGCACTATTCCCTTCCTTCGCTTAACCACATCTTCTGATGCCAAGACTCTGTTCTGGGAATCTGTCCCCACAGCCTCTGCCCAAAGCGTCCCAAGACTCAGCCCGTCTAATCTCTGTGGATACCTTGACAGACAGTGGTGCTTCACAAGGAAAGAGGAGACTGTCCAAGGTCACTCACCTCCTCTGCCTTCCGCCGCAGGACAGCGGCTTGCTTCTGGAAGTCTTGCTCCAGTTTGACAAGTTCATACTGCCTCTTGCGATCCTGAAAATAAGACAAGAGCCCAAAGGGCTGTCCTTTCAACACCCAGCTTTCCTCTGCTCAGCTTTCAGCAAGCAAGATAATGAAGTGCAGCTGGTCATTGCTAGAAGCTGCTACGGTCTGCACTCGCTCCAAGCAAGAACTTGCAACCACTTTAATAATTCAACACAAACCATCAGTATCTTGGAGAGCTCCTGTGGTCACTTGACATGCTTGGAAATCAGAACCTCCATGCAATCCAATTGCAAGTGGGAAAGGGCTATCATGGAGCACCTGCTTTGCATGCAAAAGGTCCCAGGTTCAATCCTTGGAGGCTCCGGGAAGGGCCAAGAAGAACTCCTGCCTAAGTCAGGACAGACTATACTGAACTAGAAGGACCACAGCTGCTTCTTAGGAACATAAAAGGGATAACGCTGGACTCCGTGCATTCATGCTTGGATGGAAATCAGTCCCAGTGTTTGCTATTTATTGCCTGCTATATCATCTTTTCTGTACGAAGGGGGGGAAATGGGAGGGCAGCATCAAAAAGCAGAGCAACCAAAGAGGAGGAAACTCCTCTGGCGTTATAAAGCCAGCAATCTAAATAAAGCTAATGCATTTCAGTCATAAACTCCCCCTTTGGGAGGCACTGAATGAAGCATTCCACACAAGCAATACATGTCTCTGTGCAAGGAGAGCCGGTACAGAGATGGCTCCTTAAATCTAGAAGATGGAAGCCGCAATGCTTATGTTCCACCTCCAGCGCTGGAAACAGTATGTCTAGAATGACAAGTGGGAAGAGAGCTCTTGCACTCAGGTCTTGCCTGCGGGCTTCCACGGGCAACTGGCTGGCCACTGTGAGAACAGGACGCTGGACCAGATGGGCCACTGGCCTGAGCCAGCTACAGGGCCCTTTGGATACTTTGACGCTGTTGTTCGGGGGCCAATGACTGACTCACCCGGGCCTTCAGCTGGATAACTTCCTTGTCCTTCTGCTGCTTCCATTGCTTAAATTTTTCAGAATCCTCTTTCATCTGACGTATGAGCTGGACACGTTGGGTCTTCATCGCCTGGAAGAGGAACAAAGAGAAACTCTACTAGAATCTGTCCAGCAGATGGTTTAACCATGGTGGCCCATGGAGTGCCCTCCATGGGCCAGCATGGTCAGGGATGATGGGAGTTGTAGTCCAACAATATCTGGAGGGCACCACCTTGGCTATCCCTGGATCAAACACTGAGATAACCAGACCCTTAGAAGCACTGGCCTTGCAAAACTCTGAAGCGTGGTGGAATATGGTTGAGTTCAAGCTAAGAGGACTTCAGGAAATCATCTCTATTTAGACAACGTTTTGGTGTGAACAGGGCAGTCTGAAGTCTTACAGCCCTCCAAATGATTAGAGATACTTGTGCACTGCACCTTTATTAACTTGATATAGTTCTACAAAATTCATTGAAAACTTCTGGTTTTTTCCAAGCTCCCATAACTGAAAGGCAAACATTCAAACTTTAAACGGGTTTTTTATTACTTAACAGCTGAGAAACATTATGGTGAGTAGGGTATGAGCGCATTGCTTTCCTAACATTAAGATTTTTTTTAAAAAACACGAGGTGCCAGTTGTACAGCTACAGTATCCACACACACCAACACAATGGCCAATCCTGCAAAGCTTTGGTTGTTTCTTCAACCCGCTCCCATTGTCTTTTCCCCCTAACCTGTGGCACGACTTACCCGGATCTCGTGGTTCAGTTTGCACACTGTCTGCTCGCTGGACTCTTTCATCTTCAGAAGCTTCGACTGCTCTTTCAGTTTCTTCTTCAGTTCTGCCATTTCCCCTTCCAGCTCCTGAAGCCGCTTCCTACGCCTTTCGCTCAGCCTGGAAGGGCATCATCACAGCCCTGTAGCCACAAGGTCAAGAGCCACTCCCACCCCACCGGCCTCTTCCCCGGGGGCCACTCCACAGACGCCCCACAAATGCGCGCCTCTTACTTGGCTTGACTGACATCCTTCTTTGTCGTATGAATGGCGAGGACCAGGTCTTCTTTCTCCTTCTGCAGTTTGGTAACTTCCACTTCCAGGTCCTTGATATTGGTCTCCATTTAAAAGACACAAACATACATCTTTCAGCATCCTCTTAAAAACATTCCCTCTGGCTGGAGCCATTTCCTTCCAACAGGCCACAACTCTACTTGAGAAAGGGGAGAGTTCCCGCAGCTTGCAAGGCGCCCAGCTGGGCACCTGGGTCCTTCTTGCGGGCTCCCCACTGGGGCAATCTGGCTGGCGGCTGCGAGAACGGGATGCTGGACTAGACGAGCCCCCTTTGGCCTGAGCCACCAGGCTCTGCTTCCGCCTGGCAGCCCAGCGTGCCTCGTTATGGGCTCCTCCCAATCAGCCGCCGTTACCTGGTACTGGCACTGTATGGGCTCCAGCTTGCTGTCGTTCTGGGACATTTTCCTGGCCAGGGCCTCCTTCAGAGCCAGGGCTTTGTTGAGCTCCAGCAGCTCTTTCGACATCTGCGCCTGGTGGAGAGCGTGCTGAGTGGCATATTCCTCAGAGGACCCTGGAGCACCCAGGTCAGCTTCTGAAGCCTGGGGAGAGAGAGGCAAACAGCTAACAAATAATCCGTTTCTTAAAACTGTTTTGCGAGTTTTAGCAGGGTTTTATCTACAGTTTTATTTGTACACCACTTAGAGAGCTCTTTGATTAAGCGATTTATAAACCTTCTAAATAAAGGTGTGCTGAAATTATTTGTTGGAGATGGGGGCTGTCACCAAGAGATGGCGAGTGATGCAGTGCGTGGAAAAGTAAACACAGGACTCGAATCCAGATCTTTCCAGCTGAGAGGCCTCTTACTTACAGCACTAAAGTCTTGATCAGATGTGTCCATGTCAGCAACACCAGCAGGGCTTTCATTCTGCAGAGAACACACAAGTTTAGCCTGGGCACCGTGAGAGGTTCCTTCAACCTGCTGACTGCTCTGTGTACTTCAAAACCTCATGTGCTTCAAAAACCAGCAACATCCAATCCAAAACAAATGAGGTTGCTTTGCCCACTCCAGAAGTCATTTTGGGGTATGTGTGTCACAACACAGAATGTTTTGAGTGCTTCTTGCTTATGCCCCCCAAACAAACTGGGAAAGCCGCAGAAGATGCGGGTCCTCGTCAACCGTGAAAAAAAGTCCTCATTTCTCCAAAAGAACCCTTACCGTCAACTGGGCAATCACTTGCTGCAGATGGCAAACCAGTTCCACATCCTCTTTCAGTTCTTGGTCCTCCAGAGTGTCAAGCAGCTTCTGCAGATCAAGTTTCAACCTGAAATCCAGTCACACGAGGATGCAGTGGCAAGTCAGTGTCAGTTTTATGCCATGCAGATGCTCAATTGAAAGGTCCCTCATCCTGCTCTATTGACCTACATACGGTTTATTTCTTCTTTCCAACCAGACAGACAATACTGAGCAGCAAAAGCAGCAGCTTAGGTACCCGTCCGCCAGGATCGCACAACAGCTGGTTTTAGTTCTTGCTGCTAGTTCTCATGCCTGAAAGTCTCCCCTCATCCACCCCAAGCCACACACAAATCTCACTTCCCACATGAGTCCCATGCCTAATTGCTGTACATTTCAAACAAATAAGTCCATGGATACTTACGCAGCGTGTTTCTGGAGCCCCTCTACTTTCGCACTCATCTTTTCATTCTGCTGCTCTGTCTGCAAAACATGGGAATCAGGTCACAAATTATGGAGTCATTTTGCATTAAACAGAAGTACATGACAACATTGCCTCCTCTGAATGCACCTTGAAGGCTGCATTGTCTAGGCCAGCCTTCCCCAACCAGATCCCCTCCAGATGTTGCTGGACTATAACTCCCACTGTCCCGGACCATTGGCCATGCTCCCAGGGGGTGATGGGAGTTGTAGTCCAAAAAACATCCAGAGGGCACCACCGCAGGGAAAGGCTGGCCCAGGAGATGGCCGAGAGGCGAATGCGGACCCAGGAGACTGCAGATCAGACTTAGACACAGTCTACTAGATATCAAGGATCATCAAGTGTGCCTGGCACTAGAAAGCACATATAGGGGTCACTACTCACACAGGGCACCATCTTGGACAGAAAGGCCAAACAAAACAGTCTCAATGAAAACAGCAGCAAGGAAAGTATAGAAATCTCATAGTACTCAGATGTATCCTGCTACGCTATACTCAGAGGAGACCTGCACTGAAGTTAACGGTTCGAAGTTAGTCATGGCCGTTAATTTCAGTGGGTCTGTCCTGAGTAAGACTGATGTTGGATACAACCCACTGAGCACATTAAAAACCAACAATTTCAACAATTCCTTCCACATTGATGAACGGGGCCAACACTTCACAATATGTCTCCTGGAAATTGCAAGACATTTTGAACTCTGTCTGCAGAGCCCAGTGACAGGAGTTATGCCTATGCCAGAAAGATTAATGTTCTCTCCTTCCCCCACCCCACCCCCCATATATTTTTGGTCTTACCATAATTATCCTTTCCAACATCTGGGCGATCTGACCTGCTGCTTCACTCAAGCCACGGCTTAGTTTCTCATTCTCTTCCAGGAGGGAGTGGTTTTTCTCCATCACAGACTGCAGGTTTTCTGAGGGTTCACCACTGGCAGTTAAAGAAGGAAGCATTTGTTAGTAATTGCTTCCCCCCCCACCCCGCATACTCAAAAATTCATCTCCTATTCTAGGAGAGAGAAAGAAGCTAGATTCCTGAAAGGATGAGTCACAGGTAAATACAAAAGGACAATACAGCATTTCCAGAAAAATTATCTCAGATATGAGTTAATGATAATTTAGTGATACCGGCAAAGATCTTTGTAAGTTGGAAGTATACTAGCAGTTTCCTCCATTATTCTCATAACTGCAAAATACCCCCTTCCCAGGAGTACACAGATGACAGGACTCCTGTGGGAGTCCACACCTTGCCACCTTGCCATTGGCAAGCACACCTTTTTATCTGGTTCTTCAGAGAGTGGGATTCCCCAGGCTGCCTACACAGTTGGAAAGAATAATCTCACTGCTTTCCGAGTATCTCCAAATCGAAGTAGGGCAATAAAGACAATTCTCTCACTCTTGTTCCCAGCCCAAAACTGGGAAGGAAGCTGTGACTGTCCTCACAATTGCATTGCGACTTGAAAACATTCCCAGTGCCTCTAAAAATCAGAACATCAACAGAGAAAGGCAGTCCTTTCCCAATCCTACTTGCTCAGAGAGGGGGCAGGCTCCTAGACATGCCCAAATTTGGGTTGGCTAAAGCAGTCCTTGTTGGTCAGTTCAAACCACGTATGACCTATACACGCACTCACCAACAGTCCTAGGCCATACATTTAAAGCACATGACTTCCCCCAAAGAATCCTGGGAACCATAGTTTACCCTGCACAGAGCTACAATTCCCTGCATCCTTAAACTGCAGTTCCCAGGATTCTTTGGGAGAAGCCATGTGGTTCAACTGTATGGTGTGTACGCAACCCTAGTCCAGTCCTTTTCATGTAGTTCAGGGGGTTAAGAATTGTGCGGGTTATCTACAAATGAGAGGGGGCCCTGCATGGAGAGTGGATAACCGAGCCACACCGAGAGGGCAGCATCAAGTGCAGATCAGCAAAAGGAAAGGGCCAACTAACAAGGAGCCATCGAAGAGGCGAGGCTTGCAGTGGCTCAAGGAGAGCAGCACAGGTGTGGGCTTTTCAGGCATGTTTTTAGAGAACAGGGCCTTGACAGAAAGCAAGATGTGAATGGGTAGGAGGCAGGCTAGAAGCAAGGGAAGAACCAAGAGGAGCTTGAGAAAAGCATCATCATCAGACCTAGATTTGTATCCAGAAGTCTGTTAATTAGACTTGTGGGTGTATGGAGGAGGAGGGACACACTCCACTGTCAAAATTCAACTGGTATTTATTATTTGTCCGTAGGAGTATTCAACACAAAACTGCCGTCCTATTTAGGACTCAGTTTGCCAACCCCATCAGTACAAGCCTCGAGAAGAAACAAAGCTTTAACAATCAGGTTTGCATTGGCGACTGCTTTGCAGAGAAAGCTCTGCATCAGTGCTTATAGTGGCCAGGTTTGCAACAATCAGGTTTATGGACAGAAAAAAAGGACAGAGGACTGTTTTTAGTACTGAAGAGCCAGAGTCACAGCTGTTGACGACCATCAGCCCTCACCCAATAGACACTGGAAGTGTCCCTCCATGAGCCTGCAGCAGTAAGACCTGCAGCTGTTGGACCTGGAAGAGAGGGGACAATGACGTTTTTAGCTCTGTCTCTTACCAACTTCTGCAATTCTAAGAAAATTCATCTTGCAGTTCTGTGGCAGCTCTTTCGCGTAAGTGTCAACACCTGCAATCAGATGCAGACTGAAGGCCCTGCACCTTCTGCTCACAGCCCAGCACAACCTTAGAAGCCATTCTTTCACCCCCTCCCCACAATCTAGCAGTCCACAGACAAGGCAACGTTTGATACCTGCAGCCTTAGCCGGCTGATTTCTGCTGCCTGAGGGTCAATATTCACTATTGGCTTGTTCTTTATCTTTCTGGCCCTATCAGCATAGCGAAGGGTATTCAAAGTCTCTTCAAGGTTGGAATCTGCTGGGCTCACGCAGGCAATCATCAGGGTGTGGCTATTGCCTCCTAAGGAATCTGAAGGACGCAACATAGAAGCGGGAACAACAGTTTAGGCTAAAAAAAAGCAACAGCTTTGGTTTAGTGTTCTGGTACATGAAAGAGAAGGTTTTCAGAGACACAAGATGGGCCTTTGCCTTCCACTTTTACCTTGCAAAAGTCGTGTTAACTTGGAGTCCCTATAAGGGACAAAATTGCCCTTTTTGGTTTCATCCCCAAGAGCACTGATGACATTCCCCAGACAGAGGAGTCCTTTGTTGATGTTGATCCCTGGGAGCACACACACAAAAGGGGGGGGGGAGCTCAGGTTAACACTTTTGGTTTTTTCACAAACAAGAAAACAAAAGCACAGAGTGAAGCATTCACTCCCTTGACAGCAGCAACACTGAAAGTTCACAAAAACATTTCGGGTAACACTGGGAGGACTATGTAGGCCACTGGTCTTAAATTTAGCTCTGAAGAGCTATTTTTCTTGGCTCGCTATGAATCAAAAACAAGAACTGTTCCCCTTTAAGGAACGGATTTCTAAAACACAAAAGAGCACCATCTTTAAAAACTCAACCATCAAGAGGACAAACCCATCATGCTCTCCGAAGCTTATCCCACTTACCTTCCCGAAGCCGATCGCCTTCTGCTTTCGTCTTCTTTTGCCTTTCAGAACCAGCAAGGTCTACAAGGTGTAGTTTGGAATGAAAACTGGTGTTCCTAAGCCATAAACAGCAGAGCTTCACTCACAGAACAGCGGATACAAAGGATGAGGCTATGTCGACAGTCTAGCCTTCCGCAACTGGCGTCCTCCAGATTTTTGGACAACAGCTCCTATCAGTCCTCACCAACACAGCTGTTGTGGCCCAAAGCATCTGGAGGGCACCAGCTTGGGGAAGGCCTCAATTGTCATTCAATGGGTAGCATTTCAAACACACAAAAAGACCTCCTGACAGCCAGTTATCAACTATCAAGGTCCCGTCCAAGGTGTTCTCCCCTAGCTCAGTCTAAAGGTGCTAAAGTGCACCCTCAAGACACGTACAGCAAACCCAAACCTTCCTTCAGTGGACTCTACCTGAAGCCCTTTTGAGCAAACAGGGAACTGAACGCCTTTGCTTACGCGTCACTCTTGCTTTTCTGCTCAATGGAGATGGTGAAGATGGCATGAGAGCGCGACGACTGGGTGTTCATGGCCGTGGCAGCCACAGTTCGGGAGTTGTTCCCCTGTTCCAGGCACAGGGTGGTCCCTTGGGTGGAATCCACCACGTGCTCTGTTAGCCCTACAATCTGTGTCAAGAGAAGGGGTGGGAAGAAGTTTGGGTTTTGTTTTTTATTTCCGTTGAGACTCACCCTTCATGTACCTCTTTTAAAAAGCTTAAATTTTGTCCACGTCTGTGGCGCTTCTCTGCATGTATGCAATCAGGGCCGTCCAGATAAATCATGGAGCTCAGCTAGCCTGTGTCCAAGGTCCAGCCACTCTTTCCTAGCTTTATAGAAGTGATACTCCACACTAGTCATCCTCTGACTAAAGGAGTCTGTTGTAGTCATTCATAGGCTGGCTTTCAAGACACAGACAGAAGGGAGTCTAGTCTACGTTGTCCTTTCAACATGCCCAGCGCTGTAGGGAGCAGAAGGAGAGACCCTTTCTCTTTTGGGAAAAGAGCAAGTTGGCTAAGAGGAAAGCAAGTCAGCTTGCCAGTCTGACTTCTGAAGGAAGGGTTGTAGCTCAGTGGCAGAGCATCTGTTTGGCATGCAGAATGTTCAGTCCCCAGAGGCATCTCCAGATAGGGTGGGAAGTGTCCCCTGCCGGAAACCTTGGAGAGCCACTGCCAGTCAGTGTGGACAGTAGTGAGCAAGATGGACTAACGGTCTAACACGGGAGAAGGCAGCTTCCGAGGTTCCAGTCAACCTTTGGGGGCCAAATGTCAGGGCACACTGCTTTTTAAAAAAATGTTAAATGGCTATTTTAATCAGAATTCTGCCCTGCATGAATCCTCAAACAAGATAGTTTGGAGATAGCAAGTCTGGCAAAGAACAAAGCAGGATCGATGTGACACTGCTGTGACAGGTTGCACTCTGTTCCCTAAAAGCAACAAACCCTGGCAGGGATCCCACCTTAATGCCTTCCTTGGGGTCTTCACGGATGCTGATTTGCGCTGTCCGCTCTTTGGCCGGTGCCAAGAGGTCTAAGATGTCTTCATTGTAAATCTGAAGGTTAGAGGGTTGTAGATTAGAAAAGAAGCTTAGCTCTCAAAATCTAAATAAAAGCAGCAGTATAATAGAAATGGTAACACAAGGCTAGCCGAGGTATTAAAAAAACAAACATAAAATGAAATGTGCAAGTTAATGCATTACTTAAGCCCCCTTGAGCAGAGTGGGATTTATGTCTATGTTAACAGGCATAGAATCAGTTTGTAAGCTTGTTCCAATCAATTGCCAGAGATTTTGACATTCCTCCCCTAACCCCCCTGGAAGTCGTGGCTTTGCAAGGGTGCTTGGGAATAGGGATGTTGAGAGCTCCACTGCAGTCTTCAGGGAGGAGGAGAAACTTTAACAGTTCAACACTGCAACCCAAGCAGTTTATTAGCCCAAAGCAGAAGACTCGCAAGCACTTTTTCAGCAACACACTATGCTGAAAGAAAGTCATTACTGGAGGCATAGCGGTTAGGGCGGCAAAAAAGTCATATTTTGCTGCCACCATTAGATCATCTCTTTGCCGCCCAGCGGAGCTTTTTAGGGTGGTACGAGGGCTTTTACATTCTGGCCCTCCTGATACTAAGGAAACATCGGAAGCTCGCTGCAACGAATTTGTGGAGCACTTCCAGGATAAGATTGCTTGCATCCGTCGGGACTTAGACTCTGCTGTTATGACAGATGACTCCATTGAAGTGTCCAGAGCGCGGTCTTGTCCTTCATTGTTGGATGAGTTTCAGTTGGTGCAGCTCGAGGAAGTGGACAAGGTGCTTGGAATGGTGCGGGCGACCACGTCTGCCCTTGATCCTTGCCCATCTTGGCCGGTGAAGGCCAGCAGGGCTGTAACCACCGGCTGGGCCAAAGAGGTGATAAACACCTCCTTGAGAGAGGGAGTAGTCCCTGGTAGTCTCAAGGAGGCAGTAGTGAGACCTCTTCTAAAGAAACCTTCTTTGGACCCAGATATTTTGAACAACTATAGACCGGTGGCGAATGTCCCTTTTTTGGGCAAGGTCCTGGAGCGGGTGGTCGCCGGCCAGCTCCAGGCGCTCTTGGATGAAACCGATTATCTGGATCCATTTCAATCCAGTTTTAGGCCTGGTTTTGGCACTGAAACAGCTTTGGTCGCCCTGTATGATGACCTTTGTCGGGAGAGGGACAGGGGGAGTGTGACCCTGTTGATTCTCCTTGATCTCTCAGCGGCGTTTGATACCATCGACCATGGTATCCTTCTGGGGAGGCTCGCGGAGTTGGGAGTTGGGGGCACTGCTTGGCAGTGGCTCTGCTCCTACTTAGCGGATCGTCGCCAGAAGGTAGTGCTTGGGGAACATTGCTCGACACCCTGGACTCTCCATTGTGGAGTCCCTCAGGGGTCGGTCTTGTCCCCCATGCTCTTTAACATCTACATGCGGTCATCAGGAGTTTTGGAGTGCGTTGCCATCAGTACGCTGATGAACCGCAACTCTACTTCTCCTTTTCACCTTCTTCAGGTGAGGCTGTTGATGTGCTGAACCGTTGCCTGACTGCGATAATGGACTGGATGAGAGCTAATAAACTGAAACTTAATCCAGACAAGACTGAGACACTGTCGGTGAGCTCTTTACCTGCCCAGATGGTGGATGTTCATCCTGTTCTAGATGGGGTTACACTCCCCTTGAAGGAACAGGTTCGTAGCTTGGGGGTCCTTTTTGACCCTTCCTTGTCGCTTGAGGCTCAAGTGGCCTCGGTGGCACGGAATGCGTTTTACCATCTTCGCTTAGTAGCCCAACTACGCCCCTATCTGGACAGTGACGATCTCGCCTCAGTTGTTCACGCTCTGGTAACCTCTAGACTGGACTACTGTAATGCGCTCTACTTGGGCTGCCCTTGAAGACCGTTCGGAAACTTCAGCTAGTGCAAAATGCGGCAGCCAGGTTGTTAACGAGGACCCGCTGGTCTGCGCATATAACACCTGTCCTGGCCCGCCTGCACTGGCTGCCTATTTGTTTCCGAGCCAGATTCAAGGTGCTGGTTTTGACCTATAAAGCCTTACACGGTGTGGGACCACAATACCTTGTGGAACGCCTCTCCCGCTATGAACCAGAGAGCTATTGCTAGTCGGGCGGTATATAAATTTAATAAATAAATAAATAAATAAACCTACCCGTTCACTTCGTTCAATATCCAAGGCCCTCCTCCGGGTACCAACTCATCAGGATGCCCGGAGGATTGTTATTAGATCTAGGGCCTTTTCTGTGGTGGCCCCCGAACTGTGGAACAGCCTACCTGAGGAGATACGCCTGGCGCCTACGGTACTTTCTTTTAGGCGCCAGGTTAAGACCTGGCTATACTCCCAGGCATTTTAATGTTCAATGTGTTTCATTTAATTTTTTTTCCGTTTAACTTGTTGCTGATTTTATTGTAATTTTATTGTAATATTGTATTTTAATCTTGTTTTGTTCACCGCCCAGAGAGCTATTCGCTATGGGCGGTTTAAAAATGAAATAAATAAATAAATAAATAAATTCAAGAGGCAGCTGGACAGCCACCTCTTGGGGATGCTTTAAGTTGGATTCCTGCACGGAGCAGGGGGTTGGACCTGATGGCCTTACAGACCCCTTCCAACTCTACTCTATGTTTCTAAAGCAAGGAAGCTAAACTTTTTTCAAAAGGCAGTCCCAAAGGTAGAGTTGGCCCACCAATCAACGGACCAGTCAAACATTATGCAACTTGAAGAATTCATTGTGGATTAAGGCTATCAATGGCTACTCATCATTATGGCTAGATACTTCTTCACAGCATGATGCCTCTGAATACCAGACACTGGGAACAACAGCAAGAGAGGGCTATTGTCCTAAGGTCCTGCCTGTGAGCTTTCCAGAAGCATCAGAATGGCCACTGAGGGAAACAGGATGCTGGACTAGACAGGCCTCTGGTCCTATGCTCTGAACTGGCCTGCTGCCTACTTAGCATAATTTAGCCTCTAGGAACTGACTTTGTTATTATTATTAAGTAATCGTATGAAATTGAAGCATTTTTAAAAGTGTAGGCTGACCCTGGTGTTCCAGGATTAAAGCCAAACAGGAAAACCGATCAATGAATCACTGAGGTAAAAAAACCTTACTTAACATTATAATTCATCACAGTTTCTTAAAAAAACCCTTTAATTGCATTGGGTGACAGCCAACTAAGTCATACCCAGAGCAAACCTGGTGCAATCAGTGGACTTAAGTTTAACAGTTTTAACTAGTTTGTTTTGGTGATGAGCATAAAGATTAAACCTGTTGTCAATTAAAGTATTTTTGTTGTTCTGATAAAGTTAATGATTTGAAATGCTTGACCCATCAGATCTTTTTTGACTGGTCACATGCCCATCCCTACCCAGAGGCATCTGATCCCAGCCTCAGCCAAGCTTCGTGCAATTGGGGTGCTACAGAAGCAGATTGCTGGCCTAGCACAGCAACAGCTCTTAAACTATGGAAATATTGAAAGCATAAACGGTTTTTACCTCCAAATAAGAGACCTTCAGGGAAAACTGCCACTCTACCCTCTTTTTCATTTCTTGGAAGAGAAACTTTATCACTCGGGGAATGATTCCTACAGTAGGATCATTTTCTTTGTCAGCTGTGTAGGCTCCTCCCATGGAATATGTTTTCCCGGATCCAGTCTGCCCATAGGCTAAAACAGTCGTATTATACCCTATGGAAATAAGACCACAAAAACAAGTGAGGGCCATTTTGTACAAGGACAAGGGCTCCTTAACAGTCTTCTATCTAAGAGCAAGGACAATATGGAGAAAGCTGAATATACTGTACCTCACTCCCAAGGCAACAAGTTATCTAATCAATCTGCATATTCCCAACAGAGCTCCAGTGGCCAGAGTGGTTTAACTGTCAGCTGCTCTGATTGAAGTTCTGTGAGGGGAACAGGGCGTCCCCTAACAACTCTCAGCACCCTTCACTAACTACACTTCCCAGGATTCTTTGGGGGAAGCCATGTCTGGTGTAGAAGTGGCCAGGGACAGCTTTGGTTTAAATTTGGGTGGGAGACTACATGTTCCAGTAAGGGAAGAATGCCACTTCCAAGAATAGAGTTAATCTCAAGCACAGCATGCACGTCCTCTTAAAACACAGCAAACGTTGTATGGCACATGTCAACTTAGCCTTCCAGATGCCACCCTCCTACTGAAGATACTCCCAACACGTTCTGTCTCATCCAGCTCTCACCTCTGAAAATGCCCCTTATAAGGGGAGCAACGCAGGTATTGAACACCTCCTCTTGCTCAGTAGATGGGTCGAAAACATAATCATACGTGAATGGTTTGTCGTTGCCTAGAACTACCTGCGAGGAAGGAGAAGAAGCCAGCTCTTCAGGGTTGAGGACTGGTGTCACTGAGAGCAGTGCAAGTTTGCCCCATCTCTCCAAGTCTAGCAATGATCATTATTATGATCATTAATTTACTAATCACCTTCTGCTATTGTCTCAAGGTGATGTACAATAAAAACAGCAACAAAAAAAAAGTTAAACACATAGAAGGTGGCAGATAAATTTAAAATAAAACAAAATCAACACCGGGGCAGAAGCCCAATCATCCATCCAGGAAAGCCCGCCAGGACAAAAATGTTTTCAGTTGTTTCCGGAGCAGGTTAAAACAACCCACCCCCCCCAAACTCTCCAGATGCAAATTTTTCCTCACCTGCTGTTCACCAGGGACAAAAGACAAGCACATCTGGCAGCCCTCAGCAAGTTCTTTAGGGACAAGCGGGCGGCACCTCAGGGCCACCTGCACAGGGATTACCCTGTCCTCTTCTTTTGACATTTTGTGCCGTTATCTTCCTAAAAGAAATCAGAAAGTCACAAAAAATTACCACAGTGGAAAATACCACGTGTTGCCTTTGGTGGTAGCTAACAGCTTCTAAACCCAACAGCGCATTATTTGTTTAGGATTAATCCTTTATAGACCACTCACAATACAGTAATACCTCAGTTAATGAAGAACATGCGTTCCTGGACATCACTTCTTTAACAGAACCTTGGGTACCAGAGACAGGAACAACATGGAAAGACTAGGGATAGGTTCCTACACCACAAACAAGGAGAGCAGCTCAACATATTTCAGCAAACTTTTTATTCAAAACTAACAATAGGCATGTCTGAAACGAAACAACCAGGTCAGGTCAGCCTTGCATACAGACCTCCTGAAGGCTCCTTCCAAAATGCATCCAGGGATGCCTGCCTGCCTTGCCTCTTTTCTTCCATCATGTAGCATCGTACTACGGCAACCTAAAGCTTTGAACACAGTTCTCCTCTCCATACACTCAAGCAGACAGGCAAGGGGCAGCCACCACCCCGTGCTTGGGCTCTCTCTCTCTGTGCCATCCTCCCCCACACTCGAGCAGACATGTCTGCAGCAAACAGTGCTTCCAGAGCACCTGAAGCAGTCTCCTGCGGAGGCTCCTGCGCCACCTGGCAAGGAGCATCATTCCAGCCACGTGTGAGGGAGCTGCCTGCAGCAGCCGCAATCCAGTAATAATAATAATAATTTAATTTATGTGTCGCCTATCTGGCCAATGGCCACTCTAGGCGACGTACATTTCGGTTACAATAAAATACATCATAATAATACAATACAACGATAAAAACTATACACAATGACAGTTCAGAGTAATAGGCAATTTGTCAAAGAGATTAACCCTCCCCGGAAGTCCCGAAGGCCTGTCTGAAAAGCCAGGTCTTCAAGGCCTGGCGGAATACATTCAGGGAAGGGGCGTGCCGAAGATCATACGGGAGGGAGTTCCAGAGAGTGGGGGCCGCCACTGAGAAGGCCCTCTCTCTAGTCCCCACCAACCTAGCTGTTTTAATTGGCGGGACTGAGAGAAGGCCCTGCGTGGCTGATCTTGTCGGGCGGCATAATTGGTGGCGTTGAAGGCGCTCCATCAGATAAACTGGGCCGAAACCGTGTAGGGATTTAAAGGTTAATACCAACACCTTGAATTGGGCCCGGAAAACAACTGGGAGCCAGTGCAGGTCGAACAGCAATGGGGTGATATGCTCCCGGCGGCGACAGTTTTTAAGTAGTCGAGCCGCTGCATTTTGTATAAGTTGTAATTTCCGGACCGTTTTCAAGGGTAGCCCCACGTAGAGCGCATTACAGTAATCCAAACGAGAGGTGACCAGGGCATGTACCACCAGTGGGAGCTGATGAACAGGAAGGTATGGTTGCAGTCTACGTATGAGGTGTAATTGATACCAAGCTACCCGACTCACCGCCGAAATCTGAGCCTCCATGGACAGCCTGGAGTCAAGTACAACCCCAAGGCTGCGGACCTGGTCCTTCAGGGGTAAACTCACCCCACTGAACTTCAGGTCAACATCTCCCAACCTTCCTCTGTCCCCCACGAGTAGCACCTCGGTCTTAACGGGATTCAGCTTCAACCTGTTCCTTCCCATCCATCCACTCACGGATTCCAGGCACTTGGACATGGTCTCCACAGCCAACTCTGGTGAGGATTTAAACGAGAGATAGAGCTGAGTGTCATCCGCATATTGGTGACACTGCAGCCCAAATCTCCTAATGATTGTCCCCAGCGGCTTCATATAGATATTAAATAGCATGGGAGAGAGGATATAGCCCTGTGGCACACCACAATTGAGAGGCCAAGGGTCTGAAACCTCTTCCCCCAATGCTACCTGTTGATACCTACCGGAGAGAAAGGAACGGAACCACCGTAATACAGTGCCTCCTATTCCCAACCCCTCCAGGCGATGTAAAAGGATACTGTGGTCAACAGTATCAAAAGCCGCTGAGAGATCGAGGAGGACAAGAAAGGTGAATTCTCCCCTATCTAATGCCCTCCTCATATCATCCACCAGAGCGACCAAGGCTGTTTCAGTACCATGTCCAGTCCTGAAACCCGATTGGTATGGATCCAAATAATCCATTTCATCCAAGTGTGTCGACAGCTGATTAGCCACTACTCGCTCAATGACCTTGCCCAAGAATGGTAAGTAGACAACAAGCAACATTTTGACTATGTCAGAGTGCGTGTCCCCTTGCACCCCCCAAAAAATGACTTTGTTAAAAGGAGCTTCGTTCCTGGAGGATTGGTTAACTGAGGTATTACTGTATATATATATATATGTGTGTATATCAATCAAAGTGGTTTACAATAAAAGAGCTAAAACTCTAAAACATGCACAAAAACAGAATACATACATACAAATAATTGTGGCTAAAAAGAAGAAATAGCCAAAATAGGGGAAGGGTGGGAGTAAATAAAATGCTCAAGAATTGAATATCTTTTGTTTTTAAGATGTTTTAAAGTGCTTTTAGTGATTTTGTCTGCCACCCTGGACTCCTTCTGGGAGGAAGGGCGGGATACAAATAAATAAATTAAATTAAAATTAAATTAAATATATTGAGCAGTTCAATCCAGAAATTAACAGCTAAGAAATGCCCAGCTAAAAAGATATGTTTTCAGTAAGTGTCTAAAACACACTTTGGATAGCACCTGCTAGATGACAATTTAACTGTCCACAAGGAGGCCAATACCAGTCAGGAACAGATCTAGAGAACACCTCTGGCCTGACAAGTGCCCCCCACCCTCCGAAATCTCAGTAATGTCAACATGTTTTTCATTAGGGTCTATGTCTTACTGATTTTTTAAAATTGTCCAATAAGCCACCCCGAACAATATTGCCGAGGGGACACACACACACGAAATGAACCAAATTTAGGAGCAAATCATTGAGCTCAGCAGGCCTGACCCATGAATAAATTGGTTGTTTGTTGCTTTAATACAAACTGTTGCTTATATAATACATGGACTGATAAATGCAGATGCAAGGGTTATTGTTATTCAGTATTGGTAGCAGCAGCAACCGCAATGTACACAATTAACAGCCTACAAAATCAAAGTGAACAAGAGCTTTGAGACCCAATGTGTGGCAGTGGACAGTGTCAGAATGGGAGATCATGATCTCCCATTCTGACACTATCCATTGCCATGAAACTTTTTGGGTGTTCTTGGCAGCTGGTCACAACCAGCCACTCTAAGCCTACCTCACAGGATTGTTGTGATGGCAAAAGAGTTCAAATCCCCAATGTAACCCTCAGGGTAGGCCTCAGGTGCAAGTCACCATCTCTCAGCCTACAGCCTACCTCACAGGATAAAAGTTCAAATCCCCACTCCAGCACAGAACCACACTAGGTGGACCGGGGATGGGAGGGAAGCAGTCACCATCTCTCAGCCTAAGCCTCCCTCACAGGGTTGTTGTGACAGCAAAAGAACTCAAACCCCCACTCCTGCCCTGAAGCTCACTAGATGAACCTTGTGTGTGAGGGAGGGGATGTCAGTCACCATCTCTCAGCCTAAACCTCCCTCACAGGGTTGTTGTGATGGTAAAAATTCAAATCCCCACTGTCACCCTAAGGGTAGGCCTTGGGTGTCTGTAACCACCTCTCACCCTAAGCCTCCCTCACACGGCTGTTGTGTCAACAAAATCATATAAGACCCCCACTCCTGCCCTGAAGCTCACTGGAAAATCCTTGTCTGCGATCGAGTGAGTGAGTGAATGTAAGTGTGGCGGGCGGGGAGGAGGAGAGGATGTCAGTCACGACCTCCCCGCATAAGCCTACCTCACAGGGTTGCCATGAGAATGACAGAGTGGAGGGTGGGAGGAAGGACAGGACAGAATATGAATAGGAAAAAGAACAATGGGAAAGAAGTAGCAATAACAATAATAATACCACCTTTAGGATTTTGACTAAAGTTTCTGGTCCCACAACAAAGGAATAAAAATAGTGGCGGCGTAAAGCCAGCCTCCCTTCCCCCATTCACAACCCCCTCCCCTCCCCTCCCCTCCCTCCCCCCGTTAAACTCACCCTGCCCCCTCCGCCGCCCCACCGACCGTTACTCTCTCAGCGTCATCCGCCACTGACCCATCCACCGATCTGGCTCTCGCGGCCTCTTTTTTTCCTTCCCTCTTGCGGCTTTATCCACCTCCCTGCCCTGCCGGCCAATCGCCTCGTCCCGCGGCTGAAGCTGGGGGAAGGGAGCCGCCGCCGCTCCTTTCCCACCTTACGACATTCAAATTCGGCGCGCCAATCCAGACAACGCCAACGGAGGAGGAGGAGGAAGATGGAGATGCAGAGGACACGTGGAGAATGACGTCAGGACGCTCCTTGGCATCACCCTAAAGAGATATAAGGGTAGAAGAAGGCTAGGACTGGAGAGTGCAGCAGTGAGAGAACTAGAAAAGGTCCTCAAATGCAAAGATGTATCACTGAACACTGAAGTCAGGATCGTTCAGACCATGGTATTCCCCATCTCTATGTATGGATGTGAAAGCTGGACAGTGAAAAAGGCGGATAAGAGAAAAATCAACTCATTTGAAATGTGCTGGAGGAGAGCTTTGCGCATACCATGGACTGCAAAAAAGACAAATAATTGGGTGTTAGAACCAATTAAATCAGAACTGTCACTAGAAGCTAAAATGATGAAACTGAGGTTATCATACTTTGGACACATCATGAGAAGAAATGATTCACTAGAAAAGACAATAATGCTGGGTGTCAAAGAATTGTCCCTCTGGGGTCCTTGTCCTTAGCTCCCCAAGGGGGATTCTTTGCTGCCGAGAACAGTCCCAACTCCTCTGGGTCTCTGCTAAACATGTTTAGAAATATCTTTTAAAAAAAAGTTTTAAAAGTATCTTAAAAAGCAATTCCAACAGATGCAGTCTGGAATAAGGTCTCTACTTAAAAGCCTTTTTGGAAGAGGAAGCTCTTCGGTAGTCCAGAAAAGATAACGGAGATGGCACCTGTCTAATATTTAAGGGGAGGGAATTCCAGAGGGTTGATGTCACTACACTAAAGGTCCGCTTCTTATATTGTGTGGAACAGACCTCCTGATAAGATGGTGTCTGCAGGAGGCCCTTACCTGCAGAGCGCAGTGATCGACTATATAAGGGATAAGACGGTCTTTCAGGTATCCTGGTCCCAAGCTGTATAGAGCTCTGTACACCAAAACAAGAACCTTGAACTTAATCCGGTAGCCAATAGGTGATGTTATATGCCTTCAAGTTGATTACAACTTATGGTGACCCTAGTCACCAGTACAACTCTTCTTATGTTCTAACCTGATTTTTCTCTTTCAGAAAATTGGATTAACCCTATTTATTTAATTACCACATTTATCAACCTGGGAGCTTCTGCAAGCAAAGTATGAGTCCCCCCCCCCCAGGCTGTGGGCACCAATTCTGCGGTCAATCAGTTGGTTACTATAGATTGTCTCAATTGTCTTGGGGAGCAGGGAGGGGAAAAGTAGTTTCAAAGATCCATTTTCAGATGTATTCATAATGACTCTAAAATTATATATTATTTCCACCAATCAATCTATAATAAATCAAAATAATTACACATCCAGCCAAATATTTGTACGTTTGTTTTTTTAACCATTCCCCCTCATTACCACCTTTTGCCCTGTGTAACATCTAGCCTGAGGAAGAATTCTGGAGACGTCGAAAGTTTGTTTACAGTTTTGTGACATTTTGGTGGGTTTTGACATCCAGCTATGGATTTATTTTTCTGAGCCAACATGGTTTCTTTATCATTTCATACATCTATGTTCCCTGAGGTTAGTTACATATCACGTGATCCGGTAACAGGCGAAAGAGGGCGGGAGCTTCATAAATGTAAGGGCAAACGGATTGAGACGTAAAAAGACACGCCCCTCCTAAAGACTGGAAGCCGCCATTGGCCACGACTTTTTAAAGGCGCAGAGTGGCGACACTCTATCGTGTGCCTTCTCTATGGTAAGGTAAAAGGCGGCTCAGTGCCAGCTCTCCTCCCCCTGCTGCTAACTAGTTCGATATGTGGCTGAACTCTTTGTTTATTTCGCCGTTAAACTCCCGGGGTGATATACATAAATAATAAAAAAAATTACGGAGGCATCCTTCCCTCCTCCCTCCATGACAGAACAAAATAAGGAGGAGGCCGCTTTCCTTTTTTCTGTCACAGAGGCTGGTGTTAGTCACGTGATGCGCTTCGTCACCCCGGGAGCGCGACCTGTTGCCATAGCAACGTTGCCGTGGCAACCCTCAAAGTGGGCCCGGCCCTGTCTTGCCTTTGCCGTGGGGCGAGAAATTAGCTGTAATTAAAACGAGGAGGGAAAACAACAGAATGCCAAGTTAATTAGACCATCGCTGCTTTAAAAAAATGTCTTCTAGTTATTTTAAATTATTTTTAATCGAAATATTTGTGCCCCGCCCTTCCAGCGCTTTCACATTGATCAGAGCAATCTGCAACTATTAAAATAATATAAGCAGGCCGCACCCTCACACGTGATATGTTGTACACGTATCGTCAGGCTAGTTGTCTGCATCTGCGCGCGCATCCTCTCCATTTTACGCGTCCTCCCCCTTCCCGTGTAATCCGCTCAGGAGCCGGAGCTCCTTATTTCCCCCGCCTCCTGGGAAAAGAATCCAACCGTAATGCTTCCTCGACTAAACTGACAGAGAGTTTAGCTAGTAGGTGTGGAGAGTATTGACGCCGTTTCCTTTTGATTGGCTGGCTGGAGGAGCCTTCTTGGATTGGAGGAAGAGGAGAAGGAGGAGGGGTTTTGGGTTTGCAGAGCTTGAGCTTCCAGCCCAGCTGCTCTGAAGAAGGAGAAAGGCCGGTTCTTCCAGCAGTAAGTGGAGAGGAGCAGAAAAGCTAGAAATGAATAAATCGCTTTTATGCATGTTTAATCTGAAGGAGGTCCCATAGATCCCTAGGGCGTGTGCATTGGAATGCATCCCTGGGCAGTGCAGTCCTGTGGCTGTCTACTCAGAAGTAAGTCCTATGGAGTTCAGTGGAGCTTACTCCCAGGTAAGAGGGCAACTGCAGTCATTGAACCCAGTGACGGGGAGGGCCACAGCTCAGCGGCAAAACATCTGCCGTGCACGTAGAAGGTCCCACGTTCAATGGTCAGCTTCTCCAGGTAGGGCTAGGAGAGATCCTGGAGAGCTGCTGCCAGTCAGTGTAGACAGCACTGAACTAGATGGAACAATGCTCTGACTTGGTATAAGGCAGCTTCCTCGGTTCCTACCTGGGAGTGAGCCACACTGAACTCCAAAGGACTTATTTCTGAGTACTATCTATCGGATTGCACTGATATTGTATGGGGGGTGGTTTTGGTAGTGGATTGGGCACTCTGGGATGGACCTTCCTGGCGACCTTCATTTCTAGGGAGGAAGAACTGATCTCTCTGTGTTGGTGTGTGAGGGAGGAGGCGATACCCGAAATGGAGGCTGGGATAGGCTGTAGGAAGCCTTGGAGCTCACATGAAGTAGGGTGGGATTGTGCTCTGTGTAAAAAATGGGAGCAAAGATATGTTTTATTTATTCACCATGATTTATATATTGTTCAGTGTGTTGTTTAATAAAAGCCTCTAAGTGATTTACACAAACCGATATCAAACAAACATAAGAAAATACTGATTAAAGTCAGACTAAAAAAACAAGTAGACAAGAAATGTAAATACAATTTTCCATACCATTTGACAACATCTGCATACAGTATGGGAACATACCCCCCACTCACCTTGCCTTTCCTCCCTCTAGGGGTCGGAACGAAATATTACCATCCTTTAAAGCTGAGACAACAATAGTTTGGTTTCTCCATCTTATTTTTTTTTAAAAAAATCCATGAAATCTTTGGTATATCTCCCCAGTCCAAACATCTTACTGTAACTAAGCCAAAGTACCTGACACAGAAATGAATGCATATTTTTCTTGTGTGGTTATCCTGGTCTCTTTTATAATTCCCTTCCTCTATTTGCTCCTCTGTGTATGTTTTTATATGCTGTAAGCCTCTTTGGCGCAGGGCAATATCACACTTCTTGGAAGAGCGCCACATACATAGATGGTGCTATATAAATATGCTATATAAATAATAATAATAATTTTATGATGAGGAAGGCATAACATCATTTGTCAAATGTTGAGGGCAGATGGGATACAGCAGAACTATCTGGCTTCCATGTAGGGCTGAGGAACTGGGAGTGGGAGGTGGGAGAAAGAAATAGGGAACACAGTGTTTTTGATTTTTTTTCCAGACTTTTTGTTGACCCGATGATCAAAAACTGATTATAAGTCTAATAAATAAATGCAAAATTTATTTTACTGTTTTATTTATTAATGAATTTGACTGCCCATCAGCATATGCCGTCTGAACAGTTCTGAGAAGCAAATAATAAAATACAATATATATTTAAAAATACAATCCTTTAAAATGTGATAGCAGCAGTAACAGAATGCAGGATAAAAACTTTCCTTCTAGCAGAGGAGAGTAAAGCCAAAAGTTTAGCAGAATACGAAATGGAAAATAACTCAATCTTTAAGAGTCCAGATTTTTTTAAAACGCAAGTTGTTTAAAAGGCCTGGGTGAATAGATAATCTGGTTTTATTTTAACCCAAACTTGGTTAAAGGGGCAAGAGCTGTACAGTAGGGCCCCGCTTTGCAGCGCTCCACTTTGCAGCGTTCCACTGATACAGCAGTTGTCAATTGCAGAAAGGCCCTGCTCCTATGGCGCTTGTTCTACTTTTACGGCGTTTTTCAGGCGTCGGGTGCCATTTTAGACAATGTTAGTCAATGCGTTCTGCTTTACGGCGGATTTCGCTTTATGGCGGCGGTCCAGAACAGAACCTGCCGTCTGAGCGGGGCCCTACTGTAGCTCAATGACAGAGCATTTATTTGCATGCAGAAGGCCTCAAATGGCATCTCGACCTTGGGCCAGGAGAGGCCCCTGTCTGAATCCTGGGACGTGTCTGGCAGTCATTGTAGAGTCTACCCCGGTGGTCCCCCAACTTTTTTTCCCACGTGGACCACTTGAGAATTACTGAGGGCCGTGGCAGACCTCTTAGTGATTTTTCTCCTGTAGTGGCAATTGTACTGCACTGTACTAGAAGCAATATGCTTTTTAATTGCGTCTTTATGGCTTCTTTTGTTTCCTGTATAGAAATAAATTTTATAGAATTCAAAAGGTAATATAATAAAATACAATGTAACAAATAAGAAGCAAGAAAGGTGCTATTAAAAATCAATATGGATATTTGATGCGGACGTGCTATGGACCACCTGAACGAAGGTGGGAACTCCTGGTCTATGCAACACGGAGCTAGGTGGACCAACTGAGTGCAAGGCACCTTCCTGTGATTCTGTATTGAGTTGCCATGCATTGAGTTGCCATGGCTTCCGTAGAACAGCCGTGCTTCTATGATTGTAATTATTATTGTTACTTAAATGAGAATTGCATTCTGCTGTTTTGGACAATTGTCTCAGAATGGTGTGCAATCAGTAAGTAAAAATACATCAAAACAATTAATCCATCAATAAAACAGGAAAAGCACATTGCATTTAAACAGTAGAAACTGACTAAAAGCAGCCCTGGACAAATGGCCCCGATTAACTGGCATCACAATTTTAACTCCAAGGTTGTTCTAAACATATGACTTCAAAGCTTGTTTCAAAGAGATTTGCTTTTAATAGCTGTGTGGCAGGCGTAGATTCAAGAAGTATAGCTTTTCCCATTGCACATCTTTGAGCTGGGAGAAAGCTGAATTTGTAATTTAAAAGAAGCTTTTCCATTGCCACATTTCTTGAGTTGAGGGAAAGCTGTATTTTGTTTTTGTTTTTAAGCAGTCATGCAAATGTTTAAAGCACAAGAGTTTCTGTGAGGAGGAGGAAGAGGTGGCAACTTTAAAACAAACATACAGATAGAAAAGACACTCATATTTATACAAAAACTAATGTAGTCAAATCTTCCATGCCCTCAAATTGCTAGGTTTGCTTTTTTTTTTGAGGGGCGGGCGGGTATTTTTTCATTCATTTTTCTGTGCCTTGAAGCATATTTGGCTTTTCAAGGAAAGGGGACAAATCAGGTGTGCCACTTTCTCTACCCAGACTTGGCATCCCATCTTAGGAAGGATCAGTTGTGCTTCCCCAGCTCTGCACTGAATCCAAAATGGATATTGGAGGAGGAGGCTGTGGCCGGATTTCGTATGATGACTATCCCGTGGTGTTCCTGCCTCCCTATGAAAGCCCCCCTGCCTGGATTCCTCCTCATGAGGTTTGTAGCTACTGAACTCCCTTGGGCTTCAGTGACTAGTGTGGGGGTCCCAACTGCTTAAGAATATAAGGCCAAAATACCTATATAGCAGGGGGTAGCCAACAGGAGTGCAGATATCGTAGACTATGACTCTCAGCATCCCTTGCCGTTAGCCGTGCAGTCCCAACAGCATCTGGAGGGCACCATGTTGGCTATCCCTGTTATAGGGTGCTGACATTTGGTGGTAAAGTTTTAAAAAGGGTCCAAGTTGCTTAAAATACAATCCTTCAGCAATTCCTCATGTTCTCCTCACATTCCTCTTCGATGAGAACCAGGCTGTATAGGATGATGAGCCACAAAAAAGCTTTAAGATTTCCATAAGGGAATTTTACGATGCCATTTTTTGTGTGTCTTGCTTTTTCCTAGAGAATTTATCATTCCGATTATAACAACGAGCTGACTCAGTTCCTGCCTCGGACCATTGTGTTGAAAAAGCCTCCGGGGGCTCAGGTGAGACTAGACCCACACTTGAGGGACCAGTGGAAAATGGGGAATTATAGGATTGGGTGTTTTTTTAAAAGGCTTCTGGGATCACAGCTTTGTCAACTGAGGCCCTCCACACCAGGAATGGAAAACCTGTGGCCCTCCAGATGTTGTTGGCCTCTGTTTTATGGACTCATCATGGGTTGCAGTAAAGACAGAGTGATGAGGTGGAAATCTGTCCCCCAGACGTCTGTAGCAGAATTAATGAAGTCCAGAAGAAGACAGTATTCAAAAACAAATTATATGTTGAAATCCATCTGCTCTTTTTTTCTTCCTAGCTGGGCTTTAATATCCGAGGAGGAAAAGCATCCCAGCTGGGGATCTTCATCTCTAAGGTGTGTTGAACCTTTGCCCTGACCTTATGGATGGCTAGTTCCATTACCTCCTTGACAAGCAAATTAATTGTGGTCATTTAGTAATTTAAAGATTTAAAGCATTTGAATAGGCTTCCAGAGCAGCTTGCATACAAAATAGGTTGTGAGCCCATAGGCAGGGACTAAAAGACCTAACACCAAAGGAAAAAGAGTTGAGGAGGGGAAAGGAAAACATAAAACTCAGCCACCAATTCTTATTACATGTTTCATAGGCAGCTTGGTCCTTTGCATATTTTCTTATAAAAATGTTTTGTTATTTAAAAATTATAGAAAAACACCTCAGTACAAATTATTAGATTAAATTGGCATATGTTGATATGTCCACAACGTTGATTCCAATAAAACACATTGCTTGATTGATGAGATTCAGTTCTTCTGTGAAAAGCATCTATCAATTCCTGTGCATGTTACTTGGAAGCTAGTACTACATGCTTCAGTAATGATAACTACCAAACAAATGAGCATAAAGTTGCGGCTTTAAATATATACCCTGCCTTATCACAAGGGCTCAAGATTAATAGAATAATTTACTTCAGGTTAGTTGTTATGAGCATGAGTTGTAGATTTTTCAAATAAAAAAATGGAAGGCATCCTGTTCCTTAGTCATAAACCCTTTGGGTGGTAATCAGTGCTCACAGTAGACCCATTGATGTTAGTAGATATGACTAACTTAGGCCCATCAGTGTCAGTGGGTCTACTCTGAGTAGGACTTAGGTGAATAATATCCTTTCCTTCTGCTAGTCCATTACCACAGGTAAGGAGATCAATCGCTCAGTCCTTGCCATGATGTTGTAAGCAAGTTCCTCTCCCGTGAGCAGGGATTAGTCTCGAGTAACTACGTATCGGATTGAAGCTTTGGGACTGGCTGAATACAGGGCCAGCCGGCCTGCCCAAAATGCCAGTGGGAATCAGTGACAGGCGGGCATTTGCAGTTCCTGACCCCCAGTCTGACCGGTGTTGGTGTTGCCTCTATTGTCCCAGGTGATCCCAGATTCAGACGCACATCGAGCCGGATTGCAGGAAGGAGACCAGGTCTTGGCAGTTAATGATGTTGACTTCCAGGATATTGAGCATAGTAAAGTGAGTGGGGCTTTGCTTATCTAACAGAAATGTTAAAAATAAAATAAATGGCAGGCCTGCATGAAGTAGTTCCAGTATATGGTCTAAAGGCTCATGACACAACAGCCTTGCTTGAAGCTAAGCAGGTTTGGGTCTGGACAGTTCTTGTCTGTGGTTCCTTTTGCTCCGTGAAAGAAATGCAGGGTATACATGCATTTTGAAGAAATGATGCAGCCCAAGTTGATGCTCTTTATTCAGTGGTTCTGTTGTTCTTTCCCCAATGCAGGCTGTGGAGATCTTGAAAACTGCTCGAGAGATCATTATGAGGGTTCGTTTCTTCCCTTATAGTAAGTGGTGGTGTTGCTGCTGCTGCTGTTCTTTGCAAAATCTGGAAGGGAAATTGTATAGAGTGAACTGAGGGCATGTCTTAAATCTACGACAAAGGAGAGAGAGAAAGAAGATGCTAATTATATGACTCTCGTATATATCTATTTAAAAATAGTGTAGAGTTTGGTCACACTTCCATGTAGGAAGAGGAGGTACCCCTCTGTTCTGATAGACAATGGCCTAAAGGAGCATTAGACAAATTCATGGAGGAGAGGTCGGTCTGTGGCTATGATGGGTAGATGAAACCTCCAGCTTCAAGGGCAGTGTATGTTTTGAATACCAGTTGCTGAGGAGCCACAGTGGGAGGAGGGCTCTCGCCTTCATATAATAATAATAATAATAATAATATTTAATTTGTTTGTCGCCTATCTGGCAATTAGCCACTCTAGGCGACGTACATTAAAATGAAATAAAATACAATACAATAATATCAATGCAATCGCATAATAACAATAAATAACAATATTGGGCAGTCATCAATGCATATAAAAACAATTATAGCAGCATATGATATGTGACAAAATGATGGGGATTTACCCATCCCAAGGACCTCAAAGGCCTGTTGGAATAGCCACGTTTTCAGGGCCTTGCGGAATACATCTAGGGAAGGGGCGTGTCGAAGATCACATGGGAGGGATCATGCCAGCCTTGTGGGCTTCTCAAAGGCATCTGTGTGAGAAACAGGAAGCTGGATTTGGTGGAGTTCAGGGGTGCTCTTCTAATGTTCTGCCATTCACTTTTTCTCCCTTTGCCTTCCAGATTACCAGAGGCAGAAGGAGAGAACTGTTCACTAGAAACCACTTCTGAGCTTTCAGTCTTCTCTTTGCAGAGAGTTCTGCAGCCTCCAGACAGATTATTCTTTCTTTTTTTGTAATTTTGTTCCAAGGTTGCAAGGGACCTGAATTATTTCTTTCACAAGCACCTCCTTGGGACCGGAGGGGGGTGATTGTTGTGCAGAACCTCTTTTTTGATTGACTCAGTAGAGCTGAGTACCTTGCACAGAAGGACATTTTTTAAAAGTTTATTTTCTTCTGCTTTGTGCTGTGAAGCAAGGGGCAAAGTGAGGTGGAAGGAGTGGGGGCTTCAGCCAGTTCCCTGGACCAGGAATAATGGAGGTAGATCTGCTGAAGACAACCTTACCTGAATTCATCCCCTGGCCCAGAGGGACATTTTATTCCAAGGGATTGCTTCTTTCACAGTTGTTTCCTCTAAAAGAGGAGGAAGAGGAACAATTTGCATCAGGACCCAAACAAGCAAATTGAAGGCTGTTTCTGAGCTGAACCCTCCTTTTGGGTAGAGGGAGGGGGCCGTGGTAGTGGTTTGGGGTACAGTCCAGTGTGAATATCTGCCTTAAACCATATTGAAGTGAATGGGATATGTCCCCTTCCGTGGCACTGATGCTTGTTTGGGGGGCAGTGGATTCGACATGGGCTATACTCTTTTTCTGTTTTATGAAGACTCGGGGGGTTAGGAATGTACATGATTGATTGTCATGGAACATGGTGTGGGTAGCAGACTTAGTAGCTCTCTTTTAATGCTGCATTAATGCTAGGTAGTAGATCCTTTTTTCCTGGAGATATAAACACCAATATAAACATGCTACATGTGTTGGTAAGCATAAATGTCTTATATTTCCCCTTGGCTTCTGACCCCCCCCCAATATCTCTCTCTCTCGCTACCTGTGTTGTATCAAGCTTCTCCTTTTTATTTCAGCTATCCCTATTGCAAATGTCACTCGCACAATCACACACAGGCAACAAATAAATAAGTAGATTTTGCTTTTTTTAAAAAGCAACAAGCCAACCTGAAGTGTTTCAGATTACTGTGGAAGTTGCTGGTATCCTTTCCTTCCCAATGTTATCATGCCCATTCCAAGCTGTGGGTATATTTGTAGTCCTCCTCTGCCCTCTGCAGCTGGGAGCTGTGCTTTTTGCATTTGGCCCAGGCAGAATGCTGTGAGTCCTGTCCCCAAGTCACAGTCCCCTGGCTTCTGTGCGGTGGGGGCAAAACAAGTCCCCATGGCAATGAAGTCTGTTTAGCTTTTGTTTGGAGAGACTTCCTCTTGGGAGCCTCACCTAAGCATAGTCGTTAAACCTTTGTTTGGGTTTCTGCTGATCACAGCAGGATATCTTGCCTGCTTCTACTTGTTTCTGCTTAGCTCTTGTGCAGAAGGGGGTCTTTTTAAAAAAAAAAGGGGGAAGAGAAGTTAATTAACTTGAGTTTCAGCCTCTTACAGGCGATGAGGCAAAGGAGTTTACACAGAGAGAGAGAGAGAGAGATGTTAGCTCAGAAAAGCTCTTCCTCCTGTTGCATTAGCTTTGAGTGTGGATCCCTATGAAAGGTGGAAAGGAGGTTCTTGTCTACGGAATGGGAAAATAGAAATAGGCTTGGGTCACCTGATACTTTCAGCTCACAGAATTGTCGAGATTGGAACAGGCTTTAATACTCTGAAGTGCTTGTTCTGATTTGTGCTATATGGCGCCTTCTGTATTCAATGTACAGTTCCCATGGAGGCAGTACTCTGTTCTTATGTGCTGGATACTTTATCAGAGGCCTCTTTTGTGGGGGAAAAGCCTCAGTAAAATGTTACTATTGCAATATGGCTGGTGTATTATTCAACTTGCATGTGTGTGCGTGTGTGTGTGTGTGTGTGTTGCCTCCGTACTAAAGGCCTAGCTAGTCTTCTTAGGGACCTCATTTTACTATCTCCTATAACCCTCAATATTAAAGGAGAGTCTCAGTTATGGTTTGCAGCATGGAGGCCTTTTACCTCAAGATAAAAGTACATTTCTTCACAAAACTAGTCCTAGGTTGCCTTTTTGTTGATAGAGACTCCTCTAAGTACCTTTCATGGCAGAAAGAAAACAGGATGACCCACTCAAAAATTGATGGTGGATAAGTATATTCAATGATTGACCCCCCAAAAGAGCTTCTCTATGCAGAGGCAGTGTATCTTAAGCAGAATAAGCTTGACACAAACAGAAATAATAACCATGCTTTACCTGTAAACTTTCCAGGAGCAGCTAGTAGGCTAGTTTGACTACTGGGGGAGGATAATTGGTCTGACCCAGCAAGGAAAATAGATCTTGCTGGGGAAGTCTACACAAGCACAGGCAGGTGAAGACTGTCCGCCAAAGCAGGAGAAAACTTTCTTCCACTCTGGAGTTTTTTCTCCTAATGTTGATATTTCTTAAGTATATAGCATACTGATTTTCACAGTGGACTGTTTTCCAAAGCAGCTCAGCCTCATGTAATAACAAAATATACAATAAAAATGAGAGTAAATATATGCAAATACAAGCACAACATTTCAACGTGATTGACGATTCATTTCAAAACATCAACAAGGTCAAATAGCACATCGAATCAACACAATTGTGCCAACTGGAACCTCTCACGTTACAAATCTCAACATGGCAAAATTCCTAATTACTCTAAGCCACTTCCAAAGTGCTGTGGTGAATTATATTGCAACAACTCCATAGCCCCATATCCTACTGTAGCTAAACCACAAAGTTTATGTAATCACATATTCTTTCTTTGACCCTGCCTCAGTTTCCATCCCTGAACTCTGTTGTTCCCCTGAAGTCTATTTTTAGAGCCTCTTGGGACAAAACTGTTCTTTGAAAAGCATCATGTTCACAGATGGCGATATGGGGGATGGGTGCCAGTGAGAGACTGATCAGAATATATACTTTTGCTGTTCCATGGTACTAGTCCTTGTTTCCGTACTGCATTACCCTTCCTGTGACATGGGAGTGCTTTCCTAATGCGACAGGTCCTGGTAATTAAAAAAGAAAGTCAATAAAAATGTTTCAAGATGCAAATAGTATCTGATCATACCCTTTCTCCTATATTTTCCCTACGTTTTTGTAATGTAAATTCAAGAAGAAATGATATTGTGACTGATTGTTAGTTCTCTAGTTATCCAATTAAATTAGAACAACAGAACAGGGTAACACGCTTAATATGATTGGTTCCATGGTGTAATGGTTAGCACTCTGGACTTTGAATCCAGCAATCCGAGTTCAAATCTCGGTGGAACCTCATTTTATGTGTGGGGGTGTGGGTCATTTGCTGTATCTCCACTGCCTTTTCAAAATACATGCTAGCCACAAACACTGGCCAGAATTTAGTGTTGGGAAAGATGGTCACAATCTGCCTCCCTCTCTTCTTAGAGGGAAAAAGGAGAAGAAAAAGGAGAGATCCTCGTGGAGTTTAAATAAGCCACTAATTATTAGTGGCAAAGCCTCCCACGTCTTCTGTAAGGAAGTTTTCATTTAGAGAACAAAACATCAGTCTGAGTTCCTTAAACTTCTGCAGTAAAATATTGGAAACCTTTAAGAGGGGGGAGGGAGATAATATAGGATGTCGTCTTAAAGAAACCAGCAGGTTTAAGCATGTGCAGAGTGTTCCGAACCAAGTCATTACTCTTCTGTGATTGCAGCTCAGCAGGCTGAAAGAGAGAGAAGAATATGCAACCTTAAGACACCAGCCAAGGATAATGGCTTGATTTTTTATTTATGAGTCTGAGATTTATTTTCAGAAAGCAAATAGCTCTGTTGCAAAACGAAACCACGGTATAACAATGGGACACGTCCAGAGCAAAGTTGAAAACCAAAATTTTGGAAAGTTTGTGGAGTGCAACTTACACACTGTAAAGCTATACATACTTATAAAGTGAAGAGAAAGTTCTAAGTGTAAGTGCATTGGTGGTTCAGTGGTAGAATTCTCGCCTGCCACGCGGGAGGCCCGGGTTCGATTCCCGGCCAATGCAAACAAAGTTTTAGTTTGGTTCGATTGCTACATATTTTCTCTTGTCCTATTACTTGTTGTGCAACAATAGAATATCTCTTTTGAAGAAAAAAATACAGTGGTTAGATCAACTTGCCATGTAGAAAGTTGATTACTTTCATTGAATATTATATCAAATATTATTTTGCTGGCAGCCGAAATAGCTCAGTTGGGAGAGCGTTAGACTGAAGATCTAAAGGTCCCTGGTTCGATCCCGGGTTTCGGCAGCAAACTGCTATATTTTCATTCTGCAATCTTTATTAATAATCTGTAATGCAACCCCTTACGAAAGTCGATAAGTAGCACTCTTTGGGTCGTAAAAATAGGATATGTTTTGTCTGGACGAGGCTTTTTTTTAAATAACAGCGCTGCTATTTCAAGACAAGACAAAAGAAAAGGACGTGAAAATAATTTCAAGTCATTAAGTTCTTTGCCAGCCCCACGCTATACCCATACTTGCTGTAACACGAAGGGAGAAAGTCCACCTTTTCTTTGCAAATAAAAGAAGGGGGCGGGGACGAAATTGGAAAAGACACCAGCAATTTTTAAAAGCAACTCGGTGCACGTCTGGACAAACTATTTAAATAAAACAAGAATCGGGGCAGGAGGAAAGAATCAGGAGAAAATGAACCAAACAGTTTGGCAGTGAATATGGAGTCTTTTAAATCAACCTTTTCCTCTTAAATCCAACGAAAATTATATAGGTAACGTTTCTTTATGGAGATCGGGGGTATATAACTGAGCAGAACTACAAGTGACTTTTCTCAGGTAAGACTGGCGGAAGAATAAGCAAAAAGTTTGCAAAGCACACGACGAGGTGGCCGAGTGGTTAAGGCGATGGACTGCTAATCCATTGTGCTCTGCACGCATGGGTTCGAATCCCATCTTCGTCGGTTAACGCTTCACGGCAAGCGCTTATCTTTTCTTTCTTACAGTTCTAAATACCAGCCCTGCCCACGAGAGACCCAGTGAGAACTGAACCGATTAGGAATTATGAGGCAAGAATATGTATGTATTTATTTATTGCGTTTATATACCGCCCCACAGCTGAAGCTCTCTGGGCGGTTTACAACAATTAAAAACATTAAGAATATACAAATTTTAAAAAGCTTTTTTAAAAAGCCATTTAAAAACACATGCTGAAATGCCTGGGAGAAGAGGATATGTAAGCAGACATACCGAAACATTGTTGCCATTTTTTCTAATGAACATTTGAATACTACTATTGTCACTGATGCAGGTATAGTGGTCCCCTTTTCTGTTAAATTAATTGGGGCTCCTTTCAATGAACTGCACAGTAATGAGGAAGCGAAGGCAGTAGGCACCACTGGAACCGTAAGCGTTTGTAGAAACAAATGTTGCATCTACTCGACAAATTTAAAACATTCGTTTTTGTTGTGTGATCGTTATGTGCCTTCACCAGTCAATATACTTGCAAAGTGAGAGCGGTGAGATTTGAACCCACGTCGTCGACAAGACCGAATCTTACAACGCTCGGCCATGTTCCCTTCCTATGAGAAAGATACATTATAAACACAACACAGCCTTTAAAACGAAGGAAACTGACCTCAGCCTTTTAGAGAACTTTTGGGTGGCTCTTAAAAGAGCCGTTGTGTTAAAAGGTGCTCCAGCAGAAGACAGTCTCACTTCTTTTTAGGAGCGAGCTTCGCTTTGGAAGCCTTCGGCTTGGCTTTAGGTTTAGGCTTCAAAGGTTTGGCGGGACTCTTGGTCGTCTTCTTGGGCTTGGTGACTTTAGACTTTTTAGGACTCTTGGCCGCCTTCTTGGCCGCCGATACGGGCTTCTTGGCTACTTTCTTAACGCTTTTCTTGGCCGCGGCGGTTCCCGCTTTCTTCGCCTTCTTGCCTGCGGGCTTCTTGGCTTTGGATGCCGCCGCCGCCGGCTGCTTCTTCTTGGCCGCCTTGTCCTTCTCCGCCTGCTTCTTGTTGAGCTTGAAGGAGCCCGAGGCACCGGTGCCCTTGGTCTGCAGCAGAGTCCCTTTGGTCACCAGGCTCTTCAGGCCCAGCTTGATGCGGCTGTTGTTCTTCTCCACATCGTAGCCGGAGGCCGCCAAGGACTTCTTCAGCGCGGCCAGGGAGACCCCGCCGCGCTCCTTGGAGGCCGCCACCGCCTGGGTCAGCAGCTCCGTGACGCTGGGGCCTGAGAGCTTGCGGGACTTCGGACCGCCCGTCGCCTTCTTGGCCTTTTTGGCGGGTGCCTTTACAGCCGGGAGCGCAGTAGTAGCGGCGACAATAGGCGCGACTTCAGCCATTCTTAAAACACAGCAACTTACTCCGATATCCAACCTGAAATCTGAAGGAGAGCAAGGGAAAAGCGCCTGTTATTTATAGGGGAGGGGCCGCGCTCTGATTGGTGCGTTTCAGGCACCGCTTGTTGACAACAACCTGGCGGCTGGTGCTTGCAACTTTGTGCTTCTTTATCGGCTTATAAAGTCAATTAATCGAAATCTATTTCATGGGTCACTCAGGTTCCAGGAGGGATCGATGGGGAGGATGTGTGTTTTTTTAGGGGTCTGCTTTTCACGTCCAGGGGACGCAAGACTAGTCTGGGGAAAAGGGAGGAACTCAGCCTTTGATTGCTCTTTCGGCCTTTGCATTTAAAAACTTTTGCTGTTCAGCTGAAATAGTAAATGGTCCTTTTAACAAACTGTTATGGAAGGTCTTTAATATGATACTTTGGAATGGTCTGCTTTTTGGTAGTGAAGAAAGGAAGGGATTTTGGCTGATAATTTCGCCGCAATTGCTTCTTTAATTGAGCCAAGTAGCACATCTGACAACTTCGGACCCTTGTCTTTTCTGAGGTACTAGTTTTCTGGAGTTCTAAGAAAGAAAAGTGATGTCGTACAGTTGTTTTTGAATAGAGCTTCCAAAATATACCGGCGGAATTTCTTGAGAGTCTGGACCATCGCTGTAGAGAAACTGACCAGTTTTTGAGAAGTAACTTTAAAGCAGATTTGCCTTGAATGGGCGATACTGAGATAAAGGGCATCTGTAGTTACAAAAGGAAAAAAAGATGCAGTTTCTGTGTCTTAGTGGGTGACAGTTTCCCCTCACAAAATCGAAGTGAAGTTTACAAATCAGAGACACTTGTGAATGGCTCAGCGGACACTGTCCCTATGTGCGTTTGGTTGTCTTAAATCTTCTTCACTTACTCTCAATAAGGAATCATCTAACTATTGTAAGGAACTATTATTTTGTTTTATTTTCCTTGCTGCTATGATGTCATGGCATGTTCATGATCGTTCTTACTGGGTAAGATGTAATAAAAATGTTTCATATTTCTGCTTAGCCATGGAGCTTAACTAGTGGCTTTAGGTAAATTGTATTAACTTGTTTATTTATTATTTAATTTACATCCTGCCCTTCCTCACAGAAGGAGCACAGGGTGGCAAACAAAACAGTAAAAGGCTATATAAGATGGTGATGTTATCAGAACAAGGTGGTAGCAAGACTCTGTAGATCCATGCTGTACATGCCCACTTTATACGAGTCTTGTGATCAGACCGATGGAATTTTCTTTTGTGGAGACAGGTGATGGTCCTTCAGCTAGGTTGATTAGATCTAGATTTTAACAATGGGCTCCTCTCCCAAGGGCTAAACTAGTACAATTAATTTTGGATCGCATTGATTAGATTGTCCAAGTTCCTGTCCTGTGAATATGAGTGGCCAGTGGTGACATCATCTCAATTGAGATGACAGAGTTCTGCTACTTTCCCCATCAGGTCTCAAGCAGTCTCTTTGCAAAGTGAGCCAAAATGGAGCCTTAAAAAAAAAAGTCATATAGGCAATGTTGAAGCGAAGTGTCTCCCAGGTTTGCAAGCCAGCTTGCCAACATCTGGCAGAGAGACATTGTTGAGTAAGTCGTTAGGATGTTGGATTAATCCTTGGAGGACCTGGGTTAGACCATCCATTCATTATTCATAATACTCACTGGGACACCTTGGGCCACTTACTTCCTCTCAATCTAATATTCTCTGCAAGATTGTTGTGAAGTTAAAAGTGAGGCAAAGAGAATCATGCAAGGTATACTGTATAAAAATAAAAATGAAATAATACTGCTTCTGAGTTCCTTGGACTAAGGCCTGATTAAAAAGAGATGGATAACTAATAAAAGAAATAATATAATCAAATCATATCACACTGCAGTAGCCTCAACAACTCAATGCAATGCGACTGAATTTAGTGGAAACAGCACAGAAAAGCAAAGCAACAGTAATGGTGCCGTTCAAAAACCACACAATACGTGACATGTTATCATGATGCTGTGAAATAGACCAGTTCCCAAGCTTCCCCCACACACAGAGACCACTTAAAAGTTGCTGAGGCAGAATACTTCATGATTTTCTGTCTGTTGCAGCAATTGCAATGAGTCATGCTGTATGCTGTATGATTTTAATTGTATTTTATTGCTTCTGTCTTTTGTTAGATTGTATTACAATTTGCATTCCATAGAATTCAGAGCTGTAATACAGCAAAATACAATCAAAGAAATAAAAGAAGGAATAAAAATACAGTTAAAAATCAGTGTGAAAATTTAATGCAGACATGCCACCAACCTCCTGAATGAAGCTCAGGGACTGCAATTTGGGAACCCCTAAAACAGACAGAAAGATAGTCCTGCTGTCATCCCCCACCAGCATAAACAAGGTACTTACAGGGCCAGGTTAAGGCATGCTGAGGCCCTGAGACATGTCAAGATTCAGAGGCCCCATACTATGAAAAAGGAGGAACAAATGTATTACATTATAATAGAAAGGGTAATGAAAAAAATTAGTAGCAAACTGTTATATATGCATATATACATAGACAAAGATGCAATGAAAGGCCTGTGTGGTGCAGTAATAAATTCAGAAGTGCAGGGTCCTTTCATGTTGCTCACAGCCACACACACCTTTTTTGCTGCTTGATTGAGAATGAGATCCTTGTTAATGCCTTCTCCCACAACAGATATCCCTAGAAGCTAATAAGCATGAAAGGGGAGAGTGTTAGCTGCTGAGAAGAGTCTTCTCAATGGCTGACTCACCTTCTTTCACTTTGATTGGCTCCAATCAGCAGGAAAGAGCAAAGAAGCATGTTAGACGGCTCTTCTCAGTGGCTAACACACTTCCCTTTCATGCTGATTGTCTCATAGGACGTTGTAGACATATAGAGACCCTGCCCTGCTCCCAAAAAAGTAAAGGGACTAAGACTCACCCCCCCAGACCCTGGATGACAACACCCCTGATGTGGCGGTATATGGAGGGATGGGGAAGTGGCAAGGAGGGGATTCGTGGAGGTGATGCCTGCTGTGGAATGGGACTTTAGCATGTGTTGGTAGGCTAGCTCCCATGGTTTCTGGAGGTCTGAGGTGAGGTTGGGCAACCTGTTAGTAGTCTAACAGCCCTGGAAGGGCAGTTGATGGGATTGGGTATGGATTAGAATGGGGAAATCAGGCTTCAGAATTTGGGTGGTAAATTTGACATGAAAGGTTATTAAGTCAAACAATTTCAGTTATAATAAATCTTATTTATCTCCAACAAATTTAGAACCCCCCCCATAATGCGAGACCCTAAACCATGGTTTATTTGGCTTGTTCCTAAATCCATCCCTCATCAATATTCATGTTACAATGAAAACTCTTATGAAAACTAATAACTTTAAATGATCAAAGAAGGCCCAGAAGTCATTTTCTTAGCATTTACAGCGCAAAACTAGGCATATTTACCTGGAAGTAAGCTCCATAATGTCCAGTAAGTACTGGGGCCAAGTAAGTGTGCAAAGGATTGCGACTTTTCTACCTGCCACATGAGAAATGATCGATCCAAACAAACCACTCAACCGGTTGTACTACAGTAAGAGCAAATAAAAAAAAGCGGTTCCTTGTTAGTATAGTGGTAAGTATCCCCGCCTGTCATGCGGGAAACCGGGGTTCGATTCCCCAACAGGGAAAATTACTTGTTTTGAAAAAAGAACGTTTAACTGAAAGAGAAAAACTATATGCATTTTTCATCAACAATTTAAAAACTGGGATTAGGAACGTTCCACAACTCAGCACTGTGTTTGAACGTGAGATCGCTTTAATTGTTCCAGAACTCAGACAATAGCAGAAAAAGGCCACCCTGTCAGAGCGGCAGAGATTCAGTTTTGCTCTGACAGCAGTAAAGACTAAAATAGACCCTAGCAGCGGTGGGATTCGAACCCAGTCCTCCGAAGAGACTGAAGCCTTAATCCAGCGCTTTAAACAGTTCAGCCACGCTACCCTCTGCATGAACATTTTTCTTCTTTGTTTTTAATTTTCAGGACTGCATTATTCCTCTATCAGTTTCACGGATGTAAAACTGCATCTCCTAACAGTGAGCTCTGCAGTTCCAGCAGAATTCAGCGCTCAAACCAGGATATTATTTTCGCTTTTTTGATTGGACAAAAGAGAGGGGTAAGTATTGACCAATCGTGTGGCAGCGCGGGACATTTAAACTCAAATCCTCTCTCTCACTACCGATGATTTCTAAGCGAACCAAAACTGTGATTTAGAGAACACAAACCAGTACTACATAGACATGCAATTTAATGCACGTATGTTGCAGCCTAACATTTGCTTTAAAAAAGTGTTATGGAAACAAGACTGCAACATTGGGAGTGGGAGAAACAGGGAGGATCACAAAAGGACTGAGATGATGTTTCTTCAAATCACGTCCAATCCCTGCAAAGCGCGGAAGATTCAAATCCGGCAAGTGATTGGTCTATGCTTTTAGCCAATCGAAACAGAGGAAGCAGAGTATAAATAACCTACTGGTCTAAGCGTTGAGTTATTCCTTGCTGAAATTGCTTAGAGAAGGGTTGTTTTTTGTATTTTTGCTCGCTTTCTGGAGATCCAATGGCTCGTACTAAGCAGACAGCTCGGAAGTCCACTGGTGGGAAAGCACCTCGTAAGCAATTGGCTACTAAAGCTGCTCGGAAGAGCGCCCCAGCCACCGGCGGAGTGAAGAAGCCTCATCGCTACCGCCCTGGGACTGTCGCCCTGAGAGAGATTCGGCGCTACCAAAAGTCAACCGAGCTTCTCATCCGCAAGCTGCCTTTCCAGCGCCTGGTGCGAGAAATTGCCCAGGACTTCAAAACTGATCTGCGCTTCCAGAGTTCCGCTGTTATGGCCTTGCAGGAGGCGAGCGAGGCTTACCTGGTGGGTCTTTTCGAGGACACCAACCTGTGCGCCATCCACGCCAAGCGAGTTACCATCATGCCCAAGGATATCCAGCTGGCTCGCCGCATCCGCGGAGAAAGGGCTTAGTGGGCAGGACTTGTTCAAAAACCAAAAGGCTCTTTTAAGAGCCACTACTCATTCTCGGAAAGATGCTAGAAATTTCTGTCTTTGTCTTGGGTGTTTTTTTATAATACAATTTCTATCATAGGTATGCAGATAACCTTAAAGCTTGATTATCTTGTCTGGTTAAGTTCCAGATATTTTTGGCTTGATGAAATAATGTAGGTATAATTTGTTTACATATAAAGCCTGTTCTCACCCTGGTACGGATTGAGTCCCCTTAAGTTTGTCTATGGACACAAAATAAAGGTAACTCCATTTTTTAAATTTTCAACTGGGGACACACTGCTTCAAATGAATAACTTAGCAACCCCAACTGGGTTTTACTCAAGAATAAATCCATTTTAATGGGTCTACTCATTTGGTCCTACTCTGCTTGTACCACACATCCAACATCGACTCGCCCCACATGATAGAATAAGAATGCCAGTTATCAGACCAATACTCAGTTTTGCTGTGTTCTATTTTTCAGACTGCTGCCTAGCGCAGTTTAAGGCACACACACACACACCCTTCGGGTTAACTGCGAATATTCACAATTTGTTCTAACATGCTGAAAACATGTACAGACGTTACAAGCACATTTGGCAGGAAGCGTCCATTATGACTTACTGTTTTTGGGACAGCCTTTCTTCACACAGCAAACCTTTATGTTGTATTAATATAAGGATCCTCAGGGATGTAACTACCAGTAAAGTTGAAAGTCCTCAGTATTAGAATTCTAAACCTGCAAGTCCCTTAACGTATTTATCTAGGTAAGGACATACAACTCTTTCAAAGAAAAGGTGGATGGCTCTTAAAAGAGCCTTTGGGTTCAAGGTTGCGGTTGTCTTCCCAGGTTACTTGGAACTGGTGTACTTGGTGACGGCTTTGGTGCCTTCAGACACGGCGTGTTTGGCCAGCTCCCCTGGCAGCAGGAGACGCACCGCAGTCTGGATCTCCCGGGACGTGATGGTGGAGCGCTTGTTGTAATGGGCCAGGCGGGACGCCTCGGCGGCGATGCGCTCGAAGATGTCGTTGACGAAGGAGTTCATGATGCTCATGGCCTTCGAGGAGATGCCGGTGTCGGGGTGGACCTGCTTCAGCACCTTGTAGACGTAGATGGAGTAACTTTCCTTCCTGCTCTTCTTGCGTTTCTTGTCGCCCTTTTTCTGGGTCTTTGTAATCGCTTTCTTCGACCCCTTTTTAGGAACAGGCGCGGACTTCGCTGGCTCAGGCATCCTGTAGAATCAGTTACTATCTTTTCCAGTCGGAGACAATACAAACGAAACCCCGAGCCCTTTCGAATTATAATAACAGCGTTATGCAAATAAGGTAGTTCAGGTTCTTCATGCTGACTGGCTGTTGAAAAATAAGGAGCATTCAAATATTGCGCTTCTACTGGCAGAAAATCCGTATTCGCTATTGGTTTAAGAGCTACGACTCCTATTGGTTATATTAGAGACCCACATTTTTATTGGTCGCTGAATTTTAAAAATGCTTTATCAGCCAATCAAAATTGCCAGTTTGGATCCTAGGGAGAAATTAAGCAAAACATTGCAGAGAGACATGTTAATCTATTAGTTTTTAAAGGAAAAACCCCAAGCACTAGATTTGAAAAAAAGTTGTATTGTGTATGTATTGTTTATTTATTTATTGTATTTATATACCGCCCCATAGCCGAAGCTCTCTGTACCTAAAAACACATATACAAATTTAAAACACATCTTTTAAAAACAATTTAAAACACAATTTAAACATTTAAAATAATTTAAAAACACATGCTAAAATGCCTGGGAGAAAAGGAAAGTCTTGACCTGGCACCGAAAAGATAAGTGATTGTTCAGAATCAAAGTTCTTAGTTACTTGAGCACTCAAGTTCTCTTTAAAAAAAAATCAAAATTACAGGAACGTGTGTGTGCGTGTGTGTGCGCGTGTGCGCGCGCGTGTGCGCGTGTGCGTGTGTTTTAAAGTGCAGTTCCTTGCTTTTCTCGTTACCACCCAAAACAGGGAATTTCACATTTCAGTCGGAAACACTTCACTTTAATTTTCGCAGCAGCTCCTCTCCTGTATTAGGTCTACAAAATCCCGCTTCAACTATAATCACCTCACCCCACTTTTGTTTCTCAAGCCTGAGGGAAGAAGTGGAAGGACCCACTCATTTTTCAAGCTCGGTGACTTCTTTAAAAAAAACTCCCGTCTTCCATCTTGACAGAAAACTTTCCTTCCCAAACCAGGCTGTAACTTTTTTTATTTTAGTTTTCCCCGAAATTGAGATTCAGATTAAATGGCTGCGGCTAATCAAGTTTTGTGGCGTAGTAATTGCACTAAACGGACTCATTTTGTCCTACTTCCCGAATCAAGGCCATTAAAAATTACTTCAGATGCTGCATGTGTTCTACAGGATAGAAATATATAATCCAGTGGTATTCAATTTAATACTTCAGTCTCTTAATAGTGTAAAACTAAAACTAATGGAGATGCTGGGGATTGAACCCAGGGCCTCATACATGCGCTCTACCGCTGAGCTACATCCCCAGCCACTAGATCTGGTTAGATATTGAAAAGGCACACGTCTCACGGGGAAAAAGCCAGCTAAAAACGAGGAAGCTGAAGCTCGATTACACTTGTAAATGACAATGCTATTATTTACTAGCTGATTTTAACTGAAAAGTCCCAGAAAGAAAAATGGGGTAAACAGACCAGCTGTTTTACCCCACCCCACCGTCACTTCGAACCAGAATCTAACCCTCAAGTAAATAAAAATGCACACACCAGCATAAGGTAACAGCTCTTCTACGAAAAAGTGGTGGCCCTTAAAAGGACCTTTTATGCTGTGAATGTCAATAAAAAATTTAACCCCCAAACCCATAAAGAGTGCGACCTTGGCGTTTCAAGGCATACACTACATCCATAGCCGTTACTGTCTTCCGTTTTGCATGCTCTGTGTAAGTTACAGCATCACGAATCACGTTCTCTAAAAACACTTTGAGAACACCACGAGTTTCCTCATAGATTAGACCAGAAATACGCTTTACTCCTCCACGGCGAGCCAGACGACGAATAGCAGGTTTAGTAATTCCTTGAATGTTATCTCGAAGAACCTTTCTGTGTCTCTTAGCACCTCCTTTCCCCAAACCTTTACCCCCTTTACCACGACCAGACATTTTTAGCTATTGGCACTACACAAAAACTCAAGAAAGCGATACCCTAAACCCTGCAGCTGTCATTTTATAACATTAAATCCGACCAGAGGGAAAACTTCAGAGAATATTTCCCCCCCCCCGCCTCCTTCAACTAGTAAACTATCGCTGTGGGTCTTCATGCTGCTAGCCTATCGAATAATCCTTTTTTGGACCAATGAATAGTTAAGAAAACTGTCCAATCACAGTACCTGACTCTACACTTTTGAAAATACAGTACTCATCCCAGTTCCTTAAAACTTGAATTGCTGGAGATTTATATTTCTTTATCGTATAGGTGGAAGTCACTTGTTGCATTGCACATGAGACAAGAATTCCACCTTGGCATTTACATTTACCCGGCCTTCTTAAATGTGGACTACGAAGATGGAACAAAGACCAGGATTAATTTAGATCTAGCTTGGTGAAGACTGGTTTCAATACCCCTACTGTTACAAACACAAGTTCTGGGACAATGTAAGGACTAACACGAGATTTATCATGGCGCAGTCAGTCTCTAAAAGATGCCACAAGACTCCTTGCTTTGACTGCCAAGTAAAAAAGCAAAGTTTGCATTTTATAGTCTGCCATCTGACAATGATCACTTTTACAGTAAATCAGACCTCAGGTAATGCTTAATTTCAGAACCAGGACTGAACTCAGGAGCATGCTTTTAATACCAAGGTTTAGTCTTGGATCAAGTGGCATATTAGGGGCCAACTCTGACCTTTCCCCCTCAGTTCTAACCATAACCACCACCACCACCCATACCTAAGAGAAGAATCATGACTTCCAGATGAGGATGGTCTTGAGCAGATGAGGAACAGCAGGATGCTGACTATGTCTACTTAGAAGTAAACCCTATTGAACTCAGTGGGGCTTACTTCCAGATGAGATTGGTTAGGACTGTAGCCATAATCAATTTCTGGTTACCTGCACATATCAACCTATTACATATTTGAAAGGGGGGCAATCTCCATTTATTGTGTCTTCCTTGTTTTGCCTGTGTAGAACAAGGAGTGTTTTGGAAGGGCTTTTTTTAAAAAGTATATATACACATTTACATATGAAAATTTCCCTTTAAAAGATCTTCACAGATATTATTACTCGGACAAGACTCTCGCTTAAAAAATAAATCACTAAATAGGCCTCTGGTAAAAGACTGGACAATTCTTAAACAGTGTTTTCTGCTTCTAAGGTTTCATTTATTGAGAAGGCTGTAAAGGAAGAAACCTACCATGATGCTACTGCTCAGATATAAATCTGGAAAATCAGGATTCATTTTCTAGTCTCACAGAGTAGGAACTGGGATCATCACTATACAAACGGGGTAGGGAGTGATAACCATTTTAGAAACAGGTCCCAGTCTGAAGGCACATAAGGCCAGCTCCCTGCTGAATCTAAGCAGGGTCAGGTCTGGTCAGTTGCCTGGATGGGAGACCACCTGGGAACCATATGTAAGCCACCTTGGGTTTCTATCATGAAAACAAGGGCAGGGTATAAATGTAATAAATAAATAAATAATAAACAAACAAGATTTGATAAATGAGTAAGTTTGGTCTCAATGGCACAAGGAAAAAAAGAATGCCAGTTTTAGGTTCTGAAATTCAAGCTCGTATATCTAGATTCACCATCTAGAATGCTAACCATTATACTATAGAACCCCACATAAGAACTTATATATCTAGGTGTATTATCAGACCAGGAAACTACACTAGAGCAAATTATTAACACTAGCTACAAAGTGCATCTTTTTCTGGTTAACGTGATCTGTATACATGTGAAACAATAAAAGCAAGTTTTTAATTGCAGTATTATAATCAGTTTTATAGCCAGACTCATGTTCGGGCATACTCATCTTTTAGAAAAAGTAAATTTGTTATTTACCTGTGCTGAACTAGTAAGAACAGCAGGCCTATCTGCCTTAAAAATGCTGTTTGCAAGACATTTCAAAAGTTTCGCTAAGGGAAAGGTTATCTCACTTTCACAAAAATTCTAGCAGTTTTGGTATTTAACCAAGTCCTTAATAAAATACTTTTGAGCTACCAAAGAGACAAAAAGAGACCATATAGGATTCTTTGGGTACCACTTGAACTGTATAGCAACATAAAAAACCAGCATGGGTTTGATCTTTAAAAATAGCATGTGGGGCTCTTTAATCTTTGGATTAGACACTTTTTTCCAAGTCTGTTTTGTGTTGACATAATGATACACTGAGAAGACAAACAGTGGAATAAACCCTCTCTCAGCTTGAACCTACTATAAAACTACAAAGCAAGCCCTATTAAAGGATTCATCTGGGTAGCCACAGCCAGCTCTTTTAAAGAAAAAGTGGGCGGCTCTTAAAAGAGCCTTTGGGTTTAAGGTTGCGTTTGTTTTCCCAAGTTACTTGGAACTGGTGTACTTGGTGACAGCTTTGGTGCCTTCGGACACGGCGTGCTTGGCCAGCTCCCCTGGCAGCAGGAGACGCACCGCAGTCTGGATCTCCCGGGACGTGATGGTGGAGCGCTTGTTGTAATGGGCCAGGCGGGACGCCTCGGCGGCGATGCGCTCGAAGATGTCGTTGACGAAGGAGTTCATGATGCTCATGGCCTTCGAGGAGATGCCGGTGTCGGGGTGGACCTGCTTCAGCACCTTGTAAACGTAGATAGAATAGCTTTCCTTCCTGCTCTTCTTGCGCTTCTTTTCACCCTTTTTCTGGGTCTTCGTAATCGCTTTCTTCGATCCCTTTTTAGGAACCGGAACGGACTTTGCAGGCTCAGGCATTTTAGCAACAACCCAGCTTCTGCGGAAAATAGAAATAAACCACCGCTTTCTGACACTTCTATTTATAGGAGCCTTATGCATATTACCGCTTCAAATGCTCAAGCCCCTATTGGTCGGTAGAATCAGTGACGAAAAGTTGCATGCAAATTTAATCGGAAGCGGTCGATTGCCAGTGGATAACCAGAGTACGTTTGCTGAGCGCTCACAGGAGTCTATTTCCTATTGGTTAGGCTGAGAGTTCACTCTCATTGGTCCAGCTTCTACCGTCATCCAATCAGAAGTGCCAGTTACAATCCGAGAGATGACGGTAGGGGAAAACAAGTCAGATTGTTTTTGAAACTGTTGTCTTCTCTTGACAGCGATGCGAATCTAGTGGTGCTGATAATGGAAAAAATCTCTGATGTCTAATCTGTATCCTTTCGTCTTCATCTCTAGCTGAATAACCTACAAATCTGGCAAGGGTAACTATATTTATCGAGCTCTCTGGAGCCTGCAATTATTGCAGTTTAGGAATCTCTGCTTTATTTGATGCTGATAAAAGGAAAATAACTACCTTCGATTTATTTGCTCAAACAATCTTTGAGACTGGAAGCTGTCCTGTGTCTAAGAACATAAGTTAGCTCCGTGTTCAGTCAATCAGACCATCCTCACCTGGCTGTACTGATGGGGAGTCGATAATGCAAAACAGCTAGCGGCGTGACGTCTCGCAGCACGCAGGAAGCGGCATGAAGCTGGTCCTTATGTAGAGTTAAGCATTCAAAGCCCATTGAAGTCAAGTTTATTTATTTCCATTTATAAATTTGCTCTTGTGAAATATGTTGAAGCTGTTAACAGTAATGACATTCAACAATAAAACCATTTCATATGTGAAACAACTCAAATCCAATGCAGACACAAATGTGTTTAGGTGTATGCTGTATGTCCCCACCCAGAGCCTGAGATCGTATTCCAAATGCTTCTGCTAATGAAGGCATGGTGAGTGTCTACAAGAAAAAAGGGCCTTTTCAGTAATAGCCTCCCAGTTATGGAATATCCTCTCCAGAGGGGTTTGCCTGGGACTTACTCAAATGGCCTTTTCAAATTGGGGAAATACATTTTTTTTAAATGCTTGCCTTTAAAATCTTGTAGTGTTTCATCCTGGTTTTGTTTTGCTAATTTTTATATTCTCTTCCTTGTATTCTCCGATGTTTTAGTCCATACTGTATTTTTTGTATTCTTTTTTTTTTTTTTTTTGTATTTTGTATTCTCTCTAGGGTTGCAGCTGTAAAGTTGCTATTCCATGTATGCTTACTTGGGAGTCAGTCTTGTTGTCCCTTGTTAGACTTGACCCCAAACATACCTGTATTGTTCAGGGTGCAAAGCTGACCCAGGGCAGGTATTTGGATGGCATTACTGTGGGTTCTGTGCAAGATTTATAGGTTCCTAATCCCTCCCCAGCCACCTTTTTAGCCAGCTACAGTAATACCTCAGTTAACAAATCCTCCAGGAAAGGAGCTCCTTTTAACAAAGTATTTTTTGAGGTCTGGGGTGCACACTCTGATATAGTCAGAATGTGTTTCCTTGTATACTGGATTGCAGCTCTGCTGCAGGCAGCTCCCCCCACACACACACATGGCTGGAATGGCACTCAGTGCCTGGTGGTGCAGGCACCTTCTCAGTAAACAGTGCTTCGGGTGCCATGGAAGCACTGTTTACTGCAGACGCATTTACTTGAGTATAGGGAAGGATGGCACACCAGGAGAAAGTGCCCAAGCACAGGGTGCTGGTAGCTGCCCCTTGCCTGCCTGCTCTAAGGAGAGAACTGTGCTCAAAGCTTTAGACTGCTATAGCAAGATGCTACATGATGGAAGAAAAAAGGCAGGCAGGCATCCCTGGATGCATTTTGGAAGGAGCCTTCAGGGGGTCTGTATGCAAGGCTGACCTGACATGGTTGTTTCGTTTCAGACATGCCTATTGTTAGTTTTGGATAAAACGTTTGCTGAAATATGTTGAGCTGCTCTCCTTGTTTGTGGTGTAGGAACCTATCCCTAGTCTTTCCATGTTGTTCCTGTCTCTGGTACCCAAGGTTCTGTTATTTTTATTTATTTTTATTTATTTATTGCACTTTTAAACCGCCCTTTAGCAACAGGCTCTCAGGGCGGTGTACAACAGAATAAAACCACATTTAAAAACCAGTGAATGTGGATTACAACATATAGGTATAAAAACACATTAAAAACAGATTAAGACAAAATTAATAGAGATTACAATTAATTAACTATAAAATTAAAATTAAAACTAAGATTAAAATGCCTGGGCAAAGAGGTAGGTCTTTACCTGGTGCCAAAAAGATATCAAAGAAGGCTCCAGGCGTATCTCGTCAGGGAGGGCATTCCATAATTCGGGGGCCACCACCGAGAAGGCCCTAGATCTCGTTATTGCTCTCCGGGCCTCCTTGTGAGTTGGAACCCAGAGAAGGGCCTTCGATGTCGAGCGCAGCGAACGGGTAGGTTCGTAGTGGGAGAGGCGCTCCATCAGGTATTGTGGTCCGGTGCCGTTAAGGGCTTTATAGGTAAGAACCAACACTTTGAATCTGGCCCGGAAACGTATTGGTAGCCGGTGCAGTTGGGCCAGGACAGGTGTTATATGATCAGATCTTTTAGTCCGAGTGAGAACTCTGGCCGCAGCATTCTGCACCAGCTGAAGTTTCCAAACCGTCTTCAAAGGTAACCCTACGTAGAGTGCATTACAGTAGTCCAATCTAGATGTTACCAGAGCATGGATAACTGAAGCAAGGTTCTCCCTGTCCAGATAGGGTCGTAGTTGGGTTACCAGCCGAAGCTGGTAGAACACATTCCGTGCCACCGAGGCTACCTGAGCCTCCAGAGACAGGAGCAGATCTAATAAGACCCCCAAACTACAGACCTGCTCCTTTAGGGGGAGTGTAACCCCATCTAGGGTAGGTCGGACATCAACCATCTGGGCAGAGGGCCCCCCCACCAACAGCATCTCAGTCTTGTCAGGATTGAGTCTCAGTTTATTAGCTCTCATCCAGACCATTATCGCGACCAGGCAGTGGTTTAGTACATTAACAGCCTCACCTGAAGAAGATGAAAAGGAGAAATAGAGCTGCGTATCATCAGCATATTGCTGAAAACGCACTCCAAAACTCCTAATGACCTCGCCCAGCGGCTTCATATAGATATTAAAGAGCATGGGGGACAGAACTGAGCCCTGCGGCACCCCATATTGGAGTACCCAGGGCCTTGAGTAATGCTCCCCAAGCACCACCTTCTGGAGACGGTTCTTGAGGTAGGAGCACAGCCACTGCCAAGCAGTGCCTCCAACTCCTAAATCCGCAAGTTGCCCCAGAAGGATACCATGGTCGATGGTATCAAAAGCCGCTGAGAGATCAAGGAGAACCAACAGAGTTACACTCCCTCTGTCCTTCTCCCAACAGAGGTCATCATACAGGGCGACCAAGGCCGTTTCTGTACCAAACCCCGCCCGAAAGCCCACTTGAAATGGATCCAGATAATCAGTTTCATCCAAAAGAGCCTGGAGCTGGTGAGCAACCACACGCTCTAGGACCTTGCCCAGAAAAGGAACATTTGCTACCGGTCTATAGTTGTCAAGATTGTCGGGGTCCAAGGAGGGTTTTTTTAGGAGAGGTCTCACCACCGCCTGCTTTAGGCAGAGTGGGACCACTCCCTCTCGTAAAGAGGCATTAATCACCTCCTTGGCCCAGCCGGCTGTTCCATTTCTGCTAGCTTTTATTAGCCATGAGGGGCAAGGATCCAGAGCAGAAGTGGTCGCCCGCACCTGTCCAAGCACTTTGTCCACATCCTCGAGCTGTACCAACTGAAATTCATCCAATAAAACAGGACAGGACTGTGCTCTGGACACCTCATTGGATTCAACTGCAACAATGTTGGAGTCAAGGTCCCGGCGGATGTTCATGATCTTGTCTTGGAAGTGTCTCGCAAACTCGTTACAGCGGGCTATTGATGGTATCATTGCGTCCTGAGGACCAGAATGTAAAAGTCCCCGGACAATTTTATAAAGTTCCGCTGGGCGGTTAGAAGATGACTGAATGGAGGCAGCAAAGTACTGCTTCTTTGCTGCTCTCACTGCCTTCACATAGAGTTTGGTAGAGGCCTTCACAAGTGCATGATTACAGGCGTCGGGAGTTCGTCTCCATTTGCACTCAAGCCGTCTCCTATCTTGCTTCATCACTCTTAGCTCCGAGGTATACCAAGGAGCCAATTGAGCTCTGCAGTGGAGAGGGCGCACCGGGGCGATCGCGTCAGCTGCCCGGGTCATTTCCATACTCCACAGAGTGACCAGGGTTTCGACAGGAGCGTCAGTTTTATCAGCCGGAAAACTTCCTAGAGCCTTTTGAAAACCCTCAGGATCCATCAGTCTCCGGGGACGGACCATCTTAATTGGTCCTCCACCCTTGCAGAGGGGAGAACACATTGTGAGTCTAAACCTCAATAGGTGGTGATCTGTCCATGACAAAGGAATAGATGTAAAATTCCTCACTCCCAGATCACCATCCCCTAATCCAGTGGCAAAAATCAAGTCTAGAGTGTGCCCTGATATATGCGTAGGGCCAGTAACAAATTGAGACAGCCCCATGGCTGTCATGGCGGTCATGAAGTCCTGAGCCGCTCCAGACAAAGCGGTCTCGGCATGAATGTTGAGATCCCCCAATACCAAGAGTTTGGGGGATCGCAACAGTAAATCCGAGACCACCTCTGTCAGCTCAGTTAGGGAAGCTGTTGGGCAGCAGGGTGGACGGTACACCAACAGTATTCCCAGTCTGTCTCGCTGACCCAACACAATATGAAGACACTCCAGACCATTAGCCACATGGATAGGGTGCCTAACAAGAGGGACGGAATTTCTATAGACCACAGCAATTCCCCCTCCCCGACCCTCGGTTCTACTCAGATGCTGGACCGAGTACCCAGGTGGGCACAACTGGGTGAGATTAATACCTCCCAGATCCCTCACCCAGGTCTCGGTAATAAATGCCAGATCGGCCACCTCATCCACAATTAAATCATGGATGAGGGAGGTTTTATTATTTACCGATCTGGCATTAAAAAGCAGCAACTGGAGATCCGAGAGTTGGCTGATAGAACTACCAGCAATCCTATGGGTGTGGGGAGGACTGGAACACGGCACAGCCACCAATTGTCTGGGCCAAGTTTCCCTAGGCTGGCATGTCCTCCTCACAGCGCCATACCTCCCATTACCCGTCACTACGCTGACTGGGGGCCCCGCTGGTATTCCCTCCCAATACACTATCCTCCCGCCCAGGCACATGATAAATAAAATAAATAACAAAACACAAAATCTATACACACTCACACACTCACTCATACAAGCACTCATAGATCCAAACAGTATAAGAGTAACAGCAGCGCCTCAACAGTCAACTGGCATCATGAGCGGTAGCCGTGGCGGCAGGGTTGAAGAAGTGATGTCCAAGAACGCATGTTCTTCATTAACTGGGGTATTACAGTACTGAGGCACATTCTCTGCTTTGGGGCAGGTGGGGTGGGAAGAAGCTACATGTCAAGATTGGCAAATGTTGACTGAGCGAGAGGGTGTGAAACCCCCAGTGTGTGCAGCTTGGTTCATTGGCTTTAGATATCTGAAGCTATCAGGCACCAGAGTGCACCGTATCTTCTTTGATCACTCCCTGCTTTTTGCTGGTGGCCCAACATGCCACTGAATGCGTAGAAGTGGTAGGGTGGATAGGGTGGGCCATGCATGGGGTATGTGTGCTTGAGCTGCTGCTGCTGCTGCTGCTGCTGCTGCTGCTGCCTGCCTCCTCTGATTCCTTCTGGCCCTAGTAAAAAAGTTCCTTGACGAGACCTAAATGATGACACGCGATGGACGGAAAGTTCTGGAAAGCTCATCGCTTTGGGGTCCTGCAACTGCATGTTGGGGTTGCACTCCCCCTGAAGGAGCAGGTCTGTAGTCTGGGAGTTCTTCTAGAACCATCCCTGTCACTGGAGGCTCAGGTAGCCTCGGTGGCACGGAATGCTTTCTACCAGCTTCGGCTGGTGGCCCAGCTACGCCACTATCTGGACAGGGAAAACCTTGCTTCAGTTATCCATGCTCTGGTAACCTCTAAATTAGATTACTGCAATGCACTCTATGTGGGGCTGCCCTTGAAGACGGTTCGGAAACTGCAGCTCGTGCAAAATGCGGCAGCCAGATTGATAACTGGGACCAGGAGGTCCGAACATATAACACTGATTCTGGCCCGCTTGCACTGGTTGCCTATATGTTTCCGGGCCCGATTCAAGGTGCTGGTTTTAACCTATAAAGCCTTGCACAGCATGGGGCCACAATACCTGACGGAACGCCTCTCCCGCTATGAACCTACGTTCAGCATCGAAGGCCCTCCTCCGGGTGCCTACTCAGAGAGAAGCCCGGAAGATGACAACAAGAAAAAGGGCCTTCTCAGTGGTGGCCCCCGAACTCTGGAATACTCTTCCTGATGAGGTACGCCTGGCGCCAACATTACTATCTTTTCGGCGCCAGGTAAAAACCTTCCTCTTCTCCCAGGCATTTCCAGCATTTTAATATTTAAATATGCATTTTACTATGTGTTTAATTATGTTTTAAATTTTGATATCATTATCTATTTTAAATTGCTTAATATGTGGTTTTAATTATATGTATACTGTTTTTTATCTGTTGTAAACCGCCCAGAGAGCTTCGCCTATGGGGCGGTATATAAATTTAATAAATAAATAAATAAATAGCTCTTCCGCTTTGTCACTTTCCGCTCTCTTGGCTGTTCTTTGGTTTTCTTTGAGCTAATTTGGCAGAGAGAAAGAGGACAAGAGAAGCGACAGGAAGGCCGCATGTGGTTGGCAACCCTCAATAGCTTCATCCTAAAGCCTTTGAGTGGGCGGGTGCTGGGTGCTGCTGGGGGAGGAGAAAAAGAGGGTGCTGTTGTGTTGTCTTTTTGCTGTGGGAGGAGAGCCTTGCTGGGGGTGGTAGTTCATCCTCTCTCTCTCGGGGACAGAGCTGAGCAGCCTGCTGGCTGACCTGCCAAGGATCGTGGCTGAGCATGGACTTTTCAGTGGTGTCGGTGGCAGGTTTGTGACCTTCCTCTTCTCTCTGCCCACCTCAGATGGGAAACTCTCCTCCCCCACCTCCCTCTTTTGACTGCTCCTTTGAGTTTTCTTCCTCCTTTCCTTCCAGTCTCTCTTCGGATGCTTCTCTGGCAATTGGCCTGTGCAGGTAAAGTTGACCTGTTCTTGCTTCAATGGGCAAAAGGGCTGTGGCTCAGTGACAGAGCACCTGCGCTGCATGCAGAAGGTCCCAGGTTCAGTCCCTGACAGCGTCTCCAGGGAAAGATTCCCTGCCTTGAACAACCCCCCTGGAGCATTGCTGCCGGTCAGTGTCAACAATACTGGGCTACAGTAGGTGGACTAAAGGTCTCACTTAGTAAGGCAGGCCATACTGGGGCCTGTTTTCTAAGGGGTTCAGGTAGATGTGTGTGTCTCCCCTCCATACCCACCATATTTTCAAACTTGGCAAGCCTCCTGTGCATTTAACAGCTGTATAATTGGCAGAAATCTAACAGGTGAAGCTTTCCATGGCGTGGTGATCTTCCTTTGTGGTGCTCAGCAGAAAGAGGAACCTCGGGAGATGCGAAGGGGCTGTTTGTTTATAAATTGTACATAACTGGGAGGCGACAGGAGAAGATGCACAAAACCTTTAACTCTTCTTGGTTTTAGTTCTGCAGCAATAAATTGGGAAGAATATTCTCAAAGTGTTGATTGAGGAAATTTCACCTGAGCATGTCAATCTGTTTCGAAGTTTTATCTTTATGTTGTGGTTTTTCCACGTGCTGTTTCTGGTATTTATTTTATGCCCCACACTGCCCTGAAATCTGATGTAATAAAGGTCACTATAAAAATAAGTATTGAATCCTGGTTGCAGAACCTTCACTGCATCCAGGATTTTCTCCAGCTGAGGAAAAACTTCCAGTAAGAATCTTGCTTAATAGTTACCCACAGGTTCCAGGAATGTTTTATATCAATAACCTTTTCCAAGGGTCACTTTTCCTAATCCTGATTCCATCCCTCCCAGTCCCATCTCCAAGGCTGACGGCGATGCCAGAACATGAATATTACACCACTGGACAGTCCCTCACTCTAACATGCTCATTTTCTGGAAAGCTGGGAGTGACTGGATTCAGCTTCTCCCAGGATGAGAAAGAGCTTGTTTTTTTAGAAGCATCAGGGCAGCAAAGCAAATGTTACTCCTTTCCTCATCTTAATGTGATGGACTCTGGGAAGTACAGCTGTAAGTGCTGGAGACGAGGCTATGCTGGGGCAGATTTCAAATCCCCAGAGAGCAACCCTGTGTGGATTAAGGTGTTTGGTAAGTCCATACTCATATAACGGAAATACTGTCTTCTGTGGTGGTTTCTGCTTTTTGCTGGCTGCTTGCTTCCCCTTCAAAGCAGTACCTTGAGGTGTGATGTAAAGAGATGAACCTTGCAGGGTTGGCCCAAGGGCCACCTCTTCCAACACTGTGGCTAGGCGGATGTCTCTTGCAAGCTCAGAAGCAGGGCACGATGGCAACAGCATGCGCATGTGCACTTTCCTTCTCAGCATGACAGTGCCCTTATGGCTCCTGTAGCTGTTTGCAGTACCGAGCACCGGCAACCCCTGTGAGTTGCAACGTCATGGACAGGAAATGCCTCCCAGCCCTCGTCTGAGTTGAATAAGGTAGGCCGTAGCTTTGTTAAACCAGGTATCCTGCCTGAATAATGACAAAAGTATTTTATTAAGAGCCACGTGAACGAGGGTTCTTTCTTTTTTGCTAAAGCACAACTGGACCAAGAAAAAATGGCATAAATGAGCTGCAAAGAGGAAGCGAGTAATGAAAGAGGCCTTCCCTTCAAGTGGCTTCAAGGGTCCCAGAGTGGCTTCAGCTTTCTCTGGAGAGTTATCAGCCATGCAAAATAATCCCCAGTTCTGGAAAGGTGGAACACTCTGTTTCTCTCTCCCTGCCTCCTTGTTCATTCAAAACAAATCACTCTAAATAAACTGAGGCAGTCCCTGAGTTGTCAGAGATACTCTAAGGAAAATTAATTGATTTCACTGGGCCTACTCTCAGAGAGCCAGTGTGGTATGGTGGTTAAGGTGTTGGACTATGACCTGAGAGACCAGGGTTTGAATCCCCACATAGCCATAAAGCGCACTGGGTGACCTTCGGCCAGTCACTGCCTCTCAGCCTCATGAAAACCCTCTTCCTAGGGTCGCCATAAGTTGGAATTGACTTGAAGGCAGTACATTCACATTTTACCCTGAGTATGACTAACACTGAATATCACCCAATATTGGTAAATAGACACTCCATGGCAACCTGCTATAACAATTCTCCCTTATTGTAATGTCAAATCTTTGGGTTGTTATAGCTAACATTAGTCATACTCAGAGACTAGACCCGCTGACATTAATGAACATGATTAACCTAGGCTGCAATCCAATACACACTTACCTGGGAGTAAGCCCATTGAATTCAATGGAGCTTACTTCTTAGTAGACATGTATTGGATTGCAGTCCAAGGTGCATTACTTTCAGTGGGTCTAATCTGAGCAGAATGTAGATTTACAATCCTTTATGTATATCTTTAAAAATGTTCCCCAAGAGCCTTCTGACTGTCTGTGTGAATAGTTCATAGGTAATCTGTAAATTTGCAAGGCAATACTTTTTATATGTGTGCAATGTTGACACCGTGGCATAGCGATTAGAGTGCTGGACTACAACCTGGGAGACCAGGGTTCGAATCCCCACACAGCCATGAAGCTCACTGGGTGACCTTGGGCCAGTCACTGCCTCTCAGCCTCAGAGGAAGGCAATGGTAATGTGACAAACGCCCACAATATTTGTTTTATTGTTAGGCGAGGATCCGCTCCCAAGTACAAGGTTTTAATATTACTCAAGGAACGACGAAACGATCTTAAAAGTAAAGCCAGAGTTTTATTGAATCACTTGCAAGTGGAGAAACGAACAAAGCCGAGTCTGCCCCTCCCTGGACGCAGCCAGGTCTTATACCCTTGGCACTACATACATCATGCATACATTAACTGCTTGCTCAGCCTACTTCCTTATTTTCATGCCTCTCCATATAAGGCTTGTTTGGCCCTTCGCCACATTCCTTAGCCAGGCGTTGTCTCTTCACTCAGCGCCATTGAAGGCACTTGCACAACCGGTTTTTCAGACCAAGATAGTTTACTCAAACAGCGAGATAGCCAGGCCAGTTTACATAAACAGCAACGTCCACTGAATCACCAGCATTGTCCTTATTTCCTGCAGCCAAGCAAATTTTACAAAAGCCAAATAAGCATTATTTCTTACAGCGCTATTTCCTACAGTAACCACCACCCCCAAATACCACATACCATGAACACCCTATTCATAGGGTCACCATAAGTCTGATCTGACTTGAAGGCAGTCCATTTTCATTTTTCCATTTTCAAGGCTGACAAGGTATATATACCAGCTGGACTGGAATAGTCCTTGTGAAGTGCTGATGATTCTTAGCTGGAGATGAGGCCTAACTGCACCCATAACTACAGATCCCAGGATTCCTTGGGAAATATTGTCCATCTTGTTTTTACGTCTGTGGACAATCCATGCCCTACTTACTTGGAAAATGCAAGTGCTTAATGTGGTTACATATTTCCCTCCCTCGCTTTTGTCTGCCCACTTTGTCTCTCAGACCATTCTCCTCCTCCACTCTTCTCCGTGTCGCCCAAGCATGCCGTTTACAGCAGTGGGGAATTTGTCACCTTTACCTGCTCAGCTCCTGACAACCGCCGCAAATCAAAGATCCAGTTTTTCAGTGACAAAAGGCTGCTGCATCTCACCCTGTCCTCATCCGTTCTGGTCACTTTCACACACTCCTTGTGCCTGTCTCCACAAGACAGCGGAAACTATTCCTGCATGTACCATGTTGTGGAAGCCGGACGGGAGATCCCATCCCAGAGAAGCAGCTCCATCTTTATTCCAGTGATGGGTGAGGCCTCCTTTTTCGGTGTATGTCCCTCTTGGAAAGGCGAGTGGCAGACTGAGCCATGTCTGGGCTGTTTGGCCAGAGAAGGAACAGGGGTTAGGAAACGCTGACGGAATTCAAATACGTATGGAACGACAAGGTCTTGCTTTTCTTTGGTTCTTTATCACTTTGATGGTTTTAGGCTGGGCTGAAAATACACACAGATGCGGTTTTTGCAGGGACGTTAGTCTCCTGTGAAAGCGTTGGGGGAGACATTGGGGGGTATAGGGAAATTTCTCAGATTTGGGAAATCCACTGTGGTATAATGGTTTAGGGGTGTCTAGGAGAGCCTGGCTGGGAGTCCAGAGACTGTGAGTTCAAATCCCCGCTCCTGTCTCCTGGGCGTCAAGGGCCAGCTAAAGAGCACCCCCACAGCGAGTGGCTCAGAGGCTACATGCCCTGCCACCTGTGCAGCCCTGGGCAAGCTGCATAGTCCCAAGGAGCCCAGTTGCCCCCCCAGCTGGCAGTTGCGGACAAGGAAGGGGCTGGCTTGTGCAGCTGTGGCAAGCTGAGCAGGCCCTAGCCAGCTGGGGAGGACTAGCCTCAGAAGGAGGCAATGGGAAACCCCATCTGAATACCGCTTACCATGAAAACCCTATTCATAGGGTAGCCATAAGTCAGGATCAACTAGAAGGCAGTCCATTTTCATTTTCCCCACTCAGCCATGAAGCTCACTGGGTGACCTTGGACCAGTCACTGTCTCTTAGCCTAACCTACCTCACAGGGTTGTTGCGAGGACAAAATGGGGAGAGGGAGAAGCACATATGCCATTTTTCTTCAACTCTGGGTCCCAGACGTTGTTGGACTACAACTCCCATGATCCCTTGCCCAGTGGCTAAGCTGGCTGGGGAGGATGGGAGTTGTAGTCCAAGAACATCTGGGGCCCTAAGGTTGAAGAACAGCGAGACATGCCACCGTGAGCTCTTTTGAGGAAATTAATAATAATAATATACGAGAGGGCAGAGGGTTGTTCCCAGCTCTTTATGGCTTGAAAAGGCTTGGCTGTCACTTCAGTGAGCAATAAGCAGTTGGCACCCAGGGCTGTCCCTCACCTGGAATGGCCCAGCAGGTACATCTTCGCCACTGGTCATGGAGATGGTGATCTGAAGGTGGGGTATTTTTCATCTACTCCATTGTCATGGACAGATCATCACTTGCTGAGTTTTAGACTCACGACAGCCCTTTCCCTCTGCAGAGGTGGGGGACCTATTAAGTTGGTCCGCTCCCGGAGGCTTATGGATCCTGAAGCTTTCCAGAGGGCTCTGGGAGTTTTTCCGGCTGATAGCACTGGTGCTCCTGTCGAGGCCATGGTTGATCTGTGGAATACGGAGATGACCCGGGCCATCGACATGATCGCTCCCGCGCGCCCCGTTCAGTGCCGCTCATACAGCACCGTGGTATACCCCGGAGCTGAGAGTGATGAAGCAAGAGAGAAGGAGGCTAGAGTGCAGGTGGAGGCGAACTCCTGACGGATGTAATCATTCCTTGGTAAGTGCTTCCACTAAGTTGTACATAAAAGCGGTTAGGGCGGCAAAAAAGTCTTATTTTGCTACCACCATTAGATCATCCCTTTGCCGCCCAGCGGAGCTTTTTAGGGTGGTACAAGGGCTTCTACATTCTGGCTGTCATGATACTAAGGAAACATCGGAAGCCCGCTGCAACAAACTTGCGGAGCACTTCCAGGACAAGATTGCATGCATCCGTCGGGACTTAGACTCTGATGTTATGACAGATGAATCCATTGAAGTGTCCAGAGCGCGGTCTTGTCTTTTATTATTGGATGAATTTCAGTTGGTGCAGCTCGAGGAAGTGGACAAGGTGCTTGGAATGGTGCGGGCGACCACGTCTGCTCTGGACCCTTGCCCATCTTGGCTAGTGAAGACTAGCAGGGCTGTAACCGCCGGCTGAGCCAGGGAGGTAATAAATGCCTCCTTGAGAGAGGGAGTAGTCCCTGGTAGTCTCAAGGAGGCAATAATAAGACCTCTTTTAAAGAAACCTTCTCTGGACCCAGATGTTTTGAACAACTACAGACCGGTGGCGAATGTCCCTTTTTTGGGCAAGGTTCTGGAGCGGGTGGTTGCCGGCCAGCTCCAGGCGCTCTTGGATGAAACCGATTATCTGGATCCGTTTCAATCCGGTTTTAGGTCCGGTTTTGGCACTGAAACAGCCTTGGTCGCCCTGTATGATGACCTTTGTCAGGAGAGGGACAGGGGGAGTGTGACTCTGTTGATTCTCCTTGATCTCTCAGCTGCTTTTGATACCATCGACCATGGTATCCTTCTGGGGAGGCTCGCGGAGTTGGGAGTTGGGGGCACTGCTTGGCAGTGGCTCTGCTCCTACTTAGCGGATCGTCTCCAGAAGGTAGTGCTTGGGGAACATTGCTCGACACCCTGGACTCTCCATTGTGGAGTCCCTCAGGGGTCGGTTTTGTCCCCCATGCTTTTCAACATCTACATGCAGCCTCTGGGTGCGGTCATCAGGAGTTTTGGAGTGCGTTGTCATCAGTACTCTGATGACATGCAGCTCTACTTCTCCTTTTCACCTTCCACAGGTGAGACTGTTGATGTGCTGAACCGTTGCCTGACTGCGATAACGGACTGGATGAGAGCTAATAAACTGAAACTCAATCCAGACAAGACTGAGACACTGTTGGTGAGCTCTTTCCCTGCTCAGATGGTGGATGCTTATCCTGTTCTAGATGGGGTTACACTCCCCTTGAAGGAACAGGTTCGTAGTTTGGGGGTCCTTTTTGACCCTTCCTTGTCGCTCGAGGCTCAAGTGGCCTCGGTGGCACGGAATGCGTTTTACCACCTGCGCTTAGTAGCCCAACTACGCCCCTATCTGGACAGTGATGATCTCGCCTCGGTTGTTCACGCTCTGGTAACTTCTAGACTGGATTACTGTAACGCGCTCTATGTAGGGCTGCCCTTGAAGACTGTTCGGAAACTTCAGCTAGTGCAAAATGCGGCAGCCAGGCTGTTGACGAGGACCAATCGGTCTGCGCATATAACACCTGTCCTGGCTTGCTTGCACTGGCTACCTATTTGTTTCCGAGCTAGATTCAAGGTGCTGGTGTTGACCTATAAAGCCTTACATGGTGTGGGACCGCAATACCTTGTGGAACGCCTCTCCCGCTATGAACCTACCCGTTCACTTCGTTCAGTATCTAAGGCCCTCCTCCGGATACCAACTCACCAGGATGCCCGGAGGACTGTTACTAGATCTAGGGCCTTTTCTGTGGTGGCCCCCGAATTATGGAACAGCTTACCGGAGGAAATACGCCTGGCGCCTACGGTTCTTTCTTTTAGGCGCCAGGTTAAGACCTGGCTATTCTCCCAGGCATTTTAATGTTTAATGCTTTATGTTTAATGTTTTTAGTTTAATGTGTTCCTTTGTTACTGATTTTATTCTATATTGTATTTTAATCTCGTTTTGTACACCGCCCAGAGAGCTATTATCTATGGGCGGTCTAGAAATGAAAATAAATAAATAAATCATGACAGAGTGCCATTCCCAGGAACATTCTTGGCGTGAGGGCATCTGTATCTGTGAAAAGGTGGAGGTCCCCCACCTCTTTTATCGGGAAGCAAACAGCACAGGAAGATGGTCCGAGCCCGCAATCCGTAACCAGGCTGAGATCGCCGTCACTGGTGTGGGATGTTCTGCTTGTAAACTTATCACTCAAGCAAAAAGCCTTTCTCTTCTGGATGTTAAGACCAAGCCATGGAAATGGCTTGAACCAGAACTCCTGGGTTTCTTAACAGCCATGACAAAACAGCAAAAGAAACTGGGATTTTGGGATTAAGTGATTGTCTCATGAAAAAAGTGACTTCAGAGGCATGTCTACACGACAAAGGGAACCCTAAGCCACCTTTCACGGCCATGCCTTTTCCATAACAAATTCTGGTGTCTTTTCTGTGATAGGCTGAGGCAACTCCAAGTGAGGTTTCATGAGTTTGTTGCCTCACTGACCAGATTGTTCCCTCTTTGTCTCTTTCCCTTTGGTTTTCTCCAGAGAGCCCACCTGCAAACCTTTCCTTGCAACCCGAACGCCCTGTCTACATCCACAGGGAAGAGGTTACCCTGAACTGTTCCGCTCCTGAGGGTTTGGCGGTGGAAGGATACACTTTCTTCAAGGAACGACGAGAACAGAGCTCTAGTGAGCTGCCCCGGAGAGAGTTGGGGTCCTATGAAGTACTCCACGTGGGAGAAGATACCACTGGGAATTACACCTGTGTATATTGGATGCTGTGCTCGGGACAGGAGATTCTGTCTCCACAGAGCAACCTGGTCTCTGTAGCCATGACAGGTGAGCGAGGTCCTGTTGGATGCAGATCAAAGGATCTTTTTGATGTTATGCAGGAAGATGGGAGATGGCAGTCTCTAATTTTGTACAGAAATAAAGCAGTGCTTGTTTTTCTGAAAGGAGAGGCACTATAGGTTGGGCAAGAGGCAAAGCTTCCTGGAAGTCACACTTTCTGGCTTAAGAACAGAAGAAGAGCCTGCTGGATCAGGCCAGTGGCCCATCTAATCCAGCATCATGTTGTCACAGTGACCAGCCAGATGCCTACTGGAAGCCCACAAGCAGGACTAGAGCCCAACAGCGCTCCCCCCTCCTGTGGTTTCCACCAGCAACTGGTATTTGGGAGCATCCTGCCTTTGACTGTGGAGGCGGAGCATAGCCAACATGGCTAGTAGCTACTGATAGGCTTTTGATCCTCCATGAAGTTGTCTAATCCTCTTTTAAAGCCATCCAAGTTGGTGGCCATCACTGCCTCTTGTGGGAGGGAATTCCATAGAGATAAAGAAACTCGGGACCCCTCCTCTCAGAGGTGGGGGAAGGGGTGGCTGTGGCTATTCAGTGGTGAAATGAGGATCTTCTCTGCACACCCTGAATATGAGAAGAGTCTCTCTGCTGGATCAGACCAGAGGTCCATGTAATCCAGCCAGCCTCCCAACCAGCTACCTATGGGAAGCCCGCAAGAGGACTTGAGCACAATAGCCCTCTCCTCATCATGTTAAGAACATAATAAGATCCCTACTAGATCAGAACAAAGGCCCATCTAGTCCAGCATCCTGTTCTCATGATAGCTATATGCTACCTCCACGATCAGAGGCAGCATCCTGTGAATCCCATTGCCAGGAATTGCAAGTGAGGAAAGTGCTATTGCGCTCAGGTCCTGTTTGTGGGCTTCCCACAGGGGCATCTGGTTGGCCACTCACTGTGAGAACTGATTTCTGGACAATGATGGATCCAGCAGGGCTGCTCTTATGTTCTCTGGGCTCCTTCACATTGCTTCCCAGATGGTCCTCATTCTCCCCTATTCTCCATGCCCTCAAATTAAGATGTCTACAGAAGTGGGGGAATTCATAAGCTCACAACTCTCTTTAGAAGGGTTTGGGGATTAGTCAAATCTGACCAGGTATGCCTTCCTGTTGAAAGCCTAGTGAATCCCAGACTCTTAACCACAGAGCCATGTCATCGTCCCTTGTTAATCACTTCTCCTTTGTGGACGACTAGAACCGCCTCCTCCTCCAGTGCTGACCATGGATCCTCCATCTGGAGAGCTGGATGAAGGGGGCTCCCTGCAGCTCACTTGCTCAGCCAATGGGAGCAACCCTGACAGACGGTTCCATTTCTACCGGGATGGTCTTGAGATGGCCTCCAGAGAAGAAGGGTCTCTGAAGGACTCCAGCGAGCCTGGAAATGCTTCCCAAGGGGCCTCTGTAAACATCTTACAAGCCAAGCCAAACCACAGCGGAGAATTTGCTTGCAGATACGAGGAAGAAAGTAGCGGCTGGTGGGTCCCCTCTCCCTGGAGCCAGACGGTGAATGTCACAGGTGAGTCATTTTGGGGTAGGGTGCAGTTCTTAGTGGCTCAAACCCACTTCAGCACAGGGGTGTGTGCTGTTTGAACTCTTTAGAGAGAGGATTGTTTAAAAAAAACAGATCTTGTTTTCCCCGCTGGACCTTGAGCACCATCTCTTTTCCTTCCTACACTTTGTGGTAACCTCAGGGGTCAGCTGGGAGGAGATTCTAGTGGCCTGTTCATGTGAGCAGGTTGCATGGGGAAAGAATGGAGGCAGACGGAGGCATTCTTAAGGCTGCAACTCTATACACCCTTGCTTGGGAGTAAGCTCCATTGAACTCAGTGGGACTTTCTTCTGAGTAGACATATATAGGATTGCGCTGCAGATGCTGCTGCCTTCCGCACAAACTTCTGTCTTCCAGGAACTGTCTGGAAGAATCTAACCTGGATACCATCTGGAGGTGATGCAAGATCTTTCTTTTCTTCCATTTGGGCAAGCATCAAGAGGCTGAGGTTGTGTTTTTAGCGGATATAATTAGAGTAGCAATGTAAAAAAGTTTAAAAACTTCCAGAACTTTATTATTTAGTTTCAAATATTGTGACTTACGCTGCCTTGTGTTTTCAAGAACAGGGCATGTGTAATCAAAGTCCCCAAAGTCATACACAAATCCCACTCCTTTCTTTGCTGTTATTTGTTTTGTTTTGTTTTGAGGAGCAAATAAAAGCTTTATAGCGTAGAGAAATCTGGAGGTCACATAGCCAGTCATGTATGTATTATGTATTAGAGTTATTTATTTATTTATTTATATATACCACCCTTCCTCCCAGAAGGAGACCAGGGAGGCAAACAAAAACACTAAAAGCACTTTACAACATATTGAAAACAAAACATCTTTAAAAACATTAAAAAAAAACTTTTTAAAAAACATCTTAAAAAGCAATTCCAACACAGATGCAGCCTGGGAAAGATCTCTGCTTAAAAGGCTTGTTGAAAGAGGAAGGTCTTTAGTATGCACCGAAAAGGTAACCGAGATGGTGTCTGATATGTGAGGGAGGGAATTCCAAAGTGCTGGTGCCACAACACTAAAGGTCCACTTTGTACATTGGAAGACAGCATTGCGTAGCCACTCCCGTGTTGACAGCTGTTTCCAAAACGTGTTTTGGAATTGCTTTCATTATCATCTGGTGCCCTTCAGACATTTTGGACTGCAACTCCTCCTTTGTTGTTCTTCAGTTCGGCCATCAAATCCATCCACACCATCGCTGGGATATTTATGCTTGGCTCGTCCAATTCTGACCCTGCTGCTCCCACTCTCTTTCTATTGCAAGAAAAGTGGTAAGTGATGAGGTTTGTGGTCATCTCCTTTTATTAGTAATAATCATTGTATTATTATGCTTATTATTTGTCATTACATTTTATCCTCACAACAATATCCCTATGAGGTAGGTGAGGCTGAGAGAAACAACTGGCCAGAGGTTGCTCAGGGCGCTTCATAGCTTGGGGGGGGGGATTTTTTTGAACCTGGGTCTTTACAGACTTAACAGGAAGTGGTTCATTTGTGTTTATTTAAAGAAATGAGTCACCAGGGAGTGGTTTGTCTGGAAATCTCTCACTCTGACTTGGGTTGTATTTATTTACTACTTGTCTATTAAAATTTCTAAAACAGTTTACAGCAATAATGAATCTGGGAAAAGGTAATCTTACCCATGTGGTCCCAAATTGCCGAGGGATTGAAAAATGCACACGATTTGAGTTGAATTTGGCAAGACATAATGCATAACATACATTTTCTCTTATTATTCCTCTTTTTCTCTTGTTTCCTCTTCGGAAGCATCAAAATGTCTTCAAGAATCCCAGGAATGTGAAACCCAGGAGGAAATTGCATTAGGCAATGTTGGAACAGTCGTGCACCAAACGGCAGCCTTTCCAATCAAGGTAACTGGGAGATTCGCAAGAAACTGCATTATACTGTGTCAGACCACTGATCTATCCAGCTGAGTATTGTCTACACTGACTGGCAGAGGCTCTCCAGGGTTTGAGAGGGAACTTTCCCAGTCCAACCTGAAGATGATCCCGGCACCTTCTGCATGCAAGGCAAATGACCTACCACTTAGTCACAGCCCTTTCCCTAAATTCATGCCTGCCTTTCAAGCCCTCCATGCCTGAGAGACTCCTTCAGCCTTTACAGTTAAGCCAGATTAAAAATGGTGGCTTCCCCCAAAGCATCTTGGAAGTTACAGTGATGGAATTTGCCCTCCAAAATGCTAGTTGGGGAAATGGAAATACCAGGTGGAATCCAAAGCTAGTGTTACTCAGACTAGATTAATTGAAGTTAATGGATATGACTAATTTAGGTTCATTAATTTCAACGGGCTAGATTCAAAGTGTTGGTATTAACCTATAAAGCCTTATACGGTGCGGGACCACGATACCTTGCGGAACGCCTCTTCCGATATGAACCGGCCCGTGCACTACGTTCTGCTACGAAGGCCCTCCTCCGGGTTCCAACTCACAGGGAGGCCCGGAGGGTGATGACAAGATCTAGGGCCTTCTCAGTGGTGGCCCCCGAACTATGGAACAGTCTCCCTGAGGAAGTACGCCTGGCGCCGACTCTGCTTTCCTTCCTGTGCCAGGTCAAAACCTTCCTATTCTCTGAAGCATTTTAAGTTACACTGATTTAATTTTAAAAATGTTTATTGTATTGGGTTGTTAATTGTATTTTAGTATTATTTTGTTATTCATTGTATTTTTATACTATTTTATGTTCACCGCCCAGAGAGCTATTGCTAGTCGGGCGGTATATAAATTTAATAAATAAATAAATAAATAAAATAATAATAAATAACGGGTCTGCTTTGAGTAGGACTTGGATGCCACTCACACAATCCCAGTATTGCAAGATGTTGGGAGGGGCTGCACATTTAGATAGTTTTTGTAATAAGATTAAACCAACTCATGTAAAATAGGTCTGTCAACAACTGTTTATGGCTAAATGGACCTTCCATCTGCAGAGGCAGTCTATCTTGGGGATAAACAAAAGGGGATGATTATCATCTTCATGCCCAGCTTGTGAGTTTTTCAGTAGCATCTCTCTGGTTAAAGTTACGAACAGCAAACTGGACTCGATGAGCCCTTGACCTGACCAAGGAGGACAGGACTTGCTTTTCAGAGGGTCCTGGCATTTCTTATGCCCATTGTCTCTTATAAATACACCCCCCAGGGTTGCTGGAAAGCAGGCCGTGAGAGCTGGACCCGTTGATATCTGTCAGCTTATGGGTGGGGAAGCCTCCTGAGCAGCAACACCACCCTCTACTCCCTTCTGTTTTCCCAGGACTCGGAGGATGTCACCTATGCCCTCATCGCCCCCTACTCTGCTGAAGCTCCCCCAGGATCCAGGATGGAAAACGCAGATGAGCCAGGAGAAGAGGAGATGATGTTGTACAGCAAGGTTCTGTTTCAGCCCATTGGCAGCAGAGCAGCAAAATAAGGAGGCTGCAACAGTTATTTTGGACAGGGTGTGTGTGTAAGTTGGGACGGGTGGCATTTCCTTGTCATAGTGTGTAAATGGGGAGGCTTTGCCGGGCCTGCTGTTCAGACAGGGACTGATGTGCAGGGGGCTGCTCCATTTCTGTCTGAACTTAGCTGCTGGGAATAATGCCCATGACTGACCCAGTTAGGCTGCAGCATTAGCTTCTAGCTGGGCCAGCAGGACATTAGAATTGCTCTGTTAGGTTGCCTTTTCTGTGTCTCTGTAGGTTCCTAGGTCTGTTGCCCAACGGAAACAACCTTAAATTAAGTTGAAGCACTTTTAAGGGGCAAAAATATGCAATAGATCAGGAATTGATGGAGACTTACTTCTTCCCCCCCCCATGTAGTCCACACGCAGTCTAGATCTATTGCATATTGTTGCGTGCACCCCAATCTCTGAGCGGAGAGAGACTTCCAGGGGTGCCAGGGCTTACCCAGGGTTCGGTTTCCTTGGAATGAAGGTCAGCAGAGGTCATGGAATTGTTTTTAAATATTTTTAAGAAGATTTTAAAGATCTTTTTAAAGATGCTTTGTTTTTAAGATGTTCTAAAGATTTTGTTTAGTGTTTTATTGGTTGTTTGCCACCCTGGGCTCCTTAGGGAGGAAGGGCAGGATATAAATGTAATAAATAAATAATAATTATTATTCAAATCCAATTTGTTAAAATCATCAGAGACCTCCCTTTCTGAGCTATAAGTGTGCACAACCTGGGGCCAGAGAGGTACCTCTGAAGGGCTGTAACTCAGTGGTAGAGCATCTGCTGAAGCTGGTAAATGGTACTCCTGGGCCACTGCTGATGGAGATGGATACAGGAGCACCCACACACTACAAAACTGCTCTTTCAGGGGGAGTCCATCCCTATTGGAAGCAGGCAGCTGACCAATTACCTGGACTCAGGAACGGTCCACCCACAGCACCTCCATCTTGTCAAGATTCAGAGCCTGTTGGTTAGTTGGCTCTCATCCAGCTCACTGCCATTGAGTCCTGGCTCTAGTCCAGAGCTTGCGGGGCCTCTCCTGATGCAGACGTAATAGAGAAACAGAGCTGGGTGTCATCATTTGTTTTGCATGCAGAAGGTTGCAGGCTCGATCCTCCGCATCACCAGGCAGTGCTCAGAAAGAGTCCCTGCTGGAAACTCTAGAGAGCTGCTGCCAGTCAGTGTAGACAATACTGAGCCAGGTGGACCAACAGTCTAACCACAAAGTGTGTATATTAGGTAGAATTGCACACAGAAATAAATATTAGAAGAAATGCACACTAAAATGTACATGAATGTTCATGAGGAGTTTAAAAAAAATTGTAAACCTGGGACCTATTGGTGAAGGAGGGGGATTTTATTGTTGTTGTTGTTACCATTTACCTAGAGAGGTAGTGGGCTCTCCAACACTGGAGGCCTTCAAGAGGCAGCTGGACAGCCATCTGTCGGGAATGCTTTGATTTGGATTCCTCCATTGAGCAGGGGGTTGGACTTGATGGCCTTATAGGCCCCTTCCAACTCTACTATTCTGTGATTCTATTATTATTATTATTATTATTATAAAAAATCTGGTGCAGAAATGTGGTGAACTGAACTAAAGACTGGAAAGATGGCAAACTCAGCAAAACCAAAACTGAGGGATTTGTACATCTTTCGAGTGCTCTGTATGCCCCTGGGGCATGGTCAGTGTCTAAAGAGGTACAGGATATGGCATAGTCACTGCCCTCAAACTTGTATTCTTCCTTGTGCTGGTGGAACAGATACGTTGCCCAGGCAGAGATGCAGTATCTCCACAGCTGCACTTCTTTCCGGTCAGAAATCATTGTTTGTTATTAACTTTGTTTTGATGTTTGTGGATGTTCACACACTCTGAAATTATATTCCTGTGGTGTGACGACAACGAGATGGACGATGGGAGTGGCTCCAGGGGGCCCTTAAGGTTGCAAAGAGACTTGTACTACCAAGCTGGAAGGATAAACACTCCTGATCCACTGGAGATCTCACTCCCCTTTCTCCGTTTGAACATGTGGCTTATAATGATCTCATTTAGATACCTGTTTGGGCATATGGACTACCTAAATTAATCTATATGTTTAAGTGGAAATAAAAAGAAATAAATATTGTTAATGAGGGAGGCAAAGGAAATTCAAAGGTATGCTGGGGGGGGTGTTGGGGGGACAACTTATTGTCTTTACCTGTTTCTGTATAAAACTTTTGAAAACCAATAAACATTTATTGTTTTAAAAAACCCAAAGATTGCATGACAGCTGACAATGTTTCTTTTTTCTCTGTTATATTTGCAAAAATAAAAAAATAAAAACAGTTGCACTGGCATATCCTGGATGGAGGCATAACTCATGTTTTGCCAGGTTAAGTGGAACTCCAACATCCTACAGCCTCTCATCTGATGTATTACATATTACAGGTATTACAGAAAGGCCAGAAGTCTCCACATCCCATCCTTCCAAGGCAACAGCGCCTGTTGAGGCTGTCCACAACTTCCTACCACTTGAGGAAGTGGCTGGCAAACCACGGACAAGAAGGAGCAAGCTTGCTTCCAGCATGCTAAGTGTCACTTGTTTTGTTGCTGTGGCTCTCGTTCTGTGGGTCCAACATGGCTTTTTAGAACTTTTCCAGATGATCATGTGTCCACCAGTCAAATTAAGCACTGCCAAAGCTCCTTAGGGGAATGATGGTATCTGTAGACATGTCACTGGAAACACTTGATTTATTTAACAATTCTTCAGCAAAAAAAAAAAGGCTCCCAGAATGGCTTATGGATAACTTTCTTTAAAAAAAAAAGAGAGACATACCTGTCTTGAGGCTTACAGTCTAAAAAAGATACAGCACTAAAGGAAAATGGATTAAGAGGAAGGAGGAAATAAGCAAACTCAGGTTCAAGTTTTTAGTTAGTTGTTCCAATGACAAGCCAGGATGGAGGTGCCAAAAGTTGCTGGTCTCTCAGCTGTGCCACTGGAGTAGCCGAGCTTCCCTTCCCTTCCCTCCCCTCCACTTCAGACTGATGTAGTGACTGCTGAAAAGAAAGAGCAAAACCACCCCTTTTGATGTGTGCTTTGTACATGCACGGCTGTGGTGGGCACACAAAGTGGACTTCGGCATGATGCCATCTTCTGAAACCATCTCTCCATTCCCCTAAGAACAGCCAGCTGTGCACGCTGTACAGAGCCCCTTTCTTGGTGCAAGGCATGCTGGGAACTCTTGATACCTCCCGCCCAACATTGCACCTCTGCAGGAAATCTTTCAAGCCTCGCCTTTCCACTTCCTGTCAGTGAGATCTGAAGGGCTGCAAAAGGTGCATTTAGAGAAGAGATGGAAATACCTGTCTATTTTGGTTCTCTCTCCTTTTCCAATCTTAAATTCAGTTCTCCACATTTCTGAAGCAATTTGTGATCTTTCCCCCAAAAAAATCCTCGTGAAAATTCTCCAGCATTTTAGACTTCCGGGAAGGGTGACTTCGCTTGTGCCTGCTTTTGGGACGGGCTCCCGCCTCAAAAGAAGCTTATTCAGATATAAATCAGTCAGAACATTTTTTTTTTTTTGACTGATGAAATTTCTCCCGGGCAGGGAGAAACGTAGAGATCAACCTCAAAGCCTGTTTTTGTTGGGAGGACTGGATTTCATTAATTTATGAGATAAGGTCCAGCCAACAATGCCGGACGGACTTTCTAACAAGCTCTATCTGCTTAAGCGATACGTTTATCTTTTCTTGAAAGAGAGAACGGACTAACAGGCAAGCACCCTTCTTTCTATTATTTTTTTTACTTGGTTTAAATTGTTGCAGCAAAAGGAGATTTGTCAGATTGATCGGCTTTGGACAACTTCTGGGTGAGATATAGCTCTTCTCTGTTATTCACGAAATTAACAGCTTATCTCTGTTTCTGTCGCAAAAAGCTGTCCTGGAAGTGCATTCTAAAGATAATAAACAGAAGAGGGATTTCTATTCCTGATTTCTATTCTGAGGAATATTATATTGTCTGGGACTATTCTTTTTTTGGTCTATTTTATTTTGACGAATCTGCTTCTTCACGACGCCACTAACTGTTTTGATGCTGGGAACTAAATTTGTTTTGCATTCTTGCACAAGAGAGATAAGGCAGGTTGCTCTGTTTATACTGTGATGTCATCAAGCCTGGAATATTAACCCAATTGTTGCTGAAATAAGAAGTGGTTCTTCTTTATTTTTGTTTTGCTTTGTTTTCGTGGTTTTAAAAATGGCAATCAAGAAAGTGGCTGAGAATCTGGAAGTAATTATGTTTCAGAAAATAATGGATGAGATTGAGATAACGAAACAAACCCTGCGACAGGGTAGTAAGGAGCTGAAAATTGAACTGAGCAAAATGACGCAGGAGCTTAAAGAAATAGGGGACCCTGTGAGAGAGGAGAATGAGATCAGAGATGAGAAAAGAAAAAATAAAGGGAAGATGCAAGCCCTGGAGATTGGAACAAATGTGGAATTGGAAAAAGATCTGGAGTTTATGGATTTTAGAAATAAAATCTACTGTTTGGAATTTAACGTTATCTATGAAGAAATTAATGAAGATATTAGAGATAAAGTTATCAATGGCTTGGATAATCTTCTGGACTGGAATGATGTGATGGAGCTTGATATAGAGAAAATCTATGGAATTAACTGCAGCCATGTGACAATGGAAAAACTCTTAAGAGATGAGCCAGTGCATTTTGTAAAAAAGAAGAACACAGATATGACTTTACAACAGTATTTCAGCAACTTATTCAGAATGGATGGCAAGAAAATATTTGGGATAGAGGAAATTCCCATCAGACTCTTATTATATGACTATGGCTACAACAGCAAGATTATTATGGAATACTGATAATGGAAGATTGGACACTGAAATTACTGGACTTAACAGGACTATTGAAGATGGAAGATGGAACTAATAGGGATAATGGAATAATGGCTATTGAAATTATTGGACCTAACAGATTCTGATGAGATGGATTAATCGAAATGTTTATTTGGACTATGGTTATGACAATAAGATTATTATAATTATTAACGAGATGGATTAATTGACATGTTTATTTGGAGAAAAATTGATAGATATATTTCTTAAAGAATTGAAACCTCTCTTTGACTTTTTGTGGAAAGAATAAAGTAATGTTTATGAGATAATGTTGATGATTAATTAAGATAACTACTGGAGGAAAGTGATTTTATAATATGATTTAAGAGACAGGATTGTTATATATTGTAGACCTATAACTGATTTGATATGTGACAAATGGGAAGTCAACATTTTATTTTATTTTTTTGTTTAATCATTTTTGTTTTGTTTTGTTTTTTGTCTTTGAATGTTTTATGATTTTGTTTTCTATGTTTTATGAAAATTTGAATAAAAATTATTGTAAAAAAAAAAAAAAAAAAATTCTCCAGCATTTTAGTGTGAATGTATCCTAACAAAAACATTACTGTATGCAGTTTAGACTAATGTCAAATAATAATAATAATAATAAATTAAATAAATAAATAATGTACATATTTTTGCAAGCAATTTCTCATCATATAATACATTTTTGTATATTATTTTCAGGCATATATTCGTTTTTACGCACACTTTCTCCTTGCATATGTAGTTTTGTAAACATTGCTTGGTGGGCGAACTGTGTTGCAAACTTTGAAAAAGTGTGAATTTCGAAGAACGGCCCTGTTCTCCTGTTGTTTCAAAAAGTATGAATTCGATAAATTTGGTTTGAAATGTAAACTGAATCTAAATTCTCGCCCATCCCTAATTTGGACACTCAGCCTGTGCTACTGCCAGTGCTTCTAAACTCAGCCAGTGCAGAATGATTCAAGGCATTCTTCTCCCTGTGCCGTTCAGTGAGTATCCCTTCCTTGGCTAGTGGTGATCTCTCCCCTTCCTTCTCCAGAGACTTCCAGTCCCCGCTTCTTTTTCTTCCAGCTTCTCTCCCAGAGGATTCATGGATGGCCTCCCTTGCAGGTGAGAAGAAAGTGACTTTTGGAGGAGAAGGGTGGAGCTCATTGGGGGAGCACTTGCCTTGCACTGCAGGAAACCCCGAGAAGATCTGCCCCTGTGATCTCCACTTAAAAGGATCTTGGGTAGCAACGTTCAAGCCAGCATGCGAAGAGCCGATGTGGGGAAGGGGGAGTGTGTGGACCTAGAATTCCTTCTCCAGTTAGCAAGCCAGGAATGTTGTACATGAAAGGGTCTAGTGACTACTATATAGGGTTGCCAGGTTCATGGCCCGAGACTGATCCTGTATCTTTAGGATAAGAGAAAGTCAGCCAAGTACAGGTGTTCTTGCACCTCTGTAATGGGAAAAACCACAAGGTGGAATTCTCCCTTCCCCCTGCACAACTTTTAAAGATACAGAAGACCTCTTGGTTGGTGAGTGCATGACCATTAGGCATGAAAGCTCCAGAAGATTTCATCATCAGAAAAACCCTTGATTGGATAATTAATTCCTAGCTGTTGCTGGGCATTTCCCCCTAAGAATAGGGTCCAGACTCTGGTTCTTTGTTCCCCAATGCTACTAGTGCTACCTCAGGTTGGGATTCCATATTCCACCTGCTATCCAGGCTATACATCTCTTGGGAGATGGGAAACCATGAAGTTATTTTGCTGTTTACCTCTATTGTAAGTATAGACTAGGCTAGACAGTCTTGTTATTTTTATTTGTGACTGTAACTCTCTGTATTTTACGTAGCCCACAAGGGTGTTTGGTTCAAAGAACTATTTTGCTGCTAGATTTGTGCACTTATATTTTATTTAATAGAGCTACTTCTTATTTACCAGTGTGTGTTCATTGCAGGGGAGAATTGGCTCTGAGTCCAGTACCTTGGCCACGTAGCCATAGACTAGTGGATATATGGGTATTTTGCCTAAAGGCTCCAGGACAAGGAAGTGTACCTTTCTGAATCCTTGAGAGTTCTTTTTCTGGCACTTTGGGTTTTCCCTTGGCCCAGAGTGAGTGACCAGAATCAAGGGATGGTGGCAGTCTACCTACCTTGCAGGGTTGTTGTTGGTTTACTCAACCCTGGTAAGGGAGGCACAGGTTGTGCCTTGCCAGGATCAGTTGCCCTGAGTTTGGGAATTGAGTCCTGGGACTGAACGGGCAGCAGTTAATGACATTCATAATTCAGTTCTCTAATATCAAGGTAGAAATGAGGCAGTACTCATGTAGCCCTCCCATATGTTGTGTGGTACAATTCCCACCATCCTTGATTGTTAGCTAAAGCTGATGGACTCCAGCATCATCTGATGGGAGTTGGAGTCCAGCAGGGGTCCTTCACCCCCTGCTCTAAGGCGGGAACAGGAATTAACTGAATATGTCCCATCCCTTTTATAGGAAATCCAGTTTTCCTGGAGAACCTGAACAGGAAATGATATTCTTTTGGGGTAAAGTGTTGGAGTATTGCCCCTTTGATGAAAGGAAATCTGCCCTTGCACTTGGTATCCTCAGGAACAGATTAAGCATTTTAGACAGTGGAGACTGGTGATGAAAGCACCTTGGATAGTTCCTCAAACGTTCAGACTAAAACCCGGAGCGGATTCACTGCCCCATTGACATTGGACCCACCAATCCACTCATTTTAGAGATACCCCACTTGAGGAAAGGATTGCAGACAACTCCTGAAAGGGAGCCAAACCATATGTGGGGTGGGGGTGGGGGGGAGAGAGAAGAGGCTAAGAGTGGCATTTTCACCTCATACCAAAATAAGCATTATTGTTTGTTTATTTCATTTATGTCACACCTTTTCTCCAAGGAGCTCAAGGTGGCATACATGGTTCTACCCCTTTTCATTTAATCCCCACAACAACCCTGTGAGGTAGGTTAGGTTAAGAGGCAGTGACTGGCCCAGGGTCATCCAGTGAGCTTCATGGCTGAGTGGGGATTTGAACCTGGGTCTCCCAGGTCCTAGCCCAACACCCTAACAAGAACACCACCACTAGCTCTTATTTATTATTATTTAATTAATTAATTAATTAGTATCCCACCCTTCCTCCCAGCAGGACCCCAGGGCCCAGAGCCCAGCCCATTAAGAATGTTTCTGTCCCCTTCCACCCCCTTTCCCTAGTTGTAAATTCCAGTCAAAATACTTATTCAGCATAAATGTTTTAAATCACATTCATTGAATCACGTTCATCCCAAAGAAGCGGTTTGGATTTCAACAGGAAGTGCTTAGATAAAGATAAGGGAGAAGGTCGTTTCAGTTCACAGTTTAATGTAAAGCCACCTAATTTGCACAGCCCAAACCAGTGTGCAACCAAAATGCAGTTATCCTTCATAACGCACACTTCTGTGAATTTAGCAATAGGTACAAAAATGTGACTATTAGGGGAAAGCGTGCCCCAAAGTGTGTGCATTGGTCTCCCATAAGGTCCGCTGGTGGGTTACAATAATGTAGCCATACAGTTATGCAAACTAGTGAACCAAGTAAAACCGTTACTAGTGAAAGCCACATGCAAAAATGTTAGGGGAAATGGCTTGCAAAAATGCATACATGAGGCAAAAATGTTTATGATAAAAGTAACATGTACGGAAATGCATACATTTTTGTGATTTTTTTTATAATTCGCAAACTGATGTGGAATCGGAACAAACCACCTTTAAGATTCAGAAACTGAAATTGACAGACTTGTCTGTCTTCAATATGCCAATAGCTTCTTCAGTCGCCCAGAAGCAACGTGTTATGTGTGTCAGGGTTGGGCTGGGAATGTGGAACACCCTCTCTGAGGGCTCTTTCTTCTCCACAGTCCCTTTATTGTTTTGCTGTGTTCTCGTGTTTGTGTGGAATACTGTACAGCTGTTCCTCCCCCTCCTCCATCTGCTTGGGTCCATGAGCCATCATTGATCGTGATATTGAGGGCTGAAGCAGGGCAGAAGGTGGAAAAGTAAGACACGATGTCTGAGACCTGAGAAAAGCAGAGGGAAATTGAGAGAGATGTTAAAAGAAGCCTTCCCCACTCCAGACGTTTTGCATTACAACTCCCATCAACTCTGACCATTGGCTATCACGACTGGGGCTGAGCTGGGGTCCACAACCTAAAAAAATAGAGAGAGACATTGAACCACAGAGGATTAGAAGGCTTTTCATTCTGGTTACAAGACCCCATCTGTACTGGCATTCTGCCATCTCTTGAAGACACATCTGCCTAGGCAAGCATTTCCACCGTCTCCTGGTTTGTTTTAACTGTTTTTATTGTTGTGCTGTTACAGGATTGGGGAGTTGGTTTGGCTGATGTCTTTGGGTCCTCTCCAAACCTGTGGTTTTGTATCTGTAAAATTAGAGTCTGTAGCGGAAGAAACTGCTGCAGTGGTCAAATCAGTTAAATTAATGGGCCAAGCTGAGCCTGGGGCTTTCTGCCAGAAAAGTAGGTGTTCTAACATTGAGCGACGGCCCCTCCATTACAACCCCAAGATACAGAGCAGCGTAGAAAACTAGAGTCAAAGAATAAATTAAACATGTAAAGAAAAAATCCACAATTTGTCTATTTTTTTTTAAGTGTCCATAGCCACAATAAACAAGAAATCATGAGTAGAAGCCAGCACTAGCTGCTTTTACCTGTGAGGCTTCCAGTTGGGGCTGAACATTTCAACGTATTCCGTGTCTGCTTCCTCCTTGTTTCCTTGTTTGCATTCTAATGTTTGCAAAGTGGAAATGAAGAGAGAAAAGAGAAGGCGTGAAAATGTATCCTGTGCCATCATTCTTGTTATACAGAAGGGATGCAGCTCAGTGGAATTATTATTATTATTATATCCTGAGCTTCCTCCCAAAGTAAAAAAAACACAAAATATTAAAATAGACACATGCAGGAGGGAGTGGGGGTAAATCTAACAAAGATCAGTCTACTAAAGCGGCACTAAAATAACTCAGCTCAGCATCAGGCCAAAACCCTACCAGACCAAAAACAATTATGTTGTCACCGTGACAGAAAGTCCCACAATTCTCTCCGGTGGTATAAAACAACAAGTTAGCAGTGAAATCCTATGCATGTCTTTGGGGGAGGTAAGAAGGCAGTGATTTCCATTCTGACCTGTTATTCATCACAATCTGCACTGCTTCCTTTCTGCTGAAGTTTAGTTTCTGCCAAATGCTACATTATTAGTCTCACTGTCTGCTATTTAACATAAGTTATGCAACTATTTACATTAAGTTATGTAACTTACATTTATTGCAATGTAAAGGAAATGCTAAAACCATGTAAAAGAAGTTTTTAATTGCGTATCGTTTGTGGACTTAAAAACAGCAATGATGTAAATGAATTGTGTTCATATTTGCTTGACTGATTTCCATTCCTAGTTGAAATAAAAATTGGGCAAAGTAGTATACTAACTCAAGAAGTAGAAATATATAAATTTGTATTATTTTATAGTTATCACCATAAAACATAATTAAAACAAATATATTCATCACATATATGTCATCATATGTGACAATGGAAGGTTTACATGACATCCACAATCTCTTGTGCACAACTTAACACAACAACTTCACAATAAATTCTTAATACAAAAATTTGTGTTGCATAATAATGGGTTAGGTCCTAGTTGTAGTTACTATAACCTATAGATAAAATAGAAAGTAAGTATATAACATTTTACACTTCCAAATATCTATAAAAAGGGGGGTTCTCTGTATCTACACTAGAAAACCTCACCTGTATGATACATTGTCTGAGCATCTGTCTTAATCTGGAAATCTTTACTTAGTCACCATTAAAGGGATATCCCTTGAGTGTATCAGAGGTTTTACATATATTTTGCTGTGACTTACTTCCACTCTTGCCCTACTCTTACCTTACTCTATGAAAAATATTGAACATGCCACATCATTAGAAAACCTCACTATCTCCTTGGAAAAATGTATACCAAGAAGAAAACTGTTTCACAGTAACTCTTTCCATGCATAATCTTCACAATTCGTTGTTGTTGTTATGTGTCTTCATGTCGACTACGACTTATGGCGATCCTATGAATCAGCGACCTCCAACAGCATCTGTCATGAACCACCCTGTTCAGATCTTGTAAGTTCAGCTCTGTGGCTTCCTTTGTGGAATCCATCTCTTGTTTGGCCTTCCTCTTTTTCTACTCCCTTCTGTTTTTCCCAGCATTATTGTTGTTTCTAGTGAATCATGTCTTCTCATGATGTGTCCAAAGTATAACCTCAGTTTCATCATTTTTAGCTTCTAGTGATAGTTCTGGTTTAATTTGTTCTGACACCCAATTATTTGTCTTTTTTGCAGTCCATGGTATGCGCAAAGCTCTCCTCCAGCACCACATTTCAAATGAGTTGATTTTTCTCTTATCCGCCTTTTTCACTGTCCAGCTTTCACATCCATACATAGAGATCAGGAATACCATGGTCTGAATGATCCTGACTTTAGTGTTCAGTGATACATCTTTTCCTTTTCTAGTTCTCTGCTAGCTGCCCTCCCCAGTCCAAGACTTCTTCTGATTTCTTGACTATTGTCTCCATTTTGGTTAATGACTGTGCCAAGGTATTGATAATCCTTGACAAGTTCAGTGTCCTCATTGTGAACTTTAAATCGTTACTGGTTTCTTCTAGTAGTATGGTATCATCTGCATATCTTACATTATTGATATTTTCCCCTCCAATTCACACTTCCTCATTCTTGGTCCAATCCCGCTTTCCGTATGATATATTCTGTGTATAGATTAAACAAATAGGGTGATAAAATACACCCCTGTCTCACACCCTTTCCGACTGGGAACCAAGCGGTTTCTCCATATTCTGTCCTTAGAGTAGCCTCTTCTGCAGAGTATAGGTTGTGCATCAGGACAATCAGATGCTGTGGCACGCCCATTTCTTTTAAAGCATTCTATAGTTTTTCATGATCTACACAGTCAAAGGCTTTGTTTTAATCTATAAAGCACAGGGTGATTTTCTTCTGAAATTCCTTGCTCCGTTCCATTCCAATGTATATTTGTGATATGATCTCTGGTGCCTCTTCCCTTTCTAAATCCAGCTTGGACATATGGCATTTCTCGCTCCATATATGGTAACAGCCTTTGTTGTAGAATTGTGAGCATTACTTTACTTGCATGGGATATTAAGGCAATAGTTTGATAATTACTGCATTCCCTGGGATCACCTTTCTTTGGAATTGGGATGTATATTGAACGCTTCCAGTCTGTGGGCCATTGTTTAGTTTTCCATATTTCATGACAAATTTTTGTCAAAATTTGGACAGATTCAGTCTCAGTAGCTTGTAGCAACTCTATTAGTATGCCATCTGTTCCTGGTGATTTGTTTCTTCCAAGTATTTTAAGAGCAGCTTTCACCTCGCATTCTAAAATTTCTGGTTCATCATATGGTTCCTCCATGAATGAATCTCATTCTGGCATCTCTTTTATAGGGTTCTTCAGTGTATTGCTTCCATCTTCCTTTTATTTCATCTTGGTCAGTCAGTGTGTTCCCCTGTTGATTATTCAACATCCCTACTATTGGTTTAAATTTCCCATTAATTTCTCTAATATTTTGGAATAGGGCTCTTGTTCTTCCCTTGTTGTCCTCTTCTATTTCTATACAGTAACTATTGTAATAGTTCTCTTTGTCCCTACGTACTAGTTGCTGTATTGTTGCATTTAAGGTTCTGACTGTGTTTCTATCTCCTTTTGCTTTTGCTTTCCTTCTCTCTTTAACCATTTTAAGAGTTTTGTCAATCATCCATTGAGGCCTTTCTCTCTTTTTAACATTATTTTTAAACCAATAGAGGTATTGTCTTTTTGCTTTCTTCCCTGATAATGTCTCTGACTTCACTCCATACTTCTTCTGGTTCTTTGTCAACTAATTTTAAAGCCTCAAATCTGTTCCTTTTTTGATCATTATATTCTTCTGGGATGTTATTTAAATTGTATTTTGGCATTATGATTGCTTTGTTCTTCTTTCTCTGATTTTTGATACAACCAGTTCATGATCTGTATTAAATATCTGCAGAACTTTCACGACACCCCAAACTACCTGCCTTATTTTGCCTTACAGTACAGCTGGGTCTGAAAATGAACCTCCTGTGGCAGAGAGTTCCACTGTGTGGGCACAGTCATGGAAAAAGCGCTCTCCTATATCCTAGCTGACACTGCTTCCACCACTCTCATGACTCAGAGAATGGCATCCCCTAAAGATCTTAAGCAGCCTCCTACCCACTTAAGAATTAAATGAGATGCCCACAGACCCCATCATGACCTACCACTCGTCTTTCTCCCACAATAAAAAGCAAGTGGAGCCATCAGGATCATCAGTGGAATTGCCATGCATGCATAGAGCAGTGGTGGTGCAGAGGAATTTGATGCCCAAACTGCAAAAAAGAAAAGAAGGGGCAAATCATGGGAGTCTTTGATTTATTTTTTAAAGCAGGTGTGTTTTAACTATTCCTGTTCATGAAGCTTGTGGAAGAATAACTTTCTGAGGTAAAATTGGGGTTTAAGGGAATGTGTAAGGGAATTCACCCTGTTGGATTTAAAGGATTAGTGTCTTGATTTCCTTTAGAGCAGCCTTTCCTAACCTGTGTGCCTCCAGATCAGAGCTTGGAAAAGTTACTTTTTTGAACTACAACTCCCATCAGCCCCAGCTAGCATGGCCACTGGATTGGGCTGATGGGAGTTGTAGTTCAAACAAGTAACTTTTCCAAGCTCTGCTCCAGATGTTGTTGGACCACAACTCCCATCAGCCTCAGCTAGCATTGCCAATGGTCAGGATGATAGGAGTTGTAGTCCAACAACATCTGGAGGCACATTGGTTGGGAAAGGCTGCTTTAGAGAGTTGTGGCAAGAATCACAGGGGAGACTGCAGGTGGCTGGTACGTTCAGTTAACTGCCACTTTGCTTGGTGTCAAAACAAAAACAGTTCTGAGGGAGCTTTCTGTGTTTATACTTGAAATTTGGTGAGTTCGGATTGGTTAAAGACAGTGGATGTTCTGAGTCATCCAATTGGACCACAGTTATGGCCTGACCGGGAGCGGGGGCAGGGAGAGAATCCTCTCCAAATTTAAAATGATTGGCTGGAGGGACAACCTTCTGAGCATAAAAGGCAGGTCTCAGGCCACAGAGAAGTGAGTCTATGTCTGCCTGAGAATGTGTGAAGAAGAGGACAGCAGAGTCAATGGGAAGAAGAACCTGGAGCCAAGCAAAGGACCTTTGAGGCTTGGGAGGCCTGAGAGAGGCCAAGAGCTGAAATTGCTGGCTGGAGCTGTGGAGGACTGTAGAGAAAATATGTGTCCTAAGAGGCTGCCCTCAAGAGAGCTCTAGAATGAAGGGTCCATAGGGTTCCTGAATGCCTGAGGCATCCAGTTGCTGGACCTTGGAGAAGACTACAGCAGAAGTCCTAATAGAAGCCTGAGACTCCAGAGGCAAGAGGTAGAGAACAAGCATCATCCTCAGTGCCTAGTTCAGGGATAGCCAACATGGTGCCCTCCAGATGTAGCTGGACTAGAACTCCCATAATCCCTGACCATTGGCCATGCTGGCTGGGACTGCTGAGTTATAGTCCAACAGCATCATCAGGGTGCACGTTGGCTATCCCTGGCCTAGCTGATGCGTTAACCAGGCAAGAGTGACTTGGTTTGAATAGTGGGAAAAACAACCCTTCAGAATTATTGTTAAAGAAGCAGCAATTGCACATGCTACACATTTCAAACACATTTACCACCACCCCAAACAATCCTGGGAACTAGTTTGTTAAGAGTGGTAGAAATTGTAGCTCTCAGGGATAAACTACACTTTCCAGGATTCTTGGATAACCCGTATCGGCTGAGTTAAACTAATTAGTCAATAGCAAGCACATATATAGGGCTCATCTACATGGGAGCATTTCTTCGTAGCAAATACATTGCATTTACCTTCATTGTAGATTTGTACCATCTGCAGTTCCTGCTCAATGTTAGCTGCCAATAAGTTTTTCCCAGTCACACAAGGAGGCGTTCCTCTGGGAAGGATTAGTCTAGCTGTTTCCCTGTGGCCCTGCCCTCTAATTATACATTTTCCACTCCTTCTGGTTGCTAGGTGACTGAGCATCCTCAGTCTGTTCTACCAGCTGCAGTAGGTTCCTTTAAAAAACACCCAGAAGTGCGAATGTGTTTTCATGCCTATGGTTGGTAAGATACAGCTGAAATACAAATATTTCTTTGAGCAGTGTTATGCTTTTTGCACACAAGTTGGTGGGGAAGAAAATAAAGGCACCATTTGCAGTAACATAAAAAAAGGCCAGCAGAATGGAGAGCAGCCACTGGAGAAACAGAACTGAGATTTTTTTTCTCCACTTTTCCTATTATCAGCAGAGTAAGTTAGTATGGATTTACAGAGGGAAAACTGTGTGATAGCTTCTGTGTGCTGGTAACATCATGGGTTTCTGGAAAATACCCATTGCCAAACGTCTCTGAAACAGTTCTGGGGGAATTAAATCCTCTAGATGTTGCTGAATTACAACTCCCATCAGCCCCAGCCAGCACAGCCATAGTCCAGCTAGATCTGGAGGGCCAAAGAGTCCCCGCCCTTCATCTAAAGAATGACTCTCTTGTCCCCTTAGTCTCCTTTCATTTCCAACCTGTGTGACCTACAAAGCCACAGCTAGAAGTTGTTCTTAGGTGAATAAAGGTGCACCAAAAATCCCCCCCACCCATCGGCTGCTGTTGAATTGGACCATTTGTCCTCTGCAAAAGTAGAGAGGATTTCCAGCTGCTTTAGAAGGCAAGTGAATTTCAGTAAAATTCTTGAGGGAGAAGATTTAGCTGACTTTAGTAGTTATGCAAGGCGACTGAGCAGTTTTCTTTTTCAAACTTTGAAAAAAGTCTTACAGCTGACTACAGCTACCACAATGCGCTCCAGTCTCTAGCCTCCAGACCCAGGCACTGTTTCTTGCCCACAGCAGGAGACAGACTCAGGTCAGGGAGCTGTGGAGATGACTGGTAGTTCTGGGTAACCAAGAAGCTTTTTTCAAAGTTTTTTTTTAAAAAGCCAGCTCATAAAACTTAGCTAAACTCTCTCCCCAATAAATTTTGATGAAATCTCCAATGCCACCAATTTCAGGGCATTTCCCTCTCCCATTTACAAATGGCAAAAAGTGCCCCCCCCCAATTCTTCTTGGCTCTAGAGCTGACCAAAGCAGGTAAGACATTCAAAGGAAAAGGACGTGCTGTTTAAAGTACCTGAAGTGAAACCAGAGGTTTTTGCAACTCTCCTTCCTCAGCCTGCTGCTCACCAGATGTTTTGGACTACAACTCCCATCAGCCCTGGAACTGTGTCTGGAGGGCACCAGGGGGGGGAAGGCTGCTCTGACCTATCTGCTTAGATATCACACTTCAGTCACAAAGGGGTGATTCCCGTGCAAAAACAGACCCCGGTATTGCCACCACTTCAAAATGGCTCACCTGTGATGCACACCTTCTGACTCCACGGAGAGACTCTCCAATCGCTGCTCATTTTTTCCTTGTACCTGCAAGCAAATTCCCCACTGTGGTTGAGGCTGGCCTGCCAGATGCTTACAGAAGCATTTGGGGAGGTATCCCCAGGTTCTCTGGAGACCTGCAGAGACCCATCATTGCTGGGGACCATCTCGACACCATCCCTATAGAAATGGAAGCTTTTCTTGATGTGGTTCTCTTTGGCTGAGCAAGTGAGAAGCAAGGGGTCACCTTCATTCACTACTCTGGATGGAGGATCTATTTTCAGCACTGGAGGAGGAGGAGGATCTGGAGGGTTATTGGGAAGAATGAGGGGGTTAGCAGTGATGATGACATGTGAAAGGGCAATAGGTCAGTTGTAGAGCACCTGCTTTGCATGAAGAAGGTCCCAGATTCAGTCCCCGGCATCTCCAGGTAGAGCTAGGAAGTCCCCTGTCTGAAACCCTAAAGAATCACTGCCAGTCAGTGCAGACAATACTGAGTGAGATAGACCCCCATTGTCTTACTCAGCACAAGGCACCTTCCTATGCTTCTATGAACACGCTCACAGACTCTGAACAAGTGGTTGAAAGTCTGTGGCTCTCTGGTCTTTTCAGAGGAAGCCACGTGTCAGTGAGATGGCTCCCTAAAGAATTGTGGGTCGGCAATGGATATTATCTTTGTAAGAATGGAGAGTTACTATAGGTTGAATGCCCATTTTGGGGTGAAATAGGATGCTTGGGACGTCTCATTTACACATCTGGATTTTGAGCAAGGATTGCCTGTCCCTCTTGCTTCTCCCCAAAACTCTGGATGGGGAAAACCTCACAATTAAGAACAAGGTGGCAAAGGAATGGAAGAGTTAATTAGGCCTTTGTAAACGTGCAGCAGCAAGGGGGTGCATGTGCGCACAGATGCCAAGAGAGTAAAAGTTAGAATTTCAACACATAACTCCTCATATTGTTGCCTCTAGGGATCGGGGAGAAATTTGATTCAGTTTACATTTAAAGCCGAATTGATGAAATTTGCACTTTCCGAAAAAATATGAGAACACTATGAAAGCCATCCTTTAAAATTCACACTTATCTGAATTTTGCAATGCATTTCCCCAACAATTTTTTAAAATGTATATACTGAGGAAAGTGTGCACAAAAGTAAATATCTTAGTGAAAAATTATTTATTTATTTAATATATAAATAATAAATAAATAAATAAATCTTAGTGAAAATAACATGCAAAATGCATTATATTGGGAGAAATTGCTTGGAAATGTTCATTAGTCAAAACTATAAACAAAGATGTGTTCATTAGGAGAAATGCGTACTAAAATTCTGAAGAATTATGAGAATTTTTTTTAAATAATAAACCGCAGATTGCTGCAAAAATGTGGAGAAAATCTGAATTTAAAATTGGAAAAATGACAAATGGAGAGAATCGAAACTGACGGATCTTTCTATCCCTAGCCGCCTCCAGGCTAAACTTTAACGTGGACCTTAATAAACCTTGTTGCACAAAATATTTAAATAGGAGTAATAAATCTTCAGGCCAATCAGATGATTGAGGCAGAGGCTGACATAGATGAGTAGGGCCTGTTCAATATTTTCTGTGTTTTTATTTAATGATTTTATTACATTTATACCCCACCTTTATCAAGAATTCCAAGGTAGCACACTTGTGGTTCCCAGGCAGTCTCCCATTGACCAGACCCAGACCTGCTTAGCTTCAGCAAGGTGGTGGCCTCATGTACCTTCAGACTATACCAAATTGAGGGGTGTTGGGGGAGGTCTGTGGATTTAGGACCAGTACAAATAATTCTTGCCTGGTGAGATGGACGCTGAGATATGGAGGAGCTGGGGAATAAGGAGGGACCAACATGAAACCTTCCAGGATATTGTAGGCAAGCCCCATTCCTGTGTCAATGTGGAGAAGAAATCTTAGAACAGAAAGACTGAGAATGTCACATTGAGGAAGAAGGAAATGGGAAGAGTTCTCTCTCATGGGTTGTGAACTGCTGTATTCTTGTACCTGGGGGGAGGGGACTCCAAAACATCCCTGAATCAACTTTCAATTCTTTTCCCCTTTCTGCCCCCCACCAAATCTCCCTTTGTTATTTCTCTCACCATCAAAATAATAGATGGGCTGGGTCCCATCTTTATTTCTGATGTTAGTCTGAAAGGTGTCACGTACATTGATGGTGCTACAGAAATAAACCATATTAAAAAAGAGAAAGAGTGTGAAAAGAATTCTTATCTGAAAAGATTTAAAACAAAAACTTGTTTTTCAGTATGTATTTGGATTCTTTTAGCGTATTCTCTCCTCTGTTCATTCTCTAGGCAAAATCACCCAAGCTCTACTCAGCCTCCCATTTGCCGTTCCAAGAGACATACACCGAAAAAGGAGGCCTCACCCATCACGGAAATAAAGATGGAGCTGCTTCTCTGGGATGGGATCTCCCGTCCAGATTCCAGGACATAGTACATGCAGGAATAGTCTCCGCTGTCTTGTGCAGATAGGTGCAGGGAATGCATGAAAGTGTCTACAGCAGGTGTGGGATTGTGGAAATACAGTACCCATTTGTTACTGAGAAAGATGATCCTGGACATGTTACGTTTGTCAGGAGCCAAGCACGTGAGGCTTATCAAGTCCCCGGTTGTGTAGATGTCTTGTTTTGGGGACACAGAGAAGAGCGGAGCAGAAGGGTCTGAGAAGCAAAGAGGGAGAGCAGAGAGACAGTCAGGTTGCATTAGGGAAAACTGATTTGCAAAAATGTGTATATAGGAGGATTTGCATAAAAATGCATATTAGGAGAAATTTGCATTAAAATGCTGCTTATGTCCATGAGGACTTTTTTTAAAAAAAAATCACAAAGTGATGTGGACAACCAAATTTAAGGTTGGACAAATGAGAAACTAAGAGAAAATGAAACAGAGATTCACCGAACCCTAATATGTAAGGAGGGGAGAGTGTTCTTGCACTCGGGTCCTGCTTGCGGGCTTCCCACAGGCACCTGGTTGGCCACTGTGAGAACAGGATGCTGGACTAGATGGGCCACTGGCCTGATCCAGCAGGCTCTTCTTATGTTCTTATGTTCTTATGGCTACAATGTAACTAGGGAACAGAATGTTTATGCTAATTATTGATCCTAATTCTTAAAAAGAATAAGCCATGCCTGTAACTGACTTGTTCACCCACCACTGCATGTCATTTCTGTAATGTGCCATTTCTATCAAACATATGCATTAAAATCAAATTCCACTACCATTCTTACATTTTAATAAAGACCTTTATGTGTAAAAATTAAACACTTTCTAATTTTAAAAAGCTAAAATTTCTTTTCTTTTTTACTTCATCTCCACGCACCCCAGTTTGGCCCTACCAGATTCTCAGGCTAAGAGTTCTTGTTGAGGACAATTTGAAAACTGTCATTTGAAACTTATTTTGGATTTATTTCCTTCACAATCATTTTCTGGATTATTTTTTTCCTTCCATTTTACATATATCCTGCAAAGATTCAAGGGTGTGAGTGGTTGTTGTTACATAGGATTTGCCTTAATTGTATGTCAGTAACTTCTTTTAGTCTGTTCTACATTAATTTAAATTAATGGGTTTTATCCAGGCTCAGTCACTCTACAGTAGACCCACTGAAATCATGTAATGGATCTGCCACTGCTACCAAGATTGTTGCCTTATCCCTAGTAGAGATGGAAGGATCTGTCAGTTTCGGTTTTCTCAGTTCCTCATTTGTCTAATCTTAACTTCGGTTCTCCACATTTCTGCAGCAATTTGAGAACTTAAAAAAAACTCTCCAGCATTTTAGTGTGAATTTCTCCTGAGAAATACATTTTTGTATGCAGTTTTGACTAATGTACACATTTTTGCAAGCAAGTTATCCTAATATAATGCATTTTGTAGGTTATTTTTACCAATATATGCATTTGCATACACATTTCTCCTTTATATGGAAAAGGTTCAGAAGAGGGCAACCAGAATGATCAAGGGGATGGAGCGACTCCCTTACGAGGAAAGGTTGCAGCATTTGGGGCTTTTTAGTTTAGAGAAAAGGCGGGTCAGAGGAGACATGATAGAAGTGTATAAAATTATGCATGGCATTGAGAAAGTGGATAGAGAAAAGTTCTTCTCCCTCTCTCATAATACTAGAACTCGTGGACATTCAAAGAAGCTGAATGTTGGAAGATTCAGGACAGACAAAAGGAAGTACTTCTTTACTCAGCGCATAGTGAAACTATGGAATTTGCTCCCACAAGATGCAGTAATGGCCACCAGCTTGGATGGCTTTAAAAGAAGAATAGACAAATTCATGGAGGACAGGGCTATCAATGGCTACTAGCCATGATGGCTGTGCTGTGCGACCCTAGTCAGAGGCAGTATGCTTCTGAAAACCAGTTGCCGGAAGCCTCAGGAGGGGAGAGTGTTCTTGCACTCGGGTCCTGCTTGCGGGCTTCCCCCAGGCACCTGGTTGGCCACTGTGAGAACAGGATGCTGGACTAGATGGGCCACTGGCCTGATCCAGCAGGCTCTTCTTATGTTCTTATGTTCTTATATATATGCATTTTTGTAAACATTGGTTGGTTAGAGAACTGCATTGCAAAATTTGGATAACTTTGAATTTCAAAGGATGGCTAATAAATAATAATAAAAAATAAAATTTTATTTAATTAGTCACCCATCTGTCCACCTAAGCGGACACTCTGGGCGACGTACACAATATAAATACAATATAAAAACATATACATACAGCAAAATTACAATATCAACAGCAATTCATTTAACCATTCTTCAGTTACAATACAAAGACCTAACCCACCCCAGAAATCCCATAGGCCTGCCTGAACAGCCAGGTCTTTAAAGCTTGGCAAAAAGCCATCAGGGAGGAGGCGTGACGAAGGTCGAAAGGAAGCAAGTTCCAGAGGGTGGGGGCCACGATCGAAAAGGCCCTCTCTCTGGTCCGCACCAGTCTAGCTGTTTTCACCGGTGGGACCGAGAGAAGGTCTTGTGAGGCTGATCTTGTTTGGCGGCATATTTGGTGATACTGGAGGCATTCCTTCAGATAGACTGGGCCGGAACCGTATAGGGTTTTAAAGGTTAATACCAACACCTTGAATTGGGTCCGGTACACAACTGGCAACCAGTGTAACTCCATCAATACTGGGGTAACATGATCTCGGCGACGGCTCTGCTTTATTAAGCGTGCCGCCGCATTCTGTACCAGTTGTAATTTCCGGACCGTCTTCAGGGGTAACCCCACGTAGAGCGCATTACAATAGTCTAATCGAGAGGAGACCGGGGCATGTATCACTCGTGGGAGCAGGTGTAAAGGAAGGTAGGGACGCAGCCTACGTACCAGATGAAGTTGGTACCAAGCTGCCCGGCTCACTGCAGAAACCTGAGCCTCCATAGACAGCTGGGAGTCCAAGATGACCCCTAGGCTGCGGACCTGGTCTTTTAGGGGTAATTTCACCCCATTAAGTACCAGGTCAAAATTTCCCAACCTTCTCTTATCCCCCACCAGTAACACCTCGGTCTTGTCGGGGTTTAGTTTCAGCCTGTTCTCTCCCATCCATCCACTTACGGACTCCAGGCAATTGGACAAGGTATCCACAGCCAACTCTGGTGAGGATTTAAATGAGAGATAGAGCTGTGTTTCAGATCTCATATTGATAAATTTGGTTTTAAATGCAATCTGAATTGAATTTCTTGCCAACCCCAAACCCTGGTGAAGTTCTCCTCTCTGCCTTAGTAACCGAATAACAAAGAGACATTGAAAAGGGAATGATCTGCAAAACCTCATGTGATGGATTTCTGCCTGTGGCAGAGTTGTTAAATGCACAGCATCTGTGCTAAAAAGTGACTCTCTCAGCTGCACCACCCATTGAAGACTGGCTGCAATAAATACTATTTCGCATGAACAGAAGTGAGCTTTACCTGCATAGGCCATTCGCCAGTGGAGGATCAGAAGACAAACTGCAGGGGGGGGGGGAAGAGATGAGAAAAAGAGTGAGAAGCTGTGAAGGGGGAGATATATGGATAGGTTGTTTCCCATCTGAGAGAAGGGAGAGGTCACGCACCTGTCACCAAAGCCACAAACTCCATGCTTGGCCAGTATCCCTTGAAGGCCACACAGCTGGTTCCTCAGCCCACCACCGTCTTATTTTCTGTCCCAAGAGAGGTGACAATCTAGCCATCTCCAGTTCTATGATCTCTCCCAACTCAAAAGATCAAGGCAGGAAGCATGTGCACACACCTACACACACACTGCCCCCACCTAAGCACAGAGCACAGCACAAGGGCCTTCGTGATACAAGCCCTGCAGGTGTTAGTTAAAGCTGTCAAGAGCAGCTAACCACATCCAGGCCTCCTATGGCTTCTCCTCTCCTCTCTCACCGCTAAAGCTTCTTCCGAAAACCAAAAAAGCAACAATGTGGGCCTAAAGGTGAGAAAGTGGAAGAACACCAAGCAACTGCAGACAGCCAACTTGAAAAGATCGATTTTCTGTTGTGCAGGTAGCTAATGTGAAAAGGTCAGCTTTCCATTGTGCATCAGACTCTGCGGCTTGGCAGGAAATGCTTTTTCATAGTGGTGGAAGAAACCAGAGAAGGCTGTCACCATTGGCTCCAACACCCACTCCACACCCCAAGCCAAGGGCTACTGCACATCAGCTCTCAAATGTCCACAGATTCAACCGCACGGCCCATTTGTTGTCTCGACTGCCAAATTCATAAAAACAGTATCACTGAAAGAAAAAGGCAACATAAAAGCACACACAGGCATAAACACATACTACACGCACAGCGCTGCCGCCACCACCACCCAAACACACAACAGCTCAAGGGCCTTGGTGACCTGACCTCTAGGTACCCGATTAAAGTTGTCAGGAGCAGCTAACCACATCCAGCCTTGTGTGGCTTCTCCTCTCCTCTCAAGTCGCCACTAAAACCTATTCAGAAAACCCAAGAGCAGCTACGTGGGCTTGGAGGCGAGAAAGAACACACAGCAATTGCAGCCAGCTAATGTGGAAAAGATCAGCTTTCCATTGGGGCATGGCAGGAAATGCTTTTTCATAGCAGTGGGAGAAACCAGAGGAGGCTCCCAGTTACACCCACCCCACACCCCAAACCAGAGTCTTCCATACTTCATCTTTCCACTTCCACAAATTCAACCACATGGCCCATTTGTCATCTCGACTACTGATTTCAGGCTTCACAGCTACTGTTAAAATAATCAGTTTATTAGCATGGTGTGGAGAAATCCTACAGGTATGTTTACATTTTGTGCTTTGAAAGGGATCTCTGTGACCTCTATGGATATCAGAGTTACTGTCAAAGTCCAAGGTGCTGTCGTTATGATGCAGGCCTTGATGACAGGTCAAGGAGGAGAGAGAGGAAGGATCGCTTTCGGTATTTATAGGCAAGGCCTGGATCAGATAAATGAACTTTGATTGGTCAGGGAAACAATGGACTCTGATTGGCTGGTGGTTCTGATTGGCTGGCGGTTCTGATTGGTGATGAAGAGCAGGCAGTTAACTGTCAGTTAGGAAAGCCAGTTGATGAGGGGGTGTGAGGCAAAGACCATAGGAAGCTGCCTTATACTGACACCGTTGGTCCATCTCGCTCAGTATTGTCTTCACTGACTGGCAGCAGCTCTCCAGGATTTCAGGCACGATTCTCTCTCAGCCCTACCTGGAGATGCTGGGGATTGAACCTGGGGCCTTCTGCATGCAAAACAGGCGCTCTACCCCGAGAAAGATGATAGCTCAGGTTTCCCTGGTGTGATAACTTTATTTGGCTGGTGAAGATCAGAAACTGGGAGCTGCTGGTTGTGTTAGGCTTAGAGGCTGCCCTGTGGAAAGGTCTTACCAGAAGAAGGTCACCCAAGCAGGTTCTTAAAATCAACTAAACTGTCTCTCCCCAAAGACAGTATGAATTGCCCCTCTATCACTGTGTAAAACCAAAGCAGGAACTGCATCCTCCCCTCCCGCAGAGCACTGCACCCACGTCCCCAGCCAGGCACATGCTCAACTCATTGGCCAAAGCTTGCTAACTGTGTGCGGCCCTGCTCTGCCTTCTCCTGGCCTCTCTTGTAACCCAAATGACTGATGAAACTGTAAAGCAGCAATATGGGGCTGGAGGTGAGAAGAACAGGACAGAGCAAGTGCAGGGAGCTAACTCAAAAAGATAAAAAGTGGGGTCATATGAACTTTGGTTTGTAAAAAATATATGTATATTGCAAAGAAGAGCCCAGCTGGATCAGACCAAAGCCCATTCTATCCTCCTTGTCTCATTGTCTAGCATCCTGTTCTCATTGTGGCCAACCAGATGCCTATGGGTCTCAGGTCACATGAATTTGAGTTCAATTTATATCCCACCCTAGCACCCTTCCTCCCAAAAGGAGCCCATGTCCCCAAAAAATGTCAGAGTATGGAGGGCTCCTCTTTAAAGTTCCAGCCACTCTACTCCATTCCTCCTCCTCTCCCCACCTCACCTCCAACAGTCAGTCTGCAACCCATTCCCAAGGCTGTTTTCAGAGATTCCCTTCCCTTAAGGGTTTGCCCTCACAAAGTGTCTTTGTACTTCTGCAAACCTCAGTCTTGTATGTGTTGATAGTGCCAGTTTGACTATATAATCAATGGCACTCCCAGCCTGAAGACAGGAAAATAAACTCTCAGCGAAAAATTACAGCAACTTGTTGGACATGCCGCCTGCTGCCTCGGCTCTGTCCATGGTACTGAACAGCCTGTCTCTGGCTGTGCTTGTTCTTTGGCTCAGGATTTTCAGTTAGTCACTCAACTCCGACCTGTTCATTGACTCCATAAGAACATAAGAAGAGCCTGCTGGATCAGGCCAGTGGCCCATCTAGTCCAGCATCTTGTTCTCACAGTGGCCAACCAGGTGCCTGGGGGAAGCCCACAAGCAGGACCCGAGTGCAAGAACACTCTCCCCTCCTGAGGCTTCCGGCAACTGGTTTTCAGAAGCATGCTGCCTCTGACTAGGGTGGCAGAGCACAGCCATCACGGCTAGTAGCCATTAATAGCCCTGTCCTCCATGAATTGGTCTAATCTTCTTTTAAAGCCATCCAAGCTGGTGGCCATTACTGCATCTTGTGGGAGCAAATTCCATAGTTTAACTATGCGCTGAGTAAAGTACTTCCTTTTGTCTGTCCTGAATCTTCCAACATTCAGCTTCTTTGAATGTCCACGAGTTCTAGTATTATGAGAGAGGGAGAAGAACTTTTCTCTATCCACTTTCTCAATGCCATGCATAATTTTATACACTTCTATCATGTCTCCTCTGACCCGCCTTTTCTCTAAACTAAAAAGCCCCAAATGCTGCAATCTTTCCTCGTAAGGGAGTCGCTCCATCCCCTTGATCATTCTGGTTGCCCTCTTCTGAACCTTTTCCAACTCTATCATATCCTTTTTGAGATGAGGCGACCAGAACTGTACACAGTATTCCAAATGCGGCCGCACCATAGATTTATACAACGGCATTATGATATCGGCTGTTTTATTTTCAATACCTTTCCTAATTATTGCTAGCATGGAATTTGCCTTTTTCACAGCTGCCGCACACTGGGTCGACATTTTCATCGTGCTGTCCACTACAACCCCGAGGTCTCTCTCCTGGTCGGTCACCGCCAGTTCAGACCCCATGAGCGTATATGTGAAATTAAGATTTTTTGCTCCAATATGCATAATTTTACACTTGACATCGGCCCACGGCCATTTCCTGGACCAACTTTCACCCAAAATGCCAGCAATGCTTATAACTACAATGCTCAAGACAGGGCTCTAAAGTTTAGCTAATTACATTGGTTAACCTGCTGTATCGGGCAAAGAGCTGCTGTGCCAGCAGCAACAGCTGTGGGTTTACTGGCAAGATGACAACTTTCGGCTTTTGGAACGTCTCTTGACACCACCAAGGCTCAGATACACGGCCACCCGTCACATCTTCACCAAATGGCTTGCCAAAACTCTAGGTGGCAAGTATCTAGAGCTGTTTGGGGCCTTCTCCCAGGCATTTTAATCATTTAACACTATAACATCTCATTTTTAACATTTTAATATTTTTGGCATTTTAGTATGCTAGTTTTTTAACATTTTAGTATATTTGTGTGTTTGAATTGTCTAATATGTGGTTTTAATTGTATATTGATGTCTTATTCTGTTGTGAACCGCCCAGAGAGCTTCGGCTATGGGGCGGTATAGAAATTTAATAAATAAAATAAAATAAATAAATAAATAACCTAATCAGTGAAAACCCCTGTTGGTGAACTGACTGAAAAGATACACTTGACAGAACAAACATTAGATCTTTAAATTTTTTAATGAAAAAATATTTATTTATTTCTTCAAAAGATGTCAAAACAACTTTTCATTTGCAAAAGAAATACGAAAATTGTTCTCATTATAAGTACACAGCTATACTCCAAGAAAATCAATTGCCATCAGTAAAAAAAAAAATCCCTGTCACTAAGGGCACCTGGTCAGGAAAAATGTGAGTAAACAGATGTGTGTTCGATTGATGATGGAAAGACCTTGATGGTTGGTGCTCTCCTGATGTCAATAGGGAGAGTGCTCTATATGCTCGGTGTCACAGTGAAGAAGACTCTCCTCTGGAACCTCAACAGATGCAAAGCTTGGAAAAGTTACTTTTTTGAACTACAACTCCCATCAGCCCGAGCCAGCATGGCCACTGGATTGGGCTGATAGGAGCTGTAGTTCAAAAAAGTAACTTTTCCAAGCTCTGAACAGATGAACCCCTGAATGTTGTGGGCCACATCCATAGACCCCCTAGGTGGTCTATATAGAAGAAGGAGGTCCCTCAGATCACCTGGTCCCAAGCTGTTTTAGGGCTTTATATGCCAGAACCAACACCTTCATCTTGGTTTGATAGCTAATCAGGAGCCAAATCTAAACTTTAGGTTTTTAAAATAATTTAGCTCCATCAATGAGCACAGCGCTTAACAAAGGAGAAGAGGAGATGTTCTGACTCCAAGGAACTTGCAGCCTAAATAAAACTCAAGACAGGAGAGACAGAGGAAGGAGGAGGAAATGGAGGCGGGGCTAAACAGGGGAAGGACATACTGTGCATCTTTGTTTCAGCTTCACCAGCTTAGGCGTAGTTAGGAAATGGAAATGGACTGCCTTCAAGTCGATCCCAACTTATGGCAACCCTATGAATAGGGATTTCATGGTAAGCGGCATTCAGAGGGGCTTTACCATTGCCTCCCTCTGAGGCTAGTCCTCCCCGGCTGGCTAGGGCCTGCTCAGTTTGCCACAGCTGCACAAGCCAGCCCCTTCCTTGTCTGCAACTGCCAGCTGGGGGGCAACTGGGCTCATTGGGACTATGCAGTTTGCACACGGCTGCACAGGTGGCAGAGCACGTAACCCCTGAGCCACTCACTGTGGGGTGATCTTTCAGCCGGCCCTTGACACCCAGGAGACGCGAGCGGGGATTTGAACTCACAGACTCTGGACTCCCAGCCAGGCTCTCCTCCCCACTTAGGGGGCATCGCGTATCAGACCAATGACAGCATGAATTAATTTGGCAGCCGAGGATTAGATAATGTTGAGGGGACTGGGGTGTGACAACTGAAGATCAAGGGAAAAAATGTAGTAATCAAGGGGAGAGGTGGTCACTTACATTTAACATTATAACTCACACTGACTGCAAATATATCCTCTGGATTTTCCACAGCATCTGCATCAACTTTAACAACATTTAAACTTTAACAGCCTGAATTCACCCTGAGGACCAATGGATTGTGTGTGTCTTGGGGTTCACCTCATAGGGTTCCACCCTCACACCCTGAAATGTGGTTCTCTTCCATGATTTATTTATTTTGCTGCTCTTCTGATGTTTGCAAGAGAACGTCGCTGTGCAATGCCCTCTTCCACCAGCTTGAGACTGTCCTCCGTTGGTTATTTTTTCTTCTTTAACTAATGAGCTCCTTAAAACTATGCTAATCTTCCAGATGTAATTTCTTTGTACTCAGTATTTCTATATTTGTATATTTATACTGGATTTTGTTATCTTTGAAGGCAATATTAGTCAATATTTTAATAATGAAGTACAGTTAGATAACAATAAAGCAGACAGTCAAGCAGCAGGTAATGAACACCATCATAAAAAGTCAGCAGCAAACTAAAAATACGTCAAAGCCCCACCTAAAAAATGTCCACTGGGATAAAAGAGCCTGTCTGAAAGCAGACAAGGAAGGGAACAGACACATTTCTCTGGGGGGCCTTTTCCATTGCTTACACCTCACAACTGAAGGGTCCTTCAGCTGCAAGGCTGCAGTTTGGGCTGAATATCTCAGGATGGGTCTCACTCCTTCCTCCTGCCTCAAATTCTTGCTGAGGTGTTGATGCTTTGAAAGTGAAAATAAAGAGAAAGAGAGGATGGGGAGTGAAAATGTATAATTCTGTCAACTTTGTTAAATCATTTTTTTATTTATAAAAGTATAGTATGATTTGATTTGGATTTTAATGCAAGCATATAAAGTTTGCACTTCCTAAAACAATATGCCAAATGAAATGAAACTATCCTTCAAAATTTGCACTTCTCTGAATTTTGCAATGCAGTTCTCGAACCAAAAAATGTGAATATTCTGGGACAGTGTGCATAAGAATGAATATGGTGATGAAAATAACATTCTATCAGGGAAAATAAAAAATTTAAAATGTGTATATTAGGGGAAACTGCATACAAAAATGTGTACATTGAGGGAAATGCATGTTAAACTGCTGATGAATTATCATGAGGATCGTTGTTTTTTTTTTAAAAAAATCACAAACTATTGATGAAATGTGAAGAAGCCTGAACCTAAGATTGAAGAAGAGAAACTCACAGGAACCAAAAACTGACAGTTTTGTCCATATCTAATTGCGTTATATTTATCAATCTGGCATTTAAAATATTCCACTACTTTACCGGGAGCTTAGTTTAAAATGGTTCTTCAACAGCCATTCTTTGTCCTGGCTTTTCAAGGGTTAATAGATGTTTCATTATCTGTAGGTAGGAGACGCCAACACCCATAGGAGGGCTCTTTTTTTGGCTTTTTATCTCCACAGTGAGAAAGGAAGTCAGCTTCTCACCGGCCTTTTCTGAAGTTTGCAGCTGCTGACTAAATTGTGAAAGGGTGTCCCCAAGTGGCAACTGAGAACTCTTAGAAGCTAGAACAACCCATAAAATAGAAATTGTGCTTTCCTCTTTCCGAAGAGGCTTGTAGGTTCATGTTCTACTTCATCATTGTGCTATTACCAGCCTTCTCCAACCTGTTCCACATCAGATGCTTTGGGACTACAACTCCCATCAGCCCCAGCCATCATGGCCACACGTAGGAGCCCCTATTTTATTTTTGGATGGTCCTATTTTGCTTCCTGAGATTGCTATTAGAGGGTGCAGGAGGGGAGCTGTAACAAAATGCTGCAGTATGTCGGGGCTCCCCCCTCCCCCCAAAAAGACAGCATTCCATGTCCACTGAGCATGCTCAAGGCAGTTTTCAGAGACTTTCTCTGCTTAGGAGGTTTTCCCAAAAAAGTTTTTTTTTCTATTTCTTTAAGCCTTGGGAATTCCCAAAGCCTACAGAAACCTCTCTCATGTATGTAAACGGTGACACTTTCTGCTACATTCCTCACAGACTAAACACCGGAAATGAAGGGAGAGGGTGTATGTCACACAAGAATGGCCGACTCGCATAATGATGTCTGAAATTTGAAATTAAAAGAATTAAACCTTTTTTCCCCCTCTGTCCATTGCAAGATCAATATCCTGAAGTCTCAGGAGGGATGGGCCCAGGCTGAAGGGAGGCGCTGAGGAAGAGACGGAGCTGCCGGCTCATTTCACATAAGCATCACAAGGAGCCAAGGCCAGCACCTCCTTGCAATCCCAACAATAGCACTTCATGTGTCACCAAGGCAAGCACTTTGGCTGCTTGCAATACTTAAGTTGGTAGCCTTTCCTCTTGGCTCAGCCTCACTACAGCTTGGGGTGGGGGAAGAGAAATTACCCTCTCCCATCTCCAGTAGTGTAGTGGCAAATTCAGAGGTGCAGGGTCCCTTCATGATAGTTACAGCCACACCCCCTTCAAATGTGATGATGATGGTTTATTTATTTATTTATTTATATCCTGCCCTTCCTCCCAGCAGGAGCCCAGGGCAGCAAGGTTATACAACCTTCTAAGATTATAGAATAATCTGGCAGGGTTTGAATACTGCTTTCTGCTTCTCTATCACTGTCACCATTTGACTGTCCTTCCTCACTGTCAGAGATATTGCTTGAATTTCTGGATTCATTGTCTACAGGTTTATCTCCTGCTGCTATCAAACTGCTTGATGATGCAGATGGGATGCTATCGTTGGAGGCTGGGCCTGGCAACCAAGAGGTCTTCTGTATCTTTAAAAGTTGTGCAGGGGGAAGAAAGAATTCCACCTTGTGGTTTTTCCCATTACAGTGCTGCAAGAACACCTGCACTTGGCTGACTTTCTCTTCTCCTAAAGATACAGGATCAGGATCAGGCCCTGAGCCTGGCAACCCTACTCCCAACATATGCTTTACTGGGGTTTAGAAAACACTAATTTAACATTAGCTTCATGACCTCAAATTGATTTCGGGCGGATCCAGATCAGGTTGGGTGGCCCCAGGTTTGGCCTAGGTCAAGGTGACTCAGGGCCCCCAGATCAGATTGGGATGTATGTGCACAGCCTAGTTAAATTTACTAATTGTTTTGCATGCCGTCATCATTGTTTGTAAGAATTATGTTACATGTTTATATTCTGTTCTCTTTTCCATACAATCAGTGCATCATTCCACAGTGACAGGGAGGTTGAGAGGGAAGTAGCCAAGCGATAATGGTGGGACATGTTGTCTGTCTGCTCCCTTGGCTGCGGCCACAGTACTGAAGGGCCTGTCTCTGTCATTCTCTGGCTCGTGATCATGGATTGGACATGCAACCACGGCCTATTTATTCATTGACTCTTCTTGACCCAACTCTGAACTTTTAAGGCCTGTTTATAACTACTGCGTTTTGAAGAGTAGACTCAAGAGAGGGCTGCAAAGTTTAGCCAAATAACTGACTAAATTAATATATGAAAATCCCTTTTGATGGAAAAGGCACCCTTGACAGCCTGAACATCAGATCTTTATTTTTTAAAAAAATGTTTTAAAAATTATTTTATAAATAAATAAAAATTATAAATAAAACAATTATAATATTTCTATACTTAAGTTGCAAACCAAATGATCCCTGCTATTGCACTTCCATCATCCACCACTTGGTGGAGTGTGTTCTTTTCTCTACAGTTTTACACAGGTTTAAGAAATTTCTACCCATCCCCAGTGAGGATACTGGAGGATTTCCATCTTTGTGAATGCTGAAATGAACTGATCTGGTCCAAAACCTCCTGGACAAATATGTGGATTGCAATGTAGTGACCAACCAGCTTTCACACTTTGCAAATATTTAGACATAGTTATTGGCTCAAAGAAAAAAATCTGGGCTCCTCCAGACAACCTATTTATTTATTTATTTGTTTGTTTGCTTGCTTGCTTATTTAAAATATTTCTGTCCTGCCCTTCTACCCTATAATAGGGCACTCAGGGCGGCTTACAAAAATAAAATCAAACACGTACATAATAAAATTGTAAACAGTATAATCACAAAAACATTAAAATAAATTAAAATACATAAAATACAATTAAAATACATAAAATACAATTAAAATACATAAAATACAATTAAAATATACACACACACATATATAGGGGGTGGTACTAAAGGTTATTGAGCATTCATCCTAATTTGCTTGCACAAAGTTTACATGGAAGCTAGACTAGAATCACAGAATCATAGAATTGTAGAGTTGGAAGGGGCCTATAAGGCCATCAAGTCCAACCCCTTGCTCACTGCAGGAATCCAAATTAAAGCATACTAGGCCCAGTCTTTCTGAGCATTCATTCTGATTTGTTTATGGGGCGGTTAAATGACAATCTATTCATCCCAATTTACCTGTGAGATTTCCATGTCTTCCCGTTAATCACTGGTTTACCCCATAGTTTTCAATGCATTTTCCTATCTCTTTCCTAACTTCAAAAAGTCTGTTTATTTTCAAGTGGATTTGTTGTTCCACAGAGACAGTGCCCTTTAACCCACTTTGATTGCATCACCCAAATTTGCAATATATGCTTGGATAGTGACAGTCTGGTGGCACCTGAAATCAAAATATTTGAATGAAAATATGTTTAGATATGTGTGAGAGAAAATACATATTGAAAATCTGTAATTAAACACCATTTCAATGCAAATTTTCATTAAGATTTTTTTAAAAGATTAATGTGGAAACAGGACACAACATTTCTAGGTGGACTCATGTGAAAGAGATGCAGACCAGAAACAGAATGAGGCTGCATACACATCATACATTTAAAGCACATTTAAAGCACACCAGTTCCCCCAAAGAATCCTGGGAATTTCAGTTGGTTAAGAGTGCTGGGACTTACAGCTCTGTGAGGGGTAAACTACAATTCCCAGGATTCTTTGGGGGGAAGCCATGTGCTTTAAAGGAATGGTGTGTATGCAGCCTGATTCACTCATCCCTAACCCGGCCTCAGCCCATGTTTGGGTCCCCCCCCCCGCACACTTTTCACTGACAATGTGTATAATGTTGCCCTCAGTGATGATGGAGAACAATGAGTGCCATCTTTTTGTTCTGTATTTGTATTTATTTAATTATTATATATTCCATTAATAACCCCAAATACAAAAAGCTTTAGAAAGCTTAACATAGAGAAAATGCATGACAATATATTGAGGGATACTTCTGTCTTACTGTAACAGAAATCCTCTGCCTTGTGTCTTAGAGGCAGCCCCGGCCTAGGCGAAGTCTGTCTGAGGAGGCAGCTGTCCCAGAAGGCAGAGAATGTTCTGGCAGCCTGAGGGGATGGCAACAGTTACTTGAGAGAGGAGGCCTATGGTTAGAGTTACAGAGACGGAGGGGAGAGGAATGGCCTCTTCTCACCTCTGCTGGCTAAACAGAACGTGTTATTCTCATAAGCTGCCAACTTCTAGGAAGGGAAGAGATGGTGCCATCATGGGCTGAGCGGGGTCCTGCACCTCAGCCCCACTCCTTTGCTTCAGAAGACCTCAGCGGGCTCTGCTGCCTACAAGCCATATGCATCAGGTCCCCAAAATGACATCCGTGGGCACCATCAGACCCTCAGACACCCCCTTCGCAGCACTCATCAAAGCCTCCTGCCCCCGGCCAAAAGTTTGTTTATTTAAAAGGCTGTTATTTTGGGTGGAGGTTGCCTATTTGGTGTATGTCAGGGTTTTATTTGCTTTTGTGGGGTGTAAATGATTTACCTGGTTGGGGTGGTGGTCTGGGTATCATCAGTGGGTTTTTTTCTGTGAAATGGTATTGTGAGAATCTGTTTTCAAGCTGCTTTGACAGACTCTTGGAGCTATAAAGTGAGATAGAAGTATTCTAAACAAATAAACTAGATCACACCGAGATCCCTCCAAGGACCTAACTTCATCTTAGTGCCAAGGCAAGTTTTTTCCCCCTCATTCATTGCCAAAGGAGAGACTTCACTGAGATTATGAATGGAATGGAATGGAAATGGCCTTCAAGTCGATCCCAACTTATGGCGACCCTACAAATAGGGTTTTCATGGTGAGCGGTGTTCAGAGGTGGTTTACCACTGCCTTCCTCTGAGGCTGAGAGGCAGTGATTGGCCCAAGGGCACCCAGTGAGCTTCATGGCTGTGTGGGGATTCGAACCCTGGTCTCCCAGGTCCTATTCCAACACCTTAATCACTACACCACACTGGCTCTCTCACTAAGATTATAGCTGGGGCTTAACCCTCCCCTCCCCATGCAGCACAGTGCCTTTAACTATTGGGGGCCAGAGCCTAGTATGTTAATATTTATTAAAATAACTTAATGCATATTTAGGACCTCATAGGGATCTCAGGTAGCAGTGCTGGCAAAGGGTCTCTCAGCCTGAGATCCTAGAGAGCCAATGCTGATCCAAATAGACTCTTTACCCTGGCTTTTGACACTTGGGATACATATTTTAGGACCCGTCCTATTCTCTTGATTGTAAACTGTTTTTAATATTGTATTTTTCAGTTATAACCCTCCCCCACCCTGCCTGAGATCTCAGGGTAAAGGGTGGGTGAGAAATTAATAATAATAACAATAACAATAATAATAATAATATATTCATTTATTTATATACCACTTAATCATTTGCATTTCTAAGCGGTGTACATAAAAACAAACCGTACGTAAAATATACAATAAAACAATAAAATCATCATGCTAAAACCAAATGCCTGCTGGAACAAGAAAGGTTTAGTCATGTGCCCGAAATTCAACAAGGAGGGTGCCTGTCTAATCTCATCTGGGAGGAAATTCCACAGGCTTGGGCCCATACCAGTGATAATACATAATGGCCTTAGGAGGGTCTGTGATCTGAGGGGAGGTGCCCCGGACTGAACCTGGGACCTTCTGCATGCGTGCAAAGCAGGTGATCTAGGCCTGAGCTTATAGCCCTTCTTCCAAATTCATTTTCATCTCACTGCCAAGGAATGCTATCCATGAATTGTTTGAGAGAGAAGCTGGAACAGAAAAGAAGAGAAAAAGGAGACACACAGAGTCCATGGAAGGAATCCTCACCCAGAACCAAAGCAAAAAGGAGACACTAGGCCAGCCTCAAATGGCTGGCTGAAGAAGGTGCGTGCCTAAAATGTCCTTTTCACAGCCGCAGAGTTAGAGATTTCACTGACAGCGGAAGTGGAAAAAGGAGGCTAGAGAGACAGACTGGGAGAATAGCCCAAGAGGCATTGGCCACTGGCCAGGCCACAAGAATTCACAGCATTCAAAATGGCAAGAGACAAATGCATGAATCTTCTTTATTCCAACAATTTACTTAAAACTGAAACTAAAGCTGAACTCCTCCCTTCTCCAGACACTCCGACTTCTCCCTTTCCAATTCCACCCAGATGTCTTTAACTACAAATCCCAGTATGCAATTCACCTATCCAAATACCACAGCATCTCAAAGGCACCTGGCCGGCCACTGATGATGGGTGTAGGATGCTGGAGCAAATGGGCCTTTGATCTGATCCAGCAGGACTCCTATATGAGGGCCTCTTCCAGATTATCTGTTTATTGAGCATTCTTCCTGATTTCCTTGCAGAAAGCTTACACGGACCTTAGACTAATGTTCAGTCTTTATTAAGCATTCACTCTGATTGGTTTGAAGGGCGGTGATATGACAATAATTTATCCTGATATGCTTGTATAGTGTTCATACACCCTCCCATTAATCATTTCACTCATTCCACACTTTTCAATGCATATTCCTGTCACTTTTCACCCACAAAGAGGCTGTGTTTTTTTTTAAGTGGCTGTGTCATGCTAGGGTGACAAAGCGCTTTAATCCACTGGGCTCCTACTGGGAGGAAGGGTGGGAGAGAAATCTAATAAATAAATAAATAAAAATAATTGAACAAACCTATATTTCCAGTCTGCGCCTGAATCCCTTTTGCACAAGAGTCTGGAGGCATCTTAGATTAAATTCCAATGAATGACCCTCAATCAGGGCAAATTGTTACACACACAGTTTGTGTAGCTATCATGGCAATTAACATTTCTTGGTAAGGGACAAACATGCTACTGTTAACCAGAAGAGAGAAATGAAATGAGAAGTGAAAACAGGAAACAGATAAAGATTGCCAGCCCTGCCTCTTTTCCCACAGAAAAGGCTTTGGCTTCAAAGGCATTTTTTCCCAGACCCCTTCATCAATTCCACTTCTTCCTCACCACTTAGGATCTAACTGTTCACCTCTGGAGAGCATGAGCAGGTCTTTGTGGACAGAGCAGTGCACACTGTCCCTTCACTCTCTACAAGGTCACAAAGGCCCCCAAAAGCAGCTTCCAGAAATAAACTAAAAAGAGACAGAAAGCGAAGATCACAAATCAGAATAAGGAGGTTCCATCCTGTGTGATTCTGTGTGTATTCTGCTGGGTGAGTGAGACAGTGTGTTTGTTCAAAGATCTTTCATCGTCCCCCTTTAACTTTAAAAGGCCCACCTGCTCCTTCCCTATGATGAGCAGAATTGGCTTAATTTACACAGTTTGTTGCAGTCAGACAATTCCCCTTGCAGATTCTGACTCTTAAGCAGATAAATAATGTGCAGTCTTGTATCAGTTGCCCAATTTCTCACTGTTTCTACACGTGCAATTAAGAATGACCACAACTGTCATTGTGAAATTTGATTTTAGATTGTGATGCTTTTGTATTTTCCTGTATTTTATTGTATTTATGTTCACCGCCCAGAGAGCTATTGCTAGTCGGGAGGTATATAAGTTTTAAAAATAAATAAATAAATAAACTGCTTCTGCAGAGCAGCTCAGTGCTGCAAGACATGCTGAGAATTCTTCATGAGGCCTTCCTGGTGGTCAGCCCCATTTGACATCTATAGCACACCCATGATGCTCAGTGACACCACTGCCTCGCTTTACTTCCTCCCAGTGTGGTTGGAAAGAAACAAACGGGGGATGGGGGTTGCAATCACATCAGCACTTTGCTGAGCCCATTTCTTCTAGATTCTGCCTTTGAAGCATGGAGCAAATTTGCCGTCTTTTTGTCCTCCTGGGTAAGACTCCTTCTTCCCCCTCTGCTCTCTCCTTTCTTCTGGAGCCTCTTTGTCTTCCCTTTTCCTTCCCAGTTTGAAATGTCTGCTGCATTTATTCTGCATCTCTCTACAATGGCTTTCTAAAGACTTGAAGCTGGGATTCTGCATCTCTTGTCTGTGGTACCCGCACATTCATAGAGGGTGTTTACAGATAGGTGTTTATTGTGGGATGGGTGCTTCTCATGCACGTTTTTCCCAGCATCCAAACAGCATTGAAAAGCCAGCCAACATTTAATTTGGATTTACCCTTTCTAGGAGAAAAAGAAATACAATGGATTGTATTCAATTAAGCTTTACTCAAAGTAGACCCACTGAAATTAATGAACATAAGTTAGTCATGTCAATTAAATTCAATGGGTCTACGCTAAGCAGGACTAGTATTGAATACAACCCAATGATTTTTTTGGAAACCTGTTGCCAATGGCTTGTTTGCAATGTCTGAACAACCAATTTGCAATATTCAGTCCTCATCTGAAAGCATCCTATTTTATTTTTTCCACCACGGTCACTGATCAAAGCAGCTTTTCAGACTGATTGTTATTAGTTTAAAATAAAGTCAGATTTCTACATTCATCATGACATATTTGCTGATTATATATACTCTTTAAATATGTAATAGGCAAAAATATTGAGTTGTATTCAGATAAATTCTACGTCTATTGAAATTAATGGTCGTGTCTGTTAACTTCAATGGGTCTACTGTAAGTAGGACTTGTATTGAGTACCCCCATTGTATGGACTGATATTTTCTTGGAATTTATCATTCCAAAACTGATGAACAAAGACTATGTTTCCATTAATCCATTTGGTTGAAGTTTCTGTGATTTCATGTAATATGTCAGTTTAATCAATGTTACAATAGATCAAATTTTGTGAAACTAGTCTAATAATGTTGGGGCATTCTTTCCCCTGCCCCCAGTTCTTAGCAATACAGACCTTGGCTGCTGTTAACAAATTCATAGCAATTCCTATTTCAGGGGCTGTGCTTCTTAAATATCCCAGCAGTAGTACTTTGGGGTCCAGTGGTAGTACGTGTCTTGTCATTTCAGATATTGTGCTGCTGACTATATTCCAAAGGGTCTGAATAACTGGGTATGCCAAGAATATATGCATGAAGTCAGTTTGCTTTTCAGAGTTCTTTAATCATTTGTTAACAGTGGCCCTTCTAAGGTGGCCAAAAGGATTAGAATCATTGTTATGTGCCTTCAAGTCGATTTCGACTAATGGTGAACCTATGAATCAGCAACCTCCAGTAGCATCTGTTATAAACCACCCTGTTTAAATCTTGTAAGTTCAGATCTGTGCCTTCCTTTATGGAATCAATCCATCTCGTTTGGCCTTCCTCTTTTTCTGCTCCCTTCTGTTTTTCCCAGTATTATTGTCTTTTCTAGTAATTCATGTCTTCTCATGATGTGTCCAAAGTATGATAACCTCAGTTTCATCATTTTAGCTTCCAGTGACAGTTCTGGTTTAATTTGTTATAACACCCAATTATTTGTCTTTTTCGCAGTCCATGGTATGCACAAAGCTCTCTTCCAACACCACATTTCAAATGAGTTGATTTTTCTCTTATCTGCTTTCTTCACTGTCCAACTTTCACATCCATACATAGAGATCGGAAATACCATGGTCTGAATGATCCTGACTTTAATGTTCAGGGATACATCTTTGCATTTGAGGACCTTTCCTAGTTCTCTCATAGGTGCCCTCCCCAGTCCTAGCCTTCTTCTAATTTCTTGACTATTGTCTCCATTTTGTTTAATGACTGTGCCAAGGTATTGATAATCCTTGACAAGTTCAATGTCCTCGTTGTCAGCTTTAAAGTTACATAAATCTTCTGTTGTTATTACTTTAGTCTTCTTGACCTTCACCTGTAGTCCTGCTTTTGTGCTTTCCTTTTTAACTTTCATCAGCATTCGTTTCAAATCATTACTGGTTTCTTCTAGTAGTATGGTATCGTCTGCATATCTTAAATTATTGATATTTCTCCCAGCAGTTTTCACACCTCCTTCATCTTGGTCGAGTCCCGCTTTCCATATGATATGTTCTATGTATAGATTAAACAAATAGGGTGATAAAATACACCCCTGTCTCACACCCTTTCCGATGGGGAACCACTCGGTTTCTCCATATTTTGTCCTTACAGTAGCCTCTTGTCCAGAGTATAGGTTGCGCACTGGAACAATCAGATGCTGTGGCACCCTCATTTCTTTTAAAGCATTCCATAGTTTTTCATGATCTACACAATCAAAAGCTTTGTAGAAATCTATAAAGCAGACAGTGATTTTCTTCTGAAATTCCTTGGTCCGTTCCATTATTCAACTGTATGTTTGCGTTCTGATCTCTGGATCCCTGGTGCCTCTTCCCTTTCTAAATCCAGCTTGGACATATGGCATTCTTGCTCCATATATGGTAAGAGCCTTTGTTGTAGAATCTTGAGCATTACTTTACTTGCATGGAATATTAAGGCAATAGTTCAATAATTATTGCATTCCCTGGGATCCCCTTTCTTTGGAATTGGGATGTATATTGAATGCTTCCAGACTGTGGACCATTGTTTATTTTCCATATTTGTTGAAAAAAATTGTCAAAATTTGCACAGTTTCAGTCTCAGTAACTTGTAGCAGCTCTATTGGCATACCATCTGTTCCTGGTGATTTGTTTCTTCCAAGTATTTTAAGAGCAGCTTTCACCTCACATTCTAAAATTTCTGGTTCTTCATCATACGATTCCTCCGTGAATGAATCTGTCATCCTGGCATCTCTTTTATAGAGGTCTTCAGTGTATTGTTTTATTTTATCTCGGTCAGTCAGTGTGTTCTCCTGTTGATTATTCAACATCCCTACTATTGGTTTAAATTTCCCTTTAATTTCTCTAATCTTTTGGAATAGGGCTCTTGTTCTACCTTTTTTGTTGTCCTCTTCTATTTCTATACAGTAACTATTGTAATAGTTCTCTTTGTCCCTATGTACTAGTTGCTGTATTATTGCATTTAGGGTTCTGACCATGTTTCTGTCTCCTTTTGCTTTTGCGTTCCTTTTCTCTTGAACCATTTTAAGAGTTTTTTCAGTCTCCATTGAGATCTTTCTCACTTTTTAACTAGAGGTTTTGTCTTTTTGAGACAGCCAGTGTGGTGTAGTGGTTAAGGTGTTGGACTATGACCTGGGAGAACAGGGTTTGAATCCCCACATAGCCATAAAGGTCACTGGGTGACCTTGGGCCAGTCACTGCCTGAGCCTCATGAAAACCCTATTCATAGGGTCACTATAAGTCGGAATCAACTTGAAGTCAGTACATTTACATTTTTTTGTCTTTTTGCATTCTTCCCTGATAAAGTCTCTGACTTCAATTCATAGTTCTTCTGGTTGTCTGTCAACTACACAACTCTATCAATTTAAAGCCTCAAATCTGTTCCTTATTTAATCTTTTTATTCTGAGATGTTATTTAAATTGTATTTTGGCATTATGATTGCTTTGTTCTTCTTTAGCTTTACTCTGATTTTCTATATTACCAGTTTATGATCTGTACCGCAGTCTGCTCCTGGTCTTGTTTTCACAGAGTGTATGGAACTTCTCCATCTTCTGCTACCAAGTATATAATCAATTTGATTCCTATATTGACCATTTGGTGATATTACCTGTACAGTCGTCTTTTTGGTTGCTCAAAAAATGTGTTTGCAAGAAACAAATTATTGGCTTCCCAGAATTCAAAAAGTCTTTCTTCTGCTTTCTCTTTTGCATTCCAGTCCCCGATGAGTATAAGCCCATCTTGTTTTGGTGTGTGATCAATTTCTTCATGTACTTCTGTGTAAAATCTCTCCAATTCCTCTTCTTCTGTTTTTGCCATTGAAACATAGACTTGGATGATGGTTATGTTAATAGGTTTCCTGTTAAATCTCATTGATATCACTCACTCAGACCTTGTGTTATAGCTCCTAATTGTTTTGCTACATCAGTTCTCACTATTAAAGCAACCCTGTTTCTTCTTAATTTCTCATTTCCTGCACAAACTATTTTGTAGTTGCCTGATTGAAACTGACCCATTCCCGTCCATTTTAATTCACTCACCCCAAGTGAATACAATACTGCCAAGTATTGTAATGTTGATGCATTCCATTTCTTGCTTGACAATTTCTAACTTTCCCTGGTTCATGCTTCTCACATTCCACGTTCCTATTGTGTACATCGTACAACTCTGGACTCTCCTTCCACATCTGTGCACATCATCCTCTGGGCTTCCATTAGGCTTTGACTGAGTGGCATCATTAGTCACAGTGCTACTTGTACTTGTCCGTTGTTCTTCCCCAGTAGCTTGTTGAGTGCCATCTGACCTGGGGGTCTCATCTTCCAGCACTATCTTGTGTTGCATTTTGGATACTCTGTTCAATGGGTTTTCAGGTTAAGAGGTATTCAAAGGAGGTTTACCATTGCCATCCTCTGAGTCTGGATGCATCTTAGTCTGGTGTCTCAGCTTTGACCCTTCTGCCTTGGGTGACCCTGCTAGGAATCTAGCCTTTTGGTCTAGACTCCTGATAGCATTGCTGTCAGCTTCTTCGACACTCTCAAACCCCTCACCACGTTAAGGTGTGCATCCTAGAGGAGGTGATTAGAATCATAGAGTTAGAAGGGGCCTATAAGGCCATCAAGTCCAACCCCCTGCTCACTGCAGGAATCCAAATTAAAGCATCCCCAACTGGTCCTGTCCAGCTACCTCTTGAATGCCTCCAGTGTTGGAGAGCCCACCACCTCCCTAGGTCATTGGTTCCATTGTCATACGCTCTAAACGTTAGGACGTTTTTCCTGATATTCAGTCTGGCTTCCTGCAACTTGAGCCTATTATTCTGTGTCCTGCACTCTGGGACGATCGAGAAGAGATCCTGGCCCTCCCCTGTGTGGCAACCTTTCAAGGACTTGAAGAGGCCTATCCTATCTCCCCTCAGTCTTCTCTTCTCAAGGCTAAGCATGCCCAGTTCTTTCAGTCTCTCCTCATAGGGGTTTGTTCCCTTGATCATCCTTGCAAAGCTTGCAATTCCAGCTTGCAATGCTGGAAGGTGCTTGAGATCTGAAGGAGTCAATCTTCTCTTTTTCATTCTTGGGGATGGAGGTAGGAGGTCACCTGCAATGTGGGAAGAGGGAAAACAGAGCAAAGAAACCTCTTCTCCTGTCCCCCATTACATTCCAGATATACCTCTTCAAGATCTTTCTAATAGTAAGCAGTCTATAAATAAATAAATAAAGGGGAAGTTATGCCTTTAGCTCTGGAGAAATAATGACCTGAAACAACTGTTGGGCTGTGACCCATAGGCATTACTGTTTCTAGTAGTTTTCCATAAAGCCTGCAAGTTTGGAGAAGTAACACTGTTATGTCTTTGCTGGCTTGAGAGCAAACACTCCAAGGCCAGCCGTTGTCATGGTAACGTGAGATAGCAACTGGGAAAGTTCTCACAGAGTCTGTAAGTTGTGTCCTTCTGTATCATGCCTCTGAACTGAGACGTTGTGTTCTATGTTTACCTTTGGAGAGAGATGGACCAGAAGGGGGGGGGGTGAATGAAGAAACTCTACATGTATTTACTCTTAAGCCTGTTGGCCTTAATGTCTTTGAATAAAGACTCTTAACCTGATCTAATGCATCTGATAAGTTTCTTGAGCAACTTAACTCCAATGTAACGTATGCTGTTTCACGCAAGAACCGCCACCGTCAACAACAACTTGTGGCTTTCCCTGTGAGTCTGAGGCTTTCATATTCAGCTTGTCACACCCTTTCCTTCACTCTCTTCTTTTTTCTTCACTTTCCTCATCAAGCAGCATTTCCCTCCCTGTGTTTTGTTCGCTTGTCATTCATTCTCAAAAATCTTTCCTTTTCATACCCTTCTCTTCCTTCTTACCCTCCTCATGTCCCAATCTAAATGATCCATTCAGTCACTGAGGCTGCACTCTGGAGCCCCAATTATCTGGGAGTAAGCCCCATTGTATTCAGTAGGATTTACTTCTGAGTAGACTTGGTTAGGATTGTGCTGATAGTTCCTTCCTTCAGAAATTTAACAGCCCAGATTAAGAAACTTGAAACATCCCAAGACAATTTTGCATAATTCAAAGGTTTATATTTTTCTCCTGTTCTCTCTCTTTCAGCGATATTCTTGGTTCTTTCCTGGATGGTGCCCCGTGCAGGTAATCAAGATCATTAATACAACCCCAAGTACACTGAGTAGGGAAACACTGTCCATGTTCACATATGTCCTCACTCTATGTAAGAAATGGAAGTAAAGTATAGATTATGATAGTATGGTTGTGCATCACCCCAGTCTTCGAGCAGTGGGAGAGTTCCAGGGGTTCCAGGGCTTACCCCGGGTTTGGTTTCCTTGGAAAGAAGGTCAGCGGAGACTGTGATGTCTTCATGAGATATGGTTTATTTACACATATGCACAACCTGAGCTTAAGATGGAAGGGTTGCCAGCATTAGCCGTCCATCAGATCTTGCTCCCCGTTGCCCATAGCTTTGGGGCTCCTTCAGACACAGACAGCAAGCAAGCCTCTGCCTCTTTTTAGCTCCCAGCCTTACCTCAGACTAACTCTCACACAGACACACAAACCACTTCCTTGTTGCACAGAGCCCTCTCTCCTAAAAAGAGTTCCAATAGCAACATGATCTCTCTGTGCTATTCTCTTACATAGCCTAATAGCAGCTACTTGGCAAACCCATTCGCTCACAGGCTAGCTTAACAAAGGAAACTATTCTGACCAATGGAACAGTTTTCTTGTTTGCATATCCCAACTTCCAGGTACAAGTTCACAGGCTTGAAGGGGACCCAAATAAATCATCTATCTCAACCCCCAAACCCATAACAATATGTGAGTGGGTGGATGGATGGATGGATGGATGGATGGATGGATGGATGGATGGATGGATGGATGGATGGATGGATGGATGGATGGATGGATGGATGGATGGATGGATGGATGGATGGATGGATGGATGGACGGATGCACAGATGGATGGATGGATGGATCTGTCCCTGATTCTGAAGTCTCAGAGTTTGAAGGGCATGGTGAAAGGGCATGAGGGGGGGAAAGGCTGTGACATGGCAATGGTATGGGGAAAATGTTGTGGAAATATATATACGCAGAGATACCCAGCGGTCTGAGCTGCATGTGTGTCAGTATGTGTATTTACCTAAGTAGCAGGCTTTGACCCTGCATTTAGATCACTGAGACTTAAGACTTAGTAAAATAAGAAAAGCTACTTTATTTATAGAAATACATAGTAGACAGAAAGGCACACCTAGTTCTAACTAAGTTGGAGGTGCAATGCCCAGACTTGGGGATTGCCATGACTCAGGAGAGAGAGCAAAGACAAAGAGGTCTCCTCTTTCCTCGGACAGTCGGAGAAGACAACAAAGGAAGGAGAGACAGGTCAGCTTCCCTGAGTATATCAGTTTGCAACAGAAGGAAGTTAGGTAGAGAATGTTGGAAGTGGGGCAAGAGCAACTCCTGTTTTGTTCTTTTGTTTAAGCTCCAGAGGGAAGATAGGGCTAGGGTCCTCCAGATGGATACGCTTTGTTTACCTTTTACCTATGATGCTCTGACCGACTTCCTTCTGTCGCTAGACTGTGACACCTTTAGGGAAGCTTACCTGCCCCTCCTCCTTCTGCCCTTTCCATTCCTTTGTCCTCCAGCTGTCCAGGAGAGAGGAGACACCCTTTGTCTCTCTCTCTCCCCGAGCGTGGGGCTGACTCCTACACCTGGGCGTTACACCTCCAACTTAGCTAGTTAGTTAGAACTAGGTATGCCTTTTCTATCTACTATGTATTTCTATAAATACAGTAGCTTTTCTTATTTTACTAAGTCTCCAGTCTCAGTGATGCTGATGCAGGGTAAAAGCCTGCTTTCTTAGGCAAATGCACGCACACGCTGGCACACTCACATTTCAACATCTGCTGTTACTCTCTGCTGCTGTGGTGCTGCTTTTAAATGAAATTAAGCAACACAACTACACACAGCGCAACAGAGAACAGCACAGGTAAAGGTAGGCAAGCCTAGCCAGCTGGAGGACCCAACTCTATCTTTCTTCTGGAATACAAACAAAAGAACCCAAACAGGAGTTGCTCTTGCCCCACTTCCAACAGAAAAGGAGGGGGGTCAACACTGAACATTCCGGAAGTTCCGGAACCAAAGGGATGTGTGAAGAGAAAAGAAACATTTTTAAAAACTGAATGATGGGCCTGAGAAAAGAATTTGTATATCGCTAAATCATAAAAACCCTCTAAGTGGCTTACATAAAATATGAAATCTACATTGCAATTATTGATAAAAGTCAGACGTTAAAAACCAGTTGACCTAAAAAATTACAAAATAGAAACAGAATCAACAGTTAAAAATATACATCACAAAGTGAAATTACATAAGAAGCCAGGGATGATACTGGCAAAGAGAGAAAATGCTGTAAGAGGATAGAGGAGGATGGGAGGAGGTGGGATCCACTTTGCACATCCATCCAACATTTTTACTCGAGGAGAGCTGGCTTCGTTGATATGCTCCCTCCCAGAAGGTCAGAGGGCAGTGGCGTTCTTTTTCTTTGAGAAGGCGGCAGATGGTGAATGGACCCTCTATGCACGACAGGCAGAAAATACCTTGGAGGTCTCCACAGTACTCCTTGAAACAAACAAAATATTTGCCTGTTCTTACCTTTGGAATAACAGAGCAGGAGTCTCTTTCCTGTCTTCACTGAGTAACGAGGTTGTGTTGTGCATTGCTGGTGAGGAACCTTCTGTTCGTGAATGAAATACACACATAAGGGCTAAACCAGCTTGGGGATTATGGCTGCTGCCCAAGCAGTTCTGGTTTTGATCGTGCACGAGGTCAAAGGAACTCCGGTCAAGGTCTCTCAACCTAGTCGCAAGACTACCATCGTCATAGTTCCTTGGGGAAAGCGCCTGAGTACAACTATGGTTGATTTAAGTTTGTAGTGTACATAAGCCTCTAGTGTGGTACAGCAAAGAGTCAGGGTTATTACGAGCAGTGTTCGTTGACCTCTGGGCCCCAAATGTTGATGGACTACAGCTCTCATGATCCCCAGCTAGCTTGCTGGAAGTAGTAGTCTAAGAACCCCTGGCGATCCAAGGCTCAAGAACACTGGTTAAGAGAAGCTTTTCTCAAGAAAATGGGGGAGGGGGGAGGTTGACAAGGAATCAAATGCTTTTGCCAAAAAGTCATTGGAAATCTCACTGGGGTAGAAAATATACCCCCAAAACAATTAGTATGATTTTTTCCCCTTGTCATTGGATGAAGGTTTAAGGAAGTGACTGAATGGCATTTTTTCCTTACACTTCCTTCTCTTTCTCAGATCCTCAGATGATTTCATCAGTTCCACCTCCACCACCTCCCGAGCTGTCCATCTCCCCTTCAAGAGTGTACTTTGCCAGAGGAGAGTGGGTCCAGTTGATATGCTCCCTCCCAGAAGGGCAGAGGGCAGTGGCGTTCTTTTTCTTTGAGAAGCCGGCAGATGGTGAATGGACCCTCTATGCACGACAGGCAGAAAATACCTTGGAGGTCTCCACAGTACTCCTTGAAACAAACAAAATATTTGCCTGTTCTTACCTTTGGAATAACAGAGCAGGAGTCTCTTTCCTGTCTTCACTGAGTAACGAGGTTGTGTTGTGCATTGCTGGTGAGGAACCTTCTGTTTGTGAATGAAATACACACATAAGGGCTAAACCAGCTTGGGGATTATGGCTTCTGCCCAAGCAGTTCTGGTTTTGATTGTGCACGAGGTCAAAGGAACTCTGGTCAAGGTCTCTCAACCTAGTCGCAAGACTACCATCGTCATAGTTCCTTGTGGAAAACGCCTGAGTACAACTATGGTTGATTTAAGTTTGTAGTGTACATAAGCCTCTAGTGTGGTACAGCAAAGAGTCAGGGTTATTACGAGCAGTGTCCGTTGACCTCTGGGCCCCAAATGTTGATGGACTACAGCTCACATGATCCCCAGCTAGCTTGCTGGAAGTAGTAGTCTAAGAACCCCTGGCGATCCAAGGCTCAAGAACACTGGTTGAGAGAAGCTTTTCTCAAGAAAATGGGGGAGGGGGGAGGTTGACAAGGAATCAAATGCTTTTGCCGAAAAGTCATTGGAAATCTCACTGGGGTAGAAAATATACCCCCAAAACAATTAGTATGATTTTTTCCCCTTGTCATTGGATGAAGATTTAAGGAAGTGACTAAATGGCATATTTTTTCTTACACTTCCTTCTCTTTCTCAGATCCTCAGATGATTTCATCAGTTCCACCTCCACCACCTCCCGAGCTGTCCATCTCCCCTTCAAGAGTTTATTTTGCCAGAGGAGAGTGGGTCCAGTTGAAATGCTCCCTCCCAGAAGGGCAGAGAGCAGGGCAGTTCTTCTTTTATGAGAAGAAAGCAGATGGTAATTGGACCCAGCCTCGGTCACAGAAAAATAATACCTTAAAACTCTTGATTGAATATCTGGGGGGAAAGAAAACATTTACCTGCTCCTACCTGGAAGAAAACTGCTCAGGACAACAGTCTGCACAGAGTAACCATGTTGAATTTTCCATCACTGGTAAGGAAAGTTCATCAGGCAAATTAATGACAGACACAAAAGGCTGCCCTCCTCTTAGTAGTCATGAACCAGAAATTCTAGGGTATTAGCCTTTTTTTCCCCCTCAGAAAAATTTAAAGGCCACTTAATCAAAAAGTTCTCCAGGCAGTTTACATAATAAAGTTATCAGTAAATCACAGATAATATAAAATTATCAGTAAAACACAGATAAAAACCATTTTTATCTTAGTGGAGAAAAAAGGCAATGGGTAGTCTGGGTTCAGCTCTCTTCCTATTGTGGTATGTTCCTGTCACTTTTTCAAAGTAAATTTTACTGTAATTCAAATTTCAAACAGATTTCAGATCTGCTTTAAATAACAGAGGACATAATAATACGTAAGAAGTACTTGATGCAGTTATGATTAACCTAGACAATTTAATTAACACATAAGTTCAAGGTGCTGGTTTTGGTATACAGCTATACAGCTTGGAACCAGAATACCTGAAAGCAGAGCTTGGAAAAGTTACTTTTTTGAACTACAACTCCCATCAGCCCAGTCCAGTGGCCATGCTGGCTGGGGCTGATGGGAGTTGTAGTTCAAAAAAGTAACTTTTCCAAGCTCTGCCTGAAAGATTGTCTTACCCCTTATATACCCAGTCGTTCTCCGCACTCTGCAGTTGAGGGCCTCCTGCAGATACTATCTTATCAGGAGGTCTGTTCTGCACAATATAGGAAGTACACCTTGTGTGGTGGCACCTACCCTTTGGAATTCCCCTTAAATAGAACATAGATGCTGTTTCTATTGTATTTTAGTGCCTGCTGAAGACCTTCCCTATTCAGCAAGCCTTTTAAGTAGAGACCTTATCCAGTCTGCATCTGTGTTGGTGTTGGTGTTTTTTAAAAAAACTAAAAAATGTTTTTAAGATGTTTTGTTTTTTAAAGCTTTTTTTAGATGTTTAGTTTTTAAAAGATGTTTTATGGATGTTTTTAGTCTTTGTCATCTGTTTGCTGCCCTGAGCTCCTGCTAGTTTCTTAGTAGGAGTTATGCTAACTAAACATTTTTTTTATAAATCACTTCAACTTAGTTTCCAGATACTGTTAAGGAGCATCTCTAAAGAAAATGTTTTTGCTCAGATTCATCCACTGCTTCTCTCCATTCACAAAAGTTCTTTTAGAATTCATATCTATTAAAGAGATGTTTAATCATGGAAGATTGGAAGATACTACTTATCTAGACCCATTCTATCTGGGTTCAGGTCCAGCTTTGGGACAGAATTGGCCTTGGTTGCCCTGATCTTTATTGAGGAAGGGGCAAGGGTGTGCCCTGTTCCTCAGTCTCTCAGCAGATTTTGATACCATGGTAACCTGGACCAGCTGCATAAGATGGGAGCTGGGTGCACCATATTGTGATGACTCTGCTCCTACTACAGGGGGAAATGTATTAAAGTTATATTAGACAACAATGTACTTCTACTAGAAAATGATGATTAAATAGAATCTTCGCTAGTGATTTAAACTGTGATTTAAATCATTAAAATTGAGTCCTTCAGAGAAGCGATTTAAATCATTATTTAAATAATGATTTAAATCAATTTGATTTAAATCAAATCAACCCTGCTGAAGACATATCTCTTTACCCAACCTTTCCCTGACCTTAATATGATTCATACCAGCCATTGTGATGGTTTCTTGGCAGTAAGAAAAGCAAGCCTTTGATTGTGTAGATCATGAAAAACTATGGAATGCTTTAAAAGAAATGGGGTTGCCACAGCATCTGATTGTCCTGATGCGCAACCTATACTCTGGACAAGAGGCTACTGTAAGGACAGAATATGGAGAAACCGATTGGTTCCCCATCAGAAAGGGTGTGAGACAGGGGTGTCTTTTATCACCCTATTTGTTTAATCTAATCGCAGAAAATATACGGAAAGCGGGATTGGACCAAGATGAAGGAGGTGTGAAAATTGGAGGGAGAAACATCAATAATTTAAGATATGCAGATGATACCATACTCTTAGCAGAAACCAGTAATGATTTGAAACGAATGCTGATGAAAGATAAAGAGGAAAGCACAAAAGCAGGACAACAGCTGAATGTCAAGAAGACTAAAGTAATGACAACAGAAGAGTTATGTAACTTTAAAGCTGACAACGAGGACATTGAACTTATCAAGGATTATCAATACCTTGGCACGGTCATTAACCAAAATGGACACAATAGTCAAGAAATCAGAAGAAGGCTAGCACTGGGGAGGGCAGCTGTGAGAAAACGAGAAAAGGTCCTCAAATGCAAAGATGTATCCCTGAACACTAAAGTCAGGATCATTCAGACCATGGTATTCCTGATCTCTATGTATGGATGTGAAAGTTGGACAGTGAAAAAAGTGGATAAGAGAAAAATAAACTCATTTGAAATGTGGTGCTGGAGAAGAGCTTTGCGCATACCATGGACTGTGAAAAAGACAAATAATTGCGAGTTAGAACAAATCAAACCAGAACTGTCCCTAGAAGCTGAAATGATGAAAGTGAGGTTATCATACTTTGGACACATCATGAGAAGACCTGATTCACTAGAAAAGACAATAATGCTGGGAAAAACAGAAGGGAGTAGAAAAAGAGGAAGGCCAAACAAGATATTGATTCCATAAAGGAAGCCACAGACCTGAACTTACAAAATCCAGAGTGGTTCACGACAGATGCTATTGGAGGCCCCTGATTGATAGGATCGCCATAAGTCGTAGTCAACTTGAAGGCACATAACAACAACAATTTTTCTTGGATTTGTTACATTTTATTACTGTGTGAACTGATTTGGTATTTCTTTCTGCAAATGAAAAGTAGTATAGAAATCTTTCAATTAAATACATAACCTTCCATAGGAAACATTATGTGTCAGTTTCAGAAAATAAATTCTGGGGAGAGAAAAAAACTTCCCCTTTTCATTTTAATGGTTCCCCCCCCCCAAACTATTCAGGATGACACCATTACTTTATGTATAAAAAACCTATCTTGTTTGTCACATTGTATGTCCTGCTTTCAGAACAGTTTGTTCATAAGATTGTTCCCTAAATGTTTCGATTCTTCCTCTCTCCCTGTGGAACCCAGGGTCCCTGCCACCTGCCAGTCTTTCCCGGGAACCACAGCAACCTGTTTACACCCCAGGAGAAAAGGTTACCCTGATCTGTTCTGCTCCTGAAGAAAGGGACGTGGCAGGATACAGATTCTACAAGGAACAAAATAGTCAGAGCCTCAAGAACTTGCCAAATCAAAGGCAGGGCCGCTATCACGTATTGCCTGTGAACAACGAGACTGCTGGGGAGTACAGGTGTGAATACTTGATGCAGGAGTCAAGACAGGAGTTGCAATCCCCGCTGAGCAGTCCTGTGTCTCTGTCAATTACAGGTGAGAGAGGTCCCTGCGTGCTGCTGGAGGAGATCCAAATGGTCTCAATGCTTGGTGGGGGCGGCGGGGAGAGGATGGGAGATGACAGACTGATTATCGTACAAGGGGGGAAAGAAAGTGTTTCTGGCTTAAAATAAGATGCCTGCAAGTCACACTCTCTTCAGTTTGGGCCCATTCTCTTGTAAATGGGGAAGAGGAGGAGAAAGATTTTCTCTAAACATCCTGACGCATAAATGCCGCCTGGACTCCTGCTTGGAGGAGGGGCGGGATATAAATCAAATAATAAATAAATAAACAGATTATCTTGTCCCATTGCAATCTGGGTTCAGGCCTGGTTATGGGACTGAATCAGATTTGGCTGCCCTGATGGATGACCTTTATTAGGAGAAGGGGGTGTGTGACCCCGTTATTCTTCCTTAATATTCTCAGTGGCTTTTGATACTATTGGCCATGGTATCCTTCTGAGCTGACTTAGTGAGATGGGTATGGGAGCTACTGTTTTACGGTGGTTCCAGTCCTACCTCCAGGGTCGTCTTCAGAGAATAGCATTGGGTGATTGTCTTTCGGCCCCCTAGCGGATGTGCTGTGGGGTGCCGCAGGGTACCATCTTGTCCCCCATGCTGTTTAATGTCTATATGAAGCCCTTGGGAGTGGTCATAAGGAAATTTGGGGTGAGGTGTCAGCAGTACGCTGATGATACCCAGCTCTATTTCTGTGTAACATCTGAATCGGGAGAGGCCGTGCAAGCCCTGGACCACTGCCTGGACTCGGTGGTGGGCTGGATGAGGGCCAATAAACTGAGTCTGAATTCTACCAAGACGAAGACACTGTGGGTTGATGGTTCCCGAGTTCGGATAATTGGTCAGTTGCCTGCTTTGGATGGGGTTGTACTCCCTCTGAAAGAGCAGGTTTGTAGTCTGGGGGTGCTCCTGGATCCATCTTTGTCGCTAGAGGCCCAGGTGACCTCAGTGGCTAGGAGTGCCTTTTATCAGCTTTGGCTGGTAAGACAGCTGTGGCCATTTCTGGACCAGGATAGCCTGACCACTGTTGTCCATGCACTAATATTAGGGTTGCCATATTCCAGTTCCACAAATCCGGGCAGGTTAATTTGCATATTATGCAAATATTTGCATATTATTTGCATATTATGCAAATATTTGCATATTAATATTTGGATTGTCCAGTTGTTTTTTGTGCCTAGGAATTACCAACAAAAACTGGGGAAAGATGTGAGAAATCTTTTTTTTTAAAAGCAACATTTTCAGCCCTAAATGCCTAGACTTGGAGTATTTATTGATTGATTAAGAAAATTTATGTCCTGCCCTTTTGTTGTTAAAAACAGAGCTCAGCACAGCTTACAAATATAATAAAAACAATAAAAATACACAATCAGTATAAAAACATAATAAAAACACAAAATAGCAACAAACATAAAGTAAGTCAGGGCAGCAGTATGGTTACCTCTGCTGGTCATTGACCGAAATAAACTTATTTACATTTTTTAGTATGGTTAACCATTACAGATACGATATATTTCAGAGATGTGGTGACTGTTAGGAAAAGGAGTCTTTCACACCACATGCTCCGTTCTAAATACTGTTGCAGCAAGTTTTACAAGTTCCTCCAGTATTCCACTGGTGCAGGCACTCAGACATTCAAAGTATCTGTATGTTTCTTAGGTTTTATAAAAGCAGAGCTTTGCTTAACTCAAAATTTCTCAACCACATCTACACAGGTTCCACCTCCATACTCAAAATGAAACTGGGCCTGGAAGTGTGCAACAACCCCACACATATCTTGCTAATTAGATTACCAATGCCAGGATGTCTGTCTTATCGACTACTCTCCTATTCTCTCCCCCCCCCCACCAGGCATCATGAAAGACCCAGTCCTGGGCTCAGAAAGAAAATAAATATCTGGTCCTCTTCAAAGTATTGATAAGCCTCTTGTTTTAATTGAAATAATAATTATAAATTCTTGTTCTTATCACTAATGGGAGTTAATTATCTTGCATATGCTGCTGTTGCTTCTATGACTGTAACGGAGTGAGGTTAAAGATAAGTGAAATGCAAATAGGAAAAAAACAACACAAAAGGCAGTAACACTTTCCTAAATGTAATACCATACCAACCACAACAAGATTCCTATGAGTAAGGCAAAAAACTAAGCATCTCACAACCAGTCAGGATTCCTAACCAAAAACCAAAAATATGATAAATGAAGAAATATGTATATAAGCATGACTATCAAATATATTTATTATTTACACAAACTGTAAAGATATTTATAGTGCAATCCTAAGTTTATTTATTCAGAAGCAAGTCCCAGCGTATTCAGTGGGGCTTACTCAAACAGGGACACCTCAAGTGATAAGCAACTTCATTCACACAACCCAAAATTCCGAATCATTCCACTTTACGCTGTTTTGCAACTGTTTATACTTGTTTTATGGTTATTGGATTTTAAATGGCTTTATTTCTTGTTGTGAGCTGCCTTGGTTTCCAACCCTACCTCATAGGGGTGTTGGAAAGACTCCAGACACGCACACACACACACACTGCAGATGTATAAATACATACAGCCCATATAATAGTTTATTGTCAAGCCAGCTGGTCATTGCAGAAAAATCTGTATTAGTTTTTTAAAAAGCAGTATTACTTTCCTACAGAATAAAAACTGTAATACCTAAGTAAGCCCTGCCTACTTGCTTTAAAATAGGACTGGAGACAGAAAGAGTTAGAACATAAACATAATTTTTTTTACATTCACTCCAAAGACCCATTGATTTTCAGCACATTCATAACCATGTCTACTCAAAGTAAATCCTATTGAATTAAATGGGATTTACTTTGGGCATATGGGATTGGCATTGCTTTTACAAAAAGCAAGTATTGGGAAGGTTTTCAAAACAGTGCCCAAGCTCTGACTCCTGCACACAAGAGGAAAAAAAACTGAAATGTATATACTTACCCAATTTATGAGATTTTCAGATAAACTGGGGGGGTGGGGGGGGTGAAACCACCATTTTGTTTTCTAGACACTGCCTCAGGTCAATGAAACTGAAACACAATCCCTGATTGGCTGCAATGCTGAACGGGCGGGGTTAAAGCTACAAAGTGCTATAGTACTGTTTAAAGAAAGGCTTAACAGTCGAGGGGGGCGGCTGACGTTTTTATGTATATCTCGAGAACCGGACCACCTAGAAACTTAATCTTTTTTTTAAATTAAAGCTGGGAATCCGGGCCACGTAAGGGACTAGCCGGGCAGCGGGTGGCATGCATAGAATCCGGGTAAAACCCAGCTATCCGGGCAATATGGCAACCCTAACTAACATGGAATAAAAAATTGTAGGCCCCAACTTTGGTAAAGACTTTGCCAGTACGAAAGGGTTGATGGGGAGAGTGACATTGAAATATGCTGACATGATGTTACAAGGAAATGCCACAGAACGTTCCCATGGAACTGCTTGACCTAAACAGATAAATATATGTGCGTGACCCTGATGCTCTACACTATTAGCTTGAAATGTTTGTTATGATTAGAATGCTTCTGAAAGAAAACTATAAGGATGTGCTGGAAAGTGATAGAGCCGGAGAACCTTTGGGGGAGCTTACATCTGCCTGAATTTCTCTCCAGCTGGCCGTAAAAGATCATCTTATCCCTTATAGACCCGGTTGATCTCTGTGTTCTGCAGGTGAGGGCCTCCTGCAGATACCATCTTATCAGGAGGTCCGTTCCACACAATATAGAAAGTGGACCTTTAGTGCTGTGACATCAACCCTTTGGAATTCCCTCCCCTTAAATATTAGACAGGACCATCTGTGTTACTGTGGAACAGGTTCAGAGGAGGGCAACAAGGATGATCAGGGGACTGGAAACAAAGCCCTATGAGGAGAGACTGAAAGAACTGGGCATGTTTAGCCTGGAGAAGACTGAGGGGAGATAGACAGTCTAGCAGAATATAGCAAGCAACTCTTCTTTAGCATATATAGTAGTATATTAGTACAGTAGGGCCCTGCTTTTCGGCACCCCACTTTTTGGCGTTCTGCTAATACGGCACCAGTGGGGAGATCAGCTGTAGCGTGGGGAGCTCCATGGGCTGTAGCGGTGGCTGGAGCTCCCCCTCCTCCAACTGATGGCGCGCTACAGCTGATCAGCTGGAGCATGCGATCAGCTGTAGAACCAGGAGCTTCAGGGGCCAATGTCCCCCTTTCCGTGGGTTTCACTTTTTGGCAGGGGCCTGGAACGTAACCTGCTGTATGAGTGGGGCCCTACTGTATATAAATTTTACTCATGACCTTTCTTTTGTGCAATGATACAGGCTTAGCCTAGGAGGTTGGAAAGAAGAAATGAGGTTACTTTCAGCCCATAGTTTTCAGCTCTTGGCAAAGAGCCGTCTTGCCTGCTTCCTCTATGTTTTAATTTTAGAATTCTAAAGAGGAGCATTGAAGGAGGAGGAGGAAGGGGAGGGCAAAACAACAAGCAAACAAACAAACAGGAAACTACATCACAGCAAACTATCGAGCTTCCCTGAGTCTGGCTACAGACAGCACTTCTAATTTACTATACCAAAGTGTGTACTCCCTGCCCCCTTGTGGTAGCCTGGAAGATTGCCTATTTACAATGTGGCTTCCTTCAAGAAATTGGGAACTGTGGCTTGGCGAGAAATTGAGGCTATTGTTAATACAATTTCAGTCTGTAACATAGGTATTCTCCAAATTCCTAGGAGATGGGAGTGATTAACAGGTTTGTCCATGAAGATTTATTTTCCTTTCTCTCTGCTCAACTTCCTGCTCAGACCACCCTCGACCTCCAGTCTTCTCTGTTGGCCCAAAAAAAGATGTCTACAGAACAGAGGAATCCATAAAACTCAGGTGCTCGATTTCTGAAAGACGTCATATATCAAAGGTCCAGTTTTTCAAGGATGGGGGACAGCTCATTGAGGCCCATTCCTCTCTGAACACCTCTACATACCCCCTGTCCCTGCTTCCTCAACATGGTGGAAATTATTCCTGCACGTACCACATTATGGAATCCGGACGAGAGATCCCATCCGGAGAGAGCAACTTCATCTGGATTTCAGTGTTGGGTAAGTCCTTTCTTTGCAATATGGGTCTGTTGAAAGGACAAGTGGGAAGTTGGACTGAATTGGGGCAATTTAACCACAATGGAACAAAGGAACACAAGCAAAAATTATGCTGAAGAATTTGAATATCATCAATAATTTCATAGTCCTTCCAAATCCCTGCTTTCTATTATTTATCTGTTTGTTAATTCTATTGTGCCATCAAAATACATGGCCTCTTCCAGAACAACACATGGAAATAAAGACAGGGTGTCTGCCCCAAAATGGAAATGGACTGCCTTCAAGTTGATCCCAACTTATGGCGACCCTATGAATAGGCTTTTCATGGTAAGCGGTATTCAGAGCAGGTTTACCATTGCCTTCCACTGAGGCTGAGAGGCAGTGACTGGCCTAAGGTCACCCAGTGAGCTTCACGGCTGTGTGGGGATTCGAACCCTGGTCTCCAGGTCGTAGTGCAACACCATAGACCCCAAGGACCATACAGTGCAAATTATAACTATATTTAAGACAACATGAGCAGAGAGCGGAGTAAGGACAGCACAAGGGAGAACAGGAGTTACTGCTTTTACCCAGCAGCCCATTGTTGGAAGTGGAATTTGTAGATGAAATGGGGTAGGTGGGGACAATGATGCCTGGGCCTCCAAACTAGAGCATGGTAGCCACAACTCAGAAATGACAATGTGTCCTGGCAGCTGGACAGGCACCTGTCGGGTATGCTTTAATTTGGATTCCTGCATTGAACTCGGAGGCCTTACAGGCCCCTTCCATCTCTACAATTCTATGATTCTTTGAGGGCATGGAAGAGACAGAACAGTAGCAGAACTGATCATCTTTCCCTCAAAACAGAGGTATTTCTTTATTACTACTCTGACTTGAGTTACATAAAGCTGGAAGAAAATTTAGCAAAGCACAAAGGGTAGAAGAATCAAGAGGAGCAAAACGTGTACATCATAAAGATATGGCTGAAGAAACTAACCGCTTGGGGGGCATTGTTTTGGGAGAAATTTACTCTAAAGTGCTGGAGAATTTTCGGCTTCCGGGAAGGGTGACTTAGCCTGTGCCTGCTTTTGAGACGGGCTCCTGCCTCAAAAGAAGCTTATTCAGATATATCAGTCAGTTTTTTCTTCTTTTTTGACTGATTAAACTTCTCCCGGGTAGGGAGAAACGAAGAGATTAACCTCAAAGCCTATTTTTGTTGGGACGACCAGATCTCATTAATTTATGGGACGAGGTCCAGCCGACGAAGGTGGGACGGATTTTCAACAGCAAGCTCTATCTGATAAAGCGAACGTACATCTTATCTTCTAAGAGAGAACGCACTAACAGGCAAGCACCCTTCTTTCTATATTTTTCTTTTACTTGACTTAAATTGTTGCTGTTTAAAAGAGATTTGCCAGATTGATCGGTTTTTGACATCTCACTGGGGAGCCATAACTTCTCTCTGCTACGCACTAATTAATAGCTTATCTCTGTTTTTGTTGCAAAAAGTTGTCCTGGATTTGCATTCTAAAGATATACACAGAAGAGGGATTTCTATTCCAGATTTTTATTTTGAAGAATATTATATTGTCTGAGACTACTCTCTTTTTGGTCTATTTTATTTTGACGAATCTGTTTCTTGACGACTGCCATTAATTGTTTCGATCCTGGGAACTGCATTTTGTTTACTTAACTATGGAGAGATAAGGCTGTCTGCTCTGTTTATACTGTGATGTCACCAAGTTTGGAGTATTAACCCAATTGTTGCTGAAATAAGAAGTGGTTTTCCTATATTTTTCTTTTAAAATGGCAATTAAGAAAGTGGCTGAGAATCTGGAAATAACTATGTTTCAGAAAATAATGGATGAGATTGAGATAACGAAACAAAACCTGCGACAGGGTTGTAAGGAGCTGAAAATTGAATTGAGTAAAATGACGCAGGAGATTAAAGATATAGGGGTCCCTGTGAGAGAGGTGACCCTGGAAGGGGTCCCTGTGAGAGAGGAGACCCCGGAGATTGGAACAAACGTGGAACAGGAAAAAGATTTGGAGTCTATGGACTTTAGAAATAAAATCTATTGTTTGGAAACACAGGAGATTAAAGATATAGGGGTCCTTGTGAGAGAGGAGACCCTGGAGACTGGAACAGGGGTCCCTGTGAGAGAGGAGACCCTGGAGACTGGAACAGGGGTCCCTGTGAGAGAGGAGACCCCGGAGATTGGAACAAACGTGGAACAGGAAAAAGATTTGGAGCCTATGGACTTTAGAAATAAAATCTATTGTTTGGAACTCAATGTTATCTCTGAAGAAATTAATGAAGATTCTAGAGATAAAGTTATCAATGGCATGGATAATCTTCTGGACTGGAATGATGTGATGGAGCCCAATATAGAGAAAATCTATGGAATTAACTGCAGCCATGTGACAATGGAAAAACTTTCAAGAGATGACCCAGTGTATTTTGAAAAAAAGAACAGAGATATGATTTTACAGCAGTATTTCAGCAACCTATTCAGAATGGATGGCAAGAAAATATTTGGGATAGAGGTAATTCCCATCAGACTCTTACTATATGACTATGGCTTTGACAGCAAGATTATTATGGAATACTGATAATGGAAGATTGGATACTGAAATTACTGGACTTAACAAGACTACTGAAGATGGAAGATGGAAAATGGAACTAATAGGGATAATAGAACAATGGCTACTGAAATTACTGAACCTAACAGATTCTGATGTGATGGATTAATTGAAATGTTTATTTTGACTATGGTTATGACAATAAGATTATCATAATTAGTAATGAGATGGATTAATCGATATGCTTATCTGGAAAAAAAAAATTGATAGATATATTTCTTAAAGAATTGAAACCTCTCTTTGACTTTTTGTGGAAAGAATAAAGTAATGTTTATGAGATTTGATGATTAAGTAAGATAACTATTGGAGGAAAGTGATTTTATAATATGACTTAAGAGACAGGATTGTTATATATTATAGACTTATAACTGATCTGATCTTTGACAAATGGGAAGTCAATATTTTACTCTTTATTTTTTATTTTTATTTTTATTTTTATTTTTTATTTTTGTTTAACTATTTTTGATTTTGTTTTTTGTCTTTGAATGTTTTATGATTTCGTCTTGTATGTTTTATGAAAATTTGAATAAAAATTATTGAAAAAAAAAAATAAAGTGCTGGAGAATTTTCATGAGGATTTTTTTTTAAAAAAAATGCAAATTGCTGCAGAAATGTGGAGAGCTGAATTTCAGATTGGAAGAATGAGAAATTGAAAGAACCAAAACTGGCAGATCTTTCCATCCCCAATTGGGAGTAGAATTAGTCCAATATCATTAAAATAAAAATATGACGTATAGCCAACAAAACTAGTATAAAAGCTTTTAAAAACAAATAAAGAGGAATTCAACATATTAACCACAGTCCGATCTTATGGATGAGAGACAGCCTGGGCAAACAGGCAAGTCCTTGTAAGACATCTGAAGCAACAAATGGCTGCTGCTTCACTTCTGGCAGAGGGAAGGACATTCCATAGTACAGGCAATAGCATGTGCAACTCTGCTCAGGTAAGGACTTCACCTTCAGACTCCTGCAGCTCCTCCCAAGGAGTCACAGCAGGATAGTGTGCCACTGGTCCCATTTCCGTTGGGCTAGAGGGCCAGAAGGTTCAAAGCTGGGATGGGGAACATCTGTGGCCCTCCAGATATTGTTGGACTCCAGCTCCCCTGGCCAGATGGTCAAAGAACATCTGGAGGGCCATAGTTTCCCTGTTTCTTGCTATGCATATGCAGAGTAACTCAGCGGTCTGAAATGCGTGTGTGCCAGTGTGTGTGCATTTACCTAAGAAGCAGGCTTTTACCCTGCATTTAGATCACTGAGACTTAAGACTTAGTAAAAGAAGAAAAAGCTACTTTATTTATAGAAATACATAGTAGATAAAAAAGGCATACCTAGTTCTAACCAACTAACTAAGTTGGACAATGCCCAGACTTGAGTATTGCCCTCATGGCTCAGGAGAGAGAGCAAAAGACAGAGATGTCTCCTCTCTCCTCGGACAGTTAAAGAAGAAGACGAAGGAGAGGCAGGTCAGCTTCCCTTAAGCATATCAGTTTACAACGGAAGGAAGGTAGGTAGAGAAGAGCACCGGTAAAGGTAGGCCAGTCTAGCCAGCTGGAGGATCCTAACTCTATCTTCCTTCTGGAATACAAACACAAGAACCCAAACAGGAGTTGCTCTTGCCCCACTTCCAACATTTCTGGCTTAGGGGCAAGAGGTCCTTTGGGGAAGAGGTCCTTTTAGGGAAAGTACAAAGGAAATGTAGCTTGGAGTAGTCCGAGGCCCAAGAACTAAGAACAGCTTTCTCATCAGCAAAAGGGTGGTTTTATTAAATAGGATAGGATGAACCGCAGTTAGTCAGAATGCTGCAGCACATTTGCTGGCGGGAGTGAGAGCCTGTCAGCATATTACACCTCAGCTCAAAGATCTGCACTGGCTGCCAACTTGTTCCCAGGCTAAAATCAAGGTGTTAGTATATAAAGCCCTCAACAAATGTTCACCACTTTACCCCATATGTGGTCACTCGGCCACTTTGGTCTGTGGAACTGGGACTTTTACAAGTGCCACCACATAATATTCCGCACTTCCAGGAAATCAGTCTTTAAGTATAGCACCTTCAACACTCTAGAACTCCATGCCTGTAAATATTAGGCAGGCCCCTTCATTGTACTGTTTTTGACATCTGCTAAAAACATTATTGTTTAGGCAAGCCTACCTAGGCATGTAATGTTGTTGTGTACCGTTGTTTTTTAAAACTGTTGGTTTTGTCTGTATTTTGATACTTGTATTGTTGTGTCTACTGTTTTTAAAGTCTGTTTTTATTGCTATTTTTAAAGGAATATTTTATACCATTTTATGTAAACTGCATAGAGATACAGTATGTTTTTGATACGAGTTTTGCTGAATAAGTATAAAACTGTTCTCCATCATCACTAAGGGCAAACCAATGAAGCCCTTCTTTTAAAAGAGAAGAACAAACATGGGTTGAGGGTGGAGCTGAGCAGTTTCTGAAAATACAGGCTGGAGACATTTCTGCACAGGATTCTTTTTGGCAGAATCTGTTCTGCTCATGAAGTCATGGGCGAGGGATGTCCAAACATGGGATCCCTTATAGCCTTGGAATTCTCTCTGCAGCTCTCCCACCACCCATGATGCCAAAGTCCTCCACTCCTGCCTGGGCTCTTCCGGGTGCTACCACCACAACCAGTCCTCCGAGAATGTCAACACCGGTAGCTTTGCCACCAGCCTCTTCTCAGCCTGCTGCCAGCCACACCGTCAGAATGCACTCAGAACACACGGAACCTCTTGCGTCAAGTACCTTCCAGTCCAGCTTTTCCCAGACCAATTTGCATCGTCGCGCCTCGGCCAGCCCCAGTCCCCAGGATAGCACAAAATCACCCACCTGCTGTGACATCACAGACAACAGTGATCCCAGATCAACCAGAGAGACAAAAGATGGCAATGAAAAAGGTACCTCCCCCTCTCATCACTTGTTTTGTTGTTATTTTTTTTAAAGAGAGGGACCTTGACTTTTTTCCTCCCTTCATTTTTTTTGGTCATTGTTTTCAGTTGTTTGTATAAAATGGTAATTGTTTATGTCATACAGGCTCTTCTCAACCTGCTCCCAGCCACACCATCAGAATGCACTCAGAACACACGGAACCTCTTGAGTCAAGTACCCCCCAGACCAACTCTTCCGGAACTGCAGGTGGGCATCTGGAATAGCTGGTGTAGTTTCCAAGTGGGGAAAAAATGTGACATAAGATCCTGGACAGGACAGGAGTGGCTTTGCGCTGTTTATTTATTTTATTTATTTAATTTCATTTATAAACCGCCCATAGCCAATGGCTCCCTGGGCGGTGTACAACATACAATAATACAATAAATGAACAAAATCACAGATAAAAATACAAATTCATAATAACACTAAAACATTAAAAAAACATTAAAACAGTAAAATACATAGAAATATATTAAAATGCCTGGGAGAATAGGAAGGTTTTAGCCTGGCGCTGAAAGGATAGCAGCGTAGGCGCCAGGCGTACCTCCTCGGGGAGACTGTTCCACAATTCGGAGGCCACCACCAAAAAGGCCCTAGATCTTGTCATTACCCTCCGAGCCTCTCGGTGAGACGGTACTCAGAAGAGGGCCTTAGATGTCGAACGAAGTGTATGGGTAGGTTCATAGCAGGAGAGGCGTTCCATCAGATATTGCAGGCCCACACCGTGTAAGGCTTTATAGGTCAATACCAGCACCTTGAATCTGGCCCGGAAACAAATCGGCAACCAGTGCAAACGGGCCAGAACAGGTGTAATATGTGAGGACCACTTGGTCCTCGTCAGTAGTCTGGCTGCTGCGTTTTGCACTAGCTGCAGCTTCCGAACCGTCTTCAAGGGCAGCCCCACGTAGAGTGCATTACAGTAATCCAATCTAGAGGTCACTAGAGCATGAACAACTGAGGCGAGGTCATCACCGCCAAGATAGGGGCGTAGTTGGGCTACCAAACGAAGCTGGTAAAACGCATTCCGAGCCACCTAGGCTACCTGAGCCTCGAGTGACGAGGAAGGGTCGAAAAGAACCCCCAAACTACGAACCTGTTCTTTCAGGGGGAGTGTAACCCCATCCAGAACAGGATGAACATCCTCCATCTGAGCGGAAAAGGCACTCACCAACAGCGTCTCAGTCTTGTCTGGATTGAGTTTCAGTTTATTAGCTCCCATCCAGTCCATTATCGCGGCCAGGCAACGGTTCAGCACATCAACAGCCTCACCTGAAGCAGATGAAAAGGAGTAATAGAGTTGCGTATCATCAGCATACTGATGGCAACGCACTCCAAAACTCCGGATGACCGCACCCAGAGGATTCATGTAGATGTTGGATAGCATGGGGGACAGAACCGATCCCTGAGGAACTCCACAATGGAGAGTCCAGGGTATCGAGCAATGTTCCCCAAGCACTACCTTCTGGAGACGATCCGCCAAGTAGGAACGGAGCCACTGCCAAGCAGTGCCCCCAACTCCCAACTCCGCGAGTCTCTCCAGAAGGATACTATGGTCGATGGTATCAAAAGCAGCTGAGAGATCAAGGAGAATCAACAGAGTTACACTCCCCCTGTCCCTCTCCCGACAAAGGTTATCGTACAGGGCGACCAAGGCTGTTTCTGTGCGAAAACCGGGCCTAAAACCGGATTGAAACGGATCTAGATAATCGGTTTCATCCAAGAGCGCCTGGAGCTGGCTGGCAACCACCCGTTCCAAGACCTTGCCCAGAAATGGAACATTCGCTACCGGTCGATAGTTGTTCAAATTATCTGGGTCCAAGGACGACCTCTTCAAGAGAGGTCTCACTACAGCCTCCTTGAGACAACGAGGGACAACTCCTTCACTCAAGGAGGCATTGATCACTTCCTTGGCCCAGCCGGCAGTTCCAGCCCGGCTAGCTTTAACTAGCCAAGAAGGGCAAGGGTCGAGTACCGACGTGGTTGCACGCACCAGTCCAAGCATCTTGTCAACTTCCTCAAGCTGCACCGACTGAAACTCATCCAACAACTGAGGACAAGACCGTGATCTGGGTACCTCAGTGGATTCAACTGTCCTAACATTAGAGTTGAGGTCCCTACAGATGCATGCGATTTTATTTTGGAAGTGCCCCGCAAACTCATTGCAGCGGGCTTCAGATGACTCTGTAGTATCCTGAGGGCCAGAGTGTAAAAGCCCACGTACTACCTTAAAAAGCTCCGCTGGGCGGCATAAAGATGATCTAATAGTGGCAGCAAAATAACACTTTTTTGCTGCCCTTACCGCTTCTATGTACACCTTAGTGGAGGCACTTACCAAAGCATAATTGCATCCGTCAGGAGTTCGCCTCCACCTACACTCAAGCCTCCTCCTCTCTTGTTTCATCACTCTCAGCTCCGGGGTATACCACGGAGCTGTATGAGCTCTACATCGAAGGGGGCGTGCAGGAGCGATCGTGTCAACAGCCCGGGTCATTTCTGTATTCCACAGTTCGACCAGGGCCTCGACAGGAGCACTAGTCTTATCAGCTGGAAAATCTCCCAGAGCCTTCTGAAAACCCAAAGGATCCATTAGTCCCCGGGAGCGGACCAACTTAATAGGTCCCCCACCTTTGCAGAGGGAAAGGGACGCCGTAAGCCTAAATCTCAGCAGGCGGTGATCTGTCCATGACAATGGGGTAGATGAAAAACACCCCACCTGCAGGTCACCATCTCCATGTCCAGTGGCGAAGATCAAATCAAGAGTATGTCCCGACACATGCGTTGGTCCAGTAGAAAATTGAGACAGCCCCATTGTTGTCATGGCGGCAATGAAGTCCTGAGCTGCCCCTGATAAGACAGCCTCGGCGTGGATATTGAAATCCCCCAGTACCAAAAGTCTAGGGGATCCCAACAACACCTCCGAGACTATCTCGGTCAGCTCAGCTAGGGAAGCTGTTGGGCAGCAAGGTGGGTGGTACACCAACAGAATTCCCAATCTGTCTCGCTGGCCCAACACAAGGTGGAGACACTCCAGGCCAGTCACTGCCTGGACAGGGTGCCTGGTGAGGAGAAAAGAACTCTTATAGACCACAGCGACCCCCCCATCCCCGGCCCTCGGATCTACCACAGTGCTGGACCATATACCCGGGTGGGCAAAGCTGGGAAAGGGCAACTCCTCCCTGCTCCCCCACCCAGGTCTCGGTTATGCATGCCAGGTCGGCGCCCTCCTCCACAATTACATCATGGACTAGGGAGGTTTTATTATATACCAACCTGGCATTTAAAAGCAGCAGTTGGAGATTCGAGAGCTGGCTGATAGGACAACCCGAAATCCTGTAGATATGAGGAGAACCGGAACAAGGCACAGACACAACTTGTCTGGGACGAGTTCCCCTTACCTGGCGTGTTCTCCTAATGCCATACCTCCCATTACCCGTCACTACGTTTATCGGGGGCCCCGAAAGTCCCCCCACTACACATAAAATCCTCTCTCCCAGGCACATATTAAAAACACAAGTATTTCATACACACACACACTGACATACACACAACACAGTCCTCACTCATACAACACAACAACATAAAACAACAAATAACATCCACTCATACAGACACCCACATATTATACAGACACACACACTCACACACGACTGACACAACCACACAATACAAATAATAAAAAAGAAAGCAAAAAATAAAGCAGCCGCCGCCGCCGCCGCCGCCGCCGCCGCCGCCGCCGCCGCCGCCGCCGCCGCCGCCTCTCCTTCCCTTGGGCGATGGTCTCTTCCTCCTGCAGGCACTGGGTCTCCCAGGCCACCTCAGCCAGCTGGCTTATGTATCCCTCCAAAGAGGGACAGGTGGTAACAATCAGTCCTGGCTGGCTGGGTACCTGGGGCCTGGTCCTGCCAGGCAGAAGTCCCACAGGGAAGGGTGGTGGAGGTGGTGGTCCCACAGCAGCAGCAGCCGCCGCCGCCGCCGCCGCCGCCGCCGCCGCCGCCGCCGCCGCCGCCGCCGCCGCCGCCGCCGCCGCCGCCGCCTCTCCTTCCCTTGGGCGACGGTCTCTTCCTCCTGCAGGCACTGGGTCTCCCAGGCCACCTCAGCCAGCCGGCTTATGTATCCCTCCAAAGAGGGACAGGTGGTAAGAATCAGTCCTGGCTGGCTGGGTACCTGGGGCCTGGTCCTGCCAGGCAGAAGTCCCTCAGGGAAGGGTGGTGGAGGTGGTGGTCCCGCAGCAGCAGCAGCAGCAGCCGCCGCCGCCGCCACCACCTCTCCTACCCTTGGGCGATGGTCTCTTCTTCCTGCAGGCACTGGGAGAAAGGGGCAAGGAAGGGACCTTTGGAGATCAGCAAGAAAGGGCAGAGGAAGAAGGGCCAAAGAGGGAGTGTGTGGAGCCCAGAATGTGGAATTTCACAAAAACTAGCCAAGTCTTTGGTTTATTACATTTAACCAGATCTCTGAGCACAATAGCAATTCTCTTGCACAGGTCCTTTTCTTCTCTGGCTGGCCTTTGGATGTGCCGGAGCAGGAGGCCTCATCCTATTGCTGTTTCTCCTCTGCCTTTGCAGGAGGAAGTACAAAGGTATTTAACCAGGGGGGTCGGGGGAAGCTGGATGTCGGGCGGGGTGGAGAGGGACATGCCAGGACTGCAGGTGTAGGTGGAAGTAACCCCTGGTGGAAGCATCACAGCCAGAAGCATTAGTAATCATTTGCACAAAGCATACCTTTTCCATTCTGACTTTGTCCTCATGTCTACAACAGTCTGACATTAGGGATGGGAAGTTCTGTCATTTTCGGTCCTCTCTCTCATTTTTCTCCTAATAAACACATTTCTATAGGCAGTTTTGACTAATGTACATATTTTTGCAAGCCTTTTCTTGTCATATAATGCATTTTGTATGTTATATTCACTCATATATTCATTTTTTGGCACACTTTCCCTGAACATACGCATTTTTGTAGGCATTGGCTGGCGAACTGCATTGCAAAATCTGAATAAGTGTGCATTTCAAAGGATGGTGATATTTCGGTTCTCATATTGTTTCGGAAAGTGCAAGTTTGATAAATTTGGCTTGAAATATGAACTGAATCGAATTATTCACCCATCCCTACCTGACATACAGAAACCTATATACAACCTGGAGAAGGTTTTTCCATTATTATTTTTTTAACCTCCATACCAGGAAAACCTTCATCTGTTCAACTTTTTCCAGTGTCCTTTCCTGGACGAGGCACCTCACTTTCTCCCAAATAGCTCAGAAGAGGGTTTCTCACCACATCAAACAGCAGGAAAGAAGTTTGTATGTGTCTGATGAGCATAATTGGGGGGGGAGGGGTCCTGCACATAGTGCCCCAATTTTCCTGGCAGAAACGGGGCAGAACTTTTCACCCAATTTGCCACACACTCCTACCTCCTAATATCAATTCCTTGGGCATCTCTTGTGGGCGCACCTAAGTAGTGACACAGTTGAGATCACGTCTAGTTTGACAACAGGTGAAGGCATTTAATAAACTCTGGTTTTATTAAATGTGATTAGTATGTCTGCTTTACTATCCATTGTTGTTTTTCTGCTTTAAATTGTGTTAAAACCTTTTAGGATCTTTGTGTGTTGAGACCATTTTAAAATGTTTCCAGCTGCCTCCAGAGTCCTTGACCGGGCAGTAAAACAGAAATGTTTTAATTAACCAATAAATGTGTGTCTGTAACTGCTCCACAGGCACTAATGCAGCAGGTGCAGCCTTTCTTGTCATTATATCTCCATCTCACTGCCTCCCTGTGCAGCTTCTAATGCAGGAGTGGCTAACCTGTGGGCCTTCAAATGTTGTTTGCTCCAGCCAGCACTTGGAAAAATTACTTTTTTTGAACTACAACTCCCATCAGCCCAACAGTGGCCATGCTGGCTGGGGCTGATGGGAGTTGTAGTTCAAAAAAGTAACTTTTCCAAGCTCTGGCTCCAGCCCACATTATCCCTGATCATTGGACATGGTGGCTGCGGCTGATGAGAGTCCATCTGGAGGGCCACAGGTTCTTCATCCCTGTTGAGACCGACTTGGGAGGGAAGGGCAAGAGGTAGGCACCCTCGTTAGGATGAGAGATCTCGCCGTAATTTCCCCCTAAATCAGAGGTGAAGCCAACCCTCAGCCCTCCAGGTGTTGTTTGATTCCAACTCCCATCAGTCCCAAGCAGCTTGTCCAATGGTTGTGGATGATGGGAGCTGTAGTCCAGCTGCATAAGGGGGCTGTGGCTCTACAGCCCCCCCCAATCCCCTGAAGAGGGTAATGTAAAGACAGTGAAACCAAACTCTGCATCACACACTTTCTTTTCCTCTTCTCTTCCCAGATAAGAGAGAGATCTCAGCCAGGTAAGCGAATATGAAACCATGTTGGCTGGCAATTGCCTGCTATCATTAGAAGCAGCTCCCCCTGAGCCATCAAATATTACGATGTGGTTAGTGTGGCCCAATGCAGGGCTGCTGTGCACTTAAAAGCAGAAAGGGACATCTGCACAAGCAGAACATTTTATGACATAGGAATGCAGGGATGCAGCTGCCAGAAAATCCCTCTTTATTATAAGAATATAACAAGAGCCCTGCAGAGTAATACAGAGAGGATCCATTCAGCTCAGTCTTCCGTTTTCAACTCTGGCCAGCCAGATGACTCTGGGAAGCCCACAAGCAGAGGGCAGTTTTCCTTTCTCAGGATTGCTCCTCTAGTTTTCAGAGGCATACTGCCTCCGAACCTGGAGGTTCCCTTTTGCCGTCATGATCCTTAATAGCCACTGATACACATCGCCTGTGAACTCGTCCAACCCACTTTTAAAGCCACAAGCTAGTGACACCATCACCACGTCTTGTGGCAGTGAGTCCCATGAGTCAAACAATGTGTCAGGTAGAGGAGTCATTTTTTAAGTCTGTCCTCTGCAACTGTGAAAGCCCTGTCTGATATTGCTGCTGCCAATCCCAGTGGAACTTTCCTAGTGTAAATATTAACAGACATGTGGCGGAGCAGAAATTCAACTGGTGAAGCAGTCTCATTACTTAAGCTGCTTCATACCAAGCTTCGGGGAAGGGCCATAGCTCAGCGCTAGAGCATCTGCCTTGCAGGCAGAAGGTCCTATGTCTGATCCCCAGCATCTCCAGACAGGGCTGGGAGAGACCATGCCTGAAACCCTGGGATAGGCCACTGCCAGGAGACAGTACTGAGCCAGATGGACCACTGGGTCTGACTCACTATAAGGCAATTTCCTGTGTTCCTTCCCTTGTTCGTATTCCAAGTAAAAGTTAAAGTCATCTAGGCTGCTATTATCTACGTTGACTGACATGGGATCTCCAGGACTTCCAGTCTTGTCCCATTTGGATCTCTTTATCTGGAGATGCCAGGAATTGAACCTGGGAGCTTTGGCCTGCAAAGCGCATGTGCTGCCACTAATCCATGGCCCATCCCCTAATGTATTTGCTTTTAGAAAAGGCAATGCATGCCATGCTTAACACGCTACAGCTAAATACACACCACAAGATTATTATTATTATTATAAATTTATTTATACCCCGCCTTTCGGCCAAAGGCCCTCAAGGCAGCTTACAAAGAAAAATAAATAATAATAATAATAAAATTTAATTTTTGTGTCGCCTATCTGGCCGAAGCCACTCTAGGCGACGTACAAACTAAAATTCAGTAAAATACAATACAATACAGATAAAATACAATGAAGTCATTAATCACAGCAGTATGAGATCAGTTAGGGCAATCAATAGATAATAAGTATCCCAAAAAAGTTAGCCCTCCCCAGAAATCCTAAAGGCCTGTCCAAAGAGCCAAGTTTTTAAGGCCCAGCGGAATGTATCCAGGGAAGCGGCATGGCGAAGATCGAATGGGAGGGAGTTCCAGAGAGTGGGGGCCACCACTGAAAATGCCCTCTCTCTAGTCCCTACCAACCTAGCTGTTTTCGTTGGTGGGACTGAGAGAAGGCCCTGTGTGGCTGATCTGGTTGGGCGGCTTAATTTGTGGTACTGGAGGCGCTCCTTCAGGTAAACTGGGCCGAGACCATATAGGGATTTAAAGGTTAATACCAACACCTTGAATTGGGCCCGGAAAACAACTGGAAGCCAGTGTAGGTGAAACAATACTGGCGTGATGTGATCACGGTGGCGGCTGTTTGTAAGCAACCGCGCCGCCGCATTCTGCACCAGTTGCAGTTTCCGGACCGTTTTCAAGGGTAACCCCATGTAGAGCGCATTGCAGTAGTCTAATCGAGAGGTGACCAGGGCGTGTACCACCAGTGGGAGCTGATGAATAGGGAGGTAGGGTTGCAGCCTCCGTATGAGATGTAATTGGTACCAAGCTGCCCGGCTCACTGCCGAAATCTGAGCCTCCATGGACAGCCTGGAATCAAGAACCACCCCGAGGCTGCGGACCTGACAAAGAAAAATAAAATGTAAATGTATGGCTCTCAAGTCGATTCTGACTTATGGCGACCCTATGAATAGGGTTTTCATGAGGCTGAGAGGCAGTGACTGGCCCAAGGTCACACAGTGAGCTTCATGGCTGTGTGGGGATTCGAACCCTGGTCTCCCACGTCGTAGTCCAACACCTTAAACACTACACCACACTGGCTCTCACAAGTATAAAAATACATCAATAAAAGCAATACAATTTACAAAAATTAAACTAAGTAACAAATAACATTATAAAGAAATAACAAGTCCGGGAAAGAAACTCAGAATAAATTACATACATCCACCACTGCCCTGCTTTGGGACTGAGATGGGTACAGGTTTCCCCGGGCATGACATCTTCAGCCGGGCGGGAGAAATAGGAACAGAGGCAAACATAGCACCCCGTCCATATATTTAAAGCACGTGGCTTCCCCCAAAGTAGGTTTTGAGGCTGATGCAAATTGTAGCTCTGTGAGATATAAACAACAATTCCGATGATTCTTGGGGGGGGAAGTCGTATGCTTTCAATGTATTGTGCATTCGCAGTCATAGAATCGTAGAGTTGGAAGGGGGCTATAAGGCCATCAAGTCCATCCCCCTGCTCAGTGCAGGAATCCAAATCAAAGCATTCCCGACAGATGGCTGTCCAGCTGCCTCTTGAATACCTCCAGTCTGTATGCCGTTCTGTTCTGTTTGCCCCCTTTTTTTTCTTCTGCCAATTTTTCTGTGTTTAATTGCATCCTCCCAAAATTTCTTTCCAGGACCTACTGGGAAACGCTGGCGTTGCAACAGTCCCTGAGGAGCAAACGGTAGGAAGGAACTGGGAGTGCCTCTCCCTAGGATCCCTCTTTTGTGTTCCATCGCCCCCGGGGAAAGGATAGAGAGGGTATTGTTATTAGCCTCATTGCAACTATCAGCACACTTGGCTTGCAAGCCAAGCACTTTCCCAACATCAGTGGCGTAGTGGAGGGGTAGCACAGTGTGATGTTCCTGTAGTAATGTATATATGGTAAGTGCTGTTTGTATAGAAGATATGTGGTAAGTGGAATGAAAGAGGAGGGGGGAGTAAATGAGCAGTAGAATGCTGGATGATTGGCTGAGTGTTTGGATGGCTGAGAGTATAAATGGAAGGATGACAGTTGAATCTGGGTGGACGTGAGTGGGTTGTTTTGGTGGAGTTTGGAGGTGGGTGTGAGTTAGTGTATGTCAGGAGAGTGTGGAAAAAGAGGGAGGTGGAGTTCGGATTAGTAATAAGTCAAATATCACAGTAATAGATGAAACCATAAGCTTGTAGATCATTATCAAAGTTATCTTGTTATTAATGTTATTTAATAAATACTATTTTGGTTTACCGAAGGCCTAATCCTTGGCTGGGGTTTCACAGACCAGAAGGGAGGGTAAGGTAATAACCAAGACTGAAGGGAAACAGTAACAAATGGTGGCAGCGGTGAAGAGGAGAAGATAACATTATAAGTATCCAGAGCAACCCCGAGTTATGAGTTATCTGCATTGATACAAGGGGGTTGGGAACAGCATAGGCACGCAGTCACGAATGTAACCGGATAGAGAGACTCAGGCAAGGTCTCTGGGAACATTGGTTGTAGAATGTGACTGGTAGTGCTGCCTAGCAGGGGGATCTATTGAGATCTGTGCTAGAGCGGAGAGAGAAACCATAAAAAAGGACAGTCCGGACTGGTGGAGTCCCTGGTGGTGCCTAGTGAAAGGCAGTAGCCACGAGCAGGTAGGAACCTGACAGGGAGAGCCAGGGAAGGGCGTCACACACAGCTCCAAGGCTTTTTGTTCAGAGCAGGAGCAATTATGTCATCTGCCGGAGCGCCAGGGAAATTGATGGATTCCTCCTTGCTCTGGCAAGTGCTAAGAAGTGATAACGAGGCTTTCAAGTTTCTTTGTGGCAGATTAACCGGCATAGACTAAGTCAGAGAGTGAGGAAAATAATCAAGCACAGGCTGGATATTTCTGTCCTTTTCTTGGACGGGCTTTGTACTTCAGGCTAGCAGTTTAAATGGTATCACTTCTTTCTAAGGTTGTTTTCATGTCTAGTTAAAAGATAAAGGTTGCATTTCAGGTGACAGTATCTTTTCTTAAAGCTTGGTAGGTTTTACAAGTTGAACCTTTGCAGTGAGAAGTAAGCGCCACAGAAACTGCACAGGGCAGCAATCATGCTGATCCTAAAAAAAAAAGGATATTAAGTTGTGTACTCTGTGTCTGCACACGTGTATACATACCTTCACACAGCTGCCTGCAGTCTCGGACCCTCTTGGGAGTGTGACTGTGAGGCTTGTTTTGATGAGATCCTATTCTCTACTGAAGTATTTATCAGCTGGCCTCTGCTCAAAATGGATACAGGCATGTTCCCCTAAATGTCTCTCCTTCCCCCTCACTTCCTCCCACAGCACATAGCTGAATTATTGAATTTGCTCCCACAAGGTGTAGCAATGGCCATCAACGTGGATGGCTTTGAAAGGTGTTTGGACAGATTCGTGGAGGGAAGGGCTGCCAACAGCTGCTAGACAATGGCTGTGTCGGAGTCCACATGCCTCTGGATACAGATCACAAGTGGGGAGAGCGCTGTTGCCCTCAACTCCTGTTTATGGGCTTCTTGTTGGGGCATCTGGCTGGCCACTGTCAGAACAGGAGGCTGGATTGAATGGGCCTTTGGTCTGATCCAGCTGCAAGGCCCTTCTTATATTCCGATTTTGAATGGGTTGCCACCTTTTACACTAGGGCTGCTCCTCTGCTTGTGGCAGAAGTCTTAACTCAGAGAAATTAAGCAGATTTTCCCATAACTTACCTCTTTGCCAGTGTAACTCACGACAAAGCTGCCCCTGCTAAAATTTCCATGCCAGGCTGCTCCTGAAGGCAAGGGAGCAGGGCCAGTTTTTAAAAGTCGGCAGCCCCTTGGCAGCCCTCCACCCCTGTAGCCCACACCCCTTCCAGATTCCCTCCACCTTCTGCCCCTCACCCCCTGCATCCACCCCCTGCTGATACCATCATTCTGTCTTTCAGGTGTCCAGACCCCGTTGGAGTCGCTATAAGTAAGTAAGACATGAAACTGTCCTTTTCCCGCTTGCAGCTCCACTTCTTTTTTTTCCCAGCAAGGTCCCTGTGTCTTAAGATCCATGTGGCAATCATACGTTCAAGTGGTGAAGCATTTCCCATTACTCCTTCTCCATGTTGTGTGTGTGTGTGTGTGTGTGTGTGTGTGTGGAAGCACCTGTTAAGAACATAAGAACATAAGAAGAGCCTGCTGGATCAGGCCAGTGGCCCATCTAGTCCAGCATCCTGTTCTCACAGTGGCCAACCAGGTGCCTGGGGGAAGCCCGCAAGCAGGACCCGAGTGCAAGAACACTCTCCCCTCCTGAGGCTTCCGGCAACTGGTTTTCAGAAGCATGCTGCCTCTGACTAGGGTGGCAGAGCACAGCCATCATGGCTAGTAGCCATTGATAGCCCTGTCCTCCATGAATTTGTCTAATCTTCTTTTAAAGCCGTCCAAGCTGGTGGCCATTACTGCATCTTGTGGGAGCAAATTCCATAGTTTGACTATGCGCTGAGTAAAGAAGTACTTCCTTTTGTCTGTCCTGAATCTTCCAACATTCAGCTTCTTTGAATGTCCACGAGTTCTAGTATTATGAGAGAGGGAGAAGAACTTTTCTCTATCCACTTTCTCAATGCCATACATAATTTTATACACTTCTATCATGTCTCCTCTGACCCGCCTTTTCTCTAAACTAAAAAGCCCCAAATGCTGCAACCTTTCCTCGTAAGGGAGTCGCTCCATCCCCTTGATCATTCTGGTTGCCCTCTTCTGAACCTTTTCCAACTCTATAATATCCTTTTTGAGATGAGGCGACCAGAACTGTACACAGTATTCCAAATGCGGCCGCACCATAGATTTATACAACGGCATTATGATATCGGCTGTTTTATTTTCAATACCTTTCCTAATTATTGCTAGCATGGAATTTGCCTTTTTCACAGCTGCCGCACACTGGGTCGACATTTTCATCGTGCTGTCCACTACAACCCCGAGGTCTCTCTCCTGGTCGGTCACCGCCAGTTCAGACCCCATGAGCGTATATGTGAAATTCAGATTTTTTGCTCCAATATGCATAATTTTACACTTGTTTATATTGAATTGTATTTGCCATTTTTCCGCCCATTCACTCAGTTTGGAGAGGTCTTTTTGGAGCTCTTCGCAATCCCTTTTTGTTTTAACAACCCTGAACAATTTAGTGTCGTCGGCAAACTTGGCCACTTCACTGCTCACTCCTAATTCTAGGTCATTAATGAACAAGTTGAAAAGTACAGGTCCCAATACCGATCCTTGAGGGACTCCACTTTCTACAGCCCTCCATTGGGAGAACTGTCCGTTTATTCCTACTCTCTGCTTTCTGCTTCTTAACCAATTCCTTATCCACAAGAGGACCTCTCCTCTTATTCCATGACTGCTAAGCTTCCTCAGAAGCCTTTGGTGAGGTACCTTGTCAAACGCTTTTTGAAAGTCTAAGTACACTATGTCCACTGGATCACCTCTATCTATATGCTTGTTGACACTCTCAAAGAATTCTAATAGGTTACTGAGACAGGACTTTCCCTTGCAGAAGCCATGCTGGCTCTGCTTCAGCAAGGCTTGTTCTTCTATGTGCTTAGTTAATCTAGCTTTAATCATACTTTCTACCAGTTTTCCAGGGACAGAAGTTAAGCTAACTGGCCTGTAATTTCCGGGATCCCCTCTGGATCCCTTTTTGAAGATTGGCGTTACATTTGCCACTTTCCAGTCCTCAGGCACGGAGGAGGACCCGAGGGACAAGTTACATATTTTAGTTAGCAGATCAGCAATTTCACCTTTGAGTTCTTTGAGAACTCTCAGGTGGATGCCATCCGGGCCCGGTGATTTGTCAGTTTTTATATTGTCCATTAAGCTTAGAACTTCCTCTCTCGTTACCACTATTTGTCTCAGTTCCTCAGAATCCCTTCCTGCAAATGTTAGTTCAGGTTCAGGGATCTGCCCTATATCTTCCACTGTGAAGACAGATGCAAAGAATTCATTTAGCTTCTCTGCAATCTCCTTATCGTTCTTTAGTACACCTTTGACTCCCTTATCATCCAAGGGTCGAATTGTCTCCCTAGATGGTCTCCTGCTTTGAATGTATTTATAGAATTTTTTGTTGTTGGTTTTTATGTTCTTAGCAATGTGCTCCTCAAATTCTTTTTTAGCATCCCTTATTGTCTTCTTGCATTTCTTTTGCCAGAGTTTGTGTTCTTTTTTATTTTCTTCATTCGGACAAGACTTCCATTTTCTGAAGGAAGACTTTTTGCCTCTAAGAGCTTCCTTGACTTTGCTCGTTAACCATGCTGGCATCTTCTTGGCCCTGGCGGTACCTTTTCTGATCTGCGGTATGCACTCCAGTTGAGCTTCTAATATAGTGTTTTTAAACAACTTCCAAGCATTTTTGAGTGATGTGACCCTCTGGACTTTGTTTTTCAGCTTTCTTTTTACCAATCCCCTCATTTTTGTGAAGTTTCCTCTTTTGAAGTCAAATGTGACCGTGTTGGATTTTCTTGGCAATTGGCCAGTTACATGTATGTTTAATTTAATAGCACTGTGGTCACTGCTCCCAATTGGTTCAACAACACTTACATCTCGCACCAGGTCCCGGTCCCCACTGAGGATTAAGTCCAGGGTTGCCATCCCTCTGGTCGGTTCCATGACCAACTGGTCTAGGGAATAGTCATTTAGAATATCTAGAAACTTTGCTTCTTTGTCATGAGTGGAACACATATGCAGCCAGTCTATGTCCAGGTAGTTGAAGTCACCCATTACTACCACATTTCCTAGTTTGGATGCTTCCTCAATTTCATATCTCATCTCCAGGTCTCCCTGAGCATTTTGATCAGGGGGACGATAGATCGTTTCCAGTATTAAGTCCCTCCTGGGGCATGGTATCACCACCCACAACGATTCTGTGGAGGAGTCTGCCTCTTTTGGGGTTTCGAGCTTGCTGGATTCAATGCCTTCTTTCAGATATAGAGCGACTCCGCCACCAATACGCCCTTCCCTGTCCTTCCGATATAGTTTATATCCAGGGATAACCGTATCCCACTGGTTTTCTCCATTCCACCAGGTCTCCGTTATGCTCACTATATCAATGCTCTCCTCTAAGACCAAGCACTCCAGTTCTCCCATCTTGGTTCGCAGGCTCCTAGCATTAGCGTACAGGCACTTGTAAGCAGTGTCTCTCTTCAAGTGTCTTTGGCACTTGTGGTTTGGCCTGTGGTAATTTTGCTCTTCTGAATTTATATCCTGTGCCCCTGCTCTCACAATGCCTACTTCTAGGCCTACCCCTTTTAAAATTTCATCATTTCTTTGGTTTTTATCCCAGGGGGGAGGTTTATTCCGAACCGGACCTTTCTCAGCTCCTGTCGGGTTTCCCCCCTCAGTCAGTTTAAAAGCTGCTCTGCCACCTTTTTAATTTTAAGTGCCAGCAGTCTGGTTCCATTCTGGTTCAAGTGGAGCCCGTCCCTTTTGTACAGGCCCGGCTTGTCCCAAAATGTTCCCCAGTGCCTAACAAATCCAAACCCTTCCACCCGACACCATCGTCTCATCCACGCATTGAGACTGCGAAGCTGGGCCTGTCTGGCTGGTCCTGCGCGTGGAACCGGTAGCATTTCAGAGAAAGCCACCTTGGAGGTCCTGGCTTTCAGCATCCTACCTAGCAACCTAAATTTTGCTTCCAGGACCTCATGGCTGCATTTCCCCATGTCGTTGGTGCCAACGTGCACCACGACAGCTGACTCCTTCCCAGCACTGTCTACCAAACTATCTAAACGACGGGCAATATCCGCAACCTTCGCACCAGGCAGGCAAAACACCTTGCGGTCTACACACCCATCACACACCCCACTGTCTATGTTCCTAATGATCGAATCACCCACTACAAGGATCCCTCCAGCCCCTGGAGATATATCCTCGGCATGAGAGGATAGCTGTTCATCCCCCAAGGAATGGGTCCCTTCTAAGGGATCGTTTCCCTGTTCCTCAGCTGGATGCTCTCCTTCCCCGAGACCATCCCATCGTTGTCCATGATAGCAGGAGAGCTATCATCGTTGGAGTGGGACACAGCTATAACGTCCTTGAAGGCCTCCTCCACACACCTCTCTGCCTCTCTCAGCTTTTCCAGGTCCGCCACCTTGGCCTCAAGGAAATGAAGTCGTTCCCGGAGAGCCAGGAGCTCATTGCACCGAGAGCATACCCACGACTTCTGTCCAACAGGCAGATAGTCGTACATGCTGCAGGCGGTGCAAAACACTGGAAAGCCCCCACACCCCTGCTGGCTTCTTACCTGCATAGTTTTGTTTAAGGTTTATTACGTCAATGGGTTGGAGACTGCGGTTTAGTTGAGGTCAGGGAACAGACAGGCAGAGTGGGGGACCCTGGCCTCCTCGCCCTGCTGCCGAACTCACTCTGCTGCTTAACTCGCCTTGACGCTTCGTCAGCTGGGGCTCCAGCTGGGGCAGTTGAACTACTGCCTCTCAGGCAGGCAACTATTGAAGTAAAAAGTGGCAACCCTGCCACTATGCCTGTGCCAAGCACATGCCATGCGCATTGCTGCGGCACCAGAAATCCGGGCCGTAGCTCAATGGAAGCAGTGGAGGCTAGCCCATTAGAGCAGATGGGACACTGCCCCACCAACCACAGGCTGCCCTCGGCCAGCCGCCTGCCGCCTTACAAGCAATCCAGGGGTGGCATGACCTGTCAGCTCCCACCTCCTTATTTGTCTCAGCGCTGCCCTTGTAGAACTCAGGAGGCAGGAGGAGGGGGACAAAACGAGAATGAGTTGGCTGTGCTTGTCACTGGCTCTCTGGCGCCACCTACTGTCAGGCTCCCAGCCTTCCACCTTGCCAGTAGTTTTATACCTGCCCAGGGTTGGTGAAAGCCTACTCTCGTATAGAACTGGGCTCCTCTTAGGCGAGGGATGGGCGAGGTGTATTAGATGGCCCAGTGGGTCTGGGCATGAGCCCATTAGAGCTTCAGAGATGGGGAGAGTATCTTACGCATGTGTGCTTGGCCGCAGTCCTTTAGATGTGGGTTGTAATATAGCTGAGCAGGAGTGATTGGCTGACGGAAATAAGGCATGAGGGAATGAATGATTGTTGTGGTTGTGTGGAATGGATGGTGGGTGGCTGCATGTTGGTTGGAATTTTACACTATACTGCCTTGCAGTGCTCTCTGACTTTATATTCATATCGTGTTCATGAATATTGTTCATGAATTTGCTTTTTTTATGTCAATAAATTACATGGCTTTTATTGTACTTCTATATAATTTATCCATTGTAAACCACTTCAAGAACTTTTGATAGTAACAGCGGGGGAGCCAGGGGGTGGGGGCTGGCTGAGGAGGACCCTGTGGACAGTTCCGTGGCATCCACTCCCCATTCAGGAGCCACCGGCCTGGCTAAGCGTCGGCTCTGTTGGCAGCTGCACACAGGAGCTGGCAGAGAAGAGCTGACTCCCATGAACAGGCCTACCGGGGAGTAAGTTGTCCCAGTAGGCCGCCGTGGGAATATTTTAACTGCGCCGGCCTATTAGCTTGTAGAATTTTCATAGGAATTGGGATCCACCCCCTTGCCATGCCCCTGGAACACTCCATTTTTGGGGTTACCACCAGTTCTCCATCCACTGAGCTGCCCATCCCTGGTGGACCCCCGGCAGTGCCGGCAAGGTCCTGGCGGTGCCACAGCTCAGCCAGATGGGGGACTTCTGCTGGTGAAGTTCAGCAGCGCTGGGAGCCTACCAGCTCAGCTGGGGTCCACCACATCCACCTCCCCCCAGCCCGGCACAAATAGGACTTGGATTGCACCCTAAGCAATCTATAAATGGAATTATTATTGTTGCGCACACCCCAGTGTCTGAGCAGAGAGAGACTTCCAGGGCTTACCCAGGATTTGGTTTCCTCGGAATGAAGGTCAGTAGAGACGTCGCTGTTTTTAGGATATATAGTTTTATTTACACATATATACAACCTGAGCATAAGATGGAAGGGCTCTCAGCATGAACACTCCAACAGATCTTGCTTCTCCACTAGGTTTCTAGGGGAGTCCCCAAAGAAATAGCTTGGGATTCAGCACAGAGAGCAGTCAAGCTTCTGTGTCTGTTCCCATCTCCAGATCAGACTAAAACACAAAAGCTACCTCCTGTCCCCAGCCAGGGGAGGGGAGGCAACCTCCTGAAAAAGCATCACAGGCCAGCGTTTCCTATGGCTCTTGACCAAGTCTTTCGACATATAAATGGCGTACTTGACAGACTTGGCCAGACCCATTACCATAACAAAGGAACTAGTTTGACCAGTTCATTAGTAGCCACTTGAAAAATTCACCTTTGCTTTGTAAAAAGGAGCTCCATCTACCGGCCAAACAAAGATTTGCAGTGAAAAGAAAGTCCCATTGGGTTAAAAGATGAAAGGAAATAACGCCAATGATGTTAATCATCTTTGTTTTATGGTTAGACCTCGAAGAAAGGAACAAGCCTGACTGGTTGCAGCCAAGGAGTGAAGACTGGGGCAGCCTACCTAAAACCAAAAGCCCCATGTCAAAGCTCAGGCATCCATCAAAAGAAAAGAGAGAGGAAGAAACTGATTCTGGAGCCGAATTCGAATTCTCCGTGAGTTTCAAATCCACACTGCACGCACAAGCTTGGTGGGTTTCTCAGCCTTTTATCCAACCGCTCTTTCCTTGCATTTATTTATTTATTTCCAGGAAATTGATCCAACATACACGCTTCTTGGCTTCCCCTGCTCCACGTTCTTCTTGGAAAAAAACGACGAGGAATAATTATATAGCGAACCTGTCGCGTAGCCTCCTTGCCCTTCTGTATCTTCACACCCATGCTGGGACAGGACCCCGTCACCAGACATCCCTCCGGAGCGGATTATGAACACCAAAGCAGCAACAGACCTCACCACGAAACAGAATGTGACACGCTGTTTGAGGAGCCAATCAGGATGGGAGGCAGACAAGACAGGCAGAAGAAAGGACTTCTTCCCACAATGCATAGTTAAACTGCAGGATTTGCTCCCACAAGAAGCAGTGATGGCCACCAATTGGATAGCTGTGAAAAAAGGATTAGAAGAATTCATGAGGATAAGGCTACGAATGGCTACTAACCCTGATGGATGTGTTCTACCTCTGCTGTCAGAATACCAGTTGCAGGAAACTACTCACGTCCTGCTTGCCGGCTTCCCATTGGGGCATCTGGTTGGCCACTGTGAGAACAAGACGCAGGACTAGGGGGGCCTCTGGCTCTTATGTTCTTATGAGAGTGGGCCTGTGGAGATGTGGGCCATGGAGGCCTGGTCCACTGGGAAAGGCCTCTTGCACAAGCTTACAATGAATGGGAACTCTTAGAGGCCCAGTCCTCAGGTGTCCTTCTGCACAAGCTCCATTGAAATGAATGAGAGTGGGGCATGCACACGCAGTTCTACTGGGTGAGGAAAATTTCCATGCAGGTTGCAATCTCAAGTTACAAGATCTCAATGAGGAGATTCCCCGGCTCTCTCCTATTCCCTCATTACTGACAAAGGACTTCCACTTCCACCACCTGTTCATTCCTATAAGGTTTGTCCAGGAGAACTTTCTACTGGATTGTGTCCCAATTTCATTAGTGGATGGGGTGTGAAGGAATGCCATTTCTGCCTCCATATCAAAATGCCTTGGCTTATTGGTCCTGATTGGATGGGGTACAAGGAACATAGTCAGGGCTGGGGTTGCCACGGAATTTCTTAGCTGCCCTTCACCATAAGGTCTCAGGCCAGGTTACAACAATATAAAAATAAAATATTAAAATTAGCATGCAGTAGGGTTGCCAGGTTCCTGGCGTGAGACTGATCTTGTATCTTTAGAAGAGAAAGTCAGCCCAGTGCAGGTGTTCTTGCAACCCTGTAATGGGAAAAACCACAAGGTGGAATTCTCCCTCCCCCCTGCACAACTTTTAAAGATACAAAAGACCTCTTGGAGGCTGTACCTGGCAACCAGGAGGTCTTCTGTACCTTTAAAAGTTGTGCAGAGGGAAGGGAGAATTCCACCTTGTGGTTTTTCCCATTACAAGGTTGTAAGAACACCTGCACTTGGCTGACTTTCTCTTCTCCTAAAGATACAGGATCAGTCTCAGGCCAGGAACCTGGCAACCCTAGCATGCAGTGACTGAGAAAAAAGATTGTCTCCTCCGTGGTGGCCCCCTTGACCATCTAATGCCCTCCCAACCTTTTTCTGCTTTTCCAAACACTTCTGTCCTTCCTGCAGGCTTTTAATCTGTGCTCTTAATTGATCATTAACTTGTATCATTCTGCTCCTGTGCTTTTAATTGAATTGTGATGATGTTGTTAATCATCTGTTGTGATGATGCTTTTAATACTTACCTTAAAATGTGCTGTCATTCAGTGATATTTACCCCCATAGCTGTTCTGACAATTGTTTTTATAGAAAAGTGGCTTTTAATATAAGTACAATGTCAATAAAATAAAATCCGCTTCTGCTTCTTGATCCCTCCTGATACCTAAGCAAGTGTGCTGTCAGTTCGTGAAATCATATCAGTGATGAGCTGGACAGTTCAGCTGTGGCAACCCCAAAGTTACTCAGAGCATTATCTGGCCCTGCCTCCAGTCGTTCACCTTGGAGTTTGCCCCATCTCTTCCCCCCCCCCGCAACTTCTTGCGCATGAGCCGTACAGTCCAGAGTCCAGGTAGACAAAACAATCCAGATTTCCCCTTTACAACTGAGCTACAGGAGGAGAAAAGCAAGAAGGCTTCTTCACTACAGAACCCCACCACTCCTTCCTTTGACGCCATGGAGTACGTAAATGCCCTGGTGCCATCAACATTGTTAAAGTGAGTATTTAGGGGGGCAGTGGAAGGGGGGCAGGTCACTGGGGTCTGGCTGGAGGCTTCTGGGTTACCTGCTGGGCCTGCCTATCCTCATTTTCCCTCTTCCTGGCAGTCCTTTGGCAAAAAGTGTATACTTTATTCTGCCTTGAGGACCTCACTCCTTCTAACAGCAAACTCCGCTGGTGAGTGCGGATAGAATTGTAGACAATAAAGGGCTACTGAGAAAAAAGTGGGGGGCTAATGACGTGTTTGAGGAGCCCCAAGGTTTACAGAAGTACAAAAAAGTTAGGGTGAGAACCTACGATGGCAAAACTCTCCAAAAATAGTGTTTGGTGAAGACTGAGCAGGGTCAGTCGCCCCAAAACAGAGAGGGGTGAAATACTAGGGGGGGGGAGAGATGTAATGGAATATTCAAGAAAAAGGTATGGCTGGCTGGCTGGCAACCTTAACATGAAGCACTCTACACTACCACATTTTGCCTCAGCTCCCACAAACACTCAACTGAAAAAGGAATTCCAAGTTTGACTTCGCAACACATTTATCTTATGTTGAGGCCAAGAAATACGAATATTTCATTTTATTGAAAGGGCCAACGGTTCTGTGGACTAGCACATCCTTACAATCCGCCAGCCCCAATTCCATCAGCGACTCCTCTGTCCCCCTCCTCCTGGAAGGAAATGCCTGGGGGAACATGGACTGTGACATCAACTACCAGGGACCAGAGGAGACTGGGATAAACATCTCCATGCAGACCTAATAAATGGCCTCTTTTTGTGGAGTTTAATTGCCAGCCACCTAACTGTGACTAAAAAGCAAAGTATATATGCAGTAAAGCATAGGTAGGATACACGGGGAGGGGGGACAGACCAGGGAGGAGGTTGCAGGTGTATTGTGCAACACGCCATTGACAGTAACTGCATTATACTGGACCGTCCACACATCATGCCACTTTATTAGCCGTTCTGCCATGCTTCCCCTATTACCTCCGTCTGGAGGGACACTCTTGTGCTGTAGCAGGACAGCAACAAAAACCTGGAATGTTTGCTTTATGAAAAGTTAAAACTTTTCTACAGGAAGTTGCTGGACATGCACTGATTGGAAATGAAGCCGTATACCTGCCCCAAACGTGTTGTTGGCATTAACTATTGGAAGCAGGATTGTGTCTCACTGCCCCAGTACAAGCATGAGCACAAATAATCATGAATGCATAAAATAAAAGGACACCTGCAGGGGCCTAGAGCAAAAGATCATTTTTTCGATGGAGACGGTGGCCTTTTCCCAGGACACTTTGCACATGCTTAGATAGGTGCTATGTGGCACCCAGCTCAGGACCAACTGGACAATTTCTGTGCTGCAGATCGGTATCAAGTGCGGGCTCAGAACTCACTCGGCGGGTCTGGGCTCCAAGCCCCCCAATCCAGCGGCCCTTCCGGGTCTGTGACCACAAGCGCGACGTCCGCAAGGGGCTGATGGCAGGGACCTTGAAGGAGCTGCTAGTCAAGGTGAGCGCCCTTCCCCCTGTCAGTTTGCCAAACTCCTGTTTTGTGGCCCTTGGCAGTGGTGGCTGGTGTTCATTGGGCAGAAAGGCAGGGAGTCCAACAGCAGGGGGAGCTACAGCCAATAACAGCCAGAGCCAACGCCAAGCCGCTCTAGTTTTGTCCTCCGCCTCTCCTCCTCCTGCCTGCCAAGTTCTACAAGGGCAACACTGAAATTAAGGAGGAGGAAGTGGACAGACAGTAGTACCCCCTGGTCCAGTAAGAAGGCAGGCAGGTGCAGTCTGGCTGGGAGTAAACTGAAGTTGGTAGGGCACAGCCACATTTGTCCTAATGCAAGGGCCTTCACTGGTGCTTGGATACATCACTCTGCTCAGCCTCAGTTTTCTCATCTGCACAACAGCAATGGTGGCCTGCCTCTTTTGTGAAGGGGAGCGCGTCCATTGAGATTGCAAGCGCTTTGCAAATTAGGGGGTGGAGTGTATGCCACATGTTACCAGCAAGACTATCCCTGTGCCAGTGAATGCACAGAGTCGAGGGTTCTTGCTTTCTCCCTTCCTCCGTGTCTATACAGAGTCCTTGTATGTCAAACGTTAGGTCACCTAAGCTCACAGGTTATCAACAGCAATCATCTAGTGTAGGTGGAGGATAGAGGAGACCCCACTCAAGAATTCTTGAGTCTTGGGAAGTACCAGAAATTTTCTATTGGGAGTCAGACTTCAGACAGCAGAACAGTCTTAATAATTATATGCTGTTTATTCATATCTTGCACACTACAACTAATAAAATGCATTCTAAGTGGCCTTAACCATCACTGCAGAAACAGAAAAACTAATATATATCAGCATAACAGAAATTGCTGGCTATCTCTTTAACATCAAAGTATAAAACTTTGAGGGCACATCTTAATTAAAACAAGTAACAATAGTTGGAGGACTGAGCTAAACTCTAAGTCACATCACAGAGCCAAAATACAAAGGACATAGGAATACAAGGACAACATGATACATCACCCATCAGATGTCATGGACGGAGTAGATGGATGGTTCTCCTGCTTTCTTTGACACCCCCCACATCCTAGCGGAGCTGGGGGGGCCTGAGTGCTATGCAACCTGGCTTTTTATCCACTTTCTTTTCTATGGGAAGTCATGTTCCCATGGTCTTATCTGCTTTTTGCTACTTCTAATCAGGCTGTCATCAGAGTCTTTCTTTCTCAGCTAGTCAGCTTAAGTTCACCATGTATGGATTTCCTGTTCCTTCATATTGACAGTTCACATAGCACACTGGTTGTCTGCCCAGATCTATTATCTTGTACCGTACGCAGTGTCTTTGCTTTGCCTATTCAAGTTGTTTCTCAGGAAAATTACAGCTTTAGTCAGGAGCCATTATCTGTTATCCTCCCATTACACATAGTTCCCCAGAAGGGCAGAAAATGGCACCGCAGCCATTTCCTGAGTGCCTCGGCTTTCATTGTATATAAAAGCAAGTTTCTAGCCCTTAGGATCCAAGGTTACACTGGTTATTATAGGAACTGTAGTCCAGCAACATCTGGGGACCCAAGGTTAGGAAAGGCTGCTTTAAAGCAGAGATTGGAACACATGGCCCTCTGGCTTTTGATGGGCTCCAGCTGCCATCAGCCCTCATCCAGCATGGCCAGCCGTCGGGTGATGGGAGTTGAAGTCCAGCAATATCTGGAGGGCCACAAATTCCATGTCCCTGCTTTAAAATATGTGGCGAGCGTATACTAAAATTAGAAAGACTGGGGGGACAGCTGGACATGATTTCTAGTCATCAAGGGTCGGGCTCCCTACCCTGCCCCCAAGCTAAATCAGAAATATGGAAATCAATAAAAATGGCAGAAAAGGTTATACACTGAGAGTAGTTCACACAAGAACTCAGACATCTGATTTTCCTAACCTGGTTAAAAGCCATTGATAGGCCAATGCTTTATAAGAACATAAGAGCCGACTGCTGGATCAGGCCAGTGGTCCATCAAGTCCACCATCCTGTTCTTACAGCTGCCAGTCAGAAGCCCCTTTGAGAAGCCCCCCAGTGGGACTTCAGTGCAACAGTGCTCTCGTCACCTGGGATTCCCTGAAACCCATATTCAGAGGCATACAGTATTTTATTTATTTATTTATTACATTTATACCCCACCTTTCTTTTCATGACTTACATATGGTTCCCAGGCAGTCTCCTATCCAGGCACTGACCAGACCTGACCCTGCTTAGCTTCAGCAGGTGCTGGCCTCATGTGCTAGCCTTATCCCCTGTGAATCTGAACTCATCCAATCCCCTTTGAAAGCCATGTGGCCAAAACCAGATGCTGGGGGACCGTGGTGGGCGAACACCATCTCCCACCAGCCCCAGCCACCATGGCCAATGGTCAAGGATGGTGGGGCTGTCGTCCAGCAACATCTGGACAGCCACAGATTCCCCACCCTTGCTCCAAAGAAAGAATTAGTATGTACATTCGCTCCATTTAGAGAGGCTGCAGCATTGAGCTTTTCAGGCCAAAACAGAGAGAGAGAGAGATTGACTTGGAGCTCAATTGTAAGGGGGGGAACTTAGCAGATGCACATCCTTGATGATAAATTATCAGTAATGCAGGCACATGCTTGACATAAAAGTCAATTTTGCCCTCTCACACTTTCTCTTTTTTTCCCAGTCTTAAGATCAGTTCTCATTTCCACATCATTTGTAGATTTTTTTTAAGTTCCCATGAAAATTCAGCAGCGTTTTAGTGCAAATTTTTCCTAATATAAACACATTTTGGTATGGCATTTTGCCTCATATAAATGTTTTTGCAATGCAATTTTCCCAAACAGAATGCATTTTTGTATATTATTTTCACTAATATATGCACATCTTACCTTGATGTATGCATTTTTGTACATATTCCTTGGTTGGACGATTGCATTGTAAAATTCAGGGAAGTGTGAATTTTGAAGGGATTGCTGTGTTCTGGTTCTCAAACAGGTAGATTCGCCTTTAAATGCGATCTGAATAGAATTTCTCGTCAATCTGCATTTTTGCTATCCAGGCGAAGGAGACGCTCCTGATTTCTGGAATCATTTCCTTGGTGCTGGAGGAAGACGGCACCCTTGTGGAGACGGAGGAGTTCTTTCAGGTCCTGGACGACAACACGGCCCTGATGGTGCTACAGAAGGGGCAGAAGTGGAGCCATGGCAAGGTGAGCGGACAGCGGGGCAACCCAGCCAGAGCTTGGAAAAGTTACCGGCTCAATGTAGCAATCCAAATTAAAGCATCCCTGACAGGTGGCTGTCCAGCTGCCTCTTGCATGCCTCCAGTGTCAGACAGCCCACCACCTCCCTAGGTCATTGGTTCCATTGTCGCATGGCTCTAACAGTTAGGCGTTTTTCCTTATGTTCATTTGAAATCTGGCTTCCTGCAAACTGGAGCCCATTATTCCGTTTCCTGCACTCTAGGATGATTGAGAAGAGATCACGGCCCTCCTCTGTGTAACCACTTCTCATGTACTTGAAGAGTGCTATCCTATCTCCCCTCAGTCTTCTCTTCTCCAGGCTAAACATGCCCAGTCCTTTCACTCTCTCCTCATAGGGCTTTGTTTCCAGTCCCCTGATGATTCTTGGTATGCTGGCACTGTATAAACAGACTTGTGTGATTCAGGGGCTATCATGCAGCTCAACTGGAGGAATATTGCAGGTGTGACTGAAGCAGCCCATTTTGGCAGTGAATAAACCACTACTACAACGTCAGCCACCTTTGTCTTCTCCCTACCCCACCATCCCTACTGAGGGTCAGTCCTGCCATTAGACAGACAGCCGTTTCAAGTGGCAGATGCTGATAGGTGAGGAGCAGGCAGAGGGGCCTGTGTGCCACGTGACCTGCCCTGCAGCCCCTCAGCTTTGGAGGAAGGGCTGTGGCTCACTATAGCAGAGCATGTGCTTTGCATTGGAGAAGATCTCAGGGTCAGTCCCCTACTTTTTTTTTTCCAACAAGCCTTTTAAGTTGAGAGCTATATCAGTCTGTGTCTGTGTCAGAATTGCTTAATATGTTTTTTAATAACGTTTTTAACCTTTTTAAAAGGTTTTTTAAATGTTTTTAATGCTGTTTTGTCTTAATGTATTTTAAGATTTGTTTTTATGATGTTTTAAAGTGTTTTTAGTGCTTTTGTTTTGCCGCCCTGGGCTCCTGCTGGGAGGAAGGGCAGGATACAAAATAAATAAATAAATAAATCTCCAAACAGGAACAGGAGAGGATCCTGCCTGAAACCCTAGACAGCAGCTGCCCGTCAGTGCAGTAAAAATGCTGTCCCACTGCCAAAAGGTTGCAGCATTTGGGACTTTTTAGTTTAGAGAAAAGGTAAGAGGTGACATGGTAGAAGTGTACAAAATTGTGCATGGCATGGAGAAAGTGGACAGAGAAAAGTTTTTGTCCCCCTCGCATAACACAGACTCGCGGACATCCAATGAATCAAAATGATGGAAAATTCAGTGCATAGTTAGGCTGTGGAATTTGCTCCCACAGGGGGCAGTGACGGCCACCAACTTGGATGGCTTTGAAAGAGGATTAGACAAATTCATGGAGGCTTATAAGGCTATCAGTGGCTGCTAGCCATAGTGGCTGTGCTCTGCCTCCATGGTCAGAGGCAGCATGCCTTTGAATACCAGTTGCTGGAAACTGCAGGATGAGAGTGCTCTTGCGCTCAGGTCCCGTTTGCGGACTTCCCATGGGCAACTGGTTGGCCGCTGTGAGAACAGGATGCTGGACCCCAAATGCTGCAATCTTTCCTCATAGGGGAGTGCTCCATCCCCTTGATCATTTTGTCACTGTAGAGGCAAGATCTGAACTGGGACTGACTTCCCAAAACATAGCTCAGCACTCTCCCAACGACTACAACAGGGGTAGCCAACATGGAGCCCTCCAGATGTTGTGGGGCTCCAACTCCCATCAGCCCAGGCCAGCATGGTCAACGGTCAGGGATGAGGGGAGTTAAAAGCAGCTTCCTAAAACTTCGCTCTCCTTGCTTCTGTGCAGTCACCCAACTGTCCTCTGCATCGTCTCTGAACAGTACCCACCTTACCACTGCCACTTACGCTAAACACAAATCAGGGACCACCTCGAATTAGAGATCCTGCACAACCCCAACCTCTCTCTCTCTCTCTCTCTTTCCCCCCTACAGGGCAGCTGTCGGTCATACGCACTCAGCCAGGAGAAGCCCCGGAACAGCCGGGACATTGCCCGCATCACTTTCGACGTCTACAAGCTCAACCCCCGCGACCTCTTTGGCAGCCTTAACATCTCAGCGACTTTCTACGGGCTGTACTCCATGAGCTGCGACTTCAAGTGCCTGGGACCCAAGAAGGTGCTAAGGTGAACTGGGAGCACAGCCTTCCCTGCATTTCCCAGGATAATAGGCCCAATTATACATGGCAGGGCTGGAGAACCCTTGCAAAGTCAGAACGCTGAGCCTTCCAGATGTTGTTGGGCTCTGCCTCCCATCAGTCCCCAGCCAACAGGGTCAATGGCTAGGGATGATGGTGGCTGGAGTCCAACAGTCTCCACAGCGGTTCATAGCTTCCCTACCCCATTATTTGTTTGTGTGTTTGTTTAAATTTATATCCCGCCCCTCATCCCAGAAGGAAACCAGGGCAGTAAACAAAAACACTAAAAACACTCTTTCAAACATATTAAAACAAGACTTTCAAGCATATTAAAACAAGCCTTCTAAGTAGAGACCTTATCCCAATCTGCGTGTGTTGGAATTGCTTTTTAATATGTTTTTAAAGCTTTCTTCAAAATGATGTTTTTAAAGCCTTTTTCCCCAAAAAAGATATTTTTAAAGATGTTTTGTTTTAATATGTTTTTAAGGATGTAATGTATTTTAAAAGTCTGTTTTTATGATGTTTTAGAGTGTTTTTAGTACTTTCGTTTGCCGCCCTGGGTTCCTAATGGGAGGAAGGGCGGGATATAAATCTAATAAATAAATAAAACATATGATAAACATATTAAAACAAAGCATCTTTAAAAACATCTTTTTTAAAAAAGCTTTCAAAACATATAAAAAAGCAATTCCAACACAGATGCAGACTGGGATGAGGTCTCTACTAAAAAGGCTTGCTGAAAGAGGTAGGTTTTCAGTAGACACATAGATGGGGGGGTTGACCATTATGCAGCTTGGGACCCCTGTACCTAAAGCACCAACTTTCCCCCATACAAACCTGCCTAGACCCTGGAAATCGTAATCAGAGCCCCTTCTCTGAGGGCAGAGTGTAGCAACTAGAGAATCGGCCTTCTTTTGGGGTACCCCCCCCCTCGTTGTTGATGGGATGCTCTCCCCTGGAAGGCCCGCCTGCCCCCTTCCTTGTCATCATTTCAGCATCAGGCAGGTGTTTTTGTTTTCCCGGGCATTTGGGCAGCACCAATGATATAATATTGTATTTTTAACTGTTTCTAATAAGTTTATTCTTGTATTTTTAAAAACTTGGTTGTAAATCACATCATGACATTTTTTTAAAGCAGGAAGTGATACATAAACGTAATAAACCTAGGTTAGGGATAAGGTACCTTTGGCCCTCTAGATCAGTGGTTCTCAACCTGGGGGCCGGGACCCCCATGGGGGCCGCAATGTAATCCAGAGGGGGCCGTGAACAGTAAATAAATGAATTATTTATTATTATTTTTTAAAGAAGTCTTCACTCCCTTGACACTGTCTGCTTCCCACTGCGGCTGCAGACGACACCTCCCCCTTGCTCCAAACGAGAGGGGAGGCCTTTTCCTGAAGTGCCAGAGCGTCTTTCAGGCACACTAAGGGCAGGCATCTGCCTATAAAATACATGGCAGATGCCAAAGGAGGCTGAGGGTGGAGCTACCAGGGAGAAGAGGGGACTACTATCACTGATTCCCGTCTCCTTGCACTGCCGCTACTGGCAACGCTCTTACTTAGAATGAGAGGAGAGGGCTTTTTGTGAAGCAAAAAGAAGCAAGCCTGCAAAGAAAGGCTGCTTTCCCCCTTCCTTCCTGGCAGCCAGCCTGTCTCCCTGGGGGGAGGGGGTCATGAATTTTTTTCAGCTTATAAAGGGGGTCCTGTGCTCATAAAGGTTGGGAACCACTGCTCTAGATGTTGATGGAGTCCAACTCCTACCGCCTCTGCTCATTGGCCACTCCAGCTTGTGCTGATGGGGGTTATGGCCCCAGTTTTCCCATCCCCGGATTAGCTCAACGCTACCTGGCCCAATCAACACTCCCACTCATATGTCTTTCCTCTCCCCACATCCCTGCTGAGATAGGTTTCCACCGTTGTGCATAATGCTTCAAAAGAAGACGTGCCTCTTGCCCTACCTGCCAGCAGAAGTGCAAGTTGTGGGGAGACAGGGCGGGGCCTTATGGGTTTCCCACCCTGACTAGGACACTCCCTCCAACAGGGGGCTGCTCTAGCCCCTCCTAGTTAAGCGTCAACAACTGGGGAAGGCAAGGCATTTTTAAGTAATAGTTGTGTGTCGAAATGGACAGCCGGTCCTAATTTTTGGACACCCAGTGGACACAAATGGACACATAAAATGTAATCAGTGAGCCAACGAATTCATATAGGAAGCCACTGAAACGCTGACTAGAGGTATGACATTTTTGTGAAATTGAACAGAAACAGGAGAACATGGGGGCACATTGCACAATTCTTAGGGTTTTTAGAAACCACCAGGTTTTTCTGAAAAACCTCTTAACAAATCTCTCTCCCTGTACTCTGTGATGTCTGGTCCTCTGTATGGTCATTCTTTTTGTTTTCTTCCTTTAAAGAATTCTGCTACAGCAGGGTGTGGATCATAAGCAGCAATTTTTAATTTTAATTTGCCTTTTAATTCATGTATTTACTAGTGGATGGGCAAGCCAGTAAAAATTTTTGCTAGGCTAGTAACTTGTGCAAATGTATTGGCAAGGCTGCATTTACTCTCCCATACACACACATCCTTTTTTTGTTTGTTTGAATCTCTTTCACCTCAGTCAAAAAAACGGGGCTTGTACATGGTAGAGATGCTTCTGCGTGCAAGCCATATGAATGAAAAAATGGACACCCAGCAACAATTTCATTAAAAATGCCCCGGGTAAAGGCCATTCGCATCAGAGACACCTGCAGCATTGGGCAGTAGTTCTCCCACCCCACCACTCCAGTCTGTACAGCTGACAATGGGTTGGGCCTTGGCTTCGCTGCCAATCTTTACTCTGATATTGTATGCTCTGGATGGACGGTTTAAATGTTTTGGTTTTATTTGGCTTAACTTTTTTTAAAAAATTGTGCTTGTTATACACTGTTTTGTGGATCTTTTGAACAGGAAAAAAGCAGTTTATAAAATGATTTTTATTGTATTTATAAAAAGTGTTTATATCCCATCGTCTCACAATCTATCATGGATACACACAGCAATATAAAAACATTAAAAGCAGCACAGATCATTCATTAAAGTGATCAGCTACTTAAGAAAACGTTAAACAACTGCAGAGGCCTATCAGCACAAAAAAAGTCTTGAAGAGACCCCTGAAAGGCAAAAGGGAAGGTGCCTGAGCCAGTGTGGCGTAGTGGTTAGAGAGTTGGACTGGGACCTTGGAGATCAGGATACAAATGCAGCTCCCTGGGTGACCTTGGGCCAGTTTTTCTCTCGCTCAGCCTAACCTACCTCATAGGGTTGTTGCTGCCTTGAGTTCTTTGGAGGAAAGGTAGGATATAAAAGTAGTAGTAAATAAATCTCTGCTGGAAGAGTGTTCCACTAAATGCCCAGCTTCTAGTGGAGGCCTCTGTAACACAGGGAACAACTAGCAGCACTCCTTGCGATCATCTCAATAATCAAGCTGGGATACCATGGCTGAAGTGGTCCTTCAGGTATCCTGGACCCAAGTAGCTCAGGGCTTTGTATATCAACATAACAGAGCTTTGAACTGTATATAGTAGGGCTGCACTCATACGGTGGGTTACGTTCTGGACCCCCGCCGAAAAGCGAAAACCGCCAAAAAGCGGAACTCATTGAATAGAATGGCGCACAACGCCCGAAAACCACCGTATGAGTGGGGCTTTAGTCTAATTGCGTCTGAGACCGCCGCATTAGCAAAGCAACGTAAAGCGGGGTCCTACTGTAATGATAATATTAAAAAAACACTAATGAACTCTTCTCTTTCCTTCCCCTAAGGGAGATATTGCGGGTGACATCCACCATCATGCAAGGCATTGGTCACATTCTGCTGGGCACCTCCCACTACATCCGCCGCCTCCTGGAGGGGGGCGAGAACTGGCACCTCCATGCCCGAGTGCACAGCTATGAAGACTGAAAAGCTCTCCTCCTCCCTCTCCTTCAAGCAAGTTCCTTCCCAGCACCTCCTCCTTCCAGTGCCAAAGAAGTCTTAGGCCTATAGTTTGATTTGGGACATTAATTAAAACGGTATTTAAAACAAAAATACAGGGGACCTTGAACCAGCTGTTGCTTTGGTCTTGAAGCACTAAGGGCACCAAGGAGTTTGACATGGAGGTGGTATGGGGCAAACTGTGGCAGGTTCAGCTAGCTTCAGACACTGAGGCCACAAGATAAAGCAGGGATGGGAAATCTGTGGTCCTCCAGCTACTGCGGAACTTCAACTCCCATCATCCTTGGCCACTGGCCATAGCGGATGATGCTGTGGTCTTCCAGCTGTTCTTGGACTACAGGTTCCCAGTCCCTGCTAGAGTAGTTGCCAACATACCAAGTCAGGCCATGGATGGATCTAACTGTGCACTATTTGCTCTGACTGGCAGCAGTCAAAGGCCTTTGAACTAAGTACTCTATCAATTTCAATACATATATATATTTGTTACACCTAAGCCTGGCAAAGACCATACTAACTGAACAAATGATAGGGCAATTTCTTTAATTAACTAGACATTAACATACTAACAGTGATTTTGGCTCGGAGAGTTGAGGCAGCGATATCAACAGCAGTACACTCAGATCAAGTGGGTTTTATACAGCATAGACAGAGAGCTGATCATTTAAGATTGGTTATCCATTTGATGGCCTTAAATGGCCACAGAATGGATCCAGCTGCACCTGTCTCCTTGGATTGGCAACCAAGATGATCAAGGGGATGGAGTGACTCCCCTGTAAGGAAACGTTGCAGCATCTGAGGCTTTTTAATTTAGAGAAAAGGTGAGTAAGAGGTGACATGAGAAGTTTATAAAATAGATAGAAGTTTTTCTCCCTCATAACTCGTGGACACTAGGGCTGTGGAGTCAGAAGCAATTTTGGGTGGAGTTGGAGTCGGTAGAAATGTACCGACTCCGACTTCAAATTAAAAACTATTATAACAATATATGGTAACGGGGCTGTGGAGTTGGAGTCAAATGCAATTTTGGGTGGAGCCGGAGTCAGACAGTAGAAAAATAGAGGAGTCGGAGTCGAAGGTTTGGCGTACCGACTCCACAGCCCTGGTGGACACCCAGTGAAGCTGAATGTTGGAAGATTCAGGACAGAAAAAAGAAAATACTTCTTCACATAGCACATAGTTAAGCTATGGAACTCACTCCCAGAGGGGGCAGTAATAGCCACCAACTCAGATGGCTTTAAAAGGAGATTATACAAGTTCATGGAGAAGAAGAGTATCAAAGGCTACTTAGCCACAACGGCTATGCTCTGCCTCCACAGTCAGGCAATACACTTCCGAGTACCATTTGCTAGAAATCCCAGGGAGAGCGCTCTTGCACTCAGGTCCCACTTGCGAGCTTCCCACAGGCATCTGGTTGGCCACTGTGAGAACAGAACATTGGACTAGATGGGCCCCTGGCCTGACCCAGCAGGGCTCTGATGTTCTTATGATGCTGGAAAAGCGTTTGCCAGAGTCTAACTGGCAGAATCTCTGAAGGGTCTTGAGCCAGGTTTGGGGAACCTGCTGCCTTCCAGGTGTTGTTGGGACTCCAGCTCCCATCAGCCCCAGCCAGCATGGCTAATGGTGGCTATAGTCCAGCAACATCTGGAGAGCCAGAGGTTTCCCTACACCTGGCTTAGGCAGAGACCATTCCACGTTCCCAGTGATCTTTAACTCGAGACTGCAAGGATTGAACCTGCAACCTTCTGTGCATGCAGTGCCTGAGCTCCGTCCCGTCAATCATACCACAGGAAGTTCTGTCTAGCTCAGTTATCTACTGCAGGAATGGGGAAACCTCCAGATTTTTGCCGCGCTACAACTCCCATCATCCCTGATTGTTGGGGATATACTGGCTGGGAGTGATGGGCTTTGGAGTCCAACACCTGGAGGACCACAGGTGCATCCACACCTCTTGTCTATGAGTTTTTCCTAGTTCTGCTACTCAAGATTCTTTAACTCAGCTTGCAGGCACCAGGTAGGACCCTTGACAGCTAAATTCCAAAATATGGTGGGGCTGGCAGGGGCCAATGGGAGAAGCACTCCCAAATTTCTGGAGGACACCAGGGCCACATTCACACCAGACATTTATTCCACTTTAAACAGTCATAGCTTCCCCCAAAGAAGCATGGGCAGTGTAGTTTGTGAAGGATGTTATTTGTTTTGTTATGTGTCTTGTTATGAATGTATGGAATTAGATGCCACCTGATGTGGGAATGGGTGACTGAATTAGGTGACTTCAAAAGGATATTAGGCAAATTCACAGAGTGTCTTTCAAGGACTCTTAGCCATTGGCAGGTAAATGGAACCTCCATATTCAGACATAGTCTACCTCTGGGTACTAGCTGCTTGGAGAGCACAAGCCGGAGAGGGCTATTGCATTCATGCCCCCATTGTCAGCTTCCTGATTAGCCCCTGGGGGACATGAGATGTTGCACTAGGTTAACCTTTGGGGTCCATCCAGCAAGGCTCTTCTTCATCACCTTATCCTTTAGTGTTTATTGCTTGATCCCCTGCCCCCCCCCAGCTCCTTCTGGAGGGAAGGGCAGGATATAACCTTAATAAATAAATAAAATAGGAACATGGGTGTGTATGAGTCTGTTATGTGCCTTCACATTGACTACAACTTATGGCGACCCTATGAATCAGCAACATCCAATAGTGTCTGTTGTGAATGACCCTGTTCCGATCTTTTAAGTTCAGGTCTGTGGCTTCCTTTATGAAATCAGTCCATCTCTTCTTTGCCTTCTTTTTTAGGAGACTCCTATTCTCCTCACAGAGCTACATTTTTCCAGAGTGGTTTAGCAGTCATTTCCCTCTTTCGAGAAAACTCTGAGAATTGTAGCTCTGTGAGGGGAACAGGAATCTTTTAACAGCTTTTAGTACCCTTCATAAACTACACTTCCCAGGATTTTTGGGGGGAATGCATGACTACTTAAAGTGGAATAAATGTCTGGTGTGAATGTAGCCCAGGTTGGCAAAGACAGGTTTAACTTGCTGATGCTAAAAACTGAACTTGGAACCTCCTGCGTGCCTTCCTGTGATGGCTGCCTCCTTAAAAATATTGCACATGGGGCAAATGCACTTTATTAATCTTAAGAAAACAAGGTGGACAAAGAGAGAGACCTCCCTTCTCCACAAGTAATGGGGGGGGGATAAGGGGCAACAGTTTCCCACAGCCCACCCCAGGATTTAATTAAGAATAGTGTCAAAGGAAGGAAGGATACAGTGATACGAATAAAGAAGTAATTCCAATAGAACAGTATCGGAAAATAGTTTAATTTATTGAATTAGGCCCCAGACAAGATCAAGGCCAAGAAAAGAAAACATAAAAATATTCATGTTATCTCTTAATATCTACAAAAACAGATCCATTTGGGAGCAGACAGCAGTGGGAGACATCCGTTCCTGATCCTCCAGCCTCTCTGTGGTGCAGGAGGAGCCCACAGCGCCCTCTACAGGGCCAGTCCCCTGCTTTCATTAAATCTGCAGACATGCGGATTCCCAACCTCTCACCAAGAGCCTCTCACGCCCCCACTGTCCCAATTCAGTCCTCCAAGATCTCAGAGAAAAGCTCCCGTCGTTTCTTCTCTGCCTCCTGGTGGCGCTCCCAGTCTCGGCGCCGCTTAAGGAAGTGGGTTAAGGCGAAGTTGCGGACCAGGTGGTGGCCGAAAGGATCGTGCCGCAGCTGTGGCTCCTGCTCCACTGGGGGGGAGGGGGGGGCAAAAAGAGATGGGCTTAAAGACCTACAGAGCACAAGGGGTGGGGGAAGGGATGTCAAGTGGGGGGGGTGCATGAAAGGCCTCTCTCACTGCCCAAGAGCCTGCAGAGCTGATGTCAAGGGCTCCCCACCGTTTTGAGGGCCAGAAGGGAGAGCACATTTGAGTAGTCTGAGAAACTGATGCAGGCACCAGAAAATACCCATTTCACAGCAGAAAAGCAAGCCAGGCACAGAACGCCCCCCCTCCAAAAAAAAAAAACAAAGTAGGTAAAACATCTACACCTCCTAAAAGTTTAAACTGGCAAAAAAAAGAAGCCGACAATCCACACACACTTTCAAAAAACCTATTTAAAATAAAAAATAGGAAGGGCAGGAGACTTTGGTGTGGGCACCATGGTGCTCACAGATGCCACACTGGGGAGCCCAGGGCTCCTGCTGGGAGGCAGGCCGGGATATAAATCAGACAAATAACTAATTCTGGCAGAAAGATCTATAAACAGGCAGCTTAGTGTCTCCATGGGGGGGGGGGAAGGCTGCTTCACCCATCCCAGAAGCTGGTGCACAAGTCTGAAGAAGGAGTCTGCTGACATGCATGTAGATGCAAGAGGCGGCCAGCACAGTTTGTATGGTGGGCCTCTGGGCCAGGATGCAGCTGTTAAACAGAGGGGAGCCAACGGCTCTGACACTTGCCCAGCAAAAACTTGGGGAGGGGGAATGGCTCACTGCACAAATTGCAAAATGTATTCAGCCCTTTCTGAATGACCAGCATCATGGCTATCATTCGTATGTCCAATGCATTTCAAAGATCTTCCCCTGGGACTGTCCCCTGGGATCAAGGAGGTAAGATGAAGGGCGGGGGAGAAGTGAGTGGAGGATTGAATAGTGCCAGAAAGCCTCTTACCCAATTCCTGAGCCATCTCTCTTTTGGCTGGCAGGGTGGCCCTGTTCCAAATGGCATCCAGGACGCGACTCCCGTGTTTGCTGCAAGCCAGAGACACGTAGCTGCCCTGGCGATAGAGAGGGGGGTGGGGGGTGACCGAGAGGTTAGCTGATTCTGCTGAATTCAGTCTGCTGCTGCACCTGTGTCACTGAGGCTCCAGCCCTTCTGACCACAGGAAATCCACATCAGTATTGATTCTGAAGCATATGCGGATTCTCCCAAACAACGCTTTACAAGCCTGTCTTGAGGACTAGAACCTTTAAAAATAATAAGAGGCCAGATCTGTCATCTAACACCAAGTTCTGCAGCCCAGCATATAGGACAGCACCCAAGATGATGGCATAGCTTGTTCAGCTCCATCCAAAATCATGCCAGTGAATGATGTCCTGGCTGGAGAAGTGGGACATTCCACCCCAGAACATGCACGGGCAGAGGCAGATATCCAGCAGGAATTTTGAGCCCTTTAACCAGGGGTGGGGAACCTCAGACATGGGCCAAATGCAGCCCTTCAGGTCTCTCTGTCTGGGCCTGGGAACTCTCTCCAGCCCACATCCCTCACTGGCCCCGCTTGGCACTCCCTTGATGGATTTTGCCTGGCGGGGACGCGTCCTTGAAATCTGCCAATGTCTCTTGCGTCTCTGGGCGGGGAACAGCGGTACACAAGTGACTATTTACATGAGTTGCTCCACCCACTTTTACCTATGGCCCTGCCCACCAATGGCACGCGGCCTTCAGGTGACCGTTGACCATCCCACCCGGCGGCACCCTGGCAGGCACCTTGAGCAGACGCAATGCTTTGCGCCTCTGTTTCTCCAGGACAGAGGAGCTGGCCAGGAGGGCGTCAAAGACGTGGCTGCCCGCTGGATCGCAAGCCAGTGTGACCAGGTCCTTGGGGCTCATGGCGGCCAGGCTGCGCAGCACAGCAGAGGGGTTGGCAAAGTGCAGCAAGTGCTGGAGCATCAGGGAGCCATGATAGGAGATGGAGCTCAAGGCACGAGATGGGTCAGCCTGGCAGAGAGAAAGAGAGAGAGAGAGAGAAACGAGAGGAGGTTAAGCATGCCAGTCAGCCCTCCAGCACATAGGGTTGGACCCAACTCAGCCTTCGCCACCTTGGTGCCCTCCAGACATTTTGGACATCTCCCAGCAGCCAGTGTGGCCATTTTGGACTACATCTCCCATCAGCCCCAGGGAGATATAGCCCAAAATGGCCACGGCTGGCTGGGGCTGATGGGAGATGTCATCCAAAAGATCTGGAGGGCACCAGGCTGGCGAAAGCTGAACTAAGGTTATAGTCAGAGTACACCTGCTGGAAATTGACACAGCGGAGTCATGCCTTCATTTCAATCACTCTCCTCCAAGGAGGAGTAACTTTGGGCGCCAACCATCCATTCCCACACCTCCACTAACTCCTCCGAGGATGGCCTATCCTTCCAAGAACTCCTGTTCCCGGTTGAAGGTTTTCACTACCCGCAATGTGGACGGGTAGCAGACTGCAATCACTCAAGAGTAAAAAGAACAGGGAAGTATATGTTTTGCAAATGGTCTCTCCGCAGGCCCACCTCTCTCTCTCTCTGTTCTGCCTCTCCCCCAGCCACCCCACCAACTGCAAGCACATGCTTACTGGAGGCTGTGATGGGTTCTCCTCTTCCTCCTCCTGACTGTAATACACCTCGTAGGCCAACACAGATGCAATAAGTGGGACGCACACCAGCTGGCGGGGAGGCGGCTCCCAGCAGTGGAAAGCCTGGAGGGGAGGCGAGAGAGGAAGAAACAGAAGCAAGATCAGACCAGACCGAGAGAGAAGATGCAGATTGTGAAGAGGAAAAGGAGGCAGGATTTTTACCTCCATGAGGATCTGCAGCACCTCCTGCTGGTGGGAGCCGTGTTTTCTGCAGGCTCCCAGAAGCGCTGCGACCACTCCCAGGTGCTCACAGGCCATTATCTCTTCCACGCCTGGGCTCAGCTCCTCAAACAGTTTTCCCAGCTGCAAGAGAGAAATTGGGGGGGGAGAGAGAGATGAAAAGCACCATCAGCCTGGGAGCAAAGGGTACTCCTCACTTCTGGGGCTTTTTAATTTTTTAAAAAGATGTTTTTAAAGCTTTTTTTAAAAAAAAAATTAAAGATGTTTTAATATATTTTGAAGTCTGTTTTTATTATGTTTTAGAGTGTTTTTAGTGCTTTTGTTTGCCTCTCTGGGCTCCTGATGGGAGGAAGGGCAGGATAGTAATCAAATAAATAATAACAACTAAATAATTTAGGAAAAAAGCAAGTAAGGGGGGGATGATAAAAAGGCATGAAGTTATGCATGGCGTGGAGGGAGCAGACAAAGAGAAGTTTTTCTCCTCTCGTAACACTATGAGGGGACAGGGAATGAAGCCGAATGTTGGAAAATTCAGGACAGGCAAAAGGAATTCTTCACACAGTGCAGAGTTGAACTACGGGATTCGCTCAAAGGAGGCAGCCGCCAACTTGGAGGGCTTCAAAAGCAGATTAGAGAGATTCATGGAGGCTCATGAGACTATCAATGGCTCCCAGCCACAATGGCTCCACTGTGGGAGGTGGCGTGCCGCTGAATATCAGTTGCCCAGACTCACAAGTGGGGAAAGTGCTCCTGCGCTCAGGTCCTACTTCTGGCCTTCCCGTAACGGGCAGCTGTTTGACCACTGTGAGAACAGGATCCTGGATTAAAGAAGTCTAATCCAGCAAGACTCTTCTGAGGTTGTGTCCTGCTTCGACTTACTCTCATATCAGACAGGGAACCTGCAGCCCTCCTCATTTTGTTGGACTACAACTCCCATCATCCCTGACCATTAGCCATGCTGGCTGCAGGGGCTGATGGGAGTTGGGAGTCCAACAACAGCCACAGGCTCACCGTCTCTGATATAAGGCCTTCAGCTACAGGTTGGGCCAGTCTTCGCAATAATTTGAGTTAGGGTCAATATACAACGGCACTTTCACAGATGGGGAACTTACTTATTCTATCGTTGCATTTCTGTCCCACCTTTCCTCTAAGGAGGCTAAGGTAGTGTATCAACATGGTTCTCCCCCTCCCGATTGTATCCTCACAACAACCCTGTGAGGTAGGTTAGATTGAGAGACAGTGACTGGCCCAAGGTCGCCCACGGAGCTTTATGGCCTGGTTTCCCAGGTCCCAGTCCAATGCTCTAACCACTATACCACACTGGCTGATTGGAATGGAGGGTTAACAATTGCAGCTTGCATACTTAACATGTTTTACATACAGGAGACTTTTTTTAAAAAAAGGCTGACCCTCCCTCTCAATTTCCCAATTTTGTTTCAGTTCCTAGTCAAGTTTCACCATCACAGCTAATCCTTTTCAGGCACATTAGAGGGATTCAGAGCAAGCTTTTTCAGAGCTGGTACCTCCCTGTCTGAGCAGACTAAAAGCACCATGAAAGCTCAGTTCCTCTTTAAGATTTCCGAGGCCTCAGTCATATCTGCAAGTCAAGTGAATTAAGAATGCCGCGCCCGAGTGGCCAGATAGCTCATATCTAAGGTCACAAGGAGACCTTAGTTCAGAGATATCCCGCAGTTAATTTGAAAGATTTCGCTTGGAGGAGCGGAGCGAGTACAGAAGCCACCGCCTTATTAGTCAGAGGGTAAAGGAGTTGCAGCTCGGCCTCCACGCAGCCTTGGTATCAGCTGCAGCACGGATGCCTTTTGAAAATGGCTCCACGTCACAGATGCCAGCGTCACTCAGCCACATGGGTAAGATCTAATTCCTGGACACCACACCGTTAATCCAAATGAAAGGTCTGTAGTTCACCGGAATGAAACAAGAATCAGTGGCCCATGTGACAAAACCCCTGATGTCCACATGGCGGATTGCACAACTAAGAGCAGCCCACACAAACACACACTCACACCCACACCCAGAGTGGCAGTCATGAAGGCTTTCACTCACCAGCTTGCCAGAGGCCGCCTGGATGAGCCTCTGCAAGGTGAAGTTAGCCACTTTGTGGGCTGCCAGGACTCGCAGCTGCCCCTTCACATGCGCCTTATAGAAGGAGCGCAAGGCCTTTGGGTCAGACACCTCCAGGACCTTGTCCAGCACCCGGCTGCAAGTCTTGTCCTTCAGGAACACCAGGAGGGGGCTGAGGGAGAAAGACCCGCCAGTCAGAGAAGACCCAGGAGCTCACGCAGCTTCCATCCCCGCAAACTTCCTGGAAACCCTTGAAGCCCACCATCAAGGCCACGGAGCAACAGTGGCTCCATGTCAGCAGGGCAGCAGAATTCGCTCCGGGTTTCAGTCCGGACTGAAATGTGGAAAGGATTTTGTTGCCCCACCAACACAGAGCCACTGAACCAGTGAAAAGACAGCCAAAAGCACCAACAGGAGATGCAGGCGAGTAATATAGACTTGTTTACTTTCATTCCATTTATAGCCTGTCTTCTCCTCCAAAGAGCTCCAAGGTGGAGCCCATGGTTTTCCTACCCACCTCCATTTGATCCTCACAACAACCCTGTGAGGTAGATGAGGCAAAGACACAGTGACTGGCCCAAGGTCGCCCAGTGAGATTCATGGCTGAGTGGGGATTTGAACCCAGAGCCTCCCAGGTCCACTCCAACCACTACACCACCACCGTCTGAGCTACGCAGGCAAAAGCAACAATGCCTAACCACGGGAGGTGCAGGTGGGTAATATTTAGTTGATGCAAATCGGATCATTGCAACATGTACCTTTTCTGGCTAGCCAAAAATAAAACTCTGCCTCTTTTTTTCTTGTGTCTTAACGAAAAACAGCATGGTAGGGATTGGAGGGGTGCACAGAAGGAAAAGCCCTTGTACTTTTCCCATTTGTATTCATTTTTTAAAAAACAGTCCTGCAAGAAGTTCCACCAACAAGGCCCAGCTTACTAGAAGGCAGGACACAGAAGTGGGCAGATGGCTCCACCCCCAGCCAAGGACATTGCTCTAAATCTGTCTGGCCTACCCCACCCCCCACCCCACTACAGGGATGGAGGAAAAAGAGAGGTGGAGCAACTGAATCCGGATAGCTCTATGACCCAGAGGAAGAACAGCAGAAGCAGAAGATTCTACTGACCTCCCACCATCGCCCCCCCCCCGCACTGCCCCACGGCCAATCAGAGTTTACCTTTGCCCAGCAGCCTGGTTGCAGGAGCTCAAGTAGCCAATCACCGAGTGGCACAACTCTGAACAGTCCCCAGGCAGCTTCCGGTGCAAGACCTCCAGCGCCACCTGGAGGCAGAGGCTGAAATATTTGTTGGCAATGAAATCTGGGAGAGAGAGAAGAGATTGATTTCACGGAGGGCAGTTTTGCTGCTCCGCCTTAGCAGAAGATACTGGAGGTGGAGGCACCCTCCGGCCCCTCCCCTCACATTGGGAAGGAAGGGTGAGATAAAAAAACATCTAATCCTCCTCCCCCTCCCCAGATTTCACTATGAGAGTTGCCCTACGGAGGTTGTTTGCAGCCATTTCCCTGGCTGCTGTGGACCACAGTGGATGTCAATAGGAAGAGATGGGGAGGGCTCAATTCACTGCTTCCCCCGCCCGACCCAACAGGAGCAGCAGCCTGAAATTCCAGCTGTAACAGCCTGATATCAACAGTGCGAGAGCTTTGTCCATACTGTACAGCCAGCTGGCCGTTTCAGCGTCCAGAAAAACCATCCCCGTTGGCCATTGCATGCCACCCAAAACACCTGAAGCAACTGTCTCCTCTCCTAGAGGGAGCTCGACTGCTGGGAGGAGAGGGCAGCATTCCGTATTGCTAGATGCCCCTGCTCCATCAGAGACGCATCCTTAGCTTCACGTGGCCCCTATCAGGATTTTTCCAGGCACCCCCTCAAATCTTTTGCCCTCCCTCCACCCCAGGACCCCAAGGCTTTTCTCTGCAGCCAGCCCTCCAGCCCCCAGCACATGTCTCTCTCTCTTGTAAGACTAGAACTTGTGGACATCCAATGAAGCTGAATTTTGAGAGATTCAGGACAGACAAAAGAAGACTTCTACACACAGCGCATGGTTAAACTACGGAGTTCGCTCCCACAAGAGGCTGTGACTTGGATGGCTTTAAAGACAAATGTGTGAGGATAAGACTATCAGTGCGTACTAAGCATAATAACTATGTTCTCCCTTCCACGGCGGAGACAGGATACTTCTGAATACAAGTTGATGGAAATCCCAGGGAGAGTGCTATTGCACTCAGATCTTGACTTGGTCACAGTGATGCATGCACTGGTGACATCGGGGCTTGATTACTGTAATGCACTCTACATGGGTCTGCCTTTGAAAACAGGTCAGAAATTAGTTGGTTCAAAATGCAGCAGCCAGAACATTAAGTGGATCATGGCGTGGGGATCATGTTATCCCTGTGCTTTATCGACTCCACTGACTCCCAATTGGTTTCCAGACCCAATTCAAAGGTCTGGTTTTGACCTTTAAAGCCCTAAATGGCCTTGGAACAATGTACCTGAGGGACCATATGTACCTGCCTGTGAGTTACGATCAGCTGCCTCTAGTCCCCTGTGTGTGCCTGGAATGAAAGATGTGGCACACGGGAGAGAGGCTTTTCAGCTGTGGCCCCCAAGCTTTGGAATACCATACCCCAAGAAGCCTGCTCTGCTCCCTCCCTGATGATGTTCCAGAGACTCCTGAAAGCCATCTTGCTCCGGAAAGCCTTTGGGAGGGATTGAAGGGACAGCCTGTAACCGATGTTATTTCCCCCTCCTTTTTTAGTTTTACCTCTTTAGTCCTCTTTTAATATCACTCCCCTAGATTTTCAAACTGTATTTTATGTATTTTTATCTATTTTAATGTTTTTATTGCATATGATTTTACTGTGTATGATTTTATTGTGAGCTGTCCTGAGTGCCCTGCTGTACAGCAGAAGGGCAGGATTGGCCACTGTGAGAAGAGGATGCTGGACTAGATGGGCCACTGGCCTGATCCAGCAGGCTCTTCTTATGTTCTTATGTTCTTAAATCTTACATAAATACTTGTGGGCTTCCTACTGGAACATCTGGTTGGCCCCTGTGAGAACAGAGGGCTGGACTAGATGGGGCCCCTTTGGCCTGATCCAGCAACCAGACACTTCTGATGTTCTTAGAAATGTTTCATTATGAAACAGCATGGGTTTGTGAACACAGCATCGCAAGGGGGCATGGCAGCTGTGAACTGGGGTGGTAGCAGCTTGCAGCAGAAGCCTCGGAAAATAGGCAGCCCCGCAGGAGGACAGGAGCTATCTCACAATGCAATCCAACTGAAATGGAAATGGACTGCCTTCAAGTTGATCCCGACTTAGGCTACCCTATGAATAGGGTTTTCATGGTAAGCAGTATTCAGAGGGGGTTTCCCATTGCCTCCCTCTGAGGCTAGTCCTCCCTACCTGGCTAGGGCCTGCTCAGCTTGCCACAGCTGCACAAGCCAGCCCCTTCCTTGTCTGCAACTGCCAGCTGGGGGGCAACTGGGCTCCTTGGGACTCTGCAGCTTGCCCACGGCTGCACAGGTGGCAGAGCACGTAACCCCTGAGCCACTCACTGTGGGGGTGATCTTTAGCTGGCCCTTGACACCCAGGAGACACGAGCGGGGACTTGAACTCACAGACTCTGGACTCCCAGCCAGGCTCTTCTCCCCACTGTGCTATACCAGCTAGAGAACCCCAAATAGAGCAAAAGACAAAGCTAAAATCTATGGAATGTTGTGGCACTACAACAGCCCTAGCAAGCCAATGGCCAGGGGTAATGGGAGTTCAGTAAAAAAAATATCCTGCTATAAAAGCGCCACCCATTTCACACCAACACTCTTCAGTTCTCCCCAATGTATCTGCCCATTTTACCAAAGGAAGTTTTGTGCCCTGGCCTATGCATGCAAGCCAGAATAGTGGCAGAATGGACTATACCACTTCACACTGCAGGTTGAGGATAGGAGGGGAGAAAGGGGAATCACATTTTGGAATTCTCCCCTGCATTTTAAATCCTGCAAACGGGGGGGGGGGCGGACAACAACCACACACAGCAGGTTGTAGATAACTGGGCTAAAACTTCATCTGTCAATTTAACTTGCAGGGAAGCGTTCAGGAACGGCATGCGCCTGCCATCCACAGCCTGGTACAGTCTACACCACTTCCTCAAGAGCCTACCACTACCAAATCCAGACACAGATAGGAGAAGGGCCATCGCTCAGTGACAGAGCATCTGCCTTGCATGCAGAAGGTCCCAGGTACAATCCCTGATGGCATCTCTAGGTAGAGCCGGGAGACACCCCCGTCTGAAAACCCTGGAGAGCCACTGCCAGTCAGTGTCAGCAATGCTGAGCAAGATGCACCCCAATGGTCTGACTCAATTCCTACGATCCGGACACCCGCTCGTCAGGAGTCCAGTTTGAGTGGCATGGCTCCTCATTCCCAGCAGGTGGCACGGTCTCACCTGGAATGTGCTCCTGAAAGCGCCCGCTGAATTCACGCAGGAGGGAGAGAAAGGTGTCAGGGACCTCAAACTCCAAGGGCGCGTCACTCCCCAGTTTGGCTTGTTTGGCTCTGGAGGAAGAAGTCCCTGGAAGGATCAGAGAGCGAGAAAAACATGCAGCACAGAGTCAGAAAAAAAAGATTAGCAGGGGAGGGAAATTAGCTGGATATTAAAACAAACTTCAAACTGCCCCACATCCCTGGGAGGAGGGAAGGGCTGCTAATAATACCCACTCACCTAATCCCGGGAGCCCCCAGCTCCCATCTGACCCGACCCGGACCCCTCCAAGGACTTGCAGCAGCGTCCGCACCACAAAGCTAGCGTGGGCGTCCAAGGCAAAGACCGACAGCTCCTCCTGCACGGCCCTCCCCAGCTCCAGGACTTGGTGCTCCAGCGTCCCGGCATCCTCCGCTCCCTTCGTCGTCAGCGCCGGGGCTCGCAGCATGGCGGCCTCCAGGATGTGGGCCCCGCAGGGGTGGCAAGCGGCCAGGCGCAGGGAAGGGAGGAAGGCACGCAGCAGGCGGCTCAAGCCGGACGACGAAGCAGAAGGGAGGAGGGCCTGGAGAAGGAGAGAGCCAGCCGTGTCCAGGGCCAGGGGCAGAGCCACGGCCTCCGCCTCCTCCAAGACGTTGCTAACAAAGAGACCTGTGAAAAAGCAAGGAAATGTTACCCGCGCAACACTGAATAGAGAACAGAGTCTCGGGCAGGTGTGAGGAACATTATTCAGCCTGAGGGCTGCTCTCCCTTCCAGGCAAACTTCCAGGGGCCACACGGCAGAGCAATGAAGGCAAATGTTTCCCTTTGTACAACAGGGCTAGTTTCTACACACGCTCACACACCTCTCCCTGTTTTCCACCCCGGCAAGCAAGAAGCACAATCAGAGCTTAGAAATGCTTCATTATGAAACAGCATGGGTGTGCATGAGTTTGTGTACAAAGCATCATAAGGCGGCATGGCAGCTCTGAACTGGGGTGGTAGCGGCACATTCCAGCCAAGCAAAAGTATTCAAGCAGGGGCAGTTGAAGGATTTGCACTGGGGAGAGACCCAAGGGCCAGACAGAGAGGCTCGGAGGGCCACATTTGGCCCCTGAGTCTCAGGTGTTCCACCTCTGGTCTCACAGTTGGGTCTGCTCCAGGACCCAGATTTCTGGCAGGCGGAATAAACAGAGGCGACCGCTGTGTTGGTATGATTATGCAAGAGCTGGTGCAATGCAGGGACTAGAATGTTGGACTTAAAGTCAGGTAGGCCTGAATCCAAATCTCTAATCAGCCACAAAGCTTACTGGGCAGGCTAGAGCTAGTCAGCATCATCCTCCGTTGGCCTAACCTATCCCACCAGGATTTTAATTACTTTTCATGCATTATTACACCTATAACCCACCTTTCCTCCAAGGAGCTCAAGGTGGTGTACAAGGTACTCTTCCCTCTCCATCTGATCCTCACAACATCCCTGTGAGGTAGGTTAGGCTGAGAGACTGTGACTATGTCCCAGGCTATGGTCTGAAGGCACATAAGGCCAGCTCCCTGCTGAAGCTAAGCAGAGTCAGGGCTGGTCGGTGCCTGGATGGGAGACCGCCTGGGAACCATATGGAAGCTGCCTTGGGTTTCATGAAAAGAAAGGAAGGATATAAATGTAATAAATAAATAATAATAATGCATAATAGTTTAAAAAACCTCTTAGAAATGACTTCTAAGAGGCTAGTAAGGAAACCCCCCCTTCCGCTGCAGCCAGCACAAAAACACAAGCTCTGTACTAGCCCACTGGGCCCACTCAGCCACTTCAATCTGTGGAACTGTCCTCACTACTGATGCTGCATAACACCTGTTCCACATGTGTAACAAATCAACCTTTCAGGATGGCAGCACCAATTCTCTGGAACTCCCTGCCTATTGGCATCAGGCAGGCACCTTCGCTGTACTCTTTTCAACACCTACTTAGAACTTTCTTATTTAAGCAAGCCTGTGCAGATGATTAGCTGTGTTTTAACGTTGTTGTCTTTAATTTGTTTTAAAAATGTTTTTAATTATTTATTTATTAAATTTATTAGTCACCCATCTGCTCTGGGCGATGCACAACATAAAAACATACAATTCACATTAGAATCCTGAAGTTCCAACAATAACACTAAAATCTAACCCACCCCAAAGGGTGCTTTTAACTTGCTTTTAACTGTTTTAGCGATAGTTTTAATGTCTTTTGTAAAGTGTTTATAGAAGTGTGGGGGTTTTTTTACAATCAAGTGGTATATATGTTAATAAATAAAATAAAAAATAAAATAAACAGCATCGTAGCAGGCTAGCAAAATAAAAATAAGAATTGCTACCTAGCAGTTTGCATGGGCTTAGTCACAAGGCTGGCCAACCACGCCTCCTGCTCCTAGCTCACATGGCTCGCATACGCAAGACTGCTTGCACTTAGGGGCACAACCTCAAGACCCTTTCCCTCTTTAACTTCAACAGCCAACATGCACACACACACCCCACGAGACAACTTCTTCCTGCGTTCCCACCCCCACCTCTAATTTTCCCAATGCATTGTTACAACACATGTCCTTGGGAACATGAGTGTGTGAACCTTACCTTTCTCCTCCTCGGAGTCAAACCCGGATTTCAAGGTCTCGTGAGCTTGACGGAAATACTCAGCTGCTGCAGGCTCCAGTCTGGGGAGCGATTCTCTCTTGCCCTCCTTGGGTGCTGCCCCCTGGGGTGAGGGAGCAGGCAAGGCCTGTTTCCTCTGCTCCTTCCTGCTCCTAGCTCCTTTCTGGCGTTGGGAAGGTACCCCCATAGCTCCAGAGATGAAGAGAAGGTGAATCCAAATACACAATCTCCCTGCAGTCAGGAAATCAACAGTTGTTTGAGTAAACCAGGCAGCTTTTTCTAATATTCTTGGAGATCCGGTGGAAGAGTATAGAGAAAAGCTGGCAGAGAAAATGGGACTGCAAGTGTGGCAAAGTGGTTAATGTGGCAGACCAATGGGGTTAAGGGGGGAAATACAGGTTCAAGTCCCAACTCAGCCAAAAAGCACATCAAGTGGCCTTAGACCAGCCACCATTTCTCAGCCTAGCCTACCTCAGAAGGTGGTTGTAAGGATAAAGGGAAGGGGGGGGAGAAAGAGAGCTGCATGTGCTACTCTTGAGTTCCTTGAAAGATGCACCACAGTAAAAAAATAAGCTACCAGCACGAGAATAAGGTAGGAGTAGAGGAAACAGAGAAATTAAAATGATCTCTCTCTCTCTCTCTTATCACAGAATGCCTTTACCTATCATTCACACTTTACTATCTCTCCACACATTACCTGTTGCATTTCTGCCTACAACACAGGCATATAAACCTTGACACACACATCCCAAAAACGGTATCATCCGAAGAGCCAAATACTAGGCATGCTTATTCAGGAATCTCCCCGCACCACGGGACTTAAAAATGCAGCCTCAGCCAGAGATGGCAACCGAGGGAAAAAAGAAGTTGGAGAGGAAGACAATCGGGCAAGACCCTCAGAGGAAGAGAAGTCAGGATATGCAGAGATCAAGGACTCACCGAGGAGGGTTCACCGCCTTCTGTTGCTGTTACCGGATTTTAAGCCGCAAACGTGGAAACAGAAACCTCCCCTCCTCCCCATTCCCGGGGCTGCTGGATCCTGCAAGCAGCAATGCACGATTCCACCAGCTGCATCCCAGCATGCAACGCGCGCCCAAGCACGCCGCCCTACTCGCCTCCCGCGATGCTATACAAGCGGAGCGAGCGGATCGCCACGCTGCATCCCAGTGTGCACCGCGCAGAAATTGCTTGCCTCCTTGACCACAGTGCACCTCGGCCAAACTATGCCTTAGTAGCTTCTCATTTTAACGCAATGTGCGACTGCGGATGTGTTTTTTCCAGCCCTGGTTGGGTTAATTAGTGTGTGAGAGAAGGAATAGATGTTGACAAACATGATTTTTTTTAAAAAAAATTAACAGGATCAAGCACTGTCGCGGCCAAAAAATTCAGAGCAAAGCGAATCTAGCACATTTTATTTATTGTATGGCTGCACACAAACCATATGTTTAAAGCACATCTCCCTCCTCCAAAAAAAGTAATCCTGGGAAATTTAGTTTACTCCTCGCAGAGCTATAGTACCCTGTATCATACAATTCCCAGGATTTTTTTTGGGGGGGGGCGGTTAAATGCATGGGATGGTAGCCAATGCTATTCCTGTTCAGAGTTGACCCACTGAAGTTAAGTCAACAAGACTTAGGTTTATTGATTTCAATGGGTCATAGTTGCATAGTTAGTTGAATAGTTGAGTGTAAAACCTCATTGTTGGGAATGGTAATTGTTAAGAGTGAGGGGTGGGATGTTTGTGGGTGTGAATGTGGATGGATTTGTGGAGGTGAAGGTTGATTCAAGTATGGGTGTGTTTATAAATATATTTACATCCTGCTCATGGCTTCCCATAGGATCTGGCTGGCCACTGTGAGAATAGGATGCTGGACTAGATGGGCCACTGGCCTGATCCAGCAGCCATGCTCTTCTTATGTTCATATTTGTATGGGTATTGAGAGAGTGGAAGTATATTGAGTAAATATAATCTTATGTTATGGATTTTGACATTCCATATACTGAATTTAAGTTTGATATCTTTTGTAAACCCCTTTGTGATCTTTCCTGATTAAAAGTGGTGTACAGATACTTGTAGTAATAATGATCATTCCCTTTCAAAATTAACTCTGCACATTCTCAGAGACATTGCATTTTTCAGTACATTACATATTCCCAACCAAGCTCTATCGCTGAAAGAATATTTGGGGGCTAAGGTCCGGAGAATGATGGTTTAAAGGGTTAGGGGTATAGTAGAGTTGAACTTTGGTATATCTCATACTTTCCTCTCTAAGGAGGTCAAGGAAGGAGAACGGAAACTTTTTTTAAAAAAATGCCTAGAATAGATTATTTTTCAGTTGACTCAACATTTTTACTGTCAGTGTAACACCAACACCCACCCACTGAGAAAGCCGCAATTATGAACAATTGTTCACCCTTTTCATGCTGTGTCACTCACAAAAGGGATGGCAGAAAGTTTGGGGTGAAAACAGGGACAACAGAAACTCAGACTTTTTGAGAGAACTGTTGGGTTTCAGAGAACACCCGCAGGATCCTATTTCTCCCTTTCTTCTTCTGTCACTTTCAAATCATCATTCAGTCGAGCGTGGCCCTATAGCATTCTTATTTGCAGTGCCAGCCTCAAACACCCAAAATTAACTGAATGTGGTGTGTGTGTGAGAGAGAGAGTGAGAGTGAGAGAGAGATCTTTTCATCACTCTCATCTAATTAGTTGAATTCTGAACCCTGGATCTGAGTCCTGGATCCAATAATCTGCTCTAACCACTAACCGCCACTTCTCTCCAAAGAACCCAGGAGTCCCTGTCCATACTACATTCTCCAATCCTCGACGCTGCTCCGCTTGCAATTAGCTTTAGTCAGAAGCTAATTAGCCAAATTAAACAATTCGGGTTCCTTTTTCTTTTCTTTTTTGGCACCTCCTTCCCTTTAAGAGAGAGGCGGGGAAGAGCTGCCCCTTTAAGAAAAGAGACGCTCCGTCCCAGCTGGAGGCTTCGAGTTGATGCTCTGCGCGCAGCAACAGTAGGTTCAATTTACACAGCGCAGCATCACCTCCCCCTTCGCTCCGCCCCCAGTTGGAATCGGCTCTCCCACCTTTGCTGCTCCGGACGAGACCACGTGGCACGGGACGGTTCCATATCCTTCGCTCTTCCCCCCTACCCTCCGGGCGGGTTCGTATGGCCCCCTAGAGGTTTATTAGATTAGCCCAGCAGCGTCCTTCCCGGATTCCTCATGTTACCCCTGTGGGTCTGTTTGGGATGGTCTCGCCCCTTGGGAGCTTGGCCAGATTTCCGCGGAAGAGACCATTTCGTCGCTTCAAAGGGGGGGAGAAAGGTGGCGCAAAGGAATTGGTGTTTTGCATCTTGTTGTTGTGTTAATTGTATTGTTCCGGAAATCAGAGGAATCATTTGTGCACCCAGGAAGGGGTCGGCAGAGATAGAAGTATCAGGGGTGCCGGGATTCCCTATTTCTGCAGGGAGGGGTGTGGGAGGGTTCACAGAAGCCTTTCCTAGATGACCACTCTTGTTCAGCCCCATAATGCAATTGGTTGTTTAAAAGGGTGGGAAGGAGGGAGGTTGTGACTGCACGTGGCTATCACCTTGATATTCTTGCCCAGCTGGCTTGCTGAAGCAGGGAACAGTGCCACCTTTCTTGAAATAATGCCATTTTTGCAGCATCCAAACAAAAGGCTTGGCCGACTTTGAGTTGGCACTGGGCTTACTATTCAGTAAAGCGAAAGCAAAGTGTGGAGGTTCTAGTGTTGTCAGATTGAATCTGGGCAGGCTCCAAAAGTAGGACTTCCAGGGGCATCATCGTAACATGCAAGTCTGGGCTGTCTCAAGGTTTGAGAGGAGCTTGGCAAAGGGTGCTTCTGGTGGGCTCCTCTTGTCAGTAGACCCCAGTGGCATTCCTGCTGGGTGGCTCAGTCTCGCCAGCCTTTAATTTCCCATAATGCCCCAGAGTGGTGCAAGGGGCATTGTGGGCAAATGAAGCATTGGCTGGATCCGATTGCATGACTGTGCTTGGAGTGCTAAGCAAAGGGGAAAAAATAATGGGGTCAGAGGGAGGAGGGTAGCCAGCAGTTGGGGCCCTTGGTAGGTAGGGTAGCCTTCACCAACCTCGTGCCCTCCAGATGTCTTGTGCCACAACTCCCATCAGCCCCAGCCAGCAATGGAATTGGCTAGGGGTGCTGTATGTGATTGCCCTTCCAACCAGTGGGTGCTTGCTATGTTTGTGTGGTGTTGTATTGGTTTCAGGGACAAAGGAGCTGAAATCCTTTCTGGTCAGCCAGCTACCAAGCCCTTTCTCCCAGCCACACTTTCCTCAAAGGACTGTTGTAAGGAAAGCATGAGATGCAGTCGTGTAGTCGCCTGTCTTGAATCCTTAAATGAATGGGAGCGAGCCCTGAGGTTATAAATGGTGTTGTAGTGTAGCAGGACTGTGGAGGCCCAAGTTCAAAACCTCACTCACCTGTGAAGCTCATGGGGCAACCTCTCAGCTTAATCTACCGCACAGGGTTGTTGTGAGGATAAAAAGAGATTGGGGAGGGCGAGAACCATGCATGCCACCTTAAGAGGAGTATGATTCAAAAAAGGTTAATAATAAAGAAAGGAAATAGGATCTCACCATCATATCATGCTTGACTTCATTTTTTAATTTTATTTTGTAGGACACATAAGTAACTCCTCATTTCTCCCTTTGGAGTCCTTTCTGCTGTGCAGATAACATGGTGAGTGATGTGGGGAGGGGTCATTCCCTCTTATGTGTCCCTTCAATAATAGTCCCTCCAAGCCACTCTCCATTGTCCAGATTATGTTTATTTTATTTCTTATTTACTCTCTTTTTTTATTTAACAGAATTTGTATAACACTTAATTATATAAATGAAACCTCTAAACAGTTTACGAAGGACATAAAAATGTACCTTGAAATTGTCAACAAAAGTCACTTTTAAAAAAAATCAAAACATAAATCAAAACAACAAATCAAAAAATATATACTGGAAGCTAAATTACAGATTAAAATGCTTGTCAGTTTTACATGTCTTAGTAGCGTTGCCTCAACAAACCAAACCAAACCAAAAGGTTTTAGCAGGCACCGAGAAAAGTACAGCAACGGCTCCTGCCTAATGCCAGTGGGCAGGGAATTCCAGAGTGTAGGAGCTGCCACACTAAAAAATCAGTTCCTTACAAGTGTGGAACAAACGTTACGTGGCACTTTTAACGCTGCCAGTTCTGCAGATTGAAGTGTAGCTTGATTGATTATATGTTGTTATTGCTGCTGCTGTTCCCTTCCTCCTTGTTTCATAGGAACGTGAGGGAGCTGCCTTCTGAGTCAGGCCCTTGGTCCATTTAGCCCAATATTGTCTACACTGACTGGCAGCCGCTCTCCAGGGTTTCAGTCAGGAGTCTTTTCCCAGCCTACCTGGAGATGGCATCGGGAATTGCACCTGGGTCCTTCTGCGCGCAAAGCAGGGCCTCTACCACTGAGCTGCGGCCGTTTCACATCGATACAGCTCCCCAAATAATTCCTTTGACCATGCAGTTCCTCTGTCCCCTAGACACCTCTTTGCTTTCCTGCCCTGTTTCCTATTCTGTCAACAGCACGGCCGGCTGAAAGTTAAGACAACAGAGGAGCAGGCCGAAGCCAAACGCCTCGAGCGGGAAAAGAAGCTGCGCCGATATGTGACCGCCACAAAAGCCATCTTTGAGAAGGTGAAAAGGGCAGTGGGGGTGGGGGGCGGGGATGGCAAGACCACTTCCAGGACCCTCTCTCCATTCTTCACCCTCTTTGGACTAAGGCAGTCTTTGCCAACCTGGTTTCCTTCAGATGTTTGGACTAAAACTCCCATCAGCCCCAGCCAGCACAGCCATTTGGGGTAGGGGGCTGATGGAAGATGTAGTCCAAGATGGCCACGCTGGCTGGGGCTGATGGGAGTTGTAGTCCAAAACATCTGGAGGGCATCAGGCTGGCAAAGGCAGGGCTATTGGAAATGGCTACCTTTGAGTTGTGTCATGTCCTGGACATCCGGCATACGGCCCGGTGAATCTTTGAACCCAGAACTTTGTCCCTTCTTGTTATCTCACCACTAGGCTTGGCTTGTTGAGCGTTGATGGGTGCATGAGTGTCCTCTGCTGTGGCTCCCCATCTGTGGCACGCCCTCCCCTTGGACCCTCACATGGCAGAGACCCTGATGGGTTTCCACCATCAAATAAAAACGTTCTTATTTTCTCAGGGATTTGGGATGAACCAGTGAAGAAGCCACTTGCTGTTTTCAAAATGTTTAGGCTATTCTGTGTTGTTGTGTTTTAATTAGTATCCAACTAAGTTCTACTTAGAGTAGACCCGTTGAGATTACTAGACCTAAGTGAGTCATGTCCATTAATTTCAGTGGGTTTGCTCTGAGTACAATTAACTATTAACAATTAACAACCTATTATTAGTGAAGGGTGCTGAGAGTTGCTAGGAGACACCCTGTTCCCCTCACAGAGTGGCTGACTGTTAAACCACTCTGGCCACTGGAGCTCTGTCGGGAATAGAAGTCTTCTTTCAGCCCCCTTCACAAATTACACTTCCCAAGATAAGCCATGACTGTCTCAAGAGAAATAAAGGTCTGGCATGGGTGTGGCCCCCTGATTAGCCAAACCAATAAGCTGTGAGTCTGGCTTTTAGAACACTGACAATTCTTACTGAGCATGTCCGACGTTATCGTTTAGTTAAATTCTAAATTTCTTAAATTAATTAGAAATCAGCCAGGCATTTTTTTAACTTTTAAACTGCAGAGGATGAAGGTCAGAGTATGGGGCAAGGTCAGTAATAGGATTACAAGTACTCTGGGAACATGGCTGATTTTTAATTAATTTCAACAAATTAGGAGAACTCTGACAGAAAAAAGTCCAAAAGGGGTCTGGGGTTTTTTCCTCTCTCTTTTTACACTTTGAACTCTCGATTCTCTCTGTTTTGAGTATCCCCATAAAAATTTAGAGAGTTGTTAAGCAAGCGTTTCTGAGTTCAGGACTAAGTTTAGTAAGGTTTTATTCTGAAATTAGCTTATGGAATCAGAATGGCATGGGGGATATTTTCAATTTAACATTGCGGAATGCAAAAAATCCATGCTGGCTAGAGTGTACAGCCACTCTCGTGGCTGTATAGTAATGGTTGGAGTTTTGACCTTCTCCATTTCCGCTTGAAACTTTCTCAATTTCTCTTTTTCCTAAGATGATGTTTCACTCCTGATCTGCTATTAATCCCTGAACCCAAACAATGCATCACGTGGAGAAACATGCCAAAATGATCATCCCTGAATTCTTTCCGTCCTTGGCTGAAGGCAAAGCCTTTTGTCATATGATTATTGCAAATGGGGATTTTGACCCTTAACTTTTGTATGTATTTGATTCCATATGTGAAAATCGCTTCCTGTAAGATATCTCGGAAGTGATTTCACAGTTGAAAACATCAACTGTAAAAGCCATTAAGAAATTACTTCCCTATGTAAAAACAATTTCAAATCCAATGCAGATTCAGACTGGGATAAGCCTATCTCCCTTTGAACCTAATGCAAGTGTGATTATAAACTTGTAAAGGCTTTTTACTCTTAGCAAAATGTTGCTGGAGTGGGCCCCGTGGCGTCTCTCCCTTTTTTTTTTTGGAAAGGAGAAGAATGGACCCCTTCCTTGAGGAAGGAGGTGAGCAAGTGTGAAGTTGAAACATCTACCACTCTGGAGCTGTCTTCCTGGATTTTGATGCCTGGCTTCTGACCATTTTTAGTTATTTATAATATGCTGCCTTTAGGTGCACTGTAGCCATCCTTTGGCATAATAGGCCACTCAAGGCAGCCAAGAGGTTAATTAAATGTATCAACTGGCATTGATCAAGGAAACGGGCCAACTCGATCTCTAAGTTCTTGACTAAAGGCAGAGCGAACATCGTAAGTTTGGGATGTCTGGCGACGAGGGATGTCAGAGAATTCCAACAAAAATGGAACCAGGAATGGAAATTTCCAATGTTCACTTATTCGTCCCATGTCCGGAACAGAAATCAGCCCAGTAAATACAATTTGTATTCACTGTTTTTGTGGCTTTCAGTCTGCAAACAAACAATCCCCCCCCCAATCTGCATTGTGTTTCCTTTGCTTTGAAATGAATGGGATGAAATAACATACAACACAATTTACATAATTAATTATGTTAGTTCCTTAAACTACATAATTTTGCCCCAGCAAACAGTGAGACAAATAACATAAGATCAACTGCAGTGGAATGGAAACAGTGCTGCATGTGACAGATACAGTGGGGAACAGAAAACAAGGCCTTCTTGTGTCCCTAGTGACGACTTTGTGCTTTGCATTGGGTAGAAAGGCCCCTTCCTTCCTCTCCCTTTGGGTGAAATGGATCCTTTGTCCGTTGGGGAAAGAGAGAGGAATGACAGGGCAAAGTATGGAGTTGAGCTTTGACATACACACACCCATGTTACCTTTTTCTCCTTCAGAGGAAAACGGAGCAGTTGGACAAGGAGGCCTTGGAGCTGACCAGCCAGATCTTGGGCGCTAACCCGGACTTCGCCACCCTCTGGAACTTCCGGCGGGAAATCTTCCTTCACCTGGAGGAAGAGTGAGTGGGGACAGGAGACAGGAGGGGGTGGATTGGAAGAGGGACATGGGTCCTGCATATGCAAGGGATGGCTACATACTCCTCCTCTTCTCTGTGCCAGGACCCCGGAGGAGGTGCAAGCCCTGTGCAAGGCAGAACTGGCCTTCCTGGAGTCCTGCCTGCGAGTCAACCCCAAATCCTACGGAACGTGGCGCCATCGCTGCTGGGTGATGGAGCACATCCCAGAGCCAGATTGGGCCCGTGAGCTGGAGCTGTGCGGCAAGTTCCTAGAGAGCGATGAGCGCAACTGTAAGCATTTTCCTTCCTTTCCCTCCCCTGCTCTCCACACCTCATTCATTCCTACTCTCAGGGCCCCATCCACACAATACATTCAAAGCAGTGTCATGCCACTTTAAACAGTCACAGCTTCCCCCAAAGCATCTCTGGGAATTGTAGTTTGTGAACTGTATTTCCCTCACAGAGCTACAATTCCCAGAGTGGTTTTACAGTCAATCCCTCTTCCCAGGGAACTCTGGGATGCTCCCCCTCTGGATTTCCTCCATCAAGTGCCGATTGGGTGGCTGGACTTAAAGCCTTGCAAGTGTGGTGTAGTGGTTAGAGTCAAAATTAGAAAGTGGCAAGCATCCAAAAAGCCAAGAGTAAAAAAAGGGGGGGAAACCCAAGATACTGGAAAATGTGGCATTTATTTTCAAAAAAAAGCTCAACACGTTTCGGCCACTATGCTGTCTGCATTTTTTCAGCTTATCCTACCTGAATAGTCTCCTTCCAACTTCTTTTGATTCTGTGGATGCCAAATTGTTGTAGTAATTAGCAAGTGTTTCCTGAGAACCCCAAAACTAGAAAAGTTCAAACAGGACCTGTGTGATCAGATAGTTAGCCAAGCCAAGGTGTCATTGGGGGGGAGGATAATTGGGCAGCCTGACCTTTGACCTCCTCTCTTAGTGTGGTGTAGTGGCTAAGGTGCTGGACTATGACCTGGGAGACCAGGGTTCCAATCCCCACACAGCCATGAAGCTCACTGGGTGACCTTGGGCCAGTCACTGCCTCTCAGCCTCAGAGGGCGGCAATGGTAAACCCCCTCTGAATACCTCTGAATACCGCTGACCATGAAAGCTCTGTTCATACGGTCGCCATAAGTCAGGATCAACTTGAAGGCAGTCCATTTCCATTTTCTCTCTGTGTGTGTTTCTGTGTTGCCCCCTGCAGTTCACTGCTGGGATTACCGGCGCTTCGTTGTCCAGCGATCACAGGTTCCTCCCCAGGATGAGCTGGCTTTCAGTGACAGCCTTATCACCCAGAACTTCTCCAACTACTCCTCCTGGCATTATCGCAGCCACCTCCTTCCGCAGCTTTACCCCGATTCCCAACAGCAAGGCCGGATCACAGAGGAAATCCTACTGAAAGGTTGACATTTTGAGGAAGGATGGGTAGGGTGGATCTTTTTGGTCTGAAAGGAGTCCCAGGATCCTGAACCAGGCTGGATCACCTCCTGTTAATCAGAAACGATCCACTGTTTCTCATGTTGTGGGTTGGGGTGGTGGGGGCAGGGGCAGTCCCGTTAGGGATACACACCATTGTTGTTGTTTTGAAAGGCATTTTTAATCCCACTCTTCAGCTGAAAAAGGCTCTCACAAAGTCTTGCAGAATATCATTGACAAGACAGTTTAAGAGACATGACACAAAAGGAGGAAGGAACCAATGGTGATCTTGTAGATAATTGATAATAGGCTTATGGACAACCATGTCACTTAGGGTGATCCAAAGTGTGGATCACAATGCTCCTGGGATCTCTGAAACTGGAGAGAGAGAGATGGCCTTGAGTGGTACTGTCATTGTTTGTTAGGACAATCAATGTGCATTGGCAATTTACAAAGTACAGGTGGCCAGGTCCCTGCTCTGAGGAGCTTGCAGTCTAAAATAGTCCTTTCTCGTTGCCTCAGATGTATTTAGCTGGAGGTTGGACTTGAGACCTGCTGAGTGCACAGCAAGTGCTCTGTCCCTGAACTACAGCCTCTCCAGTCAGAGGATTGCCCTGTCTAGTCCAGTGTTGTGTGTACTCTGACTGGAAGCAGCTCTGTAGGGTTTCAAGCTGAGCTCTTTCCCAGCCCGCCTGATTGGAGATCCTTTAACTGGAGACGCCGGGGATTGAACCTGGGGCCTTCTGCATGCAAACAAGATGCTCTACCCTCAAATCCAGGCCATCCCACTTCAGGGCAGCTTTCCCCACAACTCCTATCAGGTTGGGGAAGGCTGTTTTAGAGGGTCAGAGTGAGGGCAGCCAAGATTCTTGGGCTGTGTTCCCAGTTCTGGCAGAGGATGTTTAAAAGAAGGTGCAGCTGGTTGCCAGGGACTCCAGAGCTCTTTCTTCCAAGCAGGGTTAGGGTGTGTTAGTTCGTGAATCACAGCGGCTGTTCTCTCTCACCGATCCTGGGCGCAGAAGGTGTGGAAGGAGATGACTTGGGCATGAGTAAAAAGTATACACAGGGATTCTCTGGGAGGCCCAGCCCTCACCTGGGCAGGCGAAACTCCAAGGGGATCGGCCACATGACGGGGGTGTTGCCCCCTCGGTCTCACACACTGTCTTTTGTCTCTTGCGATTGTTTTGTTTGGCCTGGGCCACTTCATTGCTGCTGGGTGTCCGGTGTTGTTTGAGGGACGGGGTTGAGGCGTGGGAACATCGCCTGGAGCCAGCTCATCCAAAAGAGGGAAGCGCCCTACAGCTGGCAGTGAAGGATCTGGCAACCAAGCAGGCATGAACAGGGGCCTCCAGGAAGGATACATTTCCCTACACGAGATCATTTTCTTCTATCCTAGGTTCATCTCACCTGCTTACCATTCATGGCTAACACACGACAGGCACCCAGATCTCTTTGCTTGGCACAATCTTTAGGTTACTCCATCCTACCCTGATGCACTGCCCCAAAATCTACCTGCAGTACAGGGATTGTTTTGCTCCTTTCTATACCTCGCACATGACAAAAATAGGTGCTTCAGCATCTAGAGAACCTCAACTTTCTTTGGGAAAAAAAAACAGTGTACTAGTCCTTAAGATTGCAAAGGTAGGCTTGAACATCTGTGTGTCATAACTTGGTGAAATCTTAGGAGTGGGGAAGGAGGTCAGCTGAGGAGGGGTCCCAGTGATCCAGAGCCAGACTTCAGTGCCCTGTACAGCTCCTTCTCTACCCTTGCTTACCTTCCCCACCCCAAAATCAAGTGACCAGCAGTCATTGCGATATTTGCTAAATTAGTTTACAAGTCTTGCAGCTGGTTCAGGGCAAAGGTCCATCACAGACCAGCATCCTCTCCTCACAGATACTTATGGGAAGCCATCAGCCTGGGCCTGAACACAACAGCCTTCTCCTCACTTGTGTTTCCCGGCAACTGGTGTTCAGATGCTACTGCCTCCAACAGTGGAGGTAAAACTCAGCCATCATGGCTATTATTTATTTATTTAAAATATTTCTATCCCGCCCATCTACCCTCTAATAGGGCACTCAGGGCAGCTTACAAAAATAAAATCAAACATGTACATAATAAAATTGTAAACAATAAAATCACAAAAACATTAAAATAAATTAAAATACATAAAATACAATTAAAATACATAAAATACTATACACACACACACACATATAGGGAGTGATACTAAAAGGGACTACAAGGGGAAAATTTAACATAGAAGGCATAAAATCAGTGTCACTCTCTACCTTCAGTCCCTCCCAAAGGCTCTCCGGAATAAGATCGTTTTCAGACGTCTCCAGAAAAACCATCAGGGAGGGAGCAGAGCGGACTTCTTGGGGTAGGGTGTTCCAAAGCTTGGGGGCCACAGCTGAAAAGGCTCTCTCCCACGTGCCTGTCAGTCTAACGTCTTTCACTCCAGGCACGCAGAGGAGACCAGAGGCAGATGATCTTAAATCCTGAGCAGGCACATATGGGCATAAGCGGTCTCTCAGGTATATTGGTCCAAGGCCGCTTAGGGCTTTAAAGGTCAGAACCAGCACTTTGAATTGAGCCCGGAAGCAAATTGGGAGCCAGTAGACATTGAGAGGCTTACCCTCCCAGAAATTGTCCAATCCTCCTTTAAAGCAGTGAATTTTTTAGAGGATATGTGTGCCTGTATTTTTTTTTTTTTTCAGAACAGGACAAACAGCTCTGATGATAACTTCCTTCCATTAATTACCTTCACACACATTCCTGGGCAGCGGGACCAGCTTCCAGGGCTTAGCTCTGCCTTAGATGGAGCTCAGGAAGCTCTGGTGAAGCGCCTGCTTTGCCTACAAAAGGTCCCCGGTTCAGTCCACAGCATCTCCACTTAAATAGATCTCTGTGGTTGCAGGGCTAGCAAAGATTTCTCCCTGTCTGAAACCCTGAAGAGCTGCAGCCTGACACATTGTATGGAAGTGGAATCAATGGGTTGGTAGTCTCACCTGGTCAAAGGCAGCTGCCTTCATTCCTAGGCTCCAGGCATTACTATGGCAAACATCATTTATTTGTCGCGGGAAAGGTCGTAGCTCAGTGGTAGAGCCTCTCCCTTGCGTGTAAGGGGTTCCAGGTTCAATCCCCGATGGCATATCCAGGTAGGGCTGGGAGATATTCTGTAGAGCTGCTGCCAGTCAGTGGAGACAACACTGGCCTTCCTATGTTCCATTTATATGCTTGTGCTAAGGAGAGGGGTTAGTGCACCCGCACTCGTCACACACGATCAGTCTGATGGCAAGGGAGGGATTTTCTTGCATCCCCAACAGGATGAGCAGAGAACCAACACTGGTCAACTTTTTTTTTGGTCACCACACCAAAATCAGTGGGGTCTTGGGGAGTCCAGAAAAATTAGCTTGGGAATGCAGGGGAGGAGGGTCTGAGCTGGTCCCTGGGCTGGGAATTAGCCAGCCTGATGTAGCGGTTAAAAGCATCAGACTAGGCCTGTGCAGACCCATGTTCAAATCCCCGCTCGAATCACAAAGCTCGCTGAGTGAAGTTGGGACACTCGCTCTTGTCCTAACCTACCTCCCAGGGTCGTTGCGAGGTTGAAGTGAGGAAGGGGCAAGAACCCTGTGTCTAACCCTGAGCTCCTTTTGAAGAGGGGCAGGATTAAAATGTAATTATTCTTACTAATCCAGTGCAGAGAGACGGGACAGTTTCTCAGATATTGAGTGTGGTTCGGCACCTCCTTCTCTCCTCTCTTCCCCTTTTGGCTGGGCTCTCACGTTGGCCTCGGCACTCACCATGACAAGGATCAAGAGATGAACAAAAGCCAAACAGCCGTGTTTCTGGTTTCGGCTTTCTCATGAGCCGACAAAATGCTTTTGGGTGGTTTCTGCAACTTGAAGTTTTGGTGCTGCCGAAACCCAGTTTATAGGAGAAAAGAAATAATGGGGCGGTTTTAGGGCTGGGGAGGGAGGAGGCCAGCACTGACTTCCAACCCTGACACAGTGAGGTGAACTGCAAAAAGTGCTGTGCAAAGAAAGTGATGCCTGGAGCATGTTTTTTATATATAATTCAACTCTTCATCCCAAATGGTGGTCTCCTGAAGGAGAAGATCTTCCTTATTTTTGAAGTGCAACAAACTGTCCAGTAAATAGGTTTTGTGTTTTTAAAAGCTTTAAAGCAGCTTTGAACTATTTAGCTTTGCTGTACATGTGGAGGGGGCAAGGAACTTACACAGTGGACGGAGTCCCTCTCTGAGCCTTGCAAGTCATGGACTACAACTCCAATCAGCCCAATCCAGTGGCCATGCCGGTTGGGGCTAATGGGAATTGTAGTTTAAAAAAGTAACTTTTCCAAGCTCTGCTTCTGAGATACCACCACGTCTAATCCTTATCTTCATAAGGGCTAGAAATGTAGCTCTTTTTTCCCCTCTGCACATGCAAATTTACATGCTGCCCTGTGCTTTTGGGGGGAGGAAGGGAGGGATATACGTTTCAATTATAAGAACGATAATAATAGAGTGTCTTAGCCTTCAAGACTGTTCCAAATACCACAAGGATGGGGAATCGATGGCCCTGCAGAGGTTGCTGGACTACAACTCCCATCACCCCGACTATTGGCTGTGGTAGCTGAGGCTGATGGGAGTTGGAGTCCAGCATCTGGAAAACCACAGCTTCCTCAGCCCTGACTTTGAGATACTGCAGTTGGGTAGACCGCACAAAAACAGGAAAAATGTCCACTCGCTTTAACAGAATACAACCCCGAAAAAGACTGAGTTAAGGTAAAACACGCAACTGTAGGTTATCCAAACAGAAAAGTCAACTTTTAATATTCCATAATATGAAATATATGCTATAGATAAATATTAAGAATGCACTCCTATATTCTGCTTATAGGCCAAACGCCATTTAAAAGTGAGCGCTCCTTAGATGAATCGGCCAGATGCTTTACAACCTAAAGGCCTCCATGTTGGTGAAACTTTTGTAATCCATAGGTTTCAGTATAAAAACTTCGTAACTGGAGTAGATGTGAAACTTGTCCAAATGCAAGATATTCAAATCCCTTTAATTTCTCATTCCAGTACAAACAACTGAACAAGGATGATAATTGTTTTCAAAAACCATTAAGAAGCTGTCAGGTAGCATAACTGCACGTGCAGTTAAGAGACAGCCCATAATGAAATAGTCTCCAGTAGAGCAATCCAAACGACATGGATTCTCTACTTTTAGCAGTTGCGGGCAAAATGCTGGCATAAAAACTGCTGTCCAAACCCCATTCGGGAACTAGGAGGGGCTGCAGCCTGAGAAGGGTTTGATTGTGGCATCCAGGGAGCCTCTCCGATACTCCCCTTGTGGGGGGTTTCAGTGACTGCATCTCTGGTGGGCATAAGTTCTGCCAGCTGGGTGGGCAGTGGCAGCTGCCACTCCTTCAAAGTTCAAGCTAAAACCCAGAGCAGATCACTGCCCCGCTGACATCGGAGCCCCCTGCCTCCACCACAGTTACCAGGATTCCCTGAAGAGATGGAACAGCTGTGAAACTGGGCAAAGTCCTACGCATTGATACCTCTCATCTGAACTTACTGTCTTGCGTTATTTCTACTTTTCGGTGCCTAACAGTTCCTCCATCTGGGCCCTTCTTTTTTCCTTTCATTGTCCTGACTGGTGCCTTCTCCCTTCCAGAGCTGGAGCTGGTGCAGAATGCCTTCTTCACTGACCCAAATGACCAGAGCGCCTGGTTCTATCACCGCTGGCTCCTGGGCAGAGGTAGGAGAGCTTAAGTAAGCTTCCTTATTCAGCTGAGTTGGGGAAAACAGGGAGGCCCTCAGCTAAGAAGGGATTCCTAGGAAGTGGTCTCCAAATCTTGCCTTTCACACCTGTAAGTGCAATCGTGACTGGCGGGAAAATCATCACCGTAGTAGTAGTACCCATTCTTCATCATAAGGTCCAAGGGCTTACAACAATAAAAAATACAATATTTAAAATCAGTTAAAACAATTTACAATCAGAAGAAGGATAGATAGATAGATTGATTGATTCAAAGGTCAGTATAAAGAGGTGCATCTGCAGCTTATGACAAAAATTAGGCTCCATTTGCACTCTCCAGTTAACGCATTCTTATACCAGTTTAAACAGTCTTGGTTTTCTGTAGTGAAACCACTTGTTGGGTACTGTAATTAAATGTGTTACAGGTTTGATAGGGTAGCCATAGGAATCGACTGGAAGGCACATAACAACAAAACAGGTTTGAAGGAGTTAATGGACTGCCTGGGAGTATGAGTGATGTAAGACTGCCAGGCAGGAGGGGGCATGTGAGTGAGTGACAGTTCAAAGGGAGGTTTGAATAAAAAGACAGTTGGTTTTGACAGTTAGTGATTTTTGTTGTGTTTTGGGATTTGGAGAGGAAGGAAGGAGGTTGTGTTGTGGGAGCGCGGGAGGAAAAGGTTGGATTACATATTAGAGGGGAGTAGGACAGGTAGGGAAGAGAAGGACTACACATCAATGTACTATTTAACATCTTGCATTTTAATAAAGTTGTTTGGTTCATTTAAATTCCTGCATGTCTGCCTGGTCATGTGTCCTACCATATCAGGGTCCAGTTCTTGTACCTGCATCCTCTTGTAGGGCACACCAGTGGTCACTTTTTGGGTGGGACAAAAGGTGGAAGGGATGGAGCTTGTGGTGCAGAGAGCCTATCTGGCCCCGGCTGAGACAAGCATCCCGCTGGGTGGGGATTTCCTGAACCAAGCATGGGGTGTCGGGAGGAATAATCCCTGGTGAAGGGTGGGTTTGCAACGCTTACCCCAAAGATTCCTGGGAACTGTAGTTTGTCAGGGTGCTGAGAGTTGTTAGGAAACCCCCTCTTCCTCTCACAGAGCTACTGTTTCCCAGAGTGGTTTAACAATCAATCCTTTCCTCCTGGGGAACTCTGGCAATTGCAGCCCTGCGAGGGGAATAGGAGTCCTCTAAAAACATTCAGCACCCTTAACTGTAGTTCTCAAGATTCTTTGGGAGAAGCCATGACTGACGATGATGGCGATAATGATTATTAGAATGTAAAGGACTGTTTAAAGTGGTATAATACTGCCTTAAATGTAAGGTGCAGATGCAGCCCCTGTCTTAAACCATTTTTCACTCCTCCCATTTGGGTGCCTGCAGTTCTCCTCTCCCGTTGCCTCCTCAGCTGATCCAGCCCCAACGATTCGCTGTGTCTATGTCAGCAGAGAGGACACCTCCTTAGCAGTTGCCTTCTCCCATCCTGTGGCGGTAAGTCCCTGAAGGACAAGAGGAAACCGGGGTCCTGATGACACTTGGCCAACCGTGGTGAGCATGGAGGGTTATCCTTCTCTTGTTCTCAGGTGGCACCAGCATCTCATGACCTGATTGTGTTTGGAGACGAATCCCCCCTGGTGGTCCGTTGGCGCACTCCTGATGGAAGAAACAGGCCTGGATTTATGTGGGTATCCTACAGTACCCCCTGTGTGGACTGGCTGCTGGCACATCCTGAATTCTTCCCTCTGCTTTTGGAAGAACAGACAAATGTGGTGGTTTGGGAAATGGGGTTTATTTGATGCAGGTCAGTTTGTTTCATTTCCCAGTTTTCAGAAGGAGACTTTGCCTAGTCCGTGGAAAGGATTTGGGCACAAATGTCTTCTGAGGTCACATCCACACCATACATTTAAAGCACATGGCTCCTCCCCCCCAAAAAAATATCCTGGGAACTGTAGTTTACCTCTCACAGAGTTACTGTTCCCAGCACCCTTTACAAACTACAGTTCCCAGGATGCTTTGTAGTTTGTTAAGGGTGCTGAGATTTGTTAGGTGAGGGGTTCCCAGACTGTAGAGTGTCTGTGGATTTGTGGATGAAGACAGGAGACGGCACATCCATGACATTAAATATCCATACTGATTTTTAATTGTATCTTAATTGCTTCATTTATTGTGTTGTATTTTATTGTATTACAATTTGAATCTTATGGAATGAAATAAAATGCTATATATAAGAAGTAAAAGAACAATAACAATGTAATTAAAAATCATACATCACCTAGCACAGCACATTACAATTGCTACAACAGGCCAAAAAAATCTTTAAGTGGTCTGCCAAGACCCTCAGCAGTTTTCTAGCAGTCCATGGGAAAATAAATTTGTGAGCCACTGTGTTAGGAGACCCCTGTTCCCCTCACAAAGCTACCGTTCCCAGAGTTCCCTGGGAAGAGGAATGGATTGTTAAGCTATTCTGGGAACGGTAGCTCTGTGAGGGGAAGAGGGGCTCTCCTAAGAACTCACAGCACCCTGACAAACTACAGTTCCCAGGATTCTTTGGGAGGAAAGCCACGACTGTTTAAAGCGGTATCAGAGTGTTTTAAATGTAACATGTTGCTGGAGCAACAGAGGGGTAGAGAAGGAAAGCCTCAGAGAGATTGGAAAGGACATACCTGAAGCTTAAAGGAAAGAGGACAAGAGAGGAGGAAGCTGGTGAAAAGAAGGGGGCAGAAAGGGATTTTTACATCTTCTTTATTCCATTTCTACCCTCCTCTTCCTCCAGGGGGCCAAGCAACAAAGTACTAAAATGAAACAATTTAACAGTATGATAAAAACATTTTTTAATAAATTTGAAAAACAATTAAGGAACATTTAAAAACATTTTAAAGCCATCACATATCCTCTCAGCTAAATAAGTCCATGGTTATCAAGAACAATATATTTCAGCCCTTAAATGCCTAGGTGGGCAGGGATGTTTTTAATTTCTTCTGCAATGTTAATAATGAGGTGCACCTCACCAGGGAGAGTGTTCCGCAAACAGGAAACCGCCACCGAGCAGACCCTGTTGTGGGCCAGCACCAACCAGGCCACCCCCAGCAATGGCATCACCAGCAGGGGCTACGATCACGATGACAAGCAGAACATTATCAAAGGAGGGGTCATTGATGATGATGATGATGATTTTTATCCCGCCCTTCCTCCCGAAGATGCCAAAGGCACAGAATGTTTTTTTGTGTTGTTTTAAATGAGGTGCCAGTGTTCATATCTTGGTAAAAGTGCCGTAGGTGACTGTACTCCATACCGGTGGGTATGATCACACACACACACAAACCCACTGTACAAAACAAATTAAAATACAAAACCAAGGGGCATGTCCACCTAAGTGCTACTTTGAGGAGACCCATGAAAATTCATGGAGCAATGCCTGTTAATTCCTCTGTGTATGACTAACATTGGAGACAACCCCAAACCATTTTGAGTTTTGAATGGCTTCAGGGCATGTGGGTGAGGAAGCAGTAAGCAAAGGGGAAACATCCGGCACTTTTGTTTTTCCTTAATTCCTGGACTCTCCCAGCTGTGTGACTTGCCGACTTCGGCCCTGAACGACCACTGGCCCCAGCACACTTTCCGGGTCCTGTGGGCTGAGGGCCAGTCCCAGAAGGAATGCGTCCTTTTCAAGGGTAAGTATGTGCATATGGATATATGTTTGCATTTAGGAGATTTGGGGAGGGGCTGTAGTTCAGTGGTAAAACACCTGCCTGGCATGCAGAAGGGCCCAGATTCAATCCCCAGTGGCATCTCCAGGTAGAGCTGGGAGAGACTCCCTGCCTGAAAACCTGGAGAGCTGCTGCCAGCCAGTGTAGACAATACTGAGCTAGAGGGACCAGCGGCTTGACTCTGTATAAGGCAGCTTCCTAAGTGCCTGTTTCTTCCCCACCATGAGGTCCCGGGGCAGGCTAGAACAATATAATGTACAGTTATAAAAACAGATTAAGCTGTTTCATTTATAAAAAGAAGTAAAAGCATTCCAAGGACAATATAAGTTCAGCAAAAGAGGCAGTGCCCGCAAAGCAAAAATCCCTTGACTGTCAGAGGCCAGGATAAGGAGGTAGGCAAGGGAGATGTCAGGCGCCCCTCCGTGGGGAGGGAGTTCCACGGTGTCGGGGCCTCTGCCAGGCCACTGTTGACACCTGAGGGTGGGAGAACTACCAAGAGAGCCCCCCTCTCTCGATCGTAACATTCAAGGCTGTCAGTGGGGATGGAAGGGGTCTTTCAGATATTTGGGGCCTAGGCCATGGATGCCTTTCAGCACTAATATGAGGTTTCTTTTAATAAGGAAGGGGGAGACATTTGTTTCGGTTCAGATTTGAAGGTGACCCTCCCTCATTCGCACTTTCCGGAACCAGCCAGAGAATCGGAAGACAGCCGTCCTTCGAAATTCGCACTTGTCTGGATTTTGCAGTGCGGTTGTCTGGCTGAGTAACGTGGACAAAAAATGCCTATGCTGGGGTGAAGTGTACCTCAAAGTGCATATATTAGTGGAAACAGCGTACAAAAATGCATTCTGTTAGGAGAAACTGGGAAAACGTGGACAGGAGGCAAAATCGCATATGAACACACATATATATATATTAGGACAAATTTGGACTCAAATAATTTTCACAGAGTTTTTTTAAAAGAAAAAAATGGTAAACTGATGTGGCAATGTGGAGAACTGAACTTGTGAATGGAAAAATGTGAAACTCTGAAACTGGCAGATTCTCCCATCCCTAACCCCCTGCTCTTCTTTTTTCCACTTCCTCACCTCAACCCCTTTCTACTCTCTGCCCCCCTCCCCCCCTCCCCCCCCCAACAGGACACAGGGATTGTTGGAGCCAAGATTCGGTCACGGAGGAGCAAGTCTTCAGGTGAGGAGGGGGTGAAAGAGGGGCGTTTGCCCTGCCCTCGAAGGCTGTGGGGGAGCAGCTCACTTACACAAACAGGAACCTTTAAAGAACACCGCCCCGCCACCCCCTTCGTGGCCCATCAGATGCAGCAATGGCCACTAACCTTTTTTAAAAAAATAAGGGACTACACACAACTAATTCCGAGGACAGGCCTGCAAATGGCTCCTTGCTCTGATAGCTAGAGGAATCCCTGGGTGCTGGAAACGAGGGACAGGCTACTATATTTTTATTTATATCCCACCAGAATAGCCAATATATGGTGACTTCCAGATGTCGTTGGAAACTCCCAATTCCCATCATCCCTGACCATTGACCATGTAGCTGGGGCTGATGGAAGTTGTGGTCTGTAACATGTAGAGGACCCACATTGGCTACTGTTGGTGTACGCTGTTCTCCCTCCCCGGCCCCATTTAATCCTCACAATGGCCCTGTAAGGTAGGCTGTGGCCGAAGCTCTGCAGACATCTGTAGCAACAGGCAGCTGTTTAAATTTTCTTGATTAGCCAGTCATTTTAATGATTGTTTTGTACTGTTTTTATGGTGTTTTTGTTTTGTTGTATATCTGCTGTACGCTGCCTTGATATTTTGTATGAGTTGACAGTATATGAATACTTTTATGAATAAAAAGTGAGGGGGTGGTCTCTGGATATTGCTGGCTAAAGAGCTCAAATTGGGTTCAGGAGATGTGGGTTCAAATCCAGCTCTGGACTCCACGGGTCACTTCACCTTTTTTTTTTAATCCCAGTCTCAGTTTTCCATCCATAAAATGGAAGTAAGAGTAGTCTACATCACAGAGTTGTGTGGATGAGCAACGTAGAAATTACAAAGCACTGTGCAAATTAGAAGCACTTTACAAAAACGGTTGTTATTATTAATCATAGCCCTGGCTCCTGATTCAGATATGGCTCTGGGGTGCAGATCTTGCTCTCGTGTCTACTGGCAGAGCTTCTTTTAGCTTATTTGGGGAAAGGGGCATCTGTTGCGAGATTCTTTGCTCTGGCGAGATCTGTCTCATAAATCCCGTGGCAGGAAGATGTTGGCTATCTTAAGGCTGCGCGTGCTTTTGACCAGGAAGCAAGCCTCATTAATTGAGTGGGACTTACTTCTGAGTAAACAGGATCCTGTTGTAAGACACTCTTCCTTGACATATTGTGCGGTTGGGGTTGACCAGGGCTAAAATTAGCAATGCACTTTCCTACTAGAACATGGAGGAGGTTGCAGAGAGGAGAAGTGGAGGCACAAGGGATGATTTTGTTGTAAACTCTTCCGGGAGCGGGGGAGGGAGAAGGATGTTTCCTCAGCCCAAATCCAGGAAGTGGTGAGTTTTCATTGACGCATCTAAGTGAAAGGTACCCATCTCTGGGGTTAACAGCGCTGTCAAATCTGGTCATCACAATTGCATCTGTGTATGATGTCATTTGCAAGCTGTGGGTTCATCGTGGTCAGGGCACCCCATCTCGACCTTCTTGAGGGCTCAGGAAGATTGCTCTTGCGCTCAGGTCCTGCTTGTGGGCTTCCCATTTGTGGCATCTGGTTGGTCACTGTGAGAACAGGATGCTGGACTAGATGGGCCGGATCCAGCTGCGGGACTGTTTCTCATGTTCTTAGAAAAGGAACTGAGAGAGGAATTGAGCACCTGATGTCATACAGCAGAGATGAGGAACCTCAGGCCTCTAAAACAAATGCAGCCCTCCAGACCTTTCTATCCGGCCCTCGGAACTGTGCCCAGGCCACACACACCCCTTACTGGCCCTGTTTCATTTGTTTCTGGTTGGCTGGAATGTGTCCTTGCACTCTGATAATGCCTCTCGCTTTCCCCAATGGAGGATAGAGAGGTGTGTGTGTGTGTGTGTATATGAGACAGAGTGTATGTCGAAACTAGCCTACTGTACAATGGCAAAATGCACATTTGTTGCTTCGCCCACTTTTGCCTCTGGCCACGCCCACCACTTGTATGCAGCCCCTGGAACGTCACCCTGCCATATGCAAGTGAATTAGTAGCCTGGATTAGGGAGGCCTTGCAAAGTCCTCTGTAAGAGCCCTCTAGAAATATAATGCACTTTTGAAAAGAAGGAAAAGAAGGGGGGGGAGTTCTGTGGCATCCCACCCCATTCCCGGCTTTCACACATACACAGAATTCCCCCACAGCAGTCCAGTAATTTCAGGTCTCATCTGCACTACTCAGTTAGCTGCCCCAAGTCTCTCTCTTGTGGGTTACTTCAGAGATTGGTAGCTGGATGAGACGCTGCGCTCTCGCTTTCTCGCTCTCACACAAATACACGCGCACACTCCTTTCAAGCACTTGCCATCTCTTTGATCCCTTGCCTCCTCCTTCTGTCCCAGGTGTGAACTGTCCATTGAGAAGTCAACTGTGCTCCAGTCCGAACTTGAATCCTGCAAGGAACTGCAGGCCCTGGAACCGGAGAATAAGTGTAAGTCTCTGGGTTGGCCATCAGTGTTCTCTGTCCCCCACCCCCATGGAGGAGTGGGGAGGGTGCTCATGTGCATGCCCTCATTCTGTCCACTGCAGTGGTGGCTTATGGCTGCAGGTCAGTGGCACAGTGGAATCTGCTCCAGGTTCTAGTATGAGCTTTCAAGGAGCTGTCCAAGGTGCTTTCAGCACCCGGAGCAGATTCCATTGTGCCACTGACCTGGCGCCACCAGCCGCCACTGTTATGCCTGCAGGCCTTCATTCGCCTGTGGGTTTTATCCCCAGCTCTGGAAGTGGAATAAGAACCAGGACTTTGAAATTAATGTTCTTGGTGTGGATTATCTGTGTGTATTCTGTGATCAAACTGTGTGCACGCACAGCTGATGCAGAATTCAGAGCCCTAAGAATTGCGGTTTGAATTTAACAAAGCAAGTTGCTAGTCCTTAAGGCTTGAGAGTGTCCGGGCAACGTTTGCTGAAACCCCAGTAAAGAGAGTGCCTTGTCCCATCCTGTGACTAGCAGAAAAGCAGAGTAAATTTGTAAATGTTTTTGTTTTGATTTAATTTTTAAATTTCTGTTGTTTTGCTCTCTTTGTTGCCTGGTGCCCTGGGCGCCTTTGGGAGAACAGGCAAGGTAGATATTTAATAAATAAATTGTGCAGAATCTTTTTTAAAAACCATGCAAATAGATTTGTATACAGGGTCACAGAATTCAGCTTTGTCTCGGCACAGTATTTTTGTTCTTATTAAGGCTGGAAATTAAGTCCACCTTCTCCCTGTGTCTCTCTGTCTTCTAGGGTGCCTTCTGACCATCATCCTCCTCATGAGGGCCTTAGACCCCTTGGTTTATGAGCACGAGACCCTCAGCTACTTTACAACTCTGAAGGTGAGCCACAGAGCAGACTGAACTATGTCAGCCACGCCTTCCTGTGCCCTAGAATCTGAATCACTCCTGCTGATCCCTGCCTCCGTTTTCTCCTTTCTCGGTTGCCCTCCACAGGCGGCTGACCCCATGCGCTCGGCCTACCTGGACGACCTCCGCAGCAAGTTCCTGATCGAGAACAGCATCCTCAAGATGGAATATGCTGAGGCCCGGGTTGTGGATTTGTCACAGAGGGTAGGAGACCCAGTGGGTGGGGGGCTGTCAGATGGAAAACGGAGCGTGTGGGGGGACCCGGGAGGAGCTGTAGGGGCTCTATGGGGAGCGCCAGGGAAAAGCAAGGCAATTTTAGGCAATTTTCTGATGCAGCCCCTTAAGCTAGTCTGTTTGGGTCATCAACTATTATTTATTCAATTTATATCCCGCCCTTCCTACCAAAGGAGCGCAGGTTAAGCCAATCTGTTGTTCGTTCTGCACAATATAGGAAACGGACCTTTAGTGTGGCGGCACCTACCCTGTGGAACTCCCTCCCTTTGAATATTAGGCAGGCGCCATCTCTGCTACCTTTTCGGCGCCTTTTGAGGACTTTCCTCTTCCAACAAGCCTTTTACGTTGAGACCTATCCCAGTCTGCGTCTGTGTTAGAATTGCTTAATATGATTTTTAATGTTTTTAACCCTTTTTTAAAGTTGTTTTTTAAAAAAAATGTTTTTAATGCTGTTTTGTTTTAGTGTATTTTAAGATCTGTTTTTATGATGTTTTAAAGTGTTTTTAAGATCTTCCGTGGCGCAGAGAGGTAAGCGGCGGTAATGCAGCCGAAAGCTCTGCTCACGGCTGGAGTTCGATTCCAACGAAAGGAGGAAGTCGAATCTCTGGTAAAAGGGGTCGAGGTCCACTCAGCCTTCCATCCATCCGTGGTCGGTAAAATGAGTACCCGGCCTATGCTGGGGGATAAAGAAAGGCCGGGGAAGGAACTGGCAATCCCACCCCATATATACGGTCTGCCTAGTAAATGTCGCAAGACGTCACCCTAAGAGTCGGAAACAACTCGCACTATAAGTGCGGGGACACCTTTACCTTTACCTTTACCTTTAAAGTGTTTTTAGTTCTTTGTTTTCTGCCCTGGGCTCCTGCTAGAAGGAAGGGCAGGATACAAATTAAATAATAAGTAAATAATAAATAAATAAATATTGGTTCATACAAGACTTCAGGTCACCCAGTGAGATTGTTTGATATCGGATTAAGGACAGACAAAGGAAAGTCGCCTTGGAACAGCATATAGTTAACTCCTGGAGTGTGGTGCCAAGGGTCCCAGGACATGGTCTGAAGGCAGTTTGAGGCAGCTGAGTTGCTGAAGCTAAGCAGGTCTGGGTCTGTCAGGTCCTGGATGGGAGGTTGCCAGGAAACCCCACGTAATGCCACCACCTTGAGTCCCAGGATGGAGGTCGGGCAGGGGATATACATGTGCTAAATGCTCTCCCTCCACTGTCAGAGGCTGTATGTCTCTGAATACCAATTATTGGGAATCACAGATGAGGAAATTGCTGTGGCGCTCAGGTCCTGCTTGCGAGCTTCCCATGGCCAAAGGGCTCCTCTTCCATTCTTATGAATAAATGGGGAAGATGTGGCTTAGCTGGTTTCAAAAAGGGGTTAGACAAATGTGATAAGGAAATCAGGCAGAACTAGACAAACATGATAAAGAAATCAGATAAAGAAATGCAGGGTATTGATTGGATATATATAAATAAAATCAGCCTCTGAATACTGTCTGCTGCAGGGGCTACTCCCAGCCTCCCACCCTGCCTGCGAGCTTCCTGAAGGAATCTGATTGGCCGCTGTGGTGTGGGGGAGTGACAGCAAGAGTGGGGCTACTGCCTCCATGCCCTGCTTGGGGACTTCCTGGAGGAATCTGATTGGCCACTGTGGGAAGGAGGATGCTGGAACACGGGACCTTTTTGGTCTGATCAGCAGAGCTCCCCTTCTATTATTTGTTTGTTTGTTTACTCCATTTATATACCACTTATATTTAAATAAAACTCTTAAGTGGTGTACAAGTCCAAACATCTTAAAACAACAACTACAAAAAAAAAATACAGTTAACTGAACAAAACATCCTCTTTAGTATCAACGTAGTATAAACATTGCATATGAAATTAAGTACAAGAAATACAAGAAAAAAATCATAGTATACATAATAGATTAAACAATATTCCCTACGTTTCAAGGAAAAACAAACATGTTAAAACAAGCTTATTTTAAAACATAATAGATTAAACAAATCAGATTGCTTAATCACTGTATAATAAAAAAACAAAACAATTAAAACAGCTGTCCCCCATTATTCCATAAGTGATAAGAGCTGATGGCACTGAAAGGTAGGAGAGGAAGTGTGTGGTGGGGAATTAGTCATCATTTATTTATTTAATTAATTTGTATCCCGCCCTTCCTCCCAGCAGGAGCCCAGGGTGGCAAACAAAGCACTAAAACACTCTAAAACATCATAAAAACAAGTCTTAAAATACATTAAAACAAAACAGCATTAAAAATATTTTAAAAACAACAATAAAAGGGATAAAAACATTATTAAAAACATATTAAACAATTCTGGACTTCCGGGAAGGGTGACTTAGCCTGTGCCTGCTTTTGAGACGGGCTCCTGCCTCAAAAGAAGCTTATTCAGATATATCAGTCAGTTTTTTCTTTTTTTTTTGACTGATTAAACTTCTCCCGGGTAGGGAGAAACGAAGAGATTAACCTCAAAGCCTATTTTTGTTGGGACGACCAGATCTCATTAATTTATGGGACGAGGTCCAGCCGACGAAGGTGGGACGGATTTTCAACAGCAAGCTCTATCTGTTAAAGCGAACGTTCATCTTATCTTCTAAGAGAGAACGCACTAACAGGCAAGCACCCTTCTTTCTATATTTTTCTTTTACTTGACTTAAATTGTTGCTGTTTAAAAGAGATTTGCCAGATTGATCGGTTTTTGACATCTCACTGGGGAGCCGTAACTTCTCTCTGCTACGCACTAATTAATAGCTTATCTCTGTTTTTGTTGCAAAAAGCTGTCCTGGATTTGCATTCTAAAGATACACACAGAAGAGGGATTTCTATTCCAGATTTTTATTTTGAAAAATATTATACTGTTTTGAGACTACTCTCTTTTTGGTCTATTTTATTTTGACGAATCTGTTTCTTGACGATTGCCATTAATTGCTTCGATCCTGGGAACTGCATTTTGTTTACTTAACTATTGGAGAGATAAGGCTGTCTGCTCTGTTTATACTGTGATGTCACCAAGTTTGGAGTATTAACCCAATTGTTGCTGAAATAAGAAGTGGTTTTCCTATATTTTTCTTTTAAAATGGCAATTAAGAAAGTGGCTGAGAATCTGGAAATAACTATGTTTCAGAGAATAATGAATGAGATTGAGATAACGAAAATTGAATTGAGTAAAATGAAGCAGGAGATTAAAGATATAAGGGTCCCTGTGAGAGAGGTGACCCTGGAAGGGGTCCCTGTGAGAGAGGAGACCCCGGAGATTGGAATAGGGGTCCCTGTGAGAGAGGAGACCCTGGAGACTGGAATAGGGGTCCCTGTGAGAGAGGAGATCCCGGAGATTGGAACAAACGTGGAACAGGAACAAGATTTGGAGTCTATGGACTTTAGAAATAAAATCTATTGTTTGGAACTCAATGTTATCTCTGAAGAAATTAATGAAGATTCTAGAGATAAAGTTATCAATGGCATGGATTATCTTCTGGACTGGAATGATGTGATGGAGCCCAATATAGAGAAAATCTATGGAATTAACTGCAGCCATGTGACAATGGAAAAACTTTTAAGAGATGACCCAGTGTATTTTGAAAAAAAGAACAGAGATATGATTTTACAGCAGTATTTCAGCAACTTATTCAGAATGGATGGCAAGAAAATATTTGGGATAGAGGTAATTCCCATCAGACTCTTATTATATGACTATGGCTTTGACAGCAAGATTATTATGGAATACTGATAATGGAAGATTGGATATTGAAATTACTGGACTTAACAAGACTACTGAAGATGGAAGATGGAAAATGGAACTAATAGAGATAATAGAACAATGGCTACTGAAATTACTGAACCTAACAGATTCTGATGTGATGGATTAATTGAAATGTTTATTTTGACTATGGTTATGACAATAAGATTATCATAATTAGTAATGAGATGGATTAATCGATATGCTTATCTGGAAAAAAAAATTGATAGATATATTTCTTAAAGAATTGAAACCTCTCTTTGACTTTTTGTGGAAAGAATAAAGTAATGTTTATGAGATTTGATGATTAAGTAAGATAACTACTGGAGGAAAGTGATTTTATAATATGACTTAAGAGACAGGATTGCTATATATTATAGACTTATAACTGATTTGATCTTTGACAAATGGGAAGTCAATATTTTACTCTTTATTTTTTATTTTTTTTTTTTTTTCTTCTTTTCTTTTTTTCTTTTTGTTTAACTATTTTTGATTTTGTTTTTTGTTTTTGAATGTTTTATGATTTTGTCTTGTATGTTTTATGAAAATCTGAATAAAAATTATTGAAAAAAAAAAAAAAAACATATTAAACAATTCTGACACAGATGCAGACTGGGATAGGTCTCAACTTAAAAGGCTTCTTGAAAGAGAAAGATCTTCAATAGGCGCGGAAAAGATAGCAGAGATGGCTCTTGCCTAATATTCAAAGGGAGGGAATTCCACAGGGTAGGTGCCACCACACTAAAGGTCCGTTTCCTATTGTGCAGAACGAACCTCCTGACAAGATGGTATCTGCAGGAGGCCCTCACCTGCAGAGCACAGTGATCGACTGGGTATATAAGGGGTAAGACGGTCTTTCAGGTATCCTGGTCCCGAGCTGTATAGGGCTTTGTACGCCAAAACCAGAACCTTGAACTTGGCCCGGTAGCAAATGGGCAGGTAGGATTAAGTAGGATGTGTGCAACATTCCCATCAACACTGGCACTGTTCTCCCCCATCTCCTTATCATGTTCTTCCTCAGGGCCTCACCATCCTCTGTCACCTGGAGCACTTGCTGCTGGTCACGCACATGAACCTCTCTGACAACCTCCTCCGCGACTTGCCTCCCACTCTGGCCATGATGCGCTGCCTGGAGGTAAGGCCGCCTTCCCCTCACCCCACAGTTGCCTAACACTTTGTGCTGTCTTGCCAATGGATGCCTAATAGGTGCCAATCTCTGAGGGGCTCTGGCCTTCCTCTGAAACCCAGTTCACCACCACCACGTACCGGGAGTTGTACTCCAAAACGGCTGGAGGGCGCATCTGTCTATGAAGAACTGAATATACCGGCTGTCCCCAAGCTGGAGCCCTCGTGACGTTTTGGACCACAACTCACAGGTGTGCTGAGTGGGGCTGATGGGAGTTGCAGTCCAAAATATGGAGGGCACCAGTTTGGGAAAGGCTGGTCAACAGAAACGTCACGAGTGCTTTTTGTTACAGGCACACATGCATAATTTCTAAGTGGCTAGTTATGTTTATGGAGATAAGGCTATCAATGCCAACCAGCGATGATGGCTGTGCTCTCTGTCCACTGTCGGAGGCAGTATATGCTTCTGAACACCAGTTGCTGGGAACCGCAGGAGGGGAGACTTGCTGTTGCTCTGAGGTCTTACTTGCAACCTTCTCGTGGGGGCATCCGGTTGGCCACTGTGGGGACAGGATGCCAGACTAGATGGGCCATTGGCCTAACCCAGCAGGCAGGCTCTTCTGGTGTTCTTAATGTCAGGCCTAGCTTGTTCCAGTTGTTTTTTCTGACCCCCTACTTTTTTCACGAGAAAAACTATTCACTGGTGAGAGCCAGTGTGATGTAGTGGTTAAGGACTACGCCCTGGGAGACCAGGGTTCGAATCCCCACACAGCCATGAAGCTCACTGGGTGACCTTGGGCCAGTCGCTGCCTCTCAGAGGAAGGCAAAGGTAAACCCCCTCTGAATACCGCTTACCATGAAAGCCCTATTCACAGGGTCGCCCATAAGTCAGAATCGACATGAAGGCAGTCCATTTCATTTTTTTCACTTTTTTCACAGCAACTGTGTGTGTGGACTGCAGTTTGTCTCATAGGGATGTGGATCAGGATCCTGTTATCTTAGCCAGGTGGGGTGAGATGAGCTTGCGTTTCTGACCCTTCTCTCCATCTCAGGTGCTGGAAGCTGATGACAACCGGATTGAGACCCTCGAAGGACTTCCCTCCCTGCCTCACCTGGAGGAACTCTCTCTCTGCAACAACCGTATCCTTAACACTTAGCGGGCTGGGGAAGGGCGCTGTCTCTGGGGGCATCAAAAGGGCATCTCTTCCATCAGAGTTCTTCTTGACTCAGCTGCTCACCCTCAGGCATCCAGCGGCCTTCTGCGCTCCGGACTCTGACCTCGTTCCCAAAGCTCACCCATCTCAACCTGCAAGGCAACCCTCTCTGCCAAATCCCCGGCGTCCAATCAGAGCTCGCTGCACTGCTGCCAAACGTGGCAACCATTCTGACCTGATGGGCTTGCAGGGGACCCCACCCCGCCCCCTCTTCAAGCCCACCCCTCCCCTAACACACTGACCCCTTTAATTTATTGGCATGAGGAAAGAATCAAATAAAAAAAGGTAGTTGGCACTGTGAGTTGCTGTGTTGCTACTGGCATCCAATTCATAGCACACAAACTGATATAATCCTGGCTGCTGGATCAGGCCAAAGGGGGCCCATCTAGTCCAACGTCCTGTTCTCTCAGTGGCCAACCAGATGCCCCACAGGGAAGCCCACAAGCAGGGCCTGAATGCAGCAGCTCTCTCCCCACTTGTGATTCTCAGCAGCGGCCTCTGAACACTGTCGCTCAGTAGTTGGAACACCTGCTTTGCATGCAGAAGATCCCAGCCTCAGTCCCCAACGGCATCTCCAGGTAGGGCTGGGAGAGAGAGCCCTGCCTGAAGCCTTGGACAGCAGCTGCCAGTCTGTGTAGGCAATACTGAGCTGGATGGACTCCTTCTAAGGCAGCTTCCTATGCTGTGGGCTTTCCCATCAGCTTCTAATTGGCCGCTCTGGGAACGAACAGGGCATGAGACTAGATGGACCTCTGGTCAGATGCAGCAGGGCGCTCCTTATGTGCTCCTCTAAAGGGCTGTAGCTCAGTGGTTGGACACCTGCTTTGAGTGCAGATGGTCCCAAGTACGATCCCCAGTGCCATTTCCAGGTAGGGCTTGGGAAAAGGCTCCTGCCTGGAACACTGGTGGATAGTGAACTAGCAGGATCAGTGGTCCAACTCCTACCCTTCCTGTGTTCCTTTTTGGAAAGGCTGCAGCTCACTGGTAGAGCATCTGATTTGCGTGCAGAAGCTGTCAGGTTTGTTGGTTACGTTTATATCCCACTTTTCCTCAAGGTGGCATACAAACATGGTTCCTCCCCCCCCCGATATTATCCTCCCAACAACCCTGCGAGGTAGGTTAGGCTAAGAGACAGTGACTGGCCAAAGGTCACCCAGCAAACATTGTGGCTTAGGAAGGATTTGAACCCTGGTCGCCCAGGTCCCAGTCCGGCATTCTCACCACCACACCACACTGGTTCGTTCCCTGATAGCATCTCCAGGTAGGACTAGGAATGTCACCATCTGAAATCCTGGAGAACTGCTGCCGGTCAGTGTCAGTAATATTGAGCTAGATGGACCGATAGTCTGATTCAGTACGGCAGCTTCCATGCGCCTAACTGAGGGCCCGCAGCAAGATGGCTGCACATTGTCTTCATGAAGTGCTTTTCCCTTAAAGCTGGGAGGGGGAGGCTGTGGCCCTCCAGATGTTGAGCCCCAGCCTGCATGGCTAATGGCCAGGGGTGATGGGGGTTGTAGTCCAGCAACATCTGGAGGGTCACAGATGCTCCCCATCCCTGCCTTTAGCTAACAGAGCTCAAGTGATCTCCTAGATGCAGGCCTGGTGCCTGATAAGTAAATGTTGGTCAACAAATAATAAATGTGCATATGAGTAGAAGCGAAAGTTGTGAAGCAAAGCAACATATTTTCCTTGGTTATAGTTGAAGTCCATGTGTGTCATCTTAGAAAAAGTATTCAGCTGCCACCACCGCTACTTCTGTCTCACCCAGGGGGCAATGCCACTCCTAAGACAGTCCTTGCTGTTTAAAGTTTTAATAGATACTTGTATGAAAAATGATGTTTTTTTATCTAAAAAAATGCTGCTCTATTTACTCTGCCTTTTTGGATTGCAACTCCCATCAACCCCAGCTGTTGATCTAGCTACTAGATACTATTTAGATGCTATTGATTTATTTGATTAAGGCTGCAATTCTAAATACGCTTCCTCTAAATACGCTGAGTAAGTGCTTCTGCATGATTAAGCATGAATGAATGAATGAATCTTTATTACTCACAGCCATAGGCTACCACAATTCATCACATATAAAAGGAAAATACAAAATACATATTAAAAAATACAAGTCATATTTCAGCAAACACAGTTCAACAACATAAAGACACAACACCAATAAGTTTCAGACAGAATTTCCTCTCCCAGGCAAAAGATACACTGACCCACCCCTTGACTTAGTGTATAAGTATTACAGCCATAATGATTAAGCATATAAAATTGTGCACGGCCTGGAGAAAGAGGATAGAGAAGTGTTTTTCTCCCTCTCATAATATCATCCAATGAAGCTGGATTACCTCGAGAGGCTCTCCAGTACTGGAGGCCTTCAGGAGGCACCTGGACAGCCACCTGTCAGGGATGCTTTAAGGTGGATTCCTGCATTGAGCAAATGGCCTTATGGGGCCCCTTCCAACTCTACTTTTCTATGATTCTATGAATGTTGGCGGATTCAGGACAGACACAGCACAGAATTAAGCTATGGAACTCGCTCCCATAGGAGGTAGTGATGGCCACCAACTTGGATGGCTTCAAAAGAGGATTAGATACATTCACAGAGGATATGGCTCTCAATGACTACTAGCCACAGCTATGCTCTGCCTCAATGATCAGGGGCAATATGCTTCTGAATATAAGTTGTTGGAAACCACAGGAGGGGAGAGTGCTCTTGCACTCAGGTCCTGCTTGCCGGCTTCCCTTTGGGGCTTCTGGCTGGCCACTCCGAGAACAGGATGCTGGACTAGAGGGGCCTTTATGGCCTGATCCCGCTGCAGGACTCTTCTTATTTATTTATTACATTTATATAGTGCCCCATAGCCGAAGCTCTCTGGGCAGTTTACAGCAATTAAAAACAAGAAAAACAAATATATAAATTTTAAAACACAAAAATTTAAAAACACAATTTTTAAAAAAATAAACAATTTAAAAACACATGCTAAAATGCCTGGGAGAAGAGGAGAGTCTTGACCTGGCGCCGAAAAGATAATAGTGTTGGCGCCAGGCTCACCTCATCAGAAACATCATTCCATAATTTGGGGGCCACCACTGAGAAGGCCCTCTCCCTTGTTGCCAGACTCCCAGCTTCCCTTGGAGTAGGCACCCAGAGGAGGGCCTTAGATGTTGAGCGTAGTGTATGGGTGGGTTCTTGTCGGGAGAGGCGGTCCATCAGGTATTGTGGTCCTAAGCCGTGTAAAGCTTTATAGGTTAAAACCAGCACCTTGAATTGAGCTCGGAAACATACAGGCAGCCAATGCAAGCAGGCCAGAATCGGTTTTATGTGTTCAAACTGTCTGGTCCCCGTTACCAATCTGGCCAATTCTTAAGTGCTAGTGAACACAGTGGGACTTCCTTGTAAGCAAACCTGCATAGGCTTGTGCTGAAACGTTGCAGCCCAACCTGGAAACGATGCAAGACCCTTTTCATCTGGGCATGCATTTTGTAGCCAGAGATTATAGGAAGCACTTACTTTTTTTGTGGCTTGTGTTTATTTTCAGTTTCAGTCTGTGTTCCTAAACCATTTGGAAGCTGGCAATATTTTTTCTTGGGCAAGCCAAGAATAAAGACATGAGTAAATCTGGCCTTCCCCTTTTCCTCTCTCCTGCCACTGCTGCTACTGCTGCCGTCTTGATCCACCCAGCATTTCCTGTAACTCGCCTGCTGCCTCCACCTTGAGCCAAAGAAATGTGCTTTGACTTGTCAATGCCGGGGAGGGTGCTGTCTACCCATCAGCAGCCTTGCCATGTTGGCTGCAATTCCTGCATTCCCCAAATGCAGAGACCCACATTGTCCTATCAGTGGCATCCTTAATAAAAATTGTTTTCCTCATTGGCCCGCCTGTTGCTTCACTCTCCTCTCGTGGGAACTGTGACCCAGACGCGCACATAATGCAACAGCTCTGGGACCCAGAGTTTGCCACATCTCCTGCCCAAGAGTGTTTGCTAAGAGGCCATTGCAGCATTGACTTGGGGTGCGTCATCACAGGGCACCTCATCCTCCTGCATCAGCTGTGGGCTTTCTGCTGCATATGCCGTCATCAAAGCCTTGTTTTATTTTTAGTTGATTATTGAATTATATAATTGACAGAATGCAATCCTCCATGAGACAATCTCTCGGAGGCATGTGCTGAGAGAAAACAAGGTTTCCATTCTCAGCTCTGCCAGTTAAATTTATTCACACACCCTGACTGGTTAATCAACTCAAACCTGAGTTGATTAATTACCCATTTAAAATATAGGGCCCTGCTGCCCATGTCTCTTCAATGGCTGTAGCTCAGTGGTAGAGCATCTGCTCTGCATGCAGGAGGTCCCAGGTGCAATCTCTGATGGGCATCTTAAGGTAGGGGGTGGGAGACCCCCGTGTCTGAAACCCTGGAGAGCTGCTGCCAATCAGTGTTGACAATACTGAGCTAGACGGACTAATGGTCTGACTGGCATCCTTAATTGTAAGCATAGGACGCTGCCTAATGCCAAGTCAGACCATTAGCTCATCTAGCTCAGGTTTGCCTACACTGATTGGCAGCAACTCTCCCAGTTTCAGATAAAGAATCTCTCCCAACCCCACCTGGAGACACCAATAGCTTGAACCTGGGACCTTTTGCATGCAAAGTAAATACTCTGCCATTGAGCTACAGCCCTTTCCTCTGTTCTTCCTTGGGTAGACATAATACAGGTTTGGAAGGGATGGGAATAATACTTCCTGGTTGTTTATGGTGCTTAAAGCCCTTCTCCAGGCAACCAGGGCAGGAAACATCACAAAATGTGGCTTATTTTTATTTTTCGTTTTGGAGGCCTCAAATGATTACCAGCAGAACACTGTGTGAGCATACAGTGTAATAAAAATTCCTGGGGACTACCAACATTGGAGATTTAATTGTAAGGCTGACATAACAGGTCAGAGTGTACCTATCCATGTACATTCAAAATACGTTTTAGAACCATTCCTCCTGATACCTGTCTGTCTACGGTTGGAAGCAAAGGGCGTTTTTTTTAGCAACTTGGTTTGAAAGAGGGGTTGTTCCTCCTGCTGTGTGTGTGCACTTCTCTCCTCATTCTTGCCTTGGCCCATGCAGTCTTTTACTGGATTCTTTGTGGTATTCCAAAAACAACCTGCGAATCCTGTATGATCAGAGGTGACAGAACAAAAGCATAGGACACAGACTGAGGTAGGCCGCAGGTCCACCTTCTTTAACTGATAGCTGCTCTCTGAGGATTTGGCGATTTTTTCAGACCCCACGACTGAGGCCCCCTTTGGGCTGTTTTAAGTGGGGGGGGATTGAACCTCAGTCCGCACTGCATGAAAAAAGGACATCTCCCACCGAGTACAGCCCTCCTCTGGTATGTGTGCCAAGCAAGCAAAAATTGCTCTCAGATAACAAAAGTATTGCTGTTCTCCACCCTATCTCTGTCTGGGTAGTTAGTGCATGAGTGCCAAACTTTTTTTGGCTGAGGGCCACATTTATCTTCAGCTATCCCTGTGGGGGGCCACATGCCAATAGTGAGTGTGGCCACCCCACTTTCTCTCATGCACTTTTGCATGCACATGAGCAGATTCAGGACACAGACAGGTTTATAGCTCACTCTCCTTGGCTGATCTGTGCAGATCAGCGATGGGGGTGGGAGGTATCACCTCCTCTCCACTCATCAAATGCTTGATCTGATTTGCGGGCGGGGGTGCAATTTGCGTCCCTGTCAGGACCATTTCTATGATGAGAGAAAACAAGGTTTCCATTCTGAGCTCTGCCATTTAACATTATTTCCCTTCCCAGTGCTTAATCAACACAAGCTTGAGTTGTTTAATCTACCCATTCTAAAAACTTTTAAACAGTGGGGCAAAAACAAGAGTGTGCCACATTTCTAGGCAAAGCCCGAATATATACATGATAAAAATCGGGTGCCCCCCACCAAACCTTCAGCCATCTCCTCTGTGATCCCAGCCTTGCCTCTGCATTCTTGACCCCGAATCAAACCCCAGCCTAGTTGGACTCCCCACACCCAGATTTCCGGTGCTCCTCTTCCCAGTGCCCCTCCATCCCTAGTACCTGCTCTCCCTGGTGCTATTCCTGTCTATCCGGCTGATTAATTCCCCAGCCAGCACACCTTGGGTGGGGCACCCTTGGGTGTGTTTTGAAGGCAATCCATGAGGTTATTTTCTTCCACTTCCTTCCCCCCCCTCTATCTCTCAGTTCTAGGAGTCAAACCCGGCTCCCTCTTGCAAAGAAAGGTTGTGGGACCTGTTCGGAGTGATACTGAGCACCTTTCTGGGAAAGGGCCACCTTGCTTCCTGCCACCTGAGTTAGGGTGATGGATAGCAGGGATCTCTTGAGCTCTGTCATGCCAAGTGGATCCTCTTCCCTCCCTTCCCTTGACCTCTAGATTGCAGGGCCTGGGTCGGGGTGGTGTCACCCTCTGCTGTTCCTGCTTTTGGAATTCCCAAAAGGCCTGAGCAGCAAGTCACAATTGGGGGGGAGGGTGGTTTCATTTATGAATCATTTCCCATGCAGCATCCTGAAGCAATTTATGATATAATAAAAATATATATAAAACAGTTACATAGGTAAAAACAGCTAAAACAATTGCATATATTAGTGTGTATATATACACACGTGATAGATAGATAGATAGATAGATAGATAGATAGATAGATAGATAGATAGATAGATAGATAGATAGATAGATAGATAGATAGATAGATAGATAGATAGATAGATAGATAGATAGATAGATAGATAGATAGATGACACCAGCCTTTACCAACAATTTGGTTTTGGACTACAAGTCCCATTAGCCCCAGCCACTATAGCAGGTTGGCAAAGACTGGTTTAAAACAACAGCAGCACATGCATAAAATCAACTCAAATCCAATACCAATTGGGATAAGGATCTCCATTTAAAAGGCTCTTTGAAAGAGGAACATCTTTAGCAAATGCCGCAAAGATAACAGAGACGGTGCCTGTATGTGTGTAATGGGAGGGAGTTCCAAAGGGTAGGTGCCATCCCACTAAAGGCTTGATATTTCTGACATTGTGTGAAATGGACCTCCTGATAGGATGGTATCTGCAGGATGTAGGGGGTGAGATGATCACATGGATGATAAAGTGTAGCATATCATAGTGGCAAGAGTGTTGAGCTAGGATCTAGGAGACACAGGTTAAAATCACCCACTCAGCCATGAAGCTCAATGGGTGACTTTGGGCCAGTCATCTGTTTCTCAGCCTAACCTACCTCACAGGGTTGTTGTTAGGATAATATGGAGAGCGGAGGAACCATGTATGTACGCCACCTTGAGCTCCTTGGAGGACCAGTGGGGTATAAACGTGATCTTAAGATTAAATAAATAATAAACAAGGTTGCCACATTTGGGGGAAGCTGCATCTGTTGACTTTCAGTCTGTCATACACCTGTTCCGGATTCACGGTATGTGATTGCAGCAAGATTTTCGGCAAGGAGAGAGATGACGATTTAATTTTCCCCCAAGCCAGTCTCAGCTGTCGGCAGGGATGATGTAGGCTCCTTGGCATCTGAAGGGTTTGATTGCAGCCCAGGCTGAATCCAGGAATCTGTTTCGGTGCCAGCACTTAACTTCTGGAATGCCACGTCAGATAATAATAAAGGCAAAGTGCCCCTGAGCAGGCACAGAGTGTTTTTCCCACATAGAAAAACACCTGATATGTAGATCACCATGCTTTACATGGACCTACAGCAAAAGGCTCACATACGCACACACTGCACACAGATCGTCTTTCACACACAGCCATCTGCATGTGGATTGCACATTAATTTCTGTGTGGGATTTGTAGTGAGTTGTGCTAAAGAAGAGTACCTCTGAGCAAATGCAGAGTGTTTCCTTCACAGTACAATAACAATCATTCTGTGAGAGGGGGGAAGGAGGTGGAGAAGGATCCAGAGCAGGAGCTAACTCCAGGATTAAGCTTCAGTATGTTGTCACTTTAAAGGTTGCATCCAAGGCTGGTCCTACTCTGAGCAGACCCATTGAAGTTCTTCGACATGATTAACTTAAATTCATTCATTTCAGTGGGTCTGCTCCAAGTTAGGACTAGCATTGGATGCAACCCAAAAAATGTAAACACTATACATATTGAAGGGCTGAAGGGAGTTCTGAATAGGGTTGCCAGGCTCAGGGCCTGATCCTGATCCTGTATCTTTAGGAGAAGAGAAAGTCAGCCAAGTGCAGGTGTTCTTGCAACACTGGAATGGGAAAAACCACAAGGTGGAATTCTCCCTTCCTCTGAACAACTTTTAAAAATACAGAAGACTTCTTGGTTGCCAGGCCCAGCTTCCAACAGGTCTTCTGTATCTTTAAAAGTCGTGCAGGGGGAAGGGAGAATTCCACCTTGTGGTTTTTCCCATTACAGAGTTGCAAGAACACCTGCACTTGGCTGACCTTCTCTTCTCCTAAAGATACAGGATCAGTCTCAGGCTAAGAACCTGGCAACCCTAGTTCTGAAAGGATTGAGACGATCACGGTTCTATCTCTACGCTATACATTTAAAGCACTGTGATACCACTTTAAACAAGCATCCCGGGAACTATAGTTTGGTTAAGGGTGCTAAGAGTTAAAAGACCTGGGTTTCCCTGCCAGAGCTACAGTTCCCGGCATTCCCTGGGAGGAGGGATTGATTGTTTAACCGTTTGGGAATTGTAGCTCTGTGAGGGGAATAAAGGGAATAACAACTCTCAGCACCCAAACTTCAGTGCATCAGGATTTTTTTTGGAGGGGAGCCATAAATGTTTAAAGTGGTATGATACTGCTTTATCATACAGTATAGTGCAGATATGGGACCCAAGATAAAAAGGTCTGGAAGATTAATTTTGCTGTATCCCCTCGGGCAGAGACATACCAGGCAAAGCAGAAGATAGGGTGGCCCAATGCCCCCCTCTTTATCCCCTTCACGGGGTTCCCTGTGCCTTTTTTGGGCTGCGTGGTGGGTAGAAATTCATCATGTGTGGTTTTCCCCATTGCAAAATCTCAAAGTCAAGGTTGAAGAACTTGTGACCTTCCAGATGTTGTTGAGCTCTAACTCCCATTAGCCCCAGCAAGGCTCGATTGCTCCCCCCCCACCCCAATAACTTCTTTTATGTAGGCACCTCCGTCACTATGGAACTTTCTGCAAAGAGGAAAGTTCCTGTAGCCTCTTCCTCCCCTTTCGTCTTTGGAAAACAGGTGAAATCTTTTGTTTGTTAAAATATAACCACATAAATAAATTTCCAGTCACTTGGCACTCAGCCTAACCTACCTCACAGAGTTATTGTTGAGAGAATAAAAGTGGAGACAGGGAAGACCCAGATGGGCCACCGTAAACACCTGGGATGAAGATGAAGGATGGGATACAAATGTAATGTAAGAATACCAAAAAATACATTTGTAAAGTTGCACCAGTTGAATATCTGTCTGTTGTGTATGCCATTTTAAAAAGCTGAACTAGCTGAATATCTGCCTGTTGTGCAAAACTTGAAAACCTGCACCAGTTGAATATCTGTCCCATTGTGCTACTCTTAAAGGAGCAGGTGGCCTCACAGGAAAATGCAGCCTGGGTTTCTCTGGTCCACCAAGGCACTCATCTCCCTTGTGGCCGCACCTTTCTCCCTCACTGTTGCTCTGCGGTGCTCCCTCCCTCAGCCTGTCCTGACATGCACCTCATCTCACCTCCCGTAGGTGCCAACACCTCTAACAGTAATCCTTCCCCCAAATCCAGCTCCGCCTGGGACCTGGCCAGGACTCCTGGGTCCTAAAACTCCAGCTGTAGGACAGAGGCCCGGCCCTGCTGAGTTTTACAGCTGAGTGGCAAGGGAGGTGGGATATCTGACCCTTAGCCCCACACTTTGGGAACAGGAAAGGAGTTTAGTGCCGTGGGAAGGGGGCAGGGACAATATTTGGCTTCTCAGGAAAGAAATTCCATTTATGACAAGGGAGTAGCATGGGAAAAGCCACAGCGCTGGTGAGTTCATTCCATGGATGTCCACTGATTGTGTGGATGATCACAGGCCACGACTGGGCAAGAGCTGGAACTCTGTGTCAGAGCCCCTCCTTTGCAGGCAGAAGGTCCCCAGGTTCAGTTTCTGATGGTAGTGATGGGAACATCCCCTGCCTTAAAAACCCACACGGGTGCTGTTGCCAGTCAGAGTTGACCAGGGGACGTGGGGAGCCTTTTGAGGCTGGTGGGCCGCATTCCCTCCTGGGCAACCTTCTGGAGTGGGGGGGGCACATGCCAGTGTGATCCTTACCTTGGTATCATCTGAGGCCAGTTTCTACACACACTCATAGGCCACATTTGCACCCTATGTTTAAGGCCCATGGGTGGTGTTCACCGCTAGTCCTACTCAGAGTAGACCCACTGAACTTAATGGACATGGCTAACTTTAGGTACATTAATTTCAGTGAGTCTACTCTGAGTAGGGGTTAGTTGAATGCAAACCATGGCTTCCTCCAAAGATTCCTGGGAACTGTTGTTTGTTAAGGGTGCTGAGAATCGTAACTATGTGAGGGGTCAACTACAGTTCCCAGGATTCTTTAGGGGAAGCTATGACTGTCAAAGAGGCATAAACATGTTTTAAATGGATGGTGAGGATGTGACTAGAGACCAACCAACCCCTCTATCCTCCAAGGATAACCAGTAGCAGAGTGGCAAATTCAGAAGTGCAGGGTCCCTTCATAATAGCCACAACCACACCCCTCCCCACTTTTTTGCTGTTGGGTTGAGAATGAGATCTTTGTTAATGCCTTCTCCCACAACAACAGACGTCCCTAGGAGCCAGTATGCATGGAAGGGGAGATCATTAGCTACTGAGAAGACTCTTCTCAGTGGCTGACACACTACGCTTTCATGCCGATTAGCTCATAGGATGCTGGTGACCCTGCTCCCAAACAAGTAAGGAGTCTAAGACTCCCACCCCAGAGACCCTGCATGACTACACTTCTGCGTAACACTAGAACTCATGGACATCCAAGGAAGCTGAATGTTGGAACATTCAAAGCAGACAAAGCTGAGGAATTTGCTCCCACAGGAGGCAGTGACAGCCACCAACTAGGAGGACTTTAAAAGAAGATTAGACAAATTCACGGAGAGTCTTGAGGCTATCAATGGCTACTAGCCACAACGGCTATGTTCTCCCTCCACTGTAGGGTTGCCAGGTTCAGGCCCGGCCTCCAAGAGGGCTTCTGTATCTTTAAAAGTCGTGCAGGGGGAAGGGAGAATTCCACCTTGTGGTTTTTCCCATTACAGGTTTGCAAGAACACCTGCACTTGGCTGACTCTCTCTTCTCCTAAAGATACAGGATCAGGATCAGGATCAGGCCCTGAGCCTGGCAACCCTACTCCACTGTCAGAGGCCATATTCCTCTCAAGGCTGGTTGCTGGGAATCGCAAGTGGAGAGAGTGCTCCCGTGTTCAGGTCCTGTTTGTGAGCTTCCCATAATAGGTGTCTGGTCCTGGACTAGAGGGGCCCCTGGCCTGATGCAGCCACAAGACTCTTCTTGTGTTCTTAAAGAGGGTGCAGAGCAGGCCCAGAAGGGGGTGGCTGAGGAGGAGGAGGTGTCTTGGGTAGAGTTCCAAGGGCCAACAAGAGAGGCTTGGAGGGCCACTTTCGGTCCTCAAGCCTGAGTTGCTCTAATTCTAGCTGGACTAATAGTTTTGACTCCGGACAAGGCTTCCTGTGTATTCTGCTGTACCGATAGGTGGTCTGCCTGTGTGTTCCTGAAGCTTTTCCATACTTTTTTTTTAAAACTGGGGAATTTACAGTGATTGTTTCACATGCTTCAAAATTCCTCCCAAGGTTTCCTCCGTCACTGCATCAACATGTTTGGGGAAGGTGCTTTCTCCTGTTGAATTTCTGCCTGTCATGCAGCTTCTAATGGCGCAGAAGCTTTGGGTTGTATCCAGTGTCAGTCCTACTCAGAGTAGACCCCTTGAAATTAACACATGACCAAATTAGGTCCCTTCATTTCAATGGATCTACTCTGAGCAGGACTTCATTGACTACAACCCTTTGTCAGAAAGGCTTGCAACCCCTCACCCAAGTATCATGGGTCTACTCGGAGCAGGACTTCACTGAGTACAACCCTTTGTTACAAAGGCTTGCAACGTTATTCAAAATGCAAATTTCAGCTGTGTACACACCATACATTTAAAGCACATACCTTTGCCCTGAAGGATCCTGGGAACTGTAGTTTCCCCCTTACAGTTCCCAGCACCCTAAACAAACTACTTCCCAGGATTCTTTGGGGGAAGCCATGTGCTTTAAATATATGCTGTGTAAGCAGCCAGTTGAGGCCCTTGATTACTGATACCATGGATAGGAAATCTGTGGTACTGAGGCCACATGTGGCGCAAGCAGTGAGGGTTTGAGGCTGGCACTCCTACTTTGCAGTGGAAGGGTTTATGGGGCTGGCTGTGGCACAGGGCAATGTCCACACTCCTGCCTGCCCCCAAACTCAGTTGGCTAGAGATTTTTAAAAATGCCCCAAGACATCGGGGGAGGGGCTGCAGATGTGCAGCGGTGCATGTCATACTATGAATGTAGCTTCCAGCACACTCCCCAAAAGATTGGCCACCACTGATCCAGAGAGTGGCATATACCCCACAACTGGGATTTTTTGGCTACTGTACCCCATGCGTTGGTAATTGTGAGAATGGATTACTGCAATGCGCTGTCTGTGGGGCTGCTCTCAGGCCTGGTCCGGAAGCGCCAGCTAGTGCAGAATGCAGAGGCTAGACTGCTGATGGGGTCAGATGGCTGGCAGCATGTGACATCCCTGCTAAATCATCTGCACCGGCTGCCCATGTCTACTGAGCCAGGTGGTCCAAGGCTCTTGTGTTGATATACAGAGCCCTGAAGAACTTGGGTCCAGGATGCTTGAAGGACCACTTCAGCCCTGAAATCATCCGGATGAGCAGTGCAAGTTGTCCTCAGGGTTACAGAGCCCTGACTGGCCTCAACCAGAAGTCGGGCATTTAGTGTTGCCCATCCCATTTATTTATTTATTTATTGTACTTATATACTACCCCATAGCCAAAGCTCCCTGGGCTGTTTACAGTAACTAAAAACATTAAAACAAAAATACAAATTTAAAAACACATCTTTTAAAAACAATTTAAAACACAATTTAAAAATGTAAAACAATTGAAAACACATGCTAAAATGCCCGGGAGAAGAGGAAAGTCTTGACCTGGTGCCGAAAAGACAACAGTGTTGGCACGTGGCGCACCTCATCAAAAAGATCATTCCATAATTTGGGGGCCACCACTGAGAAGGCCCTCTCCCTTGTTACCAGCCTGCGAGCTTCCCTTGGAGTAGGCACCCGGAGGATGGCCTTGGATGTTGAACGTAGTGTACGGGTGGGTTCATATCGGGAGAAGTATTCCATGCTACGGAACACTCTTCCAGCACAGATTCGGCAAAGGCACCCTCGCTTTTGACTTTCAGGCATCTCTTGGATACTTTTTTTTAATGCCCTATTCAGCCATTTCAAATGTAGCCACTTATTTTAATGATTTTTCTGTAATGCTTTTAAAGGTTTTCAATGTTGCTGTACACTACCCTAGTGTTGTACAAGAGGGCGGTATGCATAAAAATATTTTCATATATATAAAGGAAGAAACTAAGCTGTGAATTGAACGCTGTCTACCAAAGGGCTCTTGACAAAGCACAAGTGTCCAGACAGAGCACACGTTGTTTTCATTACTTAGTTTGTTTACTGTCTCTGTTAGGAACGTATGAGGCCACCTTATACTGAGCCGCAACACCAGTGCAACTAGCTCAGTATTTTCCACGGACAGGCAGCAACTCTCCAGGGTTTCAGGCAGGGGACATTGCCAACTCTACCAGAAGATGCCATCAGGGATTGATCCTGGGACCTTCTATCACTCTACCACTGAGCTACAGCCTTTCTCTATAAATTAACCTCTACGCTACAGCATATAATCAAAATAATAAAACCATAAAATACAAAATATTTAAAAGCAGCATTTAAACTGTCAATAGAAAACAGAGAGGAAAGCAAAACTGGGAAGCTACATCTCTTCCACACATCGTGTATAATGAACCCTTTGCACCTTTTACCACATTTACTTTCATTTTTGGAATCTGCTGCCAATGAAGGCTTCCTTCCCTAAGTATTGCACAATGGTAAAATCCCCCTCTTACGCTTGTTTCTCCCTCTCCAACACAGGTTGCAATCTCTTCGGAGCAGGGACCTTGCAGTGTACAATGAATGTATGGAATTAGATGCCACCTGATGTGGGAATGGGTGACTGAATTAGGTGACTTCAAAGGGATATTAGGCAAATTCACAGAGTGTCTTTCAAGGGCTCTTAGCCATTGGCAGGTAAATGGAACCTCCATATTCAGACATAGTCTACCTCTGGGTACTAGCTGCTTGGAGAGCACAAGCCGGAGAGGGCTATTGCATTCATGCCCTCATTGTCAGCTTCCTGATTGGCCCTTGAGGGACATGAGATGTTGCACTAGGTTAACCTTTGGGGTCCATCCAGCAAGGCTCTTCTTCATCACCTTATCCTTTAGTGTTTATTGCTTGATCCCCTGCCCCCCCCAGCTCCTTCTGGGGAGAAGGGCAGGATATAACCTTAATAAATAAATAAAATAGGAACATGGGCGTGTATGAGTCTGTTATGTGGCTTCACGTTGATTACGACTTATGGCGACCCTATGAATTAGGGACCTCCAATATCATTTGTTACAAACCACCCTGTTCAGATCTTGTAAGTTCAGGTCTGTGGCTTCCTTTATGGAAACAATCCATCTCTTGTTTGGTCTTCCTCTTTTTCTACTCCCTTCTGTTTTTCCCAGTATTGTCTTTTCTAGAGAATCATGTCTTCTCATTATGTGTGCAAAGTATGATAACCTCAGTTTCATCCTTTTAGCTTCTTGTGACAGTGACCCAGAGTAGACCAGCTGAAATAAATTAATGGAGCTAAGTTCATCGTGGCCATTCATTTCAGTGGGTCTACTCTGAATCAAAGTGAGTTGAAGACAACCTTTGTTTTTCCCTTCTGAACAAAGCGACTGATTAATAATAATAATAATAACCTCCACCGTCCCCCGCTCACCCTTCGTCCTTCCTGACTCACAGCCAGGTCAGGCTTCTGCTGCCCCCTTGACTCACCCCACGGGCTTCCCCCAATCTCACCCCATGCCTGGGGAGCAGGAGGGTTGTGTCAGCTCCCTGGCAAGCGCTCAAGCGGCGGAGGGGAGGGCGCTCGCCCCGGCCAAGTGGCGCAAGAGGTGCCTTCCCCAGCCCCAAGCCGCCGCCCCCCGCTCGGCCCGCTCGCTCGCACCCTGCCCTCCCCGGATGCCTTTCGTCGCCGCGCCACAAAACCCGGCGGCTCCACCCCAGCCTTGACAGAAGCGAGGCGCTCGCACACCCCACGCGCTCCAGAGAGAGGCCGAGGCCGGAGAAGAGCGAGCGGCGGACCGACCGAGCGACCTCCTCGCCTCCTGCGGCTGCCAGGTGGGCGCTGCCGGGCGGGGGCACCCTGGGCTCCCGGCACCCGCCAGGGGGGTCCAAGGCTCGGGAGTTGGAGGGGGCGCTGCGGGGGTCCACGGGTCGGCGGGGTGGAAGGAAAGAGAGCGGGCTGGAGGGTGAAGTCTGCCCGGCGCATCGAAAGCGCGAAGGAAGTTTTGGAAGTTTCTGGAGCAGAAAACGCGCGTCGCCGAAGATGGTTTTGATGGGAAATTGGGGGGGGGGGCGGACATAGCCGCAGGTGCGTGTGGAGGAATCTCTAGCTGGTGAGTTTTTTGGGGGGGGGGTTGAAGAAGACTTGGGAAAGGAGACAATGCAGGGAGGGGGATTTGTGTTCTTGGGGACGTGTGGACGCCTGGAAGGGGGTTCAAGAGGGTTTGATGCCAGAGAGGAAGGCTGGCTTAATGACGGGGGGGGGCTTGGGGAACGGGGGGAAGACTAGGACGGAGACATTTGGGGGTGTTAGGAGTAAAGGTGGATGGAGGAGAGGGGACCTGCCTAGTGATGGAGGTTTTTGAGGGGACAGAGAACTGGGGTCCAAACTATGGCTCGGAGAGGCAGCATCAGGGCCGGACTTTGGGGCAGACTTCCCTGGTCCCGCTCAGCAGAACGGACTGGAGGGTCCCCCCAAACAAGCAGAATAATATAGTTTGCTGTCTAAAAATGTGTGTAAGGCGCGTTTTGAGTTCAGAATTTGAAGCGTGTTTAAAGCATCTCCCCACCCCAAGAATCCTGGGAACTGTAGTTTACCCCTCACGGAGCTACAATTGCGAGCAACAAACTACAGTTCCCAGGGTTCTTTAGGGGTGGGGAAATATGCTTTAAATGTATGCTGTGTACGGCTCAGTAGGATCCCCTTATTATCCAGGAATCCGGTTTTTCAAACAGGTGAGCCCATTTCCATAGCGGGGACTTGAGCAATCAAGGCAGCGGCGTCTGAGAACTCCCGGTAATGGAAGGGGTTGGAATTTGGGGAGGGGTCTCAAGAGACACTCCTTCAGTGTGGGGAGATCAAAGGTGCCAGCGCTCCTGAGCATGCCGGACCTGAGCATAGAAGTTCAGATACCAGCTTGAAGCAGCGAGAGAGGGGCAGGCAAATGTGTAAGGACCCAGTCCTTTGGGACATGCTGTTTGAATGATGCCGCCTTTGGTTCAGTTGGAAACGGCTGTGATCCCCAGGGAGGGTTTACAAGCTGTTAAAAATGGGTGATCCCTCTTGATGGGAGCTAGACTGGGCAGCTGTGCCAAGCGACAGAGAGGGTGACTGGTGCCAGGGCATGCAGAAGAGCTGCAGGTGTTGTAGCTAAGGAAATGAATGAGCTATGCTTCCCAGCTGGGGGCAGGTGGAGGAATGTGCACCACAAGTGTTGGACGAGTCATATGGAGGCTGTGGGTGTTGAGGAGTGCAGATAGGGGTTCCCCCCCTCTTTTAAAAAGATTTATTTCTGATCGTTTAAGACAGGACAGGGTGAGTAATGAGATACCTCATCATTTTTTTTTATTTTTCACAACAACCCTGCAGGGTGGGCTCGGCTGAAAGGGAGTTGCCTAAGGCCACCAGGGATGTGCCTTGTGCCTGAGCAAGAAATGTAAAACTCTGTCCTTTTCTGGGGTGTGGTCTGAAAATAGGCAGTGGGGGTTAATTTTGGATATGGTTTTTAATGGGTCACTGCCGGAAGAGTTTTTGGAGAGGCAAAGGACATCGATTTGGAAATGAGGCTTTTTGGAGAGGCTTTGGTGCAGTTCAGGGACATGGGTGGCAGTCCAGAAATTGGAAAAGTCACAGCAAAGGCAAGGGGAATCTAGCAACAGGAAGGTGTGACGCAAGGGAGAACGGATAAAATCCCGCAAATCTTAGGAATTTAGGAAGCTGCCTTATGCACTGAGTCAGGCCGTTGGACCATCTTGCTCTGCGTTGTCTATGTACTGACTGGCATCAGTTATTTGGGAGTTTCAGGCAGGGGCCTCTCCCAGCCTTACTCTGAGATGCCATTGAGGATTGAACTTGGGACCTTCTGCATGCAAGGCAGATGCTCTGCCACTGAGCTACAAGCCTTCCCCTAAAAACAAAGTAAGGTTCTAGTCCTCATAGTTCTAAATAAAGGGCTGAATTAAATAGGAACATTGGGATCTGCCCTATACTGAGTCAGACCATTGGTCCATCTCACTATTGTTTACACTGACTGCCAGTGGCTCTCCAGGAGTTTCAGGCAGCCTTACCTGGAGGTGCAGGGGATTGAACTGGGGACCTTTCACATGCAAGGCAGAGGCTCTGCCACTGAGCTACAGCCCATCTTGAGATCTGGAGGGTGAACAGCAACAGGAAGTTGGGAGCAGTTCTGTCTGACTTGGAGAAGTTTGGCAGCAGTTCTGTCTGACTTGGAGAATTAGATTGGGAGATAGGGGTGGTTTTTAGGGGGGACTGAGGGTGAGCCATTTCAGAGGAGGGGCAGATAGCCACTGAGTTCTCAGGATGCAGTATATAGCATTTAAGCCCACATTTTGCTTTTTTGTAATAGTTAATTGCTGAATAGATGCCTCTCAGGCCAGTTTGAAAGCCAAGGTTTCTGGCCTGGAAGCCCTCTCTGCCTTGGGTCATACTGTGTGGTTACTCGGCGGCAAAGAAGAATGTGCTTTGCACGTGCTCAGGAATACTCTCTTCTTTCTCACCACTCCCTGTATCCTGAGCCTTTGTGGTGGTGGTGGTATTAGGAGCCCAAATGAAGTTCTGATCTAATTCTCTATGCTGTGCTAAGGTTTATTTTGTTGTTTCTTCAGTATATATATATATATATATACCCGGAATCTTCGACTGAGCAACTTAACAGTAAAACTTAAAAAAAAAAAAGACAACAACCAAATTAAAATAAGAAACAAATTGGATAGCAAAGAGGTGGCATTTTGTTGATTCTGTTCCTCTTTCCACCTCTTGGTCTCAAGAGGGTAGGGCTTATATTTAGAATCGCAGAGTTGGAAAGGACCTCTGAGACCATCCAGCCCAACCCACTGCCAAAGCAGGAAATCGAATACGACAGCATTCCTTGTGTTCTAGTAGGGCTTTTGCTTGATGAGACAAAAGTTCAACAGATGCAGATTTTCTCAGCATGGAGAAAGCTTCATGTGCTGGATTTCTGCCTTCCATGTCTTTGTTAGAAGGCCTTGCAAGGCTGGGGAGAGAGGAGAATGTGGCAACTCTAGAAGACGGAGTCATTGATTGAGGATCTAGGATTCCTGGGTTCTACTCTTCCCTTGCTGCTGGTGGAAAAAGATTGCAAGCTAGGACTCCTGGGTTCCACGTTTTGGCCCTGGGGCTTGCTGTGCTCTTGCTTCATTACAGCTGATGGCTCAACCAGAAACTCAGTTTCATGTGCACCATCCAGCTTAACCGGCAAACCTCACCGCTGTGCCCTTGCTACCACATAGGCACACCTTGGCATCATTGCTGCCTCCACAGAGCTGGTTCCCATTGGGCACCTGGCAAGTCTGTGGGTGGGGCACTATGGAAGATGAGCAACTTTTTCCTGGGCAGGGATATTCCCAAGGATTCACTCCCCACACACACACGCAAGTCTTGGGCTCTGCCACGCCTCAGCTTCTTCCTGCATTACAGGCCCCGATGACTTCCGTCTGTTCAGCCATCCGTGATGGTTTGAAGCTGAGAAAGAAAGCTGATTTCAGTGCTGGGGTTCTGGAACTAATCCACAACACAAGAGAAAGCCAGGCCTCTGAGCATGCACAGAGTGTTTTTTTCCCCTTCTGTACAGAGGAAGCGCAATCTGCAATAGCTCCTCACACTTCTGTGGTTAGCAGAAACATATGGACATAGGAAGCTGCCTTATACCGGGTCAGACCATTAGTCCATCTAGTTCAGAACTAGCAGCACTGACTAGCAGCAGCTGGTTTTCAAACAGGGGACATTCCCAGCCCTCCCTGGAAATGCCATTGGGGATTGAATGTGGGGCCTTCTGCATGCAAAGAGATGCTCTTCCACTGAGCTGCAGCCCTTGCGGCAATAGGATAAGATCATTCAGGCTTGTGTGTGGAACATGAGTTAGAACAATTCATGTTCAAGAAAGAAAGAAAGAAAGGTGTTTCATTTACTCGTATCCAATCTTACAATACAACCCTGTGTAAAAATATTTTGAGGAGGGCTCCATATTGTAACTCACAATGGTTACCTTGGCTTATATGGACCCTCCATATTCAGAGGCAGTGTATCTGTGAATACCATTTTCTAGGGAGCAAGAGCAGTTGCCTTCATACCCTCCTTGTGGGGCTCCTGAAGCCATCTGCGTGGCTGTTGCGGAAAAGGAGGATGCTAGCGGTAGATGGGATGGTCTGATCCAGCATGGCTCTCCTGACATTCTTACGAGAAAAGGACCTCGTTTGATCCTTCCGGTGAAACATTTGGGGTTGTGGAAAGGGGCTGGGTTGCCCACCTGGCTACAGAATGCCGGAGTCAGGAAGCAGCATCGCTATTTTCCTTCCTTCTAGGAAGTTGCCTTAGACAGAGCCAGACCATTGGTCTATCTAGCTTGTATTGTCAACACTGACAGGCAGCAGCTCTCCAGGGTTCCAGACAGCCCTACCTGGAGATGCCATCAGGGACCTTGAACTTGGGACCTTCTGCATGCAAAGTAGGTGCTCTAACCACTGAGCTAACGGCCCTCCCCAGAGAACACCAGTGAGTGTACGCTGCTAAATACCCCAACTGCTCTGGCTATCGATCTTCGTTTCCAGGCTCAATGCGAAACACTGGTTTCGTCCTTTAAAGCCCAATATGGCTCAGGACCGCAAGACCTCAAGGGCCACCTCTCCCTATACGGACCAGTCTTGACTCTGCCCTCCGCATCAGAATCCCTCCTCCGTGTGCCCCACCCCAGGAAGGTACACACAAGGAGGTTGGCCATGTGAGAGCGGGCCTTTTAGTGGTAGCACCCCATCTGTGGAATGCTCTCCCCAGGGAGAGATGCCTGGTGCCATCCTTGGCACTTTGAGACACCAGGCTAAGACATTTCTATTCACCCAGGCCTTCAGTTAGTGTGCCTCCTTCATTGGTGTAATATTTTAGTGGGGTGGGTAGGATCTGGTCCGTATTGTCATATTGTATTTTATTTTGTCACGTTTTGAGACTTTATTATTGTATAAAGGGAAATTATTATTATTATTAATAATAATAATAATAATAATAGTTGTTGTTGTTGTTATGTGCCTTCAAGTCGATTATGACTTATGGCGACCTTATGAATCAGTGACCTCCAAGAGCATCTGTCATGCACCACCCTGTTCAGATCTTGTACATTCAGGTCTGTGGCTTCCTTTATGGACTCAATCCATCTCTTGTTTGGAATAATAATAATAGGCCCAAATCTGGAAGCACCCCACTGCTCTCACAGACACAACTCCTTTTTGATGCATGGTTGCAAAAAAACCGTTCCAGGACACTCAAATAGGAGCCAGGCTTGGCCTTCTTGCAAGTCCCAGGGCATCTTCAACACTCCTTAATATATTATATCATGCACCTTTTCAGGTAAGAATTTTTATAAAGTAAGACTTGCCTGCCAACATTCATGGCTTTTGCAAAGTGTTTGTTAGTCTTTATTATTGGCACAGGAACCTCCCCCATCTGTCAAGCGGCCAAGGACGCAGCGCGGTGCCAATAGCTAACCGGGCAGGATTCGTGCTAGTAGCACTTCACAAGGCAGAGGTATTCCAAGCATCTTAACCATGGGCCGCTGCTATGCACCCCAGTGGCCATGTGAACACACTCTTAAAGATAGTGATGTGGCCAAGGGCTCCCTGCCAGCTGAGTGGCAATTTAAATTTAGAGAAAAGACGAGTAAGAGGAGACATGACAAAGATGTTACAGAATTCCACAGGGTGGGGAGACAGTGGCTGGAGAAAAGTTTCTCTTAATATTATCCAGTGAAGGTGAATGTTGGAAGATTCAGAACAGCCAAAAAGAAAGTACTTCACACAGCACATGGTTAGACTATGGAATTCACCCCCACAAGAGGCGACGATGGATGGCCACCAACTTGGATGGCTTTAAAAGAGGATTAGGCAAACTCAGGGAGGAGAAGCCAGCAGTGGCTACTAGCCATGATGGCTATATTCTTCCTCCACTGTCAGAGGCCATATTCCTCTTAAAGATAGTTGCTGGGAATCACAAGTGGGGAGAGCGCTTGCATGCTCAGGTCTGCTGGCGTGGGCTTCCCCCAGACATCTGGTCAGCCACTGTGGAGCAAAATAGATGGGCTGCTGCCTGACCCACCTGCAGGCCGCTCCTGATGTTCTTAGGTTAATGCTGAGTCTTCCCCGTCAATTCCCATCGTCCCACATTCCCCTCCCATGCTACATAATGCAGCATTTGAGAAATCATGTAGAAGATAAGGCTATCGATGGCTGCTTATCATGATGGCTATATACAACCGCTAGGACTGGAGGGAGGCTGCCTCGGACTACCAGTCACTGAGGAACGACAGCTCTCAGTGTCCGGCTGCTGGGCTTCCCAGAGGCATCTAGTTGGCCACTCTGCGAAAGAGGATGTTTGACTAGCTGACAGACCTTTGGCCTGGTCCAGCAGATTGAAAGCTGCTCGGGGCAAGGACCTGACCTCTTCTACTCCATGAAGCACTAGGCATGCCAATGCTGCTGTTTTTAAAAAAAACAACCTTGCCCAGCCTGGTGCAAGGGGGCTGATGGGAGTTGTGGTCTAAAACATCTGGAGGGCTCCAGGCTGGGCATGTGTGTCTTAAATGGCCTGGGACTGTGGTATCTAAAGGGACAAACTTTCTTCAGTCAGGCACCAGACACCCTTCTCCGGGAACTTCTGCCTTCAGAAGTTCAGAAAGTGGTTACAAGAGGGAGGGTCTTTTCTGTGGTTGCACCTCAGTTGTGGCACTAACTCTCACCTGAGACAGTTATTGGAGTGTTTGCTTAATGCCGTTGCTGTTGTTTTTAGGGTGCCAGGCAAAGCCTCCTCTGTATGACTTTTGGCAGTTAGTAAACTTGTTTGCTTAATCATTATGGTTTAATGTTGTTTGAGCAGCAGGTTTTATGATGTTTCTCTTGACTAATGTAGTACATATAGCATTGTTTAACCCATAATTGCTGTTTGATAGATTTATTATTCTCTCCTTTTTTTGTTTTTGATTGGATTTGTGCAAGGTGTCCTGAAGGCATGTTTGACGGCAGGAGAAGGCAGGTACTTTTAAAACAAATGAATAAATTATATATTTGGGTAGTTGTGTGTGTGGGAGTTTGGGGGGGTCATAAAGGCAGACTTGCACGATAAAATACAAGTTGTGCTTTGCTTTTCAATCCCGTCGTGGAAAGGATCAGAGGTAGAGCATCTGCCTTGCGTGCAGAAGGTCCCAGGTTCAATCCCTGGCAGTTCCAGGTACAGCTGGTGAAGACCCCTGTCTGAAACCCTGGACAGCAGCTGCCAGTCAGTGTAGGCTAGATGGAGCAATGGTCTGACTCAGTGTGAGGCAGCTTTCTATGCTACTATGATGTCCGTGAAACCTGACTAAGTTCCAGATATATGCGCTGGTCACAAACCACCAACATACAAAACAGGATTTCTCAAGTGAGAGGGAACGTCCTCTGCTCTAGATATCTCCCACTCCCCAAATCCCAGATCATGGGAAGCTGCTTGCGGTTAGCTAGTGCTGAGGTGAAGCGCACTCTGGACATACTCAAAAGCGCCCATATCTGTATGGTTGCTTCAAATGTGCCAGGACTGACACTGGGGATGGATAAATAAAGAGGGCTTCTCTGCCCATAAGCAAAGTGCATTTTGTTTGCCTTGGGACATACTATTGGTGCCAGCTTTGGAACATGGGAATAAATGTGTAGGGCTGAGCTCTGATGGACCCTAGATCAAACTGAAACCCTTCCAGCGTTTCAAGCTAGTAATCTGAATTTATATGTGACATTTGAGCTCCCACATAATTCTTGCTTTTTTTTTTAATGATCTGGCTCAGAGAGAAAACAGTTATATCTCTCCCACACAACAAACCCACAAGAATCCGGGGCTTTTCTGATTTTATTTCTCAATTGCTTCCCCCACATACAAAAAATGGTTCATTTATCACATATCCTTCATCTGTTTTCCCTTCCGCCAGCTAACCGTTCCACGCCCATTTCCTTCAACATTTGCACATCCAAGATAATGAATAAACTTATAATAAAGAAGCTTAAAAAAATCTATAGCAAACTCCCTGCAAGTAGAAATCAGCCCTTCAGGGGGAAAAGTTCTAACCCAGACCATCCCCTGCTATGTTAGGTCTCTACTTGCAGGGAATCTGGGTTGATTTGTTTTTAATATAGAGTAGAATTCCCCATAGCCTGAACTGATGCAGTTCCTACCCCCTTATTCTGCAGAAGGTGTAGAGCAGGTCTCTGTCTTAACCAGATGACAAAGGCTACAATCCTATGCATGTTTAGTTGAGAGTAAGCCCAACTGAATACATTGGAGCTTACTTCTGAATAAACATGTACATGAATTTGGGCTCAGTGGTTCTCTTTTTAAATGCCTCGATCATTTTCAGGAGAGGCAACAGGCATGAGCTCAAAATGGAGGGGAAAGTAACACAGAGGAATGTCAGAGTGAAAAACTTGCAGTGTGCATCTAGCATTAAGTCAGTCTTGAGCCACTGGATGTAAAAACCAACAGGGATACTGCTTCACCTGCATTTGAGCTAATTTGTTTCAAAAGATGGAGACTGGGGTTTAGGGTGCCTTTTTGTCCAAATAGAGGACAGACAGAAGGCAGATGCTATATTGGGAAGGAGGCATCCCAGTGGGATTGCATGTCACCAATCCTTAAAGCACTGCACAGGCAGCTACTGGGTCTGATTCAAGGTGTTAGTACTAGCATACAAAGCCCTAAACAGCTTGGGACACAAGTGCATTAAGGAGCAACTCCCCCAGTATCCACCATCTCAGGAGGTCCTGTTGGTGGTACTACCGCCACTAGGTGCTACGTCGTGGTGGTGGTGACCTGTGACAAGGCCTTCTTGGTGGTGGTTCCCCTTTGTGGAATGCCTTTCCTGGTGAGGCCTGTCTGTCCCTCTCCTTATTGACTTTCAGGAGGAAATGAAAAACATTCCTATTTACTTTTGATGGCTGAAAGATATGGTTACATCCACACCATACATTTAAAGAACACGGCTTCCCCCAAAGAATCCTGGGAACTATAGTTTACTCCTCCCAGTTCCCAGCACACTTAGCAAACTTCAGTTCCCAGGATTCCTTGGGGGAAGCCATATGCTATAAATCTATGGTGTGGATGTGACTATACTGTTCCTGGCACCTTTGAAATTGCTAGCTGTGAGAGACTCTGTGATGGGTTTTTATTTTAATATTTTAATTGCATGGTTTGAACACAGATGTGCTTGCCACCCTGGGCTCCTCTGGGAGGAAGGGCCAGATACGGATTTGATAAACAAATAATAACAGCAAAAATTATAAGGGGCTGCCCAGTTGAAGTCCGGTTTAAAGATAAAGAAGCCTCAGAAGGGATTGCAGGATGAGCTTTGAAGTTGCCCATCAACAGGTGGCAGCCCTGGACAGCAGACTGAACGGGCACCCAAGTCACCTAGTCAGTATTTAAGGGATAGTTGTTGTTTCTGGATTTGTGCCTCTACCCGTAAATTAGCATATGCAAATATTATGTAAAACATTTTGATTTCTTTGGTGACATGTAAGTAGCTACCCTAATTGGAGTCGGGGGGGGGGGCAGCACATGGAAGCCTCTCTAGAATTTGCCCGCCCAGAGCACAGGCAGGTTTGGACTATTTTGGCATTAAAGCTTTGGCCATGTGCAAGATGGATGTGATCAGTCTTGGATCTGCCCAAAGTCAGCGGTGTACTCATTTGTCCCAAATGGACCAAGACGGTGGCAGGGTGGTGAACGAAAAAGATGGAGGGCATTAACTTCACACAAACCCTCACTCTGTTTTGTGTCCTGTTGGATCCAACTACAAGTAGCCTTATCCTCCCTGTCCTCCCCAACAACTGCTGTTCAAAGGTATACTGCTCCTGAGTGTGGAGGTTCCATATCACCATCATAGCTAATGGTCCTTAGCAGATCTAGAGGCCTGCTGGCCTCCATTTCAGAATTGCGTGCTCTAAGGGGCAGCAGCTCTCCAAGTCCTTCAAGCAGAGATATTTTACCTGATTCTTCGGAAGCTGCCGTGTACTGCGTCAGACCACTGGCCCGTCTGGTTCAGGGTGCTGCTTGTTGTTGCTGTTGTTGTTGTTACCACCTAGCCTTCACCCTGAGGTCCTCGTTGTCTGACTGGCAGCAGCTCTCCAGGGTTTCAGAGATAGTCTCTCCCAGGCCTTCCCGGAGATGCCACTGGGAATTGAACCTGGGACTCTTTTCATGCAAAGTAGGTGCTCCATCATGGATCTACAGTATGTCCTCCACCAAGTCCCCATTTGGACGTGCTTGGAAACATCCAAGGGCTGGAATTTAGCTAAAGTGGCTGCATGAGCCAATTTCAGCCTTGTGAACATGCTTTTCTCTCCCTCCCTTGCTCTGTGTCTTTTGCCTGTGTTGCATGCAACCCTTCTGCCTCCTGTTTCCATCCCCCTGCGGTCCCTCCCTTCCTCAAAGTATCCGTCAGCATCTGGACTTGTGTCAGTGAGAGCACAGGGCAGACGAGCAGAGACCTGACGTTCTGGGACACCCCCATGTCAGGCGCCTGACCCTTGAGCTTCCACATGCGCTCTAAGCCTGAGAGGGTGCTCACATGTCCAGATGGTCATTGGAGATCACTGCTGAGTCAGGCATCTTTGGTCGTGCAAGGGGGAAGGGGAAGGGAACCTGAAAAAAAATCCCAGGGACTAGGAAGTTGGACCTCGTGCGTTGAAGTGGAGTTCCTGGAAGTCAGGACTAGTTGGCGCCTGGGAGTTGAGCCTAGCAATTTGGAGAGAAGACAAGGTCACGGCCAGGATTTGGGAATTGTTCCAAGGAGCGTTTTAGAAATGAGGTGGAAGAAGAAGATGGGTTATAGGTCAGTGGCAGAGTGCTTGCTTGGTGTGCAAAAGGTCCCAGTTTCAGTCCCCGGCATTTGCAGGTAAGGCCGGGAATATCCCGGTCCAAAACCCTGGACAGCTGCTGACAGTCAGAGTAGACAGTACAGTGCTAGAGACAGGCCATTGTCTGACTCAGTATAAGGCCACTTCCTGCATTCCTAGCTGTGTGTTTTATAAGCCAAGAGGACTCTTGGAGGCGTGGCTGCGCCTTATAGTCTGGAACAGCTATGGGGAACCTTTGGCCCTCCAGATGTTGCTGAACTACAACTCCCATCAGCCCCAGCAAGCATGGACAGTGGCCAAGGGTAATGGGAGTTGTAGTCTCGCAGCATCTGGAGGGCAACAGGTTCCCTGCACCTGGTCTAGAATTCAACCTACTCCAATCTGGCGCCCTCCAGATGTTTTGGACTACAGTTCCCATCAGCCCCAGGCAGGATGGTGGCCACAATGACTATCCAGTGATTAATCTCAGTTGACGTGCAGGTTCATATGAGAAAGTCTGTCTTTCAGATGCCCCCCTCCCAGCCCGTTTAAGACAGTCCTCAAGATGCTTTGGATTACACCCATGTTGGCTGTGCCTGATGGAAATTGTAGTTTAGAACATCTGGAGAAGTGCCCGGGTCAGCGAAGGCTGGTTTGGTCGAACAAGAAGACGGTCATCCAGGATTCCAGAGGACTGTCATATGGGAACTGATTTTTGCAGATCAAAACTAATGGGGCCAGATAGATTGTCAGAGTTGTGGCATATGACTTAGAGGGCTATCCAGGCTGCTCTAGAGCAGCCTTTGACAACCTGGTGCCTTCCAGATGTTTCAGATTACAACTCCCATCAGCCCCAGCCAGCATAGCTGATTAATAGGAATTGCAGTTCAAAGTACCTGGAGCCTGTAAGAGCAAGGCTGGGGGACCTTTGGGTGTCTGGATCCTGTTGGACTACGATTCTCATCAGCCCGAACTAGCATGGCCGATGGTCAGGAATAAATGGGAGTTGTAGTCCAGCAACACCTGAAGGCACCAGGTGAGGGATGGCTGCTCTGTTGTTGTTATATGCCTCCAAGTCAGTTACGACTTATGGCGACCCTATGAATCAGCGACCTCCAATAGCATCTGTTATAAACCAGATCTTGTAAGTTCAGGACTGTGGCTTCCTTTATGGAATCAATCCATCTCTTGTTTGGCCTTCCTCTTTTTCTACTCCCTTCTGTTTTCCCCAGCATTATTATAATTATTTTCTAGTGAATCATGCCTTCGCATTATGTGTCCAAAATATGATATCCTCAGTTTCATCATTGTAGCTTCTGATGATAGTTCTGGTTTAATTTGTTCCGACACCCAATTATTTGTCTTTTTCGCAGCCCATGGTATGTGCAAAGCTCTCCTCCAGCACCACATTTCAAATGAGTTGATTTTTCTCTTATCCCCTTTTTTCACTGTCCAACTTTCACATCCATACATAGAGATCGGGAATACCATGGTCTGAATGATCCTGACCTTAGTGTTCAGTGAATTGGAGACTGCAGATCCAGAATGCTGTAGAATCAGGGGGAATATCCCTTTAAATAAGGGATTGCCCCTTAAAATAAGGCTCACCTGGCAAGCCTGTCTGAATAATCCTGGATATTTGAAGGTTGGGGAGGGAACTCACAGGAAGTACTAGAGCTGACTGTAAGTGCCCCAGCCCTGGATAAGAATGTGGAAGGCTGAGTGACAAGCCTCTTAGAATTCTTTGCCTGATGATGGAATGGGCTTTGGAGTAGAGTCATAGTTATAGTCAATTTATTTGTATACCAGTTTATTTTCCTGGTTGCCAGGAGGAAAGTGAGTCCTTGTGGTTTGTAGAGGAGAAGGATAGTATCCTGTGGTTGCCACCTTTTATTTCTGACACAGATTCTGTGCTGTTCAGAGGTGTGACAGTCATGAATTCAACAGATGGTGCAGCATTTGGGGAAAACTTCACCTGTTGAATTCTGGTATGCTGTGACTGCTGTTAAAGGCATAAGTGTGGCTTTTCTAGGCTATATCTTGATTGTTTAAAGCCAGGACTGCTGAGTTGTCTCTAAGACAAGAGTGAGGTTGTTTAGCTTGGAGGAAAGGAGGGTGGGATCCTGGACTCTGCAGTTTCTTTCCAGTTTTGGAAGGAAAAATGGGCAGATCTGAAAAAAATCTGTGGGGCTTTTCAGCTGTCGTAGCTGCTCTGTAGAACAAGTCCTGCCTGAGCCATGGTGCTATCAGATAGCAACGAGGATCCACCCTGCCTGAAGGTGATAGTTGGTGACTCTCCCAGGAGTTGTGTCAGCCTCTCTCCTGGGGCCAAATAGCCAGTCATGGATATAATGAATCTCCAGAATGCCCATCGTGTGCCTCTCACACCATTGCCAGCCTCCCAGATGGGGAGAAATAGAGTGTTAGCTGGTGAAATGCAGCTGTGTCTGGGGTGGAGAAAATAAAAACAGCTGAGTAAGACAGACAGGAAATTCTACCCTCTGCACTACAGTGACAATGATATTGCATTCATAGGCTCCTTCTCTGTCTCCCCTACAGAAATCATGCCAGTGCCGGACCCCCGTGGGGACGTGGGCCGTTGGGCCAATGTCAGTTATCGTGTGCGGCAGCCTGACGCGCCAGAGCCCACCCCCAGAAGGAAGAAGCGGAACTGGTTCAACAAATGTTGCGGGTGCTGCTCTGGCCATGCAGATGATGCGGACTGGGGGCCCGCACCTGGCGAGGTCCCGGGGAATCGGCGATCGGAGCCAGCCGTCCGAGGTGAGTTGCTTGGGCAACGAGGAGGATGTGTTGTCCACTTGCCAGGCGACACCAGGGTGAAAGCAGAAAGATATGTGGAAGGCCCTTTGTGCAAAGGAAAACCATGCTGAGGGTGAAAATGTTGAAATTGCTCCAGCACAGCTGTACCATGTTTGGCTTTCTCTTGGGGTTTTGCGATCCGAATGTTTAGAAATGTTTTGACTTTAATGTTTCATTTTGAAGAAGTTAACAAAAGTAGCCTTTGCCCTCCCGGTGCCCTGCAGATGTTTTGGACTAAGATTCCTATCAGCCCTAGCTGATGGGAGTTAGGAGGGCACCAGGTGGGTGAAGGCTGCTGGAAGTCTTTGCGGGCACAGACCTAGAATCATAGAATAGTAGAGTTGGAAGCGGCCTGTAAGGCCATCAAGTCCAATTTGGAGGAATCCAAATCAAAGCATCCCCGACAGATGGCTGCCCAGCTGCCCTCTTGCATTTTGTATAGCATTACGCATATGGATGGTGCTTTGATACCTTAACATAATTATTCATAAAACAGTTTTATTACCCTTTACACACACACACACCCAAAACTCCCCTGTGAAATCCAGCAGTGCTCATCATTGGGGAATGTTGTTTCCAATGTGTCAGAACAAATTCTGAATGGGTTTCTGCGATGGTCCTTCCATATATATTTTAGGCCCTCTCTGTTGCTGCACTGAACGCCTCCAGCAAGCTCAATGCGTGCTGCAGGAGGCCCTTCTGAGCAGAGAGACTAGGGTGGTCTCTCTTGGGTGGGGCTGATTCTTTCTCGCTCTCCTTTGTGCAGATGGCATGCTGGTGATCAGCGGAATTGACTTGATGAGCAGCCGATCTGGCAGTAACCGCCGCGCTCACCGCACAAATGAGTTTGAGTATGACAACCTCATCATCCGCCGCGGGCAGCCTTTCGACATGAAGCTTCAGTTCCGACAACCCTATGACCCCGAGGAGCACCGGATCTGCCTTGAGTTTCTCATTGGTGAGTGTGCCAAGTTGGCAGAATATTTGGCTTCCAGGTGGGGGAGACAGAAACCTCAGACTTGGTTGCTCTTAGCTTGACCTTCTAGTCCTCATGATCAAGCTGTCAAATTTGGAGGAACAGAAGGGCCAAACTAGATGAGATAGAAGCAGGCCTGCTTGGTAAAAGAAACAACTGTGCAATGCACTTCAGTGCACCCTAGTGTGGTTCAGTTAACTTTGCTTTGCTCCTAGTTATGGAATCCAGTGCCACAACATGTGGGGATGGCTCCTAGTATACATCCCTTTAAAAGGAGATTTGACAAATGCATGGAGGAGGCACCTAAATGAAGCCTCCATGTTCAGAGGCAGCATGCTGCTGCATATTAAGTGCTGGGGAACAACAGCAGGCAATAGGGCTGTTGCCCCAGTGCACTGCCAGTGAGCTTTCCTGCGGTGTCTGGTTGGTCACTGTGTGAAGCAGGATGGTCTGATCCAGCGGGGCTGCCCTTGTACTTTTTTATTGGGGCAGCGTCAATATATTCCAAACTGAGAATATAAGTATCTTCCAGTCACAAACCATTATTATTTTTTATGTTTTATGCATCAAATGACAACCCTGTCTATACTTCACAACCAAGGTTCCTTTCCAGGAATGTGGGCCAAAAACTCAGCAGGGCTTTGCTCTGGGATGTTTTATTCATTGCCAAGCGCTCAGCTGCCCTTAGTGAAGAAAGAGCAGAATGCTGTTGAGCTTGTGCAAAGTGCCTTGTTCCTCCTGTCCATTCCTTCCACTCTTCAGATGACAGCCAAGCATTACTAGGTCAGAAAATAATGATGGCATCTTCACATCGCTGAGATTCGCTCCTTCCCACCCCACCATCCCCCAGCTTTCATTTTAGAACTGAAGCTGTGCATGCACCATACATTTAAAGCTCATGGCTTCCCCCAAAATATCCTGGGAACTGTAGTTTGTTAAGGGTGCTGGGAACTGTAGATCTATGAAGGGTAAACTACAGTCCTCAGGACTCTTTGGGGAAAGCCATGTACTTTTAATGTAGGGTCCCACCCGTGGTTGCATCTTTTCTGTCTGCTGAGACTGCCAAAGCTGCTCTGCCTCTCCATGCTGGGGAGGAGCACACCTGTTGGATTTCTTCCTGCCTTGAAAGGCAAAAGAATGGCATCGGAAAATGTAGGCGACAATCCCACGATTCTCTGAACATCCCAATAGTGTTGGGGCTCCATCTCTGAGACCCTTGCACACAGAGGATGTTTCCAGTTTTCTGGTGGAACTGGTCTGTGCTTGGGATTCTTATCAGTCTCTCTTCGCTGAAATGGGCGAGGAATTCAGCTCTTAGCGACTCCGAGATGTATGTTGCTAAATTTTGCTCAGGAGCAGAGTTTGGAAATGGGGTTGGGCACACAGACAGACAGCTGCATTGGCTTCCAGCCCAGCCAGCCCCATAATTAAGTTTTAATTCTCCCCCCCACTCAACACCCCCTTTCTGTTTCTCCCTGACCAAGATCTAAAAAGAAACAATCCCAGTCTCTGATTAGATTTGCGAGACTGGCTAGCTCTGTAATTTCTTGGGTTTGTGACCCGGACGCCATCTGCTTTCCGCTGTGGTGAGAGGTCAACATAGTTCTCTGATTGGCCACCCAGCTTCACAATATGCTAAAAAACAACAACCCAGTGCTGATGTGGCATTTTAGAAGAGGGTTTTTTTAAAATACAGAGATGGGAGGAACTGGAGCTCAGTGGTAGAGCCACCTGCAGAATCCTCAATGGCATCTCCAGGTAGGCCCAGGAATGTCCCTCATCCACACCCCTGGAGAGCGGCTGCCTGTCGGTGTAAATACAGAGCTTGATGGCCCAATGGTCTGACTTGGAATAAGGCAGCTTCCTGTATTGGGGTGGGACCATAGCTCATTGGTAGTGCAGTTGCTTTGCGGGCGGGAGATCCCATAATCAATCCCTGGTAGCATCTCCAGGTACAGCCAGGGAAAGGCTCCTGCTCCGAGGCCTAGTCAGAGGAGATGATATTGCGCAATGGCAGCTGGTGGCTCCATGTCAATGAAGCAGTGGAATCCGCTCTGGGTTTTAGCCCGAGCTTTCAAGGACACCTCCTTGAAAGTTCAGACTAAAGTCCGGAGTGGATTCCACTGACATGGAGCCAGGAGCTGCCACTGCCCAATGTCATCTTCTCTGGTGGGATGGACAAATCATCAGACCTGGTGTAAGGCAGATTCCTTATTCGTCCCACCCCCCTGCACAGCTGTGAGGGAGAGGGAGGCATTGATTAGGGCAGGGGTAACCAACGTGGTGCCCTCCAGATGTTAAGGACTTCACCTCCCATCAGCCAACAGTTGGGGATGAGGGGAACTGTTGTCAGAAACATCTGGAGGGCACCATGTTAGACACACGGGTTTGACAGAGCAGATTAGAACGGCTGCGTTTTGTGGTCCGCAGTTGGCCAGTGAGCTTTCTTGGGAGCCAACCCAAATGTCACAAAAAAGTGAGCGAGCTTTTGAGTTCTCCAGAGCTCTGCGTCAGGTTGGAAGTTACGGAAACGGGAGGGGGAGGGGGAAACAAACCAAAAATGGCTGTAGCGATAAAGCCGGGATTTAGGCTCTGCTTCAAGGCGGGGGTTGCAGACTTGAATGGTGACATGTGATACAAGCGTATAAAACTATGCGTCGCATGGAAAAAGCGGATAGAGAAAAGTTTTTTTCTCCCTCTCTCATAATGCTAGAAACTGGTGGACATTCAATGAAGCTGAATGTTGGAAGATTCAGGACAGACAAAAGAAAGTCCTTCTTCATGCAGCACAGAGTTTAAACTCTGGGACTTGCTCCCGCAAGAGGCAGGGATGGCCACAAACTTGGATGCATTTAAAAGAGGATTAGACACATTCAGGGAGGAAAAGGCTATCAGTGGCTACTAGCCACGATGGCTACGCTCTGCCTCCACAGTCAGACGCAGCATGCTTCTGAATGCCAGTTTCTGGAAACTGCAGGAGGAAACTCAGGTCTTGCTCGCCGGCTTCCCGTGGGCATCTGGTTGGCCACTGTGAGAACAGGATGCTAGACTGGATGAGCCACTGGCCTGAGCCAGCAGGCTCTTCTTATGTTCTTATGAATGGTGGATTAGGTGTTCCTGGGGCCCCTCCGGATGCCCTTTTAAAAAGTGCATTCATGACACTTTCTGCTCATGATGGTATTGGGGCACGCAATCCCGCTTTTGATACTGTTTGTGCCTGCAGAAGTTTCATGGCGAGCAACGGCATACTGCTTCGATTCTAATCGCTGCATGTGCTATAGCTTTCTGCTGAAATCCTGTAACCTGTCATATGGCAAATGATCCAGGGTGTGTGTGAGTCTGCTTGTTTTGCACTATAGCTCCAGGAGTGCCTCTCCAGACAGCAATAATGTAACATTGGGAAGTATTGCAGAAGAACTAATAAAGTGGAATGATAAGTGGACAGCCCACTATAAATCAAACGCTGGCACACTATGATTGCATCAAGAACATCTTGCAGAATGCACCTGCCAAAAGTCCCAAAATCGTCCACCAGTCAGGAGGAACCCTTGGTCTGCTTTCTGGCGCACCTTCAAGGTCGTAAAGTATCTGAGGTTCTCGTGCTGGAGAAGCCTTAGGTCTCTGCTTCCACCTAGGATGCTGGGACAAAGGAGCTTCATATTTTTTTAATCGTAAAAGCCCAACAATTACCCGGAACTGCCTCCAGCCCTAAGCTGTGGGTTAGGCAGAGAGCCAAAGCAAAGAGAGAGACAGCGACCTCTATCCTGGCAAAGCTGGTGTCACTGAACATCTATGGGTTACGGCGTGACCTCTCAGGCTGTGATCACCAAGGCAAATAGGATGTTGTGTGTTCCAGTGGGGAGGGGGAGTGTTTCTTAAGTACGTGAATGACAGGCCTCTCACTCAACGCTCCAGCCTGTATCCACTAGGGAACGGCTGTTGCTCAGCTGCAGAGGACCAGCTTTGAATGCAGAAGGGCTGGGAATGTCCCTTGGCAGAGCCCCTGCCAGTCGGTGCAGACAGTACTGAGTTAGATGGTCCAATGGTCTGACTTGGTGTAAGGCAACTTCCTGTGTTCTTTCATAGGATGATGAAAAATGGAGTACTGTAGGAAGAGTCAGGGTTTAATTTTTGCCAGGGCTTAGCCCTGGTGGCATCTGTTTTTGGTGTCTGTTCTCTAGCGTGGAATATAGGAAGTTAGACATGGTGAAAGGGCCACTGAACAAGTACGGAGTGCAATCCTCTTCTCTCTCTGCTGGCAGTAGAATAATAGAATAGTAGAGTTGGAAGGGGTCTATAAGGCCATCAAGTCCAAGCCCCGGCTCAGTGCAGGAAGCCAAATCAAACCATTCCGGACAGATGGCTGTCCAGCTGCCTCCAGTGTCGGAGATCCCACTACCTCTCTAGGTAATTAGTTCCATTGTTGTATGGCTCTAACAGTTAGGAAGTTTTTCCTGATGTCCAGTCGAAATCTGGCTTCCTGCAACTTGAGCCCATTATTCCGTGTTCTGCACTCTGGAACGATCGAGAAGAGATCCCGGCCCTCCTCTGTGTGACAACCTTTCATGTATTTGAAGAGTGCGATCATATCTCCCCTCAGTCTTCTGTTCTCCAGGCTAAACATGCCCAGTTCTTTCAGTCTCTCCTCATAGGGCTTTGTTTCCAGTCTCCTGATCATCCTTGCTGCACTCCTCTGAACCAGTTTGTCTGCATCCTTCTTGAAGTGCGGAGACCAGAACTGGACGCAGTACTCAAGATGAGGCCTAATCATGCTTTGTCGCTCATGCTTTGAGTGCATGCTTTGTCTACAGAAAGTCCTCACTTCAATCTAGGATCAGGTCAATAGCAGATGATTGGCAGGGGGCAGGGGAGAGATTTCTCGGCCCAAGACCCTGGAGATCTGCTGCCAACCAGAATAGGTAGCCTGAGCTGATATCTGGCAGCTGCTTGTGTTTGTAGAAGAATCGTACAGACTAAAATATTGGTGGCAGTGGGAGGTTTGCAGACCAGAGAGTGGCATGTTTCCAGACAGATTTAAGCCCTTTTCATAGAAATTAAGCACTGAGCAGGATGCATTTAATGAGATAATTGAGTGCGCTGGTCCAAGGGCCCAGCAGCATCAAAGGAAAACCACAAAAGTATCAAGTGCGCCAGGGACAGTTAACTGGGGAGTGGGGCTGTGCTTTGGCTAAGTATTTGGCTAACCACTTCTGGAGGAAATAAGATCCAGCAAAATCTGTCTGTCCTGCCTAGTTAATCACACGGTCCTTAGGAACACTTTAATAGGATTAATTAGGGTGCTTCCAGAGACAGCCTCTGTGTTGAGTGTTCATCCCAATTTGTTTGTTCCAGGGAGATTAGACAACGTTGGCTATTCAATAAGCATTCGCTCTGTTTGTTTGCAGGGAGGTTAGATGATGTTGCGCCAAAGCAAGACTTATCCCACACTTTTCCCACTCAGTTTTCCCATCACTTTCCTTTATTACAGAAAGTCCAAACTTTGGGGGAATCGGGTGTGTTTCACAAGACCTCCCCAATCAATTATAATTGTACAACTTAAAATTGCTGGTATGTGATTGAATATTATCCAAAAATAGCAACAGTCTGGATGTGCCTTTAGTCTGGGGATTGAATAATCTACCATGTAATAGTCAAATCTCATTTCCACCTGGGCTCCTAAACAGCAGGAGAGAGTTCATTCATAAATAATATTGCAGGGCTGGCGCAGGGGGAAGGAGAGAGAATCCACCTGACTGTAAACAATCCTGATAGTATGAGGGGGTGGGAGGTGTCGGGGGAGTGTTAAGGGATATTTAATATTTAGGAAGTGAATGTGTGCCTTGGGGCTTAATGTGAGCTTCCAGCATAGAAGAAAGCAGCTCTGGCCTTCTCCCAAGCCTTTTTTAACAGCTGCTTGATCTGTAAGAATTCGTGGCAGAAAGGTAAATGTTGTTGTTGACTGCTAGGTCTGCAGCTTGAGCTGCAGTTAGGAGCAGAGGATCAAAGGCCAGTGAAAAAAGCTGGCAACCAAGCTCACCAAAACTGGGTGGTTAGGCTATGTCTGATCTTTATCAAGCATTCATTTTGGTGTGTTTGCAGGAAGGTTACGACAGCGAGCGCTCATCCTGATCCGCTTGAAGGGAGTTTACGCGTTGCTCGTGTTAGTTGTTCATCTCACACTGTTCAATGCATTTCCCTGTCACTTTCCAAACTGCAAAAAGTCCATTTTTGTTTTTAAGATGATTTGTTGTGCTTTAATTGCACAAATCCCAAGTTCTGGTATGTGCTTGAATCCCTTCCACAAAATACTGACATTCTGGAGGCACCCTCGGTCTCCCTCTCGTCTGAACGACTGTCAGCTGCTCCACTCCTCTGGGATTAAAGGAACAGGGGACCCACATCATAGAGGTCCATGTCTCACAGCTTCCCCTTTAGGAATGAAATGCTGACATGTCATCAGATGGGACTCTAGCAACCAAGGGTGGTAGAAGGACCCTATCAGCTTTTCTCGTCTCAAATCCCTTTGATGGTTTTGCTGGATAAAGGATTGCCCGCCTATTCTCTGCCAGAACATAAGAACATAAGAAGAGCCTGCTGGATCAGGCCAGTGGCCCATCTAGTCCAGCATCCTGTCCTCACAGTGGCCAACCAGGTGCCTGCAGAGTTAGAGTGTAAGATGATGTGGTGTGCTGGATCCGACCAAAAGGTCCACTGTCCTGCTTTTTCCCAGTAGCCCACCAAATGCCTCCAGGATGCGTACTGTGAGCCTTCCGTGAAGGCATTGGCCCTCTCCCACTCTTTGACCCAAAGAATTGCAGAGGTAGACTGCAGAGAGCTATCGCTAGTCGGGCGGTATATAAATTTAATAAATAAATAAATAAAATAAATAAATAAATCTGTACATGGAGGATCCATGCAGCAATTAATGGCCACTGATGTACATTCCTGGATGAGGAAATATCTAGCTAATCCTTTTTGAAAAGCCAGAGCAAATTCCAGAGGTTTGTTAATTATATACTTGTGCCAAAGAAGTCCTATCTCTTGTCTGTCCTGAAGTACACTACCTGCAGGGTTTCACTGGATGCAGACCCAACCTGCTGCACTCCAGATGATGTTGGACTTCAACTCCATCCCGCCCCCCCCCCCCACTGTTAATACTTCTGTCTTTCCCAGTAGGGAAGATGCGCCAACTGGAAATCCACCATATGCAGCTTCTTCCACCAGTACATCTCCATGCTGGGTTAGACTCTATCTGTTGAATTTCTGCCCACTGCATAGGTGTTAAAGGCATGAGGCTAGTGTTATAGGGGAGGGGATTACAGTGAACCCCTCGCCAGGGAGGAGAAGGGGCAGGATAGGACACTGGTGAAGATGGCACAGAGCTGGAATCTCATGCAGCTGCAACCTCCAATGCAGGTGTAGGAGGGAAGAGAAAGGAGTCAATATGGAGGTGCCGAGCCGCACCCCACTGGAGAACAGGTTTTGTTCTTTCTTGTCCTGACCTGCTTGCTGAAGGCTGGAAAAGAACACAAGGTTTGGGACGAAAAGCGCTCCCAATTTCCTCCCTAAGAATGCTAAGAGTCACCTCTGCCAGCTGCTGGGTGTGGGTCTAGACGCAGGGAGGGTGCACTGATCTCTGATTGTTCTTCCCGATTGTTTTGCAAAAGAGCTGAAGCAGCTTTATCTGTTGATGCACCGCTGCGCACCGGGTGCTGTTCAGAGCACTCCTTTCTCACTGCAGTCTTCCTCCTTGGAACAGCCTACCAAACAAATAGCATGATCCATTGCATCAGGGGTTGAGGGACCTTGGTCCCTGGGGCCAAATACAGTCCTCCAACCTTCTGTATTGGCCCTCAGAACTCTCCCTAGACTGCTCCCCATCGCTGGACCTACTTCCAGTGGCTCTATGTCAGTGAGGCAGTGGAATTCACTCCGGGTTTTGGTCTGAATGCTCAAGGAACTGTCCACGGTGCTCCACCGTCATGGAGCTACCAGGTGCCATTGACTGTTTCACATGCCAAGTGTGTTGGCCTGGCTGGAACATGTCCTTCAACTCTGATCAAGACTCTGACTTGTCAGGGACTCCGTACATGCCATACACTTAAAGCACATGACTTTCCCCCAATTAATCCTGGGAACTGTAGTTTAAGGGTGTTGGGTACTATAACTCTGTCAGGGGAAAACTACAGTTCCCTGGATTTGGGGGGGGTGTGCTTTAAATATATGGTGCGTATACAGTCTGGATGGATGTTAGAGAGGGGTATGTGAGTATGTGTAGAAAGTTATCTACTGTACAAATGTAAAATTCCCATTTGTTGCTCCACCCACTTTTGCCTCCAACCCTGCCCACCACTGACATGTGGCCCCCAGAAGGTTTCCCAAAAGGGAATTTGGCCCTCAGGCTCAAAGAGGCACCCCACCTTTGCAGGATAGGGACTGTTACGTTGGCCCTTGGGAGAGTGACCTGCTTTATCACCAGGCCCTGTTCCTGTGCCTGTAATGGACACATGCAAGTGTGAAAGGCAAAAGCACAGGAGCAGGCCTTGCTGTGCTTTGGGGGTCAGCTGGCAATGTCATCTGTTTACATCACTGTGTTTTTTGTTCTCTGGGCTGCTGTCAGCTAAAATGTATCTCTTTTTTTTTTTTTGCTGTTTTGCTGGAATGATTTGGGTCACAACCTATACAAACACGAGCCCACCAAGGCTGCAAATTTTCTCATGGCAGAGCGCCCCCAGCTGAGGCCTACCCTACCCAAGAGATCTGAGGCAAAAACAGCCGCCTCCTTGGCTGCTTGATAAGGCCTGCAGTTCCTGAAGCGGTAACGTCAACAAACAGGGGAAGAGTTTGCCAGAGAAGCCACCCAGCTGCTGACTTCTCCAGCCTGTTTTTGTGGAGAGCTGGGAGGGGAGGTTTGGGAGTGAACACTGCAAGAGAGAAAGAGAGATTGTGGCCACATCCGCACCTCACATTTAAATCTGTGTTAAACCGTCATGGCTTCCCCCAAAGCAGCATGGGAACGGTAGTTTGTGAAGGGTGCTGAAAGTTGTTAGGAGTCCCCTATTCCTCTCAGATTACCATTTCCCAAGTGGTTGAACAATCAACCTTCTGGAAATTGTAGCTCTGTAAGGGGAATAGGGGTCTCCTAATAGCTGTCAGCACCCCACCCTTAACAAACTACAGTTCCCGGGATTCTTGGGGGGGGGGGAGGCCATGACTGTTAAAGTGGCATTGTGCTTAAAATGTATAGTGCAGATGGGGTCTGTGTTCTCTGTTTTGCAATGCATGTCTCTCTTACCATTAATGTTTAGGATGCTTCTGAGCATGAACAGAGTAGTTAACAAAAATTCCTGCATTCAAATAGGCTTACGGTCTGACCTTGTGACGTTACCACCTTTGTCCCCCTAGCAGTGTTCCTGTGCTTTTAAAGATTTGGATGGCAGGCAGAAACCTATCCGCTGAAGTTTCTCGTGCCATTCCTTTTTCATGATAGAGAAAGCTGCACCTTGTGGCTTTCTGCCCAAAAGTTATTTAAGGCTAAGCTGTCCTGGGGGGGGGGCAGGGGAGGATTACACCCTTCTGACCTAGGAATCCTGCTATTTTAAATCTTTTAAAAATCTTAAATTGGGAAAAAGCCGTAGCTACTAACTGATAAGGCAACGACAGTCTCTGTGGGCTCAGAAGCACTCTTCTTTACTAAGGCTTCATGTACAGCAGGCCCCCGCTCATACGGCAGGTTCTGTTCTGGACCGCTGCCGTAAAGCGAAATCTGCCCTAAAGCGGAACGCATTGACTAACATTGTCTAAAATGGTGCCTGGTGCCCAAAAAACGCTGTAAAAGTGGAACAAGCGCCATAGAAGCAGGACCTTTCCGCAATTGACAACCGCTGTATCAGTGGAATGCTGCAAGGCAGAGTGCCGCAAAGCAGGGCCCTACTGTATAGGAGGGCTGAGCTTCAGTATTGAAAGCAAATTCTGGGTCTGAGCCCTGAATCCTGGATGGTGTAAGAACATCAGAACAGTCCCGCAGTTGGATCAGGCCAAAGGCAGCCCATCTAGTCCAGCCTCCTGTTCTCACAGTGGCCAGCCAGATGCCCCCTGCGGGAAGCCCAAGAGTGGGACCTGAGTGTAAGAGCCCTCTCCCCACCTGAATACCAGCAACTGGTATTCAGAGGTATTTATTTATTTATTTTATTTATTATTTCAATTTATATACCGCCCTTAGCAAAATAGCTCTCAGGTATACTGTCTCCAACAGTGGAGGAAGAACATAGCCATCGGGGCTAGTAGCCACCATCGGGGCTAGTAGCCGCCATTGTTGCCCACTGAGCCCTGGCTGTCCAGCTGTATATATTTCCATGTGCACATATTTATGAATGAAACCATACTGGCCTACCCCACAGGGTTGTTGACCATAAAATAAGGATTGGAAACGACTTCACCCATTAAAAATGCTATAGCAATGTGTTGATAATATTGTGAATTGCCTCACAGGGAAATATATACAAAGTTAGCTAATGATGTAAATTTGGATTATTATTATTTTCTCTCTCCCACACAAACATGCCATTGTGTGATGTCCCTGCATGCTTATGTAAACTGAGTGGGGCTCTGTCCTTTGACAGGGTTAAGAGATCTGGCACACTCCCCTCCCCAGGCAGTCAGAGTGGCTCATTGTGTAAATCGGGGCTGCAGAACCTGTGGCTCTCCAGACATTGGTGGACTACAGTTCCCATCAGCCCTGATCATTGATTAAGCTGGCTGGAGGTGATGGGACTGGGAACCCAACCCCATCTGGAGGTCCACAACTTCCCCTATCCCTGGTAGAAGCAAACAACATTGGAATATCTCAGAGTACAGTGCATAGTAAAACCACATTCATGACTGGAGTTGGCTTCAGGAACAACAACCCTGATGTGTAGACCTATAAAATGGTAAAAGAGATGTAGCTATGGGGGTGGGTGGGTAAAGCAGCGACTATGTATATTAATAGATATTATTAGTTTTTATTTTTCTTAAATGTTCATAAATCACACTTTCAAAAGAAACATAACAAGGCAGTGCACAATATAAAATTGTGTCGTGGCTGGGCAGGCAATCTGCCCTTACTAGATGGAGCAGTGCATGGGTGGAACTGAACGGTAATGGCAGCCCAAGGATGGAGAGAGGGAAGGAAGGGAAACTTGTGCGCGACTCGATTGAGGATTCGGGTGTGAATGTGTCAGGAGGAGCACAGGTAACATGGGCGGATATGTCTGCAGCAGGGATCTGCAGGTACGGATGATGGAGGAATTTGATTCAGTCCACATTTAAACCTGATTTGCACGTTCCAAAAGCAACCTAAGAACCAAAAGACAGCCTTCCTTTGAAATTCATCCTTCTCCGAATTTTGCAATGCACTTCTCCAACCAAGTCATGTGTACAAAAGATGCATGTGCCAGACTATGGTTTGCTGTATGTTGGTGAAGACAGCAGACAAAAATGCATAATGTTAAAAAGAATTGCTTTGCCAAAATGTGTATATTAGGCAAAGTTACATACAAAAATGTGTATATGGGTAAATCCGCACTGAAATGCAGATGAATTTTCATGAGGACTAGTTTGAATATTGCAAACTGATGTGGAATTGTAGAGAAGGTTAGAAAAATGAGTAGCTGAAATTGGCAGATTTGTCCCTGCCTCTCTGTGGGGTGTTAGCCTAGTAGGTTCAAGAGGGTGTGTGTGCCAAATCCAGGGTGAGGCACATTCCGTCAGTCAGCCAAGTGGAACCTGGGGTTGACATCTGAGAAGGCAGCTCAGTGACAAGGAGGAGGAGATGAGACAGGGCTGAAAGAGACTGATCCGGCTAATTGTGGCGGGACGTTGGGGAATGCTAAAAGAACATTTGAGATGAGGCAACCTGACCCAGAAGGAATTACACAGGGTTTCCTAACCAATCAGGAAGCCATGCAGGTAGCCAATCAGGGTCAAAGTGATCCCACAAGTGGAAAAAATTGTAAGAAAAAGCTTGACATATTGCCAGGCAAGGCACTCTGAGGTTTCTGCCTTCACACTAGAAGGACCCAGAGTCTGTCTGTCTGTCTCTTTTAGATTAGAACTAGTGCTAGAGTTTGCTTCTTTCCTTCTCCCTCCCAATCCCTTTTCCTTTTGTGTCGTATCTTTTAGATTTCAAGCCTGAGGGACAGGGACTTAAGTCCCTCCTATATCAGGATAAAAATGTTTTGAAATAGTAAGGAAAGACACTACTTGTTCAATCAAATGTATGTCTTTTAATATACGGGCACAGAAGGCGGAAAATGGACCAGCCAGCCAAACTGCTGCCTCTTGCCTTTACCTGTCTCCCCTGATTTCTCCATCTCTCCGGCAGGCCCCTCGCCACAGGTCTCCAAGGGCACGCACATCCTGGTCCCCGTCGGCAGCTCTTTGTCTGGCTTCGGCTGGTCAGCAGAGGTGACTGACACAGGCTCCAACACCATGTCCCTCCGGGTTCACACCTCACCCAGCGCCATCATCGGCAAGTACCAGTTCAGCGTCAAGACGCGAAGCAAGGCGGGCGAGTACCCGGCGCCCTTTGACCCTCGCTATGAAATTTACATCCTCTTCAATCCCTGGTGCCGTGGTAAGTTTGCTGATGATCTAACACAAGGTCGGGAACCTCAGGCCCAGGAGTTGACAACGGCCCTCCAAGGCTGTCTGTGTGGCCCTTGAAGCTCTTCCCAAGCCACTCACCGCCCCTGCTTTGTACCCCAAAAGTTTTGCCTGCGTCTTGAATGTGTCCTTGAAGTCTGATAATGCTTCTGCTTGCCGGGATAGAGGGGTTGAGAGAGAGTGTAGAAACGAGCCCGCTGTGCAAAGGTAACATTTACATCCATTGTTTCACCCACTTTTGCCTCTGGCCCCGTTCAGCACTGGTATGTGGCCCTCAGTAGACTGCTCAGAAGGGAATGCGGCCCCCAGGCTGAAAAAGATTCCCCAGACCTGATCAAACTTTTTAAAAAAACATTTTAAAAGATGTTCTGAACGCTCATGTGCACACCGACATGCACTTATGTTTACTTACATCAGGTGTACAGATGTAAAATTTCTGGAAATTTTGAATCTATGGAAAACCACCGATTTTCCCCTGATTTTTTTCTAGGAAAAAATGGGAATTTTCAGAAACATTGAAAAAATGCAATATTAGCACTTTTTACAGATTGAAAGTCACTTTGTTACTTCAGGAACATCAAATGTAATTATGTACAAGTTGGTTTGGCATAAAATTATTACATTTGATATATCAAAAGTACATTTTATTCAAACAATTATTACAAATTGAATTTACTTTTTTAAATTTTTACTTTTTTTTGTAACAAATGAATCTACAAGATCCTGAACTGTAAGGAACCTCTTTCGTTTTGCCAGTTTATGAGGAGCAGGTAAAAAACAATTTAAAAAACCACAGAAGAAACCATCAACATTAATAACAAAGAAAATTATTTATGCCTCCGCTAGTCCTCCACAGTGTCAAGCAGACATAAAGCATCCATTCCCATAAAAAGAACTGAGAAAAGGGGGGGACCAAGATTCAATGAAACATTTTATTCATCATGCTAAAATAAAACATTCCATAATCCATTTTTTCTTCATTTTTTTCAATTTTTCTAATTTTTTGGGGAAAAAACAAAAAAGGCTTTGGAAAAAAATAGGGGAAACCCGTTTTTTTCTAATTTTTTTCTGGGGGTTTTCCGGGCCTTTACATCTCTAATCAGACATGATTTTTTAAAATCAGGCCTGATTTATGATTTAGGAACATAGTAAGCTGCCTTATACAGAGTTGCACCATGGGTTCCCCTAGCTCAGTACTATCGACTCAGACTGGCAGCGGCTCTGTCCAGGATTTCAGGCAAAGGGCATTCCCAGCCCTGCCTGCTGGGGCTTGAACCTGCGACTTTCTGCATGAAAGGCGGATGCTCTACCACTGAACTATGGTCCTCATTTCTCAAATGTGGTCTTAGAAAACCTGCAAGATGAGCCCCCTGAACAGTCATTACTTGCTGAAAGTGGGAGGTTAAACTTGGCTTGCTGTGGATTTGGTGGTACGTCCTAGTGGCTGGAGGGTTTGGCTGTGAGCCGACCTCAGCAACATAAACTGCAGGTGCTTCTGTGGGGGAGGTTGTAACTATCCCCAATTGCCCTGTTACACTGAGTGCCTTACACTAAGTCTAGGACAGTTGGTCCATCTAACTCAGTATTGAAGCAGCTCTGCAGGGTTGCAAAGCAGGTTGTCTCCAAGCCCTATTTGGAGACGCTCGGGATTGAGCATGGGCTTTCCTGCATGCAAATGCTGTACCACTGAACTACAGCCCTTTCCCTTTTATGGGAGGGGTCATGTTTTCCTAGCTCTGTAGCAGCTGGGGGGGGGCTGGCAGGGAAAGACCGGCTGTCCATCTGCCAAGACCATCCCCTTGAGGTTCTTATCTTTGTCCCACCCACACCCCTGCTTTCTTCCCTGATCTCCAGCAGAGATGGGAATGATCAGGACCTTGGGTGGGGAAAGGAAATCTTTTATCTCTGCAATGGAATATGTTGAATAGAGCACCAAAGAAAATAAACCTCTTGGCTCTGTGTTGAGGAGCGAGTTTTTTAAAAGGCCAGCAAGCAGAATATTTAGGGAGTGTCAATCCTCTGGTTAAGGGGTAGAAAATAATGAAAGGGACTCTGCGCATGGTCTGCGCATGGGGCATGATCCAGAATGAAGTGCACTTTTGGTGGTGGTCAGTTAAAGTTGAGCTCATGCAACGTGCAACTTTGCTTCGCTCCAGACCAGAGCTCCATTGTGGAAACCGAAAGCTGCGACAAAGAAAATGGCACATTTGAGCATGTGCAGAGTGCCCATTTTCCTTCCCACTGAAAAATGACCGCAAATCCAAGAACAGCTTTTTTGGAAAACTCCAGAAAAGGGTGACATATGGTCAGGATGCCGTATAAAAGCCTAAATTCAACATAAACCACAAAATAACAAGAAAATGCATGTAAAATAAATATTGTGATAATATATAAGCACACATGGGTGGATGGATATTCTCCATTTGTCATGTCCTGCTGCCCCTCCCCCTCTCTTCCCTTAAAACACTTTTAATTTTGAAGCTGTAGAATTTTTGGTCCTCACCCTAAACTCCCCCTGTTCTTCCCTATTCAGAGGATCCTGTTTACATGTCGCAGAGCGACTGGCTAGAGGAGTATGTGCTGAATGAAACAGGAAGGATTTATTATGGGACAGAAAGCCAGATTGGAGAAAGAACATGGAATTATGCCCAGGTAAGGTTCTTGATGACTCTTTGGCAGGGGGTGGGGTGCTGAGAACAATTTTGATTAGCCCTAGGAGATGAGACTGTCCTCCACTACCAATTGGAGAGAGAGAGAGAGAGAGATTGCCTGCATGTGAATCAAAGCTGCTTGACTTCCTCGTCTTTGGAGCCAGTTGTGCTATTCACTAGGGTGCCTTCAGACTGCCCATATTTTGCAGAGGGGATTCAAGCTCATATCAAGACAGTTAGGAGTGTCCCCTTAAAGCCTTCTGTTGCCCTAGTCAGTGCAACAAATTCACTTTTTTAAAAAACAAAGAAATGGACTTGTTGTGGTTAAGAAAGTATTGAGGAAATGCACTGAGTGTATGGAATTGACAAATGATTAACGGGAAGACGTATAAACACCCCACAAACCAATGAGATGAATGCTTGTTGCCATATAATCTCCCTGCAAACAGATCGGAATCAATGCTAAATAAGGACTGGATATAATCTAATTCATGTATGATCTAGTAAGACTTGCACAAACAAATCAGGATGAATGCTCATTGCAGGGCATCTGAAAGAGCCCCGAGTCTCTCTGGCTTCTCTCTGAGCAGATAATACAAGACTGAAGCGCCTTGTATAGCTATTTCTGTTTTCTGCCAGTAGGTGGCACTGTCACTTGAACTGTGTGCCTTGCAGTTTTGCATCAGCAGCTAACAGGGGATTAGCAAATTGGGACTGAGAGCTCTTGACAGTTTTTTCTAAAGTCAAATTTTCTTTCATTAAAAGAATAGAGATACAAAATTATTGGGTGCCTGGCAGCATTACTTATTAATATCCTAACCCATTCATAACTCGTATTCCTAGCATCCAGAGCAATGTGGCATATGTGTGTGAGAGATGTTTGAGTGTGCCCTCTCTCCTAGCTCCATTGATCTCCCCTCTCTTCTCCCTGCAGTTTGACAAGGGTATGCTAGATGCTTGTCTCTTCATGCTGGACCGGCGCGGAATGCCACATGCAAGTCGTGGAGACCCCATCATGGTTTCCCGCGTTGTCTCTGCCATGGTGAGTCACAGGCTGGGGTTTCACCCATTCCGCTCTCAAACATGTTCATCTTCTCAGGCTGCAAAACCTGCTTTCTTTTTCAAAAATCATCCTATTACTCTTCCTCTTCTGTTTTTATTCCTGCTATTCCTCCAGTTAAGTATGCTTTCAGCATTGCAGCAGCAGCCTTTCTAACATTAAGAAAGCAGGTACTTGTCCCTGATAGACTTTTTTTAAAGTGATCCCTGATAGGCTTGGCCATGTACTCCTATTGCCCGTATTCCTCAGATCCATATATCTGTGGCACCCCAAAGTGGCTAGTGCCACAGGATTAGGTGATGTGGAACAAACTTGAGATTTGGCACACACCTTTCTCTCATTTTAGAAATTAACCATTACTAAAGGCATTTCTTAGTGAAACAATCAACCTTGCATCCTTCTATCCTTGGGGCTAATACAGCACTTGCCAACAACAGTGATTCTTATCCTCCCTCTCTCTCAGGTGAATTCTCTGGATGACAATGGGGTGCTGGTAGGGAACTGGACAGGCAACTACTCCCGCGGCACCAACCCTTCAGCGTGGGTGGGCAGCCGAGACATCCTCCTGAAGTACCACCAAACGGGCTACCCTGTTCTCTATGGGCAGTGCTGGGTGTTTGCTGGAGTTGTGACCACAGGTACTTGCCGTTGGCCGAGAACCAGGATGGAAGTGGGCTGCGGGGAACATAGGCAGCGGCTTGAAATCAATTCAGACCATTGGGCTATCCACTTCAGCATTGTCTGCAGTGACAGGCAGTGGCTGTTCGGGATTCCAGAACAGGGTCTCAATGCCATCAAGGTGCTGGTTTTAACCTATAAAGCCTTACACGGCTTGGGACCACATTACCTGATGGAACACCTCTCCTGACAAAAACCTACCTGTACACTATGCTCAACATCAAAGGTCCTCCTAAATGTGCCTACTCCGAGGGAAGCTGGGAGGATGGCAACAAGGGAGAGGGCCTTCTCAGTGGTGGCCCCCAAATTATGGAATGAACTTCCTGATGAGGTGCGCCTAGCCAACTTTTCGGTGCCAACTTTTCGGCGCCAGGTCAAGTCTTTCCTCTTCTCCCAGGCATTTTAACAGCATTTGAATAACATGCGTTTTTAACTTGCTTATTGGTTTTAATGGTTTAAATTTGTATACTTGTTTTTAATGTTCTTAATTGTTGTAAACCGCCCCGAGAGCTTTGGGTATAGGGCGGTATATAAATAAATAATTAAATAAATGCCATTAGGGGTTGAACCTGGGGTCTTCTGTATGCAAAGAAGATGCTCTACTGAACTACAACTGTTCCCCGAGGGAGGGAGAAGGCAGGCAGGAAGGACTGAAGAGATCCTACTCCACATGCACATAAATATATACACGTTATGAGATAATGGGACGAGGGAAAGTGGGGATTTCCTAGGGAAAAAGGGGTGCTGTTTGGTTCATATCTCCTCTCTCCAGCGTTAAGCGTTTTGGCTTCCTGATCAATCTAGCCACCTGCCAAATGTGCATCTTTGCCCTTGGCTTGGATGAATGAGCGGAGAGTAAATTGTCCAAACGAGTGTGTGACACAAAGCTGGGAGGAACTGCAGGCATTTTGGGGAGCTGGGGCAGTAAAAAGGAGGGTTCTTCAGCTGAGGCTTGTCCCTCCTCCTCTCCCCAGTGCTCCGGTGCCTGGGCATTGCCACGCGGACAGTCACCAACTACAACTCGGCACACGACACGGACATCAGCCTCACCATGGACATTTACTTTGACGAGAACATGAAGCCGATAGAGAACCTCAATAAAGACTCTGTCTGGTGAGGAAAACCCTGCCTGCCTCCTTCTCGCTGGGGGTGGAAGGTTGAGAGGGGTAATCTGAAAAGTGCTCGATTTTTAAATTTTTCTGTCTGGATGCAGGAACTTCCATGTCTGGAACGACTGTTGGATGAAACGGCCTGATTTGCCTTCAGGGTTTGACGGGTGGCAGGTGGTAGACGCAACACCACAAGAATCTAGCAGTGGTAAGCCTGGGAGAAGTGCCCTTTGCGATACTATTAAGGGGGCTGAAGGAAGAGTATGAGACAACCTTGGCCAGCCTGGTGCACTCCAGACGTTTCAGACTACAACTCCCATTTGTGTCCCCTGGGTGTCCAAAAGCAAGGACTGGGTGCCCATGTGGATGCACAATTATTGCTTTAAAAACACCTTGGTTCCTTCTCCCTGCTCTGTTCCCTTCACTCGATCTCAGTTCTTCCCTGCTTTCCTCAACAGGCATTTTCTGCTGCGGACCCTGCTCCGTAGAGGCCATCAAGAACGGGCTGGTTTACATGAAATACGATGCCTCCTTCTGCTTTGCAGAGGTACTTCTTTCTGAGCGGTTTTGCATGTGTGAATGTTACTCGGGGTAGTAGGGCCACTCTCCACTCCTGCTCAAGTTACCCATCTTTGATTCAGGCTCAGAATTGTATTTATTTATTTATTACATTTATATCCCGCCTTTCCTCCTAGAAGGAGCCTGGGGTGGCAAACAGAAAAGTTAAATCTCAGGACCAAGGACAGCTCCCAAGGAATGCAGGTGTTGCGCCAGTCATATTGATGGGAGGGTAGGCTACAGCAGCCTTCTTCACCCAGTATTCTCCACGTGTTGCTGGACTCCGTTGCAGTTTGGTATATATAATGCAGAGATGAGTAGTCTGGTAAGACTGGTGGTTGAAAGAATAGGTTTATTACTCCTGGGGAAATAAAGCCATTCTGAATATAGACATACATGTGGCCATGATGGAGCTGTGAGGTTAACACTCACTAAGACTATATAAGAAGAAAGAGGAAGGAAGTAAAGCCTGAGAGAAACAATAAACAAGCAGTTACTAAAGAAGGAATAAGCGAGGGAAGTATAGGTTGCCTTTCCATCTATTGCCCACCCACCTACTCACCCCAGGTCAGGTTGCTTGTCACGCGATGATGCTTTACTCCCAACAGACTCCATCAGTCCCAGCTAGCAAGGCCCAAAATCAGGGATGATGGGAGTTGTAGTTCCAACAGTATCTGGAGGACATTAGGCTGGAGAAGACTGGTCAGAGTCAACAGGCATCACATCCTTGTCAGCACTTTCAGCTTCAAAGAACTGGTTTCCCACTCTAACTTCCAGTGTAACGTAACAGCCTGCTGGATCAGGCCAGTGGCCCATCTAGCCCAGCATCCTGTTCTCACAACTAGATGCCCAAGGGAAGACTGAGCGCAAGAGCACTCTCCCCTACTGCGGTTTCCAGAAATTGGTTTTCAGAAGGATACCACCTCTGACTATGGAGACAGAGCATTGTGGCGGGTAGCCATTGACAGCCTCATCCTTCATGAATTTTGTGTAATCCTCTTTTAAAGCCATCCAAGATGGTGGCCACCACTGCCTCCTGTGGGAGGGAGTTCCATAGCTTAACTTTGCGCTGTGTGAAGGAGTCCTTTCTTTTGTCTGTCCTGAATCTTCCAACATTCAGCTTCATTGGATGTCCAAAAGTAAAACACATAGGGTGTTCACGGCAGATATGCCAAGGGACAGAGAGACGCCATTCTGCACCCATATGAAATCAGGGGCAAATGCAGATGTCAGTTTTCACCTGAAGTCCTGCAACAGATGGACTCTCTCATCCAGGGCCAACTTATCTATTAGGCCCACGATACTTTTAGGGGCTAACGAAAATGTTTTAATTTCTTTTAAAATCAGAAGAAAAAAATGAACTTTTAGGGTCAAAGAAAATGGTTTTTTTTCTCACATCAGAAAAAAATGACATTTTTAGGGCCCACAAAAAGCTATTAAATTTTGCCTAAAACAAAAAAAAACAAAAAATTGAAGTATTTAAAGTTATATCAAAAATAATTTTTAATATCGATATTATTATGGAGGAAGGAGAAGAGCTTTGCGGATACCATGGACTGCAAAAAAGTCAAATAATTGGGTGTCAGAACAAATCAAACCAGAACTGTCACTAGAAGTTAAAAGGATGAAACTGAGGTTATCATACTTTGGAGACATCGTGAGAAGACATGATTCATTAGAAAAGACAATAACGCTGGGAAAAACAGAAGGGAGTAGAAAAAGAGGAAGGCCAAACAAGAGATGGATTGATTCCGTAAAGAAAGCCACAGACCTGAACTTACAAGATCTGAACAGGGTGGTTCATGACAGATGCTCTTGGAGGTCACTGATTCATAGGGTCGCCATAAGTTGTAGTCGACTTGGAGGCACATAACAACAAACAAATGGAGGAAGGGGCCCATGAAGGCAAAAGTGCCTAGGGCCCACAAAAGTCATAATGCGGCCCTGCTCCCATCTCAAATCAAAGCTCATTGTCTCCCCTGAAAGGATATGGTGGAGCTGATGGGTTTCTCTCTTCATCTGCAGGTGAACAGTGACAAGGTGTATTGGCAGCGCCAGTCTGACGGGAGTTTCAAGATTGTCTACGTGGAGGAAAAAGCCATTGGCCACTTAATCAGTGCCAAGGCGGTTGGCTCTCAGCAGCGCCACGACCTCACCAGCATTTACAAACATCCAGAAGGTGAGGTGGCAAGTGGTGAAGGGGATGAGTGGGCTTCCTGAGAAAGTGGAGAGTGACACGCGCAGGCACACAAAACATAGACCCTTGCCTCTTGGAGTCCACGGGGGGGGGGGAATGATTCCTCCAGTTCCGCTCTGTTGTTGTCACAGAGTTCTACTTGGGTTCCACTTTCTTTTAATTCTAACAGGAATTCTGGATTTTTGGAATTAGCACCTTGGAATGTCATTAATGGATTTAGCATATGAGGCCCTGTGATAGTAATTTAAACTAACATCTCCCCCCTTTTGTGCTCTTGTGGGGAGGGAAAAAAATGTTTAAACAGTGGCAAGATTGTAAAAATCACCATTCCAGGTCTTTAAAACATATGTGTTAAATTCAAGAAAATGCAATTGCTGAAAGACAATTTTTAAAAAATCAGTCTTGAATCCTTTTAGTACATTGCTTCAAAGCATGTTGGCTATTGGTGTTTCATAAACATATTTTTTACATTTCTTGAAAAAGTTTGAAAATAGGCATCCAGACAAATGACAGTTTCTGCCATTTTGAGTTCTGCTCTGGGTGGTTTAAAAAAAAAAAAATCTGGTACGGCAGAACTTCAAAATTTCAGAATCCCAGAAGGAGGAAGTATCTCTAATTCCATCAACATCAAAGTCAAAGAAAAATAGTTCTGTGTATTTGGCTGCAGTAACAAGTGAGCAGGCCCCTCCATTAACCTTCTCTCTTCCCCTCTCTCCCTCTTTCTCAGGGTCTGAGGCGGAGCGCAAAGCGGTAGAAACGGCGGCCAAGCACGGCACTAAGGCTCACATCTACAAAGACAAGTCGTGGGGAGACGAGATTGCGGTGACTGTGGATACCCAAGAGGCCTACACGGGCCAAGACATTTCCTTGACTGTCAACCTGAAGAACCGAAGTTCCATGCCCCGCAACGTCTCCCTCAACCTCTTTGTGGCCGTCATGTACTACACGGGCGTAACGGGCAGCAACTTCAAGCAGGAGCAGCGGCAGGTCCAAGTGCCGGCAGGCGGAGGTAGGCTGCTTAAACCGTGCCACGTCTTTATATCTGTGTGGAGCCCCTGTGGCGCATGGATGACCCCTTTGAGGCAGGCCTGCATGTGGCGGGGAGTCGCCATCACTAATGGCTATCTGCCTTATATGAACGTGTAACAAAATGGGTTGAGAGGTAGAACATAAGAAGAGCCTGCTGGATCAGGCCAGTGGCCCATCTAGTCCAGCATCCTGTTCTCACAGTGGCCAACGAGAAGCCTATGGGAAACCCACAAGCAGGACCCGAGTGCAAGAACACTCTCCCCTCCTGAGGCTTCCGGCAACTGGTTTTCAGAAGCATACTGCCTGACCAGGGTGGCAGAGCACAGCCATCATGGCTAGTAGCCATTGATAGCCCTGTCCTCCATAAATTTGTCTAGTAATTTGCATGGTGCTCCCTGAGTGGCTGTGGCAGAAATCTCATTTTGTGTGAAGCTTGCTGTGATTTGTTGGATTCGCTCCCAGTTTGTATAACCCTGATCCTGCCTCTCCCCTCCAGCCCAGGCTGTCCCCATGGTGATCTCCTACCCAGAGTACAAGCCCCACCTGGTTGACCAGGGGGCCATGAAGCTGAGCATCTCTGGGAAAGTGGCAGAGACTGGGCAGGTGATAGCAAAGGAGCATACCTTCCGACTGCGCACACCGGACCTCACTCTCACGGTATGTCGGGGATACCAGGGTTTAGAGCAGAGGCAAGGACCCTTCTTTGCCCTGAGGGCTGTGTTCTCTTCTGGACAACCTTTCGGGGACCACATGCAAGTGGTGGGTGGGGCTGGAGGCAAAGTGGGCGGAGCAATGGATGGAAATTTTACCTGTATACAATAGGCTAATTTCTGCACACTTCTTTATTCTTCATACAGACAAACATTTGGGATATATACTGTAAAATGGGGCCAATAAGGGGTATGTCCTGAGGAGAGGGGGTGTGGTCTGGGGAGAGTTCCAAGGGCCAGACAAAGAGGGCCACATTTGGCCTGCAGACCTGAGGCTCCCCACCCCTGGTTGAGAGGGTTGGGCCTTGAAAACTGTGTGGTCTTAACAGGGATCTGGGGCCATAGAAGCACCAAAATTGGAAGGTGGCCAGTGGATCATACCTGCTTTCACCATCCCAGTTCACTTAAATGGATTCTGAATGAACATTTACTCCTGTAAAAACATGTAGCCTTAACAAGAGCACGGATGCCTCCATTTGGTTGTTGCAATGCTACTGGAAATGGGGCCCACTCCATCACTTCCCAGAATGCCCTTGTCTGTCACAGAGAGGCCGCTTCCTATTTTAAAAAGGGAGAGGAAGAGAAAGCAGGGGTATCTCCTCCCCCTGGACTTCTCTGGAAGTGACCTTCCCTGTGTGGGTGAAGTAGGGAGCATCTCTCCTTTTCTAAATTATGTGTGAACGGTTCTGAAGTCGGCCATACTCCCAGAGGAGCCCCTGTGATAATGTCTTTTGTTCATGTGGGGACAAGGATGCATTTGTCCCCTCAGGATTATCTGTGTCCTCACACTTCCCGTTCTTTCTCTCTCCTTCCCCCCCCCCAATAGTTGATGGGCCCAGCTATCGTTGGACAAGAGACCGAAGTGCAGATTGTCTTCAAGAACCCACTTCCTGTGACACTAACCAATGCCATCTTCCATATGGAGGGATCGGGTCTCTCCACCCCCAATACGATGACAGTGGGGTGAGTAATCCTTTTGAAACGCCACCCATCAGTCTTGACTTCTCTGCAAGCCCACTTCCTGAATCCATTGCCCACACAGAGCTTTCGGTGGGAACCCCCTCAAAAGTGCTCCCCAAAAGCACTTATCTTCCCCCCACCCCACCCTCACACTGTCGCTAGCCCCAAAATATTTAACTCATGCATTTCAGTGTGCGGGCAGACATTTCTTCCCTCAAGGCTGGGGAGAATCCTACCCCACAAGTCCAACATAATTCACTATTATTGTGTCATCTACGTACATAGTGCTTTCTGTAGGTTTACAGTAAAGGAGTTTACAACTGAAAAAAGACACAAAAAAGAGGAGTAAATGAGAAGATTACATGCAGCAGTTAACATGTTCCTTTTTTTTATGGAGTTATCTGGCATTTTAGAAAATATTCTTCCAAGGCATCTTGCATGCTCACATAAAGTGGCACAGCTCAGAATCTCTCTCTGTGTGTGTAAAATCTGTCCCTCATCAGAAGATTCTAAGACAGTATACAAAAGTCTTCAATAAAATGAATTCATACAGTATAATTTAAATACAATTTTTAAAACCAACAAAGAAACAAACAGCAAAATTAAAAAGGGGGGAAAGGCAAATAACCCCCCCCCAAAAAAACCCCCTAAAGAGCAGAATTTAATTCGATGTACAGATTGAAATTCTAATCATAAAGGGCCTCCCCGATTTTGATAATTCAAAAGTTACTGAATAGCACACAGAAAAGGGGGCTTTCATGGTAAAACAATAATGCAAATTAACTAATAATTGCTGACAGTAATGAAGAACACTTCTCTTTCTCACACTAGTAAGAATCTACAACTGCGTTTTCACATACCCAGAATTGGAGGATGGGGCTTCATGAGCCCCGGTACTTCTTTAAAGATATTTTTAAACTCTCGCCTGATTATTTCTGAATATCCAAGGCAGGAATCCTAATCCCTCCCCCCGCTCCATCTTCATTTTGCAGGAATATTGGTCCACACCAGACAGTAAGGCTACGTCAGACCTTCACACCGCTGCGTGCAGGCCAACGCCAGTTAGTGGCCAGCCTGGACAGCCCACAGCTCTCCCAGGTCCACGGGGTGCTGACGATCAATGTGACCCAGGGACCCCCACCAGGCCCGTCATCTGCTTCTCCAGTACCTGCTCGGGGGTCTCCGGCCCGGGGACGGGCTTCTCCGGCCCGGGGACGGGCTTCTCCGGCCCGGGGACGGGCTTCTCCGGCCCCTGCCCGAGATTCTGCGGCCCCTGCCCGAGATTCTGCGGCCCCTGCCCGAGATTCTGCGGCCCCTGCCCGAGATTCTGCAGCTCCTCCTGCCCGAGATTCTGCAGCTCCTCCTGCCCGAGATTCTGCAGCTCCTCCTGCCCTCGCTCGGGCCTCTCCTGGTCGGCAGCCGGCAGGCCGCAGCAACCCAGCAAATGCCCACGGGTCTCCAGCCCACCATGCGGATCCACGAGGCTCACCATCGCGCCAGCCAGATCCTCGAGGCTCCCCCAACGCCCCTGCTGCTAACAGGGCTGGGCGATCGGGGCGGCCTGTCTGAGCCAGACCTTTTTAGTCATTTTTTTAAATCATGTACTGTGTAATTAATTCTATATGATATCAGCAGAACTGGGAGCAGAATGGAGAGGGAGGGGGGGCTGTGTGTGAGCCACAGTGGCTCAGTGGACTGCGGAGATGGAAAGCCTCCCGTCGCAGGTCATCCCTCAGCTGCATGGTGCATCCCACCATCTCTCGGCCCTGCCTGTTCTTTGCCATCATCTAATATCTCTCCTCCCCTGCACCTACCCATGCAATGTGTTATGCTGTTGCCTCCACTTTATCCACCTTTTTTCTTTCTCTCACGTATCTGCCCCCCGCATGACTTAATCTCCGTCCATCCCCACATGTCCTCCCTTCCCTCTTTGACTCTCCGTCCACAATCATGTAATCCTTCCACCTTCACTCTCTTTCCCCACACTGTCAGTTTCACTCTCCCCATAGTTCCAAGGCCAAAGATTATACATGTTTGCCAGCACCACTGTGTTCCCTACAAATCCACTTGTTCCCTCCCTCTTGATCAGTGGGGTTCCCTAAAGGGTTTTGTTTCTTTTTGTATTGATTGCCCTCTTTTTTTATTCTTCTTCACTGTGGCATTCTTTTTGTTTTTAAACAATACACTGAATCTCAGACATTCACACACACACATGCTTGCTCCCACCAAAGGCAGCCAAGAGCTTCTAAAGGGAGACCTTGTTGTTCTTTTTAAGTCTTCCTAAGCTGAGCTACCCATCCAGATTGATCCCCCACCATATCCACTGGAAATTACCCCCACAGTCACACACTTGAGACTTGCTGCTTTTTACTTTTTTTTACAAAATTTATATACCACTTGATTGTAAAAAAAAAAACCTCTACATATTTTGTAGAAAACCTGTACATATTAACCTCCCCCCTTGGTCCCTATTCGACAAGGTTAACATATACAGATTGTGCAGGAGGAATTCCCCCGCCCCCCAAAAAATGTACCTGACAGCTGTGAGGAGGAGAGGGAGAGACTACTTAAGGAAGACTAATCCACTGCAAAATGTACTGATTGGCCATTGATTGTTGACTGATTTACCTTTGTTCGCTTATTTAAATGTACGCTCACGCAAAACGACCACAATCTTCCCTTGACTTTGCACTGAAACCAAGCTGTGTTCTTGTTTTATTTTGTTTTGTTTTTAAAACAACATTCAAACAGAAGCCAGAATAAGGTGTTTATAACCAGCCAGATGACAACTGATTATGTATGTGAAGATAAATGGATTGCGCTACATTTAAACTATATTGAAATGAGTGAAGCCAAAAAAAATTCTGTCATTTTTTCCCCCGCATTAATATAGGTATTTATTTGAAAATAAATGATTTTTAACTCGAAACCAGGCTTTTGAAAGGGTTGTGTGGGTTTTATTCTCCTTGCGACACTCAACGTGCTACAACCCCAATGAGCAGCTGGCACATTCCATGTGAATCTTTGACACTAGTGCAGCCTTTGCCAAGCTGATGTGCTCCAGCTGTTTTGGACTACAACTCCCATCAGCCCCAGCCAGCATGGCCATGCTTCCTTGGGCTGATGGGAGTTCTGCGCTAATTTACAGGAGCTGTTGAATCGAAGCCAATCTCCATGGATATTCTCACTCTATTCTTTTGAAGTTTTGTTCCACTTCACTTTTGTTTCACTATAAGAACTAGGGTGCTTTGCAAGTTGCCACCTGTGTCTTAACAGAAATCGCAGTTTCTCATCCTGCAGCCTACAAGGACGACTTGAGACAAATGTTCTTAAAAGCAAAATCATCCATTATTCCCCCAAACTTCTTGGGTAAAGGCAGGCTATATATCTAAAACATAAATCAACAATAATAAAAGCAAATGTCCATTTAGTGCCCTGTCTTTATTGTTGAGACTACGTCTCCCATGAGTCACTGCAACATGCTGACAGCAGCAGAGTGTCTTAGGATCTGTAGTTCCTCTACAAGTCGTCTGCTCATGTACAGGCTTTGTGAACATGTGCGTGTTTCAGTCTGTCAGGATCCTACAGGAAAAAAGCCTGACTGCTGGATCAGGCCAAAGGCCCACCTAGTCAGGGGTGGCCAACCCAAAAGGAAGCCCCTAAGCAGAACCTGAGTGCAACAGTGGCTTTCCTAGCAACTGGTATGCAGAGGGACACTGCCCCTTTGAGATGCACCCAGGATTGTCTCTGTTCAAAGTGCTTCAGGAGAGCATTTATTTCACTGGCTCTGTTTCTCCAGCAGGAGCTTTGGATTCTGGTGTGAAAATCCCAAGAGGAATCTGGCTCCACCTACTGCTAGCCTCCCTGACTTCTATCTCACCCATCCCAAGAAGCACCAACCACCACCATTTTTAAATGTCCCCTGGGTGGGACATGAGAGTTACCCAGAAAACTAACAAGGCTGAACAACTCGGTTCCTACTTCCTTTTTTGGTGACAGAGCCACCCTAAGGAATGAATGGAACGTTGTATCTCCTTTGTACACTAAGATAAATGTTGGGTTGCCTCATATCTTACATCTCCTGGACCGGGAGCCTGTCCTCTTTAAAATGCATCAGGAGGCTCTCTGTTCCAAAAGTGCTATTTTTGTGCAGCTGCTTGAACAACGACAACTGGAAACTGCAGGAGGGGAGAATTGCTCTTGCCCTCAGGGCCTGCTTGCAGGCTTCCCATGGCCATCTGGTTGACCATTGTGAGGACAGGATGCTGTGCTAGACGGGCCACTGGCCTGAGCCAGCAGGGCTCTTAATTTCCTATGACTGGGAGATGGGCAGAACACTCCTGAGTCATGGAAGATGGCATGATTTACACAGTCTTAAGCTGGCGTAAAGTACACCGAATCCAAACCCTGTTTAGGACCAAGGGTACTGCGGGCTGGGACTTCCCAAGCCTGGCAGAGGGAGAAAACGCCTGTAAAATAGACTTTGACTTGCAGCCCCCTTCTTGCCGGTGTCCAGTTAGCTCGGTTGCCAGGAGCTGTGACTGAACTGAATGGAGTTGGGATCCAGCATTGTTCCCACCACTGCCACTCCCCCAGAATGCCCATTTTGGGGCGCTTAGGTTGAGCAGGATGAGTAAATTAAGCCCAAAGCCTGAAGTAAAGAAAATAATCCTTGACCAAAAACCAAATGGAAAAACAAGAATCAGGGTCTAAACAGACACGACAAGGTTAAAAAATATGAAAATGGATAATAGAGCTTTGACTAAGTTAATATTAAAATAATTTTAATATTGAGTGTACAAATATGGTTATATATTTTTATGTTAATAAAAGCTTTTTATTTTATACTTTTAAAGTACTGCACAAATTGAACAAATGCACAAAGAAAAGCTGCTGATGAAGACTTGAACTTAGTTTGGCACAATCGGCTTTTATTATGCATCTTATCTACATATGGCATATTTGACCTACTATTTGACTTTTGGTCTGCATTTCATCCACGTTATCTTCATATTTATGTAATCGTTCATTTTTACATTCCACTGTGATACAGGGTGGTATGTGCATATTTTGCCTTCAGAGTTTACCTCTTATAGCACACCCTGTTATTAAAGTGCTTATGCATTTTATTTTGGGCAATTTTGTGTATTCTGTCAATTACTAGTTAAGTGTATATACTCTATTATCCATTTTCATATTTTTTAACTTTATGTCTGTTTAGACCTTGATTCTTCTTGTTTTTCCATTTGAGTAAATTAAGCCAGCATATCTCTGGCTGAGTTGGGATGAGTGCGTTACGCCAGCACAGCACAGCTGGACCAGACACGCCACACCCTAACTCACTTATCCCAGCTGATCTTGTGTTTGGATTGCCCCCTTGCCCCCAACATAAGCTTTGGACCACCCCAACCGACACCTCTGCGCTACCAAGAGATGTCCTTACTAGCAATCCTCACAGTCGTCCAGTGTCAATTGCTCCTGAGGTTACCCTAGCTGCCATTGAGCACCAGAATGCGCTGCTCTGTTCCCATAAGGCCAGGATGGCAGGGCACGGTAAAGACTGATGGTACTGCAGCAGCAACTAGGCCATATTCCATCACACACTGATCGGTAAAGAGAGGAGTTCCTGTTCTAGCTCAGGTTTTATTTGGGGGAGGAATGTCTCTACGTTGTTAACATTTCAAAAATTAAAGAAGGCACATTTATTTATTTATTTTATTTTATTACATTTCTAGACCGCCCTATAGCAGAAAGCTCTCAGGGCGGTGTACAACACATAACATGCAGTGCTGCAGGAGGCTTCCATGTGCAATTGAATGCACTGGGAATCCAAGTCACACTCATCCCCCCACACCTTCGACCTGTAGTATGGACAGTGGACTGCACTGCAGGGCTGCCGTAAGCCTCTCAGCTGCACTTCTCAACTATAAATATATTTATTTTTATAGGGAATGAAAATGTTAAAAAAGTCACTAATGTTAGAATTATCCACTGTGTCGTAATTTACCAAAACATTTGAGTAGAGGGCAGTTTTAAAAGTCTTTACAGAAGTGGAGCCGATTGCCTATAACTTTCAGGCCCCATCTGAAACTACACAAAACAAGGTTCTACATGTTGGGTGTGACTGCTCACCCATACACACAACCTGCAATAGAGAAATAACACTGGACTACATTGCAGGGTAGTGGTAAACTATGTTCTCACTCACAGCCCAATCCACCAACCTGCAACATTTTATTTATTTATCTACTGTTATATCTCACCTTTCCTCCAAGGAGCTCACAGTGGTGTATGTTGTTCTCTGCCACCCCATTTAATCCTCACAACAAACCTCTGAGGTAGGTTGAGCTGAGAGATTCTGACTGGCCCAAGATCATCTAGGAAGCTTCATGGCTGAGTGGGCATTTGGGCCCTGGTCTCCCAGGTCCTAGCCTAACAAGTGTTGTCCATTATTCATTTTATTTATTTATTAAATTGAGATCCCGCCCTTCCTCCCAGAAGGAGTCCAGGGCAGCAAATAAACACTAAAAGCACTCGAAAAAATAGAATCATAGAATAGTAGAGTTGGAAGGGGCCTATAAGGCCATTAAGTCCAACCCCCTGTTTTTAACATTTTAAAAACACTTTAAAATATATTAAAATATAACACCTGTTCTGGCTCGCTTGCACTGGCTACCAATATGCTTCCGGGTCAGATTCAAAGTGTTGGTTTTAACCTATAAAGCCTTATAAGGCGTGGGACCACAATACCTGTGGGAACTCCTCTCCCGATATGAACCTGCCCGTACACTGCGTTCTACATCAAAGGCCCTCCTCCGAGTTCCGACTCATAGAGAAGTCGGAGGGTGGTAACAAGAACTAGGGCATTCCCAGTGGTGGCCCCCGAACTGTGGAATAGTCTTCCCGATGAGGTGCGCTTGGCGCCGACATTGCTATCTTTTCGGCGCCAAGTTAAGACCTTCCTCTTTTCTAAGGCGTTTTAATCTAATTTTAACTCAGTTTTTAAAATTTGCTGTAATTGATTTTGATTTCTTATTCTTTCATTTAATAATGTTATTTGTTATTTAATTTTGAGAATTAAAGAGAGAGCTATTGCTAGTCGGGCGGTATATAAATTTAATAAATAAATAAATAAATATAAATTGTATTATTTTATTGATGTATGTATTGCTATATTCGTGTTTTGTAAGCCGCCTAGAGGGCCTTTTGGCCATAAGGCGGGATATAAATTTAATAAATAATAATAATAATAATAAAACAAAACATCTTAAAAATATATTAACAGTGGACTACACTGAAGGGCTGTGGTAAGACACACTCTCCAGGTCCCAACCCCTCCAGCCTGCAATGTGGGGATTTCCTTTGAAATTTGCATAAATTTCCCTCTCGCCCCCTTCCTCTTTCCTGATTGGCGGCTACTCTAGCGGCGCAATTCCTCGGAGAACCACCAGGGGACACTGTGGCTCTTCAGAGGCTACGCGGGGAATTGAAACTGCGTCTTCACGTTTCCTTGGGATACCAGTGGAAGTGACGACATCAACACGATCACGTAAACTCATCCCCATAGAAGCGCACCGGAAGTGTGGCAGTAAATACAACAAATGCCCGAAGAGCCGCGGTAAAGAAGACCTGGAGTGGGAAGACAGGGTCTAAAATAGCTTTTCCGGGTTCTCCACCCAGATCTTACAAGGGAGAAAAAGAGATTAAGGGCGAATGCCTACCCGGCAGTGAGGTCGCAGGAAAAGGGTGAGGAACGGTTGCCAACAGCAACGGAGGGTCGTTAGAAAGGAGGGGCGGGGCCAGAGGAGGGACACTCGAAATGGAGGCGCGGCTGGCAAGGGGCGGGGCCTGAGAGAAGCTGGGCGGAATAAGCGAGTGGGACCTAAAAGGAATAGACGGTCTCTGGAGAGGAAAGGGCAGATTAAAAGAGGTGCAGAGGGGGCGGGGCCTTGTGGAAGAGGAGGCATCAGTGGAAGGGGTGGAGTCAGAGGGGGAGAAGCATAGGAAGTTGGGGGCGGGGCTTGGTCAGGAACAGTCTTTCTGGGGCCTGATTGTGGCCCTCACCCACCTCCTTCCTTTTCCTGTTATTCTTATGCTTTTTCTGTCCTCAGGCAATGGCAGCCATGGTGGAAGAGGAAGAGGAGGAAGCCATTGTCACAAGGGCAGCCTCTGAGCCCTGCATCGCTTTGCGGCTGGTGGCTGCTGCAGCCTGGCATGTGGTCCGGGAGCGCCAGGTCCACGACTTCCCCCAGGTCCTGGCACTGCTGGCAGCAGTGGGGGAAGCGGCACCTGACTTGGTACACTTCCGGCATCTCGCAAAGCTGCGTTTGGGCCTCCAGGCCAAGGTAAGTCACGAGCTGACATGTTTGCATGTGTAGATGTCATGTCATGCTTTGGCACTGGGGATGCCTGAGGTTTTAACAACAAAACTCTGCAGCTCTGCCCAGCCAGTTTTCACAGATTATTACTCCATAATGCTTTGCTTTCCTTTTCCCCAATCCCCACACCAAAAATATCCCAGGTCCCCATAGATGAGGCCAACTTACCATCCCTTGGGAAGGGCCATAGCTCAGTAGTAAAGTGCCTGCATAGAGAAGGTCGCAGGTTCAATCCCTGGCATCTCCAGGTAAGGCTGGGAGAAACTTCCTGTCTGAAAATTCTGGAGAGCCGCTACCAGTGATTGTGGACAGTCCTGAGCTAGATAAGCCTATGGTTTTGACTCGGTACAAGGCGGCTTCTTATGTTCTTCTTTTCCTTGACTTCTCTTTTTACCAGGTGATCATGAACATGCTTCAGGAGGAGCAGCCAAGTGGGGAAATCTACAATGCCATAGATACGTACTTTCCAGAAACGGAGACTCCTCCCCACCCCAAAGCCGTGAGTGCCTGCATTCCAGCCAGTGTAGCTCAAATTCCCACCACGTATTCCTCCTCTCTATGCTGCTTCTAGGCTGCTCAGCCCGCCCCTTCGTTAAGAAGGTGCTTACTGTGCCGTCTCTTCCTTTTGCCCTAGACCGATCAGGACTTGAAACTGGTGCAGACGGCCCAGGGGAACTTTCGGGATCTGGTGTTGGGCTTGTTGAGGGACCGTGGGCAAAGGGAGAAGTATGTGCAGGTGAGGCTGGGAAAGGGGGAACAATATGGAGAGGAAGGTTGGGCCGGAATGTGTTTGACTAATGCAAGGGGGTGAGGGATTAGCTACCTGTGTTGGGCAGGAGCCAATATTTAGGGAGAGTCAATAGCAGAACACACACTTCGCTTGCAGAAGGTCCAAGGTCTCATCCCCAGCCGCTCCAGATAAAAGGATCAAGTAGCAGATGATACAAAAGACCATTGCTGTCTGAGAGCTACTTCATATTTGTATGCCTGTGTTTCGTTAAAAACATCAAAGTGATTTACAACAAGTTAAAAACAACCACCATACTATAAAAAACACTAAAACTACAATAAAAACAAAGGTCAACTATTGCAAAAGGACATCTTGTTATGTGCCTTCAAGTTGATTACGACTTATGGCGACCCTATGAATCAGTGACCTCCAAGAGCATCTGTCATGAACCACCCTGTTCAGATCTTGTAAGTTCAGGTCTGTGGCTTCCTTTATGGAATCAATCCATCTCTTGTTTGGCCTTCCTCTTTTCCTACTCCCCTCTGTTTTTCCCAGCATTATTGTCTTTTCTAGTGAATCATGTCTTCTCATTATGTGTCCAAAGTATGATAACCTCAATTTCATCCTTTTAACTTCTAGTGACAGTTCTGGTTTGATTTGTTCTGACACCCAATTATTTGTCTCTTTCATGGTTGGTATGCGCAAAGCTCTCCTCCAACACATTTCAAAGGAGTTGATCGGACCAGAAAGGTTTTCAGCAGGTGCTTAAAAGTTAAAACAGAAGGCACCTGCTGAATCTCTGTTGACGAAGCATTCCAGAGGCTGGGCCAATGATACTGAAGGCTCGATTTTGTGTCAGTGTTAAATGAGCCTCACCAACTTGGGGGACAACCAGAGCCACTCCTGCAGATCTCGGTGACTGAGCTGGGAAATAAGGTTTTTTGAGTTAATTAAAAAAAAAAACTTCTTGGGTTCTTTTACCATTTAGGAGCATCTGGAAAATGATTACGGGGAATCCTTCCTGCATGTGGTGGAGGAGCTCTTTCATGATTACTTGTGGCAACTAGAGAACACCCTTCCTGAGCCCCACTTCCAGCAGGTACCAGCCAGAAGTAGGAACAGGGCATGGTCTGGAAGCAAGCTGTGAGTCAGTGCTTCTGCCCCCGCTGCCTTCAGCAGTCCTGGGTGCGGTGAGCCTTGTAGCTCAGTGGTCATAAGGTCCCAGGTTCAGTCTTTCCTCTTCCAGTTAAAGGGGTCTAAAGTAGCAGAGCTGGCAAAGACCCCTTGCCTGAGACACACTGCCTGTCTTGGAGGGATGGACTAGTGGTCTGATGTCATATAAAGCAGCAATCTTTGCCACACACACACCGGCTAAAATTCCAGGGAGTGGAGTGGGTGTGGAAGGCCTTTGGATCAGGATTTGATCAGCTTACAAAGCCACTAAGAGGTGATAAAAGAATCCTACAAGTCAGCATCTAGCATAGCACATTACAACTGCTGCAACAGTCATAAAAATAATTTAAATGGTCCATCAAGACCATCAGCAATCTTCAAGTGGTCCGTGCAGAAAAAAGTCTGGGAACCCCTACTGTAAATGAATTAGGGGGGGGAACTGTATAAACAAACAGTTCACTTTTTGTGGGTAGTGGGTAAACTGGGCCAGCAGGGCATTCAATCAACAAACAGAATTATTTTTATTTTATTTTTAAAATTCATATCCCCCCTTGCTCCCCTCCAAAGGAGCCCAGATCTTGGGATTCTGTGGGTGCTACACACAGCTATTGCATGCAGAAGCCTCTGCAGCCACATTTTTTGGAGTGGGTGGAACAGCTACCTGCCCATCTAACCCATTTTCATGCACACACAGCTGCCTTTGCAAACTGCATTGAAGCAGCGCTTTCCCTACGTGCTAGAGTTAGCATGCACCCATCTTTTGGAGAGTGTCTCCTTGACAAAAGTCTGGAAACCTTAGTCCTGACTCTGCCTTTCCCTCCCTAGTTACTGGACGCCGCCTGCACCCAAGGGCCTGACCACGCTCCCCAGCCAGATGCCACCATCCTCTCACGGTATCTCTCAGTCATGGGGTACCAGACCGTAGGTGAGTAAAGGGGTTTGATGTACGACACCTGAGATTTTTTTCCCCATGTCCCACGTTTCCAACCTGCTGTCCTTTTTTCTCCAGGATTTCCATGGCCTGCACCCTCTCCTAGCCCTTCAAGCAATCTAGTCCACAGTGAGGAGGCAGGGCATAGCACACCTGAGCCCGCCCAGTCAAACCCAGGCAGGAATCGCTCAGCCTGCATCCAGGAAGAGTGAGTGCCTCCCTGGCCCCTTCTCATTTTCCTCATCCTGCTGCTCCTAAACAGCTACCCACTGTATCCTCTTTTCTCCCCTTCAGGGATTCTCACCGACATCACTTGGGCAACCAGGAAATGGGTAGGTAGTGCTCCTACTCTGGATCCATGCAGGCCTGAGTGTGTGTAATTCTGAGCTGAATGTGTTCTGCAAACCAGTCAGTTAAGCCCAAGCTGCTGCACCCCACATGTTTTGGAGTCCCAGCTCCCATCAGCCTCAGCTAGCATGTGCCTGTGTGGGCTGGAGCTGATGGGACTTGGACTCCCATCAAGTTGAGGAAGGCTGGTTGAGCCCACGCTTACTTCCTGTGGGCTGTTTCCGACATTCAGGTTTGGAAAAGAATGCTGGGATTCAATGGCAAAGCATTCCAGAAAGCATGCTTGACGGCCAGATTTTGAGGGTGGGCCGTTTTGCCGGGGGGGTGGGGGTGGCTTTTCTTACCCGTGCCACCCCTTTTTCCTTGATTGGTTCATTTTACTTCTGTGCCGCTTTCCATTCAAATGAAGCCAAAAGCAACAACCAACAGCAACTTAACAGAATATCCTACTGACAGCACAAATCATATCATGGATATTCCTATTCCCAAAATCACCCTTGTTCTTCCCACCCACCCCTCTCTGCCCAGGTCTGCCCTGCCATTTTGCCCTGCTCTGTTTCTATTGAAATGTCTCTTGATCTAGCAAGGAGCAGCAAGGGCCCTAAAAAAAGCTCAGGATGCTAATCCCTGGCATAGGCCCCAGGGAAGGTGTGTGATGTCGCTCACCTGGCTCTAGAGGCAGTCCTGATGAGAGGTGCCAAGCCAGGCGCTGAATTCTCCCCACCCCGCTGCTGAGCCTTGACCTGGTTGTCCACAGATTTGCTTTCCTCCTGTTAAAAGGGCAAGAAACTTGCTAAAACATTCTCCTGGCATTCCCACCTGAGACGGAGATGCCGCCTTGGCTGCCTGGGGGGGCGGGGAGACGTGTGCAGGGGCAAGCAGCCACAGTCCTCGTGTGTTTTCTCTATCCAGAAGAAGCTGAGGACGTTGTGCTGAATTCGAGCAGCGAGGGGGGCAGTTCCCCTTTCAAGGTGAGGAGCAGCACGCCCAGGAAGCCAGCAACCAGGAGCGTGGGCTCAGAACAGGGCCTTGGCTGACGGAGGAGGCCACGCTGAGCTAGATGAGGTCTTCAGCAAGGATTGCAGGAGTGGCTGTGGCACTTCTCTGAAGCCTTTGGCTCCTCCCCATGGTTCCTGTGCCCTACCTGCAACCAGGGCTGATGGGAGTTGGAGTCCAAAATGCCTGAAGGGCACCAGGTCTGGGGAAAGACTGTCGCACAGTAACAGAGCCCATAAATCAGCCTAAGCACGTCTGTGAAACACTCGCTTATTGCTTCCGTGTGCCCACAACACCACTATCCCTTTGTCACGTTCAGATTGTAAGCTCCTTGAGACAGGGACTCTTCCTCTTGGGCACGGAGGCCCCTATAGTAATAAATGATAGAAGCAGGCTGTGTCTGGCCCTTCTTTGAGGTTCCGTTGAGACGGAAGGGGGCGGCAGTGGGGTTTGAAGGGGTCGGGCAGCCGTGACCACTCCTCCTTTTCCCCCTCCAGCAGGGCGAGTACCAGAACACTCAGCACAACACCCTCATCCCCACCTTCCAGTGGCACCTCAGGGACATCCGGAGTCAGTGAGTGACCCCTCCCCTCCCTTGCCAGGAAGGGCCATCATTCTCTGCCACACCTTAACCCCATCCTTCCCTCCCCCTCCAGGTGTGCTGACGCTTCAGGCCGCAGAACATCCACGCCAATGTGAGGGACGGCTCTGCCACCAAACACGCCCCACAGAGTCACTTTGAGAGTTTTATTCCGGTTTCAGTAAAAACTGCAAAAGCCGCCACTTTGCTTCTCTTTGTCTCCAATTTGTCTGGGAGGGGAGGGCTACAGAACACTCCTTCCCTGTCTCACAGGGCCATGGTTCCCTTTCGAGTTTGGTCTCGGGAAAGAAAGATGGAGTTTCTGCAGCACAAAAGCCACTTTGAGAAGCATGACTTTGGAATACTGGCATACCAATATAATAAAATTACTGCACACGCACTCTCTCTTTTTCTTTCCCTCTCCTGTTCACACAGGAGGGAAATCTGCCTGTCCTGAAACGAGCAGGGAATGCCACAGCAGAAATGTAGTGTGAGCCTGATGTGAGGGAAGGGGTGCGTAATTGGTCAGCGCCAGCGTGAACCTGGAAGAGCGTCAGTCGGCCATCCTGCACTTCTCCCACTTCGTAACCTAAAATCAGATTGACTGGAGAAGTTGGGCTGGCGCAGGAGCTGCCTCATGGGGGCAGAGGGGGAGGTCAGGGTGGACTTGCCTCCCCAAAGCTGGGGTTGGCTTGCTGGGTGACCCGGATGAAGGTGGTCCTGCGGCTGAGCTCCTTCAGCTTGGCGGCCCCCACATAAGTGCAGGTGGAGCGGATGCCGCCCAGGATGTCCCGCACGGTGTGCTCCACGTCGCCCTTGAAAGGCACTTCCACCACCTTCCCCTCTGATGCCCTGCAGGGAAGAGACAAGGAGGTGTGAGGGAGGCCCATCCCGCTGGCTCCTCACCCAGTACGTTTTGCACGCATCGTAACATTTATGGGGGAACCTCCCAAAACACAGCTATTAAGGCCCATCAGGCCATTCTGGGCAAACCAACGTCTTTATGTCGGCCACAAGAAACAGTTCAGTCTGCAGCTTGACAAACTTCAGTGTTTTTTGGATTTGGTGCCTTTTTCTGTTGCAGCAAAAGAAAAAAGGCGATGAATTCAAAAAGCATCGAGTTCAAGGCACGGTTACAAAGGAGTGCACTTAGAGCTCTCTTTTTTTGCAGCCATCACTTGGAAGCGTCAATCGCGTGATGCCCTAAGGAGACAGGTGGGCGGCCCCACCCACCTGTCAAAAGTGGCCCCACAGAGGCGTGACCATTTCTGGATCTGGTTCCCTGCTCCTGTAAATACAGGAACCAGCCATCTCCCGCCCACCTCAGTTCTTACTAGAAATCCATTTTCTCTGCGGGCCAGAACTATCAGTGCATTTCAACTGTGGATCTGACAGGTCCCAGCAGACAGACTTCTTGTGTTTAATTCTTTGGTTCATTTACAGCAAAGATGCTGGGTTGAAGAAAGTGCCAGGTCAACTCGAGCCATGACCACAAGACAATTTGCCTTCCGTGATCCCCTTTCCAACTGCACTTGATCCCGCAGCCCGACGGACCTTCTCCTTTGTTCATCAGTGTTCTGTTACTGATGTGTTCCTCCCATTTCAATCAGGAGTTTCATGAACATTCCATGATGCCACCACGCAGGCTCTGGCCCCGGCAGCGTTTCCACCCAAGAGATTCACAATCGCCCCCTCTCCCGCTATTGCTGACGGTCAGGCATGAGGGCTGATGCTTATGTAGCCAAAACAGCACCACCCATGTGCAAGAAAAAAATACAGATTGTGCACAGCCGCAAGATTTGCAGAGATCCTAAAAATCTAGAGTGGGGAATTCCCCCCCCAAACAAAACCCAGCACAATGAGCAGTCTGGGGGTGGTGGTGAGGACACTCCTGCCATCTGCAGTTTACGTGGATGGGGCTGGGGCAGTGAGGTTGGGCCTGAGTGGGTGTGCCAGATTGGCTCTGCCAGTGCACCCACAGTGTCCTGACTCCCCTGCCAGCCATCCCAGCTCTCTCCAGGTAAGCTGCAGCAACGCTGGCGTTGGAAAGAGAGCGCCATGGGATACTACACCAATGAGGACTAGAGGAAACGAGGGTGGGAGGACATGGAATGGAGTATCTTGGAGGAGGGCATGTTTGACGGACTGGAACAATGAACAGGAGCTCTCCACCCTGCAACATTTGTTACTTGGGTAGGATGGAGAAATGAGGAAGCATTTCACTCTTTCCTGCTGCCACACCTGTATTCGGCAACGCCTCCGGCGTACTTCTTCATAGCCACCTCTGAGCTCATGCCATAGAAGAGCTTGTATTTCTTGCCTGCCTTCTCAATGAGCTCCCCGCCGGATTCTGTGTGTCCAGCCAGCATTCCCCCCAGCATGACAAAGTCTGCGCCGGCACCTAAACCCACCACGGAAACAGGAGCAGTGCGAGATGAGTTGTTAAAGCCTCATGAGCAGCAACGCTTGAGAGCCACTCGGGGTTCTGCCTTCGCTCCAACAAATTTAACCAGGGAAAAGATGGAAGAATGGAATCTTACCAAAAGCCTTTGCCACGTCCCCTGGGCAGCTGCAGCCTCCGTCCTGTAGAAGAGAGGGCGGAAGGACAATCTTGGGTTTCCAAGTTAATTTTCCTAAGGCTGCAATCCTAAGGGTCTGTCTTCTGCTAACGAATGAAAGTGTAACTGCCAATAAATGGGTTGAGAAAGACTGAGCAAGCTCCTAGTCCTCATGGCTAGAAAACCTAAGGCAGAGAAACATCAGAACTAGCTGCAGGTCTGTCCTAGAACTCTTAACCCAGTTCTAAAACTCCACAACTGCCCTCCTGACATACTCGGCAATATGACAAGAGTTTGAGGATCTCAAGAACTGACCATATGAATGGAGTTAGGGTGGAGCAATACTTGAATGGGCATATTCTGAGAAACGGCCGTCCTCACATGCAACTGGCAGGAAAATGTGGGCATTTGCCTGGATATTTTCTCACCCCGCAGGCAGGAGAAATGTTTGCTCCTGGCACAAACGCTTTCGTACAATGTTTTCATTGGAAGCAGGGATGGAAAAGCTTTGGCCCTCCAGGTGTTCTTAGCCTCCAGCACCCGCCAGCAGGGCATGCGGACAGGAGCGATGGCAACAGTAGCTCAGCAGCACCTGGGTGGCCACAGGTCCCCCCTCCCTGTTCTAAAAGAGTTCCAGTTCAGACTCTCAGGCTTTGGGACGACACTCCCGGCACTCTGGCGCTGGAGCTGGGTTTCTCACCGAGATGATGTGCCCATTGAGGCCATGGGCGGCATCTGCACACTCCATGACAGCGCTGAGCTGGGGGTAGCCGACCCCCGTCTTCTTCCGCGTGGTGCACACCGAGCCTGGAACGAGACGAGGCAAGCGGTTCAAGCTAGCCAGCCTGCCTTTTGGGAGGGGTGGGACAGGTCTTTAAGGGCCCCCTCATCTCCAATTGAGAAGTGGCAGGCGCCCCACCCCAGAAAGAAAGCTGCTCTCCCTTTCACTGTGGTTGCTCTTCCCCACCCCAGTAACGAATTTTACTCCCCCCCCCTCCAGATCAGGAGATTCTGCTGCAGAGTGGCAGGTGGGAGGCCTGAGAGGGAGGCGTCTGAGGCCTTTGCTCCCCCAGCGCCTTCTGCATCTGCCACCAGGGCCGGGGGCTGTGGGAGGCGGCAGCAGCCCAGGGAGGAAACCTTGGCCTGCTTTCAAGTGCCAGATCCAAGCCAGGAGATTCAGCTCCAGGGTGCCACGCACCAGAACCAGGGGAAAATATATACACCTTTGCCCTGACCTCGAAATGATTGCACTATTGTCTATTTTATTGTCTACTTCTTTGTCTATAGAAGTATTTATGTTCCACCCTCCCACAAAACATCAGAGGGGTGTACAGCAACATTTAAACATTTAGAAACAATACAAAACCATCCTTAACATGACTGGCTACTCAGAAACACTTTAAACAGCTGCATAGGTATTTTAAATATATGATAAGCCGCATCAGAGCTATGGTTGGTAGCCAAGGTACAAATACTCCAGAGAAAGATGGAAAGGAAGACAGACAGATGGGCACCCCCTAAAAAGTAGGCAACTTTTGGCCCTCCAGATGTTGCTAAACTACCATTCCCATCAGCTTCAGCAAGCACGGCCCATGGCCAGGGATGATAGGAGTTGTAGTTCAGCAACATCCGGAGGGCCAAAAGTTGCCCACATTGGTCCCAAAGGATGACCTCCTCCCATCTATCTACCTGGACCTTAAGGTCATTCTCAGTAAATTAGTGTCCCTTCAGTATGGATATCCCATAATTCACACAACATGGTGGAACATCAAACCTCCTACCATAACCCCAAGACTGGCTTGACCCCAAGCATGAAGGCCACCCGTCCTTTTGTAGTCACCTGGTCCAATTCCCACTTTGATGATGTCAGCTCCTGACAGGATGAGCTCTTCCACCATCTCCCCCGTCACCACATTCCCAGCCTGGGGAGGCAAAAGAGACAGCAAGCATGGCAAGAAGTCTCCCATAAGGTGGGACCAAGAAGCTTGATTTGGGTGGGACGTACCATAGTGGGACATGCAGACAAAAGTCTGAAGACTTTACAGTGAAGGAAACACCATGGTGTGAAAACAATGGGAAGGAAGTGAAAAATGGTGGGGCATGCTCAGGAAAGACAGCCATGCCATATAGTCTTGCATGCTCTGGTACCCTCCCATCTTGACTACTGTAATACAGTCTACATAGGGCTGCCCTTGAAGACAGTCCAGAAACTGCAGAGTGTTGACTGCCACTTCAACATGCAACCACATAATACCTGTCCTGCAGGATCTGCACTGGCTGCCTATATTTTGACAGGCCCAATTTAAGGTGTAGATGTAAACATATAAACCCCTGGGATCTAAGTATCTGATGGCAAGCCTCTTCCAATGCCAACCTGCCTAGGCTTTGAGGCCAGCAGAGGAGGCCCTTCTCACTGTTCCCCCACCAATGAGAATTGCTTGCTTGCTTGCTTGAGTGTGTGTAACGGGGCCTTCTCAGTGGTTGCACCCCACCTATGGAGCTCTGTTTCCATGGAGGCACAGATAACTCCCTTTTTTATGAGCTTCAGTTACCAGCTCAAGACATTTCTGTTCACCCGAGCTTAGGGTGGATTTTGTTTGCCTGTTCTGGATCAGAGGACTGTGCCATTGCTGAAATATAGTACCTATTTACTGAGGTGATGCTCTTACATTTTTTTTATCTTAATTTTAAACACCTGCTTTGTATCCAGCTATGTTACACACACCAATGGAAATTAATAGATCCAAGCTGGGTTTGTCCATTAATTACAGTGGGTCTACTCTACATAGACCTAACGCTGGATTTTGATGGAAGGGCTTTTTTTGTTTGTGCTAGAAACCGCTCTAAGAGCAGGTTGGCGAAAAAAAATGGTCTGGGAGAAGAACATCAGAAGAGCCCTACAGCTGGATCAGGCCCAAGAGGTCCCATCTAGTCCAGCCTCCTGCTCTCACAGTGGCCAGCCAGATGCCCCAAAGGGAAGCCAAACATACAATGATGGTGTGATCAGGAAACCGCTTGCGCACGTCCCTCAGGAACTGAACAAAGTGCTCGGAGTATCCGTTGGCCACGTCCAGGCAGATGTAGCGCACCTCCGGCACCGTCTCCAGGATCTGCTCCAGCAGCTCAAAGTCCGAGGGACCAGTGCCTGAACTGGCCGCCATGTTCTGGGGAGAGGCATCGGGGCAGATTGTAAACAACCGGCTAGAGAAAAGATGGGATGGCAAAGACTTGGTTGCAGTGGGGGTTGTTTTCTGGGGGCAGGAGCAGAGCACTAATCCTCAGGGCAATTCCAGAAGTAAGGGCCACTCCAAGAAAAACCCTGGAAAAGAGCTGCTGTTTGGTACTCTGAAGCACAAACGATGGTGACAGTGTCTACTCACCTGCAGACAATCCGGGTTCTCAGCTGCAAACTCCTTCCACTGGTCTAGACTATAATGTTTATGGATGGCAGTGAAGACAGAGAACTGGGGAGAGATGAGGGTGGAAAAAAAGACAGACCCTGAGAAGAGTAAGGAGGAAACTGCCCTAGAGCAGCATCCCTCAACCCTAGGTCCCCAGATGTTGCCAGACTCCAACTCCCATTATCCCCAGCCACCTCAACCAATTGTCAGGGATGATGGAGTTGGAATTCTCGCTACCCTCCAGATTGAAAAAAAAACACTGCCCTACAGGCACCAGTATAGAAGGCCTGATATACCTGCTCTCAACCTATCCACCCTTGGCCATGCAGATCAGGTGAATTCTGATAAGGAACCCTAGGTTAAACTGTGGCCAGCAAGCTGTTCTCCTCAACAGGCACCGCACCTTGCAAAGGACCTTGGCCATCTCAAAGGTGCCTACAGTGTCCATGTTGGCAGCGACGATGGGGATCCCAGTATATGTCTGCTTGGAGTTACGGAATGTGAAGGACCTCGTGAGATCCACCTGGGGGGGGGGAGAAGACAAAATGTAAAGAGCTATTACAAGAGCTGTGTGGCCCCTAGAAGCCCCTACGTCACTGTGCCTATCTTCTGAGGTGTCACTTAAAGAGAAAAACAGCTCTCTCCCACCACAGAGTTGAGGGCAGGGAATTTGTTTCTCTGATCAGATCTTGTAAGTTCAGGTCTGTGACTCCCTTTATGGAATTAATCCATCTCTTGTTTGGCCTTCCTCTTTTTCTACTCCCTTCTGTTTTTCCTAGCATTATTGTCATTTCTGGTGAATCCTGTCTTCTCATTATGTGTCCAAAGTATGACAACCTCAGTTTCATCATTTTAGTGATAGTTCTGGTTTAATTTGTTCTAACACCCAATTATTTGCCTTTTTGCGGTTCATGGTATGTGCAAAGCTCTTCTCCAACACCACATTTCAAATGAGTTGATTTTTCTCTTACCTGCTTTTTTCAATGTAAAATTCATGTTTGCCATTCTGCCCACTTTGGCCTTTGGTCCTGCCCACCAGTGGCATGTGACCCCCCCAAAAAAAAGGTTACCCAGAAGGAAATGTGGCCCTAGGACTGAAAATGGCTCCTCACTCCTGGCTCTAGCTGAACCACCTGAATAGATGTTGCCAGCCACTGGGCTTCACAGTGCTATGGTCCAACTGTCTCTTGACAGGCAGCCCAAGACAAAGAGGACGACTGTGCAAGGGGAAGACTGTTGCACACATACACCCTCTCATGCAAAGATCAGGTCTAAGCTGCTATCACTTGGAAGTCAAGCAAAAACTGCAATTTCCTTAAAAAAAGAAGAAGTTGCTAGTCCTCATGGCTTCAGAATAAACATCTGTAACATGACCACTGATGGGGACACTCCCAAGCCCATCTGACTCAGCACTCACCACCTTCCCCGTGTCTAGCTGTGAAGAAAGGGCTTCAAAGGTCAAAGAGGTCTCTCATGTAGAAGCCCCGATTCCCTTCAATGGCCCATCTCATGTCCAACCGGCAAGCTCAGCAATCCTATCCGATCTGGAACCTGCAGGGAGACTCAAAAGGGCCATTCTCACCTCGCTGCGGGACTTCAGAGTACTCCGTTTGGGCCTCAAAAGGACATCTTTGAAGTCTAACTTAATGTCATTGTCGATGTGCGGCATCTTGGACCCCTGGAAGAAAAGCAAAAGAGTCGCACTCGGAAGTCTGGGACACAAGAGAGCAACTCCTGGCTTATTCTGCCTGGGGAATGTCAGCATTAATCAATACATAACAATTAAATGATCAGTGGTGCAAACTGTTCTCATGTTAAGGATACACATTTATTTTTGAAGGCTATTTTGTTAGCACAATAAGGATTTTTTAAAAAGAAAATGTTCTCACAACAATCAGTGGGTAGTTAAGTTCTCTTACCCGCTGTGACTCGTATTGCTTCCAGGAACCACAGCTTTCTAAGAGCAGCTCATGACCTCTGTTCTCACCTCAGTCCCTCTTGCCCTCTTGAAACCACTCTGTGGAGAAAAAAAACACTCTGCATGTTACATCTCTAATCTCCAAATCAACTCTAAAGCACTGGTCCTCATGAAGTTCGTTATCAATCTACAATCTGTCCCCCAACACTACCCCTTAAACCTGCTTCCCTGCCTCTGTTGCCATGGCCTATTAGGACATCCCACTGCAAACTTCGGAGCTGCCACAACTTCTGCCACACTGAAACCTCCACCATCATCTCTGCCTCCTAGTTTGTTGCCAATCTGTGAGCCCTTTGGCAAACCTCGTACAGAGATGCGCCATCTCAACCTATCAACAGCAATGGAGACTTAGACATGGCTTTCATCACCATCCTGGCTCCAATATCATCACCACCACTCATCCTAATGCTATCAGCTGATAGCAACTTCCACTGGTTTCAAATTGGACAGACTTCCAGGAAAGTGTGCGCATGATTTCAGCATTTGCACATGCCTGTGAGGCAGCTGGCTCATTCCCAACAAACTGGGACAGAGGTGTAACTGCCACAGATGTGTAAACCCCAACTCCTGACCCTTTCCCCAACATTGCGCTCTGATGTTAGCATAAGTAATGCCAACCTTGCATCACAGTCCAGGACCCCCAACCCGCTCATAACAAATAAGCTGTGGTTCACATCAGAACGGTTAGTTTATTTTGGGGGGGACTAGTGTGTGGGGCCTGATTGAACCCCACTTCCGGTAAACCCCCTTTTCCCCACTCACTTCCGGTTGCGGCTACCCGATGTCAGAAGAGAGGAGTCAGCGAGAGCTTCCTTTCTACCGCGGACATTCACCGGCTTCTCTTCTTCCTCCCTCCCTTGTGGACCCTTTATATTCGGCGCAGTGCCTTGTGGAAGATGTAGTCTTCTCCCTGGTTCTGTATAATAGTAAAGAACACTAACTTTACTACAAAGCCCACGAAGCAACACGCCTTACGTCATCGAACGACGTGACGTATGTGATATCAAATCTGCTAACCAATCCAATCCTTAGAACGACGATACGAGAAAGAAAACGCGATTCCCAGAAGGCAGCGCGCGGCGTAGCTAGCTTCTGTCGCTGTGCCTGACGGGAAATGTAGTCCAATTAAACTGAAGGCCTACGCAGTAGAAAATTATTTACAAGCAATTAAGTGTGGAAATACACACCCCGCCAATGAACCAATTTCAGGAACGGCTATTTCCGCAGTATGAAAGAAAAGGCAAGGAAGAATCGAGAGGAAAAGTAGCTGACAATTCTTAATAACCTGATGGTTCACTTGTGTGGAAAATCTCCCATGATGCACTGCGGGACAGAAAGGAGGCATTGAAGCGGTTAGTCCAAGCAGGAATTCAACCACTGGACAAAACCACAGGTTTTATTTTGAGCTCTAAACTTTTTCACCGGTTTCTTTTTTTAAAAAAATAATAACAATGAACGGGAGGCCTTCCTCTCTCTTTTTTTGCCATACTAATAATTAAAGCAGTTGGGGCGGGGCCACCAGAAGTGACGTCACCCAAGATCGGAAAGATAGCGAGCGAGTGCACTAGAACGTCCCGCGAAAGGCTTGCCCGGTTCTGCTTCCGAGGTCAGAGGTTGGGTGTGTAGTGACTGACTGAGAGGCTGGTCGCGATGTTGATCAAAGTGAAGGTAAGGAACAAAAGGGGGTTACTCCTAATCGCGGGTGGGATGGAAGGAGAAGGGTACCCCCCGTCCTCTTCCTCCTCATTCCCCCGGAGCATGACGGGATGGCTTTGTGCCTTTTCTATCGCTCTTGCCGCGGGACATTGTGGGCCATCTGCAGGCATCCCTCCCTCCTCTTTCTCTCTCTCTCTGCCCCCTTCTCCTCCCAGCCCTGGATATAGTGGATGGGGCTCCTCCCTTTGCCAGGTATTTGCACGGTGTGTCTATGAAGAGAGGCTCCTCCCACAGGTGCCCTACAGGCAGAAGTTAAACCGGTACAGCTCTTGGGAGTGGATTTCTGCCTGCCCCTCGCACCACTTTCAGAATAAGGGATAAGATGTAGGGTGGCCAGATGAAAACGAGGGCAGGGCCGTTGCTGCAGTGGTGTAGAAGAGGGAATTTGAGCAGGTGTGATGTGCTAGGCTACTCCTGCTGAAATTTCCTCTTCTCAGTTGGAGGACGCACGAGCCCCATTGTCTTTGGCATATAAACCATTCTAATAAACGCCCCCCCTCTCCTTGGCTGCCTAAACTATGAAAAGGCCCTTCTCAATGCATATCATTCATATACCTAGCTAGTGTTAGATGGATAAATAAATAAACTGTACTACTGTAACACAGAGAGTGTTTATGGGTCTGTCAAGTATTTTAATTAGTTATTTTATTTAAAATACTGTTTTTAGCTGTCCTACAATTTTAAAAAATCACAGCCCAAAAGTAACAATAAAATATAAAACAGTGATCATCAATGAGATGACAGTTTAAACAGCAGCAGTAAAACAAGCCCATCAGAAGTTTCAACATTCCCATCAGAAACTGGGCTATAAGCTTCATTAAATATATCTCTGGGTGATTAACTCCAGCATTAGGTGTCAGGCTCTAGCGTTTTATGATTGGCTCAAAGTTGATGCTGAACAGCTACACCCAGTGGTGAAACTGGAGTAAGTGTTGTGTTGCAACTGCATCAATTTCAGCTGCAAGCCCAATACTAAATTTTGCAGTTATCACCCTTAGGTACTACTTGAAGCATTTTATGATATTTTATATCACTTAATACAGGGGTGAGGAATTCCAGCCTTGGGGGCCAAATGCTGTCCTCCAAGCTTTTCTCTCTGCTTCTTTGGACTCTCTTCAGCCTTGTCCCTCTTTGCACTTCCTTGAGTGTGTTTGCCTGGCTGGAATATGGCTTGAACTATAATGATTGCCTGGATGGAGGATAGGAAGGGATGTATGAGTGTGTGTAGAAAGTAGCCTACTATACAAAGGTAAAATTTATATTACTTGCTCTGGTTGGCCCAGCCCACCACCAGCACATGGTCCGCAGAAGGTTCATAGAATCATAGAATAGTAGCGTTGGAAGGGGCCTATAAGGCCACTGAGTCCAACCCTCTGTAACCCCAGAAGGCAATGTGGCCTTTGGGCTGAATACAGTTCTGGACCCCTGACTTAATGGATTGGCATAATATGGCGTTGGACTATGACCTGGGAGACAAGGGTTCGAATCCCCACATAGCCATGAAGCTCACTGGGTGACCTTGGGCCAGTCACTGCCTCTCAACCTCATGAAAACCCCATTCATAGGGTTGCCATAAGTCGGAATCGACTTGAAGGCAGTATATTTACATTTTTATGTGCCTTCAAGTTGATTATCACTTATGGCAACCCTATGAATCTGCAACCTCCAATAGTATCTGTCATGAACCACACTTATTTTTGGTGTTTTTTTAATCACTTAAAGAGGAGCCATGTGAATACTACATCGTAAAAGAATGTGCATTCATAATATGTTTTAAGGGTGGACCTTGCATACTGCTACACACTGTGAGACTGAGGAGTTCTGGAAGAAAGGTGGCAAGCTTTTCTTGGCATGACTGTCGCTAACACTGCTTCCCCCTCCCCCCAATACTTGTGCACTTATTTTATTTTGTCTTAAAAGTCGTTATGTCCCACTCCAAAACAAAGCTCTCTGATCAGTTTACAGTAAAATGCAATACAATTAAAACTAGGACGAGAAATAAAATATGCAAGGCTCCCATCTAAAAATGTAATTTAATTAAATTTTTCTGCTGCCACCTGAACTTTAGTGGGAAAGGTGCCAAGGAGTTTCATAGTTGGGGTGCCATCAACCCAGAAGGCTCTAGAGTAGCCTCCTCCAACCTGGTAATCTCTAGATGTTGTGGATTACAACTCCCACCAGCTCCACTAAGGAGTTGCTTGCTCAGATGGAAATCTAGGCCTGAGCTTCTAGCAAGCAGCACCTATAAACATCAACCTCCCTTTGTTCCTTGTTGGCGAAGTTGATGCCAATTTGCTAACGACCTGCGTGGATCCAAGACTTCCTGATCGTCAGGCCACACCCCAGGAACTGCATTTCATAACGAATTCTAACACCACAGTCTCCTGTCGAATTCATGGGACTTGCTTCTGAGCAGTTTGCAGCCTGGATGTCAGCAAGTGCATGCTTTGAAATTGTTTATTCCAGTGTTTCACATTTCCCCTAGCTGCTTGGACTTGTGATGGGGATGCTGCCAGCCTTTCAACTCCTCTAGTGTATACTGTATTGACGATGGGAGATGGCACAGAGAAAACTGGCTCCTGTTTCAAATCTAAGGAGTGGATCCCCATAGGGCCAAGGTAGAAGGAGCCAGAAGTGCTGGCATGGGGTATTGTGGGATACTCTCTTTGGATCCCACCCTGGAGCATGATGGGAAACAGAAGCCACAAGCTCCAGTTCTGAGAGGCGTCAGAGAGGAAGGTTAGAAAGACTTGTGTCCAGGGAGAAGGACCTGAAATCCTAATGCAGAACGGGAAGGGAGAGTGTGGAGGGCTGTAAGGAAGGACAGCCAGTCCCTTTTTTTCAAACCTTTCTTTCGGAGCATTTGGAGAAAAGATTTCTGTCCTGTAGCCTTGCCACCTGAAGAGGAGGCTGAATCATGTGGGATGGGAGAGGATGGGTGGCCGCTTGTGCTGAGGCTTCTCTCTTTCCTTGCAGACGCTAACTGGAAAAGAGATTGAGATCGACATTGAACCCACAGACAAGGTACCATCCTCAGGCAAACGAACCCGGCAGAGGTGGTGGTGGTGGTGCTGCTGCTGGTTATCCTTCCTGCCTTTTGCAAAAATGTCTCGTGGTGGCAGCGGGGCATCTCTGCTTGTAGGAGAGAGTCAGTTGCTTGGTTCTTCCATTCTAGTATTGGAGGGAGCCTTCCCTATACCTTAGTGTGAGGGGTTGGTATGTGCAGCTGTGGGCTGTGTTCCACCTTCCTTCTCCCAAGCCCAATTCTGCAGAACCCCCTCCTAGCTGACATCAGACAGCTCTCCCTCTCTGTTGAACTTCCAGTGCTTCTGTAAAACAGGCATTTTAACTGAGCTTTTCTGATCTTACGGTTAATTTAAACCGTTTTCTTGTGTATGTTGTACACCACTTAGAAACTACAGGTTTAAGCGGTTGTCGAAATTATTAAAAAACATAGATGGATAGCTGCAGTTGTGGAGGAAGGTGGGTTTAGCCAGGATTTGGGTTTCTGCTCCTTTCTGGGATTGGCTGCTGTTGTGGAGGGGAAGGGGTTTAGAGGGTACTATGCCTGCCCCCACACTGCCCCCCCCCTGCTTTGGCCTCTTTCTGTCTGGCCAGATGGTGAAGCCGTTCCTCCTTCAGGTAGCAGCTGTGTTTGTGCAGCAGGGCCCTCCATCCTCTTGCAGGAGAGTCAGGGCCATCAGCTGTCACCTCTCTGTCTCCAGGGCAACTGAGCCACAATGCTTATCCATCTCCAAACCACCCACATGCTTCCCCGGTCATGTTAGGGACCAGAGTGAGACTCTTTGGCAGTTCCATCAGATCCTTCTGGCCTGCATCCAGCAGCTATTGAGTAGGACTGTTGTGGCCCTGAAGATGGGGAGGCCCAGAAGCTTGGACGGTACCCTTAGGAGACAGCAAAAGAGCTTGAAAGGGTGGCAGGCTGCCTGTTTCTTTTCTCAACTGGAAAACCTTGCAGGGAAATTATTCTTTCTCAGCCAGCTTTACCCACCAGGGTTGACGTGAGTTTGTGAGATGTTGACTGCCTCAGACAGGTTGCAGCTACAAACGGCTCTGGATGGAACATGACTCTTCTTTGTCTCCCCTTCCCCAAGGTGGAGAGAATAAAAGAGCGAGTGGAAGAAAAAGAAGGCATCCCACCACAACAGCAGCGCCTCATCTACAGTGGCAAGCAGATGTGAGTCCGTCAGGAGGGGCTGCTGTTTCCTGATGCATTGTGGGGAATGCCCGGTGCTTGTAGGGCTACTAGGATCGAAGCACGCACTGCCCAAGTGCATTATGGGATAAAGGTTAGCGAGCAGGAGGTGGGGAACCTCTGGCCTGCAGGCTCCTCTTGGCTGAGCCATGCCCACCTGCCCTACAGGTGGCAGTCGTAAATGATGCCAGGCACGGGACAGGTGACAGCCTGGTTCAGGCAAACGGGTCTTACAAACTCCTGGGCAAAGTGCTGTGCAATAGCACTTTGCAAGGGGCTCTGCAAAACCTGCTAATCAGCTGTTTGTTGGGTCTTGCTAAGTCAGAGTGCTGTGCAAGGTAGCGCTTTGTCAGGTCTTGTGAAGTCGTTTTCAGTCAGCTGTTGGTTGGGTCTTGCAGAGCACTTTTCAAAGACTCATGCGGGGCAAAAAGGTCATCTGATGTCATTGTGACATTAGGTGATTGATAGGTGGATGGCCCCGCATGCCTGTCGAATTTGGCTGGGGTTAGGGTTGCCAGGTCGGAGCCATCCAAAAACCTGAGAAAATGGGGGCGGGCCCTAGTGACGTCATGGGGCGGGCCCTAGTGACGTCACGGGGCGGGCCCTAGTGACGTCACAGGGCGGGCCCTAGTGACGTCACGGGGAGGGCCCTAGTGACGTCACGGGGAGGGCCCTAGTGATATCATTAAGCATGATACATTGTATCAACCACAGTTGCTTGGAGCATGCCATTCAAAAAAAATTCTCTGGAGATTAAAATAGAAATCTTACCTAAAATAGGGTGTTCCTAGGTTCATCTGAAGTGACAAGGTCATTCTTTCTCACAAGCTTAGGGTGATGCAAAATGGAAATGGACTGTCTTCCAGTTAGTCCCAGATAGGGTCTTCATGGTAAGCAGTATTCAGACAGAGGTGGTTTACTATTGCCTTCCTCTGAGTCTGAGAGGCAGTGACTGGCCCAAGGTCACCCAGTGAGCTTCATGGCTGTGTGGGGATTTGAACCCTGGTCTCCCAGGTCACAGTTCAACACCTTTAGGGAACATTTAATCTAGCTTCCTTGCTTCTGGCAAGAAGGGTTTACGTGCCCTCAGGCCAGGCCATTATTGGAAGAAAGGAGCCTAGTGTTGCAGAGATGTTAGATGGGAGCACAGATGGATGCTCCTGAAGGCAGAAATTATAAACATGCTTATTAAGGAACTAAACCCCATAGAACTCAATAGGACTTACTTCTGAGTAGATACGGTTGCAGCCATGTTAAGGACAAGGGAGGACATTCTAGGCAAAACAGACAAATAATTGGGTGTCCGAACAAATTAAACCAGAACTATCACTAGAAGCTAAAATGATGAAACTGAGGTTATCATACTTTGGACACATAATGAGAAGACACGATTCACTAGAAAAGACAATAATGCTGGGAAAAACAGAAGGGAGTAGAAAAAGAGGAAGGCCAAACAAGAGATGGATTGATGCTTTTAAAGGCACCACTGACCTATTGGCAGATAAGCTGGTGCAATTGTTTAGTATCAGGAGTCAGCCACCTGTCAGAAAATCTGTAAGTGTTCTGTTCAGAAAAATTCAGTGCTGCAAATCACCCCCACCTCACCCCAGTAAAATAAAATCAGGAATCCAGGGTATATTCTCCATTTCTGTACATCACAACACCAAGATATCACTGCTTGGGAGCTCTATGAAGAGGCTATGTAGTATGCAAAAGGCTAGAATTCTCACCCTTTTAATGTGTTTGTGTAAGTGTAATACATATCAGTATATATTGATATACACATCAATATATAATGCAATATATATCACCAAATATAACACATTGATTAAAGAGATACAAAAATTTGGCATCATTTCCAAACTTAAATAGTAAAAATAAAACTACAAAAAAAGGCACCCACAGAACATACAGGTGAGGCGCGTGCGTGAGGGTGATGATCTGATGGCCCATGGGTGGGTGGAGGCGAGCGGTGGCAGCGGAGGCTAGGCTGGGCCAGCCTGGCTCTCTTAGCCCTGGCCCGGACTCGGAGCCAGTTCCCCTGGGGCTCAGGCTGCTGCAGTCTCTGGTTGGGGGCGGGGGAGCCCATCGCGGCCGCTGCCGTGGGTGGAGGCGAGTGGTGGCAGTGGAGCCCAGGCTGGGCCGGCTCCCTCTTAGCCCCGGCCCGGTCCGGATTCGGAACCAGAGCCAGTTCCCCTGGGGCTCAGGCAGGCTGCAGTCTCTGGTTGGGGGGGGATCACATGGCCGCTGCCGCGCCCAGCGTCTCAAGACGAGGCCCACGCCAGCGGGTGAAGCCGGCGGCCGTCCTCCTTTCCCAAGCCTTCTGCTGAGCCTGTAGGCCGCGTTGGCCCTTCTCGGCAGCGGTTGCTAGGAGACGGGTCCGACGCAGCTTGTCAGCCTCAGCAGGAGCCGTGGAGGGCAGCCTGGGCCGGCTCCTCCTTAGTCCAGCCGGTTCTCCTGCTCCGGACGGCCGGCCGCTTTGCCCCTCCTGCTTGGCACTGCTGGGGGGGGGGCATCGTGGCCGCTGGTGCCCAGCGGCGCCCACAGCAGGAGGGGTGAAGCCGGCGGCCGTCGTTTCCGGAGCAGGGGAACCGGCTCCGGGGCTAAAAAGGAGCCGGCCCGGCCTGCCCTCCACGGCTCCTGCTGAGGCTGACAAGCTGCGTCGGACCCGTCTCCTAGCAACCGCTGCCGAGAAGGGCCAACGCAGCCTACAGGCTCAGCAGAAGGCTTGGGAAAGGAGGACGGCCGCCGGCTTCACCCGCTGGCGTGGGCCTCGTCTTGAGACGCTGGGCGCGGCAGCGGCCGTGTGATGCCCCCCCCAACCAGAGACTGCAGCCTGCCTGAGCCCCAGGGGAACTGGCTCTGGTTCCGAATCCGGACCGGGCCGGGGCTAAGAGGGAGCCGGCCCAGCCTGGACTCCACTGCCACCACTCACCTCCACCCACGGCAGCGGCCGTGATGGCCCCCCCCGCCCCCAACCAGAGACTGCAGCAGCCTGAGCCCCAGGGGAACTGGCTCCGAGTCCGGGCCGGGGCTAAGAGAGCCAGGCTGGCCCAGCCTAGCCTCCGCTGCCACCGCTCGCCTCCACCCACCCATGGGCCATCAGATCATCACCCTCACGCACGCGCCTCACCTGTATGTTCTGTGGGTGGGTGATGGCGGGAGCGGGCAAGGGCTGCTGCTGCTGGAGAGGTCCCTCTCCCTCACTGTGGCGGCTGCTCAAGTCCTGCCTGCCTGAGCAGCCTGAATGATAAAGAGCGGAAGTCGGCCAGCCGCAGCCCAACGTATGCGTGGTCAATCACGCATGCGTGGCTGAGGGGGCCAATGAAAACCAGAGATCCACCTTTTTAAAACAAGTATTGCCGGACGCCGGAGACGGCCCCTTTTTCCCTGAGTCTCCGGCCGAAAACCGGAGACCTGGCAACCCTAGCTGGGGTGGGGAGGTACGAATCAGCCCTGCTGGCCAGATCCAGTTCCACTTCCCCACTCTCATTCTTGAGCAGGGCTGGGGAACCTTTGGCCCTCCGGATGTTGCTAGACTACAACTCCCATCTTTCCTGGCCATTGGCCCTGCTGACTGGGGCTGATGGGAGTCGTAGTTCAGAAATATCTGGAGGGCCAAAGGTTTCCCACCTGTTCTAGAGGTTACACTTTGCGAGAACCTCACCCTTATTTAATTTATGGATTATATTTGTACCCTGCCTTTAAAGAGAAAAAAAAAAGAATTCGCCCCCAAGGTGGCTAACAACATCATCATCCACAATAGATCATATATATTTTAAAAGCAATATCACAACAGTGCTATATGAACATTGGGTAGGAACAGATTTTTTGGAAAGGCAGCCAGTTAAAAACATAACTTAAAGCACACATTTAAGTGTAAGAGAAGCAGTTGCCGTTGTTATGTGCCTCTAAGTCGATTACGACTTATGGTGACCCTATGAATCAACGACCTCCAAGAGCATCTGTCGTGAACCACCCTGTTCAGATCTTGTAAGTTCAGGTCTGTGGCTTCCTTTATGGAATCAACCCATCTCTTGTTTGGCCTTCCTCTTTTTCGACTCCCTTCTGTTTTCCTCAGCATTATTGTCTTTTCTAATGAAAAGAGCATTGAAAGAGCGTTCTAAGGAAGAGCAGCAGAGTAAAGCAAAAACTGAAGTTGGTAATCACCTGTTTAAATAAAAAGGGTTTTCTCTGCCAGCAGAATGCCATCACGAAGAGGGCTAGAGGAGCCTCCCGCAGCAGGGAGTAGCTGCTGAGAAAATCCTTTCTCAAGTTTCTACCAAACGCACGTCAGACATTGGTGGGACAGAGAGAAGGGCCTCTCTGGGAGGTCTGCCAACCCCAGGCATCCTTAGAAGGAAGAGGCGAACCGTGCTGAGGTGTATTACGTGCCCTGTCGCTTGAACATATATACAAGGTGTCTGTAGAGACCCTAACCCAGCCTTAGCCAACCTGGAGCATGGCTGCGCTGGCTGGGCCTGATGGGAGTTGTAGTCCAAAACCTGTGGCGGGCGAAGGGTGTCCTAACCCCTCCCTGCCTTTGTCTCTTCCCAGGAACGACGAGAAAACAGCTGCCGATTACAAGATCCAGGGTGGATCTGTGCTTCATTTGGTCCTGGCGCTCCGCGGGGGAGGCCTGCGATGATGGAGCACCTGTGCCCCCAGTTCCCCCCCTCTCCCTCCCCCAATCCCCACAAAGGACAGGTCCGCCGTTTGCGTGTGGGAAGCCATGTGGCTGCATAACGACACTCCCATGCCCTTTTTTCATCCTGTCTCTAGGAAGAATGGCCCCTGCTGCCCCCTCCCCGATCTTCCGCAAGCTGTCATTTGAAGGAGGTGCCTTTTGCACGGGATGTACTCGGTTTCCCAGAATGGGAATATGATATCCCACTGGCCCCGATTCTCCTCATGCATTTCCACCTCAGCAACTTCTCAAGTGCTGCTTATACTTGCTGGTTCTGTTCCCGCCCCCTCGTTCAAGTGTCCCTTTTCCCCCTCTGTTGGAATGGCTGAATGTTAAATAAAGGTGTTTCACAACCTTCGTGGTTTCCTGAGATGTGGGTTCATGGGTGTGCGGGTGTTTTATTTTGGGGCTTTTTCTGGTTTGGGGCTTTTTCACTGAGTTATTAATGTCAAATCAAAACTGGTTCAGAAGACATATCCTTTCCCCTGGAATCTATACCTGTGTGTTTGGAGGGGGGGTGGGGGCTAACTAAACTACAGTTCCCAGAGTTCTTTGGGGGAAGCCATGACAGTTATGTGAGTACAAAGCTGATAGTGTGTGAAGCTCCAAACATAATTTCCTATTAAGGGATATTTGGTGTGTGAAAGTTTGCCCTGTTTGAATTGACTCCAGGTAAGCTGGCCTGCTGATCCTACAGTGCATAGTTAATTTATTTTGCGTAGACCCGGGGGAAGCCAGAGCAGTGGTCTGCACATGTTGGACTACAGCTCCCATCATTCCTGACCATTGGCTGTGCCGACTGAGACGATGGGAGTTGTTGTCTAACAGCTAGAGGGTACCACGTTGGCTATCCCTGGCACAGAGTATCACAAGCCGCACCTTGTTTCATCAGCGAATTTCGTTGTGGCTCACTCGGGTATGGCTTCAGTCATGGGGAAGGAGCTTTCAGGAGAGGTAGCCTGTTTTCTCAGGATGGGGCTAGCTTGAGTTACTGCCTGATCCAGCACATTCTCATATGCACCTGCCCTGGCCTCCTTCCTCTCCATAGTCTGCAGTCTAAAGACCATTCAATGTGGACCTCTTCTTAAATGTTTACATTATCTCCAGCCAACCTGGATGCAGCAAAGTTATTTACTTAGGTAATTTATAGGGTGTATTTCAAATAAAATTATCTTAAGCTGGGGTTCCCAAACTTCCCGCCCCCCTACAGACCACTTGAAACTTGCTGAGGATCTTGGCAGACCACTTAATCGTTTTTCTGGCTGCTGTAGCAATTGTAATGTGCCGTGGAAATGGCTGTATGATTTTTAATTGTATTTTTATTGATGCTTATTATAGTATTTTGTTGTATTACATTAATGTATAGAATAGAATTCAAACTGTAATACAGTAAAGTACAACAAAAGAAGCAATTAAAATATAATTAACATGAATATGAATCTATAATACAAGGGATGTGCCGTCTCCTGTCTTCAGCCACAAATACACAGCTGCGCCATGGGCCACCTCACTGAAGCTCATGGACTACTGTTTGGGAACCCCTGTCTCCAGTGGTTGACACCATCCTAAAAATACCACAAAAGTCAAATGCAAAAAGTACAATAAAAATCCCACTTTTTAGAGTAGCACAGATTAGCTATTAGATAAGAAGCCTTCTTAAACATCAAGATAAACTAAAACAGCTACTGTGGGGGACCATAACTTATTGGCAGATTCCAAATACATTAGAGATAACCAGCCTCACCCACTAAAGATGTAAGCCTGTGTTTATAGGTAGCAGCACGGCTTTCACGTCTGCTATCAAATGCATTAGTGATGTCTGATAAAGGTTAACATACCTAGCCTGGCTCCTAAGTTTATGAAGGCTTTCTAGGACTGACATCAAGAGGTGACCATTGGGGAGAAGCGTGCATAAGGTCCCAGATGCACAAAGGATGCTTAGCCATTTGAAGAAATGGTCTATAATAAAGTTTTTTTTTTAATTGTAATTCTGTTTATAACTGTTGTAATATACAAGAAAAACAATAGCAACTAATAACTGGATTTAAAACTACAAAAATCCATACCATCCATTCTGTTGTACACCGCCCTGAGAGCTTGTCGCTAAAGGGTGGTCTAAAAGTACAATAAATAAATAATAAAAAGACCATAATCAGAATGCATTTAAGTATCACAAAATTCCAAGTAAATAGCACAGACCCATCTTGTACCTTGTTACACCAATAAATTAGACCCCCCATGTTTCCACAAAAAGATGATCCAATTGTCTACCTTCTCTGACTCTTGCTGTGTGTAAGCTTAACCATACCTACAAACTGTATTGATCTATTTTTTCAGTGTTGCAGGAACAAATTGTCTATAAAGTTTTAAGAGCCAGATTTATGGGTCACAATCCAGTACTGTGTTGAGAGACACTGTGAGAGTTGGACTGGGGAGACCCAGGTTCTAATCCTGTCTGGGGCATGGAGCTCACTCACGTACTCAGCCTAGCCTACCTCACAAGGTTGTTGAGATGATAAAAGGCAACAAGGACCACATACACCACTTTGAGCTTTTTGGAAGAAAGATGGGAGATGAATGTCACAACTCATAGCAAATAAAGCTTCTATATTGTTCATAGGTCAGATCAGGTAGGTGGGTATGAGACAGGGCCTTCTTGGTGGTAGTTCTGTGATTGTGGAACTCCCATCTGACAGATGGAGATATCCCTGGCTCCCTGTTTTTCACAATGCTGAAGTGTTTCTCTATTTTGCTCAAGACTTGGTATATTCCAGCTGCTTTTTAATCAAATCTGTTTATGCTTTTTTTAAAAATACCACTGCTGCTGTTTTATCACATCAGTTAAAATGACAAACCATGACAATGCAGCAGTTACAATTATTTTAAAAGAGAAAAAAATAGATCTTATTAAAAGGCAGCTGGAATATACAAAGTCTTGAGCAAAGTATCTACAAGGTGTTAGGTCCAAACCCAACACGCAAGTCGCCCTGTCAACCCCAACTCGCTTGTTACACCCGGGAAGAGTGCGGAGTTGAGTGCAAATGAACCCACTATCAGAGATCAAGTAACACGAGACAAAAACCTTTGCAAAGGGGACCCAATACTTACAAGCCGAAGCAGGCCAGCATGGGAACCTCGTTTATTGATGTTCAAGAGTTTATATAGGCTTACCCCGAAGTTTACAATATCGGGTTCACGTCATAAAATACAAAAGAAGCAATCGCTAACTGTCATAGCTTTGGGGCATATGTAAGGAGGTAAAGGGGTACAGGGGGAAGGACAAAGTGGAAACATCAAGACTATCTCTTAGACTCTATGTCTGCATATTTCGCATGTCCTTGAGATAAGCACTATGCAGGAGCAGACAAAGGCAACTATTGAGGGGAGGCCCAGCTGCAACCGGGCGCCCCCTAAACTGGAGACAGACACGATATTACTTTGCTTACATATCAAAGGAATTTTACAAGTCAAGGTTTGTGGGACATTGGAACAGTGTTTGACATTCCTATGCAAGGCACATTAGTAACAATAAGCAAGGCCATAAACATAAATGTGATACAGAAATGCATAGTAGGGAAGTTTCCAGCTTAAACCGGCTTTTATTATGCGAGCCACTGGAATGTAGGTAAGGGTCAGGTCACCAGGAAATAAACCGACGTTTTATATCAGAAGCCAAATAAAGGCCTACTTTGGTTCTATTTCCCATAAAGCCCAAGCTGGTTTAGTAGGAGAAGTGAACTATAGTATCACAAGCACTGGGGATTTCAATTCAACCACAACAAAGGCAAAATAAACTCTTCAGCATCTTGAAAAACTGAGCCTGGCAAATACATCATCATTTTAATCACTTTTTTGTTCTATTTGCGCTTCTTACTTCTTGTGAGCCACTTTAATATTTTAAAAGAAAAATGGGATATATACATCTAAACTAACCCTTGAATATTTTTGCTTTCATGTTTAAGTTGCAATACTAAACATGTTTGCTAATGAATAAGCCAATTGCATTAAGTGGAATTTACCTTTGAGCAAAGTTGGGTGTGTTCTTGTTCCTTGTTTAATGGTGTGCATGATTTTCCTTTTGTGTAACTTAATTGATTTTTGTTTGGGGGGGTGTTTTTAATCCCTTAGATATTTTGCTATCCCTCTTTAACCCCAACAGAAAGGCAAGTATACTTTTATTTCAAGAGTGCACAAATTACAATTTTCCCAGCAACAGCAATTATCTAAACTGAGATACAGACCAGACTTTTTTTAAAAAATGAAAAAAGGCCTGCTGGGTTGGCACTATCCTCCCTGGGACAGAAAGAGTTAACCGGGCAGCCCTGGAACTGTCTGGCAAAGACCGTGCTTCTCCAGAGCTGCAGCACGCGGTCCATCCAGGCAGCAGTAAGCAAGTGAAAAATAAAAGAGCGCTGCTTGTCCCTGGAGGACCACATTACACAGCTCCAGTGACTACTATCAGGAAGAAATTGGGGACCTGATTTGGAGCCCCACCAGCACCGGATTGCCTCCTTTTAAGAAATCTCTCTTCTTCCTGATTCATAGGGTCGCCGTAAGTCGTAATCGACTTGAAGTCACATAACAACAACAAACTTCTTCCTAGGAAGCGGCCCCCGCTTGTCTCTTCCTTTTCTGATTTTGTTTCCTTGAGTAGACAAGATGTGCAAAAGGCCATCGCTGGTGGTGTTTGACCTGGGTAAGTGATTTGGCTCCAAGCGCTTTCCCTGTTTTGCTTCTCGGTCATGCAAAGCTGTGATCCCGTGTGCACGCACGCTCATTCGGCGAGGAAAGGCTGTCGTCCTGTACACACACTTACTTGAGAGTAAGGCCCCTTGAACTCTGCGGGAACTTCTGAATCAAGATGCGTCGGATTGTGCTGGAAGGCCCACTGAATTTTAGGGGGTTAATTCCAAGTAAATATTCACAGGCTTCAGCTTTGTGGCGCCCTTGGGGCTTGCCAAAATGGATGAGAAGGGCAGGTCTTCATGAACAGAGGTACTGATGCCGGCTTCTCTCTCCCTCACAAACCGGAGTGCAATCCGGAAGAGTTGCAGACCGGGCCAGCTGTTTCCAGGGTGTGTGTGGGAGGGGGATTTTCTAAGCTTATGCCGACAGGAATGGAGGAAATTCCCTCTTTCTAACTCCCCAAAAACTCCAAGATCCCATGGACAGACTCGGGGGGGGGCAACATTGCCCTTTCCGCTTTTAACACCTTCATCCCAGGTAGGAGTTCAACAGGTGCAGTTTTCCCATGTTGTGTCTATTAGATGTGTTATTAGTTACATTCCCTCCTGTTAGGGACTATTAAGGGGTGGAAAACTCAACAGTCCAAATGTGGTCCTCCAGGCTTTTCTGTTTAGCCCCTGAGGCTCTTGTTCAGGCCAGACATCCTCCCCGTCTCTGGCCCTTATTGCTCCTGCTTCATGCCGTCCTTGAGTGTTTTTGCCTGGCTGTACTGTGTCCCAGAATTCTGATCATGCCTCTTTCTTCCTGGATGGAGGAGAGAGAAAGAGAGTGTGCAGAAACTAGACAACTGTACAAATCTAAAATGTGCATGCATTGCTCTGCCCACCTCTGACAGTATGGCCCCCAGATGATTGTCCAGAAAGGAATGTGGCCCTTGGGCTGGAAAAGCCTTCCCGCCTGTGGCATGGATTCTGCCTTCACCAGTTGAAATCTGTGTGGTCAAATGAGATGACTTTGAAAGGGTGGGAATAACAGAAGCAGGGGTGAGGAGCAGGATGATTTGAGGTTTAAGATGGGCGCAGGGGATTCAAGGTCAGTTTGATCTCTGTCTATCTTGCAGATTACACCCTGTGGCCCTTTTGGGTCAACACCCATGTGGATCCCCCCTTCCAGAAAAGCAGGTGAGATACTAAGGGTGAGGAGTATGTATAAGACTACCTACTCCTCCAGACTGGGGGGTGGTTGTTTTTGTGTGTGTATGTGTGCATTCTGTTAACATGTCATTGATGCAGTTGTAGGGCATTTGTGGCACATTTACACTGGACTGACCACACCTCGTTTGGCTTTATTCATTGATCTGCTTTGCTTCCCCCCAACAATACTACTGGATTATTGCTGTCTGGAGGGACACTCTTGCGCTATAGGTCTACTAGAGTGGAACTAAAAAAAATAGACCAGGAATTTTATGGTAGGAAAAGTTACAGGATGTCAGCAGGAAGCTGCGGGACATGTGCCAGTTTGGAAACAAAGCTGTATGTCCACTCCGAAACTTTAGCAGGCACAAACACCATCGAAAGCGGGATTGCATACAACTGCCCAAATACCACATGAGCACAAATCGTCATGAATGCACATTAAAAAGGACATCTGCAGAGGCCCTTATTTTTTTATTTTATTTGGTATGGTCCTCAAGAGAAACTGGGGCCTCATCTTGATTAAAGATCCTCCAGTTTGTGCTTCAGACCTGAAAACATAACCTTTCTCTGTTGTGTGGAAGTAGTGTTAAGTTGGGAGTTCATGTTCCTCTTTTTGAGGGAAACATGTACAGATGTTCCATTTTCATACCTTTCTTCTAGAATGTTTCTAGTAATCAGAGTGTCTTACCGTGCGGGTGTATGAGTGCCAGCTCTCTGGGTGGCACGGAAGGTGCTTTTGAAGTCCCCTAACTTTGAAGAAGGGTCGCCAAATGTTTCTGGTCCAGATTCTTTCAGCAATCAGCTAATAAATGTGAATGATTTATTAAATCCTACACTAATGCACTATGATTGCATCAATGGTTTTTGCAAAATATACTCACACACACACAAAAACTCATCCCCAAAACACCAGTGTGGAAGGGCCCCAGAGGAAAAGTAATGTCCTCTGTTAAAGTCAAGAGCACAGTTCCTGTTTCTGAAAGCAGAGCAGGTTTTAATACATAGGGTTATAGAGTTGTTATTATTATTATTTTGTTTGTTGTTATATGCCTTCAAGTCGGTTATGACTTACCGGGACCCTATGAATCTTTTGGATATATTCGTAGGATATTCGTGGTAAGAGGTATTCAGAGGTGGTTGACCATTGCCTTCCTCTAAGCCTACGTTACCTGGTATTCCCAGGCGGTCTCCCATCCAAGCACTAACCAGGCCTGACCCTGCTTAGCTTCCAAGATCAGACGAAATCGGGCATGTTCAGGGTAGTACAGCCGTAGAATTGGACTGGACATCCCTTCAAATAGCAGACCGTCTTCTGTAATGCATGACACATGGACACCCTTGAGGAGAGGGGGACGAAGGAGACCAAAGTTGAGGAAGGAAAGGAAGGTGGAGGGTTGAATGTGGAAAAGAAGGGGGGTGAGAAGGGGAAGGTCAGCAGTGTCCATGGAGGGTAGGTTGGAGATGCTTGTTTCCTGTATAGAGGCTCTGTGACAAAAGCTGCTTGGCAGGCAGGAACACTACAGATGAAGCTTTCCTCTGTGTCCTGGGGAAAGCTATAGCTGATGGATTTCTGCCTGTCATGTTAAAGTCGCAGAGTCTTTCCCCGCCCCTTTTCCTCACCACTCAATTCTTGTCCATGTTCCTCCCAGCAATGGCGCAATACGAGACCGGAATGGGCAACCTGTGAATCTGTACCCCGAGGTGCCGTCTGTGCTGGAGACACTGCATGCCGAGGGGATCCCGATGGCGGCTGCTTCACAGTGAGTCTGGCTCCTGCACCCATCCATGCATGCCACAGACTGCCTCCATTTGTTCTGGGTTACTTAATCTGGATTAAATATCACCCCCTTTATTCCACACTCATAATTCCTGGCATGGATTAAAACCCTCAGTGTCCATGTAAACGTGCGTTGGTAAACAGTGAGAGTATTAAAGTTCTGTTGTGTAACTAGTCCACCCCTCTACCCCCCCCCCGTCTCTCCCCCTCTGTTTCTCTCTCTCTCTCTTCCCAGGACAGATGAAGTATACGGGGCTAATCAGCTACTGGAGCTCTTTGGCTTGAACTGCTACATCCGCTATAAGGAGATCTACCCAGGCAGCAAAGTCACCCACTTCCAGAGGTAAGGGAAACCCTAATCCCCTTTCCCAGCCTGGTGCCCTCAGGAAGTTTCACTGGGGTTGATGGGAGTTGGAGTCCAAAATACCAGGAAGGCACCCCATTAGAGAACACAGCCCTAGTCAGTTCTACATCCGGGGGCCCTGTCTCCTGTCGAACTCTCTCAAATATGTCCTCCTGTCTTATCAGCTGTCTGGTTCTTTTTTGAGTTGCTATTATGATTGAGAATATGCCTCTACCTTTACTTGTAATAATATCATTCATGAATGAATGAATGATATCACTGCAAGGAAAGGTACAGGTATATTCTCAATCATAATAGCAATTCAAAATACATTAGTAATAAGTGTTAATAATAATTTTTATATATACATGGTTGTCTCATAACGCTAGAACTCGTGGACATCCCGTGAAGCTGAACGTTGGAAGATTCAGAACAGACAAAAGAAAGGACTTTCACACGCTCAGAGTTCAACTGTGGAATTTGCTCCCACGGGAGGCAGTGGTGGCCATCAACTTGGATGGCTTGAAAAGAGGATTAAACAAATACACGGAGAATGAGGCTATCGATGGCTGCTAGCCACGGTGGCTGAATGCTTCTGAATATGTTTCTTGGGGGACTGCAGGAGGAGGGAGTTGCTGTTGCGCTCAGGTCCTGCTTGTGGGCTTCCCATTTAGGCATCTGGTTGGTAACTAAGAACAGAATGCTGGACTAGATGAGCCATTGGCCTCATCCAGCAGGGCTCTTTTGATGTTCTTGATGATAGAATTCATCTCCCATGATTCCTGACCATTGGCCACGCTGACTAGGGCTGATGGGAGTTGGTAGATTCAGGACAACATCTGGAGGGTGCCATGTTGGGGAAGGCTGAGGTAAGGAAGTGCCAGAACGAGCTCTCATTCCTTCTCCATCTGCTCTTCCTCAGGTTGTCTCAACAGAGCGGGATTCCCCTTTCCCAGATGCTTTTCTTTGACGATGAAAGCCGCAACATTTGCGATGTCAGCAAATTAGGTACCCGGAGAAGCATGTCCACGTGTAACCTCTCACCCCTAGGCAGTGTGTGTGGGGGTCCATTAGGGCTAATGCAACGGTTGCCCCACCAATCTCAGTCTGCCCCCACCTGCCTGCTTTCTTGCAACCAGTCCAGAGGGCGGCATTGCCTGCTCCTCCTCCTCCGTCTCTCTGTTGCCCTTGTAGAACTCAGCAGGGAGGAGGATGGGGCTTAGGCTAGAATTAGCCATTGGCTATGGCTCTACCAGCTGTTGAGCCTCCCGCCTTCCACCCCAGCAGTCCTATTGGGCACCATCCACCTCCGCCCCGGGTCCTTTGAGGCCGGCTGTTGCTGTCGTTTTCTTTTTTCCTGTTCAAACAGGAGCACTACAAAATTTCTGTGCCCAAGATGATACTAAGCCAAATGGACCAGCAGTCTGACTCAGTCTGAGGCCGCTTCCTGTGAAGGGAAAGAAGCCAAGGATCCATTATTTGACTACTGCCTTATGTGGGGCTGCCCTTGTATCTGGTCAGGAAGCTGCACCTAAGTACACATTACAGTGGGCAGACTGCTGACAGGACCACTTCAGGCTCCCCACACGGCCCCTGAGGTTCAGTCGGCCTTTGCTAGGGACCGAGCCTCTAGTGTGGCAGGCCCTGCTCTGTGGAACTCCCTGCCGGTAGAGGTTCTATAGGAATCATTCCTGCCTTCTTTTAGACGGCTCCTAAAAACTGTGTTATTCAGACAGGCCTTTGAAATGTGACTATCTTTTTTTTACCATCTGGTATTTATGGAAGTTTTTTATTGTTACTGTAATTTTGTAGGGTGTCTACCATCTTTTGGTATTTTTACAAAAGTGCAGTTTATAAACATTTAAATAAGTAAACAACCTTCCCTCTTGCTTCCACATAGGAGTCACGTGTATCCTCGTCCCCAATGGCATGAATCTGTCCCTCCTAAACCAGGGCCTAGAAGCCTTCGCTCGCTCCTGAGTGTTGCCCGCGGCTGATGGATGCCATACTTCTCCTTCTCTCTCATCACGTGCGGAGCGTGCTGGAGAGTTTTGACCCTGTGCAATAAATCCTACACGTTTCCCTGCCGTGTACCTCTGTTACCTGTGGATGGCCGGCCTGACCTTGCCTTCTAGGCATCCCGCCACATTTCATTGCACTTCTGTTCCTAACATCTCATCCACTGAGCCTCAAGATGTAAAGCAAATTCAAGACAACAGCCAGCATGAACAGAGTCAAATTTCAGAACTCTTCTTTGGAGAAGGGCCCTAGCTCAGTGGAAGAGTATCTGTTGTGCACGCAGAAGGTCCCGGGTTCAAACCCTGGCATCTCCAGGTAGGGATGGAGAGACCTCACCTCTCTCTTAAACTCTAGATAGCTGCTGCCAGTCGCTGTAGATAATATTGAGCTAGATGGGCCAATATTCTGCTTTAATATAAGGGAGGTTCCTACGGGCACCCTTTGCCAGTCTGGCACCCTCCAGATGTTTTGGACTACAACTCTCATCAGCCCCAGCCAGTATTGGCTGGGGCTGATGGGAGTTGTAGTCCCAACATCTGGAGGGTGCCAGGTTGGCAAAGGGAGCCATGGGTTGCTGCTTTCTCACAGACTGAGGGGTGTAAAAGCACCTGAAACTGAACTTCTCTCTTGCTGTGTGAGAGTATTCCAGCAATCACTTTCACTTCTATTCACGGGAGGACAAATGCAGTTTTGCCTATTGCAGGGTTTTAACTAAGCTCTTTCTGTCAGGCAATGCAATGAATTTGTTGACAGGTAGCATAAGGCTATTTTTGTTTAAGGAAAAAAAGGAGATGTCTGGCGTCAAGTTGGCTAGGCTATCTGTGGGCCACCAGTGGTCTGCAAGCTTTATTCAGGTGGTCCGTGGCATGTCTGCGTTACATATAATGATTTTTAATTGTATTTTATTGCTTCTTTTATATCTCATGTGGTATTTGAATTCTATAGAATGCAAAATGTAATACAAGAAAAACACAATTAAGAACAGTGCGTTACAATTACTACAAGAAGCAGAAAAATCATTAAGCGGTACGCCAAGACCACTAGCAATTTTGAAGTGGTCTGTAAGGAAAAAGGGTTGGGAACCACGGGACTTAGCCATATCATTTTCTGCCTTCATAGCCATTAAGCATGGATGTGCAGGCTGTAGTATAGCTGCTGCTTGTATTTTGCACATGGGCAGAGACCTTTTTTGTCTTATTTCTCATGTTGGCCAAAACAAGTTTTTAAAAATCTAAGAATACAAAATCAATGTTAAAAGTTAACAGAATGTGTGTGTGGGGGGGCACTTTAATCATTCCCTCCACCTGCCCCCTGGGAGCATCTGCTGGCTTTGGTCTGTAACCATAGTGGAAGGCTACACCTGTGGAATATTTAAATCTCATGCAGCTATTTAAAAGTAGGTGCATTATGGGGGGAGGGGGCAAATGTGAGTAAAGACCTGTTAAAATATAGACAAAATAATTAATGTAGTTGCAGCCCCATAAAAATCAGGGATGGAGTAACGTAGATCTGGTCCCTGGATGTAATACAGGTGGGAAACTTTCCTAGGTCTACAGCCCCTTGGGGAAGGGATTTTTTAGGGCCTCGGCTCCTTTAAGACGGGGGGGGAGAAGAGAGTGAGGGGTGTCATATCATGTGATAGTCTCTACGCAGCTTTCGTGCGAGCTTCTGTCACATGCCCAGGTTTGGTCTAAAGATATGTTAATAACAGGAAACGATGCAATCTTCACTTCCGGATTCTTGTAGAATTCTCCATTTGCGGGGCAAGCTTGGTGGAACAATATAGGAATCAACGGGTTTTTTTAAATCCAATAAAAAACCCTGAATAGGATGAGAGGTTCACTTTTCGTTGCAGCTCTTCGAAGCCACCATGAGAAAACATTCAATCACTGGGTAGGACCCAGACTAAGCTAGTTGCACATAATTTCCAGTGGAATCAGTGGGACATGATTAATTTGTAGAAGTGAACTCTGAACTTCTGGGTAAGCAGACATAGGAGTTAAAACAATTGATTTTTGTGTAATTCCACCTGTCCCCGCACAATCTACTAAGTCGATTGGGAACCTGATGTCTTTTTAGAGAACCAAGTAGACTGGGAGTCCTTGGCTTAGTCTTTAGGTCCTTCCCTATTATCATGTGATCGAGGGGAGGGCAGGTTGGTCGGTGGGTGGGTGAAGCCGGAAGAGGAAAGCCAGTGCATTACCAACCAGGCGAGATGAGCGGCTTGGGGAAGCTCTTCGGGAAGGGTGAGCTCTACCTTTCTCTTTCCCACCCGGGGAGGCGTTGGTATCGCCCAATAGCCATAGAGGATCATGGAGAGTTGGGAGAAACCAAGTGTGCGGTGGGGAGGAGGAAGGAAAAGAAGCTAGCCTAGTGAAGGAAGAAAAACAAAGGGGGAAAACATATTAAATAAGGGGGAGGGATTTATTCCAAGCTTTTCTGGGTGGGTTGGTGGGTGGACTGTACCATATTTCCCAAAAAGGTGGGGATTAAGGGTTTTAACCATAATCTTCCCTACTGCCCAGCTTCCAGGGTGAAGGGCTGCAGTTTTTCTCCCATTTTGAAGGAGGGCTGTAGGGAGGGGAGGGGAAGTGTGGCTTCCGGGGGGAAAAAACCATAATTCACTTGGCTAGGTTTGGTGGGATAATTTCAGAGGCTGATAATTCCACCTTTACCAGAGTCTACTTCAGGGAGTGGTTCTAGTCCCTCCCGTTTTGATTTTACAACAGAATGGATCAGTGCTAGAGCTGGAGTATTTATTTATTATTACATTTGTTAGTTGCTCGTTACCCAAAGGTCTCTAATAACGCTTGTTATGGTGGGTGTGGGGAACCTTTGGCTCTCCAGATGTTGTTGGGACTCCATCTTCCATCCTCCCTGGCCATTGGCCATGCTTGCTTGGGGCTGATGGGAGATGTAGTTCAGCAACATCCGGAGGGCCAAAGGTTCCCTGCACCTCCTTTATGGGGTAGTCATGGTAATTTTGAGCTTTCCTTTCTCTTCCTCCACCCCCAACTGGCCCCTTAACAGGTAAGAAGGCCAAAGCCCCAACCCCACAAGAGGCAATCCAGAAATTGCGGGAGACTGAAGAGGTGCTGATCAAGAAGCAAGAATTCCTGGAGCAGAAGATTAGCCAGGAGCTTCAGTCGGCAAAGAAGCATGGGACAAAAAACAAGAGAGGTGAAGGGAACGATGGAGGCAGAAACAGGAAAAACAGATGGGGGGGGATTCAGGATGATGAGAAGAACAGCAAAAACTAAGTAGCTGGTCTGATGTTAGGAAATAAAACTGGAAATTTTCCTTAATTCTAAAGGAGCAGCTTTGACAGTATTTACGGTAGCCTTGGCCAACCTGGTGCCCTCTGACTATTTTGGACTGCCAACTCCCTTCAGCCCCAGCCAGTGGCTGGGGCTGATGGGAGTTGCCATCTAATATAGCTGGAGGGCACCAGGTTGGCTAAGGTTGATTTATGGGCTTGCTCAAGAAAAAAAAACCCAAACAGAACAATTCTAGAAGTCAGATCCACACCGAACATTTAAAGCACATCCAATGGGCATTTAAAGCACATTATTTCCCCCAAGGAATCCTGGGAATTGTAGTCTGTTCAGGGTGCTGGGAAATTTGGCACTCTGCAAGGGGAAAACCACAGTCCCCAGGATTCTTCGGAGGAAGTCAAGTGCATTGGATGTGCGTTAAATGTATGGTGTGGGTCTGCCCTCTGTTTAACATGGGGGTGGCTGGTGAGGAGCAGGCAAAATGCATGTAAATGTGCCCTTTTTTCTGAGAGAAGCCCTAGCTTTGTGGGACGGGAGGAAAGGCAATGCTCACTATCTCCTAGGAAAACAGGAGACCAAAGACACAGGAAAAGATTCTGGTTGGTCCAGCATCTTGCTTTCCACAGTGGTCAGCCAGTGGTCTCCTTGTGACATCAAGTGATGGATGGATGGGAAGCCCTGCCCACCAGCCAAACCTGACCCACGAACAGGCGGTGGGGGAGGAAAGAATCCAACCCCTGGGCAGTTCCCTACCCCTGGTCTATTTCCTCTGGACGTGTAGACTTTGAAGAGATCTCAAAGATCATCAAGATGGGACTCCAGCATCCCTGGCCTCGGTCAGTTCATCCTCTAATTGGATACCTCAAAGATCGCTCACGAGCTCTCCTGAGGCAGCCTGTCCTGTTTTCAAGCGGTTTGGACCATTAGGACATGTCGCCTCACATGTATCCGAAATCTGCCTCCTTGCCTTTCCCCCCATTGATTGCAGCCCTCCCCTCTCTCTCTTCTGCCTGACGACTCTTCCAGTATTTGAAGGCGGCTATCATGACATTCCTTAATCTTCTCTCCTTCAGAGTAGGAGGTTCATCCTCTCTTCTACATGGCCACGAATGAGCAATTCCTGGAATTGGGGACATATTCTTTTCTTTAGAGTAGAAGCTGCATCCTTCCTGTTCAGCACCCATGTGGTGTAATCCTCCTAGGAACGCAGGTGGTGTATTGAGTGCTTCCCCCTTGTCAAAGACTCGGCTACTTCTACAAAACATGATTATTAGAGGGGGTGGAGAATACTTTACACAAGCAGTGCACAGGCTCTTTCCTTTGACAAGCATCCATGATAATTTCTGATGATGGGCTGTGTTCTTTACCCTAGAAAAGCCTGGGCCATCCTGGTGTGCTCCAGGTGTTTGGGCTATGCTTAGTGAGAGCTATGCTTTGCCTCCACAGTTGGAGGCAACATGTTTCTCAAAACCAGTTGCTGGAAACCACAGGAGGGGGAGAGTGCTCTTGCGCGCAGGTCCTGTTTTTGGGCTTCCCATAGGCATCTGGCTGGCCAGGATGCTGGATTGGATGAGTCACTGGTCTGATCCAGCAACTCCAGTGGCCATGTGGTCCAAGAATAGCAGCCCAAATCACCTGAATAACTTTAAAGTTGACAACAAGGACATTGAACTTGTCAAGGATGATCAATACCTCGGCACGGTCATTAACTAAAATGGAGACAGTAGTGAAGAAATCAGAAGAAGGCTAGGACTGGGGAGGGCAGCTGTGAGAGAACTAGAAAAGGTCCTCAAATGCAAAGAAGTATCACTGAACACTAAAGTCAGGATAATTCAGACCATGGTATTCCTGATCTCTATGTAGGGATGTGAAAGTTGGACAGTGAAAAAAGCGGATAAGAGAAAAATCAACTCATTTGAAATGTAGTGTTGGAGGAGAGCTTTGTGGATACCATGGACCGCAAGAAAAACAAATAACTGAGGTTATCATACTTTGGACACATAATGAGAAGACATGATTCACTAGAAAAGGCAATAATGCTGGGAAAAACAGGAGCAGAAAAAGAGGAAGGCCAAACAAGAGATGGATGATTCCATAAAGGAAGCCACAGATCTGAACTTGCAAGATCTGAACAGGGTGGTTCACGACAGATGCTATTGGAGGTCACTGATTCATAGGGACGTATGCAAATATGCCCAATTTACATAATTGTATTCATGGGAGGGGCAAAGACCCAAGTCCTCCTCCCTAACCACTGCAAAACTTATTCACCTTCCCCTCTCTTCTGTAGGCACTGCTCATTCAAGCATATTTTTCGCAGCCTTAAGGGCTAGAAACTTGGGTGTGTTAGAAGGCGAGGATTTTTGAAATGTCTTGTGTCCGATACCACCACTACATCGTACATTTCTGTGGGGTGCAGCTCTGGAGTATTAGGGAGAAATCAGCGCATTCGTATAGCGGAGATTGTGGGAGGGCGTGGTGAGTGGGGCTCTGGCTAATGCTCCTGGGGCCTCTTTCCCTCCCTCCTTTTCGATTTAGCGGCCCTGCAAGCCCTCAAGCGGAAGAAGCGCTTTGAGCAGCAGCTGGGGCAGATTGATGGCACACTCTCCACCATCGAGTTCCAGCGGGAGGCTCTTGAAAACGCCACCACCAACACTGAAGTGCTCAAGACCATGTCGGAGGCCGCGCGTGCCATGAAAGAGGCTCATCAACACATGTAGGTGCCACAAATAGGGCTTTTGCAGGGAAGCTCCTCCCTGGGCTGGGCGGGGCCAGAAGGGGCAAAGGAGAACGAGCCAGACCACTGTCCTCTTCTAAGGAAGCAGGGCGAGGTTTTGAACTTGCTTTCAATCGGGGGATGCAGAACCCAGGCCCAGGGACTGAATGCGGCCCTCTGGTGCTCAGCACTCTGCCTAGGCCACGCCTCTCAGTGGCCCTCCCACAGTGACTTTTACCTGCTGGAATCTGTCTTTGGACTGTGATCATATCTCTTCCTTGCCACTACAGAGAGTAGAATGTAGGTCTGGCCACACCTACCGCTGGTATGCAGCTCCTAGGAGGTTCCCTGCGAGATAATGTGGCCCTCCAGCTGAAAAAGGTTCCCCTTTTAGATGTTGGATGGCAACCTCTAAGTGCTGCAGTGGCAGTTTCCTCCATTTTGAAACAGGGCTGTAGGGAGGGAAGTATGGCTGCTGGGAGATACCCATAATTCACTTGGTTAGATTTGGCGGCATAATTTCAGAGGCTGATAATTCCTCCTCTTGTTGTTGTTCCAGAGTCTTTTCCAAGGAGTGGTTCTAGAGAATGGATCAGTGCTAGTGCTGGAGTATTTATTTATTTATTATTAGATTTGTTCATTTCTCATTGCCCAAAGGCCTCCAATAACGCTTGTTATGGCGGGTATGGGGAACCTCCAGGTGTTGTTGTTGGGACGCCATCTCCCATCCTCCCTGGCCATTGGCCATGCTTGCTTGGGGCTGATGGGAAATGTAGTTCAGCCACGCCCAGAGGGCCAAAGGTTCCCTCGCTCATTTTGTTTTGAGTGGGGCTGCTTGCATTTCAGGAATTGAATCTGGAACTGGAATTCATTTCTTTCCAGGTATTTGTGTTTTGTCTTCTAGCTTATTTATTTTTATTTAACAAAATGTATGTTATACTTGAATGCTTTTTTTAAAAACAACAACCTTGTAAGCAGTTTACAAAATACCAACATCAAATTAGGAGTCTTTTAGCACTTTCCTCTTCTCCCTCCAAAAAGTGTGTTTTGGTGCAAGGTTAAAGACAAACCTCCCCACCTTTTCCTCTGTCTCAATCTGCCCCCTTTCTGCAGGGACATTGACAAAGTGGACGACCTGATGTCCGAGATCACGGAGCAGCAAGATATTGCCCAGCAGATCTCTGATGCCATTTCCAAGCCTGTCGGCTTTGGGGACGATGTAGACGAGGTAACACAATGGAGGCTGTTGTCTGAAAAGTGGGGTGGTAGTTACAGCTCTGCAATTTCCTATTCTTACTGTTGTTGTTACATATTAATAATAACATTTTTTTACCTGCCTTTCGCCCAAAGATCTCAGGGTGGGCTACAACCGTTTTAAAATACAGTATTAAAAACAACCTTGTGTGGGATTGAGTCCTGGAGGAGGGGATTTGGGGTGGGGGAGATGTGGGTGGGTGGCGAATGGCGTTGGATGACTAAATGGGCGTCCACATTTCCCACTTCCCATCTGCCTTTACTCCCGTTAGGATGAGCTGCTGGCTGAGCTGGAGGAGATGGAACAGGAAGACCTCGACAAGGAGCTCCTGAATGTTGGAGAGCCGACCCCAGAGCTGCCCAGTGTGCCAGCCTCTCGCCTCCCCAGCGTGCCAGGTAATGGTTGGGTACAGGGAGGTGGTAATGAGGATGCAGCTTAGGTCTTATTAAGGCTGCGCGACCTGTTCTTTAGATGCTCCTTAAAACACTGCTTTGCAAACCTTAAGCCCTCTGGGTGTTGCTGGACTACAATTCCCATCATCCCTGGCCCTCTGCCATGCCGTCTGGGATGCTGATGGGAGTGGGTGACCCAGCAACTCCCAGAGGGCTACAGGTGAGCCACCTCTGGTCTATATGTTCATGTGGCTAATGCCTAGTCCAGGGGCCTGATCTGACCCCACCCAAGCAAATTTCCTCCCCCACCCTATCTCCATGAGTTTTGGCATTGGTGGCAAAGAGAAGTGTCCAATTCACTCGTTCAATTAGTGCAAGGGTTTTCGCCTGCACAATGGAACTTCTCCCCCTGCGCCACGCCTCTCCCCACACAAAAAAAAATCTGCTCCAGAGAGTTAGGGTGAAAACCCAGAACAGATTTAGGGGATGCGTTGCAGGAAGAGCGGGGGAAGTTCCCGTTGTGAAAACGTAAATCCTTGCACTAACAAAACAAGCTACTTAGCAATACATTGGATGCAAGTCTTAGAAGACACAGCTCTCAGGGAGGCAGGAAGAGGTTGAAACGTTGATGGGAATGCAGATCGCCCCCTCCCAGGAAATCAGCTTGACCATTTAATGTGTGAGGATGAGCTGATGAGGAAGGAGCGGGTTATCTGGTCTGCATGTGTTTGGACACACGTGCATGCACGAGCGTGTGGGGGCCACGTTCATTCTCCAAAGGTGAATGTAGCCCTTGAGTCAAAGAAGATTACCTGCCCCCGTATAGAATCTTCCCTCAGTGAGCATGCAGTGGCAGTGAGGTCGCAACAAGTCCTGCTGCTTCCGCGGTGAGAGCTGGGCACATCATGCCATATTTTCCCTTTGCTTCTCCCTGTCAGTTTCTGTGTAGCTAACAGCGGTAACAACTTAAAATTTTTAAGGCTTGGTGAGGGATATGCGTGTGTGTAATACTAAGATACCGATCAATGTGGGATAGGTTGCCGTAATGAATACAGTCTCTTTCCATTTATTCATGAGTTTTATTAAGGTGGAAGGTAGGGAGTTCTGTTTATTTAATTTAGTTGTAAGAGTATTTCTGTATCACCATACCATGAAATATCAGAGCATTGTACAACACTGGGCCAGGATATCGCCAGTGTGTCATCCTGCTGGTGAAATAATTGCGCTGGCTTCGCGTTAGGTACTGGGCCAAGTTCAAGGTGCTGGTTTTGGTGTACAAAGCCCTATGCAGCTTGAGACCAGGATACCTGAAAGATCATTTCACCCCGTATATACCCAGTCGATCACTGCGATCTGCAGGTGAGGGCCTCCTGCAGATACCATCTTTTCTGAAGGTCTGTTCCGCACAACATAGGAAGCAGACCTTTAGTGTTGTGGCACTGACACTTTGGAATTCTCTCCCCTTAAATAATAGACAGGCGCCATCTTTTTTATCTTTTCGGTGCCTACTGAAGACCTTCCTGGTCCAACAAGCCTTTTTAAGTAGAGATCTTTATTCCAGTTTTCATTAGTCGAACTTTTAAAATATGTTTTTATTGTTTTTGTCACTCTGGGCTCCCTTGGGAGGAAGGGTGGGATATAAATTAACAGCAACAAAGCACCATTAAAAAAAATTCAAGAGACTTCTGAAAGCCAAAGGGGAGGGTGCCAGCCGAATCTTTTCCAGAAAACAGTTCCCCAGCATGGGACCACCAACACTAAATGCCCAACTCATAGTTGAAGCCAGATGGGCCTCTGTAATACAGGGGATTACTAACGGGGCTCCTCCGGGTGATCTCCAAGATTTATTTTAATTCCGTAGGAGTCTTTTGGATATTTATGCCATTTATTTTGTGTGTGCTTGAGAAAGAGAGAAGGGGGCCACGCCCACTTGACCACTCCTGCTTCTTGACCACGCCCACCTCTAGAACCAATAGAACCCCCTCTCCACTGTCATCCTCTCATTTATACTTTCAGGCACTCAAGCGCTCAGCCAATCATCATACAACACTCATCAACATTCCAACCCATGTACTCCCCCCTCTCACTCAGTCTACTTACCACATTTACTCTAATAAACCTACGCTTACCATATTTACAGTATTATATATATACAGGGACATCACAACCATGCCCACCTCTGGCAGGAAGAATGTGCCCCCCCATGCACCCCAAAGGGATTGCAAAGAAGCAATGTGGCCATTAACTCCCCCTACCCAGGTGAGGAGTTCATTAAGGCTGGACCCCTCAGAATTATTGGAATGGGATCAGGATGAGAATGTTGGGCTCTCCTTGTTGTGTTTTGATTTCTTTCCCCACCTCCCTTTGTTCTTCCCCCAGCTTCAAAAGTGCTACCCTCTGCCACTGCTGTGGATGATGATGATGATGAAGAAATGAAGCAATTGGCCTCCTGGGTGTCGTGATGCATTATGGGAAATTGCCCTCCATTCCTCCCTTTCCTATTGAAGGGCAAGAGATGGGAGGGGAACTTCCCCCCCCTCTCCTTCAGTCCTAGATTCTGGGAGGGGTGGTGAAACCAACCCTCCCCCCCCACCTGAAATAACCTTACGTGCCGAATGTAAAGAATTTTATAGACAGATTTCTCTATATCTAAATATATATATATATCTCTGAACAGATTGTATTGTGGGAGGGGAGGGCCTATGTTGGGACCTGAAGAGTTTGTTCCCCCTCTCCCCAAATTTAGGACCAGTTCTTATAAGCATGTCTTGGTACTTGGTGCTTTCCAGCAAATCTTGAGGATAAGCCCCTATCTTTTGATGTAAACATGGCAGGGGCAGTAGGGAGCACCCCCAGGAGTGAGGCTGGGAACATTCACAGAGTTAGGTTTCACCCTGCTCTTGCTGCATGGGTTGAAATTATGGCGGTTCAATGTCCTTCTAGAGTTTACATTCCTGTTTGGGGGGGGCTTCTGTCTCATGCCTTCGTCCCTATCCCCCCCCACACACACACACCTCACTGTACCGAGTTTATGGATGTTTTGTCCACCAGTATAAATGGATAAAATGAATGTCCTCATCGTGGCTGGGGGTGGAATTGTGTCAAGAGGGTGGGTTCTTTGCCTGCAACGGGTGGGGTGGGGGTTGTAGTGTATTCTGGAGCCGCCAGGCTGGTGGATAACAGGTACTTTCTCTCTCTGTTCTGTCGACAGCGTGTCTGTTTCAGTGTGGCTTGAGGTGACGTTTACATCTCCTTTTTACACTTGATTTGTGCTAACCTGCGAATTTTTAAAAGTTTTCTCTCTGTCTTTCTCTGTTCGTTTTTCGTATCTACTCGTGGCCAAGATTTAGGATGGGGAAGAGGAGACATTTCTCCCCACACAATGCGCTTGCACGCGCCCGCGCACACCCGCTACAGTGGCCTTTAACTTTGTGCCCCACTGAATAAATGTGGCCAGAAACTTTTCTGCTGTTTTGTTATTGGACGAGGGGGCAGAATGTCACAGTTGCATTTTCCTCCGGTTGGTCTGCCTCTGCTCGCTTCAGAGGTGGAGCCCTCCTTGATTGGACTGAATGTCCCTCTGCTTCACCCACTGGCCAACCAGATGCTCCCAGAAAGAACCCATGAAGGGCAGGAACCCTACTGCTCTCCCCCCAGTCTTACCCTCCCCCTGCTAATGTCATTAGTGGTAGACTGGTTCTGAGCTTGGAGGCTCTACTTAGCTATTGTGGGTAAAAGCTACCAATAGACCTCTCTTCCCCCCTATAGCTGCCATGGCTTTGCCAATTCTCAGATGGGCCTGTGTTTAAATCCCAGCAAGCCCATACACTGTCAGGAGGGGTTTCCTGGCTGAGAGCCCCCTTGGGCCACTAGAGACAGGACCTTTTCTCAACCGCGTGAAGGTTAGCTAGGATTTGAACCCAAGGCCTCTTGATGCCCAGTGGAAGGGGCCATCACTTAGAAGTAGAGCATCAGCCCTATGTGCAGAAGGTCTCAATCCCCCAGTATCTCCAGATAAGGCTAGGAAAGAATCCTGTCTTGAAAAGCTGGAAAGCCACAGATAGTCCGTGTACATCAAGGGTAGCCAACGTCGTTCCCTCCATATGTGGTGAACTACACCTGTGCCTCGCAGGCAGCACAGCCAATAGCCCGGGATGATGGAAGTTGTAGACCAAAACATCTGGAGGGCACCACACTAGCTACCCCTGGGGTAGATAATATTTTGCTAGATGACCCAATGTCTGACTCCGTTTAAAAGCCACTTCCTAGGTTCCTTGCACCCCAATCAAGAATTGCAGCCTCTTGGATCAATAAGCTCAGGGGAGCGATGAGGCCTGTGGAGATGGCTGCTGACTGCCGGCACCCCCTCAGATTGACTTCTGTAAACCTAAGAGAGCTGCTGTCTTTTGATTTTAATAATTTTGCTGTTTGGATATTGTGTGTCCAGAGGTTGCATACAAATGTTCAGTTCCAACGCTTGCTCCTGCTGTTTCCCAATGGCCCGCTCTTTCTCTGGGGGATCCCCCAGCCTACTTTTGCTGAGGTGCTTTCACCACTCCCAACCCCCCTGACTGTGACACACCCCACAGGAAACACAAGCCAGCCACTGCAGGCGAGAGATCCAGCTTGAAAATGTTGCATTGCCACACCTTCCCCCCGCTTATAGTCTCTCTGATTCTAAGGCTCCCACTCCCCTCAGCTGGTCTTTTCTGGGTTTTTGCTCCCTTTGATCTGTCCGGTGCTGCGGGTACGGCTGGCGGCCTTCTTTTTGTCCGGCGCGAAGGTGAGGGAGCGGGACTTGGTGCTGGGGGTCGTGTTTTTGTTGCCCTCGGCCGTCCGGGGCCCGCAGATGGCCTCCAGGGCCTTGATCTCGTTGGTCGGCTTCTCAGCCAGGAACTTGAGGACCCAGGAAACCTTCAGCACTTCCAAGATGTTCAGCCGCTTGGAAGCCGGGCGCAGGATGCGGTGGACCAGGTCCTGGGGAGCGAGACAGAGAGATTGTCCTGGTTTCATAGTTGTTGCCCTTCTCCTGTCCACCCGCCCTCTTTCCCTGAAGAAGGGTCTGCAGCCCTCCAAATGGGGCTGGGCTACAGCTGCTATCGCCTTTGGCTGTGGTGGCTGGGCCTGATACAGGCTGGTATTGTGAAAGGGGAGTTGGGAAGCCTTGCCAACCTACAAGCTGTAGAAGAAAACGGAGCTTCCCGTTGTGTATAAACCCAGATCTTGCCAGAGGCCCTTTATTAAAACCAAACCAAGCAAAAGAAAGCAAGCGGTCGCTTGGAGAGAAATTCAGACAAGCATAAGTCCAAGTTCTCTGTCCTAGCAGTTTCCAACACATTCTTACAGGGATTATTCAAAGGCCCACAGGAAGCTGCTTTCATCAGCGCTTCGCACATGCACTTACCTACTTTTGAAGGTCGAGCATTCAGCAGTTTGTGAATGTCCTGTGACACATCTCTGCCACATTTCTTCCAGCATCCTTCCCTGTTGTTTTCCCCATCGCCCCCTTTGTACTTGCAAGGTTTTGACCAAAGTTTGGGGCGTATAGAATTTTAATTCCACAAAGCAAATTGAGAGCCTATATATCTATATTTGGCCTACCGTTGATCTAGACCAGGCCCAAACTGGACCACGTGAACATTGCTGAGGGCCTTGGTGGAACGCTCAATTATTTTTCTGCCTGTTGTAGCCATTGTAACGCGCCTTGCTAAATGCTGTCTGGTTTTTAATTGTGTTTAGATTGCTTGTTTTCATTTAGTATCTATTGTATTACGGTTTGAATTCCATACAGTTAAAATTGTAGTACACCAAAATACAATATAAGAATTCAAACCAGCAACTGAGATGCAATGAAAACCCAATATGAATATTTAATGCGATGGATGTGCCCTCTCCTGTCTTCAACCACAAATTCAGAAACATGCAGCGGACTGCCTGAATGAAGCTCAGTTCGAGAACCCCTGATCTAGAACATACAAAGAGCCCTGCTGCTGGATCAGGTCTATCTAGTCCTACACCCTGCCCTCATGGTGGACAACCACATGTCCCCAATGAGAAGCCTGCAAGCAGGACCTGAGTGGCAGCAGCAGCACTCTCCCCACCGGTGATTCCCAGCAACTGGTATTCAGAGTCATACTTCCTCCGACAGGGGAAGTAGAACACAGCCATTGCTCCTTAATGGATGGAGCAAACAGATTCCTTTGTCACAGAAGGCTTTGCAGCAGCAGCAGCAGCAGCGAAACTACCTATGTGCAAACATCCCTCACATAGGCCTTTTACAAAATTTACCCTGCCTGTGCGTGGGCTACAATGCACAGATGAGCAAAGGGCACAGGATTTACGCCTGCTGTTGGAAGGTTGATGGAAGGAACCAAAGAAGGAAAATATGGGGGTGGGTGAGTAGATTGGGCTAAAGGCATGAAAGACTATGCCAACATACGTGAACTGGGACTGCAAGATAGGGGGGTCCTAGGAGAGAGTGGGAAGAGCATACAAACATACATGTGAAGGCAAGGAAGGAACTGGGAAGGAGGGCATGAAGGGCATGTTAAGTTAAACTTAAGGAAGGGCCGTAGCCCAGTTGGTAGAGCATCTGCTTTACATGGGAAGGCCCCAGGTTCAATTTCTGGCATCTCCACATAGGGATGGAAAGAACTCCCTGCCTGAAACGCTGGAGAATTGTCAGTCAGAATAGACCAGGTAGGCATGAGGAACCTTTGGCCCTCCAGATGTTCTTGAACTACAACTCCCATCATTCCTGGTCTTTGACCATGTTTGCTAGGGCTGATGGGAGTTGTAGTTCAGCAACGCTTGGAGGGCTGACAGCGCCCCACACCTGGTATAGCCAGTACTGAGCTACAAGGACAAGGGGTCTGACTGGATAAGGCAGCTTCCTATGTTACGACTTGAATCCTAGGCCCCACCTGCACCATAGATTTAAAGCAGCATTGTTCCCCTTTAAACATAGGGTTGCCGTATTCCAGTCCCACAAATCCGGGCAGGCTAATTTGCATATTATGCAAAATATTTGCCAATTATGCAAATGAAGCATATTAATAGTTGCATTATCCTGGTGTTTTGTTTTTTACCTAGTAATAACCAACAAAAACAAAGAATATGTGAGAAATCTTATTTTTATGTACATTTTCAGCCTTAAATGCCTAGGCTCTAGTTTCCAACACTATGGAATATTATGTATTAAGAAGATTTATATCCTGCCCTTTCACTGTTAAAAACAGAGCTCAGGGCAGCTTACAAATGTAATAAAAACAATAAAAGTGTCACTTTTCAAGAAACGTTTGGGAACGCCTGGTGTAAGGCATCTGCCTATGTTCCTATGCTGCTCTCACCTCTCATTTAGGTGCCTGGGATGCATGCATGTGGACATACCTCTTTACAGTTATGGAAAGTGATTCTTAATAATGTGTGATCTGCTCTAGGACTCCAGACACAAAGTTGCATAGGTGTTTATGGGCGTGAGCGTAAAATATTTTGTGAAGTTCAAGTTCTATATGACATCATTTAGTAAATGAGCTTAGGATTGCACCAATGGCATTTCCAAATATTCATTCATTCATCATTTTATTTGTATGCCAACTTTCTACAAAAAAAAATGTGCTCAAAGTGGCTTACGAGGTGAACAGAACTACATCTCAAAAACAATTGCAAAAACAATTTCCTAATAACAAAAAGTAATAAAACAGTAAAGTAACAGTAAATATAACAGCAAACAAAAACGACTTTTCAAATTGATCTTGAATCGAAATAAATTCTAACCTAACTTTTCAAATATGTACTTTCACACAGACTTTGGTTTTCTATAACACAGTGTTTGTCCAAACCAAACTCGGGTGGGTAGGTGGGTGGAGGGACTACTTGCACATCCCTTCCATAAGCACATCAAGGTTGGATACACCCCTTAACTAAGGCACAGACAACAGGGCACTCAAAACAAAGACAAAAAAATGTGTGTTTTTGTTTTCTGAGGAGAAGCTCTTCCTTGGGAAAAGTATTATTATTGTTATTACTTTTCTCCAAGGTGGAGTACACGGTTCTAGCCCTTCTCATTTAATTGCCACAACAACCTTGTGACAGGTTAGGCAGAAGGCCAGCAGCGACTGGCCCAGGATCACGCAGGAAGCTTCATGGCTGAGTAGGGATTCAAACCCAAGTCTCCCAGGCCTTTGTCCAACACTCTAACCGCTATGCCACACTGGCTCTCAACTTTGAAAAACAAACACACACACACAATTTCAAAGAAAGCAAGACCTTGAGACAACAGGTGATCCGTTTACAGGTCTGAGCTGGCCAATTTCCCCTCCCCCGTGCTTCCAAAGGCTGCTTTCACCCAAAACACAAAGATATTTTATTACCATCACCAGCTTCCTGGGAAGAGTGAGGAGCTTGAATCAGGCGGAGGGGGGGAAGAAGAGGAGAAGGGAAACCATCCCTCCAACTTGCTGGGCAGGCCAGAGGAGGAGGAAAGTGGGTGGAAGCTGCAGACACTTTAAAGCAAAGGTTGTTGCTACTGCTGCTGCTTTGCTCTGGAGGTGATTCCTCCATCCCTGGTTGCTTGGCTGGCGGCTCTGGTCTGCCAAGGCATGCAGCTCAGTGCGCACACACACACACACAGAGGGAAGGATGTTTACTCCCTGCGGAGTATCCCTAAAGCTAAGGGAGAAGGGGATGGATTTTTTTTGTCAGTTTCGTTGTTTCTTGTCAATTGCAAGCCTCTGGAGAGCCCCAGGGTGTAATTGACACAAAACTGATTAGAGGGAAATAGAACTCCAATGCGCTTTTCCTATTATCAGCTAATTGGATTGATACAGATTTAAAGGCACAGTAGCGCCTTCTCTGCGGCTCAGCGCTCACCCAGAAAATCCGGGCACCTCATGGGTTAAGTGGGTGCCGGGTAGCAGGGCTATAATCCGGATAAAATCCAGCTAACCCAGCAATATGGTAACCCTATTTAAACAGTCATGGCTTCCCCCAAAGAATCCTGGGAACTGTAGTTTAAGAGTTCTGAGAGTTGTTGGGGGATCCCTGTTCCCCTCACAGAGCTACCATTGCTGGAGGAGTTTAACAATCAATCCTCCTTCCCAGGGAACTCTGAGAATTGTAGTTGTGGAAGGGAAACAAAGGTCTCCTAAAAACTCTCGACAACCATTGCCAAACTACAGTTCCCAGGATGCTTGGGGGGGGAGCCATGATTGTTTAAAGTGGTATCATAGGGATTTAAATGCGCAGATGGGGCCCTGCACCCAGCGCTGTTTGAAAGAAATGCCTGTTCCACTGTTGCAAAATAGTGGCTGTCCTCAGCAAGCTATAATTCCAAACTCCCAACTAGTCATGTGACTTTAAGCAAAGCAGGTTTGATGCATGATTAAGAATGGAGTGCCCCACTTCAGACTATAAGTGGGGGGAGGGTGTCACAGCTTCGCCGCCCTGGTCTAGCCGTTCCCAAGGCGCTATTCCCAATTCTTTTTTCTTCCCTGTCACAGTTGTGTATCAAATCAGGACACAAGAGGAGTGGGGCTGCACCTTTAAAAAGATCTTGTGCCAAGAAAAAACAGTGCCCTCTCTATATTATGCAAATTAAGGATGTTTACATATGTTTGCATGATTCTGCTGGTGGGAGAAGAGCTTTGAGGAACTGACTGAGCAGGGTGTGGGTTTTGTATCCTTGCTGCTTCACAAACCTTTATGTGGAAAGGAGCTCTGAGATAGTACCAGCTGTCACCTCCTTCCTTTCTAGCCCCTTTGGGGTAACCTTAAGGACTAGAAACTTTGAAAGTTCGTGCCACTAAACTTTAGTGCTCCGTCACTGTTTCTGCTCTTGTGCCCCACGATAGCTGCAAATGTTACGTGTTTCTGTATCTAAAGTGGAAAGTCCTATGGATGCCCACCTGTGCTCATGTGCATGCACTCAAGTTCTCCATCCCCTTTTATGTATTGGAACTCTTCGTATTGTGTGTGATGCACAAAGACCAAAGAGCGGAGGCAGGAAAATGGTACAACCTCTGGAATCAGATGCTTCAGAGTAAGGCAGGTCTTGGTTAGCCCACTAGTGAGCTCCCAGGCCTAATTCCAGATGTTAGTACTAGCCTATGAAGCCCTAAATGGTTTGGGACTAGGGTTGCCAGGTTAGAAGCATCCCAAACCCTGAGATTTTGGGGGCAGGCCCAAGTGATGTCATTAAGCATGATACACTAAGCATCAACCACAGTTGCTTGGCGCATACAATTCAAACAATAACATTTCTACAATATTTGTACAATTTCAACAATAACATTGGACTAGCATTGGCTCTCCAGGATTCCAGGCAATTGTCTTTTCCAGAAATTGGATTTTGGACCTTTGCATGCAAATCATATGCCCTACCACTGAGCTACCTTCCCTTGTTTAAAAATATATATTTTAGAATTGTTCGTTTCAATTCACTAATGAATGCATTTCATACCTAGTGCAGATCCACACCATTCATTTGAAGCACATTCAACACATATTTGAAGCACATGAAACACACCACAGAATCATGGGAACTACAGTTTGTTAAGGGTGGTGGGAACCATAACTGTGAGGGGGAAACTACATTTCCCAGGATTCTTTAGAGGACGTCATGTGCTTTAAATGCAAGTTGGATGTGCTTTAAATGTATTGTATGGATCTACTTAATAAACTTTGCCTGCATGTAAATTGTTTTAATTAATTTTTAAAAATGGAAATGAGCTATAAAGTTTACTGGGTGACCATGGGCTACTCACCATCCCTCAGCCTAATCTGCCCCCCAGGATGAAAAAAACAGAGGGGAACCATGAACAAGGAAGAAGGGCAGACTGAAAATGTAGAGGAAGTAATACTGTACAACCATAGTGTGAAATCATACTTATGGGGCCATAGTATGAAGAAATATTTATATAAGCATGTCTATCAAATATGCTTATTATTTACAGAACCTGTAAAGATATTTATAGTCCAATCCTATGTTTGTTTACTCAGAAGCAAATCCCAATGTATTCAGTGGGGCTTACTCAAACAGGGAAGTGTGCAGAGAAGCGTAACCTCAAGTGATGACTTCACTCACCCAACTGTTTTGCAACTGTTTATACTTGTTTTTATGGTTACTGGATTTTAAAGGGATTTATTTCTTATTGTGAGCTGTTTGACTCCTGTACACAATAGAGAAAAAGACTGAAAGCTATATACTTACTCAATTTATGAGACTGTCAGAAAAGCAGGGGGGAAAGTTGTCTGACTTGCAAAGGGCTCTAGTTACTGCCTTGTCAATCACAAACCTGACTTCACTTATTGGCTACAAACCTGAAAGGGCGGGATTAGAGCAGCCAGCTTCGAGCTCATTTAACTGAAGTTGTGGAGGGGGGACATTTTGATGTATATCTCGGGAACCAGACCACCTAGAAACTTTTTTTTTAATGAAAGCTAAGATTCCAGAGATTAAGGTGACTCACCCAGAGAGCACCCCAAAAATCCAGAGTCTGGGCAAAAACTGGACACCTAGCAACCCTATTTGGGACCGAAGTACTGAGGTGAGTGCCTTCGCCAATATCAAGCATCTCGGACCCTATAATCGGCAGGCAAGGCCTTGGTGGTGGTGCCACCACCAGGAGCTGCCTGGTTGGTGCTAATCCATGACAGAACCTTTCCAGTGGTGGCTCCCCATTTGTGGAATGCCCTTTCCAGTGAGGTGCAGCCATCTCCCTCATTATTGACTTTCAGGGAGAATTTTAAAACTTTCCTGTTTACCCAGGCATTTAATGGCTGAAGGAGACTGTTCCTGGCAACTCAGAGATCACTGGATGGAAGAATGATTTTTATCTGTAACTGTTTTTAGTGTTTTTTTATTTGTAATGGTTTTTAGATTGCTTGTTTGTTTGTTATTTAAAATGTTGTGTTGATGTGTTTGCCACTCCTTCAGGAGGAAGCACAAGATCCAAATTCAATAAATAAATAACATGTACACATGGCCTTAGCCACAGAGGCAGAGCTAAAATTACATCTGCCCACACTTCCTGGTGATGATGTCATGAGGTTTGCAGGAGCTATGTGCCCTGCACAGTATAGGGTTGGGTCCAACTAAGTTCTGCTTAGAGTAGACCCATTGAAAATAATGAACCTAAGATTGGCATGTCCATTAACTGCAATGGGTCTGCTCTGAGTAGGACTAACATTTCATACAACTCTATAATGTGGGAATAGGTAAGCACTGTTCTGTGCTCTACCCCCCTCCCCGTGCAGTCTGGCAGGAGGCAGAACAGGAGGATGATTGATAGACTATAGCAGGAGAAGGAAATAATCGGATTTGAGGAGTGGGGTGTGGTTTACAGTAGCATCTGTGTGACAGGCATGCAGTATAAAGGAATGAGGATTGAGCATGAATGTTGTTGCCCGATTAAAGGAATCTTTCATTGGATGAGTTTTAGCCAATTAAGCAGTTAAGTTTGCAGATGGGTAAAAACTAGGGTTGCCAGGCTCAGGGCCTGTGACTGATCCGGTATCTTTAGGAGAAGAGAAAGTCAGCCAAGTGCCGGTGTTCTTGCAACCCTGTAATGGGAAAAACCACAAGGTGGTATTCTCCCTTCCCCCTGCACGACTTTTAAAGATACAGAAGACCTCTGCAGTGTTGCAAGAACATCTACACTTGGCTGACTTTCTCTTCTCCTAAAAATACAGGATCAGGATCAGGCCCTGAACCTGACACTTCCCGTTGGTTTTAGATCATTTGCCTGTTCATCGCAGAAGGCATTGTCTTTGGAGAGACTTTTGCCATCTGAAGGGGGTACATTCGTGGGCCTCCAAGTGTTGTTGGACTCCAATTCCCATCAGCCCCAGCCTGCTGAAGATGCTACCTGCCATCCTTACATCAGTAGTACATGCTCTGGTAACCTCGCGTTTGGACTACTGCAACACGCTTTACATAGGGCTACCTTTGAAGACGATTCAGAAGCTACAGCTAGTGCAAAATGCGGCGGCCAGACTGCTAACAAGAACTAAGCGGTCTGAGCATATAACACCTGTGCTGGCTCGCCTGCACTGGCTTCCAATACGCTTCCGGGCCAGATTCAAAGTGTTGGTGTTAACCTATAAAGCCTTATACGGCGCGGGACCACGATATCTGTCGGAACGCCTCTCCCGATACGAACTGGCTCATACACTATGGTCTACTACGAAGGCCCTCCTCCGGGTCCCGATGCATAGGGAGGCCCGGAGGGTGGTGACGAGATCTAGGGCCTTCTCAGTGGCGGCCCCCGAATTGTAGAACAGTCTCCCCGAGGAGGTACGGTTGGTGCCAACACTATCATCTTTTCGGCACCAAGTTAAAACCTTTCTCTTCTCTGAGGCATTTTAAACTTAGTTAAATGTTTGTAACTTGGTTTTAGATTGTGTAGTTTTTATATGCTTGTTGTATCAGATTCTGTAATTTTATTGTATTTTATGTTAACCGCCCAGAGAGCTATTGCTAGTCGGGCGGTATATAAGTTTAAGAAATAAATAAAGAAATAAATAAATATTTTTACTTTTTTTTATTTTTTATTAAGTTTATATCCTGCCCTTCCTCCCAAAGGGAGCCCAGGGTTGCAAACCAGTTACAAAACACTTTAAAAAAAGTCTAGAAATATTTTTAAAAAATATTTTTTTAAAAATCTGAAAAATACATCTTAAAAATAAAACATCTTTAGATACAATTACAACAGATGCAGACTGGGATAAGGTATCTACTTAGAAGGCTTGAGGAAAGTTGTTAGAAGTACTTTGCATTAAACAATGCTTTCAACAACAACAAAAAAGTCTGCCTGATTTTTATCTTGGAGACTTTTACAATGATATAAGTTTTTTTAAAAAAGTTGATCTGTCAAAGTGTTTATAAACATCAACTAATGCTGCATCTCTAGAAACAGTCTCGGTAAAGATAGAGTTATTTCTCCAGCTTTTTGAACTCTGATTCCCTTCTAAACTTACTCTAACTCCCAAACCACTCGCTTCCCAACTTAGCAAAAGCCTTTTTCCTGGGGAAGATTGTAAGCTCTGTGGAACAGAGACCTGTCCTTTTGTAATCTGTAAATCACCATGCATGCTCTTGTAGTTATATAACTAATGATAGTAGTAATTAAGCATACCACAGCATTATACACAGCCTTGTCGATGCAGTGTCCTCTCTACCTACGCAGTGTATGTGTTAAGGATCTGGGGACTGGAGCATGAATCCACACCCTGGCATAAAGCGAGGATAAGGTTGGGCTTAAAACAGCCTAGGAAGAGGCAGGGAGCAAAAGGACTCCTTTTCCTTCCAGGATCAAAAATAACAAAGTCAAACCTTTAAAGACATCTCATGGCCCTTCCAGACTATTAAATTTACAACGGCCTGAGCTTTTGCAGCCTAGAGCCTGTTTCGTCAGATACGTGGCATCTTGCCCTCCTCTGATGGGGCAAGCTCCAGTCCATGAGAGCCAATGATGCCATCACAAACTGGTTAGGTGCCACGGTGACTTCGGGTTGCTTAAGTTCCCCAGCCTCCCTCCCTCCTTGGTAGTTTCCAAGTTCAGCAGCATTGTTCTCGTGGCTGCAAAACTGAGCTTCTACCATTGGCGGAAAGGAATCTCTAACTCTGCCTGCAGCTGGGATTTACGCCCTCTTTTGAAACTTCCAGGTGCCTTGATGCCCACCTGCTTGGTGTGGGGTATTTCACCAACCGTTTTGTAAGCCACTGATTAAGGGAGAAGGAAGTTAAGGTGTTGGACTATGACCTAGGAGACTAGGGTTCAAATCCCCACACAGCCATGAAGCTCACTGGGTGACCTTGGGCCAGTCCCTGCCTCTCAGCCTCAGAGGGAGGCAATGGGAAACCCCCTCTGAATACCGCTTACCATGAACACCCTATTCGTAGGGTCGCCATAAGTCGGGATTGACTTGAAGGCAGTCCATTTCATTTTAAGGCTCCGGAAGCCCAACTAGTAAGATATGCTGGCATGGAGAATTAACTCTGTCCACATTCGGAGGATCCCAGGGATCAACCAGGATGTAGCTGGCATTTCTATCGCCACCTCACACAGCCTCAGGGCCCTGGCTGGGTGGGGAGGTTCACGCAAGGCCAGCCTAAGGAGGAAGCATGCTGCCTAGGACAGCACTTTGGAGGAGGCACCTGTCTTGGACCCAACAGCAAAGCGAGGAAGCAGTTCCCTAGCACCCACTTCTTCAAATCAGGGCTCTGCACCAGTTTCCTGCCAAGAATACCCCCCTCCGCTGCCGTTTGCTTCCAAAGGTGCTGCTTATAGAAAACATTCCCTTCGCGGGTAAATACCAAGCAGGCATGGGGTAATTTGGAGCAGGAAACTTGGACTGGGAGGATGTTTCAGACTGGGCCTCCACTGCTATTTCTTTCAAAGCAGGAGCGATGAGCTCAAGTATGCTTGAATAAGAGCCCATGTAGTTTGACCCTGGGCATGATGGGAAATCTTTTTGGGGGGGTGTTTGATCAGTGGTTAATTCACACAGGGGTATTGGAGTGAAGCCCAGTTGCCAGTATTCCCGGATGTGTGAGTTGTGCTGGTTGGGAAAGTTGTACCTGTGGAATTTCTGCCTGTTAGGCAACGTTTAAAAGCACAAGGCGGGGAAGCTGTGGGACTGGGAGAAGGGGGGAAAGCACCCCCATCTCCTAGTGGCTTTTGAGGGTGTGGTCACAGCATCCTCTAGTGCAGTGCTTCTTTATCTTTTTTGGATCATGGAGCCCTTTGAGAATCTGATGAAAGCTGTGGACCCCCATAAATGAATGCATACCATTTATTTTATTGCATTGGAAACTGATTTTTTTTGTGTGCTCAGTTCACAGATCCCCTGAAGCCCATCCATGCACCCCAGGTTAAGAACTCTTGCCCTAGTGACTTTGGAAGTCATGGACCCACACACACACATATCAGGACCACCTAGTCGCTTTTGAGAGTATAAACACAGCACCCCTAGCAGCTTTTGAGGATATGGACACAACAGCCCCTAGTGGCTTTTGAGGGTACGGACACAGCACTGTCCCCACATCAGCACCCCCTAGCGGCTTTGGAGAGTATAAACACAGCAACCCTAGTGGCTTTTGAAGGCATGGACACAGCTCCCCCCAGTGGCTTTTGAAGGCATGGACACAGCTCCCCCTAGTGGCTTTTGAAGGCATGGACACAGCACCCCCTAGTGGCTTTTGAAGGCATGGACACAGCACCCCCTAGTGGCTTTTGAAGGCATGGACACAGCTCATGCTAGTGGCTTTTGAGGGCATGGACACAGCACCCCTAGTGGCTTTTGAAGGCATGGACACAGCTCCCCCCAGTGGCTTTTGAAGGCATGGACACAGCTCCCCCTAGTGGCTTTTGAAGGCATGGACACAGCACCCCCTAGTGGCTTTTGAAGGCATGGACACAGCTCATGCTAGTGGCTTTTGAGGGCATGGACACAGCACCCCTAGTGGCTTTTGAAGGCATGGACACAGCTCCCCCTAGTGGCTTTTGACGGCATGGCCACTAGGTATCCCACTGCTCACCTTGATTTCGTCGTTGACCTGGAGGTGGCTGGGGAAGTTCACCTCTTTCTGGGTCTCCCGGAGCAGCTTCTTGAGGTTGGTGTCGTCAAAGGGCAAGTGGGCCACCACCAAGGTGTAGAGGATGACCCCCATGCTCCAGATGTCAGAGAGGAACGGGTTGTAGGGGAGGCCCAGCAAGATCTCTGGGCAAGCGTAGGCAAAGCTGCCACAGTACGTCTGGCTCAGGTGGGAGAAGCAGCTCATCATGCGGTACGACGGCGTAGGGGGTGGCTGCGTCTGGGTGGACACCATCTTGGAGAAGCCAAAGTCAGAGATCTTGATGTTTTCACGCTTGTCCAGCAGAAGGTTCTCGAGCTTCAGGTCTCTGCAGGTGGAAAAGGTGGAAGGGAGGGAGGAAGAAACCAGTGGCTTGGGTGGGAAGCGTGTGGATCTTATAGGAGCCCCCCCAAGTGATGGGAAAAGGCCCTTCACTGCCTAAGACCCCAGAGAGCAGCAACCACTAGTCAAGAAGGGCAGTCTGTACTGGGTTAGATGAGCCACTGGTTCAATTCAGAATAAGGCAGCTCTAGATATTTAGCATCCCACGTCTGGTTGAAAGTCCAGGCATTGGATGAGGAATGATAGGGAACACAGTGGACCAGCCTTCCCCAACCTGGTGCCCTCCAGAAGGTTTGGACTACAACTCCCATCAGTCCCAGCCAGCACATCTAATGGGAGTTGTAGTCCAAAACATCTGCAATGGACACGTCCACAGAGCCGCTTTAACAGTCATGGAGAATTGTGGGAACCTGTCGTTTGTTAAGGGTGCTGGGAATTGTAGCTCTGTGAGGTCAGCATCCTTGATAAATGACAGTCCCCAGGATTCTTTGGGGGAAGCCATAATATAACAGTGCTTTACGCATATGGTGTGGATGTGAAAGACCCAGAGTCTCTCAGCCTTGAAAAAATAAAAAGTAGTTGCTTTTAGAGGCAGCCTTAAGGACTGCCCCATAACAAAGTCTGAATACCCTCTCCTGCTGCCGCAATTGCTGAGTTGAGAGAGAGAAAGAGACCTAAGCTGGGAAACTTCCATCCTATCGCTGGTGCTTGCTGGCTGGCTCACCGGTGTACGATGCCCTTGCCGTGCAGATAGGCGATCCCCAGGGCCAGCTGAGAAAACCACTTTCCAGCCAGGGCCTCGGAGCAAGCACCTGACTTCTGGATCCACTCTAGGACGTCACCACAGGGTGCCAGCTCCATGATGATGTAGTGACGCGAGGTCGTCTCAATAGCCTGGTAGAAACTGATCACATATTTGTGGCGCAAGGTTTTCATCACCTGCAGAGGAGCAGAGAATTCAAGGTTAGAAATATACTTTGCCAGAAATAAATCATATTAACTTTGCTACTGGGAAAATCCTTGAAATTTGTGGAAGGTCACGGACTTTTAAATTATATTCTTGTGGCCTGGGGACTAACAGACAACATATATAAAAAGCCCACTTCTGGCACCACTGTGTCCCCTACGTGTGGAACTAAGTCAGGAAATCAGAGGGGAAGAGAAGGTCAAAGGTACAGAGGAAATACACAGATTGGGGGAGCGCACCCTCAACCAGGAAGTGCCTCAGTGCACATGCACACACACATAAGGAGTTAGAATAGGAGAGTAGCAGGGCAGGAGAAGGCATGCTTAGTTTGCAGAAATAAAGACATCTGTTTTCTGTAACTCCAGACTTATAGGTAGAGATTTTATGTCATGGAGCGAGGCTTGAACCCCCCTGCACCACTGGATTTCACTGTGCCTAATCTGGCTCAGACATGGCAGCACTGGAAAAAGGGGCACAGGATATAAGTTCAGAAGAGCAAAATTACCACAGGCCTAACCACAAGTGCCAAAGACACTTGAAGAGAGACACTGCTTACAAGTGCCTGTACGCTAATGCTAGGAGCCTGCGAACCAAGATGGGAGAACTGGAGTGCTTGGTCTTAGAGGAGAGCATTGATATAGTGAGCATAACAAAGACCTGGTGGAATGGAGAAAACCAGTGGGATACGGTTATCCCTGGATATAAACTATATCGGAAGGACAGAGAAGGACGTATTGGTGGCGGAGTCGCTCTATACGTGAAAGAAGGCATTGAATCCAGCAAGCTCGAAACCCCAAAAGAGGCGGACTCCTCCACAGAATCGTTGTGGGTGGTGATACCATGCCCCAGGAGGGATTTAATACTGGGAACGATCTATCGTCCCCCTGATCAAAATGCTCAGGGAGACCTGGAGATGAGATATGAAATTGAGGAAGCATCCAAACTAGGAAATGTGGTAGTAATGGGTGACTTCAACTACCCAGACATAGACTGGTCGCATATGTGTTCCAGTCATGACAAAGAAGCAAAATTTCTAGATATTCTAAATGACTATTCCCTAGACCAGTTGGTCATGGAACCGACTAGAGGGACGGCAACCCTGGACTTAATCCTCAGTGGGGACCGGGACCTGGTGCGAGATGTAAGTGTTGTCAAACCGATTGGGAGCAGTGACCATAGTGCTATTAAATTAAACATACATGTAAATGGCCAATTGCCTAGAAAATCCAACACGGTCACATTTGACTTCAAAAGAGGAAACTTCACAAAAATGAGGGGATTGGTAAAAAGAAAGCTGAGAAACAAAGTCCAGAGGGTCACATCACTCAAAAATGCTTGGAAGTTGTTTAAAAACACTATATTAGAAGCTCAACTGGAGTGCATACTGCAGATCAGAAAAGGTACCGCCAGGGCCAAGAAGATGCGAGCAAAGTCAAGGAAGCTCTTAGAGGCAAAAAGTCTTCCTTCAGAAAATGGAAGTCTTGTCCGAATGAGGAAAATAAAAAGGAACACAAACTCTGGCAAAAGAAATTCAAAAAGTCAATAAGGGATGCAAAAAAAGAATTTGAGGAGCACATTGCTAAGAACATAAAAACCAACAACAAAAAATTCTATAAATACATTCAAAGTAGGAGACCATCTAGGGAGGCAATTGGACCCTTGGATGATAAGGGAGTCAAAGGTGTACTAAAGAACGATAAGGAGATTGCAGAGAAGCTAAATGAATTCTTTGTATCTGTCTTCACAGTGGAAGATATGGCGCAGATCCCTGAACCTGAACTAACATTTGCAGGAAGGGATTCTGAGGAACTGAGACAAATAGTGGTAACAACAGAGGAAGTTCTAGGCTTAATGGACAATATAAAAACTGACAAATCACCGGGCCCAGATGGCATCCACCCGAGAGTTCTCAAAGAACTCAAAGGTGAAATTGCTGATCTGCTAACTAAAATATGTAACTTGTCCCTCGGGTCCTCCTCCGTGCCTGAGGACTGGAAAGTGGCAAAGGTAACGCCAATCTTCAAAAAGGGATCCAGGGGGTTTCCCGGAAATTACAGGCCAGTTAGCTTAACTTCTCTCCCTGGAAAACTGGTAGAAAGTATTATTAAAGCTAGATTAACTAAGCACATAGAAGAACAAGCCTTGCTGAAGCACAACCAGCATGGCTTCTGCAAGGGAAAGTCCTGTCTCAGTAACCTATTAGAATTCTTTTAGAGTGTCACCAAGCATATAGATAGAGGTGATCCAGTGAACATAGTGTACTTAGACTTTCAAAAAGCGTTTGACAAGGTACCTCACCAAAGACTTCTGAGGAAGCTTAGCAGTCATGAAATAAGAGGAGAGGTCCTCTTGTGGATAAGGAATTGGTTAAGAAGCAGAAAGCAGAGAGTAGGAATAAACGGACAGTTCTCCCAGTGGAGAGCTGTAGAAAGTGGAGTCCCTCAAGGATCGGTATTGGGACCTGTACTTTTCAACTTGTTCATTAATGACCTAGAATTAGGAGTGAGCAGTGAAGTGGCCAAGTTTGTTGACGACACTAAATTGTTCAGGGTTGTTAAAACAAAAAGGGATTGCGAAGAGCTCCAAAAAGACCTCTCAAACTGAGTGAATGGGCGGAAAAATGGCAAATGCAATTCAATATAAACAAGTGTAAAATTATGCATATTGGAGCAAAAAATCTTAATTTCACATATACACTCATGGGGTCTGAACTGGCGGTGACCGACCAGGAGAGAGACCTCAGGGTTGTAGTGGACAGCATGATGAAAATGTCGACCCAGTGTGCGGCAGCTGTGAAAAAGGCAAATTCCATGCTAGGGATCATTAGGAAAGGTATTGAAAATAAAACAGCCGATACCATAATGCCGTTGTATAAATCTATGGTGCGGCCGCATTTGGAATACTGTGTACAGTTCTGGTCGCCTCATCTCAAAAAGGATATTATAGAGTTGGAAAAGGTTCAGAAGAGGGCAACCAGAATGATCAAGGGGATGGAGCGACTCCCTTACGAGGAAAGGTTGCAGCATTTGGGGCTTTTTAGTTTAGAGAAAAGGCGGGTCAGAGGAGACATGATAGAAGTGTATAAAATTATGCATGGCATTGAGAAAGTGGATAGATAAAGTTCTCCCTCTCTCATAATACTAGAACTCATGGACATTCAAAGAAGCTGAATGTTGGAAGATTCAGGACAGACAAAAGGAAGTACTTCTTTACTCAGCGCATAGTTAAACTATGGAATTTGCTCCCACAAGATGCAGTAATGGCCACCAGCTTGGATGGCTTTAAAAGAAGATTAGACAAATTCATGGAGGACAGGGCTATCAATGGCTACTAGCCGTGATGGCTGTGCTCTGCCACCCTAGTCAGAGGCAGCATGCTTCTGAAAACCAGTTGCTGGAAGCCTCAGGGGGGGAGAGTGTTCTTGCACTCGGGTCCTGCTTGTGGGCTTCCCCCAGGCACCTGGTTGGCCACTGTGAGAACAGGATACTGGACTAGATGGGCCACTGGCCTGATCCAGCAGGCTCTTCTTATGTTCTTATGAGTATGAACTGAATCTGGATCTTGCCTTCACAGAAGACGAAAGCGAGCAAAAGGTAAAGCTGTTCTGTTACCTGATTGGAGAAAAGGGAAGAAAGATATGCAAAACTCTTGGGCTTACCTCTCCTTGTATTCTGCTGGATGATTCCTGCGTGCCTAAACTAACGGAACATTGGGACACTAACAGGGCGCTGGAGGGCAACGACGGGCTGGATGCTTACATTACTGCACTAGGGATATCACAGACCCCTCTCATCAGGGACAGAATTGTCTGTGGGCCACAGAGCTGCATCTCTGTGAGAGACTGTTGCAAAAGATAGATTTAACACTGACTCGTTTGTTTGGAGTTTGGCAGAGCAGCAGAAGCTTCTAATGAGCAGCTGAGGAGTGCGAGAAGACACCCGTGACCTGCAGGCACATGTGGTTCAATGCTGGCAGCCTCATGGGAGACCACCTAGGATACAGTGCAGGTTCTGTGGGAGATGACATGGAAAGAAAAAAGGAAAGTGCCCCCATATGGACAGACGTGCAAAGGGTGCAGCAGATCGAATAGTGTCCAAAGTGAGTGCTGGAGTGAGAAGATACCTCATAGGGTAGCTGTGAATCTCTTCTCGATCGTCCCAGAGTGCAGGACACGGAATAATGGCCTCAAGTTGCAGGAAGCCAGATTTCGACTAGACATCAGGAAAAACCTCCCAACTGTTAGAGCCATACGACAATGGAACCAATGACCTAGGGAGGTGGTGGGCTCTCCAACACTGGAGTCATTTAAGAAGCAGCTAGATAGGCACCTGTCGGGTATGTTTTAATTTGGATTCCTGCATTGGGCAGGGGGCTGGAGTCGGTGGCCTTATAGGCCCCTTCCAACTCTGTGATTCTATGAAAACAATGCAGGCTGAAAGTGACGAGTCAGAAGGTTGTGAGGATGTCTTAAGCCTCACTTTGGGACCAGCGAATCACATGATGTCCGCACAAGGGACATACAGGGATGAGAGCAACCTACCCCGCTGCCTTGTTTGCCACTGTGTTCTTGAACAAGCATTCAGTTTGTTTCCAGCCAGACTGTGGAGTCACTGGCAATGTGCTGCCACTAGCACCAGTAGATAGGGAAGCAGACATCGAACCGTGCGCCCAGTTGCTCATTATGTATAATGTGTCTTTCCAGAAACCTGCGGGGAAGTGCATGCTTAAGATTCGCAGTCCAAAGAACAATAAGCTCTGCCGCCTAGAGTTCATAATGGCAGAAGGAAATGTCCACAGGCCGTTGCTAGGAAGCAAAGCGGTTCAGGCCATGCAACTGATTCAGGTGCAACAGGATAACATTTTGCACACAGTACAACCAGGAGAGCAGAGCCTTTCCAGGGCCTGGACTGTGGAGAAAATTCTGGAAAGAGTTTGGGGATGTCTTTGAAGGTGAAAGACTTTAGGCACAGAAACTGAAACTTGAGGTGGACTGTATGGTATAGCTAGTAAAGATACCCCCAAAGGAGAGTACTTGTGGATCAGCAGCCTGGTCATCATACGGAAACCCTCTGGAAAACTGTGTATTTCTCTATTAACCATAAACCTTTAAACAAGAAATTAAGATGCAGCCATTATCCCCTGACAACCATTGATGATGTGCTGAGTGACTTATCACGAGCCAAGATTTTCTCAAGTGTCCGATGCGAAGAGTGGATTATGGCACACAGAACAGGTTACAGAATCCAGCTCCCTGACCACTTTTGCAAGTCCTTTTGGCAGATACCACTGGCTACGGATGCCAATGGTCAACAGCCTCGCCCCAGAGGTGTTTCAATGAAGACTGAATCAGGAGCTGGAGCATATCCCAGGCCTGAAGATAACTGTGAATGTTATCCCAATTGTGGAGGAGAGAAACAGAAGCAACAAGGGATCATGACAAAAAGTTGTGCCATTTTCTGGAGTCAAGCAGAGAGAAAAACATTAAACTGAAGCCAGATAAGGCCAGATTAAAACTAGAGATGTTGAAGGGACAGGAAAAAATAAACAAGAAAATGGGGGGGGGAGTCTTTTTCTGGTTTTTCTTTTTTCTGTTTTGTCCCCTGAAAAATTGACCCAAAACAACTTTTTTTCTGAATGTTCCCAATTTTTTTCCACATCTCTAGTTAAGACTGAACCACGTACCTGACATTGGCCACCTGTTGACTGCAGATGGTTTGAAGCTGGACCCTGGGAACGTTAATCAAAGAGCCAAGGATGTGAAAGGAGCTCAAAGGAATGGTAAACTACCTGGCAAAGTTTTGCAAGGGGCTGGCAACTGACTGTGAGCTACTTGAGCAGGAAGGGTCAGAGAGCCATCAGCAGGCACGTGATAAAATAAAGGACACAGTAACCAAGAGAACCATACTGAAGTGCTGCAACCCAGGGGAACAGTTAGTCTGACAATGTTGTGCATCGGAGAAAGGGGCTAGGAGCTGCCCTGTTGCAGAAACAACCACCAATTGCTTTTGCCAGGAGAGCACTGTCTGAAACTGAAAGAGGATATGCACAAATGGTAAAAGAACTTTGGAACACTTCCATCAGCTCGCTTGTGGACAGACAAATCTGACCACAAGCCACTTGAAAACCACAGTGCAGAAACCACTGCTGAGGGCCCCAAAGGTCCACACTATACATTTAAAGCACATCCAACGCACATTTAAAGCACATGACTTTTCCCCAAAGAATCCTGGGTTAGTTAAGGGTGCTGGGAATGTGTAGGTCTGAGAGGCGGAAACTACAATTCCCAGGATCCTTTGTGCTTTAAATGTGCATTGGATATGCTTTAAATGTATGGTGTGGATCTGTAAGTTTCTGCAGGCAGGGAACTACCTGTCTCTCTTGCTCAAGTTGCTCTCTAAAAGCAGCTGTGCTCACTGAGCAGAATCTTTACAAAAGTTGGCTTGTGCTTTTTAAGTAAGCTTACTTCTTTTAGGTCACAAATGCCAGTTACATGTGGGTGGGCACAGCTAATACATTTGCTAATGGGCTCTCATTGTTTTTTATGACTCTATTATATCACATCATCTGTGTTTGGTCCCATCTCCAAGTAAAGCTGGGAGCAGAGGTGTAGTTGTCCAGGGTCCCAGGTGGACTTAGACCCCTTACTTGTTTGGGACCAGGGTCCCTGTGTCTTCAGTGTCCTGATAATTGAAGCCAATCAGAGTGAAAGGAGGTGAGCCAGCCACTGAGAAGACTCTCCTCAGTACTAATGCACTCCCCTCAAATCTTAGTATAGCAACCAAAAAAGGAAACTCAGCAAAAGAAGTTCCTTATCTTACAGCATCTTAGTACATTCACACATGTCGGGCACAGAAAATAGTAGATCTAGCTGCAAGGCAACACATGGGGATCTGCATGGATTGTTACAATCCATCACTAAGGGAAAGTTCTCCAAACAAAACAAAGGACTGAAAGCTCATTTTGGTGTATAATCTTAGAAGGTCATATTATTTTAGAAGGGGGAGTAGCTGTGAGGGGGCACAGCACTTCTACGTCTGTCACTATGCTACTGGCTGGGAGAGAGCTCTGTCTGAAGCCCTGGAGAGCCATTGCCAGTTTCAGTAGACAATATTGAGCTGGATAGATAAGGAGCCTGGATAAGTATACGGCAACTTCCTATGTTCCTATTGGACTTGAGTGTCCAGGTTTCATTCCATAACAGCTCTAATGAATGGAAAGTCATCCAGCCATCAGCTAGAAGCCAGGCCTTTTATCAGCTTTTACAACTGAAGTAATTTTGTGTTTGTCAATAACCAATTTTAAATTCTCCTATTTAAAAAAAAATAAAGAAAATTAACATATGCAAACCAGCAGAGCCCAAGGCCGACCCTACATTCAATTCAACAACAGTTTGGGGAATTTCTGATTTCAGAGCTCCTGGGGCTGGCACTAGGGAAGAATATGGGAAGAATTATTCTGCAGCTACTGTCATCTCTTGAGGTCTAGCCTCTCTTTTTAGCAATTATATGCTGAGAAAACTCTAGCTTGCCATCTCCTTGACTCCCCTGAAGCGTTCTGAAAAAGTAGGGTTTTTCACATGACAGTTTATTGTGGAGTTGTTGCTCATGCATGTCAGTTTTTTCTCAGTGTCCACATGACATCATACTCATCAAAATGCCATCCTGTATTCCCCACACACGCACATTGAATCTGGATTTACCATTCCGATGCTTTGTTTTGCTTTTTGCTGGTCACATTTTCCATGGAAACAGCAAATCTGGGTTAAATGGGAAGCATTTTAATGAAGACAATGTCATGTGAATGCTGTGCAAAACTTGCCTATGCGCAGGCAGCAGCGAGCCCACAAAAAGCGCTTTGTGGAAATGCCCATAGTCAGTTACAAGAGGCTTAAAAGGCTAAGTTGGCAAAAAGGAAGGGGCATCCATCCACCCCCATGAAAGTAACAACCTGTATTTCCCTCGGCAGGAATTTAGTGAGGTAATCCTCTGAGGCCTTCTTCTTGGAGATAATCTTGATGGCCACCATCGTCTTCTGCTTGGCAAAATAGGCCTCGTAGACAGTCCCATAGGAACCGTGGCCAATCACTTTGCCGATTTGGTAACCATACTGGTCCATCACCGAGACGTACGGCGTGGAGGCTGAGTGTTCCACCATGATTGAAGTCTAGTTTGCTGCCCCCAAAAATCTTGTTCAACCTGACGATGGTTTCTTGTTTCAGCTCAAGGGATATAGGGAGGGCGCTTGATAGGAAGTACCGCGGAGGATGGTTAGATAGGCTGCGTCTAATGGGAGGCCACTAAAAACACCAGATTGTGGAAGGACAGTCAGTTTCTCCCCCTGCACATTCTTCAGGTTCACAAGGATCTGGCTGACGAGATTCACTGTCGATTTAGTGAGGACGTGAACACCCAATTGGAGAGCCACCTCTGTCACTCTGCTTGAGCCCAGGATGGGAGAATCCAAATAAGCATCCTTCCCTGTGATAGCTTTGAAGGAAATAAGAAGATCCAGCCTTCTTGCCCCCAGCACTACTTTGACTGGAATCTGCCCCCCCTTCACACACTTGGATCCCCCAGGAATTCTGATGATGCCACAGCCGCGTCCCAACATTCTGTTCACACCAATTGGCCAGTGGGGTTCCGGTTACCACAGGGAAACTTCTGTGGCTGGCAATGGGGGATTGTTTTACCACAAAGGATATGGGTTGTTGTCCTACTCGCAGGCTGAGTCAGCATTCCAGGTGGCTCAGTGGACACAGTCATGTCCTCATCTTGAACAAAGTGAATCTCACAGCATTGCAGGGCCTTGAGCTGTAATGATGTATTTAACAATGTTGCCCAAATTTGGCAGGGGGAAAAAGTACAGGAAATGCAAATGGATGTAGCCTGGATTAAAGGGGAGATCTTCAGGCTCAGCTCCCTGAACACAAGTTGTGGTACACCACACTCAATTAAACCCTCTCTCCATACAGTTGTATGCCAGGTGCCTGCTGCGCGCGCACGCGCGCGCGCGCGCGCGCACACACACACACACACACACACACACACACACACACACTGCTTTTGTCATCTCATACTTGGAGGCTATGCAGAGGCTTAGCTTGTCTGGGCACCATTTTTGCAGGCCTGACTGAAACGGTACATAACTAGAGAGAAGAGCTACAGGTTGGTTGCTTTTTGCTTCTTTTTTATTATAAAATTACATTTTAAACAATTTATATCATCACAATTTCTAAATTACAAAAATCTGAAGACTAAATTCATCAGTCTACAAATGTTACATAAATATTAAACGCATATGGTGCAAAAACGGTCCACATTATTCAGTTCAAGACCACCTAATCAATCTTTTTAAGTTATAAAAACAGCCACAGTTCTAAAAATAAAAAATGACTTAAACCAAGTCTAATCTCCCCCACTAACCTCTATGGATTTATCACCATCTTTTCATTCCAATATGAAAAGCTTACAGGTTTGTCGGTTTGTTTTTTGGTCACATGCCATCCAACCCCATGAATGCTTGCTCCAAAGTAAACCCCATATTCAGTGGGTGTTACTCCTGGGGAGGCCAGCATAGGATTGCAGCCGTGGTCTCTATAGCCAAAACAAAACAAAACAGCATCAGCTTGTGAATTATATTTACAGGTGTTTTCTTTTTCAGCTGCTGAGCACCCACTGGCTGCAAGGAAAGTCTGCGGCAAGAGATTACAGCAGCCTGATGTAATAATAGTAATATGATGATGATAGAATCCTCACTTTCTATTGAAAACAGGCCTGACAAGTTTTGAAAACAAAGCAAACAGCCCTGGATGGAGATGATGGCAGGTACTCCTGCTGGGACTCCACCCTCCACCCCCGAAAGGTAGCCCTGCAATCTTTGGACACATCCACACCAAAAGGTGTTGTGATAGGCAAGGGGGTCACTCCCCCTGCAGGAATTCCCAATGTAATGGTGGGTAGAGTGGGTTGCCAATGATCTGTAGTAACAATTCCTAGACCTTGCCCCCACCCCCAAATATTTCTGCAGACCCTTTTGTGACTGTGCCATACCTTTAAAGCACTATTACACCACTTTAAACAGTCATGACTTTCCCCAAAGAATCCTGGGGACTGTGGTTTGGTAAGGGTCCTGAGCGGCGTTAGGAGACGTCTTGTCCTCTCAGATAGTGGTTTAACAATCAATCCCTCTTTCCAGGGAACTCTGAGAACTGCAGCTTCCTGAGGAGAATAGGAGTCTCAGCATCCTTAACAAATTACAGTTCCCAGGATTCCTTATGGGAAGCCATGATGTTTAAAATGGTAGAATCATAGAATAGCAGAGTTGGAAGGGGCCCGTAAGGTCTTCATGTCCAACCCCTGCTCAATGCAGGAATCCAACTTAAAGCATCCCCAACAGGCAGCTGTCCAGCTGCCTCTTGAAAGCCTCCAGTGCTGGAGAGCCCACCACCTCCCTAGGTCATTGGTTCCATTGTCATTCTGCTAACAGTCAGTACGTTTTTTCCTGATGTTCAGCTGAAATCTGTCTTCCTGCAACTTGCGCCCATTATTCCGTGTCCTGCACTCTGGGAAGATCGAGAAGAGATCCTGGCCCTCCTCTGTGTGGCAGCCTTTCAAGTACTTGAAGAGTGCTATCATATCTCCCCTCAGACTTGTCTTCTCAGGGCTAAACATGCCCAGTTCTTTCAGTCTCTCCTCACTGGGCTTTGTTTCCAGTCCCCTGATCATCCTCAGTGCCTTCCTCTGACTTTGTTCCATGTTGTCTACACCCTTCTTAGTCCAGAACTGGATGAAGTTCTCAAAATGAGGCCTAACCAGTGCCAAATATTGTAAACCGCCCAGAGAGCTTCGGCTATGGGGCGGTATATAAATGCAATGAATTAATAAATAGGGAACTAGGTATAAGAGTGCTTCAAATGTATTAGGCAGGGGAAAGCATCACCTGCTGCATTTCTGCCTTCTGCAAAGGAAGCAACCATCTAGCCCTACAAAGAAGAGAGGGAAATACACTCTTCCCATGGTCAGGTTCACCCTGCCCTTCATTAGTGCTACACATGCCATTCCAATCCCCAGACACCATTTTGTAAGGAATTAAATAGAGAACCCAGGAGAGCTGGCATTTTCCCCTCCTTATTTCCTTCCTCAGTTTTGCCCTCTTTAAAATAGAGCCCTGGCCCTTTAAGGCCGGCACTCCAAGCTCATCGGTCTTCCTATGTTGCTCCCTTCCCTTCTTTGGGCTGCCCCTTTAAGAGGTGGGCGGGGCAACAGCAGAAGCGGTTCTCGTATGTGTGTGTGTTTTGTCTCTATGGTGTCTGTGGCCCCCGACTTGGAATTACGTCACCGTGTGGGCAGTGAGGCTCCCCGCGGTCGGCTGAGGGCGGAAGTAGGTGACGGACGTGGCCGGGGCTGTCCACAGAGATCGCCTGAAAGACCCCAAAGCATCTTGAGTCTTTGGTCCCTGAAACGATTCATCACAACAATTACAGGTCGCGCCTCTTTGTTGACAGATAACCCGAGAAGGGAGGCTTTGAGAAGAGAAGGGGCTGGGGGTGGAATTGATACTAGCGCAGGGGTCAGGCAAAGTAATGGGTAGCCCCTGGGGCTAAGAGGAACTCCGCTTCACCCGTTTGCAGCCTGGTTTGTTGCTGGGACACTGCGCTTGATAACCCCCCTCCCTTTTTCAGCTGGGCAAAAGGAGTTGCGAGACCCGCAGGCAGTGCCTAGAGCAGCCCTAGAAAGACAGGTGAGGGAGGGAAGGTCTGGGGGGAGAGGCTTATTCTATAGTGGTTTGGGGCAGCATTGGGCTTTTTGTGGAGGGGGGCAAAGGAGCATCATAGACACCTGTTCTGCTTAAGATGGGGAGGGGGGTGAGGCCGCAGGGTTATGCCAAGGCCCAAGTTGCCCAGGTTAGGTTTTCAGGGTGGGCATTGGGTGAGGAGTTGGGGGTGCATGAGGGTCCTGGAAAAGCAAAAGCACTCCCCCCCCAAAAAAATAGGCATTGCGATAGGCACCTGACCACACATCCACTCCTTTCCACCCAGCCTAGTGTTGCTCAGAGTGACGATCCTCAAGCCATGGTTCTAAATGTGGTCTCTTAAGCAAGGATCCCTAATTGGCATAGCCCAAAGTGACAGGCATGCAGATCAATGGTTTGAACCTCTCTCTCCAGGTCAAAATGATATCGCCAAGCCATCACTGGATCCCTGGCAGGAACTTGATTCTCTTTCTCCTCTAGTGATGCTCAGAGCCACAGGTGGTGGTACTTTTGGAGCAGAAAAAAAGCTCAGCCTTGGTGTGAGTAGGAAAGGTGGCCCAAACTCATAGGTATATAGGTTGTTATTGGGAGGAAGGGTCAGGGTTGAAATGAAGTGCCAGCAACAGACATAGGGAAGGATGGTTGTTTCTGGGGTGCACAGAACACCTAAATGAACATGACATAATGTCATCCTCAAACAGTTGGCTGGTCTCTGGGGAGTTCCCAAAGTAAGGGATGGAAGTGCTTAAGACTGCTGTTGCCCATAGTGATGCCCAGCTCTGTTGGCACTGAAGAAGGCACCAAGTACTAGAACTTCAAGTTGGCACTATTATCATCATCATCAGTGACAGCTGCTGGATCTATGTCAGTGGAATCCGCTTTGGGTTTTACTCTGAACTTTCAAGGAGCTGTCCAAGGTGCTGAAGATGCTAAAACCTGGCACTGATTCCACTTCCCCACTGACATGGAGCTACCAGTGCCACTGATTATTATTATTGGTCAAGGCGGTGGTCTGAAGCCATAAATATAAGATTGGTGTGCATGCAGAAATCATTCCTCACTGAATGTTGGTTTTCTCTTCTTCCTCCTAAAACCACAGCCCAGCTCCCATCCCCCCTTTATCCCAGTACCACCCCATGATGGCCCATCGCCCATTCCTTGCCCTTCTCTTCTCCATCCTTTTCCTCATATCTGTGGCCTCTTCAGAGTCTCATTATCAGCGAAGGGACCCGGTGATGCTCTATGTCAACAAAGTAGGACCTTACCACAACCCCCAGGAGACCTACCATTACTATCAGCTCCCCGTGTGCTCCCCACCAAATATCCGCCACAAGAGCCTTACCTTGGGGGAGGTGCTGGATGGAGACCGCATGGCTGAGTCCATGTACGAGATCCATTTCCGGGAGAATGTCGACAAGAAGATCCTGTGTGAAATGAAGCTGGGCCCTGAGCAGGTAAACACAGCCAAAATGCTTGGATTCCAAAGTCTGTTCCGGGGCTGGTATGTACCTCCCTTGTTTCTGACTCTGTGGGACATCCCTAATTTGACTTTAATGTTTGACAGCTGATTCCCATTACTGTTTTCAGAGTCTTAATTTCTCATCACGTATTCCCGTTCTAGTGGCTGATGAGCTTGGGATGCAGGATATGTGGGTCTTTTTCTCAGGTCTGGGAGTGGTGGAAGTTGCATTAGAACATAAGAAAAGCCCTGTAGCTGGATCAGGCCAATGGCCCATCTAGTCCAGCATCCTTTTCTCACAGTGGCCAGCCAGATGCCAATGGGAAGCCCAATAGCACTCTTTTCCCCTCCTCTGGTTTCTAATTCGAGCAACTGGTATTTTGCCTCTGACAGTGGAGACGGAATTCAGCCATAATGGCAGTAGCTATTGATAGCTTTATTTTCCATTAATTTGTTTAATTCTCGTTGTTGTTCTGTGCCTTCAAGTCGATCATGACTTATGGCGACCCTATGAATCAGTGACCTCCAATAGCATTTGTCGTGAACCACCCTGTTCAGATCTTGTAAGTTCAGGTCTGTGGCTTCCTTTATGGAATCATTAATCCTCTTTTAAAGGTGTCCAAATTGGTCGTCATCACTACACCTCATGGGAGCAGATTCCATACTTTAATTCTGCGCTATTAAATCAAGGAGGAGGGAAGATATTGAAACCCACACATCCTGGATCCATTTTTATGTTTCTTTTCCTTGGGCTGTCTAAATCTAGGGAATTAAAGCAATTGGTAGGGCCAAGCGCCATGCGCATCTTGGTTTCTCTTTCTGGTTCTGTTGTGACGGCTCCTTCCTCTCCCAACAGGTGGAGCGCCTCCGGCAGGCCATTGAAGAGCTGTACTACTTTGAATTTGTGGTGGACGATTTGCCTGTACGCGGCTTTGTGGGCTACATGGAGGAAAGCGGCTTCTTGCCCCACACCCATAAGATCGGTCTCTGGACCCACCTGGACTTCCACCTGGAGTGGAACGGCGACCGCATCATCTACGCTAATGTCAGTGTGCGCAATGTCAAGCCCACCAGCTTGGATGATGTCCAGAGCATGCTGTCCATCACTCACACCTACAGCATCCGCTGGTCCGAGACCGCCTCGGAACGCCGAGGGGAACGCCGTGGCAGCCGCAGTGGGGACGATGGCTTCTTCCCTCGCACCTTGGAGATCCACTGGTTGTCCATTATCAACTCCATGGTGCTGGTGTTCCTTCTGGTGGGCTTTGTGGTGGTCATCCTCATGCGGGTCCTCAAGAACGACCTGGCTCGCTACAACCTCGACGAAGAGGCCTCCTCATCGTCCTCGGGAGATGACTTTGACCAAGGAGACAATGGGTGGAAGATCATTCACACTGACGTCTTCCGCTTCCCGGCTTGCCGCAGCCTCCTGTGTGCCGTCCTGGGAGTGGGCAGCCAGTTCCTGGCCTTGGGCACGGGCATCATTGTGATGGCTCTGTTGGGCATGTTCAACGTCCACCGGCATGGTGCCATCAACTCAGCCGCCATCCTCCTCTATGCCCTCACCTGTTGCATCTCCGGTTATGTCTCCAGCAATTTCTATCGCCAGATTGGTGGGGAGCGCTGGGTCTGGAACATATTGCTCACCACCAGCCTTTTCTCTGGTGAGGCTTCATTTACTTGAGTTCTTGTGGATTGTGGCAGACAAGAAGGGCCCCTGTTTCCCTTGGAGGAGAGCCTTTGATTGCCTTTTCCTTTGGCAAACATTGGGACACTCTGGTCCCTCTTCATGGTACCCTTATGACCCAATCTTACTTCTGGACAGTTGGGTCTAGGTAGTCCATGCTAGTGGCAATCTTCCTGTGAATATGATAGGGCAGAAGTGAGCAGAAGGTAGATCAGGATCTAGTGGTAGGTCTCTGGGTGATTTCAAGTAAATTGGCAATGATTTGTGATTTCCAGTTGTTTAACAGCGGCAGCAACAAAATCCCCACCACCATCACCGCTAAATTATATTATGCAATGAAGAAAGCTGGGGGGAGGTAACCTAGAGTGGATTTGTGTGTATGGGAAGATTGTGATCTCAGATCAGTTCTGCTACTCTAAAACAAATTCCTGGCCTCAAAACTGTATAACTGTAAATGTCTTTTGCACTAGTCACCAGCTGGCAGATCTCAGCGGTTTGTAATTAAAAAACAGTACATCCTGAAGTCCTGACGTCTGCTCACCCCTGGTCTAAAATTGATGGCTCCCCAATATCCCAGCATTTACTTCCTGTGGACCAAACATTTTGGACATAGCATTCTTTCGCTCTCTCTAGACCCATGGTGAATTCTGCACAAACGTCTTCCAGAGCTGAGTCATCTCTCTTGACTTTTATTTGAGATCACAGTTGTTCGGCGAATGTTTGTTTATATATGTGGGCTTTTGCATACTCTGCAGGTTGGAATCCCTGGCATACATGATCATGTTGGTCCCTTTTCTAGAGCTGTCTTGGGAGGGCCATCTGTGAGCACCCTGTGAAGAAAGAAAAAGCCTTAGTGGATTGATAGAGTTTAGAGAGTTGAGCTGCTAAATTTAATCCATTTATGCTCTAGAAGAGTGGCGGGGAAACTGTGCCTCTCCCTCCTCTAGAATCTCAATGATGATTTAATGAAGCCAGGGATGGTGAGCTTTGCAGGGTCTCTTTTGAGGGGAGTAATTTAACATGTGTTCCTGTGTTAATCCTGTGGGAGTATGATGGAAGGTGCTAGGGACTCTGCTTCCCTTTCTAGGAGTCTGATTGGTAGACTCTATGGTCTGCAAGGAAGGGAGGGGGGGGTTGTGTGTCTCTCTTCCCCCTTTGGGAAAACTGTGGCACAGCTTTGCATGCAGAAGGTCCCTGGTTCCATCCCCGGCATCTCCAGGTAGGGTCAGGAGAGACTCTTGCCTGAAACTCTGGAGAGCTGCTGCCAGTCAGTGTACACAATACTGAGCAAGGTGGACTGAGAGGTCTGTCTCGATATAAGACAGCCTCCTATGTTCCTACATGACCAACTTATTTATCAGTGAAAGATGACATGGGAGAATTTTGCTGTCGCATTTTGGGATTCATATACCCCATCGTGAGAACTAGGAGCATGCTTTTATTTGCAAAATGGAAGCTGATTTTTCAGGGGTCTAGTGAGATCCCCGTGTGCCACAGGATTGAACCTCAGCGGACAATAAGGGTGGTGGGTTTAAGTTGCCCCCCCTTGCAGTCAAATCGCTGCAATTTCAGATGGTAAACGCCCTACCAATGTTTGCTGCTGACCCTGGCGTGTGTGTTTGTTTCTCCCCCTGCGTCGGTTCAGCTCCCTTTTTCCTGACGTGGAGCGTGGTCAACTCTGTGCACTGGGCCAACGGGTCGACGCAGGCCTTGCCGGCCACCACCATCCTCTTGCTGCTGACAGTCTGGCTGCTGGTGGGGTTCCCCCTCACTGTCATCGGGGGCATATTTGGCAAGAACCGGGCCGGCCCCTTTGACGCACCCTGCCGTACCAAGAACATCGCCCGTGAAATCCCGCCCCAGCCATGGTACAAGTCCACCCTGGTGCACATGACCATTGGAGGCTTCCTGCCCTTCAGGTGAGTCTTGCCGCCTCCTGTAGCCTCCTTGACACTTACCTGTCCCCTTAGTGATGGGCGGATTGGACATGTCCCCTTGTTACACGGGTGGGGAACCTTTCACCCTCCAGAGGTGACCAAACTACAACTCCTGTAATCCCTGGCAGTTGGCTTTGCTTCCAGAGCTGATGGGAGTTGTAGTTCGGCAACCTCTGGAGGGCCAAAGGTTCTCCACGCCTGCCCTGTTTCATTTGGGGAAGGGCCGTGGCTTAGCAGCGGAGCAACTCCCTTCCATGCAGAAGGTCCCAGGTTCAATCTCCGATGGCATCTCCAAGCAGGGCTGGCAGAGACTGCCTCCCTGAAACACTGGAGAGCCAGTCAGGGTAGACAGCACTGAGCTAGATAGACCAATGGCCTGATTCATTGTAAAGCACCTTCCTGCGTTCCTCTTCCAAACCGTCACCTGCCAAATTTTTTATCTTTTCATCTTAGTAATGCTTTTTTGTTCAATAAGCAAAGATTTGAGGGCTATGGAAATATACTTTGAGCCTTAAGCTCATGTGTGATTTCTGCACTTTTATGAAACATTTTAAATGTTTTGTACTTAAATGTTTTAGGGCCCACCCTATTTTTGTGAATGCGAGTTGTTTATAAATTGTTTTTAAGAATGTATTTTAAATTGCTGTAAATTGCCCTGGGACCTCAGGGTGAAGGTTGGGTAGTAGATTGACTGCCTTCGAGTGGATCCTAATTTGTGGCTACCCTATGAATAGGGATTTCATGGTAAGCGTATTCAGAGGGGCTTTACCATTGCCTCCCTGTGACGCTAGTCCTCCCCGGCTGGCTAGGGCCTGCTCAGCTTGCCACAGCTGCACAAGCCAGCCCCGTCCTTGCCTGCAACTGCCAGCTGGGGGGCAACTGGGCTCCTGAGGACTCTGCAGCTTGCCCACGGCTGCACAGGTGGCAGGCCACGTAAGCCCTGAGCCACTCCCTGTGGGGTGATCTTTAGCTGGCCCTTGACATCCAGGAGACACGAGCGGGGATTTGAACTCACAGACTCTGGACTCCCAGCCAGGCTCTCCTCCCCACTGTGCTATACCAGCTGTTGGGTAGTAGATTAAATGAATAATAATGATATTTTGCTCCAATGGTCCATGGACTAATGCTATCAATGCCATTCTATCTATTCTATTCACCTTCCAGTCCTGTAGGCCAGTGTTCTTCAACCTTGGATGCTCAGATGTTGTCATGTTTCCAGCTCCCATCATCCCTGACCGTTGACTCAATTTACTGGGGTGATGGGAGTTGTAGTCCAGCAACATCTGGGGACCCCAGGTTGAAGAACACTTTGACCTGTTGCTCACCTAATTTGCCTGTCCCTATCCACTTCTTGTCCACAGTAAGTTCCAGTCTCCCAACCCTGGTAGGCAATTTCCTGCCTCTCAGATGAGATGTGCCCTTTCCGCTTGATTGGGCCACTCTCCATTTCTTTAGGGAGTCAATGTGCGAAGTTGGAAATGGCTCATGTATTATTCATTTATTTTAGTTATTTCTTCAACAAAATTTATATACCGCTTAATCGTCAAAAACCTATGAGCAGTTTACATAAAATATAAAATATACATAATAACCGATAACCTAAAATCTTTCAAAATTAAAACAGCAGTTTTACCGAAATATGCATTAAAAATAAAATCACACGTCAAGATACAAAAAAGTTTTTACCAGGAACCAAAGACAATGCAGGAAGGTGCCTGCTTGATATCAAGTGGCAGGGAGTTCCAGAGTGGAAATGTAGCCATACTGAAGGTTCAATTCCTTGCAGGTGCGGAACAAACATTATGTGGCACTTGTGAAAGGGCCGGTTCCCCAGATCGAAGCAGTTGAGCAGGCGTATGTGGGGTGCCCTTTCTATAGACTTATGATTTAGCCTCCTTTTTCCCAGCTGCCTGATGGGGTTAATAATGGCCTCCCTCGCAGGGCTGTAGCGAGGGCAAACGTTCCAAAAAGATGAATAAATGAGTAGGCCTCAGCTGAAGGCTTCCTTAGCTGTCGCATCCCAGTGTGGCAAGAAGTGGGTAGTGCTGGAAGATGGGCATGGTTCTGAGCAGTGTCCCTATCTCTCTTGGCAGTGCCATTTCTGTGGAGCTGTACTACATCTTCGCCACCGTGTGGGGCCGGGAGCAGTACACCCTCTACGGGATCCTCTTCTTTGTTTTCGCCATCCTACTCAGCGTCGGGGCCTGTATCTCCATTGCCCTCACCTACTTCCAGCTCTCGGGCGAGGACTACCGCTGGTGGTGGCGCTCCGTCCTCAGCGCCGGCTCCACCGGCCTCTTCATCTTCCTCTACTCTGTCTTCTACTACTCACGCCGCTCCAACATGTCAGGCGTGGTGCAGACGGTGGAGTTCTTTGGCTACTCCCTCCTCACGGGCTACATCTTCTTCTTGATGCTGGGGACCATCTCCTTCTTCACGTCCCTCAAGTTCATCCGCTACATCTATGTCAACCTCAAGATGGACTGAGCAACCCCACCTCTTCTCTCGTCAGCTGGGGCTGCAATAAAGCTCTGCTTTCTCATTGGCTGGGATGGGTATAGCTCAAGAGTGGTACCTTCCATAACAGAGTTTTCCACCAATTGGCTAGGCAGACTGCACAAAGCTTTCCTGCACTGGCTGGGAGCTCACCTGAGCTCTGAAAACTTGGGCTTGTTATGATCTGTCTCTCTGTTAGCTGGGATTGTTTTGAGAGCTTCCCAGCTCACTACAGTGGCAGTTGCTTGATTGTCAGGAAGTGGAGGGGAATGGCATCCATAAGCTCTCCTCTTCTGTTGGTCAGGACAACTAGCCAATCAGTGATCCTGTAAATCTGGTGAATTGGTAGACCCTGCAACAGATTCCCTCTTCCTTTTTTTTTTTTTTTGTTGGTCAAAACTGCAGTTTGTATGCTTGGAATGGGAGTAATTGTTATTGTCCTTTCACTGGATGAAATGTGACCAATTGGGAGAATCCTCTTCCTATTGGCTGGGTGATCTGGTGAGTTCACCAAAGCTAGGCTCAGTTAGACATCACTTCCTCCCAAGCCAAAGCCTGGTTCTTGTTGCTGGCCAGTTGGAAACTGTGAAGATTTTTCTGGCTTGATTTGCTTCCTTCAGGGTTCTTATGCAATTGGGTGACAGATAGCAGCCAATCACATAAGAATAAAAGCTGACCCATACAAGGACCGGCAGGGCCGGCCTTGGAGATGGAGATTGGCCCAACAAAGAGCACCACCCTGTCCCTTGGGAGTTTCCCTTCTTTGGGATCCCTGATCCGGGACAGAATTTGCCAGCTAGGGACTCTAATCCCAGAGGTTTCCTCTGATCAGATACCTTCCCAGGGGCAGAGGTTGAAACTAATCCCTCCATGCTTGGAGGGGGCGACGGAGGAGGAGAAAGAGTCTTTATTTTTATTTTTATTTTGTGGGTCCAAAATGGGTCTTTCTGTGAAGGGTTTAAGGCTCTCCTTATTTCCATGTTGCGGGGGGGGGGATAGGCTAGCCCTCTTCAGAGGTATACTCAAGGGGTCCAGCTTCTCCAGTGGATTCCTGTCGCTGGTTGTTATTATCTGGTGCATGGGGCAGTTTTCCTCCAGGCAGAGGGCTTCCCTACTCCCTGCATTGCCAATATCTTTTCTTTCTATTTCCCTCTCTTCCGTCACATCCTTTTCACTCCCAAGGTGCCTGGGCTGTTATAGTAAGCATGGAAGAGAAGCTGTCTCTTCCCCTCCCACCACGGTCAAGAAAATGGCTATAATTATATATGGAAATTATTATAAATGAGGAGTTGTGTATATTAGCAAAGACTGAAGTTGGGTGTTTTTTTAAAATTTGATTTTTTTTTTGTTTTATTCCAAGGGTTTCTTTTTACAGATCTTGAAATTAAACTTTATTAATTAAAAAAACCAAAAAACCTATCTGGAGACTCTGGCTGTATCTTATCTACATATCATAATTTAAGAGGCAGTTCTCTTAGCCTTCTGTGGTCCCAGTCCTATGCCTCTCTCTGAGAGATGGTAGATAAAACCAGCGCTGTGTCTACTCATCCTGGGCAACTTTCATTTTTTAAAAAAGCGGCTAGTGCTTAAGGTTTGTCGATAGGCTTGAAATCTCAAGGCTTATTTCTGTTTTTATTTATTTGAGCACTGATGCCTTTCAGTGACAAATTCAAGCTAAAGGTGGCTTTTGAAAGGAAGGAAAAAATAAATCACAAATTAACAAAATAAATAAACATTAACCTAATGATAAAAAACAAAGACACAGCAGTAAGAACACTAATCGTGAAACAAGAAAATCATATAAAAATTAAGACACAACTTTAAAAATGCCTGCAAGAATCCCCACTCAGCCATGAAGCTCACTGAGTGACCCTGGGTCAGTCACTGCCTCCAGTGACTAACCTACCTCACAGGGTTGTTGTGTGGATAAAATGGAGAGGGAATAACCATGTATACCACTTCAAGCTGCTTGGAGAGAAGGTGGGATATAAATGTGATAATAGATAAGGGAATAAAGCATTCAAAGGGGCCTGTTTAATATGCAGACACAATAAGGGAGGAAAATCAAAATATATATAGGGTGTGGACATTCATTAATATCGAAAAAAGAGAGGGGATGTCCCCAGAATGTCAAGGAGGGAAGTTCCAAACTGTATAGATTTGTTTATTTTCTTTAAAAGAGAAAAAAATTCTTCTTAAGATACCCAACGCGTTTCAGCCTTATAACTAGGCTTTCATCAGGGGATTTATGTTGTTGAAATGCTTTATTCAATAGAGTACTTCTCACTTTCACTATGGATGGCTTCAATATCCCCTGATGAAATCCCCTGATGAAAGCCTAGTTATAAGGCTGAAACGCGTTGGGTATTTTAAGAAGAATTTTTTTCTCTTTTAAAGAAAATAAACAAATAAATCTATACAGTTTGGAACTTCCCTCCTTGACATTCTGGGGACATCCCCTCTCTTTTTTCGACAATAAGGGAGGGTCTGCTGCCTGAATAGTTGCTTTGAGGACATAGAGAGTGCTTTTCTTGTATCATCACAGCTTCAAAGAAGGGATCAAGACTTCCAGCTTTGAAGGAAAGGCTCCCATTAACCCTTTCCCCTGTCATCATTTTAGCAATGTTGAGTTTAAGGTATGCCTAATTATATGGTCAAGGATGGATGGGCAGTGTTGAGGCCCAGAGCTTCCCCTTAATGTCGGGATCAGTTGAACAGACAGCAGGGTCAGCTTTATTTATTTATTTATTGCATTTGCAAACACAAAAGTAATAAAACAATACGACTGAAAATAAAAAATACATATTTAAAAACACCTAAAAGCATGTAAAACAGTCACATCCTCCCGCAGCTTATAATGTCAAAGTTGCCAGCAACGTTATCTTTCAGCCCTCCAGTTCCCGGGCAGACCGGAATGTGTTTAAATGTGTTTAAAAGTTCATAACGAGGGAGACATCAGATGCCTGTCACCAAGTTGATCAGCAGTAGATTCAGGAAGAGAATCTTCACATACAACCCAGAAACTGCTTGGGAGAAACAACAAGACAAGGCTGTTTCTCTGTGCCCGTCTTGTGCGCTTTCCAGAGGCATCTGGCCGCCCGCCATGGAAGACACGATGCTTTGGTCTGAACCGGCACTGTTCTTGGGACAATCGAGGCGCTAATGAAGGGGAGAGGGCGCACATCTCTGAGCATGTGCTGAGTGCCTTTCCCTTTGCCACTGAGCAATCAGAGCCCTCATATTTATGGAATTGGGAGGTGCTTTAAAAGCGAAGCCGGGTGCCTGCGCGAGAGTTGCAGTAGGTTCCCCGGAGCCTGCAGGGGGCGACCGAGGCTCAGGAAGCAAGCCTGATGGTGCCGTTCTATCCCCAGGAAGCCTCTGGCTTGTCTGCTCCACATGTGCTGGGAGTTCTTTAGCCAACCGATTCTTTGGCTTTTCCTGGCAACTCCCTCCCCCCAAGAGGCTGTACCTTCTCCCCACTTTTCTTTTTGGAGGGTTTGGTTGGGATATCCCGCCTTCTATTCATCCCTAGTGGGGGTTCCCCTTCCTTCCCACCTCCAACAATCTAGGGGTCTTCCTATCCCCCTTTTGGTGGGGTTTCTTCCCTCATTCTTTTCACTTGTAACTTTTTGGTTTCTTTTTTTTTTTACCCAAGTATATCCCCTCCCTCTTTGCGCAATGGCAACTGAAGCGCTGGAGAAGATACTTTCAGACTTACTGCAGCCTGACAATGCTGTCATCCAACAGGTAGAGCGGCAGGAGGTTTGAGGGCTGGAAGTGAAGAAGAGGTGGGGTGGGATAATATAATAAGAATCGAGCAATTTCAGTGGGATAAGCGTATGGGGTGGGTGTGTTAACGGACAAGGCTTGAAATAAGTTGAGTCTCCTTTTATCATCGCTATGTAATGTGTGAATTGTCTTTTGCACGTCTCAAGGCGATTTCCAGACACACCATGAAAACAACTTAAACAAATTAGTCTTAAGAACAGTGCAAAAAATCCTCAAGATCAGTTTTAAAACGCTAGAAAATGAATACCACAGAGATATGTTTTTCGTCCCAGTTGACAAAACTTGCCCAAATAAAAATATTTTCAGCTGTTTATGGAAAGTGCAGGTAGCGGGCACTACTGTGTTGTTCCTAATGGGATTTTTCATTTGTGTATTTTATTTATGGATGTTTCTATCTTAATGCTTGTGTAATTGGGTGTTTTTAACTTGCAAACTGCTTAGAAGCCTGTTTAGACATTAAGTGGTATATGAATTAAATTATAAAAATAATGCAGGAGGGTGGAAAGCTTTTTCAATTGGGGGTTATACATTGAGGCCCAACACGATGCAGTGTGTAGAGAGTTGAAATAGGGAGCTGGGGTTGCAGATAATTGAATTGGGAGGGGGAGCACAGAGCTCTGAAGGACTCATAGGTATTTCCAGATGTTCCTTCTCCTAGGCCAGTGGTTCCCAACCTTTATGAGCACGGGACCCCCTTTATAAGCTGAATTTTTTTGGTGACACCCTCCCCCCAGGGAGGCAGGCTGGCTGCCAGGAAGGAAGGGGGAAAGCAGCCTTTCTTTGCAGGCTTGCTTCTTTTTGCTTCACAAAAAACCCTCTCGTCTCATTCTAAGTAAGGGCGTTGCCAGTAGCGGTAGTGCAAGGAGACAGGAATCAGTGATAGTAGTCCCCTCTTCTCCCTGGTAGCTCCACCCTCAGCCTCCTTTGGCATCTGGCATGTATTTTATAGGCAGATGCCTGCCCTTAGTGCTCCTGAAAGACGCTCTGGCACTTCAGGAAAAGGCCTCCCCTCTCGTTTGGAGCAAGGGGGAGGTGTCATCTGCAGCGGCAGTGGGAAGCAGACAGTGTCGAGGGAGTGAAGACTTTTTAAAAAAATTAATACATAATTCATTTCTTTACTGTTCACGGCCCCCTCTGGATTACTTCGAGGCCCCCCTGGGGGTCCTGGCCCCCAGGTTGGGAACCACTGTCCTAGGCAGTTAGTGTAATGGGCAGGGAAAATCTTCTTGGTGGGTAGCCCTCCCTGGGACCTTAAAGTCAGAAGCAGGGTCAAATTCAGAGTATGCTGGTAACCTGAGTACAGTGGAAAGACATGATCTAGGGAAAAACATGCTGAGGTTATACTATGCAGTGACTGAACTGAAGTTTTTCAGGGCAAAGCCTTTGGATAAGCCTAATCCCCACCATCTCATCTTGGTTCTGTCCCCCATTCAAGGCTACCGCCCAGCTGAAGGAGACCTTAAAGGAGCCTTCGGCGCTGTCTCAACTCTGTTGTGTGATGTCAGGCTCTCAGAATCCCCAGGTAAGTCCCTGCAGGACTTAGTCCGGGGTGGGGAACCTGTGGCCCTCCAGATGTTGTCGGACGGCAACCCCCATGCTCCCTGACCATTGGCCATGCTGGCTGGAGTTGGTGGGAGTCCAACAGCATCGGGAAGGCCACAGGAACCCCCATTCTGGGCCAAGCCTCTCAGCTGAGAGGTGGAATATAGGAAACTGCCTTATAGTGACTCAGATCATTGCGGTTCATCTAGCTGTCGTCAACACTGGCTGGCAGTAGCTTTCCAAGGTTTCAGGCAGGGTTCTCTCCCAGACCTACCTGGAGATGTCAGGGATTGAACCTGGGACCTTCTGCACGCAAGGCAGATGCTCTACCGCTGAGCTACAGCCCTTCCCCATGTGCTGGACTGTAAAACATTGGCCAAATGTCACATTGCTGTGCCCTGGGGCGGCTCCTCCCTTGACTGTTAACCCCTTAACCTTAGATGTGTGTGGTCGCAGGCTGTGGTGAACTTGACAGCAAAAGGAGTGGCACCCTGCACATGCTCAGGGTGTGAGCATGTGGCTTTGTGGCTACAATCTCCGGAGACAGCAGTTAAGCCCTGAGTACATCTCTTTTCCTTGTGATGCATGACCTTCTCTGCCGCTGCCATCGTGGCCGGATGCTTTAGAGCTGCTAATGGCCGAAGTGACAATCCTGTGATTTCTGCTGCTTCTCTGCGTTTTAGTGTTTGCTGTGTTTATGTGTGAATTCTCTTACTTTTCATTGGCTGTTGAACTAGTTTGGATTTGTTTGTTTGTTTTTGTTTTTTTTATGGAACAGGATGGTCAGCTACCTTGAAGGCCTGTGGGTGGGACGAAAAGTGAGGTATAAATTAAAAAAGGGGGGAAGGTTAAATGAAATGGTCCTGCTCAAGGCCAGTGTGATACCCTGTCTGTCTCCCCCCCCCCAGTCCCATCTAGAGGTCTGCAGGCGGGTGTGTATATGTTACTGATCTCGCTGTTTTGAGTTCAAGGCAGGCAGCTGTCTGGAAGAGAACAGCTAACTCACCTTACCCATAAGAACATAAGAAGAGCCTGCTGGATCAGGCCAGTGGCCCATCTAGTCCAGCATCCTGTTCTCACAGTGGCCAACAAGGTGCCTGGGGGAAGCCCGCAAGCAGGACCCGAGTGCAAGAACACTCTCCCCTCCTGAGGCTTCCGGCAACTAGTTTTCAGAAGCATGCTGCCTCTGCCTAGGGTGGCAGAGCACAGCCATCACGGCTAGTAGCCATTGATAGCCCTGTCCTCCATGAATTTGTCTATTCTTCTTTTAAAGCCGTCCAAGCTGGTGGCCATTACTGCATCTTGTGGGAGCAAATTCCATAGTTTAACTATGCGCTGAGTAAAGAAGTACTTCCTTTTGTCTGTCCTGAATTTTCCAGCATTCAGCTTCTTTGAATGTCCACGAGTTCTAGTATTATGAGAGAGGGAGAAGAACTTTTCTCTATCCACTTTCTCAATGCCATGCATAATTTTATACACTTCTATCATGTCTCCTCTGACCCGCCTTTTCTCTAAACTAAAAAGCCCCAAATGCTGCAACCTTTCCTTGTAAGGGAGTCGCTCCATCCCCTTGATCATTCTGGTTGCCCTCTTCTGAACCTTTTCCAACTCTATAATATCCTTTTTGAGATGAGGCGACCAGAACTGTACACAGTATTCCAAATGCGGCTGCACCATAGATTTATACAATGGCATTATGGTATCGGCTGTTTTATTTTCAATACCTTTTCTAATTATCACTAGCATGGAATTTGCCTTTTTCACAGCTGCCGCACACTGGGTCGACATTTTCATCGTGCTGTCCACTACAACCCTGAGGTCTCTCTCCTGGTCGGTCACCGCCAGTTCAGACCCCATGAGCGTATATCTGAAATTCAGATTTTTTGCTCCAATATGCATAATTTTACACTTGTTTATATTGAATTGCATTTGCCATTTTTCCACCCATTCACTCAGTTTGCAGAGATCTTTTTGGAGCTCTTCACAATCCCTTTTTGTTTTAACAACCCTGAACAATGTAGTGTCGTCAGCAAACTTGGCCACTTCACTGCTCACTCCTAATTCTAGGTCATTAATGAACAAGTTGAAAAGTACAGGTCCCAATACCGATCCTTGAGGGACTCCACTTTCTACAGCCCTCCATTGGGAGAACTGTCCGTTTATTCCTACTCTCTGCTTTCTGCTTCTTAACCAATTCCTTATCCACAAGAGGACCTCTCCTCTTATTCCATGACTGCTAAGCTTCCTCAGAAGTCTTTGGTGAGGTACCTTGTCAAACGCTTTTTGAAAGTCTTAAGTACACTATGTCCACTGGATCACCTCTATCTATATGCTTGTTGACACTCTCAAAGAATTCTAATAGGTTACTGAGACAGGACTTTCCCTTGCAAAAGCCATGCTGGCTCTGCTTCAGCAAGGCTTGTTCTTCTATGTGCTTAGTTAATCTAGCTTTAATAATACTTTCTACCAGTTTTCCAGGGACAGAAGTTAAGCTAACTGGCCTGTAATTTCCGGGATCCCCTCTGGATCCCTTTTTGAAGATTGGCGTTACCTTTGCCACTTTCCAGTCCTCAGGCACGGAGGAGGACCCGAGGGACAAGTTACATATTTTAGTTAGCAGATCAGCAATTTCACCTTTGAGTTCTTTGAGAACTCTCGGGTGGATGCCATCCGGGCCTGCTGATTTGTCAGTTTTTATATTGTCCATTAAGCCTAGAACTTCCTCTCTCGTTACCACTATTTGTCTCAGTTCCTCAGAATCCCTTCCTGCAAATGTTAGTTCAGGTTCAGGGATCTGCCCTATATCTTCCACTGTGAAGACAGATGCAAAGAATTCATTTAGCTTCTCTGCAATCTTCTTATTGTTCTTTAGTACACCTTTGACTCCCTTATCATCCAAGGGTCCAATCGCCTCCCTAGATGGTCTCCTGCTTTGAATGTATTTATAGAATTTTTTGTTGTTGGTTTTTATGTTCTTAGCAATGTGCTCCTCAAATTCTTTTTTAGCATCCCTTATTGTCTTCTTGCATTTCTTTTGCCACAGTTTGTGTTCTTTTTTATTTTCTTCATTCGGACAAGACTTCCATTTTCTGAAGGAAGACTTTTTGCCTCTAAGAGCTTCCTTGACTTTGCTCGTTAACCATGCTGGCATCTTCTTGGCCCTGGCGGTACCTTTTCTGATCTGCGGTATGCACTCCAGTTGAGCTTCTAATATAGTGTTTTTAAACAACTTCCAAGCATTTTCGAGTGATGTGACCCTCTGGACTTTGTTTTTCAGCTTTCTTTTTACCAATCCCCTCATTTTTGTGAAGTTTCCTCTTTTGAAGTCAAATGTGACCGTGTTGGATTTTCTTGGCAATTGGCCAGTTACATGTATGTTTAATTTAATAGCACTGTGGTCACTGCTCCCAATCGGTTCAACAACACTTACATCTCGCACCAGGTCCCGGTCCCCACTGAGGATTAAGTCCAGGGTTGCACACAAACACTGTGTACACCCCCACCCCAAAAAAGTGCCTGCAAAGCAGACTCTCGGGCAGCCCACGCAAGTGAGCTGCATGGATAGGTGACACCCCCACCTTCATCAATCCAGACTTTGAAGGAAAGAGAGAATTCTTTCTCAGCTGAAAATGCAGGCCGTTTGTTGGGAGCATTTTTGAAAACTGGATACAAGTCCCTAAATACAAGGGAAGGGCTGTAGCTCAGTGGCAGAGGACCTGCTTTGCATGCGGAAGGTCCCTCGTTCAGTCCCTGAAGCCGTCTCCAGGCAGAGCTGGGAAGCCTCTCTGAAACGCTGGAGAGCCACTGTCAGTCAGCATAGACAATGTTGAACGAGACAGAGCAATGGTCTGGCTCAGTATAAGGCAGCGTCCTGTGTTCCTAACCTCAGGCCCAGGGCCTGAATCCAGCCCTCTAAGCCTCTCTCTTTCCTGCCCCCAAGATACTCACCAGGCCCCACCCACTCTTCCTGGCCCTGCACCGTTTCCTCCTTAAGTGCACTTGTGTGGCACATTGAATTGTGATGATTCCCCTTGTTTGCCTGGGTGTGTTTTTGTGTGTGTGTGTGTGTGTGTGTGTGTGTGTGCAGAGATCTCTGGCTTGTGCACGGGTGGGATAGGCCTCCTGAACGAAGGTAGAGTCGCATCCATCGCTCCACCCACTCTTGGACCCGCCCACCACTGGCATGTGGCCCCTGGGAGCTTCCCCATGAGGGAAAATGGCCCTTGGCCTGAAAAAGTTTCCCCACCCTGTCGTTCACCTTTGTATCTTTTTTTTTTTAGTTCTGCTTATATGACCTTTCCTGCAGCTGATCCAATGCCTACATGGTTGGCTTTCTAGCACAGATCCACCCTTCCTAATTCTCAGAATCCTCTCTGGCCTCTCATAATTTGCCTCTTGCCTCCTCCTCCAGATCCGACAGTTTGCTGCGGTGTTAGTGAGAAGGCGCCTGACCAAACACTGGAGGAAGATCAGTGCACCCGACCAGGACATGTAAGTCCTGTGGAAGGAAGCGGGATGGGGAATGAAACTCGCTTCTCCCCACTTTTCCTTGGGTAGCTTAGCAGCAGAACACCTGCTTTGCATTTTCTGTCCGTGATGTCACCTCAAAAAGCATGTGGTCCATAAAGGAAGCCACAGACCTGAACTTACAAGATCTGAACAGGGTGGTTCACGACAGATGCTCTTGAAGGTCACTGATTCATAGGGTTGCCATAAGCCGTAATCTACTTGAAGGCAGATAACAACAACAAGAGTTAGAAAAGGGTCATAAAAGGGCAACAGAGGTGATCAAGGGTATGGAGCATGGGCGTCTGGTTGGCCACTGTGAGAACAGGATGCTGGACTAGATGGGCCACTGGCCTGATCCAGCACCCTCTTCTTATACTTTTATGTGTCTTCGGTTAAAAGAATTATTGTTGTTGTTGTTGTTAAATTTATTTGTACCCCGCCTTTTGGCCAAAGGCCCTCAAGGCGGCTTACAAAGAAAAATAAACACAAGTATAAAAATACATCAATGAAAGCAATACAATTTACAAAAATTAAACTAAATAACAAATAACATTATTACAAAAAAAAACATCTAGGAAAAAACCTCAGAATTGAAGATCTTGTCTTAAAAAGACATCCATCCTTTTCCTGCAGTGTTTTCCATCTCAGTGTCACAATTCCCACAATAATCAGATAACAAGTAAAGAGAAAGCCCTTTCTTTGCCCGGAAGCCGCTGTCAGTCAGTGAAGAGCAGCTTTCCCCCAGTAGTGTTCTCTGGGGCTGGCGGGAGTTAGACCAAAGCATCTGGAGGGCACCAGGTTGGGGAAGGCCTCCTATGTTCATATATTCTTTCCCCACAATAATTCTGTTAAAAAAATAAATAGATAAAAATCCAGGGCAAAAGAGATTGTAAGCTTTTATATAGATCTTTAGGGAAGGGTTTTCCAAACTGGTCCGTGGACCACCAATGGACCTTGAGCTCCAGTCAAGCGTTCTGCAGCATGTCTGCATTAAATATTTGCATTAAGTTTTAATTGTATTTTTATCGCTTCTTTTACTACTTACATAATTTCAATTCTGTGGAATGCCAATTTTGACACAATAATATAAAATATAAGAATTTTTCAAAGCGATAAAAATATAATTAAAAATCGTACAGCATCTAGCAGAGTGTATTGCAGTTGCTCAAACAGGCAGAAAAAGTATTAAGTGCTCCACCCAGACCACTGGCAATTTTCAAGTGGTCTGTCAAGGAAAAAAGTTGGGGAACCGCCGCTGCAGAGCATTCCAAGCACTTGAATTAATCCTCACCCCAACCCTATAAGGTAGGCCCACTGTTGCTATAGGATCTTCCTATTATTAATGTTTATGTAGCCCCATCTATGAACCTGGTACTTCCCAAAAGGCCAGAGGGCAGGTCCTTGTCTCAAGGGGCTTACAATATATAATTCAACAGAGGGGAGGGAAACCTAGACAAGGAGGAGAAAGAATATGCATTTATTTTAGTTAGAAGTACTTGGACTTCATCCCACACTCCACAGTCAGGCACTGCCTTTTTTAAAGACCAACCAAAATATCACAAAATAGGGAGCAAATATCCATGTTCACCTGAACCCTCCATCAGGTTGGATATTACACAAAACAGAGGTTGGAGAAAGACCAGTTGAAACAAACAAAATATTGACTTGATGTTGAAGCTATCAACATCAAAGCAATCAAAGTCTACATCTACACTTAGCCTCCCGGTGGAGGTTGCACTTAGCAGAGTCTGATCTAATGAAGTCTGCAAATATCAGGCTGAATTTGGGATTCTGGGTCAAGGAAGCAAAGGCTGATGGGTGCAGCCAGAGTCGATTAACTCCACCATAAAGGCTGATCTGCTTCAATATTTCCCATGGCTACTTCACATGGACTTTCCAATCCTGTGCAGGTCTACTCAGAAGTAAGCTGTACTGGCCTTGATGGAATTATCCTCAACTATGTATGCAGAGGATTTTTTTTCTAGTAGAACATGGCAATACAGCTAGTGTTCTGGAAAGCAAGTGGAAATAATTTCTTTCTAATTTTAGTGTGCCACACACACGAGAGAAGCTTATCAATTTCCTAACAGACAATTTTATGGGAGTGGATTTTCCCCTGTACAACAGGATTTAAAAAAAACCCTAATTTCTATATAATAAAATGCTGTTCCAATTACTGTGAAAAGAATGACATAGGGGGAAAATACACTTTAAAAACCAGGAAAACTAAGGAGGAGATGAACAAGAAAGAACTTGGAACTCTGATGGGATGGAAGAACGGGGCAGCTTGGGGAGGTTTTTGGGACTACAGGTTGTTCACCTGTGCAGTAGGGAATGAGGTTGGGCGGGGGGATGACTTTAGGAACCTCCTGGTCCACAGATCACTCTCTTGGATGGCTTTAAAAGGGGATTAGACAAATGCATGGAAGATCATGAGACTATCAGTGGCTGCTAACTCTGATGGATATGGTCTACCTCCACTGAGAGGCAGTATAGCAATGCATTCCAGTTTCCGGAAACCGAAGGAGGGAAGAGTGCTCTTGCACTGTGTCCTTCTTTTGAACTTCTGATTGGCCACTGTGAGCGCAAGACGCTGAACTGGATGGGCCCGTTGGCCTAGTCCTGCAGGCCTCTTCTGGTTCGCCAGCAAAATTTGAACCCAACACCCGAAATCTTTTTCTTTTCCAGGCTCAAGAGGCTAGTGCTCACCACCCTGCAGCAGGAAACAGAGTGAGTGTCCCTGTGGACTGGAGCCTTGTGCCTGCAATTGTGCCTCAAATTAGCCAGCCAAACTTTGAGTGGAGGAGTCACTGCTCAGTGGTAGAGCACATTCAGAAGGTCCCAGGCTCAGTTCTTGGAATCTCAGGTTTTCCTTTTAAATACATAAATCAGGTCTGGGTCTCTGGGAAATTCTGCCTGTCAGCGTAGACCACCCTGGACAAAATGGATCCATAGTCCCAGGATATGGTCTGAAGGCGCAAGAGACCTCCACCTTGCTGAAGTGAAGCAGGTCTGGGTCTGGTCAGTGCCTGTATGGAGACTGCCTGGGAACCACAAGTATGCCATCTTGGCTTTCTTGAGAAAAGAAAAGTGGGGTATAAATGTTCTTTTAAAAAAATAGCCTGACCTGAGATGAGGCGACTTCCTTGTTACCTATGAGAATGTTCACTCAAGCTCCGTATAACTTTGTGTTGCTAGAGGGGCCTGTTTTGCATGTAACACTAAGCAATTGTGAGCTTACTGTGAGCGAGCAAATGTGCTGGTTTATGTTGTTCAAATCACACTCGCCCCCTCCTCTCTCTTCTGTGCTTGGAGGAAATGAGTGCAGTGTGTGAACCAACGCTCATGGTTGTTTTGTTTTGCTCCAAACCAGCCATGAGTGAAAGCCAAGATTTGTTTTTTGACCTAACCCCCCCCCCCCGATTTTGGGGAAACAAACCAACTGTGCTGGTTTGCAGGTGACGCCAAGTAGCATGACCTGCAAACCTCCCAGAACAGCACCGTGAAGAAAGGGGTAGCCCTTTGCTGTAAGCCACAGTTTGTTTCAGCCGTGGTTTGACTTGTGAATGGCTCCAGATCCATTTTAGCACCTTGGACAGCTCGTTGAAAGTTTGGACTAAAACCTGGAGTGGATTCCACGCCCTGCTTGTGGGTTTCCTGGAGGCGTTTGGTTGGCTGCTGTATAGCAGTGTGGCTGGTGGCTCCATGCCATTGGGGGAGTGGATTTTAGCACCTTGGACAGCTCCTTGAAAATTCAGACTAAAACCCGGAGTGGATTCCACTGTCCCACTGACATGGAACCACCAGTCACCACTGCCGCATAGAGATGTGAAGAGATGGGAAAAAAGGGGGGGGACTCCTCCCTCATTTTTCTGTTCTTTATTTGTATCTGGGTCTTCACATTTCTCCCATTCTCTGGCTCTCTGGTGTGATCCAGTTGGCCTACTCTTGTGTCTTGACATGCGGCTATCCTTCACCAGAGGCAGTACGCTGGGTCTTTGAGGGAAGTGGAGTTCAGGTTGGAGAGACTGATTTGGAGGAACAGCAATGGGTATGAGTGGGGTTCAGGCTCTCTTCTCTCCCCCCCCAAAAAAATTCTTTTCCAGCCACAAAGTCTCGTTAGGCCTGGCCCAACTGGCAGCTGTCATTCTGAAGAACGAGAAGCTAGAGAGGTGGCCGCAGATGCTTAAGCTCATCCAACAAGGGGCACGTTCCCAGGACCCCAGCCAGTGTGAGGTACAGTCCAGGCAAGGTGTATTGCAGTCTCCTGTTGGTTTTGGCTGGTACACCAGCTGTGACCTCATCTAGATGGAGTTAGCCCAACTGTAGATAATCCATGCTCCCCTAACTCCTGTTTACTATTACTTTAACAAGATTTATATACTGCTTGCTCAGACTGAAAGACCTCTAAGTGGTGTGCAAAAGGCAATCTAAAATATTCCTAAAAATACCAATGAAAGCAAACATTAAAAATGAGTTACATACAAAAAAAAAAAAAACATATGAGGGACCACTTTTTAAAAACAGTTCAGAACTGTGATTGGTCAAGAATTGGGCAGGAAGGCTATCGGCTGAGGCTGTGAGTTTTGACCAATTTGTGTTTTGTCATCAGAGGTGGTTCTTTATCCGTTTCCAGGACCAATTAAAAGTGCTGCTTTTATCCTTCAAACCAGGGGTTAGGGATCTGTAGCCCTCCAGATGTTGCTGGACCATTCTGGTTGCTGGGAATAGCAAGGGGGGAGAGCTGCTTTTGCGCTCAGGCCCTCTTGTGAGCTTCCAGTAACAGGCATCTGGTTGGCCACGCTGTGAACAGGATGCTGGACTGCAATGGGCCTCTGGGCTCTACTTGCATTCTTTACTCCCGTCATCCCTGACCATTAGCCATGTGAGCTGTTGGGAGTTGGGGGTCTGACCACATCTGGCAGGGCACAGGTTCACCATCCCTTCCCTTATTGGCTGGAGACGAGGTTACCTAGAAGAGCGCCTTTTCCCAAAATTAACAGCCAGGACTTTGAGAGCCTCTTCAGATGCCCTGCTCCAAAAGGGGAGAGGGCAGGTTTTTCAGCAAATGCCATCCCATTTTGGCAGGTCTGGGGAACCTTTGGCCCTCCAGATGTTGCTGAGCTACAATTCCCATCCCTGCCCATTGGCCATGCTTGCTGGGGCTGATGGGAGATGTAGTTCAGCTTCAGCATCTGGAGGGCCAATGGTTTCCCACAGCTGGTGATGGACTAGCCTTCTCAGAGGGGTCCACCTGACACCACATAAAGACTTTTGTGTTCCCCTTGGCCTTGTAAAACAACTTGTGTCACAGTATGGATCTCTATTTTAAAAGCTTTTCAAACAGTTTTAATTGTGTGTTTGTGTATAACCTTATAATAAACTAAAGTCCCAGAGAATTGCAGGAGGAAGCATTCTTTGCTGCCTCTATTGCGTCTGCGGAGTGCTGTCCCAGGAGGCTGTTCCAGGTGGTCCGAAGCCTGGTCGGTCCAGTTGCTTAGGAACCCTTGGAACAGTCAAAGGCCTCCTGTGACTTATTAGCAAAACACTTCGCCGATAAAATCGAACACTTACGGAGCTCGATCCCGTGCGCCGTGGACACAGTGGATGAACCAGAGTTGGCCAGTTGCATGCCGGTAAATTGAGATCGGTTTCGGCTTCTCCCTTCTGAGGAAGTGGACAAGGTGCTTTCATCTGTGAAGCCAACCACTTGTCTTACTGATCCTTGCCCTTCGTGGCTCCTTGTGAGCTGCAGAGAGAAATTGGGCGAGGGGATCAAAGCGGTGGTAAACGCATCCTTGAAAGAGGGTGTGATGCCATCAGCCTTCAAGGAGGCAATTGTAAAGCCCATCTTAAAGAAGCCCTCCTTGGATCCCCAAGTATTCGATAACTTCCGCCCAATTTCGAATCTACCATTTTTGGGCAAGGTCATTGAGCGAGTGGTGGCCAACCAGTTGTCAGCACACTTGGATGAAACGGATTATTTGGATCCATACCAATCGGGTTTCAGGACTGGTCACGGAACTGAAACAGCCTTGGTCGCTCTGGTAGATGATTTGAGGAGGGCATTAGATAGGGGAGAATCCACCTTTCTTGTCCTCCTCGATCTCTCAGCGGCTTTTGATACTGTCGACCACAGTATCCTTCTGCTTCGCCTGGAGAGATTGGGAATTGGAGGTACTGTATTACAGTGGTTCCATTCCTTTCTCTCCGACAGGTACCAACAGGTAGCGTTGGGGGAGGAGGTATCAGACCCTTGGCCTCTCAATTGTGGTGTGCCACAGGGCTCTATCCTCTCTCCCATGCTATTTAACATCTATATGAAGCCGCTGGGAGCAATCATCAGGAGATTTGGGCTGCAGTGTCATCAATATGCGGATGACACTCAGCTCTATCTCTCGTTTAAATCTTCACCAGAGTTGGCTGTGGAGACCTTGTCCAAGTGCCTGGAATCCGTGAGTGGATGGATGGGAAGGAACAAGCTGAAGTTGAACCCTGATAAGACCGAGGTACTACTTGTGGGGGACAAGAGAAGGTTGGGTGACATTGACCTGAAGTTCAACGGGGTGAGTCTACCCCTAAAGGACCAGGTCCGCAGCCTTGGGGTTGTGCTTGATTCCAGGCTGTCTATGGAGGCTCAGATTTCGGCAGTGAGCCGGGCAGCCTGGTACCAACTACACCTCATACGAAGGCTGCAACCCTACCTTCCTACTCACCCACTCCCACTAGTGGTACACGCCCTGGTCACCTCTCGTTTGGACTACTGTAATGCGCTCTACGTGGGGTTACCCTTGAAAACGGTCCGGAAATTGCAGCTGATACAAAATGCGGCGGCTCGACTACTTACGAACAGTCGCCGCCGAGATCACATCACACCAGTGTTGTTTGACCTACACTGGCTACCAGTTGTTTTCCGAGCCCAATTCAAGGTGTTGGTATTGACCTTTAAATCCCTACACGGTTTCGGCCCAGTTTATCTCACGGAGCGCCTTCAACGCCACCGATTATGCCGCCCGACAAGATCGGCCACACAGGGCCTTCTCTCAATCCCGCCAACAAAAACAGCTAGATTGGCGGGTACTAGAGAGAGGGCATTTGCAGTGGCGGCCCCCACTCTTTGGAACTCCCTCCCACAAGATCTCCGGCACGCCTCTTCCCTAAATGTGTTTCGGAAAGCCTTAAAGACCTGGCTCTTTCAGCAGGCCTTTGGGGTATCTGGGGAGGGTTAATTGTTATAACTGTAATGCCTCCTGCCCAGTTTTAATATTGTTGCAGATGTATTGTTTTATATTGTATTATTGTATTTTATCTATTGTATTTTAATAATTTTGTAAGTCGCCTAGAGTGGCCATTGGCCAGATAGGCAACAAAGAAATTAAATTTATTGTTATTATTAATTTATTATTATTATTATCAGCATCTAGTCATTTTTTAAAAAAAGATATAATTTTTAAAAAACAGTTATACTCTATTTTAACGTTGATGGGTGTGTTTGCCTTGTGAGCCGCTCAGAGCACTTCTGTTATGAGGTGGCTATGTAAATGTAGTAAATAACAGAAACTGTTCTACCATTTGACATTCCAGCATCTCTTGGATTGCCTTTAAACAACAACGAAAAGCCCAAACACACTTTTGCACTCCCTTCTGGCTGCAGGTAGGATTGCTCCTTCTGCATTGTGCCCTGGAACTGGACCCCGAGGTTTTTGCTTCACATTTCAAGGATCTCCTGCGCCTCTTCCATCAGACGCTCAACAACCGCGGCCAGCCGGCCACCCTGTACTACTCTCTGCGGAGCCTGACCACCATGGTGCCCGTGCTGGGTTCTGATGAGATGGTGAGTAGATTAATAGAATAGTAGAGTTGGAAGGGGCCCATAAGGCCATTGAGTCCAACCCCCTGCTCAGTGCAGGAATCCAAATTAAAGCATCCCTGACTGGTGCCTGTCCAGCTGCCTCTTGCATACCTCCAGTGTTGGAGAGCACACCACCTCCCGAAATAATTGGTTCCGTTGTTGTACTGCTCAAACAGTTAGTAAGGTTTTCCTGGTGTTCAGCTGAAATTTGGCTTCCTGTAACTTGAGCCCATTATTCCGTGTCCTGCACTCTCAGATGGAAGAGAAGAGATCCTAAGTTAATGTAGCGCTTCTCTTTCAAAAACCTTCTGGTCCGTTCCACCCACACCCATACACCTGGGCATCAGCTCTTCATGTTATGGATTCCAGGGTCAGCAAAGCACATTGCTATGAGCAGAGAGTTCGATTCTAGTCTATAGTTTCAGATGCTCAGCAACCGCAGCCAGCCAGCCACCCTTTACTACTCTCTGCAGAGCCTGAACCCCATGGTGCCTGTGCCGGGCTCTGAGGACATGCCACTTCTCTTTCAAAACCTTTCCCCTTGCTCCTTGGTTTTCTGGTTCCCCTTGCACACACACACACCCCGGGCATCGACTCTTCATGTTATGGACTCCAGGGTCAACAAAGCATATGGCTATGAGCAGAGAGTTCAGTTTGACTCCTTGGCCTCAGTGTTTTTTAAGTGCACGAGGAGCCACTTACCATTCTAAAACTTTTTTTTCTTCTGCTCTCCCTTCCCTTCTCAGAGTCTGATGTCTTCGATGGTGCCCAAGGTGATTGCAGCCATCCGAGAACTGATCTCTGTGAACGAGGTGGGAGCCCTGTGCGTGGGTTGGGTAATGTCTGCTTTGCGTGTTTTAGAGTTGGATGAGACTTGGGGAGGAATGCCCACCCATGCCCTCTTTTAGTGGCACATTGGTATGGCCTAGAGGTGTGAAGATCTGGGGGGAAATTGAAGGGATTTTTTTCTCCCCCCCCCCCCGGGGATCACACCTCTAGGCACAGCTCTCCCAAGTCACCTGGCTTGCCTGCCTAGTGTTTTTTCCCAATAGGATGGAGTATGTTTTGTGCTCCTTTCCACGTACTGCGTTTTACACTTGGCTTGTGCGTTGTGTGTTCTTAGTGTGCCGTTGTGTGGCTGCACGGATGAGGCATCTTTTCTAGGTCTTCTTGGTGTGTCGAGGGGGAGAGGGGCAGGGAGTCTCCATCTGCATCTAGTTATGCCCTGCGATTGTGGCTGTGGAGCTCAGTGAGTGGAGTATCTGCTTTGCACGCAGAAGGACCCAGCTTCAATCCTGGGCATTTCCAGGTAAGTTTGGGAGCATCCCTAGTCTGAAACCCTGCAGAGCTGCTGCCAATCAGTGCCAGCAAGACTGAGCTAGATGGATCTCTGTGTAAGGCAGCTTCTTGCATTGAGCTCTTTGTGTCCGACCTTCTGCATGTTGAGAGGTCGGGTACTATGTGCGATCTTGTGACCTCAGCGTGTCTGTTTTGTACTTGGCATATGTAGTGGTTAGAGTGTTGGACTACGACCTGGGAGACTGGGGTTCAAATGCGCACACAGCCACGAAGCTCCCTGGGTGACCTTGGGCCAGTCACTGCCTCTCAGCCTCAGAGGAAGGAAGTGGTAAAACTACCTCTGAATACCGCTTACCATGAAAACCCTATTCATAGGGTTGCCATAAATCGGGATGGGTGTGAAGGCAGTCCATTTCCATTTTCTGATAGCCTTATAGCCAGCATCTCTTCTTTCTCTCCCTCCCCCCCCACTTCACTTTTTCAGACCCACGCTAGCGAAGTGATGGAGGTTTTCGACGAACTTACGGAGACTGAAGTTTCCATCATTGTACAGCATCTCTCGGCAGTCGTTGGCTTCTGCCTGGAGGTGAGCTTGTTGATGTGCCTGCAGTGGCACCTCTTCCCTCCCCTGCCTTCTGGCGCCCCCTTTGGATCAGAGACGGAACTGAGCTTTGGATTTAAACCCAGCGGTTTTTCACTCCTGGGCTTCTAGGTGGCCTCCAATCAGGCGTTGGGCGACAACCTCCGTGTGAAGGCTTTGTCCTGCATCAGCTTCCTCATCAAACTCAAGGGCAAGGTGAGAATGAAGGAGGCTGTCTGCCCTTCTAGGTCCCCACACACATGTCTCAAGGCAGGGTCGAGGAACCTTTTTGGTCTGGCAAGCCAGATCGTTATTACCCCCACAGGCCAACTTGGACAGGACTAACCTGGCAGTCATCTGCCGAAAGCAGGATTTAACTCCCTGCACATCCGCTGCTGTACAGGGAGGTCAGTCCTTTTCTGCGGGGTTTGGGTTCCTACAGGGAAACCTTGCGCACCTGAACGCTGAAGGATTGGATTCCCCACACATCAGCGGATGTGTGGGGAGTTAAGGCCTCTTTGGTCACCATACCCCGCCTCCTCTGGGCCAACATTGACGGGTGGGCAGGACCATCTGCCTGTCGATCAACTGATGTCAAGACTGGCAGGTGGTTAGTGGGTGTGGCTTACGGAAAAAGGGCTAGTTGGCCAATTTGTCTTACAGGCCGGAGGTTCCCCCCGCGTGTCTTAAAGGGGGCCAGCTTTGCTACCAGGGTGGGCCTGCCTGAGAGGGAGCCTCTCCTTCTTTCCTTCTCGCCCTCCAGGCCATCCTGAAGCACAAACTTCTCTCTCCCATCCTGAACGCCCTCTTCCCGATCATGAGTGCAGAGCCACCCCCCGGCCAGATGGACGCAGAGGACGAGCAGACGGAGGACGATGTTGAGGACAGGGCCGAAGTCCAGACGCCCAAGCACTACGCGGCCCAGGTCCTCTGTCAGCCATGCCACGTGTGGGGCTTCCTCAGTCCCAGCATGCTCCTGTAGGGCTCTTCGCCTTGATTGCCATCCACTTGTCCCTGGACTTTATTCCACCACCCCTCTCTTCTGCCTCCTGTTTGGCCTTGTTGTGCTGTTGGGGTGCCTCATTTAGCCCCCCCATTTCTGCCCAACTCCCAGCATGTATCGGGCTCCTCCCTCATTGCAGGGCCGGATTATCCATTAGGCTTAGTAGGCTGAAGCCTAGGGGCCCGGAGCTCTTGGGGGCCCATGGGGCACTGGCCCAAGGGCCCCTGGAGCTACAGGGGGCCCTCTGCTCTCCTTCCGCGATCCACGGAAGCATCCGTGGACCGCTATCCCGCTGCTTTACCTACCTTTCTGTTGTTTTCTGCGGTGCACAGATTTGCCATCAATAAAGATGGCGGCCGAGGTTTCCTTAAGGGGCTGAAGCCTCTGCCACCATCTTGGCTGATGGCACGCATGCGTGCTACACGCACGTGTTGCTGCCATCAACAAAGATGGCGGCAGAGGCTTCAGCTCCTTAGGGAAACCTCAGCCACCATCTTGATTGATAGCAAACTTGCGCGTGCGGCAAAAAACAACGGAGCGGTAGGTGAAGTGTGGGGATAGGGGCCCCCAAACACTAATCAGCCTAGGGGCCCTCCTCAGCTTAATCCGGCCCTGCCTCGTTGGGTAGTACCTGTTCCTTGTGCAATCCCAGCATTCCCTGGTTTGTCTCTGGCCACCTTTTTCTTTTCTCCCTTTCTCCAGTCCCAGCATGCCTTGGGCTTCTCCCTCATTGGGCGGTTGCTGGTACTTTGTTCCATCCCAGCATTCCCTTGGTGTTCTCTCTTTGGCTAAGTGCCACCTCTTTATCTCCCTTCCTCTTTCTGTCCCAGCAGGCCTCATTGGGCTCCTTCCTCGTTAAGCTATCCCTGCCTACCCTGCTGAGGAGACCTTTGCTGGGCCACCCTTCCCCTCGTTTCCCCCTCTCTCAGCACCCCGCCTCTCCCAAAATGGCCTCTTTGCTGACGCACATTTCTGTCTCAGCAGGTGATAGATATGTTAGCACTGCACCTTCCCCCAGAGAAGCTGTTCCCTCAACTGGTGAGTGCCTGTGTGTGTGTGGAGATATTAAGCTGGAAATCAAAAGGGGAAACCTAGAGATGGTTTAAAAACGCACCTTTTCCTCCCAGACGCCTCTGATGGAACCAGCGCTTTTGAGCGCCAATCCCTACCATCGCAAAGCTGGCCTCATGTGTTTAGCGGTGTTGGCCGAAGGCTGCGGGGATCACATCCGGCATAAGTACGTACCCATGTGCACGCCTACCCTTGGGGGCCATTTGTTTTTTGTCTCGCGTCTGGAGATTCCCATCGGCTTCCTGTCCCCTCTTGACTGTTGGGAGTTCATCTTCCATGCTTTTTAGTTTAGAGGGAAAAAAGCAAATGGGGGGGGGACAGGATAGAGGTGCATCACATGGTGTGGAGGAAGTGCATAAACAAAGTTTTTCTCCCTCTCTCATAGTACTGGGAGAGGCTGAATGTTGGAAGGTTCAGGACAGACAGAAGGAAGGACTTCTTCATGCAGTTCACAGTTAAAATCTGGAATTTGTGCCCACAGGAGGCAATGGCAGCAGCCAACTTTTAAAGAGGATTAGACAAATTATTTATTTATTTAAAATATTTCTATCTCACCCTCCCACCTTATAATAGGACACTCAGGGAGGCTTACAATAAAATTGCATACATAATAAAATTGTACACAATAAAAACATTACAATAAAATACATAAAATACTATATATATACACACACATACATACACACATATATATACATCCATATATATACACATGGCATATAAGAGAGTGGTACCGAAGGGACGAAAAAGATAAAAATTAAAAACAAAAGGCATAAAAACAGTTTCAGGTTCTACCTTCAGTCCCTCCCAAAGGCTCTCCGGAACAAGATGGTTTTCAAACGTCTCCGGAAAACCATCAGGGAGGGAGCAGAGCGTAGAGCATAAGGCTCTCAGTGGCTGTGTTCTGCCCCAACTCTCAGAGACAGTGTGCCTCTGAATACCAGCCGCTGGGAATCGGAAGTGCTGATCCAGCTGCTGCATGGGTCTTACTTCTTGTTTCTTGTTTCTTTTTATAACAGATTTATCTTGCCCTCCTTCGAAACAGACAAGGGCTGTACATAATTTCTTCCCCATTCACAACAAGCTTGTTAGTCTGCCGGGGGAGGGGGGTGACTGGAAGAAGCTCTCCTAGTGGCCAAGCTGGGATTTGAACCTGGGCCTTTCCAGCCCTAGTCTGATGCACTTAAGCACTGTGCCATACTGGCTCGCTACATGTGATAGGTTCTCTGTTTTCCTCACAACAGCCCAGTGAGGTAGGTTAAGGCTGAGGCAGCGAGTGGTGACTGGCCCCAGGTCACCTAGTGAGTTTCATGGCTGGGTTGGGATTTGAACTCGGGGTTCCCCCCAAGTTCACCACACCTGCCCACTGCATCCCGTTGTGTCTCATAAATTGCTTGGTGGGGCTTCATTGATGATCTGCCGTGATGGCAAGCCTCCCTATCCTATATAACAAAGGAATGGATCATATCCAGGCTAAAATCTAAAGGAATTGCTGCCATGCTCACTATCTTCCCCTGAAATGCGGGTAGAGCAGCACTGCTACAGCACAGGTTACCTGAACCTGGAATCTCACAGAAATCCTGTATATGTGTGTGTCTGTATATATATTTGAACCTCCAGGGATATCTAAGCTGACACTTAAGTAAGCCAGTCTTGGTCTTCGCTATAAGAACTAACCATCCATTTGCAGGCACCTCCAGCCCATGTTACAAGTGGTCTGCCGGGCACTGTCGGATGAGAGCCAGGTGGTGCGCAATGCGGCCCTCTTCGCCCTGGGCCAGTTCTCTGAGAACCTGCAGGTGAGCCACGTTTAGGGATTGCTGGGATCAGGGTTTGGAGCAGGGGAAGCTGGTCCATTGGGGCACATGGCTCGCTACTCTCTCAGCCTGCCCTCAGCCAGCTCCCTCCTGCCTGCCTTCTTACAACCAATCCAGGGGGTTGGCCCTGGCTGTCGGCTCCCTCCTCCTTCGTCTCGGTGTTGCCCCCCTCGTAGACTCAGCAAGGAGGAATTGGCAACAGCCACCCCTCGTAGAATCATAGAATAGTAGAGTTGGAAGGGGCCTATAAGGCCATCCAGTCCAACCCCCTGCTCAATGCAGGAATCCAAATCAAAGCATTCCCAATAGATGGCTGTCCACCTGCCTCTTGAATGCCTCCAATGTTGGAGAGCCCACCACCTCCCTAGGTAATTTATTCCGTTGTCGTATGGCTCTAACAGTTAGGAAGTTTTCCTGATGTTCAGTTGAAATCTGGCTTCCTGCAACTTGAGCCCATTATTCCGTGTCCTGCACTGTGGGATGATCGAGAAGAGATCCCGGCCCTCCTCTATGTGACAACCTTTCATGTACTTGCCCTCATTGGAGGGCAGCCTCCCACCACCGTCCACAATAAAATGCAGATCCCTTCCTGCATTGCAGCCCCCTTTGAAGCATCTCCTTCCAGCAAACATACAGGGCTTTGCTTACGTAGCTACCCAAGCTGCCTCATAGACCATTGGTCCATCTGGCCCAGTATTGTCTACACTGACTGGCAGGGGCTGTCCAGGATTTTAGACGGGGAGCATTCTCAGCCCTATCCAGAGATGTCTTTGGGGATTGAACCCTGGACCTTCTGCCCGAAAAGCAGTTGCTCTGCCATTGGGCGGCGGCCTCTGCCAAGCACTTAGTCTCATTGGGCTAAATCCAGTGAGGTCATTGCGTGGATGGAACACATTATGCTGATGCAGTGGAACTTCCCCTCCCTGCCCCCCCATATGCTTGGGGGGGGTGGCATTTGGGGGGGAGAGAAAGGGGGTGTTCTGTTGCACAAGGACTGGTTCCATTCATGCAACGCCTCTGTTGTGGAGTCATTTAAGCAACGCCTCTGTAACCAATTCTCAAGAAGAAAATTGGCTCAGACGATGATGGAACCATACAATTACTGACAAATTCAAACCCCGGGCCCATCTGTTCTGAACATCATCTTACCCCTTATATACCCAGTCGATCACTGCGCTGTGCAAGTGAGGACCTCCTGCAGATACCATCTTATCAGGTGGTCTGTTCCCCACAACATAGGAAGTGGACCTTTAGTGTAGTGGCACCAACCCTTTGGAATTCCCTCCCATTAAATACTAGACAGGCGCCATCTCTTGTCTTTTTGGCACGTACCGAACACCTTCCTCTTTCAACAAGCCTTTTAAGTAGAGACCTTATCCCAGTCTGTGTCTGTGTTGGAATTGCTTTTGAAGATGTTTTTAAAGCTTTTTAAAAAATGTTTTAAAGTTGTTTTGTTTTAACGTATTTTAAAGTCTGTTTTTAAGATGTTTTAGCAAAGAAGGGTGGGATACAAATTTAATAAATAATAATAATAATAATAATAAATAACTGTGTTTTGCTGCAATGGGTGAAAAATTGAGAGAAAGGAGCAAATAAGCTTTTTTAAGTTTATAGGCAGATTAAGAGTCTGGTAGTATATCCCAATGAATTGCAAATGCTGGGGGGGGGGAGAGAAACACTCTGAATAAATAGTGTCTGTTGTTTTGTAGTAGCTGCAGCTTTACTCCAAAGAGAAGCTTGTCAATGTCGTCAGATTTGCTGGAGATCATTAAAAAAAACTTAGGTTTTTCTACCTCTCTCTTCTATTTTTTAATTGACCAACTTTCTGAAAAACAGAACGGCGACTTCTAGGGGAGTAACAATGTGGATACATTTTTTTATCTCTCTCTGTCTCTCCCACTCCTGTGTCCTCCCCCCCCCAAGCCCGATATTGCCCGTTATTCAGATGACATCATGCCACTGCTTCTGCGCTACCTGGAAGGCATCCAGCTGGCCCACACTAGCCACATGGCCAAGGCCTACTATGCGCTGGAGAACTTTGTGGAGAATCTGGGTGAGAATTCTGGGACAGTTGTGTTGTGCTGGCACCTCCCACCCCTTGTTCTGAGCATGCCTGGAAACAACATCTTTTGTTTCCATCAGGACTGAGCGACCACAGCTGGCCCTCTGTGTGGAGCAGGTGTGGGGGAACCTTCGGCAAGGGATGATGGGAGTAGCAGTGCAGCAACCTCTGGAGGGCAAGAGGTTTCCCCACATTTGTTCTAGAGAGTAGGGCTTGTGGGCCAGCTTAGTGAATTAAACCGCTAGTGTTTGGAACCGACCCTTTTCACCCAAGGGGTTCAGGATGGCATAGGAGCACTGTTAGTTGCCCCCATGTTACAGAGGCCCAATTGGTCTCTACCAGAATTTAGTGTTGCTGGTCCCACGCTGGTGAAACTCTCCTTCCAACAGAGATTCAGCAGGCACCCTCTCGCATTTGCATTTCAGGTGTCTCTTGAAAACCTTTCTTTGCCGACAGGTATTTAATATTTATTTTTGGTCAGCCAGGCACCTTAATGATTTTTATTTTATATTTTAACATTATACGCCACCGTGATAATTTTTCTGATAAGGTGGTATATAAATGCGTTTATAAATAAATAAAATAAACTGATGCAAAACCAGTAATAATAATGGTACACGGGGTTACTTCACTGTTTTCCTAACAGCCCCACAAGGTAGATGGAAAAACTGAGCCAGAGCGGCTTGCCCAAGGCTACCTGCTCAATCTTTATGGCTGAGTGAGGATTTGAACCCGGGTCCAAAACTTTAACCCTTTATTCACTAGTTTTACTGCCTGCTTTTTCTCTATGGGGAGACCCAGAGCAACTTATGCCCTGACTTGCCTCACTGCTATTTTTTAAAATCCTGTTCTCTTAGGGTTTACAACACCCTTTCCCATGCATTAAGGTGGAATATAATGTATAAAAACAGAATCTGCAAAAGGCAACCATAAAGACATCATTTTAAAAAAATCAATGAAAAAGAGAAAATTTGAATTGCAAAGGCCTGTCTGAACAATCCAGTTTTCAGAAGACAGAAAGCAAGATGGTTCCCCCTGAAGCGCCACTGGTGGAGAGTTCCACAGGGCAGGGCCCGTCATGCTAAAGGCTCGGTCCCTGGTGAAGTGCCCCATCAGAGGTTCTCTGTGATCGGGTGGTGATTGACCATCTTGGTGCCTTCCAGATGTTGTTGTAGAACATCCACTCCCATCAGCCTCCCTCTGCATGGCCAGATGTCAGGGGTGATGTAGTTCAATAACATCTGGACAGAACTAGGTTAGGGAAGGGTGCTGTAGAGTGTCAGGCCCACGTGCTGTCGTTGTGTTGTAAGGAGTGTGTTCCTCCCCCCCTTTTCTCTCCATTTCACCCCAGGCCTTTTTCTTCCTCACAGAAGGCAAGATCTCGCCCTACCTCCCAGCCCTGATGGAACGGATGCTGTGCACCTTGAGTTCCCCCGGCAGCCCCCGCACCAAGGAGCTGGCCGTGAGCGCCATTGGGGCCATTGGTAATGCACACGCGCGCATGCACCCAGAGTGGGAGCCTGTTTGCTTTGAATCTTGGAAAAGATGGGATCAGCCTCCTCATAAGTGGGGCGGTATTCCTGGAAGGAGGAAGACCGTTCATGCCTGATGATTGGGGTGGTGGTGGTGGCGGGAACTATGCATTCACAAAGTTAAAACTCTGAGCTTTGGTGAAGGATGGTCCTCGGCTCAGTTTGCACAAGCCTGCTGTGATGTTGTTTGCTGGAAATGGCTTTTGAGTTTTCTGCTCCACCCAAATAGTAGTTAACAAAATCATTTTTGGGGGCAGGGTTGATAGAGAACTAGGATTCGTGGGTTCTTTTGACGGGAGGTAGGGAGTCGATCAGAATAAGCAGATTGTGCACATGCAGACCCCAAATCCTCTTAGATCTGCCGGGACCCAGAAATTCTGGATCTGTTCCTTGTACCGTGCTCATCCCCATGGTCTCCTTCCTTCCTTCCCACCTCTAGCTCAGGCTGCCCAGGGGTCCCTCTTGCCCTACTTCCAAGCCGTCATGGACCACCTGACGGGATACCTGCTCACCACCCGGGAAGACCTCAGACCGGCCCAGATTCAGTCTGTAGGTAAGCGAAGGTTTTCCCCACTTCCAAGTTCATGGTCGCAATTATAAGCTTACATGGGCCGATAAATACAGTTGGCCAAGGACCGCTGTCTCATTGAGCTCATTGGGACTGACTTCCGAGTAAGCTTCCTGTCGGGTTCATGTAGTGAAAGAGGAGTTGCAAAACAAGTTTAGGTTTTGGATGAGCGTCAGGGCTGCTCCCGTCGCCCAAGAGAGATCAGGAGTCCTTTTGAAGTGCTATGTAATTGCCATCGGGGGGAGGGGGGGTGATAAACTCCCCCTGACAAGCAGCTATGTGACATGGAAGTTCAACAGGTAGAGCATTCCTCATTTACTGGAGCTCCATCCTGGGGGGGGGAACCTTTCCTATTGAATTTCAGCTTCTCATGAAGCAGCTGCTTAAAATAAAATGCAGGAGCCCGGCTTGCGAGTAAGGTGGCAACCCAGACCTCCCCCTCCCAACCAGGGGCTGGCAGAAGGTAGACGGCAACCTACTGGATTGTTTGCAGTAGGCTGTTTGCAAACGACGAGGGAATTTAGCAACAGCAACACCAAAGAAGGCCCCATCCCAAAATTGGACATTTTGAATGGAGATTTCTACCCATCCCCTCCGGCTTATCTCGGTGTCTGAGTTTGTGGGGTGCAGCTGGCCCTGCCCTTTAAGCCACCATTTTGTGCCTTGGTCTGCCCCCGCCCCCAAACATACGGCCTGTAAGTCCATCAAGACCTGCTTGAATTATTAGTTGCGCTTTGCTGGTATCACAAAAGGTTCCCCGACGGTCAGCAGACAGAAGGGTGCAGTGTAAATAGCAAGAATTACAATGAGCCGGGGGTGTTGGGGGAACTACCTGTCCCTCCCAAAGCCTGCCTCCCCCCTCTCCCTTTCCCAGCAGCCTCTGCTGCTCTCACAGCCTTGCGCTCTGCTTCCTCCCCAGAGACGGTGGCTGTCCTCGCCAGCGTCATGGACAGGGACGTCTTCTTGCCACTGGCCGACAAGTGCTGCCAGTTCGGGCTGGAACTCTGCAACCAAGTGGACGATCCGGACTTGCGGCGCTGCACGTAAGTCAGCGCCCCCCCCCCCAGGCTGGATGGGAACAGGGTGACCCATCAATTTCCCATTGTTACTTCCGTCTGGTGGAGATCCGTGGTGGGTGTGAGAGTTTTGTCTGTGTTGTCGAATTGCTCACCTGTGGTGAGATTTTTTTTTGGGGGGGGGAGAAGGGTCCCATTGCTTGGTGGCATTAGAAGGCTTGCTTCTGCATGCAGAGGGTCCCAGGTTTGATTCCCAACATTTCCAATTAAAAGGAGGTGGCTAGCAGGTGATGGGGAAAGGTCTATGCCAGTTTGGCTGCTCCCATTCTGAGGAGGCGGCCACCAACTCGGATGGCTTTAAAACAGGGTTAGGCAAATTAATGGAGGATCATTAGGCTACTGATGTCTATGTACTACCTCCACTGCCTGAAGTGCAATGCTTCTAAATACCAGTTGCTGGAAACCGCAGGAGGGGAGAGTGCTCTGGTAGTCAGGCCCTGCTCCTGGGCTTTGCATTTGGGCATCTGGTTGGCCTTTGTGAGAAGAGGGTGCCTGCCTAGATGGGCCACTGGCCTGATCCAGCAGCGCTCTTGTTATGCTCTTCTGGGCAGACAAACTAGTGGTCGGACTTGGCGAGAGGCAGTGTCACCTGCCGCTCGGCGCAGTTCAAGGTGGTGTTAGCGTTGACTTTTGAAGCCCTGCATTGTGACGCATTTCCAGATGGCCCAGATGACTGTCAGCCCCATTTATTTAGGCATTTAACAGAGAACCAAAGTCTCCAAGGAGAGCCAGGGGAACGCCATTTTGGTACCTCCTTGTGAACTGGTGAGCAGAATGAATCTCATGGGAATATCTGGGAATGCTGAGTCTGTTATCTTGGCAGCTGATGTGGAGAAACATCCACTAGCTCAGCCTGGCCCTGTTGGTATGCTTGAGTATGTGGCTGAGAAAAGTGTAGGAAAAATGAGGCCTCTTAAAGATTATTTTTTTACCCAGCTAAAGTCATTGAAGCAAAAAGCTGAGGATCAATGATTAAACTAAGAAGAAAAGGCTTAAATTTCTGTCTTCCAGGCAATCAGAACCAGGATGGGATGATAGATGGCCTAAGGCAGCTTTTGCCAACCTGGCAATCTCCAGGTGTTTTGGACTACAACTTCTGTTAGCCCCAGCATGGCTCTGCTGGCCAGAGCTGATAAGAGCTATAGTCCAAAGTATCTGGAGGGCACCAGGATGGTGAAGACTTGGACCGCTCTGGCATTGGCTGTCCAGAATCTTGAGAAGAATGAGGTCCACTTTCCATCTGCAATGTGATCCTTCCTTTTTAAAAACTGGAGGCCAATGAGAAATGCAGTTGCTTAAAATAAATCTTCATTGCACCAGGTACAGCCTCTTTGGTTCGCTGGCTGCTGTGTTAGAGGACTCCATTGCTCCATACCTGCCTCGCATCACCACGCTGATGATCTATTCTCTCAAATCCACAGAAGGCATTGAGGTGAGCGCAATGCCCATGTTTTTCAAAGATTTGTCTTGGCAGCCCTGGAGAGCTAGAATCATGATTTTTAATCTGTCTAATCTATCTAATCTATCTATCTAATATATATATAAAAGAAAGGTTTCCAACAGGCATTTAAACATTAAAACTGAAGGTGCCTGGTGAGAACTGGGCTACCTACTCTCATATATATAAAACCTTTCTGTCCCGCCAGGCTTATGCAGGCCATTAAGAAGTTGTCTTTTTACAATAGTTGACTTTTGTTTTTATTGTATTTTTAATGGTTTTTACTGTGTATGGCGTGTTATTTGTTGCAAACCGCTTTGATTAAATAAAATAGCAGGTAAATAGAGCTAGGGTCTCTTAGTGAGCTGCTTCCCCAGTTAGAGAGGAGGGGGGATTCTTGGGTCCAAGGGACCTTAGGGACCACCTGAATCCTTGCATCCCTGCTTGATTACTGAGATCATCTGCTGGAATATTATTGGTCATCCCTGAGTTGGTGAGGCTCATCAGGCAACAAGGTGCTGGTTTTAATCTATAAAGCCTTACATGGCTTAGGATCACAATACCTGATTGACCACCTCTCCCGACAAGAACCTACCTGTACACTATGCTCAACATCCAAGGCCACCCTCCGGGTGCCTACTCCGAGGGAAGTTGGGAGTCTGGCAACAAGGAAGAGGGCCTTCTCAGTGGTGGCCCCCAAATTATGGAATGATCCCTGTGACAAGGTGTGCCTGGCGCCAACACTGTTATCTTTTTGGCGCCAGGTCAAGACTTTCCTCTTCTCCCAGGCATTTTAGCATGTGTTTTTAATTTTTTTAAAATTGTATTTTTAAATTGTTATGGTGTTTTCAAATTTGTGTATTTCTTTTTTTTGTTTTTAATTGCCCAGAGAGCTTCGGCTATGGGGCAGTATTTAAATGTAATAAATAAATAACAAGAAGAAACCAAGCCTTTATTGTCTTTGGCCCAGTCCCATGGTATCCTCTGCCAGTAGAGATTCAGCAGGCGCCTTCTGCCTTTAAACACCTGCTGAAAACTTGTTTATGCCACCAGACTTATGCAGTCGGTTGAGAAGGTATCTTTCTGTACTAGTTAGTTATTGATTCCTGGTTTTAATTTTTTATATGGCTTTTTCATGTATTTATGTATGTTGTAAACTGCTTTGATTTTTTTTTTTATGAACAGCGGTATATAAATAAAATTCTGCCAGTATTCTGAGAATGGAGCATATGTCTGTTCTTCCCCCCCCAGCCAAAAAAAATGGGGCAAGTAAAGCAGAGAGAGGAGGTTTGAGTGCCTGTCTTAAGGGAGGGGAGCCACAACTCAAACTGCACCTCCTTATGATAGTCTTTTAAGAACCATCCAGGAAGAAATTGAGCAAAGAGTCTTGTGGCACTCAAAAGACATCTTTATTTTGATATCTTCTTTTCTGGCCTAGAGCGCATTTCATTAAAAAAACATGGAGTTGGCACACACTTGAACTTAAAAGCATATTCATGGTGTGTGGAGCAAGAGAAAAACTGTAAACGTTGAGGCCAAAGTACTATGAATTGTAGGCGGAAAAGTCTGTGGCACTTGGTATCGCTGCTGTGTTTTAGTGCCCATCTTCTTAAATTTCTTGTGCTAACTGAGCAGGTGAGAGACCCTTGGTGATTATTATGAGTGAATGATTATGGGTGCTAGTAGGACCCTATGAATCCATTTTCTTTTTCACAACACAACGTTAGGATTATTTATTTTTTACCTCGTTTCCTGTACAGAAAGCACTCAAAAGCGTCTTCCAAAAGTTTAGAAGCAAAGAAATTGCTTCTAAACTATACAAGTAATAAAATGTTAATCTTTCAGGCCTGCAAGCATTGCGTGGCAGTTGAATTAACTAAAGTTTTACTTGAGTAACTGAGCGGGGCATGACTTCAGCTGTTCTGGCGGCACTTTAAAGTTGCTTTTCTTTTCTTTTTAAGACTATTTTTGGTTCAAGCTTGCTTCATTAACAGGGGATTGAACAAGAAAACATTTCAGCTGATGTCTTCTGGAACTGAGGGATCGATTTTGTTCTGTTTTGCTCGGCTTACGCTCCCTTCCATTGGTAGTTTGAAATAGTACGTATCCGGAGGTCAAGGCATAGAATGTAGGAAGCTGCTGTCTGTCTTGTTCAGGACACTGACAGGCAGCAGCTTTTCAGGATTTCAGACAAGGAATCTCTCCCAGCCAGAGCTTGAGATGCTGGCCATTGAACCTGGCACTGTCTGTGTGCAAAGCAAATGCTCTGCCCGAGTTAGGACCCTTCCCCAAGTCTTGGTGATGCATATAAAAAGTTTAATTGAATAGCTAAAAATCAGGTGGGGACTCATTTAAAAATTCTTGGGTCTCCTAACAGGCCTCTGTGGTGCAAAAGCAGTTTGGTGAATGATGGGTATTGTTGATGATTAATAAATGCTCTCCCAGTGTCTGGGGGCCCACTTCTGTTAAAAGTTCCTTCTTACGTCTCTTGTTGGGGGGTTTTTCATCTGCCTTGCCTAGCCTCACTGCGGCACCGGAAATTCTTTCCTTTTGTTTGACGATGAGGAAGAAGAGGAGGCCGAGGTGGAGGGAGATGAGAGCCTGACCGATGAGGAGGAGGAAGATGACGACTCCGAGATTACAGGGTAGTTAACCAATCATGGGAGGGTTTGTTGGGAGATTTTCTTTGTTAAGTGATGGGAGCCTCTACCTCACTGGTAGGAAATGTCCAAGGTGGGGGCAGCCAATGTGGTGCCCACCAGATGTGGCAGGACTATAACTCTCATCAGCCCCAGTAAGCATGGCCGGCCAGTGGTCAGGGATGATGGGAGTTGTAGTCCAGCAATATCTGGAGGACTTCACATTGGAATTCCCTCCCCTTTAAATATTAGACAGGTGCTGTTTCTGTTATCTTTTCAGTGCCTACTGAAGGCCTTCCTCTTTCAACAAGCCTTTTAGGTAGAGACTTTATCCCATTCTGCATTTTAAGATATTTTAAAGATGTTTTCTTTTTAAAGCACTAAAAAACCCGCATCTGTTCGCCATCCTGTGCTTCCTTTGGGAGGAAAGGCAGGATATAAATGTAAATACTATGACAACGATGACTTTTTTTGAACAGTTATTATTCTCAAGTCCTTCTCTCTAGATAGATTTTTCGCCCACTGGATAGTGATGGAGTTGGAACTGGGCAAGTGGGAGGGGAATATATTGTTGGTGGTAGATTTGGGTTTCAAAGGTGTGTATATGTGTGTGTGTGTCTTTGTAAATCTGGGAGGCCATCAACCAAGCTGCCTGGCGATGGTGTAGAGCCTCGTCCCACAGCTCCAGTCCTCATCAGGATTGTCAAGCTACTGTATATCTGGGCTGTATTCCGTCACACCGAATGCTTGGGTGCTTTTTTATACGATGCTATACATTCCTGCATGCAGAAAACTAGACTAGACCCTTTCCCCCTGACATGCTAGTCTTCTGTGTGTGCGTGTGGAGGAGCAGCCTATTGGGTGAGCCCCCTTCCTGCCGCTTTCGTGCAGTCTGAAGTGAAGCACTCCAGACTTGGGTAGAGGGTACTGAAGGTAGAGCCTGACACTGATTTTATGCCTTCTACGTTAAAATTTACCTTTGTAGTCCCTTTAGTACCACCCCCTGTATATGTGGGTGGGTGGGTGGACTTCCGGTGAGATTTCTCTTCCGGTAAGACACGCTTTTTGTGTATGCTCAATTTTTTGCTTTTAATGACCTGAAACTGACTTCTACTCTCAGAAATTTATCTCTGAGTACTCATTTGCAAGCCTCTATAGAACTAGTACACTTTGTTTAACAAAGGAGGCTGCAAACCGAAAGAGCAGAAACATCATTAATCACCGGCTGCAGACATAGCCATTAATTACGCCACCTGATGAACTTAAATTCTAGAAGTCAACTGAGGCAGCACTACAATAAATCTAACAATTATTGTTACATCGAGGCAAACTTATCTAAAAAGTCTCTGAGCTGCTTCTGGAACTGAGAACGATACTGTTTCATTACAAGCTATTTTAAGCTTTGCATGCAAATGGCCTCACTAAGGAGTCGTCAGCAGCAGAGGGGAACGGAAATGGAGGAGGATACTACGACAAGTAAATTTCAAGCTAAAATAACGAAATATTTTCCATATATTCATATTTCCATATATTCATGACCAATCACATCTCCTATCACACACCCAAACTGCCCAAGAAATTAATCCTCTACCATCAGTGTTTCATGAATGGACTTTAGACCAACCCTTTTCAGTAAAAGCATATGCTGCCAATATAGCTGCTAAAACCTTGGCTGAGGAGCTGATAGACGCAAGCTTTAATTGTACTACAAACTCAGTGACTGAGGGTCCTCCCTCGGAGGTGATCACTATTGACTCATACCATGAACCCCAGAGACAACCACCATCCGTACTTGAATTGAATACAGAGGCATACCATCTAACATCCACATCTCTTTCTGCGTCTAAGACTTCTGGTTCTGGATGGCAAGCCCTCCTGTTTGAAGAATTGAGCCTGGTCAAAGTGTATATCGCAGAAACAAACAACCTGCTTACCACTCTGGTGAAAACACTCGGGTCGCACTTCCCTCAGACTACTATGGAACACGGAACTTTAGCATCTCCGCCATCTACCACTGTACAACAGAACTCGAATGCTGGAGGAGCTGTTAAAAACATCAATAAGCTTTCGAAGAAACTCTCCTCAGGCGCGGGAAAGCAGAAACAAACAAGAACATCTAAGAAACCAAAGAACATTAAAAACACCAAACCTACCCCTGAAAGAAAAATGAACTTTAAGCCATTATTTAAGCTTCTTGATACTCAGACGCCGAATTACATCTCTACGGAACAAGCCAAGACCAAATCTAATAATATAATCCATCCACAAAAGAATGGCACTTCTCCAAAACAAGGGGGCAAATTCTTTAGTTTCGACCCCCAAAATAAGGCTGGGGAACCAAGCACTCTGCTGCCGACACCACGACTGAATATAAGACCAGCCTCTATTAATACTCAACGTCACTTTTGGAATCCTGTACTTCAACTGGATAAATTGGTAGTGTCATACAACCAGAGGGCTCCGGGACGTTGGCCCTCCTTTCCAAGCATTCCATTTTTGGATAACTGTTTTGCTCAAATTTTGCATCCTTTATACCGTACGAATTATATTAAGTCCATGGTTAATGTATCCTTTAAAACTGACCATTGGCGCTTGATTGTCACCCTGCACTCTTCAGACACTGCCAATCAGATTTATCGTATAAAGGAGAACCTCAAGACTAGGGGTTTAACAATTTACTATATAAACTCTGCCTCTCCTTCATCATTAGTGAACTATATTTCTCAATCTCCTAGCGTGACTTCCACTGAGATAGAGATGTCATCAGCCTATGACACCCTGGGGTCTCCTCTACAGCCCAGTCCTCCAATGTCATCTCATTCCTCTGCTTTCCCTAGTCGGATCCAAACTCTGTCAACTTTAATGCATGAATTGGAGCCGGAGGAGCTCCAACTTACGGAATTATACTCTCAATTACCGGATATAGAGCGTGTGATGATTATCAACAAGCTACATCAACTAACTCAACGACTAGTGGATATGAAGTCTGATAAGAGCCCCTTGGAAAAAAACTCCTATTCTTCCCTACTGGATACAGACCATCTTCCAACTAAGTCAATTCAAACGATGAACAAATATACAATTCCCGTTAAGACATCCGGCGCGATATTCACGGACACCACAGGATCCTTAAATCGAATAGACGTACTACACTGACATTCTCCTCGTATAACAACCTCACCATATGGAGCTATAACAGCCCTCTCTTCAATATTCTCCTGCAACAACCGAAAAGCACTGTTGACAAACCCTCCCTTACAGCTTTTATCATGGAATATAGCAGGATGGAGTGCTAAGCAAAACAATTTAGAACTGACTACCTACCTGAAACAATATGACATAATTTTCCTCCAGGAGACCTGGAACACCCATAATCTATCGTTGGATGATTATACTTCTATCGACCTACCAGCAAAGCCATCTATGGGTAAAAATAAAGGCAGAGCCAAAGGAGGTATGGCGATTCTAATGTCCGCTTCATTGATGGCTCATCTCAGAAACATTCATCCATGTAATGATGTTGCCATAGTTGTCCTGATGACGTTTCACACTTTATCCTTTCTTCTAATTAATGTTTATATCCCTCCACCCTTGACAAGGGCACACACTGATCAAATATGGGATGATTTAGACACTTATATAACAGAGCTGGAGGCCTGGTACCCCAAAGCCCTAATAATTATTATGGGAGACTTTAATGTCAGGATTGGTCCCAATAATGATATTCTCATGGCATCAAAACTGTGGGGGGGTGAGGAGAACAAACATCATGTCTATCACTTTGATAGGACCTCTAAAGACCACAGGGTTAACTACCCGGGAATCTGCCTAACCCATTTAATTGGAACTCGGAACCTTATTATCCTCAATGAACTAAATCCCTTGGATAAATGTGCCGAATACACCTACATTTCCAACAGAGGAAGCAGCGTAATCGATTACGCAATAATTTCGCACCAGTTACTGAACGCAATAGTTAATTTTTCCGTGGGTACGAGACAAGATAGTGACCATCTGCCTCTAACTCTATTAATCTAACTAAAAGAGAAAAATTGATTAGATGTGGAAATTAACTCGGTAGCTAACTTAGCGTGCTACCCATTTAGGAGATCCATCTGGTCTCCTCAAATAGCTTCTAGAATAGCAGCCTTTATCTCCTCCCCTTCTGCCCAGTCCATCCAAGAGCAACTAGGGAATACCTCTAACCTTTCAACGCCCCTAAGTGTTTTTGATTCACTGACAGCGACCTTAAACTCTCTCCTAGTTCCCAATTTCCTACCATCAGGGCAAACTTAAGAGTTGGTCTCCCAAGATGGTTTGACAAAGAATGTATAAGCGCCAAGAGACAACTAAGACAGGTATATTTACAATATCGTCAGCATAATGTCAGTACTCTCCCTTCTGAGTACTATATCATTAAAAGGAAATATAAGTCCCTAATAGCCACCAAAAAGAGACAAACACAGTATGAGGACTGGAAGTCCCTAATACATGCAGCCAAAACCAAAAACTCACAAAGATTCTGGTCCCTTGTTTCTGGAACCTTGAGATCCACCAATTTTGTTCCATGTAATATTCCTCCTTACATATGGGAACAATATTTTACAGATACGCAAGAGGGTACATGCGTTATCCCCCCAAAGTATCCCTTTACTTTTGATCTTGAAAATCTACCAGTATGGACACCAGTCTCTCAGAAAGAAATAATAGATTTAATTGGGGGCTTAAAACGTGCGAAGGCCCTGGGCTGTGACAATCTACCCCCTGAGCTCTTGAAGAGTCATCAAGACTGGTGGGCTCCCATATTGGCTAATTTATTTACTTCCATAAATAATACTGGCCATTTCCCCGAGACTTGGCATGAAACTATAGTTATTCCTGTTTACAAAAAAGGTCCAAGAGAGGATCCCTCTAACTACAGACCAATTAGCCTTCTCTCAGTAATAGGAAAACTTTACGCTTCCTACCTGAAAGGAAAATTGGCCTCCTGGATGGAGGAGGAAAACATCTTGGGAAGGGAACAGGCAGGATTTAGGAGTGGAAGCTCTGTCCTAGACCACTGTATACTCTTAAATCATCTGGCAGAAAAATACAGGAACTGACTGGGGAACGGCCTATTTGTCGCTTTTGTGGATTTAAAATCTGCCTTTGATTCCATCCCAAGGGACAAATTATGGGCTAAACTGGCAAAAACAACAATCGAGAAAAGATTGCTTCTTCTAATTTATAATTTGCATCTGAATACCACACTCCGTGTCCGTTGTGGAAGCGATGGGGGTCTGACCAACTCGATCCCCATAAAGAAAGGGGTTAGACAAGGCTGTGTCCTGGCCCCCCTACTTTTCAATCTCTTCTTGAATGATCTGGGAAAGAGGTGTCTCTCCCCAAATCTCCATGCGCCCAAAGTCAGTGAACATAGATGCCCTATTCTGCTTTATGCAGATGACACGGCTCTTCTATCATTCTCTAAAGTGGGCCTCAAACACCTGTTGCGAATTTTCATGTCATATTGTACTGACAATCACTTAACTATAAATTTTTCCAAAACTAAAATCGTGGCTTTCACAAAACGATCCACAGTCTCCGAATGGATCATTAACGGTCAACCAATTGCCCAAGTCACGTGTTATAAATACCTTGGCATTATGTTTCATTCCTCCCTCTCTTGGGCTCCACATATCCGTGCGGTGGTTAGGACGGCCCGGACCACAGCGAAGAATATTCTATGCTTCTTTTACACCAAAGGAGGGCAGTTTATCCCCACGGCTATTCAAGTCTTTAGAACTAAGATCATTCCTCAACTACTGTATGGTGCCCCTCTTTGGATTTCAGCCTATAACTCCTCTATAGAAACAGTACTTTCAAACTTTCTGCGTCAAATCTTCGGTGTGCCAAGATGTGTCCCGAATGCTGCTCTTAGCTTAGAGGTATGCCTACCTTCGATCGAATGTCAAGCATGGTCTCTCGCGTTCAATTACTGGACCAAACTCTCCTATAACTGTCCATCTGGATATTTAGCATTCCTCTGGAAAGATTCTTATCTTTCCACGTGGATGAAAACCTTTCATAACAAACTCCCTAGGTTAGGCTTCTCCATAGAACACTTATCCTCCCTAGATCCAGTAATGGTCAGACATACCATCCGAACCAGACTTAGACATAGACCTCCAAAGCTCATTCGCTGCTGCATCCAAAACCTGCTCACCCTTATACCACAAGCTGAGCTCTGACCCTCTGAACCATGCCCCATATCTGGACTACTTAACAGTTCCCAAATACCGACATGCATTTGCTAAGGCTAGATTTAACTGTTTAACCTCAGCACTATTGGAAGGGAGATATCAGGGAATAGCCTATGATCAACGCATTTGCCCTTGCAAGGCGGGTGATCTGGAAACCCTCTCACATGTTCTTTTTGCCATTATACTCACACAAACGCTATAAATACATTATTCCAATTACAAAAAAGTATCCCAATAAATCTCTTGAGTGTTTGTTACTTTGTCTCCTGAATGGCTCAAATAGGCCTCAAACGAGGTCTGTTGCTAAATTTGTCTATGCAGCCCAGTTTAAACGGTTAAAATCTTCCTTTTGAAACCTCCACAATAGCTTTTTCCTCTCTGTTCTATTTTATTCAGAGCTATTATATTTTATTCATTGTACTATTTTACATATGTATTTTATATTCTCTGTACGGGTCTCTGACCGCAATAAATATTTGAATTTGAATTTGGGTGGGTGGATGGATGGATGGAAGGAAGGAATCACTCACTCAACCTTGCTCTGGATCCCTATAAGGATTCCATTAATCACATTTACATTCATATTGTATTTTATGTATTTTAATTAATTTTAATGTTTTTGTGATTTTACCTTTTACAATTTTATTATGTACGTGTTTGGTTTTATTTTTGTAAGCCGCCCCATTATAGAGCAGAAGGGCGGGACAGAAATATTTTAAATAAATAAACAATAAATAGATCCGCCTGGGCGTGAACCAGTCCTTAGGAGAACACTCTAGGTGTAAGATTCTGACTTGGGGCTTGGATCTGACTTGTAGCTTGGGAAGAGGCTAGTCCCAATTTTCTCTTTCCTCTCTGTCCCCTTGTAGGTTGAATGTGGGAAGTGCCTTCATGGATGAAAAGGAAGATGCATGCGTGGCTTTGGGGGAGATTGCCACAGGGGCCTGGTACGTACCTCTGTGCGTGTGCGCGTGTGCATGTGGCCTTAGCTCCTGGGCAGCCTCATGTGTTTAAAAAGAGCTCTGCAACTGGGTCAAACCAAAGCGGGGGGCATCTAGTCCAGCCTCTTCTCACAGCGACCAACCAGATGCCCCAGTGGGTAGGACCTGAGCGTAACAGCACTACTCTTCCCACAGGTGCTTCCCAGCAAGTGACATTCAGAGGTATACTGCCTCTGACAGTGGAAGGATGACACAGCTGTGGAAAAGCATACCTTAGTCCACCCTACGTATCATTCAATTTATAATTTATATACGGCTTCATATATTAAAAAAACTCTAAGCAGTTTAAATGTATTAAAATCTCTCTCTCTCTCTCTCTCTCTGTGTATATATATATATATATATACACACACACATACACACACACACTTATATTTAAAATACCATAAAAACCTTATATGTATATATACACACACACACACACATTAGGGGTTTGCCCTGGTGTGCTTTCTGTGCCAACCCTCCCACCCACATACACAGGTATCCCAACCCTCTGCCCCAGGAACTCCCAAACATATACACACCCCTGTGTGTGATCACACCTCAGCCACTCCCAAGCATATGCACACACCAGACACTCCCAAACACGCACACAGGCAACTCCTGTAAGTTTTGAAAGGTGATGACAGTTGTTAGGAGACTGCTGTTCCCCTCACAGAGTTACAATCCCCAGAATTCCCTGGGAAGAGGGATTGATTGTTACACCACTCTGGTAATTGTAGCTCTGTGAGGGGAATGGGAGTCTCCTCCTAACAACTCTTAACAAACCACATTTCCCAGGATTCTTTAGGGAAAGCTATGAGAAATACCTGAAAGACCACCTCCTGCCCTACAGACCCGCCCGGGTGTTGAGATCAGCAGAGGGGGCCCTTATGGTAGTTCCGCCACCCTTGCAAGCTGCTGGGGCTGGGACTGGGGCTGGGAGAGAGCAAGCCTTCTCTGTGGCAGCCCCTAAGTTGTGGAACTCCCTCCCCGCTGAGTTATGTCTGGCTACCTCACTGTACAGCTTTAGGCAAATGCTGCACACCTCTTTACCCTGGTTTCTGATACACAAGATGTGTATTTTCAAGACCTACCCTGTGATTTTTGGTTCGTTTTAATTGTTGTATTTTCAAATTTGTTTGACCTGCCCTGGGGCCTTTGGGTGAAAGGCAGGCAATAAATCTAAATAATAACTATATGTAAAGTCGTATGATACTGACTTAAATATATGGGGCAGATGGGACCTAAGTTCCCCACACACACACAAGTTTGCTTCCAGGCTTGCGGAGAGAGTGGGGAAAGCAAGTGGTGAAGAGGGAGGGCTTCTGGATGGCACACACAAGGTACAAATAAGTGCAGGGGAGAGGAGAGCGTGTGGCCTTTCAGATGTTGCTGGACTAACAGCTCCCATCACCCTTGACCACTGACTGCGGTGTCTGATGGGAGTTGGAACCCACCAACATCTGGAGGGCTGCAGGTTCCCCACCCTAGAGCTCATGGGGAGAGACGACAGCTCTTATCACACTAACACCGCCCCTCTTTTTTTTTGGTTTCATCTCAGTGTGGCCTTCCTGCCTTTCCTAGAGACCTGCTTCCAGGAAGTCTTCAGGCTATTAGAGGTAACACTGGGCCAGGCGGGGTTAAAAGACCCTTGCGCGAAGGGGTGCAGGAAGGAAAGTAAGGTGCTTGTACCTAGAAAGGGTTGGGAGACATTCGCTTGGCACCTTTCGGATAGGGGTGTCTTACACAGGCATGTAGGAAGCTGACTTATACGGAGTCAAAGCACTGGCCCACTTAGCCTGCACGGACTGACAGTGCAGGGGAAATTCTCAGCCCTACCCAAAGTTGCTGGCAGGGATGGAACCTGGGGCCTTCTTAAATGCAAAGCAGATGCCCCGCCGCTGAGCGACAGTCCCCTTCCATCTCTTATGAGCCCAGCAGGGAAGGGGCTAGAAGGTGGTTGCCTTTGCGCAATGCTGTAAGCAGCAGGAGTTGCAGCGCAAATTAGGGAAGAAGGGGAGGGGGGAATAAATACTGGCTGAAGTCAGATCAGAAGAGGGTGCGTCTCCTCTGAAAAAGGTAAGCTCCACAATGACACATGGGGGATGGTAGGTGGAATGAAATGTGGCCACTGAGGGATCTAGTATAGGGAGACTCTTTAGAATGCGTGGGTGGTTATTATTATCTGTTAATTTATGAATCGGCTTTTACATTCATCACAAGGCATCTTACAAACATATACCGTAAAAACTGGTTTTTGGAAACAGTACCAAAAACGCAACTAAAGAGGTGTAAAAACAATACAAAGTGCAGTGCAGACAGCGGGTGCCTCTTGCATCATCATTATTATTATATTTATATGCCAGCCTTCTTCCCAGCGGGAGCATCTTGGCAGGGATATTGTTTCACAAAATGGGGCAGCCACACTGAAAGCGCTGCTCCGAGTTACCGTGGAGCAAGCGAGCTTCTGATACCTTTGGGAACTTTAAGGAGAAAATTCCCTGCAGAATGCAGCGGGCGTAGAAAGGGTAAGGCAGTCTCTCGGGTAGCCTGGCCCTAAGCTGTATAGGGCCTTTGAACATTAAGTTTGAAAACGTATGTTTGAAGCGCAGTGAAAGTCTTGATTCCTCCGTCTCTTTCCAGTATCCCTACATTAATGTCCGGAAATCTGCTTTCAATACTCTGGGGCATTTCTGCATCTCGTTGCATAGCGTTTGTGAGCGTGATCCGTCTGAACCTCACAGTGCTGGTGAGTGACCAGTGTGACGGGGGGGGGAGAGAGGAGGAAGGTGACGATCTTTGAAGCATGCCCTTTTAGTGAGGAGACACTACCTTTAGCAATTGAGCAGAGGAGCATTTGGACAAGCATGATCACTGCTTCCCTTCTGAGGGGGGAAAAATTCTCAAACAATGACAGGATATGTTCTGCGGGAGGCTAAGGCGGCTGATACGTTGCCTGGAAGGGCCTTTCCCCCTGTTCAAAATGGGGAGAGTGCCATTGCACTCGAGACCTGCTTGCAGGCTTCCAATTGGAGCATCCAGGGAGCCACTGTTAGGACAGGATGCTGGCCTTGTGGGGCCTTTGTCTCTGATCTAGCTGCGTGGCTCATTTTGTGTTCTTAAATCCCATTCCCCAGCTCTCCAGAAGCTGCTGAGCATGGTGCTGCCGGCTTATATGAAAGGCATCCGGGAAGACAAGGAGCGCCAGGTGGTGATGGAGATTTTGGAGAGCCTGGCAAAGATACTGAAGACCTGCCGACAGGAGGCCCTCCGTGAACCTGGGCAGCTGGCAGAGCTGTGCCGAGTGGTCCGGGAGGTTCTGGAGAATAAAGTGAGTCATCATTCATTCATTGGTAATCACTCGTGCCCGAGTAAGATTGTCTTCCAAGATAAGGTCTTTGACAGTGGGTCCGTGACTGTGGAGGCCAATTCTGGATCCACACAGCCTCCCACGATGAGGACATAGGCTTCCAGATGGAAGATGGTCGTGATGAGGATTTGTTTGATGTGCCTTTTGCTTAGCTCGTTTGTCCCATTCACCCTGTATTCGTGCTTCTTCAAAGTCCACAGCGCCTTTGATAATAGTCGACCTCCATTTGGGACGTTCATGGGCCAAGACTTCCCAGTTGTCAATGTTCATGTTACATTTTTTAAGATTCGCTTTAAGAACATCTTTAAACCTCTTTTGCTGTCCACCGATACTCCGTTTTCCATCCTTAAGTTGGGAGTAAAGTAGCTGGCAACAGCTGGAGTGGAGAGTGGGGACTCTGTTTCAGATGACCTGTGTCTTCTGCCACCTAAGTTTGCCCTGACAAGATCTGCTAGATGTCAGAGGAGAAGGCTGGGATTTTACACACACACACTGCTTTATGGGTTTTTCTTTTTGTATGGTTGCCTTATAAACAGAGTTCTAGATATGTTTTACATGTTCAGCAAACAACTTCGGGAAAATTAATTTGTTACAAGCTATTTTTTTTAAAAAACAGCTTGTGCAAATTGTTCAGCTTGTGCATATTTACTCTTTCCAACGTATTTTCCCCCTTGGCTCTGAAACTTCAAAAAGTGGTGCCACAGCCCCTCCCTCAACAATTGGCCTCCCTCTGGCTTCTGTGGGTCTTTTGATAGACTGTGATATTTGCAGCAATGAGGATTAGAATCTTGCGCTTCAAAATCTCACTCTGACTTCACGCATGCATGTGTATGATTTAAATAATAATAAAAAGCATGCTAGTGCTGTGCTCTTTGGGAAGTGGTGGGTCATACACAGGTTTGGGGGGGGTGAGGAGGGGAGGGGGAAATTTTGACCGGTGACTGTTAAATGGTGACTCTTAAATGATGGCTGGTTGGTTGCTGCCCTGGGGTCCTTCAGGAGGAAGTGCAGGATATGAATTCACTTCTTGTTGTTGTTAATAATAATAATAATAAAGTCTACCGACATTTTTAAAAGCAGTCTCTCTCCTGCATCCCATTTTCAGACAGCCTGTCAGGACTCCAACATAGACGATGATGGCGATGACGATTGCGATGAGGTGGTAAGCGTGCAACTTGAGACACCATAACCATTTTTAAAACTCAGTAATTCATAGGCTTCTGAGAACAGAGAAGGCAGCCTGTGGGGAGGGGGATGAATTCTCAAAACTTAAAAGAAAAAGTATGTTTTTATATGTTGAAATAAAATTTAAAAAAAAATTTTTTTTTAAATGAAGGGGGGTGTTTTATTCTAAAATTGTACATCCTGCCTTTCCTCTATGTAAAAATCTTCAGGGTGGCTTATAGCTAGGGTAAACAGCAGAAACAGGGCCATGTTCGCACCACACATTTATTCCACTATGATTCCACTTTAAACAGTAATGGTTTCCCCAAAAAACCCCTGGGAAATATAGTTTGTGAAGAGTGCTAAGAGTTGTTAGGGAGACCCCTATTCCCCTCACAGAGCTACAGTTCGCAGAGTGGCTTAACAGTTGATCTGTCTTCATAAGGAACTCTGGGAATTGTAGTCCTGTGAGGGGAAATAGGGGTCTCCTCACAACTATCAGCACCCTTCACAAACTACCTTTCCCAGGATTCTTTGGGAGAACCCATGACTGTTTAAAGTGGAATCCTGGTGGAATAAATGTGTGGTGTAAATGTGTTCCAGATGATCATTAATTTCTATTAAAAGCGGAGGCTTCAGGCCTGTTTCTGAGGTGTGTCTCAACTCCAACCCCCTGGGTCTCATTCCCAGGAGCCTGCTTCCATTCCAGGGGCTCCCAGCATGCCTTGCTTCTGATCCAGCAGGGCCTCTTTCTTGAAGAATGTTGTGTGTGGGTTTTTAGGGCTCCGGTGCCTCTGAACTTTGAAGTTAAGTCCCACTGAGACCTGTGACCATTTAGAAGTGGGCGAACCTGGGTTGGTTTGGACTGTCTCCTGCCCATGGCAACTGCTGTGTGCATGGACTGTGGAGAGCAGGGAATTGAGATATTTATGCAGTAGAGGATGTGTGTGTGTATGAGACAGGCAGACATCAAGTGATTGACTGGTGGTTCTCTCCCCCCCCCTCTCCAATTTAGCCTGCAAGGGGTAGGGCCGGGAAAGATCTAGCGTGGGGGCGGGAGGTTCCTCACCTGTGATCTAACCCAATATTGTCAACATAGGACGCTCCCTTACACCGAGTCCATCTAGCTTAGTATTGTCTACACTGACTGGCAGTGGCTTTCCAGAGTTTCAGACAGAGGCGTATTCCCAGCCCTACCTGGAGATGCCAGGAATTGAACCGGGGGCCTCCTGCGTTCCAAGCAAACACTCTGCCACTGAGCTATGACACTTCTGCTAAAGCTGTTTCTCTCTTTCCGCTGTGCTCTGCCTCCTTCTGCTCCCCCAAACCAGGCAGAATATGACGCCATGCTGATCGAGTATGCTGGGGAGGTGATTCCTGCCCTCGCCGAAGCGGCCGGAGGAGAAGCCTTTGCTCCATATTTCGCCGGCTTCCTGCCCTTGCTCATCAACAAGATGGTGAGTGGGTGCCCCTCGGCCCTCCCCCCCAGGCTGCTACCTCCTTCCTGCCCGCCCCTCCCTCCCTCGCCACGACTTCCCTTTCCTTCAGCCTGGCTCCCGGAAGATCTCAGCCCTTCCTAACCCTCCTTCTCCCCTTCCTTGTTACCCTGCTGCCCCCTTTGCATCCTTCCTCAAGGGTGCACCCTTCTTCGGCAAAGGCCTTCCCAAGCTACCTTCGCTAGCCAGGCTGCTGTTGGGCCCAAATTGTTTTTACCTTCAGCCTGGTGGTGGTGTAGTGGTTGCTGTCTCAGGCTAGGGTTCAAATCCCCACTCCGTTACGAAGCTCTCTGGGTGACCTTGGGCCAGTTCCTCCCTCCCTCGGCCTCACCTACCTCACAGGGGTGTTGTGAGGATAAACATGAGAGGGGGAGAGCCACGTATGCCACCTTGAGCTCCTGGAAGGAGAAACGGGATAGAAATGAAATAAACAGATGCCATTAGGCCGTTTGTCTCCTCCACATACGAAGCTTTCTGGACACAGCCGACAGCTTTATTACTCGTCCATGACTCTGTTATTTTCAGTGGTGGCCCCCAAATTATGGAATGATCTCTCTGACAAGGTGGGCCTGGCGCCAACACTGTTATCTTTTCGGCGCCAGTTCAAGACTTTCCTCTTCTCCCAGGCATTTTAGCATGTGTTTTTAAATGGCTTTTTAAAAATGTGTTTTTAAATGTGTATATTTGTTTTTAATGTTTTTAATTGTTGTAAACCGCCCAGAGAGCTTTGGCTATGGGGCGGTATACAAATGCAACAAATAAATAAATAAACCCTCATAGTTGCACTAGCAGCCCTTTCCGAAGGGATGCTCCGGGAGTTTACTTGGAGCCCTGCTGCGCTTTCCACCTTCTCCCGCAGCCAGAGAGGTGCTGGGGTGGTGGATGAGGTGGCGTCCGTCTCCTGCTGACTTGTGGGTTCCTTTCTCCTTCCTTCTGCCTCTTTTCCTCCTCACAGAAGCCCAGCTGTTCTGCCACAGACAAGTCCTTTGCAGTGGGCACCATGGCAGAGGCCGTCCAGGGACTGGGCCATGCATCGAGTTCCTTCGTGCCGCGGATGCTGCCGGTACTTATGGGGGCGGCGCGTGACCCGAGCAAGGAGGTGCGCAGCAACGCCATCTTCGGGCTGGGTGTCCTTGCAGAACACGGCGGGGAAGCCATGTATGAGTATCCTTTCCTCTGACTGGAGCGTGTGTGCGCATGGGTTAAGACACGGCACGGCCAGTGGGGATTACTGCTAGTGTTCCCTGGCATGCTTTTAAAATCTGAGTAGCCTTCACTGTGAATGCCGGTTTTATTGTTTTGTTGAAATTGGTTTATTTAATTATGTACGTTTATAAATTTTCTTCTTGTTAGTTTTATACTTGTAAACCACTTAGAAGCCATCTTGGCCTTTAAACAGCATAGAAATGTAGCAATTTTGGTTTTTGTTTTGCCAAATCCTTTGCATGCTCCTTCCAGCCGTTGGGAGGGACAAAGAGCAATTATCATAGCCCACCTGTTGCTCAGATCGCCTGCCTGCCTATCTTAGTTTTTCTCCTTAACCCCGACCTTCCTCTGGTGCAGACACTACCCAAAGCTGCTGGGGCTTTTGTCCAGCATCATATCTCAGGAGCGGAACAACCGGGTGGCCGATAATGTCTGTGGAGCTGTCGCCCGGATGGTGATGGCCAATTCTGGAGGGGTCCCCATCGGACAGGTGAGAGCCTGGTGCGAGTCCTCCCTAGGTAAAGTGTGCAGCACCCTCTAGTGTGAATGGGAACATCACTGGGGAGGAATCTGGAGTCGTCTTCCTTTTTACCATCAGTGGCACTAGCTTCCCAATACGCTTTAGGAACCAGTTCTTTATCTTTACTACTATGGTCTTTTTTTTCATTCTTGATTAATCTGTCTGGAATGGCTACCTGGTGCTCCGTTTATCCAAGGGGTTCTGGTGATCAGCTTACTTAAAAAAATGTTTTTATTTCCAATAAAACAGAAATATAAACAAGCCTAGGAAATACAACAACTGCCTTGTGCCAAAAGCCAGGCTGTTTGTTGATCTGCTATCATTATTGTTATTTAGTAAAGCATTTGAAAAATGGAAATGGACTGCCAGGGTTTGCTGCAGCCAATTCTTGTGCAACAGCGCCCCAAGTGGCCACCTTGTCCTCTCAGCAGCTAAAAATAGACTGCCTTCAAGTAGATTCTGACTTATGGGCGACCCTACAAATAGGGTTTTCATGGTAAGCGGTATTCAGAGGGGTTTTTACCATTGCCTTCCTCTGAGGCTGAGAGGCAGTGACTGGCCCAAGATCACCCAGTGAGCTTCATGGCTGTATTGGGATTTGAACTCTGGTCTCCCAGGTCATAGTCCAACACTCTAACCACTATACCACACTGGTTCTCAAATGGAAATGGACTGCCTTCAAGTAGATTCCGACTTACGGGTGACCCTACAAATAGGGTTTTCATGGTAAGCGGTATTCAGAGGGGTTTTTACCATTGCCTTCCTCTGAGGCAGAGAGGCAGTGACTGGCCCAAGATCACCCAGTGAGCTTCATGGCTGTGTGGGGATTCGAACTCTGGTCTCCCAGGTTGTAGTCCTAGGTAGGTAAAACTGACCATGGGGGGGGGGGGAGGGGGAGGGAAGGGGCAACAGGGAGGTGATAGGATGTTAGGAGGAGGGGAGGGCACGTTTGATCATTTGCATGCTTTTTGAGTTCAGTGGGATTTACTCCTGTGCAGTCACTCTTAGGATAGGTGAAACTAACCTGGGAGAGGAGAGGGGGGAGGGGAAAGGGAGGGGCTCTAAAACTGTCTCTGCCAACTTGGCATCCTCCAGATGTGCCGTGCTGGCTGGGGCTGCTGGGAGTTGTGGTCCAACATATCTGGGGGCACCAGATTGGTGAAGGCTGCTGTTAAGTGCGTTAAGGACTTACGGCTGATCCTTGGTAAAGGCCCCTTCTGTATTCTGCCTGGCATTTTCCCTTTAGGTATTCCCCGTGCTGCTCCACGCTCTCCCTCTCAAGGAAGACTTGGAGGAATACAAAACAGTATTCCGTTGCATCAGCTTCATATACGAACACGACCCCCAGCAGGTACGTCTCAGTGGGGTTACCTCCGCTCCTTGCGCCCCGTTGTCTTTTGAGAGATTTTGCCAAACACATGCTCTTTGCAGAACTTTGGCACCTGAGGCGAGGTGTGGGGCGGTGGTGCCAGTGTGGCTTCAAAAGGAACCCTCCGGAGCTTAACATGAGCTGTCTGTGGTTCCATACCTCGAGCAAGGTGTGCTTCCCCAAGGGTCGTGGGAGCATGTCTTGCTCCAGACTTGTGATGCGGTTGGTATTCAAACCCCTGCTAAAAGGAGGGGGGACCCTCTTATTTTAACACAGGTTTCAGTGTAGATCCTGTCATAATCTTTCAGCAAGCCTCTGTGAAGGGGTGTTGCCTGCCATCGTTGTGATGTCAGATGACTGACAGGGGAGTGGCCCTCCCCACTGGGAATATTCCACCTGCAGGGGGGATAGGGCAGGTAAAGATCTCACCTGTTACTGGGGCAGGGGTGGGGGAGGTCCTGCTCCTCCACCCCCAACCTAGCCCAATATTGCCAACGTAGGAAGTTACTTTGTATTGAATCAGGCCACTGGTCCATTTAGCTGAGTATTGTCTGCACTGACTGGCAGCAGCGACTCTCCAAGATTTCAGGAAGGGAGCTTCTCTTAGAGATGCCATAGACTGAACCTGGGGCCTCTCGCCTGCAAAGCTACTGAATAATGTTCCCTCCCCAAATAGCTGAAAGGAACCTCCATGTTCAGTGACAGTGTACCTCTGGGCACAAGCTTCTATGGCACAAACAACAGGGGAGGGCTATTGTACTCATGTCCTGCTTGGGGGCGTGCCCCCCCATTCCCCCGAAGTGCCTGGTTGGCAAGTGTTGGGAACAGGATGCTGGACATGTAGGGCCTCTGGCCTGACCCAGCAGTCTGCTTACTTGATTCTCAAAATGAATATGGAGCCAGAAAATGTTCTCCCGATTTCTGCTCCCTCTGCTAATGTATCCGCTCGCCCTGCACACTCCCAGAGCAAGGCCCCCCTTCCTACTGATAGCTGGCCAATGCCATTTCTGTACACTTGGATCAATGCACTTCCCAGCAGCTGCTGTGTCAGTACAGGAGCGGATTTTAATTTAATTTAAAATAAACAGCCATTCCCAGTAATTCCTCTATATTGTAGGCTGGGAAATAACGGACCTTGGTGGTAAGGGGAATCAGAGGCGTAGGTGTTGTCTTTCTGTGTGTGTGTGGTTCTCCCACACACACGTGCACACGTGCACACAAAAAGAGGATTCCTGCAGCACTGAGGTCACTGTTTTTCTTTTTCAGGTATTGCAGCAGATGGGGGAAGTTGTTCAAACCAGCAGCAATGTCCTGGGCAAGGAGGATGTGCCATCAGGTACGTGCCTTGGGGCGGGTGGTTGGTCCTGTCAGTCAGCTGTCCACCTCCTTCCCTTCCCTACCCTTCTGCATTTAAAGCCCAACTGAAAAGATGTGAGGTGTTCAGAAGAGCACTATTTAGGCCCCATCTACACTTTACATTTAAAGCACCACTTTAAACACCATGGATTCCCCCAAAGAAGCCTGGGAACTGTACTTTGTTTGTGAGAAGGATCTTGGAATTGTTGTTCACAAGCTGAATATGAGCCAACAGTGTGGTGTGGCTGCAAAAAAGGCAAATGCTATTTTAGGCCGCGTTAACAGAAGTATAGTACCCAAATTGCATGGAGTGCTATTTCCCCACTATTCAGCACTGATTAAGCCTCATCTTAAGTACTGCATCCAGTTCTGGACACTGCACGTTAAGAAGGATGCGGACAGACTGGAACAGGTTCAGAAGAGGGCAACAAGGATGATCAGGGGCTGGAAACAAAGCCCTGTGAGGAGAGACTGAAAGAACTGGGCATGTTTAGCCTTGAGAAGAGAAGATGGAGGGGAGATATGATAACACTCTTCAAGTACATGAAAGGTTGTCACATAGAGGAGGGCCGGGATCTCTTCTCGATCATCCCAGAGTGCAGTACACGGAATAATGGGCTCAAGTTGCAGGAAGCCAGATTTTGGCTGAACATCAGGAAAAACTTCCTAACTGTTAGAGCGGAACGAAAATGGAACCAATGACCTAGGGAGGTGGTGGTCTCTCCAACACTGGAGGCATGCAAGAGGCAGCCGGACAAGCACCTGTCGGGTATTCTTTCAGTTTGATTCCTGCATTGAGCAGGGGGTTGGACTCAATGGCCTTTCAGGCCCCTTCCAACTCTACTCATCATATGATTCTATTAGGGTGTTGAGAGTTGTTAGTAGAACCCTATTCCCCTCACAGAGATACAATTCCCGGAGTTTTGAACAATCAATCCCTCTTCCTCCGGGGAACTCTTGAGAACTGTAGTTCTGTGAGGTGGTGGGAATAAGGGTCTCCTGAGGAATTGCAGCACCCTTCACACATTCCCAGGATTTAGACCGTCATTGAGCGGGAAGGGAGTATAGGCTATGGGCTTTGGGGGTCCTTGTGGCTCCTAGTGGCAATGGCCATTTCAGGGGCTGTTTTACTTCTGATCCCCAAACCCATCAGCACAAACATGGTGTGGCTGTCACCATCATGCCTAGCCTTTGTGAGAAATAACTACTGTCCACTTTAGGATTGCCAGGTTCAGGGCCTGAGACTGATCCTGTATCTTTAGGAGACGAGAAAGTCAGCCAAGTGCAGGTGTTCCTGCAACTCTGTAATGGGAAAAACCACCAGGTGGAATTCTCCCTTCCCCCTGCACAACTTTTAAAGATACAGAAGACCTCTTAGAGGCTGGGCCTGGCAACCAAGAGGTCTTCTGTATCTTTAAAAGTTGTGCAGAGGGAAGGGAGAATTCCACCTTGTGGTTTTTCCCATTACAGGGTTGCAAGAACACCTGCACTTGGCTGACTTTCTCTTCTCCTAAAGATACAGGATCAGTCTCAGGCCAGGAACCTGGCAACCCTAGTCCACTTGCATTGATCAACCAAAGTGAAAATTCTGTGGCGCTTGATTTCTGCCCCTCCTCTCTTTTTTCCCTCTCCCAAGGCCGCTATTTTTAATGTATTATTTAAATTTATATCCCACCCTTCCTCCCAAAGGAGCCCAGGGCAGCAAACCCACAACCGATAAAACAATCATAAGAACAACCTGCTGGCTCAGGCGAAAGCGGGCCCATCTAGTCCAGCCAATTGCCAAGGGAAGCCCACATGCAGGACCTGAGCTTAAAGAGCCCTCTCCTGTGGTTTCCAGCAACTGGCATTCGGAAGCATACTGTCTCCAACTGTGGAGGCAGAGCATAGCCGTTGTGGCTAGTAGCTCTCGATAGCCTTTTCTTCCATGAATTTCTGCAGACCTCTTTTAAAGCCATCCAGCTGATGGCCATCACTGCCGCCTCTAACAGCGAGGTCCATACTTAAGTATGTGTTGTGTGAAGAAGTCCTTCCTTTTGTCTGTCCTGAATCCTCCAACATTCAGCTTCATTGGATGTCTACAAGTTCTAGTGCTATGAGGGAGGGAGAAAAACCTTTCTGTCCACTTCCTCCATGCATAATTTTATACACTTCTAACGTGTCACATCTTACTCGCCTCTTCACCAAACTAAAAAAACCCAAACAATTCCAGTACAGATGCGGACTGGGAGAGTAGTCTTCTTTTCATAACAGTTTTTTGTGCTTCAGGGCTACCTGGCTGGCTGCTCTGAGGCAACTGACTTAGGGAGCCAAGTGTTACCCAGAGAGCAGGACGTGTCTTCCATCATGGTGCCATTGCATCGCCTTCAGCTTAACCAGCTCTTTATTGTTGTTGTTTAGAAGGCCGGAACACCCTGGTCACGCTCCTGCGAGATCTCTCTGCCCGTTGCCCGTCCGAGTTCCAAATGGCTGTGCGTTTGCTGCCTTCGGAAGCTGGGGCCTTGGTCATTGCGGCGGTCAGTTCCACGTGAGGGGAGCAAGAGTGGGCTGCGCTCCCTTCTAACTCCACGGAGCCAAAGCGGACTTCACTGGCCATGACCACCAGCCTCCACCATGCACCCGCTCTTCTCTGTGGACTGATAACCCCCTTCAGTTTTGCAGTGACCAGCCTCCCCCCCCCCCCCCGCCGACATGGTGACACTTCCTGAGTGTTGTGTTTTTCATTTTCCCGTTTCCAGTTCAGTCCTTCTGACTCAGTTTTTTGTACACCTTAATGGTGGTTCAGATGTCAGTCTCTGCCATACATCGTTTGGTGCTGATTTGGGCAGGACAAGAGTTTTTAAAACGGTCCTTGGAGGATTAATCTCTTTTACAAAGAACCAGCATGGGGATGAAGTATTCTCTCTCTCTGCCCACCCACAGCCTGTTTTCTTTTCAGGCCTTTTCCAACTTGAAGGAGACTCTCTAGCTAACGTCCTTTGTAGGTTAGCTTGCAGCAGCCGCTCAATTCAGCTGGTGGGACGCAGACATTTCCTTTTCTCTTCGTTACCACCAGTTCTCTGCCTTCTGCTTCCTCGTAAAGACCCTCCCAACCAACATGCGGCAGTTGCTAAGGGGCAATTGTCATAGCCAAACAGCAGTGTGGAAATCGGGACAGATTTGGGCACATGGCACCCCTGGGGTTGGCTTTCATGTACACCCAGCTTATGAGTTGTTGTTACTGTGGCAACTGCAAATGGCTGGTGGGGGGGAGAGAAGAGTGGTGCAATCGTGGGGGGGGGGGAAAGGGGAAGAACGCTAGGCCACATGTGTTTTCCTTAAGATGAACTTGAAGCTCAAAATATGCATTTGGTGGAACTCAGATTATCAGTAGTGGGATGTTTCATGAGCGTATAAAATTAAAACTCTTTGGCCTTGAGATCAAACAGAAAGTGGGTATCGCAATGATTAAACACTGCACATATTCCTCTTTTTGCAAGATATACACGTTTCCTGTTTGTAGGAAGTGGTAGCAACTGCAACCGGGATAAGCATAAAACCACACTCCCTGCAAAAGCCAAGAAACAGCACTTCTGTTGCGCTTGACAATTCGGCAGTACTGGCTTCATTTGGAGGTACACTGACTCACAGTACCCCCCACGGTCACAAAACAGCTGACCGCTCTCCTTAGGCCGTTTTTGTCCTGTTGCCAAGACACAGCCTGTTTTGGTGGCAGTTCTTTGGTGGCCTTCTTTTGCCCTGTTGGGAGTTACTCCCAGTGCCCCCCCCCCCCCGCATTCTGTTAAGGGAGGAGGGGTGTTATATTCTTTTGTTTGCCAAAGTTAATGCTTCATGAACAGCCAGTGAGGGGGTTATTTTTTGCAAGCGTAGGTTTTCACCTGGCTTTCTGTGATGAAATAGCAACCCATCAAACAGCTGTTTCCTCTAGTTTGTATTTAAGATTTCAACCTGCGTTTTGGTATATTTTTGAACAAAAACACTATATTATATATGTTATAATAAATATGTGTTGCAGCTTACATTGTTTGTCTGCAAAGGGTGTGTGTATGTGTGTATGTTTATCATAAGAAAAGCTCTCTGCTAAAAATCAGACCAAAGGTCTATCTAGAACAGGTGTAGGAAACATTTGGTCCTCCTGCTATTTTTGAATGACACCTCCCATCATTCCTGGCTGGTGGGAGTTGTAGCTCAGCCACACTTTTTGGGGGGTAGGTGGAGGTGGGCTAAAGGTTCTCCACACCTGAAGTCTGATCCAACAGCTCACCCTCGTTTCAAATAGCGGGAAACCCCCAGTGCAGAAGACACATATTGATGGGTCTTCCAGTCAGGAAGGAGACTGCCCCATGTTCAGTCACTATGCTAATAACAGAACAGCGGCCAATGGGGGGAATGTAAGTGCATTGGCCAGGACCAGTGTGCTATATTGGTCAGACTGGGAGCTGGGATACCAGGGTTCAAATCATGAAGCTCACTGGGTGACCTTGAGCTGGTCACCCTCTCTCAGCCTAACCTACCTCACAGGGTTGTTGTGAGGATAAAATTGGGAGAGGGAGAACTGTTTGTACACCACCCTTGGTGGGGTATAAATGGAGTGAGGAAGCAAACCCTAGGCACTCTGCTTGCTTTCAGGCAGGGGCATGGCTCAGTAGTAAAAATGTCCTGCCTTCAAGTCAATTCCAACTTATGGCGACCCTATGAATAGGGTTTTCATGAGGCTGAGAGGCGGCGACTGGCCCAAGGTCACCCAATGAGCTTCATGGCTGTGTGGGGATTCGAACCCTGGTCTCCCAGGTCGTAGTCCAACACCTTAGCCACTACACCACACTGGCTCAGTAGTAGAGCACTCATTTTCTTATATGCAGGAGGGCCTGGGTTCAGGCCCTGCCATCTCCGGTTACTTCTGAGGTAGAGAGGGGCTCCTATCTCAAGAGCCAGGGCAGCCACTGCCACTCAAACAAGAGGGCTCTGCCTCCACTGTTGGAAGCTGCAGGAGGGGAGAGTGCTCTGGCACGTGGGTCCTGCTTGTGGGCTTCCCGAAAGAGCATCTGCCACAACAGGCTCCTCTGATGTTCTTATGGCCATTGGGGCAAGGCAGCCTCCTTGTCAGTAACAGCGGTGCTTTGGAATGCAAGTCCTGTTCAGCTCCCAGCTGTGGTGGCTGCCTGCTGTCTTGAAAATGGAAGCAGACTGCCTTCAAGTCGATCCCGACTCATGGCCACCCTATGAATAGGGTTTTCATGGTAAGTGGTATTCAGAGGGGGTTTACCTTTGCCTTCCTCTGAGGCAGTGACTGGCCCAAGGTCACCCAGTGAGCTTCATGGCTGTGTGGGGATTCGAACGCTGGTCTCCCAGGTCGTAGTCCAGCACCTTAACCACCACACCGGCTCTCGCCTGCCATCTTAAGTGGTCCACAATGCAATGCCCTTAGGCCGTAGAGACATCATGGGAGATGGGAGCCCAGGACATTGCCAAATACAGCGTTGGACTATTGGTCCAGCTACCTCCATACTGCCTACGCTGCAGGCAGGGGCCGTTTCCAGCCTCACCGAGATGCCATCAGGGACTGAACCTGGAGGCCTTCTGCATGCAAAGCAGGTGCTCTACCACAGAGCAGCAGCCTGGGGCTTCAGCTAGGGCCAAACCTGCCCATCCTCTGACCCTCCATTAACACCACCCATTGTCCTGACTGGGCCTTTAAAAGCCACAAGAGGTTTGGTCTGCTAGCAAAAGGGCAGGTAGGCAGGCTGAGTACAAGCAGCTTAGCGTCAATGCTGGTTGCCACCCTGGGCTCCTGCTGGGAGGAAGGGCGGGATATAAATCAAATAAATAAATAAAGCAAGATGGTTGCCTGCCGTTTCCTTCAGAGCTTCCAAGTCTGGCCCATGCTGTAAGCATCACGGCCCTCTCCCTCTACAAGGCAATTCTTCTGTAGTGGGTGGGTGCGGAATTCTTGCATGCTGGACATTCAAACTTTGTTTATTCATTAAATTCATATCCCACCTTGCCTCCCAAAGGAGCCCAGGGCAGCAAATGCATCATTAATGGAATATAATTAAAACTGCTTTATCACCTCCTCTCACAGCTCATTCCAGGGTTGCCAGGAACAGATCTTGCAGCCCCCACATACACGCCTGGGCCAACAGGAATGTCTTTAGGTTCTTCCAAAAAGTTAAACCATCTCAATAGGGAGGGCATTCGCCAAGGCAACTTCCAGGGATGGCACCACCAACAGGGCCTCCCCTGCTGAAGATAGAGCCCCAGATGGCAGATAAAAGGACTCTCCAACTGATTCTCACTTGAAAGGTTTTTTTTTGGGGGGGGAATGGCTTTATTCAGTTAGAAAATGAAGGTTTGAACGACAAGTGCATCTTTTCTTGCCCAACACCATGTGAAAGAGGAAGCAACTCTCCCACTCTGAGGAGTGGTGCATTCGTCCTCTGCCCATACCTTGGGGAGCAACAGAGCATCCCAGAGGGCAAGATCTGTACCAGCAAGAGTCTATCAAGTGCAGCTACCTTAGGTGGAAACGGGGTCCAGGTTTAATGACAATCTGTCCATAAGGTTCCCTTTGCTCCAAGCGCAGGCACTGGTTGGCAGCAAGAACTGGGAGGTGGGGGGGGGAGGAAAAAGGTGGGTGAGGGGGGAAATTCTTTATTCATCACATATGGGTCAAAGCAACTTAACACTTATAAAAGCATATCTAATTACATCAGAAAGCTAGTATTGACTGGACTGCTCATCCTATTATTAACTGTCAGCTCTGCCACTGTTTTATTTCTTACCACTTTATTAAATTAAAGGTCGGCAAAACACTAAAATATCTTAAAAATGAAAGACTTAAAAGCATTAAAGCAAAACATTTTGAAAAGCAATTCCAACACAGACGCAGGCTGGAATAAGGTCTCTACTTAAAAGGCTTGTTGAAAGAGGAAGGGCTTCAGTAGGTGCTGAAAAGATAACAGAGATGGTGCCTGTCTAATATTTAATATTTTGTGAGAGGTGGGCCTCAGTACTTTTTTAGCCATCACAAGCGGGCCTTCTGACAGGAAGTTTGAGATGCCAAAGGTGGGCCAAGGCTGGGTTGCCTCTCTGTCACCTTCTCTTGTTTGCTTTTACAAAGTAATTTCAGCTGCCCTCAAGTGGTTGGCTACTGGGCAAAGCCTCTGGTAATTGCTACTTTATAAAACCAAACAAGGGAACAGCAAAGCAGGCCTCAGATGACCTTGTGCGGTGAGATCTGCACTGGTTGGGGGCGGGCTGCGCACGCGCACACACACACACACACACACACTTCCATTACCTACCCAAACAAATGTAGAATATTCGGCTGGCAACAGCCCGAGAAGCCACAAAGGGCACCAGCTGGTCAAATTCTATCTCCCCGGCCTGTTCCAGTCTGACTGAAATGAACCTGCAGTGAAGGGGAGCGGTCAGAGTTGGGCAACGCAGGGAAGAAGCAGGAAATAGAGAGAAAAGCTGCTCAGTTCTGGTTATTGGTGTTCTTTCTTTGAGAGTGTGGTGTGAGCCACCCCTTTCCCAGCACATGCCTCTTGTCCTTCACAGAGCGGCCTGCCATTTCCCCCTCTGCAAAGCAGAGTAAGAGAAGGTGTGCTGTTTTTAAAGATGAAACAGCAGTCCTTTCCAGAGAGCTGTGGGCCTCTCTGCCTTCAAACCGGATTCTCTGGGGAAGAGAAATGGCCTTTGCGGCCTCACCTGCGCACATAGTCCATGGTGACCACGTCCTTCTCCAAGGGCAGCTCAAAACTTATTTCAGGGAGTTCGGGCACAATAGGCAGCGCCGCCGCCTCTGGCTCCAGCAGGATCCTTAGGGAGAGAAAGGGAGGCTCAGCTGCGAAGAGAGTCACCCTGCTCCCTCCCTTGGAGGCAAAGACTCATCCAGCACAGGGAAAGAAGACCGGCCTCACCTCTCCTCACCTACCACCAAGCTAGGCCGAAGTTCTTCTTCGGTTGTCTCAAGGGAAATCTCTGCAAGGAGGAACCAAAATAAATATTTGTATTTCATAGGAGAGGAGGGAGGTTTGGTGTCTTTGGGAGAAAGGGGGGGGCATGTTTCAGACAAGGGCTGTGGAATAAGTCCAGCGCGGTTGCAATGAGAGAAGGCGCATCCATCCTGGATAAGCAATTACGCTGTGTGATGGGGTGGCTTCTTTTTTTTGCCTGAGGGGGACATTCGCCTATAGCCAAAATCCCTCCTCCTGAGACAATAAAAAGTGTTACCATAAATCATAACAAACCTGTATGAGCAGATACATAGCATGTAGTGTGAATGATGTAGAATCATGACCGAACTGAAGAAATGGTGATAAAACTGCAGTTTAACTCGTGTTTTAAGGGTAACGCCACTTCGAGACATTTTTTTGTAAAAAGTGGCAAATATATGCTAGCAGTGGGCATGGTCAGCACCCCCCCCCAGTTGAACAGCTGAGGAGAAGGGGGAGGCATTGACCTCTCTGCTCAAATGACCAATCTGATGACCAGGGAAGGGGAAATTTGCAGCCCTGTTGGGCCACTGGGCTCTGCCCACCTCAACACAGCGTCTACTTTAACATTATTTTCCCTTTTTGCCACTGCCACCAAAATTGGTGGGTCTTCAGCAGCCAGATCAGGCCCTTGAGTTGCAGGGTTAGCCAGCCCTGTTGTCTGAGAAGGAGAGTGAACCACCTCATGCCCCCCATATGACCTTGAGAGGCCACCTCGCCGACCCACCTGAGGAGCCCACAGGTGGCACACTTGGTTCTTCTGCTGCTCGCAGCTCCTGCAAAAGAGGAAGGAGCACTGAGCATCAAAGGGGCAAGGCGATCCCAGCCGCAGCTCAGTGGCAGAGCATCCGCCTTGCACGCACAAGGTCCCAGGTTCAATCCCTGGCGGCATCTCCAGGTAGGAGCAGGAGGAATCCCTGCCTGAAACCCTGAAGAGCTGCTGCCAGCCAGTGTAGACAGTACCATGCTCGATGGTCCAATGGTCTGACTAGGTAAAAGGCAGTGTCCTGTCTTTATACTGCTGTGGGCCACCTCACCCTCTTGCGCTTCACTGGCTGAGCTGCTGTGGTGCCACTGGACACTGGATGAGCATCGCGACTGCTTGGCACTGTAGTGAGGAGGAGTGCTGGTGGCCAGGTTGGGGAGCGGGACAGGGCTTTGCATGAGGACAAGGGATGAGAGGGACCATGGCTCTACGTGGGAAACAGATGCTCACACAGCCATGCTTGGGATTTCTCTTCCCACAGAGGTGGGGACCTGGATCCAGGTTTCCCAGGGCTGATCCTCTCTGGAGCATCACAGAAGTTCAAAGAGAGAACATAGTAACTGCCCTGCTGTATCTGACCAAAAAGCCCTAGTGTACTCCCTAGGGTGCTGTTCCCAAGAGTGGTCAGCCATTTGCCTCCTGGCCCACCCGTTCTCAGAATTCCCAACTGCTTGGCCCAGCAAGCATCTGATATTTGGAGATAGACTGACTATGGACATGGAGGCTCTAATTTCCCAGTGCCTAACAGCCTTTGATAAACTCATGCATCTGTCCAACCCTCTTTTTTAATGCAACGCAGCCCATCTTGTAAGCCAGAGAACATCCTCCAGTGGCAATGCAGCCCATCTTTTTATAAAGGTGAGAACCGGGTAGCTGTTTGAGCTGGGGCTCCCCTATCACAGCTAAGATCCTCTTTTGGCACTGCCAGCAACGTCCAAAATTTATAAAACCCCTAACCATTTGAATCAAACACTGTGGAACTGCCATCAAACGCCATGTGGATTTTCAACAGCCAACCAGCAGCAGCAACAGATTCAAGCCGCGCTCCTTACCTCCAGCTCACTGGGAAATTCAGCTTTTTGCACTGCTTCCTCCTCCTCTCTCAGTGCTTCTTCCTCCGCTGCTGCTGCTCGCTGCCTGGCATAATCCACGCGCTGGAGGTTGGTGCAGCGGGCCCAGAGGTCATTGAGGGTGGGATGCATCCATCCTAAGGGGATGAAGTAATGGAGCAAGGGCTTAAATTTCTGGAGAGATGTGCAGGGGGCTCAATCCTGCCTGCAAGTCAGGGGGACCCTCCTGACCTGCTGTCTCTTCTCCCTAAAATAATAATTATTATTTATTGCACTTATATCCCACCTTTTCTCCAGGGAGCTCAAGGTGGCATACAAACATGGTTCTCCCCCTCCTCATTTAATCCCCACAACAACCCCATCAGGTAGGTTAGGCTGAGAGGCAGTGACTGGCCCAAGGCCACCTACCGAGCTTCTTGGCTGTATGGGGATTTGAACCCTGGTCTCCCAGGTCCTAGTCCAACACTCTAACCACTGCGCCACACTGCCTCTCCCAAACAAGGCTAAGGCTAGGAAGAGCGTTCCCTCAGCAGAACGTGTCAAGTCAGAATCATAACTGAGGCCTCACTCATGTTTACAGTCATCAAATGGGGGGAGGGAACCCCAAGCCAGTTCTGGTGGTTGAGGATTGCAAAAGCTTCGTTGAAAACATAACAGAGAAAAAAGGAGAAGGTTACGGAGCCTCTAACTCTCCTCTGTTTGTCCCCGCTTCTCATTCCACCTCCCCCTTAGCAGTTGTCCCTGGAGTTGAAGGAGGAGGGGGGACAATTAGGAATATCAGAAGCTGCCTTTTAATGAGGTAGACCACTAGGGTCCATCCAGGTCAGTATTTACACCAGGGGTTCTCAGACTGTCTACCTACAGGGCCCACCTGAAATTTTACTGAGGCCCACCAGTCACAACACAGTGGCAGACGGAGGGAAAATTGGCAGTTACTGTCATCATTTTCTATTTGATTATCTAATCCATTCTTGGGAACTGCTTATTCCATTGCCACAGTGCTTTCCTTGTGGCAAGGAGTTCCACAGCTGAGCTCCCCACAACCTAAGTGCAGACTCTGGAGGAATTGCGACTCAGCCTCCCTCCTTTAGGAAGAATTTGCTGAACCAGAGGCTTTGAGTAGAGAAGGGTTGTTCTTTTGTATATTTTAACCTTCCTGCTCGTACATGCCACCCAAAACATATTTACTCATCTCCAGTGATTTCTTCTCCCATTCTCTTTTCACACTCAACGTGTACCTTGTCTCCCCACCCTCAAAACAATTCCCACTGTCTATCAACACTTCTCCCTAATCCTTCCACAGTCAACTTCTTCTTTCCTCTCTTACCATCCCCTTTCTTTCCTATTTTCAGTTTTATTATCTGACTTCTTAAGTTCCTTCTCAACACCTCCTCCGGCCCTTTTCCCCTCAGAGGAGGAAGACCTCCCTGCCTCAAGCTTCTCTGTCAGCCACTTTCACTCAGCATGCAGGAGAGTGGCTGGAAACGGGCACAGGTCCAATCCATGGACGACGCAGCACAGCTAGGAGGCGAGGCCTGCAAGTGAGGGAAGGCCCTGGGCAGGCTGAAAGCCGCACCTGAAAGTGGCCCAAGGCCCCACTGTTTGAGAAACACTGGCCAACACCGATTAGCAGCAGCCCACCAGCGTTTCAACCAGAAGGCTTTCCCAGCCCCGCCTGAGAACACCTGCTTTGCATGCAGAAGGCCCCAGGTTCAATCCCTGACGCCATCCCCAGGTAGGGCTGGAAATGTCTCCTGCCTGGAACGCTGGGCAGCTGCTGCCAGTCAGTGTGAACAATACTGAGCTAGACAGACCAATGACCTGACTCAGCATAAGGCAGCTTTCTGCATCCCTATGCTCTGCCACTCAGCAATGGCCCTTCCCTTGGACTACTAGGGAAGAAAAGCAGAGAGACACGTGCAGACCTCATGATAAACGCCGGCCTCAGCCTCCCCAAACAGCAGGCAAGCCTTACATCTATAGTCTGGGCCGAGAGCGGGAGGGACCCTGTCGACTTGCAGAAGCTGACTTGCCGAGGCTCCAGTTGCCGTCAGCACCAGCCAGCACAGCCGATGGGGTCAAGGGATGATGGGAGTGGCAGCCCAGCAATACCCAGAGGGCTAAAGGTTCCCCCACCTCGATCCAAACTCCAAGATCAGTACTGATGAAGGACGGGCAATACATTCTTTTTTGCCAGCCCAGATTTCAGGGCATGCAACCCCCTCCCCCCAAAAAAACCCCATTCTTCTTTAGTCTCTTTTGGCTGCTCCTCATCCTTTCAGGTCAAAATCTGCACTTGGGTACCCCCTCCAGGCCACACGAGAAGGGAGAGAAACGGCCAGAGAAAAGCACTTGCCGTATGTTGGAGTTCCTAAAAGCTCTGCTGGAGTCTTCAGCCTCTTTGGTGGGAGAAGTATCATCTCCTAGAAGGAGGAAGGGGGCGCAAACAGCAGGCATGTTAGTCTTCCCTAAGCTGGTGCCTGCCAGTTGTTTTGGACTACAACTTGCATCCTGAGTTGCTTTGCATAATATATCTTTTTCCTGCTTATAATATGGGAAAGGACAAAGGCCTCCGTGGAGCACTGAAATGTTGCCTGTTTACTCCAGCCTCCACTCCTTTTTCTGACATTTAACACTTGCTACCCTGTATTTGCAGCCTTAAGGGCTAGAAACTTGAATTTAATTATTTTTAAGAGAGCCTTGATTTTCAGGATACTGAAATCTAAACTCAGTACTGAATTTCAGCTACTATCTGTTGTCCAATCTCTGCATACCCAGCATGGATGACATAGTCGCACTCGCCCTCGCCCATTTGCAACATACGTGTTGCTCCCAACACGGGAAATAATGTAGGGGGAGGGGAATGGAGCAGGGAGAGGATTTCGACTCCACAGCTCAAGGATGATTCCAACCCCTACCAGGGGCTGACACTGTGTCTGCGGGTCCAAGATCTGTTTCTGGAAGTCTTCTCGGGAAATCTGGGTCACCTCGTCCAGGAAGCGCAGCTGCCTTCGCCGCCTGGTGGGGCGCAGCAGGGACGGCTCGTACGCAGGCAGGCGGAGCTGGAGGAGCAGAAGAGAACCTTCTAGATGTTCTGCTGCGGTTCATCTCTCACTTCCCCGTGCCCTTCAGCAGCCCCCGTTTTGATTTCAAGATGGGAAGCTGCCTTAGACCGGGTCAAACCATTGGGGTCCATCAAGCTCAGTGTTGCCTACACTGACTGGCAGCAGCTGTCCAAGTTTGCTGGCAGGGATATTTCACAGCCTGACAGCAGATGCCGTCAGGGATTGGACCTGGGACCTTCTGCATGCAGAGCAGAGGCTCTTCCCCTGAACCACAGTCCTTCGCTTTCGCCCGGGGATTCTGCACAGGAGGGCTGACCTGTCCTCCCCGCCTCCCTTTCGCCTTACCTCAGGGCTCAGCGGAGAGCGTCTCTCGAGCAGGGGACTGACAGGGGGCGAATGGGGAGAAGGCAGCAATCTGGGTCCCTCTGAAAGAGGTGTCATCTCTATAGCGGAGACAGCAAGGGGCGGGTGTAAGTGACTGAAGGTAGAGCCTGACACTGATTTTATGCCTTCTACATTAAATTTTACTCTTGTAGTCCCCTTTAGTACCACTCCCTATATATATGTATATATGTGGGTATATAGTATTTTATGTATTTTAATTGTATTTTATGTATTTCAATGTTTTCTGATTTTATTGTTTATAATTTTATTATGTACATGTTTGATTTTGTTTTTGTAAGGCGCCCTGAGTGCCCTATTAGAGGGTAGATGGGCAGGATAGAAATCTAATAAATAAATAAATAAATAAGAGAGGTGAGAAAGTGCCATCTAGCCAGCAACTTCCCCAGCCCCTTTGGGTGTCAAGTCAGGTCCTGCAGGCCTGATCCAGCTGCAAGGCTCTGCCGATGTTCCCATATTCTTTGGCAGCCGCAGGCCAGAGCTCCACACACGACTCACCCAAAGGCAGCAGAGGGACTTTGCTGGGGAGTGGGATCTCTTCCGTGAACAGGAGTCCTGTCTCCCTTGCAGCCGCCGACAGCTCTTCCCCAATCCTATGAAATAAAACACACAGGCGCTATTTCCTTTTCATTTGTCGTTGCGTGACTCGCTGTGGCACACACCAGGTTGTAGAATGTGGTGGTGGACACGCCAAAGCTCGATGTGGAAAAGACCTCTGTTAGCCTTTGAGGAGCCATCGCAGGACACTGCTGCATTTATTAATATCTGTGGCACTGCGTGAAGTTTATGGTCCTTTACAGAGAAAAATCAACTCATTTGAAATGTGGTGTTGCAGGAGAGCTTTGCGCATACCATGGACCACGAAAAAGACAAATAATTGGGTGCTAGAACAAATTAAAATGGAACTATCACTAGAAGCTAAAAGGATGAAACAGGTTATCATGCTTTGGACACATCATGAGAAGACATGATTCACTAGAAAAGACCAAAATGCTGGGGAAAACAGAAGGGAGTAGAAAAAGAGGAAGGCCAAACAAGAGATGGATTGATTCCGTAAAGGAAGCCACAGACCTGAACTTACAAGATCTGAACAGGGTGGTTTATAACAGTTGCTATTAGAGGTCACTCATTTATCGACTTGAAGCCACATAAAAGCAACAAACAGAGAAAAAGTCATTTGGGAGGAAGGGGCGGGATATAAATTCAATAAATAAATAAAAATAAGTTTGGGTGTGGAAGAGAAGGTCTTTGCTCCAAGCAGAGTGCCATCCAGACTGCAAGGAGGCAGAAGGCGAGGAACTAAGGGAGACAGTTAGGGCAGCAAAGCATGCTGTGCCTGAGCGGGGATTGCCAACATGGGTGCCCTCAAGTGGCTCTTGGACTTCCGACTCCCATCAGCCCCAGCCAACAGTTAGGGGTGGTGGGAGTTGTAGCCTGGAGGGCCACAGGCTCTGCATCCCTTTTGTCCCAACGACTGCTTCTGCTAAAACAGCTTCAGCAGGTTCTTTAAATACTAGCCTGCCCAGCTTGTTTAAGAACCTAAGAAGGGCCTGCTGGGTCTGGCCAATGGCACAATTAGTCCACCCTCCTGTTCCCATAGTGGGCAACCGGATGCCTCAACAGGAAGCCTACGAGCAGGACCTGAGCGCAACAGCACTGTCCCCTCCTGCAGTTCGGAAGCATGCCCCTCTGACCGTGGTGGGCAAGCACAGCCATCGTGGCTAGTAGCCATAGATAGCCTTCTCCTCTATGAATTTGTCTAATCCTCTTTTAATTGGCTTTTAAATACGTGCTTTCAAATTTGTATATTTGTTTTTACGTTTTAATTGTTGTAAACCCCCCAGAGAGCTTCAGCTATGGGGAGGTATACAAATGTAATAATTAAATAATATCCAAGTTGGTTGCCACCCCGGCCTCCTCTGGGAGCAAGTTCCATAGTTTAACTATGTGCTATGTGAAGAAGAGCTTTCTCTTGTATGTCCTGAATCCTCCAGCACACTTTCACTGGACATCCATGAGTGGCAATAGATGGAAATGTCCTTTTCTCTATCCACTCTCTCCAGGCCATGCGTAATTCAAGACACTTCACTCAGGTCGCCTCTTACGCACCTTTCCTCTAACCTAAAATGCCCCAAATGCCGCAACCTCTCCTCATAGAGAGTTGCTCCATCCCCTTGATAATCTTGGTTTGACCAGACAGGATGCAGAAACCCCTTTCAATGTTCTGGGAAAAGAAGGTGATTGAATGTCTGCCTCCACCAGCCTTCTGGGTCAATCTGCCTGCCCCTTCTTCACCCAAGGACAAACACACCATTCAAACCCTGGGACCAGAAGCCTCTAGAACGGTCTTCAAATCTCCTCTCCGTCCCTCCCTTTACCGTGTGGGAGGCGACAGCCCCAAGGACACCAAAGGCTCCTGTTCTCTGACTTCCTCCGCAGACTCTGAAAGAGAGAAAAGGAGAGATGAAAGCAAAAGGGGAGGCAGGGAGAGAGAGAGGCTGGCAGCAAACAGAGAAATCTGCCCCTTTTAACAGCTGGCCACGTCCTTGGAGATCTGGCAACGTTAAAAAGAAACTAAAACAATCAAGAAATGCTTTACTATTTCCTTCATTTCCTGTAACCTGTGCAGCGTCCAGAAAATGCTTCGGTTTTTGCAAACCTATGGCAGCAGTAGGATGGGTGGGATGGAGTTTGGGGTGGGGAGGTCAGGACAGAGCATCTCTCCTTGGGCCTTTCCAGTTGGAGCTCAGTGGGCACCATCAGGGCAGGACTTAAGGGCAGGAGCACAGAGCCCCACTCAACAGAAAAGGGCAGGAGGGCCCCCACCCTCCCAAACGCAGCAAGGCTGGTGGGTTACTGCATTTTGAAGGAAGCAAAGCCATGCGCCATCTAATCAGACCATTGACCCCAGAGTCCAAAACTGACCTAACAGCACCAATATGCAGATGGTCTAACAGAGAGACTAGTCGTGATGAACATGATGTATTCTTAGCCAGGCCATTAGACTATCATCTCAGGGACTGAACCCTTTGCATGCAAACCTTGGCTTCTGCCACTGAGCTAAAAGCTCCCTCCCCATGGGCCACAGAGAGCAAAAGGGGGCGCTAGAGGAGGATGAGGCGGCCATCCCTAAGATAAGACGGGGCTTCAGCATTCCCCGGGGTTTGGGGATCACGATGGATTGTGCCTGGAAGAGAACAGGGAGCCGGGCCTGCAGCGCAGCTGTGCTCCTTAGCTGGGTCCCCCCCCCCGCCCCGCTCACCTTCTTCTGCACGCCTTTTCCTGGAAGAAACGCGGGGCGACCGCAGAGGCTTCTCTTCGCCAGGCACCAGAAACCCCTCCTGTTCGACCAACAGGTCGATCTCCTGCGCTGTGATTTCGGGCAGATCTCGCTCTCCCTGCGGCAGGCAGGAAAGGAAGACAAACGGCGTGACTCTCCTGAAAGTGCTCACCCCGGCCATCCAGGACAATGTCATCATGCTCTGCCCTCCTCTGGGGTGGGGAGCCTTTGTCAGCCCAAGAGCCTCACCCTCCTGGGCAACCTTCCGGGGATGGGCAGGGTCAGAGGCAGAAAATGGACAGAGCAATGAATGTAAAGTTTACCTTTGCACGGTAGGCGAGTTTCTACACACACTCACACACCCCTTTCTGTCCTCCATCTGGGCAAGCAAGAGGTATTAGCAAGGGTACATTCTAGCCAGGCAAAAGCACTCCAGGAAGGTGTGAAGCAGGGCAAGTGAGAGTCCCAAGGGCCAGGCAGAGAGGCCTAGAGGGCCATCTTTGGCCCCTGAACCTGAGATCCACCCCAATCTACCCCCCTCTCCACCTGAGCAATAAACTTACTTCAATCTTCAGCAAGGTGATGGGTTCAGGCTCCTTGAGAGTGATTGTTTCAGGAGAGACGGTGATGGGTAACTCCCCTTTGGAGCGAACGGAACCAGGGATTAGTTCCGTACGTAAGTCACACCCTGGCTTTTGGCCTAAAGCAAGGCCTCAACGCAGCACGATGTAGAACCAAACAAGAGTAGAAACTCTAAAAACCATCTTAGAAGTGCCAAAACTGAAATACTAAAAACGCAGAGGCAGTTTTTTCAAGTTAATTGTTATTACTCTTCATACGCTGCACCATTTGAGCGCGTGGCCCCTCACGCAGCTGCATAGGAAACATAGCCAGGACTCTGCTCTTAAGGAGCATGCAACAGAAAAAAGGATAGTGAGGAAACGACAGTGCGGGAGGGGAAGGGGGAAAGTTTGTGAGCAAAGGTGCGGTTTGCAGTTTTTAATTTTTTTTAATGTAAACCGCCACTGGCCCCATTCCCATCCCGCCTTCCAGACTGAGGCTTCACTAGGCACTGTCCACACGCTTTAAAGCCAAATGTTTGTAGCGCTGAGGACTAGAAACTTGCTTTGTTGTTTTTTTTAAAAAAAAGCTCAGATGGATGATAAATCCTCCAGCCAGCTGCAAAAATACACAAAGCCTTGTACTTTAAAAAGCTTGGTGTTCCAGAGTCAAGGGCACAGCTTCTGAGGCAGCAGAGCACTCTGGACTGCTGCACAGCGAGAAGGAGAGGTGGGCACTGCCTCCGTGTCAGGATCTGGCTACCATTTCCCTCTTTTCTGGTGGCTTTAATGTTTGGGGAAGCAAAATGGCCAAACCCCATCGACTGGGATACCGTCCTCGTGATCCCCCTCCACAACCTGAGCTCCTGACTCACCTGCCTTCCAGCCCCAAAGAGATGGAGGAAGACGTTCCAGAGGGCTTCTTTCAGGGGTAGCTGCTTCCAGGATGGATCGGACCTAGAAGGAATGGAAGAAGAGATGGAATCTCATCTGCTCCTCCCTGAGCCACTGCCGGGATGCAGGGATGCACCAGCAACAGGTGAGAGGCAGACAGTGGAGGCTGGCACATGAGGGCACATAGGACACTGCCCCCCAACCTCACTCTGCCCTCAGCCAGCTGCCCCACCTGCCCGCCTGCTTACCTCCAGCAAACCCAGGGAGTGGACCTACCTGTCAGCTCCCTCCGCCTTAGTCTTCAGTGTTGCCCCATAAGGAGGAGGATGGGGACACAACTAGAATTAGTTGCCTCTGCTTGTCATTGGCTCAGGCGCCCCCTCCTGTTGGGCTCCCTGCCTTCCAGCCCGCCAGTTCGAACCCGTCAGCACCGGAGACAGAGCAATGGGATTGGGCAGCAGAGGGTGAGCGGGACGGAGAGGAGATCATCTTACGTGTGGAATGGATACAGGGCTGGGCAGCACCGGCTCCATCATCCCAAAGAAGGGGTCCGGAGCTTCCTCCAGAGATCCCATGAGGGCCAGCTGATCAGGGAGCAGCAACCCCTGCCTGGAGTTCAGGGAAGGAGATGGAAAAGGTTAACTCCAACAAACTGTAAGGGGTCCCAAAAAGCCGCCTGCTCTTTATCTTTCCCCTGCATGTCTCACATACCATATCTTGGTACTTATTCGCCAACAATCCTGTAAAGTAGGCCCATGTGTTCATTCTCATGTTGCAGATGGGGCTATTATTTATTTTATTAGCTAGAGATGCTAAGAGACGGTGGCTCCTTAATGCTACCTATCTGGCTGATGGCAGAGTTAAGATTCGAACCTCAGACTTTGCAGCTCAGGGATCGTGCTCTGACCCACTACAGTACCCTAGACTGACTCCCACCACACCCCTGCCTTACCAGGGACTTTTAAATGTCTTTGGCAGTCAGAATAGTCAGATCAGGAACCCGAGGATGCTACCAATCTGTTTTTTCCCCTCGCAAAAAACCCTGATATTAAAATCAATATTTTTAAAGGAAATAACAATATTTTTTAAAAATATTTTTACATACTGACATTTTGACAGGAAATATTGATAAATGAAAGGAAATATCAATAAAATTTCCTTTCTTAATATTGATATTTGAGAGGATTTTTTTTTAAAAAAATCTGTTTTTAAAAATAGCTGTGGAAAATGACTATATAAAACTCCGATAGGCAACTGTAGAGAAGAAGCGAATTAATGGAAAATTCTATACCAAATCCAAATTGGGCAGAATTCTAGCATGTCCCTAGTCCAGCACTCTAAACACTGCATCACACTGTCTCACGTCCTGCTTGTGAACTTCCCATTCGGGCATCCGGTTAGCCATGAGAACAGAATGCTGGACTAGATGGGCCCCCTTAGGCCTGGTGCAGCAGCAAAGGCCCTTATGTTTTTTTCTCTTACCATCCAAAAACCCTTCAGCGTCAAACATATGCCCTCGGGTGCTGCAAAGGGTTCTGGGATATGTTCTCAGACTGACACTCAACCCTCCAACACATTTTTAAAAGTGCAAAGCCACCACCCCCTGCTCCCTGGGAGGGACCAAGAACACAAGAACATCAGCATCCACCTGGCTCAGGTGAGAGGCCTACCTAACCCAGCTTCCTGTTCCCCAGAGTGGCCAACCAGGTTCCCCAGAGTGGCCAACCACAAGCAACACGTAACAGCGCACTGCCACTCTCATCCCTCAGGAATTGCTATTATTGCTTCTTATGCTGGAAGTAATATATATATAGGGCACCGTGTCTAGTAGCCATTGATAGCCTTATCCTCCTTGAATTGGTCTAAACCCCTTTTAAAGCCATCCAAGTTGGTGGCCATCACAATATCTTGTGGCAGCAAATTCCACAGGTTAACGATGTGTGTGAAGGAGGGCTTCCTTTTGTCTGTCCTGAAGTTCTCAGCATTCAGCTTTGTTGGATTCTAATACTATGAGGGAGAACAATTCCTCTCTATCAATTTTCTCCACATCACGCATGATTTTATACACCTCAGTCTTACCCTACCTTATGTGCCTCTTTTCCATACTAAAAGCCCCCAAATGTTGCAACTTTTCCTCATAGGGGAAGTCGCTCCACCCCTCTGATCATTTTCGTTGCCCTTTCCTGCATCTTTTCTAACTTTTTTTCTAATCTTTTTTGAGACGCAGCAACCAGGGCTGTAATATTCCAAGTGTGTTGGCATCACAGGTTTGTCTAAAGATATTCTGATTTTGCAGAAGAGGATACTGAGGCTCCTAAAGGAGATTGGCTTGCCCAAGGAGGCCCTCCGAGGAAGCTTAAGGCCAAGCAGACACATAAGCCCCCGCAAGCCACCCTGCGAAAAAGGGATCACTCACTGCTCCAGGTCCGTCAGGTCAATACGGATCTGCTGCCGGGCCCGGTTCAGCCGTTCCAAGATGTGCTGGATTTCCTCTGAAATGGAAAGAAGGCAGAATGGGGGTCAGGGTGAGACAGCCAAACTCAGAAGAACCACCTCTTGGTTCCCTAATCACTCTTTCATTCATTAATTCAAAGGGTTTGTGCCCCACTCTGCAGCCAGAAAAGCTCAGAGTGCCGTATAAATCTACAGTTATAACAGTCTCTTCCTCTCTGGGTTACAATCTAAAAAGAGATGACACAAAAGGTAAAAGAGAGGGTGAGGGAAGAGGAAAACAAGCGCACCACACACAAACACCAATTTCTTGGACCAAGATCATTTGGGAGACTTGGGAGGAAAATATACTGTGTGTGGCCATGGTGGAAGGCAATTAAGTCACAGGTAAGAGGGTGGGGGAGGTGTCAGGAAGAAGGAGCATCGACCATAATCAGAAAGGGACAAATGGGGTGGACGTGAAAAAGCTCAGAAGGCGTCATACCAAATGGAGGGGGGTGGGATTGCACGGGAAGGGTCATACCGATAAGATACTGGCACTGCCGGCTGTACACGCGAACCACCCCATACTGTAGCTGAGCAGAGAGGTAGAGCGAGAATCGGGGCCGAGGAGCACCAGGCATGGGTGGTGGGGCTCTCACGAGGATGAAGGCCATGATCTCCTCACTGCAACAGGAGGAAAATCCCAGAAATCACACCTCTACACCTGATCTGCAGTCAGCTTCATATATCCCTTCCCCAGAGACTGGGCCATTATTATCCCTTCCCCTCTTTGGCAGGGACTGATGGGAATTGTAGTCCAAACATCTGGAGGGCTCCAGGCTGGCCAAGGCTCATCTACGGTTACCAAAGTCCAGTACTTCTGCCAGAGCTTGGAAAAGTTACTTTTTTGAACTACAACTCCCAGCAGCCCAATCCAGTGGCCATGCTGGCTGGGGCTGATGGGAGCTGTAGTTTAAGAAAGTAACTTTTTCAAGCTCTGACGTCTGCTAACTCCCAAGGCTTTGCCTGACATTATCTGCTGACTTTCAAGCTGATCTTTGCACACCTTAAGTAAGGGCTAGATTCTTGCTTTTTAATTATTTTTTAAATTTCCGTGTTCTTGTGTGGTACAACTGCAGAATACACAAAGCCCTTGCTCATAACCCTGAAGCTACAGAGGACATTCCAGTTTCTTCTCTCCCCTCGCTCTGAAAGGATGGAGAGAAATTGGACAACAAGGTGCTGTGGCATCTGACTGGCCGTCAGACATCTTGTGAGCCAAAACTGCTCTATGGGTTGCTGGTTGGCAATCACTGCTGTCAAACAGCCCTTTGGACAGGGATGGGGAACTAAATGTGGGCAGAATCTACAACTCTCCCACTTTCCGCAGGCCACTTTGACAGGTAGACGGGGCCTTTCCCTTGTCATAAAACGATTCACCTTTGAACCAGCGGCTTTCAAAGGAGGAATTGGGAGCACACCCTTTAAGGCTGCGTACGCACCATATTTTTAAAGCTCATTCAAAGTACATTTCCCCCTCCCCACAAAGGAGGTTCCTGGGAACTGTAGTTTATCCCTCACAGAGCAAACAATAAACAAGCAATACTTCCCAGGATTCCTTAGCAGTTTCCCTTACTTACTTCCCCCACTTGCAACCCTGGCCTAGATTCAAGTTGGGGCTGGAAAGGAAGATTCTAAATGTGCAATCTAAAACAGCACTCTCAAATTCTCGCCCCAGGCTGGGGAACCTGTGCCCCTCTTATTGTTGAAGGCCTCCAGCTCCTATCATCTCTGGTGGCTGAGGCTGATGAGAATTGGGAGTCCATAGGGTGGGCCGCAGGGTCCCTACCTCCTGTTATACCTTATCTGGGCATTATTTACTTATTTATTTCAACCATCTATATGGTTAATTACAATCATCTCTTAAGTGGTGTACAAGGAACTTACTCAATACAGTGCAAATAAAAATCTGTTTAAAAAAATGAAACCAGAATTCAGTTAAAATCCCTGCCAGCATTAAAAAATAAATTTAAAAAGTCTTCAGTAGGGAGAGGGCCTGCCTGAGCTCAGCTGGAAGGGAGTTCCATAAAATTGGACGCATGATACTGAATGCATGGCTCCTGGTGAACAGGAGCAATCCATCTGAGCCACGGGGACCACCAACAATGGCAGTAACTCCCTCAGGATCTCAGGCAGAAAAAGGTCTTTCCCATTAGCTGCTCCCTGGTTCATTCAACTGGAGATGCCACAGATTGAACATGGGACCTTCTGCATGCAGCCCCATTCACCAATCCTTCCTCATTAAGCACATATATTTCTTCCATCCCTCATTCATGTCTCCCTCGCATCACTCTACTCACCAGGTTTGTGGGACATTGACTTTCAGGTACTCTCGCTTCAATAGTTTGGTAGCGCCAGTCGCGGCCAACCTGGGAGATACACCCGGGGGGGGGGAAATATACAGAGAGGTGTGGGCAGCTGCCAGCAACCTACGCTGGCAATCAACCCCATTCCTCAAAGCAAGATCCTTACCAAATTGTAGCAAAGCATCCTGTATGGCGTTGCAAAACGCTGGGGTAATAGAACATGGCAGAATAGATGTTTCCCCTTTTCTAGCAGTGAGGCTGTAAGACTTCCAGATACTCCTAAACTCTTGGAAGAGGGTTCCCCCCTATAAATGATGGCCCTTTCCTCCAGGCAGAATACACTGTAGCCCACACCTGTACTGGGAATGGGATTCACTTCTCAAGAGCCAGACTCCTCTTCCTAGTATTTATTAATGCCCCAAGCAAGCTACTACATGTTGAATTTGGTCGCTTCCTCAAACCTTGCAAATCCAGGCTTCCTGCTGGAGGCCAAAAATTACTGATTCTTCCCTAGAATTTGAGCTATTTTGTTGAAGACCCTATAACTACATCAGTTTGATTCCCGTATCAAATTAATTAAGGGAGATGCCTGGAGTAATGGCAAGGGAAGGATGAATAAATGGACACACAAATAATTTTACTCAATTAGAGGATGTGCCATTTAGTGGTAATACTCAAATGGCCAATTTATGAAGGGTTATTTCAATCTGCTCCAGAAACCAATTAATCAGATACGCACACATCAGATGTGTAAGAAAAAAAGATAGCTAACTGATCACGCAGTTAAGAATATTTTTAATGGGAAGAAAATAAGAACGCTAAGAACACTAGCACAGATTTTTTTTAATGTGAGGAAATTGGCAGAAGCAATAATTAAGTTAACAAGGGGGGAATCATCTTCAATTAAACTTGAGGCAATAATTAACAACCTTTGAACATGACTAATTAATGAGATCTAAACAGTTAACTGAGATGGAGAAACCAGCTTGATAGAACCCAGAAATGAAAAATATAGCAAACCTGTTTGTTAAAATGAGGTCGTTGTAAAAATCTGACAAACAGGTAAATCGGTAAGATCACAAAAAAGAGATGCAATCAATGCATGTATTAATGGATTAATTAGACATGGATTCTTTTAAAATGAAGAAAATATTAACTGCATGGGGAGAAAAGCTTGTGTTTGCTTTGTCTAAAATAAGCCTGAATTGATATATTTAAAAACTTAGCAAAACGGATTAAAGAACGGGGCAATAATCCTAGGTGCGTTAAGAATGTCAGTAACTCAGACCTCTAACCCTAAATGAGGCTCTAGTAAATTAACTGGGCTGCAAATGGATTAATTAAATGGGCTGCCACTTGGGCTCATTCATTAACGGAAAACAAGATTTCAAAAAGGCCAAGTTGCTAAAAAACTTAATACTGTACAGACGGAATCCCCAGGCACCCCAAATCGCTCAACTTTCCTCTGCTCCCCCCGCTTCCCAGGAACAAAGTGAGAGCAGCAAGCAACAGCCTCGTCTATAAAATAACCGCCTTGGGCTTGGACCAATCACTGGTACCTTCTGGCGTCCTGACCAATAAAAATATCTCCCTCTTTTACCTCTTTTAACCAATCAGTGCTTGGGAAGCCGCGTGGAAAACTTCGCTCTCACTTGGAGACACGTTGTTTGTCTTCTCTCCACTTCTGAGACCAATCAAGTCGCTGGGTTTCTCCTATCACCCCCCCCCCGGCCGGTAGGATAGAATAATTCTCCCCGGCTGCCCGAAAGAGTTCTAACCAATCAGATGGCTTCGCTGCACGTGGCCGGTTTGAGGTGTTCCTCCTACCCGTCCCTGCCCTCAATTCCTTGTCCGTTAGATTGAATTGGCCCAATAAGCTGGCTCCTCTAAGAGTTCTAGCCAATTAGATCGAGGCAGGCTTCGTACTTCAAGGAAAAGTTACCATCTTTCTTAAATTTCTTTGCCCATCAACCCGCTAACTGCCAAACCTGGCCAATGATATCAAGGAGCTTGGCCTGAAGACTGACCAATCACAAAGAAAGGGACCTTTTCCCCTCCAATTTTCTCCTAAGGTCTCTTTCCTCTTCAGAAATTCCAGACGCACAAGCAAATCAGTTAACAGAAGCTTATTATTTGATTATCATGTCTCTATATACTTAAATCAGTAATCAAAATGCAGATTACAGAACTGTAAACAATAAAGACATAGCAATTAAAACCCTACCCAAGCGTCTGGGGCCTATTTTTCTCTCTCAGCCTGGTCTCCCTCACAGGGATGTTGTGAGAATAAAGGACAAGAGGACTACACCAGCCCCCCTGAGATTTTTGGCAGAAGGCCAAGATAGAAATATAAACGAATAAATCAGCCCAAGGGTTCAGCGGATTATTTATCCATAGTTTAAAACAAAAAAACAGTTTTAACCACTTACAAGAGTTTAAGTGTGTTCATTAGCACTCAGAATGTATTGTGCTACAAAACATGTTAACAGTTAACAAAAATATAATGGTCACCAACAGATGGGAGGGGGAAGACCTGGTCACTCAGAAAAGGAAGTGCAAGGTCACCTCAGCCATTGTAAGGTGGTACATTGTTTATTTAACTTTTTTTTATCCTGCTCTTCACACAACAAAGAACAGTGTACTGTTTATTATACAAGGCAGTCTCTGTCCCGAGGCTTACATTAAAAAGAAATGACACATAAGGAAAATGGATTGGGAGAGAGAAGGAAATATGCAAACTCCGGCTCAAGTTTTTAAGTACAAGTTGTTCTAATAACCAGCTGGGATGGAAAGTTCAAGAAAATAACTTTGGTGAAGAGACAGCTTTTTGCACTGCACACAAAAAAACCCTCTGGGTTCTGCCTGCTCTCTCTTAGGGTTGGTAGCCATTCCACCAGACTGCAACAGTAGCAAAAATGGGAAGCAGAGCCCTTTCCATCAACTCTCCTGAAAGCTCCTCTTCTCCCTGAACAGCTGCTCATTATAAGAACAACGATTTAACTTTAAGAATTGGTAGCCAATTTATTTTATTCCTTTTCCCTCCTCATCCTATTTTCCTATTGTGCTGTGCCTTTTAGATTGTTGTTTTAATTGACTACATATGTAAGCCATGTTGGAAGCCTTTTCAGCTGAAGAGCAGGGTAAACATGCTCTAAATAAATAAGAAATACAAATATTGCCCTCAAGTCCTGTTTGTGGGCTTCCCTGAGGCATCTGGTTGGCCACTGTGGGAAACTGAATGTTGGGCCAGATCTAACTGCGGCTCTTATGTAAAACAGCTGGCAACCTAAACATAACATACTCACTGGAATAACAATTTTAGGAAATGACAGAACACAGAATAATAGTAAATCTTCACACAGAACAGCCATTGCAAGAGTCAATGACTAAATGATCACGCCTGTATGAGTCAGCTCACACAAAAGCTCAGTAACAACCCCCCCCAAAAATCACAGAAACCACAAGAAAAAAAGGTGACTCATCAACCATTTCTGATGTGGGGCTTAGAACGGTAACAGATCAACACCAGACTCCAAGCCCTTAACATAGAATCTTACTAATCTGAATTAGGCTTGCTTCTGAGTAAGGGATTGCTTGGAATTGGGGGCATAAGTGATTGATTTGGGCATGGATCTTGGGGTAGGTAGTTGTTGCTTTTTGATGTGGAAAATGTGCCCATTTTAGGGCTCCTCATTGTAAAGATGATCTGGCCACTTCCTTTAAAACTATTGTGAAAACCTCAAGGCTTCAAAAGCGTAACAGCATTTTCGGCTGTCTTGGATTGGCATACCAAATGTTTAAAAAACGAGATTAAAATAAAAAGAAACCTTGAGGTTTCTGCTATGTTTTATATGCATTCCCATTATCATGTTTGGCTCCAGAGATTTTACCATCCAGACTCATAATATTCCTTTCCTGGGCGATTGAGAGGGTACAAGGAAGCAAATTAGATCCATTCCAGTCTGGTTTCAGGCCTGGGTTTGGCACCTTGGTCTCCGATTGATGAGCTTTGTCGGGAAAGAGCTGGGGGAAGTGCATTTGTGGAATGCCCTCCCTGGCAAGATGCATCTGTCTCCCTCATTATTGACTTTCTGGAGAAATGTGAAAACATTCCTGTTTACCCAAGCATTCGATGGCTGAAAAGACACTGTTCCTGACAACCCTGAGAACGCTGGTTGAGAGAATGTTTTTAACATTTTTGGAATGCTTAAAAAAAACTCTTTTATTATTGATGTTTGTTGTCCTGGGCTCCTTCAGGAGGAAGAGTAGGCTATAAATTGAATGAATGAATAAAAATAAATAAAACTATGCAAAATTCTGTTGCCTTTGCAGGATTCCAACAGGTCACAGAATGTGGCTTTTCTTGTGTTAACCTGGATGTAGAATTTGTTTTTAATTTCAACATTATGGAGGAGTCATAGTTCAGTGGCAGAGTACATGCTTTGTATGTAGAAAACCCCATGTTAGATGCCTGGCATCTCCCAATTAAAAAAGGACTAGGTGGCATGTGAAGGGGGGGATGCTGCAGAGCCCTCCAGAAGTCCTTTTTATTGTGCATTCATTCATGATGGTATCAGAGAGGTTAGGTGCAATCCCACTTACAATACTGTTTGTGCCTGCAAAAACTTTGGAGCAGACATACTGCTTAGTTTACAGCTGGCCCATGGCTTGTAGCTTCGTGCTGAAATCCTGTGGCTGGAACACAAATGTTTATTTTTTATTCTTTTGTCCTGCTTTTGTTATGCTATAGCTCCAAGAGTGCCCCTCCAGATGGCAATAATCCAGTAACATTGGGGAAGCATCGCAGAAAAACTAATAAAAGTGGAACGATGTGTGGATGGTCCAGTATAGAGCCTGGCGGGGAGTCCAGAGTCTGTGAGTTCAAATCCCCGCTCGTGTCTCCTGGGTGTCAAGGGCCAGCTAAAGACCACCCCCACAGGGAGTGGCTCAGGGGTTATGTGCCCTGCCACCTGTGCAGCTGTGGGCAAGCTGCAGAGTCCCAAGGAGCCCAGTTGCCCCCCAGCTGCGGACAAGGAAGGGGCTGGCTTGTGCAGCTGTGGCCAGCTGGGGAGGACTAGCCCCAGAGAGAGGCAATGGTAAACCCCCTCTGAATACCGCTTACCATGAAAACCCTATGCAAAGGGTCATCCATAAGTCGGGATTGACTTGAAGGCAGTCCATTTCCATTTTCAATATCCTATTATTATTTGTACAGACATGCCACAAAACACCTGAATGAAGCTCACAGACCACAGTTTGGAAACCCCCGAAGCAGAGAATGCTTGGCTAGATGGGTCTGACCTGGCATAAGGCAGCGTCCTATGCTCCTATCACAAATGTGCAGAATAGCATTTTAAAAAACAAACAAATCAACACTGCAGGTATTTTACAAAGTGATGTGATTTCACTTGCATGTTTTGGCAGGACAACTGTTCCAAGGGCACCTGCTGTGAAAGTCCCTTATAATAATAATAAATAATAATAATAAAATTTTATTTTTCAGTCGCCTATCTGTCCGGGTTAGGGACACTCTAGGCGACGTACAACAGAAATAAAACAATACATATATATATCAACACAACCAAATTTAAGCTAAAACCATCCTTCAGTTCATATAGCATGGAATTAATCTGTCCCAATCTTGTAGGCCTGCCTGAACAGCCAGGTCTTCAAGGCTCGGCAAAAGCTTGACAAGGAGGGAGCATGTCTGAGATCAAAAGGGAGGGAGTTCCAGAGGGTGGGGGCCACAATAGAAAATGCCCTCTCTCTGGTCCGCACCAGCCTAGCTGTTCTCACCAGTGGGACTTGAGATCTTGAGTGGCTGATCTCGTCAGGCGGCATACTCGGTGATTCTGGAGGCGTTCCTTCAGATATACTGGGCCGAAACCGTATAGGGTTTTAAAGGTCAACACCAACACCTTGAATTGGGCCCGGTAGACAACTGGTAGCCAGTGGAGATCTAATAACACTGGGGCGATATGATCCCAGCGATGGCTCTGCTTAATCAAGCATGCCGCCGCATTCTGTACCAGCTGTAATTTCCGGACCGTTTTCAAAGGTAACCCCATGTAGAGTGCATTGCAGTAGTCCAAGCGAGAGGAGGCCAGGGCATGTATCACTCGGGGGAGCAGATGAACAGGAAGGTAGGGTCGCAGTCTCTGTATCAGATGTAATTGATACCAAGCTGCCCGGCTCACTGCTGTAATCTGAGCCTCCATGGACAGCTGGGAGTCGAGAATGACCCCAAGACTGCGGACCTGGTCCTTCCGGGGTAAACTCACCCCATTAAGCACCAGGTCAGTAATTCCTAACCTTCTTTTGTCTCCCACAAGCAACACCTCAGTCTTATCGGGGTTCAGCTTCAGCCTATTCTCTCCCATCCATCCACTTACGGATTCCAAGCACTTGGACATGGTGGTCATAGCCAACTCCGGTAGGATTTAAATGAGAGATAGAGCTGAGTGTCATCTGCATACTGATGACACTGCAGCCCCAAACTCCTGATGATGGCCCCCAGCGGTTTCACATAGATATTGAATAGCATGGGAGAGAGGATAGAGCCCTGTGGCACTCCACAATGAAGAGGACAAGGGTCTGAAACCTCATCTCCCAATGCCACCCTTTGCTGCCTATCCGAGAGATAGGAACGGAACCACTGCAAGACAGTGCCTCCTATTCCCAATCCCTCTAGGCGATTTAAAAGGATACTGTGGTCAACGGTATCGAAAGCCGCTGAGAGGTCCAGGAGGACAAGGAAGGTGTATTCACCCCTATCCAATGCCCTCCTCATATCATCTACCAGAGCGACCAAGGCTGTTTCCATTCCATGACCAGTCCAGAAACCCGATTGGAATGGATCTAAGTAATCTGTTTCCTCCAAGTGTGTCTGTAACTGCGCAGCCACCACCCGCTCAATCACCTTGCCCAAGAATGGTAAATTAGAGACTGGGCGAAAGTTGTTTAGCTCTTGGGGATCCAAGGACGGTTTTTTTAGGATGGGCTTTATTACCGCTTCCTTGAGGGCTGATGGCATTGCACCCTCTTGCAAGGATGCATTCACCACCGCCTTGATCCCTTCGCTCAGTCTCTCTTTACAGCTCATAATGAGCCATGAAGGGCAAGGATCAACCAGACAGGTGGTCGGCTTCACAGTACAGAGCACCTTGTCCACTTCCTCAGAGAGAAGAGGATGAAACCGATCCCAACAGACCGGATTGCAACTGGCCGACTCTGGCCCACTTCCTGTCTCCACGGCGAGCGGAAGCATGCTCTCAGGCGCTCAATTTTATCGGCAAAGTGTTTGGCAAAAGTGTCACAGGAGGTTTTAGAATGTTCCATGGGTTCCTGAGCAACTGGACCGACCAGGCTTCGGACCACTTGGAACAGTCTCCTGGGACAACACTCTGCCGACGCAATAGAGGCAGCAAAGAAATCTCTCTTTGCTGCCTTTGTTGCCACCTGGTAGGCAGCTATTGCTGCTCTAACCCGTGTCCGATCGTCTTCAGTGTGAAATTTCCGCCACCGGCGCTCAAGTCATCTCACCTCCTGTCTCAGACCCCGCAACTGTGGCGTATACCAGGGTGCTGTCTGAGTTCTATTCAGGGGGAGAGGACATTTTGGAGCCACCCGGTCCACTGCCCCAGTGATCTCCTTATTCCACTCCATCACCAGGGATTCGACCGGGCGTACTTCAGTCAGCTCCATATCACCCAGCGCATTCAGGAATCCTTTGGGCTCCATCAGGCGTCTGGGGCGTACCATCCTAATAGGTCCTTGTCCCCTGCGGAGGGCGTGCGGCATCGAGAGATCTATATTCACCAGATAGTGATCTGACCATGACACGGGGTTAGAAGAAAACGCCCCCATTTTCAGAGCACTTTCCTCCCCTCCCGAGATAAACACAAGGTCGAGAGCATGACCGGCTACATGGGTAGGCCCTATATTACTAAGGTGCAGATCCCAAGAAGTCATGGTTTCCATGAAATCCCGAGGGGCTCCTGTGAGGACAGCCTCGGCATGTACGTTGAAATCCCCCATCACCACAAGATTGGGGGAGAGCAACCGCACGCCCGAGACCACCTCGAGCACCTCGGTCAGGGATTCTGCTGTGCAGCGGGGTGGGCGGTACACAAGTAGAATCCCTAAACTGCCCTTTAGGCCCAACCTCCAGTACATGCTTTCTTCCATCATTCCTCAACCAGGAAATGCAAGAGGTCATCAGTGCTACTAAAATTAGGAAACGAAGCCCTCACTCTAATCTCAGAATATAGTAACATCTAGGAAATAAGTTCCACCAATGAGCCAATTACTGGGCACTGACTCTTGGTTTATGCTCTAGTGTTTAATATGTTTCTATATAACGAGCACAAATTTACAGGTAGAAGTTGGTTGATGTGCAGGAATGAGCAAAGTAGGAGGTCCTGCCCTAAACCACAAAGAAGAGAGGAAATGCCACCCCGAGAAACAGTTCAAGGTTCCAGATGGGCCTGCTCACCCAAACGGGTTACAAGCCCCACAAAGTGCTGCCCCAAAGCCAATGTGCAAGGCAAGGTGCTTTGTCTTCTCAGTGTTCGGACTCCCCAGGAGCAGGCAGGGATTAAAAGCTTCTCATTGCTCAGGCTGAGACGCCTGAAGTGACTAAGAGGATCTGGGCAGAAGCTGTCTGTGCCGTATGAAGGGTTCCAGGAGGAGAGACAGCATCCAGAGCAAAGATTTGTTCCATCTGTTGGTGGAGAACAGGAGGGGAAATAAAAGCAAAGACACAAGAGATCTTACCACCTCTCTCCAGCAGAGACTCCTAACAATGCACTTTTGACTAACGGAGGCTCTTGTCACTCTCAGGAAAATCCATCACCGTTTCTGCCACGCCGCAACATCCCTTTGCAGTGCATGTTTGTCGTGGACCTTGATTACCCACAATACTAATCTCCTCCGACATCCACCTATGCATGTCTGCTGTGATTCCCCACCCATCCCCGACAATGTCTGTGCCCCAGAACCATAACGCATTTCTATTTTGCCTACCCATCATGCTGTGACTCCCCAAACACCACCAATAATAATTGCCTCTGCCCTGGAACCATAATGCATTCCTATTGCGCCCAGCTATAGTGCATTCCTTTCTGGGCTTCTCAGCATGTATTCCTGAATCTCCACTACTGGCAACTCCCAGACTGCACCGCATCATCCAGCCTTCCTAACCACCACGCATGCCTGCCTTCCCAAAGTTTAATAAACCTCACCTGGATGATGATGAGCTTGCTGTCCACATGGTCATTCTCTGCCAATTCCTCTCCTACGCAGAGAGTAACTTGGTGCTCAGGCAGAGGCCTGAGGCCCAGACGGTATTCCTCCAAGGCTGGAATAAGAACATAAAAACATAAGCAGAGCCTACTGGATCAGACCTAATGGGGCCCACCTAGTCCAGCATCCTGTTCTCATAGTGGCCAACTAGTTGCCCATGGGAAGCCTGCAAGCAGGATATGAGTGCAAAGAGCACTCTCCCTGCGGTTTCCAACAACTGGTATTCAGAAGAATCTTGCCCCCAACTATGGAGGCAGAGCACAGACATCATAGCTAGCAGCCACTGATAGCCTTCTCCTCCGTGAATTTGTCTAATCCTCATTTCAAGCCGTCCAAGTTGCTGGCCATCAGGGCCTCACGTTTAACTATGTGGCGCGTGAAGAAATCCTTTCTCTCACCAGCAGAAAACGCAGAAGGATGGAGTGAGACAGGGAGAACAGTCAGTACTAGGACTCCTAATTCAGTTGATTAGACTGTCTCAAATAAGCATGAGCGTGTCTGAAGCCACATCTGCACCTTACATTGAAAACACTCTTGTACCACTTTAGACAGTCATGGCTTTCACGTCCCCTCACGAATCCTGATACGCTGCAGTTTGGTTAAAGGTGCTGAGAGTTATTACTAATAACTTATTAGGAGAGCCCTGCTCCCCTCACAGAGCTCCAATTCCCAGAGTGGTTGAAGAATCAATCCCTTGTCCTCCAGGGAACTCTTGGAATTGTAGCTCTGTGAGGGGAATAGAGAGGGTCTCCTAACAACTCTCAGCACCCTTCACAAACTACAGTTCCCAGGATTCTTTGGGGGAAGCCGTGACTGTTTAAAGTGGTATGATTCTGCTTTAAATGTATAGTGCAGATGGGGCCTTAGTCAGGGCTGGATTAAGCTGAGGAGGGCCCCTAGGCTGATTCTGAGCCGCCCGCCGTCCCTTCCCATCCCATCCCCCCTGCTTCACCTACCTTTCCGCCTTTTTTGCAGCTGCACGCACTGTGCGCACAGGTTTGCCATCAATCAAGATGGCGGCTGAGGTTTCCCTAAGGGGCTGATGGCGGCAGAGGCTTCAGCCCCTTAGGGAAACCTCGGCAGCCATCTTGATTGATGGCAAACCGCAAAAAACAGTGGAGAAAAAGGTAAGTGAAGTGGCGGGATGGCGGGCGGTTCAGAAGCTCTTGTCCCGCAATCTGCGGCTCCTGTCCTGCTTCCACAGATCACGGGCCCCCAAGAGCTCTGGGCCCCTAGGCTTCAGCCTACTAAGCCTAATGGATAATCCGGCCCTGGCCTTAGTGAGTAAGCATGCCATGCCTATTTAATGGGAACAACAGCAATGTTAACATCAGGGATGGGGTACCACCGACCAAGTCTGGCCCACAGTGCCTTTGCGTCCAGCCCTCGGCCTCTCCTCCTTGCCCCCCACCAGCAATTAGGCTTAGATAAAGAAGCTTCCACTGATGCCAATGGGAGTTTGTGTGTGTGTCTGTCAGGATGCCAGCTTCCCTGCTCACTGCAATCCCAAGGAAAACCATCCCAAACTTTGTACAGCAAGTAGACTTGCAGGGAGGGGGGAGCTCCTATTGACACCCATGAGAACTCTTATTCCCCCCACCCCCGAGTAATTGTTGCATTTGGGGGATGGGGAGAAGAGAAAGGAGGGAAGCATTTACACAGAAGGAATGAAAAAATGTGCATGTGGGTAGATGGGTGTGTGCATGTGTGAATATCAATGGACTGGCACATGCGTGAACCAGATGGAGGTGAGGTGTGCATGTGTGAGGAAGGAAGGAAGGAAGGAAGGAAGGAAGGAAGGAAGGAAGGAAGAGGGTGTGGGGTGGATAGAATAAGATCATCGTCACCCCACACACTCTTTTATAATCGTCACCAAATCCCCCTCCCTCCCCCGCTACTCACACTTCACATTCCTCAATGAGATGGGTAGATGGGTGAACAGGGTATGAGAGTGTGTGTGAAAAGGAGAGAATAAATGGACTGTGGATTAATTGGGTGTATGTCTGTGTGAGAGAGAATGGAGGAGGGTATGAGACAGAACGGGGGGGAAAATGAGGGGTGGCTCTGGCCCCACCCACTGCGGGCATGTTTATCTACGGTGGAGGGTGAGACGGGTTCTGTGTCTTTGTTGCAAGACCGGTTGTTTGTTTGGGGAAAGCCTCCTTAAATTCAGGGCTGGCGAAGCTGTGGCCCTCCAGATGTTGCTGGACTCCAACTCTCATCAGTCCTAGCGGGGATGGTCCAATGGCAGCCAGGGATGCAGGGAACTGGAATCCGGCAACATCTGGAGGGCCACAGGTTCCCCACCGCTGCTTAACAGCACGGGCTCAGCCTCACCTGACTTAAAGTCCTTGGTGCTGAACAGCTGAAGGTAGGCATTACTCTCCAGCTTCCCATGGGGCTGGAGGCCCTGTGGTCCATGCCAGGAGATGCTGGCTTTGCCTCGGCACTGGATGAATATCCCTTTCAGGTTACTGGCCGCCATCACGCCTCGCTCCAGATCCTTCAGCAGCCGAAGAGTGTCCCCTTGCTTCTGAGGGTCCTTGATTCTGGACGGGGGCGGCAGCACCACGCGGCGCATGCTGCTAGCGGGAGTCCTCGGAGAGGCAGCGAGAGACGTGATCAGAAACTCGCCCTCTGGGAGCAAGTGTCTCAGGACCACCTCACCGCTGTAGGAGACAGACAGCAGAACAAAGTTCTCTACAAAGGTTTGGGGGATAGGGGTGAGGGAGAAAGGAAGAGACAGAGAGGATCAGCCACTGGCTACCTGAAGACCCCAAAAGCGCTTGCATGGATAAGGATAATAAGGATTATTATAGTGGCAGTCACGCCACACTGAAACGTCCCTCCTCAGGGACAGATAGAGCAGCCTTCCCCAACCTGGTGCCCTCCAGGCATTTTGGACCACAACTCCCATCAACCCCAGCCAGCACAGGCTCTCGGATGACAAGACACAAGAACATCAGAACAGTCCTGCAGCAGGATCAGGCCAAAGGGGGCCGATCTAGTCCAGCATTCTGTTCTCACAGTGGCCAACCAGGTGCCCCACAGGGAAGCCTGCAAGCTGGACATCGGCCAGTACAGCAGCAAGAGTGTTGGACTAGGACCGGGACAGCCAACATAGAATCATAGAATAGTAGAGTTGGAAGGAGCCTGTAAGGCCATCCAGTCCAACCCCCCACTCAATGCAGGAATCCAAATCAAAGCATTCCCGACAGATGGCTGTCCAGCTTCCTCGAATGCCTCCAGTGTCAGAGAGCCCACGACCTCTCTAGGTAATTGGTTCCATTGTCGTATGGCTCTAACAGTTAGGAAGTTTTTCCTGATCTCCAGTTGAAATCTGGCTTCCTGCAACTGGAGCCCATTATTCCGTGTCCTGCACTCTGAGGTGCCCTCCAGAGGTTGTTGTACTACAATTCCCATCACCCCTGAACATTAGCCATGCTGGCTGAGGCTGATGGGAGTTGGAGTCCAACAATATCATTTGGAGGGAACCAAGTTAGCTACCCCTGGACTAGGACCTGGGAGACCAAGGTTTAAATCCCCCCTCCATCATGACGTCCACAGGGTGACCTTGGGCCACTCGCTATCTCTCGGCTAGCTTACTTTGCAGAGTTGTTGTGAGAGTAATGTCACCTTCAGCTCCTTGGAGCAAAAGGTGGGATATAAATGTCAGAAATAACAACAGCAACAACAGCCACCAATGAATCTAGCTGCTAGCACAGCAAAACAACCCTCCAGACATACACAGAAAGTTCATCCAGTTGAAAGGCCCAGATGCTTCCAAGTAGGCAAGGCTAGAAGTGGGTGGGGCTCCTCCCACTGAAAGGAGCCACCAACAAAGTCATTTGCATAGCCCTACCTCCAAAGCAAGTAGGAGGAGCTAACCTGTTCTTTGATAGCCTCCTCTACTAAAGGAAAATATTATGTATCATTTAAATTTGTAGCCTGCCTATTGCCTCTTAACAGAGGGCAGCTCCAGCAGACTATTATAAAATAAAATCAACAGTTTCTAAAAAGGTACCTCAGTGAAAACAAATATTTATTTATTTATTCGACTTATTAGTCGCTTATCTGGCTGAATTGTCAAAACTAATTAAATAATCAAAACTAATTAAAAACAAGCATACAAATCCAGAACAGCCCGGTATTTCATACAATGTAACATTACAACATTGGCACACGTTTCCCCTGAGCCTCCTACAGACCTTTTCAAAGGCACTGGGGAGATACCTGGTGTCATGATCTCACCTGTTCCCATCTCTGCCACGGGCACTGTCTGGGCGACTGCTGGCATCCAGTGGAGAAGAATCTCATTGTCAGCCAACGCTAGCAAGAGAGATAGAGAAAAGAGATGAAAGAAAAAACCTGGAGAAACCAGCCCTTCCACATAGCTAAGCTAACCGCTCCTAAAGCCTTACACACCAAGGCTCTTTTCCATGTCAAGATACCCTCCACATGGGAACGGGTAGTGGCCAACAGCCCCCCATTGGCACCCTATGAATCAGCGACCTCCAAGAGCATCTGTCGTGAACAACCCTGTTCAGATCTTGTAACTTCAGGTCTGTGGCTTCCATCAATCCATCTCTTGTTTGGCCTTCCTCTTTTTCTACTCCCTTCTGTTTTTCCCAGCATTATTGTCTTTTCTAGTGAATCATGTCTTCTCATGATGTGTCCAAAGTATGATAACCTCAGTTTCATCATTTTAGCTTCTAGTGACAGTTCTGGTTTAATTCGTTCTAACACCCAATTATTTGTCTTTTTCACAAATAATGCGCAAAGCTCTCCTCCAACACCACATTTCAAATGAGTTGATTTTTCTCTTCTCCGCTTTTTTCTCTGTCCAACTTTTGCATCCATACATAGAGATTGGGAATATCATAGTCTGTATGATCCTGATGTTAGTGTTCAGTGATACATCTTAGGCTTAATTTCAGAAAAGAATTAACCCCGGAGTCTATTTTCAGGCTTGAGCAAACTCTAGATTCCTGCTACCAAAAGATCTTGAAGGTAGCATTACTTCAGAGCAGGACCAGTCTCCTTCCCTGTGGTACTTCAGCTTATGACAGAGAGGAGGAATATTTCCTCTGCAGAAAATAGGGCCAAAGAGATCTCTTGCTGTGCCAACTTTAATATGCCCAGACACCTTCAGGGGGTAAAACAAGGGGAAGGCACCCCTGTGTGGGTGAATGGTGCAGGAGTGGGAAGCTCTGTTCCTGAATAGCTTCTCCAAAAACACCATGTTCCCTTTGCTCAAGTGAGCAGAGCCACAACTCAGAGGGAAGTGCAGACTGCCCCACCTGTCTCACTGGGCTGAGGGCTCGTCTCCCCATTCTGGACGTCCAAAGAGGCAAAGGCGCTTGGAGCATGGCTGGGCAAGGCTTCTGACCCAGAACTCGATTCCTAGAGGGGAAAGGAGAGAGATTAGGGCGTGTTCACATGAGGCCTCTGCTCATATTTCACTGCCCTGGAGTACGCTGTTGTCCTAGCCCTTTTCATAAATACACAAGCTCCCTTCTAGACATGCAGTTAGTGCAGAATGTTGCAGCACAGTTGCTGACGAGAGTGGGACTCTGTCAGCATATAACAGCTGGAAGCTCAGAGATCTGCGCTGGTTTCAAATGTGTTACCGGGCCGGGTTCAAGGTATTGCTCTTGGTGTACAAAGCCCTTCACAGCTTGGGACCAGTTCACTCAGGGGACTGCCTCACCCCATATGTGCCTACTTAGCCGCCTCAATTTGTGGAACTGGCATTTTTACAGGTGTCGCATAATCCACACTTGTAAGAAATTGTTCTTTTAGTGTGGCAGCACCTACACTCTCACACTCCCTGCCTACTGACATCAGGCAGGCGCCTTCGCAGTATTCTTTTCGGAGCCTGCTTAAAACTTTTTTGTTTAGGCAAGCGTACCCAGACACATAGATGTTGATGTGTTTTAATTTCTTTTTACTCTACTGCTGTTTTAATTGCCTTTTTAATTACTTGTTTTTAACTTTTTATGGATAATTTCAATGTCTCTGGTAAACAGCTGAGAGGTTTCCTTACAAGCAAGCGGTATATATATTTTGTTATGTACATAAATAAACAGTATTGCAATCAAGCTGCTTAAAGCAGGGGTGCAGGAATCTCAGGCCTGGGGGCCGAATGCAGCCTTCCTGTGAGGACGGCCCATGGCACCAGGACCTTGGTTCATCTCTGTGGACTGGGGCTGGCGTAAGCCATGAAGCACACTGGGACATACTCCCCTTTGCCTCTCCCCTCCCTTGCTCAGACCCTCTTGTCTCCACTGAATGCTACATGACATGGACACAGACACCTTGGCTGTAAAATGTAAGGGAACAGCAAGGCAATAACAACTGGCAAGCTTCAAAGAGAGGCCCTAACACTGGCCTTGAAATCTCTTATCTGGTCCTGCTGGCAAGCATCCCATCCGGCTGGAAATGAATTCCTCACAAACATCCATTATTCGTGGTGCAGCTAGGGAGTAGATCAAGGGCTATTTCAAAAGTGTTGAAATAGCTGGCATCATGGTACACCTCTGCCCAGAGGCAGGTAGATGGGTCATTAAGAACTCAGATCCTCACCATCTTCTCAGGAAGGAAAGAATAAACATTCTCGCCATGGACCACCTTTCATTTTGACCGTCACTAAAATCCTTCCCTCACATACACCCAGCAACTCTCCCAAGATTTCAGGCAGGGGACATTCTCAGGCCTACTGGAGATGCTCTTGGGAATGGAACCTGGGACCTTCACAGTCTTGTCATAGCCCCACGCCCTGCATGTACTTCTAGAAAGTACCACACAACTGCACCCACCTATTTTAAATGCCCACAAACATAGGAATCGCTCTTAGGCCACCAGTCCTTCCAGCTCAGAATTGTTGACACTGACTGGCAGCGCTCTTCTGGATTTCGGACAGGGTGGGTTGGGGTCTTTCCCAGCCCTACCTGGAGATCCCATCGGGGATTGAACCTGGGAACTTCTGCATACAAGGTGGATGCTCCACCATTGAGCTACATCTTTGCAAGTAAAAGGCATGATCAGACTTCAAGGACACATTTCAGCCAGGCAAAAGAGGGCAAACCAAGGCCAACAATTCCTCTCCCATGTTCCTTTTGCGTCTAATCCTTCCACATCTCTGGCACTCACCATCTTCAGGTTGCAAAGGGCGGCAGTCGGCTGAGGGACGCTACCATCAGGATTGCCATTCCCCTTTCCAGAAGACCTGTTGGAAGTTTCTGACCTCGGCGCCTTTGCCTTCCTCGCTTTAGATTGGCTCCCTTGGAAGCAGACAAGATGGACAGGATGGGGCATCAGGCACAATCAGAGCCGCATTGATTACTTTGCACCATAAGAACATAAGAAGAGCCTGGATGCAGGATGAGGCTAATCCTCTGTCTAACACTGTAGAAAAAATAGAATCCAAAGCAGTTGATTCCTGCACTGAGAACGGGGTTGGACTTGATGGCCTTATAGGCCCCTTCCAACTCTACTATTCTATAATTCTAGTCCAGCCTCCTGTTCTCACAGTGGCCAGCGAGATGCCCCAATGGGAAGTCCTCAAGCAGAAACCCAAAATGCCTTACCAAGCAAAGTCAGATTCTGTTGGGTAAATACTAGTAGGCATACTAGTACTGGTTTTGCGGTCCTACATAACTTATTTGGAATGCCCAGGGTGACATGGCGAGGGAGGAAGATGGCTTTAAAAGATTAGACACCTTCACAAAGGATAAGGTTATCAAATGGGTACCAGCCACAAAGGCTATGTTCTCCTTCCACTGTTGGAGTCAGTGTTTATTTTTATTTCATTATTACATTTATATCCCACTTTCCATCCAAGAAGCTCAAAGGCATATACATGGTTCTCCCTCTCTCTGTTTTAACCTCACAACAACCCTGTGAGGTAGGGTTAGGCTGATAGTGACTGGCCCAAGATCCCCCAGTAGGCTTCATGTCTGAATAGGGATTTGAACCTTGGTCTCCCAGGTGCTAGTCCAACACTCTAGCCGCTATGCCACACTGGCTTTGAATGCCAATATGCCTCTGAATACAACTGCTGGGAATCACAAGTGGAGAGAGTGAGGTTGCAGTCATTTGGGCTTCTCATCATGGGCATCTCATTGGCCACTGTGAGAACAGGATGCTGGACTAGATGCGTCCCCTTATCCAGCTAGCAGGGCTCTTCTGATAAAAGTTCTTAAGGATTAAATGAGCCAACAGCCTGTTTCAGAATAAGTCAGCTTCATATTCAGTTTCTCTGTAAACCATCTACTTATTGGGTTCAGACAGTGGCGCAGCATGGTAATTTGGGACTGTGGAATTAATGGTCTAATGGGGGTGGGGAGAGAGCTCTCTTTGGATGGTGAATGACCTCATTTCCTGTGAGAACAGGATGTCGGACTAGATGGGCCTTTGGCCTGATCCAGCAGGGCCTTTCTTATATTCTCGTTAGGCTCGCAATCTCTACAAAGAGAGAATCCTTCGCTTCCTTCACCAAACGACAGTTCCCAGGATACTTTGGGGGAAGCCATGACAGTTACACTAGTATAAAACCATTTCTAAGGCATCAGAAACAAGCAGCAATGCCCAGAATACAGAGCTGCTGTTGTCAAACAGCTTGGCAGTGGGGCGCCTCAGTTCTGTAGTCAGCGTTAGTAAAGGGCTGTGCTCTGGCTGGGGAGATGTGAGTGCAAATCCTCCCTCAGCCATGAAGCTAACCCACAAGGCTTTGGGCCACTCAAAGGAATATCAGAAGAGGCCTGCAGCTGGCTCAGGCCAGTGGCCCACCTAGCCCAGCATCCTGTTCTCACAGTGGCCAACCAGATGCCTCTTCTGGGAAGCCTGCAAACAGGACCTGAGTGCTCTCCCCACATGCAGTTCCCAGCAACTGCCTCTGATAGCGCAGGGAGAACACAGCTGTTGTGGCTAGTAGCCACAATGATAGCCTTAACTGCCAGGGCCTTTCTGAACAGGTCACCGGAATTTCAAGGGGCAGAAACCGAGGTTGATTTCCTTACCAAGACACTGCTCAGGCAGGGGCACCAGGCGGTAGACCTTGTAGGGCTCTGCAGTGCCCAGCTGGGAGTGTTCGCGCACCTCCTCAAACTCAGGGCTCTTGGACAAAGCGCAGCGGATGCGTGTCTTCCAAGAGGCAGGGTCGAGGCGCTCCCCTGGCTGGTACTTTCCTTTAAAGATTGCCCAAGCCTGAGAAAGAGATATCAGAGCCGATCAAGCCTCATTGTGACCAAAGTGGTAACTCTGCCTCTCACCCGACCCGCTTCAGATTGAGAGTGCACCTCCTCCATAACCTACCCTTATCCCTGAGATGCCGCTTTTCTACCTGCAGGGATTTTTCCCCAACCTGGTGAAGCGTACCTCAACTGGCATGCCAGAATTCTACAGACCAGTGGAGGCTGGTCCATTAGGGGAAAATGGGGCACTGCCCCACCAAGCACAGTCTGCCCTCAGCCTGCCCCACCTGGTCCTGGGGTGTATGTGTGTGACACTGGCTGTCAGCCTCCTCCTCCTCAGTCTCAGTGTAGAAATCAGCAGAGGAGGAGGAGGAGGAGAACACCAGAATTAGTCGGATCTGTCTATTACTGACTCCACCTCCTGTCAGCCTCCCTGCCTTCCACTCTACCAGACCCGATGGGCACCAGCCACCACTGGACCAGCCACAGGCTTACTGCCCCTGTGAGAACTACGTTCAAGCCATGGATCCCTAGCCAGACCCCACACCCGGGTTCATGAGCTCCAGCCCCTTGAGCTGCGATTTTAAAAATAAACTCGTGCCCAGTTATCTCGTTCTATTCATCCCATTCCCAATGCCAGGACAGTCTTTACAGGAGGAGTTTCATCTGGAGGCTAGGGCTGATGGCAGCCGTAATCCAAAACAGCTGGAGGGCACCAGATTGAGGAAGGCTGACACATACAGGCTAGTGGCCACCCGCACAGCTGGTGGCAGGAAAGCCAATCCATTGCAGAACTGAGGTATTAATTTAGTCGGATCCCAAACTTCAGTGACTCTGTCCATGCTCTCTGTCATCAGACTGGACATACTAGCCTTATGCAGCTAGGAACCTGGCAAGCTGCCTTCTACTGAGACAGATCATTGGTCCATCTAGCTCAGTATTGTCTACACTGACTGGCAGCAGCTCGCCCAGTGTTTTAGGCAGGGATTTCTCCCATTCCTGCCAGGAGATTCCTGGGAGTGAACCTGGGACCTTCTGCATGCAAGTTTTAGTTATTTAGTTATTATATTTATATCCCGCTTTTCAGCCTAGATGGGCTCCCAAAGCAGCTTACAGTACATGTGCATACAAAAATTACAAGTATTACAGAGATGAAAGGTACATTTGGCATAAACATCCAGTCCCCTAGCAGTTGGTTATACTGTCCAGATTCCAAGTAGTTCCCTCCAAATGGAACAGCCAAAAGGAGCTACCAATAGACTCAGAGTCTGGCTGATAATGAAGATATCAGGCTGAATAAACAGGCTTTCCATTGACCTTCAGAGACCTCTGGTCCTTGGTAGTTGTCGATTACATTGACCAGGTTCCAGGCTTTTCCTTGCTTAGTACTGCATGATTGGAAGCAGGAGACATCACTGCACCAGAGGTGCTCTACCACTGAGCTACAGCCCTTGCCCTAAACATTACCCTTCCCCTCCATGTATTTTCCACATGGCATGGGGTTGATTCAAGTTCCAAGACCTCAAAGCTTCTACTGTACATCCAGCCCAATTTCAGTTTTGCTTTGCTTTCTGTCCTTATTTCCCTCCCCCCACCCCCACATCTCTTCTCTGTGTAGCTTCTAGCCTGATGAAGAGTTCTGTAGAACTCAGAAGCTTGGACACTATTTTGCAACAGTGTGGTTGGTCCTAACTAGAGATGGGGGAGAAATCTGATTCAATTTGCATTTAAAGCCAAAGCTATCAAATTGGCACTTTCCGAAACAATATGAGAATTGAAACACAGCCATCCTTCAAAATTCGCACTTATCCAAATTATGCACTGTAGGTCTCCAACCAAAGAGCGTTTACAAAAATGCATATATTAGGGGGAAATGTGCATTGAAATGAATGTATTAGTAAACATAACATACAGCATTGCATCATATTGGGAGAAAATGCTTGCAAAAATGTGTGCATTAATGAAAACTGCATATGAATATGTGTGTCAGGAGACACCTGCACCAAAGTGCAGAAGAATTTTCATGAGGAAAACAAATACGCCACTATCAGTGACTGGCCCGGTCCATGCCAAGCCAAGCAGAAGCACCAGCTCTCCAAGTTTGCTCAAAATAACCAGACAATTCACAGGTTGTTTTATTGCAGATTTTAATTATAGATATTTATATTTTAATTCCCTTGTGCTTGGGCATCCCTTTCCCCTGGTCTGGGAACTGCAGGTAGTGCAGAATGCTTACAGCACGATTGCTGACAGGAGTGAGACCCTGTCAGTATACAACCCCTCTGTTCAGGGATCTACACTGGTTGCCAATTTGCTACCGGCCAAATTCAGGGTGTTACTATCAGTATATAAAACCCTTAACAGGTTGGGGTCAGTTTACTTGCAGGATGGCCCACTTGACAGCATTGATCTGCAAACCTGCCACATCACGTTCTGTACTTTCAAGGAACTGATCCTTCAGTGCAGAAGTGCCTACACTCTGGGATTCCTTGCCCACTGATATTAGGCACTGTTGTTTAAGCAAGCCTAACCCAGACATGTCAATTTCACATGTATTTCAATATGTCATTTTATTTTATAAAGCATAATTTAAAACTACTGATTTTATTCTGAAAACTTTTGGGCTATCTTATTTTTAACATCTGATTATATCAGCAATTTTAACATCTATTTTATGGAAACTGCCTAGAGGTTTTGATGATTAAACGGTATATAAAAACCTTGTTAAGTAATTAATTAAACAACCAACAGGATTTGTTTTATTGTGTTTATTTTATTTATTTTGATTATGGATGTTTACATTGTGATGTTTTGGTCATTCACTTTTATACTTGTAAACCACTTGGAATGCCCATTTTGGCATTAAGCAATATATATATTAAATAATAATAACTAATAATAATATTTTTTAAAATTATACAGTTGGTACTCTTGGTTACAATATAACAAGTCCATGTATGCAGAAGAGACCGAATGCCACACACTAATTGGAACAACTAAAGAGATCATTGGCTTTTAATTAATACACATTGCCAGTTCCTTTGCAAGTCACTACCCTCCCCAGAAGCCTGCCCCCCATTTCTGTGGTCCCCAATGCTGTGTCAGGGAATATGCTAGTATGGTACCTTGAAAAAACCAGCATCCTCTTCGTGTCGGAATTCCTGCTTCCCAGCGTGCTTCCACGGGATGCGGAACATGGTCTTGTGAGGGGGGTCATGCCAGACCACCCCCGGGAACTTCCCACTCTCCACCTGCTCCACAGCCCACTGACGCAGCTTCCGGGTATTACGCACCCCCCGACGGGATGTCGCCATCCTTGACTGGAAAACAAAGAGAGAGTTCAGAGGGAGGGAAAAGGGATCCGCTGGGGAGAGGCATTGGGGGAGGGACAAACAGCCCAAGTACAAGTCACATTCAAATCACTTTTAATGTGTCTGTTTTTGTCATCATCATTACTAGTAGTTGTCGTCCTCGTCGTAATAGTTGGATTTATTAGTTGCTTGTCACCAAAAAGTCTCCAAGCAACTTACAACATTGTCAAAAACAAAAGTAATTGTCACATTTTTTTATTCTAACCACATTTTGTTTGAGGAGCACCCTCTATTATTTCATTAAATAACCTAGTTAAATATGGGCGGCCGTGGGCTTCCACGTTTTAGGGATGCCAAGGAAAAGATAAGCCAGATCCAGGTTTGCTTACAAGGAGAGGACCAGAGTGAGGACCAGAGAGAGGGCCTTCTCAATAGTGGCCCCCACATTATGGAATTCTCTCCCAAATGATCTCCGCCATGCCACTTCTATGTTGAGCTTCCGCCGGGCCTTAAAGACCTGGCTCTTCAGGCAGGCTTTTGGGATGGGTTAGGCTTTTATTGTTATGTTTTTAAATTTTTAATGTTCACTACAATGTTTTATCTTGTACGTCACCCAGAGTGGCTGGTTTACCAGCCAGATAGGCGACTCACAAATTTCATAAATAAAATAAAATAAACAAAGTAACTTACAGCGCACAGGCGTACCCAATATGCGGATCAGACTGCCAGGTCCTGCACAGATCGTTGAACAGTCTGAACCCCCAACTGGGCAGCAAGAGTGATTTATATAGTATACTTCTTTACAGGCACAGTGGTGCTATTATGTAAGTGACCAATTGCTACAGAGCATTACACCATAACTTTCTCAGCATAGTAAGTCGTTGCGCTAATTGGTACTGCTGACAAGCGGAGCATCCTGGCATGCTAGAGCTAGTTTCCTGGCAGAGCATCAGACTGCTCCTTGGAGTGTAAGCTTGTTAGCCCCTTACCAGGTGGGCTATGGGCTCACTACTTACATTTACCATTATTTGACCTATCTTTCAAGCTGCTAGAAAGATGCTAAGTGCTAAAGGATGCCAAGGCTCTGGAGGAGATAGTACAGGCCTCCATGCCTAAAAGCGGCTATAACATTTGCCTACAGGGAGAAGTAGATCCTTACATTTCTTATAATATACTGAATTGAAGCCATCTGGGCTGGGGGCCTTTCCTGTCTTTAATCGTTTCACTTCTACCTCTTCAGTCGTTACTCTCTCCTCCAAAAATGTTTTATCTGTTTCCTCTAACAATGGGAGGGTTATTGTATCTAAATAAGCTGAAATATTTTCCGGGGAAGGGTTAGATGAGCTATATAATTTTTTATAAAAAAAATTAAAAATCCCCACTTATATTTTCTGAGGAATATAACTTTTCCCCTTCTTCCCCCATTAAACATCAGACTTGGGCTCTGTCCCTCTTTTTTTTTTTTAACATCAGCACACCAATAGCTTAGAACTCCTTCCTCCATATTCACAATACCTCTGTTTTAGATATTGTAAGCTTACCATCACCCTGTTAATGTCTAGAGTGTCTAATTCCCATCTCTTAAGTTCTAAGTGCTCATAGGTCCTATTTGAACCTGTCCTTTTATAGTCATATGATACAGATTCTATTTCTTTTTCCAATCTTAAAATATCCTCCTTCCTGTTCTTTTTCAGTCTACTGCTCTCCTTTACGCTTATTCCTTCACCACTGCCTTTTGGGCCTCCCAAAGCAGTCCACTAGGAGCGCCATCAACATCATTTCCCCTAAAATAATAATTTTGTATCGCTTCCTGGATTTCCCCCTTAGATATTTGATTTATTAACAATTCAGAAGGGAAAGCCCATATAGCAGTGGTGGAGCTGGAGCGATTAAGTTCCAGTCCCGCCACCACCGGAGCGTGACCTGTAATTTTGATCTGACCTATATCTGAATATGTGACCTATTGCAAAAGCAGGGAGGAGACCAGGACAAAATCTATGTGTTAATTTGTTTTATGGCGTGCAAAGCAAACGTGGGGCTCTTGTCTATGGGGTGGAGTGTGCTCCGTACATCATACAGCCCCCATTCCTGTACACGCTGGAGCATTTGCAGTTGTGTTTTTAACATCTCTCGCCTACTTTCTCTAAACAACTCTATGTCTTTACATGAATATCCCCTAATATTCCAGTTAAGGTCTCCCCCTAATATAATTTATCCCTGGGTGAACTCTATTTAAATTTTCCAACTACTATTTGGAAAAAATGTATTTGATCAGAATTAGGGTCATATATCGACCCAATTGCTAACTGTCTTATATTGTTTAATACCCCCAAAACAAAAACGTATCACCCATTTTTATCCTTTAATTCTTTTGAAACTTGAAAATTAAGATTAGCCTCAATAACTATTTCAGTACCCCTTGATTTTGAAGAGCCCTTTGCCACAAATTGTGGACCAAACCACCATTGTCTAAGCAGCGTAGAGCTCTATGTGCCTCTTCTAAAAATATTATTAGGTTTCATTTCATAAACATAATCCGTTGTTCTCCCGCTTTGATTGGATCACCCATGCCCTTCATGTTCAAAGTTAAGATCTACTTAAGTTCTACCATCGTTATTGTTACTTTCCCTTACATCCTTATTCCATTCCCTCCTGTTCCTATAGTACTGTTTGTTAATAATTGCATCTTCAAACTTTAATTTTACAATTACATTAATTTCATTTTTGCTTGGTTTTATCATTCTCCCTAAAGAAATCTGTGAGAATATTGACCATCTATTCTCACTCCCAGATTGTTTATCTCCAGGATTACATCTCAGGTTAAACAGTTTATGTATATACAGACAGTGATTCAGAGGGGTACTCAATTGAATTTCTGTCTCTTAACTATAAATGCCCCTTGACACCCATTTTGTGAACACTTCCTCATTACCTCCCACCCTTTTCCCTTCATTTTGTTCCCTTTACTTTCTGCCTGCTACTAAACTCATTCCCTTTAATCACATTACAAATTCATCCAAAACAGAGTCTACATCCAATCTAAATACTTACTGCCCAAAAACCAAAATTCATTTTTAAAGGATCATCATCTAGTCCAGGTTGTTGCAGAGCAGAGGGATTGGCTTCACATAGCTTAAGGTTCAGGCTTCCTGTTGCTCCCCTGCCGTTTCTTCCTCCAGCACTGGCCTTTTGGAACCATTTCCCAGCCTGTGTCTGAAGTCTTTCCTGTCTCTTGTTCCTCATCTCCCTCACCTCTCTTGATTTGTTCTAAATCCAAAACGCTAGAAATATCACTAGAATCTAAAATGATGAAAGTTATCATACTTTGGACACATAATGAGAAGACATGATTCACTAGAAAAGACAATAATGCTGGGAAAAACAGAAGGGAGTAGAAAAAGAGGAAGGCCAAACAAGAGATGGATTGATTCCATAAAGGAAGCCACAGACCTGAACTTACAAGATCTGAACAGGGTGGTTTATAACAGATACTACTGGAAGTTGCTGATTCATAGGATCGCCATAAGTTGTAATCGACTTAAAGGCACATAATAACAACAAAAGAGGGAGGGTCTACTTCTAACAGCTCCAGAAGCTGTCTTGCCTCCTTCATGTTTGCTGCAGTGAACATAGTTATGCCTCACATTACAATCAGTTTAAATGGAAAACCCCATTGGCATCAAATTCCCGTGTCCCGGAGCTTATTTGTAAATGGTTCAAATTCACATCTCTTATGTAGGGTCTCTGGTGTTGTTAGGGATAAATTGAAACCCCCAGTGCTTGTAAAACTATAATTCACTTGTCCTACCTAAACTAGCTTGGGCTTCACGGGAAATAGAACCAAAGTGGCCTTTATTTGACTTTTGACATAAAATGTCGGTTTATTTCCTGGTGACCTGACCCTTACCTACATTCCAGTGGCTCGCATAATAAAAGCCGGTTTAAGCTGGAAACTTCCCTACTATGCATTTCTGTATCACATTTATGCTTATGGCCTTGCTTATTGTTACAAACGCTCCTTGCATAGAAATGTCAAACGCTATTCCAATGCCCCTCATATCCTTGACTTGTAATACTCCTTTTGATATGTAAGCAGAGTAATATCATGTCTGTCTCCAGTTTAGGGGGTGCCCGGTTGCAGCTAGGCCTCCCCTTGATAGTTGCCTTTGTCTGTTTCTGCATAGTGCTTATCTCAAGGACATGCGAAGTATGCAGACATAGAGTCTGGGAGATAGTCTTAATGTTTCTACTTTGTCCTTCCCCCTGTACCCCTTTACCTCCTTACATATGCCCCATATTGCTTCTTTTGCACTTTATGACGTGAACCCGATATTGTAAACTTCGGGGTAAGCCTATATAAACTCTTGGACACCAATAAACGAGGTTCCCATGCTGGCCTGCTTCGGCTTGTAAGTATTGGGTCCCCTTTGCAAAGGTTTTTGTCTCGTGTTACTTGATCTCTGATAGTGGGTTCATTTGCACTCAACTCCGCACTCTTCCCGGGTGTAACAAGCGAGTTGGGGTTGACAGGGCGACTTGCGTGTTCGGTTTGGACCTAACAGTGTTAAATCTTGTAAAACCATTATCAGTTGATTTTCATAGGATACTGACTATAAGTCTCTTAAGCGTTTCCAAATCTCTTTCTTTCGGTTCCAAGCAAAATTCATTACGATATCTCTAGGTAGTTCCCCTTCCCTAGGTCTTGGGCCAACCACTCAATGTGAATGCTCTATTTCTTCCCCACTGAGTTCTAAATCTGCAATAAGAGTTTTAAACCAGTTTACATAGCACAGTGGGGAGAAGAGTCTGGCTGGGAGTCCAGAGTCTGTGAGTCCCCGCTCATGTCTCCTGGGTGTCAAGGGCCAGTTAAAGATCACCCCACAGGGAGTGGCTCAGGGGTTACGTGCCCTGCCACCTGTGCAGCCGTGGGCAAGCTGCAGAGTCCCAAGGAGCCCAGTTGCCCCCCAGCTGGCAGTTGCGGACAAGGAAGGGGCTGGCTTGTGCAGCTGTGGCAAGCTGAGCAGGCCCTAGCCAGCTGGGGAGCACTAGCCTCAGAGGGAGGCAATGGGAAACCCCCTCTGAATACAGCTTACCATGAAAACTCTATTCATAGGGTCGCCATAAGTCGGGATCGACTTGAAGGCAGTCCATTTCCATTTTCACCAGAAAGCTTAGTATATCTTCCGCTTCACGTCTCTTTAAAAACACGTAAACGCAGGTTTGATCGACGAGCCTGCTCTTGAAGTTCTTCCAGCTTTTCTTTTATATCTCGATTCTCCTTTAGTAGGCATTTCAGCTGTCCATCCTCTCTAATCCCCGTTTCCATTGCTGCTGTCGCCGTCCCTGCAATCTCCTCAATCTGTGTCGTAATTGTGGTAACCTTTTCCTCCATCTGAGCCATCCATTCCCTGAAGGTTTCTGCCCACATTGTTTCCATGGAAATTAATTGCATCCCAAAACCTTCCTTAAAACTGAGTTCTCCTTCCTCTTGCTCTCTGGAGGTCTCTCCCATACCAACAGTAGAAGTGAAAACTATGGGGGTAGTCACCATGTTCATCTGTGGTTTCTCAGCAGGCTGCCCTTTAGAATGCTGCTCTTTCTCTGGCAGCTTGAAAAACGAAGAAATCTCACCCCGGTTTTGCTTTCGAGGACGGACCAGACATTCCCCGGCAGGTACAAAGCCTGTTTAATTTCTTCCAGGCCGAACCAGCCAAGTGAGGGGTGAAACGCTTCTGGTGTCATCCACGGAGCTCTCGCTTCATGCAGCCATTTGCCTTCACACCCTGGCCATGCCCCCCTTCTGAGCATCCTCCTGGGGGCCACATGCCCTTGGTGGGCGGAGCAACGCATGTAAATTTCACCTTTGTAAAGGAGGCTGGCGTGTGTTGAATACTGTCAGCTCTACACTGCATCAGCAGTGTCAGGGGGGGCTGGAAATTCCTGGGTCTTTGGCAGGGAAGGAAAGTCCTCAGCCAGCAGTTGGGTTGTAAATCTGCCAGGCCTATCCGAAGCGTACTTGCCGAGTCAGAAGTCCAGAAGCGAGGTCAGTGGAGGTCCGGGATCAATTGCCAAGGAGGTCAGTCAAAGAGATGCTGCAGGGAAACTAGGTCTACACAAAGCCACGCCTGACGTTGCAGTCAGCAACAAGCTGCAGCCAAGGTGTGCCTTATAAAGAGCAGGATGGACAGCAGGTGTGAGCCCTCAGCGTTTGGGCCTTAAGGAGACAGGCCTGCCTCTCTTCTGCCTGACCTTCTGCTGTCTACGTTCTGCAGGTGAGGGGGGAGTATCCTGTTCACTGTCTGTGTCTGGCTGCAGGGCCTCTGCTGTCCCTGGGGTGCTCTGCAGCTGAGGGGGAGAAGGAGCTGGATTCTCAGGAGGCTCCTCCGTGTCTCCTGCTGCTCCTGGGTCTGCTGCTGTTACTCCCGAGTCGTCCTCATCTGAGGAGTCCTCTGACGGGGCCATGACACATACACACATACACACCTCTCTCTGTCTTCCATCCAGGCAAGTAAGTAGCATTATCAGAGTTCGAGGGCATATCCCAGCCAAACAAAAACATTCAGGGTGTGAAGCCGGGCCAATGAGGGCTGTGGCCTGGTGGGAATGTCTTGAGGGCCAGGTAAAGAGGCTTGTGGGGCCGCATTTGGCTCCCAAGCCTGAAATTCCCCCTTCCTGATTTAGTGTAAGGTGTCATTTGGCCTAAAAATACTGGCCTAAAATGGGTTCCTGCTGGGAGGAAGGACAGGATATAACTCAAATAATAAATAAATAAAATAAAATACAGTTAGAAGCAGCAGCTACTCACAAACACATAAGACATCATTGGGACAAAGGTTATTATGAATGTGTTTCTTACCTACCTAGAGATATTTTTTCCCAATCATCTGCCTCTCAGATTTGTCAATTAATTTGGATCAGGGCCCTCCAGATGTTGTTGGACTAGAACTCCCATAATCCCAGACCACTGGCCATGCTGGCTGATGTCAGTTGGAGTCCAACAAAATCTGGAAGACCACCCTTGGCTTAGATCAAGAGATGGACTGGAAAACTTCAGCAAAGAGCGTAACAGAAGGCAAAGAGATGCCTTCATGGCTTCCTGTCTCACAATGGAAAGGTACTATTCATTTGTAGAAAGAACAGTCGTAATTCATAATCTCAATTTCCCCCAAAATTTGGGGAAACAGAATTTCCACTATTATCCTCAGAACTTTTTGCAGTGGTTTCCTAGGGAGAAAAAAATGTCTTAGACAGCCCTCCAAATATAAGCTCATGGTCAATCACACCAATCAGCGGAGGACAACGGAAGGAACAGTTTAGAATCGGGAATTAAAGTGTTAGCTGGTTAATTGCTGTAGGCTTCTGGAAAGTTTGGTATTTTCTAGCTTTTCCAGAAAGACAGTAAAGGGTTAACATGTGCAGCAGCTCAATGACAGCTCACAGAAGAAGCTGCAGCTGGCACAGAGTGAATAATGTGTATAAAGCCTTGGAAAAGAAACCGCAAGGTGTGGGGGGTGTTAGTAGAAGAAAGAGAGTTGAATTATTGAGTACTTTGCCTAAAGAAACAGTAAAGGATCTTTTCTACATGACTCGCTGTGGTTCGTCTTTATTCTATTTGGCTACAGTCATAAGGGTGCGCTGGACATCGGGCATTTAGCTTCAGCATTCACACGCTATGCAACAATTGCACCAGTTAAGCAAGAGGACCTCGTACTTCATCATTTTTTACACCGGCGCTTTACAAGCCAAAAACAGCATCTAAATGGGCCACAGTAGTTCAATAAGAGGTGCACATCTAAAGCAGACTCTTACTAAATGTAGATTCAGGGATGTAGTTGAGCACTGGGAGGAGAACAACAGAGCTCTGCCTGGCCTGAGAATAAAGCAAATGTATAAGTTATGCTGAAAGACATGTACAAACTTCCACTGAGTGTCAAGCACAAGGAAGTTTGCTTACTTAAAAAAATATTTCCTAGTACTGTTAATCAGACACGTAACCCTCTTCAGGAAAAGGGGGCGTATGTTTGTACATATATCATGGCTTGAAACTTCAAGGTGTGCCTTAGACGTCATTCATATTTATTTATTTATTACTACATTTACATACCACCTTTTCCTCCAAGGAGCTCAAAGTGGTGTACAAACATAGCTCTCTTCCTCCCGATTTCATCCTCACAACAACCCTGTGTGGTAGGTTAGGCTGAGAGACAGTGACTGGCCCAAGATCAGGCCAAGTGAGGATTTGAACCCTGGTCTTCTAGGCCCTAGTTTGACACTCTAACCACACTGTCTCTCCATATGTTCAAGAAGGGTCTGTGGCACAGTCCGTGTGTAACTGTACAGCATCAGACTATATGTTGATTTGCGTGTTGGTCTAAAAACACAGCCTGTAACCTCATTCTGGTGCCTCTTGAAGTAGCGACTTCTGAGTGGAGCAGAGGGAAGAGCTGTTTGAAATATGCAGCTTTGGATGTAGCACAGGCCTCTTGAGGGACTGAATCGCCCAAGGTACTGAGGGAGGTGTCATTTCTGCAAAAGCTTCCCCACATCGGAATATCCTTGGGTTTGAAAAAACAGTACATCATTGAGAAGGCATCTTCCTGATGGGCGAGCGTTCCACATACGGGGAGATTCTGACATAGAGGCATCCCTCTGTGTGTGCCTTCTGGGGTAGTACACCCCCATAAGAGTAAAAATCTGCCAGTTTGGATCTGGCATTCCTCCTATTCCAGTCAGGAGCTTTTGCTTCAACGGGTACAGGACATGATTTTAAGTGTCGAAATTAAGAAATGTTGCTGGATCCATTAAGGATTTTGTATCTGTTAGGCTGAAATGTCTTCGTTGCCAGTATCTTAATTTTTTTAAATCTTTGTAAGCCACTCTGGGAGCCTTGTTTCACGGATCCCACAAAATAAATCAATAAGAATCAAATTAAGGATGGAGAAATAGCAGGAGACAAGGAGGGGCTAAGTAAATTCTTCTCCTCCTTTACAAGCAGAGAACAGCAATTGCTAACAGACGATCAAGTGCTTTTCAACTCAGCATGCTTAATAGCAGCTGAGCGAACCGGAGGACATGGAGATGAAGACGCAAACAGCAAACAGCTTCGCTGTAACAAATGCCTGTCGCCCTTCTGCCTCTCGGGAGCTGCCGCCCCTGCTAACCCCACCTCCTCTTTCTTGGCAATGCCGATAATGATCATGTTATTTGTTATTTAATTTTATTCGTTATCTAATTTAATTTTTGTAAATTGTATTGCTTTTATTGTATTTTTATTATATTTTTATACCTGTGTTTATTTTTCTTTGTAAGCTGCCTTGAGGGCCTTTGGCCGAAAGGCGGGGTATAAATAAACGTTAATATTAATATCAATATTAATATCAATGTTAATATTATTATTAATATCAATATTATTAATAATATTAATAATAATAATAAATTAGGAGGATGGGAACACTGGGACACGGGATGCTGCTGTATACTGAGTCAGACTCGTGGTCTCAAGTATTGTCTACTCTGACTGGCAGCAGCTCTCCAGGGCTTCAGATAGGAGCTTCTTCCAGCCCTACCCGGGGATGCTGGGGACGGAAACTGGCACCTTCTGCATGCAAAACAGTTACTGTTCCACTGAGCTATGGGATGTGGGGAGAATTGTGGCAGGGGGGAAGAGAAAGCGCAGAATACTGCAGTTAGACTGGTGATGGGAACAGACTACCACCAACACAAGGCCCCACTGTTAAAAGACCTGCACTGGCTTCCCGTCTGCCACAGGGCCAGGCTCAAGGTTCTTGTACTAGATGTTCAAAGCCCAGAATCACTTAGGTCCAGGATAGCTTAAGGTCTGTCATACTCTATACAACCCAAGTCTATCACCGAGATCCTTTGAGGGAGCACTATTAATGATCCCCCATGGACCAGAAGCATAACTCATGCCTTCAGTGTTGTGGGCACAACTCTGTAGAACTCCCTCCCACTAGAAGTCAGGCAGACACCGTTCATGCTGAGCTTCAGACGACTGGTTAAAACTGTTTTATTTCAGGAGGCCTTTGCATTATGAATGCTTCTCGGGTGTTTGAAATTTTCGGGGTGTGTGTGTGTAAAAATTTGAAATTTCTTAGGTTTTACATTCCATATAGTGCTTATTTTTATCATTGTAAGACACTTTGAGACCTATATGGTGAAAACCAGGATTTAAAATCAATTAAATAATAAGAGGTGGAGAGCGAATAGGGGTAAAGGACCAGAACGGCCATTGTTAAGAAGGGAGTTGGAGAGGGTCAGTATGCAAGTGAGGTAATCTGGAAGGCACAACAGGAAAAGGTGTTGACAAAGGGAACAGTCAGGAAAAAGCTGAGTTTTCTGGGCCGTGAAAAAAAAGATCCATATGCTACTAAACGGCCACAGAGAGTGCAAAGGGCAGATGTGAAGGTACAAAGGGCTGGCTGGCTCCAGTATAGAGAGGACTGCGGAAGCACCTGCAGCCTTCCAGATGTGGCAGGAGTCCACCTCCCATCAGCCCCAGCCAGCACGGCCGATGGCCAGGGATGATGGGAGTTTATAGTCCCTGCTGGACAATATTTATTTATTTAATTAATTAATTAATTAATTAATTAATATCCTGCCCTTCCTCCCAGCAGGAGCCCAGGGCAGCAAACAAAAGCGCTAACAACACTTTAAAACATCATAAAAATAAACTTTAAAACACATTAAAACAAAACATCTTGAAAAACGTTTCTTAAAAAAAGCTTTCAAATCATCGTCTAAGATTAAAAACATTTTAAAAAAGAAAGTTTAAGAACATATTAAAAAGCAATTCCAACACAGATGCATACTGGGATAGGTCTCAACTTAAAAGGCTTGTTGAAAGGTCTTCAGCAGGCGCTGAAAAGATAACAGAGATGGCGCCTGTCTAATATTTAAGGGGAGGGAATTCCAGAGGGTCGGTGCCACTGCACTAAAGGTCCGCTTCCTATGTTGTGCAGAACGGACCTCCTGATAAGATGGTATCTGCAGGAGGCCCTCACCTGCAGAGCGCAGTGATCGACTGGGTATATAAGGGATAAAATGGTCTTTCAGGTATCCTGATCCCAAGCTGCATAGGGCTTTGTACACCAAGACTAGAACCTTGAACTTGGCTGGGTAGCAAATGGGCAGCAATATACTGCACAGGATGGGGGGTTCACCAAGGAAAAGGCTTCGAACCCAAGCCTCCCATCAGGAACACACTTTATAAAGGCTCAATTAAAGCTCTGTCCAGACTGCACCCACACTGACCCCATTGGGCTAAGCAGGGAAGAGTTGCCACAGGGAAGAGACGCAGCTCGAGGGTAGAGCACATGCTTTGCATGCAGAAGGTCCCAGGTTCAATCAGGGCTGTGAAGTCGGAGTCGGAGTCGTGGAGTCGGAAGCAATTTTGGTTGGAGTCGGAGTCGGTAGAAATGTACCGACTCTGACTCTGGCTTCAAAATAAATTTTGATTGACAAATTTTTTAAAATATAAATTCAAAATGTCAAAGAAGCTTCCCATGAAGTCAGCTGTATTTGAGCATTTCACCATAACTCAAGATGGAAAACATTTTGTGTGTCAGTGTATGACACAGGACCCAGATGAAGACAAATGCTGTGATGCCAAGATCAGCGCATATTCAGGCAGCGATAAAAATGCTCCTATGAGAGCTTCCAATTTAAAAAGACATTTACAGCCTTTTCCAGGGCTGTGGAGTTGGAAGCAATTTTGGGTGGAGTCAGAGTCAGACAGTAGAAAAATAGAGGAGTCGGAGTCAAAGGTTTGGCGTACTGACTCCACAGCCCTGGGTTCAATCCCCGGCATCTCCAGGTAGCGCTGGGAATGTCCCCTGCCTGAAACTCTGGGATCTAAGCTGCTAGTCAGCACAACCAGTACCGAGCTAGAGAAACTCAATGGTCTGACTGAGTATAAAAGCAGCATCTTATGTTCCAATGTGCACCAGAAATCGCGTTATAAATTCTCAGTTAAACACACACACACAAATTCACCTAAACTGTGAATTATTATTTGCAACTGTAAAGTTATTGTGCACAATTGTGGGATTTTTTTTAAAAAGAAAGTTTGTCAATCATCATTGTTATTAGTAATAATAATAATAATAAAAAAACAGTTAAACCATAAACATTCATAATGAAACATTGTAAGATGGGACGATGGGACAAGAGAAGGTGAATGGAGCCAGGAGTACCCCTGGAGACTACCTGAATAGTTCTGGTGAAGTTGCCAGTTGCCCCTTCCTGTCCTTAGGGAAACTGGGCAATTGTTCTCAGTAGTTGGCCTTCTAAAAGGCTTGGAAACATCTGAAAGGTGGAGAGATCTCTTTTGCCCCCAAGTCACACCCCATCTAAGGATAATGTGATCTAGTTGCCTGAAAACGGGAAAGCGCAGCTACGAGAAAGACAGACAGACATGTTTGAGGCTCCGTAAGCATCTTAGGGCACTGGCTGCATCCCTGGAGAACTGATAGGGGGGCAGAGGGCTTTGCCTGCCTGTCAGGAGTGTTTAAGTTGTCTGCCTCCATCTACGCTCAACCTGTATATTTGTAAAGAAGCATAACAATATTGTGTTTTAACACTATCAAATTAGTAATACCATGGATACTAACAGCAGCAGATCCTATGCAGACATAGGGATACCTCAGCACATTGAAGCTGAAAAAGTTGGGAGATGGAAATGGACTGCCTTCAAGTTGACTTATGGCGACCCTATGAATACGGTTTTCATGGTAAGCGGTATTCAGAGGGGGTTTACCATTGCCGCCCTCTGAGGCTGAGAGGCAGTGACTGGCCCAAGGTTACCCAGTGAGCTTCATGGCTGTATGGGGATTCGAACCCTGGTCTCCCAGGTTGTAGTCCAGCACTCTAACCACAACGCCACAGTAATCTACAACCCTGTACACCAGCCTTCCTCAGTATTATTTATACTTTAGCTGTGCTTGCTGGGATTGATGGGTGTTGGGATTTTAAAACATCTGGAGGGCACCAGATTGGAGATGGCTGATATACACATTTATTCCTATTTAAAATCAATGGGGCTTGCTTCTGAGTAGACCTGCACAGGATCCATCTGTAAATATGCAGAAGTCTGAGCTGGTAATGTGGATAGCGCCAGGACGTTTGGGTTAGGTAATAACTGCCCTCCCTCCCAAGCATGGGCACGCGCACCAATTATTATTTAATATTATTCTTCCACTGCAGCCCTGTTAGCTGCTAACACTTTGTCTTATTTTTTGCTTTCTGTAGTCGGGCAGATAAGAGGGAGTTAAGAAAGGTGCCACACTAGGGGAAGGATGCCAGAACAAGGAACAAAGCATAACAAAACAGGAGAAAAACCATCTGCCTGAATAAAAAAAAAAGAAGAGAGATGGGGGGGGGATGAAAAGAAATAAACACTGTGATGACTAAAACAAAAAAGACTCTTGTAACACCCTCCCTCTCTTATGCAAGGGTCTGAAGACCTCACTGCCCTTGCTACATTTGATCACACTTCTTATAAAATGTCAGTTTTGGGTGGATGCCTATCTGGACATTTGGGTGGCGGGATATTGACTTATATTTTTAAATTAAAATGGATATATTGATAGTTACCACATTCTTAATGTGAGCTGATGGGAGAGGGGGTCCCTTTTTTCTCTCCTGTTTTTCTTTCTTTGTTAAATTTGTTACAAATGTTTTGCTTTTTTTTTTTTTAAGAAAAAAGAGGCAACTGCCTTAAAGACTGATGCTGCAATCCTAAACACACTTACTAGTGAGTAAACTCCACTGACTCGCAGAGCTTGGAAAAGTTACTTTTTTGAACTACAACTCCCATCAGCCCAATCCAGTGGCCATGTTGGCTGGGGCTCATGGGAGTTGTAGTCGGATGGGATTGCCCTGAAAGGACTGGACCCAGATCTAGTCACGGTTAAAAGAAGACCCATCGGAATCAACGGAACTTCAAAGTTGGCCCTGACTGAAGTTAAGTCCCATTGACTGCAACGGGCCTACTTGAAAGTCCAGATCCAATCCTGGCACATTGATTACGACATGATGGATAAATAAATAAATAAATAAATAATGGTTAAAAATTCCTTTACGACGCTACAGAGACTCTCTCTCTCTCTCTCTGGTGGGTTTTTACTGCAACAAAGTGGCACAGCCTGTAATTTAAGTCATGGTGAGGGACTACGATCCCACGGACTCACTCACCTGGGAGTAAAGCTCCATTGAACTCAGACTCTGCCCTGACTCAGCCCTCGGTAAGGAAGCAACAAACAACACAAACTAAGAAAGAAGGAAAAGGTCATAAAAAAAGAACAGGGCAATAAAAACCATCGCACCTCGGGTCTCCGCTTCCCTTCCGCGCTGTCTCCCTCCGGACAAGCCCAAGCAGGCAGCAGCAAAGAGCAGCGCCCCTCCTCCCCAGCTGAGCTGCGCCACGCCCCCTTTCCTCCCGCCACGCTCCCTTTCCTCCGCTCCCTCCCTAGCCGAGCCATTTCGTCCCTTCCTCGCTCCCTTTCCCAGAACTCACGTGGTGGCGCCGGCAGCCGATGCTCGCCGGCGGCGGGCTCAACCTCTAGGGGGCAGCAGAGAGGACGACACGGGTCTTTTTTTCTTTTCTTTTTTTGGTAAGGAAACGCTTCCCAGTGCACAGTTCACACGTGCACAGACCCAACAGCACCCGAACAGAAAAATCCAGTTGTGTGACATTAACTTTTGGGGTTTTATTTCTTTATATTAAAGCCACAAAAGTCGCCAGGAAAGTATGTACCCCGAGAATCTTCTGTTGCAGGGGTTCCCAAACTCCCCACCACCACAGTGAGAGCCCTTGAAAGCCACTGAGGGTCTGCTTGGGGGACCTTTGAATGGTTTTTGTCTTCTGCCTGTTCCAGCAATTGCAACTGCTGTGTTACGTGCGGTATGGTTTTAAATTGTATTTCGATTGCTTCTTTTGATTTCCCATATATTGTGTTTTATTGTAATGCAATTTGGATTCCATGGAATTTGAATCGGGATACAACAAAAATACAATATAAGAAAAGAGAAGCAATCAGAATACAATTTAAGCATCAATATGAATATTTTAATATCAGGGATATCTATGCCCTCTCCTCCCTTCAACCACAAATCCGCAGGCGCTGCTGACCACCTGAATGAAGCTTGTGGATCACACTTTGGCAACCCCAATCTATTGTGTGATGTTGTGACAGCAACTTGTTACAGTTTAAATTATGTTTTTCCTCTTTTTTATTTAAAAATGATTAAAATGTATCTTTTTAAAAAACTGAGTTAACTGTAAAATTGTATTTTGTTGTACTGTGATCTCTGGATTTTAATGTATTTTTATATTTCTTGTGTGCCCCTCCCTGCAATTTTTATGAGGGGCAGTTCAGAAATGTCTTTTTAAAAAGTAAATAAATAATAAACCCAGATATACAGTAGGGCCCCGCTTTACAGCAATTCGCTAATACAGCGGTCTCAATTAAACGCAATTAGACTAAAACCCCACTCATACAGCGCTTGTTCTGCTTTTACAGCAGTTTTCGGGCATCACACACCATTCTATTCAATGGGTTCAGCTTTACAGCGGTTTTCACTTTACAGCGGGGGTCCAGAACGTAACCCACCGTATGAGTGGGGCCCTACTGTATACAGCTTCTGGTTGTGGGGGGGGGGAACATGCTTCAGGAAACGTTTTCATTTTCCATTGTCTGGCCATGGTAGATTATAGCTATCGAAGTGCAATTGATCCTTCCCAGCAGTTTTTGAGTCCTTCTCCTAGCAGGGCCAGAGGCAAAAACTGGTACAGCCACAAATGTACAGTTGATGTTTGTACAGTGGCCTAGTTTCTGCACACACCCCTCTCAATCCTGGATCAAGGCAAAGGCATATTCCAGCCAGGCAGAAACACTCTTGAGTGTGAAACAGGACCAGTGAGAGGTGGGGTGAGTGGCCCCTGAGGAAAGTTTCAAGGGCCAGACAGAGAGGCGATGTGGGCCACATTCAGCCTTCACACCTGAGGTCCCCCACCCTTGTTTTAAAGCCATTGCCACATTTTGTGGAAGTGAATTCCAGTTTAATGTAGCACCAGCTGAAGAAGTCCTGCCTTCTGTCGTGCTTGAATCTTCCAACATTCTGCTTCATTAGATGGCCCCATTGGGCTCTACTGCCATGAAAGAGGGAGAGAAACATCCATCTACTTTCTCTGCACCATGCATCAATTTTATACACCTCTATCATGACCTCCCCCTTGCCTTACAAGCCTCTCCAAGGTCTTCAGTGGTGGCCCCAGCAGGTAGGCCAGAATCTGAACTCTCTTTAAAAACACAAATAAAAAGTCTCTAGTCCTCCTAGACCAGCCTTTCCCAACCAGTTGTTGTTGGACCACAACTCCCATCAGCCTCAGCCAGCATTGCCAATGGCTGAGGTTGATGGGAGTTATGGTCCAACAACATCTGGAGGCACACCGGTTGGGAAAGGCTGTCCTAGACAGAGAATTATGGAACAAAATGTACAGGTATCTTTCTAAATGATTTCTGTTAAATGAGCCAATGTGGCTGCTCCTGCCTGTCAGTGTTATTAAGCCAAGGAGTGAAGTCAGAGCTGTGACTGATAAGTCAAATTGTGTGGACATCAAGCAGTAGTTTCTAAAGGTTCTAAAGAGCTGCTGATTTCTACTCCCTTTTAGTGCACTTTTCCTGCTTTGATCTTTTTTTCCCTAGTCCTTGCATTCCCCCCATTTTGCCCTTCCTTTTCCCCTAGCAACCAGGATGTGTCTCTCCCGTGATGAGATCAGGTAGTGCTTAAAAATTATCTTCTACAAATACTACTGCCACACAATAAGTATGGGCAGATGTGAAATAATCTTCACACACACACTCCCCAAAGGCAAATGTTAAAACTTTGCAATGAGGCTTTCAGGAGCTGAAGATCAGGGACTTATTAAGAATTCACTGCATAGTTAACTTACAGTACAGTATACGTGTCTACTCAGGAGTCTGTGTTTTATGGTGCTTACCTCAAGGTACATGCCAGCCTAGGCTTTGGTTTAGGGTTGACATTGGGGTTCCTGTACCTTTAACAGCTTCATGACTGGCAGAAATACAACAGGTCAAGCCTGTTCAAATATAGAAATACAATTATGGAAAAAGTTTCAGCAGGACTTCTCTAATTTTATTATGCCACCCCCCTTAACACAAAATGGCTGTCATGCCATGCCCCATGACAGCCATTTTATGACTGGTGCCCATAGCAGTCTCAACATTTGAAATGTGTCCTCTGGTCCAAAAAGGTTGGTGACCCCTGCTATACATCATTCATTTAAAGAACATGACCTTCCTCAAAGAATCCTGGGAACTGTAGTTTGTTAAGGGTGCTGGGAATGGTGGCTGAGGTGTAAGCTACAGTTCCCAGGATTCTTGGAGAGGGAGGGGAAAGCCATGTGCTTTAAATATATGGTGTGTATGCAACCTAAATTGAACAACCCAAAATGTTACCACCTTTCCTCATAAGGAAATTGCTCCAGCCCCTTGATCGTTTCGGTTGCTTGTTTCTAAACCTAAACCTTTTCCAGCTCTACAACACCCTTACTGAGATGTAGCAATCAGAACTGTACACATTAATCCTAAAACACCCTCCAGCTGAATTCTAAACTGGCCCTCAACAATCCTAGAACAGTAGAATTGGAAGGGGCCTATAAAGCCATTGAGTCCACTCCCTGCTTAATGCAGGAATCCATCTTAAAACATCCCCAACAGGTGGCTGTCCAACTGCCTCTTGAGTGCCTCCAGTGTTGGAGAGCCCACCAGCTAAGTCATTGGTTCCACTGTCGTACCGCCCTAACAGGAAGATTTTCCTGATGCTTAGCTGAAATCTGGCTTCCTGTAACCAGTGGCGTCACTAGGGTTGGTGTCACCCAGTGCGGTAACTCATGATGTCACCCCCATGGACCTCCTCCCATACCAGACCATACAGAATCCTTAGTAATGTTTTTTGTGCTAATGTTACTCGTAAATTGTAATTCCCGTATATCACTGAATGTAATGGCAATAGCAGTGACATAAACAACTAGCAAAATTAAAATTACACCTTTAAATTACAATATCATACGCACAGCCTAAATGTATTTACATTTATACATGGTTTCATGTGGTTAAAGTGAAAATTTGGTAAGGAAACAATAGAATTCGAAGTAAAAAGTTTAAGAACTACATCAAAATCATGTTCATTTTAACATTAAACTTTACCGTTACATGAGATACATTAATGGATTAGGTTTGCATAATCAATAGCAAGTATTTCATATTGGAAAGGTTTTCAAAGCACTGTCCTCTCCAACAGCCCAGGGTCTGACTGCGTGCTACACACAAGAGAAAAAAAACTTTAACCCATATTCTTATTTACTCAAACTGAAGACCTCAAAACCACCATTTTGACGTTGTAATGAAGCCTAAGCACTGCCTGGGTCAACAAATCACAAGCCTGTATTGGGTACAATCCTGAAAGGGCGGGATTAGAGACCAGAGCTTGGAAAAGTTATTTTTTGAACTATAACTCCCATCAGCCCAATCCAGTGGCCATGCTGGCTGAGGCTGATGGGAGCTGTAGTTTAAAAAAGTAACTTTTCCAAGTTTTCCATGCTGGCTATAGTATACAGCCACTCTTGTGGCTATATAATTACATAAATTACACTGTCATTTTCTTATTCCACCCCATTCATTTAAGTGGAAAGGAAGTGCAATGCAAATGGAGGGGGAGAAACATAATTACAGATGGTTTGCAGACTGCAAGCAGCAATAACAGCGAATACTAATCAAATGTGCTGCATTGATTTCCGTTCTGAACATAAGATGAAGACTGGTAACTTCCTCTCCCAGTTTTGGTTGGAATGCTCATCCTTACACACAAACAACATATTTCCATCAAAATAACAATCATATATACTTCAGTGGTCTTTTTAATGTTACCATGGGGAGCCTCATTTTCCATCTCCAGGCTGGATACCCAGAATTTTAAGTCTATCCCAATGGTTCGCAAACTTTTTCCCCTGTAGACCACTTGAAAATTACTGAGTGTCTTGGCAAACTGCATCATGATTTTTCTGCCTGTTGTAGTGGTGCTAGGAGCTGCTGTATGATTTTCTAAAATATTTTTCTTGCTTCTTTCATCTCTTATACATTGTCCTTGATTGCAGTACAATTTGAATTCCATAGAATTCAAATTGTAAAACAATGAAATGCAATATAAGAAATAAAAACAGCAAGAGAAACACAATTAAGAACAATATGAATATTTCATGTGATGGATGTGTCCCGTCTTCAACCACAAGTGCAGACGTGCTGTGGACCACCTGAATGAAGCTTATAGACTACCGTCTGGGAACCCCCAGTCTATCCTTCAACATAACTCTAGCATAGGGAGTTGAGGCCTTTCCTGTACCCCTCTCATGGCACATCAACTGCTTTTTTCGCAGTTGTGATGACTTGCTAAGACATTTTGCCACCTGAGGCAGAGCAGCAAATTCCACCCCCTCCCCAGCAACACGCAAACAGTGCATAATACCCAAGGCAGGACAGAAGCAAAAAGATCCCACAAGAGTCTCTTCCCTCTCTGGCAGTAAAAAAATCAACAAAAATGAATTAAGTAACCGACAATTTCCTGTGCTTGTATGGCACCCAGAATCAGCTCCTGAGATAGCTGCCTCAATCTGTGCCTGATATCTACCAAGTTATGTGTGTGCTGGTCAGACTACCTCATCCTAGGGCGGAATGAATAAAACAGCTACCTATTGCAGCTACTGCTGTGTCTGTGTGTATGGGTGGCCCTTTGTTCTTTTCTCTTTTGGAATGTTATGTTAATTTAACACAGCAACCAGGCGCAAGACTTACTGAATAGGCACAGATGGCATGTATGCAGCTGCGAAGTAGATAGCAACATAATATTTTTAGAGTCCGTCCTAGTGTTAGGAAGATGCAGAATCCAAAGATGCATGAAGTAATCTCTTCTGCTTGCAGAACTTAAAATTCACAGCTGATGAGCAGGCAGGCCAGGCAGGATGGGGGAAAAAACTGCTCTGCAGCAACTGCCCCGCTTCCCAGTGCCTAGGGACGGCTCTGGGTGTCACCCCCTGTGATGGTGTCACCCGGTGCGGTCCGCACCCCCCCAGTGACGCCGCTGCCTGTAACTTGAGCCCATCATTTCGTGTCCTGCACTCTGGGATGATTAAGCAACACAGGACGGCACTTGCCCAAATAGTTGGGGCAAGGAAGGGGAGAAAAAGTATTCCCTTTCATTAAATGCTCACTAGGAAGGCGTGAGCGATAGGACTGAGGGGGACATTATCCAGATCAGGAAAAAGAGTGTCACACTGTTGTTATTTTAAATCATGGAACAGTTTATTGAGAGTTATGCAGGTAGAAGAGGAAGGGGAGCAAATCAGTAAGAGGTTGGATCTGGGACTGTAACAAGAGACTGTCAATTTGATCACTTAACAGCAGCAAGGAAGGTCTTTAAGAAAGGCACCTTGGAGACTCCAAAAAAAGACATTTGGAAATATTCACACACATAAGATGAGGTTCTCCTACAAGATGCAAGGCCAGCTTCCATTCAGCTTTCCATGGACACCCTCCGTTCACCAAGGAGCCAGATTGCAGCTGCTACTCTTGCTTTCTCTCAGTGCTGGTGGTGGGCCGGCTACTTCCGTTTGCGTGGGATTTTGGGGCCCAGAGGCACCTGATCCATCAGAATCTATGGCAGGTTGGAAAAGAAGGAAAAGTTAGTTCAAGGCAGCCCCAAAGTTGAGGAACTCCCTCCCCAGAGAGGTGCCATACAGTTTTCATCGGATGCTGAAGGCGCACCTCTTTACTCTGGCCCTTGAGAGGTGTATTTCGGCTGCAAACACAGCATACATTTCAAGCATATTTGCCCTCTGCCCAAGAATCCTGGGAACTGTAGTTTTTTAAAAGGCTGCTACGAATTGTAGCTTTGTGAGGGGCAAACTATAGTTTCCACAAAGAGCTTTAAATGTATGGTGTGCGCAACCTATTCTTGTAATTTTAGTCTGTTTTAAACTGTTTTTAATGTTATATATTAAATTAGTGTGACCCACCCTGGGTGGGTGAAGAGCAAATAATAAATTGAAAGAACAAAAGAGAGAAACTCACAGGCTTTTCCAGCCCTCAACCCCAGGAATCCTGTCTCAGGTAACCCCATTTTACCTTGACTAAGCACCCGCGGTAAGCTTCCTCATCCTCAACAGGCCCGCGAGGCGGCAGCAGCACAGCAGGAGTGTTGCGGCGACAGACATTCTCCACTTCCTGCAGAGTGTAGAGGACGGCTGGGTCCAGGGAGTGGCTGTTGATGAGGCTGACCAGATACTCCGCATAGTGTGCCCTGGGAGCAGGGACATCAATCACGGTGGCGCACTTCCTCCATACCTCATGCCAACTCGTGTCACATAATAAATAGTCCTCTTCCTCTCTACCCATGGCAGACATACTCCACCACTCCTCCGGGTCCCCATCCCCACATCACCTCATGATCACCTAAGGTAGCAATGATCGAAGGCTACATGAGGCTTTCCTGCCCTCTCTGTTTGGCCCTCAGAACTCTCCCGAGGCTGCATCCTTCACTGGATGCGTTTTGGAATGTGACCCTGCACTCTGATCATTCCTCTTGCTTGCCTAAATGTGTTTTTATCGTGTATAATTTTATTACGTATGTGTGCGATTTTATTCTAAGCCGCCCTGAGCACCCTACCATAGGGTAGAAGGGCGGGATAGAAACAAGCAAATGAGAGACAGAGAGCAGTGGGTGGGTGTGCATAGAGACCAGCCTACTCTACAAAAGTACAACTTACATTGTTGCTCTGCCAATTTTGCCTCTGACCCCACTCATCACTGGCGTGCGGCCCCTGGAAGATTGCCCAGAAGGGATGTGGCCCTTGGGTTGAAATAGGTTCACCATTCATGTCCTAATGACTTCCCGAGTCCACAGCGCCCCACAAACATGGCGTTACTCACTGGCACAGGCCAGCATATCCAGCCTGGGTCTCTCTTCCACAAGGTTCATCCTTTAACCCTGCCATGGTTTCCTTTTGCTCCATAACACGACATCCACCTGAAGAGAGGGAGGGTTCACACCATTACAGTTACTGTTTATTTGCTCATACCTGCCGTTTTACAGAAGTAATCAAGGGGCCTTATGCAAATAGTACCTAATACAGTGGAAAACAAGACTCAATAACACAACCTAAAAACCTAAGAAAAACAACAACAGGTACAACAGAAGACATGTTAAAAGTAAGGGGTCTTTTTAATTGTGGCTCACCATCTGTGGGATGTGCTCCCCAGTGAAGTCTGCCTGGCACCTTCATTGACATATTTACAGCGCCCAGTAAAGACTTACATTTTTTAGACTAAGATTATATTGTTTGTTATTAGTTTCCTGCCAAAACTTCCTGTGGAAGTTGCAGGGAGGGGTTGTTTTTGTTTTTTGATGGTATAACATACTTACCTGCATTTTTAAAAGCATCTAATATACATATATATATATACACACACACACACACACACACAGTAGGGCGCTGCTTCTTGGCACCCCGCTTTTCGGCATTCCGCTAATACGGTGCCAGTGGGGTGATCAGCTGGAGGGGGGCTGGAGTTCCCAGCGGTCCAGCTGATCGCGCCCAAGGAGGGGAAGATCTGATCTTTTCCTCCTCTGGTGCAATCAGTGGGTTAGGTTCCAGACCCCTGTGCTACAGCTGATCCGCTTTTCGGCAGGGGTCTGGAACCTAACCTGCTGTATGAGTGGGGCCCTACTGTTTTATAATAATACCACCACCACGATAAAACCATCTTCACTGCTCATCTAAAAGCAGGTCTAGACCAATTAATTTTATTATTTGATTTAATTTATTTTAAAGCATTTATAAACTGCTTAATATTTTTAAAATCTCTAAGCAGTGTCCAATTTATATGGCATGTACAACTTTGAGGATCTTGAGACCCCTGAAAGAGAATTATTGACACCCCAAACAAACAAAAAAATAATTCTACAATTCCCAGTATCCTCAGCAGGAGCCACAAGAAGAAAACCGGTGTAACTCGTATGCAGGACACAAAGACAGACTCTTCAGAAAAAGGAAAGGAGATGCCTTCCACCACACTGCAAGCCTCTCCTCGATATGTCACAGTACCCAGACGTCTTTGCAAAAAAGCAGCAAATAAACTGAGTTACCCCAAAATCTAAAGTTCAGGAAGAGAGGACTAAGAATGCAAACATCCTCTGGCAAGGGAGGCTTCCCACAAAACCCTCTAGCACTCACCTCCAGGGGTGGCCCGGGTCCCCGTCGGAGGATCTGTGTTGAACACGATGCCATTATCCTGGGATGAGGAGATGTCAAGTGTGAACTCCAAGGTGTTGCATCAGACAGAAACACACCCAACCCAGCAAAAAACCCCACCCACTTCCTTAGCGGGTCTAGAAATGTGAAGGGCCAGGAAAAGAAAAAAGAAAAGTCTGGCGGAGGGGCGAGTGTGTGTGGATTGTTTTTGTTTTCTTCTACTTTTCCAGGCCTTCACATCTCCAAGTGGGCCTCTTCTCCTCCTCCTTTCAGTAAACACCTCCTATATCCTACCCATCATGCCTCACTCCAGACTGACCTGTAAGAGGCGCTGCAAGCGAGGGACGTCCCAGTCGCGGAGGTAGAACAGGCAGTCACGGGGGTGGTGGCCATGCAGGGACCTCCGTATAGGACAATCAGGGATGGGGCATTTCTGCCGGAAACGGAGAACAAGATAAAGCAAGTTGGTGAGACAGCGTAACAATTCCCCAAATAAAGATATTTGAAACGTTTCACTGTGGTCCTGACAAAGGCTAGAGTTGCCAGCTCTCCCAGGTTCAGTTTTCCCCATCCATAAAATGGGAATATACAGCTTGGGAACAGAACACCTAAAAGATCGCCTCTTCCCCTACATACCCAGCCAATCACTGTGTTCTGCAGGAGAGGGCATCCTGCAGGTACCATCCTATCAGGAGACCTGTTCTTCAGGATGTCAGAATCGGGCCTTTAATGCGGCGGCACCTACCCTTTGGAAGGCCCTCCCATTACACACAGCAGACAGTCTCTGTCGTCCTTCTAGTGCCTGCTAAAGGCATTCATTCCTCTTCCAACAAGCCTTCTAAAATCTTTATTCCAGCTGGCGTCAGTCGTGGAACTGAATTGATCTTATGCATGTGTTTTTGTTGTTTTAAATTGTTTTTATATTTACCATTATTTTTATATTTGTAATTAGTTTTTAAAATAAATGGTATACACACACAAATGTTATTTAGCTGTTTTTATATAGGTAATTCTTTTATATATGTTACGGTGTTGTAAATTGCTTTGGGAGTGATCCATAAACAAAATAATAATAAAATAAATAACAGTGGCTCCACCCCACAGAGTTGTCGCAAAGGAGAAGTACAATTTTTTAAAAACAGAACACTTTGCAAATCAAGAGCATCAGAGGACAATAAATAAGAACGTGGGACGCTGCCTTATACTGAGTCAGATCGTTGGTCCATCTACTCCAGTACTGCCTGCACTGACTGGCAGCGGCTCCTCAGGACTTCAGACAAGAGTCTCTCCCAGCCCCTACCTGGAGCTGCCGCTGGGGATTAAGCCTGGGGCCTTCTGCATGCCGAGCAGATGTCCTGCCACTGGGCTATGGCTCTGCCCCTAAGAAGCATCCTGAACCTCTGAAGGCAAATCTGGAAGTGCCTTACACTAAATCGGATAATTGCTCCATCTAGGTCAGTATTGCCTACACTGGCTGGCAGCGGCTCTCTGGGGTTGAGAGAGACCTACCTGGAGGTGCCATTAGGAATCGAATGTGGGACCTTCTGCATGGAAAGCAGATGCTCTCCCAACCCAGCCATGGCCCTGCCCTGATAAAATCAGCTTCAGTTTTATCCCACTCCGTCCTTACAATGCAAAAATAAAAACAACCCCGGCCTTGCCTGCCTCCCTGCCCGCTGTACACTTCACTCCCCTGCAGCACAGACTCTCCACGGCATCCTTACGTTCACGGCGTGGAAGGCGCTGTAACAGCCGCTGCAGAAGTGGTGCCGGCACTGGGAGCACTGGAAGTGCATGCAGCCTCCGCGGGCCAAGGCATAGGAGAACTTGCAGTTGGGACACGCTGGAAGGAGGGGAAAGGGGGGGGGCGAAAAAAGGTTAGGGGGCAGACAGCTAGAGAAGACTTGCTGCAGAGATAAGCGGGACAGACCTTTTTTTCCTTAAGGGTCGTGCCAATTATTTTAGGAAGCTGCCTTGTTGAGTCAGATCCATTGGTCCATCTTGCTCAGTACTGTCCACACTGACTGGCAGCAGCTCTCCAGCGTCTCAGGCACGGAATCTTTCCCAGCCCTGCCTGGAGATGCCAGGGATCAAACCTGAGGCCTTCTGCATGCAAGGCAGATGCTCTGCCACTGAGCCACGTCCCTTCCCCTTTTTATTTTCCTTTATTTATTTCAATATTTGCAAACCACACTTTCATATAAAATATCACAAGGTGGTATTAAAAAAAAACACAGGAAACGCAATTCAAAAATGTCAAACATATCAGTAAAAGCTAGTTGGGGCAAAGAATCTCCGGTCTGAAAGGCTTGTCTGAATAATAGTTTTTAGAAGACTCCCATTGGCAAGGAGTTCCACAGGGCAGGGCCTGCCACACTGAAAGCTTGGCCCTTGGTAAAGGCCAGCTGAATTTCAGGGGCGTGTGGGACCACCAAAACTGCCCCCTCAGAAGACCCAAGCAAACAAGAGAGAGCATAAGCAATCAGGCAGTCCTTAAGGTACTTGGACCCAGGTTGTTTTGGGCTTTGTGAATTAACACAAGAACTTTGAACCTCACCCAGCAGCTGATTGGAAACCAGTGCAGCTGTCTCTGCAGTGAAGTAACATGTTTCCAATAAGCTGCTCCTGTGTGTAAGCCTGGCTGCTTCATTCTGCATACTGTTCCCAAATATCGGCTGATCTTTTCTAGGGCAAGATTTAATTGTGCTGGGGGGCTGTTTTTTGGGTATTCCACATAACAAATGGCTCTGCCCCATGCAGCAGCAACGACTACATTGTTGTCTGACTTTGGAAAAACCAACAGAATACATTTTTAAAAAGGAGACATGAATACATGCTGTTTTCCTATGCAACTTTTACAAAGATGAGCAAAATAGGCGATTTACTCCCATCCTACTTCATTCATTCATTGGCGATCACTCGTGGCTGAGTAAGATTGTCTTCCAGGGTAAGGTCTTTAACAGTGGGTCCCATCCTACTAAAACACTCCAAAAGGACTTTTGAACTGTGTTTAGTCTACTTATTAGCCAAGATGAACAAAATATCAACAGAAATTGCTGCTGGATTTGTCTTTTCCACTGCAAAGACCTGTAAAGGGATTTTGTTCATTTAATTATATCTTGGCTGCAGCCAAACTACCCTGAACACGCCCAATATCGTCTGATCTCGGAAGCTAAGCAAGGTCAGGCCTGGTTAGTACTTGGATGGGAGACCGCCTGGGAATACCGGGGGCCATAGACTTAAGAGGGAGGCAATGGTCAAGCGCCTCTGAATACCTCTTACCATGAAAACCCTATGAATATATCCAAAAAAGATTCATAGGGTTGCCATAAGTCATAACTGACTTGAAGGCATATAACAACAAAATTATATCTTCTGTCTTTAATTTATATATATCATTTTTTTAAAAAAAAAACCCAGTGTATGTTAGCAAAATCATATGATTTTGCTGTTTTAATTTGTTTTTATCAGGTCTGTGACTATATAATAATAATTAAAAATGTTTCTGTTCCAAGGGGAGACTTTTCAGGTCTCAGAGAAACAAAGGCAGCTGGGGAGCTCCATCAATATCATCCCAGTGAAACCCACAGCCTAGGAAGCCTGGCTGGGATTTCAATGCCTGCTAAAATCTCTTGCCCCCGGAGCTGCCAAACTGGCCTCCAGCTGCCAGCCCCCTTTTTCCTCATCTCTCAGATTGAAAGTCTTAAGGCAGATCCTGCATTTCTTGATTTTGAGATATAAGATTTCCGCATGGTGTAAGCTAGGGTTGGGGAACCCTAGCTTTTTCAACCCAAGGGCCGCATTCCCTCCTGGGCAACCTTCAGAGGGCCACAGGCCAGTGGTGGGCAGGGGCCATGGCAAAATAAGGCGGAGCAGCCTAGTTTCTAAACACACACACACTTTTCTGTCCTCACTCCAAATAAGAACAGACTTTATCAGAGCTGAAGGACGGGTTCCTGCCAGGCGAAAACACTCGGGGCACAAAGCAGGTCCAGCGAGGTGTGTGGCCTGGGGGAAGAGTCCCAAGGGCCAGATAGAGATGCTTCAAGGGCCACACCTGGAGTTCGCCACCACTGGCACTGGCCTTCAGGAAACCAGAACAAAAAAGGAGCATGAAACTAAATTTCTGCAAAGAGACATGTCAGGGCTCAATCATATCAGGAAGCCCTCAGATGTGTGGAGATCACGGCAAGCAAACAATGCAAGTTGGGGAAAAATCCTTACCAATCCCGTTCTCCTGCAGGTACATGGCCAAACCCTGTGCCTGGTATTCTGGGTCATTTGTTCGCTTCCATTCCAGGAACCCATCACAAGTCAGTCCCTGGTGTTGTGGCTCCCACTGGCCGAAGAGAGAGGAGGAGGGAGAAAGAGTTGAGGAGGATCAACATTTCCCCTCCTTCCGTAGTGAAGGATGCAACGGAGGTCCAAGTGTGGCTGGGCAGGGAGGTCGTCTTCAGAGGCCTTCCTCCTCCAGATGCCAAGCTTGGGGGAAAGGGCCTTCTCAGTGATGGTGCCCTGACTTATGGGATTCTCTTCACAGGGAACCTCACTTGGCACCACATCAATGCCCATTTGGTGCCAGTTTTTAAGCCACATATTTGTCAGGAAATTCCGTTTTCTAAGTGCAGACATGTTGTCAGCATTCTGTCAAGCTGTAGCAAGACCAAGAGACCGAATCTAGTTTGGGGTTATGTGGAGAGGAGCAGATGCGACTTTGAATGGCCCTTTGGGGTCACCAGGGGAAGGATGTGCATTTAGCCCCTTCCCCCTGGGAAAAGTCCCCCCTTTACCTTTCCCCCAGAAGTAAATGTCAGCCACTATAGTGGTATGGAGAAACCATCCATGCCATTGGGTGGCCCCAAGCTCTCTCTCTCTCTCCCCCCCCCCCCATATATACACACACTATGTTTTGGAAGTCAGTTTGCTATGCTTTTGGCCTCCTTTTAAGATGTCGTAATGAAATTTTGCACATGGATCAAGGAGCAGATTTTTGTCTATGTTTGGATATAATTGGACACCATTTTGAATCAAGATGGCAGACAACCTTACAACACTGCACTGATTTTAACCACCGATTTCAAACCCGCAATGATTTTTTTTTAGTTTCTTAGAATTCTTGAGCAAAGCCAGGTATGAGGCTGCTAGCATATACGGGTCATATCAAATGCTCATCACATTCAGAGTAGACACATCAAAATTTAACGGACGTGACTAACTTAGCTGTATCCGTTTCCGTGGGTCTGCTCTGAGAAGCACTTACCTGAGTGCAACCCTGTAATCTATATGCGTGGGTGTACACATGTGGACACCCCCCAAGGCTCCTCGCAGCACACCGCCCCTCCCAGCACAACGACAGTCCCTTTGTTGCCGTGTAATCGTCCAGAATAACAGTCGCTCCCTCTCCCAGCACCACCCCCGCCAGCAGGAGACCTCACAGACCTGGCGCTTGCACTGGACACAGAAGCTCTTGTGGCACTGCGGACACTTGGCCTCCAGCTGCTCCGACTCGTAGATGAAGCCGAAGGAGCACTAGACAGGGCGGAAAGGAGAGGAGGGGGGTGATCACAAGACAGCTCAGGAATCCCCTCTCCCTGCCCCTGACCTCACGACCTCGTGACCGCTGGGCACATGCCGCAATTAAAAAGGAGAGGCTGGGCAGGGTGGACTTGCATCCTCGCACGCAGAAGGTTCCGGGTTCAATCCCCAGCAGCATCTCCTGGTAGGGATGGGAGAAAACCCTGCCTGAACTCATGGACAGCTGCTGCCAGTCAGTGTAGACAATATTGAACTAGATGGACTAATGAGTCTGACTCAGTATAAGGCAACTTCCTATGTCCCTAAAATGTGCTGGACATGTTTGGTTTGCTATGAAGGCAATCGGCAATGGGTGCTTTGTGTGGTTTCTTAGAATTTATTCAGTTTTTGAAAATGGGTGAATTAAACAGGCTTTCGTGCAATGGAGATTGGGATGAGAGCCGGCAAAGTTAACAATGCCCTTCAACTTCCTCCAGTTGGACAAACAGGAGACCAGCCTGTCTCTCGGCAAATGAATAAATGGTCACAGATCTGACACCCAAAATGGCAATCCTTGGAAGCCAAGAGGGCGGGGAACTTTTTTGGCCCAGTGGGCCAGATCTTTGAGAGATATTAAATGCTGGTCCTACTCAGAGTAGATCCATTAAGGTTGATGAACATGACTAACTGAGGTTCATTCATTACAATGGGTCTACTCTTTAGTAGGGCTTACTTGAATGCCCCCCCCATCATCCAACTTTGACAGGTGACTGATATGTGTCTTCACATCTAACCTCTTTGACCTGCTCCCTTCCCCCTAACCACCACCACCACCCTGCCCCGGAAACAAGGCCTCCCCCGACTTGCTAACTCACATGTGTGCACCACTGAAACTTTGGATCCCGCATGAGGACGCGCTCCGTTAGCTTCTTGTGAAAGAGTTCGTAGGTCTCTGGGTCCAGGCAACCGCGCAGCTGAGGGGAGGAAGAGTTAAAAAGGAAGTTGTATTAGGGAGAAGAAACTAATGTGCTGCATCACCTTTCTTCAGGAAGGATAGATTGAGAGAGAGAACCAACTGGCTCCTTCAGGCACACCAAACATAGGACAAAAAGCAACAGGGCTGCCCTTGAAGTTGGCATGGAAGCTTCAACTGGCCCAAATGCAGTGGTCAGATTTCTTGGCTGGGGGTTCCATTCAGGTCTCACAAAACCTCCAGCTGCTTTGCTTGCCAGTTTGTTTCCAGGCCCAATTCAAGGTGCTCACATTAGTGTTTATAAGCCCTAAACGACTTAGGCCCCAAATATTTGAAAGGCTGTCTCCTTCCCTACAGACCCTCTATGGTGTTAGGGTCAGAGCTTGGAAAAGTTACTTTTTTGAATTACAACTCCCATCAGCCCCAGCCAGCATGGCCACTGGATTGGGCTGATGGGAGTTGTAGTTCAAAAAAGTAACTTTTCCAAGCTCTGGTTAGGGTCAACAGAGGGGATCCTCTTGGCAGTTCCACCATCCTTGGAGGTTTGGCGGGTGGTGGCATTCCAGGAGAGGGTGTTTTCTGTGGCAGCCTCTAAGCTGTGGAACACCCTCCCCACAAAGGTGTTCGGCACCTTCATTAAATAGCATTCATCACCTCTTCCCCTCATTCATTCATTCGCCTCTTAACCCTGGCTGTTGACCCTGAGAGTTGACCCCTACGCTACTCTTATTATCTATTAAATTTATATCCCGCCCTTCCTCCCAATTTACTCTTCTGATTGTAAGTTGTTTCAACTGGTTATAATAGTATCTTTTTACAGTGTTGTAATGCACCTTGGGACCTTACATCGAAGGATGGACAAGAAACCTATTACGGTTATGAATTATGAAGATAAATTATTATGACGACAGTTGTTGCCGCTGTTGTTACTGTGTGAGAGAGGCAGATTTTAGGTTAAACCATAAAGGAATAACTGTAAGCATTGGAACCACATGTCACAAAATAATTGGATGATGCCCCAGAGTTGCCCAATGTTCATGTGCCTTCTTCTCCCTCTCCACAGTTGGCAGTGGCATCATAGGAAGCAGGTGGTGCTTACTCTGGTAATGTTGACATGAAAGCAAACATCTAAGGAACTAAGATGGGCTCCTGCTGGGAGGAAGGGCGGGATATAAATCAAATAATAAATAACATAAATAAATAAGGAGCTAAGATACATTGTAAGTCTGTGACAAATGCCTGTATTCTGATGAGGCTCAACAGTGTCACCTAGGGCATCTGGAGCCCCTGCAGTGAAGTTTGAATAACCTTTCATTTGTCTTTCAATAGAGAGCCAGTGTGGCATAGTGGTTAGAGTGTTGGACTACAACCTGGGAGACCAGGGTTTGAATCCCCACACAGCCATGAAGCTCACTGGGTGACCTTGGGCCAGTCACTGCCTCTCAGCCTCAGAGGGAGGCAATGGTAAACCCCCTCTGAATACCGCTTACCATGAAAACCGTATTCATAGGGTCGCCATAAGTAGGGATCAACTTGAAGGCAGTCCATTTCCATTTGTCTTTCAATAAACACCCAGGAATTAAGCTGTTTTTCACAAAGGGTTGACAGGTTCGCCAGGCCTTTCATCATGTAAGTTCAAAGTTGTTAAGGAGGCAGAATTTGCCTCTCAGTCATTTTCTGCTTAGCCACAGAGGCCACAGATATCAGAGATGGGGTTTATTCTGCCATTGGGCCAAGCAACAATCTATCTTATCAAAGAGGCCGGCTTGTACTGGTGTCAGATTCCGACAAACATGCAAGGCTTTACCCTCAGCTATTGCCTTCCTGGAAACATCTGTTTCACAGGACACTGGAGGCATTCAAGAGGCAGCTGGACGGGCATCTGTTGGGAATGCTTTGATTTGGATTCCTGCATTGAGTAGGGGGTTGGACTTGATGGCCTTATAGGCCCCTTCCAACTCTACTATTCTATGATTTTATGATGCTCTTGCTCTGAACCTTTCTTGTGGAAGGAACTCAGTATAGGCTCTGAAACCCAAGTTTCTACATAAGCATGTCACATGTAACTAGCTAAGTTAGACTGACTTTATTAATTTTATTTGCTGGTCTGCATGTGCAATTATTGCCTCCCCTTTTGTCTCCTTTTACAACTTTTCCTTCCTAATAAAATTTCTTATATTTTGACATTTGGTTTCAAAAGGCAATTCTCTGGAATTTATCACTAAGACATCCCCCCCCACCATGTGATAAGGCTGCATGCCTAACTTCATTTCTCTGTTCTAAAGATAGTTCACAAGACCTCTGGCGTCTGAGGCCTTGAGAACCTAAATCCAAAACTTTTTTCCCTTAGCTGAGCTGGAGGGAAGGTTATTCTGATACAGGGCTCAGAAACTCCCTCTTATAGCTGGACAGACCAAGGCTGCATGGCCCTACCTGGGACAGGCTCTCCTTTTTGTTGTGTAAAAGGTAAAGGTGTCCCTGCACTTATAGTGTGAGTCGTTTCCGACTCTTAGGGTGACGTCTTGCGACGTTTACTAGGCAGACCGTATATATGGGGTGGGATTGCCAGTTCCTTCCCCGGCCTTTCTTTACCCCCCAGCGTATGCCGGGTACTCATTTTACCGACCACGGATGAAGGCTGAGTGGACCTCGACCCCTTTTACCAGAGATTCGACTTCCTCCTTCCGTTGGAATCGAACTCTGGCCATGAGCAGAGCTTCAGCTGCGTTACTGCTGCTTACCACTCTGCGCCACGGAGGGTCTTAAGAAAAGCCCCTCATTCCCAGCCCACAACCATCACAAGGCCTTTTAAAAAACAGGAATCTGTACTCTTCCCCTTGGGCTTTTTCTTCTTCTTCTTAAATTAAAGGTGCACCAAGGGCTTGTTAAAGGACACCGCCTGCAATTCCACGGAGCCGCAGTTGTTAGAGTGGGAGTAGAATTTACTGAATGTATCAAGAATGCCAGTGGGGTGGGGTGGGAGGAGCATGTGCAGAGGGCCTGACCATACACCTGGATATCCAGAGTAGAGAAGTAGCTGTTAAATTCTCCCTCGTCGGTGATCTCTGGTTCGGAGCAAGCCGGGCACACAAGGTCCGTGATGTGCTTCTCTTTCACAGCGATGGTGAAATGCAGAGCAAAGCATTCTGGGCAAATTGTACACTCACAGGATGTCAGTGACTGCATCTGAAAGCATAAGAAGGGGCTGGATGAGAATAAAGGTCCACATACTCATTCAAATTATTAATCTGGCCAATTTATATATTGCTTATACTTAAACAAAACTTTTAAGTGGTTTATAAAGCTGGTTAAAACATCTTAAATAAAGAGTCAATTAAAAAAACTGCCAGGGAATTTCTACATTCTGTAAAACATAATTAGCGTCTAAATAGATCATCCTCTTTAGCAGCAAAATAAACATGCATAAAAATCAGCTACAAAAATACAAGGACAATTCATTAAAAAATATAGCAAACAACTAAGCAAAAGCGCCTCTGAACAACAGGAATTAAAATATTACAAATGAAAATAAATGTAAAAGTAGAAATGCAATCTTTTAAAATAACATAAGAACATAAGAAGAACATAAGAAGAAACTAAAAAGCCCCAAATGCTGCAACATTTCCTCATAAGGGAGTCACTCCATCCCCCTGATCATTCTGGTTGCCCTCCTCTGAACCTTTTCCAACTCTATAATATCCTTTTTGAGATGAGGCAACCAGAACTGTACACAGTATTCCAAATGCGGCCGCAACCTCCAAGAGCATCTGTCATGAACCACCCTGTTCAGATCTTGTAAGTTCAGGTCTGTAGCTTCCTTTATGGAATCAATCCATCTCTTGTTTGGCCTTCCTCTTAAACATAAGAACATAAGAAGAGCCCGCTGGATCAGGCCAGTGGCCCATCTAGTCCAGCATTCTGTTCTCGCAGTGGCCAACCAGGTGCCTGGGGGAAGCCCGCAAGCAGGACCCGAGTGCAAGAACACTCTCCCCTCCTGAGGCTTCCGGCAACTGGTTTTCAGAAGCATGCTGCCTCTGACTAGGGTGGCAGAGCACAGCCATCATGGCTAGTAGCCATTGATAGCCCTGTCCTCCATGAATTTGTCTAATCTTCTTTTAAAGCCATCCAAGCTGGTGGCCATTACTGCATCTTGTGGGAGCAAATTCCATAGTTTAACTATGCGCTGAGTAAAGAAGTCCTTCCTTTTGTCTGTCCTGAATCTTCCAACATTCAGCTTCTTTGAATGTCCACGAGTTCTAGTATTATGAGAGAGGGAGAAGAACTTTTCTCTATCCACTTTCTCAATGCCATGCATAATTTTATACACTTCTATCATGTCTCCTCTGACCCGCCTTTTCTCTAAACTAAAGTAACATGATAGACAATTAGGCAAAAAGGAAAAGAAAAAAGGAAATCAACTTACTTTCCAACCACAATGCATATGTCAATCATAACATTAAACAAACCAATCTAATTAAAATTAACTACTCCAACCGCAACAGAATTCCCTGCCCACTTGGCACAAGCAATGGTACAATTGTCTCAAAGCAGGTATCAGGTCGGCTCAGACACCCAAATTTATGTATTTTATTATTATATTATTTATATCCCGCCATTCCTCTAAGGAGCTCAAGGTGGCCTCCTTCTCCATTTTATCCTCACAACAACCCTGTGAGGTAGGGTAAGCTGAGAGACTGTGACTGGCCTAGATCACCTAGCAAGCTTCACGGACGATGGGGATTTGAATCCTGGTCTCCCAAGTTCTAGACCAACACTCTAACCACCATACCACACTGGCTCTCAACCTCCCCCCCACCCAAAAAATGAGCTGCAGATTTTTTTTCTCCACAAAGAACAACATCTCAAACTGTTTGTTCTGACCTTGGGTAAATAGAAACAGTTAACGCCAGACAGGAAGTTCTGGCTCCGCAGATAAGCAAGTATTTTTTAAACTCAAGGTCTCCTAAAGCAAAGAGAAATGCAGCATCTTGTGTTACTCCAAAGACACATACCGGAAAGTCTAAATTAATTAGCAATTTAGGTTTTGACAGCATGCCCATTTAATTTCTATTCAGATATGTTTTTTAAAATAGCAGTTGTTTATATCTGATCTATTTCCATTAGTCTCCCCAAGGGGCTTCATTCAAAACACGATCACTGCGCTCTGCAGATGAGGGCCTCCTGCAGATACCATCTCATCAGAAGGTCCGTTCCGCACAACTGTTAGGACAGGCACCATTTCTGTTACCTTTTCGGTGCCTACTGAAGACATTCCTCTTCCAATAAGCTTTTTAAGCAGATGCCTTTAACCCAAGTCTCCATCTGTACTGGAATTGCTTTTTAAATATATTGTTATTGTTTTATCACTTGCTTGCCACCCTGAGCTCCTTTTGGGAGGAAGGCCAGGAAATATATTTAATAAATAATAAACAGACAGCTGGTATAGCACAGTGGGGAGGAGAGCCTGGCTGGAAGTCCAGAGTCTGTGAGTTCAAATCCCTGCTCGTGTCTCCTGGGCGTCAAGGGCCAGCTAAAGACCACCCCCACAGGGAGTGGCTCAGGGCTTACGTGCCCTGCCACCTGTGCAGCTGTGGGCAAGCGGCATAGTCCCAATTAGCCCAGTTGCCCCCCAGCTGGCAGTTGCGGACAAGGAAGGGGCTGGCTTGTGCAGCTGTGGCAAGCTGAATAGTCTGGGGAGGACTAGCCTCAGAGGGAGGGAATGGTAAACCCACTGGAATTGCTTTTTAAATATATTTTTATTGTTTATCACTTGCTTGCCACCCTGAGCTCCTTTTGGGAAGGAGGCCAGGAAATATATTTAATAAATAATAATAAATATATATATATAAATAAATACATTAGAATGAAACAAACAGTCCTGAATTGCACTGAAGTGCTTTTTTATTTTTTGGTGGCTATAAGGTTTAACAGTCAGCAGATGGAGCTACTGCTCTGTCCAGCTCCTCAGGTTGTGATGACAAGCGATTGACATGTACTGCCTTCAAGTCGATTCCGACTTGTGGCGACCCTGTGAATAGGGTTTTCATGAGGCTGAGAGGCAGTGACTGGCCCAAAGTCACCCGGTGAGCTTCACGGCTGTGTGGGGATTCGAACCCTGGTCTCCCAGGTCGTAGCCCAACACCTTAACCACTACGCCACACTGGCTCTGAAAAACGATTAAAGGAATGTACAGTAGGGCCCCACTCATACGGCAGGTTAGGTTCCAGACCCCCGCCGAAAAGCGGATCAGCTGTAGCGCAGGGGTCTGGAACCTAACCCACTGATCACACCAGAGGAGAAGATCAGATCTTCCCCTCCTCGGGCGCGATCAGCTGGAGTGTGGGGAGCTCCAGCCCCCCCTCCAGCTGATCATCCCGCTGGCGCCGTATTAGCGGAATGCCAAAAAGCAGGGCACCGAGAAGCGGAGTCCTACTGTAAAATGAACAGCAGTCCTGGCAGGAATCACCCCTAGTGTGGTTGGGAAATGGGGGAGGTGAGGTAAAACAGCTGGCCTTTGTACTGAACTTGAAGAATAAAACCATCATGAAGAAGGCCAGAGGCAGACAGAAGAGAGAGATCAGTCACAGAACGTTGAGAAACGGAGGCAACTTTTGCAAAGCAAGGATGGGGATCCTGCAGCCCTCCAGATCTCAGAGTCCAACAACAGGCCTGCGATCCACCTGTTGAAAAAGGAGGGAGATGGCGACTGAACTGGGAGGGGGGGGACCTCGGTCAGGGCCAAGGGCAGCCCTGTTTGGTACCTTATTGCGAGGCAGGGCCAAGCTGCAGACGGCGCACTCCCAGCTCAGCAGGCGCTTGATGAAGTCGCGGCTAGGAGAGGCCTTCACAGCTTCCACGATGTCGGCCAGCTCCCAGCCCCCTTGGCTCGGCTGCTCTAACATCAAGGAAACCACCAGTTCCGCACGGCCCCAGCTGGGCAAGGAAAGGGAGGCGAGCAGGCGGCGCAGCAGAGCCTGCAAAGAGGGAGGCAAAGGGTTAAGAGAGCGCCACAGGCAGGCAACACCAGCCAGAAAGGTCTTCCGCTCTCTCACCTGCCGGTCGGGGCTGTGGAAGTCTATGGGTGGCTCTTCATTCTCCCACAACCGCTGGAGGAAGGGCTCCAAGCGCTGGCGTTGCAGCTGGGTCAACGCTCGCCACAAATTGCCGTTGTTTTGGTACAGGGCCTGCAACACTGGGCCATGCTCCTCAAAGCCCAGCGCCTTCAGCTCCCGCACCTATGCAAAAAGAGGGCATTCAGGCCAAATCCCAGCCTCCAGGGCCCACAGCTCAGGGCTTTGCTTCAAAAGATGCTTTGCATATGCTCAGAGGTGCTCTTTTATTATTTTTGCATATCCTCAGACAGATACCAAGTGAGCTCAAATAACCCTTTGCCTCAGGTACATCCCCATCCTTTCATGTTGATGTTGACCACCTTTGGCTCCTGGCTCTAAAACAAAATAAAATCATCCCTAAAGCCTGGCTCCCTTCCAATGATCAGCAGTGCTCCTCCAAACATAAGCTTTTTTCCTGTTTCACCCACAAATTGCTCCTGCTCCTAAGAAATCCCACCCACTGCTCAGACTCCTCCTTTGCCCTCTCAGCTAGCTGCATCATAGGCCCTGCCCACTTTTACAGCCCTCCCCAACTCCTTCCAAACACTGGCTCAGACTCCAATTCTGCACTAAGGCTCCACCCACAAAATGTAAGCCCCTCCCATTCCCCCTTCACAGGCCCCTCTCCTTTCTCCGGAACCTACCGTTATGTTCTGAACTGGCACCTCCCACTCACCTGGATCATCCTTAAAACCCTCCCATTTCCCCCCTTCATAAGCCGCTCCTCCTTCCCTGAACTTCTGAGATGGCCCCTCCCACTTGCCAAGATTCCATTCCTTAAAACCCCTCCCTGTTTCCCAAGCTCCACCCGCTTCCCAAAAAGACCCTCATTTTCATCCACCCTTCCCTCAACACAACCTCTTTCTCGAGAGGTTGGGATGTTTGCTGGAGACACCCCCAACCTCCCCGGCCAGGCTGACCTTCCTGCGCCGTTCGCTGAGGCATCGGCTGACGGCTTCGTCCACATCCCCCTGGCTCTCCACCCATGCAGCTTGGACTTCCTGGCGGGTCACGGCGCCCAGACCACCCCCGGGCTCTTGCTCGCCTCGCTGCGTGGCCAGCTCAGCCACGCCTTCCAGGACACAGGGAAGCTCCAAATTCAGCCACGCCAGCGGCAGCTCCGCCCCGGAGTAGCGCAAGGCGGCAGCCACCAGCTCAGGGGCAACCCCCACTGCTTCAGCTTCCTGTGGGGGGACAGAGAAGGGCAGGGCAGTTCGTGTACATTTTACCTTGTGAGGAAGGATTTCTGACCTTTGATCCCTGAAGACCCTTACTGAAGGGATTGTCTTCTTTGCTTTGGCCCACCAGGCCACTGTAGGCCTCTGATATTAAATCTCCTGTTGTTATTATACTTTACATTTTGAAGCAATATTCTGCGGAACTATGCTCTGCCTAAAATCGAAAGTACATATGGAGCAACAATTGGGAAATTTTGTGGTTAGCTTGAACAACAGTAGAATGTTACAGAGGAACAGTATAATGACAGAGATGGTTTTGGAATTGTGTTAGATTTTAGAATGCATTTTGTGAAACATAAAGGTGTTTTCCTTTCTAACACATGGATGGGCAAGGCCGAAAATGTGCTAAGTGACCACGGTTATTTGGATTGGTAAAGGTGTGTGTTGATTATTAATATATGCATGACGTGTAATCACTTTATAAAGCTATGCATTGCTTGTTTTTCTCTAGAGTGGTTCTTGTGAGCCTCTCTCCCAACAGGGCTATTGGCATATGTATTCTCAATAAACTCTGTCCTTTGGAGCACAATAAATTGACTGGAAAGTTTTTCTGTCCACACTTGATACAGCAGGCTCGTTCCCACAACCACTCGCACTCCCCTCTCTGTCCTCCATCCTGGCAAAAAAGAGGCATAAAAAGAGTTCAAGCACACACTTCAGCCAGGCAAAAACACTCCAGGAAGGCGCAAAGCAAGGCCACTGACAGAGGAGAATCCTGAGGGCCAGGTAGAGAGTTCTGGAGAGCTGCCCGAGATTCCCCACCTGTCGTTTAAAGTGAACCCTGGATATCTCTGAACAGTTTGCTGTTGCTTCCAGGAGTGAGCTGCTCACCCTGATCATGGTGACCATCTTCTGCCCGTCTTCACGTAGCTGCTCCTGCCTCCGATGCTCCGCCTCTTCCTGAGAGATGGGCGGAGCTTTCCACAGACTCTTTGGCTCTGCCTTGACCTCTGCTGGGCCCTTCTGCTGCTGTTCATCCTCTTTCTCCGGCTTGGCGCGCAGCTGCAAAGGTTCGGGACCCCCTCGCTGGCTGGTCCGGTTGCATACCTCGCACACCCGGCCAGGGATCTTGTTCCAAAAGGTACAGTGTTCACACTGCCAGCCGGTGACCTGTGAGGAAATGAAGGGTTAAGTGTGTTGGAATGGTCAGGGGTGAACTGAACAGGGACAGGGCAGCATGCAGAGGGCTGCCCATCCTGAAGAGGTACAGAGGCACAAATCTGCCCGGACATTAACTCACTGCAGCCTCTAAACCACAGAGGTGTGCAGGTTGGAGACTGTTGCTCAGAGGTACAGTTCCCCGAGTAGTTTAACAGTCATTCCCTCTTTCCAGGGATCTCACTGTAGCTCTGTGAAGGAGGTCTAGCAACTCTCTGCAGAGAAGCCGTGACCGTTTCAAGTGTTGTAACAGCGCTTTAAATGTAAAGTGCAGATGTGGTCTTGCTTGGGAGTAGAATTTTACTGCACTGGCAGACATTATTAACCAGGAGGGGGACACTCCTCTACTCCCCATGAGCCAAATCTGGCAAGTGGATGTGTTTTTGCCCACATGGTTGGAAATCAAACCAGGCACTGGGTTTTGCAGGTGCCACTAATCAGCTGGCCAGCAGCACCTGCAGCAAAAAAACAAAAATCCTTTTGGCCCAGCCACGTCTTTACAGACCTGGTCTGAGGGTCGCAGCAGATAGCTCAATGAAGATGTCAACCCAGTGCGCGGCAGCTGTGAAAGAGGCAAACTTCACGCTAGGGATCAAAGCAAAGCAACTGAAAATAAAACTGCCGATATCATTATATGGTTATACAAAGCCATGGTGCGGCCATATTTGAAATACTGTGTACAGTTCTGGTCGCCTCACCTCAAAAAGGATATTGCAGGTGGCAAAGGTTCAGAAAAAGGCAAGCAGAATGATCAGGGGGATGGAGCAACTCCCCTATAAGGAAAGGTCACAACGTTTGAAGCTTTTTAGGTTAGAGAAAAGTCGAGTAAGAGGAGACATGACAGAAGGGTATGAAATTATGCACAGCATGAAGAAAGTGGATGCAGAAAAATCCTTTCCCTCCCTCATAATGCTAGAACTCATGGACATCCAATGAAGTTGAATGCTAGAAGATTCAAGACAGACAAAAGAAAGGACTTCTTCACACAACGCACAGATAAGCTGTGGAACTCCCTCCCACAGGAGGCAGTAACGGCCACCAACTTGGATGGTTTTAAAAGAAGATTAGACTAATTTATGGAGGATAAGTCTATCAATGGCTACTAGCCATGATGGCTCTCCATCCACAGTGACAGGCAGAATGTTTCTCAATACTATTTGCACTGCAGGAGGGGAGAGTGCTCTTTGCACTCAGGTCCCGCTTATGGGCTTCCCGTAATGGGCATCTAGTTACCAATGGGAGAACAGGATGCTGGATTAGATGGGCCCCTGGTCTGATCCAGCAGGCTATGTTCTCTGCTCCACACCTGTTGTCAGGTATAGTACAGGTGAGTGCGGCTTTGCCAAACAGCCTAGCAAGCCAAATGGAGATGCTTGGAGGGTCTGACCAGCCCTATGGGCCGGATGTTCCCCACAGCTGTTATAAAAGGATCTTGGCTGTGGCAAAGGGAATTACAAGTTACTATTCAGTTGCTATATTGTGTGAATGAATTTTAAATCGGCTTCCAGCTAATTGAGGAAAAGCACCCCTAAAGGGCATGCATCAGCATGTGTACGTACCTCTTCCTCTTCCCAGGCCATCAGGGGCTTTGCGTCACCAGTCCCAGGCTTTCCTGCCAGGCGGGGCCGATCACACACTGCACACAGCACGGTGGCCGCCTCATTCTCAAAGGTGCAGGACTGACATGCCCAGCGCCCCCGGGCCAGCTGCCCGAAGCTTCCAGCTTCTTCCTCAGCACTGGGGTTCAGGGGCATCTTGTAGCCTCGGGGGCGGTCACAGGCCACACACAGGATGGAGCGGGCATCGTTGTTCGTATGGCAGGCAGCACAGCACCAGGGGGGCCGCTGTGGGGGCAGGCTTTTCCAGGGTGGCGCCAGGGAGTCCTTCGGAGGCCTCAAGGAACCAGCATCGGGGGACACCACAGTAAGGCTTAAAAGCAGACCAAGATCATATGCTTAAGTCAAAAAAAGTAGCAGTGGAGTAAACATAACATATCTTAACTACGTATATTCTGTGGAAATGGGCATGAATGCTTCCAACTCATAAAGCAAGCAGGTGAAGGAGCAAATTCCCTCCCAAGTAACAACTCCAGGAGTGGCCTCAAATTGCCCTCCTTTGTGAACACAGCTTGGAGCAGAGACATTGAAAAGATAGAACTGGATTCAAAGCGGGTTCCTTGCACTAACTGGATACAGGTTGGCTACACAGTGCGTGGTCCTTCAAGAGCACCTGCTGGTGATGTACCCGCGAGGGATGCTCGTGGAAGCGCCGGTCGCAGTCTGGACGCAGAGACTGGGCACAAGCAGGACAGTGCAGTGACGGAGGTGTCAAGCCACACAGCAGGCAACTGGCAACACGCACAGCACAGGGTTTCAGACACACGTTTGCAAGGTTAAGGACATACCTGAAAGCCTCACATGTGCATGAGCGAGAACCCAGCTGGAAGGCGTGGGGGGGGGGAGTTGCAGGGAAAAATGGCACGGATGGGGAAAGGTTACGCACCCCATCCCACAGGACATCTCCGCTCTAAATCATCCCTTCTCAAAATCACCCCCCGCCCCCCCAGAAGGACTAGCAGTCAGGGCTGTGTTACACCCATTTATGTGTCATCCAGCATCCCGTGGCTCATTGGAGGTACAGATCTAGAATTTGTACGACCCTCCAGACGTTGCTGGACTCAAACTCCCGTCAGCCCCAGCCAACATGGGCCGATGGAGGGGGATGATGGGAGTTGTAGTCCCACATCATCTGGAGGGCCACAGGTTCCCCAGCCCTGATTTAAGAAGGATGGAGACCTCTCCATGTATTCCACACAAATCTGCCCCCCAAATCTACTTCCTGACCCCAACCAACGTCCAAATACAATTCACTCCATCCCAAATACCTCCAACCTGCTGAAATACCATTACTCATTTCCTATCCTTTTTTTTGGGGGGGGGGAGGGGAGGAAGCATACCTATTACCATAGCAAGCCAGACATCAGCAAAGGCGATTACAGTTCTGCAGGGCATACAGGGATAAGACAGAGAACAATTCAAGGCATTCTTGAAAACCGGGGTGGGGGGAAGACTTCCCCAATGCAGGGCCTCATCTGCACTATATATTTAAAGCAGTATTGCACTACTTTAAAGAGACCCGGCTTCTGCCAAAAGAATCCTGGGAACTGTAGTTTGTTAAGGGTGCCTATAGTTGTTAGGAGATCCCCGTTCCCCGCAAAGAGCTACAATTCCCAGAGTAGTTTAACAATCAGTCCATCTTCCCAGGGAACTCTGGGGATTGTAGTTCTGTGAGAGGATTAGGGAGCTCCTAACAATTGTCTGTATCTTAACAAACTACAGCTCCCAGGATTCTTTGGGGGAAGCCATGACTATTTAAAATGGTATGATAGTGCTTTAAACGTACTGTGCGGATGGGATTCTGTTCTTGTTAAGGAACAGACTGAAGGCTAAGGGATGGCAGCAGAAAGGTAGCCATGTTAGCCCTTTTATCTTTTGGCTTAGGGCGGTATATAAATTAAATAAATAAATAAATAAAATAAAGAAAGAAAGAAAACTCTGTATTAAGGCAGTTATCTTTGTAAAGCCAACAAAAATATTACAAAATAGAGTGCAAGCTTGAAAGTTCCCCAGGTCTCTTTATTAGTCTATATCTGGGATGATGATGATGACAACGATGATTAAATAATAATAATAAATAATAATAATAATATCCCACCCTTCCTCCCAGTAGGAGCCCAGGGATGAGGAATCTATTTCATCTGGAGGGCCGTGTTCCCTTCTGGCCAACACTCTGGGGCCATGAGCCAGTCACGGGCAGGGATGGAGCCAAACGCGTGTGGACCAACAGTTTTACCTTCATAAAGTAGGCTAGTTTCTACATATACACACCTCTCTCTCTATCTCCCATCCAGGTAACCAAGAGGCATTATCAGAGCTCAAGGACACATTTCAAGCTAGCAAAAACACTTAAGGAGGGTGTGACAGAGGGCCAATGAAGGGCCTGTTCTGGGGAGGAGCGTGTGCTGTCGGAAGAGTCCCAAGGGCCAGTTAGAAAGCCTTGAAGGGCCACATTTGGTGCACAGACCTGAGGCTCCCCATTTGGTCTAGGTGGCAAAGCAAAAAAGGTGGAAGGACAAACTTGTCTGGGGGGAGACTAACCAGGCTAATAGCCCATTTTTCTATTTTCAGGGATGGAGAATCAGCTGTTATGTTTCTTCTTCCCAGCATGCCTTGGGGCAACCTGATACTTGCACATCCACTGAAAGAGCTTCATCTTTGTGGGGCTGTTGGGAAATTTTGTTAATTTGAGAGCTGTGAGGAAAGTAGGCCCACTTCAACCCTTCCCATGATGCTTCAGTCCACCAGAAACAAAATGGCAGCTTCTCCACGAAAAAAGGGAAAAGCACTCCAGAATATCCTCATAGGACTTCACCGAAAATTCCTCCAATGGGGGTGAGGGGGGCAGAGAGGACACTTCCTTCTCATAAAGTAAGCAGAACAGGAGGAGGGAATCTCCTCCCAAGTAACCATCACAGCAGCAGCCTCAACTTGCTTGCCTTTGCGAACACAGCTTAGAGCGGAGATGTTGAAGGGGTGGCAAAGACGGAAGTGGATTCAAAGTGATCCTTTGTGCTAACCTGGGGTGGGGTGGGCTGCGCCATGCTTGGCCCTTCAAGGGCATCCGCTGGTGATGTGCCCGCGAGGGGTGTTTGTGGAAGAGGCGGTCACAGTCTGGACACAGAGACTGAGCGCAAGCGGGACAGTGCAGCGATGGAGGTTCCAAACCACACAGTACGCAGGCCTCTGGGGGCAAGTACCCTGCGGGGGTAAGAGAGAAACAGGTATGATCTAATCCAACCCCACGGACTTTGCCAGGGCTCTAAATTTCCAGCCAAGAAAAGCTGAATTTTGCAGTCTAAATAAACTATTTATATGATTTGTTGTTACTCTACTAGACCTGGGTAGGGGGCCACGGAGATTGCTGAGGCCCCATTTGGCTCCTTGCATGCACATCCTAAAACTTCTCTCTACAGCCATAAGGTCTAGAAACTTTATTATTGTGTTAACATGTGAATGCCAAGATTTTTGGGGTGCTAAAGATTCAGGACTGAATTCCACACCATGGATCAATTAAGCAATGCTTAACAGGCAGATGTTCTACCAGAAAAGCTGTGCATGGTTTCCACAACCAGCCCCATGATATCACATTACCTGTGGGCGATAATGCTGAAACCATATGCGGAGGTATCCTTTCTTTAACAGGGTAGGCATCTGCGATGAGGTTGGCCTGGGAATGAGATATGGAAGATGCCTACCTGATCACACTCAAAGCTGGATAGTTCCACTCATGCCTGCATCATCTCACCATAGCATGCTTCCACCTCAGGTCGCCACTAAGGAATGCTTGGCAGCTGTCGCAAGTGCAAAAGTCAGGCACCCACCTCCTGACTGGGGGAGGAATCAGCAAGCGGGCCCGCTAGCATAGTATCTACACTGGTTTCTACTGGGTACAATTCAATTCAACAGCTGAGTTCATGCTTTGCATGCCAGTGATCCCTGGTCAGTCCTCACACCCTCCAGAAAAAGCGGTCAGGGAGCAAAGAATGGGAAAAATGTCTGCCCAAGTTCCTGGAAGGGAGGTGCCAGCGAGATCCACACAACTGTCCTTGATCAACCTTCGCCAACCTGGTGCCCTTTAAATGGTTTGAACTACAACCCCCAGCATACTGGCTGGGGCTAATGGGGAGTTGTAATCCAAAACATCTAGGGAGCAGTTCCCAAACATTTTCCCCCCATGGACCTCTTGAAAAATCATTGAGGGTCTTGGCAGGCCATTTAATTATTTTTCTGCCTGTCATAGCAATTGTAACGCACTGCGCTAGATGCTCTGTGGTTTTTTAATTGGATTTTATTGCTTCCTTCATTATTTATTTATTTACATTTGCATACCACCCCATAGACGAAGCTCTCTGGGCGGTTTACAACATTAGAAACAAATATACAAATTTAAAAACACATTTTTTAAAAAAATATATATTATATCCAATATATTGTATTTTATTGCAATTACAATTTCATTTCTATGGAGTTCAAATTGTAATACAACAAAATACAACCTAAGAAATGAAAGCTGCATTAAAAATACAATTAAAAATCAGTATGTGTGTGTGTAGTGTGGTGGATGAGCCATCTCCCATCGTCAGCCACAAATCCACAGACATTCCTGAATGAAGAACAGTTTGGGAATCCCCGATCTATAGGGCATTAGGCTGGGGAAAGCTTCCCTATACGGACAAAGCTTTCTGGCTTCTCTGCCGTTGGCAACATCTTCTGGCCCAGATTATACAGGATGATTAGACCAGGGCTCCGATGATTGCCGTGAAAATTAACATGCAGGGGATGATCATCCACCCACCCACCCTATTGCGAGGCAGCCAATGTACTTGGGGTGGCTCTGCAACTTCATTAATATTAATCCAAAACTTAAACGGATGAAAACACGAGGATTTTATCACTTCTTCTCCACTGCTGGGAACTTCTGCCTACCTCGTACCCTCACCCCTGACTCACTTGAAAGCTGTCTCCTCCCTGCATTAACTCTTGCAAAACTTGAGGATTGGGATGATTATCCTGAAAAAGAAAGAAAGAATCACGAACACGATTCACTCAGGTTGAGAGGTGTTTTACTGAAGAGACAATAGAGCAGATGGAATGATGTGGTGGGCGTAAGGAGATTGTTGAGTGACTGAGAATGTGAGGGTTGTGCATTTAGATTAGCCATGCATAGCGTAAATGTGTAGGTCAGGTGTGAGGAACCTCTGGCCTGTCAGATGTTTCTGAACTACAATTCCCATCAGCCCCAGCAAGCGTGGCCAATGACCGGAGTTGTAGCTCAGCAACACCTGGAGAGCCAGAGGTCCCCCACACCTGGTGCAGGTGAATGATTTGGTGACTGTGTTATGCATTTTCCATAATATTTATTATTTATTACATTTATACCCCGCCTTTCTTTTCATGATAGAGACCCAAGGCAGCTTACATATGGTTCCCAGGAGGTCTCCCATCCAGGCACTGACCACACCTGACCCTGCTTAGCTCCAGCAAGGCCCTGGCTCATGTGCCTTCAGACCATAGCCTGGGACCATATTCATAAATTTTTATGACACCTTGTAATTATCTTGCATTTTGACGTATCTTGATCTATTCTGATGTTTTGTACTTGATTTTTTGTGTGTGGTTCTTTGTTGTTTTACTCAGGTACAGTGTATATTTACTCAGATATTTAATTATGTTACTTAAAATGTGGAATTATATTATTATTAGCAGTAATATTGTTTAGTTTTGAATGTGAAATTTGAATTCTAATACTTTTGTTGATTCCTTTTGGGGGATTTGCAAACGGCTTATAGATTTCTGTTGAAATGCGAAGCGGCATATAAATTCACTCAATTAAATTGTTTAAAAAAACATTGTCCGACTGGCAGCAGGGACCCCAATAAGCGCTCGTCACCGCCGTTCCTCCCCCATGACCCAGCATTCCATGGCCTCCTGGTTCCACCATACCGAAATAAGGAGATTCAGTTCAGCCCGTAATATCATGACGTCCACTGTGATGGATGCCACTCGGAAGGTATCCGGTTCCAGCAGATGTTCCGGGAAGCAAAGTCCGTCCGTCTGTTCTTCAGAATAGCCGTATAGGCGAAGAACGTCCCGGCCACCCTGGCAAAAAAGTGAGGCACACAATCAGTGGGCTTGGAAGGCAACTGGAGGAGGTGGTCAGGTGGGATACAGCTGGGCTCCCTCTCTGCTAGAAACAGGGACTTCTCTGTGGTGGGCCCTCCCATATGAGAACATAAGTTTTTATTGTAGATTTTATTTTATTGTATTGATTTTATTGTAGCTGCCCTGAGTGCCCTATTGTAGGGTAGAAGGGCAGGATAGAAATATTTTAAATAAATAAATAAATAAGAGCCTGCTGGATCAGGCCAGCAGCCCATCTAGTCCAGCATATTGGGGTAGAGACACACTTACTGTTCTGTCGGTTACAGTCTGTCTCCACCTCTCTTCTGGAAACAGGGGCACACAACGCTAGTCAAACCCCACCCCTTTTTACTGTAAAACCTGGTGGGAGCAACTTGAGTATGTGTTTTTTTTAAAAAAAAAATCAGCTTCAAAGAGATTTTGCAACTGATCGGTAGATCGACCCATTCTCCCTCCAGGTGTGGCTAACGGAAACACTTTGATCTGGAGACAAGCGTGTTCACAGCCTTGTGCTCGTAGTGGCCAACCAGATGCCTGCAATCAGGCCCTGAGCACAAGAGCACTCTCCCCCTCCTGCAATTTCCAGCAACTGGTGTTCAGAAGCATACTGCCTCCGACAACTGGAGGGAGAACATAGCCAGTGATGGGAAATACTCTATCAAGAGCTCATCCTATTAGCTGTAAAATAAAAACAAGAAACTTGGAAGGCAACAGGGTAGGGAAGAGCCTATCGAACCTGGTGCCCAAAAAATACAGAAGGAGCAGAGGGCATGCAGGGAACGTCTCCCTCTCTCACCTGGATGGTGTCCACCGTGTCCCGGAAGACGGGGTTGTTGAATTTGACAGTCCGCCAGAAACGAGGCTTGTGGAGGTTCAACAGGTTGCGTCCATATTTCTCCAAGATGTTCAGAGCAGTGGAGATGGTACGAAGGTCCTTTTGGGGCTGGGAAAGGGTTGGAAATTTGGCATAATCTATCAGATTTTGCAAATAAGCTCACGTACACACCTATCTGCTGCCAATTCTCTGAACTGCAAAATCCTATGCCAAACTCTCAAAAGATCATCTTCCTTGGGATGCTTCTTCCCCATTACTCTTAACCCTCCAGCCCCCAGTCAACAGCATCTTCTCCTAGCCATGCAGAGGGATGAGGGGAGTACACAGTTCATTCCTGCCACTGGTTTCCAATACTTCAGTCATCACTTTGCACATATAATGAACTGTATCACTTATCTTAGGGACCAGAACCTTGTTCTATAAAAGCTCGCATTCCTAGGATTCTTAGCCAGGAACTATTTAGTTAGTTAATTATTAAACGTATTAGTAGTTTTTCTTCCTAAAAATTTACCCAAAGCAACTTACAATCAATAAAAAGAACAAAACAAACGTAAAAAACTAAAACAAATAAGAAGTTAAAACACAGTACATGAACAAGACCGCAGAACAGCACATCTCAAAGAAGAGGCTACTGCATCAAAAAGCCCTCCAAAATTAAGAACCAGGTATCTGGGAGAACTGTTTTTGCCCAGTGCCTAAAGATAACGACAGTGGCCAGGGGTGCCTCCCTGGGGAAAGCATTCCATAAATGGGGGGCCACCACTAAGAAGGCCCGTTCCCATGTCACCACCCTCTGCAACTCCCTTGGAGGGGGCACACAAAGAAAGGCCTCCGATGTCAAGCTCAGGGTCTGGGTTGATTCATATGGGGAGAGACAATCTTCAAGATATTGAGGTCCTGAGCACTTGGAATTGGGGCCGGAAACTAATTGGTAGCCAGTGCGGTAGTGCCAGAGTTGATGTTATGTGCTCAGACCGTCTTGCTCCAGTGAGTGGTCTGGCTGCTGAACTCTCCACCAGCTGCAGCTTCCGAAGCGTCTGCAGAGGCAGCACCATGTATAACTTTGAATTACTGCTCAATTCTGTGTTTGTGTGATGCAATCACACTGCAAACCAAAAATGCAACCCATCCCATATCCCAGCCTTGTTCCTTGCGCACCCCCCCATCGAGCACCCCCAGCAGCCAAAACCAACACTTCCTGTGTACTGAGATTTAGCCTCACGTCTATGTTTCCACTGGCTTCCCTGCTGTACCTAGAATAAGGTTTGCTTTCTTCTTCCCCCCCTCCCCCCGCAGCTATATTACAGGCAGACATTCCACAGGTGGAGCTTCCACCTGTTGACTCTCTGCCTATTAGGCACCTGTTCAAAGCCCAGAGCCCTTCCAGGGAGAAACATCAGTCTTACCTTTGCTACTTCTGAATCTCCATCTTCCCACCTATCCCCATTTCAACTTGTTTTCCACTCCCACCTCCATGGTCCCCTTACCTGCCCCTGAGTATTGGGTTGTATAATGCCCTTGGCATCAATCTCCTTGTATTTTCGGGCAGGGGGCAATGCCATCTCCACCAGACGCTGGACAGAATCTGGATTCTGCTCTAAGGGATTCTCAATCAAAGCAGCTACCAGCTCGTCCCGGAGGGCCATGAATTTGTGCTCCGCGTCCCCCATGGCTGCCACCTAAGCTGGGAGTGTGGGGAACACAGAAAGAGAAGAGAAGTAAGTTGGGAAGTGCAGTAGCTCTCAGTGATAGGGCATCAGCCCTGCACGCCAAGTATCCCCAGTTCAATCCCCAGCGGCATTTCCAATTAAGGCTGGAAAAAGATTATTCCCTGAAATCCTGAAGAGCCACTGCAAGTCTGTGTAAACAGTACAGGACTAGATGAACCAATGGCCCGACTCAGTACGTGACAGCTTCCTAAAATGCGCAAGAGAGGTGAGATTCTCTCTTACAATATCCACCAGTGTCAGCTAAGTACAATCACCTCCCTCTAAAGGGCAAAATAGATCAGATCAGGGCTAATGTTTTATTGCTATTATTTTTTCACTGTTGCATTCCTTTATCATACATGTATCCCACCTCTCCTCCAAGGAACTCATGGCAGAGTTCACGGTGGGGAAGAGGGAAATCCTTTTATCTTCACAACAACCCTGAGAGGTAGATTAAGGCCGAGAGATTCCATCCTCACACAGGTCACCTAGGAAACTTCATTGCTGAGTAGGAACGTGATCCCAGACCTAAGTCAAACACTCTACCCACAACAGTATGTTAATTCTTAACCTGCCTCCAAGCGTGTGCTTCAATTGAAGGATGCAGCTCTGGGACATATAAAACACGCAAGGAAGCACTTAGCAGCCGTTGCAAAGCTTTACACCAAATCAGTCTGGGGTGGGTCAAAATATGCCTTTTGAGGGCAAAGAAAAAGTTACTGGGGGGTAGGAGCTCATTTGCTCAATTCTGCCATTCTAACAGCTGCTCTCAGCTGTAGTAGTTTTCATTTTTATATACTTTTTCATTGCCATTTTTTAAAAAAATCTTATAAGCCAGTTTGGGTATGTCTTAAAAAGAAAACTTCCAAGAATTTTACTGAATTAGATTTTTTTTAAAGATATTGATTCTACCCATTTAGGCATGAATAGACACAACAGTTTCCTCCCCCGCTACAAGGGTTTAATTTACTAAAGGAACATGATGGTGATTGCCAGTGTTGTTGTGAAGGATCATTGTGCTTATTTTGCATACATTTAAACTTTAATCGTCACATGCTACACTTTCAGAATTTCACCAACATCTAACCTGACATTTGCTAAAGGTTAATACATCATACATCCAGTGGACTCCAGCCCATGAAAACTTACACCGCCATAAATCTGTTAATCCCTACTCCAAAGTAGGAAACTCCATGGAGTTAAGATGGTATAAGATGGCACCCTTAAGGTACCACAAGACTCCTTTGTTTAGTTTGATATATTTATTAAATTTATATCCCACCCTTCCTCCTAAAGACGCCCAGGGTGGGGTGTTTTTAAAAAATAAAAATTGTTAGGAAAAAATGCCTACAAGTCATCAGAGAAAGAAAGGGGGCATTTGGGGTTCATTAGGTTAAGAATCCCCTGTTATATTCAGGTCCTGCTTGCAGGATTCCCACTGGAACTGGGGTTAGGGTTAGGGTCGGCCACTGTGAGGACCAGAAGGACCCCCGCTTCGCCTGATCCAGTAGCCAGGCTGCTCTGATTTTCTTATCTGGGAATATCGCCATCTACCTCCCCCCAGGCATGCAGGATATACTTTTAAAAAATAATAAAGTTAATATTTATCCAGACAGTGGCATTAGAATACATGGCATATTACGCATACAGGGGAAATCAGAAGAAGACACACACACCCCGCCGCCTTCTAGGAGCTTACAATCTACAACGGGAGTTTCCAAATGGCTGTCTGTTGACCCACAATCTTCATTCAAGTGATCTATGGCATGTCCGCATTAAATATTCATATTGATTTTTAATTGCATTTTAATTGTTCTTTTATTTCATATTTTGTTGTACTATTGATTTCTGTGGAGTACAACAAAATACATTAAAAAAACCAAAGAAGCAATACAAGTACAATTAAAAATCGTGCAGCACCTAGCAGAGCACATTACAATTGCTACAACAGGCAGAAAAATCATTAAGTGGTCTGCCAAGGCCCTCAGAAAGTTTCAAGGGGTCGGGGGGGGGGGGAGTTTGGGAACCCTGGCCGCAGAATTCAGACTGTAACACAATAAAATGCAATATATCAGAAATAAAGGTAACAAAACACAACTAAAAAATCACACAGCGTCAAGCCCAGAGAGGTACAATTGCGGCAACAGTCGGAACTATCATTTTAAATGGTCCGCCCGTATTCTCAGCAATTTCCAAGTGGTCTGTGGGGGTGAAAGGTTTGTTTATTTATTATTTATTATTTAATTTATATCCCGCCCTTCCTCCCAGTAGGAACCCAGGGCAGCAAACAAAAGCACTAAAAAACATTTCAAAAAATCATAAAAACAGACTTTAAAATATATTAAAATAAAACATCTTTTTAAAAAAAAATTAAAAAAAGATTTCAAAGCAGGGGTTTAGTAACCCCTGCCACAGAATACAATAAAGCATTGTACAATAAAAACTGTAATACAATAAAGTGTAATGTATCAGAAATAAAACGAGCAAAGATTTTAAAAAATGCAACTAAAAATCATGCAGCATCTAACTCAGCGCATTTCAATTGCTATCAGAGGCAGAAAAAATCGTTTCAGGAGCTCCGCCAAGACCCTCAGCCATTTTCAAGGGGTCAGTGGTGGTGGTGGGGAAAGCCTGGGAGCCAGGGATGTAGAGCAAAGCCTGCCCCCCAAGAACCACCCCCATTTCCATTCCCGCCTTCCCCTGCAATGTCTCTTGTGGGGTGCAACCCCCTTCGGTCTATCTCACCCGGAAGAGAATCCCCTTGAGCTCAGTGGGGCTGACCCTCAGTGGGCTTGCCCAGCCGCGACTTTTCACTTTTGCACTTTTTATAGCTTTTGCAATTCAGTGGGGAGAGGAATCTGATTTTGACTCAACGGAGGGGGTGGGGGAAGTTGCAGGTGGATTTTTAAAGGGAGGACGGATTCACCTTCAACCTTTCAGGTAGCGAAGGGGGGAAAGGGGGGTTCCTACCTTTTTGGGGGGGCACACCCCAGGAGCGTCACTCACTTGTCATGCGAAGCATCAACAGGGGCTAGCCTAATAGGGAAGAGGAGGGGGAGGGAGCAGGAAACGAAAGAGAGGAAGGAAGGAAAGGAAAGCCAAACCAGCCCTACAAAGCCACGCTAAGAGGGACCCCAGGAGACCGGGAGGAAGTACTACAAGCTGGCTTTCCCTCAAACCCGGATTGCTTGAAAAAAAGAGAGATAACGTGGGTGCCTCTGAGCATGTGCAGAGCGCCTTTTGTTTTTGTTTTTTTCCTCCCCAGCCAACAGCTTTGTCCCCTGCCACGTACCAAGGCAGAAGATGTGATGGCTGGGGGATAAATTCCTTGAGTCCCCCAACTTCTCTCTTTAACTGATTGGTTGATTGATGACGCATGCAGTGGGAGGTGTACAGGGGAGTTTATTTATTTGGGAGGGGTGCCGTAAAACTGGGCAACGCGGCTCCAAGAGGGTCGCTGACCCGATGCACCTTGCAAAGTTTTTAAATGGGCGCATTTCTTTGCTGAGGTTGGAAGGTGTGGGGAGGGGCCAGTAGTACAGTGACAAATTCGGAAGTGCAGAGTCCCTTCATGACAGTCACAGTGAATCACCACCCCTTTTTTGCTCTGGGGTTGAGAATGAGGTCCTTGTCAATGCCTTCTCCCACAAGAACAGGCAACCCTAGGAGCCAATCAGCATGAAAGGGGAGAGTCTTAGCTGCTAAGAGAGTCTTCTCAGTGGCTGGCTGCCCTCCTTTCACTATGATTGGCTCCAATCAGCAGGAAAGGACAAGGAAGCATGTTAGAAGACTCTTCTCAGTGGCCAACACATTCCCCTTTCATGCTGATTGGCTCCTAGGAGCCATAGGGACCCTGCTCCCCAAACCCTAAGGGGTCTGAGACCCCCGAGACCCTGGACAACGGCACCCCTGGGAGAGACTCTCTCTTTTTTTCCGGTTTGTCGGTCCCGGGTCCCTCCTCCGTGCACAAAGGAAAAGCAAGCCATTGATGGGGGAAGGGAAGCAGCAACGTGGGCGGATCGTGTGAATGCGAAAGTAAAATCACTGCTCCGATTCCGGGAAGGGACACTCGGAGAAGGAGGCCGGGGCTATCGCTGCTGCTTGGACAACTGCCCTGAGCACACACACGCACACACCCCACTACAGTAAGGCAACAACGTCCCCACGATGGCCAAATCCTGCACCTTCCAAGTCGGCAAAGAGTCCCGTGCAAAGGTGGGGAATTGAGAAACTGGGGGGAGGGGAGTGGTAAGGCTGGGAGCAATAGAGGGTGCCCCATGGCGGTTGATTTCTGAAAAGAGGGGGGACAAGTTTGGCTGGTTCTCGTGGCTTTTGAGAAACAAGAGCGCCTCTGAACATGCGGAGTGGGCATTGCCACAATAAACAGCCCCCCCTATCCCTCCTCACCAACTCATTGTTTGGTGTTAGGCAAACAGGTAGTTTACCTTTCCCTTTTACAAATTAAGCAGTGCCTGATCCTAGATGGGAGAAGCTGCCGTTACTCCCTGCTGGGGGAAAGGCACTCTGCACAAGTTCGGGAGGCATCTTTAATTATATTCCGCACTTGAGACCCGGTGGCGGGTGCTTCCCGGCGCAAATGTGACCTTTGAAAGGCGTTTGGGGGTGAACCTCGAAAATAAGCCAAGGAGTATCAGCAACCCCATTTGTTCCTGCGTCGCCTTTCTGGAGTCCGCCAAGGGTGCAACCCTATACATTCATGTCTACTCAGAATGAGGACCCCACTGAATTCAAGGGGACGTACTTCTAAGGAAAGCGGGCTCGGGGACTGCAGGCCTGTTGATGTTGGCGGAGATAACTTGCAAGCCAGCAGGCTTACTTTCAGTTTATGAGTCAGTTATAATATTATATCTGTGAAAAGTGTTTTCTGGTAACAGCGGCAATGGGAGGGACAGATGGAGGGGAGAGCACTTTTTGGGAGGGGGCGGGATCTTCTGGTACCACCTGTGATTGAGGGGGAAAAAACCAGTTCTATATTTTGGTACATCGATTCTCCAAACATTCATTGCTCCTTTTCTGGCCCGCAGATTATATTTCAGTCTGTCTGGCCACCCTGTCCCAGAAATCCCCTTTTGGTTCCTAGAGGGAAGTCCCTCAGCTGCTGCTAATTATTAACATCAGGGGTGACTAACCTGGGGGTGGGTGGTTGAGGGCCACATTTCCAAACTTCCAGGGGCCACATGCCAGCAGTGGGTGTGGCTACGCCTCATATTCTCAAACAACACACACGGACCCTTTTCTGCTGATCAGCATAGATCAATGACGGGGGGATTATCCATCATCAAATGATCAGCCTAATGACTGGGGAGGAAGCCCAGTGCTGACTTCTTTTGATTTTTTTCCCTTTCTTGTTGATGCCAAAATTGGTGGGGTCTTGGGAAAGGGCAGAAAAATGGGAGGGTGGCAGATCAGACTTCCAAACTGGGTGTTAGCCGTCCCTGATTTATTTTATTTATATCCCACCTTTCCTCCAAGGAGCTGAAGCTCTTCCTGCCTCTCTCCATTTTATCTTCACAACAACCCTGTGAGGTAGGTGAGGCTGAGAGACTATGACTGGCCCAAGGCCACCTAGAGACCTTCATGGCTGAGTGGGGATTTGAACCCTGGTCTTCCAGATCCCAGTCCAACACTCTAACCATGTAGACTGCTAAAGGCTACAGTGTGGCGAAGTGGTTAAACATAGTGTCGACTATGGCCTGGGAGACCAAGGTTCAAATCCCCACTGGCCATGAAGCTCACCTTGGGCCATTCACTGCCTCTCAGCCTAACTGACCTCACAGGTTGTTTTGAGGATAAAACGGAAAGGGGGAGAACCGTATATGCCGCCTTGAGCTCCTTGGCGGAAAGGTGAAATATAAATGCAATAATTAATAAATAAATAAGTTTTGTTTGTATTTTATTTTAAAAAATGCGCGACAGGTACTGAAGTCAATATTGTGGCATATTTGGTTATTCTTGCATAGGTAGGTTCTTTATCAAGTGTAAATCCTGTTCAAATACACCCTCAATATGTAGAGCTACATTCACATTAAAAATGAAAAATAAAACATAAATTTGTTCAGTGTGTTAACTACCAATGCGGTTTTCTTGTGCTTTCTGTTCTAGAGGGGAAAAGTAGAGGTCAAAAGGTGGAGCTGGTTTCCAACTGGCCATCAAAAGGGTGAATAAGCCTGAAGGCTGTTGATCCTAAACATTTAAGAAATACTGCTTTGTGTGATACTTTTGAAAAGATTCCTAAAATTTGTAGATCTCTTATCCAGAGAAGTGGGATGCAAAATGTTAATATCTCAGAGAACTTTCTGTGCTGCTGTTACTTAATGTTATTGCTCAGACGCAGAAGTGGCTGTATTTCATAATCTCTTTTTATCTCCCTAGATGGCTCTTTTCAAAGAGTCCCTTTTGAAAGAGGTAGGTCTCTGTAACTCTGTTTTACTCCAACTCCTGTTCCCTCCTCCCCAAGGTACCTTGTTTCCTTTTTTTATTTTTTCCCCTTTTGACCCCACAGGGCGAAGAATTTCTTTGCATGTTTTTACCTACAAAAATATTTCAACTGGATCAGTTTCTGAAGGTAAGAGCAGCAGTACCCCTCAAAACAAGAGAGACAAGTTTCCATCCCTCTCCCTTTTATTCAGTTTTATTGCTTTTATTTCTTAACATTTACATTTTATTAGATTTTTATCCTGCTTCCCCCCCCCCAAGAAGCTCAAGGTGACATACATTATTCTCCCCCTCACAATTTTATGTCATAACAGCCCTGTGAGGTAGGTTAGGCTGAGAGACCGTGACAGGCCCAAGGTCACCCAGCTTCGTGTGGCTGAGTGGGGATTTGAACCCTGGTCTCCCAGGGCCTAGTCCAATACTCTAACCACTACACCACACTGGCTTTACATAGCTGCCACGTAACAAAAGCTCCCTTTCCAGGGAGATTTGCTGAACATTAAAGATTTGACTACTCTCCGTGCCCCGTTGGACATCCCCATTCCAGACCCCCCTCCCAAAGATGATGAGGTGAGTTATTTAAGGGGGGCTCTTTTCTCTCCCTCCCCCCCCCGAAATGCCTGTAAGGATTTAATGGCATTTGCTGTGTTTTCTACACAGATGGAGACGGAAAAGGAAAACAAAGAAGGTGAGAGTTGGTCTATACTGGATGGAGGGAAAATTAGATTTTTTTGGGGGGGGGAGGTGTGGTATTTCAGCATTCTATGGACTTGCTTTCATTCTCTCCCCCCAGCTCCAAAATGTGGCTACCTTAAGGGCAACGAAGCGATCATTTCGCTTTTGGATCGCGTCAAACCTGAAGTTCGGGAGTTCAAAGAGAAATGCATACTGGTGAGCTGCCAAATGTGCCCTCCTCCCCTCATGCGCCTGATGCGCTGCTGTGCTCTTCCTTGTGGCCGAGAGGCATCTTGGCTTCCCAAGGCATTGCCTCAGTTTCTTTCTCCTTGTTCCCATCAGGTTACAACCTGGATTCAGTACATGATTCCCAAAATTGAGGATGGCAATGATTTTGGGGTGGCAGTTCAGGTAAGAGGAACCGAGGCACACAGGCAACCTGTATTTCTCCTGTCACCAAACTAAAGTCAATCGCTTACCACACACCTGTGGTCCCATCGGCACCAAACATATAAAGCACTATAATGCCACTTTTCAGTCATGGCTTCCTCCAAAGCATCCTGGGAACTATTGTTTGTCAAGGGTGCAGAGAGTTGTTAGGAGACTCCCTATTCCCCTCACAGAGCTACAATTCCCAGAGTTCCCTGGGAAGAGGGGCTGATCGTTAATCCACCCAGAACTGTAGCTCTGGGAGGGGGGCATCTCCTAGCAACTCTCAGCACCTGAACAAATGACAGTTCCCAGGACTCTTTGGGGGAAGCCATGACAGTTAAAGTGGTACGATATTGCTTTAAGTGGATGGGGCCAGTGACGCACGCACACGCCTTGTTTCTTTCCTCTGACAGGAGAAGGTGCTAGAACGTATCACAGCCCTGAAGACCAAAGCGGAGGCCTTCCAAACCACCATTGCAAAGTAAGAGGAAAGGATTGGAAGGGGGTAACAGAAAGGGGGAGGGGTGAAGTGACCAATGTGGCATCCCTGCTGCAGAGGAATATGGGTAATGCAGGCCTGTGGCCCTCCTCCTATCACTATTTCCTCATAGTGTAACAACTGTGTTGTCCCATTTTATGCTCTCTGGCCTTAGAGCAGGAGTGGGGAACTTTTTTCAGCCAAAGGGCCGCATTCCCGTCTAGGCAGCCTCCCGAAGGCCGCATGCCAGTGGTGGGCAGGGCCAGAGGCAAAAGTGAGCAGAACGATGAAAGAAAATTTGACAGTAGGCTAGTTTTTATCCGCACTCACGCACCCTTTTCTGCCCTCCAGCCAAGCAAGCAAGAGGCCTGATCAGAGTTCAGGGACACATTTCAGCCAGGCAAAAGCATTCAGGGAAAAGGTGTGAACTAGGGCTGGCAAGCTTCATCAGAGTGCTTCACGGCGCATCTGTAAAAATACAATTAAAAATCATACAGTATCTAACAGAGCACATTATAGTTGCTATAACAGGCAGAAAAATAACTAAGTAATCTGCCAAGACTCTGGTTCATGGGGGGGGGGGGGAAGCTTGGGAACCACTGTCTTAGAGCCTTATGGGTAAAACTAGCTCCATTGGTGGTTCCCTCCCATTGTACGATGGGTAGTGCAACCTCATCAGTAACGTTATTCAGAAGGCAACATGGGTAATATTTTTCCCATGACCAGATGCACTGTGAACCAACAGTGTCTTCAAAGGGCATCTCTGTTCTGGGACATTAAATGCAATGTTGCTCTGATCCAGTGTGGGAAATGGCCCCAGCTGTCATGGCTTCCTTGCCCAGGTGTATGCTGGGTAATACTTCTACAATATTCTCTTCCTCTGAGGCACCTATAGATAATCTCCCACCATGTTCTGTCAGCTATGCCATCAGTGGTGCCTTTAAACCCTCTTTTGGCCCAGCCATGTCTTTACCTGCCTGGCTTGGCCAAAATGGCATCACAGGCCAAACTGGGGGCAGGGGGTCTGGTGAACTAATTAGGCCTGGGGGCGTTTCCCCATTGCTGTGCTATGCTGTCTTTAGCCCAGTCTGACCATTGGTGCTGTTCTTCATTCTAGATATTTTTTAGAGCGTGGAGATGCGGTTGCTAAGGCTTCCAAGGACACCCATGTGGTGAGTAATAGGAAAATGGATGTCCCATTTTGTCCCCCTGGTTGGAAATCAGCTCAGGAGTGATGGGGTTTGAGCCTTCCTTTAGGTTTCTTGGTTTTAAAAGGGCTCAAGACCTTGACCTTTGCCAAGATAATAACTCTGGACACGCTTCCTTGAAATAGCATCCCTCCCTGGTCAATCTGATATGCACATCTTTTCGCCCTGCAGATGGATTACCGGTGTTTAGTTCATGAACGAGATGAGGCTGTATACAGGGAAATCCAAACCATGGTGCTTGATATCCGTGGGTTCTATGTGAGTATGCTAGGAGGACTCTGATTGGCTAGTAGGGATGGAGAGATAGAGGAAAATAATGGAGGGCACCCGAGATATAAATCTCTTGGCACTCACAATGTCCCCCCACCCCCTCAGGCTGAGTTATACCACATCTTGAGCCAAAACCTGGAGAAAGTGACCAACCCCAAAGGTGAGGAGAAGCCATCGATGTACTGATGGGATCGTTTTGCTGGAACTGGAAGGTGACAATGTCAGCCGAATCCTTCTCCAACCTTCTGTTGGGGGCGGGGGGACAGAGAAATATGAGGATAAAATGAAAATGAACAGAGAGATAGAAAAGTAGATGCACAGATGTCTGTGTGACTGAGGCAGGAACAAGCAGCAGGATGAATAATGCCTTAACGCAGTTTTGTTTCGTTTACTCTTGTCTTTTGTTTCTTACAAACGTTCGTGAAACTGAATGTCAGAAAAACTGTCTTTTTCCTGGTTAAGTTTTTACTAGCTCTATATATTTTTAAATTGTTTCATTCTAGAACTTTACTTTAGCATACACACACACACCCCGCCTCACGTGGTGCTGATTCTGGCTGGGGCTGATGGAGTTTAGTCAAACACATTGAGGGCAACCATCAGTTGGGCTGGTTGTCTTAGCATTTCTCTCTTTGTAATCAAGTTAATATAGCCTGCTCCAATCTCTGTTAAGATTGGCACACTCAACCAAGAAACCCATAGCTGAGGCTTAAAACAAGATTTTTTTAAAAAAAATTGTGCTCTGAATTCCTGTGCCTGAAGGCTGTTCATGCTGCTTGAAAACTTGTGATCTTTGAAAATGATTAATAATAATAATAAAATGACTTATTTCTCTTGCTCTCCACTTCTTCTTTGGGTCCAACAAATCTGATGTTTGACTTGGGCCATTTGTGCCTGGCAAATGAAAACCATCTCCTTCCCACCTTGATCCTAGAACTGAGGAAAGCAGTCATCACACAGCTGATCTGTGATTGGATCTCCCAATTTTATTTTATTTTGTTAACCTTCAAGCAGCTACTGGGTGTTCCAGTTTTGATCAGAGCAGCAGTGCTGAGGGGAGGAGGAGATGTTTAACCCTTCCCCATAGGCTGTTTTCCCAATCTCATTGCTCCCCCAGTTGCTAATAGTGCTGGTTTGGGGGGGATATCACGCCTGTACTTTTTCTACTGTAGGGCTCATAGCAGCTTTGGGGTGGGTGATTTAGACTGGGAAAACAAGCAAGGGATGGGGTGGGGTAAATACCCCCCAGCAGCTGGCTTAACAGTTAGAGGGGAAATGAGCACGAGATTTGATAATGGATCTTGTATTTATTTATTTATTTAAATAATGTATAAACCAGCCACCATTCAAAAATTTTGTGGTGGTGCATAATGAAAATAAATAAACACAAAGTTAAAACAATAAGAATACACTAAATCCATCGGTAAAACCAGCATAAATATTATCTGACAATGCTTCCTTGAAAAAAACTCGGTGAACAAGAAGTCTTAAAGGGGTGCCTGAAAGAACAAACTGTTGGTACCATGCTAATTTCCAGGGGCTGTGTATTCCAAGTGTGGATGTCACCAGACTAGTTCTATCCTGGGTGCTCATTAAATTATTATCATTATCTGTATTTATACCCCGCCCTTTTTCCAAACTGGAACTCAAGGCGGCTTCCAGATAAAAACAAGTACACATCATTAAGCACCTATAAAAATATAAACATATAAAATCAGGATTAAATGAACTTCTGGAACTCGTGGTACCTGCAAGAGGGCCTCACTTGTTGTTATGTGCCTTCAAATTGATTACAACTTATGGCGACCTTATGAATCAGTGACCTCCAATAGCATCTGTCATGAACCACCAGATCTTGTAAGTTCAGGTCTGTGGCTTCCTTTATGGAATCATCTATCTCTTGTTTGGCCTTCCTCTTTTTCTACTCCCTTCCGTTTGTCCCAGCATTATTGTCTTTTCTAGTGAATCATGTCTTCTCATGATGTGTCCAAAGTATGATAACCTCAGTTTCATCATTTTAGCTTCTATTGATAATTCTGGTTTAATTTGTTCTCACACCCAATTATTTGTCTTTTTCATAGTCCATGGTATGTGCAAAGCTCTCCTCCAACACCACATTTCAAATGAGTCGATTTCTCTCTTATCTGCTTTTTTCACTGTCCAACTTTCATATCCATACACAGAGATTAGGAATGCCATAGCCTGAATGATCCTGACTTTAGTGTTCAGTGATACATCTTCGCATTTGATTACCTTTTCTAGTTCTGTCATAACTGCCCTCCCCAGTCCTAGCCGCCTTCTGATTTTTTGACTATGTTGCCATTTTGGTTGATGACTGTGCCAAGATATTGATAATCCTTGACAAGTTCAATGTCCTCATTGTAACTTTAAAGTTACATAAATCTTCTATTGTCATTACTTTAGGTTTCTTGACATTCAGCTGTAGTCCTGCTTTTGTGCTTTTCTCTAACTTTTATCAGCATTCCTTTCAAATCATTCATGGTTTTTGCTATGTATGGTATCATTTGCATATCTTAAATTATTGATACTTCTCCCTCCAGTTTCCACACCTCCTTCATCTTGGTCCAATCCCACTTTTCATATGGCCTCACTAGGTGATCTAAAGCAAGAAATGCGTGTGTTTCAGTGTTTTAGTTGCCAAATTTCTGCTTGACTATACTACTTTTAAAAGCAGGGGAACAGGTCAGTTTTTAAAAAGGCTTACACAATCTTGGCGTGCCATCCAGAGGAATTCTATGTGGATGCCACACAACTTTGGAACTTCCTGCCTTTCTTCCAGTAAGTGTTCTATTAAAGGCACAGGCGCGCTAAGGGAGCTCTATGCGTCCTACTGTATCTGTGCCCCTTTCCAACTGATACTTTATGCTTGTGGGAGAATTAACTTTTATGTCTCACTTCCTGTTTTTTGGGGGCTAATGGAACCTCTCTAGGATGCTACTCTGTGGTCCTGGGATGGCGATGAAATGACGATGGGGAAAGCCTACAAGGCACAGCCTGAACTTCCGGTAGAAAATGAAAGTCGCTATTAGGCAAGATTCTTTATGGGCGGAGAGTGGTGCCGCTCTAAAGACCGTGACATCTCTGTGGTTGAAAGTTCTCCATATGTAAATTACGAGGGGGGAAACCATAGAGGTTCCTATGGCGGAGGGGAGAGTGTTCAATTTGAGACCGGAAGTGACTATAAGGACAATGCCGGTGTATTTCTGCGGAAAAAGGAAGCCGGGCATGAGAAAGTAAAAGACACCAAAGAAGGAGGAGCTTAGCTTTTTTTTAAAAAACGGAAATGGCCTGACCAATCAGAGTGCAGGATGGCCCTCTGGTGTAACCAATCAGAGGTAAAGAAGTGGACAGAGGTGAAGAGCGCGCTGTGATTGGATGTGGGTTGGCCAATCGGGGGGCTTGGAATGGAGAGGGTGTTGCAGTAGGGGGACTTGGAGCAGCAGCCACCTGGGCAGGTATGGAAAGGAGCATGAAAGGGAATCGGCTTGCACGGGTTGGGGAAGAGCTGATAGCTTCGTGGCAGGGTATGTGCTTTGCATGCAGGAGGCCCCGGGTTCAATCCCCAGCAACTCCAGATAGGGCTGGGAGTGTATCCTGTCTGAAACCTTGGAGAGTCACTGTTGCCAGTCCGTGTAGACAGTACTGAGCTAGATGGGCCAACAGCCCAACTCAGTATAAAGTAGCTTCCTATGTTACTTGGATTAACCACACACACACACACACATTTTATCATCCTGAGCCCTCCTTACGGCAAGAGAGGCGGACCTGGAGGAGTGGGGCAGGATGGAGAGTTAGGGGCCTACGGGACAAGACTTAAGGGAACCTGGGGAGGGGAGTGTTGAGGGTTCTCAAAGAAGTGGGTCTGGAGCAACAGGCTGTTGGAGAGGGGAGCAAGGAGAGCATAGAAAACACAGAAAGCTGCCTTACACTGAGCCAAACCTTTGGTCCATCTAGCTCAGTGTTGTCTACACTGACTGGCAGCGACTCTCCAGGGTTTCACGCAGGAGGCCTTCCCAGCCCTACCTGGAGATGCCGTCGGGGATTGAACCTGGGATCTTCTGCATGCCAGGCAGATGCTCTGCCACTGAGCTGTAGCCCTTCTTCAGCAGATCAGTATCTGACTATGGATTTACGAAGACCACAGGTTTGGAGGCTGGGACAGAGGTAGTTGTTGAGGACAAGAGCTCAGGAGTGAATGCAGGACATTGGGATCCCTTTAAGTCAGGGAGGTGGGAAACCTGTGGCATTCCAGGTGTTGCTGGACTTTCATCAGCCCCAACCAGAATGGTCAGGTGATGATGGGAGTTGTAGCCCAGCCACATCTGGAGGACTCAAATACCACACAGCTTGAATGTGTAAACAGATGCAGGTGGAAATATCCCTGTCTTGTCTGAGGGGATGTGAGGGGCTGATGGGAGCTGGGAGTCCAACAACATCTGGAGGGCCACAGGTCTCGCCACCTCCACCACCACCTTACTTTACATCATTTTGTAGTAGAAAGAGCTTTGTCTTTCCTCTTGTAGCACTTTGTCAGAACTTCGTCTTCCAGCCATTGTTGTTAAAGGTACAGAGTTCTGCCCTCTGTATGGCAGACATATTGGGAATGGCAGAAGTGTTGGGGAGGGATGCAGGATTTTTGAAGGGAACCAATGTGTGGGTGTGGAGGGTAGAGGTTTGTGCAGAGGCAGGAGTTGGATGTTGCAGGTAGCAGGGAGCCATGGTGAAGCTGAGGAATTGGCAGATGAGATTCTTAGACATTAGGGGAGAGGCAGTGAATGGGAATAATGCTCGGAATAGCAGGTGAGGGGCTCAAATGCATTCATGAAGTTCTGGCATAATGGTGTGTGAGGGTGCATCTGTGGTTCAGAATGGAGAACTGACGCCTCCTTTGCTTGGCAGGATGGGTGAAGTGGAGATCTCAGCCCGGGCGTACGTGAAGATGTGTCTTCACGCTGCCCGCTACCCCCACACAGCGGTGAATGGGCTGCTTTTGGCTCAAAGGCATCAGATGACAGCTGGGCAACCAGAATGCCTCTGCATTACAGACTGTGTGCCCCTCTTCCACAGCAACCTGTCGCTCACTGTCATGCTGGAGGTGGCTCTGAATCAGGTATCCACTTCAGGAGTGAAGTAATGCAGCTCCGTGGCAGCTGGTGGTGCCATCTCAGTGGGGCACTGGAATCCGCTCTGGGTTTTAGTCTGAACTTTCAAGGATCTCCATCCCTTAGTATAACTTCACACCAAATCCCCCCCCCCCCCGATCATTATCTGGTATGGGTGACATATTAAAATCATTTTTTAAGTGGGGATCTTCTACACTAAATAAATGTAAATGGACTGCCTTCAAGTCGATTCCGACTTATGGCGACCCTATGAATAGGGTTTTCATGGTAAGCAGTATTCGGAGGAGGTTAACCATTGCCTTCCTCTGAGGATGAGAGGCAGTGACTGGCCCAAGATCACCCAGTGAGCTTCATGGCTGTGTGGGGATTCGAACCCTGGTCTCCCAGGTCGTAGTCCAGCACCTTAACCACTACACCACACTGGCTCTCATCTTCTACACTACAATTGGGTTTGGAACATGTTTGAATTTTCTTCTAAAGCCATCGTGGCTCTGGTACATTACTGTAATGACTAGTTCTAGGTTAGATGCAAAAGAAAAAAAAGGATTTGTAAGAGACAAAAAACCTCCTTATTCTTAGAAGTAAAAGTTGTTCACTTACAGGAAAAAATTATATCCTTCTATCCAGATCCCCAAATTATTCTTTATAGAAGCTTTGCAATATGTACATTGTTTAAATGGGATCTGTTAACTAACAGATTCAGGACAGACAAAAGAAAGCACTTCTTCACACAGTGCACAGTTAAACTATGGAACTCGCTCCCACAGGAGGGAGCGATGGCCACCAACTTGAATGGCCTTTAAAAAGTATCAGACAAATTCATGGAGGGTAAGGCCATCAGTGGCTACTAGCCATGATGGCTGTGCCCTGTCTTGATAGTTGGAGGTGGTATTCTTCTGCACATCAGTTGCTGGAAACCACGGGAGAGGAGAGCGCACTTGCACTTAGTTCCTGCTTGTGGGCTTCCCATTTGGCTATTCTGAGAACAGGATGCTGGTCTAGATGTGCGATTGGCCTGGTCCAGCAGGCTCTTCTTATGGTCTTACTTTCTTAAAATACTACGAAGAATCTTTAACTGGTTGTCAAGCTTGGCTGGTATCTAATGTTAGTCACATTCAGTGTAGACCCACTGAAATTAATGGACATGACAAACTTGGCTCCAATGCGTTGACTCCGAGTAGAACTCTGCTGGATTCGGCCCACTTGAATCTATACATTTTTTGCAGGTTGACATCTGGAGTTCAGAGCAGGATTTGATTCTTGCTGGCTATTACCAGGCCAACTCTGGGACTGATGACAAAAGGTAAAATTGGGGAGCAAAATGTGGTTAAAGGGCCTATCTTTAATTTAATCCTTTCTCCCACGGCTGTCCCTTACTTCCTCCTTTGTCTGTTCCCTGCAGCCTTTCCCCTCTCGCACAAAAGACAGCCGGACGCATTGCCGAACTGTATGAGGATGCCGTGCTTATTATGGTTAGAGGTGGGATTTGGGCATCCTGGGTCTGGCCTCCCTAGGGCAGAGACAGGGAATCTGTGGCCCTCCAGTTGTTGTTGGGACTCATAAGAACATAAGAAGAGCCTGCTGGATCAGGCCAGTGGCCCATCTAGACCAGCATCCTGTTCTCACAGTGGCCAACCAGGTGACTCCAACTCCCATCAGACCTAGCCAGCATGGCCTATGGTCAGGGATTATAGGAGTTGTAGCCTAGCAACAACTGGAGATTGAGAGATTCCCACTCCTGATCGAGGGAGTGCACCTGCCTTTTTATATTGGGGGAATTAGGGTTCATGTGTGGCAGGCAGCAGAAGCTGGTGGCTCCAAGTGTGTGGGCTAGTGAAATCCACTCCAGGTTTCAATCTGAACTTTCAAGGAGCTGTCCAAGGTGCCAGTCCTTTTTGGGGGGAATCAGTTTCAGCACCTTGGACAGCTCATTGAAAGTTCAGATTGAAACCTGGAGTGGATTTCACTAGCCCACACACTTGGACCCACTAGGCTCCACTGGTGGCAGGCCCTTCCCTAAGGCATAATAGTGCTCATTTGCCTTAACCTCTTGATATAGTTATGGTGGAAGGATGCACTAATGGCAGTTGTCTACAGAATGAAGCATTTTCACATGGCTAGTTCTGTATTGCCCAGTGGGACATGTCTTAGGTACGATGAGCACATTTCTTCTTTTCAGGCAGGTTGGGAGAATCCCCTTTCTTCAATAAACACCCATGTCACTTACAGATCAGTTGCACAACCCTTGGCAACAAATCCAATAGAATTAGTAGCCAACCACATGCCTGTAAAAAAAAATGGAAGCAGCAACTTTTCTAGCGCTTTCTGACCTGGGCTTTTAGAGGTGCTCCTGTCTGCCATGTGCAAGCAGATGCGTAGCAGTTCTGCAAGGCTGCCATGAGCCCCTGTTGCAACCTGTAGTTGTGCAAAACTTCTACTCCTCTCTCGCTGTATTGGGCTTCCCTTCTACATCCTGCTTCTTGTCCTCTAGCTCAGCAATTCACAAACTCCCCCCCCCCATGGCAGTCCATGGGCCACAGTTTGGGAACTCCTGTTCTAACTGTTCTGGGGAAGCAGGAAGGCCAAGGCAGAGATGTCTCCCTCCACATAACTAAGGTATCTAATTGCTGTTCCCTTATCTAATTGCTTCCACAGCTGGATAATCGGAAATTCACGATACACCCTCAGGTCCCTCCAGTAATCGTCCTGGAGGAGAAAGATCATCAGTGGGTCCCCAAAGACAAGAACCTGTGAGTTACAGCTGCCTTGTTACTTCTATAGCGCTTATTTGCAAAACTGCATCACAATTTTAATTGCATTTGCCCTCCCAAAACAAGCCAGAAACGTAGGCTGCTTTTATTTCCATGTCACAGCTTGGGAATGAGCTGTAGAGATGGTGACATGCCCAAGGCTATAGCATGAGTCCTTGGCAGAGGTGGAACGGAACTCAAGTCTCCCCACACTGCTCATGTGAACATACTGGCTTTTATCAGCTCTTTACCCAATGGCAGTGAAGGAGGAGGGAGATGTCTGCATCCAGCCTACAGATTTTTATATATTGGTTTTAGGGTCATGTGGAGTGACTGGGAATCCTCTCGCCACATCTGCAAGTCCCTCCTAGAAGCCAAAGCTTACTCCCAATTGGTGGATTTTGATGCCCACCTGGATGACATCAGAGAGGACTGGACCAATCAGCAGCTGAATACAGAAATTGCCCAGTTGGTGTCAGTGGCCAATGGCAGCGCATGAAGAAATGCAACTGGTTGACAAGAGATAAGAGGGTCACAACATCACCTCAAGACTGTTTTGGGATGGTTGTAGAGAAACTGGATTTGTAGCTGGTGGGATTTTTAAAAAAAATTCCTACAGAAAAGGACTTGCCCAAAATATTCATTATTGTGCAAAAAAAGGGCTCAAACTTATTTTTTGTCCAGTTGACAATTTCAAAAACATGCTTGGTCAATGCTTCTTAGTACAAATTTCTGGATTTTTTCCCTTTGTAAAATCCTGAAATTGTAGAAAATTAAAAGTTGTTACTGCATTTCTTTAGTTTTGTAACTTAATAAATTTAAACACTTCTCAAATGTAAAATTTTCTTTATTTCAAAAGGGAATGGAATCGATTAGCAGGAAGTTCTAGTTCTTATAGATTTATTACTTAAAGCAGTTTACATAAAATCAATAAAAAACCAAGATGGTTCTTGGGGGGAAGTATTTTTGTTTTCCAGCTTGATCCCTGATTAGCTGCTTAGTAGATCATTCCTTTGTTTTCATCTCGGGGCTTCTTAATCTTCTCAAAGTTTTTCAGGGTGATGTCATAGACTACAGCCTAGGAAGTGCAAAGAGATTGAAACCTTTTTTCAGTATTTGGGGGGTTAAGAGCCTACTTCCGACAAGTGAGGTACATAAAGCTAGGGAGGAGGTAACACCGGAGCTCCCCCCACCCCCAAACACCAGCATATCCTCTGGCTGCAAGCAGCGAAAGCAGGCACAACAGGAGCTTGTTATACTGCAAATGGGGCTGAGAGCTGCAATCCCACGCTTGGTAATGAACTGCTAGGCTCAAAATGCTAATAACTCCCAAATCAACCACTGCAAAACCTTAAAACAGTGAAAAAGGAACACAACTTCATAGAAGGTGCCACTAACCACCAGAACTCAGAGCCATAGGACACAATGATGGCCTCAAAATGTTTTGAAGCAGCCTTTTTAAAGAAGCATCATTCTAGTCAACATTGAGGCAGGTACAGGGAAAAAACACAGTGAGGGGGGCTGGAATTGTTTCTGCTGAAGCTGAACACTTCTTGTGGGCCTGCTCTGGCCTTTAGATGGGAGGCCAGCGGAAGGCAGAAGTTTAATGATTGCACAGAGGGCAGCCTAGCTCTATGGCTACTAACTCACCATGGGTCCACCTGCACATTACAGTGGATTGCACATACATGTCCCTTGCTGTACATTGCTGTGTTCACACCTTTGATATGAACAGCCCGGCACTGGCACAACCCAGATGCTCCCTTTCCCTTAACTCCACATCACAATTACTCACATAAATGTTCCTAAGTTCACTGATCATGTATCGGATTTCAGCATACTCCGCCTCGTCAATTTCGTGCACAAGTTGCCGGTAGTCGCCCTGCAAGCAACAGAGAGAGAGAAAGGCGATTATGAGAGATTTGTGTAACCCTTGAGCTATTCCTCCAGCTGGAAACGGGGTGAGACTTACCACGTGTGGATTCTTGGCAGCTTTTGACACTGCGTCGCCCCGTTCAGAGTAATACCTGAGAAACAAACGGGGGAAAGAGAGAATGGAAATGAAGAGATGAGAGGCACAAAGCTGTTGTCTTTCAGCCTTTAGGTATTCACCAGACTGCTGCAGAGAAAGCAAATAGCATGGCTCTAGTCACCTCTGATTGAGGTAATAGAATAGTAGAGCTGAAAGGGGCCTATAAGGCCATCAAGTCCAACCCCCTGCTCAATCCAGGAATCCAACTTAAAGCATCCCCGACAGGTGGCTGGCTGGCTGCCTCTTGAATGGCTCCAGTGTCGGAGAGCCCACCACCTCCCCAGGTCATTGGTCCCATTGTCGTACTGCTCTAACAGTTAAGAGGTTTTTCCTGATGTTCAGTTGAAATCTGGCTTCCTATTCCATGTCCTGCACTCTGGGATGATAGAGAAGAGATCATGTTTGTGGCCCAGTATTCAGTTGCTCTGGAGAGTTTTGAAGGACAATTACAGGATATGAAGCAGAGAAGAGACACACCTGCCTTGACCATTGTCCCTTATATCCTAAACAACTATTACTTGTAGCACAAAGCCAGGAGAGGGGAACTGGATCCAACCGGCAGTTCGGATCCTAATCTCCCCCACAGGCCAAGCTACCGACAGGGGGGTAAGGGCTGTCCACCTGCCATGTGAACCACCTGATGTCACAGGGACAGCACTCCTCCCAGTTGTGGTTCCCAGCAACGGTTATTCAGAGGCATTTACTGCCTCCGACAGTTGAGGGAGAACATAGCCATCGTGGCTATCTTCCATAAATCTGTCTAATTTTCTTTTAAAGTCACCCATCTTGGTGGCCATCATGGCATCTGGTGGAAGTGAATTATTTTCTCTCTCTCTTTTTTGTACTTTCAGTATTACATTTGCTGCTATTTTTGTTGGCCACTCAAGGGGTGGAGGGTTGTTGCTGCCGAGAGAGAGAGAGAGAGAGAGAGAGAGAGAGAGAGAGAGAGAGAGACCCAGTCAATTGTGGCTTTCAATTTACTACCTGAAATTCAGGATGTGAATCATTCTAATCTTATCTCTATGAGTGCAGTCAGAAAGGAAAGCCCAGCACTGAAGGGCTGCAAGAGAAGCCAAATTTCGCAGGTTGTTCTCCCTGCCCTGAAGCTTCACTTCTCCTCAGGTTTCTTTGTCCTGATCTTTGAGTGTTTCTAGTCGCATATGCCCTCATTCTCCCAAACTGCAGGCTCCCCTTTTCTAAATAACTTAGGTTTCCATTGCTAAGTGCTAGATTAGCACCATTCCAACCCAAGCATCTCTGCGCACTCCAGTACGTTCATTTAAATGTATTTGTACCCCTGCCTTCCAGGCCTAAACTGCATCAAGCAGCTAAAAGGACCAACAGTGAAAGCACTGCACAAGGTGAACAATCAAGCTGCAGAGTAAGAAGTAAAAAGAAAACAAAGACCATTCAAAAATGTGGGTGCTGCACGTTGCAGCATGACATGTTTCCTGTTTTGGATGCCAGCCAGCCAAGTCTGCCCTCCACAACAATACTCTATTCCACCCCCACCTTCCAGTAGCCAGCCATTTTTGCAACACTACTCGGCCTGTTTGTCAAGTGGCAAATTTACAGAGAGAGTGAAAGGGGCGGGTGTGGACAGGAGAGAAAGCAGGCTGGTTGGTTGAAAACCAAACCAGTAGAAACTTTTAATTAATCTTTAATAAAAAAAAAAAAAAACTAGGTAGCATTAAAAGATTTGTTGCTTATTATGTCTCCTTTTTTCCCACCTCTTTTTGTTTTTGCAAGGATTAGCAACAGCCCTGTAATCTAGATTTTGAATGAAGTTATTTTGGGGGGTGTGCTCTCTCTCTCACTCTCACACACACGCCTTTTTATGTAGGGCACTGAAGCAGCGTCCACAGTACAGTTTGATTCTGCACGGCGCCCACATTTACAGCTCTCTGTACCGATGCCTAATTAACCTTTGCCTTTCCTACCAAACTGCAGAGTTATGCTGGGCACCATCCAGGAGAATGCAGCTCCAACTGAGGCTGAGCAGAGCCGCTGCTTTGCAAACAAGAAGTCCCTAGTTCAGTCCCCAGCATCTCCCATTAAGGAGATCCCAGATACCAAGGGATGGGAAAAGACTCTTTGCCAGAGATCATGGAGAGCTGCTGCCAGCCACAGCAGACAACGCTGGCCTAAACAAACTAGCTGTCTGCTATAACAAAAGGCAGCTTTTCCAGACATTATTATTATTATTTTACAAAGTGACCTCAGCATTTTATGACTGGCAACAGCAGCTGAGATGCCAAATCGTTTTCTGGCAGGGCTTCCATGATTTTGAGGCTGTTGTTGTGATGTGCCTTCAAGTCCATTACGACTTATGGCGACCCTCTGAATCAGCGACCTCCAAGAGCATCTGTCATGCACCACCCTGTTCAGATCTTGTAAGTTTAATTCTATTTAATTTAGACTATTGTATGTTCTTAATTATACACATTTTTATCTGGAAGCCGCCTTGAGTTCCAGTTTGGAAAATAGGGCGGGGTAAAAATAAAGATAAAAATAGTAAGTTCAGGTCTGTGGCTTCCCTTATGGAATCAATCCATCTCTTGTCTGGCCTTCCTCTTTTCCTACTCCCCTCTGTTTTTCCCAGCATTATCGTCTTTTCTAGTGAATCTTGTCTTCTCATGATGTGTCCAAAGTATGATAACCTCAGTTTCATCATTTTAGCTTCTAGTGACAATCTGGTTTAATTTGTTCCGACACCCAATGTGTTTGGGGCACACACAACCTTTGAGGCACACAGGCAGAAATCCAATAGGTGGAGCTCTCCCCATCTTCCTGCCAGGAAAAAGTAACAAAGGGTTGGATTTCTGCCATGAGTGAAGCTGCGCAAGGCCCAGGAGCCGTGTGAGTGAGTGAGTGTGCAGGGGGTGGAAGGGGAATTTGTTCCTTCTGATGGGTCTTTCAGTTCATCCGACTGGTGAGGGAGAGGCAAGTGGGGCGCCAGCACAGCTGTCCTGAGCAGTAGTAAGCCCCTCTGTAGGCCAGGGTGGCTAACCTGGGTGGGCCTCCAGCTGTTGTTAGATCCTATCTCTCAGCACCCCCAGCCAGCACAGCCAATGGTCTGGGATGACATTGTGGGAGTTGTAGTCTCGGCAATGTCCAGGGGGCCATAGGTCTCCTGCCCCCTGTGGGGAACTGATGCCTTCTCCTTCCCCGCAAATCAGATCGCGCAGTAACAGGCTTCAGGGACAACCATTTCCTCCGTCTTACATACCAGTTCTGCACATCAAGGGGCTGAATGTTGTGCCTCCCTCCCCACCTCCAGGAAATCAAAATGGCACCCCTTAGTCCAGCCACAGGGGACTTTTGTCCCTCCAGATGTTGTTTGACTACAACTCCCATCGGCCCTGACTACTGGCTAGGCTGGCTGGGGCTGATGGGAGAGGAAGTTCAGCAATAGCCAGAGAGCCAAAGGCTCCCCATCCCTGCCCAAATCCCTCCCCTCTGAAACCCATGGAACTATGGGTAATTTTTCATAAGAAGAGCCCCATTACATCAGATCTACGACCCGTCTAAGTCCAGCATCCTGTTTCCCTGCAAGGGCCACCCAAGTTCCACAATGAGAAGCCCATTACCAGGACATCCAGGTGCACAGGAGCTAGCTGCTGTTCACTCAAGTGGAGGGCAAAGCACTTTGCACATGCCCAGTGGCACAAGTCACAATTATCAGATTCTCCCACTGATCTGTTACAGGATGTACCCCCAGCACCCAGTATACTGCCTCTGAACATGGAGATTCCTTTATGCCAGCTTGCGCCAACCTGATTACCTCTGACTCCCATTAGCCCCCACCAGCATAGCTCATGATGGGGGATGATGGGAGTTGTAGGACATCTGGAAGGCATTCATGTTGGAGAAAGCTGCTTTAAGCAGCTGTGGCTAGTGAGCCACCAGTACCAAAACTGGGGGGGGGGGACTACTCATATACCATCAGATCTTCTGATGTGGGAGGCAGTAAGGCAGGCCATTCCATTCCCTTCCCTGGCCCTGTTGTACCCCCGTCTCCCCAACCTGCTGATCTCAATCAGAGCTCCAGGTACGCCACACTGCAAGGAAGGGAAATCTTATTCCCTGCCTGGTCAGAAGGTTTAAAAGCAGGGGTAGCCCACTGGCGGTGCCCTCTGGATGCTGCTGGACTCCAGCACCCACCAGCGTGGCCAATAGCGAGGGATGATGGGAGTTGTAGTTCCAAAAGTCTGCCGAGCACCACACTGGCTGGCTGTGTTTAAAGCAGGCTCTCTATCTGAATTTTAAGAAAACAGTCCAGCATCCTGTACTCATAGTGACAACCAGGTGCCCCAAATGGGAAGCCCGCATGTAGGACCTGAGCACAAGAGCACTCTCTCCTCCTGTGGTTGCCAGCAGCTGTGTTCAGAAGCATAGTTCCTCCAATGTTGCAACCACATGGCTAACAGTACTTTGTATTCTTGCCTTCCCTGTCCTGGGGTGCTGGCTGAGGCTGATGGGAATTGTAGTCCAACCACATCCAGAAGGCATCAGGCTGGGGGGGGAAGCTAATATTCCTACTCCCAGCCCAGCCATGAGGACTCAGGGTGATCCTGAGCTCATCTGGAACAGGCCACGCTTTGCACTTTGCAAGCATGTTGCATCTCTCAGTGGACATAATTCAAATTTCCTCTTGCTCATATTTTTTTTATAAAGCCCAAATGTGTGCACATCCTAAAAGGTGGAAGTTTGCTGCATCTGATTTCTAGACTCACTTGGAGATGTGAGTTTGAAATGCTTCCAGTTTCACCCGAGCAGAGGTCAGCAACTCGTACACTTTCTCCTAGATGAGAGAGAAAGAGGAGGTTATAAAGGAAGGAAGCTCTGATGTGCCTGCAGCATCAGCGCAAGACAGAATGGGAAATGCGAGGGCAAGTCTTGGTTGAACAATACCAGTGTTCGGTTAGTGCTCCCAAACAGAGAGGTGTTGGGCCTGAACGTCTAAGTGACATCTTTGCTGGCAGATGCCTGTCCTCAATCCCAGGTGCACGGGACTTAACTGCTGTTCACTCAAGTGGAGGGCAAAGCGCTTTGCACATGCCTAGTGGCAGACTTCCACCATTTTCAGATTCTCAAACGTCTATTACGTCTTGGGCTGCGTGCATGCCAAACGCCAGCTTTCTGGATAGTCAAGAAGAGGAGCAGGGAACATTTTCTTTGCTATGAAGGGCCACTGACCCATGAGAAACATGGACCCCATGGTAGATGGAGTTAGGGCTGCATGGAGCCAGAGCAAAAGTGGGCAGAGCCCACCTCTCTCACTTTCTCTGTTTCTATCTGGGAGATGGATGGACTTAATCAAAGCATTATTCGTTCATTCATATCTCACCTTTCCTCACAAAGGAGCCCAGGGCAGCATACACATTCATAGCAATATTATTAAAAAAATAAATGTAAAAACACAATCACATGCTCTCAACCCATAATTTCAGGATTGCCAGGAACAGTATCTTTCAGCTATCAAATGCCTGGGTGAACCATGAATAGGAATGTTTTAAAGTTCCTCCTAAAAGTCAGGAAAGAAGGAGACAGACACATCTCACCAGGGAGGGCATTCCACAAAGGAGGAACCACCACCAATAAGGCCCTGTCATGGGTCAGCACCAACCAGGCAACCCTCAGTCTTTCCACTGACGTGCCAAAAAGAGCTATGTGGGATGAGGTCATGGGCCTAGAATTTCCCCACAGCTAGTTTAGAAGCAATTTAACCATTTGGGGGTGCCTTTCTGAAACCTGTCTCCAAAACCCCATTCGAGAGCTGAATGCCTGGGTGCCCTTACTAAAATTAAAACACCGAGGCCCGGTAGGATGAGCTACAGGGGATAAACCACTTGGGCCAAAAACAGTCAGCTATATCACAAATACACACACAAACAAGGAAAAGGTGCTCAGGGAAGCTGGAATATTTGCAGGTAGAAACTCACCTGGACCGCAACCCCAAAGTTATTGCCGTCCTCAATTCGTGGCACCAGGAGTTGCAGCCACAGAGAGATCTGAGGAGTGAGGGAGAGAGTGTGAGAAAAAAAATGAAAGAGGACCCTGGGTGAGCATGTCTGGTTGTGCGCCATGTGCAAAGAAACAAGGGGCATACAACCTGTTTCCTCCTAACATCTCACCACGTTCAGGTTCTCCTTCATGCCTTGGATCTCCGGTTTCACGCGGTCCAGCAGGGCGGTGATCTTGTCATTGTGGCAGACGGGACCACAAGGCGGGGCTGGGGAGAGAAGGAGGACATTGGAGATATCACAGAGGCCATCCTTGAGGGGGCCCGTGGCACAGATCACAGCAGACGCCATCTTAGAAGAGGCAGAAGGGGGGAAATAATGCCTCTTCTCAGGAGGGATTCAAAGAGGCATTCTTTTGTGTGAGTGAGGAGGAAGGCCTTCTTTTCTCAGGAAGTATTAGAAGAGGTCTTCCTTCCATCCGCCCTATGCATTTGAAGCACTATCATACCACTTTAAACAGTCATGGCTCCCCCAAAAGAATCCTGGGAACTGTAGTTTAAGGGTGCCAAGAGACTCCTATTCCCCTCCCAGAGCTACCATTCCCCGGGAAAAGCGACCGATTGTTAAACCACTCTGGGAACTGGAGGTCTGTGAGGGGAATGGAAGGGGTCTTCTAACAACTCTCAGCATGGCCTTGACAAGCGGCACTTTACCAGGATTCTTTGGGGGAAGCCATGGCTGTTTAAAGTGGTACGAAACTGCTTTAAATGTATAGTGCTTTGTGAGGTCCACCTGAAAAGTGGTATATAAATGCCTGACATAAATAAATAAATAAATCCTCCTTGCTAAACTTCAAGCGCGTGACTGTTCCAGCAGGTATTTTAAAGCAGTGTTCGGCTTCATGATAATATTTTATAGTTTTATTTTCTGTATGGTTTATTTTTATGTACACCACTTAGAAATGCTAATGATTAAGTGGTATACAAATATCTTAAATAAAGTAAGTGTAAAAATGTCCCACGGTCAGACTTTTCTAGTCGTCAGCTTGTCCTGAGCTGTGCAGACACCAAATTTCAGCTTTCTAGGCTGTTCTGGAAGCACTGCAACCCTCTCAATCCACATTCCCAGGGGGAGGCATCAAAATGTCTCCCTTTCGGACTTCATGAGGAATGCTCCATAGGGCCTACATACCTTTATCCTCATCCTCCGATTTTTTTTTCTCCTTTTCTTCTTTTTTCGAATCCTCTTCTTTCTGCACGAGGCGAGAATTGGAATCAAGAGAATGTGGTCACAGAAAGCAAAAGTGAAAGACAAAAAAGTTATCAGTACACATTTATGCACCTATTGTAAGAGGGGAAAACCTTTTTCTGCACGAGGCCCACATTCCCTCTTGGGGAACCTTCGAGGGGCCGCATGCCACTCATGGGTGGGTGGAGTCAGAGACAAAAGGTGGGTGGAACAATAGATGTGATTCTAGGCTAGCCTTCACCAACCTAGTACCCTCCAGATGTTTTGGACTAAAACTCCCATCAGCCCTAGAGTAGTTTAACAATCAACCTCTCTTCCCAAGTAATTCTGGGAAGTAGCTCTGTGAGGGGAATGGGGGCCTCCTGACAACTCTCAGCACCCTTCACAAACAACAGTTCCCAGAATTCTTTGAGGGGAAGCCATGCCTATTTAAAGTTGTGTGTTTTAAATGTATGATGCAGACGGGGCCTTCTAAGACCCATCACAAGTGGCAGAATCTGAATCCAGCATCCCAATTTATATTAGGCTGCTGTTTTCCTGGGGTTTTTGCATTTACTGCTTTTTCGTGACTGGCAGAAACAAATGCGAAAATCAGCCTGAGGAAGAAATCTGTCCTTTCCCTGACAAAAATGTCCTAACATCCCCTCAGATTGCTCAAACACAAAAGAAGGAAAGCAGAGGCTGATGGAAGCACAAATCCTTCATTTAAGCAAGCAAGCAAAGGCACCGTCTCCTATACAGCGGGGGAGGGGAACCCCATGAAAAATAAGGACAAAAAAGGAAACTCTATTTAGAGATTAAGCACCTTCTGCCTTAGATGGAGAAGAAAAGGATGGGGAAAATATGAGGGAGGGAACTAAAAAAACGCCCCACAGCCCTTGGCATCTCCCAGAGGGATGGGAGAGAGAGAGATATACAAAGCTCTACTTAACCACAAAGGAAGAATGTGGAGCTGAAAATCACCTCCTTTTATCATTCCAGGCCGAGAGGAAGGTATGAAGTAAACAAAAGGCATAATAATGTGATTTCACACACACACCCTCCTCCTCCTCCTCCGCTAGAACAGTCCGGTTGTGCAAACAAGCTGCATCTGGGAAAGTAGGGTGAAAAGTTGCACCTCTACCATAGAATCACTCTGTGGCCTTGGGCACATCTTCCATTTCCTATCTATAAATGGGAATGATGTTGACTTGCTCTGCAGAGGGCAGCTTCAACAGGAATTAAAAAAAAATCCTCAAGGGAGCCTACCTTTTGCATGCAACCAACATCTGTACACGGAAAGAACTTCCATGCAGGGTAGAGAACCTGCGGGCCTCCAAAGGCTGGGCTCCCAACTCCTATCAACCTGAGCAAGCATGGCCGTGCTGGCTGGGGCTGATGGGAGTTGTAGTCCAAATCGGGCTGGAGTGTGCCAAGTTGGTGAAGGCTGGCACAACAGCAGGCCCTGGCCTGCTTACGAGAGCCCCTTGAGAATTCAGTTGCCCGTTCTCAACCCACAAGATGGTAACAGTCCAAAAAGGCAGGCAAGTTCCCAGGGACTGATCTCTTCTCTCATAATCTTGAGGTTCAGCCCCCCTCCCACCACCCATTCCCCCACTCCACTCACTTCCCGTTGTTTGCGACGCTCCTCATCTTTCTTGGGATCAGGCACAGGGATGTCTAACTCGACGCGGAGCGAAATTAGGTCCAAAACATTCAGCTCAGGGGCCTAGGGGAATAAAGAGAAAAACAGATCTTTCATTCTCCACTTCTGACACCCGCAAACATCCATGCCATCCTCATTTGGGGCGGGGGATGTTTATTAAATTATAGTTGTAGTACTAGTAGTATCTATTGAAAATGGACTGCCTTCAAGTCGATTCTGACTTATGGTAACCCTCATGGTAAGTGGTATTCAGAGGTGGTTTACCATTGCCCTCCTCTCAGGCTGAGAGGCAGTGACTGGCCCAAGGTCACCCAGTGAGCTTCATAGCTGTGTGGGGATTCGAACCCTAGTCTCCCAGGTCGTAGTCCTCCAACACCTTAATAACCACTACACCACACTGGCTCACATTAGCTGCACAAAAATGGTTTCCATGCAACCTACAGCATTTTCCATGCAACCTATAGCATAATAAATGCCAGGTCGGCCCTTAATAAAACCCCCCTTATCCACGATTTGATTGTGGAGAAGGACGCTGATCTTGCGTGTATTACTGAGACCTGGGTGGGTGAACAGGGAGGGGTTGCTCTTTCCCAGCTCTGCCCACCTGGGTACTCGGTGCAGCACTGTGGTAGATCTGAGGGCCGGGGAGGTGGGGTTGCTGTGGTCTATAGGAGTTCTTTCTCTCTCACCAAGCACCCTGTCCAGTCGGCGACTGGTTTGGAGTGTCTTCATCTTGTGCTGGGCCAAGGAGACAGACTGGGAATACTGTTGGTGTACCGACCACCTTGCTGCTCAACGGCTTCCCTAGCTGAGCTGACGGAGATAGTCTCGGAGGTATCGTTGAGGTCCCCCAGACTTGTGGTACTGGGGGATATCAACATTCATGCCGAGGCTGTCTTGTCTGGAGCGGCTCAGGACTTCATGGCCGCCATGACAACCATGGGGCTGTCTCAAATTGTTTCTGGCCCGACGCATGTATCAGGACATACTCTTGATTTGATCTTCGCCACTGGTCATGGAGATGGTGATCTGAAGGTGGGGTATTTTTCATCTACTCCGTTGTCATGGACAGATCACCGCTTGCTGAGCTTTAGACTCACGACAGCCCTTTCCCTCTGCAGAGGTGGGGGACCTATTAAGTTGGTCCGCTCCCGGAGGCTTATGGATCCTGTTGTTTTCCAGAACGCTTTGGGAGTTTTTCCGGCTGATAGCACTGGCGCTCCTGTCGAGGCCATGGTCGATCTGTGGAATACGGAGATGACCCGGGCCATTGACATGATCGCTCCCGTGCGCCCCCTTCGGTGCAGAGCTCATACAGCACCGTGGTATACCCCGGAGCTGAGAGTGATGAAGCAAGAGAGAAGGAGGCTAGAGTGCAGGTGGAGGCGAACTCCTGACGGATGTAATCATTCTTTGGTAAGTGCTTCCACTAAGTTGTATGTAAAAGCGGTTAGGGCGGCAAAAAAGTCTTATTTTGCTGCCACCATCAGATCACCCCTTTGCCGCCCAGCGGAGCTTTTTAGGGTGGTACGAGGGCTTTTACATTCTGGCCCTCATGATACCAAGGAAACATCGGAAGCCCGCTGCAATGAACTTGCGGAGCGCTTCCAGGACAAGATTGCATGCATCCGTCAGGACTTAAAGACTCTGATGTTATGACAGTTGATTCCATTGAAGTGTCCAGAACACGGTCTTGTCCTTCATTGTTGGATGAATTTCAGTTGGTGCAGCTCGAGGAAGTGGACAAGGTGCTTGGAATGGTGCGGGCGACCACGTCTCCTCTGGACCCTTGCCCATCTTGGCTGGTGAAGGCCGGCAGGGCTGTGACCACCGGCTGGGCCAAAGAGGTGATAAAGCCTCCTTGAGAGAGGGAGTAGTCACTGGCAGTCTCAAGGAGGCAGTAGTAAGACCGCTTTTAAAGAAACCTTCTTTGGACCCAGATGTTTTGAACAACTACAGACCGGTGGCTAATGTCCCTTTTTTGGGCAAGGTCTTGGAGCGGGTGGTCGCCGGCCAGCTCCAGGCGCTTTTGGATGAAACCGATTATCTGGATCCGTTTCAATCCGGTTTTAGGTCTGGTTTTGGCACTGAAACAGCCTTGGTCGCCCTGTATGATGACCTTTGTCGGGAGAGGGACAGGGGGAGTGTGACTCTGTTGATTCTCCTTGATCTCTCAGCGGCGTTTGATACCATCGACCATGGTATCCTTCTGGGGAGGCTCGCGGAGTTGGGAGTTGGGGGCACTGCTTGGCAGTGGCTCTGCTCCTACTTGGCGGATTGTCGCCAGAAGGTAGTGCTTGGGGAACATTGCTCGACACCCTGGACTCTCCATTGTGGAGTCCCTCAGGGGTCAGGTTTTGTCCCCCATGCTTTTCAACATCTACATGCAGCCTCTGGGTGCGGTCATCAGGAGTTTTGGAGTGCGTTGTCATCAGTACGCTGATGACACGCAACTCTACTTCTCCTTTTCACCTTCTTCAGGTGAGGCTGTTGATGTGCTGAACCGTTGCTTGACAGCGATAATGGACTGGATGAGAGCTAATAAACTGAAACTCAATCCAGACAAGACTGAGACACTGTTGGTGAGCCCTTTACCTGCCCAGATGGTAGATGTTCATCCTGTTCTAGATGGGGTTACACTCCCCTTGAAGGAACAGGTTCGTAGTTTGGGGGTCCTTTTTGACCCTTCCTTGTCGCTTGAGGCTCAAGTGGCCTCGGTGGCACGGAATGCGTTTTACCATCTTCGCCTAGTAGCCCAACTACGCCCCTATCTGGACAGTGACGATCTCGCCTCAGTTGTTCACGCTCTGGTAACTTCTAGATTGGACTACTGTAATGCGCTCTACGTAGGGCTGCCCTTGAAGACTGTTCGGAAACTCCAGCTAGTGCAAAATGCGGCAGCCAGGTTGTTGACGAGGACCTATCGGTCTGCGCATATAACACCTGTCCTGGCCCGCTTGCACTGGCTACCCATCTATTTCCGAGCTAGATTCAAGGTGCTGGTTTTGACCTATAAAGCCTTATACGGTGTGGGACCGCAATACCTTGTGGAACGCCTCTCCCACTATGAACCTACCCGTTCACTTCGTTCAGTATCTAAGGCCCTCCTCCGGGTACCAACTCATCAGGAAGCCCGGAGGAATGTTGTTAGATCTAGGGCCTTTTCTGTGGTGGCCCCCGAACTCTGGAACAGCTTACCTGAGGAGATACGCCTGGCGCCTACGGTACTTTCTTTTAGGCGCCAGGTTAAGACCTGGTTATACTCCCAGGCATTTTAATGTTTTTACGTTTAAATTTTTTGTTAGTTAATTTGCTGCTATGTGTTATTGATTTTATTATATTATTGTATTTTAATCCAGTTTTGTACACCGCCCAGAGAGCTACTAGCTATGGGCGGTTTAGAAATGAAACAAAATAAATAAATAAATAAAGCCCTGAGTCACTTTGGTCCAAGATACCTTAAGGACCTCCTGAGCCATTATATCCCAGTCCGATCACTGAGATGATCTGGAGGAGCGCTGCTAAGTTGTCCCCCATGGTTTAGAGACCTGACAGGCCTCATCCAAAAGTCAGGCATTTGGTGTGGCCGGTCCAATGCTGTGGAACCCTCTCCCAGCAGTGATTCAGCAAAGGCAGCCTCGCTTTTGACTTTTGGACGTCTCTCAAAGACTGTTTTATGTCGACAGGCCTATCCAGCTGTTTAAAATGCTTTTCGAGTAGCCCATCATTTTAATTTAATTTGCATGGCTTTTAATGGTTCCCTCCCCCCCCCCAGTGTTTTTATATTGTTGTTCACTGCCCTGATATTTTGTGGGAGGACGGTATATAAATAAATAAAATAAAATAATTGTTTCCGTTATAAGAAAACATATAATAGTTCATATCAAAAATCCACACACAAAATCCCAATTGGGGAAAAAAAACAGCCGTGGCGAAGTTTGGCAGGAAAACACCTCATAAACAACCAGCCAACTTTAAATCATTATCAGTCCATGAAATACCTAGGAAAAGAGGTAATTTTCTGCCTGGTGCTAAAACAATGATAAGGAAGGTGCAAGACCATCACTGTATGTATTATTTTTGTTATGTATTATTACTTGTTATTTATTTGATTTCTGTAACGCCTTTCCTCCCAAACAGGAGGCAAGCAGCAGGCTCTATGGTAAGGACTAAACTCCTTTTGTATTCCTACAATATTGTTCCAGCATGACATATTGTTAAAAAAATCATACTGGTATTTAAAACCATGTATTTAAAGGTTTTATGGGAGTTTCCCCATACCATAAGCTGATGCCAGCCCCTCCCTCTCTCACACTCACACACACACACACACACTCAGGCCAGCAGTCCAATCCTATGCACGTCAACATAGAAGTTGAGTCCTGCTGAGTTCTATGGGGCTTACTCCCAGGAAAAGCGTGCATAGTACAGTATTACAGCCTGGAGCCAATTCAGACCAGTCTTTCAGTCACATACATTCCCCCATTCCAAAACTTTGTATTCTTTCCTTTGTTCTAAATTCCTATGTTTTCCTTTTGTAAACCTTTGTATTTCAACCCAACCCCTTCAGATTTTAGAACTATAACTCTGTAATGCCAAAAATCCCATCTGGTTATCACAAATGCTGGGGGGAATTTCAGTTAATCATTCACGATGCAACCTAAGCCTCCATTACTACCACTAATTACCATTTCCTCTTTTAACTTTAAATGTTGCCCCCCCACAAGACCCTTCCCCTCTTCCACACACACACAGTCCACAGTCCAACACCCATAAGGAAGCATTACCTTCAGAAAATTATTGAGCTCTGCAATCTTTTCTGGGAAACGCCTGGCGACAAGTTCTTCAGCCTTGCAAATGACGGGTATGGGGGAGAGAATATGGCAACAGACAAGAGAAATATCTGAGCTCAAGTAGGATGAAAACTTTAGCAGATTAAACGAGGGGAGGGGGAAATGGATGCACCTTTTCACAACTGTCAGATAACTAAAATGCAAAGTCACAAGACTGTCTCTATGGAGGCCTAAAAGCTCAGGAACAAAGCTTACGTTTGGGATAATGGTAAATGATCTCTGATCTCAAAAGGAACTAGAATCTTGTGCAGTTTGGTGGCAAAATCTAAAGCATAACCATAGGAAAAACAAAACTTACTAAAAAGAAAAGTATGGGGTGGGTGCAGCTTAGAGCTAACAGGGTGAAATAGGAATATGATTCCTAAATCCCAACTGTGTGGAGGGTGGGCCACAGGAAATGCACTCTGTATATGCTCAGAGGCCAACCAGCTCCCTGCATTTCAGAGTTAAACCATGACACGAGAGTTAGGTTCTGGGACTGAGATTTGGTTCACTTAACCCTGCTCCCTCCCCTTGTTCTGGCATTAAAAAATCCACTTTGGGGGTACTTGTGTGGCAAAACTCACAGGAGGTTTTTTGGGGTGCAGTGGGGTGGAGAGTGAATTCCTTTTTAAAAAAAAAATACCAAGCACTGCTGGAAGGAAGTTTTAAGCCTCTCACCTGGGCACAGAGCTGCTTCTTGAAGGAGTTCACCTGGAGAATGGGAGGAAAGAGAAAGAGAAATGAAACTATTTTGACGATAGAAAAAAAAAAGGAGCTCCATGTTCAGGCCATTAACTGGCTGCGCCTGGGCCCCACGCCAGGCCTTCTAGTGCGGTGTCACCCGATCCCATCATCCACCTGTTCGCCTTGCCGCTTGGTCTGCACCCTGACGGAAAACATAATACGATGCCAATTCCCTGGGTGCCCCCCCACAAAGATCCCAGTTCCCCCATGCGTGCATACGCACAGGCCAACCCTCCTCCCCCTTGCTTCATCTCTGACCCCTATGTGCACTTGCGGGGGTGGGGTGGCAAAACAATCTGTCCTTCTCCAGTCAGGGCTTAACACTCCAAAATTCTCCCACCCTTGTCCTGCACTCTCCCGGCTTAACATAACCCCCCCTCAAGCCCCCCTCCCTCTCTCCAAATCCTCCATCTTACATGGTGCCCAGAAAGGTGCTATCGCCTGGTAAGGCAGGCAGAAATTCAACAGATGAAGATTCCCCCAAGACCCCAAAATAGAAAGTAATGGGGAACACCTGTTGAATTTCTGCCTGCCACACCACCATTAAAAGTCACAGACGCTCTGCCAGAAGATCCTTATACCAGCACACCCCTCCTCTGCCACCATCTAAACTCACCCCTTCCTACCCTTCCAACGGATGTCCCACAAATGTATCCCCCCCTCAAAAAAGAAATTGCTCAAAGGTTCCCTATACACATAATCACGGCCGCCTCTGCCTGTGCCCCCTCCTTCCTTTAAATTTACCTTCGCTTCACACTCTGGGGAAATTTCCAAAGTAGCCATGATGTTGACTTCTCCGAGTCAAGGTCCGGGGATTGTAACACCGCCCGGCCGAACCCCAAAACCCGGGAGGCGAGTTCCAAAGCGGCGTGGGAAGCTGCGAGCAGCTCGCAAGTCATGCATTAAAGCGAAAATGAAAGAAAAGGGGGAGGAGACAAGCGGGGGGGAGGAATTAAAAAAAACCCAGCCCGCCAACACCGGTTGGGACTTCCCGCTTCTCAAAAGGGGCGATCTGCTGCTCCCGCGACAGACCGGATGGCCCCGCTTTGCAGCTTTGTCTGTTGCGTTTCTGCCTGCCATTGCAGGGGTGAAAGGCAGAGGAGCCCAGCTAGGCGGCTAACTTTGGAGGGGCCGCGGCTCAGTGGTAGAGCCCCTGCTTTGCATACAGATGCTCCCCCAGGTTCAGCCCCTGGTGGCATCGCCGGGTAGGGCTGGGAGAAACTCCCTACCTGACACCCGGGAAAGCCGCTGCCGGCCAGAGTAGACAATACTGAGCTAGATGGACCGATGGTCTGACCCGGTGTAAGGCAGCCTCCTAGGCTCCCAATTTTGGGGAGTATAAGGAGACTATATTTACATTTTTATACACACATACACACAGATCTCACCAAGGGGTTCAGGTCAGCAAGGATGATTCTCTCCCCCTCCCCACTCTATTATATCCTCACAACAACCCGGTGAGGTAGGCTAGCCTGAGAATGACTGGTCCCAGGTCTCACCACTATACCACACTGCCTCCCAGAGAGAAACTCCTCTGGTTAGTGCAACATGCACGAACTTTTGTAGTTGGCCATGGGCCGGCCATGGGTTTGTTCCTCCAGTATACCCCAAAACTTTTCATCTCTGATTGTTTTTTTAAATGAGATATTATTTAGTACATTGGCCTCACCACCACACTACGAAGTGTTAAGGTGGAGAGAACCGGCAGCAAGGTCACTCTGCTCAGAGATCTTCCTGCTCTGAAACCTACAATGGGTCTCCCCTGGGCCCACTCAGGCTTTCGTGTTCATTTGTGGCTCTAGATAATCCACATGGCCAAGGCAGGCAAACAGGCATTTTAAAGTGAAGGGCCACATGAATGCCATTCCTAAAGCAGAATGATTTTTTCGGGGGTGGAGGGAGAACCTGTCTTTTCCCCTATGCTTGTGAAGAGCCACAGCCTTGAAGCAGATGCCACCAGTCACGTTGTGGCAAGAGCTGACAGCCTCTCCCTCTGGCCCAGAAAATAGATGGCGTGATTTCAGATAAATACCAGCAGGGACTGTGCCTTTCAGGCTGGTTGTGATCATTAGCCACTGACAAGACAACTGTATGTTCTGGGCTGCTGGTTTTGTAAAAAGCCACTTAGGCTAACACTGCACGTCCTAGTACAATGAGTTCCAGAACATGTGTATTGTGTGAAGTACTGCTGAGCTGTCTTAACGGCTTTTAAGATACCTCTGTGCAAAAGGTAACGCCTGCCTTGCCTTTTTTCTTTCATCCTGTAGCATCTTGTTATAGCAATCTGAAGCTTTGAGCAGTTCTCTCCATACGCTCAAGCAGGCAGACAAGCAGCAGCTCCTGCCACCACCCCGTGCTTGGGCTCTCTCTCTCTGTGCCATCCTCCCCTACACTCGAGCAGACATGTCTGCAGTAAACAGTGGTTCCAGGGCACCCAAAGCAGCTTACTGCGGAGGTGCCTGCGCCACCTGGCAAGGAGCACGTGTGGAAGCTGCCTGCACCAGCCCCAATCCAGTAGATGAACCACATTCTGTCAGTGTGCACCCCCCCAATCCCCCCCACACCTAAAAAAGGCTTTGTTAAAAGAGCTTCTTTCCTGGAGGATTTGTTAATTGAAGTATTACTGTATAGCATGTCCACTTTATGGGATTCTGTATATGCTCAGAACTTAATCATCATGTGAATCTTGAGACAGGATGAAGGGCCTAAGAGCTAGTTCTCAATGAGGTGGTAAAACTAGACATTACATAGAAGAGCATATGATTAAAAGCTCCTCTATTAAAACATCCATACTACATAGCATATCAGAGGACTACGCAAGCCTAGATTGTCCTCACACATTAGTTTGCTGGATTTCCTTCCCTACACTTCGTTGAAAACAAAAATCTAGCATAGAACAGTCATTTTAGCTGTAGCCCACCCTTCTTAAAGATCTAGCAATGCTCAACTCATGTGAAGTTCCTCTCTGAAGTGGCACAAGGTGGGCAATGTGGTTGACCACCTCCGTACAGAATTGGTCCTGAAACGTCAGTGGCCACCGCCTGCTGCCCAACATGCCCTCTGCCCTACAACTTATTCACTGGATTTCAAAGTCTCTCCTCAGCCCAAGAAAGCACACAAGACACCGTTTGGAGGATACAGCAGCTGAACGGGTCTTGTCTTTATTTGTCTCTCGGGGGCAGGGAAGGGATAAGGAATTCCTTTTATGCCCTCTTGGCCAGGTAGGTGGACTTCTTGAGAGTGCCCTCAGTTCCGTTTCTTTGCCTCACCAGGGCTTCCTTTGAGGAAAAGGCCCGCTCCAGGGCGACCCGGGGACCAGCGGTAACGGTACCAGCCCCGGTAGGTGAGAAACCAGCAGAGGGTACCCATGGCCGCTCCCACAACCTTGTGGCTATATTCGTAGAGATACACAACGGTGCAGGCCAAGAGGAAGTTCCACAATGCAAGGAGCAGGACATTGAGGAGAAAGATGAGGCGCAAGGGGACGCCGGCTGGGTGGCCCTGGGCCAGATAGCGGCGGAAGACAGAGGTCTCCTCTACCATGAGAAGACAACAGAAGGTGAGGAGGAAAGTATGGCCAGAGACATCAAAACCGTGCCACTGGTGGCCCGCACGGCGGCATGTCCGCTTGTCTGGAAGATTGTTCACCAGGATGCCCAGCGGCACGGGGTCGAAACAGTAGCCAGTGAGGTTCTCTATGAGGAGGAAGGTCTCCGTGGCACCTAGCCAGAGCCCGGCTCCCACCGCTAAGCGGGTAAGATGACGCAAGGTTAGCAGGACCCGACGGGTCGCTAGGTACACCACAGGAAGGATGAAGCCACCCAAGAAAATGCAAGTCCAGCCCCAGGCCGACCTGACAAATTTTCTGCGAGGGAACAAAAAGGGGAGGAAAGGCAGATTAGAACTGTAGCTTTGGAAGGGCGCCCACTACCCACCCCGTTGGAACCAGAGGTTTCCCACTTCATTTACCCCATGTGTTCTGGACCACAAAGGGCCATCAGCAGAGGAGAGCAAGGTGGTTGTCAAGAGGCTGAAATGCCTCAAAGGAAGATGTGAACAAAGCCATCTGCTATGGAGAAAGGCAGGAGAAGCCCCCCCCCCAGGGGGGGGGGTTCAGCAAGCAACCTGATGCACAGGATCCCATCCCCAAAGACAAGAGTCACATATATCCCATCTGAAAAAAGTTAACAATTGGGTGTCCATCCCCTTAAAAAGTTAAGACTTGTAGGAACACAGGAAGTTGCCTTGTACTGAATGAGACCGTTGGCCCCTCTCTATGACTGACAGCAACTCTCCAGGTTTTCAGGCAGGGACGTGCCAGGGATTGAACCTGGGACCTTCTGCGTCCAAGGCAAATGCTCTGCCACCCATCTATGGCCTTTCCCTTATCAGCCCTTCAAGATTACTATGACATATTTCACAGGTACAGGGTTCCGCTAACAGGGCAGTTAACAGTCATGCAAAATTGCAGGGCTGGACTCTGAACGCACAACTGGTTTTTCGTCGCACAAAGCATTTGAAGGAGGCGGAGGAAAGAGCGGGGGATAATGGCACTCTGCAGTTGCATGCCACCCTTGGGAGGAGATCCCCTATTACTCAGGTCAACGGGCAGACACAGCAGGCTTGGGGGGCGGAGGTTGGAGATTCAGTGGCATCACTTGTGCCCAGGGGTATTTGGTGAGCTGACACAGGGATCTATTGCTGCTACACAATGCCTCGTTTTCCTTCCAGCTGCTCCCCCACCGTACCCAGATCACTCACATGTTGAAGAAGTTGTGATGATTGGCAAAGATGGCCCGCGGGTTCGCATAGAACTGAAGGAGCGGCCCAAAAATGACCACAGCCGCCAGCCAGAGGTGATAAGCCCGACGGAGGCAAGGCACCCCAAGCAGCCAGGCGTACTGGTTGCTCCAAAAATACACCAGGCCCCGGCAAAGGGCTTGGGCCCAGCCAGCCGCTGTAGCCAGCAGGGAGGAGTGTTTCTTCGACCCGGCTCTCTCTGCCATCCCCCACCCCAATTAGCCCACTCCACCCACACAGTGGCCCAGAGCTGCCAGATGACCCTGCTCTCCTCTGCGTGGGGGGAAGAAAAGTCAACCGAGAGAAACATCACTCAAAATGGACACTTGACAACAGCTGTGGGGGATCATATCCAAGTTTGGAATGGACAGCTGATCAGGAGGGAGGGAGAACAAATAGGAATGGACGGGGGAGCTTCAAAGAACCACCTTCCGCTCTCTTAAAAAAACAAAACGAAGAAAGAAAATTTCAACAACTTTTATTATTGACACCAATGGCAGTTTGCACAGACACCCTTGCTGGACAGAACTGTGCAGGCCCCCATGAAAGAGGCACTCCCCTCCATCACAAATCATACAAACCTCCCTTCTTTGCTCAGGGGTCTGAAATGTGACTCCCTCTTTAAATGGAGAGACTAAATCAGGGTTTCCTAATCTGCCCCAAACGTGAAAAACCAAACCTCCATCGTTTTTATCATTGTTTTTTTTAAAAAAGACACCACTCTGGTGTTAGAGGGCACCTTACGGAAGACTCCCCACCCCCGCACTGCCCGTTCTATCTACAGTGGAGGAAGAAGGGCTGGAAGAAGTCCAGAGAGAGAGAGAGTGCATGAGCAAAGTGACTGATGTACCCCCAAACTGGGATACACACTTCAGGCTTCTTCACCTGGGCAGGGAAGGGTGTCAAGAGAGACCACCCACTTGAGATGGTTAAGGAGGTGGGGGTGGGAGTAAAGGGTCCTTGGGAAGGAGGGACAGCAGATGCCAAGAGGCAACGGGGAGAAAAGACTTGGCAGGCAGCGGCCAGGCAGCAACAGGCAGGCTGGGGGGGGAGAGAGTGACTGAACGCGTAGATTCAAGCCAAGGTATGCAGAGGAAGAGTCAGACAGATCTCAAGGGAGTGCACGCACGCACAGACACACGCACACTCAAAGGCACTCCCTCTTCAGACCCATATGCTACCCTTTCTCCCCATCTCATTTCTCTCTCTGGAACACACGGATGGGGCAAGGTGTCCCCAGAAGAAGCATCTGCAAGCCTACAGAATCCTCAGGAAATGTGCCGGGGGTGTCCTACACTCTGAAAAGGAGGAAGTGGGTGCCTTCATTTAAGGAAGTCATTTCTCTTGGATGAGAAAGAAGAGATTCCCCCGCCCCTTGGAGAAAGAAGTCTGCCAATCCCCTCGCATTTCAAGACTGCAAACAGCCAGGAAAGGTGAAAGATAAATAGCTTATCCCCGTGAACTATACTGTCTCAGAAGCGGGAAGTAGGGGCCTCATTTTCCCTCGGGGTATTCTCTGATGTTCCCCAGATCCAGGGCAGCTCAACACAGGCCCTGGAGAGGAAATAAAGAACGCCAGTCACACACTCACACCAGAGCTGGGCGGGGAGGGGGAGGTAGGAAGGAGGAGACAGACAGAGGACCTCTTGTTCCCCAGGGCCAGCTGAAACCCAACGCTGGCGGGGCAATCCATGATTTTGCCTCTCAAAAAAGTCACAGACCAGGAAGAGGGTGGGACTGTAAACTTCAGTCCCCAAAGCGACAATATAAACAAATCTAGCCCTTAACACTTCCTTACCTAAAAATGTCATCTGATTCTGGCTCTCCACAAGAGCTGCGTACGGACACTGCCCATCTCCCCAAGCCCTCTGCCCACTTACGCTTCAGTTAATACAAGATCTACGACTTGAGGGTGCGCATGCAGTCACCCCTCCCTCCCACCCACACACCCCAAGGCCGCAGGCAGCACAAGGCCATCTTTGCTCTCCCTTCCCTCCCTCCCCCTCACGGCAAGTCCAGAACTGGAGAACGGCGGCAAGCAGCACGTAAAAGGCTACTGATCAGAGGCTCCTGAGGATCTGGGGCACGGCTCCTCTCGGGTGGTGGGGAGCTGCCGGGGGTCCCTGAGGTCATCTTCATCATATTCCGTTTGGCGGTATTCCCACAGCCGGATGTTCCCATCCCACTGCCGGGCAAGGAGAAAGACAGTGACATTCATCACTCACTATAGTAACTTTTAGTATACCAAGCACTTTACAGTTCTCTATGGACGTAAAAAACAAAAGGAACCAGCCATTCCCGCAAGACAAGGAAGGACCAAAGCCCAAGCCGTTGGAAGGACCACAGCCTCAAGTCTCTCAACCAACCAGTGACTCCCGTTACTGTCTTGTTTCCAGGCCCAATTTGAGGTGCTGATTTGATCGACAGAACCCTCAATGCTTTGGGTCCTGGATACCGTCCTTGCAATCCAAGACCAGCTGAAGAGACCCTGCTTTAAGTTCAGGTCCATCTTATTCTCTGTAAGAAACGGGCCCTTTTTGATGATGCGGTTTTGGGGTGACAGTTCTCCCTTCCATAAGCTGTGCATTTAATTTAACACCTCCCCTGCAAGGAGTTCCAAGAAGCTTTCGGTTTCATAGTTTACATCAGTCTTCTCCAACTGGTGCGTTCCTGGTGTTTTGGACCACAATTCCCATCAGCCCCAGGCAGCAGGGCCTTGCTCCCATCAGCCCTAGGAATCATGCAGCTGTGCTGCTGGTGTCAATGGGAGTTCTCATCCAAGACATCTGACAGATGAACACCAGGCTGGGGGAAACTGGTTTACATTTTGCTCCTGCTATGGACTGTTGCTTGGTTTCTTGGTTTTCTTTTTATGTTGCTAGTCTGGACCCATTTTATGGTAAACCAGCTTGAAAATGTTGGGCAGCAAAGAGACTTTGCAAATAAAATCAAACCTTGTAAAGAAATGCTTGAGGGACAGTTCCTCACATTTGTAAACCCCCAGCTGGTCTGCCTGTTGTTGTTATGTGCCTCCAAGTCGACTGCGACTTAAGGTGACCCTATGAATAAGCGACCTCCAAGAGCATCTGTCGTGAACCACCCTGTTCAGATCTTGTAAGTTCAGGTCTGTGGCTTCCTTTATGGAATCAATCCACCTCTTGTTTGGCCTTCCTCTTTTTCTACTCCCTTCTGTTTTCCCCACCATTATTGTCTTTTCTAGTGAATCATGTCTTCTCATTATGTGTCCAAAATATGATAACCTCAGTTTCATAATTTTAGCTTCTAGTGACAGTTCTGGTTTAATCTGTTCTAACACCCAATTATTTGCCTTTTTCGCAGTCCCTGGTATGCGCAAAGCTCTCCTCCAACACCACATTTCTAATGACTTGACTGCTGGTCTGCCTGCTACCCAGCAAACTTCTAAATACTACATTAAGGCTGCAATCCAATACATGTCTACTCAGAAGTAAGCTCCATTGGGTTCAATGGGACTTAGTCCTAGGTAAGTGCGTGTAGGATTGCAGCCTAAGTGTTGTTTCCAACTAAGTCATTGCATGAGCAGAACGATTTCTGCAAGTACACTAGGACTTCCCCTCCCTCTCCTCCTCCCATGTACCTCATGCCACAAATCTGTGGGTTCACAGAAGCAAGGTTCCCCTCATGCAATGACTTAGTGGGGGTCAACCCTTAGAAATTGCTGAAATAAATCATAACTCTCTGTGCACACTGAAGTGTAGGTGGCTCACAACCACAATTCATAAAATACAAAAATTGCAAACAAAATCCAGAGAACAGTTAAGCATCAGAAGCCAAATAAGGAAGACACTTGCTGGAATAAAGTAGCCTTCAGCGACCACTGAAAGGCAGGTCATGAACTGGCCAAATGCAGCACAGATGAGAAGCCATCACCCCCATTGTGTTCACCCACGACACCTCAGAGGGTAAGGAAAGGGGCCTTCTGGAGTTCCCAGATGGGTTTGGGGAGGATGAAGAGATGAGCAACGACAAGCACAGAAAAAGACAATGAAGCCCAAGGGCTGCATGCTTGCAGTCACAACCATATGCTTTGATCTGGGGGCTCCTGGGCCCGAGACAAGAGGTGCCAATGGCTCATCTGGACCTCACATACACCTCCCCCGTCCAAATACTTGCCGAGCTGCTGACAATCTTCTCCTCGTAGGGGTGCCAGCTGACATCACGGACGCAAGACTTGTGATTGACCAGTTTTGTCACAATAAGGCCGCTCAGGAGGTCATACACTGGGGAGGGGGGAATATTGGGTAGAACAGAGAGGCATTACCAGCACATCTCATGACATTTTCTCCTTACTGAAGCTTCCTCCCAACCCTGTTCCTCCCCCAACGCTACCTTGTCTCCCTTTGCGGTCAGTGTAGGGACCTGCCCACATTTAGTATTATTGCCCATTTTTACTGTGCCATCTGTGCCAATGGCGCTTTAAAGGAGCACAGTTCCCTGCCCCGAGGAGCTTGCAAGTCTTAAAGATCAAACCCAGGGAAAGGAGGGAGGGGACCACACAAGGCAGCTGACTCCACTGCACATGCTTAGGCTTAGTCACAGGCCACGTTTCAGCCAGAACTAGGGAGCAGAGGGCTTTAAGGAAGTGAGACGGGCAGGTGTCATACATGGTAGCCTGGTGTTCTGGGAGGCAGATGAGCCTTAACATTTGTTTTATACGGTTTTTAACATTTTATATTGTTGTGTCCTGTCCTGGGATAATAACAACAGCGGCAATAACAACGCTTCAAAAGGAGAAAGAGTTGCCTGAAGGATCCCTTTGGACAACTGAAGGTGGTGAAGCTTCAGGGGGTGGGGGGAGAAAAACAGAGCCAGGCAGGGGGTTCAGCGTTAACAAGGAACTTGGGCTGGATCCAAGAACTGACTGGAGTCAGCGTGAAAATTGAAGGGATCCATCACACAGTCAGAATGATGAGACACTCCCCCCAACCAGGTCCCTCAAGGCCAGGGGTGGGGAACTGAATCTGGGCTGGCCACATCCTAGCACCACCAACCCCACACGGGCCACTTGGACAGGTGAGTAGAGCCAGCCACCTGCCCATCACCCAACATCCCCATGATAGCAGGGCAAGCACTTCCCCATGCAGACTAGTTTGAAGGCAGGTCAACATGTGAGCTCACAACTGAAGCCAATCCCAGCAGGATTGAATTTGGCACGGAATTTGAATTTGGCACGCAAAAAAAAAAAAAAAGGTCCTGCATGCAGAGGAAAAACACAGGAGCAGACTTGAAGCCTCCCAAATGTTCCGTTGCACCCACAGCATTACCCCCCCACACACGCAACATCATGTGAACTCATGCGTGGGACGAGTGGTCAAGGCTGGGGGGAAATGGCCTCACAGACCAAACCAGGACCCCTTGCCAGGCCTAAAGTGTCCCCTGGGCTGGAGGCTCCCAACGCTTGCTCCAGGAGATCCCAGCAGGCAACCATTCCGTGCATTCCTAGTTCTTCCACTTTTTCCGTTCACTTGGGTTGCTCATCAAACTCACTGCCCAAACGGAGCGACATGGCTCAGTCCCGCCTTGCTCTCATTTCCCTACTTCTCCTTGAACGAAAACAGAATGGACTTTGAAATGAAGGTTACATTTGGATATACACAGTCAGGAGAGATGCATTTTTCCACTCTGGGGGACCAAATGCTGTGCACTTCTTCAAAAAGGCAGAGTACAACCTCCCTGGCCAACCCCCAGCATGGCACTGCCTTTCCTGCTCCAGCCACCCTGGCCCATCGCTCCCTCCCAGCTACACACAGCCCCTCACACGGCGTGCAGAGGTCACTCACCTACCACCTTGCCCGTGGAGCAGCCACTGTAGATGTATTGCTGTCCGGTGCTATGAGGCGGTGAGAAACGGCAGCGGATCAGGGTGTGGAGCACTCCGTGGCCCCGGTACGTCATGAGGGAGGTGTCGCCCGGAAGCTTTGACTTCCGTCGTGCTGGTGGGGGGAGGGAGACAAGGGGAAGGCAGAGTGAGGGGTAGGGTATGCTTGCCTCCCCCCACAATGTTTTCCGCCCACATTCTCTGGGGCTCCCCACCTTTTCTGGGCACCTGCTGCCAGCGGTAGTCCCAGTTCTGCTGGGTGACCGCCTGGCGGGAGGCTTCCAGCCCCTCACGGCCAGAGAACTTCCGCATGTCCCACAGCTTAATCGTCTGGTCCTTGGAGTTTGAGATGAGGTACCGGGCATCCCCCTGGAAGAGCAAGGCAGGGCAGGGGAAACGGCTGCTTAACAGGAGTATTTCATACTCAATCCCAGGGCTAGAAGTACAAAGACGTTTCCCCTCTGTAGTACAGCCAGCCAGAGTGGGAGACTCACTCTTTAGTTAAAGGAACCTTAATGGTAGCACTTTCTGCTTCTCCCCAGCTTGGCAATCCTGTGTAAATAACATTAACGGAAGGTATACTCCAACAAAAGATATGGATGTTCAACAGCTACTGTGGCTTCACTCGGACTGCAGCAGATTTAGATGAACATTGGTCCAGTGCCCTGAGGTGCCCCATGCAGCTATTTCTTTAAAACAGCTGTCAGGCAGACACCGGTTGTGAGGGAGATCCCTAAAAGGCTTGGGATTCAGAGTGGTTTGCCTAAATAAGTTTCCTGATCAAATCAGATGCTGCTATCACCCTCGCGATTTCACTAAACCAAGAGAAAGCAAAAACTGTGCGCCTACTTTGCTGTCTATGAAGGTGATGCCATCCTGGTGGCCGGCCAGGATGCCCACAGGCCGGGGGTCGTCCTCTCTCATGGTGCGCCGGTCCCACACTTTGCAGATGGCGTCATCACCCCCAGAGAACAGGATGTGGGAACTGGTGTCAGCAAAGGCCACGGCGTTGACGTCATCTTCATGGGACTCGATCTGCGGGAAGGCGGAGGCTTAGCCCAAGTAACAAGGAGCAGCATTTTCCCGGGCAGTGCTAGGTGAGCTGCAGCATGGCAGGCACTGATGCACACTCGGACACAGCAAGGGGACTTCACAGGCTGGCAGTGTCTGAAAGTGCTGCAATACGACTGCTAGAAAGTGGTGACAAAGCCGCCACCTTAAAGCGTTCTGGGCTCAAGGGGAGGGATCAACACTCCACAGTCACGGACACGCCCCTCAGTTCCTGGCATCTCCACGTCAAGCAAGGATCAGGTAGAGGGTGTAGGTAAAGACCTCTTTCTGCCAGAGACTCAAGCAGACATTACAGGGGTAGGCCAGGTGTGGGGGACCATTTGGCCCTCCAGATGTTGTCAAACTAAACTCCCATTGCCACTGGCCATGCTTGCTGGGGCTGATGGGAGCTGCAGTTCAGCAACTTCTGAAAGGCTAACAGTCCCCCACACTGGGGCCAGATGGATGGACAGTCCGCCCTGATACATGACAACTTCCAAAGGGAGCACAGAGCACCAGTCCCCTGTATAAGGGGTCCAGCTGTTGCTGCACTAGCCACACCCCTCTTCCAGAGGCCAGTAATTTAACGCTCTTCTGCGTACATTGGGTGTGACTGAACAGTGACATTATTCCCAATGAAGACAGCAGGATTAAGCACACGCGTGAACACACAGCACCCTGGAGAAGCACAGGATGCCACAGAGAAAACGGGGAAAGAGATGAGGCACAGCGGGCAATGGGACATCCAAGGAAAGAGATCTAGAAGATTCCTCAGATCCCTGACAGACGGTTCCTCTTGTTCTGGGAAAAGATTCTTGACATCACTGGACCAATGGCTGGCTATCCTGTTCCTCTCAGCCTTTTATCCACATTCGGATATTGTGAAAGAGACAAGTTGCGTCCAGCACTACAAATCGGCCTGGAGCTTTCCAACAGTTGCCACAGTGATCACTGCAAAGAAGTGATGGAGTCGCAATGCTCCATTGCCAAAACATGGAATATAGTGGAAATGCAAAGTGACCAAATATATTCAGTTGAGAAATGGGAGAAGATAGACAGAGACTTTTAAACGATGCCCGTCCCCCTTGGTTAAATTTTGTCAAGGATACAGAGAGAGTTAACATTAATTTTTATGGTTATATTAATGCAAGTCATTTAGTAATTTGTATATTTATAAATTATGGCTATGAATCTAAATTTTATCTCTTTGGACTTTTACTTCATTTTCAAAAATAAATATAAGAGAGAAATCTTGAAGAGGCTGGAAAGAAAACAAGGCATGGGGGGAGGTGGAGAGAGAGAGACATTTAAGAAGACCCAGAGAGACAGGAACAGGAAGTGGGGGAGGCCAGGATCATGGGACAGAGGCGCACTAAGAGAGGGGGAGGGTCCAAACCAAAAGTACCTTAAGCGTCCGCTTATTCTGCTCCATGTCGAACACGTAGACACAGCCATAGTTGGCCCTAGGTTTAAAACCAAAAATGGAGTGGGTGGGAGAACAAACACAAACATGCGAGTCAAAGGCATGGGGGGGGCAGGGAACGACGACACACTGAGGCCAAACTGGTCACTGGACCCAAAGGCAGCAACAGAAGAGAGGCACAGCCTAGAAAGTATTTTCAAAACACTGTCATTTCATTTGCACATCCCTGCCCCGCCTTTCGGCTTAGCCCCAGCCAGGATGATAAGGCTTTGGCCCCCCTGCCTCTTCCTCCAACGCAGCCGGACAGGATGAGAGCAAACGGGCACAGTTCACGGAGGGAAGAACCAAACGGCAGAGGATTCCCAGCATCCTCTTGGCCAAGGGAGTCAAAAAGATTGCAAACAGACAGCCCCCCCCCTTCTATCCCAGCAGGCATTTTCAGGAAGTTTTCTATTTTTATTTGTTTTAGTTGGTTTTATCCACTACATCCTTTTGTAATTTTTATGTACACCACTTAGAAACTTGGATGATTAAGCGGTATAGAAATAACCGACATAAATAAAAGATGGGAAAGAGCATTAAAGACCTCTGTTAATATTGTGTGCACAGACCAAGTCCAGAGTCTCCTTGGACAAAGAGCGGGGGGGGGAGGACCCTCAGGCCCAAGGGCTGGATGTGGCCCTGATTGTGCCTCTAGCTTGTCAGGGTGGAGGACAGAGAGGGATGCATGAGTGTGAAAGACAAACTAACCTGACATATAAAGGTAAAACTGACATTCATCGCTCAGTCCACCTATGCCCCTGCCCCCAGCCACCCACGGCCCTTGGAAGGGAGTGTGGCCCCGCTGGACAAAAGGTTTATATGCACTATGCACTGTGGGTAAAGGGGTGGCATCAGGGAGAGGGACTGACCCAAAGGCAAACAACATACCCGCCAAGTACTTCCCTTCCATCTGAGGAGACTGCGAGGGAAAAGACAGCGAAGCGGCGCTCATCCGGCCTACAGGGAGGAGGAGAAGATGGTTGGAATCCAGCCTGTAGGGCCCCCTTGGAGTCAATTTGGGGAGCTGCAAGGTGCCCTCATTACCTCAAATCCAGCGCTGTGTGGGTATCGCTCTCGCCGTAGATGTTGCAGATGTGAACTGTAAGGAGAGTAGGGAAGAAGGTTAATGCTACCTGTGGGGTCAAGGGCTGCCATGCGACACCTCCTCCTTCCCAGAAGCCTGCCACACTCACTGTAATCTGACCAGCTGGAGTAGAGGAAATGGGCTCCATCTGGAGTGAAGGCTACATCCAGCACACTCCAACCCACGTCCCGCGCTTTGATGCTCCGAAACTTCCGGAAGGCTCCGTAGGTGCAGTCATATAAGCGGATTGTTTGATCTGAAGGGGAGGAAAAAGAGGAGTGGGAAAGCGAACAGAGAAAGTTCCTGCTCACACAGCAGGCAAACAGTACCACATGACATTAGAATTGCCCCACCCTTCTTCACATACAGTCATCTACTATGATACGTAACAGAGAGGCAACGGCACCAACAAGTTAATCTTACATCAGGGATGGGGAATCTGTAGCTCTCAAGAAGTTCTCAGACTCCAACTCCCATCAGCTCCAGCCATCATGGCAGGCAATCGGGGATGATGGGAGTTGTAGTCCAACCGCATTTGGAGGATGACATTCTCCTCATCCGTGTCTTACAAGACTTCGTTTATTGAACTAGAGCAGCTGTGAAAAACAGAATACCACCACTGGTTAGGAGCAAACGTCCAGGCAAGAAGCCACTTACAGCTCACCTAGTAGAATTTATTGGCTAATAATCCAATTGCCATTAAGGGTGCAATCCAAACCCAAGATCCACTGGGATGAGTGAGCTGGGATCTGGGGGGTCTCTGGCTCCCCTTAACTTGCTCATTCCAGCTCAGCTGGGGATACGCTGCCTTAATTTGCTCATCCTTGCTCAGCTGGCTGGGAAAAACGTAGGTGTTCCAGGGCAGGGGAGGAGCAAACTTATGCTGGATCCTAACTCTGTTCAGCTCAGTCACGTGACCTGCAACCCAGCCGAACTCACTCTGGCAAATCAGGGTGGTGTAAAGTCAAAGTCTGTTTTACAGGTTTGTTTTCCCTCTGCCAGGCTTGGGCCAGCTCAGCTGGCAGTAACCTCACTCCTGAACGGGTTTGGATCCAGTGTACTTTACACCAATTTAAGCCAGTGTAAATTATGCTGGCTTCCGTCAGTTAGGAATCCTCCTTATCTTTGTTCTGAACAAAGGAATCTAGGATACGTAAGATAAAAAACTTTCGGCATATTTTTTTTCTGATGGGATGAGAGGATTCATCCTTCTTGGGAATGACAATACCAATTAAGCTGCAATGCTATTTTAGCATGGGTAAATCAATCACATGTTTGGTTATCTATAGAAGCTCCACAGGGTCTTACAGAGGACTCTGGCTTCTGCAGGGGAAAGTCCTGTCTCAGTAACCTATTAGAATTCTTTGAGAGTGTCAACAAGCATATAGATAGAGGTGATCCAGTGGACTAGTGTACTTAGACTTTCAAAAAGCGTTTGACAAGGTACCTCACCAAAGACTTCTGAGGAAACTTAGCAGTCATGGAATAAGAGGAGAGGTCCTCTTGTGGATAAGGAATTGGTTAAGAAGCAGAAAGCAGAGAGTAGGAATAAATGGACAGTTCTCCCAATGGAGGGCTGTAGAAAGTGGAGTCCCTCAAGGATCAGTATTGGGACCTGTACTTTTCAACTTGTTCATTAATGACCGAGTTAGGAGTGAGCAGTGAAGTGGCCAAGTTTGCTGTCGATACTAAATTGTTCAGGGTTGTTAAAACAAAAAGGGATTGCGAAGAGCTCCAGAAAGACCTCTCCAAACTGAGTGAATGGGCGGAAAAATGGCAAATGCAATTCAATATAAACAAGTGTAAAACTATGCATATTGGGGCAAAAAATCTTAATTTCACATATACGCTCATGGGGTCTGAACTGGCGGTGACCGACCAGGAGAGAGACCTCGGGGTTGTAGTGGACAGCACGATGAAAATGTCGACCCAGTGTGCGGCAGCTGTGAAAAAGGCAAATTCCATGCTAGCAATAATTAGGAAAGGTATTGAAAATAAAACAGCCGATACCATAATGCCGTTGTATAAATCTATGGTGCGGACGCATTTGGAATACTGTACAGTTCTGGTCGCCTCATCTCAAAAAGGATATTATAGAGTTGGAAAAGGTTCAGAGGAGGGCAACCAGAATGATCAGGGGGATGGAGCGACTCCCTTACGAGGAAAGGTTGCAGCATTTGGGGCTTTTTAGTTTAGAGAAAAGGCTGGTCAGAGGAGACATGATAGAAGTGTATAAAATTATGCATGGCATTGAGAAAGTGGATAGAGAAAAGTTTTTCTCCCTCTCTCATAATATTAGAACTCATGGACATTCAAAGAAGCTGAACGTTGGAAGATTCAGGACAGACAAAAGGAAGTACTTCTTTACTCAGCGCATAGTTAAACTATGGAATTTGCTCCCACAAGATGCAGTAATGGCCACCAGCTTGGATGGCTTTAAAAGAAGATTAGACAAATTCATGGAGGACAGGGCTATCGATGGCTACTAGCCGTGATGGCTGTGCTCTGCCACCCTAGTCAGAGGCAGCATGCTTCTGAAAACCAGTTGCCGGAAGCCTCAGGAGGGGAGAGTGTTCTTGCACTCGGGTCCTGCTTGCGGGCTTCCCCCAGGCACCTGGTTGGCCACTGTGAGAACAGGATGCTGGACTAGATGGGCCACTGGCCTGATCCAGCAAGCTCTTCTTATGTTCTTATGACTGAGAGGTCTAGTGGCAAGGTCTACCCACAATGCTGCTTATCCATTTCCCAGAATGCAAGGAGAGCATTCTTGCTCAGAAGGGCCCTGGTGGGCAGCATTCTAGGACCCTTGCAACTCATAACACTTGCAGAAGTTTCCAGACAAGAGAATTCTGGGATGCCCCCAATCATGCCAAGCAGGGAAGCTGATCTGATGTAGGAACTGTTAAAGACAACTACTACTGAGCATTAGAAAGTACCTTGACAAGCGGACATAAAAAGCTGTCCATCACGGGAATAGATCCCACAGAATGCCTTCTGGGAGTAGGAATCTGTGAAGGACAAGTGGTTGGGGAGAAAGCTGGAAGAAGAGCAAAGCCAGAGTTATTATGGGAGAGATTCTTCCCTAAAATCACTTGCCCTCCCAATACCTAGGACTTTCCCCCCACCCCAGGCCTCCCCTTCCAGATACTTACTGAGACACCACCCGGCAGCACTCCCCAGGAGAGAAGCTGCTGTTATGACAAAGGCCACACTCCCTCTGCAGGGGGGAGAGAAGAGAAAGAAGGGGGGGAACAAAGTAACTCACAAGGCCTTCATACAATCCATACTAACAACTCAGAACACGCAGACGCCAATTACATTCTGTCCAGGCCCACAAGAGAGAAATGCCTTTGAACTGGCACTCTGTAGGGCCAACTCAGAGATTGCCCGTCCCTTTTTGGTACCAAAGCAGCTGATAAGGATGCTGTTCCCACACCTCACCCTTCGTCTCCCTCCCACGGGCTCTTTTGCCTGCTTGCTTTAAGGAGTGGGAATGTAGGAAACCGCCTTATGCCAGGTCAGGCCAGTGACCCATCTACCTCAGCATTGCCTACACTGACTGGAAGCGGCTCTCCAGGATTTCAGGCAGGGGACACTCTCAGCCCTACCTGGAGATGCCATCAGAACCCAACCCGACGTCTTCTGCATGCAAAGGGGGTGCTCTGCCACTAACCTACAGCCTTCCCTGGGCTCCCATTTTGCCCCCAGCAGGCTGAAGAGCTGTGGCAGTCAAGTCTTTATCTAGGCATTTTTAAAAGGGGGCAGATGCGACCCCTGGGCTGCAAGCTGGCAACCTGACTGGTCAGCCATGATGTTCACTTAGCAGCTTACAGCCCACCGCCGCCTCACAGCATACTTTATATATGTAATTAAAGTAAGTTTAAAAAGATGTTGCAAACCACCAGTAAGGGAAGAGTTAGCCTCAGAACTGGGAGACCTGGCTTCAGGTCCCTCCTCTGCCATGGACTCATCACGCAGCCTTGGACACATCCTCCTCACTCTCAGACATGGCTCCCAATCTTTGGCCTACCTTACAGGACTGTTGTGTGGGTGACCATGCATACCGAAATGCAGACAGTCAATTCAGCAAAGGGACCAAGGGTAGTAGCCCCACACTGAAAAATTCTAACAGCACAGGACATTCAAACAATTTGGGAGGAGGCAATGGGGAAGTAGTGGGGCGGGCAGCAGGGAGCTTTATTCCTTTATTTCTACATTTTCACTCCATGATGCTCAGCCCACGCACAGAGATCCACCCAGCACATTAAAATTCAAGCCCCAGAGGAAATTTTAAAAATGGACCACCTGAAAGCAGCAATTGCTCTAAAAAGACCAGCTGTGAGATTTTAAGGAGCAGCCAAAGTACTATACCATGCAAGGATTTATAAGTAAAAAGGCAGGTTTTGGTAGTCTGCAGGGGGGGGGGGAAATAAGCTAGAGAGACAGACATGCCCATCTCCCTGGGGACTGTCTCAAAGCAAGAGCAAAGATTTTACTGCCCTTCCCCGCGAATGACGGCACAGGGCCTCCTCTGAAATGCAAGAGCACATCAGGGAATTCCCCCCCCCCATCCTCTTGATCTTCAGAGAATGCCCAGCTGTTTGTGCCCTTCTTCATGGAGATGTGAAGAAGGTGAAGATTCCTTCAGATATCCTGTGCCCAGACTCAAAGTTATCTGCTGCCCAGGACTAGGCCCTGAAACGTATGACACAACAGAAAATAGAACGTGCTTCTGTGTACATACATAGCGTTATTTCAACAGTGTCTAAGCACATCTGAAATTGTGGGATCTCTTCCCCACAGTTCAGCCCCTCCTGGAGTCTTCATGCACCAAAAGGTCTGCTTTCCAGGCTGTCCCACCCCCCTATGTGTCCCTGCACCCTTAAGCTAGGGGAAGCCAGCATTTTCCTGGCCTACTGTTGACACCCCAAAGAAGCAAACAGGCACCTGGCAAAGCAGTCTAGGGATACTACGGTCAGCTCGCCCCAAGCCCAGTCTGCCCGTTGCCAACTGGATGCGCGTTTTGATCTCGTTGCACTCCAGATCGTGGGTGTCTGGTGTCAAATCCACTATGGATAAAAGGAAGAGAGAAAGATTGGACAAATGAGGACAAGAGTTCTGTTGTCCCTGCTCTATTTAGACAGTGCCCTCAGTAAGGATGTAAGAAGGCATCGTTTTCCATTCTGCCCTGTACTTGTCCCATGCAGCATTGTTTCCATTCTGCTGCAGATCATCTTCTGCCAAAAACTACATTATTCGTCTCGGCTCCCTGCTGTGGCCAACTTGTGTATGGAATTATGTAAATTACTTTGTCATTACATTATTCTATCCCATTCATTTCAATGCAAAGGAAAAGCAATGCAAATGGGGAACAAACATAACCAATTATGTATCATTTGCAGACTGAAAGCACCACAGCAGCGAATACCAATAATATTTGCTGGATTTATTTCCATTCCAGACACAGGATGAACAAGTGAACATCGGCAGTTTCCGCTCCTGCTTTTCCAGAAATTCTCAGACATCTCTGGCCCTCACACCTTCCTTTACATTTCAAGAAATATCGGCCAATACCTGGCGGTTTGTAGCGATCTCCCAGTTGCCCTTCCCATGCACTGTCATTGTCGTCTTCTGAGTCAGAGAGTGTCTGGACCAGCCGGACGCTGGCAGCTCCCCCACCCTGCATCAGGTGAAATTGGCCCCTGGAGAGAAAAGAAAAAAAGAAAGGATTAAGGATTACAGATCCATTGTGCTCCATGTGGACAATTCCTCCCATCATAACTCACATGGAGGGAATGGAGAGAGGCAGAGTTCAAATTTATTTGTTTCTTGTTCTCTCTAGGCACTCAATAAGTGGCTTCTGAAGTTTTAATATAACAGCCAAGGAATGATTTCAGCTGAATCCTACATGGCTAAAGATCAGGTTAGGAGAGCACCAGTTTAGCCAAACTTTTAACAGAAATTTTTGGTGGGAATGCCCTCCCCCTGCAAAACACAACTATGTGAGGTTGTTTTACATTAGGGACGGCAAGAACTATTGTTTAAAATATGTAAAGTGCAGGAGGGAAGGGCAAACAAGAAAAAAATCACTGTATTTTCTAGATTCTCAGTACCAAGGCAGGGAATTGATACAGAAAATAAAGTGGCTCCAACTTTACTCCAAATGATACAAGAGGTTGCAACTGGGGAAGGATGAAAGAGGACCCAATCTATTTAGGGCTTTTTAAAATAAACCTGCACTTTGAATTGTGTTCAGAAGGATAGAGGAAGCTAGTGCCAACTTTGGAGCAGGAACCCAAAACATTTCCCCAAGCCTACATCTGCCAGGAAATCGCCTATTGCATTGAGCAACAAATTAAATCTTTGAGGTTGGCAACTGTTCTCCCCTAAGAGATCTGGTGATTTTTAATGGCTTCAGGAAAGACAGTGAGTGGACTTCACAGCTTTTTCTTTGAACAGAGGCTGCAGCACTAGGGGGACTGAAGAAGACTGGGCCTGGGAGTGAGTATCTGAGCATATGGGTGTTTGCTGCTTGGTCCTCTGGGTTGGTTGTCTTCTGAGACAGCTGAAGTCCCTAGTAAGTGCTGTAAGGACTGGAACCCCCTGCCTGACCCTGGCTCCAGAAAGAGGCTGCAGTTAATCTTGCAGGTTTTGAATAACTTTCGCCCAATTTCGAATTTACCATTCTTGGGCAAGGTCATTGAGCGAGTGGTGGCTAATCAGTTGTCGACACACTTGGATGAAACGGATTATTTGGATCCATACCAATCGGGTTTCAGGAATGGACATGGAACTGAAACAGCCTTGGTCGCTCTGGTTGATGATATGAGGAGGGCATTAGATAGGGGAGAATTCACCTTTCTTGTCCTCCTCGATCTTTCAGCGGCTTTTGATACTGTTGACCACAGTATCCTTTTACATCGCCTGGGGGGATTGGGAATAGGAGGCACTGTATTACGGTGGTTCCATTCCTTTCTCTCTGATAGGCATCAACAGGTAGCGTTGGGGGAGGAGGTTTCAGACCCTTGGTCTCTCAATTGTGGTGTGCCACAGGGCTCTATCCTCTCTCCCATGCTATTTAATATCTATATGAAGCCGCTGGGGACAATCATTAGGAGATTTGGGCTGCAGTGTCACCAATATGCGGATGACACTCAGCTCTATCTCTCGTTTAAATCTTCGCCAGAGTTGGCTGTGGAGACCATGTCCAAGTGCCTGGAATCCATGAGTGGATGGATGGGAAGGAACAGGTTGAAGTTGAATCCCGATAAGACTGAGGTGCTGCTTGTGGGAGACAAGGGAAGGTTGGGAGATGTTGACCTGATGTTCAATGGAGTAAGATTGCCCCTAAAGGACCAGGTCCACAGCCTTGGGGTTGTTCTTGATTCCAGGCTGTCCATGGAGGCTCAGATTTCGGCAGTGAGCCGGGCAGCCTGGTATCAATTACACCTCATTCGTAGGCTGCAACCCTACCTCCCTGCTCATCAGCTCCCACTGGTAGTACATGCCCTGGTCACCTCTCGTTTAGACTACTGCAATGCGCTCTACGTGGGGTTACCCTTGAAAACGGTCCGGAAATTACAACTTATACAAAATGCTGCGGCTCGACTACTTACAAATTGTTGCCGCCGGGAACACATCACTCTAGTGTTATTCGATCTACACTGGCTTCCAGTTATTTTCCGGGCTCAATTCAAGGTGTTGGTACTAACCTTTAAATCCCTACACGGTTTCGGACCAGTCTACCTGATGGAGCGCCTCCAGCGTCACCAATTATGCCGCCTGACAAGATCAGCCACTCAGGGCCTTCTCTCAGTCCCACCAACTAAAACAGCTAGGTTGGTGGGGACTAGAGAGAGGGCATTTTCAGTGGCGGCCCCCACTCTCTGGAACTCCCTCCCGTACGATCTTCGGCATGCCCCTTCCCTGAATGTATTCCGCAAAGCCTTGAAGACCTGGCTTTTCAGACAGGCCTTTGGGACTTCCGGGGAGGATTAATTTTCAGGACTAATTGCCTATTACTCTGAACTGTTATCATTCCTATTTATAGTTTCCTTGTTATATTGTATTTTATGTGTATTTTATTGTGCTGCATTTACAGCAACTGATTTGTACGTCGCCTAGAGTGGCCATTGGCCAGATAGGCGACACATAAATTAAATTATTATTATTATTATTATTATTGCAGCCTCTTGCATCAGCTCCTGGCTGGGTCAGGAGGCATAAAAGCCCAGCTGTCCTTGAGCAGCGGGATTGCCGCTGCCGGGGTCGCCACTGAAGGAGAGACACCAAAGGGGATTTCCCTTTGAGGATTCCCTTTGGTGTCGCTCCTTAGGGAGTCCTGAGGGCAAGGGCACTACCCTTTCCTATTTCTATCTTTCTTCCTTTTTTCTAACCAATCTGGAGATTGGTAGTGGGGAGGGCGTATGGCACATGTGTAGTTCCTGTGCAGGATGAGAGCCTGTGCAGTGAACTGAATGATAGAAGAAAGTCACCATATGCCTTCAGAGTGAAAGCCTGTAAATGGCAGAAGGCTGGCCCTCCCTGGATGTGAGATGGGAGGGGGAGTAGATGTGCCCTGTGTGAAAGATATTGAGTGGGTCTGACCATTCCTAATTCTCGCAGAGGCCTACTGGGATAATTGGCTCAGGTAGATTTTGTTGGTGGGCTCTTGTTGGGTCCATATCAGGTGTTTAGGAGGAGTCTTAGTAAGGAGGGACATGGGTGATGCCACCCCAATTTCAGTGATCATGGATAGAGAGAAGTATAGCCATGGGAGGTGCTGAATTACTACAGAAGACAAGGGCAGGGCTATCTATGTCTTATTCCTTGCTGCCACTCCTCTCATGGATGGGTTCCTTGTTGCTTATCTGCTGTGCCCAGTGGCCTGTGTGTGTTGTTGTTTAACACCAGATCAGTACACAGTACGACCACACTCATCCATGATTTGATCGTGTATGAAGGTGCCAATTTGGTGTGCATTACTGGACCTGGGTGGGAGAACTGGGAGGAGTTGATCTGACGCAGCTTTGCCCACCTGGATACTCGGTGCAACACCAGCACAGGCTGCAGGGACAGGGGTGAGGAGTTGCTGTGGTCTACAGAACTTCCATCTCTATCACCAGGAAACCACTCTATCTTGGAGCTGGCTGTAAAGGCCTGCACCTGGTATCAGGTCAAGGAGACAGTAAACTAGTGCTGCTGGTGGTGTACCATCCACCCTGCTGCCCAGCAGCTTATCTGTCTGAGCTGGCAGAGGCCATCTCGGCTGTGGTATTGGAGGAGCCCAGAACGATAGTCCTGGATGATTTCAATGTCCATGCTGAGGCTTCCTCTAGTGTTCCGGCTTGGGACTTCATGGCCTCCATGACGACCATGGGGCTGTCTCAAGTTGTCACTGGCCTGATGCATAGGGCAGGGCACACCCTCGACTTCATTTTTGCCCCAGATGGAGGAAGGGATGGTCTGGAGATGGCGGGGGGTGGATGTCACCCCATTGTCATGGTCAGACCACTTCCTGGTGAAGTTTAGACTTATGGCTTCAATCCTCCCCTGTAGGGGTGGTGGACAGATTAAGATGGCCCACTGCTGGAGACTAATGGAATCCACTGGATTCCTGAATGCCCTGGGGGAGCTCCCAGTAGATACAGCAGGTCACCCTGTTGAAGCCCTTGTCATGCTGTGGCCCCTGTGCGCTCTCTCTGGCATTGTGGAGCCCAGTCTGCACCTTGGTACACCAGTGAGCTAAGGGCAATGAAACAGGCTGGACGACAGCTAGAGTGCAAGTGGCGATAGACATGCTGTGAGGCTGATGGAGCACAAGTAAAACATCATAATCATGCCTACTGTGTGGTGGTGAGGGTGCCAAAGAAGGTCCACTTCTCTGCCTCCATCGCATCCTCAAGTAGTCGTCCAATGGAGCTTTTCTGTACCATCAGGGGTCTGTTGACATCAACTCCAGGAAACTGAGTTTTAGACCTTTGGAGGCCCACTGTGAATTGTTTGCAAGGCACTTTGAGGGTAAAGTTGCTCGCCTCTGTAGCAGTCTTGATGCCCCATCCACATCTACTGTAGTCCCCAATGAGGTGTCCAGTGCAACATCTACTGCAACTTCTTGGGAACGGTTTCAGTTGATGAGGCCTGATGATGTAGACAAGGTGCTTGCGATGATGGGGCCAGCAACACGTCCTCTCGACCCTTGCTTATTAAAGCTTGCCAAGGGGGTTTGACCGAGTGGATCCAAGGTGTGGTCAATGCATCATTGTGGGAGGGAGTGGTTCCAGCCGCCCTGAGTCAGTGATTCAACCGCTCCTGAAAAAGCCCACCCTGAACCCATTGGTCTGCGACAATTACCGACTGGTCACAAATAACCCCTTCTTAGCGAAGGTGATTGGGAGGGTTGTGGCGCAGCAATTGCAAGCACTCTTGGATGAAACAGATTATCTTCACCCATTCCAGTCTGGGTTCAGGCCTGGTTATGGGACTGAATCGGCCTTGGTCGCCCTGATGGAAGACCTTTATCGGGAGAAGGACAGGGGGAGTGCAACCCTGTTACCCTTACTTGATCTCTCAGCAGCTTTGATACCATTGACCATGCTATCCTTCTGGGCTGACTTGGTGAGATGGGTATCGGAGGCAGTTTTACAGTGGTTCTGATCCTATCTTCAAGGTCGTTTTCAGAGAATAGCATTGAGTGATTGCCTTTCGGCCCCCTGGCAGTTGTGCTGTGGTGTTCTGCAGGGTACCATATTGTCCACCATGCTGTTTAACATCTGTATGAAGCCCTTGGGAGAGGTCATCAGGAGATTTGGGGTGAGGTGTCAGCAACACGCTGATGATACCCAGCTCTATTTCTCTGTAACATCTGAATCAGGAGATGCCGTGCAAGCCCTGTACCACTGCCTGGACTCAGTGGTGGGCTGGATGAGGGCCAATAAACTGACTCTGAATCCTAGCAAGACAGAGGTGATGTGGATTGGTGGTTCCCAAGTTCAGATAATTGGTCAGTTGCTTGCTTTGGATGGGGTCGTACTCCCTCTGAAAGAGCAGGTCTGTAGTCTGGGGGTACTCCTGGATCTATCTTTGTTGCCAGAGGCCCAGGTGACCTCAGTGGCTAGGAGGGCCTTTTACCAGCTTTGGCTGAAGCCGTTTCTGGACTGGGATAGCCTGACCACTGTTGTCCACACACTGGTAACCTCCAGGCTGGATTACTGTAATGCACTCTCTGTGGGGCTGCCCTTGAGGTTGGTCCGGAAGCTGCAGCTGGTGCAAAATGCGGCGGCAAGACTGCTCACTGGGGCAGGGTATCACCAACATGTCACCCCACTGCTGAAAGAATTGCATTGGCTGCCCATTTGCTACCAGGCCAAGTTAAAGGTTCTAGTTTTGGTGTACAAAGCCCTATACAGCTCGGGACCAAGATACCTGAAAGACCATCTTATCCCTTATATACCCAGTCAATCACTGCGCTCTGCAGGTGAGGGCCTCCTGCAGATATCATCTTATCAGGAGGTCCATTCTGTACAATATACGAAACGGACCTTTAGCGTGGCAGCACCTACGCTGTGGAATTTCCTCCCCTTAAATATTAGACAGGTGCCATCTCTGTTATCTTTTCGGCACCTATTGAAGACCTTCCTCTTTCAACAAGCCTTTTAATTTGAGACCTTATTCAAGTCTGTGTTGGAATTGCTTTTTAATATGTTTTTAAAGCTTTTTTTTTTTTTAAAAAACAATTATGTTTTTAACCTTTTTTTAAGTTGTCTTCAAACCTTTTTTAAAAAAATGTTTTAACAGATGCTTTGTTTTAATGTATTTTAAGATCTGTTTTTATGATGTTTTAAAGTGTTTTTAGTGCTTTTGTTTGCTGGGCTCCTGCTGGAGAAAGGGCGGGATATAAATCAAATAATAAATAATAATAAAACTATGGGGAATGCTTCAATTGCAGAATGTCTCCTAGTGTGCAGCTGCTTCAGCTCCTGTTTATAAGCAAAACTGCAGAGGTGCAAATGATAGCCTCAGGATTGCTCCAGCTGTCCTCCCACCCACACCCACACCAAGGATGACATGGGCCATTATAGCAGGAAGGACTTTGTATATAGGCAGGGCTAGCCCAAGAAATTGTGCTCAATGAGGTGAAGGACAAGTTGTCCCTCCTGCCACACACAGAAACTCACAGGACTGGAAATTCAATCTTACTTCAGCACTGGAAAAGGGACAGCATCTTCTACCACACCTGATGGCAGCAGGCCAGCTTAGGAGGCACAGAGCAAGCCCCATGGCACAGCAAAGGGCAACGGCCAGAGGGTTCAGGAGGAGTGGCTGAGGGGGGATGCTGCAGCCCTCTACCCCCAAGCATCTGCTGCTTTAGGCTGACTCCTCACTGTCCAATGATAGGGGTCAACCCTACATGGAGGGACAGGATGGAAAAACAAGCCAAAGGCTGGAAGGTTGCACTGGGTGAGGAAACATCTCTGTCTTGAATCTTCCAACATTCAGCTTAACTGAATGGCCCTGATGTCTAGTATCATGAAAGAAAAAAACTTCTCTCTACTCCACACCATGCATAATTATATACCCCCCCATCTCGTTCTCTCTTCCCTGCCTTTCACCCTCATAAACTAAAAAGCCCCAAGAGCTTTAACCTTTCCTTACAGGGGAATTGTTTCAGCTCTACAATGTCAGTTTTGAGATAAGGCAATCAAAACTGCGTACAGAATTCCAAGTTCAGTCACACCATAGATTTGTATGGCAGCTTTGTGAATATTAGTAATTTTATTTTCAGTCCCTTTCAGTTTTGAATGACATGAAATTCACCTTTTTCACAGCTGCCATACACAGTGTTGACATCTTCATTGAGCTATCCACTTTGACCCCAAAATCTCATTCTGTTCAGCTGCTGCCAGTTCAGACCCCAGGGGCTTATATTTTCTGCCCCAATGTCCATCCTTTACACTTGCTTACACTTAATTGTATTTGCCATTTTATTGCCCATTCACCCAGTTTGGAGAGATCCTCCTGGTGCTCCTTACAATCCCTTGTCTTAACCACCCTGAACAATATGATATCGTCAGACTACAAAATTACATCAAGGATTCATTTTGCCTATGCATAGTTGCCCAAACCCAACCTGAACATTTGGTATAGAATAGACTATAAATATTTTTAAAGTGTTCCAGTATGCTTTGTGGCCTATCTAAAGTGACATCAAGAGCAACAACATTAGAAGTCACACATGAGGGAGTTTTCCTTTTTATGAAACCCTGAAAAGACATGAGAGCCATCTTGGTATTGGGGCACACCACTTTCCAGAACCTCCAAAAGGAACAGTTTTCTCCTAGATTTATGGTACAACGAGTAGAACTTTATTTTAAAAACATCACTCTTTCTGTGCAACAGGTATGCAAGCAAAGGCCAAAGGAAATATTTTAATGTCATGAGCTTATGCAGAACTATCGTCCTGAATGCCTTCTGCACAAGAAGAAAAAAAGGATCCTCCACTCTTAGGGCAGGAGTCATGGCACATTATGGGACTCAACCATAAAAACAGATTCTGATATGACCTCCTTGCAACTGAGAATGCATCCCAATCATTTGTAAAACAGAGAAACCTGAACCGTGACCCTCTTCCTGCTCTTCCAATTTATTATGCCTCTGCTTTTTTACAAGGCATCAAGCAACCCTTAACATTTAATTATACTCCCTATGTCTTTAAATATACCCACAGCTCCTTGCAAATATGATGCATCCACTCCCAGACACTCACATCTTTAAAACCCTAGCTCCATGCAACAGTAGCTGAAGTGGAAGAATTCAGCTGAGTGTATTTTCCAGTAGGGTCTCATGAGACCCCATGCCAAATAACACCACCAGATTCCACTTAATGAGAGGACTGAGTCCCATTTGACTAGATTAATGGACCCAGCAGGAAAGGCATAACCAACTCTTCCCTTTTTCCTGTTTTGCGATTCTGCACAAGCCTTCTCTTCTTGACTCCTCCCTGAGAGAAAGGCCCCATATCCTGGCCTCTGACTGCTCACAGACATTGTAGATCTAGGACACCATCCACTACCAGGGAGGCATCCCTCATATCCATAATTTCACTCAAAAGAGGACAGGGGGTAAGTTACCTGCGCAGTAGGTATGCCAGTACCTGGGCCAGATCCACATCCTCGTCGTCCTCTTCCTCACTGCGCAGGAGCCCCGAGTCCCTCCGAGACCAGCTGCCCTGGTTATCCCGGCCTCCCGAGCCAGCGTTGCTACTACTGCGGGAGCCCATGTCTTACGGCATTCTTCACAGTCTGTGCAGGTATGTGCTGAGCCACTAATTGTAGAACTTTGTACACAGCAAAGGGGGTGGGGAGAAAGGGAAGAGAGACAGAAGTATAGTGTTTTCCTTTTGTAGCATGCCCTGGCCTCTGGACCAATCAAATCTCTCCATACTCAGGATACAGTGTTGCTCTTTAAAAAAAACATAGGGCAGCCTCTCAGGCTCAGAGCCTCTGACACCCTACCCTGCAGCTTCCAGAAACCAAACATTTCTCTCCATGATGTATCCACTGCTTTCCATAGCCATACCCACACACACACAAAACCCCTGCCCATCTTCACCAGTTGCATCATCCAGTACTGAAACGGTTTGCTGGCTTCCATATTGATGGGCCCCGACCTAGACATTAGCCCCCCCCTTGTCCCTTACAGAATATGACTATACCACAGCAGGCAACCCAGTCAAGGGATAGCAGACCCCGGATCCCATTAAAGTACTTTTCCAGACATCTACGTCCTCTCCACCAATGGACATGCCCGGTGTTGACGGTTTCTCCAATCAACAGGCGCCATACCGCAGGGACAGTCTTGCTAATCCCCTCAACGATCTATCGCAACTGCGCATTCGTCCCCTAGCCAATCAGGGCGCCTTTCGCATTTACCTTCGCTGTTACCGAACGGATCCCCTTGACACCCTCGCTCGCCGCGTTCACCCTGTCCAATCAAAAGCCTGCCCCCTCCCTTCCCGCGAGTACGAAACCCTCCTCACCCTCTAACGGCCGATACGCGAGGCCTTGTTTACATCTTAGGGAAACAGCAGCCTCTAACCGGAGTGGAGAAGTACAGAGGGGCGGGACGAGCCGGCTGCTAATGGATTGGTTACCAGTCACAAGCCCACGTGAGTTAGCGTGAGGGGCTTTTAAATGGCTTGTGCTTCTTTGATTGGTTGCAACGACTCGGGCCTCGCTTAAGACGGAGCAGAAACAGACCGTCAAGCGATAAGCTGAAGGTGATAAGGTAAGCGAGTCACCGATTGGACGAAAGAAGTGGATGACTCGACAGAAAGGCGGGCGGTTGACTGAAGAATCGCTCTTGGATTGGTTCCGTGTTGCTTGATCGATAGTGTTAGTTGCGTAACCTCCGCAAGTACTGAGCCAGATAATTGACAGCGCAGCTAGGAGGCGAGCTCCAGGGGCAGTGACTTACTCTCTGTTGGACAGTGATTACATGATTGATATTATTAAGGCAACAGAGTTTAAAAACAAAATAACTTCGTGGTAGACTGGCTCCCTCCGTATTTAGTCTGAGCCTTTTTTACTCTTCACACGCAGAGTTGGCCTGCCATTAAGCAAACGGTGCTACTGTAACTATGGCTCCTAAACCTCCCTCAAACCTCATTCACACGTAACATACACGTGTGACACGTCTAACCTTTTGGAATCTTGCCAGATGTGTCACTGTGTGTGCACAGACCCAAGCTGTGTGCACACTATACCTTGAAAGGGCATTCAAAGCACATTTTACCCCCTCAAAGAATGCTGGGAACTGTAATCTAAAGGTGCTGGGAATTATAGCTGTGAGGAGTAAGCTAACCTGGACACTTTCAGCTAAAAACTTTAACCCTCACAGCCACTGGCAGCTTGCTCCCCTGTTCACCCCTGCCTTCACTTCCCTCCCCTTCATAGGTTGCTTCCCCTATGTTGAATTTTAAATTGTAAGTGCCTCGGGCAAGGATCTGCCCTCTTATACTGTAATGTGCTATGCGTACTGATGGTGCTATAAACATAGGGCCTCTCCAGACCTACGGTTGTATCCATCAATAGTAGTGCATTAGTGGCGGTGGATTTATACTGGACCGTTATAAGAACATAAGAACCCTGCTGGATCAGGCCAGGAGTCCATCTACTCCAGCATCTTGTTTTTACGGTGGCCAATCAGATGCTTCTTGGAAGCCTGCAAGCACGACTTGAGCTAGTAGCCACTGATAGCTGTATCTTCCATGTATTTGTCCACACATCATTCTGCTTTATTTGTTGTTCTGCAATGCTTTCCCAGTGTTACCACATTATTCCTGTCTGGAGGGACACTCTTGCACTCCAGTGCAACAAAATTAATCCGTAACATTTGTGGTATAAAAAGTTGCAGAATTCCAACAAGAAGGTAGGGGACATGCATTGACTTGAAATGAAACAATATGTCCATCTCAGAATTTATGCAGCCTCTCCAGGTTAGTGGGGGGTTTTGGGGTGAGATTCTGCAACATATAATTGATGCAATCATAGTGCATTAGTGGTAGATTCATACTGGACCATCCACACATCATTCCACTTTATTAGTTGTTTTGTGATGCTTCCAAAATGTTACCGCATTATTCTGGTCTGGAGAGGAACTCTTGCACTATAGCAGAACAGAAAGGGGGTAAAAAAACCCAATCCTAGAACATCTGAAGGGGAGAACGTTACAGGATTTCAGCAGGATGTTACAGGACATGCACCAACTGGAAACAAAGCTGTATGTCCACCCCAAAACTTTTGCAGGCACAGGATGTATTAAAACCAGGATTGCATATAACCTCCCTGATACCAACATGAGCACAAATCATCATGAAAGCACAATGAAAAGGATGTCTGGAAGGACAGACAATAATTTTTTTAAAACTTCTGTTAGATCCAAGTTTAGGATTTGGAAGTATTTGCAGTCTGTGCCACTGAATACAGTTTGCTTTCTCCTTCCCTAATCCACCAGATAAACTGAGATTTGCATTTCCTTTTTTCTTTTCTTTTGCATGTTCATGTGAACATCACATGGGATATTGCTTCCATTTGAGGTTGAGTGAAAAGATTATTCTTCTCCATTGTCTCTTTTTAATAATAATAATAATTCTATGGCCTCCCATCAATAAAATTAAATGTGTGTCTTACATTTTTTCTTCCTCTGGCTCTCTAGGTTGAATTGATTGCTAGATCTTTGGGGCAGGGACCTGCCCACTTGTGTTCTCTAAGGTGTGGGGGTTACCAATCTGGTGCCCACAGGCTTAGATGTGCCTGCAGAGGCCCTTGCTGGTGTCTACAGGTCTCCCCCCCCCAAAAAAAAATTAGGCTTGAAAGAAGTGTTCTGTTTTAGCCAGTAAAGAGGCTGTGGTATGTGCACAGCCCACAATATCTTCCTCAGGTGCAAATGTGCCCACTGCTCTGAAGCATCTTCACAAAACTTCAGTTCCTAGAGATTCCTTGGAGAAGTCTGAATGTTGTTTTAACCCTTTTTCCAAATTGGTTTAATGTTGGTATTGTGGATATACCTTCAAAAATTCATTATACATAAATACCACCCATCTACTGAATATTCTCCCATTAACATGGGGTCAGCAACCTGTACAAGCCATCAATTTAAAACATTCACTTCCTTTTGTTTCTTGACAGTTTTATTCTCATACATGTTTGCTATTAATAAAATATGCATTTTTTTAAAAAAGAATTAAATTGCAGTCAAACATCGAGCTCATACTCTGGGTTTGTTCCCAGTTGCTGCCTCACTTCTGGTTGGAATTCCATTACTAAAAGTGCAGCCATACCTAATTTACCTGCTGCTGTCATTCCCCTTGTCTACTTTCCCCTCTCACTCATCTCCTGCCCCCTGCTGGAAATATTGTCACTTTTTCCAGGCATGGAGGGGAAAATAAAAGTCCATTAATTATTTGCATATGTTAATTCATTGAAATGTAGGTGAACTGCATTCAAAACAGCAGGCAAGAGCAATCCCACCAACTGTGACACACATATGGAAATATAGATGGGGTGGGGGGAATTAGAATATATTGTAGAGCACCAGCAAAGAAGCCATCATATCTGATCACCAATGGGTCGAATCCTTTGCTGGCAAATTGTAACAGACTTGCCTGGCTGCTTTGGCGAGTGGGAAGTAGGTACATCAGACATCCTAAAATGAGTAATGGGCTAAAAGCTGCCTCTGCTGTGCAAACCACCTCTAGCTATTGGCTGTACTGCTGTGATGTCATTAAATGTTCATGGACATTCTAAGTGCTTGGTGAGATGGGGGACATTAGCATGGAATGCTGAGACGAGACAGAGCAGGTTAGAGCTTTAGGTAAACTGTGCCGTAGCTGAATTCCAGCAAAGATTGATGGTGAATTTAGGGTGATGGTGAACCCAAATTATGACCCAAATATAAATCTAAACTGCAGGCAACAAGTTTCATTCGAATAGCATATTTTGCTATACAAAGGGGATTGCTTTTCTTATCTCGTTTGTTCTCACAACAATCCTGTGAGGTAGGTGAGGCTGTTTTGTCCAAGGCCTTGCCATGAACAACATAATCTGATTAAAGGCCTCCCCAATCCAGGCCCAGCACTCTACAACCCTCCTGCTCTCTCACTAGAGTCTGATAGGTTGGTTATCTAAAGTTTGACAGAGTTGTTGATTTTCCTCAAAACCAACTTGGGCATTTACCTCTCCTAGAGAAGGCTGCCTTGTTTGTTAGGGAATTTAATTACTCCACATCTGACTGGCAGGGTTGACAATTGGCTTCTCTGAAATAGAAAAATGTGAAGCTGGGTCGATCCATTTTGTCTGTGGGATGGCTGTTCTGGAGATGATGCTGACAATTAGTAATAGGATTTATTGGGCTTTAAATAATCAGAATTGGGCTGAGTTGTCATGATGCCCTGAAATGTTCACAAACATTCTAACTTCGGAAAGAAAACTGCCAATCCCAGAACACAGAGAGAGGATTCAAGTTACCGATGGCCATTGCTCATCTAAGTTAAGAGACTTCAAAGGCAAGCAACAAAATGACAGTTTTGGTGAAGAACTTGATGGTTTGGCTGCAAATTTGTTGGGGTTTTTTTCTCATCACAGGTTTGGACCTAGGTAAGTGTGGGGGAGCTGAGGCTGATTTTATGAAGTACAAATTTAGTAAAGGTAGAATAAAAAAAAAAGCAGTTGGCTTGTGATGTTTTGGGTCACAGCTTTGCATGCAGAAGGTCCGGTGTTCAATCCCTGGCACTTCTAGTTTTTTTTAAAAAAAACAGATCAGGTAGCAGATGACTGGAAAGGCCTCACTCTACTTGAGTCTGTGGACAGCTGCTGCCAGCCAGAGCCAACGGTAATAAAGAAAACAATGGTCTGAGTTAGCATAATGCTGTTTTGTACATTTCTTGTGGACTTTTGAAGAGCAGAATGTTCCTTTCCAACACAGAACAGTCACCAACTGTTTCCCACGTTTGCAAAATTTGCAAATCACAAAACCAGTCAGGTTACTGGGGCACCCACCACATGTTGCATGGGTATGACAAAGAATGTATGGCATTGCAAAGTACAATCTCTCGTGGGCCTCACATGATGGCTCCTTGGGTGTGGTGCTCAGATAAGTAAGCGTAAAGAGGTACAAAAGAGAGAGGAAAATATGGGTTTAAACAGCAGAAGTATTGTTCAAATTTGGGATTGGCCCTGGCATTAAATGAGTTGCCATTTTAGCTTGAGAAAAATTCCAGAATGGATCCTGAAGGCAGCGTGGTACATTCATAGGGGGCCATCGCTCAGCGGCAGAGCTCATACAAGGCATGTAAGAGGTTTGCAGGTCCAATTCCTGATGTCCCTAGTTAAACCATTAGGAAACAAATGCTAGGAAAGAACTTCCTCCCTGAAGAGACACTAGGTGGCCATGGCTAAGATAAGACTAACGGTCTGACTTGGTATAAGGCAGCATCACAAGTTCGAAGGATTCAACAGAAATAGGGAGATAGGCTACACAGCTATAATGGAGAGGCATGGCCTCTGTCACATTCCATTTAGTGTCAGGGTTAGCAATTGACCTAGAAGTTAAGGGTTAGCACCTACTGTTCAGGTCAATTAGAGCTACCCAATACGAAGGCTGGTGGTGAAGTTCGGCTAGGGGTGAGGAACTTGGGGCCTTCCAGATGCTGTAGGACTCCAGCTCCCATCTGTTTCAGGCAGCATGGCCAGGGATGATGGGAGTTATAAACTAGCAGCATCTGGAGGGCCACAAGTTTCCCATCCTTGTGCTTTGAAGACCTACTGATGGTGGTAGAGCTTCCATAGCATCACAGTTGACTACCGGTAGTTCTGCATTTGCACTCCAACTTTGCATTAGGGAGAGCAAGTTAGGATTTGAGGACGTGTCCCAAGCTAGCCTGAGGCATCCCTTTCCTCAAAGGCTTTCCCATCATCTCCTGCCCACAAGCGATTTTTTGCAAACTAGAAGTCTTTCTCTCAAAGAAGGAAAAGGCTGTCTGTGAAAGGTCAAAAACCACTCAGTACCAAGGATGGCACATAGATGAGAAAAGTAGACTCAACAGAGTACCAACACAAAGTCAATGGAACGATAGGTCACTTCCACCCTACAACCAGAGAATGACAATGGCACAGGAAAAAGAGGAAATAAAGTGGATGTATCAAGAAAAGTGACTCACATAAAGAAAGCATTATGTACCACTCATGTTGCCTAGGAAGCAAGATGGCCGCCTCAAGACCAAGGAAGGAAGATGGCTGACTCCTGGTGGCCAGAGAGGCATAGCTGGTAAGAAATGGGGCAGAATTTTTTTGTAAACAAGCTCTCCGTCATCTCCTCCCTCTCCCATAGGAGATGTATCTTTGGTCTTTTGGTTTCATTCCTTTTCAGGTCCCTCACATCTTCTTCACTCGGCCCTCCAAGGCTTCCAGTTCCTTCATCACTTCCTTGGGCAGGTCCTCGGCCACTTGTTCTGTCAGGTACTGCCTCACGTCCCGCACTTCTTGTTCCCAGAATTCCTTGGGCAGTGAGAAAAGCTCCTGATAGTTCACCTTGCTGAGGCCTGTCAGGTCTAAGGCGCCATCTTTGGGGATGTACCCAATGGGCGTCTCCTTGGCACTCTCCTCTCCATCGACGCGGCGGAAGATCCAGTCAAGGACCCGAGAGTTTTCCCCAAAGCCTGGCCACAAGAAGTTCCCAGCAGCATCCTTCCGGAACCAGTTGACATGGAAGATCTTGGGAAGGCGGACGCCCTTGCGCTCTTCCATGCTCAACCAATGCTCCAGATAGCGGCCAAAGTTGTAACCAAAGAAGGGGCGCATGGCAAAGGGGTCATGCATGATGACCTTACCTGTAATGATTGGGGGGGAGGAGATAAAAAAGAGGTATATATTATAATATAAATGTTGATGAATATAATAGCTTTTTTGTGTAGTAAGATATGAATATATATATATTAGAGCTATTTGTAATATGTGAATATTAAGCTGTTTGGTGTGGTTCCTTGAACCGTGTGGGGGTTTTGTTTTAAGTTTAATCACTAAAAAAAAAAGATGTATTTTAAAAAGAGCTGTAAATATGTGTGCATGAGCCTCAGGTTGCATAAGTATCTTTTAGTACTGAAGCAACACTCCAGGGCAGAGGTAGCCAATATGGTGCCCTCCACATGCTGTGAACTACAACCCTCATCAGCCCCGAGCATCATGGCCAATGGTCAGGGATGATGGGAGTTGTAGTCCAAAATATCTTGAGGACACACTGGCTGCACCTGCTGCAAGGCTACCTGCTCACTGGCTTCGCCTTTTATCCAGAGCAGTCTCTGTGCTATGACACCGAGCCTTTCTTGTGTATCACTCCTCTGCTGCCTGTCTACCAATAGCTGGCTCCACCAATTGCTAAGGTTTAAGCCAGTGGGGACTGGTGGCTCCAATGTCAGTGGGGCAGTGAATCTGCTCCAGGTTTTAGTCTGAACTTTCAAGGAGCTCTCCAAGCTCCTTGAAAGCTCATACTAAAACCCAGGGCGGATTCACTGGCATTGGAGCCACTAGTTTAAACCGAGGCAGGGAACCTCAGATAAAATTTACATTAGTTGTCCTATGCACTTTTGCCTCTGGCCCTGCCCACCAGTGGCATACCCCTCCCCCCCCGAAAGGTTGCCCAAATGGGAATGTGGCCACTTGTCTGAAAAAGGTTCCCCACCCCTGATTTAAAGATGCTCTCCATGGCCTTTCCATGGTCTTCCTTGGGCTCTTAGCCTCCAGAGAGAACCAGATCTATGAGGCAAATCCAGCCAAGCCCAAAGAGCCCTCACCTTTGTGTTCAGCTGCTGCAGTAGACTCTGATCTCATGGCACTGCCCACGAAGACTCCGTGGCGCCAGTTGAAGGCTTCGTACACCAGGGGTACGCCTGGAGGAGAAGTAATTGGGGGACGGGAACACAAGAGGATCACTCTGTGGATGAACGCGGTTAGGCCCATGGAATTTGGGAAGAGGAGGAAGAGATAAGAGGCTTACCTACGGGTCTCCTGCCTCCAAAGATGAGGGCATCAATAGGGACCCCCTTGGGGGATTCCCAATCCGGGTCCATGATTGGGCACTGGCGGGCTGGGGCACAAAAGCGGGAGTTGGGGTGGGCAGCCAACTCTGGGTCACCTTGGAAGGAAGAGATGGAAGAGTTGAGGTTACCGTGCTCTGGGGGGAAATGCTACACGGGGACTCAGAAACACGAGGACTCGCGCGCTCCCTGTCTGGAAGGTACAGCCTCTGCCACAGAAGTCCTTTGCCCAAGTTGCCCAGGTGTGGGAGCTCACAGCAATAGTAAGGAGAGAAAGCACTCTTGTGCGTGACCAGAGACACCATTTTTTTCCCTTACAACTTCTCAGCCTCTGGGACAAAAGTGCAACAAGCCCAGTTAATGCCCTCCTGCTCTGTGATGATGCCACAACTTTGTAACGTTCTCCCTGGAGATGTTTAAGAACATAAAAAGAGCCTGCTGGATCAGGCCGATGGCCCATCTAGTCCAGCATCCTGTTCTCACAGTGGCTGACCAGTTGCCCATGGGAAGCCCGCAAACAGGCTTGGTGCCTAACCCCATGAGCTTTAGGCCTCCAAGAAAGACTTTTACATTCTCCCAGACCTGCTGTTGTTGAGCTTGGGTTTCATCTATGGGTCTGCGTTGTCGCTTTTACTGTTTTAATGGATACTCTTCTTGTTTGAAGGCTGTTTTCTATAAAAAGAGATTGTTTTAATTCTGTGTTGCATTTCTTAAAATTATCTAGATGTTGCATTTTTGATCCTGGATTTCTAAGGTGAGAAATATAGTAACTCTGAACAAGAATGGCCTGCCTTTCAAAATATCCTGGAATATGAAACAAGGAGAGATAATTGCTAATGTTAATTTTTTCCAGTATTGTAAGAGCCACGTAAATCAGAATTTTAGAATGGAGAATATTCTTCCCAACGACAGCATTCATTATTACTCCCTTGGTTTTGCTTTCTCGATATGAGGTTATTATTTCTTTATAGTTATGTACCCCTGATGATTTCATTCATTTTGTTTGTTTCCTTAGATTTTCACACCTTTATATATGTTAGCAAGTTTACTTATTCACTCTTCTAAATTCCTTTTTTACTATGTTTGTAAATAAAAATTTGAAATATAGATGGATGATATAGATGGCATTTGATTGCCAGGAGGACAGGTTGGGGGAGGATAGAAAGCGATCCAAAGCATTGCTAAGCCTCAGAAATAGAAGAGTAAAATTACGGGGCCTCTCCAAATTGGTCAGGGTTTTTTTGCAGGTGCATTCTGCAACAGGTCATTGACTCCATAACAGTGCATTAGTGGTGGATTTATACTGGACCATCCACACATCATTCTGTTTCATTGGTTGCTCTGCAATGCTCCTTCTGCATTATTCCTCTCTGGAGGGGCACTCTCAGAGCTATAGCGCAACAAAAGCAGGATAACCCCACCCCCACCTCTGGAGCATGTTGTGGTATGAAAAGTTACAGGATTTCAGAAGAAACCTACAGGGCATGCACCAACTGGAAACAAAGCAGTATATGCCCACCCCAGAACATTTGCAGGCTGCCCATAGTATCCGTTCCCACTAGCTGATATCCAAAACCTGAGTTTTTAGCCTCTTGTTCATAATTTAGCTTTTAAACTGACTGAGGGGGGAAACCCGACAGGAGCTGAGAAAGGTCCGGTTCGGAATAAACCTCCCCCCGGGATAAAAACCAAAGAAATGATGAAATGTTAAAAGGGGTAGGCCTAGAAGTAGGCATTGTGAGAGCAGGGGCACAGGATATAAATTCAGAAGAGCAAAATTACCACAGGCCTAACCACAAGTGCCAAAGACACTTGAAGAGAGACACTGCTTACAAGTGCCTGTACGCTAATGCTAGGAGCCTCCGAACCAAGATGGGAGAACTGGAGTGCTTGGTCTTAGAGGAGAGCATTGATATAGTGAGCATAACGGAGACCTGATGGAATGGAGAAAACCAGTGGGATACAGTTATCCCTGGATATAAACTATATCGGAAGGACGGGGAAGGACGTATTGGTGGCGGAGTCGCTCTATACGTGAAAGAAGGCATTGAATCCAGCAAGCTCGAAACCCCAAAAGAGGCAGACTCCTCCACAGAATCGTTGTGGGTGGTGATACCATGCCCCAGGAGGGACTTAATACTGGGAACAATCTATCGTCCCCCTGATCAAAATGCTCAGGGAGACCTTGAGATGAGATATGAAATTGAGGAAGCATCCAAACTAGGAAATGTGGTAGTAATGAGTGACTTCAACTACCCGGACATAGACTGGCTGCATATGTGTTCCAGTCATGACAAAGAAGCAAAGTTGCTAGATATTCTAAATGACTATTCCCTAGACCAGTTGGTCATGGAACCGACCAGAGGGACGGCAACCCTGGACTTAATCCTCAGTGGGGACCGGGACCTGGTGCGAGATGTAAGTGTTGTTGAACCGATTGGGAGCAGTGACCACAGTGCTATTAAATTAAACATACATGTAAATGGCCAATTGCCAAGAAAATCCAACACGGTCACATTTGACTTCAAAAGAGGAAACTTCACAAAAATGAGGGGATTGGTAAAAAGAAAGCTGAAAAACAAAGTCCAGAGGGTCACATCACTCGAAAATGCTTGGAAGTTGTTTAAAAACACTATATTAGAAGCTCAACTGGAGTGCATACTGCAGATCAGAAAAGGTACCGCCAGGGCCAAGAAGATGCCAGCATGATTAACGAGCAAAGTCAAGGAAGCTCTTAGAGGCAAAAAGTCTTCCTTCAGAAAATGGAAGTCTTGTCCGAATGAAGAAAATAAAAAAGAACACAAACTCTGGCAAAAGAAATGCAAGAAGACAATAAGGGATGCTAAAAAAGAATTTGAGGAGCACATTGCTAAGAACATAAAAACCAACAACAAAAAATTCTATAAATACATTCAAAGCAGGAGACCATCTAGGGAGACAATTGGACCCTTGGATGATAAGGGAGTCAAAGGTGTACTAAAGAACGATAAGGAGATTGCAGAGAAGCTAAATGAATTCTTTGCATCTGTCTTCACAGTGGAAGATATAGGGCAGATCCATGAACCTGAACTAACATTTGCAGGAAAGGATTCTGAGGAACTGAGACAAATAGTGGTAACGAGAGAGGAAGTTCTAAGCTTAATGGACAATATAAAAACTGACAAATCACCGGGCCCGGATGGCATCCACCCGAGAGTTCTCAAAGAACTCAAATGTGAAATTGCTGATCTGCTAACTAAAATATGTAACTTGTCCCTTGAGTCCTCCTCCGTGCCTGAGGACTGGAAAGTGGCAAATGTAACACCAATCTTCAAAAAGGGATCCAGAGGGGATCCCGGAAATTACAGGCCAGTTAGCTTAACTTCTGTCCCTGGAAAACTGGTAGAAAGTATTATTAAAGCTAGATTAACTAAGCACATAGAAGAACAAGCCTTGCTGAAGCAGAGCCAGCATGGCTTCTGCAAGGGAAAGTCCTGTCTCAGTAACCTATTAGAATTCTTTGAGAGTATCAACAAGCATATAGATAGAGGTGATCCAGTGGACATAGTGTACTTAGACTTTCAAAAAGCGTTTGACAAGGTACCTCACCAAAGGCTTCTGAGGAAGCTTAGCAGTCATGGAATAAGAGGAGAGGTCCTCTTGTGGATAAGGAATTGGTTAAGAAGCAGAAAGCAGAGAGTAGGAATCAACGGACAGTTCTCCCAATGGAGGGCTGTAGAAAGTGGAGTCCCTCAAGGATCGGTATTGGGACCTGTACTTTTCAACTTGTTCATTAATAACCTAGAATTAGGACTGAGCAGTGAAGTGGCCAAGTTTGCTGACGACACTACATTGTTCAGGGTTGTTAAAACAAAAAGGGATTGCGAAGAGCTCCAAAAAGACCTCTCCAAACTGAGTGAATGGGCGGAAAAATGGCAAATGCAATTCAATATAAACAAGTGTAAAATTATGCATATTGGAGCAAAAAATCTGAATTTCACATATACGCTCATGGGGTCTGAACTGGCGGTGACCGACCAGGAGAGAGACCTCGGGGTTGTAGTGGACAGCACGATGAAAATGTCGACCCAGTGTGCGGCAGCTGTGAAAAAGGCAAATTCCATGCTAGCAATAATTAGGAAAGGTATTGAAAATAAAACAGCCGATATCATAATGCCGTTGTATAAATCTATGGTGCAGGCGCATTTGGAATACTGTGTACAGTTCTGGTCGCCTCATCTCAAAAAGGATATTATAGAGTTGGAAAAGGTTCAGAAGAGGGCAACCAGAATGATCAAGGGGATGGAGCGACTCCCTTACGAGGAAAGGTTGCAGCATTTGGGGCTTTTTAGTTTAGAGAAAAGGCGGGTCAGAGGAGACATGATAGAAGTGTATAAAATTATGCATGGCATTGAGAAAGTGGATAGAGAAAAGTTCTTCTCCCTCTCTCATAATACTAGAACTCGTGGACATTCAAAGAAGCTGAATGTTGGAAGATTCAGGACAGACAAAAGGAAGTACTTCTTTACTCAGCGCATAGTTAAACTATGGAATTTGCTCCCACAAGATGCAGTAATGGCCACCAGCTTGGATGGCTTTAAAAGAAGATTAGACAAATTCATGGAGGACAGGGCTATCAATGGCTACTAGCCATGATGGCTGTGCTCTGCCACCCTAGTCAGAGGCAGCATGCTTCTGAAAACCACTTGCCGGAAGCCTCAGGAGGGGAGAGTGTTCTTGCACTCGGTCCTGCTTGCGGGCTTCCCCCAGGCACCTGGTTGGCCACTGTGAGAACAGGATGCTGGACTAGATGGGCCACTGGCCTGATCCAGCAGGCTCTTCTTATGTTCTTATGTTCTTAATTCTTAACCTCTTAAATTTTATCCTGCCTTATTAAGTACTTTACATCCTTTTCCTCCGAAACCAAACAGCACCCATAAATGGAGGTTTTGATATATATGTCACTGTAAGACAAACTTTCTTCCCCTTCCCAACGCCCGTCTCCCCCCATTAGGTTCATCTCTCCAAATGACTGTCAGTGGGTTATATCCAATGTTAGTCATACTCTGAGTAGACCCACTGAAATGAATGGACATGACTAACTCAGATCCGGCACGCCTGGTCTGACTCAGCTGACGAGTTTTGCAGGGATTTTACTAACATATCAACTACCAGCAGTTCTCCATGGTTTCAGACAGGGAGTCTTTCCCAATCTACCTGGAAAGGCCAGGGATTGAACCTGAGGCCTTTTGCACACAGAACATGTGCTCTGCCACTGAGCTATAGCCCTTCCCCTAAAAGGGAAGCGGGGCCATATTCACCCCTTCGCCCTAGTGGGGCTCACACTCCTGTCTCCGGCTTCCCAACCCCATGCCCCATGCTACAAGCCACTGGAGGCTGCTGCACAATCGTTGTGTTCTCTGTGACTACCCAGAGTCCTTTGCAACAGGTTACCCATCCTTGCCTGGTTTCCAAGGCTTGCCCTGCCAGGTGCTGATGGTCACCCCTGTAGGGATCATCTGGTCGATGCCCTCCCAGTAGACTCCCCCTTCGCTGGTCTCGGCGACGTTGGTGAACATGGTGTTCCGCTGGATGGTGTGCATGGCGTTGGGGTTGGTTCTGGTGGAAGTGCCCGGCGCCACCCCAAAGAAACCATTCTCGGGGTTGATGGCCCGCAAGCAGCCTGTGCATGACAGAGGAGGAGAAGGTGGTGAGTTGCATCATTCCTGTTCTGGATTCCAGGGCCTTTTTATCTAGTGCGGGGGCTTCTCAGATGTTGCTGGACTCCAACTCCCATCAGTCTCAGGCAGCATGGCCCATAGCCAAGGCTGACAGGAGTTGTAATCCAGCAACATCTGGAGGGCCAAAGGTTTCCCATCCCTAGTGTCTAAGCCTAATCTGGCCAGCCTTTCTTGGATATCTTGTAAGATCCTCCATTTTTGTAAATGTCCGTAACTTTTGCAGATCCACACCATACATTTAAAGCACATCCAGCGCACATTTAAAGCACGTGACTTTCTCCAAAGAATTCTGGGAACTGTGCTTTTCCCCTCACAAAGCCACAACCTCCTAGCTCCCTTAACAAACTACAGTTCCCAGGATTCTTTGGGGGAAGTCATGTACTTTAAAGGTGCATTGGATTTGCTTTAAATGTATGGTGTGGATCTAAGTCACTATGTCTGAGCTACATAGCTGAGCACAAATGTGAATTTAGGTTTCCTGACCTAAGTCCAGCATGCAAACCACTGCACCATACTGCCTCTCGCTGCAAAAAAAAAGCATGCTATGCCCTGCTGCTCTCATTCTCTCCAGGCTGTCTTGTGCCTAGATTCCAAACTCACCGTCGCTGTCAAACTTCATCCATGCAATATCATCCCCTACACACTCTACCCTCCAGCCGGGCAGCGTGGGGTTCATCATTGCCAAATTTGTCTTTCCACAAGCACTGGGGAACGCTGCAGCCACGTACTTCTTTTTCCCCTCTGGATTTGTGAGTCCCAGAATCTGGAAAGGACAACGAGCAGCAAGTGAACGGTACAGGAGAGCCACAGGCACACATTAGAGCAGCCTTTCCCAACCTTTAGGTCCCCAGATGTTGCTGGACTACAGCTCCCATCAGCCCCAGCCAGCATGGCCAATGGTCAGGAATTATGAGAACTGAAATACAGCAACATCTGGGGACCCAAAGGTTGGGAAAGGCTGCCTTGGAGGAAGGCCATGTATCGATTCCCAACAGGCAGACATGCCCACTGTTAACAGTGGTGCTTTGCTTCCGCAAAGTACCCATAGTGCTTTGCAACAGATGTTTGCTCCAGATTCCCTACAACAACAACAGACTCGTGCCAAGAAACATCCCACAATGCTTGGCAGGAGAATCCTGGCCTGTCACTACGCCTAATCATTTGCATGTAAAAGGTAGCCCAAATTCTTCCTAGACATGTGCAGAGATTGTCAGTGTTACAAACCATATCCATTTGCCTTTCTTAAAGAAGAAATTATTACAGTTGCAATGTTTAATCGATGTTGTTCTTGTTGTTGTTATGTGCCTTCAAGTTGTCTACGACTTATGGCGACCCTATGAAGCAGTGAGCTCCAACAGCATCTGTCATGAACCACCCTGTTCAGATCTTGTAAGTTCAGGTCTGTGGCTTCCCTTACGGAATCAATCCATCTCTTGTTTGGCCTTCCTCTTTTTCTACTCCCTGCTGTTTTTCCCAGCATTATTGTCTTTTCTAGTGGATCATGTCTTCTCATTATGTGTCCAAAGTATGATGTTTATTACTTATTTATTTATATCCTGCCCTTCCTCCCAGCAGGAGCCCAGGGCGGCAAACAAAAGCACTCAAAACACTTTAAAACATCATAAAAACAGACTTTAAAATACATTAAAACATTTTTAAAAACATTTTTTAAAAGTTTTCAAAAGATCTTTTTTCCAAAAAAAAGGTTAAGAATGTTTTTTTAAAAAGGTTAAAAAACGTATTAAACAGCCATCTGTCGGGAATGCTTTGATTTGGATTCCTGCATTGAGCAGGGGGTTGGACTTGATGGACTTATAGGCCCCTTCCAACTCTACTATTCTATTATTTGATTCTAAAAAGCAATTCCAGCACAGATGCAAACAGGGATAAGGTCTTAACTTAAAAGACTTGTTGAAAGAGAAAGGTCTACAATAGGTGCCAAAAAGATAACAGAGATGGTGCCTGTCTAATATTTAAGGGGAGGGAATTCCACAGGGTCAGTGCCACCACACTAAAGGTCCGTTTCCTATCTTGTGCGAAACGAACCTCCTGTTAAGATGGTATCTGCAGGAGGCCCTCACCTGCACAGCGCAGTGAACAACTGGGTATATAAGGGATAAGATGGTCTTTCAAGTATCCTGGTCCCAAGCTGTATAGGACTTTGTACACCAAGACTAGAACCTTAAACTTGGCCCGATAGCAAATGGGCAGCCTGTGCAATTCTTTCAGCAGCGGGGTAATATGTTGGCAATACCCTGCCCCAGTGAGCAGTCTTACCACTGCATTTTGCACCAGCTGCAGCTTCCGGACCAACCTCAAGGGCAGCCCCACAGACAGCGCATTACAGTAATCCTACCAGACATGTTACCAGACATGCCCACTTGCCATTAGAAATCTTTTGATTAAGAGAACACCTCAGATTAATTGATCAGCAGATTTTAAAAGGGATGTCAATACGAGCACTGACAAAAATCCACTGACTGCAGGGACCATCTTAAAAGAGGGTTTTCCCCCTTTGATGCCACATAGGAAGGAATGCCTTATTTTTATTTTAAGATAGCGCACATATCTACATCTTCTAAAAGCAAAGAAATAATGCTTTTTCTCCAGAACTATTTATGAAGATTTAATTCAAATTGATGTTAAAACATATATGGGGAATCACCAAGATTTCTTTAGCAGACAACAGTCCTGGAAATTACATTAATTTGATTCTCTATTTACACATTAAAAAGATGAATGGTAAGCAAATGTTTTAAGATCGTATTTTGCTCGGGAATTTGTATTTTTTTACAAATTAATATGAAAATAAAGGAGAAACATTGAAAGCAAAAATTGTGGGAAAATAAATAGGGGTATTCCCCAATTTTAGATTAGTTTCTTGTTTTACAAAATGGAAGTTTACTTTAGAAAATGTGTGATGGGATATTTGTAGTTAAAACTATTTGGGTCATAAAGCCTAGTTTAGTTTAAATTTTTATAAGGTGTTTCTGTGTGGTCCCCACCCCACCGCAAAAAAAGCCTTTAGCAGTGACATGTCAGGGAGAAATTCAACAGGTGATGCTTTCATAGCATTGAGATACAGCAATGGTATCTCATTACCTGCTGAATTTTGGCCTGTCACACAGAAGTGCTGCCTTTTTTTAAAAAAAGATAGCAACTTTGGCTTTGCAATGAAATGTAAAAGAACCAGAATGTATTGCAATATATGCCACCCACATCACTTAGCCACCATCGTTATTTAGACCAACTTTACCCATCCTGATGCTGTGCTGAGTGGGGCTGATGTGAGTTGTAATCCAAAATATCTGGAGGGCACTAGGTTGGGGAACGCTGTTTTAAACAATCACTTGCCAATGCTTGGATGAGAGGTTATCTTAAGCAACTCTTAAAATGGCTGAACCCAAAGCAATGGTGTGTGGGGCTGTTTTTAAATGATGACATTCTCACTTGATAGGCAAATGTAAACTGCCCTTCTGAAGAGGTGGCTACCGTCCCAAATTACCCACAGTGCTTTGCAGCCTGTTTCCCCTCAAGCTATTGATACTTCCTTTGCATGAAAATCCCCACTGCTTCACTCAAAACTATCCCACGAGGCTTTGCACTAGACTCTAGTGGAGGCTTGGGGACTTACCTATAGTCCTCCCCCAGGCCCCCTTGATTGCCCTTCCGCATGGGCCAATGCCCTCTGGGTCCTGATAGAGGGTCTTGCCTGTTCACCCCTCCCCTTATTTGTGCGTCAGACTCATCCTCACACATTTAGAATTTCAGCAGCCCTCTGTCACTCATTAACCAATTAATATTTGCTCGTTAAATATCCCTCTGAGACAATGTAAACACCCACTGTCCTTTGGCCTTGTGTTTGGCACTCCCACCCACCCCCTTTCCAGTCCTGACTATCAACCTCTCGCCACCATCTCTACCCCAAACCAAAGATTTCCAGCTCCCAGAATCCCTTGCGTCGAGCTATTAGACTCCATCCCCGTGCCCCACCCCTCAGAGCAAAAGACAGAACTCACAGGCAGGGCTTAGTCTGAGCTAATGATCAGCCCCAGGAGCTATGTTCAACTCCTGGGCTCAGTAAAGAGTAGCAAAGAGTGCCTCTGAGCATGTACAGACTATGTTAACGGCGGCCAGCTCCCTCCACACCTAGAGCGAGGGACAGAAGAACTTCTGCATCTGAGGCTATGGATAAAAGTTAGCCATTGACAGAGTCCCTGACTCCAGATGTCCCGTCCCCCCCGCTCCATCCTGCCCCACTAGGCCTTACTCTTCTCCCACTGCAGAGACAGGACATGAGTATCTTCACACTCCATTCCTCTCACCAGCATATGTTCTGCCAGCCAGCCTTCGTCTTTGGCAATGCAAGAAGCGATGCGCAGGGCGAAGCATTTTTTGCCCAGGAGGGAGTTTCCGCCGTAGCCACTGCCGAAGGAGACAATCTCACGGCGTTCTGGGACATGTGCTATGAGGGTTTTCTCAGGGTTACAAGGCCAGTTGTTCACCAACTCCTCTGCGTTTTTAGAGAAGAGGAGGAGAAAAAAACTTAAGTCAATGATCTTCTGGGGAATTCCACAAATATCTCAGAGGAAGAACGGGACTTTAAGCTGAAGAGTGTCCCAACAGCTCTGTTTTAGGAAACCAGCCAATGCTTTGAATCTTTAGTGGTCTTAATTCCGCCCCCCCAAATGTTTTATTTTTCAAAAAAGAAAGTGTAAATAGAAATACTAAGAGGGAGGGAGAGAAATAAGAATATAAATATGGCTCAGTCCACTTGCGTGAAATACAAATAAAAGGAGAGATTTAAAAAAGAGGTAAGAAAATGAGATAACACTGTTACAGTGTTCCCAACAATATTTGTAGTTCAACATGCTATATTTTATTACACCAGTACATGATAAAGGACTCCAACTCTCCTCAAATAATTTTATTTTGTGATCTTTATTTAGAACTAAACGTGTACCCAAATTGGCAGGGCTTTTTCCCCCCACGCAATCCCTCTGCTACTACTGATTTATGCCCATGGAAGTCTTTGGTAGAAGCAGCACACCGTTGTGCATTATGAAATTCCAGAAAATCACGGAATAGCAAGGCCTACTACTCTGAAGAGTACTCGACAAAACAGTTAATCCGGACCCTGCCACTACCAGCCATTATATGAAGTGGTAAACACTCATCCTCAGCAATCAGGAAGACGTGAAGAGCACAACCTTAACCTCCGAAACCCCAAAGAGGAGATGCTTACCAGTCAGGGGCAGGGGCCGCCCCACAGAATGCAGGCACTTGACAAACTCCCCGTCGCCCAGAGTCCTGAGGACAGCAGCACCCATTCGGGTCATGATGCGCATGCTGGCAACCACGTAGGCGGAGTCCGTGAGTTGGATCCCGATCTTGGAGAGGGGCGAACCAATGGGCCCCATGCTGTAGGGGATGACGTACATGGTGCGGCCTGCAGAAGAAGATGGAACAAGTCACAGGAGGGGAAGATGCGGGCAGAAGCACAAGTGGAGGCTGGGGTAAAGAAGGGGAGGGTTGGCAGGCTGGATGGATGGATGGATTGTTGTTGTTATGTGACCTTCAAGTCGATTATGACTTATGGTGACCCTATGAATCAGCAACCTCCAATAGCATCTGTCATGAACCACCCTGCTCAGATCTTGTAAGTTCAGGACTGAGGCTTCCTTTATGGAATCAATCCATCTCGTTTGGCCTTCCTCTTTTTCCACTCCCTTGTTTTTCTCAGCATTATTGTCTTTTCTAGTGAATCATGTCTTCTCATTGTGTGTCCAAAGTATGATAACCTCAGTTTCATCATTTTAGCTTCTAGTGACAGTTCTGGTTTAATTTGTTCTAACACCCAATTATTTGTCCTTTTCACAGTCCATGGTATGCACAAAGCTCTCCTCCAACACCACATTTCAAATGAGTTGATTTTTCTCTTATCAGCTTTTTTCACTGTCCAACTTCCACATCCATACATACAGATCGGGAATACCATGGTCTGAATGATCCTGACTTTAGTGTTCAGTGATACATCTTTGCATTTGGGGACCTTTTCTAGTTCTCTCATAGCTGCCCTCCCCAGTCCTAGCCGCCTTCTGATTTCTTGACTGAGGAGAGGTGGATGGGTAAGTATTTGAAGGAATAAGCTAATGAAATATAAATAAATAGGAAGACTGTCAAGGAGAATGTGGATAGGTAGGGAACATTTTAACTAGTATCAGGATCTTACCCTGCTAATCTTGTCCAACCCTCCCAGGCTGGGGTTTCACTCTTGTACTCCCTAGATCAAGCGTGGGGAACCTGTGGCCCTCCAGATGTTGCTGGACTGCAGTTCCCCTTGTTCCTGGTCATTGGCCATGCTGATGAGAGCTGGCGCCCAGCACCTCCTGGAATGCCACAAGTTCCCCACATCTGTGCTAGATAGAAACGGCCCCCATTATCTCCAACAGCTGCCTCCTCTTCACCTTTCATACAACCAGGAAACCGGTCATCCACCGCTTCCTGGAATGTTTTGGGGTTCATCCAGTTGCCCAGTTGGCCTTTGACCCCCGGGGTGGGGATAGGCACCGTGTCCCTCTGGTTCTCCGTCACAATGACTGTTCGGCTCTCTACCCGGGCCACATCCTTGGGGTCAGTCTTGGCTAGCCAGCTATATGAGAAGACAAAGAGAAAGTGGATTCAGAGGATTCTTGTCCCCTGACATGCACGGTGTAGCATTCTGCAGAGAACCACCAAATCAAGGTGCCATTGTAGAACTGTGGTGCCAATATTTTCCAATAGGTGGCTCCATAGAGTTATCCTAGGATGCTGTGCAGGGTATGTGCTAGTAACTGTGCTATCCCTTGAGGCTACACCCACATCCTGCCCTTGAACGTACACTTACCAGTTCTCATATTTGCCCAGTGACTTGATGATTCCTTCTGACTCTAGAAAGTTCAAGATTTTGACATTCTCCTTCTCAGTCCCATCACAGATGTGGATGCTGGCTGGCTGGCAGAGTCGCACCCCATGGTCCACAAACTCCTTCACCCCCCCTGAAAGTTTACCCAGGTCTCCATGGATGACCCGTGGTGCATGGGCCCAGCGCACCGGGGCTGCAGACCAGCATCTGAGAGAGGAAACTCCTAGGCTGCAACAGAAGAGAGAGAGAGAGAAGGTCTTGGGTGTGTGAATGAGACGCAGAGTGGAGCCATGTGGGCAAGAGAGGATGGAAAGGAGGTAGCAGAGCAGACAAAAATGCAGATGGGCATCTCAGATGCCACGCATAAGAGCCACAGCACAGCACTTTCCCAGGACTGCTGCTTGCCTGCGCCTCTCTGAATCTTTATCAGAGCGTTTAAATCATGTACAAATACATAGAGGCATGCCCAGAGGCACATGAGCTGCCCACAGCTTTCCAAAGTGTGTGAATTTTATGCAAGCATGAGCAGGCAGGCTTGCAGAAAGATCTGTGGTGAGCGACCCAGGAGGATGTGCAGAAGCAAATGTGCAAAGCCAGGTGTTCATCTGCACAAGGAATTTTAGATGCTGCTCCACACGGGTCTGAACACATTTCAGCATAAGAGAGATGTATGCACCTTCCTCATAATTTTAAGTATCTGCTATATATTTTGGAAGACAGCTGGTATAGCACAGTGGGGAGGACAGCCTGGCTGGGAGTCCAGAGTCTGTGAGTTCAAATCCCCGCTCGTGTCTCCTGGGTGTCAAGGGCCAGTTAAAGATCACCCGCACAGGGAGTGAGTGGCTCAGGGGTTACGTGCCCTGCCACCTGTGCAGCCGTGGGCAAGCTGCATAGTCCCAAGGAGCCCAGTTGTCCCCCAGCTGGCAGTTACGGACAAGGAAGGGGCTGGCTTGTGCAGCTGTGGCAAGCTGAGCAGGCCCTAGCCAGCTGGGGAGGACTAGCCTCAGAGGGAGGCAATGGTAACTATACATATGGACACCATTTGAAATCAAAATGACAGACTGAACCTTTCAAAACTGCACTAGTTTTGTGGTTTCTTAGAATTCTCAAGCAACGCTGGGTACGAGGCTGCCAGTGCATAATACATTTACATAAATATGTGTGAAATGCATGCATTTCCAAGTATGCAATGAACTTTGAAAACTTCCTATGCATAAGAAGGCAGGAGGCTCAACCAGGATATGCAGAAGTGTACAAAGTGTCAAATGCCTCTATGAGCACACATTAACGGCCCATATCTGTACAAAGGACTGTAAATTCACACGCCCTTCTGACAGCATGCCGACTTTTCATAAGCAGGAGAGCATGAACAGCATTTTGGAAGCCTGCACTCACATCCTATACATGTGATGATGCTTCCTATGCTTGGCACCAGTTTCTGTATATACTTATCTTTATGTGGGCCCCGTTTATATGCAACAGTGCCAGCAAAGACAGTGTCCTGTCCAGGTTACCTCCAGATCAAGGTTAAAACTAAGGGTTTGCAGAGAGGTAGGAAACTTCTGAGAGAAATGGCAGTGTGGGATGAAAGGGCTCCGTCTTCGGAATTGGTGACGTACATCCCACATAAGGAATCTGCATGTGGTCTAACATAAGTTGCTGTCTGAGGATGTAGAGAAGTTCTCCCATCAGCCTTGGCAATTTTTCCCACCATGCACAGCACCCACACACAGAATAAAGCGCTGAGATGAAGACATGTGATGCGCCTTTTTATATCTAAACATTAGGTGGATGTGCGAAGCAACAGGTGGCTGATACGTGTGTGGCGGGGAGGTGTCAAGTCAACACATTAACACTCTTGCCAAGAAGTTACCCCTTGGAGTTCATTTATTTAGAAAATTGCATGCGCAAAATAGCACACTCTAGGACACCTGCTTGTGCCAGCAGGTGAACATAGGTGTCTGCACCCTCAGACAAGTGCCTTCGTAGTCAAGCAAGGATACAAACACCACTTGCCAAGGCCAGCTCCATGCCTGCCATACGTTGGCACTGGACTTATCATTGAGCCACAGTTTTCCTGCACACATCCCTGTGCATACTCGTGAAACCGAGTGTGTGATGACAAAGCCCCAGCACTTGGATGTACGCTGGTCTCCGACTCTGATTCCCTGACCTCTTAATATTGACAGTTGTGAATCGGTGAACCCTAGACTTGGCTGTTTGTGGCCGATTACGCACACAGCTCCCTGACCCTTGCACAGAGATTTGGGGTGGGCAAGGGTTCACCTGTCCTCTCCCCCCTCCCCTGGGATTGGCTGATGGCCTAGGAGGGAGTGGAGAAACCTTGGCTAAGCAGCATTAAGGGCAAGGGTCAGACCACTCAGCGTGGACTTTCACCCAAGCCAAGGCTTCCTTCGGAGCAGGGAGAGATCCCAGCTGTGCTCTAGAGGCACCTGTTGGTCTGCGGCATAAGAGAAACATGATGTTCCCATCCTCCCTGACAGCTTCCATTCAGCATTTCCCCATTGCTCCAGGGAGTTTTCTTAATTAAAAAAAAGGGTGGAAGGCAAGACTTGAACAGATCAAGAGCTCACCGCTTTGCTCAGCAGAGTTGCAAGGCTCCTATCTTAAAAGAGGAGAGTGGCTCCATTCTCTAGGCCTGTTTTGCTCATCCCACTGACTTAGATGCTGCAGGAGCCAACACAGTAATTCTTATTGACATAGTGTTCAACTTTCCCACCTTTTTCCACCTAAATGTGCGGACTCTGACAAGACACTTTTTATACCGGCCTCAGTTTCTCATCTGTAAAATGGGGATGCCAGAGAAGGGGGGGCTGCCTTGCAGATGGACTGCAGGGATGTACAAATAGATCGTTTCTGCAGAACACTCTATTTGCCAACACGTCATTGTTTCCTTTTGTTTGTTTGCAAAACAAATGCGTCCACCCCATAAGAACCCTGTGATGCTGTTTCCTATTGCTCCCATTTTACAGGTAACAAAACTGAGGCTGGGTGAGAATGTCACTCGCCTAAGGCCGCATAATGACTCGGTGGTGGAGATGGGGCTGGACTCCAGGTCTCTTTGCCCCTTGGATCCTGTCAGCTTTCACTTCAGCTAAAAACACCTTGCGGCAAGGGGCCCTTCCTAGTTAATACAACATACCTGCATTGTAAAAGGTGCATGTTTGCTTTGCGGTCCACATTACTGCCGGTGTCACTCCCATTTTACAGTGATCCACAGGTGTGGCCAAAGGCTAAAGGGGAGTCCACAGCAGAGGTCAGGTTTAAAAAGTCATAATTGTGATGAGTTTAGGCAGGAGAGGAGGGCTGGATGCAACTTGAGAATGCAGTGGGGGGGCAGTGTGTGTGGTGTGGGTGTGTGGAGATCCTGCTACCTCTTAAATCCCTAGATTAGCCTCAACCTTGCTTATCTGGAGAAGGGCAATTGCAAAGGAAATAAAAGAGTAGGGAAAACAAACCAGAGGTGAAGCAGCACAGGAGAGCCATTTCCTCTTATGGGTGAAAGGTTGTTGTTGCAGAGTGGGGGGGGGGGGAGGAGCACGAGTCCCTGGGGGAGGGGGTGGGTGACGTGGAGAGTGCAAAGCAGAAGGGAGTAGGAGAGGCGACTCTGACAAACAAGGGTGGCATTCCCAAGCCACAAGGCCCCATCTGCCTGTCCCACCCCCCAAACGCCCTCCCTGCGACTCAAGCAGGACCGCTACACTTGAGGGGGCCCTCCCCAGAAATCCCCCCCTCTACAGTTTTTCCCAGCAAACTTCAGAAATGGGTCCTGCTGAATTGGGAGAGGTGCAAGCACAGACAGGGGCATTGGCAAGGAAGGAACAGCCAGCCAGCTAGATAGAATAATGGGGGAAAACAGATAGACTAACAGGCATTTAAAGGCGGAAGGCATAGTTGCTGCAAGAGACTGAACGGAACAAACATCCCAGGAGGTGTAGGCAAGATGTTCAAATGTGCACCAGGCAGAGATACCCGAGCTTGGGGGCAAACAGTTAGGAAAGGGCAGGCAAGCCTGCTGGGTGGAAATCAGATTGCCCGCTACATCGTATCCCCATTTTACAGAACAGGCCACTGAGGCCGGACTGATATTCACCAGGGGAGGCAGCCCCATCTCTCTCCAGGCAGACAGCATAATGAAGGGCTTCAAACGGCATTTTTTTTAAAAAGCATCACATTGTATTTTTTTTAATTTATCGTATTTTCATGTGCCATGAAAGAGAAATACAGCCGGGAGGGGTTTCTTCCCCTTGGGGTCTCTGTCTCCCATTCTCCCCGCTCCTCCCATTTTCCCCAGCGACTGCCGGACCACCGCGGGAGGACGCCTCGGCTTGGGGAGGGCTGGCAGACCGAGGAAGCCCGCCGCCCCGAACACCGTTTCCTGGGAAGGACCTTCTCTTGCACTCCCGGGGACCCACTTCTGCCTCAAGGCTCGCGCTCGGGGGGGGGGAGGCGTGGGGCAGGATGGAGAGGTGCGCCCCGAAGGGCTGCAGACTGGGGGATGGAGGCGGTTGGGTGAAAAGGAGAAGGAGGCGGACTGCGTGGTTGCAGCGCGGAGCGGGGGGCGGAGAGGGATGCAGGATCGGAGCTGAGGCAAAAGGGGGACGCGGCGGCGGGGGCGTCCGCTCAGCTCACCCCAGGATCCGGGTGTAAGGCGCCGGCATCGCGTCCCCCGCTCAGGCAACCCCCTCACGGCTCCGGATGATGGACCCAAGCGTCCGGGCGCCGGATTTAAGGAGGAAGGGGGAGGAGACCGAGGCGAGGGCGCGCGGGGGGAGGCGCAAAGCGCTTCCCGGGCTCCGGGGCGGGAGGGGACCCGGGTCCCGCCCCTCCCTCCGGCAGCCTCGCCCCTCCCTCCGGCAGCCTCGCCCCGCTCATAGGCTGCTGGGGGACAGGCCCCACGACCGCCCCGCGTCTCCTCCTCCTCCCCCGGCACGACGTTGCCGCCTCCTGGCAGCGGGCATGATGTAAGAGCCGCCCGGTCTTGCCAGGGTCGAAGGACGCGCGCGATCCCAACCCAAGCCAGCGTTGGGGGCAGGCAGGGCTTTAGGGCGGCAGCATCTTTTTCCAAGGCCACGTTGGCCTTGAACATAGGAAACGAGAAGGGAAGAGAGCGCCCCTGCCCATGTGCAGAGTACATATCTCGTGCCCGTCGCCGCCGTGTAACTACAAAGAACCACACACACACGGAGCAGGGATTAAGGGGAAGGAGGGCTCGCAGGTCGGAGGAGATTGCAAAGCGATTTCTTCACAGTACGTTTAAGGGGTGGGGCGGAATCCCTCAGGTCTCGTAGCCCCGCCCCTTCTCCTTGAACCACGCCCACCCGGAAACACCCTCTTCCACCCCTGGCCCCGCCCCTTTTTATGGAGGCAGGGTTCGAGTCATGTTAGACACCTCTGAGCACGCACAGAGTGATTTCCTATTCACTCATGCAGCAACTGAAGCCTGTCTCCACAGACTAAATGTTAAGAAGCAAGGTTTCTTTCTGGGATAGAGGACATGACCTCTACACAGGCCTGAGGCCCAGAATATCATTATCATCATTATCGTTTGCTATTGCCAGCTTTGTTTTCAGTCCCTTTCTTAATGAGCCATAATGTGGAAGTCATTTTTTTCACAGTTGTCACACACTGGCACAACATTTATTTATTTTGTATTAACTATAATTTATTAACTAATCATCATCATACATATTACGCCTTACTAATATTGCAATTTGATTTAACAAACAAAATCCATTAATAACTTGGATGAAGAGGTGCAGGGAATGCTAATCAAATTTGCAGATGAGACTAAATTAATGACAACAGATTTATGCAACTTTACAGTTGACAATGAAGACATTGAACTTGTCAAGGATTATCAATACCTTGGCACAGTCATTAACCAAAATAGAGACAATAGTCAAGAAATCAGAAGGCTAGGACTGGGGAGGGCAGCTGTGAGAGAACTAGAAAAGGTCCTCAAATGTAAAGATGTATCACTGAACACTAAAGTCAGGATCATTCAGACCATGGTATTTCCAATCACTCTGTATGGATGTGAAAGTTGGACAGTGAAAAAAGCTGATAAGAGAAAAATCAACTCATTTGAAATGTGGTGTTGGAGAAGAGCTTTGTGGATACCATGGACTGCAAAAAAGACAAATAATTGGGTGTTAGAACAAATTAAACCAGAACTATCACTAGAAGCTAAAATGATGAAACTGAGGTTATCATACTTTGGACACATCATGAGAAGACATGATTCACTAGAAAAGACAATAATGGTGGGAAAAACAGAAGGGAGTGGAAAAAGAGGAAGGGCAAAGAAGAGATGGATTGATTCCATAAAGGAAGCCACAGATCTGAACTTACAAGATCTGAACAGGGTGGTTTACAACAGATGCAACTAGAGGTCGCTGATTCATAGGGTCGCTGTAAGACAAAATCGACTTGAAGGCACATAACAACATATATAGCTGCTTCAAATGTCACAGCTTTTCACGAGCTTTGTTGTAATTCTGTGACGTCCAGATCTTTGTATATTACCCCGGTGGTTCTCTGTTACTGACTTTACTCTTAAAATAGTGAATCAACAGTACCAAAGAGGCCTGGGATCTTTTGAAATGAAGCAGTTGGCCCATCCCGCTGGACAGCATCTTGAGACCATGGTCCAAAACCGGCTGAGAAACTTTTTACTTAACATGATGGGCTTGTCCAGACATCCTTTCTATTGTGCATTCATTATTATTTCGGGAAGGGCCGCAGCTGAGTGGCGGAGTGCCTGCTTTGCATGCATGCAGAAGGCCCCAGGTTCAATCCCCGATGGCACCTCCAGGTGGGGCTGGAAGTAACTCCTGCTTGAATCCTTGGAGTGCTGCTGCCTGTCAGTGTAAGCAATACTTAACTAGAGGAACCAATGGTCTGACTCAGTGTAAGGCAGCTTTCTATGTCCCTATGTTCCTTTTATTTGTGCTCATAGTTAATTTTGGGGACAGCTATATGCAATCCCACTTTCAATACTGTTTGCGCCCTGCAAATGTTTCAGGGCTGACGTACTGCTATGTTTCCATTCAGTACATGTCCCATAGCTTCCTACTGAAATCCTGCAACTTTTTATACCAGAAATGTTCTGCTTTAGTTTATTTTTTTTGTCCTTCTTTTGTTGTGAAAGAGTGGCCTCCCAGGCAGCAATAATCCGGTAATTGAGGAAGAGCAACCAATGAAGCGGAATGAGGTGCGGAGGGTCCAAGGTAAATCCACCCCCAAAGCACTATTATTGCATCAATGGCATGTTGCAGAATACACCTTCAAAACAAAACAAACACCACCAGTCTGGAGGTGTCCCAGAGCTCTGTTGTTTTTATGTGCCTTCAAGTCGACTACGACTTATGACGACCCTATGAGTCAGTGACCTCCAACAGCATCTGTCGTGAACCACCCTGTTCAGATCTTGTACGCCTGGAAAATAATTTTACCAAAGTTACTAGTCCATGAAAAAATATGCTGTCCTGCATGTTGACTTATACCCGTGTTGATCATCTGAGGCCTCCAAGGTATCTAAGGAACAACCCTCTGTAAAGGTTCCTCTGCCTGGTCGCCTGGAGAGAAATCTCACTCACCATAGGTGACTACTTGACTTGCTGAGTGGCTATTTAGAAGCCTGATCTAAAGAGTGATCTACAGCCACCTTTTTGATCCTAGGGCTTCCATCTATCAGACAGACTGTGGCTAGGTTGTAGGAGAGGAGGGTAGGTGTTCATTTGAGTGATCCAGTCCTCAGAGCATGGGGATATGGGAAGTAATAAGAATGTAGAAAGAGCCTCTGAGCACATGCAGAGAGCCCAGCACTCACCACCAAGGAACAACAAACCTGGCAGGGCATCTAAATTGGAGGCTGTTATATTAGAGACCCTTTATGCCCTCTTTCTGCACTGTGCAATTGCTGGCCACCAGAGGGCACTGTCTGACTAGGAAAATATCTCTCTTTGCTCAAGTCTCAAAGAGTGAAGGCCTTCCTAGACTAACCAGGAGATTGGAAGGGTGTTCATATGACAAATGCACCATCATCAGATATCCTGGGGTGGGAATGGGGGGGGGGCTGCAGATATCCCCTCCACTGGTAGCGCTTCCATTCACAAACTGCAATACCTTCTTACTGGAGAAAAACACAAACCTGCCAAGCCTTCCACAATGCTCAACTAGTGTACCTATGCCACAATTTGCTGTCTGGGCTGCCATTGCCACGTGTTTTGTGGGCACGTATTGGCTAGTGCCTGTCACATCACTGATGACAGGTGCAGGGTGCAGGATTTTGGGAGGCCCTGGACATGGCCTCAGTTCTGGTCGCCTCATCTCAGAAAGGATATTATAGAGTTGGAAAAAGTTCAGAAGAGGGCAACCAGAATGATCAAGGGGATGGAGCGACTCCCTTATGAGGAAAGGTTGCAGCATTTGGGGCTTTTTAGTTTAGAGAAAAGGCAGGTCAGAGGAGACATGATAGAAGTGTATAAAATTATGAATGGCATTGAGAAAGTGGATAGAGAAAAGTTCTTCTCCCTCTCTCATAACACTAGAACTCATGGACATTCAAAGAAGCTGAATGTTGGAAGATTCAGGACAGACAAAAGGAAGTACTTCTTTACTCAGCGCATAGTTAAACTATGGAATTTGCTCCCACAAGATCCACTAATGGCCACCAGCTTGGATGGCTTTAAAAGAAGATTATTAGACAAATTCATGGAGGACAGAGCCATCAATGGCTACTAGCCATGATGGCTGTGCTCTGCCACCCTAGTCAGAGGCAGCATGCTTCTGAAAACCAGTTGCCGGAAGCCTCAGGAGGGGAGAGTGTTCTTGCACTCGGGTCCTGCTTGCGGGCTTCCCCCAGGCACCTGGTTGACCACTGTGAGAACAGGATGCTGGACTAGATGGGCCACTGGCCTGATCCAGCAGGCTCTTCTTATGTTCGTATGGCACTTTCAATGGACCCTCTTAACCTGGAACAGAGGACATGGAATCTAGGCAGCTGCCTCATACAAAGTCAGGCCATTGGTCCACCTAGTTCAGTACTGTTTACCCTGATTGGCAGCCACTCCCCAGGGATTTTAACTGTGAGTCTTTCCCAGCCCTACCTTGAGATGCTGGGAACTGAACCGGGAAGCTTCTACATGCCAAGGAGACATTCTACCCCTGAGCCATGGCCCCTTTCCTGGGTCATTTCACGACATGAAAAACGAGAATCCAGTCCCTCTGGATCTTCTTGGGTACTCTTTGCAAAGTGAGAATGCCAATGCATGGTCAGTCAGTTGCCCTGAAAAATGCCCTACCATGCCAGCTGAACAAGGGAACACGATCACCCCACCCACCGCTATGCCTGTGTATCATTTCTCAAAATGCAATCATTCTTTTAAATAGTTATTGTGACGGTGGTGGTTGTTACTTACTCAAGCGTTCATAGCCCAAAACAGTAACATTACACATTGTACGGGGGGAGGGAAATGCAGAGCAACAAACGAAAAACATCATGCATGCAGGACATTAGAATCTGAAGCAAGGAAGATTAAGGCAAATATTCACATAGTGCATTATTAAACTAAGGTGTTTGCTCCCACAAGAGGCGGCGATGCCTACCAGCTTAGATAGCTTTAAAAGGGGATTAGACAAATTCATGGAGGATAAGGCTATCAACGGTTGAACTGGATGTCTGTGTAGTCCCTTTAGTGCCAGAGGCAGTAAACTTCTGAACCCCAGTCACTGGGCCTCACAAATGTGGGACGGTATTAATGACCGTGAGCTTCCCATGCATTAGTTATCATTAACTATTACATCTCTAGAACATAAGAACATAAGAAGAGCCTGCTGGATCAGGCCAGTGGCCCATCTAGTCCAGCATCCTGTTCTCACAGTGGCCAACCAGGTGCCTAGGGGAAGCCCGCAAGCAGGACCCGAGTGCAAGAACACTCTCCCCTCCTGAGGCTTCCGGCAACTGGTTTTCAGAAGCATGCTGCCTCTGACTAGGGTGGCAGAGCACAGCCATCATGGCTAGTAGCCATTGATAGCCCTGTCCTCCATGAATTTGTCTAATCTTCTTTTAAAGCCGTCCAAGCTGGTGGCCATTACTGCATCTTGTGGGAGCAAATTCCATAGTTTAACTATGCGCTGAGTAAAGAAGTACTTCCTTTTGTCTGTCCTGAATCTTCCAATATTCAGCTTCTTTGAATGTCCACGAGTTCTAGTATTATGAGAGAGGGAGAAGAACTTTTCTCTATCCACTTTCTCAATGCCATGCATAATTTTATACACTTCTATCATGTCTCCTCTGACCCGCCTTTTCTCTAAACTGAAAAGCCCCAAATGCTGCAACCTTTCCTCGTAAGGGAGTCGCTCCATCCCCTTGATCATTCTGGTTGCCCTCTTCTGAACCTTTTCCAACTCTATAATATCCTTTTTGAGATGAGGCGACCAGAACTGTACACAGTATTCCAAATGCGGCCGCACCATAGATTTATACAATGGCATTATGATATCGGCTGTTTTATTTTCAATACCTTTCCTAATTATCGCTAGCATGGAATTTGCCTTTTTCACAGCTGCCGCACACTGGGTCGACATTTTCATCGTGCTGTCCACTACAACCCCGAGGTCTCTCTCCTGGTCGGTCACCACCAGTTCAGACCCCATGAGCGTATATGTGAAATTAAGATTTTTTGCTCCAATATGCATAGTTTTACACTTGTTTATATTGAATTGCATTTGCCATTTTTCCGCCCATTCACTCAGTTTGGAGAGGTCTTTTTGGAGCTCTTCGCAATCCCTTTTTGTTTTAACAACCCTGAACAATTTAGTGTCATCAGCAAACTTGGCCACTTCACTGCTCACTCCTAATTCTAGGTCATTAATGAACAAGTTGAAAAGTACAGGTCCCAATACCGATCCTTGAGGGACTCCACTTTCTACAGCCCTCCATTGGGAGAACTGTCCGTTGATTCCTACTCTCTGCTTTCTGCTTCTTAACCAATTTCTTATCCACAAGAGGACCTCTCCTCTTATTCCATGACTGCTAAGCTTCCTCAGAAGCCTTTGGTGAGGTACCTTGTCAAACGCTTTTTGAAAGTCTAGGTACACTATGTCCACTGGATCACCTCTATCTATATGCTTGTTGACACTCTCAAAGAATTCTAATAGGTTACTGAGACAGGACTTTCCCTTGCAGAAGCCATGCTGGCTCTGCTTCAGCAAGGCTTGTTCTTCTATGTGCTTAGTTAATCTAGCTTTAATAATACTTTCTACCAGTTTTCCAGGGACAGAAGTTAAGCTAACTGGCCTGTAATTTCCGGGATCCCCTCTGGATCCCTTTTTGAAGATTGGTGTTACATTTGCCACTTTCCAGTCCTCAGGCACGGAGGAGGACCCAAGGGACAAGTTACATATTTTAGTTAGCAGATCAGCAATTTCACATTTGAGTTCTTTGAGAACTCTCGGGTGGATGCCATCCGGGCCCGGTGATTTGTCAGTTTTTATATTGTCCATTAAGCTTAGAACTTCCTCTCTCGTTACCACTATTTGTCTCAGTTCCTCAGAATCCCTTCCTGCAAATGTTAGTTCAGGTTCAGGGATCTGCCCTATATCTTCCACTGTGAAGACAGATGCAAAGAATTCATTTATCTCTATGTGGCCTTTCCTCTGAGGATCTCAAAGTAGCGTACGCAGTTCTCTGCCCTCCTCTCCATTTTATCCTCACAACAACCTTATGAGGTAGGTTAGGCTGAGAGATTGGCCGGCCTAAGGTCACCCGGCAAACATTGTGACTGAGAGGGGATTTGAGCCCTGATCTCCCAGGTCCAAGTCTGACACTCAAACCACTGCACCACACTGGCTGCCACTAGCATCTGGTTCATGGTGGCAGTGGCAGCCCATGGCTCAATGTCAGTGGGGCAGTGGGATCTGCGCCGTGTTTTAGTCCAGTTCTTACTAAAACCTGGTATGTATACCACTGCCCCACTGACATGGAGCCACCAGCAAAGAAAGTTATTCCCCCTGAAGCAAGACTGACCCCGCAGAAGAACCTCAGGAGAGCCTTGCAATTGGATCAGGCCAAAAGGGGCCTATCTGGTCCAGCATCCTGTTCTTACAGTGGCCAAGCGGGTGCCTCTTCCGGGAAGGCCACAAACAGGACCTGAATTTGACAGTACTCTCCCGCTTGTGATTCCTAGCAAGGGATTCCCCTCCACAGCTGACAGGGACACACAGCACCGTTAGAGCCAAATCAGAAGATAAACACAGCAGGAAAGTAGGCTGAAGCTTAGACCAGTTTGTCCATCTAACCTGTCACTATCAATTTTACTGTCAACCAGAGCTGGCAGAAGCTTGCCAAGGCCTCAGGTGAAGCCCCCTCCTTACCCCTCCATTGTGTGCTGAGTTACTAGACTCTCTCACAACAGAAAGAAATGCAGGGCGAAAACAGCACGGTACCCAATGCAGAATTTTGTCATAAGATTTCTGATGGATCAAACTAAAGGTCCATTTTGGATTAGCAATCTTTCTCCAGTGCAGCCAGCTTCAAGAAGCTTATAAGCAACACGCGAAAGCAGTGGCTCTTCTTAAGATCCCACACACACCCTGCCACATCCCCTATTAGCCAAACAGCTTTTCATTTTCTTCACCATAGATGTCTTGTTTGTCAACCTTCTCCTTTCCCCCAGAGCAGTTAGAATGTTGGTGCATATTCCGCGATGTCACAGCAGTCCAGCCCATGGGAAAGCAAGCTTTGCAGCCAGCAGCTGTGTAATAAACAGGCATCTCCCAGATTATGTACACACAACGGCTTTCCCTGATAGGATTCTATCATTCTCCTCTGCCTATAGGGATCACTCTGGGTTTTTTTCTGCCTCTGATGTGTTTTGCCCTGCTAGTGGATATGCATTTTTCTCCGCCCAGAATCTGGGGGTTCTTTTGCAACATTTCTTTGGTGCAGAGACTTTGGAGTGCTCAGGATTTTATTTTATTGTTTTTTTCCTTCCCTGTCTCCTTCCCCACTTCCCTCGCTGGCAGCCTCCTTTTCTCTCTGAGGCAAGTTCCTCATTTGGGGCTGCTGACTTGTGCAAGAAAGTGATTTCACCTTCTCTGCTGAGGTCACCCCGGTCCCTGGAGGAGAGATCACGAGTGGGTCAGCTGAGCTCACTTGACAGTATGACTCCTCCTCCCCTCCCCAAACTCCCACATTCACCTCCAGTGGCCTCCCAATTACCAAACGGATGGTGAACCCCATTTGTCTCAAGTACACAGGCTACCTCGCTCCTTCATGCCATCTCTTTGCAAAAATTCTGGATACTTCCAGGCATTCTAGCAGCAGAGGCCTTGCCCAGATATTTCCAGAAGTCTGGACTTAACACTGAGACCAGGCCAAACCCTGATAAGTTGTTTTTAAGATATCAAGCATGGGGATGTGGGAAGTAATCGTTGTGAGGGTTCCTGAGCATGTGCAAAGAGCACATCCAGGATGCACAGCTGGCCTGCTGGGCCCTAATGTCTCTCATGAGAAATTAAACCCTGCTAGAAAAGGAGACACAGCCACTTGGGCTGAAACAGGGCTTTCTTACACCGGGACAGCTCCGTGTTTGAGGAAGTCCGTCAAAGTGCTTTCTGGTGGGCCACATCTTCAGATGGTGCCCCCTCCTAGCCACAGGCAGAGGCAGGCAGCTGGAAAGTTGTCATTTTGAATCTCCCACAAGGCCCCCAAACATCGCATCACCCCAGGCATTGTGGGAAATTTAAAACTGGGGCTTTTGTTTTCACTTCCCACAATCCCTCAGAGTGGCGCCATGTTGGGGGCTCTTGAGTGCATTGTGGGAAATATAAAATGGTGGTTTCTCAGACACATTCTACTGAGAGAGGAGGCCAGAGCAGATATTAGCACTGACGGCCCTCACCAGGACACTGGGGCACCGGCAGCATCCCAGAGGTGCTAGTGTTGACACACACACCTACGCCAGGGTTGGAGAACCCTTTTCAGCCCAAAGGCCACATTCCCTTCTGGGCAATCTTCTGGGGGCCACGTGCCAGTGGTGGGTCAAGGCCAAAGGCGAAACTGGACAGAGCAATAAATATGCATTTTACCTTTGTACAGTAGGCCGATTTCTGCACACAGTCATTCACACACCCCTCTCTATCCTCCAGCCAGGCAGGAAAGAGGCGTTATCAAGCGTTCAAGGGCACATTCCAGTCAGGCAAAAAACACTTGAGGGTGTGAAGCAAAGCCAGTGAGCGATGCGGCCTGGGTGGAGGGTTCTCAGGACTGGAAAGAGAGGCTTGGAGGTGTCCCCCACCCCTGATCTAAGGCAAGGAGGGTAAGGCAGATTGCTCCAAAACTAATGCATGCACACTTACAGAGCCGCATGCTGCTTTCGCACTCGTGATGCTCGGTCATTCCCCACTTACATGCTTGTTGCAGCAAAAGCCGCCCATCCGAACATGTGTGTGGCATCCTTCACCGCTAAGGCGGGAGGCCTTTTTTACCAGCTTGTGCCCCTTCAGCATCAGTTTAGCCTGTGGATGTCAGCAGATGGGGAACAGCTTCTTTACACTTCCCCAGCTGCGCTCTACCCATCAGTTGTCCATACTTGGGTGACCTCCCGCCTGGACTTCTGCAATGCGCTCTACATGGGGCAGCCCTTGAAGACAGTTGTTGTAACCAAATCTTGCGTGATGGTTTCTGAGATCGAGGGACGGGCTCTTGCCTCTGTTTAGAGATGGCGGGCTGAACCTTTCAAAACAGCACTGATTTCAACCACTGATTTCAAAACTGCACCTCTGTTTCAGTTTCTTAAAATTCCCAGGCAACTCGGGGCATGAGGCTGCTAGTAAATAATAATAATTAGAGGCGCAAAAACAGGGTGAGTTCCTTTCCACCACAGACAGTTAGCCATCCTGTTCACCATGAATAGCACCACACATGCATTTTGTTGTTTTTCGTTGCTACCAAGTTCGCAAAAAAAGGGAACGCCCCCGCAGCAGTTTAGCAGAGGGCACTTTGTGCTGAGTCAGGGTGGCTGGAGCTGTGAGGCGCTGAGTCACTTTTTCATCTGGCTGCAACCTGTTTCCCCCCCCCCAGCCATCACTTCCTCTCCCAGCCCTCCCAGTCTTCAGCCTGTCATGCATCTCTCTCAAAACACCAAAATAGAAGTTATGGAAACCACAGAGAAGGGGAGGGTGAAGGATGCCTCCCCCACCACTTTAGCCCATAATCAGAGCTGACACTCCAGACATTTTTTTTAAAGACTCATACCCAGATCTTAATCCGTACCAAGGATCACAGGAGTTTAGTCCCTTTTCGGGGGGGGGGCTTTGAATGTTGGACCCTCTGAAGAAACAGAGAGCCTTTGAACATGCACAGAGTGCTTTTGTTTTGCTATTGAGCAATCCCAACCAACCTCCAGACATCCAGGTTTGGGTTTACAGGCTTCCAGGACTAAGGGGTGTTGTTTAGAAACGGTGTTGCTTTGTGGGGAGCAAGCTTTAAGCTGTTTAGCTGTCTGCTAATATTCAGTCATCCCATCCACTAATCCCGTTTACTGTTTTGCACAGTCACCAAATTCGTCCCCTCCCTTGGGGTAACTAAAAGGGTCCAGATGGCCCACAAGGCAAGACCGTCAGTGAGGTCCAAGAATCTTCCATTCTCTCCCTTCCTCCTCAACAGAAACAAGCATCTGGATCAGGGCAGTTTGTGACACACACGCAACACAAACACTGCCTCCACGGTATGTGACTTGCCTCTCTTGAGTAATTCTCAGGACACACACACACATTTGTATGCCACGGCACTTCTTAACTTCTGAAATTTCACTTCTTTCCCATACAGTTCCAAGCGCAGCTTTGACATCACGAGGACTAGAAACTTGTTTTTAAAAAAGAATGAAATTAAAGGCAGGATTCTTCAAAAGCCAACTGACAGATGTGCCAACCCAATAAGAAGTTCATGCAGATATACAGAGGAAACTAGTTCAGAGTTCCTGATTGACATGTCCGTCTGAGAGACTTGAACAGAGGGTGTAATTAATATAATTCTGTTTCAGTTCTATTTGTTGGTGCTGCTTCTGTGCCTGCAACTGCATCCTAGCAGGCAGAAATGTAACAAGTGAAGCCTTCCCCCACACTGGATCTCCTTGCCAGGAAAAGCATCACCTGCTGAATTTCTACCAGCTAGGCAGCTATGAAAGGCCCAGAAACCAGATATGAAAAAAAGCAGGATCAACTCTGGGTGTATAGAGGCTCAGGACAGGGACAGGAAGGCAGATCTCTGGCTTAGGGGAGATGTGTGCATAATACCACCACCACCTTCAGTGTTCCAACTTGTAGCAGAGGCAGAGACACCTGACAAGGGGCAATCAAAATAACTGAGCTTGTTATGAGCTGATTAGCAATAATCTCCTCCTCCTCCACCCTCACCTGTGGGAAGGGATCAGAGGCAGAAATTTAGTGGTGGGGAGGATAAGACGAGTAGCAACCCCAGAAGGACACTGAACCCAGAAGTCCTTAGTCCCAGCCCCCCATAACCTTTCTGACCCCCATTCTCTTCCCACAGGGCCCAGAAATCCAGCTCCTCCTAGCTTCCTCAAGCCCACTCTGCCCACTGGGCCTTACTCGCCTCCCACAAAATGTCCTGCCTTCCAGTTAAGAAATCCCCCCTATCTAATCCTGACATGAGTGGCACCTTTAATGAGATCAGATCTTTCCCCCCAAGCGGATTTGGCCCCTCCTCACCCCCTCCGCTTCCACCCATGCCCTGATCCCCCACAATAACAAACAAAGGGGATTATCTCTGTGGGGAGACTTTTAATGGGATCAGTGTCCCAGAGGAGACAATTTCTCCTGCTGGATCAGTCAGGGTCCGGTGTGTGTGTTAAACTTTTAACCCCTGTAATCTCCCCACAGGTATGGGAGGGGAGGGGGAAACTGAGTCTGTAGGGAAGGAAGCAAGGGGTTAAAAAACTGACAGGTCTGCCTTGGTCAAGATTGGGAGGATCTGTTGGGGAAGGGCCGTAACTCAGTGTAGCATCTGCTTTGCATGCAGAAGGACCCTAGTTGATTCAACTCCCCCACCCCACCCCCAGCATCTCCACGTAGGGCCAGGAAAGCGTTCCTGCCTGAAACCCGAGAGAGCAGCTGCCTGTCAATGCAGACAATACTGAGCTAGATGGAGCAATGGTCTGATTCGTTATAAGGCAGCTTCCTGTATACCTAATTTCTGGGTTCTGTTTCCAGCTATAGAAAGGGATTGGGATCTGCTCTGGAAGCAAGGGATTCTGGGAGCCAGGATCCTGAGGTTCTATTTCTGACTGTGGCCAAGGAGCAAGTGATTCTGGGAGCCTTTCTGGGAAGAAGCATAAGGTGACAACAACACTATTTGGAACAGAACTGATGCCAGAAAGCTGCCCTACCCCAAGTTATGGAAATTACAAATATGCAAATAATAAATAACCTAGAACTTCTCATTTGCGCCATGTGTCCCTATGGCGTCAACATTGGTTTTGCTGCAGTACTCTAATACAGCAGCTGTCTTTCTCAGACGTCTCATTTGTGTGATGTTCAACGGTTGCTTTAGAGTTTTATGTCTAGTGCTTGGGCTTTAAATAGGATTGCAGGCATTTTGCACATGATCAGAGGCACTCTTCTTTCCTATGCAGGAATAACATCTTCCCAAGCTGAGGCCCAAATTCAGATCAGGTTCTGGGACTAAGCTCTATCAAACCATAGTTAAAATTAAGCCCAGCTGTGTGAGTTAGATTCTAATTTATAACCAAGCGGTGTTTTTCCTGGACCCAACTTTCCTATACATTATTTCTGCTGCTCTCTCTGTTTCCCCAACAAGTTTCTGTCTGACCAGTGGAAACAATTAGCATTTTCCTAGCTGTCACTGGCTAATACCAAGTTTTTAAATGCTCCCCTTTGCTTGTAAATTAAAAGCTTTTCTATCATTGGCCAAAAAGAAACATTTTAAAAACGGAGATGATTATTTTGGACAGAGCACTTTAGGCTGCCTGCATTGCTCTCTTCCACAGCCATGAGACCTTGCCACCCTGGACTCCTACTGGGAGGAAAGGTGGGATAGAAATTTAATAAATAACATAATGATAAAAGTAACTTATATTTTAAATTAAAATTGACATTTAGAATGTAGGTCAGAGAAAGGCCACTGGCTTTCCAAGCAGTGTGTCAACCCTACACTTCTTGGTTGCTTACATACACACACTATGTCTAAAGCACATTTATAGCACTTTATAGTTATGGCTTCCCCCAAAGAATCCTGGGAGCTGTGGTTTACCTCTGACAGAGCTACAATTCCCAGTACCCTTAATACAGTTCATAGGTTTCGGGCGGGGGGAGGGGAATGCACTTTATGCAATGTGCTGGACACATTTTGTATAACAAGGTCTACTCCAGAAACGTAAAAGACAACATTAGGGGACCAATGCCTAACAAGGAATGCCAGCAGCCAGAACTCCTGGGTCCTCCAAGGGCCGGCTCCAAATCGAGAATAGGGCAGGGTGATTCTGGGAGCAAGACCTTCTGTGTCCTGCCAATGGATGTCTAACAGGAGATGCTCCCAGCCAGGATTTCTCCAGGCCTATTTTAATCTCTAGCCTTCAAAGAAGAAAGGGGGACAGAGTCTAATTTGTGCTTGGAAGTGAAAGCAGTTGTTGTGACCTAGCCTTGATAAATTCCTGGAAACACACCCTCTCTCTGGTCCAACCTCAACCTTCCTTTAACACCTTAACCCCCGGTTAAGGGCTGGGATTGGTGGAGTATGATCCTGGAAAATTACTAGATGAAACTTTGAACCTAAGGCTGCAATCCTATACACACTTGCTAAGGAACTGGTGTCCTGTTGAACTTACTGGGACTCTGAGTAAACCTGCTAAGAAGTCATGCAATGGAATCAGTTCTACTCGCTGGCTGTTCCCTTTGCGCAAAAAAGATCAGGACAGCTCCATAAAACTGCCACTGGGGTTTTCCCCCACTCTCTCCTTTCTAGAGTTCCTGAGCTGTTCCTTTAAGGTGCTGTGCAAAATGCAGAAGTTCCAACAGGCAGAGCTTTCCCCATTACTAGAGCTCCATGCTGCGGGGGGCAAGCCTCTCCTGTTGAAGCTCTGATGATCATAATGCAACTGATAAATGAAGGCACAGGAGCGTGTCTTGAGAACAAGCCTGGCCCACCGTGATCTGCCAAGACCTGCTTTTAAGGTCTGCTTTAGGATCTGTGGAGAAAGCCCTTCTCTGCATTCCACTGTTTAGTTTAATGTAATTTAGAGCATTTGTACACAGCTTGTCAGCCAAAACGGCTCCCAGAGCTGCTTACAGACAATCCATTAAAACAAGACAGTTCCTGCCTTCACACTTACCATCTTCAATGACATGACACAAAAGAAAAAGGAGACACGGAGGGAAGAGGAAAAAACCTCAGGTGCCAATTCTTTACATAGTTGGTTTTATAATAACAGTTTGAAAGGGAAGCTTGTTCTGTGGTGACGAGAGACAGACCCTTCTCAGAGGTGGCTCCCAGTTGGTGGAATACCCTCTCCTTACAAACCCAGCAGGCACCAACATTGTTTGCACTGCGGTGTCACGTTAAAACGAATCTGTTTGCTCTGGCATTTTATGTGGCTTTACGTGGGTGAGTGTTTTTGCCCACCCTGCCATTTTTAGCTGCCTCCTTCTGTTTATTGGCATTTATTTTCCATGAGCTGCTTCTGGCGTTTCACTGTTGGTTATGTATAAATTCAGTTGCGTAACTGATTTGGTGCTGTACTCGCCTACAACCCTCCTATCAGCACTGATGAAAAGTGGGCTTTAGTTGGTCCCCAGGGATGGCAGGATCTGTCCATCCCGCTTCTCTCCCTTTCTCCACATTTCCAGTCTTAAATTCAGTTCTCCACATTTCTGCAGCAATTTGCAAAAAATAAAAAATTACTTGCTCATGAAAATTCTTCAGCATTTTAGTGAGGACTTTATATCCGCAGTAGGATATCAATGTAATAAAATAACTGGATTTTTTTATTTTATTTTTAGAATGGTCAGTGTGTGTGGAGGCGAGTCCTCCAGTCAAGTGATCTGGAGGCTGCACTCAAGGACGTCAGAAACTGCCTGGCACCATCTCAGCCAACGCCTTGCCTCCCCCACTATAGGAGGCTGCCTTATTCTGAGTCAGGTTATTGGTTCATCTAGCTCAGTTCTGTCTACACAGGCTGGCAGAAGCTCTTCAGGGTTTCACACAGGAGTCCATCCCAACCCTGTCTGGAGATGCCATAGACTGGACTTGGGACCTTTTGCATGCAAGACAGACACTCTACCCCGAGCTGTGGCTCTTCCGTGCCTCTGAGGAGCCCATAAGCAACCAGCTGGCAGTGGCTGGCATGCTGGAAATTGGCCAGTAGCCCACTGAAGGACCACCGTCTACCTTCTTCTGTTGGAGTCCTTTGTATTGGGCAATCCTGATGATTTGTGCATTCATTGTGGCATCGGTGCAGTTATTATACCCCTAGTTTCAATACTGTTTGTGCCTGCAAAGCTTTCAGCTTCGATTTCAGTGGCTGCATGTGCTGTAGCGTCCTGCTGAAATCCTGTAATTTGTCATATGGCAAATATTCCAGGGGGGGTCTGCTTTTGTTGTGGGAGTGCCCCTCCAGACGGCAATAATGCAGTAACACTGGAGAAGCATTGCGGAACAACTAATAAAGGAGAATGAGGTATAGACAGTCAGTCCAGGATAAATACATCATGAATGCATTATTATTGCAGCAATGACATGTTGCAAAATATACCTGCAAAAAACCCACGGGGGGGGGGGGAATCCAAGAATTCCAAGGCCCATCCTTTGTCCCCCAGGAAAACGGAGGAATCCCAGTGCCAGCTCTGGCTGATACAACCCTTTCTTCTCCCCCTCCCATCCTTTTTATGGGTAAACCTGGCTTCTTGCCTGGCACTGTTTAACCCCTGGCACCCTGGAGGGATAATCTCTCCTTCTTTATCTGTAGCGGGGGGGGGGGGAGGAAGAAGTGCAGGCTGTGGACTATAGGGGTTAAAAGTTTAACCCCTGGCTGATCCAGGAGGAGAAATCTTCCCTTCTGGCCCACTCCCTAGATCCCATTAAAAGTCTCCCCATTCTGCTAATCTGTCTGTTTGTTCCCTGGGATGTAGGCAGAGGGCAGGGAGGCTGGGCTGAGAAACCATTAAAGGTGTCTTCAAGATGAGCTGGGGGAGGAATGTGGGTCAGTGAGGTCGAGACACGAGGGGGGGCGGTCAGAAGGGGCCAACATGGTGCAATAAGATTGGCCAATTAAACAGAGACTATACCCTTAAGGGATTAACAGAGCTCTGTTTTATTTACAGACATCTGGCTGCAATCTTAGTATTTTTTCAAGGGGGGGTAATCAACATTTTACGTGTCACAACATGCATTGATTAATGTTAATAATAATAACAACAACAACAACAGCAACAACAACAATAATAACAATATTATTATTATTATTATTATTATTATTATTATTTCTGTGCCGCCCTTCCTCCCAAAGGAGCCAGCACAGCCGCAAATCTGGTAAGTGCCTATGGTAAGCTGTATTTAGGGGCACTGAGGGCAGCAAAAAAACAATATTTTGCTGCCACTATCAAATCATCAATCTGCCACCCAGCTGAGCTTTTCAGAATTGTCCGGGGGCTATTACACTCTGGCCCCAGGGACATGGTAGAAGCATCTGAGGCCCGCTGTAATGAATTTGCTAGGCACTTCCAGGATAAAATCTTTAGCATCCACCAGGACTTATTAGACTACAGTGTTATAGCAAGTGAATCAAGCGAGGTGGACTTTGACAAGGTGCTTGGACAGGTTCGTGCAACCACTTCTGTGCTGGATCCTTGCCCTTCTTGGCTAATAAAAGCTAGCAGGGATGGAACAGCCGGCTGGGCCAGGGAAGCGATTAATACTTCTCTGCAAGAGGGTGTGGTCCCTGGCTGCCTGAAAGAGGCGGTAGTGAGACCACTCCTGAAGAGACCCTCCCTGGACCCAGAAAATCTTAATAACTATAGGCCGGTAGCAAATGTTCCATTCCTGGGCAAGGTCCTTGAACGAGTGGTTGCAGGCCAGCTCCAGACACTCTTGGATGAGACTGATTATCTGGATCCATTTCAGTCGGGTTTCAGGCCTGGTTTTGGCACGGAAACAGCCTTGGTCACCCTGTCTGATGACCTTAGTCGGGAGAGAGACAGGGGGAGTGTGACTCTGTTGATCCTTCTTGATTTCTCAGCAGCTTTCGATACCATCAACCATGGTATCCTTCTGGGGAGACTGGCTGAGTTGGGAGTGGGAGGTACTGCATGGCAGTGGTTCTGCTCCTACTTGGCGGGTTGGCTCCAGAAGGTGGTGCTTGGGGAACATTACTCGGCACTCTGGACTCTCCAGTATGGGGTTCCACAGGGTCAGTTCTGTCCCCATGCTGTTCAACATCTGCATGAAACCATTGGGTGTGGTTATCCGGAGCTTTGGAGTGTGTTGCCATTAGTATGCTGATGACACGCAGCTCTATTTCTCCTTTTCATCTTCTTCAGGTGAGGCTGTCAATGTGCTGAACCGGTGCATGGCTGCGACAATGGACTGGATGAGGGCTAATAAACTGAGGCTCAATCCAGAGAAGACTGAGATGCTGCTAGTGGGTGGTTCTTCTGACCGGATGGTGTATGTCCAACCTGTCCTGGATGGGGTTGCACTCCCCCTGAAGGAGCAGGTTCGTAGCTTGGGGGTTCTCCTAGAACCATCTCTGTCACTTGAGGCTCAGGTAGCCTCGGTGGCACAGAGTGCCTTCTACGGCCCAGCTGTGCTCCTATCTGGACAGGGATAACCTGGCTTCAGTTGTCCATGCTCTGGTAACCTCCAAGTTAGATTATTGCAATGCGCTCTCCCAGGCATTTTAGCATGTGTTTTTAAATTGTTTTAGATTTTTAAATTGTGTTTTAAATTGTTTTTAAAAGCTGTGTTTTAAATTTGTATATTTGTTTCAATGTTTTTAGTTACTGTAAACCTCCCAGAGAGCTTTGGCTATGGGACGGTATATAAATACAATAAATAAATAAATAAATATCAAAAAGTTAAAAGAAAAGGGTAGTATTCAATGCTAGTCCTACTCAGAGTAGGCACATTGAAGTGAATGGACATCACTAACTGAGGTTCATTTATTTCAATGGGTGTATCTTGAGTAGGACTTAGTTGAATACAACCCATACAATTTAAAATGAAATGAAAACATATTCAAACATTTCCAAGCAATTTTTAAACAACCATCTTAAAGATCTCAAAACAGTAAAAAAATATCTACAAACATTTCAAAACATTAAGAGCTCTAAAAACATTAAAAAGTCATTTTTAAAAAAGAAACTATGTTAGAGGCCTTCCCAGTGGATGCTAGCTCTGTTCCTGGTTATAACGGATGGGTTAAATTTAGATGGTTTTTCAACCAGCTCTGTCCTCAAAAAGGTAAGATTGATGGATACCTGTTGCAGAAGAGCATAACAAAATAGGATTGCCACCTCTTTTCCCTAGCTGGACTCCTCTGCTCTTAAAGAAGCAAAGCCTTTACAGGCAGTGCATTTCTATGCCATACATTTAAAGCATAGTTAAAGCACATGGATGGCTTCCCCGAAAGACTCCTAGGAACTGTAGTTTGCTAAGGAATTGTAGCTTTGTGAAGGGTAAACTACAACTCCCAGGATTCTTTGGTGGAGCAATGTGCTTTAAATGTGATTTAAATGAATGGTGTGTGTGTGTGACTTTTTCTAAGGTTGCAGCCACATGGTTGAAATCAGCCAAATAGCTAATGACTTCAGGGAAAGGGTTTTCCACAGAGGGCTTGCCTTCACATGGCTGTGTTTCCTAATGGTCATTCAGGAGGCACCGTATGTGTGCAAATTGGGCCTTTGTATAGAACCAAGGTTTATAAATCATTCCTCCTCCCCCGTGACTAGTCTTCTTATCTCTGTGGTGGACAGAAATCACACAGACATAGCCCCCTTGTTACAGTGATGGGGACATAATTACCTGTTGAATTTCTGCCTGCCATGCAACAGCTAATGGCACAGGAGTGTTGCTCCCCCATCTCCTTCCACAAATGATGCAACCCTTTGTGGTGCTCAAGCCAGAGGAATTAACATGAAATTAAAAATGGTATACAGGCCTCAAAACTAATTTTTTCAGAGCTAGCAGCACAGGGGCCTATAATATTGCGAGGGGGACATATCGGGGAGGCTGTATTCCCCTCTCCCATTTTTTTGGCTTAACAACAGGGCACAGTCAGGTGGGGAGGTCACGCCAGGGTTGGCAGGGCCCGGGCAAACCGTGGGGTGAGACCTGATGATTGGGGTGATGTCACCCTGAATAGGCAGAGAATCCCCTGTCATAATGGGTTAGCAACGCTGCCTGGTCCTTTTGTCCTAACAGCCACTGGGTATTAGGAAAGGGTAGGCCGGGGCAAGAGCCATGGCAACCACACCACAGGCTGGGGTTTTGACATGTCATCTCTGGCAGCGGCTTTTATGTGCCTAAGTGAGATTTCATCCCTTTTCCATGCCACCCCACTCCAATTTTATTTATTTATTTATTTGATTTATATCCCACCCTTCCTCCCAGTAGGAGCCCAGGGTGGCGATTTTAAGTGCCACCCCTTATTTCTGCTTTCACCATCCTTAAAATTTTCACTCATATATAGTGTGTTGTCTGTGTGCGTGTGTGTGTGAGAGAGAGAGAGAGAGAGAGAGAGAGAAACTAACTAGGATGATGGTTGATTCATTCGCCCCAAGAGAAAGGCCAGGGCCCAAAGCAAACCTTATAGGGTGGCCAAAGTTTGTTTTCAAGAGTTCTGGCAGTTCTCCCCAACTGCAACTCTGAGCACACACAAAGTGCCTTTCTCCTGAGGGTAATACTCTTTAATGATAATAAGAAGGACAAAGGAGCAAAAGATCTCAAAGCATGTTTTATAGTGCCTTTCCTTTCTGAAGGAAGTCAGCTTGGATGCATTGGTTCTGAGCTAGGGTTGCCAGGCTCAGGGCCTGAGAATGATTTTGTATCTTTAAGAAAAGAGAAAATTCAGCCAAGTGCAGGTTTTCTTGCAATACTGTAATGGGAAAATCCACAAGGTGAAATTCTCCCTTCCCCCTGCACAACTTTTAAAGATACAGAAGACCTCTTGGTTGGCCCAGCCTCCAAGAGGTCTTCTGTATCTTTAAATGTTGTGCAGGGGGAAGGGAGAATTCCACCTTGTGGTTTTTGCTATTACAGTATTGCAAGAAAATCTGCACTTGGCTGACTCTCTTCTCCTAAAGACACAGAATCATTCTCAGGCCCTGAGCCTGGCAACCCTATTCTGAGCACATGCAGAGTGCCTCCCTAACACACAGAAGGCTTTTTTTTTTAAAAAAATGGACATAATAGCAATCTGGCTGAGATTCATGCCCCCTAGCCCCAAGTATGTATGAGACAAGCTGTGGTTAGTGATAGAAACATGTTCTGCACATGTCCAGAGACACTATTATTCTTCATAGGTCTGGAGTAGTGTTTGAGGTGGCTGAGTTAGAAGACATGTTAGGCTAGTGCTGGGAACAGGTGGGGAAGAGTAGGAGGTGGAGGAGAGAAACCTAGAAAGCTGCCTTATGCCAAGTCAGACCATTCGTCCATCTAGCTTAGTATTGTCCACACTGGCTGGCAGCAGCTCTCTAGGCAGGAGTCTCTTCCAGTCCTGTTAATGAAGTCAGTTTTAGGGCGAATCTGCGTGCATGGTGAAGGTGATCATCCCAGGTGCTATAGAATGGAATGGAAGAAAACACTGGTCAAGAAACTCTGGCTTCTGACTGAAATAAGCCTGGATGGCTGTCTGGGTGGCCACAATGGTTTTCTATCTGGAATGTGGGAGAAACAGAAATGCTGGCAAGGCCTTAATAGAGCTTGCATGACAAAAGTACAAGAATTGTTTATTTATTTATTTACATTTATACCCCGCCTTTCTTTTCATGATAGAAACCCAAGGCGGCTTACATACATACGGTTCCCAGGCAGTCTCCCATCCAGGCACTGACCACACCTGACGCTGCTTAGCTTCAGCAATACAGAAACATATTTTAGCTGTGAGCAAGGGAGAAATTAAAAGGAACCAAACAGCAATCAGGAAAAGCTTGCTGGGGAACAGAGAGAAACTGTACTTTCTGCTCTGGACTCCATCTTACCTTCTTCTCTTTTCTGCACAAGCAGCTATTTCTAATGTCTTTTGGTGCTGTTATTTATCACTTCTCTGGAAAGACACACACACACACAGAGACGAAAATGTTGCTTTTAGATTCCATTCGATGCTTGTAATAATTTTACATTGGATCGAGTTTTTTCTGTGCTATGCTTTCCACGTACTTTTTGTACAAGCTCTGATCATTTTGTTCCTAGCTGAGGTTCAGTCTTCAGTATTTTATTTTTAAATATTTTTTTCTTTCATTTTCATCTAGACCAATTTTGTGTGGATCCCCACCCCCACCCCCGAATTCTATATCCTGGATGCCAGACATAATCTCTACTAAGTACCACGTATCTAAGACCACAGGAACCCAATTCCTGGATTGGTAGCTATGTTCTTCTTTTAAATTAAAAGATCATGTAGTTAGAACAGATGGGATAATGCAATATATTTTAACTAGAGGGCTGGTGGACTTTAGGTGGGCCAAATTCAGCGACAGTTAAGTTGTAATTTCTTTTAATGTTGCATATTGTTCATCTGTGTAAATTCAATAGGAGTACATTCATATTCTATTTTTTCCATATAAACATTATTTTCATATACTGTTCTTTGTTTCTCTCTTCCCCAAGATTCATTCGCGTGCAATGTGCTGTTGATTTGTTTGACATTTTCATTTATTTCATGGGCTGAAACGTGTTCATTGGCCTTCTGCTGATGAATTTCAAATAAATCCTTCCAAACAGATTTTAGCCTCTTGAGCCCTGTCTGGTCACCACCTTCTGATCCGTTGGGGCAATTAAGAACTTCATTTTCAAGCCCTCCCTGTACTTGTGGCCTTAAGGGGACCTTTCTGTCTTCTTTACCAGAAAGGGCTAGAACTTAGCAGCAGAGTATCTGTTCCGTATGCAGAACATTCAATCTCTAGGTAAGGCAGAGAATGTCCCCTGGAGAGCCGCTGCCACTGACAGGACTGAGATAGAGGGACCAAGGATCTGATTTCATGTAAGGCAGCTTCCTATGTTGCTGAAGATGTTGGGAGTTTGAACCTGGGACTTTTGGTATGCAGATCAAAGGCTGCGCTAGGCTGTGTACACACCATACGTTTAAGGCACATTCCTTCCCAAAGAATCCTGGGAACTGTAGATCTGTGTGGGGTGAACTACAGTTCCCAAGATTCTTGGGGAGGGGGAGAAATGTCCTTTAAATGTATGGTGCATACGCATCCTAAATCTTATGGCAAAAGGCCCTAGCTCAGTGGAAGCACATCTGCTTTGCATGCAGAAGGTCCCAGGTATTTTAAGTGTGTTACAGATATGTTGTGTCGTGTGGCCCGTACGGGAACTGAACCCGCAAGTTGGGCATCATTCGCACCCAGCTCTAGCCAACTGAGTTAACCAGCCACTTCTGCGCGGCAGCTCACAGGTCCCATCTCTAGTGCCCGGTAGCGTAGTGACAAATAAGGGATGAACAAGGCTCTCATTCTGAACCCAGCAGCAAAACAGGGTGGCAGTGGCTGTGAAGGGACCCTTCACTTCTGAATTTGCCACGCCACTACTGCTGCTGGGTTGAGAATGAGATCATTGTTAGTACCTTCTCCCACAAGAACAGACATCCCTAGGAGCCTATAAGCATGAAAGGGGAGAGAGAAGGGTCTTCTCAATAGCTGGCACATCTCCTTTCACGTCGATTGGCTCCAATCAGCAGGAAAGGATAAAGAAGCATGTTAGAAGACTCTTCTCAGTGGCTAACACGCTCCCCTTTCATGCTGATTGGCTTGCAAGATCCTGGAGACGGGACGCCGCTCCCAAAAAAGGAAGGGGTCTTAGACCCCCGAGACCTTGGACGACTACACCCCTGCTAGTGCTCCCCCCCCCAAAAAAACCAGGCCAGCTTTCAAGGGCGTCCTGTTCTTTCCCCCTTTCTAGATCGCCTTCCTGCTGGCTGCGAGCCAGGCCTCGCTGGCGACTGGGCGCCCGCAGAACCGGGCAGCGGACGGCTCTGCACGGAAATGGCCCCCTGGCCTGGCCTGGCCTGGTCTCCCGTTGGGTCTCTTGCTGGTGCGGGCGGCAGCCCGGAGGGCCCGTTTCGGCTCTCCAGACGAGGAAGCGCACAGCCGAGCGAGCCTTTCCTCCGAATCGAGGGAAGAGGGATCAGGGACATCCTGAACCCCACCCCACAGCAGCGGGAAGCGGGAGGAAGCGGCTGGGCTGGAGCGGGGCGGGGGAAGCAGAGAGAAAGAGATCCTGGGCCTGCCCTTGCCCTGCTATGCTAACGAAGTCCGAGTCCTTCCCCATTGGCCGGCGGCTAATATATTCCTATGAGCTCAGCCTTCCCTGGAGCTTTAAATGGGACCCCAGCGGCCGAGCTCTGGTCTCTGGGCTGGGCGACTGCCACCCTCCCCTGGTGGCGGTGCACAGGGACGCTGGCTCGGCCAGAAAGGCAACAGCTGGACTCGGGAGCTGGGAGAGAGACAGATGGATCCCCATACCAACAGGTGGGTAGAGAGAGAGCTGCGAGGTTCTGCCACAATGACGACTCTTGGGGCTTTTCCAAGGTGCCCTAAACCTCTCAGATTGAGGGTTTCCCGAGGTCCACAGCAGAGAGGCATGTGAGGGTGTGCAGGGGTGTGTGAGAGAGATTGCAAGTAACAATGTGTGAGCTTCCCTCCCCTCCACCCCCCACCTCTAAGGTCAGATCGCTTTCTGGTTCCCTCACCTGCCGTGGCCACATTAGATTGCAAGCCGGCTGCCGGCAAGGGGCTTCCAGTCTAGATCTCAGGTCTCCCCCAACCTGGTGTCCTCCAGATGTTTTGCACTACGACTCCCAGCAGAGCTGGCTGGGGCTGTGGGGTGGTGGTGTCGTGTGAAACATCTGGAGGGCTTCAGGTTGGGGGAAATCTGATCTATATCTTACTCCAGGCAGGGGGAACCTGTGGCCTCCCAGATTCCGCTGGACCACATCTCTCATCATCCCTGCCCATTGGCCATGCTGGCTGGGGATGATGGAAGATGGAAGTCCGCCAATGCGTCTGGAGGGTCACAGGGTCCCCTTCCCTGTTCTGTCTAGCTGGTCCCTTTGCGCTCAGTGGTTCTCGCTCCTTAGTGAGTGAGTGTTGGACCGCAGCCTTCATATGAGTCTTGTTTAAGGAGGAGACACAGATGGTGCGCGAGTGTGTCATCAAGCTGTCTGAAGCAAGCATGAGTGAGTGTGAATAAGAAGCCCAGTGTGCAAGCCTGTGTGCATTTAAACATGGGTGCATGATGCAAGGAACGTGAAAATGAATTCAAGGGATCCGGGAAGGACTTTTTGCTGCGAGTGAAGACAATGTGCAGACCCAATGGCTTTGAAGGCTGCATACACACCATACATTTAAAGCACATTCCCCCTCCCCAAGAACACTGGGAACTGTAGTTTACCCCTCTCAGAGCTACAGTTCCCAGCACTCTTAACAAACTACAATACCCAGGATTCTTGGGGGAAGGAGGAAGAATTGTGCTTCACATGTATGGTGTGTCTGCAGCCGTAGTCTTTTGCACACAGTAAATGCACAGTAACAAGAGCGCAGTCTTGGGCCTGCGCATAAGAGTTGGGAAGAAGACAGCCTAGCTAGGACAACGGGGGCGGGGGAGTGAGAGAATTATTGTCTCCCCCCTTATTTTATAGCTGCTAGAAACTCTGAATTGGCGAGAAGCCCTGGCACTTCTTTCTAACTTCATCCCAAATGCTACACAGCGGGGCCCTGTGATACCCCCCCTGATCCCTCTAGATAGCACAACACAAACGGGATGTTCTATCGCAGGCAGGGTTGGGCGATTAGCTCAACTGTGCATAAGGAGGGCAGCAAACAGGAAACAACTGTTTGGCCGTGGTAGTTGGTGTAGCGGTGGATGATTAATGGATGTGTGTGGAGTGCAGAGGCATGATTATTTTTGTACATGGGACCTCCGGGAAATCTTCTCACTACGTTGAAATGGGCTGTAATGGGCAATCCTTGGCTGCACAGAGTGCTCACTTGCCATATAGATCTTGGTTGTGATCTTTTAAAAACACAGTTTACAGACCGCTTGATTGTAATAAAACCTCTAAGCGGTTGACACGAAATAATAAAATTATCAGTGAAAAAGCAAGAAATTAAAAACATTGAACAGATCATTAAAATGAACAGTAGACTAAAAGGAGATTAAAACATGTCAATATCTCCATACCTGGATAGATGTGCCTAAGCAAAAATATTTTAAACAGGTGCCATAAAGAGTTCAGCGAAGGCGCCTGCCTGACGTCAATAGGGAGGGAGTGCCAAAGTGTCAGTGCTGCCTACACTTGATGGAACAGACTAGCTCATCAGGGCTAGATAACAAGATTTGCTGGTCCTAATCTGTATTTTGCTGGACCTAATCTATATCTGTGTGAGGCGGTCTAGAACCTGTTGTTCCATGTAAATGCTGCAATAACGCAGTGTGAGACCCTCCCACCCCCTCTGGCTAGCTCACGGGTGCAAACGTGTGATGTTAGTTCAAAATGTGGGGCAGGTCAGCCCACTCTAAGAGTTCCTCATATACTTCCTGGATGCAGGATTTATTGGCATCCCATGTCTCGGCTGCCAAGGCCTGCTGTGATGCTGCATGTGGGCACAGAGGCAGCGCGTGCCATGGGGGGCTGGAGCCCCAAAGATGCAGAAGTGAGGAGCTCGGTGGCCCCAGTCCCCTGCCAATTTTAGAAGAACAGGGGGCTGGGTTGTGTGTCCCAAGAGTTAATCCGTTAATCTGGTCTTCAGTCCTCCTCGTTCTGTTCTTCACCCTCAGAAGAATCTCAGCAGTGCTGAGTGTTCCTCTCTTTCTCTTCCCCCCTGCGCAGGATGAGTGCCCCGCCACCCAGCCCTCTCATTGTGGACTACCTAGACGACTTTGGCTTGCTGAAGTTTGAGATGAAGGAGGAGGCCGGCAGGTTCGGGGGCGGCTCCTCGCTGAGCTCCACACCCTGCAGCTCTGTGCCACCCTCGCCCACGTTCAACAAGGCGGGCAGCCCCGCGTCCACCCTGGAAGAGCTGTACTGGATGGCCACTCTCCACCAGACACTGGCAGCAGCAGCGGCGGGGGGCAGCCCTGAGGGCCAGTTGGCGCAAGGTCTGGATGAGGCCGTGGAGGTCCTCTTGGGGGCCCCAGTGATGGACGGGGGGCTCCGCGGCGGAGCAACCCCCCAAGTGCAGGGGCTCTTAGGAACAGCCGAGGGGCCTGGTGGAGATCAGCAACAGGTGAGAGGAAGAGGGAAGACTGGGGTGGGGAGGGACTGCAAGCGCTTGGGATGTGGGGGACAGGAAATGGATGCTGTAAAGTATGGGGAGGGGGGAAGGGGGAAGGTGGGAGGAGGGAAGGTCTTCATTTTAGACCAGAAGCTCCAGAGTACAATCGTGGAACATGCAGCTTTTAAAAAAGCCTCTGAACATGGGCAAAGTGCTGCACCAGTAAATAAACACAAGCGCCTCCCACATCTCTAGTTAAGAAGATTTTGTGATCAAATATCTGCCCGAGCTGAGGACTTACTGAGGAAAATTGGTGAATAATAAAGGTGAAAGCTCCTGAGCATGTACAGAGTGCCCTTCCCTTCACTCCACTTCTCCGGGGAACTAGGGAATATTGAGAACTGGGCTTCCAAGAAGTTGCTGAATTTAGGCCCCTCTCTTTCTTTGAATAAATCACCCACACCCACCCCTCGGGTTGTTCTCTGGCAACAAAAATGAATTTAACTTGCCAGGGTTCTTTGGAGAGTTACCAGGCCAAAGATCATAAAAACATTTTGCATATTCAAAAGGGCAACAGGCCTCCCATTGCTGCTGGCCAGGGTCTTCTCCACCAGCTTGGCTGGCTAGGACTCAGAAATCCAAAGCAATTTTCATTTCAAGAGAACGTGGGGATTGTTCCCCATGGCTCAGCTCATGGGGGCGTCTGCCGTCAGTAGGGTGCCTGCAAATCCACCACCTGTGTATGGCCTTCTCCTGGGAAGGTCACTCACCTCTGGCCAAAGGTTTCCCTGCCATGAATCCCGTAGCAGCTTGTAGCTCCACGTCAGTGGGGCCATGGAATCCACTCCAGGTTTTAGCCTGAACTTAGCTTGAACTTTCAAGGAGCTATCCAAGGTGGCTCTGTATCTTGGACAGCTCCTTGAAAGTTTGGACTAAAACCTGGAGCTTCCCCACTCACATGGAGCCACCAGCTGCCCTTGCATGAATCTGTTTTGTACAAAACAGTACAAGCAAGACTCCCGAGTGATTTTGATTTCAGAGGTGTGAGCAAAATGGCCCATGACATTCTCCACCCGATTTGCAGGCAGAGAAACCGAAGGGGGACCAATTTAGCCAAATTTGTCCATGACGAGGAGAAATTCTCCATAGTTTCTTCAGGGGTTGAGGCTGACCAGGTGCACAGCTTCTTCCTCCCCCCTCCCCCCCCCAATGTCTCCCCACTCCCTGCCACTACAAGGTCATATTCATACCATACATTATTCCACTTCAAACCGTCATGGCTTCCCCCAAAGAATCCTGGGAACTGTAGTTTGTGAAGGGTGCTGAGGGCTCTGCCTGCCACAGCTGATGGTCAGCCTGATGTTTAAAGTAGAATAATAGTGGGGTAAATGTACCGTGCGGATGTGCCCAAGAGTGTTGGCAGCCTGGCCACCATTTTGCATCTCCCACAATGCCCTGCTCCTACCATCATTCCAGGGCATTGTAAAGGGCGGAATGGCATCCACCACACGCATGCACGCACACACGGTGGGGAATATTCAGAGAAAATTCAGGGGACTGAATGAAAGAAAAAGAAAATCTCAGGAATTGTCTCAGGAAAATGTCTTCCGAAAAACTTCAGCTGAGCGCTCTTCCACTTCCCGCTCCCGCTAATCGTCCCTGTGTTTTCATTCCACCACGGACCTTCCTTTCCCCTCCCCTGCTGCAGCTGAGCACTCTTTGCGACCACTTCTCTGACGCCCAGCTGGTCTCCATGTCGGTGCGAGATCTGAATCGCCAGCTCCGCAGCTTTGGCAAGGATGAGGTGCAGCGCCTGAAGCAGAAGCGGCGCACCCTGAAGAACCGCGGGTATGCCCAGTCCTGCCGCTTTAAGCGGGTCCAGCAGCGCCACGTCCTAGAGGCCGAGAAGTCCCAGCTGGCCTGGCAGCTCAAGTCCTTGCGCACCGAGATGGCCCAAGTGGCTCACGAGAGGGACATCTACAAGGCCCGCTGTCAGAAGCTGCTGGGGGACACGGCCATCACTGCCAGCAGTGGCGGGGGGCATTGTGGGGAGGGGGCAGAGCCTCCGACACTTAAGCCTACCTCACTGGGATGTTTTTTCCTATGAGCAACCAACAGCAGTCCCTTCCTGGTGCAGCGGACTACGGGAGGTGAATAGGTGATGGACTTGGCGAGTCACTTTCCCCACCACACCACCCCCAACCTGGCCACTTGGGGGCGCTGTGGACCAAGAACTGTTCCCCCCCCCTTTCGCTCCACCAGAGGGCAATAGGAACAGAGGCTTTTTATAGGGCATTCCCCTTTTCCAACACCAGGTGGTGCAAAAGAGCGTAGGGCGTCAGGGCACGGAGGACGAGTGAATCTACCCTGTCAGCATCTCTCAGGTTTTACAACTGTCATGGCTTCCTCCCTCTCAAAGAATCCTGGGAATTGCACTTTGGTGAGGGGGCTGAGCATCCTCTTAGAAGCCCCACTAGCTCACCTCGTGGAACTACAATTCCCAAGGTTCCCAGTGACTCTTAAGCCCCATTGAGTCTGTTGTGTAACTATGCCAAAACCTCTTACTCTTCTTGGGAAGGGCCCTTTCCTTGTCGTTCTTCCATCTACCACCAGGCAAAGGACAAATAAAAGAGAGAGCGTGTGTGAGAGAGCTGATTCCAAATAGTGCTGCTTCCATTTTGTCCCCAGAGCAACAGTTCAAGGGCCAGTGATGATGTCATAGCTGGGCCTGGGGAGACGGTGGGGGCCACCAGATTGGGGTCCTTGGGGGTCCCCCACCCTTAGGGTTACATATAAATACTCAACTTTGTATAGGGAAAAGCCGTGAAACCACATGAGCACATATACCCCATGCAGATGGTTTTCTTGCACGGAAGTGGGAGCTGTGAAGAGAAATGATCTTACATTCAGGCTGCAAACACACCGTATAGTTCAAGCACATTTAAAGCACATGGCTCCCTCAAAGAATACTGGAACTGTAGTCTGCCTCTTAAAGAGCTACAATTCCCAGCACCCGGAACAAACTACAGTTCCCAGGATTCTTTGGGGGAAATAATGTATGGCGTATATGCAGCTTTAGCAGCAAGTCTTACTTTGGTGGTCACCTTGCCCTTTAGTTCCAGACCAGCAGGCCATTTTTTGTTGTGGAATGGGAAGGGAGCAGAGTGTGTGAGGGGCAGCAGGGCAGTATCCAGGGATAGAAATTTCTAGAAACGTCCAGGGGAGGGAGGAAGCATGTGCTGCAGTTGCTAAGCAACTGCCATTCCTTCCCTCCAACCAATTTCTCTGTCCTGGCAAAACAGCTTAGTGGAACTGAAGTGCAGTGCCTATGTTGTGACGGGGTGGTATTGCAGTGGGACCCTGTGGGGATTTGGCCAGTTTTGCAGGGAAATAAAAGTTGTTAGGGGAGGAAGTATCTTAACAGTGAATTGAAACGATTGGGGTTTTTTTTAATGCTCCAAAGGAAACCATAGTCTCAGGCCTTCCACTTGTCAATAAAAGTTTTTTTTTCAATTGGCCACTCCCTCTCCCCTTATGTTAACTTCTCCTGCTTCCCCTGCCACTCCAGAATCAGAGTTCCATAAAGAGGAAAAACCTGCAGCTCCAGTCTGCTCAGTCTTTCTTATTCTAAGAGTCCAAAGGGCAAGAAAAATCTGGGTGCAAGATGGAGATGGCCCCGTGGAATGGAATGGATCCAGAAGGAAATGCTGGGAAATTGAGGAAGCTCACCTTTCCTGATGCCTGCAAAGGGATAGTATTAATGATATCTTAAAAACACACATTACACTAGGCAGGTCCTATTACTATAGAAAAAGTGTGTGTGTGAGAGAGAATTTCAGTGTGATCATAAACGTGTGTTTATGGAACACTGTGTGTGTGCATATAAATATGGAAAGGAGATGTAAATTGTGGATGCAACAATATGTGTGCTTGTGTGATTGTACATTCAGTTGTACCCACGGACTTAGAACATAGGAAGCGGCCTTATATACTGGTCCATCTAGCTCAGTAGTGTCTACACTGACTGGCAGCAGCTCTCCAAGGTTTCAGGCAGGGAGTTTCCCAATCCTACCTGGAGATGCCCTTGGGGATTGAACCTGGGACCTTCTGCATGCAAGGCAGATGTTCTACCACTGAGCCATGGCCCATTCCCAATGGGTGTCACTATGTCAGCCAGAGTATATCATGCAGTTTGAAACTCAGAGAAGCTCACAAGACGGCACAGAAGCAGCTGTGTGAAATCGACTCCCGCAGCAAGAATGCAGATGCTCAGTCATTAAACATGCACAATGTGTGTATGAACCCTGCGTTTGACTTTGTCGTGCACACACTGGTGCAGGCATGACTGTGAGTGTGCACTCATGCAAGAGTGATTGTGAGTATTCCTTAATGCGCATGAGGAACTGTTGTCGGAGAGAGTGGTTTCTGGTTTGCTTGTGGACAAGGTGGTGGCCTGTGCATTTCGGGAGGGGGCAGTTCAAGGCTGTGTGTGAATGGGTGTATTTTGTGAACTGCCTTCCAGATATGTGTGGTGTACGGCACAAATCTATTGCCATACAATAGTACACACACACACACAAAACACCCCAGCAACCTCTTTCTTGTGAACTTTCTAATATTTTCTACTATTTATTTTTGAAACTTCTCCTTTCCATTCTCCCAAGTGAAACTACAGAACATTATGAGCCAGTGGGTGACTAACCACAGGGGGAAAGCTGGAAAGAGAAGATTTTCTGATATGAATGGATTTTTAAAATAATAAAAGGATCCTTTCGTAAACAAAAGGGGAAAGAGTGTGCAATTCTTTCAGTTTTGAGCAGTGAAACGGAAGGGGAGCTTTTGAAGTTGCCTCTTCATAGGCAGATAGTCCGATCGAGTGAGCACCTCGAAGGAAGAATATCCCTAATCACCCTCACCCACTCTGTACTTTACTCCCTACTGTTAAGAGAATCAGGGAAAGTCTTTTCCCCTTTGCCCTGGCAATCTGATCGGGATACAGTCCAATGGATAAAAGAACTAGATGTTAACTCCAAGAGACCTAGGCTCAAAGTCCACCTAGCCACAGACTTATCAGCTGACCCGGGGGAAGTCACTTATGCCTCAGTTTTCCCTATCTGTACAATAGGGACCCTAACAGTCTACTCTGCAGGATGTACATGAAGGGAAAGATTGCAAAACACCACCCATATAATATCCCCCCCCCCAAAGTGCTGAATCAATGGTTGTGATTGATAATATAGTCAAAGCTTTGTGGATCTTTTACCTGAAACATGCTGGGAGCGGGGAAGGGAACCACCGCCAGCCTCCTCTGTAGTGGATGCTTCAATTTTGCTGAGAGCTGTCCCTTAGGGCCTAAGAGTTGGTGAAATATAAGAGAGGGTGTTGCCAAACATGAGCACAAGGTGGCGACAGAGGACAACCAAACCAAACCTTAAACAACGAGAGTTGGAAGACTTAAGGGGTCTAAACTAAAAAATTGACAATAAAATAACATGCAGGGACCCACACTTTGGCAGAGGCAGTAAAGCCCCCACCTCCCCCTCTCCAGTCTTAGAGGTGTTTGGGCAATGGTGTACATAGAGGCATTCTGCATGTGCTCAGAGGCACTTGTTCTGAGTTCCTGTCCTCCCAAGCTGGATTCTGACTCCAATTAATCCTGGCCTTTGGTCCTCATCCAAAGGAGCTAGCCACCCTTTCTTCACACTTACCTCCAGGCTTGCCTGTTGTCAGGGGCAGTGCCTATTGTGCTTTTAACCCTCATGCAGGACACAGAAATGGAGCAGGACAAGGTTCCTTTAGGAAAATAGGAGATGCTGTCATAGGGCAAGCTTTCTCTGCTGAATTTCTGCCTGTCACTGGTTTTAAAACACTGCCTGTATTTTTGAAAGGTTAAGATTTTGTTGTTTTAATTCTCATTCAGTTTTGTTTTTGGCTTGACTTACCCTTGGCATTTTACTTTGTGAGCTGCCTTGGAGCCTTTTTTGGCCAAAAGTCAGCATAGAAATAAACCTGCCAGGGAGAAAAAGCTGGCAACTCTGCAAAGATAGGGTTGATCCGTAGGGCAACCAGAGGATCAGGCTCTTGCCCCTTGAAAATCCAACAGCCCTGCATTTTAATTTTGACACAGTCGGACCACAGTCATCCTCATCCTGACAAGAACATGAAGAGAGGCCTGCAGCTGGATCAGGCCAAAGGGGCCCATAGAGTCCAGCATCCTGTTTGCACAGTAGCCAACCAGATGCCCATGGGAAGCCTGCACGCAGGATTGGAGTCAGTGGCGGCTGGTGGCTTCACCTTGGACAGCTCTTTGGAAGTTTGGGCTAAAACTCGGAGATGGTTCAACTGCCCCACTGACATGGAGCCACCAGCCACCACTGATCTGAGCGCAATGGCACTCTCCCCATGTGCAGTTCCCAGGAACTGGTATACAGAGGCAGGCTACTACTAACAGTGGAGGTAGATCATCAGGGCTAGTAGCCACTGATGGCCTTATACTCATCATCCCCCTCCTCCCAAGAAGACGCTTGGGGACCCTCTCTTTGTTGTTGTCGTTCCTTGGAACATCTGTTTGGAGGCTGGGCTGTAGATGGGTGAAGCAGGCAGGCGTGACAGGCTGTTGCCCCCACGCAGCGCCCCCTGCTGGGTAAATGTCCCTCCTGCGATGCCAAAAAGACTGCCTCCCCTGGCTGGCTCCTGGCAGCCCTGTAATTAAATCCCAAAGCTGTGCATTTTCGATCCTGCCTGGGCTGCTCCAGAAATTGGCTGCCATCCTGAGCCCTGGCGCCTTTTGTCTCTTTGCCACTTCTGCCCCAAGCAGCTCTTAGCCTTCCCCTGACCCCCCAAAGATTGCTTTTCTGGGGGTTTGCCTGCTTGCCTCAATCCTGATTGAGCTGCAAATCCCAATATTCAGACCAGGTAACTGGGCAGAAATAAATAAATACACTCAGCCTTTTACCCAGAGCTCCACTTAAACCAGATTGGCCCTCAGCCCTCCAGAGCCCCACCCAATGGCCCTTCCTCCCCCCTCCCTCCCCAAAAAGTTAAGGTTAAAAACAAATAAATATTAGCCATTGGCAGAGGGGAAAGACATTTATGGATGATAGTACCTAAGATGTTTTTACATCGGGGAGGATATCAGTTTGGTCAGTCTTTGGCAGGCCCATTGGCTCCTGGGATATCTTGCCAAGGATGGGGGGCTGCGATCTTAACTGGCAAAGTGCCTTGCATGTTGGTACTTACGACGGCACCATCAGGATCACTAAACGTAGATGTGCTCTGCCTTAAATGTAATGGGATCCTGGAGACGCCATACACAATCGAAAACTCCACAGCAAGGATTCCAAGCGGAGCATGTGGGTGACGGGCTGCAATTGTTTGGTGGTGGTGAGGGGGAAAGGCACATGCCCAGAGGCATTTCATTATTGCTTTGCATAAGCACATCTGAAGAGCCCTGCAGCCCATCTAGTCCAGCATCCTGTTCTCCTGTGGCAAGCGATAGGCCTCTGGGAAGCCCAAAAGCAGGACCTGAGTGCAACAACCCTTTCACATATCCAGGCCTAGGTACAGATTTGTTTAAAAATCTGGTTCTTCAGGGCCACTGAATCCCTCTCACGTTGTCTCATTCATCTCCTCAAATATGCAAACACCCTTTAGTCCCATGATCTCTGCCCCATATTCCGTGCTCAGCCCATCATCCCAATTTGGCCCACGATGCATGGCTCTCTGCTGCCCTGCTCAATTCCCAGATGCCTGTTTTTTTTAATTGAAAAAGATCATCAAGGAGGTCAATCAACACCTTTTACACATGATTGCTAAATGGATTCTCCATGTTCAAAGGCAGTTTACCTCTGATTACCAGTTGCTGGGGGGTGGGGTGGGGCAAAGAGAATAATGGAGGTATATTATGATTACCTCTGAGCCCTGCCTGTGGGCTTTCTGAAAGCGTCTGGGATGGCCACTGATCAAGATGATTGGGCAGGGCAGGGGGGGTCTCCTTACGTTCAGATCCGTGCCCTGGGTTTGCAAGGTCCCTTGGCACCCCTCCCCCAGTACCTCAGCCCTGCTATCACATACCCTAGCAATGCACCCTGTCAACCGCGGTTGTGAAATTTGGTTTCTGCTTGCAAAGCTGGCCTGCGACCAAGGCTGGCGCCCTGCCCGGCTTTCTTTTAGGAAAGGAGAGAAGAGGGGAAAGTGCCATTCTCCATAGCCACCCTGTCGCCTATAATCCCATATTTACCCTTTCTCCCCTTAATGAATACCCCTGCAATTAATATCACGTCTCCCCCATCCAGCGCCGCCCCTGTTTTTTGTTTAGGACATGATGGCACCGGGATGTGGGGAAATTAGATGACTGCATTGCACATCACAAAGGCCTTGAAAAATGCACACTTAATTCCTCCTCCGCTACTAGTCTCTCCTTCTATTGAAAGAGAGAGACGTTTTGTTTTGCTTTTCCAAATTCTTCCTGACAGTGCCCCAAATACAGAGCTTCCCCAGCGGATGGGGGGGAGCAGGCGTGGGTGGTGTTTTTTAGTTCTGGCGCGCTGATCATTGCAGCAGAGAAGAAAAAAGGCAGGACTGGTGTTTAGGAAAGAGAGGGGGGGATAAAGGAGACAGGAGGACAGCAAAAGCAGCATCCTCTTGCTGCAGAACACACTTTAAATTTGTTCTGAAATGGGTTAAGTCAGGGACTATTGTATCTATCTAGGTCGGATATCAGCTCTGAAAAGGAGGACTATTCCTTTATCCCTAAGGATGATGTCACGGAGAACAGAATATGGCCCATGGAATATATCATTTTGGGCAGGAACGGGGAAATTGCACATTTGTTTTGTTATAAATGCGTCTAGTCCTCATGGATGTCAGTGTGATACATTTGGACAAAAAGATGTCTCAGGCTCAAGCTAGCCAGGCTGCCACATCCCCCTGCTTGAACATAAGACTGGGGTTACTCAGTAGTGAGGGAATTGCATTCTGCACGTGGACAGGAGCCCTCACTGCTTCCAGTGTCTTGCAGCTGACTGAGTACTGACATTCAAAAGAGGCTGTCAGGCTAAGCCCTGTAGAAACAAAAGGAAAGCAGGTGATTACAAAGTCCCCAGCAGGATGGTGTGGACTTCAGGTCCTTTGAATGCTTAAGTTTAACACCTGCCCTGGTGATCAGAGTTTAGAATGCAAACACCTGGGAAACTGTGCCTCGGAGCCGAAGCAAAATGTATTTTCCTTTCTTGTACACTTGGTTGCTTGATTTGTTGTTGTTGTTACTGCTGCTGCTTGATTTATGGCTGTGACATTCCGATGGACTCATTCATGTCCCTGATTTGTATCCTATCCTTCCTCCAAGGAAGGAGAGGATAGCCTAGTAGTGGCAATTGCTTCATATCTCACGACAGCCCTGCAAAGTGGGTTAGGTAGAAAGAATTTGACTGGCCCGAGACAACCCAGTGAGCCTCATATCTAATGAAAGCTGACTCGAGTGCAAGTCTGCCTTGGCTTCCCCCATTCCTCGCTGCAATGCGGCATCCACCGGGCAGTGACACCAAGCATCTTGCCACGACGCCACTTTCTACTTTCTCCTCAATTATTTTTTTTCCTTCCGGACGCTTCTCTATAGAGTACCCTGGCCATCTGAGCTCCCTCCAAGTCTCACTTCATCCAGCTATACTGTTCCCGTTGTGTTAGTCCAAAACAACCATTGTGCCAGGCTAGCAAGGAGGGAAGCACACTCATCGGTTGCCAGGCGTCACTCCCTAGCCATCTCTGGGCCCAAGGTGGGTCAGAGGACTAGCAACTGTGGGACTCACTCCCATCCTCTTCTCATGGCCCAGCAGTGGAGAGAAGTTGGAGAGAGGCAGAGGCTCACAATCACCAACTAGGCCCAAGTGGTTGCCCAGCAACCAGACCCAGCAACTTCTCCCTTTCTCCCAGCTTCACAGCACGCTGCTTCTGCAGGAGATTCAAACCCACCTCTCCCTCAAAGTTCAACATCCCACCTGCTCTGTTAAACACCACCACACTCTGGCTCTGCTCAGCAACTAATACTGCCACAGAGGATGACCTTGAGGAGGCAGTGCAGAACCCGATGCACCCCCCATCCCCAAAATGGGGCCTATGGCTCCCTCAGATATCCTGGGGCACAGTGGACCTGAGGCAATTGTTGAGACACAAGCTTATTTTGGCCATTCCCTGTCTGCAGGTGGGGTCACTTGGGTTCATAGAATAATAGAATGGTAGAGTTGGATGGGGCCTATAAGGCCATCAAGTCCAATCCCCTGCTCAATGCAGGAATCCAAATCAAAGCATTCCTGACAGATGGCTGTCCAGCTGCCTCTTGGAGGCCTCCAGTGTTGGAGAGCCCACTACCTCTCTAGGTCATTGGCTCCATTGTCATATGGCTCTAACAGTTAGGAAGTTTTTCCTGCTGTCCAGTCGAAATCTGGCTTCCTGCAACTGGAGCCCATTATTCCGTGTCCTGCACTCTGGGATGATTGAGAAGTTGGCTCCTGAACTAGGGTTACCAGGTCAGAAGCAAACCAAACCCTGAGATTTCAGGGATGGGCCCTAGTGATGTCACAGGACGGGCCCTCAGAGTGGGTTGCATCCCATGGGGGGGCGAGAAGGAACTTCTTCCTCCTTGTCCCCACATCGAATGCAGCCAGCTCCAAAGCTGGGGAGTGTGTCAATGAGCCTACCTTTTATTTATTTTATGATTATTATTTGATTTATATCCCGCTCTTCCTCCCAGCAGGAGCCAAGGGCGGCAAACAGAAACGCTAAAAACACATTAAAACATCATAAAAACAGACCTTAAAATACATTAAAACAAAACGTTAAAAACCCTCCCCGTGAATATTAGGCAGGCGCCATCTCTGCTATCTTTTCGGCGCCTTTTGAAGACTTTCCTCTTTCAACAAGCCTTTTAAGTTGAGACCTATCCCAGTCTGCATCTGTGTCAGAATTGTTTAATAATGTTTTTAACCCTTTTAAAAGTTTTTTTAATGTTTTTAATGCTGTTTTGTTTTAATGTATTTTAAGATCTGTTTTTATGATGTTTTAAAGTGTTTTAGTGCTTTGTTTGCTTTAAAAACATCTTTTTAAAAAGGGTTAAAAACATATTATTTTTAAAAAATGCATATTAACAAGCAATTCTAACAGACGCAGACTGGGAGGACCCCCGAAAACTGGAGTCTCTGGGTGAAATCTGGAGATTTGGCAACACTAGGTGAGACATACACTCTTCCTGGCCCAGAATTGACCCAGGAGTTGCTGGTAGCTGGCCCCTTAATTTGTCTCCAGGCTCAGCCCAGGAATCCATTGTCAGCACCGAGGCTAGTCCATATGAAAGTGATAACACGATTGCTAAACATGCACAGGGTGTTCCCCTCCCACACTCCCTTGAGCAACTGTCCTTCAAGAACAGGACTTTAGGACTGGCGTTATAACTTACTAGCTTGAACCAACTGACACTTCACCAAAAACTAAAGTGACACTGGAGGACGTACGTGTAGGGATTCTGATGAAATATCATCTGTGATCCTCAACCTCCTTCTGATCTTCACTTCCTCAGACTTTGAAGTACCAAGTAGCAGACTGGGTAATGAACAGCACTGGAGCATAATTAAGAATTCTACGGTTGCAAGAATTCATAATGCCATCTGGGAGATGCAGATGCAAGCAATATATGTGATGATACCAAAAAAGAAAAAGAAAAAAGATATACTACCTTTGCATTGCGGATCCGGGGCTGACACAGCAATAACCCCCCTCCCCATATGCAAATAATATGGCATCCACAACAGTGTAATTTAACAATCTCTCTCTCTCTCTCTCTCTCTCTCTCGCTCTCTCTCTCACACACACACACACACACACACACACACACACACACACACACACACACACAGAGGCTCTTAATCCAAAATGGAAACATTAGGGAGAAAAATCAATATTATTTATGAATCACTGAGAGCAAAATGGGAATAGTTGAATGTGCTATGGATGAAGAAAACCATCAATGATAAATATCTTAACAAAGTATGCTGGGGGGGGGAATGAAAATGGACAGCCATCAAGGCAAAATGAGAGAGCTTCAGAAATTGAATTTCCTGTAAGCACAAGAGCTGACCTTCAATGAACGGAGTCCGTGAGCGCAAGTGGGATATTCTCTATGCTCTTGTTGTATTTATTCTCTCCAGAGAAAACTGACCCTAGAAAGGTTCCTGCCATTTAGGGATCAGGAAGAGGACCAGAAGTCATCCTTCGTTCTTCCCCCATAATCCAGGTCCCCTGTCGCCAAACTTCCTATCTTTGGAGAACTCTTTCCCCATTCATTTCTCTGCTGAGTGATGACAAACTCCTGTATACTGCAGAGGATTCTGGGAAGCATAGTAGGGCACCCTCTTTGACCTGCCATCCAAACATATGTCAGATTTATACCAGTTTAACTTTCAAGGCTGTCCCCAAGTATAGTGGTCAGAATCCATAGATGTAGACATTTACACTGGGCAGGTTGGGTCATCTTTGTCCCGAGCAGAGGTGTCATTGTCCAGGGTCTTGGGGGGTCTTAGACCCCTTCCTTTTTTGGGAACAGGGTTCCAACAGGGACTCTATGTCTCCAGCATCCTACAATCCAATCAGGTTGAAAGGGGAGTGCATTAGCCACCAAGAAGAGTCTTTTAACATGCTTCCTTATTCTTTCCTGCTGATTGGAGCCAATCAGAGTGAAAGGGGATGCGTGAGTCACTGAGCAGACTCTTCTCAGTAGGTAACACTCTCCCCTTTCATGCTCATTGGCTCCTAGGGACTTCTGTTGTTATAGGGGAAGCATTAACAAAGATCTCATTCTCAACCCAGCAGCAAAAATGGAGGGAGGGGGCACAGCTGTGACAGTCAGGAGGGGACCTTCACTTCTGAATTTGCCACTACACTACTGGTTCTGAGAGAGAAGACTGTGTGCACTCCACAGTGGCGCCTATGTGCCCCTGTGTTGCTGCACATCACAGGAGGGAAATGGTTGTAGTAGTACATAGCTGTAGCCATTAACCCTGGGCCTGCTGGGTTATCTTTGTCCTACGAGAACAGAAGGTTGACATCCATCCGTGGTGCCTGAGGAAAAATAGGCAAACTGTCTTGGCACGGGATGGGGTTGTCTGCCATCATAGATCTCACTAAATAAGGAAGCATGGTAAGCTCCGGAGCCACTCCAAGGATCCGGAGAACACACTTTAAAAACCACTAATAAAAAAAAATACAATCTTTTGCTGTACTTTGCAAGGCATCCGTTTAATAAAACACCCTCTTCCAAACTACAGAGAATTTTTTAAAAGGGATTCATGCAGACAGCAGAACCGGGATGGAAAGTTTCCATGGAATCATCATATAGCCTGGGGACTCTGATTTAGCTGAGGCTGCCAGTTCTGCGGCCTGCTCAGCACAACCCGGCGAATCCAATCTGGTGCGTGTCCCACTTTGCCTGTCACTCATTGTGTTATCCACATCACAAAAAAGTGTCTTCAGAGCAAATTGCACCAGCTGTGCCAAGGAGATGAGCTGTTTTGAGTCAGGAGATGCCAAATTTCAGCAACGGAGGAGCTCAGCTGTGGCATGTATAGAACAGCGACAGTGCCTCTGAACACGTGCAAAGAGCATTTTAGAGTAACTGCTGTTGCTGCTGTGCAGAAATGCTTAAGACTGTGAAGAGGGCTTCCAGGTCAAAACAGTATACGATGTTAGTCACAGTCAACTAATTGAAATTAATATACATGGATAACTTAGGTCCATTAATTTCATTGGGCCTACTCTGGGTATAATTAGTTAGATGCAACCCTGTGTGTATGTGTGCGTGTGAGAAAGAGAGATTGCAGCCAAGCCTCTCTTTTTAAGAAAAGGACCTTTTGCATTCAGAAATGTTCCGCTTTCATTGCATGTTCAGTTTCCATCCCCAAAAAGATTCTGACGCCAAAAAGGAACCATTGAGTATCACCACCAGATTAATAGGGCTTCTGAGAATCTACCACAAATGAAAGATGAGGGAACACCACAACGGAAGGAAACCACACAAAAGAAGACTCGTGGCAGCCTAGTTTGGGAAGCAGGGGCTCCTAAAAGGAAGCCAAACAGGCCATTTTCTTCCTTTTTAGAAATTAAATCTTTGTAGCCAAGTGGTGAAGGGGCCTCACTCCGTGCATGCTCAGAGGTATGGTCATTTTGATTAATACTTCATGAAGTATTAATATTTTATACATGCCCTCTGACCTGCGGAACAGGCACTTTTAAAAGTGCTGTATAATGTTCATTCTGTAAGGAATCCATCTTTTACAGAGCAATCCTGAGTCATGAAGCCAGCTTCATTTAAGTGCATGTAAATTAAGCCAGCATAAAGTACGCCAGATCCAAACCCTGTTTGGGAGCGAGGGTACTGACGGCTGAGCCAGCTCAAGCCTGGCAGAGGGCAAGCAAGCATGTAAAATAGAATTTGCCTTACACCACCCTTTCTGCTGGTGTAAGTTCAGACAGGTTGCCAGTTAACATGACTGAGCTGAACAGGAGTGAAGATCAGTGTCAGTCCACCACCATCCCAATCCTGCCCACCACTCCCCCAAAACGCCCATTTTGGGGGGGTTATGCCAGCATAAGCTACGCCGATCTCGGCTCAGCTGGCTGAGCAAGTTAAGCTGACATATCTCCAGCTGACCCCAGATGAGCAAATTACACCAGCATAGCCCAGCTGAGCCAGAGATCCGCCAGATCCTAACCTGCTCATCTCAGTGGATCTTGGGTTTGGACTGTGCCCTTAGTGTTGCAGCACTATTTTCAGGTGCCTTTGTTGCACTGTTTTCAACACCTGCTCAAAACCTTTTTGTATAGGCACATAATTTTATTATGCTTGCTTGTTCTTACCTGTTCATTTGATCTGTGTTTTGATACTTTTACTTTTGACTTCTTTTTGAAGTCTGTTGATTTTATTGGCATTTTCTTATAAATATTTTATACTATTTTATGTAAACCGCTTAGAGATTATTTTTTAAAATTATTATTAAGCCAGGGGTAGACAAAGTGGTGCCTTCCAGATGTTTTTGACTACAACACCCATCATTCCTATCCAGCATGGTCAATGGTCAGCAATGACGGGAGTTGTACTTTACAACACCTAAAGGGCACACTGGCTGCCCTGGATTATGCAGTCTACGCACTTTGTTAAATAAGAATAAAATTAAAATAACAATGGGGGGAAATCGGTGGGGTTGGTCGAGAGGTTAAGGTTAAGACTCAACTATTCCTTAGCCTTCCGCCTAATTCCAAGTGATCCCAGAATAGGGATGGTTAAATTTGTTAATATTGGTTACTCTTTTTTCCTCATTTTTCCTGCCTTAAGCTCAGTTCTCCTCATTTCCAGATCCTTTTATTTTTAAGAAGCCCTCATGAAAATTCATCAGCATTTTAGTGCCGATTTCTCCTGCTGTATGTTTGTGTGCAGTTGTGCCTCCTACACAGATTTTTGCATAGCACTTTTCCTGAACACAATGTATCTTTGCATGTTATTTTCACAAATCCATGCATTTTTATGAATATCTAGCCTTGCCATATGCGTTTTTGTACACGTTATTTGGCTGAAGAACTGCACTGCAAAATTCGGATTTCAAAAGGATGGTTGTGTTTCGTTCCTGGTATGTTTTCAGAAAGTGCAAATTAGGTATGTTCACCTTTGAATGCAAATTTAATCCAGTTTATCCCTCCCCCATCCAAGGGATCTCCCACCCACCTTATTGTTGCCCCAGGCTACCATTGGGAGAGAGAAATTCTGCAACAACACTCCTCCATGTGCCAACATTGGATGACTGTGCTTGTCCAGTAGCTCCAGAAGCTGCATATGCGATCGGGCACTCTGCATAAATAAGTAAAGGCACATTTTCCTGTTCACTCACTTCGCAAAGAGTCGGTGCTTATTCAGAGAGGGGGGAAATCAACTTAGCAAAGGAGGATGCAGGAATCTGCTCTCTTCTCCCTCCCTCCTTGCCCCATTTCTGTACTATATACAAGGATCTTAGCATCCTGTAATGCACTTTCCATCTTGACTCCCTGGGGAGAAATATGAAAAAGCAGCCATAAATTCATTCTGGCAGACAGGAAACCAAGGCATCAAAAAAGGCAGCGCTATCCTAGTGGTTCTGTTGTTGCTGTAGGCTTCCCCCCTCCCCAATAGGTGAAGCGGTCCCAGCACTGACAGCTCAGTGAGCTTAAAATTAAGACAGGATCAATAGAAATCCCCAAAGCATTAACTTGCATTGATTTAGGGTAGGTGTGTGGAACCTTTGGACCTCCAGAAGTTGTTGAACTACATCCCCATCATCCCAGACACTGACCATGCTTGCTGGGGCTGATGGGGGTTGTAGTTCAGCAACATCTGGAAGGCCAAAGATTCCCTCATACCTGATTTAGAGCAATTTCAAGCAAGTGGATCCCTTCCTCTCCTCCCCCATGTACACAAAACCACCCAATTGATCCTTCAGAGTAGCTAAAGCATAGTCATTTCCACTTGGCAGGTTTATTTTCCCCATTTGTGAACCCTGATGGTGCCCATAGCGCCTGCTCTGCCCTGCCAGCCCTCCATCTCCCATTTGGGTCCCAATCCCAATACAGTTTGCTTGGCGGGGCCTCATTTGAGGACACGGCTTTTCTCCAAGACAAACAGATGTACCCCTGCAAATGCCAGAATATGGGGATCGCCAACATCCACTGGTGAATACTGACAATCTCTTCACTGGCAAATGGCAACATTGGCCAGCGCGTGGGTGTTGCAAACTCTAAAAAGGAATGTCAACAATCTCCAGTTTTCTAGACATTCATGAGAGATTATAGACTGGGAAGAATGGGAAAAAAGAGCCCAGGTGGGGAACAAGGTGTGATCAAGAGAGCTGGTTTATTAAAGGAGACAGGAGCCACTGCTGCAGGCTGATCTGGGGTGAGGATCTGTGCGGGAGGGGAGGAAGATGGGGAACAGCTAGGAACATCTGGATGGAGTGTGGTTCCAGCTGCCATCCTGAGTCATGGGTGAAGGCCTGAGGCGAAGTGCTCACTCTCTCTTTTTCTCGCTCTTCCCCACCAGAAGAGGCAGAGGGGAGGGGAGGGGGGGTTCCTAAAAGACTGAGGGCTGGAAGACAGAGGTGTGGGGAAAGAGAAACAGGCACCTGTGCAAAGAAAGAGAGAGGGGGAAAAAAAGAATCTGTATGCGCCCTCACGTGAGTAGTGGACCCATCTTGACAGAAGCGTCCAAGTTGTAGCCCTTCCCAAGCATGTCCCACCTAGGGGCCAGATCCAGGTTTGTTTGGGGGGGAATCCAGTGGGCCCCCTCCTTCCCAGGTGCCCCTCCAAAGTTCATGGTGGCCACCATTTTGCTGGCATCTGCCACTTTTTTTCACAATGGTTTGTCCTGGTGCGTTGTGGGAAAATATGGTGTTTCCCTCCCCCTGCAATTGACAGCCATTATTTCCACACACACAATGTCCTGGAATTATGCTTGCATCAGAGGCATTGTGTGTGCAGTAGAGGGGGGGCATATGACAGCCACCAGTAACAAATCTGGGTGAACCCCCCATGGGATGCAACAGTGGAGGGTGCCAGGACCTGAGGTGGACCCTGGCAACTGCTTATGGATGTCACCAATTGATGCCTACACCCCACTCCAGCACTACCTCCCATGTCATCCTGCCCACTTCTCTTCTCAATCTCTCCCCTCTCAGCATCCACATTCCTCTCAGTGCTGTATCTCATAGGCCCATTTATACAGTCCATCCATCCCAGGAACTCACCTCACATTTCTTTCCCTTCTGTCCTTCTATCCCTTCCACAACAGATAGCAGTCCCCATTTCAAATAGTCACCCATCTCAGAAAGTACCTGCCATTTTGAAACCGCCTTCCAAAAGACCCTCTGGTTTTGATTAATCAAACCGATATCCCACCTTTCCTCAAAGGAGCTTGTAGGGTTACTGTCTCATTCCCACCCACCCCCTCACTACAACCCTGCGAGGTGGGGTTCCTGGCTATAGGGGGATGTATAGGGCTGGCTCCATGTTTCTGGAGGCCCTTGGGCACAAGCTATCAGTGGCCCCTTGTCACCTTGCTTTCCTCCTCAAATCACACTCCTCCTCCTTGGCCTCACCCCTTCTACATAAAATAAATATTGACTGATATGGTAAACCCCTATTGTCAAACAATGCAATGAGGAGTGCCATTTCCTCATCATCACACATCTAAAATTAACCCTTGGGACTCTCTATTATAATCTCATTTGACACTTCCTTTTTTGAAGAGAAAAAGGTTACATTTTTGAACAGGCAAAGTACGTAAATAAGCCACATCCATAAGTTCGATCTGCTGGAGGGGTTGGGCTGGGGCCAGTGAGGGGCCCTCAACAAATGCCCCACATGGCCTGCTGCTGGAGCCGGGCCTGGGGATTTGAACCCTTGGCTGTCCTCAGTCCCATCCCCTCATTTTACCAAGAATCATTTATCCGTCCATTTGTTGATCAACGCATTGGTCATTTGATGCCTGTCAACACCCTCCCACGTTCCCATCCACCTCCATCTGTTCCCCCACTAACTCACATTAAGGTGCTGGACAGACCATGCCCCTGGGGGAAAGTGCATGTGGGTCTCACTGGGGCTGTGGGGAGGGGGACCGCTGCGTCCCAGGGGCGATGCCTTTGCTGCCGTAGTACTCCACCACTTGCTTGGGGACTTCAGCCAGAACGTACTTGGCCAGGGCATTGGTGGGAGCCTAGGAGAGAAAAAAGAGTGGGGTGCATTTGAATGCCGGCAATGCTGGAGGGGGAAGAGGTAAAGAGCCACCCCATGGAGAGAGGGGTAGAAGAGAGCAGAATAGATAGAGGCCATCTCAAACATCTCAACACTCCTGCTTAGTTTGCAAACAGAAGGTGTTTGCTTAATGGCTCTTGATGGCTGATGGCTACTAGCTGTGAGGCAGACCCCATCTGCTTTGCTGGGGGCTGAAGGAAATAGTTCAGGGCTCTTGAATGTAGCTTGTGAAAGAGACAGGATCTACACTTTTGCAGCCCTGAGAGTGCTCCAAGGGCATGCTGTTGATTTTGGAGGACTGATGCCGCTTTCAAGAGGAGTGTTGTCATTCTGAATATTCTGCTAGTTCCCTTGCAACTCCCAGCTCAATTTATATGGATGTAAATAAGCACAAAAACTAAAAGCCACATCCACTTCCAGTATTCACAGGGAGACTGATCTTATATTATAGGATATACTAAAGATGGAAAAATTCAGGAAAGGGCAACTAAATTGATCAATAGGTTGGAGAAGCTCCCCTAAGAGGAAGGTTACAACGTTTGGGGCTTTTTAGTTTAGAGAAAAGGCAAGTAATGGAGACATGATGGGAGTGTATAAATTTGTGCATAAGGTGGAAAAAATGGGCAGAGGGAAGTTTTTCTTCATTTTTCATAATACTAGAACCCAACGGGTGTCATCCAATGAAGCTGAATGTTCAAAGAGTCAGGACAAAAGAAAAATATTATTCACACCACGCATAGTTAAACTATTTGCTCCCACAAGAGGCAGTGACAGCCGCAAACTTGGATGGCTTTCAAGGTTTCATTGTTGTCATGTGCCTTCAAGTAAATTACAACTTATGGCGACCCTATGAATCAGTGACCTCCAACAGCATCTGTCATGAACCACCCTGTTCAGATCTTGTAAGTTCAGGTCTGTGGCTTCCTTGATGGAATCAATCCATCTCTTGTTTGGCCTTCCTCTTTTTCTTTCAAGGAGGATTAGACAAATCCATGGAGGATGCCAGTGGCTACTAGCCGCAATGGCTTTGTTCTGCATCCACGGTCAAAGGCAGTTGGCCTCTAAGTATCAGTTGCTGGGGAGAGCACTGAGGTCTTGCTGACGGGCTCCCCATTGGGGCATCTGGTTGGCCACTGTGACAACAGGATGCTGGATGAGATGAGCCATAGGCCTGATCCAACAGGCCTCTTCTTATGTTTTTATATAAGGTTGCCCTTGAAACTTCCTAATCTAATGCCAAATGATTGTGCACTGGCAGATTGCTAGACTCAGGGGTGGGGTGGGGAACCACAGATGGATAAGAAATCAGTTAAGACAGAAAAAGAAAATGAAGGGAGGAAGAAAAGAAAGAAGAGAGACATAGGTGCCAGCAGAGGAGAGTGAATAAGACAGAAGGCACAAGTTTAGCAGCTTTTGATGGCTGGTGGCTACCGGCTATTGAGCACCCCCCACCTCCTTGCAGTAGCCCAGTCAGGGAGGGTTCCTCACCTTCTTGAACTCACGGACGGGCACAAACTGGACGATGTCGCGGACAGCCCTGCCCTCCTCGGACTCCAGCATCCCGCGGTCCCCATTGAGCTCCCGCATGTCGGAGAAGTCAGCATTCCCAATGCCCACAATGATGATGGAGAGCGGCAGGCGGGAGGCCCGGACCACGGCATCACACGCCTCTGGCATGTCGCTCACCACGCCGTCCGTGAGGATGAGCAGCACACGGTACTTCTGCGGGGCAGGTTAGAGATGGTGGGGCTGGAGGGACCACAGTAAAGACGCAGCCGGGGCCACCCCGGGCTCTCACCACCCACCCACTCTGCCCCATGCACTGTCGGGGCCCAGAGCTGATGGTGCCCCCCGATATTCCTGCCCAAACATCTCCCGCCATACCGTCGGCAGCCCTGTTTTCTCTTCCTCAGCTGCAGGAGCCGCCACCTTGTTGATGATGGGTGCAACGTTGGTTGGCCCATAGAGCTGGATCTGGGGCAGGCAGCGCTTGTACGCCTCAATCACGCCAGAGATCCCTGGGGAGGAGAAAAATCATGCCGTGACTCGGGTGCGAGAAATGCTCCCTGGCTTGGACTCTGGTGCACGGTTGCTAGATTCCTCTCCGCAGGGCCCTTGTGCCTTTAACAGCGGCATGACAAGAAGGAAACTCAACAGGTAAAGCTCCATCTCCCCCAGCATGAAATTGCAGGAATGTGCAAATCCAGTTCCATCTTCCCCAAGTTCATTTGGGAAAGGGAATACAGCTCAGCAGCAGAAAGTCTGCTTTGCACGCACAAGTCCCCGGTTCAGTTGCCAATAGCATCTCCAGGTGGGGCTGGGAGTGAACCTTGCCTTGAAATCCTCAGGAGCCACTGCCAGTCAGTGTAGGCAATACTGAGCTAGATGGACCAATGGTCTAACTTGGTATAAGGCAGGCTCCTATGTTTCTGGTATAGGCACAGGAGCCCCACCATAAAAAAATGTGGCAATCCCAGGTAGTATTTTCTTCAGGTTTGTGATGCATAAGAGGTTCAGCATTTGGGGAAATGTGTTAGTCCGGGTCTCTTTCTGTTCCCAGAATTGTGGCTGGTAAATTGAACAATCCACAATTTGGCCTTTCCCAACCTGAACTCCAGATAGTTTGGACTACCATCTGCCCCCTCCTTCACTCCAAAACATCTCAAGGGCACCAGGTTGGTAAAGGCTGGTCTAACCTCAACCATCTTAGGCATTTGCAACAGAATCAACCATTTTGAATCATGCCACTGTTTTTATTTCTTAAGGTCTCTGACTCTTCCTCCCTCTCCAACTTTATTCCAGTCTCCCCCCCAAAAAAAGTCCCAGATTTTCACTCTCAAAATCTATCCCCTGTTGAGAAAGAGCTTAATCAGTTAATTAGCCGTCTTTTCTACATGCGATTCCTACTTTCACATTCTGCGTTCTCTGGGTCGAAGTTGATAGCGAAATCATGAGACACCTATGAAAGGAAACAAGGAAAAGGTCTTTGAATTAGAACGGAAGAGTCATTGCCAGTCCCGTCTAATCTGATCCCAGGATCCCCCGGGGTTTACCTCAAAGTCTGGAGGAATCCGTGCACCAAACCCAAAGGCCGGAAACTGCTTGTCACTGGAAGAGAAAATCTGGGTCATCACGATACAAGGCACAGGCTCACCTCGCAGCCTGCACCTGGGTCGTGCCTTGGGCCAAGCGAGAGTGCAAATGGCTCCTCTACCTGTCATAGTCCTGGCAGATCTCGCCCACGGAGGACAAGGTCTTCAGGTATTCGTTGGGCTCCTTGGGGTTGATGAAGTGAAGGGAGTGCTCGCTCCGGGGGTCTCCGTTGGAGGCTGTGAAGTCAATGGCCACCTGGGTAAGCGAGAGAGAGCAGAGTCCCAGCAGTTAGAGGGTCTGTCTAAATCCCGGGTCCAACTCCCATTCAGCCACAAAGTTCACCGGGTGAGCGTGAGTCAGTCGCTCCCTAACCTGTCTCAAGGGCTGGTGGAGAAACCCCATTCTGTTTGCATTTTCATGAGCAACCACCTAATTTGCGTTTCTCGAACTGGGACGCGAGCCGAAACACAACTGTCCTTCAAAATGGGCATTTCTCTGAATTTTGCAGTGCAGTTCCCCAAGCAAATAATGTGTCGGAAAATGCATACATTAGGGGAACGTGTGCATTAAAACCCATTATTTATTTATTAGATTAAGAACATAAGAAGAGCCTGGCTGCTGGATCAGGCCAATGAACCATCTAATCCAGCATCCTATTCTCACAGTGGTCAACCAGATGCCTCTGAGAAGCCTACAAGCAGGACTAGAGTGCAAGCCCAGGGCCGGCGTCAGCAGACAGCCAGGTCAGGCACTGGCCAGGGGCCCCTGCAGCCCCTCCTTAAGCTGGGAGGGTGCAGCTTCCACTCCGCAATCTGTGTCAGTATCAGGCCATGGGGTGAATCACACCCAGCAACCAGACACTGCTGCAGATCACAGGGCTGGGGCTCCACCCTCCCAGGAAACATCCCCCGTGCAGGCGGCATGGGCTTAAATAGGCCCGCCTGCCCCACCTACCTCCTGCATTGCTGCCTTGGAACACTGCACGGACATGTCTGCCGTCACCCAAGATGGTGGTGGGGTGTCCCTAAGAGGTTGATGTCCCTGTCACCATCTTGGATTATGGCAGGCGTGTGCATACAGCGCACTAGCACTCTGATATGGCAATGCAGGGTTGTTGTTGTTGTTATGTGCCTTCAAGTCGATTACGACTTATGGCGACCCTATGAATCAGTGACCTCCAAGAGCATCTGTCATGAACCACCTTGTTCAGATCTTGTAAGTTCAGGTCTGTGGCTTCCTTTATGGAATCAACACATCTCTTCTTTGCCCTTCCTCTTTTTCTACTCTCTTCTGTTTTCCCCAGCATTATTGTCTTTTCTAGTGAATCATGTCTTCTCATTATGTGTCCGGAGTATGATAACTTCAGTTTCATCATTTCATCTTCTAGTGACAGTTCTGGTTTAATTTGTTCTAACACCCAATTATTTGTCTTTTCTGCAGTCCATGGTATGCGCAAAGTTCTCCTCCAGCACCACATTTCAAATGAGTTTATTTTTCTCTTAGCCGCTTTTTTCACTGTCCAGCAATGCAGGGTAGGCAGGGCTATTTAAGCCCATGTTGCCTGGATCGGGAGAAGGTGTTGGGAAGCATGATAAGCTGGGACCAGGGCAGTCTGGTGCCTAAGGGCCTAGTCACGCCTGGTGAAACAGCACTCCCTCCACTTGTGCTCCCCACAGCCAGCATTCAGACAGAGAGGCATGTTACCTCCAACAGTGGGAAAGATTTCTTACCGGCCCTTCACAAAAGGTCCTAAGATGGGTTACAACAATATAACATGCTGTTATAAACACAGATAAAACCAGTGCAGTTATAAAAACGAGTAAAAACATTCCAAATTCAGCAAAAGGAATGGGTTCTGCAAAGCAAAATACTTTAACTGTCAAAGCTCAGAGTAAAGAGGTGCATCTTCAGCATGCAGCAAAAGCTGTGGGGAGGGAGTGCCACATTTTCGGAGTTCTCACAGAGAGAGCCCTCTCCCAGGTCACAATCCCCCCACATTTCGGACGGTGGCAGAACTATCAAGAGGACAGATCCCAACACCTGAGAAGGTCTGTAGGGAAATAGTCTTTTGGATATTTGGAGCCTAAGTTGTCTAGGGCTTACTTATAACCTAGAGCATCTTGAATTGGACCTGGAAACAAACTGGCAACCATTGGTGAAAATATTAGTAAAATATTAATGAATATTAGTGAAAAATAATATATATATAGTGAAAATAATACACAAAATGCTTGCAAAATGTATATTAGTCAAAGCTGCACACAAAAGTGTGTATATTAGGAGAAATTTGCACTAAACTGTTGATAAATTTTCAGTAGTTTTTTTTTAATTGCAAACTACTGTGGAAATGTGAAGAATGGAATTTAAGTTCAGAAAAAAGAGAAATGGAAATTGAATTGACAGATTAATTGGTCCCTATCTACCTCACAGGATTGTTGTGAAGATGAAATGGGACAGGAAGGAGAATCATGAATAAACTCCCCCTCCGATCCTTTGAGGAAGGGTGGGAGAAGAAGACCATCCATCCACCCACCCACCCACCCACGCACCCATCCCTCCATCCATCCATCCCTCCATCCATCCCTCCATCCATCTCCTTTTCTTCCTTCCTCTCCCATGCTACGTCATAGGCTTGTTCACACAGTTACAGGCTGTCTCTACCCATGTACGAGTGTTTATGTGAAAGAGTGTACACTTGCTGATTTGTGCAGCTCAGATATTATGTACACAGGTGCAGAGACAGTACACTTGCTGAATGTAATGTGTGAATACCCCTCATAGCAATGTAAGAATCTGCCTTAGGCTGAATCAGACCACGGGTCCACCTAGCTCAGGATTGTGAACAATGTCTGGCATCATCCCTCCAGGATTTCAGAGGGAGGCCTCTCCCAGCCAGGGGTGTAGTCGCCCAGGGTCTCGGGGGGCTTAGTCCCCCTACTTCTTTAGGAGCAGGGTCCCAGCAGGTTCCCTATGTCTCCAGCATCCTACAAACCAATTAGCATGAAAAGGGAGTGTGTTAGTCACTGAGAAAAGTCTCCTAACATGCTTCCTTGTCCTCTCCTGCTCACTGGAGCCGACCAGAGTGAAAGGAGGTGAGTCAGCCACTGAGAAGACTCTTTTCAGTAGCAAACACTCCCCCTTTCATGCCAGTTGGCTCCTAGAGATGTATTTTGTTGTGGAAGAAGGCATTAGCAAGGATCTCATTCTCAGCCCAGGATCAAAAAAGGGTGTGTGTGGCTGTGACTATCCTGCACTTCTGAATTTGCCACTACACTACTGCTCCCAGCCCTACCTGGAAATGTCATTGGGGATTGAACCTGGGACCTTTGGCATGCAAAGCAAACACTCTACCACTGAACTGTGGCCCTTCCCATCCCTGAAGTGGAAGGGGGGGGGAGCTCTCTTGACCGCTCCCTCTTGCGCCTCCTGGTGGCTTCTGCCAAGTAATTTTTTCCCCCTTACCGTGAAGGAGATTTGTAAGCCGCCCATGATGTAATCCAGGAAAGTGTGGACTTTCTCCATCTGCAAGTGAGCAAAACAAGGGAAATGTTAGGTGTTTTCAGTTTTCCCTGCCTCTCTCTCTCTTTTTTGCATTGTTTTACAAACTCCTGAAATCTCTCACTCTCTTCCCACCACAACTTTCACAGTCTCTCTCTCTCACACACAGATGCACAGTTCAGTGAAGCCAGTGTTGGCATCTACTCTGAACAGCAGCAGATCACTAAGGTCTCCTGCAGGGAAGGGTTGTTCCCTTCACCTGCCCCCGAGATCCTTTTATTTGGAGATGCCAGGGGAGATTGAAACTGAGACCTTATAATATGCAAAGCAGGTGCTCTGCCACTGAGCTTTGCCCTTTTTAACTAAGCAAGGACTTTTGCATTGCCCTGTCAGTCCCTGCACCCTCAAAGATGTAAAGTCCCTCTGCAATCCTTGTTGGTGCTTTCCTGCCAATAACTGGTTGCCAATGTAATGCCCAATGCCAAGCATAGAAGGGCTCTCGCCACAGAGATGCCAGTGACAGATTGGTGATGCTTCTCTGTGTTCCTAGAGAACTGTGACTTTCATCTTGTGTGCTGAATTGCGATAAAGTTGTAGTTGTTTTTTTCAAAATCACACTACATGCGTTAATCGGCTTACCAAGGCCAGGATGTCTGTGTTATCAACAACCGTTTTGTGAATGGTCATCGTTAATTATGTCATGATTGCTGTCTCTGCGCTTTCTGCATTTCATTTCCCTCTGACCGCGCTGTTCAGAAACCCTCTCTGAGTAGATACTCAAGTAGAAGCAGCTCTACCTGAAGGGGTAGCCACCTTCTGAGCAGGTGGGCTGCTATTCGTTGCCAGGAGGGAGAGAGGAAGGGGCAAATGGTGGAGAGGTCAGTGAAGTGCAAACACATCGGCTGTAAGCAACTCCACCCTACCTAGCGAGTCACTTTTGCATCCAGGATAACACTTCACACGCTTGATGAAGTAGACAGTAGTCCATGAAACGTCATGCCATGAACACTTAAGCCTTCTTTAAGGTGCCACAAGATTCTGTCGTTTTTGCAGCAACAGACTCACACACCTGAGCTCCTCCTCTGGGACTTCAGAAGCCACAAGTTCGGGCAGGAGATGGGTCTAGTCTGTCCTTCCACAATGGATCTATTGTTGATGTGCCTTCAAGTCGATTACAACTTATGGCGACCCAACAAATCAGCGACCTCCAATAGCATCTGCCATGAACCACCCTGTTCAGATCTTGTAAGTTCAGGTCTGTGGCTTCCTTTATCGAATCAATCCATCTCTTGTTTGGCCTTCTTTTTCAGCTCCCTTCTGTTATTCCCAGCATTATTGTCTTTTCTAGTGAATCATGTCTTCTCATGATGTGTCCAAAGTATTATAACCTGTTTCATCATTTTAGCTTCTAATGATAGTACTGGTTTAGTTGGTTCTAACACCCAATTATTTCTCTTTTTAGAAGTCCATGGTACAGTATCTGCAAATCTCTCCTCCAACACCACATTTCAAATGAGTTGATTTTTCTCTTACCCGCTTTTTTCACTGTCCAACTTTCACATCCAAACATAGAGATCGGGAATACCATGGTCTGAATGATCCTGACTTTAGTGTTCAGTGATACATCTTTGCATTTGAGGACCTTTTCTAGTTCTCTCATAACTGTCCTCCCCAGTCCTAGCCTTCTTCTGATTTCTTGACTATTGTCTCCATTTTGGTTAATGACTGTGCCAAGGTATTGATAATCCTGACGTTCAACATCCTGAATCTGTCATCATGGCATCTGTTTTATAGAGTTCTTCAGTGTATTGCTTCCATCTTCCTTTTATTTCATCTGCCAGTCAATGTGTTTCCCTGTTGATTATTCAACATCCCTACTCTTGGTTTAAATTTCCCTTTCATTTCTATAATCAGTTGGAATAGGGCTCTTGTTCTTCCCTTTTTGTTGTCCTCTTCTATTTCTATACAATAACTATTGCAATAGTTCTCTTTGTCCCTACATACTAGTCACTGTATTGTTGCATTTAGGGTTCTGACTGTGTTTCTGCCTCCTTTTGCTTTCCTTCTTTCTTTAACAATTTTAAGAGTTTTGTCAGTCATCCACTGAGGTCTTTCTCTCTTTTTAACTAGAGGTATTGTCTTTTTGCATTCTTCTCTGACGATGTCTCTGAATTCAATCCATAGTTCTTCTGGTTCTCTACACAATGTATATTTTTGAGAGACAGCCAATTATTCACCCCTCTGTCTATCCCTGCCATCTCCCAGTATCTACATCCAGTTGTCTCCTCAGGTCTACCTCCATTCTAGGAAGGAGACAATCTGTCATTTTTGGTTTCTCATTTTTCCAATCTTAAGTTCACATTTGCACATCCATTTGTGATTTTTTTAAAAAAAGTCCTCAGTAGCATTTTAGTGTGACTTTCTCTTGACATACACATTTTCTATGCAATTTTACCTAATGTACACATGTTTGCAACCCAGTTTCCCCTAATATAATGCATTTTATGTGTTGTTTTAATTAATATATGCACTCTTATATGCATTTTACCCTTGTGCAGTGGTTCCCAACCTTTATGAGTACGGGACTCCCTTTGTAAGCTCAAAACATTTCGTGACCACCCCCCTCTAATTGTAATTTTAGCCTGTCTTAAGTGAAAAAATGGTGTGTGGCAAACTCACATCTCCAAATATCCCTTTTCATAAAAAGCTCCCTGCACACAGGGAGGTATTGCTTTCTTTTCTTAATGCAAAGATCCAATCAAATTGGTATCCCCCTCCACCCTCCACAGTCTGTACAGCTCTGTCTCCCAACACCAGTGGGTTACAGTTTTGGATTCAGATCCAGGTTCAAATCCCCACCCAGCCATGAAGCCCACTGTGTGACCTTGGGCCAGACGCAGTCTCTCAGCCTGACCTATCTCACAGGGTTGGTGTAAAGATAAAATGGAAAGCAGGGGGACTATGTGCACCGCCTTGAGCAACATAGAGGAAAGGGGGGATATAAATGCAACAATTATAAAACAAATAAATACATTTCGGCTGCAGTATGTGGACCCCAGCTTCAGCCAACCTCCTGAGCTTTTTATAAATAATAACAATAATTAATAAAGATGCATCAATGTGGTAGTGGAGGGGATGCTAGATTGTGAAGACAGAAGGGTGGATAGATTGAGGAGGGGGGTTAGTGCTTTTAGGCCTTGGGGTGATCATCAGAACTGACGACTTGGTTAGCACACTTGGGGAATGAGGGTGGAGCAGGAGACAGATCAGCGCGCAAACACACACAAAGACACCTGTCCCTGCTGCAAGCATCTGCGTGTGAGCATGTATTTGGGCACGTGGGAGGTGGGCAGCTCTCAACTGCCGCAGCATCCTGGAGAGAGAGATGGGGAGGCAGATTGTAGAAGGAAGGGGGGATGCTGGCACACACACACTTAGCCTCAGAAATGGGGGGGGGTGAGCAAGTCCTGAACTTCCTCACGGCTCCTTGGTTCGGTCTTGGCAGAAGGCGAGATCTGGGCAGCCTCACAAATAAGAATAATTTTTAGAAGGAGGTGGCAGCCAACTAGGAGTCAAGAAAGGCAGGCAGGCTGGCTGCCAGGAAGGAAGGGGGAAAGCAGCCTTTCCTTGCAGCCTTGCTTCTTTTTTGCTTCATGAAAAGCCCTCTCCTCTTGTTCTGAGTAAGGGCATCAGCAGCAGCGGCAGTGCGAGGAGACGGGAGACGGTGATAGTAATCCCCTCTTCTTCCTGGTAGCTGCCCCCTCGCCTCCTTTGGCGTCTGCCACGTGTTTTATAGGCAGATGCCTGCCCTCTCTGTGCCTGAAGGACGCTCTGGTGCTTCAGCAAAAGCCCTCCCCTCTTGTTTGGAGCAAGGGGGAGGTGTCCTCTGCAGAGGCAGTGGGGAGGAGGCAGCGTCCAGAGAGGGAAGACTTTTTTAAAAATAATAATAAATAATTCATTTCTGTACTGTTCGCGGCCCCCTCTGGATTACTTTGCGCCCCCCGGGGGCCATGGCCCCCAGGTTGGGAACCACTGCCCTAGTTTATAGATTTTTGTGCACACTGCTTGGCTGGAGAACCACATCGCAAAAGTCAAAGAAGTGCCCATTTTGAAGGACGGCTTTGTTCCAGTTCACATTTGTTTCGGAAAGTGCAAATTAGGTAGGGTTCCCCTTTACATGCAGACGGAATTGAATATGTCCACCATTGCTGCTCCCTCCTGATTTCAGTTCATTCCCTCCCCCTGTTGTCTGCACATTCTCCCACCACAGGGATGGGAACCTGCAGCCTACAACTCCCATCATCCCTGGCCACTGGCCATCCTGACTGGGGATGATGGGAGTTGGAGTCCAGCATCCAACATTTGGAGGGCCACAGGTTCACCACCCCTTGATTGTACCGGATGGAGCAATCCCCTGTTCAACATCACTCATCAATCAGCTGACAACTTCAAATAATCATCTGCAACTTGTTCATCTGTTCTTGAATACAGATCAGAACAAACATTTTAGGAAACGGGTGCTTAACTCCTCCAATAACCATAATAATCATCTGCGAGTTATTCATCTGTTCTTGAATACAGAACAGAACATTTTAGGAACTGGGTGCTTGAAGGGCAAGGATGCAATTGCTGACACTCTCTGAGCTTTATTATCAAATGCTTTGATTACTGAGCACCAATTAACTGCATTCTAACTGAAGAACCTGAAAGGCAGTTGCCTGTTTGTGTAGTTAACGTCCGGTGTTACATAGACTGGACTGCCTGTAAGACCATGACGACGACCTCTGAACAGCTGGTTCTGATACCTCCAACTTACCTTACACTGAGTAAGAACGATGTAGCCGGAGTTCTTGTAATGCTTTTTCTTCTCTTGGTATTTGTGGTTAATGCAATCCCATTTCACCTGCCGAGGAAAACAGAAAGGGGTCATTGATGCACTAAGCGACATTGCAGACCAGAACATAAGGACCAGACAAGAACCTGGCTGGATCAGGCCACAAGCCCACTGAGGGGCTGCCCACTGCTTCCCACTTTGGCCAAGCAGAGGCTTCTGGGAAGCCCCCCAAAATGGGCATCAAGACCAGAGTGGGGAACCACCCAAGGGCCGCATTGCCTCATGGGTAACCTTCTGGGGACCACATGCCAGTGGTGGGCAGGGTCAAAGGCAAGTGGGTGGGGCTGGAGGCAAAAGTGGGTGGAGCAATAGCCATGACTCTGACATCTGAGTAGGCCGCATTCTAGCCACACAAAAAGTCGGATGTTCTCTCTCTCTCTCACACACACACACACACACACACTCTGTCCATCCTCCAGGCAAGCAAGAGTAGTCACCGTAACTCAAGGGCACCTTCCAGCTAGGCAAAAAAGCAATCAAGAAGGTGCAGGCCAGGACTGGTGAGGGGCAAGACCTGGAGACAGTCCTGAGGGCCAGACAGAGAGGCCTCGAGGGCCACATTCATTCCCCTTGTTATAGACCCTTGTAAACGTGTTGTTTCTAAGCACCGGTACTCAAAGGAAAACTGCCTATGGCCACGGAGATTCTGGCTGCTGACACATCGTATGTGTCAAGCACATGGCTTTCCCCAGAGAATCCTGGGAGCTGTAGTTTACTCTTCACAGAGCTACAATTCCCAGCACCCGTAACAAACTACAGTTCCCAGAATTCTTTGAGGGACGCCATGTGCTTTGAGCACTCTTTAAATGTACTGCATGTAGTACATAGCCTGTATTCAGCAACCACAGTGGGTGCCCATTCCATTCCTCCCTGAATTGATCTCATTCCCCTTTGAGAGCCAATGCACCAGCAGACTTCGCCAATCTTCCACAGCAGTGAGTTCTGTACTCCATTTCCGCATTGTGTGAAGAACTAAACAAACGAATAAACGGATAAATAAAATTAAGTAATTTTTATTTTATTTTCTCTGAATCCATCCCCATGATGGTCAGTGGGCAGCCCCAGTTCTATGTATCACAAGAGAAGGATAAAACAGCAGCCTCTCTATTCTCCATGCCATCCATCATTTTGACAAGCCTCTGTTTGTGTTCCCTCTAGTTACCATTTTTCACGTACCTAAAGGATACACTTTCCAGATGGCGGAGGAGCAGGAATTGGAGCCAGAAGGACTGGCCAGATTTCTACAGTGAAAGAGTTCTGGCTCCCAACACCTGCTTTCTGGGCCCAATTCAAAGTGCAGGTGTTACCAGTGATCGAAACGAACTAGTTCAGATGAACATAGTTCAATGAACTAGTTCGAAAATATCTGAACTGCACCTGAAAGCAGTTTCCATAATTGCCGAGTGAACTGAACATGAATAGTTCATTTTGGGATAGAACTTTTAATAATTTCTAGTTCATCTTCACGTTCATTCGCTCCCCCCAAGCAGGGGCCCTGGAGTCTTAGCTTACTTGAAGAAGAAAAAAGTAAGTCAGTTGGACATCTATAAAGGAAGTTAGGAAGCAAAATGTGGTGGCAGCGTTCTAAGGCTTATTAGGCAAATGTGGAGGTGCTGCTGTTGCTAAGGGCACTTAATCTTTTCTAGTATGGAAATACAAGTATGCAGAAAATTCACCTGTTGATGTTCTGTCTGTCAGACATCTTATTACTTGTGTGGGGGCCTTGATTTACTTTTGGACCCTAGCCATCAGCAAGCAGCTTGTAACTTTCTGAATACCAAAGGAAAAGTTGCAGAGGATGTACTTTTTATGAACCATAAAACAGTCATTTGGACTGAATTAGTTTGTTTTGTAAAAGTACAAGCTTGTACTGGACCTAGTATCTTTTTGGACAGGATGAGCTTGAACTAGAATTAGTTCCTTTTAAAAATGAACTTTCCAAGCACCAGGTGTTAGCCTTTAAAGGCCTGATCTGGGTCGGTCAACATTTTTGGCCTGAGGACTGCGTTCCCCCATCGCCAATCGTCTGCACGCCAGCAGTGGTTGTGGCCACCCCAACCTCTCACATTCACGCACACACAGAGGACATGCCACTAACTAAGGGACCATCATATGAGGCCTGTCTTTGCTCTCCTTTGCTTCCCTCACTGCCTCCTCTAGTGTCTTCCATCTTTCCCTTTTAAACTACCTCATCTCCGGAGGAAGCTTGTAGCATCTCCTGGAAAGTGGTGCTGAACTCGCCAATGTAGTCATGCTTTCCGCTGGAGTCGTGATCATAGATGACACACTAGCAAGGGGAAAGAGAGAATGACAAAAGTGTTTGAGACATGCTCCAAGCTGAAAATGGGAGCCGGGTGTCCTCCCTCTGCTTGCTCCTATAGTTTGCCTGGATCCGCCCAAAAAGCAACTTCAAGTGCCATCAGTATTCTGAAAATTCCCCGTTAAAAAGATGTACAGATAACTCTCTGTCCCAAACGCCTGCGGCTCCTAATGTCAGAAGGAAAGACTTCCACAGCACTGATGGAACTTGAACTTGTTTTTATTTTATTTTATTTTCCTGAAGAATCCATGCTTAGCCAGGCTTATGTAAATCAATACATAGAACAATCTGAAGCATCTTGACAAAGTTCAACAGGTTTTACTCCCCAGGGGTAAGTATGCGTGGGATTAGAGCCTTAGCGATGCTTTGCTTTTATATGGCATCTTGAAACGTTCAAAGCACTCTGCGTCAATCATCTTAGTGATTCCTTTAAGGCGGGTTAGTATACGTGTTCCCATACAACAGATGGGAAGCTTAAGGCTGCCAAGTACTCTGTATGGCCCTCTTTCCCCTTCCTTTGTAGCTCGGTGGAAAGTTGCTGCAGGTCAGTGTCTGCAATACTGAGCTAGATGGACCAATGGTCTAATATGGTATTAGGCAGCTTCCTATGTTCCATAATTAGAACATCTGCTTGACATGTGGAAGGTCCCAAGTTCAATTCCCAGCATCGCCAGGTAGGGCTAGGAGAGATCCCGTCTGAAACCCTGAAGAGCTGCTGCCAATCAGTGTCTGCAGTACTGAGCTGAATGGACCCCAATGGCCTGACCTGGCATCAGGCAGACTCCTATGCTCCTAATGCTTCCTAGTCTAGCAGTAGGGGAATACAACATACACAGGGAGTGCAGCTATAGCCTGGCCATTATGCCACCTTGAATTATTATTATTATTATTATTATTATTATTATTATTATTATTATTACTGATCTCAATATTATTTGATTTATATCCCACCCTTCCTCCCTGCAGGAGCCCAGGGCAGCAAACAAAAGCACTAAAAACATTAAAACATCATAAAAACAAACTTTAAAACACATTAAAACAAACAAGACATCTTCAAAAGCATTACATAAAAAAGCTATCAAAACATTTTCTAAGATTAAAAAAGTTTAAGAACCTATTAAAAAGCAATTCCAACACAGATGCAGAAAGGATTCCATCCTTTTTTTTGCAGAGCTCCCCAAGTTCCTGGTTCTCAGGCTACATCTTCTGCCCCATAGGCACCCCAGACTCCCCTTAGGCCCCTGCCCCTCACTTCCAGCCTCCCTCGACCCTCCCAGAGCCCTCAGCAGTTGCCACTCTCAAGTGGACGCTCACACGGATGGTCTTGTCCGGGTCACAGCTGCACAAGGACTGCAGGGAGACGCGGAAGGGTTCCCATCGGGGGCTCAGGTTGTTCTTCACCACCTGGTGCATGATGGGAAGGGAAACACAAACACACAACAGCGAGTAGAGTAGATTCAAACGGAGCTTCCCAGTGGTCCACATGAGCCTCATGGAGGTGGCCCGTGACATGTACACATTACATATTCGTATTGATTTTTAATTGCTTCTTTTATTTTTTTAAAATTGTATTATATTGTAGTTCAATTTGAATTCTATGGAATGGCTTTGAAAAGTCATTCTACATCTCACAGAGTGCATTGCAGTTGCGGTGCGCTCTGAGATGCGAAAAAGGTGGGGGGAAACCCCTCATTAAGTGGTCTCCCAAGATCATCAACAATTTTCAAGTGGTCTGTGAGACAAAAAAGCTTTGGAACCACTGGTTTATAACTCTGGTTTTTTATGCTTAGTGGCTTTGGGTTGTAGCCAACTAAATTTTACTCCGAGTAAACCCAATGCAATGGATAAGCTCAAGTTAGTCATGCCCATTCATTCCAACGGGTCTACTCTCAAGAGGACTAGCAGCGAATACAAACTCTGCTGTTTCAGCACTGTATCTGTAGTCTTGCTGGGTTATTAGCAGGCACATTCTGAGGATTCCAAATTGTTTCTAGTCCTTATTGTTTTATATTTCACCACAAATCCCTGAGGAAAAGTGGTGTAATAATAATACAGGAACAACAATAAGCATAGCAGTGAAGGGTTTCTTTTAATTTGCAAACATCTGTGGGCTTACTTAGAAGGCTGAACTACACAGAAATGTATATACTGCATAGCAAGGGGAGCGTTTAGTGAGGGGGAGTGGAGGACCGTAGCTCACTGGCAGAGCTTCTGCCTTGCATGCAGAAGGCCCCAGATTCATTCCCCAACGGCATCTCCAGGTAGGGATGGGAGTGAACCCTGCCGGAAAACTCTGGAGAAGCGGCTGCCAGTCAGTGTAGACAATGCTGAGCTAGACAGACCCACGTTCTTCTGACTCACATTCTAAGGCAGTTTCCTAAACATGTATATTCTCATACCTAAAGGACAAGGGCCAATATATATAGAAATTAGCTCAATTTCTTCTTTCCACAGCAGACTGCATGGAAAAAGAAATTCTGATCCAAAGGTTGTTGGGTAGTTGTTGCTGTCGTTTTGGCAGCTTCTATATTTATGCAAACACAACAGGTTCATTAATCAATTAGCCAGTCTGTCAAGGATCTGATTGGCCGACTGCCTTAACATCCGCAGATTTTATTTCCTGCTTCTGGACAGGTTCTCCTCCACCTGGTTCTGTCATCCCCAGTGGTGGAGTGGCAAATTCAGAAGTGCAGGGTCCCTGCATGTTAGTCACAGCCATGGCCCCCACTTTTGCTGCTGGTTTAAGAATGAGATCCTTCTTCATACCTTCTCCCACAACAACAGACATCCCTAGAAGCCAATAAGCATGAAAGGGGAGAGTGTTAGCTGCTGACAAAAGTCTTCTCAGTGGCTGACTCACCGCCTTTCACTCTGATTGGCTCCAATCAGCAGGAAAAGACAAGGAAGCATGTTAGAAGTCTCTTCTCAGTGGCTAACACACTCCCCTTTCATGCTGATTGTCTCATAGGATGCTGGAGACATAGGGACCCTACTCCAAAAAAAGTATGGGGTCTAACCTCCTGAGACCCTGGGCGACTACACCCCTGGTCATCCCACCTCCTTCATTTCATCCCTGTCAGACCCACATCTCCCATCCGAGGAGTCCCAGCCTCCCCTCGTCCCAATCCTCCACTACTGATTGAACACCCTTGGCAGCCCATAATATCTCACCTCTGTCTTCCAAACCAAGTGCTCCGTCTCATTGCTGTTGACCTTATAGATCTCCAGGAATGGATCAGATTTGCTGAAGAAATCCTACAGGAGGGAACAGGGTAAATGTTCAAGCTAGGGATGGGCAAATCTGTCCGTTTCGGCTTCTCTCAGCTTCTCATCTCTCCAACCTTATGGTGAGTTCGCCACATTTTCACAACAGGTTAAAAGTTGTTTTTTTAAAAAGTCCCCATGAAAATTCCTCAGCATTTTAGCACAAATTTCTCTTAATATGCATGTTTTAATGCAATTTTATGCACATAATATGCACATTTTGTTGGAATGTTCCTATTACATACACATTTTTCCAAAGCATTTTCCCCAATATAATGCAGTTTTGCGTGCTGCTTTTACTCACCCATGTATTTTTATGCATACTTCACCCTAGTATATGCATTTTGGACACATGACTTGGTTGGAGAACTTCATTGCAAAATTCAGAGAAGGGTGAATTTTGAAAGATGGCTGTGTCTCAGTTCGCGTTTTGTTTCAGAAAGTGCCGATTTGGTAGGTTCAGCTTTACATGCGAACTGCATCAAAATTCTCCCTCATTCCTTGGTACTACATATGTGACCAGCAGTGTAGTGCCAAGTTCAGAACTTAAGGGTCGCTTCATGTTAGTCACAGCCACCCCTCCCCCTTTCTTGCTGCTGAGTTGAGAATAAGATCCTTGTTAATGCTTTCTTCCACAACAACAAACATTCCTAGGCGCCAATCAGCACAAAAGGGGAGAGTGTTAGCTACTAAGAAGAGTCTTCTCAGTGGCTGACTCACCTGCTTTCACTTTGATTGGCTATAATCCACAGGAAAGGACAAGGAAACAGATTAGACTCTTCCCAGTGGCTAGCACATTCCCCTTTCATGCTGATTAGTTTGCAGGATACAGGAGACATTGGGACCCTGCTGGGACCCTGCTCCAAAAATAGTAAAGGGTCTAGGACCCCCTGAGACCCTGGACAACTACACCACTGTACGACAACATTGGTCCAGAGCTCCTAAAACCAGGTCTCTCTACAAAACCTCTTGACAACAACTCCCCACCATATCAGTTCTCACTCACTCACTCAGGCTGAGTTCAGCCCCTTCACCCCCAAAATAAAGAGGAGACTCCAGGAGTACCCAGACAGGCTGAATTGATCTGATTCTGCACAGATTGCTCATTTATTAGTGCTTGCTATTAGGAGCTTATTTATTTATTTATTATTTGATTTATATCCTGCCCTTCCTCCCAGCAGGAGCCCAGGGCAGCAGGAGGTTTTTGGGAAACATCATTTTAAGGATGTCGATTTGAAAAGGGCAGCTCTGCGGTGTGACCATGTTGAATGAAAGCATAATCTCTGAAGCATGCCATGCAGTGTGGTGTAGTGGTTAGAGTGTTGGACTAGGGCCTGGGAGATCTGGGTTCAAACCTCCATCCAGCCATGAAGCATGCTGGGGTGACGTTGGGCTGGTCACGGCCTCTCCCAGCCTAACCTACCTCACAGGGCTGTTGTTGTGAGGATAAAAAGGGCAGGTGGAGAACAGCATAAGCCACCTTGAGCTCATTGGAGGAAAGGTGAGATATACATTATAAATGTAACAAACAAAGAAGCATTTGTTTGTTAACTTCAAACATACTGTAAAAATATGGCACGGTGAGACCGGACTCTCCCCACCCCACTTCAGCCCCAGTGCATGATTCCGGGGCATCCGCTTCAAAAAGAGAAGTGTGTGCTTCCAAATGTGACAGCTAACAGCTTTAGATGGCAGGGGGCCGTATAAAATTCTGATAAGAACCTTAGCAATTGAACCACTCCACGCACCAAAGGGATACTCTGGATAGTAGAACTTGATCGTTTCCAAAGTTAATTTGACGTATTCCACAGCTGAGCTTTGGCATTGCCGGGAGATCTGGGGGCTTTAATCCTGGTTCTAATTTAGCCCTGACCTGATTTCTTTTGCAGCTATCTTCAAGTGCCCCCACTTTCTATTCTTTCTCATCTAGAAACATATGATTGGTGAGATAATCCCTTCTATTGGGCCAACCAAAAACAATTCAAAAATGTTGCAAGCCTTCAGGTTCCACAGAGCTCTCTTACTCAGAGCAAAGAAGAGTTCTGTGAAACTCAAAAAAGCACCTTTTTTTCAGTAGGACAGGCGGTTTGATCTTTGCCCACCTTATCGTCCAGCTCTTGCCCATGAAATTCCAGTTGTACAAACTCGTTGGTTCTGGACACCTCCTCCGCTTCGATCTGGTGAGAGAAATGATCCAGTTAATAAGAAACACTTCCAAAAATTCATTTTGTTTTTTAGGCCATTGAATCTTTTTTATTATGATTGATTGATTGATTGATTGATTGATTGACTGATTGATTGATATCCTGCCGTTCCTCCCAGCAGGAGCCCAGGGCGGCAAACAAAAGCACTAAAAACACTTTAAAACATCATAAAAACAAATTTTAAAATACATTAAAAGGAAACATATTTAAAAACATTTTTTTAAAAAAGCTTTAAGAACATCTTTAAAAAAAAAAAAGGTTAAACACATTTTTTAAAAATAAAGGTTTAAAAACATATTAAAAATCAATTCCAACACAGATGCAGACTTGCTTCCTATGCAACGCTGAGGATAAAGTCATATTCAAAGATTCCTTCTCAGTCCTGGCACCAGCAGTTGGCTTGGTCAGGCACTAGTCAAGTGCCTCCAGGGCTGAGAAGGTCCCCTCGTTAGCCGGACCTGGTTGTGCCACTTCTTACTTCTTACTTCTAGGTGGCCATTTTAGTGATGGGCAGGGAGCAGTGCCACTTTTGAATGGGAGCCACATTGGGTGGGGGTGGGTGAATTGGGGGGGGCACATCAGCAGCACCTTGCCAAAGGCCCCCACTCCCCAAATTCTAGAAACCATCAGAGACCATTTTTAAACATCATAGACCTCTGTGGGGCTGTAATACCAGGTTCAAGTCCGCAGTCAGCCATGAAGCTTAATCACTATCTCTCAGCTTAACCTACCTCGCAGGGTTGTTGTGAGGGGGAAAATGAGGGAGGGGAGAACCATGACCCCCCTAGAGAAAGGCGATAAATGTAATGAAAATAAATGAAGAAGCAAGCACATAAGGAACCAGGCATCCCGCTTCCAGCAATCGGAACAAAGAATTTCAGAGGACTGATGAAAGTAAGGCAAGAGGCTGATGCAGGTTGGCGTGGTGGAAAATCTAGGTTATTACCAGATAATCACACTTCATGGCACCAGCTCTTCCTGACTTAAAGATAACAGCTTAGCGCAGCCCACTTCACCTGCTGGATAGCGCAGTATGCCATTCTGCCACGTTTCAATGAACGGCTGCTGGATTATTAATGAATTAATTGATATGCCACTTCATACCCAAATAGGCTTCTAAGTGATTTCCAAGCACTTAAAAACCAACAACGCATGCATTAAACATCCATAATTAAAACAGACAGTTCAAATACACACTAAAACAATCCCACTAAAACATTAAAAATATAAACATCCACAGCTGAAAATGTGCCCTACAGCCATGGGGGGAACTGTCATTCATGCTGGTGAAAAGGGACACACCTCAGGCCTAGAGGAGATACGAATGTTCTGCCTGTGGAGTTACAATGTTCTAGTCCACAAGCGACACATGTACTTGTGTAAACCCAGCGGAGACTGGTGGCTCCGATGTCAGCGGGACAGTGAATCCACTCCGGGTTTTAGTCTGAACTTTCAAGGAGCTGGTCAAGGTGCACCTTGGACAGCTGCTCCTTGAAAGTTCAGACTGAAACCCGGAGCGGATTCACTGCCCCACTGACATCGGAGCCACCAGTCTCCAGTGTGCAAACCACAACCTCCATAAGAAACACAACCTCCCTGATGTGCAGTGTGGGCACATGGATGTTTCGCTCACTGGCTCTCTGGTGGGAAGGGGAAGGGCCGTAGTTCGGGGCACAGCATCTGTCTTGCATGCAGAAGGTCCAATCCCCAATGGCATCTCCAAGCAGGGATGAGAGACTCCCTGCCTGAAACCCCAGAGAGATGCTGCCAGTCAGTGCAGACGATACTCAGCTAGATGGACCCGAACAGTCTGACTTGGTATAAGGCAGCTTCCAGCGTGGGCTAGAAACTACCTTTCTCAGGCCAAGATACTTCACTGGAGGGTCGAAAACCTACAAAGAACTCTCCAAGTCCTGGGAAGGAGGGTGCCCTGAAGGTAATGACAGCGCTTTGCATTCCTGGAGCTGCTGTGGTATAGCATTTCCTCGGTGTTCGATTCCAAGATCTTTCACAACACCCCTGCATGGCTGGCCAGTGTGATAACAAACGCAACACCTTAAGTCAAGTCCTCCTGCCCCATAACCCCCGTTGTGCGTTAATCAATCGCACTCTTCGCACGCTCAGGAGCACCCTCATGGCCCACAGCTTCCAAGATTGACTTCAGACATTGAAAACAGGCTACTGGCAAGGCCTGAGGCAGGCAAGTCCTTATCACCCTTTGATAGCTACCTGTCCCAGCTGCATGTCGGGCTCCCACTGAGACCTCCTGCCTCCGCCTCTTTGCCTTGAGCCCGTCCTTCGATTCTCCTTGTCCTTCCCTGTCCCTCAACAGGCGCCCCCCATCCTCCCTCCCTGCCCCACCCCAAGAGGATTTTTGTACCGTGATGGTTGAGTTCTCCACAGTCTCCCCACTTGTCAGCAGTAGCGGCTTGGTGACCTTGGTATGGGAGACAATCTGTAGAGTTGGTGGTTGAGTCCGCGTCCCGCGGAGGAAAAGAAGGACACAGAATTAATTACCCACCAGGGACAAGAAGGAAGGAAGGAAAGAGAGAAAGAAAGAAAAAGAAGGAACAAAGGAAGGAAGGAAATGAAGTAAAAGAAGAAAGTCTCTTCCCATCTCCCCTCAAAAGACAACAGGCTTTGTACATCGCAGGCACATAGAGACCGTTGCTATTTTTTGGGGTGGGATTCAATCACACACTGGCAAATGCAGGTTGTGCAATCGACTTTTATTTGGTGCTCTCTGGGGCAACGAGCCCCACCCAAAGATCGGGCTTTTTGCAATAAGGTAAAGGATGGGAAAATGCCGTGGAAAGTGTGGGAGAACGCCTGCTTGATGTAACATCACCTAACCTCCCTGCAAGCAAGTAAGAATGAATGCTCAACAAATACCCGACATCATCTAACTTCCCCTCAAGCTTTGAGCAAACAAATCAGGATGAATGCTCAACAAACAGGTCACTTGGAAGCAACCTCACACATATGACAATTGCCCACAGTTCAACACTTAGTGTACAAGTTGGCTCCCTGGGAATCCCCACTTTCAATAACAATAATTAAAAAAGCCAAAAACGTTTCTAGCCCTTATGAGTGACTAGAGGGTTGGGCTTCACCCACAGTTACCCAGCTGGGTTCATATTCCTACTCATTAAAATGCACCTATGTGTCCATACATATTCATGATTAGCACCCCTATGTAATAGTTTATTGTCACGTCAGATTTATCCTGTGTTTATTGCATTGTTGATTTTGCCTTGTTTCAATGTGTTGATATAATTTATAAGAAACTATTTTCTTTTGAAATGAGATATTACATTTTGATAATAAGTTAGTGATAAGTAAACTAAACTAAGCCAAACTACTCAGTCAGAAAACTTACTTTCTCTGACAGCCCAACCTGCCTCACAGGGTTGTTGTGAGGATAAAAGTGGGGTAAAACTCCTAAACTCCTGGAAGAAATGATGGGACTTTAAAAAATGTTCTAAATAAACAACTTTCAAAATGTAAGATTTATTTAACAAAGACACAGGAGTCAAAAGTGGCGAGGCATTCCGGAGAACAGGGATTTTCCCAGACCACAAGGTTTTCCCCACGGAGATTGAGAAGAGATAATTCAGTTGCTGGGAAGCATCCTAAGAATATTCCCCGACCCCTTCCAGAAGAATCGGGCAGATTTGTTGAATGGGCACATCACATTTTGCCAGCAGAGTGCAAGGTGGAGTTGTTGTCATTCCATACCCCACAGAGTGTGTGTGAACGTGTCTCACAGAGGTGGGGAATCTCAAGCCCGGTGGCCAAATGCGGCCCTCCAGACCTCTCCGTCTGGCTCTCAGGACTCTCCCCAGGCCAGACGCCTCGCTGGCTTTGTTCCACACCTGTGTGGTTTTGCCTGGCTGGAATGAACTCTGCGCGTGCCTCTTGCTTCCCTTGATGGAAGGCAGAGAGGGGTGGGTGAGTGTGTGCAGAAACTAACCTACTGCACAAACATGAAATTTGCATTTGTTGCTCTGTCCACTTTGCTTCTGGCCCAACCCACCAATGGCATGTGGCCCCTGGGAAGTTTCCCAGAAGGGAATGTGGCCCTCTGGCTGAAGAACATTCCCCGTCCCATCGTAATGGACCTGATGGCTTAAGAAGAGCAGAGGTCTGTTGCCCTCCTTGGACTTTCCAGAGGGATCCAACTGGAAACAGATTCCTGGGCAGTGGTGTGGTGGTAAATTGTGGAGTGCAGGGGCTCATCAGGACAGGCCTCATAGCCACGGACCACAATCACAACCCCAAGAAAAGTCCAAAAACAGAGGGAGCTGTGCAGGGCCGGCACCAGAGGGCAGCCAGGTTAGGCCCTGGCTGAGGGCCCTTTCAGCCCACAGGAGCCCCTGAAGGGGCCTTCCTTAGGGTGGGAGGGTAGTGCTCCCATTCCACAGTCTGTGGCACGTTGGCTCTTGACCTGGCCACGGATAGTTGAGAGGGAGCTCGCAGCACCTCCCCAATACATTCAGTGAGGGCTTCAATAAGGCCTTGTGCACACCCAACCTACCTCTCCCATTCCTGCGAATGACGTGCGCACTACATGCTCATGCCTGCCATCAACCAAGATAGAGGCTTACCTAAGGGGTTGACGCCCCCCCCACCATCTTGGTTGATGGCAGGCATGTACACAAAGTGCGCATGTCATTATCAGGGACAGGAGAGTTAGGTGGCATGCGTGGGCGGGCTTATTAGCCCTGCGCTGCCTGTATGGAGGGGTTTGACTATGGTGCTGTGGGCCCAGGGCAGGCTGGTGCCCAAGCACCGGCCCTGGAGCTATGTGGATCTATTAAGATCAGCTGACACAGAAACAGAACAGAAAGCTGGCCTCGTTCTTTGCCTTCCCCTTTTATGCTAATACTGTATGCCACAAACAGTAGTGAACCTTAAAAGCCTTGTTATCGCCTCATTCACTTGTTAGAGCATAGAGCATCCACCAGTGAGCTTGGTGCGCCGGCAAATGACATCATCACTCCTGCTCCCTGCGCTTCCCTTCCACATCCCCACTGTGGCTGAGCGATGGGCCTTTGGACCAAGCCAGCAGGGCTCTCGAGAGCACAGAGAGAAAGATTTACTCCCCCCCCCCGCTGAAGGACCCACCTTACCTGGCCTAAGGTGCACTCAACCACCCCAAGGGGGATGCCAGTTTCAGGCCCCACATCCTCGGCGCTCTCTCCATCGGCATCGAAGACTTCAAATCTCAAGTTCTGCATCTCCTCGAAGAAATAGTCCAGCGCAAAGACATGAGCGAAGACGGGGTTCTGGGACCCACGGAGGACCTCAGAGCGCCCCACCTGGGGAGAATGGAGAGCGGGGTCAGGAGACTAAGCAGCAATCAGGGGTTTTTCCCCTGCCTTTTAAAGCAGACTTTGCCAATGTGGTGCCCTCCATATGTTCTGGACTACAACTCCCATCAGCTGATGGGAGTTGTAGTCCAAAACATATGGAGGGCACCACGTTGGCGAAGGCTGGCATAGACAGCAACTGAAAACATTTTTCTCATTTTTCAACAGCTTTTTAACATGTGATTCTACTGCTGTTTCAAACTGATTTAAGTTGTATTTATTTGTGATTGATTATACTTATATCCCCTGAGGAGTTTAAGGCAACCTTTTTTTTCACCCAGCACCAACATTTTTATCCTGACAACAACCGGTGGTAAGGCTGAAAGACAGTAACTGGCCCAAGGTCACCGAGTGCTTGTGGCTAGAGTGAGGATTTGAACCTGGGTCTTCCAGATATTTATCCAACACTCTTTTTATTTTTATTATGAGTTGTTTAAAAAAAATTACACATGAAGGACTGGGATTTAACAGTCCCTGATACAATAAACAATAAAAAATATGAATGTCACTTGAGTAGTAATTTGCAGGTACATTTTATTCCAACATCTAACCAACTTTTCTCCACTGTGTTTTTTAAAAAGGGCATTGCTTTTGTTTGTCTTTGTTTTTAAGATCGCTGATATTATAGACATCATAATGGCATTTTAAATTCATATTTGGCCATTGCTATGATTTGTATTGTGCTTTTATTTCTGATGTATTCTGTTCTGAGTGCTTTATAAGCAGAAGGTCAGAATGATATTATCATCATCATCATCATCCCTTGAACTGAAGGAAGATATGATAGCACTCTTCAAGTACTTGAAAGGTTGCCACACAGAGGAGGGCCAGGATCTCTTCTCAATCGTCACAGAGTGCAGGAGACGGAATAATGGGCTCAAGTTACAGGAAGCCAGATTTCAACTGAGCATCAGGAAAAACCTCCTAACTGTTAGAGCCATACGACAATGGAACCAATGACCTAGGGAAGTGGTGGGCTCTCCGACACTGGAGCCATTCAAGAGGCAGCTGGACAGCCACCTGTCAGGGATGCTGTAAGTTGGATTCCTGCATTGAGCAGGGGGTTGGACTTGATGGCCTTAGAGGCCCCTTCCAACCCAAATCATAACATAGTGATTTATTTCTAATGTTCTAATGTTGAGGCTGTGAATGTAGTTATGCTGCTTAATCATCAAAACCTCTAGGTGGTTTACAAAACAATATAAATAAAATATACATTAAAAGAACTGATAAAATCAGATGTTAACAAGTTAACCTAAAGAATATTCAAAACATAAACCAAATCATCAGTTTTTTTTAAATATAAAATTGCATATTAAAATGCATGTCAAATTGACTTGCCTAAACAAAAATGTTTTTAGGAGGCAGTGAAAACAATACAGGGAAGGATGGATTCTTTGCAAGTGCAGGACAGACGTTACATAAGTGCCCCTTCTGCAGACCGAAGTGGCCAAGTGGATCTGGATGTATCTAACAGCAACAAAAATGCACCAACCACTCACAGGTGGACAGAATCAGGAAAGCTGAGGGAATCCCAAGGTTTGCAGAAGAACAAATAATATTTAGGGGAGAAAAAACTTAAAAGGCGAGCACCCTGAAAAGCAAGAGGAGGGCTGGAAGCACAGCGCAGTCTAACGGCAGCCAGGCCTGATGAGTAGCCAAGGGGGATCAATGGAAGCTGGGCCAATTTGTTTTGGTGTTCTCCCTCTCTTGCTATGGATGCGGAAGACATTTGATTCAGTTCACATTTCAAGCCGAATCTAAAAAATTTGCACTTTCCAAAATAATAATAGAACTGAAACACAGCCATCCTTTGAAATTCTCACTTATTTGAATTTTGCAATGCAGTTCGCCAACTAAACAATGTTTGCAAAAATGCACATGTTAGGGGACAGCGTACCTAAAAACCAATCTATGAGTGAAAATAACATACAAAACTGCATTATATTGCATGCAACAAGGGAGAGGGCCTTCTCAGTGGTGGCCCCCAAATTATGGAATTATCTTCCTGACGAGGTGCGCCTGGCGCCAGCACTGTTATCTTTCCGGCGCCAGGTCAAGACTTTCCTCTTCTCCCAGGCATTTTAGCATGTGTTTTAAATTGTTTTTATATTGTTTTAAATTTTTAAATTGTGTTTTAAATTGTTTTTAAAATATGTGTTTTAAATGGTATATTTGTTTTAATGTTTTTGGTTGCTGTAAACCGCCCAGAGAGCTTCGGCTATGGGGCGGTATGCAAGTGCAATAAATAAATAAATAAATAAATATGATGATCAATTGCTTGTAAAAATGTGTACAGTAGTGAAATCTGCCTACAAAAATTGTTGGATAATTATGAGGATAAATTCACATTAAAATGCTGGAGAATTTTCATTATGATTTTTTTAAAAAAATGCAAATTGCTGCAGAAATACGGAAAACTGATTGGGAAACTGAGAGAACCGAAATGGACAGATCTTTCCATACCTTTCTCTTGCAGAGATACTGTGGACACTTACGTAGTGCAGCAGTAAAAATACTGGTAGTGATCAGCCTCTCTTGCTGCACGCTGCAATGTTTTGCAGTAATAATAATAATAATAATAATAATAATAATAATAATAATAATAATAATAATAATAATATCAGGCCAGGCCTTGATACTGGAGAGAGAAGCCTATACCTCGTTCCACTGTCCGTCACTGAGCAGTTGCAGCACCAGACACGGGTCTGGCTTGATGGATTCTTCCCGCTCTGAGAGGCTCCAACAGGAGACGCGGAGCTCCACACGGGAAGCCCCGAGAGCCACTGGCTGGGCATCAACTCCTTCCGACATGGCAGATCCTGAGCAGGGTCAGGGGGTCAAAGGAGGCAGAAATAAAGACCTGGAGAAGGGAAAGAGGTGAACAGATGCAGACAGACACAAACAAAAAGAGATTGCTAAGAGAGGAGAGATCGAACAGAGCAGGGAATTGTGGCGGGGGTATGTTTAAAAGTAATTGGGAAAGATCAAAGTGGATGATTAGAGAAAAAAAAGAAAAAGGAACAGAAGATATCTGGAATACACAGGACAACAGAACCAACAATTTCCTACCCAGCATTTCTAGAATCTAGAAAAGACTATGGGGACCATGTCAGAAATACCCTGATCTCCCCCCACAATTCTTGGCATGGGGTACACTCTGCAGTTACTCAGCAGTGTGACAAATGCACTCTGTGCTTGCTCAGAAGGGCCTTTTCTTCTGTTCTAGATATTTCCCTGGGTGAGAAAAACAGAAAACCCCAGAGAAGCAGGAATTTTGCAAGGACCACCAAGGGACAGCTCAGAAATTATGTTTCAGGTGCTGGATGCCCCCTACCAACAATCAGCCCCTTTCAGAGGTCTGGGCAATCCAAAAGGGTTTTTTGGGGTGTTTTTTTTTTAAGTGGACTGCATTTTAGTCTCTGCCAGGGTGGAGGTCAGAGCCGAAAGGTACTAAAACAAGAGGTGCTGTTGATACCCATCACAGAGGCAGCAGCCTGGAAACCACAGCCCATTGCCTGCGGTGGCTCTGGTGGTGGCTTGAAAAAGACACTCTGTGCATGCTCAGAGGCCTGTATAAATCCAGGACTGAGTGAGAAGTGGGGCTGAAAATAGGCTTCCAGATCTGAGGAGGGGAGTAAGGAGATGTCCCCCACCCATTCCCTCCTTTACCATCTTCCTTTCCCCCCCAGGTCTGGATGCAGAATTTGAAGTGGAGCGGAGAGGGTGAGGCTATATTGACACATCCAAAACACCAGTGGAGCCTTTGGGCCAAAAAAGTGCTGAGTCAGCTCTTCCTCCCCTTAACCCTCCACACTATGGCCTGGGCTACCAGTTTGGCTCCCAGGACTCGGAATCGGAGTCAGGTCAAAACCAGGGATGCCCAACAGTGGGAAAGTCCTGGAATGAGGGAGGACAGGAAAAAGGGCACACAGAGCCACAGAGGGGGGCACCTGAGGAGGGTCCAGTTTCGAGGGGCACCTGCAGACCTTTGTGCTTGCAAAAGAAAGACACGGACGCAGCACACATGTGAACTCAAAGCGCCCTCAGGAAGGACAGGTGCATTGGTGGCAATCAGGCAGGAGGGCCAGGCGGAACCCCCATGTCTACAGGCAGTCTGCCTCTGAATGCCAAATGCTAGGAGTGGAAGAGCAGAGGGCTGCAGTTGCCTTCCTGCCATGCTGGGAAAGCATCCGGATGGGAAACAGGAAGCTGGACTCAACGGGCCTTGCATCCAATCTAGCAGGGCTCTTCTGCTGTTAGAACTGCTTCTGCTGCATCCATGTGCTGCAGGCAGGCTCAGCACACACACACACACGCACGCACACAAATTCTGCACATTGAGTATTTCCTGGAAGACGTTTACGAGCACCAGGGCAAGGACGAGTGTGTGGTTCCATCCGACTCTTCTTTCTAATGCCACACAGCTCACGGTCTGAGACACGTGAGCCTCAGCCACGTGAAAAACGTTACAAGCTCCCAAACCGTCTCTCCCCTCGCCCCACCCCATGCATCCTGCCTCCCCTTCACCCTGAGCATTCTCCCTGATGTGCTGTTTTCCACAAGAAGAATCGGATGGCACTGGTGGGAAGGGGACTTTCAAATCAGAGATCCTTCTGGGGTGGTACAGGCATGGGAGAAGGACTGTTCCACGTGGCTGAGGGCACATTTCCTTGGCCTGCAGAGAGGGAATGGACCCATCCAGTGCAAAGCCAGTTACTAGCAAGCCCACGATGGAGTAAAGAAGATTTAAACAGGTAGATTGTCGGCACTCTGTCTATGGCTCATCCAAACCGACTGCCTTTGCTCCTTTTAGGCCTCTGTGGTATAGTTTGTGTCAGGGTGCATGCTTTTGATAGTGTGGCATAGTGGTTAGAGTGTCGTACTAGGACCTGGGAGATCAGGGTTCACATCCCCACTCAGCCGTGAAGCTTGCTGGGTGATCTTGGGGCAGTCAGTGTCTCTCAGCCTATCCTACCTCACAGGGTTGTTGTGAAGATGAAATGGGGAGGGGGAGAACCATATACACCACCTTGAGCTCCTTGGAGGAAAGGCAGGGTTAAAAATAAATGTGTGTGTGTGTGTGTGTGAGAGAGAGAGAGAGAGAGAGAGAGAGAGGATTGCTGAGAACTATAATAATAATAATAATAATAATAATAATAATAATAATAATAATAAATCAGATACCACAAGAAAGTAGAGCCTTGTCCTGTATAGGGGCGCACTTCACTCTTTAAAGTATGTAAGGGTAAGAACTTTCCCACAGAGGAGCATGTCCGTTATGCTCTGTATGAGTCACAGTTCTGGGCTGGTGATTCTGCTGTGCCTCTGAGTGATCTAATCATATGCCCAGGACTGTTTGCTGCTCCCACCCCCTTAAGGCAATGCTGATTCCCCTCTGGGGAAAGGTGACAACATTTGGGGCTTTTTCATAAAGGCGAGTCAGCGGGGGATATGAGAGAGGTGTGTACAGTTATGCATAGTGCGGAGAAAGTGGGTTCGGAGATGTTTTCCTCCCTCTCTCCTCATACTAGAACCCAAGAAGTGCCAACGTCCCATCCAGCGAAACAGAATCGTTGTGGGACAAACAAATGGAGGGGATCTTTTACACAGCACATAAACCGTGGAATTTGCTCCCCCAGGAGGCAGTGATGCCTAGCAACTCAGATATCTTTAAAAGAGGATTGACCAGAGGATAAGGCTATCAGTGGCTACAAGCCACAAGGGCTATGTTCTGCCTCCACTGGTGGAGGCAGTAGTCTCTGAACAGCAGTTGCTGGAAATCCCAAGTGGGGAGAGCGCAGTTGCACTCAGGTCCTGCTTTTGGGCTTCCCTTCATGGGCATCTGTGGCCACTGTGAGAACAGGATGCTGGACTAGACAAGCCTTCAGCCTGATCCAGCAGGGCTTTTCTAATGGATTTATAATTGGACAGATGAAAGTCAGAGTCTCATCCAGAGACACAACAGCCGCTCCCTCTGAGACCATGTCATCCTTTTCCATCCATTTCCTGGGGAGTGAAGCTCTGTAGCAGATCTGCTCTTGCATGAAAGGACGGCAGCTTCTGAGGACCAACGTGCCTGGAATTAAACGGCTTGTTTTTGTGCATTTTCAGTAATGTAGCAATTTCTGAACTGGCCCAGAATCCACTGCTCTTCGATAGAAACCGTGCGGGAAATTCTGCCCCGACAGCATGAAAGGTGTGCATGCTCAGCTGCCGTGGCAACTGAGGCCACTTTCTGCTTTGAGGACTCTGCCTATCTCAGCACCAGCTGGGAAATTTTTGAAAGCCTAACAGGAAAAGGGGCAACAATCACCCATACAGGGAGGAGGGCTGGGTGACACAAAGACGCTGTTGCAAAGGGGCAAGGAGGCCAAGGGGCATCCAAAAGGCATTGTGCCTAGATAGTCATAAGACCAAGAATTGGCATGCAACACAGAAGACAAAAAGCAAGTCAGTTCTAGCTTCAGTTGGACCAGTTTGGGGTATGCCAGCTTTGGAGGTTCACAGAACACTTTGTTGGGCAGAATTCACGAGAATGTAAATGCTTCGCTGCATCGGCCTAACAGCAGACAGCCAAATATTGCTGGGAAGTTCATGAGCATGGCACAACAGAGAGAGCTGCCCTCTGTTCATTGTCCCCAGCGGTTGCCCCTGAGCACAAAAGCTTCTGTTAGCTATCCTACCTACTTTCTATAGATCCAGTTCTACCCCCAGATACAGCTCTAACCCACTTTCAAAGCCAGGTACAACAGCAGCTACCATGACATCTTGCGGCAATCAGTCCTGCCAATTGATTGGGCATTGTATGAAGAATCATTTCTCCAGTAACCAGAATCTTCTTGCCACGGAGCTCTATGGAGTCCCAAAGTTTGCATGCACGCACTCATTTACATGAAACTTAACGTGAATGCCACCAAACATTATTTGACTTACTTTGTATGCTTTCTCTCTGGGGATCAAGAAACTCCCATTTGCAGGAAAGAAGGAATAGGCAGACGCGGACTCACAGCCTGGGGAATCCAGACCCACAAGGAGCGAGAAAGGAGGCAGATCAAGATCATACAATAGAAAGTGGCCTTTTACTGAGCCACTGGTCCATCTAGCTCAATACTGTCCACACTGACTGGAAGCAGCTCTACAGAGTTTCAGAGAGAGGGGAGATCTCTCCCAGCCCTACGTAGAGGTACCGGGGATTGGAGCTGGGACCTTCTGCATGGAAAGTAGATGCTCTGCCACTGAGTTCTGGCCCTACCCCAAAGGACACAATATATGAAGGATGCCTTCATCTCCACAATGCTATTGTGGCCTGGAGGAAACAATGAATAAGGCGCTGGCATTGCACACAGACGGGCTGGTGCAGGGAAACCAAAGCCCAGCATACAGGCACGCCCTAAGCAGAGCAGCACACCATGGACTAGCTGCTTGAGTGTAACTCAAGCGGAGGATAAGCCGGGAGATGGTCTATTAACTACTGTCAAGTCATACACCTCAAAATGTGGGGGGATGCAAAAGACAATGCAATGCAGACACACATGGTACGGAGGATCCATTTGAACCAACAGCACACAGGAAAAAAACATGCACTCTGTTATGTATAACACCAACACGTGCATACAACAGGATGGCAGTGTGGTAAAGCAGATCAGGGGTTGAACTGGGACCAGAGAAGCTCAGGTTCAAATCCCTGCTCACTGGCTTATTCTGGGACAGGCACACTGTCTCAGCATAATCCACCCTGCAAGGTTGTTGTGTGGACAAAAGAACAAGAATTGGACAAAGGCATGGGGGACAGGACCACTCACAGCTAATAGGATAGGAGCAGCATGTCTCTGGGGACTAGAGGGAACCCATGGTAGAAAGTGGGGGAACCCATATATCCATGGGAAAAGGGTGTGTCACAGATGTGATCAAGGGGGACCCCAGAATTTCAGGGGCCCACATCAAAAAGGGCAGCACATACATACACACAAATGGAAGACACAGTAACAGAAACACGGGGGCAACACAGATCCCCATCCAAGCTGCGTAACATTGCCACACACTATATCACCAACATGCAACACCCAAGGAATGCACAAACAGGAATGGTTTTGCTGAAGGACTTATCCAGCCCTGGGACCAGGTAGATACTGGGTGCTGCCAAGCCACTCAGAAAGGTAGCAACATTCAGCTGCATTTTTGTAACCAGCTATACTACTCCTGAAAATGGAGGCTCCATTTCCTGTCCACACTTAATTCCTGCCATGAACCCTCCATGAATCTGTCTAATCCTTTAATATGTTTTTTTAACCCCATCTGAGTTCCTGGCCACTGCAAATTCCCTAAGTAAATAAAGTGTTGTACCAACTAGTACTTTCTTTCAACAAACCTGAAGCTTTTCCCGGAGACCGACAAGAATTAAATGCAGTTCTGCGCAGCATAAAAAAGAGAGGAGGGACACAGAAAATTGTGTGTGTGTGTTTGTGTGGAGTTGTTTTGTGGGCAAGGAGGGGTCCAGGGCACAGAGAGACTCTGAACAAGGGCAACCAAACGCGATTGGGGCTGAGATCACACCACACTCCGTTTGGCCACATGGCTGAACACTGGCCCATTACAGAGGGAACTCCTAAAGGCAGACACAAACAAGATCACCGTGTCAGCTAACACGCTGGTGTGGTTATAGGGGCAGGAATGGGCACAGTCCTCAGGAACGCACAACTCTGGGAAGGCCATAACACAGAGGGCAAGGCACACCTGCCCAAAGCCCATGTGCCCAACCTAGGGGTACAGCCCCAGCCCCAAGAAGGCACACAGTACAGGGTGCATGGTTGTGTGAGGCAGCCACGCAACGCACAAGAGAGCTGCACACGGTGGGAAAGTGTGAGGCTGTGTCCCAAGCGGGGGGGGGGGCAGAGAAGACACCACAATTGGAGCAGACGGCACACATGCACACACACAGGGCCAGATGCAAGGGGTGCAACGTCAACATGCATGAAAAGGGACGCGCAGCAACAGCACAGAGATGCACAACAGGGATTCACAGGTGGACGGGACGGGGTTTCCTGCTGCACTCACACCCCCACTTCTCATCCCGGGAGTCCTGAGAGCTGGTGCAGGAGGCGAGGAGAGCGACGCGCGCCCTGGCCACCGTACCACTCCACCAAACGGGTCGCCCCACACGGCCTAGTGCAATGCAGGGGCATGCCTGGCGCCTCAGCCTAGCACCAGGGACAGCGCCAGCCGCGCGGGTGCGGGGCACGGCTTTCTCTCTGGGTACCACTGCAGGGCTGGCTGAGAAAGGAAGGAGGGAGCCCTTACCTTGAGGAAGGCCCTCTCTCCTCTGTCTTCCTCTCCGCCCCAGCGACGCTTTTCACTCCTTTCAGTCCTTGTGGCTCTGTTTTCCTCTCCTGTCCCATGCGCTTGTCTCTCTCCGTCTCTCTCTCTGCCTTTTTCTGCTGCTGTCACGTTCCCTCCATCCCACGGCTCTCTGGCTCCTCCTCCTTCCTAGACTCCGCAGTGTAAGGAGGGGGGGAGACGACACACACACTGACCCAGAGCCATGCCTGGTGGTGGTGGGACACCCCTGGAAGCCCACAACAGACAGGCCACTTTGATGGGCTTATGTGCAAATCTGTGGTGCACCTGGGCTTGAAATGCTGCGTGGCCACAGTCCTGGTGATCTCATCTCAAAGCAAGATTATTCTAAAGTGAGGGAAAAGTTGCAGGGGTGGAAAGGCCAGCCAGAAATGATCCAGGGCTTGGATCGCTTTCCCTGCCAGGACGTTTGGGGCTTTTTCATTTTGGGGTGGGAGGGACAAAAGGGTGGGGGATTGAAGGCATTATTGAGAATATACAGTGATGCAGCTAGGTGATTTTTATTTTTTCTAGTTGGGGATATTACTTCACTTACCTCTAGGGATGGGTGAATTGCTCATCTCTGAGTCCTCTCAGTTTCTCATCTTCTCAGTCTTAAGTTCAGGTCTCCACATTTCAACATCAGGTTTTTTGTTTTTTTTTAAATCCTCATGAAAACTCATCAATATTTTAGTTTGGAGATCTCCTAATACACACATTTTTGTATGCACTTTTTCCTAATATACAGAATGTCCAGTTTCGTGCACGTTTCTAGACGGGAGAACTACAAAATTCTGAGAAGTGTCCATTTTGAAAGAAGGCTGCGATTCAGTCTGCATACTGTTTTGCAAAGTGCTAATTAGGTAGGTTCACCTTTAAATGCAAACTGAATCACATTTCTCCCCCAATCCCTACTAATATCAAAATGTGCTTTGCTAGCCTGGCTGCATTTGGGGCCCCACCTGCTTATTCTGCTGAGTGGGACCCTGGACGTCTGCCCGAAAATCGTCTCCTAGCGGTACCACTGAAGATGTATGAAATGGTGCACAGTGTGGAGAAATTGGACAGAAAGAAGAGATCCAGTGTGGTGTAGTGATTAGAGCTTCAGACTAGGACCTGGGACACTAAGGCTGAAATCCCCACTCAGCCATAAAGCTGGGCCTGTCACTGTCTTGCAGCCTAATCTACCTCACATGGTTGTTGTGAGGGTAAAATGGAGACAGGAGGAGAAAAAAGCTTGAGCTCCTTGAAGGAAAGGTGAAACAGCAAGCCTTTTAAGTAGAGGATTTATCCCAGTCTGCTTCTGTGCTGGAATTGCTTTTTAAGATGTTTTTAATATGTTTTGTTTTAATATGTTTTAAAGCATTTTGTTTGTAGGATGTTTCAAAGTGCTTTTGTTTGCCACCCTGAGCTTCTTCTGGGAGGAAGGGTTGGTTATAAATTTAATTAATAATGATAATAATAATATAAATGGAATATTAATAATAATACAAGTATTTCTCCCTCGTTGAACACAAAGTCATTCAATGAGTAGATTCAAGCATTTATTTCAGTAATGGGCTTGTCACTGGTTTGCTTATGTTCCATTTTTAAAAAAGCTATGCTGAGTTAATAGAGCAGCTTTTATTACAAAGACTTTGTGCACCTACGCTCAGCTCACAAGACGCCATATTAATCTCACTCTGAATAACAGACCTCGCTGGCTGGCTGTGCTGATAAATTGTGTGTGGGGGGAGAGATCAAGCAAAACAGGAGGGATTCCTCCACACAGAGCGGATCTATGGGTCTCCTCCTGACAGCCAAAATAATTTAGAAAGTACTACTAGGTTTCATGGGGACTTTATAAAAAAAACCAATTAAGTCCCTCACCAAATACACCTGAATAAATTTATTAGTCATGGGATTAAAAAGAGAGAGGTTCTTTTATGGACCAGCAACTAGCTAAAGAACAGGGAAGCAGAGAGTAGGAACAGAAGTTCTCCCAGTGGTGACATACAGGAAGACTTTGTATCGGGGCCTTTTCTTTTGACCTTGTTCATACATGATTTAGAGTTAGGAGTGAGCAGTGAGGTAGCCAAGTTGGCTGATGATACCAAATTGTTCAGGATGCTGAAGACAAAAAGGAATGGCAAGGAGTTCCCAAAGGTCTGTTCAAACGGGGTGAATGGCCAGTAAAATGGCAGATGTGAGTCATAGAATCATAGAATACTTGAGTTGGAAGGGGCCTATAAGGCCATCGAGACCAACCCCCTGCTCATTGCAGGAATCCAGATCAATGCAAGCAAGTGTGAAGTGGTGCACATTCGGGCAAAAACATATTAAATATACATATACGCTCATGGGATCTGAACTGGCGGTAACAGACCAGGAACGAGACCTGGGGGACGGAGCGGATAGCTGGATGAAGATGTTGACCCAGTGTCAGGTGGCCGTGAAAAAGGCAAATGCCATGCCTTTTTAATTAGGAAAGGGTCTGTAGGTAAAGCTGCTAACATCATAATGCCATTATGCAAATCTACATTTGCAGTACTGTAAACTGTAGAATTCTGGTCGCCACACTTCAAACAGGATATTGCAGAGGTGGGAAAAGTTAAGGAAAGGCAAGCCAAGTGATCAAGCAGCAAGACCAACTCCCCTACCAGGAAAGACGTTTTGGGCTCTTTAAGTTTAGAGAAAAGTTGAGCAGGAGGGGGCATGATGGAGGTGTCTAAGATGATGCATGGTGAGGCTAGAGAAACTCTTTTCTCCCTCTCTCATAACACTGGAATTTGGGATCATCTAATGAATCTGAATGCTGAAAGATTTGGGACACACAAAAGAAAAGACTTCTTCACACAGCGCATGAATTCGCTCCCACAAGAGGCAGTGATGGCCAGCAACTTGGATGGCTTTAAAAGAGGGTTAGACACATTCATGGAGGATAAAACTGTCAGTGGCTACTCGCCATGATGGCTACGCTCTTCCTCCACTGTCAGAAGCACTAAGCTTCTGAGTACCAGTTGCTAGCAACCACAGGAGGGGAGAGTTGCGCTCAGGTCCTGCTTGTAGGCTTCCCTTTGGGGCATCTGGTGGGTCACTGTGAGAACAGAGTGCTGGACTAGGTGGGCCCCCTTTGGCCAGATCCAGCCCGCAGGCTGTCCTTATGTTGTGATGACACATTTGGGGGAGGGAGATCATGCATTAAATATTTGCCCGCCACTGCACAGGGCCATGTGGATCTTTTGGGTTCCTTCAGACAGCCGATGCAAATTGGGGAGTACTACTCCACAGGGCTGTTGTGAAAATAAAACGAGGCAGCTACCCATGAAACACTTGCCCAATTCTGCATGCTGCCCTATTGACCCACTAGCTTAGATGGCATTGCAAGAAGGATGCACAAATGAATGGAGGTCATCTATCAATGGCTATTAGCCATCACAGCTAACCTCCAGACTGAGGAGCGATCTACTTCTAACATCCATTCATTTTATTATATTTCAAAACCTATATATACTACCCTTCATCCAGCCAGCCAGCCCCAAAGAGTCCAGAGCTGTATCCTCCAGATGTCCCTATTTACCCTGGACCCTGGAATAATCAACCCCCAATTTTTATTTTATATTTTGGTCTTCGGGGGCGGTGGGGTGTCCTCTTAAAAAGCTGTAAGTCTGATTTGCTAAACACCATCATTCTCCAGGGTTTGGCTCCCTCTTCGGGGTCTCTAGAAGTTAAACCCTCAGAGTGGGGCGGGAGCATCTTGTCTCAAACATCAGTGCGCACACATGAATCCTAAGGCTCCACACAGTGCACAGCTTGCCTGTGCACGCCCTGCAGCTGCAGAGGCATATTGTGAATGGTTGTTGTTGATAACCTCTTGTAGGACAAATTATGGTTTTCAGAGTATATCTTTGTCTAGAAGAACAAAACACCCTCCTCCTGGCGCTGAAGTCTGTGGAGGACAGGCCAGCATAGAAGAGCAAACACATCAAGGAGAAGGCGGAGGAAAGCTTTCACCAGCATCTAATAGCCCGGGAGGGCTCAAGCAGCCCATCCTTCTTTCATATGTCGATACATGCAGAGTCCTCCCGTTCCCTTGTGAAATGTTGGAAAGAGCTGCTGGGGGAGGGCTGTAGCTCAGGGGTAGAGCATTTGCAGAAGGGCCCAAGTTCAATCACTGATAGCATCTCCAGGTAGAGCTGGCAATGTTCCCTTTCTGAAACCCTGGAGAGCCATTGCTGGTCAGCAGGCAATACTGATCTGTTGTTGTTATGTGCCTCCAAGTCGATTATGGTGACCCTATGAAACAGCGACCTCCAATAGCATCTGTTATAAACCAGATCTTGCAAGGTCAGGTCTGTGGCTTCCTTTATGGAATCAATCCATCTCTTGTTTGGCCTTCCTCTTTTTCGACTCCCTTCCGTTTTTTCCAGCATTATTGTCTTTTCTAGTGAATCATGTCTTCTCATTGTGTGTCCAAAGTATGATAACCTCAGTTTCATCATTTTAGCTTCCAGTGAGAGTTCTGGTTTAATTTGTTCTAACACCCAATTATTTGTCTTTTTCGCAGTCCATGGTACTAGGGGACTAAAAATGGCTCCCCCGCAAGTGGTTTGATCTGTCCCTTGCAATAATGAAACAAAATCTCTCTGGGTCTAAAAAGCCCCTCTTGCTTCCTGTTTATTGAGGATTCATCCTGACTTGTTTGCATGGAGGTTAGACAACACTGCATCAAGGAAATGTATCCCACATTTCCCTGTGCATTCTCCTGTCACTTTTCCCCATCTGGAAAGTCTGTTGTTGTTGTTTTAATGTGAGGTAATTGCGCACAAGCTCCAAATCAACTTCCATTACGCAGCCCAGGTACATGACTGAATCCTATGCAAAAATAGCTACGGTCTGGAAGTCCCCTGATAATGGTTGATGTGAGAGAAGAGAGCAGTCGAGGTTGGATGGAGAGATGGAGAGAGAGAGAGAGAGAGAGAGGATGGGCAGAGGAGACTGTGAAAGATGTGAAAAAAGAAAAGCTACAAAGCAGTGTGGGTGGTATCCAATGTTATTCATAGAGTAGACCCACTGAAATTCATCAACTTGACAATCTTGGGTCTATAAATTTCAATGGGTCTACTCTGAGTAAAACTTACAACCCTGCCTTCTTCGAAAAACACTAAACTTAAACCATCCAGGAGAGCAACATGTTATTCTGCCATCTGGAGAAGGGACTCAGGTGTGGAGTACATGCCCTCCAACCATTATCGAATATGACCCAATAATGGCTTCTTCTATTGACTCTCTACAGCAGGGTTGGAGACCTCAGGCCTGGGGGCCAAATGTGGCCCTCCAGGACTCTCTATCTGGCCCTCACGAATCTCCCCAGACCACAATGCACACTGACCCTGTGCCATGTACCCCTCACGTGCTTTTGCCTAACGGGATGTGTCATTGAAATGTAATAATGCCTCTTGTTTTCCCGGATGGAGGGTGGCGAAATATTGGGGAGGGGCTGTGTGATTAGAAACCTCTGGATTTTGTGCAGGTGAAATGTGGCCTGCTGTACAGAGGTGAGAATCACATCTGTTGATGTTTCCATGAACATCTTTGTGTCTTTACCTACCACTGGCATACGGCCCCTGGAAGGTTGTTCCCAAGGGAATACAGCCCTCAGGCTGTAAAAGGTTCCTTACCCCCGCTTTATTTCGTGCACCACCACAGTGAGGTGACATGACAGAAGTGTATAAAATTATGCATGGTGTGGAGAAAGTGGATAGAGGAAAGTTTTTATCCTTCTCTCATAAGCCTAAAACTCGTGGACATTCAATGAAGCTGAATGTTGGAAGATTCAGAACAGACAAAAAGAAAGGACTTCTCCACGCAGCACAGAGTTTAACTTTGGCATTCGCTGCCAGAGGAGACAGTGATGGCCACCAACTTGGATGGCTTTAAAAGAGGATTGGACAAAATGCATGGTGTTTACGGCTATCAGTGGCTACTAGCCCTGATGGCTATGCTTTGCCTCCGCAGTCAGAGACAGTATGCTCCTGAACTGCAGTGGCTGGCAAACGCAGGAGGGGAGAGTGCAGTGCTGCTGTGCTCAGGTCCTGCTTTTGGGCTTCCCATGATTAGGGCATCTAGTTGGCTACTGTGAGGATGCTGGCGGAGAGGGGCCACTGGCATGATCCAGCAACAAGGCGCTTCTTCTGTTCTTATCTAGCTTCGCTTACATAAGGATGGCCACATTTCCCTTCACTTCGGCTTTCGTCTAATAACAGGGACGGATCTGAGTATCTGCTAGAGCTTATAATTTCTACACACAAACACACACACACGTATAAAATGTAAATGTGCTGCCTTCAAGTCGATCCCCACTTATGGCAACCCTATGAATGGGGTTTTCATGAGGCTGAGAGGCAGTGACTGGCCCAAGGTCACCCAGTGAGCATCATGGCTATCTGGGGATTGGAACCCTGGTCTCCCAGGACGCAGTCCAACACCTTAACCACTACACCACACTGGTCCATATATATATGGGGGGAGGGGAGGAACAGCCCTGGCTGGTTGTTTCTGTGTCGCAGCAGCTGTTGGTGCAACCTGAAAAGCTGGTTAGCAGCACCTAGCAGAGGAGCGAAGCTGTTTAAGACTACCCAGTGCCTTCTGTACGCTACCTGAAGGCTGTTGCGGTGTTTTTTTTTTAAAAGCAGACTTTGGGGCTTCACCGTCATGTTCAGCTTTTCCCCCCCCCTCCTCCATCTCCAATGTTGTTTAACCGTGGGCACATTTCTCACCACCCATTTATTCCACTATTATTCCACTTCCCAAGGAATCCTGGGAAGTGTACTTTGCTAAGAGGGCTGAGAGCTTCTAGGAGACCCCCTAGCAGTTTGGCAATCAATCCCTCTTCCCAGGGAACTCTGGGGATGGTAGTTCTGTGAGGGGAACAGCAGTCTCCTAGCAACTGGAGGGGGTGCAGTGTGGAGACAGTCCTGAGCCGTTATGTAGTGACAAATTCAGAAGTGCAGGGTCCCTTCATGATAGTCACATCACGTCCCCTCACAGCCACGCCTCCTCACTCACTCTCTGTTATCATCTCCACACCCACTTCTTTCCACATGGAAGTTCTCCAGCAACAACAGATGTCCCTAGGAGCCAATCAGCATGAAAGGGGAGTGTGTTAGCTGCTGAGAAGAGTCTTCTTGGTGGCTGACTCACCTTCTTTCACTCTGATTGGCTCTGATCAGCAGAAAGGACAAGGAAGCATGGTAGAAGACTCTTCTCAGTGGCCACCACACTCCCCTTTCATGCAGATTGACTCATAGGATGCTGGAGACATAGGGACCCTGCTCACAAAAAAGGAAAGGGTCTAAGACCCCTGAGACCCGGGACCATTACACCTCTGGTCCTGAAGGCCAGACAGAAGGTCTTGTGAGACCAAATTTGGTCCCTGGCCCTGAAGCTCCCTACCTTGCACTAGTAGATCTATGTAGGAGTAGAAAATAGGTTTATTTTCAGAGGCTGCTCTACCATTAGGCAGAGTGAGGTAGCCACCTCAGGCAGTTGATTTTGGGTGTTCTGAAAGCAAAAGGCAACAAATTGCCAACTTTTGACCAGTGGCCGTGGCAACCCACCTGTCAATTACATGATATCGTTCCAACACCACAGGACTGACAGCGGGTTGTCCAATCCACTGGTCAAAATGTTATTAGTGGTGTTTTCTTTTTACTGCCCCGGATGAGAAGAGGTGCTTGTGGGACTATTTGCCAGCACTGCCAAAATAACTTGACCTCAGGCAGCAAATTCTCTTAGGCTGACTGATTCTTTTTTTAAAAAGCAGAAAACTGAGGTTGAAGATTGGGAAGGGGTTGTGTAGCTCAGTGGTAGGATCCCTGCGGTTTAAGAGCGAGCAGAGGGGAAGGCAGGAAAGCAAGGAAAGGAGAAAAATAGAGACCTAAAAAAGAAAAGAAAAAGAGGAGCAGAAAAAGGACAAAGGCATGGATAGGTAACCTTGGCATCCCCTCTTCTATGGAGATTTTTTTGGACAGTATCACTTCTGCCACCTGCTGGCCATTAGGGGATACTACAGCCAGGTGTTTTGGATTACAGCTATCTAGCCTCAGCCAGCACAGTAATCCAAAACATCTGGGGGGCACCAGGCTGAGGACAGCTGCTCTAGTACACGGAGGTTGCTTTAGGACATATTACATGCACATGCATACACACCAGCAATTAGCACCCATCATTTTTAATCACTGTCTGAAGGCAGAACTCAGTTTATCCCCCTCTGGGTCCATGGTGAAGCAGGCAGAGTCAATCAGGCAAGAAGATGGTGCTGTTACTATGAACTTTTTTTTTTAAGTGTTTTTATATTTGTATATTTGTTTTTAATGTTTTTAATTGTTGTAAACCGCCCAGAGAGCTTCAGCTATGGGGCGGTATACAAATGTAATAAATAAATAATAAATAAACAAACTTATCCAGAAATTACACGCAGGAAGAAACCAATATTTGAAAGAAAAATAAAGAATTATGCGAATATACTGTATATAAAGACACGCTGATAAGCTACTAAATAAAATATCCATAAAGTGCTCCACTATAAAGTACTCCAGTTATTCGTTATTAACTAGCTGCCGAGTAGACATAAAACGAGATCACCTGGATTGCATCTTGTTTCGTACTTCCTCAGATGGAAAATGGAAACTCTGCAACAATGGGAGTTTTCTTACCCCCTCGTCTCAAATTCTTGTCATACATTTATTTCTTCAGGAATATGTCCTAAGACAAAATTCTGGTGCAAATCTGCATCTATCATACCAACATAAGAGAACATCAGTGGTGATAACCTCAACCACCTGATCCAGGAGGGGAAAATTTCACAAAAATAAATTTCAAAAGCTTTTGGGAAACAATATGCAAATTGAAATGCAGCCATCCTTCAAAATTCGCATGCTCCAATGCAGTTCTGCAGCCAGGTACAAAAAATGTATAAAGTGTGCATATAAATGTATATATTAGTGAAAGTAACATAAAAATGCCTTGTATATTAGAGAAAATTGCCTTCCAAAGCAAGAGAGATTTGCACAATGCTCACGAACTTTCATGAGAATTAAAAAAAAAAACACCTGCATGTGGAAATGTAGAGAACTGGAAAAAGATGTGCCACTCAGAGAAACCAACATGGACATTTTTCTCCCATCCCTGCTCAGAAGGAGAATCAGCCCAACTTCTTGAACCCCCAACTGGGCTTGCAAGCATCTCTGTACGTGACAAGGGTGCACCCACACGGTCTCTGCCCTCCTGATGAGTTCCCAGGAGAGGAGGATTCCACGGCAACATCAGCAGCTACAAACCCCAACAGGTTTTTTATTTTATTTTTTAATTTCCATATATAATTTATTATGATTCTCTCTTTATTCTTCCTTTTGTACAAGCTTAAAATAGAACAGTGAGAATGTAGGGAGCAGGGGGAGGGGAAAGGGGTGTGTGAAATGCAGGGGCCGGCAGGGTTGGATGCTCAGACTGGAGAAAGAGATGGGGGGTGGAGGGCAAAGAAGCCCCTGGCCAATGCCTTGCCCAGGGAATGGGCATCTTCCGCTCAAATCTCAATACCGCCCCCCTCCAAGTATTTGGGGGCAGGGGTGAAGGGAGAGGGGAATTAATTGTGGCTTTTTTGTCACCGTCCTGATTTTTAAAAGGGGGGGTGCCCCAAGTCCCTCTGGGGCATTAGGGCCGGTGGAGGGGGGAGGTCTGACCCAGAAGCGAGGGGAGAAAAACAGGCACAAATGGAGGCGTGGGACAGAAGGGCGACAGAGACCAGCAGCACTGGAGTCCTAGCAAGTCCCGGACGGACGGTTTCTGTACGGTGGGAGGTCGCCCCCTCTCTGTGGGAGGGGGAGAGCTGAGGGGGGATGCCCCCCACGTTTCTCTCTCTCTTTTGTAGCTTTCATGTTCCTTCGCTCTTTCCGCCAGAAGATGAACGGGCATCACAGCTTCCAGGGGCAGCAACGTCAAGGGAGCGCCTGTCCATCACTCTGTCCCAGATGTGGGAGTTCCTAAAGAAAGAAGGAGCTATAAAGTTGGGGGGGGGAGAAGGGGAAGGAGGCAAGGAGGATGGGAAAGAGAGCATGAATCTTTCATTGTCCCTCAACAGGGTGTAGGGGGGCATTTACACCTTACCCACAGTCCGGTCCGCTGGCACGAGAGGGTGGGAAACAGCAGGGCGAGGTTTCCAGGTGGGCAGGTTGCACTCAGGGGGGGCGGGAGGGGGGTCAGGCAGGGGTGTGTCGCTGGCACCTGGTGGGGAGGCGATGCAGAGGAGAAAGGCAGAAAGGAGAGGAGGTTAGCAACGGGGACCAAGCTCTGGGTGGTGTGTGCGCGATCACAACACTTCAATCGTGCCCTGTACCCCACTGACTGGCCATTGGACATACAAGGCCCTCTGGAACTGCCCGGCCACCCACACCCCTCCAGTCGCCATTCAACACCTGCCACTTTTTCCAGCTGCTCACAGTAGCTGCTGGCATCTTCCTCCACTGGAGACAGCCTGCCTCTGAAGACCAGTCGCTGCAGACCACAAGGGGGGAGAGGGCTGTTTCTCTCAGGTCCTTCCCATTCAGGCATCTGATTGGCCATGGTGAGAACAGGATGCTGGACTAGATGGGCCCCTTTTGGCCTGATCCAGTAGCCAGGCTCTTCTGAGGTTCTCATCCCAGTCTTGGCCCCACAGCTTGTGCAAGTATGGCTTTGGGGGCTTTAAAAGGGGACCAGAGAGTGGAGGAGAAAATGCCTCTCCATGGCCATCTGTTGTTGTTACGTGCCTTCAAGTCGATCACGACTTATGGCGGCCCTGTGAATCAGTGACCTCCAAGAGCGTCTGTCAGATCTTGTAAGTTCAGGTCTGTGGCTTCCTTTGTGGAATCCATAATTTTATGCAATCCATGGCCATTAGCCCTTGATAACTAAGTGGAGCTTCCCTGTTCAGAGACAGCACAACTGTAAAGAGCTCTTCTTGGAGAGCAAACTGAGAAAGGGCTGTTACTTTCCTGCCCAGGCGGTGGGTTTCAGAAGCAGTTAAGGGCGGTTGGCTCAGTGGCAGAACATCTGAGAGCCCTTGGGCTGTGGGCGGTATATACATCGAATAAAATAAATAAATAAACATCTGTTTTGCATGCAGAAAGTCCCAGGTTTAATGCTGGCATCTCCAGGTAGGGTTGTGAGAGGACCCAGCCTGAAATCCTGGAGAGCTGCTGCCTGTCAGTGTAAGCAAGCAGGGCTGGTGCCAGGCATGACTGGGCCTTTGGGCACCAGCCTGCTCTGGGCACAAGGCTCCTGCCTGTCTCACCTTCCTCTCTCCTGCTGCGCGTGCAGGGTTGCCATCAATCAAGATGGCGGCAGAGGCTTCTCTAAGGGGCTCGTGCCCCCACTGCCATCTTGGTTGTCGGCACGCATGCGCAGTATGCTACATGTGCGCACATGCCTGTATAAATCAAGATGACGGTAGGGGCATTCGCCCCTTAAAGAAGCCTGCGCCGCCATTTTGGTTGATGGCAGACCTGCAAGTGCAGTACGTGCAGCCGCAAGATAGAAGAGAGGTAGGTGGAGCGAGCGAGCCGGCAGGCAGCCTGGAAACTCAGTCCCTGCAATATGCGGCAGGGACCCTGCAGTGGATCATGGAAGGGGAACGCTACTCTCCCACCCTAATGAAGGGCCCTTCAGGGACCCTTGGCCAGGGCCCAACCTGGCCACCCTTTGGCACCGGCCCTGTAAGCAATACTCAGCTAGATGGACCCCAATGGTCTGACTTGGTATAAGGCAGCTTCCTGGGTTCCTGTCTGGCTCTCTACTGTGGCAAACAGGATGCCAAACTAGGCTGGCTTCAGCCTGGTCCAACAGTGCTTTTCTTACATTTTTTGTGCAATGTCACAAGTCAGAGATGGCTGACCTGTGGCCGTTCAAGAGGCTGCCCTTGAAGATGGTCCGGAGGCTACAGCTAGTGCAGAATGTGGCTGCTGAGTGGGGCAGACCGACTGGACCAGCCCTGAAACCATTGCATTGACTGCCAGCCAGGCCAAAGTCCAGGTGTTAGTTCTAGCAGATAAAGCCCTGAATGGCTTGGGATCCAAGTGCCTAAAAGAACACCTTCCCCAGTATCAAACATCTTGGACTCTACGATCGGCAGTTGAGGCCTTGTTGTTTTTGCCGTCCCTGGGGGCTGCCTGGTTGACTTTGTCCCATGCCAGGGCCTTTTCATTGATGGCTCCCTGTTTGTGCAATGCCCTCCCTGGTGAGGTACATTATTATAAATGTCTCCCTCATTATTGACATTTGGGAGGAGTTTTAAAATGTTCATGTTTGCCCAGGCATTTGGTGGCTGAAAGCCGCTGTTCCTGGCAACCCTGAGAGAATGTTTTAAACTGCTTTTTAGAATGCTTAATTTTTTAATTATTATGATTGATGCGTTTGCTACCCTCGGCTACTCTGGGGGAAGGGCAAGGCATAAACTGAATAAATAAATATCCTGTCATAAGGAAACAGAGCGAAGGGCAGCCCGAGAGCAGAGCCGGGGGAGTGCGGAGGTGAGCTGGTTTGCTGAGCCATTTGAGTGAGTCTAGGCCCCCTCCCTGGATGCCTCCACTGCTGAATCTGGCATCCACGGCCAGATGTTACTTTCCCCTATAACCTCCCAAAGGGGTATGAGCAAAGGGCACAGGCTTAGCCCCACAACCTGGTGTTTCAAAGCTCAGGCATGGGACATTCCCATAAGGAACAGAGTGCCTCTGAGCATGCACAGAGTATATGGATCCACCTCCCATTTAACCCACTGTGCTTCTGAGATGAGGGGATTGTGGCTCGCCACGAGGCGGGAGCCCCACGGGATACTTCTTTTAAAAATTCGTTCATGGAAGTGACAGGCAGGCTGTGGAGTAACGTCCCCTCTGGGCGACGCCCGTTCCCCTTTCAGATCCCCTGCTGGAGGGGGGCATGTGCGTGTGTGTATATAAATGCTTCACCTCCAGAGCCCGGATTTCGGCCTCGATCCGAGTCCAGCTTGTCACACGACTGTGCTCGACGCGTCCTCTTTGGTTTGAGGGGGGCTGCCTTCCTCCCCACCTCAGGGTCCCCTAGGAGGTAAAGCAGGAGCATTAGAGATCCCTCCGTTCCCCTCTCGGCCTTCCCTCTGGAGGTCTGCTAACAGCCAAGATTGGGCAAGGATCTGCCTCAGTATTCGGCAGCTCCAAATGTTTTTGGGAAAAGCCCACAGCGTAGTGGCAGAGCATCTGCTGTGCACGTGCAAAGTCCCAGGCTCAGTTCTCCCGTGACATCTCCAGGTGGGGCTGGGACAGGCCCCTGTTTGAAATCCTGGAGAGCCGCTGCCAGTCAGTGTAAGTGCTGAGCTTAGATGGACCCATGGACCCAGCTTCCTGTTTCTGTAAGTGTCCGCTTTACTGGAGGAGGGGGAGAGAAATTGCCATGGGCAAAGCAGAACCCATGGCCTCCAGAAGGGAGACTTCCTTCTGCTGGCCAGTCCCAGATCGGAACCCGGGGAGAGGAGAGGAAAGGCCCTGTGCTGCTGCACCCCTCTCACGTCACCTTCGTTGTCCCGTTCCTTGGCTCTGCGTCGGGGTTGGGCTACTGGGGGGGACGTACACGCTTCTTCCGGGGTGGCCCCTCCCGCTCCTCCGGCTTCCTCGTTGCTACGGCTTCTCTCAGGCTGGCTGGGGGACTTCTGGCCCCTGGGGAGGGCGACTGGCTTGGGAGGCCAGGGGGCAGATGGCAGATCCCTGAACTGCTGCACAGAATGCAGAAGACGGGTGAGGGGGGGGAGAGGGGGAAGGGCAGAAAGAACCACCCTCCACAGCTCTAGGGCAGGCGTCCCCAATCTGATGTCCTCCAGGCGACAAATCTCAGCATCCCTCGCCACCAGCTCTTGCTGGGCTGGGGGAAGTGGCCCTCAAGATCCCTGGGGAAGGCTGCTGCTGTAGGACATCATCACCCAGGCACTACGCACCCCCCTTTCTCCATCTGATGAAGAAGAGTTCAGTGAAACTCAAAATCCTGCACATGCTTACTCCAGAAGATCTGCACCATACGGTTACAGCACATGACTTCCCCCCAAAGAATCCCAGGCACTGTAGTTTGATAAGGGTGCCGGGAATTGTAGCTCTGTGAGGGGGAAACTACAGTTCCCGGGATTCTTTGGGGGACAGAGTCATCTGCTTTGAACATGCGTTGAATGTGCTTTGAATCTGTGGTGCAGATCTGCATAGATTTGTGGATCTAAGTAGACTCAACAAGAGAAACCCTTCCCAGTTTGTAAGATGTTCATGGCAGCCTCTGCAACAGGGCTGATGAATCCTGTAGCCCACCAGATGTTGCTGGGCAAACATCAGCCCCAGCCTGCATGGCCAATGGTCAAGAGGTGATGGAAGTTGGAGTCTGACAACCTCTGGAGGACGACAGGTTTCTCACCCCTGTTCTACAGGATGAGCTTCACTTGGGTGAGTTTCTCTGAAGACTTGCGGTGTCTTGCTAAAAACTTCTCTGAGCACTTCCAGACAACCTATTTTGCTGAGCATTCATTCTGAAGATGAATTAAACCAGGCTGACTGTTCAATGAGCATCCACTTTGATTTGTTTATGGGGAGGTTAGTTGATGTCGTGTCCTGTCACTTTCCTTACTGCACACATGTCCAATCTTTTAAGGAAGCAGGTTTGTAATGCAAGACCATCCTTCCAACTACGATTGTGCAGCCTAAATTTGCCACTGAATCCCACCTGAAAATAGCGGGCAGTCTAGAAGTGCCCTCTTTCACTCCTGGCCATTGGAGTTGCCCCTATAGCTCCAGTTCAGCCTGCTGAATTGGGATGTGGGGGGGTTCTAAAGCCCACCTCCCAAGCTGAAGCCCGCTCCCCTCTTCACATACACCCCAGCTCCTCCTCTGTCCTCACACTCCTGCCCCTCGAATCCCATGAGACCTATGCGCTTGCCTTGGCCGGCACCATTGGCCGGACCTTCTCGAAGGTCAGGGTGGCCACAACAGTGCCTCTCTCATCCGCTTCTTCTGGAGGAATATCTTTGAGGGATTCCTGTCCTCTGCTCTCCCGCAGGGAACTTTCTTCAGCTGCACATGCCAGGGAGCAGAAAGAAGGGAACGAGATGATCAGGGCCAACCCTTAAAAAAAAACACTTTTCATCTACCAGAAGCATAGAAGGACTATGTGGCACAAGCTGCCTTTAATGTTGCCATCAGCTCTGCTCCTGGATCTGATCAGGGAGTGAGGGGAGAGAAAGAGTGTTTATCAAGGGCAAGACATCCCAAACAGCCACTGACACAGGCTGTCGTTTTTAAGGACTTGTGCTTGAGCTTCCTTTTTCCTCCTCCCTCCCATTTATCCTTGCGTGTCATGTCTTTTTCGAGAGTCTGAGCCTGAGGGCAGAGAGTGTCTTAGGACTGTTTTTTTTTAAGCTGCTCTGAGAGTCTTTTTGAGTAAAGGGTGGGGAACAAATGCTGTGAATAAATGCATACATAATACCCAGGAGACCTGCACAGGTGTTATGCCTGCAGAGGGAATGTAAACACAAGTGGTGGCGGAACAGGGGTGTGTGCGAGAGAGAGATGCCAGCCCTTCCCTCAATATCACCCTGTTGGAAGTGGGGCAAAAGCAACTCCTATTTTGTTCTTTTGTTTATGTTCCAGAAGGGGGATAGAGTTAGGGTCCTCCAGATGGATAGGCTTGACTACCTTTACCTGTAATGCTCTGACTGACTTCCTGTCGTTAGACTGATACTTCTTAGGGAAGCTTATCTGCCCCTCCTCCTTCCGCCCTTCTCTTCTTCTTCGACTGTCCAAGAGAGAGGAGACACCGTTGTCTCTGCTCTCTCCCTCCTGAGCCATGAGGGCAACTCCCAAACCTGGGTGTTGTGCCTTCAACTTAGTTAGTTAGTTAGAACTAGGTATGCCTTTCCTATCTACTATGTATTTCTATAAATAAAGTAGCTTTTCTTCTTTTACTAAGTCTTACGTCTCAGTGATCTCAATGCAGGGTAAAAGCCTGCTACTTAGGTAAACGCACACACACTGGCACACACGCAGCTCAGACCCCTGAGTTACAGGTACTCTGCTAATATATGCACAAATTTACACAACACACCCCACATACTGGTCCCCGTGCACTCCATTCCCAACTTTGCCATGTCGGGTTGGAAGGTCTAAAGGGCGCTTCTTTACATGTTCAACTGAGCCTACTTAGAAACCTCTGCACGAGGGATCCTGACTGTGGAGAGCACGGCAGACTGGCCCACTTGGGCACATTGGGCTCTGCCCCCCACACTCAGCCAGCCCCCGCCTGCCTGCCTTCTTACTTACAACTAGTCCAGGGGGTGGCTCTGGCTGTCAGCTTCCTCAAGTCTCTCAGTGCTGTCCTTGCAAGAAGGACGGATAGGGACAAAACTAGTATTACTTGGCTACGGTACAGCATTTGGGGGCTGGATCGGTAGAAGGGAGGGAAGGGGTAGGATTCTTCTTAATCTGAGCCAGATAATAATTTGTGGGTGGCAGCATCTGCCTCGTATGTCAGGCAAGTGGTGTGAGTGGTACAATCCTTGGCATCGTCAGAAAGGAGCCAGGCTCTCCTTCACTGGGGGTCTTTTCAGCAGAGACAGAATGACCACCTATCAGGAACGATGTAGTAGCAGATTTCTTGCATTAGCAGGGGTCGGTGGGTTGGACTAGATGACCTCTGAGTCAACTGACTGATCCTATCATGGTCAATTGTGGCTAATCATTGTTGATAGACCTATAATCTTCTATGAATTTCTCCAGCCCTTTTTTGGGGTGGGCAGGGAAAAGCAGCTATCTAAAAACAACACCACCACCACCTAGCAATTCAACGTCTTGTTAGTTGGCATTGCTTTTACGTAGGAAACTTGCAGCCAACATACCCACCTATGTCCCAGCTGGCTTCCGCCCGGTGAATAGTGGCGAAACTTGGCTTGGAACTCTGCAGTGGAGGATGGGGCCTCCACCCCCCTTGCCCTGTGCAGTTTAAAAAACAGAAAAGTCAGCCCTTTTTGTTTTTGCCCTGTCAAACACATAGTTACTTGGTCCTCCCTATCCAATATGGTCAATGTATTGGCCATTTTACAGTCAGGAAGGAGGGAGGTCAGGCCTGCAACACTGTGACACCCAAAGAGGCCATGTGCAGGCTGAGGCAGGATTTGAACCCAAGCCCAAACCAGCCCAAGACTGTAGTCCTATGTGCACACTTACAGTAGGGCCCCGCTTTTCGGCAGCCTGCATTTCGGCGTTCTGCTAATACGGCGGCTAAAATTAGAGTAAGGTCCCACTCATACGGCACTTGTTCTGTTTTTATGGTGTTTTTTGGGTGTCAGGCGCCATTTTATTGACGGAGTTCCGCTTTTAGGTGGGTTTCGGGGGTCTGGAACATAACCAGCTGTATGAATGGGGCCCTACTGTACTTGGGACCAAAACTGAAGTCCTAAGCAATCCAGCTCCGACTCGCCCAAAAATCTCAAGCTTTGTTCACAGAAATTGAAGGAATTTCCTAATTCTTGGTTATGGATGTTCTTGTTTTTTCGGAAGAGGTGGGAAGAGCATGTGTAGTGATTAGAGTATTGGACTGGGACCCAGGAGAGCAGAGTATGAATCTCCACTCAGCCAGGAAGCTCACTGGGTGGCCTTGGGCAAGTCACTGTCTTTCAGCCTAACCTACCTCACAGGGTTGTTGTGCAGATAAGACTGGGGGGGGGAACCATATTTGTATGCTCCTTGGAGGAAAAGTGGGATATAAACATAATAATAAAAAGAAATAAATATAAATAAATAGTATGCTGAATGTAGCAAGCAAATACTTAACTGGATTGCTTTCACTTTTTTTTTTACAAACCAAGTTATACGGGCGTAATTCGGCCTAGTTTACGCACCCTTAAGTCCTCCTGGACTTCAGTCAGAAGGGATTAAAAGAGATGCTCCTCTCTGCCGGAGGATCTGGCAGGACCTCAAAGGGCTTAGCTCTGGCTGAATGGCGTCCCTGTGGTTCGAAAACTCAACTGGGGCGGGCAGGGGGGAGGGAGTCCAAATCAAGGCTGGGAGAACAGCAAATTTCCAAATATATGCTAAATCTGGACCAATACAAAGGGACGTCTCTTGAGTTTAGTCAGTTCCCTTCATTGTCTTAAGAAGAAAGTTGCGCTTAGGGGTGGGGTGGTGGGCGGGGCAGGAAAGACCTACAAAGGCGGCTTGGGCAGGGCTGCACACCTGAGTCGTGGGAAGAGCGTCTTCTCTGCCTGTCCCTCATGCTCCCTTCTTGCTCCTGGACAACACTCTGGAACAGGACAACAAAGCACGTGAAGGAAGATGATGGGAAGAGCCTGGCTTCTGGGCCAGGTCAAAGGGCGTTGTCTCGTCCACCCTCCGGTTCACAGTGCCCAACCAGACAGCCATTACGGGAAGCCCAAAAGCAGGACCTGAGCGCAAGAGCAACTCTGTCCTGCGGTTCCCAACAACTGGCATTCAGAGGCCTCTGGACGTGGAGATCGACCGTGGCCATCGTGGCTACTGATAGCCTTTTGCCCCTTCGAGAATTGATCCAATCCTCTTTTAAAGCCATCCATGCAAGAAAGAATTCCATGCAAGGAACGGGCTAATGCTGGATTCCCAGAAGCCCCACCTGCTCCCTGATTAGCAACCAATTACCTCCAGTTTGGCATCCAGGCTCCACCCCTTTGCGTGTCCCATGCCAGGCAATGCCACACCTTTGACCCGTGACGGCTGCAGGAGCTCCACCCCTTTGGGGTCTGGCTCCGCCTTCCCTGCGTCAGGACTGGAACCCTTTCGGGTGGAAGGGGGGGCAGAGAGGAAAGGAAATATGACACGGGGGCTCCTCTGAGCATCCCTCCACGCTGTCCCCATTCCAAAGAGAAAAGCTTTTCTTTACCTGCTGTCCCCTGCTTGGCAGACCCTTCACCCCACTTTCTGGACCCGTGGGCCCCATTCTTGGAAGAGGCACGTTGTCCTGCCCCAGCCTCCTCTCCTCCTCTTGGGTGAGGGCAGGGCGCAGTGGGGGCTTCTGTTCATCCCCACCCACCGGAGGCGGGGGAGGGCTTGGGGGCAGGTCCTCGGGGTCTTGCTCTCCCTTGAGGCTGCGATGCCTGCGGAAATGGAACAGGCCCCTCCTCCTCTTCTTCTGCAAGGGTGGGAGGGGGTCGGAGGGTCCCGGCCTGACCCCGCAGCCCTTAGGTGTCCGGGCATCGCTGTGAGAGGGAAAAGGCGGAGGAGCTGCGGTAGCTGAGGAGGTGGGGAGACCCATTAGGGCCCCTCCAGGCTGACGGTTTGTTGCAGGAGGATTCTGCAATGTGCCACTGACGCAGCAAGAGTGCATTAGTGGTGGATTTATACTGGACCGTCCATACAGCATCCCACTTTATTGGTTGTCCTCCCCAAACGTTACCGCATTATCGTCATCTGGAGGAGCTATCGCCCAACAAAAGCTGGGCAACCCACCGCTCCCAGAACATGTGCGGGTTTCAGGATTTCAACTACACGGCATGCACTAATTGGAAATGAAGCCGTACGCCCACCCCAAAACGTTTGCAGGGAGAAAATGGTACTGAACGCAGGAGACCATACAACCACCCCAAGGCCATCATGAGCATAAATCGTCATGACAGCACAATGGAAAGGACATTCAGAGGAGCTAGACTGCAAAGGGACCAATACTCTGCATCAGGGACCATCGGGGGGAGGGGCGGGAGGAAGGGATAATACACAAGTGTTACCTGGTGTTGTCAGCAAGCACCCTCCTGTTAAAAAATTCATCTAGACCCTCGTCCAACCGTGGCACCGACCCATTCTCCTGTTCGCGGGACTCAATAGACCCCAGGATTCGGTTCTGAGAGGGGAGAGAGAGCCTTGTTAACTTTAACCAGATGTTGCTGAACTACAATTCCCATCAGCCCTAGCAAAGAAGGCCAATGGCTAACGATGATGGGAATTGTATTTCAGCAACATCTGGAGGGCCAAAGGCTCCCCATGCCTGTTTTAGAAGGAGCATCTTCACTTTATTCACAGAGGAAAAGAGGATGTTCCACCTCCAGTGGGCAGTACTTCCTGTCTAGGAAAATACCTAAACTTTCAGTCTTCCTATTTGAAAAAGAAATGTCTGTCTTGCTACTGAAGTATTGTTTTATGGTTCAGTTCCCAACCCCAACCCATGCTCACCACCAAAGTAAAGGCTAAACAGGAACTGCCAACCTACAAATAGGCGGGACTTCCTAGTTTAAGAGCAATGTCAGTTTTGGAGGGTTTGCAGAGAGCTGGGGTGATGTGCAAAGACTGAAGGGACTAAAATGGGAAAGCACAAATGGATGGGAAAGAATGAAGGAACACTTAAATTTAAAAAGTAAACAAAAACCAAAAAAAGGACGGAAAAAGAAAGGTAATGAGAGAACCTAGATGAGTGACACACAGAACATGTGAGCAAATGAGTAAATGAATATAAAATGTGAATAAGGCAGAGTAAGGAAATGAGAATGGTAAGTGGATGAAAGGAGGGCGAATTCAACAGGTTATGACCTAGGAAACAAGGGAGGTGATGCTGGCGAAGAGGGCAATCGAAACCTCATGGCACCAGGCCAGGGACGGGTGCTTGATTGGGCAGGTGTGTCCCTCTGCCCAGCGCCACTGGTCTCCTGCTGGCCACCCTCTCTGCCCTGTCACCCCCCGGCACACAGCTCCTGCCTGCTAAATGTGTGGCATCCAGAGGAAAACCCCAAAATGCGGGTTTCTGGGAGTGGAAGGGGGCAGGATGGAGGCGGGATCCTGTTGTATCCTGTGCTGGACCTGCTACTACCACATCATGGCATTGGGCCCAATTTGGGCCTAATCACTGGTGAAACCATCTGCCTTCCCTGCCACTATCTTTTGCCATGACCACCATATGTGGCAGGACTCTGGATTAGGGGTGGGATCTGTTGGCTGATGGTTCAAAAGCATTCTGTCGACCTAACAGGCTGGCATCGGTTCATGTTCATTCTCCATCGGCTGCTTTTACTGATCTATTTTTCCCCCCCGCTTGGAAAAAATATCAATATTAATATTGATATTTTGTTAAGGAAATGTTGATATTTTGAAGGAAGTATCGCTATTTCCTTTAAAAATATTGATATTTTGAAGGAAATATCATTTTTAAATTATCACAATCTATGTTTTAGAGGCTTTTTAAAAAAAATTTAAAGTCCATTTTCAAAAACAACTGGGCTCCTGCTGGGAGGAAGGGCGGGATATAAATCAAATAATAAATAAATAAATAAATTGCAGAAGTTCACTACATTAAAATCTGGTCCTCAGCGACTAAGAATAAGCAAATTAATGGAAAATTCGGTACCAAATCCAAACTGGGCGGAATTCTAGCACATCCTTACTCTGGATGCAGTCCCTCTTGGTTGATGAGGGAGTGCAATTCAGGGTTGCTCCTTACATCTCTCTTTTCTTTTGTAGTTTCAACAAAATCAGCCACATTGTCAGAGGCTTCAGGAACCCTGCCAGAAGGCCAGTTCTGTGCCTCAAAGGACGGACAGGTCAAGGGGTGAGAAACTTAGGGAATGGAGAACGAGCCTATGAAAAGATGAACTGACAAATAAGAGGGTGAGCAGGAAGGGAAAGAGGAGAAAGGAGTGAAACGCCTCCGGAAGTTGTGTGTGGGATACTCACACTGGAACGGAACCCGCCGTGGGGTGCATTGCGGGGAGGCCGGGGCCTGTTGCGTGTGCGGTGCTCCAGCCGGCCGCCCTCCGTCGGCAGGTCGGAGAGCACCTCGAAAGACGTGCTGTGGGAATGCAAATACTGGCTGCTGCTGGCCAAGGAGATCCAGCCCAGCGGGGAGCCCATCCTGGGGATTGTCAGGTCACTGTCCTGCTCAGAACCGCCTGCAAGAGGAAGAAGTGCATCCTGGGATGGATGGGCAGACCAGCATTGCACACTACAAGGGAGGGAGGGAGGGATGAGGCATGCATGTGCGGCATGAACATTGGCATGATGGAAGGAATGCTAATGGTGATGGGCTTTCCTAGGTTTGAACTAGAGTGAGAGCTTTTTTCAGACTGAGGGCTGCATTCCTTTTGGGAGGCTGCTTGCCAGCCAGGTCCAGATTATCCATTAGGCTTAGCAGGCTGAAGCCTAGGGGCCCGGAGCTCTTGGGGGCCTGTGATACGCGGAAGCAGGACAAGAGCTTCCGAACCGCCCACCATCCCCCCGCTTCACTTACCTTTTTCTCTGCTGTTTTTTGTGGTTTGCCATCAATCAAGATGGCGGCCAAGGTTTCCCTAAGGGGCTGAAGCGTCTGCCACCATCTTGGTTGATGGCACGCATGCCTGCTACACGTGCACATTGCTGCCATCAACCAAGATGGCGGGAGACACTTCAGTCCCTTAGGGAAACCTCGGCCGCCATCTTGATTGATGGCAAACCTTTGCGCACAGTGCGTGCAGCCGCAAAAAAAGTGGAAAGGTAGGTGAACCGGGGGAGGATGGGACGGTGGGCGGCTCAGAATCAGCCTAGGGGCCCTCCTCAGCTTAATCCAGCCCTGTTGCCAGTGGTGGGGGTAGTGGCAGGGGCAAAAGTGGGCGGAGCAATCAATTGAAATGTTACCTTTGCATAGTAGGCTGCTTTTTTCATAAACTCACACATCTTTCTCTGTCTTCCAGAGAAGCAAGAGGTGTAGAGTTCAAGGACACATTTCAGCCCGGCAAAAACACTCAAGGAAGGAGTGAAGCAGGCAAATGAGGGGTGTGGCCTGGGGAGAATCCCAAAGGACATACAGAGAGTCCTGGAGGGCCACATTTGGCCCCTGAGCCTGGGGTTCGCCATCCCTGCTATAGGGCACAGAGCAACAGTTATGAGAACAGCTGGATGAGGCCCATGAGAAGATGTACGTTTGGAGAAGCCCAAATTCAGCTCCACCGCAACATTCAGGAACTGGGTGAGCTGCAGGACTGCAGCGGAGGAGGATGTTGGTGGAGATAACAAACTGCGTCCCGGCTGCCCCTGGGAACATGCCTGTGCCTGGCAGCCAACCGGGTGGCTGGTGCACCTGAGCTGCCCCTTCTGGGCAAGAGAGATGGGGTTTGCAACACGCAGGGAGATGCCCAGGAACTGGAGACCACGGAACAGGGAAGTTCTTGCGAGGCACCTTCCTGTGTTCCCGTGTCAGACTCTCGGCCCATCTAGCTTAGTATTGTCTGCACTGGCTGACAACAGCTCTCCAGGACTTCAGAGAGAAGGTCTATCCTAGCTCTTCCTGAGGATGTCTGGGACTGAACCCTCCAGGTATGGTTGGACTCCAACGCCCATCAGCCCCAGGCTGGGATGATGGTGGCTGGAGTCCAGCAACATCTGGAGGGCATCATGTCGGCTATCCCTGGCCTACACTGATGGACAGCATCTCTCCAGGTTTCCAGGTGGGAGCCTTTCCCAGCTCTCCCTGGTGTTGCTGGGGATTAAACCTGGATGCGAAGAAGATGCTCTACCACTGAGTGACAACCCTTCCCCAGAGGTGAAAGACATGGATGGGAGGAGGATGTTTGGGGCGGGCGGCTCTCGCACTCACTAATGAAGGCAGAAGCGGGTCGGATCCTCCGGCAGTGCTTCTGCCTCTTGATGGCCATGGTGTCCTGTGGGGAGACAAGAGGGCAGCCCGGTGAACCCCTCCAAGGCAGCAGGGAGCCTGAGGCTTGCAGACGTGGGATCTGCCCAGAGCTCACCCGTGGGCAAACTTACAATGCTGGAGCCAAGCTCATCGTCCGTGGTCTCCTCGTGGTCACGGAGCCGGGGCTTCCCAAACTGCTCCGGGAGGGAGGCGTTGTCTTGCCCTCCAGAAAGCCGGCGGAGGTGGGTGATGTGCTGGGCCTGTGTTTGGGGAGGACAGGAGAGGGAGGCTCCCAAATGGACATGAGGGAGGGGTGTGAGTGGTGCTGGAGGGAATGTGATCCTAGAGAGTCTTTATTTGCTTTTACATATGGAATTGTTTTTATTGTTGATCCTTTTATTGCAAAATCACTTCGAGATATTTTTATGGGAAGTGATTCCTAAAGAGAATCAATTACATGCGTACCCACATGCATGCACAGGGTGGTATTCGACATAAGCAAAGGTGAATGCTCCGTCAGTGCAAGGATTCCTCCTTGTGCAACAGAACATGGGAGAAGTCCCTTCGCACACGCAGACGTCATTCTGCTGGCATAATTATTTAGTTGAGTACCATCCCTAAATACAGTGAGTTTTGTGGGACTCCCATTTGCATTCATCTTCCCCCATAAAAAAAAAACACAAATATTGGTGGCCATATTCCCAGCAGGACAGAAAGTGGTGTCCTCGCTGCCAACCTCAGATATGTAAGGGCTTTCATGCATTTGCTCAGTGGTGATGGGAAAGCACTTTGTACATGCTCTGGGGGGAATTTGTTTGTTGGTATTTTGTGTAAGCCAGGGAAAAGACCTGGTTCAACCCCCACCTCCCCCCTGCACTGGTTCCAGGGTTGAAACTTGGATTAAATTAACTCATGGTAATGTAGCATTTAGGATTGTGGCGAGGGTTGGGGAGGAGGAGAAGGAGGAGGGCTTGCTCTCACCAGACTCTTGTGGGCATGATACAGCTCCTGCAGCAGCTCTTCTACAATGGTGTTGGTGAGATAGGTCACCACCGACAGTTTGACCTCGCTGAGCAGGGATCAGAGGTCGAGAGGGTCAGAGAGGTCAAGCACACATCCTCACACGCCCGTGCTCAGATACTCATTGTCGGTACCCTCCCATCCAAGCCCCTGCGCCAGACCCCAGCGGCCCTTCATATCACATACTAATCTTGTTCCCAAGTGTCATATGGTGGTAGCTCAGTGGTAGAGCATCTGCTTTGCAGGCTGAAATTCACAGGGTCAATCTCTGGTGTTTCCAGGTAGGGCTGGGACTGTCCCTTGCGTGAAACCCTGGAGAGCTGCTGCCAGTCAGTGCAGACAGCACTGAGCTGGATGGACCAAGGGCCTGACATGGCGTAAGGCAGCTTCCTGTGTTCAGCCCTTCTGCATGGTTTCCCCCCTCCCCGCAGGGTTTAGGGACACCCCACACCCTTCCCCTTTCTCACTTGAGCTTGTTCTGAATGTCCTGGCCAGCCTGTTCCAGCAGAGCCCCCCGGATGAAGTTGCGGGGCACGGTAACGCGCTCCGAAACGGCTGCCAGCATCTTGTCGTGCTCTTCAGCTGCCTGGACGGCGTGCGGGCACAGCTCCTGAGTGAGGGCAACCATGGACTCCAGGATCACCTGGGGAAGAGAGAAGCAGGAAGAGAGATGCAGGAGAAGAGCATCATGGGATACCGCAGCCCCAACGCCAACCCAAACACAGGAGGGGGCCCCTCTTTCTCGGGAATCAAATCCGCCCTTTCGCAGAATGCAACACACATTTGTTACCCGGTTACTAAGGGTGCCTTCCCTTCAATTTATTTGGTCACTATGACAACCACAGGAGACAGGGCCTTGGGGCCTCTGGGAGCAGACCTTTCCACAGCACAAGAGTGTGGAATCTTTTACCGAACCAAGGGCCGCACTCCTTTCCGGGCAACCTTTTGGGGCCACCGACCAGTGGTGGGAGGGCGCAGCGGCAAAAGTTGGCCGAGCGATGAATGTAGATTTTAGTTTTGTGCTAGTTTCTACACACCTTTCTCTATCCTCCATCGAGGCAAGCAAGAGGCATCCTCAGAGTGCAGGGACACATTCCAGCCAGGCAAAAACACTTGCGGTGTGGACCAGGCACAGTGAGGGGTGTGGCCTGCAGAGAGCCCTAAGAGCCAGATACGTGGCCCACAGGCCTGAGGCTTCCGACTCTGTCCTGCAGGCCCGGGACCAGAGCTGGCCAGGTTGGGTCCTGGTCAAGGGCCCCTGTGGCTCAGAGGGGCCCCCAAGGGGCTCTTCATTAGGATGGGAGGGTGGAGCCCGCTCCTAGGCACCCCCGATATGGGAGGGGAGGGCTTAAATAAGCCCTCCTTCCTCACCTACCTGTTATGTTAGTGCATCAGTGTGCGTGCCTCAGCGTGTTGCACACACATACCTGCCATCGTCCAAGATGGTGACAGGGGCATTCCTAAGGGTTGATGCCTCTGCGGCCATTTTGGATGATGGCATGAGTGTGCACATAGTGCGGGAGAGCATGCACACTGACACTAAAGGTAGGTGGGGCAGGCAGGCCTATATAAGCTCCGCATGGCCTGTTTTGGAGGGGGTGTCGGGGCAAATGTCGCTGCAGGCCCAGGCAGGCAGCTGCCCAGAGGCCCAGTCATTCCTGGTGCCAGCCCTGCTGTCCTGCCATAGCGTATTTGTGGTAGGCACTGGCAAGATACTCTCCCCTGGTTCAAAACACATCTCCCATGCTGAAGACAGAATTTAAAGTGCCATAGGTATTGGCACTTTAAAGAAGAGCCAGGGGTGGAGTGGTGGTCAGTGTCAGACTAGGACCTAGGAGACCAGGGTTCAAATCTCCGCTCAGCTGTGAAGTTCACTGGGTGATCTTGGGCCAGTCCCTATATCTCTTAGCCTAACCTACCTCATAGGGTTGTTGTCAGGATAAAATGGAAGTGGGGGGGAGAGGATGCTAACTTGAGCTCCTTGGAGGAAAGGTGGGAAAGTCATAATGAATATAAAAACAAATAAGTCTGGAACTCCCCCTCCCGTTACCTGCAATTCCTTGTCCACTGCTTTTGATACTTCATTGGCCACCGACTCTAGCCTGTGCCTGACCGGCCCATCGCTGGCCAAAATGTGCCCGAGCTCGTACAGGCTGGGGAAGAGCTGAGGGAGAGAGACCAGGAAAGGTGCTTAATCGGAAGATAGCAAAAAGCACACACAGGTATGAAAACCATCTACAGAGTCCTTCCAGACACTCCAGACAGGGAACAACTGGGAGAAATTTAAACTTATTATGGGCAGTGCGGGATATGAGTGTGCGTGTGTGTGGAGACAATCCATTGAAGTTCAGGCTGTGCACATACCATACCTTTAAAGCACATGGATTCCCCCAAAGAATCCTGGGAACTAGTTTACCCATCATAGAGCTACGTTTCCCAGCACCCTTAACAAACCACAGTTCCCAGGATTCCATGGGGGAAATAGTGTGCTTTAAAAGTTTGGTGTGTACGGAGCCTCAGGCCAGATTAATTAAAGGTCAAACTAGATGTGATGTCCAAGTATGTGATTAAAAAACGTGTTTACCCTAGAGTGGCTCCAATTCATGCCAGAACTGAGCTACTGGGGGAGGGTGGTTTTCCCCCCAACCTTTCTCCCGATTGTAAGGGGAAGATATAGATAATGGTTTAAAATATGCGTATAATGTGCTGAAATCATTTATATGTGCTTAGATTTGCTTAGAAGATGCTTAAGATTTATTATAACTAGTATATAGTAGTAGTTTGAAATTGCCCCCCTTCAGAGTTGGAGAAAAAGCATTCTCCCTCTCCAGGAAATCTGGGCATACAGCTAAAATAGTAGATTTAAAATGAACAAGTCTGAGTTAGAACATAAACAATGAACAGAACAGGAAAATACCTTAGTAGGATTTTCTGAACAGCCAGCAATAACCTGGCCAATTCACCTATGAATTGATATTAATCTCTTAGAACATCTCTAAGAGGATGTTTATGAGACAGATATCTATGAGAACAGAAAGGTGCTTGTTTGCAAGACTGTCCCATGAGTGTTTATGACAAATATGTGGGAATGAATTTATGAAAAAAGACCATAGGAACACGTCTTCCCATAGAAAAGAAAGTGTACAAAAAGCCAGGTTTCATAGCACTCAGGCCCCCCAAGCTCTGCTACAGTGGGGGGGGTGGTTGAAGAAAGCAGGAGAACCATCCATCTATTCCATCCATGACATCTGATGGGTGATGTATCATGTTGTCCTTGTATTCCTATGTCCTTTGTATTTTGGCTCTGTGGTTTACCAAAGCCTGATCCTTGGCTGGGGCTTTCACAGACCAGAAGGGTGGGCAGGGTATTTACCAAGGTGGAGAAACAGTATCAAATGGTGGCAGCGGTGAAGAGATAGTGTATCATCAAGTATCCACAGCAACCCAGGGCTGTATGCTTTATTGGCACAAAGATACAGGGGGGTTGTGGCCTGCAAGTGCACCCAGACACAAAGTAACAATAAGCCAGAAGGAGACTAAGGCAAAGTCTCTAGGCAATATTGTGAAATAGGGAGTGGCTGGTGGTACTGCCTAGCAGTGGGATCTTGCGAGATCTGTGCTAGAGCCGGTGAGAGAACAAATAAAAACCAGGATCCTGACTGAAGGGACCTGACAGGTGGTGGCCTGAGGTGGGATCCTGACAGCGCTGACGTAGAGCGCACTGAGGGACAATAAATCCGGGAAACGTATGCGAGAAGAAGGTTTTCTCTCACCGCCCGTGAATTCTTGGCTTCCTTCATGAGCTCCCGGGCGTAGAGCACCTCCTCCTGGACAGCATCGGCAGAGCAGCTTCGCAGCACCCGCACCTCTTCCTGGACTCTCACACACAGGCGGGTCATCATCTAGGGAAGGGTAAGACACAGGGCCATTAACTCCTGCCCTGCCCAAGAGGTGCCAAGTCCTTCACCCTCCCTCGCCACTGGCCAGCCGGTCAGCAGCCTCCAGGGTGGAAAGCTGTGCTTATTCCATCCAAGAATTCTGCGGCATCCCACGTCGCCTGCACCGAGTCCCGGGGATAGGAAGGGCTGGCGAGCGGGAGCTGTACAGGGAGATGGGAACGTTTACTTGCTCGGCGCTATTGGTGACGATTCCTTGGTGGAGGCGGAAGGCTTGGTCCTGGGGGACCTTCTGCGAGTGGTTGTTCCTAAGGAGGCACCACTGGATCTGAGGGCAGAAGCGGGGATGGGGGGGCAGGAAGAGACGGGGAAAGTGAGGCCAAAGTGAGGGCTTGGCAATTCCCCTGTGTGCCAGCAGAGGGGGAAGGCACATGCAGGAATGGGAAAAACCTATCAATGTCAGTTTCTCATTTTTCCAATCTTAAATCCAATTTTTCCCATTTCTGCAGCAGTTTGTGAGGAAAAAAATATCTTCATGAAAATTCGTTAGGACATTACTGCAAACTTTTCCTAACATACATATTTTTGCACGCAGTTTTGACTAATACACACATTTTTGCAAGCAACGTCCCCCAATGTAATGCATTTTTATATTTTATTTCCACTCATATATGTACTGTTATGTATACTTTCCCCCAGTATATGCCTTTCAAATACACATTATTTGGCTGCACTGCAAAATCTGGAGAAGTGCAAATGTCAAAGGATCATTGGGTTTTGGTTTGTGGGCTGGTTCAAGGAGCGTAGATTAGGCAGCTTCTCACTAAAATGCAAACAGAATCAAATTCCTCCCACCATCCCTGGGCGTACGGGTGGATGTGGGGGCTCACCTTTTGCCACACCTCATCCGTCCTCTCGGGGGTGTTGCGATAGGCTGCCGTGATGTCACTCATAGGAAAGGACATGAACTTGAGGGTGTAGTTGCTGCAGAGGAGGGCATTTTATTTATTTATTTAAAAGCATTTAAAAACTGCTTACTTATTAAAAAAACCTCTAAGCGGTGTACAATATAGAAGCAATGAAAAATGGAAAAATGGACTGCCTTCAAGTCAATCTCAACTTATGGCTACCCTATGAATAGGGTTTTCATGGTAAGCCGTATTCAGAGGGGGTTTACCATTGCCTCCCTCTGAGGTTAGTCCTCCCTGGCTGGCTAGGGCCTGCTCAGCTTGCCACAGCTGCACCAGCCAGCCCCTTCCTTGTCCGTAACTGCCAGCTGGGGGGCAACTGGGCTCCTTGGGACTCTGCAGCTTGCCCACGGCTGCACAGGTGGCAGGGCACGTAACCCCTGAGCCACTCCCTGTGGGGGTGATCTTTAGCTGGCCCTTGACACCCAGGAGACATGAGCAGGGATGTGAACTCGCAGACTCTGGACTCCCAGCCAGGCTCTCCACCCTACTGTGCAAAGAACATCATTTTAAAAAAAGGGGGGGCGTGAGAAGCCATGTTGGCAGCGCCCCATGGCAAAGGCTGCTTTTTCATGTGGCTGTAAAGGCCCAGACTGCATCTTAAGCGTAAAGGCTTGCATCAGAAGCACAATGGTCCTTTGAATGAGTCCAGCCCAGTCCACTGGGGTCAACTGGAAGCAGAGAGGTGTCGCCACACTCCAAGTCCACCTCCCTCCGGCCAAACTGCCATTTCCCAACCCAAGGTTCTTAACGTGTGTTTCCTAATGAATGTATGTGGGAAGGGGAAGAGATTGGGAGCATGGAAAGACTAGGCATGGACAGGATTCACGGCCCCCAGAACCCCCACCTTTCCAGTCTTGATTGCCCCATATATTAAAAGAAGCCTTTGAGCTACTGTTGCATGTGCTTATGTATGAACGCAAATGCCACATGACACAAGGAGTCGACTCGAAGGGTTGTTTCTCAGAGATTAAATTATGCATGTGGTGACCTTAGCACCTCATATTCAATTGGGGTGAGTGGTCATTTGTCTCAAACAACTCTTGGAACATTTCTAAGGTGAATTCTTCAGCTACCAGGAACTAGTTTTGGAGGGCTTGATATGACAAAACTTTCAGAGATTCATTATTTAAGATAAATGCCCTCTTCTCTACTGGGACAACAATGGGATAATGTGGCCTCACCATACGCTTAAAAATGTGGGTTGATGTGACATTAAGCAGCAATTACCAAACACTGCCTTTTGGGAAAAGTGAACTGAGGCTTAATTCTATCCATCCCTCATCTTCCACTTCTCTGTATCACCATTCATTTCCTTATTATCATGTAACAAGTTTGACTGAATGAACATGTCAACCAACCCACAAATGCGACACACCTGAGATCATTGTTCCACTGTATATCAACTCATTGGCTTAATTAGTAACCATATCACCAGCTAGATAACAAGAGACTCAACTAACTGAACCGTTTCACACATCGACAGCCTGTCCAGCCATTAAATTCAGTTGACTTCCCTACCATCCAATGAATCCTTCAAGGCAAACTAGTTACCTTTGATAATCCAGCCCAATTAGTCTACCAGCTACTCCATCCACCCACCCACCCAATGATTTGTCAACCCAAGCAGTGATTCTGTGCACCTCATTTACCAACCCAAACAACTTGTCAACTCAGTCAGCAATTCATCCTCATTATTAGCTGAAAACAAAGTAGGACATGATTCTGTTTCATCCCAACGTGGACCAAGAAACGTTTGTTGATGGTGATGATGATGCCCATAGGAGGACATCCGCCAGTGGGAGGACCAAGTCACTCAAGTCACTCACTTCTCCAGAGCCCGGGCAATGTCCTGGAAGCCTTGTGCAGTTGTGTTGTTCTTGTCCCAGGAAATACTCCTGGAAAGCAGAAAAAAGTTGCGGTCGTGATACCGTCTCTTGTTATGCCTGTGAATTCCTTACATACCCCCAGCAATAGAGTCCCTTCCCATCTCCTGTGCTGGCAGAAAGTGGAGTTATAGGAAGCATCCTCTGCTACATGGTAAAGCCTTGTCCTGAGCCAATTTCCAGGATACTCCATTACATCACATTCTCATTTTGATTCCAACCCACCTCAGGGTGCTGTTGATCTGCAGGGCTTTGGAGAGCATCTTCGCCCCAATGTCTTCCATGCCATTTCCACTCAGGTCTACTTTGGTCAAGCAAGTATTGCTGCCCAGAGCGTTGATCAGGATGCTGGTGCGGGTTTTCAGCCGGGAATCGGCAACAGAGAAAGACTGCAAGGACTTTGGGTGACAGTTTAGGAGAAGAGATTGAGTATGGGTCGCAGACCCTCAACAGAGCCCCCTGCCTCACACCCTCCCCCTCAGTCCATCCAGGGCACGTCCAGAGGACCTGTTTATTGAGCATTGATCCTGATTTGCTTGAAGAGAGGTTAGACAATGTTGGCTATTGAGCATTCATTCTGATTTTGTTTGCAGGGAGATGAGACAACGTTGCGTCAAAGCAAGGAGTATCCTGCACTTTCCATCACTTTCCTTACTACAAGAAGTCCATTCTTTGGGAGAAGCAGATTTGTTGCCCAATCAACTATAATTGCAAAAACCTAAACTTGCCAGTATGTGATTGAATCACACCCAAAAACAGTGGCAATCTGGAAGCGCCCTCAGTTCACACCCAGGGCCAAACCAATCCTGATGGAGGGGTTGGTAATATCTTGGTAATATCTCCCAATTCCCCCCCCCTTTAATCCCAAGCAGTGAAGGAGGATGAGGGTGTTGCTCATTTGATCTGGGAAGCAGTGCTGGTGCTGGGGGTGGAGGAAGGGGGAATTTAACCCCTCCCTCACTGCTGTTTCTCTAGTCTAAATCTCCCCCCTGGGGAAATAATATAGGCACAAATACAGGTTTCAGCATTCTCCCTCCCCCTGAGCAGGTAACAGTAGCTTTGAGTGTGTCTGGGGTGGGTGGGGTGTCAATTTATATCAGGAAACAGCTGGGGATAATGGTTAAACCACCTGCACCCCCAGTGCTATTTCCCTGGCAAAATTTTAGAAGAAAAAAAGACAAGCAACAAACCTTGCCATTTGGAAGTAAAGAAAAAAGTTGGGAGATCCAGTCACACACACGCACAGGGCTTTTTGTGTGTGACAGTACTAACTGGTAGGGAGTACTACATGCACCTCTTTTTTTTTACTGTCAGCCATTTGGTCCATGGCACTTCTATCAAGATGTGAGTACCAGCACCTCATTTTTTTACCAAAAAAGCACTCCTCGCACACCCACACATGGTATCATGCTTGTTTTGCCCACAGGCAGGCCTGGCGCCACAGGGAGGCCAGGTTGGGCCCTGGCTGAGGGCCCTTGCAACTCAGAGAGGCCCTGAAGGGGCTCTTCTTAGTGTGGGAGGGTGATGCTCACGATCCATGGCTGTGTTGGGTCCTGCAACCTGAAGCTGCCATGGATCATGGAGAGGTAGCTCCCAGGCACTCCCCATACAGACAGCACAGGTTTCAATAAGCCCACATGTGCCCCCCACCTGCCTCTCCTGTCAGTGTGAACACCATGCACACTGCGAGCACATGCCTGCCATCACCCAAGATGGCAGCAGGGGCTTCCCTAAGGGGATGACGCCCCTGCCACCATCTTGGTTGATGGCGGGCGTGCACACATACCAATGCAAGAAGTAGGTGGGGTATGCATGTGGGCTTATTATGGACTGTATCAGGAGGGGGTGTTGTGCTACGGCACCGCAGGCTCAGGAGAGAATGGTCCCCAAGGGCCCAGCCGTGCCTCACACTGTCCCTGCCCACAGTTTGTAACTCAACACCTGCACCCTCCAGCCCCTTCTTCAGCCCAGACATCCCACAAATTCCTCTTTCTCCCAGCAAAGAACTTACACACTCTTCCTCTTGGATAAGCTGCACAATCTTCTGAAGGATCTCCTCCAAGGTTCTGGGAGGAGACATGTCATGTTGAGAAACAAGAGAACATTTGTAAAGGAAACGCACAAAAAAAAAAAAAAGTTAGTCCGGTTGATGAGTTCTCATATTTTGGATAGGAAGGCTTAGAAGCCGTGATTCAGAGCACTGAGTGGGCAGGCAGGGAGGGAGGCCAGCTTTACACTTCAAGTGATGCCCTGTTCTGACTGCGGAGCCAAGTCAGCCTCTGAGGCTTTATAGACCCACGTGGAACCCTATTGGTCCCCTTGTGTCACATGATGCCCTTGTATTTACTTCCAAATGCACTTCCATTGGTGAGTTAGACTGAAGGCATGCTAGAGCTACAAAATGTGAAACTGCTGAACTGTCATTGTTACCGATTACGGAACAACTGTACTTGTGGGAGTGGGAGGATGTTCCCTAAGCACGCCGACCCTCGCTGAACTACAGCTCCCATGCTCGTTTTGGGAAGGGGGAAGTAATGAGGATTAAACTAGTTTGCTAGACTCAGATACAACCAAATGCAGATATAGCACCTGAGCTTTGGAACTCCCTGCCTATTGACATTAAGCCAGCGCCTTGGCTATATTGTTTTAGATGTCTGCTGAAAACTTTTTTATTTCAATAAGCTTACCTACACAAATAATTCATTATTAATTTCATTTATGAATTGCTTCCCATGAGGCACCCTAAAGGGATTTACAATATAATATATACAAAACAAAATGTCTAAAAACAGTTAAAAATTGCAAAAATAAAAACAAATTTAAAAAAAAGAATGATAAACATAAAAACATTTTAAAACAACAACAGCACATACATAAAACCAATTCAAATCCAAGACAGATACCAACTGGGATAAAGATTTTTGGAGGCTTGTTGAAAGAATGTCTTTAGCAGATATCGCAGAAGGCACATATCTTAGGGTTGCCATATTGCCCAGTTAGCCGGGTTTTACCCAGATTATAGCCCTGCTACCCGGAACCCGCTTAGCCCATTACGTGGCCCGGAGTTTCCGGGCGGGCACCGAGCTGCAGACACTGGTGAGGAGAAAAGAAAAGAGGCGTGTGGGAAGGGCAAGGTGGGCAGTGCTCAGGGCTGGCATTAGCCTGCCCCAGGCCCTGGCACACACACACACATTCCACCTACCTACCTCTCTTTTGACATAAATGCTGGTCAATGCGAGTGTGCCACATGCGCATCTCTCTGCCATCAACCAAGATGGCGGCAGGGGCATCAGTCCCTTAGGGAAACCTCAGCCGCCATCTTGGTTGATGGCAGGGTTGTGCCCGCAGAGCGACCAGCATTTATGTCAAGGAAGAGGTAGGTGGAGCATACAGGAGGGCGTTGCGGGCCTGAGCCCTGGGGGGGTTATGCCTGGGAGCTCCCTCTCACGATCTGCGGCAGGGTCGGGCACCCAGATTTGTGGGACTGGAATATGGCAACCCTAGCCTATCTGGTATGCAGTGGGAGGGAGTTCCAAAAGGTAGGTGTCACCACAGTAAAGGCTTGATTCTGACATTGTACAGAATTGACCTCCTGATAGGATGGATCTGCAGGATGCCCTCTTCTACAGAGCACAGAGTTCAGTTAAATGCAGGAGATGTGATCTTTTAGGCAGAACAGTGGTTCCCAAAGTGTGGTCCATTGACCACCAGTGGTCTGTGAGCTTCATTCATTCAGTTGGTCTGTGGTGTGTTTGCATTTGTGTTTGCGCTCAGGTGGCGGCACACCCACCACATTATAGATTTATATTGATTTGCAATTGCATTTTTAATTGCTTCTTTTATTTCCTGTATTTCATTGTATATACACTATATAAGAAATCAAAGAAGCAATAAAAATACAATTAAAAATCATCCACCATCTGGCACAGCATGTTACAATTCCTACAACAGGCAGGAAAAAAATCATTAAGACCCTCCGCGATTTTCAAGTGGTCTGTGGAGGAAAAAGTCTGGGAACCACTGAGGTACAATTTAGCTACCTGCATTAATTTAATTTTTTTTACTGGTTTTAATGTTAATTAATTTATGTATGTTTGCTCTTTAATTGCTTTGCGGATTTTAGCTATGTTTTACCTATATTTTTTCGTACAGTGACCTTAGAGCTCACTGATTAAGTGGTTAAACAAGCTAAGTCCAGTGCCACCTAGTGACTAAATGCTAGAATAACACCATTACACACACAACACAGGGACGACGTCTGGCCCAACCCACCGGGATTTGACATTGAAGTTCTTCCCCAGCCACAGGTGCTTCAGGGACTTGTTCTTCCCGAGTGCTGGGACGAGGGTCAGCAAGTCCATGTCGAAGCCTAGAGCAAGGAGAAGACAGTGGCAGGATATGCTGGGAAGAAAGCGCAAGGGCAGGGCTTGAGGAAAGGCTTGGAGGACATAATGGACTCACCATTGTCAGAAAGGTCTAGGCTACTCAAGGCGCTGATTCCAGACAACTGCTCTTGAAGCACCTGGGCCCCTGGGGAGCGCAGCTAAGTGGGGAGGAAAGAGAGAGAGAGAGAAGCTGAATCAGCGACTCAGAGGCAACGCAGGAGCGCAAAGCAGCACCGGCTGGAGACTCCATGCCAGCGGGGCAGTGGAATCCACTCCGGGTTTTAGTCCGAACTCTCCAGGAGCTGTCCAAGGTGCTGCGGTTCCCATCTTCCCTGACCGCTAGCCAAGCTGGCTGCTGAAGCATCTTGGACAGCTCTTGGAAAGTTCAGACCAAAACCTAGAGTGGATTCCACTGCCCCACTGACATGGAGCCATCGGCCACCACTGCCACAAAGTAAAAGATGGGTAAGAGGCCTGTTAGTATATTAATAACAGATACTGAAATAACAGAGAGAAAGGCCACAGTAGAGACTTTTATCCTAGTCTACATCTGTATTATAATTGTTTCAAGATGTTTTCAAGAAGTTTTTATTCTTTTACTGATTCTCGTTGGCCGTCCTGGCCACTTGGGAGAGGAAGGGTGGAATAATGATGATGATGATGATGATGATGGGACTAACAGGTCAGCCTGACACTGTTTCAAGTTTTTTATCTTTTATTATTCATCTTTTAAGTTATTATATTCTCACTCCCTCATATGTGTATGCACATATATACATGCATGCATGTTTGTACGGGTGCGTATGTGTATGCATAATGCATTTTATGTATTTGAATTTTATTTTATGCATTTTAATTTATGCTAATATTTGTATTTTTATTTATTTATTTATTTATTCGATTTATTAGTCGCTCATCTGGCTGGTACCCAGCCACTCTGAGCGACGTACAAAGCAAAAACATATAAAACATCAAGAACATCAAAAACTCAGCAATAAAACTAAACAAAAACATAGAAACAACTCAGTTACAATATGTTGAAGATGCCTTGGCCTTTGACACTTGAGATATGTGTTTTCAGGGCCCTTCCTATTCCTGTGATCGTAATTTGTTTTAAACGGTTTTGAATATTGAATTTTTAATCTGTTGTAACCTGCCCTGGGTCTCTGGGTGGGTGAGAAGTCACATAATTCATCATTATCGGCAACAGCAACAGAGGCGAACCTTTTTCAGGCCAACGACCACATTCTCCTTGGGGGGACACATGTCAGTGGTGGGCGTAGCCAGAGGCAAAAGCAGCTACTTTTGCACCATCACCAGCGTGACAACGCATTGAGGTTTCGAGGGCTCAGGCTCGGAGAGGAAAAAACACAGGATGAAGATCAATCTGACAAGGGAGGGTTCTCTCACCCAGAGCCAAACACCGCAAGCTGGTGCCAAGTCAAATCGCAGAGAGCTGATCAGGAGGAGGAAACGATGTCTCAACTTGTTGGGAAGTGTTAAGGGAGTTGACCGGCTCCTAAGTTGCCGTTTGGGGCTTGCACCATTTCAGTCCGTTTTATTGTGTATTCTATTATATATGTGTGCAATTTTACTGTAGCTGCCCTGAGTGCCCTATTGTAGGGTAGAAGGGCGGGATAGAAATATTTTAAATAAATAAAATACAATAAATAATAAATAATGTCAAGATTCCAGCACTTCTTACTGGGCATCTACATGATCTCATTATCATGATGTTGCCCTGTATTCTCCTGATTCTGTGTAAGGCAGTTCCTTATATTTCTATGTGGGGCTTTTGTGGGGGGGGGGTTGTGCACATGGAAGGAACAAAGGCAGGGCCAGCTCAAGACATTTTGCTGCCTGAGGCAAAGGACAAGATGGCACCTCTTCTCGTTCCACGTACAAAGGATGACCAGACTGGCAGTTTAGTCTTGACTCTGACAATGGGGCAGTGTCATAAAAACATCAGAACAGTCTTGCAAAGGGGGCCCATCTAGTCCGGCGTCCTGTTCTCACAGTGGCCAACCAGATGCCCAGTGGGAAGCTCACAAGCAGGACCTGAGGTCAACAGCAGTACTCTCCCCACTTGTGATCCCACAACTACTGGCATTCAGAAGCATGCTGCCTCCCATGGAAAATGGAAATGGACTGCCTTCAAGTCAATCCTGACTTATGGCGACTCTATGAATAGGGTTTTCATGAGGCTGAGAGGCAGTGACTGACCCAAGGTCACCCACTGAGCTTCATGGCTGTGTGGGGATTCAAACCCTCGTCTCCCAGGTCATAGTCAAACACTCTAACCACTGCATCACACCAGCTCTCGCTGCCTCCCATAGTAGAGGTAAAACATTGCCACAGTAGCTAGGCTTGTTCTCCATAGCCCCTAAGAGCAACAAACAAGCTTAGGGAGTGCAGGGCTGGTTGTGTGGCACACACGGCTCTGTCCACTCTCCGCCCATCAGCATCTGCTGCCATCTGAAGTGGCTGCCTCACTCTGCCTAAAGTTAGGGCCGGCAATGGATAGAAGACCAGTGCACCCTCTGTGAGTGTAGATCATCTCAGTGCTACTTTACGCTTGGGGAGGTGTGATTTCGATGTGTGCAGTGACATTCTGTGAGGTTGAGCCTCTTAAAGGAAAAAGTGTTTTAATTTTATTTAAAATATCAATTAAGAAAAAAATCCCTCACTGCTAAAGCGGCCAGCTTTAGGTACATTGTTGCTCCGCCAGCCATTCATCTATGTTACATACACTAGTGTGGACAGAACACAGTGGGAGGTACACACACAAAATGCTATATCCACCAACGTAGGAAAAGTCAGGGCCTCTCCTTGTTGTTTTTATGTGGCTTCAAGTCGACTACGACTTATGGCGACCCTATGAATCAGCGACCTCCAAGAGTGTTTGTCATGAACCACCCTGTTCAGATCTTGTAAGTTCAGGTCTGTGGCTTCCATCAATTCATCTCTTGTTTGGCCTTCCTCTTTTTCTACTCCCTTCTGTTTTTCCCAGCATTATTGTCTTTTCTAGTGAATCATGTCTTCTCATGATGTGTCCAAAGTATCATAACCTCAGTTTCATCATTTTAGCTTCTAGTGACAGTTCTGGTTCCTCCAGGCATCCTTTTTATGGTGGATTCACAATGATTTGTGCTCATGATGGTGTTGGGGTGGTTGCAGGGGATGGGGGCTCGGCAAGGAGAATAAAGTTTCTGTTAGGATGGCATTGTCATCAAAATCCCCATTTATGGATGCTGTTTAGTTTAGAAGAAAGAGGATGCCGATTGAATATGGCAGGGTAAGATTCAAGATGTTAAGAATGATGAACAAGAAGCTAAGAACTCAGGTTTTGGACCTCGAGTAGCAGGAGTGGATACGTTTTATTCTGCATTCATGATGATTTGTGCTCAAGATTGTTTGGCAATGGTTATATGCGATCTCACTTTCAATACTGTTTGCGCCTGCAGAAGTTTGGGGACAGACATCCTGTTAGGGACATATTGTCAGGGTTTAACCTGAACAATAGCGATTAATTTCCAGCCAGTAACTTCCTGCTGAAATCCTGTAACCGGTTATACAGCAAATGTTCCAAGGTATTTTTGACCCCCTTTTTGTTGTGCCATAGGGCAAGAGTGCCCCTCCAGACAACAATAATGTAGTAACACTGGGGAAGCGTCGCAGAACAACTAATAAAGTGACATGAGGTACAGAGGGTCCAGGATAAATCCACCACCAATGCACTACTATTGCATCGATGAACCTGCAACTGGTACAAAATGCGGTGGTGAGACTGCTCACTGGGGCAGGGTATCGCCAACATGTCACCCCTCTGCTGAAAGAATTGCACTGGCTGCCCATTTGCTACCGGGCCAAGTTCAAGGTTCTAGTCTTGGTGTACAAAGTCCTATACAGCTTGGGACCAGGATACCTGAAAGACCATCTTATCCCTTATATACCCAGTCGATCACTGCGCTGTGCTGGTGAGGGCCTCCTGCAGATACCATCTTATCAGGAGGTCTGTTCCGCACACCGTAGGAAACAGACCTTTAGTGTGGCAGCACCTACCTTGTGGAATTCCCTCCCTTTGAATATTAGGCAGGCGCCATCTCTGCTATCTTTTTGGCGCCTTTCGAACACTTTCCCCTTTCAACAAGCCTTTTAAGTTGAGACCTATCCCAGTCTGCGTCTGTGTTACAATGGCTTAATATGTTTTTTAATAATGTTTTTAACCCTTTTAAAAAGTTTTTTTAAATGTTTTTAACGCTGTTTTGTTTTAATGTATTTTAAGATCTGTTTTTATGATGTTTTAAAGTGTTTTTAGCGCTTTGTTTGCAGCCCTGGGCTCCTGCTGGGAGGAAGGGCGGGATAGAAATTAAATAATAAATAAATAAATAATTGTTGCAGAATACGGCCACAAAACAATAGGACAAAACCCATCACCACCAGTCTGGAGGGGCCCTTAACTGCAATTCCACACATAGGTGACAGTGGGAAACGCCCACCATTCAGTAGCATTCCTTGATAGAGAATGAGTGGGAGGATGTATGCCCCTCCGGAACAACCCCAAGAGGTCTACACAATAAGCCTACCACATCCTCCCCCCTATTTTACCTCACATCCACTCAAGTCCAAGTGCAGTTCGCTGAGGTGGGTGTTGGCTGACAGACCTTGGAAAAGAGACCTGAGTGAGGAACGTAAGAACATGTTGTTGTTTTAACAAACCAACAAACAAATCTAGGTCTCTTGACAAGTGAATGAAGCCTTCCCAGGACTTTTCCGGGAGGGGGCCGAACCCAGCGGTGGAGCAACCATCTTGCCTGCAGGAGGCCCCAGGTTCAGTCCTCGGCCTCCGCAGGTGTGGCTGAGAGAACCCTGCGTGAAACCCTGGAGAGCTGCTGCCAGTCAGTGTAGACAATACTGAGCTAGATGGACCAATGCTCTGACTCAGTACAAGGCAGCCTCCGATGTTTCTGGCATTTAATCTTCTCTAAGCGTCACAGTGACTAGATAATCCCCAAACTCTCAAGAAGATCAGAACAGTCCCGCAGCTGGATCAGGCCAGTGGCTCATCTAGCTCAGCATCCTGTCCTCACAGTAGCCAACCAGTTGCCCACGGGAAGCCCACAAGCAAGACCTGAGTCCCCTCCTGCCGTTTCCAGAAACTGGCATTCAGGAGCATGCTGCGTCCGACTGTGGAGGCAGAGCGCAGCCATCGTGGCTAATAGGCACTGATAGCCTTTTCCTCCCTGAATGTGTCTAATCCTCTTTTAAAGGCATCCAAGTTTGTGGCCATCCCTGCCTCTTGCGGGAGCAAATCCCAGAGTTTGCTGTGTGACAAAGTCCTTTCTTTTGTCTGTCCTGAATCTTCCAACATTCAGCTTGGATGTCCCCAAGTTCTGGAATTATGTTGTTGTTGTTATGTGTCTCCAAGTCAACTACGACTTATGGTGACCCTATGAATCAGCGACCTCCAAGAGCATTGTCATGAACCACCCTGCTCAGATCTTGTAAGGTCAGGTCTGTGGCTTCCTTTATGGAATCAATCCATCTCTTGTTTGGCCTTCCTCTTTTTCTACTCCCTTCTGTTTTTCCCAGCATTATTGTCTTTTCTAGTGAATCATGTCTTCTCATGATGTGTCCAAAGTAAGCTAACCTCAGTTTCATCATTTTAGCTTCTAGTGACAGTTCTGGTTTAATTTGTTCTGACACCCAATTATTTCTCTTTTTTGCAGTCCAGGTATGCACAAAGCTCTCCTCCAACACCACATTTCAAATGAGTTGATTTTTCTCTTATCTGCCTTTTTCACTGTCCAACTTTCACATCCATACATAGAGATCGGAAATACCATGGTCTGAACGATCCTGACTTTGGTGTTCAGTGATACATCTTTGCATCTGTGGACCTTTTCTAGTTCTCTCACAGCTGCCCTCCCCAGTCCTAGCCTTCTTCTGACTTCTTTTGACTGGCATTATGAGAGAGGGAGAAAAACTTCTCTCTATCCACCTTCTTCATGCACCATGCATAATTTTATAACTTCTATCATGCCACCTCTGACTCGCCTTGTCTCTAAACTAAAAAGCCCTAAAATGCTGCAACTGTTCATCATATGGGAGTCATTATGTCCAGTAAATGCGGTATAAAAAATGGACTGACAGATAGACACAGATGGATAGAGACACACGGCTCAGGAATGTTCTCATTTTCCTTCACATCTCTAGTTCAGCCCCATTTCCACTGGACCACACCCCTGACCCTGCCTAGGCTTCAGCTTTTTGTCTTGTATGGTTTGGTGGCCCCATGGCATCATGAGGCCCACCCACCCCTGAGATCACTACCCCTTATCCCAGTGGTTCCCAAACCTTTCCCCCCCCTCCCCAGGGACCACTTGAAAATTGGTGATGGTATAGGCTGACCACTTGATGATTTTTCTTCCTGTTGTAGCGACTGTAATGCCCTGTGCTAGATGCTGCAGGATTTTCAATTATATTTTTATTTCTTTTCTTTTTTACGTTGAATTCCATTGTATGACTATATGCATTTCACAGAATTCAAACTATGATACAATATAAAAGAAGTAATAAAAATGCCATTAATAATCAATGGGAATATTTAATGCAGACATGCTGCAGACCATCTGAATGCAGCTCATGGACCATAGTTTGGGAACCGCTACCCTACCCCATGAAACTCAAAGGTGCCAGAAAAGACAGGCTATAGCTCACTGGCAGAACATTTGCTTTGCATGCAGAAGTTTCCAGGTTCAATTCCCGTTATGTCCAGAGAGGGCTCGGTCTATCCCCTGTCTGAATCCCTGGAGAGTTGTTGCCAATCAATGTAGACAATACTGAAGTAGATGAACCAAAGGCAGCTTCCTATGTACCAGAGACCTGGCAACCTTAGACAGCAGCACTCAAAAGTGACCACCTAGAAAACCTAATGGCCAACTAGAGTTTAATACACACATGCACAGTCTTGTTGGAGTCACACAGGACAGAGGTGTCACATGTGCTCACCTTAACGCCTCCACAGGCATTTTGATGCCTGACAAGTTTACATAGCTGAGAGAAAAGGCGCTGCAGAAAAACTGCTTGAGAGAAGGCTGTAATCCCTTTCCTTTCCTGCAGAGGGAGACAGAGCAAACAAACGCCTCCATTTTATTCCTGAGCGTCAAGAAGGTGACCCAGCCACAGGGTCTTCCAGAAAGAGGTGCCTGGGAGGGTGAGGTAGCAAAGGGGTAGCCAGTTCCTTACCTGTGGGAGAAGGTGTTTCGTGCAAGGTTGAGGTAGCTAAGCCGTGGGCAACAGCCGTGCAGCAGCGCCCTGAACAGCTACAGGGACAGATAGGCAGACAGACAAACCCACACCAAGGAGTGAGTGATAATCTCAGCCACTAAAACCTGGGCTGCCGCCACCGTCTTCCCCACATTCCCACCGCCCATAAAGTAGCATGCTTTCCACACCACCACCCACACACCCGGAGCGTGTGGCTCTCTTAAAACCTTACGGCATCCACTGCACAGTCTGTGGAGGATACGTCCAGGTGAACCAGTGCGTTTGGCTGGGCGAGGAATGAATAGAAACCCTAGAAGGGAAATGATGTGATCGTAAACCAAGGAACACAGTGAACATTTAGTTTTTAAACCATGGGTAGGGAAGTTGTGGCCCTCCAGATGTTGCTGAACTACAGCTTGCATCTCTCTTAGCCATTTTGCATGCTAGCTGCTGGGACTGAGGGCAAGCTGTTGTCCAACAACATCAGGCAGGCTACAGGTCCCACAAGCTGTACTTCAAACTGGATTGTAATATATATATATATATATATATATATATATATATATATATATATATATATAAACAAAATAAAAAAATTGCTTAAAAACAACCAAGAGTTAAAGACGAACAAATTTATTACAGCGTATGCTTTCGTGTCCACTTTATCAGATGCATAAAATGTTATGCTAAGTTGCAGGGACATATATATACAGTTGAGGGGTGGAAGGGACTGTGAAAGGTGAGGTCAGATCACTCAGGCTTTTAGAATTACAGGACACTGAGATCTCTTGACAAAGACGTGTCTGCTAAAATCCTGTAGCATTTTATATCACAAATGTTCTGGGTTTGTGGGGGGTATTTTTGTCCCACAATTGTTGCGCTGGAAGTGCAAGAGGGCCCTTCTAGACTGCAACAACATTGGGGAGGTGTTGCAGAACGACTGATAAAGTGGAATGATGTGTGGACACTCCAGTATAAATTCATGATGAGAGCAGTATTATTGTGTCAATAACATGGTGAAAAATAACCACCTGTCTGGAGAGTCCCTCATCAGGATGAATGATTAATAAAGACTGGGTGCAAGTAAATCAGGATGAATGCCCCCAAACAGGTCATCTGGAGGGGCTCTACACCTCAAAAGTTACAATGCCACATGTGGCGACTTTGCAAGGCTGGGGTCACTCACATTGGCCTCCTCGGTCCCCAGTAACCCTGGATTTTTGCTCAGGTCAAGATGGCGAAGGGAACTGGTGAAGGCCGGATTGGCTCCAAAGGTCTGGCACAGAATGGAGAGTCCTGGAGAAGGAAACAAACCCCCTAACTGACATCATCAGTTGTTTGTGCAGTCCTCTGAATATTTGATCCTTCCTTTGTTCAAAACAACCCTGTGAGGGTAATGATACTTATTCTTAAGAGCGGCCAGATGCAAAGGAAGACAGGGCTCCAGTGTCCATAAGAGTTATGGAGAGAACAGAGCTTCTTTGGCGGGGTTACTTTTTTCAGCTCTGCAGCAATGTGATTTGAGAAGTTGCACGTGCCAAAATTCTCCCCTCTCTGCAGCTTTTAAAGGTACAGGAGCTCTGTCCGCTACTGCGAAGATTCAGTGTTGGGCTTTCCTGTTGCCACTCACCTTGCAGGATATAAATCACAATCCAAACATACATCAGTTTTACATGTGAGGAAACCGAGGCTGAACACAAGACTTGCCCAAGTAAGCTTATGACAAAGCTGACATTTGATCTTCTTCTGAATCAAAATCTAGGAGTGTTAGATTTTTTTCCCCCTCGCATATCCTAACAACAGTGATGCCTATGCTCCATGCACTCACAGTTGCTGTGCTCCAAACACTGAATCAGTCTAGGTATCAGAGCCAGCATCTTGAGAATCCCAGCTCACGTGAAGGAAACAAAACAAAGCAACAAGTTTGCAGTCCTTATGAGGATACATCTCAAAAAGCTTGCTGTGAACCGCCCAGAGAGCCATAGGCTAGGGGCGGTATAGAAATGGAATGAAATAAATAAAATAAAATAAAAAAGCATGAGCTTTCGGTGAATCAAAGAGGCAGCAGGACAGGAAACGACTGGGATGTCAACAGAGTGGGGCTGGTATGTAGTGAAGCTGTTTGGCCATCCCCATGGCTAACAGAAGCAGGCTAAACCATGCAAAAAACAAATATAGATAAATGTAGATAGTTTTATTTGCATCATATGCATAGAACAATGTTGCTTTTCTTAGAAAAGATCATTAGCATAATCTTAAATCCAAAAATTATGGGAGGCAGGGATGGAGTTCTGTCTCTCCCCACACCATCCAGAGTTTCCTGCAGATCTGCCCTCTGCAAGGGTTTCCAACACCAACCTTGTAGGGTAGCGGCAGAGCACTGGACTTGAGGGGGAACCCAATTCAAACCTCTCTGCTCGTCCTTGACTTTGGGCCTGTCTTTTTCTTTCTTTCTCAGCCTAGCCTACCTCATAGGTTTGTTGTGAAGATAAAAAATGTGTGTGGGGCGGAGGAAAACCATGTCCACTGCTGTGAGATCTTTGGAGGAATTGAAGTAAACAAATATAATTAATTAGTACAGTACTCCAGAGCCTTTTCTTCTGTGTCCTCAGCCCACCAAAAACACCCACCAAAGCCAACTATACCTTTAGCAGTGATGCTGGTCTTGGAAAGGCAAAGTTTGCTGAGGCCCTTGGGGAAACACAACAGCTGCTGGCTCAGGATGCTGAGGCCTGTGGAGAGGGCAGAGGGAGAGAGAGGCAAAGAGTTCAGAAGAATCCCTTTTAGGGTTGCCAGGCTCAGGGCCTGAGAATAATTCTGTATCTTTAAGAGAAGAGAAAATTCAGACAAGTGCAGATTTTCTTGCAACACTATAATGGGAAAAAACATTATCATTCTCAGGCCCTGAGCCTGGCAACCCTAATCCCTTCCTACCCAAAAAGCCTCACTGGTTCAGGATCCCTAGGAGGAAAGGTTGCAATATTTGGGGCTTTTTAGTTTAGAGAAATGGAGAGTCAGAGGCGACACAATAGAAGTGTATAAAATTCTGCATGGCATGGAGAAAGTGGATAGAGAAAAGAACATTTCCATCTCTCAACACTCGTGGTCATCCAATGAAACTAAGTGTTGGAGGATTCAGGAGAGACAAAAAAAGCACTTCACGCAGTGCATAGCTAAACTATGGGATTCACTCCCAGAGGAGGCCGTGAATGCCACCGACTTGGACGCCTTTAAAGGAGGATTAGACAAATTCATGGAGGATAAGGCGATCACTGGCTATCGGCCACAATTAGGGTTGCCAGGTTCATGCCTGAGACTGATCCTGTATCTTTAGGAGAAGAGAAAGTCAGCCAAGTGCAGGTGTTCTTGCAACTCTGTAATGGGGAAAACCACAAGGTGGAATTCTCCCTTCCCTCTGCACAACTTTTAAAGATACAGAAGACCTCTTGGTTGCCAGGCCCAGCCTCTAAGAGGTCTTCTGTATCTTTAAAAGTTGTGCAGGGGGAAGGGAGAATTCCACCTTGTGGTTTTTCCCATTACAGAGTTGCAAGAACACCTCCACTTGGCTGACTCTCTCTTCTCCTAAAGATACAGGATCTGTCTCAGGCCAAGAACCTGGCAACCCTAGAATGGCTATGCTCAGCTCCACAGTTGGAGGCCGTGTGCTTTCGAATACCAGCTGCCGGAAACTGCAGGAAGGAAGAGGGCTCTTGAATTCTGCTTGTGAGCTTCACTTTGGGGCATCTGGTTGGCCACTGTGAAAACAGGATGCTGGCCTAGATAGGCCTTTGTGGCCTGATCCAGCAGTCAGGCTCTTCTTCGTACCAGCCGGGCCTAGGCAAATCTTTTTACCTTTGTCCTCCAGCGGGTTGTGGGAGAGGGTGAGGGAGTGAAGGGCTGTGTGTGGGTTCTCTGCCAAAACGCACGAGAGCTTCAGGGCAAAATCTCTGCACAAAGAGAGGGAGACAAAGAGAAAACAGTAAGCTTTAGGCTCCAACTCCACAACACAGCTATAGCAGTATCATACCACTTTAAGCAGTCATGGCTTCTGTCAAAAGAATCCCGGGAACTGTAGTTTGGTTAAGGGTGTTGAGAGTTGTTAGGAGATGCCTATTCCTCTCCCAGAGCTAGCAATTTCAGAATGGTTGAACCATCAATTCCTCTTGGCAGGGAACTCTAGCAATTGTAGCTCTGTGAGGGGAATGCATCTGTATACTGGGCTTTCTTATATCTGTAAAAATTAATACAGAGGTCTTTTTTTTTTTAGTAAATTTTCATATCTTTACTACAACAATAATACTGAAATACAATTAACTTATAAAACTTACGTTTTACATCTTAATAACAAAACTGAAAATGATTAAAACATAAATTAAAATATAAAATATATATATCCCCTCCCCTCTTGGCAATGGCTTAAATTTAAATATATTTGATTAATTTACCAAAATAAATATACTTTTTTTCTTTTCCCCTTCCCTCCCCTCTCTTCTCTCTCCATTTTCTCTCCTTTCCCTCTTCCCCTCCTTTTAAAAGAAGGCAGAAGAAAAGAAAGAAAAAATGCAAACTTTTATATAGGTAGCAGTTTTTGGTTTAGGCGTTCTGACTGGCTGCATACTAGTGGCTCCCATCCATGTGCTGTTTGGCTTACATATAGAATAAAGGGATACCAGGAATCAACAAAGGTCTCTTTCTTCAGCTCACCCCTTGCCTGTCAGAGTTTAGAGGTTAATTTCTCCATAAGTGCTATATACCATACTTTTTGTGACCAATATTGTATTGAGGCACCCTTTAAGTCTTTCCAATGTTTAGCAATTGTAAGGTGCGCTGCCATAAGCAAATAGCTTATCAAGTCCTTACATTATATGTCTTTATTTGAGTCTAAAAATAAATTCAAAATAGCAAGTTGTGGTGTTTGGTTGATCTCTTGCTTGGTTATTGTACTGATTTCTTTAAAAGCATTATTCCAGAAAATTTGCACTCTTTCACACGTCTTCCACATATGGAGGTACGTGCTGATTGAATCACACCCCCTCCAACCCCTAGGGGAGCGGGCGTGATTCACTTGTGACAGATGTGTTGGTGTGATATACCATCAGTGACCTATCTTTAGCATGGTTTCTGAAACCTGATGGGGGGAAGTAGGAGCCAAACGTTTGATCCAAAGTTGTTCCCATTCTCTTCCATCAAGCTCCATGGACCAATCACCTTCCCATTGATGTTTAAGTCATATTAACATCTGCCCTGGTGTCCAAAAGCAAATTATATAATAATAATAATAATTATATAATTTTCTCCTTTCTGTATTGCCATTATAATATTTTCAAAAGTTGATAGATTTGACACTGCTTGTGCTTTAACCTGTGGGCGGCAAAGGAAATCTTGAATTTGCTTCCAGTAAAGCCACTGAAATCCTGTTTGGCCAAATGTTAGTCTAAAGTTTCTTTCCCTTATTAAGACTTTATTGGGGTAAAAGTCCCTAAGGTGGAATAATCCTTGTTCTTGCCATTGTTGCCCCAGTAAGTATCTGTTTTTATTAAAGAAATCCTGCTGAAAAAATAGAGGGACTAAAGCAGAAGGATTAGGTACAAGTCGTGACCATTGAGCCCAAATTTTAATTAAACTATCTGTAAAAGGATTTTTGTTAATTTGCATTATTTTTGTGTGTGTTTTTGCTCTAAAAAGCCATGTTCCCAATGGGATACCTTGTATCTCTGAATTTTCTAATTGAGTCCATTTTTTAGATTTATCATTTATTATCAATTGCACTAAATGATATAACTGATTGGCATCAAAGTAAAATTTTATATGAGGGATACCCCATCCCCCTTTATTAAATTTACAAAATAATAATGTTTTTTTAATCCTGGGTGATTTTCCCTCAGAAAATATATCGATGTAATTCTTTTTGCCAAATTTTGAGTTGTTTTTCATTTACATAAACTAGGAATTCATGAAAAATAAATGTTAGCCTAGGTAAAACATTCATTTTTATTGCAGTTATATAAGCTGAAAGGGAGAGATTTAATTTAGTCCATCGATTCATATCTGCCCTTATGGTATACCATAGGGGTTTATAATAAAATTTTCTGTATTTGTATGCCCAGATATCTTAATTGATAAACATATCCCCAAGACAAATGAGAATTTCCTCTGAATCACAGGAGGAATATGAAAACATAATGTCTCTCATTTTTTAAGATTTACCTGAAGTCCAGAGATATATGTAATTTCCAATGCATTTTGAATACAAGGTGCTGCTTCTAATGGGTTTGTAATAAGCAATGCTGTGTCAGGCACCTGGTTGGCCACTGTGAGAACAGGATGCTGGACTAGATGGGCCACTGGCCTGATCCAGCAGGCTCTTCTTATGTTCTTATGTCATCTGCATACAGGCTGACTAGGTGTGTTTCATTTCCAATTTTTACTCTTTTTATGTTTTTGTTTTCCCTTAGATGTGCCAATGGTTTTATCGCCAGGAGGAGTAAAAGAAGTGACAGCGGTCAACCTTGTTTAGTGCCCCTGCCTATGTCGATACAAGGTGAGTCAAATCCATTAATTTTGATATTTGCTTTTGTTGGAGAATATTTTTTTTGTAAAAGTGTTGTAAATTCATTGCTAAAATTCATTGATTTTGTTCCTGAGATTAAAATAGGCCAATATACACAATCAAATGCTTTGAAAATGTCTAAAGATCAAAAAGCTAAAGGAAGTTGATTAGATATACAATTGATTATATTTAAAATTCTTCTTGTGGGGTCAGCAATTTGTCTATATGGCACAAATCTGGCTTGGTCAGAATGGATTAGTGACTGAATTATAGGCTTCAGTCTATTAACTATGCTTGTTGTTGTTATGTGCCTTTCAGTCTGTTACGACCTATGGCGACCCTATGAATCAGTGACCTCCTAGAGCATCTGTCATGAACCACCCTGTTCAGACTATTAGCTGTAATTGAGGTGAATATTTTATAATCTGTATTTAACAGTGTTATAGATCTATATGAATCTGTCAGTTTAGGATCACAAAAAGGTTTTGGAAAAACCACTATTTTGGATTGTGTCCATGACTGTGGAAATGGATCACCATGGTGTATGCCATTAAAAAGTTTTAATACCTGGGAAATCAAAGTTGATCTATATCGTTTATAAAATTCGTTAGTGAAGCCATCTAGCCCTGGTGATTTATTTGTTTCAAGAGTTTTAATTACAGTCTCAATTTCCTCCATCCTGATATCCAGCATTAATGCTCTATTTGCTTCTGACAATGTTTTAAGCTTTGCTTCTTGTATATATTTCTCAATATATTCTGGGTCTACATTCCTACCTTGGTATAAATCTTTTTAAAAGGTGGCAAATGTTTCTCTAATCTCAGCTGGCAAGCAGGTTATAGAGCCATCCTTTCCTTGTATTGTGGTTATTGTACGTTTCCTGTGTTTTTGCCTGATCCTATTTGCCAATAGAGAGCCAGTGTGGTATAGTGGTTAAGATGTTGGACTATGATCTGTGAGACCAGGGTTCGAATCCCACACAGCCATGCAGCTCACTCTGAATACCGCTTACCATGAAAACCCTATTCATAGGGTCGCCATAAGTCAGAATCGACTTGAAGGCAGTCCATTTTTTCTGTTTGCCAATAATTGTGATCCTTTGGTGCCAAACTCATAAAATCTTTGCTTAGTGCACAAAATATTAACCATAATTTTATTAATTTCCAAAACATCTATTTCTTTGCATTTAATTGTTTATATATCTGTTTAGAGCCTGATTCCTCATATCTTTAAAGTACAATTTGTATCTCATTGTTTAGTTTATCAATTTGTAGATTATGTCTGGTTTTGGTTTCATGTACTGTAGTTCCTTTATGCAAATTTCCGTAAGTATTGCTTTCATAGCCACCCATTGTGTTCTAATTGGAATTCCTGGTGTATCATTTCCTTTGAAGTAATTATTCAAAGCATTCTGAATTTCTTCCCTGCTCGTTTGTGCGGTTAGTTATATACGGTTTAATTTCCATTCAAAGGGCCTCCTAGTTAATTGCATGCTATCCAGAATTATTGAAATTGGGGCATGATCTGTAATTCTTATTGTTCCTATTTCTACTTTTGTTAGAGATGGGAGTAATTCTGTTGTAATGAGTATACTGTCTAACCTGGAATGAGATTGAAAGGTTGTTGAAAAAAAGGCAAAACTGTGATCCTGTGGGTATAGCTCCACCCATGTATCCTTTAGATTAAATTTTGTGAGAATAGTGGCAAATTTCTGCTGATTCCGGGATGGCAAAAATTGTTTGTCACTTTCCCCCCCAGGTATTTCCTTTCTCTTGTTTAAACGAGAACATTCCTCTGAGATTAATATTAAAGACACCTCCTATTATCAGTTGACCTTTCTGGAATGTTTTTAATTGTTTTAATACGATGGATATAAATTTGATTTGCCCATTATTAGGTGAGTAAATTGTGCCAGTTGTGTAATATTCTGTACCATTAACCAGTCCCTTTCATAACGAGGAAAAGCCCTCCTGGATCTTTCCATATCTTCTCTACTGCAAAAGGGAATTTGGCTCTGAAAATTATTGCCACACCTCTTGCTTTTGAAGTACCAGGTGCTATGTATTTCTCTACAAAATATTTATGATTAAATTTATGATTAAAATTCTATGTACCTCTTGTAAAAGAATCACTGCAGGATGCATTTTTCTAACATAATATGTTTTTCTCTTTATTACATTTCCTAAACCTTTTACATTTAAAATCACTACTTTTAAATCATTTTTCTGACCCATAACGAAGATTTTTGAACTAATACATTATGAATGCCTAAACTAAAATATAATATATCTCTCTCCCTTGCAATAATGCCATTGCCTTTACCCCTTTCCCTCGCAACTTTACCCCTAACAACTTTTACCATAACTAAATAAATACCTATTAACAAAATAATATGGGGTCTGTCCAATGCAATCCAGTACACTTACTGAAAATGCGCCCACACCAGCCGGTGTGAGACTCTGACTTTTGCCCCATGTTTTGATTCACACTATCTTCTGTAGGGGGAAACCGCTAGTATCCATTATAATGCAATTTACTAAAATAACAATAACATTTCTCGCTACCTTTAGCCTCCCGCCTGGAGACTTCTCCCTGAAATTCAGAGAGTAAAAAAACAGAATACCTTTGGGGACTCTGTCCCCAACACTTGATTTATTTTTCTCTCTTTCAGACAAACAATGTATGCGCAATTGTACGTGCACATACAGTCATGTGTCTATGCTGCCTATACACATACCTTCGTTGTCATGTATAGCATCACCTTAAAACCGATAGTTAAATTATCAAAAGAAAATTATGTGTTCTCTTGAGTTGCAGAATACGTTTCTAGAATTAGTTGGGGTTCTTTTTCTTAATTTTATGAAGTGCTTGGTGTTTCTTGCCTATTTTCTCCCTCTTCCCTGGCGTTGCATTGTTTGTGTGTTGCTTTTCCTGCTTGTTTACATAAGAACATAAGAAGAGCCTGCTGGATCAGGCCAGTGGCCCATCTAGTCCAGCATCCTGTTCTCACAGTGGCCAACGAGAAGCCTATGGGAAACCCACAAGCAGGACCCGAGTGCAAGAACACTCTCCCCTCCTGAGGCTTCCGGCAACTGGTTTTCAGAAGCATGCTGCCTCTGACTAGGGTGGCACAGCACAGCCATCATGGCTAGTAGCCATTGATAGCCCTGTCCTCCATGAATTTGTCTAATCTTCCTTTAAAGCCATCCAAGCTGGTGGCGATGACTGCGTCTTGTGGGAGCAAATTCCATAGTTTAACTATGCGCTGAGTAAAGAAGTCCTTCCTTTTGTCTGTCCTGAATCTTCCCACATTCAGCTTCTTTGAATTTCCACGAGTTCTAGTATTATGAGAGAGGGTTTACTTTCCCAGTCTCCCTTGTTCCATTGATTCCTGATCCCTTCTTCTCCTTCTTCAGGTGTTAGATTCAGGTCTTGGGTCTTTTGATGTTACAAGCCTGCAGGATGCTAGTGCTTCTCGTGTTGTGGATGCTGTCAATATTTGTCCATTCTGTGAAACGATCAAACAAAAAGGGAAGCCCCACCGGTAACGAACACCTGCCATTTACAGCAATGTCGTAATGTGACAGAATTCTCTGCGTTTTTTCAAAGTTTCAGAACATAGGTCCTGCAGGACCATTATCTCTTTTCCTTCAAAAGGTAAGTCTTTAAAGTTTTTTTTACCTTTGTCAGGACCTCTTCTTTTTTAGCGTATTGGGCAAAACATACAATTATGTCTCGCGATGGGGCTGAATCTTTTGGTTTTGTAGCTAGTGCACAGTGGGCTCTCGAGGTCATTAGCTGTTATTTCAAAATCAGGTATTATTGAGGCATGCCATCCAGTTATGAAAGTCGCCATTGAAGGTGAGTGTTCTTCCACATTTTCTTTAATTCCACGAAGTCTAAGGTTCGATCTATGGCTGCGATTTTCTAGGTCTTCCAGTCTATTTTTAAGGTTTTTATTTTCACGTTTCAAAAACAGTATGTCTTCCGAATTTGTTAGGCCCATCCATATCCATAGCTTCTGAAGTCGTTGCAACGATATCTCCCAGCCGGGAATTCAAAGTTTCCAGCTTATCATCTATAGATCTTATTGCTGCCATCCAGCTTCCTCCTAGCTTTCCCCCCCCACACAATATTCCCAATTGTGATGCCAGTTCTTCCTTAAAATTGAGGTTGCATTGTTGTGTCTCCATGAGACGTTCACGCTGATTTAGAATAGCCAGGTGCCATGCTGTCCATTAGAGGCCTTTTAGCTGAGTTAGAATTATCCAACTCAATCAGACAAAAATATCCTTCCAACATACCTTCTCTGGTCCTGGGGTCGGTAGGTACCATTCCCTAACAGCCAGGTAGATCGATATTTATTGGTTCTAGTGGCTACATTTTGAAAATGGGGTCTTTTTTGCTCCAGGGGGGAGAGGTGCTGAGAGACTAAGCAGCCATCTTGTGGCTCATCCAGCCATGCCCCCCTGCAAGACCTTTTTTTCACTCTTGAGCAAGCCTTAGTCAGGTAAGTGTCACTCATACTCAAGACCTCTAGAACAGAAATGAATATCCCCCACCCACCCTAAAAGCATAAACCTCCATTATGAAACGTGATACCCAAGGCTGATAATATTTGCTCTTGCACACTTTGTTGTTGTTGTTGTTATTTAGCTCCACCTTTTAGGACAGGTGTCTGGAACCTTTGGCCCTCCAGATGTTGCTGAACTACCACTCCCATCATTCCTGGCCCTTGGCCATGCTTTCTAGGGCTGATATGAGTTGTAGTTCAGCAACAGCTGCAGGGCCAAATGTTCCTCATTCCCACTACTGTTTTAGGGTTAGGGATGGAAAGATCTATCCATTTCAGTTCTTTCAGTTTCTTATTTTTGCAATCTCAGATTCAGTTCTCCACATTAATGCAGCAATTTGCAGATTTTTTAAAAAAAACCCAGCATTTTAGTGCAAATTTCTCCTAATAAACACATTTTTGTAGGCAGTTTTGACTAATGTACACATTTTTGCAAGCCATTTGTTTTCATATAATGCATTTTTGCATGTTATTTTTACTCATGTATTCTTTTTTATGCACACTTTCCCCTAATATATGCATTTTTTTAAACATTGGTTGGTTGATGAACTGCACTGCAAAATTAAAAAAAGAGCTAATGTCAAAGAATGACTGTGGTTCGATTCTCATATTGTTTCGGAAAGTGCAAATTTTATAGACTGGGCTTGAAATGCGAACTAAATCAAAATTCTCACCCACCCCTATTTAGGAGATACACACACACCATTGCAAGGTAGTTTGCATATATTTTAACAATATAAATAACAAAATTCCAAATGATTAAAATTACATTTCCTGGAATTTTTTTTAAAGGTTTGCACACTCAGGTACAGAAAAGCCTGCGCAAAGACCCAGAACAGAAAAAGGCCAGTGTTGGACACCCTCCCCGCTCTGGATACATTCCATCAAGTTCCACCCGGTCCTTAAATCCCTACCCACTGGTGTGGACTGCAAGCTGTGGAACACCTACGAACATGCATGTCTGAAAAATGGGATTGTGTGGGAGCTACTCTGGTAAATGTGCAGACAGAAAAACGGTATCATTGTGAACGACTCATCTGCAATATAAGCAGCTGCCACGGACTGGAAGCACCCTCAGTGTCACCTGCGGCTTGGCTCTCAATGAAATGCACCTGTGAAAACGGAAGATACTCCCCAGATCTGCACGCAGCGTAAACGAGAATTTCAAAATTGAGCAGAGCCTCACGTTTTTAAGCCTGCATTGTCCAGCACCAGTTCCTCCAGGTGATGGGATTTGCTCACCGTGTGCAGAACCTGCTCAGCCACCTCAGAGCCCTGAGAAGAAAAGAAAGACATGGGTGATGTGAGGGAAATGTTGGCGCTGCTGCAGTGGCAGCTGCCACAGGGGCAGGAACGGGGAGGCAAGGCTTGCAACACAGGCTGCCTGGCCATCGCAGTAGCCAAGGCCCACAGCTAGTCTCTGAGCAGGCTCCTGTGCCTTTAAGAGTGGCAGAGGAGGGAAAATTCTAGCTGTGGATTTTGCTGGGGCTGAAGGAAGAATTCTCAGTTTGGTGCATCCTTGAAAGGTCGCAGCCTGTACCCAGGTACGACCCAGGAAACTTACCAGCCGCAAGTCCTTGCAGTAAAGTTTGGTGAACCACTGGTTATATGCCAAAGCAGCCACAATCAGAGCTAAGTCCCTGGGGGAAGGAGGAGGAGAAAGGGAGAGACAAAAAGAAAGGTTTAGGGGATTACACAGTTGACCATCCTGGCCAGAGCTTGGAAAGTTCATTTGAAGAAAAAACCTAGTTCTAGTTCAAGTTCACCGTGTCCAAAAAGGAACTAATTCCAGTTCACCTTCATCTTTTCACAAAACAAACTAGCTTGGTTCACAGTCAGTTTGCGGTTTGATTCCAGTTCATCCAAATGATCCTCAGCAATATTTTTCCAGCATTCAGAACGTTACAAGCTGCTGTGGCGAAGGATACCATATGGGAACTACTTTCAGGTGTAGTTCAGATAGTTCTGAACTGCTAAAGCGAACAAGTTCCTTCCAATCACTGGTCCTGCGCCCTTCAGCACCTTCACTAGAATCACAGAAAGCTGGGTTAACTGGAAAGGAAGATGGGGCAAATTCAAAATCAGGGGACTTGGAGAGGAGGAATAACAGGAGGCGGAACTAGCAACAGCACAGACTCTACACAGAAGGAGAGGAGGCTGCGACTGGATGGGGAGGCTCCCACAGGCCATGTCCGGACCGTGATCTGGAGATTCTCCATCCCTTGTACAGAGAACATGGAAGTAAGGAGAAGCTTTTTCTCTTTCTAAAAGCAGATCGATAGAACAGAGTCACATCCACACCATACGTTTACACCACATTGCTCCCCCCCAAAGAATCCTGGGAACTGTAGTTTACACCTCACAGACCTACAATTCTCAGCAAACTACAGTTCCCAGAATTCTTGCAGGGGAGGGGAGCCATGTGTTTTAAATGTATGGTGGGTGACCTAGGTGCTTCAAAAATGTTGGCGCAATCCTCACGACAACCTTGCGAGGTACGCCATTTCTATTAGACCCATACTGCAGGTAGAAAGGCCGAGGTGCTTTCCTAAGGTCACCAAGTATGTTAATGGCAGTTAGAGGGTTGATTTGAGGTCTGTCGGGCTACACGGTTGCATGGAGGGTTCAGCAAGCGATCGATGGAGACGACTTCAGGTTGCTTCTCCTCACCGGCTTTCCAGGTGACAGAAATCAAGCAGATTGAATTCCCGGTTGTCTTCCGAATGATAAATCGTGTCGACATCCTACAGTGGGAGGGCGTAGATGATGATCGGAAAGAAAATATATGCATTGATTACCTTTATAAATGTACTTCAAGGAGGCTCAGGGTAGCATACACGGTTCTTCCCTCCCTTGCCTCCCTCACAACAATCCTGTGAGGTAGGTTGGGCTGAGAGATGACGATGGGCCCAAGATCATCCAGTGAGGGTGCATACACACCAAACATTTAAAGCACATGACGTCCCAGAGAATCCTGGGAAGCATAGTTTACCCCACACAGAGCTACAATTCCCAGCAACTTTAACAAACTACAGTTCCCAGGATTCTTTGGGGGAAATCATATGCTTTAAATATATGGTGTGTATGTAGTGTAAGTTTCATAGCTCAGACTGGAGGACCCACAGACTGTATTAATCTTCACACCCACAACAGACAAGCAAAACCAGCCTGCAATCAGGTCTGCTGCTCACCCATCCATTTCCAGACTGAAGGCAAACCCTCCCTTTCCAAAGCTGCCATTACTGACTGAATTTTCTTGCTGCATTCATTCACATCCCTCTTTGCTTCCTCTCAGAGCCAATTTGGATGTCATTTTTGAATAGAAAAGCAGGAAACAAGCATTTTAAAACCAAATTGCATACATCAATTTGCTTAAAGTTATTTGTGAGGTGGGGAAAAGTCCCCACGGTGTATGAGTTACTCTACTTTTTCCTTTTTTGAAGAAGTGCGTGGTGGAGACCATTTGGTGAATGAGGAGGTGGGAAAGCCTTTTCACAAAAGTGGCCACATCCTGCGCAATCGCAACTTTTCTAGCAGTTTTTCAGGTTGTGGTAACTCCCCATCTTACTCTGGCAGAGAGGCTCCTTCCCACAAGACCATTTTTACCACATACAAACGCAGGAGGAAAGGTGGTTGAGAGGGTGCCTTTTCTTGGTCTCAGAATTGGGCCGTGCAAATCGCCCCTCACACTCCTCGGCCTGGAAACTTACCCACTGCACCTCTTCCCGGCAAGAGTGGCCGTTGTAGTCACAAAGGGCTGCATAGGTTTCGGAAAACCCTCCTGAGGAGAAGCCAACAGACTTATGTTACCACATCTCCTCCTCTATCAGGAAAAAGCCTTTTCTCACAAGCACAAGATCTGCCCCCTATTTTAAGTTAATATTTTTACAGATAGTAATAATAATAGTTGTCATGGCCCCGTCAGAGGACTCCTCAGATGAGGACAACTCGGGAGTAACAGCAGCAGACCCAGGAGCAGCAGGAGACACGGAGGAGCCTCCTGAGAATCCAGCTCCTTCTGCCCCTCAGCTGCAGAGCACCCCAGGGACAGCAGAGGCCCTGCAGCCAGACACAGACAGTGAACAGGATACTCCCCCCTCACCTGCAGAACGTAGACAGCAGAAGGTCAGGCAGAAGAGAGGCAGGCCTGTCTCCTTAAGGCCCAAACGCTGAGGGCTCACACCTGCTGTCCATCCTGCTCTTTATAAGGCACACCTTGGCTGCAGCTTGTTGCTGACTGCAACGTCAGGTGTGGCTTTGTGTAGACCTAGTTTCCCTGCAGCATCTCTTTGACTGACCTCCTTGGCAATTGATCCCGGACCTCCACTGACCTCGCTTCTGGACTTCTGACTCGGCAAGTACGCTTTGGATAGGCCTGGCAGATTTACAACCTGACTGCTGGCTAAGGACTTTCCTTCCCTGCCAGAGACCCAGGAATTTCCAGCCCCCCTGACACTGCTGATGCAGTGTAGAGCTGACAGTTTGCAGTCAGCCCAAACAAAGCAGGCAACAAAGGAGTGGGGGAAGTGCTGACCATGGAGCAACTCCAGCAGGAAAACTTGCTCCTGCGCTCACAAGTAGACCAGCTGCTGTTGGCCGTCCAAGGCTTGCAAACCCAGCTAGCAGCAGCCCCACCCCCTCTCCCTACAGGGAGAGCCAAGTGCCCTGTGACTCTCCCAGAGAAATTTACTGGGGCTTCCGACCAGCTCCCAGCCTTCTTGGCCCAGGCCCAGCTCTTCATGGAGTTACGCCCAGAGGCCTTCCCAGATGATAAGACCCGGGTGGGATTCTTGATTAACCTCTGCACCGGGGCCGCAGCTAGATGGGCCACGCCCCTACTCCTCGAGCGGAGCCCCGTGCTCAACGACCTAGCCGCCTTCACCAGAGAACTGAAGGCTATGTTCGAGGACCCAGTCCAATCTGCCACAGCCAACCGCCGGATATGCAGGCTGCGGCAAGGCCGACGCCCCTTGGGGAAATATGTAACAGACTTTCGTCTATTGCAACAAACCCTGGGCTGGAACAAAGCCGCTCTCATGGACCAATTTCAGGAGGGGTTGTCGGATGAGCTTCTGGATGAGCTAGCTAGGGTGGAGCACCCTGGAACCCTGCAAGCCCTCATACGCCTGTGTCTCCAGATTGACGGGAGGCTGGAAAGCAGTCGTGCTGCCAACCAACCCCGGCCAGTCTACAGAGCATCAGCCCCAGTGGCTGGGCCCTCGGAGCCCGTCGGCAAGGACCCTACACCCCCGGCAGAACCAATGCAGCTGGGAGGGGCTCGGCCACATCTCTCTGCGGCCGAAAAGCTGCTGACGCCGGCAACAGGGCCTCTGCCTGTATTGCGGAGCCCCGGGATATTTTGCAGCCCAGTGTTCCGCGAAACGACCCACAGCCCCTGCCTCGGGAAACGTCCATGCCCCGGCCTTCACAGGCCCCTGAGCCGGGGCAACCTCGTGGTTCAAGGGGCCTGCCACCTCAGTTCCTCACCGCCCAAGCATCTGACCGTGTTGATCGCACTGACAGTCCCCGGAAGGGGGACCCTACAAGTACCCGCCATGCTGGACTCGAGATCCACCAGCAATTTTATGGACGTGTCCTTTGCCAAGCTCCACCGGGTTCCTAGTCAACCCATTCGCCGCCCCCTCCTGGTGGAGACTATTGATGGCCGGCTTCTCGCCTCGGGCCCTGTAGTACAGGAGACAGTGCCGCTCGACATGGCCCTGGGGGAGCACGAGGAAAGCCTCCAGTTCTACCTGGCTGCCGCACCCCACTTCCCGGTCGTGCTGGGCCTGGCGTGGCTCCAGCGGCACGACCCCATCATCCAGTGGTCCACGGGCCGGCTGACCCTCGGATCCCCCTATTGCCAAGCCAACTGCTGGAGGCCAAAGGAGCGCATCCTGATGACCCGGGAGGCAAGCTCCGCGCTCGAGCCCTTACCGGAACAGTACCGGGAGTTCGCGGATGTGTTTGGGAAGCAAGAGGCAGACCAGTTGCCGCCCCATCGTCCTTATGACTGTCCCATTGTTCTGCTACCCGGAGCCAAGATTCCCGTGGGCCGGCTTTACTCCCTGTCAGAACCCGAACTGGCAGCCCTCAGAGAGTTCCTAGACAAGAACCTGCGCCGAGGGTTCATTCGCCCTTCCACGTCCCCTGCAGCCGCCCCTGTCCTCTTTGTCAAAAAGAAATGTGGGGAACTCCGGCTGTGCAATGACTACCGCGCCCTCAACCAGATTACAGTTCAGAATCGCTACCCTTTGCCCCTGATCCCAGAACTGTTAGAGCGGCTGCGGGGCGCTCGCATTTTCACCAAACTAGACCTGCGAAGGGCCTACAACCTGGTGCGTATGCGGGAGGGCGATGAGTGGAAGACGGCCTTCCGCACCCGTTATGGGCACTTTGAGTACACCGTGATGCCGTTTGGCTTGTGCAACGCTCCTGCCGTCTTCCAGCACTTCATGAACGACATCTTCCGGGACCCCCTAGACCACTTCCTGGTGATCTACTTGGATGACATCCTGATCTACTCGCGGAACCCCTCGGAACATAAGGAGCACGTTCGAGCGGTGCTGCAGCGCCTGCGGGAGCACCGCCTCTTCGCCAAGCTCAAAAAATGCGCCTTTGACCTCACGACCGTGGATTTCCTAGGCCATCAGATCTCGCCCTCGGGTATCCAGATGGACCCCGCCAAAATTGAGACCATCCTCCACTGGGCAGCTCCGCGAAGCCCCAAAGATGTGCAGCGCTTCTTGGGCTTCGCCAACTATTACCGCTGGTTCATCTCGCACTTCTCCGAACTCACCACGCCCATCTCAGACCTGCTTCGAGGCGAAGAGAAGTTTGTTTGGACGGAGGCCGCTCAACAGGCCTGCCGGCGCCTCCAACACGCCTTTACATCTGAACCCATCCTCCAGCAACCCGACCCTACCCGACCTTACATAGTGGAGGCCGATGCATCGGATAAGGCAGTGGCAGCGGTCCTACTTCAGCTGGTGGGGAGCAAGCAGTTCCTGCTCCCCTGTGCATTCCACTCCCGGAAACTCAACACTTCGGAACAGAACTACACCATTTGGGAGAAGGAGTTACTGGCCATCAAAGTAGCTTTCGAGACCTGGCGTCATCTCCTGGAAGGGGCACGCCATCCGGTCCAGGTATGAACAGACCACCGAAACCTGGAGCACCTGCAAAGCGCCCGACGGCTGAACCAACGCCAGATCCGGTGGTCCCTGTTTTTCTCCCGGTTTCAGTTCACGGTCACCTACCTCCCTGGCCGCCGAAACACCCTAGCAGACGCGCTCTCTCGCAAGCCAGAATAACAAGCCGAGCAGGTCGATCGCCCCCTTCGCCCAATTCTTCGCCCAGAGAACTTCGCCGCTACACACCAACCACAACCCCTCCTGGACCGGGTGCAGGAACAGCAGCAAAAGGACCCCTATGCCCTGGCCCAGCAGCGAGAGCTCCAGTCTGGGACGGCCGCCCGGGACAGCCCCTTTTCCTTGCAGCAGGGCCTCTTGTACCACCGGAACCGGTTATGCGTTCCCCCGGGAGCTCTGCGGGGAGAGGTGCTCCACCTCTGCCATGACAGCCAGCCGGCAGGGCATTTTGGAACGTATAAAACCCTTCACCTGGTCCTACGGGATTTCTGGTGGCCCCGGGTCCAAGTGGACGTCAAGGACTATGTAGCGGCCTGTGATACCTGCCAGCGAGCCAAGAGCCACCCCGGCAAGCCCCCGGGGCTCCTGAGGTCCCACTGCCTACCCCCCCCCGGGCCCTGGCGCTCGGTCTCCCTGGATTTTATCACGGACTTACCGGCCTCCCGGGGAATGACCACCATCCTCGTAGTCGTAGACCTGTTCACCAAGATGGCCCATTTCCTCCCCTGTGCCGGCCTACCCTCTGCCCCAGAAACTGCGCAACTGTTCTTGACCCAGGTTTTCCGGTTACACGGCCTCCCCGACCACCTGATCTCTGACCGAGGAGCCCAGTTCACCGCCCGGTTCTGGCAGGCCCTGTTTCGGGCCCTGCACGTCCAGATCCACTTGTCCTCCGCCCACCACCCTCAATCAGATGGACAAACAGAACGTACCAACGCCACCGTCGAATAATACCTGCGGTGTTACTTCTGCTTCCAACAGGACAATTGGGTGGATCTGTTACCGCTGGCGGAGTTCGCGTATAATAACTCCGTGCATGCCTCCACGCGCCAGACCTCGTTCTTTGCCTCTTACGGCTACCACCCCCGATTCTTCCCCTCAGTGTGACCCCCGTCGCCGGTCCCCGCTGCGGATGTCATGCTGCAGGAGTTGCAGGCCCTGCAGGCAGTCCTGAAGGAGCAGCTGGAGCAGGCCAAGGACGCGTATAAGCGCTTTGCTGATCGCCACTGCCAACCAGGCCTGCCGCTGAAGGTAGGCGACCAGGTATGGCTCTCAACCAAATTCCTGCGTTCGCAACGGCCGTCTCACAAACTGGAGGCTCGGAATGCAGGTCCCTTCCGGATCACCCAGCAAATTAACCCGGTGGCGTTCCGGCTCCAACTCCCTGCCTCCTTCCGCATTCACCCTGTCTTCCATAGATCACTGCTGACTCCCGCTCTCCCGCCTCACCCCTTGGGTAGTCAACCACGGCCCCCACCACCGATACAAGTCAACGGGGAAGAGGAATTCGAAGTGGCGCAGATCCTGGACTCCCGGAGGCATCGGGGCCGCCTCCAGTACCTCATAGACTGGCAGGGGTACGGCCCTGAGGAACGTTCGTGGGAAGAGGCGACGCAGGTGCATGCCCCTCGTCTGGTCCGGCGCTTCCACCAGCGCTACCCAGATAAGCCGGGCCCCGGCGGGAGGCGGAGGGTTGGTCGTGGGGCGGGGGATAGTGTCATGGCCCCGTCAGAGGACTCCTCAGATGAGGATGACTCGGGAGTAACAGCAGCAGACCCAGGAGCAGCAGGAGACACGGAGGAGCCTCCTGAGAATCCAGCTCCTTCTGCCCCTCAGCTGCAGAGCACCCCAGGGACAGCAGAGGCCCTGCAGCCAGACACAGACAGTGAACAGGATACTCCCCCCTCACCTGCAGAACGTAGACAGCAGAAGGTCAGGCAGAAGAGAGGCAGGCCTGTCTCCTTAAGGCCCAAACGCTGAGGACTCACACCTGCTGTCCATCCTGCTCTTTATAAGGCACACCTTGGCTGCAGCTTGTTGCTGACTGCAACGTCAGGCGTGGCTTGTGTGTTCCTAGTTTCCTGGCACCCTCTTTCGGACTGACCCCTTGGCACTTGATCCCGGACCTCTACTGACCTCACTTCTGGACTCCTGACTCGGCAAGTACGCTTCGGACAAGCCTGGCCCTTATCAGCTCCCCTGCTCCTAGACCTGGCAGATTTATGACCAGACTGCCGGCTAAGGACTTTGCTTCGCTGCCAACCACCCAGACATTTCCAGCCCCCCCACCGGCACTGCTGACGCAGTGTAGAGCTGACAATAGTAATAATAATAGTAATAATAATATCCATTGCCCCCTGACATTGGCCACATTCACACCATACATTTAAAGCATGTGGCTTCCTCAAAGAATCCTGGGAACTGTAGTTTGTTAAGGAAGCTGGGGAGTTCAGCACTGTATGGGTAAACTACAGTTCCCACAATTATCTGGGACGGTACTTTAAATGCATGGTTTGCATGTGACCACTGGCAATAAGAATTTATTTATTCTTACATTAATATCCCACCTTTCCACCAAGGAGTTCAAGGTGGCGTGCGGAAAAAATGGGGAGGAAAGAAAACCACGTACAAGAACCCTGTGAGGTAGGTTAGGCTGAGCGATTATGACTGGCTCAAGGTCATCCAGCAAGCTTCATGGCAGAGTAGGGATCTGAACCATTGTCTCCTGGGTCCTAATCCAACTCTCTAACCACACCACCACTCGCTCTCTGTTGGAAGTGGGGCAAGAGCATCTCCTGTTTTGTTCTTTTGTTCGTGCTGCAGAAGGGAGATAGAGCTAGGGTCCTCCAGATGGATAGACTTGTTTACCTTTACCTGGGATGCTCTGACTGACTTCTTTCTGTCGCTAGACTGTTACGTCTTTAGGGAAGTTTACCTGCCCCTCCTCCTTCCGCCCTTTCCACTCCTTTGTTCTCTGACTGTCCGGGAGAGAGGAGACACCCTTTGTATCTGCTCTCTCTCCTAGCATGGGGCTAACTCCTACACCTGGGCGTTATGCTTCCAACTTAAGTTAGTTAGAACTAGGTTTGCTTTTCTATCTACTATGTATTTCTATAAATAAAGTAGCTTTTCTTATTTTACTAAGTCTCCAGTCTCAGTGATGCTGATGCAGGGTAAAAGCCTGCTTTCTTAGGCAAACGCACGCATACGCTGGCACACTCGCATTTCAACATCTGCTGTTACTCTCTGCTGCTGTGGTGCTGCTTTTAAACGAAATTAAGCAACACAACTACACACAGTGCAACACTCTCGATCATGGATCCTTCTGGGGCGAATGTCCAAGTTGGGTATTGGGGACACAGCATTGCAGTGGTTCCATTCCCACTTTCATGGCTGGCCCCAGAAGGTGGTTCTTGGGGAGCATTGCTCAGTTCTGTGGATACTCCAGTATGGAGTCCTGTAGGGGTCGGTTCTGTCCCCCATGTTGTTTAACATTTACATGAAACCACTGAGTCATATGGAGTTCTGGAGTGTGTTGACATCTGTAAGCTGATGGCACGCAGCTCTGTTTCTCCTTTTCATCTTCTGCAGGTGAAGCAGTGGATGTGCTGAATCAGTGCTTGGTTGCGATAATGGACTGGATGAGAGCCAAAAAACTGAAGCTTAATCCACCCAAAACTGAGATGCTGTTTGACCGGCTGAACGGTGTGGGGCCTGCTCTAGATAGGTCACATTCCATCTGAAGAAGTGGTTTCATAGTTTGGGGTTCTCCTGGATCCACTGATGTCGCTTGAGACACAGGTGGCCTCAGTGGTGCGGAGTGCCTTCCATCAGTTTTGGCTGATGGCCCAACTGTGACCCTATCTGACAGGGATAGCCTGGCTATAATTTATTTATTTATTGAATTTATTAGTCGCCCATCTGGCTGGTTATCCAGCCACTCTGGACGACGTAGAAAATAAAACATCCAAATACATTAAAACATTTAAAATCTCAAACCAGAATAATAAAAACTAACCCACCCCAAAAACCTGCCTGTATTTATTTCTATGCTCTGGTAACCTCAAGGTTGGATTATTGTAATGTGCTTTACGTGGGGCCGCCTTTGAAAATGGTTCAGAAGCTTCAGTGAGTGCAGAATGCAGCTGCCTGAGAGCTGATGCCTTCAAGGTGCGCACAGCATACAACACCTATCCTGTTCCAATTGCATTGGCTGCCTATAAGCTTCCAAGCCCAATTCAAAGTGTTGGGTTCTGACCTATACAGCTCTTTACAACTCATGACTCCAATATCTTCTGGAATGCCTCTCCCAATGTGAACCTACTCAGATCCTTAGATCTTCCTCTGAGGCTCTTCTCCAGGTCCTCCTTTGAGGGAAGCTCGGAGAGTGGTGACAAGGGAGAAGGCCTTTTCAGTTGTGGCTCCCCAAATGTGAAATTTGCTCCCCAGTGAGGTCCACCCGGTGTCGTCATTGACATCTTTTCGGCGCCAGGTAAAGATGTACCTTTTCTCCCAGGTACTTGATAGATTGAGATGGTGTTTTGTTTTTAATATGCTGCCAGACCTTCCTGTGGCTGTGTGGGGGTGCTATTGCTATTGTTTTGCTGTTGTTTATTGTTATGTTTTTAAAATGTTTTATTTGTTTTGTTTTAACATTGTATAAGTCACTTGGGGACCTTTGGGTATCAAGCGACTAAATACTAATAATAATCAACTGAGATGGTTGATACTGGGAAAGGCGCTCTTTTAGAGAGCGCCCTACCCCACAAAAAACATGTTTCTCTAGTCCTGGTGAGCCACTTTTACATCACTGGTGTCCTGCATTCAGCCTGATAGGTTGTAAGTATGCAGGTTTGTGCAGGAGAAGCAAAAGGAAATCTTGCTCTATGCAAGCAACACTCTATTCACATGTGGAACTCATTGCCACAATATCCAGCGATGGTCACTGGCTTGGAAGACCTTTAAAATGGTATTAGACTGACTGGTGTAAGAATGGTCTCCCAACGCGTCATTGCCAAGCGCAGTGAGAAAATGGAATCTCTTATGCCCGGATAGATCAAAACGGAGCGTCCCTGTCTAGGTGCCAGATACCTTTGATTACCAGTGGTCAGAGCCAAACAAGAGAACATGGCTCTTACCGCCAGGCCCTGTTTGCAAGCCTCCAAGGCCCATTTGGCTCCTAGGGCTGGAGACAGAGGCCTGGGCTAAATGGACTTTTAGTCTGATCCAGAAAGGCAATTTGTGTATTATTTATGACAACTCTTCCGGGATTTGGGTCAGTGGGTTAAGTGGATAACGCAATTAAAATTTCATATAATTTCCTATGAATGAAGATTGCATCACCCGCCTCTCCTGAATATGGTCGAAAAAGTGCTGAAAAGGCAGAGAAAAACTGTGCAAAGTCTGGGCCGTTTCCCTCCCCCCCCCAATGCACACACTGCCTATGCTGCCTTCGGTCTCTCACTCGCCTCCCTCCCTCCGCCAATCTCGTCTCCCCATCCCCGTTCTCACCGCAAATGCTGTGCGTGGTGGAGCTGGAACTTTCCGAGTTGGGGGACATGTCCCGCGGCGTCTCTGGGGTCTCCACAGTCCCATGACGTATCAGGCAGCTGTGGCAGAGAGAGGAGGAAAGCAGCTAATGTGAAGGATGGGGCTTCCTGCTCCTCCAAGCCTCTTCTACACATTGCATCTGTCTCACGTAGGGATGGAAGGCTCTCTCTGTTTTGTTCCTCTCCTTTCCCATTTTTCCAGCCTTAAATTCAGTTCTCTACATTTCTGCAGCCATTCAGGAATTTTTAAACAAAAAATATCCTCATGGAAAATTCTTCAGCCTTTTAGGGTGAATTTCTCCTAATAAACACACGTTTGTATGCCATTTGGACTTGTTGGCGTGAAAACTATTAGCGCCTTAGAAGCTATTTTACTGGATCTAAAAAGCTTTCCCTTTCTGACTTCTGTTCTAACAAAAGTGTTTCTCTCCAAAAAAGAAAAGACTTTCCCAGTGTTGTGCAAATTCTTTCGTAAACGTACTGGCAATTAGGATTCATTGAAGTGGCCTTCCTCCCTTTGGGGCAAAGGCAGAGAATGGAATGTGTGACTTTCAGATACGCATTTCAAATGGGTACTCGACCCTGGGAAATAACTAAACATGCTCTTCCACTGTACGGATCACAGAAGGGGTGATAACATTAGGGTAAGATCTAACAAGAACAGGAAGACAGAAAGGATGAGACTTCACCTTCTGTTTCTTTTGAACACGTATGTTCCCTATATTATGTCTGTTTACATCCTCGTTTGATGACTCTGTCTTTTGCAACGTTTACTGCTTGCCATGCCATGTTGATCTATAAATTGTTGCTGCTTCCTGAATAAAGTTGTCTTTCTGACCAAGGCTGCACTCTCGGTTGGACTGAGAGCTTCTTTGGGGCAGTTAGAACCTTTGATCAAAGTTCTATTGTGTTTGGATGTGTTTTCCTTCCTCACTTGATTCAGGGTCCAATTCCAGCTTGTGTCCTACCTGGGGAAGGTGGCACAGCGAGATCAGCATTGAGATCTTGCCCTACAGACTAATATACTCATTTTTGCAAGCAATTTCTCCTGATGTAATCATTTCTGTATGTTATTTTCACACATATGTCCATATTATGCACACTTTCCCCTAATGCATCTGGCAGGAAATTGTTTGGCTGGAAAGCTGCATCGTAAGATTCAGAGCAGCACAAATTTCAAAAGATGGCAGTTCTCATAATATTTCGGAGTGCTAATTTGATAGATTCGGGTTTAAATGAGAACTTAAATCGAATTTCTCTCCTGTCCCTACTCTCAAGAATGCAGTGTAAATGGGGAGAAAATAGGAGGGAGTCACACATCCCAGTACATTTCAGGATTATCTTTCCCCTAATGACTTGTCCCCTGTACCTGTTTGCTTGATGCCTTCTTTTACTCAATCAAAATCATTTAAAATCTCTCCTCCAGCCCCGCCACTCCCAGAGCTCAGTGCTGAAAAAGAACTCAGTTAGCTAGTTCAGGGAATGGATTCCCAGTTCTTGGGGAGCACAAGTGGAGAGAGTTGCTGTTGCACTCAGGTCCTGTTTGCAGGCCTCTCATTAGGACATCTGGTTGGCCACAGTGAAAAACAGGATGCTAGACTAGGTGGGCCTCTGCCTTGATCCTGCATCAGGGCTCTTCCCTTGAGTTGCCACCAATGGGGACACTAGGACAACCAGGGGGTGGAGCTTGGTCAGGGCGCGGCAAAATCAAGAAGTGGGACTTTAGCAGCTAAGCTTGTCTTCACCACTTCGGGGCTGTTGTTAACCCAGTAGATAAGAGAAAGGGCAGGATATTACTACTACTACTACTAATAATAATAGCAGCCTTACCCTCCATGAATTTGTCTAATCTGCATCTGTATTGGAATTATTTTTAAGATGTTTTAAAATATGCTTTTGTTTTTAAGATGCTTCTGGCATTTTACCACCAGTTGTTTGCTGCCCTTTTTGGAGGAAGGGCAGATTATAAATGCAATAATAAATAAATAAATACGCCTCTTTTAAAGCCATCCAACTTGGCGGCCATCACTGCCTCTTGTGGGAGCAAAAATGATTCGCATGATACACTGACTTACCTTTTGGGAAATATCAAAAGCCACTGTTGGCTATAACTCTCGGGGGGGTGTCAAGGTGGTCCCTCTCCCTCGGATGTCACCCTTCTCCAATCTGCTGCTCTCCAGATTATGTTGAACCTACAACTCCCAGGATCCCTGGCCATTGGCCCTGCTGGCTGGGGCTTATGGGAGTTGTAGGGTGCCTCCAGACTGTCAGTATCTTGCAGAAGGGATTCCTTTGCATACTGGAGCTTTAAGTTTGCGCATTTGAACTGGACCAAAGCACTCTATTGCCCTCATGCAAGAAAGCCACTTTTTAAAAGGAAACAGACTTTTTGTGGTTTAGAAAATGATGGGGAAATGTATTGAAAAGTGTGGGGTGGATGAATAACGGGAAGACATGTAAGCAACACTGCTAGCAAATCAGAATGAATGTAGGACGGGTGCTTATTGTCATAGAGCCGCCCTCAAACAAATCAGAACAAATGCTCAATAAAGGCTGGATAGAATCTAACCTCAGCGTAAGCTTTGTGCAAAGAAGTCAGGATGAAAGTTCAATAAACAGATTGTCTGGAAGGGCCTGTAAATAAAAAAGTCTGGAGAGTACCAGTTGGAGAAGGAAGCTCTAGCCTTTAGCATCTCTGTGGTGAACATTGTATATATTCTGCATTAGCATGTAGGGTGGAAAATCAGTTTGGTTTTAGACCGGAAGTGACAGGAAGGACTGGTGGTGTATGTCTTCTTCCTTTTCTATCTCTATAGTCACTAAACCCTTGAGAACAGCCACTGACTGAGGCCACCTTCAGCCCAGCTACCAGATTCTGCTTTCCCTGCCTTGCAGGACCTCATTTCCTGCTGTCATCTAAGGGTGCCAACTGACCAGGTAATAAAAGCCCCAGCCTGCTCTTCCGCCTATGAGAACAGACCGATGTGCAGCAATCAGCGGCAGGCATCTTCTGCTGCATGGAAGGAAATGTTAGCCTCTCTGCTAATGCCTGCACGCAAGGTATCGTGAAAGGCACAGTTACAGCGAATGACTGAAAAGTTGGCAACTCCACTGTCTCCATCCAACCCCGCCCCCACCCCCGCCAGCCCACTACTGCATACTCACACAGAGGCTGGGCAGGGAAAGATTTTGGCTAAGGCGTTGTTGACGTGTCTTGTGACCTGGTCGGCACTTTCCGGGGTGGGGAATTTCAAGTTGTAGTTTGCTTTCTCTGTCTCCACCAAGATCTGAGTGTGGGAGGGAGGGGAAATCTGTGAATACCGTTGCTCACAACACGAATGGTATCTTAATAGGACACATTGTGGAAGATACACCTTCTGACCTGGTTGTGATTCAGGGCGTTTAACGCTCGGATCTCCAGGACGTTGAAAGAGCACTCAAGCTGTGCAGGGACAAGGAGGGAAAAGCAGAGAAGCATCACACTGGATCACTTGTCATGGAATAGGATCTAACACACACACACACACACACACACACACACACACACACACACACACATGTTTTCTCCATATTTTTTTTAAAAAAGTCCTCATGGAAATTCATCAGGATTTTAGTGCGAATGTCTCCTGATATACACATTTTTGTGTGCAATTTTGCCTTGAACGCACACTTTTTTTTTTTTTGCAAAGCAGTTCCCCCTCACACAAGGCATTTTTGTAAGTTATTGTCACTGGTTTATGCATTTTGATGCTCACTTTACTTTAGTAATTGCATTTTTTAACACATGACTTGGCTGGGAAACTGCACTTAAAAATGCAGTGAAGTGCGAATTTCAAAGGATGGCTGTGTTTCGGTTGGCATATTAAATGCAACCTAAATCAAATTTCTCCCCCCATCCCTATGACCGCCACTCACCTTGGCCGGCACCTTAAGTGAAAAGAGATAGATCCGCCAGGTAGTAAGGACCTGTCAGAAAGAGAGGGAGACACAGAGAAGTTGAAGGATGCACAATCCATTTGAATTTCCCTGGAAGAGGTGGACCTGTCCAAATACGTCTTTTCAACCTGCCGCCTACTGGAAGGAAGGGCGGGATATAAATCAAATAATAAATAAATAAATAACTCCGGATCTCTTACAATATAATTGGTGACCGCTGGAACTCTTTATTTTGGAAGCCATTTTGCTTCTGACGTATCCTTGTGGCAGGGAAGGACTTCATGTTCCCAACTTTGTGGTTGGTCTTTCCTGCCTTTGTAAGTTATTAAAGAGTGCCTGATCTCTTAACACATTTGCAAGGAAGGTGCGGAAGAGCTACTAGCCCACAAAGCGTCTAGCAAATCCAGCTCTGCCTAATCATTTTTGGCCTAAAACAAGGGGAAGCAACTTTTGGAATGCTTCATCTTTTTCCTTGCCACAGGTACCCAAGGAAGAGGTGGCCAACAGCCAGTTTCAAACCTTATCCCATTCCCTTAAAAAAATAATTCATTAAGATTCAGAAATATACAAATATACTTCCATTTTATCAAGTGATGGGTTATTAATTAAATACTTTTTTGTTTGCAGCCGATATTAGATTTGCTCTCACAACAAACTTGGAAGGGCCAATCAGTCTTTCATTCCAATTTTACAGATGGAGAACTGAGACAGAGAGCATCTGCATCTAGCCTATGCATCGGGTCCTGATTTTGGGCTTTCCTTTTGGGGCATTTGGTTGCCTGCTGTGAGAACCAGGGCTGTGGAGTCGGTACGTCAAACCTTTGACTCCGGCTCCTCCTCCTCCTCCTCTATTTTTCTACTGTCCGACTCCAACTCTGACTCCTTCATAAATGACAAATGTATATTAATATTAATATTAAAATATTAGTTTTATTTTGAAGTCGGAGTCGGTACATTTCTACTGACTCCGACTCCACCCAAAATTGCTTCCGACTCCAACTCCACGACTCCGACTCCACAGCTCTGGTGAGAACGGAATGCTGGACTACAAGAGCCCCCTTCAGCATGATCCAGCAGGCTCTTCTTATGTTCATCATCGGGGTGCAAAAAAAGAGATGCTTTGTAGAGAAAAATCTGTTCAGGTTTTCAGAGAGCAGCTCTTTTTTCTGTTATTCTACAGGTTCTGATCCCCTCCCCCCCAAGTAGGTCGTGTGTGTGTGTGTGTGTGAAATTCTTATCTTTATATTTAAAGTTTTTAGTTGTGTTCTCCACCTTCCCTCCCCCCCAAAGATACTCCCATCACGAGTTGGAGGAGTGAGTCCACCAGGTTCATGGGGTGGTCAGGCATAAGTGCAATGGCTTAAAGGTTTCTCTGGCAATCAGCTGTTGGGAAGGGAGTAGACGGCGGATGTGCAAAGAGGACTTTGTGATTCTGAGGGCGAGGGGGAGGGAGGAGAAAGAGAGATGGTCTGAGAGGCTGGGGGCAGAGCTGCAGATGGAGCCTGTGTGAGCCAGAAAGAGATGTTGGAGCGGGGGGGGGGGAGTGATCAGTTGGGAGGGGCTGTCCATTTGCAATGAAGATAAGGGAATTATTGATTTTTCCAATCCACCCACCCTCTTCTCTGCCTTTCTCTCCCCCCCCTTCCTTCCTCTCTGACCCATGATGCTAAGATCAGCACTCCAAGGGCTCCAGCAATGGGGAAAAAGCAACGGCACTGTTTAGTGCAAACAGGTCAAAAGAATATGTGCAGTGCAAGGGTCTTGGCGTGGCTGAACTTTACTAAGAGAAAACCACACCAGTTGTATTCACTCCCCAGACCCGTAAATGGGGTTGCCACATTTCAGGTGGTATTCGATGCTAGAGTAGACCCGCTGACATGAACAGGCATGACTAACTTGGGTTTATTCATTTCAGGGGGTCACCTGTGAGTAGGACTTAGTTGAATACAACCTTCTGTTTCTGGTGAAGCTCCCATGCCATTAACCATGGTGGTGCAAAAGGCGGCAATTCAACAGGCCCAGCATTCCCCCCAAGGCTGGTGAGAGCTACACCTGTTGAATATTGCCTTGTTGTGGTGCCTCTGTGAAAGGCATGGAGCGCCTGTGTTCCTTCTGTCCACACACACACAAAAAGATGGCAGCCTTCAGGAGGCTTCTTCTGATGGAGCAGTCTAAAGAAACCCCTTTGTCCCTGCAAGCCTGAGACCAAGGAGGTAAGGAGCCCTTTCAGATATGTGCACCCTTCTGTTCTAGAAATGAATGGCTGCTGATGCCCCCTTAATTTCAACTCACAGCCTTCCCCATCTCAAACCCGCACGTAGCTTTTTAAAAAATGCCTTTCCAGAAACTGGCATTCAGAGGCTAGGCCGAGAGGTGATGACAGACCCAAGGTCACCCAGTGAGCTTCATGACTTAAAGGAGGATTTGAACCCTGGTCTTCTGGGTCTCACTACTACCACACAAAGAGACACATAGTGCATTCCACCGTCACCCCAAACCCCATTCCGGCCAATGCCTCCCCTCTTCCGAATCCTGGGCAAACGCATAACTCCTGGTGCAATGTTGCCCTCTCCCTGCCCCTAGCCCAGTCCCAACTCAGAATAGGATCTGGGGGGGGGGGAACTGAGGGAGAAAAGGGTCATATATTTGTGAGGAGGGACAGAGGGAGATATGTGTCACCTTCCTGCACAATTTCAGAAACTGCCCCCCCCCCGGTTTCAATTAGAAACTAGAAATCAGGAACCAAAGTCTGTTTCGCATCCAGCGCCAGTGTGATGGAATAGCACTTTGGACACCCCATGCACTTAAAGCACTTTAAAGCGTACGGCTTCCCCCAAAGCAACCTGGGAAGTATAGTTTATCCCTCAAAGAGCTGCAATTCCCAGCACCCTTGACAAACTACAGTTCCCAGAATTCCTTGGGGGATACCATGTGCTTTAAATGCACTTTAAATGTATTAGACTAGGAATTGGAGAGACCTGAGTTCAAATCCTTGCATCAGTCACTCTTTCAGTCCAGTCTACCTTATAGGGTGGTTGTGCGGATAAAATTCAAGTGGTAAACTACAGTTCCCAGATTTCTTTGGGGGGAAGCCATGTGCTTTAAATGTGTGGTGCGGATGTGACCCAGCTGCATAACAAGCACAAATCCAACAGGAGAAGTTCTCCCCTTCATGGAGATCCAGCAGTAGGATGATATTTACCTATTGGATTTCTACCTGTGATGCACTTGTTATGAGGAATGGGGTGGGGTGGGTTGGAGAATTTTCCTGGCAGTGTGGTGGGCCCACGTGTGTATTGCTGATGGGACGGGTCAGGATGCTGTCCTGTTAGTTTTGCTGCAGGCAGCCCCTTCCCAGCCTCCTCCAATCGCTGTCCCCCCACCACAGAGGAGGAGGCAGCAAGAGAGGAGGGGCCCCAGGCCAAACAACAGAGCAGAGGCCTCTGCAACAGCCTCTCCGAGCAGGGCCAGACCACGGAGGAAGAACAGAAAGAGGAGGCACACACCATGGGGCAAGAGAAAGGCTGCAGGTTGGGGCAGATGAAAAATCAATTCCAACCACTGCTGTTCCTCTGCCTCACCGTTGCTTGCCAGGCAAAGTGCCGGTGAGCAAGTGGTCAGTTGACATCCACTGTTGCTCCTTCTGACCACCGCTGTTGTTTGGGCCAGAGCAAGAGGCAGGAGGAACAAGCCAGGAGATTGCAATGGCAAAGAGAAGGAGAGGGTCCAGAGGGCAGGAAGCCCCTTGGTTTGGTGTGGGCCCTGAGCAGGTGCCCTGACCAGCTGACCTTTGGCGCCAGCAGCCCTGGGTGAACCAGCAGGTTGCAAGGCAGCCCAACCACCACCACCAGAGTTATTGTCCCACCTGTTCCCCAACCCAAAGGAAGATTCTCACCAGCACCCTGTCTTCATTCTTCTTCGGTTTGGATTCAAGCTTCACCCTTGTCAGGAGGTGAATGGGAGGCCGGTTCAGGAACTTCCGGACACTGTCTGTAAAGGAGGTTAGAACCAGGAAGCTGTAGTGATGCCCATTAGGCCTGGAAGGCAGAGAGACCAACAGCAGGAGGAACCAGAGCCAACGAAAATGGAGCGGTGGTGGCTGATGGCTCCACATCAATGGGGCAGTGGAACCCACTGCAGCCTTTAGTCCCAACTTTCAAGGCGCTGTCCAAGGTGCTGAACCTATTTTGGGGGATATGTTTCGGCAACGTGGACAGCTCCTCGAAAGTTCAGACTGGAACCTGGAGCAGATTCCACGGCCCCACAGACATGGAGTCACCAGCTGCCAACTCATTCTAGTTTTGTCACCATCCTCCTCCTCCTCCTTGCTGAGTTCTACAAGGGGCAACACTGAGGATGAGGAGGAAGTGGAACCTGACAGGCCAGGGCCACCCTTGGGGTTGGTTGTGAGCAAGAAGGCAGGCAAGTGGGACGTGGCAGAGGCAGACTGAAATTGGTGTGGCAGGGCCCCATCCATCCAAATGGACCAGCCTGCACTGTCAGGAAGGACCTCCCCTGAACTGTCGGCTCCGCCCCACCCTTGGTAAGCTTTGGATCAGCATTCCAAGAAAAAGCAGAGCCTGGAATTTGTGGAATGAATCAATACGGAATCATAGAATCATAGAGTTGGAAGGGGCCTATAAGGCCATCGAGTCCAGCCCCCTGCTCCATGCAGGAAACCAACGTAAAGTGTAAGAAGGTTAGCAGTGGAAGGTGCCACTGAGCATGCGCAGAGTGGCTTTTCCTCCCCACCAAGGTAATCGCAGAATGAAATGAAAAAAGGCTCAAAACAGATTTCCATACCTTACATTTGCTTGCAAAAAGAGAGAGGAGGTGGGAAGAGTAAGATATTCTCCTACATTTAGAATTTTGAGAGTTCAGCACAATGGATTCTACTGGATTCCAGGAAAATGTTTAAGCAGCTGCTTAACATTTTTGCCATGAAATTAAGTGATGGGACTTAATATTTATGCTTTTCAAATTCCTAAAGCAAAATGTGAATATCATTAAAAAAAATGAGATTCCACAGATTTTGCAGTATTTCCAGTTCATACAAAAGTTCCATTAAATCTAACACATTCGTTCATTTATTCACAATTTCAGCTTCCACACACCTGCGGCAAGCAAGATGAGTGACAGAGATCTGGGAAAATTAAGCATTCACCAGAAGTTACGTCCTGTGGACAAGAACTTTCACTCCAAGTTCAAATCCCCACACAGCTATGAACCTCACTGGATGACCTTAAGCCAGTCAACTTTCTTACAGACCAAGCTACCTCACAGGGTTGTTGTGAGGATAAAACGGGAGGAGCGGGGAGAAACACCTTGAGCTCCTTGGGGAAAAAGTTGTAATAAAATAATTTAAGAAATAATGAACAATATCTGGGGTTGAACTCTTGATCAAATTAAACCCTACATCCCATTTCTGCACACATTGTTCTGTCTCTAAAACAAGGGGTCCGAGGGCTCAAGGCTCCGTGCAGATTACATTCTCTGACGTGGGGTCTCAAATGTGCAAGGAGCGACGTGGAGTAGAGAAAAGCACTTTCTGCATGCTCAAGGGAATCCTCTTTGTTGCGTAGCTTCATTACATTCTGGGAGCTGAACCAACTGGGCTTATTTGGGGAGCTCAGATTAATGCACCAGAGGCACACAGACATAATCCAATCGATTGCTTTGCTCTGGGAAATGTCTCCGCTTCAGCCAAGCAAAAGTGTATGGGATGAAACAGTCCCCTGCTATGTTTGCACCTCAGGGTAAACTGAGGCCACCACCAGCCTTCTCTGTCTGATGCGAGCGGGGGGGGGGGATGGCCCTAGCTGGGCATGCAGGCAACTGGGAAGAAACATTGAAGGTGACAGGCTTGGGAGGGGAGATGAATTGGTCCTGACAGCTGATGTATGGCGAGCCCAGTTCCTCCAGAGACAAGAAAAGGCTTCAAACTCTCCCTGAGGTCTCTCTGTCCCCATCTTCCCCCCTACACACACAAACATTTATCCTCACACACAGTGGACTTGCTGCCCACAAAGATTCCAGCTCTGAGATGTCGCCAAGATGATCTAAATTGTGTACAAATGCAGGAGCACAACACACACACACAAGCTCCCAACCCCATGAACTGTAAGCAATCTAGGCCCAAACAATAAGCCAGCCCATGGCAATCACTACAGATGACTCGTGCCATTGAGCCAAGCTACATTATACACGGTGCAGTGGTTAGAGTGTCGGACTAGGTCTTGGGAAACGGATTCAAATCCTCAGCCAGCCATGAAGTCCATGGGGGTGACCCTGGGCCAGTCACTCTCTCTAAGCTAACTTACAGGGCTGTTACGCAGAGCTTGGAAAAGTTCCTTTTTTAAACTACAACTCCCATCAGCCCCAGCCAGCATGGCCACTGGATTGGGCTGATGGGAGTTGTAGTTTAAAAAAAGGAACTTTTCCAAGCTCTTGGAGGATAAAACAGACAGGGATAAGCATATATGGCACCTTAGGCTGCTTGGAGGGTAGGTGGAATATAAATGTAATAATGAAATAAATAAATAAACGTCTCATTTACCTCCCACTCTGGCAAATAATCCACTCTGAGTTTGGATGTGTGTGCGTGGTGCGGGGAGCGGGGGAAGGTTTCTGTTCCTGACTTTGATGACTCATTCAAAACCTTAGCATTAAAAAAATAAAATAAATGGCCTTAGCAGAGCTTCTCAGCCTTTAATCAGAGGTGTCTCTCTCAAGACATTTTAGTGCTTTGAGCTGAAAAATCTATACACCGCTCCCCTTTCTCTCCCATGAGTCACCTGGGCGACAAACTCCTACCGTGTTCATGAGGAGCTTTTGTTTGTTTAGGAGAATGTACTGCTTAGATTGCACCCACAGTCGGGCAGTTCTGCTCTGTCTTTCCTTCCGAGCGATTAGGGGTGGAAGAATCTGTCCATTTTGGCCCTCTCCATTTCTCATTTTTACATTCTTAATTTCAGTTCTCCACATTCCTGCAGTACTTTTTTAAAAATCCTTACTATTTCAGTGTGAATATCTCCTAATAAACACATTTTATGCAGTTTCCGCTAATGTATGCATTTCTGCAAGCAATTTCTCCTAATGTAATTCATTTTTAATGTTATTGTCACTAGTATTCATTCTTATGCACACTTTCCCATGACATGTGCATTTCCGTACACATGGTTTGGTTGGAAAACTGGATTGCAAAATTCAGACTAGTGTGAATTTCAAAGGAAGGATGTGTTTCAGTTATATTGTTTTGGAAAGTGCAGATTGGCTAGATTCAGCTTTAAAGGCAAACTGGATCAAATTTCTCCTCCGTCCCTAAGAGGGTGCAGTTCTGTGTTCATTTGGTAGTGAGCAAGGATGGGCAAATCAGTCACTTTTGGTTTCCTCTCAGTTTCCCAGTCTTACATTCAGTCCTCTACATTTCCACATCAGTTTGCAATTTTTTAATTTAAAAGTCTGCATGAAAGGTCATCAGCATTTTAGGGCAGATTTATTCCTAATAAACAGATTGTTTTATTATTATTAATAATAATAATAATAATAATAATAATAATAATAATAATAATAATAATAATAGTGACACTAATAATATGCCTCTGAGCCACTGCAGAGTTCTTCCCTTCCCCACAAAGCAACCACAGTCTACCATCAATTCCAGAGATGTTGTTAAGAAATCAACCCACTGCATTATCTCAATCCGATTCCTCAGCTGGTCATTTTGAGACAAAATCCAAGCCACTGTGGTGAAAAACGAATGTTACCTGAGCTTCTTGTGCTTTAGCAATTTCAAACCCGTTTCCCCCCCGGCCAATTTGTCCATCTTAGGGAGATTGACAGAGCAAGAAACCAACATTGTCCCAATTGCTGATGTGATATAGATGGGAAATTGAATTGGGCTGAAGATCGTTAAGGAGAAGGCTGGCAAAGCCAAGGAATATAAAAGGAAAACCCGTTTACCAGAACTAGGGGCCACTGTGCCAGTCAATGGCCACTTTCCCCGTGGCTTTCAAAACTGGCCTCACTGCCATGGCTTCCATCAATGTTGTAAGTTTGTTGTGGTCAGCTAAGTACTATTCAGAGCAGAGCCGGCTGATGGCTCCATGCCAATGGGGCAATGGAATCCACTTCAGGATTTAGTCTAAACTTCCCAGGAGCTGCCCAAGCACCATGGAGAGCTCCTTGAAAGTTCAGGCTAAAACCTAGAGAGGATTCCACTGCCCCACTGACATGGAGCCAGCCGCCGCCACTGATTCAGAGCAGACCCACTGGAATGAATGAGCCGAAGTTAGCCGTGTCCATTAATTTAAATGGGTCTACTCTGATTAGGACTAGCACTGAATACCCACTGTGCTGTAAGATGCTTGGAGACCTTTGGGTCACAAGCAACTAACAGGTCTAAATGATGACGATGGTGGACTTGTCCACTCACCCACCCACCCAGGAATGCATAGTTTCAGGGTAGCCAACATGGTGCCCCCTGATGTTGTTGGATCACAACTCTAATAATCCCTGACCATTGGCCGTGCTGGGAGGAGCTGATGGGAGTTAGAGCCCAACAACAATTACATGAGGGCATCACGTTGGCTACCCCTAGAAAGTGTTGTGTAAATTTGTATAAATGTTAGCAGAGACCGGCAACGGTCTGAAATGCGTGTGTGCCAGTGTATATGCATTTACCTAAGTAGCAGGCTTTTACCCTGCATTGAGATCGCTGAGATGTAAGACTTAGTAAAATAAGAAAAGCTACTTTATTTATAGAAATACATAGTAGATAGGAAAGGCATACCTAGTTCTAACTAACTAACTAAGTTGAAGGCACAACACCCAGGTTTGGGAGTTGCCCTCATGGCTCAGGAGGGAGAGAGCAGAGACAACGGTGTCTCCTCTCTCTCGGACAGTCAAAGAAGAGAAGAAGAGAAGGGCGGAAGGAGGAGGGGCAGATAAGCTTCCCTAAGAAGTATCAGTCTAACGACAGGAAGTCAGTCAGAGCATTACAGGTAAAGGTAATCAAGCCTATCCGCCTGGAGGACCCTCACTCTATCCCCCTTCTGGAACACAAACAAAAGAACAAAACAGGAGTTGCTCTTGCCCCACTTCCAACAAAAAGGTGCTGAAACCATAGAGAGAGAGAAAATAGGGTTTGAACACCATGACAGTCTGTATTTCACTTTAGTTTGAAAACTGGATTTGTTTCCCGGGCCAAAACATGGGGGGTTCTTCATAGAGATGCCAAGGGACACAGCACAACCTGCACAAGCAGAGAATCATGGCCAACGACAAATTTAGGTTCTAAACCAAAGGCTCAGGCTGTGCATCACTCTACAGTTTTCCAGTCTCTAAGGTTGAAATACCTCCATAAGAGATCCCCTGCACATCCTCTCCCAAAATTACTATTCCCAGAGTTCCCTCAGAGGAAACCATTGACAGTTATGTTGGCCTAAAGACAATGTGTAGATTTTATTTGATTATTAAACTTATATCCTGCTCTTCCTCCCAAAAGAGGCTAGGGTGGTAAACACACAAGCAATAAAACAATTAAAACATCTAAAAAATATTTAATAACAATTCCAATGTAGAAACAGACTGAAAAGGCTTGGTGAAAAAGGAAGATCTTCAACTGGTGCTGAAAAGACAACAGAGATGGTGCCCGATGTGTTGTGGACACATAGCGGGGTTCTGTCTGAGGCAGGTTTGAGCCCTTCGGAATCTGGCCAATGCCAAACCCCTCGCCTCAGGCCCACCCCTCAGTTTCTACAACGAATGGGAGCTCCAGCTAACCTGAATCTCCTGCTCCATTGTCTCCATGGCCCTGGAAGTTATTTCCCCTCCCCAACCAATCCCAGATGTTGAAGGGTGAAATGTATTTTCTTCATTAATGACAGGCTCTATATGTGCGCAGAGGTACCTTTGTCTTATTAAGTCACATCTTCTACAGCTTATGTTGTCTGTTGTTGTTATGTACCTTCAAGTCAATTATGACTTATGGCAACCCTATGAATCAGCAATCACCAGTAGCATCTGTTGTGAACCACCCTGTTCAGATCTTGTAAGTTCAGGTCTGTGGCTTCCTTTATGGAATCAAACCATCTCTTGTTTGGCCTTCCTCTTTTCCTAAGCCCTGACTCTGTCATGACCCCAAAACAGGAACCCACAGAGACAGAGTCCTCCTCCAACAGCAGCCGTGAGGAGATGGATCCACTCCCTGGTCTGGCCCATGTAGAGATTCAGGCACCAGAGCCCACATTTCGCTCAAATCTCCCAGAGACACTTGTGCCACCAGACTCTGATGGAGATGTCTTAGAGCACTGTTCTTTAGCTATGGATCCCCAGAAACAACTCCCATCAACCCCAGCCAGCTTTGCCAATGGCCAAAGATTATGGGAGTTGTAGTCCAATGATATCTGGACCCCAAGGTTGAAGAACTGTGCCTTAGAGGGCCAGGGAAGCCCTGAGAATGCATCCCACCACTTGAAGACCCAAGGCCTAGGACAGGAATGGGAAGCCTGAGGACCCCATGTGGCCCTCCTTGTTTCTCCATCTGGCCCTTAGGACTCTCCCCCTTCCTTGGCCACATCCCTTCACAGCCTGGCTCTGCATCCTCCTTAAGCAATTCTGCCTGGTTGGAATGTGTCCCTGAACTATGACAATGTCTCTCGCTTGCCTGGATGGAGAATGCGCAGCTGTGCAGGATGTGCGTAGACACCTCTGGCTTTTGCACAGCTGGAATGGCGCCTACTGTACAGAGCTGTACCCGTTACTCTGTCCATTTTTATTGCCTTTGGCACCACCCACCACCCCAGATCATACCTTTGCACTGAGCACTCATTAACCTACTGCATCCACAAGTATCCAAGCAAACTGGGATTAATTTCCTGAGCATGTGCGAGGCTGATGGCAAAAAGAGTGCCCTGGGGCATAGTTCTGGGGTAGGGCAATGCGCTTTATGTGATGAGTATCTAGGGTCTTAGGCACAACGCCTCCGATATCTAGCTATTAGAACGCAAGAGTCCTGCAGCTGGATGAGGCCGAAGGCCAGCCAGATGCCCCAAAGGGAAGCCCACAAGCAGGAACTGAGTGCAAGAGCAACTCTCCCCACCTGAGATTCCCAGAGACTGGTACCCAGAGGCATATTCCCTCCCGACAATAGAGGCAGAAGGCAGCCATGATGGTTAGAAGGCATTGATAGCCTTACCCTCCACGGATTTGTCTGATCCTCTTTTACAGCTGTCTACGCCAGGAATTCATCACTGTATACCTTGTGGGAGCAAATAATGTAATTTCAGAGCTTGGAACAGTTACTTTTTTGAACTACAACTCCCATCAGACCAATCCAGTGGCCGTGCTGGCTGGGGCTGATGGGAGTTGTAGTTTAAAAATGTAACTTTTCCAAGCTCTGCGTAATTTAACTATGCGATGTGTGAAGAAGCACTTTTATTTTGTCTGTCCTGAATCTTTCTATGGAATGCTTTGATTTGGATTCCTGCATTGAGCAGGAGGTTGGACTGGATGGCCTTATAGGCCCCTTCCAACTCTACTATTCTATGATTGCAACATTCAGCTTCGTTGGATGTCCCCAAGTTTTAGCATAATGAGAAAGGAAGGAAAACATCTCTTGATCCACTTTTCCCACCCCTTGCATAGTTTTATAGCCCGGCATCCTGTTCTCACAGTAGCCACCAGATGCATCGAAGAAGCCCACAAGCAGGCCATGAGGCCCTCCCCCGCTCATCGCCTCCAGCAATTGGTATCCAGGGGCATATTGCTTTTGATCCTGGATGCGGTACTCAGCTGTCACGACCAGTGGACATTGATAACCTTAACATCCCTGGATCTGTCTAGGCACCATCCAGTTCCCAAACTGTGTCACATGCTCATTCATTAATGGCTGTTGTGAGCACATAGGATCCATCCAAATCTGCCGGCTGAACCTGTGTAATTCATCGGTCTGACCTTGTCTCTGTCACTTATCCTGGGCCAGCCACATTACCTAAACCCAACCTGGCTCACAGGGTTGTTGTCAGGAGGAAAGGTGGTAAGGAAACCATGTATATTGCCCTGAGCTCCTTGGAGGCAGGACCGACTGCAGAAGGCAGCACAAAGAGGCAGTTGCCAAGGTCCCAAAGCCAGCAAAGGGTCCACTACCGTAACAGTGCTGCCATTTCCACTTTGTACAGAGATTCTTAGGAGATCAGATGCAGCTTAAGAGGACTCTCAAGTTGCATCTCTTGCCTCTTCCAGGTTAGGGGCCCTCCAACAGAGGGTGTCAACCCAAGCCCCCCCCCCCCACCGCATCTGTGTGCCAGCACTGCTTGGAAGAAAAGCAGAACAAACGTATAGCAAGTGCCAAAATGGTAACAGAGTCAGACAGCAGAGCTTTTAGAAAGAGGAAGCGTCTTAAGATTGAGACCTCATTTCTCTTATGGGCAATTATGCACAGGGGAAAAGAGGAAACAGTGTATGTTTTTAGACCTTCCTGTGCTTGGCATTTCCTGTCTGATCTGTGCTGTGTCTCAAAAAAAAAAAAACACTCACTGCCCAAAGAACTCTTAGGCAACAAAACCTCAAGACAGGAGGAAGTTTTGCCAGCCCACATCAGAGGGCTTGAGTCAACAGGGCATCTTGCTTCACATTGAAAGCCTTGAGAGGCGCCTCTTTTTTCTTGCCTTTGTTTTTTGCTTTTAAGCCAACCTCCAGTGTGTTCTTTTGCAGTTTTGATATAGGGTCACCTTTGCAAACTCGTTTTGCGCCGGATTAGGGGATTTAAATGGGTGCTTGAAGCTGGGTCTGCTTTGGTTAACAGCAGCATTAACGCTATGCGTATGAGAGAGAAAAATGGAGAGAGGGGGAGGAAAATATGAGATTGATTCCTATTTGCTGTGGTTGCACATCTGCATGTTCTGAATGCTCATAAGAGCCAGTCTCAGTAGAGGTCCGTGTTTTGGATTACTGATGGTATCTTTATAAATTATTCGTTCATAGTGGTGCATCAAGGAGTGGCAAGGGAGGGAGGTCTGAGACATTTTGCAGGTCTTGGGATTTCAAATGTGAGCATGTAAGAGCCTAAACTCTTTTTATGATGACAGCATACTGCTTCAAGAGTAAAGTTCCCCATACTCCAAACTACGGTTTGGCGAACGGAAATGCACCATCGGCTTGCATGGTCCCCTTTCCTCTTCTCATCTAACGTTTAGATTCCTTCCCCCCCCCTTTCCATGGTTTGCTATAACCATAGTTTAGTGTTGCATCTGCATCGGGGCTAACAATGGTTAGAGCTGATCACTTTTTCCTGGTTAACGCTAACCAGGCAGCACTAGTTATAGAAAATCATAGACAAGGAGAAATTGGCATGACACAGGAGGAGTGCATCAAGCTACTGTGACCACGTGCCCTATTTTAAACAGGACAGTCCTCTATTTGAAAGGCTGCCCAGACCAAGTCCAGTTTAAAGATAAAGAACCCTAAAGAAGGAGAGCGGGGGTGTGTGCTTGAAGTTGCCTATCCACAATTAGCACCTGGACAACAGATTGAACAGGTCACCTGCTCACAGTTACCCCACTATGGGTGAGATGCATTATGTTTCCATTTAAATTACAGCAAAAGGTCCTTCAAGACACTGGACAGCTCCTTGACAGTTTGGACTGTGGCCTGGAATGGACTCCACTGCCTCACTGACCTGGAGTCACTAGCTGCCACTGCTCCCAGGGTGATATTGGACCGGCTGCATTTTCTTAGTCTAACTTACCTCATGGGTGTTTTGAGGGGGAGCAGAGGCAGAAGAACCACTTCTATTCCCCTGAACTCCTTGAAATAATCACTGAGTCGGAAGGGACCTTATTTTTTTATTATTGTGTGTATATCCCAATGTGGTTTAGTGGTCAGAGTATCAGACTAGGACCTGGGAGACCAGGGTTCAAATCCCCATTCAGCCATGAAGCACATTGGGTGACCTTGGGCCAGTCACCGCCTCTGAGCCTAAACTACCTCACAGGGTTGTTGTGGGGATTAACTTAGGAAGGGGAGAACCATGTATGCCACTTTGAGCTCCTTGAAGGAAAAGCAGGATATAAATGCAATAATAAATAATAAATAAATAAATATTTCACCTTTCCTCCCAGGAGCTCACGGTGGCTTACATGTTTCTCCCCCTCTCCATTTTATCCTCACAACAACCCTATGAGGTAGGCTAGGCGGAGAAGAAGTGACTGGCCCAAGGTCAACCAAGTGGGCTTTATGGCTGAGTGGGGATTTGAACCCTGGTCTTTCGGGCCATAGTCCAACACTCTGACAGCTTTGCCACACTGGCTCCTTGAAACGCATGTAGTCCATCCTTCTGCTCAGTCGCAAGATCTGTAAAGCAGGATGCTTCTGCAGTCTTCCTGAGAGAGGGCTGGCCAGCCAGCCTCTGCTTAAATATCTCTAGCGAAGGACAAGCCACCCCCTCCCGAGGCAGCAGCCTCTTCCACTCGCTTACTGTTAGGAAGTTTCCCCTACCGTTCAGCTGAAATCTACGTCCCTGCAATTTCCACCGACCACTTTCTAGTCCTGCCGTCTGGAAATACTGGGAATGGCGTCTTCTGCATGACACCCTTTTCAGATATCTGATGACAGCTATCATTTACCCCCTCCATTTTCAATCTTCAGACTAAACATTCCCCTCTCTGGAAAGGTGAGACAAAGATGAAATAAATACTACATAACAAACCATGTCCACCTCCCGCTGTATTTGTAGGCTCAAGCAATGGTCGCTGGTGGTGGCTTGGACAGCTCCGTGAAAGCTCAGACTACAATCTGTGTGGATTCCATTGCCCCACTAACCACCAGCCGCCTCTGGGCTCAGTACAAGGAGGGAAACCAGGAGGTTCATCGAGGTCATTGTTGAACTTTGGGCAGGGGTTATAGCTCAGTGGCAGAGCATCTGTTTTGATTGCAGAAGGTCCCCAGTTCAATCCCCGGGATCTCCAGGAAGGAAAGGCTCCCTGCCTGAAATCCTGGACAGCAGCTGCCAGTCAGTGTGGACAATACTGAACTAGACAGATCATTGGTCTGACTCAGTATAAGGCATTTTCCTATGTTCCTGTCCTGGTGGGCCACCACATTGGGTAAACAGCTGTGTTTAGCCTGGCATGTGTGCCACAAATAGGGCAGCCCTTCTCTGCATAGACTAAGAGGGCACAGTTCAACTATGGAATTGGCTCCCACAAGAGGCAGTGATGGCCACCAACTTGGATGGCTTTAAAAGAGGATTAGACCAATGCATGGAGGAGAAGGCTATTAATGGCTACTAGCCATGGTGATCCTCCGTGGCGCAGAGTGGTAAGTGGCGGTAACGCAGCCAAAGCTCTGCTCACGGCCGGAGTTCGATTCCAACGGAAGGAGGAAGTCGAATCTCTGGTAAAAGGGGTTGAGGTCCACTCAGCCTTCCATCCATCCGTGGTCGGTAAAATGAGTACCCGGCCTATGCTGGGGGGTAAAGAAAGGCCGGGGAAGGAACTGGCAATCCCACCCCATATATACGGTCTGCCTAGTAAATGTCACAAGACGTCACCCTAAGAGTCAGAAACGACTTGCACTATAAGTGCGGGGACACCTTTACCTTTACCTTTAGCCATGGTGGCTATGTTCTACCTCCACAGTCGGAGGCGGGCATGCTTCTGAACACCAGCTGCTGGAAACCACAGGAGGGGAGAGTGCTCTTGCACTCAGGATGAGAATAGGATGCTGGACTAGGTGGGCCACTGGCTGGATTCAGCAGGCTCTTCTTATGTTCTTATGTAACCCTATGTATATTTTCTCAATTCACTAGAAAAGACCATAATGCTGGGAAAAACAGAAGGGAGTAGAAAAAGAGGAAGACCAAACAAGAGATGGATTGATTCCATAAAGGAAGCCACAGACCTGAACTTACAAGATCTGAACAGGGTGGTTCATGACAGATGCTATTGGAGGTTGCTGATTCATAGGGTCGCCATAAGTCGTAGTTGACTTGGAGGCACATAACAACAACAAATGTTTTCTCAAAGTCTTATTGAGATGCATACTCAAGAGGAGAGGCCTGTGAGATGAAGGAGTTAAATTACATACCGAAAAGTGCTACAGAAAAATAACTGCCATGGATCTCTCTCTCTCTCTCTCTCTCTGTCTCTCTCTCTCTCTCTCTCTCTCTCACACACACACACACACACACAGTTCAGTAGAGGGTATTTGTGCTGCACACATCAAAGACATTTGGGACCCCTCTAGATGACCTGTTTATGGAGCATTCATCCTCATTTGCTTGCACAAAGCTTAAGTGGAGGTTAGGTGGAGCATTCGTTTCGATTTGCTTGGAGGCTGTTTATACGACTCCTCTAATCATTCATTCATCCCGCACTTTCCGCTGCATTCTCCCATCACTTTCCTAACCACAAAAAGTCCCTTTTAAGAAGTGCTTTTGTTGCGCTCGTGCAACAGAGCCTGTGCATCCACTTTAAGTGCACAAACCTAACATTCTGGTGTGTGATTGAATTCCTCTTGCAAAGTACTGAGAGCCTGGGGGGCACCCGTGGAGAGGGAGGGACTCAGCGCATAAGTGCATATATGCTAATGCCAGAAGCCAAGATAAGGGGATCGGAGTGCTTGCTTCTGAACAATAGAACATTATTGGCAACTTGATAGAATGAAGAGCATCAATTGCATAAGTTTACAGGTATATCCCTGAATGCAAACTTCAGAAAAGACAGGGAGGGGTGTACTGGGGATGGTATAATTCCATATGTTAAAAAGAGACCAATAAACCTGAAAGCTGAATGCTGAAGGTGGTCTTGAGACAGGAGAAGGAAATCAGGATTTCACCAAAAGAAGAAAGCATTATAATAATGTGCAAGTTTAGTTATGCATGTTCAGGTTACAATGAAGAGACTGCATTTCTTGATACCCTACAAGACTGTGCCTTAGAACAAGTCATGGAACTGACCAGGAGGGAGGCAACCTTGGACTTCCTTCATCTTAAGTAGCACTGAGGACCTGGTGCGAGAGGCAAGCATTGTTGAACCAACTGGAACAAGGAACATAAGAACACAAGAGGAGCCCAGCCAGATCAGGCCCGTCTACTCCAGCATCCTGTTCTCACAGTGGCCAGCCAGATGCCCTAATGGGAAGCTCGCAGGCAGGACCTGAGTGCAGGGCCACTCTCCTCTCCTGCATTTTACAGCAACTGGTATTCAGAAGCATGCTGCCTCCAACCACGGCAGCAGAGCAGAGCCAACATGCCTCCTGGCTGGTACTTGTTGATAACCCTTTCCTCCACGTGTTTGTCTCACCCTTTTTTAAAGCCATCCAAGTTTGTGGCCAACCAGTAGTGGTTTGAAACAAATGCTGATGAAAGTTAAAGAGGAAAGCACAAAAGCAGGACTACAGCTGAACGCCAAGAAGACTAAAGTAATGCCAACAGAAGATTTATGTAACTTATGTAAGTTGACAACAAGGACACTGAACTTGTCAAGGATTATCAACCAAATTATTATTATTAGATTATTAACCAAAATGGAGACAATAGTCAAGAAATCAGAAGTAGGCTAGGACTGGGGAGGGCAGCAGTGAGAGAACTAGACAAGGTCCTCAAATGCAAAGATGTACCACTGAACACTAAAGTCAGGATCACTCAGACAATGGTATCCCCGATCTCTATGTATGGATGTGAAAGTTGGACAGTGAAAAAAGCAGATAAGAGAAAAATCAACTCATTTGAAATGTGGTGTTGGAGGAGAGCTTTGCGCATACCATGGACTGCGAAAAAGACAAATAATTGGGTGTCAGAACAAATTAAACCAGAACTATCACTAGAAGCTAAAATGATGAAACTGAGGCTATCATACTTGGGACTCATAATGAGAAGACATGATTCACTAGAAAAGACAATAATGCTGGGAAAAACAGAAATGAGTAGAAAAAGAGGAAGCCCAAACAAGAGATGGATTGATTCCATAAAGGAAGCCACAGACCTGAACTTACAAGATCTGAACAGGGTGGTTCACGGCAGATGCTATTGGAGGTTGCTGATTCATAGGGTCACCGTAAGACAAAATTGACTTGAAGGCACATAACAACAACAACAAAGTGTGTGGCCATCACTGCCTTCTGAGGGAGTGAATCCCAAAGTTCAACTCTGCGCTGCGTGAAGAAGTGCTTTCTTTTGTCTGTCTTGAATCTTCCAATGTTCAGCATCATTGGATGTCCACCAGTTCTAGTATTAGGGGAGGGGAAAAAACTTTTCTCTATCCACTTTCTCTGTTCCATACAAAACTTTATACACTTCTATCATGTCATCTCTTACTCCCCTTTTCTCTAAACTAAAAAGCCCCAAATGTTGTAACCTTTCCTCACGGGAGTTGCTGCATTCCCTCAATCATTTTGGTTGCACTTTTCTGACCGTTTTCCAATTATACGATATGATTTTTGAGATGAGGCGACCACAGTACTACAAACTCAACATATACATAAGTAGACAACTGCAAAACAAAAAACAAAAAAAACACCAGTACAGTCATATTTGACTTCAAAGGAGGAAACTTCTTAAAAAATGAGGGAGTTAGTAAAAGGGAAGTAGAAAGGGAGGATAAAGACAGCAACATCTCTCCAAGCTGCATGGAGGTTATTTAAAACTGTAACAGAAGCTCAGCTAAAAATGTTTAACTCCATCAAATTTAAGTGGATGCCAGTGTGGTTAACTAGAAGAGTCAAAATGGAAATGGACTGCCTTCAAGTCAATTCCGACTTAGGGCGACCATATCAATAGGGTTTTCATGGTAAGCGGTATTCAGAGGGAGTTTACCATTGCCTCCCTCTGAGGCTGAGAGGCAGTGACTGGCCCAAGGTTACCCAGTCAGCTTCATGGCTGTGTGGGGATTCGAACCCTGGTCTGCCAGGTCCTAGTCCAACACTCTAACCACTACGCCACCCTGGCTCTAAAGGAAGAAGGTTTCAGTCAGAAAACTGAAGTCTTGCCCAATTGCGCAAGGAGCACAAACTCTGGAAAAGTGAATGTAAGTTGAAGATAAAGCAAGTGAAAAAGGAATTTGAGGAGCATATTGATAAGGACATTAAGAACCACAATAACAACATGTTTAAATGCATCAGAAGCAGGAGGTGGTTGGACCATTAGGCACCCAGGGAGTTAAAGGTGTGCTAAGGGAGAAGGTGATTGCAGAGAAGCAGAATTAATTTGTGTCTTAACTTCACTGGAGATAATATAGGCCAGATCTCCATGCCCGAACCTACTTTTTTGTGGGGTGGGATCTGAAGAAGTGATTCAAAGTCAAGTAACAAGAGGTGATGTTCTTTGCAAAATTAATAAATCATTCGGAAAGGATAGGGCCAACCCAAGAATTCTGAAAAGAACTTGGAAGTCAAATTGCTGATCTTCTGGCAAAAATGTGTAACTTAACTCCACAATCAGTCTCTATCTCAGAGGACGGAAAAGTATCCAATCTACCACTGATCTGATTTTTAAAAAGGGATTTAGGGGGCATCAAGGAAATTACAGACCGGTTAGCTTAATGTCATGTCTTGGGGTAAATTGGTGGAAGGCATTAAATGTTCCTGAATGAGCTGAATCTTCCAACATTCAGCGTCACTGAATGTCCACGAGTTCTACTGTTATGAGAGAGGGCAAGAGGGGACATAACAGAGGTGTATAAAATTATGCATGGCATGGAGGGGAAAGTGGACAGAGCAAAGTTTTTCTCCCTCTCTCATAATACTAGAACCCGCTGGGGTCACACAGTGAAGCTGGATGTGGGAAGGTTCAGGACAAACAAAAGGAAGGACTTCTTCACACAGTGCATAATTAAACTATGGAATTGGCTGTCATGATATGTGGCCCTTAAACCGAATGGTTTAAAAGGGAATTAAACAAATTCATGGAGGAGAGTAAGGCTATCAATGGCTGTTAATCAAGATGGCTGTATGGAACCTACAGGGTCAGAAGCAATATGCCTGATGCTGGATAGCATCAATGGGAGTGGGCTACTCCCTTTACACCCCACTTGTGGGCTTCCTGAAGGCATATGGTTAGCTGCTATGGAAAGCAGGACCTAGACCACTGCTCTGATCCAGCAGGGCTCTTCTGACATTCTTATGTGTTCGCCCTCAAATAATAATATTTAGGCTGTTTTAGGCTTCTGCCAGCTTGCAGGTATCACAGACCTTCTGCCCAGTGAAGAGATCTGCAACACCCTGAAGCCTGCATGCTCTTTACACTCGCTAAATGGCCCAGTTAAAGACATCCTTTTGCCTACTTCATCATCTCTTTCTTTCCTTCTTCAGCACACAAAGCCTGACATCTTCTTCATTCTCTTTTATTTGTGTGAAATACAAGTATAAAAGAAGTAATAACATCAGTAATAAGAATTTGAGGATCTACCCTGTTGTCTCAGGCTGAAAGTGCATCTAGTCCAAAACATCTAGAAGGCACCAGCCTGGGGAAGGCTGATTCAGGGTCTTCTCCGTGCCTTTGGACAGAGAGGCTTCATTCTTAACTAAAACTGAAGGGTCTAATATACCATGGATGGATTCCTCCAATCCTTTTCAAAAGCTGTTCTTCCAAACTAGTGAGCAGCAGCAGCACATCCTGTGGCCGTCAGTTCCGTAACTTAATCCTGTGTTGCATGCAAAAATACTTTCCAAGTTTGTACAACACACACACAACAAATTCACAGAAAAGACGCTTCCACTATCTTGATCAGGAATGGGGAACCTCAGACCCAGAGCCATGTGGCCCTGCATGCGTGTGTGGGAGAAGGCAGCCTTTGGACTGAAAAGGTTTCTGCCCCGGGGCTTGATCATTTTACTGGCCCATTTCTGTAAGTTTGCAGCCCTCTCTGAGGCCTGCTGAACACCCTGGCCTTCAACCCTGGCCTTTGACACCTGAGATGCGTATTATTAGGACCCACCTATTTGAGGATTTCAGGTCGTTTTTAAATTGTTTTTAATGTCATGTTTTAACATTGTTGTAACCCACCCTGAGACCTTTGGCTGAAAGGTGGGTAATGACGATGATACAGCAGAATAGGATGGAAGAGTCCTACCTGAGATGGAATGGGCTGTACCACTCTGGGAAGTACAAGGATTTCACTTCTGAATTCTTCTCTACCTTTTTTTTAAAAAAACCTTCCTAAGTAGAAAACGTTCACAGCATAGAATAATTCTTCCCACTGTGCTCATTTTTATTTTTTTTCAGTGCAGGCAGAGCCAGCTCTACTATTAGGCAGAACAGGGATGGGAACCTGTGGCCCTTCCAAGGCTGTTTGGACACCAACTCCCATCAGCCTCAGTCATCATGGCCAGTGGTCAGGGATGATGGCAGTTGTAGTCCAGTAACTTCTGGAGAGCCACAGGTTCCCCATCCGTGACTTAGGGTAAGGCAACTGCCTCAGGCAGCATCTTTTGGGTGTCATGAAATGTCAGCAAATCGTTAGTTATTCAGTTTGTCTTTATTGTCATTTTATTGCCAAAGATGGAAAGAGTAGGGATGGGAGAATCTATCAGTTTTGGTTTCTCTCACTTTCTCATACTTCCAGTCTTAAATTCAGTTCTCCAAATTTCAGTATCAGTTTGCAATTTTTTAAAAAAAAGTCCTCATAAAACTCCATCAGCATGTCAGTGTGAATTTTTCTTAATACAAACATTTTTGTATGCAATTTCTCCTCATATATACATTCTTGCAAAACAATTACCCCTAATATAATGCATTGGTGTATGTTATTTTCATTAGAAAAGACCATAATGCTTGGAAAAACAGAAGGGAGTAGAAAAAGAGGAAGGCCAAACAAGAGATGGATTGATTCCATAAAGGAAGCCACAGACCTGAACTTACAAGATCTGAACAGGGTGGTTTGTAACAAATGCTGTTGGAGGTTGCTGATTCATAGGGTCGCCATAAGTCGTAGTCGACTTGGAGGCACATAACAACATTATCTTCACTAATATATGCATTTTTAAGCACCCTTTACCCTAGTATATGCATTTCTGTACACAGCACTTGGCTAGAGAACTGCATTGCAAAATTCAGAGAGGCGTGAATGTTTTGGCTGTGTTTCGGCTTACTTATTGGAAAGTGCGAATTAGGTAGATTCACCTTTAAATGAGAATCGAATCGAGTGGAGTGGAGCACTGGAAAATGGCATTTCCCCCCTCTCCCCCCCATCCACAGGCTGGAGTGGTACAGTCCACTCTGCCACCCCAGGATTCCACCATCTCATTCTGAGACACGTGTAGGCCGGGCCCGAGATGGGACAACTGAAGCAGATGCAAGGCTATCAGTGGCTACTAACCCTGCTGTCTATGCTCTTCCTACACTGTTCGGAGGCAGGATGCTTCTGGATGCCAGTTGCTGGAGACTGCAGCAGTGCTCTTGCACTCAGGTCCTGCCTGCGGGCTTCCCATGGGCAACTGGTTGGCTACTCTGAGAACAGGATGCTGGGCTAGATGGGCCACTGGCCTCAGCCAGCAGGGAACGTCTGACGTCCTGATGTTCTTAAGCAGTTACTTACCACCGTATTTCCCAAAGTGCACCTGCCCCTTTAAACATGAGTGTCTCCCTCCTTTTTATTTACTATTTGGCAGTGTGTGTATTTAAGAGAGAGATCCTGGGAAGAAGTGTGACATCATCTTCACACCTTCCATACTCATGGCATGCGGTGTGAGAATTGTGTCATGGCCTAGAGCGTTCTTTCTTGTTTTTATGAATGCTCAAATCATCAGGAGCACACGGTTTACTTAACACTCGCTGCCAGGCTCTGTGCAGTAGTAACAAGGAAGAGGATGCCCCTGACCATGCACAGAGAGCCCTTTCCCTTCGGCACATGGCTGAAATTAAAAATCCACTATCCTAAAGTAGTAAGCGTAAGCCCTGGAGCCTCTTCTTCGGCAGCCAAGACGCCTCTTGTTGTTGTTAAGTAAAGTGGCCGTGGTGTACTGAGATGCTGGTAGCGCCTGTTGTTTTTCCTGCTACCATCTAGAACATTCATAGGCATTTTCTCTCCGGTTTTCCTTTTGCAGATGAAATTGGCCAGAGCAGGTACTGTGAAAATGACACGCTTCATTCAACTTATTGGGACACTCAAAGGAACAGACTGAATAGGGGGCAACTGAATTTGCAAGTTGGGGGATTGTGCATTTGCTTTTAAATATGGACTCAGAGACACACTAGGGAGAGTCAAACTATTAATTGGACATGTGTGTGGGGTGGAGACTGGAGCGAGCTGTGAGCCACTCCACAGGGTGAGACTGTGTGTGTACGGGTTGCATGGGGGGGAGGAGATGACATTTAATGGCCTCAGATCTGGGGGGGGGCAGGTTAATTCCCTGGCATCTCCAATTTAAAGGCTTAGATGGCAGGTGATGGGGGAACAAGACCTTCCCTGCCTGCTGGGGAGCTGACTTGCTGCAAGGAAGATTCTTACCCTTCCTATGACAGGTCCGAACGCAGGAAGTTGCCTTATACACAATCAGACCATGAGCATCCATCTAACTCAATACTGCCCACAGGGTTGCAGAGGGGTTTTTTTCTCCTCTAGCCCTACCAGTTGATGCCGAAATTGAACCTGGGGCCTTCTGCATTCACAGCAGATGCTGGTCCACTGGGCCATGGCCCCTTCCCCATAACTAAGTGGGGCTAGACAGACAAGACAGACAAAATGAAGTGAGAAGACAGACAAGAGACAAGCAGCTGACTTCAGCTTTGGGTGTGTCAAGCGTTTCCTGCAGGGTGCGGGGACGCGTGCTGTTTGTCAGAGTCAGAAAGCATTCTCTGTGCACCGTCTCTCTGTGTGGCTGTTATGCATGTCTATAGAGGGCACCTGGGGAGGTTCTTCGTGTGTGTGTGTGTGTGTTTATTCTGCAAAAGGATATTGCAAGACACACGCGGACACGGACGGACGCACGCATAATCCCAGTTGTGTCTCTACCTTTCCTTCCTCCCTGTTGCCAGCCCTGGGGATGGGGGGCGGAGGGGAGGGGAGGGGAGGAAGAGAAGCTCACCCCCTGCAGCTGTAATGGAAAGAGGGACTCAAATATCCGAGCAGGGACGTCACATGGGGGGCGGGGGTGAGAAAGACACACCAGAGCCTACTCAGGCACACACGTGGGGGCACAGCCTCAGGAGACAGCCCATGAACGGGCAGGCAGCCTTCAGCAATAACCCACTAGCCAGCACAAGCAAGTGTCGTTTTAGCAGAGAGATAAACAGCCTCCATTCCAGAGCCGCAGATTGGAAACCCAGGAGTCCTGGCTCGGGGCCACCCGCTTTCCCCCCACCTGCTGGTCCTCCCTCCTCGGCAGTCAGGAAGAACCCAGGAGTCCTGGTCCTTCCTTTCCCCCACCCCTGTCCGCCAACCTACTCTCGTGATTGCCTTTCCGAGGCTCCACAACCTCCCCCGCCCCCGGAGAGCCACCGGGGATCTCCTGAAGAACCATTAAGCAATAAAAGCTGGAAGAGGGAATGTCTATGTGAGTGGTAGTGGGGGGTGGGTGAAGGGACTTAGGTACCACGGACAGGGATGGTGGAAAAGAGCCCCGGCCTGGCTTCTAAAGGGGGGGAGGGGAAGAGGGAGGCATGCATGAGAATAGCCCTAAAGGAGGGGCCAGCAAGGGTCAAGAGGGTGGCAACTCCCTTTGCTTTGGAGACAGAAAGGGGGGGAGATCAAGAGCGGGGTGATGGGGAGAAGCAGCAGGTTATCTAGACTACTCCCTACAGCTCTTAGGTGGCCGGGGCCGGGTGGGGGGAAGAGTGTGGGGTGGAATATCCCTGATGCTGGAATTGCAGGGAGGTGGTGCCATGATGATGTGATGGGTGGGGTGGGGGTTAGAGAGGGGGTTGGGGAAGAGGCTGTGGGACAGTGGGGTGGGCAGAGAGAGAGAGAGAGACCTTGAAGGGGCAGCTGGGGTGTGATGTATGGGGGGAATTATAAAGGGCAGCCGACATCCTGGGAATGGGGTTGGAAGGGGAGGGGGTGAAAGAAGGGAGGAGGGCTTTCCTTTGTTGGGGGCCAGGAGCATGGCTGGGGTGGGGCATTGGCCTGGAGTGGAGGGGGTCCTGTGGGAGAAAGAGTGGAGTGCCTTCCACATGTGGGAAAGAGGGAGGAACAGGCCATTCGCTCTGATGGGGCTGGGTTGCCCTAGTTGCAGGTGGGGAGGAACTGGGGCAGGAGCCATTGCCCACCCTGGGAACTGTGTGTGTGGGGGGGTTCCTCGGGAAGAGTCCATTCACCTGTTGGGGGGAGAGGAACGCAGGGACATGGGAGAAAATTTCCAAATGACTGAGGGGGGAGGAGAGATTTCCCGGGGAAGGGGGAACAGAAAGGGGGTCACAGGAGACGGAGAGAGATTTATCCGGGGTGGTAGAAATGGGGAGAGAATAGCCGCTCCCAGGGTTAAGTGTGTGTCCCCTGGGAGCTTCATTAACAGGGTTGGGGGGCGCAAGTGGAAACGGGCCTCTTTTTTAATTATGGGGGAAGATTTAATCCCTTCCTCTGGGGCAGATTTCTCCCCGGGAGGGGGGGTTGGAGCCACGTTGTAGGAGAGATGGAGATGTGGGGGGGGCGAGTAGGGATGTGCTCAAGGCTGCAGGGATGCTGAGGCTGGAGGGATGGGGAGAGGCGCAGCCCCGGGATCTCCCCCCCCGCCTCAAAAAAAGGCAGGCGCCTACCTTGCAGCTCCCGGGCGACCTCCCCTCCGGCCTGGGCCATCTCAGCTGCGGCAGAAGCCGGCACATCCCCGGCTGGGGCGGCGGTGGCAGCCACGGAGCCTGCGCAGCCTCTTCGCTGCCCCTCCCTCTCTCTCTCTCGTCCCCCCCCGACGCTTCTCTCTTCCGTCTTTCTCTCACCCGCTGGGCGGACTCGAGGCAGCCTCCCGCCCCGCCTCCCCCCCCCAGCTCCCCGGACGCCTGGGTCCCCCCTCCCCCACCAACACCTTTTCCCCGCTTTGCCTCTTTAAAGAGGCAGTCGGAAATCAGTTCACGGGAGGGGGCAGAGAGAGCCGACATGCCCCTCCAGAAAAAGAAAAAAGGGGGGGAGGTTTGGGGTTGGTTTGTTTTTTAAAGGGGGGGGATAGAGGTGCTTCATCTACATCGGCAGGTGGTGCGTTTTATTATTTGGTATTTTGTGTTTCATTTACCACTCTATACACTGTAACTTGACTTAAATTGTGAGACCGGAAAGCAATTGAAAACAAAGAAAACCCCTTAAAACAGTGATAGAAAAGTCATAAAATGCTCATCCAGCAACATATTTACATTGTTCACCTGCCGCCCTCATGTCATCCTTGTTGGGACTGGTGGGGCGGAAGGCAGGGAGCCCAACAGTAGGTGTTGCCAGACAGCCAATGACAGGCAAAGCCAACCAATCAGTAGTGTTGTAGCAAATTCAGAAGTGCAGGGTCCCTTCATGATAGTCAGAGCCATGCCCATGCCCCCTTTTTTTGCTGCTGGGTTGGAATTAGACCCTTGTTAATGCCTTCTCCCACAACAACAGATGTCCCTAGGAGCCAATAAGCATGAAAGGGGAGAGTGTTAGCTACTGAGAAGAGTCTTCTCAGTGGCTGGCTCACCTTATTTCACTCTGAATGGCTCCAATCAGCTATAAAGGACAAGGAAGCATATTAGAAGACTCTTCTCAGTGGCTAACACACTATCCTTTGATTGGCTTATGGGATGCTGGACACATTGGGACCTTGCTCCCAAAAAAGTAAGGAGTCTAAGACCCCCTGAGATCCTGGACGTTTACATCCCTGTGGAGAATCTAACAAAGCTACAGCATTTCACTGGGAAAGAATGGATCATGTACTGATTGGAAATGAAGCAGTATGTCCACCCTGAAACCTGAAAGGGAACATGTGGCCCTCCAGAGGTTTGTTGGACTCCAGCTCCCATCTTTCCGGACCACTGGTAACGCTGACAAATGGAAGGCAGGAGTCCAACAACATCTGAAGGGTCACAGATTCCCCCATCCTGAATCTGTGTCATGTTTGAATTCTGCTCGGATACATACTGCTGCTTACAGATACCTATATTAACATTAAAACAATAAAATAAAGTGTAAAAACTTGCTAACATTTTTAACTTCCTGATGTGATTGGCATTTTCTGCTGCAGAGGAGGAACGTTGAAATCAGATGGGGGAGTGAGTTAGTCTGTTTGTTTACAAGATGGTCCCAAAATGTTTTACACGTTTACAGGTGGATCCTGCCCGCACACACTTTTAAGAAGTATCACCCCACAGTTAGGCTGATTGTTAACACTCAGATCGACTGAGACACACACAGAGAGATGGTGTGTTCAAATGACCCCTAGTGGATATTTCTTTTAAAATCCTGGTCTCACTGAGGGATTTTTAAACATCAGGTTGGTTAAAAAAGTGCTTTAGTCTTTTGCCAACCGGATGCCTTCAGATGGTTTGGGCTGTGATGGCAGTTGTAGTCCAAAACATACCTGTTGGGCACCTGTTGGCAAATAATAATAATAATAATAAACGTTATTTCTACCCCGCCCTTTTTCCAATAGGACTCAGAGCGGCTTACAACTAAAAAACAACACCATTAAAACATACAGAAATATACAATTAAAAATAGAATTAAACTATGAGAAAAATTAAAACCATAAAACATACATTAAAAACAGCGAACAATTTAAAATAATAAAATCATATACTATAGTCACCAATCCTATGACACTTAATCCTGGTCGTTCTCTATCCCAAATGCCCGTTGAAATAGAACAGTCTTTACTTGTCACCGGAAAGACGGCAAGGAGGGAGCTAATCGCACCTCACTTGGAAGGGAGTTCCATAGCCTAGGGGCGGCCACCGAAAAGGCCCTATCTCATGTCCGCGTCATATGTACTTGCAAAGGTGTGGGGAGCACAAGAAGGGCCTCACCTGAAGATCTCAAATCCCAGACAGATTCATATAGGGAGATATGATCTGTCAAATAGCCTGGACCTGAGCCGTATAGGGCTTTGTAGGTCAAAACCAGCACTTTGAATTGTGACCAGAAACAAATTGGCAGCCAGTGGAGCTGTTGTAACAGGGGAGTTGTATGGGCCCTGTAACCTAAAGCTCTAAAGCGCTGTTCTTCAACTTTGGGTCTGCAGATGTTGTCAGACTACAACTCCCATCAACCCCAGCCAGCTTAGCCAATGGCCAGGGATGATGGGAGTTGTAGTCCAGCACCATCTGAGGGGGCCAAGGTTGAAGAATAGTGCTCTAAACCCTTTAAGAACACTCGCCTGGTGATGCTTCCTCAGTGCTATTGCATTATTACTGTCTGGAGGGGTAAGGAGTGCTATTTTGTTGGCTTTGGAATGGGTTAGGGGTGTGAGGACTGGCACTTGAATTCGCAGACTCCCTGTCAGGACTGTTGGCTATTCTGAATGGAGGTGTGGGATGTAAGGGTAACCTGGTGAATGAAATATGGCTTTTGAATACTGAGCTGAAGCTCATGGGTCTTCTGGTTCAGTTTTGTTGGGTTTTGACTTGTGGGCATGTGGCAAAGGAGATGGCAGATCAGTTGGCTACAAAGGTTTTTGATCATGGGGACATTGACCTTGGGTTGCCACCAGTAGTATAGTGGCAAATTCAGAAGTGCAGAGTCCCTTCAGGCAGTCACAGCCACACACACCCTTCTTTGCTGCTGGGTTGGAATGAGATCCTTCTTAATGCCTTCTCACACAAGAACAGACATCCGTAGGGGCCAATAAGCACACACATCTCTGAATGCCAGGGAGACTCAAGAGAAACAGCTGCCCCCCCTAGAATGTGCCCTGAGAGGTGAAGCACCTCATTCTGCTTCGTAATAGCAGCTGGCCCTGCATCCAGGTTGAGGAAGGCTGGCATAAAAGGGAGCCAGTGGGGCATAGTGGCCTATTGCCAAAGGGCAGGGGTGTAGTCTTCTAGGGTCTCAGGGTCTTAGACCCTTTACTTTTTTTGGAGCAAAAAAGCCAACCAGCATGAAAGGGGAGTGTGTTAGCCACTGAGAAGAATCTTATAACATGCTTCTTTGTCCTTTCCTGTGGCTTGTAGCCAATCAGAGTGAAAGGAGGTCAGTCAGCCACTGAGAAGACTCTTCTCAGTAGCTAACACTCTCCCCTTTCATGCTTATTGGCTCCTAGGGATGTCTGTTGTTGTGGGAGAAGGCACTAACAAGGATCTTATTCTCAACTCAGCAGCAAAAAGTGGAAGGGGTGGCTGTGACTGACACAAAGAGACCCTGCACTTCTGAACTTGCAGCTACACAACTGCCAAAGGGGCAATCGTTCTTCCTGGATTCAGGCAGGCAATAAAGAACAACGAATTAGTTCCTCAAAACAGATTTTATTTGTAGCATGAGCAAATAAAGAATAAAGCAAATCAGAGACAGATAAACTTGTGTCCCTTTCTATTCGCTGGGAAACCCTTTTCCAGCGCAACGGGATTGGATTCCTGACAGCCAAAGCATCTGCAGTGAGATTCCCTTGAGGTCTGGTGCATTGCATCGCCTCTTTTGGTCTATGCTGAAGTTCCAGCCTGAGGCACAGAGCATCTCCACCTTTTTATATAGTGTTCTTAATCTCATAGACCATAATGCATTTTGCCAAAATATGCTGACAGAGCTGCCCACCCTGCTATATGAGTTATAATCCAGTGGCCTTGGCAATATTGAAAGGCCGGCGAATTGTCCCAATAGGTGGGAAACAGCCAAAGGAGATAACTAGGTGGCCATCCGTACACAATGCACTTCAAAAGCCGCAATCCCTTACAAAGTAGTTTACTGTGGGTCTTTGTTTAGGGATATCTTTGAGAGATAAATCGCCCCAAATTCTCACTAGCTATGATAAAATAATGCTGACTAGAGGAAATAGCATTAACTCCTTAGAGAGCTCAGGCATAAAAGCAGACTCCGTGTCAGTGGGGCAGTGGAATCCGCTTCAAGTTTTAGTCTGAACTTTCAAGGAGCTGCTCCACTGACATGAAGCCCCCAGCCGCCCCTGACTAAAAGGATGCACTATTATAAGGGCAAGACTATATATGGATGCATGGCTGGCTACAGAGAAGATTCAGGCTCATACCTTGGCATTAGCTAGGCATTAAAGGGACAATCGCTGGGCAACACCCCAACTCCTTGAGATAACAAAAATGTATTCCGCATATTTCCAATACAAGTGGTTAAAATGCTGGACCAGGGCCTGGGAGACCAGGGTTCAAATCCTCACTAAGACATAAAGCTCACTCCGTGACCTTGGGCCATTTGCTGCAGCTTAGCCTAACCTACCTCACAGGGGTGTTGTGAGGAATTAAGCAGGGAGGAGGAGAACCATATATGCCACCTTGGAAGAAAGTGGGATAAAAAGGAGTAATAAATAGCCTTACCATATATGCATAGAAGTAAATCCTATTCAGTGGGGCCTACTCCCAGGTAAGTGGGTATAGGATTGAAGCCTGAAGGATCTGGGGTACGTCCTCCCATATGAAACCTGCTCATTCTTTAAGATATCCTTGATAGGTCCTGCTTTGGATCCCACTGACTTTTGAGATTTAGGAGGGGGTCACTCAAACACCCCTAGTTTCTGTCTCTTTCTGCCCCCCCCCCAAGGCCTCTTCTAATACCTTTTTGCCCAGGGTGTACCACAGGGATGGGATGGGTGAGGACAGACTTTTTATTAAAAATGGATGACACACTTCATATTTGAAGACTTTCAAATCAATGGTGGCTGGTGCCCACTGGGATTGGTGGGGCGGAAAGTATGGAGCCCAACAGTAGGTGGAATCAGAGCCAGTGATAGGCAGAGCCAACTCATTCTACTCATTCTACAGGGTTGGGTTGGTGGGGCACTGCCCCATTTGCCCAAATGGAGCAGCCTCCACAGTTTAAAGCACAGAGAAGAAAAGGGCAACCTTAATGATGGGGGACTGGACCATCATCCCTATGAGGAAAGGGGAAATACTTGGGGGCTTCCTGATTTAGGGGAAAACCCCAAACAAGTAAAGGGATGTGATAAAAGTCTTTTTTAAAAAAGAATAGTATGGAGAGAAATAATTCTCATTCTCTCTCATCATACCAGAACTCAGAGTCATCCAATGCATAGTTTCAGGATAGACAAAAAGAAAAATGACTTTGTCGCATAATGAATCGACTGATGGGATTGGTTCCACAGTGTGTTTATCCCTATTGGTTTAGGTGGCTTTAGAAGGGGATTAGGCAAATCTGTGGTGGTGGTGGTGGTGGTGGAGGAGGAGGAGGAGGAGAAAAGATCAGTGGCTCTCAGCCATGGTAACTAAGTGGAACTTCCATCTCCAGAAGCAGTATACCTTTGAATAGCAGTTGCCAGGCAGAAGACACTAAATTGTTCAGGGTTGTTAAAACAAAAAGGGATTGCGAAGAGCTCCAAAAAGACCTCTCCAAACTGAGTGAATGGGCGGAAAAATGGCAAATGCAATTCAATATAAACAAGTGTAAAATTATGCATATTGGAGCAAAAAATCTTAATTTCACATATACGCTCATGGGGTCTGAACTGGCGGTGACCGACCAGGAGAGAGACCTCGGGGTTGTAGTGGACAGCACGATGAAAATGTCGACCCAGTGTGCGGCAGCTGTGAAAAAGGCAAATTCCATGCTAGCAATAATTAGGAAAGGTATTGAAAATAAAACAGCCGATATCATAATGCCGTTGTATAAATCTATGGTGCGGCCGCATTTGGAATACTGTGTACAGTTCTGGTCGCCTCATCTCAAAAAGGATATTATCGAGTTGGAAAAGGTTCAGAAGAGGGCAACCAGAATGATCAAGGGGATGGAGCGACTCCCTTACGAGGAAAGGTTGCAGCATTTGGGGCTTTTTAGTTTAGAGAAAAGGCGGTTCAGAGGAGACATGATAGAAGTGTATAAAATTATGCATGGCATTGAGAAAGTGGATAGAGAAAAGTTCTTCTCCCTCTCTCATAATACTAGAACTCGTGGACATTCAAAGAAGCTGAACGTTGGAAGATTCAGGACAGACAAAAGGAAGTACTTCTTTACTCAGCGCATAGTTAAACTATGGAATTTGCTCCCACAAGATGCAGTAATGGCCACCAGCTTGGATGGCTTTAAAAGAAGATTAGACCAATTCATGGAGGACAGGGCTATCAATGGCTACTAGCCATGATGGCTGTGCTGTGCCACCCTAGTCAGAGGCAGCATGCTTCTGAAAACCAGTTGCCGGAAGCCTCAGGAGGGGAGAGTGTTCTTGCACTCGGGTCCTGCTTGCGGGCTTTCCCCAGGCACCTGGTTGGCCACTGTGAGAACAGGATGCTGGACTAGATGGGCCACTGGCCCGATCCAGCAGGCTCTTCTTATGTTCTTATGTTCTTATGACAACAGCCAGGAGAAGACTGTTTCATTCATGCCCTGCTTGTGGGCTTCCCATAAGCATCTCAAGTTGGACACTGTGAAGAAGGATGCTGGACTAGATAGACCTTTGTTCTGATCCAGCAGGGCTCATCTCACATTCTTGTTAAGAGTAAGAATTAGGCACACAACTGCTCAGAGAGGATCTACACCCCATTTATCTTGTCATGCCAGTTTTGCTTGTATCTTCTGATTAGAAAGCCCAGAACAGCAACTCATTCAGAGATGCAGAAGGCAGCCTACCCTGGGGGCAAAGAAAAATTGTGCTTGGTCTTAACATCAAGATTCTCAAAGATGTCTATATTGTGATCCACTTTTAATTTTTTTTAAAGCTGTGCCGTAGTGATGTTTTTACCATTCATTTTAGAAGTGTAATTGTAGATTTGTGATGGTTGACGTTTTCCGTTTTATTTATTTATTATTACATTTATATCCCACTTTGCTGGAGCCAGTGTGGCGTAGTGGTTAGAGTGTTTGACTATGACCTGGGAGACCAGGGTTCAAATCCCCACACAGCCTTGAAGCTCACTGGGTGACCTTGTGCCGGTCACTGCCTCTCAGCCTCAGAAGGAGGCAATGGTAAACCCCCTCTGAATACCGCTTAAAATGAAAACTCTATTCATAGGGTAGCCATAAGTCGGAATTGACTTGCAGGCAGTCTATTGCTCCCAAGGAGCTCAACGTGGCATACATGGCTCTCCTAACTCTCCATTTTATCCTCTCAACAACCCTGTGAGGTAGGTTAGGCTGAGAGACTGTGACTGGCCCAAGGTCACCCATCGAGCTTCATGGCTGAGTCAGGATTTGAACCCTGGTCTCCCAGGTGCTAGTCCAGTACTCTAACCACTACGCCACACTGGCTCTCAGTGCAGAGGGCACAGTTGGGATTCACTTAGCAAGAGCTTCACAATTTTGTGGTTCTGTTCCAAAGCCTCCCCTCTCACACCCCCTCAAGCTGCCAATCAAACGCATGACTGGTTTTGCCCACCTCCTTATTTAGTGAATTAGGAAATTATTTTTTTTAAATGTATATTCCTTAATTGTATTTGAATTGTTTTGTTTTGTTATTAATATAATACAAAGGGGAAAATAAGAAAGTGGAAAAAACAGGGAATTATATAAGTAAGGACTAGTTGTGCTGGATGTAGAAAAAATTACTGTTCTCCTCCAAGCTTGGATGAGGCCAATTTGAACAGAGACTCGTTTAGAGACGCGGCGGGCAACCTCCTCCTCCTCCTCCTCTCCCCCACCCCCTTTGCGGGCCTTGCTCAGGAGCCTTTAATCCCTTTATCCACTGAGTTATCGCGGTGCTGGAGAAGCATCCTCTCGCTCACCCCACCCGTGTCGCTTCCCTTGGGCCCGTTAAGGCGATGCTCTCGCGTCATGCGGCCCTCGCCCGCCAGAGGGCGATCGCGTCGCCCCGTTTAAAAATAAAAACAGCTCCTCCCTTTTTCTCTCCTAGCTGCTCAGAGTTCCTTAACTCCACGCTCCCCTTCGACTTTGCTTCCTGCTTCTCTCCACGGGGCAGAGGATCTAAAGTGAGGTATGGGGGTGGTGGTGTTACGATTCCGATGCAGAGCAAGAAATCGAGCAAAACGCAGATTAATCAGTGATTAGGCAAGGAGGGCGATGCAATGCGCTACAGTGTGTTGCAGTGCCGAGCAAAGTTGGTGGGAAGCTCTAGGGGAGGAGGAAAGAGGGAGAGAGGCTGGATTTGGGTGCCCGCCTCGTTTCACCTTTGATCTGTGAACGGCAGGCGCTGCAGGACCCCGGGGGCAGAGTCCAAAGGAGGCGTGATCGGGCCAGGATGTTCCGAGCCTTCGTTGCCTGCGCGCAGCCCAAGCAAGCTGTAAGTCGCCTTCTGAGGATGAACAGCACCGGGAACGAGGCACGGGGGACCCTCGCCAACAAGGTGGCCTTGGTGACTGCTTCCACCGAGGGGTAAGCGCAGCTCTGTCTTCCCAAGCAAAAGGCACGGAGCTTGACCTTCTTCGGAAGGAATCGCTCCTGGCTGAAGGAGAAGCACTCTGCAAGCTCTCAGCGGCCCTCTTGCCTTTACAATCCCTTCAGCAGGATAGGGAAGCTAAGCGACCCTTGGGGTTAGGTTTTTGATTCCAGAAAGGCAGGGATGGCCACCAACTTGGATGGCCTTTGTTGTTGTTATGTACCTTCAAGTCGACTACGACTTATGGTGATCCTATGAATCGGCAACCTCCAATAGCATCTGTCGTGAATCACCCTGTTCAGATCTTGTAAGTTCAGGTCTGTGGCTTCCTTTACGGAATCAATCCATCACTTGTTTGGCCTTCCTTTTTTTCTACTCCCTTCTGTTTTTCCCAACGTTATTGTCTTTTCCAGTGAATCATGTCTTCTCATGTTGTGTCAATAACCTCAGTTTCATCATTTTAGCTTCTAGTGACAGTTCTGGTTTAATTTGTTCTAACACCCAATTATTTGTCTTTTTCACAGTCCCTGGTATGCACAAAGCTCTCCTCCAACACCACATTTCAAACAAGTTGATTTTTCTCTTATCTGCTTTTTTCACATCCATACACAGAGATCGGGAATAACATGGTCTGAATGATCCTGACTTTAGTGTTCATTGATGGATGGTCTTAAAAAAGGATTAAACAAATCCATGGAAGATATAGGCTGTCTGTGGCCACTAGCCACAATGGCTCTGTCTCCACTGTCAGGATGCCCCTGAATACTAGTTGCTGGAATCCGCAGCAGGGGAGAGAGAGCTCTTGCGCCCAGGACCTGCTTGTGGGCTTTCCATAATGGGCATCTGGTTGGCTGCTGTGAAAACAGGACTCTGGATTAGGTGGGCCCCTTTTGGCCTGATCCAGCTGCCAGCTCTTCTTAAAATAAGCCAAGAGCCGATTCTTGCAGCTTGGCTTGAAAGAGGTTTTTGTTGTTGTTCCTGAATTGAAATCCCCTGAGGTTTTAGCTCAGAGTTCAGATTTTCAAAGTCTCCAAAGCATTAGATTAAAAATCTTAATGTATTCTTTGCTAAAATCTTACCCAGCTCTGCCTTCCACTTCTAAGGATAAGTATGCTTAACATTTTTTAAATGAGGCATTTCCAGCGTTCAATCTGCCTCACACACCTTAACCGTAGAAATCCTTCCAGATCATACAATGAAAGCACTCTGATACAAAGAGACATGGCTTCTCCCCCCCCCCCCGATTCTTGGGAACTGTAGTTTGTGAAGGGTGCTGAGAGGAGACCCCTATTCCCCTTACAGAGCTATAATTCCCTGAGTGGTTGAACAATCAGTCCTTCTTCCCAAGGAACTCTGGGAATTGTACCCCTGTGAGTGGAATAGGAGTCTCTTCCGAATACCAGTTCCTGGAAACCGCAGGTGTGAGAAGTGCTCTTGCACTCAGGTCCTGCTTGTGGGCTTATTCCCGTAGATATCTGGTTGGCCACTGTAAGAAAAGGATGCTGAACTAGATGGGCCACTAGCCTGATCCTGCAGGGCTCTTTTTATGTTCTCCTAATAGTTAAAATTCCCAGGATTCTATGGCGGGGGGGGGGAGCCATGATTGCTCAGAGTGGTATGAGTGCTTTAAATGTATGGTGCAGATGTGGCCCTGACTGGCTTCTATATGTGGAATGGGAAGGGGGGTGCCATCTTGTCCTTAGACAGCAAAATGTTTTTTCTCTCTTACGAATTATAGATCCCCTCCCCTGTGCTGAACTTTAGATTGTAAGATCTTTGGGGCAGGGACCTAGATCCACTTAGTTTTATTAAAGTGCTGTACACATTGATGGTGAAATACTAACAATAATATAATTAATTATAATAATAAACATATCCAACTTTGTATTTAAAAACCAGTAAAGTTCTAGGTTTCCACCACTTCTAGGAAGACAGTTCCCCCTCCCAGTTCTTACCATGATCCTCAACACCTCCCCCCACCCCCTTGATTCTTGCCAGAATTGGCTTCGCGATTGCCCGCCGCCTGGCCCAGGATGGAGCCCACGTGGTTGTGAGCAGCCGGAAACAAGGCAACGTGGACCGGGCTGTGGCCGAGCTACGGACGGAGAATCTGAGTGTGTCGGGGTTGGTATGCCACGTGGGGAAGGCCGACGACAGGCAGCGCCTGATTGACGTGGTGAGATCTGCGGGGTGTGTGTATGTGTGTTCATATGAGACAAATGGTTTTATGGAGCCACCTCAGGAGCAATGGAATAGGGATTCAGACTGGTGGGTTTCAGAGTCCCTCAGCCACCGATCAGAGCTCCCTGCATGGGAAAATCAGCCATGGCGGACACCCTTCCTTGAATGACAGCTGGTCCATCATTCATCTTCTCCTGCATAGTGTAGCTGTAAGACTCTCGGGTGACTTCTGAGGGTGCACTCTGAATGCACAGGGCTATGGGAATGCCCAACAACAATGGCTGTAAACAAGAGTAGGCAGCCTGGAAAACTCCCAGAATCCTCTGTGGCACACCAGGCTTCATGGCAGCCATCTTGTAGGCCTCACAAGAGCCATGAGGCCTGGAGAGGCTGGGGCTTGCACAGGAGAACATTCTGGCAGATTACACCTCATGTTCATTAGTGGAAAGCTGGGGTGCTGTGTGGATTTTTTCACCTCAGGTGGCAAAATTTCTCAGGCAGACCCTATTCTGCTTCCTCCCTTTTCTGCCTCATCTCTCCCCCCCAACCAAGGAGGGCCGAGTTTCTCCCAGAATTCTCCTCTGCTCTGATTTCAGGAGAGGAGATAGCCCTTCTCTCCGTGGCAAAGAGCCTTAGTCTGAAGATCTATTGCTAGACCTGTTTTTCAACTCTTGTCTGCAATTGCAGGCATAATATATCTCTACTTCAGCAAAGCTTTTGACAAAGAGCCCCATGATATTCTGATTAGCAAGCTAGGTAAATGCGGGCTGGATGGAACAACTGTCAGGTGGATCTACAGTTGGCTACAGAATTGTACTCAAAGAGTGCTTGTCACGGGTTCCTTCTCAAACTGGGGAAAGGTAACAAGTGGGGTACTGCAGGGCTCAGTCCTGGGCCCAGTGCTCTGCAACATTTTTATTAATGACTTGGGTGAGGAGGTGCAGGGAATGTTTATCAGGTTTGCAAATGATACAAAATTGGGAGGGATAACTAATAGCCTGGAAGACAGAATCAAAATTCAAAGGGATCTTGATAGGCTGGATCATTGAACTGAAAACAACAGATTGAAATTTAACAGGGATCAGTGCAAAGGCCTACACCTAGGAAAAAGAAACCAAATGCACAGTTATAAGATGGGGGATAATTGGCTCAGCAATACGACATGTGAGAAGGATCTTGGGAGTGTTGTTGATCACAAGATGAATATGAGCAAACAGTGTGATGTGGCTGCAAATGCCATTTTAGGCTGCATTAACAGAAGTATTGTTTCCAAATTGTGTGAAGTATTGGTTCCCCTCTATTCGGCATTGGTTTGGCTTCATCTTGAGAACTGTGTCCAGTTCTGGACACCACACTTTCAGAAGGATGCAGACAAACTGGAACGGGTTCAGAGGAGAGCAATGAGGATGATCAGGGGACTGGAACCAAACCCTATGAGGAGAGACTGAAAGAACTGGGCATGCTTAGCCTTGAGAAGAAAAGACTGAGGGGAGATATGATAACACTCTTCAAGTACATGAAAGGTTGTCACATAGAGGAGGGCTGGGATCTCTTCTCAATCATCCCAGAGTGCAGGACACGGAATAATGGGCTCAAGTTGCAGGAAGCCAGATTTCAGCTGAACATCAGGAAAAACTTCCTGTTAGAGCCATATGACAATGGGACTAATTACCTAGAGAGGTAGTGGGCTCTCCGACACTGGAGGCATTCAAGAGGCAGCTGGACAGCCATCTGTCGGGAATGCTGTGATTTGGATTCCTGCATTGAGCAGGGGGTTGGACTTGATGGCCTTATAGGCCCCTTCCAACTCTACTGTTCTATGATTCTATGATCTCACTCTTCAAGTACTTGAAAGGCTGTCACACAGAGGAGGGCCAGGATTTCTTCTGGATTGTCCCAGAGTGCAGGACACGGAATAATGGGCTCAAGTTGCAGGAAGCCAGATTTCCACTGAACATAAGGAAAAACTTCCTCACTGGAAGAGCGGTATGACAGTGGAACTAATGACCTAGGGAGATGGGCTCTCCAACACTAGAGGCTTTCAAGACGCAGCTGGACAGGCACCTGTCAGCTGTGATTTAATTTGGATTCCTGCACTGAGCAGAGGGTTGGACTCTATGGCCTTATAGGCCCCTTCCAACTCTACAATTCTTTGATTCTAGGGAAAAACCACAGTTCCCATGATTCTTTGGAAGAAGTCTAGTGCTTTAAATGTACGGTGTGTGTGCAGTCTGATCCATTAGCCTCAATCTGAAGATCTATTGCTAGACCTGTTTTTCAACCCTTGTCTGCAGTTGTTGCCGAGCAGTGAAAGATTTCATTATGATAGGAATATTGAAACTCTGCATTAAATCTGCATCTCGTAGAATTGAAACTCTAATCGGAGACAGAGGGAATGCTGGGAATTTCAAGCAGGGAGATCACCGTTTCACTCAGGTTCTGCTTATGGTCTTTCCATCATGGGCATCTCGCTGGCCATGGAATCATAGAGTTGGAAGAGGCCTATAAGACCATTGAATCCAACCCCCTGCTCAATCAGCAATCCAAATTAAAGCATCCCCGACAGGTGGCTGGCCAGCGGCTTGAATGCCTCCACTGTTGGACAGCCCACCACCTCCCTAGGTCATTGGTTCCATTGTCATATCGCTCTAACAGGAAGCTTTTCCTTATGTTCAGTTGAAATCTGGCTTCCTGCAACTTAAGCCCATTATTCCATCTCCTGCACTCTGGAAGGTTCGAGAAGAGATCCTTGCCCTCCTCTGTATGGCAACCTTTCAAGTACTTGAACAGTGCTATCATGTCTCCCCTCAGTCTTCTCAAGGCTAAATGGGCCCAGTTCTTTCAGTCTCTCCTCATAGGGCTTTGTTTCTAGTCCCCTGATCATCCTTGGTGCCCTCCTCTGAACCTGTTCCAATTTGTCAGCATCCTTCTTAAAGTGTGGTGTTCAGAACTGGACTCAGTAGCGAAGATGAGGCCTAGCCAGTGCCGAATAGAGGGAAACCAATACTTCACGCGATTTGGAAATTATACTTCTGTTAATGCAACCTAAAATAACATTTGCCTTTTTTGCAGCCACATCATATTGTTTGCTCATATTCAGTTTGTGATCAACGGTAATCAAGATCCTTCTCGCATGTCGTATTGCTGAGCCAAGTATCCCCCATCTTATAACTGTGCATTTGGTTTCTTTTTCCTAGGTGTAGAACTTTGCACTTATCCATGTTGAATTTCATTCTGTTGTTTTCAGCCCAATGCTCCAGCCTATCTAGATCCCTTTGAATTTTGATTCTGTCTTCCAAGATATTGGCTACTCCTCCCAATTTTATATCCTCTGCGAATCCGATAAGCATTTCCTGCACCTCCTCATCCAAGTCGTTAATAAGAATGTTGAAGAGCACTGGGCCCAGGACCGAGCCCTGCGGTACCCCACTCATTACTTCCGCCCAGTTTGAGAAGGAACCATTGATAAGCACTCTTTGAGTACGATTCTGGAGCCAACTGTGGATCCACCTGACAGTTGTTCCATCCAGCCCACATCCAGTTGTGAGAACAGAATGCTGAACCAGATGGGCCTTTGGTCAGATCCAGCCGCTAAGCTCTTTTTATTTAAAACATTTATATCCTGCTCTTCAACAGATCCCAAAGCAGCTTGCAATGATAAAAATATACAATATGCAAAATTTAAAACAAATTACACCTCAGAAATTTAAAATCTCAGAAATCAGAAAATTTTAAAACATCCGAGAAATATTCGTGATGCAAAGACCTCCTGAAATAAAACAGATTTAACCAAGCACCTAAAACTCGACAGGGACAGTGCCTGCCTCTCTCTAGTGGGAGGGAGTTCCACAGAGTTGGGCCCACAACGCTGAAGGGATGACTTCTCCTTGACATGAGTTGTGCTTCTGGTCCATGGGGGATCATTAATGTTGTTCCCCCACATGATCTCGGTGATTGACTTGGGTCGTACAGGGTAAGGCTATCCTGGTCTTAAGCTATCCTGGCCTTAAGTTATTCCGGGCTTTGTAACTAGTACAAGAACCTTGAACCTGGCCCAGTGGCAGATGGGAAGCCAGTGCAGGACTTTTAACACCAGTGTTACATGTTGGCAGTAGTCTGTTCTTATGAGTATCCTGTGCTGGGCTGGCTTTTTAAATAAAAGGAATTTTATTGGTAGTATTGTTATTCCTTCTGGCTTTGTGCTCTAGGCTCTTGAGTGCCATGGAGGAATTGACATCTTGGTATCCAATGCAGCTGTGAACCCCTTTTTTGGCAGTATTCTGGACGCCACGGACGATGTCTGGGACAAGGTGAGGGGTTTGGGGTGGGCATCTTTAAAAAAGGATTATGGTTATGGCTGAATACACACCATACATTTAAAGCACCCCCCCCCAAAAATAATGATCCTGGGAATTAGAGTTTACACTTCACTGAGCTACAATTCCCAGCACCTTAAACAAACTACAGTTCCCAGGATTCTTTTTTGGGGGGGAGTGAATACACTTTAAATGTGCTTTAAATGTATGTTGTGTACACAGTATTTGAAAGCGGGCCTTATGTTTGAGATCAGAATAGGACTAGTTAGGAGAAGGTTAAGATTGCCAACGTCTCGCGAGGGACCCAGCCTGGCCAGCTCCTGTGCCTTTTCGCACTAGGTTGATGTGCTGCAGAAAGCAGCAGGGGAAGCCTTTCCAGGCGTCGAGAAGGAGGGCCATTGCTGTCTGCAGAGTCAGCTGCTGTTAAAAGAGCAGAGGCCAATATTTTTAAAAGTTGGCAACTCCCTAAATAACGAGTTAAATTTCAGGGGAAGGAAGCATCATTAGACTGACAAGAGAAGTGTGAACTGATCCTGGGAAGGCCTGCTAGCTGCCACCACCTCCTCTTCCTCCTGTGTCATTACGGGAAGGGCTGTAGCTCAGTGATGGAGCGCCTGCTTTGTAGGCAAAAGGCCCTAGATTTTATTTATTTATTTATTTATTACATTTATACCCTGCCTTTCTTTTCATGATAGAGACCCAAGGCGGGTTACGTACGGTTCCCAGGCAGTCTTCCATCCAGGCACTGAACAGACCTGACTGTGCTTAGATTTAGCAGGGAACTGGCCTTATGTGCCTTCAGACCATACCACCACCACTCCAATCCCTTCATTCTGATACCACCCATTTTCCACTGGCAGAGCTGAATGGCCAGTTCACCCTGCTCAAGGAGAAGACCTCACTCAGTCCCTTATCTCAGAGAAAAGGGTGGGATGGATGCTTAATGGGGAAGAGATTAGACAATGGATGGTTGGGAGAAGTTTGCCAGGTGCCAGTTCTGAAATGCCTTTTCACTATTCTCCCCCCCCCCCTTTTTTCTTCTTCTTTTCTTTTTAGATCCTGGATATCAACGTGAAGGCCGCTGCCCTGCTGATCAAACTGGTTGTACCTCACATGGAGAAAAGGGGGTGAGCAACAGAGAAGTGCATGTCCTGGAAGGGGGCAGCCTCTCTTTTCCATATTCTAATCACCTCTCACCGAGATACCCACAAGGTTCTCCTTGCAATTCCCTCCCCCGACTCCTCTTTGGTAAATCCTAGACAGTTCTTCTTTCCCTGCTGTCTTTATAAGCTTGTTGCTCCTTACCCGAAAGCTCTGTGTTGTCATGAACCTGTTCTATCCTGGACCCAGTCCATCTCAGGACTCAATCCCCACCCAGGGCAAATGATCCTGGCAAGGCACAACCCGTGCCTCCCTTACCAGGGCTGAGTAAGCCAACAACAACCCTGCAAGGTGGGTAGACTTTCATCTCCCCTTAAACTGGTCAACCACTCTGAGTCAAGGGGAGACCCAGAGCACCAGAAATAAGCTTGCCAAGGATTCTGAAAGACAAGAGCCAAAAGAGCACTCCTTGCCTTGGAGCCTTAGGCAAATAACCAAATACACGGTAGTCTGTGGTCAGTAGCCAAGGTACCAGATTCAGAGCCAAACTCCTCCTGGACTGGTAAATAAGAAGTAGCTTTATTAAATATAAGTGCCCAATTAATAGCAGCAAAATGGTTCCTTAAAACCCACACCCAGAGGGGCAAGGTAAAATACAGAGTTCAATTACAAAACAAAATAACAAAGCTAACTAACCTATTCTATACTTACAAAAGAGGTATTAGTTGTATAGTCCCACATCTCCTCAGAGATAGTCTGGGTAGCAGATGGAAACGGAACCCACACAGGTACCCACCTATAGGCAAAATGGAACCCAGGGGAACAAAGCCTAAAGATTTCACTCCTATACTTATGGAAAAACCCTTAGTAACAGCCCAGGACCAATTAGCCAATGAGGAGGCTTTCTCATGATGCAGTGCCTCTTCAAGCTTTCACGCCTAACTGGCACGTACTCCCCAAATGTTCCCAAGCCAGGCTGACCTTGGGTGCCAGGCCCTTGGCTGATAAGCAGGTGTTCTTGCCTAGGCCTCCTAATTAACTTCAGCTGTTAAACGAAACTGCAAAATCATTACCCTCACACAGAGACCCCATTTCACACAAGATGAAATCCCACAATTCTTTACCACGAGCCATTTTAGATTCAGGCTTTATTGACATGTGTCACTCTTCATGTTCACGTCAAGTTTCTAGTGCTCATCCTGAGACTTTCCACCTCTGCAGCTCTCACTGTGTCGATGGGAAAAGGCCTCAAACTCTGGGACTCCTATAGATTAGCTTTCTTAAAGGCAGGCCCGAAGCCATTTAGTGGTCATGTCTTGGCCACTGAGCTACTTCAGATCTGGTGGTGACATTTAGAGGAGCTAGGGGGCAAATCTGAGGAATTAGTGTGAAAAGGAGCTTGGTAGCACTTTGTCTGATTCAGAGCTGAGCCCACATTCCTACACCTCATGGCCAACAGCCTCATCTGAGCTTTTGTCAGGAGATGACCATTTTAGTCCTCCTGTGAGCTTGGATAACAGTGACCCCCCAACAATCATCTGAGGCGGTCTTGGTCCAAGGGCACTCAGTGAGTTTCATGACTGAGCCGAACTTTGAACCCAAGACTGTTTGGTGTGTGGCCAGCCCTTTGACCACTCCAGCTTTCTGAGGTGAACTCAACTCCGGTCCCTGATCAAGCTCAGTCCTGACGTTTTCATCCTTCCTCAAGGCTCACTTCTCCCGCTAAATAGTTTTTCTGATGGCCACATCACCTTACGTGGTTCCCCAATGGCTGCATGACTCCTCTCCCCCCTACCATCCTTATTCTCTCTCTCTCTCTTTCTTGTTTCTCACCTTTCTTTCTTACAGAGGCGGATCCATTGTTATCGTCTCGTCCATCGCTGCATATTCGCCGTTTCCGGTGAGTCAGTGTTGTGCTGCTCCTTTTGGGACGGCAACTTCCTTGTTCCTTCGTGTAGCAACGTCGGAAGAGCTCTGCAGCTGGATCAGCCCACAAAGGCCCATCTAGTCCAGCATCTTAAGAATGTCAGAAGAGTCCTGCTTGATCAGGCCAAAGGACCATCTGGTTTAGCATGCTGTTCTCGCAGTGGCCAACCAGATGCCCCAAATGGGAAGCCCACACATCAGGCCTGAACGCAAGAGCGCTGTCCCCTCCTGCAGTTTCCAACAACTGGCATTCAGAATCATGCTGCCTCCAGCCATGGCAGCAGAGCATAGCCATCAGGGCTAGTAGCCACTGATAGCGTTATGAGCCTCCATTAATATGTCTAATCCTCTTTTAAAGCCATCCACGTTGGTAGCCATCACTGCCTCCCATGGGAGTGAATTCCATAGCTTAACTGTGTGCTGTGTGAAGAAGCATTTTCTTTGCCTGTCTTGAATCTTCCAGCATTCAGCATCATTGGATGTCCACAAGTTCTAGTGCTCTGACAGAGGGAGAGAAACCTTTCTCTGTCCGCTTTCTTCCATGCCATGGATAATTTTATAAACTCCCATCACGTCACCTCTTACTTGCCTTTTCTCTAAACCGCAAAGCCCCAAATGCTGCAGCCTTTCTTCAGAGGGGAGTTGCTCCGTTCCTTTGATCATTTGGCTTGCTCTTTTCTGAACCCTTTCCAGCTGTACGATATCTACAGTATTTGAGGCGAAGCAATGAGTTCTCAGAGAGGCTAGCCGGATACCCCAATAGGAAACCCACAAACAGGACTTGAGTGTAACGGCCCACTCACGATTCCCAGCATCTAGCATTTAGAGGCATATCACCTCCAATACTTGAAGTAGTCCTCTGCCGCCGTGATTGATAACCACTGATGGCCTTACCCGCCGTGAATTTGTCTAATCCCCTTTTAAAGCCATCCACGCTGGTTGCCATCTCTGCATCTCTTGCGTGCAAATTCCACAGTTTAACTATGCGATGAGTAACAAATTACTGCTTTTTGTCTGTTCTGAATGTTCCACCACATCAGAAGAAGATCGTTTATACCATGTCAGGCAATTTGGTCCATCTGCTTCACTGTTGTCTACCCTGACTGACAGCAGCTCTCCAGGGTTTGACACTGGCTGACGAGGTGCCTTTCCCGGCCTTTACTGGAGATGCCGGGGGTTGAACCTGGGACCTTTTGCATGCAAAGCAGATGCTCTGCCACTGAGCTAGGGCCCCATTGAGCTTCACTGGATGACTGCAGGTTCCAGTGTTATTCAGAGGAAAACATTTTCTCCACCATTCATAATTTTATATGCTTCTCTCATGTCACCTCTTACATGCCTTTTCTCTAAACTAAAAAGCCCCCAATGCTGCAATCTTTCCTCACAGAAGAGTTGCTCCATCCTTTTGATCATTTTGGCTGCCCTTTTCTGCACCTTTTCCGTTTTTCCTTTCTGAGATGAGGCCACCAGAACTGTGCACAGTTTGCACCATAGCTTTGTATAACGGTATTATAATATCTGCAGTTTTATTTTCAATCCCTTTTTGAATGCTCCCTAACATGGATTTTGCCTTTCCCCCCTTTTTTTACACTGTCTGAAAAGAACCCCGAAGGATGAAGTGGGGTGGGTGGGTGGAGAGAAAAGGAATGCGCTTGAGGTTTATAAAACGACATATGCTGTGGAGAAAGCAAGACGAAAAGAAAGCTTTTCTTCCTCTCAGAATACTAGGACTCCGAGTCATCATCCAATGAAACGGATTGATTCATTCATACACTGTATCACTCATTAATTTTATGGGATCTCGTGCCCCAAGATGCAGCTTTGATGGATTAAAAGGGGGATTAGACAGATTCACGGAGGAGGAGAGGTCCATCTGGGGCTACTAGTCAGGGTGGCTAAGTGGCACTTTCTGATATGGAGGCAGTATTGATGCCAGATGATCGACAGCAATAATGGAACTGAAGTTAAAGCCTTCCTGTCTCTGCTTCTAGACTCCCTGGAAGCATCTGATTGGCCACGGTGGGATGCAGAACGGCGGGCCCAGGGCCTTTCCAGGCTGGCATATTTTTTAAACTTTATTTTTGCAGTTTATGCTGCAGCATGTCATGGATGCAATAACTGTGCATTTCTGCTGGACCATCCAGAGATCGCTCTGGTTTTTTCAGCAGTTCTGCATTGTTTCCCCAATGTTTTTGCATTAATTGCCGTCTGGAGGGGCAACTCTTGCACTATAACACAATAAAAGCAGAATGAAGGAGGGGTGAGGACAAGAACCTGGAGATTTGTAGCATAAAAATGTACTGGATGTTACAGAACATGCACCAATTGGAAACAAAGCGGTATGTCTGCCCCGAAACCTTTGTAGGCTCAAACAGTATTACAAGTGGGACCGTGTATAATCTTCCTGATAGCATCAAGAGCACAAATCTTAATTAATTAATTAATTAATTAATTAATTTATAGCCTGCCCTTCCTCCCAGCAGGAGCTCAGGGCAGCAAACAGAAACACTAAAAACACTCTAAAATGTCATAAAAAAACCTTAAAATACATTAAAACAAAACAACGTTAAAAACATTTAAAAAAATGAACACACAATGAAAAGGACAGCTGGAAGGGCCCTCAGATGGATCCGTGCATCTGCTTACAGCGTGGCACATGGGTTTGGGAACCCCTGTTTGCTTAGGCAATGAAATAACATGTCGTTCTAACCTGAGACTAATGTGTTAGAAGGTATTAATGCCCCCCCGAATCACACTAGAGGAATATTCACTGGAAAATTTCAAAAGTTTTGGTGCTATGAAAGGACAGGCTCAAGTCTGCTGACGATGCTAAGAAGAGGTCATCACTCCCAAACCCTTTGTGACAGTCCCTTAGAGCAGTGTTTAACAACATCTGGAGACCCAAAGATGACAGACTATGACTCCCGTCATCCCTCACCACTGGCTAAGCAAGCTGGGAATGATGGGAGTTGTAGTCCAACAACATCTGGGGACTCGAGGCTGACAAACACTGCCGTAAGGGAACTGTCCTTACACCTCCTTCCTAAGATCTCTTTCTTGCACTCTCTGCCAGGGCTTGGGTCCCTACAATGTCAGCAAGACGGCTCTTCTGGGCCTCACCCATAACCTGGCCCCTGAACTGGCCCCTCGCAACATCCGCATCAACTCTGTGGCCCCCGGCCTGATCCGCACCAAGTTCAGTTCAGCTGTGAGTATTGGAGGGTGGGAAGGGGAAGCGGAGAACTGAATATCTTTCTGTGTTTTTAATTCTTCTTTCTTACCATTTATATCCCGCCTTTCTTCTTCTGTCATGAAACCTATGGTTCCCGCATTTTTTATATATATATTTATTTTTATTATTACATTTATATCCCGCTTTTCCTCCAAGGTGCTCAAGGGGGCATACAAACATGGCTCCAGGGGATTATCTTCTCAGTGGTGGCCTCCACACTTATGGAACGCTCTCCCCAGAGAGGCACGCCTGGCACCATCATTAACTATCTTTAGGTGCCATGCAGAAACATTCCTCTTCTCCCAGGCATTTGGCTCTTAATTTTTGGAGGGGTTTTTGGAGAGCTTTTTGATGCTGTAGCCTCTTTCAGGGGATGAGTTGTTCCACTGTCTTATCCGTGTATTGTGCTTTCTAACTTTATTTGCGTTAGTGTTGTATTTGTTTTAATATTTTTATTGTACATGAAGAAAAGTGAGTAATGAATAAAATAATAAATAAATAAAATTGCTGGTCTGAAGCCACTCAAGGCCACCACCTTGTATGCTGCCTTGGGTCTTGATGAAAGAAAGGCGGAATATATGGCAGGTTAGTCCGAGAAGTGGGGAAGGGCCATAGCTCAGTGGCAGAGCATCTGCCTTGCCTGCAGAAGGCCCCAGGTTCAATCCCCAGCATCTCCAGGTAGGGCTGGGAAAGTCTCCTGTCTGAAATCCTGGAGAGCTGCTGCCAGTCAGTGTAGACAATACTGAGCCAGAGGGACCAACAGTCTGACTCTATTAAGGCAACTTCTTGTGTTCTTTAGCATTGGCCCAAGGTCACCCAGTGAGCTTCTTGGCGGAGTGGGGATTTGAACCTTGGTCTCCCAGGTCCCAGTCTGACGCTCTAACCACTGCACCACACTGGCTGTGTCACTTCGCTATGCTAGAAGTCCAACGCACTATCCATTGTGCCACATGGTCCTCTCCACCCTTTGAAATCAACAGGTGTGTTGGGCAGGATGGGGACTCTTTTGCACGTCCGACCATTATCTGAGGTACACCTGGCTGATATGTGGAGGGAAGCTGTCTCCGTGGCAATGACCAACTTGTGGACCTCCCTGCCCAGAAAGATCCATTCTGCTTCCTCCTCATTACCACTTCTCCACCTCCTTATGATCTTTTATTTTTAATTCCAGCAAGCATCTCACCTGACTGGTTGAATATTGCTGTGCTGATGGGCTTTAATGGATTGTTTTATTTGCCAACCTGTCTGTTTTCATCTTGTGTTGTTGGGATTTCTTTTTCTTTTTTCTAATTTGATTTTTTATTATTATTATTATTATTATTTTCTTTAAAACATTTGCATGCTGCATTAATGTGTCCCATTGATTTCAATGGATACGAAATGTTGGCTGCAACCCTATACATACTTACTTGGGAGTAAGCCACATTGAACTCAGTAGGCACGTATAGGGTGGTGCTGTTCGTCTGGATCTGACCCGGTCAGCAGAAGTTGAAACCTGTCATAATGGGGGCCTGGGGTTAAAAAAAGTCTTCACTTAGAAACAGAAATATGGGTGATGTTTATTTATTTATTTATTAAATTTATATCCTGCCCTTCCTCCCAGAAGCAGCCTAAGGTGGCAAACAAGAACACTAAAATCACTTTAAAAATCTTAAAAACAAAAGACCTTAAAATACACTAAAACAAATCATCTTTAAAAACATATTAAAACAAACATCTTAAAAACATCTTTAAAAAATCAACTTTAAAAATCTTAAAAAGCAATTCCAACGCAGACACAGACAGGGATAAGGTCCCTTCTTAAAGGGCTTGTTGAAAGAGGAAGGTCTTCTGTAGGTGCCAAAAAGATAACAGAGATGTTGCCTGTCTGTTATTGAAGGGGAGAGAATTCCAGTGTCGGTGCCACCACACTAAAGGTCCACTTCCTCTGTTATGTGGAACAGACCTCCTGATGAGACGGTGTCTGCAGACCCTCGCCTGCAGAGCGCAGTGATCGACTCGGTATATAAGGGGTAAGACGGTATTTCAGGTATACTGGCTTTTCTTATAAAGGCAAACTGATGGGGTGTCTTTTATCTTTCCAGCTCTGGCAAGACAAAGCTGTGGGGGACAAATTGATGGAGGCCATGCGGATACAGAGGTAACGTTCCCATACATCCAAGCATGCCACTGTTCAGCGGCTCTGGGCCTGTGTTTCAGAAGTAGGCCACAAACAGATCCTGAGAGGACTGTACCACATCAGAAGCGGCTCATTTGAATTGGCCGTCAGACCCTGAGAATCCTTTAAAAGACCCCTCACCCACCCATTCATTGCAGAAAAAATGTCACTGGGCGTGACTCCAGGCTATCCGCCATCACAGCTGTTGCCTCTGTGGCCTTCCTTCCATGTTGTTCTATCACAGGGTGAGGGGGGGGACACCTCTGGCCCAGGAGGCCATTTTGGCTAATTAACACTTATCTGCCAGTCGCTTGACATCATAGGCGATTGAGTCACCATATGCAGCTGGGCCAAAAGGGTCTTCTGATGTCATTGTAATGTCAGGTGATTGACAGGTGGGTGGAGTGGGGCCATCCACCTGTCATATTTGGGCCATGAGGTAGAGGAGATGATCTGGCCCATTGGCCAGATCCAGTTTTTCAACCCTGTTTTGGCAGAATTGAAGCCAGGAGTGGCCTTGGCTCTTGCCCACAAAAGGTCCCAGTTCTCGTCACCGGCATCTCTAGTTAAAGGAGATTGGCTGAGTGGCCAACCTTCCAGGTCCTGCATGCCAGCAGTGGGTGGGGCCAGCTCTGGCACACTCACATGCACACACATCACACACTCACATGCGTGCACATAACACTCACTGGACACCCATGTACAGACTCGCAGTCTCCCTGCCCCTCCCCCCTCCCCCAGCAATAAGGCTTGAGGGGAAAAAAGCTAGAATGCTTTTTTCAAGCCTAATAATACCCAAAGAGAGGGTGTATATGTGTGCGATCTTCATGGAGAATGCAGTTAGGCAGGGGAGGTTTAATGCTTCCTTCTCAAGCGGCACTCTCCATGAATATCCCCCCCCCTCTCACTCGCTCACTCACACACACACACACACAGCAATTAGCTTTTTAAAAACTTTCCTATAACAGGCTTTTTTCAAGACTAATTGCAGCATGAAGGGTAGGGGAGGCAGTTATTGGGGTGGGTGCCCTTAAAAAACACACGCAACAATTAACGCTTGAAAAAAGCCTTTTGGAACATCCGATGGGCACTCTGCCGACTCCCTGACATAGTCCTCTACGCAAGGCCCTTGGAGAGCTGCTGCCAATCAGAGTAGACAGTACTGAGCTAGGTGGACTCAGAATAAGATAGATTTACTATGTTTAGGCCAGCCTTCGCCAACCTGGTGCCCTCAAGATGTTTTGGACTAAAGCTCCCATCAGCTCCAGCCATCACAACTGTAGTCCAAAACAGCTGGAGGGCACCAGGTCAGTGAAGGCTGGTTTAGGCATGCCATCATGGCTAGTAACCATTCATAGCCTTCTCCTCCATGGATTTGCCTAATCCCCTTTTAAAGCCATCCAAGTTGTTGGCCGTCACTGCCTCTTGTGGAAACTAAAAACGGTCCAAATGTTGTAACTCATTTTATTGTTTTTTTTTTTTACCAGAATCCAAAGATCTTCCAAGAAGAGCCAGACACAAAAAACATAGAGTTAGAATTAAAGTGAAGGGCACCCCAAAAAACATCTTGAGCCCAGGAGTACTAGAACTGAATGGAGCTCAATGTCCTTTCCCACCAAAGTTCTGTGGGTTTTTGCGGGGAGAGCCTTTTCCAACATTTAGCATTTCAGCAGTCTAATTTGGGTTGGGAGGGTTATTTTGCTGTTTCTAAAACAGTTTGGAGCCAGAAACCCTTGTCGATTTTATTTATTTATTTATTGAATTTTTATACTGCCCCACTAGCATAGCTCTCTGGGCGGTGTACGACAAATATAATAAATACAATAGAATCACATGGAACAATACAAAAAATAAATGCAAATCCATAATCTAAAACCAGTTTAAAACATATTTAAGAAAAGCTAAAATGCCTGATAAAATAGGAAGGTTTTAACTTGGCGTCGAAAGGATAGCAATGTCGGCGCCAAGCACACTTCTTCGGGAAGACTATTCCACAGTTCGGGGGCCACCACTGAGAAGGCCCTAGTTCTTGTTACCATCCTCCGAGCTTCTCTATGAGTCGGAACTCGGAGGAGGGCCTTCGATGTTGAGCGTAGTGTACGAGCAGGTTCATATCGGGAGAGGCGTTCCAAAAGGTATTGTGGTCCCGTGCCGTATAAGGCTTTATAGATTAAAACCAACACTTTGAATCTGGCCCGGAAACATATAGGTAGCCAGTGCAAGCGGGCCAGAACAGGTGTTATGTGTTCAGACTGCCTGGTCCTCGTTATTGGTCTGGCTGCCACATTTTGCACCAGCTGTAGCTTCCGAACCGTCTTCAAAGGCAGCCCTACATAGAGCGCATTGCAGTAGACCAATCGAGAGGTTACCAGAGCATGAACAACTGAGGTGAGATCTTCTCTGTCCAGATAGGGACGTAGCTGGGCCACCAACCAAAGTTGGTAGAACGCATTCCGTGCCACTGAGGCTACTTGAGCCTCGAGTGACAGAAGGATCTAAAAGTATTCCCAGACTACGAACCCGCTCTTGACTTCAAATCACCCAGACACCTGCCTTTGGCCCACCCATGGTCTAGGAATACTTATAGCCCAATCCGAAGCATGTTTGCTCAGAAATAAATTCAGGTCACCATGTACAGGTTTGCAGCTTCCGTCCCCCACGAGCACACATATTAGTGGGCTGTTGGTTCTACCCCAGCATCTGACGTGAATAGCTATTTATTTATTTAATTCCATTTATGTGAAGCAACTTCACAGGAAAAACATAAACAATAAAAACTATTAAAAACAATTCTGTATGTAAAAACAATTCTATATATACAAACCAATCCATACATTCACAATATAAAAACAATTATAGAATTAAGAAAACGATTGCATATATATATATAAACAATTTCAAATCCAATAGAGACTTGGGATAAAGGTCTCCATATAAAAGGCTTGTTGAAAAAGGAAGGTCTTCAATAGGTGCCGAAAAGGCAGTAGGGATGGTGCCTGATGTGTAACAGTTCCAAAGGGCGGGGGCCACCACACTGAAGGCCTTCCTTTTTCCTATATTGTACAGAATGGCCCCTTTTAGGATGCACACCTTAACGTGGTAAGGGGGTTTGAGAGTGTTGAAGAAGCTGAAAGCAATGGCGTCAGGAGGCTAGACCAAGAGGCTAGACTCCTAGCAGGGGCACTCAAGGTGGAATGGTGAAAGCTGAGACACCAGACTAAGATGCAGCCAAACTAAGAGGAAGGCAATGGTAAAGCACCTCTGAATACCTCTTACCACGAAAACCCTATGAACAGAGTATCCAAAATGCAACACGAGATAGTGCTGGAAAATGAGACCCCCAGGTCAGAAGGCACTCACCGAGCTACTGGGGAAGAACAAAGGCCATAAAGGAAGCCACAGACCTGAACTTACAAGATCTGAGCAGGGTGGTTCATGACAGATGCTCTTGGAGGTTACTGATTCATAGGGTCGCCATAAGTCGTAATCGACTTGAGGGCACATAACAACAACAAAACAGAATGGACGTTCTGATAAGATGTTATTTGCAGGAGGCCCTCTTTTACAAACTGCAGTGATCAGTTGAGTATATAGCAGATGAGGCAATCCTTTAGGTATCCTAGTCCCAAGCTATATAGGGTTTTGTGTGGGTAGATTTGGGGCAGAAAGTGTATGAGGAAGAGGGTGCAAAAGAGGAAGCCCTGCTTCTGAATCCCAAAGTTTCAACAGCCTCTTGGCTGGTTTCCCTCAGTACCTCCTTGGCTTGCCCTCTCTTGTTAGGGATTCCTGGCCTTAAACTGGGAACCTCATGGACCCAGAAGCTAGTTACAAAGGCTGCGTACAAAATTCATTCTGCCCACTGAAATTTCTCTCTAAGCTCTGGGAGTTTAGAACAATCCGATTGTGTTTGTGGAGCAGTTAGCGACCCACCATTCTTCTGTTTTTTGACTGCAGGACTCTGCTCAGACCACTCTGCACGTGCATTTGGGTGCAGTACCCTCCCTTCTTACACACCAGCACACCTGCACATTGCTTAGCACGGTGCACAAAACCAAACCACATCATTGCATCAGGGTTCCTTTTTGGCACTGTCATTCAATTGAACATGCAGGCGCATATGTGCACACCAATTAAATTACAGCACAAGAAGGAATCTGGATGCTGCCGTGTGATGGCATCAATGTTGTTAGGTTTTTTTTGCAGTGCTCTTTATTGGTATACACGTGCACTCGTGCGCTTTGGTTATCTGTAAGCGGGGGAGAGAAGAGATGCAAACTGAAAACTGCAGCACATTGCATGTGTGGCAATTGTGGAATTAATTTTAGAAATTCTCCCGGCTGCACTGCAAGGCAGACAGAGCAGAACAGCTGGAGAAGAGGGCAGAACCAATTCACAGAACAATAATGAGATGGAATGAGGGGTCTCTGTGCATCCTTGGACCAGTGTACTGTCAGCTGCAGTAACAGGACGAATACTCCAGACACAGACCTGACGGGCTCATTGGAAAATAAAGCAAAATACTGTTACTCTTTGCGATTCAAATTTACCTTTCCTTCTTTAGCCGCGCTGGCTTTTGCCATCTTGGATTTAGCCCCAACTTTCTAGCCCCGTCTGTGGCCTCTCTTCTACCTCTTTGTGCTCACTCCGACCACTAAGCTTCCCCTCCTTCCTTCCTCTGCTCTGCTTGCACCAGGAGTCCCCTTTCCTCTGCCCACTAACCAGGCTATTTCCCTTTCCTCCCCCCACTTAGGCTTGGAGTCCCGTCGGACTGTTCTGGCATAGTTTCCTTCCTTTGCTCCCCGGATGCCGACTACATCACGGGGGAGACCATGGTGGTGGCGGGAGGCTCCCCGTCCCGTCTCTGATGGAGGGTCCAGGCTGCCTTCCTACCCGATGACGTGGATGGACAGATGGATAGCTACGCATTGCCCTCCGTGTGTCCCAGGAATAAAGACAGAGGGACATTGGTGGAGGAGGGGTAACATAGTGGCCAACAGTTATAGATGTAGCTTGAGGGGAGGGGGTGCTTGGTTACTGGGGGCATGTGGGGAGATGGGGGCTCCCCCCATCGGAGAGGTGATGGGGCAAGACAGAGGCATCTCTCCAAGAAAAGATAAATGGGAGAGGGGAGGGAGGGATTCTTGGAGGGATGCATCTCAGGGTCTTATTTGAGATAATATATGTGTCTCTGTGTGTGCGCTTTTAAACATAGAGAAGGACGATGGAGGCTGAGTTTTAAGGACCCTTTTACCCACAAAGAGAGTGGGGTGCATTCCAGGTTTGTCGGAAGGAGTTTGGTTGTCATATAGATGAAGCTGGTCAGCCAGCAGGGTTCTCACTGGAGTGCGGAGTGACCTAAAGCAGCCTTTGCCAGCCTGGTGCCCTCCAAGTATTTTGGACTACAACTCCCATCAGCCCCTGCCAGCACAGCTGATGTTGTGGTGATGGGAGTTGTAGTCCAAAATACCTGGAGGGCACCAGGCTGGCAAAGGCTGACCTAAAGCTCAGCTGTGTAATTGGGGGCTCTTCTGAAACACAATAATTGGACAAAGATGGCAAGCTGGGGGGGTGTCCTGGAGTTTTGGGGTCACTTGTGCAGAAGAATTGGGGTGCAGAAAGTTTTTTTGGGGGGAGGAGAGTATGTGTCACCAGTTGTGTTTTTTATTCTGTCATTTCCCAGTGTGCCTTCCATTTTCATTTTTATTGGACTCAAAATAAAGGTGTGCCGCTGACTGACTCCTTTGTGGGTGTCTCTCTTTGCAGGGAGGGGGCCCCAGCCTCATGATGAAGGGGTTCAGCCAGGGTGGAGCCTAGACCTCAGCACAGCCTCCCCCCCCAACTATTGACGTTGAGAAGCCACTCCTCATGTCGACCCATCCTGGGGCAGGGTGGGGGGTGGAAATGACTTCTGAGCAGCACAAGGACTCCCCCTTTAATAACACAACCCCACACACACATCTATCCCCCCACAATTCCCTGCCCCCACCATCTCACCATCCCTAAAGGAACCTTCAGGGGCTTCTGCGCAGGTTTGCCTGCGAGGCTTCCACTCCATCTGGATCCTCCCCCACAATTCTTCTCCTCCCCCAATGCTGCTCGTTTCCCTCAAGTGTGGTTGTTTTTTCTTTTGCCATCTGACAATTTATCTCCCCTCTGGGGTGGGGGGGAGGGAGAGGGAGGACATACTATTCCTCCATTTTGGGGATGGGGGGGATGTCCACAGCCTGCCCTTTCTTTCCCCCTAGTGTTCGGGTGAGGCTTCCCCCACCCACCCAGATATCTTGTCTTGGATTTGTTCCTTCTGTGACATTTCCCTGCTGAGACGTGCTCAGTTGGATGGCCACCTGAGGTCCTCTGTCTTCTCTGCCGTCTCCATTATTCAGGTTCCTTTTTCTCTCTCCTATTCTGTTTCTTCTCCCAGCTGACACTTTCAGCCTCTCCGTTCCTGGATTTTCCCCTTGGTCTCTCTGTCTGTCTGTCTGTCTGTCTCTCCTTCCCCACCGCAGCTGTGTTTCATGCTGTTCCCACCTGATCCCTCCATTTGGAATCTACCTCTATTTGCCTCAAGCTGGGCTTTTTCATTGCTTCTTCTCCACCCCACCCCTTTATGCTGACACATTTCAGCATTGCTGCTGCTCCTGCTTTGCTTTTTTCATCCTCCGGCTCATGTTTCCAGTGGCTAATTTTCTACAAAAACCATCTTCAGCTTCCTACATAGGGTTGTGTTGCCTCCCGAACAGGACCAGTGGTATTCCCAGCTGAGATTTCTTCCTGTCTGTGCGCTCACTCGCTTAAGGTTTGGGTGTGTCTATTATCTGGCTTTTCTAGAAGCGTGTGCCTCTTTATTTGCCTTGGCTGGTTCGAGAACAAATACATGGTAAGTGTGGAAATGATTCTCAGATGTTCTGTATATCATATCCATGTATCTACAAGCTGCTGTTCTTAATTTCTCTTTCTGCACGCAGTTGTCATGAAATAAATTGAAGACCTATTATTTCCCTTCCATGCAATGTTTTCTCCCTAAACATATTGTTTCTCTTCAAGGGGTTTCTTCCTGTTTGCAGGGCAATTTTCTTTAGACATTTCGTAGCTGTGGATTGATTTGTGCATATATGGGGATCTGTTTTTCATAACCTTTTGTGGGTCTTGTTTTATGTTGTTTGTATATCAGAAGAGTTGTCTGTGTTCGTATATGCAGGCTAGTAAATTATGTCTGTGTAAAAGTGGTTGGCTCATAACGAAGGCATGGATGTGTGTACACTGCCCCCCCGTCAACACCCATGCTGAATCAGTGTTTTGTGTGTCCACATTTCTATATCTGTGAGGAGTCTGTGTGCGTACATAATGCTGACTTAGCGTGCGTTAGTGCTCCCTTCTGTGCCTTGCATGCTTATGGATTGGAGTGCCTTCGTTTTTTCAAGATCTATTTGATCACCTGTGTGTACATTCTGTGGCTGCGTGATTTTTGCTAGAGTGATGTCAACTTGCATCTGTTGTGAACACATTCTGTTCCTCTCTGAACGGCATTTCTGACTCTTGTTTACAAAAATGTCTGTGTCTCTTGTGTGTCTCTGATACCCCCGTGGGAGGGAACGTGTGCGAGTGGGTCTTATGTATTTGGTCCCAATACAGAGCACTAAAGGGATTCAGTATATGAGTAGTTACCTGCTAAAAGTCATCTTCCTAAGACTGCCTGCTTGCCTCTCCCTTCTTGACAAGTTCAGTTGTGTTTGCCTAAACCATGTGTCTCTTGGCGCAGGTTGTTTCCTTCCCCCTGTACCATGTGGTCTCCTTCGGCAGCCTTGCTGGATCTCCTCCACCTTTTGAAGAGGCTGCCCAATTCCTGTAAACACCTAGATTTTCTCTGAACTGCCCCTGATGAGCCCAACTGGGCACTAAGCAGGGAGGCGTACAGCACTGTCTGCTGCAACAGATGCCTGTAGCCAGAGAATTCCAGTTCCTTCATTCACCCGCGGCCTGACACCACTGAGACCAGCCAGAAAAGTTAAGCTGAGGACACCAGAAGGCTCACCGACCAATGCCAATACCAATGTCTTTCTGTGTCCGTCTGCAACTGGAGAACATGTCACAGCTGCCTGTGGGCTCCCAGACTGTCTTCTTTCTGTAAGATACCAAGGAGTTCTACCCTGATAACTCTGTGTTTTGAGACCACCATATGCCTGTAAACCAACGGCCTCATGGCTCTTCCATGCCTGTAATGACAGGACTTTTTCAGCCCTCTGTCTAACCAGTTGACATCAGCTGTGGAACACTGTATAAAACTGAAAAACAGCCGACTAAATGCTTATCTACTGTTGCTGATGAACTCTAGGAAATCCGTCTCTGATTACAAGGAACTCTAGGAACTCTAGAATGTTTGGTGCTAGCCAAAGAAATTCAAGCTTCCCTCTCGGTTTAGGGCCCTTGGGTGACTGCAGTCCTAGAACAACTTGAAATGCCTGTAGCTCTACCACGCACCTGTATAGTCAACAGAAGTTCAGGTTTTTCTGTAATCTGTAGTGCAACAGCTCCCAAAGCACTGTGGGCCTCTAGCCAGGGAGCACTGGGTATTTATAAACTTGTAACTTACTGTATACCTACAGCCAGAGACCTCCTGGAGTGGTGGTATGGTTGTAGTCAGTAAGCCCCAAGCTGTAGTAAAACTAGTGAAGTCATATTCCTGTAGGCTGAAACATCAAGGCTTCCACACTTCTGTGATTACAGATGATCCATGGGGGTTGTCTAGAGATGTTTTTGAGCACTTGAATGCCTGCAGCATGAGTTTAAACTTTAGTATAGGTGTAGCTCTACAGCATGCTCATAACCACTAAACATTGGCCTTGCCCCATACCTAGTTTCCCTCTATTCTAGCAAACGGAGAAGCTTGGTGAACCTGTAGCCAAGAGCCCACTGTCTGCCTGTAGCTCACTTACATGTTTGTAACTGAAAAAGCCTGGGCATTGGCAAAGCTGTAACTTTACCTCTGAAGCTATAGCTCAAAACTTCCAGGCTCAGGAGAAGCAGAAAGGTCTGCCAGATGTCTGGCTATGAGGAAGGAGGTGTGAAGGGCTGAAGTTTCCCTGTGCGGGGCAGCGCCATGTAGAGGCGCCCCAGAGGGGGAGTGGAGATGCGTGCAGGGACTCGAGGGTAACTGGAGCCCGACTGGCCGGGGAGAAACGTTACATGAATGTCCAACGGAGGCAGGTTCGAGTTTGACGATGGCGGCTGCTATGTGGGTGACTGGGAGGAGGGCCGGGCGCATGGCTACGGTGTATGCACAGGCCCCGGAGCCCAGGGGGAATACAGCGGGCGCTGGAGCCGTGGCTTTGAGTCCCTGGGAGTCTACACCTGGCCCAGCGGGAACACCTACCAAGGTCACTGGAGTCAAGGCAAGCGCAGTGGACTGGGCGTGGAGCGCAAGAGCAAGTGGAGCTACAAGGGGGAGTGGAGCCATGGGCTGAAGGGGCGCTCAGGTGTCTGGGAAAGCCACTCGGGAGTCGTCTATGAAGGCATGTGGCACGAGGGCCTGCAGGATGGCTATGGCATGGAGACTTACGCGGATGGAGGTGAGAGGGCAGAACACAACAAGAAAGGGATGGGCTTCTTTCCACTCCATTTGTCCTGTTGTCAATATATCAATAGTTCCATTCTCCACTTCCATCCATCCAGTTAAACGCTGAACCTCCCTGTTTCTTTTCTTCCTCGCTGAGTATGCTGCCTGACCAACTGTCTACTTCTCTAGTCTCCTACATCTCTCTGCCACTCTTTCTATGCAAACTCCTACAAATCTTCATCCAGTTGTCTCTCTGATGTTCCATCCATCCATCCAATGCTGAGAGGTGGTGTGTGTGTAGTGGATAGATGGTTGGATTTCAAGCAGGGAGGGTGGGGTTCAGATCCCTCCTTGGCCATGAAGTTTCTTCGATAGCCTTGAACACATCTCTCTATCTCTCTCTGTCTTCCAAATCTGCCATTTTACCCCGAGGATAAAATAAGCTAATCCAATTAGCTCCTTAAAACTGAATAAAAGAAATCAACTTCATTGCACTTTGCCATCTCTTTGCTTTCTAGCAGTCCTTTCTGGTTCTCCCCATCTGTGACCAAGATGCCCTTTAGCTTAGAAGATATTGATGTTCTACTTAACATTCCATTTTTGCATCCTTACACCGTATCCCTTCACTTTCCCTTCTGTTCCCCCAGAAGTAAACAGTGGATCTCTAACCGACTTTTCATGCTCCTTAAAGATGCTGGGTGGACAGAAGCTGTCACTGGCAGGCCTGGGAAATTGTTCTCCTTCTGGGCCACTTTCCTCTTTCCTTTTGCAATCCCTGTTTCAGCCCCTCTCGGTGTGTCTCCTGTATTCCTCACCGGCTCGTTTGGTTAATCTCTTCCCTTTCCCCTTCCTTGCAGGTACCTACCAGGGCCAGTGGCAATCTGGCAAGCGTCACGGATATGGAGTGCGCCAGAGTGTCCCTTACCGTCAAGCAGCCCTGGTGCGCTCCCCACGCCGTACCTCTCTGGAATCGCTCCACAGCGAGACTGATCCTAATGCCCCTCTTCCGCCCCTCCCTCCCCCTCCTCTGCCCCCTCCACCACTCCCTGGGGACAGCCCAGCCTCGGGATCCAGGGGGGGTTTCGTCTTGGCCTTCCCCGGTGACCCAGACTTTCCCAAGGGAGTCAAGAAGAAAACAGGAGGCTTCTTCCGCCGTTCCCTGCTTCTGAGTGGGCTAAGAGTGCGGAGGGCTGAGTCCAAGGCCTCCTTGGGGAGCAAGCGAGGATCCCTCAAGAGTGAGGCAGGGGTAAGTTCAGCCGGGAGTGAGGCCACCACACTCAGTTATGCTGAGACAGAACCTCCACAGCTGCCTTCCTCTCTGACCATTGAGGGCTCTTCCACCGAGGTCTATGCTGGAGAGTGGCGGGCTGACCGGCGCAGTGGCTATGGGGTCAGTCGCCGTTCCAATGGGCTGCGGTATGAGGGTGAGTGGCTGGGCAATCGGCGGCATGGCTATGGACGCACAACCTATCCCGATGGCTCTAAGGAAGAAGGCAAATACAAACTCAACCGTTTGGTGAGCGGCAAGGTGAAGAACCTGATTCCCCTTCGCCGGAGCAAAGTCAAGGAGAAAGTTGACCGGGCTGTGGAAGTGGCCAGGAGGGCGGTCAGTATGGCACGGCAGAAGCAGGAAGTGGCCATCGCCAGGTGAGGGCATGCGGTATTAGTGGGATATGGCAAAAGATTGCTATGGATGCATAGCTACAAGGATGCTCTTCATATTTAATTTCAAGGAGAGGTGGGATTGATGCTGCCCTGGGATCCTACTGGGAGAAAGGGCGGGATATGAATCTAATAAATAAATAAATTGAGAGGTAGGCCTGGAAACAAGCAAAGGTCATGCCAACAAACTCTTAACTGTGTCAATCTCAAGAGACACAATGGGAGAAGGATAACTTGAGATTTGTAGGGGTGGGGGCGTATTAAAAGGTGGAAATATATGGGGATGGGAGTGGATGAGTTTTGCGAGAATAGTTTCTCACAAAATGAGGGGGCTTCTTTGAAGACGTTATGGAGATACATGCAAATTTAAAATGGTTCATTGTCTAGCACTGCAGCCGAACATACGGCAACAGTAACTGTGGAGAAAGGTGAATTGGTATGTAGGAGGATTATGTGACAGCAGGGTGATTGCTTACGACCATGCCTGGTGCATTTGCATTTTTTAGGTATGTCTGAGGGGCCTACTCTAAATTTAAGATCTACCTGGGATTAGGAGACAAATTATATCTTTTTTACCCCCGCAAAATTCCTTTTGGATCCTAAAATTCACTACCTAGGAAGAACAGCTTTCCTTTTGTCCTAGAAAATGTATACAGATGATGCCTGGGCTTTTCCTCAGATGTGTAGGCCTAAACCTTTCTGCTCCCTAGATCTGGAATTAAATTAACTCTCTGATCCTCTGAGGCCTTCCGCCTGCCTAACTTGCATGTCTCCACCATGTTTGAGGGTGCAAGATTTTAATTCTGTGGTCCAGTTTGAAGTTGGAACTTCTGCTAGCTAGCTGTGCTTGAACCGTGGTGTTCAAGATAATCATCTTTCCCCACACCAAATACAGGCAGCCATTTTAAAAAGAATGTGAAACCTTCCTTTAATTGGATCCCCGTCCCAGACAGATTTAGCTAAACTCCTCTCTTTATGCCTCCCAGATGGAAAACACATTATAAATAATAACTAAATATAAGTGGGTGAGGACCAAAAAGCCTATATGTGCAGTTGTTGTTGGGGGGGGGTCCCCTTCACTTGGGAGTGGAAGGTGATAGGAATATCAAATCTTAGGGGGCTGCCTATAAATATCAGATATTGGCTCCAGCCTCTAAAGCAAAGACATGACACCTCTTCACTCTTGCCTAGGGCTGACGTTTCTTCCACGTTCTCTCTCTCTCCCTCTCTTTTTCCATTCACATTATTCTTCCATTGGTTTGCACGTCTCTTTCCTCCCTTTTTTTTTTTGTCTTCTTTATCTTCCTTTCCCCTCTTTTCCATTCTGAATTTCTCTTCAGCCTCCTTTATATTTTATTGGCCTTCCTGTCTCTGTCTCACTTTCCTTTTGTGGATGCTCCTCATCTTTAATATCTACTCTTCCTTTGGTTCTCTTCTTTAATTTTCATACTGTATCTTCCTGCTTTTCATCCCCAGTCAGAAGAGAGACAGAGAGTGTGTGTGTGTGTGTGTGCATCTGTCTGTATTGGCAGTGAGAACAGGGAAGTAGGTTCCGCCAAGGCCTGGTGTAGGCTGCCTGGTCTCCTAGGCAACTGGGCAATGGCAAGGTGATTGGCTAGTGGCTGCTATGGCAACAGCTGAGCAGCAGCATCCGCTGGGCATGGACCAAGGCCAGGATTGGATGGAGTGGGGGAGTTGGGCAGAAATGTCTGAATAGGTGTAATGTGCATTTGCCCATTTTTTGGCAGGGAGAACTATAGGGGTCACTCCCAGAGGGATAGGGCGGTTAAGGAAGGACCGGGGGGGGGCAAGGACTTAGCTTGGAGGCGTGGTAACAGAAGGCCAAGATACAGACTCTGAGGAGGAGGGAGTGTTGAACTGATATGTTGTACACAAACAGACTGAGGTGTAGGTGGATCGCAGGTTGCTGCGTGGGTGAACAGAAACAAAGTGTTGTGAGGGTGGGTACAGAGACTAGTATGCAGTGTGGGTGGCTGCAAGGAGCAAAGTACGAGGAGGATGGGAGAGGTGACTGCAACTTAATGAAGCAGTCTTTGCAACAGTCACATTTTTTAGCATTCTAAAAATGGTTTTGAAACATACTGGGGATGTGTAGCTATTAAAACAGCATGCTTAAATGCTGACTCTAAATTCACGAGGAACTAAGTCTCGCTGATGTCAGTGGAATTTACTTTTAAATCATATATGCCTAGGATTGATATATTAGTGGAAGGGATGTTTCTTTCAGAGTATGGCAGGGGTTCAGGTTTATCTGTCCTCATCTAAAATGTTCTGATACTTGTCATCGTTTTCAACTTCTGGAAATGTAACATGATGGTAAGATGCTCTTCACTGAAAGACAGACATCATGGGGGGCAGGGGGAAAGATCTGACTTCCTATCAAAAATGAAATGAAGCAATATTTTTGAGAAAGCTGTAGACCTTTCTATGAGAGGAGTAGTTTCTCAAAAACCTGGGACTTGACTTTCTAGGAGTTGAGGCTGCTTCGCACGTAACATAGTATTTGCTATGAACTGATTTCCAGAGGAGCACCCATTTCCTATGCTGCTTTCTGGCTAAGGGTTCCCAAAGCAGCAGACAAGAAAATTTAAAATCCATTCTAAAAACAGGAGGACAGAATTATAAAAGACAGCCACAATGCCAGCTGTAAAGGTTAGGCAGCCAGCAGAGATTTTAAAAAAAATGGAGACAGGAACAAAATAGAAATAGAGCAATGTGAAAAGCTCGCTGTAAGGAGGAGCCAGATGTGCCTCTTTGGGGAGTTAGTTCCAGAACAAAATAGCCACCATTAAGGGGCTAGTGAGGAGAACAAGGCCTTCTCAATCTGTATCAGTTGCTGGAAGCCACAGGAGGGGAGAGCACTGCTATTGCACTCAGGTCCTGCTTTTGGGCTTCCCGTAATGGGCATCTCGTGGACCGTTGTAAGAATAGGATGCTGGACTAGATGGGTCTGATCCAGCAGGGCTCTTCTTAGGTTCTTACCTATCCTCAATGGGATGTGGATCAGAATTCCTTCCAAAGATCTCAACGGGCAGGCATTACCATATGGAAGTCTTTTGGATACCATCAACCCAAGCTATTTATTATTATTTATTAAATTTCTATCCTACCCTTCCTCCCAAACCAACCTTGGGTGGCAAGCATCAAAATGTTAAAACAATACCATTAACAATAAAATAAAAAACATATTTTAAACAATTTAAAATAATTAGGGCTACATTTTCTATATGGATGTAATTTCTGTGTAGGAAATTGTGGATACCGCAAGTGGAATCACTCCATCTCGTGTGATATATGCACGCATGGCGCACTTATACGCCATGGGAACCTGCTTCTCTGATGTGTCTTACAGAGTTTCCTAAACAGGAATAGCAAAACATTCATCAGGTTTGATGGAGCCCAAAGAGAGCTGTCTGTTTTCTGTAAAATATTTTTAGAAGGGGGCACAAATGTATTTATTTATTGGAAGAGGGCTAGTTTATTATTTATTTAAGCCAGTTATATACCTCTTTAATTAGAATCGTCTCTAAGCAGTGTACAGCAAGCTCAACAAATACAACAGAGATGAAATCAGTTAAAAGCTAACTATAAAATCAGAAATGACTTAAAATGCCTGCTGATTTTTTAAAAAAAGTCATAGGTAGGTGCCAAACAGTTCAACAGAGAGGGGGTCTCAGTTGGAAGGGAGTTCCACAAAATTGGGTCCATGATACTTGACTGGCCATGGGTAGAAAGCACCTTGCTTTCGTGGGGGACAGGTGTCATGTCAACATTTGTTCTGCCAGAGGCAGTAAAAATGGCTTGGGCTGGCCTGAGAATGCCATGGGGAAACTTGCTCAACTCAACTCTCTGCCTCGACTATGCAAGCCTCTGAAGCCCTCTTTCCCTCACAGAGCCGCCGACGCTCGTCTGAAGGCTGCTGCTGCGCTCAGTGCGGCTGAGAAGGCCTTGGAAGCTGCCCGCCTAGCCAAGATTTTGGCCCAAGAATTGCAGCCCATCCTAGCTGAGCCAGGTGAGATGCTTTGGGTAGCTGGGGGTATCCTGGAATAAACGCCTCTCTGGGAAATGTGCAAGGAGAAATGCTTTGCGAGTTACACTATATCTGCCTGGCTTTCTTCCAGTTAAGGATGGGGGAGAAATCCAATTCACTTTGCATTTAAAGACAAATCTATCTAGTTCTCCCTTTCCGAAACAAGATGGGAAACGCAACACAGCCATCCTTTGGAATTCACACTTTTCTGAATTTTGCAATGCAGTTTCCCGAGTGATATGTACAAAAATGTCTGCACTAGGACAAAGTATGCATAAAGATGGATGTGTTAGTGAGAATAATATACAAAAATGCACAATTTTGGGTAAATGCTTTGCAGAAATGGGTCTATTAGGCAAAATTGCATACAAGAATGTATTAGGAGAAATAGGCGCTAAAATGCTGAGGAATTTTAAATTGCACACTGATATGGAAATGTGAAGAACTGAAGTTTGGAAAACTGAGTAACTGAGAGGAACCAAAACTGACAGATTCACCCATCCCTCCTTCCAGTTCAAGTATTCGTTCCATTAGGAACATATTTCTGTAAGAAATAGTTTTTATTCTGCACTTCAAGATGAACAGATGGGCATCTGTAGGATTCCTACATTGAGTAGGGTATTTCTTAACTTATTCCCTATCCCCAGCAACTTCTGTATGTCATGCCTTCTTTGTAATTCTTCTCTCTCTAACCCACACCCAAGAAACAGCCAGTCATCCAACATACTAGGTCGCTAGAATTTTTTCACACCATGCAATTCCTTTACGGAATTCTTTGCCGCAAAATGTGGTGGCTGCTGTCTTAGATGGCTTTTAAGGAGAGGCCTTTTTTTTAAGCAATTAGACAAATATGTAGAGGGGAATCAGTGGCAATTAGACACAATGGCTAAATGGAACCTCCACATTCAGAGGCAGTCTACCTCAAAAAGGCAGGTACTTGGGGCAGACAAAAGGGAAAACCTGTCACCTTCATGTCTTCCTTGCAGGCTTCCCCAAAGCATCTGCCCAACCATTATTAGAGATGGTATTCTGGAGTACATAGATTCTCCTTGGTCTGATCTAGAAGGGATGTTAGAATTTTGGTGGAATTAGCAAGACTGGGCTAGGACAAAGAGGTCCACACTTTGTTTCTTTTAACTAATGCATTATCACACAGCTTGTCCCCTGCTTTGTCCTGTGTGTGGTTCTTACCATGAATCAGCTTTCACTCTATGCTCCTCCCTGTCTCCCAACACACACACACATACCTCTGATCCCCTGCAAAAGACCCGAGTAGTCCTGGTTTCTCTCATTAATGCTATTGTAAGCTCTTTGGGGCAGGGGCCTTTCATTTTACTTGAGTGACTCTGCAAAATCCCATGTGTGTTGATGGGTCTGTGTGTCTATCCTGTCTGTCTGTCTATGATATCAGACAGCCTCAGTGGGAGAGTCGGGAAGCAGGGATCATTCTATCAACTCTGGGGAAAAACCAGCTACATCAGATGCCTCCTGCCCCTGAACTGTTTCTATCTCCCAGCTGGTTATTATAAAAACTGCTACTTAAGAATTGGTGACTGAGTGTGCTTCCCCCCCTCTTCCCTCCCTATCCCTTTTCCCTTGTGTGTCATTTTTTTTACATTGTAAGCCTGTGGGCTGGGACTGTCTTGTTTTAATGAATTGTATGTAAGCTACTCTGGAAGCCTTTTTGGCTGACGAGCAGGCAGTCATGTAGTGGCAAATTCAGAAGTGCAGGGTCCCTTCATGATAATCACAGCCAAACCCTCTCCCACCTTTTTTCCTTCTGCTGATGGGTTGAGAATGGGATCCTTGTTAATGCCTTCTCCCACAACAATAGATGTCCGTAGCAGCCAATCAGCATGAAAGGAGACAGTGTTAGCTACTGAAAACAGTCTTCAGTGGCCGACTCACCTCCTGTCACTCTGATTGGCTCCAATCCTGCGGATTGGACAAGGAACCAAGTTAGAAAATTCTTCTTATTGGCTAACCTATTCCCCTTTCATGCTGATTGGCTCGTAGGACACTGGAGAAATAGGGACCCTCCTGGGATCCTGCTCCCCAAAAAGTAAAGGGTTTAAGACCCCCCCGAGACCCTGGACCACTACACCCCTGCAAGCGGGGTACAAATACACTAAATCCATGGAGCACCAGTGGCCCATGAGCTTCATTCGGGTGGTCTGTAGCATGTCTGCATGAAATATTCATATTTTTAATCACATTTGTATGACTTCTTTCTTTTTCTATATTGTATTTCATTGCTTCTTTTTTATATATATTGTGTTTTATGGTATTAGAATTTGAATTCTGTGGAATGCAGTAGAAGAAATAAAAGAAGCAATAGAAAATACCATTAGAAGTCGTACAGCATCTCGCACAGGGCCTTGCAATTGCTACGACAGGCAGACAAATCATTAAGCGATTAGCCATCTGCAATTTCCACGTGGGCCATGGGGGGAAAGGTGTGGGAACCACTGCTCTAAATAAATAAACAAATATTCTTAACCCCCCCTAAGCTGCTTGCCCCATAGAAAGAAGGGTGCCTTGCTGTTAGCTCTGCCCTTCCTGATAAAAACATAAGAAGAGCCTGCTGGATCAGGCCAAAGGGGGCCCATTGAGTCCAGCGTCCTGTTCTCACCGTGGCCAACCAGTTGCCCATGGGAAGCCCACAAACAGGACCTGAGTGCAAGAGCACTCTCCCCCCCTGTGGTTTCCAGAAACTGGTATTTGGAAGCATACTGCCTCTGACTGATGCCACCAAATTGGAAACAGAATCCAGAGGGGGGACTCCTTCTGCCTCCACCCCCCTCATTTTAGAACCTTGCAGTGGTACCTTCACTTCTTTGAACCCAAGGCCCTTAACTCCCCGTTCCTTCTGGTTTAACCACTGGACTCCTTTCCTTTTCCCAGAGCCTCGAGGCCGGTTGGATTCCGAAGGCACCGACACTGACTTCCAGGAATATGACAGCCCCCGGATCTATGAGAACGGTGTCACCCCGTCGGATGTTACCCCAGACCCAAGCCTGCCCCCGAGTTATCCTCCTACGCCGCTGCAGCCCTGGCGGGGGGACTCTCAGCGGACTTGGCCCCCCTTGGAGAATGGAGGTCCTCGCCAGCACCTCCCGGAAGTCTCAGACCCCGAGGACGAGTGGGGCTGCAGGGGCAGCTTCCCGTCTCGAACACCGGGGTTTGTCCCCGAGGGGCTGTGGGAGGGAGAGCAGGAGCACCTCAGCAGCTATGAAGCTGAGGAAGAAGATTATGAGGGGGTCCCCCGGCACCCCCAACTGGGCAGCCCAGCCAGTGGCAGCTCTGGCAGCCTCCGGGAGGAGGAAGAGGAGGAGGATGAGGAAGCAGCTCCCAGGCCTTATCCTGGGGAGACCCAGGTGGAACCAGCACTGGCAAGAGTTTCCAGGGGACCAGAACTGGAGACTGAGAAATTGCCTGGGGGCCCAGGGACCTTGGTGGCGGAGAGAGAGGAGGCCCACAGAGGTGTACGGAGAAGGGAGAGACAGGTAAGCATGCAAGATGGATGCAGCGGGGGATTGTGGGAAATTTGCTCATGCCATCACCCACTACGCTGCAGAGGATTTGGAACAGAACTAGGGAAGGGAGGGGAATTCATTTCAAATTTGCATTTTCTAAAACAGTATGAGAACTGAAACAGCCGTCCTTCGAAATTCGCACGTATCCGAATTTTGTGATTCAGTTCTTCAACCAATGTTTACAAAAATGCATGCATTAGGGGAAAGTGCACAGAAATGAATCTGTTTGTGAAAACAATATTCAAAATCCACTATATTAGTCAAAACTGCATACAAAAATGTGTTTATTAGGAGAAATTTTCACTAAAATGCTGGAGAAATTTCATGAGGATTTTTTTTTCATTTGCAAGTTGCTGCAGAAATGTGGAGAACTGAATTTAAGACTGGAAAAGTGAGCAACTGAGAGAACCAAAACTGACAGATCCTTCCATCCCTAAACAAAACCGAGGCGTAGTCTTGGCTTCTGGCCTCACCTTCCTCTAAACCCACTATGCCTAACTCCCTGGTGTGAAAGGAACTGAAGCTTAATGGCAGAGCTTCTAATGTCCCGGGTTTGCTTCCTGGTACCTCCAATTAAAACACAAGTGGTGAACCTTTTCTCAGCCCAAGGGCCGCATTCCCTTCTGGGCACCTTTCCAGAAGCCACATGACAGTGGTGGGCGGGGCCAGAAGTAAAAGTGGGCGGAGCAACAGGTGTCAATTTTGCCTTTTGTAGAGTAGGCTGCTTTCTGCACCCACCCGTGCGCACCCCTCTCTATCCTCCATCCAGGCAACCAAGAAGAGTTATCAGAGTGCGAGGACGCATTCCAGCCAGGCAAAAACTCTTGGTGTGTGCGGAGCAGGGCCAGCGTGAGGGGTGAGGCATGGAGCGAATTCCAAGGGCCAGATGGAGAGGCCTGGAGGGCCGCATTCTCTCTCTGGGCCTGAAGTTTCCCACCCTTGTGATCAAAGTATCCAAGAGTAGGAGATGGGGAATACCTACCTCGGGCAGCGATCCTGGAGATTTGCTGCTAAGACAGAATAGGCAAAATTGTGTTAGGTAGACCAACGGTCTGATGTGGTGTGAGGCGGCTTCCTATGCCCCCCTTCCACCATGGGGAACAGATCCTTTTGTGTTTAGAGCAGGAGTGGATTGAGAAGAGCTGGGATTTCTCTCCTCAAGGGCATGAGGCCTTGTGAGGCCCTGGAGAGCAATGTTTGGGTGACGGAGAAGATGATGGTTTTGGACTATAACAACTGTAAACACGCAAACATTGTCCGCGCACTTTTGTTGTGGTTTCCAGAAAGGGTTTCCCCCCTTGTTACCTTTCTGAACAGACGGTGCCTGCATAGCAGGCAGGCATTCATTTGCAGGCGATGCCTTCCCCAACACTGCATGCCCAATGCTGTGGAGAAACTGAACCAGTTGAATTTCTACATCTCACATAGCTCTTAAAGGCACAAAGCCTCTTTTCAAAGGCGCCAGGAAAACCTTTTGCAGCACAAGGTAGATTGCGTGTTAACCCCTCACTTCAACCCTTTGCGCAGCTGCCACAGCCGCCTTGGGTTCTGTTTGACCACAGTGAATTTTGAATGGAAACATCTTCTGGGGGTAAAAAAATCCTATGCAAATTAGGGTAATATTTTCCCTTTAAATAGGGTAATTGCATCAGACCATGTTCTGCATTCCTAGAACAGTAGTGGGAAGCCTCAGGCTCGTGGGTCAAACATGGCCCTCCAGGACTCTCCATTTGGCCCTTGGGAGTCTCCCCAAACCATACCCCTCACTGGTCCTACTTTGAGTGTTTTTGCCTCTGATAATGGCTCTTTCTTGCCTGGATGGAGGACAGAGAAGGGGGTGTGAGTGTGTGTAGAAACGAGCCTACTCTACAAAGGTAAAGGTTGTATTCATTGTTCTGCCCACTTTTGCCTCTGTGCCCAAAGTAGGGAATGTGACCCTCCGGCTGAAACAAGGCTCCTCGCCCCTGCTTTAGAGAATGATTTAATTTCCACATTTATTTTACTTGCATTTAGTGAACAGAGCTAAAAGCTTTTAAACTGCCAGGCTTGCCTCATACTGTATTTGCCGTTGGCATCCGTTCAGAGTTACAAATTGCTCCATCCAGCTCCTTTTTCCAAATTTGCACCTGCAAACCTCTGGGATTCTCAGGTATCACAACTTGCGTCCCCAGGCCGAATAACAACAAAACCCAAATTGAAACTGGGGCAGCCAGAGCTCACTGCTTTGCATCAGCCTCTCTGCAGGCAGGGCTCCCAAGAGGGCCGAAAACCCTGCAGAGAGTTGGAGATTTGCGCCGCCGTTTTAAATACAAGCATGTGATGAGAACTGCAGCATCAAGCTGTAATCTACAAAAGAAATACATCCCTGTTCTCCGCAAGGCTGTCTCTCTTCCCCAGCCCTAAGAAGGGGGGGATCTAGGGTAAGCTCCCCTTTTAAACACAGAAGCCTCTATTCCCTGCGCTCCCCCCCCCCAATTCAGATCCAGTCAGTGTATCCCCACCCCTCAGACCTAGGGATTAGACCCAGGAGTCCTGCTTTGCAGCAGTCCCCGCACGAACCCAATTAGATCTAATCTGATCTAATACACCGGATAAAGTGGATTGTAGTCCACAAAAGATTATGCCATAATTACTTTGTCAATTTTTAAGAGACCATAAGACTCTCCTTTTTTGCTGTAAAATACTTAACACTGCGACTCCTCTGGAAATCATTAGATCCTAGCTCTCTTCCCATCTGAAACCACCTTTTAGTCTACACCATCTTAGTTCCTTCCCTGAGATTGTGGCATCCCTGTTCCCTAGTCCTCAGGGCCCTAGAAAACTAAGTTTTTGACTTCCACTACTGCCCCTTCCTTTGTTTTCTCTCCTCCACCACCCACACCTCCATTTTCTCTATTCATTGAGCTCCATGTTTTGTTCCGAGTCTCTCTCTCTCTCTGTTTTCCCCGTTCTTCCTTCCCTGGACCTAGAAGTGATGCTGGAAAAGAGAGGTTGGAGGGGGAGCCTCGGTGCCAGTCTCCAATGGGGATTGGCTGGCATTCTTCCTCCCGTCTCATAGCAACCAGCATCCCTCACTCAGCAACAGCATCCCTTTTGGTCCCTCCTTCCCCACTGCAGCATCGCAGGGCCCTGCCCATCAAAGAGAGAGCCGCAGTGGGGAATGCTGGGAGTCAGCTGGCAGGCAGGACTGCAGGTCATAAATAATCCAGAGGCCCTGGTCAGGAACAGCGAGACGGCAGTCTGAGAGCCGCTTCCCCTGGGCCCTCTCCATTTTCTGAGGGCTTAAGGAAAGAGCAGAGATAAAGGATGTCAGGCCTCTGGGCGATGAACCAAGCTGAACATTATCCTGCCTGTGTGGTTGTCAAGAGCCATGTGGGCATCTCGCAACAGTCTGTGTGATGCATCACCCTGTGTGGTTCAGGTTGCCTTCCCCGCCCTGTTGTACAATCCGAGCCCCCCATTTAAAGTGGCTTCACCTGACTAATGGGAATGCTTACTCACAAGTAATTCTCCTACTGGCCATTGTGGGGTGAATTGCACATGAGAGGAAGGCATTCCTGGCAGCAGGAGGAGGGATAGCTAGCTTTTGCTTTTCCCAGAAAGGACTGGGAGTTTCGTGTCAGCAACACACACATACTGCCACCCAAAGTCCTTTCTGGGAGAAGGAGGTGAACGTTATCCCTCCACCCCATCTCACTGCAGCAAGAGGGGGGATGGGAGGGGAATAGCTGACTTATCTAATATAACAACTGCTGTGAATTTTGGAAAATATTCATCTAGTCCAGTATCCTGATTCCATCTATGGTCAGACAAATCCCTTCAGAAAGCCCATAAACCCTTTCTCTGTTTGTTTGCTGTTCTCTGGTAACTGGTGTTCAGATATCTTACTCCTGAACACGGAGGTTCCATTTTTCCACCATCATGGCTAATAGCCACTCTCCCTTGGATTTGTGTGATCCTTTTAGGCTGCCTGTGAGGCATGGCTACAGAGGGAACTGACAACGTTCCTGAAGGTAGCCCCACAACTCCCATTTGTCAGCCTTCCTTCTGACCGTAAAATACAGGTCTTCCCCAGAAGGACCTGGCCAATGGCATCTGCATCCTTTACACCAGAGATGGGGAACCAGTAGCCCTCCAGATGTTGTTGGACTCCCATCAGATTCAGTCAGCCAATCGCCAGCAATCAGGAAGAGTGGGAGCTGGTATCTGGAGGGCAGTGGAGACTAATGGCTCTGATGTCAGTGGGGCAGTGGAATCCACTCCAGGTTTTTAGTTTGAACTTTCAAGGAGCTGGCCAAGGTGCTTTGAGCACAGTACAGGGACTTGTATAGCAATAGATCAGAGACAGGAAACCACATGTGGCCCACTAGACTTCTTTGCCTGGCCTCTGGAACTTTCTCCAGGCCACACCCCTCACTGGCTCTGCTTCGTCCCCCTCCCCCCCCCCAGTGTTTTTGCCTCACTGTAATGTCCCCTTGAAGTCTGATAATGATTCTTTATTGCCTGGATGGACAATAGAGGGGTGTGTGCGAGTGTATGTAGAAACTGGCTTACTGTAAAAGGGTCACATTTACATTTCTTGTTCCACCTACTTTTGTCGCTGGCTCTGCCTACCACGGACATGGGGCTCTTGGAAAGTTACCCAGGCTGGAATGTGGCCTTCAGACTGAAAAAGAGCCCCTCACACCTCGTTTTGGTTGTTTGCACAAGTCCCGCAGCTAGCCCAGGACCAGGGGTTCCCAAACGGTGGCCCATGGACCAGTAGTAGTCCGCAAGCTTCATTCAGGTGGACGGTAGCATCTCCACATTCAATATGCATTTTTACTTGTATCTGTATTGCTTCTTTTATTTCTGTTATTTGATTGTATTACAATTTGAATTCTATGGAATGCAAACTGAACAAAATAGGATAAATAAAAGAATAAAAATACAATTACAAATCACGCAGCATCTCGCACAGCGCGTAACAATTGCTACAATAGGCAGAAAAATCTTTAAGGGGTCCACCAAGACCATCAGCAATTTTCAAGGGGTCCACGGCAGAAAAACGTTTGGGAACCATCGCCCTGGACCAAATGGTTCCTAGAGCAAGAAACAATTTGGTCACCTTTATCTCTTTTGAATCGCTTGCTTTTTAAATGGATCTGCAGTCTATTCCACAACCTTGATGCACGATTTGCACTTGCAAAGGCGGTCCCTAACGCTCCTCCAAAGATGATTAGAATGGAGTGAGAAGAGGCAAAACTAATTGTAAGGTGTGAGAGGAATTTTTCCCAAGCTCATTCCGCTGGAATCTCCAAGCAAGCAGTATAAGGCCACATCTGCAGCATACATTTATAGCACCCCAATATCACTTTAAACAGTCATGGCTTCCCCCAAAGAATCCTGGGAAATGTAGTTTGTTAAGGGTGCTGAGACCTGCCAGGATTCTTGGGGGGGTGGGAAGCCATGATTATTTACAGTGGTATAATAGTGGGCCCCCAAGTAGACTCTCCCCTGCAGATTGTAACTCCACAAGTGGGACAACACGGGAGGAGGTGGGCTCAGAAACAAATAGTCAGCTTAAGTCCCAATGATGAATTTGAAAGCTTTCCTGTTCAGATGTTGTGTGTTTTAATTTTAAAATAAAACAAAACACCCACATGGTCACATATTCAAAGATGGAAATCTAACAATCCCAAGCATCAGATTCTAAAATTCTGTTGAATGTTGTAAATTTCTGCAAAATTTCATTTCTGCACCTGGCGTGGGCTGGTCTTTTTGCCTGACTCCTCCCCCTTTTCTCTTCCAGGGAGCCCACCCATTGGTCGTTGCCGCTGTCCTGTTGGTTGATGTGAGTCTGGCGTACCTGTTCTCCCTCCTCCTCACCTAAGGTGGGGGGGGCAAAGGGGCCACTTTTGACCTCATTTCCTCCCTCCTTCCCCCGCTCAACAACAATGGTTTGGTAACAGACTCTTCTCCATCCTCTGCCTTTCTTCCTGACCCCCTTCTCTTTTTTCACATGTCTTCCCCCCCCCCTTGCTGCCTCCTATCCCTTGACCTTTCTAGATTGTTTACATACGAAGGGCTCTCTTTCTTACTGGAGATTTCACTGTTTTTTCTTGCTATCTCTCTGAAAACTACAACCCCCCCATGGTCGTTTTCATGGTCCTTTCCCCCCCCCTCCAGCTACATCCATCTTTCTTAATCACACTTTGAAACTCTGGGGGATTTTAAACAATTATTTTCCGGGGGGGGGTGTGCTCAGGTCTAGGGATGAGTTTTGGGCACCTTGTGGGTTTTTTTTAAAAGGGGGGAAACATCACTGACTGTAGGGAGTCCCAATCTGCCTGCCTGCCATGAAATAGCAACCCCCCCAAGGAATCAGTTCAGAACCCTCTCCCTTGCCATCATCTTAGAAAGATTATTGGGGGGGGTTCTGCTCAACAAAGCTCTCCTCCCCAATCATTCCAGTACACAAGAACATTAATTCCTTCTCAAAAGATGCTCCACTGAAATATAAAGAAGGGGCCAATCGGTTTGCTTTAAGGAAAGGGTATCAAATGTGTGTTATCTTCCCTCAGCCCATTTTCTACCAGCAGATGGCGCAGTGAGGCAGGAAAGAAAATGGATGCCGATTCCAAGAATGGGCATCTGATTCTGAACAGAGTTTGCAGAATTTGGAGGGCATTCAAGGGGAAAGCCTTGTCTTGGTCCGTTTCTACATTCATACTCTCACTTTCCCCCCCTCGCTCTCTCGCTCTCTCTTTCTGCCACCTCCTTTCCCTGAGGGAACCGGAACCTTCTTTTCAAACAAAAAGAAACAAAAGAAGAAACAACAAAAAAAACCTTTTTATTTACGCTTTTATAAACATTTTTCTCGCAGCGTTTGAATAAATTAAAAAACACTATAAATTAATGAGAGGGTGAAAGGGAGATTCCTGTTGCTTAGGAGAAGGGACTTCACAAAAGGGGGACTTGTGCAATCTCCATAAATAGGAAGTCCGGAAATGGAAAAGCGAGTGTTACTGGAACAAAATCGGAAATGCCTCTTTTGCAGCAGAATTGCAATGGGCAAAAGGCAGGCTGCCCTGCTGCACCTGCGGCTGCGGACAGCAGCTCCTTGGGGTCCACTTGCCCAGCACCAAAACGGGGTAAGGGTCTCAAGATAGTGGATGAAGCACCTTGATGGTGTACGCTGGAAATTCCAGCATTAGGACAAAGGATGTCCCGCCCCAAAGGAGGTTTGGAGAATGAAGGACCTGACCACGGAAAAGGAGATAATTTGCCTTCTAGAGGGTAACAGAGTTGACCCCCTATGGGGGAAAAAAACAAAGAAGAAGTTGTGCCTTTAGAAAGGAAAAGTGCAATAGGAGAGAGACCCTACAATAAAGGGGCAAAAAAGGAAGTCCCACCTTTTTCAGGGTGCTCACAGTGCAATACGGGAAGGCCTGCCTTACAGATGGCAAGGAGAGGCATTTTAACGGCAAAAAGAAACTTTAAAGGGAGGGGGCTGTGTGTGGACCCTGCTGTATCCCTTCATGTTCTGGGTGACCGGGAACCGGAGAGGAGAATCGGTAGATACAGGCTTATGATGGAGGTCCTCTAAGTGTATTGTGGGGTGTCCTCCACAAGGAATCTCCCACTCAGCCCCTCCCTGGATTCTGCATGAGGAAGCGACTGATCCTTTGCTGCGTGCTGTGTATACTGAGAATGTCTGTATAGCCGACAAAAACAGGAAAAAAAAGTAACTCTTCCCTACATTTTTCTACCGCCTGCCCCCTCCTCCTCTAGTGCTTTGCTCCGGCCTTGATCTGAAGACCTCCCCTCCTCCCCAGTTTGCCTTTTTGACTGGATATTTCTTATTTCGTGTCTTTGGGATTGAAAAAAACACATTAAGTCTTGCAAGAAAAAAATAATTTAATAAAAATATATTAATAAAAAATCTCTGAAACCAAAGAGTGTCTTATTTGTGGCAATTAATTCAACAGATTCTCTCACTGGAATTCACTATACATAGAAAGTTTAATTTGCATTAAACTCTTAAATTTGCAATTTATCCATGGAACATGGACTAGTTTACAAGGTCATCTTATGAGCATGTGCAGAGTGTCGTCTCTTCCCCTCTGAGTAATCTCCCCACACATCTAGGAGTAGGGCTGTTTGTACAGGGTGCATATGTCTGTGTTTCTACATCTGTGTGTTTGTATCTGCATATGGAAGAAAAACAGCACTGGAAGTTATCACTCCACCTGTGTGAGGAATCAACTAGTGAGTGCAACTTAAAGCATGCCTCCTATTTTTTCATTAATTTATTTACTTTAGGCCTAAGGGAACTTTCTGTCCCAAAGGGGCAGCTCTAAGTAATAAAACAATGAAAACAAAAACCAGGTTAAAAAAATTGCAACCACCAGATTGTATTGCAGCCTTTGCCAGCCTCGTGCCCCCACCAACTCATCTGGAGCTGTTGCCCTACAGATCCAGGTCGGTGAAGGCTAGTATATTGTATTTTTATTTTATTATTGTGAATTGCTTTGCGGCATTTCTTGAATGTGTAAAGGAATGTAAAATATAATTAACTAACCAAACTGGAAACAGCCGTGCGGTACTAAAATCAGCAGCTGAACCTAAACCAAAGGGCATCAAAGAGGACCTGGATAAAATGTGTGTCTAACTCTAAACAGAAGTGTTTTGATTTGGCATCTGTATATGCTCACAAAATGGATTAGCAGGATCTCGAAGAAGAAGGAATTTCGCAGTTTGGGCACCACTAACAAAAAAGCTCAGTCTCTGACTAATTAATGGGACTGACAACATGCAGGACGCTTGAAGTCATCAGCAGTAGGGGCCATTGCTTGCCCACAGCAGGTTACTTCTTGGTGATATTGGCCAAAAGTGTGTTACAAACCCATCTTAAGATTTCTGGGAGATAACAGTTTAAGGCTGCAATCCTACATTCACCTGGGAGTAAACCCCACTGAACCCAATGGGTCTTACCTTTGGATAGATGTGTATAGGATTGAGATGCAATAGTTAGGTGTCATCCAACAAGATATGCTGTGTTTTCTCGTGTATAATACCCGTGCTATGTTTCTTAATCTGCTATATATTTTGGTATTTATATCATTTGAAATGTGGTGTTGGAGGAGAGCTTTGCGCACGCCATGGACTGCAAAAAAGACAAATAATTGGGTATTAGAACAAATTAAATCAGAATTTTCACTAGGTGATCATACTTTGGACACATAATGAGAAGACATGATTCACTAGAAAAGACAATAATGCTAGGGAAAACAGAAGGGAGTAGAAAAAGAGGAAGGCCAAACAAGAGATGCATTGATTCCATAAAGGAAGCCACAGACCTGAACTTACAAGATCTGAACAGGATGGTTCACGACAGATGCTCTTGGAGGTCACTGATTCATAGGGTTGCCATAAGTCGTAATCAACTTGAAGGCACATAACAATATATTTTGGAAAGTTGTTTGTTCACTATGCACTTCTCAAGCTATTGTAACCAAATTTTGCATGATGGTTCAAGATCATAGAGCACGGTTTCGTCTATGTATGGATACAATTGGACTACGTTTTGAATCAAGATAGTGGACTGAACCTTTCAAAACTGCACTGATTGTTTTGTTTCTTACATTTCCCAAGCAACACCGGGTACAAAGCTGCTAGTAAAATATTTATGTACCAGTCTTTCCTTCATGGCAGACTGCTCAACATAACTAGCTAATCGCAGTAAGTTTTCCAGTTGTAAAGTGGGGATTGTTTTAGGGACATAGTCTGTAAAACAGTTTTCACATTCAAACTAGCATCCTATATATGTGTATATACGCTATATATGGATTTTAAGAAATACACTGTACAAAAAATACTTTCCCTAATTTGCATCAGCTTACCTGCCCAACTTAGCATAGACAAAGAGGAGCCAATCAATTTCATGAATATATGTAATAAAAAAAATACTGTTGGATTTCTTCAGCTATTTGCCCTGCCTTTAAAAAGCTGCCTTCTCCTAGCCTTTCCTCTTTACTGGGATAAACCCTCTAGTCATAACTTCATAACATAAGGCGATAAGCTTTTGAGTTACCCAGAATTCTACATCAGGCTAGATGTTAAAAAACCCAATGTGGTGGGGAGGTGGGAAAGCTGTTGTGGTGTTCATCAAACCATTTATGTTCGCATGTGGTAAGTTCTCACATTCCACCTTAAGACTTAGCAGATGCAGGCAGATATGAATAGCTTGATAAATACCAACAGCCTGTTTCCTTCCCACCCACCCCTTTGTGTGTGTTTTTTACATCTAGCCAGATGAAGAGATTTGGATAGCACAAAAACTTGTACTTCCGTTATGCCGTTTTGGTTGACCTAATAAAGGTATTGCCCTAATAATAAGCCGTTTGGAATTCTTAGGGACCAACACGCCTACTTTCGCCCCTTCTAGTCATGTATTACTTCACTTCAGAATGTGGTAACCCGCCAGATCTCCTGCTCGTTGTGCTGAATGAAGAGCCCTGGACTTCTGACTTGATGACACCACTGCCAGTGTAGCCCAGTGCTACCTTGCAAGCTGGACTGAGAGCGGCGCTTACAACAACCCCGCAGTGTAGTCCACTGTCGATATTGCAAGGGTGAGGGTGAGTTTCCAACCCAGAACACCGCCTCAGGTTGCACGATCAAAGGCCGTTCGACTGGCGTTCCCCTCTCCAAATCCCTGGCAAGATGCACACCATGGCTCAGTGGCGCGCTCGTGGTCCATTGCCTGAGGAGCACCTTTAAACGTGCGCAAATTTTCCCCACCAGCTCCCCCCAAAAAGTAAAACAAGCAGGAACTCTCCTTTTTGCTAAGACCGTGTTTCCTTGCGTTGTTTTGTTTGCAAGGGATGGGAATGGGACATCCTGTTGTTGCGCCATCACAGCTACATTAAACAGCCTGGCTTTCTCTATGGATTCTTATGGACACCTCTCACTTCCGCCAGGGTCCATTGAAACGGGAAACCAAGAGAATGGTCCGGTCTAGGGATTCTTTCAAGTCTGTGGCGGTGGTAGCCTCTCTCAGGACGAAGGGGCATGCTCTAGTCCTGTACCTCTTGTTGCGACGCTCTGGCCACCTCTCTATGGCTGTGGCTCATACGGCGTGACGGAGCCGAGAGCTGTTTCTGTCTGTCGAGTCCTGCTGGCTTTAGTCTCTCTTCCTGTCTCTCTGGCCAGCCCTGAAAGTCAGAACCCAGGAGGCCTGTGAATGACACCACCCTCAGCTTTGCCCTTAGCTACTCTGTTCTCCTTAAACATGTGCAGAGGAAGGAGTCCTCGTGACTGCCAGCACCTCTGGATTTCAGCCTTGGCCCTTAAGATGAGGGAACCCTTTTCAGCTTGACCAGCAACCAGATTTTATGGGCATCCCCTCTAGAAAGAGTAGCCAATATCTCCCCTTACCCGCTAGTGGCCAGAGGTGTCTTGTGAGGCAGGAATTCAACAGGTGCAGTCCACCCTCCTACTCATAGATGTAGTGTTGAAGAAGGCGCTGGGTAATCCTGCAAGCAGCCTTTGCATCACTTCTTGACTCTTTTTGTTCAGAAGTGTAAAGCGCATAGGAAGCTGTTTTCTACCGAATACTGCCTGCACTGACTTCAGGGTTTCAGGCAAGGGTCCCTCCCAGCACTATCGGACCTTGTGCGTCCAAAGCATGTTCTCTACCACTGAGCTACAGCCCTTCCTTGTAGTGAAAGGGACAGATAAGGAACAGTGGTTAGAGGTGGCGGAGGCACTTCCTGCTTTTGGTTTGTTTGTGTCTCGGCAAGGCCTTAGATACTTTGTTGACCAAGAACATATCTTCAAGAGGCACTGTCACTAAGTGGCAGAGCACATGCTTTGCACCCACAAGGTCACAGATTCAGTCCCCGGCACCTTCAGTTTAAAATGCTGGACTAAATAGTTTGGCTTGGTACAGGGAAACTTCCTATGTCTTTCTCTCACCCACACGCCACAATCCCAGCCTAACAAAATAAAATGCATAGCTGTCTGTGCATAGTCTGCTTAAAAACAACAACCCAGCAACTAAAAATGAAATTAAATTCAAATGAAAAGAACCACCCACAAACCTGAAATGCGTCCATGCATTATCTACATGTAAAGGTGGGAAGAAGCGGCATGGAGCAACAAAAAAACACAGCAAAGAGACACCAGCGCAGTTTCACTCTTAAAAGCCTCCTGAGAACCAAAGGGTTGCCACCAGTGTCCTAAGTAAGGCTCTTGTGGCCTTTTAACAGCTGCAGGCAGGCAGAATATCAACAGCAAAGATTCCCATCCTGCAATGATGGGGAGAATTAAGCCGTCTGGATTTCTGCCTGTTGTGCTGAAGGTGGAATGCCGTTTCTGCTAAGAAAGCTAGCAGCCCTAGTTAACTGATCAGAAAGAGATTTAGCCAGAAGGAAGACATCAGACTTGAGGTTTTGTTACCCTCAAAATAATATTGATGGACCAGATCAAAGATGCACCTTTTCCATCATTTTGTTCCCAGTGTGTGATACTCAAATATACACTGCCTGGTTGCATACACACCATATATTTAAAGTGCAGAGCTTACCCTAAGGTATCAAGGGAACTGTAGTTTATCCTTAACAGAGCTACAATTCTAAACATCCTTAACAAACTACGGTTCCCAGGATTCTTTGGGGGAAGTTCTGTTCTTTAACTGTATGATATGTATGAGCCTACTTTGTGGTCATGCTGATTAGGAGCTTTATTCTTCAAAAATTTGTGAACATCCAGTCAGATAGCTCATCATCTCTGCTTCGTGTTATATTTTGTTATTTCTAAAATTTATATCTAACTCCTCCCTTCATTCAGAAGGCTCAAAGTCCCAAACCACAAGTATTTTTTAATCCATTAAATGTTACATGTGAACATTATCTTAAGCTGCTTCCAGACTGTCGCCAATGTGCGGGTGAAATTCAGTCATATAATGGCAAATTCAGGTTCCACAATTAAAGTGGATTTAATGCCTCTACATTGCAAACTGATTTAAAAAACTCTTTTTACAGTAAAGAAAGTGACAGAAAAATACTGGAAAATGTGAGATTAATATTCATATGACACAAGGCTGTATAACTCTTCCTCTGGCATGATCCTTTTATCAGTTCACGGTCCAAAGCCCTCCTTGCCAAGTTGGGTTCGCTGGGCTTCTCAGCAGAATACCTTTCATCTTTGGACTCCGTGTCAGCCAGACGGATTATCAAGACCCGGATTAAGGATATTTATCTACAGAGCTCGGTGCCAAATGCCACCAAAACGTGCTCACCTCTATTTTCTTGTCTAAATTTTTCATTTCCCAAACCGGCTCTGTATTTAGAATTTTTGACCTTACCTAAATTCCGCCAAGTGTTTACGACAGCCCGTTTTAACTGTATTTTCTCTTCACTTTTAGTAGGCCGTTTTCATGGCATCACTTTTAGCCATTGTTTATGCCCGTGCAACAATGTTGACATTGAGTCTTTGCATCATGTCTTTTTTCTCTGTCCTTATTACACTGCTGAACATTTTAAGTATATAAATCCAATTTTAAAGAACTTCCCTGGCAGGTCCAAAACTATACTTTTACAACATCTTTTGGCTGGTCTTGATAAACTAACAACCCTACAAGTGGCTAAGTTTATTTACGCTGCTCAACTTACCTGGTTGAAGATCCCCCTGCCCCCTTAGATAAATACTTGAGTCTGTTTGATGTATTTTATATATTTTGTAACTAAGGTTTTTCTTCTGCCTATAATCTAAGTGTATTAGGTCAATGACCGTACAATAAACTTGATTGATTGAAGGCTGTATAACTTCTGCACAAACAAATCAGAAAGAATGCTCAATAAACAGCAGACATCACTTGTGCACAAACTTTGCCAGCACAAATCAGGCTGAATGCTCATACTGTCTGGAAGAGTCCTTAGTCAACTCAAGGTGTGTTAATCTATCAGCAGATCCATTCCTTCCTAAATAGCTTTAAAAGCAAGCAGTATCAGCTGGTCCTTATGACACTCTGCCCAGTTCAGGTAATTCCTTCCTCAAATAAAAGTGAATAAAAAGAGTCCCTTTCTAGGTCTGGCCAGCAGAGGGCAATCATGGGTCCAGATAGCTGCAAACGCTCAGGTGAGCTTACCAGGTTGGTTCACAGACTGTTGTCCGGAAATACAAGAAGTTGACTAAGCAGAAGGGGAGACAAGGAGGGGGTTCCTCTTGTGTCCTCAAATTATTTGCTGGTGTGAATGAAAAGAGAGAGGCTTCTGGACAGGTGAGGAGAGGACCAAAAGAAAAGAAATTAAAAACTGACTGTTGGTGGGGAGTTAGAATAAGGGCGCAAAAATCATCCAAAAACTAAGGATGCAAACATGAGAGTGAATTACGGTGGTGGGGCAGGGCTCTGGTGGGCTATATGTCTGTTGTTCATTTGTATATGCAGATTCATTTAAAATATGCACACTTTAAACTCCACTGAAGTGGAAGGAAGGGGAAAGGGAAAACAGGTGGCTGAAGTTTGACTGGAAGAGCCAAATAGCTATGCTCAATTTGGACTGCCTTCAAGTCGATCCCAACTTGTGGCTACCCTATGAATAGGGCTTTCATGGTAAGCGGTATTCAGAGGGGGTTTCCCATTGCCGCCCTCTGAAGCTAGTCCTCCCCAGCTGGCTAGGGCCTGCTCAGCTTGCCACAGCTGCACAAGCCAGCCCCTTCCTTGTCCACAACTGCCAGCTGGGGGGCAACTGGGCTTCTTGGGACTCTGCAGCTTGCCCACGGCTGCACAGGTGGCAGGGCATGTAACCCCTGAGCCATTCACTGTTGGGGTGATCTTTAGCTGGCCCTTGATGCCCAGGAGACACAAGCGGGGATTTGAACTCACAGACTCGCAGCCAGGCTCTCCTCCCCACTGTGCTATACCTGTTACATGCTCAATTTAAGGTCGGGATTGTGAGAGCCTACACTGAAGGGAGTTTTGGAGCAAGGGTATTATCTGAGGTTAAAGCCTTCAGAAAGGATTGTTAAATTCCAATCTGTAAGATTTCCCCCTGCTTTGTCTCATCCGGAACAACGGCCAACCCTGGTTCACTTCTGCACCCCCACCACTAATGGGGATTAATCCTCTCTTCCCCCATAAATGTGAATAGAAAGTATTGGAGGGAAGGGGCTGCGTTTTTACTATATCTCAGTCAACCTGATTGCAAGCCACAGCCAAAGGCTGCTACCTAATTTGCCTTTAGATTTAAAGCTAGAGGATGTTGTTGGGATCCAATCCTAACAGGAAGCCTTGAGACATAATCCCAGCTGAATGGGATACAGAATTCTGCACATTCTCAGAAACACTCTGTGATTGCTTCCTGTGTTTCGGCCATGATCTATGGGTTTGCAAAGGGTTCTTTCTCTCCAAAATGTGCAGCGTAGGGAATGGAATAAGATTGGGGGTCTTGCAGGTGCACCCCCCCATTTTATTATATTCTTCCTGTCTAGGATGCCAGAAGCACCCCTCACATTACCAGTCCTAATCCGGACAATACGGAATGCACGGACCCAGGCAGAGGAGCGTGAGCTTGTCCAACGAGAAAGCGCCAAGATTCGGGGGGCCTTTCGGGGAGATGAGCCTGACACCCGTGCCTCCAATTTAGCCAAGTTGCTGTACATCCACATATTGGGATACCCTGCCCATTTTGGACAGGTACATACCCACGTTAATATCTCCACATTTGGATCATAGGGGTGCTGGGAACTGTAGCTCTGTGAGGGGTAGACTACAGTTCCCAGGAGTCTTTGGGACAGCCATGATTGTTAAAGTGCTGTAAATGTGCTTTAAATGTATGATGTAGATCTATTTATTTGTTGCATTTTTATCCCTCCTTTCCTCCAAGGAGATTAGGGTGACGTACAGCTCCCCCCCACACCATGTTATCTTCATAGTATGTCCTCCTCACAACAACCTTGTGAGGTAGGTTTAGCTTGATAGATGGTGACTGGCGCGAGATCACTCAGTGGGCTTCATGGCTGAGCGAGGATTTGAACCTGAGTCTGCCTGGTCTCAGTTGGGCACTGTCACCACTATGCTATATACAACTACCCCTCAGAAAACCTCTGCTAATATCCCCAAATGCCAACCACCACTGACCAGCAACTTGTAAAGATCCTAGTGACATACGCACACACCCTCCAGATTTTGACTGGAGAGGTTCTGAGGTTTTGTCCGACAGCCTGAAAGTTGCACCTCTCTGACCAGGAACTACTTCTGCCTTCAGCCAAGTTTCTGGAATCTAGTTCTGGTTTCTCAGAAATGAAGAAATGAAATGATGCACTCTACCATTTAACGATTTGCAAGGCTTCAGCTCTGCTGTCTGTAAAAGAGGTCCAGGGCCTAAGGCTAGGAGTGAGGAACTTCTAGCTCTATAGATGTTGCTGAACTGCAGTTCCCATCAGCCCTGACCATTGGCCTTGCTGGTGGGACTGATGAGAGTTGGCATCTCACAATATCTGGAGGGCCACAGGTTCCCCAGAATGTCTTCCTATTTACATTCACTGCTCATGTTTATTCGGGGGGTGTTTAGCATAATACAGGATTTTGCTAAACTGATCTTGAGATCTAATCAGCTAGTTGATTTGGATGGGATTAAAACAATCGCTTCGAAGAAAAAAAGCATATTTTATTAGTACGTGCAGTTTTTAGATTTTTTTAAAGTTTGTAATGTTTACAAATCACATTGTTTTGCTGTTTGTCATCCTAGGTTTGTTTAGGAGGAAGGATGGGAGAAAAATATGATGATGATAATGATATTTTAAAATTGTTTTTAGACAGTGCACACATGCATGCCATAACTGGATCCATCTTAGAAGAGGCATTTGGTTCTGTGTGAGATTCTGAAGGGGGACAGAATTTGCTCCATCCCCCTCTGGCTTTCCTGGCGGCGGCTGGATCCGGGAGCCACCATTTTAATTTCCCATAATGCCCCACACATGGCATTGCCCCAGAGCACTGTGGGAATTTAAATGGTGGCTCCTGGACTGAGCCACTTTTTTTAAAGGGGGCCACAGAGCAGGTATCTGGGGTGGGTTCTGCTTTGTGTATGGGCTGTGGAAGCTCTGCATGGATAGATGGCATGTGGGGGGTGGGCAGAGAATGCCTTTCCTAAGGTGGTGCATATCATCTGCAGTTTTTATAATTACTTATGTTAAAAATAAATCACTTTTTAAAATGAGAGAGAGAGAAATGTTTTGCCTGATTAGCTGATTAAAAGAAGGTTTTAACACTGGAGGCTTTCAAGAGGCAGCCAGACAGCCACCTGTCAGGGATGCTCTAACTTGGATTCCTGCATTGGACAGCGGATTGGACTAGATGGCCTTATAGGCCCCTTCCAACTTTGCTGCTCCATGATTCTAATTAATTCATCTAGCCAATTAATCAATTAAAGGTTGCAGCTGTGGTATATCTGGTGGCTCCTTATCAGTGGGGCAGCAGAATCCGCTCCGGGTTTTAACTTGAACTTTCAAGGAATTGAAAGCTTCTTTGCTCCTTGAAAGTTTGGACTAAAATGCACAGCGGATTCTACTGCCCCACTGGCATGGAGCCACCAGCTGCCATTAGGTATAATTAATGTTTTATTGGAGTGGTGTGTTGTTGTTTTTTAAATGTTTCTGTTATTCCTGCTGGAACCCAGATGGAATGCCTGAAGTTAATTGCCTCCCACCGATTCCACGAAAAGAGGATTGGCTACCTTGGCGCTGCCCTCCTGTTGGATGAGAAGCAGGACACTCACCTTCTCCTGACCAATAGCATCAAGAAGTGAGGGGGGGATGGAAGTGGGCTTGGGTGGGGTGAGGGGGAGCCCTGCAATGGCCAAGAACAGATTTGGAAAATGAAACCTATTATTTAGGGTTACACTGGATGAAAGAGACCAGCCTGGAATTTGGGTTGAGGGGGGAATTTGGGTGTGCTTCCAGGGAATATGCTAGGGGTCTGGTTTGGGGGATTTGAGGACTTACGGGGAAGGGACCTGCAAGGGCCTGTATGTTTCCGAGCTCGATTCCGAGCTTGGAACCACAATACCTGATGGAACACCTCTCCCAACACGAACCCACTCGTACACTATGCTCAACATCCAAGGCCCTCCTGCGAGTGCCTACTCTGAGGGAAGCTCGGAAGATGGCAACAAGGGAGAGGGCCTTCTCAGTGGTGGCCCCCAAATTATGGAATGACTTCTGTGATGAGGTGCGCCTGGCGCCAACACTGTTATCTTTCCAGCGCCAGGTCAAGACTTTCCTCTTCTCCCAGGCATTTTAGCATGTGTTTTTAAATGGCTTTTTAAGAAATGTGTTTTTTTTTTAAAAATGTATATTTGTTTTTAATGTTTTTAATTGTTGTAAACCGCCCAGAGAGCTTTGGCTATGGGGTGGTATATAAATGCAATAAATAAATAATAAGGTGGGTTTTGAAGGAATGGAGGGTTAGATTTAGGGAGTAGGAAAAGTTAAGTCAAACTTCGGAACTGGGGTTGGGACTCGGGCGCTTGGGAATGTAACTTTGGGATATCGGCTCGAACATGGCTGTGTAAAGCCTTTAAAAGCCCCAGCCTTCTGCGCTGGTAAGAGTTGGTGGCTGTCACTGGGAAGTCTTGAGGGTCATAGGAAGCTGCTGTCTACTGAGTCAGACCCACTGGTCTATCTAGCGCAGTGTTGTCTACACTGACTGGGAGTGGCTCTGCAGGGTTTCAAGGCAGACAGTCTCTGGCAGCCCTACCTGGAGATGCAATCGCAGATTGAACCTGGGACCTTCTGCGTACAAGGGAGATGCTGTACCATTGAACTACGGCCCTTCCCCTTATCAAATCTGGTGGGTCAAATTTGGGGGGGAGGGGGAATCAGTGGAACATGGCTTGAGTGGGAAGAAATATATGTGTTTGGAAGCTCCACCGGTCGGGAGATGGGATCTGTGTGCCTGAAGGAAGTGAGCAACACAAGGGATCTGAGTATTTGAGAGGGTGCCTTGTCTTCAATCCTTCCCACCCACCCTCTTTTTCTCTCCCTAGTGACCTCCTGCACTCTAGCGCCTGGGTGCAGGGCTTAGCTCTGAGTACCTTGGGCTCTTTGGGCTCTGTGGCGATGCTGCGGGATTTGGCCGGGGAGGTGATACAGCTAGCCAGGGCTGGGCAGCCCTCCGTGCGAAGGAAGGTGAGGAGCAACAATCTACCCATGCTCTAATCTTGGCATCCTCCCTCTCTGCCTTTGTAGTCGTCTCAAAAGAAGGGCGTTCACACATTACATCAACAAGTATACAAAGTGTGTTACCTGTGTGCACTGGTAGTTGAGCTGTACAAATCAAGAAGTGTACACTCTTTTCACAGTGTGCATGCGCAGAGGCACCTTAAACTTATGTTCAATGTAATGTGTGAACAAGCTGACTGTGTTTGCTTTACACACTTTGCTACTATCTCTGATTGGTTCTCTGTGAACCCCTCAGTTTCATCCAGTGGTTAATTTCGAACACTTCCGTTATGCTCTATTTATTTATTTTTTTAACATAATTACATTTTTTTTAAGTAGTGGGAGGTTTCTGAAAGCTATGCTCTCTAATCTCCAAGATGTGGGTGAATGTGATTACCAGGTATGGAAGGAAAGGTTGCTTACTTATGCTCAGAGGCACTCCTTACTTTCCTCATTTGAAGCCTTTCTACGAATGCCGGCTGGAAGCTCTTTCCCTTAATTTCAGAGGGATGAGAGGCTGATCTTCCAGACCGGTGAGGGACTGGCTATGGTCACTCAGCAGGAAAGAGAAAGCATTCTGCAGACGAGTCACTGGCCTTTTTTTAATCACAAAGCTGAGATTCGAAGGATGCTTCCAAACTCTGTGCCTGCAAGGCAGTCCTGGCAAACTGTGGGATGTACACAGCCCCATCCCATCATCCCTTCCTCTTCACAAACCTCCTTTGCTTTCTGCTAACACTTACAGGCTGTGGTCTGCGCTGTACACGTAATCCGGAAGGTGCCAGATCTTATCGATCTGTTCACTCAAATCGGAGAACAGCTGTTGACCGAACGAAGTCATGGTAAGCACCCTTGTCCTTTCAGCTTGGTGCTGAATGCCAAACCTGAAAGCCAATGCCAGTTGCCCTGAGATGGCAGAGGTTAAGGGCAGCATTCCCTGGCCTCTGTCACTGGCCAGGGGACTGGGGGAGGGGCTACTTGTGGCCCATCCATCGTCCAGAAAAGGAGAAGCTGCTGGGAGCCTACTTCATCCCTGACTTTCCCTGCCTGTCTTTTAAATTATAATTCTGTGGGCAGGAACTGGTTTATTACTGATCACTGTAAGCTGCGTTGGGGGACCTTTGTCAGCTGAAGACTGTGGGGACATGGGGGGATAAATAAACAAGGGCCAGTTCACATGTGCTTGGATATCCCTCCATTACTTAAGACGCTTGCTGCTTTGCAGCTGAATGCACAAGCTGGCTTTATTGCTTAAATCCAGGCTTGGGGAAAGTTCTGTTCAGAGGCGTTTGATAAACAAAGTCAAGGGAATAGTGGAGAAGACAAGACAAGATCTGGAGTGGTCCAGGAGATGCTTTGCTAGGGATTTGGGAGGGGATCTGTGGCTCTCTCCTGTCACATCAAGGCAGCACAGGGAAACTGGAACGGGTTCAGAGGAGGGCAACAAAGATGATCGGGACTGGAAACAAAGCCCCATGAGGAAAGACTGAAAGAACTGGGCATGTTTAGCCTGGAGAAGACTGAGGGGAGATATGATAGCACTCTTCAAGTACATGAAAGGTTGTCACACAGTGGAGGGCCAGGATCTCTTCTCAATCGTCCCAGAGTGCAGGACAGGGAATAATGGGCTCAAGTTGCAGGAAGCCAGATTTTGACTGAACATCAGGAAAAACCTCCTAAGTGTTAGAACCATACGGCAATGGAACCAATGACTTAGAGAGGTAGTGGGCTCTCCGACACTGGAGGCGTTCAAGAGGCAGCTGGACAGCCATCTGTCGGGAATGCTTTGAATTGGATTCCTGCATTGAGCAGGGGGTTGGACTGGATGGCCTTATAGGTCCCTTCCAACTCTACTATTCTATGATAAACTGGCACGCAAGAGCCGGGATTCGAGATGTGGTTGACAGGAAGAGGCAGCGATGCCCACCAACTCGGATCACTTTAAAAGAGGATAAGATCAATTCATAGAGAATAAGGCTATTGCTGCTAATCATGATGGCTCTGCGCTACCTGCACTATGGGAGGCTGCATTCTTGCAAATATCAGGAATATGTTCTTGCAAATGTAGGAAACCACAAGTGGGGCTGTTGCGCTCAGAACCTGTTTGTGGGACTCCCATCATGGGCATCTGTTTGGCCATTGTGAGAACAGGATGCTGGGCTGGATGGGCCCCTGACCTGATCCAGCAGGGCTCCTCTTGGGATCCACGCCTGGACACTCTTTCTCTGTCTCTCTTTTCTCCCCAGGCATTCTGCACGGGGCCGTCATGTTGATCGCAGAGATGTGTCAGCAAAGCCTGCAAGCTCTGGAACACTTCTGCAAGGTAGGAAAGCCCGAAACCTGACCTCCCAGCCTCCTCTGCTCTTAATCCACAGGAAAGATCTACTGTTTAGAGAGGTGGGAGACCCAGAACCCAATGGTAGGCTTGGCAAGTTGCCGCAAAGGAGCCCTGCGAATTCAAGTGTCCGTTAACTCGGACAGATAGGCAACTAACAAATAAAATTTTATTATTATTATTATTATAAGATGGTGTCAAAGAGGAAATTCTGAGATGGGCTGTTTGTCGCACAGGGATGAGGGAAATGGCAGCCGCTGAAATTTCCTCTCCATGCCCCTTGCAACCCTTGGAGTAAGTCGGCCATGTGTGTGCATTAAGTCCTGGGTTCAAGGCCCACTTAAAGGACCGGAGGTAGCAGGGCTGCCCCAACCATCTGCCAGAAGCTGCCGGCAGGCAGTGGGGAAAATGTTGCGTGAGACAGGCGCATGGCAGGCCAGAATATTCACCAAACAGAAAAAGGAATTGTCCCTAGCCACAAATGATAAAAAGAAACAATGTGAAGGACCTGGGTAAAATAGAAATAGATTTATTTATTTAGTAAACTGGTTAGTCGCTTTTCTACACAAATACATGCACTCAAAGCAACTTACAGTTAATAAAAATAAAAAGTAACATACCGTATATAAAAAGCTAAAAAAATCCCACCAGTGCATAAGGCGGTAGAGCAACCCTTCTTAGGAAGGCTGCACAACAGAAGCCCTCCAAAACCTTCCAGAGTTAAGTGCCAAATGCCTGGGAGAAGAGAAGTGTTTTTGCCTGGTGCCTAAAGATGGATAATTACGGCGTCAGGCATGTCTCCCTGGAGTGAGTGTTCCACAAACAGTGGAGTGCCACTGAGAAGGCCAGTTCTGGTGTTGCCGCTCTCCACGCTTCCTTCAGAGGGGGCACACGACGAAGGGCCTCCGACGCCGAGCGCAGCTCCAGGAGAGTACATATAGGGAGAGGTGGGCGGTTCTTGAGGTACTGGGGTCCTGAGCCATATAAGGCTTTATAGTCAAAACCAGCACTTTGAATTGAGCTCAGAAACTAAATTGGTAGCCGATGCAGTTGCACCAGAACTGGTGTTCTGTGCGCAGACTGTCTTGTCCTGGTGGGCAGTCTGGCTGCTGAATTCCATACCAGCTGCAGTTTCCAAACAGTCTTCAAAGGCAGCCCCACGATTAACTTACTGCAGTAATCAAACTATATGTATGAAATATATGTATTTCAGATGACATGACAGAAGTGTATGCAATTAGGAATATAGGGGAAGGGCCGTAGCTCAGTGGTTGAGCATCCGCCTTGCATGCAGGAGGTCCCAAGTTCAACACCTGGCATCTCTGGGCAGGGCCGGGAGAGAACCCAGTTTGGAACACTGGAGAGCTGCTGCCGGTCAGTGCAGACACTGCTGAGCTCAATGGACCAGTGGGTCTGACTCGGTATAAGGCAGCTTCCTATGTTCCCCTCTCAGGCCACATCCCTTACTAGCCTTGCTGTGCACCTCCCTTGATGTTTCTGTCGGGCTGAAATGTATCTTTGAACTATGACAATGACTCTTGGTTGCCTGCGTGGAGGATAGAGACTGGGGGGGGGGGGGGTAGACACCAGCCAGGTGTACAAAAGTAAAATTCACATTTGTTGCTCTGCCTGTTTCTGTCTCCGGCCCCACCTACTACTGTCATGTGGCCCCTGGAAGGTTGCCCGGAAGACAATGCGGCCCTCAGGCTGAAAAGGATACCCTATCCTTAATAGACAAGGGTGCACTCTTAAGCCCCCTTGCCTGGGAGTAAGGACCATTGAAGTCATGCTTGTGTGTGAATTTGTTTTATGTGGGGAGATCGGCGCACAACGATCAACGCACAATCTTGACAGAAAAAGGCTTTGATCCAATGGCATGGATACCACGATGATTGGAAGACTTTCATCTGCTGCAGCCTTCGTCTGCCTTCACAGCCATTGTAACGTACACATTGTTATCCTCTGCCTGTTCTGCCGTTGAGGACATTCTTGGATCGTTCTTCATCTGGCTCCTCTCCCTTGACCTTACCGCTCTGGGTGACCCTGCTGGGAGTACATGACTCCCAATGGCATCGCTCACGGGGTTCATTGGAACACGCAAGCCCACTCACCACTACAAGGCGACAAAATCCATCAAGTGACATATATAGGGTGGTGCTGTCAAGAGAAATAAAATCCACAAGTTGTCTTGAAACTGGCCATTTTGAGATCAGAAATGAAAAGTTCTGAAATTCTGACACCAAAGGAGTGTTGTGGGATACCAGGGAGAGGGAATTGTGGGTAACGAGAAGGAACACAACTGCATTTCAAGAGGTATGGCTCTGTGGATGGATGCCTTCTGAGGGTTTTCCTCCTAATAGTGGCTTGCTGTTTTCTTCTCCCTCACAGTTTGTGCCCCAGTTGGTCATGACACTGCGTAACCTGGTTGTGGCTGGGTACTCTCCGGATAACAGTATCTCAGGAATCAGCGACCCTTTCCTGCAGGTAAAAGATCTTGTTCCCACAATTGCCCCTCTTTTCGTGAGCTCCTGTCTTGTCTTTCCGCAATTCAAGAGGGAGGTTCAAGAGAACTAGGGATGGGTTTATATATTTGCTTATGAATCGCTTCCTGTGAAAAATCTGGCAGTGATTAACAATAAAAACATTAACAACAAAATCCAGTACAGATGCAGACTGGGTTAAGAATCTCAGTTAAAAGGTTTGCTGAAGAAAGGTGCTGAAAAGACCATAGAGACACTGCCTGTTTGATATGTATTGCAAGAGAGTTCCAAAGGGTAGGTGCCACCACAGTAAAGGCCCAATTCCAACACTGCATAGAATAGATCTCCTGATGAGATGGTACCTGCGGGAAGCTCTCTCCTGCAGAGCACAGTGATCGATTGGGTAGATAATGGGTGAGACAACCTTTTAGGTATCCTGGTCCCTATATCTCTATCCCATAATCCCCAGTGTGCCAGGATGTGTGTTTCTTATACTTTCCTATAGAAAGTGTGAGAGCTTGGAATACTCTAAGCAAATGTGGTGGTGGGGAAGATCCACAGCTCTGGGTTACAGGGTAGATGTTGCATTCATCAGATTCCCACTTCGGTCCCCAGTGAAAAGGATCTCAAGTCATGGGGAAATCCCGTAAGAAGAGTCTTTGGAGAGCTTTTTTGCCAATCAGAGTGGACAATGCCTGGCTAGATGGCTCAATGGTCCTGGCTCGCTTCACATAGTGGCCGGATTAGTGTGCACCCCATTATGATAAGCAGCAATAGACATCCCCACAGGGGAGATGTCCAAGGGTGGCAACCACTGAGCTGAGCAAGTGAGCAGAGGTTTTCTTAACTTTGCCACCTTCTTGAGTCTCATCCTCCTTACTTCCTCCTTCCCCTGCTCCATTCTCACCTCTCCGATCACATTTTCCCCCCCACCAGGTACAGATCCTGCGGCTGCTAAGGATTCTGGGGCAAGACAATGAGGGATGCCAGCGACGCCATGAATGACTCCTTGGCTCAGGTGGACACAATAGGTGGCCTTTGTGCTAGAGGGGGTGCGCTGGGTAAGGGAGGAGAGGAAAGGCCCTTTGGGAACAGCGTCCATTTCCTTATGGACAAATCCGTGGGCATGTTTATTCTCCATGTTTGGACTGAAGATTTGCTAGGCCTGGTCTAGATTGGATGACCTAGAATCTTGTTCAGCACAGACCGAACCGGGGGGTGTGTTGTTGTTGTTTTGGCTTGTTGTTTGCAAGGAAGTAGGGCAGGAAGAGACCAAGGTGAAGACTGGGGGAGAGAAGGGCAGGGGACGTCCTGAAACTACGGCAGTGACACTGCCACTTCTCTCCTCTCTCCCCAGGTGGCACCAACACGGAGACGACACGGAACGTGGGCAATGCCATCTTGTACGAGACAGTTCTGCCCATCATGGGCGTGCGTTCGACCAGCGGTCTGAGGTATGGCAACATTTTAAAGGCATAAACACATTGATTGCTTGACTGGGCTGATCCTACATCTTGCTTGGCTCCTCTCTACTCAATGTTTCTTTTGGGTGGGGTGGATAGTTGGATTCTGTGGATGCAAATCAAATGTTTTTGGCACTCCCTGGTGCAATTGTGGTGCTACCTGTTCCTAGACTTCTAGTTAACACTTGGGCCTCTGGATCTTACCTGCTATCAGAACTTTCTTCCATTGCCCCAGGAGTGGGGTACCTCAGCCCCAGGGCCAGAGCGGCCTTGAGACCTCTCCCCAGGCCACCCCCTCGAGTGCTTTTGACTGACTGCGTTGTGTGTCCTTGAACTGTGAGAATGTCCTTGCTTGCCTGAAGGATGATGGAGAGATGGATGAAGGGTGTGTTGTGTGTGTAGAAACCTCTGGATTTTGCATGCCTGGAATGTAACCTAAAGCCATATCCGGACCATACATTTAAAGCATACCGATTTTAACAGTCATGGCTTCCCCAAAACATCCTGGGAACTGTCATTCATTAAGGGGTGCTGAGACTTCTTAGGAGAGCCTTACTCCCCTCACAGAGCTACAATTCCCAGAGTTCCATGGGAGGAGGGATTGATTGTTAAACCACTCTGGAATTGGAGCTCTGTGATGGGGAACAGGGGTCTCCTAAGGACTCTGAACACCCTTAACCAAACTATGCTTCCCAGGATTCAGCCATGACTGTCGAAAGTGGTCTAAGCCTGCTTAAATTATGGTGTGGATGAGACCCTATTGTACAAAGATCAGAGTCGCATCCGTTGCTCTGTTGACTTTTGCATCTGGTCCTGCCCATGACTTACACCCAAATATGTCGAGCTAGAATCAAGAGTTGGATAGTTCTTCTTGGTCCAAAACTTCTCCATTCATCCATTGCTGCTCTGCTCAGATGTGTGTGTGTATATATATTTACAGAGCTTGGAAAAGTTACTTTTTAACTACAACTCCCATCGGCTCCAGCCAGCATGGCCACTGGATTGGGCTGATAGGAGTTGTAGTTCAAAAAAGTAACTTTTCCAAGCTCTCTCTCTCTCTCTCTCACACACACATCACACCCCTCACACACACTCTCACACACACCTCACTCTCTCTCTCTCTCTCTCTCTCCTCTCTCTCTCACTCTCTCTCTCTCACTCTCTCTCCTCCTCACTCTCTCTCTCATCTCTCTCTCACTCTCTCTCTCACTCTCACTCTCACTCTCTCTCTCACTCTCACTCTCACTCTCTCAATCTCACTCTCTCTCTCTCTCATCTCTCTCTCTCCTCTCTCCTCTCTTCTCTCTCTCTCTCTCTCCTCTCTCTCCTCTCTCTCTCTCTCTCTCTCTCTCTCTCTCTCTCTCTCCTCTCTCATCTCTCTCTCTCTCTCTCTCTCTCTCTCTCTCTCTCTCTCTCTCTCTCTCTCTCTCTCTCTCTCTCTCTCTCTCTCTCTCTCCATTCTCTCTCTCTCTCTCTCTCTCTCTCTCTCACTCTCTCCTCTCTCTCTCTCTCTCTTTCTCTCTCTCTCTCTCTCTCTCTCTCTCTCTCTCTCTCTCTCTCTCTCTCTCTCTCTCTCTCTCTCTCTCTCTCTCTCTCACACATATTCATATATATATGGCACATTTCGGAAATTAAGGGACACTCTCTTTTCTGCACCCAGGTTCTCGCTATTAATATCCTTGGCCGATTTCCTCCTTAACAAGGATCGGAATATCAGGTAAAAACAGAGGTGGAATGACCCTTAGAGCTTGGTAAACTCCAGCCTGACGATCAGCTGAAATGTTCCTGTTGGAATTGGAAAAGATTTTTGAGCTTTGGGACTGGCCCCTTAACACCTTGTACCCGGGCTCCCTTTGAAAAACAGTTGAGGTTGGTTCCCACAAAGTTGACATCATCTTCTCCAGTGCGGAGACAGGAGAGAGTAGGACATGGAAGTTGGAGTCTGCATCACTCAGGGGGCTTCCAGACTGTCAGTATTTTGTGGGAAGGGTCCGAGTGCATATTGGAAATGTATGGTTACACAACAAAGAGGATGAAGATGCTCTGTTGCCTTAGCTCAACAAATCCACTTTTTTAAAGAAACAAATAGCAGATTTTATTTTTTGTGATTAGGAATGACAGGGAAATGCTCCGAAAAGCATGGATGAATGGATTATTAACAGGGAGATGTGTATAAACACCCCACAAGCAAATCAGGAAGAATGTATAGTAGGGCCCCGTTTATACGGTGGGTTAGGGACCAGGCCCCCGCCGTAAAGCGGAAATCGCCGTAAAGTGGAACCCATAGACTATAATGGGGCCATCGCACGAAAATGACACGAAAATGTTGCAAAATGCGCAATTGCAAAATCGGCTTTAAAAAAGGGGAATTTCCCGCCGCCTCATTAGCGGAACGCTGGAATGCAAAGCACCGGTAAGCGGGGCCCTACTGTAGAATGAACGCTCATTGATGTATAACCGCCCCGTAAACAAATCAGGATGAATGCTCAATAAACTTCCTTCAAAGTAAACTATGCACCGTGACAACCCTTGAGTCGACTTGCTATGACCACAGGCCCCTTGACTACGTTTGGAAGCCTTGGATCTGCCCATTCCCTCAGTTCTTTGGGGCCTGTTTTGTTCTGTAGATACTAGTGTGGGAAGATGGAAGACTTCTCCCTTGTTGATAGCCTCCCAGGTGATAAGGGGAGGACCTGAGGAATCCCAACGATCCCCTCAAGACAAGGCACTGGCTCTTTTCTTTGGTAAAATGAACGTGAGGCAGTTGTGCAGTAAACGGCTTATTAAAAGGCATCCTGAGAGACTCGTTGCTTGTCTTCTTTAGCAGTGAAACTGTGCATGAAATTAATTGACCACACTTGGAATATGGTTGGATCCCAGCAGCTCTGACAGAGTTCTTTTGAGGGCCTTGCCAGCCGCCATTTTTGGCCATCCATGCTGCCCTAGAACACCTTCCCTGTCTCCCCCAGTCCGTCTTTCTCATCTGCCCAGTGTCATCCTCTTGCTTTTCTGAAGGGAAATGAAGCGGAGGAGAAATGCTTTTGACCTCAAAGATTTGTTGTGGGTGATCATCCACCTTGTTCTTGCCAGTGGTGGTGTGTGGTTAGACCAGTGTTCAAATCCCCACACAGCCATGAAGCTCACTGGGTGACCTTGGGCTAGTCACTGTCTCTCAGCCTAACCTACCTCACAGGGTTGTTGTGAAAATAAAATGAGGAGGGAGGAAAGAATCATGTACACCACATCGAGCTCCTTGGAGGAAAGGTGGGATATAAATGTAATAATAAATAAATAGGTAGGATATGAATTTAATTAATTAAATTCTCTCTTTCCCTCTCAACACACAATATAATGCTGTCTATTTTGGGGGTGGGGGCTCCCTTTAGATATGTCGCTCTAACATCTCTACAGAAATTGTTGCAAGTAGAGAACAGCGCTGTTCAGAGACACCGGGGCACAGTCCTTGAATGTCTGGCCGACCCGGATCCAACTGTGAAGAGGTGAGAAGGAGCGGGAAGGTGGGAAGAGTCTACAGCTGGCGTACTAAAGAGAACCGCTCATCTCTTTCTCCTCAGGCGAGCCCTACAGCTTAGCCTCGCCCTGGTGAACAGCAGCAATGTGAGGACGACCATTAAGGAACTACTGCTTTTCCTTGAGACCTGTGCCCTGGACCTGAAGGCGGACTGTGCTTCCGGAATATTCCTGGCCGCTGAGAAGTGAGTTAGTGCTGGCCGTTGCCTGCAGGGGGTGTTGCAGAGAGCTGTGTGAAAGGCACCATTGGCCATGAGGGGCACTTTCAAGGTAGGGCAATGAGTCTGAGACATTCTTGTCCTTTCTCATTTCCCCCACTCCTTCAGGTTTGCACCCAGCAAGCGTTGGCACATAGACACCATCCTCCAGGTTCTGACCATGGTAAGATGAAGGAAGGCGGCTGGGGAGGCGCTAGGATCTGTGGGGAACAACAGAAAGCTGTGTGGGTCATAGAAGAACCTTCCTCTAAAGGGGTTCTGTTTTAAGGAGCGTCTCCAAGACCGTGTAAACTGGAGGCTTTGCAGAGAGAAATGGAAAGCTGACATTCCCAAGGAACCAAATCCTTTGCAAAACACATCTTGGTTTTTAAAGTCTCCCTCATCGTATATTTTCTTCCCGTTTTCATATTGTTTCCAGCAACCCATTGAAACTGCCACTCTAGAAGTGTTGAGAAAGTGAGTTTCTAGGTCCCCCATTAAATTGCACCCATCATGTAGATCACAGCAGTAACAGTCCAGTCTATTTACAGTGTTTTCTGGAGGGAAGACCTGAGCCCTTGGCAGTTTGGGGCTGGTGATGGAGGAGGAATTGGTTTTAACTCTTTTGGGGAAGGAAGGGCCAAGCACAGAGAGATCTCTGAGAGGGGGAGCATATTTCACGTCCTGAGTTCTTTCCCTGCCCTTTGCAGGCTGGCTCCTACGTACGTGACGACGCAGTGCCCAATCTCATCCACCTGATTGGAGGTGCAAAGGAGCTTCATGGCTATGCAGTTCAGCAGTTGTACAAAGCCCTGACCCAAGATATCTCTCAGGTGTGGGGAAGGGGGGCGATTTCAGTGCTGTGGGGAAGGGGGCAAACGTGCCAAGTTCTAGAAAACCAGAAAAGGAAGAATGAGGCTGCAGTCCTGTGCACGCTTCCCTGGGAGTGAGTCCCATTAAACATAATTTATACGCGGCTTCATCATCAAACCTCTCAAGCTAAGCTTGTTCCATAAAATATTGGTCACATCCACACCATACATTTAAAGTGCATGGCTCCCTCCAAAGAATCCGGGGGACTGTAGGTTGTTAAGGGTGCTGGGAACTGTACTTCTATGGGTGGTAAACTACAGTTCCCAGCATTCTTTGGAAGACGCCATGTGCTTTAAATATAGGGTGTGGATGAGACCATACATTCAAATGGCCAATAAAACCAGCTATTAAAAAAAAGTTAACCTGAAAATGTTCAAAATAAAAGCCAGCAGTTATAGCAATATACATTATAAAATAACATAACATGTTAAAATACATGTCAAAGTTACATGTCTGGGTAGCTTGCGTAAACAAAAAAAGTTTTTAGCAGCCTCCAAAAACATCGTAGGGGTGATTTCTGAGTAGACTGATAGGAATGGGCTGCACCAGCCTTTCTTGGAAGCTTGAAGGCAATGCTATGAGCAGGGAAGGCCAACCTGAGTGCAGCTTGATCTTCAGTTCACCAAGAAGCCGTTCAAAGTGAGGGTTCTGACCAAAGTCTGAAGCTTTATAGAGCCAGGTGTAAATTTATTGGCCCCCTTTCATCACCTGAGAACTGTGGAACTGGAAACTGCAGTACTACCCACTAGCCAGCTGGTGGTGCTCAAGCACAGCAGAGAAAGCAAACCAGCAGAGTGGTAGCCGTTTGCCCAGATATTAGAAAATGTAATGTATAAGGAACAGAGGGGGAAATTGGGAGGGGAGGGGTATTATGTTCTTACCTGCTTGGTTCTTTATTCTTAAAATTCAATAAAATATATTTAAAAGAAAATTCTTACTAAGGGTAAAAGCAATTAAGATCCTTTTGAGATGGGAACAGTGGGTGTAAATGTTTGTTCTCCATGGCCCGTCTTTCATCTTAGCTGAGATGCAGTTGAACTGACCTCTTGCAAGCTCATGCTTTTGTTTAGCATGTCCAAAGCAAAGAACTAAGACCGCCCCCAGCCTCACTCAGCACCAGTTTCCATCTTTCAGCGTAACCTACCTCACTGGGTTGCTGTGAACATAAACTGGTATAACCCTCGTGTATACCACCCTGAACTGCTTAGGTTTTGAAATGAAATATGCCAGCTTTCGCCAAGCTGGCGCCCTCCAGATGTTGCTGGACTACAACTCCCATCAGCCCCAGACAGCACAGCTGTCTGGGGCTGATGGGAGTTGTAGTCCAGCAACATCTGGAGGGCGCCAGCTTGGCGAAGTCTGAAATGAGGCTTGGTGGGTTTAAATGTGTGATGTAACATCTGGGTGAGGGTCTCCCTTCCGTCTTTCTTTTCTCCCCAGCAACCCTTGGTTCAAGTGGCGACCTGGTGCATCGGTGAATACGGCAACCTCTTAGTGGACAGCAGCTGTGAAGAGGTGGAGGCCATCCAGGTGACGAGTCAAGAACTCAGCTTGCGGGGAAACGTTGAGCGGGGCAACTCTGTTCACCCACCCCCGAAAAAATGCCCCACTCAATGAGGGCTTTTCTCTCCCTTGTCCCCTGCAGGTGGACCCAGAGGAGATGCTGTCCCTGTTGGAAAGGGTGCTGCAGTCGCACTTCTCCCTGCCGAGCACCAGGGGCTATGCCCTCACTGCCCTCATGAAACTTGGGACCCGTCTCCGGGGCAATGACATCAAGTGAGATGGCACCATTGTCCACAAACTCTCAGCCTTGTAGTTTTACCACAGGTTGAGGCTGCATACACACCATGCACATAAAGCACATGGCTTCTCCTAAAGAATCCTGGGAACTGTAGTTTACCCCTCACAGAGCTACAATTCCCAGCACTCTTAACAAACTACAGTTCCCAGGATCCTTTGGGGGAACTCGTGTGCTTTTAATGTATGGTGTGAATGCAGCCAGAATGACCAAACAGAAACGTCTGGGCCTCTCTTTGCTACAAATTAAAACCCGTTTTAACTGTCAAGACTCCCTCCCTGTCCTCCCAAGGACACTCAGGCCTGAAATGTTGTGAGGGCACAGGGAATTCTTAGTTGAGGCCCTGAACTGCAGCTTTTACTTTAGGAGCTGTATAGGTTAAACACGTCTGAAACTGGTTTAGACTTACTTTATTTATTATTGATTGATTGATTAAATGTATGTCCTGCCCTTCATCCCAGAAGGTCTTGCCGTCTAAGTGTACTCTGCGATGTCGCTCCCTCTTCCTGAGGTCTGATAAAGCGCAGGCCTCAGTGGTTGCTGGCATGGGGCGTGAGACCGTGCTTCTGGAATGTTCCAAGACCGCTCTTATCACGGCCAGCACAAGGAGGTGCTGTAGGGAGATGGGTGACAAGAGATAGATGAGAAGATGCTTTTAATTATTTTTGAGTGACTTTTTATGTTTGTGCATCGTTGTTTTAAATCATCAGTTGTTTTTTAGTCAACTGCTGCCCTGGTAAAAAATCATTTTTGAAAGGCAGAGTATAAACTGTGCAACAAATGTTATGTTGCTAGGTATCTTCATTTTTTGTTGTTCAGATTAGGCTGGGTCTTAAGAATTAATTCCCAACATCATCTCCCTCCAGAAAACTCCTTGAGCCCTTAAAAAAAGACTCAGCATGCACCTCTGAGTTCTGTAGTAAGCCCCTAATGTAGTGTTCGTAGTGTTCAAACAGACGCCCCTCCTTCCTGTTTGCCCAGGCATTTGATGGCCAAAAGAGACTGATCCTGGCAGCCTGGCGATCACTGGCTGAAAGAATGTTTTTCTGTAACTGTTTTATCATGTGTTGAACTGTTTTCGCAACGCTCATTTAAAACAAATTATTTTGTTGATGTGCTTGCTGCCCTGGGCTCCCTTGGGAAGAAGGGTGGGTTATAAATTCAAACAACAATGCATTTGGGGGGGAGGGGGGCGACATAGGAAGGATGGCACCTGTCACCCATGCCCTCTCTGCGGACTATGTGTCCAGTGAGTATGCAAAGGAGTCTAGGCACATGCCAATGTAGAAACACAGAAGTCGTCAACATCAAGGGGGATCCTGGCCTGGTCCAGATACGCCCCCCCCTTCATTGTGGTGCTCCACACTCAGAGGGCACCTTCTCTCACTCAGCAATAGATTGGTGAGGGAGTGGACAAGTCTGTGTAGCCTTGTGACAACCTCCCACGTTCCTTTATCAAGTAAGGGGGTTCATCTGAACCCCCTTATCCTCTCATTTCTGACTCATCGTCTTTCCCATCTCCTTTGGGTGCTGCTACTCCACTTGAAATTGTATTATTTTAGTATTTATTAATTAATTAAGTTTATATCCTGTCCTTCCTCCCAGAAGGAGCCCTGGGCGGCAGACACAAAAAGCACTCCAAAACATCTTAAAAACAAAAGACTTAAAACATGCTAAAACAAAACATCTTTAAAAACATGTTAAAACAAAAAATCTTAAACATATTTTTTAGAAAAACCTCTAAAACATCTTAAAAACCAGTTCCAACACAGACGCAGACTGGGAGAAGGTCTCTATTTAAAAGGTTTGTTGAAAGAGGAAGGCCTTCAGTAGGCACCAAAAAGATAGCAGATATGGGGCCCATCAAATATTTAAGGGGAGGGAATTCCAGAGGGTCGGTGCCACTACGCTAAAGGTCCGCTTCCTATGTTGTGCAGAACGGACCTCCTGATAAGATGGTATCTGCAGGAGGCCCTCACCTGCAGAGCACAGTGATCGACTGGGTATATAAGGGATAAGACGGTCTTTCAGGTATCCTGGTCCCAAGCTGTATAGGGCTTTGTATACCAAACCCAGAACCTTGAACTTGGCCCCATAGCTAATGGGCAGCCAGTGCAATTCTTTCATCAGTGGAGTGACATGTTGGCAATACCCTGCCCCAGTGAGCAGTTGCACCATCACAGTTTGCACCAGATGCTGCTTCCAGACCAACCTCAAGGGCAGCCCCACCTAGGAGATTACCAGTACGTGGACAACAGTCATAATCTCTTCCTCTCCATTTTCTTTCTGTCTCCTCGCCCCACCCCCCACCTCCGAAAAGCGGCATCCGGAGATTGGTTTCCATTTACTGTAGCTGCCACGATGTTGAACTTCAGCAGCGGGCTGTGGAATACAATGCCCTCTTCCGGAAGTACGACCACCTCAGGTACTTGCTCCCCCAGTCCCCTGGCTTTTGGAGAGATATGGAACTACGTCTATCTCCACACTTGGGAAGTTCTGTGTTTGGGGGTAGCTGGGAACCCAGATTTGCACGTTCTTTTCTAAGACCTAGCTCTGTGTGTTTTGGGTTGGTGCTCCAGTGCAAAATCTTGCAAAAACTCTGCATTATGAGAATCTTCTCATTAAACTTCTGTTCCTAGTCCTCATTGCTGTGGGGAAAAATGACAATGGGAGTATAGTATCCTGTGAAATCTTATTAAAACTAACCCTTTTGTTTCTAGTCCTCATTATTGGGGAAAATGTTGTTGAAGGTCCACTGAAATCTTGAAAACCAGCAGGAACTAATATAAGGGTAGAGACACACTATTGTGCCGGTTCCAGTGTGTCTCCACTTTTCTTTTCTGAAAACTGGAGCACACGACACTAGTCAAACTGCCCCTTTTTGCTGTAAACCCTGGTGGAATCAGCTTGAGTGTGTTGTATTTTTTTTATTCGGCTTCAGACAGATTTTGCAACTGATCGGCACATCAGCCCGTTGCCCCTCCAGGCATGGCCAAAGGAAACGCTTTTCTGTAGGTGACTAGAGTGCCGAAGCCTAATCCCCATCTCCAGATTTGTTTGCAACAAACTTTTACTCACGCATCCTCGTCCTGTCTTGCAGATCATAGGAATTGTGTAACCGTGTGCTGGTGGAAATAGCTGTGCTAAATCAACAGCAGATAGCATCTCTTTCCTGTTCCCCCCCCCCACACACACACAAAAACCCATCCGTCAATTTTTCGTGTCTCCTGCTAGAGCATCTGTACTGGAGAAGATGCCCGTAGTGGACAAAACTGGTTACAGTGAGGAAGGAAGCGAACAAGAACAGAGTGAAAGAGAGGATGTTGCACCTCGCATCCTGGAGGTGGCGCCAGCATCCAGCAACCCCAAGCAACAGGAATCTAGCCAGGTGGGAGCTGCATTTCCAAATGGTTGGCATTAGGGGGCGCCGAGCAAAATCTGAACTTGGTGCAAAGTAAACATTTGGAGCTGAACCACGGTGTGGAATACTTTGCTGATCGGGAAGGGGGACATAACTCAGGATACCAATTCTGAATCAGGATTTGATTTTAAAAACTGTGTTTCCCCTAGACGGTCAACACCACAGTAGAGCCCAAATAGAAGATCATTGACAGGTGGATTTTAAAGAATCCAGCAGTCATTGATCTTACAGTGACTGGCCAGAATCACTCAGCTTGCTTACTTTAATACATTGGTATCCTTCTAATACCTGCTGTTGTCTGACATGCTTCAGGGGACAGCAAACCGGTCACTTCACCATAAAAAGGCTAAACTGGAACCAAACCAGAACCAGTTGTGTAAACCCGGAACTCAAGCCCTGGTTTTTAAACCGGCTCCTGGGGAATTGCTGTGTTGTGGCTTTTACCTTTCCTTCAGCCTTCCCCAACCACCACTGTAAGCCTCTACCAATGTTCTCCACACAAGTCCTGATAGGACCTCCATGCCATCGCCTCTTCAAGACTGTCTTGTTTTCCCTCTAGGTCTCTGACCTCTTGGATCTCCTTGGGAGCCCCGCAGATTCCTCTGCAGCCCAGCCCAGCACGGTCACTCCGGTAGCGGAATCTTTCCTTGATTTGCTTGGGGCTCTAAAACCCCCAGGTTAGTTGACATAAGCGATCAGGAGGGGGGGGGGCTGATAGAATGAGAAAAATAAGCTTCCCTTCTACAGTTTGAAACATCGCGAGGCTGATTTAGGCCTTTTTAATTTAGAGAAAAGGTGAGTAACAGGTGACGTAAGTGTATAAATTTACATATGGTATATGAGCCAACAGTGTGATGTGGCTTCAAAAAAGACAAATGCTATATTAGGCTGCATTAACAGAAGTATAGTTTCCAAATCACGTGAAGTACTAGTTCCCCTCTATTAAGCACTGGTTAGGCCTTATCTTGAATACTGCGTCCAGTTCTGGTCTCTGCACTTCAAGAAGGATGCAGACAAACTGGAACAGGTTCAGAGGAGGGCAACAAAGATGATCAGGGGACTGGAAACAAAGCCCTATGAGGAGAGACTGAAAGAACTGGGCATGTTTAGCCTGGAGAAGAGAAGACTGAGGGGAGATATGATCGCACTCTTCAAGTACATGAAAGGTTGTCACACAGAGGAGGGCTGGGATCTGTTCTCGATTGTTGCAGAGTGCAGGACACGGAATAATGGGCTCAAGTTGCAGGAAGTCAGATTTCGACTGAACATCAGGAAAAACTTCCTAACTGTTAGAGCCATATGACAATGGAACCAATTACCTAGAGAGGTAGTGGGCTCCCCGACACTGGAGGCGTTCAAGAGGCAGCTGGACAGCCATCTGTCGGGAATGCTTTGATTTGGATTCCTACATTGAGCAGGGGGTTGGACTTGATGGCCTTATAGGCCCCTTCCAACTCTACTATTCTATGATTCTATGAGAAAGCGAGTAGAGAAAGTTTTCTCTCTTTCTCATAGCAGTAGAATTTGGGGATGTCCAGTAAAGCTGGATGGGAAGGAATAGGCTGAAACTAAACCCCAACAAGACCAAGGTGTTGCTCGTGGGAGATAAGGGAAGGTTGGGAGATATAGACCTGGTGTTCGATGGAGTAAGATTACCCCTGAAAGACCAGGTCCGCAGCCTTGGGGTCAGCCTTGGCTCCCAGCTGTCCATGGAGGCTCAGGTTTCGGCAGTGAGCCGGGCAGCTTGGTATCAATTACATCTGATACGAAGGCTGCAACCCTACCTTCCTGCTCATTTGCTCCCACGGGTGATACATGCCCCGGTTTCCTCCCGCTTAGACTACTGTAATGCGCTCTACGTGGGGTTACCCTTGAAAATGGTCCGGAAACTACAGCTGGTACAGAATGCGGCAGCACGTTTGAGTAAAAACAGCCGTCGCTGTGATCATATTACTCCGGTGTTAATAGATCTACACTGGTTACCAGTTGTTTACCAGGCCCAATTCAAGGTGTTGGTGCTGACCTTTAAAACCCTATATGGTTTCAGCCCAGTTTATCTGAAGGAATGCCTCCAGCATCACCAATCATGCCGCCTGACAAGATCAGCCACACAAGACCTTCTCGCGGTCCCACCAGTTAAAGTAGCTAGGCTGGTGTGGACCAGAGAGAGGGCATTTTCGATCGTGGCTCCCACCCTCTGGAATTCCCTCCCATTCGATCTTCGCCATGCCCCCTCCCTGTCAAGTTTCCGCCGGACCTTGAAAACCTGGCTGTTCAGGCAGGCCTATGGGATTTCTGGGGTGGGTTAGTCTTTTAATTGTTATTAACTGGTGTTTAAATTAATTATCGATTACAGTCCTTTCTTGGTTTTTATATTGTATTTTACTGTATTATGTACGTCGCCTAGAGTGGCCGTTCATTCAGCCAGATAGGCGACTCAAAAATAAAATTTTATTATTATTATTATTATTATAAAGCTGAGTGTTGGGGGGATTCAGGACAGATGCAGTATCCACACAGGACATAGGTAAACTGTGAAATTCGCTCCCACAGGAGGCAGTGATGGCCACCAACTTGGATGGCTTTAAAAGAGGGTTAGACAAATCCATGGAGGAGAAGGCTATTAATGACTACTAATCACCACGGCTGTGAACCACTTCTGCTGTCGGAGGCAGTATGCTTCTGAATGCCAGTTGTTGGAAACCACAGGAGGGGAGAGTGCTCTTGCACTCAGGTCCTGCTTGCAGGCTTCCCATAAGAGGCATCTGGATGGCCACCGTGAGAACAAGATGCTGGTCCAGTGGCCTGACCCAGCAGGCTTCTCTTTTGTGTTTATGATATCCTGTTCCCATTTAACAGATGAATAGCAAAAGATCTGTCCCCGATCTCTCTGTGTGCCCTTTCCTCCTTATGACTCTCTCTCTCCATTTCAAGCATCCATTACTGGTCTCCTGTTTGATCTTCTGTGTCTGAGCAAAAGTGCTGCCCCCTTTATCGGTTGGGTGCTGTAATGCTGTTATTTTGTTTTAACAATGAGGACTAGACAGCTACTCTGTTTTACTTGACACAATTAAGTCAAAACTGCTGAGTCTAATGAAATCCCTACGATGAAAAATAGTTACGGCGTTTCCAGAGGGTACAGAAACTATCCTTTTCCCTCTGGGATTCATGTCCTACTGGGAAGCTGGACATACAATCTGCATTGTCCAGGCTGGTCCCCATTAGCCGCACGGACTGCAGATTATCATGCAGGATCAAACATCCTGCTACAAAGAGGGGGTTTTTTTTCCATAAAGAGGGGAGTTTCCAAGGTCCTTAAATTTACCCAGAAGCCATGGCCTGTGAACTGGACGTTTGTACAGTCCTGAGCACGTGTAGGCTAGCTAGTGTTAATTAGCAGTGAGGGCAAGGCCCTTTGCATATGCTCAGATATGCCTTATTACTACCACGGCAACTCCCCAGGGTCAAGTGCAATGGCTGAACTGGGAGGTTCTGAGTTTTGGAGACAGGAGGAGGGTGGCAGAAAACCTATATTTGAGCTGTATTGTGTGTTTATGATTTTTATTGTATTGAGTTTTGCTTGGTATGCTTTTGCACTGTTATGTTTATTCTGTATATGTTTTGAGATATTTTTATTTGTAAGTCGCTTTGAGTTTCATTTTGGGGGAAAAGCGACTAATAAACATCAAAAATAAATAAGTGCTGGCATTCTGGATACACTCTGAGCAGAGTTCAGATTATAGAAGCTGTGTAGCGGCTTGGTATGGACCTTGGCAACTTGTGTGCCTCAGAGAGTGGTTGACAAGGCAGGGAGGGAACGTAATGGGCCTGGCTGACCGCTCCTTCCTTGTCCTCTTTCCTCCCGTTCCACAGCTGCCGGCTCCTCCCGCATGGCTGTATATGAGCGAGATGGACTGCTGGTTGAATTCTTGATGGATCGCCCACCTCTGGAACCCACATTGCTGCTGATCACCGCCACGGTCTCCAACAGAACCCCCAATGACATTGCCGGGTTTTCTCTACAAGTGGCTGTCCCCAAGGTGAGGCCTTGGATGGCTTTCAAAGACGATTAGACAAATTCGTGGAGGAGAAAACTGCCGATGGCTACTAGCCACGATGTCTATGTTCTCCGTTCACTGTTGGAGAAAGGATGCCTCTGAATGCCAGTTGCTGGGAACCGCAGGGGCAGGGGAGAGTAGTACTGTTGGGCTTCCCATAATGGGCATCTCCTTGGCCACCGGGAGAACAGGATCCTGGTCCATGATGGGCTCCTTTGGCCCGATCCTGCTGCAGGGCTCTCCTTACTTTCTTAAGAGTAGCGAGAGACTGCAAGTCTCCTCTATACTATATACTCCTTTCAGAGCTTGGAAAAGTTATTTTTTTTGAACTGCAACTCCCATCAGCCCAATCCAGTGGCCATGCTGGCTGGGGCTGATGGGAGTTGTAGTTTAAAAAAACAACTTTTCCAAGCTCTGACTCCTTTGTACTTCTAATACTAGAACGCAATGGGGACATCTAATGAAGCTGAAAAGTGGAAGATTCATCACAGTAAAACGGAAGTCCTTCTGCACACAGCACGTGGTTGAACTATTAAACTCCCTCCTGTAGGAGTCAGTAATGGCCACCAACTTGGATGGCTTTAGAAGAGGATTAGGCTGATTTGTGGAGGATAAAGGTTGTCAGTGGCTGCTAGCCGCAATGGCTCCCACTGTCAGAGACAGGATGTCCCTGAATACCAGTTGCTGGAAACCACAAGAGGGGAGAGCTGCTGTTGCGCTCAGGCCCTGCTTGTGGGCTTCCCAGAATGGGCATCTGGTTGGCTGCTGTGAGGACAGGATGCTGGACTCTGATGGGCATTTGGCCTGATTCAACCAGCAGGGCTCTGCTTGCATTCTTATGTCTAGCTGACGCTGGCGGCTGCCCCCAGGACCATCCTGAAATACAACTTTCAACATACCCCAGATGTGAAAGAAATCCTTTTGCAGGCTGAGGAGGCAGGAAGGAGGAAGGGAAAAGGCCCTGGATTCTTTAGGGTTTTTTTGTTTTGTTTTTGTTTTTAAAAGAAAAGCACACTGCATGGATTTCTGTCCCATTGTCTTCCCACAGTCCTTCCAGGTGGAGTTGTTGGCCCCTAGCAGTTCTACAGTCCTGGGCCAGGGTGGCCCCCCAGTCACTCAGCTCATCCGAGTGTTGAACCCAAAGAAGGTAAGAAGGAGACGAGGGGTATACCGGCAGGAAGTGGCAATTAACCTGTGATGTCATTTCCTGACCTTAGCTTAAATGCTCTATTCTTGCTGCTGTTTGAGCAGCATGGCAGTGACATCACTTCCTCTGTATACTCCTGTAAAGTGACGTTAGAGACATAATCAAGACACTGTTGCCTTGACTTCCTGTTGGCCACTTTTATTGGCGGCATCAGGGGGATGTTTCCCTCTGAGGAAGCTTCACCTTCATAGTCCCCATCACAAATATAACAGTGATGTCACTCCTCCTCTGCCCTCGCTGGATGACTTCACTTGGGGAGCATTACAAGCACCATGGTGATGTCACTTCCTATTTCTTTGATGCAGCTACCCTACCTAGCTGTTCCTGCTCCAGCAACCGCAGTATTGTCTGCCCCAACTCCCCAACCTTCTCCTTTCTTAACACAAATTAACACAGGTCGCCCTTGCTAAGGACTAGTGACTTAGCTCTCGTAAAAAAAAAGAAAGAAAGAAAGCCGGGATTTCCACAATGTTGAATCCTGCACCCAAACCAGAGCCTTCAGTTTTGCAGAATGTGACTTTTAACATTTCTAAGTGCACAATATAAGCGGCATTACAAATACGTTTATTCCTTTCTGATTCCAGCTCCCACTACGCATGCGGTTACGGCTTGCCTACACTCTACCCTCTGGGGCGCTGGTACAACAGATTGAGGAAATCAGCTCATTCCCAGAGGCTGCCTGGAAATGAACAGCAAGCAGCCCCCCTTACCTCTCCCCACTCTCAGTTCCCCCTAAACAGACTCCACAAGAAGAAAAAACTCTTGCAATTACAGCATCTTACCACAAGCTGGCATCTTTGTTTTATCTGGGCACCCCAAGTAATAACACACCTAATCACTGAATCAGAGGAGAAGGGGGGCGCAGGAAGGGGCCACAAGAAAGATCCCTGAAAGAGCAAGAACAAGAAATGGGGGGATAGAGTGAGAGAGAAGGGAATCCCCATCTCAGACAGCCCTGATTTCTCCCTCCTCACTCTCAGCTGCTGGCAAATCAATTCAATTGATCAGCTAGATGGGGAAATTCCACAACAACTGAGTGAGACTAAATGGAAATCAATGGAGATAAAGAGTGGGGTGGGGTGAGGAGGAGGGGGAGGCAAGAACCCTCTTAATAAAAACAAACATAGTACCACCAGTCCCTCTTCATTACCCAAGTCAGTTTTTCTATCCCAGTTGGATTACATTATAGGCACCAGGACCCCCCACCTTCCTTCTCCTTCAGCTGCAGGCCTTGGGGCTAGAAGGGCCACTGTGGATCACACCACAGTAGCAGTGTGAGAACCACTCCCTGGAGGCAGAGTGAGGGGTCTGTGTCCTTCCGCATCCTGTCAGGCAGTATTGCAACCTGCTGGGGCAATGAGTTCCACAGATCCATAGTATATTACATCAACCTTCCCAAGCTGGTGCCCTCCTGACGATTGGGACTACAACTCCCAGCAGCCCCAGTCAGAGTTGTAGCCTAAGGATACTAGGAAGGCAAAGGCCATACTAAGATGCAAGCCCGTTGGGTGTGATGGTTTTGCTCCAAAGGCTGCCCTCCATGCAGAATGTGAGATTCCCTTCTTTCCCCACCCACCTGCCTCTCAAATGTTGTCCCTTTCACTCTCGTTGGATGCCTTTGAGGTCTGCGTGTGAATAAACGCCTTTTCCAATTCGTTCTCTCTTCCTACGCAGTAAGGCAAAATCTGGCTGTTGCCCATCAGTGAACCCCTCTCTGTGTCCAGCTGATTGGCTGACCCGCTGTGATGTCACACAATGCTCATGAGAGTTCTAACTGCTGCGGGATGTTGAAAAGCCTGTCCAGATGCTTGGATGGAATTAGAAAGTTTGGCAGAGGGAAGAGGAGGAGGGGAAAAAACTCAGACAGTCCAAACTATCCTCAGTTGAGGCTGATGCTACTGCAGCATATAAATATCCAGTCTCCACCACCACCCCCAACCAACCAAAATATAGCTGGGTCTCCCAAATCCAAATCAGTTTTCCACCCCTTGCCCATCTGCTGGCACTCTCACTTTCTGCAGTCTTCCAGCTCGCACGAGGGCCTCATAGTGCACAGGTCTGAATTTATGTAGATACACAGACATCTTGCCAGGAATTGCGGTTTTCCTATCCAAGCCTGCCAGGAATACATAAAGAGAGGCGAACATTAATTCTACAATTGTGCTAGAACTGAAATGAAATTCTAGCCAAATCCAAATGTTCTGAGATGTGCTGATCCAAAAATTCTGAATTTTGAACAATTCGTGTGTGTGTGAATAATATTTGGGGGATCCTTAAGAAGAAGACAGTTTTGTTGATCAGTCTTAAAAACGTTTAAAATATGTAAACCCCGCCCCCATTGGAGAAGGGTACATCCTGCCTCCAGAGTTTTGGCAATATGCCTCTGGAGAACAACCACTGAGAAACAACTGTGTGTGTGTGTGTTTGCTCAAGAGAGCCAGGGTGGCGTAGTGGTTAGAGTGTTGGACTCCGACCTGGGAGACCAGGGTTGGAATCCCCACACAGCCATGCAGCTTACTAGGTGACCTTGGGCGGGTCACTGCCTCTCAGCCTCAGAGGGAGGCAATGGGAAACCCCCTCTGACTACCACTTACCATGAAAACCCTATTCATAGGGTCACATGAGTCGGAATCGACTTGAAGGCAGTCCATTAAAAAAAAATTGCTCTTATGCCCTATTTGTCCTCTGGAAGTGGTGAGGCTTTGGATAGCTTATTATTTAGATATGTCAGTCGCTTTAAAAGATTAGACAAATTCATGGAGGATCAGGCTTTCAGTGGTTCCCTCCTTTGTCAGAGGCAGCGTGCTGCTAAATACTAGTTTCTGGGAATTGCAAGTGAGGTGAGCGCTCTTGTGCTCAGGTCCTCCTTCCCAGAAGGGGCATCTGATTGGCTACTGAGAACAGGGTGCTAGCAGTGGTGGCTCCATGTCAAGTGGGGCTCTGGAATCCGCTCCAGGTGCCCTTAGACAACTCCTCGAAAGTTTGGACTAAACTCCGGAGTGGATCCTACTGCCCCACTGACATGGAGCCAACCCCCCCCTCCACTTGATGCTAGACTAGATGGGCCACTGGCCTGAAGGGCTCTTCTTATGCCTCACCTAGCTGCCTTCCCAGCTCCTGTATCCTCTCCAGAGCCTCTGGCATGTCCTCCTGCTGCTTGACCATGGCCTCCACCTCTCCCACGGCATAGCCAAAATCCATCTCATCCAAATCCACACTCAGGTTGAGGCTGGCCAGACAGTATTTACACCGCCGGGTTACAAAACTGGCAAACTCTTCCAGGCCAAGTTCCTCCACTGCTCTGGCCACGTCGCCATGCCAACCCACGGCTGGGTCCATGCCCAGCAGCCCACCGACACAGACCAAAATATCTTGGGGACAGGTCACTTCTTGATATTGCGTGGCCACGTGTGGCTTGCCAGCTACCTCTAGTGACTGCAGCGGGTGCTGCAACTTGTGGCCCTCTGAGATGGGGCTCTGGGCTCCAGCTGGTGGTTCTGGTTGGCTCAGTGGCCACTGGTTTTCTGTGGTTGAGCTAGCGATGGATCCTGGGACACGGGAGCCCTCTCGTGGCTGCGGGGGGCATTTCAGCTCCCAGCCAGCCCCCTGCCGCTCCCGGAGCCAATGATCTGCGAGAGTGAGGCGCCAGTCTGATGTGTCGTAATAGCGGTCGCAGAAAGAGACGCAGCCTTCTAGGGTGGCTCCCAGTGTTACCAGCTTCTCCACAGTGTCAGGCCCGAAAAGGAATTTTTGTTCCACCTCAATGGATCCTGAGGCCAAGTCTGTGGGAGAGAGCAGAAGTGAATAATTCTGACCCAACATATCCATATACAGATAGATACACACAGACATACGGTGGTTGGGGGCCATTGGGTCTGGTGGGGTGGAAAGCAGGGAGGCCACCAGTAGGTGGAGCCAGAGCCAATGAAAGGCAGAGCCACCCTCTCATACAATCATGGAACGGTAGTGTTGGAAGGGGCCTATAAGGCCATCCAGTCCAACCCCCTGCTCAATGCAGGAATCCAAATCAAAGCATTCCCAACAGATGTCTAGGGAAAGGTACTCAGAGCCATCCTTTTAATGACCTACGCCCTGCACAGCCATATCAATGCTCCTGCACTAAGCAGGGAGTTGGACTCGATGGCCTTATAGGCCCCTTCCAACTCTATGATTTTAAGGGGCTGGATTGAATTAAGATTGTTAAAATATACAAGATCTGAACAGGGTGGTTTGTATCAGATGCTCTTGGAAGTCGCTGATTCATAGGGTCGCCATAAGTCGTAATCAACTTGAAGGCACATAACAACAACAAAAGATCTTTGTGCCACTCTCAAATATATCACCACCTTTAGTTCTCCTAAAGCCCTTTCCTGTCCCCCCACCATTAGGCAGAAGTGGATTACATTTATATCTCGTTCTGCTCCAAGGAGATCAAGGTGGTATGGATCAGGGATAGGGGATCTCAGGTCAAGAGGCCAAATGTGGCCCCCAGACCTCTTTACCTGGCCCTGACGACTCTCCCCAGCCTTGCTTTATACCTTCCTGGAGTGTTTGTGACTGTCTGGAACGTGCCCTTGAGCTCTGATCATGCCCTCTTTCCTGCCTGGCTGGAGGACAGAGAGGGAGGTGCGCAAGAGCATTTGGTCACAAAGAGTATGGCATATAGCACTTATGGAGAAATTAACCTCTAAACTCCGACACTAGAGCCAGTGTGGTGTAGTGGTTAAGGTGTTGGACTACGACTGGGAGACCAGGGTTCGAATCCCCACATAGCCATGAAGCTCGCTGGGTGACCTTGGGCCAGTCACTGCCTCTCAGCCTCATGAAAATCCTCTTCCTAGGGTCGCCACAAGTTGGCATCGACTTGAAGGCCGTACAATCTTCACCTTGGCCTCTGACACCTGAGATGTATATTCTTTTAAGATCCGCCGTATTCTCCAGGAGAGCGCCTCGGACATAGTAATTCAGGCACAGGTGGCTTCCAGACTAGATTACTGCAATTGTACTCTCCCCTTGCACTTGACCCAGAAACTGCAATTACCGCAGAATGCTGCAGCCAGATTGCTAACGGGGCTGAGATCCTATCAGCGTGTAAAACCTCTGCTGAGAGATCTGCACTGGTTGCCAATTTGTTACCAGGCCAAGTTCAAGGTGTTACTAACAGTAGTGTAGTGGCAAATTCAGAAGTACAGGGTCCCTTCATGATAGCCACAACCATGCTCTCTCCTATCTTTTTCTTTTTCTTGCTGGGTTGAGAATGAGATCCTTGTTAATGCAGAATATTAGCTGCTGAGAAGGGTCTTCTCACTGGCTAACTCACCTCTTTTCTCTCTGATTGGCTCCGAATCATCAGGAAAGGACAAGGTAGCATGTTAGAAGACTCTTCTCAGTGGCTAACACACTCTCCTTTCATGCTCATTCGCTCATATGATTCTGGAGACATACGGACCATCCTGGGACCCTGCTCCCAAAAAAGTAAGGGGTCTAAGACCCTGAGTCCCTGGACGACTACACACCTGGTTACTAATAGTATATAAAGCCCTTAACAGCTTGGGACCAGTTTACTTGCATGACCACCTTACCCCTATATGTTCCCATATGCGACAATGGACCCAATGACCTAGGGAGGTGATGGGCTGTCCAACACTGGAGGCCTTCAAGAGCCAGCTGGATTCCTTCACTGAGCATGGGGTTGAACTCAATGGCCTTATAAGCCCCTTCCAACTCTGATTCTATGCCCACTCAAGCACTTTCCTCTGTAGAACAGGTGCTGTGACTGGTGTCACATAATATTCATTCTGCTCTTGTAAGAAATCATTCTTTCAGTGTGGCAGCACCTACTCTTTGGAACTCCCTGCCTATTGACATCAGGCAGGCGCCTTTGCTGTATTCCTTTTGGCACCTGTTTTAAACATTTCTGTTTAGGCAAGCCTTTCCATGCACATAAATGTTAATCTGTTTTAATCTTTTTAGTTAGTTTTTAGTTAGTAATTGTTTAAAATGTTTTAAATTGCTTGTTTTTAACTGTTTCATTGATTTTTTTTGTAAACTGCTTAGAGGTCTTTACATTCAAGCGGTATATGAATTTTGTTAAATAAAATAAATATTCTTCTCACTATAATTTGTTTTAAAGCTTTTTTTTAATATTGTATTTTAAATTGTTGTACCCTGCCCTGGGACCTTATGATGAAGGGTAATAAAGGGAAATAAATAAATAATAAAAACACAAAGGTAACATTCACGTTAGTTGCTCTGACCATTTTTGTCTCTGGCCCTGCCCACCATTGCCATGTGGCCCCTGGAAGATTGCCCAGAAAGGAATGTGGCCCTCAGCTTGAAAAAGGTTCCCCACCTGGTATAAAGTATTCCTCCGCTCCTCACAACAACCCTGCAAGTAGTTTAAGCTGAGAGATGGGGAGTGGTCCAAGATCAGCCAATGGGCTTCATGGCAGAGGGTGGATTTGAACCTTGGTCTCACCAAGTCTTCTCTGACCCTCTTTGATCACTTCACCATACCATCTCTTGCACTGGTTGGCCTGCTTCGACTCTCCTCACCCCCACCCCCCACCCCCCAGTTTCCCTGTGGAAATTTCTCTTTACATGAATACACCCTTCAAAAGCCCTTTCCGCACTGAATCCTGTCAACAGTAAACCAAAGCTGGAAGAAGAAAGTCTCTTTTCCCAGGTCCCTTACTGTGAAACTCTGTCCCAGAAAGAGGAAGAATCGTGGCAGCAGTTGCCTGAGTGCAGTGCCAGATTTATGCACAAGCTATATAAGCTACACTTTAGGGCCTCAGACTACGAGGGGCCTCTAAATAAAAAACAAAGAAAAACTAAATGAATGCTTGTGTTATTTTTCTGTAAACCACTCAGAGGATTTATGTACAGTCAAGTGGTGTATAAAGGTTGTTAAATAAAAAAAATAAATTTCAAGGTTTACATGAACTGGTTAAAAAAGAAAGTGTGGAATACAGACTTTATCATTCTGATATCATATGATATGAGAAATATATACTTGACGGTTGTACTTTAGGGTTTATATGTTGTTGTTATGTGCCTTCAAGTCGATTATGACTTATGGCGACCCTATGCATCAGCGACCTCCAAGAGCATGTCATGAACCACCCTGTTCAGATCTTGTAAGTTCAGGTCTGTGGCTTCCTTTATGGAATCAATCCATCTCATTTGGCCTTCCTCTTTTTCTACTCCCTGCTGTTTTTCCCAGCATTATTGTCTTTCTAGTGAATCATGTCTTCTCATTATGTGTCCAAAGTATGATAACCTCAGTTTCATCATTTTAGTTTCTAGAGATAGTTGTGGTTTTATTTGTTCTAACACCCAGTTATTGGTCTTTTTTGCAGTCCATGGTATGTGCAAAGCTCTCCTCCCACACCACATTTCAAATGAGTTGATTTTTCTCTTATCCACTTTTTTCACTGTCCAACTTTCACATCCGTACATAACGATCAGGAATACCACGGTCTGCATGATCCTGACTTTAGTGTTCAGTGATACATCTTTGCATTTGAGGACCTTTTCTAGTTCTCTCATAGCTGCCCTCCCCAGTCCTAGCCTTCTTCGTCTTCTTTACATATCTGTGTATATCATGTACATCAAAATGTCATTAGACCATCAGAAGTTGAGGTCCGGTTCAGGTGAAGTGCAAACAGCACTAGGCCTATTGCAAGATCTATGTTTTAGGCTGCAATCCACTACACACTTACCCAGGAGTAAGTCCCATTGAACCCAACAGAGCTTACTTCTCGGTAGACGTGTACTGAATTGCAGTGTTAGTTCGCTTGCTTTAGTTGCATCTTCATCTATGTACCTGTACGTAAGCAAATACAGAACTTTCATTATTTATTTCATTTAATGTATATCCTGCCTTTCCTTCCAAAGGAGCCTTAAATAGAAAGGATTATTCCATTGGGTTCAATGGGACTTACTCCCAGGTGTGTAGTGGATTGAAGGCAGAAGCCAACATGTTTTAGCAGTACAATAAAAACCTGTTTTGTTAATCACAATTATGTGTATATATTTTTAAGTGATTAATGGCCACCTTATAGGGATCCAGAGCAAGCTTAGGTGAACTATAGTTTCAAAAACTCACAATCATATAGAACCTTAAGTATGACGCTTAAATGACACAGGTTAGAGCCTCTACATGTGCAGCACCTTGGGCGCCTCCTTCAAAGTTCATACTAAAATCCAGAGTGGTCCACTGCCCCACTGACATGGAGCCACCAGCTGCCACTGCTTCCACACCCCCAGGCCCTCTACCTTTTACACCCACCCCACATTTCCTTTGCATCAATGACCCCTCCCCCTCCCGTATCCTCAGTCTTTGCGCCACAGCGCCTCCTATCGACGCCCTCTTCGCCAGCATGGGCTGCCCGCGGCACAGCAGCGCCCCCTGACTGCGCGGCGGGGTGAAGTGAAGGTTCCCTCCACTGCGACTGACCTTTTCCTGCCGCCGCCGCGGCGCAAAAGTCAGAGGATGCCGCCGCGCCACCTCCGCCACCACCATCCGTGGAAACTAAGCCCGACGCCATGTTGACACTGGCAATTATAATGATGACAACGCTACAACACACACACCCCGGAAAAACACACACACAACTACACTTCCCAGAGTCCTTTGCACCTGGGAGAAAGCGCTACATTCTATTTGAAAACAAAAACATGCAGACAGGCCTCTTTCCTTTTTTTTTTTAAAGCATGGGCGGAGGTAGGGGAAGGAAGAGGAAGAATTGCGGGGTTGGAGAAATTGGCTCTGAGGGGCGCAAAGGCACCTGGGAGCTGTAGTCTTCTGGGCTCCTTCCCTCTTGGCTTGTCTCCTCCTTTAAAAATATAATGACCACTAAAGCAGAGCAGGTGCCTTTGCCGCTCGGCGGCTCCGCTTTATTCCCTCCCCTCCCCGCGCTCCATTTTTTATTCCTCTCCCCCTGCGACTGTCTCGCTCCCTCGATCACCGTTGCCAGGGCAACAGGAAAGCTGCAATTAAGAACAGCCGGGTGGGGGGAGAGGGCGCGCGGTGGGGGGGACGCTTAACTCCTCCCGAGGCAGGGTCCAGGACGCCTGGGTCCCCTAGGCAGGACGAGGGGAGAGGGAAGGCTGGGTGCTCGCTGAGAAGACGCCCGAAAAGGATTTCTGGCCTTGGTTTTTACTGTGGATTTTATTCTGGCTCTTCTGTCCTGGAGACAGTTCTTGTGAGTCGCGTTGAATAGTTCATTTTAGGATGGAGAAAAAGAAGATGAAGAAAGCACCCCTCTCCCCAAAAATGAATTACTCAAAGTGACCCAAATAATAATAATAATTTTAAAAAGTTTTGATATTTGTTTGTTAAGAGTCATTGATTAACAATATTTAATCTACTAAAAAAGTGTCGCCAATTGCAGGCAGCAGATTTAAAAACATTTATGTGTAATTTTTTGGGGGGGTACCTGTGTTCAGAAAAACTGCAGCTGGCAGGCACTATCTTCAAAGGCAACGAGTCTTTGTAAATTTGTAATTTATATATTTGCAAATTTGTATCATTCTTTAATGCTTTCAATGGGATAGTGTATTTATGTTTTAAATGTGTTGCATTTACTTGGAGACCTTTGGGTAATGAGCAACAAGTTTACTTTAATAATAATAATAAAACTATTATTATTACAAAATTTATTGGTTTTTAAGTCGCCAAAAGACAACTTGGTGGTGTTTTTGCTGCAAAAGACTAAGGCTGCAATCCAACACACACTTACTTCTGAGTAGACATGTACAGCCTTAACCAGCTACTACTTTGGAAATCATCTTAAAAGAGGCATTCTCTTGTATTTTCTCTCACTCTAAGGTGGGGATGCCTCTTCAGAGATGTAGGCTCAGGGTTCTCGCTTCAGAAACACCGTTTTACCAAGATGCAAATGTATGCTAATTTAATTGATATGTTATTTGATTAATCGGCTCAAACTCATATGATGAAGCAATTAAAATGACTCCTGATTGGGTTGCAGCCTTAAATAATGATGGATAGTGATGACAATATTTGGAGGAAGGAAATGGCCAGAACAAAACACTGGGATTGGAATGTACAGATCCAACTACTAACGGTTTCTTATGGAGTGGGATGGATCACTGTTGAGGGCGGTGAAAAGAATTGCAGGAATAAAATGGGTAGGTGGGTGGGTGGGAGACTGGAGATCTACTAGGATTGCCAACTTTGTTTTTCCTGGCCCTGCTCCTAAGAACATGAGAAGAGCTAGCTGAACCAGGCCAGTGGCCCATCTAGTCCAGCATCCTATTTCTCACACTGGCCAGCTGATACCATTGCCTTTAATAAGTGTGACACACTGAAGTTTATCTGGAAAACCTTTCCCAGGCAAGGATTCACTAAGCCAGGGCCAGGCAAAAATAGCTCAGGATTCCTGGGTAGATCTCTGGGTGCTTCTTAGCACAGAGCTTCTGATTTATCAAGAGCCAATCAAAATGAATAAATCTCGCCTGGTGCAAAATCTCTGCTTTTCTCCCTGCCTCAGTGTTCCTCATCTGTAAAACAGGGATACTAACTGACTCTCTTTGTCTACCTCTGCTGGCCAAGTTTTGGAGTTTTGCGTAAAAATTCCAGATCTGTAATAATTCAAGTGTAGTTTTGTGTCTGGCTAGGTCAAGCAGAGCAATTAGGAAGAACCGCGCATCTCCAATATTTAAAGCGCAGCTATGAGCTACTAGGCCCAATTCGCAGTGTTGGTACTGGTGTACAAAGCCCTAAATAGTTTCGGTCCCAAGCACTTAAAGGAGAACCTCTCCCAGTACTCACTGACCCATGTCTTAAGATTGGCAGGAGAGGCCCTATCATGGTTCCAACAGCATGGCGTGTGAGACGGAGCCTTTTAGTGGTGGCATCCTGACTGTAGAATTCCCTCCTGGGGGAGGTATATCTGTCCCCCGACATTGCCATTTTTCAGATGCCAGCTAAAGAGATATTTGTTCACCTGGGCTTTTGGGATATAAATATTCAGGGACTCAGCAGTTTTAGTACAGGTTACATTTAGATACGTCATACAGAAATTTAACTAAGGTTTTGTGATTATTATATCTCAAGAAGTTATATATCAGACATCTGGTCTCCTATAGGAGGAAGGGTGATGTGGAATGAATGAACGAATGAATGATGATGATGATATCATTCCTATGATTTTTTGCATCTGGCTGCACCTCCCCCACACACTATTTTTGCACCTTGGGGTCCCACAGACCTTCAGTCTGCTTCCTTCTGCACTCAGCTAGACACAGCCACATCAGAAATAAACCATGGGGAGGTTTCCTCTGCTGGTAACCTGAGCAACATTTAGTTGGGAGTAAAAAACCCACTGACTTCAAAGGGACTTATACCTCAGTGAGCATGCAGGGGATGGCAGCCTAAATTTCTATGTCCCAAACTGCTGATAAAGGCATTTATTTATTTATTTATTTTATTTATTAAATTTATATACCGCCCGACTAGCAATAGCTCTCTGGGCGGTGAACATAAAATAGCATAAAAATACAATGAATAACAAAATAATACTAAAATACAATCATCAATCCAATACAATAAACATTTTAAAAAGTAAATCAGTGTAACTTAAAATGCTTCAGAGAATAGGAAGGTTTTGACCTGGCGCCGGAAGGAGAGCAGAGTCGGCGCCAGGTGTACTTCCTCGGGGAGACTGTTCCATAGTTTGGGGGCCACCACTGAGAAGGCCCTAGATCTTGTCATCACCCTCCGGGCCTCCCTGTGAGTTGGAACCCGGAGGAGGGCCTTCGTAGCAGAACGTAGTGCACGGGCCGGTTCATATCGGAAGAGGCGTTCTGCAAGGTATCGTGGCATAGGAGCAGAGCCAGGTAAAAGAGTTGGCAACCCTACCATGAATGTCCCAAAGTCATTCAATAACAATGTATGGCTGAAATGCTCCATAATCCTTGGTTCCCTAGTCAGGGTTTGAGGAAGATGGTCTCAAGAGACCAATAGAGGCCAATGGACTGTTAGGAGAGTGAGTCTACAGCAGTGGCAGCTGGTAGCTCTGTGTCAGTGGGGCAGTGGAATATGCTCCTGGTTTTAGTCCGAATCGGGAAGGGCCATAGCTCAGTGGCAGAATATCTGCCTTGCATGCAGAAGGTCCCAGGTGCAATCCCTGGCATCTCCAGGTAGTGCTGAGAGACAATCCTGCCTGAAACCCTGCCAAGCCCCTGCCAGTCAGTGCAGACAGTACCAAGCTAGATGGACTGACTCAATAGAAGGCAGCTTCCTATGAGACAAGTTCTATGAGAACTTTCAAGCGGCTGTCCAAAGTACTTCGGACTAAAACCCGGAGTGGATTCCACTGCCCCGCTGACATGGAGCCACCAGTAGCCACTGTTCTACAGAGGACAGGAAATGGGGTCTCTCTTTTCCTCTCTTAAAAAACAAATGTTCATCTTGCCCCTTCTGCTTTACAAAGAAAAACACCACATCCTCCACCAAATGGTGTCAGCTGGTCTCTACAGATTAAAGGCCCTTGCTGAAAAATTAGAATTTAGGGCTGTTCTGCCTTTCACACATCATCTCTTGTAGCTCTAAGGCAGGAGTGGGCAGCCTCAGGCCTGGGGCCCGAATGTGGCCTTCTAGGCCTCTCTGTCTGGCCCTCAGGACTCTCTCCCTCCCCAGGCCAACCCCCTCTTGAGTCACACCACTCACTAGCCCTGCTTTGCACTCTGTTTGAGGCGTTTTTGCCTCACTGGAATGTGCCCGTGAGCTCTGTAATGTTCCTTTATTTATTGAATTTATTTATTTATTGAATTTCTTAGTCTCCCATCTGTCTGGCTATCCAGCCACTCTGGGCGATGTACAAAATAGGCATACAAATATAATAAACATTAAAATCTGAAAACAATGACGATAAAATCTATCCCACCCCAAAAGCCTGCCTGAAGAGCCAGGTCTTCACGGCCTGGAAGAAACTCATTATAGAGGTGGCATGGCGGAGATCATTTGGGAGGGAGTTCCACAGGGTGGGGGCCACAATTGAAAAAGGCCTCTCTCTAGTCCTCACCAGTCTTGCCTAGAGGAAGGAATGAGGTGTGTGTGTGTGTAGAAACTATACTGTACAAAAGATACAATTCGCATTCCATCCACTTTTGCCTCCACTCATCGCTGTCCTGTGGTTGCCCATGAGGAAATGCATCCCTCCGACTGAGAAAGTTTCTCCGCTTCTGCTTGAAAGAACATGCATCCGTCCTCTCCCCAGCTCTAAAAGGCATTGGGTTGTACTAAACTGAGTCAGAGTAGGCCCATTGAAATGAATGAGCCTAAGTTAGTCATGTCTGTTAACTTTGACGGGCGTACTCTCAGTGGGCTAGCACTAGATGCCTCTTATTGTGTCTGTCTTCTCCCCAGCCACCCCCCATCCTACTCCACAGATCTTGTTCATTCCAATGGGGCTGGTGCAGAACATCCCGCTGGATCAAGCCCCATGGATCAGATCTGTCTGCTGCCCTTAATAGCCGTCTGAATCTGCCTTGTCTGATGGTAGGGCTGCCTGGGGAGGGGGAGAGTTGGGGCATAATTTGAGCCAGGAGCCATCCAGGCCTCAACCAGTGTAGGCCCCTAGAATTTGATATAAGAGACACTCAGAATATGGAGAGTACCTTTCCCTCACCAAGGAGTAATCACAACCAGCCCCATCATATCTGGGCACAGGACAAAAGAGCGCACTTGAGCCTCACACTCGCCATCCTTGTAACTCTCATCAGGCCCAGCCAGATAGGGCCAATGGCCAAGGATGATGGGAGCTACAGTTCAGCAACATGGGGAGGGCCACAGGTTTGCCACCTCTGAGTTAAAAGGATCCCTATAGAAAAGTCTGGTTTGTTAGAAGGAATGGGGCTCTCACTCCGCCACCAACCTCAGCCAGCCCCTATCTGCCTGCCTTTTTACAAGTCCATGGGATGACTCTGACTGTCAGCCTCTTTCTCCTTAGCCTAACCTGCCCTTGTAAATTGAGCAGGGGTCAGGATGGGGACAAAACTAGAATGAGTTGGCTCTGCCTGTCACTGGCCCTGGCTCCACCTTCTGTTGGCCAGGGGTGTAGTTGTCCAGGGTCTCAGGGGGTCTTAGATCTCTTGCTTTTTTGGGAGCAGGGTCCTTATGTCTCCAACATTCTGCTAGCCAATCAGCATGAAAGGGGAGTGTGTTAGCCACTGAGAAGAGTCTTCTAACATGCTTCCTTGTCCTTTCCTGCTGATTGTAGCCAATCAGAGTGAAAGGAGGTGACTCAGCCACTGAGAAGACTCTTTTCAGTAGCTAACACTCTCCCTTTCATGTTAATGGGCTCCTGTTGTGGAAGAAGGCATTAACAAGGTTCTCATTCTCAACCCAGCAGCAAAAAAAGAGGGGAGGGGTGGCTGTGACTATCACATAGGGATCTGGCATGTCTGAATTTGCTGCTACACTACTGCTGTTGGCCTCCCTGCCTTCTGCCCTACCAGTATCAGTGGACACCAGCCATCACTTCATCTCATTGCAGGCATCCTGTCCTCTTTTGCACTTGGACACCCCACCTCAGCCTCTCCAAACCTTTGGGTCTCCAGATATTGTTGGACTACAACTCCCATCAGCCCCCACCCAGCATGGCCCAATGGTCAGGAATGATGGGAACTGTAGTCCAGCAACATCTAGGGACCCAAGCATTTGGAAAGGCTGCGGCCTACCTGAGAGCCCGGGACAGTTGCTGCCAGTCAGAGGCAGACAGTCCTGGCCTCTGCAGAAGCCAGTTTCTTGCATTTACAGATGGCAGACCCCAGGGCAAAAGACTAGCTGAGCCAGCGATGGGCAGGGAGAGAGGACACAGTCCCTCAGCCCTGCCCTTTGCCATGTGGGGATGATAACATTATTGACAGGCCTCTCAGACATCTTGTACAACAACCACCGTGCTGAGGAATCAAGGCCATGATTGGGGTGTCTCTCATTTCTGGCAAAATAATGGCAGGAGTTCAGTGATAAAGTGCATGCTGCAAAGGCCTGGATTCAATCCCGCCACCTCCGGCCAAAAGGATCAGGTGGCCCAGAAGACCCTTCTTGGTCCCAGAACCTGAGGGAGCTGCTACCAGCCTGAGAAGCCAATACAAGGCTAGATGGGCAAACCATTTGGCCCAGTATAAGACACAGGAGTATCAGAAGAGCCCATCTCTTGGATCAGGCCAAAGGCCCATCCAGACAAGCATCCTGTTCTCACAGTGGCTTCTTTGGGGAAGCCCAGGAGGAGGGCAGTTCGGTGCAACAGCACTTTTCTTGTGGGTTGACCTACCTAGCAGGGCGGTTGCACGAATAACAAGAAGGTAGTGTCTGTGGAGTGTCCTGGGCACTCTGAAAGAACCATGATATTCAAAGCCACAACACAAAACAAATCAGAATTGCCAGTAACCGGGAAATAGCCTGATTTTTTTTGGGGGGGGGGTTTGTTGATGATGGTGTAGCCTTGACCTTGCCTGCTGGCTCTGCTCCCAGGGACTACATTTCCCATCCTGCTCGGCTGCACCTGCGGAGTGGCTCCTCCCCCCCTCCCTCCCCGCTCGTCTGTGTGTGTGTGTGTGTGTGTGAATGTGAGGTTGGAGGAAGGGGGGGGAGTGAGGAGGACTGAATTGATTATTCCATTGTGTTGGAAGGCAGCCGCCAGGTCCGCGGAGCGAGGGAACGAGGCAGGCTGCGAGGCGGACGAGTGTAAATCAATGGGGAAGCCCCGGCGCGGCGAACCCCATCGATTTTTGCCTGCCTGAGCCGAGCGAGGAACGGCGCGGAGGAGCAGCCAGACGGCGGAGCGCTGACAACTGAGCCTGCCTTGCCAGCCTGCCTGCGCTCCCCCTCCGATCCACCCGTCCTTCCACCGCCGCCGCCCCCCCCCGCCAGCCCAGCCCAGCCCAGCCAGCCACCCCACCCCGGCGGCCAAGAGCGTCAGCGGCGCCTGCTGGTCCCCCTCTCTGTTCCCGCGGAGGTGTAAGTGGCATCGATTTCCTATCCCTCGCTTCGAGCCAGCGAGCGCGTAAGCGGGGAGAGAGGCGAGGCGAGAGGAAGGCAGGCAGGCGGGCGGGCGGGCGGATGGGGGGAAGGAGAGGACAGCAGGAGGAGCGGGAGGAGGAGGAAACGCGGCGCGTCGGAGCGAGCGAGCGCCGAAGGGGAAGGAGGAGAAGCCGGAGGCGGGGAGGGGGAGAGAGGCTGGAGGGCAGGAGGGTGGCCGGAACGCGGAAGGGCAGAGACGCAGGGAGAGGAGGCGAGACGCGGCAGAAGGCTGGCCGGGGAGGAAAGGAGGAAGGGAAGGGAAGCCCCTGGCAGGCGTCGGCGCCGGGCGAGGCGGGCAGGAGGGCGCGCGCTTGGCTGGAGGATGGAGACCTGGGAAGCCGGTGGCAGGAGGAGGGCGCGGGGGAGAGGACGGCCGGCCGGCCGGCTGCTGCTGCTGCGCTGGCCCGGATGGGATGGGATGGAGAGGCTCTTCTGGGCCAAGGGAGGAAATGATTGCGGGGGGGGGGAGCGAGCGAAGGCGGGCGGCTCTGCTGGAGCGCAAAGGCTGGCGGAGGGAGGGATGGCGGGACAATGCGCGGGCGGAGAAGGGGGAAAGCGAGGGATGGCGAGACGTAAGGGATCCGGGGGGGGGGTGACTCGAGAGGGAGGGGTTCGTGTGTTTGCGGCGGGGGGAGGGAAGAGGGCAAAGCGCATCCGGAGGTGTCCGGGAACGCGGGGGCCGGTGCGTGGGGCGGGGAGGTCGATGGCCGGGATGGAGGCGGAGGACGGGTCGGAGCGAAGAGTTTGGCCGGAGGGGTCCAAGGAGAAAGTGATGGAGAGAGGGGGCATGTGGGGTTGAAAAGCCGGGTGAAGGAGGTGAGGCGAGGGGGCGCTGCTGGCAAGTGTGGCAGTTTCTGAAGGTGACAGCAGAAGTGGGGGGATGAGGGGTCTGGTGGTATCCCGCATTCCCTCCCTCTTCCCGCCCCCTTTTTGTTTGGGGTCTTAATCCTGCCTCCCCCCTCATAAGAGAGGAGACAGCGGCTCCCTCCCCATCACCGAAGAGAACCGAGGGGGGCACTAAGGAGTAAGTGGCACTGGGGGGGGTTAAAGGGGAAAGGAAGACAAGGAGATGGGGAAGTCTTTCTCTCCTGCCTTTCTCCTTGCAACGCCCCCTCCTACCCACCCCTGCTTTTTTGGGGCGGGTGGGTCTTCTGCCACCAATCCTTAATCTCCAGTTCCCCCCGTTTTCTGAGGAGAGGAGTTGCTTGGGCCCCATTTCCTTTTTTCGGGGCCCCCTTTTGCCCCCATCGCCCAGGTCAAGCCAGTCACCTCCCCAACACTCTGCCCATTCCCCCAAAGATCTCTCTCCCCACACTCTTTTTTCCCCTTTCCCTCTGGCTGCATCTCCCCTGCACAGATCCCTTTCTCCAGTGATTCTTTCTTTTCTTCGTTTCCTCCTCTCTCTCTCTCTCTTCCTTGCCAGCCTCCATCTAACGGCTCCCTCCACCTTCTTCAATCTAGACCCGTAAAACACCCCTGGGTGCCCCCCCATCTCTCCTGCCCTGGCTCTCATCTTCCTTTCCTCCTCCCCCGCCTTCTGACCCCTCACCGGCCTGGGACAGTCCCTTCCCGGCCACCCCTGTATCCTCAGACCTCTGACAGACAGGTGGAGTAATGATGGAAGGGCCCCAGGAAGGCCGACTGGCAGAGGTGTGGAAACCAGGAGTGTATTTGGGCAGCTCATATTTTCCACTCGGCGACAGATTGTCGACACGACGCTCCGTTAGCAACTCATTTAATTGATTTTACAATCTTTCTTCCTTCCCGGCCTCCCTCCCTCGCCTTCTGCCTCCTCACTCTCTCTGTCGCGCTTCCTTATAGCCCTCAGGTACCCTCTCCGGATCAAGGTGGACGTTTAAAAGTGGAACAGAAAATTAACCACCACCACCCCCCAAAAAGGGGGGAAGAAAATAAAATTAGGCTGGCAGGTGTCTGGACCAGGACCCTTGGGTTCTCCAGAACCAGGGGAGGGGGGTTTAGAAAGAGCAACAGGGGAGGTGGTCTCCTTTCTCTAAAGAGGCTCTGGTGGATTAAAGTGGCAGGAAGGGACCAGGGCATTGCTGCCCCCTCCCTGCCCCCCCCAGGCCCCACATAGATTTCAGGTGTTTGAATGCTTCTCTTTTGTCCATGTACACTTCAGTTCAGGACTTAATGCTGAGTCCCCTGATGTGGATCCCTTCTCCTCTCCATCCCAGAAATATGGGGGCAGGCTACATGGTGAGCAAAATACACTTTTTACATGTTCAGGGGGCACCCTGGCCTTTCTTTTAGTAATAGTGGTCCATATATGCTGGTCCTGGTGTTGATGCCATCAAGGCTGCAATCCTTGCCCCTCTTACCTGGGAGTAAGCTGATTTCAATTCAGTAGGGCTGACTTCTGAGTAAAACACAGGTTAGGATTGTGCTGTAAGTCCTTTTTGGATGTGTATCTATGTTTTCATGGCCGTTTTGTCGAGTGCTTTTTAAATTTGCAAAAGCATTGTATGGTTCTTAGATCCTGTTTTCCCTATGACATCCCTATGTGATGGGTCCTCGTTATTCCCATCTTGTAGATAGGGAGACTGAGGCTCAATGGAATCCACTCCTGAAAGCTTAGACTGAGCCTTCAAGGAGCTGTCCAAGGTATTTTGGACTAAAGCCTGAAGCAGATTCTGCTTCCCTACTGACATGGAGCCACAAGACATCACTGATTCTTAGGTTTCCTAGGTCCAGGTTCCGTTTAAATTAATTTGAGGTGTGAGTTTGTGTTTGTGTAATTCACAAAGTCTCCTTTACTTTGAATTTGCTAGTTACATTTTAAATTCTAGTAAGACTTGGGATGGAGAGGAGGTGTAAAAAAACCTGGGTTTGTTGAGATCATACAGACCTGTACTGCTTTACCGACGAGTATTTTTTTCAAAGTCGTGTTTCATATATGAACATCTGCACATGTTTGGAATTCAAAAAGGGTTTGAAATGTTTGCCAAGTTTTCTACATGGTGTTAAACTTCATTTCTGTTCTCTCCCCCCCCCCCCGCCATCCCCCTAGGCTATGTTTTTTAATGCTCCCGATTTCAGGAATTTCAGCTGAAGGATGATATCAGCATGTTGGACAGAAAGTCAGGACTCAATGGGGCAGCGCTTTGGGAAGGAAATCATGCTGGGGGCTGGGGGGTTATATTAGCATACCTAACACCACAGGAATCCTTGTAGCCTCTTGTACTGTGGATCCCTCTTGCCTTTGAGTATCATGTTGCGTTTGAAACGTGGAGTGCTTTGGGGCACCTTGTGGTGCTGTCTGGTGATGTAGGCTAAAGGCACTGGGCTGAGTTTTATCTATTTGTAAGAGTATGATTTGCATACGTTCCAGAATACTACATTAGGGTGAGGCTAGAAGTGGCCGCAACTGCTGGGAGAGCGGCAGATGGTATACCACAAAGTTAAAAATAATTTCAAAAAATCAAGTGACTCACACTGCCAAACCTTTTCAAAGCCACGACAAAAAAAAATAGCCCTTCTTCCCTCAAAATTGGACAACACCAAGCAATGCTTCAGTCCCTTGCATGGTCTGAAATTGGGTACCCAACTAAATTTGCAATGGCAACATGGCCCCAGATAAAACAACAAATCAGTTGTGCAAAGAGGCTTGCCCTGTGCAAGGTGACTTGTGTTGTAATCAGAAATGGTTTGCTTCTAACTCTCAATATGTTGGAGCTATGTATAATCAATAGCACAGTTTTATTTTGCAAGGAGCCTCAAAATTGATTAAAAACAAACAATCTTCTTACAACAAGGCTGCGAGGGGAGCCCCTTGCATTCCTATTTTACGTCTGGAGAACAGAGGCTGAGTGTCAGTGACTTTCTCAACATCTCCCAATGAATCCTAGGCAGGTCTGAGACTTGAAGCTAGGTCTTTCAGTTTGCACTCAAACCTTATGTTGTCTTTACTGCACTAGACCTCCAGAGTGACACTTCCTAAGCCTTGAAGTCCTGTCTCCAGTCCAAAATATATGTGGGCTTCCTTGGCTGTCTGCTGAGAGAAGAATGTTGATATCGATGCCATTATTTTCTTATCTCACACCCTGATAATTTTAGCAAAGGGTGGCCCACCATTAAAAAAAATGAATAAATAAAAGAAGGCATTCTGCACGTGGCCAGAGGCTCTGTATTTACTATTACATGCTCCATTGAAGATTTGTTCAGTGGCTGACTCAGACGAAGCCCCAGGAATAGTAAAATCCCACACTACTCAATAAATCAATTACGTACAATCCCATGCAGACGCTGCACAAACTACCACTACAGTCAACTTCTTCACACAGCGCATAATTAACTTATGGAATTCAGTTGCTCAAGATGTAACGGTCACAGACTCTGAAGCTTTTAAAAGAGGATTAGACTCGTTCATGGAGGAGAGGACTCACAATATCTGTTTGCCACCCCAGCTGAACTGAACCTCCATATACCAAGCCAGTCTACCTATGAATTACCAGATTCTGAAGTCAAACAACATGAGAGGGTTGCTGCTGTCATGCCCTGCATGTGAGTGCCTAGAGGTATCTGGGGACCAGGGGAACAATGCCAGCTTATGTGGATATTCTGATTAATCTGTTGTTCAGTTTAAAAAAAGAAAGAATATTCTGAGCACTTGGACTCAGATGCACAGAAGGGCAAACAAACAGGTGCAACAAACTTGTGTGCAATCCTACCCTGAGCATGTGTGTCACAGCCTCGCACACACAGAATGGCAGCACAGCAACCCTCCGCCACAGAACGTAAAAGTTCCCACAACACAACTCAAACCCCGAGCGGGGACTCCAGCATTCAAGCTTCTGCAACAGTTGTGGATGGTGTAATTGTTGCAAAGTTCAATGTTAGGAACATACATAACTCGACTCCACCATTAAATATAAAATGGTAGGGCTGTGGAATTGCAAAGTTGAAAGAGGCCTTATAGTGCATCCCCAACAGATGGCTGTCCCCCCCTTTGCTTATAAACCTCCAGCTAGGGATAGCCAAGCCCCACATTCAACATGCAGTCCTAGATTAACCATTGCACGAGAAAGTGGGGTTAGGTCTCTGTCCCTTAAGAGTCAACAGCTCTGGAAGCAATCAAATAATTCAAATATACAAAGTCCAAGTTAATTGTCATAAAGACACAGCTGGTGTCTTTATATTGTTTTGAGAAAATGTATGAAATGTATTTTAAAAGGATATATAAGACACATAACAACGAGAGAAAGATACAGAGTGCCCAAAACAATGGTTAATCAGTTGCTCTTGTAAAGACATAGTGGACACATATGTAAATCTCAGTAATCTGTGCAACACTCCTGTAAGGTAGGCACAGAACTGCATACATTATAGCAGGCCACCAGAGCCAGGTCTTCACCACTGTGATAATCCTCATTCTTCATAACTCCCCTTTGATCCACCCAGCTTCCCAAAAGCAACAACACATAACCAGCCTTGCTGTTGGTCATTTACCATGCAGTGGTTTCAGACCCTCCTATGTCAGTACGCACGCATGCACCCAACCAAGATTAGTGCACAGTCATATGGACACACTGAGGGTCTGTCTTGTGAGATTGTTTCACCACGAGTTGCATTTGCAACTTCATCCACATTTCCCACGGCATCAGGAAGCTGCCCAAGTGGACTCATTGCAGGAGAAGAAAGTGTGGTCCTGTAGACAAAGAATCTTGTGCCATGGATTTGTGGCCTTAATCAAGTCACTTACCTTTCAGAAATGCACCCCTTTTCCTCAACCGTACAATCTGTCAGGGCCATGCAATGCATAGGAGTTCTAGACCCCAAAGCCACTGAAGTCCTTGGGATGCATCCCCAGATAACATCTCTAGTGCCCAGTGTGCACATCCTCCATGCCCCCAGCCTTGGGTTGAGGTAATCTTAAATTGAATGGTACCAAAACAATCTTGTGAATGGTCCAGCTATGGTGCCATGTGGCTTTCTTTCTGAAAATGAAAGCCAAGTTGCTAATCCTTATGAAGCCAAAAATCGGCTTGAAAGATTCTATCAGAAGGTAGATCGGAACGCCTGAAGAGGCTTTCTAGAGTCGGTTGTTGACCTACCCAATGTAGCTCTTTTAGCCCTTCTTGTTAGCACAAGCAGAATAAGTTATGCAAATATATGCAAATGTGTGTGATTTATGTCGTTATCAGAATTGGCTCTTTTGGGTGTCAAATTCAAGATTTCTTTACACCCAGTGTGCACTCTGATTTGTTGACTCTGGTTTGGGTTGTGTTGCTGCTGCTGTTGTATTGTAGGCAGGTATGTGGGGGGGGGGAAACAGGCATAAGAAAATGATGTCCCTGCAAACAATGAGAGCATGCCCCATAATCTTCTGTGGCATAGCAAAGCATTCTGGGACATTACTCAGTTTTTGCTGGAAGCAGACCACCCATACTGGCAGCAGCATGCAGTGGCGGCTGGTGGCTCCATTTCATTGGGGCAGTGGAATCTGCTCCAGGTTTTAGTCTGAACTTTCAGGGAGCTGTCCAAGGTGCCAGAGTGGATCCCACTGCCTGACTGACATGGAGCCGCCACTGGCAGGAGGAAAGTGGGCGAGCAGCCCTTGAAATCATGCTGCCTTAGCAGGCTGCTTAATCTACCTGTGTGGACAGGCTAGCTGTGCCTCTGCTTGCAGTCCCAGGATGGGCGGCACACAGGTGTAGACCTCTGAGCTTCCGTAGTTGCCATCTGCACTCTGTGTGAAAAGCTCTTTCGAACTGTACTTGAAATGATTTCAAGCCATTGCTGTATAATGCAGTTTGGGGGAAGTGTTCTCAGAAGTGCAGCAGCAGAAACAGAAGCCTGCCCAGTTGGATCACACCTAAACCATTGGCGGTTGCCCTGGGGGATGCTGGGATAGCTTAGTCCTCCAAAGGTACACATGTAAAAGCTTTCAAGCAACTCTTGTTAGCGTTATTTATTCTTTGAACAGCACCATCAATGCATGGCAGGGGTGGAGAACCTGTGGCCCTCCAAGCTTCTATATCTGGCCCTCAGGACTCTTTTAAGGCCATACCCCTCACCTGCCTTGCTTCACATCCTCCCCAAATGCTTTTGCCTGGCTGGAGTGGGTCCTGGAACTCTTGCTTCCCTTGATGAGGGACAGAGAGGAGTGTGTGAGTATGTGTTAGCCTACTGTGCAAAACTACAATGTACATTCCTGGCTCCTCCCAGTTTTGCCTGTGGCCCTGCCCACCACTGGCATGTGGCCCCCAGAAGGCTGCCCAGAAAGGAATGTGGCCCTTGGGCTGGAAAAGTTTCTTTGCCCCTGGTGTTCATGTTTGCAGGGCAAACAGAAGCAAAATAAAGGAAAGGGCAAGTCCTTGCCCCAAGGAGTTTACAAAACATGGCAATGCACGTTTCTTAAAATGCTTCTCAACAAAGTGCTTCATTTTAGATGCCTGTCACCTAATAGGAAGCTGGTGCATTTGATTAGGCCCTCTACATCTCCCCTTCCCCTCGTTCTGTGGCCTTAGAATGGATGCTGGTATCCGAGCCTCACCCCCCCCCGCATTTCCTTGTGGTGTTGTGCAATTGTCTTTAAGATGTAGATGTCCTTGGAGAGGACACAAGCCTCATATTATAGCAATGCGTGCACAAGCACATTTTTCTGTCTTTCACACTCCACAAGCATACATACACACCCTGAAATGAAATTTCACACACATTCAAAACTCAGCAAAACCTTGCCATTCAAATTCACCCTTAAAAAAAAAAGTTGGAACATTTTAAAACGTCCCTTTTGATGTTCAACTTTAATTCTCAAAACACACACTCACACCAAAAAACCAGCCCCCAAGCCTTATATCTTGTTAATGAATTGTTAAGGCAATCATGCTAATCAGATTGTGAAGCTCCATAATTTTTCCACCTTTGACTTTTCTCTCCCACCCCCACCTCCACCTCCACCCCAGCTGTATCTATAACTGGTAAAATGCTTTGGGGTTGACAGAATCCAGATTAGGAAGAATCTCATTTGGCTTTGCACTTTTGCAGGCTTGGTTCCCCCCAAATTGGCCCAGGATCTAATACAGCTGTTGTACAAACTGGGTTTTGATGGGACAGCTTCAAATGGAGGGTTTTTTTAGGGGGGGGACTAACATAATCTTTTTTATCCTGACTCTCATACTAACTTTCACACCAACACAGCAGGCCCTGGTGCTCTCCGGATGGTGCAAAGTATATATTTGCATACACCATTTGGGGCATGTCTTTAAGCCACCCCCTCTCTGTGCCCCCTCCCCCTCAGGCGTCAGGTTGGAGGGTGCACAACACAACCAGCCAGAAAGCCTCTGCTAAATATTGTATGCAAATCATATACAAATGAAATCCTAAATGCGTTGCAGGATTAAACAAAAGCAGCGAGGAGAGGGTAGGGGGGAGGAGGCGCATTACTCCGGATCTTTGCACAGCCCTGGCCCCTCCCGACCCAGCAATTGCCCCTTAGAGGAAAGACAATAGGTGGAGAGCCCCCCCCCTTTAACAAAAGCAACTCCCTTCCAGACCACGCTGGGAATCTGTTGTCAAAACCACCCTTCACCTCCCCCCCCCTTCCCTCTCCTGGCTGTTCACATTACTCTGATCAAACAGTTTAGCAAATATTTGATGATGGGGTGAGGGAGGAATATATATCTATATCTGGGGAGGGCTACAGCGTGGGCTTGAAGGGCATTAGCCCAAGTGTGGGGAGGGGGGTGGAGATCTGCGAGCGCCTCCCCCTCCCCTCCCCGCTGCGCAGGGTAATTTAAAGCGCTGCCTGTCACTGTGCTTCTCGTTTTATTGACTCTCGCTGCCTCCCCTGTCACCCCTCGGCATTAATCTCCCCGTTAATCGCCCTGCACGGAGCCCCTCCCCTCCCCCTGCAGCCCCCTCACCTCTCCCCCCTCCCAACACGCCGCCGCCTCCGTTTCTCTCTTTTCTTTCACGCCCGGGCCTGCCTTTCCTTTCCTTCCCCCCCCCAACATCTATCTGGAGAGGAAGCCTCTCTGTGTCCCCCCCCCCGTGCCATTTCTCTTCTCTCCCTCTTTTTCGCTCCCCCTTTCTCTTCCAGGAAGCTCTCTCTTTGCATTCTCTGTTCTGGTTTCCCCAAATGCCACTTCCTTCCACCTCCATAGTTGCTTGTCTTTCCTTCAACCTCTGTCCCCCCCCATTCAATCCTTCCCTACCCCCCCCCATTTCTCTCTCTCTCTGGGTTCCTGTCGGCCCTTTTCATCTCCTCCACCATCTCTCTCTCTCTCTCCTGCCTTTTTCTGTCTGGTGTTTCCCTCCCTCATCTGTCACGCTTTGTCCTTTCCTTTCCCTCCACTTCATCATGTTGGGTTTGCCCCCCTTTTCTCCCTCTCCCTCCTTCTCCTCCCCCACCACTTTGGCTGAGGCCTGATGCGTCGCCTACCAGGAAGTAAGCCCCACTGAAACAAGTGGGGCTTCCGTCCATGTAAAATAAAGGCATTTAGGACTGAGGCCTTTATCTGTGTATTCGTTCTTTCAGCCCTCAGTTGCGTCTCCTCCATTCCCCCCCTTCATATTCATTCTCTCTTCCTCATTCCTATTTCATACTCTGCCTCATGTCTCTCTCCTGCAATTTCATCTCTTCCTTTTTTTAACTCCCACCTACCCACCCACCTCCTATTTCTTTCTTTCCATCCATCCGCTCTTTCATTCCTCCCTTCACACTCTCCCCCCCCCCATGCCTTTGTGTCTCTGGCTTCCCCATAATAAATATGCAGCAGCCGCCTAATTATGTCTCCCGCCTCCTTTCCTCCTTAATGAGACAATTTGCATTGACTAACCACCCTCTGAAAGGGGGAGGGAAAGGGGGGAGCAAGGGCGCAAGAAAGCACATTTCCTTTTTCTCGCTCTCTCACACACACCCCATTCCTTCTTCCTCCTCCCTTCCGAGCAGAGGAATGAACAGAAAATATTAAAAGTTAACAAGGTGTCTTTACTACTCCAGGGACACAAAGATGATAATGTTAAAGGGCTGAGGTGGACAGATGTGGGGGGGGGCAGAAAGCGATAGGCATGGGCAGGGCCATAGCTCAGTGGCAGAGCCTATTCAGTTGCCATGGATTCTGGGATGAGGGTGGGGCTAAGGAATCTCTCCCCCAAATTCTTCCCATCTTGAATTCCCAGGATTCTCTGGGGGACGCCATGACAGCCAACACCTGTGTCAACCCAATTTTGGCACATCATTTGAGTCGCACTGTTGAACTCTGAAGTTGGAAAAGCCCAACAAGGAATAGACAAAGGAAGATTCCCCGTCTTTGCTTTTCTTAGGAGCCCCCAACCCCAAACTTGCAGTGACCCACAATCTTGGTAGATTAGGTTGCTCCCATGACCTCCAGCCATGCTATCTGGAGTTTGTGAGTCCAACAACATCTAGATGGCCACACGTTCCCCACCCTTGATCTTAACTATAAGACAAACCGGTTGTGTGGATCCTTCGCTGCAATGTCATGGCTGAGTTGGCCGAGACATAGAATGTTAACAAGGAAAGGTGAAAGGATTTGTGATTGAATTGATGGATGAGTCATATTGTTCTTGGAAATGGGGAAAGGACAAGTGTTTGGTGGACAGGTGTGTCAAGTTCACAGAATTATCCCCTGGAATTGATATGATGGAAGTTTATGGTAAACAAAAGGTGTTTTGTTTTGGGTTTTTTACACATAAAGCACCATTAATTTATGGAATTTATTGCCACAGGATGTTGCGACTGCCACTAGCATGCCCCCCCACCTCCACCAAAGGAATGATGGATCTGTAAAGGACCGGTCAGTTTGTTGATGACAACTAGTCATACCTGCTAGATGAACCACCTCCATTTTCAGAAATGTGAGCTCCCACCCTCTCTTAGTCACTTGGCTCACACCCTATGGAAGATAGAAATCTTGAGCTAGGGTGGACCTTCGGCCCAACCTACTGTGGCAATTTCTGCATACACATGTTGGGGGAAAGGATAGATGGTGATGGTGATAGAATTGTAAAAGGGGCTTAAGGAAGTGGGGAAGGATGCTACAGAGGGGAGAGAAAGGATTAAGTGGATAGACAGGTGGACAAATGGGGGGTACCTAGGCTAGTGTGTTGTGACTGGGAGAAATGGAAACAAACAAGCATGGGGGGGCCAAATAGACAGGGCCTTCTTGATGGTGGCACTTAGATTATGTGGAACTCCCAACTAAAACCAGGCAATTGCCCTCTTTACCTGCATTCAGGAAACATGTAAAGTTATCCAGGCTTTTGGCCAATAGTTTATTAAGTGTTTGTTCTTCTGCTGTTGGTTTTTTCCCCCCATGTTGTTATTTTAAACAAAAAGGAAAATGATTCTGATGATTTTAACTGCTGTGAGTAATATAATGTTGTGTTTAATTGTCTTTATGCAATTTTATTGTTGTGACCTGCCCTGGGATCCTTTTGGGGAGGAAGGGTGGGTTTTAAATTTGAAATAATGACAGCGATGATGTGCGATGGAGGAAGGCACAGAAAATGCATTCAAGTTAAGTGTCCTGTGGATAGACTTGGGATAAGATTGTAGTTCAAGTGGAATGTCAGGCGCAGGCTAGTAGCAGTATTGATCTTCAATCTTCCTGCCAGGCTCTCGGCCCGGTATTATGGTTGCTGCTGTACTCAATTGGAGTCTGGCCTGGGGAGACTTAGAGATAGGTGGATTTGTCTATTCAGGTACTTAATTTAAGTTTTTCTTGAACCCCCCCCTTCCCAGATATCTGGGGAATTAGTTTTGGTTTCTCAGCAGTGAAGAAAAGGCATTTTGCACATGCTCAGATGCACTTTTATGAATTCGGGATGAGCTAAGTGTCGTGTGGAGAACAGGTATTACTGATTGACAGAGCAGCTGCATTTTCCATAGGGAAGTCTGCCGTTCCTTGAGGTGATGTGAACCTGGCACATTCAGTGTATAAAGCCTGCACTTTCTCCCTGATTCAGGAGCAGAGGAAGGTGCCTTATATCTGGCCATACAACCTTGTATGTGCCTATTCTGTCTACCAGCAGGTCTCCAAGCAGGAATAGTTCCTGTCCTCTGTTATCTGACGCTTTTTGGCTGGAGGTGCCGGGGATTGAACCTGACACCTCCTGCATGCAAAGCAGGTGCCCTACTACTGAGCTACGGTCCCTCCCATAGAGTTTGATCTGCAGCACCTCCTTCATACATACAAGGCATCCCTTGATGTTAAAGTCATCAGCTGGAGAACAGTATGTGTGGACGCTTCCCCGGAGGGAAAGTCATTTGATGTCTGCCGATCCCTCTGCCCATCTGGATATATTGCCCCGAGTACAGTTACATAGAGCAGCCTCCCCCAGCCTGGTGCCCCCCAGCTGTTTTGGACTAAATCCCATCAGCCCTAACTAGCACGGCCATGATGGGAATTATAGTCCACAACAGCTGGAGGACGACCAAGTTTGGGAATGGCTGACACAAAGGGAGGTTATCTGTTTCTTCTTTAGGAAAGAGACAACAGAAAAGATTCACACATGGTTGTCTTTTTTCCTGTTTTCTCCTCCAGGGTCTCGGCTCCCGTGCTGAGATGACCCCTCCGTGCTCCTCGCGCCCGTACCGCCATGGACGCCCCCTCTAACTCTGCCTCCTCCTCCTCCTCTTGTCCCTCCGCTGCTGTCCCCCCGGCCGACAGGCAGGATGACAGGGCCGTGGTTTGGCCCGCTCAGGACTCTCCTGCCTCTCCAGCCACCAAAGAACCCCCCCTCTTGGACCCTTCCTCCTCCAACTCCCCCTCTCCCCAGGAAACCATGAGGCCCTGCTCTAGTCCCCAAGCAGCACTCGGCTCTGCGAAGCTCCCAGCAGCCATCTTATCTGCACCGCTACTCCAAGCAGACTGCGGCCTGGTGACACCAAACCCCTCACTTTTTCCCCAAGCAACACCTCCTGGAGATGGGCAGAAGCAAGAACCAGAAGACTACAGAGAGGAGGAAGAGGATGGTGGACGCAAGGCCCAGCTCTTCTTCTCTGCCGAGGGCTCGGCCTACCTTCTCAGTGGTGGCTATGTTCTCTTACCAAAGGGCTCCCCAAGCACCACAGCTTCCCAGGTGTCCATCCTCCACGTCCAGCGCGGTGGAGGCCCTAACCAAGGCTTTATGTCTACTGACCAAATGTCCCAGAATACCTCAACGCCAGGCGAGTGGACCCCTCATGGCGCCTTCTACAGTTACCGACTGGCCAGGGCCCCCACTCGAACCACATCTGCCAAAAACGCTCCCACCAAACCCAAAGATGCCCCCACCGCCCTCGTGGAGGATGAGGAAAACCTCAAAGGGGAAGCCAACCTTGGCCAAGAAGAGGAGCTCCTGGAGTCACCCATCTGGCTTTGCCTAATATGCCACCTCTCTTTCTGCCAGGGCCATTCCTTGGCCACTCATGCCCATGTGGCCCATGGGGTGCAGCTGAGCACTGACGAATGCCAGACCCTCTCCAGAGGGGTTTCTGCCGTGTTCCAGGGTACCACACTTGGCTTCCTAGAACCAAATAATCCCACCACCGAGGCAGACCTCAATGCCAGAATGTGTAGCAGATGGGTGAATGTAACAGTGGAGGAGGAGGGGAGCCCAGAAAGACAATGTGAGCCATCAGATGCCAAAGATTCAAGGGTCGGTGGCACACACTGGGCAAAGGGGGGCATGGAGGACAAACCAGAAGAAGAAAAGGAGGAGGAGGAGGCAGCATCAGCAGTGGTGGCTGAAAACAAGAAAGAGGAGGGGAGGCTTCTCCCAGACCAAAGCTCACTCGGCCAAAGCCCACCCACGGGTGTTCACACCCCACTCTCAGAGTCCCCGCTGAAGAATGCCAACAGCGACGATGCCACAGTTCACATTGGGTCGCCCAAGGAAGTCGTTGACGTGGAGTTGGCCAACGAAGCTGTTGGGTTGGCCAACCAAGGTGTCAATACAGAATTGGCTCATGGTGTTGCTCCCCTTGAATTAGCTGGCGGAATCAACAGCTCTGGGTTGGCCACCAAGGTTCAAAACGACAGCCTAGCTAACAACTTGGATGTTGGTAGGGTTGGGTTGACCCATGACGTCGGTGCTGCTGAGTCGACACATACTGCTGGTAACGTTGGGATGGCCAGCGATATTGGTAACATTGGGTTTGAGGTCAACAATGGGATAAGCAACAGCAGTCACAACGGAGGGCATTCCCTTGCCTTTGGGGAAGATTTTACAGCCATGGCCTACTCTGGGTTGACTCTATCCGGCCACATGTCCTTGCTTCATTCGCGCAACTCCTGCAAGACTCTTAAATGTCCAAAGTGCAACTGGCATTATAAATACCAGCAAACCTTAGATGTGCATATGAAGGAGAAGCACCCTGAAAACAACAGCCACTGTGCTTACTGTAGCACGGGGGGACCTCACCCTCGCTTGGCCAGAGGCGAGAGCTACAACTGCGGCTACAAGCCGTACCGCTGCGAGGCCTGTAACTATTCCACCACTACCAAGGGCAACCTCAGCATCCACATGCAATCTGACAAGCACTTGGCCAACTTGCAGGGCTACCAGGCCACAGGAGGAGGCGGGCCCCCCTCAGCGGCCCCTCCGGCAGCGCCGACCCCATCCTCCCCTGAGGAGAAGGAGTCGAAAGGCAAATCCTCCTGGCAGTGCAAAGTCTGCAGCTATGAGACCAACATCTCCCGCAACCTGCGGATCCACATGACATCAGAGAAGCACATGCAGAACATGCTCTTGCTCCATCAAGGGCTGCCTTTGGCACTGCCCGGACTGCTGGGGCAAGGCCAAGTCTCGCCAGGAGGCAAGGCGCAGCCAGAGCTCTTCCAGTTCTATGGGACGCAGGCCCTTGGCCATTCCCATCACTCCCATCCCCACCATACTCACTCTGGGGGAAGCTCGGCCCTACGGGGGGACAAGCCCATGGACCAAACCCAGCTCTTACTCAACGGAGGCTTCCCACACCTCAACACTACTGGTAGGAAGATGGCTGCCTTGGGGTCAGGTAAGAGGCGATGGCCTTTCCCCCACTCATCTCTCTGTCACACACACACCCTGATTCTTGTAATGCCACCACTACTTCAGTCCAGACAGGATTTAAAGGTTGGATGTGAATCTTCAATTGACAATGAACAGGCCTTTTTTTTTGCTCTCTTTCTCTCATGGCCTCTGCTACAATTTTATATGTGCGTTTTCCTTCCTGATATACACAACCTTTCATGTGCCCTTTCTAAGCTTTGCTCCTCTGTTCCCTCATTCCCTTGCCGCTTTTCCTGCTTCATGCCTGTTCACACATTGCACTGTGCGTATCTTTTTAAGATCTTGGTTTCCCTGTCTAAGTCCCCCCCCAAATCTTTGAGCTAACTTCCTTCTCTCCTTTGCTTTCTCTCTGTCTTGCTCACCTGTTTTGTTTTGAAGTAGCCCTCATTTGCCCCTATGTAGTCATTTTGTCTTCCCCCTCACTCATTTTCTTCTTCCTGCAGCCCCTGCGTCACTCTCTCCGGAGCCATCGCCACCATCCCCTTTGCTACCCTCTTCTGCGTCAGACCTGGTGACTCCCCAGAGGTTGTTTGGCTGCCTGGTGTGCCAAGTTTTCAGCACGGACAGCCTCGAGGCGCTCCTGAGGCACGCATCAGCCCCGCGCTCCTTGCCTGAGGCTGAGTGGAAGGAGGTGTCTGGTGACTTGCACCGGTGCAGACTCTGTGCTTATGGCACCCAGCTGAAGGCCAACTTCCAGCTTCACCTCAAGACGGACAAACATGCCTTGAAATACCAGCTGGCAGCCCACCTGCGCGAAGGGGGTGTCATTGGAGCCCACATGGGGGCGGAGCTTCCCCTTGGCCCGCCCCTTCACCTGCACTGCAACCTCTGTGAATATGAGACCAATAGCAAGGAGAAAATGCGGCTGCATGTGGCAGGGACTGGCCACCAGGAGGCGCTGCAAGGTTACAAGGTGCCAAACTGGGGAGGTGTACCTCAGGGAAGTGGGTGGGGCTTAAGGATGACAGGAAGAGCAAATGCCCAAAAAAGGGGTAAAGCACAACATCTTTTCAGGATGGTCGCAAAAGGATATGGGTGGAGGCAAATGGAAAAGGGGTGGAGCCCAGAAATGGGAGGGACTTTAGAGGGACATGAGCATGGTGCTTCCTAAATAACATGAGGGAAGGAGGAATGGGAGTGGGGGGGTGGGAGAAGGGGCAGGTGGGGTCTGATTTTCAGGTGGGACCTGGAAGGTCGGATGGTAGTGGAGCAGATCCCTTAGTCTTGCTTCCTTCTTGCTATCTGTTAATTCTTTATGCCTCCCACCAGTTCCTCTTGGAAATGGAGGCCACATTGGCGGCACCATCAGGCCCCGAACCTTCCCAGTTCCGCTGTCTCCTGTGTAATGTGGATGCTCTGAACCGTCTGGCAATGATCCAGCACCTCCGTTCCCCCCAGCACCGTGACACCCATGGCCAGTGGCGCCTCCAGCTACTCCAGAACGGGGAAGGAACTCCAGGTCTCGAGAGATATGTCTGCTTTGCTCCGGCAAATTCCGCTGATAACGGCCCTGCAGGTTAGCCATTGTGGGTGCTCTGCCTGTGGTGGCAGCGAGAATTGCTTCAGGATTGCAAAAACACAGAAGATGGCAGGCTGTAAGGCTTGTGCTGAAAGGATGGCACATGCCTGTAAGGGCGAGTGGGGAGGATCAGGAGGCGCTGCATTTTAAGGATTGAGGAGGGGGGGGAATTAAGTGCAAATCCGTAATCTTAGCACGATTTTAGAAAGTGGCTAGTTTGTGGGAGTCTTGGGTGGGTGCGGGGCAGGGGGAAGTGAAGGGCAGGTACCAAATACCCTTCTGCTCCTCTGTCATTACTGGGTCCCCCCTCCCCACCACTACAGCTTCCCCTTTGCTGTGTTTAATGCATGTCTGTGTCTGTGGATACTGAAGCGCAAAGCAGCTGGATGTTCCATCCTCCTCCTCCTCCTTCCACCGCCAACCTCTCTCCCCCCCCCCGCTTCATAATGGATTATGACAGATACTGGGGTGGTTGCCTAGCAACCCGCAGGAAGAATGAAGGAGAGAAATGAGAGAGAGAGATGTAGGGGACCGCAGCTGGGGGGGAGTGGGGGGAGAGAGTAGAAGAGTGAGTAAAGGGAAGAAAGGAGCAGGAAGGAGAGATCTATCTATCTCCTTCCCTGCCTTCTCCTCCTTCAGCTAGTAGCTGCCCTTGCCCCCTCCTGTCCTGTGCCCTGGGGGACCCTGTCCAAGTGATGCCAGTTGGCCCCGTTCCCAGCTTCCATTTATCATTCAAAACATTGTTGACCCTGCAAGTGTCCCTAACCTGGATGTGGAAGTCAACAAGGACCAGCTTTATAAGATTTAAAAAAAAAAAATGGGAGAAGGCTGTTTGGGTGGTGGGTAGGGGATGACCTCTGACTGAAGGCAGAGCTATGGCCAAGAGGTGTGGAGGCAGGGGCAGTGGCGGCGCAGAGGCCCAGCTAAGTGGAGGGCTGGCAAAGGATGAGGAAAGAATTTGGGTGGACCATGGCTTGAGGGTAACATGGGGAGGACGGGGAAGGAGGGTTGGGGCAGAGACTTCAGGTGGTTAGAATGGCACGATAGCAAAGGTGCTCGTCTGTGTGCTGGGGGGAGGGTGAACACCCTGTGTAGTGAAAAATGGAGGTCTTAACATCTTGGCGGGTGTATTGAATAGTGTTAATTGAGTTGCCAATGGCAGTGAGGTTGCTGCTACCGGGCGGGGAGGCAAGCCCGTTCGATATTAACGATCCCACTTGGGTTGAGAGTTTAATTAGTCTCTGACGAGGATAAAGTCCTGGATCGTGCGTCATTCCAACTCTCGCAATGTCGGAGGCGGAATTCCCTCCTCTCTTCCTTTCCCCCCCCCTTCCCTACCCCCCTTCTCTCTGATCTCACTTTTTTCCCCACCTTCCAAACTTCTGAATAAGAGCAATATTAGACTATCCACAGGGGGTGGGGGTGAAGGAGGGCCCTCTAGAAGAGAGGTGATCAAGGAGGAATGAATGGCAATGGTTATACCTAGGACCCGGGTGGAGAACCAGTGGCCCTCCAGTTGTTGCTGGACACCAGCTCCCATCGTCTCTGATGGTTCACCATGCTGACTGGGACTCATAGGAGTTGAAGCCCGGCAACATCTGGAAGGCCACAAGTTCAGTCATCTCTAACTTAAGCCCACCCACTCTTCTTCCTGTCTGTCCCCCCCCTGCCGCCCCTCTCCCATGTATGGTTCTTTCCCCATTTCTAGGCAAAGAAACTGTGCCAGGGGCCTCATCTCCTGCAAAAGAAACACAGAAAAAAGCCCAGACTCCTGGTGAGTAACTTCTCATGCAAGCCACACCCCCTAAGTCAGGGCCGGATTAAGTTGAGGAGGGCCCCTAGGCTGATTGGTGATTGGGAGGCCCTTCTCCCTACCTTTCTGCTTTTTTTGCGGCTGCGTGCACTGCGCACATAGGTTTGCCATCAGTCAAGATGGCAGCCGAGGTTTCCCTAAGGGGCTGAAGCCTCTGCCGCCATCTTGGTTGATGGCAAACCGCAAAAAACAGCGGAGAAAAAGGAAAGTGAAGTGGGGGGATGGCGGGCAGTTTGGAAGCTCTTGTCCCGCGATCATTTTTTTTAGCTTATGCACGGGCCCCCAAGAGCTCCAGGCCCCTAGGCTTCAGCCTACTAAGCCTAACGGATAATCCAGCCCTGCCCGTGATGTTACTTCTCCTTGAGGTCACTTCTTTGCTGTATGGTTCTGTTATTAGCCACCACCCCCACTCCTCTCTCTTGCATAGGTAAAAGGCTCCTCCCATCCAGAGCCGTCCAGCCCCCCCAATGTGTTTACCTCTTTTGCTTCCCTCTACGCCATCCGCCGCCAAGAACAAAACATTGTGTTGAAAGGCTGAACCTCTGGAGAAAACCCTGTGGCTGGGTGAGAGAGGTCCATCCCACCCAAGGGGGAACTTCTCAGAGATTTGGGAGGACCTGGAACACACACACCCTCCAGTTTTGTGTGTCACGCAGAGCCCAAACAGATTTTGCAAGGGTGCACATATTTACTGCAAAAGGAATATCAGGGCACATGCAGGTGGACCCTAGTGATTATTTCTCCTTGCGGCTGTTGGCCAAGGCTGGGTGGGGTGGCCAAGCCATTGTTTTCAGGGGAGGAAGGTTGTTGAACTGGGTGTAGGGCCAACGCCTGGTTAACTCTTCCCTACTGCAGGGTGGGGGGGAGGTCCTTGTCACAGTGCTCCTGCTCTGGGACACCCCTCCCCCAAAAAGCCTCCTCTCTCATTATACCTGGAGGTTTGGGTTACACAACTGCTCCCTCAGTCAGGCCACACAGCCACTTGGAACGTTCAGCTGCCCGTAGTAACGTTTTGGAAGTGTTTGCATGAAAACACAACAAATCCTTCTCCCCTCCCCCCAAACCCACTCCCTGTGCAGGTTCTGATGAGACCGAAACGAAAGCTGGAGGTGTGGGCGACATCACAGTGAGTGGAGCCTATTGGGAGCTTTGATGGAGGGAGGTGTTGAGGAATCATATAGAAGTTTTAAGGTGGTCCACTCACCCATTCACTCCACATATTTCATGTGCGGCGAAGCACTTGAAATAAGCATCCAATAAAACTTCCCTCGGCAGATGAACTGGGGTTTTTTTTTTGTTATTGTTCCTGGTAGGTGTTCAAATGGGTGAATTAACGCAGAAATGAAGCATTTCTGCCTGGCGGGGTTGGGAGGATGAGATCCACCCAGGGGATACAAATTGGGCATGACCAGCAGTGAATAGCGAGTTAACCACATTACTGAGCATATTACCACCCCTTGGTATTTACCATTAGAACTGTTAATTGTCGGGTAACTAAAGTGATAGGGGTCTGAAAAATTATCTGCCTGTTCTGACTCCACCCTGGTTTAGCCCAGAAAGACCGGTTATTTCTAAAATAAAAACCCTGAAAAGGCAACACATTTTTTTGTCAGATGAATCCTTATACTGGCAAAGTAGCCTGGAGGTTTTTTTTATGCCCATTTCGCAGCTGTCTACACTGAGTGCACCGAGTTCAAACCTGGCTTGGAGCCAGAGGTCTAGGAAAGACACAGAACTGTTCCTTATCACTGGGCTCAACCTTTGACCTCCACCTTTTGTAGATACTCATCTGTCCTTCAGACCAGTGGCTCACAAACTTTTTCCCCCCACAGACCACTTGAAAATTGCAGATGGTCTTGGCAGACCACCGAATGATTTTTCTGCCTGTCATAGCAATTGTAAGGCCCTGTGCGAGATGCTTTTAATTGTTATTGCTTCTTTTATTTCTGATATTGCATTCCATAGAATTCAAATTGTAATACCATAAAATACAGTACGTATAGAAACAAATAAAAGCAATAAAATACAATTAAAAATTAATATGAACGGTTCATGCAGACACACCGAAGCCCACCTGAATGAAGGACCAGTGGTCGTCTATGGACCACAATTTGGGAACCCTTTCTTTAGACAAAATCCTGACAAAACATCTCCCTCTCCATCTTCCTTTATCATCATTGGCCCTTTAAAGAGCATTTCTCCTGTTGGCCACTTGGGGTGCTAGCTCATTTTCCTTCCAAGGAAAAGAAGGAAGTGACAAAGTGATATGGGGGAGGGGGAAGAGTTGGGGAGCGGTTCCCCTGCTGACTGTGGCACAGATGAGCAGGTGGGAGCAAGAAGCCCGTACATGTCATCTCTACTTTGTTTTTAAATGGTCCTTTGTGACTTCCCTCATTTTAAAAACTTTCGTTTGTTCTATTCGCCCAACCAGCACCTCTCCCTCCGTTGGAACGGTCAATAAACCAGAGCTTGGAAAAGTTACTTTTTTTTTTAACTACAACTCCCATCAGCCCCTGCCAGCACTGCCACTGGATTGGGCTGATGGGAGTTGTACTTCAAAAAAGTAACTTTTCCAAGCTCTGCAATAAACACACACACACACACACACACGTAAATCCCCTTTCCTCAGGCCAGGGGACAGGGTGGTGGATCATCTGTGCCTACTTCCTTGATCTAATACTCGTTCTTTTCTCACTCGTGCACCCTCCCACCGTCCCTGCCTTTTCCTGCAAAGCAGGTCTTCTGCTGCCCCTATTGCAACTACGTTGACCAATCAGCAGAAGCTGTGCGGGCTCACACAATCACCCAGCATGCCGTGCAGCCCAAGTTCCGGTGCCCGCTCTGCCAGGAGCAGCTGGTGGGCCGTACCAATCTCCACTTCCACCTCAGCCACATTCACAATGTGGTGCCCGAATGCGTGGAGAAGCTCTTGCTGGTGGTGAGTGTCTGATCAATGGGGGCCTTCCCCTCTGCCCTGTTCTCCCCCACTTAATGTTGGAATCAGATCATTCCCCCCCCATTTTTGGCTGGGCTCCTGCGGCTCTCACAGACTGCACAGCAAGCATAATTCAGCAGGTGACACTTTTCCTTCCATGGAGCTAAAATGATGAGGAAAACCTGACCTGTTGAGTCTGTCTGTGCCTATTGTGCTACTGTTAAAGGGATGCTTGACAAAAGGGGTGGGGGGGAGATGTGGGGTAGTCTGATTTTTGGCAGGGGGATGTTTGTGGTTCCACTGACTGGTGGGCTTTAGCCTCAATTTCCCCTGTCCATGAAATGGCCACAGCCACATTTTGTAAAACTAAATGCTTTACAAATCAGGTGTGGGGAACCTGTGGCTCCATGTATGTTGCTGAACTACATCTCCCCTCAGCCCTGACCATTGGCCATGCTGGCTGGGGGCTGATGGGAGTTGGAGTCCAATAACATCTGGAGGGCCACAGGTGTTCCCCATCCCTGCTGTAAAGTATCACCCATAACTGCGCTGCCACCTGCCATCCCTTTGGCTCCTGTAATTCTGCTTTATCTTTTTCTTTCTGGTCAATCTCCAGGCCACGACTGTGGAAATGACCTTTCTCACCAAAGTTGTTCCTGGCCTCAACCTCCCTCCTGACCCACCAAAGCCAGGTGGGACACCCAGCTCAGAACAAGGGGCTAGGAATGAACCCGAAAGCCCCCTTGCAGGTAAGTAGTGTGGGCTGTGGAGGATAGTAGCAAGGATAGGATCAAGATGCCAGGAATTGCTACTGTGCTCTGACCTGTCCTGCTGGCTGTCAGTTTATTTCATGACAACTAAGTTGTCCGCTTGGCACCAACTCCCCCCCCCCAGCAGTCCTTGCACCACCACCAAAAAAAATGAGCGGGAAGAGGCAGCGGCTGGCAGGGCTAATCGATAGCTCTGGTATGGAGCATCTTTGTGATGCTTATTATCAAGCTTCTCTTTCTGGAGTCATGTGGACTAGAAACGTGCTTCCTAGGAAACTCAAAAAGGATTCCAAGGATGCCATAAATGACAAGAATTTAAGCAGTACAAGTATAAGCCAATGGTGGATTGTCAGAGGTAAAGCATAATAGCACAAGTCACTCTTGCAACCCTCTCTCACAGGGAGCATAAACTCTCAATGTCCCAGATATTTAGCCCTCCTAAGGGCCAAGACTGTCCTTATCCTACACAGCTCTGCCTACCCCCAGAATTCATTCAACTAATTTACACAGTTCTACATTGACAGACAAGTGTTTTAGTGTGTTAATGCCAATCTGGGCTTCAGGTAATTTAGGATTGTATTGCAAGACAGGAAGTGTCAAAGTGGAACTCAGGGTTAAAGAGACTCAGAATTGCCCCCCACACACACACACACAAATAGCAAATTCTGCACTTTGGTAGGAAACACATCTGCTCTCAGCAGGTGCCACTGGGGATTCCCAGCCATCTTTGGACAAACCCTCTACCAAACATATCTACCAGCACTGGCTAAGAAAAGACAAATAGTATTTTAGGCTGGGGAAACAACTGAAGATATGTAACAATCCTTCCCTGCCCCCATCTCTCCTCCTCCAGCACCATCTACAGGGGAGAAAACTCCTCCAGCTCCTGCGCTTTGCCCTGAAACAACTCCTCCTCCTCTGCCGCCTCCTCCTCTTCCACCTGCCATCTCCCCAGCTCAACCTCCTGACCCTCCAGAAAAGCCACCCCCTGCCTCTTCAACTCCTCCTCCAGTTGCTCCTCCGGAGTTTGAAGATGAAGAATCTCCTCGTCCAAATGCCTCACCTGAGGAACAGCTGCTGCCCTCACACATATTGACTGAGTTCCATGAGGCCTCGCCACTTGCCCTACCCAACCAAGATCCCCGCCACCCTCTGTCCTATCGCAAGGCAACCAATTTTGCCTTAGATAAGTTCCTGGACCCAGCCCGTCCATATAAATGCACGGTATGCAAGGAGTCTTTCACACAGAAGAACATCCTCCTGGTGCACTACAACTCTGTCTCCCACCTGCACAAGATGAAGAAAGCCTCATCTGACCCTTCAGTGCCATCTCGGAGTGAGCCAGGCATGCCAGGGGTTCTCCAGCCATCCTCGGATAAGCCCTACAAGTGTACCACCTGCCGCGTCTCGTACAACCAGAGCTCCACGTTGGAGATCCACATGCGCTCTGTTCTGCACCAGACCCGTTCCCGCGTGGCTAAGATGGAAGCCGCCGGCAAAGTGGAGCTGGCGTCCGCCGAATCGGAGCCCCCAAGTGAAACGCCGCTGGAAACGGATGCCCCCAAGCTCCTGGAGACAGGCTGTGTGCAGGTGCCGGCTCTCCCATTTTTGGCACCCTCTGCAGAACTACAGCGCTTCCCCACGCCCATATTTACTCCGCCGCTGCTGCCGCCCTTCCCATTGGTGCCAGAGTCCCTTCTGAAACTGCAGCAGCAACAGCAGCAGCTACTGCTGCCCTTTTATTTACATGATCTCAAGGTGGCCCCCAAGCTGGCTTTAGCAGCCCCAGCGCTGGCCCTCCCAACCACAGCACCTGTGCTGCTGCCACCTCTGCCAGCCAAGGAAGAACAGGCACCGGCAGCAGCCGGCAGCTCCAAACCGGAGCCTACCGAAGAGGCTGAAGCAGAGGAGGCCGAGGGGAGCCAGCCAGGGAATGAAGCATCTCGCACAGCAGCCAAAGCCCTTCTAGAGAACTTTGGATTTGAGCTGGTGATCCAGTACAATGAGGGCAAGCAGCCTGCAGCAGCTGCTCCAGCCATCCCCCCACGCCCCCCAGCAGGCAAGCTGCTGTGCGGCACCTGCAGGAAGCAGTTTTCCAACATGCTCATCCTGAAAACGCATGAGGAGCATGTGCACCGGCGGTTCCTGCCTTTTGAGGCACTCAATCGCTATGCTGCTCAGTTCCGAAAGAGCTATGACAGCATGTATCCACCGCCACCGGCACTCCCGATTGAGACTACCACTGCCTCCGCTGCCACCACAACCGCCGTTGTCGCCACAGAGACGACCACAGTCACCGTTACGCCAGCCTCCCTGCCTCTAGAGATCCCCCCCCTCTGCCCTCCTTTTTTAATGCAACCTATGCCTGTGGTGGTACCACCACCGGAAAGCGAGACTCCTCACGTGTCTCCTGAATGCTTGAAACCTCTGTGGTTTCGGGGGGAGGATGAGGAAGGTGGCAGTGTATCTGGGGTTCTCGATCCCTCCCGTGGGGGGTTTCCCTCAACCCGACGCTTCTCCCGCACCAAATTCACTGAGTTCCAATCTCAAGCTCTGCAGTCCTTTTTTGAGTCCAGCGCATACCCCAAAGATGGCGAGGTCGAGCGGCTCTCAGTGCTCTTGGGCTTGCCTAATAGAGTCATTGTGGTCTGGTTCCAAAATGCCCGCCAGAAGGCTCGGAAGTGTGGAGGAAGTGAAACCAGCGTGGGCAGTGGAGGCGCCGTAGCGCAGCCCTCCTGCAAGAAATGCCAGACATCTTTTCGCTGCATCTTTGAACTCGTGCGCCACCTTAAGAAGTGTTACAATGACCAGCCAGAGGATGGGGATGGAGATGGTATTGAGGAAGAGAATGACGCCCCTGAGGAAGAGGAACAGGAGGAGGAAGAGGAGGAGCAGCAGGAGCAACAGCAGCAGGAGCCTTCAGGGACTGATGGAGAAGTGAAGATTGATGGTGCTGGAGACAAACCTCTGGAGGAAGAGCGAACAGCAGCCCCGCCAGAAAGCTCAAACACCCATCCCTGTGACCAGTGCACAGCCAAATTCTCAACCGTTGACCTCCTCAATATCCACCGTGTCAGCCACATCCCAGCAACTGCTCCTCCACCAGCCCCTGCTGCCCCCCAGCCTCCCTTGGAGTTGGCCCCGCTGGCGTTTGGTGAGCGTGCTGCCCACCTGGACTCCTCCCGTGCACAGAAACGGAAGCATGAGGATGGGAGCTTGTCTCCCACTGGGAGTGAGTGTGCCAGTGTGGTAGGCGGGGACAGTGAGCCCCCGCGGGACAAGCGCCTGCGCACCACCATTTTGCCAGAGCAGCTGGAGATTCTGTATCGCTGGTACATGCAGGACTCCAATCCGACACGGAAGATGCTCGACTGTATCTCTGAAGAAGTTGGGCTCAAAAAGAGGGTTGTCCAAGTGTGGTTCCAGAACACAAGAGCCCGTGAGAGAAAGGGCCAGTTCCGGTGTAACACCAGCACCACCAACCCAACCAGTAAGCCCTCACCCATGCTCCCTTCCGCCTTCCCAAAGTTCAACCCTCCACCACGAGATCCACCCGTCCACTATGGTGCTGCGTTCACCCCCAGCCTCCCTGCAGTGAGCTTACAGCTACCTACGGCTAAGCCAGAAGTTCTTGCTGATCCACAAACGCAGGAAGAAGCGGCTGAAGAAGAGGTGCCGAAGGAGAACGAAGACCGGAGCCTGTCGGGAGGGGAGCTGAGCGACTCGTCATCCTCATCGTCGTCTTCGCTGGCTGATCTGGATTTCTCCGGCAGCCGGCAGAGTCGAGGGATGGATGGCGGGCTGGGAGGCATGCATGACTCTCTGGGCCAGCGCCGATATCGCACGCAGATGTCCAGCCTCCAGCTTAAGATCATGAAGGTTTGTTACGAGGCCTACCGAACTCCCACCATGCAGGAGTGTGAGGTGCTGGGCGAGGAGATAGGGCTGCCCAAACGAGTGATTCAGGTGTGGTTTCAGAATGCCAGGGCCAAGGAGAAAAAGGCTAAGGCTGCGAGCGGCAGTGAGGAGGGCCTTCTTGGCACTCCAGCTCAGTCCGAGTGTCCCTACTGTGAAGTCAAGTATGATTTTTACGTGTCCTGCCGCGGACACCTCTTCTCCCGTGGCCACCTAGCCCGACTCAAGGAGGCCATCAAGGCCCAGCTCAAGAACGAGAGCAAGTGCTATGAGCTTGTGCCAGACAAAGGGATGCCATCCCCAACCAGACTGGGTGCCTCTATGCCTCCAACAACTGTGCCATCTTCCCTTGGGAGCATGGCCCCCTTTGCGCCAGGTGAGTGAGAGGTAAAAAAGGTAAGGTATGTTACGGCTAAGGCTGGGGATGGGGCCTCATTATTAAACCATGTTATGGCTTCCCAGTTAACTCTTATAATGCTCCTTCCCCTATGGGAGGTTTCCATCCTTGCCTCCTCAGCTTCTCTCCACAAGCATCTCCAGATCTCTGCATGTTACCTTAACCCTCCTCCTCCTCCCCACGATTCACCCTTTCTGCCATTTTGCATTGATGTTCTCAAGATGGCTGCCCAGGCATTATTTTTATTCTGTAATTCCCATTGGCTTTCTGGTTCTAGCCCAACCATTCTCCTCTCCCCTCCTGGTTTTATTATCTTCCCCATTGCCATATCCACTCCTTTGCCCTTTCCGTCCCCAAGATTTCTACTGTGCGCACTGGAGTAGGGGGAGATGGTTAAGGTGGAAACAGCAGCGGAGTATCGTACTCTGTGCCCCTGTGTCTCCATCAGTTGCTTATGAGAGCTGCAGGTGGAATCTTTTGCCAGAATGAGAGGGCGTGTATCTTAGCAGCTGGAGGAGTGGGGCTTATCTGTCACCCTGTGAAGGCGCTGGCCCTAGAACTTTAATGGAAAGAATGAACCGAGGCTGTCGGGAAGGGAGACATTGAGAAAACAAGAGAAGGACGATGGAAAACTTCCTAACTGTTAGAGCCATACGACAATGGAACCAATGACCTAGAGAGGTAGTGGGCTCTCCGACACTGGAGGCATTCAAGAGGCAGCTGGACAGCCATCTGTCGGGAATGCTTTGATTTGGATTCCTGCATTGAGCAGGGGGTTAGACTGGATGGCCTTATAGGATCCTTCCAACTCTACTATTCTGTGATTCTATGACTCACACCTCTTTTCTTTCCCCCTCCCAACAGGCCCTTCCTCTTCCTCTGTGGGGGTTCTGAGCACCCCTTTGGCCTCCACCCAGCCGGGGGCCCCCTTACCTCAGCGCCACACGCCGGAACCAGCCCAGCTTGGCCCCTCCGCAGAGCCGGCACCTGCTCCAGATACCGCCCCGAGCGACAGTCAGGCAGACCCCACGTCAGGCTCAGCCCAGGAACCCTCCTTGTCGTCCACTGCCATGGTGAAAAACCTCAAGACGTTGAAGGCCACAGTGCCGGCCTTGCTGGGTGGTCAGTTCCTGCCCTTCCCGTTGCCGGCAGCAACAGCAGCAGCCCCTTCACTATTTGGAGCACAGCTGCCCGGGGCCTACTTCCAGCAGCTTTACGGCATGAAGAAGGGTCTATTCCCCATGAACCCCGTCATACCTCAGACACTTATGGGGCTGCTGCCCAGTCCCCTGCTCCCAACATCCACGCCAGAGCCACCCGTCGAGGTGTCTGAGGCCCCTGGCATCTCTACGGTTGACGTGACTCACCAGTACCTTTGCCGCCAGTGCAAGGCAGCCTTTGAGAGCGAAGGGGCCGCTGCCGCCCACCAGGCTGCTTTCTGCTACTTTGGGAGCCATCCCCCAGCGGCCCCACCCCCGCTGCGTGTGCCTGTGTGCACCTACCACTGCCTGGCCTGCGAGGTGCTTGTGAGTGGGCGTGAGGCACTGGGGTCCCACCTGCGCTCCAGTGCTCACCGGCGCAAGGCCGGATCCAACGCAGCAACTGCATCGGTGTTTGCCAAAGAGGAATCCAAATTACCTCACTCGGACTCCAACCCAAAAAGTAATGCTACCTCTACGACACTACTAGCTTTATAGAGACGGATGGTACACTGCCACCAATTGAGAGAGAATGACTAACCAACCAGCCAGTGGCGGGATGGACACACGCTTGGGTGCCCCCTCTGCTGTTACACATAACACTCAGCCCACCCACCCCCAAGCCCAACCTCTGTCCTTTCTTATTGCCCGCAAGGAGAAGTGACCAGTAAACTCCAGAAATGGCCGTTTTCCCAAAGTGACGTCCACTGCCCTAAGGCAACACCCTTCCCAGCCCACTGGGACATGTGTACAAGCAGAATCCAACTACCCAGCCTCCCCACCCTGCCCCCAATATAAGAAAGATTTGTATTGAGCCATCCATCTTGACGGAAGACCAATTGACCTGATGTTGGACAGAAGTGCAGACTGCCCACTGAGGAACCCTGCCCACTTTACAACTGCCTTGCACTCTCTCTAAAGGATGTTGATTTCCTTCAACTCCTCCCCCAGCCACAGTCCTCTGTTGCCTCCATGCACAGATCCTTGCCACCATGGCTCCTCTACAAGTCGGTCCTCCCACATCCCAGCCAACACTCAGTCCCTGCTTCTCCCTGCCCTGAAAAGATAATTGGATCTTAATGGGCCATCCACAGATGCCCATATCCAACACCGATGCCAAACCCATGCCCTTCCCCCTCACTTGTTGACTCATCGTTCCCTCACACATACCTGTGTATTCCAGAGTCTTCCATCTCCTGTGGCATACACAGGTACCTCACGTGAGAGAGCCACAAGAGGCTCTCTCTTTTCCCACATACCTGTCTTCGTTCAGGGCTTTATGTCCTTTCCCTCCGCCCCCTTTTTTCTGTGAGGAACATCTCAAGATGATTCCTGTTATGGTAATGACTTCAGACGTTCCTCGGACATTGAGCACCTCACCTCTGCAGGGTGGGGGTAAGGTCTCCCTTCCCTCAATGGCTTTTGCCAGAGTGTCTCTCCTCATGTCAACGGAAGGCTCCCCAATTTCCTCCCTGTTGCCTCTCATATCGCCGCACGTGACCCAAATCCCTCCCCTTACCTGTATTGTGTGTGTGCTAGAACCACACTGCCTCCCCCCCAAAAAAACCCACATTTGTGACAGCTGCTGGCACACTCTCAACACCCATCATACACCCTTGTGGACCCAGTCTCCTCTCTCTCTGCTTATATTCACACAAACCTGTTAAAGCTCCTACTCTCACACTCACCTTCCACCCTTTTACTGTGTTACCAATTGAGAAAGGCCAAAAAAAAAAAAATAGCAAACAAAAAGAGTGGACAGAAAGAAAGAAAATGATTAACCCAAGGAAACAAAAGGGAGGGGGGGCAAAGACGAGAAACTGAACCCCCCTCCAAAACCCTCCACCCCTCCCAGAGCATGTGCTGCCCATTGTGTATAATAATTACCGTCACGGACGGACGGATGGACAGACTCCCGAACTGTCGATGGCTTTGAACGACTTGAACAGCAACCAAACAGGGAAAGAAAGGCGCCTCTCTCTTCTTTCCCGCCATTTTCTCTCTCTCTCCTCTCCTCCTCGTCCCCAGTTGGGTCTTTACCTGCACTGAGGAACCAAATAAAACCGACAACCTCGCTGTCTTTTTCCTCCTGATAGACGTGACTTCTGTCTCCGCGCGGGAAACGACACAAAAACCTACTCCGATGGCTTTAAGAAAGAAAGATAGAAAGAAAAGAGAAAAAAAAAAACCCAGAAGGATCCTCCTGTCTAAACACACACGGCCATTTGCCACGTGCTTGTGTGCCGACGTCCTTGCAAAAAAAAGAAAAAAACTCAAAAACCCTCTTTATGAATCCAAAGCTCTTAAAAACTTCTATACAATAACCAAAAAAGAAAAAACCAACAGTGAGAGAGAGAATACCCACCAACAAAAAGGAATCATAAAAAGCAAACTGGAAATAATTTTTTTTAAAAGACATAAGTTGATGATGATGAAGAAGAAAAGTTAACCCCTCACGTTTTTCTTCTGCTTTGTGTCAATTGTTTTGGGGTTCCTATTCCTGTTCTTTTCATTCCCCCCCTCACCTGTTCCACCCGCCAAGTGTTTTTTAAGCCCCCTCCCACTTAACAAAGATGGACAAGAATTTTAAGAAGTGGAAACCTGTGGGGTAGAGAAAGGGATACAACCCCCCCCCCTACACAAATAACCAAACGAACTACATATGGGGTGTTAGAGGGATGGGTTTATACAGAGGCTCACCCTCTGGACCACCCTGTTTTCCTCAGACCACCCCCTTCTCCCTACAACTCTACACCCCAGAATGGGGAAGGGAAAAAATGTCTTTCTGTTGTGTATTTAAAGGGGGGGATGGGGAACAATAAAAAATAAAAAGAAATAAAAATTATATTAAAGATGGTTGGAGAAAAAAATCAAACGTTTTTGGTGGGAGGGGATGAATTGAGCTACGCATATTTGGAAGCAATGGGGAAGAAGATAAAAGAAGTGTGAACGATACTGGTCTGGGCCAAGGTTGGCTTTTCTTGTGTGAGGTGGTTCGGGTGACCTTTAAAACGCACCAGTTTTAACTGGCCATATGCTCTTCTGGCTTCACTTAGAGATGCCCCTGTTTTCTTTCCTCATCCCTGGTCTTGTTTTCCCTGCATCCTTAAAGCTCGCATGCACCCAAGACAGCAATTTTAAAAAAAATCCCTTGATCTTGGGATTATTTACACAGTACAAATGAAAGCAAGTTAACAGGGTGGAACGGATCTCCTAAACAACCAGGGGCTTTAGATTGGCTCTGTTTCACTCTTGGGGAAACTGATCTAATCCATATGCCCGCTGGGGAAGAGAGGGGCATAGCATTGTAAGCCCCAGAGACAGGGATTTTCTCAGGCTGGTACACTGTGAATTGGGCCCTCCAATGCACTTGCAAAAGAGTACATGGATTAGCATATGTTTTGTGTCATATGAAAATTTGTGCCCTCTTTTGCAGGTAGGGTGGAGGTTCCAATAATAAATCAATGGCTACACGTGTAATAAAATGACAAGACAGAATGTGAGCAGGTGAAGCTTTCCCCGTAATTATATTTCCATACCGGAAAAGATAACCTGATGAATTTCTGCCTGCCACACAGCTGTTAAAGGCTCAAGAACCTTGCCTTCCCTTAGTGCCAGACCTAAACCAAAGCTGAGGCTGCCATCCTGTACCCACTTACCTGGGAGTAAGCCCCATTAAACACAAAGAGACTTACTTCTGAATGGACATGTATACTAGTGTACTTTAAGTTATTTATACAGTGAAGTTTAATGAGCCTGGTCTTAGCTCCTGCAAAGCAGGAGACATGCCTAAGCCTCTCTGCAAAGTTTTAACATTTTGAATTTGCCATTTGAGGGGATAGGGATTCTTTAACATCCACCCACACTTACTGTGTAGTAAACAATTTAGATTAACTGAGCACAGGAAAGATGCATCCTGGTTACTAGAAAGGGCAAAATCCGGAGATTTCAAGGACTAGAAAGATGAAATGGAAGCAGGAAAGTACACTAAAGGGGAGGGGAAAACAGCAATTCTTTAGCAGCCTGGGGATTTCTATTGCTTGATGTCTAAATTACTTATTCATCAGTCACAGTTCTGACTCCACTCATTGGCTAGAAACACTGAAGGCAGGAGCAGGCAAGCTGGCTCAGTTCACAGAAATCCCTTTGATGTGTACCTGCACATTTTGCTTCATAACTTTCTTTTTAGAAAGGCTAGAGACTTACTTTACAAAAATAAAAGCTCAGAGACCGGGAGCCCTACTGGCTGTGTGTCTGTTACATCAGTACCCTCTATATCCACCTCTCGAAAACCCTGGTCCATGGGTACAAACCCAAATAAAGTTTGGGGTAAACAAACCCACAATTATTAACTTTTCATTAAAAAAAAAAGCCAAATCAGACATTCTGTGTTCTATCTCAAAACCTCTGATGCAATACAGAAGTATACTAGAACATTTTTGTGTAGCATACCCAGAAACAAGGTCCATGGAAAGAAAATTTTTTTCAACCAAAGGCAGGCAATCCAATTATTCTGAAACTCACAAGATTGATTTGGAGGGGGAGACCAAGACCAAACCAGTTTGGCTACTGGGTTAAACTAAGTACACCATTATGGTGTTTAGATATTATTCTGATTCCTTTTATTTCTATGCTGTTAGCTACTCTAGAGTTCTCTGTTGGAAGAAAAGCAGGACATTCATTTAAAAAATCATTGTTTCTTACATCAGGCAGGACTTGCTATCTTAACTATGACATCTATCCGTCTTAACAGCAGTTTCCAAAATTCCATCACACTGTAGTGTGACCAAGGAACAGAAGAAAGGAGGAGACTATGCGGGTAGGAGCAGATACGATTCTCTGTGGCCCAGATCATCCAATGCTGCCAGCAAGGGTGGGGAACCACATGCCAGTGGGCCAGATGTGAAACCAGAGGCTTCTGCAGGGCTTTTCCAAGGGGAGGTGGGAATAACCAAATAAATGTACAAAACTGAAATGTGGGGCCGGGCGAGTTTTTCGCAAAACAAACGTGGAGAAGAGTGCATGTTTTGCCTCCGGTCACAGGTTCTCTAAATGCTAGAAACATGCTCTGTTTTTAAATGAAATCTGGGGATAAGGGTCCATGGGGGGGGGCAACTGCCCCCTTGCCCCACTCGCCCTGCGGAGGCCCATGCTCCAAGCCTCTCTGTTGGGTGGGCCCTCAGGACACTCCCACCCTGCCCTCAGGCTGAAAAGGACTCTTCCCCTCCCCCCCCGCCACCGGTAGCATCTGTTCAGATGATGTTCCATAGGCCAGATTCACATACCTGTGGCCCATCTAGACCTAGCACGGTGCAGAAGAACGTAAGAGTCCTGCTGGATCAGGCCAATGGCCCATCTAGTCCAGCATCTTGTTCTCACTGTGGACAACCAGGTGCCCGTGGGAAGCTGGCAAGCAGGACCAGAGCATAACAGCACTCTCCCCTCCTGCGGTTCCCAGCAGCTGGTATCCGGAAGCATCCTGCCTCTGACAGTGTAGTGGGTGGAATATTGGACGTAGGCTGGGGAGCCTTTGGTTCAAAACAGTCGTCGTCAGCATAAAAATGGGGGAAAGGAGGGGTACTCTTTATTTCTTCAGACAGATAAAATAAAAGCAGACAGCACTCAACAAAAGATATGCCAGACTAGTTTCAAAAGTAGCTGATCGCTACAATGAGATATCCCGGGATAATGCTACGGTGGGCCGACATCAGTCTTCGTGTATTCAGAGGCTCAAGGAGTCAATCTGACTTCACTAATTCAGCAACAGCCGGCCTCACTTTGTCCCCACCTGCACTAAACATTTAAAGCTGTGTGAACCTGGGACCTTCAACAAGAAGAGCAGATGTCCTACCACTGAGCCAGGGCCCTTCCCTGCGATCATTGCATTTGACCTCAAAGTCCCATGGAAGGAAGAGACCGAGGATCCAACATTAGTGCCTGGTATTCAGAGATCTACGGGAAGGGCCGTAGCTCAGTGGTAGGGCATCAGATCTTGGAAAAGTTACTTTTTTGAACTATAACTCCCATGGCCACTGGATTGGGCTGATGGGAGCTGTAGTTCAAAAAAGTAACTTTTCCAAGCTCTGCTGCTTTGCAGGCAGAAGGTGCCAGGTTCAATCCCCGACATTCCCAGGTAGGGCTGACAAAAAGATTCTGTTTGAAACCTTGCAGAGCTGGTGCCAGTCAGTGAGAACAATATAGCACTAGATGGACCACTGGTCTGACTCAGAGAAAGGCAGATCCCTGTTCCTGTGATCCTGCTCATCAGCATTTTGGGGGCGCGGTGGGGGAGGGGTCATCAGTTTACTAAGGTTGCTTCCAGATTACCTGTTTATTGAGCCTTCGTCCTGATTTGGCATGCATTACCGAGACCTGGGTGGGTGAGCAGGGAGGGGCTAGTCTTTTCCAGCTCTGCCCACCGGGTTATTCAGTTCAGCATCATGGTAGATCTGAGGGTCGGGGAGGTGGGGTTGCTGTGGTCTATCGGAGTTCCATCTCTCTCATCAAGCACCATGTCCATGTAGCAACTGGTCTGGAGTGTCTGTACCTTGTGATGGGTCAAAGGGACAGACTGGGAATATTGTTGGTGTACCGCCCACCTTGCTGCCCAATGACTTCCCTAACTGAGCTGACGGAAGTGGTCTCGGAGGTATTGCTGAGATCCCCCAGACTATTGGTACTGGGGGATGTCAACATCCATGCCGAGGCTACTTTATCTGGGGCGGCTCAGGACTTCATGGCCTCCATGACAACCATGGGGCTGTCCCAATATGTTAGTGGCCCAACACATGTGCTGGGACATACTCTAGATCTTATTTTTGCTACTGGACATGGAGATGGTGATCTGGATGTGGGGAGTTTTACATCTCTCCCTTTGTCATGGACAGATCACCGCTTGTTGAAGTTTAGACTTACAGCGGCTTTTCCCCTCCGCAAGGGTGGGGGACCTATTAAATTGGTCCGCCCCCAGAGACTAATGAATCCTGAAGGTTTTCAAAGGGCTCTGGGGGAGTTTCTGGCTGATAAGACTGGCACTCCTGTTGAAGCCCTGGTTGAACTGTGGAATACGGAGACGACCCGGGCTGTTGACACGATTGCTCCTGCGTGCCCTCTCCTGTGTAGAGCTCATACAGCTCCATGGTACACTCCAGAGCTGAGAGCGATGAAACAGGATAGGAGGCGGCTTGAGCGGAGGTGGAGGCGAACTCCTGACGGATGTAATTATGCACTGGTGAGTGCCTCTACTAACCTGTATTTAGGAGCGGTGAGGGTGGCGAAAAAACAATACTTTGTTGCCACTATTAAGTCATCTCTTTGCCGCCCAGCGGAGCTTTTAAGAGTTGTCCGAGGGCTACTTCATTCTGGCCCTGAGGACATGATAGTGCAATCGGTAGCCCAATGTAATGAATTTGCTGGGCACTTCCAGAATAAGATCTTATGCATCCGCCGGGACTTGGACTCCCAGTTTACAGCAGTTGATCCTAATGAGGTGTCCGGAGCACAGTCTTGTCATGTTTTATTGGATGAGTTTCAGTTGGCTCAGCTCAAGGACGTGGACAAGGTACTTGGACAGGTGCATGCAACCACTTCGGTACTAGATCCTTGCCCCTCTTGGCTAATAAAAACTAGCAGGGATGGAACAGCTGGCTGGGCCAGGGAAGTGATAAACGCCTCTTTACGAGAGGGAGTGGTTCCTAGCTGTCTGAAAGAGGCAGTAGTGAGACCACTTCTGAAAAAACCTTCCTTGGACCCAGAAGACCTTACTAGCTACAGACCAGTAGCAAATGTTCCATTCCTGGGCAAGATCTTGGAACGAGTGGTTGCTGCCCAGCTCCAGGCGCTATTGGATGAAACCGATTATCTAGATCCATTTCAATCGGGTTTTAGGCCCGGTTTTAGCACCGAGACAGCCTTGGTCGCCCTGTACGATGACTTATGTTGGGAGAGGGACGGAGGGAGTGTAACTCTGTTGATTCTCCTTGATCTCTCAGCGGCTTTTGATACCATCGACCATGGTATCCTTCTGGAGAGGCTCGTGGAGTTGGGAGTTGGGGGCACTGCTTGGCAGTGGTTCCGCTCCTACCTGGCGGGTCGTCTCCAGAAGGTAGTGCTTGGGGAACATTGCTCAACACCGTGGGCTCTCCAATGTGGAGTCCCGCAGGGGTCAGTTCTGTCCCCCATGCTTTTTAACATCTACATGAAGCCGCTGAGTGTGGTCATCAGGAGTTTTGGAGTGCGCTGCCACCAGTACGCTGATGACACGCAGCTCTATTTCTCCTTTTCATCTTCTTCAGGTGAGGCTGTCAATGTGCTGAACCGTTGCCTGGCTGCGATAATGGACTGGATGAGAGCTAATAAACTGAGGCTAAATCCAGACAAGACTGAGATGCTGTTGGTGGGTGATTTCTCTGATCAAATGGTGGATATGCACCCTGTTCTGGATGGGGTTACACTCCCCCTGAAGGAGCGGGTTCGTAGTCTGGGAGTACTCTTAGATCCTTCCCTGTCACTCGAGGCTCAAGTAGCCTCGGTGGCACGGAATGCGTTCTACCAACTTCGGTTGGTAGCCCAGCTACGTCCCTATCTGGACAGGGAGGACCTCACCTCAGTTGTCCATGCTCTGGTAACCTCTCGATTGGATTACTGCAATGCGCTCTACGTAGGGCTGCCTTTGAAGACGGTTCGGAAACTACAGCTTGTGCAAAACGTGGCGGCCAGGCTGATAACGAGGACCAGGCGGTCCGAACATATAACACCTGTTCTGGCCCGCTTGCACTGGCTACCTATATGTTTCCGGGCCAGATTCAAAGTGTTGGTTTTAACCTATAAAGCCTTATACGGCGCGGGACCACAATACCTCCTGGAACACCTCTCCCGATATGAACCTGCCCGTACACTACGTTCAACATCGAAGGCCCTCCTCCGAGTTCCGACTCATAGAGAGGCTCGGAGGATGGTTACAAGAACCAGGGCCTTCTCAGTGGTGGCTCCTGAATTGTGGAATAGTCTTCCCATTGAGGTGTGCTTGGCGCCGACATTGCTATCTTTTCGGCGCCAAGTTAAAACCTTTCTCTTTGCTCAGGCATTTTAGTTTAATATGTTCAAATTGGTTTTAGATTTGTGGATTTTTATATATATGTTTTTGTACCAATTTATGTGATTTTATTGTATATACTTTCTGTTGTACACCGCCCAGAGAGCTATGCTAGTGGGGCGGTATAAAAATTTAACAAATAAAATAAAATAAATTTGCTCGCACAACATTTGTGGGGAGGTTGAACAGAATGGTTTAGTAATCAATCCCTCTTCCCTAGGGAACTCTGGGAACTGTAGCTCTGTGAGGGGAATAGGGGTATCCTAAGTCTCAGCACCCTTAAGAAACTACAGTTCCCAGGATTATTTGGAGGGAGCTATGACGGATTAAAATGGTATAATAGTGCTATAAATGTATAGTGCAGATGGAGCCTTAGTTCAGATTAGTTGGTGAAATTCAGTCCCCAGGCCCTAACTATCTCTTCGGATCCCTTTGCCTGCTCATATCACACAGTCCCCGCTATCCTTTGGCTCTGTGTAAGAAGTTCCTGCACTACCATCAGCTCTGCCATTCCTAGTGTATACAACTTGTAAGGGCAGGAAACAGAATCAGCCTCAGGCAAATGATCCTGTGTTCAGTCTCAGCCTGTGGTAGAATCTGAGCTTTAAGACTTTCCCCACAAACTCCCTATAAGGGCCAACCCTGACACGTTTCCTGAAACGGAAATGAATACGAATCTGCACATAGCCAAAAAATATGGACTGTACAAATAAACTAGTGGAGGATGGCCTACATAGAAGCAGCACTGATGAAAACGTCATTTGGGGTTTGTGGTGTAGACGGACTTGCATTATAAATATTTTGGTTTCCGAGAATCTCAGCGCTCTATTTTTAAAAGACGTTTCTAGCCTTCATGACTTGGGGAGGGCGTTTTGAGATGTGTTTCTGCTGGAACCAAAAAAGCTAAAGAAACAAAATAGGAGGCGGGAAATTTTTCATCCATGTGTGGGCAGGGCTTAAAGCAAAGAAGCGTATATTCTTCACACAGCACACATTTAAACTATGAAATTTGCTCCCACAAAGAGTAGTGAAGGCCTCCAATCACAAGTAGAGAGAGTGCTCTTGCACTCAGATCCTGCTTGTGGGTTTCCCATGGGCTCCTCGTTGGCCACTGTGAGAACAGGATGGTGGACTAGATGGGCCACTGGCCTGATCCAGCAGGCTCTTCTTATGTTCGCCATCTAGGACCTTGGCATCGTGATACTTCACCTCTTTCTGCTTTGACTTCTTCCCAGGGAAATGGAAGAGGCAAGCAGGAGGGGCTGCACTCTGATTCTGATGGGAACCCCTGGAGGAATGGGGCTCACCTCTGCACCTGCCTTCTTTTCAAGGGAAATATGACCCCAAGCTGATTCAAATATTCAGAAACAATACATAGTACAGTCCTTCCTGGACTGTAACATTTCAGACCGCATGTTTCAACGTAAAACAAACAAAATTCCGTTTGTAGAAACTGAGGATGTCAGACAGAAGAATTCGAACCTTAACATCTCCTTGACTTGCTAGATTCCCCCCCCCCCGGGAAAGCATTCAGACAGGTGATCCTCCATCCGTAGTCTGAAGTGGTACAGTCCAGCATGGATATTTCTGCAAATGGTCAGGTAACATTTGCATTCCTTTTTGCCTCAGCATTCTGAATCTCTGACACACACAAAAGTACAATCCGACTCAAATCAAGCCTCACCTCTCTTAAAGCATCTTGCATTACAAGGATATTCAAAAACTATTATCAGCATTGATTAGCAAAAATATTTCACTGATTTCTCTCAGGTTACTGAAAAAAGGCTCCTCTCCTGAAGCATCTCACATTCAAGGATATCCAAAAACCATTATCAGCATTGATTTAGCAAAAATATTTTGCCACTTACTGTGGACTGATTAAAATCTCCCCAATTCAGCATCAGCAAATCAACAGACTCATCAGCTGTAAAATACATACATGTCTCTTTATAAACACACAAATATTAGGAAGAGGTTACTCTCATTTATTCTCTATCCCAAATGTATGACATACTTTACAGTGAAATATTGAACTAGTAATCTAAAAGCTACATCCACGCTACTGATCTGAACTATTTCAAAGCCTGCTCATCTCCCAGTGTTGTTCCCAAAGGATCCTGGGAACTGCAGTCTTGTGAAGGTGCTGAAAATTATTCTCATGGTCACAGCCTTTTTGTTGCTGAGCATGACTAGGCACCAAGTTTGAAACCAGCCTAACATCTACAGAGTAGACTTTATCCAATCCCAAGCTCTTGAAATGTTTGCATTGAGCTATCTGCCTACAGTGTTGCCATAACACCATTGTTTATAACATCATACAGACTTAGCGGTTGGCATGCCATTTATTTGCCAGTAAAAGTGGTAAATGATTTCACCGCACCAGGTGCAGGGAGCTCTGTGGAACCAATGTGGTGCCTTCCCCACAATTCTTCTAGGTAGCAGAACACAATGCGCCAGACCTGTGCCGCCACCCCCTCCCTAAAGCAGTCCCCTCCCCAACATGAAATTTGCTGTCAGCTGCTTCACACACAATGCTAAGCAAAACCATGGCTTGAAACGTGAAGGTTCCCACAAAGGAGAACTGCAGCTGCTGCACTCCTCCCCCAGTCCTGTTGCTGCTGAGAGCAAAGCCATGGTTTGACTTAGCGTATTGTCCAGACTCAGACTCACAGGTTGTCTGGAGGAGCCAAACCACCAGCTGTAAACCAAGAACAAACCTTGGTTGCCGCTCGTGGTTTGTCTGAACTGGAGCAAATCATGAGCCAAGGTTTGGAAACACGCCAAGCTAAACCATGGCTTAGCTCACAGCAGCAATAGCACCAAAGAAGAAGCAAAGTGGCTGCAGTCTCCTCTCCAGAAACCTGCACACTCCGCTCATTGCCTGTTGCTGAGATTCACAAAAAATTTACTTTCACTAGTGAAAAACTACTACAGTATAGTTCTGACGCTCAGGAAAGAAATAAAATGGGTAGAGTCAGGAAGCATTGTAAATCTGTGGCCCAGATTAAGAGAGGAAGAGCTTTGGTCCTGGATACTCTGGTTCACAGCAGGATGATTAATTTCTATATTACATTTGGCTGTAGATGTCTATTTGTTTCGTTGGCTGCTAAGTTGTCTGTCTATCCCACCCTTTCCAAAGGACTTGGGAGGGTAACTACAGCTGAAGAACAAAAAATGCCATGCAAACAAGAGGCATGGTCACCACAGATCCCAAAACACAGAAAAAAGTCTTGCGTCATTATGTGTCGAGGAATTCAGCACATATGTGTGAAACACTCAGCTGTGTATCCATAAAAAAATAACAAAATAAAATTCACACAATGCTTAACTCTGGCTACTGAAGACCAACCCAAGAAAGAAAAAAACAGAGCAGACACAACACTTCATTATGGTTTGTGCTAACTATGGTTTGGGGTCTTAACCCCTGGTTACTATCTCAAATAAATAGTAAAAACCATAATGTAGGTTACTAAACTAAGCCCTAGATCACATGTATAGGAAGATCTCAATGAGACCTGCTTGTTCACTAGCAGCTGCCTGAACCATGGTTGGCTGGGTGCAGATGTAATGATCAGCCATGGTTAATGCACACCAGTTTGCAAATCCACTTCAAACCAGTTTTACAGTATGGATTGGTAGCTGACCCTTGAACCATGGTTTAGGTATTCGGACACAACACTTAAGCATACCTAAGGAAAACAAACCGTGGTTCAGCTGTTGCCATTCTACTGGTTGTTATAAAAAAATTGTAACTAAAAATTAGTGCTTGATTTGATATTTTCCCCCAACCCTTTTTTCCTGTTGTATTGTCAAATGCTCTCCTCAGGGATGCACACCTGGCACCATCATTGTCTGTTTATAGGCACCAGGCAAAGACATGTTTATTCACCCATATCTTTGACCATTAATTTGGAGGGTTCTTAGATATATTCTGTGTCCTCTTTTTGCACTCATTTTTAGTGGACTGAGTTGGATCTTCCAAATATAGATGAGCATTTTATTTTATATTTGGTTTTAATGTCTTGTTTTTATATTGTAAGTCACTTTGAGATACTTTTGCGTGAAAGCGTTAAAAATATAGTAATAATAAATGTATCAATGTATAAATAATTTATTGATTGTTGCAAACTGCTCTGGGAGCCATTTTCAGCTGAAGAGCAGGCTAAAAATGTTTCAAACAATTAGATAGGCATTAGGTCTGCATGGGGCCAATGTCTTAATATGGGAGGAGCCATCATAGTGCCCTGCAGATGTTGTTGGATTACAGCTCCCATCAGCCCCAGGCAGCACGGCCAGTGATCAAGGATGATGGGAGCTGTAGTCCAACAACATATGAAGGGAACCACGTTGGCTATCCCTGTCTTAAAGGCATTCCTGGAAGACATTCAGATCCTAAGCAGATTTATTCGAGAGTAACCCCTACTGAGTTCAATGGGACTTACTTCTGAGTAAAAATGATTAATCTTCAAGGGAAGGAAGCTCTGCATTCGCAACTGCGCCAACAAAAACCCTTCTGTTTGGGTTGGGTGGCTAACCTGTGCGTCTCCAGATGTCGTTGGACATTGGCCATGCTGGCTGAGGCTGATGGAAGTTGGAGTCCAATAACAGCTGGCATGCCATGCATCCCTGTCCGCCCATGCTCTATGTCCATGATGGTTAGAACTGGCGTAGGGACAGTACAGTCAAGAGGGTGCCTAAGGCTGATCTTAGAGCGTTGGATGGAACTAAAGAGAGGAGGCAGTCTTTGGGGTATGTAGGATCCAGATCATTAAAGGATTTATCCATCAAAATAAATAATGGGGTTTTGTGGGAACTTTTTTGCATTTTAAACTGTGCTCGAGTATTTATTTCTATAGAAAAAAATTGAATTGGTGGGGGAGCACCCAACCAAACCCTATGGAGAGGTGGGCGGAAACTGACTGAAGAGTAACAAGGGTGCATGAAGTTTGAAATTCTGAAAGGGCCCAGGATTAGACAGAAAAGGATCCCTCCACACACCATCCTTGTTTGGACTCTGGATCTGCACCTGCCAACTATAATATGTTTCACTTTAAGGCTTTTGGAAATCGAAAATGCTTCTCCTTGATGAAAATTATCTCTTAAGAGTTTATTAGGGCTAGAAACTTGATAATGATTAATCAAGTAATTTATTAATCACAGATTAAAACCTGGGGTTTTAATCAGATTTTACTCAGAGCTGTTTGGGCAGGCATCTTTGTTTTTAAGTCATCTATGTGTATCTCTTGACTCAAGCAACACGGTTGAGATAAACTCCTAGCCAATAAAGATCCATAGTCGAACTGGCTTACATGTATATTCTTCTGTGGGTATAGTCCTGGACCTGAAGACTCCAACAGTGATTGGCTAAGCTTCTGTGATGGTACAGAATGTTTACAAATATTCCAGGTTCCCAGGGAACAAAGCTATTGGAATATTTGTAAGTCCAACTTCTGTGAGGGAAGGAAAAACAATGAGATTGGCTGGGATTTAAATCTCACATAGGCCTTTGGGAAAGTAGTTTTATAGTACAGGATGAGGACGGAGAAGGTAAGGAAGCTAAGAGGCCAGGAGCCCAGAGGCAAGGTGGATGAAGAAAGGTTGCAGAACCGGTAGCATTCCCCCTCCCAAAACAAAACAGGAACCCAATGAGAGGACAGGTGAAAGAGAAAGAAGCTTCAGCAAAAGGGAAGAGAAAATAAGGAACCAAGAAGGACCTAAAGAGAAAGGAGGAGTTGGGCTGAATTATACAAACTAAGATGAATTAAGCACCTAATTCTTGGATTGCAGGTTTCTAGTCGAGTTTAATGGAACTCATTTGACTGTACACAGATCACATTAATGATTAGCACATATGGCATAAGCCATTATCTTCATCAAAAAGTTTTTAATTAATGTGCATGAGTGCATTTCCTTTTAAAAAAGTAAAGCACATGGAAAATTAGATTGCCAGCCCAGTTAATATATATATATATATATATATATTTTTTTTTTTTTTTTTTTTTTTAAATCAATAAGAACATTTCAAGAGAATTTTGTTTTGTTTGAGCCACAAAGGACATGAAAGTTATTTATATAGAGTCAGTACCGATGGGGGGTAAACAAGGACTTGATTTTCCAAGCTCCACCAGTAGAGGAAGAGGGGGAGAGGAATCAAATGGAATCATCTTGAAATTTAAAGGTTTCAGAAAGGATCTTTAAGAAAACAAACCCTATGAATACCTCCGCAAAAGTCTGCAAATATTAATATTTATATTGCCCTTTCACCTTTTGCCCCTTCTATATACCATTTCTGTAGACCTGAAATGACCATTTGTAGCCAAACCCCTACCCTGCGGCCACTACAAGCGTCAAAAGCCGCACTGAGCAGTTGAGATTGTTCCCATCAGCCTTCCACTCCACCAATCAGAATAAAGTGTACTCTTAGCCTCCCATTATGGATAGCTGGGCACCCAACATGCCCATCCTAGGATATTCCCAACAACAACAAGCACTTCTTGTGTCAGTCCCCCCCTTCCCCCAAATGGCTATTGGAAAACCCACAACCACTGCTCCTGGAGGTCTAGGAGAAGAAATTTTGAGTCTAACCTTGATTGTCCATGAAGGAAAGTGGTGGAAGATCCCAGAACTTTCTAGCATCTGGTCTTGACTTGTAGACATCCACAATCCAATGTTCAACGCGGGCAGATAGATCGCTATTGAGAAAAAGAAAATAGATGGATGGATGGATGGATGGATGGATGGATGGATGGATGGATGGATGGATGGATGGATGGATGGGTAGACAGTAGCAGAAGGAACCAAAAGACACTCAGTCTACACCACTTCCCGTGCCTGCTCTCTTCCATGCCCACCAGCGTCTCTACTTGCTACTACTAGGCTATGCCCAGGCAGCAGTAATGGCAATGACTTATCATTCTCCTCTCCTTCCCGCTGTTTGCCGCAGTGCCAGGATCAGTGACTCTGTTCACGTGCCCGTGCGGGTGATACCAGCCCCAACAGGCTTTGACTCGGTGCCAACTTCGGATGGTCACAGGTGTGCCAGTGCAGGAAAGAGGGTGGGGGTGAGAGAGAGAAAGGAAGAGGCATTTAATCCAGAACTGATCTGGGTGCCAATAATGCCCGTGGCTCGATCAGGCAGCTGCACTCCTCCCCCATGGAACCCTCCCAGATGCTGCGACCCACCCATCCCCATGCTTGCCATCGCCCTGCTTGCTTGCCTACCTCCCTACAACCCTCCCATGCTCAGGACAAACCCCTGCCTGTGTCCTTCTCTCTCTCAAATCCCCATTCTTCTATAATTCCCGGACTCTTGTCCCAAGTGCCCGCAGCTCAGCCCAGGTCCAACCTCAGATGCCCACCGCCATCAAAGCCCACCAACTCCTCCTCATATCCCCTTTCTGCTTTTCCGCCCCCTTCATGCCTCCCAACACTTTGCCACCCGCCAGCTGGTGCCAAATGAAGTGGATGGGGCCAGGGGCTCTATGCCAGCACTCCCAAAAGGCACACACACTCACACGCACAGCTATCTATACAGACACACCATCCCAGCCTCCACCCTGGTGCCAGTCAGTTGCGCTGGCCCTCTCTGCCTTCGTCTCCCTGCGGGCACCGCCTTGCCAGCTGCTCCTTGCTTCCCTTGCCTTGCCCCTCTCCCCACCCTTTGCTGCAATCGCGCACCAACCTGGCATCTCAAGCTCTGTCTCTCCCCCCCCACCCGCACACACACACACACACCACCACCCTGCCCGGTTGGCATGAAAGCTGGTGAGTGAAGCAAATGCCGCAGAGGGAAGGGAGGGTGGCAGGGCGGGCGGCTGCTCCGTGCCAGCTGTCGTCGCCCCTCCCCCGTGCAGAATCGCTCCGGGGATCGGGCTGGCATATGCCACCTCCTCTCTTTGTGCTCCCCCCTGCATCCTTCTGCCTTCTCTCTATCCCTGCCCTTATCATTCGCTTTCTCGTTCTATCCATCTTTTGCTTCTCTGGCCCCTCTTTCCCTTCTCTCTCTTACTCTTTCCATACCCTCTGTGCAACCCTAGTCCTCCACATTCTCCTCCTTTTTCTATCAACCTCTCTTTTCCTTCCCTCTCTTCTCTCTCTCCTTTGCCAGTGCCAACCTCGTTCCAGCACCCAGTTCATCTACCTCCTCTGGTGCAGGTGCCCTGTTCTTTATGCCAACCACGGCTGGGGGTTTGGTGGGGGGAGATACAAGGGCGCTCTGTGTGTGTGCGTGCGTGTAAGTACATGTGTGACCAAGCCTGGCGTCCCTTCCGGAGAAGACACTCCCCCCCTGTGCTGACACACACACACCCTGACTCCTTTGGCTTTCGTCTCGCCCACCCTACTGCCGTTGAAAGTGGCACAGTGCCAGCCCAGAAAGAACCATCTGTGCCCCTGTCTACAGCACCCCTCCCCCGCCACAGCACTAATTGGCAAGTGAATTAATTAAATCCTGGATGCTAATTAACATTCCGACGGTGCGATGGTGGGGGAGGAAGAGGAGCTGGGCGGAAGGAATCTCAGCTGGGCACCGAGGCAGGAAAAATATGGGTGAGAAAAGTCAAGCATTTCAGGGTGCTTCTTATTGGGGTGGGGAGCAATTTTGTCCTCAGTCCTTGGAGGAAAGTAGAGGGTTAAGAGACTGCAAAAACAGGATATTTAGGGAGAGAACCCAATCATAAAAAGGTAATTAGGAGAAATGATAAATTATATTGCAATCATTTTAAAAAGGTTTCAAAAATTAACCTTGGGTTTGATGTCTAGAGGCTTCAGCGTAACCAATATTCCTCTTGGCGATGACAGCATTTTTGGGGAACCGACAAAGTGTAATTATTACACTGAAATAATGAGACATATTTAAAATAGTAACTTTTAAGGGAGAAAGAAAATGTTGTGCTAAAAGAGAGAGACAGAGAGAGAAAAGACACTCCCCCTCCCAAACCAATCCTGAATATTTCATTTAAAAACACATGCACAAAAAACCCTCCAAAGTTACATCACAGGGAGAAAAATCGATTTGGTACACTTTGTTTAAAATGGCTGAGCTGAACACAGATCGTTCATAGGCACAATCTGGCTTAAGTCAAACACTTAAAAGCCCCACTGATTCCAGCGGCAGAGTTAAGCACATATTGTACACTGGCCTATAAATAAATGTGATTTTAATGTGCATCATGTTGACTAAACCATGCCCTAAGTCAGTAGTACTGTGACCACAGAAAGGTTGCAGCACCTTAGCTATTAACTGGTTTTGATTGTGATTTGAAGCTCAGTTTTCCTTCATAAGGACTAGAAACCCACTCTTCTCATTTCTTCCCTTCTTTTTTAATGAGTGCTTCAGAAATTAACTCAAACACGGTCCAATTTTTATGAGATGGAGATGAAAAATATGGGTTGCATCTAACTATGTTGTACTCAGAGTTGATCCATTAAAATGAATGAATCCAAGTTAGCCATGTCCATTAATTTCAAGAGGTCTGCCCCAATAATGACAACCAACTGATACAACCCACAGTTTCTAGGTTCAGTTCAACGGGTTAGACTTTCTTTTTGGAGCCTGGATACCTAAAGAACGGACTCCTTTAAGTGGCTGAGGAGGATGCTCTCTTTCATATTCCACCAAGGCACATTTGGAAGAACATAAGAGAGGTCTTCCCCTGTAGCTGTGCCCAAACTAGGGAACTGTCTGCCCTGGGAGAACAGTCTTGTTGGTTTTTCAGTGCCTGTTGAAGACTTATTTATTCCATCAGCTGTATCTGATTAGTTTTGCTCTACGTGGTCTTAGATTTAAGTTTTTAGCTGTTTTAATATGATCTTTGACTGTTTTTCAATAACTTCACCAGTCTGCCCCAGAAGGAGAGAATGGAAGCAGAGCCACTCCACTAGCTTAGCGGAGAAGACAGCTCCATGGGCCTTTTCATCCCCCTCAACAGTAACAGTCATTCCATCAGGCTGCAGCAAAGGGAGAAAATGGAACCAGGGCCACTCCATCGGCTCAGCTGAAAAGACAGCGCCTTCAGGTTTTTCCTCTCCGTCACCTGTCCTCCAGTAAAATAATTAATCCGAGTCTTGAGAAGCCCATCAAGGTGAAAGAGGAAGTGCGAAAAAGTGTCACTCTTCCAACTTCTTCCATTCTATGTACTTTTCATGGGACAAAAAGTAACCACCCTCACCACCTTTTGACCAAGGGAACAGTGGGGTGGGGGGGGAGAAGTTTCATGGGCACCAGGGTAAGACTTCAGGGTGCCATTGTGCCCACCAAGTTATATAGTTTGCTATATATATATAGTCTCCATATATATATATATACACACACACATACAATATCTTTCTGCAATAGAATTGATTTCTGATTTTAATTTTTATATGGTTGTATGGAGACGGATTGATTCCATAAAGGAAGCCACAGACCTGAACTTACAAGATCTGAACAGGGTGGTTCATGACAGATGCTCTTGGAGTTATAGGGTCGCCATAAGTCGTAGTCGACTTGGAGGCACATGACAACAACAATTCTGTGTTTATACATGTTGTAATGCAAACTGCTTTGTGAGGTCCGCCTGAAAAGCAGAACGTAAATATCTTATATAAATAAATAATAAGTGTCCCATATATACATGTACATAGATACACAAGCATATTTTCTTAAATGTTAATAAGAAAATATGTAGCTTTGATAAATAATTTATTTGATCTAATAAAATCATCCAAATCTCCCTTCAGTCACAGTTTTAGCATAGTTTCTGAACTCAAAAATTCCATATAGTTATCAGGGCTAGTAGCTAAGGATAGATCAGGTGAGACAAGTAGAACCAGCAACAAAATGTTGCCAATGTGGAGTACACCCATCCCAGATTCCAGCCAGCCATGCCCTCTTTCAGGCTACTCCATTCCATTCCCCTCTCTGGTTTTCCAGTCCCCTCCCCAACTACCTTCACAACACTCATCCAGCATTCTGTACTCACTGAGCATGCTCAGTATTTGATGGGCTGTTTTGCGGGTTGTCCACTTACAGATTTATTTTCCTAAATAATTTTCATACTTCTACAAAAACGTGGGGCTCCCCAGGCCTGACAGCTCCCTCTTGTGCATGTGCGGTGCTGTTGTGTTTATAATAAGGACCCGTACTCGGAGACTAAATTTGCTATTAGCATGTAATTACTGTATAGAATAGATGTGGGGAATTTTTTTCAACCTGAGGGCCGCATTCCTTTCTGGGAAACCTTCTAAGGACCACTTGCCAGTGGCAGGCAAGGCCAAAGGCAAAAGTGGGCAGAGCGGCAAATGTAAATTTTACTTTTGTACAGTAGGGTAGTTTTAGGGTTGCCAGGTTCAGGGCCTGAGACTGATCCTGTATCTTTAGGAGAAGAGAAAGTCAGCCAAGTGCAGGTGTTCTTGCAACCCTATAATGGGAAAAACCACAAGGTGGAATTCTCCCTTCCCCCTGCACAACTTTTAAAGATACAGAAGACCTCTTAGACACCTATCTCTGTCCTCCACTTAGGTAAGCAAGAAGCATTGTCCGGGTTCAAGGACACATGCTGCTACGCAAAAATACTCAGGTTGTGCAGCAGGGCCATGCAGAGGCGTGGTTTGGGGAGAGTTCTGAGAGCCAGGACAAGATGCCTGGATGGCCACATTTGACCCCCCGGGCCTGAGGTTTCCCACCCTGGTATATAAGAACTGCTGAATAAACCCTCCATGTTTAGAGGCAGTATACCACCAAAGACCAGTTGCAAACCACGAGCAAACAGCAGGGAAAAGCTAATAGTGCCTAGAGACTCTGCTTGTGGGCTACCCAGAGCCATCAATCAAAACAATAGGAAATAACAAAATCATCACATACCCACCCAATATGCCTTTGTGAGCTGCATTTATGCACTCGCCACAGACACAGCTTCAACTCTCACTTGGGAGCCACGTTAATGCTTATCTTGTCCCCCCACTCTTCGCCCAACCTTTCCGATCTCTCTCTTAGGAGCAACCCCAGTTATAACCAGTCGCCCACGGGGAGAGCCTTTGCCCTCACAAAGGTGTGGTGAGACCCGCAGAACACAGAATGCCAGTGTGATTGGTGGGCACCTGGCAATTTTGCTATTTCATATTGTTTTGATCAATTCATTGTACTTTGATTGGCTCTTTCCTTCTGTATTAAGACGCTGTTCACTGCTTTCGGGGGCCTTTGGTAAAAAAGAGAAATATAAGTAAACCTGACCAGAACCACCTGGGAAACAGAGGCTGCAGCAGGGAGACTGAGTGGACCATCATGGGACAAGTCTCTCACCTAAGCCACATTCACACCATAAATTTATTCCACTATTATTCCACTTTAAACCATCATGGCTTCCCCCAAAGAATCCCGGGAAGTGTAGTTTGTGAAGGGTGCTGTCCCCCTCAGAGAGCTACAATTCCTTGAGCGATTTAACGATCAATCCCTCTTCCCAGAGAACTCTCGGAACTGCAGGCCTGCGAGGGGAATTGGGGTCCCCTAACAACTCTTGAAGGCAGTCCACTTCCATTTTTAACAACTCTCAGCACCCTTTACAAACTACACTTCCCAGGATCCATTGGGGGAAGTCATGACTGTTTAAAATGGAATAATAGTGGAATAAATGTACAATGTGAATGCAGCCCTACTCTGCCCCCCTGCTTAGGAAGGGGCCTTATAAAGAGGAGCTCCTACCTCAGAGATGCATCCTGATAGTTACACCAGGGGTGGGGAGCCTTGGAACTGTCCCCAGGTCCCAACCTGCTCCAGTCCTCACCTCCATCCTCCATGAATGCTTTTGCTTAGCTAAAACGTGTCTTTGAGCTGTGGTAATGCCTCTCACATGCCTGGGGTTGGGGAACTCTGTGTCTGAGTCTCTGTTTATACAAAGTCACACACCGATTGCACCACCCACTTTTCCCTCTGGCGCCCCCCACAACTGTTATGCACCCTCCAGATTCCCTACAAGGGAATGTGACCCCACCCATCATTACACCCAAAGTCTCTCTTCAACATGTGTGTGCGTGTGCGCGCTGGTCTTTGCTTTAAGGAAGAAGGGTGTAGAATCATAGAATAGTAGAGTTGGAAGGGGCCTATAAGGCCATCAAGTCCAACCTCCTGCGCAATGCAGGTCATTAGTTCCACTGTCATACCGCTCTTCCAGTGAGGAAGTTTTTCCTTATGTTCAGTGGAAATCTGGCTTCCTGCAACTTGAGCCCATTATTCCGTGTCCTGCACTCTGGGACAATCCAGAAGAAATCCTGGCCCTCCTCTGTGTGACAGCCTTTCAAGTACTTGAAGAGTGAGATCATAGAATCATAGAACAGTAGAGTTGGAAGGGGCCTATAAGGCCATCAAGTCCAACCCCCTGCTCAATGCAGGAATCCAAATCACAGCATTCCCGACAGATGGCTGTCCAGCTGCCTCTTGAATGCCTCCAGTGTCGGAGAGCCCACTACCTCTCTAGGTAATTAGTCCCATTGTCATATGGCTCTAACAGTTAGGAAGTTTTTCCTGATGTTCAGCTGAAATCTGGCTTCCTGCAACTTGAGCCCATTATTCCGTGTCCTGCACTCTGGGACGATCGAGAAGAGATCCCAGCCCTCCTCTATGCGACAACCTTTCATGTACTTGAAGAGTGCTATCCTATCTCCCCTCAGTCTTCTCTTCTCAAGGCTAAACATGCCCAGTTCCTTCAGTCTCTCCTCATAGGGCTTTGTTTCCAGTCCCCTGATCATCCTTGTTGCCCTCTGAACCTGTTCCAGTGGTTCCAGTATTTGGACATTAAGTTTTGTTGTTTTTTTAAAGATGCTGTTGGGTTTTTGTTTTTTAAATTTTGTAAGCTGTACCTTCATTTCTTGAAATTTGTATATTTGCTGACCTGTTGTGAGCCACCTTGAGGGCCCGAAAGCAGCACAGGAATAAACTCTTGTTTTATGTATTATTAAATTTATATCCTGCCCTTCCTCCCAAAGGGAGCCCAGGGGGGCAAATAACAGTGATAAAATACTAAAAAAAATTATTGAAAAACATATTTAAAACAAAACACCTATCTCTATTTAAGGGGAGGGAATCCCAAAGGGTAAGTGCAATAACACTAAAGGTCTGCTTCCTATGTTGTGCGGAAAGGACCTCTTAATAAGATGGTATCTACAGGAGGCTCTCACCTGCAGAGCACAGTGATCAACCGGGTCTATAAGGGGTAAGGTGATGTTTCAGGTACCTGGTCCCAAGCTGTATAGGACTTTATACACCAAAACCAGCACTTTGAACTTAGGCCAGTAGCTAACGGGCAGCCAGCTAAACTCTGGACTAACTATAACCGGACGCTGGGCTGAAGTGGACATTTGGTCTGATCCAGAAGTGCTCTTCTTTATGTACTGGAAAGTCATGATGATTTAGCTGACCAATGAGGCGTTAAGTTACCTGCTCTAAAAGCCAAACACCCACCAGCATGAAACATCCAAGGGACTCCTAAGGGAAGGTATGCAGCAAAGGTTTGGCAGACTATACAGGTAAAAAGCTGAGGAAATTGTATACTTTGATGGCTGTCAAGAGACATTGAGCACAGCCAGCCCTGTGCACTATGTGTGCTCTGGGCAGAGATTTAGACATGCTGGAAATTTCACCTTTCATCTTTATTAAAAATAAACATTTAAAAATAAAGCAAGCCTCTAGTACCATGATGTAAATGGAGGCATTGCCTGCACAGGTGTAAGCATAGCCAAATACTAATCAACATGGAAAGGGGGACACTGCAAGCATTCACAGGCATAAAAACGCCACCAAACTGGGCTTCAGGACAGTTACACATTTCATTTATTTTATTTAAAGCAACATGTGAGCTCTCATGAGAGATCCTGAAAAGTGCACAGGCAAAAGCCCATTGAATCTCTTTCAGCAGAGACAAGGCACTTGCCAGAGAGCTATGACCTGGGATAGTCATTCCATCCAAAGGTCTTTCCCCTCAACGCCAATGCAATTATAACTGTCCACAAAGCACATGAAAGGAGGTCAGAGGCAATATGAGAGAATTTGCAGTTCACATGCCCTGTGTCATATTCTAGACTGGATTACTGCAGTGCACTCTATGTGGGGCTTCCCTGTCACCTGACCCGGAAGCTGCAGTTAGTGCAATATGCTGCAACATGGTTGTTGATGGGAGCTCTGGTAACACCTCTGCTCAGAGATCTACAATGGTTTCCGATTTGTTGCCAGGCCAGGTTCAAGGTATTACTATTAGCGTACAAAGCCGTTCACAGCTTGGGACCAGTTGACTTGCAGGACCGCCGTACCCCCATACGTTCCCACGCAACCACTTCGATCTGCAGAACTGGCACTATTAGAGGTGCCACATAAATACTTGCTCCGCACTTGTAAGAAATTGCTCTTTTAGTGTGGCAGCACCTGCTCTCTGGAACGCCCCTGCCTATTGACCTCAGGCAGGCTCCTTTGCTGTATTATTTTCGGCACCTGCTTAAAACGTGTTTAGGCAAGCCTGTCCAGACACATAGATGTTGGTGTGTTTCAGTCTATTTTTAGTCTACTACTGTTTTCGTCATTTAAAAATGCTTCACATTACTTGTTTGTAACTGTTTTTATTGCTAATTGTAATGTTTCTTGAAAATCAATTAAGAGGTGTTTTTTTTAATGAAGCAGTACATACACTTTGTTAAATAAATAAATAAAATATCAGCCTTCCCTGACCTGGTGCCCTTCAGCTGTTTTGGATTACAACTCCCATCATCCCTGCCCGCTGGGCATGCTGGCAGAGGCAGATAGGAGGTGTAGTCAAAAACATCTGGAGGGCACCGGGTTGGGGAAGGTCACCCTACGTCTTCCAGCTGAAGGGAGCCTGCTGAGAGTGCCTTGCCCAGTGTCCTCGACATTTTGTGATGGCCAGGAAGAGGTGCTGACCCACCAAAGTAGCCCTCAGTGGTTACAGTTGCTCCTTGATCTTCCCTGATCATCATCAGGATCACCATGCTATTGCGGTGATCGGGAATTTCAGGCCTAGGGGCCAAATGCAGCCCTCCAGGCCTCTCTGTTGGGCCCTTGGCACTCTCCCCAGCCAACACTCCTCGGCAGCCCTGCTTTGCCCCTACTCAAGTGTTTTTGCCTGGCTGGAATATGCCTTTGAACTCTGACAATGCATCTTACTTGCCTAGATGTAGGATACAGACCGTGTATGTGAAGAAACCAGCCTTATTCATTTGAAATGTGGTGTTGGAGGAGAGCTTTGCGCATACCATGGACTGCAACAAAGACAAATAATTGGGTGCTAGAACAAATTAAACCAGAACTGTCACTAGAAGCTAAAATGATGAAACTGAGGTTATCATACTTTGGACACATCATGAGAAGACATGATTCATTAGAAAAGATAATAATGCTTGGAAAAACAGAAGGAAGTAGAAAAAGAGGAAGGCCAAATAAGAGATGCATTGATTCCATCAAGGAAGCCACAGACCTGAACTTACAAGATCTGAACAGGGTGGTTCATGACAGATGCTCTTGGAGGTCACTGATTCATAGGGTCGCCATAAGTCGTCATTGACTTGAAGGCACACAACAAAGACAACAAAATGCACTTTTGCCTCTAGCTCCACCCACCATTGGCACGTGGCCTCCAGAAGGCTGCCCAGAACAGAATGTGGCTCTTGGGTTGAAAAAGGTTCTCTACCTCTGTGCTATGGAATAGCAGCCACTGCAGAACTAAACTGCAAAATATCGGCCTGTTTACATAATTTTCTTATTTTGCACAGGTTACTTCATTCAGAGTTTTGTTTTGTTCAAGCACAGAGAAAATCCAGTTCAAGACAGCGGATGACAGCTGGGGAAAACCGTGCCACCGCCACTGAGAGGCCAAACGCCCATAGCTAAGTTAATACTGCTGGTGAGCTAAGAGCCACAGCATTTGGGCAGCCCTCTGGTGCTATTAACTTACCACCGGGGGCATGTCATTTTCTCTTGCATCGCAGTAAGTGCGAGCAAGGCTGGCATTCTTGGCCACATTTAAGCAAATGCCGGCATTATAAACATAGTTTGGAAGGGATTGATAGGAGGGTTACAGCACATGCTTTGCATGCGGAAGATCCCAAATTCAGTCCCTGCCAACTGCAGTGAAAAGGTTATCAGGTGGCAAGGCAGGGAAGGTCCTTCTGTGCCCAATGCCTTGAAGAGCCACTGAGTGGATGGTACTAAGGGAGACCAAAGACCTGTTCTGGTGTAAAGCAGGTTCCCAAACTCTCCCCCTCCCCCACCCCACAGACCACTTGGAAACTGCCTGTGGTGTTGGCGGACCACAATGATTTTTTTCCTGCCTGTTGTAGCAATTGTAACGCCCTGTGCTAGATGCTGTATGATTTTTAAGTGTGTTTTTATGGCTTCTTTGAGTAATTTTATTGCATTTTATTGCAGCCTCATTCACACCAGACATTTATTCCACTATTCTTCCACTTTAAACTGTCTTGGCTTCCCCCAAAGAATCTTGGGAAGTGTAGTTTGTGAAGCGTGCTGAGAATTGTTAGGAGGCACCTATTCTCATCAGAGTTACAGTTTACAGAGTGGTTTAACAGTCACTTCCTCTTCCCAGAAAATGCAGAATTGTAGCTGTGTGGGGGAAACAGGAATCTTCTGACAGCTTTTACTACCCTTCACGAACTACACTTCCAAGGATTCTTTGAGGGACGCCATGACTGTTCGAAGTGGAATAATAGTGGAATAAATGTCTGTTGTGAATGCTCCCTGTGTTATGATCTGCATTCCATATAATCCAAATGGTGGTACAATAGAAGCAATAAGAGGAATAAAAAGACAGTTAAAAATCTATGAGAACATTTAATATGGACATGCTACAGACCCCCTGAATGGACCACAGTTTGGGAAACTGTCCTACCCTATTACCAGGCTGCTTATATAAAATGGCAATACAAAACCTATAACAGCAGATTGAACACACCAAGAGAACAAAGTGATATAATCAAGGCTATTTTTAAAAGTCTGCTTAAATAAGACCATTTTCACCGCCTGGCTAAAAGCAAACAGTGAAAAGGTCAGTTGCACCTCTCTTTGCCAGGGGGACGGGACTCCAGATCCTGAATGGTATAATCCCAAGGACTCTCTCCTGTGTACTGTCCACCCCAGCCTTGGCACAGACAGCGCAGGACCCAGAAGAGTCTCCAATGCGGAACTAAAATACTGGGCAACCTTGCATTTAGGGCATGGGAGAAAGAAGATGCACTTCCAAAAGGTGTTCTGATCCCACATTGTTTCTGGACAGCACTTATTGGAGTAGTTACACGGAGCATCAGCCATGAAAGCCATACTGCTTGGGGTCTCCTAAAACAAGGATGGAGAACCTATGGCCTTCCCACTGTTGTTGGACTACAACTCCCATCAGCCCCAACCAGCAGGGCCAATGCTCAGGATGCTGGGAGCTGGAGTATCGTCATCTGGAAGGCCACAGGTTCCCCATTCCTGCCTTAAGATGACCCTGTTGATTATTTGCGTCTCTCATTTCAACAAGCCTTTTAAGCAGATATCTGCATCTGTACTGGAATTGGTTTTAAGCTGTTTAAGATGCGATGTTTTTAAGATGTCTTATCCCTTATGCTACCCTAGGCTCCTTTTGGACTGAAAGGTGGGATATGTATCTAATAATAAATAAGAATAAATAACAGGCAAGTAAGATAGGAAGCTGCATTAGTTTGAGTCAAACCATTGGTCCATCAAGCTCAGCATCGCCGATACTGACTTAGGCCTACCTGGAGATGCTGGGGGTTGAACATGGGACCTTCTGCATGCAAAGCCAGATGCTCTACTACTGAGCTAAGTGGTGGGGATGAGTAGGGATTTGAAGACAGGTCACCCCAATCCAAGTCCAGCGCTATCTGTGACACTACCCTGGCCAGACACATCCTGCTCAGAAAGCCACAAAGGGCAAGCCATATATTGGTCGGGGGGGGGGGAATTCTCCCAGCGGGCATCTGAAGTGAAAGAAGTTGCCCCACCACTATGGGTTGCTATTTGAAGTCACCACTTCCCCATGAGATGGTGCACAGGCCATGGTAAGCAACCACCTTTGTCAACCAGGTGCTCCTCCAATATTTTGGACTACAGCTGGCTGGGGCTGGTGGGAGCTGCAAACCAAATCACCCGGGAGGCAATGGTCATTTTGGCTCCCTTGTACTCAACAAAAGGTCAAATGTCCTTGGAGGCAGGAGGTGATGGTGCCTTAAAGTAAGTCAGGCCCCATAACCCCCAAGGCCCCAGAGCAGACACCATCTCCTCAAAGAATTTCCACCAGCCCTTACACCACAAGCCTTTCCCTAGATCAGCCTTCCCTAGTCTAGATGGACTACAACTCTCATCAGCCCCACCCAGGATGGCCATTTTTCAGAGGATCAAGTCTGTGACCTCCCACAGAGCAGCCCCACAACTCTGGATGTAATACCCTTTCGGAAGTGAAGCAGGTTTGGCAAATACATGGGATGGGAGACACAGACACCCCTTTTCCAGCAACTGAAGCTCTCTATTCCTTACAGCAGAGGTGGGCAGAAGAGAAATCAGGATCTACTGGCAGATACCAGAAAATCATAGAGGGGCATCTGGACAGCCATCTGTTGGGAATGCTTTGATTTTGATTCCTGCATTGAGCAGGGGGTTGGACTTGATGGCCTTATAGGCCCCTTCCAACTCTACTGTTCTATGATCTACAGTAGGCTGGAAAGTATTTGACTCCTAGTTGTTTAATAGCAGCAATGACAAAAACTGGCAGCCTCTTCCTGGTTAACATTAGGTGTAGATATGGCATCCACATGGATGGCTTTAAAAGGCGATTATAAATGTCAATGGAGTATAAAGCTCTCAAAGGCCACTACCTTTGATGGATGTCTCTGCCTCCACTGTCGGAGGCAGTATAACTGGGAAATTGCAAGCGGGGAGAGTGATGTTGTACTCAAGCCCTGCTTATGACCTCCCCATAGAGGGGCATCTGGATGGTCACTGTGAGAACAGAAAGCTGAACTAGACGGGCCTCTGGTCTGACCCAGCTGGCTCTCCTTTTATCCTCATGGGAAGGACAGAAAACAAATGTAACCCAGTAGCTGAGAGCAATGCTGGCCTGAAGGAGCTCAGCTGTCAGCCAGGATATTTTTGTGTATGTGTATTTCTATGTGAAAGAGAATAAAAAAACTGCGCCCTCATTTCCCCCTCCAGGGACACTATCCCTCCAACCTGGCTCTTTGCTGCTGGTGGACACCATTTTAGTTTTTGGGAATACCCCATCCTACAGCACAACACAGTGTTGTTTCTAGGGGTGTTCTAGGGCAGTCAAAATGGCAGCCAGCAGCAGCGATGAGCCAAGGGGGAGCAGCAGCAGCGTCTCACACACAGACTTAAATTTTGTTCCTACCCAGCAAACAGCCCAAATCCCTCCAATCTGCAAATGGGGCCATTAAAGTGGGGGGGGGGGAGAGATTTTCACTCAGCCCTAGAATTTCAACTATCTACCTTTAAGGAGCATACCTGAAGGCATGCACCTCCGTATACCTGCCACAGAACCCTCTCATGCCCCACAGGACTCTGGGAAGGGTCTTAGGGTGCATTTGCAGGGTCACACTATTGTTGGGGGGGGAGGAAGAGAAGCAAGACACTGCATCCTGTGACAGAGCTTCTCACTGAGGAACCCACAGTACGTTTGCAAAAAGGCCCAAACGTCTCCAAGGGCAAAGGCTCAACAACTCAGCTGGTCACGCAAGTCAGTCATCAAACCCTGCTAAACCTAATGGATGACTGTGACCACTGCTCTAAACCCAGATGCAGACCCCAGGAAGAAGGTATTTTGGTGGATAGATGCAGACCAGTGCAGAGGGTCAGGGTGCTGGTCTGAAAAAATGGAAACGGACTTGGAACATGCAGCCCTCCAGCGGTTGTTGAATTCCATCTCCCATCATCAGAGCATTAAGAGGAGCCTTGCTGGATCAGACCAAGGGACCATTTAGTCCAGGATCATTCTCACAGTTGCCAACCAGGTGCATCTGGGAAGCCAACAAGCAGGATCTAAGTGCCAATAGCAACTTTCTTCACTTGCGATTCCCTACAGTTGGCATTCAGAGGCACAAGCCTCTGAGCAGAGGCAGAACATAGCCATCGTTGTTAGTAGCCACTGATAGCGAGCCTTATCCTCCCATCAGCTTCAGCCAGCATGGCCAATGGTCAGAGATGATGGGAGTTGTATTCTAACATTTGGGAGGGCCACAGGTTCTCCATGCCTGAACAGCACTTAAAAATATGAGTATTTTAAATAATAGTAAAAAACCTGGAGAATCACAGGTTCAAGTCACCACTCTATGGTGAAGCTTTTTTGGTGACCTTGACCTAATAATCTCTCCTACTAAGCTAACCTCACAGGGTTGTTGTGAGGATAAAGGGGGAGAAATAAGCTATGTATGGTTCCCTGTGTTCTTTGGAAGAGCAAGATAAAACTGTCTTTACAGTACAATCATGTATACACTTACTCAGAAGTAAAGCCGGTTGAGTTCAGTGAGAATTACTCCCAGGGGGGTGTATATGCAATTGTTTTATATATATGTTTTATTGTATTGCGAAATCACTTGGAGATGCTTCATAGGAAGCAATTCATAAATGAAATGATAATAATAACACAAGATTGCAACCTTAAATAAATAAAAGTAACATTCATGCAGAAGTGAAGAACAAATCCACAGAAATAAAAAAATAGGAAGAAATGGGAGGGGGTGAAAACTGGCACGTCGAGAGGGGGGTACACACTGACCCAGATGTATTTTATTTTAAATGGAAAATCCTTATATATTTAATGGTATCACGCCTGGCCTCACACTGGCCCCGTTGATAAATTATAAAATGATTTTCTCATGCTGGCTCTCTGCTGTGTTCGTCCCCCCCCCCATCGTACTTACATCCTCTCACTCCCCCCCCTGCACCCCACTTTGCCCATGTATCTGCCCTTTGGGAATTTAATGTATGGAACAGAAGGGGGGGAGAGGCATAGAAAACCCCCAACAGAGACAAGAACAGGAGGGGGAAAATCAGAATGGACCGACAGTACGAGGCAAGCAGGCAGAGATACAGACAGGGAGGGGATGTAGTCAGAGTGAAACTGCAGCAATACACAGCACCAAATTAATTTGAGGACGGGAGCGGGAGGCTGCGTGGATAGAATGAAAATGAAGCCAATGGGGGGGGGGCGAGGGACTGAAGGAGTTGGGATGGGGTACCTGCTGCAGTGCCACCTGGAGGAAAAGCCAGGAAGTGCACTGGCATTACAGAAATGGTACTGGCAGCGGCAGGGGGAATCTCCCAGAAAAATCAGCAGCAGTCTGTCCAAAGGTGGCCAGGGGGTGTTATGCGTGCCAGATGTACAAGCTGCCAGGCCAGTGTGGGATTCCCCCCCCCCCTTACAGCTGGAGATCTAGCAACCGGCTCTGAGACTTGCAGCTTGCTCCCCAAAACCTCTCCTCCTTGCTGACTGTAATGTTGTTTATCCACTATTCTTGAGCTTCAACTCTCCCACATATTTAAACCACAAGGCCGCTCTCATGCGCACCCAAGGCAGTCCGCTGGATTTGCACTTGGGGTCCCCGCACCCTTTCGCTCCTGAAGCGCAACCCCCCTTCCCTCCCACACGCCCGTGCCTCCCCACTGCCTTCACCCCCTCGCGATAAACGTGCTAATGAATTAATCTATTTCTCCTTTGCACTCTGCTAAAGGTTGTGGCAGCTACTGCTGACTCAGGGAAGCAATGCTGGTGGGGGCGGCGTTTGAGACATTGTTGGTGGTGGTGGGGAAAATAGTCCTTAAGCAAAGAGGAGAAAAAATAATCCCAGTCTGGATGGCTTCTGAGCCAGAGGGAAAACATTATGCCCAATTGGGGGATTCGTGCAAGAAGGGAGAGGGAATTGTTATGATAGCACTCCAAGTCACACCCCCCCTGCAAACAGCCCTTGCTCCTCCATCCTGTGGGATCCTGCCCCCCGCTCACCGAAAAGCCAGGCCTCCCTTCCTCCCCCCCGCTGCCATTCCTCGAGCGTGTCAGGCGATTGATTTCCTCCCTGTGTTTATTGGATTCCACTTAGCCCGATCAGGGTTTAACGCAGCTGAGGATTCCCTTTCCTGCTCCAACCCCCCCAAAACCAGGTCGATGGCATTGATTCTGCCAGTAGCTTTAAACCAGACAAGGCGGCGAGGGGGGGGGGGGGGAGATGAAGAAAGAGTGAGAGAGATACAAGCGTGGGGATTCCCATATTAAAAAGGTCTCCTTGCTCAGGGGAGAAAAAAGAAACAGAGGTTAATGCAAACTTACATGCCTCTTTCTCAGTGAGCAGATGGGGGCAACAGTCATGATTGGGGGAGAATTCTGCACATGCCAGGCAAAAGGGTACAATTGAATGTTAGAGGGTATCCAGTGTTCATTGACCCTGGTAAAAAATTTTTTTAACTGTGCTTGATCTATTAAAAAACCAATGGTCTCATCTTCCGCCCTGCCAGATGAACCCTAAGCCCCAGATTCTCAGCTTCCATTTTAGAAGGAAAAAACAGTTTCCAGCATTTGTAGAATCTGAGATACAAGGGGAAATGCACAGGCACTTTTTTTTTTTTTTACAAAATGAGAAACTAGCTTGCTCCCCCCCTTTCTGAGTTTCTTTGCCCCCACCCCACCCCTGGAAAAAAAAAATCCTGCGGAGGCCCATGGATCTCTCTTCTCCCCCCTCCCCCACCTCATTAGCAGGGAAAAGGCCCAAGGGAACCCCCTCAAACTGACTAGGGCACCCCCCCATACTTAAAAGCGAAAGAAAAACTCGACAAGTTTTAGACAGGAAAAGATGGCGCTTCGGCTTTATTGTTACCAAATCTGTCCTTTCGCCCTCATGCATGGCAACAGGTGTGAAAATCCAAGATATTGGGGTTGGTAGAGATCGATCCCAAGTACTGAGGGGGGGATTATCACTTCTTGTGGAAACCTAGAAGAACCAGAGGGATGGATTTTTTTGGGGGGGGGGAACAAGAGAGAAAAGAATGAGCTAGTATAGGACAGGATTAGCAAGTACTATGTTATTTCATGCAGCTAGACATCTCTGAGGAACATTAACAAGGGTGGAGGAAAATATGGTCAGATGCTACAGGATAGTCTCCTGCAAGGATTTTCAAGTCAGGGTAGGGTTGGGGGGGCATTGGGGGGGGGTGTAGTTTGCACAAGGAGCAAAAGTGAAAAAACACTGTTCCTGGCCTATATTACCATTTCTGGAGGAGGGAAGAAGAGACGCACTCTTCACTGTGAAGTGTTCTCTGCTCATAGAAAACAAGACAATGCCGGAGGGGGAGATGTGTGTGTGTGTGTGTTTTGGGATCCCCAATTAGGGAAGCATTTAACTATGAGATTTCCCACACACACCCTGTAGTGAGAACTGGTGCAGTCCACATACAAATTTTCACCACCAGACTCTGGTGAGCTGAAGGGCTGAGGATTTGCCAAGAAAAAACACAAAACGAGAGTCTTTTGCTAGCATTTACCTTTTTTCTGCTTTCTCCGCTTCGTCCCGACCTTCTTCCTTTTTTTCTTCTGGGGGGCTAAATCCTGAGAGACGGGAAGAGAATGAGAAAAAAAACGCAAAGAGAATTTTTAAAAAGGGGGGGAGAGCAACACTGCCTCGTGTCCTTCTGAAACAGCGTCTTTAGAACATTTGTTGGCACACGGCCTAAGGTTTTTCAACTGACTGGTAACCGTTCACAATAGTCATCGGCTGAGAGCTGTTAGGAGACCCCTACTCCCTTCACAGAACTACAATTCTGAGTACTCTGAGAAGAAGGGCTGACTGTTAAACCGCTCTGAGAATTGTAGCTCCGTGAGGGGAATAGGAAGCACCCTTAACAAACTACAGCTCCCAGGATTCTATGGTGGAAGCCATGACTTAAAATGGTAGAAGGGTGATTTGAAGGTATAGTGTGAATGTGATCTTTATGACACAACTGAACACGGGAAGGGACTTTACCAAACACACTGTGCTTGAGGGGATATCATGCCATACGAAAAGCCTCTTAGCTGCATTTGATCTGCAAGGGCCATTTTGCACATACCAGCCATCACTTCAACATAACAAAGGGAAGAGGCCTTGGGCTGGATAACTGGGTCACGGACCCTTCCAGCCAAACAGTTTGCCTTCAACTGAGGTCAGTGTGCGCGCGTATGTCAGCCACATCCTTCTTAGATAGCGTTCTTCAACCTCGTATCCCCAGATGCAAGGACTACAACTCTCATCATCCCCTGCTAGCTTAGCCAATAGTCAGAGTTGATGGGAGTTGTAGTCCAACATCATCTGGAGGATGCACGATTGAAGAACACCATTCTAAGAAGCTCATTATCTGGGAAAGGTCCCTCCTGCTGCTTCTCCGTAACTCCAAATCACTCATGAAAAAGTTAAATAGCTGCGGTTCCAATACAGGTCTTTGGGGCGGTCCCCAAAACTCCCTTCCCTTCAACATGAAAACAGTGTATGCATTCCAATATTCTGCTTCCTATTGCAGAGAAATACTTGTGTGAGATACCGGCTCTAGACACGCATAAAAGCAAAGCACACATCTACCCACTACCGAAGAGCCTTCCGTGCTGACCAAACACCCACACAAAAGGCTCACCTCGCCCAATGGGGCCGCTGCCCCAGTCAATGCGCTGATGTCCCCAAAGTGGGTGAGGGAGCTGAGCTGGGAGCTAAGGGCACCCACTCGCCTCCGGCGGGCTTTCTCCTTCCGCGTCATGTTGAGACGGACCATCATGCTCTCCTCATAGTTGGTCCTACAGAAAGAAGCCGCAGGGGAACAGAACAGTCACAATTATGAGGTGCACCCAGGATTAAGCAAGTGTGAGGCAACTTTAACTGGAACTACCGTTCTAAAGAAGCAATGGGTGTCAGTGAAAACTGAAAAAAGGCATTACACCCAGAGATCCAAGCTCCCAGCTCCCATTCTAGTTATTTAGCATGCAAGAAGATCCCTGGCGGATCAGAGCAAAACCTATCTAAGCCCAGGGATGGGGGAACCTGTAGCCTTATTGATTGATTGATTTCCTGCCCTTCCTCCCAGCAGGAGCCGAAGGCGGCAAACAGAAGCGCTAAAAACACATCAAAACATAATAAAAACAGACCCTAAAATACACCAAAACAAAACAACTTTAAAAACATTTTTTAAAAAAAACTTTTAAAAAGGGGTAAAAACATATTGTTTTAAAAAAAGTATTAAAAATTAATTCCAACAGACCCAGACTGGGATAGATCTCTACTTAAAAGGCTTGTTGAAAGAGGAAAGTCTTCAATAGGCGCTGAAAAGATAACAGAGATGGCGCCTGTCTAATATTTAAGGGGAGGGAATTCAACAGGGTGGGTACAGCCATACTAAAGGTCCGTTTCCTATGTTGTGCAGAATTGACCTCCAGATAAGATGGTAACTGCAGGAGGCCCTCACCTTCACAGCACAGTGATCGACTGGGTATATAAGGAGTAAGACGGTCTTTCAGGTATCCTGGTCCCCAGCTGTATAGGGCTTTGTACACCAAAACTAGAACTTTGAACTTGGCCCTTAGCCTTCCAGATGTTGCTGAACTACAACTCCCATCATTCCTGACCAGTGGCCATGCTGGCTGGGGGCCATAGGTCCCCGAGCCCTGATCTAGTCCAACACCCCATTTCCAACCAGATGCCTCCAGGAAGTGCACCGGCAGGGAGTGAAGACATTGGCTTTCCCGTTAGCTCCTCCAGCAACTGATTTTCAGATGCACAATGCTTCTGAACATGGAGGCTCAATTAGCTGTCATGGTCAAGATCAACAGAAAGACCTACCCTGGACTCCACTCTTTGGAGGAGCTCTTTAATACTGTGCCATGCCTTGCTCGTTTGAGCATTAGGAGGAAATTCTTGACAAAAAGAGCAGCTCAGTGATGAAACCAATCGCCTATGGAAGGTGATGGGCTCTCCCTCCCTGGAGATCTTCAGACAGACAGAGGCTAGACAGCAGCTAGAGAATCTCTTGCTCCAGAAATCCTGTTCTGAACAGGGGCTGGACAAGAGCCGTCCAAACTCTATGAAAGACCAGGCCTCCAACTTTCTTGTTCCAACCAACAGAACACATGACTTTTCTAGTTCTAGAACTCAAGCTCCCATCATGCTCCATTAAGCTCTACTCTCTGCCTGAAACCAGCTCCCAGAATCCCCTGCACCCACACTCCACTGCCAGAGAAGCCATAACTCCCAGCTGCCCTGGGGACAGGACATGACAGAGGTGTATAGTGCATTGGCATGGAGAAAGCAAGGAGGGAGACATTTTCCCTCATTCTCTCCTAATACTAGAATCCAATGGGGCCATCCAACAAAGCTAAATTGGGGGGGGGGATTCAGGAGAGACAAAAGGGCTGTAGTTCAGTGGTAGAGCATCTGCCTTGCATGCAGAAGGTCCCAAGTTTAATCCCTGGTGTCTCAAAGTAGGTCTGGGGGAGACCCTCCACTTGAAGCCCTGGAGAGCAGCTACTAGTCAGTGCACACCAGCCTTTCCCACCCTTTGAGTCCCTAGAAGCTCCCAGGCATTTTAGCATGTGTTTTTAAATTGCTTTTTAAAAATGTGTTTTTAAATTTGTATATTTGTTTTTAATGTTTTTAATTGTTATAAACTGCCCAGAGAGCTTCAGCTATGGGGCGGTATACAAATGCAATAAATAAATAGATTACATGACGTTAGTTGACAGATGATAGAAGCTGTTGGACTACAACTCCCATCAGCCCCAGCCAGCATAGCCAACAGTCAGGAATGATGGGAATTGTAGTCCAGGAACATCCGGAGATCCAAAAGCTGGAAAAGGCTGTCTAGATGGACCAGTGGCCTGACATGGTGTAAGGCAGCCTTCTAAGTTCCCAAGCATGACTTCAGATGGTGCACAGTTAAACTGTGAAATTCACTCCCGCAAGACGTAGCGACGGCCACCATTGTGGCTGTGCTCTGCCAATGGAGGCAGCGCGCCTCTGAATACCAGCTGCAGGGAATCCCACATGGGGAGAGTGCTGCTGAGCTCAGCAGTCCTTCTAGAGGGATCTGGCAGGCCACTGTGAGAACAGGATGCCAGAGGAAATGGGCCCCCTTTGGCCTGATGCAGCAGCAAGGATCTTATGATCACTCCGCTCTCCCAGAGACCCTCCGCTCTTCTCCTTCTTGTCCCCAGCTCTCCCCCCCAAAAAAATACTAACCGGTGTTCATCCTCTCTGCTTTGCCTGGTGGCGTGAGTGTAGCGCCCTTCGCGAACCTCCTCCGGAGCATCTGAATACTGCTCTTTCAGCTCCCGGATGATGGAGCTGCTGAGAGCTCGCTTCTTGGCCTGCTCCAGCATCTTCTTCTCCCTCTCGGTCTCCGTTTCATCTGAGGCAGAGAGAAACAACAGAGAGGCAGCTGCTTATGCAGTCTGAGGAAGCCCCTCTAGCAACAGCTAAACTGCAGCTGCTTCTGGGGTGGGACAGCCCATTATTGGTGCAGGGAAACGCATCATTTGACAGCGGGATGCCCTGACTCCTATCAGCAATGACAGACCGCCAACCCACAACCAAAGTATCTTGCCTACCGTAATGTACAGGCACCAGCCGGGGTGGGACGTATTTCCTGTTCCCTCCTTTAGAGGCCCCCTTCCCAGAATTCTTTGAGCCACCAGCAGCTTCTCCATCTTCACTCTCCTCCGAGTCACTGAGCTGGAGGTGGGGCAAAAGAAAAACAAAAACCACAGTGATCAAACATTATTTCTAACGGTATCCCAACTACTTCAAGAAAAAGTGAAGCCATAGCTCTTATTTTGGTTCAAATTCTCAGCACCCGGGTGGTTGGTGGCTCCAAGTCAGTAGGGCAGTGGAATCTGCTCCAGGTTTTAGTCCAAACTGTCAAGGAAAGTTTGGACTAAAACCTGGAGTGGATTCCGCTGCCCCACTGACATGAAGCTACTAGCCACCACTGTCATGGTTTAATTTAAAAAAAGACAACCCTCTTCCATCCACTCCACCCCAATGCAAAACCAAAAGCATCATTAAACTAACCATTTCTAACAAGCTGACCTTGGGTACACAACAAGGAAGTACACATTTACAAAATAGGCGTTTCCTCCTCTCCCTTCTCCGGTTTCCTTTTAGGCCAAAAGTGACTACGTGAAGGATATGCACCAGTAAAAATGAGTGGGTTTACTTGTAAACCGCAAGACCTGTCCCAACGAGACCACACCAGCCAGATCTAAGCTATCCATTTAACACAGGAGTTGCCAACGAGATGCTCATGGACATCAATGTACCTGCCAATACCTCCTATAGCACCCATGAAAGGTTCCAATAAATATCCCCTCAAAAACAGATCCACAATGCATGGGAGACTATTTGCTCTTACTGCTCCATTCCTGTTTGCATTGGCTTGGCCTCTCCCACACGCCCCAACAGCAGCCATTTTGTCGTATCCGACACCCCAACCACAGCCATTCTGTGACAGGCACCCATGGCATGTTCTCAGAAAGTGTGCCCTCTGGCCCAAGAAGATTGGCAGCCCTTGCTTTAAGTACTTATTTCACCACCTTTGCTTGTACAGAAAGAGGGTGCACAGTAAACTAGCTTATACCAAGTCAGACCATTGGTCCATTTAGCTCAGTATTGTCTACACTGACTGGCAGAATCTCTCCAGGATTTCAAACAGGGTTTTCTCACAGCCCTACCAGGCGATTGAACCTGGGACCTTCTGCATGCAAAGCAGATTGTCTACTACTGTATATTTAAAATGGATAGGAATAGGCCACTTCAAGCAGACTGATGCCAGCCCGCCTCCCCCATCTCTTGTAGACCCAGAAGCCCTTGCTCCTGAACCAAAGTCATCCCCGGCACCCATTTGCTGTACCTTGCTCATCAGGTTGCCAGGATTCGGCTTGAACCTCAGTGGATCATTTTCACCTGGAACAAGAATGCCACCCGAGGAATGGAGGTTAAGTTACACCTTCATAAGCGCCCCCAGGCTGCCTCCCCACCCTGAAGATGGGGATGTCCACGTATCTCACCCAGGGCCCCCGTAACAGAAGCTTTCACCAGTTTGTCCACCTGGTACTTCAGCTTCTGGTCAATGGGACGCATCTTCTCCAAGACCTGCCAAGACAGACAGGAGAGAGAGGGGTCAGTCGCTGCCTTATACAGAGACAGACCCAGGATTCATTTTTTAAATTATTTTTATTATTATTAATTTATTCCCCGCCTTTCGGTCAAAGGCCCTCAAGGCGGCTTACAAAAACACAAATATAAAAATTCAATATAAAATACATCAATAAAACAATACAATTTACAAAATTTACAATTTAGCCCAGGAATGGGGAACGTCAGGCTTGAGAGTTGAATGTGGCCCTCCAGGGCTCTCTATGCGGCCCTCGGGACTCTTTCCAGGCCACAGCTCACACCAGCCCTGCTCCATGCCTTCCTTGAGTGTTTTTGCCTAGGTAGAATATGCCCCCGAACTGCCGGGGGTGGGGTGTGTGCGTGCGCACACCACTTGGCCACAGTGGCGAAAAGACCAACAGGCATCATTTGACTGTGACACACACACACCCCTGTGTCCACAAAGATATGCCACTGCATAAAGCTCACTAAACCCCATACCGTTCTGGTTTCCACCAAACGCAGCAAGGCAGGGTGGTTGGCCATGGATCGCCCTGAGGTTTTCTCCAGGATCAGGTGAGAGAGATCTTGAAGATAGAGGAGGAGGAGCTGGTCCTTCACTTCCAGGAAACTGAGGCCCTGAGGTTGAGAAAAAGAGAGAGGCCTGGAAGTATATGAATAGTCAGAGTGGAAATCTGTTGTGACAAAGTCTGGTTTCTGGCCCTGTCAGAAAAGTTAATGCAGAAAGTCCATTTACATAGAATGCCAAGAAAAGATACCTTTTATCCAGTCTGGTTTGACTTTATTAAATATAAAAAAGGGTGGGCAGCAGCCCCAAATGCCCTAGCCTGGTATGTGAGCTTATGGAACTCTTAACACTGAAAACACTGGACACTGGAGATCAGTGAACGGTATCTTGGGAACTCTATGCTGCAAGCCATGAAACTTGCAAAGAGAGACAGAATAAATCAGACTCAACACCAAACTTTGTTTTGGTATCTCTGTGCCTTTATTGCAATTCTGGGGGATTTCTGTCCTGTGTTTGCTATTTATGATTTGAAGCCTTGTCTCAGTAAAAATGAACAAAACAAAAAAATAAGAGACGGGGGTGACCTGTGGGGAAGGAGGAAGGTCTAGGAAAAAAGATGCCGGAGCAGGGAAGGGAGCCGTGAAATGCAAAGAAAGGAAAGTGGATGGACAGACGGACAACACACACACGTGACTGTGGAAACAAAGCCAGAAACGGGAAGAGAGTTTGAGAGTCAAGGGAAGGCTGGATCTGACCCTTATAGGGTGTGTGGACTTGGGGGTGTCCTCCCTGCACCAAGAACGCAGGAACGGGCTCCGCAGGAACGGGCTCCACAGGATCCAGCAAAAGTAACACTGTTGTTAATTTGAATCTTGCATATTGCTCCTCTGCAGAGAGTCAAGTTTAAAAGTTAAGCTGCCCATGCACAGCATGTTGTGTTTTTTCATGTAATCCTTATTTGCATACACTGTTCCACATTTCTCCCTTCCCCGAGGTTCAGCCATGTAACATGCTGTTGATCTTGTCTTTGATATCATCGCGCCCATGTCTTTCCCCAGCCTTCTGCTGATGTATTTAAAAATAAAACTTTCCAAACAGTTTTTAGCCTCTTGTGTCCCGTTTCGGTCACCACCCTTTTGCCCACTGGGGCAAACCGAGAACCTCATTTTGAGGGTACGCGCCAGGGTGTGAGGGCAAAGGAAGAGGGCGAGGGTGACCTGTAAAGGAAATAGCAACTCAGCTATAGAGGAAGTAGACAGCCGCATCTTTCTAGGAGGGCAGCAGAAGAATAATGGCATGGGGGCCCAGAGTATATACACAGAGCCAGGACCAGCAATAAAGGCCTACCGATGAGTAGGAAAATGGGGCAAGGAACAGGAAATAGGCACAGCTAGGGAGAACCACAGGTCTCCTTAGTTCTTTCAGAGGAAGCCTGAGGGCAAAGGGAGAGGATTGTGGGAACACGTCAACTGTCAACCCACCCATCCATCCATCCAGAGGCTGCAGGCAATAGGTTGGGATGGAGAGCAACACGGTGACAGAATATCCCCAGCTCTGCAAATATAGAGAATCCTAATGCTGCCAAGGGCCGAGGCAGGGAGCAGAACTGATTAATAAAGCCAGCAGAAAGAGAAGAGTATAAACACCTACAGCCAAGCATGCGAGTGGTGGTGGCCATGCTAGCTGGGGCTGATGGGAAATATCTTCCTAACTGTTAGAGCCATATGACAATGGAACCAATTACCAAGAGAGGTAGTGGCGTCTCCGACGCTGGAGGCATTCAAGAGGCAGCTGGACAGCCATCTGTAGGGAATGCTTTGATTTGGATTCCTGCATTGCGCAGGGGGTTGGACTCGGCCTTGTAGGCCCCTTCCAACTCTACTATTCTATGATTCTATGATCGATTATTTATTAAATTTATATCCCACCCTTCCTCCCAAAAGGAGCCCAGGAAGAGTTCAAAGAATTGGGAGGTGGGGTGCGCAGGTTCCCA